>NC_066358.1:0-10000000 GCF_024516045.1 Bombus affinis | reverse complement strand
TAATACACCGACTATTACAAATTCATGCACTCGTTGCATTATTAAATACACCAACGCGTTTAATTCACCTCGACGCTTTGTCAGATGGACATCACGTGGCGAGAGACGCTCTCGTATCGTTACAACGTACGTTCGGCCAGCTTTTCCGACTCTAACTTTCGGAGGCGTGGAAAAGAACAGACGCGCGATCGTTTATTGGGCAACCAAACCCTGCTCGTTTCGACGAGGGAGCTGACAAATAGACAGTTGGTCACGCGACGTGACGAATTTTTTTACGAGTCGTATGCAAATGCACGGCAGCGTGTTCTAAGCGCATTTGCGCGATAAACGACTCTCCTCTGCCAGCATGATTTCCCATTTCGATAGGAGCTTCATAAATTTCGGAACGTCAGCCGGCTCGTCCGGGAATATCCTTTGTCTTAATTTCTTGGAATCCTCGTCGATACGTCGTTCCGTGTTTCTATTTGAATTGTTCGGCGATCGAAATTTATTTGAAAAACTATCGAGACGTAACGATGGTCGCTGTGAAAATGTGAAAAACGAGGAGCATCGTAGGAGAACGAAGACACGGAAACGCGAGACATCCGACTCGATTCGAGGAGTGAAAGAGGAAAAGCCGAATAGACGAGAAGAGCAGGGATTACCGTAATAATCGTTCATTGTCGAGAGAACATAATGAATGTTGTTTCATGAACGATGCCTGGCCATTCTTCTCTCATCACGTTCTTCCTGCCCTACTACGGAGTCCTGTTACGGTCGAATTCCTAGCAAAGATACGGTCCCCCTTCTTATTTGGGCAATGGATTTAATTTTAGATAAGCTCGAAAGGATTTTATTCTTCCGGCGGTCAAAATCGAGTCAAACGGGTCGCCGAGAGATACATATTCGTCTGTATCACCGGATAACGGTGAAACAAGCAGCGATAGAATGCGAATGAATGATCTATCGGATCTTATCGGAGGAAAATCGAGAATTAATTACTGGAAGAAGGAGATCGATCGATTAGTCTGGCGAAAGGACGAGAATCGAAGTTGTCGGAGGAAACGGGAACGCGAGCGAGTGTAACGCAACGGACGCACGATGTGCAGCAATAATGGTAATCGGGGAGAAAGCAGCAATTAAAACGTTACTAGGGGCGTCGCGTTTTCGCACTTCTCTTTTCGCGGTCTCTCGGCTGTCTAGCCTACCCTGCGTCTCCCTTTCTTCGTCCCTTTTTTTCGTCTGCTCCCCACCACCTTTACCTATGTCGCTAACCCTTCCTTTCCTTTCCCTTCTCCTGTCCCTTGCCCCTTGCCCCCTCGCACCCTTCATAACCATTTTCGAGGTTTCCATTTGCCAGCGCAACTTATAAAAATTTGCAATTATGGGCTTATTAACGACTTAGAAAATCCTGCGAATTAACGAGCGCGCGTCTCAAGAGCCAGTAACTTTACGACAGCCCTCTCGCATTCTCGTTCCGTCGACCTCGACGGCTTGTCGTCTCTCTGCCTCTACGCCACTCTGCCCTCGCCGCTTCTTCGCCCTCCGCCACTCTCTCCCACTCTCCTTCGACTTCTCCTCTTCCTCCTACCGCTTGGTTGCCGTTCGTCAACCCCATAGACCGCGATCTAACCATCCCAAGAGAGAAGAAGTACGGAGACGCGCGAGAGGGTGAACACGCCGACTGTGAAATTGCTCGAGGTACATAGAAACCTCGTCTAGCTACGTGTACACCTAGGGGGAACGTTAAGGCATAGATATATATATATATATAAAACATCACGGATGCGACGATTATTCGACGAACGATATAACAGCGTAATAATAGCACAATGGAAAAATGATAGATTCTCAGTTGAGATGGAGCGTAGCAAGGTGAAATCAATCTGTCATAAACTGAAATAAAGAGTGGCTTTGCTCTTTCCGTGTTGCGAGTATTTCCGTGCGTATTAGCTAACGATCAAAGCTCGAAGATACAAACGTAACGTTCGTCGATGTAGAATTCGTCGACAAACCTGAGCTGGTGGTTATCGGTAGCGCTTGAGAAGCCTTGACGCGTATCGCTGCTTTTATGAAACACGTGACGCCAACAAATCAGAAGATTCTTCTTCTTTTTGTGTATCTCGCGTTAACTTCTTTCCATATCGTCGGTCTATCCCGTAAGTAAAATAGACGAATACGACAAAAGTATAGAAATCTGGAACTTTGATATTGCTTTCTCTTGGCGTTTTTACGCCTCTCGTCCTTCTTCTTCGTATTTTTACGCTGGAAAATCGTTTCGCGAGAGAAGACGATTCGCCGAGTCGTAAAACGCACGATGCTTACCGGCGCGAGAAATTTTCAATTAATCAGCTATACTTCAGAAGCACGTTAAAGCAAAGACATTAACGACGATACGGATTTAAAAGCGATGTAATCGAACGTTCGAAACTCGGCGCGATGCGATATTGCGAATCGTACCGTGTATAATCCAACAAAGAAAGGGAACGCGTGGAACGCTTGCTGCACTCTTGACCTTTCCAAAGTCTTGTGCAAGCGAGGCTGCAGAACGTCTCGCCACGTTTCCAGGAGGCAACGCGAAGAATTCGACTCGCAAACAAAGAAGAAAGCTAAAAGATCAGGAAACGCAGTTGTCGCGTCTTTGTCGATCATCGTTGAAAACGATTTTGTTTCATGCTTCGAGTCGTACAGTTGATTCGCGACAGTACAAGATGGTGGAACCGGTAGGGCGATAAAATTTTACGAATTTCCAAAGCTGAATTTCCGAACCTTGTTTCATCGTAACGATGTATATTTAAAGCTTGTTTTCGTTCTTGATCACCCGTTGTCTCTCAACGTCGAACGCGAAAGTGCTCTTGATACGAGACGCGTCTTACAACGCGTTAAGGCAGGTCTTGAAAACAGGTCTCCCCGGTCTCTCTCTGTTCTTCTCTCTCTTCTCCATCTTCTCGTTGCACTGTGTTTCGCGACACGCTTAAACTCCGATCGAAGGGTTCAAACTCTATAAAATAAAGCGATCCATCTTCGCGACGCGCTTGCAAAGGATAGTGAAAACCTCGACCAACTGCGGACAGCTATTTACTAAAAAACGGAAGTACGTTATAACTACGATCGTCGCGTGGACACTGTTCGTAAAAGTTTTCGAAACCACAGTTTTTTTCAAAACACCAGTTTTCCATACCTGAAAAATATCTTATCGTGTGCTCGAAATATTTGCAGCAACGCCTCGGACAACCGTATTATACTAATACGTAACCATATGTTGGCGAACGGTATACAGACAGACGAACCATTCACGAACACCGAGGAGGACGCGCCTTTACGAGAAAATTATCGACTTCTCGGCAGACGTAGCTACCGCGTGTAACGTCGATAGCGAGTGAGACGATTGTTTCAAGCAAGTTCGCTCTTCGAACGGTGTCGTGCATCGAGCAGACCTCCGTTAGTCGATATATTCGATTCTCTTTCAGAATCCGCGGTTACGCTCGCTAAAGAACGGTCTCGCGAGTCATTCTGCACCGATTCGAAGGAGAAGTACACCGAAACGATCGTAGGACGGAGAAGACGGCGCACGTGCACCCGTTCTTGCAATGGCGCATGATCGCGTTACACGTTGCGTCCCTATTCTCCTCCGGTAAAAGTAGCTCGCGTGATTGGTGTCGCGTGATTCGCGCGACGCGAATACAACTCCCCGGTAATTACCCCTAATTGCGTCGCTCCGCGATAAACTTCCTTGTGATAATCGTTGCTTTTAATCGACCAAGAAATTGCTTTTTCCGTCGTTCAACGGACTATACGCGATCTCAAGAGTAACTGCGGTTGGCCATTAGCGAGAATAATTCAACGAATGCTAGCGAATAACATCTGTAATCCTGTTAGGTCTGTAACAGACCTGATTACCATTAGGTATTCGTTCGATAGATCTGTTTGCCAAATATCTGAGAAATATTGTCCTTCGATGACACAGATTTTTTGTATTGAAAGCGTACGTTAGATACATACCATTGTATAGATACGTACGTTAGCGGTATTATCGATAAAGCGATATTATCGATATCGACTTAATCGCGTATGGTTGTCTGAGATAAGACTGGAGACTAGAGAAAATCAGATCGGAGAGTCGTATTTGAAGCGAGCTTTGTCCATTTGTTATTGTTCGAAATTGTCGAGATATTTATGCACGGTAATGGAGATACGCGGGCTCTGCGAATGCCATGTTCCGTATAGAAACGAAAGACGAAAGAAGAGTTTGTACTTAGTTTATCGGAGAGAAGCCGTATAGAGCAGGTTTACCCTGCAAACGAAGAACGTCAACGACGCGAAACTTTGCCAAGGATGCTAGGAATGTGGGACAAGGAAAATCTTACGCCTTGGCTTCGATGCGTTTTATCGCGTCGACTAGCGTTCCGCTGGTGAAAATATCGAGTATCGACGTGCTAATTTTTATCTCGATTCCATCTCACGTAGCCCTCTTTTACCTCGATTAAAGAAACGGAGAAACGCGAGAGGAATGTTGCGGGGCGAAAGGAAATATTCCGGCAAAGTATCTCCGTAGAACAGAACGTTTCCTAGCGAGAAATCAGACAGGTTGTAGCACACAAAGGTCGAGCGTACACGGGAAATGAATTTTTCCGGTTCGTGCGGTAGACTTGTCGAGTAACGAGCGACCAACTCGTTCCGTTTCATTATGCAAGCAAGGAGACTAGAAAAAATACGCAGCGATCGAGCCTCGTTGAAATCGTTTTTTTCGCGGTTGGTCGACTTCGTTAGACGCCTGGACGAAATATCTATGACCTTGGCGCGATGAAACTTTTACGTTTGAATCGCGATCCTCGTTCGGGGAAAGGGTCATTTCGCAAGCAGAACTCTAATTCGTTGCCTGCTTGTAACAAGTTGCGGAAAAGTTTTAGACCGTTCTGTTCAGGCACGCGCAAACTCCGTGCTCTGGATTATCCGAATAATCGATCTATCTACTTTTACATAATGTTTCGGTAGCTATGGCTCGTGCAGTTAATATACAATTGGCTGCCTTGACCTTCCGATCCTGCCTTGTATATTTATCGGTTTTCCTCCGTAAAGATCAGCGAAAATACGTTCGTTAGCTGCTGTGATAACAACGGCGGAACGATCGGGCAGAGTTCCCTTTTAGCTTTTTCATGGCGATCAGACGATCGATTTTTATCGGCACGCGTGTACATCACGATGCTCTAAATAGGTTCTAGCTTGTGCGTTTCGCGTGCGCTTCACGCTTTGAAGTTCCACGTAGAAAATCGTCCCATCAGCGGAGGACTCGGTGCATGTCTGTCACGCGCCCGATTCCGTGCATGTTCGTGTAATTTTAGTTCGTGCTTGTCCGCTGGTAAACCCTCGAGAACCATACGACGCTACATAGTAGAAAATTCTTCGCTTTTCGATGACGCGCCAATCAGAGCACGACTCTCTTCCTTAGTTAGGATAGGATTTTCTATATGCGTCGGAATATACAGGAAATCCTATCTCTAAATACCAATTTTCTCCATAGTCGTCTCGCGCTCTTCTCGATCGAAAGATCGCTGAGAATCGATTTTTTTTTTTTTTTTCGACGACGTCTCCGCGTTTTTCCCTTCGAAGAATATCGAAAGGAAGGAAAATTCGCGATTAAAAGACAACTATGGAGGTAATGGAGGTAAAGGAACGAAAGGAAGAAGAAGCGGAACGTTTAACTACGAATATCCCTGGAAGAGGAGGCCAACGGACTAAAGTACAGGCTCGAAGCCAGTCCTTTTCCAACGATTGCAACGAAGAAGGAGGAAACGAGCGTCGCGGAGGAGGGCTTCGTTTCCTTGATTGCCGTCAGAAAAGTGTACAAGCCTGTTGCAAAGGCGTTGCGCAAGCGTAAATTTTAATTGAGCGTACCACGGGCTCTGGTCTCTCTCGAGGAATCTTCCTGTGGCGTAGCGTAGCGAGACGTGGCACGCCGCGAGTATCAGCGAAACGTTCGAGAAACGGCGAAAAGAGGAAAAGAACAAAAGAACCAAGACAAGAGGAAAGAAAAAGGAACGAACTGGCAGTTTTCACTCACCGTGTAGTTGCGCGAGCGATTGCAGCGTGCTGGCATTGCAACTTATGTATCCTGAAACAAAGAAAAGTTCCGTGGGTTCGATTAAACCTGCATTTCCATGAAATCATTAACGTCGGTCGATATTCTACGATAAAAGGTGAGCCGATTTTCAGTTGGTTTCGAAGCGGAGCCACATCGATCGATTCCCCGTCTGTCAAGATTGTATCGTGTTTATGCTACGATTACATCGCGTGGCGTGTATATCGAGCAAAGGAAGCGCGACAAATACGAAAACGGTGGATCGAGATTGATAAGATGCGGAATTGATCGATTTAGCTTCTGAAAATGGTAAGATTTGCCCCAACGGGAGAAACCGAGCTGAAAAGTACTTTTGCAAGCGTCTCTCGATCAGCCATATCTTCGACGTGCGAGCGTATTGGACGTGCATCCACGCGCGGTAACGCTAGACGCGCGCGTGAAGTTACGAGCCGGGATATTGTATCGCAAGGATATAAAGGTAAAGAAAAAGAAAACGAACCGCTCGCGTGCGGTTCTCGGAGATCGCGTTGCACAGTGTCGTAAGTAGCGACACGAAAGCCCGTTGCCGGACACGTGGATCGAACGCGGTTTCACCGTTTCGAAAAAGTTCGCCGCGTTACATGGCTTATCGAGAACGCGACACTGCTAACCGTTAACCACGAACGAAATAAGTCGAACGAGAAAACGCCGGCAACTCGAATCTACGGTTAAGCCCTCTATGCGAGATTTCGCGGCTTTCCAGACTCCTCGACCGGAGATAACATCGACACGCGCGTAGTTCGCCGAGTCGACGCTGTTCTTGTCTTCGTCCGAGGAATCTCCGCCAACGTCTCGCTATATTCCACTACTTTTACGCGGCAGTCGTATATTCTGTTATATTAGGCGCTTCGATAGGGTTCCGGAGATCGATGTTACACTGTTAACACGGCGCTATTAATAGCTACGTACAGGATTCGCAATCGCAAAATCTTGTAAAACGCGTTTCATTTATCTTTCTCATCTACCACGCTCTTAATTTTTCGTGTCTTTCTTACGCGTCCTTTCTTACTTTTTCTTTCTACTATTTTTTACCGCGTTGACGTGTTTCACGTACTTTATACCAACCGTGTATAATATAAATGATAATAACCAAGATTGTGCAACAGCCAGCTAATTTTAATTACGGAATCGAACTTTGTCATCGATAATATTATCGATGATAACGAAATCGAAGGTTCTTTCGCGCGATCGATCTTTCGATAATTCGAAACTTCCAACGTTTCTGCCGTGAAATCGAGGGATGGGGTCGCGTAAACTAAACAACGCGCGAATTCCAATCTTCTTGGCGAGTGTTTCCATCGATTTAGACGCGCCGGGAGGGAAGCTGGATCTCGAGTCCGGGAACGAAGCTCGCGAGAAACAGCCGTTTTGCGACCTATCGTCTGCTCGACAGTCGTTCCGCCCTCCTGACGATCGAACGTCTTGTTCAGTCTAGTGGACGTTGTTACGTAATTCTTTCGCAGCTGTAACGCGCTAGCAAACGAGGAACAAGAAGAAGAACAAGAAGCTCGAAACGTGCTACGCTGGTAAAACATGGGTGTTCGACGAGAAGGTAATAATAGCAACCGCAGACTTTGACTTTGCGCCGCTGCGACATACTTGGACGACAAATAAGATAAAAATCGACCGCGTTGCCTAATTCTTCCCGGTTGCTTCGAGATTGCGCGCGTTCGAGCGTTTCCTTCGACCTCGCGCAAACCGAACAAGAACGTGCGGCGAATTTCTTTCGACAGTTTCCGTTCTTACCGATCGAGATCTAGTTTCCTTTAAGGATCGTAAAGTTGCTCGATGTCATTGGCGTTCGCGTATTTACGCGGCAACTCTACGCACCTACTGGATCTTCCGATTCAAGGTTAATTAAACGAGTCGCAACTCCTAGTCGGCTCGATCGTAATTCGAAAGTGGTCGACCAAAAGGCAGAAACGTTAATTAAGACGCAGAAGCAAGTCGAAGTACGCGATTGTACGTATATGCACGACGTCGTCGAATAACCGCCGTACGCAGAGGAGCACGCGCGTGCTTGTCGAGCTGAGAGAGTTGTGCAATCGGCTCGAATCGAAAATATCCACTACAAGTATATTCGGGACGGTCGTTGCGCGACCGACACTTCCCTGTTGCCACAGTCGGCGCGGCAATAATCTCCTCGTTTCTACACCGCTGTCCTGCTCTCGCGCGAACCTCTTTCTCTTTTCTTCGCTTTCCTCCGGTATCCGATCTTCGTTCCGTAACCCAACGACCGAGTCGTGCGAATACCGTGTAAGTACTTATATCGCAAAAATTGTTAAGAAATCTATGGACAAGCACGTAAGGAAATTCGAGCCTCTTAAGAGACAAAGCGATCGACGCCGTTTTATCCATTCTTGAGGTTTCCGGCTTCCGACCGGCTCGTACACGCGTACGCGTATACGTACGTGCCTCTCAACAAGCCCCGTCAAAGTTACTTCACGGATTAACCAACTTTCGATCGCACGCTACATAAATTAACCTGCTCCAGTCAGCCGTCCTTCGGAGCGTAACAAGCAAAATATTCGAAAACATCTGCCCGTAAAGTCTTCTTTTACAATTACTCTCGCATCAAATACCGGATCGAAGGAACTTTAAGCGAAAACCTGTACGATAAAAATCAAGTTTCAAGCGTTTTCTCCTTTATGAAAGACGTATCGTTATTTAGCAAAATCTAAGCAACGGATCTCCTCTCTTTCCTCCTCTGGCTACATCGTCTCCGCTGATAACCACACAGCTGCGGTTGACGCGGCGTAAAAACTTATATAGTAAAAAAAGCCTTTACATTCGCGCAAAGTCGAACTGGAATTTATCGGAGGTCGTAAGCGAAGAAAGAAAATTTCACTGGCGAATCTCTCAGTTTCTTACCGGCGTACGTACACGAGTTCTAAAACACAATAGTCGCGTTTCGAGCGAATGACTCGCCTTTCCATCCCGCGAAAAGGCGCGTCACAAAACCACGACTGCTTGATTTTTTGCCAAACGACTCGGTCTTGCGACACGTCGATCCGATCAAATTTCTCGACGCTTTCTCCTTCGCGGTCCCCGGCTGAAAATCTTCGTGATCCCTTCCAAGTTTCCCGTCAAAGTGTGCGTCATGCGACAAACACACACATATATATATACGTAACTGGACAAAGTTTTTACAATTTTCAAAAGTCAACGATATACGGTATCGTACTGATCGATGATTTTCTCTTCGTTTTTGCGACCGATTCAAAATCGCGGTAGTTTAATGCAACCGGACAACCGGACGTTAGCTCGTAGAAGAAACCGGTTCCGGGCGGCGCGCTACGCCGCGCTGCGCAACGCCAGAGTTTGGTCACCCGCGCGAAATCAAACGCGAAACGAGACTCCGTGGCACGATGGTATATAACGATTCGCTTTCCATGCTAGATATTTCTGCCAGTTACCAACTTAACCGGAACCAAGTAACTAGCCTAAGTACGTGTATCTAGTTCGAGCCGAGCCCGAGCTCGTTTCGCTTCGCGTTTAAGTTCGCGGATTGAATTTCTTTTCAATGGCAAATAAAACGAATCGTTAATTGACCGTCTTATCAATTTCGGTATAACGATTGTTTTACGCAGTACCGGTTTCCTTCGGTGCTAAATAAGTAAATCAAAACGCGGTTTATTCGTTTATTCGTTTCGCATCTTCAAAGTCTAACCGCGTATTCGCTTTCAAAGAACGTGGCGTCGCGGAGATGTATTTCTCCGTTCGTCTTAAATAATAAACATCGCGTTGAATATATTTTTATCGATCGGATACAAACATACGGTTAGTCGTTTGAAACGCGGATCAATTTTACAAACGTTAGAGCTTTTTCTCTGACTTTTCCTAACGTTAGGTATCTAACGCAGGATCTCGACCGCGTTCCTTTCTGATCATGACCTTGGCACTTAACGACACCTGTGACCTTCGAATAAGCTCGCTTCTACGGATTATACACGGTGTTCCTCGATGATCGTACGGTGATCGTATACCGAAGGAATGCTCGAAAACATGCAAAAACCGAACCACGACGAATATTTTTTTCGTTCGCATCGCGTTAAATTTTTACATACGTACGATAAACTGCGCGATATGCCGCGATAAATTCCGTCCTATATCGTATTACCATTATAAAACGACGGTTGCTCGCCGAGAGAAGAGGAAAAACATCGAGTTGCAAGCGGCTCAAAATGGCGGGAACTTTCAAGGCGACTTTGTACTACGACGTACTACTATAGAGTAGAACGTTGGAGCTAGCGGCTGTCTTGCAACTTGAACCGAATAGCGGTATATCCGTACCGTGTCAGGGAAGCAAAAGTTTAAACGTGCATCGACCTTTCGCGTTTCCTTTGGCTCATCCGTTTCGCTGAAACCAGGATCGCGAACGTTGGACGTTTGCCTATCTATTTCTGTCATATTTCTATAAAACATCGTCGAGTATTTACACGTTTATCCAATGCGGATAATTACGTAAAGCGTATATTCCCGTCGAGATTCATCCTCGAAAGGTTTCCGATAATCACAGCAAGCGATCGATGATAAAACAAGTCGAAGAATGCGCAGGTTCCGTCTCGGATCCAACGATAAATCGGCGCAGGACTTGGAGAAAAAGTTATCGCGTCGAATTCCTTCCGCCCGGTGCAAATTAACCGCCCGGTTTATTCTAACGTCTTATCAGCTTCGGCAGATATAGCCAAGAAATGCGTCACAGTTTTCTTTTTACAGGAAGTCACTCACACGCTTTCAAACTCGTCCCGTGTTAAATCGTAAGCAACTGCGTTTATCTGTTCTGTTCTCTACGGTCGTCAAATTCGAAGGATCGCGTCACAGGTCCGAAAGATAACAATTTCCCTATTCGTTACTATTGCTTATCGTTGTCGGCATACTATTCGCATGCGTTTTTCAACGTCGTATTTGAGAAAAGATTAGAATTACGCCGCGTAACGGCGACTCGGCGACCGACTACTCTCTTCCTACGTCCGTTTCCCGTTCGCGCTCGTGGCAGCCATAACACGCAACGTATTGCGACACGGAACGACGCTATGCGAAGAATCGATTGTTCGAGGCTTTCTGAAACGCGCGATGAAATCGATGCTACGTTACGTAAGCCAACCAGGCAAACGAACGTCGGTTTTCGGATGGAATCGAAATCGACTATCGGTCGGTTCGATCGGCGAATTTAGGCGACCGCTTGATCGCTTCTCGCGTTACATACGTCGTGTACGTCAAAAACCGGGATATCTGAAAATGAACGCTCGCCACCGTTGCTTCTGCCTAGACAAAATCCAGTCAGGAACGTTCGCGAATTAAGAAAAATTCCTTGAAAAATTAACGTTTTTCGTACGGCTGTCGTCAACGGACGATGAAACGAAGGTTTCGCGAAGCGTAGCTGTCTCGAACGAACGACAATGTACGTACGTCTTCTGTGTGTGCATCGATCTTGCGTTTACCTTGATCCTTTCTTTCCGTTTACGAGGAACGATTTATGAAAATCTAGAAATACCTAAAGGATTAAAATCCTATTTACCGATCAACGAGGAAAACGATGGATCCGTTGATTTTCGTACGAATACGATCGACGAATTGACGCGTTATCGTCGCTATCGTCGTTTCCTGGTATAAACGAAACGCTGGGTCTCTGGCAAGCGCGATCGTAACGCAGCAACGATCGTTTTACTATCGCGAACGCGTCGCTCGATGATTCGATCGGAGTGGTACGCTCGACGAAGGTCGACCACGCATTACGTACGTTATTTACTCGTATCCCCACCTACTCGGCTTCTCGCGATACTAGTTCCTGCGAGATATGAAAAGCGTTCGTACGTTAATGGTGCATCGTCGAGTCGGTTTGAATCGGTTCGAGTTGGAATTCTACTTTGACGTGTCTCGCAACGCGATCTCGAATCGTTCCTGTCACGACGCGTCTACTCGGTGAAAGTGTTAGATAACGATTTTATTCGTGGCACGCTGCTCTGGCCTCGAATCGTACCAACAATTTAAAAAACAGATCTCTCGTTCTGCCGCGCTGTTGCTTTAGACCGTGGACGAAACGCGAGCAAAGTCACGACGTTTCTATTCGTTTTTCTCGCACCTGTGCACTCTGTACTCGTACGTACGTTGGTCGCAACAATCGTATTCGTATCTCGAAGCTGCGAAATGACAGCGAAGACGATGGTTTTAGAACAATCTCGAGACACCGGTTAGAGCACGGCCTATTCAATTAGACTGGCATCGGTGACATAACGCGAGCCACGATACGGATGTGCATATTAACCTATTTAGCTCCGTTACACGCGGACAATGCATGATCCGCGTTCTGCACGATGCGAGCGACTTCGAAATGGACGCGGAAGAAGGTGGACGTGGAATGGAATTAGACGAAATTCAAATATCTCGCGCCATTACGTACTAGGCGGTAGACGCAACGCCGAACTACCTAGTTTTCCCAAGTAGCGTCGATCGGATCTGCGCATACGTAACGGACGCACGTGCGCGTGAAATTCTATCTCGTATAAAATTCTTTCTCTCGTTCTAGACGAATTCGCGTTCGAATGGAATCGTGCGATTCTTCGTTATACGACCGCGATGTTATTATCGTCGCCGTTGACGGACGAAGCTCGAATAGCCGGCTTCGAACATCGAACAAAACGGAGAAGAACGACCGAGAAGATTATGAAAAGATAACTAATTAATAATCGCGGAAGAAGTAGAACGCGAAACGATCCAGTCGAGCCTTTAAGATTAAAGGCGAATTCCACGTAAATTCGATATTTACGTAGACGTTTATCGCGACATTATACGCGTCGTTGAACGCGTTTTGCCCGAACAATCGCCGTGCACTTTACGCAATCTTTGACCCTGCATCTCAAATACCGCAGAAACATATAGCCTCGTTATCTCTCTCGCTTTATCCTCGTCACTCCTCAGCTCCTTCCGTAGTTATAAATATTACCGAGTTACGTTGCTTTCTTCTTTCCAGTCACACGCTGCTCTGTTTTTATACGGGCCTTCCAGAAACCAAGCTCGCCAGCTTCGAACGAATTCTGTTCTTTACGAATTCCTTGATCTCGTTGGTACGCGAGTTATACGAGTCGCTTCGAGAGAAACTCGTCGTTCCCCGCAAGACGATGACGCACGATGCTTCACGAAAATATTTGAACGCGTTGCATACACGCAGAGGTACCTATCGCCTCGTTAACTGGCCACAGTCGATCCCTTCCACTTTTGGCAGGTTCCTGCCTACCGAGCTCCGTTTCGTTGATCGGTCGTGCAGCGAAAGCAAAAGTAGTCGATGAGAAAGCAGCGACCAAAAAATCCGCACGAGCGAGACATTTACCGAAGCATCTTTGGTTTCTCTCGTCAGAGAAATCGATTTGATGTCCTTTTAGATGGAAGAAACATCCGATTAACGGTATAAACGTGGACGGATTTTCTTTTTTCGTCGAGCCGGTTTCGTATCCTAAATTTGGACGAAATCTGGTTCGCGTCGAACGGTTAACGCCTCAGAAACGCTAGGCATCGTTCGAAATAGAAAAAGACTTGCTATCTACGGAATGCAAGCGCCCCGTGCATCCGCTCCGTTACGATTCTATTCCGGTCCTCGCGAGCAAACCGGTGAACTGCTAGACCATGCTCGACTAGTACCGCGTCTCTACGCGTCTCTATCTACCGCTCAACGTTTGAAATTCGAATTTCGACGACGATCGGCGAGATGATTCTTCTATCTCCGACGTACGTACAATTCGCGAGCAAGAGCGTGCGCGTCTAAAAATTCGAATTCTAAGAACGTCGATCGTCGGCAAGAAGAGGCGTTAAAAAATGCCGGTCGGAAACAATGGTAATTCGGTAATAGGTGCGCAACCGTCGAAAAACCTTAGTAGAGCGGAGGGATGCGGGTAATTCCGGGGACCGAACGGAGGGGACGAGGCTTGGGGGAAGATTCGAATGAGGTGGGGTGGGCGAAAGAGAGGAGCCAGGCTAAATTTAAATGGCCCGGTACTACTCGTGCGTCGTTAACGAAACGCACTTGGCTGCCGTATACGCCGTTCCCCGGTCGTGCTACTCCCCAGGACGTAGTACGCATACAGACATGTACGCGTCGCGTGCACGTGCGTCGAGTCGGCCGATCAGCTGGCCCGCATATAAGGGTTTCCACGACCCTCTCTCCGGCAGCGATTCCGTCCGGGTGTCCGTGCGTTTGACTCGGCTTTCTCCTACTTCCGGCGCTCTGCGATTCGTTTACGCATAGTTTATTAACAACGCTGTTTGACAGGTTGTTCTACGCGGAAAGTAACGCGTGCCCTATGCAGGATCGGGCAACTCTCAATTTTACGCGTGAAAACGCGAGTTCGCCTCTGACCGGTCGACGATACGTTCCAGGCTGCGATTTCTCGTGCGAGTCGTATATATAGTTTGGCAGAAGGTACGCGGATCGAGGTCGTAAATTGAAACGCGAAGAAAAAGAGCGACCGCGAACGTTTCCACTCTTTGGAATCTATCTTGGAATTTGCGACTATTCGCGATAAGTAAATTCGTCGAGATAAATACGTTGTTTTCCGAAGATGTAGGATACTGAGTAGCCAGATTTTGAAATTGTCAACTTTTCGAAAGCGAGGAGTCGATCAATTTGGTTTCCGAGAAGTTGGTACAAATGTCAACTGAAACGCGACAAACGAGAATCGTCGAGAGAGGCACGTTCTACCGAGAGGTTTCTCCAAATTTCTATTTTCTTGCGTGGAAAAAGTAGCAGAGTATTAGGAGAGCGTGGAAAGAGGAAAAAATGAGCAACGCGAGAAGGGGAGAAAAGGAGAGAGAGAGAGAGAGAGAGAGAGCGAAAAGGTCGGATCCGGCTTACAGGAGGGTGGCTGAAACTATGCGATCGATAGTTGAATGCCCTCCAGTTGACATGCGTAGCCCGTACCTGCTTCGCTTACGATTCACCCCCGATAACTTTTTCCCCTCTTTCTCTCGGTCTTGTCGTTATCTTGCCTTTTAACTGATTCCGTTTTTTCTTTTTCTATCTCCAAGTGAATATACCGTCGAAGAAAAATCGCTCGATAACGCATAGAACGTACGAGTCGACGCTATCGACGCTGACAGCGAAACCACCAGTCGACTAGCGCCGAACTCGACGCATGGAAATTTCCATCCAGACGAATTCTCTTCACCTTTGCTTCGCGCTTCTGTTTCACGTTCCACGTATATTTGTACTTCCTTCTCCATATTTTTTCGTTTTCGCCGGGCCGATCGATGCCACTCGCACACTCGAAATATATCACGATTCGTGGAAAAGTAGCGCGCTTTTACTCGCATAAATTAAATCCAATTAGTCGTACGGGTTGACATTAATCGGCGAAATTATGCGATAAAACGATTCAACGTTAATTGGCCCCGCAACGCTCAATTATAATTCTTCCTTCGCGATAATAAATAGCACGAGGAAGGGAATTGTTAAGATCTGTAAAAACGTTATATCTACTCTAACGACAAACAATATTAGGCACGCATATATGTTAATTCGACTGCTATATAATTCGTCGTGATTAGAGTTTGCCACTTGTATTTGTCAGAGGTTTTAAATACTTGAAAAGCGAAAATATAGAGGTAATAAATAAGCAAAGAATCGCGTAAATTGATAAGTAAATATCGTGTGCTAATATGTGGTTAATATTTACATGACGCTGCTGTAACGTCAGCGTTCGTCGATGCATATGTGTGCGCGTGTGTGTGGCATAGATCTGTTCGTTTTGCTCCAAAAACTCGCGCGTAAAATGCGGGGGAGAAAGGTTGGAAATCGCGTTAGCAGAACGCCGCTCTGCGTGCCAATCCAAAACGTAATTTACTGTTGCAAATATCGTACACGTATTTCGTGCACGTTTCGCACGATGCGATTGTAACGAATTGCAAGAAAGCTATACGAAACGAAACGGCAGAGAAATTATGGAAAACTTGGTCGAGTAAAACGCTTTGATTACACGATCGGTTCGCTGAATCGCGCGGCCTTATTATCAAGATGTTGAAACAGAAACATTGGCGTTATTGCTAAAGAAGGAAATCGATATCTTATCGGGCTTTCGCGATAACATCGAATATCCTGCTCGCAAAACCGTAGATATATATACGTTTTATGTATTAAACTACGCGTTTCTTTCTTTCCAAAGCGTATAGGCAAGTTGTTCGGATGTAGGTCGTAGATCTGTAGATTTCCAAGTTACGGTTTACGCAAAAAGAGGTCAACGGTAATGCAAGGTGCATACATCCAGCTGATCACGAATTCACCGAAACATTTCGCTTGTTCGCGCATCAATGGAAACGCGATGACACGACCAACTTTCTTGCGGAACAAGCCGCTGCCGTTGGTAGCGACGGAAACAAGAGTTCGTATAATGGCATGGTTTATTACGATCCATAGTTGGCTCGCGAAAGGAACACGTATTTCGTAAAATCGTGGACGACGTAAGCGTTCGTCGGAAGATTCGAAAAATCAGCGTTAATTTCTCTTGGGACAATTATCCAATCATTTTTGTAATATCGTTTTGTTATATTATTATTATTATTATCATTATTGTTATTATTATTATTATTATTATTATTATTATTGGTAAAATTACGTAAAATCATAATCACACCGTCGATAATCGCGATACAGGTAATCGATGAAACGTCCGAGACTTCGAACGCTACGATTCTTTTTGCCTATGCACGACACGTGCACTAAAACGTACGAGTTATATAATTATTCATTGTTACTTACGTAACGCCGTAATCGCCGAGTGAACCAAAGGAATACGAGATAACGGAAATGCGAAATACGATCGACGATACAGCAACGTCAGAGGTAAGTATACCTGCTATGTAAGTTTCTGGAAACGGATGAATCTCTAATTGTAACCTTCGAGTCGAGAAAAACACACGTGCGAACAAACAGGGGGAAAAAGCTCGATGATGTAACTCGATTCGTCGGTAGACGCGAACGGGCGTGAGTCGAAAGATCCCATCTGGCAAAAATTCGGCCTGCTACGATTTATTTTTGAACGATCGGTTAACCGTCGAAGAAACAAAGTTCGTCAACGAACAACGGCTCGTTTTCCACAGGTTCGTGTTCGCGACGTTCGACAGTGGGTTCGACCCGATCGTAACTAGCCAAAACGTTGCAAGGAACGATCACGATGTCCGTCTCGTTTTCGAAAGTCGGTCGAGGCTGTTGCGACAAGGGACAAGTGTTGAGAAACAGCGTAAAGGAGAAAGGGGCATTTTGTTCAACGCGAAAGAACCAACTATGAATCGTCAAACGTTCGTGTAACGATAGCTCGTGCGTAACGTAGATATCGGGTCTAACATTCGATGGGCAAGGGATCGTCTATTTACGATAGCTCGATATTACATATACAGCTAGAACAGCAAAGGTTTCAGTTAAGGTCGGTACGATCCCCTTCCTTTTGCATATTTCTCATCGAATCGACTACCCTACTGTTACCAAACCTTTGAACGCTTGGAATCTAACGCGTTCGCTTTGACCTATGGAACAACATCCGCCAGAATAATTCTCAGGATTTCAAATATCGCGATACGCGTACACACGGAATAATACAGAGAAACGCGAACTGATCCAACTTTTTTCGAAAACCGCCGTGATTTCGTGCGCGTTCTCGGAAAACAGAAAACATCAAAGGGAAAAGCTTGCGAGGAAAGATTACGTTCGTTTGTTTCAACGTAATCTTTCGACGTAAAGAACGAGGAATTTTTCTATGGTCTCTCCGTCTATCTACTCGTTTACGATAAACGATACGGTTCTTCTTGTACCTGAACGTTTGAACTATAGCGCGACGATAGCGTAAAATGTTGGAATAATTACGGCGTGAATAAAAGATGGTGGAGGAAACAGGAAACGAAAAGTATCCGCGGTGAGGCGTTACCAAAGAAACAAGGCGAAAGAAGGCGCGAAAGGGTAGGCAACCTGGATCAAAATGCATTACAACACGAAGTACAAGCAGGGAGAGGTTTTCCCGAGGGGTAGAGTGTGAAATTGTGCGGGTCAGGCCAGGTCAAGGCACTGTATCGGCGAGCGAAATAGAGGGTGAGCTAAAAATCGCGACTCGCGCTACGAATCGATATTGTACCTGTACGATTTCACGAATACCCGTCTTACGCGCAACGATTCAAGAGCAAAATCTTGAAAATTGAGTATAACGGTACAATTCTAACACGCGTTAGCACGAACATCGAGTCGCACGATTTGAATAGAAACGAGATGACGTAAATGAAAGACGAACGATCGTACTAAGTAAACGTAACATTAACGTGTCTCGCAAAATCTGGAATACTATTCGTTTCTATTATAACGTGCGTACGTGGTTTCCTCCGGTCGAGTGTGAAACAGGTGCGTGGCACCTGACGTACCTGAGGGACGAATCTTTTAAACTTTAAAAGGACGTTGTTTCGCGAAAATCCACAATGGAGACCGTTCAGGCGTTTCGACACGATACGACGCAAAACGATTCATTACGATACCAGAAGCGTGCGTGACACGGACATCCCTCTTTGCCACGTGCACGCGTAAATACATACCTACACATTCGTGCGTTTGGTATCACGATTTTCATCACACCCATCATCGACTTGTTCGACTCAACGCCGTTCGAAGACAGCAATGATTTCTCTTTCGGTTATTCTAATTCGAAAGTAATTGAAAAGACGGCAGTTGCCATCAAAACGTAATGTCGATGATCATGGTCATCGATGGACGAGCAAAGTAGCGCATTTTCTACGTCAAATTACATAAATAAGAAGAAAGAAAAAAGAATAAAGGACAGAATGGAAATTTTCGAACGCTATGTTTCAACCTTGCTTGGAAAATATTTGTATGTTACGACGGGCACAGTCATCGATGAATCGTCATTGAAAGCTGTGTATGTGTATATACGGTATATATATTTGACGTTGTTTATCAACTTCCGCTCCCTTACTTCCAACACGTTATCGTTTGATATCCTCTAGTGATATACCGTCTCTTCTCTACTCCTATCGTAGTTACAGAAATTAAAGCACGCGTCTATACTCGTTACGAGATTAAAAAGAAACTCGTTCGAAAGGGAATAGCCGCGAAGGATCTACGCAACGTTAAGGGGGTTAGCTCGAGACAAAAAGAGCGGTGAAAAAAAAAAAAAGAAACGTAGCGCTCGCGACGACGAAGAGCGCGAGGCAGGATGCGCGGCTACGCGGGTGCGAGGTGCGATCACGTGGCGGGACACGCGTCGACGAACTCTCGGCTCGAGCCGAAAACGGGCAGGCTGCACGGAGTGTGGTTGCGTCACCGTGCTCCGAACCCGTGATCACCCCGCGCGGCCTCTTTGCGAAATTCGAGAGAACCTTCGAACGCCATACACACGACACGACGCACGAGCCTAGTCTCGTTCGTGGAAGGAGCGAGTATGAACGATCGTTCGTTCAACACGGCGACTAACCTACGACAAGTTGTATACTCGACAAATACATAATATATGCACCTTTATTGGGAAACGTGGTAGTCCAGATGTCGGCGGTTGAAGGTGTCTCAGCCGGCGCAGCGCCGAACGCGCGAAACATCTTCTTCCGCTATATGGATTCCTATGGGTGCGACTACGGTCGCTCGATGAAATCGTTGAATCTTTTAACGCGAATGTTTTAACGGTAATGTCGTAGGTTACACCAAAAATCTTTTCGACTCCGTTTTCGTCTGCTGTCGTTGCTCGTTAAACTCGTTCCCCGGTCCGTCCACTCGGCCCGGTCACGATGTTCGCCGCGCACTTTGAACCTCACCTCGGCGAACGACTCCTCCTGATTTTCGATAGATTCGGCACTACGCGGGTGACACGGAGCGACTGCACGCAACAGGACGTGATCAGAACGTCGGAAGTTTCGAGTTTATGCACAACACACATACGGATAGGAACGGCACACTAACGGGCGCGAGCAGCCAGACCGAGCACCGGAGTACCGGGGTACCGTTTGCCGATGAACCCTAGATAAAGTTTCCTCCTCCACTATCGAGTCACTTAGCACACACTGGGGCGATCTTCGATTCCACACTGCTACCCACCGCGCACTTTTATTTTTATTTCTATTTTTCCCTTCTTTCTTCCCCTACCCACCCTCTTTCTTCTCACTCCTTTCTTTCTGTATTCCTTCTCTTTCTCCGTATATCTTTCTGCTGTTCCGCACTATCCTTCCTCGTATTTCACCGAACACGCAACCAAATCAAACACGTATGTAGTACACGTAGTGTCGCTACTATATTACCCGTATCGCATCGCAAAGACGAATGCCTCTAAATAGTGTATCTGGATTAACACAATGTTAAGCACATGTCACGGCCGACGAGGCGAGAGTATTAGTTGCTACGTCGTTCGTTTATACGATAGCAGTTAAACGAACGGAAAAGTTGTCGCGCGCACTTTGCTTCGATTCAACACGTCCCTCGGCCGTGATCTCTCGAAAACAGATCGTCGTTCTTTCTCTTCGCACTTTGCCGCTTCTTTCTCGGGTACTCGTTCCGTCGGCTTCGAACGAGCGTACGCGACACAACCGGCTATTTGTTTTTAGAAAAAGGCGTGGTTACGGTTACGGTCGGCTGTGTGTTACGTTTCCGACTGCGATTGCGCGGCGTGTGAATACGACGTATGATGCGCGCTGTCTGAAGTTCGCTGAAGGAATGGCCGCTCCGCGATGGTCCCCGGCCCCCAGGCGTGGGAGGAAGCTGGTAGCGCGCGGAGGTGCGGCGCGGCGAGGCAAGGCGAAACGTGGTGGGACGAAACGAAGCGAGACCAGGCGAAGAGAGGCGAAGAGAGGCGAAGAGAGGCGAAGAGAGGCGAAGAGCGGCGAGACGAGGCGAAGTCCACGCGGACATATATGTACCCGCGCGATGTGTGCGCACCTACCGCTTCTATTCCGTTCTGTGTCGACACGTCGACGTGTGTATGTGGTAGCGTTCTCGCGCGCCGGTGTCCGTGTCCGCTGTTCGTCTGCGAACGAGCGCGACAGAGTCGGAGCACGCGCGCAAAAGGGATCGATGGCGCCGCGGCGAAGCTACCCGACCACTACTCCATCGGAGCCACATCGAGCGAAACGCTACTATACGACCGAAGGAGATACAGGAGTCGTCCACGCGCACACGTTCAGTTTCGCGCACGTACACGTGCGATCGCGGAGAAAGAGAGAGAGAGAGAGAGAGAGAAAGAAAGAAAGAGAGAGAGAGAGAGAGAGAGAGTGCGTCAGGGACAAACCAACGGCGCGAGTCAAAGCGAGTTCGAACGATGTATGCGAGATACGGCTCGATGACGTACTATGAGCAAGTGGATGGAAGAGCGAGAGACGGGACTTGTACCGCAGGGACGTAAACAAAGTCTCGAATACCCCGATGTAAACCTTACGTGTCGTCCTATTTGATGCTTTGTGGCTTATTCGATGTTTCATCGCGATCGTAAACGTAAAGCGAGTTATTGATAAATCTGAATCTGTTGTCTCACCTGTGCCCAAATCCAGCCATTAGGAATAAAGAGCGGGTTCGGTCATCTGAAAATACGATCTCGAACTCGCGATTACCACGGGGTTCGGACAGAGTTCGTTTGAAAAACGATCGAGGGTAGAGAAGTTGATAAAAGATAAAAATGGAAGATGGAGGACGGGGCACGCGTGTACGTGTAAAAATACAAACGGAAGCTATACGACGTATGTTGTACGAATGTAATGGAAGCAAAAATGGGAAGAGATATACGTTGTGGCGCGTATGTACGCGTATATGTACATGTATGCGTGTTGATATACAGATAGATAATCTTATAGGCATACGTGCGTATATAGTGCGCACGACCCCTTGATAGTCGCGTTGCCTCCGTTCATGTTTCAGCATTGAGACGCGATGACTCAAAAACAAGCGTGTACGTCGCATCAACGTATTAGTATAGCGCGTGCATCTATCGTCGCCGATGTACATACGTAACTTCTTATCTAGCCGTGCATCGTTTCTCTATTTATTCGTTTGTTTTATCCTCTGTTTACACCCCTTATTTCAACATCTATTCGAATTCAAGCGCGGCATTGATCCTTGAAATACGTATTTTTGCACCCTATCCAGATGAAGAAATTAGCGGAAAAATGGACACTATTCAAATATATCGGTGTGCAAATAGTTTTCGCAGCCATTGAGACACTGTACGGTCAACGCTTTGTCGTACGGTCAGCAACGGATGTAATCGATCCGAAGAATCTCGAAATTAAGTATAATATATTCAGCGACAGTCGAGCGTAACCTTAACCGTATTATACAAATGAAAGAAAGAATTGCAGCTGAATATCGTATCGACCGATTCAGCCGCGATCTTGCGGTCGTTTGGCAATCAACGAACAAATTGTGCGTACATTATCGCCGAAGATTACGACTGCATCGCCAACCGGAGAATAATAAAAATGTTCTAATATTTCGTCCAAGCCTGTACAACGACGACAACGACGACGACGTGGAAGAACTGGATAATACGCTCAAGGTTGTTTGCTCACGAGTGCGCTGCTTATACGAGCGTTTCTGCATCCACGTGATATCGCGAAATACGCGAACGTTGTTCCGGCGTTTCGCCGGTTTCTTCGGTTACGCGTCGAATCCGTCTCGAAATCGAGTCGAATTTGTTCGCCACTGACGTACCTTTTCTACTGCCACGCGCATTCGGAATTCCAACCGATCCATCCATCCCTTCCTTTCGAATCGTCCAAAAGATAACATTCGCGAGCGTATATGCGTATAGGCGTCTATGAAAGTGTTTCGAGACTCGTGAACGCATATCGCGATTCGATCGAGATAAAGCTTTGTCATCGTTACGATTTCTTTCCGTGGTTAGATGAACGGTATCGTAAATAATTACGTAACATCCCTGTAACCTAACGTTCCTCGAACGTACGGGTGTACTTGAGCGTATTCGCTCGGTATAATACTCGATCGATACCTAAAACGTATTCGAACGATTGGATTAGTCTCGTGCATGAGCGAATCGATGGAAAATAATTTTTCGACGAATGTTACGCAAATACATCGGCCGATTTACCTACAAATGCGCAATACAGCCTGCAGAAGCCGACCACTCGTCCAACTATTGCAAACGTTCGAGTAAACACCTCTGATTTGTTGCATCGATCCTAAGCGATTATGCACGGTTCAAGGCATATGGCAAACAGCGTGCACATGTGGTAATATCTATATGTAACGCTGTTCCGACGGCGAGAGGTGTACCGATACCAAGGATACTTTAATCGATGTTCAAGGTTAAACGGCAGAATTATTAGCGCTCGCGCTTGTTGCGACACGATCGCGGTTGCTCGTGCTCGTCTCGCGGTTCGACCAGTACCACGCCGATATGTAGACACAGTGTGTCGGCATTTTGTGACGCATAGCCGTTACATAATCGTTCAGCGTCGAGACGAGTCGCGCGTAGTATAGGTCCTCGTGCTCGATCATCGCCGATCCAATTCGAAGAGTTCGTTGTTCGGCAAATATTCGAGCGATTAAGAGATTTGGCGAACAACGGCAGAAAGCAGCGAATGAAAGAGGAGCGACGAATAACACGGCAAATTGTTCCATTCATATACAGACGCTCTTATCTCGCAGCCGTTAAAGGACAATTGGAGAAAATAAGTCGAATAAGTCGATGCGGGGACATATGAAAAATGAAAAAGTCAATTCGGTTGTTCGCGTTATTCCGTGTCTTGGAATCGCGCGACGTTCCGATGTCGTCGTATTTCGTAACCGATAAGCTGGCAACAGCTCAGCAACGGTCACCGATCGAACCATCGTTAATGAAAACTCTAAACAATGGCCAAAGGAGGGACGAAGGAATTTGCGTACGTAGCTTGATCGCGAAAATTAGTGCATGCATAAACGAGGTAACACGCACGCGCTTGCGCGGTACTCCACTCGATCGAACTGCGCAACGGCACGATGGAATTTCACGAGGCAGAAACTGCAGTCGTACAATTTCGAAACGTATCTTGTCGTAAATGAGCAAATCCGCTTTTCATCGAGCATCTTTGCAACGCCAACGCGCTTCGACGTTTCTCCGTTCGTAAAACGAAAGAAAAGCTACCGCGAGTCGGACGTATAATTCGTTCGCGATCTTCCTGGCAAACTTTGTATCTCGAACGTAGGAAATATCGATCGTTGAGAGATATCGACGTTGAGAGGAAATGGCGAGGAGAAAAGCAACGGATGGAACGTTCCTTGGCCGAAACGGTTGGCCCCTAAGCTAAAATAAGCGGAAGTAAGCAGCACGAGCGCATCTAAATTTAGACGTGGACGTGTGCTCATCGTTCGGCCTTTCGGCCTTTCGGCCATTACGCTACTAGCTCGCTCGTTGCATATCTGGCCGATGGGGGCTCGTGCTCCGGTTAACGTGGAAGCTTCGATTCCAGCACCGACTTCGACATTGACGTGCACGCAATCCGGCCTGAGCATTTTAGGCTGCATGCATAATGGATATCCAAGATCCCGCCGAGTTGTGGAAAACTGGTCCCATTTGCATTTCGACACATCGTATCTCCCTACCATTAGGCCTGCCTTTCGGTATTTCGACCAACACGCGATATCGAAGAAAAAGAACGCTCGCGTGTCATATTCTTGATCCTAATTTATGTATTTGTTTATTGCGACAGGTGGCAACCCCGTGGATACAAAGCGGGACCTCCCATAACGCGGCAGATACGTATTATACGGGACCCGTATTACCCTGTTTCGTGTAAAATCGTAAAATTATAAAAGAGAAATCCGCAATCTGCAATTTCTCGCTTATCGATTCGCTAACGTTATTGCTCGCTAAATTACCGCGCAGAAGGGCCTGAGTTACTCGGAAGCAGCAAAAGAATATCGAGAAAACGTGACTATCGTTGACTAGAAAGCATGTTGTAAATTCTATGGAAAGGATCGATAGAATCGTAATTAGAGATACAGAAGTTTAGCCTGAAACTAGAGTGGACAAGTTCTTGCGGCTTTTACCGATACGAAACAACTTTTACCACAATGTCGCCGTAGTCCTCTCCTTTCTCGTTCGTCGATCTCGACAATTTTCGATAAAAAAGGAGAATGGTCTTTAATATCTGTCTCAACGGAGGGACGTCGCGAGGACGATTCGGAAAATTTGGTATGCACGCAGCCTTATCGTAGATTCGGCGCGAAGGATGGCTGACACGAAAGCCCGTAGTACAAGATACGAACACGAATCGGCCGGACCAGCTGACTGCCAAAACAGCTGCGGCGATACACGCGATGATGGATCATTGCTTGCTCCGTTTCACTGGTTCGTCCTCTCTTCCGCTTCTCCTTTCCACTTCGACTCGACCTCTCCACTCGATCGTACGACTCTATGCGTTCAGCCAATTCCCGCTTAATTAGCCGACCTTCTTCTTTTCGTCGATTACGCGTATATGCTAAATAATATGCTAAAGAGATCCAAAAGCGAACAATCGACTCGTAACGTAACGTGATACATTATTCCTGCGATAAGGGGTTCAAAATTCGCTTCTCTTCCACGTAGATCTTACAACTTTAAGAAATTCGAAGAAAAACACACCTTCTTAAGAAGGTATATGCTTATAATAAATACTTAAATATAAATATACGTGTATTTAATATATAGATATATATATTTGTAGCAAGCTATCGCCTTGGTGTTTAATCGGGAAATTGACGTACGATCTATTTGAACGGAATTTGAAATGTTTCAAACTGATTTTACCAACCGGGTATGCTTTGCCTCTCTCTTTCGAGAACTAGCTGTTTTATTTTTGGCCGCCTTACGTAAGGAACAACGTTCGGTCGACGATCGAGGCGACAAACAGCGTTAATCGTACCGTGCGATTTTGCTGCTAATCTCGAGGTACACTCCAATTACTCTTTCTCAAGGTACGCGTATCGAAGCAACTATTGTTCCTTAAGGAAAATACAAATTGCTGTTCGTGTTGCAGAGTCACGCAGTGACGAAGAGATATTCGGTTTTCTGTACGCGATAGAACGTTTGTTGTTCCAAATAGAAAGTTACCGTTATCCAATCCTGACGATGGATAAAAAAATTCAAAGGCCTTTTTCGTCTATCTTTCTTACGATTAACCAATCGTCGCGTTGGCTCGGAGTCTGTCGGTGCCACGGAAAAAATTGGTACGAGGAACGTAGACGAATCGAGGATAAAAACTATCACGTTCCGTGGGACAAAGCGATACGCCGAAAAACCGACACCGGTGGACTAATAGCTAGAGGAGAAGTACGGTCGCTGGAGCGTGCTCGCGATACTCTGGTTCGTTAATTTTTTCGTCGCTTTACGATTCGAACGAATTTACCCGTCGAGAGTCGTTCGAGCCTCTCGGAAACCACATCGATCGATACCATAAGTCGAAAGTACGTTTCTCAAATTTCCCTTAGAATTTACCATCGTCTCTGTCACGTTGCCACGGACGATCTTGTACGAGTCGATTCGAGCAGCTTTCAAGAGATCCGTTTCTCACGGTTTCCTATTCCTTTCCTTCAACGTTCTACCTTTTTCGAATTATCACAGCTAACGTCCGAGGAGCTCCGCACGATGTACACGTTGCAACGAATTGTGGTTGCGTCACGCGTATAACACCTTCAATGAAATATCGTAACGAATATGATATCCGATATCGTACACGGTATCCTTGAATTTATATAATGTCCATTCTTTCGTTATTCGTTAAGGCTTCTTTCGTTCCCCTCTATTCTCGCTTGTCGATCCTTTTCACCCTCCCCCTTCCTCCTATTTTCCCCTCCATCCATCCATCTACGCGTCTATCTGTTACTACACGTTACTTCTCGCACGACTCTTCCTACACGGTAGACGAAACGATTGCGTAAGGATTTCTTCGCTTTTGTAAATAATTGGACGGTGCTCGAGCGACTACTTCCATCACCAAACGGCAATACGGAATTATATTCGTACAGAAACGTAGAAACTGCGGCCACTTTCGTCGCTCACTTTGACAGCCGACGATTGTTCTCCCTATCGACTTGCGTATCTCACGACGAACGACATTTTTCCATACAGCCTATTGCATAAATATAGAAAGACGCTAGTCATCGGAGAAGTATTTCCGAACGGTGAGTTGCTACAAATACGAACGCATTTGTTCGCTTGATTCTTTCGAAAACTGTGCGTTTCAGACGAGTCGAGTCGATGAATGGAGGAAGGAGCACGGGGGTAGTTCGAGTCGCTCGACTGACAGCGATCGAACGCCGATAGAGAGAGGAAATAGACGGAGAATAATGACGTTCGTTGCGGAGAATAATTTTCAAGAGACGACAAAAAATATTTAATTGCTGTCAGTAGGATCAAGCTGTTCGTTTCGATTCACGCTTCGGTAAATAAGAACTATCGATGGATCGTAGATATTACATAGCAGTGAATCAAGCTGATCGTTCTGTACACGCGACGAATTAATATTTCTCGTGCCTCTGTACCGTTTCTTCCTTTCGTCGCTTTATCTCGCCGATGATCAGGAAATAAAACGTCAGATACCATAGACGCGTAATTGCGTAGGAATTAAAAAGCGACGTAAGACGGAAAATACAAGCTTGATAGGTTACAAGTGCAAGGACGAGAAAAGAGTCCGTTAGGCGTCCCCGAGCGAGTAGCATCAGCGATCGCGCGTGTCGCTCGTTCGTTCGCCCGCCAACCGCTTTCATCCACTCTCGTTCTTGCACCCTTTTACCCTTTTTATTCTTTGACGTAAGCCTTTTGTCCCTCAGGATATTTGCGGAGCTTTGTTTCGTCGACAGTATGTACAGCGGCTTAAATATACGTCGCTAATGGCACGGAACCGAAGATACAAAGGGTTGCTCGCTACTGCTACCGTTCTTACTATTACCGCCACTGCTGCTGGATGCTGGCGTGTTTATTTATAATTTGACCATGGTCAAGAAAGGAACGATCGAATCGGTGGAAGCTAAAGATCGACTTTCAAAGCGGACAAAGTTACTCGAACGATGCGAAGAATGCAATCTTTTATAAATAAGGAAATAAGATAAAGCTGCACGACGTAACACGCAACACGCTCGGAAGACCCAAAGAATGCGTCCTTTTATAAATAAGAAAGTAAAAAAAGCTTGTACATGGTACGCAACACGCATAAAAACATCGAAAGAGTAATCGAGCGATAGGTGGTAAACAAATCGTACGTACAGAGGCTCGCGAAAGTATTCAAACGCTCGTAGAAACGTAGAGACATGGCGTGTTTAAAATACGAAAAATTTTGAAATTTTGTCGGTTCCGTAACGAAACGCGACTAATAATCAAATATTTTTACGAATTTTAATTTTCTATGGCGAGCGTTCGAACGTTTTCGTGCGCCAGCGTACACGCGCGTAACGACGGCCGAAAGTCCCTTTGCGTTGCGCGAATACGATGTACGAAGAGCAACATTGCAGGTCACTGCAATGCGGCTGATGGTGGCAGTTGGTCAATAGGCAACCAGCCAATTCTGATCGAATTTAAATAAGCCCTTGTGCCATTTTGCACTGTCAGCTCCGAGTATAACGTTTCTAAAGAAACCTTTTTTCGCTTAATCCACGGAGCGTGCTCGCTACGCGATACACACGACGAACTGATCCAAAGCAGCGCCACGTTGATCGATGACCTGAGATCGAGAGATCGAGGATCGAAGATCAAACGCGACACGAGTCGCGTACGTCTGTACGCTCGATTAATAAACTCGTCTAACATTGCCGGATCGACAATTTGAAACCATAGTAATTTCGATTAAATCTTCGCACCGTTTCGGTATTATCGAAGATTCGCTTTATGATTAATTTAAGATTCGCTGTAAATAAATTTTGAAACGCAGCGTGCGCTTGCGCGATACCGAGCCGCTTACGATTCCTTTTACAAGCCGCCTAGAGATGGCGGTACGCGTCTTTTCCCGTTTGTGTGTCGTTCAAAGAACGCGTCACGCGTATACTCGGTCGGTATTAACGCCACGGATTAAACGCAAACTGCTTGACAAATTGCTGAGTATCGATGACTCGATAATTCCACGAGTCATTCGCGGGATTTATGACTCTGTTCGAATACGTTGTTTATCGATGAGCGTATATGGTACTCTTACGACGGAAACTTATTCGTAACATATTACATTCTCCTTGGTTTCTTCGTTTTAACTTCCAGAGCCCCTCTACGTATATATAGCGTACAGTACAGTACCGTGAACAGTAGTACGGTATTCGGACTTGCCACGTTTGCCGGGTTAAATATACGAAACTATCGACGAGAATACCGAAAGATAGAAACTTACAGGAAAAGTAGGAACTCTATCAGACGAAAAGGAGAAAGGATCGTCGGGTTTGTTCGTTGGTAAAATTATTTTTCTTTCCACACGACCCGAATACTATTTTCAGTCGGACCTTATCGCTTTATACGCTTATTGTTTGCACCGTTACCGTCTTATCGGACGTCAGCTTCATTTTTCAGATTATTATCTCTAATTCACACCCGACCGCTTTATCGTACTCCGCGACGTACGAGAGAATACTATTTCGGAAATTGTTTGCTACTTTTGGTAGTTTGATAAACACGTGGCAGCAATACTTCTCCGATAACGAGTACGACCGTAATTGCCCGCGTTGCCCGAGATGCGAACGATCGGGCAACTTCGATCAAATCGAATATTTAGAACAAGCAGGTTTCACCTTCACCGTGGTCACCTGGCAACCTTTTTTTTACATGGACTTGGATCGATAGCTGCGGTCGCATCCTCGAGACATCGTCGCATATTCTCGGCCAATATCGCGTCTACACGGCGCCATTTCATAACGGACGAAAGCTTGGTGGTCGGTGCGACGCAACGAAAGGATCGTCACTGGTTTTTCGTCACGAACGAAGCTCGATTCTATCGCCTAGCTGAGACGAGAAATTGGTTTTCGTTTTTCTGGATGGATTAAGGTCGAGAATCGCGGAAAGACAGTCGAGTCGATTCAGCAGGATCGATACGAGAATGTCGTGTCGACGCTGTAACGCGTAGCGTAGTAAAGAAAAAGCTCTGCGATTCTCTTCGTTTCTTCCTCGATTCCGCCTGGTTTTTACGTAAGGGTTGTTTCGCACTTGTGACGCGATCTCGCGATTTGGTAGGATCGTATCCTTAATGACACGGATCCATAGTGGTCTATAAACGAAATTTAGTAGCTCCGAGATAATTTAGAGTTCCTATTTAAAAATACGAAGCTGCCAAATCCTCGACGAGAAAGAGGATAAAAGAGAGAGAAAAAGAAAAGATAGAAAAGAAAAAACGAACGAAACGTTACATCGCAAGATTAATTCTCGTTTTCTTCGCAGATCGAATCTCGAGTAGAGGCGCACGAGTATTTATGTATTTACGCGGTGTCCTTTTTATCCATTCACCTTTTCAATTACACGCGTAGCGTTTGTTCGCAGTAGCGAGATGGGGTGTGCGGAAGATAGAAAGGGAACGAGGGGTAGAAAGCACGATCCAATGAAACCCTAGATGGCTGGAGCGCGGCGTAAAACCACCCTCTATGAATCCCGTCGGCGTTACTAACCGATTACACGGTACACGTATGCGCGATATATAGGTCAGAGAATGCAATCGTAAAGCCCGTGTCGTTCAAGGACGGAAAGTTGGCCGCTGGTTAACCGCTAGCTACTCGCCGTGAGATAATCTGGACGAGTGCGCGCACGCGATCCTATCAATCGGACAGGTTCGCTCACGCGGCACATTGTTTTCGTCGTACGATGCCGAACTGATTTAAACGGGTTATAGTTTTCATCCGTAATCGATAGAAATCTTGGTCCGTAAAAATACCGAGCGGAAGGAAATTATTCTTAAGCATTGTTCGTGTTTAACTACGGTGCGACGCGATGCAGTATAAAAACGCAGCGATAACGCAAAATCGATCCGCTTATTTTCGAAAGGATCTTATCGACGCGGAACACGCGATCGTTAGAGACCGAATAGCGTGATCGTTCTCTCGATGTAGCTTCTAACGTGCGTTTGATCGTTCCTTTCGTGCTTTCGTAACGTAGTCTGCAAACCCGAACCACGAATTTAAGCTCGAATAATTACGACTGCTGATATATGCTGCGTATATTTGAACTTAAGCCGCGATTCTTCCGCGTTTCCTCGGCATTTAGCAAGAGGAACACGCTCATCGGTTGGAGCAAAGGACGACGCGAAGAGCGTTTCGTTTGGTGCAAAAGATGGCTACGCGACGCTACGTATATACAGCCGGCTATCGTTGCCGTCTCGAGGTTGCACTCGGATTTTCCGAGACTTGACCTACTGGTGTGGTTTAAAGTGCCATGCTGACACTTTTAAAGATGGCGCTGTAGTAAGCACGCCCACTCAACGGAGCCTTACAATGCCTCGAGAGAGGTTTTTGTTCTAGAATAAAGACGGGTTCGCACTCTGGCGATTTGCTATCCCATCCTAGCTCTCAACCCTATTATTCGTTTTTTACCGAAGAGTATCTTCGACTAGACGCCGTTTTGCGAAAGGGTTACTCCTTATAACTCCTCTATTCTTCCAGCCATCCTCTTTCTCTCCGCCCTCTATCGAAGCGTAAATTTCTATCGGAAATTATCGTCGCGATCTATTCTTCGTTACCGCGAGCTTGTCCCCGGCCGATCGTTATTTCCGACGGTATTTCGATCGTGAAGAGATTTTAATTACGGCTATATAAGGGTTTGCGGCGAGTTAAAAAGGAAAGGCAGGACGTCTCCGATGGTCTCCGATGGTCTCCGAGGGAGCCGATAATTACGCGATCGAACAAAGTGGCTTCGCCAAAATATTTTTCTGTGCCTATCCTTGCCGTTACGTGTTATCGTCCGCCGTGTATTATTTCATCTTTCTGGAGCTTCTCGCGTCATTCGCAAAACTTGACGAGTCGTTTCGACCAGTCTATAACCTGTAACTCGTAACTCGTTCACTCGCCGATATTATTAGCTGCGAAATTATCGAGCAATGAGGACATGATTCGCCGTGAATAAATAATCGCTGTATCGTCGGAAGGCAAATTTATCGACCTGGAAGAACCAAGGCGACTCGAGTCAACGAAGAAAGCCACTTTCTCCAGAAGCTGCTAAATCCTACGAAGCCTCTTGGCAAGGATCTTCTTGTCGCGCGCGTTTCGTGCTAGAACAACCAGAGTAGTAGATTTTAAGACGTACGAATAAATTCCGTGGCTGTGGGAACTCGAGCGCGGTATCGTCGTGGGTGTTGGCGACGACGTCGGCCGCTTGGTCCTTCCGGTGGTCGATGTCGGTGGCGTCGTACGGTTTCCGTGTGTAGACGGACCACTAAGGAAGAAGAGGCCTCGCGATACCACCCTTGCCCTTGACTGCAGGCGCGAGACCGCTTGTCTGAGGGTTGTGTCGGAGCTCGCAGACAGGGTGAGTAGGTGCGAGAAAGAAAGCGAGATCGCGGACGAGAAGGGAAGCGAGAGGCAGAGCATCGCGAGACGCAAAGCGTTTGCCAGTCTCCTTCCTACTTCTTTCGGCTCGGTCTCTATGTTGGTTCGCGAAGCTCAAGCTGGACGTGTAGATACAGTCGCGTCGAATCGCACAGAGTGTACGGGATAGAGCGAGTAAAGTGTGTAGTAGAGTCGCGTCGAGTGGAGGGTGCCGAGAAGGGTTGGTCTGCGTTAAGTGGTCGGTTCGGCGGCTGTTTCCTTGGTCTCGTTGCTCGGAAAGCTAGTTGTCTTATTCCCCGCGCCGATCTACCGTCTTTGCCTATCGACCATCTTACTCCATTATGTATTTATTTATGAACTCGTTTCGTTACGCACCGTCGTCCAAATCTTGCCGTATTTCCTCCACTTTTTTTCCTTCTCCCGTCTCTGTTACATTTTCTTTGTATCCATCGAAGGCTAAATTTGATCGATTTGATAGTCGATTTTGAGACAGAGTTTGATCAAATTACGAAGAAACACCGAGACCATCGTATCTCGTACATGTACGCGTAGACAAAACCTTTCGTTAGATTCTTGCGATAAACTTTTCAACCTCTTCGAACGATAACTTTGTATTTGCGGATTATCGCGTCTTCCGTTCGGCCAAGTTCCGAAGCATCGAATCTACGTTTTATTACGAGCATTGGAAAATCGACTTACCTTTCACGTGTTCAGAGGTATCCGCTGTACCTCGCATGATATCGCTCAAGTAATGCTCCAACGTCCTCATACTGTCCAACGGTGAATTTCCATTTGTCGTCATACGATCCTGCAAAAACGATGAAATTTGTTCGTTATTTAGCTTGCATCGAGCGGCAAATCGGACGGTTTATCCATTTATTTAGTAACAGGTCGTAAGGAGGGGCCAACGAATCGAAGGGACGCTTCGAATATTTCGCCAACCACGGCAAACCGATCGCTCGCAAACTCGACTTACGAGGCGTTCGCTCGATTCGCAATTTCTACAGCGAACGAATTTTAATTTTGCACCGTCTCTCGTTATCGCGTTTCATCGAAACGAGCCTCTCTCGTGGAGAAAGGGCTTTTGAGGACGAACGAGTACCTCGATGGAAAACTTACCCGGCAGCGATGTCGCGCTCTCCGATGAATAGAGTAACCAAAGACAAGAAGAAAAGGAAGGACGAGGGAGATGAGAAAAGAAGCAAAGTTACGGGTTCGAGTCTAGTTTCCTCGGAGAAGGTTACGCGCAAACGAACGATTTAGCTTGCCGTAGTCTAAGATCCCTATTTTTAGATAGAACGGAAATTCTTTGTTTCGGAGATTCCGCTTGTCATCGAGAATACGTCAGTTTTGTATCGTCTGGCTTCCTGCGCTTTCTTTCCTAAGGCTTCGGTCAAAAAGGGCCGCTAGTCACGGCAAGGATCGGCATTTGAATAAACAGACTCCGACGTTCAAGTGGTATTTATTGGAAAAGGAAGAAACGTCTAGAAGAAGGCTTATTATTACGAATATTAGTTGACCGTGAATGTACGGCGCGTCTGAGAAAATGACGTAACGATTAACGGAGGAAAAGCAACGATTATACGCGTCCTAGAATCATTGAGAAGCGAATCGATCGTGAAGCGTCCGACCACGCGTCGTCCTTTACTACTGAACTCGTTTCATAGCAGAATGCGCTGTTTATTTCATTTCCACGAACCGCTCCGCGAAATAGGGAATTCGTTTAGTCGAAACTTTAACCAACCGCGCATCGCACATCTATCGCTATAAAGTCAAAGGTGATGTCTATTCCGAACGTCGGTATTTAACGTTTAAATTCGATCGATCGATCGGTCGATCGTAAGTAATACGCGGTTAGCAAAAATAAGAGAGAGGGGTACGAGGCAGAAGGAGAATCGAGCTAAAAAGCACGCGAATATCATCAAACATTGGGCTGCGACATAAATTCACTCTATTTTGTTTACTTGTCCTGGCAAATACACGTTAGAACCTAGCGCGTACGAATTAATTCTCTCGATCCACTGTTACGTTATGCCAAGAATCCCAAGACAAAATAATTTTACAAGCTTAAAGAACTACAAACGCCAAATATATCGTTGCGTGGCGACTTTGAAAAATCGATTTAATCGGCTCGTAGTATCCTCTTGAGCGTAGACACGGTGATCGTAAAAGTCAAATTCTTCGTGCTCTGCTAATTAAAGTACATCTTGACAGAAATAGACAAGTGTCCACGCATTTCTGAACACCGTGCGGTGTGCATGTAACACGTATATTTCTCTATAGTCGTTCGTTGGTGCAGGGCGAAAGGTGGAAAGGTAGCCCCACTTTTTTCGCATTCGCGTTTTCTTCGTATTACCTGGAACTCCGAGGTGTATTTTCTCCACCCTCCTACGTGAACACCGACTCTCCAACACTGTCGTGTTCCAACCTAGTTCCCCTTCTTTGGTTTTAAGGCCGCCCACACATTGCTGCAAACGTGACTGAGGTGCGCGCGCACACACTCACCCACACATCCCCAAACGCGCGAATCACGAACGAGCGCACGAGCACCCTGCTAGCCGATTTCCGTGCACGCGCACACATCCGTGTGCAAGCACAAGCGCAGAGCAACCTTTCCTCTCCCTCTAGCCGTGTCGTTCCGTTTCCGTCTAACGCAAGGCACGCTGGAAAATCAATATAGGGAAACCAGGAAGCGACGGCAGGGCGTCGACAGCAACCTCCGTGCAGGCTCCATCACTGTACCACCCCTATTCCACTTGTTACCCCTCTGCTTCTCCTCTTAACTTTGCTTATCCATTTACCTATACATTCCTTTTCTTCCCTTTTTACCCTCTACTTTAGCTTCGATCGGTTAGTGTTTTTAGGTTATGTTTTTATTTTCTTCCGTACGTTTCGCAAGACGAGTACAGAGATGTTATTTAATGCGCGATATCGCGGCCAGTTTATCGCGTAGACGCAAGTCTTGAGAGATATACAACACCTGATTTTATATTTTCCGAAAAAATAACGATTATTAAGAATACATAGATGCTACTAGTTACGGTAAGAACGCGTCATTGTGAATCTATGAAATTTTTATGAGAATTGTTCCAGTTCTATAGCGTTAATAGATCGTAGATAGGATATAATGGAAAGAGAGAGAGAGAGAGAGAGAGAGAGAGAGAGAGAGAGAGTCGCGTGTCGCGAAAGAAACGAAAAATGGAACGATACAGAGTGTTAGTCGATACGCGTTAGTCGATTCGTTTCGATTCAAGAGCGAAATCAAACATCATTTTGCGACTGGCGTGGAACGTTAATTTTTCTAATCTGTTCGTGTTTAAAGTTCGCTCTAACGATTGAACCAGAGAACAAAGAGAATGCGCCACGGCCGCGCAGCAGTTTGTCGCAGACGGAGCAGATTCGAACTAGGATTCTGCGCTATACGATCGCAGGGTGTGTACTCGCGACAACGTTGGCCTACTTCCAATGATTACGACCCGCAAAATACTGCCACGTCCTTCGTCTTATGCCGCGCTAGCTCCTTCCTATCGAATTTAATTACTCGTTACCATAAATACGACTGAACGATATCATCTATTGCGTAACTTAAATATAAATCGCTGCTAAGATGTACAAGTTGGCCTCGTCGTTGTCTCCGAGACAAGGATGCTGCGAGCCAACGAACAAAGAGTCGTCGTAGAAGCACGGCAAGGACGACGACGACGCTGTTGCGTGGAGAGTTTCGCAGCGTTCGGAAGAAGAGAGAAAGATTACGCAAGGGGGTGGGTTTTATAAAGGGAGAGAAGCGTGAAAAGGATTGTTAGCGAGTGTATAGGCGCGTGCACGTATTCAAACGCGTATACATCTTCGGCTCCGCCATTTCCGTGCATCCCGTCGGTCTAGACGCGACCGTTCTCGCGGCCGTTGTTCTACGCGTGTTTTGTACTCGTGCAATCTCTTTTTCTTTCGCTCGGCGAACCAGACGCGCGTAATTCGCCGCGCCCCGACGCCTCCTATCCTCTAAAACGCGCTCTTCTTTTTCTCGAACCCGCGCGACGCGACTATATTCCACCTGGACGACGCGCGAAAGCGCGTAACCCCTTCCTCGCTTCTGTCTTCCTCGGGATATCCATTAGACCGCGTGCATCCATGTAAGAAACAATTATCGCTTTGTTACGCCGGAGACGAGACGCAGACCGCGTTGAACCGAGAAAGAATCCTCGCAACCAATGAGAACCCGATACAGAGCGTCGAAGCACCTGCTGTATCGCCGATATCGACAGAAGCAACGTTGAAATTCGGAGACTGTGTCGTTAAGCGAAAGAAAATGGACGCTTTTAAGCAAAAGTTTGACTTTCTATTATCCTTGCTATTACATCGAATTTCGGCCGTCGACGCTTTTAAGTTAAACTTTAATAATCGACGCCTCGAAGGTAAAGTTTGAGAATCGAAGGTTCCGCGTAAAATTTTGACGATTGACGCTGCTAAGCAAAATTATGACGACCGATGTCGCCAAAACTGGAGCGGTCGATGCCATTGATCGAATTATGGCTGAAAATCTACGCTGTTGATTGAAATTTCGTATTCGAAGAGACTACAGTGAGCGAGCGAGGCGGCGAGGCACGAGCTTGGTGTAACCTGGATCCCGAGGCATGTGCGGAAGAAACGATTCCAGCGGCCTGTCGCGAACTAGGTCACCGTCGGTGGAAACGGGCTGAGCAGAGGTGCGGCAGAGCGCGCTACGCCACCGCATGGCATGGCACGGCAGGCCACGGTAAGACGAAGCAAGACACGCCAAGAACACAGCCTTTCGAGAGAGAAAGAGAGGAAAAGGTGGGATTCAAAAAGTGGAGGTAGGTAAAGAAGAGAAAAGAAGAAGCGTTGAGAAGAGAAGAGGAGAGAAGAGAAGAGAAGAGGGAAAGGATGGGGTGGAAGCAGTCGATGGTGAGGGTAAATTGATGGCGACAGAAGGGCGGAAAAGGTAGAACGCTGCCGTCCATGTTCGCTCTGTTCAGTGCGCGTCTGCCCGTCCTGAGCAATCTACACCCTCGTCCAGTTTCTGCTTAATTGCAAAATTACCATTTATCGACGAGATATATATATATATATATATATATGAAGATGGCGTTTTTAGCCGATAAAGTGTGCAAGGTTAACCACGCTTTCTCTCCGTCGTTCGATTCTGATGCCTTTATACGAGCTCCTCGGTAACTGAGAACTCGGTAACTTTCTGCGCAATATCTAGATACGCGATTAATATTAACGTTCCAAAATACAGAGCTTATCTTCGTAAATCTGTTTGTCGCAAAGAGATAGCACGAAGAGAAGTCCTAATTTGAATTCGATCGTCGATCGTTTCTATTCTTAAAAGTATCGTTCCATTATTTTCGTAATTAAGCTGTACGTTTATTCTTTATCTTGATACGTTGTCGTGATTAGAAAAACACGGCGAATTTTTGATAACAACGAACGTAGAACGCTAGCTGATAAGACACGTTAGTTTTGTTAGTCAGTTCGGCGAGCGAAATAACGTCGTCGTTTCTACGGATCGGTGGAGAGTCGAGGACACGGTTTACAGGCGAAAGCTTCGATTCGAAAAAGCTGTGTTCCGTGTTTTCGATGGTAACGATGGAGGAGTAACGGCGTAACGTCGGCCGTTGCGTTCGATAGCGGGTAGTTTCGCGCACACCCTCTGGCAGCGCCGCAGGGTCGCGCGCCTTGCAGTTTGCCGTATTTTATTACATAAGCTGCGAGCTTGTATAACGCAACCGATCGATACGAGCTTCGTAATTTTTCATCGTATCGGTCCTCTAAGTGCGCGCTCGCGAGGAGAAGGAAAGAAAGAAGCGGACGTGGCTGTGGATTCGGATTCGGCGAGTGGACAAAGAGAGTCGGTCGATGGTGCACGCGTGGATTCCGAGGAGGTCGCAACGGGCGGGACACCGTCGAGCTCTGGCTCGCGAAAAATCTATATCGCGCGAAACCGGACTGACCTATAAACCTCATACCGGGTCGGGTCACTCCGCACCGGCGCAGTCCCGAATTCAAATAGGAGGGATCTTAAATTGGGTTAACGTCCGGATATATTACCGCGTCACCGGAATTAGTCGAAAAAGATCATCGTTGCGTCTTGGTTGGCGGGTGCGAACCTAACTCGCGATGATGACATCCCGTTGCGCTGGCTATCGGTATCGTACCTTCCGATATGGCGACCCGTAACGTTCTTGGTTCGGCGTTTGTTTCAACGACGAATTGACCAAAACGCGACGCGATTGACGATTTTAATTAGAACGCGGCGTGTATCGAAGCCATCGAAATTTCTGCATAGACAGATTCCATAGACAGGATTTTTATAAACCAGACGATTCCACGCGATAGCCTTTGCGTCTAACCCAAGCCTGTCGACCGATTAACCGAAATCGTCTTTTATCAAGTTTGCCGCCTGTTCTTTTCTATCGGTGTGCACTTGGCGTACCAGATGTTACGCGTCTCCGCCTACATTCTGATACGCGTACTACGTTGTGATACTGGTTAAATACCAAAACACGAATAGACACTGATACACGATTTCTTGGTTTCGTTGGCGCATAACACGGTTGCGAAACAATCGTGATAGCATGAAAGTACTTATGGAAGAATTATCAAGTAGATAGGACCGGCGTTGCTTGCATTTTCGTTTCGTCAGAGTAGTACACGTGTTTCGTAACGATATATATATATATATATACAACGATATACGTACACGGACGCCGCTGTGTAACGGCACTGCGTCAAGGTAAAGTCAATAAAAAACTTTATCTTGTCGCGCGTTTAACGTTTTTCGAATCGACGCTGGCTTCGATCGGCTCGTTGGCCAAACTCGTGGTCGGAACTTGGCCTAGTTTTCCCGTGACCCTCGAACGCAAGATCCGCTGCCTGGTTTTAAGCAAAAGAGCCGCGGAGAATTTAGGGGAAAACGCACGCGTAAATCGGGCGCACGCGTAAATAGAGAGACGCAAGGCGTAATCGGTGCTCGTCTTCGATTGGTTTGCTGCTCTGGCTCTGGCTGGCCAGCCGGTCTACGAGCACGTGCCCCGATTCGCTTCCAAGGTGAATGACGACCGACGAGTTATCGGACTTCGAGCCCGAGTATTTTTTCACTCCGTTGCGTTCGACGAATCGCTTCGTTCGCGTATCGCCGTATATTGCCACATTGCCAGCTAGTATACAACCTCCTTTCGATCGACTACCCACAGCCAGCTTTTTTCTTATCGTCTATTTTACGGGTAGATACGGAGTACGGTAGCGGCGCTATTCCGATCACCTTCTAAACTTCCGCTTAAATTCGCCTTAAAATTCTATCGTATACGGAATAATTCAACTCGTTGAATATTACGAGACATCGTTACAGCGTTTAACGTGACAAGGAAAGAACGAGGAAACGTGGTGTATTTCACATGCAGCAAGAAAAAGTATCAACCGTCGTAGAATGAAACAAAGCCTATGCTGGGGGTATTTTAATTAGCGGACAGGTGTTATATAAGAACTGGTAAAATTAATGACGAAATATACGTTTCAACTACGGTAACCTACACACGCTACTGCATTACGATAATTACATTTACGAATATCAACGCGTTAATCAGACTTTTATCTATATTCTATAATATGTATGGTAGTCGAACCATTGGTAATACATTTCGTCGTTGGAAAATTCGTAATCTAGTTTCACGAATTACAAAGCAAATTACTTAGCTGGTCACGATAGAAGAGAGATAATCATAGCGGAGGAAAGTGGACGTCCGAACGTCCCACGTAGATTCCTATATCCGATGATCGGATTATCGCGTGTGCATCTAGTTTTGCCCTTTAACGAACGACATTTGTTTCAGCATCGATTTCTTCGTCTATCCGTTTCATCGTGCGTAGGTATAGTTGGTTCGAACGCGCCCAATTGATAAACGCGGCAAACCGAGGGATGATATTTTGACGAAAATACGACGTTATTAACTTTCGGTAAATATCAGCATACCGATACGATCGATCGCTAAAAACTGATCGAGTAGAAGTTTCCACGTAGAATACGGTCGATATCTAGAGCCGTAAAACAGGCAGCACGAACGTACGGCGTTACGTACAACAAATGCACGTCACGCGTACTTATCGAGAACAATGTCGCGAAATACGCCAACACGAAGAACGAACGAATCGATCGTGACGAATGTAAATATACGGATAATTATACATATTCTTCGAGAAAGGAACCAATTTCAAAGCGTTTTCCGATATACTTGCAACAATACCGCGAACCTTGATTAACCAGGTTTCGTATAAGTTGTAATTGGATTACGATGCCTGGTACAGATTAGGAGAACCTTCCTATACCAAACGACGGACCTAACAAAAAACAAAATTAATCTTACACGCTATCCTTGCGTTCGATATTTCACCTTTTCTTTCGGCTATGGCCCGTTCTTCTCGTTTCTTTCCTTCCATTTCGTTTGTTCGTACGTGATGTACAAAACACGAGTATAGAATTTATAAGTATCGTAATGCATATAATTTAAATATAACCGTCGAAGAAGATGCGCGAAGGGTAATAGCTCGCATAACAGAATCCGCCATTTCTCCCGGATAGTATGCAGGTCTATTTTTGACAAGTGGCTAAAATAGCTGAGCTTAAACTTCTGCTAGACACTGTTTGAGCTGTTCGAGCTGCCACGCAGGAAAGGAATTAGGTCAGACATCAATAACAAAATAAGTACATCGGAAAAGTTTTTCTCTCCGTTTCTTTTTAAATACTGTAAACTCGATTTCAAAGTTACGTTAACGATGCGTTTGGTTGTTAGCCGATATTTTACGGGTGCTTTCGCGCATTACGCGCCATCCTAACCTCCCACACCTTCGAGCATTTCGCGTTTTATCGTAGCCAGCACGAATGACGAAACGAATCGAAAAACCGAAGAAGGAATGAATTCTCGACCGTTGATACGCGAAACCGACGAGAGTCGAGAATCGGAATAGGTTGCTTTCGAAGTAGATCGAACCACGTTTCAGGATGTTTCTCGAATTTCGAGGAACGAAACGTTCCGTTTAAGAACAACGATGTCGCACCGTTCACAGCGAGCAAACCGTTCAAACAGCCGTTGTACCGTCTAAATTTAAATGCATGTCTCGAAGCAGTTGCATAACCTGGCATCGAATGCGTGCACCAACGAAACTGCGGAAGCTAAAGCTACCGGTATATACTTTTTCGAGCGAACCATATACCGCTACAGTAACCTTTCTCGTAGGTGGTGAACGATCGATAACGGAATAAAAACTCCATTCGCTCTGGAATCGACAAGATCGCGCTCCTTCGTTCAACTTGAGACGCTCGACGATCTCGGCGGAGACGTTGGATCGGCGTGTTCTTAGGTCGAGTCTTACTTCCGTTAATCTCGAGTCGGATAATTCGGAGTAATTCGAAGTAAAAGAATAGAAGCTAAAGGAAAAAATAAAGATTCTGACCTGCTGAAACGGCGGCAGCTGTAGCAAATCTCTGTCCTCGGCGGTGGTAACTTCGAAGGTTGGCGCAGGTTGAGGCGGATACATGTTGCCTTTTCCGGGATACGAGGTGCTTCTTCGAAATTTCACCGGGCTGATGCAGGAGGGATGAGCCGCTGGTCCCGGATGACCGGGAAACGTAGGACTCGGTTTCCTGCCCTGCAGCCCGGCAGCTGCCGCGACCGCAGCAGCGGCGTGCAGGGACGAGTGCAGGGGAGGAAGATTCGGTACCGATCTGCCGCGATTCCAGGGCGAAAGGCCCGGACTCGCAACCGCCGCAGCTTGCGGCCCAGCGCTCCATTGTTGAGGCGCTTGCGGGCCACCGGACCAAGCCGCGTAACCTTTGCCAGGTAGATAAACTCCCGGATGCGAGGTGGCCGTAGGTTGTTGTTGATGCTGCTGTTGCTGCTGTTGCTGTTGTTGTTGCGGCGTTTGCTGCTGCTGCTGCTGCTGTTGTTGTTGCTGCTGCTGCTGCTGTTGCTGTTGTTGAGCGGACGAGACCTGAAGTCCGTGTCTCGTAGTTGCAGCGGTCGCGTTACCGTGCTGTTGCGGGAAATTGTGACTAGCTGTGATAGCGCGACGCGTACCAGCCGAGACGGTTGGACCGGTACCAGCGAACAACCCGGTCGGACCACCGGTCGGAAAGTTCTGAAACGCTGCGATGGATCCGTTGACCGGTAACGCGTGAAGACCGGTGTCGTCCGGAGCGGATGACCACAAGCTCGGCACTCTGGCCGCTTCGGAAAAACTCTGAAGCGCCGAGCTGGTGCTGCAGGCGATCTCCTTCTCCGTAGAGGAGGGCGTCGTCGGCGTGATAGCGATACTCTCGACCTCGACCGCGTCTTTCGCTTTTTCTAGTCCAGCGACGGCCTCCAGGCCGGTACTGGGCGATAGCGGCGCTGCTTTGCCGCTGGCTTGTTTCTCGATCAACAGATCGTCCTGCATCGTTGATGTCGTTACGGTTACACCGGGACTCGCGGTATTGCTACCGATCGAAGATTTCGTCGTGCTGGACAAATTATTGGAGAAGAGGCTGGTCGCGCTAAAGTCCCCCATAAATCGCCAGGGTTCCAAGATCCACGAGTATCCTGTCGATCGTATCGAGGTCCCTTTCGCCGACCAACTCCTTTTGGATCCCCCTGTCGAACAATACGGATTCTTTTAGAATCTGTGTTTGTCGATTCGGTTTCGAAAATTCGCCCTGTGATTCGAGATAAATCGAGTCGTTGGCTGTCGGCACGGACGTCGTCGACCACCCGTCGACCAGAGCTCGCGAGACAACTATCGATCCACGGCGTACGCGTAAAAACACCCACGAAGCCCGGAAGCTGTGCGAACTACACCGATATTTGGCTTCTCTTATTTTCGCCGTTTCCTCGATTCCTTCCTTCCTGCTCTTTCTTTCTTTCTCTTTTCTTTCTTTCTTTCTTTTTTTTCTTTCGCACACGACAGTTCGCCAAATAACGTGGAAACCGAGCTAAAGTACGACAAAGACGCGTCGCGCCCGTGTAATTTCCCAGCAACTTTGCTTCCGTAGCATTCTGCTAGTTATCGAACGACCGCCCGCTCGATGAGATGACCATCGTCGTTCGCGCGAAGCTACCGTCCAAACGACGTTTGTTCGTTCGTTGGTGTCTAACGTCTTTTTCCGGTATTTTTCAGCCGCTTCCGGCCAGCATAATTTACCCTTTTCACGAATATACGACGAATTTATCCAGTTGGAATTCTCCCAAGTATACGCGCGAAGCAACGCGACCTTCCGTCTTGCAGTGCGACTATTTGTCGATTCCTTCAGCCGCGTTACACACATACACGCTCACCCATAGAGGCACGCACACACACTCCACCGTAGTACTACGCGAAACGAGGCCGGGATCGTGGTCGTGGTCGTCGTGGTCGTCGTGGTCGTCGTGGTCGTCGTGGTCGTCGTTGGTCGTTGCGTATCGTGTACGCGGCACACTGCGAATACGCGTTTTATCACTAAACACAGAATCTCGGCAATAAGGATAGGAGTCGAAATTGACCGCGCGAGAAGCAGCGCGCGTATCGCTGTTCGACACACTCGCGTCCTCGTTAATCGCGACTATTCCGCCGATTACCGATCGCTCGACCCAGTCGTCGAGCGACTCGCGACGCACGACTCACGACGTACGGCCACTGTGCGTATCGCGCGCCAGGGAGATCTCCGCTAGTTCCACGGTTCCCCGGTTCCACGATTCCCCGGTTCCACGGTTCCACGGTTCCCCGGTTCCACGATTCCCCGGTTCCACGGTTCCGCGCTCGTTCAACTCCAATACTATCGCCGAACCGGACGAACTTGTTTCCTTCTCGCCAACCCTTTCTTCTTTTCGTCTTCTTCACCGTAATTCCGCGCGTCCTATCGACGATGCGGCCCGAACTTACCGTCGTCTCGGCTTGTCTTCGTTCGAGCTAGCGCTGCTTCTCATTGGCAATTCGAGTACTATGATCACTCGCGGTTTATCGTTTGCCCACGGCACTGCTTCTGTTCGTTCACGTGTCACGATCTTCTACAACGATAAGACGTCGTCGTCGTCTTCGTAGCTGACGATTCTACGCAAACGGAGCCTCGAGTTTTCCGGCCCTCCTCGTCGTCGTCGCCGTCGTCGTCGATTCGATCGATCTCTAATCGGACAACAGCCAGCTGTTGGTTACTCGCGTTCCCTGGCTGCGCTCGACGGAGCACTCGATCGGAGGCCAGCCGAGCGCGATTCGACGACGCAGCTTGGTGGCTCTGCGTCGCGCGTAACACGATTCGTGCGTGGTGCCGACTTTTGGAACACTGTGGCCGTGCTGCGGCCCACACCATGCCAGCCGTAGTCTCTCCGCGTAGCCGTCCGCTCGGCGATCTTCGGCCGCCGCTTCGTCCTCGTCCTCGTCCTCGTCGACGTCGTCGTCGCTACGTCGCTGCTGCGTCGCGCGGCGACGTCGCTCACGCACGCGCGTTCGCGTTCGCCTTCGAGCTGCCGCCGCCGTCGCCGCCGCCGCTTCCACCGCCTTCACCGCTACCACTTCCACTACCGTTACTACCGTCGCCATCGACTCCACCACCGCCACCGAGATCGCCAACGAAAACCATCCTCGTCGTTGTTCGTCCGATCCTTTTCATCTACCCACCCTTTCTTCGGCACGGCACCATATACATCAGGCTTTTCGGCCTCCCCCGTGAATTCACCTGAATTTTCAAATACCTGCTCGACGCGAGCGCCTTGGTCCCTCCCCTTCCTCCGTTACCTTTCTCTTCGACTTACCTTTCCGCCTTCACTTGCGGAACGTACCTGTGTACTTACCGACAGAGATAAATAACCCGACTGTTGTAACATATCATATCACTGTACATTTGCAACATTCATTCGTTGATTTAAGGTTAAGCGGGTCTAACCATGAACGATATATGTGCGCGTTCGAAGACTCGTTCGAAATTCTTTCACTTCGCGTAATAAAACGAGAACGTTACGTTCTTCCAACGAATTGTAATCTTTATCGATGAAACGGGGATCTTATTATTCGTCGATTGGAATTCAGCCAATCGGAATAGACCGCTGATAATGGCGATAATGTTGTTATCAAACTATCGACAACGTGTTATATTATAATATCTGTTCCAAAAATTGGATGACAGATAGGAGACGCCATAGATGGATACAAATTTACCAATAACTTGTTTGAATTTTGTTATATTTTACCTTAAAAGCAGAAATGCCGAAATCCCGCTCAAAACTAAAGTACATTGATAAACGTGCTACGTGACAGTAGATGGAGCAGCTGACTGCGCTGAGTCAGTCAGCTTGACGTTTCGATCGAAGGCGAGTAACGATCGAGAAACAGAAAGAGAAATAATAAAGGAAAGGAGAGAAGGAAGAAGAGATAATCGTATCTTACCTTTACCTTATTTTATTCGCCAAAATGAACAGACTTTTTGGTCGACCTAAAACGAAAGAACCACCGCCGAGTCTCACCGACTGTATTGCCGGGGTATGTATTCGTTTTCGTTGCATCGTTAAAGAGGTTACGTTACTATCTACACAATTTGTACGTTTATAATACGTAATTAACGTTTATGGTTGTAATAGGTCGACAGCAGGGCGGATACTGCGGAGAAAAAGATAGCAAAATTGGACGCGGAATTGAAGAAATACAAAGATCAAATGGTTAAAATGAGAGAAGGACCCGCGAAGAATGCGGTTAAGGTTAAGGCATTACGCATCTTGAAGCAGCGTAAGATGTATGAAACACAGGTGGACAACTTGCGTCAACAGGCCTTTAACATGGAACAGGCAAATTATGCTACCCAAACACTAAAAGATACTCAGGCAACTGTAGTTGCCATGAAAGAAGGAGTTAAACAAATGCAGAAAGAGTTTAAACATATCAATATAGATCAGATCGAGGTATTTTCAGAACAACTTCCTGTTTATTGTATCTTTTTCCTTTCTTTTTTTTTTTTTTTTTTTCTTTTCGCTAACTTACGACGATAGATTAATGCACATCTTAGGATCTCCAAGATGACATGTCCGATATGTTGGAACAAGCGGATGAAGTTCAAGAAGCGTTAGGTCGCAGTTACGGCATGCCGGATATAGACGAGGATGAACTAGCCGCCGAATTGGAAAGTCTCGTAGAAGATTTAGCCATCGACGAAGATACCAGTTTCTTAGACGATGCGATCAAGGCACCAAGCGCTCCTGACAAAGAACCTGGCACCAGCTCAGTCAGAAATAAGGTTCGTGCTCTCTATTCTATCGTTCGTAGAAATATTAGGAAACATTTTATTTAAAAATTGCATCAAACAAGAATTTTTTCATTCCAGGATGGCGTATTGGTGGACGAATTTGGTTTGCCACAGATACCAGCTAGTTAAAATGTTGTTTCGTAAAAACATCGATCGATATAAGTAAATGTTATGTATATGGGTATATCCAAAGATGATTGGTTCTTGAACGACTTTCGACTTTCAGAAGCTTTTGCTACGTACATATGTGTAGTACACAGACAACATACTAAGTATTCCGAATTTCTCTAAATCTATGGATATGAACTCGCGCAAATTGTAAATTTTCGATGAACGAAACATAATTTCATTGTTACTAATAGATATGCTATGTTAATATATTTTTATTGCTTTCTGTTTATGTTGTTAATGTATAGATCAAGTTAGATAAAATTGTCTAATCTAAGAATTTAAACAATCTGTAACCGAGAAATATTCTTCCGAGTATGGCTTTGCACTTCTGTGTACTGCATAATTAAGTTTGAGATTACCTCTTTACTATCAATGAAATGCGTTTCTTCAAAACCGCATACTTGCGTGTAGTGATACACATGTGCCTGCAACATAATCGGTATGACTGTACAAGCTTATTTTATAAGTTTTGTGTTTGTATATACAGGGTGGACCGATAACTTTGAGCGCCTTAATTATTTTCTTTTATTTACAAAAGTTATATGGTCGGCTATAATTTTTTAAAATTTCAACAATTTATAGTTCAAAATCATTTCTGATACTGAAGGTCCACCCTGTATATGTATACGTGCCCGTTTCAACGTTACCTTCCTCCTATACAGTCTAGTAAACTGTTCTATTATATTTTTAAATAACGATGTCATCGAGGAAGAGTTCAAAAGACTCAACAAAGAAGTTGAGTGCCCAGCTGGAGGTACAGAACACAAACCTACTTTCATAGCTTCGTTGCTCCACTCTGTGAACATAACTTTTTTCCGAAATCTGCAAATTCAAATATAATATTGCAATGATTTCCAAGTGCATATAAAAAAGTGAATTATTGACAAATTACACGAGATATTTACCTCTCAATGTTTCGTTTTAAATCGTTTACAGAGCAGTTTCCTCTAGCAATATGTGCAGCGCTTAAAATCATAGAACCTGGTCGTAGCGGGTCTATTTTAATCAATTGATTATTTCGTGACCATGCATTGGTAAATATCTCATCTATTAGCCTTAAAGAACATATATAGATTATGTTTTTATAATCTCATACAATAATATCATAAGCTAATAAGTACTTTGTTTCTCGCATACTGCACATCGTCGGCGCTGATAATGCTAATGGACTAACGCTGCTAAATATGTAATGTAATCTTGGGTACGGTACAAGATTCGTCGCTATTTCGTTCATATCCATATTTAAATTGCCAGGGAACCTAGATCCACTAAGAAATGTGGCTATTTTCATAAGATTTATTTGTTATGAATAAAAATTTGTGAAATTATTCTAATTACCTTGTTAAATGAAGAAGCATATTTGCAACAATGCTGTTCATATCTTGAAATGGTTTACACGAGATATTATAGTTTATCTGATCTGTGTTACTTTTTATTTTCAATTGTGCATTGCATATATCCAAAAGGGATTCGTTTTCAATAGGAAATACACAAGTTGCATAATCTATAAGCTCTCGAGTTGACAACAATACATTATATGGAGCTGTAACAACATCTTGCATAACAATTGGATATACGCAAGATACTACTCTGTAATGATAACAATAACAACTACTAAAACGTTGATAAAATAACGCTGGTAATAATAAAAATCATAATGATAATGATGACGTCAAATATTATTCTTCGTTGTAATCAAAATAATCTTAAAGAGACATTTATATATTTTATACCTATCTACAGTAGGATAATTGTTGGCCAGTAGCTTTAGAACAGCTGTTCCTAATCCAGAACCAGTACCACCTCCAAGAGAATGCATTATTAGAAAACCATGTAACCTAGAACATTTTTCTGCCATACGTCTGATAGTATCTTCTAATTTATCATGATACTCTGTACCATAGGTATGATAACCTACAGCCCTACAAAATATATCTGTAATATTTGTTTTGTCCAAGAATATACCAAGGTAATCGAAGAAAGCAAAAGATCAATACCAATTATTCGCAGAGCCTGGATAATTTGTTACAACGGAAGCCTGGTCAAACAAGTCACGCACAGGTCCTCTCCTTAACCCTCCTATGACACCATCCTCCATATCTATCAATATTGCCTACATATCAAGAAATCCACGGTGTAAATCTTTTTAACCATTCGTCTGATTTTTCTGTAATTGTGCAGCAATAACATAGCATAAATATTATACCCTAGCTCTGACTTTAGCTCGTTTTAAGTCAGTTATACTTTTAAAGCATAAATCGCGTATATTCTCAGGTATAACAAAGAAACTATCAAAAGCATCAGACAAATCGCTCATATTTTTAATGTGGCCTCGTTGCGTCTTAAGTAAATTCATCCCAGTATTCGTTGTTTGTATACCGTACTCGTGTAACGCCAAAGGCCAAAATGCTGAACCAATTTGATTCCCACATTGTCCAACTGAAATCAATGTAAATAAATATAGTATTTAGTTTCAGTATATGCTATTTCTTGAAATCCATTTATACGACGTTCACAATTTATCACAAACGTAATATCACTCGATATATACCTTGTAGCGAAATGAATTGACTCATTAAAAGTCTGTTAAAGGTACTTGAATTCGGACATTAAGTTCTCTTCGTATTTGGCATACTTTGATATTTTCGAATTATACGGTAAACTCGCGCGATTTTCAATTTGACGAAGTGAAATTAAAAAGAATAGCATCGATATTTAAATTAGTGTTATCGAAAGTCGCTTATTTCGATTTTGAAATTTCAAACAAGCACTTACTGATAAATTCAGTGTTGTTCCATCCTGTAGAACCAAATAGTACTTGTAGATTAAGGTTAAGATATTGGTTATTTTTCTCTCGATCATAAAATGGGCAACGGAATAGTAAACCCGTTAAGTGCAGTTATTTTTTTACTTATTTTTGATTGTGTGTACACAGAATCTGCATTAACCACGGAATCAAGTAAGCCATATTAACTTATAATACCGTAACCTATAAAATGTGTATTGTAAAATATACTGACTTTAATGACAAAGGGTACGGATGAAAATTGAGGGAAAAAGTTAATTTTGTTCTTATTTTATGTTATAGCAACATCCGTATATTTATAACAGTTTTTCAGTGAACAATTCAATTTTGTTTTATTCATCTCACGAAAACGTTAACAATCGTCGTTTGTTGGCGTTCTGCTTCTTACGTTATAAAAAATATTTAATTTTGAAAGCATTATATTTTACTCATATTCTGCTTATATTTTGTTGACAAGAATAAATTCTAAAGATATGCCTAGGCTTTTATTTGTTTGATTTTCTTTATCTGACCTTTCTAGTACACTTTTTAAAGCCAGGAGATGTTATTGAAAATAACAAGCCTGGATTACAAACTTTCTGTCATAGTGCCAAACCGAAATATATGAAACATATGTGGGAAAGTTTAACAGTAAGAAATAAGTTTGAAATTCATGTAAAACATGTATATACATCTCTATGATGTTACATTTAGTTGTATTTTATACGTTATAGATGTACTTAAGAACAAAGATAGAAAACTATGATCTTTACAATGGGAAAACTCCTGAAGAAGTATTACAAAAGCACGATGACAATCATAGGTCCTGGTATTTTAATATATTTAGCATACAGAAGAATAAAAAATTCAAAATTAATCCTTTCGAAGATGTATGTATTGGTATATATGTGCATCCCTCCAATTTGCACAAATATACAGTGAGCATGGTAGAAACAAGTGAGTGTGCCAAAGCAAAGGAGTATTTTGTGGTATAAATGAAGGGTGCTTAAATTCTTGTATAAACAGGTACCGATAACTCTGCATTAATGTTAATGGTGGCAGGCGCTGTATTATTTTGGAACGCTTATAAGTTCAGTAAAAATACTCTATTTTATTATTTGATCAGCATAATGCTTGGAATCACCGCCTCCATTATAATTTTAGTGTACTTCATTAGTAAATTTCTATTAAAGGTAAATAGTTTTTGTACAAGTTTTATTCACACGTGTAGTTTGCTACGTCGCATTTTTAAAAATTAATTTCTATACACAATTTAAGGGTAAGATGATGTATATCACGATCCTCACTGGTTGGACAATGAGTTTTTATCTATTACAAATGTTATGGGAAAATACCCAACTGATCATCGTGCAGTATAGGGAATGGGTGGCATGGTACATTTTAATCACGTCTTTCATCAGTTTCGTCATTGCTTATCGGTTTGGCCCAATTACGAATGTTAGGACGAAAAGACTTATACAGTGGTTCTTGCAGGTTTGTAGACTAATGCGTTTGAAAAAACTAACGGTTCAAAGTTCACTCGTTCCCATTTAATGTTCTTTTTTTCGTTTATTTAGATAATAGGATTGATTACCATGTATTATAGCAGTTATTTACGCGAAGCAACAGCCTTTTTTTGTTTGTCAATTCTCTTACTTTATAATTATCCTACTGTATTAACTCAAAAAGGCAGAACTTACTGGTAAGTTATTCGATGATATCAGCGTTGTTAAGCTTTTTAGCAAGCTTGCTTCGGTGTTCGCTTTCAGTGTTACTCATATTGCTTCTTGATCTAATCGTTCGTTTCTTATATCTATATTTTCAATGTTACAATTAAAAATGCCTGTTAACTCTCCGTGGACAAGCATATTTTTTGCAGCTTTCATGGGCAATCTGGGTCATTATGTCCATAACTTTACCGTTCTACTGTTTTACTGTTCTTGACTTTCAAAAAAATCTGTACAAAATTTTGTGATGCTTATCAAAACCACTAGTTTAGTACGTAATAGCTTTTTCAGTCGAACGATTAAAGGATTACTTAGCAAAAATAGAAATTCGTAAAAAAGTTTAAAAAAAGATGGCAATTTATTAAAATATAAATATTTTTACAATATACAGATATAAAAAAAAGTTATTGCATAACTTTGTACCTCCTGTGGTGATCTTTTAGAAAACTATATGTACATCTGCGATGGGTTTAAGAACTATAATATACTTTGAAACTTGAGTTTGGAGGAATTTTGTAACAACAATGCAGGAAAAGCCGGTATATTTATTACAAAACGTTACGGCAAATGTACCGATAGTGGGCAATCTCACCGATTTCGATTATTTTTGAATATGCGGTGGCGAGCATAACGTTGAGCAACTTTTTCCTATATATATATATTAGTGGCAGTCGGTCTTGGTTCGCGAGATATTTGTGAAAAACTGTTGTTACTACTACTACGGTGAATTCTGAATATAATTTTGTGTCTGTGGCAGCATTGGACGCCGGCCGCTTTACGCAATACTAATAATTACGCTCTGATATAGAATTTCATTTGTATTACAGTGATCGTACAAGGCGAACAAATGAAAGCTTCCCTGGTAGTAGGAGAACAAGAAAAGAAAGAATTATTTACTCTTTAAAATATTAATCTGCTTTGGAACAAAGTGATTCGCACCAAATTCCTGTTGGTTCCAAAGACCCATTTACTTCTTATTTTTTTTATGTATTCTCCCTTCCCGTCGAAGGCATTTAAGAGTGAAATTTCACCTCAGCCACAAACGACCCAGGTTGTCCACTGTGGCTCGATATCAATTATAATTACTATTCCGCTCATATTCTACTTATTGTTAACTTTTTAATTTGTATTAATAAATCGTTTTATATTACTTCGTAGCATTTTGTTATTTCGATTAAAAGAACGCGTAAAATAAAGGTCAATTAGACTATCTTATCTGTTCCATTTTTATCACTTTTAATTGTTTGATAAATATTCGATCAATATTTTGAATGTATTTTCATTATACTTACCAAAGCTAGAGTTTGATATGAATAGCGATGTTGAATAATTGCTAATAGCAATAGACAGTAGCGTGTAACCATAACAAGAATAGTAACGATAGTAGTAGCGATAGTGATGATAATAATAACGACAGCATTAGTATTATCGTTTAGAAAAGCAACACCGTATGTTACATGTGTACACCTGTTCGAAATCAGGATGAACATGTTTCCTGAGAGAAGAAAGTTATTGACAGAAGACCAGTATCGTGAAGAAGGAATAAGAGAAACGAACAAAGCATTGAAAGAGCTAAAAGAATATTGCGTTAGTCCTAAATGTAATCCATGGAAAACGACTTTAATATTAAAAGATCCGATAAGGTTATTATATTATGTATTAGTTAAAAGCTGGTGTGCGTTTATGAAGATTAATCGTGATGCAGTCGCGATAATATATTCGCGAATGTAACGTAATTTAACACACGTGCTTCTAGGTTTGCCAGGTTTATGGAAGGTGAATCACATTTATCCGACGGCGAGTCTCAGAAACACGACGCAGAGATCACAGGAATTATAGAGGAATGTGAATATACGGATGATGAGGATGATATGCTATAAAATGTACATAGGAGTCATTTATTTCGGTAAAAGAACGATCGACGAGTACAAAAATTTTGTACGTCGTTCATTATGGAAACTTTTCAAGTACAAAATTTTTTACTCTGAAATATTGTACTTACTAATTTACTATATAACTATATATTGCCTATTTTTTTATTATATCGATTACGTGGTTTTGAAATAAAGTTGTTAATTATAACATTTGTTACGTGCATTGTGCGATTCTATCGAGCAGATTTACTCGATCGCGCCACGATCCTTCGAATCTTGTTACAACCCTTCGCGATCGTATTCTTATCTGGTTCGCGTGACTGCGGTCCTTTGCATGTATTTGCCCTATGTATCGTTATGTTGTTCGCTCCAGTTACGTTTCTGCGAATGTGACTTTGTATTTCACGAGGTTCATTTATAAAAGCACGAAGAGAAAGAGGAGAACAACAACAAGCATGCTTCTTCTTTCTCTGTCATTTTCTTCAAACAACATTCTGCGAAACTCGGAAAAACCATGCAACTTTTCTATCGCGGGATGAACGAGGAACAGCGAGAGCTTTATTAAAATAAAGGAACTTTTTGCAGTAATTATTCCACTTGTTCCTTTTTATTTTTATTCTCTCTTCTTTTTCATAACGATACATCGGATAAAAGCGTAAAATTGCCATAAAAGCATCCTCGGTTAATTTTACTTCCCCATCGGGCTTCTATTATCTTGCCATTTTATTCAATGTGGTATTCGCGTATTGTACACAACAGCGGAGTTATTGCTTCCTTTTCAAACAGCTCGATCGAGCAATGTAAGTAGATATTGCGATAAATCAGGGACAACTCGTTTGTACGTGTTTACGATTCGAATTACTTCATCGTTCCGCAGCTTCTCATTAGTTTCTCCTGGTCCGTTATCTTCCTTTAAAAAAATCCTACCGAGTACAATAACGCGAAATTTTCCTTTACCTTCGTCTTTGTGAAACAACATCCAAGTCTTGGTGCAGGCATATTTTTTATAGTATTTGATATATTAAAACGTTCATACGGCAAATACAATATTCGCGTTTAAAAGAAAACGACAGATTAATTGATCGATTGATTAACGAGAATCAAGAGCGATCGAGAGCAGACTGGTGCAAAGTTGTCGCAACTTGCAAGGGCGTTGTTACTCGTTTTGCCATAAGCGAAGATAAGCGTTGGGTTTTTGACGCTTCATCGAGAGTACGGGTTCAATTGCTTCTCACGGCGTACAATAGACTCTCGTAGGTCTTGTGCTTGCACACAAGTTGCTTTCTCCGACCCACGGCAAATTGTCATCGAGCGACGAACAACACCGACAGGTGGTCTTCAATCGGGCACCTTGCAAAAAACCTGAACGCGCACGTATGCGGCTTCGGTGCGTTTGCTCGGTTGATCATATTGGATTACAAACTACCATGGAACGGCCATGGGTCACGATTAACTTTTGCTTTTCGCACGGTCCAATCTTCTTCCCGCCGTAATTTCTTTTCATACATGGTGCGATTGTTAGAACAGAGGATTCTGGATTGTCTGGAAAAATTTCGTGGTAAAGAACGAATGCTTGGCTCGGAAGACAGAAGACATTTCGTATAGAACGTGCTATATCAAAAAGCAAATTGTAGTTGGTCGAGTGTCCGGGGGAAGCCACGTGATCGGCAGGTGGGATTGGTAACGGTCCAAAGGGCAGAAGCAGGATCAATAAGAAAAAGACTGGTTCTCCGTGATGCATGGCGCACCTGCTCTTCGCAAAGACACGAGGAGAGCGGATCCGATCTCGTCCACGATTCTTCGTCAAAAATCTCGAATCGTTTCATTGTCGAGAGCGACGGCGACGTTACAGCATGTGCATAGCGAAATAGGTATTATTCGAGTCGCTTAAGCTTCAAACTTTAAAATTCATAGATTTATATTTCGTTTGGTTGAACAAGGAATCGAACGGAAGAATCACGATCGAAAGCAATTGGAAGTAACAGAGTCGTTGAAACCCGATTCCGATGAAATTGATCGACGTAAGCACGGCTTAATGGGAAACGATCGTGTTCGAAGGTTCGAAAGGTTCGAAAGACGGTGTTATAAAAGAGCAGAGGAAGTTAGCGAGATAGAAGAGCTTGTTTTCTTTCGAGAGTCTCTCTAAGGACTATGGTTAAGATCCCAGCCAGCGTATGCCATCTGCCAACTAGTTCTTTAGATGCCAGTCGCCCTTTAGTTTGCCAGCGCGCAAGAAGTAGCTCGCTGCCCTTTAAATCAGCTCTACTTTGGCAATCGCGATCAGCTGCCTAGTCGGCGTCTCTCCTCTAGCTTCTTTTTCCTTACCATCCTCTTCTTGTTCCGTATTCTTCCGCTTACTTTCTTCGCGATCGTTCTTTTCCTCTCTAACCCTTTCTTCTTCTCGCTATAGACGATCCCCACTGAAAACGTCTGTATGTTCTATTTTTTGATAAATCGACACGCGTATTTACGGTACATAATCGAAAAAATATCGTATAATATGTACAATGTATTTTTATTGCTCGGGGATCACGGGTTACAAAGCTGCAGCATTTTTATCTATTTGAAACTCGTCCGGTTTAATCGTCGACAACCGTAAAATTATTTCACTCGCGGGTATTGGATTTTTTGTGGTTACACTGCAAATATGGATACCCCAGTTCCAGCGAGGTTTAGCTTGAACAGTAGAGATCGCGCTTCGACGCGCACGCGAAAATATCCCTTGATATTTTAATCTTTGGTCTTTTTTACTATTAGAGGAGAGCGTTCTAGAAGAATACGAATATCGCAACGAGTCAAATTCGTTAAATCCAAACATTCAATTTCCCTGAATTTGTTAATCGTAACTATATTGGACGACGATGCGTTTAAAGAACGAAGAGCTCGAAGAGTAAATCGTGTAAACATATTCCGTCAATTGTCTATTTCCTTGGATTCGCGAGTCGATTTCTACCGAATCCGGGACTCGAAAGATAGCGAATACAATGACATCGATGGTATAGCGATCTTTATCTTATTGGATGTGATTTGTTTACAGTGATCGATACGGAGAACGATGACTATTTTATTAGAGTTATTCCTTAACACGTTGAATGCCATGGGTGTCACCGGTGATCGGCGCACCAAGTTTGGTAGAAATACATAATTTGAACAAATGTCAATAGTTATAGATTTTTTATTATTACCATCGTTGCTACAATGGCGTGACGAAATTAATGCGGTATAAAACATATAAAAATAGTTTTATTTATACATGAAATATAGACCTATTATATGCGCCCCCAGCAGTGACTGTCGAACATGGAAAAATCTTTTTCTCCGTGTTCTACCTTAATAAACAGTAACCCTAAGGAAGGTTTCTATTCGAAAGATGTTTAATAACAATTAAGGGTCCCGGCAGTAAGGTATTAAGTGCTAAATCTTCTAAGGATTCTTTAGGATTATTGCGACTCCGAGTAAGTATATGATAGGTCTCAGCACGTAACAATAGTTGGCAACGCGAAGAAGCAATATAGGATAATTGATAATCGCAAAAAATAAGTGAATCGAGCGAAATTGCTGACAGGTGACCTTAGTGAGATAAATTCTTGTGGTAATATCTCAACATATTATATGTTGTATAACCTTGCAAAACTGGCGTGGCAATCAACGCGTTAATGTAGCAATGCGATAGAACTAAAACAACTAAATATGTACAACTACTCAACTTCTGAGTGACAACTCACCACTCGGAACTCACAGCTGACAATTCACAACAACTCGAGAACTAACAAGTAACGACTGATTCGCGACTTGCTCGTAACCGACTATACTCTTCGCTAAAACGTCCTTATATATCACGATTTTCGATATTCTATTATTCGGTATGTGTTTTACAGCTGTTAATGGCCCAAGATGGTCACGTACACCTTCTCAATTACCCATTGACCTAAAAGGTCATGGGCATATGACCCAATGGGATATTCCGTCCTTCCCGGTCCGTTAGCGCTTTCAACATTTTCTACCTGTAGTTCATCGGGATTTTCCTCGTGGCTTTTTCATGATATTACGATAGAAGAATGAAGCGTGACGCAGTTTGGCACTTGACTTTCAACGTAAGAATTTTTGATACGTTCGATAAAATAGGGACGATAGGTGCTATCGGCGATTGTTGCTCGGTAAGGTCAATATCGCTGGAGGAAGGGAGACGAAAAGAAAGAGAGAGAAAGAGTGCACATTGAGAAAGACAGGTTTAGCAGCGTGAAAGCAAAAGGTGAGACGGATGAATATGTTAGCAATCCCGTTGCGGGCTCGTAACCAAGAGTTACTCAGGATTCCGACCCTCATCACCACACAATTACTTTCTTTGCTTCGACGTAATGTCGTTCGACCGGGATTCTGGGATTTTCAAAAGACCTTTACAACTCCGAGTCACACAATGTCCGTAGCAAGTATCAATTTAGTCATTTGCTCGATTGGTGTGTTTAAACGTTTATCATGAAACCAGTTATTTGATGTAAATGAAACATTCGTACGAGTTGAATTCATAAATCTAAAATGTAGCAGAAGGTTAAACGAAAAAACTGTGTGACACGGTATCGATAATTCGCGGCGGAAATATTTCTATCGATGAAAATTCGTTCCGGACGTTAAGGATCGACGTCGTTGATAGGAGGAAATGGAATCGACGGGGTAAACCGGAGTAAATGCTATTACGAGCGAATATCTCTGGGGTGAATAAACGTTTCTGAAAATGATCCAACAATGAGACAAAGTACGCGTATCGAATGTAATAATTTTTCCAAATACGGAAGAACGATTATTCGATAGAAAGAATAGAATCGTTTAAACTATCGTCAACTAGTTATCGTCATCGCATCTTGTTCGATTCGATCGACGAATTATTGCCACGTTCGCGACATTGTTATCGTCCTTTCTGAAATAACCGATCTCGATCGATTTCCGGGTATGAACGTCATCGATAAGAACTGTAAAGACCGGTTCATAGAAAGCAAAAGAGCGAAGGGAAAGTAAAGAAGAGCAAAGAAGGATACTGGCTCTCTCACTTCGTATCCACGATAAAAATATGGTGTTTGAAAAAAACGTTCGAGTTTTCAGGACCAACAACGAACGTAAAAAACGGCCGAACATGATCGTTCGAGACACACGGTTTTTCGTTTGCGCGAATGTACGAACGTTCGTGGAGTATCTATTCGCGAAGGAAAAATAGAGAAAATAGAAAAAAGGAACGCGTTTCTATGCATACGTAGTACACGCATACGTTGTTACCAAACGTACATATGCACGCACGTATTTGTTTCAACATCGAAACTCGAAAATTGAAAAAGTTCAACGATGTTTTCCACGGACGAGTAGTTCGTCGACTGGATTACACCATTTTCCAGTTTCGTCCGTGCATTGCACACTTCCGGGACTTTGGCGTTTAAAGTTGCGTCTATTCCCTAAAGCAAGCGTTCCAAATAATCGACGATCCCACGTTCCCAGTTTGGATTATGGTTCAATTTACCGAGTAAACTAATCGTAAGCACGTTGCTATCGTTAAATATAACAATTCTAATACTCGTACAGTTTCGGTTGCAAGTATATGTATACGATATCATCGATTGTTCTAGCTCGTACTGTCCAACGAACGTACACGCTTGGTAATAACATAACAGTAGAAAAGCAACTCCGCCACTGTTGATTAATCGGCGTGGGCGTCTTACGGAAAAAAGTACCGTTAGATTCGGCAAAGGAACGTAATTATGATAAACACGCGAAACTAGTTGGACACGAAACAAGATCGTCAAAGATAATTTAGCCTAACCAATGACAAGCCTGTTCCTTCTGGCGAATAGACCAGTTCGACTATATGGGTGGTTGCGCCTTTTCACGAGTCGCTAATTTCATAACTCGTTCGAGAAGCGTGGCTAATGTATCGGTATGCGATACGTTCACTTTTTGTAAAGAAAAAAGAGTATATATTAATCTATTGGAAGCATCGCATCGTTATATCAGCTATTTTTTCGATTCCGCGTTGAAGCAGCTCGAGCGTGTAAAACGTGGAGCGCAAGTTACGGCGTAATCGCTGTAACTTCGATTACGCGTAATTAAGATTTCGATGTCGATACCGGAAACGGTGTAACTATTTTGCTGAAACGAATATCGAACAATGATAAATGGAAAACAGTTTAAAAACTATCGGGAACAGAATACAAAGGGACTATAAGGAATTCGATTACAGGTAGATTCGCTTGTTATCCGGAAAAAAGGAGAAGAGCAAGGAAAAGAAAGTCGATAAAATAGTAGAATCGGCGGTGGTGTCGAGCGTGAGGAGAACCCCTGTAGCGCAAGGAGTGGGGGAAGGATAGAGCTCGACGAGCCAATGAAGGGAGGAAGTGCGCGGCGCAGATGCGTGGTACATTCGATGCGCCGGGCTGGTCAGAGCAAGCGTGGACGTTTACCGCGTCGGATCCTTTCGATTTTTCGCTCGATTCTTTCCTCGTTTTTACACTTACGACCGCGTTGCGAGTCACACGGCTGCCAGACTCGAACCGATAGCTTCCTAGTTACGCGAGTGCTTCGAACCCGATCGGTTCTTCTTGCCTTTCTCGAATCTTAATCGCGGGAATACGTACGTACTACGGGGAATCGAGAAAACTTCCGGGATTGGAAGGTGAATCGAGCCGCCGGAGTATCGATGATCGACACAGTGCGGACGAATCACACGTGCAGTGACATTGGTATCGAATTTTGAGCGATCAATCGAGATTTCCGTGTCGTTCGTCCATTCGGTTGGACGTAAGACGTACCGCGTGTCAAGTTCGTAGGATTCGAAGTTCCGCTCACGAAACATCTGCGATGATCATAAGAGTGAGAATTCGAGTGACGCTATATATTAGCGACACTGTCTTTCGTTCTATACGTTTTTGGTACTCGCTTTTACTTGGACCCGAACGCATTGCGGCTATTTTGAACGAGTAGACCAATAGCACCGGTAAGAATGTAAAGATTGGTCGGACAGAAGAACCGCGAGTGTCAGTAGTTTACAGTGTCTGGTGAATTTGACTTTTCGAAAGGCATCTACGCTCGCTGGAAGTCGCCAACGTCGAACCAGGATTGGAGCAGAAAGGTCAGTGTGCGTTTCATTGTGTTTCATTTATCGATCGTTGCGGCATACTTTACTATACGTAGAAACACGAAATACAATATACGAAACAACGAGATATCAGAACGGTCAGATATATATGAAAATTATCAATTTCGTCTTGTCTACGATCGAATAAAACGATACATAGAAAATGTGGGTCAAATCAAACGTTTCGAAGATCGAGTATCGGAAATCGACGTGGATTCGCGTGAAAACGGACGAGATCGGTGGACGTTTCGATGGAACCTTGTTAGTTTTTTTTCTTAAAGAAACGAAATGCCAGAAACGTGACCGTTGAGCGGTAGTTGAGAAGTAGTCGGGGTGTAATTAAGATCGATAGCTGGAGATTAGATTGTTCCGGGGAAAAGGGAGTAGCTGAAAGGGGGTGCAGAGACGAGAGAATTCGGGATCGAAGGATGGTGGAGAGAAGGTGGTTGCGCTGAAACAAGCGTACGCGGTGAGCGGAGGAACGTTGCGTGCAGGAACGAGGCTCGTTTCGTTTCTGCAATACCAACGATGCGATACAAGTGTGACTATCGCGCGTTCACCTACGATTATCACTGTCAAGGGGGTTTAACAGATTTAATGGAACGTTTCCAACTTCTTTTCCGTCGCTCTACTTTTATTCTTTCCTTCCCTTCGAGCGTGCGTACGCCCAATGATTAATTCATGCTTACCTCCGCGTCAACGATTTCATTTTGTACGCGGTACTTGTAGCTCGAATCCGATTAGGTTACGTCGTAAGTTCTCCTCGCGTAAACTGGCTTACTATCGGAGTTACGTGTTCCGTACTTGGTTTACTAATATTCCACGTTACGTAAATGGACCATGCGACCCGTTCTTTCCTATTGGATCTAAATACGCGTGTTTACGTCCTCTCCGATATTTCCAAAATCTCGCTCGTTGTAATTTCAAAGTATCGAACATGTTAAAATATTGTACAGATATAATCGAGATTCTCGAACGTAATCGAATATACCGGGTGGTCGAACCGTGATATCTCAGAAAAGGAACTATTTTCATAAATTTGCCTATCTCACGGACCAAGTGGAGTTTCGATCGATTTATTTTCCAAGAGTCTGCCGTAGTGTCCGATCCTGATACTCGGTGCTCCTTTCTCTCGTTCTCTTCTTCTCTTTCGTCTAGCCTGTGAATTCTTCTAATTGCACTCGTCGACGAAAAAGACAGCACGCGTCGTTTCGATCGCTCTTACCATCTTACGATCGATTTATTCCCATCGAACAGTACGTTCGTTCGATCGACTTTGGACGTTAATGAACGACGGAACGAGCGCGCATCGAAGATTGATAATTGACGTCGGTCGTTCCCGTGAAAGTCAACGTACCGTAAAGTTCTCGGTTCATTCATCGTTCCCACGTTGCGTAATAATCGTTGCTGGCACGTGCCACGTGCGACATACAGACGTTACCGGTTGACAGAAGCGTCGTCGTTTAGCCGGTACGCTTAGTAGCCGATCTACCGAAAATCGTCTACATTTAACGGTATTTCTACGTTTCTCTCGGAGAACTGCTCGGAATGCGGCCCAGACGCCGCACGATACGATCAAACGATGAAGCGATCGAGTTAAGATCGATCCTCTTAAAAAGCTACGCCGATCGTACTTCGCTTCTTGCGAAACTCTGGTTCGAGATTAGGGATTAGGTCGTCTACGAGGTATCGGGTTGAACGCAGGTTAGACGATGGCAGAGAGAGCGATACCGGTTTCCCTCTTCGAGCTAATGTTTACCACTCTTTCCCTATCCCCGAGCATACAGCTATACAAGTCGTGTATATTAAAGCAACTCGCGGAAGAGGTTCGTCGAGAGGTTACGTCATTACTTACCAAAAGCTACTCCCGGTCTTTCACATTCCCTATTCTACCCTGTTCTTACCTCCGACTACTTTACCGCTTTCTTGCCTCGCAAAATGATCGAGCTTTAACCTCGATGACAGTAGAGCACTCTCTCGCCTCCTTTTTAAGAAATCCAGCTGGAGAGACGAACATAACGAGGAACAATGTCACAGAGTCGGCGAGATTTCAAAAGTTCTCGTCGAAAGCACGTAACATAGTCATAAAAATTTTCCGTGACAAATATTCGATTACTTTCGGATATTTAAAGGTGTAAAAATACTCGGAATACGTATAATATCCGTTTGAATATTTGTTTAGTAGCATCGTTTTACTTCTGTTCGCGAAGATGCAAAATTGCTCAAATATATATAATATATGTAAGTATGTCAACGAAAGCCAGCGAATCGAACCATCGACTAATATCGCGAACGAGGCAGTTTAACGATATCGACTTCGCGGTATAATAGATCGTTGGGTGAAGGAGGCTCGTTATTGATAATTAATCTCGTTACGAGCTTCTAGCGCAGCGGCAATGGAAAAGGACCGATCGGCTCCCTCGAAATCGAATATAATAGCCTTTTCATCGGTTCTTTTTTCACGCACCTTTCATCGCGTATGCCGTCTGCTCTGCCGGAGTTAAACTTTTCTCCGCGGACAATATCACCATTTATTATAGCGAACAGTTTTATTCGGCGTATTCTCCTTCGAAAGAGCGCGCAAGGACGAATCTTTTGTAGAAGAAAGTTATCGAAAGCGATTTATTTCGCGGTTGGCGCTAAGCTCGACTGGCCTCTACGTGATGAGAAATGAAATTGGATTTTGAAATGCTTCAAATGGACGACCGTATCGTGACTAATTTTCAGTCTATATACTCGTATGTATATGTAACGACCTCGAAATCCTTTTTCTTCGTTCTACGTGCTCGCGTTACGGGGTTATAAACGTTTCAAGCTTCAAAGCAACTGGTGTGTATGTGTACACCGGCTTCCGGTTTCTGATCGATCTAAAAATCGTTCACGACTATGCTTCCGGCGGAACGTGTATCGCGGCATGGTAACCCTTCGAAGAAGAATCCGAGACGAACGACTCGAAGGATAGCGTTATCCCTTTATCTCGTTAAAACTTTTTCCACGACTTTTTAAATACAAAGAGCCCTTTTAATTAAAAATCTATGTAATTTAAAAAATATTTCATCTTCGTATAAGAAATACTAATAAGTATATATTAAACGTGAACAGGTATACATTATGTATGACGATGTTACAAACGGGAAATTTATAGAGCTATATTTGACGGCTTGCCCGAGTCTCCCCTGTGTTACACTGCGAAAGGGTTGAAATAATTATACGGAGGTTAGCTTAATATGAAACTTTCTTTGGAAGGAGCACCGCCGAGACGTACATATTTTGTGCACGCAACAGGCTATCCTGGCACTTATACGATCTGGGCAGTACGATTATTCTCATACAGCAATATTTTTCTTGTCTTCGTAATTTATGAGCGTAATATCGAGTAACGCGTAACGCCGCAGCTTTCATAGACTGCCATAAATTCTTTACTGCACGCCTAGGTCGTTAGAAAATTGACGAAGGAATAACTATTCGACGATCGATTTCCTACAGGTCCAGTTTTTACGAATTACTTTACCGCATGTCCAAGACGATCAAGTATCGAAAAGAAAATAATTAATTCTTCACCGATCAATTTCCTCGCGGCTTTAAATCGCTGCATTCGTAGAGACGACGAGTAATAAGTAGTTGAAAGAGAAGGAAGGAAGTTGATTCGTGGTTAAACGATCGAACGGATAACAAAACGCGTTCTTCGAGAAACGAGTGCATCCTTCCGTAGTTATGCATTCGTTGGAGCGCGAAGAGCAGGCTACGGGGTTATTTTTGTCGTTTCGTCCACACGGGAAGGAGACCATCCCGGATAAATTTATCACTCTACGACTCGGTACTGGTGGCAATTTCGGGATAGGCTTTTATAGAAAAACGCGAGCGCTCGTTCCAGCGCCGTTTCATCGAATTATCGCCACGTATCACCGAGCGTCGCAACAGCCTCCATACGCCACTTTGAAGTTTCAAACTATCGTTTAACGATGCTTTCAAACAAATTGTTTGAAACAAATATTTCAGGAAAGTCCAGATCTTTCGTTCGTTCGAAAGTTTCAACTGAAAATCAATTTTATTTCAATTGCGCGGCAATTAATTACTCCGAATCGAAGAGAATGCCTCGCCATGAAAACAGAATGAAGCTGGACACAATGGAAGCAGCGCGATTAAAACACGGTAAATTTTGGCGGGCACCGAGCCAAGTGCGCTCGTACGTTCGCGCTAATCGAACTCTTTCTTTCCGATAGCATGTCGCTAATTGCACGGTAGAACTATCGTGCTTCCGTATATCGTGTTCCGTACGCGCAAGTTCATCAAAATATTCGATCACTTGCAGACGCCTTTTACGAATATATTATGTGTGCCGTATGAAACATTTTGAAAGTTTCGACTATTCGTGCCGTATATATTAATATTTCGTCAAATATATATTTTATACGTATAAATTTTCGGATTGCTTTCAAATTTGGCCAATATAATCGTTTCGTACAAGGCATAGAGTACGAACGTAAAAGTTGCCTATGACGATTCTCAACACACTTCCGTGAGTCATCGTAGTATCCTATCGTATACTATTCGTCAACAGTTCGATCAAAGAATTCGTCACGCGACCGCTTTCGATTATTGTTACAACGATCGAGGTCGTTTAGTTCTCTTCGATGATCGTGTCAGATTTATCGTTACGTCTATTGCTCCAAGTGCCGGATACAATAGCAGCACACAGTGGTGATTGTCGTAACGTTCTACCATCGTCGTCTTCGGTCCTCGAGAAAATCTCTATACGAATGTTCTATACACGTACGTATGTATTTGTAGGCAAACGTTCGAACCAAGTATAGTAGTTGACGAAGGTTGTGTAGTGGTCGAGGCGCGGATGTGTATGTGCGAAGGGAAAGAGAACGAAAAGCCGGTCTTCGATGGAACACCTGTTCCACAGGTATGCGATCCTTTCCACTCTTCTTTGTGCTTTACCTCTCCGATCCGGATTTCTTCTACGCGTTTCTGAGCTTTGTTACCGCTTTTTGCAGCCGCCATGAGAAGAACGACGTTCGATGCCACGTATCGTGATATAAAATGCCTCGCGTTCTTCTTTTCACAGCTAACCAAAATTCCGATTGACGGCATAATCGATTAAACAGATTTAAGAGACGATTTGTTAGATTATAGTATCGTTAGGAGATCGACTCTGTTGTGACAACGACCATACCCAAACTCAAGTCATTCCGGACATACTACCGGACAGCGAACCGTTAGGTTTTAACTTGACCTTTGCACATGGTCCAACGTTACACTTTCCCCATTACGAAGGGTAACCAGGATCCTCCCTTTGCCTCTCAACTCCTGCAAACGCAATATACAAAAACTGCAAGCGTTCGACCACGAGACTAGTCTCGAGTCTTGTGTACAGTTTGGCCGTGATTTGAACAACTATTTTAACTTTGCTACTTCATTGTAATATTATATTTAAACATTTTCGCGAATAAAAACCTACAAAATTATAAAAGCACAGTCGAGCTGAGTTATCGCTCGACTATTCCTTTTTTATCGTTAATTTTACGCGACACTGTCTTCGCTCGTACTATTAAGTTTCGATGACTTTGGATATTTATGCAAATTCATATTTTTGTGGACATAATTCGTATCACAACGACCGACCGTGTTTTTTATTTTGCTGCCCAGTCCTTTTTCTGCGTTTCGTACATGTTGTAATTGCTAAATACTCGTAACAATATTTTATTTCTCAGCTAGGCTATATACAACGTGTCGCAATAACTGTACGCAACCGTATATAACTCGTTACGAAGTTAAAGTGGAAGAAGGTGGCTTACGCGAAACTTGTTTACCGATTCATCGTCTTTTTATTGCGTCAAAGCGGCCATCAGACGCTCGATTACGATTTTTCGCTACCACCTGGCATTGTATGTTTCACCATATCGCGTTCATTCCAAGCTTTCGTAATTCTTCTTTGCTTTACACGTTGCTACCCTGTTCGAGCAAACGTCAAAGTGCTCGTGCACGACAGCTCTTTTGTTCTGCTCTCGAACGAGAATGCAAACGCAAACGCCACTGGCAAATCGACGTTCCGGATATACGTGCAATATGTATATCGACATTTATCCATATATATAGTATATTTATATCGCGAATGGAAGTCCAATCTATTTCTATATCGCTCGAATATTTCATGACCTTTTATTTTCTACGTACGTATCACATTTCGTTCGAAACTTCGTTCTTCTTCTGTTTCTTTCGCGCGTATAAATAAATAACGCGGCAGTCATTTCTTGACGAATCGAAAGGTTTCGCTTATTTTAATCGTCCGTTTGTTATTACTTCGCTTTGGCTTTCGTTTCGTTCCGTTTCGTTCGTGAATACAAACAATCGATGGTTTTCTTCAAAATTTATGACATCTGCCTTATTTTATTATCGTATATGTTCCTACGGTTTGAGCGATTTTTATTGCACTCGAGCAGTTTCTCGTAAGAAAGGAAACATCGAAACAAAGCCGAAGACGAATGATGGAACATCTGTTCGTTCGCAATTCGCATGCCTCTTGAAATTATTTATTTCTCGTTTCACCTCCCGCGATTCACATCTCCTACTTTAACATTGATTTATAACGTTTGTCGCGCTTGATCCATTATAAACCGCAACGTGTTCCCTATTGTCTTTCCGTCTACTGGGTATGAGGTTAACACGGAGAATGGAGCAGCAACAAAGCGAGGCAAGAGAAAAGTAGTTAAAGAGGAGTGGGGCTAGAAAGAGAGAGAAGGGAGCAAGTTAACGGTAAAACAGAGAAAGTGAAAGAAAAGGGATCGTGCGTTAGGTAGAGAAAGACGAATGCGAGCCTCCATTTACGGCCAGTTTCCCAATTTTACGGACGGCGAAGCTTTACAGAACTTCTCGAAAACCTAACTTCTATTACAAATACGAGCAGGATAATATTCCTGCCAAGTTCTCACTGTGTCTTTGAAACCTAAGACTTTTCCGTTGCCTCTTGTTACGTCCCGTCACCCAACCACATATTCCGATCCATCCTTCGATCAAGATGGCTAACAGCTGTTCAAACATATTCGCTCGAATTCGCAATGATTCCAAGGAACCGTTATCGCCACGTATTTACAGCGATAAAATCTATTAGCGTCTTAAGATTTAGTTTGTCTCGATTGTTTGACAGCTAACTAAATTTTTACACTGCTTAGGGTTATTGCTCGTTACGATAAAATACGAGATGAGCGGCTTTTCCTAGGTACAACGTTCGAAGATCGATTTCACCCGTGAACGACCTTTGGTGGGTGCCGGCCAGCACCTATTGCCTTCGCTCCTCTACCGAAAATTGTAATCAACGAATCCGCTTGCCTCGTGCTTTAGACACATCCATCGCTAGTTTTCCTCCTCGACGTCACCGTCACCGTCACCGTACTTTACTTGCTATCGACACCTTTAGTCTTCAAAAGTTGTTAAAAATAAATCGTTATATTTAAATTGTTAACTCAGAATTAAAATCATTCGAACCACCTCTATTATCTTAACCGAAATAAAGGATCGGCTGATTCATGGCGTCGATTACCGTATCGAGACGAGACTTTACGACTCTCGTTGACGCGTTATTCCGCGAATACGGTCGAACATCTGTTTCATCCGTCGATGCCATTCCATCATACTCTCGCTCGTATAATCGTTTATGATGCATCTTGTTACGTGGGTTATCTTCAGGGACGATAGGTGAAAAATTGGACTAGGTAATATCGCGCAGCAAGCAATATCATTGCCGCCAAGCAACCAAGCAGGCCACGGTTCTCGTTCTCGATCCTTTGGCAACCTTCTTGCCATGTGATCGTCGCAACTCGCCTGGTATATACGCCAGTAACACGATAGTCGAAGCTTGGCTGCACAGTTTGGAGCACATTGCTCCGACAACCTCCATTGTTTCTGACCAGTTTATCGTAACCCAACACTTATTGTGCATCAGAATGCCACGCTGGTTTTGCTCTCTTGGTAGCTCGACGACCTGTTCGTCGGCCTGCCTCCCTTCCAGACTGTGTACCTTTTTGTCTAAGCGGTTCCTCGTCCCTAGCAATTCTTCTTTCCTTCGTTCATTATTTTCTCGTTCTTTTGACGAAGGTGCTTGGTCCTAAATCAGAATATTCCGCTTTACGTTGGCTAATTATTCCAAAAATGTTCCATAGGACTGGGGACGGAAAGAACAGCGCGTTTGTACATCCGTACGGTTCACGGCGCACTGTCGAACCTTTGTCCAACTACGAGTCGCTTAACGATTAACGGATAACGCGAAAAGCTGCGTATTGACCTGTAAAGTTATTTCTAACCGGTCGATATACGTAGCAAAAAGTCTCTACGCTGTTTAAAGATTAGAGAATAGCCGACGATACACATAAGCGACACGACGATCGCTGACACGAATTATCGTTCTTCCACGGTTCGAGAAAGTCCTCCGGTCGCCACGAAACTTTACTTTCCCTGTATTTAAATTCGTAACTTGCCGTACAACCGTAAACTATATTTTTTATGATCGTCGAATTCTTAATTTCTTCTTTTTTCTCGTACACGCCCAAAAATTTCATAAAATATCTGGCGTATTTATCCCTGAACTTTGTCGGCAACTTGAATATTGACGAACCATTTCGACACGCTGTTCTACACACCTGAAACGTCGAGAAAATTTGCCGCGACTAGAAAATTAAGAAATGCCAGAAACTATTATAAGGGTGGCGTAACCCCTTGATGTAACATTACACGCGATCTTAATTATTCTATCGTAATGTAATTTGTAACGAGGGGTTGCAATGATTTTCTAATCGCGTGAAATTGAAAACGTAAACGCTCGAGTATACCGTAGAAGGCGGCTACTACGCGTGCGATGGTGCAATCAGCTCCGACACTGTAACACAATCGGTATAGGAACTTGACAGTGGTGTCAAGAATATGGGTCAAGGGGCCAGAGTATTTATCATCCATTCGATCGAACGAATTAATTTTCCTTTCATTTTCTAGACTCCGTTTCCTGAAACTCGATTGCTCAACAACAGCTTGTAATTTCCATTTAAAATTTTACGTCTTTCAGCTCTTTCCCGGTTAACATAAGAATTCCTGGTTCATGAGAAGTAAACAGCGGAAATTTTGTCATATTTTGGAGAATACAGTTAGAAAGTAGAACCACGGTAAAAAGTCATTTTGTCTGCCGAATATTATTATAGAAAGCACTCTACGGATATTTCATATATTTTCCATATTATATTTTGTAAAATTTTCCGCTTTCAAATTTCCTATAAATTCATAAAAGACACGCCAGATGCACCGAATCCAAATTAATTCGTAATTATTAAGTTAAGCAATGACTGCATTCGTATTTTTTGTTAAGAGCGCGTTACAAATTGGACCAAAGTTAGATTTGTATGCAGCTAGGAAAAGTCAATAGCCTTGAATCGAGATTAAATGGAAAACTAAATGTAAAGAACAAAACGAAATTTCCGCGAATCTACGAGCTTTTAAAATGAAAGTAACTACGTCCGTGCGATTAGAAATTACAATGTCGGTTCGACAAAGTGTAACTTCGATCACGAGTCTGTCTTTGGTTGGCGTAACAGCCGCCGTAAGCACTGCCGATTTTCACGAGTACACATCGTACATGGATCCATTTACTTGCGCCGTTCACGCTCGACTTGTTCGCAACTCGATACTCCCGTATTTAATATCACCCTACGAGCGTGACACAACACCCACTCCTGTACCAAGTGACTCGTTACTATCGTTTAACCCTGCAATGCTCGCTCGAAACATCCGGTTAAAGGTATCGACCGTTGACCGGCTGTCCCCGAACGAAATTTTTCCAAACCATCGCTTTATCGCGTTGCTTCGACAACGATATATTTCGATGTACGATTTACCGAATTCTTTCTATCAAAGTTATATTTTCAAATAGAATCATTCGCTATAGCGTAAGGTTATTTTTATTAAAATAAAACTACGCCAAGTTTCACCTCCAAGTTACCGGATTTTATAGCGATAAAAGTAAAATAAAGTGCCTATAACATATTAGCATAACGCGAAATGATCTTGGTCGATTTCTTCGGTTGGAGTTGGAAAGGGATTTCGCGCGTTTGTTATACCAAGTAAATAATTATATAAATAATAACGAACAATCTTTAGTTTGAGGTTTTGACATTGTACTAATACAATATTTGTTTTCTTATGTCAGCGAATATTCTTGTAGTATAATGCATCTCCAAACTGTTAAGTAAATATAGTTGAAGCGATTTCTCACTTTTAGGAAAACTCAATATCTGCTCTAGTGTTTAGTTTTCTTAGTCCTCGAAGTCATTAAGTATTGTTTAGCCCTAAATCAATTTGAAGGTCCTCTCAGCCTCATAGCCTTTTTAGGAACATGCCTTGCACAGATGATGCAGCGGGGTATAGACAGGTCAGTTTTCGTGATTATATAAATAACCCATAGAACCATGGTTTCGGAGTTCTGTTGCAATGTAACGCTGCCAGTACTTATACTTATACTTATAATATATAACCTCAACGAATATGACTATTATTTAACGAAAATAATGCTTTCATAGAACGTACAAAGACCATCGCGATCGTCGGTGCCTCTGCGGAGATACGATCGACCCAGTGGCTTTTTAGTATCAGAAATTAACCATCGACGTCTTTGTTTCTCTATACGATAATATCGCGTCGGAATTTACCGAACCTATGTGCACGGTATCAAGCTGTCGCCATGTACACAAGTAACTATGTACTTGTTCGGTTTACCTAATGAGATTTAACAGTATCCAATTATCTAAAGTGCTTTTCCGATGGTCGCTTCAGTTCCTATCAATCAAATTTCCCTTCGGCTAGCGGCCGTGCCGGTTCGGTTTCCAGCCTCTGCGTATTTTATTTCGCGAATTAATTTACCGCCTGTGTGTATGTACGTCGTATAAAACAGCACGGACGATCTTTTATGGGAACATTAAAATTTCGCGAAATATACTCTCTTTGCGCGTTTAACAGCCACGTCAAAGCCAACGATAATGGTAGTGTGTTAAACATCGTTTGCCCCGTAACGTGAAAATTGAAAACGCGACCGACTGCCGCATCGACTTTTCGTTCACCGAATCTTCTTTAATCGCGTCAATCGCGTTCAAAGGAAAGTTTTTGACGGATTATTAAAAAGTAACGCAACATTCGCGATAAAGAGTTTTAAATATCCTGATTTTCTCCCCTTTCTTTCTTACGATTTAACGAAAACGATATGTCGAGATACTTCTTCTTCCTGCGTATCTCTATAACGACAGCAATGATTGCTGCGTCTCGTAGATTCACGATATACGATATACGTCGAGTTTCCGCTTATATCTTGCAGCTGTTGTTTATCCCTTAGCTTGCAATTATAAGGGGCGATAAGAATAATATCCTATTTCCTTTCACCTTTGCCGTACTACCATCTTTTTATTTTAAACCTTTTCTTAACGACACGAACCGTAACGAGCCGATCGTTGCGATGCATCGGATAACGATAACAGAAGATCACGAAAATTACCGCATTTCGAATACAAATTTGTAGATACGACCGGGAACATTCGCCGTCTAATATTTTCTTCTTTTCCGTATCACGATCTGTTTGGTTTATCGTTCTATCCGGATTACAAACTGCTAGTGTCCTTTCCCTTCGTTCCTCCGTGGTTTTCCTTTCGGTCGAGACCAATATTTGCTACGACTTTTCAGTTCCAGCGACACACACATACATATAGGAAAAGCAGAGCTTATATGCAGCGTTTCTTGTTTGGTCGGACTGTAGAAAACGGAAGGCAATCACTTGGGATTTTATCCGAGATTACTATGAACGCGAGAAAGGGACGATCGCTCGAAAACCTTGAAGAGAAGGGGCCGAGCGAAGGAAAAAGTAAAAGAAACGCGTTTTTCTTAGCGGGAGAAACTATTCAATTACACGGGATAAAATTCAAGATACTTTGTATATACGCGCGGCCAAAAACGTTCACTCGGTTTTATTCCTTCATTTGCCGATGCGTAGGTTGGTTCATGTAGTTTTGTGTTTTTATCTACATCCGTTACGTCCCATTCGATCGTTATACGGAAGTATACTATAGGGAAGAAGGAAACGATAAGAAAATAGAGGATAGGGTAGAGTATGGCGGGTGACGTGATAAAACATCGTAAGATAATGGTTCACGGAGAAAGGTTCGACCAAAGGGTGGAAGACAAAGGAAACAGATGGTGAAAATTAGAGCCGCGCGGTACGCAAACTTTGTTTTCTTTAGTCGAATTCGATGGACACGAAAGCAACGCGCCGTAACCAAATATAACATCCCCCTGACGGGATTCACGAGCGCGTCAAGTTTCGTAAAGCCTGCGCTAATCGTATTTGGGAGCTGTTCAGCACGCCCGGAAACCAAGTTATACGGGAACGAAGCAACGAGTGTTTCGCGCTGCTTCGAATTCTATACATTCGTACTTATGCACGTGCTCTCGTTTAATCACAGACACGGTCAAGGCGAGAGAACGTGCGTGCCCTCGCATCACGTCGCTCGTTAATCCTCCTAATTGAACTCGACGTTTCATTTCGTTCGATTCCTTTTACTTTTACCATAGGAGAATCGCAGAGGAAAAATACGACAAGTACAGTTTCGTTGATCTTCTGCTTTTGACGATTATTTTGCGGTAGTTCAAAAGTAGTATTTTAATGTGACGCGCGATAACGATAAGGACGACAATAACGATAACGATAACGTGACGTTTCGTGCGAAAATGAAATATATATACGCGTAGAAGAAGAAAATAGAGAGAACTCCATTGTGCCAATACTTTCTGTAGCCGCAGTACGGACAGCTTTTGAATTTAACCCATTGAATTTAATTTACGAGTCACTGGTGTTACGTCGCGTGAAAAAGTCCGCTCGACGTACCTTAATGTCTGATCGTCAAGGCCCAAGCGTCGTTAGAGAAACCTAAGGCCTAACCTCGATAAACCTAAGGCCCACCATAAACCGAGTCTCATTAGCTTGCAGGAACCTTGAATCCTGCAAGTATTTTGGGTTTATAGCCGGTACTTAAAAAGGTCCTTAGGTCTATTGAACGCTTAAAGATTACGGAGAAAGCTGGTAGTTATAACGGGAAAAACTGTTAATTATATGACAGGGAAAACCAGGCATTTATAGACTAGAAATGTCTGGATTTTCCCACGAGTCATGCCGGTAGGATGCTTCCATATCCCAACTTCGACCGTTAACGTCTTAGCCAATGGGTAGCGCGGATCCTTGTCCTCACCTTTCCTAACGAAAAGTACGAACAACGAATCAGCTTCCTTCGTTCCAATGGGAATCCCATACCGAGCTTTCCTCCGTAATCACATCAGAACGAACATCAGAGTTCTCTATGGTTCCGACGAAGAGGTTCTCTAGCCCCGACGGAGAGTTCCTACGGCTCTCACGGTGCCTAGAGTTCCCATAGCTCTCACAGTCAGTCGTTCGAGTCAGTACGAATCAGTCGTCAGTTCAAGCCACTCAAGTCAGACAGTCGGAGTCAAGCAGTCGACGTCTCCTCATTCGGTCATTCGGTTGATTCTGTTGATTCGATTCAGTCAAAGTCGGATCTGATCAATCGCCACATCGACTACGACACGAGAGCCTTCCTCTATCAGATTGGCAGTCAGAATCTGATCAAGATCCAGGCAATCTTCATACTCAACGACGTTACTATTGTGCGTGATTAAACGAAGTTGTTGGAGAAAAATATAATCATAACACTGCAAATCACGGAGTTATATTAATTCAACCACCCCTATCGTCTTAACGGAAATCAGGGGATCGATCTACTCGCGGCGTCGATCATTATCATCGTAACGGGAATTTACGACTCCCGTTGACGTGTTTCCTCGCGATTGCGTCTCCCCGCGATTGGTCGAATTTTACAACTGGCGATAAAATGTCGCACGTCCCTCGAATCGTCGAGGTTTAATTTTTCTCGGTTTCGGTCGACCGAAAGAGGCGATAAGAAAAACGCAGAGACCAATCGATATATCAAAACCATCGCTTGTTCAAACGTTTAAATAGCTATTCGCACTTTCGATAGGCAGGGCTAATTCTCGTAACCCTCGCATTTCCATGGCGTTTCGATAATTCTCCCCTTTCGGTAGGCGACCGTCTTTTGCGGAAACGGCTCGATGAATGGATGAAACTGATCGAATCCGATCCCTTCGCCACAAAACTAATTACGTTCGTAAAGCCATTAATATTCCCGGGGCATATTAATCCACGAAGGAAGTCACGACCAGGTTGGATGTCCGATCTAATCCGTCGAAGAGCGACGAACCTTGTTTGTCGCGGCTACTCGATCGATCGGAATTACGCGAGGCAATCGTAACAACGAACGTGTATTACATTCTGTCGAACAGATATGGCAAACGGATATCGTAAAAATACCAGCCAGGGATGTTGATATTCGCGCCAACTCTGTTGCAGTTGTTCGTCGGAGAGCTGTTCTGTTTGAAAATATTTATAAAAAGGTCTGGCATGTATCTGTCGGGTCAGTCATAACATCCGCGAGATTAAACGATATTTGTACGAAATTCTATTTCCCAGTTCCTCCAATTTCAAATTTATGACTCCGTGAGTCGAATACGTCTGCTCCGCCTGCTGCAACTGAGCACGTATACGTGCTGTCCTATCGCTTACCTTTCAAATTATTCCGACTGGCAACCCCCTACCGAGCCACGGCGAAATTCACGATAATTGCCGCGTCACAGTCGATCGTAAGCTAAGCAAGACTGTCAGGAAGACTGACATCGACTGCGTACCTACTTTCGTTATCGAATAACATCGATGCTCTCGTCACCATTGCAGTCTCTGTTGCGTCTATATTACTCCAAACTATATTATGTCGGATATCTATCGTACTCTGCAACCGTTGTCGATATTCTACAACTGTAAGCCCATGTTGTCTTAGCACGTTCGCGAATAGTCTGACGAAGGATCTCGTCGACCTTAGGACGTTTATTTAGTCGTTCGATAAGTTCCAAATTATATTTTGCAAAGTAGATCCGCTTTTAACCCAATATTCATGCATCCTTTATACTTATATCGTGTTTTTATCGATATCGCTGTAATAGCAACATTTTTCTTTTTTTCTTTCTTTTAGATTAACCAACTAACAGTTATTATTTTTACCTTATCTCGCGTGTACGCTTTGTAAAGTAAGAAAAATGTATTCCGAGCAATATCGGGAAAAACGTGTACATTAGTTACACCTCTGTATCACCTTCTTATAATCGTACGTCGTTACGATCGATCGTTAATCGCGTAATACTCGCGTGAGAATGGACCTTGCCGAAATTCTCGGTGAAAATGAGGGGTTTAGATCCCAATGTTTAGCAGTGTGTGTGTGTGTGTGTGTGCGGCATCGGATATTGATTGAATGGGATGCCATGGGAGGTGTGCGGCAAGAAGGAATAAAACGTTGGAGGGAGAGAAGGAGAGCCGGTGACTGTCAGAAGGGAATGCGACAAAAGGGGCGAAGGATGGATGATACTTTGCTCGTTGGTCGCTAATCATCGTCGCTTCCATTCAAAAATCAAAAGCTCGCGCTAAAAAATCTTTTAAGAGTCGAAGAACAACGTGAAACAATTTCTTCTTATCTCACGATCGACTAACTCGATTTTTTTCTACAACTCATCCCGTACTATTTCTGGCTACAAACAGAGTATAACGTCGTTTAAGATTTCTCGATGTCGCAATTTTGATGGGAAACCAAGAAAAGAGACGATGAGAGAATCGTAATGATCCAGCGATCGAATATTTGCTCGATCAATTAATTCGTTTTCTTTGGTTAACAAGTTAAAGATACGTACTTGCGGTGTACGTCAAACCGACGTCGACGAACTTGAAAATTCGTACGACAAGCTTTCGCTGTAACAGCATCCTAAGGCAATTTCGCTTGTCCCGTGGTAGGGGCGGTTGGTTGAAACGTCGAATCGAGGGTGAATCTCGAGGGTGAGTCATCGGTGGAACCCCGCGGAAAACTGGGAAACTTTCTTCTTTCGGAATGTCTTGAGGGGTAAAGGAAGAGAGCGATGAGTCATCGAGACGAACCGCATCGCGTCGATTCGATTTGTCATGACAAAGCGTTCCACCCATTCGGATGTAATAGGGTGAGGTTAGGTTCGAAAGAGAGGGCGATGCAATTATTACTCGATCTTCTAGGTTGGTTCGGAAAGAAAATTTCGATGTTCGTTGGTACTCGTTTTCCCGAATCGAAGGCTCCGATTTCATCCGGTTTCGCGCGGAGCCAAGGAGAAAAAGAATCGCGGTCCTCCGAGCTCCGGTCGACCTCGTTCTATCGATTTACCGGGGAAAGCCGAGCAGAAGCGACGCGAAGAAACATTCCGGGCAGCTGCGTTTCCCGTACCGTTGCGGAAGCACCTGCACCCAACGATTTTAGCCCGTTTATCGTTTCGTCTTCGGAACTAGAGCCCATGCTAAAAATCTCTCCTCCGAGCATTCGTTGCGCGTACACCGGAAGTCGAGTGCGTACACTCCCGTTCATAAATTATTACGCCGCTCCACCTACGATCGGTCGTCCCAGATTTCGACGAACCTTTGCTTTTTTAGGTTGATCGATCGATGTTTTGGATTCCGTAAGATAACAATCGCGAATGTACAACAAAAGTTGGCGGAAAGCAATTGGAAAAGCTGACTCCACGATGTTCTAGTCTATATTTCATTAAAAAAATATGAATTCGATGGAAGATTCCGATTGATACCGAGTGTGAGAAGTTTGACCAAAATCTTGATTCAATTAAACTCAATTACACGTACAATCGGTAATATTATCATATCGTAGCATCGAATATACCAATCTCTTTACAGTTTATCATTTCAAACGAGACGTAGTAACACCGAGAAAAAGATATCGTAACTTTGTACCAATTTGTCAAAAGTATCTCTTCTTTAGTCTCTAACATACTTATGAATGGGGTTGTACGCACCAAAACCTGAACGTAATTTCAACATCGATTCCGTTGAACCTTCCGATCTAGAAATAGCTCTGCTTGTAAAACGCACTCGCCTTTCGTTCACAGATCCTCCTCCGTTGTTATTCGTTTATCGTTCTATACCTCGTCGGATCAAACAGCTACAGATTTAGAAAAACGTCGAATACATCTCCCTTCTTTTTTCTAGCTCGGTTCTCGTACCATTTACCGTCGTATGCTTCTCGAACGTTCGCTGTGATCGATCTCGGAAAATCAATCGCCGATGGATACGCGCGTACAAAGAAAATTCATCTCGGCTGCGTATGAAACGCGTTGTTACGAGAGCGTAGATGAACGCGTATTATGGCTATATCGACAGAGAGTAACGAATGACACGTAGGAAATCAAGTTTTTCGAAGCCGCGAGACAAGGATGGCGACATTTACGCCAGGCACGAAGCATTGAAACGTAGACGTTTCGATAGAAAATCGATTTCCGGTTGAGGTTCGTGCGGATCGCGCCAGCAACACGCTCGCTTCGTCCTGTTCGTTGTTTCTTTGTTGCGACCGAGCATCGATCGGTGCCGCGATCGAACGTGCTTTAGAAATTTCCGCGTAAAGTAAACTCGTGACCAACTTGCAACTCCATACTCCATACTCCATACTCGTCTACAGGAAGGATTTCGTATTCGAGGAAGCGTCGTCGCGTTGTCGTTGTCGTCGTGTTCTCGACGACGAACAACGTCGTTGTCGGCTATGGAGTCAGGGAACGTGACGCCGTTTCTCTGTTATTCGCTTCGCTGCGTTAAATTCGAAGTGCATGCTTAATTTAAGACACCGGAGAGAGAATGCGGGAATATCGACGTTCTTCGAAGAAAAACATACGGTGCCTGCCGCTTTCTTCTATTTCCGAACGCATCTTTCGAAATTCGCTTTTGGATTAGATTTCATTCCCTCGATATTTCACCGTCATCTGCTTTCAAAGTAATTACGACGACGAAGAAAATATCGTTATGGCGTTACGAATATTTATGGACATTCATATTTTTACGAATATAATTAAACTTGGATAGGAAATTGTTTTATTTATTAGATATCGCAAAGGATACTATACTTTGGATACATAATACGTTTTTCCACGTTATATAGCTCTATAGTTTCTAGCTATTTACGAGCTTGTGTGTTTTCGCATTTTTAAATTTCTCATAAACGTATAAAAATCTGCAGCCTAATTATGTAACAGTAACGGAGAACAATACGGGAAAAAACGCTATAGACAGCGTAGGACTATTCCATTCAACGTCTGAGCTTTTTGTATGAAATCGATGAAATAGTTGCGAGAGGGGAACCGTAGATTTCCGATAACGATCGTGGCTGCTTCGTACGATAATAGACGCGTCGACGATTACGATTACGATGCATCGTCGACCTCGGCTTTTCTCAGCCGTCTCGTGAATCCAGCCCAGCAACGTAATTCGGCAGGAATTTACGGTCGCGCGAGCGTCTATAGCCTATAGTTTATATCGTGCCATGCGTATCCAGCTATTTCGGTGCTGTTTCGAATAAAACGAAAGCAAAAACGGAGCTGCATATGGAAATTGCCGGTGTACACGATGCGTAACCAGAGATGTCACCCTTCGTACGTAAATAGCCAAGTTACTACCAACTATCGTAGTATATTTCGTACTTGACCTTTTTGAAAGGTCTGACGTGCACGACAGGGTGAAACGCACGCGAAATACCTGTATCGAGTTTTGTTTTTTACACTTCGTTTCGTACTTTCAGCGGTGAATGTCTCGCGATTAAATCGAACGTGAAGGTGAAAAATATCGATAGTCGATTCCGTGCTTTTCACTTTCCAACGAGCGTCCTCTGCCTACGTATAAGTCGTCAAAAGATCGCATTCACGTTCGATGACGATGATTCGAAAGAGTACATTACGAAGCTCGTACAGATAACGGGATAAAAAAGATAAGAGAAAGAAACGTCGTTCGTACGATATGAATGGGTTAATTTGGACGCTAGATCTACTTTCGCGAAAGTCAGCGGAGTCCTTTTTTAGTCTTCGTGAAAAACCACCGGGAGAAATCGTGATTTGAATATAGGACGAAATTTTACAGAGAGCAAATGTTCCCTGGCAACGATCCAACACGATTTTCGCTGAAATATTACCATCTTCGACTCGTTGCGCGTTTCTTCTAATCCTCTCATTTTATCGCTTTCTCTCTCGAGAGGCAGAAAGAAAGAGAACTAGACGAGCATCGTGAGCACGAGCAAAGACGAGGACGCAAACGGGTAATGGAGAAAACGAATGCAAACACAAGCAAAAATACGAACGGTTCAGGGGATGTTGAAACGCGAGATCGGTTGACGTCGATAATTGAGGTGTCGATGCCTCTGACTGGTGCAAGCGCACGCTGTAGGCAACAGTGGTGAGCTAGCCATTGGCAGCCTGCCAGCTACTCCTCCTGCCATCGATGCCTTCGGTGTTGACCGACAAACAAAAGGGACCTCGATGCATTGTCCTCGACGAGACCGAATGCAGGTCGAGGATTCATCCAACGACCGGCTCTCCCGTTCTCGGCTGATATTGCATTCCGTAAAGGACGATCGGCGTGCCTGTCGCTGTTCGTCCCAATACCTCGCTGCCTCGTAACGAACCTTCCTCTCCTTGTCTCCGCATCGCGCGTGTTCACGCGCAATAATTTCAGCGAAAAAGACGTTCTTTCTTTCGAATCGTGCCTAGATATAATCGAGGATGAGATTTGCGTTAGCTTTAAACCAGCTTCTCTTAAAGGCCAAACTCGTCCGATCCTGGCAAACGATCGCCAATCTCCCAATATCTCTGACAAAATGCACGGCGTCAAGTTGATTAAAAATGAACGAAGTCATTCGTATCCCCGACGTTGGGAGCAGGGCGGACAGACGGAGGATAGGCCGAGTAGAATTGGTGGGAAGAGCGGAGACCGATCGAAAGGCAGTTGATTGACGGGAGCATGAAACGGCAATCGCGGGCTAATGCCCTGCGAACACGGAGAACGGACCTTTCTCGCACGTTCTTCGCTATCTCGTTCTTCACCTATCGTTAACCTTAGTTTCGGTTCGATATTGTTTACGACTGGTCGACCGACGACGAAAAGAAACTCGACTAATTTGAATCGCAAAACAAGACGAGTCGCGAGTTCAGAACGCAAGAGCGGGAGAACAGACGAGGTCGAATCAGTTGCCAGGCGATGTACGGAATATATAGGATTAATAGGGTGTTCCGGCTGTCCTCGCCGACACAGCCACGTAAGTAGCTGTCTCGGAATGTCGCAGACGTTCCGGAAACGGAAATAACGAGCTACAGCACGATGTAACGTTGCAACACGCGAGAACATGCTCGCCACGAGATAAACGACCTCTTCAGATTGCTAACCGATGCAAATTAATTAAGAGAAACCACCCTTTGCTTGTTGACGGTGCTGCTAAAATATGTAGCGTAGAGAGTCGTGTTTGCCAACTACCTTACTGTCCGGAATTACTCCAACGATGATATAATCCGCGCGATAGTTTAAACTTAAGACTCGTGCAATTTCAATCCAGGTAGTGTTCGTTGTTTCGATATCTGCAAATGTTTGTGCGATTCCGTATTTTCCTAAATAGCAAATACCATATTCGTATGCAAGATCGTAAATCATTACATTGAGTATCCAGAGGTTCTTGAGATCATCAAGTTGCTCCATGTGAGCCTTTCAGGAGATTCCTAATTTTCTACGCTTTTCTACGCGGATGCAATTGCGCCTCTAGCAGTTGCGTTAATCGCGCTTGCTAATTTATTTGCCCGTCGATTAGACTTCTGTTGCGAATCGTTTCCTGTACTTAAGAAAAATGTTGGAAATGCAGTGTGTAATTCATCGATACTTTCGCCCCATTTACGATTCGTTATGTTATTGTATTTTTCTTTTGTAACAAAACGTGCCATCCATTCATACATAAATAATAATAGTAGTAGTAGTAATAATAATAATAAGCAGAAATTTGTTCATGCCGTTAAAAATCATAATGGATAAAATTGGATACAAGAGACGGGACGAATATAAGTATTTTCGAACAACAGTAGCTACGGATTGGATTAAATTCATCTATTCATATACTCTCGAAATTCAGCGAGGCAGAATGATCGATCAACGAATCGCTTTGTTCAACAGTGAAAACGACAATGGCTAATCGATTCGCGAGCGTGGCTGGAATCCATTCGTACGTTCGTTTATAGAAACTTGAAAGAACCTTTGGTTTCCATTTCAGATCCGCATAGCGTTCAAAGCGCAACTCGTCGCTTAACTCGTCGCTTAACTCGTCGCTTAACTCGACGGGCAGCACGACGGCGACGACGACGGTGACGGCGACAGCGACGACGGCGGTTGTTCTCCTCCGTTCGGTGAGTAGATCGATCGTTTCGACAGTTTGACCGATTACGTATGCACAGTATCTCGAGAAAGTATTTCAACGCCGAGATACGACATCGCAAAAATATTTAAACAGCCAATTCCCCGTTCAGCGTGGCCATCCCTCGACATTTATTGTACGCTCAAAAAGGTCGTTCATGCCGTATATTAATTCTTTACGCGAACGTTCGTCGTTTCTTGCTCGGAAACGATCGTCGAAAAACACAATCACTTTGTGCCAGTAGCCTGGCCAAATGGTACCGAAGAGCTGTAGTCGCGAAAATTTTGACAAACAGCCAGAATTCGTTTTATTCGTCCTTCTCCCTGGAGGAAAGTCCATCTACGAGTTACACGGTTTTTCATTCTCGCTACACCGTGACCGAACGTTCGTTCGATTTTCCATTGCACTCACGACCATTCGTCTTGTCCAACTTCACCGACGGACCATCGGTCCACGTTCCGTTCTTCCGTACCTGCTTTTCCCTCGGGGGAAACTTCTCTCGCGTAATTAGGGGAAACGCGTTAGTTGCCAATTTGTCAGAATTGGAGAAACAAAAATTTCGAAGGAAGGAAACTACGATGAAGCAACTGGAATAACAAAACGCAGGGAGAGAAATAGAGAAACGAATCTTATCGTAGGAAGAAGCGCGCTATCGATCATCGAAATTTCCAATTCCAGCTTGTTCGAATATCGTTCGCGACAAGTGGGTCAACCCTAGTGAGATTACGGTACGATCGTGCTTCTACGATAATAGATTCTCTCTTTTTGTCTTTGTTTCTCCTTCGACCTCGTATCAAACGGAAAATGAAAAGACTCGTTTCTTTTTGTTACGACACCGAGCCTCTTCAGAGTCCGTCTCCGCGGTATCGCTTCCTTCTTTTGAATGCCGTGGCAAAGCAAAAGATCAGGAGCAATATCCGACTAAAAAAGAATTTCTCTGCAAAGTAATCATCTCGGAAAAACGGCTTCTTTCGTCAAAGAAACGAAAAGAAACGACTTTACGAAGCTGAGCGTGCAAGAAAAAAGCCGATAGGGAGAGAAAAGAGGGAAAGAGAGAGGGAGATGTGGTCGTAAGAGCACTAGAATTACCACGCTACGCTGGTCCTCCTCTGTTTCGACCCTTTTGTACCACTCGCTACCGCGATTGTCGGTAAGCATTAAGCCGCTCGATCATTTTTCTTCTTCCCGCGCTTCGTCATTGTCGGTTTCACGATTGGGGAAGCATCGAGTTGTTCGCGGATAGACACGATGCGTAATTTTCTCCGCAACATTTCGAACAATGCTCACACCCTACGCGTCAGTTTCCCCTTTCTCGTCTATTCCACGTTCAAACGATACCGTTTATGCACAATGCGCGTTTAAGTCTTCGTCTCGGTCTTTGTACTTTAGCTACCCGCCGTCTATCAAGAAGTATCCAATATCTTCTTAAACTGACTTTTTAATCGTTTCGAACGTTCTCCGATTCTTATTGAATTCTCCTTGAATTCTTATCGATCGAGAAAAAATAAATATCAAAATTTAGTTACGTCGGAGCAATGGCGCATTGGTATTCTTCGGACACATTCTTTTGCCACTTACGTAGCTCGAATAGAAGATCACGATGCTAGATACGAACGAATCAACAGGCTTTGTATATACGTTGACGGGCAACAACTTTCGTGCGTGTGCCTCGTAGTATACATAGGTGTAACATAAGTAGATAAGTCCGGTCAGTTTCACGGTTCGATCACTGCAGCGTCCGTGAGTCCTCGTTTTCTATCGTACGCTATACGTTCTGACGGGTCGCGTACAAGACGACAATCCGCTTGATTTCTTTCACGCTATTGGACTATCCGATAATTCGATTTTCTTTTTACGTTTCAGGCGGCGCTGTCACCTCCGAAAATGCCACAGCTCCGCATCGATTGTTCCAAACTAACTCCTTCGAAACATTAAGACGCCTACACTAGAAACATAGCAGAATACTCGGTAAATATTTGAAACCGGTTCGATATTCGACTTCACGGCCATTGGAAAGTTCGGTTTCCGAATCTGAAAGTGAAAAATTGCAAAATTATACGCGTGCAATTTTTCACGCGCGATATCCCGCCCTCGAGAGTTCGACGATGAACGAACGAAACGTCTCTCTTTCAGAACAAGATGTCAATGACGGGAAGCTTAATGGGTTACGAAAATAATAACGAGGTAAATCAAGCAAAGTGCAAAAAGCCATTAAAACCGCTTCCGATAGTGTCCAGCGTAAACTCCAGCGGTATCACGACTACCAACAAAGCGAAAAAGCCACGAAGGTCTACTAGACGAAACTCTTGTATACGAGGTCACGTGAATAGTTTGTGGTCCGTCTGGTACGGTGTTTTGGCGGTCGCTTTTCAAGCTTACATCGGCTTGAGATACGCAAAAAGGTTTGCCGGTAAGTGAAACCGTCGTTTTTCGCATTGAAAGAGGAAACTTGGCTTTCCGTGAAATTCACGTAATTCACGAAGAAACGTAATACGTAGTGCAGTAACGTACAGTGATTCGCGAAAATATTTCAACGCTTATGGAAATCTTTTGTAAACGTGCAAACTTCCAAGTTGGCGTTGACGGATTTTTTAAATTATTACGCTCTATGAAACACGATCCAAGCTTTGGTATATTTTAACGGGAAATTTCTGTTCTGTTTCGAACTTTACCAATATGATCACGATAGCCGTGTCCAGTTACAATATCGATTAAGTTCCAAATAGTTTCCTGTAACGCGAGTAATATATTCGCGAAAGTTCGTATCGTCATAATGTTCAAATATAGTGGAACTTTGATTATCGGTATTAATCATGACACGTACTGTTCGGAGAATCAAACAACTTTATTTTATTTTCGAACGAGAGAAACGTACCATCTCTAAATTTTCTAATTCTACTACACTTTCGCGAGACGCTGTATACCTTCGACATGACAGGTTGGTTGGTTATATTTGCAGCATATTTATCGTTACCTTGGCCGGCGGACGCTCCACCGCCGAAGGTGGAGTTATACGCGTGTCTGGTGCTAGCCGGAGCCGGGGTTGTCCTACTGCCGGTTCTACTTGGCGCGGCCTTCCTAAAGCTAGGCAACCTGGCGAACGATGGAGTGAAGCTCGGTCGTCATTTGAGCGCCTGTTCACGCGACCCGCCTTCGTCCTTGCTTACCAACAATCCTGACCACAGTGAGTATACGTGCCATGTATTTTTCATCCCGGTTTATGTCCTCTTCTCCGTCAAACATCCAAGCTGGGATGTTTCGCTCGACGAAGAATAGAAAGCAGAACCATTTGTAGCTACACAATTCCCGTGCTGTCGATTCGCAGGTTTGGCGAATAATTTATGGCGACACGGAGGTCCCACGGCTGCTTTCGTACACCTTTGCACAGCCATGTGCTTCCTGCTGCCCTCGCTGCTCATGGAGGCTAGATTGATACACGCTGGATTTCTGCCAAAAGGTAACGACCGACACCTATCGCTGTTTCTGTTCGTGTTCCGCAATTACGATGACGGGTGTTTTGAATGGTTTCGCTTTTCATTAGCAACGTGATTAATTTTTGTGGACAGTTGTACGATTCGAACGATATTTCAGGATAACCATGATAACGCGTTGTCTCTCCTATTTTACGTTGAAGAAGACAACGATATTTTTCGTTTTGTCCGAACACGCGTTTCTTCCTGATTGAATATGCCCTACTACCTTGCAGTTCGAGTAATCTAAAAGAAACTAACTAAAAATCTATCCGAAGCTACACTAGCTTCGCGCGTATCTTCGTTTAGGCCGATCTCATCCGTAATTGTTTAACCGTGCATCTTGCAGCTTAAAGCCATCACTCGCGTGTGCCTTCGTCGTTTCCATTGATTTGAAACATTTCAATCAAGTCGATGACGATCAATGAATCGCGCTTGGGATTCAGATCGCTATCGTTATGGGGTAAAACGATTCGCGCATGGAGAAAGGGGCGTTTGGAATGTAACGGGGCAACTTCGTCCTGACTACGTTCTGGTTCGTGTATTGATCGGCCAGGTGTGTGCACACAGCTAGCTACAGGATTTCTCGTTCCTCGAATCCTTCCACCTTGAGCCACTTAACCAAGGAAGGAAAAGATATACCATTTTTTTTAGAACGAATCAATTCTCAACCCTCGTCGTACACGGTATTCTTCGACCTCGTTAAAAAAGAAACTATCTTATGCTCGATGATTTCATACTCCGAGATATTCGAATTCTTCTCTTCTTTTTCTGGCGCTATCGTAATGCCGGCTGCGGGATCTATTCACGCGATCCGTGATCAAAAACACGAAACCACAGGGCGGAACTGGTTAATGATTAACACGAAATTATCAGATTGCGCGCATGTATGTAAATTCGTATCTTTACGTACGTAATTGAAGAAATAAAATATAAGCGGGCATTTCTTTGGTTTCGTGAGACAGATAATATTTTGAGGAACGGATTAGAAACACGTGTAATTGCCTAGATGCATCATACACGCCATCTCTCAATTTCTGTCTATTATTTATTATAATTTTACGACTCGCGTAAAGCATTCGCGCGTTCGATCAACGTCCGTCAAAGTCGTGAACTATAACCGAAGCGACTCGTTGTAGAGATTGCCAAATGGAGCGCAATGCGGATACCAGCTCGATTAATCCTATTTAATCGATAACCCGATGCTTCCTATTTTCCAGAAACAATATGGCGTACGGACCTCGATTGGCTAGTGACTCACCGGGATCGTCTGGTTGTATCCAGTTTCATGAATCCAAACGTGAATCTCAGCATCCTAACGGGCTTCATAACTCCTCAGCCTTTCGTCACCTTAGCACCAGACGAAGAAACCGATAATATAGCCAACGACATTGTCACGACGAAATTGGAATTGACCGACGTTATTAATAAATCAGCAGCAATGGAATTTCGACCACGCGACAGCACGAACGAACATCTTGGTCAGTTTCGTACACCAACGAGTACCAATCTACCCGTACCCGATGCAAGAGTTTCAAGCGTTAGCACTACTTCACCTACCAACAAGATTACCATGCCCATGACGCAAAAAATTATTAACGACACGACAAAAACACCGTCCACGGTCAATGATGCGTCGAAACTAAATTCCACGAGACTAACGTCAGCAGCTTCTCCGATTACGACAACAGCAACGACCGGTACAAATGTGGCAGAAACAACTACGGCAACGATAACAACGACAACGACGACGACAACAACGAGAATCGTTAAAGCGCCTGCAAGCTCAGACGAAGTGGCAACGGTTACAGCTGCGACTACGACCGCAACCGCAGTTCCAACCGCTGCTACAGCTGTAACAACAACGTTACCGTCGACGTTATCTTCAACGTCTAGTTCGATGAAGTACGGCAATACCGTTAGAAGACCTACCGCTGCGAAGTCGATTATTAGAAGCAATAATTCGAGGAGTAAATTGAAAACGAAGAACGCGGGCAAATTATCGACGACTGTCAGGCCCGGTAAGAGCGTTGGGAATATGACAGCGCAGAGTATGTCGTTGACGATGAATAGTTTGGCTGATTTGGATCATCCGGAGAAGCTGAATCTTGAGTTTCAAGCGGGTAAGTTAAAATCGAATCTCGAGTTGTTTTCCCTTTCTCTGATTTGTCGTAATTTTCCTTCTTGTATCTCCATTAGCTGAATCATACGGACCTATTACTCTCGAGTACTTGAATTATGCCATCGCTCTCGGAGTGTATTCTGTGAGATACCCAGCAGTGTTCTGGTCGTGCAATAAACCGTTGGCCACGATTTTTAGTTTCCAGTTGATCGTCAATTCCGCCCAGAGTTTATTAGCCTATATTGGAATGTCTGTACTTTACAAGGTAAGACGCACTCTTGCGATAAATTCCCTTATAAAAATAAAAAAATAACAGAGGAATTAAAATTTGTAATATCTTCAGGTTCAAGTGATGGGACCCTTAAAGGTGCTACCAGTTCTTCGACAACAGTATCGCACGATATCGACTACTAGCAGCATATCGACAATCTTCGGGGACTCTTACTTCTTGTTAAATCCACACGTTACCCTCGTCTTGTTTGCTCTTTCCTCCCTTCTGGTGCTCTGTTCTAGCATGGTGATGTATTTCTACGCCTACGGCAGGTATGTCGCTTTCCATCCCCTCTGTTTTCTTTCATTCTGCCCTATTTCGTTCTTTAATGGAACTACCTTTCGTCATACAAAAGTTTCTTCGACTTGTTTGCGTTTCTGCACATACAGGTTTACGGCGTTTTTGAGCCAAGAACGAGAGCGTCGAATAATCTTGTCAAAGGAGAATAGAAGTGGCAATGGTTGGATATATTTCATTCACTGCACCGCTCTGTGCGTATTCCTGGCGATCGCGATCTGCAGCGCACCGTTGCTCTACGACTACAGCGTCGTATATCGTGGCAGTCTGGATGGTGCGATATTAGCTTGTGTCGTCGCTACTGTTTTGCATTTGTTCCTCTGGTTACTCTTATGGATCTTTCTCACGATAAAACAACGCTGGACATTCAAATTGCGAGTGACGATCGGTCGAGCTACCGTTAGGTCAGCCAGATCGGTGAAACTCGTAACTGACGTGGATCTATTGTCAGCTAGAGACGACGAGGACGGAACTAACGCGCCGTTACTGGTCGTTGGGAATGGTAGAACTTACACGATTGCCGATGCGTCGCCGAAGAAAGCTATCATGAGCGTGATACAAAAGGCGGCTATTGAAAGGAAAGCACGCAGTCAAGGTAAAATAGTGCGCTATGGAGTAAGGCATTTATGGAGGAAGGCGATAAGCGCATAAGAGCGTACGAGAAACTTTTTCGTATCTTTGAATACTCGTGAATATTTTGTGTTTCTAATTTGGTCCAAAGTTGCAGCAATGTCGGCAATATACTTATACTACTGTTAATAATTGTCTCCGAGTCAATTTTTACTACACTAACGTCAGAACAATACGTCGAGCTGACGAACAAACTATAGTCTTGTGTAACAGAACCGTTTATAGCACGACCCTCTTTTTACTTTCCACGGTATATTATCGTTTAAAATATTAACGGCTGATATTGTTTCTAACTTGAAAGATAAGCTTCAAACATTCTGTACCCGAAATTTGTTCATAATTTTGATACCTTGATACGAATTAATAAATATCCGACACGTATTTCGCGACACTGTCCACTATGATCCTTTTCATGTTATTCCGATTGTAGGAAACGTCGATTCCGTAAACGGCGACTCAGCAGCCGACGACGAACAGATTTATTGGCTAAGACCAAAGTTACGTCCATCGCCGACTAGATCGCCGAACGACGGAAACGTAGCACCAACGACGGAAAAGGGCTGGCTGAATAAGAAATTGAAACCCAAGGTCACCTTTAACGACCTGCCTAGTACGTCAGGCTCGCGGTAACTACCCTCCTCCCTCCTCTTGATGTCTTTCTGTATGTATCGTTGTGTCCGTGCCCGTGCTCATGCTCGTCTTCATTTTCATTTACTCTCTCTCCTTCCTGTAAACTAATATTTACTCGAGATTCCTGTAGAGAATTCGCTTGATCGATCGTTCCAATTCGGTAATCAGTCCGTATCACGGAAACTTGCCATCGCCTTTTTATCATAACCTGCGTTCCCTTTGTGGAATTCTCCTGCTTTGGCTACTATGTATTTTTATAATGTTTGTTGCTCTTACGATATTCAAGCGAGTAATTTCCTATCGATCTCCTCTTCTCACCTTGAATTCTTTTTCCACTTAATCGTACCGTGTTCGTATCTGGCGCTTACGTACACGCGCGTGTTGTCAATGTTATTAAATTGCGTGCTTTTAAAGTGTATCGAAATTCGTTAACTCTTTGAGATCATAATGTTGTATTATTACACCTATTCCGTATCACGATCTAGCAGGAATTGTTTAAAAAAAAAGTGTCAGATCTCGAAGAGTTAACATCACCTATTGCTAGCATCTGTATTTATTCACTAAGCCTTATTGTCGTTCGTTTTCGCTTTCACGAGACTGAATAAAATTTCTTACGTTTACCATATGGTAAATGGTCCAATATACCATATGGATCGCTAGAAACTATCAAAAAAGGGATACCACTTTATCCGATTCTCTCTTCTCCTGTCTTCCTCCCTTTCCTTTCTTCTTCTCTGTCTTTCTCCCCTTCCCCCGTTATCTCTATTTTCCTCGTCTACCCTAACGGATAAGTATTCGTATGACCTCGTTGTAACATACTACAACGTGGTGCGTGTGAATTGCAGCAATAAAGGAAAAGTCAGACGAGGCACCGGTGACGGGGGCCCCGAAGATGATGGAGATTATGCCACGTTACGAGAATTACCGCTGATCACGTCTCTGGACCCAGCAGATGATTCAACGTCCGAAGAGAACAAGGTATTCGATCATTTTCTGTCGCGAATCGTTCTTTCCCTATTAGATTTTATTCGCGATAAACGTTAACTTGAAAATATTTTGCTCGAGTACCTTTCGACTCTTGTAACGTCGTTCGTTTCCCCTTCGATTTTTAACTTAGTTTTCTTTTGCTTTGACAGTGGGAAAGGTGGCTGATAACTCGTAGGGACGTTATACCTAAGTTTGGCAACGTAAGGCGTATAAAAATGTTTTCTTTTCTTCGTTTGTTTGTTTTCTCGTTTCGTGTTGACGCTTCGAAGTAATACTAACATTCTTTAACTGCGTGTGTTTGTTTTTTGGTTGCGTACTACTAACACACGTTATCATAGAATCGTACAAGACGAGGAAAATGTTTGAAAAGCGATTTAACATCCCACGAATTTCTACGCAATCCGATCGCATCGGTAGTGCACGTTCGATCTTACGCTTATCCTCCCATCCTTTCGAATTCTGCTCTGTCATCTCCAAACAGCAACCGTACCAATTTTATATTGTACGTGTAAATGTATCTACGTAAAAAAAGGTTCGAAAGATATGTTTGCTAAGAATCGAAACACGTTTGTTTCTCTCCTCCTCTTTCTTCGCCTGATGGTCCTTTTCTTCTTCTTTTTTTTTTTGCGTTCTCTCTTCGATTCGTATGATTTCCAATAAATTCATGAGACTCTTGCAGGCTTACTTTCTAATTGGCATTTCGCTTGGCAATTAATCGTTGATCAAACGTTCCAACAGCTGCTCGAGTGCGTGAACGACGACCAAGTGACATACTACGCGAGCGCAAATCGCGATCTACAACCTTCGGAAGGCGACCCCTCGCCCCTATTGACTCCAGACCCTTTGCCCGATCCCACTTCGGAACCACTTCCACTGCCACCTCCGACTCCGACTCCGACTCCAACTTGTGCACCGACTACCGAAGTTGTCACGGCGTTACTAACCACTAACACCCAGGTACTAACAACTCTTGTCGTTCACAATATACTTTTCTTCTAACAAACTACCAAATAAATACCAGACAGCAAAATGACAAATAAATAAATAAATAAGTAAATAGAGAGAACGAGATAAACGCGAATAAACAAAAATCCGTGGAAACCCTGTTGCTTAAATTGAAGGTAGGTGGTCGCGCATTGGTTTCAGGTAAACGGTGGTCAAACGCCGCGATGTCTGCGTCGAGGAGATTCTGGAATGCCACACGAAGAATTAACGCCTCGCTCGGATTCTTCAAATTCTCCGCCATTGGACGCCGTGGTGGGTGGTAGCAGCGGAGCTGGTTCGGTGACGGGTCACAGCAACGCGAGCAGCCACAGCGAAACGTCCTCGAGTGGCGTGCACAGTAACGCGAGCAACGCGAGTAACAGTAGTTGTCAAAGACGAGCGACGAGCGTGGACGACGTGAGCGGCAACTGCGATCAACGAGACGGCGAAGAATCACGCGATCAATGGCGCAGCTGTTCCCTCCAGCGAGGGATTCAACCTCCATCCGCAACGGCCACCTTCTCACCGCCGAACAGTCGTCCAGGCACTAGTCAATCCTTCTCATCGCCGCAATACGCGAATCACGTGCCGCTGTTCGCGAATATCAACGCAAATTCAACGGCAAACGCGAATATAAACGCGAGTGCGAACACGGGCGCCAACACGAACGTTAACGCGAACGATGTCAACGTCGTTGGACAAGGATGTCCAGCTGTGATTCTCGAGAATCCGAACGAGGCGACCGTGGTGATCCGGCGGAAACTCTCGAGGACAAAGCTGACGGAACCGCTGAACCCTAACGAGGAACCTTTCGGTCGTTCCACGAACATGAGGATGACATCGTTCACGGAAAGCAACGATATTCGCGTGCACGCAACGTCAGCCACTCTGCCGCATTATCCGACCCAGCCGGCGGTTACTTATCCGCATTGCTCCACCATGCCTCTGCCACACGCCTCTCATAGTATGGCTGGATCTCATATGGGTGGATCTAGCGGAAGCTGCGGATCGGTGCCGAGGCACGCTTTCGTCCCTCCGCAAGTACACTCGTCGGTACCAGCCCATACCACTCTACCGTCCCATCACAACGGCGTCAGACTTCTTCACGGCATCGCGCCTACACCGAACAACCCTTTCGTCAAGAGGTTCCCTCCTGTGCAGCTACACACGCAACCCTGGGCGCTGCCAGGCCACCACACTTTCCCCCAAGCTTCGCAGGTTAATGGAAAATTGACCACTACCGCGCAGATCAGGCAGAGCGATCGCGACTCGGCTAATTTCTCGATGGCCAGCAGCGGAGACTCGGATACGTGTTTGCCTCATTAGACGTTGATCGCGTCTGCCAGATTCCAACCTCTTCGCTCTCGCTCCGCGCCGAGCAAACCCGATACGTTCTCACGATGCCGTTCCCGTCGTCATTCTCGACGATCGCGTTCCTAGATCGCCTCGACGAAACGTTTCCCATCGAGACATTTGCGAGATGGTTCTTAGAAAAGAATCGTCGTTCTTCGCGAACGCACTTCGATGGGAACCTAATTTCGAACGTGTTTTGTTATCGAGCTTCGTGGAGGATTACCGTCATGGATTTTTACCCTATCATTGATATCAGAAGTAACGTTACTACATATCATACCAGTCGATTACTCACAACATCCGACACTTACGGTTACATTATGTTATTTTCGATACAAATGTCGTATGTCGAGATAATATCGTGCCCCGTTCTTCCATATCAATTATCTCTCCATATGCATGTACCAGTAAGAAATCATACACTTGTAGATACACTTTTATGGTCTGCCCGTTTTTTCAGCCGGTACAACGACTCGTTCGAATACGAATGAACGACTCGCGATACAAACATATCTTGCGAGCTGCTCACCAATCACCGCTCGTGAATCACGAACCAATATAATCGCACGTGAGACTATTTCGATCGCCAGACTGGAAGAAGTGAAATTTTTTTACATTTTTTATTTTCCCATATAGCTTGGCGTGGTCATACACCGTTTTATTGCTTGATTGCGACAAATAGCTGACAAAGACACTCGTGAAAATAATTTACGACTGCTTAAAATAACTTATGTATATATACTTATTATTAAAAAAAAAAATGTTCTTTTATCGTTATTCTGAAAGCTGAACGCTAAGCTTGCATTTCAAAAGGAAAATCTTCGCACGAGTTGTTTACCCTCGTGATATTCGACACGGCACGATTTCGATCCCACGCGACGTAATAACTTGACTAATACGATCAGCAGGAGAGGACCTTGAGAAACGTACGATTACTGCCATTATAATAAACATAATCGCGAGACTCTCTAAGATCTTCGTTATATCGAATATATAAATTGATTTCATCAACTGCCATGTTAATTCGTCCTGTTTAACGCTTGCGCTACGGCAATTCTTTTCTATTTCCGCGATTTTAAAATGGCGAAAAACGCGGCGAGACCATAGGAAATGATCTCGCGTGGAGACGCGCCCAATTTCATAATTAAGTAAAGACTTAAGGACCCAGATGCACGACGCACGAGTGAACGATATATATATATATAATCCAGATAGTTGAATGAATTCGAGTTCGAGCATCTATCGTTAATCCAAGTACTTATGATATCGATTAACCAAAACTGCGAGTACTGGTTTCCTAACTTTGGATGAAAAAAAAAAAAAAAAGAAAAAGAACCGACGCTTTTTCGAAACAACATAGAAAACGATCAAGATAATAATGTGTGTAACGTATATTAATCAGTGCTTATCTATTACGATACTACGAATACTACGATACAGGAAACTTACATACCAGACGCGTGTAAGCGATAATACGTTCTAAGCGAAGCTATTGGGAAATTGTTGTTGACGCAAATTCGGCAAAACGAACGGTATTTTTCGATTTAGGACCGATCTTTGCAATTTCCGATCAAATACACCGATAGTAATAAACTAGTGGCAAAAGAGAGGTGTGGTACTGAGAGCGTGCCTTGCTTGTTCGACGAAGCATACGTATAATAGGACGCGCAAGCTTTCTTCTTTCTTTCCACTCGCTCGTTCCAGAAGGTTTCCTTTGACAGAAACGCGCAACGTAGTCGGACGAGTTCCATAAAATTTAGCTTTCTCAAGTAAATACGCTCTAGAAGAAAGATCGTTATTTTGAAATATCTTCCGATCGTTTTCGACGATATCGAGTCGGAACAGGTCAGAAGAGTGCGTTGAACCGGTATATACGGCATTGCCAATAAATATCTGAACCATGGCGAATACCTTTCGCGCGAATTGTAACGCGCGTTCCTTCTGAATACGTTTCACGCATTTGTCGCGAAAGATTCCTAAGAATTCGATTCCTAAGAACTTCGGATAAGTCTCTCAGAAGCTGAATCGATTAACGACGACCCTCGCGAGAACAAATTTATCTACCTTCGTAACTTCATTGTTCGCGATAAGCTTTAGGATAATAAACTGGAGAAGATAATGTTTGTACCGGCGGTTTGCGTTTGAAGTTTACGTACTTTTCGGTTTACGAGACTCGTCAGATATGGCTTTCGAAGGGCTGAAATATTCACGAGAGGATTAAAAATACCGATTTCGCCTGGTATCGCGTGTCGTATCGACATTAAGCTCTCTTTAAACCTCGTATATACCGTCGCGTACTCGCACCTTTCTCGACTCGTTATTCGCAAACGTTAGTGTTAATATTTAGTTTACATTCTGACATGCAAACAGAGCCAGTCGCTTTCGTCGAGCTTTCACTTTCGTGGATCGAAACGAGGGAACGAAGTTACGAAAGACGGCTCTAATGGGCGACGCGTGAACTACTTTTTTATCATATCACGGACGTTAACGAATCACGGAGCGTACGAACATACTCGAATAATTTTTCTATTACGGAACAAAATCAACGGAAGGGAATACCATCTAATAGATATTTTCTTACTCTTTCCACGAACGAGTTACGACTTCCGTACGTAGAGAGTAGAAACGGGAATGTAACGTATAGCCGAGTAGAAAAAGCCAGTAGTAGTCAGCCAGATCACCGTCGACGAGGTTATTCGAATTAATTACGCGTGCGTACGAATTTTTTGCGACGTTCGACGTACGTCTGGCCAGAAGGGATACAGCGAAGTCATAAATTAAATAACACTCGATTATATTACGCGAGAACCTCTTGAATTTCGTTCGCGATAATTTATCAGCTAACGATATCAGCGATCTCGCAAGCTGCGAATCGTACATTATACGTGGATAACATCCCTTTCACGATTTCACCATTTTACGTAAAACAGAATAATTAGATAAGAGGATTTGCGATTCGTAAAATTCACTCGTAGAACTTTACGCTCGATCGAATCGGAAACTTTTCAACGATTTCATGCCACGGCTTCGTTATATCTTTTTTGTCAAACGTTACTTTGCAAATATGTAGCACGTATCTATTCGAGCCTCGAAATCCTTGGATATCTGGACGGACGTTAGACAGAAAATTCCTCTAATTTTTATACCTCGATAGGATCGAATAGATGAACCGTTTTTGCGAGTAAATTAGAAGATATCAGTCTATTCTTCTAGGATCAACGAAACGTCGAAATGGTTGCAGTCAAAGCTTTATGGTACCGACAGAAACGCAGACTCTTGAAAAAGCAATCTTAAATAATCCGCGGGTGGTTGGTTTCTATGCGATAAATCTTCTTTTTCTAAAGCGTACGATCGATCGGAATGCAAACGACAGCCAAAGAGCAGCACGATTCTTCGACATCGCGATCGATTTGTAAAACGATAAAGCTTTCACTGTACTTGTATATTTTTTCAAACGACTTTCAATGCGCATAGGTTACACGCATTCTCTTGAACGCCAATTACGGTATCGACTTTTATACGAGACTCGCTTTCGTCTTAACTATTCGAAGCTAAAGATCGTCAACAACGCGACTTAGAGATAAAAGAAGAAGAAAACACGATCACAGAGAATCGAGGTTCGAGCGAACGAGCATGTTTTTAATCATCGAGACACGGGTAATCGATCGATCACGCAGGTAAATCTCTGAAATCTTTTCGTAAAAAGAAGGAAAAATACAAAAAAAAAAAAAAAAAGAGAAAAAAGAAATAAACGCTTTGTTACACCGATCGTACATATCACAGTGAAAGGACCACGCGTTGGTAACGACGAGACGTGCAAAATCATTCGATTCGCTACGCATTTCCGGATCACCATCGATCAACGATCAGAAGAAGGAAATTTCAATTTCTGTAACGTCTTTTCTTCTCGACTTTTTAATATCGGGCCGATCCGTTCTTCAAAATAGATCGAGTTCGTGTTTGCGTCGTATATTGATCGAAATAAAAATACATCAAGCTAACAACGACGACAACTCGCGTTGTAACGATCGAGAATTACCGTTGTCATTGTCATGGTTGTCGTCATTATCGTTTCCATCGTTGTTATCAGCAGCAGCAAGAATATCGAGAGCAAAGAGCAGCCGAACGTACCTCGGAGAATCGTGAAAAAGCTCCGATCCGATACGGACGCTGCTGTTTGCAGAAATATTTTTTTACCGTTTAGCGTCAGTCAGCGACCTCATCTGTTCGTTTTAGATCCGGCTAGACCTCTCGAAAGCGGATACCTACACGAAACGGATCGATTCCGCGTTCCACGTGCTACCTACACCCCAAAAGAACGTTAAAGAAGAGAAGGAAAAGAAAGAAACGTAGTTTCGGGGCAGTTTCCGAGCTTCCCCGCGAGAATTGTATCTGAAGCGCGCGTAACGGCACAACGCATAGAGAGTAGTAAACGAGAAGGAAACAGGAAAAAGGGGGAAAAAGAAAAGATAGAACCAGAGACAGGGGAAGAAAAAGGTTGCGTATTTGTTGCGCGTACGAATTTCCGTGCCTATGTCTGTGCGCGCACGTTCAATTCGTTCGCCCTCGAACTAATTCCTTTCGAAGCTGTAAATAATTAAGAATCGAATCAAACTTGCGGGTGAAACGAGAGAAAGGAGCGAGAATGAACGACGAAGGGGAAGAATTGATGCGGCGAAAAAGAAAAATGGAGAAAAGAGAAAAAAATTTAACAGATATGTACGAATAATTGTATAAAGACTGATTAGAGTTATCTTGGTATTTATTCTAATTCACAGTTAAACGCTATCGCTTTGCGCGCTCTCGAATACTCACGGAGCACGACACCAAAAGTATTCCCTGGCTCAGATTCCATTTTTCTCTTGTTCTTTGACATCTGTCTGCGATTAATCGGTCGCGTTTCCCGTTTCCATTCGTTCTTCCATTTGGCATTTCGCGCGCGAATTGCCGCGAAACGTCGAGTCGTATTAATCGCCAAACCATCGCAGCGGTGCTCGCTTAAATTTCAATAAACTAGGATTTTGTATCGCAATTCTCGCGCAAGCAGTAGCAACTTTATTCTACGAATACCGTCGAGACCCACGACCGTTGTCGTCGATACGCGTGATTTCCATTTTAGTTGCATATCGAAGCTTTCCTTAAAACGTTCGACGTCTCATCGCTCGTTGAGACAAGAGCGAGATTCGCACAATGATGTTCCAGAACTGCGGCAGAGTTAAGCGAGCATTACCGGACTAGCAGCAACCACGAAACGCCAATCGATCGTTCGATGGATCGATCGATTTGGTTTTCGCGTCTTTTATCGATCGACGATTTGACGCTCTGTTCGAAAATAGAACGGGTCATATACTCGTATCGGCCTATGAAACGTTTTCGTCGTACAAACTGGAGAACGCGAAAAGCGAAACGGAAAAACGAAGAGAAAGGATAGAAGGAACAAGGGGAAACGAAAATCAACGATCGACGATCACGATCCGCGGTATTTCGATGATTTTTGTTTCGTATCGTTAACGCGTAATTCGATTCATCCGTATTCAAGGGAAGAGCCATCGGATTATACAAAACGCGTGCGAACAGAGCAAAGAGAAAAAGAAAAATGGTACGCGCGATTATAACAGCGACGCTACTATCATCACATCGTATCAATATTATCCGATGCATCGTATAAACAAGTAAACTAGATGTAAACTTTGTATATTCATTTACCAAGAGAATAAAGATAAATTATTCGACGTACATAGACGAGCGAGCTGCTTTATTCTCGAAAATTTTTGTCAATTTCCCCATTTCGTTATCCACGCTGGTTTATGAACGAATAAATAAAGCAAATATTCTCCATCTGGCCCTTTCCTCCGTTCCTTTCTGCGCTATTCGCAAGCGCGCGCGGATATGTCTATTACGAATAGCGTAAACGAGAAAACGATCGATAATTGCACAAAAATCGAGAGCCAATTTTTGCGAATTACAAATGCGAAAAGGACAGAGACACCGAGAGTCGGAGCGTTTGACTAGACTGACCGAGATTTTTAACTCAAAATTTTCTATTTTCAACGAAACTTTTACCGATACGTTTGTTACATTTTTCTAATTAAAACGAAACTAGACACGATACGATTTGGGGCGTATTCGCTTAATAAACGATAATTAAATACATATCGGTAATTAAGTATAATTTAATTTACATCGTGTTTGATCACGTCTTAATCGGAAAGATCTCGTTAGTAGGCGCTTGATATTAAAAATTCCAAAAATAAAAAAGGTTTCACTTTCCACGATTCCATCGTGTTACGTTATTGGATCGCGGCGAGTCATCGAGCTTCGCGTTGCGTCGGGCGAACCTCCATCCCCCGTAACGACCGTGCAATTATCGAATGTTTTCGTACGTATGTCCGTAGAGCGACAGTTCGTTCGTCTGTTTTATTTACGCGTTAATTTGTTCGTTCGTGAAATAATCGATTCGTCCGTGGACTAGTTTATTCGTTTATTCATTTATATTTCGTATCTGTGTTTATTTCTTTACGACATTGGTAAAACAGTTTGCTTACATAACGCCGTAATAAGCTATAACTAGATGTATTGACGGTTTAGGACTGTCTTGGAAATGTACTCTAACAACACGAGAAAAACGTTACACAACAGAGGGAGATCCGGTTCTGTTTCCGATTTCGATCGCGTGTGAACAATCCTCTTGGAAGGTGCGCGATCGTTTCACATCGCACCATCCCATCGTATCGCTTTATCGATGTTTCACATCGCGCGCGATTTTTGTCGATTTTGTTCGTTGTTTAGAAGCGCGCAACATACTTTCTCAAACCGTCGATTCGATCGCGTCGAGAACACGTTCCACGCGTGTACAAACGTTACATAACGCGTATATCGTTCGTTGATCGTTCGCTTAAATCGAGAAAATTAAATCTACGCTTACAAATTATTACGATTTGCGTGCTAGGTTATCGCGTTTATCACGTTCTCTTCTGTTACGTACAGTATAAAATGCTAGGCGGTTTCTACGAGTCTTGTTAGGATCGCTACTCGTTTAAGTAAGTAATTTATTGCGAATCGTCGCTCGATGTCACGATGAAACGACCCGCGCTCTCGTTCGCCTTTCTCGCTTTGTGTTTCCCATTTTTAATGTACACCTACTACGCATACATACGAAATCGTTGGAGCGCGAGGGAAACGCGTCAAACTCGCACAGTGCGCTGTATCGCCGTTAAATCGAACGAACGTTTGTCGTGTCGCAACCTTATCGCAAACTGAACATTTTTCGGATGTTCCCTCTTGTCAATGGCAGGTACACGGACGTATTGACTCGACGAAGACCAGAAATATCACGCGCACAGGAAGAAGAAGAAGAAGAAGAAGAAGAAGAAGAAGAAGAAGAAGAAGAAGAAGAAGAAGAAGAAGAAGAAGAAGAAGAAGGAGGAGAAGAAGAAGAAGAAGAAGAAGAAACTATATATTTGAAATCAACTAATTCTGTTAATTAAGCTAGGCGCATAATATACGTATACTTGCATATAGTATGTGCCAAATATAGAGAGTTTGTATACATATATTTATATATATATATATATATATTGTATATATATTATCTGTATATGTATATTCTTATATACGTATATCTATAGGTATGCGTATATGTATGTATGCGTATGCATATTACTCGACAATATAAAATCTACATTCACAACAGTTAACAATGAATCATCGACGGGTCGATATCGATATCGATAAACAACGAGTCTTCTTGTTACTTAAACTTTCGAATCGGATAGATACCTTGGAAACAGATTCTTCGTTGGTCCGTTGTTCGAAAATTGGTGAACGAGACAGAGAGGGGCGTAGGACGGGTAAATAGGTCCGATTAAAACGTACGTAAAACGTCTAATTTTAAGCCGTATCGAATATATTGACTCGAACGTATGAGCTACGTCTATTTTAAGGGCACCGGAGAATTGATCAAAGTTACGCTAAACTATCTAACGATATACACCTACGATAACGCTACTAATTGATCTTTATTGACTAGAATCACACCAATTTTCGAACGTTGTTGCACGAATGACGAGTACATACATAGAGTGGAGAATCGGGAGAAAAATAAAATTCTACAGAGCGAAGGTTCGTTTCTTGAGAAAATCTAAGCGAAACCTTCGTCAACGAGAGAAGGCCGAACGACATTTTTCACGCTTGCCATCTTAGTCGTTTACCTAGCGAGTCCTTCTTTTTTTCGTTTCTTGGTGCACGTCGCGCCAGTCGCCGATCCAACTTAATCCCACTTCGTCGAAACGACGCGAACGTAATTTTCCAACGAATCGTCGCTTCGCGAAGCTGCATCCGATAATTACGCTTCGACCAATTGAACGCGTTTCCAACGCGTATTCGTATGCGTCAGAACGCACCGACTCTTGTTTCGCATCGATCGATCGAACGCTCGTTGATGCTGCGGTTGGCTTCGTCGAAGTTGAATTACACGCACGCGCGCACATGTATATATACTCTATACGGAGGTGTAATTTGAGTTCAATTCGATCGATCGATCGATCGATCGAGCGAGCCACCATACTATATATATCTCACGATATCGCTAATAGTTAATATCAACGTGTATCCGCCTGAAGCGCTAACAATATAACAAATAATGGTAGTGAACAAACACGTAGAACGTTCGATAATCATATAAATCTAAGCTTTCGTACGTATCGTATATACTTTTCTTTGTGTATACTACGTACTGTGTATATACATACACATATACAGTACGTAATATACAGTTTGTAGATGTATGTATTGCTACAGCTATATATGTATAATGCGTAATCGTACGTGTCTATATACACACGCATACGATATACGTACGTGTATATATGTACACGTACTTACGTAATGGAGCACGCGTGCATATAACACACGCGTTCGGTTTACGTTAAAACGCCTGCGCGATCTTTGCGATCTGTCGTCGGACCGCGTACCGACTCAAACGCAACTGTGCTCGTAACAGCGAATTACGTTTGTATTGTATTTGCTTTTGGAACAGGCGAATGCACGCATACGGTACGATGTACGATGCACGATGTACGAAGAAACGTTGATCAACGTAGACAGCAGACAAATACAATAAATACTTAGGCTGTTCGCGGATCACGGTTCGCTCTTCGTTTGGAATTCACCGCCGGCCCGCTTTCCGCTCAGCGACTACGTAGAATATTAGACGTACGATAGTCTAGAAACGTTGATCGATCGTCTTTGCAAAATGGCCAGGCAACGGACAGATCGAAAGGTTTCGGAAAACGGAAGAATACCGAACGCTATCCTTTTACACGCTGATCTCAACGATCGCGCAGAGTAACGTTGTAGATACTTTCATCGGATAAGGCTGCGTTAATTATTGTCTCTTTTGTTATCTCGTCTCGTACTCGTCGAAAGTGTACCCTTCTATCTCTTTCACCTTCTTCCGTCAACTTCGTTTCTACCTTTTGACTCGCCTCGACTGATCCACGTGGGTCCTACGTAATCCCTTTGATCGATGCGTACGATTTGTCCGAAACGAAGCTTTTTTTTCTCGTTCGCAAGCAATCGTACTTTTACGCGAGTACGCGAACGGCGACCATGAACGTTCGATCATTCGCTCGACTCGTTGAAAGCGCTCGCCTCTCCCTCACCCACGGTCTAATTCGCCCGATAAACTTTAACTTCGCAACTGGTTGCATCGTCTTTCGTCGTTTCATATTTGTTCAGGACGTTAGAAAGTGAAAGAAAAACAGAGAGATAATAGCGCGGAAAGGAACGCGCCGGAAACAACGTATTTAACAAGCCTGTCGGTAAGAAGGTCGATAAAAAGACCGATAAATAGTGAGGACGAATGGTGTTGATCGTCAGCGAGGAAAACAACGGTGCGTCGTAAATTTCGATTCGGACGTGGCTGGTTTTGCCGACGTTTATCGATCTCCTCTGGAAGAAAGCAAACTTTTCGGGTCCCGCTGCGTCGCGTCCGATTATTAAACGTTAATTCTACTTCTCTGATCGATAAAGCGCTTCGTAGTAGCGGTTCCTTCCGCAGTTACGCGCGAACAGAGAAATATTTCGTAAAAGACGGATTAAAACGTACTTTCGTGATTTCGAAAAACGCGTTAGGCCACAGGCAAACGATCGTTCGAGAAAGGGAAAGAAATATCGAAGTAAATTCTTTCGCAACATTTTTCATCCATCGATACGCTCGATTCGCTGTTATCGACGCACTGATTAGAAAAATCTATCAAAAAACGTTACGTTGTTGGAAAATTAACTTTTCCGCGAGTAGTACCGTTTGAAAACACTGACGTACACACACGCATACAGGCGTATACTTGCATAGAAAACGTATATGTGCGCGATAAGAACAAGGGAACGATTATCTCGATAGCAAAATAATTATTCTCGCGTGTGCACTATATTACTTGTCGAGGAAGAAAAACGGCAATATGAATCAACGAATTAACGAACCAACGAACGCACGGACGGACGAATCATCGTATAAGAAGAAATTGACTGGATGCCGATTGCGAGAAACGTTCAAAAACGTAAGAAAGAAGCGAAAGTGTAGCAGCTTTCGATTAGAAATTTCGGTGTAAATAGGACAAGTAAAGCAGGAAGAGTCGAACGAGGAAACAGAGTAGGTTTGAAAGACCAAAGAGGCACGAAAGATAGAAACGACATTCGATTAACGAAAACGACTGTCTAGAGTCTTCGGACTGTGGCGTCTCGCGCGTCTACGATTCGAAAGAATGCGCGACGAGTTAATACGATCGATCGACCGGTTCTATTCCCCTACTGATTCTAGATCGCATAATACTTAACAACGTCGTCGTTTGCGTTTTAATACTGATGAGTGTATTGTCCGTTTAACTGACCCCAAACTTACGAACAACGATAGAGCTTGTTTTCGTTGCGTTTTCCATTTGCTTTCGAAAGAAAGCTCGATCGATATCGTACGAATAACAAGTGGAAGCAAAGTGAAACATCGAGAATCGTCGATGTTTCGTTGGAAGGAAAATTCACGCGACGTGAGAATAGAACTCGAATTTGTGCTCGAGAGCTGACGCTACAAATCATCTAACGCGTTATTGTACAAATAGATCTTAGGACGAGCGCATTCGAAATATATTCTTCAATTCCAGCGCGGACTGGAATCTTGTCACCTTTTTTCTCATTCCTCTGCCATTCTTCCTCACTTTTGTTTGAAATTTCAATTCACGTGGAAATTAGAATAGGGCTAGAAGCTGAGATAAGAGAAGAAGAAGGAAAAAGAAGAGAAGAAGAAGAAGGGGGAACAGAAAAGAAAGAAAAAGTAGAAGAACGAAAAGGAACGAGAAGAAACGAGACGGGGGATGGAAGAAGGAAACGAAAATATTATAAAAGAGTTTTCGAACTATCTTCCATCGTGCTTTAGCAGCCTGATACTTACACGATGCAATGAGATCGAGTTCGACGAGAACATTTTCATCGAGCATTCAGTCGGTTGCTTACACACGCACTCTCTCTCTCTCTCTCTCTCTCTCTCTCTCTCACTGCTCCTCCTTTTCCACTTTTCCCATTATATTTCATTTTCCTCGTCGGTCTGTATACGATCAAGTGGCGTTCGTTTAAAATGCGCTGAAGCAAACCGGAGGATTCATTTCACCAAAGACATTTAGTTCGTAGAGCGAGGCAAATGTGATGAATACCAAGTACCAAACCATCAATATCGCTCCGTACCGTCGATCCAGCTTCCAGCCGTTCAAATGGGTCGCTAGGACTAAGAACACCACCGTTGACAGCAGAGACACCGTCGAGTACGTCAGACCTGGCAATGCGACAATGAAATAACGTGAATTTGAATTTCGTTTGGTAACCTCTAGACTGCGAACGTTTATGCATTTATGGAAAATTGAAATGCACGAAAGTTCCCAGACACGCCATTCGCAGTCCAGCAAGCGTATGCGACAAGGCTCGTACAAGGGAAATCGCACGATTTTACCTCGACTAGTGACGTTCACGTGCGAGCCGGGTTGTATCATCGCAGTTTGTATAAACCATGGAAGCCCGAGGCAAACTAGTATATCAAAGACGTTACTGCCGACAGCGTTGCTCACGGCCATGTCACCGAGACCTTCTTTTATCACGGCTAACGACGAGAGCGCGTCGGGCACACTGACACCGGCAGCGACGAACGTCAAACCCATCACCGTGTCTGGTATACCAAGAGTGCTACCTGCGAAACATTGAATTTGCCGTTGAAGAATAATGGACGCCAAAAAAGGATTACTTGAATTATATTTGTATCGTTATGCTTTTCAAGATCACCGCCATCGTTGCTGTTTCTTACCTATAATCGTAATCATCCACACCATGAAGTAACTGTAGAAACTGATCCAAACCATCGACACGCAGAAGGTAAAGGGATACCAATTCCTAAATTTGTCTTGTCGGCAATCCGGCATTGTGGCGCGGCACATGAAATGAATCGGATAGACGAGACCCCAGGTAAACAGAGACCATTTGCTACCGTCAGTGGGCTTCTCTAACGGCGATACTTCGTTCGGATCTGGTTCTTTCGCTTTGTAATAGCTCGGTTGTTTCGGAGGTGCCGATTCGTTCGTTTCAGGAACGTTTCCTCCTGCCACTGCTCCTGCAGTTACACCTGCGTAGCCAAGCGATCTTCTGTGTAATATTTTCTACTTTATGGAATTTCATTTTTGTGCAATAATTTTTATACACTCCCGTCCATGAGTATTCGGACACTTACGTAGTTAGGCATTTCTTTTATGGATTTATCGCATTGTCCTGCAATCTTGATGTTACTTTGGACAATATTTCATACAGAGAGATAGATTAGCGAAGACGTACACGCAGTATTTTCTTATCCGCTACAAAATGCGATAGGAAAGATACACGTTTCGTACATGGAAGATGAAGATGACATTGACAAAATTAAAGAAGGAACGGGCAAGCAAAAAGCTTCCTTTACCATGATATTCCATTTCTGGAAATCGTTTAAGTGGAGACATTAAAAGCGAAGCAGACATCTATACAACTTACACAGTAGCGATATGGAGGTATCAAGATGATAAAACGAAAGATTTCAGACGATTTTGTTTTCCGTTTTTGGATAGATATGGAACACCGAAGATCGATAAACATGACAGCACGATAAACGATGCAGGCGTTCGAATGATTTGAGTCTAAGTTTTAATTGGTTGCAACATCAAGATCGTAGGTCAACATAATGAATTCGTAATAGTCCCCGGATGTGTACCGAAGGCGCACACAATCTTTTCTTTTTATAAAAGCTAGAATAGATTAGAAATTCGTATTTCGTACGTGTTTGATAATCGGCGTTTACCTTCCTGCTCTTTATATTGATCCGTAGGCGAACTCGGCCCTGTGTAAGACAAGCGGTCCTCTTGTAACGATCTATAACTAACAAGAGCGCTCTCCTCCGCGGGTTCGTCGTCTTTTGGTAGAAAAGGTATATTGTAAGATTTCGCCCAACGTTCCAGTCTAGTGTTGTAAGATAAAGCGACGCAGTACACGCCGTACATGAACAACATGAACAGAGATTCCATCCTGCAAAAGACACGTTTCTTTTTTGTACGTGACAAAAACCGACGATAAGACATCCATACGACGATGGTACAGTCACGAAAGTCTTCGTTCACCATGGAAGAAGGTAATTTTTATTAAAATAAAATGCTACGCAAAAGTTCGGTACAAAGATAGCGTATTTCGTATGAATGCGATTCTTTCGTTAAACGTATATGCTTTATGTAAATGAAATGGCCTCTTCCTAAGATATGCAAAGACTTTTAGGGATGACCGTGTTATAACAAGAATCTCGATAACAAGCTGTCTCTTACCAAGATATCGATTCGTTGTAAATTGTACCCAGCATCACCAGAATCGATACAGCGTAGAAAAAACAATCCCGGCAGAGGGGCCACCAATTCAACTTTGACACTGTCGACGTACACAGTCCACACACCGATATCACGAACATTATATTGAACACCGCACTTCCGATTACACCGCTTACCTGCAATCCCAACAGCAACTCTCTGTAATCTGCATAATATTCCCCACTAAATTCCTTTCAAGTCCCCTCTAACCGAACTTAACCCCCTCCCGTACTTTAGCGAGTCAGACTCGCGATGAAGACTTTGGCCCAAACATGGCGAGTCTGACTCGCGATATTCACGCTTGGACCAAAATCTTCATCGCGAGTCTAACTCGCTAAAGTACCGAAAGGGGTTAATTACACGCGCACGTATTTGCTCGATGTGGATTTTTGGCCAAAACGCAAAGTTCTCGTGTACTTACCCCGATATCGTCCTTGGCAAAGAACACACCGATCACCACGGTTGCCAATTCCGGAGCTGAAGAACCGGCAGCCATAAAAGTGGCTCCAGCAACGTCCGGAGACAATCGCAGTTCTACGCAAAGAAAACCAAGACTTTTGTCAATATTCTCGCAAATTTAGCGGTAGAAGAATTTCCTATAATTTGTATAGCTTTTATCGGAATTACGCTTCTTCGATGCAGTGTAAGTCTCACGGTTCTATTACTATTTGTAATACAATTTTAATCTTCCATAAAAATAGAATTTCTTCTTATACGATATCGTAAAATTCGTCATCCAAAGATTCTGCTGTATCAAATATAGATGAAAATATACACGAGAAATCTTTCTATATGAGCAGCATCCTGCTGAAAATGTACAAACGCATAGGTCTGGCACCCGAAGGAAATCTACTTTAAAACTTTCGTTACCTTCGCAAATTCGATCCAAACTGGAGACGAAGTAATCGTCGCAAACAATCGCAAGGCCCAGGAAGGTGTAAATTGCAACTAAAATATGAATGATCAATCCACCGTGTTTTCTAGCCGAGGGACCCATTAATGGTCGTGGAAATTGTTCGATCGCAGGCGGCGAGCAATCTTTCCTTCGCGGTCTCCACGTTGCGTGTTCGTACTTCATAGTGGTCGTTGTTGGAACCTAGAGTCTCGAATAACCAATATCTCTTATACGCGTTATAGTGGAATTCAAACGATTTACAGTCGCGTTCCTCGCGTTTAAAAGAACACCGCGATAGAAAAGAAAATTCGATAATAAAAATCGCGTCTCACCGTTGTGGTTCCAGGAACATTCGCTGTCGCGACTTCCTTTTTCGGAGCAGCTTTCTCCGCTGGAGAAGCTTTCTCTGTCGAAGCAGTGTTCCGTTCCTTCGAATGTTCACCGAGCTTCGATTTTTCTTCTTCGGCTGTCTTCTTTCCATGTTTCTGTTGGTCCTCGTTCTTTTCTTCCGTTCTGTTCTTTTCGTTCTTCAGTTCGGTCTTTTCGTTCTTTTCTTTCTCCGAAACAACTTCTTCTTCCTTTGCCTTTGGTTTTGGTTCGACACTGGCCTCTGTCTCGGGCGTGAACGATTCCGAGGTAGAATCTAACGTCCAGTTTTCTTCGCGGTCCGTGGAACTGGGATAAGGAGACGTTATCTCTTCAGGTATTTTTGCACAAGTGACGTACTGCACTAATATATACACGAGGAAAAGGCCGAATCGCAGAGACCACCTTCTGCGTCGCGAAATACTTTCCAAGTGAATTCGCCTCATTGTCTTCGACTGAAACATATTTAACGTACAATTGTAATTGGTACATGCACACAGCTTCTTTTATATTTAAACGTGCGATGAATAGAGCGCAAATGTTTCTGCAAATTCTCATTTTTACGCAACGCAATTGGAAAAATGGAATGTCAGCAGACGTTTGTTTCATCCGGTAATACAACAGATCCTGTGCGAAATACGCGATCAATTTTGTTTTTTACCGCCATGTGAATCACGTTGTTCAACTTTGACGTAATGTACGTAATAGTTCACGTTTTCTTCGTCTTACAAACGTCTCGTCTCTTGACGTCGAACGACCCGTATCAAATGAAACATAGGACGGATTAGACTCTTTTTATCTCGATATAGTCGTATCGATCGTGGGAAATATATTGATTCGCAACGCGTACACGCATGGAATACATGTTGCCAGACGTGTCAGTAACAATCTTACGAATGAACAAAGTAAACAGAATAACTTTTAATATCGTGCGAGGATAATCCCGGTTTTCGTTCAAATATTTATGCTTGTTACGAAATGAAAATTAAACGAAGAGAAAGCGATTCCCCCCAGTTATACTATAATTCTTTGTTGGAAGCGAGAAAGCAGCGATACGATAGAATACAGAAATTAATTAAAAGTTCTGTTCGCAACTCGACGAGCAACTCTAACTGTAACGATTAAAATTTATCGTATTGTTCTCTTCTGTTTGTTCTATTCTTGTTTTACCTTGTTATTATCGCAAAAAGTTCTTCGTTCTTTGTATAATGCGACTGAGTCATTTATAGCCACGTGTATTGCCATTATACGCAAATGTGGAAAGTCGTAGTCAAACAAAAACTCGAGGATCTAAACTTTTGCTTTGAAACGTTTTTTCCTTTTCAAGGTGTTTCGACTTCTTCTTTCGTAGTTCTACTTCGTATCTATTTTTACAGCTAACGATCGAAAATCAATACCAACGAACGACAAATACAATTTTCGAATTAGGCAACTACATCCTACTACACTCTCTCTCTGTTTCATTTCGAAGAGCCAGGCGACGAACGCGTACAAAAGGATTTACGTTAATAATTTATCAACCCATTGAGGAAATAAATACTTAAACGATACTGATAATTCCATATGAATACCTAGATGCGTGTAGTATGTGTGTTGCGAAGGAAATACGATTAGAGAAACCATAAAATTACGCGTTAAATTATGACCAGGCACCAGCGACTCGATTTACGGCAAAGATCAAATACGTATCTCTTAATAACGAACGAAGCAAACGATAAGATTTCTGAAAAAAGTAATTCTGAGCAAACACGCATACATATTTCGTAATCGGAACGATGCAACGATTCGGTGGGTTTCTATTCGGTAAAACTATTTCCGGTGACGGAAGTTTCGAGACAAGCGACTTTATTTACCGCAATTAACACGTACTAATATAAAAGCACGAGGAAAACCGAGGTGTCAGTGAAAGTGACCCAATTCGGTGTTTCCAACGATCGTTAAACGGTGGGTTTACGAATCGACGTATGTATGGTAGCTCGTAGTTCGGCTTACCCCTTTCTCAGAAACGTTGCACATTATGCACCAGCGAATTCGACGTGACCAACTTCTTTTACGTGCTTGGCGAAACACGTACGCGGCACCGATTATTGGCACGCGAAAGGCGAATCAACGGTGCAAGCGACCAAAGGCACTCTTACGCTTTCCTCCACACTCGGCCGACGTCTGCCGAACGCTTCTACCACGATAGAAACTCGTTATCGAGTGTCGGGCGCTCGCTGCCGTCGACGCGACGCGACGTCGCCCTTGTCGTCACTGTTATTCGGCAACAACAACGTTCGATATTTCTAGGAAATAAAGGCAAAGCTTTATTGCTGCGTCGTACTCGAATTATTGATTTGCATAAAAACCGTCGGTTACGATGCGTTCTCGGCGTGTTTGCGCTGTACGTAGGCGTCGTCTTCTTGGCTACGTAGGTGTCGTGCTTACTGAACCACCCTCCAGTTAATACGATCTCCTTTCATCGACGTCACGGCCATCCTCGTGCCGTGAAAAAAGTATCGCTGCAACTTTGCAAGATCCCTTTCACGGTGCTTTCACATCCCTTGTTATCCCTACCTCTCTCTCTCTCTGTCTGTTCTATTCACCTCCTATACCCGATTTTTATTTTTCTGCCAGTTTTCTCGTTTATTCTACGTTTGTTTTTATCTCTTCCGAGTCTTGCAGTTTGACCGCACACTTTCAACTTGGACGTATGTCTGTATGCGTGTAACAGGTCACCTTTAAACGGAGATACCAGCTTTTAACGATCTCTGCTAGCACATAGCCATGCAACGTTTATCGTTTACCGGTCGATTCTGGTCGCCTGTTTCGCTGCGTTTATGCGCTGCTCGCCAATGAAGCCTCCTTTCGCATTTCTTCTCCTCGCATATCACCATCAACGCCGCCACTACCATCCCCCCTTTGCAACTGCTTCTATCCTCTTCCCCTTTTGCTACCTATATCTATGTGTTGCACCTGCATGCGCGCACGCGCTCACGAGTACGCGAGAACCACCCTCCTACCTATCCTACTAAAGCGCATACACATCCGTCGTATCTCTTTTTCTATTATTCCCAACCCTCTGATATCAAGTTACGCACGCGCAATCGCAATGTCACGATTCGGCTTATTGTGAACCGCAAGAATGAAAACTGAATGAAGTAATGGCAATTGATCGGTGAATTACGGATTTTTATGCATCCTTGGAATTCGACATATAGATAATTATATATAGATGTAAAATTGTCCAAAATAGAGCACTCGATATGAACTTGGGTTCTACTTTTTAAATTTTTAATAACATATGAATTTGGATAAAGTCAATCAGAGATGAAGAGGGAAAGAGAAAGAAAGCTCGATATGTAATTTTCTATTTTAGTAATCGCAATTGGAAAAATGAAACCTAAATAGACATTTTTCTATCCAATAGATATTATAACGAGCCCTTTACTTTAGTTATTTATATATTCTTGTATATTAGCTTTAATTTTCCATAAACGCAGGAATAGATCATCCGTAATGCAGCGATAAAGTCTAGGAAATATGAGGATAGTACACGAGTATCAAAAATAGAATAGAAAAAGGGGTATATACGAAGATAAAAATATCGAAATGAGAGGGTGAGAAACGATAGGAGTAGCAACGTGAACAGTCCATCCGTTGCTTCCTTTCTATTCGCGGTCGTCCGTTGCACCTGCAAAGCTTTAAGGTCGTTCATTCGTTCGCTTTCGATTGTGAAAGATAAAAATAGTTTCTTGTCTATAGTAGCTTGTTGAACTTGTATGTAATAGTTCGTAATCGTTAGATTACATATGACCTAATTCATACGACGTCGTTAGAAATAAATGCTAAAGACACCAATAGGATCCGCCTCACAATCTGTATGCTGGTCTTCCAATTTTTCATAAACTTTTTTTTTCTCTTGCAAACAAAAGTTCTCGCCAATATTTATTAAATCATTCTACTATCGATCGAAACATTAACTGCAGTAGATGCCAAGGAAACTCTGAATCAACAATGCAACAAACGACATGCAACTGTAAATAAAATTGGTGTATGAAAAAATCTGACGAGTACATCCGACGAGTAAATCTGATTATTTTACCTCGTGACGAACTTACAAACATATACTTACCATTTATAATGAATAAATCTTGTGCCGTAATCGGTAATCGGTCAGACATCGTACGTTTTCAAACGAATCTTATCAAGACGTTGATCGGTAGCGAAAGAAGCTAACTTCGTACCGTGATAAAATCGAACAACGAGATTTTACGATTTTACATTCTTTATATATGTAATCTTCAATATTTTAATATATCTTTCTAAATATCGTAACGTTTATATATTTATTACAACAAGCACACAGCATCCGAGCAGAATTTACATAAGGTACGTATAAATATTCCATGACACGCTTCCCAAATCAATATTTATACGGCGGTTGATGTATTAACTAGGATTTTGATGGAACTTGACAGAATAACCACCGCTATTCGGATCCTTTTGCAGTTCGAAGTTATTCGTAGATAGACCAAAAGGTTTTAGTACCATATTTCCCAAATCCTTTAGTTTCCCTAGCATTTCTTCTTTCAGTTTTTCATTTCTTTCGTTGATCAGTGGAGGTAACCTCTGGTAAAACATTTAAAGTATTAATACCTAAGTACAATGAAAATAAAGAAGATATAATTTGGTGATTACCCGAGTGGCATGATTTGCCTCTACATGGCCGGAATCAAGCGTTAGAATTTTTTTAAAGTCTTCCAGAGCCTCGTCTAGTTTCTTTGTTTCTTCGTATAATTTGGCTCTTCTAGCGTATGCTTTCACATAGTTTGGATTTAATTCTATGGCCTTTGTACAGTCGGATATCGCGGATTCTCTATCCTACTTAAGAAACGTTGTAAGTAGATTTTATTGAAAAGATAGTTAGATCTTTCAAACGTTTATGGCGATATTCTTTAAATAACATCATTACCAGACATATTAACTTTGCGGCAGCCCTGTTAGCATACAGTATGGATCTCTCTTTGCTATAAGCTAACGGACAAGTTTGCAATCCTTGCGTGTACACAGATATTGCCTCTTGATATTCTTCGCTTTTAAAAAGATCATTTCCTTTATCTTTATATTTCACTGCTTCTGCTTTAAGGATCTGAAAAAGAAACACACATCGGTAGATATAATATATGATGATTATTTTTATAATTCTGTAAAGGCCATAAACTTTATAAGCAACTACAAACTTCTTTTTCATCTTCAGAGAGAGTTAGTTCTCTATCTTTCAACGACTCTTCGTCTATATAGTCTTGCGGAAAATTTGTGTCGCCTTTGGCCCCTGTTTCACATTCGTCAGCATTGTCATTGATAATCCCCACGCGTTCGTAACAAGCGCCCGAGGAATTGCCATTTTTTTCAGTCGAATCTTTGATATTGTCGTTCGACGCGGGATTGTTATTTGCTCTGATACAAGAACTTTCTAGATCTTTCGTGAGTTCCTCTATGATCTGTTCGTTCAATTTCGAATTTTCCGATTTATCGCCCATCGCGTAATTGTTTCTTACCTTGCAATGATGTAAAACCTAATCTAAACGTTTACACCTAGGAATCGTAAAGGTTAACTAAAGCATCGCAAGCAGACGACTTAATTTGTCATCGTCAACTTCGACGCGTTTGCAGATGGCGCTAACGTTTCTTCGTAGTTCGCGAGTCAATCGCTAGAGTGCATCCCACGACGCGCTTCGCAAATAGTATTTCAAAGGCGCTTGTGGCGGAAAATTTATACGCAAGTATCATTATTATATTAATTTCGTACATTTACTCATCATAACCGTCGCTTTGATCTATAATAAAGTTTAAGTTTATTACAATACCCTAAACGTTGTTCTATGGAGTATTTCTAATTATCAATATTATAATTGTCACTTCGTAATTTTATAGGTTAATGGTATAAACGTCCTACATTTTACATACATTGGTTTATCGTGAAATATTTCATGCTTCGTTACAAAATAGACGTTATTTACATGGAACGATAATTATTACGTTTCATAGCAGTGCGATTTACGTTTCGTGCACGTTTCAATATAATCTAGTATAAGTTTTATACAAACGAGGATAAATTATTGTTTATACGTGTATAGAATTGCTAATAAGGGGAAACTATATCTTACTCGCTATGATCTGAACGAACCTACGAGTATTATAACTACGTGCTCTGGCCTGATTAAACTTACCAACTCGTATCAAGCGGAGGTAAACCATTTATCTATTCTCTATGTTATATGTAAAAACAAAGTGCATTGATATACAAATTTAACGAACAATATTATTATTTTATTTTATTAATATTACGGCCAAATCATCGAACATTATCTCTGTTCAACTTTTGATTCTTAACTTTTCTCCTCCTTCACCTTCTCGTCTTTCATTTTCTTTATTCCATAGCTTACCTGTTATTACGTGAAAGAATATTACATTACATTGGACGAAAAAGACTGGACTGTTAAAGTTCACCGTCGATAAATTCGAGAAAATACGGAAGTCAAATACGTAAGTATAGTTGGCACAGTAGCGGCTTGTGGTTCGATGAAAATCGATTTCATCGACCGTTCAACTTCCGTTTCGATAATAAACAGAATCTTGGGTGATAAGCTATGTTTCTAGTAGAAACGAGATAAATAAGGATTCTCGTTTACTGCAGCCTGCGGCTTTTCTTCGTCATCGTGGTTGATCCGCCAGTGCACAATTTCTTCGACGAGAAGAGAAATGTTCTTCATCGAGAGAGTCGCATCGAGCAACTTTTCGTCCGTACAAGTTTTACGTTGATTTGTCATCATTAGCGTGTGTCGCAGCATTGCGTATGCAGCAATAAAAATATCCTTTTGAAAAAAGTAACCTCACCAGCTTAAAAACTGGCACAACTCGATCAGCGCTACTTTCATAAATCAAGTCGTTGATACAATTATAAACAAGTGTAATTCGATCTATTTATTCAAGAGCGTTTTGCAAGCTTTCCTTTAATTTAGTTTTAAAATGTATAAACCGGTCGTATCCTCGGTTGTAGAAAACTATCTCGTATGAAGAATTGTTTCATTCAGCTACGGCAAATGTTTCGTACAACGAACGTGGCGTTTCTTTTCGTCGACACGCCACTTTAATTAGAAAGATATTGTGCACGCATAACTTGTATATATGTGTATTGTCTTTCGTGCGAGGTTTCATGCGAAAAAAGAGAATAAATTCTCGACAAAGCAAAATGCGACATAACAGCGCAGATAAAAAATTCGAAACGGTCGAAATTATGCTATGAAAGAATTCATGAAACCACGAGCATTGGTCACAAGGGTGTATTTTTCTTCTTAGACGATGGTAACGGCGCGCGACCGTGCGCCATCGTGCCAGATCGACCGTGTAACTAATGCCAGTTTCTTTTCTTATAAACTGCCGTACTAGCAAACGTTTTCAAGCAACTCCGTTAAACTACCAGAATTTTTACAATGTTTTTATCTTCGTTTTTTAGTCGATCTTTTACCAAAGATACACGAGAAACGTTAGTAAAATGAATTACATACGCGCATTTTCATCTTTATCATTTTCTTGTAGTTCACAGATGGAAATCAACTCATCGTGGATAGTAATAATAACGTTACGTATTATCTTTCCATACAATCAATATGCAAAACTATCTGGATTTCTATTTTACGCTCAATAAATCCAATTTCGAAAAAAAAGGCCAAACGCGAATTAAAAATACGATCAGTCGAATATATATATGTATAATATATATATATATAATGTGATAATACAATGTAAATTTTCGTTTCGATTTATAGGCAAATTATTAGTTGGAAATAGGGTAGATAAGAGCAATTGATTAAAACTGTTTCAAACGTTTAAAGAGTATTAATGCGATATCTCTGTTCTGTGATTTGATCGACAACAAAAGCATCTGCTTGGACGCTTTCGCCTATCTATCTGCGAAACGAACATATTGTTCGTTTCGCTTGAAAACATTATCTTTTCTCGATAACATAGATTTTGAAATATATTTTCTATATAGGGTGTCTGTTCAATTTCAGTCGACTGAAATATCTTTTAAGGAATTGACGTTACGAAGAATTTGTTGGTCGCTACGAAGAGAGACGTTATGCGATGCAAATACCTTTTTTGTACCTGCTACAGTCGGGATGAATTTCAAAGGAAATTTAATTTTTTCTTTAGATGGATCTATGCATTTTCTTACACACCATTCGATGCATTTTTTAATTCCCAACGATAAAGAATTACGATATCTCGGTCGAGAAACGAACAGTTTCAGAGGTATTTTAGCTTTAATCTTGTAAAACTTATCGTACGAATGTAAAGGAAATATAAACGTCCTTCGTACGATGAGTTTTACAAGAGTAAAGTTAAAATATCTTTCAAATTACTAAATACTTCTCGACTCGAGTATCTTGATACGTTTTTGCAGAGAATTACAAAATGCATCGAATGGTATGCAAGAAGATGTATAGATCCGTTCAAAAAAATTCAATCGATTTTGAAATCTCACATAATTTCTCGCATAATTTCTTCCTCGGTAACAAGCGATTTCCGACGAAACATTTTTTTCGTAGCACCATTACCTTAAAAGATATTTCAGCGCATTGAGATAAAACAGACACCCGTATGTTTAGGGGCACATCACTTTTCATCTAGACGAAAACTGTTTCGAGAACAAATACTTGTTTTAATCATATGGTGGGTGGAATATTTCGAAATTTGTACCTTCCCATGAATATAAATGAACCGAAGGAAATTATGCCACGCACCTGTAACTTTCGAAACATTTGTTACAACTTGATATTAGCTATGTTAATCGTATGCAAATAGCCGCAAAATGATGCGTTACCGTCTTCTTCTTCTGGACCATCGACGATTTCATCGAACGATCTTGCGAAATTGTTCGAACGCAATTCCTTCTTATTCGTTTATTCGGTCGAACAAACACACGGAATAAAAACCGAGGATTGTAATTTAGGAACGATAAGACGATAGAGGAAAACACTTACAAAACGTCGTTTCTTCGTCGAAAGAAGTTATTGTCGGCGTCGAAGTTAACGAGAACTGCGGTGCACAGAGCGGACGGTCGTAACGAAACTCTGTTGCTCGATATCCGATACGCGATCGCCAACCAGAAGAATATTCCTCGTTATTCGAGTGCGAATTTATACAAATTCATATATTTGCGAACATAATTAAAGAAACGGGACTTTGATATAATAAATTACAACGAAGGTAACTGGAGCGATGGAAAATTAATATACACTGTCTAGTCGTTATCGTTACCAAGACTAGCCAACTGATATATTTTTGTTCGTAGATGGGTGAATATGCGAGAGGCTGCGGAAGCAAGAAGAGAAGCAAGTGGAAGAAGAAAAAGTGGAAATGTTTGCCGTTGATAAGGGAGAAGATTCAATGTGAAAATCGGTGGTTAGCCAAACATTATGTATTCGAGATAGCTACAAGTTTCTCCGAGAGGTATTTGCGATGAAAGGGGTACGGGGTTAGATTTCTATCCCCAATGGTGGTGCAAGCTTCGTTTTCTCATTGGTCCCCGCAGATTCGTGACGTCACTACGCCGGCCTATGTAAAGGTGAAGCACGCGGAGCGTCAGTACATCGTTGTCCGTCACGTCGATCGGGTCTCAACTTTGAATCGCCCTCTGCTCCTCCGAGAGTCGTAAACGAATCTTTAATTCGAGCCAATCGACAACGAAAATCATCGTTATCCCACTGACGACGACATCTTTACGCTCATCTACCAAAGTAACAGGTACACATGAAATTTTTCCACGAGTCGTCAGGTCGATTTTTTTTGTTTCTATAATTAGAAATAACTACATATATATACGCGATACGTATATAACGCTACTATTCTTGTTCTCTTGAATCATTTACGAATCATTAAGCAATCAATATGGTCTCTATAATAATTCCACGCTAAGTCAGCCTCGCGTTTTCGGTAAACTTTAAAGCAGAAATAATACACCGCGTTCGAAACTGCTTCGGGCGATACATGAAATATACAGGGAACGGCATAAGCGTTAACTGTGATCGAATAAAGAATTCAAAACTACATCGAAATATAATGCATTGAAATAATAAATTGAAATATCGTTCTATGATGTACGTGGTGTTAATATTTACACTTCTTATTTCCTTTCTCGGTCACTTTGCTTTCCTTCTCTTTCGCTTTTAAGTCGCCAAATATGTTTCTCACAGTCAAATCAAGTCTCAATATTTGCAAACCATCCGAGTTACGTATGTGCTTTCGTTCTCCGGTTAGCACATGCTTTTATAAACGCGTTTTCGTGCATATGTAAATATACATATATTTGTGTACCGTATACGTACAGATATTCGTGAAACGAGAAATAAAGAGCGAAAGGATGGCGAGGAAGAAAGAGAAAGAGGAAGAACGATATTGTTCGCAATTTAGGAATGCTGCGTGATAAAGTAGAAACGTACGGTCATACACAGCCATAATTATTAAGTCTGTTGAAAACTTCCAATAAATGTTGCTTTAATTAATATTTTACGTTATGAAACACGTGTAACGTAATTAAAGCAACAAATTTACAATAAAATAGCTAAAAAATAAAAGCAGTGGGAACCATTCAATTTGTGTTAAATGTCAGCACTCTTAATGTACTTATATCGTGTATACATATATGAACGATTTTCCGAAGCAACAGGCTTTCAAATAGAACGTACAAATACGACCAACAGCATTCGACGGTAAATTAAAAAATGTTCGAGTTTCGTTTCATAAAACATTAACGACAGAAACGATTATTGGTCCGAGTCGACGAAAGTATCGAGCAATAACGAACATATTTGTAACATTGAAAAACTGCGCGTACCGTTATAAGAGCATTTTCCGCGATTTTCTAGCTATTGTTAAACAAACGTATTGCCATCGATCGAAGAGGCAATGACTAAGAGAGTAGAGTAATTAGTTTCTTGAAAGTAGCCATTCCTCGAAACGATAAAGTTGCGAACGATTTTGTTCGATCGAATAGGTATAACGTCTAACAAGTTTCTACATTGTTCCAATTCGTACTTTTCGCGTTATTTTAATCACAATGAAGCTAAAAACAAACCGAACGAATGAAATGTAACTGTCGCGAAGATCCTATACAGTGGATAAAGCCACGCTTTAATTTGCCAGTATAGAATTCGCTCGATTGTTTCAAACTCCGTTTAGATTTCTCTATTCGTTGGCACACGGTCGAACGTATCTCTCGAATGTAAATTCATCATCCTGAATTTTACCAAATTTACCATTCGTTTATGAATCCGAATGACAAACTTTGGTCGAGCGTGTTCGTTGCTTTTCAGCATAATATTTCTCGTATCGAAACGCGTATACGCGTTTAATCAACCGATTGCCATATTCAAAACTTTACATTTCAAGTGTACCGTTCTCTTTGTACTTAATCGATCCTCTGAAGCGCACCGATCATTTCAACGCAAAGCGCGCGTACGCTCGAAATTAACTACCGCCATTACTATCGAACATAATCGCAAAAGTTCAATCAGATTTTTAAATTCGATGTTCCAGAGACTCGATGAAATCTTCGTATTGACACATATTTTCCGTGGTAAGCTACGTAAACAGCATAACGATCGTACGACATCGTATTGGTGCTCGACATCTACATTTGTATCATTAGCATCGCAATCAAGAAGAACATTTTATTACGAAGAACACGCGAGTTCCGTAAATACATCCATTTGACTGATTAATGCGCATAATCCGAAGGGGTCTACTTTTCTTAACGTCTACTTACCGCGTTTCAACAATTTAATATTTTCCTCTTATCGACCGCTCTGTTCTTTCGCGGTTCTTTCAATTTCTTCGAGAAACGAATAATCCGCCGTTCTTTTCGTAGAAAGTGCACGTGAGAAGGCACGACTGCGATTAGCTTTATCTCTTCACCGTTCCACGGTCCAATTCTCTCTGTACAATCTTTCAATCTGTCGTTCGTTTTACTTCATCTTCCAGTACCGTATATAAGAAAAGGATATAAAGCGACTTAAGAACGAATCTTATCATTGCCGGATAAAACAGACTTTTTTCGGTTCTCGATTAAGAAAACGCGATTTCTTCTCCTACAAAATTGTTCTCGTACAGCAAGAAAAATTACGGAATTACAAGTTTCCGATTACTTACGCAGTCCTGTTTTGTTTCTTTACACAATTTTCATCGATACATTTGCTTCTTCTTTTCTTCTTACGTTGTGTTTAATGTTCGACTCGTCATGTTTAACGCCGTCATTTGCATATTATCGCATGCATATCAACAGCTATAATACAAGAGTTTCGCATTATGATTACGTGGTAGCATTTTTTGTCGCAAATTCTTTCAAAACTTCGATCATTATTCTTTCGTTATTCCTATTAAAATTTTGCCCATTCACTTTTTTCACGCGAGCCATATGACGAAAGATGAGAAACAGCGATAATGTTACATACAGTGTAAAACTGTAAATCTGGAAGAGAAAACCCATCGAAAATGATCTCTTTGTCATATCTATATATATATCAATGTTATCCGAAACGTTTTTAAGGATGGAGATTTAATTAAAACTTGCACGATACGAATTGCATCTAAATATAACGACGTATATAATTACAAAGTTGCAAGACCTTTACAACGATAAGAACACGTTACTCCATTGTGATCGTTAATATTTTATACTTTTAATTAACTCAATCTGACAAAATAACACAGTTACCAAGGTATTTGGAAACGCGTGCTTTAATCAAGCAAATGGTTCCGTTCGTCTAATCATACGTCGACTCGTACTACTCGTCGCTTTCCTCTTCTAAACGAAAACAATTCGCTTACATCACTCGCCAATCTATCGATTCGCGCTTCTCGTTTAAATGATCGTCGCTAATTCGCTTAAGATAGAAACCTCAAATCGTCGAATTCCTTTTATTCTTATACTTCATTACTATCTTCATACTTGATACTTTAAAACGTCGTGTAAATATCTTTCTAACCATTATCATCCGCGTGGTACCTTAAGTATTACTTTTAGAATATAAACGATCAACCCGGAGAGAATTAACGTTGAAAGGATTCTTACACGGAATCAATGTGAGATAAATTTATTGACAGAATGTATTTATTAAATTTATTGACAAACATTTATGACAAAAGTGTGAATATTTGTGTGAAGATAATAGGGTAGTTTATCGTTGAAAATTTGTTGCAAAAGAGGCAAGCATGTGCAAAAGGTAAAACTTAATTCAAAGGGTAGACGATTCTAATCATCGTCAAATTAGGTGTATTCGCGATAAAACGTGGACGCTTGGACGTAACAAAGGGTGTATTGTGATAAACTTCGCAGAATACGTTAAGCAAATAGTAAGACACAGTACGACCGTCATAGGAACAACAATGAATTTCAGAGGAGTTTCGTAGATAAATAAATAGACAGAGAAAGAAGACTTTTCGATTTAGAAGCTTTCGTATCTAACGCAATCGCATCGAAAGGTGTAGAGGAAAAAAGTAGAGGAAAAATTTCCAAGTGCTTGAAACTAGTTCCCTACTCCATTGGAAACTCGTTTGTAATTTACACCGTAAATCGACGATCAACTAGGATCAATGTAGGTATAGTTTCGAAGCTCTTAACTCGTACTATCTGGCTAAACCGAGCATTTTCTCATTGCGGGTTAATCGGTCGCTAATCCACTCGTAATTGGCTACTTATCGACCATCGCTTAAACGAAGATCGGAAAACGCTATTCGGTGATATTTCCATTTACAAAGTTTACAGAAAAACGTGTAACACGATGCCTGTGATCTTATAAAATATATGTCTACAACATATACATCAAAGAAAAAATATGGTAGAGATAAAATACGGGCGGTTTACGAACTATATTCCGCGTGGACTTGGTTGCTTTCATCGTTCCTTTCATTTGGTTAAACGCAAAGAACTCCGACGCACGCGTTACACAAAGTTTTATTTTTATTCGTTATTAACTATCACTGACAGTTTTGAGTCTAACTTTAATACAAATTATCCGAACAGACAAGGTTAAAAAAATGAAAAATCTGAACGTTGGACTCGCGCGAACGTTCCAGTTAGTTTCATTTATCCTCGTTTATCGTTACGGGTGCGGAGATTCAAAGAAGACGTAGTTTAGCGTTGATTTTCCTTTCAATTTGTAAGAATATTCTCCAGCAACGTATTCCTTCGTACAAATTTTTCCGCTATTCTTGCATGTAACTACTAAATGTTCCACTCGTTTCTTTATGACTTTTGCGGAAAAAATTGACTTTCCGTTTACTTAACTCGCCCAGAACGAAAACTGAAAACATTCTTTTTTCAATCGCACCATTGTGTTAAATTGTGCGAACGAAATGAAACGTAAAAGCTCCGACAACCTTTTAACTTTGGAATTTTTTACCAAGATCGAAACATTTTAGTAAGAGAATTGTTATTTCCACAGAACGTTCCCAACCATAAATGAAAAGAATTCATTTCGTCGCTTATTTATTTACGTAGCGCGATTATTGCATCGTGGAACCATCCAAGTTTCGATTTTCAAACTTTGGCCACAGATTTCTAGATCGCTTTCAAAACGCCGTTTAAAATTGAACGAATACGATCCGAGGCTTTTAACCTGTAACTGTTACTTTGCAGGCAAACAAAACACGAGCACCCACTCGTGTCAAGAAAAAAGTTATCGCAGAATGACCGATAACTTTCAATTAAAACATCGTGAAACACAGCACGTGTTTCGCAGTGACTTGCAAGATAGAGACACGTATATGACAGTTATTTAGTGAGTATATATCTCGCATATGTATACGTATGTCATACGACAAGTATATATATTCGTACACATATAGGCAAAAAAGAAGAAAGAAAAAGATTTAGACATCTTCTGGCAAATTTATTCTTCTCAAATACGTCGGATATCATTTATATTCCGATTCTGATTCCCCTGTGTCCTTTTACATTTGTCCACGTCACACAGCCAGCAAGGATTATCGATAGGACAATCTGCAACACCACCATCTATCGTCCCTCTTACCTGTCGCAATTTTTTATCTGCACTTTGACAGGCGCAACTGTACCGTGGCGAACTTCATCGTGATAACAGTACGAAGGCAGATGTACGATAATCGTCTGGTTTCTTGATCGTTCAAAAGTTTAAAGAACAGAAACGTTATAATTATAGGATGGTGAAAAGGCGATTCGTCGAGAACACGTGTAAGACCGAGCACGAAACTACGATGCACGCTACAACGATAAATCACAAGTTTTCCTAGTAACTTATTCCTCAAAAGGGAAAAGAGATTTGATGATAACTCTGACAAGGTTATTTATGTTTCTCAACTTTAGTACAATGCCCGAAGGCGTTTTTGTTACGAAGATTTGTCAATTATTCTCAATGAAATTAGTCCGCTATCGTTCGGAATAAAATAGAGTTCCACTTTGCGTACAAGCTAATCTTGTCCATCGCTTTAATTCGTTAATATTCCATTATACGCATACGTACTATACGTATATACGTCTGTATACATAAGTACGGGCGACACTATGAAAAACATATCTACAGGTGGTGTATCTACAAGTGGATACGCATATTTCACGCGCTAAGTAGTTCCTTTTCTTTCGCCTAGTCTTTCCAAAATTTATCTCAAACGTGATAGGATGTTGAGGCGAGGTTCGTTCTCGATAATAATGAGCAGCGGTTTAATTTTCAACGCAATAGACGATCGCGCTTTGAAATCATAGAGTTCTATGCTATCGTATGGTACAGGATAACGCGATACAATAGTGGCATCCGAATGCCAAATAACGAAGATCTTTTACACTCTGTCCATAATATTTTTTGTCGAAGAAAATACACGACAGCTTCTCAAATGGCAGGCTGATCAATTCCACTTTTCCTTCCCTCGTTCTCCTTGCACAAGTGAACGATTACGTTGAATTTCCGAAAAAGAAGGAAATATTTGTGTTCAGAAGGTAGCATAAGCGACTGGGAATTCCAATGCGAATGTCAAAAATACTATTTTAAGAACCTCATCGCTTTTCTCTACTTTCCAATTTATAACGTTGATCGATGATCACGTTTTTGGTGACTATGGCTTCTCATCTCTAAGCATACGTAATGTACTGATTTTCGTACTCTAGGCTTTCGTATTTTCATAAAACGCGCAAGAAGAAGATTCTACGCGACCTCGATGAAATTACGCGAAACTGCAGGAAAACTTGAATCGTACGACGATCAAAAATATAGCATGGCCTGTCGTCTGAATTGAAGTCTCTTTTATTTTTAGATAGAACCGTAAACTGTGCGATCGTTACGAAAGACGATGCGCGACAATCTACTCTGATTAATAATTAATATCCCGCGTAATTACCAGGAATGGCAGAAATGAATCGAATCGGCGGTAAGTGAAGCTTGTCGACGCTCGTATATCACATGGCACTTGTCGATATACATTCGATATACAGTCGATATACACGCATACATTCGTATACGTGTGTATGCTTCTAATAGCGGCAATAATCTCGCGGCTTCTCCGAACGGATAAATATCGGACGATTCAAAACTGTAAAATTGCTATGACACAAGACGCGAGCAAACACGCAATATCAAACTTTCATATATTCAGCTTTCATCGATCGTCGTCTCATCACAATGCACACACCGCGTCGCGTTTCCCACGTTTACGTGGCCAAATACTTTTTAGACTCTTCTTGTATAATGGTCTGTTAATTAAAAATTTGCGTTGAGATTTCATCGGAATGAGAATCGCTCTAAGGAAAGAAGGAAAGAAAGAAAGACGATCGACGTTAAAATATTTCTATAGAAGAGGATGTTCGAATAGAAAGGAAAATTAAAATAATAAAATATGTACTATCCGACTAAATATAAAACATGTATAAAGAAAAATTTACGATTAAAGAAATTCGACGCTCGTGTGATATGACGACACAAAATTTCATCGAAGAAAACAATCTTTTTAGAATAAGAAGAATAGGTCTTCGGAGAGGAAAGAGAATTAATGAAAATGATCGAAGAAAGAGATAATCGTTGTTTCTATGCAATCGAATTAATTATGGGACGTTTTTAAAAAATGCCTTCGTCTTACTCCCATTCACCTTTGTCTCATTAGACTAAAGGGATTAAAGGTTTGCGATTGAAGGACCTCGAGACGCGCGTAATGTTAGAAAATGTAATTCGTTTAAGAAAAAGTTAGAAAATTTCTTCTCCAAGGCAAGAAACGTAATTAACGACGGCAGTAATCAATGAAAACGCGTACAAATTAGGTTTCCGTAAAGAATTGATAAGAAATCGAAGAACGTCGAACAGTATTATACAGGACATTTATCGACAATTTAACTAAGAGTCCTCGGAAACGAGATCAAGTTTTTAGGTGAAATTGCGGCATTCGTGCTTACTCGCGGTTACCTTTAAAAGGTTCTAAATTGCGTACGCGTGAGCGTGCTTAAGGGCGCCTCGTACGTTTATTAATCGACGATGAATATTGAACAAACACCTGTTCTCGTTTGAGTTCGGGGAACCGTATTCTCACGCATCCATCTTTCCACCGCTATTTCTCCGTTTATTCTGCTTCGACATTCGTTTAACTGTATTTCGTCTATTAAAGTAAATGGTTATCTCGGCAAATAAACGACGAAACACGGGAAAGGCAAGGAAAGGTAACTGAAGGGAAGAGAAGAGATCGTGAGATCAAATTGTAAAGCTCGCTCGTGTAATTACTCTGGTAATCGTTCGAGCCTCGAAGGAGAATAAGTTATCGAGTACTTGGTTACTTTACAGTAGAAGAAACATAATTTAACAAACACCGGAGCTAGTCGTCGCGACGATTTTGCAATTTAGCGTGCAATTTGTCGTTTATTCGATTAGCTTGCTTGCTTCCTCCAGCAGACGTTACTTTCGTGGGGTGGAACGTTGTCAGGCTGGTGGCAACAGTAACGACAGCATCGTTTTCCAACTCTCGACTCCAGTATGAGATCGAAGTCGCATCGTTAGCAAAATATGGGTTGCAAAGTATAAGCGATGCTTCCTTGCTATCCACGCGGATGATTGGAAACGAGCAAAGAAGGAAAGGGAGAGAGAGTAAGAGAGAGAGAGAGAGAGAGAGAGCTTTCCGCGTTTCTGTATCCGTTCTACTTATATAGAAACTTTCTCGAAATATTATCTTGTATTATACCTGTTACTTGCTTTCGCTTACAGCATCCTTCATTTGTACTGCTTCGTTCTAATAATTTCATGAAATAACGTACCATGCTTAATCGCAGTTGCGAGGATGATTATATCTATCCAAGCGTCTGTTAGAAAAACTTGTTAAGCTTCTGCCTTTCTGACATCGTAATGAAATTTAACACTCGCACTTTCTTTATACTGCGTACTTTCTCGGGTCTCTGTACGAGGAAGGTGAACAGAAACTACAAAAATCAATTTATTACAACCATTTTTTCCGTTCCTCTCAGATACATCCATGTTTTTTTCGCACTTTCTTCTGAAGACGATTTTCCTCTGCAAGAGCTTTCGTCGATGGAATTCGACCGTGTTCAACCTCGGACAGCAACAGGTTGCAAGGCATACAATCTTATATACAATATGTATACGTAGTTGAAAAGTTTCGCTGATCGCAGAATCGCGAACCAATTTGACAACTAAGAAACGAAGAAACGTCCCGATAATAAAAGTTTCGATGAATCTTGCTTCGAAAAGTAGCTCGCTAGAACGCTACAAATCGTTTTCACCGAAAATCGTAGCAATCTTATTTCCGAGCTTCGTATCGATTATTTTATGATAATTCTTCGATAAATAGCCCTTCGTTATCATTCGGTTGTCTACCATCGACGCTATCTTCTAGCTCTGTTCGCTACCATTTTATACCCGGATATCTTCCATCTATCCGTTTATAAAAAAAGAAGTAGAAGAAGACATTGTTTTCATAATACTAAATATTCTTTTCTCAGATTCCATTGCTCTTTGAGAACTCTCAATGTGCTAGTAAATTTCAAATTCTTCGTGAATCCTCGATTCCTTACACCTACGATGTATGGTTCTTCCTCTCGTTTCTAGCGTTGGCTGGGAAACGGCGTTGTTGAAGAGTTGAAAACGTTTCGCCCGCAACGCGACTATTCTTCTCTGAATCAAGATCGTCCTTGCTTGTTTTACGCGACCATTGGATATGCCTTGAACGATGCTCGAAACAACCAAAGGTATCGACGTTTTCCGAACAAAACCAATACTCAGACCTATGTATATATCACTTGCATCGCTCGTCCTTTTTCTGCTCCGCCTTCGCAGAAGCGGCCGAACAATTTTCTGCCTCGTCGAGTGTTTATCTGTTTGCATGGTACCTCTTCTTTTTCCTCTCGCTCCTCCTCCATATTCCTTTTTCTTTTTCTTCTGCTTTTCCGCCGGTGTTCTCCGATCGCAACGCATTTGCACGTTGTTTTCGCAACTTACAAAATGTTTATCTTTTCTTTCGTTAACTTCCCCGAACCTCTTTCGAACCAAGAACCTTTTCAACTTTCTAGCTTTGTGTTCTCTCCGAGGACAACCAATTTTATTCTCCTGAGAAAACAATACGATTTATTATAAATATTTATATCGCGACGATCGATGTTATTTACATTTCGAACATTGCTACGTGACTAAGACTAAGACCGACGTTACAGCTATATAAAGTCGATGTTTCTATCGCAAGTCATCCTTTCCTAATCCTTCTTCCTTTTAATAATCGACGCCCTTTTTCTTCCCTCAAACCTTTAAATAATTTCTTCGATAAAAATACATCGAAATATCTTCGGATTGTTTGAACCGTCTTTTATCAGAAATAGATGAGAAAGTGGACAGTTCGATGCGAAAATAATAAACAGGTCGCAGAGGGTATCTATCAAACAAGCTTTTCCACTTTTCATCAATTAACCGCACGAATGTAATTTTTACTCTTGGTAGCTTTCGTTCTTAAACTTGATTATTTTTTATTTAATGGTCGTAGGTTGTAAAAATGTCCCAATAACGCCCATGATCATCGAAATTGCAAATAGGAAGACCCAATTGCGAGATTTTTGACATAAGTTGGTCCTTTCACGTACGTTTCTCGTTAGACTAGTTTAAAAAAGCAGTTGTATTGGCCTTCGAACAAAATCACAACTACGAAACAAGAAAACAAAGGTCTGCGTTCTCTTCAAAAAAGAAAAAGGAATGAAAATCCCCGTAAAACTTTTTTCACAAAACTTACATTTATTCCATCCCTTACTGTACTTTCCTCTTCGTAAGTCAGACGATCCAACGAGGACTTCGTGCAATTTTCTTTCGATCTTACGCACCATATCCCAACCGTGTTAACGGTTCTGCTATCGATCTCTCGTAGAAATCTATCGAGCTCCGTAAATATTGTAACAAACCATTTTTTGCGATCTTCTTGCAACTTGCGCAAATTGCGCCTTTGCAATTTTTCATTTGCATTACGGACAAATCTCTCTAATTATTCCCGATCGTTGAAACGGTAGCACGCGTACGCGTGACCGTCATGGTTTGATTTAACAACGAAGAATATTCAACGCATTTCCGAACAACTGCCCGATCGAGCTTTTCAACGAAAGTAATTTAATTTATACGTTTCTGGTACAGAAATTAATTAAATTTTATTCGCCGATCGTTGTCCTAAATTTAAATAAACGAATACTAGGTTATATGTAACACGATGTTGATATGTAAATCGATTCTGTCGTATGGAGACGTTCGCGAATTTAGTTAAACTTCGTTTCATCGATAATCGGTAAGATTGTGGCCTTTTAGGTTAAAAGAATTGACTGGATTCCAAAGAATTAACAATGAGTTGAGCATTGAGTTTCATCGTTCAACGATGAGCAAAAGATAGAAATTTCCCGATCACGCCTATAAATACATAATAAATAATACAACGAAAACGTGAAATCTGACAGATAAAAGAAGATCATCGTACAATTTACGATGAAACATGCCAGATATTCGTTCGAGAAATCATTTCATCGACTACGCTATTGAAAGAATCAGCGACTTGAAAGAAGATTTTCAAAGATTCATCGAAACACGTTCCATCGAAATAGCAACGATGCTTACAATTTGCGGTCTCTTTTACTGGATCCAACAATACGTGTCTACGTAAATGAATTGCAAGTACCAGACCTATAAAACCATATTACGACACGTGCACAATTTTATCTCCGAGTGATTTCTCAACCACGACCTTTCCCTGGTAATCATTCATAATTTCTTTCCTGCTACAATGACAACCGTTTTTCCTTTTTCCAGTTTCTCTCCGATACTTGGTCCAGAGAAGGGAAGAGGGTTTTTCTCCCCTTTATTTATCGTGATCGGTGCTGTTTTTCTAGCAAACAGCTGAGTTTTAACGCGAAACCTTTAGAACGTTCGTTCGACTCGAACAACTCTGTTCTCGATGCAAATAATCGAAGCACAAGCCGAACAAATTACCTCGAAACGCAACACACGCAACCACGCGATCCTTTACGAAATATGCGGATGCTTATTACGCGTTGGCCGATCTTTTCTTTTCTCTCGAAATCAGGTTATAAGGGGATGGCGATGAAGATAATTTTATTTGTATCATTTATGTTTTTTAATTTCATGTAACTCGGAATAAAGCGAAGGAACTAACGATTCTGTCTAATAACCAACTCGTTTCGTAGGAATCTGTTCGTCGATACTTGGAAAGGTCATTGGAAATTAATATCTTTTTTTCTTTTTTACTTCCGATGTCCAATTAGTAGGTTTTCATTGAAGCAAATTATTAATACAATCGTTACGGTATGTGTAGTAGAGATCGCGGCTACGTTAGGAAAAACACGCGCGGATCTCCGCTGCGTATGCAGCTATTTTCAAATCAGATGAAATCAGGGATTTGATACAAAGGTTTCTATAAGCGTTCGAACACTTTCATGGGCCACTGTATGTTGAGAAGTAAATAACGTCCGTATATTTGTCTCTCGTGTTGGTCAGAGGAAACCGCGTAAAGTTAAAGTTAAGTTTAAGGGTAAACTATTGGTTAGGGTGAAGATAGAAGTATAAGCGAAGGTAAAGGCAAAGGTAAAGATAAGAGTAAATGTAAAGGTCATTCTTGGCTCTCTCGTGACGTTGCGACAATGATACCGTGAAGAACCTAACGCAAAGATTGATTACCACGGAACAAAAGACCAATGATTCGAATCCGTTTCGTATTGGTTTCCACGTGTTTTTCTATCTTTCCCCCATCCTTTTTCCTACTTTTTTCTTTTTTAATCCTTTGTGCACATACACGGATGCACGCGTGCACGCAGATACACGTACTTACATACGCCTACCTCTCGATCTCATCCGATCGCGTTCCGTCCCCATTCAACTTCAGTGCGCAGCTGTAGATTGCAACGTTACTTACCGTACAGTGAACGTAGCTATTTTTATTTCACCTTCGTTGAAAAAAAATCATCCCCGTATGTAGCTACTCAGTCGAAATAATGTATCATACTTGAACTTAAACGCAGCCACAACGATTCATTTGGAATCTTCTCTTTTTCTTTTTTTTTCTCGTCTTTTGAGCTTAGAATCGTTTTCGTAATTAAACATCATATACCAAGACGAGAAATATCATATACCAAGTACAGAATAAAATAATTGAAGCGGCGTAATGCTCGTCAAACAGAGTACAATGCTCTGGATGAAAGAATTTTCAACGAAAGTACAAATTAGTATGCAACGGTTGCTCGTAAGAAAATGATCTCATCGAATATCGGATTGTGTCTCAAATAAAAGTTTGTTGGTCGCGGATCATTGATTTTGAGAGAAAATATGGAATACAAAGACGGCTTGTTTCCAACGATTACACGAGTGACCGACCCGTGAAGAAGAGCCGGGGCTTAGCGTAGAATCTATACGACATCACCTGAAGCAACGATGCTACTCCCTTGTCTTCCCCGAATACCCGCCAATCTATCCTTCCTCTCCCTTTCTATCGGTCACTTTATCGAGTCGGGAAATCATCGCTCCGTTTACTCTACGTCAACCAACGAGCTGACCTCGACGGTCACCCACGGTTCTATTCGTTAACGCGGATCATTTGCCGATCAGTTTCAAATTCTTCGTCAATTTAACTCTGCCCTGTCCAAAAGAAAGTTTTAAACGAGCTACCGTGTATGTTCAAATTTATCGATTCATCGCGACTAAATGGTAAATTGTACTTACGGTAAGCTTAGCTTTGCGTAGAAGCTTAAAAATCTTCGCTCGATCTGTTTACTTATTCGCTAGACAACGGATGTTCACGCATTTATGAAAGATTTGTGAAAGATTAAGAGACGTGTGTAATATGTAGAATTATACGAAACATTCGAAGTAAAGTGGTCGATATAATATTCAAAGGATGGAAAGAATACAGTGTAAGGCTCTAACTCGCCATTCTTGTGAAGAAAATCAAAACGGCGGAGTTGGTAATTCGTCACGATCTTAAGAGATCAGAAACAAACTTTTGTTTAAAAAAAATTGTCCCCTGAAATTTTTCGTTCGCGAGAGATTACCTCATTTAAACGTAAAGAATCGGACGAAGGCTGTTGCGGCGTCACAAAGTTAAACGAAATGAAACCATAAATTTCAAATACGAACGGACGATGATGAGAGAAACCACGAGGGCAATGAGGCGCTACTACGAGATGCGATGTCGAGAGGCGTTTTAATCAAGCTATACGATCCGACACCGGTTTACCGCATCGTTTAAATTTACAAAGCGATATCCGTGGTCCCACTATCCACTACCGATCGACGAAAGACGATGATACGCTCGTTAATGTACATTACGCGATTATTTGGCTATTTATCGAGTTCGTAACGTTTTTGGCCGTCGAGAAACGTCGAATAGAATTGTTCCACATATGCCGATGTCCTGATTAATAAATGGCCTCTTGTATTCGATAATTTGTGTTATTAACATTTTGCTGACCGCTAGCCGTTCGACAGCATACGCACGTCCGACCGGCAGCTCAGACTCTGTTTCCGTTTAGATTCTCCAATACCGTTTTTCTCGTTCATCGCGAACGGTAAGTTTCTCAAATTGGTATAAAACTGTGGGAGCTTACAAAGCAACGCAATTGACGCAACTGAGCAATGTGCCTTAGTACTAAATAACAAATTACTATTCAAATAATGAGAAAGATTGTCGACGACAGAAAGCCGATTAATCGGCTATCGGTCGATAAAATGTCAAGTTACCTACAAAGATCCTCGGGTTTTTCATCAAAAATTATTCCGTCTTTTACCACTCTTCTTATATTCTTCTACCTCGTACCAACTTTCTAGAAACTATTCTTATTTCGTTTCGACGCTCTCTCTCTCTCGTTCTGAAAAATTGAAAAACGTATTTTAAACAGGCAAACGTATATCTATGGGTTTTAAAATATACAAGGGAGGCGAGGTGTCAAGCAATAATATGCGTAAAAGTTACGGCAAGAAAGGAATTGCGTTGCTTTATTTCTCATCTAGTATTCATAAAACATCCGTTTACTAAGACACAATCAAGGTAATAGACGATAAAACGTACACGACGCCCTTTTGATGAAAGAAGCGACGATATTTGAAATTCAAACGCAGCGTCCTGTAAATTACTTTACGTCGATACCGTAGTTGACAACGATAAGAGTCGGTATGAGCGGATTCGTACGAATTTTAAAATATGTAGAATAGACGAACAGCTGTCTGTCGATCTGAATTGCCGCAAAATATCATTTCATTCTTGACACGTAGACATAGGCCGGTCTACCCAATACCGATGACGTTGTCAATCAAATAACTGACCATTCTTCGTGCATTTGTCATGGACTTTATTTACGAATTAATAATCTCGGTCTTTTACGTGTATTGTCCATATATATGTATACGGGAATGTGTATGCCGCGCGATAAGATAAACTGAGTAAAATTCCATTACTTAAACCATAGCTTCGTGGGAGAAATATCCTGGTATACGAGCCAGGACAACGAACGATAAAAGTGCCTTGCCGAGAATATCCCATGCTTCGATGAGAAAAAGTTGAATTAAAAGTATGCGTAATTTATAAAATAAAACAAAGAACTCGGGGTAACAGATTAATAACGATGATCTAATCCTTTACAGAATGATCATCCCTTCGACGTTTTTGTTAATGGTATCCGTCACATTCGCGATCGCCGAAGAGTCCATGTCAGAAAATGTTCTCTCCGACAAACGTGCCGTTATGGGATTTCAAGGAATGCGCGGGAAAAAGAATTTTGACTCTTTGGATTCGGAGGACTTTGGAATTTTGAAACGTGCGATCATGGGCTTCCAGGTAAAGCATCTAAAATCATTTATGAAATAATTGTTATTTGTATAATATTATATTATTCCTTTTGCATTATTATGTTATTCTTTCGAGAATTATTATTTTATAACATTATTATTTATACAATATTATTATTTGACCAGTAATCTTATATAGTTGCTGTAATTACCTATTCGTTTAGCGTGCACATCTTTCAGCAATTTATTGACATTATGCATAATGCGTGGTTGCGTGTGTACAGGGAATGCGTGGAAAGAAAAACTCGATAATCGCTGACGTTGAAAATCAACTTTTCCCCGAGGAGACTAATAAGCGTGCGCCGATGGGTTTTCAAGGCATGAGAGGCAAGAAAGCTTCGTTGGATGACGAATACTACAAACGTGCACCGATGGGATTTCAAGGAATGAGAGGCAAGAAATCTCTCGAGGAGGTAGGCAAACAGTGAACCTGAAATTTCGAAGATCATTTGAAGAGTGTGACGCGAGGCAAAGAAATATTACTTTTTACTCGTTTGCATCGATTTATTTCTCCTCCCTTCTTTTTCCCCTTTTTACGCCTGTAACGTCTTTCAATAGTCCTTAACAAATGGAAAAGAAACAAATTCAACGCGCTCTTTAAACTACGCTCTTGGGAAACGATAGAATTTACAACGATGAAACTTAAAAATTTACGTCACCATTGCATACGCTGCATACTTACTTCGGTAAAAAAAAAAAAAGCTCCGTTTCTATTGTAAACCAAGAGCCTACCTTGCGAAAGAAATAAAAGCGTTGAAAGAAGTAATAGAATAAGAATAATCTTTGTTTCCTTGTCCGAATATTATGATTATACCTATATACGTTTTCTATACGCGCAGATCTTAGATGAAATTAAAAAGACTACCACGAGATTCCAAGATCCAAGAAGCAAAGACATGTACGTGATCGATTATCCAGAAGATTATGAAAAGAGAATATTATCGATGGAAGGATATCCAAATATTTTCGATAAGGAAGGCGAATTCTTGTGGGAGAAGAGAGCTCCAATGGGATTCCACGGGATGAGGGGCAAAAAATTAATTCTTGATCCGTGGCAAGATCTTGATAAACAAGACGTTATGGAGTTTCAGGTGAGTAAAGTATGTAAAGTATTTCCCAATGCTTTGTGTGCGATATAAACGAAAGAAATTGCACTGTATATGAGCATTGTGCACATTATGTATTCGTATTAAATAGTGCGAATGTTAAAAGATCTAGTGAAACTTTTCAGGGGCTGCAACGTAGGAAGGATACGTTCGATGATTATTTAGATTATTCGATGAATCCGTCAGATTACGAGAAAAGGGCTGCGGATTTTCAAGATATAGAAAGCGGTAGCGATTCGTTTAAAAGAGCTCGCATGGGTTTTCATGGGATGAGAGGTAAAAGAAACGTTGAGGAGATTTACGGATCTAATTCGAGCCCTACGCAAACGACGATCGGTTATCAAGGTATTTATATAAATTATATAACGTTGAAAAAGATTACGATCGAATAAAATACGGATTGTGGTACTTCAAACAGGCGTAAACAACCGGGGAAACAATCTCGCTGTGTACGAAATTGAAAAGCGATCACCCTTCAGATATCTTGGAGTCAGAGGAAAGAAGAATCCACGATGGGAATTCCGAGGAAAATTCGTGGGGGTGAGGGGCAAAAAAGCGTCGTCTTTGCAATCTGTCTATTAATGTATTTCAGTAAAGAAACATCGAAAGGAGTATGAATGAAGATTCGTGAATGTTATTAGGTAACTTGATGAACTTATTACAATTGTAGGTAATATTGTGAATAAAGTTTTACTTTTTATCGACGTTTCTTATTTCAGGTAATTAGCAGTAATAGCACTGGTTTTGTTGATGGCAACAATGGCAACACAACAACAATAATCACTGTGTAATGCTAGTCTTTTTGTTTAAACGTGTATTAGACTGTATCGCTTGATAGGTATACCTAAGGATAGGGGAAGACAACGCGGTACTATTGTCAGCAGACTGTCCTCGTTATTGTCATTGCATTCCATGCGTACATCGTGAAGGAATACGTTGTCTTCTCCCCTCAAGATTTTAGTTTCAACGACATATCCGTACACCGCCAATGTACATATATACGTAAACCTCGAGCGTATTACAGAGCGCGTTCCTATTTCTTATATTTTGAAAAGGACTTAAAAGACGTCACTCTCCCTCTTTCTCTTTGGTTGCTAATTTATTCTTATCGTTACCTTTTTAATTTTGATACAAAAAGATAATTTATTTTTTACATTCTCGAGACTGTTATGTCGACTTAGGAACAACTTAAAACGGACATAAATAATATAGAAGTAGATAGAAGATTCTATTTTTCTTGGAAAAAGAAATCATCGATATATATGTATACAGATATTTTACGCTTCAACCACCAAATAAAATTAAATATACTTTAAGTTCATTCCTTTCTCGGAATACAATGTGATTGTTATGACTATACAACACAATATTTTTATACTATCGATGCCTCACCTCCTTTCATGTTTTATCACATGAACGATATTTGTTAAACACAGCTTGTTTGCAAATAAGTTTTAGAATACGTAATCGTTTAGTATTCTACCCAATGATAAAGACCTATCTATGTTGTGATTTGTAAGTGTGAAACAAGTCTCTGGCAATTTAAAAAAGAGAATAAATATCTATATAAGTTATTTGATTTACTTGTTTAATTTGAACTACACAATATAATAGTTGCTACATCAATTACTGGAAGAACGATGAAAATAATGCACCTATATATACATATATTGTTTATTATTTCACAGAAAGAAAGTCTATATCTATGTGTCTACATCTAAGGACAAATACATATAAATAAAAACACTACATTATATTAATTCAACAAGTGCTGATATTGGCACAAACTTATAATTGACAGGAAAATATTCTATTTTAACAAATATGTCTATTTTTCTGTGTCGGAAGTTTTATATGTTTAAAAACTTTATTATCAAAACACCTTTTTATATGGAACCAAAAGTAATAACTTTCTTTTCGTAAAGATTAATGACTTTCATACAATGATAATAAAATACATCGAAGAATTAACTTTAAGCCGGTAAACGCGTTAGAGGTTAGGCGATTGCAATAGACAATTCTACGATATTTACTAATGTACAAATACAAATATCACGAATTATCCAAATTCGCGTTTATTTTTATCTGTAGCAAAAACGAAATAAAATTCTATTCGATTTAAAATTAACCTAAACTATCACAGAATCACAACCAAATGAAGCTGTCGCTGTATTTTCTTAAGGTTGGCTAACCTGTATTGTTATCGTGTGCAATGGTACGGTCGTACCGTCATACGGTACGCAATATACGAAGTGATCAATTTCTAACCTATACATGCGGATCTGTCACTCTTGAAGCATAAATTCCAATTGTTGGTAAGTAATGTCCACGATAAAACCAATTAAAATTTTAACGAAAATATTTAATAAGTTACTAATATAAATATGCATATATGCATAATATACATATGCATCAGTCTTGAAATAAATGTAGAATAAATGTCAAAACAATACGTGTGCTATATAAAATAAACATAGAATAAACATAACATAGAATCCGCAAGGGAATTCTGATTAAACAGATATTTATTCATAATGCTATATAACACATATGTGTACATATATCACTTGACGTATTTCGCATCCAAAATTCGAATGTTACAGATATTAAAGAACTTATTTATTCCCAATCTCCTGCACAATTTGATCAGATAAATGTGTTCCAAACAGAACATACGATTGTACAAAGTAGAATAGAATTCAACGCGCCAAACTGCTTTACAAATTTTATGACGTTCTATGGATTTATCTAATCGGATAGAATAATCAGTGTGCGATTAATTATGTTTTCTGAAAGGAGAAAAGTTTCTCTCGGCTTTTATAGAATCGACCGGTACCGTGAAATATTCATTTCCAAAACGAAAGGTATATGTTTTTAAACTTCTTTTCCCATGCCATGGACCCCACGCTCTGGGTTTCTTATATTGTTCGTTTTGCTCCGTTTTCTTCTCAATTTCACTGCAACTAATGAGATTATATTACCAAAATAAATGAAGAATGAAAACTGTTGAAGACAATTTATCATTGACATATGTCTTTAAAAAAATTTTAATTACGAACCAATGTTTTTTGGTGCAGGTGTTACACATAGAAGATAACCAATTCTTCATTTCGATCGAGAGTTTTTCGTCGCCAAGTTTTCTTCCTGCAATGAGTTCATCTTTGAAACAAAGGAAATTAATTACAATCTGTGATTTTCTAATTTTATTAATTTAGGATTCTATTCTGTAATTCGAGCTTATTTGCGAACGCAACGATAGCTAGATAGCGTACAACATGATCCAATTACGATTTTGATTCGCGTAGTGCGATGTATTCAAAACTAATGCAAACAGTATCGAGTCATTTTGGATTTCTGAAAGCGAACGTTTTGAATGTGCATCTTATTTTATAACTTACCTTCTGCCATCAGGTGGAGGTTATGAGGATCTCTCGTTAATGCTAAAATTGAATCTCGATTGTTCACTTTCCCTGCTCTTTTTCCACCCCAACTATTAAAAGGCGTCCACTCGACACTTTCTGTTATTCTTTTAACATTGCTAAATTCATTCGTAGGTGTGTCTCGATCGTACCAATCGTGTGTAAGTTTCGTTCGTTTCCCTTGTGAGTCGACTTTCGATCGAGAATACTCTTTTGCTCGTTTACCACTCCAAGGGTCGAACGATGTCTTTTTCCACACTTTCCATATATCGTTCCCAGGTCTGTCGGTATAATTATCGGTCAGTACATCATTGCTTTCGTTTTCCAGGTCCATTATGTCCGGTAGGACTATATCGTCGATTTCTGAATTTGCGAGAATCGCGCGTATCAAAAGAGAAACTATAGGAAACACCAACCACATGCCTAAAACAAATTAATTTAGTCGAAATAACAGACGATAGGTACAAATGAACGTTTTAGAATATAATTTTCTTTATTTCTTCGACATTCCCTTCGCTCCTGGTACAAAATATAAAAAATACATATTTTCAGCCTTTTTTGGGAAACAACTAAGCAATTAACAGAAATTGACATTTAAGATATGAGATTTATAGTATTACATTTGCGCGAATCTTTCTTCAGCTACACTGTTGAAAGGTTAAACAACTATCCGATTAATTAATAAACCCAAAATAGAATAAAAACGGACAACAGAAAGCTCGATTAAGTACGTATGTAGTACGAGATGTAGCGCATACACGTACACGCTTAAATGTGCTTCATATTTAGCATTCTTCGCTATATCACATAATATAATTGCGAAGAGTACGAAAAGAGATGAATGTCGGATATGGGAAACATACGTGAGCATTGTCATTTGCTTTTATACGCAAACAAATATTGAGAGGGAACAGAATAATAATGCTTAATTTTCATCAAATATAATGCACTAAATTTTATACGATAAAATTGCAAACTGCCGGAATCGTGTTTCATTTCTAACTTTGTTAACTGACAATGCATACACATTACGATTTCATAGTAGGATCAAATCGTTTCTGAGAAAAACCATGAAAAGAGGCTAAACCTTCCATTTGTTGGATCTAAATATGCATGTGTAATGTAAAAGTAAATACTATATTAACTGCATGAAATCTTTATGAAGAAGTATAATTCTTATATACAGAAGCACGTTGCCTCCCTCAATTCCCTCTAAAAATAATCTACTAATTGTACGTTCCTATTAAAGTCGCATTACTTTCATCCTTGCGAAATAGTCGGATTTACATTATATGCGCATTTCATATACTTTCTTAAATATGTGCAAACACAGCAGATAAATTTAACGTGGAATATCTGATTTGATAATTTCTCCTTTATATTTTCATCATTTCTTTCGTGTTATCTTCGGTCATCGAGCAAAATTAAAATAAATCCGATATTTTGAAAGTAATTTTTAGAGTATCTTTATATTTATTATCAGAGCCCTATACGAACTATGAAAGAACGTTTAATTTAATAGAATACGAAAAAGTACGTATACATATTCATATATTTCTCTTATTATATATTATATATCTATTTTTTATTATATTTTATTATATTTATTATGTTTTGTGTTATATATAGTTGAAGGATGTGTTGCATCAAGTGGAAGCAACAGTGCATTTTCGTTAAAACTTGTTAAAACAATTAACAAGCACTTTCAAACCTGTCATCGGCTTATTCTTTTTCACAAACCATTTACGTCCTGCGATATCATATTTGAAAGGAACCTTTTTCTATCGAAATATTCATTTTTAGATCTTTTCGGTTTTCCCTCCTTTTTTTTTTTAACAAACCTTCGTTACATTAAATGTCAGAAATAGATAAACTATGTTTTCGACTTAATTTAATTTTCCTATGTCCTGCCATTCGAAGCAAAATACGTGTCAGATCAGATTTTCAGAAAATATTCGTATCTGTCAGGCCGTATCTATCAATTTAGAATAATTTTAGATGAGAAAAGTACATGTCAAAGGATCTAGACATTCTCTCTTCTTACGCGTACTAAACGCACTATAATACACAATATGCAACAAATTAAATATATCGACGAATCAACGTTAATTTCTGTAACCCCTTCGTTACCGTCTTCGATGATCTAACAAATGAAAGCTCCAAAAAAAGACAAAATGTTTCATCGGCTAGCACGTTAAATAAAACCAGTCTTCTCTTACTTAAATAAAAATATTTTTACATCACTATAGTTTAGATAAACTCGTTATATCTTCTTCTTGATAATTTTAATTCACTCTTAGAGTTTTATCGTTTAGCAACGAAGAGATTAATAATATTGGTGAGAAGGATCAATTAGCGAACCTTTTTAATTTGTCACGTTAAGAGCTCCCGCTTACCTCTTACACTGGTATCGTATTTCACTGTTGAAATCTATCCGCAGTTTCTGTTTCGAAAACTAATTCTTCACTTAATGGGATGTTACGATTACGAAAAATCGTCTCACCACCGTTCCTTTTCGTCCTATGCAAATATATTGTACAGTACGCGCGACACTTGCGAGCTCTGCTAAAATAAGATGTACAGTGACTAGTAACGATACGCGCGGCTCTTCTTATACCCGCCACGTGCTTCCGCAGCGCACTCTCCTTGCTTCGGAAGAGCAACCCCGATTTTTAACCGCCCTTTTCATCCATGCTGCTATTATTGCTCACGTTTAATACTTCTCTCTCTCCCTCTCTTTCTCTTTCTATTTCGCTACTGTACGTTGATTCCTATTTACGTTATTACATAAATCCATCTTCTAGGAAAAAAACAAGAGAAACTAGAAACGAAACGGGGCAGGAAAAGGAGCGGAATGATGTTGCAAATTGTTATATCGTCGATGATAACGAACGTAAAACTTTGCCTTTCTTGGCCTATTATTCTTTTGTTAGATCGAGCGACGTTGTTTATTTCAAGTTTTAACTTGTCGTAATATATTATTTTATTGTAGAATAATTGGTTATCAGAGGTCTTCGCCAGAGTTGCCTACATTCGTCAAGTAATATCGTATTCCGCTGAAATTAGCTTTACCTTATCTTTCGTTTGTGAATTAAAACAGACGATCGCTGTTAATCATCATTCAATAATTTATTTCTATAATACGCGATGAAACACATTAAGATAACGAGACTACCATTGACGCTCGACCAAAGTCTATACGTTTGCGCGCCTTTGGAAAGCGCGAACAGCAGAGAAATCCGTCGAATTTTTCTCGAATACAGGCCCGTAATTCAAGGAAACGAGGCAACGGTGTTAAACGCTTGTCTTTTGCTTTGTAAAGTACGGTGACATTTTGCGAATACAATGACAAAGTGAATATGCGAGAAGAGACGGAGGTAGCATATGTGCGTATCGGTTAAAAATGCGTTTCTTCGCACTTTGAAAGATTACGTCGTAAATTTCAGCACAGGGTAATGCGTAACGTCAAATTTTACGGTGAACAGGCAAGAGTAAAGACAAACGGAAGCAACAGCCTGTTGATCATCATTTTAATTTCAATCTCGCCAAGAGAATTGCTCGCCGTTTCGATCGAAGTACAGTAGAAATCGAAGAACGACCAACTATTATCAGAGTTTTTCTTTCTATAAATTTACTCGAATCGCACGATTTTTGAAGAACAAACAAGGCCAAGGTCTGATCATTCGTTTTTAGGAATATTAAGTACAACGATTCAAGTAGATACAGATGTTGTGTACAGACGCGAGTGAAATGATCTTTATAAAATACGTAAGCATTAGGTAAGCGTATAATTGTGATGATAAAGCAAAATAACTTGCTTAAAATTATGGTTAAACGAGTAACATGGTGCTATTAAGTCCAGTCGGTAGATTTATTCGGTCGATACGTTTCTTCGGAACGTTTAACATTCTTTGTTTGTAGGTGTATTCGCTTTGGCGTTTCCTTTGCTCGCAAACGTAAAGATTCCGGTGAAATGTTATATATACATTCGTACAATACGTCCAATTTGATATAATTTAACATTATTCGACCGACGATCAACTACGAACGTTCAAACAAGAAAAATTACATTTCGCCATACGAAATCTTTGAAATTCATAAGCCTGAACGATACATATGAAGACATTCGTATAGATAAACTGAAATTTTCAATTGTAAAACAAGCGTTTCGCTTCGCTCTAATTAGAAACGATCGCTAAACACCAACCAGTTCGTTGCCAAAAAGATCTTAATTTTTTGAGAAAGTAGTAACTTCAATAGTAACTTTAATCAGAATGATTCGTTCAGTGATGGTAACGACACTCTTTTACCTCTGGACGCATAAAAGGGATCGAACTTGGATAATAAGTCTTTAACAATTTCCTTCATTTCATTTCCTTGAAGGTGATTTTGGCGTTTCTTCGTTCTCCTTTCTCTTTCGCTAAAACGATCCTTGCATTTATTCGAATCGCATTTCAAATCTTCCCTCAACATTTCTTTATCCATGAAGCTATCTATCATCGATTCGAATTCTTTCGATTCTAGTCGTTCGGATAATATCTTCTCGTCGTACCGATTATTAGTTCTTTTACCTTCGGAAATGAAGTAAGGTTGCCCGAGTATGCTATCCAGCGTGTCATAACCGACACTACCCCTTCGCTCTCTTTCGAGATAAGCCAAGATAGTCGGCGTCCTTTTACGAACATGTCTGTACCGCCAATTTGGTCGGTATGTAGATTCGACCACAATATTCTTTACGACGGCGGAGGCACTGTTTGCCGTGTTCGAGTCGCGTTTCATTCGAACGTGAAATAAAACAGAATTACCCTTCTCGCCAATCGCGTTCCTCGAAATGCGAGCCAATTCGATCGGCATGTGAAATGTCGTCAGCCGAGGCGTGTAAATCGGACGTGAGATTATTTCGTCTTTCGAACGATACGTCGCCGGTATTTTTCTAAAATCCGCTCCACGCTTGTCTTTCTGTTTGTTAAACGTTGACGACACTTCTTCGAATCTCCCGCTCTCTTCCTTGTTTTTCGAATATCTCTTTCGCTCGTCGTACACCCTTTTCCTTCGCGTGGCAAACAACGAATTCTCATAGTTAGTTGATCGTAAATGGTCATTCCTTTTTTCATCCGTCCTTTTCAGATTTTTCTCTTCTTCATTGTTATCATCGCTGTCGTCGCAGTTGTCGTTATTTTTGTTTCTTCCGAGTCGCGAATTCGCATACGTCGATCTTCTATCTTGCGTCGTTGACTCGATCGTTTCCGGATCGTCCGCCAGGATAACGTTCGGATCTTCGTACTCGATCGGCGATTCTCCTCTCTTCGAGTCGCTCACGATATTTGTTAATTTTTCGTCAAACTTCTTTCCCCGAGAAATGACAAATGGATCGATCATCCTCAAACGGCTATGACGCAAATGACTCTCCTTGCGATCATTATCAATTTTGATCCATCTTGGTTCCTCCACGTACAATGGATTTTGTTTTTGCCAGGATAATTGTCGACCATAGCAACATTCCTTCGAATTAAACGATGCGAAACGATCGTCTCTTTCCAATAGTTTGCGGAACTCCACCGACCTTGGTATGGTAGGATTTAGGATACGACATCCTACGTGCTCGGTTCCTGTTCTCTTTGCCACATTCCATGTATCGTATTGCGATTGTTTGCCACTTGGGTCCACGTATCTTTGTAACACGATAAACTTTCTAATTATCTGCATATAGTACAGAAGTAGCGTCCATAGGTCACGAAACGCATAGTACATTTATTGAAAATTATGTTTAAAATTAACGAATACCTGATGACTTATGGACGATAGCGTATTTATATGAGCACGTAGTTCGAAAAAAAAAAAAAAAAAAATATCCGAAAGAAACACGTATTTTGGACGGTTACCTGTTCGCTGTGAAAGGTGTGAGTTTCAGCGATTTAGTAGCTTCTCGTGAAGAATCGCCATCGGTTTCGAAACAAATGGCGTCTTGCCACGATCCACGTCTTCCATGTTTCCACGAACAATGCGCATCCAGAACGAACGTCGGTGTCGCTTCATCGTTTATGCTTTCCTAAAAATTGCGATATTTTTAAATATCAGCGAGGGCGGTGAACGGTCTGGCGTTAAAACGGTGGACAAGAACTGTTCGTTATAAATATTGTTACGGAGCAAACAAGAGGTAGAAGATGAAACGCGACTCCAGGGAGGAAACTGTACTTCTTCGTACATACAAGTGTTTTTCTTTTCTCTTTTCCCTCTTTTTCTTATCGTAATCAATAACGAGTTGGTGTAACCTTTTAAGAGTTTACTCGTTAAAATGCGACAGAAGTAATAATAATACATCGATGGCAAAACAAAAGGAGCAAAAGGGATAAGAATTAATTCAGTAGAGTAATCCATAATTAGTAATGCATAGTTTCGCATAATTAGAACATTTAACTCTTACGATGCGACAAGTTCGTGTAGATTTACCGTAGAAGTGTCCTTTATCTTCGTCGCATCGATACTGCATGCCACCGTTGATAAGAGCGCTAGCGCAAGGAGCGATCTCGTCATTTCTACAAAATATACAAAATATTACATTCTCGAAGACGAAACTGCGTATGAAAAAATCGTAGTCCATATTTTCGACTTACTTTGATGTCAGGCGATATTTTCGACCTCCTCTCCTGTTGCACCACGATTTCGGAAACACCCTGTATACATAGCGACTGTTTATAACCGAAGAGTGCTCGTAGGAAACGTTTCAAGTGCCAAAATTGAAAAACTTCGACTTTTTATTGTAAAATGTTCTACATACCAATGGGAATACTGCGATATAGAATTTAAGTGCAATTTCGCTTTTTAAATATTTATTAATTATGCTAGAGGATGGTGTCAGACGTCGCCTCTACAGAGAAAAATTGGATGAACGGAACTAACTATAAAACAACTAACAACTACAACTAACATAACATAATAACATAATATAATACAACTAACTATAAAAGGTGAGACGTACAGAGTTTTCTACAAATACACTCGTCTTTTTCACCAATTTGGGCTGCATTAACGCATAAGGTTTCTTCTCCTCCTGAAAATCCTGCTTCTTGGCACTTACAGTGTATCAACGTTATAAATTTTTAAATTTTAACAATATGTCGCGCTAAACTTTCATCCCTGATGCCTTCCAATAATTAGATTTCAAAAATTATTTAAAGATGCTCTGTCTATTTCGGAATATCGATCTCGTTCGAATAATTATGATCAGTGACGTAACAGTCGATGCGAGATGTGGCGTAAAATGGACCTACCTGTTGTAACAATCAACTACGATCACTGTTTCGTCGTTGCACCACGAGTCGAACGCGAAGAATGGACTCGAAATGACCGTTTCTTCCGTATTTATGGTACTCGTTGGCGAATCCTACAGGCGACCTCGTTGCGGTCGAGAGATTAGGAGAATTGTATGGGGAATTTACCCTGCCACGAAACGCAAACATTCTGATGACTTTAGGTTATAAGTTTCTTCCGTGTTCTTGTTCTTTCGTCGAAAAATTCCTGTCATCAAGGGAAATGCGTTTCACGCTGGTCACGCTTGTCATAACAGAAAATGTTACTTTGTATTTTAACATTTTCAACACCGACTCGATCGTTTGTATATTTAAAAACGATGCACATTGTCCCTACAATTTTTAATATTAATCTTCCGTCCGCGACTTTATTTTTACCGACTTTGTTCGTATACCGAGTCGTTTAAGACCGTGCAGCTCTTTGTTTATACCTTTGTGTTTTAAAAAATCTCCAAAAATTCTTGGATAAAAACTCTTAGAATGTCACTCGATTCCCATCTTAACGCGTTAGCTAAATTTTGTTAGCGAGGCAACGTTTAAACGAAAATATCGAAAGAATGGAAATTTGCCGATTCGAAAACGCTCCATTATGCAGATGGAGGTTCAATTAAGTTGAGATTAAATTAAACTAATATTATACGCTTCTTATAAAATACATCGTGTATGTGTCGTCGAATCTATCAGGATGTTTCCCTCTTGAACTGTTCCATGTGAAAGTACTTTCTTTTTTGGTCGTTAAATGGTAAGAAAGAAGTCAGGAAATCAACAAACCATAATCAAACTACGTCGTACAATCAAAAATATCGATAACGCGCAATATAGTTTGCAATACGTTCAATGAAACAGATATTTACAATGTAAACTGGAAAGAGATTGAATATAAGTACGCTGTTTCTTTCTGCGTCATGAAAGACGCGTAAGTACTTACTTATAACCATAAAAACGTTATGATGCGAGAAAGAACATGCACTCGTGTTTAATGTGATAATATGTTGTGTAACCGAATCAAGTAGGAGGTAACCAAGAGCGCGTATCAACTTACTTACGTTTCATGTCATTCCTTTCGTCGGCGTACCTTTTCACCCCTTTAAACCGATCCAGTTCAAACAAAATTTTGAGTCTCTAGCCTAAACGACGATCATCCCTAATTTTTCTTTATTTTCTTTTTGCGAGTCGTGGATCGTAGATGTTAATAGTCGTAAAATCGTAAGAATTCGTCCACTACATCGCTTCGTACGTCTGGCCAGTTCGTTTGATTTCACGTCAAATATGTGTTCTTTCGTTTTATCGATCGATTTAAACATTTATGGGTGTTCTTTTCAGATCGAGAACCGATACATCCGATATTTCAGAAGAAATCGACAAACCATGGTGAGATAATCTACTTAACTGTTACAAGTTATATAGTAATATAATTTATATAGTTTATTTTTGAAGTGGATGCAATTAGGATACGCGTGGAAACTATGCAAAATTCTAGGCAGAAGATTAATAGAAACAACGTGCATTTTATTTCTCTCGTTTGTTCGTAGAAATTCAGATTTTTAGGCGATGGGGATTGCCCCGATTGGTTGCTGGCTGAGATCAACACGTTGTCACGTATGGTAGAATTTCGTTTCAATATCACAGACAGTTTTCACTTCTCGATCGAGTACGCCACGATTCTTGAAAGTTTGTTTAATTATTTTGTCGCAGACATCGATCAAAATCAAAATACTGGGTCAAACGGTTGCAAAGTATCTTACGGAGAGAGATCTCGATGTGAGTATTGATTGTTGTTGATCTATATTTCAAAGTAATAATTTTACAAGCTTGTCGGATTTAGTCGTGCCCGTAGAAGAGATAAAGATTGGTTTTAACATAGAATAAAGATTAAGAATAAATATTCTGCAGAAAATTTTAGTCGAGCAGAGCAAAATATGATAACGCTTTATGCCGTTAAAAAGAAAAGAGAAAAGGATAGTGAAGATCTTAGATGCTGAAATGTAGACGAAAAAATGTAGACGTAAATATGTTATACTATTTATTCTGTCTCTGTCGCTATCGTTCGTTTCAGAATACTTTTTCTTTTTAAGGAAGAGAAGGTCAAAAAAATTACTCAAGACGCTAAGGTTGGTAAGTGGAAATCAATTTTATTGCATCAAACAGTAAGTACAAGTGTATTGCTTTCTCGTTTCGTACACAAAAATTCGTTTCTCTCTTTATTCATTTTATTCATACGTACGATCAATGTGCGTAACAATTTTTCTTTATCCTCGTTTGCTATTTCTTATCCTTCGTGAAGAATTAAACGACGCAAAGGCTATGGTGGCAGCTCTCGAATTAATTTTCACATCGTCCGCCCGATATGGTGTTTCCGCTGCTGATCTAAGCAGTGAATTGCAGCAGCTGGGACTGCCTCGAGAACACAGTGCTGCGATTGCCAGACTACATACGGATCATTGTCCTCAAATTACGGCTGCACTTTCATCGCAGTCTTTAAGAGGTAATTAAACGTCTTTTGGGTTACCCGCGTGATTGGCGCGAATTCTAATTGGAAAATTCTATGGTTTTGCAGTCAGCAGATTATCGTCGATCGAAGTTCTATCCTGCGACAATTCCTCGCCATTCTCCACGGTGTCTCTCAAATTGAAGAAACTGGACGGAAACGTAGAAGATTCCGTTATTAATATATCAAAAAAGGACGTTCATGTTCTACTGACAGGTGAGGATTAGAATTTGACAGACGATTCGGCCGAAAGATTGGTATTATTCGCATTTAACTTGTTCGTTTGTTTCTGTGTTTTCTCTAGAACTACGAAGAGCCAAATCCTTGATGGAAAATCTCTAAATACTTGAAAATTACGTTCTATGCAACGGTACACGCAACATGATCGCCTTCGTCGATAAGAATATTGTAAACTATGTAACGTCGCGAATAATAACATTGCAAAATGAAAATATTTTGTTCTTTATCTTCGACAGAACTCAATATTTCGCGATAAAAACGACAACTATTTCCGATAAAGGATGGAAGGGGAATATACTTACTTTATTGAAAATAAATATCTTCCCAAATTAAAAATAAAGTTTTTAAGTGAATGAAAAACATGAGAGTACAAGGAGAGAGTATTGCTAAGGTATAATGTATATTTATTATATTATCATTTTTTGTCATATAGCATAACATTGTTATTTCTATAGTAATAATAATAATCATAATCATAATAATCATAATCATAACCATAATCATAATAATAATAGTAATTATAGCACCATGAACACTCCACAGTAAGTTTTTTTTGTTTAATTCGTTATTCGAAAAACACGACGCGCTGATGCGCTTCAAGGGGTGAGAACCGCGATTTGTATAATAAATACAATTGTGAAAAACTGTACTTCGTCTTACATCTGCGGCGCAGTCTCGTAACGGCAGAAAATCGACTGTGAAGAAGAATGACTAGATGATTTTTTTAATATTAGGAAACGAGATTTTCTTCTGACTAGAACATTAGCGTATCCGATATTTCGCGTGGAGTAAACAAACTCTCGATTTATCATGTCTTAGTAGACCGATTGCTTTACTTTCCTTTTTCAATTTTTTCTTTTTTTCTGTCTTTTCGACATTTTCTCCCTTTTTGCATTCGTCTCGTTCGATCGCTGATTCGACGTTGCTCGATACAATGTACTCTTTTTGATCCAGCAAAATCTCTTTAATAACACATGCCAAAATTCGAACGTGAGCCCTTACCCCGATACGCTCGAGTGTCGGATACGTGTTAAGGGCGTATGAAACACACTTCATACGACGCTCTTTTTAAGTTGATATTCAAATAAAACCGTATCACCGTTCTCACACCCGTTAAGCATCGCGATTTAGGGGTTCGTACAGGTGTTGAGGTGTTCGCACTTCTTAATCCTTTGCATATTCTTTTTCCTCCCGGTATTAGATTTCTTTCTAGTTTTTTTATTTTGTCTTTGTCTTTCCATTCATATATTATATGTATGTTTCTTGCGTCGTATGCATGTATTATGTATGTGCATACGCACGGTTTGTACGTATGTGTCTGTGTCTGTGTCTGTGTGTGTGTGTGTGTGTGTTCATATATATATATATACCTTTTTGTTCATCTTTATATTTAATCTAAACTGTCTTAATGAAAGCTCGTTCTTAACTTTTATATTCATCCTCGTTTCTTTTTAATTAAAATTCTCTTTCATCTTCGTTAGCTCGTCGAGGACGAGCGCATACCTAACCATTCGCTTCGTTTCACCAATGTTAATATAACTGTGTTTGTTTACTCGTTTCGATCGTTCTCGTTACATATTCAATTTCATAATTTTAATATCCTACCTAAATAGCTGGTCGTCGTTAGTTTGTCAATAAATAATACATAAATACATAGGTACACACATGGTTTTATCGCTATCGCGCATTTACGTTTTCTTCGGTTTCATTCATCTGTTTCTTCTTTCTTTCTCGTCGCAAGCGACAAAATTCTCGTCCACGATGACGATGGTGACAATGACGATACGACCATGCCAATGACGATGGTAAACGTAACAATGCAACAACAACAACAACAATAACAATAATAACAGTGACAATAATAGAGATGACGACTGTAACGATACGATAATGATCATTAATAATACGTAATAGTAACGCGATGATTATGATAATCATAATGATGATGGCGATAATCATAACGATTTTGTTAGAATAACAATGACGATAGTAATAGTATGAATAGTGGAATAATATTAGGAGGAATAATAAATAATAATAAATAATAGTAATGATAATGGTAATGACGAGCATAGTAGCAGCGGCAGTAGTAGTAATAATGATGATGATGATGATGATAGTAATAATTATATCGAAGATAATACGTGACAAAGGTATTTTCGTTTAGACCAAACTTCTTTAAACCTCTCGTCCAAAGATCTTACGTATAAACCTAAATTACAAAGATGTGTAAAAGATGGAAAAGTAAATGCGTAAATAAGTAGATGAAATATACACACGGAGGAGCAAATAAGCGATCGTTTACGAGCAAACTGCGTTAAACGAGCAGTAAAAAACTTACACACTAGAGCATTTATTGGACCTTGAGTTATCGTAAGACAATCACAATTGGCAGAATGTACGTTTCTCTTCTTAATTCTGCCTTTTCTCTTTCACGAACTTGGTAACATTCGTAAGACGATCGTTTTCGTACAACCGATCGGTGTGAAAACCGATCGATGTTATAGGCCTTTCGCTATGCTCAGTTTTCATGCCTTTCATTATTCGACACATTTCCATCGAAATTTTCTTCTCAAATTCTCCGTGGTCAATCCGATTAAATACAATTATCTGAAACTTGAAACTGTCAACTTGCACGAAATCGAATGCGATGGTAATTTTGTTGATAGGTCGATGAGATCGCTTTCGTTCTTTCAACGAACGATACTTATCTGTTATTTTCACGCATATATATATATATATATATATGCGTTCACAAAATAAATTTTTCCTTATATATCATTTATCACGAAACGATTAAGAACATAAGGAGCGTGCGTTCTCATAATCTATAAGGCTACGTTTGTTCTATGAAAATTACCTCGATCACGCGCGTATTTCAAATTCATGAAAACACGTTCGCTTTGCGTTACTTACGTTAAGCAGAATTTTATTCCACCCACGTGGAGGACATCATCGTCCTTATACTTTCGGATTTGTAATCGTTCTTACAAGGATTATCATCATCATTGCCATCATCACTACTATATTTGTCGTCGTCTCGTCATTATTGTCGCCGTTGTAATCGTTATTGTCGTCGCCATCGTCACCATCATCACCATCATTATCGTCGATAATCGGTAATCGTCACCGTTCTCGTTTACGTTCGCGTTGTCCACATCGTTGTCACCAGAATCATCGTCATGATCGAATCGTTATCGTGGCTAATGCGTGTTTTCGTCATTGTCATTACGATTACCGTTGTAATCGTTCCACGTATAGTCATCGTTAGCGTGTGTCGGGCAATTGTCACACCATCGTCATCCCGCACGAGTGCAGTTTGTCGTATTTCGTCGATCTGGTTGAAATAAGTACAAAATGAACTAAACGGTTTGTCAAGTTTCTGGAACGCTTTCTTTTACGGTCTTCGGTTCGACACACGTAAAAGAAATAGGGACGCTCGGAACATCGAAGTTCCCTTGGAAAGCAAACATCGTCAGAATTGCGTCATTGCGTTTCTTTCGCGAGATACAACGAGGAGAGAATGGAAACGAGTCGATGGAATTCGTAAACCCCTTGTACAGTTCTCAACGTCGATGCGACACCGCGATTATCGTTTGGTCTAATTTCATAAACGGTGCGCGCTCTAGATAGTGGTATTTTGTTACGTGGCAAATGAAATATTCTCATCTCTAAAAAATATCTATAAACGGATTTATATTACAGGAACGAGCAACTCTGTTCTTAAGGTGGCCGAAAACTCGGGCGAAACGTCGAAAAAACAGAGCTGTTCACTCCGATACGATTATCGAACGTGGACTTTGTCCATTGGATGGATGTTGTACGATTTTTACTTTATCGCCGTCTCAGTTTTGCTTCTGATATTCTACTTTCTTCGTTATCGAGAAGGGAATCCTTTTTAGATTTTGCTTTATTTTTATTCACCTACCTCCGCTATAAGATAACGGGTCTAAGTGGCATTTGGAATGGAACATCGACGATATGGACAATCGTTTTCCTATATCGCATTTCCTGTTGTTTGCTTCGATTCGATCGCGACCGCGCGAATATCTTCTATTCTTTAGGAATCTTTGGAAACACTTTGTTTCACGACTCGGATCGTTTCACTGCGGTACTTCCCGATTGACGTATATAGTCGTTTATCTCTGTACACGAGTAGACATTCACGACGAGGAGATTGATCGTTAGTTCGACGAAGAAACGTCCTTGGATATTCCAACTCGAATTCATTTTTGTCGAGAACTTAAGACCATAAAAAATGTACGAAGAATCCTTTTTTCTTCTTCATCGACGTGGTCGATGCTTTAATATCTGCCCGTTATGTGTACGCGTTGTTTCGTTCTATTTACCTTTGTACGTCTTGTCCGTGTTATTGCTAGGCTGTGTTGCGTTGTTCCTATGTATCTCCATCTTTCTACGGCTTTTTCAGTGATGCTTTCAAAGCGATAACAGTGTCGAGTAATAGGTATGTATATAAAAAGATAACGAGGCAAAGGACGCGTTCTTTAAAGTTTGCGAGTGTAAGCGTCCAAAAAAACTGAGAACAGGCCAGGTTCGTTTATCGCGACAGCTTCTAACGCGATCGTTTCACAGCTTTGTATCGAAATTTTGCACGTACCAGCAGAGATCGTACACGGTCGAGTGTTCAGGAGAAGATCGCATTCTTTTTATCTTTTATCGTATCGATCTAAGTATCATAGGCGAAGGAAGCAAAGAAAATAGATAGAGAGAGCAAGAAGAGAGCATCGTTAATGTTATCGTCCTCATCGCTGTTGTCGTTATCGTTGTTGTTGTCTTGTTATTTTTGTTGTTTTTGTCGTGATTGTTTTTGTTATCGCTATTGTTGCTGCTATATGTTGTTATCGGTGGTCGCGGTAATATAGTTGTTGATCCAATAAACCTGTGCATTTAAAAACAAGGAACAACTGCGTATTTATGATTTATACGGGATTAGGCACGAAATTCGGATCGTAGAACGACCACGTCCAAGTCGTTCGATGTAGCCTCTCCTTAAGATTTTTCTAAAGTTTTATGAACCGCTAGTAGGCACGGTAAGGAATTCGCGAAACGGCAAGTCCAGAAATGAAGCGATCAAGTACACTCTCTGAACACCGCTCAGAACTCAACTATTACGGCTGAGCAGGCTGCCAATCCCTAGAATTCAAGTCTATAGGCACTGCAACTAGTCTCGTGGTCCTGCAGGTTAATCGTACATCGGGATGCAGAAGGTGAAAGGTCAATGTGGTTCGCAGCCAGAGCTTCTTCGTTGTCGGCTACCCAATAGCCCAGGGTGTCGGTGTCGTAAGTCGGGATCATGGTTACCTCTGAAAAGCAAAGATCATAATGTCAATCGTGCTAGGATTAGCAATTAAGCGCTACGTAAGGATATAGTTTCTCGATGAGAATTAAGACTTGAAAGTAAGAATGAAAAATTATTAGAGTTTTGGAATAAACGAGTGCTAATACCGATCGGTATAAATGTGTCCGAATGAAAACTGACATCGACCTACCGAGATCTTTGTCTTCCCAAGTCCTCTTAGCTTCCAACAAAGCATCATAGACTTCACGACTTGGCTCGGTACCGCTGAACACGTAATATCTCGCGCGAACTCTCTTGAAGAATTCCAACGATGTGTAATAGGAGTTTCCATGATGAGGTACATAAGTAAGATCCACGTAGACGGGTTGTACTTTATTCTTCGAATCCTTCAGCTTCTTCTCGTTCTTGCCCGGACTCTCAGAGCGTTTCTTGTTCTTCAGATTCTCCGATAGAACTTTTCTCGCTTGTTTCTTCTCCTTTTTCGGTGTTCCGGGTGTACCCTTGTTAGAAATTTCATTGGTCACAGGAGCTGGTGAAGGTAATCTCAATGGCTCACCCCAGTCGTTAATAGCGTCGAAATTTAGTCTCATATTGTTATCGGAATTCGTGTTTCTGAGGTTAAACTTGTGCGGTGGAATAGGAGAAGGAAGCCCCAATGGAGTTCCCCAACCATCTAACGGATCTTTCTTCGTGTCAGACTTCGGATCCTCCTCTTTACGATCGTCCGATTTACCATCAGAATCTGACGCTTCTCGACGAACGCTACCGTTGGTGTATCTCGCCGAGATAGTTTTACCCTGTGGCTCAGTTTCTTTAGCTTCCTTTTGATCCATCGACAGAGCTTTCTCGAAGTCGAGTCCAGCCTCGTCGATATATTTCTTCGGATCAGATTTCTCCTTGTAATCACCGGCATATTCTTTCTCCACCATGAAACGTTTGAACGTGTAATCACCTTGATCTGTCAGAGTGGAAGATTCGCCGATCTTCTGTATGCTGCCACTTGTTATATCTTTTTCAGATGGTAGTTCACCATAAATGCTGCTGCTCATCGCGCTGCTCATAAAGTCGCTAGATGTTTTTTCTTTCTCTTTTTCTTGCAAGGAACGTAGAAGGGAGCTTTCGGGACCCAAAGATTCCGTCATATCCTTGCTAGGTAAATATTCATCTACCTTCACGTCCACTTTCTCCGCCAATATCACCGTCTCCCCTTTTTCGTTTGTGGTTTCCGTGACTTCTCGGGTCGTCGTCACTATCTCACCGTCGTCGGACACTGTCTTGGTCGTGGTGATGATCGTTCTAATCACCTCTCCCGATCTGAATCCTTCTGGAGTTCCAGTTAAAGACCTACCTTCGGATCTTCGGTCCGGTGTAGTTCTTCCTGACAGAGAAGGAACGTCGGAAGCGATATCGCGTACTTGAGGAGGCATCGAACGTTTATCTATCGGCGTATGCTTCGTTTCTTCCTTTACGAATTTCGCTTCAGATTTTTCTTCCGCTTCCTCAACTTTCTTCTCTTCTTTCTTCCTTTCCGTAGACTCTTCGGTCTTCGTGGTTCTAATAGTAGTTTCTTTGATTATGGTACCTTCGTCGCTTAAAAATTCACTTTGCTTACTGGCTTCGGTTGTCATTTTTTCGATAGCCTCTCTGATGTCCTTCTCCGATATTTTACCACCCGTTTCGATGATAGTTGTTGTTCCTTTTTTAACGTCGACGTGCATACCCGACAGAATGTCCGATGTCAGACTCTCTTCGCTCAGTTTTTCGCCTCCTGTAATCACGATTTTCTTCGTTTCTGTTCTCACAGTTTCGACGGTCGATGGGATAGTTTCTTTGCTCACGATTTCTTTTATCGTTTCGAGATCGTCTGTGTCGGCCATCTCACCCTCGGGAACGATTATCTCGCGCTTTATGACTTTCGTAATCACCACTGGATCATCCTGCTCGATGATCTCCCGCTTTATTACCTTACGAATCGTTTCGGGTTCTTCTTGATCCGACACTTCTCGTGTCACGATTCTTTTAACCACGATCACCTTGCCATCTGGCGAAACTTCCTTTTCTTCGGTTGGCTCTCCTTCCATCTCTTCTTCACCTTTGATAATTCGTTTTTCCAACTCCTCGAACTCAAGCCTGGCCGAGGGTACGGATTTACTCGCGTCTACGTCTGATTCGATTACTTTTCTAATTACTTCCGTTTTACCCGTCAGTTGCGCGTCTGGTTCACCAATTTTACTTTCTTTCAGTACAGTAACTATCTGAGGTTTTGCTTCTACAGTGTGCGTAACGGATGATTTCTGGGTTACCGTAGTGGTGATGGTGGTGGAAGTACCGATACTCGTAGAAACTACATCTTTATCAGGCGAAATATGACCGGTTGGTTTACCGGCAGATTTATCTTCTACTTTCTCTACGGTGGAAGCTGTAGGCTCGGATATCGAATCGGGAGTTCCATCGCGAGTTATGTCTGGCGTTGATTTTCCTGATAACGTTGTTATATGAGTCGTACGTATCTCGGTTACTCCGCCAACGAACGCTTTGTGGAATTGGCTCTCGTAACTTGTCGAATAATCCGTCATCGATGTTTCTATATGGCCTTCGCGTTGTCCCGAATATTCCACCGTTTTGTAATCGTAAGACATTTTACCTTCTCCGTGGTCGGGTTCGTATCTAAGCTCTAGAGATTTTTCGTAACGATAGCCATCTTTGCCGTAGCTGTCATCTGGCTCGTCGTCGTGATAATACACCTCCACGTCGATCACGGATTCTCGGGTAAGTTTTCTCTTCAGAATTAATTCCTCCATTATTTCTAGAATAATGTATCGAGGTAAAGATGATCGGACGATAATTTCTTCTAGAATTTCTTCGGTGATTTTCTTTCCTTGCTTAATGTAGTCTTCTTCGAGAAGTTTCTCAATTTCGATTCTCTTCTCTTCTGAGATCGAAACTTCTTCGTCGATATGTGGCTCAGAACGTACAGGGCTATCTTGAGTAGATTTATCAGAAGCAATCAGTTCGGAACTTACGCTAGAACTTATCGAATGATCCGACTTCTCCATCTTTTGCTCGGATGTATCTAAAACTGAATCTCTGTTGAGTTTCCTCGTCATAATAATTGTCTCTATGATAGTCATTACTGTCAACTCTGAGACTGAATAAGTTCTAATTATTTCTTCTATTACGACCATTGTGATCTTCCTTCCCTTATTTATATATTCTTCTAAAATATACTTTTTAATATTTGCTTCTTTCTCAGACGCTATTCTCATCATATCTTCTCGATCGACCTGCGTTTGGTCCATTACAACATTTACAGGGAATAATTTATAGATATCATTCATTAATAGCGATTTATCTTTAGTTACCTCTGTCGTAGAAACGCTTATTTTCGTAAAATCGTCCAGTTTAACTGGCGTCTTTAATGCCCCATCCTTTTCGACTGATTTCCGAATATCAATCTGTTTCTCTTCGTCATCTAACTTTTTACTATCGATTTCTTTTCTTTTATCGCCTTCGTCTAAATCAGCGATGCTGGGAGACTTTGATTTGTCAGACAAATCTTTAGCTTCTCCTGAAACACTTGTTATACTGGGAGATCTGGATTTCTCAGTTTCTTTTATACCAACTTCCTTCAAATCAGGTATCTCGCTAGCAATGCTAGGAGTCTTTGATTTATCCTTAGGTTCTGATAGGACACTTGTTACACTGGGTGATCTGGATTTTCCAATGTCTTTAGCTTCAACTTCCTTTACATCGGAAACGTCACCAGCGATGCTTGGGGATTTCGACTTGTCTGATACATCTCTCGAGTCCACCGTTGCACTTGGTATACTTGGAGATCTGGATTTCTCAGTATCTTTTGTTTCAACATCCTTTATGTCGGGAACTTCTCCAACGACACTTGGAGACTTGGATTTGTCCGCTGCTTCCTTTGGTTCACTTAAAACACTTGTTACACTAGGAGATCTGGATTTGTCTTTTACGTCAATATCCTTGAAATCAGGCGTGTCGCCAGCGATGCTAGGCGACTTGGATACATCCGATTTACCCGCTACATCCTTAGATTCCACTGGAACACTTGGTATACTCGGAGATCTAGATTTCACGATATCTTCCAATTCAACTTCTTTCACATCAGGTGCCTCGCCAGCAATACTCGGTGACTTTGATTTATCCGATACATCTTTAGCTTCCTTCGCAGCACTTGGTATAGTTGGCGATATAGGTTTGTCAATAGATTTCGTCTCAACCTCCTTTAGGTCAGGTGATTCACCAGTAATGCTAGGTGACTTTGACTTATCTGATACATCTTTCAATCCTACTGAAATATCTGTTACACTTGGGGATTTAGATTTGTCCGCGGAATCTGCAATATCTTTCAAATCTAATATATCACTGGCAACGCTAGGGGATTTTGATTTATCCGTTAAATCCTTTGCTTCCGCTGGGGCACTTGTTACGCTAGGTGACCTAGATTTATCAGCATCCTTCGTGGGAACATCCTTCAAATCGAGTGCCTCGGCAACAATGCTGGGAGACCTGGATTTATCCTTCGATTCATCTGTAACACTAATCACACTGGGAGACCTAGATTTCCCAATTTCTTTAGCCTCAACATCCTTCAAATCAATAGCTTCGCCGGCAATACTGGGCGATTTCGATTTATCTACTGTTTCTTTTAGTTCCACTGAAACACTTGTTATGCTAGGAGATCTAGATTTCTCCATATCTTTCAGATCAGGAACTTCACCTGCAACACTGGGAGATTTTGATTTATCTGATACGTCCTTTGATTCCACAGGAATGCTTGCTATACTGGGAGATCTGGATTTCTCAACATCTTTCAAATCCGGAACTTCGCTAGCAACACTGGGAGATTTTGATTTATCTGATACGTCCTTCGATTCCACAGGAATGCTTGGTATACTGGGAGATCTGGATTTCTCAACATCCTTCAAATCGGGAACTTCGCCAGCGACACTGGGAGATTTTGACTTATCTGATACGTCCTTAGATTCCACAGGAATGCTTGGTATACTGGGAGATCTAGATTTCTCAACGTCTTTCAAATCGGGAACTTCGCTAGCGACACTGGGAGATTTTGACTTATCTGATACGTCCTTAGATTCCACAGGAATACTTGGTATACTGGGAGATCTAGATTTCTCAACATCTTTCAAATCGGGAACTTCGCCAGCGACACTGGGAGATTTTGACTTATCTGATACGTCCTTAGATTCCACAGGAATGCTTGGAATACTGGGAGATCTGGATTTATCAACATCCTTCAAATCGGGAATTTCGCCGGCGACACTGGGAGATTTTGACTTATCTGATACGTCCTTGGATTCCACAGGAATACTTGGTATACTGGGAGATCTGGATTTCTCAACATCTTTCAAATCGGGAACTTCGCCAGCGACACTGGGAGATTTTGACTTATCTGATACGTCCTTGGATTCCACAGGAATACTTGGTATACTGGGAGATCTAGATTTCTCAACATCTTTCAAATCGGGAACTTCGCCAGCGACACTGGGAGATTTTGACTTATCTGATACGTCCTTGGATTCCACAGGAATACTTGGTATACTGGGAGATCTAGATTTCTCAACATCTTTCAAATCGGGAACTTCGCCAGCGACACTGGGAGATTTTGACTTATCTGATACGTCCTTGGATTCCACAGGAATACTTGGTATACTGGGAGATCTAGATTTCTCAACATCTTTCAAATCAGGAACTTCGCCAGCGACACTGGGAGATTTTGACTTATCTGATACTTCTTTCGATTCAGTGGAAACACTTGGTATACTGGGAGATCTAGATTTTGCAACATCCTTTAAGTCTTGAGCTTCTCCAGCAACACTGGGAGATTTTGACTTATCTGATACGTCCTTCGATTCCATAGGAATACCTGGTATACTGGGAGATCTAGATTTCTCAACATCCTTTAAGTCGGGAATTTCATCAGCAACACTAGGCGACTTTGACTTATCCAAAGCGTCCTTTACTTCAGCCGGAATACTGGTTATACTGGGAGATCTAGATTTCTCAATATCCTTTAAGTCAGGTACTTCTCCAACAATGCTGGGTGACTTTGATTTATCCGTGACTTCTTTCGATTCCGTTGATGCGATTGATATACTCGGAGATCTAGATTTCTGTGTATCTTTTATATCGGCGTCCTTTACATCAGGTATTTCGCCAGCGATACTAGGAGTCTTTGATTTATCTGATGCGTCTTTCGCTTCAGTTGGGACACTTGTAATGCTAGGAGATCGAGATTTCTCAATATCTTTTGCTTCAACATCTTTCAAATCAGGAACCTCCCCAGCAATGCTAGGCGATTTTGATTTATCGGATGTGTCCTTTGTCTCAGTTACAACACATGCAACACTAGGAGACCTGGATTTTTCAGCACTTTTTGCATCAATTTCATCTAAATCAGGTTTCTCGCCAGCAATGCTAGGTGACTTTGATTTATCAGTTGGTTCCCTCAGCTCGGCTGAAATACTTGTTACACTAGGAGATCTAGACTTCTCAGAATCTTTTACGCAAACGTCTTTTAATTCTGGAATCTCACCTGCAATGCTGGGTGACTTGGATTTATCTGGTGTTTCTTTCCGCTCAGTAGGGACACTTATCACACTAGGAGATCTAGATTTCTCAATATCTTTTTCGTCAATCTCCTTTAAGTCAAGAGTCTCACTAACAATACTAGGTGACTTTGACTTATCCGAAAGCTCCTTCGTTTCAACTGCGATACTTGTTACGCTGGCAGATCTGGATTTATCAAAATCTTTTTCATCCACTTCCTTTAGATCGGCAATATCTCCTGCAATGCTTGGTGTCTTGGATTTATCAGTTGGTTCTTTTGGTTCCGTAAGGACACTAGTTACGCTAGGCCTAGGAGACCTAGATTTGTCAACATCCTTTAAGTCAGGTTCTTCACCAACAACGCTAGGAGTCTTTGACTTATCTGATACTTCTTTAAACTCCGCTGAAATACTTGTTATGCTAGGAGACCTAGACTTCTCGATATCCTTTAAATCTGGTGTTTCACCAGTAATGCTAGGAGTCTTTGACTTATCTTTCAGTTCCGTTGAAATACTTGTCACACTAGGAGATCTGGATTTCTCAATATCTTTTGTTTCGAGTTCTTTTAGATCTAACGTATCACTGACGATGCTTGGTGACTTTGATTTATCTGATATATCTTTAGTTTCTATTGGAGCACTTGGTATACTCGGAGATCTAGATTTCTCAGCACCTTTCGCTTCAACGTCCTTCAGATCAGGCGTTTCACCAGTGACACTAGGAGACTTCGACTTATCCGATACATCTTTCGCTTCAGCTGGGACGCTTATTACACTAGGAGACCTAGATTTTTCAATTTCTTTAGCTTCAAGATCCTTTAAGTCAGGTGTCTCGCTAGCGATACTAGGAGATTTCGACTTATCCGGCACGTCCTTTGCTTCGGATGGGACACTCGTTACACTGGGAGACCTAGATTTTTCTATTTCTTTAGCTTCAATGTCCTTTAAGTCAGGTGTCTCGCCAGCGATGCTAGGAGATTTCGACTTATCCCGCACGTCCTTTGCTTCAGATGGGACACTCGTTACACTGGGAGACCTAGACTTCTCTATTTCTTTAGCTTCAAGATCCTTTAAGTCAGGTGTCTCGCTAGCGATACTAGGAGATTTCGACTTATCCGGCACGTCCTTTGCTTCGGATGGGACACTCGTTACACTGGGAGACCTAGATTTTTCAATTTCTTTAGCTTCAAGATCCTTTAAGTCAGGTGTCTCGCCAGCGATGCTAGGAGATTTCGACTTATCCCGCACGTCCTTTGCTTCAGATGGGACACTCGTTACACTGGGAGACCTAGACTTCTCTATTTCTTTAGCTTCGATGTCCTTTAAGTCAGGTGTCTCGCCAGCAATACTAGGAGATTTCGACTTATCCGGTACGTCCTTTGCTTCGGATGGGACACTCGTTACACTGGGAGACCTAGACTTTTCTATTTCTTTAGCTTCAATGTCCTTTAAGTCAGGTGTCTCGCCAGCGATACTAGGAGATTTCGACTTATCCGGTACGTCCTTTGCTTCGGATGGGACACTCGTTACACTGGGAGACCTAGACTTCTCTATTTCTTTAGCTTCAATGTCCTTTAAGTCAGGTGTCTCGCCAGCGATGCTAGGAGATTTCGATTTATCCGGTACGTCCTTTGCTTCGGGTGGAACACTCGTTACACTAGGAGACCTAGACTTCTCTATTTCTTTAGCTTTAATATCCTTTAAGTCAGGTGTCTCGCCAGCAATACTAGGAGATTTCGACTTATCCAGTACGTCCTTTGCTTCGGATGGGACACTCGTTACACTGGGAGACCTAGACTTTTCTATTTCTTTAGCTTCAATGTCCTTTAAGTCAGGTGTCTCGCCAGCGATACTAGGAGATTTCGACTTATCCGGTACGTCCTTTGCTTCGGATGGAACACTCGTTACACTGGGAGACCTAGACTTCTCTATTTCTTTAGCTTCAATGTCCTTTAAGTCCAATGTTTCGCCAGCGATACTAGGAGATTTCGACTTATCCGGTACGTCCTTTGCTTCGGATGGGACACTCGTTACACTGGGAGACCTAGACTTCTCTATTTCTTTAGCTTCAATGTCCTTTAAGTCAGGTGTTTCGCCAGCGATGCTAGGAGATTTCGACTTATCCGGTACGTCCTTTGCTTCGAATGGGACACTCGTTACACTGGGAGACCTAGACTTCTCTATTTCTTTAGCTTCAATGTCCTTTAAGTCAGGTGTTTCGCCAGCGATGCTAGGAGATTTCGACTTATCCGGTACGTCCTTTGCTTCGAATGGGACACTTGTTACACTGGGAGACCTAGACTTCTCTATTTCTTTAGCTTCAATGTCCTTTAAGTCAGGTGTCTCGCCAGCAATACTAGGAGATTTCGACTTATCCGATACTCCCTTTCCTTCGGATAGGATACTCGTTACACTGGGAGACCTAGACTTCTCTATTTCTTTAACTTCAATGTCCTTTAAGTCAGGTGTCTCGCCAGCGATACTAGAAGACTTCGATTTATCTGACACGTCCTTTGCTTCAGTTGAGACACTTGATATGCTGGTGGACCTAGATTTTTCCATATCTTTTGTTTCAACTTCTTTTAAGTCAGGAATCTCTCCAGCAATACTAGGTGTCTTTGATTTATCCACCGGTTCCTTTTGTTCAGCCAAGAGACTTGTGACGCCAGTGACACTAGGAGATTTTGACTTCTCCATATCTCTTGCCACAATATCCTTTATATCGCATACCTCGTCAACAATACTGGACGACTTTGACGCATCTGATGCGTCTTTAGATTCTCCTGAGACGCTTGTTATACTGGAAGATGCAGACTTCTCATCTTCTGCCTCTGCATCCTCTAAATCTGAATAACGAGGGAATTTATACTTAAGTTTGTCGACCTTTTCTTCAACCTCCTTTAGGTCCTTCGGTTCTTCTAAAACGCTCGGTGATATCGGTTTCTCTTTTCTTTCTTCCGCTTCCGTAGGGAATTTACTTTCCTCCGTTGGTGATTTTTTATCAATAGCCTTCGAATCTGGCTTCTCTGCAGGACTAATTGGTGATTTCGAACGATCTGTAATAGCCTCACGTTCTTCGGTAGCACTCGTTATACTTAACGCCCTAGCCTTGTCTATTTCCTTTACATCGATCTCTTTCCACTCACGCGGTTCAGTAGGAATACTGGGTCGCTTTGATACATCCAAAGGTGCCTCTGATTCTATCGGTAATTTTTGTTTATCATCAACTTCTCTTAAATCTAGTTTTGCACTGGGAATTTCTGTGATGTCTGCTTTCGAAGGTTGTTCAAGAACGGGACTTGTAGTTGGAGTTCTAGGTTCCTCTGGTGTTTTTCTTTTCTTGGATTCTTCAGCCTGACGTTTAGAAACATCTACTTGTTCTTCTATCTTCTTTTCTGCTTCTACGGTAGTTATCTCAGATTTTTCCAACTTTGTCAAATAGACAATCGTCTTTTCTACCATTTTATCCTCGCCTACCTCTTGCAAATCCTCTTTATCGCTAGGTGCCGGAGAAGGAGATTTTTTGTCTGCTTCTTTCTTTCCTAATTTGTCCTGGTCAGTAATAATTGCTGGCTTAAGGTCTGTGATTGGTTGTATCTTTTCTGCTTTGATAGGTTCGAAATCAATTGGTTTCTCTTTTAGTTCTGGACTCTTTTCAGGACTCTTTTCAGGACTCTTTTCAGGACTCTCTTCAGGACTTTTCTTAGGTGAAATACCGACACGTTCTTTCTTGTCTTCTTTTTCATCACTTACAGGCATCTCAATTTTCCTATCAACTTGAACAACTTCTTTAATTACTTCTGTTTTCAAACTTTCCAGCATTCCAATCTTTCTTTCTGGAACTATCGTTTCGAAAGTTGACTTTAGAGGTTCTATATCTTTCATATCAGAAGTCTTCGCCGATTCTTCCGGTGATTTTGCAAAAATAGTTTCCGCCGGAGAAACATCTTCCGATCGAAGCGACTCCGGTGATTTCGATGCAACGATGTCGAGACTTTTCTTACGAATTTCATCATCGACTTTAACTTTTTCTTGAATCAGCATCGGTTTCTCTAACGCTTCTTTAATCATTTTTCCATCTAATTCTTTTTTGTCAGCAATGGTATCCACTTCTTTAGTAGCTATATCAACAGATGGTTCGATTGTTTCAATCTTCCTAGTCTCTAATTCTTTCTTTTCGACTTTTTCACGAACGGTTTTAGCCATATCCTCTAACATTTCTGTTTGTTGTTGCAAACTGGGAGACTTTGAAACTTCTGATTCTATCAGAGATGGAGAAGTGCTACTCTCCGCTTCTTTTGGTTTACTAGGTACCGCCTTCTCTAAACTGTCTTCGAGATCACGTGAGTCACGAGTGTCAATCGGTGATTTATCCAAGCTGTCTTCGGGAGTTACCTTTCCGACATCTTTGATTGATGGTGACTTGTCAGAAATGCTATCTTTTTCTGGAGAACTGATTTCTGAGTGTAGAGAGTCCTTATCTAGAAGCAAAGAATCTTTATCAGATGTTGATTTGACAGATGCATCTTTAAGAGAATCATCAGGTGTAACAGTTTTTTGGAGCGCGATAGTACCAGTTGGGGAAATTTCAATTTCTTGTCCGCCATCTTCGCTGCTTGCTGTAACTAACATCCTTCGAACAGCTGCAGCATCATCTTCAGGCGATTTCTCAGGTTTCTTTTCTTCTTTAACTGCAACTGGTATCTCTTTGAGTGGCTCTTCTTTTCGAGCCAACGATAAGTCTTCAAGAACAACTTTCTCAATTTTCTTGTCACCTTCGAGCTTTTCTATTTTGGGAGATACTTTCTCATCCTTTTGAGTTAAATCTTCAGGAGCAACCTTCTCCATTTTCTTGTCATCTTCAATCTTTTCTACTTTAGGAGATATTTCTTCATCTTTCTTAGCCAAGTCTTCAGGAACAACTTTCTCCATTTTTTTGTCATCCTCGATCTTTTCTATTTTGGGAGATACTTCTTCATCTTTCTTAGCTAAGTCTTCAGGAGCAACTTTCTCCATTTTCTTGTCATCTTCGACCTTTTCTAGTTTGGGAGATACTTCTGCATCTTTTTTAGCTAAATCTTCAAGAGTAACTTTCTCAATTTTCGTGACATCTTCGATCTTTTCTGCTTTGGGAGATATTTTCTCATCTTTTTTGGCTAAATCTTCAGGCGCAACCATCTCCACTTTCTTGTCGTCTTCGATCTTTTCTACTTTGGGAGATATTTTCTCGTCCTTTTTAGCTAAGTCTTCTAGAGTCACTTTCTCAATTTTCTTGTCATCTTCGATTTTTTCTACTTTGGGAGATACTTCTTCATCTTTCTTAGCTAAGTCTTCAGGAGCAACTTTCTCCATTTTCTTGTCATCTTCGACCTTTTCTAGTTTGGGAGATACTTCCGCATCTTTTTTAGCTAAATCTTCAAGAGTAACTTTCTCAATTTTCGTGACATCTTCGATCTTTTCTGCTTTGGGAGATATTTTCTCATCTTTTTTAGCTAAATCTTCAGGCGCAACCATCTCCACCTTCTTATCGTCTTCGATCTTCTCTACTTTGGGAGATATTTTCTTGTCATCTTCGATCTTTTCTACTTTGGGGGATACTTCCTCATCTTTCTTAACTAATTCCTGAATACTCTTCTTACGCTCCACTTCAAGTATTTCCGGTTTCTTTTCAACAAGTTCTTCCTTCGGTACGCGATCAACAACTTCCGATTCCGGAATTTTCTTGGAAACGTCGATGACTGCCTCCAATTTGTCTTCTCGCTTTTCGTCTTTTGTTAATGAAATTTCAGTAGGCTTGATTTCATCCATGATTTCCTTTTGAACAGGTGACTTTGGTTCAGTCACCTTTTCCATCGGTCTCTCTTCTTCTTTCATTTCTATTGGTTTTACTTCTTTCTTTTCCACTGGTTTCACTTCTTCTTTCTTTTCTACTGGTTTCACTTCTTCTTTCTTTTCTACTGGTTTCACTTCTTCTTTCTTTTCTATCGGTTTTATTTCTTCCTTCTTTTCCAATGGTTTCACTTCTTCTTCCTTTTCTACTGGTTTCATTTCTTCTTCCTTTTCTACTGGTTTTACTTCTTCTTTCTTTTCTACTGGTTTTACCTCTTCCTTCTTTTCCATTGGTTTCACTTCTTCTTTCTTTTCCATTGGTTTCACTTCCTCTTCCTTCTCTACTGGTTTCATTTCTTCTTTCTTTTCTACCGGTTTTACTTCTTCCTTCTTTTCCAATAGTTTCACTTCCTCTTCCTTCTCTACTGGCTTCACTTCTTCTTTCTTTTCCACTGGTTTCACTTCCTCTTCCTTCTCTACTGGTTTCACTTCATCTTTCTTTTCCACTGGTTTCACTTCCTCTTCCTTCTCTACTGGTTTCACTTCTTCCTTCTTTTCCATTGGTTTCACTTCCTCTTCCTTCTCTACTGGTTTCACTTCTTCCTTCTTTTCCATTGGTTTTACTTCTTCTTTCTTTTCTATTGGTTTTACTTCATCTTTCTTTTCCACTGGTTTCACTTCCTCTTCCTTCTCTACTGGTTTCACTTCTTCCTTCTTTTCCATTGGTTTCACTTCCTCTTCCTTCTCTACTGGTTTCACTTCTTCCTTCTTTTCCATTGGTTTTACTTCTTCTTTCTTTTCTATTGGTTTTACTTCTTCCTTTTCTACTGGTTTCACTTCTTCCTTCTTTTCCATTGGTTTTACTTCTTCCTTTTCTACTGGTTTCACTTCTTCCTTCTTTTCCAATGGTTTTACTTCTTCTTTCTTTTCTATTGGTTTTACTTCTTCCTTTTCTACGGGTTTCACTTCTTCCTTCTTTTCCATTGGTTTTACTTCTTCCTTTTCTACTGGCTTGGCTTCTTCCTTCTTTTCCAATGGTTTTACTTCTTCTTTCTTTTCTATTGTTTTTACTTCTTCTTCCTTTTCTACTGGTTTAACTTCTTCCTTCTTTTCCACTGGTTTTACTTCTTCTTCCTTTTCTACTGGTTTAACTTCTTCCTTCTTCTCCATTGGTTTTATTTCTTCTTTCTTTTCTATTGGTTTTACTTCTTCTTTCTTTTCTATGGGTTTTACTTCTTCTTCCTTCTCTACTGGTTTCACTTCTTCCTTCTTCTCCAATGGTTTTAATTCTTCTTTCTTTTCTATTGGTTTTACTTCTTCCTCTTTTTCTACTGGTTTAACTTCTTCCTTCTTTTCTATTGGCTTAAATTCTTTTTCTTCTAGCTTTTCTAATTCTTTCTGAATAACTTCTTTTTCCGCCACTAGTTCACCGATTGAACGTTTCCTTCTTTCTTTTTCTATTGTAATCACATCCACTTGTTCTTCGGGTGATTCAGTCTTCTGCTCCTTCTTCTCTTTAGCTTCGTCTAAATACTTTTCTATGGTATCAAGAGATTCTGGTACTTCGGTTACTTTAACTTCCTTTTCTTTCTCTGTAACTGGTTTTACTTCGACAGGTAATTCTGTCTTCCCTATTTTTCCCTTTGTCTCGTGAACGAATTTTTCGTCAGCCTCAATAACTTCACTTATGGTATCTTCCACAGCTTCTTCAGCATATTCCCGCTCGCGTGATTCGTCTGATTTTGGTGAAATAATACGCGATGTATCTTCCAAAGGAGTAACAGTTACATCACGTACTTTATATTCTTGTTCGACGGCCTCAAAGTCGTCGCCAATGTCTTTTTCCTGTCTTTTGTCGATAATTTCTTTTAGAGATACCGGTTTTGTAGGTATTGTGTCCTCATAGTCACGAACCTCTTTCGGTTTTGTGGATGATTTTTTAACGTAACTTACAAAATCATCTTCTTCTTCTTCTTCAGCTGACAAACAAACGGATTCTTCTTCGACGCCGAGTTCTTCTTTATGTGGTTCAGAAATTTTAGCTTCTTCTTTGGGTGATTTCATCTCTTTTTCCTTTGAGATCTCTTTTTCCTTCAAAATCTCTTTTTCTACAGGAGATTTTATTTCTGGTTTCGCGACCGATATAACTTCGATTGGTGATAATTTTTCTTCCTTTTTGTCTAATTTCGATGGTGCTTCCATCTCTTCCTCCTTCGTTTCTTCTTTCTTCTCAGCTTCTTCTTTCTTTGCTTTGGTATCAATCGGTTCTAGTTCGGAATCAAACAAACCATCAGTTTTAACATCGACTAACTTTTTAACGATAATTTCCTGAATAATACGAATTATGATCACTTTCGGGACAGTCTTCTTGATGGAAATTTCTTCGACGATTTCGATAGTTATGCATTTTCCTCTTTTTATGTATTCATTGATAATATACTCTTCAAGCTCCATTTTCAATTTCGGAGTGATAGATTCTTCCAATTTTAAGATATCAACGTTATCGACGACATCCTTCTTTGAAAGACCCTTTCTTATAATAATCTCTTCGATAATATAGATAACACGCTCCTTTGGAACACCTTTAACAATTGTAATGTATTCTATAATCTCAATAGTGATTTTCTTCTTCTTAATCACAAGTTCTTCAATAATCTCTTCCACAATACGATCTACCTTATCGACAATAGCTTTTATTTCAGCGGGTAATTTAATCGAGATTTCAATTTGTTTACTCAAGTCCACTTTGCTTTCCTGCATTTTATCTGTAACAAATTTCGGTGAAGTTGGTGTTGAGCCAGGAGAAACCATTACAATCTCCGCTTTGGCGGGAGAAATCTTTTGCTCGAAACCTATTACAGGCTCTTCTATAGCTGTTTGAACTTTCTCCTCTTTTTCGATCGGTGATTTTACAGTTTCTTTCACGCAAACGTCTTCCACCCCAGCTTCCAGTACGTCCACCTTCAAAGACAAATCTTTAACTTCGGGAGCAATCTCTTTGACATCTTTCATCATTTCTTCGCAAATTTCCTTAACATCGCGCTTATCTTTCTCTTCTTTCGGAGATATAATTGGCTCTGTTTCTTTGACAACTTGGACACAAGGTTCTTCCTTTGTTTCTGCAACAAGTTCTTCGGCTTCCTCCTGGTACAAAGAAATTTCCTCGGTAATTCCAACTTTCGTGGGTATCATAGGAACCTTAGTTTCCGCGACAGCTTTAGGCGGCGACACAGCTTCCGCCACAGGTTTAGGTGGCGACACAGCTTCCGCCACAGGTTTAGGTGGCGACACAGCTTCCGCCACAGGTTTAGGTGGCGACACAGCTTCCGCCACAGGTTTAGGTGGCGACACAGCTTCCGCTACAGGTTTAGGTGGCGACACAGTTTCTCCCTTTTTGATTGGTTCCTTGAACAACAACTTGTCCGAGAAGACATCGTCCTCTTTCAGAACTTCGGCAACCTTACGCACGATTTCGGTAACATCTCTAACTTTGTCCTCGATGTCGATACCAGCTGTTCCAGCAAGAACCTCTCCAACGTCTAGAACAGCTTCTTTAACATCTTTCGTAGGTATTTCTTCTTCCAAGTGTTCCGCTTTTGGTATTTCGAATTTCACCTTTTCAGGCTCTTTGCTTTCGGGGGATGTGCCTTCGATATGTGGCTTAATCGCTTCCAACTTCTCCACCACACCTTCCAGAGTGTCCTTAACGACATCCTTCGTTAATGGTACCTCTCGTGTCAAATCAGCTGTTTCAGCGGCAATCTTCTCTTCCAACGACTCCAAAGAATCCCTCAAGCTGTCCTTTACTGTTTTAAATTTCTTCGAAGCTTCTTCCAACAGTGCCTTTATTTCTTCTGCTTCTTCTTCGACTTCTTCTGCAAGCTGCTCTTCCTTCTTAGCTTTAATCTCAATCTCCGGTGACTTTTCCATCTCTTCTGCGACCTCGACATCTTTCGACGGAACTTCGCTTGGTTTCGCTATTTCTTTTTTCAATTCAATTTTTTCTTCCTCAATGGGTTTCGATACCACCGACACTGGAGATTTCCTTTCTTCTTTCACAGCCTCTTCCTCAGTAGGTTTAATTTCTTTCTCTTTAATTTCGAGTTCTTTTACGTCACGTTCTGTTACAGTCACACCCTCGAGTTTTTCCTTAGCCATCGCGATGGTTTCTTCCGTGATCGAAGCAGCCCTCTCTTGTATCTTCGGTTCCACTTCAGGAACTACTTCCTGGACTTTCTCAGTAGGTTTACCAACTTTCAGGAATATTTTCTCAACATCGACTTCTTCGAGCACAGTCTTCTCTTGTACCTTTGCCTCTTTCGGAGAACTGGACTTTGACGAAGACTTTTCATCGACGTCCTTCTCTTGTTCCTTCTTTGATTTCTTGGTTAATTTATCGATACCCTTTTCAAACTTATCGGCAACCTTGCCGAAGAAGCTAAAAACTCCTTTTTGTTCCTTAACAGGTGGCGTAGGTGGTTCTTTGACTTCATGTGTTGGTACCGGTGCCGGTACTTGTGGCTGAGGCTCTGGTTCTTGCTGTGGTTGTGGCGGTTGTACCAATGCTGGTTTTTCCTCTTTGTCCTTCTCGAAATCTTCCATTCTGTACAATTTAGGATCTACCTCTTCGTGGACTGGCAAATCAGCAACTTCGTCTGGTGTTTTTACAATGTCGCGTTGAAGACACTGTACAGCTTGACGAACATCAAACACTTGAACGTCTGGTTTTGTAGTTACCGTTGGAGGTACGGTTCGCGAAGCAACGACCTCTTCTTTAACTTTCTGTACCACATCCTTCTCTTTCACTTCCTCGATAATGTGTTTCTCGTCGATATCTTCTTTGATTTCGTCCAGAGGTATACGCTCATCTTCTGGAAGTGTCGGCGCTGTGGTTGTAGCACCAGATTCCAAAGTTGAAATTCGTTCTTGCGATTCTTCTAATTTTTCTGGTATTTGTTCCTTTTGGTCAGCTTCGGGTTTCAAATCAGTGTCAGTGGTTTTCTTCTCGGAAGAGTCCAACTTATCAGGGCTCAAACTCGAAGGTTCTTTGGTAATGTCCTCGCTATCCTTCTTACCGGAATCGTCTTTCTCTTCTGGTTTTTGTTGGATTATTTCTGCTGCGGGGGCAACTATTTCTTTAGCCTCTTCTTCCAATTGCTCCCTACGATCTGGTGACAAATCAATTGGCTCCGCCTTCTCTTCTTCGGCTTTCAATATTGCCTCCTTCGCTTCCAATGGTTTTTCACGCTTCTCTATGCTCTCGTCCTTCTCTTTCTCCTCCACTTCTTCCTCGGCACCTTTTTCCTTCACCTGCTCCATATCCTTTAGCATCTTCGCCTTCTCAGATTCAGCCTCGTCCAAAATATGCTTCTGTTCACCTTCGCCGCTCTGAGTAGAGTCTTCTATATAATCTTCCTCTTTTTCAACGATCAAATACTCATCGATAAGTTCTCTCTTAAGTGCATCTTCCATGTCAGCTTCGATTATGTCATCGTCCGTGATATCTTCTTCTTTCTTATCAGTAAGTTCTGCTGTGATTTCATCATCTCCTTCGGAACGATCATCTTTTCGTGTTTCTTCGATAAGATCTGCTTTTTTAAGCACTGCTTCGATCTCTTCGACTACTTCTCTTTCTTCCTTTAGATCAGCCAACACTTTGCTTTCGATAGAATCCAAAGAAATATCTTCCGATTGTTCCATTAGACTCTTCTCTACGAGCCTAGCTCCTGTTTCAGCTTCGATTCCAGATGGTGTGGATACGGTTGAAGAATCGGCAGTACCTTTGTCGCTCTTCGCTTTGCGAACGACGCCATCTTTGTCAGACTTAACAGAGGTTGTTGGAGTGCTACGAGTCGACTTCGCTGGACTACCAGATACTCGAACTTTACTCGGACTAACTGGTTTTGGTCGACGGCTAAGCGGTTTTCTGTCCATTGGTTTTGGTTTGGCTGGTACTTTGACCATGCCAGTGGTTATAGCCGATTCGATATTCTTCTGTTCAAGTACTTTTCTATTATTTGCATCCTTAGTGCTTTTCGCTGGTGGTGCAGCTGCTGCCTTCTGGGTCTTTGCTTTAGTCACGCTCACTTTCGATATCTCTGTCTTTGTGGCAACTCCGTTTATAGTTTTCTTAGGGGTCGTTGGAGAAGATTTTACTATCATTCCAGCGTCCTTCTTTTCTACGGGAGATTGTTTCGCTTTTTTATCGGTTACCTTTGCCTTTGTTTCAATTTTTCCAGGTTTAACGCCCTTTGGTTCTTTCGATTCTTTCTTTTTGGCTACTTCTTTTGGTTTTGATTCCTTCGTCGGTGGAGTTATCTTTTCTGTTTCTTTCGGAGGCTCGATCTTCTTCTGGACATCCTCCTCGCGTTTCTCTAATTTCTCCTCTATCTTTTCTGGCTTCTCCTTGCCAACATCCTTCTTTACAATCTCCTTCTTCGCTTCCTTCGCTTCTTTTTCTATCTTTTTACTCTCCTTCTCCACCTCTATCTTCTTGTTCTCCACTATTTTCTTAGGCTTCGTTTCAGCTTTAACAGGTTTCGTAGGAATAATCGATGTCGCTTGCGTCTTTGGAGGTAATTCATCTGTAGCTTTCGTTTTTATCTCAGGCGATTCTTTTTTCTCTTTCTTCGCCTCTGTGCCTAACTTCTTCGAAGCTTCTTTTTCGCTAATCAGGCCCAATTTCTGTTTCGTGGGTTTGTCTCGCAGGGTAGCTAATGACGCAGACGGCGAGAGGCTCTTTGCAGAACAAACAGGATGCTTTAAGAACTCCAGGTGTTTCAATCGTTCGAAACCTTCGAAGATCTTCTGTTGAGGCGTACTTCCAGGAAACAATATTCTCGTAATTGTGTCTTCGGGGTTTGCGGGTTGCCAGACTAATAACGCGCATATGGAGACCAAATTCTGGATCGGGAAGGTTAAATTGTTCGAGTCTTTCTTGTGACTACCGGCAAAAAGTTTCGAATCGGCGGCGTGCCATCTCGCCAGAAATTCTTTAACTTCGCGACTATCCTTGCTGGGGCTTAACACGTACATGTCCAACGTGCCGTGACCTACTTTATGATAGAGATTGATCGGATCTGGGTCTCTGTAGCACGGATGCGCTCGCAGGCTGATGTGACGCAGATTGACAACCATCTCTTGGCCAATATCGGTGAGATTTAGTATCAGAGGATCGATATCTTTGTCCCCGTCCGGTGAATTGGATTGTCTTCTCTCCTGTTACGCGAAAGAACGCAACATCGACAGTTTTAATAAACGTAATAAATTAATCAAGCTTGATTAGCATATATTCTCAAGTAAGAAAGTGTAGAATCGACAATTTTGTTTATAAATTAACGATACTTACGATTAGGTTGCAGAAGAAATGTCCGATTTGAGGATAGACGTGCATTTCTTTCTTCTTGCGGAGCACACTGGACATGCCTCCAACATTACTATTATTTATTCTAGTAACTAAGACAGCATCGAGGCGGTCCAAGTGTCTAGTAAAGTCCCAAAAACAGGCCTTTCTGGCGAAACCACCGTCCACCAACATGTTAAAACCATTTATGCCGAAGAGCGCGGCATCACCTTGACCGCCAGGGAAGACATACAATGTTGGGTGACTAAATCTTATGTTGCCTACGACATCGGATGGTTCCATAAGTTGGTCCAGTGTCTGGGCAACCAAATATTGTCCAATGTAATTCGTGAAACTTGCGATGGCTGGTAATCCAGCGGTGAGAACGTCATCGGGATTTACTCTTACTCGGCAAGGTCTGTATCATGGCAAATATAACACACATAGATGAATTATTTAACCGTCGCAGACTCTTTATAATCTTAAAATACGATCTACGTCGATATTAAAACGTCGTTCGAAGTAAATAGGATACAAACCTAGTACAAGCTTCTTTGGAAAGTCTGTTTGTTGTCCAATCGCCGACACTCGCGCAATGAATGTCTACCGTGACACTGTTTTCATACGCACGAAGAACTCTTTGCACTTCGTGTTCACTGAACGCATCCAGGAAATCGGCAAGGCTAAAGGTTCCATCCTGGACGCGTGTCATTTGAACGTGATCGTTAGTATCAGTGGAAACAGAAATGTACAGACTATACTAGATGAGCTTAGTAACAGTTTTGCATGTTAAGTTTCTATGTTATGTTTCGGAACGTATTATGCTTATGTAGAATTGGCACGTACTTGCAGTATCCAGGAACCATTTCCACTGAAGGTATAGCCACCGTGTATAATGTGTCGGTGTTTTGTAAAGCTTGCGAGAAGGTTACGGATACATTGTAACAGTGTATTCGTTTGCGGGTGAATCAGAACTTCGGTAACGAGGTTCTCGGTAGCGTATTGGATCAGTCGTTCGCCTGAAAATTCATTTCTCTCAACGAACGAAACGATTTACGACGATCTATATAGTACGTTCTTGGCATTCGGAATAATAGCGAACGATTTACATTCAACGATTATATTTATCTTATAATCGCGCATTTTAATTAATACCATTTCTTGCTTCTTCCCCTTCCGGAGCTTGCGCTACCAACGCCAGTAATTCTTTTTCTAAATCTACGTGACAGCTATCCTTATCCCACGACAAGAAACCTGAAATCCAAAATTAGAAAATATTACCGCAAAGGAAGAGATTACGTAAGGCTCGTCGATATCTTCCGTTTCAATTAGAAAAGTGGAAAAGTCTCTTTTATCAGGACTTAAGATCCCAAAGGTAAATGATCGAAATAGCAAGTTATAACGTCGTACACAACTACCTAAGAGTCTGCACTAGGTTGGCTTCGTAAAGTGAGGATGATTCAGGGCTGAATAACGTAAGGTGAAGGTTAAGAAATCAAGAATTGTCTTCTACTCGAACGTCGACTCGTCGATTCTATTAATGAGATGAAAGTCTGCATCATATAAAGTCAGGATTTAGTAGAACCTATAACTAAACATATAACTACTTTCCGAGCAAAGAAACGCTCGATAAACGTTGATTACCGGCAATTTATCGAATATATTTTCAGTCGAGCGTATTCCCACATTCCCCTCCTTCGCGGCTCTTTCAAGAAAATATACAACAACAGATAAAAGATCTCTTCCAACGTAAATTATTGTAGAAATAATCGCAGAGGGTGGAAAATTGTCTATAAAGTTATACGTGTAAGATCGATGAAATAAGTTAAGATTAAAGGAATTAGACGTTGAATGAACAATCGACGTAAGAGAAAGAAAAAAGAAAAAAGAAAAGAAACGAATATGTCGATAGCACGAATGAAACAGGAGTTTCTATGACGTCACGAATACCGCACCCCGTCACGTGGTTCGGCGGTAGCCGGCGATCGATCGCACATCCTGCACCCACTCTCTATTGCCACCTCTGTTACTGTTATTTTATCTTTTCTACGTGAAATCCATTTCCAGCAGCCAGCCGCTTAAAAAACAAGCATACGCGATTGCATAAATAATAATAAACGAGCGTATGGTAGAATAAATCTGTCCTAGAATAAATATTTATTATAAATAAACTACGATTTAATAACGGCATTGTTCTTTAATTATATACAGACAGATAAATTAACGTTACAATCGTAATGTATCGGCTGGTTTTTACTTGTCAAGCTTGCGACGAAAATCTTACGAACAAATTGAATATTACATTTATTCTGTAGCAGTAACGAATCGAGAGAGGCAGAGAAATAAATCATAGAATAAATCATGGTAAAGCGTTTCCAATCTGCGTTGAAGCGAGCAGGTAATTTTTATTACAAAGTGGAATAAGCAACATGACAGACCAGATACCATAATTCCGAAGGATCGATGATATATTGGTAATGGTACGACCGTATCTCGATACTAAGAGATGTTAAATTTTCAGCGCGTAAAATCTCACTTGTTCGATAAACATTTATGAAAAACAAAAGTAATCATAGTCGACCAGTGCTTGCTTTATTGCGAGAATAAATTTATTCCGATAAATGGGCGCGCACACGTGCAACGGGATTATAAATACGAACAATGGTTTATTCGATTAAAATTTAGAAGAATAACTTTCGATCGAATAAAATTTGAATATAGACGTGAATGGAGAAATCGAGTATACGCTAAAAGAATAGAAAAAGTTCGAATAATCCGTTGATAATACGTGAAGAATAAACGAATGGAAAATAGGTTTCATATTTTTAGAACGTATAATTAAAAAGAAATTTTCAAATCCAATTATATATGCGATAACCGTATAACTATAATTCCTTCGAATCGCTTAACTTGTCAAGTTGAACCACAGAACCAGCAAATTCTCTATGTCAAATTGATCGGAAGCCCTGACGATGATACAAGAGAAGCCGTGCGTCGGGGGTCGTGCCTTTTAATGCGTGACGAACCCTCTACATTTTCTTTACGATATACATACATCTATATATATGTGCTAGTAATTACTACTAAATAGATTAATACGTGTATATTAATCTATTTAGTACTAATTACTAATATCTGTATGGTAATATATTTAGTACAATTTAATTATTATGAAACGTACGATCGAAAATCGTTTACAATATGCAAATATTAAAAATGCGATAAAGCAAATAAAATCGTGGAAGATAGAACGCATTGAATTCTAGCAAGCACGAGACTTTTCTATGAATTTAGAAAAATCAATGGCGATAAAATACGAGTGGAATGGCATGAATATTTAACAACAGTAGTGTTTCTTTCTCTGGAGAAAATCGTCTGATGCACCTCGCGTTGATAGGTCGTAGACATGTTCTACTTAAAAACAGTATCAGTGAAAGATACAGTTAAATATAGACAGAATCATGGCTTTCTTCGTTCGAGCATTTACCCCTCTTGCGGTATCTCTCAGAATCTTAAACATTCGCTGCTATCTCGTTTCTCGATTTCTATTTAATTCCCTTCCATTTTTTCCTCCTTTCTCGTGTATTTTCTTTTCTTCTTTTTCTATTTTGATAAGTTTTCTTCCTTTTTTCGTCTCTTCCTGCCTGACGACGAGCGCTAAGAATGTTAGGAGTTGCCTCAACTATGTTTAGACGTGGTTTTCCGTTATCCTTCGTGCAACTTACCGTTCTCGAAATTCGCACGTCTCCGACATGAACGTAAATTCGATGTCACGAGAAACGTCCGTATAATTAATTAATAACGTTTACGTCGTAAAAAGAGCATCGAAACGTCGAAATATTATTTTCGCGATATATCGTATGCAGTAAGACAGGATGGATCTTCACGAAGAGTCTAACGTAGAAGCTTTTGTCGTCTAACAGGGTCAAAAAGTTTCTTCGAAAAGTGCTGACATCATTCTTGATTGATCTCGCGAGGCGAATAAAATATCGAACGAGGTCGATAGAGAGCTGTTGTTGTAACCTGTTTCAATCGTAAGTGTCATTTATCGTCGCTTCTTTGATTAAATACGACTAGAAATGTTTAGCCATTTGATAGAGTTTAGCGCAAATAATACAAAACGTGTCTAGATGAAATAATAATGATATTTGTTATATACCATCGTGTTATTATACTTGAGACGAAATAAACAAATTACGTATGTATGCGATAAATCTTAGCGTAGTTCGATAAATTTAACAGCAGCCTATGTGCAAACTTACTGATTCACTAGTAACCAATATTTGAACATACACGAACTTGATGGAATAGCACAGAGATCGACTTAGCCCGTCCGCGGCTATTTATATTTTTAAGAGAAGGGCGAAGACCTGCTCCAAGGATTTGTTAAAGACGAGACCGAAATTTATTTCTCGTGTTTCAATATTGTCCGATAACGCTTAACGAACGACTAAATACTTATCGAAGACCATCGATGAGTATCCTTTCGCTTAGATAAAGAATATTCCACGTACGATAATAATATTCGAACGTATTTGTACTTTCGGTTATCGTTTGATCGCAGCAATGTATGCACTTTTAGCGAAGAAATTTTAGTTAGAACCGTTATAGCGATACGCGTGTTGTGTGCCTAAGCACACGCGTACAGACTATCATTGCAATGAATAAAGATTTATTAAAAAGAGCATAGATAGGATATATAATATATAGTATTGTAGTTATAATATCGCGTACAATGTGACAGAAATATGCGATAAGAGAAAGTAAAAGAAGGTAAAGAATTATATATAGAAGTCTGAAAATAAAAATCTCTTTATGCAGTTGCATCGTTGCATATCGTTAGCGTTCTCGTTGACAATAAGAAGCACTCGAAACGGGACAAAGGAACGGAGGAAAAGGAAGGAGAAAGTACAAGCACGCGAAAAAATATTTTTATATTATAACTGGACGAATATCGATGCTAAGTATGCTATTTGGTGTAAGGGTCAGGTTCAAGAACGAGGTAATCGAGAAACGGAGTTTCACGACTCGGAAAGCACGATGCACCAGAGAGCAAATCACTAGCGAATGCCGTGATAAAATTAGACACACTATATTCAGTTGCGCGTACGACGAAATTGTAAGAGTCTTCTGAAAAAGTTTTCTGGAAATTGGCTAGATAGTACCTTGCCTCGACGTTTGCATCGACTGTCACAAATATTCTTGGGAAATCGATGCTTCGATTCCTTTCGATGTTCGATAGATCTTTTATTACGCTGTCTTTTGATACGCGCTGCGTTAAGCGAAATCGAATGTTCTCTCTTCTGAATACCTCGACGTTAGAGTGTCGGTTTAATCGTTCGGAGAAACTGTGAATATTTCGCTAAAATAAAAATTGTCGCCACGGTGAAAACGGTAAAAGATCACGCGCCTACAGACGCCTGAATGTCTGGCCGAACCACATCTGGCTTAAGAATCATAGTGGTGCGAGTCAGTTCGCTGTTATGTTTCATAAAATAGCGTTCTACGTTTATTATTACAAGAAATTCATTATATTCTTAGAAAGCAACAGATGAAGTTGTAACTAAATTAACTATGAAACTAGATGAATGACACACACTGGCTATAAAAAGTCTACGCACATTCCCTTATTTTCCAATTGTTATATTTGATATTTGAATGCTGCTCGGATAATACCTTTCTCATAATATGAAAATATCATTGAATCACACAAAGTTTTGATATACCTGGTATTTAATTGGTGGTAATTATTAATACGCAAATGCTATAATAAATACCACGGTATATAGCAAATTCATTTTCCAACCACTATATAAAAATTGAAATATGTTATTAATTTGAGATTCTAGAAACTCGATTCACACCACTTTGATTTTCAGTTCACCATATGTGAGTACAGGTGCGTGTACGTGCTTCGTTCCTCGTAATTGGATAAACAGCGTAATGCGGTTGGAAAAGCACGTATGCAAATTTCGCCGTTTGATTGAACGGAACCCTCTATGCGCAAGTTCTTCCGGATATTACAAGCATCGAATAACTCCAACTTTCGCGATGCTCCCCACGTCCTCAATCATGATTCATACCGACAAGTATGCCTTCCTATCTTACATATGTGTGGTTACTCGTACAATATCTGTAAATATACGCGCGTACATGTATTTGTATATGCATTATCACATTAATCTTTTACGAGCATATTACCATGTATTAACTCACGCACATGTTCACGTACGACGATTCGCATACTCCATAAAAAATTATTAATTTCTAAAGCAGATACACGATTTATAAATGAAGATATCACGCGAATATTCTATTAATGCTGTTTTTCAAATATTAATATCTTTTTCTATATAAGTTTTTATAACAAATTTATAATATAGTCACGTCCTTCTCTATGTACTTTTGGCAAAATCTAATTTAAAACTCGAGTATGTTATCAGTATGTCGAGTTTATTCTCATTTTTTATTCGTAACTCTGGCCATGTATATCGAGAACGAGGCACAATAACATTGTCAAAAATAGTGGACGAGTCAGCATTACATTTAGGTTCTTCGAAATAAGCAGATGAATGAATTCATGTCTCGCCTTCTTTCCGCTCTACCAATCCTTCCTGTGATGCGTCTACGCTCTACACGGGCAACCCATGACTCACATGAAACTTGCTAACGCGTATACCATACCCATTGCATACGAAATGACCCATATGAACTCACGTATAGAAGGTACAAGAATTCTGGTTGTAATCGAAGAAATCTACTTAGAATTCCAAGATATTTGATCGGATGTTCTATCGAACAAGCTATACCTTTCTTATACTCGGAATCTTCCAAGAATTATAGAAATTTCTAGCTCGTGTTCAAATTATACCCTCTGTTATCGTAACAACATGGTACTACTTATTTCTGATTGTTTCTGACATGTAATCTTTTTTAACGTAATGAATAATAATGATCATCTCGCGTGCGAAAATGATTTTCAACTAACAATTAAAACGATTACACTGTTCCAAACAATTTCAATCTGTTTTATCTTCTTATCTAATCTGCTCATTTTCTAGCAACTCTTTTCAGAAATCAACGCATCGCGTGCACTCGTTTCAGCCCAATTTTCATTCCCTGTCTTTGTTTCTGTATACGTCTGTATGCAACATATAAGCAACCATTGTTCGTTGAATTACATCGCAAAATGATTTTAAAAAATTGTCATTATATTTTAGCGACGATTTTCGTTATATACTGTGTAGATGGATTATTGATCCAAGTTCTGGTGACTGCGGGGATGTGGCCGTAGGCTGGTCTAACATGCGCATGCCGCATCAAACTCACAAATACAGATTTTTCTCTTCATCCGTTATTTTCTTTCTACCATTCGCTTCTTCCTACTTTTATTTTCCGTCATAATGAATTTTTCCTTTGGTACCTTGACTCCTTTACGCCCTATTTCTTAATCACCGTTTCCTACGGGTTTCTCCGTGTCTTTTCCACGTTCTTGATAATTTTTGATAATCGAATGCTCGAACTGAATTTTACTTCTGTTAATGAACAATCTTGTCGTTCAATCAACTACATATGACCTGTTTCGTACACGCAAGACATGCATGAAACATTTTACGATGTTACCAACATTTTTCACGCATATGTACACACACATATATATATATATATATTTGTAATTTTTCGTTCCATTGATGAAAATTTGCACGATAGATCAATTTTAAAATTTCCGTATAAGGAAACGGAAAGGCGTTCTGAACTTTCTAGAATAAGTTGAAAATAAATCAGTGACTACGTTCGTCAAATTTTGTAAATAATATTTATACCACGATGTATTAATAAAATAAAATTAATAAGTAGAAAGTAATTCGTGGCTAAGCGTGTCTTAATCAAGCGTGTCAAAAGCACGAACTAACCCACGAAGTCGGAGTTCACTCGAATAGTAGGAAAATGGGTTAGCAATTAAATTATTAATCGCGAAATTTGGAGAACCATAGGACTCCTATCGCTTCTTAAAGGTTGACAACCAACAGTTAATGACGTATAGAGGTACCATTCGATTTCCTTACTAACCAACGTCCGCTCAAACTCCGCCTAGCAACAAGGGGGACCTGGATAAAGTTGTTGGGTAAGCTTGTCCGATAAATCGGAAGGAATACGCACAGCGAAGAAGAACCGTTAGCGCCTGGGTTCATGTGCGGAACTAATACCACGAAATATGTATATGAAATCATAATTGTTATCAGAATCTCAACCATACACTTTAAATACTTTAACAACACTCTCTCGTGTATCAACGACATTATGTCCTTTTTATTGATAAAACAATATTCTACATTGACGCTATTCTTATCTAGATTAGAACGAAAATAAAAAGGAAGAAAAAAGAATCTAACGCCGCGGAAGCGTTTAATGGAGCGTATTTCGGTTTTTATTTGTTAACTGATTTTAAAATTGCTATCAGGGATGCATTTAGACGTTATAAATCCTAAAAATAATTTCTCAACGGACATCGTATCACATTACAATGATTATCGCTTTAATCGAGTTGTACTTACCTTTTGCGAGACGATTTAAGATGAGATCTTTATGCTGCGTGGTATGAGGCTCTGGAAGCACAACGAGAAGGTAACAACCACTTAGTGGTGACGGTGGTGGATGCTGTTGTTGAGAGCCTGGTTGCACCGCACTACCGGTCACCGGTATAATCGGAGATACATTCTGTTCAATGTTTGGTGATATTGTAGTCGTTGCCCCTCCCCCTCCGCCCTCTCCAGTAGGATCCGTGGTACTCATTGCTGAAACAGAGACAAATCAACTAAATTAGATAAGAAGGAAGATTATTCTTCGCCATTATTAATTACAATTGCTAGACCCGAATAGAGAATTGTTTTTATCGGTAAATGTCTCTTCGAGGAAAGTTTGTCGATTAAACGCGTTGGTCGGATAAAATCTTCTATCTGTAATTCGTGGTTTATCTACAAACCGATTGGCTGTCGCTTTCGCTAACAGTTGTCAGATATGATGACATCTGATATATGACATCATACTAGAGCTGACCCATACTACTGTTATACTACTTTTACGTTTGGCAGCTATACGATGATTGATGATCGTCGGTTTAACGCCATATATATACAATATATATACAAACGTAAAAAGCTTTAAATGAAAAAAGAAAGAAAATGCCAAATTGATCGTTGCCAGGTAACTGCAAGGTTGCAATTTGTCCCTCTAATATATATTCGATTCTTACAATGATTTTACTTCTACCTGTATCCCCAATTATATACAATTGAAACATGAGCATGCTAATAAAAGCGTTTTCGCACAAAGTACGATCACTTTAAAGATTTTGTTCATTTAACACAAATTGTTTCACTACGCGAGAAGAAAAAGAATAAAAATGCGATCGAGATATCCATCGAGATTCGTGCAAACGTGAATGCACATTTTAGAACGAAATCTTACCGAGGCAACAAAATTTCGAAGAGATTTTATGAAAAGGTCACCGCGTCGTCACACCGCAATTTCATGCGGACAGTGTTGGCGTTAAGTATTGCGCAGGATTTGCACGACCCTTTTCCTGAAAAGCGGTAGGGCTATGTCCTATCGCCGAATGCGCAGGATCCGAGCTTCTCCGTACAACATTAGATCATTGATCCAAATTCGGGCTAGCTAACTACAAAACAGGGCATTAAACACCTATTCTTAATGATGAATTTTAATAAAAAGAAATTCTATTTCTTCGAAAAATAGCGAGAATTAAAAGGCTTCGTAAATTCGGAAAATCACGGACTGGACTTAAAACACCGGTGACTAATGATAAAAATGATAACATTTTTCATTTGTCGTTATTGATACATTTCGTAGAAAAAAATAAAGAAAAAAATAAAACACCTCGTGTCATGTTGTCATTCCCCGCACAATATACAACACTTTACTCCACGACATTGGTATAAGAGTGTCAACCGGACGAGCGAGTATCGGCACTGCAGTCTACCCCTTAGTAACAACCCCTCCCGCAATCCACCTAGCCGGCCGATAAAATCTATACATAGTTCACCAGAATGTTATTAAAAGTTTCGTGAAATTCAAATCCCTACCGTTCTCGTTTATCAACTAATTAACGCTCACACCGAGAATCTTCTAATAATATGTTTTACCAGCTTACCTCGTTACGTGACACGATTATCCAGTTTTAATTGTTCGATCTTTCGATATATGTACAATCCAGGAACGGTATTCTTTCCACGTAGAAAACAACGTGAATAATATCCGTCGGAGAAGCAATCGAAAACAGTCTGTTATCTTAACAGGCTACTTCTTCGTGCGAACGCTTTAATTTCTCCGTTTCTTTCGTATTCGATGTTGCGTTTAAAGACCGAGAGAGATAGAGAGAGAGAGAGAGAAAGAGAGAAAGATAGAAAGAAAGAGATAGAGAAAAGAGAAAGGGAGAGATAGGTTAGCAAAAGAGGGGCAAATGGAGAGCGACAGGAGACCGAGTAGTTCGCGAATACGGTGGCAAAGAGGGTGGCGTGAGAGAACCGTTGTAGGACACAGCGACACTAAACGTAGATCGGAACGAATACGAGATGATGACTGTTCCTTCTTTATCTAGGGACCGGGTTAACAACGATTCCGTCGTTTCCGAGTTTCTTTACTACGAATTCACGAAATGTCTCTTCTCTCTGTCTGTTTCGATCAAACGATATTTCAAACTCGAATTGACTCGGCAGCAACTCTCGCGTTGCGGGCTGCCGGCTCTCTAACAGACTGCGATACCCTTTGCCGCTACCATGCAAAGACACCCCCTCTCCAAGGATCGTTCCGGTATCCCCACTAGCGATGCGCACTGGCTCGGTTGCTTTAGGTTCGCGCAGTTCAGACTGCCCGTAACGTCTAGTCATTCGGTTTTCACCGACATACACACGGACACAACATCTCCACGGCATCGGAAACGTCGCAATGTAGGCCCATTTAGGTGTATAACGGGGACCATGCTATATACATGCACAGACTTTGTATTACATACTCGAATAGCCAGGGGTACGACATCGTACCACTTTAGTTACACGTTTGCACGTGTGCGTTGCCATATGTGTATATCTGTATGTGTGTGACTGACTGACACGACCGGCAAGCCGGCCGGCACGACGTCGGAAAATGCCGGTACCGAGGGAAAGGACTCCAGCACCGGAAAACAGAGAAAACTGGGAAAGTATCACCGAGACTTGGAGGTCAACGTTGGTCATACTCTGCAGTACCGGGTGCGGTTATTTAAGGGAAAATGTTACGTGGTAAAATAATGACTGGCTAAGAAGCACGCGATACATATGTCTGCCATTGCGCCGGCCGGCATGCCGTGGGAAATTAAGGAACCGTTTCTCATTCGTTATTTACGTTCGTGGCAATAATTACGTCGAAACGCTTGTTAAAATGAGTAACGATGATTAGAAGTACGTTGAATATTCAGAGTTCGTATTTTATTCTTTAAAATGTTGACATGTATTGAGGTTTTTGAATATATTACTTCCTCAAACTATCAGTGGGAAATTATTGTTACCACACTTAAGTCTCACGCAACTTTAGGCATAATATTGACCTTTATTCTTGTTAGAAGATATTCAAATTAAACTAGATACTGCATCTGTGAAATTGGCACATCTTCTCCAGCATGTAATTGCTATGTATGACTGCAATTTATACTTATTCATTCTCTAAAATAAATATATAATGATGCCAAAATAAGTATAACATGTCACGTCTGATGAGTGGGCCACATATGTAGGTATACTATTTGTCGCACTGCAGGGAGGATCTGTTCCCGTAATTCTTATCGTTTTACTTCATCGTCCATTCTATATCACTAATACCATTCTCTAACTTTTTTCTCAATACTTTTTTCGAACAAAGCATAGGGCTTAAAATAGTTAAAATTCTTTCACTATATATGTACATTTATTTCCATTTTCTAGTAATTTTTTATTGAAGATGAAGTAACAGACTTCCATAGACGAGACAAATAATCGTTTCGATATAAAATGGAAAAATGCTCGATTGAACATTCAGATAAAGCCGCCAAAAATATATTTTTAAAAATAAGAAATATTTTACGAGCAGTTGTGTTATCAATTACGTAATGAAGCCGCTTCGGAGATATATGTCTATGAATGCATATAGCTACAACTGCAGATGTGACCTCTGTTGTTTGGTCAGTTAAATTTATTTGGTTGGCAAACTTTTAAAAATTCGTAAATTTCCTAATAAATGAAAGATATATAATTATTTGACAATATTTCTAATTTTATTGGTTTGTAGATAAATAATTATTTATATTTATTGTTCGGTAATTTTGAATCTACTAAAACGAGAAAGATCATAAAGAAAAGGAATAATGTAATCAATTAAAATGTTTGTTGATCGCGGGGTCGATATATCGATTCGTTGGCCGTCTTCGATTGCCGCATTGCATCTCACAATCTTCAACCCTGTATCTATGAAATATCGTACCCGATCGATGGTATATTTCTCTTCCAATTTTTTCAAAAACATCAATATTTCATAATTATCTATATCCTTTCTATCTATTCAAATTTTTCTCGTTTTGGTTCTAGTTAAGGAATATTTATCTATTAATTTTTTACTATTCTTTTTCTTCGCATTACTGAATATATAACTATAAAAAGTATATTATATACACGCACACATGCACCTATAATACATAAATACAAAATATAACGTGTATATTCCATTTGTAAAAAAAAAATAGTTGCACAATGTGTTATTAAGAAGAATTATATATGACATATTTAGTATTTCAAAGTAATAATAGAACGTTGTTATTCTCTCTTCTCATTAACTGCCCCTAATTTTCATACTATTTGCACGTCAAAATATAATTTCGAATAGGATTCGAAGGTGATCAGGGTACAAGTCAGAAGTTTTACAGTGCTGGCCATAGTGCGCGGCGCTAGTATTGAGCGGCATCCCTTACTAACCGTGTTGAGAATATCAGAAACCAAAATATAGCATCTCTTCAAGTCGGATACTGTCTCTTGTCGTAATGACGATGCGCCCTACGTTCCGCACTTATTCTACGTCCCACCATGTCAGTGACGTAGGTAAATGCGTTCACACGCGAGACATCGCGACGACACATGTGACGTTTCGACGCGCATGAAACGTAGATACTATTCAATTTACGATATCTACTCTAACGACATAGATATATGTAAATCAATTAAAATTATTTCACCTTCCACTCTTCAAATCGTTCGTATTTAACAAACATAATATCTAAAAAATTTTTCTAAATGAAAGTGTTTCGTGATATATCGGACTACAAATGCAATTTAATCTGAACATATGTATCAAAGAATCAGCAATTTAGTGGGGCGGAATAACGAAAAAGTAAAGAACGTACGTTTGAAAGTACCATCGCGTATTGAGATGCATACGTAAAATTTCTACTCGATTCTACAGTAATTAAAATACTAATTAAAGAGTCCGTGACTAAAAACCTGGCGAAGCGTATTAAACCACTAATCTGCTCCGTTCAGAAACCGTTCAGTAATACGAAGATATATATACATGCGCTTGTGCTTATTAATCGCAGGTACCTTAGCATTTGCATCAGCATCATTATTACATCGTTCGAATTATTTTACACTTGGCATCTTCTACATTACAGTCTGTAACACGGTATATTCAGCAGCTATAACGTCGATGGCCTCCTTTTAAAGATTTCAAATTTTTCTCCTGCGATAAAGCACGTCTACCTCTTGTATCGTCTGCATAAGAAACATTAATAGATTCCTACTTTAACTTCCTACTTCTTGCGTTCTGCTTAAATCGAACAAAAGTGCCAACTTACTGCCATTAAGATATTACGACGCTTTCTTTATACTCTCCGATACAATTATAATTACATTTTTCGTATGCCGATTAAAGATTAACGACTAGTAATTGGCACAATTACATAACTGGCTTCGTTCTCGTTATACAAAAGTGTTGGACAGTTTACAAAAAGTAATTACCATTGTTTAGCAATGTCTGTCAATATTATATAAAAATATATGAGAAAAATAAGTGATCCCAAAAGCGCAAGTTTAGCCAAGACAGCAGGGCTGGGCGTTCACGAGGCGCCACGACGACGGCGTCTCATCGATCTGACTAGCCGAATACCGCAGCCACTTACAATATACACAGAGCATATACCAATGCCATAGAAAATCCACGTATCTGCAGAGAAAACTGCCAACTACTGCAAACAGTACGCTTGTGCCATCATAACATTTTTAATCGTCCACTTGTCTCATTTCCTACTTGACAAATTTATTGTCTTTCATATAGAGATAAGTTACTACTTTTATAAAAACTACACGCTAATATTCTCATTCTTCTCCCGTTTTACATTTTCCTTTTCTTTCCATAAATGTTCCGTTTAGCAACACTGAAGCACATAACATATAATAAAAGTATAAATATTCCAATAATTTATCAGATATACATAATGAACTAGGAGAAAGGCACAAACATGAAAAAACGACTGTAAAATACTGAATACCTGCATTTTATTGAAATAAATTTCTCTTTCATAATCTCCACGATGATGATAATATAATATTATCTGTGCTGAACAGTTAAAAAAAGAAATAGAGCAAACACAGGAAATTAAAAATTACCAAAGCAAATACAATTAAACGAATTAAACAAAAAGAAAGAAAAACATACATCTCCTCAATCAATTTCAAATGATTTATTACAGAGACAAAAATTAAATATATTGTGCATTTAGAAAATGTCATAAATCTTTTTCATACTTCCAACGATTGAAAAATATTCTACAGGGACTTAAAATTTTGAACAATCTTTTCTAAGTAATCAATATATCAAATGATTAATAGTTCTATAGCGTTTTCCTCTTGTTTTTCGACGAACACAATGCCATCTTGTGCTTAACCGTAAGTATCAGCTAGTGCAATCATATGATTGTTCACCAGTCGAACTGCTCGTGTGTTGTATAAATGTTAGACGTGAAATAGTGTTTTTAATTATTTAATAATATTATAATTGTACAGCGTCTTAAATACGAACGAATTAAGAATAAAACCGCACGATAGATTTGTATCCATTTTCCTGTACCGTGACAAAATCATATAGATCTCACGAAAATGACAAGCAAAGATGAAGAGACATTTTGTAAAAAAATGCAGAAAGCCACTAGAGAAATTCATTCAATTAGTGACGCATTAGTAAATGCAAAATTAGCGTTTGGTAAAGCACAATCTTTTTAATTAACGTATCAGTGAAATTTAAATTTTCATTTTTTCATATAGGTTAATAGAAATGACATATTTCGATATAACATCTATCTAAATTTTTATATTTTCTTTAATTTAATGTTCATATTTGACATATAATATAATGTAACAATAAATCCTATATGAATTCTATTAAGCAATGCAATGAATATTTATTCTAAGATCATTGTGCAATAAACTAATGATAGATTACATAAAACTTAAAATCAAATGATATCAAATTAAAAATGACAAATATCATTGATTTTAAATAGGTTTTCTTGAAGATTCTGTATGGGCTGATGGTCTTTTGGTTTTCTATGAAATTTTTCGATATTTGGAACTTGCTACGATCAGGTGCAAACATACAGAAGTAGGATCACTTTTACAGGACGAACTTCGTCGTACCGAGGCGTTTGAACATGATCTTGAATTTTATTTGGGGAAAGAATGGACAAAAAATTACAGTCCTAGGTAAATTCTTTTATACTATATTTATATTTCTACGTACATACGTACTTTCAAAAAAGGTTAATATGTAATTAATTTACTATCGGTCGCTGAAAATATTTAAAGAGATTCGTGAATCATTTACAAAATCGATAGACCCTGGATTTAAAATTTGATGTATATTTAATACCTTTTCCAGGGATAGTGTTACTAAATATTTGAACCATTTAAAAGAAATCGAAAATACGGAACCTATTTTACTGATTGCATACATTTATCATCTGTACATGGGTCTTCTAAGTGGTGGGATAATTTTGCGCAAAAAAAGACAAGTTATGCAAAAAATTTGGCCATTTAAAGGATCTCGAACGATTGTTAATAATATTACAGATTTTGGAAACAGTAATATTTATGAACTTAAACGTAATATGCGCGATACTATGAACAATATCGCAGAAACGTTGGACGAAGATACAAAAAATAAACTTATTGAAGAAAGTAAAACGGTGTTTGCATTAAATAATGAGATTATAAGAAGTATAGAAGGTACAAGCACTGTCCTTATGAAAAAAACGATGTATTTTGTTATCCCTATTATGATATTTCTTTTAGCCTTTTTTATATCTTTGAAAAAAGTATGATAAATATATATCCGTTTTAAACGTAGATTTTATTTTATTTATATAAGAATAGCTTTTAAGTTTGATTTAGATATATCTCTTATTAAACATGCGTTCAACACATGTACATATAAATACTCAACTATGGTGAAACAATCTAGTTATAAAATAAAAGAAATTAAATACCCTCTGTTGATCTTTCAGAGATCATTTCATAATTTACTCATTTAAATTAAAGCGAAATATACAAGATATTTTCTTACATAAAAAATAAGTACCTATCAAGTGAAAGTAAACACATGTATATGTATATTATTTCGTTGATTTCATCACATATCTAAGCGTATTTTTATCGTACTTTTATTTAATATTCTGTTGCATTTCATTATAGTAGTAGGTTGGATATATAATAACAAACAAATATAATAACAAAAAAGTACTTAAATATCTAATAATTAAAAACTAGTGATGTATATACCTTGTACTCTGTTATAATATCTGACGAAATCGTTTGAACACCAAAACTAATATGCTGAGAAACATTTGTGATCTCAAACAAATGTTTAAAATCATATTTAATTATAAATCTTTGTACACTCTATCATCATTTAAACTTATATAAATATTCTAAAAATGTATGCACAAAAAATGTACAACCATCGCGATATAACCCTGCTGAGTATGACTATGTCTTCTAAAACCATTTTAAAATAATTTTATAAACAATCAAGTATTGCTTGTTTGTCAAATTTAAAGTTTGCCCAAGTCATTGAATAATATTCCATAGAATGGTTTTGGGCTTTCACGTGATCTATTGGGAAGAAACGCGATGCACTGTTGTTCATTAGCACAAACGGAGAAGGTATAGTTTTTAAATCTGCTTGCAATTTAATTGCTGCTTTGCCAAATAATAAAGATTTCAAATTTCCATCGGGAAATTCTGCATTCCGAAATTCTCTGGATATTTGATCTGTAAATCAATAAAATTCTTCATTATATTACACAATCTTTTAAGCTTACAACTAGCGCCAATTACAATATTAAGCACCAAACCTTTCGGTTCCATAGTTAGAACTTTAGCTTGAGCTTTGTAACTAAATTCGTTGCATTTTACAGACTGGATAGCTGGATCCATTAAAAATGAATATGATTGTTGATTTTGTGGACTATCGGTTAATTGTTTGGCGAGTATGGCTGACGTTTCATCTTCATTCTGATCCCCGAATAGATTACGTTTGATCGCTGCTTTGGGCATAACGTTTTTACAATCATGTATGCTACGTCGATTCCTTGCTGGTGAAGTATTACATTGTCGAAAGTTTTTAACATCTTTGAAGCTCGGGATATCGTTCTAGAAATAATTTACAGTTACATTAAAATTATTTTCAAAGACATTAACAGAAATAGGCGATTAAGCAACAGATAGTTCAATTACCTGAACAGAATGAGGAAGTAATTGCCGTTTATTCTTTGGAACAGTGTCAACATCACCCAGAGATTTGTGTCTGTGTCTTCGTATAGTATTTGCATTTTTCTCACGTAAATGTTTCTCTTGTATCCAACGTCTCATTCTCCTATTTGAAAATTATAATAACAAAATAGAAGTTTTGAAGCACATCTTCATTATACTTTTTATTCTTTTCTAACATCTAAACTAATTGCTTTTTTAACAATATTGTATATATGAACAAGGACATGACATCATGATATAAAGGATAATAGATAATAATGTATACATCATGTCAAAATAACTTTTATCTTTTAGGCTTTCGAAATAATTTATTACCTTACAAAAGGTATAACCATGAAAAATGCATTTGGACCAACTCCTGTTTTTACTTTTGGGGTCATGTCTTTCTTGTTATTAGGTAAATCAGCGAGAGAGAACCATTCTACATTTTTTATTTCTTTCCTTGTTTTTGGTTGAAATTTCGTATCTTTTTGTACACCGCATATTATGTACAATCTTACCAATTGCTCATTTATTACCGATTCAATGTATTCATTTTCATCTATTAAATTTGAAATATCAAAACCAGTTTCTTCCAAAACTTCTCGAACAGCACAACGAGATGGATCTTCATCCTCATTAACTTTGCCTTTAGGAAAACTCCAACTACTTTTTGCCCAATAACTTTGAACAAGTAACACTTTAGTTAAATCTTCGTTCAATACAATCGCTCCAAAGGTTGGAACATTTTGTTTATAATCACGCCATTGTTCAAGAATACTATCTATGTTAGCTACATGAGGTTTTAGAAACGGTATATGAAAAAAAATGTGCGTGGCAAATTCTCTCATGCTACATGGTCTCAACTTTGGATTTTCATCTGTACAATAAAAATCCAAATAAAACCAATGAGCTAGTTCGATTTGAAAACATATTCGAACTAAATCTTTCCTCTCTTCTTCAGGTACGTTGATAATAAATCGACTGAAAATATCAAAATCCCAAAATACTTTCAATACAGGATGAAACAATGTGAACGGAATTAAATAATGGTATGAAAAAATGTTTTTTGTGAATTAAGTGTAAAAATTAACCTGCTTAAATCGTCGAGTATGTCGGATGGTACTGAATGATCCACCATTTCAGGAATTAATCATACAAAAGGAAATTTCAATATTCTCTTTTATAATAAAACTTTGTAATTGCAAAGTACACACACAGTCATCGTATATAATCACACTTCAAACGTTAACATAAACTACCCCAATCGAGTTCAATTATACTTTATGACATTCCATTCTCTTTTTCAATTGATTCGCTCTATAATGCCATCTAACCTTCTTTCTGAGCACTTGTATACCACAGTCGTATAAAAACATGTTTACAAAATTACACGAACGTGATCCGCAAAATTTGAGAATCAAATATATAATATTTAGCAAGTCTAATGATAAATAATATTTCGAATATCCATTCGTAACAACATTTATTTAATTACAATTTAATTTTCAAACTCGTTTAAGAATAAAATTAATTTGTATTGCTCTTTTATTTTTTATAAATCACTTAAAAAGATTCATTTTTTACAAGTGTATATACATACATACATATATATGTATGTGTGTGTGTGTATGCGTGTGTACATAATGTTAATTTATACATTTGTGATATGGTTCACTAATTAATTAGTTTTAATATTTGCTCTAATATATATTCTATGCTCTCATTATTATTTATCACTTTCAAATCCCATATATCTACATCATCCAAATTACATTCAGTTTCTGAGTCATCAATACCTGTAATGTATATTTTATAATTAATAATGTAAGTACATGTAAATATAATCATAATCAAACTTCCATTGTTTCATTCAACAATTAATTTCTGTTATCTACCTGGAATAAACATCCAGCCACGTTTGTTTCTAATTGAATCATCTGATTCAATGCGAATTATTTTACATATATTTTTAAAATTTTCCATAAACCATTGTATATCAGTTTTTCTTCTTGTATCACTTACTATCCATATAGGTTTGCTATATGCTAAAACAAATTGGTATATGATATTATATAAAATATTAAGTTTTAATATAAAATCATTTCGTACCGTTATACATCTCTAGAGCTGCACGACAAAAATAGCCATAATCTTTGTTCCTGATGTTTTCTCCCCATTTCGCCATTTCAAGGCGATAATTTTCTTTGTATTTTCCATCTCCTAAAAGCTGATCGATATCCAGATCAAGAGATTTAGCCCAGTGAAACTTAATTGGTCCAGACAGTCTTATAATTTCACTCTTATCACGTCCAATTCTATTAACCAATAGATCATACAACATGTTAAATTAACATATTATTATTATCATCACAATCATATTGCCCTCAGTTATTTTATTATGATTAGAAGCTAATCACCTTTCGTGCAAAGCATTTGTAATATAATCTTTCCCAGATTTTCTTTTACCACTGAATAATAAAATTATTTGTGGTTTGAATGTTTCTTTATGGCCTATTTCACGATCATCGGGAATATTATCAGTCGCCATATTGGATTCGTACTACTTCACTTAAGTATAAATTTGAATATTAAAAGATCGCATAATTGTTCGTTCAAAATATCAAAATTTATTACTTTATATAAATAAACTTACATATATTTATTACAAATGCACAATGCTTATTGACACAACAAATATGTTTCTGATTTCTTCTATTAAACGCCCAAATACTTCTAACTTCTAATACGAAATGAGAAATTAACATACTTATAGATAAACTTAATTAAATTCTAGAAAATATGAAACAAATTCAAAGTGCAAATCCGAAAAAAAAAGAACAGTAGCAAAAAATCTTGGAATGTAAAAGGTTAAATTCAAATGGACATTTTCAAAAAGGTGTAATCTCTATGAGTATAATGCTCGCTTGAGTTATATAAAAAAACAGTGGGGAACTTATTATTAATGGAATGTATTAATTGAAGAGCTTGGAAGGTTGACTGATGGAATCGCTGTGTTCTTTAAGCTTTAAATGACGCACGCAACTATCTAGAATTTAGGAGAAAAAATTTAAGTAAATTTCCCATACTTTCTTAAAATCATTTATTTGAGAAAATTTCGTAAATTTGTATAACTACTTAAATAATTATATGACTCTAATTATACTGATGAATTTAAAGGTATTAAAATAAATTTAAGAACACTCGTTTTTCACGATGTGTCTATTTAGACATCGATAATCATATAGACACGGATACTCAACCTACTTTCAATAGTGTAATTTTTCGTTACTGATTGATGTATTAAACTTCCCAGTTTCTTAATATTACAGATCCTGCTAAATAGCATGTAGCCCTTAAAAAACTGTAACTTTCTTTTGATTACTGACAAGTTTTTTCATACAACAATAAATAAGGCAGATATTCATTTGCTAGATCAATCTGTATATTAGTTACGAGTCAGGGAATTATAAAATATGTTTGATAGTTTTTAAATATTTTTATTACAATAAAATCATATATATACAGGAAAGTTATTTTTTAGCTTCACGAAGAGCCTTACGTTTCTCTGCCCTCTTCAATTGTTCTTTGGGTTTTAAATTGTGCTTCTTCGCAAAGCGTTGGTTTCTCAAGAATTTCAAATCCATCTAAAAAAATGTCAAATCTCATGAAGTCATATTTTGATTAATATAAACGATGTTACCGATAAAACAAATCTTAAAATCACAAGAGAATTTTCTTGATAACATAGCAAGCAATTAGAGATTCTGTTTATGATTAAAAAAGAAAAAAACTATTATTATTATTTAATAAATTTAAATCTTACACCAAGCGTAGATTCATGCCTGTAACGTTTTGGCTTTTTGATACCATTACGATGAGCTTTACGATCTACAAACCAGAAAGAACCAAGTAATGTTACGTTTCGTATATTACATTTTAAAATAAATGAATTTCACTTTTCATGCTTCATAATTATTTATACTTACTTTGATTATGATTGGTATGATTCTTGGACTTTGCCATTTTTCTCTGTTAATCAATCTATAAAAATAATAGCTTTAATCAGTTATAACATAAAATATCATAAACAACTTTTGAGGTTAAGAGTTTCTTTGAAAATAGGATTATATTTTGTCATGAATTGGGAAAAAAGATTATGAGAAATTAATACAAAGTATTTTTACTTAATTGTAAAAAATAATATAATAACATAGTTATGTCATTTACATAGAAGATGATTTAGATATAATAAATTTATAACAAACCTACGGGAGTTCTTCCACGCGTGCTCGAAAGCGGAAGTTTAAAGTGAAAAGAGACAGACTCGTAGTATGAGAACGACACTAGCGCCAAATATACATATTTCTTCTGCGCTATTTCTTTTCCTTCTTTCTTTAAAGTTCGATTTAATAACATATGGTCTTTAAGAACGGTAAGTAAGAAACGTAATAATATTAAATACATTTAGTTATTTTAATATCTTTACAATACATAATATTTTTTTAATGAAGTTGACAATGGTTTAGTTAAAGCAGAATTGTAATACTTTAAAGTGTTCTTTGAAACAAGTAACATTTAAACACTATAGAACATTTTATACGCATGATCATTTTCTATTTTATACAAATATATTTTCATATTAATATATTCACTACTTATGAGAAAAAACACAGACTAACATTAGGACTAGCGACAGAGCGGTTAATAACATTTTATATTATATATCACTTTGTTATTTCATGAGTTATTTAATGCCTCAATTCTCTAAACAAGCGCACGTATGCAAAAATATATGTATACTAAATATTAAAATAATGTTATCATTTATGAAAGACAATATTAAAATAAAAAAGTCACTGGTGTATTTATATATAGTTACACTAAGTACAATAGTAAACAATCCTATTAAAATAAATATTATATATTTATTTATGATGCTTTGTACTTTGTCATTTAACGACCATCTTTTATTGATGCATGTGAATATATGTGCATACGCCTAAGAGGTCACAAGTATGTACATGTTCATTGATATGTTAAATAAATCGTTACTTTTTACACAAAATTATTTTCAATATAATATTTACAAAAACAAACATAAATAAATGTAATATATTTGTTTCGCCATACTAACGCTTTAAATAAATGTTAAGATCAATAATAATTACATCACATATCTAGTTACTGGTTTGTTTCAAACAAACTTTTCTCATAAAATATAGATACGCTGCAAGTCTGTAAGTCTGATTAATACAAAATTCGTACTTAGTATTTATGTAACATGTACATATTTTTATAAGTTATGAAATGCTTGAATAAATTATGAGATAAAATAATTCATAGACCTGAAACTTTTCTTTGTAATGTAATCCAATCCATGATTTTTTGTTGGAGTTTTCTCTTCTGTAATAAAACTTCAGCAGCTTTTTGAAACTTTTCTTCATTTCTACGTATATACATTCTTGCATCTTGTTCTAGTTGATTGATTTTCTCAGGACGTATTTCTACCATCGACAACATCTCCGTTAAATATGGATTGAAACGGAAGTAAACGTCTTCAGGCAGCAGATCGTTCAACATAATATGCACAGCTACATGGTTATATTGTTATTGACGTTTAAGTATATGTTCAATACAAATAGTGAAATAAATATTTCAGAAGTTATTATGCAAATTAATACCTTCGGTATCTGTCGCGCTATCCAAAATTTTATAAAACTTGTCTTTCCAACTTGAAATCGCTATTTCTGTCGTTTTGCTGTTGTCATAAATTTGATTTGGCGTGCGACCAGTTCCGAATGAAACCACACAATGAATTGGATTATTTGGCCATAATTCTTTAGCTTCATGTAATGCAACTGCACATGGATTGTTTACCAGTATACCTGCATAAAATTAGAGTATTTGAACACTTCAATGTCAGTCTTGTTTTATATGGTTAGGGTTAGGGTTTGGGTTAGGTTTGAAATATTCAATGATTATGAAATACATTGATATGTACCTCCATCCTGATGAAGGTATCCACCACATTTAAATTCTTCAAAATAACTAGGCGCTGCTGCAGATGCTCTAATAGCTTCCCACAATTTATGTTTATGAGATCCTAGATATAAACTTTCGACCCTATGAGGTAAAGTATAATTTCTAAATACATAGGCCATTACACGTTCTTGGTTTACAACAGCAGATATAGCTGAAAACTAAAAAAGAATAGCTACTGTATCATAGATGGAAGATTTTTTACTTTCAACAATTCTCAATAAAATAATGCAATATTTTGTTTATAAGTAAGAAATAACACACATACTTTTGGAGCAGCAGGATCATGAACTGTTTTTATAAGAACTTTGTCTCCTATATTCTCTTGCAGTAATTTTTCCCAGAGCGCTGTATCATAATATCCATGGCTCCATACCAAATTACTCGTACCTTTTATTGCACTTTGAGTAAACACTTTAGTACTTAGTTCCTTGTATAATTCAGATATTTGAAACAATGATTTTCGTTTATGTCCACCTGTAGAAAATATTATTAGTAAACTAAATGTAAAATGACAAATGGTAAATAATATTAAATTTAAAAAATAAATGTTGATGATTATTGTAATCAAACAAGCATACTATATACATACCTAAAGCAGCAGCAAGAATAGCTCCTGTACTCACACCACATATGTAATCGAACAGTTCATGAGTTTTCTTGCCTGTCAATTGCTCAAGTTTTTTTAACATTTCTATAACTAATACTCCACGCACACCCCCACCATCAATGGAAAGAATTCTAATACCTCTGCCAGGCAATGGTTCGGTATAACCCAATACTGCTAGCGCTTCTCTAATAGATGCTGTGAAGTTTAAAAGCATTCAGAACACTCTTCCTCATACAGTTAACAAGATAATGTCTTTAAATCATTGTATACCTTTTGTTTGTTCATCTTTAACCTTTTGTCTAGTTTTAAGCAATACTCTTATCGCCCCTCCTTTAATCGCATAATGTCTAGCTTCTGGATATTGATCAACGTGTGCTAATAAATCTTCGATCCTTCTCCAACGTGAAGCAGTTGATTCAGCAGTTATTATAGTATTCAAGACATGACTTGTTCTAGATGCAATACTGTGTTTTGGTATATTTTTATGAATATTTACTTTCCACTTTGGTGGTACAACCAATCTGGCTGTTTTACTTTGTACAGAATTAGATATCAATGCACCAAGAAACTCAGAAATAATTTCTGATACTGCTTTGTTTTGAGGTTTACTCTCATGTACATTATCTTCATGAATTTGCTAAAAGAATTGTTGAATATAAGGAAAATTAGATCTTTGAGTATGTCGCATATTATCCAAAATATATTATTTACCTTTTTACATTGAACAAGGCTGGTAGTTAATGTCTCTTCTTTTGGAGCATTCAATATTACCTTTTCTTTTTCTATTTTACTATTGTAGCCTTGTTTTGTACCTAAGTCTTTATTATCATTCATATGTTTTGAAAATTCAAGTGCTGACAACTTCTTCAAAGTATTTATTTGTGAATATGTTACTCTTTGTAGAAAATCTAACCAATATTTGGAGAAGATAATTTGTAAATTTTTATCATAACCAGCTTTGTTTAAATAATCTTTCAATTGCGATAAAAGCTTCGAGTGATTCTGCATCGACATCTTCATTTTCCACAAAGTATTTAAACGATTTAATAATTTATTTTTATTAACACTTCCACTATAGCCTTTATCCGTAGCACTATCTGTCAACTGTCTGTAAGTACAAAGAACTAAACATTTATATATTTGTCACGAGAGCAAATTAATGATATAAATAATTAATAAATAAAATAAGTAAGTATAATTATAAATAAGTAATTAATCAACATGTTTTCATGTTACGTATGATTGTTCATAAAATGGTAAAAATAATTAACTTTTGTAAGTCGTACATACTACAAGACATGCAAAATGATTTAGTAATTGCTTAAATGATAACGATGACGAATTTTCGCGAAGCAAACTCATTGGACAAATGTAACTATTATTAATTTAACTTTATACATTAAAGCACAAACATAAGCGCATGTGCGTCATGTTATATAAATAACAAAATGGTACAATTAAGACTACGAAAGAAACTAGAAGGATAATTTTTTAATTACAACTTAACGTTCCACAGTTTACCTTGATAAAAGGAGAAACCTTTGATAATATTTCACACTGTGATAATATTTTATAACATTTCGTGTCATTCTTGATTTGTTTCTTAACAACTGCTTTCAGTAAAAACTGCTGATATCGATTTCCTTTTCTGCAGTAGTTTTAACTAATGTCACTTTATTATCACGAGTTCATTTACCGAATAATCTTGAAATACTGAATAGACAACAGCTGATTCCACTTATATAAAGAACTGCTGACGCAGTTAGAGGGGCTCGTTTTGTAAATAATATGGCCCGATACTAGCCCACCAATAAAATTTGTCGATAACCATGTACCAACTTGATTGTCCAATATCAATGCACGGACGAGGATAAGTGTCACATGTTACCAATATCGTTTACATCTTTGTTTACGATCTTTGCACGTAACAGTGTTTATGTTACAGGTCTGGGTAATTGTACGCGAAATGCATTCCGCAATGAATTGAAGAAAACAGCGATGAATGAAAACAAATGCATTTAGACACTGTGTTTTTGTTTATCATCGGTGATTTATAAAGTTTATTCAACTTCTATGCTTTATTATTCTTCAAATTCCCAGCAAAATTCGTTAATGAATTGTTTATTAACTTTTCTTTTCAACTAACTATTTAAGCAGTAACATAATATCGCAACTAGGAAATATAACTATTTTAAATCGTACGATACTAGCGCTCTTATGATGGAATGATAGAGTTAAATTAAAAATTTGAATTCGTCAACTCTAAAACAATGTATATTTTTAGAATATTTTCGTTTATTACTTGGTAAAAACTGTGCTGAAACGTCCAAAGAATATCTTTTTATCACGATGTAAAGATAGTAAGAAGCGAGCAATAAATAAGACATGTCTTACGACTGTATAAAATATTAATACTTTATTTTCCATTCGAGTGTGCGTCACACTACGCACTGTGGGATATGTACAAAGTTTATCGTACCGAAGCTTTCACTTTCGCCTGGTACAACCAATCGCGCATCTATCGATTAAAAATCATATTTTTACGTGCTAGGTTTAAAAAGTAACGCATAAGTGCGATTGTTACATCCATCTTGATTTTTCATAACTCTTTGTTTTCACTCTTCTGCACACTCTTTCGCCGTGAGTGAGATTTAAAAAAAAAAAAAAAAAAAAAAACTACACATGCTGTTTCGAGCGGTGTATGCGGTGTCTGAGGTATATCAGTGGTATGTCTATTGCGTTGCTTTACTGCGAACGAAAAAATCGGGGAAAACAACTGACGAAATCTACGAAATGAGAAAACAACATATGTAATAGTACGTATAGTGATCGATGCGAGTTCGTCATTGAGCGCGTGCGCTATTATTTTCGTCCGTCGAACCTGGCAGTGAATCCTCATTACAGAGGAAAATTGAGCTTCTCTTCTTGGTACGAGTTTCAAATATGTCTATTGATATTCGCGGAGCGCGGCTAAGATTAGGATTGCTGAGAGGAAGCGTAATCACGTGACGTTGAATGAAGCGAAACTCTGTACTCGCATCGAACGAAGGAAAAAAAGAAAAGAACATAATCGAATTCTCGCGTATTCCACGATTATTCGTGGAAGAAGGAAAAAAATTAAAGAATTTCTGTGGCGCTAGATTATTTTTCGTTCGGTGATATTAAAGAAGGAAAAGAGTGTCGCAAGCTCGTCGTGTTCTTACTAAGCTAAAACAGGGGCGGAATAACGGGCTTGTTCGACTGGAACGAGACGCGATTTAGGAACAGGCTCGCAACCTAGGATCACAGATCTCCGAACAGTTCTATTTTACGACAAGTGCAACTACTTTATCATCATGTCGGTTTTTCTTCTTCGCTTTTGGAAATTATTTTACTATGTATTTTTATACATGCTTATATCTATACTGTTAATAATTTGCCTTTTTTTACGATTCGTCCATTCGTAATTACACGATACATAGTGTTATTATGTAACAAAATAACGAAGAATATTGTGTAAATGAAGCAAATAAATGTCGATACAGATTTATATATATAAAAAAAAAAAAAAAAAATAATAGTAAAACACCAAGAGACACGAATCTCGAAAAATTAACGTAAATAAATTCGATATTATAAGAACTTTAATAAATCGATCTAAATTCCACGTACACATGCAGGGACCTTTAAAACGAAACAGAAAGTTTCTGCACAAAAGATTGTTTAAAATCGATGCTAATATCTATTTTCGCGGATCCCAAATCGAAAAAGGAAATAAAAGACAAATTAGAAGACAACTATGTAAACATATGTAATATCCTACGCATATAGCCAATATACTACCGATAAAGGTCTATTGATAAAGATCAATTAATAATAAAGGTCCATAAAAGAACCACCACGATAAATTCCACAATTAAATACGATTCTATACGTTTCTAACAAACGGATATAAATAAGATAATGTTCTTATTTTTCCTTCGGAATTCCTTCGAAATTTATCAATTTCCTCGAAGAACTTCTAGCTAATATAATATAATAAATTTCGAATGGACGATTGGCGAAAAAAGAGGCAAACTTTGAAGAAGAATTTCTTCAAATCTCGAATTTCGATCGAACGTACAAGAAAATCTGGGACCCTGCATCAAGGCACCGTCATTTTCGGTTTATAATTGCCCGATGTAGCTCCGATGCGTCCCTCCCCCGTCTCTCGACAGTGATCCCATTCTTCCAAGGTACACAATGATACGTGTTTAAAATATACAAATATATATGTACATATACGTATATACATTTATTTGTATATATACGATATATAGTATACGATATATATACAGATACATGTATATATGTAGGTGCGTGCACAGAGAACGCATTATCGTACGCTAGTAGTACAAGTATGAAAAAGGTCAGCCATGCGTACACCAGACTGCATATCATTTGCTTTTTCTTTCTTTCTTCTCTTTTATATTATTCGATCTCTCTCTACGTTGTACTAGGATTTGGTTACTTGAAGAGTATGTTACTAACTAGGTTTCGTTCTGTGGCACTGGGCTATTTCTGCCATTTTCTTCTTTTCTGTTTCTTTTTCTTATCGTTTTCTTACTTCTTAGTCGGAATGCGCAGATTGATTTTCATTGAGGGCGGACGAAACGCGTGTACCTCTTCCCGTCCTGCTCTCGTCTTAGCGAGTTCTTCTTTTAATTCTCTTCGTAGCGTAGGTTCGTTTCGTTCATTTTTCAAGTTCGAAGGAAGAAGAGGAACTCGCGTTCCCCGAACTCGATGGTCTTCCCCTCTTTTTCTCTCCTTTATTCTACTCGACGCATTTTAAGTACTAATGGGTTCGTGGATTATTCATCATTTTACTATTTCCTTTTTGTTTCTTTTTCGATGAACATTGGACGCTAGCCTCAACTACTGTCGTTTGTGTTGTTTTCATTTTCATGACATTAGAGATTGGGATTTATATTATTTCTCTATTTTTATCGTTTTGGTTTTGCGTCGGATAATATTCTGCTTCAACTACTTGGCAATCTAATTATACGTACATACAGCGTAGATTAACGAGGATAGATTGATTAAACGTTTATATTTTGTCATCTAAAAGGGAGTTTATGTGTATAATAACGTTAAATACGTTGGATGAACGATAGTAGTTGAGGTTCAACACTTCTGGTGCTGTGGATCTGTGCGATGAGAATCTTTCTTTTTGGTATTTCTTTTTCTTTCTTTTGTTCCTTTTTTTTTTTTGTGGTTTGGAGTTACAAATTTGGAAAGGGGTGATTTATGTACAAAGACCTAAATTCGAAAATTTCCCTTTAATCGTTCTAATTTTAAGAATTTTACGCATTTCGAATCACAATCGATGACTTTATAAAATACACGGATATCAAATTTCATTGTTTTCGAGTATTCAAATTCTTATTTAGACTACCTTGTCCTAATTAGTAATTGAGACGTGTTACATCTTCTGATTTTGTACTTTGAATCTTTCTTCCAAATGCCTGTTTCTCGAACGAACACGAAAAACACATTCGCTATAATATATAAATGAAATTTCTATAAAATCTCATATTCAGCGGTTCCATGCACTTCTAGCAAACCCACAGAATAAAAATCACAGCACCAAAATAGTTCAATTATTAGACAACGTTTAAACGTCCGATTCTACTCGTATTTAAACTGCTCGTCCAATTTCTCTTTCGTTCCTCGATTCTATCGCACTGCCACGTTATTCGACACTCTATCTTACACGGACTACTGTGTTAACTTTTAATAGTACGCCTCGTATAGCTTTCCTACATATTTACAATCGCGGTTTTGGGAGAAGAATAGCCAAATGCAGAGTGCTGGTTTCGAGCATGCAAAGTTAGATCGACTCGGTTTAATCATCAAAGTCATCCTTTTATCAAGTTCTTTAAAAATAAAGAAACTCAAGGATCAGCTTTTTCGCAGAAATTATTTTAGCCTGTCTGGTGCACAGACAGTAGAAATTGCATACTAATTCGCTATTTTGTCATTTCTGCGATGTTTTCTTTAATAGATCGAATAGCATCGCGCGTGATAGTTATACGATACATACTACAGAAAGCCATCGTAAATCAGCTTTATGATATGCATAATAATATGTATTTACATATTAATATATCAAAAGGAGTTAAAAAGATGTAATCTGAAATGCATATGCAAGCAGATTCGACGGTAAAAAGTTATTTATAAATCTTTTTTGGAATTTCGAAACCCTCTGGTTACACCGTTGAAGCTTTTCTTCCCCATTTTTTTCTTTTTTTTTCTTCTTTTTTGCTTACGAAAAATTCGACACACACGCATGTACACGCACGTATAACCCACACATCCACATACCGCGCATCATCGAGCGTTCACAAATGCACATCGGGCGTGGCACAACCGATCTTAGGAACCGAGTGGAATAAGCGACGGGTCGTGCCGCGACTCCCGGAAGGAAAACACATTTGGATTAACAATTATTGTAAACGTAAATACAAAAAAAAAAAAACAAAAGGGAACTATATTTTCCTTTTTCTATCTACTAATCTAAAACGCTTCCCTATTCCATTCGACATCTCGCTGTAATAAACTCGCACGCGCGATCAACGTTTTCTTTTTCTTCATACTCCACCTTTTGCTCGTATCATACTATCTCTCTTCACTCGCGCGCAAGCACACACCTCGTGTATATATAATGTGTACATATATATATAACTTTTCTCGTATGTATACCTATGTACAAAACACTACATGACTGGATTTGACTATATGAACTTTTTATTCCTTGTTTCCCGTATTTCTTTTCTCTCCCCTCTTTTACTTTTCCTTTCTCCTCTTTCTAGCCCTATTATAGAAAAGAATCGATCCGCATTTTGTTGTTTTTTATTTAATGGTTTTCTCTAATTTTCTAAACGATATACGAAATTGGCGCGGTAGCTTCGTCGTCCGGCTACTAAAAGTTAAGTGTACAATTCTATTGCGAAATAGATGCACAAAGCGTATTGCATAGCCTTCCCTCAACGGCACGCCATCCGGTCTCTTCTTTTCTAATTCTACTTTTGGTCTCTGTTCTCCTTCGACCATCATCGAAATTATCGTTGAAGCGTTTCATATCTCTCGCTACTTTTCGGTCTCTCTCGAAGATGCTACTAGAATCATACGTTTTATTCTTTTTATTCCTTTTATTTCTTACGTTCGAGTAATCTCAGTGTCCCTCTTTTAACCATACATTTATCTCTTTCTTCTTTTAACAAGATTTAACCGTTGAATTTTAAATTATACGCAGTTTACTTTTGTTCCTTCTTTTTCTCCGATATTCATCGATCTGTTATTAACCTTTCGCTGATCAGTTTCTTTTCTTCTTTTTCAGCTTCGAATTAACGCGAAGCGAATCCGAACGAAAGCTGACATTATCGTGAAAGTTACCGAACGTTTTAATATCGTATGCAGAGAGAACATTGCATGATAATTACGTGAATGTTTCGGGCGGGGAGGGGGGGGATGGAGAGACAACGAAGCGAGAACGGAGTGCATGCTCGTGTCTCGCGATTCTTTCTATTTTGTATAACATTCGATCCTTAAATAAACAACGCTCAAATATTTCACATTCGACTTATATTCCTCGTCAAACGATTTAGTCTTTCTTGTTTCCTTTCCTTGCACCAACGAACATCTCTCTGTAAAAGGAAATCTAACTTTCAAAGTGCTAAATTATCGAATCATTGCCTCGAACGGAAGTATAAAAAACGGTTCAGACTTTTTTAAGTTACGCATCTTCGATCGATCTACTTTCCCTGCTGTAACGCCGATAGAGGGCGTTCCATCCCAAAAGAAAAAAATAAAATAAAAAAGTATTATAATAATAAAAGAAAAAAGTCTCAGAAAATTGTAGATCATGATACGAGACGACACGCAGTCTCTGTCAATGAAATGAGAACAAAACCAATTCCGATGCCTTGAACGATCGGATGCACACGAATATTCGCGAATAAAAACGCGTACAACTAAATAACAAAGGGGGCCCATCGAGACCTTGGACCCTCGCGCTCGCTATCCGGCCCTCTGCATATACATACGCATATATGTATACACACATACATACACACACGCGCGCACACACACACATGCATACATATATATATATTTTTCATGTATATATATATATATATATATAAATTGTGCACGCGGAATTACGATTCGTTTTGGGACAACGCCTCGGCATTGATCGTTGCTCGATCTCCGAGTAGAAACTATAACGAATATCCGATAGCTTTATCTAGATGGGTCGACTAAAACTCTTGTGTTTCGTGTTTTTCCATCGATCACGTGCTCTCTCCACCAGTCGAGCCCACGAAAAATAGTCTTCCTTCGCTCGCAAATCGCTCAATAATCGGCGAATAATCGAACATGCGTTTGAAGGGAAGTGGCTGTTTAAAAAAGAAAAAGAAATGTCCCTAGTTCCTTGACGTCCCATTTGGGTTTACGAATCTTCGCGATGAATCTACAGAATCCGTACAGAGCACTAAAATATCGAACACGTTTCGAGATCTGTCTCTCTTCTTTCGAAGACGATTCTGTTCACAGTGGTGACGAAGGGAAACCAAACGACGATTCGGTCGAGCAAACACAACGTATTTTATATATCTATGTCTCTTTCGCACGTGCCTGTGCGTTGTATACTCTTTGCGTTTCAAGAATTTTCTCGCGCGTTCTTTAGCTCGAACTTTGCCTCGTCCTTCTTGATTCTCTTCGTGGCCGTGGGTCCCTCAGCATCGTTGTCGTTGTCGTCGTCGCTGTCGGGCATCGCTTGCTCCTCGGCCTCTAGGCTCAGCAGAGAGTCACCCTGGCCAGAGTTTCCCTCAGCGGCGTCTCTCAAAAATGGACGTCCCTCACATCGGTCGGCGTGCCCGCCTTCTCGTGTTCCAGGATCTTCTCCTGGCTGGTTATCTCGTCCCCCAGAGGCCTCTGCGACGTGCCCGAAAGAGACGATCCGGTCACCTGATGGCCGTTCCCGCCGGTACCGTCGGCACCCACTGCTTCAGATACCATCTCCTCGATTTGCTCCAGGCAACCTTGCAGGTAATCCTGAAAGAAGAGGAAACATCGATCAGTCTTATAATTGGCTTCTTAGATACGGCTTTAATATTTCAATCAGCGGCATTCTGAGAAACGTAGCGGGTCGGACAGGTTATCCGGAGGATTGAGATTAATAGATTTTGCGGAATATAATAATCGTAAATCATAGAATGTAATACTCGCCACGATTCTTGTTAGAAATTAGAAAGAAAGCGATCGATTTATGAATTGTTAGGGAATTTTGTTGCACGGCCGAACGAACAGGAACGCGTAAGATAATTCGATTAATTAATCGAGCTAGCGTGTAATTTTGATCGACAAGAGAAAGTTCCAAGAAGCAGTTTGAGAGATCGTTCGCGAATCCAGCCAAGACGTCGCGCAAAAACGTGCTGATGAGCGGAGTGTAGCAGGTGTCGGGCACATGTTTACGGGGAAAAAAAGTCACAGCGTGACGGGAAAGGGAAAAGACGATTCGAAACACGCGCAGACTATACATTCATAATGCGCCGAGTGCAAATAAAGTGCACGCGTGAATGGCTCGGCATGGGGTCTACGTCCTGTAAGCGCAATATTTTCGACGACCACATGTGTTTAGAAGCAGGAAGGAACGTATACCAAGAACTATGTTGGCCACCTGCCCCTCTGTTCATTCATAATCTCCAACCGTCCAGATTCGAACCAAAGTGAAAACGAATCTCTCTTTTTTTGTGGTTTTTTAAACGTTCGTCTTTTATATTTGTAACGCAGTTTGATGAAAGATGAAATTTTGAATAATTTCGACATTTATCCGTGCGCGAAACTTCACTGATACGTGCTCCATATGTTAACGAGAACCAACACCATTTGCAATGTTCGAGATCTTTGTTTCAAATTTAATTTTTTTTTTTATTTAAACGCTTTCCTTAAATCGTAAATTGAATCTGACGAAAAAGCTCCTTATTCCGCCGTCTCGATGGATCTCTTTGCGATTGAACTTTGTTAATTAAAAATATCTGATAAATCTCACACAAAAGCAGACGCACAGAAGCTGTAACGCAACGTTTATTTCCGACATTTCGGATAAACCAGGCGCAAATCAAATTGCGATTATATCTACTCGTCGACAGTGCTATCCGAGGTTTCTCTCGGGCGTCGTGAAATAATATCAACACGAGGACAAACCTGTTCGATAGCCGTGATGCGAGTTAACTCGTCGAGGAGGCCGGCCAGCCCGTAACCGCTTTTCCCTGTCCAATCGAGACCGTGGAGGGCCGCTGCGACGCTCGCCGCCGCGATCATGCTCGGCGTATACATGGAGAATTTGTATTCTGGAAAAAACGTGTCCATTATCGAACTTATCGTGAAAATGATCGATATCTTATAATTATTACAAATTGATATTTACTAACTGAGTTTCAGTTCTGTATAACGTATTCGTAAAAGGATCCTGTAAACGTTCAAATACTTTCGCAGGCTTTTTTTATAATTATCGAACGTAAGTAACAGCTACTAATGAATGTCGAGCGTTTCGGTACAACGCCAACGAAATTTTAAAACGTTCCGTGTAATACATTCGTAGAAGGATCGTACAAGCGTTGGAATACTTTCGAGAGCAACTGCAACTACTCCCTTACCGTGTTTCGGCGAAAGAATTAGAATAAAAAAATCTGATTGCACTCGCGCGCATCGTCAAGTGTAAACAGTAAGTTTCTCGACACTCACTCACGTGCATTAACCTTATTCCCATTGCATCCACATCCACCTGCATAACATCCACCGTGCACATAAAACTCCCTTACATTGCTCCTTAAATTCCAAACACACATCTTCTCAGCCATTCCAAGTAACACGAACGGCATACGAAGTAGCCGATTCTCGACGAACCGGCGAGGAACCTTCTTTCGAAACATCGAAAACACAACTAGAAAAAGACAAAAACACGTTACCATTATTTCCAAAAAAAGAAAAGGGGAAAGAAGAGGACAGGATGGTCCAACGTTCGATCGTATCTCGTCGTCGAAGCGCGTTAACAGATGCGGCCATGAAAACGAATCCTAGAATTCCGTGTAACGTTTCATTCCACGTTCTGCTAATAAAAAATCTGCTAATAGAACCGCAGGTAGACACGTCCCAGGAAAAGGATATTCGAAACAAGATTTACGACGTTGAAAAGTCCGGCCTTGGTGGTGCCAAGCCCAAAGGTTACCGACTCGGCAAACACCAGAACGCAACCTACAACTCTCTCTTTATTTCTCGCCTTCCCTCGCGCTTTTTAACACGATCGAGTTCCATCGCGAAAGCTTTCGCCACCTTAGCAAGCTGTGCTAACCTTCGACGCTATCGCCGGTAACTTTGAAAATGGGCCAACAGCTGTGACAAACAATTGTCAGGTAATGGATTACGGGGCCTTTCGTCTTCGTTAGGTCTAGGTACGAATTCGGTTCCGATAATCTCCTAACGGTACATCCGGACTTTCTAATGCCTTTGATGGTGGATTAGGTTGTTCTTCTTCTGTCTCCTAATTTGTTTGTTTACACCAAATTGGGATTACGAAAAGTATTCGATACTGTTCCGATATTCGCGCTAAGCACGGTACACCTTAAAGTAACGTATACTCCCGGAAAAGAAACGAAAAGGCGGAGAAGTCCAAGTACGCTTTAAATCGATCGGTTTGATGAAACGAGCTCGACGATTAGACGCAGCAACGGAGCGGCATGGACGACGAGCAAACTGTTCGCAAAGCGGGCCTCGAGATCGACGATAAACGTGACAATCATTGACGCGATCGTATTCATCCTTTTATGCCGGTAATATATAGTCCGGCGCGCGTTTTGTGTGGATTTTTCTCAAACGCGAGCGCTATTCATTCATGGAAAGATGGGAACAGGTTCCTGGACAACCGAAATGTCCGATGGACAAGCTGAAATTCAACGGGGAGCGTGTGTGCGCGCACGCACACGCCGTAATAAAGCCATTAAGAATGGAATTCCGCGAAGCCGCTCTTAAATTTGCAGAGCCGCGAAAGAGAAGAGGAAGAAGAAAGAGAGTTATAAAGCTGGTGCAGGTGCGTTCTGTCGTCCTCGGGGATGGCGAATTACTATTGGAGAACGGCATTCCTCCGTCAAGACCACCCCCGCTCCATCCATTTCAATTCTCTTTTCTTTCTCGTCATACTCCGATCGTACTTCTGCAACGGATTTCTGCTTTTTTTAAGAATCTCAATTCTTTCGTCTCTTTCACGCTTTACTCTTCTCTCTTACTCTTGTCTCTGCGTATCCTCGTAGTACTGTGCAACGTTATCCGAATCTCTTATTTCCTTGTACACCCTATTCGCAAACACACGGCTTCTTCCATTTTTCATCTCTGGAAGATGTTTTTCCGCAGTTTTTCCACATTCGATTTTCTTCCTTTTCTCTCGCCCCATGACTGCTTTTACGTGGTTCTCGGGTTCGTTCGCGTAATTCGATGTTTTCCGGGTCTTCTACCTTCGTTTCAAGGTTTCGGTATGATTCTGTCCATAAATCTTTCTAGAACTTGGCCGCGTGCTTCGTCTTACCTTGCCTCGATCTCTCTCTGTTGTTCTCTTTCGGATTCCTACTTCGTTCCACCTTTCCCTCGGGATTCCTTCTCATTCTAGCGGCATTTTGTTTTTGCTCGTGTTTCCTCGATGGTCTTCCTCCCTCTTCCTTTTCTTGGCCTCCCTATTCTCACATTCATTTTCGGCTCCTTTCCTTTTTAACGTCCTCTCCTACCTTTCTTTTCATTCTACTTCCACGTCTCCTTTTCTTTTCTTCGCTTCTGAAAACACGACTAAATTAAAATCTCTTCTCTAATTTTTTTATCCGACATCTTTATAGTTCTCATCAAGGCCTGCGATACGCCGATATTCCAACGTGCATCCCTTTGCGATATCGTACGTACATGGAGCAACGACGTATCGTTTCGCTTCCTCGTTGAAGAAGCGGATCGAGCGTCATCGTTTCAGCTGCTGAAAGATCCATACGCGTATCAACCAAACACGAATCCAACATTAATGAAAAATAAAAAAAAAAAAAGAATAGAGAGGTGTTCGCGCGAATCGCATCGATGCCGACTAAGAAAACAATTAGTTGGAGCGCGTCGTCCGCGTTGCAGGGGCGTGGAATCGAAAAAGGCGAGCAGGGAGCAGGTTCACGGACCTTCCGCGATTCAAGGAAGCGGTTGGAATTCGTGGCGCCGCCGTTTGCTTCTCTTTTCGTCGGTGAAAAAGAGGGTCAACCGACTCGAACCGAGCTCGCCGAGCTACCTAGTTTGGCTCGTGAGAAACAATCATCGTCTCCCGGGCCGCTTCTAGTCTTTTCTCTTTCTTCAACAGGGACCACCAGAGCCGGCCAGACGACGAAGGACGATGGTCCTTGCTTTTTGCCATCCCCGCTTGTAATAACAACCGACTGGCAGCGTCCAGAAGGGGATTTAAACGTGTCTTGCGATCTCGTCGTGTTCGACGCCCCTTCTTCCTCTTCTTCTTCTTCGTCGTCGTCTTGTTCTTCGCATTCTTATTGCTTTTGTTTCTCTTGGTTCCCGCTCTTCCTCTCTTTCTCGCTCGATCTTTCCTTTCTTTCGATTTCTTGATTTTCCAGCGAGACTCGAACGATCGTTGTCGTTTTAACGGCTCTGTACTTCGCGGACATCGATCGTCTCTACTTTCGTTTGTATAACTGATTTGTATAATTAATAACATTTTGCGGAATTTTTTGCAAAATTATGTAAAAAGTCTCGATACAGATACGATGATTCGATTGAAGATTTTTATTCACAGTTTTCTCAAATCGAAGGTTGTATCACTTGTTGCTACGTAATTTATTCTATTGGCTGTTAACAGACCCATGTGGTGGTCAGTGACGATCATCGCGCGATTATTCCGTTTACGCTTCGTTCATCGTTATTCAACGTGATGGCGATAAATGTGTCGAGATTGTACAATGCATCGTTATTTATACATATTTGCAAGGTTCTGCTTATGATTAACGACGATAAGAAGACGAAGCGAAAATTTAGTGGCGAGAAGCACTGTTTTACGATCGTGTAACTCGTTATTTCGAATTTTCTCCAAAGGCTCTCCTCCAACCTTAATTTTCTCCTACTATTTGTACTTGCTATAGAAAAATGTGTCTCACAAAATGCAAAATAAACGAAGCAACACCTTCGTTAAGACACGTAACGCGTTAAAAATTTCCTGCGAATTAATGAGAGAAAAAAAATCAATTTTGCTCCCTCCTTCATTTATCTCGCTACGCTCGTAATCACGAAGGTAGAAGTCATTTCTCAAGCAGCAAAAATAACACGGAAGAGTTAATTAAGATTAAATATCCAACATGTTACGCTATACTAATCCTTAGATTTCGGAAGTTTATGCGATTTTTGCGAAATGTAATATAATACGCATATAATACGCAAAAATATATGCAACGTTTATAGCGCGCTTGTTACGTTTGCTAAACGAAACAAATTTCTATTTAAACTCGTAAAAGTATAAAATCGCGTAAATATCCGCAATCTGCTGATCGCGTTTCTCCCGTTTGATCTTCAATCGTAGGGACAAAAATCTAACAACGGTTATTTCGGTTAGCTGTAACGTCAAGAGGTTCGTCGAATCGACGATCAAAGAAAATGAAACGTATAAGACAGGAATCACCCTTGTACATTCGTTACGTCATCTCTATGTCCATTCTACCTTCGATCCGTAATTGTACGGTCGGCCATAATCCATTAAAACGAAACGCAACGAAAAGAAATTAAAGAGGCAGAAAGAAAGAAGAAGAGAATGAGAGGAAGAAGAAAAACGGAACGCATAGAATCGACTCAAAGTAGTTACGTGATGGTTTCCGCCGGGTGCATTATTCACCATGCACCGGCATATTCATTAACGCGTGAGTTAACGATGCACGTTCCCGATTGTTTATGATGCCATGGCACGGTTCTAACGAGGCTAACAATGAAGGTCCGCGCGTAAAAATTGCATTTTAAAGAATATCGCCAGGCGATTATAATTTCTAATAAACGCCTAAACGCCGTCTGCCCGGCCAATTCCGCGGATATCGTCGTGCTTTTTCTTTCCCATATTATTCGTATCGAGCAGACCTTGATAAAATTGAACGTTCGAATAAATAAGACGAAATTGAGAAATCTCGCGACACGAGGTATACATAGGAACGTTATAAAGTTATACTTTCGCCTATAGATAGGGTGAGAAAAGAATCGCGATCAACGCTTAATTAAAATGATAATGGTCTGTTTTAACGAACGAATACTAGCGGCTCGTACTATGCACTTCCGCCACAATGTTGCGTTTAAAATGCGTGAACATCAAATTAAATCGCTTACTATAGAGAAAAGAGATGAAAAATGAAAGAAAAAGCTGAACTGGCGTTAATATTATCGTACTTTTAAAATATTCGAATATTTGATAAGCAGTCGCGATAAAAAACGACACGCAGATAACGTTTGCTTCGTTCTATATCCATAGATGACGTAGAATATGACTGTTGTGCAAGAATTTATCGGTTTCGTTAATTATCATTAACCAGTTTGCAGCAATTAGAATATTATGGCGAATAGGTATCTGACGCTAGATAACTTGAAATATTGTTGCACCAATTTTGCGGAATCGGGAAAGTAGGACGAACTATAATTTTGTCTTTGTAGAGCTCGGTATCTGGCGCGGTTACGTATGACAAATTTACAATTTTTACGTACGTTTTTCTATGTAGATCGTATCTCGAATTTCTAAACGTACCTTGCGTTTACCATTTTTACCTAAAAACACTGCGATATCGCGAATAAAGAAGAGTTGGATTCGATACAATTTTCCGCGTAAGGTTTCGGTTTGCATCGTCGCTTTGGCGATTAAAATTCCAACTTCCGATCATGTTCTTGACCCATAAATAGTAACTTGCAAGTTATTAATTTCTCATGCGCTTCTTAATGTGAAATCTATTAACCCAAGTAGCAAGAAGTAGTCAACCTTGTTATATTTAAAATAGTATCCGTTCGCGCAACACGCGCATTGTTCAGAAACATTGAAGACACTTTATACGTACATTTTACTTCTGTTATCTCCACAGAAAATAAGAGACGGTTGTAAAAAACAGACAAGAAGTAATTAAGCGTATTTCAAACAGATAGACAAAATAAACATGGATTTTAATTAACATTTTTAAAGAGGCGTGAGTCACTGGCGACGCACGTTGGTTACCAGGAAAATTTTTACTCTTTCGTTAGTACGCGTCACACATATGCCACATATTGTGTTTTAATTTTCTTTAGGATACATGCGCGATATCTTATTTGTTCTCGTTCGAGGTATTATGTTATAAACAACGACGAGTCGTCGCTGGTCTTACGACGTATTAAAATTACAGATCGTTCGATAGAAACTGTAAACGTAAATGGTGCGTGGAACAGCTAACGATACGATACGATACGTCACGCATGCAGTAGACTCCCGCATAACGCGAGTTCTTACAACGCAAATTCCTACAACGCGAATTTATATAACCAGTAACGTATTATACCAGGCGTTACACACCGGTCTACTGTATATGCGCGACGAGTAGTTGGCAGTAAGAGGCGATCTAGTCACTGTCCTGCGTTATATGTAGATGTGCGACGCGTTCTAAAAGCCGCTTGGATCGTCCGCTTAGCATGTTTTACTATTACGTAATATTTAAAAATGTGTAATATATTATATTTAAAATTTCGAACGTTCGAAACTTGGCTCGTGAACATGCGCGACTACTTGCTTAGACGGCGGTAGCGAAAGGGTTAAACCAACTTTAACGTCTTCCACATAATTTTCACCGTCACCCTTCTCATCTCTCGGAAAAATTCCTAAACGGAAGATTTCCGGATGGAAGGTCCCTAAATCGAATAATTGCCAAAGTTAGAAATCTGAGAACAACCGCAGGCAAACGCGCGAAGATCCACTCGATCCTCCTACAAGCCTGAATTCGAATTTTCCCCCGTAAACGGGGTTACACGTTGCCAGAGTTAAAAATCATCGTTCGTCATTTACCTTTGTTCCTTCGAATTTTCCACGGTACAGCGGGAACGCATTCGCCATGCACGCTCATCCCACACACATAAATACATATGCAGAGGTCGGTAATCCTGATCGTTTCTCACCTCTGGCGCTGAGGGCGATGAAGGTCTGCGCGTGCCTCCTGACCATCACCGGGTCCCAGGTACGTGGCACCGGCAGTCTGCTCAGGATGTGCATCAGGAAGTCACCGGGCGTTACGGCGGACAATTCCCATTTCAGCTTCGAGACGACCAACTGCTCCCACCTCTGCAACAATCATCCAGACGAGAACACGGCTTAGACGATCGCATCATCCAATCTCGTTACATTAGCGTTACGTTGGCGGAAGTTTTTTTCTAAGGAATTTTCTACTTCGGGGAATAGGTTTGAAGGGGTTAGACGTGGGTAGTTGGTGGGTGTAATATGGCGATGCGTGAGAACAGATAAGACGACGACTCTCTAAGCTGCATCGGAGATTGGATAGATAGCTTTTTGTTCGGGATTTCTGATGTTCTGTAAATAGATCGTTGGTTTGTGTGTGTACCATGGATTTCATATATCACTGGTGGACGCTTTTATGGAGAGAATCAATTGGACGTTATTTTGGGTGAGGTTTCGAATATTCGGTCTTAGGAGAAAAAGTTGACAATTATTTTGGATGATGTTTTGGATGTTCGCTTATATAAGAAGGAATTAGGAATTTCCTTATAAATCATGGTACAAGTTTCATATTTTAGAAGTTGAATATGCATGGGGTAATTTGAACGTAAGATGGAAGATCGAATTTTAGACAGTAGTTTAAAATTCCCGTTTAAAATTACTTTTACATATTTCGTATCACGTATTAAGATACTTCGCGCAACGCGTGATGAGAATACCAGGAATTCCACGTGTTACGCGTTTAATGCGATGAATATCCTTTACGTTACATGCTGAACATCGTCGATACACCGGACACTCTTCGTATTACGCGTTCAATACACCGGGCATCCTTCGCTTTCCGTGTTTACTCTTACACTTGCCAATTTGCATATCGGACGTTTCTAATATCAGTATCGAACGTTTGGCAAGTACAAAGTACGCTATCGCGAGATCCGTTATGTTGAAACGTAATCGAGACGAACGTTAAAGTCGTTCGAACGTGCTATTACGCGAGAATTTCTTTTTAAACTTAACGTCAAGTTCTAATATCGTTACTTTATTTATTTATACTTTTAAAATAATTATAGACGCATTAAAGATAAATTCTCCCATGGAAGACCCCGCGCGATGGCTTTACACGTTGTATTCTGTTATATATTGATTGGGATAATCTGAACTCGCAAGAATGATTAAATAGGCGATATTATACGCGATACGTTTTCACGACACGAAGCAACGTAATAATATCCTTGCAATAATAAACGCGCAGCACTTTATAAAAACTAGCAGCGAACTCGCTCACATCGCCTATGAATCTTATCCAGCCAACCGACCGTTCAAATACCTTCGTAAATCACTGTATACGCCATTAACATTCCAAATTTCAAACAAACTCGAACATTAACGATTCCTCCTCTTCTAACAAAAAAATCAAAGAAATTAATCACAAACAATATAATCTCCGTTATATAAAATCTTGAGAACCGTGAATTAAAAAATATTACACGCATTGAATATCCCCAGTTATCCACGAATAGCCGATTTAAGTTTGCATGCAAACGGGTACATGCGTTAGTTCCTCGCCGCGCGTGTATCGTCGTCCCGATCGTAGTAACCGTGCACAGTGTACACGTACCGCTCTCTGTTTCCTTTCCGTTCTCGCGGATGAGCTGCTCGCTCGAGTACGTCGTAGTACCCTCGTTTTCTCTCGACCGTGAAATTACACAGCGGCTATACTACGTGGAGTACTACGCGTCCTTCGGCTTGATTAAAAGTCCATTGAATTCGGTGGGTATATACGCTACTACTCAAGGTTCTGAAAGTCTCTTACGAAACGGCGCGACGTGACGTGTCCGTGCCACGCCGTATGGCTTTCGTACGTTCGCCAAATAAAGCGCGATGGCCTCGTGGCATCGCGTTTCTTAATGAATCGTCGTTAGCATCCTCCTGTTAACAATGTCCCTGTTCGATGCCCGCAAATATATTTGATCGATATTAGGAAAGCTATGGCGAGCAGGCAAAGGTTGGAACGTCGATCGCTGTGACCGGCTGTTCCTTCGGATTCAGGAGCATTCGGAGCACGTACTTCGAGGAATCGAGAGAAACGAATTTTTTTAAATCTACTTGCTCGTTCGTTACTTTTTCCATGCGGCGATTCGTCGATCTATTAATCAGAGTCTAAATTTCTAAATCTTACCTAAAACATTGATTGAGTTTTTAAATCGACCGCTTTCTAACTACGTCAAATCGATCGTTCGAAACGAAATTCGACAGGGAACCATCGAATTGTATCTTTCAACGAAGTAGCCGCGGATATATTGATGGTACGGGTACGAAACGGAAGAAAGTGGTTTTTTTAGTCTGTTTCCTGAGCTACTTCTTAGCCGGATACCTTTCCTCAGGTGTGAAATTAAAACTTCAGCAAAATGGAAATAACGTCGGCTAGTTAAGAATTAAAGAACGTTTGAAACCATAAATCATTTTACATTTTTGTGCATGGAAAATAATATTGGCAATCATCGCGAGTTAACAGGTTAATTATCAGAGCTTCTTTGGTCCTCCAAGGATTTCTCGGATCTTTCTGGTTTATCTTACGGAAGCTTATCGTCTTCTTGCTCGGTTCACCTCTTCGATCGACCTCTTATATACGAGAAGGCGAAGCTTTATACTCGAGTGCGTGCGTATATGCTCGTAACGCGACACGCAGTGCCAGTGAATGAAACAAAGACGGCGGCGCGCAGTGGTATAGGCGTGATTTTTACGCGGCAGCCAGCCGCGATTCTCAAGTAGCGTCGGAGTCGATAGCTGCACCCACCGTGCAGGCAGGCAGTCGACAGCTCCTCCACGCGACGCGACGAAAATGATTCAGACGATGGTACAGGAAGTTTCTTTCGTTCGATAGAATTTTAAATATTATCATCGATACATATACACGTGTACGTTATCATCGAATAAAACTATAAATTTTCTATGTAGCTCGATCGTTCTCTGATTCTCCAATCGATAGTTTCATTTTCGTCTCTTTGCTTAGATGAAAACGACGCAATACACGACTAATATTCGATTCCCAAAAAACGAACGACTTATTTTCATAAATTCGCTCGTCGTACAAAGACGCATATCGATCGAACCATTCGCATAGCGATATACCGTGCGATAGAACCTTCTAATGGCGAAACGTTCGAATAATACAACGCATAGGTGCACCGAAGCCTTCCTGTATCGACTCGTTCGAGTAGTACAACGCTCACACATGGTAGAAACCTGAACAGCGTAGGTTCTACTACGCCATACTCTTTCAAAAAAAGAAGTTGCCCTTCCATACGGAGTGAGTGGCCAGCCCCACGGCGCGGCGGCGGTCGCTTTCGCGGTGATCGGGAATCGCAGAAGAAAGAGGGTACGCTCCGTAATATCTCGTGGATGGTCGCGTAAGTACGTACACAGCAGTGGTGTGTCACGGAATGCGTGACGGTGCAACGACGCGATGCGCCGGAGCTACGCACGCCACGGTACGATGCGTACGCGAGCGTAAACGTAACGATTCCGCGGGAGGCCAACGATCCGCTTCAGGGATACCACGTTTTACTATTTATAAAGCAACTCGCCGGTTGCGTTTTCTTGATCGCCGATGATCTCGGTGAGAGCCACGGCGCGGCGTAACGACGACGACGACGACGACGGCGTTGTACATAGGCAAGACAAGTCGCTGCGCCTCGGTCTTTGGCCGCCTTCGGACGAGCCTCGTATCCTCCTCCTCCTCTTCCTTGTTTCGTTTTGTTATTTCCTTTTGGAATATCTGGTGTCGTGGCGCGAGCGTGAGCCCGCGTGTTAGATGATGCAACGTCGCCGCGGTTGCACTTGTGCATTTGCATTTTTCCACGACGGCCATAGCCTAGGAAACCGGGTTCTCACGAGAGGACGAGGTCTGCTTCGTTGGAATGTTAGAGCCCCTCGTTCTTTTTTCTTCCCTTCTCCCTTTACGTCTGTGTACTCGTGTACAGGGTGTTTCAAGAAGGTTCGCTAGAGATTTGGGCGCAGGTCGTTCGAGCGAAGGAATTGGCGTTACGGAAAGCATTTGGTAGAAAATAATTTGAAAGTAAATTGCGGCGGTGATCTTTTTGCTTTCTTCGGAAGGCCAGGTTTTAGAATTTATATTCAAGCTACTGACCGATCTTTGCGCAACACCTGGTATACTTCTACCCTGTCTATCTGGTGCCTCGTCCGATCAAATGGAATCGAATGGCGTTCGATGGCGAGTTCTGGTGCGAAGGGAAACGCGAACGTGTTCGTCATGCTTCCAGGGTAATTTGTTCGAAGATGGCGTTTAGAATCGATGACTCGCTGTGGAGTTGTTGCGCCACTTGAAAATATCTCTCGAGCTACGACCGACGTTTGATCGTTCGACTCGTGACGCGGTGCAACCGCGTTTATTGTTATCACTAGGTTGCAGATGCTTATGGAAATTCATATCGTTATAAACAGAGCTAATGCGATCGAACATGACCGATCGTTCGTGGCATCTGCTAAGCGTCATAAAGGATATTCTACTTTGTATATTTTATACGTCTTTGCCCCTTATGCGCATTTCGTACATTTACGCGCATTTAAATAAATGCATAGAAACGACAACAATAAAACGGACTAATTATCGCTAATGGATTGGCTAATGAATTTATTAATTACACATACGCAAGAAGTAGAGACGAGGTGGGCACGTTATTTTTCATTCAAAAAACGTGCAATTGTTTGATGCGAAGGAGTATGAAAAATGGCGAAAAGGGGTAAAGTAAGGTAAAGGCAAGAAATGCACCGAGCGAGCATATCGACTGGCCAATATCGCTTTATTATCATTTAGTTGAACTTCCTGTTGGCTTTCTACCGGCTCGATATGCGTTATCGACCACGAAATCGAGAGAGAAAGTCGACACCGAGCTTGAAACAGAAAGAAGAAGGAGCACGCTGTGAGACGTGGAATATTCGAGTTCTACACATATGGTATGTCCACAGGTGCAAATGGCTGTTGTAATAAACGCGTACAGTGGAAACAGGAACGTAACCTCGATTAAAAGGACCATACATCGAACAACAAAGAAGAAGAATATTATTAGATCGAGCGATCATCGATTCTATATTTTTTATTTATATCACTTTGTATTATTTTATACTTACGATTATTTTACGATATTTCCTACGCTTTAAAGTTATTCAAGTCGAGAAGAATAATTGCTAAAGTGCTCGAATAAATACTGGAATAATAACTGAATCGCCGAATGCTGGAGGAATATTCGACGTATCTCTTCGGTACGTTTCACGAGCTTTAATAATGAAATAAACGCGTCGTTTATTTCGCCAGCAAGAGTACGCGAAATAGTACGTAAGGGAAATACCTTGCGAGTATATGCCTGGTACTATTTCCAATGAGTAATAATTCATGGATCGATGAAAAAAAAGAGGGGAGGACCAGGAAGAGAAGAACGTGCTCGTCTCGAAAAATCTCGGCGACTGGTTCGGACCGGTTGACAAAGCGAGAATAGAAAAGCTGATTGCCAACGTCCGGAATGAACGCATTCCATGCAAAGAAGATAAGAGGTTATGTGGAAGATTATCGCAGCTGGTTGTTGAATTTTTTAGAAATATTTGCATTCCTATCGCAGGGAATTTTAATTTATCGAAGAGCGGTATAAAATGCCTAAAAATAGTTATAATACATTCTAATCGATGCTAATGCAGAAATTCGTACTTAATGAATTATTCCATAACATAAATTTGTATACTTACAGTAGCTGTCTTTGAATAATTTGCGACTACGCTGACATGCCACTGTCAGCCATCTACGGTCGAAGTATTATCTACAGGCTGGTTTTTTTCCAACAGTACAGAGAGCGTTGCATATGGCATCAGGTAGAACGCCAAATGGGCGAAAGAATAACTCACCAGGCATTAACGAGCCTTTAAAAACACAGGTTGGGAATTTCCAGCAATAAAACTGAACTGCGTTTTCTTATGTCTTCGCCGTGTAATTTTCCCTTTTCTGTCTTAACCTGAACAAAAGTCGACGCAAAAGTCGACGCAAGTTTTCCAAAAGTTATCCCCGAGTTTCCAATATTTGTACAAAGTATCCTCGATTCTTTGTACTAACAAATGACTTAAGTTTAGCCGATAAAAGAAGCTAGAAGAAAATCAGACAAGCGATAACCGATATTATTGTTCGTTATACGTATTACGTTACTAGGACTTACGTTAACCGAGTACGACGCGAAAATGTAACGTGAGAAAGAGCAAAATATAGCTGCATCGTAAACCAAGTCACGTTCAAGGCTTTAACAGAAGTTGCGTGTAAAAAAAGTACGAGTTGTACGAGGGTGAGGAGAACAACTTGATACGCTACTGGGTATTCATGGTATTGCGGTAGTGCGTATCGTGTGTACGCGTACCTACTTTGCGTAGACGTGCACGCATGCGCACGCACGAATGACGTAACGCGTGTGCACGCGTGATCCACGTGCAATTTAACCCTCTGCGGTCTCGTCTGGCAGGACTCGAAACCATAGTTTACGATTATTATCTGCCGATCGAATTAAACCAGCCGGAGAGAAAGTACGAACAACGCAAAATTTGATCAAAGGCTCGATGATACTACTAAGAATTATTCGACGATACGATTGAAGATATACGCGATCTCGCGAAAGTATTCGAATACTCGTAGTGAAGCGAAACATCTCGAAATTTCATTAGTCGTCCGTCGTAGTAAAATTTGAAAGCGATCGAAAGATGTACACCAAATCCACGAACATCAGTCGTTTTAACCACGCGCGTTAATTAAGTACAAAGTTTCCTTTGGTGATTAAAAGCGCATAAATAAGCCACTAGTAGCAAAGGATATGTCGCTCCACTTTACATAGATATTTACGAAGTTAATGAGAAATTACTGGACGTAGAAGGAACGCGGTTCTTTAACGACTTATACCGTGTGGCTTTTAAAAACTTAGCCATGCAGATATCTGTGGTATGCAGCAGCCAATTTCTGATATTATCGAAGGAACTATAAGACCTATAATAACAATGATCGTAATTAAAGTTGATGTACAATTATGTTAAAGAGCCGATCGTAGAAGCCTAACGATAAGATCGTAGATATCCGAGAAATGCTTATTCGACGTAACAGGCTCTGAAAATAACGGCTGTTATTTACTAGATCTACCTATTGAGAAATCACCCCTTTATCGCTGGCCTCACTACTATCGATACTTGTTTGCGTTAACGGCTATCCGGTTATTAGTTCAACTTCGGACCCAACCTGAATTGGATCTACGTCATCAGCTTCTCGTCACCGATTCTAACGAAGATGGCGTTTCCGATTCGTCGAGTGGAACGTAGCGGTCCGATTTATCCTCGCCTCGTTCTTCGAATTATTTTCAACGGGATTAAATTATAGAACCACGATCTGAGACCTATATTCGTGCGTGGCTTATTAATTTCATCGTACGTAAGAATTGCTCTTTTTATTTCTTTGTGCACGGTCAACTCTTTCATGGTAGATATTACATCAATAATTAGTAATTAGTATTAGTAATTATATTAATGTTATAAAATATCTTTCCTCGGATTTCGATAACAATTACTTCCATAGGCAAATTCCATCTGTACTTGGGAAAATTAACCTCTGTACCTTCACAACGCAATTTAAACCGCTGATATATCAGTCGACGAAACACAGGATAAATTACTCTGACATATGTTGCTTCACAGAGATAAGACATCGTGTGAAATCGGATAAAACGCGGTGATAGTGGAGTCGCGTAGTAATTATGGTTATTTTGTTGTAATTACACGGGCTCCATGTGGTAGAACGTTGCTTAATTTTCCGTTTTCGAAAATGATCAACTTTCCAAGTTCCAGATGACGAACGAAGGGTGGAATCAGTGCGACAGGTGGTGAGCGCCGAAAGAAAGGGTATCGCGCGAGTTGCACAAATTTCGATACTCAGCTTCGGCTAATTTGTGTACTTTTATTTTTACTTTTATCGATAGATGACGGCGATTTAACAAGGAAGAATAGGGATGCAAAGATAGAATGTTTACGCTAACAAAGAATAACGAAAACATACGGAGAACGAACGACAATCCGTTTGATCGAACGGTATATCGCGTTACGCGGAAAAAAAGAAGACGAGAACGCGAGAAGGAAGGAGATTCCGTGGCTGCGATTAATTTTTGCCAACGAGAGCGGCTTGAATTCTAGACAGACCGAGCGACGGAAACGGCGAAAGCGAGCAACAAAGCTAACGGACAATAGGTTTCCTTGAGAGGAGAAACGCGGAGGGTTACGTCCCTGCCATTACCTGGCCGGTTCCGAGAAACGGGGGTCCGATTTATCTGGTTCGCAATGAGGAATCGATAGGAGGTGGCCTGCAACGAAAAGGTAGACGCCGATGTTGTGCATCGGGTGTCCCAAGAAACGTTAGTCTCGTGGGAAATTGAAGGAAAAGATCTAAGCGTTTATCAGGTAGTTTAATTTAAAAAAAAAAAAAAAAAAAAGGATGCCTGGACGAAGATAAACAGTCGTAGATTCTCGAAACACCGTGTATTCTGTGAGCAATAAGGTGTAAACTTAGTAAATAAAGCCGTAGATAAACAGACGTAGATTCCCGAAACACCCTGTATTTCGTGAGCAATAAAGTGTAAACGTAGTAAGTGGACGTATCATAGGATGGACGATAAGATAACGGGATGTAAATTTTATGTATGTAGGGTATCGAGTAAGTCGCGAAGCAAGTATTTTCTATTAAAAATCTATACGCGCGTTTTATTATCCTGTAGACTCTTCGCTTCGATCTATAATTTACCGGCTACTGTGGTATAACGTGTAATACCACGCTAATATATCATCCGTGCTGCGTCATATAGATCACCTATTTATCTCTAGGATATAGTAACATTCCGCTTAATATATTCCATATATGTATGGATAAATGAATATCAACGAATACAGAGGGTTAACGAACCTTCTTATTTCCCTCGTAACGCAAAAAGAAGCAAACGATAAAAATTCCTCATCCACCGAACAAGAATTCTCATCCGTTCGTTGAACCATGCTCGCTAAAAAGGACCGAGAATCTAAATAAATACAAAAAGGAGTACAATAGAATGATCGATAGGTTCGATAGATGGCAGCACCATCGCGCGGAGCTGAATGGGTCAAACAGTTGGGACACCGAGTGGATGGAAGGGCAGAGGGAATCCGTGGAGGGAGGAGAGAGTCGGAGAGAAAGTGAGAAGAAAAGGTAGAAAACGAGCCGACGTGGAACGGTGGAGAGAAGCCTCCTTTCGATTGGAAGGAGAAAGAGGGGAGAAAGAATGATGCAGGATCGAAGGGCGGCGCCTGTGAGCAAGGTGTTTACCATTCTGGCCAAAAATAAAGTACAAAAGGCCAAGGTATAGAGGGCTCCTTCTCTCGGCGTAACTGGCAACAAAAAGCAGAATCACCGTCCGCGCATTCCTTAGCCCTCCATGGGCGTAAGGCATTCCCAGGGAGAGGAAAGGACCCTCTTCGAAACGGCGCTCGAGGGGTCGTTTTCTGGTCCTTCTAGTAGCCATCTATGGCTGCGTCGTTTAACGCTGGCCAGTGCCACTTACGGGAATTGTCTCTCCCGCTCTCTCTCTCTCTCTCTCTCTCACGATCTTTTTTTCTGCAGGACATCTGCTCCGATTACCGGAGAATACGACGGGTCCTTTTTCGCACGTAAGAGACTCCCTTCTTCATCGGTAACGCGCCACCCTACCGGAATAGCCATTCTCTCATTCTCTCTTCTTTCGCCGCCTTTATCGGCACTCCCGGTGAGATATGGACGCGAGACACCAGAGGGAAACCACGGTGTTTCTTTGACCATTTGGTGTCCGTTATTCTATTCAGGTACTGGCGCCTGGAAGCTTTTGGAAACACCCTCTTCTAAGCTTGAATTAGGTTGGTCAGGGTGATTCAGAGTTTGAACGATGGATTTCTAGATAGTCTTCGTCGAAGGGTAGATTTTTAATGATTTTGTCGGTGTTTGTGCGTTGATGGAAAGTTGATTATTAAAGAATATAGGTCAACTGGTGTGAATCGTTGAGAAAGAATAATAAACGCTGGACTTTGGAGGAACAAGCAGATTTGGAAATTACGCGTGAAAAATGTGTATAAGAAATAACCTTTTGAAGTAAGATAACGCTCGTCGTTATGGGAAAAATTTGTCACTTCGTTATCTAAATTTCGCTTAAATTTTTCATAAATTCACCCCATCGGAGAGACTGGCACGAGCAAATTTAAATTTGAAATGAATATTTTCAATACGCGTATTTATATATTTATTTAGGACGGTGAAAGAAGGCTGTGCAGCGTATATAGATAGACGCATCGTTGTATTTCTGACGATTCCTTTCCAGGAATCGCGTGGGACAGCTGCTTCCAATGTCGACTTTTATTTGTGTATGTGCTTATGCATCCTGTACCGTAAAACGTATATTTTTCAATTTTTCATGAACCGAAAACAGCTTGTTTAAGAGTAAACAGATAACGAATGAATCGGTAGAACGCATAACGAAACTACACCGAAGAGATATTCGCCGTACCAAAGTCGAGAATTGACTAAGAGTCCGACGAAACGAATAGCGACTGCTACGATAAGAGAAACTTAAAAACGGTTGTTCTGAAGCAATTGTATCGTCTTCGAATTATATCGGAATTTCAAGTTTTTAACGTTTTAATAAAATTCTCCAAAGGCAAATTCCTTTTAAAAAATTACCATAATTTTTAATATGGCTCATCTAGAAAGCTATTACTGAATGGTGGAGGTTCTTAAAGAACTTGTTGCAACCTTGTCCGACTTGTTTCTACGTTCACTTTGGAGAAGAACGGCGGTGACCTCATCGTGCGTGTCTGACGTGGTACTGGCAGCGACTACTGATTCCTTCAGCCTGCCGCACGTGCTCTGCTTTTTGTCAGAATTTTCATCGTTTCGCCAACATTTTTCTGCATAACTGCTTCTAATACTAAACTATTTTCGAGAAATCTTTTCTGAATTTACGAACGGAAATCGTAAAGTATCTTTATCACCGTGCTATTTATACCACGTTTTTAATTTTAAATCTAATTTAAATTCTTCCTCTATCGTCTTACTTTTTCTTCCTTTCGCACAGTCTGTCTTTTAATACATCTCAAGCGAAGTAAGAGACAGGATGCTATAACGGCTGCATCAATTTACTCGATAATTATTTATTCATTAATCAGAAATTCGAAAAAAGTTATTTTCAATGCTTACGAGTTCGTTGGCCTTAAAATTCTTCGTTTAATTTAATCTTTGTCAATTCTGCGACTCGATCAAACTTCTTATCAACGAAAATAACAAAATAAATCTCGCAAAGCCGCTACAAGGAGAGAAAACAGGTTTATCTCGATAGGTGAGACGCTATTCATCGTGTAAGACTCCTAAACCACTATGACGCAAGGAATTAACTTAAATCGCATTAAATAACGTACGAATATTACATATGTAATAAAAAAAGGAGACACATAGACAGAGACGTCTAAGAATATAACGAGATAACTATTCTACGCATAATATATACGATACGGAGAATTGAAATAGATCATTTTGTTTGGAATCAAATAAAACGTTGGAGGAACCAATTTCTAGAAAAATGTCAATGTACCACGGTGAGCCAGCTACGGGTACCCGCATATCCTCGATCATCGTCCAAAATTATGTTTCATACCATTCGAAGAAATTGAGAAGGATCGATGTACGAGCAACGGTTACGCGTTTTCGAGGGTTAGGCGGACCCCGGGAAAACGTAATTAAGATTCACTTTGTGCCTCCTAGAAACGCTCGGTTCTGACTACGAGGCTTTTGTGTTTCTCTAAGATCGATCGTTTCCTGCCTCGATCGTTTTCGATTTTTAATGAACGTTTTAATTAATCGATGGTATAACGTACCTTGGAAATTCTTCGCTCGTATGATGTTATTTTTGTCGTACCGATTAGATATTTTTCCGAGAACCACGACAAATATCCTTTACTAGGAAAAATCCTAACCGGAAAATCGCTAGAGAAAGGAATATCTAAACACCGCGTCCTCGAAACCTCCTCTACAATTTGTATTGCTTCGAATTAGTAACATCGTCCGAGAAACTGCTGTATAACCTACGGATTATCTCGTTTAATCCAAACGCGACCGAAACTAAGTCATTTTTCTGCAAAAAGAAATAAGCGGAAATGTTGGAACCGATGGAACGAGATCTGGAGCGGCGAAATCGATCGTCTCGATGCTTCCTGTGAAACGAGAAGAACGGTTCCAACGACACGTTGTACGTCACATCCGCATTCGAGGCCAACGTGGACGAAAAGAATCGAGCCGCTGTTGCTTTTAGAAGTTAGAAAGCCGATTCTCGCGGTATATCTGGCCTTGGCTCGATCAATATTTACGAACATCCGGCTTACGAAGATCAAATACCAAGACGCTACGTTCGATCGGGGGCTCGTATAAGGAACCCTCGCGACAAGTCCTCGTGTAACACGGTAGCTCGTACAAACGGAAGTTTGCGCTCGATTTCCATGGAATCATCGTGACCGGATTCGCAAATCCTTTGCTACGCCATATTTGGAATTGTGCCGGATTTATTTTGCGAAAACTATCGCTTGCGTCTAGAATAGTCTAAGAAAAGATTTCGTCCTAACGTATTTTCAATAGTTTAATGTCTCTTCCTTCTTTGTTTTGTCTATTTTACTCGAAGAATAGATCAAAGAATATCCTTACAATTTTTGAAGTCAAAGCGAAGAACACGAAATTCACGGTACACTGAAATTTTAAGCTTCTTCGAGTATTTTCGATATTCGAAATACCATTGACAGAAGGTATTTTTATTTCGTTGACGAAAGCGTTCGTTCGATCTATTCCCTGGAATCGGTGGTTCGGTAAACGACAGAAACAGTTGCATCCCGCGTGTCCTTTCGCACGAAACCAAAATGTAAATTACGAATCATCGTTTTTGCAATAACGTCTGCATAGCCTTTAAGACCACGCGTTGCCTTTGTTCTCGGGATGTTTGAAAAAAATCAGAAGCACAATGCTGCGCTCGCCTGAAAGGTAAAGGAGGCAGCAGCCTCGAATGAGAAAGAAGTTAAACGCATAAAATACTTCCTGCAAGCTACGATGCATTACGAAATGTTAACGAAGCAATATCTTTGTTCGTTCGTAAAACGATTATTTCTCGCGGGCTGAGCCCATTGTTCCATCTTGCGCGACATCGGCGAAGGGACACGTTCCAGCTTTTGCCTCGAATTGCAAAATTGCCTCTTCGTTTCTGTCGCTTTGGTCTTTTGCACGAAAGTTAAGTACGTGATCGGTTTTCAGCGATGGCGATATATATATATATATGTCGCGGCAAGGTCGGTGGTCCGGTTAGTTTAAATGGACGCTAGAAAGCTGAGGAGAAAAGGGAGATTTAAACGTCGTACCGTTGAATGAAATTCGGGATTATTAAAGGAGGAATAAGGAAGTCGAATTTATTACGCAGCAGACATCGACCTTATGCTCAACTGTCAATGAAATTGGTCGATGGCAATAAGGAAAGATAGCGCGGTAACGGAATCGGAATGGAAAATATTGGATAGAAAAATGTGAAAGCGAAGAAAGCGACGTTCTAATTCATTAGTAACGTTGTAAAAATTCGCTTAATATTTCCCAAGTAAATAAAATAAATCGTCGTTTAAATTTCTCGATGACAGTAAGAGAAATCTTTATTAAATGAAATTTACTATTAACATAAACGTCGTTTCGGAATAATAACACGCGAACAATGATCGTACTTCAAAGAGGAACACTGTAAGTTTGCCATTAAAATTCAGAGTTAACATTGTAAACAGTTGTCACAATTGCGGCAGTGAATGAATTCAAATTGCACATTACGACCTATGTATTTACCGTTTTCCTCATCTTTATGTAACGCGTTCAACCACCAAGGGGGAAAATGCACGTGCCTCATTTGAATATTATGACTTCGCGTCTTCGCAGCATATCCCTGTGTAACTTCAGCTTTTTATTTCCTTCGTGAATGGTTTTAACAATTCCGTTTAAATTCGCGTCAAGTTTCGCCTATTTCTGAAATTTCTAAAATCCCGAACGAATTTTCTCTTTCTGTCCCTAGTTGCGGAAATCTGGAAATGTTTCGGATTTCCAAATCCCAGTGTAATCCTTTTAACGTTCAAAAAAACTGGAGCACGTATATCTCCATTCTGAATGAAAACGATCGTAAAATTTATCTTCGCAGAACGAACAAACAATATCCAACAAGATTGACCATGTTACCTAGGAAAACTAACGTTCACGCTAAATCCATCAAGCCGTGTCTAATTTCCCAACCCTTCTCGTTTCACTTCGGTCTATGCTCGAAGCTCGAACGAACCTGAATTTATTCAACACCCACCCACGAAGCTAAATAAAATAGAAGTATAAATATGCACAGCGCGAACAAGCGACGCTCTTAAAAAAGAAGCAAAAGGAAAAGAAGAAAAAGAAAAAAAGAAAGACGGATAAGCCTCATGGTGGAGCTACGTCACGGCTAAATTTCTGTCGAAGGCAACGATAAAGAGTATGGTCGGGTACGTGCGCGAGCCAGAAAAGCGAGTTTACGCGGCCTCGGGCTGGTCACCGCCCCCACCGACTTGTTCATGGCGAAACTATTTCTAATAGTCGGCTACGAAGCCGACAAAATCGGCTCCGTGACGCGTCGAACAATAGGCAAACGGGCTGAATTAAGGACAGAACCGAGAAATCGTCCTAACTCGTGAAACTAACGTCCCTATTGTCCCTCGGGTATTTCTCTTCCCACCTTTCTCGGTCTTTTTACGTAACGACAAAAGTCGCGCGTATCCCTGCTCTTGCGTTAACATAGGTTTTTAGGGACCTTGAAGATGTGGTTCTAACTGGCTAGAGAAAGTTCCGGTTGAGGAACGGTAGATATTTCACGTCTTAATGGTATTTCTCATGGACCCGACTAATTATATTCGTTGGGCGTAAATAATCGGGACATCGGTATTTTGGTTTTTAAAGGAATTTTCGCGGAGTAGGGTTGGCACAAATATATAAAAGCCGAACAAAGTTTAGTAAACACTTTCAGTCTCTAAAATCACTAAAAGTTGCAAAAGATCTCCTCTTTCTCGGTGAATAGAGCGCAGCGAAAACAATGCACCTGTCGTGGAGCAACTCGATGACAAGCTATAACGTAACATATCCAGGAAACCGACGAAATGGCGAAGCTACGTTGAATCTACGAAGGATCTATGTTTCGTAGATAGAAACCAAAAACTCGTGTTATCCTTAAAAGCTTCTCCCGATACCCGCATCTTGCCGCGTTAAAGACAAAACACGGATTAGAACAAAGTACGTTGAACCGATTCCTTTCTTACGTAACTATGAACGAAACAAGAAAAAAACCTGTTTCCAAGAAACTGCAAAACAAAAGCTAGATGAATCTGTTCGGACACCTGTATAAAACCTGGATGCAAGGAATTCCTGGAGATCGAGCTAAACGAAATCGAAACCGGAAAGCTAGAAGCGCGATTAACTCCATAGATTCAATTTCACGCGATTTAAGGAGGGTCGATTTAATTCCAGTTTTCTTTCGATCGGTGGGAGTCCTTTCGTCCCAGTCCCGTCGAAATGGAAACCTGCTGGCATCGAACGAGCGCACCTGTCGCACGACCGCTTTAAGGTAGGCCACGTCGAGGAAGCAAACACCTCGTTTCATTGGTCAAGACGCAAGGTGTGTATTACGATGCTCGCGACAGGTTGTAGCATGTGTTGATAACGACTCTCGGATGCGTTTCTGCAATTTTCTTCTGCTGCAATTTCATATACAAAGGCCCCTTTCCGTTCTGAATGCTTCGAACAATTTATCGCAGCAGGTTCGTTTGCTGAAAATTTGTATCGATAAAATCTTTTTAATTTCGACGTTGAAAGCGTAATTTTCCTCGCGATCTTTCGTTGTACGAGTTGCAGTGCAGCTAATTGGTAATAAAGAAAAACGAGTTTTTTTCCGAGTCGTTGCGAGAAATTTTTGGGACGTTCGACGATTTTAATATCCGAAGGACGAGAAAAACATTTTTCGTTTGGGAAAATCGACAGCGATATCGTCGGAATCGCAAAGCGCGCGTTTACGAAACAAATCAGAATCGCACGTTCTTTTCAGTGATTAACAAATTACATCAGAGAAGCGAAAGAAAAAGAAGTTGCTTTCTGAAACTAAACACAATGTCGGTAACCCTCGTCATCCGGGGTGGACGTAGTGTCGGCAGATCCGAAACTCGTTCTTTCTCTCTATTCAATGGAACGGGAAACTGTGGTATTTGAATTTAGTCACCGGTAGCATACGAGCTTTTTGTCATACGCGTCACGTGCCGCGGGGAATTTAAATGCCAGGAAACACCAGCGGCAGAAGAAACGAGAGTTTCCAGCGCGTGACAAAAGAATAACAATGAAAAGCGACGAGGAAAAGAGATAAGGATGAGGAACCACGTAACCGGTGATCAATAACTATAAATCGAACAGCAAAGAAATTCGTTTCCAGAGAATAGTTGCTTCTAACGTGTTATGATAACAATAATATATTCTAAATAGTTATTTTTTTTGAAATTAAACAATTTCAGCTCGAAAGGGGAAAGATTCAGTATCTTTATAAATTTATTCAGAAGATATATAACTATTCTATTTCTATTTGCCGTACCAATTTCTATTATCTGAACCCTTTCGCTTTCAAAACGATTTTTATAGCGCGAAAAGATCGAAAATTGATCTGCCGAATGAAGACATTTTACCGATATATCTATTTTCCTTTTACCGCTCGAATATGCAGAAAGAGAAAAATAAAACAGGTGAAAAGCAGCACCTTTTCATGCCGCGGTACGCATCTTGCTTTTTTGCAATTCGCGTGCTGGCTCCTAATTGCAGCGACAGATGGTCGACTGTTGGCTGGAAACGACGCGACGCATCGACCATCGTAATAAAACGCGACCGGGTTATCCAGATTAGTTTCGTCCCGAGAAAAGACGAAATGGATCGTGTCCCTTCCTCTTGAAAAAAGCCTCTTCTTCTCCACCGGCAGTCGTTCGAATCGACGAATAAATTAAGAAACGCGCATAAATTATATTCGAGAGAGGCGAATAGGAGTTTTCGAGGAGACAGATGTCTGACGACGAACGTGTTCATCTACTGTGAATTTTACACTCGTGCTGACCGTACACTTCTCGGCATTTGCATACGGATCTTCCCAGACGAGTTTGGAATGCACGCCTTGGTATGAATCATTTGAGTTTCGAACATGTCCGATTCTTTTGAAAATATTTCGTTATAACGTTTAACGATTGAATAAAATCGCACGATCTACTTACTTCGAACCTTCTGTTCTTCCTTTTCTTTTTCTTTTTCTTTCTGAGAGATTGTTTCTATATATAGCAAATACGGTGAAACTAATTTTGCTTTTATTTGAGAGGTGGCGCTTCGTGCGAACGAATCTAACAGATACGATAGATACGTAGTTACTCGATATATCAAGTAGGCTGGGAAAATATTGCGCAAGTTTCGATGTGTTTTCAATTTTTCGAAAGGTTTATCAAACGTAAGATCGTTTCTTAAATCTTTGGAACTTTAAAGTAGAATTTAGATAAGGAGTGTTCTATTTATCTATATTTAAATATCGCGGTTGTCAATAAATGTTTACCACGCAGAGATTCTTAACTTTGTAAAGTTATTGTTAGAGATAAAATTATTGTTTAGGATATATAACGTTTCTCGAGAACGTCTCGTTCCGCATCTTGCATCGATGCATCCGATGGCCTTGCGATCTTTGTTAAAAATTATTGCGCCTCTAATCGCGCGATTTCTATCTCGCGTTTCGATCACAGAGAAACTCTTTCCAGAAAAGATATATCTATGGATCCAATATGAGAAAAATACTTCGAATCTTAAAAAAAAAACAGAAACGCGAATAATAATATATCGAACAAGACGATACGAACGCTTAGTTTTCCGAAAGTTTCTCAAATCTTAAAATTTGATTTTTAAAATTTGTGAAATTACTTTGCCGACAAAGTCTGCGAATACGAGTGTCTCGCGCAATCTAAAAATCTAAAAATACCACGACGCTGTTACGCGCGAATGTTCACAAATATACTAAAACAATATTTTATAGAAAATAGACCGCGAATATAAATTTGTTAATCTTACGGAATATTTCATTGCGAGATAAATTTTAAAAATACAATATTTTTCCGCTTAAAACAGTAAAGTAACGTCAGCAAAGTACCTTCACCTACGTGCAAGCTAAAAAATTCAAAACGGCGAAAAATCCAAACTCACGGAACAGCGATTCTATGGAGTCTCGAACGGATATAAAATTACTTCGCCATAAGCGGTAAACTTGGAACCGTATTACCGTCCAAAGACGTTGTAGACGTCTCCAGATTTAAGAAGCATCCCGGTTTTAAAACATTGCGGCTGCGTATCCAGGAGATTCCGTGCGCGATGCGCGTATGGAAGCACGCGTACTCGACAAGCGCATGCAACACGTGCGATCAAAAGCACGCACCAGGACACGTGTCGTTTCTAATCGAACGTAGGCAGGTGAACGTTCGCAACTTCCTAACCTTTGTTAGGAAGTACGCGTGTGTAGGTGCTCATAAATTATCCGATCATTCGCTATTCAATGGTGGTTTGCAAAATTTTGCGAAAAATAAAATTAGGAGCTAACTGACGCGAAATTTCAAAAAGAAAAAAAAAAGAAGGAATGGGAAGGAGATACGAGTGAACCGGTTATTTGCAAAACGGACAAAATTCGCGAAGATTAAACGTTGGAATTAAACAGAATGATTAAGTGTAACCGAACTATCGCGTGCCTAACCGGTACTTTCAAGGCTCTGTTATCGCGTAGAATCATCAAGGAAAGGCGAACGTCTGACTGGTGAACATCCGCAAACGGCAGCGGACTATGTCGAATCCATAGTCGTTCGTGTAACCACGATCGGGAATTATACGGTACATGGACTAACGATCGACTAGGAATTTGAAAAGAAATTAATCGATAATTAATAGTCGAAATAATTGCGGGGAAAAATTGGCGGGCTCGTTAGCCCTGTTTATTAAATACGGGAAATGCGACAAGATCTGCATGCATAATGACCAACGGGCAGGTGATGGTGGTTACATACAGAAAGGATTGGCGCTGTAGCTTTAACGAACTACTGGTTATTTTCTCGAGCGATATTTATCGTTATTTTAGTCAGGAATCTTCCATTTCTGTATATTTGCACATTATACGTTAGAAAAACGTGTAAGAAAACGTCGCGCGACGATCGAGTAACGTAGGAAAGAACTTTGAAGGAAAATGCATCTATCGAAATGTTTACTTTGCAACGAGTAGAAAGTTTTTAGAAATATCACGTGACTCGTTAATTCCAAGGCTGGACTTATCGATCGACTGTTCACGCTAGTTTCGATTAATTGAGGAAACAAGAAACAGAGGCTCGTAAATTAAATCGAACAAAGTCGACTTTAAGGTTTCAAGAAATTGAGTCTCGAAAGGACTTGCAGGACTTCGATGAACAGGGGCCCAAGGGAGAAAGAAATTTAAGGGGTCTTCCCGATACGATAAAAACCGAAAAGGAAGGGTCAAAGCTTCGCAGCTTCTTTTTCTCCTAATCCAAACGCGTTTCCAAGCGTATCGACGGTAGACGATATTATATTTCGCAAACGAAAAAACGGACGTCACTTTTCGTTGCTATAATGCGATTTAATTATTTCGAACGTCGTGTATGTACGATAAATGCAAGTATAAAAAGTTCGATATCGTACGAAAACATCGAGTATCGACGCTTGACGAAGACGTAATTATATATATATATATATAGTTGGCAAATTTATTCCGTTTAAAAATAGACAAAATCGAAGCTATTACGTAATCATCAGACGTGCCTTTCTATCGTTGCAAACTTTTCAACCTTCGCTGTAGAGGCATCGGCCGAGTACAAAAGGTTAACGACTGAACAAACTTCTATCCAGCTCCCATTCCCTCGCCTTCTATAAAACACGCATTAGCATAAATATCCGCGGTAGAACCACCGTCGCAAAACGGAACAACTTCCCTGAGCATTGGATCGAGTTGCGATCGAATCGCCTCGACTCGCACCTGATACACGAACCGATCAACAGGTGACGCTTTCCACTACAATTACCCGGCACCTGGCCCACATCCGCGCGAATATCGAGTTCCCTGTTCGCGTGTAAACGCGCCGAGTCGCTTTCACAGCCTCCGTAAAGAAGAGGAAACCGAATCGTCCGCGTACGCCCGGTAAATCCATCCGAGGAAGATATCCAGCGGGATTTCCTGACTCGCGATCGAAGGAAAGGGGTACTGGTTGCTCTCTGTGTCGTCGTATTGAGAGACGCAGCTGCCTTTGGGCGTCGAGCACGGGCCCGGTGCAACCCTGCAAGAGCCAGGATACCAAAGCCAGCACCTGGCCATCACCTGCTCCCCTCCTTTTTCTGCGGCTTCTGCAGTGGTGCACGGGGCCAGCCGGCCGGAATTCGTCTCTATGGGTATTTTTGCGTCATCGAAATGTCCCGGTATCCTGTGTACCCCTTTCTCGAACCCTACGCCGTACGCTTTCGCAGACAGGGTCACCTTCCTGCCGTCGACGAGGTTTCGCAGCGACTCTGGGAAGGTGGAGATTTCCGGTGCTGTGCACTTTGACACCGGAACTTTGGTGGTTTCTCAGACGAGAGATGGTTTCAAGGTAGGACCTGATTGTTTTAAGCGATCCGAGATTCATGGGAAAACGAATTCATTATTCCGCCGACCCGTCTTTCTTTTTCTTTATCGGACAATTTGATAGAAATTGTAAATAAAAATTGTAAAAAAAAAAATATATAAAAGCAATCGTTGATATCGTTACGCGTCTTTAACGAAAATGTCTGGAAATTTAGTTTTCGAGCGTATCTCAATGAGCCGCGTTGTACTATCTTATATCGGTACTAGAACAAAAATTATGATTCATCGAACGTCAATCGTGACACTCTGTTGCAACTTGGATCGGCGGAGTGACGCGAATCTTGGAATATCTAAGATCATGACCTGAGTCAACCAAGTAAAAAAGCGAAACTTCTAGTCCGCCACTCGTCATCTAGAAATTAACTAACCTCGCAACGCGTACGATCCGTTATTCATTCGTATTGCTTAATCACGCGTAAACTAAAAACACCTTTCCTCTTCCCTCGTACATGATAATTACGCAAACTATATTTCATATACACAGTCAGTCAATTCCTTGCACTCTGACTCGTTAACCGAGCGCAAAGTGTTTAAACGCGAAGATAATTTTAGTACGGGCTTCGTTCGTATAGAGTATCTCCATACGCGTACGATAACGTTAAAATTGACTAGTAACCCGATAAACTTAATTAATTTTTTAATACCTATGTACGAATAAATAAATAAATAAATAACCAAATGGCTACCTGTAAGCCAGCCAAATTCCAATAAAAATTCACGGAAAAAAAGAAACAACGTGGACAAACAGCAGCCGCAACGTAGCGTGAAAATTTAGCCCAACTAATTTCCATATCGTCACCGGTGGCAATTGGCGACACAACCCCCGTGTGTCGAAACTCTCCCCCGTTTCCGGGGTTGGCACTGTATTTCGTAATTTCAGCCGGTGTCCGCCGGTCCGATCGATAAACTTTTTCGTGCCTGTTGCACGCGTGCCAGTGCATGTGCATTCCGACATGTTGCAGGTGCACCACGCCCTCGACTAACACCTTTCTGTTTGTTTTCCAATGATTAGTCAGCGGTCTATCTCTCTCCCCTTCCTTTTCTATCCTACCGCCCTTTTTTAATCGTTCCTGTTTCTTTTTTCTCTCCTATTTCTGTTTTATTACACAACTCGACGAGCACGAGGCACAACATACAATCAACTGCATCGAGTTTATTGCCCTCAGGGGCGACGAAATCCTCCTGAAAACGGCAATTACCCTTTCAACGTTTCCACTGTTTCACGCGGCGATTATCTACCCCTTTCCGCTTTTTGCCTGTGCGTTTTTCTTTTTATATTTGGCAAATTTCTTTCCTTCTCGCGATCGTCGCGCTTGATACACGAGTTAGGGTATGCCTGTTCTCGTTTTAAATTTTATCAAATTTAATCATTTCGTTGCTATCGAAGTAACGAAACTTTCTCGAACGAATACTAGTCCTTTGTCGAACGTTACGGCAAATTATGGCGAAACGTTGAAAATTTGTTGATAACAACGCGGTTATAATCGCTACACTTTGAACCCAGAGAATCCTAATTGATTTATTAATAGTTTGCTTATGTCAATATCGATCGCCGTTGAAGCGAGATGTTCGCAGAAATCGTTTCATGGCTCGACAGATATTTATTGTGTGCAGTATGATAATGAGATATCGTGTACCAATTTTAGTGCGATGCTGGATCTAGGTTACTAATCTTCTACTAGTGCAACAATGTCATTTATAGACGAGGAATGCAGCTACACTGCGTACAGCATTCGTCATTTAGATAATTGCAACTAATGTGGAGGAAATGTGCGTACGCATTTCGCAGTCGCGTTAATTAGTACGATTAGCAAGCTGCACACTTTTCTACGAGCTGTTCTCCACTGTTTCCTCGAACCACGGGCTTTGTCACCCCGATTGCTTCTCGCACGGTGTCGTATGTTGCTCGAAAGTGAAATTATGGCGATATTTATACCGCTTCGGGTGTTCCAGCAGATCGCAACTTCGATTAAAAGCTAATAAAATGAAAAGTCAATAAAAGAAACGAAATTACGGGAAGAAAACAGAGAAATCCTTCGAAATCTGTCTCAGCAACCACAAAGCATCGAGCGACTCGAGAGTGGCTGGAAATTAAATAATACGCTGGCCGTATCAGACGTTATCTATTTAGGCTTGTTCAGGCTATCGCTTGTTTGCTCGGGAAGCCCAGTTACACTTTCGTATTCTCGAAAAGCAGGAATTCGTAGAGCGACTGCGGCCATCGTTTCGTTTCCTATTTGCCTCGTGTGATATTTAAAATCCTTTACGGATCGTTCCGATTTCTCAGTGACGCAGCAGCCACGGAATTCTTGCTTCCTCGTCGCCGCGTTTGCAAAACGCTCACTTTTCCCGACGATGACCCGACCACGCGCAATTGGACACCGCACGATGCCGCCGTTTAGATTTCGAGACGTTTCCAAATGATTTAAACGCGATCATGTTCTTTTCCATGTTTTCGTTCTTCTTCGCTAGAGACGTTCAGACGAGAAAGACTTGATTTCCTTTCGTAATCTGTATTCGATGAATTTGACGTTTGCGAGCGATCCGATCGACGAAATCGTTGAAAATATCTTTTCCGTAGCCAGCGATAGGAGCCAGCAATAACGACAAGAAGAATATTTAAACAATACTGAAGAGAAATCTGCAAAAACAAACAAAATTATGTTTCCCGTGACAACAACGAAAATAGATTTTCCAGACTTACTCATCGACCACTTTCGAGTAATAATAGACACCGATAAAACGTATGAATATAATGTGACCAGCAAGAAGGGAGCAGACGCGTCAACGTTGCTTCCAATTCGAATAAATTTCTAATAAACCTCCAACAAATCAGATGGCTCACCTACGAGATTTTGCAAGATTTGTCATCTCTCGGGAAGTCGTGACATTTTAACGGAAGATGGCGCCGATTCCAATGACTATTTTCAACCCAAACCGTAGCAATTTTCATATTTCGTACGATGATTCATAGAATCGATCGAACTATGCATCGATAAATTGTCTGTTCTCTCTCTCTCTCTCTCTATTCAATTAACTACGTAATTTTCATGAGTCGACTGTGGAGTTTTACGTATCTGTGTGACATTTAGAAATACGAAAATACGCCAACGTTCGAGGTGTAATAATATTTAATAAGCGAAAAGAATCGATCCATCTATCTGTAGATTACTAGGTAGCGATAAAATATAAATAGACCGTTACGTTGAATTTTTTAAAGCGGAAAGCTCTTTTTAAGGCAGTGACGTTCCTAGGAAATTTAAATGTCTCGCGACATTGAGAATTTGTTAAGAACGTAGAGATTGTCGGCAAGTTTAATCGATCAAATAACAGAACCAGCGAAATCCTCTCGATAGCATCGATCTTTATCTGATAAAGAACTACACGTTCCCAATTCAGATTTTTAATAAATTGGCAATGCCATCCGAGGCCAGATTAGATAGTAAATAAAGAACCGTCTGGTGATTTTGTTTGCCAAATTTTTATATCTCACGACGATTTTCTCTTTTTTACTTGTTGCTACTAGTTTGTCTTAAATTTTTAGCATGGCTCTTTTCCAAAATGTTTTTTTTTTTTCTTTTTTTTAGATTTATTTATTTGGATTTTTCTCTATATACCTGTTCTTTGGGTATTTTTACGTCAAAATTTAAATTCAACAGTCTCGAATACACGAGCTTCGAAGCTACTCGTACACTTTGTTAAGTAATCACGGAATCTTGTCCGCGCAAGGATTAAATCCATAAAAAACGTAATCGCACAGATTGAAAATCGCGATAGAAAGGAACCACGACACGGGCAGACGATGACAAGGTTGAATAAGCAAGAAAATTGCCTGCGTTTGCTGTGATTCTTACATTCCATGAATGTGGAACGAGTTAGAAGACTTCGTAACGTTGCACACGTAACGTCGGATCGCACGATAATCGGCGAGGCTATCGATAGGACAAGTTATCGGCGGCTTGAGTTTCGGCCATTTATTTAACGGTCCTTGTCGGGGAACAATCGAGAAATAAAAGCGTCTGATATCGATAACGTGCTCTATTTCCCCAACTGTTTTTGCCAAATGCTGCGACAAACCTACCGTAAAATTTCTCCTATGAAAGTTTCATGGCTTTGGCATACGAGCAGGCGAATCGATAGTGGTCTACGATACATTTTAACGAGGAAAGGAGATTCATCGCGCACCATTGTGTACGTTTCATCCAGCTGGCGAAACTTTTCCATATTTCTCCTTTTTTCTTTTCTTTCCTTTGTTGTTGTTGCTTTTTTTTTTTAAGAAACATATTCAATCACAGACGGACGACAATCGTAGATAAAGAAATGTTTATTAAAATGACTTGTCAAAGCACGAAAATTATCTTTGATGAAAGAGATTATGCGAAAGTATCGCATAAGAAACGACAGTATCGTGCAATCGTTGTTCAACTTTATATCGCTAATATAACCTGTTATTTTAATAAAAATCTAATCTCTCGAATATCTGTAAACAAATAGCTACTCGAGTCGATCAATCGATTTTTCTTTAAACGACTCTTTAAACGATCGAAACAAACTTTCGCAAAGTCCTATCGTATGGAAACTTTTGTCAAGATAAAAAGAAATTTCGGATACTGCGCAAAATTGAAAAAGCTTTGAAACTTATCTTTTTTTTTTTTTTTTATTCGACAAAGAACGCGGAACCACTTCTCTCCGATAGAAATGGTAGACAGATGTCGGTCACGGTACTTTTCACCGAAAACCTGACAATACTTCGACTACTCTACCTAAAACTTATCGAGAAGGTGCAATTAACGATAAGCTCTGGCGTTTTATTAACGCACAGCGTTTTATCGGTAGCAGCTGACAGCGTTTACTAACAGGATTTTCCCTCTTTTCCTATCGCCAATAGTTGTGAAAGAACGTATGGCTCGATACCAGGGTACCTGAACAGGGTATATCGAACAGAGTGGCTTTCGTGAACAGTCATTATGTACTTATGTATTTAGACGCGATAATCTCTTACCGTTTGTATCATTATATTTACCATTTGATTAAGATGTTAATTTCTTTAGTCTCAATCTCGCAACTATAATATAATCGATGATCGAAGTGCTACAACTCTTAGCATCGAAGTAAAAATTTATAGAAAACGAGCCCTAAATAATTTCATTGTACGTATTCTTCGCTTTTCGTTCTATTGGAGTGGTCATCGCTTCTAAGAAAACTCTATACCTGGTCTTCTTAGTTTTCTCAGGCACTGAAGCCGTCGACAGCGTAGAGACAAAAGATTGGGACAAGGACCCACCATAAATATAAGTCTTCGATTTATTGGCTTTGTAAGTGTCATTGGTTTATGGATGGTCCTTGGAACGATCCTTAAAACTACTAGGAGTACGCAGTAAGGATGCGTAGACATCTGGATGCCATCTTGCCCTTGGTGCATGACTTGATCTCAGTGACATTGGCTTCGGGGTGTTCAGTTATAGACCAGCTCAAACTGTATTCTTACTTGTAACTTCGCTTCTCTATTAAATATATATTTTCCTCTTTATACATCGAATAACCGCAACACGTTCCAATCGCCAATCCGATAATTAATAAAATCGTCCTTCCAATCCAATAATTAAAAACTAACAATGTAGAGGCCTCCCTTCGAGACGTTACCTAATCGGGACCCGAAGAAGCAAATTGTCTGTAAGAATCGGCGTGTGTGCAGATGTTCGACCACCGTAAGAGAAGAGAATTTAGCGATATAAGCAATAAGCGGGAACAAAAGCGAAAGGGAGTGCGATTCTATGAACACTTACCCATAGGTCATCCAGGGTGACGGAGTTGTCTGTGTAGAAAACAAGAGCCTCCGCGGTCAGCGGCGATGGTTCTCGCAATTTCGAGGCGAGAAGCAAACAGGCAGTTCCTAGTAGCTGCAGCTGCGACTTCCTGATCGGGCAGATCGAGAGGAACCTGTCGACGTAGTTCATCGACAGGGGAAAGACCTCGTCCTGGCACTTCTGCTCCTCGCATACCTGTCACCGATCATCGACCAACAGATTAGATTCGTGTCCTCTCGTTTCGTTCGCGGCTAGACCCAACGACAGGGTCCCTTGTTTCGTTGCGACGAAACACGAAAACGATTGCTCTCGACAATTTGTCCCGTCGCGCTGTTTCAAAGGAAACCGATGGCAAAGGTGCTCGGAGGAAGTTAAGGGATTATCGATACCTGGATGATGGAAGTTAGGCGGAATGCGAGTACAGTTGCGTATTTTCGGTTGATACAGTTACGTGTCGCTAAAACCGGCTAAATAACAGAACGTAAATGTGTCGAGAATTCTTCGACGTTGGCGAAACAAATTTTTCTGCAAAATCTTAAAAGTTATTCCGTAAGAAAAATTATAATCGAAGATTATATTCGGGATATTCTATCGGAAAGGGATTTATTTATTTCCTTCCTGTTAAAATATCTACTAAATTTATAACAAAAAATCTCCCAGAGAAGCAAAGAGAAAAGAAAAAAAGAAACAAGGTTGGTGTATTTAATTTGGTGGAAATTAACGGCAAATTAATAAAATAACAGTAAAGCTGAAAACAGAAGAAAAAGAAGAAGGGAATACGTCAGACCGGATTTCCTCTCCTCGTATTTTAACATCGTGGCTTTGGCTAATCGATCACCCTGGGGCACAGGTCGGGGACCTCGGTTTTTGTTTTCAAAGCATTCTCGAACAGAGAGAGAAGATACAATCGATACAGTCGATGCTGAAGAAGAGTATAACGAGCTTTCGGCGTCGTACGAAATTCCAGTACGACGGGTTGAAATAATTCTTCGCTAAACGAATACGCGGCGTCTAAAGTCCAATAGAAATAAACGAAACATCGATTTCGGTCAGTTTCGCGGCGTCCGTTAAGCGGATAAGATTAACCTTGTACGAATAAATAAAAACGATCGTTAGTTCAACAAGAAAATTACGTATTATATCGTGCATTTCGTTTTTAGCTATTAAGTAACGAGGGCTAATCGAAAATATGACTTACGCAAGATTTCCTAATTAAATATGTATTAAAGATATACCTCGTCGATTCTTTTTTTCTCAAAGATACTGCTAACTCTCAAGATGAATTATTGCAAGCAATTATTGCGAAGTTAAAGAGATACGCGCGACGATACAAATTGATAAAAGACATGCAATACATTTTATTTGAAAGCCATTGTTTATATCAAAAGATCGTCGTCTCGACACTTTTGCGAATATACGTTAGCTCTCGAGGAGAATTTCTTAACGTGCAATTATTGCAAATTCGAGGATCAAAATACAAAGCGATACGAGATATAACACACGGAGATTTTGTTAAAGGTGTCGTTTGCGTTAAAATATTATCGTTTCAACGCCTCTGTCGATACTGTTAACTCTCAAAATGAATTATTGCAAGCAATTATTGCAAAGTTAAAGAGATACGGGCAACGATAGAAATTGATAAAAGATATGCGATACATTTTATTTGAAAGCCATTGTTTGTATCAAAAGATCGTCGTCTCGACACTTTTGCAGATACACGTTACCTCTTCAGGCGAATTTCCTAACGTGCAATTATTGCAAATTCGAGGATCAAAATACAAAGCGATACGAGATATACGATACACGGATTTTGTTAAAGGCGTTATCCGCGTTAAACGATTATCGTTTCGACGCCTCTGTCGATATTGTTAACTCTTCGAATAACAATTACCGCAAATTCGAAAAATCAGACGCAAAACACGAGATACAGGTATCAAGATATGAAATACAAGTTCAAGAAACAAAATTTCGAATCCTGCATACCGAAAGATATCGATCGAGAAGAACGTGTCGACTCTTCGTACAGATCGCCGACGCTCGAGACGAAACAATTTATTTTCTTACAGAATCACCGTGTTTTAACGCGCCGTTGCCTTTAAATCGGTAAATTTTACTTCTCGTACACAATTTCGTCGCCATTTGTCGAGTCAAGTTAACGAGTTAACTTATCGCTTACAAAAATTACTTGTACCGTGTCCCCGCGCACTACCGGAACGGAGGTTGACCGAAATTTTCCAGCGGTGGACTCAGCCGAAGTCCCACCGGTTGCTTTCCTACCGGTTTAAGCGCAGCCGTACGAATCGTCGTTGCGTCACGACTTATTGAGCGTGACCGACGATTCCACCCTTTTCAAACACCCCTTCTTCTAATTGCGCTTCGTCGTGCGTATACCACGACCAATTAGTACTACCGGTTTAACGAAATAATTGTCTGTGTCCCATCATCGATTAAACGCGTTACGAGGCTGCAAAAAGAAAAAGGGAAAAATTTCGCGGTCTAAGTTTTAATGACTGTAGGTTCAATTAGCAGCATGAAAGGATGCCTTTTTGCTTAAGATCCGTGGAAGATTACGTTTGGGCCAGTCGAGGTTAGAACTTCGGAGAACGTGGGAGCATTACGAAGCGTATTGATAAGACAGAGTTTAGATCCTTTTAATCGAGATCCATTATATGTACGCGGAATAGGTAACGTGAGAATCGTATGGGAATATTTAGAGCGAACGAAAGGTTACGAATTAAAATTTGTTCGAACAGAATACTCCGCTCTAGATGTACTGGCGGATAAGAAAATTAATATTTAATCGATTGTTATTTAGAGAAGACAATGTTTAGGGGCAGATAGATCGGTCAATTTCGAAACAGACTTTTTCCCTTAGAAAGATCTAGCGATAAAATGAAACGAAATGAAAACTTGTAGAATCCGATCAAATTAGAATAATTCGATTCAACGAAATTCTATTACAATCTGTAACGCTTTTGCGGTTACTTTATTTGAATTATGTTACTCGGTCGATGTTTCGAGTAATTTACATCTCAGACTGAAAGATTCTTTTTGGATGGCGATCTCTTTTCAACGGGGATGAACTACGCTGTTCTCCGCCTCGATTTAATGAGATAAAGTTCCTTTGAATTACATCGACGTTGAAAGAGCGTCTAAAATCGTATTCGATAAGGAACTAAAAATCGTATTTCTTTTCTCATCAAAAACGTCTTCATTATGAATATCATTGTTATCTTTCCAAGTTAATTTCTATCTACGGAGCCCTTGTTATCGCTCACTGCCTAATTATTTTTCAAGCGTTATTCTTGTAAATCATCGTGGATAGTCGAAGCGACATTTCTTTCAAAGACGTCGGGTTTTTCGAGTTTCGAAGGTGGTCGTTTCTACGAATCGACCCAAGCTTACCAATATCCTTTCTGGGGTGGCGATTTATGGCGGCGTTTTTGTACGTTCAGGGCACAAAGTGTGTCGCACAGATGCGTTTTCGGTTCGCTATGCACACCGTTGGTCAAATTTTAATCTACAGGCTAAAGTAAAGAGAATTATTCGAATTTATTCGGAAAGAATTACACAAAAATTACCACACTTACGAATATAAAAACGTCCACGGAAAAAACCGAAACTATTGTCCAAGCTGAATGAAGTTACATGGCAGAGGGAGACAATGTAGCGAGCAAATTTCGTGCATTAAAAGAAGAAGGCGGAACCATCCGGCTCGATCGGCCGTTGCAAAGGAGAAGAATTAAGGGAAAAGGCTTTGGATAATTACATCGTGCATCTGTTCAAATATTAAAGAAAGTTTGGCCGAATTGGGGCCCGATATCTCTCGTTCGAACACGTTTCGAGCTGGAATTAAGGAACGCGGAGAAGGCTAGCCGATAAAAACCGTGGGCCAACAAACTCGTCTGTATATCTGCCGGACGGTCATCCGTTAGCCCTCGCCACCGCAGATAATTAGTTTAACGAACCGTTTTGCAAAAATTCGCATCGAAACGCTGAAAATTCCATACTACTTGCATTTCATAATTTTGCCTGTCATTCTCTCTGTGGAAAACTGTTGCACCAATTATCGGACTTCCTTAAACGCCTTCCTTTCGCCTGACTACGAACATTTGATACCACGAAAATGAGATGTATAGAACGTAAAAAAAAAAAAAAACCGCTTGATCGGAAGATAAGCATACGCGCAAATATCACTCGCAGTCACTGTTTGTAATTAGAAAATCGTTTCTTCGTACGATCCAGCTGCAAATTACTGCACAATACGCGTGTACAACGTCGTACAGATTATCGTTATCTCTTATGGAACACGAGTTATCGATACCACACGCGAACTTTCCGGACAACGCTTTGTATTGGCCTATCAGGCTTTAGGCAACGGCTTCTAACAACTGTTCGCCGATCGTCGAGCATTCCTATACACTATATACAAGTGGTGGCAGAAGATAGAGAGGTTTCTACGTTGGTTATCTGTCGCGATAAACTTTAATCCGTCCTTCGATACAGATCCGACAAAGAGAAGAAAGGAAACGCTTTTGACGTTCCGGGGGTCAGCCAATGTTCTTTTAGAGTTCAATGGGACTATTTGCGATCCGTAGATCTTCCGACCTTACAAAATATTCGAGCGTTTGTGATTTTAACAGATCTTGTTCATTAGAATAGGTCATGGATCGTATTGAATAGTTATCGAACGTAAAGTTTGCCGCTGATACCGATAGTAGAAAATGATAAAACGATAAGCGCGTTTAGCACATCTTTACACATTTAAATTCTCGAAAATGTCGATATTTTCTATTTCAAATTTTATAATTTCACGTTCGTCGAAGAAAGATTAGGCGATCGCGTATCTCGTGTTCGAATAAACTTTAATCCAACGTTGTAATATTTTTGGCTAACAAATAAACGTTTCGTTTTAACTAACGAATTGTTGACGCCAACAAAGTATTTCCGTCGTGAATAATGTTGGGATTTAAAATTAAATCTGTTCCGTCATATCGTTCTATATTCTACGTTCTCTTATCCCGTCTTCTGTCACAGAATGTAGGTTGAATTTAACGCGTTGCATTTACAAATTATTCAAACCGATACCGATAACATGGAACCAATTAGGTTACCATGGTAATTTATTCCGAACTACAACAATTAACGTTTCCATTCTAAAAGGATTTCGTTCGAGAAACACCATGGTCGGGGCAACCAAACTCTTATTAGCACATCAAAGCCGCGAAGATTAAGCGGAAGAGTATAAACAGAAACAAATTTGCATATTTAACGGGATTTCAAATCGATACATCGGCGACCTTTAACCCTAAACCAATGATTTCGTTCCACGAGATTGTGCGATTCTTCCGAGGAAATCGAGATTTTTTATTCTCAAGATTTCTCAAGTTTAGCAATTGACCAATTACGAAAGACTTGCCTCGGTGTGAAATACGCCTGAGATACGCGACAACGAAGCGAAAGGATAACGTCGAATGAATTTGGACCGAATGAATCGTTCGCGAGTGCCTCTAATACCAAAGAATTCAAAGCAGTGGACTTCGACACGCGTGTACGACACGATCCAGTCCGGTCACGTTCCCGACGTACCCGTATGATTCAAGGCCGACTTTACAAACCTCCCGATCGTTGTAATTAATCGTGCAAAAAAATCAATCGGCAGCTGAATAAACCGGACCTTGAACCGCGAATCGCAGGAAATCGGCCTGGTTAAGAGGCATCGGATCGTTCGAGGGACTTCAAAGGACGTTTAAATACGATTAATATCTTTCGTCTTAACGCCAACGATCCACGATTATCGAATCACCTTGAGGATTTAAATTTCCCACCGATTAATGCCTTTACTGGTTCGCGTCTTATTTGTTATTCTTCCGACGTGACTTACTTTCTTGCAACTGAATCGCGCGATCAGTTTGCTGCGTTTGTGCGAGATTTAAAGATGGAAAAATGGAAAACGGAAGTAACAAAAGTTGTTTTCAAGTTGCGTTAGCGAATTTGCAATTGTCCGATGCTTGTAACAGTACGATTAGCGTTAATTATATTACTATCGACAAGTTTGATGTTCGGTAAATCTTATTAAACATACGACGTTCACTACGGTAAATTGTAGAATTTTACGTTACCAAATTACCAAATATCTCGTAGCAGAAACTTGGATGCGAGAGTATTTAACGAATCTGCAATTAGTAAGTATTTGACATTTATAGTTCTGATTATAAGCATAGCGTAAGTACCTCGAGTGCTTGGCGCTATTCGCGCCACTTGTAAATTGATAAAAAGTGAAATCGCAAGTTTTTATATTAGATTAGAACACTCGAGACGCTGTTGAAAGTTACCTTCGAATAAAATCGGACATTTTTATGCAATGTACTATCGTATTCGAGTGGAACAATCGATCTCTAACGTTACGGCATCCACTGCCAATAATATCGGAATGAATTGAAAGTCAAAACCGGCGAATGTATGTATGTACATTGCATCAGGAGTTAAGATTTATAGACTTATAGATTAGATAGATCCTTCTTATCGGTATTTATAAAATGAGTTATACAACCGAGATTTTAAATATCTCGGTGTAATTTCGTGACGAAACGTGACAACGGAGGGTTAATCGTGGCTGGATACCGGTGATTATCAACGATTTCTAATTTAACTAACGTTACATCACTAGAAAGCCCAAGGATTTCTGATTTTCGATCGCTCGATTTCTTCGTACAATTAAATCTGGTCAGATATTTTGGATAATTCTGATATCAATTTAATTCTAGCGCTAAAAAATATGACGAATTCAGCGTGGAAAAAATTCAAAATTACGAAACTTTAATCCGTTAAATTTGGAACCTTGGTTACTGAACACGCTTTGGAATATAATACCCGATAACGCGCGATATTTGCAAAATTTAACGAGTTCGGATTTATTTCTTTAAAACGATATCAATGTCCCAATGAAAGGACGTCCTGTGTTACAATGTTTCGCTTTTCAACGATCAAAAGAGTCGGTCAACGTCTCTTACCAGCTAACTAAAAGAAAGCGATCGTCGTTGATCGCCAAACAAATTCGGTCGAATCTCGTATACATATGTATGCGTAGGAAATTCGAAACCGAACCGACCAAATGATCAACCAGGATACCGAACAATGAAATGATTACCGTTAATGTTAGTCATGAGCGGAAAAAAAAGAAAAGAAAAAGATACTTTGTCGCCAGATAGAGCAAACGATATCGCCGAGAAACACAGATATTTCCGTTCGACTCAAAAAGCAGAAATTTAAATGTAACCGAGAGCTGCGACGACTACATTGTCGGAGGGCCGGAGGCGCGTTCGAAGAAAAAATTAATCTTGGAATCTTACAATTCGATCCGGAAGCAGGAATTCATTATCATAACCGAAGTCTACCGACGAATCCGATTACGCGACGAACATCTAGGGCGAAGTTCACCTTCGTTTTCGTTTTGGCTAATATCTTGCACCTTTCGATTACGATATCCAACAGTTTTATCGTATAATATATATCGATATATATTATATATTAATTCTTTAAATATTTAAGTTTATACGAATTTTCGAAATACGAGTGCAAAGTTTATCCAGAGAATTATTATTCTAATAAATTGTCATAAGATTCGTTCAAGATTTATCTAGGGAATTGCATTAAGAATCCTCCGCTCGAGTATTTGAAATTTCCTCTACCAAAGTTTAACTTAACTCCACAGTTGGCTGAAAAAGGAAGGTTCTCGGGAAGATTCGAATCTCCGGATTTGCAAATGTCGCGTTTGTCCGCGTCGATACGCATTTGGTAACGGACAGGTGACGTAACGCAGTGATCCCACTGACATGATTCGACCGCCCGTCAATGACGGTGTAAAAGATTGCGAGAGCGCCCCGCCAGCCAAAAGCCGTTGGTTGCGTACCTACGCAACAAGCGTGTTTTTTAAATTTTAAAGGGACCTCGGACGCGCGTTCGACGTCATCGGACGTCTCTCTCTCGCTCTCTCTCTCTCGCACCGCGGCCGAAAATAAGTCACGAACGTTATACGTTCCGCGAGCTTTCCATGCGCTACCCAAATTCTAAACGCACCGATATAACGGAATTTTCTGTTCGATCTGCTCGACGCTAACGAGGTTCCCTCGGCTGTGACACCCTGGATTCAAAGAATTCCTCGTCACGCGATCTCTTTCGGATGAAAAACCTCGACCACTCTACGCCTGTACGCGTTACAGCCTGTTAATGTTCTCGATGACAAACGAAATCCTACTGGTATATCGACTGCTCGACGTCGTGACATTTAAGTATTCGCAGATGGAACTTTAAAACGTGATTGATCGTAGTTTATTAATGCTTCTACGTATGATACAAGCGATAATGCTATCGGTATATGTTATATCGATACATTGTTAATAAATAGTTGCATGGAAATGGTTCGTGCGAGAGATATTATTGCCAACTTTTACGTAACGCGAGTGTTTACTGGTGGGCCGTATAAAATGACAACGATAACCGATATATAATTACGTATAATTCTTTTTCGTTTTCACTGCACAGACGTTGAATAACTCAACGAGTTATCGAAACCTACCATTCTACGTGACAGCGTGAAACGAATCTCGTTAAAACCAATCGAAATTATCGCGATATAAGACGCGTATATAACCCGTGACCCTTTACGACTATCGAAAAAGTCGAGTCTCGCGTTTCACGCTTCCTTCGACTTTTCCATCGACGATTTCCCGCAAAATACCATCGATCGTGTTGGTAGTTTCGTCGAGACGCGTAAAAAACAACGTAACGTATCTAGCCGTGATCGTACGAGCGGCGATAAGGTTCGGTTAATGGTGAAATTTTGGAAAATTCAAGGGCGACACGTGGACCGGAAACAGTCGCTCACCTCCAACATCCACTCCGCGACGATCTTGCGCATGAGCGGCGAGATGTCCCTCTGCACGCACTCGAAGTAAGAACTGCTGGGTGCGTATCTTTCCTCGGTTTTCAGAAGATTCTGCAACACACGGTCGTCGCCAAGTACGGCAGGATCGGCGTAAGCTCTGCGCTCGACCGCGGTGTTCTCGCAGCAAAGCAGATCCATGATCCCGTGGCGTTTCTAACCTCTCGAAACACGCACACACACGACAAAGAGAAACGGTGGCGGCGGCACAAACTCTCCTCCTCCTCCTCCTCCTCCTCCTCCACCACCACCACCTCCTTCTCTTCTTTTTCTCGGCTGTGTATGCGATGACTGCTGCCGCTGCTGCTGCTGCTGCTGCTGCTGCTGCTACTTGCGATCGAAGATATTATTCCACGGTGTGTGTACGTACGTGTCAAGATTCTGGTGGTCGTTGACGACGCGAAACGAATCCTCGTTGTATAAGATCAGACGTATTTTTCCCCTCTCGTTCGTATTTTCCGTCTCTTCTCAGCGCCGTCGCCGACGCCGTCGCCGTCGTCGTCGTCGTCGCGGTGTCACTTTATTCACGTGCCACGTTGCCAAACCGTTTTTCACCGGCGCGACCAGACAGAGCATGCACAAATCGATCGTAAAGATACGGCCACGGCTAGAGAAGTTGGCACGAATTCGCACGGCAAGACGCTTACCTCGCCCAGGACACTGCTCAACACTTCACAAAATAAAACTAACAGAGGAATACACGCGTGTCGAACGTGTGCGTACGCGTGTATATATACACGTAACAGGACCTTGGTTTCGGGCGATGACTTCGAATATCACTCACCTAGAGGCCGTTTACGCGAAAACAATATATACAACGGCGAGAATCTGTCGGGGTTCGAGAAAGTTGTGGAAAAAAAAAGCTGGTCTACCGATTTTGTTATCCCTTGCGTTCCATGCACAACACACTTTACTTTCGTCTCTCCTATTCTTGCTGTCCAAAGTAGCTACCGGTCTCTCGATCTTCTATAGTACTCCTTTTTTTCTTTTCTTCTGTGTTTGACTCTTTCTGTTTTTCTTCGCGTATCCTCGGTTTCGTCCAAACTGTCTCTCTCGATCGAGGATAAAGAGCAAGAAAGAACCGAACGCGTTACAATAGCGCGTCAACACACACTAGCAGCGAACGAATAAAAATGATCGGTCGAAGGTTCGTACGACGTAGGAATTGTAATAAATAAGCGTAATTTGGTTTGGCGTAGCTCGTATCCCTTCAATCGCGTCCGCGTCGTAGACAGTTCGCGGCGAAACCGTTTCGCTTTTAAAAACGAGTGTCGCTTACACGGTCGATTTAAATGTCCTCCGATACTTTAGTCTTATTCACTTTCTCACGATCCGACACTGGCGACTTACCAGGTCAGAATGCCGCCGGTCTTCCTGCCGTGGTTCGCTCCTCTCCAGTTCGTTCTTCCCGAAGGGGTGGTAGGTGCGTCCCCACCATCTCGGCGCCAACGGTCACGTGATCACGGATCGATCCCTACCACCAAGGCGCCAGCGTGTCACGTGAAACGTAACTGTCTCCCCACCATCGGTTGGCATGACTGGGGCGCCAGTGCCGGATTCGCATCGTGTAACAGGAACCCAGCGCGACTGCCACCTACAGGGTCGCCACCTTCGGCGTCTCGTGTTATTTCAGGGACGTCCACGATATCTACGGAACCAAGGTGTAGCGTTCTAACCTGCCGTCTTTCGACCCTCCGTCACCTGGCAACCTTTTTTCAACGTGTACGATTTGTCTAGTCTAGCCCCTTCGGTGCCGTGCGAGATTCAGCATTTCCGCTAGAACCTGCGAACAGGTGGAAATATCTCGTCATGGGATTTAAACCCTTCAATTGCTCGCAACCAAAAAACCCTGCCCTTTCCAGCGAAATGCCACTTTTTATTCATCTTTTTCCTTCGCCGCACAGCGAAATCGACCAGTTGTTTGCGAGTTTCTCGTTTTAGAATTTATAGTTTTACGAAAAGTTAACTCTGTTTTATCGAAGGGATAAGTTTAATTTTGTGGCAATAAACGTTCAAAATTATTAGCTGGTAGAAAGTAATTATCAACAGGTATATTCGTGTATCGATCTTATTCTTTCTTTTCTGGTTATCCATACCACGTGGACGTTACGTAAGAAACGTTTTCCTTCGTACGAATACCATAAGTCGTGAGTCACTAGCAAATAAATAATAGGAAACCTGTTGAAATTCTGGAAATTACAGGATCTTTATCGTGTATATCCTGGTAAATACAAACTGCCTACATTCGTCTCGATTCTTATTGTACAAAATATTACGATTACCGCAATTTTACAGCGATAAATTTCTTTAAACGTTCCACTAAGAGTAAAATTTGTCTAAAATATATTTTTCCATCGAATTGCAACAAATCTTCGAGTTACATGCTCCTTGATGATATTTTACTACATTTAATAGCCACGTTAAATCCTGACCACATTTAAACTTCTAATAACGTGGCATGGGGTTCCATGTGATCACAATCCGATATTGACTCGAGAGAGTTCGGACGAGTCCGGACTCATTCGTTTCTGTTCGTTGATATACAATGTCGAAATTCTTTACTTTGCTCTTTGCTATCGAAATTTCCACTCTTTTCGAATATTCTGTTATTTCTCGTCCACATTTTCGAGTGTAAAATTTGATCGATCGTTTAATCGGTTGTGAAAGGTAAAAATATCGCTAGGAAACGTCGAAGGACTCGCGTTCCATTCGACGAAGAAAGATTTCCTTCAGGTGTCTGTAATACGGCGTATACACGTGACGAGAAACGGAGAAATTCCATTCTTTTATCACAAAACAGATCGAAGCAGTGATTCACAAAGATGCCGTTGGTAGATGTAAAACGAACGATCCAAAGACGATAGGTTAGGAATCTTACTCTATGGAACTGCAAGGGATTAAAAAGTATGGAGGTCACCTTGAATTTTTTAAATAGCGTTCCATATTTTCATCGTGATGGAATAATAGCCTCGATTCTGAGGCAAATCTCTGCAACCACGGAAAAAGAAAAGATAAATGGAATTGAGCAATTCTAAGATCACGTGATCAGGTATAAGGATGCAGTGGGTGTAAGTAGTAATTCTAAGATCGTACGATCAACGCGTAATCGGATCTGGACTTAAAACTTGCAACTTTAGTCAACTAATAGCCTTCTCCGTATCTTAAAATAGTTTCATAGCGATGTGTACAAAGGATAAAGCGTCTTTCGTTACGATATAATTACGTCACAATCACCTATGACCAACAAATAATAAAATGTTTTATTATAGTATAGTATGGACTATGTACTCGAAGAAAAATAAAGGTGAAATTTTTGTCCTGTCCTCCGTGTCGTTAGAAGGTTAATAAAAATTGGTTGTCCGATTTCGTGGTGCGGAGGCACTGCTCGCGAATCGTTGCTACGTTACTATCGTTGCTGCAGAATATAGAATCGCATTATCGCCAACGGCTCGAGAACCGTGCATGCGAGAGGCCTTCTTCTCTCTCCGTATCCGGCGATCGAACGTAGCCCTAGTGCGGGCTTATTCGTTTGTTTCTTGGCCGAGTCGAGAAATTTCTGAACCGTGTATAGGGAAAGTGAGGGCCACTTCCGCCGGATAATTTGAACGGGAGAAAGAAACGGTCCGTGTAGGAGTGGGAATGTCCTTCGTGCACGAAACTCGCGGCTTCTCGGCTCGTTTGCGCGTACTACGAGCTTACTACGAGCGTCGTACGCGCGTGCAAGTTTACGCGACCGGATGTTGGCAGCGCGTACCAGACGACGTCGTAACGACTGAACAATAAGTGCTACGCTGGAGTACTATGACTACGGCCCGAGTAAATCGGAACGATCACGATCGTCTTATATTAGAGGCTCGGTGAAAACCGGATGGCCGGATATCTCGCTGCTCGCTCGATCGTCCATTCGATGATTGGTCGGTCGGTTAGGTTGGACGAGCGCCGTAAACGCAATTATTCGAATGTAACTTTAATTGCAGGTATAGTCTCTCGTGCGTTTGCTTTTATCACGCGCATAAACTTCTCTATATTTTCCTACCACAATTCGTCGTTTAATTCTTGCTATTAATGTTTGAGGGGTACAGCGACGTTGCCTATCGACTCCGCAAGTTGGAAAGCGAAGATAAACGGTAATTATAAACGTTATCTTTCAAAATCTAGGTTGAAATTCGCGATGGGGACTGGCCTGTGTGATACATAAATTTATGAAAATAAGTCTCCCGTTCTTTAAATCATGGTTTTTGAGCTACTCGTTGCGAGACAACGACGTAATTGGTGTTATTAGTAACGCGAATAAATAATGTTTATAGTACAAAGTCGAAAGGCAGAAATAGTTGCGATGATATTAGAAGCGAAACAGCAATGATCGTAAATGTATTATTTTTATAGCTACGGTTATGGTCATGGTCATGGTAACGATGACAGCGTCGTGACACTGACAAACAATAGTGACAGTGATGTAGTCACGATCGTATTACGGTGGCTCATGATCGAGTCAGGATAAACATACAATCAAATTGCGACTATAAGTCACGAGTAAGTTGTGGTCTTGGTTCATTATTGGTTGTACGATGCTATCGTGGTCGGAACAGTTGCTTCGAACTATCGTTCATTAGCTAATATATTCTAGATTCGTTCCAACACTGACGGTTATAATAATTGTGATAACGATACGCTGTAATAAGATGCTAATAGAACATTTAGATTTCTAGTGTTTTCTAATATTTAGATATTTCTAGTTAAAAAAACGTTTCACCGACGTAGCCAATTAATCCACGTATTTGACAGTTTTTGGCAGGCCAATTATATTAAACGTAAGACTGACCGCATTAATTAACCAAAAGCGTTAACCATTATTTCTTCACTTTTAGCTCTAGATACTATCAATGAAATTTAAAATTCAAATTGACTACACGATTGCATTCATTAACTTTTCGCCATGTTCGTCGTTATTGTTCGCCTACTAATTAGACTTTAGCGTTATTTCTAGCATGCACCTAGTAATCCCAGTGTGTCTGTGTGTATATATATATGTGCGTCTCACAAGAAGAACATCCTGTGTGCTTCGAAGAATGGAATTTTAACAATGAATGGAATATATTCGTTATCGTTTCTTGCTACTAAAGTTACACGCGCGTCTTTCCTCCATATAATATATACGTAGGACAATTATTAACTTGAAATAAACTCTTCTGATATTTCGTATATGTAACTTGTATCACCCATCGAAATGTGAAACTTAACACGCGATACGTTAAATCTATTCCTAGGCCATTGATTATCGTATTACTTTTTAACCAATTAAACATTAACAGCTGCAGCTGTTGCGAATAAGTTGTAAAACAAATGATTACCGTAACTACGTTAAACTGTTATTCAAGAAATTGTAATCAACCGTTAGAATTACTGGTTGTACGAACAGAGCTATTAAATACAAGTATAATAGGTTCTTTAATTGCAGAAACGCACAACTATGAATCATTGTGGCGGCGCTTCATATAAACAGGTCACACGCAATAATTGTATGTAACGTTTATTACCAAGGCAAAACGATATCAATGACGTAACGTGTATTTTTAGTAACCAGCGGTTACCTTAATATATATAATCTCTTTCTATAGGTATCATTCACCTCTGTTTTAACCGTTCCATCCCGATGGACGTTATTCCACTGGAAATAAAGGGCCATCCATGCCCAACGATCTTCGATTACCAAGAGAATCAGAGAAACACGAGAATAATTGACAGTAATCAGGCAATTTACGAAATCTTAACTTTCGAAGGGAATCGTGCGCGCAACGTTTGGACAAGGGCAGCGACAAAGTGGTCATCGTATAGCAGTTGCACCACGTGGTCGGTACGTCGGGCGAAGATTTATAGCGGTGGAAAGCCAGGCGAATATCCTCGCCTTCGGCTTCGTTTAAATGGCTTCGAGGCGGCTTTATACTCTATACGCACTCTCGCCGCGCTAGTATTTAATTTCACTAGAGCATGAATGTTCCGCTTGGTGCTTACCCATCTTTCACGATACGCCTTGCAATTTTTTCCCCTTCGAAACCAGCCTCGAACGCTTCTTCGTCACGAGGCGAGCCACGGATCGTACGTGTCCTACGAAAAAATGAATTTCGATGCAATTGGAACCGTTTGATGCTCGCAAAACCTTTCGTCCACGTGGGAAACCTGGTTTCTTCTTTCGAGCTTCTTCCGTTCCTTCTTTTTTCAAGCTTCTTCTTCTTCTCTTCTCGCAAAGAGTGTTTTCTCAGGGCTTGCCTTTTTTTGTCGTCGAAACGTTGCATCGTAATTTAGAGTAGGTAGTTCGAAGAGTATTGTTTTTTTTTTTTACGGTCGTCTGTGCTTTTCTCGACGTAGATCTAAAGTTCGAAGGGTTAGGTTCGAAGGGTTTCGAGGGTAATATCGACGATGAATCGCGGCTCGAGAAATTTCAACTCTGTTTCGAACGAAAAATATTTATAGAATCGGAAAATAATGTCTTTTTTCCGAAATTTGATTTAGCCTTTCGACGATTCTCGAAGTACTACGATCGTCCTAGATTTTTTCGTTCTAAGGAAGAAGCTTAAAGAAAGAAGAAGCTAAAGAGGAACCAGTAGTCTTTTCTTCGAAATAAAGATTTTTCAGCTGTTCTACCTTCCTGGTAAATAAGCCATTTACAGTCGTGAACCCGGTTTCTACTCGAGTCGGCGTCTTTAACCGAACTTGTTCGCCCTTTATCGCCGTGTAACACGTTCCGATAAGCGATTGTTAAATTTACATTTATGCAGCCATGGATGCGGGTGGACAAAGAAAGTCTTCTTGCTCGGTACTGTTTATAAGAGTCTACCTATGTGATTTGTAGCGCAACTATGTATACGTATTCGCTGTGTTCTCCATGAAATTTAGTTATAATAACGAATGAAAAGAATTTATGAATATTTTTCTGAAATAAAAACGTACGGACGTCCGATACTTCGAAAGATGATACGTTGCAACGTGTCAGTTCTATTCGTTGTTTTCTTAAAGTGAGATGCGTGAATTGCTTGGATGGAAGAATGTGTATTGCATCTAATAATACCTACTCACCGCGATGCAATCGCATTCAACGAGTAACTCCATTAGCCACGCGACTAATAATGCAATCAAGCTCGAATTAGTGCCAATTATTAGAATTATTCCATATAACGTTCTACGCACATTCCCTCTGTACTAATTCGTACGGCAAACGATCCCGCTTTCTCTTCTATCTCGCCACTCTTCGTTTTTACCGATCGATATCGAACTTTCATTCTCAGATTTCAATTCACGATTTATAAGCATCCTGACAACAAGCGTTACCCGATTCGACGAGTCTGGCAATTGGAATTTGAGGGTTAAAACGCGACGAAAAAATCGGCGGACAAGCCGGTCGTGTGCGAGTGGAAACGCAAGAACGTCGGTGTGAGCCGAGCCTCGTTAAGCGATTTATCGGGTGGTTGTGTTCGAAGTTTGAAATTGATTTCGACGGATCAACGTTCTCGTTTCGGCAACGTCCAGACCGAGCGAATTGCCGCCCGGGGCCTAATTAGCGTTTAACTAGCGAAATAATCTTTTTTTTTTGCGCGCGCGCGCGTTCACGCCCCTCGACGTCGTCGAAGAAGCTGTGCGACGTACGGGATGTCTGTGTGAAAGAATTTTCAACGATGACAAGTGCTTCGAGGGCGTTTAAACGGCCTTTTTTCTCTCGGTCGTATCGGTTTCGAACGATAAACCACTTACGGTTGAACATCGTTGTTCGATGTTCGTCGTTGTTCGATGACGTTCTCATCGACGCACGAGAAATTCCCAGCATTACGGAAACGAGCGTTAAGAAGGTTCCGCGTATCCAGTTACTCCGAAACGCGATGAATCGTTATTGCAACTTCATTTACGTACATGCCCGAAATAAGGAATCCGCGAAGCAGGTGCAAAACGAAACAGGAGCGTGTTTATCGGCTCGGTATCGTGGTTCGCGAGCTCCCTCGCTTTTGGTTCGCTTGGTTTACCGGACGGATCGTTGGAAATGTCCGTTAAGGTAAAAGTGGCATTCCATTCCTCAGCCAGCAACACTGCTGCCAGTCCACGAACTTGTCTTGGGAACGAAATCCCGGTGTAGTTTTTATAAAAATTCCGAAAAAGAATCCCCAAAGAAGCTATCTTGCTCGTTGATCGACCGCTCGACAATAATCGATGGAAGTCTCGTGCTGACAGCATCGATCTCCTTAGTTCCTCCTTTCGTATCGTACGATTAAAATAAATCGTTCTTTCGTGATATTTCATCTTGCTACGTCGTTGATACAGTTCGTGTTACGCGTAGAATATGGAATCTTCAACGGACGAGTCGTTCGTGTCTTTTACTGCCTTCGTAAGTATGCTTAGCGTTTCGCGGAATTTTTATCGAAACGATTTTAATAGCCACACAGACCAATTCGACAAACTACTCTTAGAACCAGCCGATTATCTCACTATAGCCAAAGATTCGAATCAACCAGGACCAAACAAAACTATGTTCGTCTCTGTCGATTAAACGAATCACACGGTCGATTTCGATGCAGAGGAATGTCTTCTTACCCCGGTACACCCCAGCGCGACGATCAACCAGTGCGCGATTTCGTGCAGCTCGCCTTGGGTCGGCCAGTATTTGGCTTATCTGTCGGTAAGTGGGCGTGCTCGATAATTCCAATGCCTGCAGCCCTGACCGTATGATTTATACGTGGCTGCATAATGTGTCACATCCTTCGATGAGCCTTCCGATTGCATAAGTGACTACGGGGTTAACGTCGCGACCGTTGAAAGCCTCGATGTGGCGCCAGTCTTCTCGCGTCGTACGTGAACGCGAACTCGTATAAAACGTGTGTCCGTTTGACCTGTGTGCGCGTGTACGTGCGCACGTCGAACGTGGAGTTCGAGAGCTGGAAGATGTTTGCTTTGCCGCTCTTCTCTCGCAATAGAACGCGACGGTGCTCCGGGTGTACACGGTCGAGAGAACGCGCGCCTTCGAGGTATTTCACCTTGGGCCTTGAGTAATAACCGACGATCGAGACACGCTGACAGCCGCGATAATTGGACGGGGGTTATCTTAATTCGGACTCGGCGGTGGATTTTTTCGGCAGCTTCGTTTTTGGCGCGGTATATCCACCATACCGAGGTGGATGATCGCGACACGTGGCAGGTCTGATTGCTTCGACAGTCCGGATGAATACATCGATGAACAGGGTTTCGCGGAATGCCGGCTCTTGCTTCGCGTTCGTTCACGTTCGTCGATGTAACGCTGAATTTTGACGAGGAGTTTGAGAGATAATCGATGACTAGTGTCGCTACAACGTAAATTGGATAAATTGGAATTTCGAAGCTGTACAAGCAATTTACAGCTCGGACATGTTTATAGCTGCCTGTTGACGTAGATTTCCAGGCATCGGTAGATTGCTTCGCCTTCGTTGAAGCTCCTTGTCGATTTTTCTCTCGCCGTTACATTCTCTTCGAATCGAAGATAAAACTTTCTAAGTTGCTAACAATAAGCACACGATACACTATGTACCGGCATACAACGAAAATTTCGGAGCAAATTGCCACATTATATAACGAACCTCTCTAACGTTTTTACCATCTGTACAAGGATCCCCGTTCTAAAATCATAAAACACTTTGCAAAGACCAAATTAATCCAAAATATAACCTTCGACGCAAACCTTACCAAGCCCGGTCAAACGACCAGTCTTGAAGTTTAAACAGAAATTGCGCGGTCGTTGTTATTCCTTTTGGTCTACCTAGAAGAGCGGTACGAATAAAGACATCCGTAGAGATCTAATCTCACCTTAAACAGAAAAGCTTGCGCTTTTCGTTCTTCGTATCTGAACCGTTAATGATCGACGTACCTGTGCTCAAGGTCCAGAAAATACGGATGCTATTTCCTCCTCGGAGCTAGCGACTTTGCACGACGATTGCACCGTAACGATAAATTATCCAACGAAAGAAATTGTCCGTCGTTCGAATCGACCAATTTTTCGATTTCTACTTTCGAATTTACCGATAGATATTACAGAATTTTCTGCAGAACGTAACCAGACGGTTTGCAAGCGTTACCGACGCGTCCTAATCTCTTTTTGCAAGATTCGTTATCCCGTTGAGACGAGATATACCTAAAAACGAAGGTGCTTGATTTACGAGGATATAACTGTAGCAGGATCCTTCGTCTTTAGAAATTTTCTTCAGCCGCATGTACGTTGGATATTCTCGAGAGACCTTGTTTCATAATTCTCGGAGATTTTGCGGAAACTTGGAATTTACAGGCTTTCGCAATTCCTTTGTTGAGAATTTCTTTTGTCGAACGATCTTTGGATGACCGAAGACTTCAAGACGTTGCCGATGCACCGGTGTGGATTTACCGCGTCGTCAAAGTAACGAAACGTACCGTTTAAATAATAGAAAGTTTGAACGCTATATAACGATATTAGAGAGCATAACGTTTCGTAGTAGAACGTTTCGTTACAAAATACCAACGTGTGTGGTAGATGTTCCGGACAATACGATATTTAAGCGGTAGAATGTTTGGATAGTGAAACGTTTGAATGGTAGAGCGTTCAGGTGATAAAACGTTTGAAAGAGCGAAAGATTCATAGAATTTGTACGTTATAGGAGAATTTTTCTATTACCTGCGTTTCTTCGTTAACATTTATTAATACTAAATGTTTAGTTTGTAATATAGTACATTTAAACTATTCGTGATCTTTAACCAAGCGAAATATACGAAGAATAGAAAGAATATACACGTCAGACGCGTAATTACCAAGCATTAAAGCTTGGAATACTTATGAATTCCAAGTTTAAAGGTCGTAAAAGTCAACGGCTCGTGTACAAACCTATTCTACATGGCGACACGACATTTAAAATTATGAGAAGAGGAAATAATACTCGTGGAAAGCGATGACGTTACGAAAGAAAGGGATGGTGTCAGATAATACGATATTAAATAACCACACCCTTTTTAACGATCTCTCGTAACTAAATCTATCAGGGGTCGCTTATCGTGGCCCCCATTGATAACTGCTTCCGCTGTTCTTTGATAAAGGAGCGCTCGATACAGAGTTACAAGTGTTACAACGGTGTTGTTTGTAAAAATAGGGGCTCTCATTACGAGTAACGCTACGATCTAGCCTAGTTTTATCGAATCTATAACAGTATTTTCTCGATAAACGCAATCATCCAAGGACCGTACTTCGATACAAAATAGACCAAACTAAAATATTCCGTAGAGAGCGCAGAGGATCGAATAAATCTCTGTTTATCTCTATCTTATGTCTTACTGAAATTTAAATTATACGAGGATAACCATTAACCATCGATGCCGTTCGAATAATTACGAGCTGTGGAGCGTGTGTGTTCCATAGTAACTCGTACGCGTAACATTCATCCGCATTCTCATGGAACGACAAAGCAAGAGAAACTAGAATTGCCAATGTAGTTGCACGTAATTAGCAACAAATGATAGCCACTTATGCAATCTTTATTACAGACGATCGATCGACGACGTGTTTGCCGGCGCAAGGCTGTATCACGAGTGTAATGATAATGGCGAGGCGCCGCCGGCGCCAAATAATTGTCTGCTTTTGCCCTCTTTACTCTATCGACGAGCATATATCATCGTCCTATCGAAGCCAGAATATCTTTTTTTCTCGTACAGCGACTCGGATCGGCGCGTTCCATCGACCGCGAATAACGATTAATTAAGACGCGCCCTTTGATGATCACGCGCCACAATCGCGGAGATACGCGCTCAACGATCAAACCGAATAACTCGATGGAGTGATTTTTGAAAAAATAGGCAATTTCTACGGGAAAGGAACGCAACGTCGATAGAGAATTTTGAAAGTCGATGTTACGTTCGAGTAATTCGGGAAAACACGATCGTAACGGTGGGCAGAACACGAGGTTTTCGAGTATGATCCAACAGCGAGCAACTACCAACAGACGTATCGTCGAACGCCGGTGTCGTGTTTGGATTTCACATTCTTCCCGGTAACACAAGTGTTCTTCATGCAAGGCGTGTCCCTGTTTCTCGCGTTGCCGACGGATCCACGTTTCTTCCGTTTGAACGAAACAACCCAAATCATTCTTATCTTTCCTACGTGGAACGACCGGCTCCCTCCACGGTTCCTCCGCGTCTCGCCGCGACCAGTCGTTTCCCTCGCGTCGGGATCCGGAATACGCCGCGTGACGCTATGCGACCCCTTCATTTAAATTATAAGAAAGACGACCAGGGTCCCGGTTTGTTGCGACACTCGTCGAAATCCGGTAAGATTCGAAAGAGGAAAAAGAAGAAAATTAGAAAGGGAAAGAAGGAAATCCGGAGAAACGTAAAATCTAATCGCGATAGAAGATGTATTCCAAGGAATTAATAAAAGAGGAAGAAAGACGATGTTCTAGGAGAAGAATAAAAGATCATTACCGGAGGACTAATCGTGAAATTGTAATCTAGGAACGTCGGGGGAGAAAGGAGACGCGCGAGGATGCGAAGGGATCGGATTCGGGAATTTGAAAAATTCCATATGAAATGTTAGATATCGTAAAACGAAGATTACATCGAAACTTCGCGAGTTACGTTGCGCGTCTACAGAGATTTAAAACGTCGTATAGTTTTTTAAACCTTGACGTATATTCGCGTCCTATCTCGGTTTTTAACCCGTATCGTGGTTTTTAAGATTTACGTGTTTGCGTTTTAAAATGTCGCGCCGTTGCAAACTCTGATATTTGACCGCTCCTTGCTTTACATTCCATTTTTGTATTATATTTGGAAGATTAGATTCTCTTATTTATACTCGCAGGTACTACGATCACGTATTAATATTGTCAATATTAAATAAACGTATTATTTTTCTATCGAACGTCTAACTCAAATAAAGATCTTACGTTAGAAATCGAACGGCCAATCTAATCGTATCGTATCGTTTTCTACTCCAAAGAGATTCACGATTTTTTAAGAAACATCATTCTTTCGCAAAGATAGTCGATCCTACGGAAGATGAATTTTATCATAATTTTTTCATAATCGTACAAAAGCTTTGCAACTTTTTTATTCTATTTTATTCGTCGACTTGAAGCCTTGTATTCTACGGATTATCCGTCGTAAGATCTCTGTACCGGTGTATTAAACGCGGGCGTATCGACAATGAGTCGTAAATCGCGAGTCGTGTAATATATTCTACCTAGTGCACCATGTTTAATCGCGTTATTCAGGCTTCGATGACCGTACCATAATTTCCAAAAGTTTAACTCGCGATTCCCCCTAAACAGAAGGAAGCCATCAGCTAAATACTCGATTTCATGCCCGCATTGCTCCATTTCCGTCGTCGTGCTTCCTATTTTCCGATGTGGCACGATGGAGACGCTGAAACGAGCCGATGCGGGCAGGTTAACCCTCGTCAGGGTCAATTCGACCCGACTACGTGGAACGTAGCGGCAATAGTCACGAGATCGATTCTCATACGTCCAACGTAAAGGTTATTACACGAAGAAGATGAAATTCGAAGAGACGTTTTGACAATTTTCTATCGTTAAATTATTATACCTTTCGTAGAAGATCGCTTGGAAAATTCAAATTAAACGTTGCAACCATTAGCAAACCGGTGGTCATTCGCAAAAAGTTATTCGAGGGAAACCTAACTAGACCGAAGATGCCTGTACGATTTCACATTTTCACATTTTCATGTACGTAATTGGAGAAATCGAAGCGAAATAGAATTCTGGAAAACTTTGTAAAGTAAAAGGATATGCAAATTCAATGTTATTTCCGAATAAGCTTACGTAGGAGCGCCTTTAAAGGTTGGTTGGGGCTAGACACGTAGCGCCAGGCGGTCGGAGGGTCCATGGACAGAACGGTCCAACCTATCTTAACGTAACCGGCCGACTATCCTCTTTTTCTTTCCCTTGGTGACGGTTTCCTTGGTCGTTTCTCTTCGGTTGGCCCCGGTTCTCTCGCTCATTTCCAAGAAACAGTTCACGGACGGTATACGTACTAATGGTAGAACGTGGTGGGGAAGCGTTTGTTAACCCCCGGTGTGTTGCACGCTTTCCTTCGTCTCTTTACTTATTTATTAACGGGTTGTTACCCTTTCACCATGGCGAGAAACGATTTCTTTTTCGGGCCCGTATGCCGGGTGATAACAAGTTATATGTCGCTTACGAGGAAGTACATCTTTGTTTTATCGTTTTGTTCTCGGGTCAGACGTTAGTTAGGACCGAATTTCCTTGGATTCTAGTACGATTTTTGAAATAAGTAATAGCGGAAATAATTTTTTTTCTTAAATAAACGATAATAGAGATCGTTTTGATCTTCCTTCTCTCCGGTAATATTTTTGAAATAAGTAACGGTAAAAATCGTTTTAATCGAATGTACGATGTTGCGAAACAAGTACGTGTTATGGAAGTTTCGGCTTTAAAAAACATCTCGTATGCATCGACGTAACGGTAACTAGTGTGACAATCTCTGTATCTAGATGCGTAGATCTATTAGAAGGAATGTACGAAAGGGGAGCGTTTTTCGTCTCTCTCGGAAGTCCAGTTCGCTAAACACGTTTCCCACTTAGCTACTCCGTCGAGTTTCTCGTTTCCTCGAGAAAATTCAAAGGCTCCGTGTTCGTTTCACAAAAGTTGCAGTTTCAAGAGTCCGCACCGTAAATAACCGAGCAAGCTCTTTGTCGAGTGCAAGTCTTTGCCAGTCTGCGAAGCCCGAGCATTATGCCAACGCTAACTTGAGATGACTAGGCAACGTGGAATGTTCTTCTTAGCATAGAGCAAAAATCAAAGGAGGTGTAGACTAAAGTACTTTGAACACAGGTTGTAGAATAACCGCTTATGGATTCTCAGGAAACAACCGGCCTGATGCTGTAACTCGTTTCGCCGGTCATCGATGGTCGTCCTCGCAGGAAATCTATGGATAGATCGCTAAATTTTGCGCTGAATCGCACGCGCCACGAATATTATTCTCTTTTCTCCGATTTCTCGCTTGTAAATCGATCGAGAGTACGGCTCGTTTCTAACACAAATTTTCTTTGATCGCGAGAGCAAATAATCGTAATCGATCGCGGTTTCTCGCTTTAATTTAGCAGCTAGAAATTAGCAAAGAAATATTATTGCGCGATCCATGTATGCTTTCCCTCGCTCTTCGAGGAAATTTGAAAAATTAGTAAAAATATGTACGAGGATGATAGAATTCGTTGGAGGAAAAATCCGTAGCGTATACGCGATACTTTATTTTAAGAAGGATTTTAAAAAGACCAGATCTTACTTCTAAAGATACGATTCGTTGTTGTTTATAAGAAAATTTGCCAACGGTTTTATCGTAGTGTTACTCGTAACACGATCGGAATACGTTTCGTTCGATTGGAATCTCTTTGGAAAAAATGGATTCTCAAACTCGCAACGTGATCCTCGGAATGCCGGAGCGGATGCTGCTCATCTTTTTAAAGATATACGTTTTCATTTTGGCCTGTGGTGTCCCTAACGGAGCCTTTGGAACGCGGTCAGATTAAAGGCGTTACCCTTTTATAATCTGGCTAGATTTAAGGTCTGGGCGTTTAGGATTCGGTCTAGCCTACCACAACATGACCCTTCTTAGACTACGGTACCGATCGAGTTCCTCGAAAATCCGGTCCTTTCGACAAATCTTTCACCGACGTCACCCAAACCCAAAAACACCACCTGTTTCTTAAAAAATTAAATCTCCAACACTCTGGTCTTTAACGATACGCAAATAGAAGAAGAAAGTAAGCCGAAATACGTCTTTCCAAATTTTGTAAATTTATTTCTAAGAAGGTGAAGAGGTGTTACCGTAAGACTTTCGTTATTCATTCTCCACTACCATCGGCGCAAACCGATACAGAACGAACAACAACGTTTAGGGATGTTGAAAATGGACGAACCACCTCGTATGTGTTCTCCATGCCTACCCTTTTTGAATTTCTAGTTGGGTCTTGCGTTGCCCTTCTTCCATGGTACCAGCAGGCGAGCCACTCATTACGTCACGTAGTACAAATGACTTTAAATGCCACTATGGCTCTTGTCGGCTATCCCTTTCGATTTCGACGTTGTCTGGGCACTCCCCTTTTATATTTCTCGCTGCCAGCATCGCCGACAATTCGGCCACGATGAAGGAGAGGAGCTGGAATCCAGTCGTTCCCTGGTGGTCATCGGTACTTCTCCTCCTTCTTCTTTTTCTTCTTCGTTGCCAGTCTTCGCCAGTTTTTTCCACTACCGATTCGTGGATCCTTACGGAGGTGAGACTTGGAGCGAGAAAGATGGACATTTTGGTGTCATCTTTTAATCGCCGTTGCTTCTTCGATATTGGCGGTTTTCGTGTTTGATACGCGTACGTTGGTATTTGGTATTTGGTGGTTTGGATACGTTCGTTTTCAGCGATCTTTAGCGAAATTACATTTTATCGCAAAGTATAACGCACAATGTAGACGTATCGATACAAAGTATCGCATGCAAGAAATGTTTCTGGCCTTGGACGATAATACCAATCTGTCTGTCTTTTGATAAGAACTATCCGTGACTTTGTGTCACGCAAAGTTATCATTCTCAAAGTATTTACGGAATTATTTTAGCACTTCGAGGTTAAACTTTAATAGCTAAATATCTTAAAATATCAAATCCTAAATAGCTTAAATACTCGTCGCGATCGATCGCATAAAGCGACTAATTACGTTCCATCGACGAACGGTAAGATGAAAGGGGAACCTCTAAAGAGAAAGGCGGGCAGAACGAGTAAATTGGACGAACTAATTTTCCAAACTACGAAACGTGACCTGTAACGACCGGAGAAGTTGAGAAAATCACGGATACCATCTACCTACGCAAAAAAATTTCCCACGCGACGAGTCGTAATCAAAGTTAACTCGAAAAACCGAGAAAAAAAGAACACATAGACAGACGCACGGATATCATTCGGCGTAACCAACGATCATTCTCTCTCTGATAAACATTAGAGAGTTATCAGGTGCATCGTATGCATTCCAGCTTTGCGCGAGAAAGTCGGAGGGCTTCTCGAGGACTTCGAGTGGCCGTCAAAATATTTAAATGACGAGCTTCGTGGCAGCGAAAACATCTGTTTTCTACTCAAACTTTTTCCCTTTTTTTCCTTTCGTTCGAGCTGTTCTCCTGAAAGAGCTCAGGATTCACATGTTCGTGACCATATGCGACGACCGACGATATAAATTAGAGCATCAGCTCGACCGCGTGTATTTTTGTCGTTCCACGGCACTTAATCTTTTTCGCTGATAAACGTGTCCTGTGGTCGCCATCCAAACGTGAATGAATCGTAATCAGCGTCCGCCTTGACCGTCCGATAAAACAAATTTAATTCAAGAAAATGGTCATTCTGCGCGTTCGACGCGCTGCTTCCGGTGCACCACGGTCCGGCAGTTCGGCGACGTAACGGCAGAAAATTATCGCGCCAAGGTTATCTCTTTATCGATCGTAAATTCAAAGTTTCAATCGCCAGTTGCAATTTGCAAAATATATAACGCAGTACGCGACTATATGACAGTACGCGAATATACAAAAGTTTCTCTTTAAAAAACGATCTTTTCTACAACGGACCATCCTATCGAAGGAAGTGGCAGTAATTTCTTCAAGATGGTAACCCCGTAGATCGGATGTTTCGCGGTCATTCGCATCACATTCGCGTTGCCAGCATAGATTTGATACCGTAAACGATACTGCCACGATAAGAGTAATTAACGTTATAGGAAGTGCTGATCCGTAGGAGAAGCCTATGAATGAATTATTCCGATTGCAAAGTCGGTTTAAGCTTCTGTTCGTCTCAACGAGGGCCTTTGACTATTCGCGTTATATAAATTAAAGATTCTTTCCTTTTTATTTTTCCGGTCGTTCGGACTTCTTCATCGCGATTCCGCGAACGTTTCATAAGACCTCCATTTACCGGCTGAACGGCACGGAACGGGAAAACGATTGATTTTACTCGCGATTAGCCGATTGAACGACGACCGGGACAATTTACGTGGCTGGTACGAACAGCCGCTGCAAATTTATACATCGATTAATTATAATTCGTTTAATCGACTCTACACGTCGGTTCTGTCCTACGCTGTCTTCTTTAATTTAGTTACGGAGAAACAAGTATAACGCGCGATCGGTTTTTCTCTAGCAGGCGCATTCCTCGTATAATCTTTGAATTAGTTTTGCTTCGATAAATGGCTAGTACGAGCAAAGGTTGGCCTGAAATAGATTTACAATTGAAAAGATGTTTGAAACAACTTTGCGTTCGACTTTTACCGCGAGATATCTATACGACGAATCTACATTTCAATGTTGCGATATTACATTTCACACGTTGGCCTATTCGCTTTTTCCTTCCTTATATTTACATTGATTTGCACATTTATCCATTCTAACGAAGTACGTACGTATCGCAGATAAATTAGCGATAAATCTATAATCATAAATCATGCAACAAATTTACGCTCACGCAATGGATGGTTATTTGAGTTGACGAAGAGATGAGACCTATGTTCGCAACAAGTCTACGCACTGGTAGATCACTTTACGATAAATCAACATATTTTTATCGACGAGAAATTTACATTATCATCCATATCTGTATTGATATATCTCACTCGTATCTTTTTCTAAATCAAATAATAAAAGTGTCTATACTTGCGGGTCTCTGCAAGAAATTCGCATTCAACCTACATTCCCATCTGTTTTTACGTTTATAAAACATTTCGGAAAAAAATCTACATACGTAACGAGTATCTTATTGTTTTATAATGCACGCATATTTATCAATCGATTTTCAACGTATGTACGAGTCAACTTGACACATATCGAGAAACACATTGTCACGTCCCTTTCAAATCGATGTTCGCTTTTTACATTTCCATCGAATTTCAATATGCGTGTACCGTGTAACCGATCTCGACGAACAATTATCGTTTGCCTCTGATAATTATCACTTGTTCTTTTACTTTAAAATAGAGGAATTCGCGAGATAAACTGGTCTGCGAGAAAAGAAAGCAAAGTAGCAGGCAGATTTTAGAGGAATGGAAAAAGTTTGATCGATCAAGCCACGATGGAAGAAGAAGCCTCGAAGGTTGGTTTATCGCGGAGGAAGCGGGAACAGGCGCGAGAAAAACGCCTTCGTAACGAACGAAAACGCGTCGATGCGATATTCTTTTACCAGTCGCGGCGTCGGTGGTGGGTGTGGGAGCGAATGCAATATTGTGCACCCACGTGCAACCGCTAAGCCTATAACTCACGGGCAGCGCGCGCGTACACACGCGCGAGCTGTGTACACAGTTCCGCGACAAAGCGTACCTTGAATCAGGACATTGCGAACCTTGAATTCGCACGTGTGTGTACACGCGTGTATGTGTAACGAACAGCCTCCCCTGGGATTCAACCGTGTGTGCACCGGTTCTCACGCGATCCACCTCGACTATCGCCAGGCCACGCCAAGACTGTCGTTATAACCTATTTTTTAAAACGATGCTTACGATTTCTGGTTGAAAGGAAACGTTTGTCCTACTCGTTCGGTAGCGAATAGACAGCCATCGAAGGATGGTATCTCGTTAGAGACGATTTAACGTAAAATAGTTAATCTTAAGGTCACGGCGTTAATCGAATTCGCTAAATGTCCGCTTGGACAAATTGTATGTCGTAGGAAGCACGGAGGAAGAGAGGAATATCGGGAAGACGTTTTCTGATAAATTGGCGGATTTCGAGTTATAGCAGGTTTTTTCTTTCCTTCGCAAATATTCCCACAGTAACATCGACTTAAGAAGAAGAGGAAGAAGCTAAGGAGAAGAAAAAGAAGATCGAAGTAAGACATATGGGGAGAAAAGATCGGAGGTTAACGTACCACGAGATGTCTGTGAAAGACACTTATGTAGAAAGGCGCGGTTGCATCGGGTATATGTACACCTTTTGGAAACGCGACAATGCGGCACAGTCTTGCCAGGGTCGGTAAAAGTTAAACACCGAAAGAAATGTGTCCAACAATGCGGTAATTTCGCGGTGTCTCGAGGGAATGTTGAACTTTTCAACGCGATGATTTAGTGATATTTAGTCGTTGGCAAGGAACCTGCGCACCGACATTTTTCTTCCAAACAGGAAGGAACAGTTTGAAAGGCACCGTAGGCGTGGTATCCTAACAGGCAGGAGATCTTCAACTTGCCTCGAATTCGTCCCTATCTCTTTGAAAACATCAAAGAATCGTATTCTCACGGAGTGGAGAATCGGTCAGTGGAATACGTATAAGATAGGGAAAACTTCTTTCGATTGGAATTTCTCTCTCCGACAGGTTCAACCACTTTCTTCGACCAATTTTCCCCGTAATCCTTTTTGTCCCTCGTGTAATCAAAGAAATATCACTCTTCTTCTTCGTTCGAACGATATTCGTCGGTTTAACACCGGCCATGTTCGAATGTTCGAATAAAATTCCACCTACGAAGGGTTAACGGTTCACGTATTACGCGAAAAGGCAATTACCCCGCGGAGAATATTTCGTCCGATATCTAACGATTGTCCGGGGAATAAAAGGAGTAGATGGCACAAGTATCGCGTGGAATTCGAAAGGCAATGACGTTGAAACAACAACGGAGCACGACGCAACACGCCGGCTGCAGCAACAATTGCCGCAGCAGCGATATTTGACCTACGATATTTGCCTTAACCACGATGTCGTTCGATTGCACAAACCTGTCCCTGAACCCGAGCACGGTGCTCTTTACTCTTCCCAGGCATCGGCACGATGAATGTGTGCGCGAAGAAGCCCAGGCACGCACCACAAGCGCAACCGAGACCGCACATCGCGCCGTCGATTCCTATCCGAAACCGTTTGCTCTTAATCGTTGCGCGCCACTCGTTTCTTCTTTTCGAAATACTCGCCAGTCCCATCGATTTCTTTCTTCTAACCATTCCTCCCTTTCTTAGAAATTTTGTTTCGAACCGTTCGTTTGGAATTTTACAATTTTAAACAAACTTCTCGCCAAGTGTTAAATAAAATTTCTATCGAAACCTTGCATCCTTGTTAATCGTGTATCGTTAACATTTTCCGTAATATTAATTTATAATTACGACTTTAATATCGCGTTTCGTACAAATACGATTTTTGTTTCTTTCGCTTCGAACGGTTACAAACTTCTGGATCTAGTTACGAGAGCCAAGTTGCAGCTGAACTACAGTTCGATCGATCGTTTCGTCTACCGGCTGTTTATTTGCGATGCAAGTATGACTCGTGCTCCGAAGTAACAATACCTGCATCAGCGTACGTATCGACCAACGTACGCGTAAGCCGTCACTACCATCGTGTATCGATAAGAGATCGCGATCCGATCGACGTTGTAACGTTGTCAACGCGATTTCTGGGAATCGGTTATCGGTTGACGGTGATGCTCGAAAATGTATTTTTCACGTGATCATAACGAAGGAGAAGAATTCCACAGAATGCAGCTATTCGCGCAAGCAGTACAACCTTCCACTGGTAACGTAGGGAAACGACGGAAGACGAGCCAGCGTCGTGGTAAGACTAAGACCAAATTGATAACGATATAGGTAATAATTTTGACGAAAAACTAACGAAATTATTACAAATATATCGTCTTACGCGTACCATCTGTTCGATAAAGAAGCGAAATTGAAATTTTCGTTGGTTGTGCCGTGATCGACGCCAAGCGGCGACGCGCGTTCGATCGATCGGCTAATTACGTGCTGCGATTTCCGCGACGATCCATCTTTCGAATTCGTTGTCCGGGCAATGTCGTCGTCGACACGCGCAACTACGATAGACGTTCGCTGCGTACGTTGCGTACACTATAGGTAGACGAGACGCTGCAGTTGCATTCGCGTGGGCGTATAAAGGCGATTCCCGCGCGGCTCTCTTCTCGTCTTTCTCTTTCGCCAGCGTGATAAGTGCGCACCGCGAAAAACGAGACGCCGGATGTGACGTCATCGCGACCCCGCATATTTGCGTACACACAGCGACGCGCGCGATTGCACGCCGCCGCAATAATTTGGTTCCGACCAGCAGCTTGCACGCCTCAGACCCACCACGCCGTCTCGTTTTCGAATCCTTCCTGGAATTGCTTACTTACTTACGTACAAAACCAGCGCAAGCGTCATCGACCGTTTACCAAACGAAAGTATGTTTCGTTTACGGTGATTTGCGCGCCGAGATTAGTCGCAGAATCCTATTGTCTCCGTAGATTTTTAAATTATACTTTTTGCAAAATGCTTTAAACGAAAAGATTAGAATTTTGTACGGGAAAGAGGATCGAACTTTTATTTTTTGGAAATTACGGGGGAATTCGGAAAGTACGTAACCGCACGAGATTCGTGCGATAGCTTCTGTCGTAGGAAGACAGATTGTCGTAAATGGCAGGTGTGCGAGGTTCGCCTCTTTTATTTCCTTTACAATTATTCAAGTACTGGGCTAATAAAAGTGACGCTTTTATTAATACACCTTGGCTTATAACGGTACAATCGTTGCATACGTCACGCGCGAACCTTGCAGCAGATTAAGTTTGCGTTTAAAAGTTATTAACGACCGACGTACTATGCTTTCTACGAATTAAGTTTACGTTTAAGAAGCAGTGGTAGCCGATACCTATACTCCGTTGAAGAGTCGAACGAAAAATAAGCGGAGAAAGAAACGACGATGTGTGGTTACTGTGATGCAGGATATAAATCCAAACGGTTGAACGTTCAACGATGTAAAGTTAGAGCGGATAGTACGAAGGATCAGCCGATCGAGCGTTTCGAACGACGAAATCGGGAGGCGGCGTTAAGAGGAAGCTGCTGCTTCGCAACTTCGATGGCAGCCTCGTCTCGAACCGCGTAGTAATTTGGCAAAGAGAGTTATGTCGCATCGGACGTAGCTGTATAAGACCAACGCGCTTAAAACGAGTCGGGTACGTGTACGTGCGCGTAAGAAACCAAACAGCGGTAATTTTTACGAGTAAAAAATCGGATATACCAGCCATGTAAATAATGAATTATTTCCGTGACTCCTCTGCGACCGTGTTTAGTTGATGTATGGCGCGTAGTTGGATCGACGCAACTATGTGTCCGCGTGATTAATGACAAACGAAAGCGATCGTGTTGTCGGAGAAGCACGAAGTTAAGTCGCTGAATGATTTGTGAACATTTCTGGTGAGAAATGCAAAGATGCCGTGGCAGCGAGTTGCCCGAAGCTGGCTGGTTTATCGTAGCAATTTCTTTCTCCCACTCGCTTCTCGTCTTTTTAATTCTTTTTAATTAATTTTAAGCCTTGGGTGAACGCATTTACTCGTAACAAATTCGCAAACACCCAACGCCCCGTCCAAGAGATCGGTAGCCTGTGAAACGACCGTTCCAACGCGACAGAGTATCTTAAACGCGATTACGGTGGATGCAGGATACGGTGTCGGCGACACGGAGAGCGTGGAACAGAGCAGCAGGGAAGAACGCAGGGGCGTTGGTGTCGGTGCCAGCCTCTTTCAGCCATTATTCCTCACGGTTCGTATCGACGAACCGGACTGACCTCTCTCGATGTCCGTAAATTACGATGCATTCCAGTCGATGTTCCACGGTGATAAGTCGCGGCCTCCAAATGTTTCGTCGCTGGCGGGCATTATTTTCGCCGCTCGCGAGCCGATTGCTCGCAGATACGAGCGGACAGACGGCTCGCGCGAAACGAGCTGTCGATGCATAACGAACCCGAGAGCGAGCTGGATACAAGGATCGTGCTCTACATATATTTACGCAACCGGCCCAACGGACCAGCCGCTTCTTTATTTTTTCGTGGCAATTTGCTGCCAGATGTTATTACGTACGCGATTACCGGACGGTAATGTGACGGTGTTTACGGCACGGGTAACGATACCGCGATTGATAATCGGACATACCGCTCTGTGTCCGTGTATCCGCCTTTCGCGTTTGTCGCGCAGGAGGTGCGTCGTTTTTCCCTCCTCTCGCGACCGGTTTCTTCTATATACGCGTGTGTATGCAATTAATAACGGGGAACAAATCAGGGATAAAACGTAAAAAAAAAAAAAAAATATAAAAGGGTTTAAACGCAAGGAAACTGCATCGAGCTACTTCGAACTCCGACGATCTCATTGGTATGTTGCCTCGTTACAGCGTTGCAGCCAACATAAGCAAGTTAATTCAATTTAAATATCGCAATTAATCCAAGAAAACGCTAGTCACGAGCGACTCTCGTGGCAGTTAACGTGTTAATTATCTTGGAAAGCGAACTTCTCAGCCAACGTACCACTTACAAAATCGACGAGCAAGACCAAAACCCATCTTACACACGCCCAACGTTTTCCATCTCGTCGTATCCACCCACCCTTCTCCACACGATCCTCCCTGTTCATCTATTTTCCTTCGCGCGTCGCTCCTCCCTCGAACAAGAATCACTTTACCACGCACCAGCGTAATATACGTGCCTCTTCTCGTCTCGTAAACTCGTTCCCTCGACTCTCTCGACAAACCCGACGCCGCCTTTTTCCCCTCCTTTATCGTTCGGTTTCGTTCCTGTTTTCCTTATCGGTTATTTAAATGTTACGGGTTAATACGAGCCACGGCTGAATCAAAACCACCTACCACGAGGAACGAATAGCCGAGTCTCGGGACGCCGGTCAAGACCCGTGATCGACTCTGCCGATAGAACGAATTCCATAGCGACCGTGAATCGACGTTTGCGCGTCGAGGAATACGAAGCGCGCCTATGGCCAATGGCCAAACAGTCAGAATGGTCAGTTATGCGCGATCAAGATAAATGGCGGCCCGTCGTGCAGTGGCGTTCCTCTTCGTGCAAGCCATCGACCAACCGCGGAATATCCATCCGACGTTATGGCTCTATGAAAACGTCCTGGATCGCGGGTCCTCGTCCGTCCGAGAATATAACTCGTCGGCATTCGTCACTTCGGCCATCATCGATTACACCCTGGATGCCGTTTCTGATGGAATCATTTATCGGACGGCACGGCGGCTGCTTTCTTTTCTCTCGTTGGCGAACTCTTCGACGAAGGTCGCTGCGATGCTGCGTCCGGCTATTCGTTTCGAGTCCCAGGCCTCTCTAGATGCGATCGATCGGTGAGAAACGACAGGCTGGATTTCTGCTGATTTTCGTATTAATTCTCGGAACGTGAAGCTGCGAGACTGGTTTGCATTTTTAGAGTTCCCCGTCAGACATCGGACAGACGATTTACCGTAGCTTTAATTTCGGTACTTGCAATGTTTGGTCTGTAGATTTGACAATCAGACTGGATAAAATGCAAGCTTAATCCTCTCTCCAAATCTCTTTGGAAATAAACGTTCGATCGTCCGAGAAACTAAATTCTCCACGCATCGACGAAAACTTCGGCTACTTCGAAAGCCTACTCTCGCGCTCCGACTACCAAACCACGTTCCACGTCCAAATTACTTCTAAACCCGTTGGTCCATTCGACGTCCATTCGACGTTCCACGCAAATTCCCATGTTCTGAAACCAAATCGCGTCAAATCCCAGCGAATCTCGTTCGTCCGACCTACGCTCAAAAGCATCGAACGTGCGAAGCTTGCGACCTTGAACGCGCAAAGGCGGTCGACGCACACAGCCACGCAAACTTCCGTTTGGCCAACCCTTCGGCTATGGAGCAACTTGTATCGGCGTCGATACCTGTCGACTCGATCGAGGATCGTCCCGTCAGAGGTGACGCGGTAACAAAATCCAGCGGTCGGTCGGTCGGTCGGTCGGTCGAGCACGCGGTACACGGAGATTCTTTTCCAAAAACGTCGTCCGCGAGGCACCTGCGCCGTGAAATTCCTGTCTGGCGTCCGCGTCGTGTTCTCTATGCAACCGGCCGATGGAGTGGGAGTAAATGGTGGCGACGATGACGAAAGAACGAAAGAAAGGAAGAGGAACGCGCGAGAATGGAGGTGGGAGAGCACGGGGGATGCTGTCTCGCTCGTTCACAGGGCCATCCATTGACGCCTTTAGCCCGGCATTTATGAATGAAGTCCTCCCCACCACCGTGCGCTCGCGCGATCTTACGTTGCACATGCGCTCCGCGGCTGCGTGCGCACGTTGCGCTCTCGTTGCACACGACTGCGAGCGTAACGATGCAACGCGTCGTCCGTATAATAGTCGTCCGTACGGACCGACTACTATTCCCTATTAGCGCTTATAGATAGAGTTGCTGGCCAATTTACGTACGTCTTTATATTCGTATCGTACGCGTTTTAGAAAATACATTGAGAAAGTTCATTAGCATCGGGATGAGAAACGATTACCGACGTAATCACGATCCACTACGTCGAAACAAATCTGAAAATGTAGCGTAACGCGTAATATACGAATTACGATCGATATAACGAATTATTTTCCGACGATCCGAGAGAAATTAGGAAACTAGGCAACTAGGAAAACGAAAGATATAAAACACCGTGACGAAACAATTTTCCATGAGATTTTCTGTATTCTATAACGAAACCATTTACAAGGTAGCGAGGGTAATTTATAAAATCGATTTAAGCAATTCTAAGGTATTTTAACCAGACGTTTACTCTTTAGGTACAAAATAAATTACTTGGGAAGAAAAACCATGGACCACCAACCTTCGTCCGTATCATCAGCCTCCCTCGGCGAAATTTCAACCGCTATAAATCATTTTTGCTTCCGTTCTTGCCTCGCGTTCGTGAATTCGCTCATTATCGTGATTTTCATCGTGACGTAACGGTTTGCAAAACGATCGTGGCATTATCGTCGTTTGACGATACGGTCCATTTCTGGCTAATCGATCCAAATGATATACCGATTACGCCACCGGGTGAAAGCTTCCTCTGTTAACGCTGGCAAAAACCTAAGGAAACCTGCGTATAGTCGCAACCGTCCCTCCGTAAAGAAAGTACGATCTGCTGTGGCGTCAGAAACGCAGGGCGAATTGCGAAACACCGCGCATTATCGAGATTTCGATGGAAAGTCGTTGATTTTTCTTTGGCGAACTCGTGGATGCGTTTACGTAAGATTATTCCGGCAAAAAACGTTCGAGAAAACGGTCCATCGAATGAGATTTCATGGAGTTTTTATGGCGTAAATCGTGTCGCAGAAATTACGCAAGATTCTGCTGATATCGTATCGTTAAATTCTACGTGTCCAGTTTGATACGCGCGTCAGTTCCACCGTAGCGAGAACAACCGAGTAACTGGGTAACGAGCTTGCCAATGAGAAAATTTCTCGAATCGGTGATTCGTTGCGAATAAGCATCGACGAGAAGAGGCCGTTCGTGAAAGAGGCTGGAAGGTTCGATACCAAAGAAAAACGACCGCCGTCTCTTTAAACGAGCGGTGGACGGGCGCATCTGTACGAAAGGAGAGGATGAGTGGAATTAATCGAGCACATGACGCGCGAGTGTCCCGAAGGGGCGCGCGGCGAACACATGGTCCGCGCGATAGAAAACCGCCGCGCGACAAACCGGGACCAACGCGAAGAAAAGCCGATTCCTCGTCGCTAGAACACGTGTCTAGACTGACAAAAATGTTGGCCGCCGCGTTTTTTCCACGCGGCAACGAGCGTATTGTGGCGCGAGGCCGCGCGTTTCCGCTGCAACTCGCGCCGCCGAAAAAACCAAACGAACACGCATCGTCTGGAAAAAGGGGCACGTGCACCGCACCGTTTCCACCGGCTTTCGTTCTTTTATTTCTCCTCTACGCGAATTCTATTATTTTTTTATTTTCTACTTTCGGGACGACCGCATCTCCTTGCGACCAGGCTCGCCTCGTTTCCACGAGACGCGCCATTTTTACTCTTTCGGGTGACCTCGATTCCCTCCAGACGAAGGCAATTCAATTCGGTTTCAAGTAGATTGCGCAAGACGCATCGATCTGGAGATATCGACGTTCGATCGAATTCTCGAATCTTCTCCTTTTTAGAGCCGACCTTTACGCGTATCTTGAAACCTAGAGAATCCACGATTGTTGTTTTAGGGGAGTAGCGATGATCGTGGGTGGTAGAATTGGAAGGACGTTGGATGGTCTTGCGTTACGATTTTTTGGAGGAACGTTTGTTGATGGAGTTTTTTTTAGTGAGATTCTTGGCTCGATGTTCGTTAAAGAGCCGAAGATCGACGTAGAACGAACGCGACGGTAATCTGTACATTTGTGACCAAAGTTGCATTTCTGAAGAGTCTGAAAGGCGAGAAGAGAACGATTTTGCGTGGATGGGCCGGCACAATCGTTCGTAGAGATATCGCGAAAGAAAATAGCGCGAGGCAAATGTAATTATACGAGCTTGGACTTTGGAGAGTATGAAGCATCGAAAAGTCGAATTTAATTTCGATTTCAACCTGAAACATACTCGATACTTTATTTCCTTTACATATTTTAATGCCAATTGATCGTTGACTATCCGTGTAAGTGGTTTATAAACTATCGGTGAAACACGAAAGCTACTTATACTTATTTATACACACGTAACTTTACGAACGTGTAAACGTATCCACGTTACGTCGCACCGACGCTTTTTGTAAGGATGTGTAACGCTTGAATGAACGTTAAGGTGCATACGTGGCTCTTATCCTTTAAATCAAGGACTTTAATTAAAGAGAACGCGCGCTGCAAGCCACTCGTCACGAATAAAATGCAACAGTCTTGTGTCAATTACACACTGTATCGAGTTGTGATTAAAATTCTTCTCTCCATCTACCCTTTAACTTTTGCAATTTATATTCGACTCTCAGTTCCTATTAAACGCCTTATTTTATCTCTATATCCTTATTTATGTCTTTCACACTTTGCAACTTGTGTGCTTCGTAATTTCCAATTTTAATCTCACTATTCGTATATTTGCTCTACTCCTTACTTTTCTCTTTCGTTTACGTTCTTCATTCGCGTCCTGTCCAAACGCAATCTCTCTCTCTCTCTCCCTAATCGTATTACGTTTACCTGGCTCTGAGTTATTCTCGTTAATAACATTCACATCTAGCGTTATATTAATTGGCTTAACGTCGATTATAACGCGATTAGTTCTTCGCGTGATATACGTACGTAAAGTTACACGCTCGTGTAGATACACAAATATAGATATATTTGTTCGCACTAGGAACGATCGAATCTTCTACATCCGATATGAAAAGCGAGCCAGATGCCAAACAAACGGCAAACTGCAAAAAGCAAAACGGCAGCTGGAGAAAAAGATGGCCCTTAATGAAGACAGCGATGAATCAAGAAACCGCGTGATCGGTTTAGCAGTGTCCAACAAGGGTGATAATATATCGCGTATAAATTGTAGCAAAACCGTTGTCGCGGTATAAGCTAACCAACGCGAACGTTGATGGATAATAATCGCGTAATGAACGTGAATTATTGCATAATGCTGTCGAGGATCGGGCGTGGCCGTATTACGGGGCCCGAAGAGCGAGGAGGCGGGAAAAAAGGGAAAAGAAAAAACCAAGCTAAAATCAATGTTCGCAAGATCGCGGTCTCGCGCGAGCGCGCGCCAGCCACTGCGTTCCCTTTTAAGTATTGCAACTGATAATCATACCCTTTATCCGTAGCAATTTACCACGCACCACCGTATATCATCGTCGCCTGTTATTTGCAGGTCGTCGAGAAACCTCCGACACATCGTTGCAACAACCTTTCGAAGATTTCTTGATTTCTGACGCGAAAAGAATAGCTTTTCTTCGACGTGGCATAATATTCCGACAATCTGTTCTTTTTCTCGCATTTGTCTTTCTGTCGTTTCGAATGCCGAGAACCATAGCGGTGCAAGCCGGTTTGAGCTTCCACAAAATAGCGTCCTGCGTTGATCGTTTAAAAAAATGATGATCGTATTTTCCTTCGAGCGATGAAAACGTATGGCGACAGAGAAGTTCCTTTCGTTTACTGTCCTCTTTTTCTCCTTGCGATAACTTTGCTCTTATTACAGAAACTACTATACGCTATAGTACTATAGCAACGATCGCATGACTTTTGGAGCGTTTGTCGCTTAAAGCCACGCGATACTTGCGCTATATAACAGTTTGCGAATATCGTGTAAGCAGTAGGTACAAATAAAGAAAAGAAAACAGAGAAGAGGAGAAGATGTACCGTTCTAAGTTTCAAACTTAATTTCCTTCTGAGATGTGTGCAACGATAAAAGGTAATTTATTCTAGGAGGAAAATTTGGAAAAAACGACGGGCACGAAAATAGTAGCTTTGTTCCGTGTAGAGAAACACTTGGCCGAAAAAAAGAAAAACGGTAGAGAACCTTTATTTCTAAAGAAAAATGTAAAACTAATGGAAGGAAGAATAAAAGAAAATAGATTTCCGAGGAAGGTGAGAGAAGAGGAAGCAGCGTTAGGTTTGTCGCGAAGGCGAGAAGAGGAGAGAGGATTCCTTTGAGAAGAAGCAAGAGGAGGGAAGGAATTTCCATTGAAGAGGATGAGGCTAAAGAAAAGAACTTTCATTGAAAGCGTTCTCGAGAAACTGCTTTCCTTTTCAAAAGTGCCGACAAGATAAATGCAATTCGTTAAAGTAACGAACTTTTAAAAAGAATTTTAACAAAAAGTTTAACGAACAAATAAGAAGGGCAAACGTATTTCTTTCAAGGAGAACGAAAAAGAAGTGAAATATGAATCGAGCATTTTATGTAAATGAGATCGCAGTTATCGAATCTTACAAAATTCCACCGACACGAACAAGCCTCGTTTTAAAAAAATCGACCAGCGTAGTTAGCCTAACAATAAAAGATCGCGTATTCTTCGCGGTTCGACGACTTCGCGTTCCTCGCAGTATGTTGACCTGCGAAGGAAGAGATACGCAGCCGTAGGTACGAAAGAAAAGACGAAAAAACGAGCAGCGGATCGATTAAACCGCGAAGAAAACAAACAAAACACCGAATTGGCCGAATAATTCCATCTATCGTCGTATCGTCGCTATTCGTCTTTCATTTTGCAACAATGTGCCGCAAGCGGCTAACGAAAAAGCTCGCGCGTAAAACAGGAGATCGTAGAAATGAAAAGCTACGAAATAATAACAACGTACTCGCTAACGTTTCGTCGACGCTGGTAAATAATTTTAGCTCGGAACCGCAGCACGTTTTACCGAATTTATTTGCGCAATTACGAAGCGATATGTAACTCGAATATTTCTATCCTACAATTGTATTGCATTGGCGCAATTTTTGCGCATCATCTCGCTATTCGAGCCTCGATGGGTTAAACATACCCTCGTCCATCGAGAACAGAAGGAAAAAGAACAACATGATAAATCTTACGTAAAATCTTGGTTAAAAAAAGAGGAAAGAAATATGGAAAAGAGAGATTTACAAAGTCGGTGGTCCAAGGGGACTCGGTGGAGATAATACGAGTGGTCGGGTGGTAGGAAAGGGGTCGAAACGATCGTGGAAACGACAAGAAGGGAAAAGTGGCGCGCGTGCAAGAGGAAGAATGCGGCGAAAGGGCAGGGCCAGAAAAGGTAGACGAGGGGAATGGGGCGAGAATTCGAAGAGCGGCGTACGAGCATCTTATTTCAATATTTTAAGCGCACTCCGGGGTATCACGCATACCACGAGTGGACGGCCAATATTTGAAACGGACCACAAACGCCGCAGCGCGGCTTCGTTCCTGGGAAAGAGAAACGAACGAACCGAGTACGCGCGGACTCTACACAAAAAGTCAAGACTCGATCGAAAGTGTACCGATTTCTTGGTGAAAAATTACGCGCGATCGCGACGTTGAATTTGTTCACGGCGGGACGTCGCTCGTGAGAAATGGCAGAAATTAATTAAGAGACGAACCATTGGGAGCGCGAGGATCGTTACAAAGCTATCGCGTTCTCCGATAATTACTCCGCTCTTCCATATCAAATACGACGTTACGTTCGAGAAATATGCAACGACGCGATATTTTTGATATAAGAGGAGCGCGTTCCGTAAGACTGGACGCGACCGGCGTAATTTACGATTTCATCCACGATCGAGGCTGGCCCGTCTAAAAAGATACACTGTTCGCTTGTTAAGCGGAAAGATAAAGGGGCTGCCTTCCTGGATCGGTGATCGCCGTCGTTGGGGAATGCGGTGTGCGCTTTTTTTCCGCGAACTTGCAATTCGTCGCGGCGTTCTTCGCCAAAAACCGGCGCTCGCCGAGTTATCGAGGAAGCGATTCCATCTCGACCAATCCACGGCTGCGTAATCGCTCGAAATAAGTCGGCCGACGATAAAGTGGTCACGAAGGTTTAAAGAAGTGGCAGAACGATAAAACGGCCGTCGTTTATTTCGATTTTTAAATTCTCGATTGAAAATTATAATTTACCGATTATTAATGCTAATTGACCGATCTTTTTGAATTATTTATAAACCGCTAACGTCGCGTGTTAACTGTGTTAATGCATATTGATATTAATGATCACAATGGCGTCGTACCTTAACTTCTTTAATTTCTCCGCTTGATGCTCCTAATAGCCACTTGGCTCACGTCCGTGTCCGTGTCCGTGCTTCCGTTTCCTGTAACAATTATATTTTTCAGTTACGTCACTTTTTCTATATCGTTCACGCGTGAAAATTACAGACGAAAAATAGAAATAAAACCACCGGCCCCCCTAAGCCGTTTCTTCAAACGTTTTCAGCAGAGGAAAACGTTCGTAATTAATCGCGTAACGACGAATCGGAACGAACGATCGCAAGAAGAAATGGATCTGGATTTTTCAATGGCGTTAGTACGGTCGATTGGTACGCGAGGAATTCCATTGGCCGGTCGGGCGTTGGCAATATCGCGAGCGGCGTTCATTAAAATTCATTAAAATCGATAAGCTCAATTAGACTTCCTCGCGCGCGTATTTCGAAACTCACCCCTCGCTGCGCGATTTTCAACGCGTTCCAGGAATCATTTTAACGACCGTAAAACGGACTCTGTCCGCTTGTTAAGCCGACCGTCCTTCCACAACCGTGTCGCGATAATCTTCTTTAGATAATCTCGTTAATTGATTATTCTCTCTATATTATTAGTTTCGAGTCTTCGACGTGTATTTCTTTATGCGCTCTCGATCAACAACGTTTATTTCAACGGATTAATATCGCGTTTTCTCGATTTCCTCGTTTTATTTATCGCAGACGCGTCGACTCATAGTTGGTAAATTATGTTGGAAAAGAGCAGAGACAGTATTATCGTTCGTTAACGCATTATAAAGAGCGACTAATTATTCTCGTCTCCAAGAATATACCGAAGAGCGTGGCGACAATTAGCCGTTCCTACGCGAATAGTAGCGCGTTCGTTTGGTCCGTCTACGAATCGCGTTAGGTTCGCTGGAGGAGAGGAAACGTCGGTTTAATTGGCCCGAGCGACAGATATCGCGGGCCTGAAACAAGGAAAAAGCGATTTGCCATGGGGGCCACGTAAGACCGTAGCATGTGTCAGTCCTCGGTGAAGCTTAATGGAACAATGGGGACGGGGAGGCGGCCCTTGGGCAACTCGAGGGCCTGGCAGTCAATGAATCTGCTGGCCTTTTCCCATGCCCGCGAACACCAACGCCACAGTTCCCTCTCTCTGTACGACTGTTCGGGTCCAGTCGATTTTATTAGCCTCTGACTCATTCCCTCTTTACTCCCCCGCTAGTCTTGCTGCCGGATATCTTGCCTTCTTCTTTTTTCCTATTCTTATTCTTATTCTTATTCTTATTCTTATTCTTATTCTTATTCTTATTCTTACGCTACGTCTTCGTCTTCGTTTTCTTCTCTCTGTTAATGGGGCAGATCGTCACGCAGGACCGTTTCAACGTGGACGGCTATCGTTTTGATCAGCTTTCGTGGATCTTCTAGGTGAATGTGGAAGATCGATTTGAAATTCCTGAGGAAATTGTAACGGAACGTTGGATAACGGAGTTGTTGGTTGTCGCCACTTACTGTGTGGTAAAAGATTGAAAATTAGTTGTCCGAGCAGTCGAGACTGGAAGTTGTACAAGGAGAAAATTTCTTCTATCGAAGATCGATCCTGCAGATCGACCTAAATATTTTCTTCTACGTGCCAAAGAGATTTGAGAAACGACGAAACTCAGAACCAACGACGAAGACAAAAGCGAGGAAGACCGGCGATCGACCTGAAGACGCAGAGAGCGACTAGGGTGATCGTGTAAATAGGGAAGAGTCGTCCGGTCCTCTAAGTTCAGCGGACCTGTTTGTCTCGATGCAAACGATCGTGTGAAAGTCTCGCCGCCTCGTTAACGCCACCTTCCGCCGGACCCCGCGAAGGATGGCCGAGAAAGGGAGGAGTCTTTTTAACCGAAGCCCGAGAAGAAGTTGCCAGCCATGACCACGGTCAGCGGAGTAAGGGGACCGAAGAATCGTGCTGGGAAGAGCAAAGATTCCGGGCGAACCGAGGAAAATAAACGGACGAAGACCTCCTTCTCTCTTCCCGGCGAATTAGCTACTCGATTAACAGACTGCCGCTTTGTTGCGGATGCTGTCCGAACCGACTCTCGCCTTTTCGACCTTAGGACCTACTGCTTATTGCTTTGCCTTTCTTGCTTCTTTTGATTTCTTCGGGTTGCCTTCCTTTGCCTTTCGACGGCAGTCTCGATCCTTGGGATAAGAATGTTGAGATTTTGCTGTCCGATATATAGGAGAAGGGGATGAATTCTAAAACGCTCGGATGGGCGTCTGAAATCACGAGCAACAACAACGAACGTAACGAGGTAAGGTCGAGTCGTTCGGAAACCATGCTGATTAACTTGAGAATTTAGGGCGCATAGATAGATGGCGATTACAAGCTGCTTTCCCAAATGGGACTTTCACGAACGAGGCTGCAACGATTACCTAAAATCGTAGGGTTCCGTTAAGCATAGGCATGGGTAGCGTTACAGCAAACTTCATCAAGGTTCAAATGACAGAGCGATCAGTTTATCTTCAGAACACCTTGTATAAATTCCTCGAAAGCCCCCAACACTGTACCAACCCAACGACATTCTTCCCAAAGAATTTTCCCACCATGAAAGCGAACAAAAAAAAAGGAGAGGAAAGAGCGAAGAGTATCCCTCGTATCGTATACCCACACACAAGCGCATAACGATGTTCGATTTTCCCGAATTTTCTCAATCCCGTGCCTCTTTTTGTAACCTTCCAAATCTTGGAACTCGGGAGGAAGCTGGAGCGACCGAATACCGAAGAAAAAATAGCGCGAAATCCAGCCTGGAATTCCGAAGGAAGAAAAGGAGACGCGGTAGCCGGGACCCCTTTGAAACATAGTCTCATTATTTGCAAATCCGATAAATCTCCCTCGTTCGTGGCGGCTTCCACGAAGTTCGCGGTGGAATCGGGCCACGCAGATTGCCAGAGTATCGCGTGCTGCTGGCCATCTTTTGGCCAGGTTTCGGTACCTGGACCCTCCGCCCTTTCATCCATCGGCAAAAATCTCCCTCCTCCTTTCGCCCCGGTCCACTTCGTTCGCCGATACCTCGTTCGTCTCGGTTCTCCGCGTGCGGCCCCTGTGGCACTTTCGGCTGTGGAAACGGTGAGAAATATTCGAGGTCAAGGTCGCGGAGGAAGGATACTCGCGCACGAGCCGTTTCTCTTTTAATCGGCGAGGAACCGTGCTTGCTTTTTTATCTTTAGTTTCCAGCGTATGGACGCGGCTAAGCTAATTTTTCGGCTTGGAAATGAGGCGAGGGTGATCCTCGGATCTCGACGATCCTCGGTCCGGAATTTTTACATATCATACGATATTTTCGGAAGAGCGAGACGAGAATCGTGCGATTTCCAGAAGAAACGTGTTATTTTCAGACAGGTTTAATTGAGATTTCACAAGCCAGACCAATCGTAATCATGGCAAACGCAATCTTATCGTACGATTTCTTTTAAATTTTTATTAAATACCCTCCGTACATGTAATGTAGCAAGCAACGATCGATTATCCACACGCGAAACGAACGAGGAGTTTTTCATACGTGCGTTCCTATAGGGGTTTCTCGGCGTGCTATCCTCGATCCTCATCCTCGCCGGCTCCGTCTTTTCTTTCCACGAAACGCTTTCGGCAAGTCAGCACGGAACCGGATGAAAAGCATGGCGCGCGTTTCTCACGCAGAGATTGGATCAAAGACGCGAAGCACGCGTGAACCGTTGATTTACCACGAGAAACGAGTTGCGCCGATCGAACCGTATTATCGGGCTATTCGTATCGTTCGATAGCTGCGCAGTGTATTTTCACGCGTGCGAAAGCCCGCCGTATCTTGCTTGGACGGACGTCGATATCGTATCGGTCGACTCTGTATCGTTCGTGGCTTTTAACCACTTTGGTTACGCGAGATTCATAAAAATCACAGGTCCTGAAATTCCGAAATTGTTCGAATACCTCGTTCCCAACCAACGAATTTCATATTTTTCTCTTTAAAAGTTGTCTTCGAGCGAATACCAGAAACGCTATTAAACCCAAAGGTAGACTCTCGTCGTCGTCCGCAAGAATCGCGTCGAACCAACACGAAATCCCATTAAGTTTCTAATTCGAAACACCGAAAACTCTAATCGACGAAATCGTGTCATTTATGATCCGCCTGGTTTCACGAATTTGTCAAAAGTCGGGGGTAGACTCCAGCGGCGAGCAGGCGTCCACTGGACGGATGCAAAGTGTCGGCGATCCATTAAAGCCGGGCTTTCAATTCCGACCAGCCGAAACGAACCCATCAGCCCGGCCCATATTCCAGAAACCATCAGCTCGGGGCTGGAGGCTCCGCAACAAGCTCCACGAACGCGATCGTTGCTCGCAATCTCGTCGAAGCTGTTCCCTTCTAAACGCGGCCCGAAACCCGAGCCGAACATTTTCGGCCTTCTCTTCGTGCCCGATCCCTCCGGAGCAAAAAGGATCTTGCCATATCCTTTGATCCTGCCAGGGAGCCGTTCGTTCCCTTTCTCTTCTTCTTCTTCTTCTTCTTCTTCTTCTTCTTCTTCTTCTTCTCCTTCGTACTCTTCCCTCGATTCCTTCTACCATTGGGCCTGGAAGGAAGGACCTCCCTGGACTTGGTCGCTGCTCTGGAGGTCCCGTTCCTCCCTTCTCGCCCCTCATAGGCAAACGGCAGGCTAACGGACGAGCCAGAGAAGGACGGACAGACGACAGAACGGACTCCGACGAAGACGAAGAGGTTCGACACGGTGCGAGCAAAAGGCCTGCAAAGGACAAGCTCTCGTTTTGTTCCTTCTCGATTGCCTTCGTCCTTTTCTTTTCAGCTCCTTGCGCCGTTTCCAATGGGTGGGGTTTTTTGAGTGCTTTCATCCTTTGGGGGTTGAAATTTGAATTTTCAAAAGATTAAAATATCTCTTGGCCTGTAGAAAAATGTTTCTCGATCTTCGGGAAATTGAGGCAGTACGTAGGATGGAATAGCACGGTGAATGGATTTGCAACGAACGTGTTGGACGATTTAGTTGGAAATAGTTCGGAGACGTCAAAGGTGAAGGCATAGTTCGAGAATCTGCTTGACGTTGTTACGGAGAAATTTTCAAGTTTCCAAGAGACGAGCAGTAGCGAACGAAGCGTTGGCTATTCCGTGACGTAAAGTACATACGGTTGTACAGGGACTTACACAAGTAACGCGAAATACAAAAGTTGGCGAACCATCTCGTCTCACCATCGTCCTTCTTCAAAGACCACACATCGCCAAACCGCATCATCCCATTATTCTTTGCTCTCTCCCTTCACACCATACGTCTTCTTTTAATCCCCGTGCAACCACGTCGCCAAAAGATTCCTTGCGCTCTTAAACAATACCCGACGTCCCTACCATTCACCTTTTTCTCGATTTCATCTCTCCTGCGATCCGATATATTCTCTTCGCAATCACCGAAACGATATTCTTCCCATTCCTAGACTATCTCAAAAGTCGAGATCTACAGCTTTTCGTGGTTCGATCGTACGAACGTGTTCGTAACGATCTCTCCGCTACTCATCGATCGCCAATCGATCAACGCGACCTCCGACTGACCGTTACATCCTTATCGTTGCTGGCGAGAGCGATATCCGCGACGATGGCGCGAGCGTCGGAAAAAATACGAGCCTGGCGGGCTGTGCGCGATTTGACGTGGCCGCGGTGCGCGTGTACGCACACTCCGACACCCCCAGACGCGGCGGCTACGAGCCACGACCACACGAACCCCGTGGGCCCCGTAGAACCGCATTCCAAGGCGGCTTCGTGGACCGGGGCCTCGATCCGCGGGACGCGGAGGGCCAGCGCGAACGTTAGGAAGGTGGTGGAACGACATGGTGAGGGGAACAACGGGGGGAAGGAACGAGACAGGCCGCGGAAGGGCGCGAGAGAGACGCACGGGCCGAGGAATAACTCGATAAAGCGAAGGACCCCTTCTAATTAAAATGAGTTCCGCCGTGGGTCCTCTCGTGTACGATTCTCGCCGCGGTCTTATTTCGTCGCGGATCCCTCCCTACCCGCCGTTCTCCCTCAACTGGCACGCCAGCTCTCGGGTCGTTCCAAGCATCCTTCCTGGTCCACTGGAATTCGAATGCCGGACATGTGGGAATTTCTGTGGTGGGGAGACCATTTCCGCGGTCATACGATCGATACCGCGAAACAGAAACACGCGCATCTAGATTTTCCTCAAACGACGACTCGAGGGGTCGGTCCTTTCGGGTTTCTGGAGGTTCCGATCGTAAAAGGTGTGAATTGCTGGATTTTTTTAATTCCCTGAAAGGTTTGGAAGATAGCTGAAACGATCTGAGACGGAATGTTTGGGACGAACGCGTAAATTTGGTAGACGTTTCTCGATCGTACAACGTTGTTGACCAGAAAACTGGGAATGCGTGGATCGTTTGGATGCTTTGAGAGATTCAGAAGGTATCGGAGAGAATAACGTAGCGCGGTATGATTTGAGACGAGCGTTGGAGGTGCGTCTGCTTGGCTTTGAAATACGATACGTATATCTGTGTATGGAAGATGGATATTAAGTGTGCGCGGTTTTCCAGGTGTTTGATTTCACGAATAACGCCATATCTCGAGATAATATCGTTCCAAGAATGTTTGATTTCGTTTTCGCGAATGCACTCAGGAATTTCGTTTTAGCAGTTTTTGCGAATGAATACTCGAACGAACGAACCAAGCCTGGACTCTTCGTTCAAACTTTACGTTCAAACCTGTGATTCTTCGCGTCGCTTAAATTTTAGGAAAGTAGACAAATGCAACGAGGAGACACTTTGCCGGCTCGCATAACGGTCATCTAAACGCAAAAGTATAAAGGATGGCTTTAGACGGAGAAGGGATGCTCTGGGCGTGATTTTCGCGACTGCCTAAACGCGTCGGCCGATTAAGCCAGGACAGAGGCTGTACACCGGTGTGGCATAGTAATTAAGACCTTATGGGGCATCCCGAGGAGTCATTCCAGCGCAGCGTTCTATCGCACAATACATCCAATTTAATGACCCGATGCGTAAATCAAATCCCTCCGCGTGCCGCTTCATCGAAATCCTTGCTCGTTCTATCCCTTTCCTTGCCGAACGTACGTTCGTCCCTCTTTTTCCACGTAGGAGGTGGAGGCTCCTTTGAAACCAGCCAACCACCACCATCCGCCGCCGCCAACATCAGCATCGGCACCGTCTCTCGCAAGGTGGGTCGCCTTGGGTGATACACGACGTTTCTCACGGTGATAATTATCACCGTCTGCGCGGCTCCGAGAGACAGTCAGTCTGCTTTTGTATAAATACTTGGTCATTAGGAATTTTTCTGAAGACGACGGAGAGGGCTGGTGCTATAGTTTACGCGACGTTTCGGTGTTTATTCGTACCATCTGTTTTCTCTGGCGCGATCGAGCGCCGTGTATTTCGTCGACGTGCAACTATAATCCTTCCCACGAGTGTGATTTCATCGTCGACTCTGGTCTAAAAAATGGAACTTTTGTAAACTCCGTATGTGTATACAATTTTGATTCCGAAACATTGGATCGAGGAGAGCAGCTGCTATTATAGGTGCTAATTCAAAAGAATTCTCTTCTTAACCAACAGGGTTGTTTATTCATCTTTAGACGTGTCTATCTTGAAATTTAAATGTAAGTAACGAGATACGTCGTAGGCTATCCAAACGAAGGAGGAGCTCATGAATTTTCTTGGATGGCTTTTAGCGGTGTCGACGTCCTGAATGGTCGTCTGTCCATCAAACTCAGGTATACATGTGCAGTTCTATACGATAATTAAAAGTCCGTTATTCCAGATGTTCATTGTTATTTCGTCCGCGTTTAATCCTTGGCTCGAACAATGAGATTACGGCACGTCGATCGCCGTTGAATACTTCCCAAATATTGAAGTATCCAATTTGACAGTACGCTACATCCAAGTGTTCCAAAGAGTTTTATAAACCGGCAGATGTTCTTGTCGTGAAAAAATCATTCGTAATATAATTTAGAAGCTATTCATCCAAGTTAAACGAATGTTTTTCTTTAAAACGGCATGAGAAATTAGGATTCTTCTAAAACGAAGGAAACGTTGCCCTCGTTCTGTTTGAAACGAACGTGATTCACATGGAATAACATTGCCAGTGTTTCTCGCAGAGCTGATCACCTTGAAAAATGATATACCTTGTTCTGATTAATTACATATTGCCAGGAACGAAAAAACGAGAAAAACCAAGTCCATATGTAAAGTTATGCCTGTCGTAAATAAGTACCTCGCTCCAGATAGCGTATTTATTTTTCCTTGTACGACACGCCATATTTTTTGTAACATCAGCCGTGTGTCTCTCAATGGCCGTAACATTTGTATCGGTTCAATGCCGGCAATCGTAATTTGCTCACAATTAATCCTACTTTGTACTTTGTGTTACCATCGATTACGTAAATCACGGTACGTTATAATTAAAAACTTACGTAACGGGTATTTATTTATTTCAGCCTGACGATCGAGTTGCGTTGGATTTGTTTTTACAGCGGAAGAAAAATTGCATAATATCAATAAGGTTGAGTAAAATTGAAATTAAAAGTTCGTTACAGGGATCATATTTTTAGGGGAGAATTCTTATTGAAAAAATGATCTTTCGCTGAAAATTCTACCGTATATTTGGGTTATTTGAACGCTCGAAGGATTTTATAATTTCCTAACGCTAGTAAATATCCAATTACCTTCTAAGAATTACACTTTACTAATTTAGTGTCGCGTAATTATATACGAAACGGTAAATTGTCGTTCGTCGACTATATCTTAATTAACAACGGTGCAGTTGCTACTGATAACTCATATTTCTCGATACAATTGCTCATATTCCCACACGTTTCTGATGATCGATGCAACGTAGAAATGGTGGCCGATCGTGTTCTCCCATATTTTATGGCCAATGTGTCAGCTTAAGTCGACACATAAACGCTTTAATAGTCACGAAATTGTACGAAATTGGCTACTAAAATGGAATTCGGAGAAATTTGAATAGAGTAACCGAATAGTTTCTCCATCTTTGTATCTTGACAATCTGAGAATTCGAAGCAGTTGTACGGTCGAAAGAAAAACTTTCGCTGCTTTTGCCAGGAACAAACATTCCACGCTGAATAGAAGGTGTTCTCACGTTGATAATTATCACGTCTCTAAGAGAAAGAGGGATTGTGTTCTTGCGTGAATGCCCGCTGAAGTTTGCACATTCGTCGGCGCAATTGGCGATAACAGGTGGAGTGCAATGACAAACGCAGTGCAAAATGCAACGCCGCAACGTGCGTTGATATCCCATATGTACTTTCCAGTATTTTACGTATTACGTGTATTTTATGGATTTCCTCGTTTCTAAATTTTCCATAAATCGTAGAAATCCGCAGTCTACCGATAAGAGAAAAATCCTATTAAAAACGCAGCGTTTCGCAAAACGTTCCGATCGCGTTGTCTATCGCGAAACCAAAATAATTCTTCAGAGTATCGAAGATTGCCAAAGTCGCGGTCCTTGTTCTTGGGTAGCTCGAGAGACACGCGACGAACGCTGTAGGAAGAACGTTTCTAGATGAAATTTCGTTCTCTGCGAAAACGAAGGAAGAACATCGAAAAGAAAAATCCATAGCGCATACGGTAGACCATAGAACATGCATCAAGAGATGTGTAGCCAGAGAGGTACAGGTCGTTAGTGAATTCCTGGTAAGGATTTAATTTATTCAGACGTGGCCTCGCGAACTGATTCCCATGTGCGACTCGGATCTTTAAAAGCCCGGTCGCCGAGTCACAAAACAAACACTCCGGTCGGTATTAATTCTCGTTAGTGCCTTCCGTTGCAGGATTACCGATTACTTTTCGAGGAGAAAAGAAAGGGAGGAAGAAAAAAGGGAAAAAGGAAGAGAGGAAAGAAGAAAGAGGAAGAGAAGAAGAAGAAGAGGAAAAGACGAAAAAGAAGAAAGAATGGCGTTTGATCGTTGCTTTATCGAGATCCGGAGCGAAATATATCTCGACATTTCCTTTTTTTTCTACGAGTCTTTCGCACCGGCAGCCGGAAAAATATCGCCTCCCGCGAGGACCGCGCGCACGCAGCAAATTTATGCGAATTCTTCCGACCTCTTCCGCCTCGCTTCGATAAAGCCAGATTATTGTTTCGCTGGGTCAGCTTGTTTACGCGAGACCGATCGATACCGTTAAATTACTCTTCGTTGCTGATAGTAACGCTTCAACGTGTGATTTTGCGAAATTTCATTTTCTAGTTTACAATTTCGAACTAAATAACTTTGAACGATCGGTAAATCCCGACAAATAGAGAGAAGGCGGGAAAATCGCGCGGAATGGAAAATACCTGTTCGCGAGTTTCGTTTGCAGAAAACTTTGGCAATCTTTCTTAACGTGCGCGCTGGTTTTATCAAAGATTGATAGGATCAACGGATTTTCTCACGCATGAAACAATAAAGTAGGCTACTTTAAAGGCAAAGTTTACGGGCACGTTCGGCCGAAATTCTGATCGGAATCGAGCGGACCGGTTGGCCTTTGCATTCTTGCGATTGAGAGCCTTTGCAAGGGTGCACCGACACGCCTCGGGCGGTTCCCATTGCATCGTCGCTTCAGACGCCAACACATTCGTTTCTCGGTGCAGCATTGTATCGCCAGGACTTATACGATCAAACAGTAAACACGACCCGGCCGTTCGATTGCTCCGGGACACGTGGACGAAAAAAAGGATGATTTCTCGTCCGAATTCTTTTTATCTTGCTGAATGAAGAGAAAGGTCAAAAGTAAATCGTCGAGACGATTTATTTGCTAAATATTTCGTTTGCTTCGGTTACGCTTTATGAAATTGAAATTCGAAATTGAAATTCGGTAGTTAAAGTTGAAAGGAAAGACGAAGATTACATTTGCCACGAAGAAAAGCTGCCACTGATATTTCGTATTTTGTTGAAACGCATTTGTTTCTCTTATTCGATAGTCGTAAAATTGGAAAGTTTGTATTTCTAGCAATTTTCAAAATACGATATGCATTAAGTGGAAGGTTGCTGGAAAGCTACTGAAACGAACAAACAACCATGCATACACCACTGCTATTGGCGAAGCCTGCAATCACCTTCGATTCACCTACTTCCGTGACTGTCCATAATTTCCTTCGTAACGATCCTTAACTCCATCTTCCAGCATCTTCCTTCTTCCAGCATGCACCCGATGGAATGCGATTCATGTAGCCAACGATAAACCTGCAACCAGGACCACACATCTTTCCTCTCTCGCCTCCAACATACATCTAACAACGTATTCTGTCCGATATAAGGTTCCTGTTCAATTTTACCCCCTGTAAGGTTCATTTATATTATCCGCCCGGACACGGACCGGTTGTGACAGTTACTGTGTCTTTCCACAGTCGTTATTTACTGTAAGCGCGCACCGTGTCCGTATGCATAAATCTTTTATACAGATTCCGCGCTGTACTATAAACAGCAACAAGAAGAGTCTCAGGGATCAGGTAATGAAATTTGGTCGAACGACCTACGATCTGTGCGTGTGACGAGCATAAATTCGATTATCGTAGCATCGTATCTAAGTGTCTGAACTTTCGCCTGAACCAAGTATACGTACAACGATAAGGAACGAACCTACATCCGATACGATCCGAAGAAGGACGAAAGGAGACAGAGGAAGATAAAGGAGCGCGTAAGAGGAGAGAGCAAGAGGAAGACACGGTAGTGTACAATGTCGAAGCATCTGGAACGTTTCTGCGACGATTCGCGAGTACTTCATGGTTGAGCACAGCACGTTGGGATCGCAGTGAATCACCTTGTGAAGGTGGGCCGCCGGTTCCTCGGTCATGTGTGTATTCGCGTGCATACGCACGCGTGTTCGTCCATACACGTGTACATATACACTCTCAAACCGCATACCTTTCCCTCCTTCTTCTTGTCTCAAGCTAAACCACCTTCTTCTGGCCCCCACCCCATTAACTCAACCGCCTCCCGCAACTACCGCCTACCACTCACCTTTCTCTAACCCTTCCTCCTCTCACTCTCTCTCTCTCCATAGACCAGACCTTTAATCCAATCTGTGTAATAACAGCCGCCCTTTAAAAAGCGCGGAAACCCGCTGTGTACGCGCCGCCGGTCTTTTGCTTTGCTTGTTCCAGGGGAAGCTGCAAGCCGCCAACTTTCGCTATTTCGCGCAGCAGGATTCTACGAGATTCTATTTTCATATGGCGAGATATTAGCCTATTAGAGAAAACTGTTGTCGAAAGTTTCAAAGCAGAGTGTAGATTTACGAGCGCGGTTAGCCTAGTTACGGTTAACAGTAACCAGTTTTGTATCGGTGGTTCTAGGATCGATTAGTTAGCTCTATCGGTTGGTAGAATCTTCGGATCGTGTGGATTCGATGGCGATCGGATGAGAGGGATCCGAGACGGTTTTTAGTCGCATTCTTCGGACGAAGTAAAGTAGAGGAGGAAGAAAGACGCTGAGGGAAGACGGGGGTTGGAGGTGTGTACGGTGGCTGAGGAATTTTTGAGGAGTGGTTTTAGGTGCGGTAAATTCAACGGGGAAGCGTTGTTTAGTAGCGTGGACAGATCATTCTTCTACGAGAATCCGTCGAGCAAAGACGAAATAATTTCCAACGGAAAATCTGTTATTTATCTATTATTCGGACCTTTACGACGGTTCCCTACGAATTCTCACGTATCGTACAAATCCTACCTTACGAATCTCAAATATCCATTAAAAAGCCATCTCCTAGGACCCAAAGTTCCTCCTCTATCCCAAACGACCCTTGCAATAAACCAAAAACTTGGATCACCGACAAAAGTCAATCCGCTGCGTACCAACGATATCAACCAGGAGAAATGAGGAGCGTGCGTGCGCCAAACAGAAAGTCACGCTTTCGAGGGCGTTCACGGTGCAACGAAGGAAGAAGAAGAATGAGAAGAAGAAGTCTAAGAAGAAGCAGGAGGTAGAGAGAAGAGAGGAGGCCCGGGCCGAAGAGAAGGTTCCGTTCGGCTGTTCTTCGGCCGACCCTGATCCTTCGTGGCTTGGGACCCACCACGCCATGGGATGCCTTCTCTCCTTCAGCGCCGGTCGGCGGCTCAGCATCCTTTAATATCTCTCGGCGGCCTCCTCTCGTCCAGCGTTTCCTCTTTGTCGCTCGTGTTCCTCCTCGTGGCTTCCCTTCTCGCTAGGACGGCTCTCGCGGTCGGCCACTTTCGATAGCATCTTGATGGAATGCCTGCGGGGTAGGTACCTGCCGCATTGTCGGCTTGGTTCAGCTCGTGCTTTCGCACTCGCCGTGATCGCCTGTTGTTGCGTCCTGCTGCCGTCCCTGTCTCACGCTGGTTGCTGCTCCAGCTGGCGTTATTGTTGTTGTTGTTCTGGATGTTGCTGTCGCCGTTATTGGTACCATTTGGTCGGTCGAGTCGACTCGGTTGGCGCCTTTTTGGTGTTGGTTTCGCAGCCAGCGTGTTGTCTCGTCTTCTTGTTGCATTCATTCCGCTAGTCGGACCACCTCTTGGCCGTTAAATCGCGTTGCTGGTCTGGTTTTCCTCCGCCACGGCGACCTTGCGTCCGTGACGACGAACCGTCAGCTCGGCAGACGAGAATCGCGTTTTCGTATCTTATGCGGCGAACCGCCACGCGGACGAGACGAGGAAGAGTCGAATTGCACGAGGTTTGGACTTCGGAATCGTACGGAATCTCAATCAAAGGCGAATAGGTGAACCTTTTTGGGAATTGCTCTTGGCGTATGTTGATAATTTATTCTGCTCGATTCTAGTTGATTTTTTAAGTCTCCAGTCCGTTACGATCTTTTCTATGGCGCTAGGAAGTGTCAGGACACCGGCTTGTTTTGGATCAGATGCGATTTAATAAAATTACGAGTAAAAAGGTTTAAGCAATAAGAGCAACGTACTTCGAGTATCATAAATTTTCTTAAAGTTACGATTCAAATACGAAAAAAGATTCTCCGTTTTTCTTTATCAAATATAATTATCGGAGGAATCATCTTCCTTTTAGAAAATGATCGACCATTAATAATTTACAGCCGACGATTGATCTCGGCGCGTACTTTGAGCTTCGCATTGTTGCATAATGCAGGATGTTTTAGTGTGCGTTGGATCGCGTATCAAAATATTAATTACACCACTCCCTTTTATAGATCAAAGGTCTCAAGATCAAGGTCCCAATGATGAGTAATAGTTTGCGAGTAACCATCGACCAAACAAAGTGCCGATAACTATCAACGGTTACTAATGATTTATGCGTTTAACACTTTTCTTCAAATCGTTACGACCGTTACCGATAAAGATCAGCATTAATCACCCGTGCGTTATTAATTGCCTCAATTCGAGTAACGTTTATTTCGCGTCTCGACACAAACATCTTCGCGTATAAATTATTTTCTCTACTTTTTATTCCTCTTTATCTCATCCGATTAAAAATTCTCGCGTAAAAATTGTATCGAATGATTTTTCAAATTTTAAAAAAGAAATAAGGAAGTAGAATCGATCCTCGAACGACGCGGGTTTCATTAAATGCGGATCTTTCTCTCGGTCAACATTATTTTATTATTAATATGTAATTTGTTAGTAATGAAACGTGACTTTCTAACAAACTAGACGGCTAACGAAAGGCGTTTGAGTAGAAACGTATTTCCCTTTCTCTAACTTATTTTATTTATTATTTATTATTATTTATTATTTTATTACGAGAAAATAACAAAATGGATTATTACATACACATATGTACGCATACATTTAAGCTTTTCAAGGCTCAAAAATTATACCAGATTTTCGACTATGCGAGGTGTCTGTGTCCCTAACCCTTATGTTGTTCGAGGGTCAACTGTATTTCATTGTAACTTATGTAAATAATTTTATCTATGGATATTTAAATGATCATTTCCCAAATGTATAAACATTGAATAGTACTCGATACTGATAACACACGTAGACGTACACGCAAACGGAGGAAAACGTGGTGGTGCATGCTGGCGAGCATAGCAATCGCACGGACGAGTTTCACGCGGGTCTGTGTGGGTGTACAGTGGTGTACAATGTACACGTAGTTCGGACCCTGTGCTCTGACCCCAACCTTTCGATTCCGACTCTGTCGGCGACGTGGCATTCGCTGTTACACAGCCGGCTGTGGCTTCACTCAGGATCAACGTTAATGGGGGTAGCCGTGGAATTCCTTCGGCTCGTAACCCGCGATTTGCCGCTCGCGAGGTGGTTGCGTACGGGCGTACAATATCACAGAGCACAACATCCAGTCTTCGACCTTTTATTCCTCTCTTGTTAACCGCTCTCAACCATCCCTTCCTTTCTTCTACCGCTTTTTCCCTCTTCCCTGTGTATTCTTTTACTGTCACAACTCGTTAGAAGATAGTCGCTTCTCAAAAATTCCGGCTTCTCGTCGTTTCTCATCTTCCTCTTGCGATACTTACGTAGTCAGTAAATTTTTGCAATTTTATATTTCTCATAAATATGCAACGATGGATATGGGCGAAAGGAAAACGCGGAGAATCGGTTTGAGAAGCACAACTGGACCATTAAGGTAAGGTAAATTAATTCATAAATAAGTCATTAACTGGTTGGATGGAAGACCAAGCTTTTCCAATACAGTACCAAGCAAATTGCCCTTATTTCCGAACACGCCTCTTCCTTCAGCCAATTTTAAAAATTCCTTCCCACTCCAAAACGTTCTGTGCATTTGGTACCTCGACGAGGGAAAAAAGATCGGCAGGAAATTGCAGTTTTATCCCGAAGCAAGGGGTATACACGACAGAACGCTCTCTCTCTCTCTCTCTCTCTTTCGCCTATCCCCGCGGCGTTCGAACGCGAATTCCGCGTTTCGTTCGCCCCTGGCCGGTTTCTTTTACACGCCATCGATAACCGGCAATTACCGCGTCACGATTCTGCCCTTAGAACCCCGCTTAATAAATTGTCGACTTACTTCCCTTGGCACCGCGTGCGCCGGCTAATCGAACACGAGCGGGAAAACACGTGATTTCACGGGCCAGTTCAACGAAATATCCAACTTAAGTATCCAGGTAGAACCGCGGTAATCCGCGGTTGTCCATCAATTTCAAGAAAAATAAATTTAACTAGTCTACGGTATCTAATCTCGCTATTATCCCAGGGATATATCTTTCAACCAACCGACGAAACTTTCATCGTCTTTTTCCCGGTGAGCTCGGACGTTGTTCGATAATGCGCGACAAACGAACAACGTGTCAAAGGATATGTCTGATTTCTCGCGAGGGTATCGAGTTCGCCCGAAATATCCAATTCCTGGAATACCACTTACATCGTTGGACGAGAAAGAAACCGTCGATTATTTGGCACGGCAATACGCGATACGTGGCAATTTCAGACTTTTCGAATCGCGAAAGTGTTAATCGGCGGATCAACGTAAGCACGCCGCGGCAAATGTAATTACGAAAAATATTGGGAACCAGGTAACGGAGCTAAGGAGGGAGACGGGTAATCGTTTTCATCGTTGCTTTTATCCTCCATTGAATTCCATATCGAGGTAACAAGCCACGGCGCCGACCTCTAATCATCTACAGGGATTTACTGCCTATGAACAGTCACGGATCCAGCTAGCAGCCTTTCGAACCTTCTCCTCCTCCTCCTCCTCCTCCTCCTCGTCGTCGTATAATCATGTCAAATCGTACCTATTTCGCATTACTGTTCCTCGCATAAGTAATATACCTTGACTAAATTTATTTATCTATTTTTTTTTCACTGTGTGACATGAGCGAGAAATTGAAATGGTAGACGATTTACGACGTTTCCAATAGAAACAAAAAGCGCGTTCGTTTTGACGGTTATTTTATTTATCGCCTGTACTCTACAGGCTCTAGCGACTTTACGCGTTTATATTTATGGCCTGGATAACCGAGCGAGACAGCGAATAATTATAATTGAAATTTAATAGCTTAAAAGAGCACCTTTTTAACAAATGTATATCTCGCCCGTTAAAGACCACCAGTACGTACGTATAGCAATCGGAATACTTTCGTGAGCTCGATCGAACATGGCATAAAGGAATCGGCAAACCATCGGTCGAACAAAAAACGAAACCGTTGAAACCTCGGCTAAACAGTCGGCACGAAACTCTTCCATTATACGACGGCAAATTTCCTAAAGCAGCAGAAATATCAAACACGACAAAACATCGCGTTACACGAAGAAACACGAACCTTTGCATAATTCGCTCGAACGCGTGTTCATCGCACATGGAGTTCCACGAACAACGAAAATCGAAGAACGAACGATTCTCTAGAGATACACCTTGCGTGGCCATAGAACGCGTGGCAATGTGCGAACGTCGGTGCTTTCAGAAAGGGGATGTGCACGTGGAACTCTCGAAGGTTGCTAGCCGGCGTTTATAAATCGCTGGAGGATTCGCAGCGGGTAACTCTCGAGTTTTAAAGTTCCCGCGGATCACGAATGCGGTGAATACGACTGAATGAAATTACTGAACGTACGCGCGATTAATTACACGTCGAGGGACGACGTATATTGCCGAGGTATATATCTAAGAAAATAGCGGCACAGATAGCGCGATGGAACTAGCATTGGCCGCTTTGTCGAAGCTTTTCAGCTTTAAGAACGACGTATGGAAAGATCATCGATCGAGAGAGTAACGAATTTCTCGTCGATCAAAGTACCGTACAGGGTGGTCCACGAATCGATCGCCACGATTTTCCACGCACGTCCGATGATCTGACAAAGAATGTTTCGGACAAAAGTCGATCAGTTTTGAATCGGCTACTAATTGCGATGTAAGAAATTTTTCAAACGACGTCACGCATTTTTAATTTCATATCGTGGTAGCTGATGTTAAGACCAGTTCAATGACCTACTGCGTTTAAAACGACCCTGAATTTTGAAACGTCGGCCTAATCGAACGAAACGTTATCCTTTAAAAATACACTACGCAAGGTGTGTTTATTTCTGTACGCTGTTTATCTTACTTTTGCAGAGCTCGTATGACTAACGTTTTTCGTAATTTGATCGAAATAGAATAGCTTTTAAAGACGACACTTCCGTCGATCGAGCCGACATTTCACGATTCACAGTCGTTTCAAGGTTATAGCGTACTAGGCCGTTGAACTCGTCTTAACGCGAGACCAAAAATACACAGTGTCGTTTAATTTCTTTGTCGGATGATCGCAGGTGTGTGAAAAATCGTAGCGACCGATTCGTACGGCAAGCAGAAATTTTTATCGAAATTTACTCGGGCAAATTGAATCTCCTCGTAGACAAAGTGGCTCGTTTACGCCGAAACCCGACTCTGTTACGATCCTGGACTTGCGAAATGTTCGAACAACATCGTGAAATAAAATTCTGGAATAATATCGCCAATGCGCGTGTTAAATCATACGACGATTCTCGGAGTCAAATGCTTGAAACGTTTGAAAGGTTCGAAAGACTCGTTTATGAACGGAATAAAAATTTCATCGTATCCATTTAGTTAGCATAACCTGTTAAAATAAAATGTTGCACACGCACAATGTCGATAAGATAGCTGTCAACGGTCGTGATATTTTTTTGTAGCGATCGATGCAAGTAAGTAAATATGCAGTTACTTACGTCGACGTCGAAACAGGAGGAGGGGGATGTGGACGGTGGAAGAATGTGTAACGAAGTGCACATTCCCCGACGATATACAGAGACGTGTGTGCAACGGCGTCACGTGAATCGAACACCGCGAAGCCACGGCTCGTTTTCTGCACGCGCTCACGTCCACGTCTGGAAACGAAAATCACGGAAGTGGCTGGTTCACGCGCACACGAGCGCGTGAAGTTGCATAACATTTTGTCGAGCCATTTAAATTCTTAACGCATCGTGCCCACCGGTCACGTATTAATGCGTCCTTCATTAAAGTAGAAAGAACCGCGACGTTCAACACCATCTTTCCTTTCCTTCCTACGTATCGTTAGGCAGCAAAATTTAACGAAGTTCGTCGAGGCACTGGTAGCTAGAAATATTTTCAAAGTAGTAGCCAAAGTGTCCTGTTTCGCGATGGATTTTAAATCAAACACCCTTCTCACGGATTGGCGATTCACAATTAAGAATGGCAGATTCTACCTTGAAGAAACGATTTGTCTCGTTCTTTACGCTTACTCCGCAAGATACTTGGCCCGTACGAAATGAAACTTTTAAACAAAAGTTGTCATCGCGGTAGGGAGAGAAGCAATACTTCCGTTCGATAAAACGATACATATACACAAGCGCTGGTTGAAGAAAGACGATTCATGACGTCTTATCGTAGCTCGTTAAACTCTCGAGAGATTAAATTATCGAAGTTGCGTCTGCAGTCGCCTCTGAATATAATAAATCGTCGATCAGCGGTTGATCGAGTGAATGACCAGAACGAAACAGGGTGGCCCGACTTTCCAGCGTTAATGATTTGTCTGTCCATAGCTTATCTCATTAACGGGCGTCGTCGCAGTACCAAGAATGGGACAGGCTTTTCGTCACCGACTCTAATAGAAAGCGCACGATCTAATGGTATTCTCTTTAAATTAACGATAGTCGAGTAAATATTTAGATACGAAAAGTAACGAATTCCGGATAAACCATATATCGTTCTATTTCGGCGAGTATCCCTGAAAATGTGACAAATCGAAAAGCTTGCTGTAACTGCTTCTACTTTCGTTTCGCTCGAAGAGGATAAACATTGTACGTTTCGCGGAATAAGGTGAGAAAATTAGGCGTATTGGAAATATTGGAACAACGATGTACGTTAAGTAGACAGACGTGATAACAGATAAATAACGACATCATTAGTACGATACGGTAGTCAACTATCGAGAGGATCAGCGAATACGTTGCGATTTAAATTTTAGACCGCGTTCAATTAAAATTCAACGAGAGTTTTTTCTTTATAGCCATTATGTACGTGCGATCTGCAGATCTTCTTGTAAGGGATCCAAGCGTGAACACCTTAATTGGTACGTACCGACTAGCTTTCTTATTACATATGTATCATGAAAAATTCATATCGCGCTTAAAAGGCTTACGATCGTCAAATTTTACTCGATTCTCTTCTCCTTTTTAATGATCACGAAGCTTTTGCGATTAAATTTTAGGGCACTTGAGAAGAAAATGTCTCTTTATTGAATTTTAAGACACAATCGGCCACTCTTCTATGATTCCCTTCTTTCTCTTCTATTTTTTCGTGTCTCATCGAATCTCAATATTCTTGCCTTTGCAATAATTTTTCTATGTACGAACGTTCGAACGAAACTACGTTACGAATATCGACTCGCTGTGCCATATATTTAAGATTCGATGCAACGTTAAATCGCATATTATATCTCGGTACCGAAAAGTCATGTTCGATGCTCGACCGTTTTCGATTATCCTGTCAGATTATCTTTCCGTACGTACAATTCTCAACCAATATTTATCCACCAATTACTCAGCAACGAAAGCAACGGCATTTAGTCGGACGTAAGACGCAACATCGTTACTTCCGGCTCTTTTTACAACCAATTTCTCCACGTGGTTTCTCGTACTCGTTGAAATCGAAGCAGATTACACGTTACGAAAACATTGGAGCGGATTACCAGGCCGAACGAAACGCGCGTTGAACGACGCGCCGGTCTAAATGGTTTTCGTCGATTTTCCAGAGTTAAAGCACCGTTCGGATTTCACTTTCGCAAGGACGATCATTATCGAGCGACGTGTATAGCCGTACGAACAATGAAAGCTCGTCTCGTGCGGGAACAACCGATAAAAATGAGGCTCCTTTTGCCCAGGGGTAGCCATATGGCGTGAATTTGATTAATCGTACGCGCACTGTGTCGGAACTTCGCCTTCGTTTGCAACGATATACGTTGAGAACGGAGGAGGAACGTTGTTATTCGAGTCGCTGGATGCTCTCCTTTCGCGATCAGAACGCGTATTGTTTAACCTGATCTAAAAGTAGCGAAACTTGTTCTAAGCAACGTACATCGAATAAGGAAACTGGAATCGAGCGTACAGGAGGAATCACGCGCTATAAAGAATATAAAGTCCCAATTCTACGAAATAGACGATTTGAAAAGAGAATGGGAAATGTATATTTCCAAGTAAAGAATCGTAGATAAAGAAACGTTCGGGTTACTTAAAAGCTCGAACCTCGTTGATTCCAGGGAATCCGAGAGGAAACGCCATCGAAGGAGGAACTACGAAATGAAAAATTGGGATCGATTGTTCGCTCGGAATAAAATTCTGAATATAAGATAAGTTCTTTGGAAGGATGAACGTGAAACGAGGAACTTAGAATACATTAAAGTTTAAAGTATTCCAGATTCCTTCGAGTAAAGGAACTTAAAGCAAGGAATTTAAAACAAGTTTCTACGAACAAGAACCTTGACCATGAAGCTTAGAACGAGTTCCTTCGAGATAAGAATCTCCAACGAGGAATTCTCAAGTGATATATTTAAAATAAACGATTCAAAATTGCTGCTTAATCTTAATTAATTTATTCAGATTACATCGCCTTTAAATAATTTAAAGAGAAAGCGAACAAATTCAAACGACCTCGTTTAATAATCGTTACGTCGTAAGGAGTTTTAAAAGACATTCGTCACGCTTTTCCGAAAAGTCTAATCTACTCTATGAACGAGGTACAATGAAATTCAATGGCATTTAATGGGACAAGCGTTGCACGTCTTACATTTGAAACATTGTAACGATATACTCGCGGAAATGAAACGAGTAACCTCTGTTTAAAGACGACTACCGGATTAAACCGAGGGCGCGCAACATGTTCTTATCTTTATCTATTACTATAATTATATAATTCCTTCGAGGAAATATTATACGAAGGCGTATTTATCAGAAACGATTTAAGATGGGTTCCAGAGGATCGTCGACTCAATTTTATTAATCGTTTCATCAAAAGCAAACAATTTGTAGAAATTGACAACGTATTTCGATCGATTACATTGTTTTGCGTGGCTTCGCGATCTACGCGACAGTCGCTGAAATAGCTTCGTAATGTAAAATTAAAAAAATCTCCGATCTCTGTTACGTATAATCCAACTTTCTGTATCGTAAATAATACGCCCTAAAAATAAAATACGAATTAAATCCCTTGCCTCGCGTCTCTAGACTCTAGTCTAAACTTTCAACCCTCGTAACCCGTCTTCTACGACCCCATCATCTATCATCGTTCAAAGCATCTAGAAAACTCCTCGAGCAACAAGTAGCCTATTTTACATTCTTATCCGCGTGTTCTTTCACGTTCGAGTCGTGGTCGTGGTCGTACGACCATACGATATACAATGCTCGAGTTTTTCTCCTCCTCGCGTGTTCGCCGTGGGCAAACGCGGCTCTAATCGCAAGATGGATGAAGTTAGAATCACCTAGGGCCAGGTGGTGGCACGCCGTATACCAGTCGAGGTATATCTGGTACCCGAGCCGTGTTTCCTTTGCTTCATTACGTCGTCGAAGATTATCCAAGTAGAGTCGATTTCGTTAAGGGTGGCTGGCCAGACCAGGCGCTACGACTTGCACCCTTCGCAAGCTCGTGCCAAGCAGATGTCTTATTGTCATGCTAAGGGATCACCCTTGTGCGACGCGTAACGTCTTTCCGGCTGTCGCCGTCGGTTTCTGCTTGTTTGGAATTATTTTTTCGGAGGTCAAGGGGGAGGCAGTGGCTTCCATGTACGGCGTAACGTACCCTAAACGAGAAGATCCTGCTTTCAGAGTTTCGGTTCGTGTCTTTACGGTTGAACATCGGCATTTTATCGATCGAGTCGTTCTCGCTACACAGCAATTCTATTTATTCGAATTATTTATCGGAGCGGAATTGTGGTTGATCGAATTCTTGTCTATCGATTGCTCTGAAATGCAGATGAAAACACGGGGCTCGTTGATCGGCCAAAAGTTTGAAAACAGAAGCGAACGGTGGAAGCAACGAGAAATAACGTTCGTAAGTCGTTCAACTCTGGATGGTCGAATTGGATGAAGTCAAAAAATGGTGCAACCGTCGTCATGGGCCCCTTGGCAAATATTTGGCGGCTGAATAAACGGCAAATTCACGTGGCTATGGCTTCGTGTGTTTGGCTTTTGATTTCACTCCCCCTCTTTCTCGTGTCCTGCAGTCGCCGCCTGCAGGTCTTCGAACTCGAAAAATACTTTCTTGGCTCCTCGACGAGCAGGCGATCTCGAATAAAAATCCGGCAGCTGGCTTCGCCTCTTTGTGTTTCACGGCACGGGCTAGACGCTTAGGACTTTTGTCGTTACGTTTGCCTTTGTCATAGCCACGGAGACTACCGTCGCGCCACTGACTTTCGATCGATAAAGGATCAACTGACGCGAGCAACGATATACAGGGTGAGTCCATCTATTATCATCGAGCGCATATATACTTTACACGGTTAATCTATCCGTTTTAGAAGCGGATACGTCGCTTTGGTAGAAGATGTATCCAGAGCGATAGTCGTTTCTAATTGTCTTGACTTTCGAATCTAATCTTTTTATCGTAACTCCTAAAGATACGACGGAACGATAATTTTCGAACAGTTTCCGTAATTTGTATCTTTTTAACCATATCAAAAGCGTGCAACAAACAAGTTGAAAGTTACGGATTTTGTAGCAACCTTCGGTCGGTTGGAGAAGTGAAAAAATTACGGGTTGCGAAAGTGTTAAGATTGTACGAGAGAGTTGGCAAAATCGTACCACTTAAGTTTTAAGATATCTTACGTCCTGTTTCCCATTTCGTACCAATTTGTACGCAAATTAAGTTGAAAATTGAAGCTCGATGTTCGCGAAACCTGCTATTACCCGTCTTTAATCTTTTTCCCAGAACAAATTAATTTATTATAAGCCTTTCTTATAACGTAAAATAAACGGTGTGATTTCGGCAACCAGTTGCCCAAATTTCACGCGTACGCTTTCTTCAAAGCTAACGCCTGTACCGATAGAGATTTGGAAATTGAATATAAAAATACGTAGAATCAAAGTTGCGAGAGTTTGTAGAAGCAAACAAATACTTAAGCGTCGTTCAGCCGCTATAGTCTGGATTTTAAAATCTGCTTTAACCAAGTACTCCTACTTAACTCTAATTTTCCACCTTAATAAGTTCCTTCCTTTAACTCAAAGCCAGCCATGCGAATAATTGATCGTTAGTTTCCATTAAATTTCGTTAAGCATGGCTTGCTTCTTCCACCGAGAATCGTTATTAGACGTTTATGACCATTTAACCCTCCGATTTAACGAAAATCCTGACAAATCTCGTTACGCGTTACGCCAACCAAATAAGACGACGATAAGAGAAGATTTCATAGATATTTCGTTCAAAATATCAAACTATCCTCCACTTATGGCCGCAAGAGTCAAAGCACGTTCATCATCTACCCAACTAAACGATCCGTTTCGAACACATAAAATCTCCGATCTATCACGATGAGTTAAAGATCATTGCCCTCTCTTTCTCCTTCGCGAACGTTCGTGTCTATTGTTCGAAATAAAATATGCCGATCTCTCGGTGCACTTAACCGTATTCGTAAAAAGCAGCGAGACCAGGTGCCTCTCGCGTCGTGGCGCAGTCACCACCTCTGTGCAAACGATTCCAACGTATCGAGGTCGTCGTCAGACGGTACTTTTACCTCCCGACGCCCCTTCTAGAAACCGTTCACGAGGATACCCTGCCGTTTTCTTTTCATTTCGCTTCGTCTCCTTCACCCTCGGCCCGCTGCTCGCGCCACGAAATAGTATTACGTTAGACGATAGACGGTAGTCGATCGCCAGGTGTCCACGCAACCCTGTGCTACCCCCTGAAACGCAGGTGTGCTGGCACGCGTTCTCCTCGCCTCTCTTTCTATTTATTATCGGCACGATTTTGCGCCTCTCCTTCTAACCAACCTTGTTCTCGAATCGCAGGAAACGTGGTTGCAGACGCTTTCTTAAACGGTGCAACGCACTTACGTCATCGGGCTCGATCGCTCGGCGAACGTTCATCCCGTGAAGGGATCGCGAACGAAAGGGCCCCTCCAACTGTCTCTCGGGAGTGAGAGCATGGAGTAACGGGAAATTCGAAAAGGGTGAACAGTATCTAAGCGCGGCGCGTTAACCAGATTATGGATCGCGAGACGTCCGGTGTGAGATCATTGGGTGTGGATCGTAGAAACGATATTCGAAGGATTCGGAAGCCGCGTATCGATCGACTCTAGAAATTAGGAGAGTAGAAAATTGGCGATATCACGGATGTCGTTTATCAAAATTTACTTTGGAATTTACGATTATCGAAGTCGCTTGGTCGTGATAGATAATCGTATGGATTATTAATTTTTGGTCGTTTGTTTACAGAGGAGTTGAATCTTAAACGTTGTTGCGCGTTTTTAACGAAGCACGTACGTACGAGTCTATCTGGATGACAATTCTCCCCTATTTTTAGTCATAGGATATAATGGCACGAAGAGAACTTGAAACCCCCATAGAAGGTAGGGCGTAACTATCAACATGGAACAGCTTGGTAAGAAATAACGATTCTCGTTGAGCATCAAGGATCAGCCGAGTGACAGCTTTCCACTGAGCGATCTCGAGGGTCTGCATCTCGCAAACAACCGTCTTGAACATAAGGTGCTCCTGGTACGCATGCCGTTCTACAGATATGCGTACGAGGTGCATATGCTTTTGTGCCATTAACGTACACAAAAGGCACGTGCCAAACGGTCTTTAATTAACGCCTCTTGTTCTTGATCATTGTCTTGTCTGCGCCATGTGTACGTACAAACCGTTGACACGCGTGATTTCTCAGGATCCAGATATTGCTGGACTTTGTTAAGAAAATTTTTGAATTTCTGGTAAGTTCGCTAAAATTTCGCATCGCACAGATTTTTCGTTAATAATATTCGTTTCATCGTGCTCGTCAAAATGTGTGTATCGCAAATCTCACTTACATAGTGCGAATAACGAGGATAATCCGTAAAGTACGAACCAGTCTGAGGCAAAGAGAAGAATATAACGTTACATTTCGATCGATATCGTCGATGCATGAAAATACCTTCCCATAAATTGTTCTACTCTTTCGCTATCAAGTAAGAATTTTCTTCACCCTTAAAATATCACATTCACAAATTTGCTAAAAAAAAAAAAAAAAGAAAAAAAAAGAAAAGGATAGAAGAAAGATAAAAGTATAAGATAGAAAATATTTTACGCTTCGATTCTCTTGACACACGTCAAATTACACGATGACTGTCGTAACGCCAACGCTACGAGGGAGCAAGGAGAAATCATCGAAATAGGGGAGGTTTGTGCGGCGACGCCTGCAATTTGCCCGGCGACCGCGACAATGGGAAACGAGTGGCTGCTTCACGTTCAACAGTTCGGCTTTCCTTCCAGGGAACAACCGTCTTGAACATAAGGCGGCGGTCACTCGTTTCGCAGGGTCGGTCTATTGAAAACGGGGTGCATAAGTATCGGTGCAAGTCGGCGGCATAAGGCGCACGTGCTGCACGCGTGCCACCCCGGGCCCAGATGACTTTTAATCGAATTATCGTAATCACCGGACGAAAAATTTCTGCCGCGACTTTTGTCTTGCTCGAACGAGCTCTTGCTTCTTCCAGACGGTTATTAACCGTCACGCTGGTAGCCGACCAAATTTTTATCGCACCCCATAACGTTCCTCCACAGCCATTTTTCGGCTGTTCCGAAGGGACCCTTTAACGAGAAAATAATAAACCAGAGAATTGGATCGTTACGAGGAGGAAGCTCGTTTTAATTTGGAACATTCAGTTTCAGCAGGATCGATCGTAGAAAAAGATTCTTTGTGGTAATGGTCAGGGGCAGGTATTATTAAGGGCGTGAGTGTGTTCGTGCGTGGATTGGATCTTTCAAATTGATCGATGATTAATCCCTTCGTGCGCGAGTATTTCTTCCAGTCGCATTTCTTTAAATTAATATATCATTCCCAAGGTATATTAGATTCGTCGGAAAGCTGTGTAGTCTTTTCAAAAAAAATATCTTGGAGATTAGGAATACCGATAACTGTGAATAGTTTACCAACTCGGTTGTAGATTACGTTTTATCTAGATCAGCCAACAACCAACATCAGTGTGATATTGACGGTAATCTTCTTGAGTCGTGAACTTTATAAAACGTCTGCAAGATTTTTCGTAATACGTTTACGTTAGTCGGTAAGTGTAAATTTTCTGTCAATTATTGCGAAATATTCTCTCGTAATTTCGCGCTCTTTGCTTCGTATCCTACGTTTAGTCCAACTGATAGTCGGCGATCGTATTAAATCGAGAATTCGTTCCCCTTTTAAACGTTCATCGATTATTCGAGTTTCAACCTTGTTGGCGCATTTTCGCGCACCCGTTTCTCGAGACTGTCGGCAGAGACACGGAAACGCGCGTATAATTCCCACTTACGAACACGTGGAACGCGACAGGGTGGTCTGCCGATTTACGATGGGAAGGATATTTCGAAGGTTACGCACGTATCAGAGAATTTGTCGACGCCACCGAGTAACCTCGAGTCATGCAGCATATCGACACGGACAGCATAATTATGGAACGTTTTTCGAACGACTATTGCCGTTGCGGAACCGTTCTTATTAGCTCATGTATAAGAGTGTTACGATCCTCCTCGGTAAAATACCTTTTGGACACATAATCAGCCTCCATAACGAAATTCGTGGTACACCAGTATCGTGAAATTTCATTGGTAATCTCGTTTATTAAGGCCACTTAAGCGCGTCTCTGCGATACCTCGTTGACGAATGGAACGATGGGGCTTGCGCTTATTTTCGTAAACGAACGAGGGTGAAGTTGCTTCTCGCCTAATTTAATATCGTGTGCTTTCTAAAATTTAGTTCATCGACCGAGTAGAGAAAGTAAGGGAAACGTATGGCAGTGGCGATACAAAATTTGAGGAAACGAAGAATCGATTTCTTAAAAAACTTGTCAGATATTTTCGAGTTTAATTGTACTTTTTTTTTTCTAACGAAATTTAGTAATTTAAAGTCATGCACGAATGTCAGTTTCAAAAGCGGAGGCGTTTTGGCCTTCTGTGAATATCAAAGACAAGAAAAAAGAGAATAAAATACAGGAAGAAAAAGGACGAAACGCTGATAAGAGGAATAATCCGACACGTCGGAGCGATCGATAAAAGAAGCGAGAAAGTCGTCTCCTGGAAGAGCAACTGCCCGCATGTTTGCTCTGTTGGTTGGTTAGATCTGTGCGATTTTAAATACAAACACGATACAGATGGACGGATGTGAATGGAAGGTCAGGGACACGTTTGCAACGGAATCGTTTTGGCGAGGGCAACCGATAAAGCGGGATAGCTCGCCGACCGTCTTATCATTCCGTCTCAGCTGTTCACCCCACGCAGTGTCTCGATTCTCGGAAGGTCCTCGTAAAAATATCACAGGATGTAACCGCCCGCTATGCCAAAAACCGACCTGCTACGACGCGCCAAGTACTGGCGTAGGACTCACGTTTCACTTTCTCATCCTCCAACGAACCTAATCTCCGTTGCTTCTCCATCGTAAATGTTGGAGAAAGTAACGCTTTAAACGATGTTAAGAATAGGTTATTTTCGAGAAAATGCGCGTGTACCGACACAAAGATCCATCGTTGTGAATTTCTGTAAGGAGCAGAGATAATTCTCAACGGAAGCTTGTCGAGTTTTAGGGATATCCGATTAGTCGATTTTTGAATGTCAACAGCTCAGGCACGATTCCTTTATTCCTTATTCCTGTATTATCTTGACTTTATCTTGGCAGAAGCTTGCCCCCTTTGGTTAAAACTTTTTCACGATATGTCGAAAAATGAAACAAATTGATCAAGCTGAAAAAAGATTCGCGATAAATCATTGCTCTGATCGTTAAGAAATTGGTTGCGGTTAAAATATACGAGATATCGGGTGACAGTCTTAAAAAATATTTCAGCTTTGGTAAATAAGAAAAATATACGTCTACTTAAGAATGAAATAACCAAACATGAAAAAAGGTCGCGGTAGGCATTCGTTTCACGGTGCCTACGACATTTGTCGGAGCGTGAGAAACGCCGGACGAAATCCCAGTATATTTACATAAAAAGGGAAGAAGAGGAAGGACGTTCGGGCCGAAGAATCAAGGATTCACGAAACACGCCGATAAACCGCAAGTTCATGGGGTTTCATTGATGCCAGGCCTTTTGTCACATGGCGCCTGACCTACCAAAAGCGAAAGCATAAAATTAAGAAGGAAACCAGTCGTTGCGATTACGGATTTATTTTACGAACCACCGGTAACCGATCCTTATCCTCGGAAAAATTTCAACCGTGCGACGCACACAAATTCACACGAATGCGAGTTTTAAAGACGAAGAAGCAATCGCGTAGGAATTCTCTCGATCCCCCTTATTGGCTTTTACGGGCGACGAAACGGTCGCAAAAATGTCCAACACGAACAAGATGTAATCAACCGTGAAAATTAAAACGGGCAACGACGTTTTTTGTATATGCACGTTCGTGGCGAAAAGTTTGGAAATTTCGAATCGAACAAAGCGTCGATTTAGAATTTTATCAGTTTAAAAAAGTTTCGCGGAACGCGTAAAATCAATCTCGCTAAAATATAATTCTTCAACGAGGACGAGATAAAGATTTCATAAATTTTCTCGAAACTTTCACGACGCGTTTTAACCTTTCATTTTCGGTCATAAATTCCTTTCGCAAATACCGAACGATGTTCGTGTCGTTAAAAACGCATGTCAAAAGTACGACGAGCCTGACATTAGCATGAACCGCCTAACGATTTCTCTTGCCAAGTTGATTCCGGCTGGTCTCGCGTAACGAGCAAGAACGCATCTCTTCCACGGCGGCGTTGCTAATTAAAAAAAGGAAGTCTGATAAGCAGAAAAAGAGGCGATGCCTGGCGTGGTGTACACGAAAGGAACTGGAACTGCTCACCGAGAGAGCAATATCGCGAGAAACGGTCGGATAGAGAGAAACAGAGAAAGAAGAAGAAAGGAGGAAAAGAGAGATTACAATGAAAAGAAAGAGAGAAAAGGGAAGAAGAGACGAACAAGACGAATCTGCATTGGCAAGCTAATGGGTGAAAAGGCTTCCTTTCGAGGCAAGAGGAAGCTGGAGGATTCACAGGAGTCGAGAGAGGCCGGATCCGGCAGAATTTCGCATGCGATCATTATCCCTTCGCAGGTTTTCGGGCTCATTCGGAATTCCATTGACAGTTCTCGGCCGGGTTTCTCGCTAGCGGGCATTATCGTCAGATTAACCGTTTCATAAGCAGGGTGGCCAAAAGGGCCCTGTCCAAGACAATCCGCACACACCAACGTCGAAGGCTGTTGGTTGCGTCTCTTCTCGTTCCGCCAGCCGTACCATCTCTCTCGGTCTTACAGAGTTCCAGTACAAAGACCTACCAGACGGGAATACTCGTTTCTTTCTGTTGCCTTTCATCCTCCTCGGCACTTCCTTCCCACCGTCTGCTCTGCCTCGTCCCCCGCGCCAGCAGAGACCCTGCCGTTCCACCAGTGGCCAGCATCTTGATGGACCGTGTTTTAAATTAACCTTTTCTCGCGCTAATATCGCCGTTTCGATAACAAACCACGTCCGAGCCATTTCTTTACGTTTCGCGGCATTTTCGCGTCATTTCTTTACGTTTCCTTTAACCCCATAGGGGCGTGTAGACAGTCGCGAATGGAATCACAACTGAACTGTCGAACTGAAATCATTCGAGATCGAGGGTTTCAGAGAAAATTGTTGTTCAGATGTACGTGTCGTACAGATAGGTAGTTAGTATTATCTCTTCGTGCTGTGAACGAAACGATCAGGGATGCGTTTACCCTGTCAATTTGATTTTTATATCATCTCAAATGACGACAATGATCGTCTCGAAGTAGACGACAGCTTTCTTCTTCCTAAAAGTTGGTCTATTGGCAGAGAAAGGAAGACAAAGTAATCGTCTTGGAAATATGGAAACCGTGGAAGGAAAGTGGACCTTTATCGAAAATTTCTCGGACGAAAGAAGAGCGGTCGGAACGCAACGATCATCGGATCGGTCGGCGGGATTCGAAAACTCCCGCGAGCTGGCATTTTCGAATCGCCATGACGAGAGGCGTATTATCACGTTACACACGAAATATCGTGTTGCAAGGTTACCATTGAACGCCAACGCCATTATCCTACCCGGCGTTTTCGTTCTGCAATTTAATCTACGACGCCCGGGGAATACCTTTCTCCTTATTGCGCCGGCTGATTTAAGCACACCTTGAACGCGCGCCCGTGCAGTCCTTAAATTAACCATCAACGGATTAACGAGCGCCAACGATACGAAACTTGGCTCGGTGTGCGCGCCTATATCAGCTATGAGAATTACACTCTGTTTGCGGCAACAAAACGCAAGCTTAATCCTCGCGCGACTCGGGGTGAGCGCGGAAGAACGAGGAGGATCGGTTCTCCGGCGGCCACCGCTGAGCTCGGGTTTCTTTCAATGATATACGACTTATCCGTGCAACGCCAAAAAGACAACCGTCGCGTCGATCCTCTGGATAAGGCGACCTCTTTATGGGAAACGATGTCATCGTCGGCTGAATAGGACCCACGGTGAGATATCTTCCAGAGGTTCCAAGAGGCCAAACGAACGCTTCATAAGCGTTTCCTCTCGTTTATCTGCACGATGACTAGTTAATTTCGGTCGGCGGATATATCGGATATCGATGAAGCGCGATCCGTCGAGAGCCGGGATTCTTTGCAAATTGGACGATTTAAGAGCGTCGTCTGGTTCGACGAAGTGGAAACGCGAACGGTTGCCCTTCGAAGGATTCGTGGCTCTACATACGGGTAGCACGGACGCGTGTCTATGTTGGTGCACAATACGAATCGAGTTCCATTGAGACAATTGGCAATTTTCGACGCCGAATATCCGTCGGAAGCGGCGGTAGCGCCCACGGCCACTCACTTGGCAAATTGGAGGCCAGACGATAAATTGCAAACGGTCGTGCATGTACACGTAGCTGTGCACGCCACAATCTCCCCGACTTGTACCGTGTAGAGTGCAACAATGTGCGTTATACACGCGTATGTAGAGTCCGGGGCTTGCGTTCGCCTCGTCATCGGCATAAGGACCGCACGCAGTAACATTACCATTCGGTCGCAGACGAATTCATTGGCTATGCCAGGGCGTCTTCCGTTCACAGGCAGAACGGTTGTCAGTCCGGTTTGACCCGACTTAGATCGTACGTGAGGAGCTGTTACGGTCGGCACTCATCAAACGTTGCGCGAGGAGAAACGCCGGGTTGCCCCGCAGTCTACGTCTCTCCCTTTCACGCTCCTTTCGCCCCCTAGCCGAGCCGGACGGAGAAACATCGTACAGGGCCATCTCTTCTCTGCCTTGGTCGTGTGTTGCGCCGTTAACGCGCCGGTTTTTCAATTTGTTGCCACTACTTTTGAATATTACCCAACCTGGCCCTTGCCTTGTCCTGTTTTCGCGCGTCTCCTTAACCCATTAAGGGCCAAGCGATGGAGCAACACGCGACAGTTGCGCGAACGTTATTACAAAATTAGTAAATAAAGCAAGCTAAATCGTTTTGCCGCATTTCGTTGCAGAGAATTTCACACTGAAACTTCTATTAGCGATAAGAAGATAAGATAACAAGATAAGACAATATTCGTACATGTATTAAATAAATCGTAATAACGGTACTCGAAAGGCAAGTCAGCCGTACGTAGGGCAGCCACGAACCGTTCCAATTACTTGTACAACAACACCACCAGCAACAAGTTGCTCGACATCCCATTGACTCGGCCTGTGTTCGGGGTATTATCGATCGTTCGGATTCCCATGCTATCCTGCCATCGTGTTGCCACGAGTCAAACGCATTCTCACCGTGTACTCTGTGAAAGGAGAGAGTCCATATCGTGGCATCCTGATGCCATTAAAATATGGGGGTATACGGACGATACACATCTGCTTGCCTTTATGTGCAATTACGAAGAAGCTGGCATTGCACCCCGGTGCATCGATCCGTCGTGAATCCCACGAAGAGACGTTCTTCTATTTCGTGTCACTTCGTATAGGGGCGTATTCACTCGATATTTTTGCTATCTATCTGGTGGGAATTTTCTCTGCGACGTCAAAGATATAATTCGAACCGGATCACCGATACGGGGCATTTTATAACGTTCGATGTAATGGATTACGATCACCTTTGGTTCTTCGTGCGATTTTTCTCTTTTTTCTTTTTTCCCCGCGTTTTTTTTTCTTTTGAAATTTTAGGAAGACTCGATCCTAACGGAATATCTAATATCTCAGAAGCCATCGTAGAATTCTCGTAAACGTTAAACGTAGAATCTTCTTGCCGTACTAAACAGAAAATAAAAATGTTGAGAAAGAGGAGGGCGCGAGTAAACAGAAGAATCTGTCCAGAAACAGTTGCACAATACGATCAAACAAAAAGTCTAAGCTAATAAGATTTCAGAAAAATGAAGAAATCTGGCGATATTTCGAAATTACCACAATTATCATCAGACCCTAATAAATTTCAAGACACATAATTTTCCATCTACGATCTACTCTGCGACTAAAAAAATTCTGGGGGACAGTATTGACAAAGAGAAGACCAGGCTACTTTTATCTCGAGTAAACTGGAGCCAAGACTCGGCAAGAGAAGAACTCGAATTTCGGCAAAGAAAAGAAGGCATCTTGTTCGGTAGGTGGTCCCAGACATCGCGGTGTTTCAAAACCTAAATATTATTAGAACGGCCAGAAGTAGGTGGAACAAGTGGCGACAGATTTCAACTTGTTGCAAGAATTCCCAGGAAACGGCAGCAAGTGTTCCCGTTTTTTCCAAGGATTCGGTAAAATCCTGGCTCCTTCGCGTCCTCGAGTGTTTTTGTCGCGACGAAGATACTTTTGGACGCCGGAAAAAGCAGAGAAAACGATTCCCATGGGAGAAATTTTGTCGAAACCGATTCGACCGATATAGCCTCCTTTTTCTTTCTTTCTCCGTATAGCTTCTGTTTTCCAGATACTTAAATTATATAATCTTTCGCATGGACACACTCATACAAGCACTGGCGTAGCGATTAACAGTAAAATATTGGAAAAACTGCTTAAGAAATAATCTTGCGTAAACGTTTAATTTATTTGGCAGGAAATGAGGTACCGAGCCATTTATCTCCAAGATTTATATGTACTGGAATCTAGAATATCTTGCTTTATCGTTTTGTTGTTAGCGTTTCGTCGTGTTGAAGATTTAAATACGTCGTTTCAGGGAACGCTAATTTAGAAGATTCTTCGACGAAACGAGCGTTTCTTAATTAAGCCATTGAATAATTCAGAAGAATTTTTCTATAATTCCAAAAAATTTCGCAGAAAAAATATCTATAAGGATTCGATACTCCTTTTTATCTACTTGTGTCAACGAATTTATTTAATGCACGAATCTAGTAACGTTCGATTCGTCAAGAAACAAATGACGTTTCTAATTTTTAATTTATGGGCTCCATTAGTACAGTTTCTGAACGGCTTGTTTTTCAGATGACCTCGAGCGAGGCGGCAGCCTTCGCCGCGTATAAAAATGCAAAAGGATAGTGTGACGTCAGAGATATGAATCAGTTGTACCACTTAAGCGTTGCATTTCAGGTAACGAATGGTTCTTTAATTGAATATTGAGATAAAGATTCGCAAGCTGAGGGAGCGGCGCATCCGGTCCAATCATCTGCGTCATTATATGCAGATTGTAGTCGAACATAAAAATTCATATAGCTCGTGCCACATGAATATCTTTGTTTGTCGTATCACCGACAGCGCGAGAAAATTCGAAAGAATTCAGCTTTCGTGGCGCGAGATTTGCATTCGAACGTCTTCTTTCTTATTAAAATTCCATTTTCCTTGCTAAAAGTCCAACGCGTAACTTAAGTTTCTATCGGATGCCAGATACAAAATTCGTTTGGGATTGTAAAATCTTTCTTGATATTTTCACACGCAGTGCCACCTTTCAACGATATCTATAAGACTCTAGAAAATAAAAAAAAGAAAAAAGAAAAAGAAAAGGAGATAAGAATGGAGCTTGGCGAAAATTTGCGAGGGTTAAAGAGCGACGACGTTTCCCACGCGCTTCTTCGGCTTCCTGTAAGACTTTGACCGTCAGAAAGTTGGCAGGGTTGTGTCAGGTAATGAAAAGTGGCGTACGAGTGTCTGCCACAGATATATCTGCAAGTGGCCACCATGACCTACTTACGCAAACGGCAATAGAAAAATCAGCGTCAGTGGGGAGCAGATAGGAATTCCTTTCCGAACCGTGGGAGAGTCCTTCGGAACGATCAGCCATTGAACTCTGTCTTCTTCCGGCCTTTTATCCGTTTTGAAGCCACGGATTTTGTGGTGTCACAAGAACTTCTTTGCAAAGGGAAGATTCGCTCGTCTATGTTTTTTTATCAGACCGCTCAAAGAACAAAGACCACGAACTATGAATGCCATAAGTTGCGGTAGTTGTTATACAGGGTGTTAAAAAATAAAGATCAAAGATTTCGATGATTTACGATACTTATTTTACGATACTTATTTACAATACTTTGAATCACCGAAAGTAGCTTCTTACAAGCAGAGAATTTATACACTCTAGAAATATAATTTGTAGGAAACGTACGACGAGCTGAAATCTCGATAAACTTGCCGAGAATCCAAAAAGCTATAAAGAAAGAGTTAAGTAGAGGCACGGTTACGTAATTGGGCAACGATGTTAACGTTAATCAGCATCCTTGAACCGGTTGAATTATTCTAAAGCATGTTTCACGCAAAAAGAGGCCGCAGTTTAAAAGGGGCACTCGCGGTTGATTGGCGAGCTGTTAAGGGGTTAACCAAACAATGTCTTCCGTGCATTCTTGCTGGTAATTTATGGCAGAATATTAAGGTACCGCGAGCCACCCGAAACTTCTGCCACGGTCAATGCACTGTCGCACGTGGGCGTGCTTCCATTAGGAACACTGTGTCGCATTCCTTCGTATTTCTTTTTCGGAAGCGTATTCACTGAGTTTCTTTTCCGTCTTTTTCTTCTTTCTCGATCTTCGCGAGGTTTCGCAATCAAACACGTAAGACGCGATTCGTTTAACCCGTACGCGTGAAATATAAACGAGCTACTTACGACTGTCGAACATTGTATTTGCTGATTTTAATTAAAAGATAATATTTGAAAAATCGAGAAATTTGCGATACAAATGAACGTGATTATAGAGATTTGTATCTGGCTGGGTTCAATTAAAAGGTAAGATCAACCAATAAATTTCGTGAACATTTTTGCGCTGTGAAAAATTTGTACTCGAGTTTTGTATGTTTCCCTGGTTACTTCGCATCCTCGTATTTGGTTCTTCCATAGTCGTTCGATGTAGGACAATACGTAAAAAGCTTCCTGCTGCTACGAAACTTTCTAGGAATAGTAAGTTTAAAAAGCGAATTATTTCGTTTAAATACATAAACGTTTGGAGAAAATTACACGAATAATACCGGTTCCTGTGTTTCAACCTAATACAACATAAAGCAGACGACGGGATCAAGTAGTAAAAGAGCAACGTCGCAGGAAGGAAAGCAACGAAGCTGCGCGTATCTCGTAAAATCTGAAAACAGCATGCTCGCATTGTACGTTATAAAATAAATATCACCAGACGACCAAAGGATCCGAGGAACGATTTAACAGAGCTTTAACTAAGGCATCCGAATATTCCTTTTTACTTTATGTTAGCTGCTAACGCAGATGTTTCGCCGTTATATTGCCAACAAGAAATGTTGTACAAGTACCAGCGCTTTAAAACGCGGTCTGCCCTCGCTAAGATACATAAAATTAGGAAAAATTCTAGGAATCAGTTTATTTTCATACCGTACAAACAGAAGTAATATCGTCATAAAATAGGTACGTCCCTTACGGGATTATTTGTTTCAAAGATGTGGAACACTTGTAGATTTATCGGAGTCTCGGCCAAGCATCGAAACAATTTGAGAACTCAGTCGTGAACAACGACAGTGGCGCATTAAGAAACGTCGTTCTACTTTATTGCTTCCTTTGCATTAAAATTTATAAACAATACATTTTTTCGCGCGAAGAACTAGTATCGCTCTTATCACTTACACGTGCGTTATTTCGATTTCATTGTAAAACAAAAATAAGCGTCCTATTCATATTTTATACGAAACTTGTTTTCCTGTTTCTTGAATACTTGTTTCCTGAATACTAGTAGCGCACTACTAAAAATATTTTTTCATTACTATCTAATTTGTACTTTACAATTTGTCCAGCTGGACATTCGGTAAATTTTTCTAGCTTAATTGCTAAGTAACATGTGGATGGCTATACCCAACGGGATACCACCTTCGAGTTTGTCTATTTTATTTCTTTAGGAAGGTCAGTGGGGTGTTTTCTCTTTAGTTTTTACTAAAAATATATCGAATAAAAATACTAATTCGCGGCAAACAATTTCTTCGAATAAAGTTATCCCTACATCCACCCTAGCCTTCCACGAGCTCTTCCTTTACATAGCCATCATTACGTACTGTCTCTGCTTCTTTCGCATCCGCTAAACCACTATGTATCGTCCACAATTAGACAACATCTACGCGACATCGGAAGCGCAGGCCGCGCGACACTGTCACGTGCCTAATTGACATTGTTTACATCGAGATTACTGGTTGAATCACGCAAACGCTCGTCGTCCGAGGCGGTACGACCCGCGCGATAGAAGAAAGCGCAAGTTCCCCCTTTCCTTCGATAGTTATCGTTTCACGTCCGCGCGTAGTTAAACACCATATGGCTGGTTTTTGTTCGGTCGAGGAAACGGCGAAGGGAGGCAAGGTTATTTATTACATTACTTCTTGCCTAAGGAAGTCTGGGCTATTGCACCGATGCCTCTATTGTCGTTGGAGAGAGTGGAGCAGGTTCGAAGAAGGGTGCAGGCTTCTACCTAGCCTTTTGTCTTCGTTCACCGGACAAATTCCCGAATTTGTTTACGCCCGGTTTGCGAAATTAATCGCACGCGAATCCTTCACGGGAAATTTGACGATCGTTGGGTAAATTGCAGCCGTTGCGAGGGTCCACCGTTTCCCCTCCTCGACGACCATGTCCCTAATTTGTCTGCCGTTGCCTGATCGCGAGGGATGAAACGGATTCTCGACGCGCACACTGTGCACCGGTTTAATTCGAGAAATGGAGAATTTTAGAGCGACGACAGAGGGTTGGTGTTTCGAGGATTTGAACGCCCGAGGGATCGATTCGAAGGACGAACGAAGAAAGAAAATGGATACCGAAAAGGTATTGATAGAAGAGGGCGTGACAAATATCTTTTTTCTTCAATGATTTCGAAGATTTATGCGCGTAGAGATACCTGTACAGAAAGAAAAATGTTACGTCGCGGTAACGTTTAAATATTATGGATTTTTATCGCGATCTAAGTACTTGCCTATTTTTAATTGAAACTGAAAAATAAAATATAATAAAGTATTTTCAAAGAATCCTTGGAAGAAGATGGAAAGAAGAGAAGAAACGTAGTTCGTAAAACTCCATCTGAAAAATAAAACGCATCTGCACATCTTCCATGCGATTCGCGTGTAATCGAAACGGTAGTTAAAGGGTATAAAAAATCAACGGAAGTCGGTAGTGGACTGGTAATCTACGATGGAGGAAGTACGATCTACGAGGAGATTGTCCATTTTCTACTATCTACTGATACGGATGTACGTCGGTCAAAACTCACGAAACGTCACACAAGACTGCCTACGCGTTGGATTTGATCTCCGGCGACTTCCTCACCACTTTGCGGTTACCCCAGGCTTCTTATTCGTGACCTGATACACCACTAATTTCACGATTACCTCACCGAGGAATACGGTGACATAGGAAACTCGAGGGATACGTTCGTTAACCGATAAAATTGACACGCGTTACACAAGTTTGTGCTATAAGTTGTATCGACTTGTAAAACAAAGGTTTATGTTAAAAAATACGTCGTCTCAACGATGATACTATACTATCGTTGAAATAATATAATTATAGATATATTATAACGAACGCACTGTGAAATCTTACGCGTGTGTTCTATTTGGAAGTTATTATGAAATTATCAAACTTAGATAATTTCTAATGCGCGATATGGTAATTGTAAATAGCACGTATTGGAAAATTCATATCGTAAGGTAAAAGAATAATTTCAAAAAAAGATTCGTAAATAATTCGAGTAATATATTACACGCATAAATAAATATTCGTCAGTTTTTAACATCCTACAAGATTTTTAAGTAGGTACAGCATTCAGCTTATGCATGAATTAACCTTGGCTACATCCCTACCTTGATAAGCGTAAGAGATCCCTTTATAATTATACCTTTCTAAATTAATTATTCGAAATTGCCTTTTCAGATTGCGATTGTTCCTAATTATTGCTCCGAGACCTATATTTAATCGAGTAACGTAATCTCTGAATAGCGATTTTAAATTATTGTAGGAAGGTTTTACAATCGAGAACCGGTTTTCGATTTAGCTGTCTAAACGTCATCCGCTGGGAATAATCTGCTAATTTCAAAATCACACGACAATAAAATACGGCGATAATACGGATCACGCTTTATCGTGTACCCCGTTTTCGTGTCTGAACGCATTTAATCGCAGTAGGCATTCACACGCGCACTTAAAAATCACCCTGTATATTTGACTTACGGAGGAAGCGAAGATTTCTGTGAATGCATCTGCTTGCCATGCAGAAGCACATCTTAGCCTCGGCATTCTCATTCTTCTCCTTATAGGCCGATGACGCCAGCGGAGGAAGTTGTAACATTCCTCCTGGTAAAAATCCCGTTCCTGGTGCACAATGCACCCGCGCAAATTTAACCCTCTGCCGTAACCCTATATCGGAACATTTAATTTTAGGACATCAAGTCCCATTCGATGTTCTGTATTCTGTAGGATTTAAGGAATCGTCATGTCGATTTTAGACCGGTTGAAAAATAAAAAATACTGCGCTTTTGTAAATTTTAATCGTACAGACGACTAGAAGGCAAGTTAAACGTGACGTACAACGCTCAAAACTTTCTTTAAATAACTGCAGCATATGTCGTGCAGTAGTCGACCGAAAGGAGGATGTGGTGCACCACAGAAGTTTATTGCTCATTAAATCGTACCGTATCCTTTTCACCACGGCGCATGTAATCTTTATTGTTTTCGCAGTCGATATATGTTACGGTAGTTCTCTATTCATAGTGGAAAGACATATTTCATAATAAAAATGAAGTACAATGAACTCTGCATACAATGCTACTGTTAATAATAATTTTCATGATAGCATTCGAGTATCGTCAATGCCTATAACTCGGCAAAGATAAGACTACGACGATACGTGCTCCATGAGGCTATTCGTGCCTATATCGATTACAACAATTACCATATTTATAACAAATTACAAAGGATACTATCTACAGCCTGTTTCTAAAATCTCGAAAAACCAACGATACGCGAGAACCATAGTATCAATCCCCGCAAATTTCTCCAGCAAAGATCAAAGTTTCCAAACGACAGACTCGATATTTGCACAGAGGCACGAACGGCACGTGGTACGACACTGGACGCGATTCACGAGCGAAGTTTGACTCACGAGGCCGCTCGTATTCTTATTCCAATGGCATTATTCTCACGCAATAAAGCTTGGCCGCGTCGGCCACCCCTTGGTTCGCGGGTTGCGCCAATTATACGGAATTCTGATCGCTTTAAACGCTCCGCTGGCGAGATAAAAATAAGCGGCACCGCGTTAATTTAATCTTAACGACGACAAACCAGGCGGTCCCCTTTTTACCTTGTTCGAAGTCAAACTTTCCAGCTAACGCACGGAGATCGTTAACGGTTTCCAACGGTTGATAAGCGATATATGACTCGTGCCGAATGATCGCGCGGCAAAGGTTAATGTGACGTGAAACCGACGACCGAGCAAAATAATATGCCAACCAACATCCACGGGGAATCGTGGCGCGTTTTAATTAATCGTAAGCGCCCCTTCCTAGGGAATTTCGTTCCGGAATGCAGTAGCGAAGCGATCCGATTTCCCTTGGGTCGAATGCTTTTTCCACGATAAGGATACACGCACAGCGGAAGCGAAGGGATGAAGCTTTACTTGGAATTGCGCGGCTTCAAGGTTCCGTGCATTTAAGTAGAATATGATTCGCGAAGCAAAAATATATTAGCTCGCGAAGTTACTCGAACGTTTAGGGCAGGAAGCTTCGCGTTGTACGAGGCATTTTGAAATTTCATTCGCGTTATAACGAGACGCGACTATGTCGGATTACGTCGATCGCGATTACATTGGTCAAATCCGGAACTAAAGTGAAAACGTACAAGTAAAAATAGCAGGATATTTAGTACAGGTAGATGTACATTTTGCAGAATTCGCGAAAGTATTTTTACAGTTAATTATCCGTTGTATCGATGAATCTTCCGTATTCGGTATAGGCCATATTTAACACTCTCTCTACGTAGGCGAGTTTAATGCCGTGAAAAATATTTCGTTGCACACGGATTCGCATCATTTTCTACGAGAAACGGCAAATTATTTGCCGAATGGGGTTGTTGAAACGCGTGACCGCGGTAGGACCAGTCGGTCGTAATTATTGTAAACCTTTGAAACGGCATCTTTAATTTCTGCCGCTTATAAGCCATGACCAATATACAGTGTCCAACGGAAAACGGTTTCAATTAATTTCACGATCGCTTCATTACGGCGACGTGAAATGGCCGGCGAAGCCCAGCGTGGTTTGTTGAACTTGAGACGGCACTACAGGTGTATCTCGATGCGTACTCGATCTTGACCGAGCAGCATTCTTTCGAAAACGGCGACCAAAAAGTATCGATGTAAAACAAGTAACAAGGTAAAAAGGAGAAAATGCTTTCGAAAGAATCTGATAATGAACAGCCGTTTTGTAACAAAATCTGCATTCAGCGAGAATTTTGGACGGTACCATTTCGTCCTTTTTTCGTACCGTCTTTGACTCTATCGAGATGTTTTTCAGATTTTATCGTTATAGGAGGACGCTGCTTCCGCTAAGTACCTATCAGTTATACGTTTAAATATAAAAAACAAGAGAGACGGAGAAAATCGAAAAACCTTGGAACGAGAGGCTGAAGTTAAAGTTGTGTCCAGTTTCTAATTGGATTGATCATTTTCGCCATTTTCATCGAATTTTTAAACGTAAAAAATACGGAAATTTTTGTAGAATAAATCGACCATCGACGAGAATGTATAAAAAGGATATATGCGCGTGAATTCGTCTTTTACTTGAAACGAGATTAGGAAAATATCTGGTATTCGAATTAGAATATTCATGCACCATCTTTTCGTCGTTCTCCTCTTCCTAGGAATCCCGAAAATTTAACAATATTCCGAAAGTTCCGCTTCTTTTCCACAAGCAGAATACTTCGTTTATCTCTATTTGTTCCGCCATTAGTTTCACAGGCAACGAACAAGAAAAATTAAGGTACTTCAACAAGAAGAAAGAACCAAGTATCCAAATCTATCGTAAATTTCCTCAATTTCCTTGCTAATTAGCCTTTCGACTTTTCCTGCACCGAACCTCGATGCTCGATCCATCATGCCGCTCTCTTCGCGTCTTCTTTCGCGTCAGTTCTTACCTTCCATCTTCCGTTCCAGGGAGATCCTCTCTCGCCCAGTTCATTGAGTACACGTCTGGTATGCGAGGACTTCTTACCCTGGATCAGGCAGGCGGTCTAATGGCCAGCCGCGGAGCATCGCAGGAGGCACGTAAGGAGCGTGAAACGGCCTGGTGAGAGGGCAACGATGGCCTTCGACTTACAAAGCCAAGGTTTGGGAGACGGCAGGACCTCCTATCAACGGGATACGCTTACGGAAAGGAACCGTTTCGTCTCTCGAACTGGGCGAGCACATATATATATATATATATATATATACAAGAAGATGCCGATGAAAGGACACCGCGAATTTACGATTGGCTGACAGGTGGCCGCAGTAGGTCCGTACCGGGAACCAGTCCCTGGATTTTAAATACGACTCACGGACTAACACAGAATTCTTAAAAATATAATCCCGGTCAGCTTAGTTGGCCATGAGATGATCCGTACGCATAGAGGAACCGATAGAGAACTTGCGAATACTTCAAGGAACGTAGATCCAAGGTCCCCGTAGATACAGATCCTGGATGCGAGCATCGGTCGGCCTTTTGAAAGGTTCGTTTGCGCGTTTCTGTCCCTTTAGGAAAATTTATGCCAAAGAAAGTCCGTGTATTATCGAAATCATGGTAATGTGGCAATTCCGCGTCTTTTAAACGAACGGCTACAGAAACTATTGGCGCATCGTTATATTTATTGCAACGTTTACATACTAGTTAGGAGCGCATGATTTCTGCCAATAGTTTTTTACTCGGTGTTTGGTCGACGAAGGAAAGTTTGATTTCTACAGTTTGTTTTGGATAGCGAAACTTCATCTTACGAAAGGTCTAATAAGAGACAAAGAATACGCGAAACTCATTTGCATGAAGAAGAAACGACTTTATTCGGTGGCAGAACGGCGCCAGCCGGAACAAAAGTGACTTTTCAAGCTCACGACAAAGTTTTCGCCTCAGGAATTCTACAACTCGCGACATTTGCATGTAGGTATACGCAAGCAACAAGATTGTTCATCGTGACTGCACATCACGACCTACGTACAGGACACCCTGGCACGTCAATGATTGCAGCCGACTTCCTGATGGCTATTCACGGAACAAAGAGGAAGAAAAAGATACAAAGAGCGGAGTGCAGTTTCTCAACGGCACTTTTCAAATAGCCTCGCCATATTTCTCGCTTAAAGTTCCTGCTTATCCGAGCCTTTTTCAACGAACACAGGAAGCAATAAAGAAACAGGAAAACAATTCGTCAAGCTGTGAATTTTGACGATTTTTAACACGCGTCATTTTATAATTTTCCTTCGTCCTTTTTTCGTGGCTAATTTCGGAATAATTTGAGCGTGAATTACTCGAGCAGCAAATTATATTCGTTTATTCGGGCATTTAAAGGCAAATACTAAAAATGAAACACGCGAGGGACAAACAAAGAGCCTTTTAAACAAAATTATGGAACGATTTTTCATTTTAAAATGACTGATACGAGGCTTCCTCTGATCTAACTTTTTTTTTAGATTTACCTGGGAATTCCAAAATATAATACGCCGTATAATATTCCCAGATACTCGTAGCTGATATAACAACGAGCTGCGGGATTTTTAATTAATCCTAATTCCGCGGACAACTTCGTTTCGTCCATCTGCATATTCTTTTTAACAAAGATGTAAAGAATCGTGGAAGATCTTTCGATTCCAAGAAACGCTGGTCGGTGAAGCCACCAGTAATGAGATACGTTACTCTGCAAAATATCTGATACAATATAAACTTTACGTATTCGTTATCTCGCCGTTTATCATGTTTTGCGTATCACGGCCCACGTTGTAGGTATAAACTGGTACCTCGGTGATCACACGGGACCACCCGGGGCCTGTCTCGCGCACCGAAACAAGAAGAAAGGAAGAAACATCTCTTCCCCCCGCGCAATTTCTTGACGAATGCCTCCAAAACTCCACGCACCGACCAACTCATTCGTGAAACGCAATTCCACTTTTTCCAAATGAAGCGCTCCGTTAGATCGATGGAAATATTTCGTTCGTTTCAATTTCTTTAACTAGAAAGTTTATTAATTTGCCCTCGGTGTAATATTTTATTACCGTTAGTTCTGCAAACATCGTTTTGTCTACCTATTCGTCCAATTCGCCATTCGTCTAACAAAGAGTAATTAAACAAGAAGAAAAGAAAACAAGAACCAATAACTTGACCCGAGATTCTTAATAAAACAATAAAGAATGAAAAAGGAACACGACTGACAGAAAGCTACCCAAACCATCTACTAACTAGAATCGGTCCTATGCACCTATCAAAACAATGGTCAACAAGGAGCAGAGAATCTAGCGGAATAATAATATGCCAGGCGCAGAACTGCAGCCCGGGGCGCCTAAGAAAACAAGGAACCATCGAAAAAGGAACGAACGAAAAACGCGCAACCTTGACCTCAAAGAGCAGAAGTTTGGAAAAGGAAAGAAAGGAAGAGAGAGAAGAGTTGCTTGAAAACTAGCCGCTGATGCATATTCCACGAAGCTATTTTTAATACCGTGCAACTATTCATCATGCCTGAGCATCACACCGGTCACATATAGCCGCAACTTCTAAAGACAGGGTCCGACAAGGACGGGTAAAGAGAGGGCGAACGGGTAAGAGAGAGGAAGGCAAAGAAACGAAGGCTCTTCTTCTTTCCTTCTGTCTTTTCCTCGCAATTCCTTCACGAGCCTCGCCAAAACATCCTGCATCGGCTGACGCCTTCTCTTCCACGTACAAAAGCTACCAACGGTCGCGATGATGTCGTCCCGTGTGTATACATACGAGTTTTATCCACGTAGACAGAGCCGCCACTGGCAGTCACAAGCTCACATGTAAATCACGTGTGCCACACACGAGGCTGTTTCTGCCGTGGCGGACGCTCAGGTGAGAGAAGAAGACGTTGGAATTGGATGGCTACGCGCGTCCTCCGATTCGGATCCCAACAAAACAGACGCGCCGCGCAGGAAGCGATCGTGGCATCATTTTTCTCTCTATCTCTTTTTTCTTTTTTTGTTTTTTTTTTTTTTTTTTAAATACCTATACACCGTGGTCGCAAATTTGTGATACGATCGAAGCGAAGAAGATTTCGTGGCTGAAAGCAAGGAGACGATCCGGAATAAGAAAATTACGTTAGAAGTTTGGTTTTTGAAGCTATCGAGTTGGCGAAATCTTTTTGCGAGTGACTTAAACTCTCGTGACATCATCCGGCGTTTCCTTCGTTTCGAAAGCCAGCAGCATTTTGTCGTAGAGAGAAAAAGAGGAACTAGGAATATCGGTACCAAAGTGATAGCAAGACGTTGAACGAGCTGAGCGAGGTTAGAATGCATACCAATTACAAGAACGCATCCGTTGTAAGTCGATGAGAAAGAACGCAAGGTAAATAACGTCCGTAAGAATGACATTCCATGTCACGGTACGTGAAGCTCCATAGAAATGGTACATTTAAATAGCTACAACGTCTTTCCAAAACGTGTTAGAAAAATTAATTACGCCGCGCATCCTTTCAAAACCTCGTGTGTTTTTCGTTCTGTTTTCAAATTGGATATTATCGTATGATCTGCAGCGCACGAGTGTCAACCTATAGGCGAGTAATTACTCGGTTTAGGAACTAATCCGAAATTATTGGTTTATATCGAACAGAGCGGCAAATTAAACGTTCAATTCCACTTGACAAGATTTCAAAATCGCCAACCAATTCCAATCACGATTTTGTTCTCGCGGATCGCTGGTAAATGAACAAATAAAAAGAGCCAAGGTTTCACGATTGACAAACGAAGAAACCAAAGAGGTTCCCCCGGTTGTCAAATGAAAAAACAAAAAATTAAAAAGAGATACGAAAGCATCCCAGTGGGCAAATTGATAAAGACGTCGAAGGTGGCGGGTAGGCAATTAGCTGTTGGCGGGCCAACTGCGAATCACGCGAACGAGCGAGTCTCGCGATAGAGAGAGAGAAAGAGAGAGAGAGAGAGTCACGCGTGTGCGTGCTCGCGTGAATGACGCCTGGTACTTTTCAAAGAAGGCATCATCTTCGATGCGGTGTGCATAATCAAAAGCAGAATCCTTCGGCCGGAGAATGCCGCTTGTTCGATTAGCGGCCCGTCTTTATCGTACCTCATCGCATACCGCGACGTGTGCTATAGGAAGGCTGCCATTCACGAATGAAATCTCTCACCGACGATCTGCCAGAGATTCAAACGAGGCATCGTCGTGTCATCCGGTACTATATGCGAAACAATCGCGTGGCCTGTCCTCTTTTATTTATAATCACCGCCTTATGTTCTCTGACCCGTTTTTAAAGTAACATCTATCGATCAAAACAATCGATTGTTAGATTAGAAAGCAAGAACCGCGTACATGCTTTCAATTGTATTCGCCTGTGTCTGTCGTCTACCAGTCGTAATGTACCTGAACACCTCGAAACATCTTGCAAAAATGGAAATTCCATGCTCTGAAAATTCTCTTTCGAAGAAGAAGTCGAGGAGCAAACAAAAATTTTTTTTTTATTTGGAAGTATTTTACAATCAATTCTCATTGAGAATTATAAATAAATTATTCTGGCGTGGTACTATAACGCGAATAATAAGTGTTTATCGCGTGTTTGATTCTAGCTGAATCTAATCTTTAAATCTAGAGAGTAATGTCTTTTTAGCCTGCGGATCTGATCCGTCGTGTCGAGTAATTGAGTAATTAGTGGGTTTTGGTGGTTGTTAATTCTTATGCTACATCCATTACCGAATTTGGATATTTCTTCTTTAAAATAAAATAAGACGAACATTCCCAAACGACAGATCGTGCATAATTTTCAACATCTGCGAAACACCTTCTAGCCAGAATCTCGATATCCTAAACAGCAAGCATACCTTTGCAACAGTTCCACCGAGACAAGCACTTTGGATAGATTTATGATACAACACCGTTAGAGGTTTCTTTTATTTTTCAAGCATACCTTCTACATCAATTCCACGTGTACGACATAATGGAATTTCCAGGGTGACCAACGATACCACGTATACGCGGAGAACGTACGATCAGGTAATACCACTTTTTCTCGAAAGTTTTTGCAAGGACAACCGTTGTGGATCATCCTTGCAACATTCCCTTTCCGATTCCCACATATATTTTATTAGCTGGCGGCTATGAACTCTCTTATCCCGTGGAAAATTAACGACCAACAATCGGTACAACAAACGTGCAATTTGAACCGTAAGGATGCGTATAAAAAAATTATTTTTTAACGTTAGTCGCATTGATCTGTATGATCGTATCGGCGGGATATCGAATATCCTTCGATAAAATAAGAAAATAGCTTCGATGCTACGTAACATTGGGAACGTAACACCGCACGGCGATAAAAATTCGTCTACGATGGAATCAGAGGTACGAGCAAAGTCTGTCGGAACAGAAGCGAGCAGGGTGAAAAACATTTTGATCGACGTCCAACCTGTTCCAGTTGAACGGCGTAGTTTACTACCTGGAAGTGGAAGAACATTTCTGATAGCGAGGTAGGATCCCTGTCGATCTAGAATAGAAACTGGACTTGGTGATTCTAGAAATCGGACGTTCACCGAAAGAATCGATCGAAAAATCGAGGGGACTGGTCTGGTTAAACCAGTTGTCTAGCCGATTGCCGGCCTTTGCGAATGCTGATTGCTGCGGAAAAATGATCAGCAAAACCGTTAAATTAAGCGCTAGACTATCGTACGTTGATAAGCCAGTGCGCGAATTTTGTTCGCTGATATATGAAGCGTGACAGAACACTCGTGCTGTGCCCTGGATCTTGAAGAGCCAAATGCTAATAGAAATACCGCGGATCTCGGTTAGACGTTCCTCTTGCTCGCCTCTTTCGCCGGCAACTTTCGTCTTTCTCGTTTAGAACATGATCGGTAAATGAAGAAATCGACGCACAGGCGCAGAAAATTGTTCGAGGAAACATTCTCTTTCGGTAGGCAATAAATCGATCAAGTCGAAAGCGACTATTTTACAGGTGACGGCATAAAGGAAATTCCAAGGCTCGGTTGCTTGATTACTGCCGCTTTCAACACAAGTTCAACGACCTATGTTACAAGGCCATTCAAGGTCATTCATGATGACCATCACGTCAGGAAGCGATCTTGAAATTGCAATTCCAATCGACGTCTTTCGTCTGTAACGTGAGAGTACTCGAGCGCGAGACTGAATATTAAAACGTGCTTTCAACGTGACACTTTTATCGTCTTTATAAAAACCATATTTCGAACGATTCAAAGAATATCGTTGATATTCACGGACCGTTTCATTCGCCAGATTCGCAAATAATCTATCATTTTTATATCGAATGGCAAATCGATTAAAATAGAGAAGGAAGTGGAGAATATTTAATCTGATCTTTTCGGAACTTTCCACGTTGACACCGACGATGAGTTCCTTTTCGCGTGAAAAAGCAGAATCGAAAGGGAAACGCCCTAGTATCGGGAAAAAAAAACAATACCAGCCATCGCTGTATTCATAGGTTGGCTAGGTCCGTTGATGGAAACGCGGAAATGTTATCGATCGATTGGACACAAGGTCGCCGAGTTCCGACTATTAATCTAATTGCACGATCAGAGGTATGTGTTCCGAATGCAGCGGCTGTTTCGACGGTTCCGCTCGTTCGTGACAATTTAGCAACGCGGGAGGATGACACGAGCCGCCTCTGAAAAAAAAAGGTGCCGCGATCGTTGGCGAATCGATCGCGTCTAGCGTGTCTCGCACGAAAGGAATGGAACGAAAACTATGTCCGGTCTAGTCTGCTTTTTATTAAATGCGTATCGGATACGTACATACGAAATGTGATTTTTAATGGGTTAGAATTTGATAGACGTATTTGATTACGTGTTTACACTTATAGCGTGCAAAGGCAACGTTTGCGCTAGATAGTAACGATTTTCTTGTTCGCACAAGGCAGTGACGCTTTCCTTACCTGAAAGGAAGGACCTATCCCGATAAATTTCGTTTCCTTCGTGACGTAAGTAGATAACGAGCGTCGCCCCTATCTCGTAAGCGTGAAATTAATTCGTTATTATCGCAGACCTGTTACGAACGAATAAGAATCAGACTGAGGTAAATACCCGAGTTAAAAGATCACCTATTTTTCGGAAACTCGACGAAGACTAAAATGGTACTAGCATCGCCGTTACCGCTGCCATTTTCCCCGTAAGTGATACGATAAAACAAGAACCTCTACATCTCGAGGGACGATTTCCCTTATTCGGATGGGAGGAGAACGGACGACAGTCGGACCCACGTAGGAGTCGTAAGTTCCTGAAAATCGGCCGATATCGCAAAATTGGCTTGCCTTTTTACGGCAATTACGTCAGGGCAGGACGCGGACCAGGTGGAAGTAACTCAGTTAAGCGAAAGGCACGCGCACCACTGAAAACATCGGCAAAAACCGGCCTAAGTATTTCGGTTTTTGCCAAACGCGTACGAGGAAATCGGCGGGGCGTGTTTTTGCCTGGACAACATTTCGGTACGAGGCAAAAGAACGGGCGCAGGAATTCGATAATCTCTTTACCAGGGTGTCACGTAGGTGCTGCAGTTGCTGCGGCAAGTTTTTTCGTTTATCACGTACGAATCGGGGAGGCCTTCCTCCGGCGGACCGTGGGATCAAACAGGATTTCCGACAAGCTACAGTAACCGAATACACGGCCGATCCTGTTCGAGGAGAGCTTCGCCCATTTCAACCATGGATAGCCTTCTTTTCCGATTCATTTAACCAGCGTTGGCTTAGGTTAGGCAAACCGTATACCGCACGCTGCAATACCGTGCCAAGAGGAATCGGCTCGATCGAATTTTTCCAACGCGAACCGGTCATTCGTTCAATGTCTTTGCTAAAGGCCTAATTATCCGACAGTGGTCTAATAAAGTCTTCATTTTCCCACGTCCTATATTCGCGTGGTAACGTTAACGTAATCAGTCTGTGTACTAGCGTGAAGCCGTAGTACGCAGACTGCCGTCGAGTGCCAGAGAACCGTAGTACAATGATAAATAACGTGAAGACCAAAGTCGTCGGCCAACGGTGACAGTGGTATCGCACCGTAAAATGGATAAACTTGACATATCTCGTTACGACTGTGGAAACTAGTGCTTTTGTCTCGGTCGGTGAACAACGACAGATTCCTAATAATACGTTGAACAAGAGAAAGAGAGAGAGGGAGAGAGAGGGCAGTGCAGTAGAAAGAAACAAGCCAAGCAGGTAAGGAAAAGGATGGAGAAGACGCGCGCGTATATCGCGTATCAGGTCTCGTCAATTTGAAACGAGACCGCCGTTCGTGCGTGCTACTTTGTTTCTGCTTTGACGAAACCTGGAGAATACGGTCGATGGCTCGTGGCGGCGGACCATAACTGCGAGATTAAAATTTCTCGACACCGTACGCCGATCGACAATGTATCCACGAGAGCTGAACACCAATTAAGACGTTACCTGCGCGGCTGAAACTCGATAAGGGCCAAGGAATGGTTCTCCGTGGCCATTTAGACGAGCCGCAGCCGCTGTTGTGGAACACGGGCCACGGAACTTTTTGGCCGGCTAGGAGAGGAGGAACCTTTCCGATCAACGTAAATACTCGTATACCGACGAACGCAACGAAACGAACCAACAACGAAGACGAAGGGAAAGAACCAGGAGGAAAGAGAGAATTGGCCACTGAAGAACGGCGGTGATTCTCCGGTGTCACACATGCCGACGCTCTCTTGGAGCCAGGCCAGCTCGTGTTTCGGTTTTCGGCTTTCCGAGAAACGTTCGCAAGACCTGTCATCCTTCTCTCTCTCTCTCTCTCTCTCTCTCTCTTTCTCTCTTTCTGCCTCGCGACGTTCTTTCTTGCTCTTCTTCGTAGCTTGTCCGGACAGACATTCGCGTCTTCGTGCGCTGCACAATGAACCACCGTGCTCTACGCTCTTACACGGCTAAGGTGATCGAGGATCGGCACACTGGTGGCCTCCGCCCGTGCACCTTGGCAATAGATTCGCGCGCGCTCGTTAACGACGCGTGAAAGTTCGGAGAAGATGAAAACGCGACAAAAGGTCCTCGTTCTTCCTATCGAAGAACTTTACAAGTAAGAATCGAGAGAAACGAGTTTGCGAACGAATCGCGACAAGTGGCAAAATTCGTCCGTTCCTGAAACGTCGTTCTTTGGATAAAAGGCTACGGAAATACGTTAAAAAGTCCGGTAGCATTGGCAAGACCGAATGGAGCGACGAGTCGCGATAGTGATTTAAGAAAAGGTGGAAAATAAACAACGTATATACGTAAAAAGGTTGAAGCAGTAGGACAGCGTACGTTTCTTTGCGTTGAGCGATAGCGTAATATCGGTATCATGCGTCGAACGTAAAAGAGAGCAAGAAAGAAGAGAGAAAGGGGAGCTCGTCTGGTGGCGCCCGCAGACGACCGTTTTTGTTCCCTTATAATTTGGCAGTAGTCAACGGTTCCTTCGCAGAAGGACAGGATGCGCGCATGCCTTGCAAGGATCGTGAAGAATTCGTTGCCGGCGTTCTCTAAGAAATTGTATCGTCTGCCTTTTAAAGTATCCATCGACATAGGATTTCTGTTCGAACGTTTACACACGATCTTGAACCCTGGAAATGTTTGGCTGGACCAAGAAATTGGCTCAACGACGGACAAACGACCCTGAGGATCGAGAGGAAATTTCTTGACTAACTGACTGCAGGGAGAAACTTTGTCAGAATGCGACACTGGATTCTACGTGAAGTGTGTTTGCCTTGCGTCTACAGGGTGTCTCGTATTACTTAATCTTTCAAAGTATTTCGTCGATGATAACATGCCCGAAAAGGAAACTTCTCACGCACAGCGATACTCTGAGTTTCTCTCACGGAGGATATGATCTAAATTTGGAAATATGGAAAATAAGATCTTCGTCGCTCTATGTTCATTTTCGTTAATCTCGTCACTTTTAAGTCCCTCCGGTGGCTAAAAAGGAGTCTCAGTCACAAATAGTCGACAATAGCGTTACAATCTGATGGAACAAGCGTTTTCTATTCATCTCGACAAACGCTCTAAACCTGTAAATATCTTAAAGCTTCATTTCGTAACACCTTGTATACGAAGCACTAAACGGCATCTGGTCTGGATGGTAACAATTTTCTGACGGAAATCGTCTCCATGCCAAGCTGTCGCAACTTGAAAATCGCGTTAAAGGAAGCCAATGAGCATTCCAAGGATCGTATCGGTCCTTTCGATCGGTTCTGAATTAAAGAAGAAGAAGCAGAGAAAAAGGAGGAGAAATTTGGCGATGAAAAGTTCGCAGCGACCGTTGAAAGAAAGCTGCGCTCGGTGTGTCGTGGCGCGCATAACAATGTGCGGCATACCACGATTTGCGGTTGCGAGGGGATAAAAGTGCGGTGCAAAACACTTCTGAGAAAAATTCTGGCAAAGCTTCTTCGGGAGCGCAACGCCACTCCTTTTCTTATCGAGGATGTTTTTGTGAAACGCGGAACGTGAGACGTTTGAACTTGAGAGAAAAAAAGAAAAAGAACAAGGGAAAAACAAAAGAGAAAGGGAAACGAGCGGTTGCTTCGCGACCGATTCAATTCGATTCGGGGAAACTCGAATTTAGATTAGGTTTTGGTATTCGTCGAACATCGTCCTTTATGCGTACGTATCTCTCTTCGAATACCACCGTAGAAGAAACTAAAAAATACCTATCGAGTTCAACATTTTTAATAGAAACGTTAAGATTAAATTCGCTAATTTCAATTTCAAATTAATATTTGCATATTCAAATCAAAAATTTTTAATAAGTCATAAAGATGAACTAAACGGAATATTTGAAATATTTATTACGCTATTCCAATATCGTAATATACCGAAATGTAATCGATATGTTTTAGAAAGTATATTGTGTCTACGTTGTAGGAAAATTCTATTCAAAGATGGTCGCACGTTGCTAGTTTCGTAGCAAAGTTATGGCAATTTATTCTCGCTTTTAATTTCATCAGGCGTGACATCATTGTGATAAAATCAGACATTAAAAATACGTTGGCTTCTTGCACTGACAATGAGCAAGCAACGCAGAATTACGTCATTCCGTGTTGTAGTAAACGTGCGTAGCGGTAATCCGTAACAATAGTACACGATGGCCTTCGTGATAGCCGCGTAGTTTATGGGGGCATCTTCAGTTTTGACGGTGTATAAAAAAAAAAAAAAAAAACTGTGATTTTTTGATCACACGTAAACTCGAAACGTCGTAGACTCAAAAATAATATCGTGCAGCTACGTTTCAACGTTTTTTGTTAGCCAAAGCCGATAATGAAATTGAAAGTTTGATCCATTTAAGTCGCAAATCCGTCGTACCCTCGTTATATTCTTAACCATCTACAAATACAGTTTCTTAAACAGTTTAAAAAGTAAACAGATAGATATTTTCTCGTCGATGTTTCAACGGACACGATTCCTTTGAGACCCTGCTGGCTACTGTCTCCCGCCATTCTTCTCGTCTCATCTTCTTTCTCCCGTCTTCGTTTTTTCCCCTGTTCCTTTATTAAGTCTTTTTATAAGAGAAAGTACGAAACCGTGCATAAAATGAGCACCGCTGACTGCTAACAGCATCTACACTCCATGAATGGAACGGCTTCCAGGAATAGTACAGCCCACTCAAAAATGTCGAGATGCCAAGGCACACAGGAACGATGACCAGCAACATGTTGCACGAAAAACGATTAATTAAGATTTCTCCCTCGTTAAGCTGGAAATTACTCGCGCCCCTAAATGTTGCATTTATTTAGTCTATCTTATTCATCATCGTGACACGTGTAATCTAGGGTTCAGACTCGCTTTAACCCCTTCGCTACGAAGGCTGCGATGCAATTTACGGCGATTGTGTTGCATCGTGACTGAAGGAAATAAAAGTTGTCTGGCCCCGCGTTGCCTCCTACCACTAATTTCTAAGCGGTTGATCTAAGCGGATTAGAGCTTGCGTCTATGAACGCGAACATTAAGAAAATTACCGTGAATCGAGTATATATTCTAATAGATTTATGAACAGCTAACGTTTCAGTCGTCTGAATGTTAACCCAGACTGGATAACGGCGAACCGATGTATGATAAAGCGAAGGACAATGACGCCTACAATGCAACTTCCTGATTCTAATTTGGTTTCGTCTCTAACACGTACGTTATTCGCTGCGTTGTACAGATATAGCATGGGGCTAACGTACAAAAGTTCCGGCAACAATTTTGCATTCTTTGCTTGATACGCGATTATAATTATCTCGTGCTTCGATAAATTTTTAAAGCAACAAGTACATTTTCTCTTTCGTATCCGGTTTACTCGTATTTTATTCCTCTGTGGTAAATTAATTACGGAATAATAACACGGAATCACATATTATTATTACGCTGTTATCTTTATGAATGGATCTCGATAAATGTTCAGTTACATCGGCACGAATGTTATAAAGAAAAATTACATACCGAATACGAGATTTCCCGACTTTTGAAGTACTTAATTAATCGGTATCCGCGATACGATTTTCTGTATTTGTTTGCGCTTAAAAAGTTTTGATACAGAATGTGCGAATTTATGGACCACCCAAAGAAAGAGAGAGAGAGAGAGAGAGAGAGAGAGACAGAGAGATCGATCACAGATATCTTTGTACATTAGATCGCGATTTCTCCTTAAAATATTTTATATAAACGTGAAAGTACAAAACCGTGTTGCCTGTTTCGTTTTTTTATGAAAAGATTCCACAACTGAATTTATAGATTTTTAGAATTATTTCCTAAAATCTGACTACCATTTTTTTCTTATCCATTTGTTGCGTAACTTCCATAACGTTGCTTCGAACAGTATCTTTTATACGAAACTGAAATATTTAATTACTTTTTTAGAAGCTAGTAAATGTCGGCGTAACTGTGGGACAAAAGTAGGTTAAAACATTTAAACTGATTCGAAGGTTGAAACATCGTAGAAATTTATAGCATCATACGAAAGAGTTATAATTTTTGTTTGTTCGAAGACTAACTTCCAAGGTTGCGAAATTCCAAAAGTCTTAGATTTCTAGATCAAGGATAGCCGTTACCTCTGTTTCGTATCTCGGCATAAACTGAACTTTTATGACTTTAAATCCTTAATTATACCATGAGAGAAAGTTCAATATCCATTTACCTTATCGTGAAACAACAGTTAAACCTTACCTTCGAAGCTAAATTTACAAAATATATATAGGATTATAAAATCTTTGATTAAAATATAAATTTCTGTACGTAGCAAGGTTATACCTAAAGGGTTATACCCGCTGGCAAAACTAACGATATAAGGATCATCTGCGATTATCTTAAAAGTTCATAGTAGCGCTATGAATGAAGAAATAAACGATAAAATATCTAGTTTCTACATATACCAAGGCAATATCTACAGTTCTGTACTCAGAATGGCGATAAAAAAGGATCATATCGCCGGCAAAACAAAAAAACCCAAAAGTGCAAACCGCAAAACTTCAGTAGCTGAAGTCGTGGTAGACCATGAAGAGTCAAGTCCAGGAGGAATCCCCATGAAAGTCCCATGAAAGGAGAACACGTATACACAGGCGTAACAGATTTTAAAACGTCGTGGTCCCGGTAATGTATTCATAAACGTACCTCTGCCGTCCCACAAAAGGAACGCAGGATAGTGGTGTGTCTTTAAGGCTGTTCTTCTTTTTCTTCCCCCCCCCCTTTTTTTTTCTCATTTCCTTTGCGCAAAGATTCTTGTTTGCCCGTTTTACGTGCTCGACTGACCCAAGTCATGTACCCATGACCTTGCGTTTAGCTGAATAACCTTTATACGCGTACGATGCCGAATTGAATCCAGTTCCACGAAGTAAAACGGGCCTACTCGTCTCTTCTGTACGCTCGCTTTCATCGTTCGGTCAAATGCCCGCATTATATTCACGGATATTAAATTCACGTTAGAGAGAAGAAACCAAGGGAAACATCCGGGGAGGTCTTCTCGCCGATTTTAATTCGTCCCGCGTGAAACGAATTCCGCTAGCTGGAGTATTCTACAATGGTCAGCTAATCGCTGTGATACCAATCATCGTTTATTGCTCGTCGTGAACGTGGAATTTAGTCGGTGTCGAGTACTTGGTTCTTAGATTATAAGACCATGTAATGATAGTTGTACTTTGTAGGATATTAGTGTAATAGTTTGTTATAAAGATGACTACATATCCTATTTTGTAATAAATTGTATATAAAATAACATTATAAGTAGCAAAAACGTGAACGATTAGATTTCATCGAACATTAGCTATTTCGTACTAAATTTCATAGTTCGATCATTCCAGAAACGGTTATACCGAGATTTGAATTTCCGCCATTTTGGTTCTCGTTTTATATTCAAAAGTGGAATAGTAAAAATAGTATAAATTACGATCTAAAGGTTAAAATGTTACGAAAACTTTCCTACTCTTCCTATTCAACAATCCTAATGACTATGAATCAATAGTAAACGAAAAGACTTTAAAAAATCACTCACCAAGCAGAAGTCGTTGAACGTTGAGGTTTGGATGCTGCGATGTAGTCTCCTCTTTTTTACAGCTCCAACACACGCTTCTTGATAATGTGATACACCTGTCAATCACTGAAAAATATGAAGTAAGAACTATTCAAGGGTTCGTTAACTCTTATTACGTGCAATAGGAGTCTTTGATGCAATGATTCTTACTGATTCTTAATGATTCTTTCGTACATACCTATATTCAACGCTTCTCTCGACCACAAGAACTAATGACGCTTAAACTTCAAAAAACACAATGGCGGAATTAACGAATAATCGCGCGCGCAGTTTATATATTTCACATTTGCAAGGAATTAAATATCACGTGTACCAACGTTGGAGTATTAAAACTAATATAGAATGCGTAGACTTCCATAAGTAAGGGTGGCAGCACTGAACAGTGTACCTAGTTGTTACTTTGACAGCAAAGATAACCTAAAGTATATTTAGGTTGTATAAACTACCTATTTATTTGTGTCCTATAATATATTTTGTCTTAATAATTTTATTGCATTAAACCAGAAACATGTCGGAGCGTAAAGTTTTAAACGTAAGTAAAATTTCACAAATAATTACATTAAATTAAATGACGATACGTTTATATTATTGTGTAGATTGATTATATATATTAACATACATTAATTTATTACATTAATCATAATCTTTATATTTTAGAAATATTATCCGCCGGATTTTGATCCGTCAAAAATCCCTCGTATGAAATTAGCCCGAAATAGACAATATACAGTTCGATTGATGGCTCCTTTCAATATGAGATGCAAAACTTGCGGTGAATACATTTACAAAGGAAAAAAATTTAATGCTCGTAAAGAAGATGTTGAAGGTGATGATTATTTAGGAATACGAATTTACAGGTTTTACATAAAATGTACTAGATGCCTGCAAGAAATAAGTTTTAAAACAGATCCCAAAAATACGGATTATGAGATTGAAGCAGGTGCAACCAGAAATTTTATGGCCTTAAAGTTAGCGGAAGAACAGGCACAGAGAGAGGAAGATGAAGAAAAAGAGGAAGAAGCTACCAATCCGATGAAACTCTTAGAAAAAAGAACATTGCAATCGAAACAAGAATTGGAGTTGTTAGAATCTTTAGAGGAATTGAAAGACTTGAATCGTAGACAGCAAACTATCGATTATGATCAAATGTTAGAACAATTTGATACAGACGCAGCCAAACAAAGAACAGAGAAAGAGCAAGAAGAATATGACGAAGAGTGTGTTAAAGCGATATTTGGTAAAAAAATTGTTGTAGAAGAAGAAATTGTGGAATTAGATGAGAACGAAAGCAGTGAACCAGCAAAAAAGGTAATGAAAAGAAGTAAAAGTAAAACTGAAAATAATAAGTGTCAATCTACAACAGACGAAGAAAAGGTAAATACTTACTTTATTTCTTTATCTTTGGTTAATTAATTCTAATTTTTAAATATTTATAAAAACTATAAAGCGTTTTTCATTTTTTCTTTTTTTTTTGAAGCCTAAGGAAACTCAAAAAATAAAACCATCTGAAACATCATTGTGGTCTGAAAGTACACCGTCATCGTCAAATAAAAAAAGTTTGCTAGGCATAGTTAAAAGAAAAACAAATTTAGTAAATACCAAAGTAAATTCAAACACTGTAGTTGCTAGTACCAATAAGGAAGAAACGCAAACTTTGGCAAGGAAAGAAACCGATGCTCCTACGGAAGAAAGTAAAAATCCAAATAAAAATACATCTGAAAGTATGCATAAGCCGACGAGCAATAATGGTCTGTCTTTACTGGGTGCATATTCTGGCAGCAGTGATAATGACAGTGATTAACATAACGTTTGATAAATTGTTCACATAATTTAATTTTATTAATTTTATTATAAAATAAAGTATATGTATAAAATGTACAGAGAAAAATATATAAAGAAGCCTCGTCGATTACAATAGTATAAATCAAAATACATATACTCAATTTACACGCCTCTTCTCAAAAATATTGCCAACAATCTACGATTCGATTAACCGTGTCGAATATCGAATCAAAAAGATCTTGCAAACGATATAAAGTGCCGCTTACCAAAGACTTAATGTTTAATAACATAAAATAACCTCTTTGACAAAGAGATCGACCAAAGATGGAGATCATTTACGTTGACGATGATTAGAAAGTTCCTTACAGGATGCCGAAGCCCTTACCCCTAAAACATAGAAAAATAAAATCGATCAGAGAGTTGAAGAAATTAGAAATCGGTCTGTTTCAAAGGCTAGGCACTCTGTAAGGAACTTTTGTATCGACGATATAACATTGAAAATTCGGTAGCAGGGAGTACCTAGCCTATTAAATCAGACCTTATTAATACAACGTATAAATTTATTTACAACGTACTTTACTAATGGTTCCCATGTCAAACTATGATTAAAGGTTGTATATGAACTTTTTATTTTTTATACTAATAACGACTGCAAATGTTATTTATAGTCATTAAGTAACAAACTTATTGTAATATTTTCAGAAAATTTAATTGAATTACGTTCAATGCATTATTTGCATCAGCTGTCTACTGCATCAGTTTTGTATATAAAATAATTCAAGAGAATTGCGTGTGTGAGATTTAATAACACCACAAAACCAAGCCATTTATTCCTACGTTGATGAAACACATCCTTCAAAATTGCAACAAGATATTGTACGCGTTGAACATGAACAGTCCCTTAACAAAGGAAGCTATGTACAGTAGTTTACAAGGCGACACCATGAGGCACGGTCTTATTTACCAGCGGCGACCGAGCACGATGATGAAGATGACGATATTGATGATAATCTCTCTGATAAGGATTTTGCGACTCCCTGCTACTATCATTCACATTATCAGACTCTTCGTCCAAATTGTACATCTCAGAGGTATACCTTCTATTTTTATCCATCGAAGGTAAGTCATAAAAGTATCGATCATTTTGGAAGTCGCGAGTATTTATCGAATCTTGCGTTATTTTGTGACTAGACACGTCCGTCAACCAGTTACGCAAAGATTCGTTAGTATTGTCAGTAGAATCGTTTTTGTTTGACCAAAGTTGATTGTTCTCCGCGGATGTTTCTTGGCGACAACGTTCACAAATGTAAGGTTGATCCTCGTCGGAGGATGTCTGTCGCTGTATATAGTCTCGGTAATCGTGTAACTGTCGATGATCAGTTTGCGAAGAACTCGCACCATGTAAAAGTTCTGACCTAGTATCGACCAAATCGTGTTGATTTCGATGCAAGAAAGAATGCAAGTTGAACGAATCTTGTGAAAAAATTTGATCAGAGTCGCTAAGATTTTCCTGATTATCCGTAGATAATCTATCTCGTTCATTTTCCACGTCAAACTCTATGCAAGATGACGACTGTCCCCTAACGTACCGCTGTTCCTTATTCCTTTGCAAAGCCAATTCTAGTTGAGCAATGCGATTCTCTAAACGCGTACGTTGAGCTTGAGCTCGATCTTGGTGGTCCTCCATTAGCTTCACCATCTTCTCCAGACGCATAATCTGTAACTGTTTGTTTTCCAAAGTCGTATACAACCCCTGGATTGCCTCCGTTTTTGCAGCTACCTGTTTGTGAATCTGGTTAGACAAAAATATGTCAATTTCTTCGAACAGTTCTATTCTTCTGACACAGATATAAAGAATTTTTAATTACGAGTTGAAACGATTATAACGATATTTAAAAATATGTATATTCTAAACTTTAACTGTTAAAGGGTGTTAAAGAGTAATCCGAATCTACCATAAATCCAGAAAGGAATGAAATAGGAATGATATTTGGGTACCTGCTCAAGATATTCATTGTTCTCATCGTTAGTTGATAATTCTCCATTCTCCTGCTGTGCCTTCCCTTTCAAAATATCAAGCAACTCGTCTCTGACTTTAAGAAACTTGCTCTGCTCACGCATCACACGGTCACGCTGCTCCAACTCCAATTGCTTCTGAGTCAATACAGTTTCTAGCTCCTCCTTTTGCTGAATTACTTCTGCTAAATTGTTGCGAAGATCGGAGACCTGTTGTTGAAGCTCAATCGCATGAGCGCTTAACCCAGCTTTTCCACCCTCCATGGACTGAGAATGCAGCCGCGTTTGAATCTCCATCAACTGCCTTTCTAAGATTCCATTTTTTTCTTGGCTAAATCGCCCCATGAAAATTCGAAAAGTGCATTATTCGAAAAGCTTTAGTATATAAGAATTTAGAGAAGTAATTCTTGATACTTTCATGCACTACCGATAGAACAACTTACGCGTTTTTTGCAACCTTTTTCAGTTCCGAATACTGCATCGTCAGCTTCTGGACTTCGTTGGATTTGAACACTAATTCCGCAGCCAATTTCTCCCTCGAATCTTCCTCCTCCTCGCGACACTAGCTCACGAGAACAGAAGAAAGCGAAACAATTAGAAATTATCACCCTCTCTTCGATCAGGGTAAAAGAGCGTCTAACAAATGATTGAGATTGAATCGAGCAGTTCTTAGGACTTATACGAGGACATGTCCCGAAAGTAGTGCAAACTAACGGCCGCTTGATGCATCACTGCAATGATTTCCTCTTTCTCCTGCTGCAGCTGCAACATCATCTGCCTCTGCGCCTCCAATTCGTTTCTGGTTGCCTGCAACTCGTTGAACAGGCGTACTTCGTTCTCTGTATGACTACCCTCTGACGATTAAAACGAAACACCCATTAAAATTTTATTTTAACGCGAAGATTACACTTTTCTCTCGATGCGACTAAGAGATATGTTTTAAATATTAATTTAACGGAGCAACGCAAATTCACGGATATTTTCCTGTTATTTCTCTCTTTTTTTTTTTTTTTTTTTTTGTTGCGAAGTTGTTATGTACAGGTCTTTGTACCTGTAATAGCGAAATCTTTATTCTTCTCCGCAAGCTCGCATAATTGTTTGCTCTTCTCCTCGAGATTCTTGTATCGCTCCTCTAATTCTGTGAACGCGTCTTTTACTTGTTGCCTATTTTAAATATCAAACTGTTTTATTCCTTTGAACTTAAAAAACCATCCCCTCGTTATAATAACCGCATTTTTCATAATCAAAAACGTTCTTTTCTTATACCTCTTCTCCTTTTCGATCCCAAGATCAGTAGTAACCGCTTTCAGCCTTTCGGATAGTTCCTTGATCGTATTTATCGCTTCGTTTTCCTTGCAATTCATCTTCTCTTTAAGCTCCACCAACCTAAAGCAGACCAAGTTAAGAAGAGAGGAAAAAGGAACTTCAGAAAAGCAGGAAAAACAACCGTGCTTCGAAGCTATCCCTCTGCTTCTCCACCTTAGCGACCAGATCTTCGCTGTTCCTCATCGTCTTCTGCATGTCTTTCATCCTACCCTCTATCGCCAAATCCTTCTGCTTCATTTGACCTTCTATGGTCTTCACGTTGCCCTGCAGTTGCTGAATCTTTTCCTTATCGTTTGCCATGTGCGTCTCCATCTCCCTGATCTTCGTACGTGCTTTCTGCAATTGCGACTCGGTCTGTCGAAGACGCTCTTTGTTTTGGTTATTCTTCTCTTTTTCCGTCTGCAGTTCCTCCATCGTAGCATTTAATTGCGTTTGCAGTTCTCTCTGCGCTTCCGCCGCGTTCGTCTCCTTTATCTTCGCCCTGGAATGCTCGTACTCGTCGATTAGATGCTGCACGTTCCTCGTTAACTCGGCGATCGACTTCTCCTCGATCTCCTGTATTTCGCTCATATGCGACCTAAGAGCGTCGTAATCTCTTTGGTGAATCTCGAGCTGCGTGGTCACTTTCGAGTTCGTGTGATCCGAGTCGTTCCCTTCTGAGCTGGCTTTGATCAGTTGCGACGTCACGAAAGCCACGAAAATCGACTGTTTGTCCAACAGCTCCTGGCAAAGGTTCCGCAACTTCTTTGGGATCTCCCGTAATCGATCCTCCAAGGATTCGAGCATTTCTTTGCCGATAGAGAGTTTCTCGGCGTGAACGTTTGCTGCCTCGTTGTAATTTGTTTCAGTTGCTGGAAAATGTTTGCTCGATCCGACCTCCAGTTTCAGAGTTTCTACTTTGCCCGGATCTTTGGCACCACTGGTGATTAGTTTCTCACGGAGCTGAGACATCTCGTTGTACAGATCTTGCGCGGTTTTCTGTGGAAATTTCAATTCGCGTTAAATCTTTTGACTGAAAAATTATGATAGTCTCTGGATTATACAGATGAAGGAATATTTTGGAAACATTGTAATTTTTAAGAATATGGATCTTTTCGTAACAGCAGAGGATCACGCTTTGAATACGTGAATATTCGTGATAGATCATTTCTAAATAATTACCTGTTTGTCCGTCAACTCCTTCTTTAGTAGCAAGTAACGTTTCTTTTTCACTGCATATTGATTTTCGGGTCTAAGCGTCGATCCAGCTGGCAGACTGGATGTGGGCCTCTTGTGCGAAATTGGACTGACTGATGATTTTCCTGGCGTACGTCGAGCGGAATTACTCAGCGATTTATTACTGATGGAAGCATCTTCCGTGGTATTACTTGCGGAATCTCCCTGAAATTGCAATTATATCTTTCATTATACGTCGGCATTGAACGTTTAATATGTCGTTAAGGTACTTTAAACTACAAATTTTCAAGATTATTAAATATTTCGTTGTTAAATGAATTGCTTCAATTTGTAGAATTGCGGTTAATACGAACAGCAATCGAACTACGTCCTGACTGATTGGTCAGAGTTCTATTTTTTTGAGCTGCGGAGTTACACCTAGTTCCTGCGCTTGACATCGCACTTTTTTCTATAGCGCTTCTTGACTCTTCGTTTTCTAAATTTTTAAACAAACATCTTTAATTCGGGCGACTTAATAATAATAGATAATAATAGACAATGATAGAACGAATTCGTCGACTTATTTTTTCGCTGAAGGGAAAAGGAAAACTAAGAATCTTAATCGGATGGATGTAGAAAAATTATTTTATAGTAACTCCGGTATCTTAACCGCCGTTTAAACGAAGACACACATAAAAAATACAGTCATTTATCCGTAGCTCCAATGCAACAGCAATTCAGTCACGTCAAAACCGTATAATCTCTTATTCGATCGCAAGTCGAATTATTCCCTTCAAATATTCACCGCACGAATCGTTTAATTATCAGCGTTCCACGTTTACACAAACGCGAATCCCTTCTTTTCTCTCCAACCAAGCTGTTATCGCAATCAAACAAAAACGAAGGAAACATGACGAAATATATCAAAGATCGCAATCAGTGACGGAATGTGATAAGAAGAGAGCTAAAAATATTTTGCTGGAGGGAAAGGGAGAAAAATTTGTCGCGATTTAAGAAACGACGAAATCGCGTGGGGAACCTGACGGTTGGTGCGACGTAATCAATTGGCTCATTATCGTTGTCGATGGCTCGGCGTCGGTTGGACACGGTCCGGGTTTCGATGTCTACGACACGTGGGCAAATTTGCGGCGTTCTCGGAGATGTGGTCGGGTTTCGATTTCATGTTCCTGCCGGTTGAAAGGCAGCGATGTCTCACGACCGTCCACTCGTTTAAGACAGTCGACGACTTCGCGAACATTGAACACCGTCACCGTACGTTTCCTTTGGCAAGCGGATCGTACGATTTACAGATAATTCTCGCGGTTTAAACCATCGTTTGGCATAATCGACACGCGGCACGCCGGACGCTTCGGTTGTCGGGTTACGTTCCACCCTGGGACTTTCGTCGGGATATCACACGATGATTTTAACCGGTTCCCCCGAAACGTCAAGGAAGGGAAAGAACAACGACGAACGCCTTAATGACAGGCAATTGTCAAGGATTCGTTCGATATTTTGATAGTTTCAGAAAGCGTTCCGTGAGATGGAACTGAGAGCTCGATTTTTACACGAATATTTATTCTGTATTCTATCGTTCAATAATTTATCAATTGACGATATAATACTAATGAATTAATAAATTGGCTAGAGGTCATAGAAGAGTAATCGATATCGCAAGAAAATATAATAAATTTGTTATTTTGTTTGAAAATGTATATGCGCTTAATGTAAAATAATTTATTAATACGAGTTATTATTTTCTATTTATATTTCAAAGCAACGTTCAAGTCGGAGCAGACAGCGGCGTGTGAGAATAAAGAGTTTGAAACGACTCATGATGTTTCTAGACCTTTTAAAAAACTACTCAATAAAGGCCGACCTTGCACTCGATTGAACTCTCGTCCGTTTCGCTGCGAGAACATTATTTGGTAATTATCGTGGCGCTCATGTTTTATTTTTGAACACGCGGCTGATCAACCGGAGCCCGGCCTTCGATGATTCAAAATTGGCGAAACGAAATCACTTTATCATACCTTTTATTAAAATAGGAAATATGAACAATTCGATACGCGTAATAAAAATATTTAATTAATATCTACGATCGTGCCTTGCCATAATGATAATTTCATTCATGTATTAATTTTCTCGCTATATACGCGTATATATAGTCAATCTATTTCGAACCAAGATAGGTTTGCATTTATTTTCAAAATAAATATAGCAATGATAATTCAATCCGGAATAATCGCGTCCATATATAAACAATTATTAAACTTTTGCAATAAATTAATTTATTATTCCTAACGAATGAACGCGCAAACAAACTCTGTAATTATCTCTGTAATATCGCAATTACGATCTCGTATGGTATAATAAAATATTGCAGACTAAAGAACCGTATTTCATCCAGCTTTAAATTCGAAATTCCATCATTTCGCAGTTTTGGTACTTCACGAAATTTCGTTTCGAGTTAATTTTGAGTCACTTACAATTAAAGAATCTGGTTGACTTTTCTTCCCTATCAATCCAAACGGAAGTAGAAAAAGTTTCTAACCAGCCGCGTTGAAATAACAGGAACGCATATGGAGTGTGCTGTCTGACCCTAGCGGAAGAATCTCCTTTGAAACGCACTGCGCAGCCAATCTGCGCAAGTGGTGAGTTGTTATTAGCGCGCCTCGACAGACGCAGTCAGTTGGCCAGAGACTCGCGACTGTGACGGATCTTTCGAATGTTTATTTCGATTATGTTTAACACACGTGACATGAAGCACGAAAACCAACCGTTTTAAGTTCGGTCCACGTGTTCTCTACGCTCGTGTACGAATCATTCCAGTTGTCATCATGGTGAGTACCAAACTTTTATACCTTTTACGGTAGAATTATCTATATAAGAAATTGAACGATTTTTGAACGAATACTTAAGATCATAACATAGTTATGTATAAACAGATTGCTCTATGAAATATCATTACGTTGTATAGATTAAAGATAAGATCAAAAAAGCAGTTATCAAGCATTATCGAAAGCAGAATTTCTACTCCTAATCTGTTTACCTATAATTAAATAGTCCAAAGTAATCTTTTCCTTCGGAATGATAATCTTCTGTTACCTCGTGTCATTTTGGGATTGCCAAGGGTACCTTCCTCTCGTTATTTATATATATATATAATAAAATATAACGATATATTGGATAAAAGTATAATTCATTTACATACTTTGCTGTCATCTATGCTGATAAAATTTATAGAATTTTTATCTATATTCAGCTCGTCTTAAACAAATAAAATAGTGACAATGTTGCTAAAAATGTATCGAACGATAATACTAAGAGCGAATGTAATAAACGACACAATCCCTTTGTGTACGATCTATGTATATTGCCGACGGGGAATGTTGATACAATACGATGAAACGAACAGTTTTATTCTTCGTTTCATTTCACTGTCGCGTTAAATTGAAATACATGTGTGATGGTACGTTTTCGTATCTTACGCTTGTACGTTTTCAAGCACGTGACAAACGGAGATGTTGCAAAGTTTTATGAAATTTCAGATTAACATGAAAATTTCCAGTAACTAGATTGCTGCTCGTCTAATCTAAATATCTAAACATTTCCTATATTCTATGTAATATCTATTTCATCGACTATTCTTTCTATATCTATTTTGTCAACTTCTTTTTAGCAAATATTTCAATCCGTCGCTATGTTTTCAAATATTTCTTCTCGCAGAAACGAATGATACATTATTCGCGTTTATTGTACCTCGGGAACGTTTGCGAAATCAGCTTTAATGGAATCATTCACGCGCAAAGACACTATGCGAATATCGATTCGTTCGATGCACACGATTTACCAAGTGCCTACTAGAAAAGGTCACGAGGGCAGCAAGGGTGCAAACTGGTAATGACCCCAGAAATGACTCACAGAGATACTTTCTATAGCGGAGTGCACTCTTTCGTAACTGTGTAACACTGTATCTACATCGAAGCAACGTGATATTTACAAATGTAATTGGCGTTCGAATTAATATATAAACAATCTCGCTACGTTGCTAAAAGTTCTGTAAAAATTGAGCAGGAAAGACTCGTTCTAAATGTTAGTTAACGAGCGGACTAGGGAATGTTGAAACGTCGTTGAGATATTGTAGAAGAACATGTACGGTTTCGTGCAATATGGAGATGGAATTCTGCGTAAAAGGTTGAAGAAGAAATACGAACCGTTGTAAAAAACTATTAAGTGTTAAAAAATAATTTTTTACCGCAAAGATAGCTCGTACGATAAGTCGAGGTTCAATAGGTTCAAGTAGTCAGAATTTATAGAAATTCTACGTCGAAGAAGACGGAAGTTGGGTTAAAGAGGTAGAAGTAAAAAGAAACGACGACGTTGCGACGATGTCTGACGTTGTGACTGAAACTTTTTTTCAAACTTTAAAAGCCGCGTCCTAAATAAATGGTGGAAAATGGTGGAGTTGCTCGTTTTCTCGAACCATTTGATCGCGTTCATCAATCATTTTAGAGGAAAACCGTGTTCCTGTACGTTTTGTCGATTCTCTTCGGGAAAGTTACGCAAGATGATACAACTTTTGCCTTAGATTTAGAACAATTTAAGAAATTTATAAGAAAACCATAGAAGAGATAGTTAAAAAATATGTTCGAATAGGAATTTATTATATTTTTATACATATAAGGAACGAATTCAACGTAATTGTTTTCTATTCTCAAATCTTCATCAAACAATGTTTACCAAATGCCACGATAACAAGTTTTTCTTTCTCATGTTCTACCGGGCGTACGCTCTTTAAATTCTGCGTTCGATCGCAGGCCGCATCAAGAAAAGCAAACGCAATCAGAGTATTATTCGACCTGGCTGGAATATCCGTTTTCATCTGAAAAAGCTGCGCGTTTCCAGCGATAGACGTGTATAAATGCACTAACGCTTGATTGTATCGTTGGCCGATTAACGTGTAACGATGTAACGATAATCGCGCTACTTGCGTCAGTTCGTTAACAACAAAAGTAGCAATAATACATAGCAATACGAGCAACAAATAATCGCGTGCCTGTTCGAATAGAAGTTACGGATCATACGCCGGAACGAAAATGTCTGTTCTTAAGAGCAAGGAAACGGAACGAAATGAAAATAAAAGAAGGAAAATACAAAGAGAATACAACGATAGATACGAAAGTTTCAAAAATGTAGAAAATAAAATGAAAAACTCGTAGAGTCACAATTTTTTGTGATAAATGTAGCAGGGCTAATAAAAATTATGATCGTTGACGTTGCCGAAATAGAGAACTGAAAGGGCATTTTTTTGAATAGGAATGTTTGTTACAATAGATACCATTGTGCGGAGGTAGCCACTTTTTTCTACAAAAGAATGTATTCACCAGATATGACGGACATTTCTATTTTTCGTTACGATGTACTATATGTCTATATTTATTTGCTAGCAATGGCTGTGAAAACGAGCGTTCTAGAAAAAAACGCAAGAGAGATGCAAAGAAATTGTTACAATTGTTAATTCTCGTTATTTGAAAATGAAAAACTATTCTCTCGTAAATATCGGCATCACGTTTTCGGAACTTTGTTCGACTCAGAGACGTTGGTCTGAAATTTAATAGCGAAATTTCTACGAAAATTACTACCATTCGAGAGGTTTAAAACGTCCTCCCCCAACTTATTGACATTCGAATGACGTATTGGCGGTCTTCGCAATCTGTCTTTCGCAGTTTCATTCTACTCGATGCAATCCTCCAAGCTTCTCCTCCTATTCTCTTTTTTTATTCCACTTCACTCGCTCTTCAAACTTATTTCCTCACCTACTATCGTATAATAGGGATAATATAAGTTCTATCCTCGCATACAGTGAAAAAGATCGGATATTACCAGTGGGTACGTCGATTCTCTTTCCCAATTTCTACCTTTTCTACTGCCAACAGTCATTAAATTTATATCATTTATCATTTTATTGCCCGAATTACGATCCAATATCGCATTTAGAGTTGTCTCGCAGGAGAAATCGTAGGGACGTGTATCGTTCTATGCCAAACTATCTCTACCGCGTCCAAAATCATTCTCAATCACTTTCAGTTAGTATTTAGTATTCAGAGCTAAAAGCGCTATAACCGCCGCTATAGTTCAGGGAACAAAAGGTGAAAGAAAGTGGAGCAATCTGTTGGGCGAACCTTTCGATTCTAATCGCTTGGTAAAAATGAAACCAGGATCGAACACGCCAATTGAATTTGCGAACAGAGTTGCGTAAACTTTTGAATAGTGACGCGACGCGCAGGAAAATCATGGTCGTGGCTCAACACGAGGTATTGTTTGAATTCCTGTCGTTACTCTGCGGTCGAGGATGCAGCGTGAATGGCAGAATGCCAGATCGAGTCAAATACCCCGCCCTATATGTATCGTCTTCGGCCAATATATTTAGACACGGTGAATTTATGGTTGGTTGACGCTTGTTATTCGTCCTTATCAGACACAAGAGATTTAATTTCGCTGGAATCGTACGATCGAACGATGAAAAATGTTTGCGAGGACTTGTACGACTCGTAATCTCAAAATTAAAAATATTTTGTGCGAGGGAAAATAGAGCGCGATATAAGGCAATGGTTTGAGAGCGGATAAGGGAAGAAACGATAATTAATCGGTTATATGAGGTATTCATAAAAGAAATGGGTAGAGATAGTCGGTATAACTAACCAGGCAGATAATCGATATAAAATATTAAAAGGCAACGTGAAACAATTAATCTTTGTTGTCGCATTCGTTCGTACTGGGACAATACAAATTTGCATTTACGCGTAAATAACGTTGTTATCGATGGATATTTTAAAGCCAGTTTCCAAACGTAGAACGATACACCGAAAAGGTTCTCTTTCTTTATGGTTCGATACAGTTTTAGTTTTCCTATGTTTATGATGCATAAGCGTAATAAAAAGATCGTAAAACTGTATTTTAATAGCACATGCGTTCGATACCTCTTTCACCTAACGCCGTTATCTCTGCTCTTTCTATCTTCTTTTCTATTTACCATCGTTTTAAAAGAATATAAACTCTGATAAAAACTTAAAAGAAGAAGAGCAACCTAACGCTTTTTATCTCGTAAAACTCGTTCACTGTCATTTTTAATTTACAGAAGCACCGGAATGTACAAAAAACGCATGCTCGATCGGCTATCCCTGATTCCCAAACAACTTTATCACTTGCTCGGCAGATATTATTTTCAATTCGTCAATAAGCGCGATACTACGTCACCGTTGATCATTTTTAATTCGCAAGAAATCGCGATATCGCGTCATCGATCGTTTTAACAGCAACTGCGGAGGAAAAAATTCACGAGAAAGAAACCGCGCGAAATTTCTAGGTTGTGTATATGTAACAGACTGTTCACTGGTATGATGCCACGCGCGAGAAGAAAAGAGAAAAGAATCGTTGGGTCTGATGGCGCGCTGTATCTTTGCCAAGATGAGTCAGCCAGTAACTGGTGTACGTGTATAGCCGGACGAAGTAGTACAGGCACACGTTTCCTCGCACGTGTGGGCAGACGCCGGGCTGGCCGGCATTCACGTGCTTCGCCGCGGAATATTCGTATTCTAATTTAATAGAAGCCGGCATCCGGCAAAGTGACATTTCGTGCTGCGGCCCGTTCCGCGAGATCCGCTGAATTTTGCATTGTTGCACAATGCGACGTCGTTACGTAATTAACGAGACGTAACGCCGCTGGCAAAATGGAAATCCCGTCGTCGCGACGGCTTTTATCGCGCGATTACGCGAACGTTGAGTAATCGATTTGGTTAATTGTCGCCGTGTTCTACCGGGGTTAATACATCTTGGTCAAGCTTACAACTTTATACGTTGTTTCGTGATCATTTTCTCAGTGTATTTTGTAACGGTCGTTGACGTTAATGGATACCGGAAAAAGTATCGCGTATTGCCAATTTTCTTGTTTTCATTGAAGCGACAAGTTCTTCGTTAAATAGCTAGTACGATAATCGGATTATTTATTAATCTATTTTACGCTGGTATTATTAAATCTATTCGTCTCATTCGTGATTATTTAGCAGTATATCGGCGGCGATTGCCGATGTTAGTGGAAATTCGAGGAAAAACGTAGGTCGCTGATCGTTAATAGGATTCTTTCGATCTTTCCCTTTTATTCGATCGAGGATAGACGTAGGATATTTTCTTTTCTTGCGGATCGCTTTAATTCTAATCTTTTAGTACGTAGGTGACGCGTGGTAACGCGTGACATAGTTATACCGCTACATTTTACAATACGTTAATAACGCAACTGTTATTTGCATATTAACGTAGCGAAAACATTTTTGGATTTTTAATAAATTCACGCGTGTATTACATTTCCATAAATTACTATTCATATGGTTGATATTATTATGTAAATCTGTTCGATAAATAAGGTTTTTCTCCTGGCTTATATATTTTTACTTCAATATGACGTAGCAGCACCTAATGTATTAAACGCATTACGAAAAGCATTCCATTAATCCGCATTACGCAAGTTAATGTGAAAATTGCTGCCTGCGTCGAATTTGTTGCGTTTAACAATGTTAAAGGCAACTTTTCTTTCCTCCTTGCCTACAGCCAAAATATAATTACAACCAAATTCTGACAGGAACATTCTCCATTTGCAGAAGCGGCGAAAAGGATAATAAATTATAATAATCGGAAAACGTAGATTCAAAGGAAATGAGCTTAATAGGAATTATTAAATATTACGAATTTTTGAAACTTTTGCTTCCCCTTTTTCGTTACATTCGTCTTTGATGCTACGTAAATCAAACGCCTCGTTCTTCCCTCGATGTATAATACAGTTTTTCCAAACATACAGAGTATCTTTAATAAAATTTATCAAGGACGTTAAAGAAGCTTATTAGGATAGAATATTTTTTAAAATAATTTAATAACGCGAAGCTAATAACTTTTAAGAGTCTCTAAACCGAAAATCGTACAGTAATATTCGAGAAGGGTGGAATAGAAGATCTTTCGTAGGTATTTGGGAGATGTTTCGTAAAACACTTTGCGTTTCTACTTCGTATCTTATTGTCTGTTATAATTCGTCGAATGTCGTTACGACATTGATTCTTTCTCGGCCACGTAAACGGATTCGTTGCAATCGCCACGGCCAAGATCTTCACGAAGGCGAACGTCAATGATACCGCGAACCTTGGGAATTACGTAAGAGAAAATCGTGTTATCGGTCGATTGAATGGAGCACATAAACCAGCGGATCGCGAAAGCATTCAAACGTATACAAAAAATTAAAACTTTTTGCGTATCTGTAACATTTTTAAAAGATGAAACGAATCTCTAGATTTCATTCGATTTCTTCGATTTTGTTCGTGAAAATATATATTTCTATGAAGATTCATAATGGAATAAGAAGAATATTATTTCGAGATGTGAAATTTGACCAAATTTTTAGGAATACAATCTTAAGAGTTACTCGTCTCATTTTCCTATTCTAACAAAGAAGAGATAAGTTTGAATATAAAATCCAGGTGAATACATAAACACGAAACTTTCACTGGAATTAAATTCTCTGCCGCCATATCTCTTCTTTCCATCGGAAAGAAATTTCCTTTTCCATTAGAAAAGAAATATCCAGGGAAAGAAATAGCGTGAATTGTTTTTCTATATAGATTTAGCCACGTGTAGAGAATACAATGGAGCGGAGAACGTGCGAGATGATAATTGGAATTTTTCGTTTTTCCACTATAGCCAGCGGGTAGAAGAAAGAAACGATGTCCCTTCGATTCACGCGAAATGAAAACTCACCGTATGCCACCATTTGTCTGTGGGTGTTGGTGGATAAATTAGGTCAATCGGTTTCCGATCCTAATCCCGCTCATGACGTATCATTCTTATTTACTACGCCAGTTTTAGACCAATTTCCAAGCGTACGTGCCATTATGGCCATTAATCGAAACAACAGCTAGGGGAGAAAGTTTTAACCGGGATGTCATCTTCAGTCCTGTCGTTTATTACGAATTTTCTCGCCAAACTACGCCAAACACTTTACTCGAAAGTGGGAATAGAACGCCTTGAAATTATGATTTCGGTCTTTTCATCGACGATATGTTTTGCAATTCCGGATGCTTTGTACATACTTTAGAATAACGACGAAACAGTTAATAGTATCGTAATCTTTACGTCTCAACGTTTAGCTTGAATTCACTTTGGAACATCGATCCTTAAAATCATAAATAAGTTCTTTGGAAGCTCGTAGCTTCCACAAAGACGAAAAGCTTGCTAAACTGCTAATTTCGTGAACGTGGCGCAAAACATAATAGCGGTCGTTTATAATTGTCAAGATAAGTTCATAGTTTAATAGCAATCTTGCGCTTCATTTTCGCAGGGAATAAAAAGCTTAAGGGACGTCCGCAGCTTTTTGTTGCTGTTGGCTGCAGTAACGAGCACAAGTGCAACAAAATGTAGCAGACTCATAGACGGCACAACGATGCCTCGTTCCAGCGCGGAAGAGAAATACCACCTATTTATCACCTTGTTCAACCGATCGGATATGGTCTTCTCCTATATGCCAAATACCAAATACACTGGTGAGTATTTTATTAAGTGATTTTACTTTTACTTTTAGAAAACTACGATGATACTTGATCGACGCAGAAACTAAACTGCTCGTCTTTAACGAGTTCGATCGTTCAGTTCGTTTTGTCCGACAGTGTTCCGGAAGAAGCAATTAAGTGATATACATCTGGAATATCGAGGGAATTGGGAAAAATTCGTTCACGCATAGTTTGATCAAAACGCGAATCGACATCGAAATAACGAACTTTGTCGTGAGAAGTTAAGGTGGACTTGAATCGAGTCGTTTCGAAGTTTTAATTCTCTTCGCGACTACTTTGAATAGTTGAATGGGCTCGCGGTTCGAAGAACCAGCTTGCAAATTACTGTTTATTCGACGATTGCCACGGGAAGATTACTCGAGCGCGATGTTTTCAAAAATAATTATTTGCATATTATAATTAACGGGCAGAGAAAGAGAAATTCTTTTATCTTACTTTATGGTATTTGGTAACATGTACAATTTTTGTTTAATTAATTATATCGTGAACTCTCTGCGAACAAACTTTTACGTAAAATATCACCTATAGATAGTATCGCGAAGATTGAATTTCCGATAAAGCGAAACTCTCCAGAATTTGTTACGTTACACGCGATGAAAATAACGTCTGAGCGGAAACGGCAACGAACGGAAAGTGGTGAAATTTGTTTATACTTTGAACAATTAACGACCACGAAACTCCAAGGCGAACGAGACCTTTCAACTTGTAATAACTACGATATATCATCGTAACTCATTCCATTAAAAAAAGGCACGTTTTTCTCTCGTGGCGATAAATAATGCCAACAACGCGATTTCAGTGAAAATTTAATACTCGCCTTATTCTCGTTCACCGTGAGCTATCAATCGTCTAGTCCTACCATTCGATATATCTCAAGCAAGAGCACTCCGTTCAACGTCTGAATAGACCTTCGAGAATAAAGGAAAGAAATTTCTCTCGAACTGCTTCCTTCGACCATAATGACGGCAATTATTGAAAAAACCCAGGAACCTAGGACGTATCGTCACCTTATGCGGGATACCGGCGGATTCAGGGCACACTGGCGATTCAACGCTCGTCGAGAACTGTCTTCCATGAGATAAAAAACAAGCGTGTAACTTCTGCAAGATGTGGATGTCCCCGTTTTTTAAATTTGACATCAAATCCGGGCTGTTTTCGCCAGGAAATTACAGGGATTTAGTCGAGAGCTTCGCGAATAGAAAATATTATATTTGCCGACCACAGGCGGAGACACGATAAGTCACATTTCCTATCTTTCGCGTGAAAGCAGTTTTAAAATTCAAGCAAATTCATCATCGATCGATTCCACGGTACGAACGTTATTTTCGTTCTCGATCATGTCATATTAAAATTCTTCTGTTTGGTTATAAAGTGACATTAAAATTAAAGCAAAGAAGAAGAGTGCTTATATACCAAAAGAAACGTGCTTATCGTATTTCCCTCCTGCGATCTTCGTTTAACAGGAAAACGGATTTCTCTCGAGTAAAAATTCTATACCTTAGTTCTGTTCCATAAATATGAGTTTTCGTAAACAGATCCACGGCCCATGATCATTAACTGGAACCTCGTTCCTCTCTAGAACCCCAGTTCTGCGTTATTCTACAACCGAAATCTCTATATCACCCAACACTCACGAACTCGGTAAAACCATCCTCCCCTACAAACTCACATTCGCATCCCTTTTCTCCCATAAACTCCACCCCATTCTCTCTCTTCCATCCCTCCAGCTATCCCTCTTCGCCTCTCCGGCCACATCTGTGTTCCATTCAATCTCTCACCAATCGCAATTATACCTCGCTTTCTGCATATTCTCATCCGTTACATCCGTCGACTAGGTACACCGGCTTTCTATCACCGCGCCTCTCCCAAAAAATCAACCAAATATGAAATACATCGACACGTTTCAATCCATTCCTCATTCGCAGTGACCATGTCCGCGAGGTTCGCCGTCAATTACATACGATCGATCGCGAACCGTGTTCGCGTGTCTCCTGCGTGATTAATCGCTGACGCGGGGTCGTATTTAGTAGCGATCTCTCGGCAATGACGCTTTACGATTTGACAGGACTATTTTCTGTACGTTCGAATTAGCAAAATAGCCGAAATAAAGAATCGGCGAATTTTTGTACAATTTTTATTGATTTTCAGCGGTGAGTTTTTCGAGAATTCGAATGGTTTCTGGCAAAGTTTCTCCGCCGTGTTATTCGCACCAGTAACGCTGTACTGATTTATACCGGGCAGGATTATATTTCGAACAATGTAATTAGCAAACTAGTCAGGGTGACTAATTCGCAATTTTTTCGTCGTTCGCACTGGTAACGCCGTGCAATTTGACTGCTTTATATTTCTAATGGCCGGATCACACGCTCGTGTGCGTTGCATCATTAAAAATGTTAACCCGTCGAATAGCACAGCGTTATCGCAAACAACGTCACATCGCTCGTCCGCATCAGTCTTTATATTTTTAATAGCGGCACCTAATGTTCGTGTACACAGCGTCATTAACACGGCAAGCATCCATTAAAATATAAAACTTAGATGCAAAGAAACTTAAAATCGAAACGAAAGATGTATATAAAAAAGATATAGAAACGAGATATTCGTTCGTATATTTGAAGAAAAATTATTCGAATCTGCGGAGACGTAAAGCGACTCGGTATAAACTTACAAAATTTCTAACATCGAGCAGTCCGATAGCTGTAGCGGTAATCCACTTTGTCTCGGTCATCGAGCGGAACACTGGATGCAATTATCGAAAACTAAACCGGTGAACGTGGACCGTAGACGCCCCGCGGTTACTAACGCATGCAAATCCTACGAGTCGGTGAATTAATGCATTACGTAACAGTTTGGCCGCGAGCCAGGTGCCAAGTACACGCTCGTGGATGCAGTTCGACGAATGCACCGGGTGCAACCGGTGCACAGGTCGGAATCGCGAATGCGAATGAAGTCACATCGAATCAACTATAATGGCGCCGTGGAATCGGAGACGGATCGTTGAGAAGAGAATCGCGCGTGAATTCCCTTCAGATTTATCGTGTGTTTTCCTCCGCTTGCGCGAGCATTCTATCAGAGTTCGTGACTCGTAGCTGTAAATGTATCGTGGAAATCGGCATCGGAAGTATATAAAGATCTTCGTGGAAAAGTGGTGCGAGTGAATCTCTTTTTAGAAACGATTCCAGCGATATATGAGATCTAGATATTTTGTCATGAATTTATCGCACTTTACGATAGAGTGTGCATGGTAAAATATGGTAAAATATTTAGGGTTCTCTGTTTTTAAACTTTTGCTTTGTCGAATTCGTCGAATTAGAGTTTCGTCATCTATTACGTACCATGTTTTCTTCCAAACGTTTCGTTTTAACGTTCGCGAACTTGTTCGATGGATCGGTGGTGGTTCGAATAAGGAAAGTTTGACAATGGACAATGATAGCTTTTAATGGAATATCTCCGCTGTGAAAAATTCGAATTTCCTCGGAAACGTGCTACAGGCAATCGTTGGCGATTTATAGTTCACAACTGTCCGACTCTGACAAAGCTCGATTTAGCTCACTCTTCTCTGAAATTATCACACTCTGACACGTACTTACACGTCGCCGCTATCCAAAACTCCTTTGGCATTTCTACAGATCGCTCGGTGATACGCATCTCGCTCTAAAGGTTACTCTGCTTCTTCGTATAATTCAAAAGACATTTATTGGCAATATTTAATAAAAAAAAAAAAAAGAAAATTTTTCCACAAAATATTTTTAAACATACGATATAGGATTCTCAAATTGTAAGCTCGCGTTCTTACGATAAATTTTAAATTACGCTCGTGAAATATTACCTACTATCTGATCTTTTGATCTACTTAAGTGAAATAGGAGCTAGTTCGTCCACTATGTTTGAATCATTTATTATAATACCATGAATTACGTAGTACGATTTCAGGTTTCTAAATTTATGTCAGGCAAAAGTAAAGATATACGTTTGAAACAAAATATTTCTTTCCGCAGTTATATAGAATATCCTATTTTTTCTTTATATATATATCTATATAACATTTACACTGCCCAATGGTGTAACTTATTTATCCTTCGTTCATTAAATGTTTTAGTCTCCACTTTGAAAAAATTCACGTAGCCAGAATTCGATTTTTTTGCACACCTCTGCCATAAACCATGCATTGCCGTTTTTTGCAGGAGAATATGTTTTTTTTTTTTTTTATTAAAATGCTAGACAAACGCGTTGATAAATAAAATTCTCCTACCATTTTTTATACCTGTAAATAGTCTTTTTCGAATATCAATTGTTTTTTAATCAAACACGTGCATCTCGCCATTTTGTTTTGATAATTTAATAACTATTCTCTCCCTCTCTCTCTCTCTTTGTGTTTCAAAAGCTACGAACAATGTCGTTAAAAAAGACTATCGCGTTACTAAAAAATTTGGAAAGTATAACAAACGATCGTAACGTTGAGAATATTTAACCGAGTTGAGGGTGCTGCGAATTTGCGGAAAGAGGTTCCGTTTCCTTTTTCAACCTCGGAGCAATTTCAATTTAGTAGGGAAAGACAATAGTGTACAGAAAGCGGGGAATGTGTTTTATGGTCATCTCTCGAATTCAGTTTCTGTGTTTCTCCGCCGACAAAAAGACTAACGAATAATAAGGACGCGGTGCAAAGTCCTTCCATACCGCAATTAAAACCTTCCACTCTTTCTATTTCGTTTGCAAAATATTAAGCGTTCACTCGCTTAACAGTAGGGTTTCGCACGCGTCACTTCCAAATTATTCGCGATCAAAGAAACTTTAAAAATTTAATCAGAGCCGAAATTGTTCCGTTAATTAACGCTGTACTCGGAAAACGACAAATAGTAGCTTGTGATTAAACGAACGCTTAACTCGCAAACTTACGCCCCAACAGGTTCTTACATACATCGTGCGGAAATCCTATCGAATCATAAAACAGAGAAAAAGTTATTTTTATTATTTATCGGCGCGTAAAGCATCGCTTATACCTATTTTGTTTATTCGTATCCTCTATATTGCTTTCTTTATTGCACGTCGTAAGTGAAGGAGTCATAAATAATAACGAAAGCTTGCTTGTAATTTAACTGCCACGGCTAAATCTAATTACACGCTGTCGGACAGAGGGAAAGCCTTCAACCATTTAATTAAACTTTAAATACGGTAAAATGATAGAGAGCGATCGTTTCGTTAGATTATACGGTCATTGAGAAAAGTTATTTGCGATTACGTCTTCGTGCTGCTATTATTCTTCCCCCAGTCATTAAAGAGCTTACCCGATGTTGATCTGTTTGGATAAAACTGACGCGATTAATGAAACTTACTCGTTAATTCAATGGAAGCTGCTGGAGAATCGTAAATTTAAAAGGTGTGAGAAATTGGATGTTTTAAATGAAGTTGCTTCTTTGTGATGTTACTTTAAGTTTAATTATTATTTTATAATATATGTACGGAATAAAAGATTGATAAAATGTATCGATTCCTTTTAGAGAATCGTTCAATTTCTTAAATGATAGTATACGGTTCCAGTATATCAAGACAGTCATCTCGTAAAGACAATTTTTGTACAGAGAAACACGATGCGGAAGAATCGTAGAATTCGCATTGAAGAGGTTTTAATCGATCGCATAGAAAAAAGAATTGTAAAACATCAGAAGAAAAGACAGCCTAGAGAGAAGGAAAAAAATAATGAAGCGAACTCACATTATCGGGAATTCGATTAAACCTTGTCGCGCAGACAACAAATCTCCTCGATTTACGTTCGAAGGGTTTCTAAAGACGTAAACGGAGAAGCAATAAAGCAGCGTGACAACTAAATTCTCGAGACATTGAATAGATTGCATGCTCCGCTGGTTTGAAAATTACTTGCAAAGGTAATCTGCCGTTTATTTCTTTCTTCTTCGATATTTTTCTTTCGCTCGCGACAGTTGTGACGATAACGTACGTAACCATGTGGTATTAAATATCGACGATTGTTACTTTATGAGATTAAAGTTAGCGGATAAGTTGTACAGGACGAAATTGAAAGAGATAAACGCATAGCTGTAATTTTGAAAATTAATATCCCCAAAAATGTAGAGGAACAATGATGACAAAGCTAAGAAACCGAGTGTAACGTTCATGGAAAGACAGCACCTTAGAAGTGTTACCGCTAACCACATTAACAGATTAGAGAGTAGCACCTTAGGCGAGATTTTTTCCACGCGCAATTGCAAAATCGAGCAAGTTTCTTTCCTTTTGTTTCTGCGTGTCAGCGTGGGAAACACGATACATCGACGAAGGTTTCATTTAACTCTGTTTTCCCCCTTTTTCCCAGTTAATTCTTCTAATTCAGGGTTATGAGAATGATCGTGAGAGTCATGTGTCACTGCTTGCTGGCGCAACTTTCAATTTCGAGACTGGATTTATTTAACGTCATTGCGTCTAGACAGTGTTCAAGAAGAATTTATTCAACTCTCTCACGGTATACCGCCTTTTTCAACTATTAAACGTCGCGTTAGAATTTTGCAGATTCAACGTTATTCTATAGGAAATGAGTAGTTCGTAAGAAAAGAATTCTGCGTGAATTTATTAAGATGCAATGTCTGATACGAAGCTGTACAATTAGAATGATTAAAAAAAAAGTCACAAGAGTTTCATAATTGAAATTGTTTTGTAATGCGGTAATGACAATCGGTATATGCAAACACTAACGCAGACGCAACCTAGACCTAACCCAGACCTGCTTATAGCAGACAGACTATAATCAGATTAAATTGTATTAAATTGTTGAAAGTAAGCATTCAGTACCTCGTTCGCGATAATCATTATCGGGACTTACGAACCTTGTACACTTTGAAAATTTTCTAAGGTTGTGCAGCTCGTTCAAATTTTCGGAGCATCTAAAAATTCCGATATTTTAAAGACATTTCGATTTTCAAACTTTTCGTAATTTTTGCAGTTAAAAGCTCGCAGAATGTTCAGGATTTCCAAAGTTTCCAGATTCCTCGTTTCTAACAATTTGAAAAATTTTCACTCGTTTAAAGTTAAAGTCAATATCGAGAATAATTAAACGCGTATGTAATTACTTTCCTAATCGTGTACTGTAATTGGTACTGAGAAATATTGTGGCTGAAAAATTTAAGCTAATTTCCTAAGAGCTAAATTTGGCGTACTCAGAAATGTAGATAACAAGTTTCATGCTGATGACGCGAATACTAAAAGGTTCTTGGAATTTCTGTCGTGCACGCTATTCCATGGGCAGTCACTTTTCCAAAATGAGAATTATTTACAATTGCGCGTACATATTTTGCAATTAAAAATATTAGAATAAATATTTATGTAATAACGTTACATATCGTCACGCGCAGTATAATTTTTGCCCACAATTACGCTATTCTTTTAAATAGAAACGTGTACACATACATATTTCATAAGTGAAAATAGAATAATGGAAATACCAAAAATTTATTTTACTTCGTGTAATTTTGTTTCAAAGGTGACTAAACCTCGATCAACGAGATCGTTTTAAACGAGCAAAATACGACGAGGAAGATACGTGCACGGCATTGCGTGAAAAATATTTGTGATCAACGTTTAAGTGACGACTGAGTTATTCGGTGAACTAGACGCAGTTTGTGAAGACCCGTAATACCGGAAGCCATAAATGCTCTAAACATCTGCGTGTTACGTCTCTGATGTATACGCACGAGACGAAGTAAAATCGACTGGAAGGGAAAAGATAGTTTTGTATGTCTACAGGGTGCTTGCAAAGTCGTTCAAATTCATACAGAACCGAGAACTCGGTTGTAAACTCGCTACGGTCGTCGATTTACATGCTAAAAGTTGCCACTGACAATATAATCTTTGTAATATCTGTCGACTAACGTAACTCTCATACATCTGTTTACGAAGAGATTTAAAACGATATTATTACCTTTACTTTAGACAAAATTAATTACTTATTTTTTATTAACATAAAATTCTTTGATCATTTTTATCGAAACAATCTATCGACAGTAATTGCTACGACAATAATTTACATCTTATAATTCGTATTTGATAGCTAAAACATTTTATTTTACCGTTTCGTTAAATCGTCACTTTCGCGCAGTTAACCGTAGACTTCATTACCATAGCGTTGTATTGTTTATCGTTCGATAACATTTTCAATGTCCACGCACGAATTATATTTCGATAAAAATTCAAGCATGTAAAATTAGAAGCTTGGAAGTTGCGTAATTTTTACCCAAACGAGTTTTTCGTTTCAATAGCTTACGATCAATCTGTTCGTCGCGCTAACCGAATCACATCGTATACACACCTACTATACAACGTTATTGCACGACTGTTTGACGCCTGTGTTGCACAAAATACAGACTGTTGAGCAAAGGTTCCGTGAGTAATTTGCGCGAATGAGTCAAAGAAAACCAGTGCAATTGCTTCACTACCACGATGCCTGCAACCAATTTAATTTCCCTCGATGCTGGATTCAAGGCATTAATTTTCCATTCCCAATAAATGTTCGTCAACGTTTAATTATCTAAAAGCGCTTGATCGAAATTTGTATTAATTCGTTATTTTCGAGGCTTTTGTAAAGAAAATATATGATTCTGTTCTCCTCATACTCATCTTTCCGGTAAAACACATTGCCAGATCAACGAATCGAACATTTTTGTTATTTTCCACTGATCGGTAGTATCGAACAAATAGAATGAAATTTCGTAACGTCGTTTAATAATTTTCCAATTTTTATTAATATTTATCCGTCTGAAGAAAAATAGGTATTATCTAATAATCGGTCTGGCAATGAGTCATAATTATTTACAAAATTAAATGTTCATTGATCCCTTTTCGATTTCTTTTTCTAAATTATTCGAACGTTTGCAACGATGTTACCTCGTCTGTCGCAGAATAAACGAACAATTGTTTCGGTAAAACAGCGGGAAGTTTGTACAAAATAATCGGACGAGTCGCGAGAGTGTGCAAACCGTGAGAATTTAATACGCTCTACAGAAATTTACACGAGACAGAGAATTTAACGTAGCAATAAAAAATATATGCAGCTAGAATTCGGCGGTGCGTTACAACGTTGTTGTGACACGTGTAATAAAGTACATATTTTCAACGAGGTAACCAATGTACATTTCTGCCTTGTAACAGAGACGTACGGTTGCTCGATTAGGAATAGCAAGATAAACGATAATATATTTTGCAACAACGATATCCGAAATAAATATTTAGAAGATCAGTGGTTCGTTGTTGTATTTTGTTTGCCGACAAACGGATATTCGAGCAAGATTCCGTCCTGTCCACAAAGTCAGAACGACATTAGCTGGAAACGAATTTATCTGCATTCATCGTCGCAGAAAATTGTTCATTAGAAAGTTACGATCTTAATTCCCTCGATTATCGTCTACGAACTACTTCGGAAGATGAGGCTTGCCGTAAATCACGTTACGATATCGATGCATAAAAAACAATTTGTGCGAAGACTATGCCAATATCCATAGTTGGATGAATAGCCGGATCATACGAAGAAACGTATGCGAGCAAAGGATGGTCACTTTGAAACTTAATGATTTTTGGAGAACGAAAAGATTCACGATTCCCTGAAGTTTGTTAAAAGCAGGAAGAAAAGTAATAATTGTAATCGACGTGATACGAATCGTTGACTAAAATAAAAAAATCTCTTTGCGCGAAAGAGTTAAGGACGAAGGAGGAAGAGGATGAAACGCAATTTTTTTGTTTCAGTGACGTTGCAAGCAGATAGTACGGATATCATGCCAAGAAAATTCACTAGGTTTTTGATATCCGCCGAGCCCGAAAAAGAAGACGACACGGCAGAGAGTGGCATCTTCGATTTGCAAGACGAGTTGTTGACAACATACTCGGAAAGTTGTCCGAACGCCGTGGTGGAGACCTCGAAGATGTCCAAAGAAGAGATTTCTGTGGCCTGGACCAGCCCTTCCGAAGGTAGCGGTTGCATATTTATCAGGTGAAGGGACATTTTAATAACAAGCATGGAAAATGATAACGTGTTTTTGCATGCAAATAGTAATGAATTTAATCATATAGATAAATTTATATCTATCTCCTCTCGTCGTTTACGTATCCTGTAATTTATTCGAATTTATAAAATGAAAATCAACGAGATATTGGTCTGTTTTGTATGTACAGATCTTTTAATTAACGCGAGGAAAGGAAATATCGCGCGTAATTTAATAAATACACGATTTAACAAACATTTTATCTTTCAATTTTGCGTAACGAAAATTCTTCCTTCGTCAACATTCTTTCTTATTCAGTGGAAAAGTATTTTTTCTTCTTTCACGATCAATCGGAAAAGAAGAATTCTAAAATAGAAGAAAATTCCAAAGATAAATGTTTCGATTTATCAATTTCGGAATTTATCCTAAAATTTAACAGAATTAAACCGCTAGTAGCAAGAATAGAACGATATTTCGCTATTTTTTTGCACGATTTGACAAACCGACCGAAAAATAAATCTTTCTACTTCGCATTGAACAGCATGCATTTAAACGCAAAGCTTGGCCCATTTCGGTAAACGCTGACATCTCGAATTAATGGAATCTCGGGAACGTGGGGCCGGTAACACGTGTTCTTCCACTTGTTTTTCTCACAGGGCAACGATATTGGAGACGCCAGATACATGGTACATGGATGATCAGAACTTAGTGCTAAAGATATGTCAAGACTCGAGAGCCGAGGCGGACGACCAGGGGCAGGTTCTGAAAAAGTGCTGCGCCTGCGACGAGGCGAAGTACGAAGTTACTTTCGAGGGACTTTGGTCTAGAAATACTCATCCTAAGGCACGTGAGAGCTTGTCAAATAAAATCGACAAACAGAAATGCATAGAATCGCTATCGATCTTCTTGTTTAAGCATCGACGTGTCTCTTCGATGAGAAACTCCTTCGAACGAGTAGCGAAAGCGAAGCAACTCCTTTTCCTTTTATTTCGACCTTCCTCTTTTTCGTCGAAACTTCATTTTATTGAAATCGAAGCGCTGTGAATTAAGTGTACTGATCGATTGAAATAAGATTCTTGAAAAATTCGTATAAATGAAATTATCGTCTTGGTGAAAGGAAAAAGGATTAGTTCGTGGACATTTAGACGTACGTTACACCGTGTAAGAAACAAATTGTTTATTTTGAACATTTCCAACATATAAAATTCGACTACGAATTAATTTTGTGCGAAACCGTTGTGCTAAAATAAAGAGTGTACGTTGATAAATTACGAAGAGTATCGAAAGAAGTTGAAATTGGAGAGGAATTATTTCAATTCCAATTGGAATTCTTCGTGCTAAATAAGGAGACTGGATGCTGTTTTATCGATGTCGCGGGGGACAGAGTTACTTTACGACGTGAAAATGGGTCGAAAGAAAGTTCGACGAAACTTTCTTTTAACTTGCGACGATATGTGGCTCGGGTATATAACAACGTTATAGGAAAACGTTACCCATAAATACGGAATCGCATCCGTGTGCATTCGATTCAACGATTTTCGATATTCGGTCAAATTGAAATGAGAGCCACTATTGTGATCAGATTCGTGTATTCAGCCGGTGATTATCGAAAAATTGAAACTAAAAACATACGCCCCAACAGTTTTGTACGAGCTACGCAATATGTTTTCTCTCTTTAATAAGATCTTTTAATGGGAAAATCATTTTTAATCGAATTTTTTCATTTTTCCAGGACTTTCCTAGTAAAGGATGGCTCATTCGATTTTCAGACGTAATTGGGGCATCGCATACGGTTGATTATAGATTTTGGAAATACGATGGTCTAGCTAGTCCTGGGTTGCAACAACTGGCTGAACTTGGATCAACCAGGAAATTAGAATCCGAATTAAAGAGTCAAGTAAATATTAAAACAAGAACATTATATCAATTTTTTAAATTCGCTTTTGTCTGTCATGAAAAGTTAAATGTAGCAGGGAATAAGGAGAGTTACAGTTACTTTACAGTCAAAATAAATTCTTTGCTTTGAATTATAAGAATTGGATTTTAATTTTGCGTAAATTTCTTTTCGTATTAACATTGACAGTAAATATCGATCTACGAATGGTTTACTTTTTCACAGAGTAAAAAGATCAGAACTATAATTAAAGCCAGAGGAATAAGTTATCCCAATGTGACTGGGAAAACTTTCGCAGTATTCCGTGTTGATCGGGAACATCACCTGATGTCTTTGGTGTCGATGATCGGTAAGGAAATTTTGGAGAAAAATAATTCTCCCGATTTATACTTGGATAATGTGACGATTCTTGAAACTTAGAAATGCTTTACGAGTTCCACTGAAAAATTCTAGAAATTACGATGGATCAATTGAAGTTTTCTGAATTTCAATTAAAATATGAAATGTGAAAAATGATCTTGTAGATCCTTCGCCGGACTGGATCGTCGGAGTTTCAGGCTTGGAATTGTGCTTGGATAGCTGCACTTGGATCGAACACAAAGAACTGAATTTGTACCCTTACGATGCGGGCACTGATAATGGAATCACGTATTTGGTAAAAAAAAATTCCTTTCTCAAACGATCTAAATTCTACTTTACCAACTTCGTACGATATAATTATTTTCGCAAAAACATCCTCCAAACATTTTCTTGGTCCATTTCCGGCTCCATTCGGTTCAGTCCGATCGTTGCCAACGGGTAAAAACGAAAAGCAGCTGCCGATAAAAAACAAATTAAGAAGCGTGATGAAAAATTGCAAATGACAGGTAAAGACGAATAGGTTTTCGTTTACGATGGAAAATGGTTTCCCCTTTGGCGGAGAAAAGCCCAGACGTTTCAGCAGTTTTCGATGCCCAGCGGAAAAGATTCGTTTAGGAGGACGAAATCAATGTCAGCTGTCGAGCGCAGAAAATCGCATAATAAATTCAAGCGCGGGTCTCGGGCCTAACAATCGACAATAGGGTTGCGGATCGCGTGAAAATCGCTGACGGCGTCGAAGTAATCGTGCCAGCGACGCTTTTCCGGCCGACCAACGACTTTCCTCGTCGCTTCGCAACATTTCCGCTTTTCGATTGTTCGAAATCTATCGTTCAACGATATGCTCGTGATTCCTCGCGAAACACAAATTTAATCTTGAGCAATAATAAAGAGGCAAAAATAATTCATTAGTTTCAAAGGAAACGAACGATAATAATAATAAAAGAAATTCGTAAAACAAGCAGATTTATAACGATAAAATGAATAAGTTGAAGAGATCGAGAATTGTTTGGAGGTTGATGAATGTATTTGAACTGACTTGTATTATAATCCACTTATTGGAACTGTCTCGTGCTTAATTATTGATATCGTCGTTATTTGATATTTCTTGATAGGCGTAACTTAATTACTTTATACTGCAATTGCGTTTTATGTAGGCGGTAAAATGAAGGAGATTTCTTGCGTTTGCAGTCACCGGATTCGCCAACTGATCCTCAAGAACCCATCCGTAGGATAACTTCGAGCTACCCAAACGACTCCAAGTCTCCGTTTTACGATCCTTCCGGTTTAGATATGAAACCGCTTGCCAGACTTTACTTGAACCGACAGAGGCTTTACGAGAAAGCCTGCAAGAACGCGTCGGAAGATGCGCCATCGTCCACAGATACGGGTAACTAACAGTAGTTTAAATAAACACCAACATAGAGAATATCTCTTTTTATTAGCTTTTTTTATTTCCTGCTCGAGGTGGTCATTTTAACGAGGAAGTTTAACGAAGATATAATTTATAACGTATACAGGAGCCTGCAAAGTGACAGCATGGCGCAACTGGACCGCATGTTCGACAGCGTGCGGACGTGGCACTCAACTCAGACAAAGATATTACGAGAACGAAGCTGCAGCGGTCGCGAACAAGTGCAACGTCTCGCTAAGTGACAGGCGTCAATGTCTTGGACACGATTGGTAATTACCATGATTTTATGAAAACTCTCCTAGAGAAACCTGTATGATTAGGAATATTGAAACACGTTGCTATAGGTATTCAAGAAGGTTTAGAAATAAACGGATTGTCTCTATAGCAAGGAAATAAAATTGAATATCGTTAAATATAGCAATGGAGAGCGAAGATCGGTGAAAGGATGCAGCGAGTCCGAAGTATTACACGAATGGAGTGACTGGAGTGAATGCTCGACGACCTGCGGCCGCGGAATCAGGACCAGAACAAGGGCTTTCAAGAACAAGAAATATAAACAGTGCAAAGCCTTCTATAGCGACCAACAACTTCAACAAACCGACCATTGCACGAATTCTGAGTGCGACGAAAAGAATGGAGAGGAGGTAAGCGAGATGTCTATCCAAAAGGAGGAGAATGATAACAATGAGGACAATGATAACAAAGAAGATTACGAGGAAGACGACGCAACATTGGGTGGAATCGAGGAATGGTCGCAAGTACAGAATCCAGTGATAGTTTACGAAAATTTACTAATTGCAAGCTAACTAGCAGAAACCTCGCAAAACGCGTGCACGTAACTTTCTGGCTATTGTCTCGTCGAGCGCGTGAAAATAAGACGTAGAACAAACTATCGTTTGACAATTGCGCTTGTTTATGTTATTATTAACAAATTATCGAACTTGGTCATCGTAGAAATAATAATAATTACATTTGAAGATCATCTTATGCAAGCTGTCCCGCATAACATAGTATCTATGCTAGTGCTACGTTATGCAGGACGCTCTGTATATATACGAATCATTACTAACGAATTTCGAATTATTCAGAATAATCGTTCCACGCGCGAGTAACTATAAACCATACCTGCACCATTTCTCGCTGAACCATCCACTGGCATCCTCACGTAAGTCGAGCGATTTAATCGCGAGAAAAGTGAAAAATCAACGATCAGTTAACTCTCCGTTCACAGAGTAAGTCAGAAGCAATGGATGAAATGAATAAGAAAGCTAGATAATCGATATTTCAACGAAACAAAATTGCTTTTGCCTACTTTATAAAATAATGATCATTTCTCTTCTGCTTGCTCACAGTGCTAGATTATTCATTTTATTTGTCACTTCATATTTCATTCAATAACGTCATTTATTAAATGTACTTTGTCACGCATATAGACTTATTGTTACGCACTGACATTCAACTTTTAATAAATGCAATCGACTAACGTTCACTATATGCGACACCATCTAGTTTATAAATACATTCTTTTCTGATGTTACAAAGTCACTAGCTTTTTCTTCTTTCGCCGTAACAGTTTAAAAAAGGATTTTAGATGCTAATAATAAATTAAGTTTTATTTCTAGAACTTTTTCTATTAAGAATTAATAGAATATAGAAGATTAGAATTGTTTGTTAATGGGCATATTTAAAAATCAAATTCAATTAATTACTGGGACGTCAAAATCATTTGAACCATGAGACTTACGAAGAAAGTTAAATAAACCTAAATGATTAAATGACAGAAATCTTAGTAATTGAATCAAGAATCTAATTCATCCATCGTATTGATTTTCTAATTAGAAATGCATCGAAGAGCGTTACATGCAATGGTCCCTGTGGTCACCCTGCAGTTCTAGCTGCGGTAGCGGTACCCAAACGAGATTTAGAATGACCCATGAGAATTGGAAACGCCATGATGACGTGGATCCTACAGAATGCAGGCACGAGGCGGTTCCCTGTCAAGCTAAAATTGCATCATGTAATTTCACGAAAGAAGAAGCAGAAGGTAAGACTTGTTCTATTCTAACCAGGAGCAAAATCAATTTTCATACATGAAAAAGTTGATACAAATCTTTGCGCGCTCATTCTATATTAGCTTTGAAAGACGCTAAAAGTCTAACTCGTTGCTATTTGAAAATATTTCGAAAAATCTCGTAGATGCCTAGCATAGGATGTTCTTATAATTTCGCAGTAACAAGTCCCAAGAACGGATTAGAACTTATTTCCTCTACAATTATAAAGCTTCCCTTGTTGAAAGGAAAAACCAAGATATAAAACCCTCTTAATTCTCACAGAACTGTATCAAATTTTCCTTTTACACTTTCATGACACGCGGCATTTTTATAAACAAAGATTCAAATTGTAAATCGAAGCAACACAAGCAGCAGAAGCACGTAAAACAAAAACAAAGAGAAGCAATTAATCATGCAGATTTTCGTTATTTATAGAAGAAGCTAGTGAGAAAAGATTAAAAGGTGAATCGTAATAAAAATGATTTCAAAAATAAAGGAACAATTGTTAAGAGAATGTTGGACTGATTGCAGAATTTTGCAAGAAACCGAAGGAAGAAGGACGATGCAACGGTAACATAATTCGTTGGTATTTCGACAAAGAGAAGGGATGTAAATCGTTCAAGTATTCCGGCTGTGATGGAAATGAAAATAATTTTCCAACTGAACAAGATTGCAAAAAAGTTTGCGATAGCTATCAGAGTAAGTTTCCCTTCGTAATTCAGCCATCTCTTACATCTTTCTTTATTCAAAAATCCATCGACGATGGAAGTAAAACTTGTTCAGATGATAAGATAAAGTGATTTTGATACTATTGACATACTTTTGCATCATAAAAGTAACAATAACTCGACTCTAAAAGAATTCATTGATTTTTAATTCCTTTAAGGATAGAAAACTATATCTACTGTTCGAACGAACTCGTTTAGAGCTTCTGATGATTATCGAATATAGGAAATTTAATAATTCAAGTTTTGTGGCTTACGTTTTTTTAACAAAATCTCCATTATTATTCTGTGCACGCTTGCTTATCAAAAAAATATAGAAGATTTAAGGACTAACTTATCAACTATGGCGAAAAACTATAAGGTATCCCTCAGCAGCGTTCTCAGCTATCACATACCTGCACAGGGGCAACGCAGTACGAAGACAAAGCGAGCACACCATGGTGATGCTACCTAATAAATTGCATTACTTCGTCTTGCAAATCGAATTACGAAAATTACGAATCCCTTTGGCCCCAATTTCGAATAATATCAACAAAAAAAAAAAAAAAAGAAAGCCATAATTATGTTGCGTAATTTGATTGAAATTCGATATTTTTTGCTCGATATGTTGTTAAGCAGTTAACTGCTCGCTTATTATCAGTATAAACATTAACGCAATTTAGTGACATTCTACGTTCAACCTGCTTGGTTTATAAATGTTTTTTGCAATGTAGTAAACAATATGCGATATCTTCTTGCAGAGAAATTAAAATTCAGAGGTATAGAAGCAGACAGTCAAATGAAATCGTCTTATAATGCGGAAGATGTCGACTGTCAGGTATCCGAATGGAGTAGTTGGTCTAAGTGTGCAGGATGTCGTGGATATAAAAATAGTACAAGAGAAATTAAGGTAAATAAATTTTTATAATCAGAAGGAAAATGGAAGTTAAATGTTCTTTTTATTTTATTCGATGAAAAATTCGTACGAATCAATGTTTTCCATTTCCAATAGTTAATTCGTTTAATTTGAATAATATAGGTACCACATAGAGGTAAAGGTAAACGATGTCCAACAAAATTACATCGTAAAAGAAAATGTCGTAAAGATCCATTGTGTTGTAAGTAGAATGAAGATAAAATAATTTAATCTAATTTAACGTGTACTAACTACGGAAACTGATTAAATAAGAGTAAAATCCGTAGCCTTGCAAGCTGATGTTCCAAGGCGACGTATATACCGTGACCAAAGTTTGAAGGTAGAAGAAAATCAAAGTGAGTTTTGATTAATAAACATATTTTTTTAATATTTCATTGTTAAGGCCGTAAAGTTAATGATACGGTTACCAGATGCAACTATTATTTCTGAGAAAATTTTTAAATCTTAATGCGATTCTTGATGAAATTAGTTTCAGTTGACTGTAAAATGACACAGTGGTCTAGATGGTCACGTTGTACAGCCACTTGTGGAGAAGCAGCACAACACAGGACAAGAATAGTCAAAGTTCAACCTTTTGGTCCAAGAGGCAAACTTTGCCCTTCTCTGGTAGAGTACAGAAAATGTTATACAGAGAGATGTCCATAATAATGTTCATCCATACTTTTTACATATCCATTTTTTATTTTATTTCTTTGTCTTTAAATGCATTTGAATCTGAAATTTCATTTATGTATCATTAAATCAAGCATAATAGAGATTTAACATGGAATAAAGTTTTTGCAATTATAATACATAATAAAAGCTGTTATAAAATATTACAATTTCTTGGCGTGATATATTTTCCAAAAATTGACGGTACTATAAATAAGAACTGACAATCAATACCTATTAGATATCACCTAATTATATTATATTTTACAATATTAGTTTTGAGGATGCTTGATGCATTGATACATAATATTTTAAAATCGAATTTGTTTAATCTTCTATCGCTTTTATTGCAAGATTTAAAATAAAAGAGTGTTCAAAACCGAAATTATATTCTGATAAACATGTTGGAAGGTATATATGAATTAGCAGTAAATCAAATACGCATTGAAAAAATTCCTTTATTTATAGATAAATAGAAAATATTTATGATAAATTTTAAAATCAAATTAGTGTAATACAACGCACAAAATATCGTGCTACAATTCTTGTCTACCTTTTGTTTTAATTCTTTTCAGTTATTCAATATTGAAAAATAATAACAAATCGTTATAAACTACATATATGAAATACTTCATATGTATATGCATATGTGATACGAGTAATTGTAATATATAATTACACATATATTGCATATGAGTAAGTAATTCTTTCAGTCAAAAAAAACCGCATTCCAATTATTCATAAAAAATATGTTCAAAAAAAGTAAATACAAAAAGAAAAAATACAATTTATGCGAAAAAATATGTAGTAAATCGATATTTAAATTATTATTAAAAAATGTACTGTTTTTCAAATATTTTGAAAGCCAATCTATGTATAGTAGCAATAAATATGTTTCTCTGTACAACTATTATTATAAAATATATATTTGTGGCATTTATTACATAAGATTTAAGAAAATATAGATCTCAGTTTAAGATCGAATATTTCAATTAGTGTTTATTAAAATTATATGTTTAAGATGTAAGTAAAATTAATTGGGCAAATACTATTAACATGGAGAAAATATTTATAAATGAGGAGTATAATAATAGTTTTTACATATATGTTATTATTCAAAAGCTTAATCCAATATTATTTCCAAGTAAAGTAAATGTAGTACACAATATTTATATTTCAAATAATCGTACTAGTTAGTCAATTTTTATTAATTTTACACAATTTGTTAATCGTAATATTTTCCTTTCTTTCTCATCTTAGCATACTGTAATTAATCTTAAGGATAAGAGTATATATGTCACATATCGCTAGATAGTAATAAGTCATTATTAAACAAGACACAGTCAAGTTACTATATTCACTTACATATGTATATCTGACAATAATGATACTATATACATATAATATAGTATTAAATGAAATTCAAAACTGTTCTCTCCTATATAATATGAATATAGTTACCAATATATTAATAACATTGTTCAACACTGAATTATGATCTGCCATATCCACTAGATGATTAAACTATTCTATTTTAAAACGAATTCGGAAGTAGAATTGCTATATCGCCCTCAATTTTTTAAAAAGCCCGCAAGTTTTTGTTGCGGCGAAACACACGATTTTCCACCCCATGGCGCCATTGCTCATTTCCTTGCACTGATCCGATGAATTCACTTTTTATACGCAAAATGTTCGATTTTTTTCATATATGAATTCTTAGACACTATATAATGACAAAATTATAAAGAACTTCTCAGACAATATTATGTACCGATACGATTACATGCAGCTGCGATATCGACGAGCTAGACAAGCAATAGTCGTTTAGCGGCAAAATATCGTGTATATCTTCTAAAGTTCAATGATAATACCCAATCACTTAAAACTACAAAATTTAATAACTTTTATATCGATATGATATTAATATAAGTGAGATAAGATATCGATATAGTTTTCATCACTCTTAATCAAATTCTTGCAAAAACTCGTCTTCTTGAAAAACTGAAAGTGGCAAAACAATCCCGCTTCCTTCTTCTTCTGGATTCGTATTTGAAATGAGACACTCTGTATAATCTACAAGGATCACCTAATAAATATCCTAAATTCAAGAAAGTTCTGGTTTCTTAGGCAGTATAACTGATGTTAATAATACATTTTACTATAAGCATAATATTTTATTTTATTGAATAGTTGAGTCTGTTAAAGTATGTTTTACTATATATATAATATATAGTGTAATATATATATGTAAGAAACCACTTTGATTTGAAAATCAGTAGTTTTGAATCTCATTTTAGTATTAAGGATGTAAAATATTCTAATTCTATATATAAAATTATTGTCCATTTTGTTGTCCAATACTTTGAACTACATAATTGAAAATTACTATATTATATATTTTAGTTTGTCCTATGTATATAATATTCATTTATGTTACACAATTTTACAAGACAGATCCATATATGATACAATAAATTTTAATTTATCATTTATTAGAATATACTGTCATATAAAATAATGAAAGATTTTATTAATTTTCCCACTTTTTCAGTACATTACTTATCATTAACATCTTCCTTTGAAGAAATATTTTCATCTTTTAATAAAGGAGTATATATAAGTATAGTACTATCTTTGTTCTTCTGTGTTCCTGAGATAAATCCCCGTATCTTTTTTTTAATTTCTTTTATCACCTCTTCCTATAAAATTAATGATATTGTATTAAAGCTGAATACCAATTAATTTTTTAAATTAATGCAATTTAACTTATTATTAATAATTCAAATATTTTGAATACAAGCTCTTATAAACAACATAGATAGTTGCAATTAATGCTTTCCTTACTTGAGGCCCGTTAGGGTGGGAAAACAATATTTTAGCCTTATAATTTTTTTTTAACGTTTTGTTAATATTATTAATTTTTACATTTAAATCATAATTCATAATATTCTGTTTTATAGTAAATATCTTAATAGACTTTATCTTCTGTTCATCTTTACATACTTTTACATTGTTTGTCATCTCATCAATCTTTGAAGAACTTACAAGTTCATACACACTTCTACCACTTTTAGATGTATCTGATACATGTACTAACTCAAGATTTCGTCTTTTAGCTAATTTTTCTGCGTTCTCTAATGAAATGACAGAAACAGATTTATCTGTATGTATAAGTGTAATTTTGGGAATCCTTGTAGTCTTTCCTTTCTTTTTCTCCTCATCTGCATGATTTATACAACTTTTACTAAAATTTTGAACATACTGATTTACGTTACTGTTATTCTTAATTAAAAATAATCTAATTGATTTAAATAGAAATTTGGACATTTCTGATTATATGTTTAGTAATATTTCTTACACATAAGACTCAGACATAAAGTTATTCAGTACTGAAACAGAATAAAAGATTGAGGTTAAGTTACAATTAACGTACAAAAACAATTAAATATAGTAATATGCTAATTATAGAATAATTAACAAAATAAATCTATTTAGTTATTCTAACATTTATTTTTTAGTTTTATTCCTTTATATCGAAAATAATAAAATTAAAACTTTTTAAGTCATAAAACTGTTAATCTTTTAAATATACAATGCCCACGGTTCTCATTGTGATTGTGATATAGTTATGTGACCATATTGTTTTTTAAATTTTCGAGAATTTTTATTTCTTTTTAATAAAATTAATTTCATATTTTACTTCATATTTTAATTATTTTCATATTTTTTAATATCTCCAGATTTTATACATATTAACATTTAAAATTCGTGACAGCTATAACATTAAATTGACCATATATCATTCTAATACAGAGTAGAAACTGTGAATATTAATATATTGCATTACTTTGTCATAATGTAAAATGAATACACTATTTTTTTGGTTAAATTAAACAATACCTTATTTACATATATTTCTTTACACACATCTGTCATATTACTATGTTCGAGATTTAATTCTTTATACTTAATAAAGCTTAAGTATGTAAGTACATCATTTGTTTTAATTAATATCTATATTTTAATCGTTATATAATATATAAGTCAAACAGAAATTTTTTGTTATATTTTATAAAATTTTAAGATGAAAATCACTATCTTGGGGAGATACATAAAGATTCCTGATTTCTTGTTAAATAATACAAATTTTCGAAATGGTTCTAAAATGCAAACTGGACAAAACGCATTGCATTGAGAAGTATAAACATGGACGTACCTCAAATAAATCTGGAAAAATAGGAAAAATGAAAAAAAGTTAAAATTAATCTCTAAACCTTAGTTGAATAAATATGGCGATTTCTTAATGGGCTAACATAATAATACAGGAGTGATTAGTTGCTGGTTATCAAACAAACAAAATATTTGACATAATATAACGCTGACACGCGTTAGCAAAGTATTCGTAATGCGCAAGTCGCATAATAAATATGCAGTTTGTATTATCACTGTGTCCTTGCTGCGTAGATGGGCGATTATCTCAATAAGTAGGACAATTTTGACAGAAAAACTTGGTTAGTGGAAACTGAGGAAGATAGACGAATACTTTATTTTTATGCCAGTTAGTAATATGAGAGATTTCGAAGAGAAAGGATGCGTGAAATCAGGTTTCTGATGAACGTGGAAGTAAATAAAATATAGAGCGAAAAAATGAGCTGGTTACGAAGTAGCCCCTTGAGAACTAGTTTCACTAAGCAACGTTCAAGAGATTCTCCGCCAAAAGATGCTGACCCGTCAGCATGCTATGACAGTTTTTGTAAACATTGGCAACAAGCGTACGAAATCATTTTACGTACATCTGTAAGTTCAATTTTTAAAACATAGCATTAGCTTAAAAAGTAAAGATTCGAAAGTTTTCCAAACGATTTTTGTAACTGTAGTATTTTCCGCTTTTTGATATTATCGTAATAAATTAGAAAGGATTGTAATTAAGTATTTTATTATATTTGTACAGCCGCCGAAAGGAATATGTAATCAAGATGATGTTCTTGGAGTTGTTAATCATGTAGATCAGATGGTAACTCTTTTAGTTTTAGAATTACGTGATTTTAACTTTTACAATAATTATCGACAATCTACAACAGCAACACACTCTCCTTGTTTGGAGCATTTATTAAGTGAAAACCTCCTTGTTAAACTTTACGATTGGAATAAACATAGTGGAAGGTAGAGATCCTTTGATTAAAAATCATAAAAATTTGTGTTTTGACATTATTTAATATAAAAATAATATTGTGTGTTGTAATATATGTATTGTATGTTGTATTGTATGTAATTTTGCAGATTTAATAATGCTGTTCGTTTAGAACAATTAAAGCTATATGAACTTTTAGTATCACATAGCGGTACTCTTCTTGCCCATGAACCAGTTGCCAGACCATTGTTACGATTACTTGAAGATTGTGCAAATGATATTATGCCATTAGAAGTAGAAGAAAAATTAGTAGTGTTATTAAATCAATTATGTGTTGCTTTAATGCAAAACATGGCATTACTTGACTTATTTTTTCATCCAACAGCAATAGGAAAAAACAAGTTGGTAGAATATTACAAACATATTTATACAGAACATTATGCGTATATTGCGTAATGTATATTTAATGATATACGTTAATTTTTCTAGATTTATTATTTTTACATTACTGATACCATATGTGCACAGAGAAGGTGGAGTAGGACAACAAGCACGTGATTCCATGTTACTCTGTATGTCTCTTTCAAAAAAAAATGATGAAGTTGGCATCTACATTGCTGATCATTCTAATATATGTCCTGTATGTAATCTTTGTAATAAATTAAATTTATGTAAAAAAAGAAAATAATGACTAATAAGAGATAATACTAATTGCGATAAGTTTTACATAAACGTAATTTATAATTATTATGTATTCATATGCTATATTGTTATGTACCTAAGTACTAATGAAGTTTTTATTTATTTAATAATTAGGTATTAGCTACAGGTTTAAGCGGGCTATATTCATTGTTACCAAGGAAATTAGATATTGAAACAGATGATTGGCATCGGTTAACACCAGATGATGTTAATGATTTACCAGCATTGATGCACTTAATGAATTCTTTAGACTTTTGTAATGCTGTTGCACAAGTCGCACATCCTTTGGTACAAAAACAGTTACTTGAATTTTTATATCATGGCTTTTTGGTACCTGTGATGGGACCAGCTTTGTTACAGGTGAATATAATATACATACATATATATCTTATTATTTGTGTAAATGAAAACATCTGCTTACCTTTTTAATTTAAATGAAATGCGTCATTCTGCAAATGGCTTATAAACTTATATTAGAAATTTAAATATGTGTATTTATTTTATTATTATAATAGATAATTATCATATACTTTTTTTGTTTATAATACATTGCAATATCTTTCTTACTTTACATGTATGTGTGGTGAAAGAAGGTACTTGCAACTTGTTTATTTGAAAATAGAATATGGTTAGTAAATTGTTATTATTAAACATACATATATACAATACTTCCTCTCTCTTTTTCATAAATTAATTTTTTTTAAATACTGAAGTATGCTAATCACATGACTTTTTCCTGGTTTTTACTCAATTTTACAATGATTTCAATTATTTCATCTTATTTTAATATCCTGCTTAGTTATTTAAAAACATTAAATACATAATAATTGGTAATTGGAATTGTACGTAAAGTTTATTAATATTTCCTGTTTAATAGATTCTTATAGGTACATATAGATGTGTTATTAAATGCATATAACATTGTCAATGTGGTGATGGTAAATGTAAATATTAATACCTAGTACTAATTAAGTATTAATAATAATGCTAATATAAAGTTCGAATCATTTATGTTATGATATGGTTGTTGGTGGCTATCCGGTGACATGTTTATGGTGCTCAGGATTCTGTTGGTTTGACCATAGAACAGCTAGATGCACAAGAACATTGGGTTAGTACAAAACACTGCAGTTAGTGTAGTAAACTTGTTCAATTTTCTTAATATTAGTTTTAATACTTCTAGGAAGTTTTAATACCTTCTTGATATTACGTGATTTTTATTATATAAATAATAATATAATATTAGTGCAGGCTTAAGCTTTTACTGACATTCTATACTTACAAATAGTTATAATAAACATTTAATACATAAAGCTTTTATAAACTACCTATAAACCATATGAATTATATTATAAAGTATACCTAAAATCTTATGTTTAATGACTTTACATAAAATACTTGAAATATATCTTATTCATAAAATTTATATTTTTTATACATAAATTTTCCAAATTACAATGATTAAATTTTTTCAAATTTAAATATGTTATGCTTTTTATGCTTTTGTTTTCTGTCTTTGTTTCATATTTTATGCTTTATGCTTAATTTGTTTTCGTAATAAAAATATGTAGCTTGAAACTATTTTAAATTAATATTAGTATGAGTTTGTTTAACTATTTTTGAAGTTTTTGTGTGTTTTAGATAATGTTTATCTATAAATGCTAATATCCTTCTTTTACCACAAAATAAAATTTGAATATTAAAATCTAGACATATTAAATAGAATTGTAGCAGTTTTATTAATAATTGCTTATTCATGAATTATAAATTCTTAATGACATTTACATATTTTAAAAAGTTCTTAAAAATTGTTAATTGTTAATTGTTTAAAATTATTATTTAATTTTTAGTTAAGTTATGATAAAGTATATATATGTCGGAGATGGAAAAACACCGGAACCTCTCCTTGGATTCTCGGGAATACCGTAATGTCGTAATTTAGATTAAACAAATGTCGCTCCGATTGTTCGAGGTTTATGATAGTGAGCTTGGGCTCGAGGCGACAACCAGTCGCCGAACGTAGCCGCGGTCAAGGGATGAACGTTTTATCTAACAAAGGCACAGAGTAACTCTATACCTCTCCTTTAAAGAAATAGCCGTAGCGACACGTGGCAGTAAATATTTCAAAGGTTTCTGTTCCGTGGCTCGCCACACGCAGATCCTATCCTTCGGGTAAGATGATCTCCAGATGTCAATATACCTCCGCAGTATGTTTAGCTAACTTGAGGACCCGCAATAAATCTTAAGATTTAGTCAAGCAAAGTTCTTCATTTAGACAAACAGTCCTTGTTGCAACTACGGGACGATAGGAGAAGCCTATCTTCCACGAACGATGCCCCCGTCAACAACCTCCCCTCAAGGGCGGCCAGCATCTCTTTCAAAACGCCGATATGGAGATCGACCAATTAGCAACAGCGCTAATTTCCCTCACCTTTGGAACGAAAGCTTTCTTTGACGAATCCGAGGATCTCATGTCCTTAGACCCACCCATTATAGTTTTCCTCGACGGCATCGTCGAGACGGAGAGCGACTATCCGGTACGATCTCGACGACGATTCAAGTAACTCTCGGATACGTAGTGATGGCCCCATGCATTAACATTGAGTACAACTTAGACGCTAAAGAAGAGTAGAGTTCGTCATCCCGTTGACCGTGGATTCGTTATTGAGCCTAAGATCATTGTCATTAGCTTCTCGAGTATCAAATTATCGCGATTACTTGTCCAATTCCAACATGGTCATGTTTGCACTAGTAAATATCTCCTCTATTGCATAGTGATCACGTCTAGTGTCAATAGGGATTCGTTTACGCCCTTAACCCTAACTCTAATCGTAACGCCAACCCGACATCAGAAGTGGGATCAGTGCCGATTATAACAGTGCTAGAACTTACGACCATCGTGCGCGAGTAACCCAGTCGCTAGTGCAAAATCGAGTGTGAAACCTAACAAGTTTTCGCTACCACGTTTTAACCCTTAAAATCGCACGTTCCGACCCCGCTGCACGGGGCGTAACTGTTAACCTGATTATGAAAGAAAACCATAATTTCAATAACGAGTGGCGAGTCGACTTCTACGTACTGGAAGCATCATCGGGTAGATCAAGTCATCTGGGTGAGTCGTTTCCATTTTTACTCCGATTCGGGAGCCGAGCGTTCACTAATTAAAGAGTCCGTGACCTCGAGATTTCTGGCAAAAGAATGACTGACATATTAGTAATGCGAGGAGCAGGAAATACTTGTATTAAACATACGCCTCCCATTTGTTCATCGTGTGTATTAATGATTTTTACATCGAAGATAATTTCTCATGTCCTTGCTGATAGTTATCTAAAATATGATATCGCGATTAGTTGTGGAACTCTAAGTCTGGGTTTTGACGTAACATTACACAAAATAGCCTCGCTATGTGTAGAACAAAAATAATTAATGTCTGTAAGGAAACCACTGCAAACGAGATCGTCGTTAATGAAGCTGACATTGATGTACATGGTAATAATAAAAGTCGATCAATTTCTCTTCTCGACAAATTCAAAGATTCATTCGTTACGGATTCCCTACGTATTCGCGTAAATACAGGCCGGTTAGAAATACGATTAATTGATCCTAACATCACCGTACGAGGAAGTCCTTATAGATTTAGCGAGGAGGACCGAAGAGCGGTACGTGAGAAAATAAGCGTTTTAATTAAAGCAAAGATCATAAGGCCTAGTAATTCGCCATTCGCGAGCCCTACGTAACTCGTGAAGAAGAACACGGCTCAGATAGATTATGAGTGGATCCCCGAGAACTAAATCAAAGTACCGTCGCGGATCGGTACCCTTTACTCCTTATTGCGGATCAAGTCGCGAGATTGCAAGAGGCGAGATATTTTATTAGCCTGGATATGGCCAGCGGGTTTCACCAAATTCCTACTTATCCTAATTCAGCGGAGTATACAGCGTTCGTTACTCCCGACAGACAATATGAGTAGATAACGATGCCGTTTGAACTGAAAAATTGCGCCGTCCGTCTTTCGGAGGGCCATTCGCAAGGCCCTAGGCGACCTCGCTCATTCGTACGTTGTTATTTATTTCGATAACGTTCTAATTATTGCCGACTCGATAGATCAAGCTTTAGGAAGATTGAACACCGTATTAGATACCCTCGTAAAAGCAGGATTCTCTGTTAACATTGCGAACTGTTCTTTTCTAAAGACATCGGTGCTCTGTTTGAGATATGTAATTCATAACGAAGAAGTTCGTCCGAACCCGGGTAAAATACACACCTTAAGCTTTTTCCTGTGCCAACAGCCGTCACACAGTTCAGGCAGTTCATAGGGTTAGCTTCGTACTTCCGAAAGTTCATCCCTAAATTCTCACAGGTAATGAAACCCCTGTATGCGCTCATCTCGAATAACAGAAATATAACTTGGACAGATAGGCACGAGAAAATAAGACAACAGGCAGTTTCCGCCCTGACCGACGCGCCGGTGTTAATGATATTCGACCCCAATTACCCGATAGAACTACATACTGACGCTAGCTCGGAGAGAGTTACGGGGCGATTTTGACGCATCAAGTCGAAGGTAAAGGCAAAGTAATAGAGTATTACAGTAAAAGAACTACCCTCGCAGAATCTAGGTATAATTCCTACGAACTAGAGACGTTAGCAGTCGTAAACGCAGTCGAGCGTTTCCGTCACTATCTACATGGGCGGGAATTTCTTGTCGTCACGGATTGCGACTCGTCGAAAGCGTCGAGTAACAAAGTACATTTAAATGACAGGGACCATCGGTGATGGGCCTACTTGCAGACTTTTGTTTTTTGACATTATGTATCTGGAAAGTAAACGGACAGCCCACGTAGATTTCTTCTCGCGAAACCCCGTAGATTTAGACCACCGTAAAATTGATAAAATTGCGGAGAAAGAAATCAATCTGGCCGAAATATCGGAATACTGGCGATTAGCCGAACAACGTCGTGATTCTCAAACCTTGGGAATCGTCAAGAAATTGCAAAACGATGAGCTCGCGGAAGACATCGCGAATACATACGAATTACGGTCCGGTACTCTTTACCGTAGGATACAAAGAAAAGGCAGGACTCTCTGTTTACCTATAGTCCTAAGAGGTTTTAGATAGTCTGTTATTAACTATGTGCACCAGTCAATTATGCACTTAGGTTGGGAGAAAACGCTCGAGAGACTGTACGAGTATTACTGGTTCGAAGGGATGGCGAAGTACGTTCGCCGATTCATTGAGAACTGTCATGCTTGTCAAGTTTCGAAAGCTAGTTCAGGTAAGATACAAGCCGAACTACATCCTATACCTAAGACCAGCATACCCTGGCATACGGTCCACATGGACATAACAGGCAAGTTGAGTGGTAAAAGCGATTCAAAGAAGTACGTCATTGTTTTGATCGATGTGTTCACTAAATTCGTATACCTGCATCGTACTCGTAAGATAGATTTCCGTAACACCATTAAAGCGCTTAAACCCGCTATATTTTATTCGGAAGTCCCTGCCGGATAATAGCAGATCAGGAAAGATGTTCTAAAGGTAATGAATTTCGAGAATTCTGCGAAAGCAAACGAATTCAAGTTCACCCGACAGCGACCGATGATAGAGCCAATAGACAGGTAGAGCGTGTTATGCGTACATTGAAAATACGTTCACGACAGTAGAAACGACCGGGCGGCCGTGGCAAGACGCGATTGGGGAAATACAGCTAGCGTTGAACTGCACCACCAACCGCGTGACTAATTCGAGCCCTTTACAACTACTAATCGGTAGAACAGCGAGACCGTACGACCTATTACTACCCGACAATATCGAAGAAAAGGAAGTCGATATCCCTGATGTAAGACAGCAGGCTGTATAGAACATAGAGAGTAAAGCCCAGTACAACAAAGAAAGTTTTGATAGAAACAAAGCTAAAGTGGTTAGGTTTAACCTCGGCGATTTCGTACTACGCAAAAAAAATGAGAAAAGAAACCAAACCAAGCTAGAGCCAAAATTCAAGGGGTCCATTCGTAATAACCGAGATTTTGGAACGAGATAGATATATTTTAAAAACGCTAGACGGCAAACGATCGTATAAAAACAGTCACGACAGATTAAGAAAAATGCCGGACAGTCGCGTTCCCGCTGAGTTGGACGTCGGTAGTGACGGCAATAACAGTGACCACGACGACATGAGCACCTCGATCTCGGAAGATCCTTAGCACAAAGACCGTAGCACCTTACGGAGTACGTTATGAAGCTTGGTAAATGGGCAAGTGATGTGTTCACGCGCACCATGAGCTATAGAGTTATGAAGCTTGGTAAATGGGCAAGTGATGTGTTCACGCGCACCATGAGTTATAGAGTTATGAAGCTTGGTAAAGGGGCAAGTGATGTGTTCACGAGCACCATGAGCTATAGTGTTATGAAGCTCGACTAAGGGGCAAGTGATGTGTTCACGCGCACCATGAGCTATAGTGTTACGAAGTTTGGTGCGGTCGTGCGATCTAGAAAAACGAGATCCATTGGGGTGCGAAATCGAGACTGGTCCATTTCGCCGTTATGACCCGACTGATAACCCACAGGATGCAACTAGCACTTCCAATACTAATTACAACGTTACTAATTCATGTGCTCTTCTATTCCTTTTGTTGTCAAACCTCCGAACAAAATTTTGTTGTTACACCGGACCCTCAGCTTATTTAGACATTAAGTTAAATTGTAGACATGCTAATTGTACCGAACCTAATGTTAGAAAGACTCAACCTTGTAGCTGCACCCGAGGACGTGTGATAGTCAGAATGGCCGTGTCGGAGATGGAAAAACACCGGAACCTCTCCTTGGATTCTCGGGAATACCGTAATGTCGTAATTTAGATTAAACAAATGTCGCTCCGATTGTTCGAGGTTTATGATAGTGAGCTTGGGCTCGAGGCGACAACCAGTCGCCGAACGTAGCCGCGGTCAAGGGATGAACGTTTTATCTAACAAAGGCACAGAGTAACTCTATACCTCTCCTTTAAAGAAATAGCCGTAGCGACACGTGGCAGTAAATATTTCAAAGGTTTCTGTTCCGTGGCTCGCCACACGCAGATCCTATCCTTCGGGTAAGATGATCTCCAGATGTCAATATACCTCCGCAGTATGTTTAGCTAACTTGAGGACCCGCAATAAATCTTAAGATTTAGTCAAGCAAAGTTCTTCATTTAGACAAACAGTCCTTGTTGCAACTACGGGACGATAGGAGAAGCCTATCTTCCACGAACGATGCCCCCGTCAACAACCTCCCCTCAAGGGCGGCCAGCATCTCTTTCAAAACGCCGATATGGAGATCGACCAATTAGCAACAGCGCTAATTTCCCTCACCTTTGGAACGAAAGCTTTCTTTGACGAATCCGAGGATCTCATGTCCTTAGACCCACCCATTATAGTTTTCCTCGACGGCATCGTCGAGACGGAGAGCGACTATCCGGTACGATCTCGACGACGATTCAAGTAACTCTCGGATACGTAGTGATGGCCCCATGCATTAACATTGAGTACAACTTAGACGCTAAAGAAGAGTAGAGTTCGTCATCCCGTTGACCGTGGATTCGTTATTGAGCCTAAGATCATTGTCATTAGCTTCTCGAGTATCAAATTATCGCGATTACTTGTCCAATTCCAACATGGTCATGTTTGCACTAGTAAATATCTCCTCTATTGCATAGTGATCACGTCTAGTGTCAATAGGGATTCGTTTACGCCCTTAACCCTAACTCTAATCGTAACGCCAACCCGACATATATATACGCAAAATCATAGGTAAGTAATTTTCTAATATTACAGACAACAGTGGATGAATTAGTTGCAGCCACAGCTTATTTTGATTTATTTCTTCGTTCTGTAACTGAACCTGGTCTCTTACGTTCGTTCGTTAGATTTTTACTCGAAGATAATTATGATGAATGCAGAATACTGGATAGTCTTATTCAAAGGATATCTTCTAGGTCACGGGTATATATTTTATTTTTATTACATATTATAAAAGATGACAATGTTGATAACTTTTAGTAAGTATAATAAATAATAAAAGATCATAAAAATTTTTCAATTCTTTGTTTTAGTTATGTATAGTAACATTGGGACTATTTGAAACTTTGATTAATTTAAATTGTGAAGACATTATGCTAGAATTATGTCTGGGTGCATTAAGTCCTTGTTCTCATGTAATGCTCTCCCAACGTAGAAGGTTAAGAGATATTGATCCTTTTGGACGTGCAGCTGAGAAGTTTTTGTCTTTGACACCAAGTTGTTGCTCGCCATTTGCATCTATAAATTCTCAATTCAATTCTTTACCTAACAATACAACATATGAAAAATATTCAAATGCTACATCTGAATCTTTGAAGTCATTGCCAGCATCTATAAATTATGGCGTCAGATTATCAGACAGCCTTTATGGAAATTATCATGCGTATTTATGTGACGCTCGACAAAAAATAAGAGCTTGCCGAATTGCTTGTTCTACTTGGTCATATCAATACAATGGAGAATTACCAAAAGATAGTACTACAAGCAGTGCGACTACTTTAATAGATGACAATACATTATTAGATCAATCTCAGAAGAAAACTGAAACAAATAAAGCTTTATCATTAGAGACAGTAAAGCAACCAACGGTTTTTAATGAAATTATTGAAAACTCATCAATAGATAACATGCTAGTTAACATATCTTTGCTAGATGGGAAGGATTTAAATACAATAGAGAAAGAGTTAAAAATAGAATCCCTTATGGCAACAGGTATAGAGTTATCATTAGAAGAACAAGCAAAATTAGATGCAGATATTGCTGAATTGTTAAATGAAGATATCGGAATATCAGATTCTGTTAAAGAAATGTCATTAATAGATAAAAAGGAATTTGATAGCAGTAATGACGATTCAAACACCACCATGAATTCACTTTTATCGTTAGGGGAAAGTAGCGGCTACGAAAGCTTCGCATTTAAAGGTTCATCGCAGTCAACTCCAGATAATGAACCTAGCGAAGATCGAATAAGCGAACACGACGAAATAGAAATTGAATCAAACAAAGAACAAGGTATATTATCTCTTCATAGCATCATAGAATCAAGTTCAATTGCACCAGAAGAATTAACAGCGAATAAACAAAGTAAAGAAAATTACCGTCAAGATGTATTTAATGGACAACCGAATGTCGGTATATTTTTGGATGTTCTTTTACGAAAACTCGAATGTATGACAAGTAATAATTTATATGTTAATTTACATCTAACTGGTCTTATCAGCAGATTAGCAATATATCCTCAGCCTTTGTTACAATCATTTCTCTTAAATCATTCTCTAGTATTTCAACCCAGTATTAGATCACTTTTTCAGGTTTGTAATTATATACATATTTTTATTATGTACATATTCACAAATAGTGTATAAGATTATAAAAAAAACTTCATCTTTCATCAGGTACTTGCATCTTTAAAACATAAAATAGATCAATTTCTTTCACAACACAATAATATAGATATATTGGTCGAACAAGCACGACTCTTTTTAATTAACCGCGAGGATAAATTAGTAAATGCAAGAAAAAATGCATTAGAAGCTGCTGCTCATTCTGTATCCACTAAAAGAAATTCTTTGAGTGGGGAACCATTTTCAAGAGGTACAATTTTTCTGATTACTTAAATATTAATTATACTTCACTAATATATTTTATTGATGCAATATATAAGTATACATAAATATTATATTATTGCTTATAATTGCCATGCACTCCCGGAAGTGTTCAAACGATGTAGGTATAATAATTGCTTACAAATATGAATAATATATAAGTATTATACTCAAAAAAATTACGTTTTAGGTGAAAATAAGAGATGGAGTTTAACATCATCTTTTACGCAAATGCTTAGAAGATCAAGTGGCAGTTCTGGTCCAAGTAGTTTAAACAATACTGTTAATCAATCAACTGGTATATCTGAAAATCAATTAGAAGCTATTGGACATGGTTCTGGATACCGGTAAATATTTTATTATCATATCATTGATAGATTCACTAGTCAAAATTGTTAAAAAGATATGTTACAAATTTAACTAATATTATACAAACTTTCTTTTATAAAAATTATAATAATACTATAAAATTTTTCATCGATTAGATATTATACAAAAACGTCCTGGGAATCCCCAAATGAAGTAAGTCCAGTACAAAATGTGGTCTTATGCGCAGTTGTATTAGACGAGTGGCTAAAAGAATTAGCTGCTATTACACAAGAACATGCCATTATATCTCTTACAAATAATCTGGAGTTTAAAGTTTAATATGTAAGACGACTGAATACACAAATTAAAATTCAGTTAACAATATAGTAACTATTGAAAATATTTTTTCCTTCTTACAGGGTTTTAATAAAGTAATATGTGATATACATATACACACACACTGCTAGACTTATACATAATACATCATATTATAGAATTTAAAATGTTTATGTAAAGTTATTGAAGAGAATGTAAAAATATTATACAGAATATTGCTATAAATATGAAAACAATAGTATCTTTTTCATTTTATAAATGTAGATAAACAAATTAGGGATTAGCTTAAAAAGTTATAGATTTATACATTTTTGTTGATGTTATCCGTTTTAATCACTAGTTATATGAAAATTGTGTTAAGAGGAAATATATAGAAAGTTTTATTCAAAATAGGCCCTTCGAGAATATTAATTATTAATATTTAAACAATATCGGCCGAATCTTATTATAAAGACTGACATTTAGAGCAATTTCCTATACAATATACACATATTACATTATTAAACTATTTAATAACTTTTTATTACATATGCTACAAACCGAATCAATTTATTTGAAATTATATTTAAATATATGTATATTAATCCAAGATCATAAATAGTTAAAAATATTTAGATAAATAAAGGAAAGTGCCAAGTTATCATTTTAATATGTTACATAATATAATCAACATTTTGGAAATTGTTCCAAATGTATTTAAAATGTAACAATCAAATTACTATTATGACAAATTTATTTTAACAACAAGGAAAATATATTTGCATACTTATGAATTTTACATTGTCTAACAATGCGTAATAATTACATAGCCTGTTTTTATTGTACTTAACTTAATATATAATTATAAAGTCATAATTACTGAGTAATATATATCCACAAATATCATATGAAAGTTTAGTAGCACAAAATATTATATACATATAAATTTATATACTTTAAATTATGAATTTTTAAATATTGCTAGATGAAACTGTGCGTAAATCGAACACTAACTGAAATTAACAATTCATCTATCTTGTAATAATTTTATCCTATATTTTTACCTTCACTAATGTAATGTTAAATATAAAGTAAAAAGTATTTTATTATGTAGTTTTGTATTGATTAAAATATACAAATATCAAATTTTTTGCAATATTTAAAGTGAAACATTAGTACAATATGTATGTTAGTAACTGAAGAAATATTGATACTTGGCAATAATGCGATATTACTGCATGACTATAAAATATTTGCTTACATATAAATAGCATATCAAAATTCATTTATTAAAATACAAAAATTATTCCAGCTCAATTTTTGTCAACAAACATTAAAATTAATATTAATATATGAGTGCAATTATTAAAAAATTATGGTAGTTAAGAAACAGTTAAATGACAATGAAATTGCAACATGATCACTAGTTAAAATATGATTATAAGTGCATTTTGTTCATTACTAAAAATCAACATGTTTTTTGAATATTTTAAAATTCATATTTAGTATAAAATATTTACTGCAATGTGATATTAAACTAGATTATTGGAACTTTATTAAAGTTTTATTTTTGTTTCAAATATTTAAATGAATATTAATTTAATAAAGAATTATTAACAATTCAAACAAATATGCTTCAAATGTTTGAATGTAATGCATGGTAGAATAATATTATTTTATATGACTACAAGTAATATCGAATTTGTAGCATTGTAATATTAGTAACTTAATAATTTAATAATTTCTTACATAAGAAGTGTTTAAATGCAAATTTCATTATTAGCATACCTTATGTACCTTTATTGAAGACATGCAGTATTTTCAAACAATGTTATATGCTTGCCAACTTATTGCAAATAATATAATGTAATATTTTTAATATTTTATCATTTAGTTCATTGTTATGTTTAAATTTGTTAATAAATTTACGTAATAAAATAGTTTATAGTAATCATTCAAGAATTTTCATAATTCAGAATTGCATATATAACTTCAATAGCATAATTTTAAATATTTAAGTTTATAATATTTTTTATTTTTCCATTTTTAATTATGTTGCTAATATTAAAAGTATATTAATAAAAAAAAATTATGACAATAATTTAACTATATTTTATAGTTATTTTATAAATAGATAAAATTAATTTGAATTTATATTTTTGCATTTCTGTTTAACTGAAGATATGTTATATGTTGTTACAAACAATTTGTTATAATAAATTGTATAATTTACAAGTTTATAGTGATCACCAAGAAAACTTTCATTTGTTATATATTGATTTTTGCTTAGTAAGATAGATATTACTAGCATCAGAATTTATATGCTATACAAAATTTAATATACATATGTTCAAATTTTGAAAATTTAATATCTTAATTACACAACGACTGTACACTGAAATTGTAATATAAAATAAAATATATATATTATTATATTACATAGAAAATGTTTTAATAAAAACTGATACCAAAAGATTAAATATATATAGTACAATTTTTATGAAACAGAATTCTCATATACATATGTATATTTTTAAAACGTTGAAAAGATAAAATAGATGTGAAATAATAGATCTTTGAATAAAAACAAGAATTTTCGTTTTTAATTATCGTTACCATTATTATCTTTTACTAATATATATTCGATAATGATAAAAGTACATAAAAAAAGTTTATTAAAAGTACATAATATAAGAATAAATACATTTTAAAATTAACTTTATTATTTTAAATAATAAAAGGATTGTTATACATTCATGTATTTAGTGCAAATAAAAATGATTTTGTGTTTTAACCATCTTTTAAATACTTAATCATTATTAGATCGCAAGAAAAATAAGATGAGTAATAAAAATCAATTCTTTCAATATTTTATATGGAATTTTTTATAAACAATTTTTAAATACTTATAAATTTCAACATATGTGTGCGTGTGTGTGTGTGTGTGTGTGTGTGTATATATATATATATATATATATATAGTTGTTGACATAGGTATGTATACAAGTATCCTACTACTTTTTTAGAACGGAGCATCCAAAATTAACAATGTAGTTTACATGTAAGGCAAGGAATTAATCGATATTTTGCTTTACATTGAATATAATACAAAAATACATATAAGTAAATATTTTTGAATTATAGTTTCTCGGCAAAATATTATTATGAAAATGTGTAATTACTGAACGATTCTGTTGCGTTCGATTGGAAATGTCCAATCATTGTATCGCTTTGATTAACACTCGCCGATAGATACAGTTTGCGAAAATCGCTGTACCAAAAAGAAGACTAGGCTTAATCTAGAATCACTAAATTGTCGATTTCAAACTTCTTTAATTTTTTCTTCTATTTCAATTTATTACTTCGAAAAGATACATACGGTGCTTGTGATGAAAATCGTCTATATGTACACGTACGTATATTAAAAGTGGAACCTCTGCAGTACTGCCATATAGCACTAAATAGAATCTGATTGCAACTGTGCTTAATCGACATGATCTCATACTTTCAGACACATTAATTGTTATCGATGTATATATTCTAATCGTTTATATTTTAGTATAACGAATATTATTTAAATTTCTTAACGCCAGGCCTAAATTAATATAAAAGTGTGTTATATTAAATGTAAATTATGATAATATTAAATTAATATTAATATTAATATTTTGTTACGTTTCATTGTATCTTTTTTAATTTCACTAATTGATCGTTACACATTTCGAGGTATTGAAATTTTTACAAATAATTGTAATATTTAAATTAATCATTGTATTAATATATCAAAACTAATATTAGTTAGTTATTGACATAATTTCTGTTAGAATATATTATTGTATATTTCAGCAACTTCACATATAATATACTTTGATATAAAAAGTATTCATGCCTTTTTGTTTGGGAAATTATACAACCCATAATATGGAGGAATATGCTGTAGTATCCGACATATCCGTTGTAGATGTTTATGATATTGCATCGGAAATAGGAAAAGAATGTGAAAAACTCATAGATTCATATGGAGTAGACTCTGTGACCAATCTTATGCCAAAAGTAATACATGCATTAGAATTATTGGAAAATCTTGCAACCAAAAATGAACGTGAAAATACTACAGTTCAAGAATTACAAGCAAAGATTTCACAACTAGAAAGTGATAAAATTGAAAAAGCTGAAGATAGGCAAAGATTTGAAAAGGTATTTTATTTTAAAAAATTCATAAATTCCACGTATATATAGATGCATATACATAGGTATTTGATAGATGCATATTTAGAACTTGCTTGTTTTCTTATTTATTCAGAAACATTTATTTATTATATAGGAACTGGAACAAATTGAGGAACATTGGCGTCAAGAATCTCGTGACCTAGTAGAAATGGTTACAAGGTTACAAGAAGAAAATAGACGATTATCAGAGGCTCTACAAGAATCACGTAGTGATAGTCAGTACAGCAGTAAACAAAGTACTAACAACCTTTTTCGTACTAACACGATGCTATAAATGTTCTACTGTATATATGTCTTATTAGTTACATGAATATATTTCCAGCTTTTACAGCTAGTCAAGAAGTTGATATTGCAGTATTGCAGCACTTAAGATCTATGATAGACAAACAAAGAGATCAAATTCGAGGAAGAGACAAAGAGCTGCTGCAAAAAAATACAGAAATAGAAAATGTAAATTGGTACTTATGTTCGTATGTAATTTGTGATTAATATAAATTGTGATTAAGTAATGCAAAATGTAATATGTTCGATACTTTATAATTTCCTTAATTGTCTGTTCCGCTTTTTATATTTTATTGTAAATTATTGTTCTATTTTATACAGCTAACAGCACAGGTTGAAAAACTCGGGGTTGTCGGTCGAGAATTAAAGCGCAAACAGCGTCAGGCCCAAATGCAAGCACGTGGTTTAGTAGAGGAACGAGCAGACTTCTTAGCCCAATTGCAAGATCAAAATCGTGAATTGATAAATCTTCGTGCTCGCCTTGGTTTAGCAAAAAAAGAAAATGAAGACCTAAGTAAATTACAGGGTTGCCCAGATTTAACAAATAAGGCTATATATGATCTGGATGATCCTGACAGACCAAGGTTTACTACCGCCGAGTTGAAAGAAATTTTACATGAACGAAATGAATTGAAAGCTAGAGTATCAGATTTAGAAGATGAACTAGAATTATATCGACCAAAACCTGAAACGTACGTTTCACATGTATACAACAATAATTTGCCTTGCTCCGTAAATTATAATAAGATTTTTTCAGTACAATTTAATATTACAATATTTAAGAAATTATATTGTCTTTGATATATTGTCTTTGAAATTATATTGTCTTTGATAGGGTTGAAGATGATAAAGATGCTCCTGTTCAAGGCCCTCTTCCCTATGAACCAGATGATGCACCATGGAAAAAGACATCTGAATCTGGAATTCGTAAATTGTAAGTAACTCATACATGAAAAACTTAAGAATTCTAATTTTTAATAACGATGTCTACTTTCCAGTTTCCGGAAAATTTTCTCAGAGTCTAGCAGTAGTTTTTTAGTTGGTAGTAGTCCACGTCGAAGTCTTTCTAGTTTATCAAAAATGGCTCTCTCTGGAAACAGTACATATGATGAATCTATATAATGGTTTTTCAACGAATAATTTTTAAAATCCTACGAAGATTTATTGAATATAATGTCTTTATGTTTATTCACAGTATTTTATATTCTAATAATAGTACCTAAATTGGTTTAATGAATTAAAAGTACGTAACTCATTTTTTTTGAGTTATTAATTATAACTATTAAATAACTAAGAAGATTTAATTATATGTGATTAAAAAGAATTAGACAAAAGCACGATTATTCATATATGTGCAACATTGCATTTATCAATTATTAAAATAATCTAAAACGAACTATATTTAAATATATGTTAACAATTGAATTGACGTGCCTCCAAAGTTAAAAATGTTGATAATGATGCATATGGTAGTGTCTTATCATTTCTATTGGTATTATATTTCATATAAGTAATGGTATAAAATATAATATTCTAGACAAAGTCATACAATCTCTTTAACTTGTATAAAAATCATGCAGTAGCATTTTTCTTTATTATATATTTGTAGTTAACACAAAACAAATGTTTTTAGATACAAAAAGATTCAGTTTTGTCTTGTTAGAATATGATAATTTCTTTTGCATTTATTACATAATAGTTACAAATACATGAAATTCCAAAAGTACTGATATATCTTTATCAATATAGGCTATTTAACGTTATAATAAATATAAAAATTGTATAATTACATAAAAAATAATTATTGTTTTTTAAAGTATTTATATTTGTATATCTCCGTTTTCTTTTCAAAAATTTTTATGTCTCAGTATAATTTAAAATATTAGATTAAAATAAGTATTCTTTTGACTAAAATTTGGGTACTTTTAAACAAATATATATATATTTTTTCTCTATAGTTTTAATAAGAATTTGGATATTATAATGTGTTTACATTTTTTATAATTTGTGTGCCATTAAATGTCAGTGTGAAAATAAAGGCAAATATTATACTTATATAGATTGTAAATACTATTTGAAAATCATAAACGTAGATATATTTAATATAACATATATGAAAATATTAATAATACACAAGAAAATTACACAAGAAATAATAATAGTAGTGTTAATGTGAAAATATGCAATCACATAAAATGATATTCACATTCAACCAATAAAATATATTGATAATAGTCATTCTTGTTAAATTGATATATAAATTAAAATTATAAAAAAAAATAAAAATATAGCTCTCACTATCAATTTCAATAATCTCAGGAGAAACCTGTAAAGATATTATTTATAAATATTCTGAGTTTAATCTTTAAAATTTCTACACCAGTATGTATATTGTCATATGAAAATATAATTATTAATTTAATTATAAAATAACAATTGTTTTTTAATTACAAGTTTTTAAATTGATTAAAAGTTTCTAAGATTTTATATAGGAAAGTTTTATACTTTTCAAATCCTATGACATAAAATAAAAAATTTAATATTTGTTAAATATGTATTTTTAGACCATTATACATACATGTATTCAATAAAACTGCTTCAATTTAACAACATCTACAAAATGAAATTAGAAAAAACAAGAATATATTGTAGCTTAAGTTACAAATAGCTATAAAACATATCTGTAACTTAAGTTATGTTTTGAAATAAAGGATATGATATATACATATTTATTTTATAATAAAAATATGTTCCACACGCATGTGCGCGTTTAAAAATAATTTATTACAATTATTATAATTCTAGTCCTGTTACGTGTGCCCATTATATATGTAAATGTATTTATCTTGCATTAATTTAACAAGGTTTTTAAAACAGCTGATAAAAAGTTTAAGATTTTTTTTATTACACAATGCTTTTGTATATTATACAATCAGTAAGTTTAATATTTTTAAACAATATTATCTCAAAAAGTAACAATTTTTATGATATAAAAAGAACCAAACACGCACGCACTCAATCACACATACACACATAACAAACAAAACTTATCTATTCCACATAGTTTCACAATGTTTTAAATAGACTATTAGAATATTATATTAATCATATTACTTACTATCACCATATTATAGTATAATACACAATTTTTTTATCTATATAGTAATTTATATATGTAACATATTGTATTGTAATTAAGTAAACAAAAATTTCATTTACACATAATTAACATAAAAGAAATCCATAATTTATAATACACAGATAATGAAGATTGATGTTTGTATTTTCTACAGAAATATCATGATACTAAGGTGAAAGAATGAAAATACCTTTTTAATGAATATAGAAATACATACATTGTAATATTTCCGACGAGAGCTTAAACTTTGAAATAGGTTCCAATACTTGTGTTATTAATTTTATAGTGGTATTGTTAAATAATTAGTAAAATACCACATAAATGCAGAATAAGAAAAATAGTTATATAGAAAAAAAATCATAAAGAAGTGCCAAAGAAGATAAGTGATGTAAATGTTTTATGCACTATTTGATAATTTATTTATAATCTATTAATTCTATTAATAAATTTATTAGGACAATTATAATACTTTTCAATACATTGTAACCATTATTAATATGCAAGATTGATGCCTTAATGTTTATAGAACTGAAATATACTTTACTGTAATCAGTTCTTTAAAAATAAATGATTATGTTTCATGAATCGTTATGTGTTTGGTAATTCTATATAAAATAATATACAATTAATAATCATTTACATGTAATATTAAATCCCCTTTATGTATAGAAACAATAGTGATTTTAAAAGATGATATTATCAAATTACATTTAACAATTTACAATGCAAGAAAACTAATGTGATTGAGGTAGCATTCTGTAATATCTCGATATCAAAATTGTTCTTAAAATCCAAATCTTAAAAGCAATCTCCAAATATTTTTAACCAAGATTCATATTTCATTATACTATTAATCATTGTATTAATTGATTATAAAAATTGATTTCGAGATACATAAAAAATAAAAATATCAAAATATTAAATATGGATAAGCATCAGCACCATCTTCTTTTTAAATTACTATATTATAAAATATTTTGCTCTTATTTTCAAAACATAAAATATAAAATAAGTCAAAAACGTTTACTTTCATACAAAACTTACAAAATAAACTAATATTTATAGGATACACAGTTGACTAGTATGTTATAAATCCACATTGTTCAAATTAGCTGCAGATCCAGTTGGTAAATCCGGTGGTACAAACTTACCGATAGGTTGTATTGCCTGTCTCTGTTCTGCCAGTTTACGCATTTCTTGTCTAAGTTTACTTAGAATAGCGTGGTTTGGTTGATTGACAGCAGCTTTACCTTGTAACAACGTGATTTCTTGTTCTAGTTGTTTCTTTTCTTTAAAAGATTTTACGCTTCGAGATCCATAAAGTCTTAGTAAGGATCCCCAAGACTGGATATGAGGATGCATAAGCTGCAGGATAGCTTGGGCTGCTCGTTGTTTACCATCTTTCTTATTACGACATACCTAAAATTATTTCAAATATATGTTACAATTAAAAGATACTTTATGAGAGAAATAAAGCGAACTAAAATAAAAAGGACATATTTATAATGTTGCGTATTCTTTTTTAAGAGAAATAAATAAAATATGGGACTATATAAATTTGAATTATAATTTAATAGATTATAATTTTACTTACAACAGTAGCTTCATGTTTGCCGACACGCATTGTAAATTCATTGCGTTGATGTTTTAATGTGTTTACAGAGTAATTAATATGCATATCACCGAGACCATAATTTCGTTGGAGGCAGGTGATTAAAATAGCATGCGGTGACGGTTCAGTTGTCTTTGCGCAAAATTCTGCGACTCGTGGATCGGTGATCGATATTTCATCAAAGAATGATAAATCTGCATCAGAATTTGTCCTTGATGCTTTAATCATTCGACTGTTATTACCAGAAACTGTATCTCCTCCATTATCACCAGAAATTTTATCTCTCATTTGAGGAATTAAAATTTCAAGAGTTTTCCGCGCAGCATTAGCTTTTGCTTGTTTTTTGCTACTACCGAAACCGCTTCCATACTCCATATCATTTATACAAACAACGGCAGAATATGGAGTTGCTGCATTTTCTAAAAATGCAAGAAATAGATTAATTTAATATATACTAGCCGAAGAATTATTTTTTATGCAACTTACCTAATTCTTTAAACTTATAAGTTGGTTGCTTTTTAAGTGCATGTTGTACATATTCATGAAGTATACAAACATAACTTTTGCCTGAGGGATTCATTATCCAATGTTTTGGTGGCCTTTGTCCAGTACTATCATCTCCAACATTACCACTGCTACTTCCTGCTAGTCCAGAACTACTAACTGGAAACGTTATTAGTTTTGTTCCATCAGGTAAGGTAGGACGTTCAAGTTGTTTACGATGTTTTTTATTTTTTGTAAATTTTCTCCTTGCTGACCATGATCTAAATGATAATGGAGCATGTTCATTAAAATTTGTTAACTAGTTTTATTCCATTATATGAGTACTATTGTTTCTTTGATATTATTTAATATATACTTACTGAAATCTCATTACTTTAATAGCTTTAAAGCGAAATAGCGATTGGCAATAATTTCTTAATTGTTTACTATCTAATGAATGAGCCGCTCGATTTTCTTGAATTGTTTCAATTTTTGCACTAGGGAGGCTACACACTTCTGTATTTGGATCACGTTCTTTCTGCTTCTTCCTTTCTTCTTCTTCTTCATGAAGAGCTCTTTTGTATTGAAGACAAGGTATTGCACTAACAGGCACTTCATGTTTTCTCACACTGCCAGGTCCAAGGAAATATGGTTTTGCAAGAGTACAAACTCTACTTTGTTTATGCAAATATAAAGGCATTCCACTATTATGTGTTACCTGTACCCAGCCTTCTGGAAGTACATCAAAGTGATTATGTCCAATTTCTGTAAAAAAAAAAAGTTATATTCTTATATGTTACACTTTACATATAACTTCTTGATAATTTCACAGTAACTATTGCTATAGTTTTTATACAATATTGGTATCTTTTTATATATTAAATATTTAAATACTCACCATCCAAGACAAGTTTCACTTTCTCTTCATATGGTACACTATCCTTCTTGTCTTTTCTTTTGCCTTTAAATTCTTCTGGTAAACCTAATAGTAGCATATAATACTTAACTAAAAAAATACTCTGCAGCTGCATGATCTATATAAGAATTATAAAAGGAAATAACAAGTGATCTTATCTTTCTGTCTTCTTTTTATGATTTTATTTTAAACACATATAAGTTTTCCAATTTAGCCTATTCTTATAAGTTTCTTTCATATTAATATAAGTTATGGTTACTATAAACTATTGTCTCTCTTTCTCTCTTAGTACCTTGTATACTTTACCTTGCAAAACAGCAATAAAATTTATTGCAATATTTATTTTGAATTTAAAATTGTTTTGAAATAGTAACATTACCTTCTTCAAGCATGGCTTCAATTTCTTCATCAGGTACATCAGAATCCATACTTTCATTGGTATCAGAATCCATATCACAGTAGTTCTGATCTGGATGGCGTTCTAAATCATCCAAAACATCAAACTGTCTTAAATCATCTGTAGCTGCAATGCTATCTGTGTTAGATTCCATAATACATTCTTCGGTAGTAGAACCATTGTATGCATTTGTATCATCAACAGATATAGTTTCTTCTTCCATTATATCACTACAATTGCTTCTGTCTGACATTCTACCTTGATTATCAGTATTTATTTCCAACGTGCTTTGTTGATTATCCAAAATTGTTTCATTTGTGTTTTCATTTTGAGAAGCCATATTTGATTTGGGGATTTCTTCAGGAACTTCTTTATCAATCTCCATTATATGTATAACAAGGATCTGCTAAAATACTGTAAGATCTAATTATCAATAACATATCAAATTTCAATTTAGAGGATATTTTATGTCTTATAATTTTTATAGTTGATTAAATATTTAACACATTCATATACTAACAAGCAAATAATTTTTAAGTATCTTTGTAGCAAAATTTGTTACATAAACTTAAACACAAACTCTGTATATAATAACCCGTGGATTAAATAATATCAAGCACGTCGCATGGCCACACCACTTTCACCAATGAGGCCAAAGTCCAATCAATTTGAAACCACTTTAAAAATGGCAACGAAAATTGGACATTTGCATTAGTGTTAGCAGTTTGGGGCCTATTATATATCCATGAGTACATATTGCACAAATAATACATTATATTGTCAGAATATTGTAGAATGTAGTTGACACACTTGCTTGGATCCGAAACTAGACAGGGACAACATTGAAAAATTGAACCTGTTGCTAGTCCGAATAATGCACTAATGATATGAAAATTAGATTTGTTTAAATAATATATCAAATGCTCCTGTTGTAAACTAATATAAATTACATGCAAGTTTAATATTTTTTTATCTATACACACTAGTAAAATGTAATATATTTAAAAAAGTATAAAAATATATCACAAAAAAGTTTTGAATCAATGGAATTGTATATATTACAGTATAATGAAATCCTTCCTTGTTTATCTGAGACATATATAAAATAGACAAACTTTTTTACTATAATAGAATTGCTTCTCAATTTTCTAATTCATGTACATTAAATAATCGTATCTTATTTTTAAAAAGACTTGTTCTATATACACAAATTGAGTGATAGATAAAATAATCATACGGATAATTATATTATTGTAATAGAAAAAATTTACTTTCTGTCTTTTTATATAAGTTGATAGTGAAAGCATACGATTTTCGTGTTTAGCAAGTAATGTAAATCAATATTATAATACATCGTTATTAATTTCATATAGCTTCGTAATAATACCTTTATTTATTATATCACAATATCGTATATTTCCGAAAATTATAAACGTTAATTCACCGACCATTTAACAATGTTAGGTTAGGTACACTTTTTCTTAGATACTCTATGTTTACTGACACTTTTTTAATATTTATGATTTAAAAGAAAAACTGCTGTGTCAGTTTTATTTAGAACACAAATTATTTTTAATTCAGCACTTAGTTATTTAAGATAAATTTATATCCATTTTGTTTGAAATTTCATTTATATCTCATGTAATAATACAATAGGATAGAAACTTTTGTGTTCCAACGCTCTCTTTCGTTATATTGAGAAAGCTATACTCAGCCAATGAATGTATCTCACCCATAGATCACCATTGACTGGCATTGACTATTGATTAAGGACCTAAGACATACCTGTGCTTACCTCGTCGATGGTATCATATTTGATTTTGATTATATGTATTTTTAAATTTATTACTAATTAATCGTCAACATGAAGAAGCAAAAATAAAATTTAAGTAAAGTGAGATTTGAATTTTATATGTGTACAATTTTACTTATTATTATTTCTAGGTATTATAGATAAATAATAATTATCATAAGTATTATTTTATAATAATTATAATTATTATAAGTATTATAAGTATTATAGACGAAAAATATAGGTATTTAAACGAAAATCAAGATTATATTGCATATAATTTTATTTTTTAGAAAAAAGATTCGCCAAAAAGATCGAATACGGTAAAATTCACATAATTTACATTTAAGTCAAAATATTTATAATTGCAAGAGTATATGTGTATATATACATACAATACATACATATACATGACTTAATTGTTTTATTTTATATTTTATATATTCCACTTAAAGCATTGTTTGCAGCAGTATTTACAATATTATATGTACATGATACTTAGATATTCTATATATGTATATAAAGCATCAATAAATATGTATTTAAATTGTTTGTTAAGTATTAAACGAACAATTATATCAGAGAGGAAATTTCCTCTCTGATTATATCTAAATTTTGCTATGAACATAACAGATTGTAACACATATGGATTGCATATAGGTTGTAAAATAACGGTTAATTTAAAAGAAATAAATATTTACTTCTGACATTTTTATAGAATATTTCAATATAGTTTACTATAATAATTATGAGCAGAACTTTTATTACCTTTTATTATAACAAATAAAAACAATTTAGTAGCTTAATTCGTCGCTATAAAACAGAATTACTAACAATATCATAAAATAACAATGATACGTAATATACGTAAACTAAGAAATTAAAAAATGAAATATTTTCTTTCAATAATTAAAACAATACTATAGAATGTCAATAACAAAGTTATTTTCGTTAATGATTCAACATCATGAGGTAGTTACATGGAAATAAATATTTAATATAATATCCCTCTTTTTATTTAATTTTTATCTTATGTAACTTAAGCTTAAATCCAAGTAATTCAGAAAGTACTCCCGAAAGAGCAGATAATAGTACTACTTTTGTAATTGTGTATAAATAGGGATTAGCTGATAAACCAGATATTTTAAATGGACATTCAAGTTCCTGCAAAATATATACTAATTATTTGATTGAATCAGTTGTTTTACAAATGTAATTAACAAGAACATGCGTTTTCATACTACCTTTATCAGATCTGCTGCTAATTTGAGTACATTATTTGCTACCATAAGTTCTTCTTTTTTATGTGGTTTTTGCTCTATTTGTAAATATAAATTGATCTAAAAACAAAACAATATCAAATACTTCAAATTAGAATACAAACATGAATAACATTTTGTATACGTATTAAATATGTTATATACATCGTTTTTAATTTATTTTAATTATTTTATTTTAATTACCTGTTCAGTTATTAATACAGAAAGATTTCTGTATTTTTTATTAATTTTCGTACCCAATGTCATAAAACGTAATATAAATATTCCAAGAGAAAAACTCCAAAACAATGCTTCAACGTTATATCGGGAATGTAAACTCTCAAGATCCTATATCACAAATATTAATATTATACTTATAGAGTGTTTTATGTATATATATATATATTCTCACCGTAACATTTTTATACTCTTCTTTTTACCTTAATTAACTCCAAGCTCACAAATGATAACAATAATAAAGTAACAATGAATACTGCTGATACTATTACATCTACAGAACGTTGCGGTCCTCTTCTCTATAACATATAATACATTGGAAATGAATTATTATTGCTTAAAAGATTGAAATATTACAAATATATTAAGAATATGCTTAGAACTAAATACATACATTCATATATATATATATACACGAATGTATGTGTTTAGTATGTGTTTATATATATATATTTTTATTTTACCTTCAAATAAGATCTGACACTTAACCACAATTTTATATTGCGTACTTTATTTAATCGAAAATGTGGTAAATCAGATTTTCTGGCACGTCTTGACGATGTTAAATGTGAAAATAATTTTGCATATAAAAGTCTTTGTTTATAAGTACGTTCTGCAACTGCTAATAAAAAGAATAATAAAGAGGATAATATAAGTCTTTCAAATGCTGATATAAGCACTACTATACGTTCCCTGAAATTAATAATAACATTCATTAATTTTTTCCTACAGATATTTTTCCAACAATACTACATTTTATTACATGTAAGATAGTTTTTATTTCATTAAGATATTTATTATGTAATGATTTATATCGTATACTTACCAGAGAGTTGTCCCAAAAGTCAAATCTATAATTTTAGCTAAAATATCACTATATGTTTCTAAATTAACATAAGTCAAGTCATTTGGTATTAAGGAACTCGTTACATTGCTACTGTTGTCCATCCCAACATGATCACTCAATCGTTTAATAGATGGTATTAAAGCTAATACCACACTAAGCATTAAGCCTCCATAAAAGTAATTCATATTCTCAGGCATTGATTCTACTCTAGCAATAATAGCCGAGCTGATATCCAGCACCGATAATTCAGCCTTTTTTATATCACGTCGTGTCCATATAGTACAGGAAACTAAAATATAGCAAAATTTTAATAGATTATAATAGAAAATACATTTAAAATTATAATTAAATACTAAATTTTATCTATATTATTATAATTTAATTTATGTTACCACGATCGTATGAAGCACAATTAGAAATAAGCATTATGGAGGGTGGTAATTCAAATTCCCAAGAAAAAGGGTGTTCAACAAATTCCCCATAATTTTTGTTTGTTTCATTATGGAGATCAGATTCTTCAAGTTCTGAGCTGTAAAAAAATTTAAATTTAAAAAACCAATTTAGTATAAAGATATAAATGGTAAGATGACCTCTTTTACTGAATATCAGTCTAATTAATTTAAACCTAATTAAATAAAATTTCAGATTCTAAAAAATTGTTCACCTATAGCTACATTCATCACTATTTGTTGTTACTCCCATCCATTCTGTAGCAGATGTTGTAGCTTCTGTTAAATGATTTGTAACTGTTTCTTCACATTCTCCTTCTTCTTCACTTTCGCATTGTTGTCGTCCTTCCCTTGATCCTATTCCCATTAGACATTGATCTTTATCCTTTAAATAATAACTTAAAATTTTAATATGTTTATATTTAAGTAACTCACATAATTATCTAATATAATGAAATACATTACAGAAAAATTAACAATATGAAAAATAAACTATGGAAGTTAAAAACAAGATTAGGATATTTACCATCTTGTTAGAAGTTTCTGCTTCGCTATTTGAGGAATTTTCCTGTGACTTTAATAATTCAGGTGCTGCATGGAAAGTGGAAGACAATCATTTTAGCTAATAAAGATATTAGATAAGTTGCTAGAGAGATTTAATAAATAAATATATGTCTAAAATATGAAAATATATTATTTTAAACTGATACTAGCACTTTGTATTATGTATTGCATAATGTTACTATATGAAATGTTTAAATAAAATTTGTCAAAAATCAAACCTGAAAATTTTGACTGCAAAACTTGTTGACTAGTAGAATCTTCTAACCATAGAATGCGTTCCTCATTATTTTTAAGTAATTCCCGTTTATGTTTAAATTTCTCTGGTACTCGTGCAGCACTTTTATCATTATCACTGGACACATTTCCATTTAAGCTTTCAAATCCATCATCATCCTGATGTATATTTTTTATATTTGGATCTGGAACTTCATCTATAACAAAAAGAAGTATACTTTGCATTTAAACAAAAGCATGTAACTAACAATAAGACAGAAAGTTTTAGTACAGTATATAATGTATTAACTTGATTGAGTATGACTAGCTGAAGCCTCATTTATGGGTAAGGGATGGTTCACAGCCGCATTCATTGGCTCATTATCACAAGATGCTTGAGCTGTCAGAAATTCCTATAAAAGTGAACTACTATGCATAAAGTTTTTTAAAAACCTGTTTTTATGTATTTCAAATAATAAATTATAATTACCTGTGACCGACTAACAGTCAAAGAATTTTCAATTACAACCTTTTTAGCAAATCGCACAGATGTTAATACTTCATCACTTACTGTGCTAGCTTTTTCAGATGCTGTATCTTGAGATGATTTAGAATCTTTATGCAAACCTACAGGATATAGTAAATATAAACTAAAATATAAATCCACATACATGATAATTATATAAAATAATTCTATGATATATGTAATAAGAAACTTACGCAGGTTTTGTCTTGTCCTGGATTTACCCATTCGACATCTAGTGTGTCTTAAACGTCTAACTATTTTTTGCTTATTTTGTCCATCGCCTATTGTTGGTCCTGAATGAGTTGACACAATATGGGAATGAACAACGCATAATGTCAACATCATAATAGCAGGTATTAATACCTCTGAAGTTGATATAATCTGTAAATGTATATCTTATACATATATCTATAAATACATACATATATGCATGTATGTATATTTGTAATACTAATAAATAATTCATACATCACTTTCATTGTCCTTTGCCATTTGACAGAAATATATACCCATATTGATCAGTTGCAAACTATACAATAATAAAAATAAAGTAAAAATTGTTAAACTAGTTTGCTGTATCCACCATTTTCTATATAAAGGAAGAAGCAATAAACGCTGAAGTGCCAAGCAAGCTACAGTTGACAATCCATGTTTTGGCTTGGCTTTTGGGAAAGAAGAACCTACATGCATTAATATTATATAAATAGAATATTAATTGATTATAAATATATATAAATATAAATATCGTAATATTGAATAGCTTAACAGTTAAATTTTGATTATAATTTCTTAGTTTATTATTACCTCTTACAAGATCTACATCAATAAGTTCCGTTTTTAGTTTTGCAGTTCTCATTGGGACATGTGTAAATCCTTCAAGAATATGTTGTTCCACGGTTTTTTCCCATTGTTGCTTATCATAAGTGCCAATTTTCTTCTGATACCTAAACCGTGAATTATTTTAAATGTACAATCAGCCATATAACCTTGACCGAAATGTGATGAAAACATAAATTTCTTACCAATAAACAAGCTCGTTTAATTTCATTTTTGTCGATTGCTATCGTAATCGTACAGAATGACTGTTAATTTTTAATCTTAACCAATAATCGACAATATTTGAGCGAACGGAAGATGATTTTCCGTATAGTTTTGTTAGTATGTTTAAAGAAAATGTTGCTCCCATAATATATAACAAGCGTTATTTACAAATAATATTTTCAGTTAGGATATACCGACAGATGAGACATATAAAATACGAATATTCACAAAACATTCAATAATTTTACGCCATTATCTAGAAACAAAATGTTCTAGATTCCTAGCAATAATTGTGACAATTAATAAGAAGATTATTTTCAATTAATTCTAATTTATAAATGTATACTAATAAAGTATACGAAATGTATACGAAAAAATAATTATGCATGTAATATTTTTTATCTGTTCGCTGTTGAAACTGTCACGCATTTATAATATTTCGTTTTAAACAGCGTTGCGAAATACAATATAGTTACCAATCTTATAATAATATACATAAAACAGTAACTTCTTTTGATTATCAAACATAATGATTATGTTGTTTAAATTAATTTTGTAGATATTTTTTTAAAACTAATTCATCTGAATTTGTGATTCATATTATATCTTCAAAATTTGGATAGCAAAAATAAATATCTCTATCTTCATTTTATTATTAAACTTAAATATCCCTATTTTATTATCACTCACTCATAATAGCCTTTTTAAACTACAATAAAAATTTAATTGTGAAAGATTTGAATATTTTACTAAATACTTAATTTTATCAATTTTATAATATACTTACATGTATAGAAATAAAAGCTAATATGCATGAGTGTATATTAATAAAGTATGCTACTGTAATGAAAACTACATAGAATGTAAAATAATTCACAAATTCTTTAATCTGTTTATTTATGCGTATTTGGATGTTTCATAAATATTTATTACATAATATTTAAATATATAAATATTATGTATCCTCCCCCCACCCCTTAATGAGTTTAGGCAACATACTTCATACTATAAAACAAGCTAGAAATTACTTAAGAACAAGTCATTTATCATATATTATATTAGAAAAAAGCCGGTTTCTAATAATTTTTAATATCTTCGTTAAGTAATGCCACGTTTAAAAAGATCGTTTTATTTTAATGCATTTACATATACTGTGATTAATAAAATTTCAATTAATAAAGAGATATAAACATTCGCGAATTGATTATCAAGATGCATCTTTTTGATACATGGTTATGTTTTGGTTTTTTATCTTTGGTAAATGGGCTACGTGAATACGAGAAAAAAGATTTGATTACTCTAAGGGAAGAAGTACGATCTATGTTTGATCATGCTTATTCGAGCTATTTAACATACGCTTATCCCTATGACGAACTACGATCGTTGAGTTGTGATGGATTTGATACATGGGGCAGTTTTTCATTAACACTTATCGATGCTTTGGATACCCTCGCTGTAATGGGTAATTTTTCTGAATTTCGACGTGTAGCAGAAATTATAAGTGCTAGAGCAGATTTTGAGGCTAATATCAATGTATCCGTATTTGAAACTAATATAAGAGTAGTGGGGGGATTACTTAGTGCTCATCTTTTATCACGTAAAGCAGGCATTAATTTAGAGCCAGGATGGCCTTGTAATGGTCCATTATTACGCCTTGCAGAAGATATGGCAAAACGTTTAATTGCAGCCTTTGACACTCCAACAGGAATGCCGTACGGCACTGTTAATTTGAAATATGGAGTACCTGAAGGTGAAACAAGTATCACATGCACTGCTGGGATCGGAACATTTCTATTAGAATTTGGAACTTTGTCTAGATTAACTGGAGATCCATTGTATGAAGAAGTAGCTATGAATGCTATTAAAGCATTACACTATTATAAATCAAATATTGGATTAGTGGGTAATCATATAGACGTACTAACAGGTCATTGGACAGCTCAGGATTCTGGAATTGGTGCAGGTGTTGACTCTTATTTTGAATATTTAGCAAAAGGCACTTTATTATTTCAAGATCCACTACTAGCAACAATTTTTCATGAGCACAAAGCTGCTATTGAAAAATATATTCGACGAGAGGATTGGCATTTATGGGTTTCTATGACAAAAGGTCAAGTAACTTTGCCAGTGTTTCAGTCTTTGGATGCTTATTGGCCCGGAGTATTGAGTTTATTTGGTGAAATTGGAGATGCAATGAAATCATTGCACAATTATCATCGAGTTTGGAAACAATTTGGATTCACACCAGAATTTTATAACATACCACAAGCAGAAGCAGGTACTAACAGGGAAGGTTACCCGTTAAGACCAGAACTCATAGAATCAGTTATGTACTTATATAGAGCTACAGGAGATCCTTACCTCATACAGGTAGGAATAGATATATTAAGAAGTTTGCAGCATAGTGCTAAAACTACGTGTGGCTATGCAACTATCAATGATGTTAGGGACCACCGAAAGGCTGATAGAATGGAGTCTTTTTTCTTGGCAGAAACAACTAAATATCTTTATCTCCTTTTTGATCCTGATAATTTTATTCATAATTCTGGTCAGAAAGGAGAAATTATAGAAACACAATGGGGTCAATGTATTGTAGATGCAGGAGGATATATTTTTAATACAGAAGCACATCCCATAGATCCTGGAGCATTGTACTGTTGTCATAGAAGTCAGAATTTATTTTCAGACCAAAAAGCGACGTTACGGAAATTCATTCCTGTAAATGATGTGAAAGAAAAGGAAAATATACAGCATGCTTTGTATCCAAAAGATATAAAAGATACAAACGATGATAAACCAATTGAAATTGTAAAATTATCTGAAATGAGGCACACTTCTGTAAATAATGTAGAGAATGATAATAACAAAAATTTAATTAATCCTTTGCCACTTATAAATGGCAAAGTAGATGAAGTGATAGCATTAGAAGAAGAAAGTAAAATAAACACAAACAATCCTGAAGATTTGTCTGAAAGTCTTTGTCAGGAAGAACCTGAATCTTTGGAAGTACAAGTTGCTGCACCTCCTTCAGGAATTTATAAAGCTGATGACAGTGAAAATATTGATACTTATGAAACCTATACTACTTCTGATGGGCATTATCCTACTTCTGCTACGAAAAATAACACAGAATCTTTTATCAAACAAAACAATATAAAATCGAGATTTGAACCACAAATATTGCTTGAGAACATTCGAAAAAAGAATTTATATCCAACAAATAATTCTGCAAAAATAAATTATCAGCTTTTATCTTGCCAATCTCAATCATTCCTACAACGTATATCAATTATAGGAGAATTTTTTTAATTTTATATATCAATTGTATATACAAGTGTATATGTGTATATTTTCTGTTAATCTTTTGTCTTAAATATAAATATATTTAAATGATTTTTAACAACCATTAAGTTGTAACATATCATTTACAAATACATGTTTAAGCGAAATATAAGTTGTAAATTAAACTAACAATTAACAATATCAAATTCTTAGTTATTATAGATCGTAAGAAGCAGTTTGAAAAAGGAAAGAATTTTCGATTCTTATATTTTCGTATTTTCAATCAATGGCATAAGTTAATTAAGTTTGGAATAAAAATTTTATTGTATATCGTAACAGTGACCTCGAACTTTCATGCATTCTGATGAGTAAAGCTAACCTACACAAAACAAATCCTTACATATCTATTCAGTAGATAACAATATTATATATGCTCGTTAGTATACTATATTTATAAGACATAATAGCTTGGTATATGTTTAAATAAAAGAGAGAAGCAAAGTAAACAAATTGTAATAATTGAAACATATTTTACAAAGTAACACAATTGTAATAATTATTTATCTATGATCAAAGAGGAAATTTCCTCTCTGCTATAATTTATAGTATATAAACAACTTATCAACTATACAAATATAAAATTAATTTCATGTGTGCAGGCTCTGTATAAATATAAATTTTATGTTAAATCATAAATTAAATTAAAGGTAAATATATATTTCACGGATAAATGTTTTGAATTTAAAGATTGTAAATTCTAAGCATTATAATTATTAAAATTTGCTATGTTAAATAGCGAAATATCATCCGGTATATCAATCGCTAAATGGGGAGTTCCAATAACGTGCAAGGTTAGTGCACTTCTCATTTAGCCGTTGCTACTACAATTAAAATTCCCCGATATAAAAGCAGAGCGGAAGTGCTGCGCCACGCAGGCAATATTAGAAGTTGATCCATGCTAGTATATATAAAATCCTATGATGTTAGAGATCTACTCTGTTTAGTTACACATTAGTATAGACAAGAACCTATTTAGTTCCACGATACATGAACCTATTTAATTGTACGGTTCTACGAGAAAGTTCATATCTACTTTCCTATCCGAAATAGATAAGTATGAGAATAACAAAATCGCGCAAAAATTAAACTAATTGTAAGTTGCATAAGAAAGAGAAATTAGTTGTTTACTATATTTCTTTAGAGAAAAAAGAGAGTATTCCCTTTCAAACGATAATGGATGAGTGAAATGATGCAATAGAAAAGTAAATAGAAAAGTGGGTATGAACTTTTTTGTAGAATCATACAATTAAACAGGTTCTTGTAGTATAGAACTATGATCAACCAAACAGGGCAGATCACTAAAGTCATAGGTTCTTGTATAGCTAGTGTAGACCACCTTCAGGATTTGGCCGCATGATGCAGCACCTGTACTGTGAAATAATAAGAACTATAAGTATGAGAACGTCATTTCCTCTCTGATAAAAATTTGTAAAAGTCCCTACGAGGATTCAGGGGAAACCCATATCCCCTCTTTCCCAATTGCATGAGCATATATAAAGCATTGAACCTGCTTGAAGACACAATTAATCTACCAAAGCACAAGAGCGTCTTTAAGAAATTTCACTCGTAATTATAAACTACGCAATTCTAAGGTAAGTGAAGTGCATTTTTTTTATATTAAACCATTTCAATAATTTATTTATATATTTTTTCTTATTCTTTTCTTTCTCTTCTCGTATGTTGTTAGAATTTTTCTTAGGAATATAAAATAAATTATTTAGATTAGTAAAATCAATATAAATTCGTACGTTTTGTCTGTAAGAATATTTATATTCTTAGTCAACTGCCAATTATTTTTTTTATTATATAGATTTAGTTGATTATGTAACGATGATTGTGATGATTTGTTGACTTTAATATTTTTTGGTAAACTAGAAAAAAGTCACAAATTTTACTTTACTTTATTTAATTCCTCCTCTGCTGAAACCCTAATATTCAGTGAAATCCGTTCCGTATATTGTGTAATCAAATGATTGTAAAATTGATTTATCATTGAGCATCTTATCTTGGAATATAATTCAACAGTGAAAGGGATAATATCACACATCAATTTATAGTAACGTAATAAAATCTATCCATGTATTCTGTACGTGCGCGTAACAAATTATATTTTTGTATTTTTCTTCTTTTTCAATAGATGGACAAAGCATCACAGGATAATAGAACAAAACAATGTAATCCAACTCATACACCTACTGGTCCAGGACATGAAGCGGGATATCATGGATCAGGGACAAAGGCGGATTTGGATAACCATTCCAATCAAAAGAATCCTAATAATCCATTGTACAAACACTGAATTAATTGCATTGTATAAGTAAACTGCAATTGTAGTAGAAAAATAATGATTTCAGTGATGCAATAAATGTACATTAATACAATAACTTTTGTTTACATTTATTGTAATTCCTTTCAAGACAAACATCTGCACGAAGACCCCGAGCTATTCTGTTCAAAAAATTATATAAAACGTATTGTACATAGAGTATATGTGTAATACCTAGCAACTGTAAATAGATGTAATTATTCTTTTTGTAAATTCATGTTTCGCCTCTTTTCATGACGTATATTTTCCATTAAATGGATACCGTGTTTACAAAACGACAATTAGATAAAAATTACTTTCTGTATATTGTCAATAGATTATTTTCTAATCCATTTACTAAATCACGAACGAAAATTGAAATTTATGAATTGTTAAATTTAATACGAAAATTTCTGTGATTTCTGTTCTTATATTCTTAGATTTCTATTTAAAAAAATTTTAAACAAAAAGAATAATTTTTGTGAAATAAGAAGAAGTAACCGCAAATTTTATTGTCTGCATTGTGACGTGTAAATAGTATCTATTTTAATGTTTCGAGGTTTTCATTCTTATTTGTTAAAAAGTAACTTTCTCTGTAGCAGAAAGTATCTAAAAACCATACAGATCTGATTCGGTTACGCTCCAAATACTATTTATCACTACATAAAGGATTCGTTCTACCCGAAAATATCATTGTATTTTCATCTATCACCATGAAATCGTTGGTATGTTGCATATCATTAATATTGGTAATATGTATTATGATTTTTATTATAAGTGAAAATGTCTGTGTATTATTTTAGAAAATTATCAGCTTACTTTGTTTTCTCACTTTAATAATATTTGTGAATGTAAAAGGTAATAGAGGAAAAACAACTATGCAGAGTGATGCTATGGAAATTGGTAAGATTAAAAACACATTATACATTGTAGATATAGAATTCCACTGTTCGAATTATGTTTCTATAAAATAGTTTATTCGAATCTTTCTAAGTGCCAGTGGTTATATTTGTTATTAAATATAGGTTGGGGTTGATATTCAAATTGATCCACATGGATTGATTATTGCACCTTTTATTTTTTATGGGACTAGATTTATTTTCTTCCAGGAGATGTACCACGTGTAAAAATAAAAGTATTTCGTGGTTCAAATAAAGAACAAAATGGAGAGCAATTTTCTACATGGGGATTTTGGATTAAACAACCAGCGACAATGAAATGAGGGCACGTTAAATATCACTTTGTAATTATTGAGCGCATAAAAGCTTATGGTTTATTTTTCGTATGAAATACGGATACATATATATATACTTTATTGTAGAATAAAACAAAAGAATTTTTTTTTAGTAGAATATGTAGGTACATAAATTATGAATCAAACCAAAAAATGTGAATACTTTTTAAATCTTGGTTATTATTTCTTGATGAAATATTGTGAACGTTATAAATTTACAAATTTATACACGAACGTAATCCCTGGGGATATATTATATAGGTATACGTTGAAAAATGTATTACATATTTTTATGCATGCACTATTAGTTTCCATAGTTTTGATTAAAGTTTTGCAAAGAATATTACGGGAATTTCAATGTCACACAAAAGGAGCTTGACATTTTTGAATGTCATGGTACTTAAAAAGAATTCTGTATAAAAAATGGAAATAAAAATAAATACTGCATATGAATATCATATATTGTTATTGATAAATACTGTTTATTAATAAAATTATGTTGTCAAAAAGAAGCGCTTTTATTTCAACTTAGAAACGAACATTTCGTACATTACAATCCAACATCTTTATATCGTTTTGAATCGAGTTCCATAAATCGAGCCAGATTCAAATAATATTAATGCATATGTAAGATTGATAAACAATACTGTATCATAAGTACGTGTATATCTATTGTCTGTTTAAGGACTGTATCAATTAAAGGTCCGTTGGAAAAAAATTCATTGATTACATTGAAACATGTGTAGTTTTGTTTATTATTCTTTATAACGTACGTATTATTTTTTGAAAATATTGTACTCACAAAGGTGAATAATAATTATTCAAACCTCTTTTTAACTATAGTCTTTGAAATAGAAACTTCCTTTTGTAATCATTGTAATCTTCATGCATGACATTCTGCCTAATTTTATTTAATGTCTATTTTTTTTTGGTCGACAATTATAATCAAAGCTTTGTTATACTTCTTAAAATAAAAGATCGATACTATGTATACATATACATTATACATATATACGATACCAATATCTCTTTTTTTATATAACAAGGCTTTACCATATGTAATTTATCAATCTTGCGTTGACTTTTACCATTTATCTACTTCTTAAAATAAAAGATCGATACTATGTATACATATACATTATACATATATACGATACCAATATCTCTTTTTTTAAATAACAAGGCAATATCATATGTAATTTATCAATCTTGCGTTGACTTTTTTTACCATTTATTTACCTTGATGATGTAAAGAAGGGAACGATTCTTCAAAAAAGGAAAATACTAGTTGAAATAATTTGTAGATGATTTCACTTATACATTAAATTTGATCATAGCCTTAATAATTAACGCTTAACTTCTATAACTCACAATATAACGTTTAATATCATTGACAAAGGTTTCGTTCGATCAATAGATCGTATTACATTAATTATTATTATCATCTTGGAAGACATCATTGGAAGACTCGTTTCATGAATATTATCGTATCTCATTTAAGTAACGTATTGTGACTGCGAGATGCTCCTACCCCTTTTTTCCTTATATTTGATATCTAGATTAAAAAAATAACAAGTTACAGAATACTGAGTAGAACTGTTGATCTTTCTAAATAACAACATTAATATTATTTTTACGATAGCTGATCATGTCATAATGATATTAATATTATTCTGATATCTTTTATTCCTTTTAAGGTCGTGATTATGTGGAAGTGTGATCAGCGGTAGGCGGCTTTATCTTTCATTTCATTCAACCTGTATTCCTTTGGTCATAAAACATTTACTCAATAATAAAAGCCCAATCTTTATATGTATCTTACAGTCTCTTAATTATAACCGCGCAATATTTCTAACAATTACCATACACTTTCATTACGAACAAGTGTAGTTATAACATTAACCAAGAATGAAGTCGAGAAACATAAAATATTTTCACGTAGTAAAAACTAAGATTGCATTAAGATGCATATAACAATTATTGCTGTATATGGCTTCTAGATGTATATAAGTGAATTAGATAATCCCTAAATTAACCTTTCCCTCAGGGATCAACTGGTACACTTATTAAGAAACTAATTATAATGCTAGCGAAACGTTCGGACAAAATTGCTGGCGGACATTCGGAGAAGCAGCTCAAACAGTAATAATTGTATAGATCTAGACTTGTATAGATCTCGGAAGCTAAGTACCTAATATTTGAGTCAATTGAATCGAAGAACATCTCGCAGCACCGAACTACTGCTTCAGCTATATTCGTATTGCTTAAATTAAGTGTGATCTATGCGGCCTGCAAAGGCCTTGGAAGACATTGGATTATTATAACTAATTGTACTCATCCGTACATAACTGGTTACATATTTGCATTCGCTTGCACGACGAGGAGACGTTAGAATAGACTAATTTGTTGTTAACGTGTTGGCAGCTAAGATCCTGAAGTAATCATAATGAGAAACGTTGTTATTCTCGGTTTTACACGTTCCGCCGACTAAATACCTCTAATTGTAAATTTAACAACGAACAACGCCTCCTCGGCGCGGCGCGTAGTCAACGTGTAGATAGAAATTACAAGATCCGCAATGTAATTATAAAATCCCGAAATCTGCGTAACAGTAGTTAACTTGTACGTACAATATTCACCGCGTGTTTCGCTTGTAAACGTATTGTGGAAGACATCGATCACTTACAACCAGCAATATATTGTTACGTTTACTGCGCTCTAAATAGTCTAAATGTTGCCTAGAAAGCCCCTGAATGTCGACGATTTTTGTCAAGGAGAAGGAAGACAAAAACCCAAACGAAGATGATAGGACGCATGTCGAAGCCAAAATGTATACGCGAATAAATTCATTTTTTCTTCTCTACTAGATTTTCTCGCCTTAAATAGATCATCTGCTAGATATGTGTGAGTTCTGGTTGAATATAAATATACAATCTCAAAATGTCTCGAACCTTTTCGATTAAACAAATCTGTATGTTATATCTATTCAAACAATCGAAGAGATATACATTTTTCTTTTTCATAGAATCTCCCTAGTCGATGACACACAACTAGAATCTTTTTCTTTATTATTTCGTACGATTAACGTTAAAAAACGTTCGAAACCAGCAAAAATATAGACGCCGTCATGTTCTCAAGGGAATACGTAAGCGGATTGCACTGCAGTCGTTAAAAGCGATACGAATATTATCGTACAGTGCATATTCGATACATGTGTCATAAAATTTGATTCCCTTGAGCAGTATATCTACACGTACTTCTTCGTCTTACATGTTTCTATTTCCGTTGGAGAAACAAACGGAGATTAAGAGAGCTGAATCACACGTGTGATTGTTCAAAACGGCAGACCGATTTCAAAGGCATTAATCAAGGCAGAGCCTGAATCATATACTCCGATTACACCGAAGAGTACACCGAGAAAGATTACGAAACAATCGTACGCGACTGCGCTCCATTCCATGGAGTTTCTCTTTAGCTTTAAATGAAAATAACACGGCCATATAAATGATAACATTGTTCCGGTAAAGGAGCCTATGAACCCCATAAGAATACTGAAGTGGGGAATGAAGATCGCCATAAGAATGGTGAAAACGATCACACCAACTCGCCACGCCAGGCCCCAGACTTTCAACTCGCGATCTACGGTCCATATGGTTGGGAAGATCGTTTTTGGTCTGCCTCTAAAGAACGCTCTCTCGAGAAGTTCGCAGGCAGCGTAATACGGCAAAGGATAGGAGAGTGCGGCCTTTATGACCAGGCAAAAATTCACCAGACCCTTAAAACTGGGCGAGTGTAAATTATTCGTGATCACCTGCTGTGTATCATTCTGGAAAGTTAGAAAACAGATCCAACCAAAGAGCGATTTGAACGCGGCGGCCGCGATATGGCTCCAGTTTAGCATCCAATCGAACTTGGATCGATCGATCAGATTGCCCTCCAACGTAGGTAAAAATATCTGCGAGGTATAGCTGAACACGATCACACCAAGAGAGATTGGAAAATTCTTTAGATCGGGCATCCATTTTACTTTGGACCAACCCCAATCACCAATTTCCAAAAGACAGTAGCCGACGATGATGGCGTTTATGAACAAGTGAGACATCGTGCACCAAAAACTAAGGACTGAGACATGCTGTAGGGATTTGAGAAAACCGAGAGGTAGTAAAAATATCCCGATCAACATCATCCAACTCCTAGTATCGATTGCGCCTTCGGGGAACGTGCCTATCATCAGATCACCACAGACGACCACATATAAAATGCAAGTCATAAGTAATTCGATGATCTGAGCGATATTCACCGCTCTAGCACCCCACGTTGGTCCGAAACATTCTTTCGCAATGGCGACATATGAATCCCGTACGCGTACGCGTTGGCCAGTCGTGGTATCCAATTCATATAAACATTCAACGAGTATTTTGCCAGTATAACAACAGATATGAGCTATACCGATCATCGCAGCAATGGCCCAATAACCACCTCGTAATACGGCGAATGGCAACGATACGATGAACATACCCTGCAAATGGAACACATAAATCTAATCTTGCGGTATCGTATAAATACCAGAATCTGTTGTTGAATAAACAATACCTGTATAGCATTTGTAACGTTCCATGCTGCTTGCCATTCATTAATTTTTACTCCTGAGCCACCAAATTCGCCACCACCTTCGTCGTATTCGCTAAATTCACCACTACTGACACTTCCTGTTCTAATTTTGTCCCTATGAAATTAAATCGCATGTATGAGCTCTTTCTACGTAAGAATCTTTCTTCGATCGAATAGCGAAGAACGAATTTACAATAGCTTCAACAGTCTTTTTTATCTATTACTATACATACGCGGAAACGTTCATTTACCCGTTTCGTTGATAGCTGAAAGAGTCCTCAGCGATGCCTACATTATTCTGCTCCCGATATGCTTGATCTCCATTCATAGTTATCATTTCCGTGTTATCATGACCTTCGTCCAACGATTTGAACTGTGCATGTCCACTTTGTCCTGGAGTTTGTCGTTGACCTGGACCTGGACCGCGAATAAGTTCCATACACGGACTATTCTCTGGCCACTTAGCTTTCAATGTTTCCCAAGCAACGTTTATCGTTGCTCCAAAGGATGGTATGTAGAATCCGCGAAAATTGGCCATTATTTAATTCGTTGCTTCTGAAAGTAGGCAAACTGCTTTTACAATCCTCGTTAAAATTTCCACGTTAGTAATTATGCATTCCCTCATTTGAAAATCTTAATAAGCAATATACTCGATTGTTGCTAATTATTTGTATTATATTTACAAAATTTAAATTGTATATTAACAAATATTATGATATCAATTATAATATAACATACATAATATGACTGTCAACTGTTGCGGATGAGCAATGTTGTTCGGTGTAACTCGGCAATTAGCATTATCAACTTTTAAGTATACTAAATATTATATATCAGATATACTTAAAGAATCCTTTCAATTTATACGAATTATACATATGTTCTATGAAAGTTGGTAAAATTCCAATATAGAGAAATATCAATGAAATATAAATATATAAATGTTCATATCTTGCAATAAATAATAAAATGAGGGGTAGAAACGAGCAATAAAATTCTATAATATTCGATTACTTTAGTATTCAAAAAATTTAATAAGACATTTGCATTAGTTATGGGAATTTTTTAATGATTCTTTTTAGAGTAACTCAACCAACTCTGCCACTTTATAAAAATAATTAGAGTAACAGATGCAACACACGATATACAGGTCATTTTAATCGCTTAAATGAGAAGAATGGTTGAGTATATAGCGCGACACAATTCCATTCGATTAACGAGGAAATACTTTGTACACGTGTAATTGAACCCCGTGTTTAAATGACAATCCCTCATTGTGTTCCGTAAGCTCTTAATCGATTTAATCGTTTTTCCATGTACGCTTCCAAACTTTTCATATATGTATCTGATGTCTCTTTTATGAATGTTTGCCCCTGATTTCTTGTATTCTCAAATATCGACCGGAGTCTCGATTTCTTGCTTCACTTACCGAATGACGAATAAAATTCGTCCCGCAAATATTCAGGGAAACTTAGCGGCGTTTGAACAGTGCGACGACAGATGCAACTTCCTCCAGCGCGAGTCTCGTCCCGTTTTTTTTAATTATTTTTTCTAATTTCCTTGCCAGGCGTAACGAAAGGCTTGAATTAAAAAAGGGTCCAGCAGCAGCAAGTCCGAAGAACGGAAATACTTGAAAATAAAGGGTCGAAACCGTCTAACTACGTGGGCTACGACACCGCATGGTCGTCTACGGTCTACCGCGATCGTCGAGTCCCTAATCGCGAGCCCTTAATCGCGACATAGACTACGGGATTGGCGTATCAGGGGTTGGGAGATCCGAAGAATATGGCCAGCATCCCTCGAACGCGCAAGCCTCGATCGATGTGGTCCATGAGACATCTCTCGACATATCAGTACTGTATTTAAAAGTCACGTCTCCCCACGTGAAACGAATTAAAAGAAAATGATTGCAAATATCTTATCTAATATAAATATCTTAAATAAATATCTTAAATTATCTTATCTAGTATTGCAATATTTGACTCGATTAGGTGTTTCTTGAGGCACCTAATGTCGCTTTATTGGTATTAGGAGCTGTCTCTGTTTCTGTTGATATCTTAAAAGATCACTTGACAAGACGAGACTGGTATTGAAATTTGTAAGAGGAGGTCGCGATTTAAACGAGCGCTTTTTCAATTAGACTTGAATTTTGAAGATTAAGCTGTTTTTATTTTTTAAATATTTATCGAATGTGTAAATTTAGAGCCATAATTTAAAGAAATATATTTTTTACGCATGTTTAAAGAGTTATTAATTGGCCACAGATACATTACAGAAATACATACGAGACAATCTCTACAAGTTGAACGATAATTATTTTCCAAATAATGTAAAATGATAAGAGAAAACAATTAATGATCCTTAATCTGCCTTTATTTTATTAGCCTTTCCTTGTATTTTTCTGCGTACCTGCCGATTTCTTCTTTGACCGTTAGTATCATTTTTTTAATAATGAATATTTTTTGTGAAAGCTATGCATTGTCGAAAACAACATCCAATACAATATCTAATTTCATATTTCACACTTATATATTTTGTCTATATATTATATTTTTGTCTTTATACATTTTTTAAATACTTGTAAATACTGATGAATAATGGAAGCAACGGACATATGGATCTCTCGAATTTTCCCAAAGAGAGTTATGTTACATATATTAGCAATAATCATAAATAATTTTAATCATGATATCCTACTTTAAAGTGAAATATTAATATGTATTATAAATATTAAAGATGACAGCATAGCGTAAAAAAGTTATTTTTATGCATAAGTTAATATTACAGAACCTAATTAAGCAGACTGCTAATTATTTACTAAAAAATATTTTGTAATGTAGATAACATTTGAAAATAGCAATAATTTTATTGTTTTGTATATAAATGTATATAATAAGATGTTATTTTGTTATTTACTATAATACAATATTAAAGGTATTATAAGAGGGAAAAACCAATAATTTTTAATAAATAAAGAAATCAACTTGTTTATTATTCATCTTAGATATGTTACTTTTCGTAATGATAATTGATAATTGATATTAACTTTACAATCATTTGTGTCCCTGCGTTTTGTAATTAAAATTATAACATTAACATCCAAACAAGCGATTCACGCATATAATATGAATACTTTACTATAATATATTGTATACAAAATAACCGCTAATTGTTGAATTTAATAACTCTGGTAACAATATAAGGCCGTGAGATCACAACAAAAAATGCTTCTAACTTCTACTCTAAAGATATACGTATCGATGAATTTATAACTTAACTGTAGTAGAAGAGTGTGTTTGTGTGTGTGTATGTGTGACTACAGCAGAAGTTTGACATTTTCTACTAATTTTCTACAGTACGAAGCTTGTGTTACTATCATTCTGTTGTGGTTTTATATATTACTCTTGGTATATTTTACCAGGGTTAACTAAAAATTTCTGCTAAATTAAGTCGATTTATTTTTCAGTCTTCCACTTATATGTATATAGTGTATACATTTTTTAAATGAATGCATATAAACCAGAAAATATGTAATTTTGGGTATTTTGTATATGCAGGAATGACACACAGATATTATAGTAAATGTACAAAGAGGAAAAATGTTAAATTTAACATCAAAGTTGGAGGACTAATAATATGTCACCAGCTTAGTCTAAGAATACAGCTAAATATTTGTCTTTAAATAATACAGTCGTAGATACCAAATTTTGTACTAACTAATTGCCCACCAAATACACTTAATACCCACAAATTTACATTGAATTGCACATAGTGACAAACAAAAGACACACAAGCAAACGCCATGAGATATACAGACATTTCTTAAAATTTTTATATAATGTTTCACAATGTTCAAATATTGTATAAGAAGTACTGTGTAGCAAGTAATTTTATCGAAGATACTTTTGTTTTACAGATCCAACAATAATCTATAACGTAACTATATTATACGACATGACAGTTAGAAATTAATTCTTTTATATGAGGATATCAATTATAACTTTAATGTTCATGTGGAAGTATTAATTTATATTTTGTATGTCGAAGTAATTAATTTACTCATTAACATCCCTTTGTGTCTGATGTGAGTCACTATCCGAAGTTAAACTTTCAATAGCACTATCTGGTTGTGAAATTGTTTCAGAACTCCTAGTCATACAGAGTTTATTAGATTTAATTTCTGTACGACTGGATTTAAAACTCTGATCTAGATTTGAATTTGAAGTGGAATGTAATGATATATTAGACTGAGCAGAAACTGGTCTTTGACATGAATGCAACATTAATTCTGGTCCTCCACCATATGTAGTTAAGAAGAATTGCCAGAGTTCTTCTGGTATTTGTCCATAATCTGAACCTATATATAAGTTTTATATTAAGATACACATATAAACTTATTGTAAAGACTTGAACATACTATAATTTGAAACTTACCAACTTTGAGGATATTCTGACCATTCTTATTTATTATGATAGAATTGTTATCAATTGGTCCTGGTGGTTGAGTCTCTTTACCCCGTACAAAACTTTGCCATTGACGTAACCAAGCCATAGCCAATCCATATATGGCAGTAGGATTGTCAGTGTTATGATTTAGCTGTTGAAATACTTCCATCTCATACTGTCTCCTTTTTTGTAATGATTCATATTTTTCTTCACAACTTGGACATTCATATAAATGTGTACACGCTGGACCCCCTCCAAATCTGAAACATTATTTTAGTCAATAATTAAAGTTCTAAATTAAAGGAATAATTTTGAAACATAATTTATGTAATACTTACGTATTATATAAATATTCCCAAACTGCTTGTGGAATAGGCATACTAAGTTTATCTACAAATTGTGCTCTAACAGGATTAACACCACCATGTGGACAAAGAAAATCAGAATTATCTATAGGTCCTGGTTCCGAAAATGTATTAAAACGATTTATCCATTGCCTCGATACAAAAAAGTTCAGATCAGACAGTTCTCTGGAAGAAATTTCCATCAATTCCATTGTTTTGTCGCGTAACTGCAACATTTCTGGTGACCACTTTTTATAAAATAACACATAAGCCTCACAATGCTTTACAGTTTCTGGTGAGACTTCTGTGACACATTGATCATCAAATTCAAACCATTTATTCACAATAGGATTTAATGCATAACAAGTATAATGACCACCACCAGCTGTGCCATGATGACAAATAACTGATATTAAATCATACATGGTTACTTTGGATACACACTCTTTATGCAAATATGGTCGCATATCTAATCCTTCTAATGGAAATGAAACATAATTTGCTATTTTTGAACTAAACATTAATTCATGACGAAACCTTTTTAAATGGACACATAGTATCTCAGGTAGTTCTAAAACTTTTGAAAATTTAATTCCATTTCGCAGTTTGTTACACTTTTCACAACTGTACATATTGTCTCCTTTAAGTTCATCTGCACTAAAAAATGCAGAAAGACAGTCATGAAGACTAACAACTGGCCCCCAAAACCAAGAACGCATCCATTGTAAGAACCATGATAGCCAACCAGACTGATTAGTTACATACACAACATCTGAACATGGTCCTGCCTTCTGCGGAGTTAAAGGTCCTTGATGTAACATATCAATATGATCTCTACTTGGAATGGGTAATGACAAATCTTGAAAAGTTTCTACTCTTGTTGAAATTCTATCACAAGTTAAACATTGTACGCTACTTAAAAGTTTTCCATCAAATATATCACTAATGATACTTCGTGTTTTCATTTGTTTCTTAGTCCTGTATTTCACAGGTGAATTTTGTGTTGATCTTTGTTGTTGAGAAAATGGTTGACTTTCTACAGTTGACTTTTTGATATTTCTATTTGTGAATTTGCTTCTTAGTTTTTCTGATTGAGATACTCTAGAATATCTTCTTTTTGTACCACGTTCACCTTCATCACTAAGAGAACTTTGTTCACTTACTCCAGAATCACAAGTTTCATATTCGGCATCTGATTGGCTAGAACCATTGCCATCAATTTCAGTTTCATCTTCATCTGAAGACTGTTCCCCTAGTCCCTTTAATCTCAACACATTGTCGCGATCATCTTCAATATGTTCTTTTAATTCTTCATGTAACTGATCCATAAAACATCTCAAAAATTCTTGAGTATCATGTTGATGATATCCCCTAAACATTGGATGGACTGTTCGAATACCAGATAATATTCCATGTGGTACAACATATCCTCTGGTTTTCTTATTCCACATGTCTCGAATAAGGTTTAAATAGCTTAAGCTTAAACCAGGTTTTCTATCTTTGGACATATAGCTAACCATATGACCACAATCCAAAAAGAACTGTGTCAAAGGAGGTACATTTGATAAAGCTTGAAGTGCTGCATTCATGTAACATGTATTACCGATGTTTTGAAGACCGACAAGACCTCTTGGTTTCCCAGAAAAATCTTTGCTTTCATCCGAGTCTGTACTATCTGGTGAATCACCAGATTTTTCATTAAATGATCCATCTTTCTCATAATTCACTCTATTTATAAGCTCACCATAAAACCTATTGTTTATAAAAAAGAAAATACATTTATTTGGTAAATACGTATGCCTCAAAAACTTTCAGTATTTATTTTTTTAAGAATATAGTATAAATAAGAACTATATAAAAAGAATAGATGAAATACTTACTTATCCAATATAAGTCGATTAAGATCATCTGTTTTACAATCTATATTAATAGATGCATCACCAGCAAACTTGTTACTTTGTGGTTTTATATCTACTTGAGTAGGTGACACTGGTGGTGATGGTACATGCCTAGTTATAACTTCTCTTTTACAAGAGTAACACCATATACGATTTGTGGAAAGATTCATATGAGCACAATGATTAGGAAATTTTTGGTTGTGTACAATGCTATGATCCAAATGTGTTTCTGGACACCCGACCCAACGACAATCAGGGAATAAACACAACCATAAGTTAGGTCCATCCGTATCACATTCACTACATTTTTTAAACTTTTCCTTTTGCGATACAACAATCTCAATAAACGCGAGATCACCACGATTGGCGATATGAGGACAATTCCTCGAAATTAGAGGCATTTGGATTTTGATATTCGTCCTGTCGATTATTATTGATCGTAGGACGCGAAATCGCGTGTACACTTTAGTTTTTCACATTCGTCTAAAATTTGGTTTACACGCGACTCGAATAATATTATAATCATTTTCTAACCTGACTGGGTCATGTCGTTCTTGGTAATCGAACATTATCCACGAAAACGATTGTCATTGGAGATAGTTGTGTTGAGAAAATTAGGTATTATAATCGGATAGCCAATGTAACAGAAAGAATACAGGTTGGTGTGCATGTTACAATCGATAATCGAATTGAAACCATTTAGAATAAACTTACACGTTGTCATGTTTTCATGATTCATATTAAATTTATGTTGAATAATTAACATTCGCATAATAATTATTATAATTGTTTATTTCTAATATGTATTTATGTCTCCAAAATGTATAATTTATATATATAGTGATATTAATCACAATATTTATCTAAATCCATTACGATAGATGTCGCGTTGTTAGAGAAAATATTGTCAGTGAACAAACCTCAGGTTGGCTACCGCTGTGTATTTCTCTTAATAACCTGACTGAAAATCAAGAGCAAAGTGCACATGGATTATTAATACACTTCAATAAGTTTTTAACATTCTAAGCATATTTCGATAGTATAGATAAACGGTTGGTTATTTTTTGTGCAAATATATTCGTACTGGTAACTATAAAAAGTATATTATCACAGATTTCATAAAATTCTTGAAATTAACCTATATGCTAACCTTCTGTTTTTTATTTACTAAAATATTTGATAGACTTAAATGTTCTTTGACGCAAAGAGAGATATTTATCACTGAAAAAAATGAATTTCGTTTTTATTTTAAATGAAACAAATCGTAATATTTCTCTTTTTATAGTAGGAAAAATGGTGTTGTCGTGTCGATTTTATAAAGAAAAATATCCTGAAGTGGAAGATGTAGTCATGGTGAATGTACGTAGCATAGCTGAAATGGGAGCATATGTACATTTATTAGAATATAATAATATTGAGGGTATGATCCTCCTTTCTGAATTGTCTAGAAGACGTATTAGATCTATTAATAAACTTATTAGAGTAGGAAAAACTGAACCAGTTGTTGTTATTAGGGTTGACAAAGAAAAAGGTAAAGAATATAAAAGCTTTATGCATGAAATAATCCTAAAATTATTTTAATCATTTTATCTAATAATTCATTAAATGATTCAATATAGGTTATATTGATCTTAGTAAACGTCGTGTATCAGCTGAAGATGTAGAAAAATGCACAGAGAGATATGCAAAAGCAAAGGCTGTAAACTCAATATTAAGACATGTTGCAGAATTATTACATTATGATAGTGATGATCAACTAGAGGAATTATATCAAAAAACTGCATGGCATTTTGAAGAAAAATATAAGAAACAAAAAGCTTCTGCATATGATTTCTTTAAACAATCAGTTTTGTGAGTACAAGGAATAAAATATGTGAAACGAAATATTGTTAGTTTTGTATAGTAATGATTGTTAAAACATTGTTACTTTAGGGATCCATCTATTTTAGCAGAGTGTGGACTTGATGAACATACAAAAGAAGTATTATTAAATAATATTAAACGAAAATTAACTTCTCAAGCAGTAAAAATTAGAGCAGACGTTGAAGTAGCTTGTTATGGTTATGAAGGAATTGATGCAGTGAAAGCTGCTTTAAAAGCTGGTTTAGCTCTTTCCACTGATGAACTTCCAATTAAAATTAACTTAATTGCACCACCACTGTATGGTATGTCTACTTTTATGTTTTTGCATAATCTTCATCTATGGATAAAAACTTAAAAATTTGATTTCATTTTAGTTATAACAACATCTACACCAGAAAAACAAGATGGTTTAAAGGCATTAAATGATGCCATTGACGCTATACAAAATAAAATAACATCATTGGGAGGTGTATTTAATGTTCAAATGGCTGTATGTTTTGTCATTATTATTAGAAACTTATATACATATATTCAAATCTTTTATGTACATGACAATAATTTTTTAATTTGTAGCCAAAAGTTGTTACTGCAACTGATGAAGCAGAATTAGCAAGACAAATGGAACGAGCTGAACTTGAAAATGCTGAAGTTGCTGGTGATGATGATGAAGAAGAAGTGGAAGGAATGGATGGATTTAGTGGCGGTGAAGGCGCAGAGGAAGATAAAAAACCCGAAAACGATTCTCAAGAAGAGGAATAAACATAGCATAAATTAACAAATTATCATGTTTCATTAACTAACAGTTATTTCTAAATAACAATTGTACTTTTATAAGTACGCTACTGCCTTGTTGGACATTATGCAGAATATTTCAAATATGTACACAAAAATCAATGTATTATAATTTATAAATAATTTTTTATGAACTTCATGAAATAAACAAATCAATAATGTCTAAATTACTAATAGAAAAATTATCTTTTTTTCATGTTGGCAATATATTTTCAATTTTCTACTTAATAAATTTAAATTCTAATCCTTTAATCTTTTACATGTTTATAATATATGTTAATTGCAAAATATTTATGTATTTGATCTTATTAGAATACAAATTTTACACAGATATTTGTATTTTTACATTTTTATTAAAACTTTATACAGTTTTATTTAAATTGCTTATTCATTTGCAATCGTGACTTCCACTTCAACACCAGGTTCAATGGAAATGCTTGTAATTTGCTTTACAATTTCTGACGGTGAATACAAATCAATAACTCTCTTGTGAATGCGCATCTGGAAACGATCCCACGTTTTTGATCCTTCACCACACGGTGTTTTACGTGTGGTTATCCTTAAGATTTTCGTGGGCATACGAACTGGGCCCTTCACCTTAAGTTTTTGTTTGTTTGCTCCATTTATCAATTCCGAGCAAACTAAAACAACATATACAATTAAGAAAATGTATGCAATAATAATATAAAATAATATTGTATAAAGATAACATATACAAAAAACAATTTACCTTTTTCGAGAGAGCGTACATTTCGTGAAGTTAGTGTAATCCTAATTCTGTGAATAGGAGTTACTTCTTGTCCTGGTTTTTCAGGGTTGTCAACTTTTGTACTTGCCTAAAATATTATTGAATAAAGCACAATTAATATTATTAAATGAAAACATACAGCTGTAAACCGCGTGTTTGGACATACAATTAACCTAACAAATAGAACTTATATAAAAAGACTTATAATTCGTTAAACCAATTTAATTGAAAATCTTATTTCCAGTGAAAATTAACAAAATAATCACACACCATTGTTTAATTGCTTTCCTGGTCGAGATGATCAATTTCTTTTTAAACAAACTGATCAGCGCTGAACCAATGCAGGCACACGTTGCATGTGCTAAACTGAAAGAGATAGGATACACCTTGATTTCCGGTTAGGTATGATTCAAATATTTCAAAAATTTCTAGTGAAAATGCATTAGTAAATATGTTCTTTTAATGAAATTCACTTTATATATAAATAATATTACATACTAATAAATTTTATATTAATTTATATTTAAAAAATTAGACAATTTCCATAATTAATTCCAAAAATTAATCTTATTCGTTATCAGATTATAATCATTTATACAATTAAATTATTAATAAATTATATATTTAAAAAATTTAATCTGTATTTTTATTTTTATGATATGTATTATCTGGTTATTTACAAATTTTTAACTGTACATATTATTTGTTCTAAATTCTACCGCAAATTGCATATACTTAAATGTTGTTTTCATTAAAATTCTTCATGGACTAACTTCGTCCAGATATACATAACAGAACATTACACTATTGGTGCAGTATGTTTTTTCGTATATTCTAACCAATAGCATTACTGTTACATTCCCTTCAGTGCTTTTATGTTAGTGTTGTTTAACTACTTGGATCTGAAGTATTCTCCAATAAAGTTAAATGTGGATGACTTCAAGTAATCGAATGCGCTGTCGCGTCCTTTGACACGCTTAACCGTTTATGAAAACGATTTTGCTACAGTTTTGCTGACATTTTGATCGTTTTACCATGCCAGATATTTACAAAAAATTCAGGAAGTTACGTCGAACGCGATATATTCGCACTTAGTAATAATTACAACGTGAAAGTGTGTGAACTCCAAAAACTAAAATAGTGCCGTGTATCCATCACATATATTTGCTTTATTGATATTTTGAGTGTCACAGGCCTTGTGGTGCCTATGCATATCTTGAGGTAATACATTCTCTAATGGATGTAATATCCAACATCATTTGTGTAATAATATATTTTGAAATTCTTTAGCTTTATAAGTGTGCTAAATAGTATTACTGTTTACATTGTTTTCTTATATTTATGCACAAATCATAGACATAACCTATGATGTTCCATTATAATTTGTTTTAAAGTACTAGTATTATATTTTATATAAGTAAACATATATTAGCATGTTATATTATCTTTTTATTAATTTATTTAAGTCATACTTTTGCTATATGATTTGTATTTGTTGTACGTATGTAGAAGCTTCTACTTACTATTTGTGTTGATATCACAACTATAATGGCATGTAAGGATAAAAGCTATTAGTTTGATAATAACATAAATATTCATGTTTATTTTTATTTTTATTATTCATTTAATCTTTTTTAATGTGTTGATTTTATGTTTATTTTTATCATTTTAACACTATATACTTTATATTTTCTTATTCAGTTATATAATTGATTAAGCATTATACAAAAATCATTATTATATTGTAAATTATTACAATAAATCATTATGTACATAGAATTATAAATTATATTATAAAATATCAAAATATATGTGAAGTTGGAAGAGTTGCATCGTATAGTTGTAACAAACATTGTTTTATTTTAATAAAATGACTTTATTGCTTAAATCATTAAAAATAATGTTTTAAGGCAGAACAATAACTAATGAGGCATATAATATTTCAGAATTTGGACGGTGTTCTAGATTATTTTAAGGATATAAAGTTTCTCATATTTGGTTAAATCATTTAGTAAACATGTCGGAAATAGTTTACCCGCAAGGGTGCAGATCTGTTACAGAAGATCTGGGTCCAGATGAACTTATTAGAAGATTAAAGGTATATCTGATAAAATAATTTATATCTTATATAAAATATAAAGAGAGACAGTAGATAAAACAGTTAAAGATAACTGACATCAAAATTTATCAAATAGACATTAGCTCATACATTACAAGCAATGGGTCAAGATGAAGGAATGTATCAACAATATATACCACTTGCTTTACATTTGGCAGAAGAACATTTTTTAATGCATCAGAGTAAAGATGTACAACTTTTGATTGCATGTTGTATTGCTGATGTTTTGAGGGTTTATGCTCCAGAAGCTCCATATAAAGATGCAGAGCAGGTAATATAAGTTAGTTAATTATAACGTTTCATAGAATATTTTATATAAATGTTTCTAATTCTTATTGGGAATTTAAGGATTTAATAATAAATTAATACCCTTATCTGTTATAGGTTAAAACAATATTCTTGTTTCTGATTAAACAACTAGCTGGACTAAAAGATCCAAAAGATCCCGCTTTTAAAAGATATTTTTATCTTCTGGAAAATTTAGCATATGTGAAATCATTTAATATGTGTTTTGAATTAGAGGACTGCCAAGAAATCTTTTGCGCACTTTTTTCTCTTATGTTTAGGATAGTAAAGTATGTTTAACATGATTATACAGTATATAAATACAATATATAAATGAATAGTTAATTAATTGCTTGTAATTCTAATGATTTCAGCGATGAACATTCTGGGAAAGTCAAAAGCTTTATGTTAGATGTATTATGTCCACTTATTACAGAATCTGACATTGTTAGCAATGAACTTCTAGATATCATACTTATGAACATTGTAGAACCAAACAAAACACAAAAGAAGAATGCATATTTACTTGCGAAAGAACTGGTGATTAAATGTAGTGATACATTAGAACCATACATTCAAGCAGTGAGTAGAATAAAAGAAACACTTTTTTGTTTGTAAATCTATAACACAAGAAGGTAAAAGTTAATAATACTAAATCTTTTTATATTTTAAAATTCATAGTTCTTTAACCATGTATTGATCTTGGGCAAAGAGGAGAAGAGCTTACAAATTTGCAAGAAAGTGTATGATTTAATTTATGAGTTAAATCACATATGTCCAAGCGTCTTGCTGTCCGTCCTACCACAATTAGAATGTAAACTAAAATCTTCCTCTGAATCTGAAAGATTGGGTGCTGTAGCATTATTAGCAAGAATGTTTTCTGAGAAAGGATCTCAGTTAGCTGTGCAACACACACAATTGTGGCGTGCATTTTTAGGAAGATTTAATGACATCAGTGTATCAATTCGTATCAAATGTGTGCAGTATTCAATGCATTTTTTATTAAACCATCCTGAACTGAGAAAAGATATTACTGATACGTTAAAGTTAAGACAACATGATGCAGATGAAAGTGTACGATATGAAGTTGTTATGGCTATAGTGACCACTGCTAGAAGGGATTTCGAAGTGGTATCAGACAGTGAAGATTTGTTAGAATTTGTTAAAGAAAGAACATTAGATAAAAAGGTATGTTATTTTTTACATGAAAATATGTAAACTATGAATGTGAAAAAAATATTAATATTTGTTTCAATTTTCAGTTTAAAATCAGGAAAGAAGCAATGGCAGGATTAGCAATGATATATAAGAAACATTTGAATGATGCGGATGTACCGCAAGCTACGAAAAAGGCTGTTACTTGGATAAAAGATAAAATATTACATGGTTATTATATGGCAGGAATGGAAGATAGATTACTAGTAGAAAGATTACTAAACACTTGTTTAGTACCTTACCAACTACCAGCTGGTGAAAGAATGAAAAAATTGTATCATTTATTAGGTACAATTGATGATCATGCATCTAAAGCATTTGTAGAATTACAAAAGCATCAGCTTGCGTAAGTACACTCTTTCCTAATTTATTTATTTTTTTTTTTTATTATTATGTTATATATATTCATTTTGTACTTTTATGTAAAATTTTATATTTCAGTGTACGAAGAGCAGTGGTTGAATGGTTAGAAATTGTAAAAAAGCCAGACGCAATGGTTGAACTTGTAGCTAAGATTCATCAGATATCTCGCTTTTTACCAGATCCTATGAAAGTTCAAGAATTTATACAAAAGTTCAGTGCTCACATGAGAAAAGATTCGGCTTTATTACAAGGTATGGAAACAATAGTTCAACCAAATGTTTCTTGTAAAGAGTGTGCAGATACAATAAGTATGGTTCTTAAAAAATTGGGTCAACCTGTCATGACGAATTTGTATTACAACACAATAAAAATGCTATTGGAAAGAGTAAGTTCTGTAATGATTGATGAAGAAGCAATTAGGGTAAGTAATACACGTGGCTATATTTTTGCATGTCTTTGTATTCATATCTTTATATCAATTATGTTTTAACAGGTCTTAATTGGATATGTATTAGATTGTTTAAAAGGTGGCAATGTAATAGAAGAAGTTGGACTTAATCCGAACAACGCAGGTGAAAAGGGTTTGAGGTTACTCGTGGTATGTCTATAATTTTATTGTACAAAGGCATATGATCTTCGCTTTTTATGTTACTAATTCATTTTTATATGTATATAAAATGTTTTTCTTCTAGATGCTTTCATTTGTATTTGGTCCACATTTTCTTCATAATGATATTTTGATGCAACTTGTCCATCTTTTGGAATTGGAAGATGAAATGGTAGCACCGTTGGTTCTTTCGATTTTCACATTTTTAGGGAAATATAAACCTTTATGTGATGTTGCACCGGATATTATGAACCTTATGGTTCCAATATGTAAAAATTTCGCAGAAACAGGAACACCAAAACAAGCAAAACAAGCTGTCAGGTGTTTATTTGTTAATATGACCAATATTCATGATACTATTTTCCCTGAAATTATTGAAAGAATTAAAAATAGCCTTACACCAACTTCAGAATATTATCGAACATCTATAGTTACATTAGGTCACATAGCTTATAATTTACCAGAAAAGTATCAAGTACAAATAAAAAATATGGTGTCTAGGAAGGTAAGTTCTGCTAAATATTATATTACTATTTAAAAATTATGATAATGTGATTTAGTTCAAATTAAGTGTGCTGAATTTATAGATAGTCAAGGAGTTATTAGTGAAAGAAAGCAGTGAACAAACTGCTGATACCATTGAGGGAGACTGGTGCAGGGAAGATCAATTACCTGAAGAAACACGTTGTAGATTAGAAGGATTGAAGTGCATGGCACGCTGGTTACTAGGATTGAAGACTGATGTGCTCTCTGCACAAAAAACGTTTAGAATGCTGAATGCATTTGTAGTGAACAAAGGAGATCTTTTGCAGCAGGGTCGTTTAAGTAAAGCAGAAATGAGTTGGTTGCGCTTACAAGCTGGTTGTTCAATGCTGAAGATTTGCGAACAAAAAGGTGTTGGTGATCAATTTACAGCAGAACAATTCTATAATTTATCTCAGCTCATGGTGGTACGTTTCTCCAAACTATGATTTATTGATTTATTTTTTTAAAATAAATTTTGCATATTTGTATGTAAATAGAAAAAGAAAATTGATTAAAAATATTGTGAAAATGTATTTTTTTCATAGGATGAAGTTCCACAAGTGAGGGAAGCTTTTGGTAGCAAATTACATAAAGGACTTGGAAGAGGAATTCCAAATAAGTGTTTGCCACTAGACTTTATGGGTTATTATGCACTTGCTGGCAAAGAACAGGACAAAAGATTAAAATGTGTTTTAAAAACTTATATGCAAACTGATATAAATAAAAGGAGAGATTATGTTAAGACATTGTCATTGGGTACAGTGGAACGGGCCATGGGTAAGAAACTAAATAGTAAGGCATTATCGAAATATTGTTTAATATTATTCTTTTATTATTAAACACGTATTATTAGAAAAAGATAAATATAAAATATTTTATTCAATTGTTATTACAGGTCAACTGCCTCACATTCTTCCTGATTATATGCTAGTATTTGCAGTCCCTATTCTTGCACATGATCCTGAATTTACAAGTCATTTGATGGTTAATCAGTTGAAAGTGATACAACAATGTTTGTGGTTTATATTAGAACCCCTTATAACGAAAAATGAATATTATTGTTATGGTTTTTATAAAAATCTCATAGAACGAATGAAGAGTCATAAGGATGCTTTAAAACCTGAGGATAATAACATGAATTATGTAATTATAACAAATTATTTATTATTTATGAATCAGATATAAACAGCTTATATTTACTATGTACTTGCAGAAATTGTGGGCTGTTTGCGATTTGGCTATGAATGTGATATATACAAAAACGACAAATTTCGATATGAAAGAATTTCCAAGTGAAACACGAATTCCCACCATGTACTTCAAACGAGCGGATGAATTGTTGACTAACACTAGGAATTACTTACCTGCTGAAATGCAGATAAACATGTCGAGTCCTAAAGGAAAGGGTTCTCTTCATAATACACATTCTGTCAGTGAAAGACCACAACGTAGGGCAAAGTCCAAACAACAGAAGGAAGTGGGCATTGGGCCGAACGAAACTGATGCAAGGGTAAGACAACCAAAATAATGTATAGGATAATTTTAGACAAAGTATGATTTAGATAAATTCTTATATATACATTACGTGTAATTTTTATATGAACGATATATGTATCTAAATAATAGTCTTAAAAAGTCTATGAGTATATGTAATTTCAAGCTGCAAATTGGAGAAGTGGAATGTATTGATGCGCAGGTAAAATTATTTATAATACATTTATATTCAACATCTATTTCTCTTTTGTAGTATATTATATAGTATATTATACTATATAGTATATTATATTATATAGTATATTATACTTCATATTTTAAAAATATAAAATGTATGTATTATATTTAATATATTATATTTACTTACAGCCAGCGGAAGCATCAGAAACTAGAATTCAATTACCTGGTTTAGAGGAAGAAGTAAGAAAAACATATTTATAATTGTAATTTGATATATAGTAAAGATATGATTTTTCAGATTGAAGAACCACCAGCAAAGAGGGCATTAAGAGAATCAGACAAAGTAAATAAATAATTAAGTGAATGAACTGTATTCAGAGGGATGTTAGGAATAGGGGAAAGACCGTGATGATCATAAGAATTAAAGAATCTAAAAATACTTTACAAATTAGAAAACAGAATATTTTGATTATGTACAACAATTAATAAACCTGTCGTTCGCGTATGTCTAGACAGTAAGATGTTAAGATAATGATACATTAACGTCAAATAATTGATACATATAAGCTTACAAGTCAAGAAACTTCGTGAAGTTACATCGCATTCATAAGGAAATTAAAAATTTACTAGCTGATCATATGGAAAATATTTTTCTTTCAACTGTAAAAAAAAAAAAAACATGAACTTGGTTTGGTTTTAATTTCTCTACACGTTAAAAAAAGCAATGGCACATTCATTGATAAAAAATACAATCCTTTGTATAATTAATAACTGTTTAACCACCATCTTTTTTACATAAGTCTTCGAAAATATTTCCCTTTCTTTCTTGTGAAATATCTGACAATTGTTGTATTGTTCACTTTTGCATTGACGAATACAAATGTTTATATATACTATTTCATGTGCATTTTTCTTCATAGATTAATGAGATTGTATACAAAATTTTTGTAACAACTATTCCAAATAGTAAAATCCTTACATGATATCATCAAACTTAATTGTAGTTTTCAGAAAAAAGTAATCGAAAGCCACATTTATTACATGAAATACATCGAAATAATACACTTCATTAAATCTTTACACGCAGAAGAGAACAACATAACGTTGTTGGATTTCTGTGAACATCATGTACTAAACAAAAGGGTGTGTGTCAATTGGCTTTGTGATCCAAAGTTGTTTGATTCTATTAATCTGATTATCATTATTATTATATTATATTATAATTAATATTATTGCCTTAATGCTATAATTATTTTATTGAAAGAATGACAATTTTGATAATCATTATTTCCTGAGAAAATATGTATTTTCTCATAAAATTATCTGTTTATATTTTAATACAAAAATTAATTTAAATGAGATTTGGTTAGCGCACGGCCACTAACTATTAATTTATTTCAGACAAGGTGTCCTTATAAATACTTCAATAGTATCTAATAAATGTATACATATAAATATCTTCGACGGATAGTGCGCATTAATATAAAAAATAAACGTAAAAATTTTTGTTATACAAAAGTATCGACAATGCACCACTAATTCAATAATCGATTGAAATTTATCATCATCGAACGTGACAGTTATTCTTCCATCACTGTCATTATTGTATATGTATTATAAACTTACTTTCGTATCACTTTAATTCAAATTTGTATCCAGAACATATATTTGTACAAACAATATAGTAAAAGTATTATTCCGATATCTCGAGGAATTGTATACATACTTTGAATGGTTTAAATACTTATATTTTTATTTCGTATTTTATAAGATGTTGAAAAACATTCATTGCATTTATAAATATTTATATAATAGTAATTTTACATATTACCAATTGCTTTAAGCATAATGTATTCATTTAAAAATATATTTTATTTCATAATTACGGTAAACAGAAATAAATGAAACTTTTGAATAAATATAGATTAAGTGTAAAATTCTATAGAATTTACTTAATATTTAGAGTTAAAAATAAATAATCTCACACCTTTTTGTTATTAAAAAATTAGGAAATTGGATACAAATTTGAATAGCATTAAAATAATTTAAAATGGGCCTAGGTTTTATAAAATTTCCTTTGTCATCATTAGAATTCTTAGTATTAAGCACTAAATTGTATTAAACATTAAGATGAGAATGAGAATTGTGTATGAGGCTGTGAATGATGATGAGTGTTTGATCTTATTATATAAACATTATAGAATTAACACATACCTATTACCTCTTCACTGAAATTACAGTACAATGCAAATCTTGCAATTTTTAATTTTTTAAACATTCATAAAGGTCATTCTTTATTTTTCATATATGTACAAAGCATTGTTCATAAGACATCAGCAGTGCATTGTTACTGTTTCAGCTTTATGAAATTTAATTTGATATTTCTTGAAATAATTTATAAGTTCAAATTGTTTTGGATTATACTATATTTTATCTTATAGTATTATTATCGAACATTTGTTTCTATAAGTATTTAATTGCATAGTACTGCAATTTTTTCAAACAGGTTATAGACTACAAAATATACATATTCTGATGAAAAAAACCAATTAATCAGTGCTATTCATCTGTCAATCTGTGAGACATAAGTGACGCATTGTAACGGTTCTATAATAAAACAAATTAAGTAAAATGGTATGTATTTAATAAGATATAGTTACAAATATCAAAATTAACGTCTTTTAAAATTTGATCTACTACCCTTTTTTCCTATGTTTAAACTTTTTGCATTTTTTCTTTTACTTTGATTCTTTTTAACATTTGCCCTAAAATAAACAAAATAGTTACTTATAAAAGCATTATTATGTATGTTCTTAAAAATAATATAATAATATGTAATATTTTATTTTACCTTAGTTTAATAAAATATACTTACTCGTAACGCATTTTTTTCACAGCTTTCTTGCTTGTATTTGTTAAGTCAGCAGCAAATGAAGATTTTGGCCGTTTTAGTGATGCTGAAATCGAATTGAAATTATAGAAAAAAGAATAAAATCCAATCTTTCATAATTAAAATGAATAATTTACTAGAACTTACTTTTTCTATTAGATGAAAATTTATCATTCTCTACAACTGTCCGAATTTTATTTTGTTTGTTCTTTTTCTTAGCTAGTCTCGCTTGGTATGCTGCAATTTTTTCTAATTCTCTTTTGGCTCTATCCTCCGCTGTTTCCTGTTTAGGTTCTTTAGATTTCTTTTTCTTTTCTTCAATTATGTTTGATGGCTCTCTATTTTGTTTCTTCTCTTTATTTGTGTTTTGTTTTTCAGTCAATGATAATTTTTCTAAAAATCATATAAATTGTTTTAATAATGTGTACATGTATTCCATGTGAAATTTTGAATAGCTACAATTTCAAATACAAAAATTAATGGATTGAAAATTACCTTTCTCTTCTTTTCTTTCTTTCTGAGTTTGGAACCAAGTTCTTTGAGCGCCTTTATTACTTTCATTTTTTAATAATTTTTCTGCTCGATTTGCTTGATTTTCTATCTTAGCTAATTCCCTTTCATTTCGTTCTTCTTCTAAAATTTTGTTTACATCAGTTTCAAGAGACTGTAATTTTTTAGAATATTTGTCAATTATATCAGGAAGTATTATTCGATTCTTTACTGGATTTTTTGCATTTTTAATAATTTCTTTAACCAAAGAACGTTCTTGTTCTCCAGCTAGTGATACTGACACTCCAACACGACCAGCTCTGGCTGTTCTCCCAACTCTAACAAATAAATAATAAAGCAATTAATTTTTTTATATTGGGTACTTGTAAAAATTTACAATCAAATTAAATATTGATACCTATGAATGTAATGTTGCATGGTAACTGGCATTACGAAATTAATTACAGTTTTTACCCCACTAATATCTAAACCTCTTGCAGCAACATCTGTTGCTAATAAAATATCTATTTCTTCATTTTTAAATTTTGTTAAATTTTCTAGACGTTGTGGTTGTGTGAGATTACCATGAAGTTCTCCTACCTATCAAATTATATATAATAATGATTTAAAAGATTATCTTTTACTTTTCACTACAAACTTCAATATACTTTAATATTTATTAGAATAAATTATATTTTAAATACCTTGATGCCTAATAATCCTAATAAAATGTGTAATCTATGAGCTTGTTTTTTTGTTTGCACAAAGACCATGACATGATCATGAAAGGTTCTACAAATTAGGGCTGCCAAAATTGCTTCACGATCTCCTTCTCTTTCTTTTCGTATCCTATATTAAAAATATATAAAAAATGAATATATACATACATTAAACAAGAACATAAAAATGATCGATCAATTGCATAAGATATAATTTTACCGAATAAATTCTTGGCGTAAATTAAAAGCAACATCTTGATTACTATCTACAAAAACTTTAACTGGTTTATCTAAAGATACAGCGGCCAAATCTTTCACTTCTTCAGTCATAGTAGCTGAGAATAAAATTGTTTGTCTGCTTCTTGAACATTGTTTTACTATGTACTTCATCTGTTCTGCAAAGTATTCATCTAACATCCTTATAAATAAAAAAGTATATGTATATAATCTTCCAATTATAAATTAATAAAAGGAATATAAAGCAAATATTCTTTTTTCATTTACCTATCTGCCTCATCTAATATAAGCACTTCAATGCTGTCTAATGAAAACGATGGCGTATTTCTTAAATGATCAATTAATCTTCCTGGAGTAGCTATTACTATATCTGGATTCTTTCTTAATACAGCCTCCTAATTTTGAAATAGTAGTAAATTAATAAAGGATTATTTATTAGTATAGTGTTCATTTACTAATATTTAAGGTTCTCACAATATATCAACATACTTGAACTTTCACATCTAAACCACCAACAGATAATCCTACTTCAATTGTTGTAAATTGAGATAACTGTTTTGTAACTTGATACACTTGCACACCAAGTTCTCTTGTTGGAACAAGTACAAGAACACGAGAAATAGAAGGACCATCTAATGGCCTATATAATAATCTTTCTAGTGTTGGTAACATATAAGCTGCAGTTTTACCAGTACCTGTAGCAGCACAACCACATATATCACGACCCAGTAATGCAACAGGAATGGTAGCAGCTTGTATAGGTGTTGGATGCACAAAATTCATGGCTGTTATAGCCTTTAAAGAATATGTATTATGAATTAGTATTTGATAATTAATATATATATTAATATAATATCAACTTAAAATCTATGTAACATAATATATTGATATACAATACCTTTAATAAAGGACGCGACAAATTCATTTGGTAAAATGTTGCATGAGTTTCTATATTTGTATATTCCTCAAAGTTAATTGTTTCTTCATCATTTTCTTTAACAACCACTTTCTTTTTACTTTTCTTTTCTTTAGTTTTAAATATATCTAAAATAAAACATTTACATTTCTTTAATCAAGTTTACATTATAAAGTAAAAAATATTGTTACCTTTTCTAAGCTCATCTTCTGATAAAGATAGTTCATCATCTTCTTTTTTAATTTCAGATAAGTCTATATTGGATTCGTTATCTATTTCATTCTGAAGGAAAAATATATAAATGTAACATAATTATTGTATATGTAATTGAAACAACTAAATATCTAAAGAGAAATAACATCAAAGTTATATATATATATGTACTTGTATTTTAGATTCGGATCCTCTTCTAATTCTTTTAATTTTATCATCAAGTTTTGTCTTAGCTTTTCGTTTAATATACTTGTTTAAGTCATTCCATGTGTCTTTATTGTAATCGGAAATATCATTTACAAATTGAAAATTGTTATCGAAGTCTTTATTTTCCTTTTTCTTTTGTTTCCTAGGCTGAAACTACATTAATCCGGAAATTTTTATTTTTCCAAAATAAGAATCATACAGTAAACATAACATAATTTGTTAAATTATGTCTTACATCATCTTCGACATCAGAATCTTCAGAGAAATTTGGCACTTCCTGATCATCTTCAATTGTTTTTATTAAATCACAATTGGTATCCATTTTCAACAACAAATACACATATTACAAACCATGTACAATTCCTAATATTTTAACCACGTGGAATATCTACTGCAGATATGTAAGTATGTAGTAACATCTATATATATATATATATATATATATATATACAAATTAGAAAATTGTAGTTTAATAATAATGAATTTCCACTAATAATATCATAAACAAATTATAACAAAATACGTATAATATGTATAACTTATTATTCATTAAATTAGCATCTTAATTTCAAATATACACTAATAACATATGAATTCAATTTGTTGAATATACGCAATTTTATGATTTCATTTTAACTCTTATACTCAACATAAAAAGATGTATAAAATATGAGATATTGAAATATCATATAATAATAGGATAAATTTGAGTATCAAATAATTTGTATTAGCAGAGGTATTAGTAGCTATTAGTAACTTCAGTTCTAGTAACTTTAATTTTCTCAACATTGGATGAACAGCATGCTTATTCCTATTACAGCGTCATTACAGCGTAATATTGGCGCGCAACTTCTTATGTTATGCGTTTTTTTTTTATTCCACTTTTCACACATTATTGGACTAACTTTAACGCGAGTAATTGAATGATTGAGTGATACTACCATGGGTATTTTAGGTTTATCAAAATTAATAGCAGATATAGCGCCAAGTGCTATTAAAGAACAAGAATTAAAGCATTATTTTGGTATGTAGATAATCAGGATAATTAAAAATTTTGAATCATTTAATTATCAAAATTAATTATAAAAGGAATATTTTACATTTTCACTTTCCATTCTAGGTCGTAAAGTAGCCATAGATGCGTCTATGTGTTTATATCAATTTCTGATTGCAGTACGGAGCGATGGAGCTCAGCTTACATCTGTACATGGTGAAACAACAAGGTATATATTTTGACAAATAATTACATATGAATACATATTTTGTATTACTTTAAATATTTGTTATATTATAGTCATTTAATGGGTACATTTTATCGAACAATACGTTTAGTAGAGCAAGGAATAAAGCCTGTATACGTATTTGACGGAAAACCACCAGACCTAAAAGGTGGAGAATTAGCAAAACGTGCTGAAAGAAGAGACGAAACACAAAAGTTGTTACAAGCAGCAGAGGAAGCTGGTATTTCTAAATATTAGATTATTTCATTTAAAAATGATTTGTTTTTCTTCATTTGATTTATTATATAGAATGTCTGGTAACCGTCAGTTATCACAGTACAGTTGGATGGGAGGTGATTCTAAATTAAAATCTAAGTCGAAAATATACAATAAATTTTTTCATATAATGCTTTCTTTCTGAGAAAGTTTTGAAATCAAGTTTGAAAATTTGACAAGTATACTTAGACTAATTTCGGGTTGAACAGGAGTCAAACTGCACTTAAAAATAGAACAAAAATATAGCTTTGCTTTTGAGAACAGTAGATTTAAAAATGTATCACGTGTATGCACTGGACCAGTTGTTTACTAAACATGTTTAAACTTTATTTTTTTGTAAATGGGACATATTCCTTTAAATTCAAAAACGGAAAAATTCAAAATTTCAAGCTTGACTTTCTCGGAAACAAAGCGTTATATGAAAAAATTTTATTATGTTCTATCAACTTATTTTTTCACGTATAATGACTTCTTATAATCAGGGTCTTTTTAGGTCACAGTTTTGAATTGTATCATCAATGTATACATACTGTAACATACATATTTACCTGCAACATACTTATACATGATAATTGCATCAATTTATATATCATATTAAAATCTTTTGTCATTTTGTAGGAAACGCAAAGGATATAGAGAAATTTAACAGAAGATTAGTAAAAGTTACAAAAGAGCATGCACTAGAAACTAAACAGTTATTGCAATTAATGGGCATTCCTTACATTGATGTAGGTAAAACAAGGCGCTATAAATTTTACTGTAATACATATATTGATTTTATAGGCTCCATGTGAAGCGGAAGCTCAATGTGCTGCTTTGGTAAAGGCTGGTAAGGTCTTTGCAACCGCTACAGAAGATATGGATGCACTTACTTTTGGATGCAATATTTTACTCAGGCGATTAACGTTTAGCGAAGCAAGAAAGATGCCTGTACAGGAATTTCATTTTGATAAAGTATTAGAAGAGCTTGGATTAAATCATAATGAAGTATGTAAGATTGATACTTTTATTATATATAAGATATAAATAAAAATATTTATTTTCTGACCATTAATAACTTGTTATTTCTGCTTATTTACAGTTCATTGATCTTTGTATAATGTTAGGTTGTGATTATACAAGTAGCATTAAAGGAATTGGACCAAAAAGAGCTATAGAGTTAATTAAAACACATGGGTCACTTGAAAAAATTGTAGAAAACTTGGATACTAAGAAGTTTTCCATTCCTGAAGACTGGAATTATAAAGAAGCTCGATTATTATTTCAAGAACCTGAAGTAACGGATCCTGAAACAATTGATGTAAGTATACCATTCTATGTGTAATATAACATTTGTAAATGATTGGAAATATTTATAAGCATTTTAATTTTTACCTAAGATGAAATGGACAGAACCAGATGAAGAAGGGTTAGTAAAATATCTATGTGGCGATAAGCAATTTAACGAGGAAAGAGTAAGGAATGGTGCAAAAAAATTATATAAAGCACGAAATACTTCCACTCAAGGAAGGCTAGATACATTCTTTAAAGTATTACCAAATCCAAATCCTCCAAAGCGTAAAGTAAATATAAATAACGGTTTTTAAGATTACACTTTTTTTTTAATCTACTAAATTTATCATATTTTAAAATAGGCAGAAGACACAAAGGGAGCTGCTAAAAAATATAAGAAAGGAACAACAGGAAAACTACGTGCAAGGCAGCCAAAATAATTGTTCAAAGTACTCATGCTTTTTTAATTTTTATGAGTGCTATATACTGAATCATTTATAATATTCAATATATAAAGTCATTATAAATAATTCCGAATGCATTTAGATAGTTTCATATTTATTTCATAAAATAAATTATAGACATTCAAGTAATATTTTTCATTTTACATACATCGTCCAATATTTATGGCTTAACTTGTACACCTTGTTACATAATTCCTTTTCATTTATGTATTCTAGTAAATTACAATTTGGAACTATATAAATTATGTAATTACGTATATAAAGTAAATTTTATTACAATATTTATTCAGTCTTGGTTTTTGCACCATGTGTATTTATTGTACAGTTTTGTTAGGTGTATAGAGATTATTTTAATGTTGGACGGTATTTGGCAGTGATAGGAGATAGGGATGTTGTTTATAGTATGTATTAATAAAAGAAACTGCGATATTTATATAACTGAAAACTTTTATACATATAATAATCAATTGTCACTGAAATGTTATTATAGTACTGCCGATAGCATTGGGATCTAATATATGATACAATGCTTGTTCAATATTATGAGGTCCATACACCCTGTCTACGACCATCTGTAATTGATCAGCATCAACTAAATCGCATAACGCTTGTAAGTATGTTGCGTTAATTTTTGAACCTTCTTTCCATTGATGCATATTAAATCCAAGTACGTACTAGAATAAATATCAAATTTGAAATCAAATTGCACAATAGAAAAATACTACACATATAATTTCATTTACCTGTATTAGTAACTTTATTCGTACACATCCAGCAAATATGCTTCCAAATACAAGACCTAATGAGTCAGACGTTAATTGTTCGGGAACTGTAGAGACATAAAAGCCATAAGATGCTAAGTGCTGCTTTAGTATACGTTCATTAATTGGTTGACCCCCAGTATAAAATATAGTATCAAATCTAAAAATTTATTGATCGCTTAACACAAGTAAATTTAATATATTGTTAAGTAATTGTTATATTGAACATACTTATCATGTAATTGTAACTCTTTTTCTATATCTGAATCGTCTAATGGTATAACATCATCTGCACCTAAAGCTTTTGATACAGGAATTGCATTCTGTTTACACATTGTAACTACATGTCCACCCCATAGCTTAACTAATTGAGTTAAAATACAACCAACAGGTGTATTTCCACCATATATAAGTACTCTATAGGATATTTAGTTTAAAAAGTAACTTCTATATACATATAATAATAAAACTATTTGTTTATCCACAGTCGGACCCCTTATAACGCGGACTAAAAATAGTACCACTGTCTCTATATAACGAAAATGACTCATTTCTGATATTTTTGCATTAACTGTTGAGCGATAAGGAGGGGTTGTTTACAGTGTGTATTGTGGAACGTATATTATTTTTCATATTAAAAAAAGACTATAAATTTATTTATAGTCTTAGATTCTTATAACGCGAAGTCCGTATAACACGGAAATATATCTCGCTTTATAGGGGGTCCTACTGTAATTATTTATACCGTTTTCCTTTCGCATTGCCTTCCTGGATTGCAGATCTATTAACTAAAGCATCCCAGGCTAAACATCCATTGTAGGGGAGACTTGCAGATGCTTCAAAGGTAAAAAGTTTCGGTCGTTTAACTACTTGAGTTTCTGGGACAACTATGTATTCTGCCATTGTACCAGGAGCCCACGAAGGTACAGCTAAGAGCACTTCATCTCCAATGTCAAAATTAATAACACTTTGTCCTATACCTATCACTATTCCAGTACAATCTCTGCCCAATGTTACTGGGAGTTCTTTGTGTTTCTGAAAATGAATAAATAACATTTTTTAAATATAAGTAATACGATAAAATGGAGCATTTTAATTTACTTACACCAGAATTGAGGAGTCTTCTGTAAATTTTGGAATAACCATAACAAATTTTTGTATCAACAACATTAACAGAAGCTGCTTTAACTTGTACTAATAATTCGTTAGATCTTTCGATCATAGGCATTTCAGCATCATCTATCATGGACACACCCTATATTGTTTATAATAAAAATATATTTGTTTCAGTAATATTGCTTCAGTTATATACCTACATTATTTAGTCGCATTAACTTAAGATTATTTATTTTTTTACACATCAATGTAACTTAATATAATACCTCGATACCAATGTAATGGTGACATATTATAGCTTTTATATGATGCATATGATGAGATACGTGTCCCCAATTAACTCCAGCATAATAACCAAGTAAAGTACCAACAACTAAACCTGTCAGACAAAATGCAAGTTCCCTTTTGGACGCTAGAAGAAGAATTATATTTTCATTTTTTTCCCAATTAATATTAATATTAAATAATGAAACGTTAAAATTTATTTTGCTACCTCCGTTAGTATATAAGCTTTCTATTTGTCCGTAAAGTACTCTGACATTAAAATGTGTATTATAGTATCGATGTTGTAATTGTTCCCAAGCATTTTCAATCCAAATAAGTATATGTTGTACAATGTCTTTGACATTTTGCATCGTTTGGTTCTCATATAATTTGTAAAAAATTTGACGTGCTTGAGTCAACCACGTTATGACCCATTGTTGTCCTTGTTGTGCAAATAACGATGTTTGAATCTTCTCCCCAAATAAAAAATTTAACATATAATATCGAAGATGAAGAGCCGAACGTCAATTATATTTCATTTATTTGGAAACAGATATGACAAATAATCGATAGTGATATATCTTTTATTTTATTTATAAATTAAGAGAAAAAGGAAGATAAAATAGCTGATAATTTTTATGAAAAATTACAATTACCTGAAGTGTCTCGACCTGATTCGATAGATGAAACCAAATTTCATCCATGATTTTGTAAACAATTGGTTTGACAGTTCAGATCTAATAAATCATTTTATATTGCACACTGTTACAATGACCGGTTAGCCGAAGATGCAGCACAGCAGTTATATAAATAAACGATTAACACATTTCGTATAACTCAAAATAGATACTAAGTTTCTGCTTCAAAGTGTGACTGCGAAAACATTGGAAATTATGATTTTTAAATCACTACGTTATGCATTATGTAAACGTCGTCGCCTCAATCATGAGGCGACCTGGAAAGGGATTTTATAAGGAATGATAACATTTGATGAAACGCCGTTTGCTGTTGAACGAGATAGGTTAACTCGAGTCGCATAAATTTAACGCAAATTCATTTGTTTTCTGTGTGATATAACTCGTATGATGATTGTTATGAAATTTTGTCACGTGAGATAAAAGCACAAGAGTGCTTAATGCTAGCGAAAAAATGGTTTTATTTTTGTCAACAGGATAAAAAGTAAAGCAGTAAACAAAGATTATTTTAAAACGAAAATTCTGGTATTCATATATACAAGTATGTTCCTGATAAAAGATTTATTTATACTTGTTGATTGTGTAACATTAATGTTTTGACACAATTTTCTAAAGCGTCAAATATTTGTTTGTAAGGAAATTACTTGTGTTTTGATTTTATATAATGCATTTTACAGATTATAAACTTGACTTTTAAAGAGAAACAATTCGAATATGTTATACAATTATATCGTATATGTGTGCGTATATCATACCTTGTTAAAATTTCAGTTATTAATTTGCATATTTTTCACAATACATTTTTTTATGGTTGTTGAAAGAACAACGATCGTACGATCAGTACGTATCATATGTGTTCACGCAATTACTTGTTACTTCTGACACAGATCATGAGCGCATAGATATTTTAAATATCTTTAAAGTGACACACTTTATCGATCAGTAAATTTTAGATCAAAGTTCAGTCGATAATATTATCAGTATAGTTATCGATATAATCGTGTTTCATCGTTCATTGATAAAGTTGAATTGCGGTAAGATTAACGGTTAGTACGGTAGGCCACTGTGCTGCCACTGTCCTGTATAGTCAATGGCACAGGTCGGTGGTATGGATTAAGCTGCGGCTGGTAAAGTGGTTACGTGTGTTTTTAAAGCATTTTTAAATTGTTCATTAGATGGCAATATTTTAGTTTTGTATAGAATTGTTTGTACAGAATTTATATAATCCCGGTTGGAATGTAAAAAGTAATCATTACTCTAACTGTATAGGAAACTAGATATTTTAAAAGATACTAAAAAGCAGATTTGTAATTTAATACTGCTCGTATAAAAAGAACGTTAATCGAAAGACTAAAAATATACTTTCACCAATTATAGCTATATTTGTATATTTTTCTATTTTTTCTTTATTTTACTTTTTTTCTATGCGTTTTATTTCCCTGTAATGGTTATTCGCATAATTACGCAATCTCTTCGTCCCTTTGAATCTTTCTTATTTTTCGTATGAAAAAATTAACAATTAAGCAAGAAAAATGTTTTATGTCTTTTTATCTCAACAATGTGTTCATATATATGCACAAATACCGAACACGTTGATATTCAAATATTATATTACGCATTGTAAAATGCTGATTGAATCGTGCGAAATTGTTCGATCGGCCGGAAGGAGCGGCTTCTCGAACGTTTCCAAAGATCGTTTTCGACATGTAGCTACGCGTTCTACGTGTGTTTCACACGGTGAGTTCAAGGCTCGTGGCACATTAGCAAGTTGGTAGCCGTCCAGGCACGTCCTTCTGAATGAGTCCTGGCCGCTTTCCAGCCAGCAACCTATCCTTTTACGGGATATCACGGTGGCCGGCTACTGAAACTCGTCGAACCGTCCAAGTAGGACCGTCGACGCCGCTTCTTGTCGGGGATTATCGCCGGCAGTTGCGGCAAGTGCATCGAATTCCTCCGCGATTATCTACGAAAATTGCGGCAGAGTACCATTTTGCTGGCGCGACTAACTAGGGATGTCGAGATTTTTCCGCAATTTTAAAATCTATTCTCGTTACACACATTTCTATCGATTATCACGATTTTCATTCATCGAATTTTGGAATTATTTAAAATTTCTTCTTCGACGTTTTGTCGATTACGGAGATAATAATAAATTTCTGGTAGAATAATGTTTCTGAAATGGTCGCTTTTCTTTTTATTCAAGCGCTAACTTGACTACCTTCGCTCCGTCGATGTTCTTCCGCAATCTATATCCAAATATAAGACTAAATCAATTTTCATAAATTCTCAGACAGGAATAGCTGTTTAGAAAGGTAATAGCATTTCGCGAAAATCTTCAGTATCGTCGATTATCATCGAAAACATATCACATTTGTGTGCGATACGATGGTAACTGGCTATCGCGTTATTTTAAACAAATCTAAGTAAATCGAGAAAGGTAAATCGTAGGAATAACTGGCGTACTTTTAAAAAACCGTTCGTGCGATTTTAGAGGTCGCGCGGCTTCGAGTTTCAGCGAGCGAAGCCCGTATTTGCTCGTTGACGAGCGTCGATCATCGGCCGCGACGCCGAAGGTTGGTCGTCGAAGGCCTACCGGTGGTAACCGCGAAAATTGCATCGTATTTGCGAAACAGCTGCGCCCGGGAACAGTTGTCCACGGCCAGTCGTAAACTCGCGTCAGGATCACTCTCTGTTACGCGTCGCTGCTTCGGAGGTTGGCGCGCGGTTTCGCTCGCGACCGCCGTTCTTCGAGGTGTTTCACATGCTAAGAACAGAGAGAAAATGAGAGAAAGAGAGGAAGAGAGAAGGAGAGAGACGAGCGTCCCGGCCTCGACACGGGCCACGTTTCTCTCGCACGTCGCTTCCTGCCTCCTTGGCCTGCTTCCAGGAATCGGTTCACCCTTTTACGGCCGGGTGTCACTGTGTCTGCACGCTGGGGAGGGGGAACGGCAAGGTCCCGGAAGTGGGAAATCTCGCGGCACTTTTTCGCCGACGAAAGTTTCGGCCAAACGTGGCGATCCGAGGGTGGAGTTGTTGCAAACGGCCGGATGTTGCGGAACTAGAAGGGGAGGTCGCGGTAGGAAGGGGTGACTTTGGCGAAGGAGTAACGAGAGTACGCTTGGGGAAGCGCGGATTTTGCGGAACGAGGGTTTCGGTATTGCGACTCCTCGAATTCTGGGAATAAGAAAGAATCCTGGGACGAGAGAATGTATAAATAAAAGTTTCGCAAATGGAAATTTCCGATGCGCGAGATTAGAATAAACAAATTTGCCAGATGGCGCAAGAATTTCCGACGGGAGTGGTCTGAAACTGGGCAAATTTGAAAAAGTGCGAATTTTCGAAAGCTACGGATCAGAAAATTCCGTAGGCAGAAACGTTTCGGAAAAGAGAAACCCCCAGAGCGTGCCGGGGAAAGGGAAATCTCAGAAGCGAGAGATCTTATAACAGGGAATCTCCAGACACCACACGCGTATATTCGAACCAGCGTCTCGGTCCAGAAAGGCTTCGAAAGAAACGGTATCAAGAGAACGAAAACTCCGTGAAATCGACTTCGCCGGAAGTAATTTTCGCCAAAGTGGAACATTTTACAAGGAGATCAGCGTAGCAAAGAAAGAGAGAGAGAGAGAGAGAGAGAGAAAGAGAAAAGAAAGAAGATCCACGAGAGAAAGGAACAAGAGATTAGTAAAAGGGAAAGGAAGGAAGGGGAAGAAAGAGAAAGATCGCGGACAAAAGGGTGCATCGGGGAAGAAGAACCGTGCAGGCAAACTGAGAAAAGGAAACGGCGATCGAAGCGGTGACTGCGAAAGAAAGACAGTGCCGCGAAACAGGGCGTGAGATTTGCGAATTCGCGATAAAGGAAGGTCTCGTGACGAAGTCGCCGAGCAAAGGTAGACCTTATGAGATACAGAAATCAAGAGTAACGAAGTCGACGAACCAGGCAAGATAGAGAGAAGAAAGAAAGGTATTTCCAACGAGGAGGATCGGATAGCTTGGAACGGAAAGAGACGGGGAACGGTGAATAACGCGACGGAAGAGCACGGTACGGGAAGGAACCAAGGGAAAGGGACATTGGAGAGGTGGCGGAAGACGGAGACCAAACTCGTGGATGTCGAAGAGACGGGGGAAAGCGATGGTGTAAATGTGCACGAGGTCTATTGTGCGATACGCGAAGCAATGGCGTCGGGTAGCGCGCGTGTTGCACACGTACACGAGGTTTATTATACGCACACTGTTTCGCGGTCGAGTGCATTCAGCCTAGCGACGACTTTCGGGGTGACAAAGGGGCTGACGAGGTATCGCGCCACTGCCAAAAAGCTGACGACACGCCGATACGTACATGCTGGGTAGAAAGTTTCCAGTTCTCCGGGGACATGGAGCTTACAGTGGGAGTAAAGTGACCATTTGGGAAGGGGCGCCAGTGTCGGTGCAGAATACTCTCGAGGAACGCGTCGTAGATGCGAGTTTCCGACGCGTTCGTTGACAGATTTTTAACGCAAATTACGTTTTCCTCTTCGTAGACGCGATACTTGGGTTTATTTATTTAAAAATCAGCGAAGCGATCGAATCCAATTAAAAATTTGTCACGCCAGCGTTTCCCATCCAGCAGCTGGTGTTTCTCGGATCTTTTTATCGGCGAGTCGATCGCAGCTCGGCTTCGAATGAAAAATGAAAGCGATATATTTTCTTTGTTCGCGGAAGACGATACGAATATGTACGTATAGGATATTTCCTTGTTACGTATAGAATATACGCTTTGTATATTTTAGACGCGGGATACGGTTCTGGCGATATCCTAAGAACAGATTGTCCGGTTCTTGTTTTTCTTATCGCGTATACAAATTGTGCATTACGCGGCCCGTGGATACGTATTTTAGCAGTTTCTCAAATCGTTTTCTTTTTCCGAAACTTGCTCGCGTCTCCGCGATTACGTTCTCGAAACGAAATCAGCAAATTATTCGACGAACTAATTTTTTTCGTCAAATACGTCAAATACGTCAAATCCGTCCGAACGATACTTTGCGGAATCTAATTTTCATACGCGCGTACCAGACGCGCACTTTTGCGATCGTACGCAAATCACTGGTAGTTCGACGTAACATTTTCACCATTAACGTCCCCATGTTCGACTCTTTTCGACGCAAAATTTTCCTCGCCAGCTATTCGTCGCTTTTGCCGAGTCTTTTGATCTCTGTCCTCGGTGGGTCGTCGAATCTTCGAAATGACTAGAAGCTCCGCTAACTATAGATATTCTCGCGGTGAGCGAGCGTTCGAACGCGCGGCAGACTTTCCACGGTCGAGCAACGTTTCACGGGCTGTGAAAACGGCGGCGAAAGGAGATGCACGAGGCGAAGACGCGACAGCAGGAGAAGCAAGAGGAGATGGAGAAGAAGGAGGTGGAGGCGGCGGAGGAGGAAGAGACAGAAGGCGGAGGAGGAGGTTGCCAGAGATTCCGCGGGATGTCTGTGTTTGTCCATGGAAATCGGCAAAGGAGGTCAGCGTATGCAAATAACAGGGTCGCGAGGGTTGCCAGAGCCAGGAGGGTCCCGTGGGTCAACGGACAGGAAGGCACATAAGGCTGTCTCCCTTTCTCTTTTGGCTTCGAGTTCGCCTCCTCCTCTCTCGCATCCCCTCCTTCTCGTGCTCGCCGTTGTCTCTCCCTCGGTCCATGCACGAGCTCTCGCACCAGCGACCGTTACGGCACCATATATTTCTAGAGGCAGCGGTGGCGGCGCGGCGGCACAGGAGTCACGTCTACAGATATAAAGGTGGTTCTAGCGTGTGCCGGTGTGCGCTCGCCTACGCTCGTGGAAATATTCGATTTTTACGATACGAGACGCGAGAGTACAGCACAGCCACACGGACGGAAAGAGCGAAAAGTGCGGGGAAAAGGCAGCAGGATCGTACCGTCCCTTGTACCAGCCACCGTTTTTACATCCTACTCCCTTCCTGATTCCGCTCGAATCGCTCCTCTTCTTTTTTTTTCTTTCTCCTTGTTTCTCCCTCTCTTTCTCCTTTTTCCTCTTCCATCTTCGTTTCTCTTTCCACGATTCTCTATTCCGCCTCGTCGTGCCACCCCTCTCCCCATCGTCGTTTCCACCACCTGATCGAGGAATTAAGTTACGACGATGGGAAGCTAGAAAAATGGCGATACCGGGAACATACGATATCCGTGCTGCCGGGCACGAGCACGAAGCGTACAGCCTCGGTATCGTGTTCCTGGGACCCCGGGGGGTAACTCCGCGTGTCGGTTGCCCTCGTCCTCGCGCAAATCGTCTTGTTTTGCATATCCAGTTGATCCAGCCGGCGCTCTTTCGCCGCCCTCGCAGTTTTCGTCCCTTCCGAGGAGACCGCGAATTAGACGGTCCGCCGAGGGGACACGGGGACAGCTGCCATATGGCGAGAACCCGACCGCTTTGTCCTTTTCTCGCTCGCTTTCTCATCCTTCCTTCTGCCTTTGATTCCCGTTTCCTGCTTTCGCAGCTTCTTCGCACGATCGTTTTCTTTCCCTTTTGTTTCGAACGCACGAGTGAAATTTGCGTTTCGTTGATCGTAGGATCGCGGTACTTTGATAAGGTTAATTAACCTGTTAGTTAGACCGTTTTTCCCACCAGAAGCTTCTTCGGTCATGGAATTGACTCTTTGAGCGCTCACTGAAATAACCAAATGCGGACAAGGAAACTTCTATCCCTTGCTATCGCTCGAATCGCTCGTGCCCGTCCTAAATAACACAGAGATATCTGTTTCTTAATTAATTTTTTTAAATCGATCCTTGCGCGTCGTATATCTTGAAACGAGGAGCGCACCGGCCAAAATAGTATCCGAACGAATAAATATTGATACATATTGGACGTCGGGTTAACTCGTTTTACCGTAGTTAACAGGTCAAGTATTAACAGTACGATATCGACGTAGCGTGATCGTAGTTGGCTGGTTATCGAGGTGAAGTTGGGTCGGTTGTTCGGGAATTTCTGAATACGGAGAGACCACAGGGGGAAAACATTGTAACTCACATTCTCTGTTCTTTTTTTTTTTTTTTTTTTTTTTTATAGAGAAACAATTTTAAAGTTGAAAACGCTCTGCATCGGCGATTCCATGTTACGAAAAGTGTGTTGTTCGGCTTTGCGACTAGATGTGTATCTGATTTGTAAAGTTACTTTCTCTCCGGTTGGATATATCTGTCGATGTTCTATCGGTTACGTAACCGAACCATCGATAACAACCATTTTATGGAAACTGATGCAAACTGGTTAAAAACTTGCGGTAACGTTAAAAGGTCAAAGTCGATCGTAGCGGGCACGGTTCGTTCGACTTTTCCGAATGTTCGGGAAAACGGCAGGCCATTTTCGGCCGACTGGCCAGCGCGTCGGTGAAAAAATCTGTTACCGGAAGCAGCCAAGAGAGAACCGGCCGCTGCCCAGAGACCAACGAACGCCGGTTTCGCCTTGTTCGTTTTTTCAGTCCGGTGGCCTGAAGTCGTGGCCAGGCAGAAAGAGCGGTACCGTTTCCTTTCGCGAACGTACACTGGCCGCATTCGAATAAACGTGCCTACGCATCCCTCCCCTCCCTTTGGCCAATCCCCTTCCCATCGCTCGCCTCCCTCCTGCCTCGCGAGACCGATGTCCCGACGCGCAGCGTGAATTTTAATTAAAGCAATTAAGCATGCGTCCATAGGTAGTCGCATTAACCAGCGCGCGTCGCATTCATGGCTCTGCTCGTGCTCAAAAACGCGACAGCGATGTGTCACGCGACCGACAACGAAAGCCTGGACATCTGGTTGTCCGCTCTCCACCCCCGCAACCCGCCGTTTCACTCACCATTTTGCCAGAGCCACACGGTACGCGGAATCCGCGAAAAGCGTCACGCTAATTTCTGCTCCAACCTTTCTTTTAATTAGCGCTCCTCGTTAGATTACCGCTCCTCTCGAATATCGCGTCTGCCTTTTGCCAGATTTCTTTTTTAAAGGGTATTTTTTATTTGGAAGGGTCGCGACGATCGATCGATTTCTTTCGAGAAGATTGGTATCGAAGGTCGGGGGCTGGAGCAAACGATCGTCAAAAGGGATCGTGGATTTCGTTCTGGAGTTTCTTGCGCGTGGAAAATTTTACGGACGGTTGGTTTGTCTTTTGGTGGTTCGATGGTTTCCGCGGGTTTCTATATCGTTTAATATTACCGTTTAATATTGCTCGATCTATTTGTACGACGAGCCGTCATGGAAATAAAAGCAACCGTTAATTGTCGTTCCAAGACGTCTAATAATCTGTACAAAGTAGCACTTTCGACTGTACGTTTTAATCGGAGCGTACGTACATCCTACGACCATCATGTCAGAAGCGTTTCTCTTAACGAATTACATCGAGCATCGTGGAGTATTGACAGCCGCGTTTCAAAAAGCTAAGCCAGCAGTCCCTGTGCCCCTGAGAAGAAAAAATATAAAAACGAACCTGTTCCGAAAAAAGAGAACGAAGAACTATCGTCGACCGCAACTCGCACCAATTTTTCACAACTACAAGTCCCACTAATTTTCCTCCGGCCATAATTCACCTTCCTCTCCTCGCGACCCTCCACGACCCTCCTCCCACGTGCCGTTCCAACTTCCTCCAAAAAATCCAATACCCTCTCCCTGACCGGTGAAAACAAAACGAGGCAGAAAACGTCGACGAAAAAAACTATACGCGCGCACACTAGCAGATATCCACATTTACGCGGAGATATCCAGAAAGGCAGAGAGCAAAAATCCAACGCATCCTGGAATCCATGTGTATACGTTCAGGTTCTCTCTCTCTTTCTCTATCTATCTATCCCCCCCCCTCCTGTATATAGGTATCCGTATGTGTAGAACAGGCGAGCGAGTTTCCTTGCCATGCTGCGCTGCGCTGGCGGGCACGCGATCGAAAAGCGGCGGGCGTGGTGCGTTAAGTTCGAGGGTTTTCTGTGGATCGGTGCTCGGTTTGATGGCTAGGGTTGGGCGGTAGCCACAAGTGTCTGCCGGAGCGCCCTCTCTCATTAATTCTCCACCCTTGTTGCTTGTTAAGGTAGGGGTGGCTTGCCCCTGCCCTCTGGCACTCGCGCCACGACCCACCCACCCCCACGTACTTGCTTCTCCGGGCCAACTCACTTTACTCTCGCCGGTGCGGCGGGAGGGTGGAAATGCTTTCTCGAGTGCGGCTGGAAGCCGGCGAAAGAGGGTGAGGCGCAGACAGAGAGAGGATAGAAACGTGCCAAGGGTGAGAGGCAGCCTGCTCGTCGCGAGAGCGAGACAGGCAGGGTGAAACAGCCATCGGGAAAGATGGAACGAGGGACGAGGAAAGAAATGGATGGTGGGGCGCGTGCGACGAGGAGAAAAACCTGGGTGAGAAAAATAGAGGGGAACGGTAGGCGATAGAGAGGAACGACATGGCTAGGAGAGCGAAGGAGAGAGAAAGAGCGGGACGGAGAGAGGATCGACGAGGGTCCAAGCGGCGAGACATCGGAATTGCGGTCGCCGCAGCCGCGATACATATATTATGTACACCCGTTAAGTGGCCGATGCAAATCGAACGTCACAGGCGGACGGTGGGCGTGCACGTGACTGTAAACGAGCCGATTAGCACGTCGTTTCTCTTATTCGACGCCTTTTCCACTGTGCCGTCGATAGCGGAACCGGGCCGCAGGCAGATTGCAATTTATGGGGAATTTTCCTCTTTTTGTCAGCCGGCAGGGGACTTCTCCCTCGCATGTGGCGAGACCTCGAGATACGGGGCCCGTTTATGGGGTAGTTAGCCTGTTTATGGCGACGGGTTTTCGGTTATTGGGATATTGGAATCGTTTAGAAGGACGTCGAATTGGATTAAAATAACAAAGTTATACCTGGTTTTAGGAAGCGTTTATCTTTAATTTTTCGTTTTTCATCGATATCGATGTTTTACATCGATTGGCTAGTCAAATTAATTTATTTTTACGTAGCGGTAAATTTCGCAGCTCGTGCAGTGGTATGTGAAATGCCAGTCGTCCATAATATACTAAACATTATACGAGATAATTTACACGTCGTTTGTCCAATTCAACGTTAACGTTTAGTACAGAGGAGGGATACGAATCTACGAAAAATAATGTAATTTCTGTTACAAAGAGAAGACCCGCAAAATATCCATACAGCATATGTCCAAATTCGTTAACAACGTACAAACTTACAACTTAACGTTTTTCGTGAAAGGAGACCAAGAATATGAAAAAACGGACGCAAGCCGAGTACAGTTAACCGGGCGATATCAAATTTTCAGCCGTTTGCAACAGACCACGCGCCATTTATTTATCTTCGAACCGAACCGAAGCCGCGCGACCGGAGCAATTTTCCCCTTCGCTTCGTTTGGCCGTCGAAAATTGCGTTTCCTTTTTTTTCTTTGGCGAGAGAGGAAAAACACGTGTACATGGAACACGAGAGGGGCCCCGAGTTTCGGACCCCTGTCCACAGCCCGGGTCGACCGTCCACTTGATCGTTTGGTTCCCCTCGGTGCCCTCCGCCAACATACGGTATCCCGCCGCTAGCGTCCCCCTATCTCTTGGCATTTTTTTGTATCGTTGCACGCGCTCTGCCTGGATCCCTGGGCGTCTGTCATTCCGCCCCATCTCTCGTTCTTTCTCTCTCTTTTTCCCCGAAGCCCTTCGTGGTGCGGCGAGGGCAAATTTACGAGGAAAGAGGGTGGCTCGCTGGCGTGAGCGTGTAGCGTGTTCGTGTGAGAGAGTCGAGGGGGATGAGGCGGAAAGCGGAGGAACAGAGAGCTGTGCGTTGAATTAATTCGCGCTTCGCTGAAGGTCTCTCGTTCGAAATTCCCTCTTCCCGCCTCCTCTCCATGTTTCCTGCCCCACGGCCGCCCCCGTATCCTCTCTCTTGGGCTGGCTCGTTTCCCGATCCTCCGTATCGGCGGCATGGGTCCTGCGAGAGTATCACGGCTGAAATCGTTACTCGTTCGGCTAAATACCACGAAAAGGCTCCGCGATGCAAACGAACCGTTCGGGAATCGGGCTCGTCGAATCGTTCGGCCGCGAATTAAAGATATCCCCTTTCCTACTCCCATGGGTGTACCCTCTGCTGCTATACCGTACGGTGGTTCATCGTTTTCCTCCTCGTTCTTCGTATCGTTCCTCGTTTAACCCTGTACAACCGGATTTTTCTTTGTTCTTGTCAGAAAGATAAATTACGATTATCGATTACCATTTTTCAGTCTGATAGAAGAGCTAACGATAATTTGCCGAGGACGCGATAACGATAAAAAAAAAAAAATAGTATCCGAAGGGTCCCATAATTACGATTGGAAAAGTATATCTGTTTTATTTTATTAAAAAACACTTGTTCGCGGACCAACATTCGTATACTATTAACGTCGGTAAGCCTTCTTAAGCATTGCTCGGTCTCTTCTCTTTGACCTCCTCCCGTCAACTTCCCTTCGCCACTCATCTTTTTTCTGCTTTCTCTCCGGGCCTTATTTCATCCCCGCCACCGCCTTAGCCTTCCTGGATCGTCTTCTCGCTCCTTCTTTGGTCCCACTCGAGCCCGTCTTTCTCGTCTCCCCGCCCCCCCTCCATTGATATTCCTTTTTTAATCCTCCGCTTCTTTTGCTCCTTTTCAGGGCCTTCTTTCGCCCGTTCCTTTCCCTTCCCTTTGCTTCAGCCTCGACTCCCACAGCTTTCTTCTCCGGTCGAGCTCCTCCTTGTCCTCGTCGTTCTTTCCTCGATCCCCTCGGGTCTCTTCTTCGGCCTTTCGTGACTCCACCGTACCTCCTCGTCCCTCTTGCGCGCGTACACTCTACCCGACCATACATATAACTGTCGCTCCCCTCGAAGAATTACCTCGGGGATAGACGTCCGGTCGGGCGAGTTCCACCAGAGGACTGGTCCCGTCCCGGCGGTCTCTCCTTCTTCCTCGTGGCTCTCTCGGAATCCTGTTATCGTGCCGGCTATCTTCCCTGAGTCGAGTCACCCGACCCGACCCGACCCGCGGAATGCCTAGAATTAAGCCTTTTTCGGGACACGCGATGCGTGTTTCTGAAACCGGCCGATTCGGTAGTACGGTGCGTATCTCGTTTGGAAAACGAGCAATGGTGGCAGTTGAAGGTCCAAGGAGAAGCAGTCGGGAGATCGATTTGTGATACGGAACTCACGACGACGCCTGCTTTCTACCTGCCTTGTGTCGCTTTCTACCGTGTTTGTGTAATTATTTGAAGAATTTGAAATAACGTCAAGAAGCTAGCGAAATCAAATTGCGAAGAAAAGCAGCGATCAATACGCTTTCGCGATCTTATGCGATCCAATATAATAATCGTACGCGTAATCCGCAAGAGTCGAAACATTTATTGTATAATCGAGTGACGCGTGTTTAACGTTTCGTTAAAAACCTCGACACGATATCATACACTTTAAAACATCGAATGAGACTTGATTAAGACGAGAGGAATTAATTTAAACGACGATCGATGACGCTGGAGAAGATAAGAGAAGCATCTTCGTATCGATTTTGTCGACAAACGGTTCCTCTTTGTGTCAAAGGAATATTTGTTTGTCGGATAGAAGGGGCACTGAAACGATTCCGGAAGATGCGTACAAACTGGATAAAAACTTGTAGATACGAATCACCCGAGTCTCTGACCACCCACATTCGAGGCTATTTGTTATTTTCGACGAAATTCGGAGAACGACAAAAATTCCATTAACGCTTATCAAAGCCATTTGAAAGCCGATAAGACGCCGCACCCACCGCCACTTCCGAATACCTGACTTTGGTTAACGTATTTCCTGACATGAGAAACGATTTAACGAGGTATGTAACGGGATTGGTTGCAGTGACTTCTTGCGTTCGCGGATTTCGCTGGAATAGTAGCAGAGTGTCATCGATTAATAACTTCTCCTTTGTGCGAATTTGTTTACTGCACTTTGCCGCTATGTTTCTATAAACGAAGAAACGAAGAATAACGAGAAGATCGATAAAATTTATACTAATTATCTGCACGAACGAAAATCATGATATCAAAAAATATTTCCTTCCATCCGCGTGACTCTGTTAATAAACTCGTGGGACAAATGCGCAGCGCGTTCAGTTTCAATCTGATAACCCAAAATCTGCATAAAATATACCATCCCGTTAAGTACACGGGACGTATCTTGAACAATAAACATCAACTGAAATTCCAGATTTGTTAGCCGCGGTAATTAAAAACGCCAGTCTCTTAAACATTTTGTTGCGAATAAAACGATATTCTTCGAAAGGCAATTGCGACTAAACGAAACTCTCCTAGTCTTTTCCTTACTTTATTTGTGCGATCGAAACATTATACGCGTGTGATATCATTTGAAAAAATAAAAGCAGTTTTGTTTTTCTATCCTTAAGAAGAGAGACATACTTTGCTACATGCGGTGAATTTTTACCACCAAAATCATCAAATATCTAAACTAAAAAATAGCGATGACGCGACACGACGATTGCTACGAACTCCGCCTATGATTTTTTGAATTCTAATTAACTTGCTTCGGGGGGCGGGGGGAGAAGTTTCGTGGAATAAAAGCTCGCCAGTTTTCCCGGGCAAGTCCGCTTATCACTCGGGCCACCGTGGATGAATCGATGCCACTTATTTCAATATTTCATCGTTGCCGCCCTCTCGTGCGATAACCGTATTCTCGACGGTCCTTTTTGTGTCAGCATTACGCGCCACGGAGCTTCGAAATTACGTAATTCGAGCGGCAGCTAGACTTTTAAAGGACGTCGCGACGCGTCTATGGCGGAATCGTTGGAAATTATGGCCGTGATGCACCGGTTGAAAGCGTAAACACGCGGCGTTGGTCCGCGCCGCGGATGAATGGACGGCGTAAAGCCTCTATTATTAGCAGATGGTAGATTACATCGATCCTCTTTTCTTCTTTTTCATTCCTGTCGCTCGGCCCCTTTATCCGCGTTCCCCTCGTCGATGCACTTGGATAGTGCCCCTCCAGTGCATCCCTTCCGCAGTTTATGCTCCCTACAAGGGCGTCGTCGCGCTGCCAATTACTACGCGCGACGTGCGATCCGTTGCGCTCTGCTAATTAATTTCTGCCGCTGCGGCCGGAAGCTGCTCGCAGCAGATACCCGACCGTCGCCGTTAAGCGTTGTCGATATGTATAGTTCCATTTTCCCTCCACCCTCCATTTTCTTTCAAGTCAATGCCGTTTAGTATTTGAAATTTATCACGATATTAAAGATTTGAAAGACGTTGATTTCTGTTGTGTTATTTCAAGATTAAGGTTACTCCACTAGGAAGGAAAGTGGAGCTGATTTCCTATTGCAGCAGCTCGTCCAACTTTTGCGTCCGACTTAGATATAAAACGATAATCTAGCTATTCAGAAACCGCATTGATCAACTTCGTAAACTGATAAGCGGGAGAAAAAGTGATAATGATGCGAACGCTATTTCTTAAACTCACCTTGTAATCTTCCATCGCTTATGTCAGTTTTTTTCTAATAAATGAACTCATGGAAGCAAGTAGTTTGTTTTTTCTTACGAAAAAAATCGACCTACAACCTCCATGAAATCCAACGCAATAATACAGATACAGTGTAATCACTTGCATCGTGTTTGCCACACTTCTATCTCGTTCTCTGTTAAACACACATAATCACTGTCCATCGATGTTCCACGAACGTTTCCAACACAAACGATTCAAACGAAATTAGCGGTACCAGCATCGAACGATTCTCCAGAACGCTATCAAACGAAGGCGTGAACGGGCCAAAAAACTGGTATCGCGTGAACGACTGAAATACGGTTTTACAATTCGAATTATCCGGCGTGATCGGCGGACGAAAACGTCACGGCCGCTCGACCCGGTTAGACGCGATAATCGATAATCATACCTGGCTGAACGCGCGCCAAACTGGCACCTCGGTCGACCGTTGAAAATCAATGACGATGCATCGGTCGTTTTGTCTTTTACGATTGCTAATCACCGTGCGCCAGCCAGCTAGCCAGCCAGCTATCGTCGACGCGTTTAATAATTAATCGCGATCGTTCCGTCGCCGGAAAATTCCCCGATCCTGTGGAAATTAGCGCGACGGCTCCACGGGATCTACGAGCCCCAGCCATGGAACGCGGTGCAATTAGCCACGCTGTGAACTACCGAATTACGAACAAAGCTGTTCCGTTCGTGTCGCTATGCTCCGTCAAGCTGCTTTTTTTTCCGTGGACTATGTTCAAACTTATTTGTCTGTCACCCTTGCCAGTTTTTCTACTGGTTGCGTGAAAAAGGAAATTTTGCGAGAAGAATCATGGAAATTGTGCTTGAGTGTATAAACGAGTAGTTTCTACGAAAGATTTGTAGATAAGTGTGTTAAGTACCGATGAATTGTCGAGGTGTGATTACGGCAAAGAAAAATATCAGATTATACCTTAAAATATTAGCGTACACCGAAATGTTATTTATTCTATAAAAGTTTGTACGTTAACAGTTGAATCTGAATTTTCGGAGAAATTTAAATATCACTGTGAATTTGATTTCTAAAAAATTGTTCAGGTCCGTGGAATACTCTAAATATTATTACAAATTTGTGAGGAACCTACGGGTTTTTTAGAAGTTTAGATTAAAGGAACGAAAGAGGAGAGCGTGTGTAGGAAACGTGGCGATGGTTGATGGGTCGAATACGTCGTGAATAGAGAATGCGTAGGCGGACAGAGCCGTGGGTGCCGATTCCGATGGTGACTGCAGTAGTCTCGGGGATCATTCAAAATTCAAAGGGTACTCTCATCGAGCGGATCCAGTCGCAACTCCCGCGCGTGATACGCAAAAATTTTTGGATCCTTCGTGTCCAGACACCGGGCTCATGTATTTTTTCTTGTTTACAGACCATCCACCTTATATTTTCGATGAAAGAACTTGCAAAGTTGTTACCTCGTGGGTCTTTCATCGCATCAGGCCACTGTGTCGATTTTGGCAACGAGAAATACGCGAGAATTGAAATTGTTAAATTGTGTTATTTCTTTTTTTTAACAAAATCAAGCCGAACTTTATACATCTACTCACTGAGATTCGCATTCTCAAATTCTTATTAACGTTGCAATCCGAGTCCGAAATTAATGCGTCGTGGTGCCAGTTTACAATACGACGTACGACTTTCGTTTCAGAACCTTTGAAAACTTCCACGGGAGGCAAGATGACCCGTAACCGTTGGAAAAAGTTCGTTGATGATCTATTGACCTTGGTTGCGAAATCAAGATTCGGTTACTCGTGCTGGACCACGCAGCATCCCCGAACTGGATGGGGTAGTTTTCATCAGCAGGGTCACTGTTCCCACCCTTTGGATTCGGATACGAGGGATGAAATCTCTGGAGAGTAATGGGAGCTGTTTTTTTTATTAAAGGCTGAGCAGTGACAATGCCTGTCGGATGCGATGATCTCCTTTAATGCGAAGTTTTTAGCGATTAGAAGGTTGTTCGTGTATTCCATCCGATCGAAGTTTCGTCGATGATTGCACGTTTTAATGTTGGAATTTGACGTTTCTCGTATTATTGAAGAGATTAAAGAGAAAAAGGAGAAGCAGATAATAAGGAGAAGAACGAGAAATTTACATTTTTAGTGATTTTATGATGCATAGACCACTCGCTTGGTAATAACTGGGGTTACACTCCAGTCTTAGGTTTAAGCTTTTGTTTAAATTATATCAAATTGTCCTATATGTTTGCAGTAATTATCAATGCAAGTTTTAGAAGAACAGTTTGAGTCATAAATATCGTGCGTCGTAATTGCGACAGATTGCGTTCAGCTATTTAATTTTAGATTATTTGCTTTCATTTTGTACTCCATTTTATTCTTCAAAATATTTAAGATTATTAATGATGTTTATCGCGTAGAAAGTAAATGCAGCTATGATACTACAATATCATCCCTTTAATGTTATTTGTATTTTTTCAGAGGATAAGCATTTTTGTGAATACTAAAGCACGAGATCTAAGAAACTGTGTATAGTATGCATTAGACGACGTCTATAATTCATCACTTATCTTTTGAAAGTATTATGTTGGAGGATAGAAGGATGCGCTTCTTTTAAAAAATGAGAGGAACTAAGAGGCGTAGTTTTATTACTAAAAAATATCATGTATTGTTTATTAAAACAGGATTCAATCTATGTATAAAGATTGTTATATATATTCCGAGAAATGATTTCGAAAATTATTTCGAATACAACATCGATCTGTATGAATAAACGTAAACAGTTGTAAAATATGATCCGATGCCCGGTAATAGTCTCGGTGTAGTTAAACAAGGAATGAAGATGACGAAAGAGATCATGGAATCCTAATTCTGTGGGCTACGGTACTCGTGCTAGGTGGTGAGAGCGTCATTAGAGTTCTCGAAGAGAGCCATCGTGCAAGTATTTTGAAGGGTTGTACGCTGCTCGTGCAAGAGACTCGGCGACGGTGAAGAGCTTACAGCGGTGAATTTTTCAAAAATTGTTCCGAGGTTGCCTCTGTCAAGAAACTGGAACCGTTCTTCTTATGAAATTATTTAAAAAGCAAACGCAAGACTAACGCGTACGTATCTTTTACAGCTTTAACTTCTCGCTCGCGAGGTTGGTCAGAGTATAGAAAATTAATCCATCGAATAAATGATCGTGCTTATAATTCTTTCTTTTGCATTACATTCGGATATCAAAGGGCTTTCAGACGCTAAAACTCTAAAACTGTAACTCGCAGTTACTCGAAATCGTCGCGAAAGATTACCGCAGTTACCGGTATCTCTGTGTTCCAGAAGCGTGCTACCGAAATCGTCGGGAAACACGAGAATCGGAAAGAAAAGTAAAAACTTGAAACGCCGCCAGCGATATCCCTGCCACGGTTTAGTTTATAATAGCTTAACACGGCAGGCAACGCACGTATGCTTTCGATACTAGAATGACCGGGAGGAAACCCTTATATTAATTAGAGCAGTTAAGGGCAACTATCCCCTTCACGGTGGTTAATGTGCTTTGCCTGATTCGACCCCCTAACGGGATTACAGAACGTGCGCGCGAGGTTTTGGCGTTGCTATGCAATCCTACCCGGTACACAGCGTGCTCGCGCGCGCACACACGCCTTTCAACTCCCTATCCCTGTCCATGTTCACCCCAATTCGCTTGTATCCACACGGATACGACTGGCTCCGGTATTCGATTGGCTTTCGGTCTCCGGTGTTGGTAGAGGGCTGCAGGAGGCCGCCGCCTCGGGGATTTAAGATCTGATTTCAAATTATACCTTGGAATGGACCGGTCGATTTATCTCCGAGGAGTCGCTGCAATTATGCATGGCTTGACAGTTTCGGTCGCAGGCAAATTAACTCGCTGCTGGTGAGAAGTGTGTCGCTACCTCCTCTCTCTTCTCTCTTTGTCTCTTTTTCCTTTCACCAGAGTACCTTGAATTATTATTTTTGCCGGAGAGTTAGAAAATTTGAGTTTGGAGAATCGGAGCAATTTTATTTCGAGACGAGGAATTTCGATGGTTTTACAAATCGTCGTTAAGAAATGTTAGGATTGTAAAAATTTTGTAAATACTCGAACCATCACAATAATCGAGGTACGTATATGTTTCTGATTTATTATTACCGACTCTTCTTTACTATTGGTTTCAAGGATTCTAGAAATTTTACAATTTGCGTCCCGATGTATTTCGGTTTATCCATGCATCTTTGATCGCCATTTTTGAAGCAAGAGAATGGAATAAGAGAACGGTCGGTGTAACGGGTTTGATAACGCTGTACAAAGGTGGATTATCTTTATTGTTTAGCCCTCCTGGTTCTTAGCTCGTATGAGAGGAGTAGCAAGTGCCTGTGGTTAGTTTGTGCAATGTGCAGGCAAAGGAATGTTTAATTTATCAGATATCGTTTACAAAGAGAGCCGGCATTTATATACACGGCTGATAAAAGTTCTTCGCTAAATTGTAATTCTAAAGATGATTTTAAAGATTTTTTTTATTTCGCTTATATATTACTACAATTGCCAAATATAATTCTAAACAATTCGATAAGACGACATTTCGAAAGCCATGGAAACTAGAGCATAGCGTTCTCTCAAAAATGCAAAAGAATTTTAATTACTAAAAAACAGTTCGTATTTGTCGGTCTAACGAATACTATTAATTACAAAAATTTCTTTCCTTTTTAGCTTCTTCTTAGGCGATAAAGCGAAGAAAACACGTAAAAGAACGCGTCTGATTAATTACGACCATAGGCAAGGGAAGAGGGGAAACCTAAACGATGAGAGTGGTTAGCGAAGAACGACTCCGAAGAGGTAATTATTTCGATCCCGATGATCGTTCTTTCTTCGCAGTTTTCTACACCGAAATACCGACGTATGTATATTGGAATGTATAATCGAGTGACAGGCGACGTGCGCGTGGCAGCGCTTAATAAAGCAGCCAATAATGCGACTGATATGTCGCACCCGGAGGCGCGATGGCGGTCCCGATGCCAAAATCCGTAATTACATCTTCGTCCCGATGATGACAAATGTCCGTCGACCCGTATATATCGATGATCCGGCTTCCACTTTTACGGAAACAGAAACATCGGGGACATTCATCACGCGTCTCAGATGAAAAACCATGCGTTGCACTTTCCCGGATGGCGTACGGGTAGAAGAATCGAGGTTTTCGCCGGTTTTGCCGCAGACCGGACATGACGTATGTCTAATACTTTGGTGGTTTTGGTTTTTAGAATATCTTTGAAAATATATTTGTGGAACTTTAGATATTTTGGTCGTTGTATATGCGTAAAGTATTGATGGATTTGTTTTAAACGATTTACTATATCTAATTATTATCATATTTTTATCGTCGAATAGCTCTTTTTCCAAAATTTTAAATTTTATTACCTTGTTTTCTTCTAGTTTTACAAGTAGAGGCTTCGAATCGCCTATTGGCATATTTAATTGTTGGAAGTGTCAACTTTTCTAATAACTACAACAGATGCGATTCTTATGTACGGTAACCTCGTCCAATTCGAACTCCTCCAGATTCTCCATGCGAGCGTAGAAACATCCGATTCCGAAGATTCAACTCTTTTTTCAATTGCATTCAACCGTTTTTCCCCGTGGACGGAAACGGCCACGCTGTATGAAATCCACCACTTTAACCAATCCTAACTTCTTCCAATTTTCCCCATGGACTGTAACGAAACTACTTTTTAGGCCCCGTTGGCTTATCCAATTCCAACTTCTCCCAATTTCTTTCTTGGACTCGATACCGTGTTTCGCGGAGGCCTAACCGTTTTCAAAACTTACAATCACCTCACTATTCACCATGGTCTCCTAATTATACTAGTTACTAATTTCTGTTCAAATTTCTCCGATCGTATTTAGCTTTCGAATCTCTGAAATTCGTAGACGGACCCAAGCCCTGGAAAGGCCCCAGTTTCTATCTATCTGCGATCGTTCGATCGGAACGCAAACAGCGCCGTTTCTTTACCCCTGCCACTTAACCCAATTCAAAGTTTCCCCAATTTTCCCTATGAATTCAAATGGAAGCTCTTGCCGAGGCCGGTCGCTTCACTCAATTTCCTGTAGCGCTTCTCGAGGCCGTCGCTTCCACTGCTCGTTCGCCTGTTCTTCCTATCTCTCCACCTGCGCTCCACACAGCTTGACGCGTCTCTGTGTTGTTCATCCCCTGGGGGACGACGCGGCGAGCACCTGCCGAGCCAGGTAGCGCGTGTGTGCACGCGGCGCCGGTTAATAAGGCAGCCAATAATGCGAGTCGATGTGTCGTGGCGCGGCGCGGCGCGGTCGCGTTGCTGATTCCGGCGCCGAAACGGCCGTAATTACATCTTCATTAAAATGATGGCGGGCCGTGTTGCAGCGGCGCCAGGTACACAGGAACCGTGTGCAGACCGACCAGGGAGGGTAGAGAGACGGGGTGACGCGGAGGCAAGTCGTGGGAGGATGGGATGGGAATAGGGAAGGGTGGAATGGGACGCGGCGTGTGTAACACGCGGGTAACGTGGCCGCGTGTAAACGCGCACCCACGCCCACGCGTTCGTTCGTTCGTTCATTCCCACACGAGATGGTGGAAGTGGATTTCTGGTATCTGTATCATGGTTAGCCGTTGTACGTAGCGGGTGTGGGGCGGTGGATGCAGAGCACGGGAGCGAAGAGGAGCGGAGGTGGTGTATAAATGGTCGGTGCGAGAGCGAGGTCGGGATATAGGATGGAAAACCAGGCTCGGCATGAGGGCGAGAGAGGGCTGTCAGAGTCGGTGGAAGTGGCGCGGAGGTGGAGGTGGAGGAGAGCCACCGGTAGAGGATATGACGCTCGGAGAGGGTGAGAGATGGAAAGTGGGATCGATGCGTCGCGCCGCGGGCCGATGCCTGCTCGCACTTTCAAACTGACACCGTCCTGGCGCGCGCGCTGCCCTGGCGCGTGTGTGCGCGCCACCCTGTGTGCGACGTTCCGCTTTCACCGTACTGCACTGACGTGCACCACGTCCAATACCTTATGCTTTCGACCGTGCCGCGTTTGCCTCGTGGACGTCCGCCGGACACGAGGCATGTTTATCGCGCCCACGGATCCCCGGTGCGGAGAGTTTGCTAGACGCGACGGTCTGTTTGCTTCTTCGGGAATTGTCGACGAGCGGAGGAGGTGCGAGAGGTTAGATAACAATTTTTCGCATAATTCATACGGAATCTTGCAGTTTCTGTTTCCCACGTTCAAAATAGAAACTTTGTAATTTTTATGCGACATGTCTCCGCTTTTAGAAATTGGGCGACGGGGCGTATGTTGTCGACCGCGGTTTTACAACATTCAAGTTTTGCCCCGATATAAAATTAGTCGATCTTTTCACAGGTGTTGGTAGATACGTGTGCGTTTCATAGATGGTTAACGTTAGAGATGACTGAATATTCGGAAATTTTTCTGTCTTTTTCAAGACAAGCGTGCTTTTGAATGTATCAAAATAAGGTCGATCAAAAGTAGTATTGCTCAGATAGAGTAGAAAACACTGCTCGGATGGTTTAAAACTAACATACGATACATATATATTTTAATTTCTAATATTACTTGCTTACTAGAAATATTTGTTAAACGCTTATTCGACATTTTATCGTATTGGACTGCGTATCTTTTCTTTATCCTCCATACCTGATCCATTCATCAGAACTGTCCGGCCACTCGAACGCCTAATTATTTTGAGCAAGGTGCTTTCACCGCTGGAAAAAGCGCAACCAGTTTTCTACGGCAATCTCGACGTTCCTTGGCGAAGCACGGTGAAGAACTCAAAGAAATACCTTCTCTCGCCTTCGTAAGCGGCTACGTGAATGCGCTTTCCACTCCTTAATCCCTGACAGCTACTCCGTGGGCTTTTTTGATCCCGCGACCTCGATTTACGAGCTATCGAACCTGCTGAAGCCAAAGCTTCTTTGAACTTTTCTACTCTACAGTCGACCGAGCAGTCGACTAAAGATGGAATAAGCCTAAATAGAGAGCAACGACCAATTTAAGTGACAATCGAGCACGAATTACGTCGAGGAAGAATTTGCAAAGGAAATTGTGATTTGAGATAATTTCTACGCTAATCGAGGTAATTAATTTAATCGAATTGTAATAATTTGTATTGTCGATCGATAGGAAGGTTTATATAGCTATATGGTATATTATTTTTAACAAGAATATTTTTAAATATTTTCTACATCGCGTTTCCATCAATTCCTTTCACAAGACATCGGTAAAAGCAACGGATAGAAAATGTCGATAATTCCATCTTAAATCCAATCTCTAAGTCGATACCACGCATCGTTCGCAAAAATAAGACTTTGTCGATTATTTCCAAAGGCCACACCCCGTCACGTTTCTTCATTTCCATCGTTTCGGTCTCGAAATCTGAATCCCAAAAAATCCACGAAACCTGCATTTTAAACGCTCGAAGAAAAATAAAGCAGCTTCGTTCGAAACATTTCGTGCACGATCTCTTGATGTCCTCCGTCGAAAAAAGGACACTCATATCCCATTTACCATGCATGCGGCCATCGAAATCCTCGCGGCACTTCGAGCGGAAAACCGTCTCTCGAAATCGACCAGAGCTTCCGGCCGCATTTTTCCCTCGATGCGATTTCCTTGCCTCGGCCCGCCGCGGAACCAGCGGAGGCTGCAAACCGACCCCCGCTCCATCCCCGCGGACTCGATTCGCCCTGGAGTTATTCACGACCGGCCGAAAGTGGCTCTCGATTGATAATCCGGCGAGTACGGCTCGATTCCAGCGCGCACGCTGCTAAGCGGGACGAGAAACCAGGCTGAACGAGCGTGGCCAGGGGATGGAGAAAGAGGGTGAACATCGGCGAACGGGGTGGATCGAAGCGGGAGGAGGGTCGAAGGTTCGGTGCAGACAGGCGACACGGGGATATCGAAATAGGGCTAGGGTGGGCTCCCCCGGTAATGTGATTGCTCACCCGTTTCACCTCGTCCCGGACTACTTGCCGAGTCGTCGTTCAACTCATTCCGGATCCGACGAACCCCCTTCCCCCTGTCAACGTCCGGGAAGATTTCCCCTGGAAACGAGCGGCGATGGCTGCAGGCTGAGAAAGAGAGAAACCAAAGGATGGACGAAAAGGAAGGGAGGATGGGTTCCTGTTGCCGGACGGAATATAATTCCTGGCCGCGGAGAAGGAAGTGGTCGACATGCAACCGACCGGCCTCGGTTCCACCCTCTGGGAAATGCGCGACTCGAGGAAGTCGGGGGTGGACAACAAGTGGCCAGCGGCCTTTCGAGGACTGTCCTCTGCTCGGGCTTGTTGACGCTCGTGTCTCCTTTTTCTTCTTTTCTTCTTCTTTTTTTGGGAGGAAGGCAATGCCAGTGGGAAGCTCCGATCGATCGCAGGATTAGTTTCGCGCACAGACTTCGGTTTGCTAAGACGATCGTCGCTCGGTCAGTTGATCTTTATTCGTTGCTTGGCTGCCGGCGAAGTTTCGCGTTCAAAATTTTCCTGCGAGCTTTAGTTTTCTCGTATATGTTGGTGTCTTGCGTATGCCAGACACGACGGAAGTATGCTTCGCAATTACGCTACTTTTTAACAAAGTATGTGAGAAGAGGATACTCTATTAAACGAAAGGGAACAAGGAGAAGTACGTTGGCTCGTAAATCGTTAGAGGCGGTAGATCAATCGAGGAACCGAGATTTCTCCGTTAGAAGACGGAGCGGCAATCACTGGGAGACGATCAATCTCGTGGCGGCGATTTTCAGCCACTTGCGGTCACCCACAAACTGTGGTCGCAGCAGAGACACAGGGGTAAGGGTGGTTGCGAGGGTCGAAGGTCAATCGTTGAACACTGGCAAGGAGAGAAGGACTTGATAAGGGTTCTACGTTTTATCCGTGTCCCATCTAGCTTCGGTCTTTTCTCGGATCGCGATCAAAATAACTCATTGTCGAATTAATTTTAATTTTCTTCCATTCGTTCTATGCATTTCGAACATCTAACACGGATGCAACGAGAATATCAGTGCTAAAAATGAATTTTGAAAACAGTTAAATACATCTTATATTTATTCAATTTTGAATGCGTTTAAATCTCGTTTCTCCTTCTTTAAGGATCCGAAGATGTCTTGGAGAAATTAAAAGATAGTCTTGCAGCTCGAAACGAGACGTTAACTATTTGAATCAGTCCACTTATCCAGAAAATAACGAAACTAATCAACTTGCGTAGCGAAGCCGCCATATCGATGGTAATAATAATAACAATAATTAACGCGTCTTCGCGTTCTACAACGTTATACGAGTAACAATATTTCGTTAATATTTCGTCAAATTTATATTACTGCGTACAATATCTCCTTGATACCTTTCCGATAAAAGAGCGAGCTGGGGGTAAAATGTTAATTGCATTTTCGGTGATTGCCGAAATTCAATTTGCGATAATTAATGGCGATTTTTTTTTTTGTTCAACCTCCACTCCGATCTCGGAGCATGCTGCGCGCTGCGAGCTCGCTTTTAGTGGAGTTGTCACGGGGCATTAAGTAGTTAATTAGAGTTTTTCAAGGACTCGTTTTAAACGGGGCGAAATAAATAATTAATTCGACGTTCACGCAAAGCGTATCGTTGTTCGCAATTAAACCGGGGTCTGCCTTTTACGATCGTTTAAAATGCCGATTACAGAAATTCGCGTTCACCGTGGCAATTGTCCGCGAATTTGCGAGCTGAAATGATGCAGTTATTGCTGCGGCAAAAGCTAGTGAAATTCACGGTAACGTTCTATGAACCGCTATTGCGGTCTAGAAATCAACGTTCCAACGAAATGGTTGATCGAATAATGAATTATATAAAAAAATTGCTACTCCTCGCAGGCATCGGTGCGCGTATAACGCGTATATCCTTACATTCGGGAGAAATAATTACGATATTTGATATCCTTTTTCAAGCACGATCAATAAAGATAGGATTATGTACTCTTTGGAAGTTTCTGAGCACGAGTCAAGAGTTGAAACGATAAACGACGTAAATGTCGAAAAGATAAAAAAGGATATTTTTGATAGGAAAGGATGTAAATATCGCTAGAATACGGCGAGGAAAGTTTTAAGTGCCCGAATAGTTTATTTATTAAGGCTATCGCAAGACAGCATTACGATCGCAAGTGCCAACTAAACCGTGGATGGAAAAAATGAAAATATATTTTACCGGAAATCTTTCTTTTCTTCCTTCATATTCTTCTTTTCTTCTTGCATCGTCCAATTGCTCGATAGCAAACCTTTCGATATGTTAACTTCGATCGTATTTATCGAATTGTCAATGCCGTACTTGCCCTTATTAACTTATTATAGTTAAAAATTATTTTGGCAACTATATTGGAATATTTCTAAAAATTATATATCACGCGCACTTTGCTTCGACGTACGTCGACTCGCAATCTCAAAAAACTTCTCAACCACAACAGTGTTTTCCGTAATACCACGGACATGCCTGTAGTCAACGATTTAATTAGCCTCGAAATCTTGGCAATCACAGCCATATCCGGTGCGAGCGGCGAGGAGCAGCAGGTCTCGCGTTCGTTTCACGCTTCATCCGGCCCTCTCTATCAATTATCTCCTAATACTCATGCAAATTGGCTGCGAGGCCCGACGCACGACTCGGCTGCAGTCAATCAAGCGATCGTGCGCGCGCTCCAAGTTGTCGGGGCGAACTCGACAAGATAAATATCGGCGGAGCTCGACGGATTAACCCGACGCCGATAGCGCGACGCGAACCGGGGTGGCCTATGATTTCAATCTAGCCGTGGGCTGTGGGACGGCTCCCTCCAACGGAGGCCATCCAATTTCCGATCGTTCCCTCGGCGTCGATGGCGACGGGACTCCGGTCGAGGTTTACAATTAAGCCGTCTCGCTTCGAGCCGGGCTGAGCGACGCCCGCGCCCGGGCGAACTGTCAACACTCCTCGTAAAAACTTCATCGTCCAATTTGCGCCCCTGGAACTGGTTGGAGGGACGAGGGGAAAGAAGGGCGGAGAAGCGAAGGAGAGAACGGCGGCGGAAAATCGCGCGGTGATCTTAGCCGCTCGGTAAACGAATTTCGTAACGGAGACCCGATATGGACGGTGGATAGGACGAGCAGAGGGTAGAGGCTAGAAGGAGGCTGGGAAAAGGATGAGAAGACAAGTCGGGGAGAGAGTGGCGAGGAGGAAGAAGAAGAAGAAGAAGAAGAAGAAGAAGCGAGCGAGCGAAGAATAACGATGAGGCGGCTGGATGACTCGAGGCGTGGAATATCAAGAGAGGGTGGGTGTAGGCGGTGGATGACGGTATGGCGGAGGAAGGGTTGGAGAAAGAGGGATGAAACGGGAAGGGCGAAAGTGTAGAATGGGGGATATATAGATGGCTAGAATGTGTGGTGAATGAAACGGGCGGGAGAGGTGGAAAAGTCGAAGAGAAGTTAAAGAGTTTGACCGATAAAAAAAGGGGAGAAGAATGGGAGACGGATGTAGGTCGAATAGAAGTACAAGTTATCGATAGGTTGGAAATGTGAAAAGATACGAGGGAAGAGGATGTGGCGGGTAAATGAGTGATATAAATTATCAAAAATAAAAAGAAGCGAAGAAGTAGAAGATAGTGGGAGAAGTAACGAGTAAGAACGCCGAGTAAAGGGAAAAGACACGGAAGAGGAATCAGCTGGAAGAGAAGTAAAAAGGGTAAAAGGGCAACGTTACGAGAGAAAAACGGCGAAATCAAGAATGGCGAGCGAAAAGTGGTAGAACGAGGGAGCAGCGGAGCCAAGAGAAATATCGGGGATGGAACGAAAAGACGAGGGTGTGAGCGCGGCAGAAGGAGAGATTGCAGTTGACTAGCAAGGCTGCCGTAATGAAATCAAGGGTGTAATGGCCCCGTCAGAGCGAAAACCCCCTACGAGCAACCTCGATTCTCTGTAGCCACCCCCATTTTCACCCCGGACAGTTCCGGTACTCTTCCAGCTTTGACGTACCGTAAAACCATTACGCTTTAAGGTCGCTGGAGCATCGAACGTTTGAATGTCACACCATTGCGCGCGTATCGCTTTTCGCCTGCTTAAATTTACATCGTTCCTTGGCCGACTCCTCGCCCTTTTGTACCAGAGCCTGGACGGAGTTCCTTTTCAACCCTTTGCCGTAAAAGTGAACGCCGACCGAATGCAAGCTCGTTAACGAACAGAGAGTTTGCAAATCGAGCAGGTTGATTTTGGGTCCATAGGAAATCGTGAAATGGAAAAGAATCAAAATTGATCTAATTCTAATAAATGGATTAACAAACGGTGAATTAGAAAATTCCACTCGAATTTCTTCGTATTTTCTATTCTTGTAATTTACATCTTTCGATAAATGCATTTATCTTATTCGCGTCTGCCACGATTTCCGTTGAAAACTCCTGACTAATTAACAAAGTTCTGTTCCACAGCTATCTAATCCGTTCGGCTGCAGATATATATGTATTATGTACGTCGATGACGTCGACCATATAACGTCGCATCAGAGATCTCAACTAGGTTTCAATGAAGGAACAGATTACTATCGTAATTTTAGAAAAGTCGTCCTCTATCTCCGATCGAGGAGTTAAAGATGTCGAAAGTAAGGATACAAAATTTTCAAAGATATGACAAAGTTGGAGTAATACTAAAATATATATTTTTCCAAATACAGGCAAGGATAGCGAAATCAAAATTACAAAGCGTCGCGTCGTTCGCGAACAGATTTCACTGGAACCGCGGGTACTTTCTCGATTAATTCTATTCAATTCACCAAGACAATTTCGATATATTATAATAATACTCGGCTACATTGGAACTACGGGAAAAATGGGCTCGACACGTTCGAAAGGGGGGTTAATACGATTTCAAACCGCAGATTCCTTGCTCATTATCGGCCGGATAAATGAAGCCCACCGTCCGGAACGTTTGCACGGCCCATTATCATGCAGATAATATCCTGCAATCGACCGGTAATGACCGGCGAAATCATTCCAAATAAATCAATAAATAAATAAACAAAATAAATCCGGCGTTGCGGGCTGGGCTACCCAATAACGGGACGTCCCATGTACCAAAACCGATGCTCTCCGACAAAGACGGACGAACGGCCTGGTCCATGATGGAAAAGAGACACAGCGATAGCTGGTTTGTTCGCGAGACTAGAGGTTGCTGTTCGCTGAAATCCTCCTAACCCATTGATTACGATACCGGCAAACAAGCGTCTCTTCTCGTTCGTTCTCTGTTCCTCTCGTCTGTTGGTTTCACCGATTTCTTTCTTTTCTGACTGCGTGCGTGGGCTATCTCGGCCGGCGCGGCTGTCTTTTCCCCCCATTCTCTCACGGGGAGTTTCGCACACACCATGGGTTTCATGCTGGCTCTCATCCAGAGCCAGGTTACGATTTCATCTTCCGTCTCCTTTCACCGTCCTTTGCTCTCTCTCTCTCTCTCTCTCTCTCTCTTTATCTCTCTTGCTTTCGCTCCCTCTTTGCCTGATACTCGACACCCTCCCTCCTATCCTCCTCAACCCCTTTCCCACGTCCACCCCATCCACCGTTCCGTTCCCGTTCCTGACTCTCTCGGTCGGTCTTCTCTCTCTCTTTCGGTTTCCCTCTTTTTCTCAGTGCGCCTCTCTTCCTCTTTCCCTTTTTCATCGTTCACTCGCTCTCTCGTTCAACCGTGCTGCTCTCGGTCTCGGTGCATCGCAAGGAAGTTTTGCACACCACAGAGAGAGCGGTACCGGCTCTTTCGCATCCACAGTCAGAATTCCTGGCCCCTCTCCCCTGGCCTCGTTCAACGTCCCTCGTACCCTCGATATATATCCCCGTGCATTTCGTTTCCTCTCGTTTCGTCGGTGGCCTCTCTCCACTCTCCTCTCTCCACTCTAGCCTCTTCCTCGTGCTGCCATTGCCGCTGCTGTTCCTCCTGCTCCTCCGTTAGCCTGGCTCCCTCGAGCGTGTTCCAGCTATACGGCTACCACTACTACCCTCTCTCGCTCTTTCGTTTCCCGGCGTCTTGCCGCCCCGCGCCATCCAACCAACCAGCCAGCCAGCCAGCCAGCTCGTTCTCGGCGTTCTTTTTGCCCCGTTCTGTTTCACCACCGGTGGCGCGGTGGCCCTCTCCAACCCCTCTGCACACCCTCTCTTTCTGTTTCGCCCGTTTGCTATCGCTTGCTGTCCTCGTCCTCTTCTCTCGCCTGCGGCCGATCCTTTTCCCTCGCTTGTTCCCGTTTTCTATCGTTTCTCTCCCATAGCTTTAGCTTCCCTCCTCCTCTACCCATCGGGTCGCATCGACGCTCGATCCTCTCGCTCGCTTTTACAAGTGGTTCCAACCTCGGACCGGCGCCGGTGTCGTGTTTCGCGTAATAGGTCGTCGTCTATGATACGCCGCCCAGGGGTGGCTCTCTTATTATTATTATAATCATTATCCCTTCCTCATTCACAAACAGTGGCTAGAAGGTATCACGCGGCAGGGCACAGAGTGGCAGCAGGACGGCGGAGGGTACACGGTCTGATTTTCCGGCTGATCGCGAGTCACGCTCGCGCGACCGCGTCGCACGCTTCTCCACGCTATTTCGGATTATCGAGTCGATATCTTTGCTCGTTTTGGGTACGTGGCTGGGGCTGATTAATCGGGACATCGCATGCGACAGAGATCGCGCTCGAGATACTAATAAGGGGCGCTTTCCGACTCGACGAGTCGCTCGCTGACGAGCTTGTGCATGATGGCTCGATGCAAAGGGTCGTCAGAGGTGCGCGACGAGGGTGTCTCGTAATTTATTGCGGTACGATGGTTAGAATGTTTGTACGTTTTGGTCATGCCGCTGCTGACATTTATCGTGTTACGTGCACTGGATTATCAGTATAGCAGCGATGCTTGACTCTTTACATTTTAGACGTTTTTTGTATATGAAATAATTTCGCGAAATTCGAACATTTACGATTAAACGGGTTTACGATACTTTGAAACAAAGAAAATTAGTTCGCGTTGATTTAGCTACGATAATTTGTACGTCAATTTTGTTACAGTACTAATTTTTTCCCACTTTGATATCATTCGAATAGAATTTATATGAATTTTTAAGGTCAGAAACAATCACTAATCTTATCCATAAATTAACAACCTCGTTATCTTACGTTTGCCTGATTACTTCGACAACGTGCAATTCCCCTTTGTAGATTGTTCTTTAATAAACGTTATACGCCAGCGGTTCCATCTGCGTGCAAAAGTAGCTACCGGTTCTTATAAGACTCTGTCGTTTGTTAGTATCGATCGAACCAAGGACTAATTTAACCTACGGCCTACGATCGCAATCGGCACTGGACTGCTTCGTGCGATTCGCTACTCGCTACTATCAATCGCGAGTGACGCTAATTTCACCTTCGATCGCAATCAACGGTAGTTCTCTGACTCTGCCACTTTGTGGTATCGATCGAAAGTGACCCTAATTTTATCTTGAATCGGAACTGGTATCGTTACCGGAACCACGATCGATGTTATCGTCTCGAACGTAAGTCGCGTACTTTTCATCTTCAATTTTTCTGCCATCGTTATAAATCGAAATCGGAAATCCAGACTCTTGGTATATATATACGCGGATGACGTTATGATGGAAATTCTTGGACGATAATTATGCCACGTACGTACGAGCACATAGCACGGTATCAAACGCTGGATTAATACGCAGACAGGTGTGCCTGCAAACTAATCATGAGAGAGCATTGATGTATGTAATCACAATAATGGATGTTCCGATGAATTTGGTATCCGTGGAGGAGCTCTTGTCAGTCGAAGGACGTTTGTTGCTTAAGAAAAACTCTTTCGATTTGCCGAAGCATTTCGATAATGAAGTTCGCTTGATTACGTCGGGGAAATTTATTAGAAATTTTCTAGTAACTTGCCATCTTTCCGCTGAATTTGTTCTTTCATTGTCGCACTAATTTGTTGATCAAACGTTCAACATTAACGTAACGTGGTACTCTAATGTTGTGAATTCTGAAGACGGAATAAAGAACGAGGGATATATTTTACCATGAGAAAGTTAAAAAAAAAGAAAGAGAGAAAAAGGAAACAAAAAATAAATTGAAGAGAATGATTTGGCGAAAAAGGGAAGGCCGTTCCCCCCGAGTGTCAGAAATGGTGGCGCGATTCGAGCGGGAGCGCGTGTTTCGAACGTCGCGTGCCGATTTCTGGTGGCCACCGGTCCGCTTTTCGTTCCGGCTCGGTCGCTTTCTCTTTTTCCGGTTTTCTGAGGTCGGCCGCCACACCCAGCGAGAACGGTAGCCGTGCTGCATGTCGGTTGAATCGATGGAGGACACGTAGGGTCGATGTTAATGGCCTTGCAACAGGTTGAACGAATCGGTCGGCATCTTTCGACGACGCGACGTCGGGCATCGCGCGCGCCTTTCCTATCTGGTGTCGCGGCGATAAGCGGATTGCGGGGAAGAAACGCGTTTCCGGCGCGTTCGATCGATAACCGTGAATTATATCGATGCAGCGGGGCTCGCGTTCGCGGCCTGGCTACCCGCGCGTTGTATAAATATTTATGGGCCGTTTTTTCTTCCTGCTCTCTCTTGCCCGGTAGCACGAGTTCCATCTCTGTCGAGCGTTCGCCTCTGCCGACGATAGGAAATCGGAGGATCGTTTGGAGAACGGCGGCGACATCGAGGGCGTCGACGAGCGCCGGCTTTCAGATACGAATTTTCGTCCGGTAATGGGGATTGGAAATTTGTCGATGAGCAGAGTGATTCGGTGAGCAAGAAAAAGAGAAGGGAACGAGCAACGAGCTTTTCTTAGGGAAAGCTATGGCTTTGGGAAAAAGAATTCGGAAATCACATTGATCTAATACTTGGTTTCCTAGATTGTATCGCGAAGAAAAGTATTTTATGGCTCTGCTTTTCCTAATGTTCTCTAAATAGACCGAATGAAATTTTAGTCAGTAGATAAAAATATGATTCTGTTGAAGAACGAAGTCGAATTGATATTCTAATTTTCAGGATTGTAAAGGAAACGGATGTATAAATATTTTCTTCTAATTTCAGTGGAATTTATTAACTTCGTTTTTGGAGGGATAATATAACCCTTTCGGAATTTGATAATATTAATTTATACAAGAAATCTTACATGCAAAAAAGATATTTTCACGATATATAGAATGTTCTAGACGGGGTATTTTCGAAACCGTGTTCGAAATGATGATCACGAAAGGTAGTACGAGTTTGAGACCGGGCGATTAGCCTCTCGCAATAGAGGCTATGCCGATATATCGATCCTTGGCTGGAACCACCGGGTCTCGACGTATTCCCTGATCTCTATAGAGCCTCGAATCGGCACGGAAGCCGCTTAGAAAGCGATGACTAAACCCTCGCTCCGAATCTACGTAGTTCGTTCCGTTTTTCGCGGAACGTCCAGTCTTCTCGATAATTTCGGTCGAGCCTTCTATAACCTGGATTGGATTGGTCGAACGTAGACGCGATGCGAAAGAATGTCGGCTCGGTGGTTCGTGCTTTAAATGTGTGTGTACGTGCGCACGTTCGATATTCCAAGGAAATCGTGCCACGTTGCGTACGAACGCGGTAGGAAAAATTAATGTATTTACGATTTTCATTAATTTAATGGTGTATTAAAAATGGCAAAATGCGATTCGAAATTCTCCAGTGACGAATGACTCTGTTTCGTCGAGCAACAAACTATAAAGTCTTAGAAACGATAAACTTAAGATTCTAAAAACCAACCTAGAAAATACTCAGAACCATTTTCATTCACAACTATATCTTAATTGTCGATTAACAAACCACGTCTTTTTTTATCGCCCATTTTCTCCCAACGTCTACGATCAATAACAAAATCTTCCGATCGGCTGATTTTACTTAAAAAAAAAAAAAGTGCTTCGCCATTTCTGAGGCCAATCCACCCAGCAACCGTCGAATCGTTTCTTCCAGGCTGTTGTATTTCCGAAAGATCCGCGGAATCTCTCGGTAGTTGGAGCCAGGTTCCCTCGACCCATATCCAGCGAGCGGCTAAATTTTTCACAAACTACCTTCTCGAGGCAATCAATTGGACGCGCTCTCGTGCACACCGGTGATCGTTCCGGCGCGGCGCGGCGCGGCGCACGCATACACCGGCATGGAACACGGAATGAACGGGTCGTGAACGACAGAAAGGCAGCGAAAGGAAGAGAGAGAGGGAGAGAGAGAGAGAGAGAGAGAGAGGAAGAAGATCGTTGGCTTCTCGACCCGAAATCCAAATCCTCCGGAGGCTTTTCCCGGCGTATTTTCCGACCGGAGGAAATCCTGTTAACTCATTAATAACTCGGCCGGCATCCAAGAGAACCAAGAAGGGTTCCCATCGTCGACGGCGCCGCCGCCGCCGCCGGTGTGGGACGCGTTGCATCGTTTTGCTCGCAGGATTAATGGATGAACATCCAGGATCCATGGGCTGGCGAGTTGGGGGAGGGCTGATGCTTCCCTGCGGCCTACTGTTTCTCTTTCTTCCGTGTGGAAATAAATACCCGTTTCCAATGCTGCTACTGCCGCCGCCAGCTACGCGATTCGAACGTGGCTGGGAGCGGAGGGATCGAGAGGATGGGGCGAGCGATGTACGCGCGTGTAATTAAATGCAGTTTATTTCGCGATGGTTGGATATTAGCGCGATCGCAACGGGACTCGCACAGCTCGTGCTGATCGCGAGCGTGTAACGTGTCAAGGTGTTATTACGCTGACATATTACGCGGCAACGCGCGCTCATCGCGGTACCGAGCAAAAGTAATTGAGCCTTGTACGCTCGATGTCAACGGGGACGTGCGATCGTTTGTGCAATGGGCACGTTAAGACGCGTTATTACGGGAGAATGGAGGTTTTTGGATGGAAGTTAGGTCGCAAGAATAAACGAACGTTTTCGATGTATCGATTGCAACGGCGTTTTTCGGTTTTCAACGAAATTAGAATTACCGGCGACCTCGTGCAAGTCATAGATAACATCTTTCAACAGAACCATATATAACCATATATAATAATACCTTCTATCGAAAGTATCCCATTGAAAATTGTTCCATACGTATAGAATATTCCTATTTTCATTTCGAATATCAAATTTAACGTTACGAAGTTAACAACGAGCGTTCTTTTTTCTCTTTCTATCAATTAAAGAATCCCACGTACGAATAACATAAAAAAATAACGCGGAGCAAAAACCTAGACCAAAAAGTACTGGTCCGTCGCTTGTGCTGGTGCACAAAGGACAAAATCAGCCTCAAACAAGAAATTTTCGCCGCAACTCGCTCTAATCGAACCGGTATCCGCCACGGAACGCTTTTAATCCGGCGTTGATAGAACGTTAATCCATAAAAATTCACGTAACCGAGACCCGTCCGACGAGCCATTGAAACAAACCAAACTAAAAGAAGAAAAGGACGAACGAAAGCAGGAAAGCGAGGCGGAGAAAGGGAGGAAAGGAAGACCCACGCGGAAACTTCGATACGTACAGGGTGAACAAGGAAGAAATTATTAATTCACTGGAACGATAAACGTATGGAGCGGCCATATCGGAAAATGTGGAGTGTAACGATGGTGAGGTCGCAAACTGAGCGATTACGCCGGTAAATAAATCCAGGTAGAAGACGAGGGCCGTGGAAAAGATGGCTAGGGCTCGATTACGAAAACGTTGTTTAATTTCCGACGGGGTTCGCATCGGGTTTCACTTTAATTAAGCGAAATAATTAGCCGTCAAAGGTTTAGTTAGCTGCGCGGGAAACGAGACGCGGATATTTTGCCCCGACAATGTCGCTTTTTCAGCCGGAAAAGTTGCGTAGAAGGTGGGAAGTAGGTACGGGCTACGTCGCCAGATAAGATTTCTCCAAATCGAAATTCAGAGGTCGACGATGCCAAGCCGAGACGCAGAAGCCTTAAAACACGCCATTTCGCTCGAAATTGCGACACGATTAATCGATCGACGTTCTTCGTGCTACGTTTATAAGTGTACGCGTCCTCGAGATTAGCAATTGGTTCGGAGAAATCGAAGATTTACGCGATTTTATATGATATTTCGCGTAGCAAATACCGCAAACTGGAGCAAAATGTTTCGGTAACTTCTAGGACGTACCATAAAATATCAGCCATTTGCTGCAACATAGCACGACTCGAGGTTACGATTGCGAGTTATGATTTCTAAATTATACACGTACATCGATTGAAAAAAGTACGCAATTCCTTTATATTTCGTTACTTTTTTTGCTTTCCTCCTTTTTTCCGGTTTTTAATGTTGGTTACAAGGTAGATCGATAGAGGGGAAAATGGGTATTGTTTGTGGGGCAGGTTCTCGCGCGGTAGAGAGGTCTTTTCGTGTGAACAGCTCTGAGCAGCTGCGATTTTGTAAATATTTGTGGGCGTTGCTGTTTTCCCGAAGCGTGGTGGCTTTTGGAAAAAAAAAGGGGAAAAAATACGCTTTTAAAAAATTCACGCAGAAATGGACGGTGCGATTAAAGCGTTCCAAAGGGCGATAGATCGATAGTCTGCCGGTGCGAAATTATTGTTGGTATCGCGTATTATACGCTCGCGTTTTTAAGATTCGATCGATGGATAAATGAAAATGTGTAAAATTGTATGAAAAATTTAGACAGATAAAAAGTCAGCCTTTCGTAGGCAACATTTTTATCTTTGCTAAAATATGCAGCGATATCTTTAGCGTCCTCGATTTATTAAAATACCTTTGGTTTTTGGTTTGGTGCCACCATCGATGAACAAACCGATAGCAAAATCAAAATGTATGAAACTTCATCTAATTGCAAAGCAGCATCGTTGCGACAACTAGACTAGAATAACAGTTTTTTAAAGCAAAAATCGATAGACTTTGTTCTATGTAAATCAAAGATGGTAAAATTGCCTATGAAGTCTTTTCTCATTCGATTAATATATTCTTTCAACATTTACCATCATTCTTTCATTTCCATTTTCTACTTTGGCCAAGTGTACATTGATTTACTTACGTATTTCCCGATTCTTTCTACTCCACTTTAATCTACTGCTCCCTTTCTTTCAGACCTTCCTTTCTAAATCTACTCCCAATCACAATCAAACACCCACAACGAACATCTCTGAATACTAAACTGGAATCCGGCTATCCGTTTCCAAACGAGAACGTTCTCAGGTTTCTTGGTCCTTTGCGTACTACAACGATTAATCTTCTCTTACTGCAACGATTAATACCCGGATACTTTGCGTATTTCCATAACTTTGGAACACATCGCACAGTATCGGCAGGTCTAATTTTCGCCGTATATATTATATATACACACAGAAACCAGAGATATTCCGTAATCAAGCTGACATTTCACCGGACGCGCGTACTTAAAGGGTTAATCGTCGCTTTCGAGCGAGTAGTCTGGCCGCGAACGAGAGATACTTTCGCTTCTCCTGCCCGGTGCTTTCTTGCCGCCATTACCCTCCAATTACGCCTCTCGAAGGAGGCATTTCGAAAGTTGCCGGTCGCGTCCCGGTGCATCGTGTCGTATTTCAACGCGGCACCGCCGGTTTTTCCTTCGGTTGCCTTGGCGCGAGCCTTGCTCGTGTATAAATATCTAAACCCTGGGAGCACGCCGAGCAAGGAACGGGCAAAAGTAAACGAGCGAAGGGAGGGAAAAGAATGGACAACGGGGAGAGAAACGAAGGAAACAGACAGACGAAGGACGGGGGAGGACCCAACGAAAACGAACAGTTCGTCCCTGACGAACTGGCGTTATTTTAGCTCTCCCCGGAGAGAGGACCTTCGAAAACCTCACGGAAGCATCGTCGAAGGGCAAAAACGAAGTCGGTTGAGGCAGGAGGGATAAAGAGGAAAAAAAAAAGTGGGGCGCGACGTGGGTCTACCAGAGTGGAGGGTATGCAAGCGGACCGATAAGCTCGAGGAATCGATATTCGAGCGGAGCCACGATCCTCGGTGGCCCGTTCCCGACAGGACGCTGATAATCGGCCTGGAAATTCCGTACCATGGTCTGTCTATGTGTGTATACGTGTGTCTGTAACTATGTCTGTATATAATATATATATACACACACACATACGTATGTACGTAGGCGTGCGTGTGCGCGTGAACCCGGCCGCTTGCGAGTCACGGTATATAGTGCCACTAATTATTACACCGGTGTGCCGCTCGTTAACGCATGCCCGTGTAAATCTGCGCCGGGAAAAAAAGTTTCGTTAGAGGAGGAAACCGTCCTTCCTTTCCCCCTCCGGTCTCCGCTCTTTCTGTTTCGCGTTACATTACGATATACCGGGTGAGGTGGATTATAGTAGAACGTCGGTTTAACTATCGAGGTTTGTTCGTTTTTAGAATAGCGAGGTGGAGCCAGCCAGGAATTCCAACGCGTTTGTCTTTCTCAAATACATCGGTAGGAATCGAGTTCGTAGCAAACACGAGTCTAGTCAAAGTATCGCTCGGACGTACCTCGAAACGCGATAATTTAATATTCTAGGAAAATGTTTGCAAGTTACAGTAACGCTGTCTCTTCGTCGGCAACGATATTTCGTTACGAAAGAAATTAGAATTTTTATATCGCGTAGCAACGAACAACATTGAACAGTAAGAATTCCAAACTATCGGAACGAATCGTTTCAACGTATAGTCTTGAACACTAAAGCTCATCGTAATTAACAAACCAAAATTCCTTCGCACTTAAAACGCGTGACAAACTCCGGATCGCCGCAAGCGAGTCGAAGTTAACGCACTTACGTTAACTTCTCCGAAGAAACTAAGAATTCTGCAACTTGGAGCCGAAGCGATGCGGAAGGGTTAACGCGTCTGAACTCACCCTTTCGACCGCCCCCGCGTTACCAACTTCTCCTCCAGCCATCGTTCGTCGAAGACTCGGAACGGTCGATGATGAAGTTTCAACCGTCTGCCACGCAGCTTTTTCCTTTCCTTTTCTTTTCTCGTGTTCTCTTCGCCTTCCACCCTCGACCCTAGACCTAACCTCTGCCCTTCTCTCTCGTCCTTTTCCCTTTCCTACTTGGGAGCCGCGTTCCTCAACATAGGCTTCTTCTCTCACTCTTTCTCTCTCTCTCTCTCTCTCTCTCTCTCTCTCTCTCTCTCGCTACTTCTCGACAGCCGACTCATTAGCAGGTGATCAATTAAAAATTCGTTTGTTTTCGCGGTGCTGGGCAAGGGCACCGCCCACCTAAGCCGGCTCGTGACGGCGAGGGTCGAACGAACAACCCCTGGTGATGGGTGATGCGCGCCGGGAAACCAGGGGAAATAGTTGGGGACTGGCAGTTTAGTGGCGACTGGAATACAGGGACGCGATATGGGTAATTTATATTGCGAGCTTTGCACGGTTTTCAAGCGTTCTCGGGGCGCGGCAGAATTTTGTGGTCACGGGATCGGGGTTCTTTAACGTGCTGTGTGTCGCGTGGGTCACGCTATTTAGCAGGGGTAAGGCCGTTATTTTTCTTTCTCTTTTTTCTTCTTCCGTTTCTTCCTTTTTTTCCTTCTTGCGCGCAGGTTATAATGTTTCGCTCGGTGATACAGTGATAGGAAGTTAGACTGTTTTAGAGAAACGTAAATTTTCCTTCGTATTTAGCAGAATATCGTTACAATTTGTTCGTGTTATTTCAGGGAATAATAATCGATAAATATTTGCAAAAGCAGATTTCCGGTTACGTATTTCCCTCTGTAGCGTTAAAAAATTAATCGATCAACGATAATTCCAAACTGTTCTCCGATCTTTACACCCGGCTTAAAAATATAAAATAACGCTTGTTCGCCTCAACCTAATTTGCTGCCGCTTAACCGTCCGAAACCCTTTCATGCACGAGAGTATTCGGAAAGACGAAGACTGCGAGGGAACGTGTCGCGTTTGTCCAAGGATCGATACCTTCAATCCGGTTGAGCGACACTTATCCCGATTCCGCGATCGATAATGGATACTTTGTAACGTCATCGATCGATGGCATAAACATTCGGATTGGATTAATCCCGTGGCTGGCTCCTCGACGACGACGGAAGGACGTCACCTCGTAAAAAGTTAACGGCATTAAAGCTTATTACGGTTAATGATCGGGTATAAAGCGAGCCGTTTCGGGCAGCGCGCTGACACGACGGCGGGAATATTTTTAGTAAGAGCGACGCGTGCACTCGATCAATCACGACCCAGAAAAACTTCTGTTGAAATTTTCAAGTCCCCCCGGTCGAGCTGCCGCCGCCTCCACCGCCACCGCTGCGTGTTACGATCACGGCGAGGGAATTAGCGGGGCAAACGAAGCGACAGACGGTGAAATTTCACGTGGCGTGACTCGCGGTCCCAGCGAGAACTGTTCCAGCTGGGAACCGAGTGCTTTATAATACATGCGAAACGTTCTCCGATATTTCTATGTTCGACGATCGTGTTAAACACTCGTTGCATCTGATTAGTATCGGTTTACCTCCGTTTACGGATGTAGATTTTTGCAGAGCTTGAATTTTCATACGGAAGCGTACTTGTTCGTTTCTCCGTTTGTCGTTTTGCAATGATCGTGTTGATGCGACGTCCCATTGCTGGAGATTTTAACGTAGAAATTAATTTGTTGCTTCGAGGTATATGGGGTAGCAGGCCATCTTACTGTTATTCGTTGTATCGATGTTATAAGAATATATGTTAGGGAAAAATCAATAACTACGTGATACGAGAATAACGTAACAGGGAGAATTTCCTTTCTGCGATCATTTTCTGTTGGCACCTTTTTAGCTTCTTCCTTTATATTCTCGACTCAAATACTTGGTCCCTTCTCGCTCCTCTAATTCTCGGCATTTCACACCAAATTCCCATATTTACAATACCCTTCAGCACGAAGCAAACTTCAACTTTAGCCACTGAATCAGCCGGTCTCTGCTTCCGCCAGTCATTAATCACACCTATAAGAGCACCTCTTTCTTCATCCAAAAACAACCAATCGCTCCAAAGTAATCCTCCTCCATCTTCTCCCATCGGGTACTTCAACATCTCCGACACGATGCTCGAGGAACCTCCTTCCCTTGGTGGTGCACCGTTCTAGATATCCCTTGGCAAGTGCAGGCGGTCGTCGCGACGCCAACGGCGACTCGCGGGAGCAACGTTTCGCGGACCTCGTCGGAATAAAAGGGAAGATTGATTGCGTTCCTAGAGGCGACCACGAGCGTTACTGGCAAACGGCTGATCCAGGGTCCGTGTCGATGCCAAGCGTTGCGTGTAACGCTTCCAGAATGTCCTATTGTTCGGAAGACGTAGTGCGGAGTTTATTGCGTGACGAGCGGCCACGGTTCCGGGTTTATTGCCTAAACTGCGCGTCTCGTCCACACGGACCACGAATCGCGCTAGCGTCTCCCTGTTTGCCAAACACCGAGACGATCGATCCTATCGGCACCGTGGGATCGTCTCCTGCGGGAAAACAGCCCGACTCCGGCGGAATCGTCCGTGGAATAATTATGGAAGTCCGGCGGGAGTTTTAGCGAAGGCTGGCCCGGTTGTTTGCGATAGTGGATGATCCGTGTGCTCGAATTCGACGAGATTGGGACGCCTCGCTATCTCTTCCCGTCCGGTTTCTGGGTTATTAACTGTATCTTCCGGGTACTTTGTGTCGCAAGAGGAAAGGAACTGGCTGGACAGGCTAGTTTCGTAAGTCCGCATTTGAGGAATATTTATCGTTGGAATTGCTGCTTATTCCGGATTATAGGCCGAGGATCTTTGTGGTTTATCGGGTGTTATGTCTTTGATGCGGGCAGAATTTGAGTCTCTCGCGTGAAGAGAATCCCGGACGACCCATTATGGATTTCTTGCCAAAGCTATTCTTTTCTCTTCGTCCGGGGAATTCGTGTATTTATAATAATTATAATATTCTTCAAGCGTTGTTTCATACGTACGTGTTTTAAAGTAACCGCGGAATACAGCAGGAGCCTCGGTACCGTGGAAAATTAAGGAAACTAATTCCTGCGTCGGAAAAAAAACCACTGACAGCGGAGCTAGTATTAAGCCCCATCCCCAACCTAGGCGTATCCGCAACCCTTCGATTTATCACCCCATTTACTCCAACTTAGTCGGACCTCGAGCACCGAAATTCTCGAAAATGTGCAAAAGAGTAAAAAATCTTTCAACGTCTGTATACAGTGGAAGCAGCGTGAACGCGAAAATCAGTTTCTGGGGCGAGAACGCAGAACGCGTTCGTAGCTCGTGGGACAGGGATATTTATTGCTGGAAGTTCGCTCGGAATCGGGCGGCGGTCATTAATGGAGCCGGTGTAATTAGTCAGCGGCCGCTGAAACGTAGCCTGGCGTTCGCGCTCGTTATTATCGGGCAGAGGGGGAGAGCGTTTCGTTAAAAGCGCTTAAAATAATATCGGGTGAAAGTTACACACGTGATCTCGATCACGGTGACTCGACTCTCTCTAGAGAGGGAGAGGGTGGCGGTGACGAAGCAGGGGAAGAAAATAACGGCGAGAAACGGGGAGCTCGTTATGCAGATTATTAAACTTTGATAATCGATAAATATTCCTGGCTCGTTTTCGACGAAGGTCAACACGCGCGCGGCCCTTTTTCCGCCCTCGGCTTTGCCGAGCCGAACGCGATGGTACAACCACGAGGCGACTTTTGTTTACGCGGAAATGCCGTTTGGCATAAATATTCGAACGGAGGCTAGCTCCGCCTGTTCGCTGTACAAATATGCCAAATTTCTCGGCGAGTATTCGACAAAGTCGGACACTCTGCTCGATAATCGATATTCTTTCGCCGGGCTTTGTGCTGGCTTCCCACACCCGCGGGCCTCGCGAGAAATTTCTGGATCAGCGAATATGGGAACCGACCGATTAATAACTGCTCATTAGCGGCGAAACGTCGTTCTATCGAGCACCCGCGCCACGATATGCCGTTTCGGATAACCGAACCTCGGCGCGGCGATTCGTGGGAAACGTTCGATGGAAGCTTCGCTGTGCTTTTCGTGGTTAGATTACGAGGGGGAAACGTGCATGTTCGTTTAGTGGCTGGATTATTTGGCTAAGGATGATCGATCGATGTAATATTTCGCTGCTGAGAAAAACGTTCAGTTTTACGATAATACCGTGCCGAGTGGACAATTCCTTGTTTGGGCTAAGGAAAAAATTTATCATATCCGAAGAGCGTCCAGGCTATCGTAAACTGGATACCTGACGGAGAGTAAAAACTGGTAAACTGTTCTTCCACCGAACGATTAAAAAACCACGAAAGGAACTCTTTCGTAGCGAAAAATTCCCTTTGAAACGATCTATTAAGCTAGCGTTTGCTCTTCGACAATTTTTCATTCTCGTTCTCCGAGACCCAAGGAATACTTTTATAGAGAAAGGAACGCGTATCTACGTTCCATTTGAAAGAAACAATTCAGATCAGAGGAAGATTAACGGAACAATTTTTTCCAATCAACGACACTTCCGACTCTCTTATCAGGCGGTGAAACGATTAGTAACCCACCACCCCTAGCGGCAAGTTTAAGCGGAGCATCGAGAAACGCGTGAAATTCTTTCGCGGAAGGTCAACAGCCGCTCGAACGAGTTCAAAGAGAAATAGCTCGGTATGAGGAGGAGGAGGAGGAGGAGGAGGAGGAGGAGGCGGCTACAAGCGGCGGCTGTTCACTCGCTATGCGGCTCGTTGCGTAGATATTCAAACGCTTGCCTCCTCTCGCTTCCGGCAGTCGGAATAAGGTGGAACGACGCCCAGGCGTCCCTAATGACTGCGGATCCGTCGCGGCGCCCGTACGCCGATGATTATAATCGATAACCCAGCCGGCCTCCTACCGCCGCCACCCTCTTCTCCCCCTAGAACCAACCCCGTACTCCTCTACGCCCCTCTGCATGCCGCGTGTCCTCCGCTTCCCGGCACGAGGGAAACCAGCACACGTGGGTCCTCCCATCGGCAACCACCCTCCTCTGCATCACCGACCTTCTAGTCTGCCGCTCGTAGAAGCCGATATAGAGGAGCATCTGGTTATGTTTATCGCCTCTTTATAAGCTCCTAACCAGCCCACGAGCATCCGTCGATACCTCCACGTCCTGTTTTTATTTCTTTCTTGATTTTTCCAGGGATCCGCTCTTTGTACGTCCACTTTTTGGACGATGCGTGGAGCGAGATTAGAGTTTAGCAGAACCGGAATATAATCTGTAATCTTCGAACGTGTTCGTCTTCGTTAACGAATCCACAAAGTTGCGTTGTGTTACGTTGCGATCTTGAAGTGATTGGCGTTGCTGGTCTTCGATGCAATATAAAAGAGAGATGAGAAATTTCGAAATTGAGGGCAAAAGAGTTTGAAATGGTAAAGGATAGGTAAGATTTTCAAGATAAGCGAAGATGTCCGACGGAAACAAAAAATCTATTCTATCGACGAAATACAAAAAAGGAAAAAAAGATAGGGCGAAACCAGGGAAGAGAAAAGGAAAAGAACTTTGGAAGAATTCAGAATAAGTTGCTGGTCGCTAATGGCGAACGATGGCGAAGACCAAATTTCGCTTTTTACGTCCGAGAAACAACTTCCTGTGGGAAATTAATGGAAGGTAGAACGAATACTGTCGAATACTATCCACTGGATGGAAAATGAAGGCAAAATGGGTGGCGTTGATGAAGAATTTAAAAACTAGGGTTTGAACGGACGATGGTAAAAGATTGAATAGGAAATGCGTACGAGGTAAGATAGTCGGAAGACAACTTCTCCGAGAAATTCGATGGCAGTTCTTTAGTTTTCAGTTTCCTATTTTCTCGAGATATCACACGTAGAATGTAAATCCGAAAGAGTAAATTAATTCATTAAACATGAAAAAAATGCTGAATACTCTCGATTATTTTTACCAGATTCTAGCAAGGTTGGGCGATACATTTTTCGGCGATTAAAATTCGAAAAATGGTAAATCAGTATGTACACCGTGTCCTTGGATGCACGGGTATAATCGGAAATGATCATTTCCCTTCGACTGGCGAATCTGAGTTCACGCCTTTCTATCAGGTTACGACTTCTCGTTTTATATCCTAATGGCGTATAATTACGTTAATTATTAAAAATGTTGGAACGAAAAGTATTACATAAAAAAAAAAAAAAATAATAATAATAAACCGCATTCGCATCACGCCTCAAGAGTGGTAAGAACAGGTTATGGAAAGTCATACTTCGTACAGCAACGAGGACGTTATGATAGGCATCCGTGGTAATAACTAAAAAAAAAGAAAGGATCAGAAATGACTCAATTAATCGGAAGGATGCTTAATATCGTGCTCTTGAGAATCGAAGATCGTGTGTCCTTCGTAAGTTTTGCATAAACGCAAAATTCTAGGCCGCCCCGCGTGAAATTATCATTTTCATTGATCGAAATAAAAACGATTCATTTTCAATTTACGATTAAGTAAAGCGTACACGATTAAGATTCGCCAGCTTTTCTTAACGAGGTACATTCTAACACGTGTATTTTATCTTTGTAACAATTGAAGCGTTTTGATTTCACAAAGTTATCAAATATTGTGTTTTCTGTATCCTTATCTTTCTCCACGTAGTATATTATCGTGTTATCGTTTGTACAAGGTGATCTACAAAATTGAGCATACGGTGCTCGTTAAAATAATCAGAAATACCATTTCATCGATGTAGTCCAGATGAAATTAATCTTGAAGAATATAGGACAAGATAAAATTAGAGTTTTGTTTCAGTTATTTCGGTCGTACGGATATAACTCGATAATACGATATAGAAAGAGACAAGACAAGGGATTAAATTGCTTGTGAAATCGCCTATATTCAATCGTTTCAGCCTGTAAAACAATTCCAACACCCCGTATATCTCAAACGAGAAACCTTTGTTCCCATTTGCAAAGATGTCACAACGAGCACATATTTATTGTATTTTTGAAACGTTGTTATCGTATGTTTTCGGCTGCTACACAATTAAACGTATATATATCATTGCTCGCGAGATTGGCATGAACAATCGCGGAATTTGAAAAGATTTTTTCCACATGGACGAGTGAACGTTCGAATGTTCTCGTTAGAACGGAGACCTACCGATTTGTCACCACTTATCAAAAAGCTGATAGAAACACGGCCTGGGCTATGCTTATCGTCCAGACGTAAGCTCAGAAACCTTAACAACATATATCATTGATCGATGATACCGTTATCTCCACGTACGATGGTAAAGTGTCTGCGCAGTCGTACCTGGAACACGATTTTACGAAAGGTTGGGGTCAGTTTCTGTCGTATTTCATCTGTTTTTATGCACTTGAATTTTTTTCATTAAATCCTATAACGTTAAGGATCTTCATTTTTCCACTTTTACGATAATATAAAGCTTTTCTACTTTTATACATAATAATAATAATATATATGCCTTATTCGTTTCGCCTTCTTATCACGTTCATTCGCAACTTTAACGCGATTTTTTATCCTTTAAGCCATCTGCTTTTTAATTAATAACATCTGAGAAAAAGCGTCGATCCTATTTCTAATTCTAATAGAATTTCTAGATCACATAAAATAATTGTAATTCCATGTGAATAAGGTAATTCAAGTATTCCAAATAAAATAAAATAATCCTCATTTTGTCAAGCTTCTACGTAATTCGCCGGAGTGGCAATCGGGTTGAACGGCGTGGAAATTCAGCGAGCGTACAATTTTACGGGATCCTTGCTCGGTTCTGCCGTTAGCAGCATTATTGATCGATGACGGCGTCATTTTATCTTGCGGCTAGGTAATGGTTATGTACGGTCAGTGGCGGCCGCATCATTAGATCAGCAGGAGCAACGGTCTGCCAAAAATATCTGTAGCCGATATATCGTTTCACGGATACGTCTCTTTACAGATCCCGCACGTTTTTGTGCATTTGTTTTCTTCCCTTTCTTTTCTTCGCTCGTTCGTTAGGATTTAATTATTAGATACGGACAATTGTCTCTTTGACAGCTGGCTACGGGTTAATTAATTTTGTTAGCAGCACGTTAATTAGATTTATTACGATGACAGCTAAACTCCAACTAATTTCGTTCAAACAGGCGGTCGAAAATTTGAACCGTAGAAACACACATTGTTGCATACGATAATCTATGCTTTCGCCAAGATTTATGATTCAGGTATAAATTCTAACGTTTAGGCGACATTGCGATTAAAGATACAAATTTGGGATTAAACGGAGAGTAGAATTGAAAACGTGGTGTACCTTACGAAGAAATTTATGGATTGTTCGGCCAATAATTCGTAATTTCGTAGTTGTCTTCGCAAAGCTACGTTTCTACGTAACGAGAGTAGAAATTACTTGTTAGAATTGGTTATCGCTGGAAATTACCAATATGACGATCTTATCACCGTTCTACCGGCAGCAAGCGTTTAAAATAATTTTACCCTCCAACTCTAAATAATTATTTTATTTTTTATTATCACAAATGCCTGTAGGTTGATGGAATGGACAAAGACCTAGACATTGGTCTTTTATTTTGCGATACATGTCCATTCGATCTCCGTCGTGAGTACAGGGCAAGATAACAACGTCATCGATCAATGTGCCTTTGAGGCGTGTTGGAAGCTCGGCAAGCGATGCAAGCATTCTCGAAGGGTGGAAATAATTGCACCGTGTCATCGGAAGCCAACAGCTTCTCTACTCTATCAGTTCAATTTTCTATACTCGACGCACATTGAAAAATAAGAGACACTCGCCAAAGGCAAAAAGCCTTTTCGTCAAAGTGATCGTTTTATTTAAAACGTGGAAGAGTCCATTTTAACGGTCTCAAAATTTCTGTTGACTTTTTCGATTCGACAAATACCGTGACTTGGAAGCGATCGGGTTAATCATGCAAAAGTGTTCCGCGCATGAAACCTTAATCTTTGGAGTAAAGGGTCCGCGTAATAGCGAGCGAGGGGATGAGGGAAAATTAAGAATAGAAACGGTGTGATTAAGAATAGAAGCGACAATGTGGCAGGTTCTGGGCGAGCATCGAACTCGGAACTGATTCCGAATCGATTACATCTGCCGCGTCTCTGATCGGCGTTCCGACAGGTTTAATAAAATATCGTGTCGCCAATGGCGGAAAATTTTCCGCTCGATGCTCGTGGCCGACGTCTACGGACAAAGCGGCTGCTCCGATGAATGATGTGTATATTAATTCTTCGCCTCTCTTTTCCTCCTTCGTTTCAGTCTAAATTACGTGTTTCGTGTTCTCTCAGATACCTACACTGCCGGTCGACACTTTGGAATCACTACCGTTGCTATATGGAATTCGAAAATTTGCGAAAAGAAGTGAATTTAAGATTCTATCATCTCGGAAGGCACATTAGCGAAAAATTGTTACGAAGAAAATCCCTTTTTTATTTTATTACAAAGATCATTATTGATCGTGGTGTTAACACGAGAATTATTAACGACTATAGCGTGAAACTCGTATCAGGGAAATAGTTATTTAATCGGTATATCGTGTAACTAATTATAACGCTAACCATTGGAGTTAGTCAGTCAGTCGATGATTTGATTAATTTGTGAAATGATTTCGTATCACGTTAATATGTTAGTTCATTGGTTTGTTTATCGACTGTTGTTGATCACTAGTCGGATTCATTGTTTTATCACCTGATTAGCTGACTGCTTAATTAACTAACTGCACGAATCAGTACGCCAGCTAACCAATTAATCTGCCAATATTAATCTGCAATTATGCGCTAATAATTAGTAATATAAATTAATTAGTCGCTTAGTAATTAGTCGATCTACCAAGTTACTAATATTAACAAATTATCATTTCGTTGATTAATCTGTCAGTTAGTTAGGCAGTTAACCAATCGGTCGATTAACCAAAAAATTAAACTATCGACTTTCCAACATAAGAAACATTCAACCATCGAATTGACAGAAGATCGCTTTTCTCTAGCTATTCTCTAGATATCTGAAATCGATTCTACTGGCTGTAGAACGCGGGAATATTTTTTACACCTCGTACAACGCTAATCTGTCAGATTACTACTGCGTTATTCCGCTAATCAAACAATTAGTCGATCATTCGACAATACCGTCGTCGATAAAAGCAATCCTCTGCTCTAGACCGAACTCTCGATCTACCCCTGTTCAAAAAACCAGAACCGTACACACAATCTCGTATCGATTCAACCCGAAAGCTAAATTACAAAACTACGCCTTCGATCACCGTGAGCAATCCCATCTACGTGCTTAAAACGGCAAATGAGGGCGGGTATCGGTTCCTGGCCGGGCAATTATAGCGGCGATCACGCGGCCCTGAGTGTGTAATCGACGGCCCGGTTTCAGAGAGAGATCCGAGGCAAGTAGGGTCGGCAGCGGCGTCGAAATTAAATTTAATGGGGTGAATCAGAGAGAGAGAGAGAGAGAGAGAGAGAGATAGAGCAGGTCGAGCACGGCGTAGTCGGCCGTCACGTGGAATAAACGCGGGACAAACGGGCACGCGAACGAGGATCTGCCGCGGACGTGCATGTTCCTCTGAATAACGTAATCGCCGTAGTCAGCCCGGCTCTGGTATCGTTGGCTTACATCGGCCTGGCCCTTCCTCTCCTCGCGACCCACCCCGTCGATTCACCCTGTCGGTTCCGCCGCTTCCTGTGTAGCCTGCGGGGGCAGCAACGTCACTGGGACACCGGCTGAGAGTGAGGGATGAGAGTAGACTCTGCGGGTGGAAACGAGAACGTCGATGAGGGATGAAGAGGGTGGGCTGGTCGTGGCAGTGCATAGAAGGGTGAGAAACGAAGGGTGGAGAAGAGCGGAAATATGAGAAACGAGGAGATGGAATCGTGGAAGGGAAGAGCAGTGTGAAAGAAGACGGAGGGGCGAGTGTGCAGGTGGAGGAAGAGGCGTTTTTCGCAGGGACTTGGGTTTTAGACGTTTGCAGCTGGAATTGTGTATTCTTAACCCCCTGCCAGAGATGGGATATTATACGGTTTATTGGTAGATTTGGATTTTCGTTCATTTTGAAATTGAAATTAAAAAAGCCGGTGGAACAAGAAGAAACCGAAAGGATTCGAGCGATAGACGGAACGACGTAAAAGAATGGGATGGCGAAAAATAAAAGGAACTAAAAGTAGAAAGCTTAGAAAATTGAAAAATATAAGACGAGTCTACGGATCGAGTCTACGAAACAACGTATGGCAAAAAAGATGTTACAAAAGAGAAAACGCTGGTTTAAAAAGTCGAAAACGGTGAGGAAACAAACGAAGGAATTTTTATAGTATAGAGAAAATGAATAATACGAATACGAAAGCGATCTGGAAGATCCATTGTGTGTAGAGATGCGAGATACGGAAGAAGATAAGAAAGAATATCGTTAAAAGAGAAAGCATACTCGACTGTTTTTGAAAGAGAGGGAGAACAGATTGCGGGATAAGGGAAAAATAAAGAAATCCAAAGTAACAAAGTGAAAGAGGCTACAAAGGAAAGAGGAAGAGCAGACGAGAAAAGGTAGAAAGCTTTCAAGAAGCCAAAACTAGAAACTAGGAGTAAATTTGCGAAATCACGGAATAAATTCCAAAATAAATTTCGGAGAAGCTTATCGAGACACCGAAATATTCTATGGCGTAGAATAGAAACCCAATTTAAAATTTTCATAATTTTCAATTAATCGAATCGAATTCTATAATTAAGTAGTTCGAAAAATAGCGATTACGTTCCGAGATGTAAAATAAAGGTTCTATTCTGAAACTTCCTAACGTTCTGCATCTAAAATAGAGATATTATTCTGCGACGAATGTGTAATAAGACGCGAAATTACGTGTAGGCTAAGTAATTTTTGTTAATAAGAGCGTAGATTGTCAGATATGAAATTGCAAAAAACGTGGACAATTACACCATTGGCGACGTAGCCTGCATCGATATATAACGGTCGCAGCACAAATATTAAGAAATTTTTAGAGTATGCAGTTGATGAGTTCGGCTTGTGAGTGGCTCGATTCTCACTGCCGCGATATTTAAACAGTCGGAATAAAAACCAGTGTAGAAACATGCACAAAACTGGCGCGACAAAAGCAAGAGAGAGGAAAATCCAGGCGGATGCAAGAACAGAGTGGAAGCGAAGAGAATGGATGCGGACCCAAAGAGCCAGCCAGGAAAATGGTCGTAGAAAAATGATAAGAGAAATCCGCGTGGAGGCGAACATCGAACGTGTAGAGGCGCAAGGGGATGAAATACGGAAGAGAGAGAAGGGAAAAGAGGGAGAGCATGCGTGAAAGAGAGGGTGAATCGAGGGTTGGCGGGTAAGCGTGGGGGTAGGAGTCGAGGACTCGTATACCCTGGGGGCTTACAGCTGTCGCGTACCCAACACCTTTTTTCCGCGCGCCGGTAACATGTACGTAGGTTGCAATGCGTGCATAGAAATTGCCTGCATAGGGGTAAATCGCACATTTCCTGCGTAACGCGTGCAACTGAAACGCGACGGAACGCTTTCCTAGGAGGCTGGCTCGCCTTTTGAATTACTTGCCATTTTTTGGGCTGCGTGCCACGTACCCGCCCTCTCCTTTTCCCCGATCTCTCGCGTTACAATTTTTGAGGTTTCCATCTTTAAATAAAAATCGATGAATTTTTGAATAGCCTCTCGCAAATCATGGTTTGATAGAGAAATTCTTTGATTTTATGTGAAAACGAATCGAAAATGTGGAATAAAATTTGTTCGTTTGAGATTTCATTTTTGTGTAAATCGAGTTTGGAAACTCGATGAATACGCGTTACATTTTGACTATATCTATAATCAAACAATCCCGTCACGCAGAATACCCATCAACCTCCCAATTTTTATCGTATTTCGTAACTGAAAATATATATCTAATAAGAAAGGATATTTACGTATCAAATAATTTGTCAAATGTATAAAACTAGCTGTTTGGCTGCGCGAGCAAAATTTCGCTTCGAAATTTCCTTCCCGCAAATTTTTATAAAAAAAAGAAAATGGGTTTAACATTTACAAAAGTGACCTCGCCGATTCTCTCTAAAAACAAAACGTCAAACGAAAAAATTGTATCCCACCTTTTGGTTATATCTTTTCTCGAAAAAACCATCCAAACCGTCAAAATTTTTATACACGCGGAATAAATGTTCTTGTATCGCGTTAGCGCGAGTATTTCTTTTTCTATAAAGAGATATTAAATTTCTCTTGCGGAGTCGTGTTCTTTCAAAGTGAACAGTTAAAAAACCGCGGAAATTTCACGACGATCCGACCCGGTTTCTTCCTCTGGTTTTCCGTGTTTTCTAGCTGCAAGAAAATTGCGCGTCGACGGATTTTATCGTTGCGTCAGGAAAATCGAGAAGTTCTCGAGCGGAGAGCGCGACGGAACGGAGAGAATCCGTGGATTTCGCGAATTATAATTTAATTATCGCAGCGGACCGCGCTAAAACGCGCTGCTGGGAGTCTCGTGTCGTTTCCACGAGCGAGCCGGCCAGAAAAAAACCGCTAATTAACAGCTTTTCGAAATTCCATCGCCGATGCGATCTCACGTTGGCAATTCTGCTGGAAATGTTCACGAACGTTCGGCTTGTTTTCGCGGAAAACACACGAGGCTTAATGGATAGCTTACAGTTATTGGTAGATTTGTAAATCGTGGAAATTAGGATTTCTATACGAGAAAATAGTGGATGACGTGTTCGATGAATTGTACATAGGAAAAATAGGAGAATTAGTTAAAATTAGGAATTGTAAGAAGTTGCGCGTACAACGAACGTAAATAATTAGATATGATAAATATAAAGCGGTAGTACGTTCGTTTAATGTGGACAAATGATTCTGTTTATTTATAAAGAAGTTTAAATAATAATATTCTCTAAAAATATAACATTTCTTTAATTCCACATTAAAATTGCGAAAAAAGATAAACGTTAATATATACCGACGATTATTTGGTAATCACGCTTGCAATAAAATAAAGAATATTAAAATACGAAATTAAAGAACAGAATAATGCAATGTCCACGAGATTTTCAGAAACGGTAAATTCAGAAAATAAAATATGTTTAAATATACAAAATTTTAAAATATGATAGGGAATGTGTGACGTGTCAAATGTAATGTTAAGTTATGACGAACAAAGACAACATTTTTTTAGCTGGCATTTAAAATTTCTGCATTTATACAATGTTTGCGAATATGTTCGTTCCGAGAAGAATAGAAGGAGGGGAATAATTGACGTGAAAGAAGAAAATATAAGCAATATAACGCAACATAATTTTGCGAAGATCTGATCGTCAAATGCAATCGGAGGGACAATTTAACCGATAAAAAGACTGTCAAAAATCTAGCTGCTAGACCTAAAGTCGAAAGCAACCTTTCTTCCTCTCTCAAGAAGCACCCAGAACACCGTTTACAAAGCCTGGCTGAAACTAAACTCGCGTGCAAGGAAGCTACCCTGGTACCCGTCAACTCCTCGAACCATCGATCACATCAATCCCGGTTGCAAAATCTATCAGCGACTGCCTGGCAGGATTCCTCGAAAGAGCACCCTATTCGATTCGGTCAGCCAGAACGCCGCCGGCACTCAAGTGTCGGACAAGCGACCTCGCGACAAATCGTCGCATTAATTCGTCCAGACGGACGCGTCCCATTCGTTTCTAAATCGGGCTTCTTTCACCGGCTCGTAAAAGGAAAAAGGGGGAGAACGAACGCTCTGTAATCCAATATATATGTATACACCGCATGTTTTAAATTTCTTCGAAAGAACCGCTCGACTCGCGATCCCTTGAACCGTCTAAATATTCATTTCAAAATACCGTCGTGATACGACTTTTAAACTGACAACTACGCTTAATATCGCTGATTAAATAAATAATTCGTTGTACTAATTCCTGTTGCTACTGTATTTCCATCGATTCTTCGTCGTATTCTGACAAATGACAAATTCGTATGTACCTATAGGTACATTCTATATGTGTGCATGCATATACACTGTTATATACAGAGAGAGAGGAAGGGGGCGCAATCACGTTGTCTCCGTGCTCGGGATCATAAAGCTTGCGGTGGCAAACGGGTCCCGGGACTTTTCAGCCTGCCGGAGCCACCCTCCCGCACTCAATAATCCCATAACGCTATAGCGAGCCCCTATTACGAAGGCTGGCGACCCCCGTGGCAAGGTATAGCCAGGGGGAAGCCACCCTGGTTCGAGGCCGCGTGGCACGCTACCGTGAAACCGCCCTTGTCTTCTCACCCTCTTCTACAGCTCGGCGCGAATCGATGGGGAGGCCTGATCGTGACCGAACCATCGTCGCCCGGTATACAGATTCGTAGGTGGCCCGATCCTCTACGAGAATCAAACGTTGAGTCAATGGACGACTTGCTGGTCCGAATTGTGAATGAGTAGCCCGCAGGGATAAGAGGTTCGCTATAGAAACTGTGTGAATGGCCGAAACGTTCGATTCGTGATTTTTCATAGAATCTTCGTAGGTTGTAATTCCGGTATTAGACGAAGTGCAAATGATAGCGGGAGATTGAAGGAAGGATAAAGGGGGAGAAATTTCAGGATGTTTGCATGATTTTGTTAAATACGGTAGAGTAGAGTTAGAATATATAGAATATATATATATATACCCTTTCGTTATTCATTTTTTCAGTTTGAAGCTTTACAGCTTTGGATCTCGAGGGAGCTGTATTCGAAATTAGTTGAGCTGTGAAAATTTTAAATGGGCTTGGTCGGTCGAGTTAATGGAAAGGATCGTTGGTACGAGAACTGGCAATGTTTTTGAAACGGCTGCTTTGTTATATTTTGCGGAAAGAAATTTCACTTTAGTATTACATTGCTCTAATCGCGAGAAATTGATAAAGAAACAAAGTTTAGAAATTAACGAACGAAATAGTTGTCTCGTGTCCGTCGCTTTCGTCGAATATTTAAATATTTACGATAATCTTAACCGTTTTATCGTTTACCACGACACGCCCTCGCCTTCTCTGGCGTTTCATCGAACCCGTACACGAGTCCTGGACTAATTAATCTCATCGGTTCCCATAATTTACGTCACCTGGACCCGAAACTAATCACGCAATTGAATCATCTTTCGTTTAACGTGGCGTTAAGCCCGACTGAAATAATCGTCGGGGTGGCGGTCTAATCTCGCGTCAATTAATATCGACCTCGAAAAGGGACACCGGCAACGAGATAAACAGCCCCGACTTCGTTGCAACACCTACCACCCCATTGGCTCGTCTCTTCGCAACTTTGCGTCGAGAAGAGGCGAAGCTCCGGTTGCCAACTGCGAGACGCCGGAGAAAATCTTTCCGTCCTCTCTTTCTATCTCGCTCTCTGTTTCTCTCCGTCACCAGTAGCCAGTTCGAGGGAAACTGTGCCATGAATCAAAATTAAAGTCGCTTTATCGTAAATTTTCCTGCGCCGCCCACGCTCGACTCCTCGTGGCTCTAAGCAGGGCAATTAGTCATTCTCCGCGGCTATGATAAAACGTAAAAGTCCCACTCCTTGGCCCCGTTCCTTCCGAAACTTCTTAAGAAAACGCCGCTTGAATCTTTGCGAAACCCGTTCACACTCCCCGCCCCTCTCGTCAAGCATTTACGGATCCTCGATCGATAGTTTCGAAAACTGTTGTGAGGCTTTTTCTTTCCAAGTTCAGAGATCGCGAGACCGTTGATTAGAAATATTGGAAAATTGGGAACTTTTTAAAGAGTCGCTTAATCGCGAAACTTTTTAGGAAACGCGTGAATTCGGGAGATTGCGTGTCAAGAATCTCTATAACGAAGAAGAAGGAGAATTAACGCGAAATTACCAATTTCTGTGGTAGTATGACGAAAATTTATAAGTTATAACGTCTTTTGTTATTAGAAATACGGATTATAGTTAGCTTCCACGGTTTCGTGTATTTCTGCGTTTCATTTTCGATATATTCGAACGTGAATTCCAAATACGCTTGAAAGAACAAATATGCGCTTAATTTAAAGGTTCGAAAATACTTGTAAATTGGGTGATCGGAGTTTCGATAAAATCGTAGCTATGATGCCACATATGTCTTCTTTCAATGCTAAAAGAGAGAAGAAATATCTTTGATCTATCTCTTTGGTGTAATGAAACTAATGGGCATTTTGCATGTCCTTTGTTGTCGAGAAAATTTATTTAAATACTCTATCCAGGCCTGTTCGAAAATTTCCTCTCTTTAAACCTGGAATGCATAATGCGTGCGCCGATATTATTTCGAACGCGAAAAAGGAAAACCGTTGCAGTCTGGAACTCGCTGTAAAGATCATTTTTCAAAAATGTTTCAAAAAATAACGTGTTCGCGCTAATGGCACTTTCGTAGGATTTTGGGAATCGTTGTCCTGAAAATTTTTGGAATTATTACAGCAAGTAACCTGGATAACTACATTTCATCGGACGTATGATTTACAAATCTCCAGAGTAGAAACCCAGTGCCATATTGTAGCGATTGCAACGAAAGTTTTACATTTAAATGCAAAAACTTTATAACGCGATCGATTAGTGCTCATGTAACACATTCCATGCTTACGTTAACTTCGACGAACAAATATCGCGCCTCTAGTTCTGTCCCATTATCAGTCATCAGCCTCGTGTTAAGAGCATTTATAATGAAAATACTAAAACCCCAATGAAAAAGTGTTTTATTCGAAGAAACAGCATTTTATACGCATTAACATGATAATTACGAACAACATAGCCAAATGCATTTTCGTTCTTGTTTTCTATTTATGGACTAAAGTGTTCAACTGTGATATTCTTAATAAAGAATGTTTTGTGTCGTTTCTTGTACTTTCCCCTGTCGCTTTAATCGTTCATAGCTAAAACAGCCCTGAAACCTGGCCGTGTTTCCATAAAATCCATGGATTATTCGAAACTGTCAGCGCGGGGCTATCGGACCGCGCCGGTAATTAATGGACAACGCGTTAAATAATTCATACGTAACATTCGAACGAGCGCAATAAACGAGCGCGTAAAACTTCGGATTTGTCGCGCGACCGTTTTCCTCCGCGCCGGGAAAAATCGTCGACGACTGCGGTCCCTTCGTTCACGATGCCAAGCAAAATCATCGCGATTCGTCGTTCGCGAACGGCCTCGCAATCTCTTCGACGTTTCCGTATCTATAAAAAGATAAAGCAACTTTGAGCTCTGGTTAGTTGACAAATATCTAATTTAAAAATTGCTCCGAGTCGTTTTTAGAAAAATGTTAATACTACGCATCGATCGCGTAACTTGGACCTGCTATAAAAATTGACTTTTCTTAAATACGTGTTATTCGTTGCCTTTTTAGTTAGCCAGTGTCATTAACGTGGCATATTTTTCATCGTCTTTGCTACACTCGTTGAATAATGGGTCTACGTACCACCACGTTTGACTATACTGTCACTGCCACTAAGCGAATATTCATCACTGCTGTCTGAAGGAGGATCGACATACATCTTCTCATTGTCTCCAGACGTTCAATAGGATGGCTTAAAATTTTAGATTCATTTGAATTGGTAATTGTTGCCAAAGGTATGGCAGCGTGTACTCGAAGACAAGTGCAATAGAAAAAGTCTCACTGGTAAAGATATTATCACCGAGTACTTCAGAGTTCTAAATACTCCTGAAATAACTGACTTTTCTCAAATATGTTACCAAATTACTCGCTGTTGCTAGTTGTAATTCTGATAAACGAGAGCTTTCAAAGAAACCGCAATGCTCGCGAAACGATCCAACGAATATCGTAAAGATTACGAATTCTAACTGAGTCGCCGTATTCCTTTTAATTTTCCCTGGCTAGATACAGGCTTTTCCTATCGGTATAGGTGTCGGTATGAAATCAGGGAGCAACCGATATTCTCTGCGGCGTGCATCCTCAACGACGTCTACGGGGACCCATATCCGGCGACGTCGACTCTCCTTAACCACGAAACCACGGTACCATGGAGTGTACCTCTAAACCGCCAACCCGTAGTTTTGTTGATCACAGAATCAACACCTCCCTTCTACTACGACCACCCTCGTTGTCGGCGTCGTCGGATACTCACCCCCGTGTCAGCCCATCTGCGCGACGAACTGAAAATCCCGTCGCTCCACAGCGAAACCGTTTCCTCATTAATTCGTAAAATCATCGAACGACTCCTTCCGTGTCGATGGATCGATCGACGAGGGGAGTGCGCGCCCTGGGGTCGCGGAAGTCGTGTAAAACGAATTATGTAATAATTCGGTGTAGCGGAGAAATGTTGCAAGCTTCTTGCAGACTTCTTTGATCGAGGAACTGTAGGCATCGGTTCGCGTAATTAGATTTCGAGGGACGCGTTCTTTGAAAATTAGCCGGAAGGAAAAGAGTCGCGATATCGAATCTATCAAGAATGAAGATGTTTTCGCTCGTACGCCACTTGCCTGTCGGAATTCCTTTATCACGGAATACACGGGTACAGGCAGCTTCTTCCGCTGCCATTAATTCTCGCGTGGTTTTTTACGAGTATGCTTATCGGAAAGGACAAAGACGAGCGTCGGACGAATCGGTAAGGGTTGTGACGGTTTAGCTGAGCGAGCGAACGGAAGGAAGGGAACGGTGGCAGCGTAAATGGGTGAGGCTCTTAATTAAAATGTTTAACACAGCCGCGAGAGCACGACGTCGAAACGCGAAACTTAATTAAATTGGTTATGACAATAAAAATAGAGGCTACCCCGCGGAGTTGGAACGAAGCCGAAGCGGAGAAAGAACGCAAGAAAGAATAAAGCGAATGCGAACGAGCAAAAGCGAGTAAGACAGCGGGAGGGGCAGTGGCGGTAGAACAGGTTGACGTGGAAAAGGAAAACGAGAAAGAACCTGGAAAAGGGTGGAAGACGCGCGGAAAAAGCAGCGGAGGGAGAGAAAGAGATCGAGAACGAAGAGGAAATGTGAACAGCGTCGACGAGTCCGGCCGCACACGGTTACATACTCTCGCGTCCGTTGGGTACATGCAATCAGCGAGGCGTACGTATATACACGATGCACGCGTTTAATTTGACCAGCACGCGTCTCCGTGAGGATTTTTCGGTTCGACGACACAGGGAGACTCGAGGAACACCTCGGCAGTCAAAATGAGAGAGAAAAAGGGGAGAGAGAGAGAGAGTTGGAGCCGGAGTTAAATATCGGCTGGGGGGGTGACAGAAGGGGGTCCCGGAGTGTCATTCCAGTTTTCCTCGGTCTGGCTCTCCGGCTAAAGGACGAAGAGAACAAGCCAGAGAGAAAAGCAGAGAGAGGCCGACGGTGGCGCAGGATTTGCGAGACGTCACTGCGAAAATACGCGCAATTGAACTTTTCAACCCCGTCGGCCTTCCCTCGGCTACCGATTCCCTTCTCTTCCCGTCCGCTTCCATTTACTCTGTCGCCGTCGGATTCTCGGCCCGGCTTGTCGCTTTCCTCTCCGTCTCTCCTTTTGTTCCTCTTTTTTCCGCTCGATCTATGTCTTGTTCCTTCTGTCACGCTCCCGTGCTCTCTCCTACTCTCTTCCCTTCTCTCTCTTACGCTCTCTTTGTCATTGGTTTCTCTGTTGCTCGCTTCTCTCCCTTTCTATCTCGCTCTCTCACTCTCTCTCTTTTTGCCTCCTCTGCCGCCTCCGGCTCGTGGGCCCTTCGCTCTTTTGTCACGCCACCCTTGTTCGCGCTGTCCCACTCTATTTGCCACCCCCCGTCGTTCCATCATCCCTCAAAGCCGTACAGTCTAACCGGTGGCACACGAAGGGTCGCTTTTGCCGGTGTTCGTGAACGACACGAGGCTCCACGATGGTGATAGTGGTGTCGGTGGTACGGCGGTGGGCAAGCTCTCGTTGGATTTTTCTCCGTCCTTCTTTGCCTCGCCGTCTCTTTGTCCTCTGGCGGCGCGGAATCCCGGGGTGGGATTTGCAGGAGCCGGCAAATATGCGCCCGATAAAGACTACCCACACCGCGGTTCTACCAACCCTGCCAAGGGATTACCTGAAGCCTTCGCGGCGATCATCTCCTTCCGGCGAGGCTTTGCCGCGCCTCCCCGTCAACGGTTAATGCGTCATGCCTGTACCTTGCTAATCGACGATTCTACTCTCCAAGAGCCGACATACGCACTGTTTGCCAAAGCAACACCCCTTTCGTGTCGTTTTGCGGGCTTCGGATTACCGGAAATTAGGACTCGTGGGCGTGGAGCTCGAATGCCTGCGAGAGAAAGTTCAGGCGAGGTCATCGAGCTTCGCAGTTTTCGACGATTATAAGGATCTTTGATATTTGAAACGAAATGAAAGGGTGGCTTTAACGTCGAGGTCACGAGTGTGGACGGTATCGGGGAAAAATTGCGTTAGCTTACGTGTGCTAATGAACTAGCATCGCTCGATACACATACGTCTTTGTATCGGATTGAGTTTATGTAATTTGTCGGTTAATAGTTTAGAAATAGTAATCCTACGATTTACTAATAATTAGCGGAAGAGACGCGATTCTGATGTAATACATCAGGCGGTAGATCGACAAACGATGCGTGAAATGCGACAACTTCCTAGATGTTACATGTTCGTGCAATTTATCGTAGCATTGGAACGGTACTACGAGAAATATTTTAAGCAGCAGTATACGAGTCTACGCTAAAAATTCTACGATTCCGATATATCATCCTACCGTCGTATTTCGATCGCTATTCAGCAACAAGTATTTACAAAATTCTTCGGCCAACCCAGCGATCTCATCTTCCCCTTCCGACGACCGCGTCCAAAAAAAAACTGCTTGAACTTTTCAGAAATATTCTTTCACGAAGTTATCGCGAAATTCCGCGTGTCCCAAATATAAAACTGCGGAATTCCCTCGAAAAGAGCCCCCGACACCTATCGATCGTGGTCGTCTATCTGGAATCGATTCTCGGTACGTATCGTTGACGATTCGAGAGGCGAATGGCTGGGGACCGATTCGGAATCGAAACGCGGCCGTGCAACTCGCGACGTATTATGGACGAAAGGAGTGAGAGCAATCTTCGTCGATAGCGTCTTTCCTTGCACAATAAAAAGATCGATATCTCGTGGCGTGTTTCGCTCGACGCGACCGCCAAGATTCTTTATCCGACATCTGTGTCAAGGAAAAATTCTTCCGATCCTTGCCGTGATCCCGTCGTTCTCGGCTTCTTTCGTAATCCTTTCGTCGGTTGCCCGTCGAACCGGCGTCCTCTTCCCTTTTCCTCGTCTCGCTTTCGCCCCTTTTTCCTTTCGGGGTAGTCGCGCGTGGCTATGGAAAACGCCGCGGGAAAGTAAAATGCCCGTCGTTACCCGAAGACCCGCGTCAATGACGTTCCACCGAGGGATTCCGTTGCTCGAGGATTCGACGAAGATTGACCGAGATTAACGGGGACCTGACGAACCAATCTTTCAACGAGGCGTACCGAAGATATCGCGATGAGAGGGATGCTCGCTGGAGATGTCGGTTTCGAACGACCGGGAGATTCGTTGGGTAGATTTTGGTCGATGCGGAATTTCAGAAATTCGCTCGTATATTTTTAGCGCGGTTTGTGACTTTTGCGTTATATTTATTATAGCGATCTCTTCTATCTCTGTCTTCGTTCGGGTTACTTAATTTCAGGGGATTTTGCTATGACTTTCGTCCGGTACAAGTAAAACTAACCGTATAGCTTTAAAAAGCTTTAAAATTATTTACCGAAAATCCTCGAATATCTCGATGTTCGTCGGGTTGCTGTTCGCCATCGTCGGGTCACGATGAAAATCGGTCACGAACGATCATACTCTATTAGGATGATCGCAATGGCGATGATGCGCGCGCGCTCGGTTCTGGCCCGGTAGGCGCGTCTTAATTAAAATTAATTGTCCCGGCCGCGTAGCGTCGTAAATCATAATAACCGGGGCCGAAAGTTATGGATGTGCCGCGACGCTCGAACGGATCTTTCATCTCGATCGGCGATCGATGGTTAACCCAGGGCCGTTGGAATCGGGACTCCTCGTGGCGGACAGTGATTGATCGTCCGTGTGGATGCAGAGGATCCTCGGCTCGACTACCGTTTCCTCGGCGGACACGCGAGGAAAACAAGCGACCGATCGAACACGACGTGACACAGCCGGGTGTCAAGCGTGCTGTGATCTCTCCACTCCGTTCTCGCTCGCGATTAACCCTTTCCGCTAGAACGCGCTCCGCGAATACAGGATACCGAGTCAGTCTAGAAAGCACGGTATTTTATGTCTCAAAGCGCGCTAACGAGGCTACTTATTAATCCTGAATCGATATCGAGCTGACTCGAACGCTAAAACCAGCGGCATAACGCGATTAATTACGAGGACAAAGTAACACAATCAGGATACCGAGGAACGTTTTTGTTTTAATTTTCAATTCGACGAAATCTTCGTTTTTTCCATCCATCGTGGAACAAACTAACGATCAGGATGGGGAATACGTTTTTCCTTCGATTTTTCAATTCGACAGCATCTTCATTTTTTCCGCCCATGGTGGAACATCGATGACATATGGGATAGACGACAGGTTGAAAAAATCGCGTTGCCCGGAGCTACAGAGCTGTCGGCGTATTATGCACGCGTCGAATCCAATCGCATTAGCCGCTCCCAGGAGACTTTGGGTGGCCATGCGTCGCGGCAAAGGCAAATATTATTCGAATTCCGCGTGCACGCCGCCATTAGGCCATCGTTCCTCAGCCCGTTAATCTCTCAGGGGCTAACGAAACACGGAGTCGGCCGTTATTAGTGCCGAATTTAGAATTAAGCGTGGCCTGCAAACCCCTCCGGTTCTCCCTTTTGTTTCCAGCTGGGGGAAAGCCTGGCCGTGGAACAATGCCCGGACAATTCTTTCACCGCCACGCCGTCGACTTAATTCGCAGGACCACTTTTAATTTTCATTTTCCTTCTCTTTTTCCCCTTCGTTCTACTCGCGACTTTTCTTTCTTTTTACGTTCTGTCGCGTCGGGTTAATCGCTGCTCGATAGAACGATTTCGAATGTATATTCGAGGTTCGAGAGATCGGGGGCGTTCCTCCATAATGTTTTATTCTTTTATTTCTTGAACGCGTTTAGCTTCGGTGATGATGAATTTTGTGGCGAAATACCGATTGATCGTTCGTCGCTCGTCTTCGCCTACCTCACGAGCTTCCGCGCTTTATTACATACGTTATAGCCGAAAGTTCATAACTCGAAGGGGAAACATCTCTTTCACTGACCTTCGTCCCAAATGCAAATAGAATACAGTCCCATAGGTTGACCGAAGCCTGCTCGCAAACACTGTATAAAAAGGGATGCTGGTTTAATCGAACGAATAATTTAATTGTTCCCGAATTTACCAATTACATTCATTTTTCGTCAGAGATCAAGGTACTCGGCAATGTTGTCCGAGTCTTTGAAAATTCTGTCTTTCCAAATGGTTTAACAGCTTACGACGTACAATTAGAAAACGGTAAAGAAACATATAAAACAATCTGAAATGGTTTGAAAAATCATCGATCAACCCAACAACGATGAAATAATACAAAAATAGAAAAAAAAAAAAAAATGACAAAATCTACCTCCTCTTTATCAAAATTATTCTAAAATTCAAACCTATCTTCCTAAGGCATGCCTGTACCGTCGACCGCCTAACCTAACCCGTCGGTATTGCTCGATAGCGCGTCACAGAAACTTTCTGTTCTTCGAAAAGACTGCTCGTCGTCCAAAGGAAAAAAAAAGGCGAAGAAAAGCGAAGCGCGGAGGAAGAAGCGGAACGAGGAGAATACGAAGGAAAAGAAAACAACGACGAGCAACCCAGTTCCTCGAAGGCCTCTCTAATCGCATCCGGAGCGAACGTTTCGTCGCTGAAGAACGAGCGCGCGCGTCTCGTTTTCTCGGTTGGTGAGAGGAGACAGAAGAGACAGAGGTCGTATCCGAGGACCCTTTCTCACGCGACGTCGCCATCCCGCCGGATCAAACCAGAATTACTCTGCGCGCAACCCCTTACAATCTCCGAAGATTCAACCCCTACGACACCAGGGTCGCTCGCTTAGCTACAAACGGGACGGAACTGCTTGACCGTTGTCCAGTTTCTCAGCATCCCTCTCCCTCTTCCTCCTTTTCATCGTTCGCTAGCCCGTGCGCGTCCCGTGAGAATCAGCCTGGAATCGAAAACTGGTCCAGCGTTACGCGGATCCTAGAATCCGATGCACGATTGGCGGAGAGAGGTGGAGAGAATCGCGCGGGCTGCACCCCAGGGACCAGTCCGGGGAAAAATGATGTTCGTCTTCAGTTTCGGCGCGACGGTACGACTCGTGTGACCTCCAAACGAACGGAAATCAGAGTGTCACGATAACAGCCGAGAAGTGGCAGACGAGAAATCCGACTGCACGTTCTGTGAATTTGTACGAGACGAGAAGAGGAAGAGAGGGAGGAAGCGATAACCGCGAGGTCGAAGATCGCGGCGCCGAAAGCGGTTGCGATTCCACGCGTCGCGTCGTGGCGATTACGCTAATTGCCGCTCTAATTGACCGACATTCGCCGGCGTCGCGTCGTTATCGAGCTCGAGCGACGCCGCCGTTTTTCCGGCCATCCAACGCCCGCCTGATCCAGCTCCGAGCCAACCCGGAAACTGGGCTATTGTTGGAACGAGGCGGAGGTTCGCACCTCGCGAAGAAGATCGTTCTTTTTTCAGGATATCGCAGACACGGCGACGAGCGTGTTAAATTTTCGATCGTGCAGTGATTTTCGTTCGAGATAGCTATCGAGATGGTTTTTCGGAAAAGGGAATTTTCGTGATCGTTTTTCTGTTCTTTGGATGATTTGGCTTGAAGCGTCGAGTAGATAAAAAGTACAAAGGCGCGAAGAGGAAGTTTGTTAAGTTTTGCTTGTCGTTGCATTTATCCTCGTGCATGCTAGAATAGGAAAGTATTTTTTCTTTTTCTTTAACATTGTTTCCACGTTTTCTACGGTTACATTTGCACGATACATTTTGTACTGTTCGCGTTCGATCGAGTTACGTTAATAGTCGCATGCATCTTTCAGTCTATAACACATTTCGCGGTGTTATCTATTTCTACTTTGTACGTTAATATCACTGCGTTAAGTTTATACCTTTCCAAAAATTCGCACGCTGCAGCAAACCGAAAGAACCAAAATTTCGAATCCGTCGTCCAAACTTTCGACGTGTATTCCATCATTCCGGATACCACTCCTACCCGGTCGGACTACGAGGAATCGATATCCCGAACAGTTGCCGTTCGATCGCCATCGAAAACTCAATCTACGCGATTCTCGCAAAACGGGACGTTTGATCGTTCGTATAGGAACTCGCGTTAACCGACGAAATCGTCGGTGTGTTCGCTACTCCCTAAATGATTCGCTTCATTTACACCTATAAACGGCGAGTTTTATGGTCGGTTCATTCGTTTCTGTCGCTTAACTAATTGCCGGGCCGTGTTTGCCCGCCGCGCGGATCATCCCCTGTCTTTTTCCTGCCCCTGTAATTAGCCCTTCTTCGTTATTAGCATTAATTTATTAAGCGACCGTTCCGGTCGGAGCGCGCGAGCGCTATCGCCGCCACCAACGATCCACCTCGACGCGTACATCGCCTTTAAAAGCTCGCCGCCTACTCCGTTTCCTTTAAGCCAATTCGTTCGACTGAAATACACTTCCCGAGTAATCCATCTTAACGTAATTAACCGGTTATACGTTGAGCAGTTAGCGGTCGACGCTAAGCTTCGCGTCACCGGTTCACCGGCTCACTGATTTTTCCTTCCGACCCTCCTTCTCACCTGTTCCGGCTCGTTGTGGTTCTATGAATGATAGCTGAAGAGATTCTACCCGAGCAACTGCGTGGAAATTTTGTTTCGCCGGTTTGCCGAGGTGATAAGTCGAGTGTCTCGGGGTTCGCTTGTAATTTTTCGCCTTGCGGTTGTATTCCTCTGTAGAGAGGGACGCGAAAGCGTTATAGGTACACGCGGAGGAGATTTTTGGGCGAGTTTGAAAGGATATCAGAAGGGAATTTCGAGGGTGTAGTTATTTAAGCAACGGCGGGACTGTACCAGATTGCGATACAGAGATTTTTGTGCGATCGAACCTTTTATTTCGTTAATTGTACAAAAATTGATGGTGATGGATTTTTGGTTAAATTTGTTACTGTTCGGTGAATTGTACATAAATGTACGATAATGCGTATAAATTTCACTGTATTGGGAAACTCGACGAGTGGGAGACTCTTTTGTTTGTAACTACAATTTTTATCGAGTGTACGAAGTAGAAAAGATTGTTTGGCATTTTCATGGGATATTTTCAATTGTGGTATAATATAATCTCTCGAATGCGATAGAGAATCTCTGCGAGCTTCAGCGTTTGTCGGAACTTGTCAAACCTGTAGGCATTAGCGCCAGCTAATTAACAAAAACTTGGATCGTTTGGTAACCAGAACAAAGCAAAGTGCAACGGAGGTTCATTTCCGCGAGTCTGCGAAGTTCACGGTCCTTCGTTAAATTCGTAAGTAAAATTCTGTGATATATTCCTTGAGAAATTGAAGAAGCCAAGGATTATTTTTGCTTGCGACATTTATTGAAATTCGTTAAGTTATTAATTTGTTTCTTCTTAAAAATTTAAATATTTTCCATTTCCATTTTTACCTATTTTTATAATCGTTTAATTGTTCCTCTATCTATTAAACATTAACACGATCGCGTTTATAATTCACCGTTCACGAAGCAAGCAAAGATATTAAGTTCTATTTTTCTTCTGGCAAATATTCCTATTCGATATTTGTTATCCGAATTTAATGTTCTACCAAAACCTTACTTTTCTCTAAGCGTAGAACGTATTGTCTAGCTTCGCGCATTCGTAATCCACCAAGACGCTTCTATTCTTCCTATTCTAAGAAGCAAAGGAATAACGCGAAATTAAATTCCAAATGCTAAATTAAAATTAAACGAAAATACGGTATTTCCAAAATTGAAGCGAAGAAGCCATAAAACCGCGTAGCGCACGCTGTTAATCCTTGCAGGAGTAGAAACACATCGCCGTATCGAACCGAGCCAGATATTACCAGCAGCGAGGTTCCACGCTGTTCGCCTTGAATTGAAGTTCGTTCGAGGGTTCCCCACGAAGCTTCGCCGGAGATACGAATTTTCTATGTATTTTCCGTGCGCGATCCAAGATCAACACGCGGGATAACTGGCTTCCGTTAGCCGGCGAATCCCCGAGCAAGAAGAATCCCGGTTTCCTGTACAACCCCATCCATCGTGGGCCAGGATGTTCCTGCAGTAGGAAGTCGCCAGTTAGCCGGGAACGCGCGGCTTCCAAGATATCGCGCGCGTGCGAAATTTCTCGTCGTTAACGCGGTCTCCATTCTTCTTCCGCGCTCATCCTCGCCTCGAGAGTCGAGATTCGCCGCGGTCCTCCGCGAGACTTTCAACTTTGTCCAACTTTGGCTTCCCGGAACGGAGAAATCTTCGCGTGGCGTTTAGAAAAAAAAAAAAAAAAAGAAAAAAAGAGAGAATCTTTAAAACGAGACACGTGGCTCGTGTGCATCGTTCGCGAAGAAAATTGATTAACTTCTGGGAGGAATTTTGAAGATGTTAATCTTGGTAGATCGACGAAACTCTCGGCAAGAAAATGAGAAAAGTGGATCGTTGAGAGGAGGCAACAGTGTGGTGGAAATTAAGGTACGCGAAGGCGCGAGGATTTGAAAATTAACATCGGTAGGGATATCGATTGACCGAGACTGAAAAAGTACGCGCGATATGTATAATCCTTGACGAAAGAAAGAAATTATCGATCGTTTTTTAATGTGTAGAGAAGCGATAGAAGGAATTACGCGCCTTCGAATTAAAAACTGCAGAGTAGAATTTCTGAGAGCCAAATGTTTCGTACATTCCATAAATAAAAATTATACAACTAACGATCGTCTGTGTAAAATACCACTGGCACGATTAAGATCTAAAAATTATCGACGCTCGCCGATTAAAACTTTGTTTCTAGGAAGGAGTGTCTACCGGAGAAGCGTTCCAGAATTTTTTACGAACAACTCGAGGAAAACAAAGTCGCTGAAACGCAATGTCCATTGCGGAAGCCCAAGGTCCTGTCCAAGGATAATCGTTTCTCTCTGTATCGTTCCGCAAAAGTTTCCAATAACGGAAACGACTCGAGAAGACATCCTCCGCGGCTCGATATCCGCGCGCAATCGTGCGGATAAACGCGCGACGTTACCCAGGGCCGAGTGTTTCAACTTTTACAGATCTCACCCCGTAACGGGCGAAAGGGTGTGTGTTAAGGGGGTTGGCCGCGTGTATGGATTTTTGCGTGCTCGTGTGCACTACGGTACGTCGCCTCTGATAAAATTTTATCGCCTTCGACGCCTCGGCCATTACGCTGTTCCTTTTAATGCAGCTCCGCGCGCACTATTCTGTCTTTTTCTTTATCATTATCGTCGTTTCTATTATAATTTTAAGATATAGAATCGATCGATTTGATTTACGAATTTTGGGAAAGATTATTTTAATTTTGTTTGCCATCGGATTGACGGATTTGTTAATTTGATATCTGTAATTATTTTCAGTGTTTTTTCTTCGTTAGATTTATACTTTTAGATTAACTTTTTAAGTAACTTTTTAAATTAAGTCGATATTAAATGCAGTATAAACTTTCGATCAAGTATTTCGATCGAGCTATTTATTTGTAAAATTCTCAATTTTTATAATATCAGTCGAGGATCAATTTTTCAAGACCGTCACGAAATAACATTTCACTCGAAACATTCCATTATCGTACGAAAAATTAACCGGAGCCGATTACGTGAGTTCGATCGTTGCCAAAAATCCAGTTCCAGATTCCACGTTCCCTGCCACTTCGTGCATTATCAAGCCCTGCTTCGAATTAGAATCCAATTTCCTGTCTCCCGCGCTTTCACTCTATACCACATCCAAAATCCGCCTGAAAAACCATCATCCCTTTCTCAAAACTCGTTACGTTCCTAACCCCAAGAACGTCAAAGCAAATTGCCTGTGACCCGTGCGAAAATATGCTCTGAAAAACCACTCGTCTTCTCGAAATTTCAGGATAGCGAAGAGAATATTCGAACTTTCTATAATTCCTTCAAAAATGTATATATCCTATTACTTACGAGTGTTCTTCAATTTCTTCAAATCCGAATACTTGTAATTGTAAAAATACTAACCCCTAACTAAAAGGACAAAGACTAGTAAAATTTACAACCCAAAAATTGTTCAAACGGTCACAAAAATACCTGCATTCATATAAGGCAGTATGCAGTATTCGTAAATGCAACAAATTCGGGTCATTCTCAGTTTCAAGTTCTCGTCAAAATTCCGCCAATTCGATTTCAAAACATACATTTCGCGTTAAATCTAAAAATTTCTCTCAAACACCCATCGGAAGCCCACCCTCCACCGCCACCCATTCGACATCGTTGGCTCCAACCCAAACACTCCCCCCTATGACCCTTGATCTATCCCATTTCCTCGTTCAGACTTGGGAAACTTTACGAATACCCAAGTGTCGGAATACTTCGGCGCGCATCGAGGGCAAGGTGTTTCAGAATCCCAGGTATCTCGAACGGGACGAAAGCAAGCGGACAGGCAGGCAAGCAGTCAGAGACAGACAGGCAGGCAGAGACAGACAGGCAGGCAGCTAGTGAACGAGAAGGAAGATAGTGGCGTACGGAGAAAGAACGGAGGAGAACTCGGTGGGGCCAGCCAAGAAGGAGCTTCTGATCCGACGGGGCAATTGGACACGAGCCAGGGAGACGGAACGGGACGGGCGTAAGTGTACACGCGGCCGTGATTGCGCGAGGAGAATGTAATTAGTGACGGGACGTTGCCGGCGATCCCTTCCCGCGACTGGGCTGCACGATATCCGGGACAAACTCGGCGGGAATCTATGGACCCCGGGACGGAGCTGTTTGCGGAACGTTTCCGTGCGATTATGCGCGCCTAGGCCGCAAGTAAGCTGTTCCATGCTGCGAAGGTGAGAGACAGGAGAGTGAAGAGAAACGTCAACAGCAGCTCGTTGATCTCGTGTCCTCGCTTCTGTTATTTTACGGTTGTGTCGTTTTTCGTGTTTATCGCTTGTTCGATGTTGTTCGTGAATCGAGCCGAGCTACTTATAACGAGATATCGACGATTAATATCGCAAGGTTCTTCGAGAGAGCGCAGCGGCGGCTCTCCGTTGTACTTTTATTTGTCGAATGTGCGGCCTTTTTTAAAGTTGCTAGTTTTATTTAATATCGACGTTTTAACGACGAGACACACCGAAAAATCGTAAAGAGCGTGAAAGTCTGTTTGTGTCTTAGCAGGATGATTTATCGATCGTTTCATTTAGCGCGTGCTAATAGACGCTGTTATTTTTCGACAGCGAAGCGGTCATTACTCTTCAAGGACCACCGAGGAGGCGAAAGGATTTCAGGAGTTGGAAACATTACTCGAAGGAAAACAACATTTATCTAACAGGGTAAGTGTGCTCCTTCAGTTTTGCAAAGTACAATGCCTTCTGTTTCGTGAAGTACGACACCAACGACGTAGATTTAACACGTCCACGGTAATCGTTTAAAAATCAGAACTTTTGACGGAAGAAAGGATTTTCTCTACGCAATCGATTTAATTTCACTGCTTTTAAATTATGCCGCGCGATAAGTGCTATTAATGGCACTTATCTACGTTCAACCGAACATAACTAGCTTTCATTTATAAAACATTGAACTATCGTAACGAGATTCACGATCTTACACGTGCAACTATATTTAGAGGCATTATTCCAGTAAAAAAGAACCAGGCAGAATATATTCATCGTAAAGTTAAATATTCCGCTTGACTTTTACCTGTGACGATTTTCGAACACTTGTCGACAAATAGCGCCGAGAGGAGATTAAAATAAAACAGCTTCTGCGTAGGTAGCAAGAAAGACGCCCCAGGCAAAATGTTTTTCCGTAGAGGCTCGATGGTACAGAGTCGTTTTTTGATACCTTCATTTAACGTTCGCCGTTTGACAATGGGTTCACCGTAAACGAAGTATTAGGATCCTTAAGCCTCGCAGGTAACTAAACCCGAAGGGACATAGTGCACGTGGCTTTACGGATTCTTTGTGTCGGTGAGAGGCAAGGTGGTCAAGAAGGTACAAGGTGTCGAAGGGTCGTCAGGTTCCCTTGTTTAGATCGTTAAGCGACGACAGGGATCGCGCATAATTAGGCTTCACCTTGTCTGACGCCCGCGTCACACGTAGCTTACAAATCGGTTCGGTGATCTCGCTTTCCGAAGATTTAGCTTTCGTGTCTACGAACATTTAGTTCCGATATCGTGAAACGCGTACAAAATTTTACTATCACAGCCTCCTGACGACGATCATCTGACGAAAATGTTTCGAGTCTCTGGGTCATCGTCCTCGAAACTATACATCGATCCACTTTCCTTCGAACGCTAGACAATCTTCCATCTTACATAGTAGCGCGTTTCCTATCGTCTCGTAGAACGGCAATCGATCTCTCAGGGTCGCGTCGTCAGCCAGCCGTTTCCCTGGAATTAACCCCAAAAAACGTTGTCGCTGCGCGTCAAAGCTTCCCTGATTGGTAGGCTCGATGGCGGCCGGCTTGATTGGTATCATTGTAGAGGGAGGGGAGACATTTTATGCAGCGGCCTGTGCACCGCGACTCGAACTTGAATACCGAATCAGCCGGTCGAAAGAGAAGCAGAGAGGCAGAGAAGCAAAGCCAAATGGAGGGGCAGGGGGACGCGATAAAGAGAAAAAAAGATGGAAAGCGACGAAACCCATAGGAGCGACGAGGAAGATTTTACCGGTTTCGTGGCTACGTAGCCCCGGTAACAGTAGAACGAACGAGGTTCCCCATCCCTCTGCAGCATTTTAATAATCCCCGAACTCCCTTCGGAGCAGCCCGAACAAGGATGCAGCGCAGCTGGACCCCTTTTTGCCTCGTGCCCGGTGTTAAGGGGGTACCGCCCTCCCACTGCGTTCCATCTCCCGGCACGACTTCTCTTTCGTCCCCCGCACGCAACCCTCGTTCTCGCGGACGAAGATCGGGCCTCTTTCATAGGCGACAATCACAGCGTAACCCGAAACGAATGCCGCTCGAACGTTCGCCGGCCGAGTGCCGTGTGCTGGAGTTGCGAAGCGATGCGTCGAGCGTGAAACGAACGGGGACGGTGGCATAGAGCGGCGGTTGTCGGCGTGATGCGGGTCCATAGTTTCTCTATGCTGTACGCGGCCGTCCGTGGACCGTGGATCGCCTGTATTTCGCCATGTCGAGCACGCCTTTGTGCTCAGGTATTCCGTCGTTTCCCTCTGCCCGTCTGTCTTTCCTCTTTCATCCTAGCTTCTACCATCCGCGCGATGTCGCCTTTCGTTTCCCTTCCTTTCTACCTCTCTCGGTAGCGGTTCTTTCTTTACCCGGATTACGGCCGGTCCTTCTCCGTTCCACGGTTCGTTTTCTCGTTTCTCGAACTCTCTATCTCGTTCAAAGTCACCCTCAAAGTCTGTCGTTCACAGTGACGACGGGAACGGGTGGCGAGACCGAGCGAGAAGGACAGAGAAAGGGAAGACAGGCGGATCGAGATTAAGGCAACTTCGCAGACTCGGCGACTGCGCCCGCGGCTCTCTGTGTGCGGAATACTTTGTTGGAATAGCTGAGACCGCCTTGCCCCCGATCGGAAGCGCCGCGACGACGAAAGCGGACAGGCACCCGCGCGCGTCTCGCGCCGGCCGATCTCCTCCGTTTCCTGTCACCGACGCCAACGGCTAACCCCTCGAACGGCCAATAGCCTCGGCTTGTTCCTCGTATCTCCACGGACCATTCTTCCTCCTAAAGACCATTGCTATTCCTCCGATTCCAGCGAATTACACCGGTATGGTAAATAGCGATGACGACGAAGTCGGCTCTTGGATCCCGGCAGCTGACTTTCAAACGCGAAAGAAAGTTTCTCGAGCGAACCCAGTCTGATTTCTTTTTGTAGATTCCTCGAGACGATGAAACCTTTCGAAATGAGATTCTTCGTTGGCTCGTTTTGCACGGTGGGTAGATGTTTTTTAAATGACAGCTGCGTAGTTGCTGTTAAATATACTGTGCTAAACTGGTTTGAATTTTATTAATACTCGAGTCTCTTTCCTGATCGTATTTGATCGCGAGCATGTTTCTACTCGAGGCTTCGCTAAGTTTCGTCGCTAGATACGAGTTACATCTTCGAAATATCACCAGGCGTTTTGGTTTCACGTCGAAATGTACTTTCAATTTCTTAGTCTTTTCCAATGTAATTAAGTAGATATCCAGGTTTGACCATTGACACCGAAAGGATAGTCAAGTAAGAATGTTACCAGTTGGAACTCAACCGCGAGCTCCGTTAGTTTTGTACTTGGACGAAGGTTTCAGGCAAAGATCCGCAAACGCAAATCACACTAATTCTGTTTGCGATAGTAACTAGCAGTGACTGGCTGCGCTTTGAAGGGCCAGCCAATTAGTAGTGACGAAGATATTACGTAAATCTACTTAAACGAGCGAACGTCGAACCGTATAAGGGTCTTGTATTTACTGGGAAATACACAGCCACGTATAGTCTTAAAAATCCATGTCAATCCTCGCTAAATGATTCATTTTTAAGCTCGAAAGAAAGAAATCGCTGATATTGCAACTCGCAAATGAATTTTAGTACATGTGACGAGATTTTCAACTTGATATTCCCAGAAATTAAAACGTTAAGTGGCACTGATATTGCGAAAAACGTTACCCTACGCTTGCTTATCCCTAGATTTCGGATTAAAGTAATAAATTACAATATCTTTTGTGAAATTGCCTGCCTCTGTGGAGTTAAAAAAGTGACGAAAAATTCGAAGAGGAGCGAGCGCAATTCCTGTGGCGGCAGTCGCGACAGTTGTCGGAGATCCCCAGAAAGCCGAAACGGGAACAGCGAAGTTCACGTAGTACGGGTTCTGTCGCGTGTATCGAGAAATTTACAGTCACCCGGCAATACGGGACGAATCGAAGCGGGACCACCGCTTCCCGCTCCTTTCCCGGCGTTTTGGTTTCCTGGAAATCTCTGGAACCGATTCGCGCCATTATCGTGAAATCCAATTTCTCTGGAAGCAATTTCCACCTCGGCTGCCGGCTTCCCGAAACTCATCCCAGCCGGCTGAGCGGCGAAAAATTCGGCGGTCGGTCGGTCGGTCGGTCGGTCGGTCGGTCGGTCGACGTCGTCGTCGTCGTCGTCGTCGTCGTCGTCGTCGTCATCGTCGTCGTACCGCCGTTCCATACACACCCGTTACATCCCCGCGGTCACGTCTCTCTTTATCTCTCTTCGTCCCTCTCTTTCTCCACTCGGCTCGCCTCTTCTCGTTCGCAGCCTCTTTTTTTTCGCTCTTTTTTTCTCTCCCTCGTTTCCTCTCTCTTTCTCTCGCGTGCTTTCGGGCCTCCAGCACGTTCATCGGTGTCTGAAAAGCTCCGGTAGGCAGGCGGACCTACGATATGCTACCGCTCGAGTGTGGGCGCGCGCGCGCGCACACGCTCTCCAAAAGAGAGAACAGAGAACGCCGACTAGGTCGGAGGAGGACAGCGGGAAAACGAAGAGGACGGCGCGAGAACGGCGTGACGAGGAACGATCGTGGGGTCGGAAAGAGAACGCGACAGACGGAGGAAGAGCAAGAGAGAGGGAGAGAAGCGGAGGAGAGACGAGGATGGAACGACAAAGAGAAGCCGACGCTTGGAGAAAGAGAACGAGGGAGCGGTGCACACGATCCGAGAGGAACGATCAGACCGAGGGATCGTTTAATAGAGAAGGACGGAAGGCGAGAATCCGAGAGAAGGAGAAGAAGCGTGGAGAAAAAGAGAGGCAGGATCGTGCGCGCTTGCGGAAGAGAGCATCGGCTGAAGCGTGAGGAAGGGGGAGGAGAACGACGACGAGGAGATCGGGGATGAGGTGGCAGCGGAGAGGCAGAGGGAGAGTAGCGGCATGGAACGGAGCGCCAGAGAGACCGAGGGAACGAACGAGCAACGAAGAACGAGTTAGTCGAGGACAACGAGGACAGAGCGTGGCGGTCGACGAAGACGGGAAAGTCGGACTAACGCGGCCGCCCGAGCGAGACCGAATCGAGCCGAGGGAAGGCAGTGCCGTTGGCGTAGTAACGTGCCGTGGCTGCCTTGCTTGCCCGCCTGCCTGCCTCTGCCTGCCTGCCTGCCTGCCTGCCTGCCTGCCTTCCTGCCTGCCTGCCTCTGCCTGCCTGCCTGCCCTGCCTGCCTGTCTGCCTGGCAGCCGCCTGTGCTCGCCTGCCTGACTCACCGTTAGTGTGAGAACGCGGCTGTGTGCCGGCGCGCTCTCTGCGTGGCGCGTCCGTCGGGTCTCTCGTTCTCATTGTGTGTGCGAGGGGAGACCCGACCGACGAACGGTTGTGTGCGTTTCGTATAGGTGGATGGGGGTCCCGGCCCGGCTTTCGGCCCGTCCCGTCCCGTAGGTAGAGTATCGCACCGCTCGCCACCCGCTATCCACAGCAGTTTCAGCCAGCCGCCCGCCTGCCAGTGTCCCACCGCACGCCGAACCGTTTGCACTCAGAAGCGATCAGGGAGCCCTTCTCTCCCTCGACTTCCCCCTTCGAGAGAAACGTGCGCGCGCGCGCGCGCACGCTCTTCCACCCCGGCGAGTCGCGCATCGCGTACCCCGCCGCTATACGCCGCCTCTATATCCGCCGTTTCTCGTCTCACGTCTCTCGTCTCACCCTCGCTCCTTTACGCCCTCGTCTTCGTTACACGCGCGTTATTTCTCTTTGTTCTTCCCGGCGGGACGATAGCATCTTCGTCCCCCTTTTCCAACTTCTCCCCGGGTTCCGTCTACCGGTCGTCTTCTTTTTCTCCATCGGTTTCCTCCCCGGTTTCCTTTTTCCTCTCTTTCTTCTTCTCTTCTTCCTCTCTGCCTCTGTTTTTCCTCCTTCGCCGCCAGTCTCCCGACGCTCTTCTTTCTTTTTTCGCTGTCAGTCACACTCGAAACGCACGAGCGCCGACTATCGTTCTCTCCCTCCTGCTCGCTCCCACTTTCCTCTCTGTCGGTTGGCTGGCGTTCGGCGTGTTTAACCTCCCGCCGTCCCACAAGCAGCCCCTCCACCGCCCGACACCAGGCTTCTGTCTCCGTTGGCAGCGCGAGCGGGCCATTCGTTCCGTCTCGTTCGCTCGACTCCTCTCGTGTTCCGCGCGCACACGGCTGCTCCGTCCCTCTTTCTCGCTCCTGAGTAGCGCCGGTGTGTACTCCCGCTGTCACCTGATCGCGGGACGCTTTTCGCGGGTGAGATACCGCTCGGCCACCGAGTCAACCGAGTCTGCCGCCGCCGCCACCGTCGCTCGGTTTTCCTCCTCCGCACCCCGAGCCGCCTCTTCCTTCGGCATCTGCTCCTACTCTCCTCCTTCTTCCTCTTTCTTTCACGGGACGCGCGCGCGCTTTCCTTTTCCTTTCCGTCTCGCGCGGACACGTCGTGCTGGTCTCTTCCTATACTCGGCTCTTTGCCGCCGCGCTACGTCGAACGTGCACGCGGCTAGCTGGTGGTTTTCGAGAGGGAACGAAACTAAGGGAAAAAAGAAAACGAAGAAAAGCGACGAAAGTAGAGGCGAGACAGGAAGAAGGGAAAACGTCAAAGACGTGGAAAACAACCGATAAACCGAGGCGGAGCTATGGACACACGGTAAAAAAAGAGACGAGAAAAAGACGGTAAAAGGGAGAAAGAGAGAATCGCAAGAGGAAAGAAAGACGGAGGATCGAGAGTGCGAGGGTACGAGAGAGAGAAAGAGAAGTGCGCGCCACCGACATCGTCCAACCACGACTGGCTTGGCCGATCTCTCGCCTCTTCTTCCTCCTTTCACGGATCTTCGCCGGTGCACACGTCTGAAGCCGACCGACTGGAGAGGGAGGTGACACTTTCGGAACGTGGACACGCGGCACGCACGGATCGTCACGCTGGATACGTGAGGATCCAGGAGAACTCCGCTGGCTACCGTGCTCTCGTGCAGGTCGGTGATATAGTGTGTTGTGTGTTCGTAACCGCGCGGTCAGTCAAGTGTTCTGCGAGTCCCGCTTCTTTTTTTTGCTCCTCGTCTTCGACTCTCCGATCCGTGCCGTGCTTTTTTTTTTTACTTCCGCGCGCTCCAGCAACGTTCTTTTTCTCTTTGCTTTTTTTTCTTCTCTTCTCTTTCTTTCTCTTCCTTTTCGCGAGCATACCGCCAGTCTCGCGAGTATATATCGGCCAGTCTCTAGATCGTCGCGACCACGACAGCCGCAACGACACCGTCCACGATAACGACGACGACGACACCAATGCAAACAGTGAGCGCGTGAGTGTCCCTGATGTGTCTGTGAGCCGTCTGCCTCTTTCCTTTTTTTTTTTTTCTTTTCACCGTGTCGGAGCTGCGTGACGACCGACCGGTGCCGCCGATAACTTCGCAATTCAAAAAGGCGGCGATAATTCGTAAGTGTGTTGGTCGCGGCACGCCTGCGCTTTTTCCTTTTTTTTTTCTTTTCGTTACGTTTTACGGCTCGTTAAAGCTCACGGAATCGTCGCGCTTCGACGTCGTCCCCCCATGAATATGGAGATGAACGGTCGCCCGTCGATCCTTCCCTTGCTCCGCGTCGCCTTTCTTTCATCCGTCGCCCCGTCATCGTCGCCGAACGGCGACGTGCTCGAGTTTCTTTCGAGCGTTCGCACGCGATCGCCGTGCTTCACCCGTCGCGCGTGACAACACGCCACGCGAACGCGTTCCGTCGCGCCGTTTCGTTCACGACCCGATATTTGGCCACCGTCGTGTTTCCCGTGCTGGAAAAAAAAAGTGTCACGAGGAAAGTGTCGTTCGATCGGCCACCGATGGCACGCTGTCGCGCGTGTGTCACGCTTTCACGAGTCGAACCGCCGCGCCGTGTCGAACCATGAGCAGATCCGTCAGTCGATTTTGGACGAGCCGCGTTTCGCCAGGAATTTTACCGGAATGCCGATTCGACGAAATTATTTTTCCTTTTCTCTGAAAATCGTCCGTCACGTTCGTGAAATCCTGTGACAGCAGTGTTTCGACGTGTTTCGCGTGCCGATCTTTGGCGATCCATTCGCCGAAATCGATCGAACGAGCCATCCGGATTACGATTTTCTCGGTGTAAAAGAATTTTGTGCGAATTATCTTGTAAAACGTTTTTAATTACGTCGATCGATCCAAAGAAAACGCGTCTCTTTCGAAATGCCAGGCGTTTTCGTACGTGGAATCAGAGAATCTCTGGTGAAAAAGGTCGCCTTCCTAACGATTTCTCCTCCCATGGCATAAGAAGAAAGACGAGAAAGGTGGAAAAAAAGAAGTAACTGTGGAAGGTAGAAAAATCGCGAAAGGCTTGTCGACGGAGAAAAGTTGAAGAGAAGTTGGGAATCGGTGGTGGAAAGAGGGAGGGAGAGAGAAACGCCGGGAGTCGCGTCGGTGTGTCGGAGGAGATAGCGGCATCCGTTTCGGTGCCCGTTGCGGGACGGTCGCCACACCCGCCCGTTTGGGAATTCAACTTACTGCCGCTCGGGACACCGAAGCGTTCGACGTTTTCTCCACGGTGTGTGTAACGGGTATCACGAAAGGCGGCTGTTCGCGGCGGATTAGATTCCGACCGGCGCAGAAATTGCTGCCCCACGGTCTTTCGCTTTTCTGCGCCGCGCTCCGTGCCGTTACAGACATTTGAACCGCCGTGCCCGGTGATACGTAACGATGGAACATCGAACGGAAGCGATCAGAAATCGCGATTGAGAAAAAACAGATCGATTCGAATGGTGTTTCGCGGATCGAACGATTTTTAATTAAATTTTAAACGTCGACACTGTGCAATTGACAAACAAAAAAGTGTGATTCGAACGAAAGTGTACACGAATCGTCCAAAATCGGCGCGGCATCATTTGCGATGAACCGAGGATCGAATAGGTGATTATTTTAGTGGTGATATTGGATTTGTTCCTCTCTTTCTTTTTTTTTTTTTTTTCAAATTGACAAAGTTTGGAAAGTTACATCGTGTGGAAATTACATCGAGCGCTGTAGAGCAGGTGTTTTATCCCTTGTTTTTCGGTAAGGTGTTACGATTCTTTTCGTTATCGAATTTGCGATCGATCCAAGATTCGTCGAGACGTCTTTGTCTTCGTTTTACGTTGTTGTCACGAATGCGTTTAAGGTGGTCGATCGTGGTAATTAATTTGAGTTTTATATTTTTCGTGGCTCCTTTATTTTCTTTTGCGATTCCGTCAAAATGTAATAGAGTATCATTTGGTTTGATCTAAATTGGGACTACGTCCTAAGTTGGAAAGTGTTGTACCGAGACAAATTGCGTCGCCAAAAGGAGACATCGAAATTGTTAGGAAATCCTTTGGGATTAAATCTACTGTAAACTTCGCATAACGACCAATAATATATATCGAAAAACCCACGTAGATTCTAAAAAAAAAAATCAGTTACAGCCCATTCTATTTATTCGAAAAGATAGCGCTGATACGTACCGCGATAGAAAGATTTAGTCGACTGGAAATTATCAAAAATCCGATTCGATTGTCGCATGGGATTGTTGGTGAGTTTCGATGCTTCGAACGCTTCGACTATCAAAGTCGTGTAATTATCTTGGAAGAAATATCGAATGGCGTGCAGTTTATACTCGCGGAATCACGTGGGAAATAAAACCGAGGAAAAGAGGAGAAACATGGAATCGAGTGGCGAAAAAATTCCAATCGGGCCGGGAAAAGTATCAAAGCGCGGCGCAAAGAGCGTCCTCGTCGAGTTGTCGAGTCGAGGTCTGGAAAGTTTCCTGACGCATGGATACGCTCAGCTATCCCGTTGGCTCTTGAATATCCGTAACCTATCTCTCTGTTTCTCTCCACCTATCCTCGACAAGGTGGAAACTCGGCAAAAATTCCCCATCTTCTATTCCCGTGGTCCTAGTTTTCCAGAAGCCGCACACCCCTGCCTCAACACGGATCTCTCGCCCCCTTCGATCAATAGTCTAGGTAAACACGTTACTCGCGGCAGACTGCATCCCGACACCGCTCGGAAACTGCCAAAAGTGCAACGTATACCGGGGGACCTGGGCTCGACCGCCAGGATTGCCCTTTTCCGCTCTTAACTTTCCGTCCCGATCCGTTTTGCACTCTCCCAATTCGCGTTAAAACAGACAGAAATTGGCTCTTTCGATTTTCCACGGGTAGACACGGGAACGATCGTTCGATATGCTTCGATGAATGGGTTAATGGACTTTCTATAATCAGAATGTCGTTTATATCGTCTGAGATTTGTCAGTTATCTTCGACAATTGGCAATTTCACCTATACCAGGGACATGTTTGGAAACCATTTTCACATTTTACATGTGCTAGGAATCCTGCGATAATCGTAGAAATATTTCAGTTCCATGCTTTTCGGGGGCAAAAATTTCCGAGCTTTGATCGCACCTGGTTCGCGGTCTTGGCAAATTTCATCCCCGAGACGAGTCAAAATGTAACATCCTCTGGCATCCTCGATTCACCTTCGATGCGATCCTCCTTCCAAGCCACGTTCCAACTTAAATCACGGTCTACCGTCTAGAATTCCAAACTACCCACCGATAGCAGAAGGAAAAAAGAGCGAGAGGAAAACAAGAGAGCGAAAAGCAAGAAGACGTGGTAAAAAAAGAAAATCCCCCAGAGAGATAGGGAGAGGGGGGGGGTGGTTTGCGAAAGAGCGCATAGGGCCGGTGGTTGCGAGCGGTGCACGATGGCACGACGAATCGAGCAGAAAAGTGGGCGCCGCTGGGCTCTCTCTTTCTCTCTCTCTCTCTGTGCGTTGGTCTGGCTTGCGAAACCGATCGTGGAAAGGAGAGAGGAGAGTCGGGTTGCGTGGTGCGCGGGAAACGGCCGGCCAAAAGCGGCGCGTTACTCGCGTACGTGCGTGCGTGCGTACATGCTTGCGTGGCTCTGTTGGATGCGTGTGGCTCGTGTGCGCGCGCCTGTATATAGAGGCGGTCGGATGGCCGCGGGCCACGGTAGAGGTGTACGTGGTAATACAGTGGCCATGCGAGCTTGATTACACATTGCGATCACGAGTGTTCCACGAGCGGGCGGACATAAGGCCTTTTGTCACACCATGGCCTGCGGGCAGGAAGCACGTAGCGTGACACCGGGCCGCCTCGCTGTGCAAGCGGCACCCACATTATACGCCGCGCGTAATATGTATATGACGGGATACGCCGGTGCGACGAAGACAGAGGGAGAAGGTCGACGTAGAGGCAACCAGCCAAGGCAGAGGGTACAGCAGAAAGAGGGAGAGGGAGTAAGAGAGTGTGTTGGGAGGTGGACCGAGGGTAGAGGACGCGCCATAATACTGGTGGTCCCATGCCGGTACGTGACTTGTGTGCCGCTTTAAGTCGCCGGGACGCCCGAGTCGTGGCCTTCCCGAGAACACCAACCCGGTTTCTGCCACCTAAAGGAGCGCGCACGGCTCCTATTGCGCCCGGGTTATTGTATCCGGTATCGGGTGGCCGCGAGTTTCGACCACGGTAATCGATTGCGCTCTCGGGGCCGGCGAGTTGTGCGGCGTGCCGGCAAATTGCCGAGAGGCTCCGTTTAGCGAGCCGTCTCGCGGAAAATCGGCAGCGTTACCTCGCTCCGTAACCGAGACGAAGGCAGGGTGATCCTGATAAGGGAGATGGATTAGGGCGAGTAGTTTCGCAGGAACGGGAATCTTGCGTTTTGAACTTGTTCGTTGGAATTGCCCAACAATTCGAAGGAGTTTCGATTTAACTCTGAAACCTCGTTGCCACTTGCGCCTTGTTACTAGCTACGAATCGGAACAAAATTTATTTATCCTACTAAAATTGGAATATTTAGAAAGAGAATATGTATATTGTGCGTGTGTGTGAGAGAGAGAGAAGGGTTTATGTGTTTTAAGACTGGAAACCCTACCGCAGAAGGAAACTAAAAACGAACATGTCGTGACAAATTGTCGTGTTAGCGATGCTTTCGCAGAAAATTGAAATCGTCATGAAAGATCTAAGGGTTTCGAGAAAGTGAATAGGGAACGTAACGGTTCGTAGAAAAATCGAATACGCCTTTGGGATTGTTGAGTTGCAGCTGCAAGGGTGAATCGACGAGAAGACGCGTTCAGACGGAAGTAGGGCGAGTCGGAAAACCGGAACGTATCTTATTCTTGGAAAATTCGCGAAACTCGCCAAGGCCATCGGTATAAGAATTTTTTAGGCAACCGTAGCCGAGCTTTTGCCCCGGTAGAAATCGGTGATATTTTTAATTAAACTTGAGACGATGCCAACGATGATTTTCTTAAGTGGATAGCACACTGAGAATCAAAGTGGCTTTGTTTTTTACGAATATCATTTTAGAATACTAGTTGCGACGTCTAATAGCTCTGGTGAAGATAAATCTCGAGGCAGGGAATAAACTTCAAGTTGAAAAAAGAGTCGTTACCTGCCAAAGACTTGTTGCATTCTAACGATAAGAAAAATCGTTGGTTTGGCGTTGCGTGCTTGGCGATCGGGAAAATCGCGGCAGAACGGCGCGGCGCAGCGCGAGCCGCGATACGTGGCGAGTCTCGTTCGCGTGAAAGGTGACGTGTCGCCTTCAATTTTCTCGATTCCGTCGCGCGATTAACGTCCTCGGCGTGTCGGCGTATCGGTTCGTTCTCGGCCGCTCCAATTTTTCGCAGTGTGCGCGTCGCATTCCTCCGATCGATCTCGTACGCGGTTTCCGGTTGAATTCCGCGGCACGTCAGATAATTTCAAGGATCTGTTCTCTGCAAGACGAACCGCCACGCTGATTAGAAGTATCTGATTATCGTGAAGAAGAGCCCCGTGTCAAGGTTGCTCTACCCTCGCTTCGCTCCGCCATTGTTCTCCTTAATTTCGATTCATTGATACCCCAGCCGACAATAACCACGATAATCATTCCTCGACAGGACTGCCAACAAAGGTCGTATATATTTGCAATTCGAAGCGACGTCGATCTTTCTTTAAGGAGTTAAATGCCTTTTTTGTGACGTGTCACTTTTTATAGAGTACTTAATCTTCGTCGACAAACTCGATCGTGTACAATGGCAAACAACTAGAAATCGAGGAACTAATGTAGTTTTTGCACAAAATCTCCGAACGTATCAAACGTGAACTTTTTGACGTGTCGGAAAATATATTCTGTACGATCAAGAATCCATTTTCTCTCGAATTGTTCCGGTCTCTTCGATTCGCGTTTTATCCTTAAAAAAAAAAGACAGATTATGAAGATATTCGGGGAACACAGAAAGCAGACGCTCGAGTTTCTGATCTTTAAAGAACAACTTCGGATCGGGAAAGCATGTTTATTCGCTTTTTTTATTCGGACGAATAAAAAACCTTGCAATTAAGACGGAAGAAACAGCGATATCGCGGCTGTGATATTAGCATCGATGGCGAAAAGATAATACAGTACGATCTACCGTTCGCAAATAGACACCCTGTTTGGTACAAAAGTTTGCCACACTCTTCGTTTATTGAAATGTCATCGTTAAAAGAAATTGGCGAATAACAAAATTCGCAAAACGCAAAGTCACGGGCGCGGCGGTAGCATATTATTCTTCAAACGCGAGTCATTTAATTCCAACGTAAAATAACGAAAATGCTTTCCAACGATAGCGAAGCATTTACTTTCCAAAACAAAAGAATCTTCTAATCCCACTCACCGCGAGCCATTTCTCTCGCTTATGCGGCTATTGACCTCTCGCGATGATTAATTAGATCCTCGTTTAATTAATTCAGCTCTTCCGAATACGTTTCATCGGCCAAGAGCCGTCTTGTACGTTGTATAAAACAATTTTCTAGATTCCTCCACCGTTGGTATCTTTCTCTTCGATTCGATAGTAACAACGAGTAAAATACCACGAACTAGAAATTATCAGATCGGTTCACAAGTTTGTGAGAATTTTAGCGGGTATGTCGTAACGGCAACGCGTAATTTATGAAAATTATTTTACGAATTAATAAAATTCGCCCACTACAACCGGAATTTTTGCCCATCGTAAGAAAAAATGATTACGTTTGATTATAGTTGACTAAATCTAAAGATTAGAGAAATGCGAAGTAATATCTGTTATAACTAAAGGAATTACTTTATAGCCAATAGCATAGTGTGATGCCACAGTGATAAGGTAAAACGATACAGCAGTTAATATGTAAAATATATAGCGCTTAAAAATGTAAATCAGAATGCACTTGCATCGTAAGCTACGTGACATCAATAAGCGGTTAATAATTATCGTCAAGGCGGCAATATATCCTAGGTAAAAATAAATCTTATCATCGTCTCCTGTTTCGTCTCTCGTTTTAGTTACAAATAAATAAATAACTAGAAAAACAAAAATAGTACAAGAGTATGCGCCAATTCCCAAACGGCTAACTAACAGGGGGGTGGGCTTAGCCCTTATTGGTCGTGTGCAACTAGCGTTCGTGGGTTTCCTAGGCCCGTGTAGTTACACCAAGTAACTCAGCCTTGCCGTTTTACGACAACAGTAATGATAATAATAATAATAGCAAGAATAAAAACTTGGATCGACGATAACGGTAAAAGGAAAAAGAAACGCGTCCTTGCGAGAAAGAGAATACGCAAGAAATTTTTCGACGAGTCGCGAAAGAGAATAGGCCTCGTCGTCATCCGGCGGCGGTTTTCCCTCGATTTTCATTCTTGGTCGCGCGCGCAATCTTTGATAATGACGCCGGAGATAATTTACAGTAAGCCGTGCGCCGCCTTAAGCAGCCGCGCCGCGCCGCGCTAAAGACCTCGTTTCTGCCACCTAAAGGAGCGCGGTTATATCGCGGCGAGGCTATCGGCCTCGTTCCATCGGTTCCCTTCTTGGACTCTAGCTTCGTTATCGCTCCCTGTGGATAGTAATTCCCAGTCGAGATCTTGGAAATCGATTTTTCGACCCGACTCTTTTCGGTTTAACCTTGCTTCGGCGACGTCTTTGTCGATTCTTTGTTGACGGTAAATGGTTTTGGATTTGTCAGAAATTAAAATTGGCTTGCGTAACTTGGCTTGCGTAATATCGTGTAAAAGATTCAAAAATAAACGACGGTTCGCGTAATCCGTATTCCAAAATAGCTACCGAAATTATTAGAAGCTCGACTTTCAGTAGTTTACCGCTGGCCGATGATTACTTTCTCATAACTTATCAAGGACGAATTGATAAAAAGTAGACTTTGATATCCAACGCATAAATAGCATATGACCTAAGTGTGCTAACGCATACTAACGTGCGATATACTTCGCCTATGTCATTTGGTCTTCGATTAACAGATCTAGAAAAGGGTTTACGTAAATCCTTAAATTAGACGATCTATAAAAGAAAAAAAAGATATGTTTTGTCGGGACTTTTCTATAAATTCCACGAGCTCCTATGATAACCAATTTGCACTTTCTCTCTCTCTCTCCCTTTCTCCCCTCTCTTTCTTCATTTCTGTTGAATTCTGTTATCTAAAGGAGCGTGGATACATCGCGGCGAGTTCATTACACGATTCAGGCTATCGCGGCGTATGGTCTGCGATCGACCTTATTGAATTAGCGTTCGCCGATGGGTTTGCTTGGCGATTATCTGACGCGGCCTATCTCTATATACCTGTCGTTCGTTACGGTTGTCGCGCCGGTTTGCGATAATTACGAAAACAAAATCTGGTTCAATTATACGAGCAGTCTGCGCCAATAACTTCTTTCTTTTCCCTAATCTTTAACCCTAATCTAGAGACGTCCTTCTTCGCAATTACTAGCAAGTTGAGACTAACTTTCACTCGTTCGCGTCGCTTGTGTGACGTAAAAATTCGACTTAAATGGCACGTTAACTCGCATTAAGGATGATATCGGTATCGCTTACGAATTAACAGATGTTTTATATGTTGTACGTCGTGAAACTAAGAATATTCAAAGTTTAATTAAAAATTACAAAACCTTGCTCTGTCTCTTAGAAACGCCATTAAGAAGGCTATTGCTACATGCAGGGTAGAATATTTAACTTGAAACGTGTTCGATGATTCCATTGCCCGATCGAAGAGGGTCTCGTCTCGATCATAACAGGCTGACGCAGGGGTTAGTTTGATCTGAGATAGGGCTGGAATCATGGGGCGTAACGGCGAAGGGTGAGCGCGACGAGGGGACGTTGAAAGTTCGCTTCTCCATTTTCGTGAACGCTTTTCCGTCGGTTTCCTTCCTTTTCCTCGTTCGATTTCGTGGTAGTCGATAATTAACGAACGCGTTGCGTGCTTTCCAATCGATTCGTTTCAATATGTACGATATTTCGACTTCTTAAATCGGTCGACTAGATTTTCTCAATATGCAAGCAAGCTAAAAAATCAAAGACAAAAATGAAAAATCAAAAAATCAAAAATCAAAAAATGACAAGACGTTAGCGTGGCGAGACGATCGCGATACGCAAAGGAAATCGGTGGCTGGTTAAATAACCGGTTTCCTAATTCGCTGCGCCGCCGTCCGAGTCGCGCTCGTGTCTAATTGCATACCATTTATGTCGCGCCGCCGTTCTAACACCTGTCTTACGAAAATCCATTAGTGGCGCGCATGCACGAGTCCGAATAGTCGGCTGACGTGCGAATTCGTAGCTTCGTGGTCGTAGCCGAATGACAGCCGCCGCCGGCTTACCATACAATCCCTGCCCCCTACTTGCGCTTCCATCACCATTTTCGCGTCTTGGGATCTCGAGGACGAACGTCGTTTTTCGCGTGTCGGAAACGTCGCGGCTCGTTACACCGCCACGATGAAGCGTTGGTTTCTATATCGATTTCGTCGAGCGTCGAGAGTCGTTTAAAAAACGTCGACACGTTCCTGTTTTATTTTTTCCATCGTTTCCTTTTATTTTAGTTTTAGTTGGATACCTTGAAACGTACGTGTGAAACGGATCGTGATCGTGCAGCCGTTTCTTTGCTTTTGCGACCAGTGCGTGATATGTGCTCAGCAAAGACACAGTTTTTTAATTATCTCAAGGTATCTTATCGTTTGTCGAAAATATCGGTAGAACAGATCAGAATTTTATGTAAAAACTATCGTTCGGGAGAACTGAATGTTTAAAAACCGACGTGTTTCGATATCTATCGCGTGGGGACTAATTATTGAAGCAATATTTGCATACGTGTGAAACATATTTTCCTTGTCCTTTTATCACGAATACAACGTTTTAACTACGCCGTCTTTATTTCAGCAAACAGCCAAAGGATTAATGATTCTAAATTTTCGACATTTCTTTTAATATACGTTTGTTAGCTTACGGTGCTTTCCAAAAAGTTGAGAGAGAAAGGAACGATTTAATAGCGAAAGAAATTTTTACCGCTGCTAGGAAACGCTGTTAAAGGCAACAGTACTCGCTACGATGATAGACGGAAACGTAGGCCGCGTTCATAAAGCTTTTCTTCACACATCATCGAGGCTAATCCTAAGAGACACCAGTCCTTTGACAGTCTTCTCGAACGAGATAAGGATTCTGACGTGGTGACAAGCTCTCGAAGCAGCCTAAGTTCATTGAAATGACATTTTTCCTTGCAAAATGAATACCATGTTTGTTAATTAAGAATTTCGAGTCCGCGAGGTCGGAATAGTAAGGTGAAATCGATTAGACGCTAAAGTATATGCGTTGAGGCGACAATTTAGAAACACGAAAAAAGATAAGAAGGCTTAATTCAGGGCCGTGCGATGTCAACTTAACTGCTTTGTCCTTTCTGAGATATCTAAATACATTTCATGTATCGGAACCATATATTCTCCAATTTTGAAAGCCTGTGAGTTGTTATTTTTCGCACAATGCGCATATTTTAAATAGACGGTTTAAATATTAATTCGCAAATGACACCGCACTTTATGCAATAATCTTGAATTATTTTGATACAATCAACAGACGACAGATATTCTTTTAATTTTTAGTCTAAAAAAGGCTACAAGGTCGATTTAATATTAATATAATTTGTTAGTATTAATGCAATTCTGTTTTAATATTAATCTTTTTGCCACGTTCACCCGTTTGTTGCCGTTGCGCGAAACAATTGTGTCGCGAGTCTACGCTTTGCCGTAAAGGGTAGCCGTAAAGGAAGAAAATAATCGCAGGAAAAAATGTCAATCAACTTCAACGAAAATTGTCAACTAATGACTGAAAATGTAGACTGTAGTCGAGTTTAATGGACGAATAAGCGGATCGATACGATTTTGTTTTCCAAAGTTACAGCCGGTTCGAAAAAGCTAGCTCGAATCTCGTAATGATCCGCGTGCTTGCTGAAATCTACGCCGATACCGATCTTTTGAATCGCGGTCGTAAGCCTGTGGTCGAAAAGCTAATTTTAGGCGAAAAAAGTTTTTCTCTCGAGAGAAAGAGAAAGGCATTGCGGCAACGTGAACAGGCGAAACCAATTTCTGTAGGTGAATTTCAGCAGCGCGTATTACCGTGGCCGCCACGCCGCTAGGTTTCCACCTACTTGGTCGGCAGTCCATTAGCGGGCCGGTCTCGTTAAAACGTTTCCGCCGCTTAATCGTGCATAGCTAATTCCACTTGTCACACGTGCCGGTATTCTTTTTCTTTTGCAGACAAGATTCCTAGACGAGGACAACCGGGTCGATTTTCCCGCGGGCAACATCCCGGAAGCGACGACAACGACTGGACCGTCGCCAGTGGACATCGTGGACGTCGATATACAACAGCCAGCACACGACCACCCCCTGTCGCTCGCTCGGCCTCGTGTATCGTCTCTCTGTGTACGTGGCTGCTGTCTGTGTCTCCGTCCGTCTGTCGGCGCGTGTACCCGCGTACGAACGATAATGCTGGCGGCTGACGGTTTCGGTGATCGACGACGACGCGGCCGGTGAACTAGTGACAGTGTGAAATCGATCGTGAGCAGGGAAACCGGCTAGCGGTAGCACTAAATATACCGCAGGAATAATGGCCAGCGCGACAATGGGACTCCGTCGCAGAGTGCCGGTGAACAATTCGCCGACCCCGTCGGGCCAATCCTCGTCCACTGGCTCGTCCAGCAAACGTTCAAGATCCGAGAACAACAACAGCCCGTCCCATGGTAATCTCAACTCTATGCCACGGGACGAGCCACCGACCAAGAAGTCACGTGGCACGTCGACCAACGCGACCAAGGGCTCGTCGTCCTCGTCACCGGAAACCAGTCCCTCGTCCAAGAGCCGAGGTGGTTCCGTGTCGAGGTCCAACGCCCAAACCAAGACATCCTCGGCATCCGTGTCCACGTCAGACGCGGTGTCCAACAACAGCGTGCTGTCCAATAGCTGGCAGACCTCGTCGAACATGTCCGATGTGTCGACGTACGCATCGGTAGCCGGATTGAGTATGGCCGCGAGTCCAACCGCTGGCCTGTGCGCCGGTGGTCTCAGCATGCCCACTCCGATCCCGTACATGTCCTCGTCGATGGCGACGTTCGTCGGAAATGCCACCAACCTAGGCAAGAGCTCGTCCGTGTCGTACTTGGACATTTCCAACATGACCGGTGGCTCTTTGAGCACGTCCGCTGGCTTGAACAGCGGCTACGTCGGCAACGGGAACGCTGGCAACGCGATGGACTCGAAGAACGGCGTACCCATGCCGTTCCCTGGAATGTCGGCTGGCGTGAACGGCACTGGTTACGGGATGCAAAAGGGTCAACCAGAGAACGCCGGTCTACCCAAGAAATTCCAAAACGACGGAATGTTCAACGCGTATCAACCGTGGGTGATCAAAACATACGGAGATTTGGCGAAAACTAAGACGATCACGATCAAAAAGTACGCTCGTATATTGCGAACACTGAGAGGTGAGGAAGTGAACAGTGCGGAGAACAGTAAGTTCCGATTCTGGGTAAAGAGCAAGGGCTTCCACATCGGCCAGCCGGAAGGATACGACGCGAAACCGGCGGACAGGATTATCGGCCGTCACGCGGTGACGAGTCCCGGATTGGATCCTCCGCTATACGTGCCCACACAGCTGCCGCACAACAAGGTGAGTCTGTCTCTTCTATGGATTATCGTGTTCCTCGTGGATCTCGCCGCGCTTCCGGCTATAGGCTGCAGCTCTGTGGCCAGTTGTACGAATCGTTCCGGGGAATCGCGTGCGCTCAACGAAGTTTCGACGTTTCAGGATAATCGTTTATTTGTTCTAACGGATAGACGTAACAGGACGCGAAGATAACGGTCTACTTCGGTTTGAGCGGTTTCGCAGATGCTCCGATAACCTAGAGAAAGCATATTTGTTCGTTCGAAGACGTCGAGACATTAAATTTTTCTGAAATCAGATAAAACTGGAATCGATCTGAAAGCGAGAAAACACCTGGAAAACGAAGCGAAACGAGTTACTCCAAAATCACAAGTCGGTATGGTCGGTGCCCAAGGGTTTTCGAAGCGAGCCACGCTAAAAATACTTCGTATTGAGTTCGCACATTTGTCCGACGCCGCACTGAATATACTCTGACCACGTATAAACACACTTCAGTCTGCTTCGGTTCGGTTTCACTTATAGTCATCGTTTTTAAACTTCGCTTCGTGAACCTTAGGCAAACGCGTTACGATCGCATCGCTTCTTTCCTCGCTGGCTCCGAACTTTGATCGATTTCTAAAACTACAGTTGCGGATATTTCGCGCGACTAAACTCAACGCATCGCGTTGCGTCACGTTTTCTCCGATTCGTTGTCGCTTAGATCATTCGTTGTTACATTTCTCGTCGTTGCATTCGAATTCACTAGGAAGAAAAGCGAAGTAAGACGAAACTCGCGCGTACCAGGCAAATTAAAAATGTAATCAACGAGAAACAGATGCTGGTAGAAAATCAGCGGCAAAAAGCTGGAGCGCGTTTCTAACCAGGCAGATAATACGTATCACCATGCACGAAAACTCGCCATAAAACCAGCATCCCCGGAAGCTGTCGCGCTCAAACGCCTCCGAGCGAGTGCGCGCGCGAGCGTAGACCGCAGACGATTTCTCGGTGGATTCGCGCGGCGGTCCAGTGGGGTTACGGGTCGAGAGAATTTATCTAGCGGGCAAGTGGAAAAACCGCGAGAAATCTCGGGCACGGTTGCCAGGAAAATGGATCGCGAGCACGCTCTTATACAACGCGAACGGGGCAAGGGTGAGCGAAAGAAAGAACAGAGCGGCGAGGGAGAAAGGGGAGAGAAGGTGGTCGGATAAGGTGGCTGCCTAATTACGTCTAATTACACGGACGTGCATAGGCAGCCGCGGTGGCTGCCGCCGCGGCGTATTCGCCGTTCCACCGGACAAAGAAATTTCCAACAACGGCGCTTCGATCTATGCGGTTCCTTCGATGCCCAATCGATTTTTAACCGTTCGAGTGCACACGGCTCGTCACAGAAATCTGATCGAGAAATATCGAGCGGTAGGATCGTGTTTTCCTATTTGTAGAAGCATCTTGGCAAAAATGCACGTAGTTTTTAACACTGGAACTGTCGCATGGCTAAAAATATATAGAGCGTCTGCAAAAAATATTGGCATACTTTGATAAAAAAAATGCTTCATTGGAAAACAAAGGAATGCGGCGATACATTTTGTAGCCGCAAGAGCTTTTGTGCTCTGGAAAAAAGAAATATTCCGAATTACTAGGAGAAGAGCACAACCGATATTTTTCCAGCGTTGGTCGAGCATTCTTCGAAGATCAAAAATTCCGCGAGTTCCATTTTCCTTCGGTTTTTGTCGCATTTTTGTCGACTGGCCGGTGGCCCAGATCTCTCTTTTGCGGCTCGATCCAGCTCGCGGCAGTTCCCAACGTAACGCGCGCCACGGCCTTCGATCTCGGCCGCGTAATGGCCTGTCCATTTCTCACGGCGGGATCTGGCGCGGCGGTTCTCTTCTTCGCCGGCTGCCGTCTCGCAAGTGGAACGCGCGCCACGGTGCATCTCGAACTCTTGATACGCGCTCGCCGCGAAAAATTTCAGTCACGGGCTGCCGTGATAAATAACCGATAATAAGTTGTCTGGCGGAACGGCGAGGGGAACGCGTATGGTAATCCCAGGTCCGCGGAACGGATCGATCTTCCGGCAAGATGATCGCGCGCGCGGCCCAACGACCGCCGCGCCGTCGTTATCATCCCACCGCGATTGCAATCGATTCCTCGGGCTTTCTTCCACTCACCGAGACCGTTTCTTGTTATCGAGACTCGTCTCGATCGTTCTCTTGCGAATAGTTTCGTGTCGTCTTTCGTCCATGTATATACGTGGACATTTTCTCCGGAGACTTTGGTTTTCCGCTTTTTTCGGGGACGAGTTTCTTTTCCAAGATTCTTGGCGCCACGCGTAGGCGATAACCACGGTGACGCGTAACGTTACGTATTAGCGTCGTACGCTGTTTTTCGTAAAATGTTGTTTTGTGTTTGTTAGCGTAAAGGTTCGAGATATTTTTTGAAGTTACGGAGAATAGTATTTGCTTGATATCCATGAGCGATGTTTTCCAATCTCAAAGACGCGCAGTCCCTATGGCGTGAAAAAAGAAATGCTCGAGTTCGAGTTTCGACGCCATCCGATTACGAAGCAGCGAACGACGGGCATCGTCGCGAACATCCGGCATTTTATACCATTCGACTAGCATTATCTAACAAAAGAAAGCGCATAGACATCGACAGACGCAACCGACACCTTGGTAGCGTCGATCGGAGTTAGAAAAATTTAGTCGAAGTACATAACTCGACTAACGTTGAGAACGTGTAGAAAAACTCGGGAAGGTATATAAAGTAAAATAAAGTAACAGGTTCACGCCGTTAAAACGGACTTTAGTGACTGACTAGCGCGAGACTCGATGGAACTGAAAAAAAAAACAAAACCGAGACACTATCCGATAACGTTATCAAACGCAGTCATCGAACCAATTAACTAGTTCGAATGAACTCGTCTTACCCGCTAGAAGCGTTATCCAACGCGAAATGAACTCGATGAACCGGTTAAAAGGATCTAGTATATCTCGGAACCCAAAAGTTTCACCCGCCATACGACATCGACTCATGGTCGCCGCGAGCGGCGAGAGGCAAACGAGCGAACGAACGCGCGTTTTCCCGAGGCTTTGGGTCTCGAGGCGCGCGCGGGCGCGTTTTCAGGCGACGACGGAACAAGAACGAGCGAGCAAAAGAGAGAGAGAGAGAGGTAGGGAGAGAGCGAGAACACGACGGCAGAAAGGCAGAGCGCGGCTCGGAGCTATCATTAACGACGCCGCGACGCTTCGCAGCCCAGGAAGCTCTCTCGGATTTACGCCTCTGACGTTCGTGGCGGCGTAAGCGTGGGATTCCAGGCGCGGAAGTAACGAGAGGGAGAGAGAAAGAGAGGGAGGAGCGAGAAGAAGAGCGAGGCAACGGAGGCGGTAGCGACGGTGGCAGAAAGAGAGAGAGAAAGAGAGAGAGAGAGAGATTGGCCCCGCTTCCCACGGAAGGAAGAGAAGCAGAGCAGGCGCATAAAGTTGCCCGGTTCCCTCGTTCATCCGATCCGGATTCAGTTCCGCGTGCTAGTCGCGTCGGAGATCGATCAGCGGAGAGGCGTCTCTCTTCCATTCGATTCGCGATGCTCTAGCTCTTCGAATCTTCCCCAACGACCAAGATCTTAGTACGCTCGAGGCCGACGATCGTGACACGTATGTATATGCGTTCTGTCTGGCCAAACAAACGCCACGTGTGAATCTGAAATTGATATCAGTCGGCATTCGGAGCACTTTTTACACTAGAAATATGAAATGTTAGAGATAAACGGGAAATTTTTTCTTTTTTTAATTTTTTCGTTTCGTTTAACAAAATTATTATCTATGTAGAATAAATGCTCGGATATTTCTTTCGTAATTAACGCGTTCGTTACGAATCGAATTTCTACTGCCCTCAGATTGTTACGAATATTTTCAAGATACGTATATTCGTAATTTCGAAGAAACTCGATAAGATACGGGTTTTTCTAAAAAACGGAAGAAAATTGCCAGTCGATAGAGTCGTCCTAACGATCTCCTCTCGGACGGCGCACCTCTCTTTCTCGTTCCTTTTTCTAGACGATTTCTAGTCGCCAATCCTTTTACATTTTCCTCTTGTTCGTTTTCTATATTTCGATTCCCTCCTTTTTGTTTCCTTCTCTCTTATTTTCGTCTCGTTTTCCTTTATTTTTCCTCTAGTTGCGCACGATGTGTGCTCACGGCGCGTAACGACGCCGTTCGAACGCGCCACCCGTAAAATATTTCTTCGTCGCGATAGTCATTTTTCACGGTTGACCGTCGTCGAGGGCCGCGAGATAACAGCGGCTCACCTCTACGGTATCTGTTCTCTCCCGGCTACGGCGCGCGCTCCTCGTTCTCTCTCTCGTTGGGTGGCAGAAGAGTAGGTCTGGCCGGCTAGTCATTAGTCACTTTCCGAAGCAGAGGCACAGACAGGCTGCGCCGGTATCCGTTCGCCGCCTTTCTTTCTCTTTCGCTCGCTCGCGCCTCGCCTCTGTCGCCTCTCTTCGTTTCTCTGTCCGCACCGCTGCCTTCGCAGCACGGCGAGCTCTCTTCTGCGTTTCTCTTTCCCTCGGCGACGCCGTGCCGTGCCGTTCCTTCTCTCAGTCGCGCGCTTTGCCGCGTCTCTATACCGGCCACCCTCAGCGATGGTTTCGAGACGCACCAGGATCGACGGCAACCAGTCGAATTCGAGCAACTTCTCAGACGTCACGGGATTTTAGTGATCCTATACGATGCAATGATTCTATGATTTTAGCGATGATTTTTTAGATGATAATTTCACAAATAGCGGACCACGTCCTGACGTACGTATTCTTGAAAGTAAACAGACTCTTCGGATATGATACTTCGCTACTGGATATTGTACTTTCATATTGTGGCTAAAATTTTGGATAGGACAATTAAGTCGAGGTACATTTGCTTATTTCGCATTTGCTGATGCCAGCGTGCAATATATTCAAGCTTTTATCGTAGTTGGCTAGCATATTGGAGAAAAGTCCTGACGATGTTCCAAAAGAACGCGACTTACCTATGAAATTTCAAATGTAGCAATTCGGATAGTAATGGTCCATAAACATAAGTATAAATATCGAATTACAGGCGAACGAAACAGTAAAATTTTTATAACGTTGATGTAAAGAGAGAGAAAATAAAAATCTGAGATACTTGTACATCTGGAGCGATAGTCAGCAAGTCGATGAAATAGCGTTTCAGAACGCTTACAACAAAAGTATTTAAAATACAAAAAGAAGAATAAAGCGAAGCATGAAGAATGCTATTCGTTCGATTATGGCAATTTTCCTAACCCGACAGACACTAGATCCCACGACCAAAAATCCCTGAAACCAACGGCAACACCAGCCTCGCTGCAAAAAGTTGCTGAGCGAAAAAAGGGAAAACAAGAAAAAGCCAACATTTCACCCAGCAGCGCTATCAACAAACCCGGATCACCAATTAATCCTTTCCACCCCAACTGCTGCAGCAGCGTCGCGGCAATTTCCCCGCGGAGATATCATCGTGGCGTATTCGCGCTGGAAATTGTTCGAGAGCTCGTGTCTCGAGCGCCCATCGCTAACCACCCAGCCACCCACCCATCCAAGCCATCCACCCTACTCGCCTCGTTCGTTCGTTCGTTCGTTCGTTCGTTCGTTCGTCCGTTCGTCGTCCCCTCGAGCCGGCGGCGGCGGCGGCGTCGGCTGCGACTCGAAGCAGTAAGTCTCCCTTCTCGGTTCCGCCGCCTGTGGCTTCGGTCCGTTCTCCGGTCCCCGCGTCACCCTCGCCGCCCCTATATCGGTCGCTCCCTCGAGTCACGGAGAAATTCTGCCGACGCTCTCTTGCCTCCTCTCCCGGTGCTAAGCCTCTCGCGCGCGTCTATCTTGATTGAGAGCGAGGAACGACGCTGGCGGAGCGCGCGCGGCGGCGGCACAGCCTGTGCCCTGTGCCAGAGAACGACGATGAAGCGGCGGCTGTGGAGAACCACGGAGAAGTGGAGTACGGGGAAAGGGAAGCTGCGAGAGTAGGGTGAGTGGAAGCGCACGGCAGGAGGGGAAAGGTGGCAGACGCGATGGAGAAGAGGAGCGCGGGGCGAGCGGTCGGAGAACGTTCTCTCCGAGACCCGTGATCCGGAGCGAGAGAGCGTTTATCGTGCCTTCCGTGAACACGACCGACACCGAGGGACGTGGCGGGAGGGGCGGGTTGTCATTGATCGTCCCGACTGTGGCTCACGAGCCGCTAAAGGTCCCGTACAAGTACGGGCCCGTGAGCGTGCGGCGGCAGCGGTCGTCTCTCTCGTCCGCGTGTGGGCGTGCGTGTACGTGACGATCGCGCTCGACGCGGCTCTGCGTAGCCTGCTGCCGCGTGTATACACATACTACACGGTACACGCTACACACGTGTGCCAACGACGACGGGCTCTCTGTCCGCCGTTCTGGTGAGCACGCACGCACGCACGCATGCGTTTCACCGACTACACGGAGCGGCGCGCCGTCGAAAAGGCACGCTCGGTTGCGCGCCGGAACGATCGCGGCCGAAAAAACGCGACGACTGGCCCCGAGCTACGGAGAAGGACGCGCGTTCCCCTGCTTGCCTCTTCGTGTCCGTTTTTTCCCTGGAAATTGCCGGAATGGTTACCGCGCGGGATGAAACGGCCAGGATCGTTGCGAAAGAGACGATGTGGGCTTTTTTCACGACCGCTCCTTTTTTTGCGTTGTTTTTTCGAATCGACCTTTTTTTCTATTGCTTTTGAAAGTACAAACAGGAATGTAGGTTTTGAGAGAGCGATAGATAAAAGGGTTGAGGGATGTGGGTTTAGAACTATTGGGGTGGATTCGATCGGCACGAGGCCTCGGGGAATCGTGTTTCCCAAAAGTTCACCTAGAACGGACAGATATGAAAGCTGAAAAAAATTGAAATTTAAATTTAAAGCAGTTCTAGCGAGCAAGTTTTAGCGCGTAAGACGATACTTTGAAAGAATATTCTTGCTCGATGAGAAATGTTTCATTCAGCGTCCGATATCCCCACGATATTTAAATAGTTTCAATGAGAAATTAATACTTTCTACGAATCAGAAGTTATCGACGTTGGAAATATTCGAAGCTGGAAACTCGAATCGAAGGGTGACGTTTAACGGGGTTAATTTGGTCGAAAGGGCGGCGTTGGAAAGCGATTACTCTCGCGTGTGCTGGGCTTGCACGCTTTTCGTCGCCGCGGCCTTCTCTCATTGTATGTACGTGTACGTGTGAGCGCGAGTGTGTATGTCGCTTGGAAAAGATTGCGGCCGGCTGGCTGGTGCTTCAATAGAAAGCGGTCGATCCGACACCGCAATCGCGGCATCTGTTACCGTGACGATCGACCGACGATTTTCGCTTCTCCTTTTTTATCCGGCGAGCTAGCTAATCGTCGGGACGTCGTTTGCTTTCCCGATGGAACGGTACGCTGTCTGCACAGTGGAAAACTTGCGCGCCTCGTTTTTTTTTCTCCCAAGTTCTTTGTCCAGACGAACAGGCAAGAATGACTTAATGATTCTCGTTCCTGCGGAAGCTTTGGTCATCCTTGCGAATATTCCTTTCTTTCTAGTTGAATTTCTAGTTTCTATTTATAAATGACTTATCTGGCATTCTTATACGTCGGAAACGAACCTGTGCGTAATTTTAAAGCGACGTCACAAAGAAATATACTGCAATGCCGTTATCAGTGGTTTTGGAATTTGAATGTTTTTAAGGTCGTACGTTTTCAGTAGAAAAATCATAGGCTTTGCGTTATTTAGGAGAAAGAGAAATAGATAGTTTCCTTTAATATTCTTCGGTTTTATCAGAACCATAACTTCCAAGTTGCGCAAGATATACATATATCGGAAAGTATCGATCTCAATTTTTAATCTATCGAAGTCCAACGATTAATTTCACGTATTTTATTTTCATTTCTCCGATATCTCCGAAGCGCTGTGAAAGAAAAAGTTCTGTTTTTACACCTAGAAGGTATAAAATGTAAAAATAACCAGAAATTCGATATACGTTTTTCACGTTAAAATTCTTGAAAAATATTTGTGAAACAATCATAAGTATTTTATTGCACCTTTCGTAATGTTCCGAAAATCTGTAGCGCGTTCAATTATTTACCTTATGTTTGTCCAAATTTTCGTTTGGATATGAAGCTTATTCCGTGTAACGTTTGGGTGGTGGTAGGAAATATTCTCGATAATTCAAAAAATTGAACGTAGAACCCATTGGTTTATATCGACCGATGGAATGATGAAACATTCGGCGTATAACTTTTCTCGACGATTCAAAAATCCATGACCTACCGATTTACGATTCAAAATGACCAAAATTCCTTAAAAATACATTTTTAAATTGCCGTTCTCTCGTACGTGCGCTCTGCTCATAGCTAAAGTCAAGTACGAAGCAACTAAAACCTCGAAAAAGGAAATAATCGTAGAAACTTATTACGATTTTGAGGGTAGAAACGCGCAGTTCCAATATTCCAGGTATTTTTAGAACGTTTTCAAAGGGTTTCCGCAGCATGTTCCATCGACGCAAGAAGAGAACCAACGTCCTTGCTTCGCGTAGAGAAAAAGGGGAAACGGAGCAGAGCGGCTAACTGAACCGATAATTCCCCGCTACGATTTCAGAGGTTTGGCTCGGTTAACCGTAACCGTGGTTCTCCGAGGCCGCGCACCTCGACCCTCAGTCAATAAAACAGTTGACCTCCTCGAGGAGAGCAGAAAATAATGCGCCGCAGCTAGAAACCGCCGCCGTCGGTTGACTGGTGCGCTTGAATTTTTTGGCAAGCAACCTGGACTCTGCTTCTCTTTCTCCTCCTCCTCTAATAGTTTTCTGGTCATAGATTCGGCCCTTTTATTCTTTGCCCCGTGCGTATGGATAGCCGACAGGGTTGAACGGTGGATTTTGTTTAAAAAAAGATATCCAACGCTACTGATACCAGCAAAATGAAAAAGACAGACAAACTGATATTCGTCCGATACAGATTACGAAGAAAACGATACAAGAGAGGTTAAACAAAGGAATGATTACAGACGCGAACTTAGAAAAGCGAAAGCCGAATCTCGTAAGCAAAGGTATGAAAGCGAGAGGAGCATACATTTTGTAAAAATGTTCTCTTTTCTAGAAAACTGTCTAAAAATGGGAATGATTCGGAGTGATCGGAAATCGCTAACGAACGCCAAGCGTTGTAACACCTATTTAGGATGTAAATTTACAGGCGAATCAAAAATTCCAGAAACCTCTTTCCGCAAGGAGCATCAATCACCGTTGGATTCGACATAAGCTGAAGAGTACCGCGCGATAGATTAATTCCCCATCGATCGAGATTTGAAAAGAAGCAACAAGAAAGGCTCCGTTGGTTCCCTATACTTTAGCCAAGGTAAAAAATAAAAATTCCACGAGGAAAAAACAGACGGATCCACGGGGCTTGTCCGGGCCACAGGCCACGCGGAGAGACCTCACGCGTTTCTCTTTAGTGCGTGACTCAGCGGAGCCGAAACACCGGAGCCACCCTCATTGTGTCCCCCACTCGTATGTGCAGTGGCTGTCCGGGGCCTGAATGCAACCAGGCGGCGAACCCTGCTGCTCTCTCGACACTAATACCAGCACGTGCGTGTACTTTCATTATCGGGGCAGGGTCGGTGATAATAATCGTGCGCCGTTGGCCCGCGGTGAGAGGGACGCAGACAGAGAAGAATAGAAAAGGAGAGGCCGAAAGGGGTGCGCGCGCTACGCCAGATCCGGAATACGGGATATATTAGGGCAAGGGGTTGGAAACCATTAGGGCCGGCGGGGGAGCGCCGATATTTTTTCCATCCCGCTCGTTCCGGTGTCGTCCTTTCGATTTCTCGTCCCAGACCCATCGGTCGTTCGAATTTTTTTTCTCCGTTTCTTTATGCAGGGTGCGTGCAGGGGCTCGGCGATGTCGAAGAAGGTGGGAATATTTTGAAGGGTTAGGCTTGGGTCGGGGTTAGCGCGCGATATAGACGATCGTGAATTTTTGCTTGACGTTCAGAGTGTGGTAGAAGTTGGTGCAATTTGAATTCCTCGAATGCCTCGTGTATTACCGAATTTAATTGAACGACGAGAGAAATAGCGCGAAGATTTTTAACGACAGTATTTGATCATTCGCGATATTTAACTATTATGATATTTAATCGTCGAACAACTATTCGTAGACCATTACGAAACCAGTTCTAATAAAATGCATTTCGATACCTGATACATTAATGAAAACCAATATTTGGTATTTTGAACTTTAAAAATTACTATGCGAAGGCAATACACAATAATCGATCTTTTTCTACTAATATACAGAACGTCTTTGATATATTAATTATCAAAATCCTATAATTTAGAATATTTTTAAAATGCTCACGCTTGACATTGAGGAGCGAGCTGTAAAATACACGCAACTGGGAAATTTGTATCGAAATCGTAAGAATCTTGACGATCGAACTATCAACTTTCAAGATACGTTTCATTGAAAACGAAACAGGCTTTTGCCCTATCTGCCGTAAAAAGAAAAGCTAAGAAATCGTCAGACCGCTCGGTTTCCCCGGCAAGAGCAAGTTTATTGCGGTGTCCAGGGTCGAACGAGCGCACTGAACAACGCGAACGATCGAAATCGGTGAGCATACATGCAGAACGCTTCGTGTTTCCGTGAGATCGTCGTTGCGCGCCAAGGCGCAACCACGCCAGACTTTTCTGCGCGAGAAATTCCGCCCGCGAAGAGAAACACGCCGTCGGTGGTTTATGAGCTGATATCTGTTCCGCGGTTGAATAGGGCTCGTTATCGTTACCGTTAGTTTTCCCGTTTCGAAGCACTATCTTCGCGATTCAACCGTGTCCCCAGGAAAAGAGGTTAGCCAGAGGGTGGTTTCGCGTTTAGTCACGCGTTAGCTTTTTCGAGATCCGAGGATCGCGAACATCCAGAGCCGTGATGCATCGATTCTGATATCGACAAAGAAACGATATTGAAATTCAGCTACAAAATGTGTTCTACGCGAGAACAAAATAATTATCGTATTCGTATAATTAAACGGTTCTGGTGTAATGTGTTTAGTTTATATCTTAACTTTACTCGAAGCATGAAAAAGAGTTGATTTCAAATAAGGAAAGGAGGGTCGTTGAAAATATTCCAAGAAACATCTCGAATTCGTTATGCTCTCCAAAAACGGAGGCGACGTAACCAAGCGAACGACACACAGCCAATCCCGAGATGTTATCACGCAAAACGGAACAGACAGCTTGGCCTTAAACCCGATATGCCTCACGCCGCAAATTAGCGCGAGGATCGTGCGAGCAGACGCGCCGCTTATCTCCATCGCTCTCTCTCTCTCTCTCTCGCTCTCGCTCTGCGTGCCGATAACTCGTGGTCGTCATCGGTTCGGCTAATTAGCGAGCCATCTTTCCCGATCATCGGGTCGGAAAGTCGAGATTTCGCCTTCTCTTTCGACGCAATCCCGGTACGTGATCGATCCTCCTTTTACCCCCCGACCACCAGCCCCCTTCGATTCACAGAATTCTCTACGATTCTACGACGAGCCATTTAGAAAAGCATCGCGCGCATGATGCTACTTCGCCCTCCTATTTACGTAGCCGACGGCTGTTTTGAATTTAACCGGCGTAACGATCGATTTATATATCCCACCGGCCACCTATACATATCTCTTATTTATTTGCGCAACCCGTCGACGCCGCCGCCTCGACGTCGCTCTCCGTTGGCTTTCGCCGCCTCAATGAACGTTATTTCACCCGCTGACGCTTATCCGCGCCGCCTCCACTCAAGGGGATCTCTTTGCACGTATATACGCACTTAATGTATCTTTGCGCGCTCCGTTCTTCCTATTTTTTGGTAGCTATTTGCTATGTTCTCTGTTCTCAGGAATTTGGTATATCGATGAATTTGAAGTAATCCTTGAGAAGATAAATCGATAGATGACGGGGACGTATCTTGAATATTTAATTTTTGGCGAAAACTTAATTTACGGCTGCCTTCCGAGAACAAAGAATTCTGCTTTGGAAGGTTATTCTTGCCGCGTTTGTTCGCAAGCTTTATAAAGAAACCAACGATGTATGCAGGCAGCGAACATGTCTTGCCGCTTTAAACACTCCGTCGATGCTGATACGTGGAATAAAAAACAAAGCGTATCAAAAGTCGAAGATTTGCATAAGAGTTTAATTATGGAAAGCAACGATTGTGCTTGGTGAAGAATTGGTGAATTCTCGACGATTCTTGTACAAACACCTCGTACGAAATTCTTGCGCTCGGTGAAAATTTCATCTTAAAATATAACACGGCAACCGCGGAGAATATAACTGAGAATGAAAAATTCGCCGAGATCGATAGGTGACGAAGCCCAGAACGAACAAACTTCTCTTTGGACGCTCTGTTTCGTTCTTTCGTTCAGTTGGGAGATACTAAAAGTTAGTTTAGTAGAAATACGCATATCGCTGGGTACAGACGAGGTACGGGAATATGAAAGTATCGCTAAATTACAAACAGCAGCTTGACCAATTATACCAAAATACCGAGTATCGTTCAGTTAGCAAAAGCGTAAATTCTACGAAAGACGCAATTTTATTCGTTTTCCTATCGAAACCTTTTTACACGTCAAACTATCTGTCTTTGAAAACTTCCATCGATCCTATAGATTACAGATTATAAATGACAAAACATCCATGACAAAACACTCGCATATTCGTATTCCGTGCCTCGTCATCGAACTTTTCAAACGGACGTCCTCGAAATATACTCGGTCGAGGTCTCGCGGCGCGATCAAGACCACGTCCCGGAAAAGTCGTCTGCATTCGAAAAGCGGGACGCGCGACAGTGGAGCTGGAGCGCCGAAAGCGCATGGCGCGGTATATAATTCGAGCGTCCGAGCTCGGGCCTCGACCATACAGTCACGCCTATAACCCACGGAACATAACATAACCGTGCTGGCTGTTGTGCGTGGCACGATGCTCAGCGGCCCGTAGCCAGGAGCGGCCGGCGGCAATTAGTAGCGGGCCGCCAAGGGAGCCACGGCCTCAGCCTTTTTCCCCAACCCGCTGCGCCCATACCGTCCTCTCTCTGCCGGCTCTCTGTTCGTCTCCCTCGTGCTCCATCTCCCGCGTTGATCTCACTCTCCCTCTGTCTTTCACGCGCGCGGCTTCCCTTTCCTCTTCCTCTTTCCGCCTCTTTGCCCTTGGCGTAGTCATCGCCGCGCTGGTTGCTTCTCCATCCTTCTTTAGCCGAGCACGGTGCTCGACTCTCTACTCGACTCGGTTCGACTTGACTCGACTCGACTCGACTCGGCTCGAAGCAACGCGACCCGGCTCGACTCGACTCGATTCGGTCGTGCTTGGCCAGAGCTTCTCTTCTCTTCCTCGGCTCGACTGCCCTCCGTCTCCGTTTCGCCGCCGTGGCTTCCTCCTTTCTCCTCTTTCTTTCTCGTTGTCTTCGTCGAACGCGCACAGTGGTATCGCGTGTCTCGGTCGCTCGTACACTCGATTGCTTTGGCCGTCGTCGGAACGGGACGCGACAGAGAGAAGCGCGCGCGCGACAAGGAGGGCAGTAGCTAGTTTAGTAGGGTGCGACGAGGATGGAGCGAGAGCAAACCCGACGGAACAGTTGTTACGGTAGAGCGAGAGGGACGGACGAGAACGACGAGAACGACGAGAACGGAGTGCGGTAGAAGCGACGTGGCAGCAAAAAAAGAGGCGCACGGAGTGAAAAGAGCGGCGGTTGGGGGACGAGGAAGGGAAGTGAGGACGAAGGGGAAAAAACGTGGAATCGACGATGGAGGAAGAAAGACAGCGAGGAGCAGGGTAGAAGCCGCAGGCTTTTTGTCCCGCCACCGCCGCCGCCACCCGACAAAAATAGACCCCGTTCGTGTTCCCCGTCCTCCCAGAACGGGCGCGTCTGTGTGCGCACGGGGTACCCGGCGTGCCATAGAAGCGTTCTCCTCGGCTCGTATCTCGGGCTTCAATGGCGCCAACGGGTCTTCCGTCCTCGTTCTCCTCCCCCTTCCACCTCTTTCTTCCCTCTTTTTCTTCTTCTGCTTCTTCTTCTTCTTCATCATGCACGTTCTCCTTGCCCCGCGTTCATCGCTTCACGCTGCTGCTTCTTCACGGGCCGAACACGGAGATCGGAGCAGTAATAGAGAGCGAGCGACGGAGCGAGAGAGAACGGATCGCGAGGTTGTTAGAGGGTGCCCGAGATGAGGCCGATAGAACACGCCTCGATGATCCCTATCTGCCAGGCGTCCGGTAACGTGGGCGTAGGCGGTGAGCTGCCTACACGCAAGCCGCGACAGGCCGGAGAGAGACCGCTTTTCCCCTTCGTTCACAGCCCTCGTTTCTGCCCGATAACCCGGCCGCCCGGCAAATCGCGATACGTATCGACCCCTTTCTACGACCCCCTTCCCTACAAATAACTTCCCAAACTCCTTCCACGGACGGGATCCCAGAGCGTACGGTCGCCGTCTCCCTTCGTCGCTCCCGATTCGCGTCCCGTCGCGCTGATGGCTATCCCGAAGCGAGTCGGAGAGAGAAAGACGGAGAAAGTGTGTGAGAGAGAGAGAGCGAGAACGAATGGTGAGCAGCTTGGAGCGCGGGAGAGGTGGGGTTGGATTACGTTCCTGGGTGCGGTTGACACTTGTTCGCCGCGGCTGACGCCGCGGCACGATTTAAAGCGACGCGTTTAGATCGCACGTCGCGCGCGCGGTGAAACCGAGTCAAGCATTGCCCGGGGTTAGGGTGGCGACCGATGGCAGGGGAAAAGCGAGACTGGACGCTGGAACATGAGAAATTATTGGAAAAATTCGACGCGTTCGAGTAATTCGAGCACGGTTCGAATGCTCCAGCGGATAAAGCACGCCCCCGCGCGCGCGCTTCGTCGTGCACCGTGGTTTAGCGAAACGGAAGCGATGAACTTGAATTGCTTCGATTCGAGCGACCGTTTTTTTCATGCGATGTTTTGGCGTGTCGTTCGATGAATTCGATAGTTGGGGTACGCGTAAATGGAGATAGGAAAGGATGCAAGTCAACCTGGTCATCGAGCTTGGTGCTAAGGGAAATTGGTATTTAGGGCGAAACATCACGCGCGACTATGATACAACGTTATTCTAACCTACCGTTTGTCCAATGCCTAGCAAATTAAAATGTAACGTACAATTTACTACGATTCTCGAAATTAAAATTCCGCTTGAAATTCCAAATTACCGCGAAGGACCGGAATCGGAGATTTCTATGCAATTTTGTCGACGGTTCTATAAATACGAAATAAGTAGCACAGCGGGCTGTCGGTTCGTTCGACTCAAAATTTCTTACACATTTCCAATCCTGCGAGACTTCTTAACACCGACCCTGCATACGCGAATTTTTCGATTCTACGTTGATATGCATCTCCCTCTCTCTCTCTCTCTCTCTCTCTCTCTCTCTCTCTCTCCTTGTGGCTGGTAATCGATAGCAGAACTCCGTCGAGCATCAGGAATTCGTTCTCTTCGTGCATGGAATTCTCCTGGCTGGAAAATAGCATTTCCTCGCTGTCATACATTTTTATATGATACAAGGATGTTCCCGTCAGCGACAAGATCTTCCAGCGTTCGCAATGTTTCCTGTCTCTGGCCAGTAATCAAGATCTCTCTTTCTACGGCTTCTTTTCCTTCGAAAACCCTTTGTGCGTCACAGGTCTTCGTGGGATTCGACAAATCGATTCGGTGTGCACGGTGGACCACGATCGTGTACGATGCAGATGCTCGAGCACGGAGTTTCTTACCCGGTTTTAATATTTATCGACGAAATTCTTGGCTTTTTAAATTTTTCGAGGAATCGAACATAGTGGAAGATCGGAAGGCGAATCTTTTTACGTGAAATTTTGAAAACTCGAGTTGTAGTATCGTAGCAGGAACTAATAATCAGAAGTTCTTCTCCGTTTCCTTTGCTATTTCAGTAGGCGACATTCTGCATAAACCGTAAACTCTGTGGCTTTCAGTCATTCGATATTTAAAAGTGCTCTTATTCATTGATCGACGTGAAAGCTAAATTTTTTCAATCGTTTAATGTAATTTTAATGTAATTAAGGCATCGAGGAACACGTGTTAGAAATAGATACGGAAAATTAACGTTAAAAAATAATTTGCCTTTGCTTCGATTTCGTTCAAACGACTATAATTCTTTCATGAAAGATACATATAGTAAATTTTGATCGCATGACATTTCTACTTCCGATTTCGCGATTGTAACATACACTCGCGCGTAACTTGCGACTGTCATAAGGAGCTGATTAAAGAAAAATGTGAAAGTTCGACTAGCGCGATTTAACTCCAGAAAAGGAATTCTATTTTCGTCCAATCATCGAAAACGTTAAAAAGCGAAACAAAAGCTGAATGGAACTCGAGCTCCGTTTACGTATATAGGTATATACGCGTAGGTAGGAACGGAGCAGAGCAGAGGGTATCAGAAATCCCTGAAACTAGAGCCGTATGTGATCCGACTGGAAAGGAAGTATTATACCGTGCGTTCTACGTTGAAACGGAGCGCTGGGTGTCCCAAAGGTTTGAAAACGGAGCGGCATGTGCCTCTAACTACTTACGTAGAAAGGAAGCACCGCGCGTATTCCAGCTACGCGTACATGGAAGTCCGCATACTCGAGCGGTACGCCCGCCCCAAATGCTAGGAAACCGAGTATCGCGAGTTCCGTCCGTGTGAAAACGGAGTTCTACCTATTTCGACTACCCACGAAACAAGTTTCCACGATCCCAAATGCCGCGTATGTACTCAACACCTGCGCAACTATATTACTGGCTGCTTTCGAACCAAGAAATTAGTTCGTTTTTTTACCCATTTCTATCTTTCTACCTATCTACCACCAAGTGCCATGCCGTGTGAAATTTTTCAAGCGATTTATATCTACCTTTACTTACGCTTTTTCTGTTCAAATTTTCTTTCCGCGGATACGTATATTTCGATGGGAATGTAACGATCGGCCAGGATAGCAGGTGTTCGGAGATGTCGTAAGCTTCGAACGTAATCCTTTATTTTAATATAATTTTCCAATACCTTTCAGCACCTACTTCACGCCGAAGCTATTAAATCTATCGATGTAACGCGTAACTTGGAAAATAGCGGCGCCGTAGACTCTGCTGCGTTCTGCTTTATTCCCAATGAGTTGCGTCAAAGTTACCAAAAAACTGCTAACGTCGTCGGAATTTCTGATAGATCTCGTCCGAGAGATTACCGATCGGAACACTTTCCACGGATCGATTCGTAATTCCGCGTCCGTAGGCCTTCCGATTTGTCCGAGAGGGGACCCCTGTCGACAATCGATGCAGAAGTACGGTCGAGTATCCGGAACACGTTTCCCTCGTTCCCCGGAGACGACGATCGCCACGACGTAACGCGGCCGAGTGAACGCTGAGGAAGAAGGGGAGGGAAAGACGGAGATAGAGTTAGACAGCGGAGCTAAGAACGGCAAGGGGGTGAAGGGGAGAGAGAGAGGGCCGAGTGAAACTTCTCGCGGCCCGGCTGGTATCCGGTATCCACGGCTAATTAGCCGCACCTCGCCTGCGCTCTTTTATCGTTCCAACATTTCCATAGCTTTCTTCTTTTGTTGTTCGGCCAACCGTCCACGAATCGGCCCTCTGTGCCACGACGAGTTGTTTATTTCACCGAACGGTCAAACTGTTTTCGCGGTCATAGCGAGAAATTTGCGGTTCGTGCGGCGAATCTTGCGGAACGCGACTTGTCGTGCTCGTGCCTCCAGAACGGATTAATCTTTCTCTTCTAAGTTGTTCTCGGAATTCTTTCTCCTTCATCTTTTTTCGTCGAATATCGAGTCATATTCGTGGCGTGTATCATCGATCGAATACACACCAAAGTATCAAAGTACAATTCGAACCGTCGGACATGGGTCGCGAAAACGATCAGTTCGCGTAAGACACGGGCGAAGATGACTTTTCTATCGTATTAATTTCCCTTGGATCCATGGAACGATGGAATTTCCGTGTAAGAAGGTTTCCTCGAGGCTCGGATATCGCATCTCCTGAAGCGCCACTCTTCATTTCCGAAACCATGAAAAGGGAAAAGTAGATGGGAGCCGCGACGTCGGGATTTTGTGGCCCTTGGCCCGAGTCGACGAGTCACTCTAATTCCCTGAAACTGCGGCGTGTTTACGAGCGGAAATCAAAATCAAGTCCGGAAAATGGCGCCCTTGTTCCGTCGCCGAAGCGACCCAGATAGGATGACAGCTGGTCGCGAAAGATCTCGTGAATTCGCAGGACACCGTTGCGAGCTCGCGTTTTATTGTTCTAACTCGATTTACTCGTTCGCGCCTCGAGGACATCCCAGGGACAGAATTCTGACGGTTTAAACGGGTTTCGCCAGATTGAGAGTCCGTGGCATTATTTTCTCCCGTCGGTTGCTGCTGTTTTTTAACGTCATCTCTGGTACGTTCGTTGACGCCGGATGACGCGTTAATCGCACGATTAATTCATTTTACAATTTGAGTTTTACAATATAAGTTTGTGAAATACGCGATAGATAAATTTCGTAAGCTTCTTCGATTACTTCTTTCTGTCTTTCGTTATCAGAATATTTATAACGGTGGTTTAAGCTGGACTACTTGATGGTATGAGAAATCTCGCCAGAGTTCCGTTGATTGAATTTACACCGAACGCTTATTTTATAAAGTTAATATGATTTTCCTCTGTTATTCTATTATTCTATATTCAAAAGCTAATAGTCGCCTAAGGCCGCTTCTTCCAGTATGAGCGTATGACGCTTCTATTCGATGCATACTTCCAGTGTTATATATTAACCGAGGGATAGAAAATTAATTCTCGATATTTCTTTGGTGTGTTATCAAAGCTCTGAACTTGAGATGCTAAATATTCCAGGCCTATGGGAATTATCGCGACGGCGATTCGTTTTCCGACAAATTTATACGTTCAATGGTTTTGCAACATTATATCACTGGAGGAATAATGTCAGGTCTCGGAACTGTAAATTGTTCCGGCTAGAGTAGACTGTCAGGAGCAGGCGATTTCTATACAATCTCCATTATTTCAGTTCTAATTGAGCCGAGGTAAAATCGCAATACTTTCCTCTTACGAAAAATAACTTGAACAAGGAATTTTCGAAAATGGGAAGAAACAAATATTCGATTTCAAAACGAAGATCAGTTTGACAATGACTTTTTAATTACGTTTAATCAGATATTATAAAATAGATTGGAATTTCTTAAATCGCAATATCTAATGCCGTAACGTTTACACCAAATTACATCCAACTGGTTCAACTATCTTATTCGGAATAATCGTTTCCGATCAACTACGAATTGTCACTTGCCACACGGTCGCACATTTCAGAACTCTGAGTCATTCGAAACCTCGTCATCGTCTAACCTTCTCGATGCATGGAGGTTCCAAGTTTTTTCTCTATTCTTAGCTTATCTGACCCGACGACGAGCTAGGTAGTTGTTGGAGTCGGTCACGAGAGTGGAAAGGCCAAGTGTGACTGCGTCAAACCGTCTGCTACAGAAATCCATTATCGGCGTCGAAAAGGGGACGGAAGGGTTGTGTCGTGGAAGAATTTCCATTAATTGTGGCGAACCGGAGCACCGTGTCGTTACACAGGTCGCGCAGATCAACGACGTAACGTCCGCAGTATGTTTGCCAGCGTTCACGTGACTGTTGCAAATTAGGATTTAACCGCGCGTATCGATCAGCGCGTTGTTCTTCATTAAGGATCGGCTACGTGCGACGAATTCCCGCGCGCCATCCTCTTTTTCATCCCTTCCGCCCTTCCTGTTTTTGCCCTTTGTTGCTTGTTACTTGGCCGGATAGATCGGAAAATCGGGTGTACAGGGAATAGAGATCGAATGGAGATCGAATGCTTGCTCTAGACGCTACTCGGTTCTGCGAACGTCGAGATACTAAAAATTCCACGATACGTTAAGTGGGTGGGTCGCCGAATATTTCAAAGACTTTATCGACTTTAAGTCCGCGCTGCAATGGCAATTTTTGTATAAAAGTTACGCGACAAATGTACGATTTTGTCTAAATAAACGTGGCTTATAATTGATCTACGAATAATTTTACGAATAATAAAATATAATTGATTTTTGCGCTGCATGAAATTAAGTCTGGCTATAGTCTAGACGCTGTCACTCTTCTATGAACTGTGAATTTCATATACGTCTCGCTTACTGTTAATAGGCGATTAAATGTATTTTAGATGACTGAAGTGAATATTCTCTACGATTTAAAATATAACGAATAATGATAAAATAATAAGAAAGAACGAGAAAGACGAGGATAACGAAGAACTAGAAACGAAGTTACGTATATCGCGTGAAAAATAAGCAAGCGGCCGGATGCCTCTGTGCGATGGTGTATACACAGATATGTATGTATGTTGCTAGTCACTGGTTAACGGGCAGGCGTTATCGGACGTCGTGCTGCAAAGATCTGAGGTATAGCCGATAATATCGTCGGCAATATGAATGACAGCGGGGATAGTTATCGCCACTATGCGCGGCTACCTTCTGCCTGGAATTATCTCCCTCGACAACGATATCGATTGTCCTGGCAGATAGCGTGGCGTGAGTCGGCACTTCATTCTCGGTTTCGCTCCTTTTCATTCCGATCGGCCACAGGATAAGCCCGTCGCGAATCCATTAGGAATCGCGGCTTTGGAAAAATTACGTACCCTATCGACGTCCTTGGACGTCCGGGAAATACGGCTTTCCACCTTTTATTTCGCTATTTATTTATCGCCGCGATTCTTCCTTACGATTTACGATTGAACGAATGGAGCATCGATTTATTTCGATTGGAGCTGATCGTGTTTCGAATTAACTCGCATTTGTCCCACGTTCTTTCAACATCATTTTTCTTACGATTCTCATCAGTTCTCCTTAAAGACGTACGCGTCTAACGTATCTTATGTACTGTACATTATTTTAAAGGTAGAAATTTTAAGCAGAAAGTATGAAAAATCAAATCACGCAACGATCGTTAAACTAGCCAAAAACTGCGTTAACGAACGGCAACGTGGAACGCGTTTTGGCCGTGTATCGTAAACAAGAAAAAGGAAGAAAAAAATAAAGAAAAAGCATCATCGGGAAACAAGTACTCGTGGAAAAACACGCCACCGACGGAACGTTAAACGTGGCCGTCTCGGACGTACCAGCCGGACTGGCAAAAAATCGCGGCAGAAAATTCGGAAAGCTCCGTAAAACTTTCCGCCGCTAACTTCGAGGAAAGTACGTTTTTACGCTCACCCTCTAACGCACATATACACGCGCGCGCGCATACGAAAACGGAACGTTTTTCGTGTCGGAAGGGAAAGGGAAGAAAAAACAAAATCAACAGAGCAGAGAGAAGGAATTGGGAGCGGAGTGAAAGAAAGGGACGGAAAGTAGAAGGTGAAAAGAGATGGAACATGGCTCGCGAACCGCGTAAAACCCGGCTTCGGGTAATCGAAGCCACTCTCGCGGCCGTTTCGTTTCTCGCTGATCGGGACGGGCGAAAAAGCGAACGTTGGGCGGCGACGGGGGGATAGCGCGGGGGGATCATCGATTTTCAACAGGCGTTCGACGCCAGAAAGGGCGGGAGAGAGAGAGGGAGGCAGAGGAAGGCAGAAAAAGGAGAACAAAGAGAGAGAAAGAGCGAACGAGAGAGAGAGAGAGAGAGAGAGAGAGCGGTAGCGCGCGCGGTGGCGCCGCGAAAGAAGCCGGCGCACGGACATTTAAATCTAAAAACGAGCGGACGAAACTCGGCCCTGGGGTAATTGGAGGGTCGCGGAATTTGTTGCCCCGCCGACGTGGTGTGAGGCCGACCAAGAGACGGCCGACGAAATACGAGCGACGGTTAAGCGCGCGGCTCTCGGCTGACCGTGTCGTGGGAGAGAGAGGCCGATACGGCGAAACCACATCGAGGAGACGGAGATGAGAGTAGTCGGTTAGAAAGAGAAGAAGCGTGATACTGGTAGGTGCGAGAAAGAGAGAGAGAGAGAGAGAGCGCGACCGCGCGCGGCTACGGACGAAGGAGAAAAAGGGACAAGTGTACGAGAGGAATTGTGCCGGGTCGTGTAGGAAAGGGGGAGCCTGGCTAGCACCATGGTTGCCTGAGAGGAACTCGGAAAAGAAGGGGGGCGGGCGGTCGGATAATCGGGGCGTACCGCAAATCCGCGTGCGTGTAAGCGAGTTAGAATACAAGTAAACCAAGACGGCCGGAAGTGATGGAGGAAAGAAGAGACGAAGGGTAAGGAAAGGGGAGAGAGGAGAAAACAGAAAGAGGAAGAGAAATAGAGGCGAGAAAAAAAGAAGACGAGAAAGCCGGAGAAAGAAGCCGTATGGACCCGAGACCACCGACCCTGTGCGCCGCCGTTGGCCTGCTCGCGGAACGAGGCAAAAAAGTCACGGATAAAAACGCTGCGGTGTCAGGCAGGCAACAGCCGGAGCGTGAGACAGAGAGGGCCGAACAAAGAGAAAAAGACGGCGCGAAGTAATGGGTCGTAGGTGCGAGGTTTGCGTGTAATTGGATTCATCCCCTCGCTACACGTTTCACCTCTTTCTTTACAGACAACGCGTTCTCACCCGCCCCTAAGCCAACGTGTGTCCCTCTCAACCGAATTAACCCGCGCACAATCACGAGGCAGACGAAACCGGAGTCGACGGTGTGCGCGCCGTTGTGACTGTGGATGTAACGCGGTACGATGTCGACGATGTGTATCGTGAAATGGTGTGCATCGGTCGAGAAGAGGAGACGCGGTCGCTTGCCGGGTGCCCGCTTCGCGCCTCCGCTCTCTTATCTTCCTAACTTTTCCGTACTCGCTGACGTCAGTTCCCTCCCCTTGCCTAACCCCTTCCACGCGATCCGCCGGCGGTCGTAGTCGGATCTCCTCCTCCTCTGGCCAACTCCGTGTATAGCGCCGCACACACCGACATAAAGACTCTGCTCGACGGCTTCTCTCGACGACGCGACGGTAGCTACTACCGGCACCGCCAACCCCGTCCCACGTCCCACGTCCCGTGGCTTCGGGCCACCCTACGTGCGAAATTTCAAACTTCCAGCGTGCGGCAGCGGCGGATCGTAAAACTTGAGGTGGCTGTGGGAGCCCGACGACGAGCGCGACAACGATCACCGAACGAGACCGGGGTCGAGGGGCGGAGGCACTCTCGTAACATGTAGCGCGCCGCGGTGGGATCGTTCGTTCGTGTGTGTGTGTGTGTGTGTAGGCGTCGTGGCGCCGGCTCGTTGTGTATGTAACGGCGACGACGACGGCGACGACAACGACAACGACGACGGAGACCGCGCGCACCGGACCGGAGCGGATGTAAAAGGTTAGAGTGGGGCCCGCCTTGGAATTGCTCGTACTGCACTCTTTTAACGTGGGCGCGTAATGCAGCGATCCGTGAATCCATTGCGCGGCCACCGTGGAATGGACTGCTGAATTTTTTTTCTTTTTACCTCCTTTCCCCGCAGTTTTTTCACCGTTCACCACCTTTTTTACAGCCCGTCTTCCTTCTTGCTCTCGTTTCTTCTCTTGTTAGCGTTTCCTTTTTTGTTGCCTGACTTTTATTGCGCGGCCGTGAGAGCGGCGGGGAAAGGCGGCGCGAGGTTCGTTCCAGCGGTTTCTTCGTGGCGTGCACGTATAGGTGGCTCGAATGGGACGGAGAAGGGAGGCATCGATAGGCGGCGTGATGAAGTGACGAGTTTTTTGCCGGCACGGTCAATTAAGATCGTTCGCAATAAAGCAGCACGCTCGTAAACGTCCGGCTCGGAGATCCGTCGCCGCCAATAAGCCGCGCGTCCGGGAAAATCCCAACTGGCAGACGGGTGAAGGTGTAAAGCGTGCCAAGAGGCGATATGTACCGATTACCAAGAAGTTGGCGAATCTCACGCTTCCCGTTACCAGATGGACCGAGTTACCGTTCCGAAACCTCGACGCCGGCCTTTCAACTCGGCCGTCATCGTTCGATTCTCTCTGCGGCGGCGAAACGGACAGCTGCGAAGAAAGAATAAACGAACAAAAGAGACGGGAGAGAGAGAGAGAGAGAGACAGAGAGAGCGAGAGAGAGAGAAAAGGACAAAAAGATAGATAGAACGAGTGAAAGTAAGCGTCGGATGATGACGCCGTGGTCTCGAAAGTCGGGGTGGGCCGATCGGTTGGAACAGTTTCCGAACGATCGATTCGGAGGCTGCATACAGTGCAACGAACGCGGCCCTCGGGGTCACCCGGTATAAACGTCGCCGCTTGCGGGATCGTGGCTTCGGGCGTTTAGCAGCCCGCAATCGGCCGACTGGTGTGTTGATTCCCCGTGCCAGCGATACATTGCCAAGCCGGGTGAGAGGCAGGGAGACAGCGCACGAGAGTCAGAGCTGGGGAACACAGGGGGAAAGCGGGATCCGACCGACCGACAGGCAGAAGCAGGCAGGCAGACAGACAGACGGAGAAAGAACACCGCGCAAGAGACATAGTCAGCCAGAGTTGGTGAGAGAGCGAGAGAGAGAGAGAGAGAGAGAGAGAGAGAGAGAGAAAGAGAGATGGAGAGCGTGCGCGCAAGAGCGACACAGAAATAGCGCGCAAGAGAGATAACAACGAGGGTGAGGCAGAGTGGGAGAAACAGAGGTTGGAGCTTGGCCCGGCGTGGCGCAGCTTGGCTTTGCTTGGCCCGACTCGGACTCGTGCTGTGCTCGACCCTGCCTGGCCTCCGTTGCCGCCTGTTTCTCCGCCGACTCCTCTTCCTCCACCTCCTCCACCCTTGGCAGCCGAACGCAAACGTCTGGTTAATGAGGCGCACGCACACACGCTCGCGCGCACGCGCAACGTACGTGTCCCCTCAACGGCGACGCCCTCCTCTTGCACCACCACGCCGCGTACAGTCCTCCTCATCCTCCTTTCTTTCCTCTCCGCCGGCCTCCAACACAATGCGCCACGTCGCGCTGCCTAGGCGTCACGGTAATGACATACTCCCACATGCACGTTATGTCCGATATCGTGCCGCCTAGCAGTAGCAGCTATGCTGCCACCAGTCTCACCGCACTACCACTACCACCCACCATCGCCGTTTACAGTGACACCGACTCCGACACCGACACCGACACCGACACCAATACCAATACCAATACCGAAGCGCGCGACATCCTCCTCTCTCGACGCGACCGACCGGTAGCACCAGTAACAGCAACACCGTCGGCGACAACGTCGTCGTCGACGTCAACGACGCGATGCGATGGCAGCAGCTGGGACGTAGCGGCTGTCCGGTCAGGAAGCCACCCCGTACAAACTATCCGATATGCGCGACCGTAATTGAACAGGCCGCGAAATTGTCAAGAATTATTTTTGCATGAGCGAATCTTCGGCTCTCTCGCTGCTGCTTTCCGCATGGCCCTGCGTCGCGCGATCGATATCGACAACGAATCCGACGCTCTCCGACGGTATATCGGTCCGATCGTTGGATACGACAGTTCTATTGGTTCGATTCTCGTTCGAACAATTCGTTGGATTCGTGGAGAGAAGATGCTCTTACGTTAGACCTCGACGAAGTCTGGCCGAAATGAGGTGGAAAGACGAGAGGAATCTTTTTATTATTAATTTTAAAGAGAGTCACGTTATTTTGGTATTTGTCTGATCGTACGAGGTAGCGGGTCGTGGGTAGATTTGACATTTTTCTCCATTTTCTAAGAACATAGGTAAAAGACTGCGTCGCACCCAAAGAAGCGAGAGTAGAACGTGCGGAGTCATGGGCGTGATCTCTCGATCACATGATTCGAAACGACATTGACGACTCTATCCTGTGTGACAGCTGTGATCGCGATAGAACGATTTAGAAATAGTTATCTACCCGGTTAACTAATGCTTTACTACCATCTCGGCTTGCGAATCACACCCACCACTTTGCGTTCGCAAAGCTGCGTATAAAACTCTAAATAAAATGTGTCCCATCTCGCGAATCGTCGGTAGACGCACAGTCGAATCACCGTAACGCGAATCACCGATACAATCTCTCCTCGTCGTTCACTTTTTCTCTTTCTTACCGGGAAGCCAACGAAGCGCATATTCTAAATTGCGAGCCAGATAATGTTAACGCTGGTACACGAGGGGGCAGAGCGGGAAGCATTTAAAATCCATCCGGCAGCGCGTCGTTACCGGCACGCACCGATGTAAAGCCGGCCCACGGTCCATGGAGATTAATATTCCCACATGCAATCAGAGAACGTGGTACCCGGCAACAACTACAGAGCCGGTGATTACCGTATCGATGCGGCTGATTGCTCGGTGAGGGAGGGGAAAGCCGACGTCGTCGAATCTTACCGCGACCGACGGAACCACGGAAATTCGTAGAAACGCGAGCGTAACGCGAGTGGAGAAGCACCGTTGTTTCGTCTCTTTTTCGGTGCTCGTTGCATCCTCGCTATGTGCCATCCCGATAGCTTCGTAATTTCGACAGCGCCGCGTCGTGACGCGCCGAGATTCATGACGGATGCGGCTTCGTGAATTTTTGAGATGTTACGCTCCTACCTTTTCCGCGTTTTCCTTCTTCGTTTTTTCTGTCGCAGTTTCGGAGGCGGAGGTTTATGATTTACGTCATGGAAACTTTTCACGAAATTGTAGAATATACAAGGTGTGAAAGAAAGAGTCGGAGATTTGAAGAACTTGCAACGTTCGTTAAACTAAGATTCTGATTTGCTCGTGAAAGTTTCTCTCCTGACGTCGTATTTAGACGTCGATGTAATTTGTAATCAAGTTAATTATTTATTATAAATCTGTATAATCCATGGTGGATTAAATTTATGCAGATTTTAATACGTGCATTAATTCGTACGTATTCCTACAGTTTACTTTTTTGATTAGAATTTCGCATCATTTTGCACGATTGTTAAACGAATCAAACCGTTGACTCGTTATATTTAACAACGTAGGAAAGAAGTGCCATAGAAATAGATTTTATCAGACTTCGTCTTTATATCTCTGCGAATAGATGACATTAATGGAATCGTTTCCATGTAGCTGAAACGTTCAAATAAATAGTCTGGTTGCACCGAAAATACGAATTCCGCGTTATAGTCCATGAATTAATGATTTTCGAGAGTCATAGTTTTTTTACTGCAACAAAAGTATCACATATATAGAATTTTATGTACCAAAAATTATTACATATTGCGTGGACAAAAAATATCGTCAAAAAATTCTGAATCCTTTGCGTATTTCTCAGTTTTTCGAAAATCCCGCAACCTCTTGATCGTCATATTCAGCAGACTGTAATTCACGGAAATCGTTCGAAGCCTTCCGCGCGCGAGCTCCGCCCGATCTATCTCAAAGGAAAAACAAAAAGTCGGGGGGAAAAAGAGGCAGGAAGAGACGAAGATACACGGCACGAAAGAGGAGAGAGGCGAAAAAAGAATACATAGAAAAGAGGAAACGCTATTTCCACGATGTTCAGAAAATGCGCCGGAAATTCCTCCTGGGACGGCTTTCCGGCGTATCAATTTTCTTCGTCGCCCGCTTATTCCGCGTCTCCATCGGAACAATTTCATTCAAACGCGGCAGTGGAGTGTCGTTTGTTCGTTCGCTCGCTCGTTCCTCTTCTCCTCTTGCCGGGCTGAAAATCGCGCGCGCTCCCGGAAAGTGTTTTAACGCGTTCCTTTTTCTGAGAGACCGCGCGCGGCTCGCCGCTTCCTCGAGCTTCGCGGTAAGAGATTAATTCTGCCGGCACGGCATGGCGCGGCGCTCGACTCGTCTTCCTCCTTTTTCCCGTATCTACCTCTTCCGCCTCCCTGCCCCCAGCTTGCCGCCGCCACCGTTTCTTCCTGCTTCTCTCTTCCTACGCGTCTCGCGGCCAGGCATTTTCCCCGAGGAAAAAAGAAAGAGATCCGACCGGAGGAATCCCCCGTTCATTACGTCGCGTTGATCCCCGCCTGAACCTGCACGTTCCAACGAGCAGCCGAGAGCCACGATCTCTCGCTATTCACCGCCGTCGCCCCGTTTCTAGGTTATCGTTCCAGGTACGCGCGTTCCGCTGCTCGTCCAAGATTACGCGAAAGTACGTATTGCGCGCGTGAAAAATCGCGGCTTCTTCAACTACGTTTAAGAGGATACGGGCAGGATCTGTGCAACGGAAAAGACTGGAACCAAGTTCGCAAGGATGCGTTGGTCAAACATTTTCCGTTGATACACGTAATATCAAGACATTTCTGTTTCCTACAAGATGTCTAATTAAATGTTTATTTAGTATATCTCGCGCACGACAAAATTCCAGGCACGACATTCGCGCTATATTTTGTACTTCTGCGAATAAATATCTAGAGCCAGGTAAATCTTGTTCTTACGTACGAAATGAGAATAACAAGGAGGAGGTGTGTGTGTAAAAGTTAACAAGACTATGTGAATAAAGTCATCGGACTAGAATTCTCGTTTTCACTCGCTCTACTTGTCTCCCTGCAAATAAAATCTACGTGCCTGATACGTGCATTCAGAAAAAGATATTAAGTTTCGTTACAATTTTAAGAAACCTTGGTACGCCTTCTCTTTGCAATAACCATCTGTGAAATGGAGTAGTTCTCCTTACGGAGTAAGTCAATTTCACCGGACAACATACGCGAATCAGGTCTCGCAGATGTATCTTTTCTCCCAGGAATCGTTTCCTTCCGCCGTAGTTCGCGGAAAACGATCAAAAATCGAGTTTCAAGTATGATAACTTTTACTTCGAAAGTTACAGAACGTTTCCTCCGAAAGCAATTTCGACCGCGGACTCTGCATTTGCTTAAAAATCTAAGAAACGATAGATAGAGTCTCTTCGAGAAGCTTTTTGAGGATCAACGTCGTTCGTTCGTTCGTTTCTTGTCGTTGGAAAATCAATGAAAAACGAAAGTCGACGATAATCACTGACCATAAACGAGAAAGTGATTAAAGATAAAGAGATTGCGTATGTATCTACATAGGCCTAAAGATAGCTTTAGAAAGATCGCGAGATTCCAAAATTGTCAAGAAATTGCTGCGAAAAGCTTTCATCGGAAAAGAGTTAACGGAAATCGGTACGTGGCACGGCGAAAAGTTGTCGAAGCGGAGCGGTTCGCAACGGGTTGACGACGGGAAATGAGAAAAAAGAAGCGTCGGGACAAGAGCGGCGGAAGGAGCAGCGCGTGAGGAACGCGAGAAGATAGACGCGATGGATCCTGAAGTGGGATGGGCTGGAGTGGAACGGATGAACGGCTGGATGGATAGCGCGATGAAACCTTTCAAGAGGAAGCATGCGTACTGCCGCATCGCGCCGTGCAGTGGCGGTCGTTGCCGCGCCTTTTACGTTTTCCACGCGGAGGCTCGTAGCTTTTTCGAGTCACGCGCAAAACCCGCTTCGATACTTACGATTCAAACGTAATCGTATACTTTGACGATTTCCTTCGACCGTTTCTATAGAATTTAGAAACGGTTCGCATCGCAAAAATCGGGTTACAGTTTGCTTTTTTTTTCCTCGGTGCAATCTAATAACGGAGCATTTTTATTAATTCCAGAAAGTGACACGAGCGAACCATTAGAACTTGTGGAAAAGAGAGAAAGCGAGAAAGCGACATCCGACGAGATACGCACAACACGCGACGTGATCTATGGGAAAAACTTCAGCCTTATTTCGCATAATTAACAATTCATCGTGGTATTTTCGGTTTTGCCGAGCTCGATCCGGTTTAGTTACGAAATTCGGTCGAAATTTCATTTTCATTTTCATTTTCGCATTTCGTGCGTTCACGTTTGCGATTCATTGTTTTGAAATTCTATCGAAATTCAATTTTCATTTTCATTTTCGCGTTTTATGCGTGCACATTTGGGATTCGCTGTTAAAACGAGGTTGCCAATTGCCATTTTGGCTTTCAAACATTTCGATATAGCGTTTCTGCGATAATTTCTGTTGGAATTATCGTTTGTCATATCCGACGAGGTATCGTTGGAGCGCGCAACGGCCCGCGTAACCGTAGAAGGGTCCGCCGTCGAATTAATTTGCGAGTTCGCAGATCAAATTCGCGAGAGCAAGAAACAATCTGTACCTGACTCGTGAGAAGCGATTGTTAAACGTGAAAACACCATCGATCGTACCAGTTCGTTTCATTATCGCATAGAGCGAGTCATCTGGCTTTTGGAAACAAAGAAGGTATCCACCTTCGCGCTACGCTGACTAAACACTTTCGATTCAGCCAACCGTTGCGTCGCGTCACTTCGATGCAAAACGATATCCGTTTAAACGCAAAAAGAAGAAGAACTTCTTCCACCATCCTAGACATCTCAATCAATTAAAAAGGTCAACTTTCCTTCGCTCTTTCCACAAAACTCCCACGCTTTCCATCAACTCAATTCCTCTCCGCCTACTCAACACGCCGCGCAACCCTTTTTCTTCCTCTTGCCGATGTACGGCCGGATTCGAGCTTCGAGTCGCATCTGCTTCCCGGCTGCATTTCTCGAAATTGCTGCAGGTCGGGCTAGGTAGAGATCCAGTCGGTTTTATCGTCAGGGCGGCCGGCTGGTCGTTCGTCATTCGGCCGCGGGCCCGTATCCAGGCGAAAAAGAGGGTTCGATCGATCCCTCGCGCCGATCCTAAATGCCCGTCTAATAATTCACGTAGTCGAAGGCGGGATCAGCCGGAATCACACTTGAGAGGGTCCAGATTACACGAGCGGCGCGCGATCGAAATGGAAGAGCGCGGAGGCGTCCAGGGGTGGATAGCAAGGGTGGAATGGTGGTAGCGGCGAATTCGAAGCGACGGGGTTCGATGCGTGACACGGTAACGCAAACAGAAATCCGACACGCCAGCTAGACGAAGAACGAGAGGGAGGTAAAAAGGACGAGGAATGGAGCGAGAGAAAGACAGGCAGAGGGTTGGACGGGACAGACCGGGCCGGAACAGGGGTGGGCTTATGCCGTTCGTGTTGACTCGACTGTGGATCGTGCTCTCTACCCCCGTGGCCCCTGACTTCCCGTGTCACCGTACGAGGGTGGAAACGCGAATTCGTCCCACAATGGAAGTCTTTTTTTCACCGTACGGCAGCCGTGCACGCGCCAGCAAGAATTTACGAAAGACAGAAGCACGGACGCTTTCGTGGTCGTCCTCTCTCTGCCTGTCTCTTTGTTGACGAATACGAAAAATTGGAATTTAATGGAGAATTATAGCGGAGGGCATGTACGTATGAATATAATTATGACTAATTTTGCACTCGTTGTTGCAAGTATCGAATGTACTTAATGGAACTTTGAAACTGTCCAAAGAAGGAATTATTTGTAAAATTCTTAACTAACACGCTCTCACGTCATGAACGATCGATTTATATTAACGAGTTAATTGAACAGTACTGAACTTTAAGCAGGAAATCTGACAACATCGATCACCACGATGGTAACCAAATAAAAATTTGTGGATCCTTTTCGAGGAACCGCTTTGGCTACATAGGCTTACGCACCGTTTTTCGAGGGTTTTTGGGGAGAAGGGAGTAACAGAGGTATTGAAAGATTGGATACGACGATCCAAAAAGCGACGCGTGTACGGAACAAGCGACAATAGCTGGGAGAGTAGTAGCAATATCCTGACAGACATTAGAATTACGTTGGTAAAACGCGAACGGAATCGAGGGAAACACTTCCACGCCACAAGTCACCTTAATTCCACCTGCAATCATCGGACAGGACTACGTTTCAAAATCATTCTACGTTTACTCTCTTGAAAAGGAGAAGGACAGATTTCGAAATACCATTGCACAATTCTCGTACTCATAACCATAGAAACAGGTCTAGCAAACTGGTCAACTAAGAAAGACGAGTTAACTCGTCACCTCGATGGCCAATATCTTGAACGTGGTAATTTATTTAACTGGAGATATTCTGGTTTTCAATGCATCTGTACATTTCCATTTACATTTGCAAAGATTGAAATTGACGTAATCGAAACAGTTTTGCCTGTGTCTATGACTAAAGGAGTTGAAGTTGAAAAGATTTATAAGGTGCATAAAATGTGCGCCCATTTTTTATAATTTACCTGACAATTAACGACTAACCAACTCGCAATTGTTCTATAGCTAGTAATAAAATAAAGACCTTTATCAAAGGGTTGGAATAAAAATATGGAACGATATCGTAATGCAACGCGGATATACACACTTTTATATTTCACTGATACAAGTCTGCAACGTTGCTATAAAGAAATGAACAAACGAGCGAGCTCGTTTACTCGAATCTGTTCGCCAAGTCTGACAGATTCCCGAGTACCAAAAATGGTATCGTAACATCGACGGTTGTAGACGTCGACGCCGTACTACTAGCAATTAAGTAAACGAAGGATTAGAAATCCAAAAGTTTCCTCCTTTGACAGGTTTCAGCGTTCAGCGTTGGATCGCAGACCCAGAAGCAACGACGCGGCGGTAGAAAAGGCAGGAATTGCACGACTCGCCGCGGTTTCTCTTTTCTCGAGCGTTCCTTGGTGCTCGTCCAACATCGCGAATCGTTTCTTGCCAGAATTGGTTTAAGAGTTCGCGACCTTTTCCACCACGAGATGACCCTACCGCGAATCGTTCGTTTGAGCAATCTTGCCTTTCTTCTTTGGCAAGATTGAAACATCCCCGGCCCCTTTCCCAGTGCCGTTTAGCCGCCTCGAGCAACAAAATTGCGTTTACCGTCGCGTCGATCGAGGATTAAATCCTTGGGATTAATTTCGCCCTTTCCGCTCGCCCCAACTTTCCGAAATACCGGTAGGCATACTTTCTCGAACCCTTGGCAGATTTTTGGAAGGTTCCAACTACGAGGTATGATTAAATTTTAAGCGAGAAGAAGCCGAATTTACGCCATAGTTGATAAAGTACATATTAACAAAAAAGAAAAAAAAAGAAAAAAGAAAAGAAAGAGATAAAGCGGAGTTCGGAACTTTTGCGACGACAGGTATGTGGAACAACCTGTATACGTTCGATTGTAAATGAACTGTTGGCAGTTCGATGAAGCCTGTTGAATTATGGATTTTGTAAAATGGTTTTAGCAGATCCATGAACGTATCGTAAACAATTTTCGTTTCATCCCAACAGGTTTTTAAATGCAGTAATACATATTCCATCCTTGATTCTTTATCACGAAATTTCAATTATTTGTCGTGAAAAAGGAAAGGGTTGGAAGCATTTGTAAATGTTCGCAGGTGTTGACGCGCGAAGAAAACGAAAGCTTTCCAACGAAATGGAAGGAAAAAAATTGGTCGATGGTAAATTTAACCGCGTAAACTATTTCGTGTAACTATTAGTTTCATTTTCAAGCATCTTTAATTCCATCGATCGCAAAAAAGAACATTCTCAACGTGCCGGTATCATTTATTTCGCGATATTCATAATGACACCATTATATCGTCCAATCGATACAAAAATCTCAACGAACATTCTCAAAAGGATCTTACACTGAAAAGAATTGCATCCTAGAAATTCAACCGTCTCCCTTAATCGCCCCTTTCAACCGCGGCACGATTGCAACCGCGCCACCTATTTTCACGGAACATTTTCTCCGCGCCGTGAGTTCCCGGCACGCCTTTCTTCGCGTTCGAGGAACTCCGTGCCACGAATTCCCGGCGTTCGAGTATAAAACATAAAGGGAAAAAAGAAGAAAGGAAAGGAAAGGAAAAGAAGAAAAAGTAAGGAACCGACAAACGGAGAGAGAGAGAGAGAGAGAGGGAGAGGAAGAGAGAAAGGCAAGAGCCGGCGAGACGGGTCTCTCTACCGGTCCCGTGCAGAATCGGCACGGCACGGCGCGGCACGAAAATGCTACCGGGTTCCTCTCCGGTCCGGATTCGGTAGCTCTCAAGCACGACGTACGCCTTTCCCCGTGCCCCGTGCCCCGTCAGCGATTCCACATTTTTTTCTCCGACCACGGAGCCGTTCCGTTCGACTCGGCCGCGCGCGGCTCTAGCGTGTATACTTTTTAGCGTTGATCTTTACGGGACAGCCGTGCCCTCCCCTTGCTCTCTCCCCTTCGCGTTTGCGGCTCTCTGCACGCGCTACCTCTTTCTTCGTCCTGGTTCGGTCGCTCTATCCTACTGTTGCCTCTCGTCTCGTTATCTCCATCTCCTTCCAGCCATCGGTCCCCTGTCCGTCCGTCTCCGTCTCTCCCGTGTCCGGTATAATGCGCGGCGGCGGTAAGCCGGCTGGCAGCTGCCTTCCGTGCAACCAACAAGCCCGGTCTGCCCCGTTCCACGACTCTCCATGCGTGGAATCTCCGGAGATTCCTCTTGCCCCTGTGCTCTGCTGCCGCTCCTCAATCTCACCCTTACTCTCTTCCCACCGTCGTCGTTGACTCCAACACCGAGCGATCGCCTCTAGTAGGTTGCTCCTCGTCCCACGCGTGTCTTCCCTCTTCGTTGGTCGTTCGGTTGGCTCGTTCGCTCGGCAAGTCTCACCGTATTTCGTTCCTCGTCTTTCTCTTTCGTCCGTCTATTCGTCTCGCTTGCCGCTGGCTTCCAGTCTGACGCAGACACCGTCTCTCTGTCGGCCCCGTTCGCTGTTCGCGTTCTCGCTCTGTCCTCGTCCGACCCGCGTCGGCTCGACTTCTCTTTGTCAGGCAACCGCGCGCGCGGCAAGCGGCTTCGAGCCGTCGGGCACGATGGAACGGGACGCGCGCGGCGGTGCCTGTGCGCGACCGACGAGGACGGAGAACAAACGAACGGCTCGGAGAGTCAGAGGATGCCGAAGTTTTGTCCTTCGCGGACAGGCCAAGTATTGTCCGAATCCCGTCCCGCTCCGGGCTCAGGGGTCCCGTTCGAAGCCGCGGCGGCAGCGACGGCCGAGGGAACGACGACGAACCAGGCCTTCCAGTCAGATATGAATCTTCGTGCCTGGAGGGCGGCCCGCGCTCCACGCTTAACGGCAGGGGGGCATCCAGGAGGGCATCCAGGAGGCCGATGGGTTGGGACGGGACGAGGGGCGAGGACGCCAGCGGCGGCGGTGACGACGACGACGGCGACGACGACGACGACGACGACGACGACGACGACGACGACGACGACGACCAAGGAGCCTGCGTAATAATTTATTCGGTTTAGCTTCGCTGTCGGGTCTCTTCGACGGCGGATCACCGGAACTCTCTCCCCTTGTGACGTATAGCGTCGTGTCGTGGTTCGTCAAGGACGTACACGATGTACGACGTACCGGCTGCTCCGTTACATTGCTCGATCGCACGCATGTGGATCGACTTTTTTTACTTTTTACGCCATTTATGATTCGTTTTTCCTTTTTATCGTCATGGACGTCACACAGATTTCTCTTTGATCTCGGGTCAGCGACGTTGTTACGCTGTAACGTCGTACTTGCGCCGAGAATAAAAATGCGCCAAGAATGAAACTATGTGGAAAAGCAATTGATCACGCGATCGAAATGGAACACGTAAACGTAAGAATCGGAGATTGGAAATTTTGTATAACCAAAGACGGAAGCGCCTTCTAACTAGCTCCGCAATTACTTCCAGTGACTATAGACTTTCGACATCGACGTGAAAACAAAGCCTCTGTCGGGAAGGTTTCCACTTCTTTATATTCGTAAAAGTATGAATTTGCGTAAACGTTTGCAGGCTAGAAATAGGATTAGACTTTTTTTTTTACGTCAAATTGTAAGTGGTTGTTGTTCATCGTCCAGCAAATGACGTATTTTAGTATTTTAGTATACTTTGCTTGGTATAATTTTTTGTAAACTCTTGATAGAACCACGCATCGTGTGTACTCAGAATACGCGAGTCCTTACGATCGCTCAGTTCCTCGAAGCAATCTTCGCGGAAAAACCGATTTTAATAATTCATTATTTGGATAATATCCTTGAACGATTTATTTACAATCGGCTCCGTCTATACGATTACGTTATACGATTTACACCAAGTATAAAAAGTTTACTTGCCGTGTGATCTTGTATGACTTTTTAATGAAAAAGTTGCCTTGGGCTAAATAGTTCAAGTTAGGAGGTCTGATTTGCGATTAAAATCAACGTTTAGATTTATAAATATGGTAAAATCAATTATTCATGAACGAAGAATTTTTCTCGCGCAATTTTATAGAGACGTATCTCTTCTTATAGCCAATTACGTAAATTACAAATTTATTCCTCCTTTTTCCTTTCGCCTTACGACTGCGTCTAAGTCGAGTCAAGGGTACGTCTGATTTTCTCAAAACTTTGAAAATCTATCGATACGTATGATTATCGTCGTAAAAAATCAACGGAAAGAACCTTCCGCGTTGCTCGATCGTGAAAAACCTGGTAGCCCTTTAAATTGCGGCAAGGTATCCTCGGTAGAGCAACAGGACACTCGCGTCTCGACCGAGCCGAGCTCGACGGCCATAAATCTGGAAATCAATCCTAGCCGCGCGACGGTAGAAGTGCCGTAAAACGTCCGGCGTGTCGATAATGAACGCGGACAGGCCGGAATACGTTTCCGCGGTATCTTGATAACGGCACGGACGTGCAGGGCGGGGCAGGCAGGCGTAGTGGGAGCAGCCGGAGGTTCCGGTTTTCCGGGATCGGCGTTGCAGACATGCCGGACGCGGCTTTTCGGATGATTGGCCGGCCAGTGCGGCCGACACGATCGGTTTCCGGTCACGGGCCGTCGGATTCCAGGTCGCCGCCTCGCTCGCTGTGAGTCGACCGAGCGCCGCCGGTCCCTTATCGATTCGCGCCTCGTCGTTAGCGATCCATGAGAGGGAAACGGAAAGAGAGAGGGACAGAGAGAAAGAGAGAGAGAGAGAGAGAGAGAGAGACAGAGAGAGAGTCGACGACTCCAACGACCACGAACGACCGGCACCAAGAGGAACAGCCGTAGGAAGGGAGAGATCCGAGATCCGTGACTTTTTACGAGCGAATCGACGCCGCTTGGAGGATGGAAAAGGCCTTAGCGCGATTGTAACTGCAGCGGAGAATGGCTTGGGTTTGCGCGAAAGCGACACCGAGAGTCGATGGGCTTCGGTGGTGAACCTCGTGGGTTTGGCATGGAATCGCGAGAATGCATCGGAGCTATCGATTCGGCTAGAATTTGATCGGTGATTGCAGCGTAATTTGGAATTGCTGGATTGGTCAAGGTCACAGACAGCTATTCCCTGGGTCAGCTTTTTTTTCCAATGGATAGTTGGTTTTGCAGATTCGCACTGGAACGTGATGTTTACAATACGACACATTTGACAGAAATTCACGCAAGGCTTGTTCGTTTTATTCCATTTTTTATTCAGTCGTTATCGTATAAATACTAGATAGCATCGATCATTACGAATCAGGACGATCTCTGTCGTCCAAAGAACAGTCTGAACGATCCGATACCTCTTTATCGTCTGTCTTTCGACCTCCGCTCTAATTACATTGCGCTGTATCTGGGTGCCCACGCAGGCCAGTTTTCTTTATCCGAAGATAATACGTTCGTCACTCGCTCGAACTTTCGACGAACCTTCCCATCTCACGGATAGGCACTCGACTGCAATTCGTAGCGCTCCATTGTTACCGTAGGCGCGGAGTAAATCGTTAAAATGAATGAACCCGAGGGTTTTCGGCCGCGGTTCGTAACAGCCCGGAAAGGAGGGGGCGTCTATGTCGTTCGGGGCTTCCTAAGTATCTAACGCGAAGGAGGAGGTGTCGAGCAGGATGGCCTTGCTGCCGATAAAACCGCGCGATTTGCGACTCAGGCGGAGGCGACGAGCAAAAAACCCTTGGGAACTGACGGTGAATCCGACCGTAGTGCGAGCATCTCTCTTTTTCGTCTGTCTCTTTGCCGCCCCTCGGACCACGCTGTCGCTTGGTCCGCGATGAAACGACTCGCGAAAGGAATTCCGCCTTTTTCTCTCCTTTTTCCTCTTTTCCTGTTTTTCGTTTCGTTTCCAGCCAGAAGATAAAATTTTAAGTAATACCGTAAGTAACGGGGCCTCAAAGGAGAGAGGGAGAGAGAGAGAGAGAGAGAGAGAGAGAGAGAGAGAGAGAGAGAGAGAGGCAGAGGGAAGAGAGAGTGAGACGTAGTATGTTGAGTATCTAAAGCGTCTCGAGGATCGATAATCGGGCGGAAAGGTAACGAAGCGCGTTCCGCTATAAATAAAACAGCAGTTCCTCCGTGAGATCGCCTGCGAAAAATGCTGGAAAGTTGCGCCGAATTAGCGAACCACCGTGCCAAGCTATAACGACTTCCTGGAAAAGTTCCGGGTCGCCTGGGGATTTTTAAGCGAGCCACCGCGATGCGGTTCGTCCTGGATGAATAAGATCAGCGCTCACGGCAAAAGTCCACGAGTCCCCTCTTGTTTTTTAATTAGGTCGATCTCACCGGTAATTTTCGCGTATACGAGTTACCCTTCTTCCGACGTGTTTTAACGTTCTTTAACTTTTGTTACGTGTAAAACGAACGAATTGCAAGAAACGAATTTAGATTTTGTTCTTTTTTCGCACATTGTGGCTGTCGATCTCCATTGGCTACGATACTTGGCTCGCTTCAATTCGCAATCGATCTCCGTCGTATCTTATCGCCATATTCCTTTACAAACCTCCCACGTTTAACGAATCCACGCTTTATTTTGACTACGTACGATAAAATGTCTTCGTTATCGGTATACTTGATTGCAAGAAACGTTTCAGTCGCATAAGCTGAAATTTTGTTGGCGGTATCGGACCGTGAAAATTAATATCTGGTTTAATCGTTGCTCCGCTTTCGATACATTGTACGAGTGGAGAGTTGCTTGGTATTTTTATACGCTGGCACCCTCCTCGAATGAGGAATTTTGCCATCTCATCTTTGTTTCGTCTCGAGCAATCGTGGTATTCTATAAATTCTCGCGTAGTTAAATCAGCCTCGACGAAAGTTTCGTATCTCTCGAGAGGAATGGATATAAGCGCGGAGAAAGGGCAGGTTTCCGGCAAAGAATTCCGAAGATACGGTGTTCGGTTAAAAAGCGTCTGATTAGCGGGAGGAGCAATTTCGCGAATAACGCAGAGAGCGTTTTCTCGTAGCGAGGCCGCTTTACGAGAACGTTCTTCGAAATTCCAGCGGTTCGTGAACAACTGAATACTCTGGCGTCCGAGGGTCTGTAAATGCCACGAGCCCGCAGGAAAGTCGATACCACCACCTCGGACTTCCGCCGGTCAGCTCGTAAAAGAAACACCGCCACGAGAAACAAGATCACCGACTGCTACGAGCCGCTTGAAAAACGGAGCCCGTTCCGAGAGCTTTCTCAGGCGATGCTCCCCTTCGGTCGGTCTTTCGTAGCTTGGCAGAAATCGCAGACCGATCTAACCGTTAAATTTTTCTGCGCGGGAGAAGCCGAAGCTAGAGTGTGAGAGCCAATTTGTTAAAAATTCTCAACAGACGCGCTATTCTATTTTTCTACGAGAACAACGTTATATAATCGGTATTTGCATTTGAATATTACCGAGCATAGATCTTGATCTCTAGTGTTATCCGTCACTTTGTCGCGTCCCGACAAGCGACGGTCGTAAATCCAGCGCTGACAAGATATTTCGAAACCGTGACAATCGCGTAAATTCTGTGAGATCGAACGATGTCTTTGTAACGCTGCAGGATTTCGGTTACGAAAGTAAATTGAAAATCGAAGGCAATTAAATGAATTGAAAGAGATTAAACGTTGCTCGGTCGAACGAAGCCAGCAAAAATAAATCGTTGTACACCGAACAAATCGCATTACCAATTTACCCTATCGGAGCTCGTACTCCATCGCTAGCCGTTCTCGCGCTTGCCATTGAAAGCCAGGCAAACGTAAGACAGACTAAACGCCGTCTCCGCGAATTCGGAGAGAAGAATCACAGAGGCAATCGGCGACGGCAGACGTCGCGTCGGTGGGCTCCGAGGCAAGATCAACAAATATCGACTTCGAGCGCGAGACGCAGGGCGGAGCACGGAGGGTTTGGTCAAATAAACGAGAACGCGAAAGTAGGATCCGCAACTGAGAGACTCTTTGTTCCGTCACCGAAACCCAAACACTTTTTCAGGCTACGACCGCTACGAGTCTCGTGGTATGATCTCGTATGGTGCGCTTTCGTGTTCTCCGCCGACTTCTAGGCAGCAGCCTGTGACCGTCTGGAAGCGTGTCAGTCCTTTTCTCCTCTCTCCTTTTCCTCCACGCGTGCATACGTCCGTCTTCGTTGCTCGTTTTTCGTCGCACGGGTATACTTGTTTCCGTGGCGGCGTCCCGCGGCACTCAACGGGGGCCGGGTCGTTTATCTAAATGGCTACTGGGTGGCCTGGCTCCCAGCGCCCTGTCCCGTCGGACGAAAACTAACCCGAGTCGGTCAGAAGAAAGGAGTCGGGATCCGAAAAACAAACGTCGATATAGTTGGGGCTCCGATAGATCCAGGTGTATATACACGCACTCTCTACGTTCCGACGTGGGTCCGCTCCTTTCGGGCCTGTTCCACCTTTCTTCCTCTTCTTTTTCCTTCTTTTTCCTTTTTCTTCCTTTTTTTTCGAGAAACGTTCTCCGAGGGAAAAGCAAGCGTTCCAGCGTCGCTCGAAACTCTTCGCCGCGGTAACGAGCTTCGATTATAGCGCACGACTCGGTAGAACCGCGATACTACGTGGGAAACGAGTACTTAGACGTAACACGCGTACACAGAGATGCAACAGGAAGGAACAATGCAAAACTTATTTGGAAAGGAGAGAGTGTTGGTTGCGGTGGTTATACGCTGATTCAGCCAACCTGGACATATCGTGGCTTTTGAATCGACCCTCGACGTTCTCGTTTCATTTCATTTTCTACGTGGAACTTCCTGGCTAGCTTGATTAGGAAAGAAGTAATTCGCAAAGGAAATTCCGGTCGGTCAAATCGATTCTAACCTTTCGTGCTCTCTTACGTCTGCCTCCCACGAACAACGCTACGAAATATGTAACGTTTTCATTCGCCTGACGAACTTTGCGCCCTAGCCATCCGCTGTCCGCTATTACTGGCCACCGATGGTTCGCATTGGCACGGAACCCGTTAAGCAGCATGAAGAAACGAGGAGGGTAGAAGAGGCAAAGAGAGAGAAAGAGGCAGTTCCGAGTATACTCCTCGCGGGCTCTTTCCTGAACGGCCCAGTCGTGTCGTTCCTTCACGTAATGGAGGTAATCCGACCTCGTTGAGAATATTTAACGGCCGGCCGCAATGATACCGTGCCACTTTCGCGCCGCTTCCTAGTATCGTTGTTATGCAACGGACACGCCGCCACCTCAGGACCGTTTCAATGGCTACGGTTGCCCGTTAGAGAAGCCGCCGCGCTGCCTCGCCTAGATCCGCTCGTCCAGCGCGATGCGTGCCAGGACAGCGCGTTACGCGCGTATACTATTTTCAGAACGTTTCCCGAACTTCTTGACGTCAGCCGGCGGCCGCTCGCTTGCGTCATCGAGTCAGTAGGCGAGTCTGCCGGATGGTCGTATATTGCCAGACCGAGATTTTCGGCTTTGGAGCGGAGCATCGGAGATGCTTTCGGGCAACGTCTCAGGCTCGTGACTCGCGAATGGAAGCAACGGATTTCCTTCCACGCCCGCGTATCGTCTTCCTCCGAATATAGATACACATTGGTCGACTACTATAGAATTTAATCGAGAACCGTAACGAAACGGCAGCGTGGAAAGTGGCGTGGTTTCGTTGGTCGGAGAGGTACAACGTCGAAATAGGAATTGTAATCGACGCGCAGAACGTTCATCGGCGTCACGGTCGTCGTTACACGCGTATACACGAATTGCGAAAGCACTTGACGCCGGTGCAGCGCGAGTTACGTAATCCAAAGTTACCGAAACGACGCCACGGTAACGATACTCCGCGGTAACTTTCTTGCCGGCGCTTCGTTAACCCTACTCGGTTCTTCGGGGATCTCGACCGATCCCCACGCATTTCTGGCTTACTTACAACTTACTTCGCTTCGTTCAACTATTAATTGTTCCGGCAACTTGCGAATCGTTAGCCGACGCGATCACTCCCTGGCTGACCGACTTTCCGTTGTTCAACTCTGGATGCGGTAGAACCGTGCGTCCTATCGACCATTCTTCTTAAACGACTTACGCAGTTTCTTTTTGATCTTTTCGTTTGGCTGCCAATTTCTCCAACTATCCTCGAACAGAACGACTTCTCCAATTTTTAATTCCTTTCTTTTTTTTTTTACTTTTTTGCGAGAAATATCACACGTTCTAACGCCGCTACATAGTTGTACGCGCGATACCCAATGCTAAGCATCGTCGTAAAGGGCAACCGCAACGCGGAATATCTGGTCCGAAAATGCCGAACGGTTAATAGACGATAAAAACGAATATCCTGTTTATTCGATTGTCCGTGCGACCGAGGCGTGGAGCGCTATTCACGGATTGTCTCGGTTTTCCAGCGCGGCCGATTCGTTCAAAGTTCGATGCGATTCAAGCCCCGTGTTATACCGAAGGGGAACGGCTGTAATTCGATTTCGGACGAATTTGAAACTCGTTCGAAACGGGCCACCCGTTAGCCGATTCCTCGGGCGCCCATCCACGCACGTTTCACGCGCGTCTCGATGCCCGCGAGTCCCCCGTGAATTTTTTTTAATCCGATTCTCGTCGCCGCGCGTTTGCGTGGCGGCCGCGCGTTGTTTTCTGCCCCCGTGCCCTTCCCCGTTCCTCCCCAAACCGGACGACCGGTCGTTCGTTTAAAATGCAAACTCGCGGTCCGTGGGGTTTTAAAACACCCGCTATACCCGGATTTCGTTGAGCCGCAAACTTGGCCCGTGCCGCGCCTCCTACGGATTTATGCCGTCACCGACTCGCATCTATTCTCGAGCTCCGTCGCCAGACATTTTCCGGCCTGCTTCCCCATGCCTTTTTCACGCGCATACCTACGCATAACGACGTGCTCGTTCAACGCGTTCTGCGAACATCAAATCACGTGGAAGGGGTTGAAGAGGTAGTCGACGATAATAGAGATGGAATGCGGATCGATGCTTCGATTAGAATCCGGTCCATATCGCTAGCGATATGTAGTCGGTCGTTTACTTTCAATTATTCAGCCGTGATTTAACACTTTCGTTGCTATTGGCATTCCATTTTCCTTCTGCACACGCCATGCCTATAGCTACGCGATAAATGAAAACAAAAACGCAATTTAGCACGAGCGGAAGCGTTAATCTGGATTTATGGCTTGTTTGCGTCGTTTCGCGGTTAAGGAGATTTTAACATCTTCGACCTGTAAAGGGAGAGAGAGAAATTTTTCGAAAGTTACGAAAAATTAGAGAAAACCAACGTTTGGTTCCTTTGAAAAAGCTAAAACTCGATACTCTATCCGTGTCAGCAAACGGAATAACGTCGATTCGCAGATTTGCAGATATTCGCCGCTCGATCGAGTTCGATCCAAGCTATTATCAATTTATCTCGAGCTGAAACTTCCCCGTTCGATGAAAATTCCTGCAAGCTGGAATGCAACCGCGCCAAGAAGACGCTCGAAGGTCCAACGTCGGCGCTCTAACGGAAAACAAAGCACGAACATTCGCGTTCCGCTTTGTATTAAACATTAAAACAGCTCTTAGAACGACTGGCTCAAAGTGGCATACATATTCAACATCGACGCGTTTCCAGACACATCTCTGCCCGTGGAGGCATGCGGCAGACCGTGGTCTCTCGTTATATGCCAATACGCACTGCGTGACACGACGGCCATCCACAGGCGACAGAATGCCGAGCTCTCTCTTCCTCTCTCTCTCGCCCTCTATTTCTCCTTGTCCGTTGCTCGGCCGTATTCAACCATGAAACTCACCCCCGTGTGCGTTTACATAAGCGGACGCAAGACACATACACTCCCTCAAGTAGGTTAATCTCCGCCTGTTTCGATCGAACACAGGCTATCTCGACGGGGGTGGACTCCGGACGTTGTCTGACCCCGGTACTCTGCTGGATCATCGACGATTATATTGGGGTTTCAAGGGATCGGGATCGCGGTCTCTTGACGCTTACTGCATGAAATTTCTGGTTGTCGAGAAATTTAGGGACGCGGTTCTGCTTGGTTTATGGAGTAGCAAGAACGACGATAGACGGTGAACTAATTTTGACATTAAGTCGCGCACCTTCGAAACTCGCAATTTTGAAAAGCTTCGTTAGATTAGAAAATAGAGCGGGAAAAATAAGTCAATACCTGTAAAGAGATCTGCTCATCGTCCAAATATTTGCGTATCGCGCAACATTATCGGAGATTTTATCCGCCTACGCAAACGATCCGATATCCAAAACCTTTCGTCCGAAACTCCTTTCGTTATCCTAAATTTACCTCTATCACTACGTTTGTTCATCGCAACGAGCTATCTGCGCTGCGAATTCAAACGATTGTAAAACATCTAGCACGATTACCGTTACCACGTATTTATACTTTCGTTCAAGAATTCCGTATTCGAATTCAACCGATTCGTCCAAAAATATTTTTTCACGATTTGATATCAGAGCCCGTCGCGTCTGCACACCAGAGACGTGTTTATTTTCAGAGTAACCCGCTGGCGATAGCGCGAAATATTTCAGTATTATAATATCCCGATAAAATCGGTCGTCGGATCGAACGCGGTCTGCTCCGTTTTAATCCAGCTCCGTTCGGTTGGCCGCTTAAAATTGAATGATCGCGTCGCCCTGATATTTGCCAAAGCATCGATTTCCGTTGGCAGCCCGACGAAGAAGAGACGCGCGGGATCGTCGCCACGATTACGTCCAATTACAGCGGAGGCGGAGGAAAACGGAGGGAGAGACGGGGGCGGTCCGTGGTCGTTCGATCGGGCGCACCGCGTGTTATCTTAAGGCGGCGGTCACCTAGATATCGGCATTGTTATCCCGCCTGACCGCAGCCACTTAACCGAGTCGTAAACCCCCCACGAGTTCAACTTTACCCTTCAACAGGTGTTTAGGGAAATACAATAATGTCGCGCATGCGCCCGTAACTTCTTAAGGTCGGAAAGTTCGTCCGAACAATCTGACCGCGGCCATGCCCGCGGACCGTCACGCCACCCGCGTCCTGCAGTTAATCGAGTTTCCAAGGTAGTTGGAATTTTTTCTCTCAACCCTCGATTCCACTGTTTCGATACGGAAACGCAGAACGTATTCGTAGAACGCCGGATATCTTCATGTTGTTTGTCGTAAATCAGCTTGAGAAGCTGACTGTTAGGATTTGTCAGGCAATTTTAAAGTTTGCAAAAATCGAACACGCTGTTCATCTGTTTTTTCGACATGGGTTGACAAGTTTCAGCTTCTAGATATTAGATAACGCGAAAGGTCGAACAGCATAGAGAAATGTCTGTACAACGATTTCCCAAAGTTGCTTAATGTTTTTTAACGAAATTAGGTATTTGCAAAGAGGTGTTATAACGATCTCGAGTCAAGAGAGTGGACCCTATAGGAATCTGTATTACCGACGACAGGGTTGGCGAACGCGATGTTGCCAAACTTACCGACCATAGCAAAGCGTGAACGTCCGTCGGTAAAGCAACTGTAGATATCTAGCGTGCATCTGACACGAAGGTAGAGACCTTCTCCGTATTTGCTGCGCAGTTACACCCATTTACTTAGATGGCATCGAAGCGCGCAAACTTGGAACACGATTGTCGAATTAAATAGATATTTTGAAATTACGAGAGGAGGCATATCCTGTGCGATGAAATTTGATCCAGAATGCGTTTGTTATTTGTTTAAGTTTATTACAGAAACTAATCGATCAAATGAAAAGTGTAATTCTACTTTAATTGGCAGGTGTCGCCAAGTTTAATAAGTTGGCAACAACGAGCGTTAATGCGACGTATTCTAATAAATCCCCGGAACTGATCGTCTTTTTGCTATCTACTCGACTATTTAAAAGTTAGATTGAATTTTTAACTATGTCATACGTTGGTTTCAGACGTTAAACGGCGCCGAGGGTACCGTTCCACCCGGAAGAGTGTACAAGAAAGTCGCGATCGTGGAGAACTTCTTCGACATTATTCATGCTGTCCATGTTGACCTTGAGGGTCGTCCGGGGAAGCATGCCGGTCAAAAGAGAACGTACAGGACGGTAAGTTTCAAACAGGAATATCTACTCGTTATTTTCCCGTAGACTTAATGCGCTTGGATATTAAGCGGTACATCTACGTTCGAAGAGCTCGCGGACTTCCCGTGCAGTGCGGTGAAAAAATATTATCCTTGCGAGGATTAATCGAGTCCACGAAGGAACAAAATCCTACGATTCTATCGCATGAGACGTACCGAACAAAAAGCCAAACGATCCAAAAAATCTCAAAGTCTCTGGCTAATCACGTTCCTGGTTAACCTCGCGGAAGGAAAAAAGAAAGCATCGTACCCTTGGAAGAAACAACATTTTCCCTGCGCTGTCCGATGCGATTTAAATTCAATCGGCGAGCAGATCTCCCTAGGGAAAAGATATATCGGTACGGGCGGCGATGACCCCGAATCCGTTCGGGATCGTGCGAGCCGAATTCTTGCATGGTCGACCGCGACACGCGATATTTACCGTTCCCGGGGGAGAAGGTATCGAGGCATTCAAGCGTCGAACACTCGATACCACACGTCATCTCACGTGTTCCGGCGCGCGTTTGCGTAAACCTCTCTCCGGGGTATCATATCTGTTCCGTGACACCGTCCTCCGCCCGCGACCCGATCGGTTCGTCCTCTTTCTCCGCTTGTCCGTTCCTCTTTCTCTCGTTCGCAACCCCTCCGACCTTCCCGCCCTCGCCACCCACCCTCAACCGCCACCCTATCCCATTCGAGTCGCGTCGCTGTCCTCTTTCTCTCTCTCGACCACCGCGATCTGCTTGTGATTCAAAACCTCAGGACACTTGTTGCATTGCCTGCTTACTGGTGCACCCACACGCGGCCGCGCGCACACGCACGCACGCGTGCACCGCCGGCCAGCCTAGAACCGCGACCCTGCAACCGTTTTAACGTTTAAGTCGCTGTTACAAGGCGCGATTCATCGGCTCGCGGCAACTCACCCTCCGCGGTATCGCGCGCCGCCACGCTTCGCCTCGTCTCGTCTCGCGATTCACCCTTCCCGGAAGGATGCTGTTTTAACGTCGAAATATTCGCACAGTCGATACCCGTTTATCAAACTAACCAGATGACGGTCTTTCCGAACTCGTTGCTCATTTTAATTTCAATGCTCTTCTATCGTACATATCTTACTCTTTCGGCGGGAAATGTTTGAAAAATGAGAAGAATTATAAGCACGTTAGTTAATCGAAACATCGACTAGACACGCGCTTGATGACCATACTACCGAATTATCCTCGTCTAATAGCAAAATTTGACGTTAAAATTAACGTTACAAGATCTTTTTCTTCCACGTAACGTATGTGCGGTAACAAGTAATAAAAATCACGTTCCACCAGCGACGTTTATTAATCTCTGTTCGTTTTCCTCGCGGCGAAAGATCTAATCGACTCACGCAAAAGTTCTTGCACGCTATTAAAGCTTAAAATTCACAACTTAACGTGTAATTTTCAATTAACAGTAACAATACCTTCAGGCACATATGAAAAATTACGTACGTAAGAAACAGGTGAAACGTTATTTCTCCACTAGTTTCTATTTTTCCAAACCGTTTTACATCTGGTGATGTTCGGGAAGAGTTCGAATTGCGATCGTTGTCTACTGGTCTCGTGATCTTTCGTCGGTATGTCACGTCGATCCAGAAGCCATTATCCCTGTTTCTTACTTACGGCTCTTTTCTTCGCCTTTTAGACGAGCCTCGAGTAAATCTTATCGAATTACCTCAGCGTGTCGTGCACCTTTACCCAGCCACACGTACATACAGACACGTATACGTCTAGTTTGCACACGTGTATGCGGGTCGACCATTGCCTTTCTCGGCTCGCAGTCTCCCATCCTTGATTAAGTTATGCCGCTCCTCCACCTCCTTAGAGAGAAACGTTTCCTATTAAGAGGCAGAGAACATCCCTCCGGCTAAATACCTTCTCGCAAAGACATCAAAGTTCCGTTACTGCTCATGAATTTTCCCTAGTGGGCGTTCCGCGTGAAACGGCTCCACGTGACGCTGACGTTTGACAGCGGAACGAAAGGGGTCACTCACGTTGTTCACGACGAGAGTGCAGGACCGTGCTTTCTAATCCTGCCTGTATCGCGGCAGGGAACGACGCGTAACGTTTCTCGTACCGATTTCGACGAAACTAGGACGCTGAATTTCGGCGCGAGAAACGCTACGGGCGAGATTGCAATGCCAAGAGATTTCGAGATATTTAAGTTTAATAGAATTCCTTTCCTTTGTTCGAACGTATCTTCTTCTCTCTAACGCAAAACTTTCTATTTCGTTTCAGATCACCGAAACGTACGCGTTTCTTCCCCGAGAAGCTGTAACGCGATTTCTTTTGGGATGTACGGAATGCCAACGACGCCCGCGGACCCCGAGCCCGACGAATTTATCCAATCAACCGCAGCCCACGTCGGCGACACCGTTGGCGACGACGACGCTAACGTCTACGACGACCCCGTTAAGCCCAAATGCCCTCTCAACCACGTCGACAACGGTGCAAAGCAGTCCCAAGCTGCGCGAGGGAAATCACGGCGGTGAGGGCAAGCCCCTGTACAGTTATAGGCACCAAAGGCATCAGAAGGCCAGCGCCGTACCCTCGACAACGGAGAAAACCGAAAAGGAGAAAGAGGAGAAGTACAATCCCTTGAGTATCACGAATTTGCTGAAGAAAGAGCCAGTAACCGGTAGCTTTTTGCCGAGCGCGGACAGCCTACCGGATTCGAGAAGAACCCCGGAATCGGACCGGGCGAGCTCGAGAAGTTCGGCCTCGTCCAAGAGGAAAAGGATGCTGCCAGAGGGTCGAACGCCGTCCCCTCAGCCCAGTCAACCGTTGCCAAGGCCGTGGAGCCCTGGACTCGATCCCAAGAACACGCCCATCGACTACAGTCTTCCCATCACTACCTCGTACCTGAAGCATCAGCAGAGGCTACTGCAGCAGGCGGAGAAGAACAAGGCTGCAGCGATCAAGGAGACCGAACTCGAGCAGAAAGTGACCGTTCTGCCGGCGGACGAGATCGTCGATACCGTCGAGAGGGACAGATACTCCCCTGCTACCGGATTAATCGACACCAATCTCAATCTATTGGCCACTATTCAGCACCTGCATTGCCAAGTGATGCTGGCCCTCACGGAAAGACTCAGACCGTCGATAACCATGCCAAGCCCGCTCGTTTTGCCCACGGCGGCCAACGTGCTGACCAATGGAATGATGATAGGTCCCGAGGTATCGGTACAAACCGGCGAGAATCGTACGTGAAAGAAAGGACACTATTCGCGAAAGATATGGAAGAATCCTGGAGCGTTCTATTGACTCTTCCCCTTGTTGGAAACTTCTGTTGCGAACGAGTTTTCGTTACAGCCGTCGCAGCCGAGGAGATGATACGATGGATATATTGTTCTAATCGAACGTTGAGTATAAAAAGTATAGTTTTCTATTATATTCCGTTAGGTGGTTTAAGAATGGAAACGTGACAGGGGAAGGAGTCGTAAACAGACTCGATCGATACTAATCTCAATCTCGTCACTACCGTACACCGAATTCCATTAACGAAAATACAGCTTTACGTTCAAGTTTCAGATTTCACGATCTCTTAAGAGACTTTCGAACGATCTCAGCTTTGTAAATCCTTGAAATATGATGGCTTTATTTTACTTCGAATATACTTGATAGAAATGATTCTTGAAAACTTTACGGAATAAATTTCTAACGTATTCGGTATACCTGATAGAGAGATAATCAGACCTAACATCCACCGATCCAGCGCTCACCTTCTTCCACTGGAGAACGTTAACGCGGCCAATATCCGATCCTAGCTGCCATTCAAACTATCGGCTAACGCGATCATCTATTAAACCGGATAAGATCAATTACTTGGTCGGCGTCGTGGCGTCAACGTCAGTTAAAGTCGGGACCGGGGCTGGATCGGATCTCGTTTCGTGCGCTCGATATAGACGGCGAAACGAGACGAATTATTCGTGAGTCTGTCAAAATATGGGTCGACTCTGTCGCACGTTGTCGATTTATGGAGGGAACGACCGCAAGCCGAGCACCACAGGCCCTTCTATCGCGCAATCGAGTTCGATATTTTGAGATCCGAGTGGAACGCGATCCGCTCGTTAGACAGAGGTCCCCGAAATGGACGGCGGTTTCGACAGGAGCTAGAAGGACAGCTTCTGAATATTTAACCGTCGAACAAGATCGACGATGACCTCTGACTCGTTGACCCGCGACACTTTTCGGTCTTTCGTTTTATCGTCGACAAAGTTCGACGAATATGCGATAATTTGGCACGGGAACAAAAACGATCTCGTCGAACTCCGAGTTTAGATATCTGATAACGAATATTCACCATCTATATTGCGATATATCAGTATGTTTATTTCGATTTCACCTTGTTCATTTTAATCGTTCGTTGACATTTTGAGTTTTCGAACGCGAGACTCGTCATCGATTCTTTGGATACGTGAGACGCACAATTACGTTCAATTCGCAGAATCCGATTTCTCGTGATGATGATTACGACGAAATGTTGATTATATTCAGAAGAGTAGATTAATATTAAAGGACGAACAAATATAATCTTCGTGTAATCGGGACCTCACTTAGCGCGAACGAATATTATACCAAAGGCATTGTAAAAGGCCACGACGAGAATATCCTCTTTTTAGCGAATTCCATCGAATCGTTGATCGATGTTTGAGCTATTGTCGAGAACAAGACAGGTTCCACGGATGTGACTCGTACGACGCTAAACATTTTCGTATTTGACCGTGTAGACTAGCCTTGTGTATGATATTAAAAGAAAAAAAAAAGTATAGAAGGTAGTTTCTTCGTGTATTATATTATCTTGTCGTTGAAGACGCCGCGCAGGCGTGAACGTGTGATCACACGCGAACGTGTTCGTATTAGGAGTTTGATAATCGTTGTGAAAGTAGAGACAGACGTTTGAAGAAAATAATGTAACGTAAGAGGAGGAACCGTCGAAAGTGTTGAATAATACCGAATCTATTATTTTGTATATAATCGTTGTAACATAGCGCAGTTAGTCGTTAAGGGGTAAAAAAAGAGTGCGCGGCTCTATTATTATGAATATTATTCCTATTATTATTATTATTAATATTATTATTATTATTAATATTATTATTAATATTATTATTATTACCGTGACAGTTATCATCATTATAATTAATAATTAATTATTATTATTTTATTATATTTAAATTGCACACGAACAAGATGGGAAAATATATAAAATCACAAAATCCGAACGAACAGCCTTTTCATTTTTCCCTCTTCGCATTCGCATTTCATTAGTTTTGCCAAGAGACGAAACTTATCCAGATTTTCCCAAAAATAATATAAAGTTTATTATCTCGTTGGTGCCGTGTCGAGTCTGCGCTCGAAAATTAAAGATCCCACGGATGATCGTCGCCTTGGATATGCGTGACGCGATCCATACGAAGATACGCGCAACCTTTCATCCGTCAATATAATCTTTTCACGAGACAAACTGCGGAAAGCCCGTGGAAAGATCCGCCGATCTTACGCTCTATGAACGAACAATGAACGCAATTGACACTTCTGGCTGTGGAACCGAGTATAGTCGAATCGACGGCGCCTTGACGTACTTTAATATCACGAACAAAGAGGATAGAATGATCGAGTCCCCTTTAACAAAGAAGGAAAGGGCAGAGGGGCAAGTTACTTGCTCTCTCTCCTTTTCTTCCTCTATCGCTCTAGGTAAGGATCGTTTCTTCGAGGCACCACAGGTAATGCAGCCTTTTCCCATCTGGCTGTTGCCAACGTTGTAGCGGCCTCGTTCCATCAACCGGTCCTGTCTCTCTCTCTAAGTCCCCCTTTTCTCTCTACCCCTCCTTCTTCGCTCCTCGCCACCTGTCTCTTCCGTTCCTATCCCTCTGCCCTTAGGAAAACTCACCTCCCTCTCCACGATTCCAATAAGGCTGCCTCGCACCACGCTTTCCACCCTCTCTCTTTCTGCCTGTTACTGCTCTTCTGGTTCCCTCTTTCTCTTCCCCTTTCTGTCCTCTCCTAACTCTAACTCTCTCTCTCTGTCTCTCTGTCTCTCTGCCGTATTCCGCTCGTTGTCTCACCCTCGTTCGTTGGCTCCCTCTACCTACCCTCTAGCACACGGCTCAGAGAGTTCCCCTTTCCTCGGTGCCTCTTCGTCCTCACGCGAGCCGAGGCCTCGTGCTTTTGCCACAGCATTGTTGCTATCGATTCGGCTCTGGAAACGTGTTTTTCTTCGGATATTTCGTGGCTTTCCCCGGCCACGGTCGGCTCTGCTCGTCTGGAATAACGAGAATTCTAAGAAACCCGAGTGTCCCTCCTTTTCCCGATTCGTCTTCTTCCATGTTACTTTCTTTCTTTCTCTTATCATCCCGCGAGGTCTTATCCGCTGCCCGAGGGCAACGGCGATCCCGTTTGTCGCGATCCTTCCTTCCGAATGTTGACGCCTGCTCGATTGCCGAGGAAGGTAAACTCCGGTTCAAGCAACCAGACTTTCTTATTTCAATTTCTTTTCCTTTTTCCGTATAGTTTCGTTCGTACGAAACTCGATCCTATAAGAGTTCATTAGGACGGATAGAATGTAATCCGAAAATATACATTCAACAAAATTTGAGATTAGTTTTAGAAATTAATTTCTCGTTTGTATTTTTCGTTTTCTACGTCGCTGGAAAACTATTAGGACAACGCGTTGATAGTACTTGTGTGTTTCTGTCAAATCATAAACGCTTTCATGAAAAATCTGTCATAAATTCTCGATGACCAATCAAGGAGCTAATATTCACGGTTGTCCTTCGCGAAAATACAAAATTTTCTATTCGGTTTATTCCCCTCCTTCGACACGATTTCCATTCACGTGTTATCATAAAATACGATCGTCTTATTCGATGATTTTCGGTAAACGGCTGACGAAGCTCTATAATCTGACTAATTTTGCATGGTTGCACGAGTGAGAAGTCGCCATTATATTCGACGATTACGAGAGGAGTTTCTTCAAAAGTAGATTCGAGCCATTGCGCTGCTTGTTCGAACGAGATCCCTACTGATTTGTCTTCAATTATATACCGTAAAAGTCATTATGAAACGCGGCAAGTTTGCGGGTGCAACGGTTCTTCGTTCGCCGCTGGCAACGCGATCGATAGAGGATAAGTATCGAAATTGAAGGTGATTTCAACGAACGGACATCTCTCTATTCGCCATCTAACGCTATTAAATCAACAACTATTATTACTACGTTTACGTTGCAGATAGAAATTTGACTTTTTCATTAAATGATCCTTTAAGAATATAGAACTGAAGCGTTAAGAAATGACAGACCGATGCGCTGATCCAAAAGCAACAGCAACTTTCTACATTAACGAGATAATCGATTAAGATCAAATGCTCGGTAGTAACATCAACGTTAACTGTATGAACGCGTCAAATAATACCAGATCAACGAATCAAAATCTTTCAACAAATAAAAAGAAGGAATCTTCTTAAGTTATCAAATTAAATCCGATTTATCGCGTCTTTTCTTTAAACATTTCGATTTAAAATATAATCTTTGGTAGAAAAAGATTCCTATCGCAAATATTTCAGACTGTTTTATTCACCATCTCTACGATCCTTCGCAAAATATTCGTTATCGCGAATAGCTTCCGCGATCTTTGCTTGGCGCAATAAGCTCGACGAGCGTCGTATTCTGCGGCAGAAATTTAAGAAGCGCCGAAACTCAGCCGGAGATTTCAACGAACGGTTACACTTTCCCCGCGGGTAGTACGCGGTCGTCGTACGTTTTCCCGCGGCATTGCGCGGAATCCGTTGCGAACTCGTGATCGAAGCCTATCAGCTCGCCTCCCACCCGTTCTACACGTTTCTATACGTTCACCCGCAGTACCCGACTTTCGTTTTCAATGGTTCGGTAGACCGATTAAGGCGTCCCTAACACGGTGACTATATTATCGGAGCTTAAGTGGCGTAACTCGATCGGCCAGTGATTTAACATTCTCCTCTCCACCCTCTCTCTCTCTCATGAGCATGCCACGACTCGTGCGTGACGTCCATTGTTCTTCGTCGAGCTCCTCGTGATCTCCTCGTGTCACGGGCTTCCTCCGGCGGGGGAAAAATGTAAATTGCGCCATCGCTCGACAATGCCTGCTTCGATTCGTTCGTCACCGCGGATGTCCATTAGGCTTCGGGGGTATTAAATATCGATATCGAGTCGGCGCCACCGACGATCGACCCATGACAAATCGTAGGGTTTGAAGCTATTCTTCACCCACAGTATTGTGGGTGTAACGGGACAGTTCTGCCCATTTCTTTTTAGGTTTACCTGTGACGAGGTTTGATTAGCGCCGTGTGATATTATCTCGAATAAATTTCATCGGAGTTTTTCTTCGTTTCGCGTGTGCAAGTGTCATCTATGAGTAGCATGTAGCGCGAAAGATGAAAATAAAGAGTTAAAAGTTTCGTTGCTGCTAATAGTGCTTGTAGGAATTAATCTACATATCGCGCGATTGATTGATATACGACAAATTCCGGAAGAAATTTACGATAAGCAGAGGTAAGAAACAATTGTAACTGATATTAAAGGTTGGAACGAGTTCTCAATCAGCGATTCCGAGCGGCTCTAAAAATCAAATCGCCGAGAAGTCTTTCACGAATGCTTCGTTTCCTTTTCGTTTTCTAAAATTATAAAAATAATATCGAGATAAAGTTGACTAAATATATATCCAGGATATTTCACAGTGAAAAGCATTTTTCTTTTTTTCTATGTCAAACAGTAAAATATTCGTTGCAACATTTATTTCACTGAAAAATATTCGTACACCCTATAGATGGGCAACAGGGAATCCGACGCAAGTTCCAGTGCGCAAACTTGGACGGCTCAAAGCCGACGCACTCTCGCCGGGCGCAAACCTAGTTATTAACAAATACCCAGACCGGGCTGCATATCGCGCAACTCCATTACCAGTGATCGTAGCGAGCATCAGGCTGATCACGATCTAGCAACGGCTGGTCGTTTTAAAATTCCGACTACCGCGACACGACTCAAATTGTGTAAGAAACCAAGAGAACTGGTGGCGAAGAGCAGGTCGCACAGAGAAGCAGAGGGCAGGGGGGACGAGGGCGAACGTAGGTCGCCGCCACCCCCTCCGGCCATTGTAATTCGTATCGCGAGTCGTGCGGGAAGATCTCTTATTTTCCCGTAGTATCCAGTATACCTACCTATATCCCGGCTAGTGTCTACCCTCGTTTCAACCTTCCTATCCCTCCTTTTCCCGTCGTTCCCTCGTTCCCCTTTCAGCCTCGTCGACGACGTCCGACTCCGCTCGCTTCTATCCTCTATGGAGGATAGCGCGCCGAGCTCTAGAATGTAAGGGATGATTTTGGAGATAGCTCGAGGGTCGCTCGGTACGTAGGAGTTGTAGGTTGGTGGGTGGGTGGTTGGACGGGGGCGGATGGTCGGGTCGAGACGAGTAGCGTAGCGAGAGAGTACGGCTGCGAGGGTGAACGAGAAAGGGTGAGCGAAGGAGAGAGATAGAACGCGAGGAACGGAAAGAGAGGCGCAGAGAGTGGAGCTAGATCAGAGAGGCAGCACGAGCGAGAGAATGAATGGTAGAACCGGTAGGTGTGTGTGTGTGTGTGAGAGAGAGAGAGAGAGAGAGAGAGAAGACAGAAAGGAGGTTGGAGGATGTGGAGGAGGGTGGTGTAGGTTTGCGAAACGGGGGCTGCCATTGGGATGCTTCGCCTGCGGGGTGGTTGAAAGGGTGTATGGAAGGGGGATGGAGGTGAGTCTGCAGAGTCTCAGGAGGGTGAGTTCGGCGCCGAGGTGTCGGCCTTTCTCTCTGCCTGTATGTACGCTACGTATGTACGCTATGTGCGCCTAGCTCTGTGGCTGGCTTGTTTAAATCTAAATAAATAATTTCGACGGTGCCATGGCGTGACGTTGATCTCGCCGATCGGTGTGATGTTTCATGGTTTAGGTAATGCGCGTCTTCGACACCAACCTCCCGTACGCCAACGGCCGGATCGACGCGTTTTCGCTCGGAGGACAGCTCATGCAACTCGTGAAATTTTAATCACGCGTGATTTCTCCGCCGATCGAACGCTCCACGTCGATCGCTTTATTTGACTTTTGCATCGTGAGAACCGTTGGCTTGGTCGTGTTATCGGTTAAAACGCGTGATCTATAGGAAATGACAAGACGTGGGTGTTTAATCGTATGAACATTCAGAGAGAAACGACTGAGAAACCAGAGGATAATTTACGAGAGGGTCAATTTAAGAAAACAGTTTCGAATAATTCTTCTTTATAAATTCATGAAATTTTTGAAATTGAATTTCACAATTCAAATTTCAGACGTAAAACGGCGGATTGCGGAAATACGTTTTCCTTTTTACACACGATATCCTTGGAAAATAGGAACCAGCGGTACGTTTCAATTATAAATGATTTCCGGCTCGAAGTAAATTTCATTGGGTTTAAAAGTCGACTTAAAGTTCGTCTGGCGTTAGTCGGTGTGATGCAACGATAGAAAAGGCAGACGCGACCAGCGAGATAACAGGGTCAGGGAGCAGCGAAGACGAAGAGGGTGGACGAGGAAACGGAGAGGGGAAACGAAATGGGGTTACTAATTCCCGAATAATGAAGGGATGAATCGCTAACCCCTCTCCGGACGATAAAGGGGTCGGCACTTGGTGCATTGTTGGAGTTTTACCGTGTTTTTTCAACCACATGTCACGCATTAACCGAAACAATGTGGCTTAAATGAATGGTCCTTTGCTCCCACGGCCACGTTCTCGTTGTTAAAACGTCCCTGGTATTTGTCACGCATTTATTTCCCAAGGATCCTTGCTTTTCTTACTGCTCGCCACCCCTGCCATTGCTCGCCACTTTAAATTCACGTGTTCGCGAGGCAGGGAATTCTTGATGCAGCCGCGGATGAAAATTTGCGACGAGATTTTCAGTTTTTCCGGCGCCGAGTAACTAAGCCCCTATTTGCATCGCGCGCGTCGTGATTTTTTCTCTCCTTCTCCCTTCCACCTCTGTTCTCCTAAATTAAGAAGAACTGTCGATGATGGAATCGCCAGAGTAAATTATATTTGCACATGGGAGTACGTAATTTATTCTGTTTAAATAGTTAGAGTTAAACAGTAATATTAAATAGCCAATGATATTTAAATTCTTGGTATTCTGACAAAAGGAACGATTATCTCGTAAACAGACGTTTTCGATTATTTTCCTTAGAAACAGGCAATGTTTTATATTAAACAATTCGTTAGGTTAGATAATCAGACGAATTCTTCGAAACAGTTGAATAGCTACATTTTTAGATGCACATTTAAATTTCTTGAATGCATTCTCTTTTATTCTCGATGCAAAACAAGAATGCATAAACTTACTTGAGTTATATTGACTGAATAACGAAAGAACGAATAAGCAAGTAATGAATTCGTGTCGATTTGCATACGTCGAAATATACAAAATACGATATTCACGGAATAAAAATTAAATTTAGTTGATATCTTCGAGGGTCTGATTACCCACAAGAAAAGAAATCGTCTACAAATTCCTAATATTCTAATATTATTATTATTATCAAATTAAAAATAGAAAAATTATACGATAATATGGTTATACGTATGTATATATATCATTGAAAATTTCGATGGGGAAATAGCGAGAGGTTTTTTCAAGCGGTAAGGGCTAAAATACGTTTTAAACAAACGCGACCTTTTTTCGAAGTAACTTTCGTCGGGGTGAGTGAATTCCGTGAGGACTGTTTGCGTGGCTCTTTATTCTTCTTCCTCCAGGGGTTTTCGCCCCTCCAGGCTCATACTCTCGACGCCTACTTATATTGTTATGTAATTTATCTTGACTACCCCTTGTGCGAAGGAATGCTCACCCTTGGACCGCGGCATTAGCGACACCAAAGGGTGTCTTTACTTTTCACTTTTGCTAATTTCACTTTAGTCATCGGCGCTAGGGGAGAAGGGGCGGCCTATATCGTTATACATCTTGCCAAGCGTGACAATTTATTCTAAACTTTGGAAAATATTAGGCGATATCGCAATTCGAAGATCCAAATGTGTTCGTTACGTTTTGAATGTCATATCTTTACAAGAAAGTTGTTCAACCTATTACGCGAACCTATTATACCTCAACATATTATTTTTGTCTTACGTATATCGAAGCTTTTAAAGTACGTGTACAGCGTGCATACATATATAGTTGTCAATTTCTAGTATAGTTCTCTCGGAGGAAGCCGTACTTATTTAAGAGACGAAGCTATACTTTTTCGTTTTTATAAAATCAGTTAAGTTCAGCGTTGTACAAAATACGACAGAAATATATACAAGACACGAAAAATAGTAAAAAAGATACTGACTTTTTTGCTAACCCAAAATAATAATAAAACCTATAACCCATTACGTCATGATAATTAAAATTTCCCGCTGTTGAATTGTTTAACAAGCATAAGGCAAGCTTTTCTAGGTACTATAATTACCGGTTCCTCGTCACGTAAGTATCTTGAGATTCAAAATTCTACTTCAATTTTCTTGTTTGCCCTAACAGCCAAGAGAACGCTAGCGTGCAACGCTGTTATTAATATTTAATAGACTTCCAGCTGCACGGTGTCCTAAAAAATATTCGTTACACCTTTCGTTGTAACAACGGAACGGTTCGCGAATACTTGGCAAAGAGAAGTACAACCAGGGAAACCCAATATTTTAAAGATTGCATGACGATAACAAAAGGTAATATTAAATTTCTTTTCTTATCATAACAAAGAAGGCAATATTTACTATAAAGTAGGATCCCTGACCGAAGAAATGGGTTACGGTTTTCAAGCTTCTATCGTTATACAGACTGTACCCGAACGTGGTAACCGAGTAGGAAGAGATTCTACTTGACAAGATTGTAAGCCAAAAGTTTAAAATAAAATATCATCGTGCAAGGTTTTTTCTATCATCTTCTGCTTTTCTTTCTCCTTGTAGCATTCGCAGAGCCTGTGAAATGGCGACGGAGATTTCGTTTTTACACGTGTTACGTGTACACACGAGGCCACGGTGACATTCTCACATCATTTAGAAGTTATCAAAGAGCTCGGTGCCAACTTAACATTACGTTCATACGGTTTATCGTGGTGGTAGGTTCGCATAAGAACGCGGCTCCACTACGCAAACCTCTCTTACTCACATTTTTCTCGCCGCGGGCAGGGAAACCTATATCTATGCGTCATCCACTCTCAAGTTACCATCTCGACTTTCCACTACCTCAGCTGGTTCCTTCGCATTTTTCCCCTGGATTTTGCTTGCCATGGAATAACCCCGTCTTCGGTGATAATGCGTATGGGGATTCGAGCTGACGTGCAAACTACACCACTGCACAGGGGTTTAGTAATATTTTTTAACTTATTAGTTTTTTTCTTCTTTTATGCTCAACTTTTCGAAAAAGCATGGGTTAGTGGTGCTTGTTATGATTTTGTATTTAATGCGATGAAGCGGATTTATGCTATTAAGTTTAACAATTTTGTAATATATATTAAGCACCGCGGATTAAATACATAGACTGATAAAAGTAATACGAAATAAGAATCTTATCAGCTGTTTAAAAGTTTCTAAATTTTCTGATCAACTTCATATTTTTTCCTACCTATACTCGTTCTTAATTAAAAGATAGCATCATCAATTAGTGAGATCTCCAGTTTCATAAATCTATAAGTCATATAGGTAAATCAGAACGAATCTCATTTGTCCGTCAGATAGTATTCCCACATAAATTATAACAACGATAAGATTACATTTATTATTGTACGTATGTGTTCAAGTTTCGTGTCGCATTCTACTTGCGTTTAATGAATGAATTTAACGTAATACACTCCATATATGCGTAATGTCCCAGAATTACAAATTTAATTCATTAATAGAATTATGCATTACAAGAAACACAAAAAATGTTATTTAATTTTAGAGTATCTCGTTTCAGTTTGTTCTTTCTGCTTCATCTATCGCGTAAAGTACAGAGTACAAATTAATATAACGTTAAATTAATATTACTCCAATGTTGAATAGTCGAACTCATTTATAATTCATACTAATCCCACTAGAGCTCAACGATACCAGCAAGGAGTTAAAAATATCTCCGTCTCATTACCAAAAGCTGCCTTAAAAAACGAAGAGTATCGTTTATATTCTAACCTTGACTAGACCGCGTACCTACGTACCCTTATTAAAATCTTTTCATAAGTTCTATCAACTATATCTAACTCTCGGCCGTTTATTTCTGAAATACGCCTCGTATATGCGATACTCATTATATACTCAGTTCGTCTTTGCACGAAAAAAGGAAAAGAAAAACTGTCACTCGTTAGACGTTTTCATTTGTCCTTACGAGTGCTGTTTGCCACGCAAGTTCATCCTCGTTGATGCCTAAGCAAAGTTTTGCTCTATTAGTAATTTTGAGGCACCTTGCGATTCAATTTGCAAGCATTGAAGAGGAGAAAGCTGGGCGGAAGTGCAAGAACAACGCGCGGAGACACGAAAGGATCGAAACAATTATCTCCGACAGTTTTTGCGGGGCGTGAGACGGTGGATGAGGTGGAGGGACAGGGGGTGCAGGAAGGTATCTTTCTCCGAGCACATGCCATCCGTGCGCAACATAATTCGCCAAAGTATCCGTTAATGAGCATCCAACGGTAATTCATTACATAGTTATTCTCGCGATGGCTGGCAGCCTTGTTCGTCAGAGCAACAAAGCTGGCCCCCTATCCACGCAATGCATTCCCCTCGAGAATGCATCGCGTCGTGCACCTGTGCTGCTGCTGCTGCTGCTGCTGCTGCTGCTGCTGCTACTACTACTGCTGAGACTGCGGCACCGTAAAGCGTGGAAACAGAGAACGAGAGAGAAAAGACGGTGGGCAAACGAATGGGGGAGAGAAAGAGGCGGAGGAGCCGGAGCAGCGGTAGTACCGGTGGAGGAGGAGGAAAAAGAGGAAGAGAACGGACGATCCCATGCGGAGTAGCACGGGAAAAGGGAAAAATAGAGAAGGTGAGAGAGAAAGAGAAAGAGAAAGAGAAAGAGAGAGAAATGGAGTGAAAGAGGACGTGCGAAGGGTAGAGAGGATAGGAAGGCTTCACGTAGCACTTTTCCTTGTATTACTTAGCCCAGGATATAACCCACCGCGGCGTCGGTGGTGCCTATATCTCAGCCGAGGAAAACCACCCTCCGTGCGCGTATCTCTCTCCCCTGCCTTCCCGCCCCATTCCACCTTCTCTTTGCCACACTCTCTCTCCATCCACCTTCTGGCAGCCCGTTCTCCCTCTGAGCTGCACGTCCCCTCGCCCCCGTCAGCTATCCACCCTCCTAGTCCCCGACACACTCTATGTTCTCCTCTGTTCTCCCCCGATTCCACCCACCAACACCCACTACCATCCACCCGTTTTCCTTCCTCTCCTCCTCCTCGCCTTGCACTCTCTCTCTACCCACATCCACCCACCCTCCTCACCTCTGCCTTCATCCGTCGTTCCAACTCACCCCAACACACCCCCTGCTGAAGGTGGGTGCGCCCTACTGGCGCCTGAATCATCCCGCCCGAGGCCACGACCAGGGTGAGCGGACTGCGGAGGACGGGGGAAGGGAACGTAAAAGAGAAAGAGAGAGAGAGACAGAGATAGAGTGTACCGGGGGTGGCTGACTGAGCTAGGGTTTTGGCGGTAGAACGGTGGTGGTGGCGGCTGCTGCTGCTGCTCAGGAGGGTGGCTCAAGAGAGGAGGCGGTGTGGAGGAGTAGATGGAGGCCGGGGGTGGAACAGGAGGAGGTAGGAAAGGAGGGTAGCGGAGTTAGAGTCCGTGGGGGGTGAGGAGGGTGATTCGTTGGTTGGTTGGGTTGGCAGGGAAACGGGGGGAAAGGGAACGAGCGAAGAGAGAGAGAATTCGAGCGCAAGGTACGTACCCGTGGGGTTGAAAGGGGGCGTCGAGTCGCCGTCGTCGTCGTCGTCGCCGTCGTCGTCGTAGTCGACGTCGTAGTCGTCGTAACCGTAGGAGGGAGAATATAGTCGGCAAGGGGAGTGCGACGGAGGTGGGAACTAGAGGAGGCCGTCAGGGTGGCTGGCAGAGGGGTGTAAGGCTTCACTAATTATTTTTTGTCGGTCGCACGACAGGGGTGCGACTGCCAGCAATGACTGAAATTAAATGAATGAGCACCCGGCAGCGTTTCACGGGTGTACGAAGAAACGAGGCCGACGGAGAGAGACGCAGAAAGAGAGAATTCAGAGAGGGTGGGAGATCCGTAGATCGCTTTTGGCGGGTTTTCGGTGGGAGGACGGAACCCCGTCAAGGGAAAGGATTATGAATAGACTGTTCATTTTTCTCAAGTGTGAAATTATTAAAGATGGTGGTTCGTTGAAGAAGAACTTCGATCTCCTTTTTACTGACTGTCCCCAGTGTGCGCTTTTACAGGTGCCGCGCCAACTTTTGTCCAGTTTCAAGCAAACGACCTCTTTGTTTGTCTACCTGTTTCTTGGTTGTCTTCCGATCCTAGTTTCGGTCGTTTCTTACGATCGAAAACGTGTCGAGTGCTATTGCCACTACTATTACTACTATCGCGTCCGTTGCTATTATTATTACTGTCGATGCAAAAGCTTTGGTTATTTTAAAATGTAACGGCAGAAAAATACCATTAATGTTCCCTAAAATAAAAACTTAATGCCGACGTTATGCTTTCGATACGAATAAGATTAGTCTTATGTCAAACTTCTTGATCTATTCGCAATACATGAACCCAGTTAGAATTTTGTGCTCTATAGAAGTAGAAGTAGAACAGCTATTTTTTCGGAATGAAGGAAAGATCTTAAATTTGTCAACTTTATCAAGGAAATTTTCAGAAGCAGATATTTCTGTATGTGACAGCGATCGTGTTTCGATATTTCGTGGAAAAGCCGAATATGTAGGATGACTTGGATATAGGGAAAAGCTGAGTCAAATACTAAGAGTATATCGCATCGCCTACTCGGTGCTTGTCACGAACTAACGAGAGTTTCGTGAAAGAAATTTCTTTCCCTTTTCCATAGAACAAGCGATCGCAGAACGAGGTTTAAAGTGGTTGCAAGTGAAGGGGGTGGTAGTCGCAATTCGTGTTTCAACGAGTGCTACAATCAGAGAGGGGATTCGAATTATCTTTCCTACCCTTGATGCGATAAAAGACTACGTACTATCATTTCGGCGATTAATATTTTATCTATATGTTTAGTATCATTTATTATTACTATATTAATTACATTATTAGTACTAGTATAGTAGAAGTAATTCGATAAATGTATCAGTAGTGGAAGATTAGCGCCGTTTTCGATAAATTAGATAATTAAAATAAAAATAAAAGCTTTTAGAATGTCTTAGGCATGTTTTATCCGAAACGAAGGTAAAATTCGATCGAATGAATAATCTTATATCTTTGTAGTTTTTACTTCGTTCCTGCGATAGTACAAGGGGCTAAGATTTTAACAGATTTTAATTTCTAATTATTCCTAAAAGCAACGAATATATTTTTTATTTACCGAAATTTCGTGCGTTTTTATTTTTATATGTACAGACTATTAGATGTTTTGCTGCTTTTCAGACCTATCAATCTATGTTTAGTGTTAGCTCGAAAGCTACCATTGATCACTGTAAAAATACTATTTGCAGATATCGATGAATTGTTCTATTGACATTTACATAACTATACGATCGATTATTTTTAATCATGCTTTAGTTATATTTACGTTACAGACGCGGTATACATGAAATGTCTACCGCAAATTATCTCAGCTGAATGTGTTTTTAAATCTAATTTTCGAAAATATAAAAGCAGTGTTCAAAATTTGTTGATATATTGCATATAAAACTTAATATTATCCAAACTTTAATATTTCTTGTACAAAAAGAATTAGTAGCAGCATGAACTTTAGTAGAATCGTATCTTGAATTGTACTTAGATTCATAATACGAAAATCAAACAATTAAATTGTGCAAACTATTACTATGAAATACAAGATGGAAATAACAATTATTAATAATTATATTGCTTTTATTATTGTGTGATCATTGTAATTTTTATTGCTCAAGTATTCTCAACTATTAGATGCTTAATTCATATTTCTATAAATATTTGATTTCTGCAAATATCCATTTCGGATACACTTGAATTTAAAAAGTATAACTTTGTTTGATATATTTCCAACCACAGATATACAAGTAAATTACCGATACTATATCATTCACGCTAATTGAATATTATATTGATATTGCCGATATAAAATTTTAATCATCAATGTTATTTTACGAATATAAAAAATCTCGTTGTGCAAAAAGACCTACTTGAGCTAATAAATAAAACACAGAGTAAGGAAATATTACTACCCATAGATATAAAAGATACCCCCGATTATTATGCTTGCTAAAAGTTCTACGTAATACAATCAGTTATCCATGTTGATTCGGACCTTTCGTCCTATGACATGATTGAGTGAATGAAGGGATAAAAAAATATGCGACTCACAATGCGGAGAAATTCGTCATCGTCATCGATGCTGCAATAGTCCAGAAGCGGTCATAACAGAGCTCAACGAGGAAGAATTATCGGACTTCCTTTAACAGAACGTATGATATTATAATTTGCTCATAAAGATAGAGTTTAACATTTAGAAATTAAAAAAAAAAAAAAATGAAAGAATGATCTTTATTAAACATAAAACTTTGATAATGAAAATAAGGATTGAAATCCCAATAATAATCTCTAATATAATAGTTTGAAAGTTATTTGTTAGTTTAAAGTAGTTATTTGAAATAAAAAGAAATATAAAGAATAGAATTAATCGAAATACAATATGCAAAGATACTTACATTCTTCGCTTTTAAAGCACCATCAGATCCAGAGAACAGGGAGAAACCGAGGTAGTGGAAAACCTTTAACAAATTATAAAATATTACAATTTATTCTTAAAAACATACAGTGTTGTTTATTTGAAAAGTTTAAGATAATGAAAAATGGAACTAATGATTCCATGAAGTACGTTTGCATTCATCTCACAATTCAATATTAATCTTTGAGATTTTAGTTCAATAGAAACTCTAATAATAACAATAAAGTAAATTGGGCTACAATATAAAAAGTACTTACATTGTTAAGGTTGTGGAGAGGCTGTATCCTGTTAAGCACTGACTCTAATGCCGAAAATGTAAATTTAAAAAATGTATATACAAAAAACGAAAAATAAAAAACTACATGCTCGTTTATGTAATAATCGGCGAACAAACACTGACTCTAATTTCGCATATGATTATTATAATTAGATTATACAGACCGCATTGCGCGCGGTCACGATCACAAACATTTACTAAAAAAACGCTGTATTAGTAGAAAAGAGTACTATATTTTATTTTCATATATTACTATATTCATATTAGCATTGGTAAAGAGAAATGATTGCTATTTACATATATTATTTCAAAGTACCATAACCAATATTACGAAAATGGAATATGTCTGGGACAAATGGGATATGTCCTTAAAATAGATATGAATATTAGAAAATATCTCAAATATTTAAAAATATTGTGAATACAATGTAACTAATTTTTTAACAAAACTTTTGTAACAAATAAAAGTTGCTCGGTTAAACTTACTTGAAGAGCACGATAATATAACGCGTCAAAAGTTAAACATGTTTGTAATGGCGTCGCATTATAGAAATAATAAAAGTTATTGAAAAAAATCAGGAGATGACGCTACTATAGAGAATTCGCGCGGGAAGTACAGCAAGATATTATTCATAACCTACTATGACTATTCAAAGATCTATTTCAGAATAATGAATTGAAGCAATAAAATGATTAAACAATAAAATAATAAACAATAAAATGATAAATGAAACATTCTTGATCATTTATGAATTAATACGAAACGATAAACAAACTCAAAACCTATTTCAAAAGCAAATAATACAAGCTATCAATAAGATTAACAGTGAAATATACGTCAAAAAAGAAAGAACAAACAAAAATGGAAAAAGTTATTTAATTTTATCATAATAGTCTTTAATATTCGAATAAGTGGATGTGTGATAATTAAACAAACCTAATAGTAGTATATAAAGGCAGCAAACTAGTGACGGAACAAATTATTACGCAGTTAATAGATTTTGCGACGCGAATTGATACATCTCCCCGCTACGACTTTCGACAACTAAATGGTTCTCCATATTACGTTTCGTCATGCGAAACAGTGGTGGGAATGTTTTGCTCGGCGTTAAGTCAAGCGTATCCGAATACGAATCGGTAAATTCTTCAAAACACTTTGAGAGAAATGTTTTCAAACAGTGAACAGTACGAAAGATGAAAGTAAATGAGTGAGTTCGAAATTATGGTCATATTAGAAGAGAAATATATGTACATTTATTAATTTCATTTTGCCAAGTAAAATTCAACGAGCAATATAGAGAATGAAATGAAGGTATATTTTTGATATATATTTTACTTGACCTATGGTATATTAATTTATTATTCATACTCATACCCTAAATCTCAAAACGTACGAATTAAACATATATGTATATGTATAATAGATGAATATATGTATGTATTGTAGAACAGATGAAACGAAGGGTAGCTGTGACATGTAATTCCTTTTCTTGTCACAAGATTTCGTAATTTATGTCACTAATAGAATAATTTTATGCAAATATCTCAGTTACTTTAACACTAATAAGTACAGAATAATGTATATGGTTTTCTTAATGAAGTGGCTTTAAATATTTGAATTAACAGATGCAGCCACTCAAATGTACGTTTATATAGCATTATTTAGTATGATTGCATCATTACAAAGAACAATGCAATAGTCTCGTCGTTGAGATTTTTGGAGGAATTTGTTATATTTAAGATTCCGTTCCATAATTTCGTTGTTAATAGCTCTGCACTATTTACACTTACACACTGCATTATTACCTCACGCTATTGAATTCTCCAATTTTAGTCTTATACTATTAATTGTTTCACAAAAAGTACAATGACTAATCACATACACGATGCACCTGCGCAAAATAAACGATGATACTGCGTTTTGACACTTGTGGCGCTGTGATCGTATCGATGAGTGATACATCGCGCAGAGAATCGATATTTGAATCCGTACGTTCACGAGTTTTTGGAGATAGTACTTTTATTATTTGCGTATAAATTAATTTTTGATTAGTTGGAATTTTATAACGGATTTCATAAATTTATTGCAGTAGTGTAGTAGCAGTGTGTGGTGTACAATGTAAAACTGACACTTCAAGATCTATAACCACCATTTATATCCGACGCCTGATAACCCTCTTTTATGGATTTTTGGAAAAAATTCAACGTGTAAAAAGGTAAGGGAGAAAATGATTGGAATATATCTTCGTATTAATTGTACACACATACACAATGACTTTTATACCTGATAATTTTATATGTGTATATAGCAATGATACAATGCTTATTAACAAGTATCATATAACATTTTCCTTCTGGTTGGATAAACCTAACCAAAAAGTTTCCTTCGTTATTATAATGTTAAAATTAGAACGTAATATAAAAATAAGTTGCATCTACGTATTTTAATTTTATAAAAGGTTAAACGATAAATCATCCAATTAATTACCTACTGACGTCCTTCGATACTTTAAACAACTTCCTTTTCATGTTAAACTAGAAAATATTTTGTCCTTATTAAATCAATGTTATGTTCTTATTACATATTTCATAATGTCAGTTGACTTACCAATTTATGTTGCCTAGTACTACGTAGAAATCAGAAACGGATCGTTTAAAGTCATAATTCTTCGCGTCTTGTAAGACACGTACCGCTACGTAAATTACGGCTAGTTTACAAGCCTGTAAGAAGGATAAAAAGAAAGAAGCGAATGTCCTCGTAATTGCTATCGACGTAGCTGCATATGCTCCGATCACACGGCTCGATCGCTCGCAAGTACGTGCTCCTACAAAATTTAGTGACTAGCGGTTTCCGCGACGATCTCAATTAATTTCCACGCAATTAACTTCCAATGCCTGGAGCGAGTCTCTACGCGTGAACTTCTCGTCGGTAAATCACAGCGATCATGCAGTGCGTGTATGCGTTATCCCCGTGGCTCCGTAGGTGAAAAGCCGTAGGTCGAAGGTGTAAGTGTTCCGCGAGGATGCGGATACACGGGGGTGAGAGAGGATTTAAAGCTCGTGCAAACACGCCGGATCTCTGTGCTAGCATAAATACGAGGAACAAGGTGGCAAATGGCACGAGGGTAGCTCGTTCCTTTCTCCCGTGTCCCATACCAACCCCCGGATCTTCTCTTGTTTCCGTGTACGAGGCGCGGACAACTTTAGTCTGTTCGGAAAAGTAAATGTCGAGAGGTTTATTCTGGCCGTTGTTTTGTTGGAAATTTCGAGCGTGAATGTGTTGATGGGGCATTTAATTAAAGCGGCAAACCTTCTTGGTATCTTGTTAATAGATAATTATTAATTATTAGACGAAGCAATGTGTTCTGAGTTTTATTATTAATGTTAGGAGTTTACCAACTTTTGCGTACCGCATTTGAACATTTTCTCAATAAGATTTTCTTTAGCGCTATAAATCATACTAGAATTTCGAAAATCTTCAAAATACACGATTTAAGAATATTTCAAAGCAGGAAAAATGTCTACCTATAGTTTGAAGTCATACTCGTTTTACTTAACTGTCTGAGAATCATACTATATTCCTTGGAATAACTTCATTTTATCGTTATGACGAAGAGAAACATTTTAGACGAGAACGTTAGGAGGCTCACCCCGTACATCGTTAAGCGTATTCATGAACTTGGGACGGGATGGCTGATGGAAGGGAATTAAAATCACCCTACTTATTGTCGGCATGCGGCTTTTCGGCCATTCGGTGACGCACGTTGCTGGAAGATCAACTGATTTGATCGTACATGAGGGGTCGTGCTTTGTCATACATGGACTTAATATTTCTGAGAGGGTCGGTACGCCGCGATGGGTGACGCAAATTAGGTGAACCCGTTTGACTTGGATTTTAGTGGGGCGTCGACCGATTGCTGGTTAATTTAATTATACCGCACGAATACCGTTGGTCTTGTGTTTGCCACAATCCTACAGAAAATATTTCGTACAGGGAATAACGGAACTCGCGATGATTTCTCGTTTTAAATTCGTTATATACCGCTAATGCGATGCACTTATCGGGTGTGAAATCGAATTTTACGTTACGTTTGAGTTTCCTGGTATCTTAAGCTTAATTATTTCTTGTTTCACTTAATGAATCGTAATAATTCCCTGTAACTACCGATAGAACGATTTAGATAATGGGTTATACCGTAGGTTCCGATCGTAAATACTTTCAATCGATAGCTTCGTGTTTGTAGCTTGCTATCTTATCTTTTCGTTAAATTTTTATTTCTTTCTAAAAAGAACCGTTTTACAGGAACAAGCGAGTAAACAAGTTATTAGTAAATGTTGTAATATAATGTGAAGATTCGTGTTATCCGATCCAGATAACGCGTAGAAAAGTTAAAAAGCATATCGGTACTTTTATTTCGAAAGGAATCGGACGTTGCTTAGAAGACCAATTGAATGCCATGTCCTATCAGCTGACATTTCCATTTCTTTTATAAACGAGTCTTTTCTACGGGTACGTTCGATCTCCTTAAATCCCCGGAAATCGCCAGGTTCGTCGAGCTCGCCGAAAAACAGCGATTCTCTCTTCTGTGGCCATTCAGCGGACATTTCTTCAAGGTGGAACAAGGCACCGGTTTTTTCCCGAATCACATTCTGCCTAGGTCAGCCGGATCTTCTCTCTTTCCCTGCCCTCGTCTCAGGGATCCTGTCCCTCCGATCCTACGCGGAACGACGATCCACCTCCGAGAAAACATCCCTTATGTAAGAATCGATACGCGTAGGAGAGGAGGATGTGCAGAGGGCAAACGAGGTGGCTGCAGAGATGGCGAGGGTGAAAGACAGAGAGAAAGAGAGAAGGAGGAATGGAAAGGGAAAAGGAAAGAGAGAGGGCGGGAAGTAGCACCGTTTCAGAGTTCCCTTAGCGATCTTACTCGAGCGCCGGAAACATCCCTTATCCTCGAGGTACCTCGAGATTCTTCTTCGCGTTTGAACTCTGCCACGTGAAACGTACCTCCTACCACCACTGGCGCGTACCGTTCTCCTCTCTCTCGACCTCCTCCTCTTTTCTTTCGGCCGCCGGTGGCGTTGTCGGTGTCGGTGCTTCTTCCTCTTCTTCCTTATTTTCTCTTCCCGGTCCGCCCACCCCGGAAGAGTCGGTAGATCGTCCCAGAGACGACCTACGCGTCCCGTGACGCGTACGTAGAACCTCGAGCTTGCAAGGATGCTCGAAGGTTGGGCCACCGTGGAGCGCAGATGGAGGACGAGGGATGGGGTTGGCGGAAAGGAGGTTGGAGATGACGGTACGGAGTTGAGCCAGGAGGGTGGTTGGCAGGCGCGGGGTTGGAAACGTGGTGTTTGTTCGGGACGATAGTGTAAGACGGTGACGTGCACATCCCCTGCCAGCCTGCCAGTCTGCCAGGCAGAGTCTGCTTGCCTCTGCCTTGGCTGCCACTGGAAATGGAGGGTGGTTTCAACCCTTAGGTCGGGCGTAGCGCTGGGGTGGGTGAATGTGGGAGGTGGTGAAGGCGAGGAGAAACGATGGTACACGACGTGGAAGGAGGAAAGGCGGCAAGCAGGAGAGTTTCAGTCCACAGGGGTGGAGGAGGGTAACGAAGAGAACGAGGGAGAAAGAGAATAACAGACTCGCCTGTATGGCGTAGTAGCCAGGGGCCGAGAAGTACTTTCGAGGTCGGCAGGGCCGCCTTAATTATCGTCGCGTTTCGTGAAAGCTTCCACTTTATTTCGTCGTTCTTCTTCTGATCGTATGCCGTACGACCTCTTGGAACCCGTTATTTTTGCACGAGCAACGTTTGAATTTTTCCCCTCGCTATACCAGCGCATTTTGCTACGATTTAGTATAATTTTTAGAGTATAATTATCGGTAAGATATTTTTTATGATCGCAACGGATGTTATCACGATGTTTATCAACCGTTATTTCATTTCGTAATGGACACCAATTATACGGATAAGCGAAACGTCAAAAATAAATGCAGAGGGATGTTTGGTTTGATGTTGTTGATTGCGTTAGATCTATCGTACCATTGAAATGCATATAGAACGAACACCTTATCCTGTCTTTCTTTCTCTTCTTTCCACGCAACCATCCCCCTTTCTTCTCTACCTGTTAGAGAATCGTGTACTTATTGATAGAACTATTTTGCGATCGGCGCTGAAAAGAGTCCCCATATCGAATGACCAATTCCATCCGTTAATCGATTGTCGAAACTTGTTAGATTAATAGAGTAAAAGATGGAGTGAAGACACAAGAAATTCTTTTCTTCGAGCGTTCCGCTCGAAGAGTTCGCTGCTCTATTGAAATTATTAATCTTCCGCGTAATTACGTCGGTACTTTCATCGACGTGACTGTACTACTTTGTCGTCGCTGCCATCGTTACTCGAGACTCTAAAAAATGCCCGGAATTTCCAAGAGGGGACGCTTAACCCTAGGAAGTTCAGTGCAAAAGTTCCGCTTCGGTCCTTTCCTCGGTTTCGCGCAAAGAAGGGGAAAGAGAAGTGGAACAGGCAGGATGGACGGAGACGGAGCTAACAGAGAGGAGACGGAGAAGTATACCGGGAAAACGGATGAAGAAACGCGCGGAAAGAAGAGCAACTAGGCGAGCTTCTCTGGATTTTGGAATTTTACAGCCACATCGTGCGTCCCTGAAGCAAGGAGAAGGCATAGGAACGTACGGTGTTGGACGAGGGTGGTGGACGGAGTAGGGGGTGATGCTCGTAAGGGTGTGGATTGGGGGAGAGAGCAAGGAAGAGAGAGGAAGACAGAGATAGAGAGTCGTACAGGCAGATGGCAAGAGGTACGCGAGAGGAAACGAGACAGAGGGAGACAACTGGAGTTCTGGCGATGCTCTACGGCGGTGGAGGGTGAGTTACCGAGGACTCGGGGACCTAACCCTCTTTTCTGGACTCACACTCCCGCATCTCGACTCTCTGCCCCAACCACCTGCAACATCTCCTCGCTCCACCGCGTTCTACCTACTACTGCCTTTCCTGCCTCTGCTGCCACTTCAACCCCTTTCCACCCCGAACGCCAGACACGGCACATTGCCCGGAGTGTTGCGTTGTTGCCTTCCGAGGCACCCCGACGTTCAATTTTGTATAACTATCCGGCGTGCATTACGAAAGTTGCCGCGAAACTTTTCCTTCCCTTCGCGCTAGCCTGCAATGCCACCCCCTCCCCCTTACGATCCTCCAGCTCTTCCTCCTCCTAACTCCTCTTCACCCCGTACGCGAACGGTCGAGACCGTTCGATTAACTCTCCCGCGCTTCCCGCGATTCATTGAAATTGTTTTTCACTCCTACGCCGCTTCTCTTCCGCCGCTCGTCGTTGTATTGCCTGTGTTTGCGTTTTGATTTGAATCCGTTTGGCGCCACTTTCGCCGCTGCGAATATGAGGTTTCGCGAAGTTAGTTGCTCGTTGTTCATTCTGCTGGTGAATTTCCGACCAAGTCAAGTTTATTTTTGACGTTACGTATTCTTTTTTTGACTGTTATTTCGGCGCTTACCAGGTACGTCGAACGATCGCGTCACGTTGACCCAGTTAATACCGGGAACGTCGATCAACGGGTTATCGTACAAGTTCTCCGAAGTTATTCGTTTCTTTTTCGACCGCTTAGCAGCTTCGAATGTAGTTGTTTGAGACTGCACTCTGGGTATTGGAATTCCGCAGCTGGCTCTGATCATTGATCTTGTAGACAAGAATTAATATCTTAGTTGGAGGTGCATGGAGGAACATTTTCGTAGTTGAATCGGACAATTTATAAGGATAGGACGATACACTTAAGGTGGTCCAATCGATACTTTGTTTATAAATTTTCGCCAAACAGATTGATAAGATGGGAACGCGTAATTCTACGATTTCTGGTCTAAAAATTCTTTCAAACCGGAGCGTGAAGGACATATATACGGATGGTTAGAGAATCCGCTATTTCTTCATCGGGGTTTCCGTGTCGCGTAAATAAACGCGCCAACAGGCAGCGATATATCGGTCAACGGGATGCGGATGCATCGAAAGGTTAATTGTGGCCCTAAAGCAAACTGGCGACTCCTCGAGCATCAACGCATCGCATCGACATCGCCGCTAGACTCCTTCCCATTCTCTCTCGTTCTCCCTCTCTGTTTCTCTCTCTTTTGCCCATCAACCCTACCCACCTAGCAAGAGATGAACCCTTTCACGAGAGCCTTAACCCTTCGGAATCAGCTCCATATCCGTACTCCGTAGCAACCCCTTTCTCGCGGTGCCCCTGCAACCGTCGATGCACATCATCTCCCTTGGTGCACGCACGTGCGCCCCTTCGTGTCTATATGTTCGCTTAAACGCACCCTCGCAGCAACATCAGCGACGCTGTCGGTGATAGCAACAGCGACAGTAGCAGCGCAACGCGGTAGCGGTAACAGCAACAGCAGCATGAGCTTCCTCGCTGCCAGTGGAGGGTCTTCTGACAGCAAATCGATTGAACGGTATAATTTATACCACCCCCTACTCATCTCACCCCTCGGTTGCCCACCTACGCTGGCATATACACCCCTGCTGCCGCCGCCGCCGCTGCCGCCGCCGCCACTGCCTCTGCTGCCACCATCAACCCCCTCGTCTCCCACCTTTCTCTCACTCCGATGTACCCATGCCTGTACGCCCCACTCCCCTGCTAGTTTCCCTGAATAGTCATCATGCGAGTATTCTGCCTGTTGGCGGGCGAGTGGGCGAGTGGATAATGGGGAAACCGGCGCTGCTGGAGGGCCCCTGAGTGTGTCACCGTGCACGCCGTGCTGTGTGCGTGCTCGATTATAAGTATTTATAGCGTAGATGTGTAGTAGTGTTCATGAATACCGGCCTGTACCAGAGCCGGAGCACAGATATTGCCGCATGCTTTACGTGTGTGCGGACACCGACGTGCTCGTGTTTGCGGCCGGGGCCGCTCTATAATGAGGACTGTCCACGCACCTGTGCGTGTGCGTGCGCGTCGACACACGTGTCTAGGTGGGCACAGCCGAGCTGCTGGGGCTGCGGTCAGAAGCACCGTGAGTGCGGCGGCCTGCGTCGTCGTCACACTTGACCGAACCCGGCCCCCCACGGCCGTGCATACGTGCGTGCACGCATCCTACTTCGCCGCGAGAACCGTTGATTGCGGTCAACGCAGGGACTGGTCGAGAAAAAACGCGCCACCCCTGTTACCTCCTCTCCCTCCTCCCTCTATCTTTCCTCTTTTTTTCTCCATGCACGCGAGAACACGCCCCAAGATTATATACCCTCTCGACGAGCTCCTCGCTGAAATTGCCCGCGATAGCTTTCAATCGTTCCTCGACCTCTGATCGTTCGGTATTTCGCGGCTCGTCGAACGATCAGCCTGGAAGATGTCACTGTCCAAACACCGCGATCGAAGAGATCGATGTCAGGCGTACGAATGTTCTCTTCATTATCACGCGTCTTATGCTATAAACAGGCATTTGTGGGGACGAGACGATTAAAGGAAAAAGAATTTCTATAAAATTCTTATATAATTCCTCACCCTACTCGAATAACACGCAGAACCACTTGAAGAAGTTGTACGAAACTTTTTCGAATCTTCAAACGAATATCGGACTATTATTACCGTCGTAAATAATCGCGTGCCAGAGACAAATATTTATAATGGCGACGATAGCGGCCGTTTGACGTTTCAGATTTATTATTTCGCTGTGGGTTCGCGTACACACTGTATGCGCGTCCGCGTGCGGATCGTTATTATTTGTAATACCCCGGCCTGCAATGTGTTATCAAGTGCTCGCGCGGCCACCTGTACACGCACGCTCGAGAGCCGGGGCCACGCAGAAAATCAACCTGAAAAACGTTACAGCGACTAAACTGCGAAATGCACGGGAATCTCGTGTGTTTTATTACGCGGAGAACCGCATCGACCTCTCGTTGACTGTCAGCCTGACTGATGACCGATCGAAACTGCGCAACGATACATGTGCCGATTATGAATCTTGATTGCGAGCTGTCCCATTACGTGCACGTGCACGGAACGTTTCCCTTCGAATGTTTCGCACACTCCATGTCGCATACTTTGAATAAATAAACACACTTTTTGACCCAGTTTCTCGCAAGCGCCACGAAAACACAGCAGTTGGCGCACGTGCTTATTTCGACGAGGGTAAACGCTTATTTTTTGGTCGCCTTGGGATTTAGGTGAACTTCAGAAACTTTGTTTTCCGAGGCTCCCTGTTTCTCGACTTGTATGTTCGCCGATCGGTGCGGTGTTCAAATAGGTCTCGGATAATTTTGGGAATTTTTTAGATACGTCCCGTTCGTGAGAATTTTGAAAAGCGTAGAAATTTCTAAAAATTATTTCCAAGAGTTACAACGAAATTACGACTATTCAACGACTATGTGTTGGCTTCTCTGCGATCGGTTATAATTTTGTTCTTTAAAAGGAAAACAAGATACACGTGGTTAAAAGTTGTATTATTTTTAATTAATATCAAAATACTTGTTAAATGTGAAATCCACTTGGAAAGTATAGGAGATTTATGAAAAAACATCGTTCAAAAAAAAAAAAAGAAAAGAAAAAAGAAAAAATGCTTTTCTTTTTTCTACTCCATAATCACTAAATATTCAGCGTACTTCTTATTCATCGAATACAGCTATTAACGCGGCTTTGAACGTCCAAGAGCTATGCAACGAATGGAATTCATAATTCTATAGCTGATGCAGTACCACTGCATTTCACGTTGTTGCTGTAAGATAAAATAGGTAACTGGGAATACAAAAATCGATCAGCCATAAGCACTCAAGTCTGGGAAAATTAAAGGTGAAACTCTCGAGCTTCGAACTTTCCCCATTGCGAGCTAATATTCTTTCTATTTAACGAATGGTTAGAAAGCTTGTTGTTGTTTTTAATTATTTATAATTAATATTCATTGCTCGTTACGATTTTTAGTTTCGCAGAATACGAAACAATACCCGCGCATTAAAAACTTGTTGCTTCCAATCAATCATAGTAAATCCAATACAACTCTTCCTCAAATATAGTGTAAACTATTCTCACAAGTGTAGGTCGATCTAACAGAGAGTAGTAGACTATCTAACACATTTTTAGTAATTTTCTAGTGTAAGATAAAAGGACCTTTTTATTAAAAGACAAATTACAGCGCGTCACAGTGTGCGATTGTAATAGAGTTTAACAATTAATGCTTCACCACAAAATGAAAATGCTTTCTTTCGATTAATTATTTTCAAACTGTTTTGAGTTAGTTTCGTTTCGTATTTGGTATCGTATCTACAAGAGTGCAGTAATTATATTATTAAGTACTGGTAAAATTTAAATGTTAAAGCGAAGTAGTATAATCTGCGTACTGTGCAATTTATTATTCAAAACTGTACTGAAACCACCAGGGAACGGCCGTAATACGGCTGGTGCTCGTTCACAGGCGCCAAAAAGCTGCATTTTTAAGGCATTTTCGTCATTAAAATATAATGCTACTTGTCGGATACGAAACACTTCTTTCGTTTGATCCGATTTTCTTCTATTCGTTCTATCCGCAGTTACGAATCACCCTATGTATCGCGCATATCTATTTTGTTTGAATTTAAGTCTCGAAAATCAATATCCAGAAATGTACTTTATAATCCTCCGCATTTATCCTCTTTTGCTCGTTGTACCGAATTCAAATTGCAAAGTTCAGAGCTGCCGAATTGCGAGGTTCCGCGTAACAGGAACCGAGTGGCGAATTCGAGTTTCAACTGTCGAAAAATTTGTTGATCGTTTCGAAAACGTCACTTGACAGGACGATATCGATCCCGCCGGCACGAATGACGTCAAACAACGCAAAATGTTCGCCAGGCTTTTTGCAACGAACGTTGTTCGCCCTTCCGATCCGGTTGGTGTGCCTGGCCCACCCGGTACATGCGTGACGCACATAGGTGAATTCACACGTGCGGCAGTCAGCGGTCGGGCGTAATTCAGATCATCTTTTGTGGGCTTGTGGCACACGTGTGCGTGTTCGTCCGTCGACGTGTATACGTGCGTGGGTGTGTTTGCCACTGCGTGAACGGATGGACGTCGACTGGAACGGGAGGATAGGGATGGCTTTACTGTCTAAAGGGGTTCTCAATCCTTTTCTGTTGGATGATCGTAAGGGACTCGATTCTGACCGATCTGATTCCATTAAAGAGGTAGTTACGATTACGTTCTTGAGTAAAGCGTGCAAAATCTGTCTACGCATGGTAAGTAGATGACTGTGATTCTTGTCGGTGACAGTGGCCTTCCGAGATTCTTTGTTCGCTTCGATGTTCGTGGCCTGGATGCTTAGTTCCGTAAGAATGTTCAATTTGGCTTTGAAAGTTTAAGACAGCAGAGATAGGAAGATAAATTGTTATTTAAAGTTAAATGTAATTGATATTTGAATTTTTGTACGTTCAATTTGCTACCGTTATTGGCACCTTTATAGGAAATTGTATTATCCAATATCATATGACGGCCTCACTGGGGAATATGCGATGTTTGATACTGATCTAGTCCAAATTTTGCAAGTGATTAGTTATACATTGCGTATAGTAATACACCGGATGCGTAGAATATATCGCTTAACGTTCCAAGGGGAAATCGCATGTAAATATTTGTACTTGCAGTATTTGTATTTACGTATATCGAAATACACGCATTTACCTGTATCAAGACACTAACTACACTTCTTTTCTAATTCGTTTAACATTTTATCAAACAATTTATCCCTTTGCGTTTCATACAAGGACCAAATCGGATACATCCATCCGTCTATGAATCAATCCAAAATAACGGCTACAATCGACGCTCCCCAAGAGAGGGATGGTTGGAATAATTATTCCACGACGTTGGGCGTCCCGATCGTGCGGCAGGTTCGGGTAGCGATACTTTATGTTTGGCACAGATCTCGACTTTGAATCGTAGTCGCGAGAACGAAACCGTTGAAGATGAGATTTACGGGCCGTTAATAATTAAAGGAAATTGTAATCCGGAACGTGTTGCGTGCCCGTATTTGCCTCTCATATACGCCGTTATAACAATCTAATAGCCGTAACGTGGCGCTTTGAAATCGCCTGTCTGTTGCCATAAGGGCAACTGTAAAATGTTGTCTAGCTTCCCTCCGTCCGTTCGCTGAAGATTTGTTTGTCGCGTCAATAGCTTTATTGGGTAAATGTTACGCCCGTCGCGGTATCATACGTCAGGTAAATATCCCCTCGCGTTTTCCGGAAGCTGTTATTTCTGTGCTTTACACCGTTTTGTTGGTGTGTAATATTGAACTTGAAATACGACGGGATCGGATAAAGTGGCCGCGGTTCTTGAAGATGTCGAGCCAGTGTTTCTCCAGTGTAAAGGTTCTGCTAAGTTAATAACGTTACCCGTAAATACCGATAATACCACAATATTATTGATTGTTCAATGTATCGATAACATCGTTAACGTATTAATGTCAATAAGTATGTCGATACGTAGGTGGCGATGAGTTATCGATAATTTATCGATGATCATCAGTAGCGTTCCTATTCACGCGCGAATAATCATCCGATATCATTATTCGAAGATTTTTCAACTTTTAGCCCATTTCTGTCATTTATTCGGTCAACTGCTATATTCCGTTATCTTACATTACATAGATGGTAATGCGATTGTACTTTCGTGCGACGAGCGAATTTTCTCGAATTGAATATTTTTCCTTGGTTTGTTAGTTATTTATTTAGGTCAATGAGTCGCGCCAAGTTGCTGAATTTTTAATGAAACGTTTAAAACAGAAATCGTTAGAGCGCGAAGTTTGGAAGAATATGAGATTTTTCTGGTTAAAGGGGATAATTGACGTAACCCAGTTACACGATAGTAATCCGAATTCTAACGTTGAGGATAATAGATCCAATGCGCCAAATAAGTTAGAAATTAGGACACGCTTGTACGAGAAAGAATTTATACATAGTATTTTTTAGAAAATCACGTTAGCGATTATTTCATGAATTATTAGCTTATACCGGCCAGTTTATATAACTAGGAGAAGCAGTATTTTTTAAATGATTCAAGATTTCGGCAAATGAAATTAAAGATTTCACAAATTTCAGCGCAGCATTAAGTATCTGTAACATGAAATATTGATTCTCTTATACAGAGACTTGCTCAAAATCAGATTTCGATGTATTTTATTCGAATTTGAAGCGGCAACGTGTCGACTCACCGTGTTTCGAAATAATTGCATGAAGATACTTAATAACGATACCGAAGTGTTAAAGCTCGAAGTGGACGGAAAATCTCGACAGATTGATTGACCCAAACGTGACAGGATCAGAATGATTCCAATGTTAAACGTTGAGTAAAAATTAATAAAATAACCAGTCGAACTTTGTTACATACTCGTAGATACAGCGTCCACTCTAGCGTGTATTCGTATTTAAATTGATTCAATTTTTCAGCAATATTGCAACTACAATGTATGAACAAGCCATCCGTTCTTGCGGCTTTTGTATGTCGTCTTTATCAAATCAATAACGGTAAACTGTACAAATCAATCTTTGCTCGCTGGCTTCTTATTTCGAATTGTTTTTTTTGCTTTCGTTTCCTTCATCGAATAATTTTTTACAAGTTACACGGTGCGTTCTTTGATAGAATTCTTTGTTTACCAGCACATCGTCATAATTTATCGTTGTTAATTAATTTTCACTGATATAAATTTCATCGTATCGGAATATTCCGATAGCTGTGTTTCCTTCATTCTTCTGGAAGTGAAACAATTTCAGTTTCCCATGAAAAACTTGTAATAGCTTATACAACAGACACTGTAAAATATAGTTCGAAAATTGTCAAATTTAAGCATTTAACGCAGGGATCAAATTTTCCTGCATCATAGTCATAGGATTGTCTACTTTTCTATTGAAAAATAACAGTCCCGTACGTTTACGTCGGTATTGTGTCCCGTGACATAATCCAACCTCTATCATCTCGTAGACAGATCTGTACCTGGAAAAGGACTAGAGAATAGTATTTTCTGTACCGGCTTTGAACAATGCCAAATGGAAAAATCTAGTTAGGGTTAAAAGTACCCCTAACGATGGACGCAATACATTGCTGAAGTTTCCCTACCATTTTGATTCCATCGTCAGCTAATAATCTCTTCAGAGATCCACCCCTGCGAAGCCAGGTGAAACCAGCTGGTGTGAGGGCGCTGTAATTATGAATATAAATCGGCGGGCAACGCTGGTAACAGCGAGAGGGGCTAGCGAGGGTGGTGACGAGGGTTGGCGGGTAGGACGAAGGGCGTGGATGGAAACTGTGAGGCCCAGGGTGGCGCGGCAGGGGATGAAAATGACGCGGTGAATCCGACGTTTGCCGTCTTTTAATTTTAATTAAGGGGAGGTCCGGGCCCTCGCCCACGCCCCCGCCCTCATTCCCGCACGATACGACGAGGGGTTTCGTTCATGAAAAAACAGTTGCGTGGCATTACGTGCAAGGGTTGAACGGCTGCGCTTCTCCTTTTTCTTCGATTTCCTGTCGGGCCAGCGTTCTCCGCGATGGAAATAATTGCAACAGCTTTACGATTCATTTAAGCGACTTCTGCTCCTGTACGGCGTATGTTAAGCAATTACTGTTTGTAGTCGCGCTTGCGTTTTTCATAGACAAATTGCAGCAAAGCGTGGTTTTCCTGTTACATCGAAAATGTATTTGACTGTAACGATAGCGGAAGTTGATAAATTTCTTAATTGAACTGCTACTTTTTAACGAATACATGGATACCAAATATTTCACTTACATAACGGTGAAATAAAATCATAGAAAGCAATTTTCTATGGATTTCTAACCGTAACCTGAAACTGTACAAAAACTGTCCGTGCAACAGACGCGTGTAACCTGTAACTTGTCAATGTTTCAATTCTATTAGTTAGTAAATTGTTACGCAAGAAGGTAATGGCGATGAATTCCGCAGTCAGAGTACAAATTTTAGTAGTGAATTTTCTAATTTCAAAGCCGGGCAACGCTTCTCTGACCGTCTTCCGACGTTAAGCTAGCTCGCAACTGTCGTTATCGCTAACACGGCTACAGTTGGACGGTATGCAGCTTCTAGGATCGTCCCTGGTCATTGCAAGCCCCCGAAGGAACAGCCGGGGGTCGAATGCACCCTCCGCAATGACAAACCCCTTGGCTCGAGCAGGTCGATATGCGGTACGTGCACGCGGAGGTGCAGCGCTGCTAGCTGAAGCAAAATTTTACGTTGAAAACGAAACGTACGTTTTTGTTGGATAAACTAAATATTTCATTTGCGATATAAATATTCCGTATGCGAAAATACCAAAAGAAAATAGAATTATCGTTGATAATTTTCTTGCGTCGCGCTGATATTTTATACTCGCGATATTTCTTTTGATCTTTGCGGATGGTTTTATTTTGGATTGTTGTGCTTCCTCTCCGCCGCTTTTTTGTTTCTTGATTGTGCTGTAGTTACCAAGTACCTACCTACTTTTCGAACCGCATTTTCAACGATTTCGTTGCTTCGCGAGTGAATTATAAATAAATTTAACACGCCCAAATACAAGCTTGGAAATGCTTCTATCACGAACGGCCATTTTTGGACGATTGGAAGTTTTATTTTTAATTTATAGTTTCAATTTGAATTCCCCTTTGTCCGCGCCCATACCCGTATTGATTTTCCCTGGTTAATATCTTTTATCGCGATGTTCTGTAACAATATTCTCCACATAATATTTCCACAATATATGACGTCTACAATGGTACATCTTAAAGACCTAAATCCTTATTATTCTCCTTCCCTTTTACCTTTCTTCCTCTTTCCAAGAATGAAACTCGAACCATTCTTTAGGAAACAACACGCGCCCGCGCGCGCCTTCCTACCCCGTTCTTTTTATTTTAACTTCCTCGCCTTAATATCGAAGCTAGCGTTAGCTATTCATTGCTATAATACCTTGTCAAATACGTGTCAAATATAAAATACCAGAATATAATACGTAATTACGTATTCGTAGTTGAAAAAATCGAAGCCGAAGTTGGAGTTGAGACTGAATTTTCGTAGAAGTACAATCTACCGAGCGTAATTCGATTTCATAAAACGAAGGATTAATTGTTCTCAACGAGAAAAAGAGGAGGGTACAAATTGCTTTCGAAAGGAATCGATGAAAATGTAGTTTTGATGGGAAAAGATCAGCGGGAACGAGGCGACCGAACTTAACCTCAAACGCAACTCGAACCAGGTCAAACTGGGAAGCAGCAAGAGATAAATGAAATGCTCAAAAATGCATCGCGCCATTCGCGTACACCTGTTCTTGTTCGGTGTTCTCGTAAAACTCGACGGGATCATCCGCTATAAATCCGCAAGAAGGAGCTTCCAGCACCGATGTCGGCGTACTCAATTTCATTCCGCCCGCGCCGTTCACCGTCCGCGGCAGATACGTTTGGCGAAGGGCGTACGGCTCGTGTAAAAGATAAGTACTAAATTTCCTTGAAACACCGCCTCCTAACGTCGCTCCGCGAGAGTTTCATTCAATTTACCAAGTTTGACATCTGCTTTTGTGCCGATGCGCCGCGCAGAAACGGAAGCGTGAAGCAGAGAGGAAAGCGGGACAGAAAAAGATAGAGAGAGAGGGAGAGAGAGAGAGAGAGAGAGAGAGAGCGAGAGAGAGAGAGAGAGAGAGCGAGAGAGAGAGAGAGAGGGAGGGAGGGAGAAAAGCAGACAGAGAACGCTATGCTTTGTGAACGCACAACGACAAATTTTTCGTCAGACGGAGAATTTAATTTTACAATGATAATCCGAGCGATAATCTACGATACGTCCAGTCGGTCTCTGATATTTCGACTTTCGTATATTTGAATAATTTCAATGCTGAAATTTGACGTTCAATAATGTTTCATACAATCCGGTCCTTTGATCCGCCAGGACAAGGCAAAGGGAAGATTATTGCACTTATATTTCGAGGCAATTTGAGCGAGTACATGGTTTGGTTTCCAGTTTCGCTCACTGGCCTTTCTGGATTTTAATAACGGTATCTAGCCAGCGTGTGCGATTGAACCGGGAAGAACCATTCTTGATTTCGCCTACCGGACTCGTTCATCCACTGAGAGATGGAAAATTTACGATGAGCAAGATCGCGTAAAAATTGAAGGAATTTTAAACGCTTGATTAATGTCGATGCGTGGCGTAAAAGAGTGATCCACGGCCGAAAGAATTAATAACGTTCATTCAAGACCCGTTTTCGATCGAGGAACATCGATATGTCAAGCCGGTGGTTAACGCGTTAAATACAGACTCTCGATACGCCAGATACCATCGGTTGGGAAAATATACGAATCTTCACCGTCTCCATCGTTCATCTCAGCACTTGTTCGATCTCGATCCCCGATCTATCGCGTTCCGTTAAACACGAGCGCTGATTTCGTTGGGATAATTCGAACATAAATAGCGCGTCAAGTAGCGGGCAAAGAATCACGCGATTCCAAAGGAACGAGGAAGGAAGTCAGGGAGTCGTTTTCAACCCCTATCACGAAGCATTTAATCCGTAACTTTGGCGCTCGGTGTTCCCTCGGGGAAAGCGTTCTCTTTGGTTTTCCGCGCGCAACAATAAGTTTTCCCCCGATGCAGGCCTGTCAACGACGCACAATTGGCGGCACCGTGGTTGGTGGTGGTCGGGTGAGCCTCGTCATCCCCTGCCCCCGCCTCTGGCCTCCGTTCCCCTGTACCGTCACCGTCCGACCACCCCTGTTCCTCCTCTCTTCGGCTCGATCTCATCCCATTCTCTGTATGCCGTGATTGCACGGCCCGGGGGCGATATTGGGGTGCGTATGGATCGGCACAAGGGGATGCGCCTGTTCACCCTGCGTCTCCCTCTCTCGCAATTCAGTCGCCTGTGCGCTCTTGCTATCCACCACCCGCTCTCGCCGTCACTCTCTCTCTCTCTCTCTCTCTCTCTCTCTCTCTCTCTCTCTCTCTCTCTCTCTCTCTCTCTCTCTCTCTCACTCTCTTTCTCTCTGCCTTCCTCCCTTTCTCTTTCTCTCTCTCTTTCTCTCTCGCACACAGTCACATCCGGTGCGTCTATGCTTCTGTCCTTCTCCTAGTTGAACCTTTCTACTGGCCCCACACCGTTCTCGCGTCCTCTCTCCCCGTGTACTATTCGGTCCGCTCGTTCCTTCTGCACGATGGAGACGAGAGAAACGCTTTATGGACGAGGGTGACCCGAGAAACTTCGTGAAACTGCCACGGAGAAATTACTGATATTGGGCAACAGCGTATCGCCACGGATATCTTGCTCCTCCGGATCTTACCTCGCTCCGAGTCACTGAGATCACCTGGTTTCGGGGATGATTAAAAGACACTTGTATCGATGGAACGTCCGTTTTCCGATCCATGGGACCGATGAATTCGTTTCGAAAGTAAAATCGTTGATCGAATGTAAAAATATTTTTGGGATACGAAGTATTAATAACGGTGGAGCAGTATGATAATCTAGACATTTTTATTTGAGATATCGAATATACGTGTACTCGTAGCCACAATTTTTGTAATTTACGTGTTCTTTTCTATAAAAATGAAACTTGGAGATGATAGAATCTTCCTCAAAGGATTAGCAAGATACTGTACCATTACTTCGAAAATTTTTGCTAGCAAGAAGGCTCGTTAAGGAGAACTTTAATCCCTTCAACACAACGATCCCCTTCTTTCCATTTAACTTGTTTTTGAAAGAAACAGAACCTAGTGTAGGAAACAAAAAAAGAGACTACTTTTTGTCATCGCCGTCTGTGTATCCTCTATTTTTTTTAATAAAACTTGCCCGCCTTTCTTGCTTTCTACTCCACCTGTACGTTCTTTTAACGAAGCTAAAGGACACATCGCGTAATTGAATCAAGTTTCGAGATCATTTCGCAATTTATTTTTTTAGATAAATTCTATCAATCTTTTCTCTACGAGTAAAATCTTTTTCATAGAATATGAATTTAATCGCATTAATAATTCTCAAATATCGTTCTGGCCAGCTATTAAAGTACGTAGGAAATCCGTTTTCGTGAAAGATTTGGATCGATATTTGGATGTTTATGACTCTGAACTCTATTTTCGGGAATATTTCGCGGTTGGCGAGAAAAAGAGAAAGATAATCGACATTACGTGCGTGAACTGCAAAGATTTCAGGAAATTTACTACGGGAAAATGGGATTGCGTCAGTCGCCAATTATTTTACAACGGTGTAGTTTCCTTCTCAAAGGGTTGCACTCACGGTTCAAACATATAATGATTCGATACTTCCTTCAAATGACTAGTTGCTCTTTAAGGCGGCAGTACGTGCAATGGGCCTCAATCGTTCTTTCCAGCCGACATGCACAGCGGGGACAATACATTATCCAGAAGCCCCTTTTCGACTTGTACTCATAATCCCCTTACACGCAAACCCAACTACGAAGATGGAAAATGAAAGGGAGTCAGCGCGAGCGATTAGATTTTCCCTTCCTACTGGACGATAAACATATCTCGGTAATTACTGATATTGGATATTTGCGGATGGACACGCCAGTTATGCAGCCAAATCAAATTTTGCTGCGATTATTATTTCCTTTTTATTGCCTTCCTTTATTGGAAATTATCTGCAGAGAATTTCCATAGATAACATGTAGCGAATTAGCACGCTTTTGGTTCGAATTTCTACTGAAAATTACTAATTGAATTTTAAATAAAAATTCAAATCCCAAAGGATAAAATTTCACGGGACAATACAGCGTCATAAAGCATAAAAACTATGTGGCAGACGCAATGAATACGTCACGTGATCCTTGGAAATAAAGAAGAAAGGGGGATCCCAAATCCTTTTCCCATTATCCAGACGAAGGCCGCAACCTGGACCGGACATCAGCGATATTGTACATCAGCAGTTCCTGCTGGACGTGCAATTTAATCGTTTACTCGGTGACAAAGGGCACTCGCAGCCGCCTCAGGACGCATTCCTGGTTACGTTTACGGCGACGACTACGAAATCATTTGCCAGACACGAGACACAAGCATGGATACAAGCGTACAGATCTGTACACTTGCGGTCCGGTTTCATTTTGACCTAACTGAACCTTGAAACCATCGGCCTCTAACTATCTGCACTTTATGAAGGAAGAGGCGTGACTGAAGAAACCAGATGAAGATGCCTAGAAATACGTAGAGCATATTTAGGTATTGAGTCTTGTAATTTATATAATTTCCTGATGATCTTTTATCAGTATCTCGCGTTATACAACGGAGCATTCAAATTGCGTATTCCGTTATTCGACTGCTTTTGTAGCATGTATCATTTGATATTTAAATAGGAATATCATTCATGGTTATGATCATAGCACGTATTACGCGATTTATCGTCAACGCAGGATCGTAATTACTCATACAGTGTCGTCGTATGATATACAAGCAGCTAGAGGTTAATATAATAAAATATTTTTCAATTGACAATATTCACGGTTTCATCGATAACGGTATCGTATCGATATCGATAGTGTCCTAAATTATGAAACATCGATATGAAATATTAATGTCCTTTTTTTAAATCTTATTAAACAACGAAACGTAAATAATGAAATATTAATAGAAAAGTGTAATCGCGAAAACGCGTGTTTGTACTTTAAAATATTTAACCAAGTTTTCAGCACTCGGCAAGAGTAGACCGATGGTCCACTTCGTGCGGACAATTCTTATTTATAGAATCTATATGAGAAAATCGATTTGCAGCTCGTTATTGATTTGCATTAAAATGTTACTTTGCTTGATGCTGTGTCAGATCCTGTTTTGATCGTGCATAGCTTCTTAAAATAGGTATTTCCATACCGAAATCCGTGTCTGTTAATGCGGTTAACTAGTTTAGACCTGTATATGTATCATTACTCGACACGAGCGAATTCACACATACGGGCGTTAGTGTGTCATCTGTGGCTCTCTTGGTGGACCGTAGGACGACCGAGATAGCTCGAACGTAATTATGTCAAATTTCCAGGTAACATGGGCATCTGTGATTTCGGGTAATAATTAAGATAATCAATAATTCTGCATTTGATTATATAAGGTACCATTGAAACATAAACATAGGATATATCATAGTAAGTATCATTAAAACGTAAATGAAATTTAGCAAAAACTATTTACACTAAATGCGATGTTCCTATTACTGCATCGATTGTTAATTTCCAATTCGTGGGTTAAATCAAGCGACGATCTATTACGATTCTTTTCTTCCATAAGCTAGTAACATTCTAGTTTAGAGTACATAGTTAAAAAAAAAGCATCGATCATTCTGCGGTAAGAACGTTTCGAGAAAATAACGTGTGTTCCCGATAAATAAATACTTAGAGAAATCGGACCATGGCCCCGCGTTTCCTTAACGTACCTACGCGTGTAGATATTCGTACACTTGTGGTCCGTTTTCATTCTAACCCAACCACCCCCTGAAACCATCAGCCCCTAACAGTCCGCACTTTATGTGCCGTCAAGGGGGTGAGAAGTGGGCGAGGGGTTGGCGGAGGGGAGGTAGAAGGGCGCCAGGCAACCCTCCTAACTCTCTGGCCTCGGGGGTGAACGTGGGCTGGCTCATGGCTCTAGGACGGGTGGATGAAGAAGGGGAGGTGAGGTGGGGAGAGAGAGAAAGGGAGAGAGAGAGAGCGAGTTGGAAGCAGGAGGGCTAGGGATATTACGGACAGGACGCCGAGATATCCACCCCCTCGTCCGACCTTCTCGAGGGGCGAGTGTTCGGGGGTGGAAAGGCGCCCGAGAGACGGCTGAGGGTAGCGACAGATATAACCGTGACGCACACACGTGTTCAAGAAACGAAGTTGCGGCTCGAATTCCGAGTTGTACGGCGCCGAGTGTAGAGGGTGGGGCTTCATGGAAGGTATTAGCTTTCCTTCTCGTTATTAATAAACGGTTCACGCGAGCCTTGATAACGAGTGTAATGGAACGAGGCTGGGTTGCCCTTATTACCACCCCCCGTGGCCCTTTGAGTAACACAGCGCGATGGCCTGTTTCTGATCGCGTTTCGTTCACCGTACGAAACCACTAGTGCACGTGCTAGCGAAACATGTTTTCTCGGGCCTCTCGTGTAATCGAATTAATATTACTAGTAGAATTTTTCGAGTCACGAGTTCTACGTTATCAGAATCAAATGTAATTTCGTTGTATGATTATAACAAGTCTACATGTACGAGTAACGAGTCTGCCGATTGTCTTATTTCATATAAAATACGAAGATTGAACAAATTATTTGGCTAGTCGAATTCTGTAACCTACAATATGCAATTTTTTTACGATGATTTATTAGACGAGAAGGTACTAATTAGTATTGTCGGATTGATGAAACTCGTTAAAACGTTTGTTAGAAATCGACAAATGTTTCTATCAAGTATACAGTATGAATTTGATATTTTAGTTATATTTTACGTGGTTCCTAAATTATTTTTAACTAACGTTCGGAGGTATAGGAAGATTTTGCCGCAGAATCGCAGGTTCATACCCTTTCCTGGGTTGGCAACAGAGTAGAGTGATGCGGTGTTCCGAAATTCCGTGGTCCTCTTCGTCTTCCAAACACCCTGCCACCCTATAGTTCGCATCCACACGAACGCACACAAACGTGCATCGCTCTGACGTGCAGCTCGGTTTTAGCTCAAGATGGAATGCTCGTACCATTTCTCCGTGAGCACACTCAGGGAGGGTGAAAATGTTTTCTGTCCTTCCTTCTGGTCGAGTGATGTCTTCGTCATCGTACAAATATGGATCTTTTTCCTTCATTGGTAAATGATACCTTCGACGTGATCCTTCGTATGTATAGTACCTGGTCGGTTACTACAATGCAGTTAGAACGTTTCGAAAATTCCGTGAAATAGAGTCTTGCGAATTATGTGCATTTTGTAGCAAGGGAAATTAAAAATGGATTATTTCGATAACTTAGTTAATTGAAAATAGAAATACAATTTGTGCAATTAAGATAGGAGAAATTAGGGAGTAAAACCGAGTATGTAATATATTTTTGTGTTAATAAAAAGTCTGAGGACGAAATATACTGGAAGTTTTAAGTAAAGTTTACATTATCAGAAATTAAAATTTTTCTTTAAATTATTTGGCTACCAAGGAGAATGTATATACCTTATCTTATTCTCCACTTATCGAACGATATATTTTGTGCTGTTTCTTTATACTTTCAAGGCTATAATCTCAGTGTTAATTGCATGTTGAATTTTATTTTGGACAATTTTTTTACTATTATCGAGAACTCCTATGGATATCAAAATAATTATTATACCATTTTACGTCACATTGTGTTGCACTTTTCATTTAAAAGAAAGCACGCGTTTATTTCCCATGAACTTAATGTCCCTTAAATTAAGCAGAGTAGCGACGAAGTTTTCGCGGCAACTAAAGTCCTCTCTTACCACTTCAACCCTTCGCTTCGTTGAAATCCCCAATGGTGCCTTGGTGTGCCTAATCATTCTTTAAAGTTTCACTCTGACGCTAATTACCTGAAGAGCCGAAGTAAGAAACTAAGAAGATTAAAAAATCCCTGGGGGAAGTTTACCTGACAATCCTTGTACAGCCTGTATCATTTATCCATATTGTCATCACCTAAGTAGGATAGCCGAAAACATAGGCTGGTCAAAAATTGATTTCCAATCTCTTTATCGTAGATCGTTTCCTTTGAAATTCGTTCTATACAGTTCAATCAATTATTGCGTATTTTATTCAGACTCAATTTTCTTTATAAATATAAACTTGTTGAAATTGCTTTAAAGCACCAAGAACGTTAGGTCTTTAACGGTGATGCATACGGCGGAAATTTTATTTACGTAAAATTTCCTGCAATTGATCCAAGGATCGATTGATTAGAACGGGAACAGCCGTAAAAAAAGTTCCCTCCGATTGCTTGGTTGGATTGCGCGGATAAGTAAGCAATCGAAGAAGAACACCGCATTGTGACGGCTAATGGGGCAACGCACGGTCCTTATTAATTTTGACACTTTCGATCTCTTCCCCCTGTACACGTTCGCGCACAAACCGCAGTCGTCCTTGTTATCGACAGTGGCTGCTGCATCGACCCTGTTCCTTTTTCTTCTTCATCCCCGGTACCTTTGAGCGGTCGGACAGCAAAGAAGATCGCGACGACCCGATGCAAAGCCGTAGAGTGAAAGAGAGAAAGAGTCTCTCAGCGAAAATACATCGTCGTTGTATATCTTCCTTGACCGTCAGGGGCATAACTCCAGGATGAATCAGTGCTTCTTGGACCGCACTGGACCCACCCTCGGTCTTCTTCCACCTCTATGCTCGACCCTGCCACCGACTTTGCCGCCCTCTTCTCACCCACCACCCCCTCGAGCCATCAGAGTAGAAGAGCGGAGCAACCCTCTGGCCTGAACCTTCATCAACGGATCTACCGACCCCACCTTTATCAAGAACCCCCAGTTCTAGAACCCTTTTCGTTCTCCCCTCCCTCCCTCCCTTCCTAACTCCCAACACCCACTGCTTCTCCCTACTATCACTTTCCGTCGTCTTTGTCGCTCTCACGGCCCTTTACCCGCACTCTTTCTCTCTCTGACAACTTCCCGTTTCCCTCGGTTCCTCTTTCGCTGTCAGATCCTCCGCTTTGCGCCTTCTCTCTCTCTCTCTCTCCCTCTCTCTCAGTCTTTCTCTCTTTCTCTCTCTCTATATATATATATCTTTCTCCGCTCGACTCGCCGTTTCAACTCGCATCGTGCTCGCTTTTGCTTCTCCATCAAACCCCTCTGCCGTGTTCCATCCCACGGACCCTAGATTAACGGAACCCTTGCTCTACCGGGAAAAGGGAGTTACCTCGACACACCTAGCACGAAGGTGTCGTCACACGGATGGCAAGATAAAGTACAAGGTAGAGGAACAGCTGAATATAGATACATCGCGTACACCTGTTAATTTTTTAATCCCCTTTAGGGGACGAGCGTCGTCGGTGTAATCTCGGCTAACGAAGTTGGTAAAGTTCGAGGCGCGCCCCGGCCTGGTTCTCCACCGTACATCCGGTACGATGTTAGAAATAGTACGTCCTCCCCTTTCTTTCTTTTTTCTTTCTGTCCTTTGCTCGGTACTGCTCCTGCTTCAGTTTCGCGGAACGAGCGGACTTATCCACTTATGGTGAGTTGAAATTTGCCGAAGGAGTAACGTTAACACCGAGTATAACGTTGTCTGTTAAACAAATTCCTTCATGAGGATCGATTCATTGACTCATTAGCAAGTGTTATTCGTTATTCGCGTAAAACGAAAGCAAAAGGGAAAAAATATATTTGCAAGAAGCAATATTCCAAGATGTCATAAAAATACAGGATAGCCAACGTAATCGATAACCGAAGTGAATAACAACGATTTAACGGAAGGAACGAAACACAGATATCCGGGCTCATGAATCCCGGAAGCTCGCAGATCCATGCGCGCTGCTGCATTCAGCCGATGTTTCGTACATTTATCTGGAATTTAAAAGAGCACCCGCTCGCATAGTAACGAACGGTTACTTTTACAATAACGGCATCGGTAATTAGTTACGTTTCACGTGGAATGCGCGCGACCGCACGTATGCGGGGGTGGTATCGGTTTATCGTGCGCATGATACACCCGTGTGTGCGCCAGATCGGCAGCGAGTGCAAAGGGAATTTCAACCAGACCGCCGGATCGATTGCCTCGAAATTGGAAAAGAATATTAGGTTTCTGATTGAAACGACCCTTCCGAAAATGTGTCGGCACGTCGTTGCACTTTTGCCTGTAAATGGCGTTAAAAGCGTTCGCGAATCTGTTCCCGTCTCTGTTATCCGATCCTCCAGCCGTCTTATTGTAATGCTGGCGGTTTCTCATTGCTCGCCGATGTCTTTTTTAGTCAGCCGAGTTACGATACGCAACGAGAAAAAGTATTGCGTGCACGACAAATGATCGAATTTCGTTCGTTCGACTTTGTTCAACGGGAGAAGAATGCATTCGGTGGAGTTGCGTTACTGTTTGATGCAATTTTTTGATATCAGAGTAGTTAAACTGTTTTGTCTAGCGTCTTAGTTTGAGATTGCTAAATCACGAAATAGTATGTCTATGTATTTCTATCGAAACGGCGATTAATTTGCTGTAGCACGAAACATATGTTAGGTATTTATGTATCATATCATATCCTATCAGCGAATGCTATAAACTCGCAAAGTCTACGACCTAGTTTTCAACACCCTGTGAACGTAATTATCGTTATTTGATCTCAGGTTCATTCCGTAGCATAGGTTTGGAAGGATTGTTTTAACGTGGCATTTGAGGGGTAATTAATTACAGCGAGTCTTCAAATATTTACGAAAGTATTCGGCTCTCTGCTCGGTCAGTACCACCGATGATCACCAATGTTTGCGCGACCTGTTCCCGCTCGGCTATATGCTTAAAATATGAATAGTGAAATTTTAAATATCGTCGCACGGTGTTTGCAAGCACGCGTGCAGTTATGCGCGCGTAACGCGCGCAAAAAGAGGCTCAGCCTGGTTTAACAGATACTCGGAAATAAATTTGCTCAGCTGACCACGCGGCAACCTAGGGTGTTTTATTCGCGAAACCGGCAAAAACCAAGCCTTAAATTACACCTGGCTCGATTAACACGCTGGAAATTGCACCCCTAAGGGCTGATTATAGTCATCGGGTCGAGGAAGACGATATCAAATTCTTGAAATTCCCAGAAGCGCTTGTTATGTACTCTTAAGAACCTTTAATATCTTTTTGATGAAATATAGAAATACGATGGAAATATTTTTTACGAAAGCCATTACGGAGTACAGCGCGTGAGTCGATGTTCAGAAGAATTAAAGTAATATTTCATACAGATTGAAAATTATCTTCGAGCCAATGTATCAAGGTACTGATTAACGTTTATCACGTTCGACAGACGATCGCGGAGTTCATAGAAAGTCAGTTACGTCCACTCGAAGATTCGAATTCCATCGCACTTGATCGCACTTCATCAGACTTTATCGATACAAAATACGAACATCATTCAGTCCTTAACAAAGAGATACCGAGAAGCGTGTACCTTTTTCAAGAGCGACAAACCCTACGATTTATTCGCAAATAACCGCTTGTTATTCCCCCTTGAAACGCAAAGCATCCAGTTCGATTCCTAAATAGTAAAGGCGCGAGCAAGTAGACACCGGTCGACGAGCAACAGCGTCCACATTTCTTCCACCTGCATCCTTCGTCGGCGCTAATAAGAACGAGTAGTTGCGACATTTTCACGATCCGCCAATCACGTGGACGTCAATCAGCGAGAGGGCAGAGAGCGACAAAAACGGGGAACTCTCATCCTGGCGAGCAACCGTTGCCACGAGCGTCTCGTCACGACCGCGACCCGCCCTAAGCTCGCCTCACGGCCCATTAAAATTCCAACGACACACGCGTGACACACACACACACACACACACACAAGCAGCAGAGAATAGAGGGTTGGCGCGAGCGCGCGCGCCTGCGATCCCGCGCTTACGGTTTCGACCTATATTCGTAGGCGGTGGATTATCGAGAACGACGCGGAGTAGAGGTTGGCGCGTACACGGCTCGACGCGGCGCGGAGTAGAGCGGCGTAGAGCGACGCGGCGAAGCAACATCAGGAGAACTCGGTGAAGCTGTGTCGTGTGTCCGGCGAACCGTGACCATATTTCAAAGTCCCTTTAGGGTTGCCAGAGTCCTGGACAGGGGCCCAATTTCATGGCGATGCATCGCTACCTATGATTATCAGCGCGTACCCGTGTTCCCCCGTGGTTGTAGACCGGAGCCCAATTCTGCGTTTACAATCAGCCCAGTCGACGATACCAGCCGGCCTCTCCCTTGCTCGGTATCTGTGGCCGCGCACACACCACGGCGTTACGTGTCCTACGTAGGTGAGCCGCGTGTGCATTCACCGACGCCGAGTACCGCGCGCCGCACATATGCGTCCACGCGTTATAACAGATACCGGGGAGGCGTGCTATCACGCACACACGGCCATTCTACCTCGGCTGGACACGAGGTCGAGCGTGTGGGTGTATTCCGTCGCCGCGTACGCGTATCTATATCTACCGCTGTATCTACCACTATATCTACCACTGTAGCTCCGCGCGTCCATTTTGATACCATACTCGCCTATATACCAGACGCGTATGTAACCGAGGTACATGGGACTACATGGACGTATGTAGAACCGTGCGCGGGTACGTCGGTAGATAGGGTCGGCTGTAGAGTGGTTAGAGGGTTCAGAGGGATGGAGGTCGCTCGAGGGTGGTGTAGGTAGGGTAGGCGGTGTAGGTAGGTGGCGAGGTCGGTCGACGAGGGTGAAATAGAGGGGAAGGTGGTGAACGTTCCACGAGGGTGGGTAGAGGTGTGGTTGCTTTAGAGGTGCGTTGAACCCAACCAACGCAGGTAGGTTGACATCAGCGTGCCTTGTTCCATTGAAACGTGCGAAATCCATGCGAAATTCACCCCCTGCGTTCCTGCTTTCCCTTCCTGTTCCCTTCGTCAACCACGGACAGAAGAGAAGAGAAGAAAAGAGAAGAGAAGAAAAGAAAAGAACAGAATAGAAGAGAGGAGAAGAGAAGAGAAGAGTAGAGTAGAGTAGAGTAGAGTAGAGTAGAGAAAAGAAGAGAAGAGAAGAGAACGGAAGAGAAGAGTAGAGTAATGTAGAGAAGAGAAGAGAAGAGGTTTGCCTCGGCGTAGCTCCGCTCTGCCAGCTGACAAGAAGAGTAACGATGCGTATCGTTTCCACGGAAAGGTCTACCAGGAAAAAGAAAAGCTTGATCTTGATGGAAAAGCCGGCTCTCGCCCGCTAAACGTGAAACGAACGATACGCCGCTGAATTTCTACGCGAGGAAACGCCGACTGACCTTTACGGAATGACGTATAGCGTGCAGCGGCTATGGTATTACTGGCTTTTCCGTCGTTCACACTCGTTTCCGTACCCAGGTGTCGTCGGTCTTTTTATACCTCTGCTGAATATGTTATTTATACCCCGGTCTACAGTTTCCACGATGATTCGACGATTTATCCGTGTTACCGAGATATTCGAATTACCTCCGCCTTTTATTATTGATATTATTCGATTCGAAGTCTCCGTTCATCTCGAGGATTAAACGCATGTATATTAGTATTAACGTAATGAAAGATGAATTTTTGTTTTAGATGATATATAATTTTGCATTTGTTGGTACTCGTTTTAATGCTGACTTTTATGTCGGATGATTTAATCTAGTCGAACGAAATTTTTTCAATATTTTACTTTGGTCAGATTCGCGTTCCAAAAAATTTTTTTCACATACATAATTTAATAATCCATTTATTCTATATCATTGTGCTTTCTTCAAAAAAATTTTTACATGCTTCTTCGTTTGTTAAAAAATCTTAGAGAATCCTATTGCCAATATAGCAGAAATAAATTTTTCCTGTACGATGTATTTGCGAATTTTTTCTTCATTCGCCGTATAGCATGCTATTAACCGTATAGCAGGCAATATTTCAGAAATATCGATTTTCTGTCTACATATGCCTAAAACACACGGTTCATAATTATCATTTAACTCGTGATTTAATACGTCAACGTTAATACATTTGCACGATACACCAATTATATTTTTACCACATAATCAACCATTTAATTTTATTTATGAATATTTCACGGGAATCGATTAACTTCGCTTATCACGGGTAAAAGCTCTTTTTTTACATAGGCCAGAGAGAAAATGTTCACCTGTTTCCTTATAATTTTCCAAGCGTTTCACATGCCACCCTAATTCCACACCGGCATTGGGGTGCGTAATTCAACTGTACCTACCGCTGGCAAGGGTTGGCCTCTGCATGGATGTGTGTATAGGGTTGAAGAGCGATGTGGGGTGAATTGACGAGCAAAGATATCGAGATAAGTGCAAAGTGCTTTTTCCAATTGACGTGCATTGTATTTTATTTCGTTTAAGCGTCCCGGCACGAATTACTCGCTTTCCACCGACTCGCTCGTTTCCGATTCGCGAAATGTAGAAAAAAGGGGGAAAAAAAGAGATAAAGTTGATGCATCAAAAGGTCGCATGAATTTCAATGCGGTATTTGCCTCGTTATAGAGAAGTTTGAAAAAAGCGCCGTGAATCGTGCAGTTTCATCTTCATAATTTTCCGTTTTCCGAATTTACTCGGTTTCGCGATCACTTCAAAGTGCGTGTGATTCAGCCGCAGGTTGAATCTAATAGTTGATTCGAGACAGTCTCGCATGGATAAATTCACGATGACTGCTGATAGGTCGTTTGATGAAACGCGTTGCGAAATATTCGCTAAAAACCGAGATGCGCCGACATGCGTTTTTTTTTTCAAACACAAGTACCACCGTTAGGCGATTTGAAAACGATTCAAAATTTGTTATCCGTTAAATTATACGTTTACTACCTTACAACCCTATTTGCCTCACCCTCTTGCGAGTTTCTTTGTAAAAACACGAACTTCGACTCTCGAAACTCGACGCGACGACGTCCTCCGTGGAAGTTTGCTCGCCTTTGCTCGACCGCGAGATCGATCGGCGGCCGATCGAACTCTGCGAACTTTCGCTCTCCATCTGTTGTCCGCGAGATCCAGCGACCCGTGCTCGCGATTACAGCATGTACAGTCGCAACTTCGAAACAACTAGCACCACCGCGCGTTTCTCCAACACCGGTACCAACCACTGGGAAAGCTCCGGTGGTTTTCTTCATAATTTTCTACACTCGATTCTCTGTCTCGCTCGCGATGTGTAATTCAGCTGTACCTATCGCTGGTTAGGGGTGGCGGGCTAGGACGGGTGGGTTTCACGGGGTGGCCTGGCTGGGCAGAGTCGAAGGAGGGTGGTTGGACAGTGTGGACGAAGGGTGGAGAGGATCGCAGGAGGTGGAGGTGGTTCCGTTGTTTGTGTGTCAGCCGCGTTGGGACCCTCTGCCCATCCTCGCTTCGACCCCTCGCAGCCCCGTTTCCCACTCAACTACCCCTGTACGCTAGTATTCCGTGGGTGTAGTATCGATGCGCGCGTGTGTATGCGCCAAGGTAAACGTGTGCGACCGTATGTACGTCGTAGCCTATGTATTACACCTTACAAACATTCCTTCCATGTACTGTGCTAGGCTATGTGCCGGATACGTGGCTAATACATAGAGAATATCGTAGCCCTTTCTCACCCTTGTCTTCGGCCTTCTCGTAGCACGCATTGCGAGAGTTGGCGCGCGATTTCGTATTCGTGCGTGTACGTGAGCTCGTGCGCGCATGGATTTTCTCCGTCTTTTGTTTCTCGCCTTTTTCTTCCACGAAGATAGATGCCTGAAATGGTTTTTATTAGGTGTTATCGGAATTCGAGATACTTTGAAGTTTTCAGAATCTTGGCGATCGTTAGCATGGCAAGAGGGCTTGAGGATTTTAAAATTGCGCAAGATATTGGATCGCCGCTAGACGGGCTCGCGAGCCTCGCGAGTATGTGACGTAACGTGTAAACAAGTAATAAATGTAACGAAGCTGTTATCATGCATGCGTACGGAAGTTACGTTATGTATGCAGGTATGTTTTGGCTCGGATAATAAGCTTGATCGCGTCCCCTTAAATCCTGCGTTAAAGATTTAAGTTACTTTTATATGAAATTTATTTAACGAGCAGCGACCTTCTTAAAAAAAAAATAGAAACTCGGATACAGCTGCGCAGAATCGGTGGTAAATTTCTTTTATTAATTTGAATAATCTTATTTAAGTTTGAGGTGAGATTAATAAACGAAGATATTCGAGATCGGCATCTCGTAAAACATTAGTCGTTTTCAAGGTGCTTATGTTTATTAAGGCGGGACTTCAGTTTCTGAAGATTTTCAAGGGCTCCTAATTTACAATAATACGTAAAGTAATCGAGTTGCTGGGAAATTTTCAAGACGGTAGAACGGAACGGCTGTCGCTGAACTATCGCATATTTCCGCTACGTTAAAGTTCCCGAACAAACTCCATTGTCTCGATTCTTTCAAGACTTTGAAAAACTTCGACAACTACCACTACGGTTACTCCGCGAGTCGCTAAATATTTTCAATTACGTTTAATCATCCAATTATCTAAATCCAAAACTATCGTATATTTCAGCGATCTAAAATTCCATCGGTCGCGCGATAACCATCGAAAACTTTCGAATTTATTAAATCCTTCACGGTTTCTCAGCTTTTTAACGATATTTATCTGCAATCCCTTTCCACTACTAAATTACTCGGCTATCTGCAAATCTACGCTGCGTCGAGTAACAGACGAAGACGGAGCGACAGAGAACGAAGAGAACGCCCTCCATCTCTCCGACACACTGTCACATCCCACCCTCCCGTTCGGCCTTGTAGCCTGACTATTCCGTCGTTGTCGCTCCGTCTCCTATTCTGGCCGCCCTCACGGGGGTGGCTCGACGGAAGGTGGGGCTTAGGGGTTACGACGTACACACAGGGAATACAGTTTACGGAGACAGGTATTCTCCGCGACATGCACACGGTAGCGGGTAACGGGTACCGGTTGCGTAAGTACGGTGAACCGGAAGGGGTGCGCAGAGAGGGCTGCACTACGCGCTTGAACGATACCGCTAAACGCACGTATACGTAGGTTTCCACGTGTGTATTAGTTTACAGAAGGATAGACAGGAAGACGTGTAGCGTACGTAAGTTGTCGGTTGGCTTTGATCGATACCGATCGAATCGTCGTCCTATCCTATACGTATTTCCACGATCGCGTGTCCCCGCTTGACACTTCGCAGCGCAAGTCCCGAACGAGCTTGCGAAATTATTACGCAAGAATCGCGTCGCCACGGCGTACCACGCGGAAATGCTGAATTCACCGGGGGCTGCGCCAGCTCGCGCTCAGCTCGCTCTTTACTTAATTACGCAAATGAGCGATTATTAACGCGCCGCACCGCAACGGCTAGATCGCCGTGGAACCCGAGGGCTTCACGTGTTGTTTGTCCGCTACCGACGTGAAACAGAGACACACGCAAAAAATTTGTTTGCATAAAATAATAAGGAATATAGGATGAAACGACTGACGCCGCTGCACAGCACTAAATAGAAACTAGCGCCGCCGGTAATGACAAAGATAACACGGCAACTTTGTCGGTGGGGGACACGCAATGCGCGGCCTAGTGCTAAGTGCACGGAGGGAAAAAATGCGAATGTAATCACCGTCTGCGGAGACGACCCGCGAAATACCCCTTTTACCCTTTTACGGCCACGGACACTGCTCGCGCTCAAAAGAGTAGGTAATAATACTATAACTAAGTAAACGTGCGTCGTGGAACGTACAGAAAGTATGAATGTTAATGAACAAATGTTCTGTTAAAAATGCCTTTGCGAAGAACAATTAGTAAATCGTGGAGAGTAAGCGATTTCGTTTTTCATAGAAGGGAGTGTGGTGGAGTTTTGTATCGTTCGATCTACGTTTCGATTTTATATCTGATTGATCGTTCGAATGTGAAATAAAACAAAGAGTATTTAATTTATAGTTTTTACAAAGATGTTTATTTCGTTATGTATCGTTCACGATAAAGGTCTATATTAATATATCGATTAGTTTCGAAGAAAAGAAACGAATATTTTACTGCTAGCTATTTTTCCAAGTATTTTGCTTTTATTCGAGTAGTAGAAATTGTGGAATATATTCTATATTTTAAAGGTCCGGTCTAGCGGAAAAACGGACACCAAGTATAATCGACCGCGTGGATAAGTTTAGAGTTTCCCGCATACCTGTCCGTCGTAGCCGGCACCGGTTTCGTCGGGAAATCCGAGAATTATTCATTGAATGATAAATGCGCGGCCGACAAAGAAATACGGGCCACCGTCTAGATGCAAGTGTCCTCTGGATTTTCCACTGCAGCTAACGACAAACGCTTTCGCTCGGGGTAGGCGAGCAAACCTTTCGACTAATTAAGAAACCAATCGCTTCGATAATCGAATAAACATTCTTCTGACGGCCAGTTATCAACGACCACTCGATGACACTCGACGAACTTTTGATCGGCCACAACCATCCTCCGCGATCCGTTCCTTAAAGTAGATCATAGAAAAATCAAGACCAAACGCAGTCGATCGGTAAAATATTCGATCTGCGACTAAACTTCGATTTGGTTGACCGATAGAATGAACGAATCGAGACGAGACTCGAATATCAAGGGCGTATAAAGTCGAAAGTTAGATGCCCTCGATTATTTTATCAGTTATGCGTTTTACTATGTTCCGCTGGGAGGGAATGGCAACGTCAGTGGTAGAAGGAAGAACAGAAGGGTGTTGGAGGGGGCGAGAGCGAGCAGAGTAGCGAGAGAAACGGCAAGGAAAAGAGGATGAGGACGAGGACGAGGCGGCGGTGGCAGTGGCGGTGGTGCGGTGGTGCGCGCAGAGGGCTGAAGCAAGACACTCTTCCCTCTGAAAGGTGGAAGGCATTTCAGCCGGAGAGCACGTTGGCTCAGCTGTGTTTTCTGTTCGGGGGTGGTTGCGGCGTAGCGGGCAAGCCTGTGTGCCATGGGATGGGGCGTAAAGGGAGCAGAGTGTAGGTGGTTGGTAGCGTAGTTGGGGTTGTAGGTGGGTAGGATGGGTGGTTAGGTTAGGTGGATGGCTGGCTGGCAGGCAGGCAGGCAGGCAGGCAGGCAGCCAGGCAGCCAGGCAGGCAGGCACGCAAGGGTACGTCGAGCTACTGCGAGGGGGTGGTTGGTAGATGGGTGGTTAGAGAGAGGCTGGGGGTGTCGAGGGGCTGCGGGAAGAGTAGCAGGGTGGTGGGCTGCTTTGAACTAAGCCGGGCTAGAGGTGGAGTACGCTCAGTGGTTGGCGAAGGGCAAAAGGGGACAGAGGAGGGTGGATGGTTGGCTGGCATGGGGGCAGAAGGGCGGCTATGAGGGGAGAGGGTGGTTGAACACCGGCCTCAGCCGGTGGTGTGGGGTGGCAAAGGTAGGGTGGATATGGGGTGGTAGTCCTGGACACCGCAGCCCACCTAACTACAACGTGGCTAGTATCCACTGTTCTAAATAATTCCGCGGTACGATTGCTGCGGGCTTCGGTGCTCCACCTGCTGGCGAATCCAAAATCCATGTCCTCCTGTGTGCGCTACAGAACGGGACGAGTCTGCCTCGCAGGGCTCTATCCGCTGTAGAGGAAAAGATCGCGAGAAACTGTCGCGTTGTCGTCCACGGAGTTACGGGCGAAACTGTTTTTAACTATTGGGATCTGCGGATTACCGAGAGGATGGTTGCCTCTAAGTGCTCGCCAAGAGTGTATTTAGCAGCGGCTGACGCGCGAGAAGAATGGCGAAAGAGTTTACCGTGAACAGCCACGCTTTTTGCTTCCTTTGTAACTGACATACTATTTATTAAGACGAAGAACTACGATTTCGTGGATAATATTTTCGAGAACGCGTCGAGCGGTATCGCGTTTCGCAACCTAATTAACAGTACCTTTCCGCTAGTCTCTATATTTGCTTTATCTCTTCTTTTAGTCAGCTTCGTGTCAAAGGTTCCCATAATTAGAGAATTTCAAAGCATACGCGATAGATACGTTTCACGGATTAACTTCGAGATCGTTAAACAATAACGTACTTCCTTCCAGGTTTCCATTACAGCCTATAACGAAATCAGTAAGAGAAGTTACACCGAATCTAAGTCGATATGAATTCATATTAATAAAACATCGTAAAACTTCCATAATGGTTTTAGATTTAGTTAGAACATTAAAACTTTCAACGAGTTACCTTTGTAATGCCTTCGCTTCATCCGCATCTCCGACTCGATATTTTATTCGTACAGTTAAGTTCGAATTCCATCTCTAAATCAAGCCAATCTACTTCAAAACCATCGTTAACTCAAACTCATTTATGACACAAATTTTTCATCGCTTGCTCCCTCCTCGACGATCAAATCATCTAATTGATAGCAAAGAGGAGTTCGCTTCATCGCGTTCCCAAGTACCGTAGATATTCTCTGCGTTTCGATCGAACTGCTTGCGACTCTCCTATTTTCCGCACATGGACTAGGTAACGAGCCAAGCGATAAATTCTCCTACGTACCCTCTTTCCCCTAACCCTTTCCTACACAAACGTATCTACACGTACACGAAATACAAGAACTAACGATTTGTGGAATCCGTTGCGTTTGTTTCTGGTTCGCTGTTTAAGTTGGCAGCCGGAATTCACTTCCGGCGCGTTACTCTTCCGCGATTTCCAAATTAACGAGAGTCCATGGGTGTGACAAAACAGGGAAAAATGGGTCAGTGTGTCGTCGCTTATTTTCAAGGTCGATGGAGATCGATGCGAGCTCCGGTTTTTAGGGTGGCCATGTCGCCACGTTTTTCACCAATTTCTCGCCGCGTCTTCTCGCGACGGAATTCGCCGAGCATCTGTCGTGCGTGTCACCCTTAATTCCTCCGTTGCTCAACCCTTTTCGCATCGTCCCAAGCTCCGCCCTGAGTGCACGCGACTTACGAACAATAAGCCAGCTCGGCGGAGAGAGGCTTTTTGCAGATTGAATACGCCGCGAGAAAATAATATATGGTCTCACGTGTTTTTCTTTCTTCTCGCCTTCTTTTTGCTCTGCTTTAGGAGGGGCAGGAAGGGGTTGCTGCGAGGTGGTGCGGCACTTTTAGCGATTCTTGTTACTCTGGATGTGCGTTTCAACGGATGTTGTTGCCTTTTTCTGCTTTTTCTTTTTGCTCGGTTTTTTGCGTTTCTAACTACTTTTCTCTTTTTTCCTGTCTTTTTATTGTCTCGCGTGGGGAAATTTTAGCGAGCGTAAAACGTTTTGTTATGCGTTAACAGGTAAACGACGTAAGAGTGTCTCATCGAAATACACGATATTTGGACATTGATTTAACGCGTGGATGCGTTTATAAGAAATAGATTTTACGTAAGAATATCGCGTACATTTGCGTATAACACGGTAGATAGTAATGAAACTTGGATCGGAAGAATACACGTTAACGCGTTAAGCGATGGATCAGATATCACTTCTGTAAGCGTTGTTGATTACAGTGATTCTAATTGGACGCCACGAAAATCCAAACTAATCGTTCTTATTCGTCTCGCACAGTTAATCAAACGCGCATAATCAAAGAAAGGAAGAGGAAATAGAGCGATGAAATATCTGACCGCGTATAGAAGAGTTACGCCTTTCGTATTAAACGGACGGCAAAGGACTATTATGCGCGTTTGGCCAGCGTGGCGTTCTAGCTAGGCACCGGTGTACACAAAGAACGGAGCAAACGATTTCGCCAACTTTACGCGTTCGTACATGCAAGAGGGCCGCGTATGTACGCGGCAAGTTGCGCGCAATGCCCGGAATGGTTCGGAGAATAACGTACGTATACGTTCGCGTAGAGTTGGAAAGAGAACGGAAACGGGAAGAGGAACGGGGAGTGAGTTAAGGGGGAGAAGCATGTTATATATGGTTGCAGACAGCCTTGGTCCAGAGGATATTTCGCAGAGGAGTTGGTCCAGGTCGAATCCTGAGGGTTGCTCGTTCTCAACCCCTCGGAATCCCTCGTGCTTGCCCCCCTCCGCGACGGCTCCAAGGCAAAAGCTTCTCCTTTACTCGAGCTTCGCAGGAACAAGCCTGCAACTCGAACGAGATCCTCTCTCTGTTCCTAGTTATCCTGGCTCCGAGTCTTCGGTGAAAGGTAGAAGCCTGCTCTGTACGTGTTCAACGACCGAATCTGTCGCTTTCCCTTTGAGGCGCGACCGAGCGCTACTGGGACTCGATGTTTGCGCTCGCCTGTCGTTGCACAGCACCGGCAGTAGATGAGAGCAGCGTTTTGCGCAAATTATGGATCATGCGTCTTGCGCGCAAGGATGCAGTTTGCGTCGGCGAGGAAATGATAGATGCAAGTCCGTGAGAGCCGCTTTAACGTGTTCGTCCTTAATCGAATTTCTACTATACGTTAACGAATGACTTTTGTGAAAGATTTATCATTTATTCGGTCTGTAGCTTCTCGTAGAACGAAAGTATTTGGCTGGCTGGGAAATTCGAAACTAACGTTCTAAGAATGTTCTTTTAGAAATTTAAATCCTCCGTATTGATTTTATTGGCTTTACGACTTTCGAACGTTTTATGGTTTTTGCAGGGACTTTACATAATCTTGCTGTAAGAAGCGTAATCCCGATAGTCTTTATAATATCGCTATAAAGGACCTAATCTCGTGCAGTCACGAAACCTCTATAATCTCTATAGTTCCTGCGGTTTAGCTACTGCCAATAGGCGTTCTATTTGTTTCCATAGTTCACAAAATTTCTAAACTTTCGTCTACATTTACCTACAAATCTAACCTATTTCCGATTACATTTTTTCTTTCTTTCTTTTTTTTTTTATGAAAATATACTACGTACTTTCAGCGTCGAATTACACGTGGTTATAGTCTGTTTTCCTGCAAAGCCGGAAGTGCTGCTCCCACTCGAATCCCCGGGCACAACATTTACTGATTGACTCGCGTCCCCGCGGCGTAAGCATCGTGCAGCCAGTGGACTGAAATTAGCCGAAATGAAGTTAGAAACTACGATACAACCGCACCTATGTTGCGTGTTTGTCGCTCCCGAGCGTTTATGGCTGGTCAGGGATGGCCTCCGAAAAAAAACGAGTGAAGCGAAAAAGAAAATAATGGGAAAAGAAAATGAAAGAAAGGATAAATATTAGTGTTCTCGCTGATGGGACTCGAACGCGTTTAACGAAAGGACAATTTGCACGAAATGAAGCGAACGTCTGCGTGTAGTTCCCCCTCTTTATTAATCTCTTGATTGTTCGTCGTTTTATAAACGGCGAAATACGCCAGAGAGAACAGAGTACGAGCAGCAGAAGGCAGAGTAGAACACTGTCGTTCCGTCACACCCACGAATAGCGTGCGTTGTACACATTATCTGCATCATGTGCAAAAGCACGTACAGAACGCACACAGCACAGGGACGGTACACACTGGTTTGTGATTATGGTTATACACGGAGAAACGGAATATCTGGCCCGGAACTTGTTGGTTGAATTAAAAAGGACACGGTGGCCGAGAATAAGACGCGCGAGGATGCACCCTGCCGCTCGCGTTTCGTGACTTTTTCCTACCTTTTTAATGAAAACCGGACGGTGAACGTAGTTCCGGTGGAAATGTCGCAGATTTTGTGTCGGTCAAAAAATTTACACGAATTATCAAAATTCCGAGAAAATTAAAGTTACGATACATTAAAGTACGGATACATGGTTGTAACGTACAATTGACGTAACGTAGCCTGTCCTATACGAGAACTTGTTTGCCCGAACGCGGTGATACATAGCAAAATTTCACAAATTTTTCAAATTCAATGTGTAATTGAAAAATCGGCGACAAACAGTCTTCTTTCAAAGTACCTTTTTACATAAACTCACTCTGCTCCTTTTCTCTCCGATCGTTTGCAAAGATCGTGGATGCTGAGCGAGGGAAGTCAGTGAATGAGATTTTGTCGAACTTCAATTATTCTCCTTTCTTGGAAACGCCGGCATTGCACGGACAATTTCCTTATTTAAACACCGTCGAATTATCTAGACTTTTTAAATTGTACCCTCGTGCTGCCTTTGATAACAGAGATATCCGGCACAACACTCGCCGGCTAGCTTCCGCTTCGACGTTGAATGCGGGTAGGAAAGTTCACGGGGTCGCCAGCCGGATGAAAATATGAACGCCGTTGGACTCCGCGGCAAATTTAATATATCACGGTGCAACGTATCATATTTTAACGCGGTCATGATACACCGTAATACACTGTTACCTGTACGCTGCCAAAAATAATGCGGCTACGAGCAGAAAGCCCTAGGTATGTTTCGTGCGGACCAGAACGTTCAACCGCAAATATTACCATATAGCATCGTTATGGCCATTCTGCGTACCGATCTCGATTACCACTGTTCGATTCTTCGCGGTATTATCTTCCAGCATCATGAAATACCATCGATGATGAGTACCGTGATTTCAAGAGCTTGTCGAACGATACTGGAATTGCTGTTCTTAGTGATCGGTATTAGCACGGAGGATAGGTCGAAATTCTTGATATTCGCACCTTGTGATAAATTCTTTGAGATATTCTTAAATGCGAAACTAATATCAGGACTAGGATCGAGATTAGAGTTTCGAATCTGCTTTTCACGCGGGAAAAACTGCATCACCGAAAGAATTAATTCGTGTTAAAGTTATTCTCTATGTAAAACGTACGAAATTGAATAAATATCGAAAAGTATAAAATTTCGCGTCGTTTTTAAAAGGATCGACACGATCAAACATCAATGAGAGCATGAAAATGAACATTAGCTCGAACGGCTTCTTGAGCCGCGTATAAAATATTTCCCATAGAGGGAAATAGGGTGTGTTGCTCAAAAAGAAAAAAGGAAAAGTGAGGAAAAAAAAAGAGGGAGAAATTGTTGCCGCTTCGTTGTAACGGAGCTATTGTAAACAGCGCGTTATGTTACAAGCAGCGAGGTTGCGATGGTCTTATTTACTTTCTAAGCATGTAGGTAGGTACAGTACAGGGCGTTAATTATGGGGACGTCGAAAGAAGCTTGAAAGACCGGATGATTATTATAAATATAGCTAGAGAAGTTACACGCTCTAAAGATATTAAATGTAAAGTAAAAATCGCTTTGAAACGCGCTACACGAAAGTTGAAATTTAAATGAAAGGTGAAACTTGTTGACATAAAACAGTTATAATGTATTTTGTGGTACCTTTATTTCTTTCTTGATACTTTTAATCATTTTTATTTGGGATAAAGGGAACGAAGGGGAAAACGGAGTTGCCGTTGCTTTATAAACCATCGTTAAAGTAAAAACTTTAAATAATCAATGAATATCGATTGTCGTTTCATATCCATTAGCACTTTTTTCATAATATCTTTCAGATGTACACCAGTACGTTTAAAAAGTTATTGCGCGATGAATTACCTTTTTCAACTGCAACGCAACGCCATCAATGTACCACGTAGGTCATTGAACTCACTTCAAAGGGTACTGTATAATGACAAGGAAAATGTAGTAAATCACATATGTATATGCGCGTGTACAATGACGCTGAACCTTCCGACTATACTTCGTCATAGTCAATCCCAAGAATAAACTAAATAGAAATTCAAATTTCGTCGTGTTATCCGGCAAAAGTTTAAAAGTATCGAATTTATTTTAAATCTCTGCTATTCCATCGGCCGTAGGATTCGTTCGAGGTACGTTTCCCACCCTGCAGCCATTCCCTACCTATCCATGCCAAAAGTTCCATCGCAACGCGATATGCACCTACGGTTACGTGCCACAGGTTCGAAGATCCAACTAAATCACGGCGATCTACTCGGTAACGGAGTGTCATCCAGGCCGTGGCCTTTAGTCACCATTAACGCGTAACAAGGTGGGTTGGTTTCTATCCGACGGCCGTGCAGCCCCTCCGCGTCCATCGAGTGTAGTCTGATAAGTTCACGAGGTCGCAGGGTGGCTTCTCGGTGACCAACAGCTCGGTCGTCGGACGAAAATATGAGCACCGCTGGGTTCGCCATGTTGGCTACCATGCCGTTGGTTGAGCTCGGGACGGAGCTGTTTCCGGTACTGGAGGGCAGACCAGGTATATCTATATGCCATATGTACTATGTGTACATATATACCACGCGTATGTACAGGCATATATACACATATACTACAACTTGCAGGCCTTCACCCTCGTTCAACCCACCTCAGCCACCCCCTGGATCTCCCCTTTCGTACACTACTACGCTCTAGGGGCCGTTAGAGGGTTGTGCGGGGTGTAGAACTCGGAGGGGTCGAGAGGGAGAGGGGAGGGAGCAGCGAGAGGGAAAGAGAGAGAGAGAGAGAGAGAGAGAGGGAGAGTGTGAGAGCGAGCCGGCGAGGAGGGTGAGAGAACGGGCAAAATGGCCGCTCCCGACCTCTAGGTGGATCATGGTATCACGGAGGACCTTCTGTACTTCTACTTCCCTCACCCTCCTCCTTCTTCTCCACCTTCGCCTTCTATTTCTCTTACCCGTTCCTTCGTTCCTGGACTTAAGCTCTCTCTCGCAGCAGCGACGAGAAGCTTCAAGGACATCGACTTGCGACATGATTTCGCACGAGTCGCACAGCCCGCTGTCCGAGAGGTATCGAGAACCTGTTGTACGGAACAGTAGATACTTGTGGTTAGACCGGGCCAACTTCCGGCCAAGAATCTACAGCATCCTACAATCTATGGCGAGTCGATCGGTGAAACTGTACCAAGTCCTGCTTCGAGTAGCTCGCTTAATCTGAACTCCGGAAGGAGCCAACGTTTCGCTCGGTTGCACGGAACTCGACGGATCATTCGATGATAGAGTGTCGTTCGGTGTCGCTGCCTGGTTCCTTTTCGCGTGGTTTTAACCACCGAACGTACAAGTTTCGCGTTGCTTCGTGCTTATTGACAAGGTTTACTGGTTCCTCAGACTCGAGCTGAATTCGATAAATATTTCACACAGCGATGATCTTTTTGCAAATGGAACCGTCAGAGTGATTGGATTCCGCGACTGAAGATGCGTTTCAATTACTTCGAAGATGTAAAATAATCTTTAACATTTTTACAGACATTCTTTAGATACTTTCGAAGCACGACATTTTCTTCAATTTCACGAGTTTACGTTCATGTAGAACGACATAACGTTTCCATTCGACATAATTTCCATAAAGTCGCAAGGTCCCTGTAATTAATCGTGACCGATAACCACGAGCCTAATTACGAATTCGGATCTAATCGAAACCAGCTGAGAGATACCGTCTGTCTATAACACGAAACAATTACGAGATCAGTAGCCACCCCCTCGAGCATCGCGAAGATGTTAAATAACCAATAATTGAGCCACGCTCGTAAAATCTTCATTACACACCGCCGCTCTAATAAAATCATCCACGCACTAATTTCCAGCCGCTCATCTCGATTTACTCCATTTTCGCCGAAGGGGGTGGCTCGCCCTTCGGCTTCCCGCTAGAACGAAACGGGCGAAACAGGAGGAGGAAAACAATCGTGTTACCATATTGTTCGAGGCTGTCTCGTTATGACCGTCGACCTTCCGGCGAGCAATTAAACGATGACTTTTGTCCATCGATCGATATCGTTTAATGCGTCTCAGGAAAGAAATTAATGGCGATTAGCGGTTTGTTTGATGGCCTGAAATTACTTGAGACGATCGTCTCGAGTAGATCGAGAAAGTAGCTTTCGTATGCAACGTTGGAAGTTGTTATCCTAGTGTCCTGTCAAATTTCCGTATGGATAACTTTTTAATTACTTTCCTGCAGCGTATCCGTTTCAAAATATCCATTAATTGTAAATTAATAGTAGCTTTCTCTTTGTTACTGGAAAAATAATTGGCATACTCTGGGTTAATACTACAACACCAAAGAGTATTCGTTCTGTTTTGTTGTCGTTTGTTCAAAATGAAACAAATTTTATTCAGAGTTTTATAGTAAAAATGGTATTTTGGATTGGAATTTTATACGCCTTTGTATCTATCAATCGTAGCAGTATTTTCAACAGGTACACAGGATATCGCTACAAAACTTATTTCGAGCGATAGATAAAGTCACGGTTTCGGTGTCGTCGTTGATACAACTACACGATGATTTAAAAATAATTTAAAACACGGATATTTTCAATCATCGTGATTTGCCATTTACGTTTTTTAACACCATCGATACCACGGTCGTTGTTAAAAATAGCCGAGTTATATTTCCTGACACACTTGTCTATACTTATCGCGCCTCTATTTCTGCTCTAATCGTAAAGCTTTGAACGGGACTATGCAGCATCCCGAATCGATTTTCGCATATTTGCAGTCCTCCTTTTTCTCTCTCTCTCTCTCTTACTGCCTGTGTTGTTTTGCTTTTGATCGTTATAATCGTGTCGCGAGGAGAAGGTGAGGCAGTTTGATAAATGCAGGAAACATAAAAGTTGGTAGCATATGGCGAAGTGGGTTTAGTGGCATCATGTGTCTAAATTTAAGTCTCGAGGTTTCCGTGCCAAGAAACTGCTTCGAGCACATCATATTGTATACACCTTTTGCAAATCGATTTAAAATCGCTCGATAGACGGATGGCAGAAAGTTTCTGCGTCCATAATATTTTGCAACCAGCGCTGAGACGAGCATAGATCACCGACTCTAGCGATTTGCTTAAGCGACCGAACTTGCTGCTCGATCTTCTATTATTATTTGTCGTTGCACTTTCATTCTAGCGAGTCAAGAAACGTTAACACGATTAATAAAATTTTCAGGAAAACATTTGCTTGTTTTATTTCTACGTTAAATGTACGCGATGATACCGCTGGAAAAAATTCCCTTGATTTTCAGCAGATTTAATCGAGATATTAATATTCATAAACTTGTATTTTTATCGTGTTCAATTTTTATGATAGTGTATTTAACACACCGCACAAACTGACAAGTCTGGCGCAGCGATGAAACGGTATTTTTTTCAACTAAAGTACAATTGACGCGAAATGTCATTGTTTCAAACTCCTGATGCGGTGCCAGTTTCGCGCCTCTCCATCCGCCCTTTGTTATTCGTTTCATATGTACGTCAATAAACTCAAATCAACGATCTCATTACTCAACTCCCGTCACAGGGCAATACGAAATAATCATAAAATAGAAACAAAAGTATCAGAACTTTCGATTCTGTAATCGCGTTATTTCTTTTACAGAAGTTCGAATTATTTATTGAAATTTATTTAAGCAGTTTAAAAATCAAAAGTAAAAAGACAGTTTTAATAACACGGGGTTGCTTGATAACGCAATGGAATTTTATGATTGTTTCCCTGTGAAAGGTAAAAAAAACACGATTTATCGCGCTCATACTCTTTTCACTTTTACGATCTTCGATCGCTAATTACTCGGTAACTTTTACTCATTTGGAAGCCAAATTTTCCAATTCCACTTCTGCCATCGTTTGCCCCATGTACCCTGTGCCATTAATCGAACTTTCATCCATCGAAAATGTTCTCCAACCCCGTAACAAGGTGTCGCCGCTCGTAACATGCTGCTCTTTTCAAAACACCTTTTCCTTCGTTGGTAATTGGAAGTTTCCGAGTCCCCTTGCTCATGGGGGTACGTGCGCGATTCTCTCGTCCAGTGGCCTGCAGCCCTCTCTCCGCCATTCCATCCACCCTCATTTCGTACGCTAGCTCGTTAGCAGAGTTTCCTGGAGGTTAAATAATTAACATTTTGGTCAGAGTGTACTCCCACCAGGTTCATTCTTCTCTCTCGCCCTTCCAAGTCCCAACCCCTGCCATCGTTTCCCGCCCACCAACCCCCCGGCGAGCATATACACTACGGTCAGGAAGTTTGGTCACAGCGTAATTTTTGAAGAGACACGTTTGCCTGATTTCAATGTAGATAATGGCGGACAATTGGGAATCGGTTGGGGGATCTTTTCAATGCGCGATGAAGCAGAATGGAAACGTCGAGTCGGATTTCGCGAATCTTTGAAAGTATACTAATTCGTGGTGAAATGAGAGCAAAGTCGGGGAACGAAAATTTTGATAAAGTCGTTTGAACGCAGAAATAAAAGAATTAACGAACCGAATGCGGAATATAAATAGATTTGAAATAAAAGAGAAAGAAACGTGACTTATACGTGGTCTTGACACGTAACCCGAAACGCAAGGTATCGAGTTTAAAGAATTCGAAGGAATCACGCTTCCGATAGCGTAGCGCGAGCCTCGATATCAAAATTTGGTGTGCATCCGTGTTTGCAGGTCGATGTTTGGAGTGGAAACACATGCTGTAGATTTTCAGCTGTTTATCGCCTTCACGAGCAACTGCTCCGAAAACTTTCTGACGATGGTATAGGTGCGCGCAAAGTCGCCTCTCTGGAGCGTAACACGAGCCCCAGTTAGTCCACCGGTCTGTCCACTATAGAGCGCACTAAACCCACCCTCTCTGTTCTGGCCACCCTCTTTCCTCTCTTGGTCCCTGCACTTCGAGGCTTCGAGCACTATAGCTGCACTCTCTACGGTGTGCATATTGCACGCTGTACTGTAACCATGCCCGTAGTCCTGAAATATACAACCCGCTGGAAACGCGTACGTGTGCGAGGCATCCGCACGCGCGTGTTCAACCGACTACAGTTTGCTTCATAAAACGTAGTCGCTGCTTCCAACCTGGATGATAATTAATCAAAGTAATACGACCGGACCTTACGGCCTAGTTCATACCTGCTATTACGTCGTCTCCAATCCTTACATACTTTTGTCTAATTTAATCGCGCGACAGATTCGATTTCGTTGTTTACGAGCTCGTGAAATATCAGCGACCACTATCTCCAGTGTATTGGTGTACAATATTTTGTAAATACGCGATGAACTTGGGCGATGAAGTTGTTTAACGGTGTCTGTTAATCTGGTTATAATTTTACGATGGCTTACGTTTGGAGCGGTCATGCAAGTTACTTTCGGGTTGTTTTTGGTAAATCGCGGTAGGTTCGGAATAATTCGAGTCGTTTAATTTTATACGACGAACCGAAACTTTTTTACAAGCGTTCGACTTTCAATAATTTCGGTAAAATACTTAGTAGTTGTTTGGATGTGGTGTGTATCGGTTAAATAAAGCAATCGTTATTTTTATCATACGATCATTCAGTTACCACGGTAATTACCATAATCTATTGATTCTCATTTATAACTAGTAATTTCAGCTCGTTACACCGATCACTGTAAGTTATTAATAGTTCGCGTCATAAAACATTATTGCCTTTCCCGTTGTGTTTATAAATGTTACCAATGTTGATGTTGTTGTTACGAAACGTTTAATAGGCTCTCGCAATAAAAATTCTACATGTTCCGCCTTGAGATTCTTACTAGCGTAGACGGCTACCAACGTGTCTAACAACTTAAATCCCAGGGCGTTTTAAAGGTCAAGGTTAGTAACGACTATATCCGGTCCAAGGACGATTAAGCTTAAAAAATTGAATTTTCTTTCTTCCTAGCATACGTTTAAATACTCCAAAAATCAGAATTGAAATTTCACGTGCCACGTTCCATGCATATCGAAGTGAAATCCACCTTGGAGCACCGGCGAGCGGATTATGAAACAGACTGTACGAGCGGCCACGGCCCGCTACGACAGAGATAAAGAGCGGTGGGGAGCCGATGGGGGTGCGGACGAGTGAGAGAAAGGGTGGCCACCCCTCTTTGCGCGTCACCACGCTGAAAGGTATACAAAGATAGGCGGACGCGGCCGTAGCGGGCGTCCGTGTATGCGGGCGCGCACGTGCACCTATAGGTGTACCCAGGCACGGGCATGTATCGCCGGTGTATCGCGTTAATGTACGTAGTAATGCATTATTAAATAATGTCCGGCCGTGTACGCGCGAAGAACGTTCACCTCGACCAGAGAGACGAGTCCAGTCGTGCGATCGAAGTGGCCTGTGTTCACGGTTTCGATCGGCGCCGATCCACCTGGTGAACCACTGTTGGCCGAGTTCGGCTTGCACCGCCGCGCCGCGACCTGATCGATTTCCACGCCACGGCCGCGGCCGTTTCCTCGATTCGGTGGAGCCGCGATCCACCGACGACACACCGGGTGTTTCGGAAGTAGCGCTCCCAACTTTGCTCGACCAATTCAGGTTTCGATGCGCGAAATCGTCGATGCACTTGCAGCAGTTTCTCCCATCTTCTTGGATTATTGCCTCGGTCCGCATTGCAGCGAGTTGGCGGAGGTGGTGGTGTCGGATAGTTAACGTGTTTCGAAACAGCAGGTTTTAAATAGATTGATATTTTCAATGGTAGTGCTTTCAGACAGATGGCCCAAGATCAGAGATTCTATTTATCTATTCGTTCTATTTATCTTATCGTTCGAGAAGATTATTTTGGGGGATGATGGGTATCGATGTAGGAGTGGTAGCATTAAAACAATAAAATAGGAGGAATGTATGTTTGACAAACGGAATTTTAATTTTCAAGATAGATTATAACCGAGAAAAAGGATTACGCGGAACACGGAATTTACAACTGAAGTATTCTTCTCAAAATTATAACCGTCTGCGTGTGGTGGTATTTCGTAAGGACATCTGATAAAAGGAGCCTTACGTTAGTCGAAGAAACATGGTCAATTGAGAAGTCTGGATACCTGGAACAATTCAACTACCGGAGAGTTTCTTGACAATAACTGTAGGGTGTCCTGCTTTAATCAATGCCTTGAAATCTCCACTTCTGCCTAACTGTGCACCGAACCTCTATTATAACGCCGCAGAACGTGCTATTATTTTCTTAGTTTAGTCAAGATTTACTCGTAAGCTGACTGCGTATGTCGTTCTTCGTAAAGATCTCTCGAAATATTCTCGTGTAATAGGAGTTGGCCGTTATCTTGACGGGAAATTGTAGATTCGTAATAACTGTCTCTGCATAAAAATTCTATAACTTGCTATACGTCGAATCGCCGACGTTATTAGTTGATAAATTATCGTCCAAGGAAATCCAGCTACTAGATCACTAAACAAAGCAGTAGTAAAAGCAATAAATCCGTAAAAATTATTCAAAATGTACGAATTTACAATTCAAATCTCAACATTCGGTCAGTAAATCATGAAACCATCAATCACGTTCCGAAACTTCGACTCTCGAACACTATGACGCCTACGTACAAAGGATATAGAAAAGCGTGGCGAGTCGATTTTTCACTTGATATCGAGCACTCACGAAAAATCGTCGCGTTTAACGGGTATTCCCTCTATTAACGTTGGGAAAGCCGATTTTTAAATTCCTATATTATTTTTAACTACGTACCTTATTTTTAACTACGAGGATGTGTTCCACGACTTGGTAATTCTACGTATATCGCAGCTTGAATTATCGAAGAAACGTCCCTCGCTTTTTAAAGTCGAATAATTGCAAGTAACAGCGTACATGCGATATCACGAAACTGCGATCATCCGTTTCCGAAACACGTTGTACGTTTTCGATTACGACGAGTGGAAGTTTACTTGGGACGCGCGAATTGCTGGATGTTCTTTGATTTTTGAAGCTGGAACGTCGGGTTTGAGGGGGTGTGATCTTCTTTCTGGGCGCTCGGCTTTAATCGGTTGCGCGGAAATGGTGACTCGGCCGGCTTTGAGCGCTTGGAGCTTCTACTTGAAACGACGACATGCTCGGTTTTGTCATTTTTTCTTTTCTTTCTTTTTTTTTTTTTTTTTAGGACAAATTACAGAGAGATTGTTTTGCACGATGAGTCGATGACAGAGTTCTACGAATAGGTATGAATAATTTGTTTCTTTCCCTGTTCAAGATCCTATAGAAGCGCTATAAAAGTTTAATCGATAATTAGAGGGTAAATGGCAATAACCGATCTTTAATTTTGGTAACATCGAGTTGGAAAGTATATCGTAGCGAAAGAATTGTCGCGGTAGTTTTAGAAATTGTAGATTGCCACCATCTTCGCAAACTTCTGGTCGACACATGCCCACGTCGAAGCGTGCGTGCAGGGTAGCTAAAAATTCATTCAGTAAAGTATCACGCGATAAAAGGGGGATCGCGAAAGAGCTAATAACCATTGTCCCGTAATCAAGTTCACGCGGATACACGTCGTACCGAACAATCGTACCATCGACAGTGAGAGGCAACGTTCGGAGGGGAACGCCTGCTGTCACCCCTCGAATCGAAAACCTCCGACACCCTGTGTTTCGCCCCTTCCCCCTACACCTCGGTGTCTGTCGTTGGAGCAATCGAAGCAAAGTGGCCGCACTCTGTCGTGTACTTCGAGGTTGATTTAATCTTCAAACAATTCGACTCGCGGCCCAACCTCGAGTCCGGTCGGTTTGTTTGTCGAGTCACGGTTGTTTGCACCCTTCGCTACCTTACTCCCTCTCTTGGCGACCGCCGCCTACGCCGTCAGCCCCTTCCGAGTCGGCAAGCACATGCCTATAGCAACTTAGGAGTCGCCAGTGAGTCTGGACCCTAACAAGAAACTTACCCTTCCGCCCAACCTCCCTTTCTTGGCTCCACGGACGTCCTTCCTTCGTTCCTGCTGAGAGAACGAGCCCGATGGCAACATGGCGGCGAGGGGTTCAGAGGGGAGCGGTGGGCGGCTCGTTCGTCGGATGGAAACCGGGAGTTTTGGTCTGCGAAGGGTGGAGAGATCGAAATTGCGGGGGTCTCGGCGTTCGAGTCCACGGGGTGGCAGCCACGATGGCATTACCTAAGGGTCTAATACGAAGGCAAAGAGGGAGGGACAGGAATAGGGAACAGGAAGGTGGGGAGGGGTCAGAAAGAGAGGTTTTCTTGCAAAAAGACAAGACCGGAGGACAAAGGGGTACGGACAGACCGGACTGGCGACTTTGGCTCGAACGAACAAAAGGAACGTTTAATCCCGACGTGTTACCCTGAAGAAACCATTCGAGCCCGGTCATCCGGCATTGTTCCTCGTCCCTTCTTTTGTCCTACTTTCTTTTCTTTTTCTCTCGTACAATTAGTCGTGTGTGTCTTCCTTCGATGGTAGGTCGGCGATGTTGGTCGCGATGACTTTTGGCGTTCCCATGCTTCTCGAATGATAAGGCGTCCCTTGGGGACCGATATATCGGTCCAGAGGTTTCCTTTTTGGTTTCGCGAAATCGCCCGGGGTTCTGGGTAATTGAGCGTGTAAAGTGGACGGTGGGCGAACCGGTTTGCGAGGGGTGATTAACGGAATACCGATTAGGATGGATGATCCGTTTCGAAAAATCGTTTGTATCACCGTGTAGGACTGCAAGTAGCAGCTACTCGATTCGTGAATCTATGCGTTCGTTCGTAATTTATTTAGTCGATCATGGTCGTATAAATTCGCAGAGCATTTATTTCGAACTAACCCAATTTAAATTTATAATTCCAAAACTAACATTCCAATTCCAATAATCGAAGAATTACGCCGAAGCGCAACGATCGTACCTTCGCGGATATTATTTAAACCTCGGTTTACACCTTTCAGACGCGTCACGTCAAATTCCAACAATTAACTTCACAGGGGCGAGGAAAAAGGTCGAGAGGGTGGTATTGTTCGACAAATTGAATATCCCTGGTAATTAATCCGTTTAAGGGGTCGTCCAAAATTCAAAAGTTACCTTAATACATGTTTTTCGATGTACGATGACGAGGGTCAACCGGCGGAGCCGCAGAACGAGGGGGATCCGGGATCATGATTGAGGGCCACTTTCTATAAGGCTCGCCGAACCGTTTGGTGGAAGCCTGAAAAATATCTTTCCATATCAACCCTCATCCTTCGATACCTTCTAACCCATGCGTGCCTTTTTGCATTCTTCCCTGACGTGCTTCGTCCTTTGTCCACGACTTCGAAAATATCGAAGAGAATTTACTGACAGGCCAAGAGGGGGAAGAAAAAAAACATTATGGATTTCCCCTGCTTCGAACAGGTGTTCCGTTCTTACCGGGGTTGTTCTATTTCTCTATAAAATATTACAAAGAACGATATCGCGTTGTCGTAATGTATTTTCTATTTCCTCCAATGATAATCGAATAACATTCTAATAATTCTATAATATTATAGCACCGTAATCGTTGTTTTAATAATATTTTGGCTATGAAATATGAGTAATGGGAGAAGAGGATTAGCGAACGTAGACTGTAATTGGAATGCTGTAAAGGTTGTGTTTGCAAATTAACGTTTCCAACATACATAATCTGACGTTAAATTGATGTTAATTAGATATAACTGTGGCGATCGGAGATAAAATATACGTGAAATATAGTTGCGTTAAAGTCCTACTACTGATAGATTATAGAACGTGTAATATACTATGTAAGATACAAACACTTTCGGTAGATTTACCGTTTTCCATTGTAGCATTTAGAAGAAATATTATTTCGTTCTCGCGTTTCATTTTGCAACGTTTCAATCTGTTACAACGGTATCTTCAAATTTCATATTATTAATTTTCTAACGATTTTTTTATACTCAGCCGGTGAACTGAAATTCGAACCATTAACGATACGTCAAGTAAAAATAGAATATTCGGCAATGATTTTCCATCCGCGGTTCCGCCAACATCTACCAACGTAATACACGCACACGCACGCTCTTTAATAATACGCGTACACTCTCCTCGACCATTACCATCATGACGAAAACTGCGACACAAGTAGCGATAAATCTGGAAAAATCATTGAAAAACGATTCACGCGGAAACCTCAACATCCCGTCGCGAAATCACGGTGGTATCGTTCACGTCGCAAAAGCGTCACCGCTCAAACGTTATCGCGCGGCCCGGTATTGATTTTCCGCGCGATATCGAGCAGGGACGAAAAATCATCGTCCCGGAGCTCTCGAAAAATAACTCTCTCCACCTTCATCCACTGGTACAGACCGCCACCCTATTCCGCCCCCGTTCCCTCTGCTCTTCCCCCGTTCGCCCACCCCTGACCGTACTGCTCGGTGCCTGGCAGGGGCTGGCAGGTTTTTTGCCTTGGGCGATTCGAAAGGGAGACTAGGGACCGCGAGGGGGAGGAAAACGGAAACCCAACCTAAGAGACTCGATCCCGAGAAGCACGGCAAAGGCTAGAGAGAGAATAAGGGTGGCACAGGAGCCGGCGGGGTGGCAGAAGATGAAATGGGGGTAAAGATACGAAAGGAGGACTCAGCCGTAGGATCCACGGGGACCACCTAAGATATAAAGGACGACGTTCGGTCTTTCTACCCCCATATTTGTCCCTTCCACGTTCTTTCCTCCGTATATTCGTGCGCGTGTGTATATATGTACGTAGGTGTATGTACGATCGTAAGAGTGGAAGAGCTGGTGTATGTACGAGCGCTTTCATAGCCGGTGCTATATGTACGTTGTATCTGCAGCTAGATCGACGAAGGATCTATGATAAGAATGACTGCAAGAAAAATTGCGGATTAAAGCATCGCGAGGGGCTAATCAATTTTAGTTAACGCGTGATTAATGTTTGAACGGCCGCGGATGAAAACCGCCGACTCTCTCCACGATCGGACAGACTTTGCGCTCGTGTTTCTGAACGTGCCTGTACGCCTGTTTTGCGGAATTTGTTAGAGGATTTTGTGTACGAGGTGTTTTTGGCAAGGATGGAATAAATTTATATTACTCGAGCACAGTTTGTTTACTTTCAGTGCTGGTTTTATGGTGGCAATTTCAATTTACCGTCATATAATTAATACCGTCAAATATTTGACGGTCGATTTATCGTGATTATCGCGTCGATACAATCTTTTTAATAATATCGAGAAGTTTCACGGGGAAAGAGTTTTAGGAACGACGCAACGACAATTCTAACATGAATTTTCGGATTGTACGAAAGTAAACGTGCACGTGACTGACACTCGTGAATTTTCTTGGAAAAAATACATCGTGAATTTTGCTTATCGCACGCTGTAATACTTTATTAGTGTTACACGATCGTGATAGCGCCACGTCGGTACATTTCGTGACGTGTACTTCATTTCGCGTGAAGTTTAGCAACACCTCGATATATATAAAATATTAACAGCATTATGCAACCACGCTAAAGTTCTGTCCAAATCTTGCATTTCGTCATATTAATTTTGATTCGCCTTGATCTCTTAAATGAATTCATACTTTGGTCGAATGATATTAGTAGAAAGATAGCGGTAATGTACTTTTTCCATAGAACAAGATTAAATTCAGCCGCAATTTTCTCAAATTTAAAGATCCTCTCGTACCGTCTACCTTATAATCCCCTCATATGTCAGCATCGTCGATCAATTCTATTCAGCAACAGCGTGATCCCACGAACCAAAGATTCCCCTCGTGACGCGTATACAATTTACCCGGTCCGTGTGGTATTACGCAGCCCAAGATTCGACGATATTTCCGCGATACATCAAGCCTCGGTGCCAGGTCCGTGACACGGTTCTTCGCCAGCACTTGGCGAAGAAGCTCCGCGGCGCAAAAAGGATGACTAGTTGGGTTGAAAAGGAGCGAAGGCAGAGAAGAAGCCGGCTAACGGCAAAAAGAAGAGGAAAATTCTGCAGAGGCGGTAGTACAGCGACGTCGACGACGGCGGCGGCGGCAGCGGCGGTGGCGGCGGTAGTGACTGCTGGAAGGGGAACATTGGAAGACTACACCGAGAACATATCCCTGCTTGAGAACTTCTCCACGCCACTTTCCGCCTCTATTGTGATTTATGCGCGCGATGAGGGTGGCTACGGGCCACTATACGGGTTTTAGACTTCGGGATCTAGCGGCAGCCGCCGGATGGCCCGCGATCGTCTTCAACGAGATTACAAAGGATCCTCGACTCGCCGGTCCATACCAAGCACCAGAGTCTCTCCGAATCCTTTTGAAATGCTCCACATTCCGACTTCCACCGATGCTGGTCTGCTTTAGAGACAGCGAGATTTCGTGTCCTCGGTGATGACGCGGAGGCTCGCGTCGTTCGCTCGAATAGAGTGAGATAATGCGAATGATCGATGATAATTTTTGTGGGTTAGTTTGAGAGATAGGTGGCAAGAGAACGGTTCGGAAAAAGAGAAAAAGTACGAGAATATAATTTGAGAGAGTAGTTCGAGGCGAGATCGGACGGTTATAAGTAGTTTTTAAATCTCGAATACTGTGTCAAAATATTAAGATTTTATGGACGAAAATGTCGAAGATTTTAAGATTCCAAAATCCTTATATCTTTTAACGTTATTCTGGCGCTTTGAGTCGTTTAAACGTTTCGTCGCGTCTTTTAAACATTCGTACAGAATAGAAAATGGGAATCTCGTTTCCTACGTGTGAACATTGCCGTGTGATTTACTTCCGTGTTTCTGTTTTTTCCTTTTTACTATCGATCACCAGCATATCACATATTCTTCCAGTAATATCTTAAAAATTATCTTTATATCTCCATCAGATTTGTCGACTAGTCGCTCATTCCGATATGCATTACGCAAATTACACCTGTCGTCGGAACTTCAATGCTTCGGTTTGATAATGGCGCTAGATAATCAGCTCGTAAACTGCAGGTCAAATCCGTTACAACCGATCGGTCCTATATTTCTTCCTGCTTGAACAAAGTCCGATCTTATCGATCAGTCTGTTTGTGTAGCCGACGACACGTGTTGAAACGAACCGCCTATCGCCCCAAAGTAATGTTAAATGGGTCATTTAGCGATTTCTTAACTGTTCCAAAACTCACAGATCGTTTAGATTGTGTCATATTAATATGCTATACAACAGCGTAATGGTTTTAAACGTACACCAATTTCAGTTTCACCACTATATCCGATACTTTAGTCATTCATAGTCATTTAAAGAGCTCTAAAAATACGTAAAATTAGAATTATTGGATTTTAACGGAGGAAGAGTCATTATTAATGTCATTCATATTTAAATTCGATCCAGTCGACCGCTCCTATTTGAGATTGATTTCAGGGATTCGGTTATTTTTATTTCAAAGTTTAGCTTCCATTGATAAATCATTTGGCAGACTTAAAAGTCTCGTGCAAGACTAATAACCGAAGAAAAGGAAAAAGGAGCGTAAAAAATAGGACGTAATTTATTTATCATGTACTATTTACAGCGACAGAAATTATTAAATATAACTTATCCAACTCTAATGTATCTTCGAGAGCGAAAAGAATTTCCACATGTAGCGTATTCTGAAATAATAAATTCTGTTAAACGAAGTAAATTTAAATCTTTCGAGCAGAGAGCTATAATTATTCGATCGTCGAGATATTAATAATTGACGAAAAATGGAAGCATAAAGTATTTAATTTCAATAGTAAAATCAAAGGAAGATTACCTCGTTGTCGGCGCACGTGTAATAACCTCGAAATGGAAATGAAATGAATTGAAACGTAGTTAAGAATACGCAAGGAACTAGCGAAATTCAAAATTCAGCTCGGACTAATAAATTTTACATAAGTGGAACTCGAAGAAACGAGGGAGAAAATTTCGGCAAAAACCCATTACCGATTAAACGACCGAAAAAGGCGACAACCGTTACAACTATTATTTTAACTTACCTCTCGAATTATCAAGCCGCGCTAATCAACTCGATCAAGAGAAATCGTTCGGTTTCCTAAAAATTCCCGATCGATTATACACTTCAGTGCCAAAATGTAGAAATTCTTAAAACATTTCGTTGGTTAGCTTGATTTACGTGCGGCTGAAATAATAACCGGGTGGCCAATTCTGAAATACTACCTACCTGCTCGGCAAACTCTACGTACAATACTAGAAAACACGGTACGATACATACTTCATCGAAACACAACTGCGAGTACTCATCAAGCTAGCTACATGGTACAGCGCCACGCCTAATGGCAAACCATCAGCTCCTAATCGCAGGCCACCCTTCACCGAACACGTTGGAATTTCAAGGAAATCCAGGGTTCCCCGAATCCTCTGTGCTCCCACGCGTTGTATATCTTTGCCGTTCTCAGAACAAACAGACCATTGCACTTGTCCACCGGTGTGATCCAGGCTACGGAAGGAAAGGACGGCTACCTGCACATGGGATTTTCCATTCAGACCTGGCAATCTACGTGAAACTACCACAAGCAACGAGCCTTGCAGCCAGCAACGAAGCGGTGAAGCTACCTGCGAAGGGGCAGATAGGGAGCCTGGTAGAAGGGCCGGGGGGGGGGGGGGAAGGGGGGATAAAGGGGCAGAAGCTCGAGGGTGACACGAAGGACGGGGGTTGGGAAGTTGGCGTCAGTTTGAAATGACCGCCGAAAGTCGCAACTCGGAGCGTTCTTGCGCGCGGGGTCACGAGGGGCCTGGCACAGTCGCAGCGGAAAGGTACTTACGTAGACGAAAGCCCTTGCAGAGAAATTAATATCGCCTAGCGGCGGCGTTCACCTATACCTGTGTTTGCGTGTGTATCGGTGTATACTGCATCGTGTGCACTGTACACGCACGCACGTGTATTATATAGACGTGTACCACTGGGTGTACACGTATCCTTATACAGGGTGATTCCTGTATTTTGATCAACGAAGGTGTTTGGAGGAGTTGATGCGAAGTTTGTTTGTTTGGAATTGGAGAGTGTAAGATCGGAGAGGTAGAATCGGAGGGTATAATTTAATTGAATCAGCATATCGTACGCGAATTGCGAGATTACGTTACGTTTCGCCAGTTATGTATACCCTTTGGAAAAAGATCTGCATAACTTGAAATCTTAATTACATTCCACGCTTAAAATGCTAATATCATAAACGCGCACAGAAGGCAGTTTACTTGACCTATTTACGAGAAACCGCATATCGCTTGAACGTAACTAGAATATGACAACACACGGATACCGGTAACAATATACAAAATTCTCTAGCCAAGTTTTTCCAACTTAAACTTTGATTTTCAAAGTTGAAATAATTACAAATGTAAATGTACGTAGGAAATACATTTGCAAAATGAAAGGTTGTCGTTACACGCGTGCCTCGAGAGAACGGAGGAACAGGGAAAAGAGGGAAAAGGAGATGAAAGAGACGAGAAAGCTGGAACGTTCATAAACAGCAGCGTTGACAGAAAATATTTCTTCGTTCGGTAGGAAGTAACGACGTCCTCCGGTATGCTCGAGCCGAGGTCAAAATCACCGGATATATTCATCGTGATCATGATATACCGAGCACCCAGTATAGGGATGCTCCTCGGACACGTTTCTCTCTGGCCGTGTCCTTCTACCTTCTCTGCACCGATGTACCCGTCCCGTTTCCCACCCGTCCCGACCGCCCCCGCGCCCTCGATTCAACCCCAAAGGACTCCCTTACTCTTCTCGACAGGGCATAGCGAGAGCGAAGGGAAACGGGACTGAGGGGCGAGGGGCTAGCCGAGCGAGAGAGTCGAGGTAGCAGAGAAGTTGGGTTTCATCTCGAGGGCTCGAGGGATGAGGCAGCCGAGTCGTGAGGGGACCCGGGGGCAGGGTTGGCCAGGATAGAGGGTGAGACTTCGTAATATAGGATGGCCTGTGTGCGCTGGAACGAGTCTCGCAGCTTCGTTCTCTCTGTATTCGAGCATCTCTCTCCCTCTGCCGAGGTTTCATCGTCGCCACCCTTCTCCCTCGCTTCTGCTACCCTCTTTTCTCGTTCCACTACACGCTCACAAGTTCTCTACGTTCTCTACGTTCGCGCGCTTCTCACGTACGTACCCATGGCTGCCAGGTTTTTGCTTGTGGTGGCCGATACTCCCTCTTTCTTCCTCTACCCCTATCTCTCACTCTGTCTCTCTCCGTCTCGTTCCCTTTACGGCAACGAGGACGTACTCTTCGTTAAAAGGAGAGGGTTGCCGCCCCTCTGCTTCGAGGGAGAAGCGGAACGGGGGCAACGGGCGGCGAGGGAGATACGATTTTACCCAGCTGCCGTGGCCGAGACATTTTTTCCCTATCTAGGGATAACCTCGAAACTGGAGTAGCCCCGTAGCTCTACAGAGGAAATCCTCCCTCCCGCCCCTCCTTCTTCCGTTCCTTGGATCCCTTTTTGCCTCCCCGTGCTCGTTGCGGCCGGAAAAGGGCGAAGACCTTCTCTCTCTCTGTTTGGTCGTAGTGATTTTTGCGCTTCCTGCAGTACCGCGCGCCAGCCTTCGCGGATATTAGCGAGGGGGAGGGGTGGCGAAGATAGGGAACACAGATACGCGGGGAATTGGTATTGTTTGATGGGAATAGTTGACGTGTTGGAGATTCTGAAGGGGATAATTGCGGAATGCTAATGGATACAGTGGGTCGGAAATGTTGTTGTTGGAAAACTCCGATGCGCTTAGGGCTGTTTCGGTGTTCCGCGTAACGCGGCACACAATTCGAGATTGCATTCGGTTATACTTTGAAGCAAAACGTTTTATTTCGAACTGGGTTCGATGGCGTGAAAATCGTTACGAATAGGGCGGACAGGTTTTACGATTGATCGTGACATTGTTTCGAGTAGATTTATTCGCGTTTATCGTTGCGATGGTGTTAATCGTTTTAAGTTTATACAACGGTGGACTAACTTGTAACTGTGGTTTAACAAACTGCATCTCCGAATATACATATGTATGCATACATATGTAATAACAATATTACATTGTATATATTTCAACATACACTCGGATGTACATCTATTTATAATATGAATTCTGGTTCCACAACGAGCTTTTATGGACCTTATTGAGGGATCTCAAGAGAAACTACGTATTGTGTCGAGGGCGGAAAAGGACTATTGCCACTGAAGTAATGCCGGTAACTTTGCAATTGTCTATGAATTTACCCTCAAAAACATTTTACGTTTAACGTACACCGTTGTTCGTAATATCGGCTTTCTACGTTCTTAGTTAGAATGTTACAAGAAGATTACGCGGAATTTTATAAGCGGTAGAGAAATTAGTCCATCTAACTAACGCAATTCTTTCGTCAAAACAATATCATTATCCTACTACATATTTACTAGACGTCAAAGAAATGTATCAGTTTCTATCAAATCCTATTATCCAAATTCAACTTCTATGTTCTTCGACGTTCCCAAATTTTCAAATTGCACGAACAACTCTTTCGTATCTTCCGACCCGTATCGTCTCTAAGTTGATGGGAGCGTCTTGACCGAGATAAGGGGTGAGGGCAGGCAGCCGTATCGGTTCCCTCCGAGAGAAAAAACGCTTTAGGAGGACGTCTTAGCGGTGGCAGGATGACTGGCTGGTGCCTGGCTGTCGCGCAATAAAAAAATACCCTCTGGCTTGGTGGCTGAACGATCATCAGGGGTGGGGCTCGTGCAAGGAACGAGATAGGGTAGTAGAGGGAGACCATCTTCCCTTTGCAGCCCTTTCCACGCACCAGAAATTCTACGACCAGTTTGTTGTTACAAATTGTTATCCTGGATCCTCGTATCTGACTGCAAACAAACCTCGGTGCTCGGCTCCGACCTGTTTATTTGCGCGACTGTATATCTTGGCCAAAAATGCCCTGTCGGTTCCTTGGAAGAGCGCTTCGCGCTCCACTGCGAAAATACTGTTGCGCAACGCTCGCATATGTTTTCTTGCGGATGTATATGTATGGCCGAAGATCAGGAAATGGGTTCGAAGATTTTTCGACGTTACAGTTTATTATCGTTGTCTTTCTATTTTTTCTTCTTTTCCGAATTTTTCCATTATTGAGAATACTCGAATATTCGCTATATATACCATTATATATCTATTTGGAACTTACTTTTTGGAAATTCAAGCTTTTGAAGAGTATTACAACGAATCGTCCAAAGTAGACTAAAGAATAGAACATGTACGTGTACTATGTTATTAAATATGATCGTGTCTCGAGTTCGTACAAGGGAAGAATAATGCGCTATTACGAATTGATGGAGTTAGGGAACTGTGATTTATATTAATCGTTATTTATATTATTCATGGGTGAACACAAAGGCAGAGGGGTTCATAAACTTATCCTTTCCCCTCTTCAAAATTCAACAAGAGTCAGAATCGAAGATCAAAACGAGTGAAAGTTCCGTTGTACGAACTTTTGCATTTATTTTAACGCGTACAATCTAAGCAAATTTTTCTCCAACGTTTTGAAACGCTCTGTACAGGCATGTTTTCCTTCTTCGGCGACCTATCGCCCGAAGACTGCCTTGTCTATTTCACGTCCGCTTCCGGCTGTACAGTATCAGTCTGTCGACTGCCGCCATCGACCGGATTCCAACAGTTACAGCTCTTTTTATCGCAACGACACCGTAGTCCCGATGTTTACCGGTCCTCCTCCCTTTCTCCTTTCGTCGAAATCCCGACAACTATTCCGCAGGAGCAGCCAACACGCTGTGGATAACAGATTCGAGGCGTTCTGCTATCTGTCCTGGTCCGGTAGCAAACACCCTTTCGTGCCGGAAGTGGGCGTGAAAGGTGTCCACGTCCCTATCTTCGGCCAGCTCCGTGCCAGCTATTTCGTATCGGACCCCGGTGAAGTGCACGTAGGTGGCGACGTGTGTGGCTCTGGGTTGCACGCGGACGCAATTTCACCCGCTTATCTACAATTCTGACGATTCCTTGGGCGACGGAGAACGATGAACGTTCGAGCCAAGTTACAAAGCGTGCATTTGTCGGCCACACTTTTTCCTTTTCCTGGAAACGAGCAGCTTCTTTTTTGCGGAGGTGTTCTACGAAGCTTCAGTCGATCGAGGTAGAATGGAGATTATCGGAGGGGTCGTTGGAGGGTGTTTAACTGAATCGAATCGATTTTGAATTATGCTGAGTGGGATTGGATAAATTTTGTTACGGTGATGGAGTACGATTGGAATTTGTGTGGGTATTTTACAAGAGAATAATGTTTCTCGATAGAGCCAGTCAAGTATACAGGATGCTGCAGATTTTACTAAACAAACCTAGGTATGTTACCTGTGTGAAGAGATTTTATTAATCGAAGGTACATGGAAAAACACTTTGTTCTTCGTTCTAATCGTTCTAAGCCCTCGAACAGAGTTTATCTTCTGAAATGATCAACGACAAACGATTTGACTCGCATTTACGACTACGCATTACGCGTAACTCATTTTATGCAACAACGTTGGTCCTGATTCTAGCTGGCTAGAGTTCAAAATATAACGCGTCCTTATGAATCGGCCCTCCATTGTTGCCTACGTTATTGCATAGAATGTGTAGCTTTATTGCCCGAAAGTACATAACCGTATAAAGATGCATTTACGAAGTTTTATTACTGTATTACCTATTTTATGCGTTCCTTTCGTATCATTCGTAATTACAAAATTCTTCTGATCAACTTTCACGGATACGTTCGATCTTAATAAGTTCGCTGTATCATCGTTGGATCGATAAACGCGATACGCAGCTTTATTCTTTTATAATTACACCGCGTTATGGCTAGTATCGTATATTAGATTTTTGTATGCAAATTATCTTTACACGTAATGCGTGCGTGACCACATTCGCCGGAAATTCAGCACGAGATCGGATTGGTATTTCAGGTTTAGAGCAGGTTTGAACAAGGCTCTCCTAATTTCATGTATTTGATCCTAACATGCATTAATTTCCCAATGACCTCGATTCAGACGGCACCACCTAGGGCATCTCACTGTCTTATCGATTCCTGTTTGATTGCATTGCGTTTGATATAACATTTAGCTAGGATAAACACCGCTCGAAGATGAAACGCAACATTCAAGACATCTTCCAACTCGTTTTCGTGAACGAATTAATTCCACGACCGTATTAACGTACGGAATTTTTAAATAAATACGCGCCCGATATTACTTGAAATCTATTGATATTTCCATTTTATCCAACTTTCCTATACGGTAGAAACTTAGCGATATCGATGTAGTATTATTATTGAAATTTTACAAATTACAAGCTTCGAGTTACCAACCCGTATTGAGAAACTGCTGTGCATAGCAAGAACTGAATTCTACTCGCATCGATGTCGATTCTCCGCCAACGGTGAATGATCCGCTACAAAATTCCACCCTTCGTACTTCAAAGAAACACCTTCTATCTACAATTTCATACCGCGCTTGCACCTCGATTTTTATCCCACGGTATGCTATCGCCGCGATGCAGGTGTACATTCGCGAGCATAGGCGAACAACTTCTTTCCTATCTTCCTAATTCAGTCGCGATCGTTTCTAGAGTGGAAGAAGCATCGATAATGGGAGAGATCGGAGCGGGTGAATGGTGGCAAAGGTGCAACAACAGGACGTATAAATTACCGGGCCTATTTTAAGATTTAAAGACGAGTTTATGCTGCCATTAGTTGAGCTCGGCGAGATGGCACGTTCGCAAGACGCGTCCAATCTCCTCCGCTACTCTTTCGCGATTCTCGTTTTTTCTAGCCTAGCGCGCGAAGTGATCTCTCGCGATATAAACTGGACTGGGAATATAAATTGTGGCAGTTGCGCGCGTGCCAGCCTCCTTTAAACTCTGCCTCACCTAGCGAGGGTGGAAAGCCGGTCAATGAGAGCCGTATTGGCACGCGGCAGTTCGTAATTCAACCCCCTTGCGAGCACCCATGCATTCTACGTTCCTTTATCTTATTATTTTTTACGTTTCTCTGTTTCCTACTGCGAAAGATGTTAATCCTCTGTTTTCTAATTCGTACTCTTCGCGATTGTACCAACAAACGTTGATCGTTCAGGTCATTTTTGATCGTTTCAACGTAGAGAGCAACACTTTATTGCGTTGTTACGATATTTTTGTATTTATCGCAGTAATAGGGCGTTGTTGTGGAAGGGGAAAAATCAACCAGTCAACGAATGAACCAACGGTATACGTTAAATAGTAGTTTCGTTAACTTCCTCTTTATTTTATTGCGTATAATTATCTCCTTGTTAGAACAGGAAAAATAATGCTACTGAATTTGATGACAAACAAGTACATATTTACATAGCTTATTTTGTACATGAATTTCCAAGCGTAGTAGGCGCGTGGAAATCTCTATTTGCTCAATTTGCATTTGTTTGCGTACAACTTTTATGTCTTTATCTGCGTTTAGATTGTACATCTTTCAGCGTTTATCATTACTCATCGCTACTTAATACGTGAAAGATAATATTTATTTATTCGTGGCTTATTTGATTATTCGAGAGAAAAGAGGATTAGAGTGTTTGAAGATGGTATTTAGACTTCTCTTCTTTGGAATTCTCTTCTACGTCTATTTCGTAAGTAATTTTCACAATCGTATCCCTTGCACGTGTAAATTAGCAATTTAATTGAAATTGAAAATACGGTGGTTTAAGTTTACCACGATATTCAATGTTTTACAACAAAAATACATATTTCACGCAAACATGTAACGGACCTAAACGTAAAGAATGTACAGTCTAATCTAAAAGAAGTAATCTCCACTCCTATTATACGTACACGAGCCTTTGTTATCCTTTTCTTACATCACCCTCTACCGAGAAACCGCAAACTCTTAAGCAACCTTCCCTTATCATTCTCGTAAAATTTCACCTAAATTCCGAACATTAAAGTCGCGCGCGCTTCCCGTCTGTCGTAACGTGACTAAACAAACAAGCTGGTCAAACGAAGCGACGCGAAATCGACCATAGAACAGCCGTCCTCGGTGTTTTTTCGCCCTGTGACGCACCCCCGGATTTCACGCTAATAGTCACGTATCGAATTAACCGATTCACTAATTAAACCTTCAGCGGTGGCATCGGTGAGCCGCAGCGCTCGAAGCTACGCATACCTCTACACCGTAGGCTGCGACACGTTCCTATCCGCGAACGGAGAGCTAGCAGAGAGAGCCAGGCAGAGGGTCGAAGGGGGTTGGAAGGGGGGAAGCGTGTACACACGCGCGCCCGGCCAAGTGAAACGTCGAGCGACGCGCAGCGAAAGGGTGGAAGAGGGAAGCAAAATGGATAGAAGCAGGCGAGGGTCGTGCGCTAGGAAATCGTCGCTCGAGGGGGTGATGTTTTTAGAAAAATGTAGGTCGAAATTGTGCAACTGATTCCATCAACCCTTTGATTTTCAGCCATACGAGGGGCGTGGTTTCATAAATATACAAATATTGGCGAAGGTTAAAAGGGAAACGCGTGGAGAGTCACGGTCTTCTTTTTTTCTTTTTTTTCTTTTTTTTTTTTTTTTGGAGAAAGAAAAAAAAGGAACCAAGAGAAGATGGAAGAATAAAAGTTAGTTTTAAACGAAAGACTCGAGTAGAAGCGAATAACTTTGATTCAACTTGGAAAGACTTTTCGGTATCGTGGTCTCGGCCAAAATATCCGTGGCAGCAATTTTAAAACGACGAGAAATTCAGTTTTTCGTCATTTTTGGTACGACTAAATCTCGTCCTAATTCGATTAAAGCCTGTATCGCTGCCTGTATCTGTTGGTATTTCAGTCGAGGATCGAACGTGGATTTATCGCAAAGGTTGAAATCATCATTCGAAATTTTTAATCTGCTGACATTTTCATGTGTGTTTGGCAAATATTTTCAATTGTATTTGCCGCGGTATTTTCTTTTTCGAACTTATGCAACGTACAATGTTGCGAATGGACTACGCTCGCGTTCATCAGCGCGTGTCAAACGTCCAATTTAATTTTTTTAAAAAAACATTCTTTCAATGGCACAATGAAAAATGTATATACAGCGAAGAGTATGACTGAAGCAAAAGCGACGCGTTTTATAGAAATTATTGGTTATCGTCGTATACGGTATTCGATAATAGAACGATTATACACGCTATTAGACATCAAAATTCATTTCTATTATTGCGAGTATATTTCTCGAAACCTATTTGCACGTTTTCTTCGTCGTCTTTGCCCCAAAAGCAAGCTGTTCGCAACGACTATCGATAATTTTTATTTTCCAGATCGAGCAGAGAAAAAAATTACAATTTAAAAAAGATTGACTCATCGTTCTACGCTCCCCCGATCTTATAGCCCTTTTTTAAACGCTGTACGAAGTGCATCGAACGCGTGGTAGGTATCAGATTTCGCAGGGGTGGCGATGGTACACGCGTATCCAACAGGCCGCGGTCCGCGGTTATTTCGACGATTGGTTTTATCGCGTTGGCAACAGTGTGTGCTGGTCCCTGCGACGTCAGGCCGGGCCGGCTGTCGCATTCCCGCGCCGCTTGTATTCGTCCGGACGTTCTGGCGTGGGACGTATAGACGGCCGCGCGTGAATGTGCATACAAATTCGTCAAATACTGGCCCGCGTATCGGTGGCCTTCGCTGGCTCGCCTGGTGGAACGATGAAAATGGGACGCGGTCGTTCCGTGTGCCTTCCCGCGAGCTGTTTGTCCACGATGACGCCGTGCCCTTTTTCCCCACCTCCTCTGACCGTCCGCCCTGCGCTGCTGCCCGCGCTATCGATTTTCCTTTTCCGTTTTTGCCCACGACGAAATGCTACTGTTTTTGGCGTCGCGCTGCGTTGCAGCTTTAACGCGACCCGACCGGTTGGGATATCGTTTCTATCGCGTGTCTCGTCGCGTGTTATACCTCAAACGATAGTAAGTACCTGCTTGATAAATATCGTGGTTTCGCGAGGTTAATTGTTTTTAACCCTTAACCGCCACGGTGAAATGGAACATCTGTGTTAACTCTTTCATGGTTTCCAGGAATACCAATAAAAAATTTAAGTTTCAAGTCACAATTACGATCGTAAAGCACCAGCAAACCTTTTCACACCCGATGTTACGCGTATCTCTCGGAATTACGTAACGATTACATGCCGACGAAAAATCGAAATTATTATTGAATAACTGAATGATTATGTACGCTTCACGGTGAATTGGAACACCGGAAAACGAAAAGTATGAAAAATTGCAGTTTCATCATCGAGAAATCTTGGCGATTCTTTTATCCCTCTGCGGAAGGTGAGTTCGCGAACTGTTGAATTCTGAAGCAGCTTTTTGGGGGGAAACTTCGAATACTTGGTCCTCTGACCAGTTGCATCATGCCCCAAAACGCAAATGCACCTCGAAAGTGGAGCGTACGTACTTTTCACCCTTTGCGCAGTGCGGTAGAGCTTGCTTGGTTTGTGTCATCGCCGCTTTCGCAAGGAAGACGCTACCTTTCCGCCACTTTTCTCAAATCGCCAAAGTAACTTTTCTCTTAGGGATGTTAAGTCATCAGGAATGTCGTTCTAGGTAGAGAGTTTCTCGGCTACACTTTTAGGATTATCACACGTGGGAGGAGATAAACCGAATTTGAAATTCTACTTTTAAACGTCTTTGGAATTTTCGAGTATTTTCAGATTTCCGATAAAAAAAAAAAAAAAAGGAACTAACTTCGCTGAAATATCATATATTCCGCTAAAACGATGTTTACGGCGAGTAGCAAACGAACAACGAGTAAATCGAATTTACTCGTTATAATTTTATCCGTAATTCGATACAACCGTTGCCGAACGTCGCGATATATGCACATTTTGCAAAATTTTCATACGCTCCTCGCCTTTCATTAGCAGGCGGTTCGAAAAGCTGGATAACCAGCAATGAGCAGGGCGATTCGACGAATTCTGACAGATTACATCAGTACTGGGCTTATTAATGCCGTCGTAAATGCTGCTCCTGACAGATTTACGAACGGCAAGGCGGCCCTTCGCGCGTGCAATCGTTTATGGTGGTCCGCGGAGAGTGCATTCTCGGTGCAGCACTCGGATGCACCACGCTGCAGTGCATCGTTGCACGCACGATGTAACACACGCGTACATGCACCGAGCCCGCTTGAACAGCCTGGCTAGATCACTCCACGTTAAGGTACGTTGTACCCTCTGCCTGTGACCGCTTGATTAAATTTCACTTTTTCATTGTTTTTGCGCCTGCTCGTAGAAGACGTTCCGAGTCTAGTTTTACGGTCAATTAAACGGCCGACTTTCTTCTTGTTGTTCCATGATTTTAGGTAAAACGGTGATATCGGTAGTGGGAACGCGATGAACCGAATCAAAAATACCTACACTTCCATTACTTTCCAGGGTTATTCGTCTACGTACTCGTTTAGTCCGCTTATCTCGGTTGAAACGATATCGGCGCTAGAATTATCGAATCCGTCAGAACGATGTTTCAATCGCTAAGAACGCGTAGGTGTTTTCGGCAACTACGAATCATCGATCTATATTAATTAAGTGCGCGTTAGAACGTCAATCTTACGTTTGCAAGAACGGACAATTGTTCGAAACCAAGTCGAATGCAACTACTCTTAGAAAAATTACCATGTTCGATTGATATAGAAAAGACGTTTATACGTGATCGAGGATTAAACGCAGAGGTCTAGAATCGCAGAAACTGCGGAGAAAAAAGTACGTCCTAAATAACCAAGGAGAAATTTTCACGGACTAAAACTAAAAACTCGTTCCAGATCTATATAAACCGAGACGTTGGAACATCTTGCCTGTGATTTGGATAGCTGTTGCCAGCGTAGCGTGGCAGTGGCGACGGCGACTCCCATTCGCAGCAATTGAACGTTCCAGCTAAGCCGTTTATGCCGGTCCACGGAGTGCATTCTCCGTACGGTTCGGGATGTAGCGCGGTGCATCGTGTGCAACGCGTTCGTGTGCAAGAACGTGGCCATTGCCCGGTTGCCTGTACTAAAGGGGAGTCGCGGCTCTGGCCGGTGGCTTTACGTTTAGTGGGTGGTACCATCGCACACTGCGTTGCACGATGCACACGCGCAACGGACACGCACACGACGCACACATTGCCGCGTGCGTGCACGCGGCAACGCACGCGTGTCATCGAGGACACGCCAGCGTGTTTCGCGTCCCTCTCTGCGCCGCGCCGATCGAGTAAACCGAGGCGACGTTTTGCGATAAGCTGGATTCCCGGCGGGACTCGCCGCGCGGAGACGCACTCTCGATTGGACCCGGTGTATAAAAAAGATGGAATCGAGTATACTCGTCCTCCAAGCGGAATTTTATGAACCGTCGCGGTATGACAAAGTCTCAAATTGAAGCATCGAATATTTCCATGCGAACCATCAAATACCGACGAATGTACTGTTATACGTGTACTCGCGGTTGCGAGCAATAATTTAAATTTTCCATACTCTGCGAGGTGGTCTGTTCGATCGCCCAAACGATTTACTCCGCGAAAAATGCAAGCAATTTAATACGATATCTTTTGGAAACGAAGCTTCCAACAACGAGTTTTTAGCGTGGCCAAATATCTAACAGTAACGCGATCTAACGCGTTTATCGGTTAGTCGCTGCCAAACAGTTCATCGATATCACAAACATATATCTTGCGACGTCTCCGCTGGTGTTCACGATAATACCACAATTTTTCGGAATAATAATGACGATCGCATTAATGATCACCGCGAAATATACGAGAACGAACCAGTGGCCGCAGCGTAATATAATTAATGGTCAAGTTTCGAGGTATTAATTATAGAAATAATTACGTGTGATACTACCGCCTAACGGTGGATAGAATAAACTCATACGCATCCGTAAATCTTACGCGCGATGAAACATTTCCATTTGCCGATAATTTCACTTTTTAATGGGCCACGATGCGACTAATCGTTAAAACGTATGATATTTAATGACATCAATGGAGAGGTATCTGATGAAATTGATCAATGAATTGTGATGAAAATGTGATGGAAATTGGCGATTCGAGTAATTTGAATTGATACGAGGAAGGGAAATGATTTTCTGTTTCTATATATTCCGTTTTCTGTTTTTTTTTTTACATCAACGATCTAATATTTTTCGTGATTTATTTGTTTCTTACTATCTCTTTCGTACTGACTTGCCATTTTCCTCTTCGCGGTATTTGCGAGCTTTTTCTATAAATCTTCTACTCGTGCCACACGTAATCAGCGAAACGTTGTCGATAACTCGAACCAAAAGGAATCGGTAATTTTTCTAAAGGAACGCTTCACCCTTCGCATTACTCTGCGCTCTGTATAACGGTGCTTCCTTTTGTCCCCTAAGAAAAAAAAGCAGTAGCAACCGAGTAGTAATTCGCGTGTGACCGAGATCGCCGGTAAAAGCTAGCAATTGCAGACCACGTCACGCATCCGATCACCGAAACGCCTTCGTTCAAGCAATCGTCCCCGGAATCTCTGTCCACACGGATCCAGATCTATCCGGCTGCACGGTCGCCGCCTAATTGAGAACAATGAGCAACTCGTCCTCTTGTTTGCCACGGATATCTTCGTGCAGTGGACAACTTTAGGTATTCCCTCGACGCGTCGACCATACGGATGGACAGAGACGTGGAATTCGGCGGTGCGTCAAATTGCTCCTTGATACAAACTTCACCTCGGCATAGGATACGTTTATGAAAATCGTGGAACCTCGCCGCTCTCCAGAGAATCAGGAAGAGACACTGTGCAAACGATGGCCTCGTTATCTACTCGTTTGCTTCGTGCATAGGGTATTAATTACGGTGGACGCCGTTAGGTTTAATCGAGTATCGCGACATGAAACGGATGCTGTTCGAGGTACAGGTTTGGTAGCTACAGAGGAATAAGCAAACATCTAGATTTTGGTCTTCGAATTTTATTCTCTCGTTACAAAGAAACCTGAATTACATTATATTGGAAAAATATCGCACAGATCTGATTCGACGAGTATTTCGTTTAATTTCAATGATTTATGGACGAGAGCGAATACCCACGATCCGAAATTGTTGCTAATCTTCCTACGTAAGACCGATACCATCGAGACCGATCGAAACCATTTCGAAAGCCAAATCCACAACGCTAATGTCTACACCTGGTGTAAAACTGGGCCATGTATTCCCAGCTCGAGCCACCGGCCCTCGAAACCACTGGCCTCCGTGAACCTTCCTAATTTCCCAAGAAACCTCAAAGTCCAGCCACGTCTAACTACCGAGTCTAACGGTAAGAGAGGAACGAGCAACGCAGGGACAAAGGGTCTCTCTAAGCAAGACACAAAAGACATCCATAAAATCAACGGAGAAAAAGTGGCGTGAGTTGAAAGTCATCCCGGTGTGGCTCTCTGTCACACGCGCGCTCGCGCGCTCTCGTGAAAGCTGCGGATCCTGTTCTAGCACTATTAAAAGAAGCCTCTCACCCCCGAGAGAGGTAAGACAACGCGAACCGTGTCCGCGAGGCGGACAGAGACGGGTGTACGCCGGCTTGGACCTCGTCTTTGCACGTGTGATGGAGACAGAACGGCCTCGGTGAGCCTTCCTCGGGTATTAACGCCGGGGAATACATTAGAGGTGGAGGCGAGCCGTGCGCCGAGGAGGCGGCAACGTGGCCACCATGTGTGATGGCAAAGCTGAACGTTTCTTTCTCGGCTCGTAGCCGGACATATATCTGCGCCCCGCCACGTCCTGCATATAAGAGAGGGACTACGCAGCCGGAGATGCTTCTGCCGGCTGACTCGTACCTGGCCGCGGAGACCACGGATACGCTTCTCTTCTTCTTCCTCCTCTTTTTCATCTTCTTCTTCTTCTTCTTCTTCTTCTTCTTCTTCTTCTCGTTTCTTTTTCTCTCTTTGTGTGCGCTGCTTTATGGTTTTTGAAAGAACCGGCCAGGAATTTCAGACGATGAGACAACATTCGCTCGTGGCGATGGAACCGTTTAGAAAACCGTGGCGCGGCCAGCTTCTGGCAACGGGGGTGGATGAACAAATTGGACGGTTTTGTATGTTTTTGTTCTTTTTTCTTTTTCTGTCTTTCTTAGTTTTATCGGAATTTGAATACCAGCTAATTGATCGTGTAGTGTAATTAATGGAAAGGTACGAGATCGAAAAAGTCTCAAAGAAATGGAAATATCTGAAAAGAATACAATTATCTAGAGCAAAGGGGTAGGGGGGTAATTATATTCTAACGTTATAAAAGGGACTTATGATCATCTTTTATTATAATATAAAAGTAATCTTTTAGATTAAAAAAAAAAAAAAAAGAAGGGAAGAAGATAAAATAGAGGTTTGGAAAGGGCAGGAAATTGTGAAATTAGATAATTTAATATCCGTAACAATTTTATACGCATTCAAGATTCATTTGTAGGTGTAATAAAATGCTTAAGAGGTAAAAAAATGAACAGGAAAAAATGCCGTCGGTTCTCTACATGACAGCAACGCGCGAATAATTGGACAACGTAACGGAGAATGGGCAAACAAAAATATTTGACGAAGCAAAGGGTGAAATACAGCCACCGCTCGACCGTTTTTCAATAGAGGGGAGATACAGGGATAAAACGAGAAAAATTGGAACAGAAGAAGAAAGGACAGAGAAATTGTACGACTCCTTGCATCGATACGTATCGATATAATTCGAGTTCGTAACATAGGAACGATTGAAAAGCGGATACGCTTAAGGAGACAAAAGTGAAGCGGAAAAATCTATCCCTGTACGTTGCTCTGTTCAATAACAAACAATTCATCACATGTATTCACGATTCTGAAACCATCGCAAATTGCTGATTAAAAAGAATTCGTTCAATTATCATGCAAAGAACAAATTTCTGATGCATAGCACGCATAAGGGAATTGCCAACAAAATGAACGAATATGCCATTCATTAGAGCCATTACGCGAAACAAGATTCCAAATGCGCGAAGAAAATGAATTTTCATTCCCATTTTTCGCAAGATATCACTATGCGCGACCAACAAAAATTCCCTTAGCAAATCACCATCGAAACGCGAACATCTACGCGAAAATCCAATGCACTCGTAACTATGCATCTTTTTGTGTTATTTTTCAACATAGTTCCCTCTTAATGCAATGCGTAATCCATCGCTGTACGAGTTTTACTACATGCTTTACCGTACTCTGAAAATAAAATGCTCTCAGTTGAGAGATAAGCCAGGTACGCGCCGCTGCCTACAGTTGCTCATCGATGGAAAATCATCCACTTTCGAACTTGTTGATCCATTCATGGATACTGTTCCACAATAGCGTATTTCCATACTGCGCTGCGAAACCAACCTGTGTAACTTGAATTTTCTGAACGTTCCTCTTATCGGAGCTAATAAGAAACAAAGGGAATCGCTAGTGAATCATCGAAACCATTCGGTTTGTGTCGGGTTTCGGAGTTGTCCTGCCATGTCCGTCGTGTTCGAATAAACGGAATTCTATCGTACAATGTACATACGCGTTCACGACGAGCTTGGAACGTTGATGAAGTTGTGATCGAATGATCGACGTGTCGATAGTTCCCGCCAAGCTAACTCGAAAACTGCACGACGAGGGAGGGCGAGAAAAGAGACCGCTTTGTTAAAAGCTAGTAACATGACGGGACAGTTAAACACGCCTCATAGATCGCATCAGCAACGCGAAACAGCCATCGAAAGTAATCGCGTATCTCATTTTTTTTCCCGCGTAAATGGAACAAGGTAATAAGAGGCAAAGGGAGTGGTTGGGATCGAGACGAGAGCGTTGCGTCGCATGCGATTCGCACCGCGTCACGTCGACGATAATTTACCAACGCGTTGCCTTTTACCAGCGTAAAACGTGTCTATCCTGCTGCTGATTCTTCGTCGATTTTAATGGGATTATCCGATTAAACGCCGATTCGTCTTAACGGTACGAGGTAATGCGTTTAGCCGGCGTCCAATCTTCTGACACGCGATCCCGTTACGAATATCATCGATACCTCAGATCGATACAATGCTACCGTGGCCGTTCGTGAACCAGTTTCCGCCTTCCTTTGCGCGACAACCCGTGAAACTTGTCGTTCGGGAACTAGAATATCCGGGGTCATGCCGATGCGGTGTTTTACGATCAAGAATGCTTCTTTCGTCAGCTGCGAGAATCGCAGGTTGGACGAGCAACGTGTCTCGGAATGTTCGACGCAGGTCTGCGTGTATGTTGCGCGTTCGATCGCAAAGTTAAATATCAGCACCGTGAATAATTGTAATTATCTTTGAACATAGCAAAGACTCGTTTGCTAGTGATTTGTGTTGTGCCGAGCGGTTAAGCGTTTTTGGGCGTAACGATGGTGAAGTTTGAAGCGGGATTACGATTTTTAAAGTAGTTTCAGTAATGCTATCGTGTAAGTGAAGCGAGTATATCATTATAATTTGAATACTTAATGTAAAAAGGTTGTTGCGATTTATCAACTTTAAGACGTCTTCGATTTGACGATACTTGTAAGGCGTACGATCTAATTTTAGTTGCTTGCGCGTATAAAAGAAGCTGGAGTACTCATTTTTTAGTCTTATTCGTCCACTCTTAATACATTCTAAATGATCATTAGGAGTCAATTACGCTAAAAAAAACGATTAAATTAATGCTGTCGTTGGTAATAAAAATCACACGTTCGCGTATGTGGAGTCATTAATAAGGAACCGAAGCTCATTCCCCTTTCTTCCGTAGGAAGTTATGACGAGAATTATAACGCAAGAGGGGAATAAGTCATTAAGCATACGCGGAGAAAAAAAACAACGAAACGACTTTATGAATATGCGAATCCGATTAAGCGGTTTCATTCGATTCAACTCCGATGATCTCGCTTCTTCCTTTCGAACTTGAGATATTTTAATCAGCGTGACGGACAGGCGTGAAAAGGCGGCATTTTCGACTTATTTCTGTCGAGATCGTTGAAAATTCACAAAAGATCCGACGGCCGATCTTTGAACGCGCAATACGTGGTTACCATTTAATTCCCTTTTTAATCAAATTACTAACATCGCGTCATCGCTATTATTACCATCGCCCACTCCATCAACGTTATTATTATTTACGATAGGACGCTTCGTAACACAATAACACAAGCCCCTGGTTTCCCTGCACGATCACGCAGTTCATTTGCCACCGATATCGCACAACGTAGCGAGCACCCCGTGCTCGTGGCCATCGTATAGAACCGAGAACATTCTCCCATAGAGAGAAGAGACGAGTTCTCTGGTGGAACGAGCGACTCCTCGAGTCATCGACTGACGTAGGTTGAGAGTCACTACCCAAGAGGCCGAAAGACAGGCAGCGAGAGAGAAGGAACGTCAGAGTGTCAGCGTAACTCAGATAGAGGGACGGAGAAAAAAAGAAACCGTCGGAGAAAGCGAGAAAGAGCAGGAAAGGGAGCCAAGAGAGAACAGAACGATCAGACCAAGGTATAGAGCATGATGAGACTTGGCTTGGAAGAGGGACAGAAACGGGAGCGGAGGAAGGGGGAGCAGTGGAGCGGTGCTCGGCGGGGGAGAGCGGCGGAGGCGAAGGAGGAACGACGTACGATGGGAAGAGGGTAAAAGAAGGCGAAGGGAGAAACCCCCCGTTGCGCCTACACTGGACTTGGGTTTTTTGTGAAGGAGCAGCGTGCTGGCGAGCGAGGGGGACGCAGGAGGGACGGGGGCGACCGTGAGCCGTGAGGAGCGGCAGACCCATCAGAGAGAACAGGGGGCGGCGGACGGACGAGGGGACAGAGCAGGAAGGCGGCAAGGGGGATCAGCCGGGGGCTGTGGGGGCGGCAGAGGGGGAGAGACAGAACTGGCAGCAAGCAGGGGCTGCTCTAGGGAACGAGAAACATAGATAGAGGATGGAAGGGGTCGAGCCACAGAGAGAGTGAGAGAGAAAGAGAGAGAGAGAGAGAAGGAAGAGAGAGAAAGAGGGAGAGAGAGAGAGAGAGAGAGAGAGAGGGAGGGTTAGGGTGAAGGCGGTGAAGGTGGATGGTGGTCGAGAGAGGAAGGAGGGTCGTTGCGCTCAGGGGGGAAGGTTGTGGGTCGGGTGGAGAGAGATACATAGGGGTGCTGGCAAAGGGTAGGGGACTACCGCCCAAGGCTTCAGAAACCAAGGGTGTCTAATGCCGAGTGGACTTTGTTCGCTCGCGAGATGACACACTGTGTACACACAAGCGCGCATGGAGCCAACACACGCGAAAGACAGCGCGACACGGACGTGTAAGTACACACGGGGACACGAACGGGCAGGTTGCACGCGTCGCGTACACGCGCGTGTTCCATGTATACCGTGCTCGTGTACTACGTGTGTGCATGGAACGTTGCGCGAAATGCACGCGCGTATCTTGCGTCGATAGCAGCGTAAATGGATCCAGTACATGGTGCCACGAGCCACCGCTGTATTAGGTACGAGTACCGACCAAACGTCAGGCCGGCGTTGCATTATGGTCGCATCGGAAAACGGGACACACGTATACACGCGCGCCTCTCTAAGGGGGATGGCGGCCGGGTCTGGGTATTATAGATCTAATTCGACCGCTTTCAGACACGGACGGGACGTAGTTTTTTGCCGTGGACGAAGGGAGTAGCAGGGCGAGGAAGGCGGCGTGGTTCGACGCTTCTGAAAGTGCGCGGGGGTGTGCGACGGGTCGAGTGGTCTTTGTTCCCTCGTGGGATGACACGTTGCGAGGGCGCGAGCGCGCTGCTTGCATCGCGATTGCGGATATGTACGTGTATACACGTATACGTCTCTGCTAGACTGAGAAGCCAAGCTCCTCGTGGCTTTTTGCGTCTTGAGAAAGTTCGTTTGGCGTGCTGCCTGGTTGACTCGTTCCGCTCCAAACTGCGTCTTGCTATTCCTTAGAACGGCAGAAATACGAAGACTCACGGAAGCTTTTGCAAATGAAGATATTTGATGGGAGATTGAAACTGGTCGTCGGAGTCACGAGACGTTTGGAACGAAAATGGATGAAACGAGACGTGGACACGTTGAAACTAACGTACAGGGCGTATAAACGTTGTATCTTCGTTCGTCAAGAAGTCGAAACTAGAAAAGATCTTACCTCGCGCGTTTTAACGTCACTTCTCTTTACCTATAGCGAGTATTACGCGTTACAAATTATCATGCTACGTCGTACTCGAGAATTGTTCGATCGATTTTAAACGTAAATCGTCTATCTGGCCCTTCTTAACGATTCTACGACGTTGCACATCCGGCTCGCGAACGATTCGTAACAAGTACGACGAGAGAAGGCACTCTCACCCTTCTATCTCGTTCTTATGGAGCGCTGTCAGAAGTTTTGGGAGATCGAATATTCCGATATGCGTTTATTTTTAGAGACACGCTGCGATTCGTTACTGTATAGAAGCCTTACGTTACTTACAATCAGAACGAAGAGATAGATCGTTGCAATCGCAAAAAAGATACAACCGTATCGCGATCCGCTGATTTATAAAAACATTCTAATATCGAATCCGTAACAGTACTGTTCTTGTATCTATAATCGTTTCATTTCTGCTGCGAGACTACCTTCGTTTCGATATAATATTTCCATGGAAGAAACTCCTCTCCGGATGTACGAACACTTCAATTTCAATGATCGCGACGAAGTAGCGCAACCATCCAACTTTTTGTATCCCAAGTTTCTCCCTTTTATTACCTACACGTCGTGTTACAGTGTATGCACTCGATTTCCCGAAATCTTTCCAACCCTCGGAAAATCCGGAACATCGGAACGAAGAAACATAAAAGCAATCACGTAAAACAATCGATGAACTCCGGTATCGAGGAAGCGAACTAAAGCGCAAAAAGCGATCGATCGAACGCGGAATCTCTTGTACGTACGCATCGTGACCTAGCGGCAGGGTGGTGTCGCCCCTTCCCCCGGCAGCGGAGGCAGTCGAATCGAAAGCGGAAGATCGCACTTTCACCGAAAAGTTTCGAGGTTTTTTATGCGCCGCCGTGTCCCGAAGTTTTCCGCCCCCGCGGCAAACTGTTGCTTAGATCGTTATCGCGTGTACGGCCGCGGCCGATAAGCCTCCCCTCCGCCCCTATCGACGGAGGTCGGAAGAATTAGAAACAATCTCGCCACCGACGTGGGGTCGCGGCTTTATTCCCCTTCCATTCGCTCCCGCGACTTTTCAATTCGCCGTTTAATGAGCGCCGTTTAAAAAGGGTACCGCAGACACGCTTTAATCTGATTACCGATATAAAGAGACGGGCCTCCGTTTCGTCGAGATCGTCGCGAATGAAATATGAACTCGCTAATAAAACGGTGGATGCCCTTTCGGAGCGAAACGGACAGCCCCATAGCGAAACGTCGGCCGATGTAACGCGTAAAAAGGGGCGTAAATCGAGCTTCGGACTCGATTGGTTTCATCGGTTGAAACGGAATGAAAGGAGTAATAATTTTTGCGGTTCGTTAGATTTTTGATCGCACGTAGGTGGCATCCATTCTACGCTTCTGTCTCTGTTCAGGAGATAGGAGATTATAAAAATAACCGACGGTAAAACTTTTCGGTCGGGTGTGAATTCTCGATGCGAGTATGTCAAATAGATTATAGACCGTAAACATGCTTGACTGTAAGCGTAGAATCACAGAGATGTCACGTGTTGACAAGAAATATGTCAAGTTTCTATGAACTGCCACTTGCTATGCTACGTATTTCACGCTGGTACTCCGATATGCTAGGATCTCGATAAGAGAAGTACGCGAGAATAAAGAAAATTATACGCGTTACTCCGATCGAGGCTACTGCTAGAAGCAGTTTGTCAGTAGTTTCTTAGTTTCTTTCTATGTTTGTAAAATTATTTCTAACATGTAGGTAAACCTACGAGGAGTAGAACTATCCACATCCGCTTGATCGATACCGATTCAAACGCTGGAAACATCGTAGCTGGCATAGGACGAGCTTATTTACGACGCTACGTAACGTTCCATCGAATCGTTTTTACGGCAATTCCTAATGAAAACGTCGTACACGCGTTAGGGACGGAACTATAGAATAGCTCACAGTCTCTCTGGCGATTCTAAGAAGCATGCATTTTCTACATATTCCAGGCATCGAGACTCGAGACGAGGCACCGAGAACAAAGTCTCTGTTGTAAAACCGTTGGTTGGACGTTACCCGTGACCAACGTTCCTAGAGTCAAAGCAGGACACCCTCTCGATCGTATCCTCCCTTATCAACCCGCAGGTGGTCGACGAGAAGGCCGTTAGCTTGGCCGGCTAATAACTCGAAAAACGTACCATTAAAGAGCCGTGGTGGAACACGCACTCGAGACGCGCCTCTCGGATGACTCGTCATCATCAACGACGTGCGTGTAAGTCGCGGTGCGCGCACACATGAGGAGAGCGGAACAGCGCGCAACGATATCGCACACAACGGTGTGCCACGAGAGCGAGAGAGAGAGAGAGAGAGAGGACAGGAGACAGAGATGGACATACAGATAGACGGCTGGCAACGGAGAGCACAGATCCCGTGTACGGCCGTCCACGTATCCATACAGACGTGTCCATACACGCGGGGACGTGTCCATACAGAGAGAGAGAGTGAGAGAGAGAGTAAGTGGAAGCGAGAGAGAGAGAGAGAGAGAGAGAGAGAGAGAGGCGAACAGCAGTGGCGTGCACATACCCTCCTAAGCACAAGCCTAACACACCCGTGGAAGCCCCTTCGGCCGATGAGTGCCGACGTCCCTTTCCCCTCGCGCGCAACACTCCTGCCAGTCCCCCTTTACCCCAACACCCAGAGCTAAAGGTACTCTCTCTCGATTCTCCCTTCCCCCGAAAGCCCTGTGTGGATGCTCGTGTGCGGCCCCTTGCGCCCCTTTCGATCCCTCCTTTCCCTCGGAGAGTTACCCGTCCACCGGCCCCTTCGGTGTTCTGATGGTGACAGACCCTACCTTACCGCCTCCGCTGCCGCCGCCGCCGCCACCGCCGCCGCCGTGGGCCGGGGAGGGTCGAGGCGAACCGGCGAGGGCGCTGGAACGGTAGAAAGGAAGAACCGAGACGGACAGTTGGCTGAATAGAGAGAACGCGACGGACAGATAGAAGGAGAAAGAGACAGGAGTGGTATAGGGGAGCGAACGAGCGGAAGAGAGACGGAGGCAGAGACCAGAAAGGAATACCAGGGGTGAAGGAGAGAGGGTTGACGCGTTCGAGGAGGACCGCTCTGGGGAGTGAGAGCGGTACGGGTCATAGCAGGGCGCGGCATTACGGAGAGACAGAGACGGAACGAGGGAATGGGAAAAGGGGCCGGGGAATGGAGGGGAGGGGGTGTGACAGAGAGCGAGAAAGGGAGAGAGAGTACCGGCGCGAGAAGGAGAAAGAGAAGGGAAGAGAGAGTGGGTTATGGGTGAAACGTGGAGTGAGGTTGGCGTGGTTGGGGTGAGGAGACGTGGGGGAGTCGAGAGGAACAGGGGAGCGGCGCGGAGGCGGTGAGGAGAGTAGTGGAAAGGGTGAGGTAGGCGAAGAGAGGGGGTCGCCGCCGCGTCGCCAGTCGCCAGTTTGCCGTGAGCGCTCGTGATGTGAGGACGTTCTATGATTTCGTTCAGGAGCGTGGCGCTCTCTTAGCACTGGCACTAGCAACGGGGAAGAACGCGTTTGTTTTCACGCAACTCGCGTTCCCTCTTCTCGCGTAACAGACAGACGTCTGTCGAGTCCAGTGGAATCGACGATTTTACCAGCAAGAGACGACCGAAGATCGTTGTTGTCGCGCCACCGTGTCCGGCCGATATTCGACAGTCAAAAAACCCGCGGCGTGCGCGACCACGCGACGCGTACACGAGGAATACGAGCGTCCCTCGTGCAACAAGGAGCGCCACATTTTCCTTCTTATTTACCTTTGTGTGTCGAGGCCTGTATGTCCTTGCAGTTCGCGGGCATTCTGTTCGTCAGTGTGTAACGTTTCCCGAGGCTGCAAGCTACTGATTACCGTGCTCACTCACCAAAGACGATCTCTCTTGGAACGTTTACGCGGCGTAGCCAGATACTACGTCTGTGCGTGTCAGTGTCTGCGTGATGCGCGAACATTTCCATCGACCAGCTGATCGCGATTCTGGCAGTGTTGCATCGGCTCAATGGACTTTATAGAGGCAGCTCGTCCGTCGAGTATCGCGTACGTGAGCGAAAGGTTAGATCGTCGGTGGACGAGGGAACAGTTTTCGCGCGGGTACACAGCCCTTTTTTTGCTCGCGCCCGTCAACGTCAACACCTGCGGTAACCGCGGGAATTTTATCGCGGCGGTTCGCGGCGTCGCTGCTGCGTGGTGTTGTGCGCCAGCTTAAAGTTCGCGGACCGTGCGCGGGAGAAGGACAGCGCGCGTTCTATGTACGTGTCTAACTAGAAGGTGACAGAGTACGAGTGTTGGACAGAGACAGAACTAAACTAAGAACTCTGAGAAAGTTGAAGCAATACGTGCCACCGTCACATATACGAAACATCTCGTCTTTACTCCTTTTTTCAATACCACCTATCTATACGTACGTGTATACGATTCGTGTTATTCTTTCGTGATTGAATCAAGTACAAGGACAGGTCGGAAGATCGAGCAAAGCAAGTACGATAAATAAAGAACATCGGCCAATCTTTTGTATCGCGAGCTTTCGTTGTTCGGAGCGCAGTTTGTCAGTGAGGGTAAAGCCGATAGCACGAGCGAGACAAAGAGCACTCGCGGAATAGCGACGCGGCAAGAAAGAGACAGATATACGGTTGTCGCTCCACGAGGAAGAAGAAAGACACGCGCGCTGGAATTGAATATGTCCGCCAAGCGAAAGGCCACTGCCATCATGCAGCATCACAAGGTGAGTCGATCAAGATTGCCACCGTATCACCACGTGATCGGACTTTTTTCGCGACAGGACTCCGTAAAGCGAGTCGTCGATGCGTCGATCTAGTAAAAACTCGTTGGAGTCAAAGTTTAACTCATGGGCTCGAGGTTCAAGGTTGTCATTTTCCTTGCTGCGAATCGTACGTACCGTGTCGTCGTGTGTAACTGTGTTGCGCGAACACCACGTTTGTTGAATCGCGATACGATAATATCGTAAAGTCGTAAAGAGTATGAACGGAGGGGATGTTGGTCGCGTAAGCGAAGCGAGCATGAGGGGGGGGGGCATCTGACGGTACTGGGTGTTCGGAAAATTGGAGTTTTCTGCCGCCAGGTTGCGTTCCTTCCTCGTGCAACTCATTATTCCGTTGCAGTCTAATTTTTTCCCTCCATGTTTTTTGGAGTTGCGGACGAGGCAGTCGGTGCGAGAGTGGGCGGATGAGAGGGTGTTGGGGGGGGGGGAGAAGATGTACCGCGCGCGAAAGTTTTAATTGAAAGAGTTACACGAATTTCGTCGGAGGGGACGCAAGCGCGGAAAAGTTGCGAGGCTAACACTTAACGCGTATTGACTCATTAACCGTTGCTTGCGTCGTTATTCCCAATTTTTGTTTTTCGAACTACTGGAACCTGTACGCGGACGCGTACGAGTACCGACTTCAACATTTTCCTGTTTTTTTCGATGTACATTGGCACTTTTGTATCGACCAGGAATTTAGTGGCAACCTGAATTTCATTTTTAATCTCGTTGCATGTCGTAATGGATACTATGTACGTCTTTTCGTTTGTTCTTTTTCCGAAGTTTCAAAGTATGCACTTTGCATTTGTTGCGCAACAAATGTACCAAGTACTTTAACAATTTTGTGTTTCATATCGAAATAATCGAATATATGAATATATATAGTGCGAATATATCAAAACTTTTTATCGAGAATAGCGTATGATTAGACGAGGCTTCCGAGCCGTTTTTTCATTCTTATATCGTCGCGAAAAGATTATATAAAGATTAAATAATTTATACGAACTGTTCGAAGACATTAATCTTTTCTCGAATAATCTACCGATATATCTAATAAAATACGAAAATTCAGGATTCTCGTATGAGCAAATTGTCGTTGTTTTATTTTATTTCCTTTAGAAAAGGTGGAATCAAATTTTGGAGTCGCATAAAAGCTCCTATTCGTTATAACTTAAATGTACATATTATTAATAATCTCGCATGAATCGAGTAATAAATTAACGCAATTTAAATAACTTTGTGTAATTAACCATTTGTACTCTGATTGCATTTTACATTTCACTTGGTATAACCAAGTTTAACTCGTACAGCTGTACAGCGATACAATGAACAACTACGCAGGAGAGCTTTGACAACCTTTACACAGCGTGCAATATTTTACTAACAATTCTTCGCACTTTCTAATAGTCGCTTTACATTTTTAACGATTGTCTTCTTTTATTTTAGCACTTTAATATTCATCTATTCGGAGAGTATGCCATTTTGTTATAAAACGAATACGTTAAAATTAGATTTTGTTGTCACGGTACTTCGATAATTTGTAGATCGGGAAAACATCGCAGAATTGCCGGATATTCACTTGACGACACGCAAATCGCAGAAATAAACGATACTCAATGACGAACTTGTCGGATAGGACTTATCGCGGGGCTTTTTCTTCTCCTTGGTTAGATTAGACCTGTGTATCTTGCACGAAAGATAATCCGTGGATCGCGTTTCTAGGGAGCTCGGTGGAGCACGTGCTCGATTCAAGAATCTCCGTGACTAGGCGCATCGACGCGACGTGGAATTATGTACCTACTTCGTTTCCTTCGCTCGCGCGTTATTTAAATTTTAATATACGCCACATCGTTTTATTCCTTGTAAGCGATCATTTTTAGCTTCTTCCTTGATGTAGAATAATTTAAATAAATACACGGTAATTTCTTACTTAATGAATTTAGAAAATGGAACTTAACCCCTTGGGAAGTAATATCTTTATTATAATACATTTAACGCAATAACATAGTAGGACAGGCATACGCATGTACATTTTCTTCTAAATAAGACGGTTTGTAGTATTTCTCACGCGTTCTCTACGACGAACATTATAATTTGTGTTGCTTTAAAACGATAGGATCTTGTTGGTTATTTTATAGCATATACGTATTATGTACAGAAAATTGAGAAAATAGAACTCGAGAATATTTCGAACAATGTATTCATTTATTAGCACACAAACGTGTTAAGAAACTAGGAGCCATTAATGATTCAATTATTTGCGAATAATATCTTTCTCTTTATATCGTTGATCCAATTAAGAGGTAACGATTCTAAGATGTTAAATATATATTCCGTTCTTGTTATTCACCCAGAAATGTTGTCAAACGGTCTCGTTATCTATAAAGGGAAATGTAACGTAGTCACGAAACGAATCGGATTCAGTTTTAATTCATTGTTTATACTTCGAACTCATTACCATTCATATTTCCTGTAATTTCATTAATATTTGAGGTGTTTTAAGTTACGCAGGCGTTAAAGGGGTGTCGATCGTAACCGAGCGTTATTTTATTATTATATTTGCATATTTTCGATTCGTTCCCCGGATATCTATTCTAATTATTCGTGCCCGGGGTAATTGACGCGGAAATGTAATTTTGAGGGTGGCGTGCAGATAGGGTGACCGAAACATCGTTAAAATCCGCGATTAATTGCATATGTTGCGGCGATGGGGTTCAGGGGAATGTTTTGGGAGAAACGAAAGAAACGAGAAAATATCGAACCCCTCAAAAAAATATTGTTCTAGGGCAAAAAATGTTTTTTCCGATACTTTCTTGTTTTTGCCATTTTACAGACTGCAATCTATTCTCACCCTCGACTGCAGTTCTTCGTTTCATCGATCATTTCGCAACCACGAATTTCTTTTCCAAAAAGCGATCCTTTCGCTGGGCTAAAGATTGCTCTATATTTCATTTCTTTCAGCTTTAGTCCCTGTTTAATCGTTTATCTCTTTAAAGCACTTTGTAAATTTTCTATTGATCATTTGCATAACAGGCGGACCCGTAATAGCGTTTATTCAAGATCCATTTCTTCCACGATTAAGGGATATTTCAAACATTTTCAAAATTATCGATTCAAAAGAGCCAGTTCCTTTTATCCGTACTGTTCAACCGTGAATGAAATAAAATTCGTGGAAAACGATCGCGAGCCAGGCCTGTGGATATATTCAACCCTGTGAACTCCATTAGCCGATCGATCGTCCGGTTGCATAAATTAATCCTGGCTATGCCGACCGTATTTAGCTCCAAAAACCATATACCATCCTGTTAGCCTACGCAACGGTGTAACAATGATCGATTCGAAAAATGTACTCGTTTTGCCTTTGAATCTTTCGCGCGGCTGCAGTGCCCTTTTGTCCACGTTGAAACGCTGAATTTCCAACAATTCGCCAGTCAGGAAATTTTACTGGATAATTCAGAACAAAATCGAACACCAGCGTTTGTCAATCGGAACAAATGTTTTGGTTTTACGTTACAATTAGAATTAACAGCGTCGCTGGTTTATTCGATGCCCGGGCCTATTTTTATGTTCTTTTTAACACGGATAAGAGATTATAGAGAGGTTCGATGCACTTCGTATTTAGTTGAATTTCAGAGTACGATTTATCGAAAACGTCTGGATGGGAAGTGCGTTTCGTTCGAAAGTAAAATTACCGGAATAATTATTCTAACTTTATTCGCGTTTTATCGTGGATGAAATACGGAATAAACGAGTTATTTGTATTCTTAAGAATCGAGTAATTTATTTTATTTACACAAGTGAAGTAACTTTGAAACTGTTTTATGATTTATTTTGATAAAACGGTACATTCGGTATTCACAAATTGGAGAAAAAATAAATTCCAGCTGCTGGTTGGTCGATCAATTATGAACAGTCGGTGTATGAAGCGTCGAGATTATCTGCTTCACGTTCGAAATACAAATTTTATATGATATTGGCTGGTATTCGCTGCATTCTTAGGTATTTTTTAACGAAGAAATCGTATATGATTTGATATTTTTAGTATTTAATTAAATTTAAGCGCTTTTAACGTGGTTAAGTGCGTGGTTTAAGCGCGATGGTTAACGTTTAAAAACTTTGTTCGACAGATCTGTTACATATTTGTTTTTATTAACTTTTTTTGATAAAATTCTATGAGTTTTGTATCCTCAAATTAAAAACGTGAAATGTCTAGAACTTTTATTTCACCGAACTCGTAACTCGCCGCTACACGTATCTCCTGCAGCTTCTATGGAAACTTACAAACAGGATATATCTACAGTTGTAAAAAGTTTGGTAAATCTATTTCCGCCTTCACGGAGACACAGCGGTTTCGATGTAAAGAAAGCACGATGCATCGTTCCAAGTGAAAAACAATTACAGGATTTTTTACTTCACGCGATACTCCAATTACGTCCATTCCCTGGCGAAAGCAAACTTCCCAATAATATCTCCTACCATTTGAAAATCTCGTACTTTGTCTGTTCGAAGCTACAGGGATGCGATCGAACAACTTACAAAATGCTACAGTTACGTATTCCCAATACCGTGCAGTTTCATTTTCAAGGAAACTACGAACAAAGCAATCCGCTATCGGCTCTCTAATTCTTGCAATCTCGTCCATCGCGGCGATGCGTCCATTCCGACCGAAAGCAAAGCAACGAACAGGACGAAGGGTAGAAAAAGGAAAAGAAAAATGGCAAAAGGAAGGACAAATGGTCCCGGTTGAAGAACGATCGCGGCTCACGCCGATCGAACGCGATGCAACACATGATAAACGGGCGGAGAAGGCGCGTGAGTACAGCGGCGAGCGCGCGCACGACGAAGAGAGCAACAGTAAATACCGGTGGCCGGTTTGCTTGCCGGCGCGCTAGTTAGATCGATCCGATCAGAATCGAACCGCGAAAGTCAAGTTGGAGTTGAGGCAGGTTCGGGACGTCTGTGTCCTTCTCTCTCCCCTCTATGCATAGCCGCTCCTTCTCTTTCTCTTTTCCTCCGCTAGCACTCGCTCCTCGAGTTCCCCTCTTCTTGAACTAACGAGGCTGTCTCGCTTTGCCGCCTCTCTTTTCTTCTCTTTCTCGCTGTCGTTCACTGAATCGCTCGTCCTGTTCGCGCCTGCGCCTCTTCGCTCTCTCTCCCTCACGGTCCAACAGGTTATATTTTTCCAGCTCTCTCCCTCGACCCGTCTTCCTTCGCCCGTCTTTTTCTGCCCCTTTCCTCCACCTCCTCCTACTCTCCTACTCTCGTGTACTCTTGTTTCTCTCTTTCGGCCGCGTACTCGCCGTGGCCAATCAATCTTCCCTCTCGACTCCCTTTCGTTCGTTGTCGCCTCCGCGACGACCCGACCGAGCTTTCTTCCCGCTACGTTCGAAAGTTTTTCACGCTTGCGCCCGCCGGATACGCAACGCTCCAACTCACCCCACCGCGCTCATTCGACCACCCTTTCAGCTACGTCGATCGCGCTCAGAACCAGGTAATTAGGAAGCTACGCGGAGCATCGCGATATTTCTCATCGTCACGATTCCACATCCAACGATTCGTCGCATAGCGTCCAATAACTCTGACTTTTCCATTTCGCGGTATTCCGCGCTTGGAAGGAGCCAACTTTCGGAAAAACGTCGTTATTTCTGAATGGAATTTAGGGGCTGTCGAATCATCGCCGATTTGGAAGAATTATCGTTATCGAAACTCGATGATCGTACCCAAACGATATCACGCTCGTCTCAAACAGGATTAAGATATTTCTTACACAAGAAACAAATCGTTGAAAGTAACTCTGCAGAAACAGCTTAAATTCCGTATATTTTATACATTTACATGTCTTTATATAATAAAAACGGCGATGCCGTTTTTCATACAACTAGATTAGATTAGATAGGCTCGTTGCGAGCGATTTCGATCTTAATAATACAATACCAGCTTTTCCGGCATTTTTTCATCGTGTATCGCTCTTCTTGCGTTGTTCCGAACGCAAACTCATTACGTCTGATTCGCGTTGTCCGTTTCCACTGACGTCAGACGATTGTTCTCTAACAAAATACACCGGTATCGAATAATTTTTGCGAAATCGAATGATCCCAGGTAAATGACGTATGGCTCGAACTTCACTGCGTTGAAATTTATTCTACTTCGTTGCGGCAATTGACGATAACGTAGAATATGCTGATAGCATGAAAAATGCAAACAAGACAAAGACGTCAAAGACCCGGAGAATTGTGTTTTCCCTTGAAATTATAACTATCTTATACTTAAATATATAGATTTTTATGAATAATCGGACCCCTCCCCCCCTCCCTTAATACTCTGTTTTATACACTGTACAGAAATTCGCGTTTTGTGATAATGATTTAATTTCGAATTTGTCAAAGTATTCGTTATAATTCAACCGTGTTACGTACGTATATGATTTGCTATAATGCGCCTTTTAACATTTCGCACTGTTAATCCCACCATCTGTTCTTTTAAATAATATAGAAGCACGTGCACGTTTTTCATTTAACACGAATTGGATTAGTATGGTAGATTCGCGGCGCGTATTAACCGCACCGGTCTCGGTGTTACTTAAAAAAATTATTACCCTTTATGTTCCCGTCTGACCGTTATCCACGGATATGGAATTTTTAAAAAACCAGAGGAGGCAGCTGAAAAACCGGGCTTTCGAAAAATTATCGGGGATGAAGTATAGAAGCGAATGGGCTGCGCGCACGGCTTGTGAAAGTTTGCCGCCCAAACGTGTGCGTATGTGCGTATTAGAAAGATGGTGGCGTATCTAAATTAACGATATTTATATTCATAAAAGCGTAACATTTCCGGGAGTCCCACGATAGTAATCACGCGCGCTGACAGAAATGCGTCATTGGCGATTATCCTTTGTTAATATTTGTTGATGTCGAACGGGCAATATCTAGAATCGTAAAATGGCCTATGTGTTATGAATGAAAGACAGCGTCGGCGTCCACGAAATAACAGAGGTTGTCTAGACCCTAGAGATTACGAAATAGTATTTGCAGACACGCGTATTTTCAGCGTAAATTCGTGCGTGATTGCAGCACGGCGACTATTTCCTACGTTTGGCATTGCCAGCCGTGTAAAGCAATTTCAGTTGCAACGTAACGCTACTTTTAAAAACATAGTTGCTAGAACTCGTAAAAAGCTCGCGGTGGAGAAAATAATATTTTCGGACGTTGGAACGTAATAATTTATTCCCTCGGATGTTATACGAGGCCGAACCTCGTGGATCCATATTGCCCGCAATTATATCACACTCAACGTAGATAAAATACCAGAAATGTTATTCTTACGTAAAAGAATGCGCAAAGAAATATCGTTGACGTTGGCGTATAACGAAGCGCGTATAATATCTTTCGAGTTGTTGCTCCTCTGTCTTTGAATAGAACGGCGAAACATAAAAAACGATGCAAGCGGGTGTGTGTTCGTTTAAAATTTTCCCGATTGATCGACGGTCGGGAATTCCCCGACACGTCGACGTTGTTGCCAGCGATGCGGTGGCGCATCAAAATTTCTTATCGACGTCGTCCGCGGTTCGTCGACGATAATACGGACGTATCTGTCACGGAGATGCGAATTGAAAAATATTTAGCGCATGACCGAGCGAGCGACCATGTGAATCAGCCAGCTAAACGCGAAGGAACGGGACGCAAGATGAACGCGTAATTCGATACCGCCGTATTCGTCGCGAATACATTATACGATTATCGTTTTCCCTTGTATTTCGGCCAAGTAATGTGGCAAGAGTTAAGCCGGATTAGCCGCGAATGGACGACACGTTTAAAAGGAAACAGCAAGAAACGTTTGTAACTGGGACGCTTTTAGCGTATTATTGCCGCCTGTTCGCGATGTAATATTTACTCTGTGTCCTTGCTGCTCGCCTACTTGGACGATGGATGCTATTTATTTGCGTCGTTATTCTTTGGTTAAAAAAAGACAAAAGAGACAGGAGACGATGTGTTCCTGCCATGTGATATAATCTATGCGATGTGAGAGTGAAAAATATGGAGTTAAATTTTTTTATACGTGGGTGATGTACCATGCAGGCGTTAAAGGTTGCTCGGAATTCTATTGATTTACCGTGATAAACGTTTGATTTTCTTTACAACGGCGTTTTTCGATCTTTCTCTAAACGCACGATCCTTTTTTCTAACAGCTGAGCAGTCAGCGGTGAACGCGACGGCTTCTTGACATTTCCGAATATTCGCCGCGATATCAGTCAAGGGTCGATACACGCGCACGGTCGTACATACGCTTCTGATCAGTAAACGGCAATTTTCTACAGGCTTGTACACGTACGAGTACGCCATTCGGAGCCAAGAGTTAATAAAGAATTACTTGAAGTATTTAAAAAGGGGTAGAGCTTATAGAAAAGGCGGATGAGTGGAAAAGTATATGTAAAATTATATTTGAAAGGCCGCCTTCTCGAGTGTCTCTTTAAAGAAAGGTAAACACTCGAGGGTAATCTTGAAGTCGTCTTGCTGAAAGAAAGTGACTCGAGGTTTTATTAAAGTTGCATGTAAACCAGCATTTTTAGTCGCATTCGGTTTATTTTTGTACTAGTGGAAATGTAAGTAGCAGAATTTAGTTACATAGTCGCGAAATTTACGTAAATTTACAAAACAAATTTACCCGATCACACATAAAGTATGTATGTGCAAAATTGATGTTTAAGTAAGTTTAAAGTTCGCCAAGTTAATTTGAATATAAAATTTACTTAATTACATGGAACACAGAGTGTGAAACTTACTCGATTACACCAAGTGCGAAATTTACTTAATTAGGCACGATCTAAAGTTTAATATAATCCAAAATGTGCTTTGTTACTTCAACGTTGACGTGCCGTACAAGGTGTGATACCTACGAAAGGAATTATTTGTTCGTTTCGTTCTTTATTTACCAACTCTAAATATTATAATGTTGCGCAAGAAATTGATCTCAACGTACATACGCGCGTGTATGCATGAAAACAATCGTTGACTTGTTTTATTCCGGCGCATCGAAGGCGAAGTATTCGAAATTCAGTTCTCTCAGACAGTCGCTGGCAATATAAATTCTTGAAATCCTGCAGACAGAACTCTTAAAGGCTGCTTTGCAACGCTTTCCGTGCAGAATCCTGGGGCGCTAATGAGGCGTGCGATTCTCTCTTTAAAGGATTAAATTACTGAACGTGGAAAGTCGCGGCAAAAGGCTGAAGGTTTGGCATAAGAGGTTTCGTTCTTTAACAACGATCTCAAGGGCTTAATGGAGCTTGTAAATGACGGAAAATCGATTTGCGAGCAAAACGTTATTTTTCAATATGTCCGCTTTTTCTGTTCTTCCTTTTTTTTTTTCTTTTGCCCCCCAGCTCTCGTGCTTTCTATTGAAACACACATTTAGCATTTTGTTTTTAATTTTAGTATTAAGATCGATAAGGTTCGTGGCATAAATAAGGAAAAGCAGTGGATAGAAAGACCTCAATTATCAACTTATTTTATTTTCAAACGAAAGAACAAATTTTTCAATAAATATTTATATGAAATGAAATTGCACCATTATCGGAAAATCGAACATGGTTCATCTAGGAAGGAGTCTACATTTTTATTCTGATTTCGTGAAACATATTTCGTTGTGGAAATGAAAACGCCCTTAATCGTGCCGTTGATACATCGCCACTTCAGTTAGTCGGGAAAGGTACTTCTACCATCGACTTCGAAGTCTCCGGTTTATCATTCACACGATCGTTCCCATTCGTTCAGCCAATTAACTCACCTACACACGTGCCAGCCTAACACGCAACTGTTGACGGGTGTTCTCTGCCTTGCGAATTTTCGAGTAGCCTGATATATCGAGTTCGAACAACCGATCATATGGTATTAATTTTTGTAACTTTCGCTAACTTTCCAACAAATTCGAATTCGAAGGAATTTCACACCAAATTTGAACGACCAGGTTATGTACGATAAAGCGAAAAATATTTTGACGCGTTGCATTTTCCGATTGGACAGTCTTCGCAGGGCGAGTTCATCAGAGATGGAAGGGGGCGTTAGCGGGGAGCTGTTCGTCCCACGACAGCCTTGCAAAAGAGGAGAAGGAAAGAGTTTGAGAGCGAGGGGTGTCTCGCACCCCTCGTATTCCCAGCGAGGTAAGGGCCAGTATGGATTTCCCATAAGATCAGGTATGCTGGTGCCTGGAACCGACAATAAGGGTGTGTCAGTGTGCTCGTTCGCTATACGCGGTGAAAGGGAACAGGCGCGAAGGGGTGAAACGGGAAGAACCGAGGCATCCCTTCTCTTGGCCCGTTTCGAGCGACCCCTGCGCTCTTTTCTAGCCCCCGTTTCATCATGTCGCGTGGTACGTTCCAAATATATACACATATATTCGCTCGCATATTTGCTATCTTTCGTTATGTTTCGTGGACCAAGGATTTGACATAATCGTTTGACAAACGCTGATAACAGAAAAGGGAAGATATTTTCTTGTTTCGTAGAACGGTACTTTCAACTGATTGTTTAACTTGCGTAGCAGAGGGAAGGGGATAAACCCCGTGCAATAGTATTATGGATACTTTTACGGTATCGTGTAAGTACGTCGAAAAAATTTGCGAACGATATTTGATTCTTATCGTGCCGTCTAGGAAAATTGAATTTTAGTAAATGCGGAGAAAAAAACGGCCTCGTCGCGCCTACTTTACGTAAATAATAAATTGGAAAACGCGTTCCTTTGACGAATAAAAATTTTCCCTTTGGTATTCACGGAGGACCATCGATGGCGCACGCGGCACAAAACGTGTTAACCGATTTCCCAAAAGCAACGATGCAATCGATGGATGCTTTTGTTCCTATCCATGACGCGAGCACCCGAAGTGGAGTACATAGAGAGAGGAGGCTATTTCCACCCCTCGGATAGCAAGCGCTACCCCAAAAGCGGGAGCAGCCGATGTTCCAAAAGTATACTCTCCGGTAATGCACTCGGGGTGGAACCACGCCCTCTCATCCTTCTTTCGTGAGCGAACCGCGAGCCACGTTGTTCACGTTCCAAGATCGCCTCTAGCCCTGGCTCCTTGGCAGAGTTGCTTTGCGGTTACCTTTATAGTCTGTCGGAGCCGCGGTAAAGATTCTGGGTTTACGTACCGTGAATTCCGCGCGTGAAGTATTAATAGGCGGACCGATCTTGGGGGCCGTCGTTGGGCTGTGGCTTTTCTAAAATCTCTTCTCAACTCGTTTTACCGTCGTACTTGCCTCTTAGGGATTAAATTTCCAATAGAATTTTCGAGAAAGGAGGAAATCTTTTTAGAAAAATCGTGTTAGAATTTCTTGAAACATCGATTCTGATTCTTTTTAATAACCGTTTCTTTCTTCAACGAAACGTGGCTTTGATATAAATACAAACTAAACTAGCAGGCAATACGCAGTTCGCTACAAGTGCGTGCACAACGTGTAAATTACGCTTATTTGCACGCGTTGATGTTTAGCCTTATTAGAGTCGTACGTTATAGTTGCACTCTTGAAAGATGAATTTATCATATTCGTACTAGAGGTGGCAACTTCGTTTTTACTTCTAAATTTAACGCCTCTATAAATAATACTATCGTATATATTCATGTACAAATGATCCTATATTAAGGCTATTTCTCTCGTATTCGTCATTTCGTGAGCAATATCTCAACGGATTTTGATGAAAGCTGCGATGCATAAAGTAGACCCATCATCCTGCTTCTCGATAAAGCTACGTCCAGCGATTCACCTCCGAACGAATCCTTGGTGGGCCGGTAATATCAGCGGTCCGGCTCACGGCTCGAGGAAATGGAATTTCCTACGGAGGCAACGGTGGTGGTGGTCGTGCTCATCGTCGTTGGCCAGCCTGATGACGAGCTTATCGGCACCGTTCGTCAACCGGCACACACGCACGCACACCGCTTGCCAGCGTGCATTGGTGATCGTGTACGGCCGGTAGGCGTGTGTGATAGCGAAGTGATGTTTGTTGCTAGCTGTCGGCTGATTCAGGGAGCCATCCGTGTCAAGGTACACCACATCGACGTCCACATGCAACGTCCTGTGTTCTTTTTGCACCAGTCACGTGCACACGTACCGACAGAACGATCGACTCTGTAGCTTGCATGGCGCTAGCCTCGCGGTGTACAGGGTGGATTGGAAATCGGGCTACAATTAGGGGTGGAACGGAGAATGGTAGACGTTCGAGCCTGATGGAAAATTATCGAACCAGAGTGGTTTGAAAGGAGTGGAACTGATTATTGGTACATTAATGAGATACATCGAGTATGAAAGAAGTTGGGATTTAAAAGTCGCAGATATCGCTAGTATCCTTGATACGCGAGAATTCGCATTCGGATTTTCGTATTTTGAAAATAAACTTCTTAAGCGAGAATTGAATCATGTAGGAAGAGTTAGAAAAATACAGTATTATCCGTTATTATCTTAAATTATAGCTATTGTAGGAAGGTGTACCATTAACTCGTTACACTTCAGACGTCCAATTGAAACGTGTACATAATTACTTGAATCGTGTGCTTGTTTGCTTTTATCTGCACTCAGATGCAAGCGTTCGAGAGTGAATATTTTATAAAGATACGTAATAAAATTGTTTTACCAGTATCATTGCTTTGTCATCGAGTATCATTCATGATTTTTCTGCTCTCGCGTAATCCAACATTCGTTCGGATATCGTTCTACTCGCAAAGGAAGCAAAAAATGATAAATGACAATTAAATTCCATTAATGTTCCCTCTTTTCGAAATATAAGACGATCGTCACAAAGAGAAGAACGACAGGTTCGCGCAAACCATACGCACTTGTCCCCCTTGGTTTTATCGCAAACCATTCTTTCTTCGATTTTACCCTGTTCCCTCTTACCCCGAACTGGAGAAATGGGACGAAAATTCTGCAAGGTGCCAAATGTTTCAAACGGCGAATGAATTACTCGCGAGATAATTTCGCTCGTAAGAAACACTGCTATATCGTCTTTTTAACCGACGATTCTATTAGCTGGAACACGCGATTCATCGATAAATTACGCGAAACGCGCCGCCGGAAGGAAATTACGAAGCGATCGAGAGCGCCGCAGGACAGGCCGGTTTTCTCTGTTGTTACGAAAACGTATCGACACTTGGAATGCAGCCGATCGATATAATCACGCGGCTGGTGACATTGTGAAATAAGGCTCGACCTGACGCGTAATTTTAGTCGCGCACTCGAGCAGATAATTAAGGCAACCGCGAGCCGATGAGTTATGTCGTTTCTGGATCGCACGATGGCTCAACCTGACCGATCAGATCTTACTTTTTGACTTCTGACCTGGTTCCGATACTTTTCGTGTTTCGAACTTTCAGTTATTGAAACCGCGCGAGCAAAAGTTCGGTATGCAGAAGTTGTGGAATTATCGCACGTACAAATTAAAGTTACCAAGAGTAAGAGTTGCGAATTTAAGAAAAATTATGCGAGTAGTTTCTCGTTTCTTTTTTTTTGAAGGAGAATGGAAATGACACTGCTTTAGTTTTACTTTCATTCTTTATTCATGTTTTGATCGGTGCATCGAACAGTTTATGCTCTTAAATTCTAAATATAGCAACTATAGGTCTACGCAATTTTTACACGCCATTATCATAACGTCGATGCCATCGTCGACCTTAATCGCGTAGATTCTAAACAATTTCATGGTCGAAACACTCAAACCCGTTATAGGCTACACCTTCGAGGAGAAATTCAAGCGATAACCGAATTACCGTCGGTTCGAAGGTCACCTACTGAGAATCTACCTGACCTGCCTCGTACATAATTCAACCATCTGCCCTCTCTCAGGCTCGTGAAATACCTGTTCGCTGACGACACTGTTTGTAATCCATGGAGAGCCGAAACTGGCTAGCGACTGCTGTTCGAACGGTTAGCTTGTTACCTGAATGCTATAAACAGCGCTTAAAAGATACGTCGTTCGAATTTATGGAACAATGCTCGTCCCACCTTTTGTAGAAGTCCCCTGGAACGTCCCGGGACTTTTACGGGCGCGTACTAGGAACACGATTATGCCAGAGGATTATTTGTGGTGTTCTCTCTGCGTAGTTGTTAACGACGTTGTCGAGGAACAACTCTAAGCGCAATTTAGAGGCTTTGTCTTTAGTTTTGTGGATAAACGACAGAGAGGTAACGTTATTCGTTGGCCGATTGGAATATTTAGAGTTTCAGATCGATATTTTGTGAATTTACCAACTTAGAGAATTATGGATTTTAAGAATGAAATATCCTTTTCGGACTTTACGGTCTTATCAATATAAATCTTTACAGCGTTAACAATCGGAGTTATAGAATTTTATCGCATCAAATAAGCCGCTATATGCAATACCTTTATTGGTCCGAGGATGTGCTATAAAATATAATTCGCCTGTATGAATATAAAACTCAACGATCTTTAAATTCAGTAGTTTCAAACACACGAAAAACTCGTCACAGGCGAACGCGAAGACAAAAGAACCGGCTGCATGCGCTGTAGTAAATTCGTTTTGACATTCGAGGGAAGGATTCCCGTTTTACTTCAATTACCGTGCAACCTGAGAGGCATCTCCGGTGATATCGTTCACCCGATCCTCTTCCTCCCTTCCACCCTGTCGTCCTTTCTCCGTAGCCATTTGTTCCTCGTCCCGTGTCGCTTGTCAGTCAAGCAGAGCGGCGCGAATCGGTCGAAGCATGAAAGTTTTACTCGCGATTACTCCTCCAGTCAATTAGGGGCGAGCGGATTCGATTATCGTCGAGTAATCCCGAACCTAGGGTAAGCAACGTGCCGTTGTCTCTGTCGGAAAATGATTCCGGTCGAACAGCGTAGTAGCTAGGTACACCTACGACTTTCCACCGCTTAATACGATTCTCCAACTTTTTTCTCTCTGTCCCTCTCCTTCCGTCGCGTCGCTAAAAATAAGATTGGATGATACGCAAATGGAATTTCGGCGCAGAACGAGCAATCTTTCAAAGCTCGCGCTTTCGTTCAATGTTGCAAGGGTTAATTCATAAATTGGACGTAATTGGAAAACGATGCGCTGATAATCTTCACGCGCGATGAACGAAGATACGTCGAGAAATCGTTAACAACCCGACAGGGATTTTAGACTTTGTTGTTTTGTACTTAATTCTTTGGGATCGCGGTTAGTTACGGTTATGTGAAACCGAGACGGGGAAGAATACACAGGCTGCTGTCTTTGCATAGCGATGCCTACCTTTGTTCGTTCCGTGGCCGAAAACCAAAAAGTTCGACGACAACGATCGTCTAAATCGAGGCCGGATACGACGCTCCGCCGATAATTATACCGAGTCCGTGGATTTTCATTATACATGCGCATAGGTAGGCGACCGAGCCTCGAGGTTGCCCTCCCACCTTTCGTTCCACGGGACAGAGAGGATCCAGGAAATTACCGATGAAACGGCCTGTCAGACATGCTGGGACTTAGAGGGCCATCGCGTACGGAAACGTTATTTCTTCGTGTATAGAACCACAGCGGCCGATAGAAGGCCACGTTTGTCGAGCTTTCGATTTCTTTGGCGGCTCGAGCGACTGCGGTGACTACATTTCTTGGCTGAAGACGCGACGTTTCGTGGAAACGAGTCGATCGGGATATTATATCGCGCTCTTTTAAGGTTCTTCTCTAAGATAGATGTTATGGCTTTGTTTTTTGATCAGGCGAATAGGTGGACAAGAACCGGCGTAGAATTTTCTTTATACTTATTCGCAGATCAATATTTTTGCAAGGCAAACTCTGGCTTGGCAGAATATATTAAAACTTAGGTTTCTATCTGTTTTACGACATACCAGTTTCGATTCACATTCTTCGAGGATGCGGTGTTCTTGCCGAAACAACGTTTTAAAACGCGAAAAGCTGTACGTAGTCCTCTTGAAAAGAAGAACCACGTATGTAAAAGTTACGTACTGATTTCTTTCGTAGTCTGGTCGAAGAATTTTAAGACTGGAACAAACGTTGCCATCACAGTGTCTGTGATTTCGCGTTTCGAGCGAAGATTCGGTTTTCCACGGTGGAATAAAAACATCGGGAAAAATTTATTGGACGCGTTCGCGATACGAGCCCTACAGCGGTTTGTAGAACGCCACCCGGTACCCAGACGCATATATGTGCATATATCGCACATATACGTGTGCACATACCTGTCCGATTTCCAACAAGAGAGGACACAAAGGGGGTCGACGATGGCGGGCTACATTGGGGGTTGCGGTGTCAATAATACATCGTGCTGTTCGTATGTAGGTGACTCTTGGTAGCGGGTATTCGAGCCGCGTTCGTGCACGAACAAAAATCGTGAATATCGTCTTTTATTCTCACGAAGGAAGATATCCTCGGAGATCGTATCTTTGAGTTTGAGGTCTCGATTATGCTCGTCGAATTCGAACGATAGAAGATTTTATGGTTGTAAGAAGATCTCGAGTAGGAAATATGTATCGAGAAATAGAGAATTCGATGTTCTTGCAGTCCCCTTTCAAGCTGAATTCCATTCTAATTGAATTTAAATAATCTTCCAGTAATTCGTGCAGATACAAAATACATAAATTACAATACGCTATATCGACTCGATGCGGCTCAAACACCGTCGTACGCATTTACAAAATTTTATCGGACCGCTGGAATTACTAGCTTTATACGCTTTCTCGTTCGATCAGATATCCAAAAAGCTCCTAGAAACCGCGCGATGTATCTTTATAAAGGAATAACGTTGGAGTTCGTAGTATCGGACGAATCGATGTAACGATATTTATGAAGAAATAAGAACGCAATAACGATCGCAAGATATTGTCCGTTGGCTCTGGGTACATTACAATTTCCCGGTCTTCTGGAGCCACAAATTTCCCAGTTTGACCGAGCATCGTGCAATTGGCGAGATCGTCCGTACGCATTCGCCATTCGACATTTACATTTTCCGACGGTTTCGCAAAATACCGTGGTTATTTACACGGCATCGACACGTTCGACGGTTGCAGGGTGCGGCGGTCGGAAGGTGGCGGCGTCGAGCGCGCAATTTCCACGGCGGAATTTCGAGCGTGGACAGCGGCGCAGCAAAATTATTATTTTATTCGCGGAACTTTACTCATTTCCTCGGTCGTAGCCATCGTTGTATCTCCCTCGTGGCTGCTCTCTGGTCGAGTTTACGGCTCTCCCGCCTCCAACCCCGGCGTGGCCGCTTCCCATACACGGTGACGCGCTCGCACATACGTATTGCCACATATACGAGCACACGTAAACATTCGTATGCACGGAGAGACGTATACGTGTATGGAACGCGGAGAGAAGGTGGAAGCTCGTGCAGCCGCGCCTGCGGTACATATATTAGCACGTTCGACGCACACAACGCCGTGAAACAGCGTCGCACGCGCGCACACGCCACACTCGTACGTGATATATGTCTGGCTGTACGTGGCGGTTGAGTGGAGTTGTGGTGGACGGGTGGGTGGCCGTGTGGGCGGGCGGACGATAGTTTATTCAGCGGATTATTGACGGGTGGTGTGTTCGGGTCCTACATGCCGTACGGCACACTCAAAATAGCCCCCGGTTAACCCCTGACGCTGGCATTTGAAATATCGACCTTTTCGAATTTAGTCGGGATATGCGGTTGCTGCGATCGACCGGCCATCGAACGGGGGACGCCGCTTGATCACCGCAGAGAGATCGTCGATCTCGTTCAGGTGTCTCGCATCTTCCCTCCTCTCACGAAATTATTCTATTTCGAGGAATCCTCGTTCTTGAACGTTCCTTCGTTTCAGGACTGCCGTGACTGTTTTGGCTGTAAAATTGTTTTACGTTTTACTTTACGGTGAATCGACGATCTAGCCTGCTGCAATTTCGGCTTGATCGTTTTACTTTTATTTATTCCTTTGTTCGTTATATTTTCTCATATTTGTATACTCGAGATAAGTGACGAAAAGTGATGGCACTGACCTAGAGGCAAGTTAAACATTGCATATTTAGGAAGTAGAGAAAATATTCATTTATCGACTGACCTTTATTTCCGTAAAGAGCGTGAATCACTGCGAATTGCTTGTTTTACAGCGTTGTTCTCTCAACGAAGCGACGTTAGATTTTAAAGTTGACACGAGCATCGCCGATCCGAAAGAATATAACGACAATGTTTCACTATGATTCGTGGATTAGTTAATCGGGATAGTTAGGTAATTAACGAGATAATGGTAATTAATCGCGATTAATTTCAAATATAAATCACAGGCAAGTACTAACTGAAATTTGTACGATTGAACGTCGTATCGATTCTCATGAAGTGCCGTGTACGCAATCAATTTTTAATGAAATTTTCACAGATTTCTATTGCGTACTGGGCGAAATGAATTTTGCAACGGTACGAGTAGTAACAGCGCATTGGTTATTAAACTAAAAGCGTGCAGCGATGTACTCCACATATATACGAGAGGTCAAATTTTTAATTTTTAAAAATTGTTTATACCATACATGCAATATTTCGTTGCGCAGGTTTTACTCGATTGTTTTGTTTCGATACGTTTAATAATTTCTCGAGTGAAATCCTCCTTTAGAACACTAAACACCTACGCAGATACGAATATTTCATACTTTAAGCATTGGAAAACGATATTTTTTATAATAATACAACATATTGTTTCAAACATTGCGTCAATACTAATTATTGTATATTTCTTTCGATCGAAATTAACGACGAAAAATCATGAAATCACGATGAAATAATATTTTTCAACGATAGATTCTGCTTGTTCCCAACATCTTTCCCTACGCTAAAAGCTCAAAGTACGAAACAACCGAATTCCAACGTAAATTATCTTTCTTTTTTGGGGACCAAATTCCCTTCCTATTCTACCACTTCGATTCGGCGAATCAACAACCAGTAATGCGTTCTGCGCATTAACCGCTATACACCCCGAATCAACCCTCGGTGGAAAAGAGCGAAGGAAAATTTGAAAAACAGAAAATTTCGTGTCAACGATCGCCGCTGTAATATTTAATTTTCCTCGTAGGCCGCCATATTCACGCGAACCACAGTGTTCAGTTACAGATACCCACTGGCCTCTTCTCTTGCCCCCTCCGCGGCTCTGCCATTTTTCCTTTTTTTCCTTTCCATATACACTCTCGTTTGTTGGTGTACTCGCGTGATATCTCGCATTATCAAGGTGAGCCGACCGCGCCGCGCCGACAGAAGAAGAAAAAAAGAACGACGCGCTTTTTTCATCCGGTGAGCTGACCACGGGTTCGCGCGGCTAAAGCCGCGTTTACACCGCGAATCGTCAGCAACTCGTTGCTATGCCGGCCGCTTCCTATCGGCACGGCCAGTGGGTGTTATTGATAATTCGATCGCGTCGAACGCTATGATGCAATTGATACAGTTCTGCGTTCTGTTCGATGAAATTGCATAAGTTGCCGGTTCGTATTGCGTAAACTGGAGGATTAAGGTTCCGTGTTCCGTTGCATCCATCCAAGTACGATGTAAAAGTGTTCGATCTCTCGTAACTGCAGTTTCATCTGCTTACGAAAGCACGTAATTGTGATCGATTAGAATTCCTTGAAATCTAGGAAATTATCGACATAAACGAGCGATTGGTATCGCTGTAATAAAGTGCCATACACATGTGTGTGATTTAAAAACGACTCGGACGTATGTCAACATGCATATGAATATATATGTTTTATTCATTTTTGTTATTTCTTCGAATCGGAACTGGCTACGCCGACAGGTTTACGAATGCGTTTAAAAATTAGCAAACATAAGGAGTTAGATTGGTACGCTTCGAACCTAGAACGCCGTAGGAAAATTAAATTAAATTTCTTCGTCGTATGTGAACAGGGCTTAAGGGAATACTTGAGGAGGAGTATAGCGTGTGTGCGCGCGTTAACACACACGTAGATTTTCCACACGGTCACGTGTGGACGAGCTGATAGGGATAGCCATGCAGGTCTGCGTAATTGCCGGCGCGGTGCTACCGACCACTTCCGGTCCACGTATCCGCTCCTGCAAGCACCTTCCTTTCGCCGGAAAGTAACACGCGCTTCCGCGAGAACGTAAAACGTTATGAAGGACTCTTACAGCTCCTTGCCTGTGTAAATCCCCTTTTGCTAAAACAATGACATATTTTAACTGGTTAGCCCGAGGACAATGAGGAAATTTTATTTTATTACTTCCGATACGCGACATTACAAATTTTATATAATACTTGACATTCAGTTTTCCACGTTTCGTACATCGTTAACGCATCGATCTTCTCGCACGTTTTCCCGAGATCGTCTACAGCAGGAAACAGAATAAAATAGCGTTCATCTACAAAATATTTACGCGGGTACTAGTATGTCTAAGTTTAGCATCCGAGTTTTCTGGCAATGCGTCTGTCATTGAATTAATCTTGAAATTGAATAATTCGCATGATTCTTAGTACACGTTCCTACCTCTTGCCATGTATATACATGTACATATATTATATATTTACACATGTATATACGATATTTGCGACACGCGCGATCTGTTTCGAGTAAAGAGGTTATCACTGGCGGCAAAATTGATTCACGTATTTATATTTTGCTGTGTTCCGCTTATCAATGAAACGACTTAGATGTGTAGAACACGTGTTCCCACTATATTCGCAAAAGAATATAACAGTTATAGCGAGTTACGCGTGTCGTGATCACCCTAACCGTGAAATTTGTTACGTACAATATAATCGAAATATAACAGACTTATCATATTATTTATTTATGCCGTGGTGCATTTTATATTTCTTTAATCGGGAAACATCAATCGCACGGACGATTATGAAAGTGACTTAAGTCGTATATTTCTTGTTTCGAGATATATCAAGTTATAGGTTCGACGCATGAACCGTATTCCGTTTAATGACGCAACCATCAACTCGGTCCAACGGTTCAATTTCTACTATTTTGCGAAAACGGTTTCAGATTATTGTAGTGTAAATAGACGGAAAGCAAAATAAGCCATAAACTCGTTCTTTTTTTAGATTCTTCACTTTGGCCACTCTCATAATCACCGGCACAATTAAAGAACAGACAGTGTTTACTATGAGGCGAGGAAAAACTCGCGAAGGTGAACTTTAGTTAAACCAGAACCAGTTTTTAAGAAAAAAGTTTCCAGTAGTTCGACTGATTCAGTATTAAAACATTATATAACAGTAAAAGAAATTTTATAGATCGCGGCTTATATAAGTTTTTAAACGGGTATATTGCTCAATCCGTATAGTATATTATCTTCGTTTTGTATTTTGATATAGAGATCCAAAGCAATAACATGTTTACAAATTTGATAATCTACCATTAAATAGATAGAAAGCTGACGTTTCACCATTGGCAAGCTTCATTCAATTCCGTATTACTAATAAAAGTACATTTGCTATCGATCAGGATCGCAATGTATTCTTTATTAGCCCGTATCTACGTGGATTTCGTTATACGCGCGTGTCGTAAATCCGGAAGACTTGAACGCGTGTGTAGGAAGCCTCTAAACAGCAACGTGACGGTGTACGCGTGCGTCTATGTACACGGAAACCGAGAAGAGAGGTAACTAGAGAGAAACGAGGTTTCGCGCGAATCGATGGCTAATAGTCTCCCCGCTGTAATTAATGCAACAAGTTGATACCTAACACTTATCTTCGCTCACGCGGCTTTCACGGTTAACCCGCCACGAGTTTCGAAGCGAGCCGCGTGTACGTATTGTCCTCGATCGAATCCGAACTTTTCAATCGCCTGTCGTCTCATTCGTTCCCTTCTTTATTCCCTGTTCTTTGAAAATCTTCCTTGTCAGGGACTTCACGGACTTTGCTCGCATCTTGATAATCTCCGATACGTTCGTTTCGTCGTCGAGTCGTCGACCGTATGATATGGTCGCTTCCTCTAGCGATTGGCTAATTCCGTTAACATTTGTTAGATATCCGAGATCATTGACAGTAATTGAGAATGCATAGTGATGCGGGATTTAGAAAGTTTTGGCTTGGAAATGTGATATTATGAAAGTAGTACTAGAAAATAGAGAAACTGTGGAGAATAAAGGTATAATCACGAGGATCGTAAAAAATATAAAAGCAAGAAGAATATAGCGGCGATTCGATGTACGGATATTCGTTTGAGAAGATTTATGTTTTGGAAATTGAGCGTCTAAAGCGTTTCAGCTTCGAACGTAGATAATTGTTTCAAAGAGGAATCGGGATGCCGTATCGCCATATCGAGGAGCTTGCGATGTCAGCAAAGGGGGTTTAAAAGACGAATGCGCGTGACGATCGTTTAGTGTTCCGTTTACGATTCCGATGGAAAGATGTACGAGTTGTCATTAGGGGTGAGAACCCCTCTGATCTTCGTCCAAGTGTTTTATGATCCTGTTCAGTTTTATTACCCCCCCCCCCTTTACAGCTTCGGTTACAACGCGTCTCGGCAATTTAATCTTTTAATACTCTCTTCCACAAATCTCGTATTAAGCCTTAAACGCACTTGCTTTTCTGCCATGAGAAACCATTCGACGCGAAAATATAGCAGTTAACCAACACTGCTAATTTGATCGAACTTTTCTCGATGGAAACGAGATTGACGTCGATCGTAGCTTTCAGTTTGGTTGGACTCGGTCGATTTTACTTTACGACAACTCTTTGGTTACGATACGCATTGTACAGGTATTTCGGATAGCGTCAAAAAACATTTAGATAGCGTTTGGAGGTTTAAAGTATTATTTATGAACGATTTGTCCCTTTTATCTCTCATCTTTTTCTCTATTCTTCTCTGTTTAGAAATTCTGTTTTCGATGGGATAGAGGTCGAGTCTTTTTTTTCCATTGAACTCAAAAAATAAAGCGCGTTAGTAAAAAAATTGTCAAAAAATCATTCGAGAGCCGGGACGCGCTTGTTATTGCGACATAGAGTAAATAGGAATATAAATCTGGAAATTCTCGTATTTATTGCCGCTCTCGTATTTCACAAAATTTCGGAAACGTGTATCGTTACACGAAACAAAATGTGGAAAGGAGTATAAATTTCAAAATTTCATTAAGATCTGTCGTTGCTAAATTCCTGTTCGTTTTACGCTCCATTTTTTCCTAGTGCCGATAAAATTTAACGTTAACTAAAAATACTATTGAAAAAAAGGGGGGGGGGGGAAACGAATCGTACAAAAATAGAGAAATGTTACGAGAAAAGAAAGATTCGATCCTTTCAAAAGAACGTAACTAAACTAGAACGTTAGATAAAAGATTCATCCGTTCGCCATCATTTATGATCTATGACACGTAGATATTTCAATATTCTGTCATCATCGTTATATTTTACGTTTTATCCGTCGAAACGAGGCAAAAGATCGATCTCTAACATTGATAAGGAGGTACGTAAGGACAAAAGGAAGGACAAACAGAAACGTGGCGCGATCCTAGAATATCGCGATCGGCTGGTGGACCAGTGGCGGGAAACGAATGTGTTTTGTAAACGCGATGAAAAGGTATTCTGACGGTCGTTTCCCGCTTTTTCGATTACGCAGGATTGGTAAATATTCGACGAATTCCGGGCCGGCGACTGCTGGAACAGATATAGGCGGGCATAGTTATTGGTTACGCGTTTATAATTGATATTACACCCCCGCGCGCGCGGAAGAGAGCTCGCTCGTGAAATTTACTGACGATTGCCGGCCGTTGTTTCGGCCGTTCGTTCGTGTTTGCCCTGGCAAAAAATATTTCCGATTTTAAAAGCTCGATGCCGGTTAAATGAAAAATATCCGCCCGAGCTGTAGAAACTACGGCCGTTGTTAATCTGCCGTTTCGGCGGGCGTGGGCCAGTTAGGACATTTTTCCTTTTTTTTTCCTCTTTCACCTTTTTATTTTATTTTATTTATTTTATTTCACTCTTCAATTTTCGCGAAAGTAGTAGCGGTCGGATATCTGTTGAGTTTAAATAGCAATTTTTCTTGCCGTTCGTCGTATTTCTCTCTGATCTTCCTTTCGTATTTTGTTTCGTTCTATTTTACTTTTTTTTTTTTTTGCTATATATATACTTTATTAGTATTCCATAACATGTAATCGTAGAACAGGGTGTAATAAATCTTTTGGTGTTTTCGATGGAAATATTTGAAATTACTAACGGTGGTGGCAAAACGTTATAATAATAATAAAAAAAAAAAAATGATTTATCGTTAACCGCGTATCTTCGCTCGGAGACTCGTACAATTCAAAAGCAGCGATTAGAACATTTTACGATTGATATCATCGTATCCAGTTTATATCTCACGTAACGTAAACAAATAAATCAGCTTCTCAAATGCTCCTCGAGCGAAACAGTAAACAAATCGCCGAAGATACTCAGAAGCTCCCCTAAAATCGTCGGTCAAAGCGAGCACGCCCTTTAAACGTTTCATTCGTCGAATTCGAAAAAGATCAGCATCGTAATAGCCCGACTATAGGCAGATCTGCCCTTTGACCGATCAAAAACCCACCCCTAATTACGCAACGCGGCTGTAATTCACGGGCAGGGAAGAAGAGCTTTTATCGCGACGGATAAAAAGAAGGTCCACCGAAGCCGGGCTTAAGATTCGGCGAGGTTGGCAGCCAGCCTGATGCAGCCTGGGGATAAAAGCGACCACCCCGCTCCGCAAACTCCGCGGACACACAATTAGGGGATCGTGCAGCCACGGATATTTCTGCCAATTCTTGAGAACCTTCCGCCAGTATTAAATGCAAACCCCTTTGCTCGAGGTGCTGGGACTGGTGGCTATGGCAGTGATGGTAGTGGTTGGCGGATAAAGAGAAAGCAAGGAAACGAAGGGATGAGAGAAAGAGGGTTGGAAAGAATAGAAAGAGGGAAAGAGGGACAGACGGGGGCTGTTGCCTAGTTTTAGCTTTCGAAATGGGACTTGGTAAGAAGTTTCTGGCAGCCAGTTTTCTCTGTGCGCACCGTGGATGCACCTGCGCGAAAGAGTCGAAAGGGGTTGGCAGAGGGTTGCAGGACCGATCGGTGAAAAGTAACGAGGGTTGGGTCGCTATATAATTACCGTTAATTGAATTCTTAGTGGCGACCGTCCAACGTACCACCTACGACGCGGCCAGGCCCTTCAGGGTCTTCTGCCTGTTAGAGGACACGGTGTATGTGCGCGAACGTTTGAATACGTGTTTGTACGGGTGTGTACACGCTGGAACTCAGGAGTTGGCGTGTATTCGCGAGCGCCTGTGACTCGCCGTGCCTTAATGGATCGGGAAATTATTGCGCGAGATCTCTCCGGAGGACGAGATCGTTTTGCTGCTTGTGTTTCTTTCACCTGAAACTGGGTGTGCGTCTCTTATACTGGGTGTCGCGTTTTAATCTGTAAATGGAAGCAGCTTGGCTCGGGGAAATTGAATGTATGGTCTCGTCATCGAAGAAACGACCGGAGGAGAAGGCGCTTTTTCGGGCTGTTGCTATGTTTTTTAGTGTTTTGTGTTTCTTTTTCTTTTCCTTTTTCATTTTTCTTTTATTTTTTTATTTTTTTATTTTTTTTGCAACTCCGCGGTACAGCTAGTAGTTCTCGATATTAAAATCCGAGACTGTACAACAACGGATGAAAGTAAGTTAAGCGTGTAAAGTCAATTTGAAATTGTATAAAAATTAATCAAAAAACGCTCGAACAGAAACGCCCGTTAAAAAAGATGATCTTCCGTTTATTTTCTGAATAAATCATATTTTACATCGACTTCTGCAAAACATCTACACTGGATGGTTCGAACTGTATGTATGGCAGAGCTGTATATCAGAGAGCGACTGTAATAGGTATAAAATTGAATGTACATAATTATCGCGTGCTGAGCAGAATTGCCAGAGCCAAAAATCAATCGTCATAAAATCGGGTCCGATGCGTTTCAATCGACAGTCGGGGATGTTTAGCCAACGAATTCAATAACGAAGATTAAAACGCGGCCATCGGCCTTATTATGCCAAATTACACCGGCAACAAACGCTAATAGCCGGGATACGTTATTCCTCTTTCCCATTAACGAGCTGTCGCCGTGGCGAGGCAGCTTCGAGAGGGAATATCGTTCGCGGTGAACGCGACAGGGTGCCAGCCGAGCACTCGAACGTTTATTCATTAAGACGAGGCACATTTGTTTGGCGAGCATTAACGTTTAATTAGCAAATTACAACCAAAAATTGACGTTTTCCGGGTCGGGAAGGTGCGAACGAAGGTTCGAGCGACCGGCATCCCGACGCTCCCGTGTAACTCAATTATCATTTCAATTAAACGAATTGTTTTAATTGATTTAATTTTTTGATGTGCCGACGCGATGATGCGCCCGAGTTTAAATCATCGGGTAACCGGGGACCGTGACCGCTTGTCGATGGAAAATGTAAAATATCGTTGCACTATCGACCGGTTTGCGAGGTAGGAAAATTTAATTTATTTGCCGATGCATCGGCGAAAACACGTTGACGTGTGCGTGAGCAGTGTATACGTTTCGTCTAGGGGATGATTTTTGAAATTGTACGCCCCGCTACTGGGCTGGCTCGATGATCGTTGTTCCGGTCGAGTTTTATGGCACGTGAATGTTTGTGAAAGTTAGAGGGGAACGAAAAGGAAAATCGAGAGGCAAATGCGATAGCGATAAAGTTTCCTTGAATTATTATTATTATTATTATTTTTTTTTTTTTTTTTTTTTTTTTAGAAAAGCTTTAGTCAGAAAATCGTTGGTATTATTTGCGAACGAGAAACTAGAAATGTTAGCGATGCGATGATAAAAGACGCAACCTCATTTTTTGTAAGCGTCATTTAACATATACACCTATATCATTCTCATAAACGGTAAAACAAATCGAAAAGTCCATATTCTCGAACACGGTATAAATTTCTTTATCGCTCCATTCTTCGAACGTTCATTTTCATTCGCGCTATCTAAAAAGTAATAAAGCAGAATCAATTAGCAGTTAAACAAGTCTTTCAAAAGAGACGAGTGTCTCCTCTTTCGCCGTGGTCCTTTTCCCCTCTTCTCCTTCTCGGCGATGCTTTCAACGGCTTTCATTCCGCCTTCGTCCGGTTCGTATCGCGTTCGGAGCATACTCGCAGCGAAAAACCGTCGGCGAGCACGGCACAACGTTACCTCTGACATTCGCCGAGCGAAATGTACGGCTCGGTTGTAACGTCGACAAAGAAATCGAGGTACGGTCTGGGATGGGATCGTAAACCGACTCTCGATGGAATTGCTCCGGGAAACAGTGAGAATTCGGTTGAAGCTCCGCCATCGCGTTCTCCCTTACTTCACCACCGTGTTCGAACGAATACGTGTTAAACCTACGTGTATGTACGTTAGAAAAGAAAATAAATAGTCGCATGGATTCTTTACAGGCAAATAACAAACAGCGAAATTTTGTAGAAAAAGTGACCGACGAAACAACGTAACGCTCGATTTTGAGATCGTGCGGTTATCTTTCCAATTTTTCACGCTTAATGTATTATTCAAAAATTGCTCAAATACTTTGGCAAACTACTTTCTGATCGCATACACCATGCATAAAATCGTCCGTCGTTATCGATTAAATCTATACACTGTAGTGGTTAATTTATACGATGCGTTTCTCGTAGGAAAAGGTTAAATAACGAGGGAATGTTTCTTCTCAAGGATCAATGATACACGCGTCGATGTAATCGCGTTCCCCTGACTCAGTTCGTCGTAGATCTCGTAGATCAGGATCCTTGGCGGGCAGAACGTCGAGCATTATCGATCTTGCGCGATGAATTTAGCTCGATACACCTGACGACCTTTCCTGCCATCCACTCCGTTACCTTCGCCAAAGAATCCTCGCGATCCTCACCGTTACTTCTTCGAGCAGTCACGAACGGGCGCGAGCAGAACGAGCCAACGAAGCTGCGTCAAATCGCCTCGTTTGTCGAGCGCAATTTAGAACGTGGTTTCTGCACGCGTGTCGCATCTTCGTTTTTATCCTTCTCTCTTCTTTTTTCCCTTCTCTTTCTTTTTTTTTCCACGAGGAATTCACCGGGACGAAAGAAGGTTCGCTCGCGGGGATTTGACGATTCGGTTAAATTGACCGCGCAAATCCGACAACCATGCAAAAACTCGTGTTTGTATTTGGAATTTGTATTCTTACGGTTGAATGTTTCCTGCTTTTTTAACCCCTTCTTTCATACAGGACGTTACATTTAAATCGATTCCCGCGAATATCTTTGAAATTGTTCACGTAGGACGAAATTCGTCCGATGAGTAAATTCTTAAACCTTTCTGCAACATCATGGGTATATAAAAGTGTAATCAAACTGGTTTCACCAGTTTTTAATTACATTTCATCGATGAATGAAAATGCTTTTCAAAGATAAACGTAACATAATTGTACTCGTTACACTTGTAATTATATTTTGAGTAATTAAAAATTGTTCTCTATTTCTTTATAGGTGAGTTGTAATTACTGAGTTCGCCACTGTGTCCTATACGACTCTTTGGAGGGAAAGCGAACAGAAACAGTTTGAAGGTAGTTCCAATCTTTCGTAAATTATATTATTTATGAATATTTAAATGCTTCAGTTTAATTTCGCTAGATAAATACGGAAAAATCACATTCGTTTACAATCTTACTCGCTTCGTATTGATTTTATAATATAAAGAGTTTGATATTGGGTTTTATTTATTTTTCACAACTAAAAATGTATTCTTTCGAAGTAATTTTATACGCAGATAGAAATTTACAAAATTAGACGCGTAAGTTCGATTCGGTATACGCAACAGCATATCGTTCTTGTAATGCAAAAGAGTACAAATATTGGAAAAAAAGTTCGCAGACACCGGACGAAATATTAAAAATTCTAGAACGTCTCTGCTGGAAATTTGCTCTTGTAACTATAACTGGGATATTACTGATCCTTTTTACGTCGATCAATTTTTTGCATCAATACGGTCAAAGAGAAAAGAAATTCTACCACTTTGTGATGTCCGTCGGATTTTTCTTTGGCTGGCATAGTAGCCGAGTCATTCAGAGTGGGGTCGATTGAGAGCGCGGCAAAATTGAAAATTGCCATAATCCAGCGGCAGTTACGGTAATACCCGGTAATATCTACACGCGCGCTCGTACGGCATCGTTTCAAGGAGATTTTTATGCTAAACTCACCACCCGATGATGCACGTAACACCTAAGTTTCGTGGCAGTCAAGCTGCTGCCCGAGAGAAAGTATAGTAATCAACCGGTCGATTGCTTTCTAGAGTAGGATGCCTGAAACACTACTGCTGCTGCCAGCTCTCGGTCGCCGTGAACCTTCAATTTTTCGTCTCCTACTATCGATCGAAGATCTCTCTGCGTTTATACTCTTCGGCTGTTTTCCTGCCGATATCTCCAGCAACCATGTACCACGCGCATCATACGAAAAACTATACAATTGCGTTTAAAAACACACCGAAAACTCGTCCACTTTGTATCTTCCTTACTATCTAAGCGTCTAATCGCTTCGCTTATTATATCGTCGTAAAGTTACCCACAAAGTTCATCGACGAAATCCTCCAGCGATTAAAGGGGAAAAAACGTGGCCATCGATCAGACCCCTTGGTTCGAAACTACAGGCAATCTCGAGAAATCATGAACTCCGATCGAAAAGAGATTATCCGAAGCCCCAAAACCGATCGCTCAGCTCGTGCCATACTCTTTCTACGCGCAGAGTTAGGGGAACGATAACGAATTAGGGGTGACAGGCGCGATTAATTGCGCAGGCCAGACACCAGTCTTATTCCGTGTACGACTGCATCAATCACGGTCCCGCGGAGGCCCGTTGCCCTTCCATTATCGCGACGAGTCGCAGATAAGCTATCACGGCTAATATCATCGATCTGGCCGGTTTGCATTTCGATTATGAGCGGCGGCGCATTCTGTCGCAGTCTCTCCCTCTCTTATTTCTCTCTCAGCCTGATGGGCTTCGTTGCACCGGTCAAGCTAATTGAAATCTACGACTTTGAACTTGCTCCTCGTCCTCGTCATGAAAGGGGGAGAAGAGTGATATTAACGAGCGAGCCACGATGCTCGGCCAAGCACCAATAACGGACGATTTGTCGCTCGATCGCTAATCACTGATTACAAGCGTCTCGGCTAACTATCACGCCAACACCTTCCCTTGATTTGTGTGCCGGATAATGATCCGACGTAGAGATTTCCACCTTTACGAATCTCATTTCTGCATGTTATTTTGTGTAATATCGTTCGCGCGGCGTAAGTTTCTTTCATTTCGAAATGATTTATACCAAATAAATTCTGAGAGTCTCTCAGATTTGTAGTAATTATTACATTTTGTACAGAATACTGCCGTGGTACAAACGAAAAGGAAGTGATAAAAGTAAGTCGTAAATGTACAATGAAATTGTTTCGCATAGACTCGCGTTTACGTGAAAATCGAATTTCAATATTCGTTAAATACTCGAGCATCCCCTTGCCGATTGTTTAGACGCTTTCGAAATGATTGTTGCGCGGTTATTTAGATCAGACATCCGAAACACTAATATTCTATCCGATCTTCTACGTATTACGTTTTACGTCTCACGTCCTACGCGATGTATCCTAATACCGCACCTTTCATATATTCCATATTCTGTACTTTATTCTCTTTTTCCCACATTCGTATTTGTCAGTTAATTATTTTTGTCATTAGAAAAGCGATCGAACTTTACACACTGACTTATCCTATTGCACCGGCTACTCGTAATATCGTTTCGAGAGTCAGTGAAGCAAAAGCAATTATAAAAATCTTCGATGATTCGCCGAACGAACGAAACCGTTCGCCTTGAACAAATCCACGAAGAATCGCAACCGAGCCACTTTCGATAGATCGATCGGTGCAGGCGTGTGATCTCGGAAACGCAGTGTGGGTGCAACAGCATTCAGCTCGTATTCATTGGCCGGATCGTGACTGCACCCGATGATTGGACTGCCGAGGTGTACGCCGTATACGCAGCAAACTCGCAACAGTCGGTGACGCAGGTCATCGCGCATTTTTCGAACACCGGGTACATCGACCTGGCCGTGCCAGACGACGCACCGGTCGAGTGCAATTTGCAGACAATCCGCGACGATACCACGGCGGGGGACGAGGAGTATTTTTTTACTTATCACCCTGCTGGATTTAGCGATGGGCTGAAAAGACCTCGGCCACCGCAACCGTGCGCCGGAAACCACGAATTGCCTCGGATCGTGCTCGAAATTGAGAGTTTTCGAAGAGTCTCGGAGATTTTAAAATCACTCCATGTATCTTCAACTTGTTATCGAGAATATCGTTGTTAAAATTAAGAGGACAATCCCGATAATTGAAATTTCAATAATTTCCGTTTGTTCATCGACTGTACTACTTCAAGAACTACGCGTGATGTAAAGTTCGAAGGGATTTTAATTTCAAGTACGAGACAAGTACGCGATCCTTGTTTAATAAATGCGAATATTTATGTCAGAAAGCGTAGTACTTGCAAGAACATAGGTTTTTGCTAGCGGTATGTATTTGGAAATGGAACATGTCTTGGACTTTGCATTCGATGACGCATGACGGCGTTACGTCAGGTCGTTCGCTGTGAATGCGGGTTCCGTGGACGACAGTATCTCGTAAAGTTCGCAAAAATCGTCGCGGTTGATTAAACATACAGTGGCGAGGTTCTTTCCTGATTACGTAGCGCTATTTGTCCAAGAAAGTTCCGTACAGTTTCAACGTTGGACGAATTCGTTCGAAGAGAATCTTGCCTTTCCGTTCGATGAATTTCAATCGCCATAAAAAAGAAAAAGAAAGAAAGAAAAAATAGACATCTCAGAGTACAAATATTTTTCGCATTGAAATCGTTTAGAAGAAACTCTTTAAACAATCGTAGAACGTACTCCGCTATCGCTGCCACGATCTCGCTAAGAGATGACAGAATCGCCTCTGCCAAATCGAGCGGGGCAGCGTTTCAACGTTGAAATGACGCAGGATGCGTCGATCTGGCGTGCATCTACGTAGGTAGTAGGTGTGCATCCGCTCGCATAAGGTGCGTGTGGTTACGTGTGAACCACGAGCGTTGCACGCATATTCGCACGCGCATGTACGCACACATACACGGACAATACGTAGAGAGAAGCGACGAAACCATGAGCTACCGACAGACGTTCCATCGCTAGCGACGCCCACTCGCACGAGAGATGCCAAGACTTCTGACAATGAGTCCCGACCTCAGCAGTTCTCATCTGGCTGGCCGTGGCAATAGAAGGGGGTAGATATTTCGAAACGGGTAAATATTTGGGCGTCGCTGCGTTATGCACTCGCCCGACGAAAAATAGGATCGATATTCTGGCACCTATCGCGTTGTTCCGAATACGTGGAAAGAATTTTGTTGCAACGTGTTTTAAGGATAATTTTCTACTAAAATAAATTCAGATTTTTCAAGCGCGAGGAGAGAGAGAAAGAGGAGAGATTAACGGAATTAGAATGGATTTGAAGCGATTAATGGATTAGAGAAGGAAACCAGCGATTCTTTCCTTTAGAAGATAGAAGACTTGAAAATGATAAAAATTAAAAGGACGTAGAAGTTGATATTCGTGTTACTAGGTATTATCGCTTAAACTAGTCTCATTGTCAATCTCGGTGATAATATAAATTTTTATCCATTTACGTGTAACGTCTGATAATCGAACAACAACGATAAAGTAAAATAACCGCAAGATTTCATTATCTATAATTTCTTAATTGATTTACATCGTGCCAGAAGCTGAGCAAACTCGCGGCAAACGCGCAGATACTTTTAAACGATAGTGTACGTAGATACGTGTTGCAGTGGAATTCTATCGAGCGATTCGGCATCGAACGCAAGGAGGAATCGAGATGGCCACTCGAAAACAGCTGGAACGTTCGGGGAACGGTCTATTTCCGAGTAAGTTTCGGCGCAACAGCGATCGTGCATCGCGGTAAAAGTCGTAGAAAGTGCGCGATTTCCCGTGCTTCTGGGTATCTTTTTAGCGATGACCGAGAGGTTTCTGCGAGCGACTTTCACACGTGGGCTTCCTGCAGTCGCAGCCGTCTACCCGTCTAATTATATCTTACTTTGTTTGAGTACAACGCACCTTTCGACACGCGGCCGCCACCTCTTCTCTTTCTTCGCCCGCTTCCAACTCTTCGTCTGCCTCCCCCGCGACTCGACTCTCCTCCTGGTCTCCCTTGCTCGGGGAACGAATACAATTGGATGCGGGCCAAATCGAACGATCGCTCGTTAAGTCGAACCGCGAATTAGCCGGATTTCTCTCTGAAACGATGATTCTTGGTCATTCACGTGAGAAGTAGGTATTACGTTGGAGGCAAGGGGCAAACTAATAGAGGAAGTCCTGTTTCCTTTTCAGGTACGACTACGTTTGCTTGACTTTCTACTGAATTTTCCTTGATATACGATTATGGTACGCATTAAGTATATATACGCATTAAGGTATAATATTTATAGTACACGTTAGGAGTAAAAATTATTCGATATGTTCAATGGAAACTATAATTTTATGTATACGTCTTTTTACGAGTATACTTAGATAGTGAACGTAATTTATGCACCCACGACGATCATTCAGCTGAATTATAATAATCAATGAAAGGTGTATGTACATGTTAAATAGTACGAAGATAGAAAATATATATACTGAATATAATATAATATAATGAAAATATATATACGACGATTTAAGATTCATGTATATATATATATGTATTCGGATAGAAACAAGATACAAGAAATATCAATATGACTTTTATCGATGTTAGTGACAATTTTTATTCGCCAAATTTGATTAATTAACGTATTGTACTAATCAATAATTACATCGAAGAATCTGTATTTTAAGACATCCAGTTGGAGCATCGAAGCAACATATGGTTGTAAAATGTAACAAGTGAAAGCCGTTGGTGATCCGCGATTCAACACCCCGGTTAATTACTTGATTTATGCTTACCGTTCGCATAAATTTCATTTTACAACATATCTACTATATGCAAGTGGTAATAAGTTTACGCATCTGCTATAAAAACTTCTATAAATCGTACCCGTCCCAGTTTCCAATTTACGACGAAATTACTTGGTTGGTAATGCGAAAAAGGTAGTAGCGCGTTTAATAATCGAGAAGCTAAAGCAGTAAATGACGTAATTGTCAGAAGTAACATAAAATCTGGTTTGTTCATTTTGGCACTTGAACGCTATAAACCTCCTTCGGCATTCACCTTCGTCGATTCAAGCAAAACTACTTAAATTTATTTATTTGTCAGGTACACTGTACCTGGTACGCTATATATTTTTTTCCACTTACGTCGCCAATCATTTTCAAATCTGCAAAGAAACTCGATCCCAAATCCTAACCATCGTTCTACATCGTGGAACAAATGCACGCGATTCCACTCGCCGCCAGATCAGAACCGAGCACCGGGGCCCGTTATCCAGGCCCAGCTATTTAGAAAATCACGTTCTTACCGCAGCGCGTGCTGGTCAAGCTACCGAAGAGAGGAGCCTATGTAATAGCGGAGGACACCGTAAAGCATCCCGCGCGACCTGCTTTCTCCGTTTTGTCGTTTGGCGGGGAAAAAAAAGCCGCGCCGTGACCCACTACCCTCGTGACTCGGTTCTCTACCCCTGCGGGAAAAAAAACGCGAATGATGAGAAGCGACGACGGGACGGCCAGAGGCGAAGAGGGAAGGGGTCGGAGCGTTTAACGAGTCAGCCGCACGAACGCGAACGAGGAATAAAATGAGCAACTAATCGATAGCAGTTCATTGAGTTTTGGTCGTGCACGCGTGTGTATCACCCTCGCCTACCCCTCCATTTTTCGCTCGCTTCCCCTCTTCGCTACTCTCTTTCTCGCTGCTGAGTTTCCCCTGAAACGGTGGCGGCCCTTCGACCTGCCCTGTCAGCCCCGCGTCTCGCGTCTCGCGGCGCGCTACCGCTTCTTGCGGCACTGACGAGCGCGGTCCGCGGACGCGTCAAGGAGTAACGGTGGAAAAAAGATCGCGCGAGTTGTGTTCGAGTTTCGCGCAAAACCAGTCGTTCGGTACATCACCTTGGCAGATAGTTCGTCGTCTTTGCTTCTTTCCTAAGCGAAGTAAAATTCGTTGGAAAATGGAAAGGAGCGATAGCGGATAACTGTTGATTGAATTAGAATCGATTAAGTTCCTTGGCCTCTTTAATTCGCGCGTACAGATTATATTTCAACTACATCGTAAATTAGGTTTTCAACCAAAGTTCGTCTACACGCTACGTATCGTACGAAATAGCAGATCGTTTAGTATAATAGGTGTTAATCTAATTATTTCCGTATCGAAACGATGAATTAGTCCATCGAGTAAGACGATGGTCGTGTAACGAGTTACGCGAAACGATCATGTCTCGAGTGTACCGAACGATTTGACGAGTTCGCGTCAACCTCTAGGAGATCAGCGCGATTGATGAAAGGGACCTTGAATCTGCCGAGACGGTTCGTTAAACCAGGAATGTGTGGGACTTCGTTACGGTGTTCTGGTTCCATTACTAACGGCTGCAGCCTCGTCAATGACTTAACGCCGGAAAGCTCGCGAAGTCTCTCCGTTGGAAACTTTCATCTGGTTCTCTCGACGGCTACTTAGCCTTGTTAATAAGTCAAGCTATGCTAATACTTCGCAGGTGTTCACAGCAATTTTAGCAGGCCATCCTCGCCTCCTCTTGTCAAAGAAGAATTCCATACCAGCTGTGAATTCGCTTGGCAACGGTAAAATGTGCTTGATCGATCGGGATTCGGTGGTAGATTTCGAGGAAATCCTTTGGTTTGAAGTTTTCGAGCTTCTCGAGATCGGATGATCGATGAAATTTTCGTTGAAAGTCTCGACGATTAGTTATTTAAAAATATAAAGAAATTAAGTGGTTCTTGCTCTACCGTATCCGCGAACTCTATGCCGAACTTCAGGATTTAGCGTAGGATTCGAAAGTTTCAAGTTCAAGCTCGAGATTTGACACGTCAAAGTACCTACTATGGAATTAATAAAGTTTCAAGCTCGCAAGTTCTTGCATATTTTCAAACTCTCTAATTTGCATAATCTTAGATCTTTAGATCGCCGAGTTTCCAAGACTTCGAGCTTCGTAAGAAATTTCTAAATTTTCCAATTTCTGAACTTTCGGCGAACAACATTCGACACTCCTGCTATCGTTACGTTTGCAAAGAGAAATCTTAATCCTCGAATCTTCTCGGAAAAGTGAATCAGAGTCGCAGACGTTTAGCCGTGCAGCCTGAATCCACTTCAACGACGTCCTTTCATCTTTCCTGACATATCATCGTCCCGGAGGTCGTTCGATCTTGTCAGTACCCTTGTTCTACCGTAATTCCGGTTCCTTGGCATTTTCCACGTCCTCGTTGGCCACGGCTACGGCCAGAAATTCCCAACGACTTCATTCCTATACAACACTCCCATCGCTGGAAGGATAAACTCCTATAAAGTCTCACTGCCGTTTTAAGGCTTGCCCAGCCTGGCCACCCCACGGACTAAAGCCCCAAGCCAATATCGTGCTCCATCGCGACGTATAACTCCCTTTTCAGACGATGCCTCGTGTTAGATGCGATACTGCTTCGTTTCTTATCCATTTCCCTGCGATTCTCGATGGCCTGTTTAAAAACGCCATACCATACGTCTTGCTTTAACAAGATATTGTCTTTATTGATCGCTGTCTGTTCTCGTTTTTGAATTTCGTAAGTGAGCTGTCGTTTTCAACGCTAAAATTTCTTAATCCAACAGCGAAAAAGTAAGAATCGCGTTAATACCATATGGACAACGGAAAAGAGAAACGAGAGAAATTATTTCGATACGGATAATTATATTTTCGTACGTTATTCTCGAATCAGAAGAAACTTCGCTAAAAATCATCAGAGAAGAATCGTGATTTTCCGAGAATATTCACGAAATCCGTAGAGAACGAACGAGAGACAATGCTGATTTAAAAAGCGTCAAACGAGCTGTATCAACGTTTCTCGTGAATCGCGGAACGAGCAAAAACAAGACCAGACGCTGACGCTTCTGCACCAGTAAAAGTTTAAGCCTTCGTCGTAACTTGGCGGCCCGTTATAGCGCCGCGACGCTGATCGTCCAGTGTGCAAACTGCCCCGCGATCGCTCCGCTTATACGACTCTTACCGCGTTCTGGCGTGAAGAGGTGCTTCAAAGACCTGTAACGAGTCGGCGTCACGGCGCGGCGGGGTACAATGCTTTCAAAGGAATACGGCGATTCTCTGCCACGCATCGCGGCTAAATGGCAGCATTTTTCACGCCTTCTCCCCCTGACGAACTCTTGCTCGAGTAGCGAGAAGTCGAAGCTTTATGCGACGCGTTCCAACTTTCTTGGTTTTCGATTCTAAAGAAGAAGATCGTAAGTGAGTCGGTTGACGAGGATGTGGGAGGAAAGCAAATGGAAGAGGGTGCGGTGATAAAGGAAATGGCTGAAAGAGGGAAGAAATTAGTCGAAGATACGAGACAAGAAGATGTAATAGATAGTGAATTTTCATAGAGCGAAGCCGGTTTTCCGAAAAAACTTCTGTCGTTCGAACATCGTGCTTCTTTTTGCCTCTTTTATCATTTCGTGGTGAAAGCGGACTTAGAGTTTTTTTATAATGTTAGAAAGAAATTTTGATGAAACGCTTCCTTGTTCGATCAATGACTACATTTAAGTAGAACGAGTACAGTGCTGTTACGGCCAGACTTCAACGATCGTTTTCTGCTTAATATCATACTATAGACATAATTTTATAGTTTTCTAAATCGAACAGTCTTCCAATTGTTTCAGCGTATCCTATAAATGCCCTATCGTCTATGTTGATGTAATATAAAAAGAAAGAATCCCTTTGTACAGAATATTTAAAGAGCAATGAAAAAATGTCCAAGAATTTCCACGGGAAGTTAGAGGCTGCTCGACAAACGTTTTCAAACGCATAATGAAGTAGCGTGAAAGTCGCTTACTGAAATTTCACGCAGGAATGGGACGAACTGCCGCCGTCTCTTCAGGATTCAGTAAAACAGATAAAAACCTGCGCTCTCGCAAACACACGTTTATCCGTTTAAACCGTCGTTAAACGTCCACGGTTTTAACGATATTCCAGAGAACAGTTTCGTAAATTCCTGTGCTCCATTAACCAACGCCGTCTCCCACGCACCTCGGTCTTTCACTCGTCCTAAGCTATTCCGTGGAAAAAGGTTTTGACCGCAGTAGCCTCTTGAAAACAAAACCCGGTCGTTCGACCCCGGTCGCGTTACGAATTCTCTCCAGTGCCGGTCGCTCTTCGTGGATTGGAACGAGGCAGGACCCTGTGACGTTCGCAGCAGAGGGACGAAAGTTGGAACGCGGAGGGCCTCTCGTCCCAGGCAATTTGGCGCCCGCATGGGCAAACTGGCGAACGTATTAGCCGGTTGATTGGTATTCCAAAGATCCCCGGTGTGGGAGAGTCGAGGCACTTTCCTCCCCCCATTCCCCGCTTCACGAGCCATAGGATCTTCATCACGGTGCCTGTTACGAATAAGCTCTTAATTCCTTGTAGGGTTCTTGACTCCCACTTCTGGCGTCTCTGGTTCTTTCTGCCTCTCTTCTTCCCGCCCCCTCCCTTCGACCCACGCCTCCGTCGCCCTATCTACTCCTCCTTTCTCAATCCGACTCCAACAGTTCTCTCCTACCGATTCTCCCTTGCTCTGTCTGCTTGTCTGTTTCTCTGTCTCTGTCTTTCTGTCTGTTTATCTCTCTCTCTCTCTCTCTCTCTCTCTCTCTCTCTCTCTGTCGTTTCGCCGACGCTAAAGCCAACGTCTCATAGCTTCTTCGTCTAACCCCTCGACCCAACCGCCCAACGACCCCCACCCTATGCTTCGCCGCTACTTTCTTGGCTTCTCTTGCTGGCTTTGTAGCCTCTGACTACGTGTGTTCTTCTCTCGTCTCTCTTTTTCCCGCTCTTTTGCTCGTGTAAGTACGAAAGCCGACGTGGCTTGTGCACGGACGTGCAGATGTGCCTAGCATCGCTGGGCCCGAATGACTCGCAGATAAGCGTATTTCCCGAGGACGACACGTGGAACGCCGTCTCCCGAGCCGCTGGCGGTCGCTGTTCGAAATAGGTTGCCAGCATGGAGCTAGGATGACCAACCAGGTTGCAACCGACTGGTAACGGTGACTTTTATGTTGCTGATGAATTAACACGACGAGCGATACCGCGAACGAGCGGAACTTCCGACGTTGTTTTCGGTCGGTGACTCGGATTTTGTTCCGATTCGATTCTTGGCTCGCTGTCAATCCGTTGTTGCTCCGCTGTTGGTTTCGACGACGTTAAAAATTTTCCTACCAATCACCCGGAATCAGGTACACGGAAGATTTCAAGTTACTCGCGCGTACACGCGTTTTATCGTTCGAGAGTATCCTGATTATAAATAGTTAAAACAGAATACAGAATTTATCTGAAAGAATGTGTGTTATTGAAATACTTTTCCAGCTCGTGGTACGTATGGAAGTTTTTTACTTTTCGTGAAATTTTTAACGCACTTGCGGTCAGAATTTCCATTAACGTCGTCTAGTAATTCGTGTGACGCGATAAAACGTGGGACGAATAAAAGAATAAGTAGGAAGCGGAACGAAAAAGAGAAGGAAGAAAAGACAAAGCCTATAAAGACACAAATAAACGAAATATATTCAAAAATGCCACGAACTACTCTTACGCGGATACTTATTAGTGTGTTTCAAGGTATCCTAACGATATTATTTAAAAATCAGAATTGTAAATATCGAAAGAGGTTTCCTCTATGTGACAAGATCAACTTAAAACTCGAAGCACGCAGAATGGATGGTATGAAACAGTTTCCGATACTTGAACTCCGCGGCAATTGAATTTGAAGCACAAGCAGCAGGCAGATAGTCCATGGTTGTTAGGCTCTTCAGCGTTGAGCACCGTTGTACGTACGTTACCGTAGAAAAATCGCTTCGACAGTCACGTGGAACGACGTTTCGCAACTAGGAGTGCCTTAAGATTCGTTGCAGCGTAGACTATTCCGAAGCATTAAATTTACGTTTGTGAGAGTGACAAACTGTATGCATAACCAAACACAGTAATCCATCGAGTGGAATAGATCGATTCGACGAGTTCGATCGATCGAACGCTAAATAAGATTTCGTTTCGGTACGTCGAGCTTCGAACGCAAAATGTACTAAGTCCGATAATATATTAAATCAACGACAGAAAACAACTATCCAATTTAGCCCATTATACGGTCGTGCACGACTCGTAAGTTAAAATCATACGTAATTCGTGCGAAAGGCCTGATCTTCCTGCTCCCGATAACTCCGTAAGCTGCTGTTCTAAAGCGATCAAAATACCGTTCGCGCAGGCAATCGATGGAAACGGATCGATAAGCCAGACAAGATCGCGAGGAATAGCAGGCTCTCGAAGCTGTTCTCCTCGCGAAGGACTTATCTTATCTGTCGGCCTTGTCGCACCGGTTGTCAGTCGATTTCGGCGCGACGGCTGATTCTCGCGCGTATACATACACGTAAGGCTGTCTCGCTCTGTACGACGCGTCCTCCCAGGACCGAGTAAAGCGGAGCGGAGCGAAGCGAAGTGGAGGAGCGCGTGTATCGACCTCGACGACGAGGCCTCGTAGGTGTGTGGGTACGTACGGCCGAGAACATTTGCCAGGCCGGCGACTACGAGTCGGCTTTCTCTCTCGCTCCGTTGGCCAAGCCCTCGAAAAAATCCCCCAATGCCAGGGGAAATGGGGGCAGGAGTGGTCCTGCGGGGCGGCAGAGGACCGAGTCTAGCTGAGAGAGGATGATGCCTGGTAAGGAGGAAGGAGAGTTACACCGTGGCTCCCCCATCGTGCAGCTCCTCCTCCTCCTCCTCTTCCTCCTCCTCCTCCTCCTCCTCCTACTTTTCTTCTTCTTCTTCTGCTTCTTCTACTTCTTCGTCGTCGTCTTGGTCGTCGTCGTCGTCGTCGTAGTCGTATTCCTCTTCTTCTGTTTCTTCTTCTTCTTGCACGCCGTTGGTGTTCCTCCTTTCTTGTACGGCCCTCCTCTTCCTCTCTCTCTCTCTCTCTTTCTCTTTCTCTTTCTCTCGCTCTCTCTGGCCAACCCGTCTCCGGTCGTATTCCATTTAGCAGGGGCGCCGTTGAAACCGACGAACCATCATAGAATACCTTATAGCGAGCGTTGCTGCCAGTGCTACGGGAGAAATAAAAAGGATCCTCCTCTCTCCTCGCGGCGTGCCAAAATAAAACGGGGACCGACCCTCCACCGTCTTCTTCCTCTTTCGCTCTTTTGCTCCGTCTGCCGCGTTTCTTTCAGCTTTTTCGCTCTGTCGGGAGATTCGCGATCAACTCGAGACCTCGGCAGCTGGTAAGAGCTGGCAAAAGAGTGGAGAAACGGAGGAGGATGGCTTTCGTTCTCTTTCTTTCGTGGAGTGCGCGCGCGCGCCGCTCCCGTCGATGCGGACCAGGTAAAAGACGGACAGAGACAGCGGCTCTTTATTAGACTCTGGGAAACCGATTCCCCTCGAGGGCAATTAGCGAAGTACAAAACGGAGGTAGCTCTCGATTTATGGATTGGACGGCGAGAGACGATCGAGTTCCGCGCACAGTCGCGCTCATTGTACTCCCTGTCCGACCGAGTGTCCCCGATGGCTCAATCTTGACGATTCCGTTGCCCCGAAACTCGGCCCCGGCCGATCGATTATCGAAGACACGGGCCGCCTCGCTGTGTCTGATCGAGAGCTGTTCATCATTCAAGCGTGCCGGATGCGTGCTCGTGTCGACCTCTCGCTGACACGCTTCCTCCCAAGATAGTCTTGATGGACTGTCTTGCTGCTGGCTCGATCGACGTAATAAGGTGCAGCTTGTATCTGGAGCGTTGCACGAGATTCGAACGTCTTATAGAAACGTGTAATTAATATTTATGATCCTCGTGATGTACTTCCTGTCGTTTTATCGTTCAACTAGTTCTGGTTTGTTGTTTCGTAGAGTTAACTCGAAGATGGAGCGGGTTTTCACCTTTGCTTCGATTACGATCAATGCCGTGTCTGTCTTAGAGAAGTGGAGGCCTTCGTTTCACGCGTATCCAAATACACGTACGATACCAACGTTGGCAGAGTTTAGAAAACTTTCGACGTCGTTGCTTTCGATTCGTTCGAGAACGAATCGCAATGCACTTTATTCGTCTCAATTGCCGTCATCTCGGTAGCGTTGTCGTTTACGTATTCCTCCGGCAGGTCGACGAAAGGTGCAGCCTAAAAGAAAAAGAAAGGAAATCCGATAATCGGGAAGACTGGAAGCGGGGCCCTCGAAGATCGTCGATGTTTGGCTATCAAACTTGGATTAACTTGTTGATCTTCTTTTTTTTTTTTAACGATTTCCTGCTTGCAATTGTTTCGAGGAGAAATACTGAATTCTGATGAAAGATATACAAATTGACTCGGTGCTGTTTATTCTACTTTAATCGTAGAACGGGCGCGATCAGACTGGATCTCATTCCATACCTATTGCGGAGTTCCATCGAGCAATATCCTCCCTCCTGAATTTAAGAAAAGATTCGTTCGAAATAAAAGTTTCGTAACTGCGATTTAACTAGAAATTCGACGTTCCACGGTAATCATCGCTAACAACCGTGATGCGTGGTTGATGCAACGTAAATAAATGCATAAAGCAAAATTCAACGATCCAACGGTCCTTTCTAGCTAAGTGTGTACTTTCATTTTCTCCTAATTACATCTAATTACCACGTTCGATCGTTCTCATTCGTATCTCTATCGATCGCGAACATCGATGGCATATCTCAACGCCGTGCAACCACACGCAAACATTCTCATACGCACACCACACGGCCTCCGCAACATTTGTCACTCGAAATCAGCTCCGTAGTCCGGCACACGGTATTTATATTCCCCTTGGCGAACGCTTCTCTCGGCAGCGCGTGCCTCGCGGCTCGCTGAAATTCATCTTCATCTGTGCGACGAGTACCGCTCGCTCTAAAGATCCGTACGGCGATTTACGAGGCTGGTTCGCGACGCCTCGCGTTCCGTTATCGTGCACCGGCCGAGAGAAACACGAAGCAAAGGGCAAACGCTGATAAGCACAGGCAGAATTGACCTCTGGTAGCGTTCGCTTTCTCCTCTCCGCGAACGTTTCCAACCAACAGCGGCACCGCAATCGTGTCGCGATCTCCCCGTTTTCGAGGTCCCTCGTGTCACCGGCCTGGCCGTGTTTGGTCATCCGGCTCAAGGACAGCTTGCTTCTCGGCTCGTCAAGCACCGGCACACAACACGTGGCCAACCCGGCCTAAAAATGCGTCCGGATGTCTTGTATGATCAGCTTTTGAGATTTCTGCGGCGGAGTCGTCTGACGGGACCGGGGTCAATGCAAGAGGGGACCCTCGCAATTACATACTCAGTGCGCCAGTATATACCGGGTGACACGCAGTTCTCGCGTAGCTTTTAATTGCGCAATCTGTGGTCGCGATAAGGCGTGTCTGTATTAAAATGTTTTACCAACGCTTGAACGATCGTTTAAGATAATTTCTTTTTTTTTTTTTGTAATTTGATATCGCTTCTTTAGAAGCGGAGTTTTAAGTAAAACGTGCTAATTATTTCAGCCATTGCAAATCGCGTACGAAACGATTTCGTTACTTTAACGAAATATGATTAATTTATCACGAAAGTAATGGGAACGACTAACAAAAATATGACTTAACCAAAAGCTATTTAAACAAATAACCGTGTTTATTATACGATATTTATCTAAAATTTTATTCGTATTATATCGCAACGTCGACGTTGAACTTGACCGAATTGCTAGTCAAAATTCCCTAGATCCCAATGGCCATCGGTGCTAAAGCGCAGACATACCGGCATACCTATGTATATATCTTCAATCGTTCGAATCGATTAAAGCTACCCCGGAAGTCCTTGGCATACCTTGCTGCCAGCGATAAGCGACGGTGCGATTATCAACGGACACATTTTACTTTCTCGCCGTCGGATTTCTACCGGGAATTCTCCGATATCCCCGGGACCACCCGTGGATCTTGCTTGGACGTCGACTTTTAAGGGACATCGGTTCCGCTTTCAACTAACGATTCCTTCATTTGCTCGAATCTACGCGTACCGAAAAGATTGATGCGAATAGTCCCGTCTGATTAAATCTTCGCTACGTCTATATCCTACTCTTTCTATCTTTCTCTTTCACTTTCCCCCCTCCCTGCGCATCTTTTCCCTGCATTTTTATCGTTTTTATCGTTGCAACATGGCTCGGCATTAAAGAAAAGAGTAGGATAGATTTTTTCTTAACCGATCTCTGTGGAATCAAACGTTACATGTAATAAACCCTATTTTTTTCATTAGCCTCCGTCTTTTATTTCTATCTTAGAATTAAATTCTCAGATGCTCATTTATTTAATTGGAATTTTCTTTATGCTTTAGTTAATTAGTTTTCTTATCCGATCTCTGTGGAATCAAATATTATATGTAATAAACTCTATTTTTTTTCTTTTTTTTTTATTAGCTTTCATCTTTTATTCCTATCTTAGAATTAAATTCCGAGACGCTCATTTATTTAATTGGAATTTTCTGTATGTTTTAAGTTAGACGGTTCTCTCATTCAACCTTTCGAATCTAGCGATGAAAATAGGAAAAGAAAAAAAAATACGACGGCGATCGATCGACATTAGAGCTAAATAGGGAAGAATTCGCTTCCTAGATTTGAATTTTATCGTGCTTGTACATTCCCTTCCTTAAATTCTATATTTTCCTTCCTGTTTCCACTCGTTCTTTTGTTCTACGCCCACACACGGTAACCACTTTTTCTACGTTATTATGTTCCGTACTCTTGTTCCGTTTTTTTTCTTCTTGATCCTTCAGTTTAACCGCGGGCTACCCTCCTCTCGCTTTGTTCCCTTTTAAGTTTTCTTGCATTTTGCTTAATTGCGCCAATTTTTCGCTCTGTTTGCCCCTTGTCTCTCCAACTGTTTTCGCATTCTCAATTTTCATTTCAATTTCTCATTTCCCAATCGTCCCCTCTGCCTCTTTCTCGCTCCGCGGTCTCCTTGCTCTCTTCTTTTTGCCACCACTCCTCCGGTCTCTTTAGCCTTCCTTCTTTTTACTCCCAAGCCCTGTTGCCCTCTCGGCTCGTCTCTCTTCCTCCTTTAAACTCTCAGACTCCTATTTTCCTCCCCTCTCTTATCCCTTTCCGCTCGTTTTGTCTCTGTCGAAAGCTCGCTATCGCCGTCTCTGTTTCTCTTCGCGGAGGTTCCTCTGCTCCGACGCGGAGGCGAGACAGGCCTCCTCCTCGCGGAGCGGAGCGTACGCGTCATCGTCAAGTATAATATTCCCTTGGCAGGCTTGGGCTCTGGCTTCTCTCGCATGCGAGTTCAGCTCGAGGGGCCCCTCGACGCTTGTGACGAGCGCGGAGAGAAGTTTCCCTCGATGGGCACGACGGATTTCGACGTCGCCGATGCTCCGAAAAGGGATTGCCGGTTGCCGACGACTAAGAACCAGGCCACTCGCCGTTTTATTCGCTCGCGTAGAAACTATCTTTGTGTATCACGTCGAGACGCGTTACTAATAAAAATTAATATAATACTCGTAGTTTCTAGCACGTTGACAATTTGTTAAATCGAATATTATTTCTTATTTAAATTTACGTTGCTATCGTTTCGGCTTTTAGCGTACGCAAATATCTTTCAACGGCCTATTTGTCAAAGCGCTATAAAGAAAAAACCTGGAATATCACGAGTTTTATTTCATTTAAATGGCCACTCTTCGAGATCTAGGTACGCAAAGTTTGGAATAATTTTCTCATCTGGAACTTCTCCGTTCGTGCAACTCGAGCCTCCGTGAAACTATTCTATCGTCGAAGGGTTAGGGCAGATTACAGTTAAGAAGAAACTGAGATTCGTGGTTTTAGTTAATTCCACAACATCTGTTACATCTTTCACACGGCGTTTCTATTTTATTTCGTCCGTTTCCTAGATAACGAACGAATTACGATACAGACTATTTCTTTATTCGTGTAATTACTTGTAATTACTAGTTAAACACGGTTTTAACGTCGGTAAGACACGAAAACAAGCGTGAAGCTCACACTTGCGAGCGAAAGAAGGAAACCAAATAAAAGGCGACAGCAAATGGAACAAAATTCGAGATACGGAAAACAGTCGAGCTATTTTAACGCTTAAGCTATATTCACAATTAATTGAGAGTTAATTGAGAACCGAGAATTAATTGAGAATTATGTGTCAGAATTACAGCGAATCGTGTTTTACGTCCGATAATGTTCACCGTTAACTTACCTACAAGTATTGTATCTCATTTTCTTTTACTCGGATACATTGAAACGTTTAAGGTTGGAGATTGAAATTTTCTGTACTTTTTATGAATCATTTTATTTCACGCCTATTGAAACACGCAAAGTTATTTGCCATTTTATTCAATGAACGCGTTAGAAACTTGGCAGAAGAATTTATCTGATCGATGACTTTAGCACGCAACTGTGCAAATTTGATCATTAATTTCGTGCTTATTATTTTTAACTCTCTTTCAAAAACATGTATCTCTTCAATCGCATCACGCAACAATCTCACATACTATCTATAGTTACTACACATACTATATACGATTCTATATTCCTATCTGTTATATAAATTCTTCTTTTATATAAAATTATTCGACATCTGTGATTTTAATCGTTTTTATTTGGCTTACTTTTCTGTTTGTCGATTAAGAAAATCATTTCCTTCATTTTACTACATTTTGGAATAAAAACCGTTTTTTTCCATTGATAAATCTTATTTCAATATCAATTTGTTTAGCCGAATTACTCGCTGCTTATCTTGTTCATGTGCTTTATCATTTATTCTATCCACTATACTGTACAATTTGTACCTTCTTAATTACATTACACCATTAATTCGACTATCTTTGTCAAAATACACACAACGCGATCTTATTTGTTATTCGACGAACGTACCTGAAATATGAACAAGCAATTATATACGCGTTAATTAAATAGAAGAACGTTAAACAAATAAAACGCGTGCACGATAGGACCGAAAAACACGAGAGATATCGTGCGTAGAAACGTTGATCTTCGAAACGGCGTGTCCGCTTCTAGACGATGTCAATTAACGTAGCTGGATTAGGTGTGCGAAACAACGGTGCCGACCAAGTGGTCGCGTAACGCGCGGTTGTGTTTAATAAGAATATTATACGTCTGGTTAGAAATTAGCATGAAAGCGACGCGATGAGCCCGTAATCGCCGATCTGTACGGCCGCGTTGCGTTGCATAGATGCGACGTGATTAATTTATGGGAAGATTAAATTAGCCCATCCGTTTGTTCACTGGGTTCCGCGCGGGACGAAAAGACAATTTTTGGCTAACTCGATCTTCCGATCGACGCGAATCAGACGTTTCGTTTGTTCGAGCGACACTGTTGCATATGTGTTATAAAAATTGATACGAAATCCTTGAAAGTCAGAGAAATAGGATAAAATAGAATGTTATTCGATTCGAGCCAAAGCAGTTAAGAACCGAGCTAGCACTATAGCTACGGCATCCTTGGAAGTAAAAGCGTTTCCGGTGTGCGAATCGAGACAAGTTTTCTTGACACGAAAGAAACACGAACGCAAACATTGCACAATGAATAATTAATAAAGGCATAACGCGTGTAAAGGAAAGTAGAGATGCTTCTGTGCTACAGTGAATAAACATGTTAGCTTTCCGCAAATTGTATGCGTATCCTTCGTAGCAAATAGATAAACGAGTAGGAACAGAGCGAAGCACGCGTATGACACTTTTAATTAGCAGCGAAGCCTCGAAAATCGACGAAACGTTGCATTCAGACGAAAGACATTTTTTTTTATTTTCCGTAGCACGCCAGGCTGCGTACAACGCTAACTCGAAGTCAAGGAATTATTAAAATTTTCAACGGTTTCAAACGTGCATATTGAAGGTAATCTCGATGCTTGAAACGTAGCAGATTGATAAACACGTGGGAAAGATTGAATAAACATTGGTTCGTTAAGATGCTTGCTGGATGCATTTTAACGTTGCTTGCCAACTATTTTTAGTAATTTTAAGCGTGTATGTATGTACATTCGCTTCACAGGCACAACATGGAATATACGTTTCAGCTATGTGAATTTTCTGGGAAGAATTGTCAGAATTGAATGAAAACGTTGCTACTGCCTCTACATTGATTTAGCATTGAATAAGACTCGTTTGATAGCGCTGTATACGTTCAAACTGTTCTTTATTACACAGATAAGACCGTTATTTGTTGAGTGACACGGTGCATCATTATTTATAAGTCTTGTATAAACGAATCTTTACGGGCGCAATTAACGGCAGGGTATAAAATATAATCAGCTTCACTTTGTTCGATGACTCAGAAAGCACTTGTTCCATGAGCCATCTCGATTGAAAAAAGTTGCACGATTGCCAATTCGCGTTATCACATTTATTTATATCTTTCCGAGTGAAAGAAATATTATAAGCATCGAGAAAAAGAAAAACAAATCTAGGCAAGACAAAGCCAACAACTTTGCTTCCTTTGCTATTAAACTTGTTACTGTTGTATGATACAAGATGGTGAAATAAAAGTTCGAATAATATCGATCGAAAATGAAGGATCGTCTGGCGATCCCAGCGATCGATATTACATAATCGATATACCGCGTGCGTTTCAACGTTCCTACGTCGTTGGGACTTCTCGTTAACGTCAACGTTACCGAACCTCGAATCTTGATCACGTACTCGTCGACACGTCATGCAGGGTAGGATGGAAAGAGGAAAAATGAAAAAAGGATGAAAATATTAGAATGATCCAACGACTGCTAAAGTTAGAAATTAGCGCTAGAATCTTAGGAATACCGAGACGATATCGCATTTTTTATCTTCCCAATCAATTATTTTTTTCTGTCAAAAGGTGACATAATTAACGCGTCGTACTTAAGATTCTGCGTATAGTAAATCGCGATATCGAATTACGGAGACGTATATTTTATATCGCGGATCGACGAGTTCTGGAGAAAACCGGTGACGAGGAATGCGCACTCCCTGCTCGTGGCGTGAGACGCGACTGAAGAGAACGAATCGAACGCGTCTACGCGGCGGAAGCGGATAGAGTAGGGCGCGTGCTCGAAACCGAGGTTCTATTCTCTTCCTCTTTTTCGTACGTTCGCCTCCCTCGTGTTCTCTTCCCTCGTGGCCAAATGCCGCGAATACTCGATCAGGTGATATGTACCTCACGCACGAGCATGCCAATACGGGTCTTGTCGATTGATCTTCGATACAAGGGGCGTTTCCAAAAAAAAAAAAAGAAAACAGGAAGAAAGGTTCGAGCCACGTTGAACATAAAAGCGATGAACGTCGGACGAATCTATATGGGTGGTCTCTTTCTTTTCGTCATCGTTTTCGTGGATCCCTTTGAAACTTTTTTTAATACACGTTTTCAAAGTTTTACTAACTTCTGAAACGTACAATTTTCTGTGCAATATACTGGGTGTCCCGGGAACCCGTGCCAAGTCACAATTTCAAAGCGACAGAAGAGAGGAAATTTTTATTCGTGGACGGAACGAAGTGATTTCCAAAGGTCGATTTTTCCTTCGTCCGAAAGAAAGCAGATAAGAATAAGAAACGATATTCTAACGGAATTCGAAAACGATCAAAGACGAGCGTCGGTGAAAGAGAGAAAAGAGAAGAATCGAAAGAAAGAGATTGCACGCACACGTATCTACGTAAACGAGAACACGTTCGCAGACGCGACTGCACCGCGGGCATAATGGACGTGTTACACGGCCGTGGATTCAGAGAAACACGAACGGCCTGGATGGGACGAACAGCTCGTCGGATGGACGGACGGACAAACGAATGGGAGACTGTTACACCCAATTGTCCCTCGTTGTACGGGGGTCAAGTAAGGTAGCCAAGCGGCCACGCTGTGCACCGTTGTCATCCGTGACTGGTGCTGGATAAACTGCAGACCAGCTCGAAAATACAGCGACAGCCCGGTGGGAAAACAACGACGTTACTTTACGATATCGTCACGCCTGTCGCCTGATATAGTAACAGTCGACGTCGCCTCCGTGCCGTTTCAAGCCGGGGCAAGCCTGCCCCCGATGATTAGGCCATCAGCTCGAGATACTTGTGCCTGACTTAGCTTTCTGTCTCGTTCAAAACCTTCGTGGATTTTCCAAGCTTCTTCGGTGTTTGAAGTGAGACGTTTCGGACGATTTGATAAAATTTTCAGATGAATAACAACGTGGTTCGTTCGAATTAGTTTTTTTTTTCTCTCAAGAGAAAACGAATACGAATGGTCATATCTTTATTCTTATCTACTAGCGAAATAGCGAGTTAAATCAGGTTTTGCGAAACCGAAAACCTAACTCGAAACGTTTCGATACTCTTTTAATCGTTGCACTTATGTTCCCAGTCGTTTGAAATATCACTCGATATTACCGATTTAATGGTACCGTATAAATACGTATAAATTTTTCAACTCTCGGAAAAGAAGCAGTTCCACCTCAAGTTAATTAGGATGTCTCAGTTATTAAGACTGTTCTGTAGAACCTACAAACGTTTCAAAATGAATTACGAATTAAATTAAATAATTCCTACAGACAACCATTATTCCAATTGTTCCAAGATAATCGCGATCCGTTTAGTTACATTTGAACGAGAATCGAGATAATTTGCAACGTTTCTCTCTTTTTTTTTTCTTTTTAAATCAACTACCAGACTTCGCGACTAGCTCGAAACCAGTTTTCTCTGGATACGAGTGGAAAATTTTTCACGTCCGCAGTAGCCCGTCCCAGAACGTCGACGGAAACGGTCGTTATCACCTGGGTTGCGCGATTAACTGACGATCATCGACGCTGTGGCCGATAAGAAAACGAGGATCGGCCTCCGTTCGTGGCGAGTCGGTTATTTTTCCGCGGACCGTCCTCTTCTCTTCCCGTTTCTTCCCCATCGACGAGCTGGAGCTTCGCCTCCGGCGTCGCCGTCGTCTTTCCTTCTTGGCCTTTCTTTTTTTGGGCCGCACACGTGTGAGGTTATCCCGGCGACGGTGACCCCGTCGTCCTCTCCTCCTACTCCGCGACCGCTTACCAGATCAGAAGAGCTCCGACCATCATCACGGATCCCCCTGACGCAACCTGAACGACGCCGCTTCAGAGCATTCGTTCCCGATGACGTCAGGCCAGCGCCGCTCCTCCGTTCCTCCTCGTACTCGTCCTCCTGTTCCAGCTCTCTTGCAACGCGACGAATATGTTCCAAAACGGGCGTGCAAAGATCGGTATCCTTGGCCAGTCGCAACGTCCACGGACAGATATACGCTACGCGAATGTAATTACGCGATAGTACGTGAGTTTGATTAAGTCGTGAAAGTTAATCTTGAATTATGGAGTCGGTAGATCACTTTTAATTGGTAGGAGGTATAAATTAGCTCTTTGTCGCGCGATAATGTATTACGCTACGCGTAACGGTATTGATCGTAAGGAATTAAGATCACTGGATCATTTTGCATCTTTTTATAATTCTTGTTAAATCGCGTTTTCTCGAAGCGCGCGATCGCGGATAGTTTTGAGCGCCAGTGTATACACTGGCGCGTTCTCGAGCGATGGAAACGTTGGAAACGACCGCCTCTCTTTTTGCCTCGTGCGTAGCTGATGGCTTGCAGGTGTGTCCTGTTGGATTGGCTTCTTTCTTCTTTCTGGGTACAACACGGTACGGAATCCATCGGCGGAACGTTTCAATTCCTCGGTTTTCGAAATGGGCCGTTAGAGGATGCAGTCTTGGTTTTGTTTAGAGAAAGAAGTGACTCGTTGTATGATTCATTCGTAGGTTGGCTACGTGTATACGTCGGAGGGAATTGAACGACGTCGTGTGAAATTGCTGTGGTAGCTTTGATGCTCGGGCCTCTCGATCGGAGGTCTGGCTCGCCTTCTTCGTTCCACGTACATAGGTTTTGTCGATTTATTTTTCGAGGTTAATGTATCAAGGGGAAATTATTCAATGAAGCCGACGTCCTGCGTTTGATAGGTAAGTGTCTTTAAATGTGTTGTATCGTACTCGCAATCAGTAATTTCTTTCATCGTGTCTCCGGTTAGTCTATTCGTTATGGCACCCTTCAGAGAGGTGAAAAGATACGGACAATTGTAAAAAATACCGCCACTTTCTATAATTATCTGTCGATACGACTGATATCTTTGTCTTAACAAAATTAATGCAAGAACAGAAAGGAACCCTTGCAACACGAATCGCGAGAAGAAAACTCGAAGATTAAGCGCAACGAAAGGGAATTTAATAAAGGCCCGACCGAATACAGCGACAGGAACGATAAAAGTCGAACGGAGCTTTAAAAAAGGCGAAAGAGAAACGTCCGTACAAGGGCGCAGCGACGTTGGTGAGGTAATTACCGATGACCTTGAGAACCCGGTTCACCGAAGGAGTAGCCGTGTATTTATAGGCCGGCGGATTTGGTAGGCAAATGAGCCGAAATTGAGAGGCGCTTACCCAAGAGACAGAGTGACAGGGATGGGAAAATAGATAGAGCGAGAAAGAGCGGAATCGTCGATAGGTGCTTCGCTCCAGTCAAAACACACGGCCCTGAAATCACCGGCAGGCGACGATCATTTGCCCATTATCCAAAGAGCGGTCAAGCCACGGCAACCTAAATCAACCGGTGGACCGATTCCCCGGTTCTAATGGCCCAATCTCTTTTATTCCTCGGTCGGAGCCAGGACACGGTCGTTCGAGAAGCTTGGCAAACCGTGCAATCTTTCGTCAACGATTTACGAGCGGATCTGCTGTACGCGCGAAACTTCTCCGCGCTGCGAACGTTTCTGCGCACCGACTAAAGCGTCTGGCTGCTGATTTCACGCGGGAGAGCAAAGTCGAAGAGAATCGTCTTCTGCGTTTGAGAATGTCAGCAGATCGGTTGATCGATCAAAGTTAAAAAGTCAAGTTCACGTATGAGAATCGTACGCGCGTACGAACAACAAAGTAGATCCCACGAACGCAACGCCAACCGTGGCAATCGATCGGCTGGCGCGATGATCGGTCGAAGCGAATAAAAATTCAGAGCAGCCGGTCGGCGGGCACGGTCGGTCGCGTGACTTCGACGTACAATTCATCGACGTCCGTCTTACGAGCAGCCGAAGACAAAAGACAATCGTCCGAGTCGATCTCGCGAAGTGTCCGGCCGGTTGCCAGTCGCTGATTGGTTGGACACCGGCTACTGGACCCGGTTGACCTCTAACCCCGGCAACTCGCTCGGCTTTATCGTCTGGAATTGCGGTGTTGGTGGCGAGTTGGTACAACACAAGGCGCGCGCGGTACGCACACGCGTCCGCGCGCGCTTTATGACCGCGTATCCGCACGGTGGGAGCGGAATTCTGTGCTGAGCGACAAACAATTGCCGCCAAGTGGCTTAATTGCAGCCAACTAAACAAATGTTCCAACCGTATCTCCCTGGCCGTGTGTACCTCTCTCTCTCTCCAGACTCTCGACAATTTCTTTTCCCTTATAGGCCGGGTTCCAGGACCATAGTCGAGGATGGTCCGATCCTGCGCCAACCTCGTCCTTTTTCTTCCTCCCTGCCTCTTGGTATTTTCGATTTTTCTTACGCGTCTCGTGCCGTTTCGTCGCCAAGTATTCCCTCGTCGGCCGCTCTTACGTGACAATTGCGAGACAAAGTTGTTCAACCGAGCAGCCGGACAGCGTGACGCGTTTGTCACGCCGTTAATGTACACGACAAATACAGATCTCGGGATGAGAGCGTTGAAACCGCTATATTAGCCGTCGGTGTGAACGAAACAGCCACAAGGAGAGAGATGCTACGTGTCATCCTGTTGTAGGTATCTCTCATCAGCGCCGCTCTATTTTCAGCAGCTTGAGCGGATAATCGGTGAACTACTACCGGAACCAGCTGCCCTTTTTCCAAGAAACTCTTGTCATTTAAATGGGAAACGGGTCCAACGTCTCGCGTACCATCTCTACGACGTTATCTAGTCGCTGATAGAGCTTTCTCGGTGACGCGGCAATTGCTACCAAAAGAGATTCGACCGGGTAGCGTGAACTCGGCTTTCGCACCCCCCGTTCCGGTGGAATTAATTTCGTCGTCACGAAGTAGACATCTGCCAATTCGTTTATTTTTAGCACGCTTTATTAGGGTGTGACAAAGTTGGAAATATTTAAGAAAGTCCCCGAAGAACAGCAGGGCGTATATTTAACGTGTTTCGTTTAAGCGAAAAGTTACAGCGTTCACGAACGTACATCGAAATTGATAGCGGTAATTTCACGAATTTGAAAGTTCGAACAAATGGAAATTAATCAAAGAAGCACAAATTAACAAATCTCAATGTAAAATGTCGACTTTCGTATCAATTGGAAGTTTTACTCGTATTATTCGCTACTATCTAACTTGGCGAGTTCTTGAGGAGTTGAAATCTTTTTTCATAACGCCTCGTACAGAAAAAGTAAGCCAGGGAGAAACTAACATGCTGGACATTTTTTGGTCAACATTTTTATCGGAAATGTTCCGGAATATCGAAAAACTGAAAACTGTCATTTCAGTACACAATCACAATGTGTTAACTGGTCGCTTCCTTCTGGCTAGTCGGACGGCCCCATGGTGAGCTCGAGGGAGCTCGTCCCCTCATTTTTCTCTTTCTGCCTCTTGTTGCCGGCCTCGAAGACGAGCACCGCTCCCGGCTCGTTTCTCATTCGGCGCGGTGCGCTATGTCGTAGGTGTATACGGCCGACTGGCCGCGCGCTCGCCGAGATTCCCATTTATCAGGGTACATCCGCCGGAAGTGGGGCGGCCCGTGCGTAGGTGAGACGGGGAGAAAGAGAGAAGATAGACGGTCACCAGAGAGAGAAAGCCAGAGGACATTGTTCATTACTACCTGCGACCTCAGGATACCTCGTCTCTGCTGTCGCATGATTTACGAGTCGGTTTAGGTCCGACGATCGACCACAGTTGCTACGATTCGTCCGATTTTTGCTCACTCGTGTCCGCTGAACGATAAAAGTAAACGACACCCCACGAAGATACTCGGAAGTTGATCGAACATTTCGATTTCGATTTTTAAGATGTCGTAAATTTATCTTCATCAAACTTTAAGACATCGAAATGCAAAGAAAGAAACTAGAGTCGCGAAGTATTTCAAATTCCACAATTCGAATCCGTGATCGAAGAAGGGAAGCAAAAAGTGCTGTAAGCGCCATTTAAAAGAAAATTCCTTTTCCCTAAAGAGGGTTGTTTATGCAAAGTTCGATATCAGTAGAGAAGTGTTATCATAATTATCGACACAGTCTTTAGCATTTCATGCGCGATATAGAATGTATCTTACACGATCAGGTTTTCGAATTAAGCTGTAATTGCCATGTGCCAGCGTGACCATTCCCTCGTGCTCGAACATGTGCGTTCCGTCTTCGATTTCGCAAGGACGTTTCCGAAAATTGTTATTTCCATCGTTCGTCACTTTCTGCATTCTGACACTTCGCAACCTTTTTATGGAAACTACATAACGAACTTACGTCTTTTCTTAAATAATAAAATTCTTGTTATCGTTAACTGACAGATGGTCGAAACATAACAATAAAAATATTGCAAAGTTATATAAAGCACACGTAACAGATATGTTTTGTTATAATTTGTCAATAAATAAACTCTAGTTACAGCCTTCTTTACTTTCGCGTTTTCTTCGATTATTCTATTGTTTGCGATTACGTAGCGTAAGTTCCGAGAAAACGCAATGTTTTACATTATTTCTCTATACGCTGAAACAATTAACACAGTCATGCACGTCGATCGGAGATCCGTGCTTGTCTGTTCGAAGAAAATACTCTAGCAAATCGATAGCGACAAGTTGCTCGATTTTTTGGTGCGTCGGTATCGCGCGTCGATTCTAATTGAGTAAAAAGAAGCAATTCGGACTGGTGTGCCGGTTGTCTGCTAAAAATTTGCCAGACTCGTACTTCCCGGATGTCGGCGAATTTTAATTGCGACAACGATCGTGGAAGGCGAGACAGGTCGTAAGAGATTGAATTAATTAAAATTCTAAAATGAATTACTCGTATTAAAGCTGTCCGATCGATCGATCGCCGTAACCGGTTATGTTTATCGCTGATAACGAACGGATCGCCTAAAAATTCGACACAGATTGCTACGGATTCTTTCGCTTACTATATTCGATCGATAGACTGTTTCCGAGAGGAGTGAAATAGCAATAGAATGATTTCTACTCCATTTCGAACACAATACAATGATTTCATCTTATTGATATTTCCACGTGTGATAATAGTATCTTTTACATTCTGTTCGTCGATAAATTATTTAAAGATATAAAAAGGCGAACAATAGATAATTGCTATCTCGTTTCGAAATTGATAAACTCGCAATTTCCTCGTGTTCATCATTTTTTCCCCCTTCACGTTAGCTAGATACGTAGGTCATTGTTTCTACAGAAAGCTGTAGAATCCGTGAAAAACCAGAAACACTGTCGCGAGATTCTCGCGATATGGACTAAATGCAACGCGGAACTGACAACAAAAGTGGCGCCTCGCAAGCGTGTACCAATGGTTAGCCGGAACAGAGTTATATTAAATTCTTAATGAAAGATTCTTAAAATAACCCGTGCCGTGCAAAGTCGAAACTGTAGTTGGAGAATGAAGATACGAGCTGTTAGCCAATAAATTCCACCGATTATTAAACGCAGAGGTCTCGGTAGCCGGCTATCGGATCGTTCGATCGTGCGATTACGAGAGGAATGCGCGGGAGGATTGTAACGGTAGACCCTCGAGAGGACGGTGTCTCGTTGTTCTTGGTGGAACGACGGGAGAAACGATCGGTGGTGGGTGTCGCGATTTCTCAGGATCGGAGAAACGAGAATGGCAAATCACCGACCTGTCGTTTTTCAAAGGGAGCTATTCGTGTCAATGATCCTCTTTTTTTTTCTTTCTTTCTTTACTTCTTCCGTTTTTCCCTTTTTTTCCTCGAGCTCGAGAGGATTGCACAATTCACGCGATACCAGTAGGCGGAGAGATTTATCGCGGCGGGTATCCGGCAAATGGGTTAATGGATTCACCTTTTATTCGTGATCTGGACTATCAATTCGCCAGACGGCCGCGAGATTTCTATGGCCGCTTACGTGTGCCTTTTAATTGTTTCATTCGTTCTTCATTCGGCTCGTACGATCCCATCTACGTTTCAAGATTAATGAATTTGAAATATGACTGTATGCACACGAGACGTAAAGATCTTTTAAAGGATCTTGATAGATGACTGCGATCTTGGTCTTGATGTTTCTAAGGATATAGGTGTATCTTTACACCGGTAGTAAGGCAATATTCACAACATAATCAGCGGGACTTGTTGATTAATTAGAGGTTTATGTAATACATCTTTTCAAAGATCTCTGCTCGACTGCTTTTGCCAATTACACATGATAGACGCGACATCTGACGAGGCGCTACGTAGTTTTCAATCGCTGGTTAATAAAGCCGAGGAAACGAAACGCTTGAACGTTGGAAAGTATCTCGGTAAAATAGCGCAGGAAACGATGGAAAATTTATACGAGGAGAGAAGAAAGTAAGAGAAGCAACGTTCAAAGCAACGATGGCTAACACGTTTCGCGTCGCGCTTCTTCCGCACGACGTTCCATTCGAGTCACATGTACCACCGTTGGTGCATGTCATCGCTTGTTTTACATACGTTGGAAAGGTTCGCGTGCACCGAAAACGGTACACGTGGTACAGATCGTGTTAAAGCGGGTGGTCAAATGACGTTAGGAAGCTGCAGTTCGAACATCGCGAAGTTAAAATCGTGACTTCCTACTATGCTTCTCCGAGCATTCGCAATGACTCTTTATGGTACCGATATAAAACGAGTTCTTTGCTTTTCCTCGTTATCTATCATTTTTAGTCCAAATAATAGGACACCGCGTTCAGACACGTAAATTACGAGCCATCTTGAGAAACGTAAAGACCGATGCACACGGTTCATGTTCGCATCGCGTAAGATCAGGTCGGGGTAAAAGCTCGTTCGTAAGACGATATCTACCGGGTCGTGTTCCATTCTGCCACGGGTCGATTATCCGATAAAACTTATAGTACCTGGCAGATTTTTTCGTAGCCGGATTCGACGGAGCGGATCGCCGAACGGTCTCGCGCACGGTACGGAATTTCTCGGTTACATCAGCGGCAGTTTTTGCGCCGGTACAGCGCGGTATGCGCGTGCAAGTCGGTCGTGCCGGTCGTCCTACACCGCCGGACAAAATTGCGGCCGGTATCAATTGGCCGTGCTCTCCGCGTACACCGGTCGACCTTCTGCAGTTGCAACACGAGACCTGACACAGATAGGAGAGCCGCGCTCGGTCGGTGTGACAGACCAGCCGCGCGCACACTGTGCACACGCCTTGCGAAATCGAACGCCGTTCGTTTCAACGGAAAACCCTGGGTGACGAGAAAAGGACCAACGTTGCCACGCGGACTCGGCATGGGAGGATACCACGACCTCGTGATCCTAGAATCGATCGAAATGCCGCTTCGATCTAGAGTGTGCGAATGCGAACGGCAGTGTTTGAATGAACGCGTGACGGACTAGGTCGAGGATTGGATAGTGCGAACGTTTATGGGATATTCGTCGCAGAAAATTTTGTTTGCAGAAATTGCCTAAACCGACAATCGTATTCGTTATTAGACTGATTAATTTTTCACGTTACGATTATTCGAGAAAAAAGGAAACGACGTGTGTGTCCTATTCGTAACTCGTAACTTGTAACAACGATGAGACATCTGGGAATACTTGCGCATTACGATGATGGTAGTCAGCTATTAAGGACTTTTAAAAGTGGTTAATTGGAAACCTTCTATTCTCGTTAAGTAATGAGGAAATTATCTGTACCTTTTACTGCCTGTATATTCTGTTATTATAATAATTATATAGATATCACAGGGAATATGATTGTTATTCGTAGAGAATGACATTTGAATCTTGATCGAAAGATTAAACGGCCGTGTAATGCTGCAGACAGAATCACGAAGAATCGAAGAATGAAAATACATTACACAAGATTCTTTTTTATCGCAGCCGCGTCTAACGATATAATACATCAATGAACGTTCCTCGTTTTATATTTAATTACTTTATGCAGCATCTTCAAGCGCGAATAACCGATACGTATTACGTTGCGATGAAAAATCTCATCTATGAAATTTCATTAAAATCGCTAGGGACCACGTCCGAAGCAGCCACAGTCAAAGTTCGAAAAAGTACGTACGTTCAAAAACTTGTTCCCATCGGACGTAGGAACTTTCGTGACAAAAAGCTATGGCTATTCTTGGTGACATGAACGCCGGACAGTTGGGTGGCAGGCGGGTTTCGGTTTTCCCGCGGCCCGCCGTCTTACGCTATCGATCGGAGATTCTCGACGTGCCTCGATTCTGTCTCCCACGGCACGTAGCGTCGCCGAGCCTAGCCGAGGCGTAAGTAATTTGCGTTCGGACGAACCACAAGCCGCCACAGCCAGCTCTCGATCCGGGACAATAAAGTCCACGGCCGTTCCGTGGGTGTACGCAAAGGTTTGTGTTGGTGTGTTTCAACGTGGCGCAATCGCGGATGAAGACAATCGCGATTCCATGAAACGCGTCGGACACCAAGCGTGCACGTTCGACCGCGGAACCGTGAGGTTCGTCCGAGGTTGCGGCCTCTTAATTTTTCAATAATCCAGTTCCCGGGAAGTCGACCCACTTCGTCGGTTTCTATGGATTCGCGTTAGCCGCCTCGTGTTTTTCCGAGACGACGCGTTTTAGGTTCGAGCTTGATCTCTTCTAGTTTTAGTCGCAGGTATCGGCTTTTCCCCACGCTGCGAGCCTTTCAATAAATTCAATTAAAAGTTATACGTGAAATATAATTAAAATCCTTTAGAATTTTTCTAAATATTTATTTAACGAACTCGCCAAATCCCCCTTTTCTCTACAAATTCCATGATAATCCTTCCTCCCGTTTCAGTAGCAGCTTGTCAATTTTCGATTAAATGACGATTAAATCGCTCCATTCGTTTAATGTTCAATCAATCATGTACCGCGTTTTGAAATATCTTTCGAAACAAACTGAAACAGCTTCTCTTTACTCGCGCCTAACAAAACGTTATATATTACAATCTCTAATCCAATATATAATGCTATAAAGACACTGCACTTCGCATTACTCGAACGTCGTGACACGTGTAATAAATACATGGCGATATCATTTTTCCTGCAAAGTAGCACGCGTCTCGTGGAATATTCAAAAGTAGCATAGCGTGTGTTTTCGTCGCGTCGTTTCTTATTAAGAATTATCGGTAGTGAGAAAAACACGTGGAAACTATTTGGGGGGAAGTTGAAAAGCTCTTTCGCACCTCTCGCGCTCGCGCGAGAAGATCGTTCGACTACGCGCGACAAGTGGCAATGTGCACGCTGCTAACGACACGTTTGCATCTTGTTGCAGGAAAACATCTCGACCCCGGAGCCAACCGACATATCCGAGGAGGATCACTACTCAAGTAAGCAAAACCTTTCATTACCCGTACACTCGTGGACCTTGTTGTTCTTCCATTCGTGTCAGAGGCGATCAGAACGCGAGACGAGGTTTTTACGTCACGTTCTTGCTATACACGCGTTCCCCAAGTCGTAGAAAAAATTGTTTAACAGAGAAGAATAAACCTTTGTTCGTATTCTGTAATTATAATACGAATAGACGGATCGGAATAGAAGTTTGCATGTTTCGAAAATAATTAGCGATCGCAAGTAGCATTCGATACGTTTAAAGCAATTTCGTGATTCCATAAAATATCAGAATATACATTTATCGTAACCTTAGAATTATACAGCGAACTTCGATGCATGTGTTTCATGTCCAATCAAATGTATTTTCCTCTTCCTATAATTCTACTGTTCATACACCCTTACGTAATTTTGTTTCCTTTCTCGTACATTAAATATGTATGGAGCAATCTGCAAATGATACAAAACTATCCTAAATCCAAGCACAATGGTTCTTCGCTGTACGTGATATATCCGATCCATTTTTTTAATTTTAGCACACATTTTTACCATTGACCAATTGCATTACGAACAGAATTGTCCAAGTGATCGCAACATAATCATGCAGACGAAATATTAAATAACGCCCTAATATGCAACGGAAAGATATAACAAATATTCATTTACAACTCTTCCAAACTTCCATTCATCGAAGCATCCATACTCGCAAACCTTTGGAACATTCACTGCGACCATACTCGCACCTGGACCTTCGTACGACTTTTCTGTGTGATCAAACGTTTTCCAAAAAAGACGCAAGACAGTTACGTAAAGGTGGGATTTTCTGGAAGCGAGCATCTGGACGCACGCACTTGACTCTTTTAGATAGATGCAACGTCGATACGTTCGCAATAAAACCGGTCACGGTACGTCAGGCTGAAGCAGTGGATCTTTGAATCAGAAGAATTCAGAAACAAAATTGTTGGATTTGACTGTCGTATCGTTCTATTTTGGAAATTCTTCGTGACAAATTTTAATTGCTCAACTTCAAAATTAGATTTCTATCGAGATACGACCAAGTTTGAGATTTGATCGATCAAAATGTGGTCAGCCCAAAGTTCCTGTTTTCTTTTCGTAACAGATGATGATTTTAGAAAATCCCCCTCTCCCCCTGAACGCATCCATGAAAACGCGTTCACTATTTCTGCGATCCGGCGTCCTCTCGGAGATCGACGAACTCCAGCAGTGGAATCGTTCAATTTTACGTTCGTTGTCCCCTGGACGGGGTCAGGTCGCGGCCGTTTCGAGAATCTGACCCAAATCCTACGGTGGTGGCGTCGCGTTTCTGCATTATTGAACGGACTGAATGATTTAGACGTCACACCGTCCCCGTCAGCCGCCAACTTTATCCGGCTGCTAATAAATCTCTCTCGCTCTCTCGCTCTCTCGCTCCGTATGCTTTCGTTCTGGCGCGACTCGAGTACCCTTCTACGTGTCACTGCTAATTCTCCCGCTTGAACGAATCGACGCTGCAACTGGAGGGAAATGTGGAGTGCAGCGAGCTACTCAGCCGATCATGGTTTCGTGGCAGAGACCGATCATGGGGTGCCAATATCGATTCTCATCGGGCGACGTGCTTCGATTTGCACTGCGACTTACTTTGTCTAGGTTTCGCTTGTCGTATTTTCGTTTTCCACTTCTTTTTCGTTTCGTTTCAGTTGGTTCCTTTTTATTGGTGGATGGGTTAATTAATCCTTAACTGTTGGCGTGCAATGGAAATATATTCAAACGATGAGAATAAAATTAACTGCGAAGCAATAATTAAGGATTAGAAAGAAACGCGATAAAGCGGAGAAGAGTAATTTCGATTATGTAGATCGATCGTCTTTGAATTTGTATCACTTCCGTGCGATTGATTCGTTAACTTGAAAAAGTTTCAACGTTTAGAGTATGGTTTCTCAACGAGTCATTAGCAACGCGTCTTTTAAATCGGCAGATCGTTTTTATATCGTGTATACATTTTATTATTGCGTATAAATACGATTCTACGTTTAAGTAATTGTAAGTCATTAACGATTGAGTAATGATGTCTGGATAACAGCAATTTATTTCATACCGACGGTTTTTCTCTAGAATCGGATATCAATATTCCTTACTACTGATGGCAAAAACGGAGGTGATAATTGAAATTGTTTTTCAATCCTCGCTTTGCCGGGCAACGATGTGTCGTTCTTTAACAAATTACAACTTTTATTCTATAATATTTATGATTTTATATCGTATGAAAGAAATTCAGGTAATTCAGTGTTACGAACTCGTTAATGCGAATGCAAGTGGACTTTGCTAACACGTTGTATTCTTGAGAGTTTAGTGCCTGTGGTTGGTCAAAGCGTCAGTTTCATACAATCCGAGTAAATGATATTTCTAAGGATGTGCGATCGCGGTTTTAGGTAAAAGGAGCGTGGCGAATATTTTTCGTCGCTAGGGCCAGGTGAATTAAAAATCTTGATACGTTAGTTTTACCATTGTTGTCGGCAGCTGTGAAACTTGTTACGCTAGGATCTATAGTTGCCTACCATCGAAGATCTACTAAAGCGATACAGTGGAACCAAATTTCTTTTTAAAAGTTCACCATAGGCGAAGAAACTGTTCCCAGGGCACGAAAGAGATAATTTTAATCCAACCTAAAGGTATACACAGAAACGTATGCCAAGAATCATGTATGCAAATCTATACGTATCTTTGAAGTTCCCATTAATTCAAGCAATTTTTTCTCAACGTGTTCTTCAAAGGTTGCATGAATATACAGGATCCGGCAATAACGACAGCCCAATCTTGCATCGGCTGGTCTTTTTTCTGCGAAAACTAAGTCTAAACTTTGGAATAATCTCTCTTCGTACAGGGCTTCATTTTCGAGCAGCTCGAGATTGGGTATTTAAAACGGCAAAGGCACGGATTAAATGAATTTTAAACAATTGAACATTGCAAACGAATTGGTCGAAATTCAAATGACCATGACACGTTGGTAAGACTCGCTTTGAAATACGTTTTTCGTTTCTGCGTAAAGATTGCCTGCGTAAAGAAAATAACCTTCAAGAGCGGATCTTTGATTATTCGATAATCTCCGCTGTTCCTTGATTTTGCTTGAAGTTTCATAAGATGGCATAATTTTTGTCGAAAGAAATACCGATTTCTCTGAATGCGCACGACCGTTCATAATTATGCAGCAGTAGAATATTTTTCATATGCATATACATATGTCATCGTGGGTCAAGTGTATGAATTCTGCTTAGGGGCATACAGCCAGGTGTTGGTAGAATCGGAACGAGATTGATAATATTTTTTACGATCGTGCATGGCGACGTTACAGTTCGTTACATCGGCAATGATATAAACTAAGATAGAAACTTATTTCTACGAAGAAAGCTTGCGCTTAAGTGCACGCGTACTTGTACAAATCTGAATCGATTTTCTCGAAAACGAAGCCTTATACGTAACCCGTGGCTGCACTGTCACTGTCGATGTATTCTCTATAGCGATTATCGCATTCGGTGTAAAATGTGTCTGACTATAGACTACAGGCAATCCACTGTCACTCGTTCGCCCCACTCTTCCGTTTCCCCTGCCTTCTGTTCATAGATCGAGTGCGTTCGCTCATAGGTTCCTATATTTTTCTGTTTGTAAACTGTTCTGGGAATTATTTCTACGAAGATTGCTCGGTTTAATGGAATTTTTCAAGATGCGCGTCTATATTCTATTAATTGTAGTACGAATAGGTATACTTGAGTTTCGTTCGTTTAGAAAATTGACATCATTTTGTGGAGAGATTAAGCGACTGCTATTTTTTGCGTTTCAGTAATTTGTAATTCTCCTTCCAAGTATTCCTCTTCGAGGAAAACAATTTTTCATCCGCTCCTACTTTCCGATAAGGGTCTATGCTCGACGTCAATATTCGAAAACATAAAAAAATACATAATTTTACTGTGCAAGTCGTTAATCAGTTTATAGACGTCATCATAAACGCGTGTCTAGCGATTTTATTGAAATAACGATCGATTCGAACGATGGAGGCTCGAGCGTGTAAAAGGGACCTTTTCAAAAACGCGTTGGTAAAAGCGAGCCGATTCATCCGCGTCACGAACGAGCTACGTATTTATTAGCATGTACCGACACTTCAACCTCGTAATCTCGTTACCGCGGCCTCTTACATAAAAGAACGGGATACACTCGCGTCTCACGCGCGATGACGTTGCCTCGCGGTTCCAAGAATCGACCGATTAATCAGACGAGGATCTTCGCACCGACACCGTGGCGTCCTCCTTCGATCACGATCCCGCGGCATTTCGATCAGATGAAATTGTACGTAGCACGTTGCCGATCTCCTGCGATCTTCGACTCGCGCTACGCGATGCTATACGCGATGCTACATGATAGACGTAACCGAGTGTTTACGTCTCGTCGTTACTTCTACGTTCGTATTTACTTTGGACGATTATGAAAGCGATTTGACGAGTGAAAAATCGGAATCAAATAGATTTACGTCGCCAATTTTCAATGTTCGTATGCAAGTAGTCTCGCGATTAATCTTTCAATATGGAAATGAAAAATCTCTAGTCACAATTTTCAAACGACTCGTATCGAGCGAATTCTTTTCAAAGCTTGTCGTCATTCTGTCGAAAGCGATCATCGAGTCTTATTGTTCGAGATTCGCGTTACGAGGCTCTCTTCAGGCTTCGTTAACCACGTGCAAACTTTCCTCCGGTGTTTCGAGTTTGAGCGCGACTCAAACCGACGCGACACACGCGGCAACCAAAAAGGTGATCAAATTCCAAGTATTAGGACGTTATGCGAACTTGGCGTTTGCGTTAACAAATTTTCAAAGTGATATCCATCGGCGGCGATAGACTTGTCTGAAACGATGAACCGTGAACTGTCACCGTGACGCTCTCCTTATAAAGATTATAGGAAAATGACAGTTCCGTGTAATTTAATTAAATTACACGGTGATAACGTAACGTTCCAAGTTTTACACGCTTCGAACGAAAGCTCGTCGATCGGTTGATTATACGCAGTCGTTGTACATGGTTGTATTAAATTTTGTTTCTATACACAATGATTTTTAGATAAATGAAACACGGTGAAATCTACAACGGCAGGCAGAATCGGATTAATCGTATTTAATCTGATTTCGGGCTGATTAATTAAACGGAATTGCATTTGAAACATTTATATCATCGCATTTTATTGTAATTACGAAGTATGATGTATATATTCAATACGCGAAATGTGGATCGTCGATTTAGCGAATTTTATAGTCCTCTCGAAGATTTAACGTGTTGGAACTTAATTCGTTTTAGTATACTCGTATTGGCATTAACATATCCATTTCGGTTAATTCTAAGTGTTTTAATTCTTATGTTACGGTTATTTCATTTTCCAAATGTGATTTCAGACTTGGGTGAAACGACCAGGTTGGCTGTGCCAAAAATGCTTCAACGAATGATTTCTCGCTGTAACTTGTTGCAGCGCAATCTGTCTTCGGGCGTAAGGGAATCTTTACTCGTACGAGACGACGAGAGATCGATAAGCGCGTGCACGATCGAGATGGGGCTCGTACTTATTGGGCATGAGATTTTAATTGACACTCGACCAACTCACTGTCGCCCTTCTGCGTCGTGTTTACCACGCTCCTGCTGTGCTTTCTCTTCTATCTGTACCACTTACGTGACACTTTTTCTTCCACAGTTTCGATACAGGATATTAAAAAGCAAGAGTTAAGCATTTTTAAGGCTTATCGTGACCTGTGAGAGAAAACTACCGATCAACGGTGACCGTTCTATACATCTAACATTTCTTATTAAAATTGTTCGTATGAAATTTCCCATAAAAACGTTTCTATATTAAACTCTACAAGATTATCGACAACTTTTACCGCGACTATCAACGATTTCACGAGTCACGAAACTCGAATCCCAAATCGGCACTGCATCCAAATCCAATTAAAAAAGGGAGGACCAGGCGGAAAACGGAAAATGTCACGCATGAAATTGCTCGGAATGGTACGCATTGTTCCGGGAGTAAAAATATTCGACGAAACGCCTTCGCTGTTCGTCCAAACGGTATACCCGTTCTTTGTTCGTGGTTCGAAACGTTTGTGCGTCTATGCGTGCGTATGTGTGTGTGCGTGTGTGTGTACCTGTTGACGCGATCGAACGAAAATCCTGAAAACGCGGCTTCCATGCGCGATCGGTGACGAAACTGTTAACGTAGCTGCATTTTCGCGCGAATGAGCTCGGGAATTCGTCGAATGCCGGAGAATTTCGATGGTTGGACCTGTTGCATCGCAGAACCCGTTCGAAGGGATGGGAACGTCGATCGACCGAGAAACGAATCGACGTAGATGCCACTAAGGAATTCTCGCGCGAGAAACACTTTCTTCAATGCTTAACACCTTCGCTGCTGATCGGATTTTCATTATTTACGGTGCTATACGCGTCGATTATTATGCAAACAAAATAGTTGGCCGAATTGTACAATTTTATAATTGTTTTTTGACCAGGAATATATCGTTGAGATTAGTCTCGATGATAGCAGATTGACAAAAATGATTATTGAAGATATTTCTGAAATATTTTCTATCTTAAATCTGAAATTAACGTCAGATGTGTTAGGTTTCGCGTTTGAAGAAAGTGAGTTTGAAAGTCTGTTAAGCGCATGTGCATTCGGCGAATGACCAATTAGTAGTCTTCTATATAGGACGAGAATACTAAGACTACATACTTTTCGAGTATAAATATCTTGAGTCAAGCGATTTAATACGTGCTCAAGTGGCAATAATCGTTATTAGTGCGAAGAAAGTTTATGTACGTGGTTCATAATTTTCCATATTCTAAAGTATTTTAGAGAAACGTCGAGAATTACTTTAACGAGCATGGATGTAATTTAACTAACGTTTTAATTCGAGGCTACTAACACTAGAATATACTTGTCAAAGATCCAACGTTGTATTTATAAATAAGTAATTTGTGTTGTTTGCATAAAGATTACAAGACAAATGATATTTTTAACAAGAGTTACAAACATGCGTGACTGTTGATAACCGTTATCAGGAATATACGAAACCAAAGAGTTATCGATTACGCGATCATTAGCTCGTTTATTTTCATCGAAAGTAATTCATTGAAAATTTTCTCTGCCGTTAACTTTTTCGATCTTTGTTCGGTCGCTAGAAAAGAATGTTGACTGTAGGGCAATTTTTATTATCCGTTAGTAAAGAAAAGTACAAGAGTCTTTAGATATTACGATTTTCACGGATATTCCTTTGCGAGAGATCAACAAGGAAAGACAAAACGAACTATATTTCCCAAAGCTTACCCAAATCAAACTGAATGTGAAACGCAAATCAAAGCATCGAATAAATCACCATGTCAAAATTCTCCAAATATTAAACGATCATAGAAACTACAGTATCACGATCCTTAACGATCTCGATCGTTCAAGCACCACGTCACGATCTAACAATCCCAATATATTATGTATGTTATATGCAAGTCGCACTACCAGAAAGGTCCGGTCTCCGGTCTGGCCTCGGCCGGGCCGGAAGTGGGCGCGAAAAATCCGACTCTCACCCCTCCATCGGCACCATTCACCGTGTTAATCATGCCCTGAAACCAATTGGCACTTTTAATTTCGGCAGGCGCGCTCATGAAAGACGCGGATAAGCTGAAGCTGATGCTGCTCGCTTGGAATTATAATCTTCAACAGCAGGCTCAGGCTCAGGCCCAGGCCCAGGCACAGGCTCAGGCCGCCAACGCGGCCCTCTCGCCAAATAACTCCTCGACAACCACGGCCACCACCGTTGGCACACCTGTCACCAGCCAATCGGCCATTTCCACGGCAAACAACACCATTAACAACTCCACACTTACAGGTAACACCTTATTTCATCGACCGCGAACGACCGACCGCGAGCTTCCCGCTGTTTCCACGTTTTTTTTTTTTTTTTTTTTTTTTCAAAGAATTAAGATAATCGCTTCTTCCATGTGACCGTGGATCGCGAGTAACGAAACAGTACGGAGGATTTTTTATTTGCTTGAAAAATCGGTTGCTGCGACGTCGGTAGACATTTGAAGTTTCTCAACCGGGGTTGATATATTTTTTTTTCCTTTCGCTTTTCTTTCTCGGTGGGAAGACTAAAAAGGACTTCGAGAATTTGATAACGTGTGTTGTTTATTAGCATGAATATAGGAAGTTGGTATTTTCGTATGGTATATCTTGTTTGGTTGGTAATATTGTTGCGATATTTCGTTGACATTATTAGTTGTTACATGTACTTTGTGGTTGGTATGGAGTGTTTCTTCTTTCTTTTTTCTTTGTAATCTGGATATCTGTTTGAATCGTATCGATTCGCTTGCGGGAGGGAGGAGGGAGGGAGGGTCGGGAAGAAAGGCAAGCGTTTAACGTAGTGTACTCGTTGTACGGTTAAACAATTTTTAGTTCGAGGAATTTTCGTCAGAGCGATTCGTCTTAAAAACGATGGGAACTATACAAGGATATCCTTTGAGATAACGTTATGCGGTATATAAAGGAAGAAAGGCTTAATTCCACTTTGATGACGAAACGCTGGACGCAGGCTGAAAAGGATCTCGCGGCAACGACGGCATAAACATGGAGACTTCAATGCTCGAGTTTCGCGTCCTTCTGCGGCGGCCAGTGAATTGCAGGTTTCGCGGGGCCAAGGTGTACCGGCTATTTAGCTCGCGCGAGTTTTGTCGTGGTGGCTGACGTGACTAATGGATTGTCGGGCCGTGACGTGCCGCGCAGGAAATTCAGACTGCGCCTTCTTTGGCCCGCGAAACAGAGCCGTTTCGAAGGCGACATACTTCTCTCTGTTAATCGACCGTGATTAACGCCACTAATTAACCGTGCTTCATTTCTCATGTCACCCACGCGTGGCCCGTTGTATCGTGCGGTACGTATTTACGCTACGAGGAAATTTGCCTTTGTCATTCGGTTTTCAACCTTACATAGAATGCTCGCCGGAGATAAAGAACGACCATTTTGCGGTTTTGAATTGAAACTGAATTTGAATGGAAAAAGATTTAGTACTTTTGCGAATATTAACATCGCTTACGGTCGTATTCCTTTACTTTACCCGTGATCACGCATTGAATGATAAATCATAGAGCGAAGGAAAATCTTCAAATATTAACGAAACGTAATAACAATTAGACTTTGCATCAACACGGTCGAACGATTCGCAGTACTCGCAAATCCCTAGCATCGTTCGACGAGCAGAAATAAATCGCGGATATTCGGGAACGCAGGAGTACTTAGAGATATAGAATACACGGGAACGTTGAAGAAAATGCCTCGATCAACCGTGGACGGGGATTGGAATCGTTCGTTGGAATATTTTCGCGCTGGGAATCGTCTCGAGCTCGTGTCGCTTTATCGTCTGACGGAATCGCTCGACTAATGCTGCAATGTTACGAAGATTCATGCATGGGATTACGCGAATCGATCGGTTGACGTTTTATGTTGGATTATTTCGGGAACTTTCGTTGTCTGGAAAATCGCGACAGAGAAGAGAGAACGATGTTACCTTGCAACGTAAAAATGAAATTTAATTACGATTAAACGGTTTTACAGCCCGATAGATGGATTCCAGTTCTTCGATTTTTATTGTCATATTTTTCTCCGAGTTGGTTAAATCGCGAGATTTTAAATTTTTGATTTCCGATCGTTAACAGCACGAAAACAGCGCTACGTTTAAGATCGGCTTCGATACAAGGTCGCGACAACTCACGTTTATTAATGGAACTAATTTTATCGTTATCCGAATGCAAGGTACGGCACGTGTACGTATTTTTTTAAATAACATCTATTTAACGTATCAGTTATTTCAAACACTCGAGTACGTAAGCAACTATTTCTTATCTTCCATTCAAGGTGGTAAGAATCGATACAAGCGAACAAGCATTAAAGCCATTCGGATACACGAGTACATAGTGATCTTATCATATCAGACATCGGATACCCGGTTTCTTTCTCGCAAGAACGAATCGATTCAGATACGCGACTGCGTGCCGACGTTACTCTTTACCGTCGAATTAGACATTGAACTCCAAAGCAGTCCTTTCTCTTTCCTCGCTACATCGATTTGAATCAATGAATGCATTCAATTGAATGTTGATCGTCGAGATTAATATCGAAGGATCTCTTTCTCTTTCTCCGCGATTATTCATTTAGATAAGCGCGACTATACAATAAGGTTTAAATCTTCATAGTCGAATTAAGTATACATTAGGCATCAAAGCGATGAATCAATTTCGTTCTGACAGCCGATTTGCAAGTATACATTGAGATTAATCGTACGATTAACAGCGACCTTACAATCGGAATGTTTGTCTCTCTCGATTCATAAAACTTTCGTCATGAAATTTTTTTAATAAAATAAATTTCAGAATTTTGAAATCTTAAGCAGATCGCTTAGCTATGTAATTGGCGAACGACGAGATAACTCGTCGTCTTGATTAATATCCAGGCTCGCAATTGAGGTTGTCGTAGAACGGTAGCATTTTTAGGGCAACTCGGCCGTAGCGAAAGAGTTAAATCACGATGACATGCACACCACCTCCTGTCGGAGACCGAGCAGCCTTCCCTTCTCCTTTTTCGCCGCTGACTCGATGCCGAAGCGGTTCAGTTAGGCGAGGTTGCGGAAGGATAATTCACCGTTGCCCTCTGTCCCCTCCTCCGGGATCCTGGTCGGCGGCGGCCGTTTCGCAAAACTGGTTTCGAACCGGGCCTCCGCATCTCGGACCTGGTCATTGCGTAATGAACCAGCCCGACGAAGACGCGATGGTACGCGCGCAAACCGGAGGATCGTTCCACGCCTCCCCTTCTGCCTCCCTGCGCTCCTTTACCGGCTGCGGTGACCAGCGCGCGGATTCTGCGTTTCACGTGGGACAGCTCGTCGTCGTTCTCCTGTCCCCGGACGCGCGTTTCGCAAATCGATTTCGCGATAAACACGCGCGGCCGCCGTTTTACGATCGCCGCGGAAAATTTGCTGGGAAAATGGCGGACGATATTTTATACCGGTTTACTGGTGTTTCGCCCCGTTCCACCGTCCCTCCCATCCCGTTTGTCGTTCACGCCGGTTCCAGCTCTGCCTCCGCCTCGTCCCGTCTCGCCTGGCTGCGTGCACAGGGTGTGTTAATTGAAATGTTTATCACGCTTTGGCAATTCCGAGGATTTCGAGTTTGTCTGATTTTTGAATTTCGTTCCTGCGATGTTAGATTGTTTTCCATAAAAACGAGAAACGTATTTTAATCGCGTCTCTCTAGGTTTCTGCGTTTTGCAATGGCGAAGTGTACGAATCTTGGATTTATCCTTCTCGACAGATGTTTCTACCGTAGCGACGCACCTAATATAAATACATTGACAAACCACTCGAATACTCGTTAGCGTCCGGTTCCTGTATGAGCTTTCAACTACCGATAAAGCCATTAACAGTGGATAGAATTTCGAAACAGTAGCCGGTAAGATAAATCGATTCTTTTTCCGAATAAAGGTTCTCGTGGGCAACGATGTATCTTACGGATGAATTCTTCGAAGAAGGTTGCGCCTGTCATCCGACGTCGACGGAACAGCTTCGAGAGAAGAACGAATAAATCTTCGTCCTATCATCGTGTGGTTATCACGATTTTTAATCAGTTAATATACTGCTGCTCAAGTTGTGCCTTAACGGTAAAGAATCTTTCCTCGACGATGTTTGCCAAAGAGAACACGTACCTTCTGCGCGGTAGATGCCTGATGTCGTGCGATTACCAAACCTGATTTTGCATAGCAAAAGTGATTTTCTCCTACGACTGTTTTGTCCTTTTGTTAAATTATCGTTTGACATTCGTGAGAGTTCCTCGCGATATATGGAAAATAGACGAAGAAATAAATCGTTAGACGGACGCGTCTACGAACTAGAATTTTTACCAAAAGCAACAAGAAATGACCAAAGCTTCAGAAATACAAATACAAGCTTGAAAAATATTGTTTAACGAACCGTTCCTCATAGATCGACGAAAACTCTTGCCACCAAAGACGTCGGCCATCCGTACGAAGCAATTCCACGTTCTTTCGCGTGCTACTCGGCCAAAGAATTTATTAATGTCCCAGGAAAATGAATTCTCGCGAAACGTTGGACTGCCAACGCGAACACGAGGTCGAGGGAAGAAAAAAGGAACAAAAGTGCCGGTGCGGTATCAGGAATCTCGTGGAGGTGTGGGGAGACGCGCGGATTGTTCCGTCATCCTCGCAAATGTCACTGACCATTAAGGGAAGGTTCGTCCTTTCTTTTCTCCTTCTTTCTTTCGCTCTCTCCCTTTCTTTTTCCCTTTTTATATTTTTGCAGAAAGGTGAATTCTCGTCGGATGATTCAAAAGGCAGATAGCAGCCGCGCTTGCGAAACGAAAGTTCGCTCGTTGTATATTTTCCCGGCGATCTTTTCAACGCGATCGCGGCGCGGAATGGCGGGGCCTTTATCGGGAAATCGATTTTGCGAAATACTCGTAGGCGAACAGACGTTGGTCAGAAACACGGCCGCTCGTGACAAAGGATAGTCATGGCTGTTGTGTAAATCTATTAATCGGCGAAAGAAATCTGTTTCCATGGTGTACGTTGTTTCTTTGGTTTTGTCTCCGTGGGAATAGAGATACGTCAGGTACGAACGATTGTAAAATTTCGAGTCGATGGATGCGAGCGACGCATTGTCATTTTAATTTGTATTTATACTACTTACGACTCGACAGTTGGTACGCGCGTTCTTGCTTCGACGATACGATAAATATGAAATTTAAAGTCCAACTTGCGACTAAAATTTTCTGCCAACTGTCTTTAAATTACCAACGAATATCTCCGGCTCGTAATAAAATTACAAGATACGAATTTCTTTCATTCGGAGAAGAGCATATAGCTCTTGCGAGATACGCTCCGTACAGAATTCTCTCTTTGCCAGGGAAAAACGTCTTTCCGCGATTTTTCATCTTTCGAGCGAATATCGAGATTTTAAATCTCGCTGTTTCGCAGAACCTGCGGTCGGCGACGCGATAAAGAATCTTCGCTTTAATGGCTGGTGACATTTACGAAAGCGACGCGAAGTAACGCCTGTTGCGAGGCGAATCGTGTCTCCGGTGATTTTCTCGTATGGTTATTAGCTCGGTTGCCACGGATACTTTCTTTCTCTCGTCATGGCCGTACGTGTCGTCAGGTGATTTTCGGATAACGCGAATCTTGATAAGACCCTGTGCCGGCGAATCTGTTCGTATTTGCGTTTACCACGGAATTACGTGGACGCTACGAGTTTCAGAATGTATTATACTTGGTGATTCAGAGAATTTTTACGTGAAAATTGACGCGAAGAAATCGCGAAAGTGTAGGGATGATCTCTGTCTTTCTTTTTTCAAAAATAACAGTAGCTTCGACTCGCAAAGAAGTTTCTAACGAGTTCGTAATTGAATTAGGTTGCAAATAGCCTTATAATTGAAACAAGGGTATAATTCCGTCTAATTAGGAAACGTCGCTAACTCGATCAATTGTATTCTCTCGTGCAGAAAATTATACTACAATTATGTATCGAGATATAATATCGAGGGATAGCGAAAGTCATCGCGTTTCGTTAAACGTTCATTAAAATATATAACACCTATATAAGTTAAAATAGAACGAAACATCTATCCATGGGACGACAACTGGTGCGAACATATCGGCATGAGATATGAAAATGATATTGCGATTATGTGCCGTCAGAGAAAGTGTTGCCAGACTACTTTGTATGCAGTAGGATTCGATGCTTGACAGTTTATAAGATAGTTCCAAACGACCGTGCACTTACTCCGGTGTCGGGCGAATAGCATCGGATCGATCGAACTGGAAATTTCTGAATTTCTGTAATCTAGCGCATATAGATATTTTATCCATCTAGATATATATTATGGAAACAAGCCAATCGTGGAAATAAAATATTCAAGGAAAACAAGGATGGGCAAGCTGTTAGCTCAAAATCATCGAAAGACAAAAATACGAATAGATTGCGAAAACAGGCAGACGAACCACGCATTCGCATTACGTTAATATAAAATTTTCCATCGGCAGAACCATATAAAGCGTAAAGTAAAAGGACGAAAGATCCTTATCCCTACCCTTAGCCGAACGAGCATCACACCAACGCAACAAAGTCCGAAGGAAACGCGTAAACGTCCGGCGGTTGGTGCGGTATCGCGGCAGCGACCATGCCGTTAAAATCCACGACATCCTCTCGGATTCAAGCCCCGGCGTGTTCCACGCTATATCCCAGGCAACATTCTAGCGTGTATCGTTGGCTGAACGAGATAAAACACACGCTGGCTCGGAGTTGGTTTGCCGGTATGTATTCATAGCTGGCCGGACGGGGCCGTGGGCGTGCGCCAGCTCGTCCGTGAATTTTGTTGCACGGCCACGCATGTAGCGGCTAGAAAAAGAGGAAGTCGCCTGGGCCGGGTATTAGTTTCCTTTTGCGGGAAGCGGTTGAAAGAACGAGGAGGACGAACTCTGCCGGGTGGGGTGCCGAGGCGACTGATTTCAGGTTCAGGACGGCCATTCGAGTTCAGGAACGGTGCTGCCTGGTGGGATTGGGATTGCTAACCGGCTTTCTAGCCGAGCCTAGGCCGGGTTCCCCTGGCCCCTCTGCTGCTTTTGCAACGCCGGCATCCGCTCGCCGCAGGCCAGAAACCCTCGATGCCTCGGTGTAAGCGTAGTACCGTACCCCGTATGCCGTATACCGTGCGTTGCTCCTATCTGCTGCACGTTGCGTGCGTATACCCGTACACGTACTAGTACCTATGTACATTCGGCTGAAACGACTCGCCAGCAGGACGAACACCGATGCCTCGATTCGTTTTGCGCGCTTTTTCACCGACGGCATTCGAGACATGGAAGGGGACGGGGGATGAAGCAATGGCTGGTTTTAGTAATTTTGTTTTGGGCCTGAAGCAGCTATTGACTATCGCAGAGGAGAGTTAATAAGAGGCAATGGCGAGGGTAATATTATATTACGTTTTGTTTGAAATAAATATCAAAATGAAACGTTGCATGGTGAGAGAATCAGGAAGTGAGAGTGAAACGATATTAGATACGATATAATATTAGAATTTTAGATACGCGAAGTTATCTATTATTTACTACTTCTGTGCGTGCAATAGGAATATTCGTTCTCGCCAGAAATAAAACATTATTTGTCACTTTGTGTCGTAGCGTGCCAAAGCAGATAAAATATAAACAACACGCCGAGAGGGTGCTGCGTAATTTTCTTGAGTTCACGGCATATAGGTTGGGTTCGAGTAGGTCTCTTACTAACCATAATTACAACCCTATTATGTTCTTGCTGAATCTGCGATTTCTTCGGTCAAAGAGCATCGTGGCGGATTTCTTACTCCTTTTGAAGATCATTAATAGCTTTATTCATTGTCCTCGACTCGCTGAGTCGTTAAAGTATGCCCTCATGAGATCATCTACGTTCACACGCACTTTTCTCCCACATCGGATAGCTATTTATTCTCGCTAGTTAATTCGCAGCCTGTAAATCGTATTTCTGATACTGCAAACTTATATTGCACTTGTTTAGACGTATTCGGTACTAGTATCTACAGCTTCAGAAATCCGATACGCGTACGCTTTCGTTCTACGTTAACATTCTACATTCACAGTAACGTGAACTTACATCCGCTTATCGTCTCGATTAATAAAAATGGTATATACATATACATGTATGTAAATGTAAAAAATATATCAAAGTAGCGTGGAACCGGACATGACTCTTCGATATTCTTCCTTAAATTATGAAACGGGAGTTCAACGTACCCGAGCGATTTCCCTCCTCAAAATTATCCTCGATTTGATCGAACTTCGATTTTACCCTAAAACTGCTGCAAACTCGGTCAAAAAATCGAGCAACGGTCTTTGTATCACATCCGCCGCAAAATGTTTCTGCAACACAATCGAGCATGACCAAACTGAGAAATCGTTCCCTGACCCAGGACAAGGGGTGGGGAATAGGGAAGCCGTTCCGCTCAGCGCGTTCCTCGTGGCCACGAATTGTTTGAGCCGAGTGTACGGGCGCAAGAACCAAGGTGCAGCAACCTCGGAGCCGTTTCAGCCGTAGAGAAAGAGGGAAGGAGAGCCGATGTTGCGCCGCCTCCTGGACGAGGGTCCAGTTTCCTGGGTCGTCTACTCGCGCGTTCAGTTACTGGTTCTACCGGAATCTTCCTGGAAGCGGCATGCGTGGTTGCGTGCGCGCGATCGTTGAACGCGCGGCGCGGAATTAGAATCGGTAAGCGACTCGGGGTGGTCAACGATGAGCGGCGCGACGCCCGGCTTTCTACCAATGACATCGCCTTACGACGTAGACGCCACGCAAATCTCGAGTCGAACGGCTTCCGGGATGATGTCGCGTCCTGCAATTTGTCCCTCGACTGAACGAGACTCAGACGGCATTGAAAACGCGATTATTTAGCCATTAATCTTGTTGTTTTCGACGCTCGTGGCAGCCAGTTTCATTGTGGAGCGACTGGTCAGACTACTCTGCTCGCACCGTCGAGCGTTGGTCTAACTGTGTAAGTTTAGTATTGTGGTGGATTTTTTCTCTCGGTACAGGAGGGTTGGACTTCCTGTCCGATGACTTTTGCTCACGTTGCGCGCTGCTTCGTGGGAAACGCGGCAGAGAGTTTCTCGCCGATCGAAGCGTATGCGTTCTGCGAGTCTTTCGGACATAGCCGAGTCGTCGAATACGGAATTTGGTAGGCGATTCATTTCTTCGAGAATAAAATTATCGACGAATAATAGGTAGCTTCCCACGCGGTTTACTATACATTTGTTCTGCTTGCTACTTCAGCGAAATTGAAAAATTCGTGCAATCTAAACAGCCTGCGCAGACAATTACGCTTTCCTCCCAATCCTCGATTTTTTTTTTCTAATCCAGAATCGATTACCGAGTAGGTAGAGTGGAAGAAGTGGACGAAGCCGAGGTAGCCTCTTTACGATTCCCCCGCGGCGCTCCCTACCCACGGATCCGCGTCGGTGTCGGTCGAGTTCGCGCGTGTAGCCTCTCTCGCCGCGCCGATCCGACTCGTACCTGTCCTCGGCAACATCCTCGTGAAAGCACCTTCGCCCGGTACGTTCTCTCCTGGGACCGCGGTGGCGTGCCTCTTTCTTACACCCGGTGGAAGGGATCTACTTAGACTTATTACGGGTTTTGGAAACAGGTCGGCCTTTTTGCACGGCGGAAAGGATACGTTCCTAAGAGACGCCTCGAGACAAGCCTGTAAATAGCGGTTGGTGCGGAGACAGAGCCCCGTATTCGGGACGCCGCGCTCCATGTTGCACGCGTACTCGCGCCGATTTGTCGACGATGTTCATTATTCGAACGAGCGCGGGTCGCGGGCTGCAATTTTTCTCGGCGGAACCCGATCATTCGGAATAATACGGAGCCGTTAAAAGACGAAGATGAGCCGTTTCGTTGCCTAAGAACGATTTTCTAATAGGCATCGCGACTTAACGCGGCTCGACGTTCGAACTTTGCCGAGCGAGTTTCTTCGGGAACCGTTAAGATATCCTGTTGTTAACGCGACGACAGTGTTCCGTTCTGTTATGTTTTATTCTCGTGCCCGTTTCGTTGCCAATTGGTTGAACTCGGCCGAGGAGTGATTATACCAGGAGCTACGAACCGAGATGCGAGGTTCGGGGCAGCGAAGAACTTTAGAAGAGTAATTTTGGTGTGTAAAGACCGTTCGTTAAGTTTATGGTTTTCTAGGTGGAGAATTGTCAGAGAATGTGTGTTTTTAGTGGCGAGTTTACGAGGAACCGTCGAATGGGGTTCGATAAACGGCGGAGATCTTTAATTTTCGTGCTTATAGCGTGTTAAAATAAAAAAAAAAATCGATTTATTTAATTAATAATATAAAACTTTGCTAAATATCGCCCTATATGTCGATCTGATAATCGTCCGTTGAAAGGAGAATTTATAAGTTCGTTTAACGATAAATGCCGATACGACTTCAGATAGTATTCTTGTTTGATCGTGCTAGTACAACTGAAATTATCACATCTCCATCGTAAACTTGAATAACTGTAATGCTAACAGCTCCGTTCTCAGATACGATGCATACGGTAGTGCGAGCCGGCTCGCTGTTCCTTCGATCGTCCTTAATCAGTGGCGTCACGCGATTCAAACGTAGCATCGTTATTATATTTATGCCATAAATACCACCCACATGCTCGTCGTCAGTTGGTTTATTTGACCGGTTAGTGTTTTCCATTTTAACCGTGGGAAGAAAGGGGATCGTCCTTCTCTTCCGCGAACAGGAATTCAATTGAACAGGAACGCCCCATCAATCTTCCTCCAGTTAACAGCTTGTATTGCGCGTTTAAAGTCATCCGATATATCTTTGAGATTTTCAAACGTGTTTTACTCGGCGTAACAAAATCGAAGAAAACAGAATTAGCATAGTTGACCAACTGCCAACCACATAGCACGATTGCTTTTTTAAACGTAGTTTCAAACGTACATCCTTTCTAACTTTGAATGCAAATTACATTATTTATATGCAAGCCACCAAAAAAATATGGAAAAGTTCTACGATATCGATCGCATCGGCGCTAATATTCTATGCGAAAGTTTTCCTCTCCACTCGATATTTTGTCCTTAATAATTCTCCTTGGCGCAATAATATTTTCCCAATCGCGTGATTCCGAACGAACGTCGTCCCAGTGATCTATCGCTTCGCGAGATCCCGAGAAGCGGGAGAATCGAGGCTCGAAGGGAATTGCTAGATCGCCAGATGAGAACAAGTTCTACGGAAAACTGAGAGGTTATTTGAATTGTCTTGGCGGGTTGGCTAGGCGCAACAAGTTGACAGACGCCGTTCTAGATGCGGCGATAAAAACTTCACGGTTTAATGCCGAGCTACGCGACTGGTCGTTGATGTAAATGCGGAATTGGACGTTTCGTTTCACCGTTTCGCGTAATTCGTGAACGTCGCGGGAATTGTTTGATGGGAAGATTGACGACGCAGGCATGGTTTTCGGCTTTTAGCACTTTAGTCGAATGTTTCGGGCCAATTACGTTCTTGCTTTTGAGCACAATTATGGCCGGGGTCAATTGGAATGCCTTTCTTCACAGAAAGATACGGCGGGCAAAGAATTCCTTCGTACTTAAAAACGAAACCAGAACAAAGACGAGTGTGCGTACGGCGGTGTTCTTTCTCCGTATGATCCGTGTGTTTGCTTTAAGTTTGATTTTCATTATAAATAATTCCTATTCCTTTCGAAGGTCTTACATAGAAGCATTTCATTGCGGCGTAGCGAACATTCGGTGATTTATAGACAGGAACGTACCTCAGACTGCTTCAAACCCGTCATCAAACATCTATAGTACCAGCAAGTTCACGTGTTTCTCGAGTCACGTTCGAGGAGAAATTGACTCCTGCTTTCTGAATTTCCTGCTTTTTCGACGATTTATGTGCTAAAATTCCGGAAGGTTTGAGGCAGACGAATCTACGATAACGATCAACCATCACTTGTTCCAAGTTGTCTTTCAGCGTAACGGCTATGGCCAGCTAAAATTCGTGATCTTTTCCACGCTAACCCCAGAACCTAAATCCGCCAATCCACCTTTCTATTTTCAGCGGATCAATGACCGATACAACGAGGAATAACCACGCTCTTTTATCGATATTGCAGACTCGCGAAACGGGTCCTCGGATTTGGTGGATATGCCAGCCGGGACCGTTCCGAATTTGGGAGCGGTGGCAGGAGTCGGAGGCGAGGATATGGCATCCTTGTGGGCTTCCTACGCCATGGGACTAAAGAAGACACCGTCGCCAGCGTCCGGTGCCACGCCCTCGCGATCTGATCGCGATCGCGAGTCCAGTCCACCTGGGGAGGGGACGGGCAGCGCTCACGACGAAACGAGCAGCAGCGGTAATAAGGAGGACGAGGACGACGACGACGAGGATGCCGACGAGAGGTTGGATCCCAGACACCACGACCCAGAGCGCCAGAAGGCTTTCAACGTAAGTTCGCGATTTACGTAATTCCCTTCTGCCGGTCGTTTTCCTTTTTCTTCTTATTTTGTTTCGGGGTGAAGACGAAACGCGAGGCTACCCTGCCGCGCCGCGGCGACGTGATTAATGACGCGAAACGGAGTTGAGAGTAGGTTTCGTATCTGCCTTTTTTCCGAATCGAGGGTTGGCGAGAATGATGAATTTCAGCCGAAGCTTCGAGTTGAAGGGCGACCGACTGTCTTTCGGCTACGTTTAGAGACGAAGAGCGACGCTGCGATTGGGATTTTGCGGACAAGAACGTAGTAACTGCGCCGAGATAAGTCACCTATATTTGGAATTAACGTTTATTAACGGAATTCATTTTTACGCATCTTTTTTCGACGCAGCAAAGGCGTTCCATTCCATGGAATATCTCTAGCTTTTCTAAATATATAGTTGGAAGGTTACATTCGCAAGAATATTCTTACGATTATGCAAAACACCATTACCGTAACACGCTGAAACCACCATTTTCCCAAGTCACTAGCACGACCATACGATCGAAAGAGAAACTCTGTTCTTCGGTGCACGGTGCATCACCGGCGAACGATCGTTTTCGCGTAATTATCCGCGTTAAACGTCCGTAGGAACACCTGAAACCGTAACCCCGCAGCAGCGTCTGCCGTTACTACCGTATGCTGGAGCAGCAGGCCGCATTAAACCGGAAACGGCGAGTTTATTGCGGCTGGTATTAGCCGGGGTGCTCCGTAACCGCGTAAAAAGATACGGAATTGTTGTTCGCGCGTTCGCAACGGAAGGGCTGAGGTGGCGAGGGGTGTGTTCGAAACGAAAGCTAAACCAGACCGGTATTGGACTTTTTCGCCCCGAAAAAGCCTCAATTATCGTAAAGTTTTACGAAGGCAACGTCGCGGCGGCACGCGGCCTCCCTTCTGCCCTCGCGGAACCTGAAATCCAAGCGGGGCCCGCAGATGGCCGTGAGCCGGTCGGCCAGCCAGCGTCTCCTTAATTAATTACAATTAGTTTAATAGAGGGCCGCGGTACACGCTCCCACCATCGCAGAAATCCTTAATTCCTACGCCGGTTAAGTTGTACGGGCTCGTTTAATTCATTCCGCGGCGGTCTGTCCGCGTCGCGTCTTTACAGATGTTCGTCAGGCTGTTCGTCGACGAGAACCTGGACCGCATTGTGCCGATCTCCAAGCAACCGAAGGAGAAGATACAAGCCATCATCGACAGTTGCACCAGGCAGTTCCCAGAGTTCGCAGAAAGGGCCAGGAAGAGGATCAGAACGTACCTGAAAAGCTGTCGGAGAAACAAACGTGGCAGGGAAGGTGTAGCCTGGGACCCGGTGAGTCGAGGTTTATTTTGTCGTGTGAGCTCGGTGAGAAACAATTTCGAGCAATATGGTGGGTGGTAGATATCCGAAGATGTAGTATCAGTAGTAATCGGAAAGAAGACGAATATTGCTTATTTTAGTAACTTGTTGTGTTTCGCTATCGTAAAAATTGATTAACGTCGATGTGTCGGGTACCTCGACTGCGTCGAGCGTACGAAAATTCCACGGGAAAAATTCTCGAGAAAGGAAGATCGACCGCGAAGGCTCGTGAATTCCGGTGGTCTGAGTCAAGTTCGAGCTTTTCGGTATGCGACGATCACGTGACCGTGGGATTTCTTTTTAGGCGAGGCCCACTCCGGCACACTTGACCTCCGTACAGGCCGAGCAGATTTTGTCAGCGGCCTGCGAAAATGAGGGCGACAACGCGAGACGCATGAGACTCGGTCTGGAGCCCGTCTCACAGCCCATGCCAACTCTTCCGGCCGCAACGGTGAGTAAAATTAGAATGAAAAGAGCACGGTCACGCTCGTCCACGCGGTTTCAAGCTCTCTGCTTCGTGTTCTGCCTGTCGCGGTTTACGGTTCGTTCTCTTGACCGCTAACTTTTTTATTTCAACCGAAAGTTGTGCCTCTTCGAAAATGAAGACTTTCCGACGTTTCTGTTTTCCGTTGCAAATTATTAATTTAGCGACAAGGAAGGGAATAACGACGCAACGATCACAGCGATAATATTACAAAATCGATTCTCTAAATATTCTATATCACGTTTTAATATGTTAACGTCAGCGTAATTACGGTTATTGCATGTCAAAATCGAAAACTGGAAGAAACGATAACGTGTTTGCACTTATGTTTTCTAATTCGATGCGCAAAGCAACGTAACTCGATACTATTTCACGACGATACGGTATCGTTTCAGCATACGAAATGGGAAATTATGTACATACGTATCATCGTCAGCCTCCTCTATTGATGCTGATAAAACAAAAATCATCGTGCGTTAGAAACGCTTGCCAAACCATCACGTGATTATTATATGATCCTAACGACACTTTGCACATGAATAGTATTGCAACAGCATCGGCACTCTATACTTTTCCTTCTAATTGATGCATACGTTCCACTAAATTATCGAAGAAATATCAATCTCTTCTATGAAATATATCGATCGTATGACATCACCTGACGTAACTTTCTAGCTGCGTATCTAGCTTTTCATTCTAGGAAAAGTAATAAATAATTTATATCGTTGAATACGTTTGTCGATAACCTCAAACGCTATTTTGTCGTAATTTTGACGTACGAGCGATTGAAATTGCGATGCAAACAAAACCCGACAATTCAAATACGATACGACTAAAATGCCACACTTTCTTTTTCACTACGAATAGTTAACTACTCGCAAAGCGATGGACGATTTGTCAAATGCGACGTTTTACCATTTTTAAAAACGAAAATGTGCGATCGAATACGGAGATATTTTACTAAAAGTGACCGAGTATAGGAGTCGAGATCTACGGTTCGCGACAGAGGATCCGGATCGTGTTGGTGACGCAACCGTGTACGATAAAGTTTTCCATGAAAGTAGCTCCGTCCATAAAATTATCGCGCGTCGAGATCCGAGAGAACGTCGCGCGGCTCCTGCGCAACGCTTCGGAGCGTGATACGTGAAACGAAGCTAGGATTGATATAGGTACACAGAGAGGCCGATGATAACCCCATGGGTCGCGCACCTCTCCCACTCTGATTCAACGCACACACGCTGACCACGTTCCACGCGTGGTCGTGTAACGACGGAAAAATCGAAATATTCTCTCTCTGTCTCTCACACTCTCTTTCTCTCTGCCAGGCCAGGAGTCGTCAACAAGCTACGGATAGCTCGATCGAAATTTTCACCGAGATTCCAGCCGCGAATAGCTTTCCCATGGTATGTTCGAAGAGCGGACGAAATACCATGTTCGAAATCGAAATTGGTCTTCGCGTAGCAGAGTTTGTTTTTGCGGCAACAAAGCTTTGGCTACGATCGATAAGCCAGTGAAACAGACTTTTCGCGATACTTTGGCAAAATTAATTTTTTAACGGAGGACGCGACAATTCGAAACTTTCGCTTCTACGACCATATAGCGTTGCTCGATTTAAAAAAAAAAATATATCGTAGAGATGGTTGCGTTGTCCAACACCGCGTATCGATGCTCCTTTCGCAACGGAGAAATCACGCGAGAAATAGAGTTAACCTGAGGTTTGATTTTTGGTCGAAGCATCACCGTTTCTTCTGGCTATATTGTCTCAGATAAAAATCGAACGATACACATGTGTCAAAGGTGGTGATAACAAGCCCGAATCACCATCAGTCTCAGCTTTTTTTGCGTTAGTCATCATCGCGCGTCCGTGACATCGTTTAAAAAGGGCCACGGCTGACTTGCTCCGCCTTCCGATCAAGAAAATCGCACATTCTCGTTCGTCCAACCGCCGTATTCCAGCATTTCAACGAATTACCTCGTCCCTTGGTCGTATAACTGTATGACTGATGTTCACTGCGGAGGCCGTCATCCGTTGGATCATGGCGGCGCAAAGCCAGCGACATCTATGCGGCGCTTCCTCGGTAGTCGATGATGCCGCGAATCCAACACGAATTTCACAAGTTGCAAGAGTCTGCACAACGAGTCATTTTGCAACCGGTATCCTTGGCTACCCCGGCACTGTTCTGTTCGTTCACCCTGCAACAAAACGTAGAATCGCGCGACGTGTTCACCGTGTCGCGTGTCTAACGCGTGGGTGTCAGCAGCGTGTCACTGGCGCGCCTAATCCTCCCTTCTGCCCTCGTGAATATTACATACCTACTCTGGAGGATCCCTCCTCGGATCAGAGGCAAGAAGCTAGAACCATCGGAGTTTCTCGTCTCGAGGCTTATCTACTTTGAAAATCCCTAGCGAGGAGGAGCAAGATAGCGTCGTGGCAGCTTGGCGAGGAGCAGAGAGGGAGCTCGGAGAGACCGATAACCTCTGCGGCGACCTAAACCTAACCCATTAAGGAGAAGACCGGGGTTCGTGTACGGACGCGGCTATCTGCCGTGGCCACCTATATAATTGACGTCAACGCACACTGCTCGCCTTTCATAAAAACACCTCCCTACATCCGTTCTCCTCTCTCTTGACGATTTCATTCCTCCGTGCACGCCTGTGTGATCACGTTCTTCTCCCTTACCCCTCCCGCGGTACGCGCCCCTCTGCTGTCTCTCTTTCTTTCTTTCTTTCTTTCTTTCTTTCTTCCTTTCCTTTCCTTTCCTTTCCTTTCCTCGGTTCTGTTTCTCCCCTTTCTTTCGCCACTAGCACGCCTCTCTTTCCACGAATTAATTTCCTTGGCCACGAGAGAGAGCTTACTCACGCCTCGACGTCCCTGTCCGCCACATCTGGCCGCCTCTCGATCTCGCTGCTGCCGTCCCTCCGCGCCTTTTTTGCCACCGTTTTTCGCCGATCCGTCCGAACCGTTCTCGCGCCAGGTGATTCAACCCCGGGCTGGCTGCTCGACCAGAAGGATGATCGTGTCGCGGGTTCATCCGGCAGATCGTTCGTTCGACCGAGGATCGGTGGTCCGTTGATTCGGCCATCGCTGGCAACACGTGGTGTTTTAGTGACACGGTGTATCATCGAGTTTCAAGGATAGTCCGGTTCAGGAGGCCATGGTGTGCTTGTCAGTGACGAGTTGCAAGTGACTTTACGAACATCTTCTCGTCGAGAAACAACCAGTGTGCGTCAACAATTCGTCACGATGCGACGAAACGAGCAAGTGCAGAAAATATTGGCCAGTTGACGGTGACGACAAAGAAACGGACTAGAGAACGAGGGTCAAACATGAGGAAGAAGAACCTAAGAGTGATGCACAAGCAAGTGTACGATCGCGTGCAGGTCCAGCAGGTACGAAGGAAGTTTACGGCCACGTGCTTCCATGTTTTATTCTCGAAAGGAGACGTCGCGTCCGATCGATTTTCGCGTACTCTCCGCGCCAAACCGATTCTCAATCGCCACTGGCGAAAACTGGGTCAGAATGCTTAAAAATGTGGAGCGTCAGATAATGGTTTCTCATGCGTTGGGGGTGGAGGGGCGTCCAACAGAGGAGGGATCCGGCCAATCAGCAGAGGCAACAAAATGTAACGATTATGGTCCATTTATCGAGCGATCCAAAAGTCGTGCCCCGTCTCAGACACGAATAGACTCGATTGCGATCAATTTACGTGCGAGTCGAGCTTGTTCGCTGAATTACGGATTCGCTACGACCGGCAACCTTTTACATTCTCCTTGTAAAGTTTGCTTACAAACCAGCTGCTTCATGATACTCGAAATTATGTATACGACGATGTATCGTGTATCATGCATCTTCAAAAGTAACTTGTCTAACTACGTCGGTTGTCGTTTAATCTCAGCCGAGAATCGGTGAACTGGCTGTCTCGAGTTGCTAATTATAGATGGTCGTTTGGAATACCATTTGTCGATACAGATACTCGTTGATACGGAGTTTTGTTAATTATACGGAATTACGTGAATCGGTTGTTTATCGATACGCGCGATAGTGTAGAGAAAACGTCGTTCGGAAGAGCTTCGAAGAAATTTCAAGCACGACGAGAATCCAAACTATCCCACTGTCACTATTATTATTATTATTAGCTCACTTATAACACGATGTAACGATTGTAGTTATCGATATACAGAAATAAAGATCAAAGGATTAAACGATGAATTATAGGCACTCGTTTGTGAATTTTACAAACGTTTATATTTTCATACCAATGAAAATGTTTGAAGATCGTTTCCAACAACATCGTCATTCCTTCAGCCATCAGTTTTAAGATTGGAAACCTATGTTTCCGATCAAGTTACCGAATAATAGAGAATAAACGGAAGTTCATTTTTCTGTAACTTATCCAAATTCAACGATCTATCGATTCTACTACCGCTCGAACGAGAGCTAAGATGCACCGCTTGTTACAGCAAACGGATGTTCGGTCAAGTTTGGACCATTTCTCCAGTACACCGATAAAGTCACTTCCTGGTAAGAGGGAGGACACACCACCGGCATCGCTAACGTCCCTGGCGCCTCTAACCGGTTTGGCGAACTTGCCGAGCAGCACCCTCTCTTCTACACCCTTGTCTCTCGCACCCGCGTCGAAATTGCTCGCGCCAGGGGACAACAAGAGTCTCATGAGGTCAGTATAAATCGTTTAGTTTCGTTGGAGCGATTATTTTTGATAATTCGTACAATCAGTAAATACTACAGATTCACAATTCCAGATTACTTGTATTTACACTGTTATCAGTTCGTTTAGTAATTGTAATTGAATTTACGATCGTTTAATTTCTAAAAAGCGTAATTTATTAAATTGTTGACTAATAAGTAGAAGATACTAATACCATTTTTAGAACGTACTGATAGAGCGAACTCTACGAAGGCTACGAAAGGCTACGATATATGCTAGGAAAAAAAAAATTCAAGCAGTAACGGTTTTGGAGAAATCTGTAGATTACGAAGTTGAAAGTAACTTTTCTCTTTTCAGCGTTTCTACTGAATTTTTATAAAATTATACATTGAATTTTCGATACGTTTCGTAAATAGCAAATTTTCTTTCGAGAAAACGTGGTACTTTCAAACGTCAAATATAACATGTCAGATCAAATATGCTTCGTTAATCAAAGTTAAATACGTTGAAAAATGAAGTAAACGACGAACTTCGAGTGACTAAATCATATTATTTGGTCCGGTAATTCGACTTCGCGTCAATTACACAGCTACAAATATAGACAATGGCTTTAAGTTTGCGAGAATACGTCTAAAGTCAACTGTGATGCTGGATTTTATAAAAATGAAGATAGCGTCTAGACGAGGTGACCGGATTTAGATCAGTGAGAAATTCGATTTCGAGTAAAAGGATTTCAGTAGACGCAGTTATCCTTTCCTCTCGGCTAAAAATAGCTTAACTTAGTATAATTAGTTAAGTAAAATTTCAGTCCTAGCCTTCGTATTAAATTAGAAGAAAGGCGAATAAATATTTCTCTCCTCTAACAACGTAAGAACGGAAATTTTTTAAACGTCGCGTTCGATTCGTCGTATTAAGACAAATACGAATAGAAACCATAAAAGCAGCGCCGATGTAAAATGTCTTCCACAACTGGATCGTTACACGCCTCGAGCTCGCGCGTCGACACGACGTTCGATCGCTATGAAAAAAAGCACGTTCTCCTGTCGTAATCGGTGGCTCGACCGCCCATTCTCACTCCGCGATCGACGATCTCTCATTCACAGCGAGAGCCGAGTTAGCCGCGGCGAAGGAAGGAGCTCGCAGATAAAACGTCTCGTAGACGGTCAAAGATCATGGAACGAAACTAAAAGAGAGACCGGAGGCGGAATCGGGCGGAGCTAATCAATGCTACATGGCGTTATCGTTAACACGAATCTCGCTCGCGTTTTTCAGCCAGGCGACGATAGTCAGCTCGTCGACGGTTAACGGTGTTGCCAGCGGCGGTGCACCGACGGCGATGTACAGACCGAACTTCAGCCAAGCGTTCCAGCGAGCTGGACCGACCACAGTGCCGCCAACCTTGTCAGCAGGCCTCTACCCCACGCAGAGCTTCACGTCGGGTCTATTGAGCAACGGTACACAAAGTAATATTGCTTATCGGTGTTCTTATGAGTTTGCTTATGCCGCGCTAGTTCCATTTTATTTTCGTTCCGCTATATATTCCGCCGTTTGCGTATACGAGATTCGAGTAATCGCGAAGCATTCGTAACGAGATCAGAAAATCTCGCTCAGCTTCTACCTACAGAGAATTCGGTCACGCGCTGCACGAGTTTCGTCCGCAGGAATCGCTCGTACAAAACAGATCGAACTTAATCTCGGAGAGATACGCGTTCCTTCGACAAGTTGTTTTAACGCGTTGCCTATTTCTCTCTGTTCGATGATCCGCAGAATGAATGGGATGTTTCGTTTTGCTTTCGTTTGTATATAATACGGTGGTAGATAATCCGGTCGGTGTAGATTTTCCAGTAGTAAATTCGAACGATGTGTACGCGTAGCTTTCCAAATAATTACACGTTGGGATTATAATAGAAAAAGAAACGTTTACTTATTCGTTGCTTGGAACGAAACCGTGATACAGTAGAAAAAGGTCTGTTCTCTTTTCTCTGCACCAAATCGTTCATATATCATTACGTTATAACGTTTTAATTCGTTTGCCGCGAGCTCTGTATATATATACGTACTTTATAACGTAGATTAACAGAACGTATTAAGAAAAGCCGATTCTATGGTCTAAGTATATATCGAGAACGCTTTCAATTCCAAAGATACCGTGGCGAAAGGATTAATTCGAATGCCAGTCGATGTGTCGTAAATTGGACGATGTTCGCTCGAAAACACGCTTAAAGCCCACCGCGATAAAAACGATGAAACCTCTTCCAACCGTGATTACTTTTGCAGGACCGACGGATCTGAGCATGAAGAACACGAAGCCGCTTCTCAGTCACAAGTTAAACGCAACGGAGATGACGGCCGTCAGGCAATTGATCACTGGATATCGAGAATCAGCAGCGTTCCTCCTGAGATCTGCCGACGAACTGGAGCAGCTGTTGCTTCAACAACCATAGAGTTACATTTACGTAGCCAGTGGCCAACAGCTCGGCTCGTAAGTCTTTCCTAACGAGGAACCAGACTGCCATGCGACACGAATACACCGACTAAACGGCCGATCCTCGAATCCGGAGACTTGAATGCCCGCAATGAACGAAGCCCGTTTACCTTGCTCTAAGTGGAAATTACCGACTGTTGGTAACGAGATTCCGTTATCCACCACTGGGAAACACGATTCCCGAGAACAGATCGCCTCGAGGATGCAACGAACGATGCAACCCGGCGAAACTTACACCCGAGGACGTCGGATGATAGAATTTCCTATCGTTCGAGCATGACAGCGGTTAGCTTCTTCTGCAGACAGAATAACGCCTCGAAAGAATAACGAGGGACGTCCATCTGGATCGATAGGACGAAGCGGAAACGAATTTTATTCGTGGAAAAGAACAGAGTTCCAAACGCCAAGCGAGGGGATCGCCGGAAAACACGCGGTTCTTCTAGGGCTAGGTTTAAGGGAACTATTCAAACAGGGTGTACATAGAGAGGATTTACAGATATTTACTTAACTATCGATAAGCTTAAGCTTAAGAGAATATGAGACGATGCGTGTTGCGTGCGTGCGTGCGTGCGAGAATGCATGGAAGAGGCTTTGACGAAGAGCGACCCGGCGGAAGAATCGATCGATCGTTACTCGAAAGTACTGGCGTATCTTTTTAGAGTAATTCCGCTAGCCACGCGAATCAATCCCCGATCGCAGCGACCGCTTGTACGTTCGAAGTTGCCGTTTTTGTTCGATCGATCAAAGCTCGCTGCTTCGAACGTCTATCGTGTAACTTATCAAACGTCGCCATTGTCGTTTACCCGAGAACGTCGTTATGTACATAGGAATCAACGTGAAAGAAACAGGATCACGTACCGTAATTACGGGAATGAAAGATGAGAAGTCGGGGAGACGCGAGTAGCCTGAAAACGACGAAGAACGCTCCAGTCTTTACGTGTATATAGAGCCCAAGCGTAACTACATGTACGTCCGCGCGAGTAAACGTGTGTACTACATTAGGTCGCGGGACAAGATGCAGGCCATGCTTTGTTACGCGAGAAAACGGTCAGTGGATCGAGACGATTAATCGTACACAGGAATCGTGCACTGGCTGAAAGCATAGTACTTGAATCGTGCAGATTGGCTTGGGGATTTCCAAGAATTTTATTGGCAAAGTGACCGGTCTTGTCTGAAGCTTAGCTTTCAAGGAAAAGATTTTCGAGGCTGTTTCGACTCCGCTTCGAACGCGGTAAACGTACTTCGCGATTGAAAATTTCCATGTATTTTTATTTCTTGCATTGGAAATATGATTGTATATATGATCTTTTAAATAGTCGAAACATTCTACTATATTTGTAAACCGTTCGTGTCTAATCTATGAAAAAACCTCTTGAGATATTTGTATTTATTATGGAACTCTATTTGTACCTCTGAAACTTTTCCTTCAAAGATAGAGCCCCTGCGAAAACAACAAGTACTTGAAGTTTAATGCGCTTTATCATAAAAAGATATTAAAAATTACGATCCTCGACCAACGCTGCATATATTTATCGGGACCATCTTGTCACGATCGGACAATACGTTGAAATCGTATTCGTGGTCTCCGGACGCATCACTGTGTTACCAAAGAACACTGTTTATTATTATTATTATTATTATTATTATTAATATTTTTATTATTATTATTATTATTATTATTTTTATTATTATTATTATTATTATTATTATCATTATCATTATACGATGATACATGTAGGGCTATATAGACACGCGTTTATTCCTTCTTCTCTCTAATTTTTCTTTATTTTGTCTCCGTTTTACTTTCTTCTAAGGCAAAACCGTTGTTTTATCGTTGGGCCAACGAGTCGTTCTAACGTGTTTACGAGGAAATAAGGGGAAGAAAAAAGAAAAGAAAGATTCTGCGCCACATCCGATATCTTCCGCCACGTAAGCATTATTCTTATCGATTCTATCGATTTCGTTGCGTCTGCCTATCGCTATTCGCTCACTATTACGTTTCATTATGTTTTACGTTATCATCGTGATTACGATTTTCCATGGTTACCCTCGAACCGACGATTCGAGAGGAAAGCTTTCTAGAAAAATCTTTCTAGTTTATCGCTAACAGTCTTCGCGCGTTAATTCAATTCTGTCGTTGTTTTTTTTCTTTTTTTTCTTTTTTTTTTTTTTTTTTGTACATAGTTTATAAAAGTCGTATCGCGACGCGACGACGGAGAAATCGAGAGATGAAAGAAAATTTCGAAAATGTGAATTGCTTTTAACGTGATACGAAGAGAGAATATATTATTATTAATTAATTAATTATTATTATACATATAAATCCATATATATATAAATGTATATGTACCATTGTAAAATATATTTTACGGATGATTGATGGCCGTGACGCCGTGAACTCGAGCTTGAGAATGACACGGAGAAACATTCCATCGGCAGGGATGAACGAACAATTGGAAAGAAGGAAAGGGTTGACGAACGACTCTCCGACTGTTTTACGATCAACCGACCCCTGTACACGATGTCGTACTTCCTTTTCCCTTCTCCGTTTCGACAACGACCGTTATCATTGAATTCGATCGCGCATTCAATTGCTTTCGTCTCTCGACAAACGAACGTATAATCGTTTTCAACTTGTCCCATCGGTCGGCGATCGCTCCGTTTGGAATATCTGTAGAAACAAGCGGGTTGCTAATTGTTCAAGTAATTCGATCAACCGTACACTGGAACCGAATCGAACGTTGCTGAAAATGGGAAGGCTTTAGAGAACCAGCGAGAAGTCGAATGGTTTGGAAGATTTGACGGTCTATTTAAAATTCTACTAATTTTCAGTCGAAGTACATGGAACTTCAAAAGTTCCTAAGTTATTAGGAATTGGAAAATATTTGAAATCTTGGAGGAGATTGAGATCTCATTTCGAAAGGTTTTGAAAATTGGAACGAGGGTTTCAAAGAATCTGTAAATTTTGAATCGTTTAAATGTTACAAGTCTATGTAATAAATGAATTCGGTGTTGAAGAACTTTGTCTCATGATTTTATTCTTTTGCGTCTGGCAAAGATTGTTATCTAATGTGTATATAGTTTGATTAAACTTTATTTATTTCATATACATTTCGATGATAATTTGTATAGTGCAATATTATAAGCCATAAGCAAATAGATCATAACACATAAACGCAATTTATATGCTGTATCGAATAATTCAGTTGTTGGAAAAGACAAAGTAGCAGATATTTGAAAATTTATTGTTACCGAGAGGATAAGAATAGTAGAAGTAACTCGAATATTACAAAATAAATACGAATCGACGTCTTAACTTTTTCTTCTCTACATTTTATGACTGAACAAGACAAACGATCGGAAAGTCACTTTACCGTGTACGACAACCATCGGAAAATTCGTATAAAAATTCCAGTTGATCCCGAAAGCCGCCAGATTTCTATCGATAAATAAATAGTATTCTCCAAACTTTCCCGATAAATTTCCAAGCTACGTTTCGGCAACGTTTGAAACGATCGAAAACTTTCGTCACACGTTCGAAGTGATTCGAAACGCTACGAGAGCCCACCATCGAACGTGTCTCGTTTGTGGAATCTCGAAGAAACGCTGCCGCTGCCTAGTTAATCGAGCAAGTATCGTGAATCTGTATAGTGCAATAGTTCTCTACAAACACACAAGTGCTACTCTTTTTCTCTGTCTCTGTCTGCCTGCCTGCCTGCCTGTCTGTCTGTCTGTCTGTCTGTCTGTCTGTCTCTTTCCGCGTGAGCATAAAGTAGACTTCGCTTCGCGGCACCGTGGAACGCCTCCTTTCATTCGAACGTCTCCTCTTCGCGAAATGTAATAATCGTTAGGATCGTCGTATCATACAGGATAGTTGTACCGCGTTAGATCCGTGTCTCTCAGACTTGTACACTTGTTCCGTGTGTAATGGGACCGCGTGCATCTACACGAACACGCCACGATAATTCCGTTTTGCATCACGGTTTCTACGGTTAGTCGCGCCACGATCGAATCGAATTTAATCGAAAAGGAGAATTAAAGAAACTTATTTACCTCGGTGAAGTTGAATTATAATAGATTGCGAACGATTTTTCAATTGAACACAGGAAGAAATGAAATGCTTTTATAGTTGTCGTAATACGTACGGTATTCTTTTTATCATCGTGGTTAGAACGAGTTAACTGGAAATTGTTCCGTTGTATAGAATAAATGCAATTTTAAATGAAACTCGATGGAAACTAATTGTAATTACAGCTGAATTATATTTAATTTAAATAGATTTCCATCTTGTATGTGATTCAATTATCCTTTAATCGAAGAAATTGGATTGCGTTCGGTTAAGTTTGAATAACGATCGTTGTTGTTCCTACGTCGATCTACCAACGCGAAAGTCTTATCTCTAGCCTCGAATACAACTGTTTCAAAATCATTCCTCGTCTTGTTTCAATTAAAATCGTTTATAATTAACACGGTACAGCGAGTTCGGTTCGATTTTCTCCGCGACTGACCAAACCCTCCGTAGTTTCACTCGACGATGATCATCGAAAGGGAAACTGAAATCGATCGAAGACGAATCGCAACTACGATTCCACTAAAACGTAGTAGATCGAATCGTTCACGCAGGGAAAAAAACATCGAGTCAACGATACGCCCGACATGCGATCGAAAGGAAAAGGGAAAGACGAAGAAAGTAACGAGAAACTTGGAAGGAAGAAACAATACAAACACACATTTACGGTTTCATTTATCTCTCATCTTCTTTTTCATTTTCGTATGCATACACGTACATATTCTATATATACATGTAACACGTATAATTTGTTTGTTCGTTCGATCGTCTACGAACGCGTGGAGGCACACTTCGAACAATGTGTCGAAATAATCTTATTTGCCTACACGGGGTGCAGTTCTAACACCGTTCAATGTAATCGCGAATTGATGTATATTGATTAAAGATTAAAGCAACAAAAAAAAAAAAATGGTATATATATAAATATATAAATATATTGAAAAGAAAAAAAAGAATATGTATTTGTTCCTGAGAAAGAATTAATAAGAGTAGTACTACCGTAATATTAATATCGATAGTAACGATAAAGATAATTTGATGGTACATACTTTCTTATAAGTAAACATTATACAATTATTACGATTATTGTAGAGTTGGTACGGTCTTTGATGATGCCTTGCCTGTAAATGTAACGTTAAATGAACAAAAAAAAGTCTTATTACCTTGTAAATGTTTTACCAAATATAATCGATTATTCAACTTATAGTCCAGCCTGTCTTTCTTTCTCCGGTCCTGTTTAAGATTTTGAGAATCGAGTTAGAAGCGCGACGCTTTTAAAACGAAAAATCTCATCGTACGAGAAATATTTATTCGAGTGCAAAGTGAAATTTGTTTCGTTGCTCGATAATTCCGACAATTTTAAATCAGATTCGAGCGAGGCTGAGAGAAAAAAAAGAGGATCGGCGGCTCTCCGTGGCTCCGCGCCACGAAATCTCATAAATCTTTTGGTTGGTCGTCCTCAGCCGGGTGTGATTAACGTCGGACAAAAATAAAAATCGGCCGAAGTTCCCGCGGCACATAAATATCCGAACGCATGCATAATCAGCGCCTTAAAAGCGGCGAACAAGCAGCAGGGTAATGTATTATGTGCGCGGTGTATCGAACGAAATGGAAAGTCGAATGAGAGCCGCGCGAGATCACGATCTTATAGTTCGATTGTGAAATAAGAGTTGCCCACGAGCGCGGCTCACAGCAACGAATGAAAGTAACATCGGGCCTTGTTCTTTTATCCGTCCCTTTGCCGTGTAACCGAGCCGAGCGCTCGAATCGTTCGATACCAACAACGAAAAACATTAATATTTCGTACAATGGACTTTCGTCTTACGCGGACTATTCCCGTTGCGGAAAGAATTTAGAGCAACTTTATCCAAATCTGTAACCAGGTCGTTCCAGGTCTGTGGAAAATGTTATTCTTGGTGAATCTATTTTTATCCTGGTCGAAAGATTTTCGTCCGTGCCGCTACGGAATCGTCAGCTACGAAATAAGATCTCAGGACAACGAAAATTCAGGAAAATTGGTCGCCGGGTTTACGAAACGAGCTGGGACTCGAAAGGCTAAAATTTCAGATAGGAGAACGCGGCTGTTGTAACCCAGTTTCGAGGATAAAGTGTCCCGGCGAGATCGATCAAAGCCGCGAAAATAATGGGTCCGGACGCAATGAAGACCGAGCGGACCGATTGAATTTGGCGCAGCCGAAGGCGACGACCCTTGAAACGAGCAGCCCGGTCACCGATCGACCAACGCCAATTATACCAATTACGACGTGGAATCGGCGCGCGTATCGCGCCAACCGAAAGGCGAAACCGCTCATTAAATCCGGCTTTAATGCCCTTCCACCGCATCCCGTAATGGGATGGACTCATCGCAGGCCTCCGCGCCGCGAAATAGGGAACGTTGCCCGTCCCCCGCTGGGTCTGGTGCGCTTGTCAGGGTCATTCGATTCAAAGGAAGGTCACGTCAAGGTTATAGTATAGACTCACCAGCCAACGATTACGAGCCGCGATTTCGCTGGCATCGAACCTCCGGCTACCACTGCGTGCCTCGGGTCTTTGCTTTTGTTGCATGAATATATTTTCGTATCTTGTTGTTGTTTGCCTGTTTATTTTAACTGCTTGACGATGACGAATGCGTAATGGAAATCCCAGCTGGGATGTCGGCTAGCATTTGACCGACTGTCTTATCGTACGGTAGTGGCTAAGAAGAATTGTCTTCGGCTTTTTGATACATTCTTTTATCTTCTCGCAATGGGCTTCCAAGTGACGAAGATAAATTAGAATAGGAAAATGAAGATACCTTGTGGCTAATATATCTCGAATCATTCTCAGGGTCCAGGTATGACGAACAGACAAAGGATGGATAATTTTTGCTCTCGTCTAAGTAAAATTCTGATTATAAGGCTAAATTTGGCATCGGTTCGACAACGCAGACTGCGTTTTATTAATTTCGAATTATAAATGGAAGATTCCGGAGGAAGAACGAAGACTTAGTGGATCGAAGAGAGGCGTCTGAAAATTGTCTAGAAATCTCGAACGAAACAGAAAGGGGAGAGGTGGTGCAAGCAAAAAGGGTTTTCGTTCTTTTATTTCCTTGCTGGTCGAATGATTTACACGACACCGTGGACGATCCTCGAACTTTCACCTTCGCTAAAGAATATTTCTTTCGTGGTGATTACGCGATGCGACAGAAATAAATCGACGCTTTTTACGGTGTATTTAAACGAATTGAAATCGAAGATCGCTGGACGCAGCTACAGATGCAAACGCGCAATCACGAGCGTCCATCCGTCCCGTAAATTTCTCGTCGATTTTCGCGGATTCTTGTTAAATTTACGATCTTCTCCTCCGTTTCTATCGAACGTCAGCCCCGCGTCAGGTTCTTGAGAAGATAACCCAAGGAAAAGTACTTAATATCTTAACGAGAAAGTAATTTAACGCGCCATTTTAGCTATATGCGAACTCTCCGCAGTTGAATCTGCGCGTATACTCGCTCGACACGCAGCAGCAACAGAAACAATGTACGCTCGAAGCTCTCGAAAAGTTCCCTGTGATCCACCGATAAATCATCTTCCTACACTCGATCAACCTGGCGCGATCGAGGAGCATCCGAAGCGTCTGAAAAAAAGCGGAGGGGCACAAAGAAAGAACGTCAAAGATACGAAGGAGAAAAGAAAGAAAAGAAGGGTAAATTCCACGGTTGATCGGCAACCGGCCCCGTGTTTCAGAATCTTCAGAAGCCTCGATCCCAGCCGGTGGCCGGCCTTCGGTATGATTTAACGCGGTCAAGCCGATATTTATTAACCGCATTAATTAGCTTTATTAATCGCGACGGCGCGAAAAGTGTCTTTCTCGTCGTAAATATCGCGCGGAGACCGCGTGAGAAGCGTAGCTCGCTTAGAAATTCCGGAATACAACGTGAACGCGAACGGGAACAGACCGGATGGCTACTCGCAAGTATAACTCGCGAGATCGTGCTCGGTACGCGCTGGTAGCCAACTTGCGGAGAAGATTAAGGGCTTATTACCGGCGCGACAGAGGATTAATGACGCGGACTGACTCGGTATATTGCGGCTACGTACCGAATAAATTCGTCCGCCTCTGATTGCGAGCGAAACGACGCGAGCGGCGCGGGGGCGTTCCTGACATTTATCAGCCCTAATTCGAGCACCCTCGTGCGTTCTAATTGCATCGTTAAGGGCCGACCGACCGCGATCTCTAACGACCCGGTGATTGGGGTTATTGATACTGGCTCGGCCACGATCTTCGATCACCGGTTCGATTGATTTCGTGTGCGTGCCACGCGTGATTTACGCCGTATTTGCGTTCACCTTCTCTTTCATTTCGGCCTCCGGCGTAGCCTGCCTCTCCGCTTCGCGCGTCTCACTGCTTGACTGCCTTTTGCTTCGCCTAGGTTAAGGCGAGCTCTGTTCCTCAGCCTTACGGATATGTTGCGCCGTGTTGCGGTCAAGGCGTGCACGCGTCAGTGAATCGATTCCAACGATCGTCGGACGTGACTCGAAAGCGAATCCGGTGGTGCGCGGTTTCGATCCGAAGGATTTATATTCGGCAAGGATTAGAGAAATCGATTCCTTTACCACGAGGTTTAATCCGCCATTGTATATATCGTTCGATCGGTAAATGCAACAGTTTAGGTAACATTTTTGTCGCGATACTTCTTCAACTTCGTTTTATCGACACGTGGCGGCGATTAGACGCGATTGTATTCGCTTAATTGTTTAAAAATTTCTCTGGCTTTCTATCGTGTTAAGCATAACGGTTTCATTGTATGCAGCCGAGATCATAAATAGGACATGTAGGTCGGCTTATGTTAAAGATACGTATTTTCGATTTTATTTCTGATAAAGTCGGCTGAGAATTTCAAATACTCGGAACCATTAATTTCTTCGACCCGTTCCCTACGTTATTATACGCATGTATATGAAATTTCTGGAATTCGATATCGAATATCTTTGTGATATTACAGATAATAAATAAATTCCTATGGACACGCGTGAAACGAGACATGTAATACCAGTGGAGTAACGGAGTAATTAATCCGACAAGGTCAATCTAAAGGGTATAAGAAATCGAAGTACACGTAGAGGTAACAAAGAGTGGGCTTGTATGGGTGGACTAGAACAAGTTACTTGCTACAAAAAACTACCTTATCGTTGCTGGAAGAAACTCTTGTTCCGAGCAGACTCTAGCGGACTAAGCGAAAAAAGGAGACTGGTTCTACGTTTTAAACATCAAGATCTTAAAATAGCTGTGTGTCGAGTGTACGCGAAACACGTGTAAATAGTCGTAGCTAAGCTTTATTAAACAACTTATTGTTTCCTATTTCTCTATTATTATCAGATAGGAACGTAAAGAACTCTTTTTTTTTTTTTTTTTAGAAAAAAAGTTACAGGTCTATCGCGAAACATGTCATTAAAAAACCGCGTTGTACAGCAGAGGTAAGGCTAATCGGACATTAGATAAGGCAAAGTAAGCAGAGATTTTTAGCTGAATCCGATAAAGAAGAAAGGAACAGGCCGAAGCCGCTGTTAATTATCGATCAATCGCGATTATACGATAGGCGCTAGTTGGTAGAAGCACCTGGCTCTGTATCATCGCGACAAGGATATCAGGGATACTCTATCGGGTCTGTTCGGTTATACGATGCACTAGGAAGTGCGCCTTGTCCTGACAAATGTGATTAATCGACACCAAACACGGCGGCGGGTTGCTGCATTCGCAATTAAAGCCTGTTAATAAAGCACCAAGGCAAATCGTTTCGCGCTCGCTGGAATGTGAAAGTTAGATAAGTCGATGGGCTTTGCTTTGCCCTGTGTACATGTATACGTGAAGCTAGAACGGTGGCGCGCGCGCACGCCAACACTAAGCCACCTCATTATCGGATTCAGTCTTAATTGAGATTAGTTTCGTTAACGAGTTCGCGGCCGAACCAGTTCCGTAAACCGATACCGGGTCCTATGTAAATGTCATTATCACGATCAACGAGTTGGAATAGAGGTCCAATTAGGCGTTCGAGAGCGGAAGCTGGCTGCTTTTGGCGTCGATCCGTTCAAATCCACCGCGTGCCGCTCCAGTCTTGGCTAATATCGCTGTAGGTGTTGTTTTTTCCTCCCGTGATTGATTTTTTCCTTCGCTTTGGTTCCTTTACGCGAGCAAAAGGGGCCAAAGGTTGGAACGTTCTTACTTTTAAAACTGGATAAATCTCACGGGCCTCGCTACACCGGTGATTGACTTTCATTGCTCCACGATTACTACCGAAGTTGCAGAGTTTATTATCTTTTGCTACACGCAATTAGCCGAGGTAGCCTTTCGTAATTCTGGTAGTTTAGCTTCGTTCTACGTTTCAGATCGATGGATACGCAATGCTATTTCTACGCAGGTTCAATCCATTGGACTAACGCTACCAATTACGTTATGTCCTATCGTCGACCATTATCAATCATATGGAAGAAGCATATCGAGATGCGAGTAGCGGTCCGACCTCGTTCAACCGAAATTACATCCACGACTAGCCCTTAAAACCTTCTATACGCCCCTTCATTTTCTCCTTTCGTCGCGCGTCGACGCACTCGCACACGATACTAAAATGAAAAGGCGAAGCGTCTGAAGGACGCGGAGAAGCGGACCGATTTTTCCGAGTGCAGCAGCACTGGCTGGTAGACAGAACGAACAACCGTCGCAAGTGCGCGAGTGCGTGAGGTATCTACGACCGCTTCCGACGTCGTAAATCAAGATGACCGATTCCAGAGGAGGCCCTTAGTAGCTCGGCGCGTCTGCGACCTTCTCGCACGCTCCCTCTCGGCTCGGCGAAATAATCGAGCACGTTCCTGCGTTCCACGTCCACACGGGAGCGTGTCGAGGATGCTGGCCCCTTGGGCGGGGTGAGTGCATTGTACAGTTAGGATTTCGAGCGGCCGCGGCCAGCATAATGAGAGAAACGTGCTGCCCCCTGGCCTGGCCGCCCCGGCCTCCACATATATTCTCCCATCGGGAACCTCGCGAAATCTCGTTATTCGCAGGCCTGGTGAACCAATCTCCATCGTAGGTACGAAAAATCGCTCGTGCTAATTGTTTCGAAAAACACCGCAAGGCCGCTGACCGGATCGACCAGTCCCCTGGATTTCGCTTCGCTTGGAAAACGTACGCGTTTCGTCGAGAATTCCTATCTACCGTTGAAACCGGCATCGTGAGAACGAGGTCGAAGGATTTTCCAATAGCGATCTTTTCGTTCGCCACGTTATCGTTATTAGTCGGAAACCGGCTGCCAAGAACGCGGTTTTACGAGCTAACGTGTGTCAGTTTTGTTTCGCCCGTATGCGCTTGTCTCTTTGGATTTATTTCGTTTAGAGCGGTTGATTGGACAGGCTGTTTGGCTTGGTAGTTCGATGGAAATTACCACGGAGAGGAAGCAGAGGGAGATTCGGCTTGTGGGAGGCGTTCTCGTATACGAAATAAGGTGTTCGAAGGTCTAACGAATAAGGATGGGAAGGATGATTTATTTTAGGAATGATATAAGTTCGATTAAAGATTCTTCCGAAGTTGACTTTTGTTTCTTTCAAGTCGAACGCATACGCTAATCGGCGAGAAGTTAATTCGAGCCCTTTAATGGAAAAGTAATCGTTATCCGAGACGATAATGGCTCCTTTGTCTGAAAATAACGAATGTTTGAGATAGATCGAGAAGAGCGTACGCGAACAGAAATACGCGAGAGGGTATCCGAGATTAATTGAGAAATCGATTGTACTCGTCCGACACCTGTTGACGCGTAGGAACACCAACAAATCGGCCAACTTAATTAATCCATCATTGAGAGAATAATCGAGTGTCGGATAGTCAACTAGAAAATAATGAGGGGCTCTCGATTACTTCCGAGAGAGGGTCGTCTTCCAGACGACGAAGGTCGTGGCAACGAGAAGAAGAGAGGCGATAGCTATCGAGAATCACGTGTCTAATATCGCGATTAAACTAGACGCGTTCGAAATGCAGCCATAAATGGATAACACGTACGGCGGTTCAGTTAGGAACAAAAAGATTGCGAATAGGAATTTGGTATTGAACAAAGATCCTTGAAAAATGACTAGTTGGATGATCTTCCAGTACTTTGATCCAATAATTTCGAAACATACCTTTCCACAAAAATTGTAAAAAATCTTTGTTGCATTCCAAAGCAAGATTCCTTGAATTCGCAAGATTCTCTCGAGGAGACGGAGCAACAACGTTGCTTGTGGTTATAGCAATCAAAAGACGAAGCGTAGAAAATAATTGATTCTCGTCGCGAAACGCGTCGCTTTCGCCAGGCACCGCCCCGCGAGGAATTCTCGAAGAATAGCGTTCATTGTCAGTTTCGTCGTCGACAGGGCGAGGGCAATTTCTAAACGAAGCGGCGTGGGCTGGCTATGATTGCGTTGTGCGAAATGTCGCAAGGAATCGTCACGCCCGCGCAAGGACTCTCTCCGGGGGCGGGTCGATCACGAGGATCCTCGCGGGAGAAGCTCTAACGAGCGTTGCGTAACCGCGGGCGCTCATTAGCACGTCGAGATCCAATCCCACGGCTGAGCGAGCCGGCTGACTGACTGACTGACTTACTGACTCGGTCCGGAACGAGAAGACTCGACGTACGCGTTGCGAAACTATTCTTGCGCTTACCAATTATGCCAACGATTCATTGTTGGCCGCGCTTCCGCGTGGAAACGCATCGAAAATTTCCCACTGGATCGCGTTGCTGCATCGGAAGGCGAAAACACGCGAGCGAGCGAGTTCACCGATGAAAGTTTCGACTTTTACAGAAGATCGCCGGTGAAGGGATTGCTTGTGCTTACGTGGTGCGTTTCGTCGAAACTTTTTGGAAAGTGCAGCATCGAGAAACTTTGAATAATTTTAACGACTTCGCAGAAACGAAGAAAGGGTCCTGTAGACGCGGTCAAGAAGTCTTTTAAATTTCAGCCATTCACGGCGTATTGAATCGACCACGAACTCGTTCCTATCATACGCACACGCACTCTGTAGAGGACGGTTAAAACCGTTTTCCTACTTTTTTTAAAGGAAAATAGTTCTCGCAAACGCGAGATCGAGAAAAAAGATACAGATAGCCTTGGATGGATGTTCCTTGATTAACGCGTGGAAAGTGGACAGGTGGGATGCGATAACAATAGTCAAGGACAAGTCAGAGTTGGTGGAGGTAATTTACATTCATGACAGGGACGACGTGACACGGAATTTGATGCGTAAGCCACAGGCTTGTGGGTCGAGGTTTGGGAATAGAGAACTTCTTTGTACACAGGATGAAAGAAACGCTTGTAACGCCGACACGTTGAATTCGACAATTTTTTAAATGAATAGCGTGCTTAACTTGCGAAAAGCATGTCGACTTTCGAATCTGCGAAACACCTCCGCTCGCAAAAATATAACACGCGTCGCGTCCCGCGTATCCCCAATGAAGTCGAACAAAGTTTTCGAATAGCTTCGTCTAAGCTGTACCGTACAATGTAATGCGCATAGAAAGTGCACGATGGTGAATCACATTCGGCGGAGGATGAATCTGAATTGACGCGACACGTGGCCAAAGCCGAAGACAAGTGACTATGCGCAGCTGTGAATCGTCGGCTGGCCGGTTCGCGTGTTATCTAGCCATTCGATGAAACAGCACGCGGAATATGGAGCGCTTACCCTGATCACCGTAACGGCGGTCCACTTAGCCTGGGTAACGACCGACCCGGGGCATCATCAGACCGTCCGGCTAGGTTGGCGTGCATGGCGGTTGGCGACCTTTACGCCATGGGACCACTGTGTTCTATTTGCCGGCAGATTGAAATTCCGCTCGTGGCTCGGATTGCAGTGACGCTGGCTGGACGGTTTCTCGTAGCTCTCCCCTCGAACCGCGTGTCCGCCGGCCTCTCTTGAAAGCATTCGAATGTAATGGCGAGCTAACGACTGTATTTGCAATTCATCGGACCGGCTTAATTGCGTATCGTGCGCGGCGTCGACGTCCGCGGAATAATTCATACGCGTTTAAGCCACTCGCAGCCTTCCGAGTTTTCGTATTTTTCCGCGTGACTCGTGGTTCGCGCGCGGGTCACAAGATCATCCGGCCGCGAACACGTTGTTCGCTTTGGCTCTGACTCAAAACGGCTTTCTATATTGCGGTAGGACTCGAATTCGATCACGTAACCGTGTTTCGCGATCGTACGCGCCTGATTTCTTTCGTTAGAGTTCCATCCTCTCGGTACGAGGAAGGCGCGCGTGCCTTGTAAAACCTCTGAAAGGCGAAAAGTACAGAAGAGTTAAATAAAACGTCGGCAAACGACGTTCATTATGGCATGACGTAATATTACGATCGTCTGCGCCAACACCGTATACACGGCTATCTGTAAAAGAAAGGATACAACAAATAATTAACATACTCTTAACGTACGTAAGTAATTTACCTGGCCTTTTAAGTTCGAACAAATTCCCTGTCATGTTTCTCGAGAGGATTACTCGTATCTCGAACCGCCCACGCCAATTACCGCGGCGGCCACGAAAATCTTTGCTCACGATCTCCGGGTCCATTTTTCGTCACGTGTCAATGCTGCACGCTCCCTTCGCATTAACGCTCGTGTCAGCCCAATGGAGATTAATTGCTCGCCCTTCTCAGCTGCAATTACAACCGATCGCTGACGTACTTTTTACCCTAACGGCCACGAGGCGCACGTGAAAACAGCCTTTCAAGGAACGCGATATGGTTCGGTGCGCGTACGAATTGCCGGCGAAATAATGGTGCCGTGAAGCGAGCTACGCGTCGATCTGTGGCTGCCAGAAATCTCCTGTACGAATTAGTGATGGAATTCGATTACGCGAGCGCGCGGCTCGAGAGGGATACGACGATGAAGATTGATGAAAACGGCGATTGGATCGTTCCAAATACTTCACGCTTAGAATACATTGGCGTCGTTAGATCGTACCGATAATTCGATCCTCGTATTATACCGAACTCCTATCTCTAAATAAAGCGTGACTGAGCTTCTTTCTTTTTTATAGTATAGCCAGTGAAACTATTCGGCTACCTGCCTTTGAAACCTACCTAATATGTATCTGTTCGTATCGCTATACCGTTTGGACCTGTTTTAAAATTCTTACCCATTAGAAGAGATATTTTTTCGATGTTGTAAGGATTGGAGCGAAGCGTGAAGCGCTGCATCAGTTCTCAATTAACGTCAGATAAAGCTACCGGGGAAAGCGAGATCAATCTTTTCCGCTAATGGACTTTTGAAATTTAGATATCTTCTTTCGACAGATTGCTTGGAATACCAACTCTTTCCGAAATATGAAATCTGACGCATAAATTACATCGAAATTAGTCGATCGTTGAACGTGACTGGTATCAATTTTCAGCGCTGTTCGACTACAGTCTCGCTAAATTCTGCGATTTTGTCGATTTCTATTGTGCAACCTTTCGAAGACAGCACGATCCATTTTGCCAAGGATCGACCCTTGTTTCCTTCAGCCGACCGATGACGGGTTACAATGTCGAGTTCGCGTTCAACGTTTCCGACGATAACTTTCACTTTCTTTCACCACTTCCCTTTGAAGTTCCCGGAGACCACTATTTCCTGTTATAGTTTCTTCGCAACGACCGGCGTTCTTGTACTCGAGAAGACCAAATATCGGCGTTTCGATCGAACAGAAGTCGGATTATCGCTGCGATCGCGATCGTCGGCGATGTCTGAGATCGCCGACTGTTGGAACAACGGCATTGCAAACGGATAAATCGCCGTGGAACCACGACTTCGAGCACCTTTTGTTCGTCTTTTCTCTACCAGTTGTAAAGCGAGTAAAACTGTGTCGAAGTTGTCAGATCGATATACATTCGTGTTATTATATAAATTCATTTCGCTGTTAATAACGCGTTATAGGTGGTGCACAGCTATTGTAATTATCTCGAACGTGAATCGCGTGTGTCATGAAAAATGTAGAAAGAAACGAAACGGTGTCGGAATCTTAATTAAGCCGTCGCTAGTGTGAAATAATTGGTAAGCGAATTTACTGTTCCTCCGATGTCAGATAACGCAGATTTCTCCTAATTAAACTTATGACAGCGAGATTTGTCTATCGAATCCTTAAAACATGAAATTAGGCTGATACTTTTCAGCAGATACCACATGAAATCGATTCCACGTACTCGTAGAGTTTTACGTAAAGTATCGTTGTAAATAAAAACGTTGCCCGTAAATTATTCAAATTTCCTTACAAACTTTCCAAGCAATCCCGCGCTATTTTCCAGCGGATATTCTCGCGTTAGAAAATTCCGATGCGAGTCAATGATCGATCGAGGAAAACACGGAGGTCACCGTCCGTTCCGACCGAAAGGAGACCTCCAGGATCTCGAGGGGGACGGACACGGCGACTTCAACAGGCAATGGAAGCGTCGTTGATAATTATCGACGAGGCTGATCGTGCGTGAGAGTGGAAAAATAGCGAGCAACGGGACAGGTCGGCAACTGCTAGACCGCGGCCTGCTGTCGATGTCGAATGAAGACGTCCTGGCTACGTTCCCTTGCCTACGTACCAGCGGGAATAAGTGTGGGTAATTTGCTCGACTGGCTAGACCACTTGTTTTGCGGAGAGCACCGATGCCGTTTAAGAGACCGTGCCAGCGAGCTAATGCACGCGGTTCGTCCCTGTGTTTGCACGCGACCACGCGTGTTACACGCGTGTGTGCGTCAGATTCTACGTTTGACTGCGTCTCAGCGATGGAGAAGGAAAAGCGTGGAAAGTTCGGAGGCTGAAGGTCGTACGAAACGTATAAGCAAGAAACGAAACGAAGCGTTGCTTTATGGACTCTAGCTGAAATGCCAAATGGTGGAACGTGGATTTTTAGAGCGCAGGTCGTATCGTGCGGACAGGATTGATTAAAATTCGCGATTTTCGAGAACGTCAAGGTGGTCTAGTTTGTCGAGACACGCGAAAAACGTGGTTTTTAATCGAGCGCCGGTGTACTCGATAAAACGAGATTGAAATGCATTCTTTTTTCGAAAAACGAATTAGCAGAGACCGTTGCGTGTCACACGCGAAGTAAGAAAGAAGAAAATAGGTGTCGAACATGGAATAAGGGCAACAAAATATCTAATTGAAATTCTTAGATCGGTTGGACACGATACCGAAGGCAATTGGCATGTAACGATTTCGTGTTTAATAGAGCACTGTGAGGCACAGCTGGTGGAAAATCATCGTTGAGATTATTTTAAGATAAAGGAATAATTATTTAAGGTCAGATCGCGCGTATAAAGTCGTTCATTTTGAGTAACGCGTACAACGCGTAATGCGAAAGTGAAATCGAAAAAAAAACTATCGATACCGCGGTATAGCGTATGGCAAACGCGAGCAAAGAAACGAGAGCGCGCAGTGTTCCTGTTCGACCTCTGGCGACTCCCTTCAAGCACACAGAGAGCCATGCGTCAGGAAGACCGGTTAATGGACACGGAGGATCTAGCGGCAGGTTTGCCTTCCCCTGTGCCGTGCATTTAAACAACAAGGGCCGCTGGATAGAATTAATGAGGCACCAGTTTCCAGTAATGTTAGCCATGATAGGATCAGCGGATCAAAATGCAGATTTGTACGAGCGAAGCGTCCGGTACCGGTTCGATCACCGCTGAAACCGCGTGTACGTTCTTGTGTTTAATGGCTCGGAAGCTGCTGGGTGTCACGAGGGTCAACCTGGATGCATTCAGAGCTCGCGATGGGGCGTTCGATCCTCCATTCCTCGATTCTTCGACCGATGCCGTTCCAAAGAAACAAGAATCGCTTTGGACGTTTGAAATTGGACGACGATTGAAATCAGAGTTCGAGAAACTTGCGTACCTGTGTATTTTTATATTGGAAATCCGATGCGTCTGATAAGGCTTTCAGCTTTGAAAGTTAGGCAGCCCTATCTATTCGTATCGTTGGCATCGACAAAGAAAATCAAAATAATCGATATTAATTAAAGCAGCAATGGCAATTCTACGATGAGCATCATAGTATATAACATATGTAGGTGCGTGGTATCTAGCGGTGTAAGTACCTACATAGAAAATTATACGATGTATTGTTGTCATTGAAATACTCGCAGCACTCTCTATTCAAACTTGTCAGATATGTATATGAAGTCTTTCTAAGATTATGACGAACCTACAGTTTCGAGCGATGCTTCGAATGACTTGACGGTTTTCTACCGAGTAACCTGTGATGTGCCATTTCCATGAATTGAATCCTGTTTCTCAATGGAAATATTTAATGATTAATTAATGAGCGTCATCTCCGGTGTAATCTCTACTCGTAGTCATCTTTCTGCTCATCGTCTCGAGTCTGATTCATGTTGACCGTACCGCGTATATTAACTAGATACATTGTTGCGCGTAGACAAGAGCCAACTGTTTAAAAAAGTTAAATTCATCTAATCTAATACATGAAATGCAACCGCGATATACGAGTCCATGGTACAAGAAAGATTCTTCGAGCTAACCCTCCGACCCGTTTCGCTTCGACCAAAGGCCCTGTCCGCTCGTCACGCCGCATTTCAACCTCGGTCAGCTCGTGCGGCAAGGTTGTTGCATCAGGAAACTTTGTTCGGAGTACAGAGAGCTGCCGTTGACCCGTGAAATTGCCCGTTGAAAATTTCCCGAACGCTCGTCCGCGTTTTCCTTGTACGCGCACTATCACGCAGCGGCGCGCCGCAGCGATCAGCCGCTCCGTCTACGTGTATAATGATAGATATCACCGCATCATCTATTGTAACGCGTGTAATGAGAATCGCAAATAGGCGTGCAATTTGATAAGCTTGTCAACCACCGTTACGGTTCGTGCGTACGCAGAATTGAATAGGGACTACAGTTAGATCGAAGGGCAGCAACGCGCAGACAGACAGAGACACCGAGAGAAGCTTTTTCGTACGTTACCAGCCGTATGACAATGAAGACGGACTAAGAAGAAACGCGTTTGAATATAAAAGAATAGAATGGAAACAGTTGTGACTTACAAGGCGTGGGTGGATGGTAGGACCAAAGTGGAAGTAAAAGTGTGCCAGAAATGTAGAGAGTAAAGCAATTCCTATAGAAGAGAATTTCGAAAAAAATACAAGAGAACGGTGAAATGGAAGCGAGTTTTATAATTTTAAACGAAACTCGCTAGCGAGAATAGAGGAGATGCTGTTGAGAGAACTTATTGAAACAGAGTAGCCTTTCACTGTTCGTGTTTTAACACCATTTCTTTTTTCTTTCTTTCTATTTGTGAATAGCAATATCTCGATTAAACAAATATTTCATACGTAAAACGTTGACAAGAAAAATGTTCGTCGGAGAAAGTGATGTAAATACGTGGTAGTGGTGGAACGTCTATCTCGTTCTAAACGTAATTGTATTCAACCTACTCGCGTGCGCTTGGTACACGCATTATTGCATCTGTCCATTAAATAATGATTTTATAACGCTTTAAAAGGTTATCTAAAGATCGACGTATCATATTCAGCAGGAAAAAGAATCGACTTAGCTGTTCAGATCGTTGGACAGGTATCAAAGAACCCGGATCTTTCGTTTATTGGTTGATCATAACAATTAACTAGTAGGTATAGACCACTAATGAATTTCTATTTTTTTAACAATGGTGAATTAATCGTTATATAACCAGCGTTTCATTGCTCGTTACAGCAAACCGATACAGCAAACACCTCGAACGACCAAAGAATGAACAAAAACTATGCACTACCTTCGAGAAAGGAGTACGACCTCGAACATAGACTCTAATCCGTTATAACAAAGCGAGCTGTTAATTTAACAGCCAAAGAAATTATTTAATCCGACGGATGTTCCTCGTGGAGTTCCCTCTGGCATTAGCTTACAAAGAAATCTCTCGTTACTACGTTTCGTTATCGTTCGCAACTTGGAGCGATATCGATGTAAACGCGCGATCAAAGAGGGAAGAACGATGGAACTCCTCCGCGAGACAGCAATAACTTCCGCGCGAGCTTTTCAGGATCTTCGTTAAACGTTGCGAAGTGGCGTTCCCGTTAGAGGAATCCAGCCGCTATGAGGAAGCAATGTCCTTTGTCTTGTCAGACGCGTTTCCCCGCTGAAGGTTCGGACTTCTCGCGTCCCGGGGAATTCATAGGTTTGTTATGCGCGCGATTCCCTTCCGATGCAATCTCACCGCGTTTTATGTTCTTGCGCCGGCCACCGGAGAAAAACGAATCGCACGAAACGTGGCCTGTCCGACGCCTGTAAAAACGTGGAAACGTGAACGCGCTACCGTTTCCCTCTTTCTTTTTCACGGCGTGCTTCGTTTTCCAGCGGTCTTCGATCGTACCGTGAACGATCCAGCGATTCTGCGGCTTCCGGAATATCACGGAAACCTGGTGTGTAACGTCACGGGGAAGAACAATGGCGATCACTGGTATACGGGGTGTGTACGCTGTTAGTTAGCAACGTTTCTCTCGCCAGTAACAGATTTGTGAGAAAACGGATAGAAGACGAAGTTTTTTCCATTTCTCATATACAAAGCGATGGCCTGAATAGATTTCCTTAATTATTCGCCGCGCAATCACCACGCCATGAATGAATAACTTTAGATTCATATATCTATACTATTCTTTATAAATAATAATATACGTATGCATTTAAAACAGGATGTACGTTCGTACGATGGTTTATGACTTTTTTATACTCGTTCGAGCGATTGCGACGATACGATAAATATTAAATTCCCATTGTATCTATTATATTTCTCCATTTTCTCTTCCTGCGATTTAGAAATTAACATAAAAGCGTTATATCATCGATCGACGGAATAACTCTATAGGACAATCCGCAGTCGAATTAATTAACCTTTAAACGCGTTCGATAAATTAAAAATCTCATCGATCTGTACAAAGACGGAATTCACCGAACTGGTACCATATTTTACTCAACTTTCAACGGCACATTTTTTTGTTCCGGTAGCTGCAAAGAGTTAATCGAATCTCATACTCGAAGAATCGCGAAATATCGCAACCCAAAATCTTCGCTTTACCCGATCGATAAAAAAAAAAAAGATGATATCCTCGAGCACTTGGTCCCACAAATACCATGAATATCATTCCTCTCAAGGCTCTCCTCTTTTTACTAAGCTACATCGAGCGACCTTTTCCTGCTGACTTACAACTATTATCATGTTCGTCGAACAAGCGAAAATACGAAGCAATAAAAAAGCAGGAAAACTCGGGAGAAACTCGTCGATCGTGGAACGTGCAAGAAAGAAATTCGTTCGAACAGCGATCTTACGTAAACTTCGGAACAAATCTGTTGCTAGACGGTATAGTACGGGTATGTATAGTCGTCGGCCGTCACTGTGTTTCCAGCGTCGATGTGAAAGCATAGAGCGCGTATAGTCAACGGGATGAGACAAATTTATGAAACGCCGGTATATTCATTGTACACGGATCAACTTGCAATGAAATTCCACCGAGTTGCATAAGGATTTCCTGGCTGGAGGATCGGTGAAAGCCGAGACAACGTTCTCATTATGACCTTTTAGCGTTATAGTGGATTATTTTTATGATAATTATCACCGTTCCTATTGCTACGAGATGCGAACGTTCGATGTATTTCAGACAAGTTATACATGCAATTTGCAATTATATGTGCAAGTTAGTAGTACAGGCTGCGAAGAATAATAGCAGCGGAATATGTGTTTCGATACTCAAGGTATTCAAAAGTATACAGCCATTGAATTTGCATCTTTCTATAGACGGATATAATTTAAATTACAAAAAGTTGTCGCGCACGAAACTTCTGCTCGATCGTGCGTATATGTTTCTTTTTTATAGGTGACGGTGTTTCGAAATTTATAGGCCCATTTCCATTATCGAAATAAAATATCATACTTTTTAAGTACTTATAGATGAGTTGTTAAAAATAGAAAGAAGCAGTAAACTTTCACTCTGTTATAATAATTCCGTTCTCTAAAAGTTTCCAAACTTTTACGCATAACGTTATTGCAAACTAGAACGATTAGTTTATCATCTAGCCAATTTATATTCTATTCGCAGCAGCGTACAATCATTTTATCGTCGTTTCCGTGTATTCGATGGAAAATATATAATGACATTAAATGCCCCGATAAAATCCAATTGACATCGAATATTATCAGCTTAGGAAAAGAATTCTCGTACAGAGAATTTACAATCTCGTAAAATTCTTTCGAATTTCGATGCCCCGGCCGTTTTATACGAACGTTTACGACCAATTGTGTAACAGAATCCGTACAATCTAGCGAACGCCGGTATAAAATCTGATCTCTCCCGGTAGAGTTTCGTTCATCGGAATCGCAAGCGAGTCAGAGCCTTACCTGTGTAGAGCAATTGAATCTCTGGCTACGTAACCGTTATATGGCGCCACTAATTGTCTCTGGAGCTGCAGAAACGCGAGGATCGCGCGCAAGAACCAGTTTCATAATCGAGGTGCCACTTTGAAATCAAAAGTGATTCAAGTACGCGTGACCGTGAATTGGATTTGAAACTGATTCCTTCTGGACGCTTATAAATCATAAAGCAAGAATCGCAAGACGATTATTTTCCCGTAAAATAGTCGCTGCTTTATTTGCTTAATTTTGACAAGAAAACGATAAAACCAGTTATTCCCGGAATTTTATTATCACATTTCCAACGTGGTATTCCCTGATTGACAGAGTGCAGAAGTCTGTCTGGTTCGTCTCTAGTCCGCGTTGCATTATAAGAATTCCAATTTGCTCTACAGATAATAGATATTCTATCTATCTCTAATTATATGTACACAAGAACACCGCTAAAGAATCAGGATCTCAATTACAAGAGCAAAAACACGCGAATTCTATCTCGAATCTATGCCACATTGTATAGAAGCTATCCTTATTCCATCTATCATACAACGAACAACAAATATTTTAGCAGGTTAATTAAAGTCAAGAAAGATCATTGGAAGAACAGTGTCTAAACAGCAAAAAGAGAAGAATGCGACACTGGGGAGAGGGAACGGACACGAAGAAAGCAATTGGCGTGCCAGCAAAACTAACCGCGAGCGGATTCTAGCGCTAGTGGTACAAAGCGCGCGTTAATTACGCTGATTGATTTAAGCTTAGTCGAGCAGGATTTAAGAGGCTCACCAAGGCGCATAATACTCCAGGTATCCCCGTGTCTTACAGAGTGTATTTGCACGCGAGTGTGCAACGCTGCGCAAGCATAATTGCACCTTCTGTAGGAACGCGCGCAGGGCGTGCCTTTTGAATCATGTTCGGTTTATGCATGGAATTATTAAAATGTAATGTACAACAGTTCGACGTGATAAATCGAAGGTGTTTTATTTACAAGCCACCTGAACTAGGCATCGTCCCGATGTTACAAGAGGTCCATGAATTTAGAGCGAATTGCAGCACGTAGAATGCGCGTAATAGGAAAATTGCCAAAGAAATATTCGTCCGAATCGCGTGATTTTCCAAACCGACCTTGGCAAACGTTTGATTTTCTATGTGGCAGCTCTCATTTTAAGAAAGGCGAAATTTTCTTGCTTATGTATGGGCCGGACATTCATCTCGTTGGAGATACATGTCTATGAACGTTTCTAATTATCGAGCTACGATTAACATCAGCTACAAGAGTATGCGATGAAAGATCCAGGCATCCGTTAAAAAATTTTAATGTCACCTTTACTAGCCTTTTCGAGATCACCATAAGGCCAAATAAAAAAAGACACAGTATGTCTCCCTCGATAGCATACGATGTTTATGGCAAAGTTAGGTAAAACATCCAGCATATATATATATATTCGAACGTTTTATTATGCAAATATGTTTAGAAGGACTGTGATTGGGAATGGCGATTAGGCCTGTTCCGATCCATGTTCTCTCAACAAGAATGCAACGAGTAGACCCGAAATTCCGTTAAGCGTATACAATCGGTGACATCAAAGAGCAGCAAAGAGCATCCGACTGACCTAACGTGCTCGATCGAAAGGCTTAGCCGTCAATTTGCATCGGTTGCGTTCGTCTGGCTTCCTGCGTGTTGTCTCCGCTTCGGCGAAGCCTCTGGATGGTCAGGACAGCGGCGGTGCGGCGACGCAGCAAGATCGACGACATCCCTGAATTTTTAGATCAGCCCGATAAGCAACTCCGCCCAGTGAGAGATCCAGTTCGGATGGATCTCCTGCGAAGTTCGAAAAGGCCGATCTCTTTCCGACCGATCGCTGGAGGCCACCGCTCGGATCGTTCCTCTGCGACGTAAACTTCAAGCCCTGGAATCGCGTTGATAGTAATTGAGATGTACGCGTCCTTGGGGTTGGGACGTGACGCCGCCGCGCTGCGCCGCGCCGCGCCGTGGGCATTATTCGCCACGGTGAAACGAGAACACACGGTCTTCTTAATTAAGATCTAATGGCGGCTTCGGCCGCTGTTATCTCGCACCGCCGATCTCAGGAATTGATTTCCCCGTAGAGGCCGGACCAGCTGCTATCGCCTCTATCACTGTTAAATCTTGCTTCTTTTCGAGGCAGATATACGTACCTGCGGAACGTTGTACCTGTAATTGGTCTCGCTGGCTCGTGGATACTTCTTCGGCGTCAAGCGACTTCGGTGTCACGCTGCGAAAAACGTTCCGTCGAATCTTGATCTCTGATCATAGTTTGCGTAGTTGCGTTGACTCGTTTATGGTTTCCATGGTAGAACTTGCGTTTACGCACTTCGCAGGTAGTTTGCTAAGTCTTGGCGAAAAGAATATAGCGCGTTCTCTGTACGTACAAACCCGATTCGCTGTTTCTTGCTTCATATCTTCTTTAGCCTCGACCGCCTTTGCCTCAGAACTTGGTTCGTTTCAATCCATTTGAAACTTAAACGATCTTCATCGATAACGCGTAAAAATTATTACTCCGACTGATGCTCGTTACATATATTTCTTCGTGATAATTGCGAGGCCCACGGAACGAAACCAGCAGGCCGAACCAAGGCGAACTGGAAGCAACCAGTTCTACCTCGTCAGGCAAAGTTTTCAGTGCAAGTGACGCGGCACGATTTACGATCAACAATATCGCGTCCGCCCTTGTATTTATGATTTACAGGTGGTTCACTTGGAATACCTGTAAATCCGCACCGGGTTCAATAGCTATCACCCTCGTGAGAAGGAGAAGAGGAAACGCGAGAACCTCGAGCGTCGCGGAATCACGTTCGATGAAAATTCACTCGTGAGATTATTTGTTATTCTCTTTATTTCATCGCTATACTCGTAGCAAGGCTAAGTTTCCTGCCACTCTCCATCGTTGGGGAAGGAGAACGATATCTTTTACCTTTGACGATGAAGACGTAATACGCGATACAGAGGTACCGTATAAATGCAAATTCCAGCCGACTGTTTCGATGACGCGGTATCCTTGACAGAACCACTGGTTTTCTCAGATCAGTACTATCCAACCTTTCTCGAGCTTTGATCTTTTGTAAAAGTGTCTTTAATCGGCATCTAAGCGACCTAAGTTTCGAAGTTAGCGATCGGTCGTCCTGAAAAAATTTCATTTTCATCACGATCTCCTGTGCAACCCAACAAGAAGCAGAGGAGAAGAGAAAAGATGCAATAAAATTTATCGAACGGGGCAAAAGCTCACAGAACGCTTCTAACAAAGAAAGGAACGGGCGAGCAGCTACGAGTACGCGAGCTGAAAATGCACGGCGAAAGATCGTACTTTTTCCCGGTCGACACACACGCGCGCGGCTTGTTGCGCCGGTTATTTACGACCGAGCGGTTTATTGAAAGTGAGAATACGATTGTTACCGTGAAAACGTTTGGTTGGTGCGGCTCAAATGGCCGGACGTCCGCGTGTAAAACCGCGTTATTGTTTTATGGGTACCTGGATTTCTCGCCCTCGAAACCAGGCATAATGGAACCAGTCACCATCAGTGACAGATCTATGAGCCTGCCGGGACATTCGCGAGTTTTCGATGACCTTTTGTCCCGAAGGGAAAATTCTGATTATGCGAGTACCGTTTCACGCTCCCGCTGGCCAAGTCTTTCACGACGATCGAGCGTATAGAATCCACTTTTTCTCGAACTCGAGAAGTTTCGAATCGAGATAACGTAGGAAATCGATGTGGAATCTTTGTTCGGGTTCGATCACGGAATTTCTAATTCCCGCTGATCCCCCAGGCGGTAATAATGAAAATGATTTATGACACAAGAATACGTATTTCGTTCTTTTCTTTGCAGCGCGTGCTCGTTCGAGCCGAAGATTTTTGTCGGCAATAGATGGGAATGGAAGATTGCGTATGTAATTGCGTGTGGCTTTTGGATCCTTTTTGTTCTTGCTTCTTAGCGTGAAATGAAATTCTATGATACGATATCGAGACTGAATTTGAGAGATTCCTAGAAATTATCTAAACTTTTCTGTCACGCGATGAAATTTCACAGATAACTCCGGAACGGGACGAGAGCGATTAATATTTGGAAAAACGTAAGATTTTCCATTCCATTCCATTCCTTTTTATTCTTTTCGTTTGAAGTTGCAAAAATTTGGAAGAGTTTGAATTTCATCGAACTTTAGATGCAACGATAGCGACATAAACTGGTTAATATCCAGTTAACCTCTTTACATTCTGAGTATTATCGGCTGAATGTTTTAGCGATGAAGTAATTCCTCCCTATTTTTTAAGTGAAATAAGTGGAAACCAAGATACGCGACTAAAGATAACATAAATTTTGCTAGTTAAATTTCATCTATTTATTTTCATTCGAAACGGAAACGTGCAATTCTCGTGAAAACCAGGAAATTTGCATTCGTGTAAAAATAGATGTAGAAATTTTACACCATTTAGGATCCAGATTAACTTAAATTCCTCGTTATCCATCTTCCAGAAGAATTGCTCAACACACAACTAGAGATAACTCCTTCAAGTAAGCTAAGCTATAATTTCGAAACGATTACAAAAGGAAAATAATTTTATGAGGCAAAATTAGATGGTTTCACAATGGATTCTGCATATGCCACTATTATGCATTTCGTGCATCTATGCAGTTGCAATTGCACTCATTTTGGATGGAACTCTATACTCTCGAATGGAATTTCGCTGGCTAGAGTGCCAAGATATTGCTGCCGAAAAATTACTGGTAACTGAAAATATCTTTAAATTTGCGAAAACATATCGAAACAATATTAATTTTTACTATGATTGATTCGATTATCAAGTAAATCATCGTTATATGCGTTTATTTCGTTGTAAGTTTCAACTGTGTTTAATTAAACTCGTATAAACGTTTCATTCGAGTAATACTCATCGCCCCTTCGTTTCTTTCCAAAGCTCAGAAGTCACCGTAAAGAGTTAACCCGAGCAAAGCATAAACAAAAGACGAAGAAGAAAAGAAACTAAACTACTGCACATTAGAAGATCTGAAAAACACTATGCACACTATACACTCAACAGCCATTACCAACTCGAACATCTCCGCAGTTATTTATCCGATGGCAGCTCTTAAGTGTAACACCGTTGTTGTCTAGCCGGCCGACTGTCAGCCACGATTGTTCGGATTCTTAGCTCGGTAGAGGCAAGCGATAATGGGTTCAATGAACTTTCCAACATTCGTTAAAAGGCTTCTCTATCTCCCCGTGGTGAAACACACGCGTCTCAAATGTATTCAACGTTCTTTGCGTGTAGGTGTAACTCGCTTACGCAGTGGCGAACGTGTATGCATAACCAGCGGGCAGCTTTTTGCGCTCGTATCAGTAATAGTAATCAGGATTTACTATCGTGCGCCCCGTTATTGCACCATCGCATCGGCTCGAATAACTGCGACAAATGCTCTGAACGCGCAGCTCGTACCAGCGAGCCTCCGAACGCCGATACACGAACCCCGAAGGCTGAATCCCTAGCCACGGGCGTTAACTGTGCACGAAATTGTTCACGGGGCTGACCGGTAAATCGATGACTCGCGCGTTATTCTTGCCTTAGAATCGGGTTACCGAATAACGAGATTCCGCTGCTCCTTCCTTCTTTTCTCCGAATAGCGATTCCACCTGTCGCGTTGAAAATGCCCGCGCAGACTGCGAATCTGCCATCGTCCTTCCGATACAGGTAAATGATAGTAGAAAAATATTTGCGACTGCTTGCCTTGCGACGGTTCAAAACCAATTCCTTTACTCGCTACTCGTCCTCCAGCTTCCTTCGCTACCGCTTTTATTTAGCGTTGAAACGAAACAGAGACATTGCTGTTCGCTTACCGATCGAAACCAGTATCCTTGCATTTTCGTACGGAGCATTGAATTTCGAAAAATAATCGTAAACATAATGAATGCACGAAGCAGTAAACGGCTGCTGTCAAGTTCGAACTCGGTTCGAGCGTGTCGTAAAACGGTCCGAACCTCGCGTTTCGACTAGCGTGTTCGGCAATAATTCCATCGCGTCGCGGCTCGAAGACGGAACGAAAGGACGCAAACTGCGAGGGGTCGATAAAGATTCAATTTCTCGGATGACTCCCGGAACGGTAATTGGTTGCTGCGCAAATGCACGTATTACCAGCAGAGCCGCATTCGGGGAAACGTTCCCTCGGGAGCCCATAATTGTCGATCAAAGCCTCGGCCACGCCGTTTATTACGATTCTCGCTAACAGAATAAAGAGGCTACGTTACGACTGTTATGTAAGCCATTTATCATAGCCATGCGGCACGATAAGAGGTGTTAACGTCCGTCTAGAAGGCTAGCCGCGAATCAAAACGCGCGCATCATCCTGGAAAGGCTTATCCGGCTAGAAGCTACCGTCGGCGTACCGTCATTTGCCATGGTAATTTTTTTTTATCGGCGAACGATACGTATTACTGTGGTTAGACTCCATCGGTTTTCACGGGCCAATATATACGCTGGGTTAGATTCGAACGAGGATGGAGCACGGTCGTACAGTAAAGAGGAGATGGATGTTTTCTCACGGGTTTATCGCGTGATTGGTGGATACATCGCGTGATAGGGGCTGAGAGTCCGCACGCCCACGAATCATGCGGAATGAACGGGTTTTTCAGGGAGCACGTTGAAAGGTTTCTTAGAAACGGCGATATTCTAAGTATACGTGAAACGTTTGTATACAATAGCGTACCGATGCTTTCATGGCAGAAACAGCGAACTCCAATAAATTGAAATATAACGTAGGAACGGTGGAATTTTCTTATAACATGAGAATACGTATTATACTGGCCGAAGAAGCAGATAACAGGTTCCCTTACCATTGCATCTGTTTTTCCACGTTCTACGGTAACCCGATGTGCTTATAATCTTTAATGACGCGTTTGACACGGATACGCGTAATTTAGCGGGCGCGCTCGCGACTTCGCCAAAGGTGTAACAAAGTCGAGACTCGGTACGCTACATCGGTCGTGTACATATATTTCGTCGATCAACGGCGATTGCACGGTATTCTGGCCACAAGATACGCCGAGCACGCGGAACACATTGCGAAAGTGTCGATGCCCGGTGTGATCGCCGCTGTGACAAATACTATACGCTCGTGCATCGTGCTCGTGCTCGTACTCGTACCCGTTTTATCCTTGCTACCCACGAGATATCGATCGACCGTAAGGATCGATGGATTCGTTCGAACGGAGGTCGAAGGTCGATCGTCGGGGTGGTACTTGCGGAATAGGATGCAGCGGTACAGGTTCCGTATACGTATCCAAGTGAAACGGATAAGGGCTTGAGCAAGGATACATCGGATCAAGGATGAGCAAGGCTGGTTAAAGGAGAAAATCGATTTGACGATTCATTAGTTCATTGGCTTTCTCCTTGGTCGAGAGTGTATTCATAGGAAAGTCGAGCGAGCAATTTAGAAACCAGTCCGTCTAGTCGTTCGTTTCTAACAGTAGTGAAATTTATGGACGCATGGAAAAAGCTTGCTCGCTTTACGTCAGGCAATTGTCGGCCTTTTTTCTCTGTTTGTTTATTCCGCGGGAAATAGATGAGCCCAAGTATCGGATAGAAGTCAATTTATCGCGTCTAACGTAATTATTTGGACTGTCTAGTTTTTTGTTGCGTCGATCCTGGACGATTAGTCTCTAATTAATAGTCCGCTAATACCAGAGTTACGACACAGCGCGGTTTTGCCGCCTTCGCGTAACTCAGCAACGTAACTTAGATTACGTTAAAATTTGTTTGTTGAATCTTCCGACAAGCCATTCTTCCGAGTTATATTAACTATAGTGTCTGATGATACTCATACGGGGGCTTCTTTGTAAAATATGAGTCGTAAAAGATACGCGGCGTACGTCAACGACTATGTACTTCTCATACATTAAAAATTTCATGGCACCAGATGATGATATTCTAACGTGTTATTACCAGAAAATAAACATCAAATAGCCATCATCAACGTAGCAGACATAATCAAATCGTCAGCGGATAAACTTATTACGCTATTTCACCATAAATTACATCGCTAAAATCCTCGGACAATTTCACACTTTTACCAGTAAACCTGGTCCTATCTCCTCCGCTTTCTTTTCTTTTTACTTTTCACTTTAATTCCTTTTCCTTGTTTTTTTTTTTCTATAAAAAAAACCCAAACTATTTCCTATCTTCTGCATTTCGCTTACGCGTACATATCGATAGATAACGTCTATAGACCTGTAAGTAGGTTTTACCTGTCACGACATCGCGTAACGCCATCGAATTCACCGGCCAACAAAGAACGTGTCTGCAACGAAAAAAGAACATGCAAGTACGTATCCGACCGTGATCCGACGAACCAAGAGTTCCGATCGTTTGCCCGACGCGACGGTGAATTCCGGTGGAACGTTGGTGTTTCGTTGTTGAAGCAATTACGTGGCTAAAGGGTTGAGCCACGCGATCCACGTTGGCCACGCGTGTTAAATCGAACGATTCGCAAGAACGCGTGTAATACGCGGCTCGCGTGCGATCGCGGCCGATGCGATGCTGGAAACGCTTCGATCGTGAAAAATCTGCTCGTATCCTGCCACCTCGTGGCCGCGTATATATACGTGGCGAACGCGCGCGCAATCGTTGCAACAGATACAAATGAACGACCGACTGGCGCGGCGCGCGGCAAATCCTACATCCACCGGTGCACAAGCAGAAATAATAGTTTGCCGCGTGGAAGCATTGCCCGGCCTGTAACCGGTATTTAGAGGCATTCCTTGGCTGTCCCGCGATACACTCATAAACCCGGTATGCCTCGAATTATCTCCGTTCGACAGAAAAAAAAAATCATCGAACAATGCCGTAGTAATATTAACCGGGATCGACACCGGTCGCGCACACACGCTAGCGCGAGCACGCGCTGCTTTTATCGTCCACGAAACCTTCCCCAGCGGATCCGTCGCTTTCTTCTTTTCTCGATACCTGGTTTTTATTCGAAGGTTGCTAGCTTTCTGTATTTTATTAGACCGCGTTGCGTTCTTTTCCGCTATTGTTTCCTCCTTTCGTTATCTAACAGGCTATATTTTCCAATTTCTCACTGGATGCAGTTAATCTTACGCACGGTAACGTTCGTTCGAACGATTTCGTTTTAATCATCGTGCTGTTTCTTTGCCCGTGGTCTCTCAATACGGTCTCTTCGTTATCCAGCGTCTCCCTTCAGCCTGAACAATCCAAGTGACCCAGTTCAGGTTCAACGGAGAAGCCTGGAGGCTCGTTACTCGCTCGTAAAGCGTAATCGGTCGAGGTACATTCGCTCGTCCTCGAGCATCCGTCGAACGCACGGAAATGACAGAATAACTGTACAGAGCCGAGTTGCTTTGCGGTCGCAAGTTCGCGTCCCCTATGAAAAATCCACGAACCAAGTGCTCGTTAATGGAACATTTGCCGCGCGCGATCTTTCGAAGAAAGGGTAATTAAAATTCTTGCCGCGAGATACCAATTACGGAACCAACCGAAAAACAATTATCCGCTCCGTATTATCGTATGAATAAGCAATACGGTGGAAGTCGATTTATCTGAACTCGTCGATTAACAAATAGTTCGTATAATTGGAATTTATATGTTTAACAAGAGTCCATTAATTCTTCCCGCTGCTTGCGATTTCTCGTTCGAGTAACAACAGTTCGCGTTTCGATACGTGGATTTAATCGACACGAGTCAGTCGATCGAGGCCCGTGTGTCGTCGGAATGAACGGAGATCACCGATTTTGATGTTACGAGACTTTGATTAATTACTCGGATTATGCAACGCTAGGAGCCCCTTAAATGAAGTTAATTCTAACTGTAAGGCGCATTAGGGTAAGATTTCCGAAACAAATGAAGATAGATGAGGTGTGAAATATGCTTGCATATAATTAACTAAAGAGTAAGGGGGAAAAAAGAGCGAACGTAGGGTACACCAGAGTACACAGTAGGTGTTTGTTAAATGTTATTACCGGGTAGAATCTATGGAAAAATTAGGGTGATTAAGGAAAGATACGAAGTGGTATTAGAGATAGTAAAATGTTAAATTGCAAGATGCTAGGTTATGAAAGATGAGCTATCGTTAATCTATCTGTTGAAAGTACTTCAGCTATAATCTGCCGAAGCTAATAACCTAATCTAGCTAGTTATCCAATTATAGTTTTAATCAATATTAATGGTCCTGTACAAGATACTAATATCTACAAATATCTAGCATCTAGCCAATCTATAGCAAACTCTTAGTAACTACCAGTTTCACGTACAGACTGATGTAGATCATCATTACTTCTTCAGTTAAAGATCTACTCTTACACGAAGCCCACGTTTCCCACTGCTTTCGACGTATAATCAGAAAAAGTTTTTCCCGATTTATTTAATAGAAACCTTCTTGCTTTCAACATTTTCTTCGTCTTTGTTTTATCGTATTTCTTCCAGTAAACATATTATTACTTTGATTAAATTTGTGTGATTATCCCTATGTACCGTAATAATATTGGCCTTCTTTTTCTTCCTCTTACAGCGCCTATATTAAAACTCTATTAGATTCCGCTTTTCGTAATTACTGTTTATGGCATAGGCCGATATACATGTACCGACACACCTTTATATTTATCTCTTAATTACTATTACTTTCTCCGCGCGAAAATCTCCAACTTTAGTCAAGTTTAACTCATTAAGTTTAGCGTGTTGAGGATTTATACGAGGCGCGTCGAATTAACGATCGAAGGAAATGCCTTTGTAACGTTCAGGAAAACTCGCAGAGCTTCGATCACCGTGTGAAACAGTTTAAAATTTAAAATGGCAAATGATCAAAGATTGGCCGCGTGCATGCACATGCATGGTCAGATGCACGCCCGATGCATCATCGCCGTGTTGCACAATTTACCGCGGCTCTCCAAGCCCAAGATGGCGCGAACATGACTATAAGAGAAATTGAGAGTTTAATATTTATGAATGGTTAAGAGGAGCAAGGCGACTTTGTATTGTCTTTTTATTATACACAGTGTTTTTCGATACGATGGAACTACGGCAGTACGAAGCCGTTTGTATTCCCGTGTCAGCTACGTGTTCCGCAACCATAATTTTACTTAGAGAGTTTCAAAAATTACAAGGCAATAACAATTTTCTAATCGAAGAAAATTTGTTCTTCAACGATAAGGACGCAAAAAGTATTCCTGACTTTAGGCTAATATTTATAATTTATATCTTAAGACGGTGTAACCGTTCCAAATATTTTCTCCAACAAGCGAATGTCACAACGAAATATTCGGTACATACACGCGCGAGACTCGTTGTGCAATGTCTTTTCTGGAACATTTATCTTGGTCCAGCTAGGCAGGCCGTAAGTGAAAAGAATTAATTGCATCGTTTTATGCTCGCTAATATGTCAAAAAGAAATTTCAGCGTGCGTATTTATCGAACATCGCTCACCGGGATTTCTCCATGAAGAATGACGAATGTTAAAACGTTCTACGTTGAATCGTATCGCGAATTATTCCTGCGTATTTTTCTTCGTTATAAAAATCAATGAAATAGATAAATTGCGTAAAACTTTTTTCCAAAAGATTTTAAATAAACAGATTAATGAGAACTGTTGCGTACCTCTTCCTCTTTTATAGCGTAACTCAATTAATCGTATTTCTAAACTTACTGACAGCTGCGAGACGAGATATTTGCCGAGAATCATTAGCTGAGAAAACCATTTCGTAATCTATCAAAAATTCAATTTTGCGTTGCAAAGATCTTTTAAACCAAAGGTCGTAAGTTCGTCGACTCGACCACTTGCAACGTGCAACGCGAAACCATCCCCTGCGCGAAACTCGACCTGTCGCGTTAAAAGCCAGCGACAATAGGAAAAATCGTCGTTGTTTGACGTAGGCGAGAGCCTCGCCTCGTTTCGATCCTCGCGTCGAGAAAACGAAAGAAACGAGGCTCGAAAGAGTAACTTATCAGCGCGATAGAGGCTTTTTGCGAGGCTACGGGGCGCGTTACGACGGAAAACAAAGTAGCCACACTGTGAGATGACTCACGTATTTGGTATTCGTTGGCCGCGTATATGTTCGCTTCGCTCTCTCTCTTTTTCTTTCTCCGTGGACGATATTTGTAAAAGTACCGGCGAGTGCAAGCGTGTAATAGCGCGAACGCGCGCGCACGAAGGCCAATGTAAATTTGTCTTTCGACGTTTATTCGTTGCAAAGCGTTAATTTCTGTGGGTTACCGCGGCCCGTTGCGACGACGGTACGCCCTTAAATGGCGACCAGGTGGTGGCAGCGGTTTCCACCTAGCGCTATTTGCATTGTTAAATATTACTAATAATCGGACCTGGGGCGCGACGCTGCAGCAAGGGTTGCGCAATTTACGAGCTAGGAATAAATACATCGCATCGCCTACAGCCTTGGACTAACGAAGTTGGAGCTGGTGAACCAGTACGAGACCGTAAAAACGGAGACCACCGGGAGGCTTCTACTTCTTGCGACGGTCTCTACGTTTCGCGAGCCAGATCTCGAACGCGAGATTGTTTCTCACTAAAGCTTGCCTTTTTCGCCAGAGCTCTCCAACTATGTTAATCGATATTCTGGCATTCGATGAGAAAGTTGGATCTGGAATGACGTTGTTTGCGAAGGAATCGTCGGTCATCGTGAGTAAGGTACCTACGGCAAATGATGGGCTGAAAATGTAAAATTCGTTCTTTAGTACGTTCGATAACTATTTCTTGATCGAATCGAGAATCGGAGGAAATGGAAACCGATTTAACATACCAACGATAGAACGATAATTTCCTTAATTCGAATATTTTGCTGCTATTAAAAGTTAAACGAGAAAATTACGTCGTTCTATATTTGAAAGGTAATTTTATTTTATAGACGCATCGCGATATGTTTTAAGAGGCAATGCGTATGTTTAGGAAAGGTTATAAGGAAATGATTTACTCTGATGGATCTATGATTGGATATGGGACTTGTAAGAAACAGAGGTTCCGTTGTCACGCTAGAAACCCCATGGTGGCGGGAACTAGAAGTACCGCTACGAGTATAACTCGCTTCCCGCTTGTCTCGTCGTTGTTACGAGTAAATTGGCAAGTGTTTATACAAATACCTGTAATTATACACTGTATCGAATAAAATATACACGACACTGTGGAAAATTCTTAATCGATAAATCGCAAAATTCCACATTTCGCAATATTATTGCTATTAAAATAATAAGAACAACTTGATCGTATCACGGGCAACGTTGCGTAGGATTTCATAAAGTAAACGAAATCCAAAGTAACCGGGAACAATCGTTTCGACTTTCCGTGAAATACCTAACGTTCTACCCTAAAAAATCAGACGAATCAAGCTGCCAATATATATTCGACGGTAATGTGAAAAACATCGTAAACCACAACGAACCAAAGAAGGTAAGGCAACGAGACCCACGCTTTCAATTCATTTATACAGGTCAAACAGGCAGTAAAACGACGCCCAAAAAGAAAGAGCAAAGGAAAGTAGGAAAAAAAAGGGGGGAAATAAGGACGGGAGGGAAAAAGCAAAGATAAAACGGGACAAGAGCGAGGTAATATCGCGGCGGAAAAAGTTTGGACTCGGAGACAAAGCGGAAATAAGCGTCGAAACCGCGATTCGATGCGTCCCCGGTGGCGAAACGCGGTATGGCTCGCTTTTTTGGCCGTGGTGCGGTCAAGCGAGGTGTCCGCGATGACGAATAATGCCCAGCGCGCAAATCAACGCCGTGAAAAAGAGCGTGCAATCGGGCAAGAAACCGCGCCCGTGTCCCGATCGATCGCGACCGCGTGCGACCGCTGAATGACGTTGTTCCGTGGCAGAACGCAAGTTCTGTTTTTGCGGCATCATTGACATTTTCATTAAGCCGCTTCCCTTTACAGAGATTCATGATTATTTATAGGCCGATTAATGACCTCCGTGGCGCGTCCCAATCGATCTTTTTTCCACCGGACACCGCTGATTGAGAGTCAACGCGTGTTTCACCGACAGATAGCATGGCGGTTCGGTTGACGTGGAATGTGAGTGTTGACTGGTGACATTGCCGTTGCTGCTATTAAAGCGTCAAAGCTGTATCACGCGTTGAACGCGATAATTATATCTAAAATACTTATTTCGCAAAACTGACAATCTTATTTCGCACGTCGGTTAGAAACTGTTCCGAAGTTTAGAAAAAGAAGCGCCATCTGTGCCAGGCTGTATTTTTCAAAGTGTTCAAACTATTTCGTATAGTCCGAAAAGGACTACGATCTAACGTACACGCTCGCTAAATTCTGCGTCTAGTAAAACAAATTGCGATCCAAGGAAATAAAAGTTTCGCGCGTCTCAGTTCGCGTTTGTAAATTGTAAAGCGCCATAGAAATTATTACCATCGTCTGTTCAACATTGCGCATTCCTCGTGCAACGTGTGGTACATCCATAACATTGTTGCAAAACAAGGTCGGCAGTACCACTTGTGGACGGGATTGCCTCTTAACATGGAGGAGGACTGCGTGCCGCAACGTCGCGTCAACCACGATGCAATCAAGCTTAAGCGTGCAAATGCGACGTACAAACAAACGCGAACTGGAACGGCAATTATTTACGTAAGCATCAGTATCGTGGGATCTTGTCGCTGAATGACACGTCGTTAGCTGGCAGGATCGATATCCCGTTCGCGAAGAATTATGACTGGTCATCCTTCAGACCGAGCGAAACTTTTAAAATCGTCGATTGACAAGTAGATTTCGATCGATCGTTTCGGTGATTTTTGATAACTGCGACCGGAGTTAGCGATGCGGATAATACACGAAATGGCACGAAGATCCATAATCCTATTTTTACAGGGATGGATATCCGTAGGAGAAAAATTCAATTTTACAGCTGGCTTTCGATCTTAAAGATGTAACTTCTTTTTTACAACTTCCCTAAGGCTCGTCCTGTTCGTTAAGGAAAAAGAAGGAAAACGCTTCGATGGTGTTTCGCTCTACGCTCGCACGAACCCCAGGCGCATTAATAAAGGCCTGTATCCTCAACAGTTGTTAATTATTTGCATTACTGCGTTCGTACCTTATATTATTCTACCGAAGCTGCCATTCCATCCGAAACTTAATTAAATGCATTCAATTTGTTACACGTACAGGATTATCGACGGAATAGTTTTGCGTGCAAGTCCAGCGACGTTGAAGAGCAAAGGCGCTGACCTTCGGAAGGTCATCCGTCTTGCAGCGATAGACGATATGCTTCCGTGTGCCAGCAATGGCTACGCTACGTTCTCCTCGAGAAATATATTGACCCACGGTTGAATAAAATCATTATTCCTGGCTGTTTGACGGCTGGTTAGTTGATAGAAGCGATTAAGTTGTGAAATTATTTCGAGAAGATGTGTTTCGCTAAATTTATAAATCAATGGTTTATTGATAACGTTGTTTGTTCGCGGACGAAGCAAGATATGGTTCGAAGATATATGAAATTTTACGAGAGGATGATTACGTATCGAGCTTCCAACGTATAGATGCGCTGTACGATTCCGACCGGTGAATAATAATTACTTCTTTTATTTCATTCTTACTTTTTATCCAATGGAAGTTTGTCAAGAGCGCGCGATTAAACTGACATTGAATGTTTCTTTGGATAAAATGATTAAGCAGGGAACTGACGCGACGGTTCTCAATCTTTTCCCTATCCCGTTGCGATATCTAAACTTCGTCTATTAAGTGAATATTCCTGCTATTCGATAAAACTTATCTTCCTGTCTTAATTAAATCTTCGCAATAATTTAACGTTGATCGTTTCAATAACAAATCGAGAAATGATCATTTTTCCCCCATTTGCCTAAGTCTGTTTCCACGCAGAATGTCCTTTTCATTTTTCCTCGGATCGACTTCGTTTCATGGAAAACGATGTCGATACTACGTACACATTTTTCTTCGATGACAGAACGATTCGAGACGAAGAATTCTGCCGAAGCAACCGACGGAGAACCACTGGGTTAAGGCCAGTTCACGCGTGTATGCGAGAGCGAGTACGAGAGTACACGCATGTACTCGCGTACTTACTAGACTCGTGAGCGGTGTACAAACCCGGGGAATACGTACGGCATGTTTGATGACACTCGTCCCTTTGAGCGGCGCGGAAAAACCGACAGGCAGCTCCGTCGCTCAGGATGTCACGCAAGTTAACACGCTTTGATAACGTCCGCATTAGCACGTTCAACCGGACGTGAATCGTCGATGATTAACGCCGTTTCTCGACGATCCGCGCCGCGCAAGATTAGAGATTCGCGGAAACTTTCACTCGAACGACCAGGTAAAACGACCACGCAACGCGGCATGCGTATGGTAATTAATGCGATGTGATTCTGCAGGCGATCGACGTGAGTGAGCTGGAGATCACTGGCGACGAGGCCGCGAGGCTTAGTCCAAGTTAAAAGCTTCTCCGAGTATTCCAAGCGTTTTCGACGATAATGCGAAGAACGAAGAGAGAAGATTTAAAATAACGTTTTAAGATTTAAGATTTAAAATATCGGATTATGATCGATTCGTGCAAGACGCGAGTTTCGTTTCGATCTGCCAATCTCGTCTTTATTCGAACGATTCGCTTTGAAATCTCTAAACAAACCTGTTACGATAACAAAAGAACCAGAGCTAGACGATCCTACACCGACAACGATCGAAACAAAAATCGAGGCAAGTATACTTGGCATCGACTACTATCCGCTCTCTTTGTCGATCGACCACTCTAAAACAACAACGTGACGAAACAACATAACCGGACAATGCGTATAATCATGGGGCGTTCGTCGAATCTATCACGGGGGATAACGCCAGCGATAAAGTATCTGGCAAATGCGTTTCTTCGTTGAAAGACAGCCGAGAAACACGAAAAAAGGAAAGAAGCGAAGAAACAGAGAGAAAATGCAAAAAAATGCTTAGCAGGGTGTGACTCGAGTCAAAGGCAAACAATCACGTCCACGTATCCTTAGCACAATGCCAGTCGCGATTCCAGACGAGGCACAATGAGGCATAATTCAAAACGAAGATGCACGTTATAGGGGCGCTGATGTTCTCTCTGTTCCATCCATGACCTCGGTCAACACGCTTCGAAGAGAAGAGAAACGTATTAATAGGCCGGCGCGGCGCGTCCCCAGCCTACAATGAACAGAGCCGCTGCTCGTCGTTGTAATCAGCGTTGTGGCAAGTCAATAATCATTCCGCGACCGGTAATTACGGGGACAATGACGGCCAAGTAACAATTTCTCGTCTAAACACTGCCATCAATATTCTCCGCGTTCCGGAGTAATTAGCAGGTGTCGGGACGTGAAAGCGTTTTCGACACCGTAATGGACGATATGTGCGTATACGCGAGTGTGTTTGTACAAGGGGGCAAATAATCAAGGGGGAATTCGAAGGAGGAAGCGACGAAAGGGAGTATACCGTGTGATTTCTTTCCAATTTTTTCTTTCCTTTCAGAAGGCGAGGCAAGAAAAGTAGATGAAAAAACACATTCTAGTTGGCTGAGTTATTGGCAGGTTGGATGAAAGGAAGAGACGTAGAGGAGGTAGAAGATGTTAAACTATGCTGTTAGTTCTAATTAAGTTAAAGGATAATATAGTTAACGATAGTTCAGCGATGGAATCTATAGATTTCACGGTGCTTTTTGTACGGTGAGATTTTTATCGTTGGTCGAATAATTTTTCTGAATATGCCACGATTTTTCTACGTCGCTGAATCTACGCTGTTATTGCTACATGTAGTGTCTCCTATAATTTAGTTTTTCAATGCAACGATAGGTAAAAATAAATTTCAGAATCCTGGCCATCGGTGACCAACTGTTGAACGAGCCGAGTTTCGCATCGACCAACGTTAATATACCATAGAAACAGTATCGGTAGCGGTGCAACGTTGCACAACGATCAATCCTGTTGCATTATTGCTTGCATACCGATACGCAGTTGCTCGTTTTTCCGAGAAACAGGCACGTTCGATGAATAGGGTACAAGGAAACCTTGTATCGCAATGCCCGAGCGTATCGCTGACATCATGAATATTAATAATCCGCTAACGGTACCTGTTTTTGCTATCACGACCGGGCTATGCTCAGGCATTATTGTTCATCTAAATCTTGATCGGACAAGCTCGAAGACAAATTTTGATACCTAATGAATATTTAAAATATTTCAAACCGGCGTATGATTAATTATTTTACCGAACATCGATTATTATGGAACATTTCAATCTTCTAATTTATCTTTTATTATGATTACTATTCGGAGATGATCTTTCAAAATTAAAGAACCACGCGATTCAATGTGTAAGAATCGTTATACGTTTATTCTATCGGCTATCAAATACACACAGAGAATCAATTCTATTTTCTAAGATAAAAATAGAGTTTTTTACCATATAAGAATAAATTATTAAGGCTTCGTAAGGTCAAGTAAGCCAATAATTGACAGCGATGATATGTAGTTATTTACTCATCAATCAGTAACTATAATGTAGCTATGAAATGGAGAAGCATTTACAACAGTACTTAACGGATGATTCTCCTTTGCTCCTTGTACGTCTTCGATAAATCATTTTTAGACTTACGTTCGTTTGTACTTTTTTCATCCGCTAGATTTTTTCATCCAATCAATATGCTGTATCAGTTTGGCAACGATCTATCGAAGCATCCTGCGTATTATAACAGCAAAATGTATTATTATCCTATTGAAGATCGTAGTTAGCAAAGTTTCACGATTGAATTTACGTTACACAACGTGTTTAACATTGCGTAACGCGTGTCTAACGTTATTCAAATATCAAGCGTGGAAGATATTTTGGCAGGAAATTCATATTTACATAAAGTGGTTGTAGATCTAGTTGATAAATCCAGTCTTTGTTAAATTTGAACGTTACGTGATCGAAATTAACTATTACAGCAAATAAAGTCGAAACGATGTAGATAACTGTAAGTTATGAACTAGCCAAAAAGTCGTGAGCTAAAAATTTCACCCACAAAACCAATACTCTCTCCGTTAAGTATAGAGTAGCGTAGAACGTAGCGATTCGTCCGAAGATTGACGACATCCTGTGATGCGTTGGAGGTTAAGCAGTAATCATCGGTAAATTCATGTTAATTGTTCGTATAGACATAGCGAGGGTTAAAAAAGATCTTGAAAACGTAAACGGATATTGCGATCTTATGAACGGGGTACGCGGTACGGGGTCAATGTCGCAGAGAATCGCGTTGTATAGCGGTTCCTCGGGAATTCAGAAAAGTAGCACGCCATATGTTCGAACAGCATCTGGTGAACAGGATTTATGAATAGTTTAGAAGTACACGCGAAATCATATATGTAGCAACGCGATTAAATCAAAATGAAATTATAGAAAAGTAACTATGGTATAAGTATAGTAGAGTAAAAAGTTGAATAATTTGAATCGCGTTAGAGCAAACATAATGAAAGAAACGCGGAAGGAAAAGGGGATATCGAGGAAAGAATATAGTTCTACTTCTATGAAACGGATAATATCGGTATTAAAGAAAATATTGAAAAAGAGCATTGAAAATATTTGAAAGATCGCAAAACTTGGCAGGATGTATATTCGATGAATCTGCTCTGGTTGTCCTCGAATGGTTTCAAGTAACGACTAATGTTACCATGACTAATGTAAAAGTCAAGAACAAGCGTATTCTAAAGAAAAATTACAGTAGAATAACAAAAAAAAAAAACCAGCACGTCCTTTGCGTAATTTTTTTTTGCAAATCTCGTTATAAACGAACAGAAATGTAAGAACGCGTGCAAGGTCTTTCTCACGGAATACCTGTTTTTACTGGCAAAACGTTTCTTACTCGGTTTAGTATATGTACCTATCTCTCTTTGCATGATTGTATAATCAGTTTCATGGAATTATTACTTCCTCGTTCTTTTCAAATTTTTTAAAACGAAACCTAACGACGATCCTTGAGAAACTGTAGCACAATCGTGGATAAATAACGTAAAGAATGGATCCACGTAACTCGATCATTCAAATTATCAAACATAAGCGACGCGGTAATTGTAACAGCGAACAAGCAAGCCAGAAGCTTATTTTACGTCTGAAGCTAAACTTGGGAACGAAATTTTTAGTCTCCTTTAAATTCATAAAAACAATAAAAAAAAGAAAAACAGATTCTACGTTAAAGGATATACGCAGGAAAGATGGAGAATCTGGAAAGTAACGAGCTAGTTCACACGAAGAATGACATACCAAAACCGCCTAAGAAAATATTTCTTCCGCGACTTTTCCTCGGATTTAATTACAAAAGTAACGCATGGAATTATAATACTGTAATTACACATGCAAAAAATCCCCTTTTAATGAAACTGCAGTCAATTAGACTCTAATTGGATTTGACGATCTTGAAAGAAGCCCATAAATAGATATTCCAACGGGATGGAAAATACGGCGACTAGCCAGATCGAATTATTATTAATAAGTCAATGGTTTTACAACACGCTCGATACATATCCAACACGATTCGAAGCGTTTCAGAACGCATCATCGCCGAAGGACAAAATAATCCGATGGCCTTCATCGCTCAATGAAGATTGCCACTTGTTCGCTCGTCTAATTTTTTCGAAACTAAAAAACGTCCGCGATGAGAATTAATGGAATCGATAATTTATACCGCGCCATTCAGTGAAACATATTTAAATGATGTTTTAAACTGGAGGAATTTATGCGAGCTATACAAACGCGTTACAGTTTTCTCGGTTACATCGCGAAATCCTAAATTAATACGATGCAGTAATCTGTGTTAATTACACGGATAGGTTATGTAATACACGGTTGTTTATTAGACCGTGAACGCTGCAATTAAACCGTGGTAGTCGACATCGATTCGGCGATAATCAAGCCAACGTCGAATACTTATCCCTGTAGATGATCGAGGAATTTCGCATAGATATTAAAGTATTGGTGCGCATCGATAGCTTCGAAGCGTGTTCCAAGCTTCCAAGGAATCGGCTTTTAATGGTATTTTAATTAACTTGACCCTAACCCTAAGCCTAATCAAACGCGAAATACGAGTCGGAATTGTTCAAACAGTGCCTTTCGTAATACGAGAATCGAGGATTATATTAATTCCTAAATTAATATCTTTGAATAATATCCTTCTCGTCTGTGTATACCGTAAACCACGTTTCTCCTTAGCTTCATGAGAATACACGAAGATGCCAAAAGCGGTCGGAATCAACGTGTTACGCAACGCGGTATACCGCGAAGCGATTGCCCGCCTATTAGAATTTCACATTAATCGCGTGGCGCGATAGAAAAGCACGCATGCTTAGGACCGTGTCGGAGCGAGAGGAAAATCGGTTGGAAGAGCATGGAGAGAAGGGTCGCGCAGCGGGAAATCTGGTACGGAACCGGAAGCGGGCTAGTTGGAACAGCGGAAAAAAGAAGGCAGGACCGAAAGCCAGTCGAATAGAAAGGGAGTGTGTAGAGAAAAGGCGGCGGTGGCGGCGGCGGCGGAGATCCTCGGGAGTCGGCCGGTGTGCCCCCGAGTCTGCGCGATACAGTTTATTTAAAGCAAAGTTGGAAGGTGGGGGTACGGTGGCTCGGTCGGTCGGTCGGTCCGCGGCGCGTCCTCGCGGAACGCGCGCGAGCTTTAGTCGCACGATCTCGTCCGGAGCGTCGGGCCGCTCCACGTCGCGCCTCCAAGCCTCGATCGATCGATGGATCGATCGCGCCGCCGCGTCCCTCTTCCTGCCGCCCGATCCTTCGAGAAGTCGACCGATCGTCCGTTCAGTTTGTCGTCGATCGTCGATCGTTGATCGATCGGTATCGATCGTTGGCCGGTCTCGTCGATTCGAAGGACAGAGGCGAAGCAGGATCGTCGGTGATACCTGTCCAGGTGAAAGTTTTCGATCGAAAGCTCGATCGTTTTCGTTCGTGGCCATGCTCGTTCTCGTCGCGAGTTTCATGGTGCAGGTGAACCGCGTGCGTGCTGCGATCCGGGCCTATGTTCGATCTCGTGGCTCCTGAGAGATACCACGCGTTTACCGGATCTCAAGGACCTGCAGATATCGTTTTCGAATCGGCCGAGACCCGAGTGAGAAAGGTGCGTACGCCGCGCTACCCAACGCAGGTGCCAGTACTTTTTTTCGTTCCTCTTCTCTCCTTATATTTCTCCTCTTTTTTGTCTTTCTTTTTGCTTTCCTTGTTCGCTCCTTTTTTCGACGTGATGCACGGAGATCGTTTTACTAGCGCGGTGTACCAATATCCAAACGAGCCTGTCGATTCCGATGGGAACTAGATGGGAAAGATGGTATTTGGTATCCGCCTCGGTAAGCTACGGAATCGATCGACCGCTGTGTTGTTTCACAACTCGTGTTGTTTCACCGTGCAACCAATCTATGGACGAATTGATATCGCTTCACGATAGAATACATAATAGACATGAATCGAGCTACATAAAACATTTGCCGAGAGCAAGTTAGTGTTGCTCTTGCGGTCGTGAGAGCGTTTTTTTTTTTTTTTATTATTCTCATTGCTGGCGTATGAAAATCGGGGCTAGAAGGATCGTGTGGTGTAACTAGGTGAGAAAAGATTACGAGCTCATGGTCACCGAGTCACGATGGAATTTATGGCCGCAAAAGATTAGTGTCGTTTATGAAGAACATTGGTGACAGTACGATACAGAAATGGTGCGATTTGCGATCTTCTATACTGTGGGAACTTGCGATTTATAAAATTTCGCCGATAATATTAATTCGAACGGTCTTTGCTTTTTACCACCGCGATTTCCAATCTGTCATTCGATATTGATAAAAACGATTGAAATATGATATGGAAGGACTTGAACTTGGAGGAGGAAAACATAAAGATGCAATATTAATCAGTGTAAATGGGAAAAATTATCGAAGGTATTCGCATTATGACGGGGATACTTGGTAAAAAAAGAATTAGCTACTGTGGTTTGCCAAAGAAAAGTAAACAAGCTGCACTATGTGTATATTTATACGACGGCAAAAATGTTGCACGACGGCTTTTAACTTCTCAACCAACCAGAACGAGTTAACTCGTCTTCTATGAGAAACGCTTGCGCAGCGAAGTTTGCACTTTTATAAGGATAACACTTAATCAAAGCCTGTTGACGAGTTTATTTGGAATTTTCTAGTGCTGCGAGGCGAGTCTCGGGTAGTTCGAGAAAGAACACGATCGTTCCAGTGATAAAAATTCTACCGAACCGATCGACGTGGTATTCCTTTTTAGCAACATTATGCGAATGACAGATTGTTTACTGCTTAAACGTTGATATAAACTCGCCAAGAATTCTATTTGTATAAATCACTCTATCTCGATGTTCAACGAATTTAGAATTAATAGTTTCCGACATGTAAAGGACTTTTTAACCGATTTCTTCGTTTTATAGTTTGCCTCTCGTAGTCGTGTGTCACCTATTATATGAAATTGTGTAAGAAATCGAGGGAAGTATGCCATGTTTGTTAATATTTACGTTCGATCGTAGTCCTGTAAGGAAAGTTAAAGGAAACAGAAATGGAGGAAAAACGCAAGATGAACGAGTTTCGACGAACTGAAGCGAAAATGCGAAGCAACTTGCCTGTGCATGTGTACGATTAATGTAAACGTTTGATAATTTCTTACGATAGTCTTTTTTCAACTTCTTATAGAAAGATGCGTGCGTAAAGATCTGCATATATGCAATGTTATTAAAAGAGGGCATATTAGAACAGGTATAATCAAACATTTTCATGATCTCCCCTTCGTTAGTCGTATATATTCTTCTTTCGAGTCGAAGAAAGATTTCCATCGAGAAATCTAGCGCTTTTAAATCAGTAAAGTGGCTACTTACTTTACACACGCTGGGTGCTTCATAATGCCGATCGCTATCTATGCTAATTACATTCTAATAACCTGAATTCTTAGACGGAAGAAATTCGCCGCCATCAGTTCCAATTTAAGCATAACCGTGTTCGAACTCGATTTCTTTCGCTTCCTGCGATTCTTAAAATCTCAGATAAAATCTTAAAGGTTTCGCCGACTGCCGAAATACTCTGACAGCAATTCCAATATCGATTTCACAGAGAAGAGAATTTCCATAGTTACGGCACAATCTCGTCCATGATTAAGTAGTCTATAATTTAAAACGATTTAATTGCTAATTAATCGATACGATCGCGCTCTCGCGTACAGAAAAAGAGGAAAGAGAAAAGAACGAAGATTCGAAGTAATAAAATTACGCGATATTTTAATTTCAATGTCAACGTAAGAAATCTTGATGGAAACGAAAGACATTAGAAAAACTAGTCGAGATATCGAGCAAACTGGCGGTGAATTGCGATGGAAAGGACGGGTAAACGCGCTAAAAGGCCGCAATCGCGGCGGTGGTTTCGTTCTCACGGAACTCTGTTGCACAATGCCAAACGCATCGCGATCATAAATTCAGATGGTCCGCCTCTAAAAATAACCGTACAGTATTTTTTTTTCCTTCTCTTCTCTCGCTGTCTGAGCGCGAGCAAGCTCGTTAATTACAACTGCGACTCGTAAGAAAGTAAGACGCTGCACGATGCACGCTGCCGACTTTCCTGTATGCTCTTAATTAAATTCGTTGGAGCGTTTCGCGCGTAGAACCGCTCGCGGACGCGTGCGGCGTGCACCGAGTCGAATTACGTCAGGGACGCGGCGGAATACCGTCACGCGGAAAGCATCGAGCGTTTCCAGGTCGGCGTGCACCGCTAATGGGCAAATTGCTAAATCTGGGACTTTCACTTGCCTCGATCCATTATGCGCTCGCTACGGAAAGCCTCTTTTCCATCCACGTCCTCCTTCGTCGCGTGTTCCGTTCGTGCTTTGTCGTTGGATTCTTTTCGTGGGCTATTTTTTACTTATTAACGAATTAAATATAATTAGCAAGGTAGGAGGAAAATAGGTGTTGGCGTGATACAGTCACTGTGAGATAGTAAGACAAACGTGTGTATAAAACGCTGTACTGAAACTACGTTAACGCTCCGCCCGAGTTAGCTAAGTAGCCTACGTAGACCTTCTTTCTAAGAAGATTGTTCGAGGTGGAAAAAAGGTTAATAATATCGCATGAAGCGTTGCCTGACAAAGGGTAGAGTAAGGAGGGAGACCTACAAAAGTACAATAGCATGACGCGTGCAAGTTGACAAGGCTATGGACCTGTATCGTAATACCCGTAAACGTAATTGCAGTTTTATATTCCACGTATATATTTTGTAACAGAATACGTTTTTTACTCTTCTAGAAACAGACAAAAATTTGAAAAGAATTCTTCCTAGAGACTGCTCGGTTTTTGTACGAGCAATCCGATGTTCTTGACTGTGTAACAAGAGAAACGTGTAACATAGACTAAATCTACAAACTTTAAGCTGTGATAACAGATAATATGAGAACCGTGACGCAAAACGAAAAACGCTACCGCCACTCCGCATCGATCGCGAGAGTTTTAATTATCGGCGTAACGAACCTCCTCTTGTAATTAATCTGGTTCGCGCTTCACGGCAATTTTACCCAATGAAGCGACGCGTACCGGCGATTACGCGTGTTACAGATGACAAACGCCGTTTGATTACACCGGTCCCGGCCGATACCAAAAAAGGAACGCGTTCGAAAGTGAAATGGCGCGCGGCCCGGACGGCTTCGCGAACGAAAGAAAGCGTTTCGAAAGTTTTTCTTGTCGAGGACAACCGGCAGCCCCTGTTTCTCCGAACGGAGATCGAGAGCATACTGCCACTTTGACCTTTGGGCCATCTCTCTTACCTTAAGGAATCGTAACTTTGGAATTCAGCCGAGGGACGTTGAAAACGGCCACTTCGATCTTCTTGCAATTTGTCGGACGGTAAAGTCCAAGAAATATTTGCGTACAAGAATATCACGTTCGTGACTTTACGTTCGTGCACGGCGTAGATTCGAGGGATGGAAGTTTCCTCGACGATAAAAAGTGCACCGTGTTATACTAGAAACGAAGATTTGCAAGTTGGAACATGATAAAATTCACGAAGGAAAAAATAAATTTAATCAAACATTTTAAAACAAAGGATCGCGTATGCGGAGGCAGAAGCTATTTCCCGTGGCGGAATACAAAACGTTTGACCGAACACGGCAGGCATACTGAATCACGAAACGCGCGGAATAAAGCACGCACTTTTAACCATAAGTCTTCATATCCTCGTCATTACGACACGATAAAATTTAAATAAAGGTACGAGTCAACTACGTCTCTCGATATTTACAATGAAAATATCAAACTTAAATTATACAAAGAGCCACCTAGTTTTTACACCCTTTAAATAACAGCAGAGGTTATCAACGGGATAATATAGCAGTCTCGATAATCGTCACTTTCGCCATCGATATTTTAAAACATGGTGAAATTTCCACAGCGCTCGAGCTTATCGTAATTTCTTTCGTCACGAGCAATTAAACGTCCATTACGCGGCGATTACGGTAACTTGGAAGCAAATAATCGAAAGGATCAAAGACGGTGGCAGATTGTCTCGTGGGTTTCAGGGAAAAAGGAAGAGAAAAAAGTGCTTGCTCATGCGTATTCATGACCGGAACCATGGATAATGCCCGGGGTCTCTGCACATCATATCTTACACAGCTGGAATATTAATTCTTGTCATTCGTATGCGATGTGAGTGCAATGTTGCCGTGAACGCGCGCGCAAGGCTGAAGAATGGTACAGGTGCAAGTCACCTGAGAGAAACTGCGTTTTTGCGTATCCCGAGACATGATCGAAGGGAAGATGCTGCCCTGGAATTTAAATTGGCTCGATCGAAGTAATTATTTCAACCTAATTTGGATCAATTAACGGATGATAAAATTTGATGAGCCGGGGAAAGAAGTTGATTTCTCTGTTGGTGGATCTCGATTCTGCGCTGGATTGGACTGTATACTGTAGTTTTTCACGTGTTTTAAGAAAACACGAGACGTCCGAAATGAGTCCAATAATAATAGATCAATGTTCGTGGAACTACATTTTGTGGAATTTTTCGATGTCTTTTTGCCTCATTATTATGCGAAATATTATACGACGCGTCGACAACGAATCAACGTACTATAACTTTTGTCAGAATAATATGCGTGTAAGATTTTCAATGGAAAATATAAAATAAGTCGCAAGATTAATAACGTTGTCACTGAAAAGTTTGGGAAACTGGTTGACAGAATGAATTACTAGCATTTATTATACTACGATATGTCATAATTATCATATAGGTATCATAATTTAGCGCAAAAAAAAATATAATACAAGCAATTTTGAAAATATCGTCCCGCCGTTGATCCGTTGCCGATTAAAAACGCATCTTTCCACAAGTTGTGTTCGCGTCAAGCCCGCGATAAAATATCGCGCGACGAGCATCAAATAACAAGTAACAAGAAACTCGGGGGTTGATTTATAACGGTATGATTTAAACTGACACGGTAAATTATCGAGTCATCGAATGCAAAAATCTCATTTGTCATAAGCGACTGTTAACTAGGCGGAGCAATTTGTATGGTTTTTCCGGTCCAAAGAAATCGCAATTGTCGTCAGGTTTTTGTTAATGTAACTTTATAATTATGTCGGTAGACGTCGGTGGAGGGTTTACGATCGCTCTTCTATGATATCCAAAACTTTCGCTATTAATCGACGACCTCTTTCTCCCACGAATACTATTTTCTTGTAAAATGACTGGCGAATATATCCTTCGCGTACTTTCCACAACAACGATAATAATTTCCAATCTTTCATTGCTGCAACATCGCAGACGCATCTGTGAGTAGCCGTGTGTAATAAAAACAGCGTTATAGTTCGAGTTCCCATTGAAAGCAGCATTTCGTTCGCTACGTAATTTGATCATCTTGAGTTGCAAAGTTCGTGTAATCAATCATCCACCGCACGATGAAAGTAGTCGTCGTTATTTCGATATTATTCCAGTTCCATAAACGCGTCGATGATGTACCATATGGAGCAAGAAGTCAACGACAGCGCTCCGAACACCCATGTAAATTGGCGTCCCGCTAATCACCGACAGTGATTCGAGTTATAAATTTTACACAGACGCATGTGTCCCATTCATCGGAAATAAAGTGGATCGTTATTAACTTGTTCTCGGTCCAATTTTGTAATCAAATTATCGTGTCATTAACTGGATCAAAAATCAACCTACATCTTTCTAGGATCCCATCAATCACCTCGGATTGCGAAAATTGAGATACCTACTCTACTTGCTTTAAAAGAACAATCGCGTTTTCGAATTTTCAGCGCTGGTATTTATCTTAAATTATAAATAATTCCATAGCTTTCACCTCTCGATAAAGCGAAAAGGTTCGTCTCATTGAAAAGGTTCACTCGCTATTACGTAGATCCGATAAAACGCCGAAAGACGAAGAATTTTCGAAAGACGAAAACAAGATATGCGCCGAAGCGATACATCCAGAAAAACCTTACACGTCTATGAGATCGTCCGATTCGAACATATCAGAGTATAATGATTTAGATGTGGTTTCGAAACTCCGACGATCAATCCAGCTCCATCCCAATCAATTAGGACTAATTTGTCAGCGTTGTTCGTCGCGTGTCAACGCCAGTCGCAAGAACAATCTTTAAACGACCGCGAACCAGACTCATTCCATCATTCCTTGGCCGTTTTTTCACGCCACTGTCTCGTCGTCTGAAAGACAAACACCGGTGGCGACACAGCGGTACGCCACCAGAGATAATCATCGTCATAAATTCATCATCATCACCATCATCGTCAAGCCAGCCTGAGGAGCATAATCACTCGTTAGCCGAGGCACACTTCGCCGCCGGCGAATCACTGTCAAGGCTGCCACGCTTCGTGGAATAACGAATTCCTTCGGAACAACCGACTCTTCCATGCTTTTCTTCGTCTCCCTGATATCGTCCGGATCACGGCATAAGGTTTTTCTTTGTTCTCCGTAAAAAAAAGTACATACGTTTTGCGTCATGTTTTCAGGTTCGTCAGACTCGCAACAAGTAATTCCCCGCCTTACGTCCCGTTCAGATATTTATGATACATGCATCCTCCTAATGATTCACAGATGCTTTGAATACGCGTTTGCAATCTCGTTCGATATCTTAACGGACTTGGCCAGATAACAGAATCAAGTATATTAATTCGTTTGTCAGGAAGTACGCGAGGAAATAAAAATAACCGTAAATCTAAAACATCAGATATAGAGCATGTTTGCACGAACTCGGCTGATTATCTATTTGATTAGTTATCTCATTATTAGAGATGATTATGACATCTGCTATGCGGGTTATGCTCGTTAATATACGTTTCGTATACAGTTACGACTAGATCCGAACCGCGGATATCCCCGACTGCTTTTCCAAATGCCTGTTATCTAAACGTTGACCGATCGATATAGTTTCGTTGACAAATGCTGTCAAAACAACATCGTTCTTTTCAAGCGATAATTGTTCGTTTTATCGTAAGAGAAGCGATGATCCTAAGCGAAAAACACTAATGTCTTGCGTATTTTTGTTTTCAGAACGGACACGTTATCGTGGTGAAACTGCCGATCCGCCGTGATACGAAATAACCGCTCGCGAGTCTAGTGCGTATGAAATCGTGGAAACCGAGCCGTGTGTAACGATGTCGTCGAGTGGTGAATTTTCGACTTTGTCCAGTGGCGAGGCTACCGGAACTGGCGACGATTCGTTGCCCAGTTCCCGGGAGGCTACCGCGGAAGCTGCGAGTTCCGGAGCTGGATTCATGCCGTTGCGCGAGTTTCTCGACAGATTCTCGTTACCGAGGGTGGTAAGGGTGGAAGGTGCCGGAGGAAGACCGATATTATTGTACAAACAGCAGCAACGATCGCTGAGAGTCACGGCTACCCTGTTGATGCATCGTTACCGCCATGACGTGAAGGTTGGGCCTGAGATCGTGATTCCAGAGGGATATCCTGGTGAGTCGAATGGCTTCTTAAATTTTTTTCCTTTTCTCCACCGGTGGATCGTAGCGGCCGCAGCGGATACAAATTAATCGATTCGCCTTTCGAACGTCGAACGATCTACGCGCGAAAACCGAAAAGCGTTGTATTATTCGGCGCTAATCGTTCAGCTTCTTCACCGACGATGTCCATCGATTCTACGTTTCCACGCTAATTTCCAAATGTTCGAGAGCGAAACTGTCTTGGATCGCTCGTTAATTCGACACTCGACTAACTTCTATTCCGTTCAATTATCCGGGTATCGTATCTGTCGCGCTATCGATAATACGATCGACGTGTAACTCCCTCGGAACCAGATTCCACCACTACAAAACGTTTCGTTATCCGGGCAATCTGCAAATAATAGGTACAACAGGAGACGGAGTTGAATGAGTCTTGTAGCATTTTCGAACCCGTCGGTTGGCATTCGAGACAGCTGGAACTTTCCCCCCCTCGGCCGATAAATCAAGTCAAGGAGAACCGTCGAAACGCGAGGCATGGAAAAAGCGAGAGCCAATATCCGTGGCCGGCCAGAAATTCATTAAAGTCCGGTGTGCCGGTGTGCTGGTGGCACTTAATGGACCGCGAGATATCCGCAACTGCATAGAATTGACCGAGCCCAACCGTAGTGTCGATATATCGATCACGTCGCCGGCGATGATCGATCGTGCGCGCGAATCCTATCGGGAATTCGATCTCGGATTAAAGGCACTGGCGGCTGCTTGCGCAAGATCGCGACCAGGAAAGTGGCCGATTAATAAACGGCCTCTTTGATCGATGGAAACGTTTACATTCCCATCTCGTTTCTTTTTAACCAGTTTTACGAGCTTTCTGCAAAACGACTGGGGCGACCTCGAGAATCGCCTGTACACCCCGAAGCACGAGATTGCTGTTTGATTTACCGATCGAGCTTTTATGCCAACGGTACCCAATACCGCTCTTGTATATGTCTTCGTTTATTTGAACAGTATTTGAGAAGCAAGGATAATCGCGACGCCGAGTGTACCGCTCGGACACGAGAAGATGACCAGCTGAAGGAATGCGGTTCTGATTGGATACAACGTCGTGTAGTAGACTGGGTTCCTCTCGCGCGATCGTACGTTAAGGTACAGCGATTTTTGTTACAAACCGAAATTGTCATACGTCAAATGGCAGCGCGTAACATCGCGTGACGAAGAAGGCGAACGAACGCGAGGTCTCACAATTAAAGTCTGAACCTATTAACATAAATACTCATACAGCCACCCACTATAGCTCGCAAGGAGTAACGTAGCTATCGTGACGCGAAACCGAGTATCACAATTTCGTAGGCACTACTGTAGTAATTCCGAGATTAAGAACCCACGACACGCAACGCATCAAGTCATGCCATCTCGAGGGTTAAAAAGCCCCCCACACAAGCCGGTCCGAGCGTCGCTTGCAACATTCTCGAGATTTCCTGTGCGCCGCGATACATAAGAGGAAGGCGCATTTGTTTGCTTATTTACCCGCAGCCGAGTGTGTACATATGTAATCAGGTTGTAGTAGGCACGGTGGTGATTTAACCGAGGCCCACAGAAAGAAAGTAACAGATGGTTGTAGGTGGCAGTGGCGGTTTAACAATGAAACCGAGCGTTGCACGCCGGGGCAGCGTTCGACTTGAACCGTGCTCGATCCTGACCAAGCGTTTCGTTACGCGTCAGTCCAATTACCGTACGTCTTTGCCAATCGAACGGCGAGTTTCACCCGTGACAAGCGACGTTTCATCGTAAATCGTGAATTATGAAAAAAATCTCTTATGCCTTGCGCTGTATCGCGATACGATGAAAGAGCAGAGATTACGATACTGATTGGGACGATGGCATGACACGTTCCAACGGATTATGAAAAAATGATAATCATCGAGCGCGATGGTGCGTATTATCGGCCGTCCTTTCTTTTCTTATTTTTTGTCTGGCAAAATTGGCCGCAAAGACGACTCGAGCTCCGACGAACTCGAAACTACTTCGACTTTGTACCCGACTATCCGAACTGCGTCAAATCCTGTTCAAAGAGCTTCTACCGTGCAGTTTCGCGGATCGTTCGTAGTCGTTACTCGATCGCAACCAGAAACGGGCGAGCGTCAACCTATAAATAGCGAATGAAAGTATGAGGTAACGCGGCAGAGCGTGCCGTGAATTATAATTTAATATCGTCCCGAGTCGTACATCCGCTAGCGTCTACGGCAATGGTAGTGAACGTACGAATCTCTGTAGCAACCTCGTTCCCGAATACGTAGTCCCTGGTCGCCGTGCAACGACCAACAGGGCGTCTATTATTCAACGGTGGAACCGCGGTCGGCCGCGGCGGAGGTGGTCAGTGACATATGGCCGTGTGTAACGGCCCGGCCTCTCGTATTAGCATAACGGCTGACGATACTTTTTCAATGAAAACGCGCGAATTACATATGCGCGGCTGGATATAGCGTGGGTCGAAATTACGCCGATACCGCGATTCTGTTGAAACGGTGCAACAGTTTCGTTGCAAACGCTCTTCCTGTCTCTGTCTCTTTTCTTTCGCCGCGTTCTTTCGCTTCTTCTTTCCCATACTTTTCGTTTCGTACGGTGATTCCTTTTCTCGCGCATTTCGCGTTTCTTTATTTTATCAAGGGAAATCAAAACGTTTCTTTTATAGAATTACGGATCGCGACCGTTCCAAATCGCATGCCGTTCCTATAGTCAGCCCACTATCGCGCTTGAAACCAACGTTAACTCGTGTACGCTCCAGCAACTCTTTCCTCTTTGTACCTTGGCGCACCGTTCGTTTCCTGCTACCCTTATCCATTTTCTCGTCCTCGGCCGACGGTCCCCTCCCACGCAGCAGGAACTTATGCAAACGAGACGCATAATGATCGCATCTGTTCACAATGGGTCGCTAACGAAGTCTCGACTGGTCTAATCTCGGCGCGGGGAGCAGCGCGTTAGAATCGCCGCCGCCCCTTTTCAGCCACATCGCGTGCTCGCTCGCGTATTTGTTCCAGCAACGAGCACGCTCTCTCGATTCGCGTCAACGAGATCGATAGACTTTGAGGATTTAATTACACGTTCGCTACGTACATACCAAGCAGCTAGGGACTATGAATCGTAGAGAAAGAAAAGAGGAATTCGAACGTTGGAAAAATCCGACGTCGAATGATACTTGCTACCCTCTGATATAATATTTAAGAAAATATGGATAAATCAGACGCTGTGGTATAATATCTACGTAACGAAACGACCTTACACCACGAAGATTCCAGTTCATGAATTTCCACTCGGTACCCACGCTTTTTCGCTCGAGAGAAAAAAACTGGTCGCGCCGTGTTCTTTGTTCCGCGTGAAACGTTATCAAGGAGTCGAGCGAGATCGGCGTGTCTATCAGGTGCGGCCAAGACGAAGTTTATGTGCCTAGAAATTCAACCACGTTCCTCTGTAAAGCTGGCAGAGAGGAAGAGAGTAAGAGAGAGAGAAAAGGGGCCTATCTTTATAGGGGCGGTTGTGCAGATATCGCGTGAAAGCGCGCTCGTGACTTCGCGAAACACCGTGGGAGTGCCGCACCGATCGAGGGAATCGCTTTTCAGTCGAGATTCCTCCGAGCGAACGACTCGGTGTCTTAAACGTTTATATTATGCGCGTAATTTCGCGCGCGCCCCTTACTAGAAAAACCGGTGTCGTACCTTCTTCTGCGCAAGTTCGAGGAACGCGAGTCGTCTACGCGTGGGCGCGGACTAGGGAAAATGACCGCCTTTTTTACAAACATGCCGATGTATAATGTTTATCAGTCGTCGTGCATCTACAGGTTCGTAAACATTTCGAAAAGCATAATTACACGAGCCGTTTCCTTCCTTCTTTCAAAGCGAAAGTACTCTCTGTACCATAGAACTTCGTTTATTGAGATCCACTTGCCTTATTTTAACTCCAAGTCATCGCGAATATTCTTCGTCTCGCTTAACGCTTTGTACATTGCTGGAACGTCGTCTTCGCCGTTGATTCCTCGATACATCTCGCGAGATTAGCTTCAAAATTCTTGCAGTCAACTCGAGATTACCTAGCAACCACCGCGTGCAGAGAACATTCCCACGAAACACAAAAAATCCATTCAACATGGAATTTCGATAACTTCTCGGGCATCAAAGCTGAAAGCTGATACCAGAAGAGGTAAATGGCGCGTTGTCGGGCGGAAGTGGGTGCCAGCTCGATTCCCTCGGCATAACCCGTTGATTTACAACCAGAAACGCGTGGTGCACGCGGATTTCCAAGCGGCTTCTAGCACGGGTGTTAGAGACTCGCGCGCCCCTGGATTTGCATAAATCTCGGAAACGCGAGGGAGCCGCGAAATCGAAAGTTGAGCGTCGGCCAGGCGGTGAAGCTATTAAGGGTATTCCCGGCGAGCTGGTGCGGGCGCGCGCGCGCAACCATAGCGTTTACGATGGAGGCTAGTCGAAGGAGGTTCCGTGGTTCCTTCGAGCCATCGAACGCCGTGGACGCGCGATTTATGGCGGACCAAGTCGAGGAATTTCTTGTTTTATTTATGGCCCGATGCTCGACCGACGATCGCCTAGAAAATATGTTTATTCCCGCGTCGGCCGGTCTACACCTGGTTGACTCCGCGGAATCGAATTCTGCCCTCCGGGGGATGCTCTCCGGAGGAAGAGCCGGATTCTTCCAGGTGAACACTGCTCTGCCATTGGAATCTTATAGGAAGCGGAGAGGGTGTTGAACCGTCGGCCAGATTAGCTATCGGGGCTGCTTATGAAATTCCATCGTTTTCTATGCTTCGTCGTTCAATTTTTATGTCGATCAAATAATTCCTTCTATATAGGCGTGCAGCATTCGCGAGTTTAATATTGGGATCGTAGATGTACGTATATAGCAATGTACGTCGTTAGAATGCCTAATTTTCAACGTATTTAGGCTGTTACAATTAATAGAAAAGAAACTAAAATCAGAAAGCAGGATAATAGCTTCCAATTCGGACGCTAAAATTACTCGGTGTAGATCTATATCGACCAGGTAAGTAACAACACAGAACTAGTAATATGATACGAATGGTATCTATAACGATAGTCGTGAACAACACTTTATACGATATGTATCTGGCCATGATGTATCTTATCGATAATTAAATCGGTTTTACTAAAACGCATTCTGTTTTAAATTAGGTATAGAATTTACCAACGAAATATCTTTTAATCTCGACCGATCACGGTATGCAAATTTACCGCTTTTAATCGGTTTCTCGATCATCGGATAGCTACGTTAACTTCTTTCCGAATCGGATTAAAGTAACGACGCGGCTGGCGTTAAACGGTCGAAATCGTGGCTCTGAATCTTCTTAAAAGCCAAATGTCGACATTTTTAATGCTCGTGCAATTAGCAAGGATATCGTCCCTTAAGATATCGCTGTATCGTTTCCATTTTCGACGGAAAATTGCCGAACGTTAATTAACATTTATTCGCGTTTTGCATTAGGTGCCTCTCGATAGCCGCGTTGCTAGCACTTGCGCGCAAGAGAGTGGAAACGAAAGGAAGGAGCTACAATCATATGGCATTATGGACCTTTTAGGTACTACGTATCTCGAAGCTCCATACTTTCCCGTTACTTTATTTCCTTTCCTGTTGAAAGATACGCGAAAAATACTCGTAACCAATAAAAATTAGAAACAGATGGCAATCTCTTGCAAGAAGCGCGTTCTATTCATACGTTCGCCTTAATGCAATTATCGCGATCGAAACTTTTTCACCTCGGTTTAATTCAATCATCGACATAGTACGCAGAGATCACGGTAGTTTGCTACGGCTACCGCTCGTAGCAATCCTCGAGCCGAGCTGCGAGGCGAGAAAGAAGGAAAACATCGTGAACGGTGATTTTTTAACACGGCTAAGTGATCTACAACCGGAATACGCTGCGAGAGATCGAGAGTTGTCCGCGATTACAGTCCACCGTGCACATACATTTCGAGTTTTCTAAATCAGACGTTCCCCAGGCAGAGATTTAGCAGAGAGTAGCAATCTGGAGGTTAACAGGAGCCTGGCAGAGATTCCTGGTTCCGCTCGGCAAGAAGATCGTTCCAATTTCAGCCGGGGAATACGTGATATTAAATCGCGAACGAGCGGCTCATCCCTGCCAGCTAACGCTTAATCGCTCGAGGAAAGCTCGTGAATTCATTCCGGCAACGAGCATGTAGATTTATTACTGCCATGGAATATCTGTTATCACTATTCTGTTATCATCGTTCCAGGGAAATACGTTTAAACGAGCCAAGGCGAGAACCATCCTTGGCGTTTTTAATAAATTCTTCCGGATACGTCAAAAATACTAATAAATTATCGCGTTGGGCATATCGTACTCGAAAGGGAGCCGAGGTAATTACGAAACGCGTTTCATCGAAATGTTAGGTGTTGCATTTTAGTCGATGTTATTCGCACAGCGAACAGATAGATACGGTTCCATAGGTACAAACGAATTTTCTTCTCGAATAAAATATTCGAGTTAAAATATGCAAGCGTAAGATAGAGGATTTTTCTTTCTTCGTAAGAGCGCTGTGAGACCGAAGGAAAAGATATTTAGCCAAGAAAGGGATAGATCATTGTTACCTCGTCATAGTCGTTCTTCCAATTACACCGCTTCTGGATAACATTTCTCAATAATTTCTCAATAGTCCATTCGAATCGAAAGAAATCAGCGTTTTACGCTGTAAATCGACCGCGTGTTTCCCTTGAAAGCGGTTTTCCTAGAAAGAGAAACTCATTGTCGTACGAAGGCCGTAGAATGTCACGCGAAGAGAACTGGGGAGATCCATTTTGAGGAAAGTAGAAGCACTTTCATTGAGAAATGCTTTCCAGGGGCGGATTCGTTTCCGGTTTTCACGGCACTTTCATTCGATTCAAGTCAGTGGCAGTGACCCGACAGTCACGTCAAATTTGTTTCAACTTCTATTCGACGACAAACTCTCTGCTTAGAAATTCATAATTCCATAAATTCTGTTATTCGAAGAAATCGTATCCAGTTACCGAAGCAATTTCCAGCAAAAGATTATTAACGAAACAATCGCTCACGTAGTAGAACGGACACGAACGACAAGACTAAAGATTCGACCAACATTCCAGCATCTGTTTATTCAACTATCGAACAATCCGCAAGAATCCGTAGACCATTCACGGTCTCGCAAACAATACACGCAAGAATCGCGGTGAAAAATGGTGACTTTCCGAATTGAAAGAAGCTTTTGTGACGGCGTCCAAGGTTGAAGCGGTAAAAGAACAACGAGCTGTTGATGGTTCTTCGCGTTCTATTGGACGGTGTCTTGTAATTAGTACTCGTGCTCGATGTCCGCCGTGCAGAAAGGAACCATTGAGAAATCTACTTTGCATAAGCGTGAATTTCAATCGTCTACGCTCGGAAAGAATAAGTTTCGAAGGTGTCGTCGCGACTGGCATCGTGGATCGACAAATATTTGTAAATGTAGCTTACCGCTTGAGAGCATCCGACGTCTGCTTCTGCCAAACAGGATGTAATTTAATCAGAAAACTAGGAACAAAAAGGGTCTCGATGATTTCGTTGTCGGTTCGTCTGGCTGGCAACGAAAAACTTCATTATACCGAGCAATTTTTCACCGAGTATCGCATGGTAATATTCCATGGTATTTTAATAAATCTCTCCGACAGAACGAACGCGATGTACGAAACGGCGGCAATTAAAATAAAATCCAAAGAAGAAATATTTAAATTGAAAGTTTAATGCGAGATCGCGGTTGCTTTATGGGGTAAAAATAAAACAGGCTGGTTTTATGGAATCTGCGGATCGTGTGTCTTTGACGGTATCCTGTAATTAACACGTGATCGATGCTTTGCATGTAGAAGGAATCCATCGAGAAATCTGATTTGCATAAGTATGAATTTTAAACTTTAAAGGTTAGCATTTAAATGGGAACGCATGTATATTCTTTTTGGGAACGAACGTCCATCCGGTGGAACACATCGAATGCAATGATGATATCGTTTAATTTAGGATCATTTCCTTCGACGCGAGCCTCCTCGCCGCTTTTAATTGTCGATGTTTTTCTTCAGGCGATACGCGCGCTTCCTTTGTGTCTGTTTGCCAGACGATGAAACAGTAAAACGTGTTTTTCATCTCCATAATATTCAAACTTATCGCGTATGCAATAAAGGGAAAAATGGCATCGACGAGCAATATAAAAAGAGCACGCGTTACGAGCAACGATGCTCGAGTCTCGGGTAAATTAATAAATGTGATTTTTCTTTCCGTGAACGTAGCCTTGAACGCGAGGCGAAGGATGAACCACACTATTCTATTGTTCATTCGTCAAGCCGTATTCGTTTCGAAGATTTTTCCGATACTAATATTTTCCGGATATTTATCTCCGAAATAATTGCGCCGTCCTCCGAAACCGACCATAGGCTAAAATCGGGCATATTTTTCGAGCACGCGGATGAAAGAATCTCGCTACGAGTTCGAATAGAAACCGATCTTGCTTTTTCCTCGAATTCTAACGAGAACGTGGTGGCTCGATACGAATGTCAACGAGATCGTACGCGAAGCACAAGCAAACAGGACTCGATCCGTAATCCCGGGATAATTTCCGACGTCCCATATTACGGCCGCGGTATTCGCTACAGATGTAAATACCCGTGGGGCCCGAAGAGCCCCGTGGCTATTAAATACATACGTTGGCCGGTGTTCGACAAATTGCTCGCATGAACCAGAATAATTAGCATCGCCAGCCTCCGGTGGTGGGTATATCCGCGGCCTTTGCAACAACGAACAACGACTCTCCCAAGGCGAACGGAAACTGCGCGAAGCGACGTGCAGGGGACGAGGAACGTGGTCGTCGTCGAAGAGGTGAACGCAGCGCCGCGACGCGTCTCTCCCTTTCCTTTCACTTTTCGTTCTACCCTCGACGTCTGTTGTCGTCCCTGTCGTTCTCATCCGTAGCAGGATTCTCGCCATGACATCGCGGCATGGCTCTCGGTTGCGTTTAATCAGACTCGCTGACTTGATGCAGCCCTCTGGTGCGCGCCGGCTGCTGCTTAAGAATGTAATTTAATATGCAACGTTACCGCGGGCCCCGGCGTGTCATATTTATAGGTATTTATGCATCAGCTTCGTGGGCACGTTTACGCCGAGCCGGTGCAGCCGGAGATCATTGAAATTACCCCCGGAGAGGCAGCGACGCGAAGATGCTCGGCTACGTGGGAGGAATTTATCGTTGTTTATCACTCGTTAGTTTCTCCTCGAGGCTCGACTTTACGCGCGTCCTGCGTTCGAGTTCGAATCTTCTACGGATCTGATCGTGTTCTCCACGGTTTTATACGGTTCTGCTCTCTGTGCTTGGCCCTGCACCTGTCGTTATCGTAATTCGTCCCCGATTCCTACCTTGCACCACTCTCTGCTCCTATCGCGTCGTTTTTTACGACTTCCCTTCGTTCTGGCCAGATAACCGCACTTTCGTAATCTCTTTTGATTTTGTTTCCACCTGGTCTATCCGCTGAGTTTACTCCTTCTTTTGTATAGATAACGCGATTTGTTTCCTTTCTTACGAAATTTGTGGTTTTGCGTTTTCGACTGCGACGACGGCTAGAAAATTTAGCCTGATTCGAGTCAACTTATATCTCGGTCCTTTTTCTCCGATAATTTATTTTTTCACTCACTTAAGCTTTGAACGCAGTCGACGATCTTTATCGTGTTGATATTTCGCACGCTAAAGCCACGTAAATGAAAGTTAGATTTTTATATGGATTTCTAGGCAGATGAGTTTATGTCTAAAATGAAAATGACGAATTTGTGGTATATAGTATGTACAATTATACGTACAATTAAGTTAATTGGACTAATTAGTATTCAATTCGCATTTATCTCTAGGATTTCTTAATTGGAAGAATATTCTGTAAACTAATCGCGCAAGCGGAATTGCATTCGGGTATCATAATCTTCTAAAATGTTCTGCTTCTTGCGTTTATACTTTCGTACATATTTTTATGTTTCCATATTTTATTTGAAACGTTTCACTATCTTCGTTTGTTAGAAAGATAACTAGAATTTATGGTATCGGGGTTCGTCAAATTTCTTAATACGGCAGTCTCATATCCTTTCAGCATATACGTTCGTATAGATATAATTATAGAGTAGCGGAATATTCGACGCAATCCGTGCAACGTTTTCAAAATCCAATTCCCAAGAATGAGAAAATTCATGGGTGCAATTACACGATAAACTACACGTAGAAAAGTATCGTAATTTGTACGAAAATTCAATCTTCGACTGTGAACCGGTTCCATGCTGCTAAAAATTCTCGTTGCTATCATATTGGGATCGATAAATGTAGCGCGATTAAACGTAAGCGTTTCGGTAATCGCTTCAAAGTTGAAAACGCGCGGCTCCAGAAGGTGTACAATAAATATTAGCCGCTGTCAATTACGGTGAGCTATTATTTTCAGGTAATTCGCGCAGCAAAAAGTACCTTAATTGATATCCCGTGAAATAATGAACGCGAAAATCCATTCTGAAGCCGAACGTGTTTCAAGGGATCATGTAACGAGTATTGATTACCCGGTAACCGATGGAAAAAAAAATGTAGATCGTCGATTGATGAAAGGTTGTCGATTAAACTGAAATTAGAATGTGAATCGAAAAAGAACTCGCTCTCCAGGTATCGATAAAAATTGCAAGTTGCTAATTATACATAACTCGTTCAAAGTGATATACTATACGTATTAATCTGAAAACGAAGATCTAACTACGTACTGTTGGCAATTTACAGAGCTATATATCTATAAAGTATACTTAAATGGCTGTGCTGCTTTTAAAGATAAATTATCAGGAATAATGAACGCGAAGATAGTAATAAAAATCGTAACAGATGGTTTTGCGTTGAACTAGATACGTATGTATTCGATGATAAATGAATTAAAATTGCAAATATCCCTACGTCCATGTATCGTATGGTACGATGCATTTCAATTTACGCCGAGGACAATGCCATTGTCTAGCGATATTCCGTGAAACCAAACACAGGCAGAATCCATTACCGTTAACAGAATTCTTTAATTCAAGAAAGCTCGGTATAAAAGCCAGGCTTCTTAAGAGCCGCGCTTTATCGATACTCCGTGAAGTCATCAATGCGCCAAACACACGGTGCGCAACGTGCTATTACGGTACCTTGCTTCCGGCGGAACGTTTAATGTCGTCCTGGCCCATGGAACGCGTAGAAAATGCGGAAAATTGTGTCTTGACGGTCCACCGCGGGAACGTGTCGTTTTATAAATAACGCTGTTACGTAGTAATAACAAATTGCAACAACTTTGAGCCTCGGCTAGCCGACCGTTTCGTGAAACTCGAACGTGCAGAATACGGCTATTACCGTGATTGTCTTTATCATTATTATTATTATTATTACGTACGTTAGTGGTATTTTTTTCTGTTGCTGCTTCATAACTCTCCGAGGAACGAATATACGAAATTATCTTTGCGAAGTTACACTATAGTTCAGAGATACACAGTGGCTGCGACAATTTTGTGCTTGTAAGAGACTGACGAGTAGCAGGAAGAGTAAAAAGCTTGTCTTCCCTATTCAGAATTAAGGGACAGTTTTGCTTAGCGAGTCAATCAGAGGGAATGAAACGCGCAGGAAGCATTGTATTTTCACACGTACTTCCAATCCATCTGTAACCATAATAGCTTCCTGACAACTCCCTGACGTATTGTCTCGTTTGCAAATATAATAAGACGCGTTCCTTCCTAGTACCTTCGTGTATGGAATATCTTTCGGACCACCGCGACGATGTTTCGAAAGTCGCACGAGACGTATTTCTCTTCTTTCGTTTTATATTTATCGTATTACGAACAAAGATACGTACATGTTAATCGAATCTCGCGATGCATAACGTTGAAACATATAAGGAAACATTGGCCAGGCGAAATAATTAAATACAGCTTTCTCCCAATGAATTATTTTCTTATTTTTCTAAGCACAACTCGTAGAATACAAAACACAGAATAGTCTAAGACTACTATACATCCTAAGAAACCTTATACGTGTACTCATAGAACTCTATATTCGCGGAACACCGTATCGATAGCGCGAACCGCATCGCGTTAACATCGATCACGTTGCAGAAGCTCGATTAATCGAAGAATTGACTTGTTCGATATTCGCTGTACCTTCGGTCACGCCTTCCTTGTCCCAGAAAAGGGAGTGGTTATGCTAATCCTGGGATCTGTATTCGTACTTTGCGACACTCTTGGTATTCGGTGCACGTGATCGTACACGTGTTTTCAGAAATCGTTTCTGCGTTTCGCGAATATCCGTTAGAATCATCTAGAATAGGTATCTATCCTAGGTTTCGCCACTTTTTATCAAACGCGTGAAATTAAATCTCAATAAACAGGAAAAGTACGTTTGGTAATTCACATTTAAAGATATTACATGTGTATTTATACATATATGCATCGGTATGTATTTATACGTATTCGTGACATGTATGGACGCGACATAACCAACTCTCATTCAGTCTTCTGCTCTTTCAGCCCTGACAAGAGTAACTAAAGACTAATTACAAACTGACTCGTGCAAGCATCCTCCACGGCATTTATCCTCGCGCCTACACGTTCTTTCTCTCTTTCGCTCGATTCAGGCAAACTCTACGGGCATTTCTAAAAAAAAAAAAGAAAAAAAAAACATTTACAAGCATTAGAAGCATTTAGAAGCATTTGCAAGCTGCTTTGTATGTAACCATTTTGCTAGTTCTTCCATGCTCTTCCTCGATATAGACTTCCTTAATAGACTCGTGGAGTGCAGCAGGTAAAGATCATCTACGACTTTAGCGTTAAATACTATTATACTACTCGTTTCTTTTCTACATCGTAGCGAAAATATCGCAAAGTAATCTGTACTACGATGTTCTATTAAGAATATCGCTCGGTCGAACAACAACATCGAATTAAATTTGCTAAGAGGCTGGATTCGAATTTAGAGGAAAGAATTCTTTAAATATCGCGGAAATTCAATTTAGTGGGAAATATCGCGAGTCATCTCTTCATATCGCATGCCACAGCTTTGTGAAACATAACTTAACGCGTTGAAATCGCGTTTCCTCTCGTCTCTGCCAAAAGGAACAACGGGAAATAAGACAGTAGAGAATCGTAGCGTGCATTGGAGCAGAGTCAGCTTAGCATTACTCGGTGAACGATAAGCGGGTGAAGGCCCGCAATAAAGAAATGATACGAACCTGACGTTCGAAGGAATACATTGAATGGTAGATCGCCGAGAGATTGCCGTGCCTCAAGGTGTGACTATACCACACGATTGATGATCAGCGTCAAAGATCTAGATCTCTCTATCAAAAATAAAAAGCCGCTCGTCGAGAATATTAAGAGCCGGCGAAGGGCTGATAACTTCATATTAAGGCATCTGGTATTTCTGTTTTCTCGTTATTCCTTTCAAATCTACGGAGGTTTACGTCGAAAATCGTAACTTTTAACCATCTGTAAGTAAACACGCGTGTTCCAGGTTCGAATAATTTACGACGCATTTCCGTGCATACCTCGCAGAATTCTAGTTCGTCTATCCGATCGAGCCACCCTGTACATGGTGACAGAGGGGTTGTTGAACCTAGGGAGTAGGCTCGTCAACGCGGCGACGTTGAGTGGCCGTAAGGAACTCCGAAGCGCCTCGTTTCAGCAGTCATAATTTTCAGGATTCCTGATGCAATGCTATAAAACAAAAGGCTCTGGTCTGAGCAAGGCGGACGGTATTGCGACGGCTCTAAAGATATCGTCGAACGGTGACGCCGTGAGAAACGACACCCTGCGTTCTTCCTCTCTTTGTTCCTTAGCCACGTAGGTGTGTTATCATTCCAAGAAACGTTGCCAGCGAACGTGTTCAATTTCAAAATGGAAAAGCTTCGGCTCGTTCAACTTTCTTCCCCATAGAGTCGAAAGGATTCGCCAGGGTAAACATAAACGTCTGGACGTTTTGAAATTATTCGGAACGTCCGTATGGAAATGAAACGCGTTTCTACGTTTTAGTCGGGCGCGGACGAGTATCGGTGGATTCATAACGTAGCAACATTTTGAAGGGAGACGATAAGTTCTTTGGTGAGAAGCTGTTTCCGTCTCGTCGAAAAGGCGATCTCGTGCAAAGCGCGCAAAGTCGTTGCGTGGACGTGTTTTACGATGTTGCTAGGGTGGAGGATTTAAAGCGAGTACACATACATGTACAGGACACGTCGATACGCTGTGATAGCGTTTTCCACTATTTCTGAATGTTTACTATTATGTGCGAAGTCTATTACGTGGCTTGTATAATAGGAAGGCAAGACGAAAATGGGGCGACTTGGCGAGATTTCAAGCATCGTGCTCCGCACAGACGCGCGATATTAGAATATTTCTTGCAAACATGTTTTTTCGTCGTTCGAGGTCGATTCTATTATCAGGTTGCAATACTACCGCGAAAAGAAACGTTTTACCTTGACTTTCAAGATCAAGGTGAATTTCGTGGCAAATTTTTTAACTCGTCTCCGTTGCTCGTAACGTATCGTACTACTTTACATGTAGATTAGGAAAGAAACGATTTATTATACGTGAAACTCTCATGGGTGGTACCGACGAACTCTATGCCCCGTTGGAAAGTTTCAACAGATTGTTTTCGCCAGTAGGAAACTTCGCTATGTTACTTCCTTCCTGCAATACTTTCCATTATTTCAAAACTAATCAATCAACACGGTTGCCAAACATCCGCGAAGAAAGTCACTTCCTCGAGTCATCTGTTTGATAGATCCTAACACTTTCCCTTTCTCTTTGTATTCCACTCATCGAAATATTCGATCGTCCGATTTATATATCTGATGGTGTAGACGAACCAGGTGTTGGCAGTTTCGCGATTTTATCGTTTCGCTCGCTGCAATCTCTCGGGAATATATTTAACGCATAATTGACCGAGACTTACTCAGAAACGCCTGTGGTCCACTACCTTTCTTACACGACGATATTGCAACGCCCATTTGTGTGTCATCGAAATTATCAATCCAAAACTTTACGAATTTTAAGCTCTAACAACTTCGAACGATGATTTTGTCTGCTTCTCTCTGTCTAGACTCGTCTGACCCAACAATATTCGAATGGAACAAGATTTAACTACCAATTCGCTTCGAAGCAAGATCTAATATCTATAAAAAAATGCTTCTGTTAAACTTTCTTTAACGAAAGATTCGAGCCTAAGCAGCCGACCGTCTCTAGTCGCTCAGAAAGTCGCGAAGCTTCGTTGAACAAGTAGTTTCGATCGTAAAGTACAATGAAGCGCGGATTAACATAAAGATGCCACGACCTATCAGAGATTCCTCTTCTCTAGTTACGTTTGGCGTTCGCGCGTAGCGAGCGTCACGCCGAGTCACGTGCACGTCCCGCACCGTCTTGAACGAGTTTCTCGATGTTCAGTTCTCGAAGAATGACGTGCTTTCGAGCGAGTCCCCTACGGGCGCTCGCAACGTCTCGATCGTAAATAACCACCCTCGTGGCTGGATTTCTATTATAATAGCCACGCTGCACGCCGCGCAGTCGTAATAATTCACCGACCAATATTTATAAATAATTCATACTCTGGCGTGAGAATTTCCGCGTGCTTCCCGCGAAGGTAGCAAGCTGTTTCTGGGTTTCGTTGGTCGAAATTTGAATTGGGTTACTGACCAACACTGCGCCCGTTTAATGAGACCGCTGTCACGCTAATTCTCTTACACTCATCGAAATTGTTTCTCTCGAAAATGAACATGCGAAAGCTTGGTCGTACGTTGTCGGCGTATTTCTTCGTGGAAGGTAGTTAGAATGCAATCCATCGCCAGCTATTTTGATTATACTCGTACATCTTTTTATCGACTGAATGCCTGCACCGATTATAGTCCCTAAGATGTTTCGAGGTGTGAGTTTATGCGCGAGACATACGTACGTAAGATTTAACCGCGTGACTGTACAATTTCACTAAAAACTGGTCTCGTTGATTTGCATAGCACATTTCGACGCGTTTGAAATTATTCTTCGGAATTGTTACATATCTATGTTATTTCATGATTTATGGATCAAGGTGCTCGCGCTCGGAGGATTAAGGCTTGTAGGATAGTACAGGTGTTTTTACTCCTATAATGGTGTTGTAGATAGCTCGTAAGGACTGGTCGATTTGCACAGGCACGAAACACTTCTACGATGAATTATTTGAGTTTGAAATGACTCGAACTTTGCGAGCATTAAAGGAGTAATAAGATTGTTAGCTGTTGCTACATGATTTGTAAAGCTATTAGCTGTTATCTACCGTTGAAGCTTGTTATAGTTTGTTGCCGCCGTAGATCACGCATATATCAAATGTGATAAATTTTGAACTTCCAATATATTTGATAGACAGCCAGTTATAGATACGTACAGTTTAACGTGAGAAATTTAATTCCCAATGCAACGGCATATTTGTTATATCCTGGAATAAATTGACGTACAATTGCACTTGTCAAGAAATTCTAAGCGATCCATTCGATCCTCAGTCCGAAGAGTACATTTTCTCGAAATATTCTGCAATTGAAAAGTTGCGGTCTTGATAAGGGCCATCAGTTTCCTTGCTTATAATCGAGTAGCAAAGTTTTTCCCAGTGTCCTGGCATTTCTCTACAGATTCACGGGGATACAAGGCAAATATCGAGCGAAAATTGCGAAACGAGTAAAGAAAGGACACCATTCGCTCCTTCTTTGAAGGCAAAAATAAAGACCAGCGTACACGAAACCGGTAATTTTCACGCGTCGGTAATGAACAGTTTCCCAAGAGAACCACAGCTCGGCAACCGTAAAACAATCATCAGACGTTTCTTCAAAAACAAAAGGAGAAAAAAAGGTGGCGCTTCCACGGCACGGTAGAGTCGGTCGGGCGGCGAAACGCGCATTCCCTTAGAAAATGACACGTAACAATGTTACGCTAGCTGTGGATAAAGCCGGAACGAAGCAGAAGCGGAGTTTCGCTAACCGAAAAATTCTCTTTGGATGGCAATCGAGGGAAACGGGTCAGCAACGTATCGGCCCCACTGCGCTCCCGTTGCACTTGGCATCCTGTAATTTCGTAGTCGTCTCTGATTGCTTTTCTAGAACGCCACCGTCGGTCTGCCTCCGCCAAAGTGGCCACTTAGGCCACACAAGGAAAAGGAAGCTGCATGGACCACGGTTGAACAGTGACGGATGAGAGAAACGGATCAGGGATACCGCAAAACTTAGGCTTTAACGCGCTTTAAAGATTACGGTTGGTGTTGCTTTAATTCAACGAAGAATTTGCTTTTATTGGAAGCGATACGAAAATACTCGCAAATAGAACTGAACGAAGTATAAAGTCCGACTATCTTTCGAACCTAGTAAATTGCTTTCGATCTTCAAGTTTACGCAAACAGAGACGTGCAACGAACTGAACACAATTACAGGAAATTAATACACAGACGAAATATGAATAAAAGAAACTCGGCTTACGACGATTCACTGCTATCGCGTTTCGCGTATATCGGACATTTTTCATCGATGTATGGGAATTTTAGAACTAGCCTGTTGATAATAAAAGCTGTTAAACAGTAAACGTATTACATCCTGCACTGGTTAATCCAATTGCATTGGTATAACTGAGGCCGACTAATTAGATCATTTAATACGACTAGATGACTTTCTTTACTGTCTGTGCGGGAGATACAGTTCATCCACCTATTACTCTTACTTGTACTCGTCAGAGCAACTGTTAAATTCGACTTTATTGGACGAAAGAAGAAATAGAACAGATGCAACTTTACATAGAAAATTTAAACGAAACTTTATCCACGAGAGATCCTTTCGACAAGTAGTTGCCAAGAGAGAAGACACGCAAATTTATTCCAACTATTAGAAAACTCATTTCTTCCAATAATATTTCTTTTATCGATAATTGAACTATATCCTTGACTAAACAGCAATTATAATTAATTTCTGACATAATTTCTCGTCGTGAAACTCGATCGTTCGAGCAAATAATTTCGTTGCTAGAGAATTTCTTTGAAATCACCAAAGGTGCCGTATCTGCTAAACGTAAAAATACGTCGATACGTCATCGCTTAACTCCTAATAATTCACGATGCTACTGTTACGTAAATTTCTTAAGTAAATCTCTTAGTCCGTACATGCCGCCAAAGCCCGAACGGCGAGATCCTTTCCATCCCGAGCTCAGAAATCCCGAGAACGTTACCAAAGAATAACGGGGAATCTACTTTTTTGGACAAGCTGAAGTCACCAGCTAATCGCTCGTTTTTACGTAATTCTTCTCCCAGTCGAATCTATAGTACCAAACCGATCATCGGTCATTCTTAGCTACCCAATTCCTCGGCGCCGATTTCCACCTTGTTCAGGCACGGTTGCTCGATCATTCACAATCAGAGTTCGTTCAGAACTACAGTTATGTACTGAATCATCTAGTCGCGCCACCATCCCAACGTAATCGTACTTACTGGCGTCTTTTTGTTGGCAAATTTTCTACTATTAAACTTTTTACTCCTAATTGTTAACAGCGTAACGCAAAAACCCGTCCAAGACCGAGCGATTCTCAATTTTATCCAGATGTTCGCTTAGCTTCCCTTCATTCTGCTAATCGTGTTAGAGCGGAGCCACGCTGTAAAAACATCAGGCGTGTTACACCGTGCCTAGTCGCACCGTTTCGCGAGAACTTTCAACCTCGCCTAGCTCCACGACACGTTGGCACACGTAAAACCTGGCCAAGTTTAAGACCATCGCGTTGCTCTTCCGTCCAAGCTAGAAGCAAAAGGAGCCGCGAGACGCATCACCGTTCTAGCATCATGCCATGTGAACAAACTCGTAGCTACCGGTCCAGCGAGTTGACTTAATCCAATGAAACGAGTCCCCGGACGCGACTTCCAGGACGAGCCGACGATCCAGGGGGGACCAGCGTGTATACGTGACTACCGGTAGCACATGTACACACCGAGAGACAGACAGGGAGAGGCACGCTTAGCGCGGCTCAGCTTCGAACGGTGCCTCCGATCACGTAATCTGACTAATCGCTTCCGGTTTCGCGGACTCGCTTCCAGTATTATAGCCACGCGAGCTAATGCCAGGCCATGTTCGAGGCGCTGATGATACGGCTGCTGCACGAGCACGGTCCACTAAACAGAGATGGGCGAACCGGCGAGCCGAGGGAATGAAAAGAGAGTGGACCACGTGATCCACCGCCAACAGCCACGAAGCCGAGGTTAAACGAGTCGTTTAACCCTTGGCTCGTGGGGGGCCGCGGCCAACAGGGGGATGCACGTGGCTGCGCGCAGGGTGCTTTCGGTGGTTCGCTCGGCTGCATCGAAGAAAATATCCTATGGCGATGTCTGATGGAACGACTCGTTCCCGAAAGGGGGAACCGAGGAGTCGCAATTGCCGCGGTTACGGCCACCGTGCCCGGATCCTTCGAATAGCGCGCTATCTGCTTGGTCAATTAATAATATAATTTGCGGCGATAATGGGATTCTATTCGTGGATTGGCCGAGCCCGAACCACTGGATAGGAAGTCGTTGCCACTCTTGGTGCTCGTGTTCAGCACCAGGGGTTCGTGAGAGCCGTTTCGCCTAGATGGAAATGAAGCAGAGACGATCCTGGCTCTCTTGGTTCTCGTTCTCGGTTCACCATCCAAGAGTTTAGCCGCAGACCTTCAACGGTTGCTCATTCTCTATTGGTTATCGCGGTGTTCGCGTATTCACTGACGTCGTGGTGGTACCGGGGGTAATGCGCACTGCTGAAAACGTTATTGCTTTCTACGTTATTCTATTGATTTATTTGCGTCCGAGGGGACGAAAGTGTGTAATCCATTCTAGTTGCGTATTCAAAGTTATGTTGTACTTTTTAGCCGGTAAGCACGTAAATGCAATTTTGCCAACCAAATCGCTTACGTATCTCGTAATAAGCGTTATTTGCAGTACTTGAACAGAATCTAGTTGTTTCGTTGCAGATGATTTTTAAGCGTGCGCGTCCAATCGTACGAATCTTGTACGATGTTTCTTTTAGTAGAGATATAGAACCAGCTGTTTGTTCGTTTGCATTTGGATCGTTCTGCCGGTTGTCAAAGAGAAACTCGAAGAAACGTCGTCGATCGGGCGTAACCGAAACGCGTTCGACGATGAAAGTCGACGAATGCGCGGTCTCGCGAGCGTAACAGTACGAGAGCGAGCGACGCGTTGTATCAACCTTTTTCACGCGACTGTGACTTGCAGTATCGCGTCATCGACCAGCTTCCTGGATCTCCGCGGGTCTTTAAACTCGTTGCATCGATAGTGGCGTGCACTGAAAGACCTTGACCTACGGTAAAGGAAACAGAGCCGATGGTAGAGGAAGTAATAGCGGTCCAGCTAGTGGCTGAACGATAATGCCGAGCCTTGCAAGCCCCGTGCGCGTTAATTACAGGTTGCGTTGTTCGTTACGTGGCTTTTTGATTCCCTCGCGATCCTTGCCTCACGGGTTGATCGACTTTTTTTTTTAGAGAGATACACCGAGCACGATGGAGAAAGAAACGGACAAAGACGGAGAGAAACGCTCGAACTCGAGATTACTAGCTACCTGCCGGTCAGCGAGGCGTTCCATCGTGAAATCGACAACGCGTCGAGTGATACCGTATGTTTCTTCCTCCTAGCGACTGTTTAAGGGACAGCCTGTAATTAAAGATACGCGGTTAGCGGCTGTTCGAATCTTACTTTTCGTGTAATAAAGGATTCCGGAGTTCGTGCAAGAACAAGTTGTAGCGGTGTTTGATTTATGGTGGCGTTTAGGCTGATGGGCGTGTCGCGTAAAACGAAATAGTAGAATAAATGAACGTTGTTTACTGTTATTATACAGCGCGTAATATCGAAGCAGCGATACGAGCGAAAAGGCGATGATCTTTGTTTTTTATTTTAATAGAAAATACATCGATCATACGGATTAACGCTTTTCGGAAATTTCATTCGTCCAAGGTTCCGGCTGATTCCTCTGCTTCTCGACTTTTTCTCGTACATCGAGTACGCGTACGCAGCGAGAGAAACGGCGAGGACGGTGCATTCGCTGACGGTCGTTACCGATTGCCAACGCGGCTAATAGAACGTGTGGCATGTCCGTGGGTATTGTTAGCGCCTAACCGGCGCACTTTGTTCCCTTTCGAAAGAATGTGCAGCCGCGTGCACCCTTCTGACGTTGCAACACGACGATGCACCTCGCGGGTCCTCGTGACCGGTTTGCTCGAAAGGATCGTGGTATATCCTGATTACTGGCACAACCTTGCGATCACCGGGCAACGGAGCGACTCTGAGAATCGTTGGAGTTACGATTTCAAGGCTAGAGAATGTTGCAACTCGAGGGAAACGTTCTCGCGCGCGCTCGCATTCCTCGAAAAAGTCAAATCGCGTCCGCGTCTCCATCTCGTTTAACATTCTATCTGTCTTTGCGAATATTTTCAATCTCCGGCGGCTCATCGTTCAATTTTATTGAAGAAAGAAAAAAACAAAAAGAGAGAGAGAGAGACGAGATCGTTGATCGGACAAGATCTTCGTCAAACGAGATGTTCGGCATGCCTATAATTTGAGCTCTGGAAAAAATGCATCGCTATCAGGAAACCATTACCATGGGAAGATGAAGCGAACAGAAAAAGCTCGTATCTGCTGAGAATCGTCATTAACGCAGGCGGTAGATTGAAAACAGATGTTGCATAGACGGATGAATCGAAACTCGAAATTTTTGGTAATAACGCGTGCCGGTATGCACGAGAATGCAAAGAAGAGAGACACGAGAAAACACATTTGAAGCCACAGGCAAGAGATGTTGGAGAGTCGGTAATGGTCTCAGTGATTATTTTATCATTATCCGTAATGGTTTCTGGGTATGGGAGATTTGGTTCGTATTTATGGAAAATTAATAACTGGATGATACTTGCAAATTCTGCGGCAGAATGCAGCGCCGTCTCGGCAACGACCAATTGGAAAGCCGTTTATTTTGCAACGCGATAACGATCCTAAGCACGCTATCCAAATGGTAAAAAAATATTCGAAAAATTTGATGCCTCGATTTAAATATCGTTGATATTACCGAAAAATTACGCAGCAGTCGTGTATAGGAGAATGGAACCCAATCCCGTGGCTATTTGCTATTGCCGCATCCGCAATTACGCGCAAAACGAAGCGCAATTCGAAAATGTCAGAGCGCGGAATAAACAGCACGAGTCCATTCTACTTTGGTACTTGGCAAATCGATCGGAACGCGAGGAATAGTTGCGCAACAAAGCACGAAATATCACCGAGCGGATCCGTTCGGGTAAATCGGTAATCGGTTTCGAAACGGGCGTGAACAGAAGAGAAAAAAGAAGCGAAAAACGCAGCAGATTAGTCGGCGGTAGGGGCTGGTGGCTGGCCAGCCCGGAAGAAATCGAAAGTGGCTCGACAAGAGAGCCGGGACAAGGTCGTAATCCCAAGGAGGTTGGAAAGGAGAGAAAGCATTTAACTGAATCGGTGTGCTTCACCGGGCCCCCGTATTCTCGAAAGTATCGACGCGGCACGGTTGCATAAGCAACGATCCTAACCCGAGGCTATGGGCGAGGGATCGATTTAATTTTTCGTCTCAGCCTACAACGTACGGTTTACGAGTGAATTTACGAGGATCGTGAACGTATCGGTCCGGGGACGCTGTGCAACGATCCCCCAAGATAGAAAGTCGAGATACTACCTACGTACGCGATATATAATTCGATATTTGTTAGAACAGACTGATCGTGAGCTTGATTAATGATCGGGCAGCGACCGCGTCAGTGTTACTTACGCGCGTCAGATTGCAAAATTTGTCGCCTGTGCTGCTTTGGAATACGATAAGGTGGTGTCCAAGATACCGTTTCTTCTTTTCTTCTTTTTTTTTTTTTTTTTTTTTTCATACGAGTAGAGAGGAAAGGCGATGCAGACTCGTAAATGGTTGTACAAACTCTGTTTCGCGTTGTACCGCGATTACAAATCTTTTACTTTCGACGTCTTAATTTGTAAATTAATCTGCGATTGTAATCAAGGTATTTAACAGTTTTTTCCCAATGCTATAAACGTTTTAGAATACGAATACGCTTCCAAATTGGCACTCGTTTAATGATCTCTCGTGGTACACAACGTCTCTTGCTTTATATGCTAACTGTTACTATCACAAATTTCCTCTTTGACGTTGTTACACGTAAAATGTTAATCCGTTTAATGGCAATCTGAAGTTTTCAATTTGAAATTGAACAAAGGTCCTTGGTGGATTGAAGGTATCGAAACGCTTCATTGCCAACGCTAGAAATAATACGTCACGACGATTTCTTTTCATTGAACAGAAGTCGCCATTGATCACGGTCGAGCTGACGAGAAGATGAAAAACGATCGTATCGATTCAGTTGCAAATTGTTACGCAGAGCGTGGTGAATTATAGCGTTAAATAACCAGGTGTGAACGACCGTGGTACAGATCGTATGCCGGATTAACAAGGATACACGTGGCGATCGTGTGTCACACATTTTCTTCAGGGATATGTTACAGCGATTAACAGGAACTAGCGATGGAACTAATTCTAACAACGATCGAAAGCCTCGAAACAAATACTCAACGACAGCCATACGGCAAAACGCGAGGGTGTCTTTTTGCTTCTTCGAGGAAATAAAATAAATGGCACTCGAAGAGCCAAAAGATTCGCTAAATCCGTCCGCGTATCTTGTTTCGACGTTTGAAATAACCGAAAAATAAATTACGTTCGTAGCATACTAAACCAACCACCCTGAAGAAACACACGCTGAACGAAACTCGAAGAACCAAAAACCTCTACCGTATCCTTACGCGCATACCACGCTTGCAACGTTCGAGACAACCCGCAAATAAATTACAATTAAACCATACCAGCCTGCCAGTAGTTGGCTGAAAAGGAACACTAAACGAAATTCCAAGAACCAGCTGACGGAAAAACATCGAGCGGCGAATCGAAGCGACCGTAGAATCGTAGAATGGACGGCTTGCTGCAGCCAGTGTATAAGGAGGCTCGATACGGATACGTTGGCCGAGGTGTCAGCTATCGGACACGCACGACGGCGCGACGTACGCGAATGGAACGAATAATCAGCCACGTTGAAAAAGCGGTGGAACGTTTTCCGCGAAACTATCGCGAGGGTGTCGTTCCCATCGCTAACAGGAACTCGTTCCACCTTGAACGGTGTCTTCCGTGTGCATAACTGTCGCGGCCCGGTGTGTTACGCTTGAAAAACGAGCCAACTATTTCAGCCGGTGATTATTACGGTGGAACTATTCAGGCGGGAGTTTAAAATGACGGAAACCATGGCAAAGATATACGAGTGAGAGGAATCGCTGAATGCGGTTGAGATTGCGCGTAAACGTATGCCGGGGCCGGACCGGCTCGCCTTCGGATTGATTAATTCGCTTTTAATTGTAAATCGTTGTAACGGAGCAACACGGAGCTCGTCAACGGATATTGCACGCGCGCTATTACACAGTGTGCGGAACGTTGGATACCAGCGAACCGTTGTTTGCATGATGAAAAGCTCGATGATATACGGTGACGATAATTGCAGAACGGGTAATCGAGCGGCTCACTGGGAAAGTGGAACGTACAACTGCGTTTCTTCTAAAAGCGAAATAAGTACAAGCAACGTTACGTGATATCTGTGTTTATCTGGAGTATGACGTATAAAAAGTTGCAGAGCAACGTTCAAATTATTCAGAGTACTGTTGACAACTAGTTTGAGATGGACGGTTACGGTATTCATGAGTACTCTTCGAATCAATTAGAATGCCTGACGGGGCACCTAGATATATCCGTATTGATTAATTATTCCGCTGATCTTTTATCAGGGAAAGAGAACAGAAGAATGATCTTAATCGACGACTAAGTACTTCGAGAAAATTTGAAAGTACGAAAGTCAATTTCAGACAGTCATACAACGCGATTGCTTCCGTTTCATGTTACGTACGAAATCAAAAACTATTACACGTCAAATATCATGTTGGCGAACGTAACGAAGTTATTTCATTACGTAGATAAGGTTACTCTAAATTTTAAGTTAATACGTTGCGATATAATAACGTCCAGGTTTCTTTCACGCTATCCACGGACGCGTTCAACGAATCTCTCGCATATCAAATATTCGACGAGCTACAGTTTTCGCCGTTTTACGAGCAGAATTTTCATTGCTACTTTTGCCAACGAGCAGGCGTTCTGCGTATTGTTTACATAACTGCAAAACCACGTAATAATTTTCTAAAACGAGCGCGAGTTCACGGATTGCGAAAAAGCCGTGTTAGAAAGCGCACCTTAAAGCCAACGTAAATGTCAACAATTGTTTACGGAAAGCGAATGTAATCGGTATTTTTGTTTGATATTAACACGGTTGAAAACTCGCCTGTACCCACATAGTAGCGCAAACAGCGCAATTTTATTACCGTGAAATCTAAGATTCGGTCTTTACACGTCCGCCGATTAATGGATAACAAAAAGCAATAGAAGTTTCTATTTTGGAAAGTGGGACAACGCACTTTGAGTGTTTTCTATATTTCTATATTTGGTTGACCACGTTCAATTACGCGGTATCATTTTCCAAGGAAATTTCTATCGTTTTATACCGTAGCATCTACTGTCAACGATAGCTACTCCAATATTACACGCATTTATCGATATTCGATCCAATTAACAATTTTGTCTATCCTTGGCTAATAAATTCATTCCGGCAAGGCAAATAACAGGATTGTTACGACACGAAGCTGTCAACGAATCGTCGATCTCGATAGCTGCGAAAATAATATACGTACACAGAGTGGAGCGCGTTAATAGCGCATCTTCCTGGAACACGCGGATCCCTCGACTTCCTAGTCTCTCGCGGAGCGATATGCTGAAAAATTGCCTTTCACGCGGCGATGTTACGTGCGACGAGTCTCATCCGAGTCAGCGGGTTTGGGAACGAGGCGAGCGTCCTTACAATACCGTTTGAATTCCTCCGTTCGTTGGAATAGAGCTCGGCTGGAAAGTGCAGTCACGGAAGCTTCCTTCGTGTATAACGTAATGCGTTTATCAGATTCGCGGTAATATCGCGCTGATTATGTGGACCCTGGGAACATCGGCTACCAAGAAAGTGTTTCTTACGAAAAGGCGCGACCTGGAAAGTTCTGCTTACGCCAAAGTATCCTTATCGTCTAAGTTTAAGTACGTGTGCACGTACTATTGACTCGGCTCTGTTAACTCGTATAAATCTAACAGAGAAATAAAATTGTTGGTAAGATCTTCTTGCGCGTGCCGACGCTTTGATTAATAATCGTCGTGCAGGATAAGAAATATCGATATATTGATAGTGGTAATTGATTAAGACGATAGAAATGGAAATAACGTAAATTCTATATTAATGGCAACTAATTGAGGAAACGAAGTTCCAGTCTTTCGGTCGTTCGTGATTGTAACAAATATATCGATAAATACAATACAGACGATAAAAATAGTAGTAATATATTTACGAACATTTTTCATCGCACCTAAATATAGCTTTTCTAAAGCTTCGACTTTCTAGCTAATCGTAAAGGTACGAGATAACAAATGTGCAAGTATTAATCACGTCCGGCACAACGTACGTTACCCACAGAAACGAACTCTCTCGAAAGTTTAAACCTTTTCAATAAATCCAGTTACGCGTACGACAACAAGACGCGCGTCTTTTGACACGGGATAACGAGTAAACATATTTTTTGAACAAAATCCGCGAGAAGAAACTCGGCCTGGCAAGCTGAATAAGCGAGAAACAATTCAGTCTTAATCGTCCGAGCTCTATTCGAGGGACGATTGCAACACACTCTGAATACAAATATGGAAAATTTCTCAACATTTAGCGATCGTTGCGTTACAACGATTTATCTCGTTTATCCAAAGAGATAAAGAAATAAAGCAGGGAAAAAGGGGGGAAGGAACGCGCAATTCCTTGAAACGGCCTGCCGACGCTAACCACTGAGAAATTGCATGGTCCAGTACGATCCATTTGCAAAAACCCATTAATCCCGAATGATCACGCGTGCATGTAACGAGCAGCACGAACAGTCGCGTAACACCAGGGAAAAAGTACGACGATCATGAAGAGGCAGCAATTTGCCCACGGTGATCGTTATTTATCGTCGATCCCTTGGATAGGAACTTCTGAGGAACAGCAGAAGAAGGAGGAGGATATTTGCATGGAAAATCGACGAAAAGACGAGCGACCGTACCGGCGGACGAAGGCCGACTTGCGCAACAACGCGTTGAGACGATGCGATGGTCAGGGATCGGTCATACGCCGTGGCACGTTGACACCTATCATTTATATCTCATCACGTCCGTGGAAATTTAGCAGCCGGCACAGGGGGAAACGGGCCCCAAGACAAATTGAACGCGTCAGCGTGGATGGAATATGGACCATGGAATATGGCTGACGCGTCGAGAGTGAAATCTTGCGTCGGGTAATTTGAAAATAAAGTCGGATGGGCTGCGGTGTAAGTCCAGGGATTTTGTTGGACGATTTGGACAAGTCGGATTGCGAACGACGTGGCTGGAAGTAATTTGAAAGGAAGATTGAAATTCGGTACTGTACGTATAGTGGGGTTGACGGCTCGAGAGTCCTAGATAACGTAGCTTTGATACGCGTTCTGATCTTTTGAAAGCGAATTCGAGGGACGAGAAGGTAGATCGTGGTTGTAGGAAAGTCGTAATTAGCTTAACCCTTAGTAATTGAAATATCGTACGATTTTTAGTCGCGATGGGCGTTCGCATTCGCCGGATAAAAACTTGCTCTCCTTCTTATTCGTGCAATTTGCTGGAAAAAGTGCGTAACACCTATTCCATCGTCCATCCACAGCTGTCTTATCTCTTTCAGCTTCGCTTTTTACCAGGCGAGTATTACTCGACCCTAAAAAAAAAGACTGGCAAATAGCATCGCCTCATTTGGTAGCTAAATTCATTTGCTCGTAAAGCAGCATCAATTACGTGCTGATGCACACACCGGGCTAGTGCGTTCACGCGTGTCCACGTGCACGAGAGCGAGAGAACGCGCGAACGAGAGAAAAGGAGAGAAGACTCGTTACGCAACGTGAAAGTCGTCGACTGGAATTCATTCTTACTTCCAGCTTGCCCTGACCTCCGAGATAATGAGAGTGATCTGAATCTGAATAATCTGGATCGGTATGTATTTGGCAATGTTCACGGGCCTAATGAGTATCCGTATAGCCTGATTTCTTTTTCATTTCTCGCAACGAACGATTAGCATACGGCTCCGTTCCTCCTTGCGTAATTTTTGCCAATGTAATTGCTTGAGTACGTACTTTATATACGAGAGCCGCGTGTGCGTGGGTAAGTACGTGCGAAAGATTAAACGATATTATCTGGAGGTGACGTTACGCGTGTGTCAGTACGTTGTCTTCGCTGTATAAAACTCTGCGGTAAAAAGAAAGTTACGTCAATTTTTTTGTCAGACCCTAATTGACCGGTACCTTTGATCCAACCGGTATGGTAGCTCGAGGGGCCACCCGATACATATTTCGGCCATTGCTTTTGACGCAATTTTGCGTGCAATCCGTGTGAGGTAATACGTTGATTAGAAATTGGGTAGCTTTCGTACGTTCTTGCTGTAACATTTAAATAGGTTAATTTACGCAATTGCACGGTTGCTTCGTAAACGAAATATATTTGCCGGAGCATCGATTTCAGGAGTTCACAGTTCGGCATAGAGTCGCTAAATTTCTTTTCTTTTTTTCTTTTCGACTATCGTTATCCGTCTTTGATTTCATCTCGCTAAAAAACTTTAACGATCAACGCTGTTACCGTTTCCACAATCGCAGACCCAATTTCCATACAACCGTACTTTCCTCGACATCGGAGTTGGATCCGAAGGAAGTTAAAAACAGAAAGAAAAAAAGAAGACTCGCGAGACAGCCTAGCTGTTGGTCCACGAGCCGAAACATCGTGGAAGAGCCACGACTCGACTGCATTGTTCACGGGACACAGGTTAATCGAATATTAATGACGGAACAGTACCAGCTAGCTGTAATAGAACGAACTGCAACGGCGATGCATTAAAATGTATATCATCGTACGGTGGCTCTTTACTTATCTGGATGTATCGTGTTTGAGTAACGGATCGCAGCTTGAAATATGTGAAATATCGCCTAGTTGCCACTACTATTCCAACTATAAATCGATCGAGGCAACTTGACAAAAATTTGACGAGAATCCTTCGAAGATTTAGTCGACATAGCAGATGGCGAATGTTTCTTTATTTTCGTAAACGTGAAACGGATCTACGATAGTAAAATCGTTTATCGCGACGAAGCTTGGAAAACCGATAAACGACGAAGAACGTGAAAATTGGTCGGAATGGAAGAACGTAAGAAAGTAATTAAAAGTTCCTGGAGTTAAATTTATTACGCGGCGTTAAGCGTCGAGCAGCCTCTTTGTCTTTGGGAAACGAGATTGTAATTTAATCTAACCTGACAGTCGTGGCCTATCGACGATAAATTCCGACTTGCTCATAAAACCGAACGTGCTGTATCGACGATAAAACACCCACGTTAATACATTCGTGGAAAGGACGTTTCGCGGAAAGGACGAAACAATCATTGGAACTCGCGCATTAGTACCAGCTGTAAATCAATTCAAGATGGCGGAAATACGATGTAAACCGCTTGCAAATCGATTCAGCGATTTATACGCCTCCATTGTACGTGAAGCCGGGACAACCGGCGGATGTTTTTACATTCGACTATAAATTATCGGAAGAATCGCGCGTATATTCTGCAAATCGTCGATAAATTATTAATTTAAGCCTGGAACCTCGCGCGGCATGATCTATCGCCGATTTTTCCAACGTTGCTGGGTCGTTTAACTCTTTGCTCGAGATCCCCGAACGATCGATCTTAGGAGGCGAAGAGATCTATCATTTGACCGGGTAAGACGAATGATATCGCTGAATGAAACGGGTCAAGTGCGCGTTGCGATTTCGCGAAAAGTTATCGAGCGTCGATCGACGATAACATCGATGGCACAGACGTGAGTTTACGAAAGGCTAGTTTTTCATCGGCAAGTGGAACAGCCATTTCCACGGTGCAACGGTAACGTTTGTCACGTCCGTTTCAGAATGAACCGCGCGAACGCGTTAACGAACCGCTGCTCGACGAAACGAGCACTGTGGAACGACGGTGCACCGGGCCTCTGACACAGATGCCATCGCTTGCGTGTCCTGGCTTGCACGAGAAAGCGAAAATTACTATGCCAACCGAGTGCGACGACTGAGTTTCTCGTAGTAATAAGCGTAATAGATATATCGTACATGCAGAGTTATAAAATTACTCGACCTAATGCAAATTACCATCGATTACGAACGATCGAAAATTTATAGCTCTCGATCCTTGGATATTAGCCGATACATTTTCCACGCATTTGTAGCAGGCTAAGCCTTTTGATCGTTCTAGCCATCTCGAGCTTTATTACGATATCGTATCTGCCCCCAGGATCGTAGAAAATATCCTGCGAGCAGTTTGAAATAGACGTTGGCTAAAGAAATACGCATCTGCATCGTGCCTTTAGCCACGCATTTGCGCTCCATGAACTAAATGTTAGACGTACATTAGGCGAAGATTCTGCACACGTTGATAAAGTTAAAGGCGAAAAGATCGGAAGCAAGAAAATTTTTGTAAGAAAGAAAAATCGAATAATATTCACGAGGTGATTCGCGTTGGTTGCAGGCTGGTTCTCCGTTGTGTCGAACAACAGTGGTACCGGAAGTGCCAGGGTGTACCGAAGAGTAGGAGCATTAGTTCGAGCCGGTGTTCCGGCGTTTTTGCTTGCCAAACCTCTGAGAGCTTACACGCTGACACACTCGAAAATGGGTAAGTTTTAATAATGTTTAATCCACTTGTACAGTTACTTTGTAAATGACACGTAATTGCACGGCTCACCAGGAAACGTTTCGTTCGTTCGCTCGTTACGATCGTAACGTGGTTGAAGTAAAACTATGTACGACGAGTGCTACAACGCGAATGCATGATAATATAACATAATGATAATGCGCGTTTGTAATAGTTGCTCGTTTATGATATTATAGAAGTTTTCAAATGCGATGATCACGCGTACAATTTCGCCAAGTTCCCGGCGAAAACGAACGCGTTAGCCGGCAGCCACCGATCGCATATGGTATTCACGCGTTACGCCGTTTCCAATGAATCAGCTGTTTCGTTAATTACGACTTCCGTTGGTCGTATCGGCGCGGTAAAACACCAAAGCCTTTTTGCTCGAATCCAAATAGATGACCTTAACGCGATGTAGCGGTATCTAGGGAAGAAAAGTAACTGAGAAATTTATGAGGAAACCACTCGTTTATGAAGTCATTATCTTCCGTACTTTCGTTTGCTAAAAGGAAAACGAAAAGTGCGCGTCGTAGAGAATTAATGGTAGTGTATACTGGAAAGGTTTCGCTGTCGGATGATTATTTTAATGGTGAATAACGTTCCTACGTATGAAGCTTAGAAGGCAAACTAATAAAGGTTGTTGCATAGACAAGCTTATACCGTTTTCGATTAAGTTTTTACGCGCGAATTAATAGAAAATCGAAAAATACTTAACACCGAGTATCCTGTAAACGTTGCTTTCGAACTACCGGTCCACCGTCTTTCGTACGAAAGCGTATATATAAAAAAAAAATAACGTTTACCATGGAACGATTTAATATCGTACCATTGACAGTGCTATAAAATACATACAATAATAAATAAATGCGTGATTCATTCCGCGTTCCTATAATCTCTCCCTCGCACATCCAGTGGTCGGGTAATCGGCGTTTCCCCACAAGCAACGTTCGAGCAATCAAGATTCTAGCGTAAGAAATACAGTTCCGTAGAAGAATTCGAAAAACCCTCTTTGCACAAAACCTTCGGTAACCCTAAGGACTTAATACATTCATCATAACGCTACGACCATCCTCCAACACCGATACCATCGACAATACGGAACACGATCACGGACGGATCCGTGTGAGAAGCCCACGGTCTTCCTTCACGGGCTACGAGCGTGAAACCGTGTCGAAGTCAGGATTGTCCCTATCGAGTCTCTCGTCTAGGACGTGACAATGCATCGGGGTCCGGTGCGTGCACACAAACACGGCGCGTGCACTCACGCACGGTCCGCGCGAAGGATTATTCCCTTGGGTGCAGCGACTGGCCGTGACACGAATGTCAATGTGTCTGTTAATGCGAGTGGCCGGCCGCGGTTGTTCGTGCGTTTAAACGTAGGCGAGGAGCACGTAACGTAATAGGCACGCGGCCCGGTGAAAGCCGCTGGGGTTCTTACGATACGCACGGCCCTCGTGCCATTATGCACCATAACGATTATGGTCGCGCCATATTCTATCGCCAGTTCTCTCCTGCTCGCCGACTCTCGCGATATTCCACGTTCAAACCGAGTGAAATCCCGCGAAACTGCCAGCCCCTTTTAACCCAAATCGATCCGCAGCCGTACTTAGTTTACGAAGCAAGGGAGCAAGTGATTTCGTCCTACGGAGGCCGCGGTTAGCTCGTCGTTCACACGGGCAAGGTCTTCTTCTAAAGATTTTTCATCGGATTATGAATCGTGTATGAAAGGTAGTTGGTGTACGACACGTTAAATCGGCGTTGTTCATCCTCGGACACGAACGTATACGGAACGACGAGCAAGTCTGGTCTTAAAGATAACGCGTAAGGTACGTCTCTATGGTATACTAGACGTTTTAGCAGAGAATGGTTAATCGGGTATAAAATTAGCGAGGAAAATTACTGGATGTTAGTGGACGAAAAAACGACAAATACGATAATAGTGATATTTGTTGAAAAAGAGATGCACAAAATCGAGAAAATCGTACGTCGCCGGTGTTCTGGCGTTAATACTATTATTAGCTCGGTTGGTTAGCCTAGGAAGAGATTCATTAGACAGAGTACTGGAATAGACTGGATGGATAGAACGGTAAGAAGCAAGGTGGAAGCTGGTTTGTTAATGATAGCGTGGGTAGAGGCAAGTTAGGTAATTGGAATAACGAAGTGGAAGCTACTTTGTTGTAAACTGCGAGTAAAGCTATGTGTTAGAATTTCTAACACGACGACTTTCACAGTTATTAGAGAACACGATGTTCGTGATAAGATAGCGGTACGCGAAAGTACCGGGCCATAGAAATCTATCGTTACAGTTACTGGAAATTAATTAACCCTGTAAATATTTCTTTCGTTGCTCCACTGATCTCTTGCGGAATTTATAAGTTCGAACAGCAACGATATTTCGTTATAATTCTTCTTTTGTCAGAGAAACAGATCGTCTAGGCTCTAAAGAAACCGTCGTAAGCTAAACTCTAATAACGAGTTAAACTCGAGTGGTAGACTAAACTCTAAATAGATCATCATTATCACAGGCTTGGGACGTAATAACGATTCAGAGCAGAATGATAATTTCCGTTTCAGAGAACGGTAACCTGAGGGCTCACTATACAAAAACGACGGTACGCGCCGGGGAAGTTCTGCGACTGGCCGCGGTTTTCCAAGACACGCGGAGGGCACCGGTTTCCAGTGGTATTTCCGGTGTCGTTAGTGGTGTCCCGGAGGGCAAGAGTTCAAGGTCGTCGGAACGAGATCAGTACGCGCAATGCCTGGATTCTCACGGCCACGAGTTGTTCGCGCCGCTTTCCGCCAGAGGAGAATTCTACGCGACTTGTCAAAGCGGAAGCCTCGACACCGGAAGCGACGCCGTGCTCTACAGGGTTCATCAGCTTGCCAGAAGGGATCTTCCCCTTAGGGTAAGCTCGAGCAAAGTATTTTCTTGGAAAAAGTGGATAGCGAGTTTCGTTCGATCGTCGCAAGAATCGCAAAGCTTGCGACGCATAATAACGATCGAGTTCGGAAATTTCCATCGATAGGTACGGCTGGTTGCCGGACCCTTGCCGATACCACTGCCACGAGATTACAGTGGCCTGATGCAGCTGGAAGGCGCAACGAGGGGTCCCATAGTATTAGGATGCGCGGTACCTCTGATGCCCGAGAGGCCTGTACCAAATTCCACGGTCCCCGAGCTACTTGAACTGGTTGCCACAGGGCCAACGGCGCCCCGAGTGAAAAGGGCGCGATTAGGCTGCCCTTCCGAAGCACGGTTGCTGGCGTCGCCAAAGATGCAACGGTTACTTTCGGCTTGCAGGTAAAAATCCACTTGACAAGGATCCAACTCGTTTCTTTGCTTTGTATCGTTCTTTCTCTCGTCTCTGTCGCAAATATCTTCGACGATTCATTGATGGTGAATTTTCGTTGAAATTCCAGAAGAGCACTCGACCAGAGAGCAACGGAACCACGCGTGGCGCCCCCGAAGCCGCCCTGCAGCGGCGGCCAATTAAAAGAACTGCATCTGAAGGAGATCAAATCCAAGCCAGAAGCGAAACCGATTCTTCAGAGTCTAAAGGAGGGGCTGGAGCACATTAAACGAACGACCATCAGGGATCGTAGCAACAGTCGAGCGAGTAGCAACAACCACAGCTTCCTCGACCGGATCTCGAGGATAGCTCAGGGTGGCAGAAGCAGGAATCCAGCCAAGAAATCGGCCTCGTTCACGTTCGCTGTTCGGCCGGAAATCGGCATGAGGTCCGAGAGATACGCCAGCCTCGAGTCAGAAACGAATCTACTGCAAGCATCCCCATCCTCGAGACAGCAAGTTCAACGATCGGTTTCTACCAGTGTGTTGGAGGTTCAGACTCAACAGGACCTCGATCCTCCGTATTCCAAGGTCAGGGACAGTTTAACTCCATTACCATCAACGCCGCCATCGAAGACAGAGGAGATCTATGCGGAGATTTGCGAGCCTACGAACGTTAGTTCTCCGGAAGAGAAACCTCCTCCTCCTCTGCCTCCAGGAGGGAAGAACGGGACCAGAGAGAAAGACAGAGGTTACGTAAAGCTGGCGTTACCTCAATCCGAAGTGTCCGATTTGAACGCCGGTGACGAGGAGGAAGGGATTTACAACACCGTCTGCTGATCGTCAACGATTCGAACGAGATATCGTGCGATCGACAAAAATAAATCGCGTATGACGAGTGACTAAGAGACATTTACGGTTCGACGTGATGGAATGCAATTTCTGGTGTCGATGGTTCACGCTGCTCGAAATAATCGAGCGTTCGCTCGTACCGAATCGAGAAAGGAATTGCTTAACGTAGAATTTTGATATCGAGATGCGCTAAAGAGAAACGAGGTAGGTACAAATATCGAGAAATAATAAAATACTTGTTTGATTCTGACGACATTCTAGGATATAACGAACGCGTAATCGGTTCATCGATCTATCTGTAATCTCTGGATCGATCTTAAAGCTACTAAATCGAAAGTCACTGTCGAGTTTCCATTGCGTAAAAAATGAAACTAAAAGAGGAATAGTGGAGAGGAACATCCTGCTAATTATAATTTCCCTTCTGCGAGATAAACAACCTGTTCTTGAACGGAACGATCTTTCGAAAAGCTCTACTCGTAAACAGGATCAGAGTCTCCGATGCACCTGGTAAAAATCGATCAACGATAGTCGCTAGACGACTAACAACAGCCGGCGGGCACATCTCGATTTTCAGTCACAACGGGACGCATAAAATTTCAATTTCTACCGCGACCGATGCCTACATCGATCTCCAACGAGCCAAGCGAGTGACGTTCTAATTGTATCGAGCAGGTTGGATCGCGATTCGCGACGAATCGTTAGGATGGTCGCGCGGATTCGATCGCCAGCACTCGTCGACACATTCATTAACACACGGCGGACATTAACCATGGATACGCATCGAGCGCAGTCGTTGGTAGTCCATTGACGGGGATAACGTGCCACTTCCTGGGTCGGACGGGAGAACCGTTGGGGCAGAAACGCCGCTGCGGCGCACCAGCGGAATTTACAACGCCATTTGCCCAAGAAATTATCCTCCCGGCGTCTTTTTCTCCCCTTTTTCCGCGGCGAGAGAGCGGCGGCGTCCTCCACGGGGAACCGGACGGAAGATTTACAAGGCTGTTGACCGGGGAAAATGATCGCGTAATTGCGGTCCCACGTGTGCGCAGCGGATGTAGCGGGTCTCGTTGGGACGCCGTGCCACTTCCGGTACACCGAGGAATCTGTGCTGCGACCGATCGATATTATTAGAAGCGACCGATGACCCGTATTCCTCGATCGACACGGTGTTTGCGTGCGCGTCACCGGTGAAATTCCATCATTTCGTAGGTTGTGATCTATGTTTCGATTCGTAAAAGACTACGGTGGATGGAGCGAAAGATAGCAAAGTTACGGAAGAAATAGTTCCTTCTTACTTGGATGCGTGCGGACGACTTATCTTGCGACGTTTATATTTTAGAAACGAATCGTTTTGATGCTTGAAGAAGAGAAAATGGAAGAGCATTTGCGAACATTTTTGTACAGTTGTTGGTAACGTTGCGGCGTATGACGATGGTTGCGACGACGACCAGCGTTTTGTACATTTGTTGATACTTCGCGTACTAGTTGCGAGCGCTCACGAGAAACGATTTGTAATTTTCTTACTGTATAGTTATTATTTTAAAATACACTGATTTCCAGTTAACACGTGTGATGTTCTATTTTTAGTCGTAGAGAGCGAGATGATACCTGTTACCAATTATAACGACATCCGAAACGTTCCGACTTCTCGTTATACGTACGAGTAAACTAATCAAATGCTTTAACATCCGCGGTACACGCTGAAATCTATCGATTAATCGTTATACCGCAATTTTCCTTTGAAAATAAAGTTTTTCGTCGAAAGAAATAAATCATGTCGAGAACAGTCGTACCTGATTAGCTTTGAAAGTTGCGCGTTAATTAGAGATAATTTTGAATAGATAATGTTGTAAAGGTACGTGGACTAGAAAAACCGTGAAAAATACGTAATAATAGCGTTACTGATGAAGAAAGTAATTTTTTACTATATCCGGTTTCAATTACGTATCATTAGCCTTTCGTTCCTATCATAATAGAGCATGTCTGTTGATTTATGGTACATCCAACCAGGATATATCATTTGCGCGTGACTCTTTTGCGACAGAAGCAAAACCATTTGTTACGCTTGGCAATAACGTTTCATCCGCACGATTTAATGTAATATAATTCGAGATCTGCTCGTAGAAAGGAAATTGAAAATTCTATTCCGACTAATATCTCTGAAAATCTATTCTCGTTGCGTGTAGCAATCGCGACGCGGCGCGTCACCAATTGCGTCCAATAATCGTCGGATAAAATCTTCGTAAGTTGTCCATTCGAGGAAAATCCTACGGATCCTGACGCGACGATCGTATCAAGCAACAAAATCGTCGAAGAATATGAACGAGTAGATTCCGCTAACGAACAGTTCTTCGGCGGATCGTGAAAGAGCCTGAACGTTCCGGGAAAAGAAAATTAACAACGTCTTAGGAAGGTCTAGGTCGTCGAAATCGGTCGGAGTAGCCGATGGGCGAGGATTCGTCTATCAACCCCATTATACGGAGTGACTGGTTGCCTGTTCGTGGAAGAACGACGAGGGGGAGTTTCGTGGGTTCGCACGACCGATCGTTGCTTTTAAACGTGTGGTTAGGCGAATGTAAAAAACGTTTCGAGGAAAGTAGAAAGCCACGTATGCCAGGAATACGAACGAAAAAGTCTACGAGGAACAGGATCCTGTCACGCTCGAAAATCCCTGACAGGCATAATCTTCTCCCTTCCTAATGGTTTCTGTGTCTATGAACGCGGATTCTTCGTGGCGTTTCGCGTAAAACGGAATGTCCGAATGAATAAGAGAAGGGCGCGTTTTGGCATCGCTGTTGGCTTTCGATTAAACGACGCGTCATTTTAACGATGATCGTCGTTCGATAGACGTGTTCTTTGATGTTTAAACGAGTAACAGTATAATTGGTTTCGGTTGAATTTAGATTAGATGGATAAAAACGATCTGCAAATTCAATTGCTCGTTAGTTTCGTTTCCGAACTAATATTATACCCGATAATTCAGAGTCGAGCTAGTGCAGATCTCCTTTAATCCATCGTTCTCAGTTAAAACTGGAAACCAAAAGCGTTTCAGACGCGCAATTCCCGCAGGGGAGCTTCTCTCTTCGTTCTATACAACGCGTTTTAACAAGAGTCCCGTTTCTCGAGAGCACAATCTCTCGAATACAACTGTCGTCATTACATACGCTTTCATCCCGTCCGCGCAGCAGCCGGTTCACCCACGATCAAGAAAATTGAAAATGCAGAGATAAACACGCCGGCTGGCTCTGACTTTGAGGAATAATATAACGTGAAACGATCGTCAGCGGCTATAGGTCATTAATGTTTTACGAGCACGTAGAGCGCACAGCTGCGTCCGTTCAATTACAACTAACAGGGAGAGCCACGAATGCCCATCTCTCTCTCCCTTTCTCTCCCTTTCTCTCTCTCTCTCTCTCTCTCTCTCTCTCTCTGTCGATCGTTCTCTTTCTCTTTCTCTTTCGGATCGTTTCCACCGACCAGCGCAGCGATACGCGTTTATGTCCATTAATATTAACGGCTCGAAACAACGATAATAGCGAACAACTATAGGGATCCCGAGGTGTTTTCCTTGACCATGCCGACTGAACTCTACGGTGGTCTCCGAGTCTGCGTCCAATGAGATACGCGTTGTTGTCCAGCCTTTCGTTCCATCAATCGAACACTGCCAATGATTGGTAACCGATACTCGTATCGTGTTACTGAATTTTGGATAAATTATTAACCGGACAACGGTCACGTATAGTCTTCGTATAAACGTTTATGCGATGTACCGTGAAACTTTTCCTTTGAGAATTCATTACGCGGCATGATCCGCGTAACGCGATCACCGTACATTATTTTCCTGCTACCGAACGAGATTCGTTTTACGTCGCGTAGTACGGTGGAAAGAGGGCTTCGAGATGATCGCGATACACTTTTCATCGATTCTTCGCATTTCGTCGTAGCATATTTTAAAAGCTCGTTCGGTCTTATACAGATAATCCGAGGATATTTTACATTTTTTAATAAAACGAATCGAATTTATAAACGATATGCCTCGTTTCGAAGTTCTAGTGCCGTGACCGTGCAAGTACTGACATTATGGTTTCTTAGCTTTCGATACTTTTGAAATTAAGATGTCTGTGTCGTTTAAGACAAATGAACGAGACGTAGCAGTCTTCGCATTACGCTATTCGAACGTTATTACTACAGGAAATACTAATTATTGCGTCAATTTTCCAGTCTTCAACCGTGACTTTAAAATCTTTATTTCATTTTCATCTTTACCCGCTATCGCTCCGTAATCAATACTCAATTTCACGTTAGATCGATCTATCGCTTCTAATCCGCGCAGTCCGTGCACTCGCTTCATCCGTTTCCCATTGCGAAACATATTTCTAATTACTTACGAGGGCAATCAATCGTTCAACGAGAAAGCAGGATGAATAAAAGCGGAACGAACAATTCAATTGGCGCGTTACACGTACGTCCACATTTCAGAATAGTTAATCAAAGAAGCGAGACAACAGGTACCGGACATGAGTACACGGATTTCTATAATTACCATTCGCTGCACATATCAGCCGGCGAACGTGAAACTCGGGCAAACTGGCTACCGTTCGTCCTCGAACAGGTTCGATGCTATCGTCGATTTGTTGTTTAGCGAAAAGCATAATGACGGAGATCTAAAGTAGCATCTAATCGAAAGTTAATCACAACGCGCAGAACTATTCCCATTGTCCATCCTACCATGAGATCTACAAATTTCCTATATTTTATTTCTACTTTTAGCCGGCTCTTCTCTTTATCGCTCGTTCTTAGAACAATCGAAAAAATAAGAAAAAATTGCTCCAAAGAATCGATACGATTAACTTGAATCTCTCGGCTAACCTATGGATCTTCGAGTTGAGAAACTATCCACGAATCTGTCGAATTTCGTATTGCGGTTACCACGACACAAATACTTTAACACCCCGGCTGATTGTCCTACCTACTCTGGATTTCTTCGATCGATAGTACCCGATCTCGAGGAAAAATCGACGAAATCGGGAGTAACGAGCAAACCTAAACTCGACGGTATCCACGATCCTCCTCCTCGTTGCCTCGGTTCTGTGCAAACAGTGAATCGCAAGGACGCGATAGGCTGGAGGATCGATCGAGACAACGGAGCTATCGGGGTCCGGTAATCTTGGTCCACGGGTGCATATTTCAAGATCGGCATGCGTGAACGATCTCATGGCCGTCGGGTTGCCTTGCGGTCGTGTAACTCACCTTTACAACGTTAATGCGACGGCCACGGAGAGCAACCTATCATATTTCGCAGCCCTGCTCGCCTGATCGACGAGCCGTGTTTTAATATGCAAATTAAAATGCAAATAATCCGCCTACCCTTTCGCCCTGCAGCGTCCTCTCGGCGTTTCACCCTTGTTGAGCCTTCGTCTAAGCTCGGCTAGTTGTCATCCCTCACGGTAGAATAGTTTTCGGCCATCCATTCCGTGGATCCTCCGCGCGGTCTTCTTTCTTTTTCGCGTCTCCGCGCCAACAATTCTTCGGATGCTTCTAAATTACCTTTGCCAGGGAACACGAGCACGAACGAAGCGAAAATCGCACTGAAATAAATTTTAGAATTTAGCGCGAAGCTATTATCGATGTAAAAAGAAAGAGGGAGAAGAAGAAAGAAAAGAAAAAAATATCAGACTTTTATGTTTCGCTTTAGAGCCATGCGAGGAGAGATTACAATATCGAAAGTTGCATTTTATACTTATCGTTTGACGAGGATGATATTTCGAGATTACATCCAGCAATTAGATACGTACTTGACACTGTATTTACGATTAATTGTCAGGATCGCGTATATTACCGCGGGTCTTCAACGGGGTAAGTAAATTAATAGCAGCGGCGAAGAATAATGGCATAGAAATTAGAGTTGGTAGCACGTGATGGAGAGAAATGAAGCGGTCTAGATAAATGTGTGTCCAGAAACTAATAGTTTTAGTAGTCGATTTTTTAATTTACAAATTGATTGTTCCCAGTAAATAATATAAGATTTAACCGTAAGATAGATTCAAGACGATCGTTGTCTATAATTACGATCCATTAACACCGTTACTAATAAAATCCACTATTAGCGCTGCTTACCAAATCTATGTAATTAAGATACGCAGAGAAAGCATTAGGCTGCTCGTAAACAGAAGTCTCATCGTTAAAGTCTCGTTAGAACCCTATATTTTGTTACACGATCAGCCTACATAGGTCCCTAAAGTATTAACCATAGTAGTTATTTTCCAAAGCATTATTCATTCGTACGCTCGATATTTCAAAGTCTAAATTCATGTAAAATACCACTGAATGGTGTAATAATTGAAGGGAAGTGCAGCGTTAATTAGACTTTATATTTCTTTATGACAAATGCAGCTTTCCAACGCAGGAAACTCTACTCTCCTTTTACTTATTTATCACGAGGAGGTGGCAATTCCAGAAACGTTAGAAAATAACGCGTTATATCGTTTGTGAAAACACGGTGAATCTCGAATACGTTGTCTGAAGAAACAGTTGCCAAAATATATTCCGCAACTGGAATTTCGAATCTCTTGTTCGTATTCGAACGATCGTTACTACTCGCCCATTCGTATAATTCGTTCGGATCTGTTCGTTACGAAGTCCGGTGGGGAAAAAAACCGGCAAGGAAGACCGCGGGAATACGCGGCAATTTAGCAATTCAAAGCGTTGATCCCGCGAGGCCCATAAAATTCACTCCGCTGAATCTCCTTCTCAACCGATCCGTAAAATGCCAGGACGGTAGTAAAGTTTCCTTTGGTTACTTTCATCGGCAGTCATTGATCGAGTTAAAGACACCTCGTTGTATAGCCAACCGACGAAAGACAATATTATTATGGCTTTCTCCTGTCCTGCATATTCAGGTTATATTTACCATGCAACCTAGACACGGTGATCGAACGTTCATCGATATTATTATCGACAAGTGGAACACTTTCTTTCGAATTTCTTTCGTAGATACGATCGCGCGTGAAACGACGCAATAGGCAGCCTTGAACTGAACGAATAGCCGTCAAAAGACATCCTGATACCTTTCTCGTCGTTGCCTAAATAAACAAAGAATCGTAAGGAGGTAAGGAACAACATTGTTCGGGTGCCATTCCGTGAACTACAAGGGGTGAGACGTTCGACGTAGCGTTATCTGATTCGTGAGAACGATTTGAAAGAGCTGAAAAGACTGAAAAGGTTTTTGAAATAGTACGCGAAGGGGAATTCTCTTTTGTACGCCGTTCTGGATGATCTCAGATTTTACCAAGGAGATGTTTCTATCGATGACGTAGCTAAGAGTTACGTGGGATTTAAAATACGTACATAGGTCAACGAACTATAACTATAGATATTTTCCAAAACGATCGATATCGACGTAAGATATCTTGACAAAATTTCCATCGTTGTTTCGCGCTAGTCTCTACGAAAGGCACTCGAGACGAATAACAACGAACGATGGAACGTGCGTAGATTTAGACGCGTAGCATTTAATAAAATCGTCTGGAGCGAAAGTGTGTCACGTAGCGCTCTTTTCAGTCCAAAATTTCCTACTTCCTTTTCTACTAAAAGGTATTAAATTGTTAAACAGTGTCGGAATTACGGAACACGAAGATCGAAAATTTATCGCCACGGAGAACTAGCTAATTTACATATAGAGATGAAGGTACAATATGTCGAGGCGTTGTCCGAAGAAACGTCCACTGTAGAGATCTGTCGTAAGGATTAGAATTTCAATTCATGAATTTACATGCAACGTTATAAAGTGTTAAATCCCTGAAGGATGCTTCTGTAAAACGTGGCAGACATACGGAATATGGAAATATCGAACATTATACAGGAGGTACGGGATATCAAGGAACGGACGTTTACATGTGTTTAGAAGAAACGAAGGATGTAATACGATACAGGTACGTTTGTACGCGGCAAGTTAAAAGAAATTATACGACAGATCGAACGTGTACTATCGGCTCGATCAAATTATTAATAGTCTCGCGCAACGTATAGGTGCACGTTACTGCGCGTCCATAGTTTCAAGCTTGCATCGCCTTAAAAAGCATCAAGTTGCAAGTTACTCTCTTGGGACAGCGAGATATCACGAATAGAAGGTCGTTGAAAGGGTTACAGCGCAGGAAAGGAAACTGCAACTCGAACAAAACTCGAAACGATCTAGAGGCCTTAAGATGAAAACCGCGTGCAATTCCACCCCTGAGAACGCTTTATCTTTCTTCAGAGGCGATTCGAAAGGCCGCAGGCTGCCGGTTCGATTCATCGTTGGCGAAAAAATCGCTGGCCGATTCGCAGATTGCGTCTCAAGGCGACTCTGGTCGGCACAATCGCGCTCGCTCGTATATAAGCCAAGATGAATCCCCGAGCCATCGTACGCGTAATGTCTTCATTGAAGCAGCCTCCTATCATAATCTCGCTATGATGGACGAGCGGTCTTTATGCGGGGACGCAGAATGGAACGAGATTAAACGAACAGTCATCAATAGCGTGAAAGGCGAAGCTCGTGGAAGGAACGCGAGGAAAAAAGGAGGGAATGGGTTGAAGGGGGTGACGAGACGACTCAATTAGTCGCGTCCTACCCGTGTACAATCTGTCGCGATATACGCGAAACTCTTTTCTCCGAGTCGGCTATTGCGAGGATCGCGCGCCGCCGGCGAGAGAGCCGCCGCGATTCGCACCGGTGACAAATAACGCGTCGTCGAGTGATCGCGTCCGAACCGAGACAGCGAGAACGGTATCGTCGGACAAATCTCACCACCGATTTCCACTTTGTCGCGTATAATTTTCCTTCGTTGTCTCTCTTCGGAAATCTTTATTTAGAATCTTATCGCTTGTTATCCTAATTTAGCCGCGTTATTTCTCATGGACGCTATATAAATTCAAATGCTATAAAACCACAAAGCCTCGCATCTTTCTTCGAACACCGTGCAAGAGAAAAATAAAACGTTTCAATGGTGGACTGACGGGTTCACGGAAAGCCTTTCGTAGGAAAAGCGTTAATTACGGTTAACAGGCTTCAGTCTGTTTCAGCCGGGCAATATCGCTATATTAATTCGTTCGCGCGCAAAACTTAATTCGTTGCGCTTCCCTTCTGCTCGTGCACTACGTATGTAATTAAATTCCAACGGATGGAACGGTGGATGTGCAACAGCGGCAGAGGCTCGATCGGACGACACCCTGTCGTATACGACGTCGTTCAATGCATAGCAAGTAGTGCTAGAAAATCAGTTGCCGGTAACTCGGAACGTTCTGTCTACGAAGCAATTGAACGAATCTACTTATCTCTGCTGTCCTAGCAGCGTTACGCTGCTAATCCACCCTGTATACAGTGGGTCACGAAAGCATCGGTACGTCGGTGATCAAGCCTTTTGTAATTCATCGTCGTGACAAACTCTCTGTAGTCTCGACAAACGGCGCTGGAAATTCCGAGTATGGAATCTCACGTTTATTCTGTGATATATGTAGGTTTTATCGTTGTTAAGCGTTTAAATCCCTTCTTAGAATTTTTGCCAAAGTTTCTGATCGTAGTACACGGGTAGATGAAATCTGAGAAATTTGTTACGTCGATGTTGACCGGCAAGTTATTAAAAGCGACGAAGATTTAGTTTTTGAAAAGGTACGAAAGCTGCGAAAGGTTTTAATTGAAAAATATGTACACGAAGCTTGACGTTAACTCGTTCGTTATACGATACGAGCTTTGAATGTCCGACTAATGACACGAGCACACGTTTACCTCGCTGTACACTCTATCTACTATTACATCGTTAGTTAATTGGACTAACAATGAATCATTTACCTAGTAAGGCGGATAATTGGTAATTTACTGGATTTACATTTGTACGTCTAGAATATTCTGATTGCGTTTCAACATTCGCAAACGAATTGCATTTATTCATACGGTTAATTAACAACTCACATAAATTTTCGTTTAACTCCATAGCAGTGACTATAGGCTATTAAAATTTGCATACATTTTCCAATTCATCACGAGTTCTTACGAATGATTTACGAGACGCCTTTGCGCGAAACAGTTGTTCGGTCGAAGATGTGGCACGAAACCTTTCCTATCCGTACCTTTCTTCAAATATACCTCGTGCTTAATCGCAAATTTGTACGGTGTCGTCCGAAATATCGATCGGTGTAAGAGAATCGTTGCCGAAACGTCGAAGCTCGCTTTGTCCTACCATCTTCGGATTCGGCTGAACACGGATGAAACCCTGGACGATCGCTGGCCATCGTGAAAGGAACAAAAGTCTGCATCGGACGGTGAAAATTCAAATTTCTATAGAGTTTTACGTAACAGTATCGGTGGTATTACTCTCTCCTGCGGCACAGTAGTCCAGCTATGGTTTGTCGATAACGCAACTGCATGCAGTTGCATTATTGCGAGGCAAAGATGGGAGAGGTTCGTTGGGGTGGCGTGGAGGGGCAGCGAAGAAGGTGGCCAAGCCAGAGAGAAAAGAAGAAGGAGAAGAAAGACAAGGTGGAGGAGGCGGAGGAGGAGGGCACGTTGGCGTCGCCTGGAATGCCCGCGGACCACGAACGGTGCCGGTACGACGGGTTTACCTTTTACAGCCTACCTACCGGTCGTTTCACTGCGACTGCACCTTCCACGTCTGCGTTACCACTCTTTTTCGCCGTCGAATTTCACCTGGCCGGATAAAGAACGCGGATAGTTACGCCGCTTCTCTCTGACCTCTGCGTTTCTTTCGGTTTCGTCCATGACTACCCTCGCTTTTTCCTTCTCTTTCTTTTCTTCGTTTTCTTTTTTCTTTTCTTTTCTTTTCTTTTATTACAAACAGTAGGTACGTTGAGAATGTTCGAGAGAAGAAGTTGTATCCAGCGTTGTATCTAAATTCCTTTGTAAATTTTTTATAAGCAACTACGATATGAAACGTTCATTTCTACGATCGCTAACGAGCTTCCTGATCGACGCTTTCAACGCGTATCGGATATTAAAACAACGCTGTACGTTACACGCACGACGTTGCAAGAACTTTAAAAAGATGCAAATCTTCAAAACGTTGTTGCAGGTGTATAAATTGTATACAGATGTCACATTATCTTCTCTGGAAGGAGGAAAGGTGCTATTATTTCGCATTGCTCTCGGTTTACATCGGTGGCTTAATTATTAACACTTCGGCTGGAATTAATTAACCTAGCTGGACGCGTTTCGAAAGAATGGCAAAGAAGGACGGAAAGAAAGGCGAACGAGGATGAGGTAACTGCAAGTATCATCGCGTAGATGTCACAATTTCCACGATAATGTTTATTCATGATCACGATTAGCCACTTACCACGCAGCCTATCGCTCCGTGCAGCGTGGCTCGTGAATTTTCATGGGCCATTACTTTCTCGTTCTTGAGAATCGATCGGATCTTGATGCACGAAGCCCAGTCTCTCTCCCTTTCGAGTCAGCAGAACCGTAGAATCGCAGATCCGTTCTACAATCGCAAAAAATTTCCCGCAATTGAGTAAGTTTCAGTCGCTATAGTCGTTGCGGCTATAACTAGGGGATGGTTTATTCGAGAGACAACCTTGGATCGATGGAATCTCATCGACTGGAAAATAAGATCCGATAATTGGAGTACAATTTTACTCGTAGGTAATAAGAAGATGCGCATCTCGTACAATTTTTCCCCTCGATCGTTGAACGCTTTCAAAACCTTCGTTATCGTGTAAAATCTTCAGCTACCCAAGCGATTCGCAATTTTCCTTAATTCGAGAAAAAATATAGACGAGATCGCCATGCACGAGGAACTAGCGTCTTAATCCAAAGACCTGGCACGCCACCCACGTGCTCTCGGCTCGTTAGATGACAGACGCAATTTGACCCATTAGCACAATCGCACAACGTGGCTAACGGAACCGGTGGAGGCGCAGACCGGAAAACAGCGGCGCGATTCAGAATGCCAACGCGTGCCGCATCGCGCTCGCCTTGCCCTGTATGTCCATATACGCGACCAGTCGCCTCGCTCACCTACGAGAACTCGGGCGTGCGTGCACGCGCTCTCACGAAAAGGAATTTCTCTTGGACCAAGACCTGGCAAAAGCTCGGTACCAACGACAGCATTAGCCTGGCTGTCCGACGAGTCTACCATTAAGATCTTCGACCACGACCAAGCGGAGAGATCCGACATCGCCACAGAGGATACAATACGTGGCAAGCTAACGATCGTTTATCGAGATGAAAAGTGGGCAACGGCTCGTTTCGCTATTAATCGGGCCGAGGGGCCGGTGAAAAGGAGCAGGTAGCCAGAGCGTCGAATGAGAAACGCGGCCATCATGGGCAGACGCGTGTAGAAAAGAAGAGCATCGGACAGGTCCGGTTTGTCGAACGTGGGCGCGATGCCCTCTTCTCGCAATGATCCCCGCGATCTACACACAGCGAGATCCTGTACCCTTGTCACCGGCTGCTCCTCCAGCCCCCCTTTCAAGGATTTCGGATGAAAGGTTGGCGAGCGGCCGAGCGGCCGAGCGGGTGAACGCACCCTGAAAGCCAGGACGTTGTCCCTAGACGCCTACGTGGGTTTCGTCTGGATCTGTACAGGCCGGCTATAGGCTAAACCGCGGCAAGGACCCGCGGTGAATTTCTAAGAAAGGCTATGCAATTTTCGAGGCCTGTTCCGGAGCGGTCTTGTTAGCCGACACGCGAAAATTTATCACCCCGTCGTCGTTACAAGCGGCTAACTATCTCTCGTGCTCCTCGCGCCGACCGGATAGGGTATCATCATCAGCGCGTGATGAGCGCCGTGGATGTAATGAACGGAATTACTTCGATGGAAAACTTCGTGTATCATTCGAGCGCCGTTGGACGCGGCGAGATTGAGTTCTTCTGTCTGCGGATGACGCTGTAGGTCCTGGAAGATCCAACGAGAACAGCAGAATTTTACAGACGCGTCTAGAGAAATCCCTTCTCTCGCGATAACCATAGCAATAGATGTCAACGACTTTGTCTATTTGCGACTATTTTACAACGTTTCTCTATCAATTACAGCATCGGAGCGTCTTTGTTGCATTATTGCCACGAGTTGCATCAGCCAAACTCACATACCCGGACGATATTTTATTCCTCGCATTTTCGTTCGAACGAGAGGATTAACTGGAGCTTGTTAACAGACTGTCGGTCGGCCACGACGATTTGGCCACGCCAAATACGATTATTCACCCCGAATAGCCCGTCCATCGTGGACGAAGAAGGCCTCGCGAAACTTCGTTTCGACTTATCGTTTTATCTCAATCGGCGAATCTAAGAAGCCAGAAACTAGCACTTTGGCATGGAAGAAGCCGGATCAGCCCGAGTTCGTTTACCAAGCGGGCCAAATTAAACGAACGAGCGACAAGCAAGGAATTCGTTCGACGAAGACGTCGCGATTCTCGTCGTTCTGCGTCTTCGCTCGTGTCAGATCGAACGGATGGGAGACGAAAGAGAAACGACGAAAACATCCCTGCACGAGGGAATGCGGGGATCAAGTTGTCTCGGGACTTTTCTAATCCCGCGACACGTTGGAATTAAAACGGCTTGTCAGAGATGTCGTCTTCGATTTAAACTATGGTCTCTTTGGAAGATGGACGACGCGACGTGGACATAAATATAGAGCATTTCCAATTCCATTCTCGCTTCTTTTCTTTCCGTTACTAAACCAACGACGTTCTTTGCTACGGATCGAACTATATGGCGTGCAAGTTCTTTCAATTACAAAGCCATCGAAACGTCAAAAAGTTTACGCAACGTTGGAACTTGATAAATCATCGTCGAAAAGAAAGTTGGAATATCCTATTCTTTGGGTAATTTGCTGGGAACGATCGCAGATCGCTCCGAGCTGCGATCTATCATTATCGAAAGAACGGTCGATAAATTACGTCTATTAGAGAACAATTAAAAGAAGGAAACAGGTAGCCAGTCTGGTCGGCTTGGGCGAAGAACAATGCGGCAGGGCGAAGTTTGCGCGGTTCGTGTTCAGGTCACTGGTGCGCAGGCGGACCGTTAGCAGTGGAACATTGTGCATAGCCATGGGCATAATCTTAACTTCTAAGAAACGACCACTCATTGATCCTAGGCTCTACTATAGACGACGACATAGGTCACGTCCACATAACGGTCAACACCGGAGAGGACACGTGCCTTTAAACTCACGGCTCGGGCTAATCAACTTGACACCAGCAGGAACTGCTATTGTAATCGGACCGCCTGCTGCGCTTTTCTTATACAGAAACTCTTGTCCATAAGGGAATTTAGTCGTCCACACGGATACTCGAATACTTTCGTAGAAGGCTCTCCATGGGTATTGTCTTTTCAGTGAGTAATGCAGTAGTACGATGTAGGTGGATTTGTTGCAAGATGTGAAATTTATATTTCTCCATAGCTTCTAAAGATATTGGCGTAATACTTGCGAGTAACGATAGAAATATAGAGCGTAGCATAAAAAAGAAACCGATCAGAAAAATTAAAAGTATTGCACGTCTGGTTTCTGTCTTAAAACTACACGCGTATCGTACATACCAAACACGTTCGCGTCTAAGTATAATCAATTTGAACCACAAGGACGAGCAAGCTAACAAGCTTTTTTATCACACTACTCGGACAAGCCTCGACACAGTCGATATCCTGCACGACGTACTACTGACCAGTAACCTGTCGACGGATCGAGGATTCACGATCGGAAGATCATGTATCAAGCATACACGTTTTCCCATCGTTCTTTACCACGAGACCTGAACAGACCTCTGACGGCAGGGCAGCGCTTGGAATGATACATAACGTGTCACGATATAATAGGCCTTCTCGACCGTCTATTTCTGTTGCATAAAACGATCCACTCGAGCCGATCGAGTAGATGCCATAAGATAACGTGTCTGCCTAAAAGTCGCAATCGATCAAACCATTGTAAACCTATTTTTGAGACTCGACGTCAGCGGAACGGGACAAGACTCGTAGTCCGTGTACGTTCGCGCGTGTGATTGATGGAATACTGTTGCAAAGTGAGACGCGATACTTTGGTCGTGGTCGGTGGGAAATTAAACGCGTGCGTGCTCGTAAATTTGCCGTTAGTAATATAAGTTTTTGTTAATTCGTTTTATAATTTCTGCACCGAGCATTACCTGCATCCTATAAAGTTATATTACCCGTGATTCGCATAACTTAATCGCAAACAAATACCCGTTAACCGTTAGCCTGAAAAGATGTACCAGGTACGATCAAGATGCAGGAACACGAAGGAATTATACATTTTCCGTGAAACCCATTTTCACGCGTGATTAATATTTTACAAAGCAGACACGTATCCCAGTTCACGGCGTCCGTAGGTCGCGTATTCAAGCATGCACGTAACTTAACGCTGATTTCTTCGCGAACGAGCGAAAAGGAACAGGTGAAACGACAGCCGGCATGGGAACATCCTGTCCAAGATCGCCCGGGGTCGATCGCGTTGCAAACCGCGTGATCCATGAAGCACAATCCATCAAGTTACAGTTACTTACTGGCGGGCGACGTGTTATCAATCGATAACAGACGATAACACGAGCAAACGTCCTGACCACTGGCAATTACCGGCCACGGTTATTTACCGAGCCTTTGACGAATGAAAGGCATGCAAGATGATATTCTACGATGAAAAACTACGATAGGCGGTGCTCGGTTTTACCCACAGACGCGTTTCGTTAATGATAGATGGACGTCTGAGAGTCGGAGCTTCGATCAAACGATTTAGGATAACTTTTTCCCGATTAGAACGCGAAAATTTTCTTACTTTTCTTACTTTTGGGATACGATCGAACGAATAGAATAATTCGTAGTTAGTAACGAAGAATTTACCGTTGGTTACGAAGCTCAATTGCCTTGAGATTTAATCGCTCGATCGTTTAAAATTACAGCACGATCGAATCTGACGACTCATCGACCTTGCGAAGGTCCGAAACTTCTGTTACAGAGGCGCGATACTCGTCCCGGTCGTTACGTCAACCAAGAGATTTAACGAAAAAGATGGCGCGTGCGTAAGGCGACCTAGCAGACAGAGGCCAGATTTTCCGCGTAAACTCGTCCACCGTTAAGTAGCTGGAAGTACGAGCGAGCGCTATCACCGGATCTGGCATAATGATCCATATCGCGCTAGGACGCGGCGCGCCATCCTCCGGACGAGGCTTTATCGCGGAGGCGGACGCGCAGGTACGCTCGCTACGCGTCCTTCGAACTAACCAAGTTTCCCGGCGTCTGGTTATGCTAATTATGTATATCGTGCACCGCTATTACTGGGACACATTCGCGTGGCTCGTTAAACGGCCGTGTGTCCCATAAATAATAACTTTATTTTCCACAGGTGGTGGTGTCGGGACCGCCGATAGGATTCTCGAGTACTGGAAACACGGTGGCTGCGTGGGAATTCGAGTTTCTCTGTCGATTCTCGACCGTGGAAAGAACTATGTCACGGGAGGAGGCGAGCTGCGTTTAAACAGCCACAAATTCAGTCTATCGGTGTGGCGGGACCGCATTCCGCTCGGGCAAAAACGCGTAAATTACGCGACGAACGGGCCGTCGTTATTCGAACGAGCGGCTAGCCAACCACGAGAACCCAGCCGGACGGTATTTCGTCTCTTTCTCTCCCTTCGCTCTCTCATAAGTACATAAATTAGCCGCGCGGCCGGCCGGCAAAAAGCTACACGACGGAAGAGCTAACGGGCGACGTCCACGACACGCGAGTGAATCGCGGCTGCACGTGGGAGAGCACAAGCAAATAAAGTACGAATAAAGAATAGAGTCTACTACTGTACTACTTGGACGGCCGTGCAGCATCATTAGCCGCGACGTCCAGCTTCTGATTTCCTTCCTTCGCTCCCCTTTGCTCCCTTTCCAAGCGAAAACCGCTTCCCTCCTGGTAGCCGAGACGAGCCTCGACGTTTTGTATGTTAACACGCGATACGCTTTGCTCGTACTGTTCACTGTTCGGCTAGATACGCCGCTTGTTTGCGATTTCCCTTCGCGACATTTGCGTGCGAGTTATGAAAAGAGGGTTGAGAACAAGCAGCATGTTTGATTTTTACCAAGCCTCGGGTTCGTTGTAGCTTGTTCGCGGTTGCAAGGTTTCGATTCGATTGACCTTTTTGCCAAATGCATACACTTTCGCTCATCCCACGCAGCCGACGCCGATTTCTCTCTACACGACGGTGTCAACGTGTCCTTTGATGCGACCGGTAATTAGATGCTTTGAATTAGAATTTCTTTTCTAGACTAACATTCCTGTGTAGCGGATGCCTCGCGCTGGTTCCGTTTAACGAACGAATAATTATTTTACTCCTATTTTATGCGTGAAGCTAGTTAACGCACGGAGTTCTTTCGTTACACTCTGATACTTTACGATTTCTAACGAAATGCATACGGATACCTATGCGTTGCTAATAAGCGCGTATGCTAGCGTCCAGCTAGAAGAGGGTTAAGAGCTAAAGGGTCAAACGTACGGCAAGTTGCGATGCAACGTCAACGAGACCGTTGGAGAGGCTCGTCAATGCCAACGTGCATCGCTACGACGAAAAGTAGCCGATACTCGGGTCGTTGACTCGAACAGGACGCAAGGGATCGACAAACAAAGTAAGGGATAAGCAGGGATAGGGAAGAACGTGGCCAGTGGCGTATACGTACTACGTAGCCACGGCTCGTAAGCAGAGAGCGGCCAGCATCATTAGCCAGAACGTCCAGTTGGCGATTTCCGTCTGCTCGTTTGTGGGACGAGACGCTCACGGGCTGCAACGTGGCCTCGGCGAAGGTGGGGGCTGATCGCCCTTATCGGGTAAGGGGGCCCCCGGACGACGCTCGATGGTTCGTACGGTGAATGGATACCTGGTACTTTGTTCTCGGTTCCCGGTACTCCTGTGCAGCCGGTGCTCTCTCGCCGAACATTCGAACACGAGTTCGATGACCCTTCGACTTCGCAGACCACGGACCGCGCGCCCCGTCTACGTTCGAACACCGCGCCGCGCCGCACCGATGGCCAGGGCAGCGCCCATCTGTGACTCTCCAAACGACCGACACCACCCCGTTATACATCTGCCTCCGGGATTCCGCGATTCGTTAACATTCTTGCCGAATCGCTCCCTTCGCCTTCGTCAGACCAGATCAACGGAACGACGCGCGATGCGAGAATCGAACGGGAACTGGCACCGGAGATCGTTTCGATTTGACGAAACAGGTTTCTTATCTTTCCTGCTTCCGAAGTTGTCGATCGTAAATGACGACCGCGTTTAATTATAGTTTTCGGAGATTTCGAATTTGTTACTACCGGAGAAGATTAGCCGAGTGTCCTCGGCAAGGCAAAAGATCCTTTGATCATAGGATGTTCAAGATATCGGATCTTAACGAAGTAGGAGATACGAAGAGACAAACAACCGGTATCAACCATACATCGAGAAATTATAAAGTTATTTAAATTTTGATTCGTTCGTTGCTCCAAGCTTACCTTAGCTCTTAAAATAACTTGCTTTATATGCATTTCGAGTATCGCAAACGACGCGAGGATATATTAAACATCTATGAGAGAAAATTAATCACACGCCACGTTAGATAATTTTACTTAAACGAATTTAGCTTTCGATCACGATAAGGAACTCCGTAAATACGCACGTAGAACTGAAACAACGAGGACCTTGATACTCCCGAGAAGCTGTACAGACAAACGTACACCCTTAAACGCAAAGAGCAGCCGCTGCTAAACTAAATCTTGAGCGTTCGCGAAACCTAGATTTCGCGAGGACATCCAGCAAATAAATCTTGTAATTTAGCGATTAAGCGAATGACGAACGCGTTGAGAGATCGCAGAAAGAAGTTTCCTATTGAAAGGAACGCCATTGATAAAGTTTCGCTCGGATGAGGCCTGCACATTGTCTTTTAAACCGAGCATGCTATTAGGAGAATAGTGCGCGTAGTCGAACGACTGCGATGTTAATGTCTAAAGTATGTTTCCTCTCGCACGTACCGCTTAATGGCCGGCGTTCCTAAACTGGAAGAAAGGATCGAGCTTGGAGTCCGGCACGAAGCCAAGTATCCAAGCTCTCCAGACCAGACCTTGCTCGATTCAATGGCATCGGAGTTATCGGCGAACATCGTCCGGCACCATTGCCACGAAAAAGCGTTCCACGATTAACCTTAAGTGCCGCTTTGATCTGCTGATGCCAATAGACAGCGAAATTCTCGTCGGTGGTTCGCACGAGGAGATACCGAGTGAAAGCTCGTTTTTCCTGCGCCGCGACAAAATTCTTTTCGAGTTCTATCCTTAAGCAATCGAGCGAATACGCGAAAGGTAAATTTTGCGTGGAATAACGCGCCTGATCTCAAGGCTATCTAACGTTTATAATCTGCGATTCAATTTCCATTTTCATCGACTGGGGTGTTGTTTTTAATCAAGGCGATCGATTATCGCGATATTCGATACAGCTATATCCGTTCCGATAAATAAACAAGCTGAGCCACGGTCAAATTATTCTGTAAGAAAAGTAACCGTATTTTATACGAAACAAAACGAAGATGTTGCGCTTCGTGCCTTGCACAGCGTACGATCACGAGGTTTATTTGTTAAATTCGAACAAACAAAAATACCGCTCGAATCGATTAAACAATTTCCCATTTGCACAGAGCGTTAAGAAGAAAATGAACACGGTACGCTTAATACCACAAAATTTTTAGCCAATCGACCGAACAACGCTCCTTCGTCGACGATAACTCATGCAATATGAAACTCGAACTTCGAAATCACGTACACTCGCGTAGCCAGGGAGAATGGAACGCCCCTCGAATAACATTCTCGCGTATCGACGAACGCGTACCCTATCCAACCTGCGAATCGCTCGGAACGCTACCACGACCCGATTACGTACGATGACGCTATCTAATCCCCGTCGAACGATGACGTTTCGTAGGAGAAGGCGAAAATGTGCGCGCGTATACCCGGATCGTTTGGAAATGGGAATCGGGCGTGGAATAGTGTCGATCGCGCACCGGACATCGGGCGATCGCTGTCATCGCGCGTAGTTCACTCGTAAATCTCGGCGAAAGCAGAAAAATCATGGCGTGCAGAGGAGAAGGTGCGTGAGGCTAGTGAATTTTGTATGGGCGTGTCAGGGCCGTAAACCTTTAAAATACGATGTTCCCGCAGTGGACACGTTAATTGCTACGTAGAATCGCCCGGATGAAAGCGGCCGTTGATAAATTGCGTTGTTAAGCCATCGTGTACGAAGTACAGCGTTATCCACGCGATACGTGTTCGTGTCTATGATCGCGCGTGTGTTGCTCACCTGGCCTGATCTTTCGGCTCTGATAAATCGTCCGCCGAAGGACTGAGAGGTCCATCGACGACCTCGAGAAGTCGCCTCTCTCGCCGATGCTGCCTCCAACCGGCGAATACGCGGTTACACACGCGCCGATCGCGCTCTCTCACCCTTCCGTCCTCCCTCCCTCCCTTTTCCGGCAGACTCTTTTGCTCCGACAACGGCGGCGCGGCGGACCGATCGAGGATTCCTGCGGGAACGCTCTCTCGACGTCGCGTCGCGGCGCGCCGTGCTCGAGAACATCGCCGGCATGGCCGACAGATAGGCATGCGTTGAATGCATAACATTTTTATCTGATCGGAAGGAACGTGGAGACGGCGAAATGCGAACGACCGGGCGAATGCCCGAAACCTGGAAGTAAAAAGGATTCAAGGACGCCGGGGATGCAACACGACATTCAGGGATTCGGAGTCGAAGAGGTAAGAGGGTTCGACTACCTTGCTGACTATTAACAGATTGCAACGATCAATGATGCGAGTAACAGTTTCACGGTTCTCTCTACTTGCGTCTAGCACTGTTTTTCTTTTGTTTCTTTTTTCTTTTTAATCGAAGAATTTTCTCATTCTAATCGCCGATTGCGTTCAACGTATCTATCGATAAAACGACATTATCGATTATAGATCATTAGCTTTCTATTCTTCGAATTGAATTTCATTCCGGTACCTGAAATCAATTACTTCGCGGAATAAAATTTATTTGGCATTTCTAATTGATTTCCTTTATCAGCTATCCCTTATTACACCATCTCATAGATCGCATCTCTAATTACTCGCATACTCTGCGAGTAAAGACGATAATTGATACGAGAAACGTAACAGAGCGTAATTAGAACGCGTATCTTGTATATAATTTTCGCTTTTATACCATAATATCTATTTTCCTATCGAGAAATATCAGGAACATCAGGAAGGAGAAGGCTACCATTCACCCGTGCTCGGCGGAACGGCATCGACAGAACCGCGTTTATTGCCTCGGTTTCTCCTTCAATGACTCGCAAACGCAACCGACCACCATGATTTACACGGAACGCCAACTCTTTCCGGAACATTTCGTCGGGAATTCCGCAACGCGGTAAAATTCAAATCGTCACGCTTCACCGAGAAAAGTGGAAACAGTGAATTTTCACCGAGAAACTTTCACTCGCGTTAACGCGATGCTCTGCGAAACTCGAAACTAGAATCGTCCGTCTTCTTGAAAATCAAACATCTTACTCGCATGCAAATTCAACTTCCGATACGTAAGATATCGATTTCACGAATGGCAAAAGCGACTCGATGCTCGAGTACATACGCTACCTATACATATACACAACGTAGAAGGCGCGTTGATCTTGCTCAACCTCGGCTACTCGGTATATGTATCGAGGTACGTTCGCACAATAGAGTGCGACACAGTCGTACGGTTCTAGATGCAAAAACGAAGGCAGAAACGAACGACAAGATTGGTCGTCAACGTGGAGACCGTGACAAAGTGACCGAGGTTAATAAACACGGTGAACGGTCACGGAGGACTGGTTAGGATCTCAGCTTGCCACCAATCTCGCCAGCGAAATTCCACTATAATAGGAGGATGACCTACCGCTCGATGACGTAATATCTTCCTAGACTTTTAATGGTGCTTCGTAACTATGTGGTCTGCCGTCTGATACTGCCGACACCTGCAACCTTATTCGTGCTGGCTCGCGCCCCCTCCATCGCTCGCAGATAACTGCAGAACGTTTCCTTCGATCGAACGTGACACGATGTAGAAGAGCTTTGCGGCACGCAAGATGAACGGGTTATCAGATTTGTTCGTTCTGCTGCAAGCTCCGATTGTATTCCGTAGCGCGTGTATTCGAAAGTGTTGCAGCGTATTCGTATGCGCTCGCGCGTGTACTTGTCGAGAGAGGATTTACGTTTGAAATTTTTTAGTAGATCCATCGAAGTCCGTGTTGCGCTTCCATATCTTCGAATCTCGATAGTCGCTTTTGTGAGAAAGCATACTTTTCTCAAGTTTAGAGATGCAGCTTACTTCGCTGCGATTTCTTTGCAGGCGAATCACAGCGAGGTTCGTGAGTATGGTGCGAATTTGAGTCTACCTGGGTCTATTTGTATTTGTTGGAGAAGATCGAAGACCAGATGAACGATCCGCGATATTGTCAAGTACGATTATACGGCAAGTAGAGTTAATAGAGGTGTCGTCGGGGATTTGCGAGTGATACGTCGATTGGAATTTACGAGAGGAATTCTGTCTTAACTTTTCGATGTCGATTTAATCTGATTGGAAGAGACGATCGAGTTTATTAGATACGCGACTTTTTTTCAATAACGATCTTCTTTCTCAGAGATTCGTATACCGATCAGTGGTGCGTTTCTACCAAATCGTACAAGAAACATTCTCAGTGAATTATACTGCCGATTGTTAACTAAATAGATCACTTTCCTAGTGTTAAACGTTCCCAGGATTCATTTCGCGTTGCAGCATCGTCGCGATCGTTATCATCCATGCGAAGAAACATTTGATAAAATTGAAAAGCTGTTTAACATGGAACAGCGTTTGGAAATAAGCAACGACTCCGCAACTTGCCGTGAGATATTTATATTGCAATTTCGTTCTCACGAAGATACGTAATTTTTAACTGAATCTCGAATCGACTGATTTTTATTGCGGTATTGTTGAAATTTACTCGCTTCGGGTAATTGCCAATTAATACACATTCAAATCAGATACCAGTCCGATTAGTTTTTCGATATTTTCTAACGCTCGAGTCGCTTTGAAAAATATAAGATCGAATGGTTCAGCGACATTTTACGTTACGTAACACGTGACAAGTTGCGCGTTCCAGATATAATCACGAAATTCTTTAGAAATAATTATCACAAATCACCGACGACAGTATTCTACGTTATTCAGCTTTTTAGCGAATTCAGTTCTACATTACGTCCACCCACTGGATCACGAATGATCCAGTAGAATAGATCTAATGCGCGGAATATTAGACTCGGGAATTGACATTCCTCTGAACCGTTGGCTCCAGCTGCGTACGTATATCGTGAGTTTATGACACGACGCGTTAAACGACAAAAAGATCGGCGTTAGGAAACCCACGGAATCGACAGAAATACAAATAGACATTCGTAAAAATTACGATACTCTAAATACCAATAATACATACGTAGTTTTATGTGTTTGCAAACTAAAAGATATATGTAATATATGAAAGATATATAAAAAGAAATAAATTTAAAGAGAAAGTCAAAGCGTATCCGAGTCTATTACAGATTCGTAATTATCAAAATTGCTCGAATCAAAAGATTCGCCGTCATTCGCACGTGGTTATTACTAAAGAATGTTCATCGAGCCAGAGTTCGTAATACCATCTCGGTTAACAAGCGATACACGCGATTATTACTAATCGAAGGAAGCTTCCTTGTAGCAACGTTTAACTGTCCGGTTGAACCATCGACGATTACTACCAGATCAGAACCGCGGAAGGACGCACTTAGGCGATTGGTCTCGGATCCGTCAATTGACCCATACTGGATAAACGTTCTTGCCCCGTGGGTACCGTAAAAACGACGTTGCACCGTTAAGGGGATCCACGGGACGCGCGTTCAATCGGTGTGGGACATCGAGCGCAACGTCGCTAACGACCCGATAAAGCCCCGTTGATGAAGACCGCAGCGTCGATCGAACGTAATGAAGTATAATTGAACTTGGCCGAGTAACTGTCCAGTCGCTTTAATCCACGAACCCGCCGCCTGGCAAACGGTGGGTCAGTGACTTCCATTATTTGGACACTACCGTGTAACAAGAAAAGAATAACGGGAAAGTTATTCGATAAAATCGTCGATAGCCAAATGCTTTCTTGCCGGAAATTTGTTGCGTTTCCATAGGCGATTCTAACTAAACGTATCGTACGTGCGTACCTACCCAGAAGTTGCAACAGACACCTAAGCACCGTATCTAATCGAGTACACCGAACATGCGCGATATTTGCACGTGTCTAGTCACTGATAAGAAATCTTAATTCAGGGTGGAACAGATAATGTACGTTTCACGACCGTACCGCGAATCGAATGGATAGGCTACTTGTTAATCTAACACCGAGTTAATCATAATTAAAGCAAAAGATTCCCGGTTATAGCTGCGTGTCCTCTTCGTCTCGCGACACCGTGTTTGATATACGATGTACATATATATTCGTCGTTAATTTCTGCGACAGTAACTAATACTCTGGCCGAGAAGGTGTGCGCTAGTCGGTGCGCATGAAACGGCAGGGAAAAATTCCTCGTGCTGCTCGCAAGATTTACCGACGATCTTGGCGAAACGTTGGTTTCCTAGACGCTGCAAGACTTTTACGCAGCAAGAAGCGTAATCAATTTCGAAGTAAAAAACTTGCGCCTGTACATTGATTTATTTTAGGATGATCCGACTGTAGCGGCTTGATGAATTTCGATAGGATGCGGCTATAGATACGCCTCTATCGATACCAGGATTCTGTGACGTAGCGTCCATACGCAGAAGAAAATACGCATTTCCCAAGATCGATGTGAAAATCCAATGGAGGACGACGGCTACGAAACGACAATGCGAAATTACGCGATCGATCCGCTAAAGGCGAGCCAAGAGCCAGGCTTATTACGAGAATCGTTGCTGGGCTCGATAAATCGTTAGAAAGTGGAACGGTGAGCCACCGGCTGGCAACATTTCCACTTTCGTGGAAGCACGGTCATTTGAAAAAGGAAAGGCCGACTACTCTGTCGAGAATTCTAGTCGTCTGAGGAATTCGGACCGCTGCGCTGTGGAAATTCGGGACGGCTGCGATGGAAGTAGCAGAAGGGTACTATGCGAACTAGTATGAGACGAGATCTCGTGAAATGCGAAACTATGTGGATTTTCGATCAACTCCTGAACGAGATTCGCAAGCTGCGTGCCTTCGTCCTACCACCGTCGACGATCGATGCGTTTGCTTTTGGTAACTCGTGAACTCGTAAAAATCGAAATAGAGATTCGTTTTAATCTCTTATCGTTTAATCGATGCAAAAAATGTAGAAACGGTAGACACATGTTTTCGAAGCTATAGAAATATTTTTAATCGATTATTCGACGTTCTGATCTTTGCCGATAATTTACAGATATGACTATCTCCGTATATAGGCGGCTTTACAGCGGCCAAGCGTACCTGTAAATTGTAAACCGTGCATAGAGGTCGTAAACGGGGCCCCCGATAGACTACCCTCGGTCTCGTGTTCTCGTGGATGAACCGCGACGTCGCGCCTACTGAAATTATCGTTACTCGCCGCTGCGTCGCGAAGTAATTAGCGTGCACGCGTACGCTAGTACATAAAGAGATGAGTCGTGCCGGGGCACGGTTAAAATGATTATGCGGCAATTAAGGTTAATTGACTCGTTTGTACGTGGGGTCCGGTGCCGTGGTGGAGAACGGTTCGGGATTATCGGCCCACCGCGTTTCCTACGATTAATATCGAATAAACCATGCAGCCGCTCAAGCGATTTCTGGAATGCCAGGCCATGATTGACGAGCTCTCCGCCTGGGAGATTAGTCTCGTCATGGTAATCTCATCAGCGTAGTAGCCAAAATAATCAAATTGAAACGAAAAGTAAAAGAAGTTCGGGATTGGCTTCTCTCGCGATTTCAGCCAGAAGGTTTTATGGTAAACCAATTAATGAATAAGATTATTAACCAGACAGAAGCTATTTTTCAGCGAAAAACGAATTTTAATGAATCTTAGTTTAGTTTCTATATTCCAGAAGGTTTGTAGACAGGCAGAGGTTTTGGTCATTAAATTACCAGTTACACAAAACCGAATCAGTTAGAACAACGGTTAGGGGAACGGAATCAGGTTCATCGATAGAGCAACGACGCTCGTAAGTAATGGTAGTTGTACCGGAGTTGTACCGGAGTTATACCGGAGTTGCACCGGAATTGTGCCGGAATTGTACCAGAGTGTACCGATGTAGTTGTGGTGTGTCTGGTCTGTAAGTATGAAACCGGAATTTGCCTATAGATGGCCCTAGCTGATAATGTAGTTATCACTAAACTGCGTCATTGATGCCAAAAGTCTTTGTTGACATCTCAAAAACATTTTCGACTGAGAACAATACAAGTTTCAGCACTTCACTTCTTACGAAAATGTACGAAAATGACTCGATAACTGGTTTGTCTCAAAAGAGCGACAGTTTTTTTGGCGTGGCATCCACCAATTGCCAGACAGATGGGAAAAATGTATAGCTAGCGATGGGCAATACTTCGAATAAATTATTTTTAATCATTTTCATACAATAAACGTGTATTTTCTATACAAAAATTCCGGTTTCATATTTACATACCTGGTAATGGACTTGCTAGTGTGGCGTACGAAACAGCAGGGACGAGCAAACTGTACATCGAAACAACGGGCCTTCGCGATAGATTCACAAGGAAGAAGCGGCGGTTTCTAACATATGCGGAATTCAGAACCTCTGGGTCTTAGATGCAACATTCTGAATAAAACATCACAGAAACACTGAGCGTTGATTGAAATTATAGTCAAAAGTATAAATGAAGAGACATCGTCGATTGTTCAGCGGCATTGGGTACAACCTTGCAACGCATGGGAGTGAAACCAAGTTACGCTATAGCTATTACTATTAAATTAAATCAAAGGTTGCCATGGTAAAAAAAACCGTAACTAATTTGTAATTAGTTCTTTGGTCTAAAGTTGTAGCGAATCATCTCCGTACGTATGTACCTGTCTGTTCTTTCCTTCGTTGCACCTCTACCGAAGGATGATTAGCTCGATAATAGAATTGTACGCTACGCATCGGATTGACCAAATTAAGACGCCGAAAAAGGAGTACTTTATCTAGGATTACGATCTCCTACGTAATTAATGATCTTTTGTACGTGCGATGAAACGTCTAGTCTGTTCGTGTTAAAGTAGCAAGTCATTTTACGAACAAACGACTCTTTAACGTTTAATTTTCTCCAGCCACGAACCGTAATAATAGATTCCAACTAAATCGAATCAGAAGTTAGGTAACTGTTTGATCTGTAAAATTAAGAATTAGCTTGGCAGGATTTTTTACCGATATAACGGGGATATTTTTGAATGATCGATTCGACAACGATCGGAAAGCTCGAATAACCTAAGAACGATATCTGGGTAAGAATTTTTAGCGATTCTGCGAGGTATTCTTTGCCTGTGTATGTACACGTGGACAAAGCTTCGTTCTATGACCAGGCTGCACGCCCAGCAAGAACGCCAGGTTGTGTATAATAGAAAAAGTTAATTGCCAGTTCGCCAAGGAGGGATTTAAACTTCGACCACAGGCGATACTTAATAATGTTCTCTCAATGGTCGAGTTGCACATCCGTTCTTAACTTCAAGACGTTTGCCTTTCTTATAGTCAAAAGAAGATATCAACGAGGCGTATTGGATAAAAACGGTTAATTGTTCATTATAGGTGTATGGAAAAATTTAAAGAAGCAAACAAGACGATGCAACGAATGGTTGATTGGTTTTCGTGTTTTACGTTGTACGATGTTCAAATAGCCTGGGGCGCTTTGTAAATTAAGATACGCTGACCCTGAAACGAGATTTAACTAAAGCTAAGTATTTGGTCGATACAAAGTTCCAGATCTAACAATTCGAAACAAGTTACTCATAGGCGGTTACTCCGTCGATAATTCGATAACGTATCTGAAATAAAGTATAACCTCGAAAGATTTTAATATACACGTTTATCTCAAACCTTGTCAATTTTAATTGTCCGTAGTCCTATCATCCTCGTTAGCTGCAACGTCATTTTTTCAATCGGCCGATCGATATCGTGTAATTGCGGGCAAGGGGGATAGATAGCACGCATAAAATTGCCGTCCGCCCTTGTTGACCGGGTCGTTGAGCGACTATGAGGCTACTCGTAACGAGTCACCGTAGGAATTTCACCTCGTTCCACATCGTACGCGGATAAGGTTAGGTCAGGGAGTCGATTAATCCGACACGATCGAAAAAATGAAATTTCCCAGAAGCGGCGCATCCAGCACGACCCCGAGACGCCGCGGTAAACGAATAGAACGGTGGTGCGGAGTATAAATTATTTAAGAAACTCTATCGCGGCATCGCGTAATGGCCGATCATAAATAACGCGCGGCGAAAATACGGGCGTAGTCGTAAAAAAGGACGCATGCGCGCGCTTGCGCCCGTGCCATGGCTGCGCGCGCACCCGGGATCTATTCCTTTTGCCTAATCGCGCGCGCTCGTTTATCATGTGGCGCGCTGTATAAAACAAATATCGCTTGTCACGTTCCCTCAGCCGCGTGATTCGCTCATCACGGAACTGTCCGTTGCTTGGTTGCGTTCGCTCGTCTGTACCAGTCGGACCGACGCGTCGATGCGCATCCAGGATACACGAATCAATCGTTTACTCTAATTAATTTCGATCGATCTACAGAGACGAACGGTTTCCTTATCGTTACTGCAGTCCCTTGCGGTCCTTCCTGGACTCCGATTTGTTGCGTTTGTTGTGATCGGGTTTGCGATGGATGTGAGTACACGAGCTTGAATAGTAGCATTATCAGTGGTAAGTTATAGCTCTACATACCTAAAGACTTGTTTGTCAGACGAGAGCTTTAGCGATTTGCATTAGCTTTCATTAGGGAAAATACTTGTCATTGGCTTTTATGTATTTTCATTTTCACGTTGAGGCAAACTTTCGCCTTGTCAGTGGCTTTTACGTGTTTTTCTTTTTCAGTTGAAACAAACTTGCATACCGTGATCATCTATCACGTAATGGTTATCCATCGTTGTTAATCGTTTTCGACCTATAATTTACTCGATAAAGAACTACCTGAAAATGTTGAAAAACGTAAAAGCTTAAATCGTGCGAACCAAGGTTTTAGATCGTTGCTCGTCGATCAGAATATCGCTTTTATGCGCTTCACTACCTAACTCGTGTTCATGACGATGCGTGTATATACTTGAATCAGCGGATTTAACGAAGCTATGTAAATTTAGCGACGTTCGTCAAGCTCGTTCGTAAACAGGACGCGCAAGCAGTCAGCCAGGTGAATTCCCTGTTTGTAGCGAAACGGCGGCAGCGCAGCTATTTTAGGAGTTCTAACTACGAGGACGCGGATGATTACTGTAATCGAGTTTGCGGCGAATTTATTCAGAGGCAGCGGACCTTTTCAGTGAACCTCAGTCTCTTTTTCTTCGTGGACAGGGCATTTAACCGAGGGCGGGACGGGGTAATTTGTCTCTTATGATGAATAGTGGCGAAACGAGGTTCGTACGTTTATGTGGGGCTACCGGTTGAAACTGCAAATGCTGGTGAAATTAGCGTCATTTGTTCGGCAAAATTAATGTCGTTCATTCGCCGAGCACTCGTTTACATTCCGTTTTATCTTGGGATTAATAGGAATGTTCATTAGCGGTCTAATGCCTTTTTTCTTTTTGTCCTTTCGGATAAGAAATGCCGCGAAAGCACATTCGAGTAGCGAATAAACGTAATTTCGCAATTCTCATCTGGTGTAGAAATTTTATAACAGCGATCGGTGAGATTTAGAAGGAGGGGAGGTACGATTTGTAGAGGAATTCCCCGAGAGATGCTAGTTAAGATTCGAAACAAGATAATCGACAATTTTCATGCCGAACGAAGACCTCGTACGCGTTACTTATTGAAGTTGTTCATATAGAGCAAACGGTTTAAAGGGATCTTGAGAGATACTTTATATACTTTCAAATAAAATTAAAGTTCCTTCTACGTAAAGAGATACTCTAAACGCTATCTACTAACAATCCTTCCTGCGTCTACACACGATAGCAATCCTATTAATTAAAAACATTTACGGCTTACATGTTCACTTTCTACACAAGTTTCTTAACCCGTTAACGCCAACTCTGTAGAATAGAGAAATAATTGTCGTTCCTTCCCTACAGACGTGGATGTAAGATTATACGCTTCAATAGCCATCGTTTGCAATACATCGTGCGTGTGCTATTTTAGATTGCACTTCAGAATTGCGGTTTTTTAACAGCGTCGGCTGTACTTGCTCGGAGCCGTGGGGTCGCAAAACCTGGTAGGCCCCCTACAGAGACAAAGTACAGACTATACAGGCAACCTTTAAATTAAATAGCAAAGAACAAATTAAATTTACTATATAATTTAAGAATACTTTATGCAAAATTTAGAAACATAAATTTCCATTAGCGTTCTTCCAACGAGCGAGGGTAACAACTTACTTAGTCGATATACGAACAAAATACTAACGACGACTGCACAGCTAGCGCTTCTAGCTGTGACTCGAGAGGAAAGCTGCGTCAGGATGTTCGAAGGACGAGTAGGTGCCAGGATCGAGGGTATAAATTCAGTTTGGCATGGTGGTGGCGTGCAGAGGCTGCACAGCCCCGTTCTATCTCGCCACAACACCCTTCCTCCCCGTCGACCGATGTTGTATCACGGCCGTAGCCGGGGCTGGCGATAGCGTGCCATACCAGCCAGATACCGACCGGTAGACTACAACCATGCAACTATCAATAAGTTTGTATCTGACAAGAGAAGGAATCGGAAAGGGCCTTACATCAGCAAAGCCCATAAAGCCACCCACGGCGAACAATATTTTAGTACGGTAGCAATGCGCGAAACCGGCTCCAACTTCACAGTCAGCTACGCGATCTGTGAAGCCATCCGGCTCTGCCGATCGAGCTACGAGCAATGCCCGACCACCTTCCAATTATTTATCAGATTGACTGGCTGCCCGAATTATATCCCAGTAAATACGTATTCCCAAATATTTTATTAGCCTCTGGCTAAATGTGGTTCCTTCGCTCGTGATGAAGAATACCGACAAGACACCGAGTGTACGAGCTTTGAAACAAGTAGGATCTTGACAATTTTTTCCTTTCGTAGAACAAGCTTCCTATTTACGACCGTAATGGAACTAACCAAGCATTCTCGCAGACGCGCGACAGAAATCGGTGAAAATACTCGCTAACTTATTTGCGAGGAAACGCGTAGGTATCGTTCGATTCCCTCGAACCTATGGCGAACCACGTTATCGGTCGGCAATTGTGTCCACGGCGACGCGAGTCAGCTGCTGGCCGCTGGCACGACGAGAACTCGTGCCTTTTCACGAGTTTCTGCCGGACGCTCTTAGGCGTGTCGGGCCGATAGTAAGCCGACAAATCGCGCGGCCATTGTGATATCCTTGTCAAACTACTGTTCCGTGGGTTTTCCTTTGATCGCGTGGAACGAAGCACTTGGGCGTTCGGCTGTAACTTTGGCAGATAAGATCTGGACTGCCTGTTACCGTGTGGACGGTTTGCGAAAAATTTTTCTTTCCTCGCGACTATTTTAGTAGCTCCGCGCTGCACTGTTACTCGTTGCGACTCAAAGTGGGTGTTAATGGAATTCAAAGTTTTTCCCGCCGTTTCTCAGTCGACGTTTAATAGAACGATCTTGAGAGAAACGGTCGCTCGTGGACAGTTTTTATCGTCGTTAACACATTTCTGAAGCTTCTACGTAGCAAAAGGCTGATTTACTCGCCGGGACGTAGGTATCGTTGGAAGTAGGTGTCGAAGAGATTATACGACATTTTTATTTGTTTCTTTATCGCCATTTAATAGATGAGCGTCGAATAACAGTTAGTTTTTGCTGCCGCGTAAAATATTTGCAAAATTTCTCCGTTACAAAGAGACTGTTGTTTTGCTTGTTCACAGCGACGTCCCAAGAATTTACAAGTATTTTATTTGCTTCTTTATTGACGTTTAATAGGGAGCTAACGAATGGTAGTTAGTTTTTGTTACCGTATAAACTGTTTCCGGAGCGCCCACATTGAAAGGACTGGTTTCTAATCTGCGTAGGAGCCTAAAAAGACTGAAAAAGGATTGAAACAGACAATGTTCAGCCAACTTCGAACAGTTGGAAAATAATTCACGATGTGACATTGTCGTCGCTTAGAGAAATCGAAAAACGTTAATTCGTGCGAATGAAACTAATCAAAGAGCGATCCGACTTTAACGAGCAAACGCGCAAAACTAGTACAAACAAAAAACCACCAACGAGAACAAACAGCGCTCAGAAAAGTTGTCTTATTCCTGGTCTGGAAATAGCTCATACCGCAGGCGTTGTACTACCCTTTCTCCCTCTCTCTCTCCCTCTCCCTCTTCTTCTTCCTCTTCTTCTTTCTCTTTGCCTTTAATTAGCGGGCGCGGATTTTTTAAATCGTTTTACACGTAGAGAACGTAACCGGTTGACTGCACCTAAGTACGAGCACATCGATCTCATCCAAAGTCGACAAATCACGGCTGCATTGTGCGAGATCGCGCTCGAACTACCGTCTAACTACCAGATCGTATCCCGGCTGGCTGGTCGAAGGGGCAGAACAGCCTAGGCCACTCGCGGAATGTTCTTAACGAGTGTTCCAACGGATCTAAGGATCTGCTGCTGGATCCCCGACTACCGTGCCGCAATTCGATCTCAGAATCACGAATAGATTAACGTGATTTAATTCGACAAATAGCGGTAGCCTTACAGAATCGTTAAGCCGGCAACGGTGTTGCAACTCATCCGCAGCCTTGACGAAGGCGAAAGCGATCGTTTCGATGACTGGCAGTCGAATTGTGTTTCTCGGTGTCGTATTTGTGTTTGATGATCTTTTGAAAGCTTGTTAAGCCGTATTGTGTAATGGAGTACCGAAACGCGAAAGGTATTTTGGTTTCGGAAACCAAATGACGTTACCTCCATCTCGCCCTCAATTTAAGGGGAACTAAATTATCCGCTTTTAAACTGTCGCTATTCTGAAAGCTAATTAGGAATATCGTTCTTCGAGTGCAAAAAAAGCAATATCGCGAGAAGAACGATCAATCGGGATTATTTCGCAAAAAGAAATATGCAACGGCTATCGACTGCTTCTACGTGCCGAATACTTTTCCAGTCGATTCGAAACTCCGAAGTATTAAAGTTATAATAAATTACATAAAATAACCGAGACTACGGCCGAGATGTTACTTAGAATTAATTAAAGATTTTATATATTTAGCGAAAGAAATGCAGGTTAGCGATAGGGCGGTGAGTCGAAGCTACGAACTCAACAGCGATAATCGAAGGGGCAAGAGTCCATTTCGGTTCAATGTCCAATGAAAGCATCGAAGGGTCGAGAAACTCATAGCAGTACCATGGAGCGTATATGTGCAGCCACCAACTAACTGGCATGGGACCACCGAGGCAAGTTCAGGTTAGGTGATGCGAGATGAGGCGAGGCGAGGTGAGACACGACGCTGTTCAGACTTCAAAGTATCCCTGCTGGACCTGTGTGCTCATATCCAGTAGTTCGATGACCTTACGGTTTCAAGGTCGAGCAAAACTCATCTGAATACATCGGGCCGCGACGAATCCGAGCAAAAAAAGAAACACCAGACGGACTGGCTGACCGAACGATAACGACCTGCTGGACGATTATGAATGAGAAAGGCCGTGCTCGTGTTCTGGGTAGGAAAGAAAAAAAATTACAGTTTGTTAGCTTCGATGGGAAAGAGCGTATTAACCATCTTTTTTCTGTTCGCTGAACAAAGGCGTCGATTCGAACGGTGTTTTTATGTAAATCCGCGAATAAAAGAAGAACTTGGGAATATAGACATTTTCGAGTAAGTACATCAACACGGCGAATCGTTAGGTTTCGTTCGTTTCATCTCCGGCGGAATTTTTTCTGAAATTACATCGGACAAAGGTGACGATTTAGTTTGATTTGATTCGAAGCTCGCACGATTTTCGATAAATGGCCGTAAATTGGAAATTTACTAATTAACTTTTTCTTTGGATGGAAGGTGATTGCGAAAATGTTGGTTAATAGAAGAGGAAGAGACCCCTCGTAACCAAGTCGTAGAATATGGTGTTAATTAGATACAATTAAACTACGATGTTTGAGAACCGAGAAGGTGATAAAAACAAATGAAGATGCACACTGCATACAATTATACATATATAATCAGCTACGTGGTAATTAAAACGAGTTGAAGCTGTCTACCGTATGCATTACAATAGGATTTTTCTGCGAATAATTTAATACTTTCGATGTTCGCGCTACGTGTTACGTATGTATCTACTGAGTTGGCGAGTCGCCAAATAAAAAGACCATCAAACTATACGCGTATATCCATAACCAGAAAATAATCGATCGAGTTCCGGCTCTATCTGGCAACCGAGTCGTATCGAGTCCAATTCGAGACCTATCGATGCTCGTACATCAAATTGAAACGCAAAGAATAAGTTCAGGAATGTCAGCCAATCCTTTAGACTGTAAACTTTTAAGCAAATCTGAAATTCTATTCATAAATAAAGCGTATCGAGTCGTAGAATTAGTCAATATACGATCTACAATGGATTTCGATGCAGGAAGCCGAGGTTACGCAGCAGATAAGTCACGGTTGGCGCGAAATGAGAAATTCGCCGACAATAATCGTATCAATGGCGTATCAGTGACCAGCGGCGGATTCAACGGACCGTGAACGGTCTTTATATTTTCTACGATCCTAGGTGAATTTATTAAGCGATTTCGAATTCATCTGTGACCGCATACCGGCTAACGTCTAAATCGTCGGGTATCCGAACGAACAGCTGACCAACGAGCAATTGTCACCGGTCGATATAGGGAATAGGCAGCCTAAGTGAGACGTTGGAAATAAATACCCGGCGAGCAGGATACACGTGTAAACGCGCGAAACTTTCGAAGAAAGAAAAAAGAAAGAAAGAAAAATTGGCTGCGGCTGACAAAAAGAGGTAGACGCGTACACAAGCGTACACAGGTTGGCGCGGCGACGCTGGCTAGCAACTGTCGATAAATTACACGGTCATAGGTTATCGAGGGGCCAGATTATGCGGATGAACAGCGTCGACAACGAGTCGTTGGTCCGGCGTGGCATTTTTCCCCCGTGGCCAGTCGCACGGAACATCGCGCGAGGGCTTCGAATGCCTTTCGACGATTATTATCGCGGCCCGCGTCATGTATCACGTCACAGTACACGCTGATAGCGGCTCGGTCGCGTTTACTCGAGAGAGGATGCTACCTCGCGATACCGAGGAGAGGATCCGTCCTTGCGGACCTTCCTCTCCGGCCGCGGCGCGGCGTCCGCGTCAGCGAGACAGGAGAGGCTATCATATCGACGCAGGAATAAAAGCAAACGAAAGCCTCGCCGATCGTTATTCGATCGCCACCGAGAGAAAGCTTCGTAAATCTGCTCGAGAGCCGAACCAGCCCTCTCGCTGTGCGAGGACCATGGCTGGCTACCATCGAGGAAAGTGAGAGTCCGCGTGCAACAACCGAGTCCTCCCTTCCGATAGAACGCGACGGCTCGGCAATCATCGTTACTTGGAAATCGTGGACCGGTGAAAGGATCATCGATTTTGTTTACGGAAATCTTTACCAGGATTAGACGTTCCCACGATGTGTGATAGGAAAAATGAACGGTGAACTGATGTGGGTTGCTAGTTGCAAGAGAAAAGTTATTGTACACGTAGTTAGCTGATAAGCAAGGATGAATCTGATGAAATGACGAAATGACCGACCATTATTCTTCTTTGACATTAACGGTTAACGAGACTAAAGAAGTGGCGGAGCGTGATTTCGCTGTGTGCAAATTCGCAGTGTGGTTGGAACGATGTTTAAAAATACCGTACGGATCTCGATACTGTTCTCGATCGATGAATCGCCAACCGTATGAGTTACAAGACAATGTCAGAACCGGTATGTCCGCGAACGTTTCTAACTTATTTATATCGTAACAACGGTAATTTCTTCTCTTACGCGAATCCTTTGCAAAATACTCGCGCAGACTTTAAGGGTAGCAATTTCAAATGCGATAATTTCCTACGATGCTCTTTTTCTTTGGTAAACGCTTTCGCAAAGCTGAATAATATGGTAATAGCTAAAGAGAAAACAGCGATGCTTCATTTACGATCGTTCCAATTGCGGTTTCAACGGAATCGATTCCATTTATGGCTTGTTAAGCGGAGGGCGACTTTTGCCTCGCTCGCGGTTACAGGTCAATACGCGTCGTGTATTTGTTAAGTTTGCCTTTGTGTTTTGACAGGGACGTTGATTAATGGAATGTTTAGAAATCAGCGTGAAAGATCGTGAATATAATTACATAAGAATAGAGAAACGTACGGATAGGTCGTTGTATCTTTATTAAATACAGCTTGAAAATACAATACAAAATAGTCTCTTAAGAGCGGCACGAAGTTATATAAATAGAACGAAAGAGACGTTGATCACCGATTATTATAAATTTCGCGGTTATACTCGATACGCGATAAAAAAGGGAAAATCGAATTAATAGCTGTTAATTTTCCACTCGATGCCATGCAAGGTCACGAAGGAAAATATTCTACGACTAAATTTCGTAATCGTAGCTTGCGCAAGATCGAAAGCGAAAAAGGAAAAAGATAGCAATTCTACATGCTAGAAGTCTTGTAATTGTATTTTGCAAAATGTTCCGGTAAGTTAATCTTTCGTTACAAGGCCGTTAACTTTTCATGCACGGCCTTCTTCCGTCGCGTTTGCACAATGTACAATTAGTTACGATTCTCACGTTCGTTTTCATTCGAACATCAAACAAGGCAAACATTGCACGTAGGATAAAAAGTATATTTATTGCGCCCTGATCTAGGATTAAACTCAATCGCACGAATCACGTTATGAAAAAGAGCAAACGTCGCGATTATTAGACCAATTGGATCATTTACTCGCTGCTAAACACTTGATACAATTATTTGGATTTCGTAACGCGAAACAGTTAGATTATACTTTCGAGTCAGAGTTATTCCGCGTGAGACGATTCTAAATCTTCGTACGGCGTATTAGACGTCAAAAGCAGATCGTCCGAGGCATATTATGGTTAAGCCAGCTTCGAGCTTTTCGCGTATCAAATTCTAATCGTGTCGATTCGTACATGCAAGCAGACTCCATCCGCCTTCCTATTTCAACACGACCTGCGCTCCACTCTTTGAATGCGAAACGATGTAACAATGAAACGCGACGATTCTCTGCATACCTACGCACGTATCTGCAGATCTTCCAATACATTCGCAAAAACGTGCTTACCACATTTTCCTAAGAAAAGAAACCGACGTTTGTTCACGCGACAATCGGTAGTCGTTGTTGAAGAAAAGTGAAACTCTCGCGTGGCACATGGTTCCCAGCAACGGCATGCCTAATCATCCACCAGATACCATCTACGCTATTCAACACCTTCGGACACGTGTCTACCATCTTACGTAAGGAATTTTCGCTTACGCCGTTTTTCCTATTTGCGCAGAAATCCATATTTCGATGGCGTGTATCGAGCGCGGCCACGGACAAACCGGGGTCTACCGGCTGGTTCGTTTCTTCGTTTGGCGTTTATTCGTCTTATCTCGGTGCAATCACGGAAAACGAGCGAGGCACGCTTGAGAACAAGAAAGTTCCATTTCCTATTTGCCCGCGCGAGGGACGCTGCCTGGTCCCTGTTGTTGCGCGATTTGCATCGGACTACAATGCGCCGCATGTGGCTCGTTTCGTATGCGGCTTTGTCGCGCGTAAGTACACGTACGCGACCTGTCCGCGTTCACACGACGCCGATTCCCATATCAGATACTCGTCTTTCTTCCGGCGACTATCCGCCATCGAACGCGACAACATACCGTGAACCTTTCTGTATACTCGTGGTATAATTCGAAGGATGATGAGTCGCCGCGTGGAACGCGAATGGGTGGAAACGTGGGTTTCCATGGTGAATTGTTCGCGGTCCGAGTACGAACGCGAGATTCTTCTTCTTACGAACGATACATCACAAGCGGATTCGTTGTCGAATAGCGTTTATCACGTAAGAATCGAATCTAACTGAGAAACTGATCCTTTGGAATGGCACGCGAGCCAAAATTAAGGACACGGTGCAACTAAAAGCGCTTCCCGGCTTCAATCGTACGATTCGATTCCCTTCGGCTACCCAGAACGCGAGAATGAAAGAAGACACGTGGAACTGGAAGCGCATTGCGTGCGCAGGTACAACACAGCCGCTGCTTAGGTTGCAAAAGCGCAGAGCGCATGACGCGTTCTAGCCAGGACGCATTGGGATCATAATGTTGCACGACAGTGACATACCGTCAAGAATGTCCCGTGTACGTGCGGTTAGGCGCGTATCGCGGAGCAAAGCTGATTTATAACGATCTTAATAGAAATAAAAGTGACTGCAGAGTCGCGAGCATTACACGCCAAGATAGCACGCGTTCGTTAATGCTTGGTGACAATGACATATCCTCGAGAATGCCAAGAATACGGGAGAGGATTCTAACTTTCTCGTGGAAGAGTTGGAAAAGTTTCTTCCGCGGGATAAACCATGGGTACGGCGGTTTCTACACGCTTACGATATTGCTCGCGAGTATCCGGACGCTTTGCTTCATTTGTATCAGGTCGTAACGTATGAAACGTTCGTTTCTTTTGGTTAAGCCTTTACAAGGTACTCCGCAGTTTTTCGCGCCAACTTCGCCAATATGTTCCATGTTGCGAGATTACCAAATTGGGTTTGAAGGAATGTGAGTAAAGAAATATGTTGGCGCGCGAGATGGTACTTAGTTACAAAGATACAGCGCGAGTGAAAAACGGATAAACAATAATCGTGGAGTCACCGGGCAGCCGTGTAAATCGTGTTGCAGCGATTACGCTTTAATCGCATTAATATTATTCCCACCTGCTGCTTTTAAATATCGCTACTCGAATTAATCGCAGCAGCCGTTCTATCGGTTGAGAATTTCTTTTCGTTTCGCTTGTAACTCGTAACGTATCGATAAAGAACCTTACGAATAATAAAACAACTTGACAAATTTTAACGCCTACGCGACACGATTTTCGATATTGCGTATTAACCACTGAGGTATAAATATTATCGTACCATAATATTCTATACGCTGGCATAATATCCATAGTTATAACGATAATATAGACGAAAAATCGTTGCAACTTGTTCCATCCGTAATTTCGCAATTAAATTACACTGTGTCAAAAATGATCAAGCGTCTTGATACTTTTGATAGGTAGTGTACGGGTATACGTTCGTGCTCGCGCAAGTGGAGTTGCTTGGACAGGTAGGCTGGCCGGGGCGTTTTTGCCATTGCGATTATGTTGCAACTTGAGTCGGTATGAACTCGTCTCGCACGATGTTGCTTGCCGAGAGGCGTTTCGATTGACGATAACACAGGTTCTACAATGTTTAGTTTAGTGTAAACGTTATACTCGTTTAAGGTGTCGTTGGTCCTCGGTTAAGTCTTGGTGGTTCAATTATAACGAGAAGTGGCACGTTGCTTAACGAGGCACAAGAGCATCGAGGACGAGGAATGTTCGAAACTGCATTAATTCGAAGGATTCGATACGTTGCTTCTAACTAATGGCGAACGACGCGATATAGAAATTCCATTTGCTTCAGCCGTGTGCTTTAGCCGATATCCGATAACCTTTTATTCTAAGTTATTCTAAGAATTCTAAGTTACTTTTTTAATAGTCTCCTGTACACGTACCGATCGTTATACTTTAGTTACGTAGGTTTACCGTAATTTGTCAACCTTTCTCTTTCGCTTGTCGTTTTTCGACGTCGTTATTATTCCAACTGTATCCCAGAGAATGATAAACGAGAAGACACGGAAGCAACCGTGTCATTCTCCCATTCTGTGACTCGTTGCACGATTGCCTGTCGCGAAAAATTGGGCCAACTGTTGCTTTGACAGTACTGACACGACGTCCACCAAGTTGGACAACGTAGACGAACGTGTATTCGGCGTACATGTGACCTAGGTCTGTCAAGTATACTCGTAAAAGATATAATAGGACACGTTGGTATTGGCCAAGTATCGAAATTACAATTCCAAAGCATCAAATTATTTTATGAAACTCGCTATTCATTTACTCGATATCGCGTTCGATAATATAAAACAATAATAGTGAAAATTCCATTGGCGCTCTTAAGAAAGTACGCGGAAATTTAATATTCAACGATAACGCCGTGGTGTCGTAAACGTGACACGGTAACCTTACTTTCTCTCGTTTTACAGGAGAAAGACGCGTATCGACCAATTTGTAGTCGAATGGAATAACATGCGCGAAAAAAGCGGTCACTGACCAAAAAATGTGCACGCGTGACTATCGTTGAATTTGTTTAGAAAAAGGCGCGGACGTACGAAAAACACGTAGCTACACACCAGCTGATTTAAATAGAAACATCGAAATCGAACGTACTGAAAATTCAGTTCACGAACGAAGGAAGATTCACTCGGGTTGCGATAATTTCTACGCAGAAATCTTGGATCGACTAACAAGAAACGATTTCTCGTACAAAGAGCAAAATCGAATAAATTTACACGTTCTAATAGTTTATCGAAATAAGAGATCTTTTTTGCAAGAATGGGTATATTCGCGTATTAATTTCTTTCGTACAGTCTATTCCCTTCACGTGGATATCGCCGCGACAAGGAACTTCCTACTTATCTCGATAAATTCGTATCTTCGCTTCTACGCACGTCGGGAACCTGAATAATCTTAACAACCTTATAATCTCGTCAAGCTGCACGCAAGTGCGCGTTTATTTTTGCCAGAGATCCACTTCTAGAGAGGAAATCTTGAGCGCGCGTAACTGACACGCGGCGTGGCGGTCATCGATCAATCGACGCATCTGATTAATTAATTCGCAGTAGATATCCCTCGCACGTTCGTTAACACGGAATAGTCCTCCAACTCTGAAACTCGGTTGCGCTCGCGTGTACACGCCACTAAACACGCCACTCTTTCTCGCAAAACGTCGAACTAACGACTCAATAAAATTAACCGGCACACGGATCTCGGAAGGAGATCTTTCACGCATCCAGACTATCTCGTATTTAATTGCCGACTTATGGCTGGTCCGTCGATGCGAGTCAAAGCGGCTGATCGCGCTGGATCGCGCGTGGGGAAAGTGATTCGCCCACGTTTCGCGCGTAATCGGTAACTTGACTCGAGATGCCGCGTTTTCCAGCGGTTTCTGATCCTACGAGCAACGGAATAAAGGAACGACGGTGGAACGAACAAGAAACGGATATCGTGGCGATCGTACGCGAGATGATCGATGAACGAGCCAACGGAAAGTCCAGTTAGAGTTCATGAGAATCCCCGTAATAGAGTGGAAAGGTACGATGAAATTACGACCTTGAGTGTTGTACACGTCTCGTATTGCCGGGAAACTTAATTCGCGGCCGATGGATGGACGCGACAAGCCAGGGATAGAGGGATAGTAGGAGGACGATCGCGGATCCTCCGCCGCCAGACTATAAATCGCGCGATCGCGTAATATGAGCGCGAGTATTCGGTTTCGCGCATAATTCTAACTAGCGGCGCTAAATTGTCGCTGTAAGCGATATCGTGTCCGGCGTAAACTGCTTCATTCACGAAAGCAACACTTCATCCCGCGATCGAACACCGAGCTTCTTAGTTGGTTAACAGAGGGATGGGAGGAGTGGGTGGGTTATTGAGCGTTGCAAATATTTGTAGAGGTGCTGGTAATGGTCAGGGATAAGGTGTTGCTAAGTTATTGGTGATATCGATACGGTATGGATACCGCGAGAGAAAGGAATTGAAACTGAGCGGAGAGAGCGGTGAGGCGTAATATTCTACCTAATGATCTGTCTTTCGTTCTTTGTACTTTCTCAGAATGGAACAGTCGTAGCGTGGATAATCGTCGATGCTAACGAAATTTACCACGCGATCGTCAAGTATTGGTTTCTTTTTCAAAATTAACTCTCAACTGGTATCGTTGCTTTATAGGTAATCACGACGATAAGCGTAAGATTCGAGTTGTCTTTCGAACGCATCGAAACGAACTAATTAAGGAATAAGTAGACGAGCGTTCAAGTTCATCCGCCACCAACTATCTCGATTCGTTTCGTGGCTTTTTCAGTCGCGTGTAACGGCTTAGAATTACGAGTTGCCAAGAGTAGCGCGAGTCCAGAGATTATAACGACGATGATTATAACTGATTTTAATCGCGAGCACTCGTAAAAGTAGATTAAACTATAAGGGACTTCCGTGTTTCGAGGCACGCCAAACGTAATGGAAATTACTTAGCAATTTTTTCGTTTCAGAGATCACACGCTTTACCACGCAGAATTCTGTCGCTTGACTTTGTGCAAACTCGTAGGTAGCTTCCAAAAACGTATCCATCCTGTTAAATCGAGATTCGCGAGATACTTTGTTACTAATTTGCGTGTATATAAAAGCGAAAGAAGTTTATCTTCTCGCGAGAACGTATTGCGAAGCTTTAAGGAAGTTTATGTCATCGGTATCACGGTCGGAATGGCTCTCTTTGCGAGTTCCTAGCCAACTATTGTTCCCATCAAATATATCATCGAATAATAACACTAAATACCAAGATCGAATATCACGACTGTACCGATGTCCACCAGCAATAAGCAGTATCCGGTTTAAACTACCCCCGTGCATACTTCTTGCGACGTGCACTATCATTTACACCGTTTATCGCATCATCGGATCTAAAGATAAAAATAAGAAAATATCAGCTCGATATAAGGAGCTGCAATATTGTCACTCCGATGACGAGCTTTCTTTCTTTCTTTCTAATTTTAATAGCTTCGTTTAAACGTACACTTAAAGCAATGTTTATTCTCGTACGTGGAACGTATAATTCTCGGCTATCGAGTATATTATTCGTATAATTATGGTAGCGCTGTACGAACAATGAACACCGACAATAACAGATTTGAGATTAGCCTGTGTAATTTAAAGTTATTAGGAAATGCATTAACAATTGTTAGAAAAATGATCGTAACCTCTGGAATTTTACACAGTACATATACATACACCAGGGTGCAGCGAACTGAAATACAGCCAAAGAACTACGTAACGTCACGCACAGTCGGAAAACCGATCTGGAACAACCAATTAATTTTAAACGTGCAATATCGATTCGTCGCGGCGTCAATATCGAGCAAGAGAAGGAACAGGGAAGCCTTGAAACCCGACTCTGCAACTTCTACATCGAGCAGTTCCCTCGACTCTCGACTAATACCTGCAGCACCTACGGAGACAATTACCGTGCGCCATATACGTTCATCCGTGGAGTTCATCTCGCATAGATACCAGGAGCTAGAGAAAGAGAGATCAAGTCTCGCAGCTCGGAGTTCCGTCCGTAGAACGTAGAATCTCTGGCGGTGGCGCAAGTATCCGGCAACACAAACGGGACTACCATAGCCGACTACAAACGCGTACACACAACAGATACAACAGACCACGTACAACGTTTCCTGTTAGCTGTTATTCTTGCGCGCGCAGCGCGTAGCTCCTTCTACGCGTCGCGTTCTATCTCTGGACCGGACAATTTGCAACCTCGAGATTTATGCGGTCCCCGGCGAACGCCGCGGAGCGGGTACTGTTACTTTCTTCTTTGCGGAATTGCCAGCGGAAGGGAAAACTCCGCGAGTCTGTCGTCACCGGTTTCTCTATCTTTTTACCTTGCCCGTTCTTCCGCGCTGCTTCCACTGCGCTCCATACGTTTGAAATTAAAATTAGTTTGACGCGTTTGCTTCCAAGTCAATGTCCTTCTCGTCTTCGACATTTATAACGGAATTACGTATATTTACGAGTAACGATAAAACCGATGCACAGCGATTTAACGCGTTTTATCGACGCAAGCAAAGACCTTGCTCTACATCGATCGAAACCTGAATATCTCGGACACGCCACGAAAACGATCGTTCGCAACCCTTCGGATATCGCTTCGTGAGATTAACTCGTCGCTTCCTCGTCGTTTATTACGCGTTGGAGATCGGTCGCGTACCAGGTCATTATCTCGTAACAATCGATGCCCGGACGATACGTAATACGATTGATACACAGGAACGTCGTTTGAACCGCGTTACACGATCGCTCTGGCCGATGAATAAACGATCGATTTGGCGGCGGTGGAGGAGCCTAAGGATCCACAAAGTTACGATCACTAGACGACCTATTATAATAAATTTGCGTTCATCGGCATAATGATAAGATCCACGCGAGATAATGGCTGGGAGAGAGGGATGGAGCGAACGACGGGGATGGGGTGGCTTATCAGATAGCTATCAGATACCAGATTGCGACGAGAGATTATACGGTGGAATTAGTACGGGAAAACCGTGGCTATCCTGGATCTACGCCGGCGAAACACGGCTCCGAGCGAACGGTAAATCGAGTGTTTCGAGCGAGTTCGTGGTCGAGATACGCGACACGGTGCAGAATGCGCCGGCGGTTTTCCTGGGCGTGGGATACGTATTACGCTAATAGCGATAATACGACGTTAGTCGGGCGTACGATCCTAGGAAAGTCGAGCAGACATCGTTCGACGACGCTCGACTATGGTCCTGTCAATGCTACGTATGGATATTCTACCTTCAACAAATCCATCAAACCATTGACGCGTACGAATTCCGTGTTAGACAGAAAATTCTCGTTAAACAGATGGAATTTCGCGAATCGTCTCTCGCACTCTTTGAAAGCTTCAATAACGTTCACATCACGGAATACGACGCACGTGAAATAAAATTTATCGCGATCAGCCGGTCGACTAAATCGCCAATAAAAACGGACGTGCGTTTATTATCGACCTGTTACCGCGAATCGCCTCATTGTTCGCGTTCCCTTCGCGGTATAGTTACCGCTACATTACTCAGTTGACACAGCTGCGTTTTCCTATGCGATTGTCGCCAAGCAATGAGAAACCACGATACGAAAAGCGCGATCCTTCGCCCGGTTGATTCATCGGCCACTTGTGACTCTTCTGACGTGCGTTCGAGTATGAAGGAACGAGGGGAACGAGTAGGAACGAAGAAACGAAATGTTGTGCAGCAGTAAACTATCTTATAGATAAGCCGTGATGACGAACGAAAGAAATAATACAAAATCTTGTCGACGACGGCTAACAAAGTGCTGTGCGGAAAAAGCGTGCGCAATATCTCGAACGTGACGGACGAAAAACGTAAAGCGTAAAAGCGCGAACCAACGAGTCTGTCGAGACTCTTTACTCGTGCGTCGTAAAGCAGCGTTCCGTTGCACGGCGGTAAATCGGTAATGTCAGCAAATTTAAGCGGCGAAAACGCGTTACGAACTGTCGTTGCCTTACGAACGACACCGCGTCGATCGAGATAACGGGCGTGATGACGGACCAAGTACAAGGTTCTGCGCGCTACCGCTTCTGTCAGTCGCCACTTTCCCAACTTTATCTTCGATTCGGAATTAACGCGGCGGCTCGTTGATCCAGGGAATGGGAACAGAGTATAGCGGATGGAGTACAGGATTGACGCGGAGCTAGTTGGTAATGACACGGAAAATTATGCGACCGGTTTGCTCCGAGATGTAATTTTCGTGTTTTTCGAGGAAGTATCGTGTTTTTCAATAGTAGACGGAGTAAAATAGATATTAAGCGATGTTCGAACGTTTTCGACATTACAAGTAGCGTTCAATAAGAGCTGGTTAAAAATACGAACGAGTAAGTTGAGTCATGACAGAAATTATCACGTCGCAAGAAGATGCGAAGAATGTCGCCGGATGAATCAGGAAAGTTTCACGACACGCGACAGGAACCGTGTCGTCTATTTTTTATGCTTAATCAATCGGTACAGGAGAAAATGAAATTCTTAAAAGAAAAGAATTTCATATCCTGTGCTATAAATCTGTTAAGAACAACCCGAGCGAGCGAACCGATGTCTGTTTTTTCTTCTGTAACGGCCGGTTCGCTTCGCCTAACGCCAGGTTTCTGCCAAGTTGCTTACGTCGCAAGATGCAGCGTCGATATTCTGTAAATGGTATTCCAGCGTATTTCCATTTCATCGATAGATCGATTTCATCGACACGCTTACGCTCCTTTAACAGTAAACATTACTCGTTATTATTACTCAAGGAAATAATGTTAATAAACAGGAGCATAATTAGCGCGGAGAACGACGCAACACCGTTGTCTGCCGAAACAATGGCTGGCAATCGGAGCAATGATAACGACAGCGATTTCTTCTACGACGTGGTTCCCTCGAAAGTTGCGTAAATGGTTGGTCGATTCGCACGAGTCATCAGCCCGATGAAAGGAGTCAGCTGACGAAACAAAAGTGACTGGTGCCTAGCTCCATGAGAAATGTGAAAGCTGCCCCAACGTCGTGGGTGTAACCTATCTCACGCAGGATTCGCGCTGCGCGCGTTTCCAACAGTTACCAGGACACATTTGTCTTCGACGACCGTGAAAAGATTGAATAAATCTTATTGGGAAATTTCGGATCGTCTACGATGGATTCGCGTGATCTCGCTAACTTCCAGGATTACTCATTTCCGGTCTTGCGATTCGAAGCGGTTATGGATGGCAAAGTCGCGGGGAGATGAATAACGATTAAACTTTATCGAAAGGATGTTTTGTACGTAGACAACCGTGAATCATAGCCGAAGAAGCGCCGTTACTGGCCAATCGTGACTTCTACTGTATCGTCTATACGTACTTGTTATATAATCGTCGTAATTCGTCGTGTACGGTTTTTAGTTACAGAAAAAAAGAAGTTCGAACGCGATTAGATGAAGAAAAAAGAAGCAAAGACCGTGAAAGAGTTGAACGATGTAACGTGGAATTAAATTCTTCGATTAGGAAATTGTAAATTTTCAAGAAATCGTAGATATCGGGTAGATCTTCTTTCTCTTGGTCTCCTGGCGCCGTCTACGTTCTTCGGTACGCCTCGTACCTTTAGCCGGTGTTACATATACCCGATGCCTGCGCGAGCAACGTATAACGAGGGGCTACAGCCTGTATACAAATAAGCGTCGCGTCTTCCGTGCCCACTTGGCAGGCGACGTTATTTATCACCAGGAAGCATAGAACTCTGATTAACGAAGGTCAACGCCGGTGCAGAGTCCTCGGGCCGTTTGCTCGAGGGTTTAAAACCCTCTGGTCACGTACACATGTTCGCGGATAGCGGTCTGCACGCGACGAATTCGAATGGATTTCGTGACAGCGTCCTCGTCGCGGATAATTGAGTCAATCACTTCGAGAGGAGCATTGGTCAACGTCGTTAAATTTTATGGGAATCAATAAAGATGGTCGGGCGTCGAACGGTGCTTTTAATCGAAACAGTCGCTCGGCTCATGCTCCAACGTATCTATAGAAAACAGTTCTTTCCTTTGTCGTGCCTGTTAACGTCGCATCGGAATCTCTACGAGACTGGCATTTTTCCAATTGCAAATTAATGTATTCGTACGTACGTTGAAAGATCGCGTGGCGAGGCAATGTTCCCTGCTGATTTAATCCTCCGATGAATGGATGAATGGACGGATGAAAATTTACAAGCGAATTTTAAGAGACATCGCAACGAATCAAAGAAGCGTTCGCACACGCGCGCTTGATTCTTTCAAAATATGGAATTACGTAAATAGAATGGTAACGAGGTTCCCTGAACACGTGGTTTCCCGAGCGCGTATCGATGCAATATGCATCCCGTGCCGCGGGCCAGGAGCAAAAAACGGCCAGCGCAAGTACCATTTCTGGCGAACGTGACGCGACGGGCCGATCGTTGATCGCACGGGCGCAGCTAAGAGGGACATTCGAAAACGCGACGAGTTAAGACTGAAAGCGAGATTGGCCATTAAACGAATCCGCACACGGGTGCCTTTGATCGACCGCTTCGTGTACCTATGCGCGTACCAATAGGATGCTGACGTAACTCCGTGTAATCTCCGCTGCCGATCAACCGGACGACTCCGCACTCGCCAGACTCACTGCCATGCCACGGAAGGGGTTACCCGAGTAAACAGATTTTCTTCCCTTTTCGCTGTCGCGAGAAACGAAAAGAGAGCAAAGCGCGAAGAAGAGCGGAAAAGAAGAGAAGAAAAGACAGAGAAGAGAAGAAAAGAGAAGAGAGGAGAAGAGAAGAGAAGAGAAGAGAGAAACAGGCTAAGATCGGAGCCCCTGTTCACGGTACCGTTAGTTCCTCGGGGGGCTCCCGGGTCCAGACGTGTAATTTATATATCGCCCCGTGGACTCTGCGAAAGTATACAGCCTTTTTTACGACTACTCTCTGTGCAAGAGCAGAGAAAGAAAAGGAGCGAGCGGCAGGGATGGCGGGGGTCGTTTCTTTGGCCGCGCTGCCAAAGCCAAAGCGGCGCGCAGCGCAACTCTCGCGAAACAGTGTGCGCACGTCAATTACGATCACGGTAGCAACTCGCCTCGCCAACGATGTTGCCTGTCATTATTCTCTTACGTTCTTGCGCGTTAGCCACCGTTTCTTACCATGCTCGTCCGCCAAAACGACCGGCCCGCGGACATTTATGATCGGTCAATCCAGGCCTTGGTCCGTTTCCTACGAACCGGCTTTTTGTCCTTAATGAGATGGGCTCGATCAATCTCGTTACAAAACGCGACAGAACCTGGTACGTGTTGGTGAGTGCGTGAGCCGTGCGTAAGCCATGCGTAAGGCACTCGTTGACAAATTGGCGCGAGGGAAGAACGTGCAATTGGTCGGTACAATTACCACCTCGACAAGTACCGAGATATCGCTTCTTCTGCTGTTGGATGAAGCTTCGGTAGCTTTGGCTGACTTTGGTCGAGTAATGGGACAAACACCGAATACGAACAAAAATTGTAAAAAAGAATTTATACGAATTTGTGGAGGCAAAGCTCGTTTTTATACGAGTATTTCGATGAGTCGATGCGTCTTCGTTATCGTACGAATCGTTTCCTACGGTATCAACCTGGTAATCCTAATCCTCTTACGTACGTATGTATTATTCAAAATTAATAGACAAGACATTCACTCGCATTTGATATCTACGATCCAATGTTCGTGATTATCGTATTAAACGACTATTGATTATTCAAGCTAGAAAGGAAAATCATCCACATATAATTTCCTAATCATTGCCTTCCTCCGCTTAAGTGAATAAATTGAAACGCGAAGAAAAACCGAGCGAACGACGATCGGTCTAATAAATAGCAAAGCATCCATATCGTGAATCCAGTTCACGTTCGCCATTTTTATCAACCGGTTTCTCACGCTGGAAAATTGACTAGATGCGTTACACCTGTTTTTCTCGGTCTCGATTCAACAGACGATTAATTCGAGGAAGAAAAGCTCGCTTCGAAGAACTAGCATGACTATCCCGGCGACTCCTTCCCGCTTATCCTCCTTTTATCCCGTGACAAACTAGGCAACTAATTCCGGAACACAAGTTCCCGGTTACGCCTTTGATGAGCTATCATGGCCGACACGGCGAACGCAACGCGATTTCCTAGCGTTAATTATTGTCATGTAGTCGTCTCCGTGATATTTCGCGTTGATCAAGCGTGGGAAATCTTTATTCGAAGAAGCAATAAAACGAGAAACTGTTTCGTTCGATGGCTTAATTATTTAAAAATTATTTATATCGTCGATTAAGGCGATACGTCGTTCGAATAATTCATTCGGATGCTTTAACTAAACTGTATCTTAATAGCGCTACAACGTTTGCAGACTGATCGTAGCGAGCGTTCGTCTAAAACGCTCGAGACACGGTAAGTGAATTTCTTGGTCTACGCGACTCACCCGAGGCCTATATCCGCTTGATTATCACTCGCAGCATCATTTAAAACTCATTTACTAATACGAAACGTTCGCTATTAACATCAGAATGCCCCGGCATCGTGCAAAGCCAAAGGTTGCGGTTGAAAAAAAAAGTCGCAGCAGCCACAGGCTCTCAATCATCCCGCCGACCCATGAGAAAGCATATCCGAATTTTTACTCGAGAGCTAAAAGCAGTCGTTTCAGACACTTTCTTCGATAGTAAATAGCCAATTAGACGTAATTGAACTATAAATAAGCAGTTAAACGTAATTGAATCGCAACTAGCTATTAACTTTTCATTGAGGATGATCTCCTGGCGGTGACGGGGAGGGGGCAGGGGTTCAAATACCATTCAGATACCTCGAACGCATCAGGATGATTCCTTTTCAGAGTAAACGAGCGATCGATGAAGAGGAAGCTATGATCGTTCGACAATACTGTTTGAAACGTGTGTTTATCAAAAACACTTTAGCCGTGGCAGGCCAAAGAGGTTAATCTACTTGGTAATTACACGTGCTTGACTGCAGTTCGTCAAACATGAGCTTTTTGAAATGTTACTGCGCCGGATATCGTACGTATCGCGCGAAACCGAACATTCTTTTGACGGATTAGATTCGCGAGAAGAAGTAAACAACCGTAATTGTTATAAAATGGCAAGAGCGAAGAATACGAATGAATAAGCGATGTGAAATAACAGCCGAATCAGTCTGAACAATCGGAAATACCGTTACACACGTGGGATATATCCTGTGCCAAAGTTTATATACATACTCGTAAAACCAACTCGATGCAAATCTTCTCGGCCGTATCCTAACTTCATTTATCTCTCGGATTAAAGGCAATCTACGGCGACTTCTAAACCGATGACTTATCAACGATCGGCCATAATAATACCACGTGTGCCAAGCTTCGGCTAGAAACGCGCATTAAGCAAGAAACACCCTGTATACGCATGCAAATGCACGCGCGGCGCTGATGCGAGCACGTCCATTAAAATTGATCGGCAACATTAATACAAGTTAGTGGCGACATGCTCGGAGCTCGTCGAGGTTCGCGGTTCGTTCTCTCTCTCTCTCCCTCCCTCTCTTTTTCTCTCTGTCTCTTCCTCTCTCTCTTTCTCGGTCCTCTGCCTTTGGATCCTCGTCCTTTTCCGACGCTCGCGTGATCTCCGATCTCGAACGATTCCATGGCCGCGGCACGCAGTTCCGTAGCAGTCTCCTCGTCGACATGGTCCGCATCTCGAGACGCCAACTATCGACCATCAATGTCTACTTCCGACAAGAGATACCTTCCTCTACCTTCTCTATCCGTCTGTACACACCAGAGACAATCGCGAACGGTCCACCGAATCACGCGGATTTAACCCAACCACCGTACGAATCGTGCGTATCGATCAGATTCCCAGCCAAGGAAATTGAGTTACGCGTTTCGTGCTTTTGTTAACCGTATATCGAACGAAAAGATCAAACGGTAATCCGAAATAATGGGAATTTTCAACGCAACCTGATCCCGGTTTTCCTTTGATTCAACGTCCCTAACGATCTGCCATTCATCGGCGTTAATTCCGAACACCGCGATAACAGCGACATATGATCTTCCGTGGAATAAATCACGAGCGAATAGGTACGTATATTCCAAGCTGGTATCGTGGAAGCTTAAAGGAGACGGAGCTTAATCGCTTGTCGATGAATTGAATTGTTTTAAATCGTTGTTTAGCAGCGAAGCGGACGATCGGTAGATCGACCGTGACCTGGCTGAACTAGCGACCAGGGAAAATTATAGCCTCGAAATCGCTCGGCTCGCTGCCTCAACGGTGTATCGCGGATCTTTGGTTATTTTTTCACGGCAACGCCGAGATGCTGCATACCTTGATTGTTTGAGGGATTGTCGAAACGGTAATCTAAGTGGCCGGTATAAAATTCGTTCGTAAAAGTATTCATTTCGTTTAGATCGTTCCAGCGAGTAGAAAACGAGCAGTAGTAGTAGGTTGAAAAGATAATGGCAGACCTTCGAAGTACCAAGGTGCGAACATTCGTCGAATGTTTATGCGGCGTGGGCAGAACCATCGCGATTGTCTCGATATATTTAAACGGATGATCAGATACAACAAATAGAAGCTTCGTGAATATTAAATGGTGGACAGTTTCGTTCAAATTAACGAACTAGACCAGCGGCAACGGTAGGAATAATTTGCCACAGTTTGACGAGAATTCCGATTTTGAAACTACCAGGTCATCTACGAAACTCTTAAGAATGTCGATTTACTGCGAAAAAGCAACGATATAGGAAATCCGATACTCTTCGTCGTATCGCGACGTTCTGTAATTTCCCGCGTTAACTTTTCTCCGCGATCGTCGATACTTGGAAATTCGCGCGGATGAAATACCACGATAGAGTCTAAATTGGTTACGTATCATCGCAGGACACCGAAAGAGGCGACGTTCTATCGTCGACGGCGAACGGACGTTAACAAATTACAGTGTTCACAAATTATATACAATGTGGCAAAATCGGCGTAAGTATCGGGGGTTAAACATAAAGGTTAAGGTGCCCGCGCTCTCGCCGCCCCCCAACGTTGAGTAGAAATAATTGAAGAAAGGCCGTGCGATATCTCGGAAAACAGTAATTTCGAGGTCGTAATTTTTTATCAGCGCTTGTTTACCGAGATCGAAGCATAGATACGAGTTTGATGTATGTCCGCGATATTTCGAACGAGTTTATTAAAAAGAACGAGCGTAGGCGTCTCTCCTTGGATTGTTCGAATTCATTGCATAAAAAAGCTGAACTTGGCTCGTTCACCGGCGGTCCAGTTATCACCTATGCCGTGTAACAAATTATCTACTAACTGTAAGCGAATATGAATAAATCAAAGGGAATATCAATTGATTCTAACTGACGATTAGTGGGCAGATTTTTCAAGAAAAGAGAGAAAAGTTGTATGGCATTGCTATCCGCGGGGAAACATGCAGTCGTTGGCAGTGGATCCGAAGTGCGAAGCGACGTCTAGTGTGGCCGCGCGCACAGGACACGGCGATCCGAGCGTTGTACCGTTCACCTGACAATGAGTCACGTCAACGAAAAACGTAAAACGTCTCGTCATCCGCGAGAGCGTGTTCCGCGGTCTAAAGAAACGATGATCCCTCTCGCCAGGATGCGGACGGCACAAAAACATAGTTTGCAGACCGTTACGAGTCTGTGGCTCGTAACAGCGGCCAGGAATCGACGACGTTCAATCAACGACGAACAGTGTACCGCGAGAGAGCGTGTGGCACACGTGTGTCGAGTCACGCGGCACGCTGGACCACACGTTCGACGACGGGAACCTGGCAGCTTTCTAAGAGTCGTGCCAAAGCCGAGTCGCTTGTAATCGTGCTCCAACGATCTGTCGTACGGCTAAGCAGATCAACCGTGTTGGCTGACATCTTCGGGGAACATCGTGCCAGATTGCACGACACACGTGTACGAGGTTTCTTCTCCGACCCCGTCCTTTCTACCAAGTGATTTTCCATAATGGCACGTTTCTTGAACGAAGATCGCGCGAGGAACGAGACGAGAAGAAAGATGGAGCATCGAATAGAACTCGACATCGACGCATGTCCATCGAGTTTAACCAACGAGCTTTTAGCTAAAACCAATTAAACACTCGTTCGATTGGAACCAGTCTTTTCGTGTTACGAACAGAAGCGCGCTTGCCATTCTGATTCGTCATTTTATCTGACGCTGCGATTGTCGACTTTACACGTACAAATCTGCAAGTGCACGTTCGAAAGATCTGCGGTACGATATCGTACGGCACGCTGGGCCAAAGGACCTCCCGTTCTCTGTGTACGCCGGTGTCGATGAGTCGAAAATAAAGGCCGTGGAAGAGGCAGCATGGCGCTTATTATACCTCGACTCCCTTAAGGACCACGTACGTAACCGTGCACCCGCAAAAATTACGACTCGGTGAAACGATAAAAGTTTCACGCCGCACATGCACGCGTACCCGGGGCGACACGGGGCTTTTGGGCAACCCAGGCTATTAAAGTTAAGGATTGGCTACGCCCACCGCAATCATAGTGATTACCCGACGCGTATTACAATGCAAATGCTGGTTAATTCTCACGTGCCCGTGCGCCTCCAAGATCGTTGCGCTAAACCGTTCCCTCTTCCTCGGCATCCTCGTTTTCTCTTTCTGTTTCTTATAATTCCCACTCGTCGGGGATTACGTCCCTGTCCGTTCTTTCGAGGAAAAAAGAAACGCACGACCTAAGTAACCGGCTTTTTGTGGGCGTCCGGGAGGTTTTTTGTTGGACCGTTTGCCGCGCATGGCTAATTAGCCCAAGTGCGGTTGGTTAAAATTTGCGTGAGCTAAAAAACCCAATGGGCTGGTAGTTGTTGGTTGAAGGGTATAAAATTTTGAAGATGTAAGTGCCGGCTTTGTAATGTTGTTTGAAGTACTGTTTGCCGAAAGTGGACTCACTGTTGGCTGTATTTTTCCTGCGTCCTATGGTTCACCGTACGACAGACGATATCGCTTTCGTATTTTACAGAAACGATGTTGAAGATCCATTTGTAAAAACATTTTTTCGTATGCGTCAGCCTGACAATATACGCGAACAACCCGGGACCGTAAAAAGAAAGTGTCGTTGAAAGTTGCCCGAAAAGGCTACTACGAAAGCAAGTTGGAATCAGGTACATTCGCAATAGCATAAGGTACTGAAATTAAAATATTTTCATAATTAACAAAATGAACCTCCGTTCTCGATTCGCCTTCTCTTCGAGAACACGACGTCCACGATCCATGTACGAATCCACTAACAAGCTCGTTCGCATTATCGACTTTTTCAAACTCGTTGGCACATTCGCGCCTCAATTAGCCGCGCGCACAGGATGAACGAATGCGATCCGGCATGCAATAATTTGTTCCTAATTCCGCGGTACGTCTAATCTCGATAAGCGATGAATTATTCGCCGCTGCTACGTTTTCTTTTAATTAGATAGGACGAGATAATGAAAGGATGCTTAAGCAGCCGCGTTTCAGAATGGCTGTCGCTTATTATTCAACGATAAGTCGTCTTGTTGCTTGCGCCGAGACGGTCACGAGCGAACGAAAAATCCTGCTGTTGGGAAATTCTGAAACATGTCTCGTTAATGATTCCTGTGCGTTTGTGATAGCCGACATGTAAACAGCGGGGATAGTTACATCGTGTATACGTTTATAGTTGTATTAAGATGGCCGAGCTCCACCGAGCCGATGCACACACTGTTCTTACACGCCGTGTGTTCCTTTTGCACATCTTAACGCTGACTTTTATGATTGAGACCGATGCGGCGATAATAAGCAGCTTTATCCGTATAGGAGACATCCGTAAAAAAAGGGGGAATTAATGTTGTAAGGTAATGCATCCGGATGGAGAACCGATGATCGACATTAATCGATAAGCTCGTTAGCGATAATTCCCCGGGACTACTCACTTCTACGGACACCTATGCTTTTTTCATTTGCTCTATTTCTGTCTCTTCTTATGCGTTTGTCTTTTTTCTTTTTCTTTTTTTTTTTTTTGTTTGTTATGCTCTACTGAATGTTCCTAAGGTAGAGCGCGGGAATCTCCAGGGAAATCGAAATTTATCGAGAGAACTGTAAACAGGAAATCCGTGCCTTTGTGAGTTGTTCGAGACGCTTGCTTAATCCCTTGTTTAATCCTTGGCAAAAGGTCGCGTGCAAACCAGGTCGAGAAACGTTCTTCCGCGACCAAGGCCGCTGGTCTACGGATTCCGTAGAACAGGTTAATCCGTGCTCCATAAATCTTAATATCAAAGAACGAGCCGGTGCTCGCTAATTACGATGACTTCAAATGAACGACCATGAAAGAGCACGGTATGGTGCGGCACCACGTGTACGCCGATGTGTACGAGCAGTGTCATAAACGACGATGTTTATGACTAGGAAAAAAGGCAAGCAACATTTACCGTGCGATTACGCGAGTCGATAGGGTATCCGAATAAAGTTATTACTCGGCGTGTCGCTCGAGTTACATTAGCCGAACGAATCGCCTGGCAACCAAACCTAAGTAAGCACGTATCCCTAGGGACTATGTACGAAATACGTGTGCGTGTGGGCGTGTGCGCGCGCGCGTGTGTGTGTGCACGTGCAAAGTGTGCGTATACAGTATGTATACCGAGCGCCGTACACGAATGGTCAGGCCGAGCAATAATAATCCGATGCTGATGAGCGGAGGATCTTCGTTCTCTCGGTTGACCCTACGATCTCGACTATTCCCAATGCCCGAACGTCACGAGCTATCTGCCTGTTCGATGGCTGGTGGATGCATCTTTCGGACGTGTCCGGTGAATTTTATGGGAAACTGGTTTGCACTGTCACGTCTACAAATGCTACGACTCTTTTTATCCTTTCCTTTTTTCCCTGCTCTTTCCGTTGAGAAAAGAAGTTTCAGGAGGTGGTCTCGGGAAGGTCGATAACGAGGCAACCGGAAAGTATTGCTTTCTTTCTGGGGGTTCGCTGATTGGCAGAGGAGAACCTCGATACACGCTCTGTGATCGTTCGTAAGTTTGGGAACGGTTCGAGGTTTTTCTTGCTCGTCAATCCGAGGTAAGATACGAGCAATTTGCAAAAGGTTGGGTATATAGACGTAGCAGACAGGAATCATACACAGGGTGGTATGAAATGTTTGCCTTCTAGTTGCTATAGAAGGGAAGATAATGCGAGCTTCGAACTAATTGGAGAATCGCGTTTGTATGCGATTCGCGGCTAGAAATGAAATATCCGAGATAACAAGAGTACCGTACCTGTATGATAATTCAAAATTACCATATGCAACGATTTTGTTATAAGATTGATAGATATAATTTATATATGGAAAGTATTCGTCGAGCTACGAGTTATTTGCCTCCGAAACGATGTTTCTTCTCGGATAACGTTATTTAAATATAATTACCATTTTCCACTCGTTTTTCTTTCCTCCCAATCGCTCTTACGCATCGTACTACGAGCATAATGGAACAAAAACTACTGTCCTTGAAACGAAAGCTTTTGCCACATCACGTTTGTCCCTTAAAACCGCCGACTACTCGCTAATGTACTTTTTGCAGCATTATCCGAAGAAAAGATGGGCAAGAATTTCTTTAATCAAACAAATGAATGTAAAATTAAGCAGTGTACAGGATGTTCTTAGAGGAGAAAGAACTACAACAAAAATAGATAAAGAGATAATGACCTTCGTAAAAGTATAGCTAAAATATGCTCTTCCTCGTACAACGTTATAAGAAAAGTAAACAAGCACGCGCTATAACCATTCATTCCGATAATTTCATAACAGTACTAAAAAATTTGTCAACTACATTCCGAGACGTTCCGAGTACCACGAACCTACTAATTTCACCAACAAACACACCAAATTACCAACCTTCGCCGGTCTCACCAAAATCCATATGTCCGCAGTTTGCTCTTTTTACCACGAGAAGAAGCGTTTCCATATCGTAAAAACGTTGACCTACGAAATTTCCAGTTGGTCCAGTCGATTGACGCGTTCGTTACATCAACCGGACGACACCCGCAGATTCAAGTTCGCCGATTGCGTATGCGGTGTCGAAACAGCTCTTACGTATCAAAATATCGGAGGAACCAGTTTCGTTCTCGTTTGTACTTTCATCGTCGATTTCGGCTGGCCCGGATACCCAGCCGCCTCGCCGACTTCGTTCCCTCCCCTCCTGCCGCCCTCTCGTATCCACCCCCACCCTGGTAAAAACTGGTTAACCCACGCCTCGCGCAAAATCCCCGAGGGCTGCAGCTGCATCGCGAGGTGTCGTTGCCACCTGACGTGCATGTAGCGTCGTGTGTGACGTAAGCGGGGAGGAAAGTTTCGTCGAGTCAGCGGCGTCTTCGGGTCCTTCGTGTCGTCGTCATCGACCGGCAACCTTGAAAAGTTCATCGCCGCCCATACGCAGGATCCACGCTACCCGAATCTCGCGAACGCCGCTACTCCCGCCGAAGCGCGTATTCTCTGGCTCGCGCTCGTATCGACCAAGTTCTGCGAATCGATCGCGAGGAAATCCTTTCTTCTATGCCTTTTACTCTATCTCGTCTTTTGTTCTTTTTATTTTTATTTTTGTTAAATAACTGCGGATACACGCGCTGATCAGTAGAAAGAAATACGCGATGTAAACGTAAAATTGCTATAGCGAGGCTATCTCGATCTATTACCAAAACTATACAAAGATGATAATCACTCTGCTATCGTACATTTATTTTCCCGAGTGCGGTATTTAATAGCCATTAACGAAACACGATTAAAAAGTGGGTATAATTTTCTGCAACTTACTTCAAGAATATCACTTTAAACGCTTTAATAGGATCGTTTACCTATGTACAAAAAGCATCGGCAACATGAGATGGGATTTTTTATGACTAGTCTTATGAAATCACGCATGACACGTTATCATATCAGAGGAAGATCAAAGACCAAAGAGAAAAACCAAAATATATAAACTCATTACATGGATCTTATCTGGATAACACACGGTGCAACTTGCCGCGCACGACGTGTTCCAATTTAGGTTTGAAAGGATTCCTTGCACGCGACGAGGAAAAACGAGGTGGTCTAATTAAGACGACAGCCGCGTGTTTCGATACCAGACTTTTAACAATGTGGGTCAGTCGGTAAGAGACATACCTGCTTAATCGAAAGGCATAAGATAAGAGCTAACGAGTTTCTCTTTTCGTACATTTTTTCTTTTTTAACGTTATATTCCTATATTCCTCGACTTATTTATAAGATCGATTTTCTCTCGGCTGTTCTACGAATTCTTGCTTGTCTTATACGTACAAGAAAAATAAATGATTTCACCAAGAAATTGATCATTATATTACCAACTCATGAAGTCAAATCAAGAAAAATGTTGTACTTTAAAGGTAGGATGGTTTTTACATGGGCTAGCCGCGATATTTCATGGCACTTCCACAGATATTATGCGAAATACTGGCGCTAACGATAAATCAGATGCAGCAGCATATAGTATGTCTGAGGATCCCGACCATATCGCAGAAATTTATGCGCGAAAAGTGAAGATGAATTGAACGCATAATTCAAGATGAAGAACCAAGGTAGAGAGGCGCATGTAACGTGTTTACACATTGACTGGAAAACGTATTCGGTTCATAAAAATGATTTCTCAGGCCGTAATAGCCCCGCGGTAATAAATAACTATTTTTCTTATTTGGAATTCTTTTTCCATCTTCTGAATTACGTTAAATTCTTCGTTATAGTCGTATTGGGATTTCGCTCGTGAAAATAATTATTATCTTCAATATAATATGAAAAAGAATCTATAAAGAAGACGATAACCGATTACTCAGAGATCCTTTACGAGTAATAAAACTCGATAGGGCTGAGGATAAATTGTAGTTATTTGGGGTATGCGAAGATTAAATCTGGCAAAGTGACTTTAGAGAAACTGGCTGTTACAATTTATCACGCTAAAAGTTTTCCAAAGCGACTATGAATTCAAATTTATCGTCCGTCTTATTCTTTCCGTGCGGCAAGAAAGGAACGCGTAATATGGATCGTTGCTTCTACGTATATTTTATATTCTATACATTCTGATTGATACAATCAATGAATACGGGTAGCTAAGGGACCTTCTCTACGACACAATCTAGTCGTAACAACGAAAGAAAGATCTTATCGTTCCGAGGGAAATAAAATACATATTTCCAAAGGTGTAAGTTACTTCTCAATAACCAACTGCGTGCATAGAGACTACGATACGTTAGAATAGCATTCGTTACAAAATGTTACATTGTAGTGGCATTGTATAATAGGCAGGCACTCGTAAAACGCTTTGGATATTCAGTAAATTGTGCGCTTAGTCAGTCGTAATATTACGATACGACTAAATTATAGAAACGACAAAGAAAATTTGATAAGAATTCTAAGAAATGGAACGACCATCTAACGATAAGGATATTTAGACTTGCGTTTCGATTTAAAGAAATTCTCACGTACATACGTGTGTATGTAAGAGTATTTTTTTAATTCACATTCATGGCAAAATTTTAACGACGAAAATATATTCTTCTTTTTCTCCGTTCAGTATAGTATAAAAATGTCGCGACAAAGTTTAATGATAATTTATGGAATAAAGACATTCTTGTGTGATTCACCGTAAATATACCGTTATCGAAGCGCTATATATGTATATAGGATATGGCAATTTTATAATTGATTCGGCGAAACTAGCATTCAATGTGGATGTCATTGACTTATTGATATTCCTGTCTCGGTTTGCTGTTAGCAGAACCACCGATTTACTTCCTGCTACGAAATTGTCAGCGTCGAATCGATAACTCGCAATCCGATCAACACCGTTGTAATTCTTTCGTACGATCTTTGATAAGAGGCTTGCAAATGTAAATCAATTACTTTTTGCAAAGAGAAATACGACTGTACGCCTCTAGCGTGTACAACAAATAACCAACCAGCTTATGAAAACTCGCTGCTGCAAGTTCCGTGTGCTATTTCTGAAAAATCCTTTCATTCTTTTTATAACGATTTATTTCTTCCGGATCTTCTTAGAAACGCGATCCCCTCGATTGTGCGAAATTATGGAAGCAAATTATGAGAAATAGTAGAAAAGAAAAGTGAGAGGTTTAAAAGAGTTCTGTAACTTAACAATATTTTCCGTTCGCTATTTCTGAAGGAAGTTTCTCGCATCGTTTTTCCACTACCCTTTGAACGACAGCATCTTTCTTAGGTAGCACGCTACTGGAATCGTGTGACATGCAAAAATAATCTGTTGCAAGTAGCACGAGGAGGCAGCCGACGTCGACTGAATGTTAATTAGACGAGGAACAAAAATATCGCTTGGACGTGGCAATTCCGGTGCTTGAATTGGCATGTCCCGACGTGTGCTTCCATGGCTTTATGCTAATTCAAAACACTGCGTGGCATCGTGCATTCGAACGTCATCTTTCTCAATAAGACAGCGTGGCAGCTAATCCCAGTTCCCTGATGTGGCGTCTGAAGTTTAAAGCGTAAAACAACACCAAAAGAAGCTGTAGTTGCTGGTCCCAGCAGTGAAATTTTACATTTGAAACATTGTCGCTTTCGCGTTTGCAAATGGTAATCGTTCTTTTCTTCTTCTTTTTAAATATAGCTATGAAAGTCGCCGGATTTTAAGAAAAATGATCCATTCGCTAGAAATTCGTTCAACTTCGTCAGTCCTATCCATATATTTCATTATGAAATATGTTCAAGCGTCAACCATATGCGTCAATACAATGTTGCAATCTGTAAACTGTTAAATCCTTTGCATGCTTGTCGTATTAGGATCTATTACGGCACACGTTGCGGTAATTCGTTGCATCATACTTGACGGTATACTTACTGCTTCTCTATGAGCCTATAATATTTTGTCCTTGAGAAAAATTTCGAGCGTACTAATTTGAGGAATCGGGCAAAGAGGCGATGATATCGTGTCGCCCTATTCATCGATTTAGGAAAATTTCGATCGATTAGGACGCGTATACCCACGTCGTACAGAGAGACCAACGTCCTCGTGGGCGCGTAGAAGCGAAATTTTTCGCAATGAAACATCCTGTTGTACGGATCGAAAGCGTTTTTACGGGCGCAACGACCTGCCCAACGTAACCTGCTTTATGCGGCGGCTTTGAACGATAACGTTCGCGCTACCATACCGGTCCGTCTTATCGGCTTCACGACTTGTGCACGACACCGTTTTCTTTTAAAAAGTCTCCTCGAATTTGAAACAAAATTTCTATAGATATTTTTCGTTACGATCGAAATTATAACGAGATATCGTAAGGATAACTGAGACCGAAATACCAAACAACCATTGGCCATATTTGGAAAAATATGATACATTTAACTAGCGCCAATTTCAAAGTAGGAAAATTTGAAGCGAATTTAGAACCAACGAAAAGAAATTAGAATGAAAAGAAAATTTGAAAAAAGCGATCTAAAAGTTAGTTTGAAGAGAGCGGTACGCGGCAGCAATCTAATTTACGAAACAGAAATACGCCTGTTGATGGAATTCAGATTGTTTTCAAGCAACTGCAACCAATTGACAGCGCAGACGATGAAAAACACGCAACCTCGGTCATATGTATATATTGTCCTTTGTCCATTCCCATTTGGAATTCTTAAAAGTGGCCGTACCTACCCGACGTTCCTTTTTTTCGTCATAAAAGCGAGAACACCAGACAACAATAAGATGAAGAGTGTTGGTTCGGTTAAAGTGGCGGTGGAGACGATAAAAATACCAAGTACCTTGCAATTACATCTGCAGGTAAGCAAGGTACATGAGTAGTAATGGCTACGAACGATCCAGAAGAAAGCTTCTGTTTTTTGTCTCCGACGAATAATCCTTTGCGTTTATTTCTACTTCACTGCCAACTAATATACTCAACCAAATCAAAATCGATCCGATAACAATATTTCCTATGAAAACCACTAATACGAATCTCTCTCATCGACCGATCGTTCCTTTCTCATCAGCCTGTTGGCGGTTTTTTTCTTTCTAAACGAAATCCAAGAAGAAAAATCGATATGGTCTGGCACAAGGTCCAATTAAACCGAAGAAGTTCTCGGTATGGAGCCGATGAGCATCGCAGGAATGGAATTCCCAGTACGGCGGAGTTAACCCGAGGAACAAATTCCTACGGTTCGATTACGCTCATTTCTTACGTTCGACCAATCAGAGAAGATGACCGTATAATTTCTGACAGGTAGCCGGAAAATAAACTCGTAATGTAGGAACCTTCCGATCATCGTATTTAGTCATTACTTAAAATCGCTGTACTTATAAACATTATTACGTGGTGAACAACATCGAGTACAATATGCTAACAACATTGTAAGTACACATAGCTACGCGTAAATTGCTACTGAAAACGAAACCAGTACGTTTCTCGTCGATCGTAAAAGTGTTGCTCGATATCTACCTTTTTCGTATTAGTATGTTAAATGGCGATGCAGCGGTCAAAGTACCGAACCTGTTCTTGCTTGATAATTTACGATGCTAATTTTAGTTGGAAATTTCAGTTTCTCGCTTGTTTGAGAAAAGTAGCTGAAGACTCCGTGGTACAGGTACGACGGACGTTAAAAAGGAAAAATCGGAGCCGAAAGTGTCGAGTACGGCATACGTATTAGTGGGAAACGAGTCGCATAATAAATATCAATTATTGGATCGAACCACTTTGCGCCTGTTGATATCTAAAGCATTGTACGCGAACGCAACCGAACGAATATCTGGCGTGCAATCTCTTCGCGGACGAGGATCGAATTTATCGGTTGCTGGGAGAGTAGTGGACCGTCATCGTCATCGTATTCGTGCGGTGCGCAAAGGTGCGGTCGCCACTTTACCGTGACACTAATGAGCAGAACAGCCGGTCCTGTGGCCCGTCCCGCTGTAATTGGTTAGTTAGCACATTTATTTCATATGAAAACGCCGAATGAAAAATGCGAAGCGCGTGCGTCCTAATTGGCGGCCGTGCCATTCTCGGCGTGAATCGTGAACAGATCGATCCGCACGATATCGGATCGTTGACACCGGTGACCGAATAACGTTGCCCTTAAACATGGCGCTCCGATGCGTGTTTTCCGTTTGAATGGAACACAGCCAGCCTAGCCATCGACTAATTAGCGATAAATCGATAGAACCAGTGGTATTTGCGAATAAACGGAATATAATGTTAGCCGAACGAGGTTATAACTTACACGGTAAGTATTAAAACAAATTGAAGGTAATTAAAGTTTGCGTTTAAAAAGATGTAAACGAGCGGTATCTTTTGTTTGATAAAAAGAAGATAAATATAGAGAAAGACATGGAAATAGCAACAAATCGAAGATACGTAGATTTTGATAAAACGAAGCGTGCCATCTTTCTATTTCTTGAATCTCAAATTGCTCGAATATCGATAACTCGATTACATGACAGAAAGGCCTAAATCCGGAATCGCGATCCATCAAATCCTCTGGAACACGCTAGAAAATGTGAGCACCATTCAAGCATAACCGTTGCGAGTACAGGTGCATTCGACGCAGACAACACGGCTCAAGGGACAAAAGCGTGAAATAATTGTTGCACTCTATTACGATTCTTCGTCCCTGACCTTGACGCCCGTAAAAGTGCTTAATCGCGCATTCTGCATCATCATGCCACTCTCCAACGTATTTACTCTCTCTCCTTCCCTCTCTCCGTTCCTCTAATTCCCTCTCGCCTTTCTGCCTCCGTGTAGCCGTGGCAGCTTTGTCTTCAGACAGAAACACCGAAGCCGCCACACCCTGGGCTCTCCGGGTAATAATAATTGTTTGCGCGCTTACATCTAAAATGGCGTCCTTGTCCTTGCAAGGCTGCGCTCACACCGCTTCGACTCGCTTCTTTCCAACGAACCTCTGGCCAACACACCGTGGGAAGATAGCCGGTTCGCGATCGCAATGGACCCTCCGGCTTGCCTTGACTGATCCTTTCCACAGATTAGTCGTTATCTTCGCGTACCTACTAAACGCGACCGCGATAAATATAGAATTAAATGGACCGAGACATTACAACAGACGTTGTATTAATAAACCCCAAGTTTCACGCATAGTACGTGTCGTACCATACCGCTCCGCCATCGTCGCCGATCTCTACTTCTAAGATCCCTTTAGTTCCGGCGAAGAAACTTTCGCGATGATAAGGCAACGCGAAAAATCCATGGTGTTGCCAAGCACTCCGATCGCCAAGCGAAACGTTCAAAGCTGTCTGCTTTGAAACGTCCTGTACAACGACGGCAATAGTCCGAATACGCTCGAACGAATGTTAAATAACCAAAAGGTAAAAGAAACTCGACAATGTAATAGGCGAGATTCAGCACAGCCTGATATTACACGGCGATATTTTACCATTTGTTTTATTTGGAAATTCTCCTATACCGTACCAACATTTTTCCTACCTCGAGCTACGGTCAACATTGAAAAGCATTTGAGACAATACGAATGACCATTTTGCTGGTAGTGCCACGGCCTATCCTCCGTTCGAACCCTTGTGTTATGTAGCCCCTTCTCGGATACAACGACCACGATACGCCTTCAATAGTCCAGATTTCATGGGTACGCCCAAGGAAGCTTGTCCAACAAGCCGTAAAGAAGTGTAACGGCCAAATAAATGCTACTATAATGCATTTCGAGGATACGGGACGCCAGCGACTTTGTACTCGTAAATGTTTATCACGATGAGCTGTCCCGGTTTTGTCTGCTCCATTAATAGCACCGTTTCAGCGCTTCGAATATCGCGACTGCATGCCAACGGACGTGTTCCTCCACCGAGATCCATTCGTTTCGATTAAATTTTTCTCTGTCCAACGATACCAGGATATCACGGAGGATCGTCGCCCTCGAAAAAGTGAAGATCGTAATTAATTTCAGAGCTGCGAAGCGGAATCGCGGGTTATTGCGTCATAAAGTTGAAATGGAACTTTTCTCCTTCGCGAGACGTTGAATCGCAGATATTACGCGGTATCATACCAATGGATGCCTATTCGTTTGAATCGTTGCGACATTTGCTTGGTAAATTTTCGGGGAATAAAAGCTGAAATTAAATTTGCTAAAAGATATAAATTGACACGAGTCTAACGTTCCAGCCTCCCAAAAATACGAAGAAAATTCAGGATTATTTCCTAACGTCGCTGCGTCGTTATCCGCTAGATTTTTAAACTAACCGTTCAATTAGCGCTCAAGTACTTGCCAACGGCACTGAATAAAATTCCATAATTTCCCGCCGTGCAACGTGCTCTCCTAAGTAAGACACGTACTCCGTACCAAACTGCAAAGTGGAATAAAAGCGAAACGAAATAAAACAGGGAACAAGCAACACGCGTGTTACGAATACTCGCCAAATTTGGAGCTCGCTAGCACAGATTTAACCGTACGTACAACGTACGCTACACCTTGTTGCGCATGATGTCATCTGGAAATCGTAAAAAACTGAAAAAAGTAAAATCCCTGGTTGAAATGTTTTGTACTTTTTGCCCGCGGTGTCGTAATCAAGAAAGACGCTGCGTTTTGTCGCGCACTTTGGTTCGCACAATCTTTGGCGACGATCTGCGAGTCCGACTTAAACCTCTAATACTCCATTGTGAAACATCTAGCGAGATTACGTTTCAACCGGATTCTAACAATAAGCAAATTCAATCAAAGAATTCATAAATTCGCGTGGATGTGACAACAGCCTCTAATGTGTTCCTATTACACAACCGTTCTTATCTGGCTGCTCCACGGTATTACAATTTCCTCCTTGTCCGTCAAGCAGAGAGAAGCGGTAGTGTAAGCACACGCACGACACCAGCAGGATATCTCGTTGCTCGGTGTGGCAACGATCTCTCGCAGTACTGTACGTCGTCGTTAGTCGTTACACGTCACGGCGCGCGCAATCGGCGAACAAAAGAGTGTGATTCTCCGTGATGGAGGAAAGAAGAAACTAAAAAAGACAGCGATGTAAAGAAAAAGATGGGAAAGAAGAGAAAAGAGGCATCGCGAAACGATCGTGCGAACTCATATCACTAGACGTGATGCAACGTGTACACGCTTGTTATTCTTTCGCGAGGAGATTCGTTCGACAATGAAACTCAAGGTCGTTCCACTTTCCAAGCTTCCCAGGAACCATAGCCGTTCCATCGTGATTTTTATTATCTGTGGCGCGCATCGTTGAGCAACGAACGAGGTGAATAAAATGATATAATTAAATATACATCCACCGAGACCAGGTATGTATCATTTCCCTTTAGTGTCGGAGATAACTGTATAAGGAAAGGTATTACGGGTACGAGTTTACGGGCGAACGTAAAGTTTTACTTTGGACGATCTTTTATAAGGATCGAGCTGCCTCGCGACTCCTCGCGTATATATTTGCTAGTGAGATTGCTTTTTAAGGCGTCACAGTTAGAAACATCACAGTTGCAACGAGCCTGAGATTCCAATATCAAAATAGATCAAAGTACGAATATTTCTCGAACGATGAAATATCATATACGTACAATACAGCCTATTTGAATGTAGCCAGAAAGTTACTCTACTCCAGAACGTTAATTTCTCGTCGCTTGTACAAATACAATTCCATATCGTTGCTACAATTACGTATTTAAAACCGATCGTTATCGATCAATGTTAGAAAGATCGGAAGCTACAAATATTTGTAAATAATTAACTTATTATGGATATTATAAATATCGTATAAGTTTTACGTAACCAAATTATACTAGCGTTAAAACCTTGTGTAAGAGGTATCTGGTGCAAATTTAGCATGGAATCTCTAGATAAGTATTTATGTAACGCGTCTAACGTATCCAGGAAAATATCAATAGAAATCAGAGGAACGCTCTTATGCTAACGGTACCAGTCAACCAGTACGTTACGCGCATAGAAACGTGAAAGAACAAAAAACAAATTACGCCTAATCCACTTCTCTACTGGTAGTCGTCTTGACAGACCCCACGCAACGTTAATAAAACCATCGATTTCAACTGGAAATCAAACCGCTTGGTGAAGCACATCGAGCCTCGCATCGGTGATCGGTACCAGCACGAAGTAATCCGGATCGATTCCGCTACGATGATTCGCTAGTAACGAATATCACCGTCTTGCTCGTACCCTGTCAAACTATTGATACTCGTACACGGAGACGCATACACGCAGCAACTCCACTTACTACGGCCGATTACGTTTCTAGAGAAACTATTAAGGGGCGGTTCGCTTCTGTCGGAGCGCAACAGTTCAGCTTCGATACAATAGAGGACCCCTATTGAATAAGCCCAGATCCTTCGTAGGTTGGCCGTGGTATAGCGTTCGTGGTATAGCGTCCGTGAGCCTATGGTATAGCCGTGTATTCTGTTAACCTGCACTTCCACCGAGAGGACTTAGAGCGAAGTTCGCAAAGCGCTGCTGGTAGTACGGCCACTGACAGTGCTGCGTGTAGTAGAGGCGGTACGACGAATCGTACGATACAACCAGTTGCGAGCGTGTTAGTGTCAGTGGGCCTCTTACGCTGGGCCTCAGTCACGCCGGGCGTCAGTGACTTCGCGTCCGCCGGTTCGATCGGTTCTTCTTCTTCCGAGGCTTGGGCAACGTCGCCTCGTCCCACCGTCAAAAGCGTCCAACGAATTTCGCGCTCGCGACATCCTCCGCGATTCTTCTTTCGTCCTTAGGATGCGAGAAACTTTTTCAAAAAGAAATAAAATTGGAGAAAAACAGCGTGAATCTTTGCCGATCGTTGTGAATCGAACGGAGAAGGAAAGTTTGCACGTGCTCCTTGAAACGTTCTGCTCGAAGTATTCGATGAAGATTTGAATTTTGAGACTTTATCAAGCTGGTTTCTTGCCATCTTCCTTCGACGATAGATTCTGCTAAAGGCTACCAGGATGCGGTAGTTCAGCCTCGGTGATAGAGGAATCCGAGGGTGAGGATCGCGAAGACTGCGAGGCGATAAAGCTAAAATACATGTTCCGAGGCACGTGAGAAGTTCCATTAAATCGTAAACGCGACGGGAATCGAGCCGCAGGAGATGCGATTGCTCCAACGCAGCCGGAAAGAGCGGACAGCGGTTGACACGTCGGTCGATCGATCGGTTGATTTGTATCGACGTTTCGCGATTAATAAATGGAGCGGAATTTTCGAAGCGAAGGAATGCCAATTCTGCAGAGCGAATGGCGTTTCCTGTAATCAGTGAGCTTTCAAAGAACTCGTGAAACCGATCCACGATCGATCGAACGAATCATCAGCTGTTTGGAAGAATGACGCAACGTTTTTCCTTAGCGACTGTCGTCGTCGTCGTCGTTGAAAAGGAAGGGATCGTCAACCTTGGTGAGCAGTGCAATGTCGAAGATGGGTCATTCGCGAAGGACACGAAAGCATTCGAGAAGAGAATTTACACGGTGCTGAGTCAAAGGATCGGTAACGCGAAGGATTAAACGAATTATCTCCGGGTTTTGCAACAACGACCATCGAACCGTGATCGTTAATCTCACTGCGTGCTGTTGCTTGCGGTAACAGTTAGTGTCCAGTGAATGAATTCTCGGTCGCGCTCGATGACTGCAACGATCGGCTTTCAGCTTGATCGAGATCGATTCTGAAATCTTGTCCCGCCCGTTCACGATCCGTCTATCGTCGATCGTGGAAATAATTATCCGCTAACTTCTCCGCAACGTTGAAGTGGAAAGTGACAGTGACGTCCAGATTCAAGTGACATAACCGAAGAAAGTGCCTGCTGAACCTGTTGCCGATTGACAGCCAGTTTCCGTCGACGTTCTGGGACTGACCAGATGACGCGGGGATAAAAATGCTGCCAAAAGTAAACGCGGAATTCGTTCTTTCACGACTACGATTCGATGACGTGCCGCTCTGGAAAGTTCTAAAGAAACGTCTCAAAGACTTTCTTCGTTACCGATACGCGACTCTCTCGTGAAATTCCTAACTTTGTCCATGTTGTAACGATGCAGAATCGTGTCACCGATTGGCGAAGAACGAACGGAACGTAGTGTCTGCGATCGAGTTAAACGAGATCAGTGAAAAAATAATATATAGTGCGGAACAATGTCGTCGAACGGTGAGTTTTCGACGATGTCCAGCGAGGAGGTACCTTCGCTGCCAAAGTCCCTGCCTAGTTCGAGGGAAGCGACGGCCGAGGGTAGTTCCGGTTCGAGCGGCGGCTACATGCCCCTTCGAGAGTTCCTTGATCGATTCTCGTTACCGAGAGTGGTCAGGCTCGAAGGTACCGGCGGCAGGCCAGTGTTGCTGTACAAACAGCAACAGAGATCGCTTCGGGTTAGTGCAACCCTATTGATCCATCGTTATCGGCACGACGTTAAAGTAGGACCGGAAATAGTCATTCCAGAGGGATACCCGGGTAAGTTTCACGCTCGTATTTCATAATAATACGGATTAGATATATACGTATGAATTAGATCCAAGTAGAGTACGTATCTTCTTCGTGATATCGCACGAATATCGTTGATTTCGTAAAAGAGATACCTATACGCGTTAATGCAATTGCGATTTCATCACGTATCGTTTTTAACTTAATCGATTCCATAGACAAAGTCGATCGTCTTTGACCTCCTTTACCTGTTTAGGATGCCTAACGAGCATACTGCACACTCCCTCGTAATTAGACTCGAGGAGATTCGTTTGAACGTTGCGTCGGTTTCTTTCGCAAGAGGTTTGATTGCTCTCAGTTCTTTTTTCTTTTTTTTTTTTTTTTATTGAACGCAATTACTGTCATTTATGTTTGCATAATATATAATCAACATCTTCCATACTCTAAACTCGAGATGAAATTAATAAAGTATAGAAGCTCGGGATTACATCTATGCCCTTTTATTTCTCCTATCGTATGTCACGTATTTTTCATGAATCTCTATTTCGTTCGCAAGATTCGACGCGATATCAGTTTCGCTAACTTCCTATTCATCGTTTAACAATGTAAAATCAACGCCACTCTCCTTTCCGATTTTTCACCCGGGCAATGAGTCAGAGCTCATGAAACCTGTTCAATGGTAAACGATCGAAAAAAAGAACAAACTATTAGAGAAAAGGAAAGAAAGGAAGGATGGAAAAATAAAAATGAAAGAAGACATCAGGGTTGGTTATAATTGATAGTGAACCATAATCGTCGGCAGCCAGCGGTTAGCTCTTAATGGGCCCGGTATCCGGTAGACATTTTCAGGAAAACGTAAATTATGCCCGGTAAAGCAAACGGGAACGGTTGTGATAACCAGCTTAGATCACTGAAACAGGTTATACTGTATGCTCCGCGAATGCGTCGACAACGTTTGAAAGAGGTCGCTAATGCTTCGCGGCGAGAACCCGGTTGCTCGCTATCAGAAGTACCAGAACTTGTCCTCTCCTCCTTTTCAATCGTAAACCACTTTGTAGCAATAAGTTTGCAAAACGGGCACAGAGACCACGACCACGATCACGACCATGGTCTCGACCTCTACAAGGTAGATTTCTTCCCCCGAGCCTTCTCCATATTGGTTTTCTGACATTTGCAACGGAAATTACGAGGTAATAAACCGGAGTAACGCGAACCTATTAGTTTCAACCGATAAGAATAAAGCAAGCAAAGTTTAAGATCAGGGTGGTTGCTTCTTCCAACCACTGTCCCCGTAACGACGTCGGGTTTCTTAAAATAAAAAAAATGATCGTGAAATAAATCGATTCTTTACCCTGCTGTTTCTTTTTCCTTATTGCTTTAATCGCGCGTAGAGTTGCAAGTATATTTATCGGGTCGTAACATAAATAATATATCTCTCTTATTTTCTACATTTACCTGTAAATAAAAACATTTTTACAAAAATGTCGAGATAACGCGTTTATTAGAATAATCATGTACGCGTACGTCCAAACGATTTCAAGCCTACTTTAACCTCGGTCGAAAGCGATTATCCGTCCTCGACCTCTTCGGACGATCTAATGAAAACGTCACGAGTGGGCAGTGGGCATGGTGGTTAGCATACCTGCCTTGTTACTCGATAGTTGCAACACGACAGAGTTATTGAAGCGACGCCTAACGGATTAACCTGTCGATTGCTGGCCGCGACGAAAGGAGGTTGCAACGACGGTGACGTCAAGCGTCCAAGAAACCAGCTACGAATTTCGTTTTTATGTATGTGCGTCGCGTGCGGAGATCGTTGATTCATCGGGGAAAATTGCTACGCCGATTGCCACACTTTTACTATTAACGCCGATCGTGTTCGGCCCACGTTTCCAACGATCCGTCAATGAATCACTGTTTCCAGTTCTTTGAAACATAATCGAGAAATTACGCTTGGCTCTACACTGACCTTTCCATCTGGAGTAAACATTGATGCATATGTATAACCAGAAACACGAAACGTCGTTCACTAATGAGACGATGGAAGAGCACAATTTGAAACATTCTTCTCATATTATGAACCGAACGCTGAGATCTAAAATCTAGTTCGATCTGACGGATTGTAATTTGTATATTATACTTAAAAATATATCGCATTTCGCATAAAGTAATTGCGATTTATTATACAATATAATTGTTACGTGATATTATCGAGCTTAATCGTTGATTAGAATAGTAGACGCTTACAGAATTTTAATACAGAATTGAATCACGTTGCCTAACCTTCTAACGACCACGAAAATTTCAATGTACACGTACGAGATACGCTGCAAAAGACCTAATACATTTTCTCAAAAACAATAAATTATCGCTCTAGACGCGTGCCACGAGAGGAAAAACGCTCTTCCATATTGTCTCGGGACTTCTATACCGATACGGTAAATTATTTCAACGAAGGATCGTTATCGTCGACAATAAGGATGATCATTCCGTGGAACCGAGAGTTCGAGACAAATTGGTCTGCTCCAATTTATCGTAACAAATAGCGCAACGCACACGCCTAAGCGAGCTTTACAGTCCGATCGTAAATATGCGGTTCGTGCTGGCCAGCGCAGGTTATATCGAACAGGCACTAACAATAAATTGACTAAGGAAACATTATTTAACGCCTACGAATTCGCTATAAGTGCGGCACAATTCACGATGAGCCCCGTGAGCATGATAAAAACTCGACCTATGCCCACGTGACAACCATGCTTCCATTCGTCCTTCCCCGATCGTTTAACACGGTACTGTACACGATGCAGTTCATAGTATTGCGATGTCGTGACATTATGTAACTGAATGGTTTATCAAATGGAAAGTACGAACCATTTACTTAAAAAAAAAGAAACAAATATTTCTTTATCGATATCCTATAAAAAGAAAATCCGGATAATTCGTGTGGCTAGCATTAGCTAAGTATTTTTATCGAATTTAATCGAAGAGAACGTTTATATTAATTTACGATATATTGAAATTCCTCGACGAAATTGATTCCTCTCCATAGAGAACCGAAGAAGACGGATCTCTTTAAATGGGAGAATCGGAATCGCGTTTCGTTCTAACCAGGTGGCTTCATTAGGCGAATCGATCTCGCGTCAGGTCAATCAGCCAGCAAAGACTCTTTGTGATTCGCGTGCAGCAAGAAATTCTCAGGTGCCATGGCGAACAGAGCTGTGCTCGCGGTCCCGGCTAACTGTTCCACCGGCCACCACTTTTCCTTCTGCGTCATCGTGGAATTTCAAGCGGCACGATCGGTTCCGTTCCGAGCGGACACTTTCGTCACCCGACTAATCCCATTTGTCCAACGCACGTGCATGAAATGCACGATCGGTACACGCTGCTACGGCAATCGAATCGAATTACAGTATTTACAGTCAGTTATGCGTTACTCGCTCGGACGATCCTTCGAAACCTTGTTACTGAAACGGTACGAATCGATTTTTCCACGTCAAGGTTGCTCGGTAACGATCCTTACCGAACAGAATAGTTCGATTATTACAGTCGAGTACCCCGCGATGACCGCGGAGAAATTTTCCCATTCTGCCTTAATTAGTTTCAAGTGAAACGTAAACCCTAACGAATCTATTGATCTTGTTCTAAGAGAATCCCATTCCTGATGAAAAAATCGCGAAATGACGCTAGAAAATGATGAAATATAGAAGGTCGAATGCCACAACCGTAGAAAGTACAAATGAAACTCTAGGGAAAACTGACTCACTAGGCGACTCGACTGACAGCCCACGCGGTTTGCAATTTATGTTGAATTTTTTTCCATTATTAGCTAGGCAGCTATCAGATTATAAATTATTATAGTATATAGTTAGGTTAAACGTTATAAAAATACCATTATGTAAATACTATTCACGTGCTATTTAACGATGCGTTTGAAGGTAGTAATTCCTCACGCTTAATGATACACTAGGGTGTCGTTATATTAGAACGTGTATTTCAGTTAGTCTCATTGCAGCTGCGGGATCTTTTTGAACAAGTTTTTCGTCTTGTTTACGATATTAGTTAAATAAACCAGTTGTACGAGTTGTTTCATACAGCTAAATATTTAACGCGCATCAAGAAGAGATCCATTTAAACGATGTCAAATATTTAATAAGTTCCTAATCGAAGAATTCGGACTACGTTTGATGCAAAATTTTAATCGAAAGTTAAAATATCGATAATGTACGCTAATGTATCGCTCGATCTTAAAATCGCTTTCTTATTAAAAAAAAAAAATGTTATATCTATATCGTGTCTTTTACGATATATATCGTACGTCGCTTTACGCGTTTACCGTAAAAATGCAAATTGACTGAAATTTGATTTACCCGTTAAAGATAGATTATAGGAGAAGAAAATTGAATAATGTAAAAACGCGTAAAAAGAGGATTCGCGTTAGCATTCATTGACCAATTATTAAAATTAGCTTCGTCCTATTCCCTATTTTATACTTTCTTTATAGGATCTATTTTACTTTCATTCGCGAGCAAGTTGAAAAAAACGAGCGTAAGCGGAATCTTAAATGCGTTACAACTTTTATCTAACGATGCTAGTAAAATAACAGAGGCCGTTCATAAGAAACGAATGGCTGCTAATTAGGAATATGGTTGTGAAGAAAGTTTATTATTTTGCGCGTTGTGTCATAAAACGACGGAGAATGTAGCCAAGATAAAACCTGAAAAGTAGTTTATGGCAGCAGAATGAGATGACTCGTAAAATAATTAGAAGTCAATATACAAGCTTTTTGCATACTACCATTTGTAAAGCGCGTATAAACACCAATCATGTCCAATTAAAGGAAGTGAAAATAATTGAGTCTTCAAATTTTACTGCAAGTTTATAAAGCTCCTATCATTAATACGATTTTATTCACCGCTTTAATTCATTTTATAGAATATTTATAAATTATCATTAGCTTTCCCGATAATTTCTAAAAGAAACGCAACTTTATATCCATTGTCTTCAATGACATCGATTTCTTTCTAATTCTAATTATGATCATGGTCGTTTCGATATTTTAGTCGCAGAAAACATTTCAGAAGTGTATTCGTTATAAAAAAATTCCCTTTCTACGCTTTTCACCGATATATGTTTGTCATCGATAAAATATGTCACAATATGATGAAAGCTGTCCAAATTTTCCTGCAAAAATAAACGAATTACGAAACGTCCACCTGACCGTCCAATATAGACCGCAAAGTGCTGACGAGAAAGCAACAGGGAGGGAAAAAGTTGGGGATTGGATGCAAGAAATAATCCACTACGAAGCCTGCACCGAAAGCATGCTTCGCGTTCACCATAAATCATCGTAATCAGCTTACGACAGCGTGCAAAAAGCGGCGAGGATTTTTTCTAGGTTTTTCCTATGGACACGCGGCGTAACCAGGGGAACGAAATGAAGACATTTGAGACGGACAAAAAGGGGCGTCGCGGTCTCCGGAACGTATCTCAAGTCCGGGAGGGTGCATCAAACTCCGATGAGAGTAGGAATATCCTGGTACACCGGTGCTGCCTCTCTACCCGTGGAAGCTGCTTATGAAATTGTAATGGCGCGCGCGGTCTCGAAGCTCCACGCCGATCAACAAGGACGAACGGTGTATCGATTTTAATTTCAGCAGATGGGAAAAACGACAATGCATCGATGCACCGAGGCAATTCCAACCCTACCCCTCCCCTTTCCTCCACTATCGAACGAAGCCTCCGTCCCATAGATTCCATAGACTATAGACGACCGTTGCCTCGATCCTCGCTTCGGAATCGGTAGTAAGGGGGAAATGGAATCTACGTCGAGGGAACTTGAACCTTCAACCGGGATAAAATTACTAGGGAAGATTCAACCGTGCATCCGATTCCAGGGGCTGATAGCGACGATGGACGATATCGCACAAATCACCGGCTCACTTAACTACTATTCGTGCAAACCCTCGGCTACGACTCCAGGCTCCAGTTTACAGTAATTTATTAGGCGTGTAAACCTCCAGCTCTGCACCGGGGTCGACGGCCTCGTCCCTCTCATCAGGAGACCTTCGGCTCCTTCCATTTTTTCCCCCCTTGTGCTCGCGACGCTGCTCAAATGCTTCTCCACCAAGAATGCTTTAACTCCCCTTCGTGCTCCACGCTTTTTGCAACATCGAAAATCATCGGCCGCGCTCCTGTCATGAAATTTACATTCCACGGATATGGGGAAACCATGTGGATGGTAAGAATAACGATCCGTTGGACAACCTGTTCCTATACGGATCTTTCAACAGATTCCATGTACAAGCGGAAAGCAAAATTGAAATACAACGGAAAAAGTTGCATCGGTATTTTTAGTTAAAGAAGAATAACATGTGCCTTAAATTCCTGATACCGTCGCTTAATACACGCCGTCTCTAAGAATCCTGTAGCCTCGAGTCACGCTGATTTAACGTTTTGATTAATAAACCGCTTCGCAAATGTGCTCCATTTGCGAACATTATAAATGATACAGCAACAGGTTCAATAAACTACAACAATGGGACTTTCGAATGACCCCTGGCCTGGAAATTTCTGGCGAATTAAATATGATTATGGAAGGTCGTTGCGAGTCTCCTCCATTCTCGTTTGTTCCTGCGCTAACATTTTCTCAAACGTCTTATGATCGTTTCGCCTGAACAATACGCGTTTTCCCACATGGTTAATCCACGAATCTAGGATTATATAAGGAATTAAAAACCTACCGAATCGTACATTCCCATCGCATAAGACACTCGATATTATTTGAAAGGTTTAATGGAAAAGTGGCACGAGTTTACTCTTTCTCGGCAGTCTCTTACTTAGTTTGATACGTCCGCTTAAATTCATACGCGAACAACGCGCATAAGAAGTGGACTGTAAGCATTTTGAAAACAGGCACGAGAAGGGGTACGATAATCATAAGCCATTATCGCATTTAACCGCTACCCTTAATTACAAGTTAATTCTAACCAGAGTAACTGGAAAAAAATGAAACGCCTAAAGGATATATCTCGTTACGGCTATCTGTTCTACCTTCGTTAATTGAGAAGTGTAGATAAAATGCATAAAAAGTGCAGGAGAAGCTTCTTACATAAATCGAAACTCGTTTTTCGGAACATGTTCGGTCAAAGGATGAATCGAAGAGGCGTATAAAATTTGATATTCTTTTCATTGAAAGTAATCAACTTTAATAATTCAACAGTTGCGGAAATTACGTTGATTTTAAGTAGGAAAAAAGCAAAACTAAAATCGTCCAGCGATAATTTGTTGTTATAATCCTTCTCTTTTATCATTAACATAGCAGATACTTATCGAGACTCGAATACTCGCTTGATCAAGATATTAAAGGAAGTAATCTAAGTTTTTGTCGTATAAAGGAGCGGTACAATATAATATTTATACGTTAAAATATGAAAAGGGGGAAACTTTAAATTGATAAGCCATTGATCGACGTTCGGTTTTAACGATACACGTTATTTACACATTTATTATATGTATTTACATATTTATCGGTAAATGATACTAGTAACACACAGGTTAACGAACCGAGATCAGCTTGATCTTTCCTCGTTGTGGGAATTCTGGCCTCGTGCGTGTATTTAAAAAAGAAAAACTATCTTATTTCCGAATAAATATCACACTTGACATTAGGTTCGTTGAATGGTCTAGAGAAAGGTAACTGAACGTGGTACAAATGAAACTGTAAGCCGAAGATAAGGATCAAGTTACTTTGTTGTACCGTTTGGCGGGAGTAAAACGCGTGTCTTTCTAATTCTGGTTGTTTGCGAAAGTAGCAGATCTTCCAGAACCGTGCGGTCAGACGTGGAAAAATTTGTATTTGAACCTTTGTCGAAAGAAAGACCTTCGAAACAGGCTAAAGCGCGAAGGGAAGAGTTCTGCGACCACAAGTCACGCCAATTTAACCTGTCCACTGCAAGGTCTACGCTCTACGGCTTTGTTCGCTTGACTGCAAATCAAGCTAGTTTTCTCTACTACAATGGGGCCTAGCCATTCAACACAATCGAGAATCGAAAAGCGAGCACAAGTTAGCTGATTAGAAATGAATTCTCCGTTACTTATCTTGGAATAGAAAACCGGATAGGAACAACACGAGAAAATAGTTTACAAACTGCTTGTAGAACTCACCGGATACGTGCTAATTCTGAACGAAATATTCATTAAGACAGTATTCTACTAATATTTTTAAACTTTTTGAAAAAAAAATTATAATTATAGGAATTATAGGAATTATTGATTCCTTCCCATAACATAACATCGTGGTTTGATGGGTCAATGACCATTATATTTATCAAAAAGTTTGCTTCGACAAAGGAATTTACACAAAGCGATCTTGGAAAAAACGTGTTTCGTATTTCTGAATATCAAAGCTCGAATATCTTGTCGGCTACGTGCATTTATCGAAGCCGTTGCACAGGTTAGAACAAAGCCATGGCCAGAAAAATATCCAATATTATTATTACAGTCTTTTGTAAGTTTTCTAAACATCATTCTATACGAGCAAAGCTATTTTACCGATCGTGGCTTCGACGATAGCTATTGCCTCGATTTTTAAATAACAGTCATTATATCCTAGACGTAGCCGTATATGGATTTCGTGAACCCACAGAAATGGACGACGATGAAGGAGCAAGGAACCATTCTCTTTCTTTCGATTCGTCTGAACCGTCCAATTTCTTTGAAAGGGTAGAATCTAGAAAAGGTAAGCTTCGAACGAATAAAGGTTGCTAGGATCGAATCATTGTTCGTGTATATCATTCCCTTCTCTAATCATTGGAACGATCACGATGTTACTGGCATTACAATTGCATATTTCCTGCTAAAATTATCGACTTATTTCTTATTCGTGGAAAAATACCTTTTATTTTGAAAGGCTCGTAATGCCATGTTCACGCCGACAAGAGATCGTTGCTCACTGACCATAACATTGCGAAATATAAAGTGTTCCGTACCTTGAAATAACGAGTAACATTATCGGTCGATCGAAATAATTATCATCGTCGATGTTTTACAATCGTTTCACGAAATTGCGTGTGAAAGCGTAATCGAGATCCCACATAATTAAAAAGTTATTCGATGAGGAAGTACTAACTCGTTTGCCCCATGTAAAAGACGTTTAGTCGCGCCACCTTCCCATATGTGTGTAATTATCATCTCAGGCTTATTCATTGGTTTAAGCACTTTCTGCCGTGATTAATGCATAAACTACGTGTAGTATATAAACCAGTATGTTGTTGCATCGCCGATCGATTTTTTTCCAACCGTCGGAGAAAATATTCGACCATGATGAGCCAAGTTATTTATAATACAATAACGATAGTAAAATTTACCTATTTTGGATCGATTTTTTCCGGCCTATGTCGTTATTTGTTTTAAGATACTACTAGGAAATGCTTAAGGATAAAAAAACTGCGATAATATTGTTGTGCAACGTTATTCCCTAACGGTAAGAGCGTGCAACGATCACTGTCGCTGGCGTAAAAGAGGCCTAACGTTCTCTGGAAATCTATCAGCGACGGAGATGTAGAAATGGTTTCGAAGAAACTATTTCGAATTACAACCGGCATTCTGGTGAAACACAATGGTCCTTTGACAAGAAGTAAATGACAAGCGTTGAAAGGTAAGCACGGCAAATATGAAATATCACGAGGATCCGGCTGAATATCGTGAAATTACGAAAAATCGATAACATTATGAAATCAGGAAGACACGTAACGTATCAAGATGTATCGATTTTACGGCGCATCTTACGTATCATGAAGTACGAATCTTACGGTACTGTGCACCAAGAAATATAGATCTTACGGTGCATTGATGATTAACGACGATGATATGGGTTTTAATTGCAGGATGTTTCGATTCCACCGCATTGGTATCGAGTTGCTCGTAAATAAATCTTTATTTCCTCCCTATTTAAGTTTGAAAACGTTTTTGAAATTTCAAATGGACAATTTTCTTAAACGCGACAATACGTACGTATTAACTTCAATCTTTCTAAAACTAATGTAGCTTATACGGTGATTTATTTTCTCTGAGGCAAAATTGAATTTAGAGATATAAAACTTCGGGCCAAACATTTACAGGACGAACAATTGCAAATACAATCAACGTGTCTGAACAACGTTGTCTCGACAATTTCTACGAGCTTCTCCCGATAAACGGATATCTCGAAGCCGAATATCGCAAAAAGGGAGCGACGCTAATCGTTAGAACCAAAGGCAAACTCAGCGTGAAAGCATTCCAGTGCATGGGCATACCGAGACGTTTAAAAGTATCCGATCCCAAAGAGAAGATAGCATCTGGAATCGCGTGGACCATGGTCGATTTCATTGAAAAAGGAGGTGCTCCTTTCACGAGCCGAGGAAAAATCCCAGTCAGAATTAATTCCTGAAGAGCGTTACAATGTGACGTGGACCTTGCAGGCGCACCTGGATCACGCGAACATCTGGTTCCTCGAGGGGTAACAACCTTAAGCATGGTTCCTTCGCTATTCTCCAGTCCATTCGCTACTTCAGTCCAGTTCCTAGAAAAGGGGAGGTTGCACGACACATAGCTTTATTCAACACCCGCGTTTTGAAAGTTGAACCTCGACACGTGCTGTAAATGGTTCTGCAATGCGCACTGTTTTGCAATGCATCGCCTCGTACCACGCGTGGACCGCTAATGTGTCACTTCTGATTACTCGAGCGAACGTGCAATAAAAATGTGGACAAAGCGAGTCAGTTAGACTTATGATCTTTCGTGTAATGTCTTTAATTTATTACAGAAACGAGAGTGAATCGTGTTACGCGTTATAAAACTGTTCGTTTACTCCTTAAAAATCATACTTACATTACTTTATCATCAATCATCGAATTATTCAGCAATTAAAACATACATACGTATGTATTCGCGTCACTTATTATTACTGGCCATTAAAAATTTCCTTTCGTATTAACTTTTATTTTGACCGACGCTATCGATCTTCGTAGACGTCAAATCGTCGCTACTTATCCACGCGATCTTCCAAACATTCGAAACAGTTTAATAGCCGTATAAACAGCTTTGTATATAAATGTAAATGTTCCGGAAACGATCTGCCCGATTAATGAATGCGGAATCGCCGAACAAAAAGCGAAGCATTATCGTGGGCTACGCTGACAATGACTTTGACACGGCTGTTCCGAGTGCTTTCTCAGAGGGAACATTATTCTCCTTGAATAATTAATCGAAAAGCTATGTAATTACATCATTAATTGCGTAACCGCGTGATAGCGTAGCATAATTAGGAAGTCAAGGAAGTCGATGCGAACGAAAGGAACTGCTACCGGGTTCGTGCGACTCCTCTTTTCCCTCGTTCGAGTTGGCTTTCCATTGGATTTTTCCAACGGATACGACGATCTCTTCGATTGTAATCTGAATGCAACACAAACGGCCGAGTCGCGTTAACTATGTCGGATGCGGGCGTGGAAATGGAAAGTGGAGGAAGCTCGCTTGTGCAATTCTCCGTTGATTACGAGAAGTACGCGTTTGCAATGTTTCTTTTCCGGAGTGAACACTCCCGAGTTTAGTGTTATTCCGTGCTGACTGTGCACACTCGAGAACGATCACGCTCGATTTCTATCCGTTGAAATTTCCTTCAACCTATTTTACCTAGAGAATATTTTCTCTACGGAAGAAAATAAATAGTCAGCAGGACGAGTAGTCGCGCTTCCGCCCGAACTATCGCCAATATCGAGAGAAACCTTTATCCTTGAATTCATTTACCTTGATAAATAGTCTCGACTGGCAGCGCGTGTCTCCGATTCCGAAAAGGACCCCATTGTCCAAATGCGTTCTTCGTGCTCGCGTAGCCGTATCAAAAACAAACTCCACAGCAATTACAAGGGAGGAAAGAAGGAAGAAGAAGATGGGCCAAAGATTCAGATCTCCCCGTGGCTAGGGTCGTCTGGGATAGCCGTGGTGGCATTCCAGGACGAACGATCAGCGGACGAAGGTAGTGCAGCGGCGCGCTACGCTGCGCTGGTGCGCTCACTCGCGAGCACACGGTCCTTAAAGGCCGGATTCGACGCGCAGCATGCGTGCATTCGCATCGTAGCGGCATTCTTAAATCAATTAGCGACGACCAAAAGAACCAGCCGACCTTCGATCAGCCGACCACTCGGCTACCGTGTCCCCGTTGCTGCGGATCGCTGCTATTACCGCCGCGGGGCGCGCGTCTATTCTATCGTCGTCCAACTTTCGAACGCTTTTTGCCGCCAAACCGAAACACGCCGCCGTGTATTTCCTTCCTACTAAATGGCTACATCCTTTCGTCCTTCTTCGGAAGACCACCGACCGCGAACACGACGGAACGCGAATCCCCGATTTATTTCAAGTCTCTAGGCCAACTTTTTCCCCGCCTCCACCGGGGACTCCAACAGGTAACCTACGTTTCTAAGTAGGCTTGGATAAGGGGATGCTGGGATACCTTCTACTCGATGATATTATTACGACCTGAATCAAAGGAAGATATCTCCGTTCTTTGGCGTTGATATCGAACGATACCTCGACGATTGGAAATATTTCAATTTTGGTAAAAATCGGCAGAGAATTTTTGATTCCGTGGCTGATATAACGTACGTAAGACGGAGTAAACGGAGTAAAACGATTTAATTTACAACGTAACCCCATAACGAGTCAAAGGTTTGTGTCAACGTGATTCCGAACGAACGACGACACGGGACTCTCGTTAGAATTTAGAGGGTCGTAATTTTATTTTACAGGCGCACGGTTCCGCGTAATTCCTCCATCGAAGCGAAGTACGTTACTCCCCGTAGAAGTTCGTAAATTAACAACAATACTAGAACGGTGTGTTACTTACGATCCACAAAACGAAATGGAAAATACGAAACGCGGAAAGCGTAAAATTGCCGTTTGCTTGTAAATCGTACGTAAGTTGCGCACACCCACCGATTCGAACGTTGCTAACGTCGCGCGACCACCAGTTCCCGAAGACGTAGCATGGAAGCCCGTTACGAATGACATAACGGCAACTTCGATCTTGCGCCAAGACGGAGAAAACGAGGCAAAACACGGATAATGCCGTGGACCGCGGCAATACCAGGAAGGGCAGTCGATATTTCGTTTCTTTGTCGGATCGTTGCGGTCGATTCCTAGATCAGCCAAGGGGACAAATCGAAACGAGAAACAAAACGAACGGTGCTGAGCATCAGGTAAAAGGCCTGAAGAGAAGGAACGGTCGCAATCGAGTCACAGTCACAGGAAAACAATCCTGCCCAACAAGGAAGAAACGCGGTGAAGAAACACGCAAACCCAAGTTACTTGGACGATGCATCGAGTAAACGGAGAAAAATGTTTATTACTTTAGGAATAAAATTGTTTTGCGTTCCGTTACTGCGCTCCCCTGTTCAAACGATCGTTGCATATATCTGTGGGTATATACTTTTATAGATACTATAAAATATTATGTATTTCCACAAAGATAATTAACACTATGTATAAATATGTACATCCATAAGTCTGATTGTATGCCATATTCTTGCTAATTATTGGTTTCCGCGGTCTTACTTTACAAGCTATAAACGTCAATTGCGAGCGCATTACGAAAGCCAATATTATACGCAATATTAAATATCTTTTCCACAATTGAAATCACTTAAATAGAACGTATACCCATCGAACTGGGTAACCGTTTGTTAAATATGTATCTGTACGTCTGTTTTAAGAACGAAGGATTCTATTATGTCGATCACAAAAGAGACTAAAAATTTATTTGACTTTCACGAACTTTGAAGAATGTCCTCTCTCTATTCAAAGTGCCTTTCTATACGAATGCGACGAGGGTTAACTTAAAACTAACGTTCGAACTGTTCGAACGCGTTAAACTTTAGCACGTCAGTTCGTAATAGAAAAAAAAAAGGTAGAAAAAAGTGTATTGTCCCAAAGAATAAATGAAAAGAAAACGCAATAATCTGTCACATTCCGTGGTCGGCGGCTCTCGTAAGTGCAGCACCAAGGAATGCGACCAATTATAGCTAGAAGAAAACCGAACGGTTTCCGGCGTGTTCCATTGGAAATTACGCGAGGCATTCGCTAATTGCCCAGCAGAAGCGCGCGCGCGCATCGATTCCTTTCCCCCAAGTTGAACGCCGGCAGAAATCAAAAGACAGCGATCTCTCTGGCAACATTTTAGGTTCGGTTAAACTGTATCATAATTACCCGAATCGCCGGCGTAACTCGCAGCGGCTGTAATAACAACGCGAGATAATTTTATATGCATAACGCATATCGGTTAGCGGATGATACGAGGCCACACACCGTATTCACCAACGCGGTTAACTATAATTTAAAAGCGTCTTGTTATATTTCTTCTCACGTTTCTCCTTACCCATCGTACAGTACACCGGAGCCGTTTTATACCCGTGCACAGTTCGGTATACAGCGACAGGGTAGTAGAAATCCTCGTCTGGTACACGTTCACGCGCTATCGCGAACCCAAGAAGAGCGTGCTCGCGCGCATGAGGGTGTAATATAATTCAGTGCCTCCATGGCGATGGCGTCCTTTCGTTCGACCGATATAACGCGCGAATTACTTGCACGTAATATACTGCGAAACAAAGCCCGTTAACGTCACGAAACGGTGAGCTGCAAGATATTTTGTTTAGTGTCCCGTAACTTATACTGTCCACGCACGACTTTGTAAGAGGCAGGGTAATTGAGTACTCGTACGAAACGACTGCTAATACGGCCGGCTGTTTTTACGCGCGCCAAACCTGAACGTAAATCTGTTCGTCCAGGGCGATATCTGAAAATGCCCTGGCTGATTTATGGGCCGGATCAGCTGCGCGAATATATCAGCCCAAGCAGGCAACAACGTACCGACCACCGCCAAACGTAACGTGAAAACTCAATTTTTGCCAGACACTTTGTGTCCCGCCGGTATGTAATACATACTTGCCCGTACAAGCAGATGGAAAACGTTCGACTCGTGTAACTCCGCGGATTAAGCTTGTACGATCAGCGTACTACTTTGCTTCTATTTACAATCATCGTTATACGTATACTTGCAAGGATATTCAAATGGAGCGTGACTATCTTATTTTGTCGATGCTTTTCATTGTAAAAATTGGAGCAATTGTACGATGCAGAGAGAACGAAGAAAATTTGTCTAATAAGAAATGTAATTAAAACTGGGGAAATAGTACATTCAACGTTGTTTATAAAATCGATAGTTAACGTGTCGTTATGGATATACATTTCTGCCATTATCAATAAAATATTATTTCTTTAGTTTGTTACGTTTCCATGTATCCACTAGTCGTAGTTATATCAACTCTGATCGAATATTATTTACATCCATATTTACTTCAACATTCTCTTTGTGCTTGAAATTATACGCTCGTAATTTAAGCTGCATCACCGAGCCAGATTGCCTCATTTCATTAGCATAATCTTCATAAATCTTGGATAAAGCTTTTATCGCGCATGTAAGTAAATGCTGATTCTCTACGTTTCACACATTTCTGTTTCATCTAACTATTATACGAAAAAAACGGATATCGAAAAAAATCGCCCAACTTTAAAAAAAACAAACCCTCTCTAAATACTTTGTTCCATTGAATGAATAAAATAAACGTACCTATGATTTTGTATAAATGTTGTGTACAATTTCTAATTTTCTCGTGTCATTTTTACCAATACTCCTAGTTTTTATCCATAATTATTTGAATATTCGTTCACAATTTGCAGTTACTTTGACTCGATAATTTTATGTAAAATATATGTTGCAGAGTAGGATGATTCCTCTACTTTGTAGAAACTAATTTAGTCTACTATTTTATTACTGACATTATTGCTACCCGCTGCATCATCCATTATTCATAATGCAGCCTGGTAGACGATATATTTAACAAATTTTTCCAAGGAAAAAAAGTTCTGCCACTCAACCTCGAAACATTTTTTATAATGACGATAGAAGAGCCACGATTTAAGCGATCTGAATATTAAAGTGAAATGCAAAAGAAAATATCAAAGTTTGGTATCTTTATAAGACATAGAAGAATTAATCTGCAAGCGTATGGAAAAAATATCCAAGAATAATGAAACGTAAATGTCAGTTCTCTTATTAATAAATTACATTGGCACATTACGAACAATCATCAATGGTCGTTCCCGTGTCTGAATATCATTACTCTCGAAGCAATTGAGCAGTGAAATTTGCATTCAATCGTCGAAAGTATTATCCTACACGCCTAATGCTTCTACACAAACCTCTCCCCTGAAATATTATCATAGGAAGTATACGGTCTGACGACATTCCCCTTGCGATTCTCTTTGCAATTTTCAGTTCTTTTTTTCAAACAAATATGATCAAGTATAAGACAGTTTTGTCGAAAGACAACGAATGTAAGATTTGTTATTTTCACAGCTATACAAACACGTACAAAAATGAACTTCCATTCTCTTCAATTTCAGGATGGTTTTCTGTGATATCTGGCAACAATACAACGGGTAGTGCAAGAGTCTACAGAAGAGTCGATTCCTTAGTACGAGCAGGGGTACCAGCGTTTCTTTTGGCTGCACCTTTAAGGGCATATATTCTGACCCACTCGAAAATGGGTAAGTGAAAATATTGTGAATATGAAATACGTACTAAGCTCTAAATTCGTTCTTCTATTACATATACGCATCATTCTTTGAGGTAACTCGTTAATTGTATAAATTAACTACTTGAAATGTCGCGTTCTTTGGAAATTTAATTAAGCGTGTGAAGCGAGAGTACGAAAATGGAAAAGGAAGAAACGAAGAAAATAGCGATAAGAGTGTTAAATAACAATACGTTGAAAACGTAAAAAGATCTATTAAATATTTAAAACAAAAGAGCAAAAGACTCAGAGTCTAACAGGATATAAAATGTAGCGTAAATGGAGAAGAAAATAGAAGATAATCTTAGTACAGAAAGAAAGAAATTAAACGCGAACGAAGAGAGTAAAGTGAATCAATAGCGTACAAAAAAGTGGCAGAGAAGGCAAAGAAAGCAAAACACAGAGAAAGGAGAAAAAAAAAGAGAAATAATGACACACATGAATGTAATATCGTAATGACAAGCGGCAACGTTCTTGACCTAAATGCATATAAATATCAATGTTCGTACCCTGATCTGGTAAAAAGAGAAATATGGGGAATGCGCAAATTATACGTTCCAAACGGTAGCAGAAAGTTAAATGCGGTAAATAGAATACATATATATGTGTATGTGTGCGTGTGTGTGTGTATATAACGGCGGAAATACGCAAAGCAGTGATATAAGAGGCATACCGCGTGAGCATTAAAGTCTCTGTCTTTGTCATACACTTAAAATTGTTGACATTAATTCTAAGAAGTACTATATTATATTTTCTATTAGACAAGAAATTATATTGTCATCGAAAATTAATAGGTAGGTCAAAAATATTCTTAACGATAGTACCTCTGATAGTACTTCTCAAGACAAATTCAATAATCTTTCATGTGTATCACCGGTTTCAATTATTTATTGAGATAATGGACTTACTTTGGTGGTTTTTGAAGAAACTCCACTGGATTAGGAAAGAGGGATGATGGTCTTGCTCGCGCCTGAAAAAAGAAGGCGTAAGAGGTTATTTCATATTGTAATGATAATCAATAATATTAATAAATGAACGTGTGTTAATTAGACAAACCTGCAGTAGCATAGGAAGACGACAAAATAGGAGAATATGTAAATGGGAATAATACACATAATAAATCGTGCGAAATAAATTAATACGTCTTAACACTACAATTGTTGACATCTGAATATCGCTCCGCGCGGCAACTTCGTCTTTCGTTTCGTTTCGTAGTGGTGGGGATGTCAACACGGCGGCAAGTCGAGCACTTTTGAATCGACGAATTCAGCAGTAAACACACAATATTTCATACAAAAAAAGAAAATACATTTAAGAGGTGGATATACAAGATGAATGTATTAGAAAGAAATATTCGTTCACTACTTTAATTTAGTTAAGTGTATAAAATTCATTGATAAATAAAAGATGTACATATGTATAATTAAATACAATGTCTTTTAGCATGAAATAAAGCTATGTTTTACCATATAATATAGAAATATGTATTATCTATATGCTTATTTTTATGAACTATTGCTTTTCATGATAATATTGACATGTATATACATATTATATACATTAAAATTAATCATTATTACTCGTAGATTACATTGACTCACATTACTATGGTTATATATTATTTAATTAAACATATTGTTATTAATAATCTTTATCAACAAAAATCTTGTGCAATCAAAAGAGCACTGTAGAGGAGATTGTTTTATATTTCAAAAGTTGACACGTATTGTAATTAGTAGAAAAAGAATGAACAAATTAATATTGTTTGTAAGATTTATGTATATAAAATCATATCGAATCACTAATCATCGTAAAAATTATTTCTTTTATTATTTTTATAGTTTTATTTTGCACTTACATTTCCATATTTTCTTTTATTCGCATTAAATTAATGATTTTGTACTTTTCATGTATCTCAATTTCGTCCCTGTAATATTTCTTAAGCATCAAATACTTTGTAATTAAAAGTTCTTTATTTATTTGCAGAAAATGGCAATTTACGAGCTCATTACACAAAAACCACGATCAGAGCTGGGGAAATTCTACGATTAATAGCTGTTTTTCAAGACACAAGGAAATGTAGTACGGTTTCCTTCGGAATTTCCGGCAGCTCTTCCGAAAAGGATCAGTACGCTCAGTGTTTGGATCCACACGGTCGAGAAGTGTTTGCTCCCTTATCCGCAAGAGGCGAATTTTATGCTATATGTCAGAATGGAAGTATCGATACCGGAAGCGATGCAGTATTATACAAAGTGCATCACCTTGCGAGAAGACCATTGCCTCTCAGGGTAAGTTTATTCCATTGTTTTCTTCTATTCGTGTTTCTTTCCATCGTTGCTTTCCTTTGATAATGTTTTATCCCCTGTATCTACTATGAGATCTTGTATATCTGAATATTTACAAAAATTTGTAAACTTATTAAAAATATAATGCTTGAAGTATATAAATAATCAGCAAGTACTATAACACAAACAATACCATTAATGTTAATATAAAGACCAATGAATTAATAATAATATTAAAATTAAATTCGTCTTATCATTGCTTACTGAATTACATACTTCAAGATTTTGCCATTTTCAGGTCCGTTTGATAGCCGGTCCACTACCTGTACCATTGCCAAGGGAATATGGTGGTTTAATGCAACTGGAAAGTTCGACTCGAGGGCCAATTGTTTTAGGATGCATTGTACCGGAAAGACCAGTTCACAATCCTGAAATGCTTGAGTTAGTTGTAACCGGAAATGGAGCGCCAAGAGTAAGAAGAGCTAGACTAGGTTATCCGTCAGAAGCTAGACTTTTGGCATCGCCGAAAATGCAACGATTATTATCTGCCTGCAGGTAAATTAATTTTACATTGATCATCGATTATTTATACTATACATGTTTATGGTATATTATTTTTTCAAACTGATCAGATGCACGAGAAATTAAGCGCATTCTCATTATAACTAATCAGATATAAAATTATTTGAATTATTCAAAGAATAAATACATGTTAACACAGAATATAAATGTGTCATGTTCGCACAATTTGACTTATGATGTTACTATTTCCGTTGTTTGAACCTAGTTGTTTGCAATTTAATTGATTGACCAAAGACTCAAGCAGAATATTAATTATGGACTATTATTAATGTACACCTGCTTAATGAATTTTTTTATTGTAATGTAATTAACTTCATATTTTATTTTATTCATAGATTGCAATATCAATTTTTTATAAATCGATTGTTTCTAGACCGATGTATCAAGCAAAGATCGATTTCATGTACAGTATGCGCACGTACATGTACTGATAGGTAAAAATACAATATATGCAATCACTGTTAGAAAATAATATACCGTACAACGTCCCGTATTACCGCGATATTCAAAGGATGCAAAACATTTGTAAATATATATTCTATGTGGCTTAACCTGTTCTTCCACTTTAGCCGGGCTGTCGGAGATCGTGCAACGGAACCAAGAGTGGCACCTCTGAAACTGCATCCAGTCGGTGAAAATCTTAAAGAGATGCATTTGAAGAAAATCAAGCCGAAACCGGAAACGAAGCCAATTCTACAAAGCTTGAAAGACGGACTGGAACAGTTGAAGAAGAGCACCGTTAGGGAGAAAAGTCAAACTAGACAAAATTGTCGGAATGGATTTCTAGATCGAATTTCAAAATTCGCCCAAGGTGGTCGTAGCAGAAATCCTGCAAAAAAATCGGCTTCGTTTACGTTTGCAGTGAAACCAGAAATTGCGATGAGATGTCAAGAGCGTTACTCCAGTTTGGAGCCAGAAACTACCTCCCATCCGAGTCATTCGAACTCTTCCAAGCAACCTGTACAAAGATCAGCGTCCACCAGTGTTTTAGAAATGCCGGCAAATGTTGAATTACAGCCCAATTATTCTCGTGTTAGAGATAGTCTTACACCAGTGCCATCCCTTCCCAAGTTAACCAGGACCAAAGCTGATGACATTTATGCAGAAATTTGTGAGAATGCGGCTGCGCAGGTCGAGAAGTGTCCCGGAAGTCATGTGATGGCTAGGATCAAAATTATTGTTAAAGGCCGTGATTCGTCCACAGCTCTGCCAAACAAGATTGGCGATGACAGTAGATACGCAAACTCTATGGTAACGAACAATCAAATTGATTCGATTATCAGCACGGAAGACGAAGTTATTTACAACACGATATTCTGAAAATGAAGAATTTTACTATTATAAGCTAACCGGCTGTGTTTGATGATCGAGAACCCGTTGATTATTTTCATCAACGTACCATTAGAAATTGAAACTGTATCATATTATACAAAAAGCACTACGAAATAATATGTAATATTCAAGAAATCGTAACAATTGCAGGTACATATGTTTGCCATACGTACTAACACTAGTAACGAAAACGAATAAAATTTTAAGAATAAAAAGCTCATCTTTTTTCTAAGAAGAAAAGAAATTAATCGAAGCGATGTAATATGTGCAGAAAAATACCTGATCAATTTTTCATAAAATTTGTTTTACTGCAAGAAAGATAAGATGTACAAAATAAAACAAATATATGAGAAAAGTGTATAACATCTTTATTTACAATTCATCCCCTTTTATTTTAATAAAATAATTCATATTATACTTTATTTCTACTTTTTTTTTCTTAGAACCTTGGTTTTTAAAGAACTTCTTTTTATATGAGGCTTTTTATTTCTTTCTTTCTTCTTCTTTGGAATTTCTTCTATAGCCTTTTTCATTATATCAATGGCTTTCTGATTGTCATCATTTAATTTAAGCTCAATATTAACATCAGGATACTTTCCAGAAAATCCTTTTGGAAATAGCGTTCTCGACATAAGCGATGCCAATTGATGCTTCTTTTTTTTTAACTGATGCTTTAGGCTTGCCTTTTCTTCCATTTCCATTGCTAAATTTCTGAGAAATAAGATCGTTTTTGTCATAGAATAAAACATACAGTAACAATCATTATTGATGCTTTTAACCAAGTTATATCTTACTCTTCGTCCTCCTCTAAAACCAAATCCATTTCTTCAACTGCTTTACGTAACCAACCGTTTTTTGAATTATCTCTACGACATTTTAATTCCAACTTATCAATTTCACGAGCAATCTCAACTCTCTTTTTAGTTGCAATTAGCAATCTATCTACTACAGGAAACATAGGTATATCTTCCGCTAGATATAAAAAGATTGTATTCATATTAAAAGTTCAAATTATCAAACAGTATATCATTGTTTAGTTTATTCACTTACTACGACCAAGTGTTTTACACAATTTGCTATAATATTCCTTTTCAGATGGTTCCATCATAAGAACTGTTATACCATCTTTTTGTGCTCTTGCTGTTCTTCCACTTCTGTGTACATAACTCTAAATAATAATTACAAGTACAAAATTAAGAGAAAAACTTGTATTTTAATCAGATATATTATAATGTGATGCAAGCGATTATTCCATCTATATTACGCCGTAAGGTTGCGTTTAATTAACGCTAATTTACTTTATATTCATTGACACATACCTCACTTGTTCTAGGAACTTGATAATGTATTACATGCTCAACATTTGGAATATCCAAACCTCTTGCAGCTACATCAGTAGCTATTAACAATCCGTTTTCATCAGCCTGAAATCTGATTCCTTATTATGTATCTCAAAGTTGTATGCGTGTTAAAGAAAATTTACCTTTCTAAATTTTTTAATCGCTGTTTCTGCTGCATACTTGCATGTAATGGTAAAGGTTTACAATCAAGTATCCCTAAAAGAGTAGCTAAGCGTTTTACACAACCAATACTATTACAGAATACCAATGTTCTACCAGCATATCTTTTTAGGAAGTAGTAAAGATAATAATCTTTATGATCTATTGTACATGCTATTCTACATTCTGTCAAATTAGTTGCAGTACCTGATGAATAATTTTAGTTATATTATGCTAAATTCATTATCTTTCAAATACATAACAAAAAAGTTTGCAACCTGATTTTTTTGTAACATCAATAATTTTTGGGTTCTTTATTCCTACTAGTTCCATAATCTTTTGTAATTTTTGAGCAGGTGTAAGCTTTTGTATCTTGCTTTTAGTATGCTTCCTTCTTTTCTTTTCCAAATACTCTGGAATATCATGCACCATGGTTAATGTAGCAGAAAATACAAATGTTTGTCTTTCTTCCACTTTTTTTTCATTCATATTTATTTTTTCCAGTAGTTGCTGCAATTCTTGGAAATGTCCCTTTTCTAACATTCTATCTGTTTCGTCAATAGCCAAATACCTATTTTATATTGGATAATATGTGTAAAGTAACATTATTTTCATAACATTACAGATAATTATGAAACTATTTAATAAAGAGGAAAAAACTTACTTAATAGAATCCACTTTACTAAGATGTGGATTACCTTGTTGTATCAATTCCCATAATCTACCAGGTGTTGCAATTACAATCTCAGGTCCTTTACTTAATATTCTTTCTTGTTTAACTGCAGCCATTCCCCCTAATACTACAGCTACCTAAATAATATCAGTACTTAATATAATGAGTACTTAAACAATTCCCAAGACTTACTAATTAGTAGTACTTATCAAAACAGTTACTTTAATGTCTGTATATTTGATTGCTTTAGTTAGGTGATCCTTAATTTGAATAGCTAATTCACGAGTTGGTGTCAATATTAATGCATACAGTGGCTTCGTATAATTCTGTGTTTTGCTCATTTTTATATTATTAATTACACGTACACAACCTATACCATTTTTATTAAGACCTTCAATATGTTCTTCATAATCAGATTCAGATGAGCTATTATCATTTTCCACCATTTTATTTTCAGAACAAATCCAGCCTTTGTTCTTAATAATTCCAGTTATTTCTTCCCCAAATTCCATGTCTGACTGTTGGGATTGTTTATTTTTTAATTCCAAAATACCATTTATAATTGGAATTCCAAACGCCAATGTTTTTCCACTGCCTGTTTCAGCTGCACCTAGTATATCTCTATGTCCCAATATTGCTGGTGGCAAAGTTAATGCTTGAATAGGAGTTGGTTCGTGAAATTGTTGGTCTTTTAATGCCTTTATTACAGGAGTAGGTACACCTAACATATACCATTGTTGGGCATCAATGTCATATACATCATTTTTATCCTTATTGCATTCATTAGAAAATTGATTATTATTATTAGGACTAATATCTAAACCATTTTTTGAAGACAGACATTTTGGTATCTTTTTAGCATTTCTTCCTTCTAACTTCTTTTCTAAAGATTTTGTCTTCTTAGCTTTTTTTAATAATGGTTCATTAGTAACTATGTCATTTTCTACCCATACATGGGAACGTTTATGCTTTGGTGATACCTAGAGATTAAATAATAAAATACAGAAATATACCAAAGTTTCGCTTTTAATGATAATAAGTATTATCATATCAATTTAAAATGGCAATATTATTGGAAAATATAATTTATAATTTACCTTAACTTCTTTGCTATTAGTTTCCACATTGTGGATTAAAATCTTTGTCTTGTTATTTTCTTTTGTTAATTTATAATCAGTTAGTTCCTCAATGCCAATCAAACCTTCAACATTACCAGCAAATACAGAACCTTCCAATTCCAGTGGTTTCCACCCACTTAAATTATCGTGTCTCTTTTTTGGCATAGCTATGACACTAACGCTCTCTATAATTAATAAATAATAATTAATGAATGGTAGCAATACTATTCTCAAATGTACATAACCATAAAACACGTGGAGAGTCGAGTGTTCAGCTCAGTAGACACAACAATACTATATACATATATGTATACAGTACATACTATCTGATACCATGTATATAGATATATAAATACATGTGTATAATGCTCGTTCTCTATTTTGGATACTGGTTCTGGCTGACCACTTCTGGCGGCAGACAACAGAAAGGGTGACAGAGTAATAGAGCTTACATCCTGCACTCAGAAGATGGCGCGGCGCACGTAAGCACCTGTTTCTTAAGCCAACTACTACATCCGTCCTGGTCCGTCCGCTCATTGCTCATTCCTGCGGTTGGACTGTCAGTCGTCACATTATACCATAGCTAAGAAATCAGTATTTAATATTAATAAAATATTTAAATATTTTAAAACAATATATAACTTGACATAATTAGTCATGTAACTAACAAATTAATTGTAGAACTTCAATAAGTATAAAGTAAAATGTTTTTAGGCCTACACAAATATCTGCAGAAAGAATACAATATCTATATACCGAAACAAAACAAGACTGTCATATGTTAAGAATGCGTTTGAAAGCATTACGAGAAAGACATTTACAGGAAAAAATGGAGATAAAAAAATTACAAATTTATTTACGATGTTATTACAAAAATTTCGAAAGTTATATTAATGAAATGTCTGAAGAATATTAAAAAAAAAAGTAAATTGCTTACGTTTTTAATGGATGTAGAAGAAAAAAAAGATGAAGAATATGAAAAATTACCTTTAGAAAAATTACTATTAGAAAAATAAAAACAACTAAACAAGATATATTAGATAATATTATATTAATTTAATTTCTGATGATTGTTATGACATAATTTTGACAGATACGCGATAAATAAAAAGAATAATTTTAAAGGAATTTCGAGTTTTCTATACAATATATGATATAGATATATGTTTAATACATAAATAAAAATTTATATGTTATAAATACTTTGTTAAATATTATTTTCGCAATGTTATAATTTGAATATAAATATTTCAATTACATAGAATGCATAACATTGACCACAACAGGAAATTGTTTTTACATTCATACAGTTAATCTAAAAAAGTATTTTTTTATTTACAATATTTTTGTATACAACAATATGCAATGAAACACAAAAATTTACAATTATCTATTTTGATTTTCACCATTACCAGTTGAATTATTTGTAAGAATGTTACTATCTTCAATCAAATGTGTATTTCTTTCTTGTGAATCAGTAGATACAGTTTTCTGTTCTAGAAGTAAATGTGACTGTGACATTTTCAATTTTTCCAATTGTGAAACAGTTCTATCTATTTCTGCAGCTTCGGGTAATGACGATATTTCAGAGGAAGTTCTTTGTAACAGTAGTGATTGTACATCAGACACTGGCAGATTTTTCGAAATTGGTAATAAAGGAGCCAAAGGTTCCAAAATAACGTCTCTGTTTAAGTATGTTATTCCCTATAAAAAATGCAGATTATTTGTTATATATATATAGTGTTACTATGTGATTCATTTAAAAATAATTGTGTACATTTTCTTACCTCTGTTTGTAACAAATTTTCTGAAATGCCTAAGTGAATTGCACTTTGATTTGGTGGAAAAATAACATGAATACAGTACTGTACATAAGGAACTAATTGTTCACTCAAACATTCTATAAATTTGAGCATGTTCTCCCTTTCTGAAGCTGCAAAAGCCTGAAAAAAATATGAATTGTATTAGATATATATTTATTTAATTTCAAACAATTGGTAAGATACAAGTTAAAAATATTAATTTACCTGCTGTTCTTGTTTATAAAAAAGTAATATTGACTTTGCTACATTATGTAAGGACTCTTGTAAAATCTTTGTACAAAAAATAGAAAGTGCTACTGGTGGACAAAGTCGTATTTCATTAAAAGCTGATATAAGTCCATTACAATATTCAGCTAACGGATAAAATTCAACCAATTGCTCTGGTGGATTCTCCTGTAAAATATGGTTTTCATTTCTATTATAAAGTGTAAATATGACACATAGATCCATTTCATTAATTGAAGAGAATATGGAGTGTCACTGACTTATTTTTTCATATAGATTTACGTCCTTTTGGCTTGTACCACCAATTCGGTGATACTCTGTATAATAAAAAGACAATTACTTACTGATTTAATTGTAGTAGTGACTTTAATAGTAGTCTTTTGTATTTTATTAATTAAGGTAAATGATTCCATATCACTCTCAAACTTTTTTGTTGTCTTGCGAATACTAGACTCAAATTTTTCCCCAATAACACGTACAAATATATCAGACATTCGGCCTGTAAAATCAGCACCTACTCTACCAAATGATAAACCAAAATATGTACATTGACCCAAAATAGAATCTATTGATATCACACCAGGTAAATCTTGTTCTAAAGTCATTAAAAATTGGGATATCTAGAAAAAAATTAATTATACTGTATTGAAGATATATTGTCAAAAAATACATAAATATCCAATATACCTTTTCTTCAACCCAATGATGAAATATAGCACACTCGTTTACAGTTAGATCCCTTCCTGGTGTTATTAGTTCGTCATCATTAAACATAGCTTTATATTGTGTTATTATATTGAATAAATGTATTCTGGATAATTCTATAGTTTTTGTGATATGAATATTAGCTAAATGGAAATAATACACATTATTAAATTGTCTATTTGATATAATGTTTTATACGAAATCAACCTACGGTCTTCTTTGGGAATAGCATTCAAAAGACTTTGAAGCCAGCTATCACGTGCTTGTAGAAATTTAATACGTAATTCAGGTTCTGTAAAAGCATCCATTGATCGTAATAATCCAACAAGTTGTAGACATCTTGCGAGTGGTAAATCACCTCTTAATGAACCAACAACTTGTCCCACCATGCCAGACCAACTGTTTTCAATTTCTGTCACTATGGACTAAATTATTAATAAACAACTTGGAATATATTTTGTTACATTCTGTAAGTATGTTAAATTATACCGATATAATTGGAATATCTCCATGTTTAGTTCCTAACTGACGTGCATATTGAGATAATTCTAATGCTTCATTATATTGATTACTCCTTAAACAAGATTCCATCAACTGAGGCATTTCAAGTACTTCAAGTAATTCTGCATTTCTTGTTAGTGTTAAGCTGTTTATTCTTCTATGTGTATTTATGTCTTTTGATGTATCACAAAATGATTGGCACTTTCCCACAAATTTAGGTATCTCTTGTACAAGTCCATCAAGTCGATTTTCAGTCTCATTAAACTTGAAATTAAATAATATATTTTTATTAATGGATAGACCAATGAAACTATAAAAATTACTAAAGTCTGGAACATTATTACTTGTTTAAATATTTCTCTAGAACTTTCTGCTGTCTGAATAAATGTCTTATAATTTGCAAACACCAACTCTTGTGTAGTTTGCAATACTGAAGTTTTCTCATCATTCAAATGACCAGGCTCTTTATCTAAAAAGAAATAGATACTTTATAATCTGTTTTAAATTAAAGAATTACATATTAGGAAAAATTGCCTTACTGAGCTGATCAACATCGTAACCACCAAGTTTTGATAAGTATTGATAAAAATCTGGATTTTCCTTCCATAATTCTGTAAGAACGTATAACATTGTATAATTATAAATAAAGATTTATTTCAAACAGGTAGTTTAAATGCGATATATAAATATTGAGAAGTGGGTTTTTTTCTACTGTAAAAATAAAGATAAGTTACCTGGTATGCCACTTGGAAATACGAGATTTATTACATTTTCAGTTTCGATATCCATTGTTTATTTAAATAATACATTTGTACATACGACTGAAATACTTAAACTATTATTACGTACTGCATATTGTATATATATCTATAGGTTACACGTCTAGAATATCGTTTCGTATCTTGACAGAATACCTCGATTGTAACAGTACAATTATTGGCTGTTCGTTGAATGAATAGTATACAAGTCCCACAAGGAAGATCCAATGAATTTAATTCTTGACTGGACTACTGTTTAATTTTTTAGTCTCAACTGTATGAAAAACTAAATTGTAACAAAAATAATTTAATCAACAAATAAGAATGTGTAAATAAAATATATTTAAAAACAGAGAGTTAAAATAAATTGAATAGCTATATTAAAATAGAAATTTTATAAAGAGTTTCGATAAAATTTAATGATTATGTACCAATGTTACCGTTTATTTTTTATGCTTTTCAATAATAAACGACAATTTTAATGGATTTTATAAGATATTTTAATATAAAATAATTTTTTGTAAGTATGTATATCATACAATAGTGTAATAGTACCATAGACATATTATTGTGGACATGTGATTATTCTGTTATTTCATACATGTAACGTCTGATATTATCTAGTTATTAACTATGATACAATTTAGTTAAAATAAGTGGTTATAGCTAAAATTATTTATACTGAAATATTACACAGTAACCTTCAATAATTCTTTCATTTAATACAAAATGATATTAAATGTTCTCAAACAGGTAAATACATCTCTTTTTCACTCAAAATGAGGTTATATAAATCTATCGTATTTGTGAAAATAATTATTTAATCAAATTATACAGGTTACAACATACTGTCGACGTCCTTTATTTAATGAGACAGTGAGATTATATGGTATATATGAACCGCCGTATTTAAAGGTTTTCTATGAATAGTTTATATTTATTAAATTATACTTTATATTAAATTTGTACCATGATTATGTTTAATATTTAATTTATTTGTACTATTGTAGCAAAAAGAATATGAGATACCAATTTGTCCTGTTTTAAACATACAAATTAGAGGATACAATTATCCTGTACTTGAGAATTATCAAAGCTTTGTTCACAAAATAGCAAAAGTATTTAATTTTACTATTGATCAAAGGTAATATTATAGCCATATTTTTTAGTATACAGAATTATTTGGTATTATACTATATCATAATGATGTGTTCTGTTTTCATAGCTTTCCTATACCACATAGAGAATATAAGATAAAAAGATATAAGAAAGGAGGTACTATAGTCGATGCTGAATATGATTTAAAAATTTATGAGAGAGATATACAAATATCAGATATGTCATCTATAAAACTTCCTATTCTTATTAGAATATTAGAAGCAACTTTACCGGAAGGTGTTTCATTACATGTTGATAAATATGATCCATTATTGGAAAAGAAACGTCTTATACCAAATAGGGATTTGATTGATATCAAGAAAGAATTAGAAGAATTAATTGAAAATAAAGGAAAATAAGAGTAATAATTACTAAAAAATTATTAATTTATATAAGAATAAAAAATTAGTTTTGTGTTGTAACTGGAAAAAATATTGAAGCAAGTTTTATAATTCATATAGCAATAAATAAATAATTCAGTTACGTAATTTGAAAATAACTTTTATTGTGTAAAAATTATGTACAATATAAAAGTATACATGTGCTTATTCAAGTTTTATGTATATGTAAATATAGAAAATATATATACATATATATATTTTCGTATTTAAATTGAAATCTTCTTTTTATAATAGTCCAAAGTGTACAACTTTTATTTTTGAACCTTCTTCTTGTCTTGAAGATTCCTTCTCTTTGTCATTAATAGTTTCTTCTATAAAATATAATATTATATATTTGAACATTATTATAATTATTAAACCATATCACTTACTTGGTAGTGGTTGAAAATCTTTAAGATAATCTTCATTTCCGAGGCACAATGGAAGACTTTCTGCTAACTCCCGTTTAGGATCAGTTAAATGTACTTGAGTAATTGTGGAACGTTTTTGTTTATGTGATTGACCCTAGAAATATAATAAAAAAAGTGAATATCACATATTTTTGATATCTTTAATACTTTACTTACGTTTATATACTTACTGTACCAGGTACTAAAATATGTGTAACAGTATCTGAAAATTTAACCTTTGGTTTTTCATTTGTTGTTAATGTTGTATCTGTGAAGGTAGGAAAGGAAGAACAGGACGTAGAACTAGAAGTAGATGGTGATATGATAGGTAGAGGTGGAATGTTGGAAGATATCTTAGATTCTTTACTAATATTAGTATTTGTACTGTTTTGTGGCGATACTAATTTTGAATGTCTATCAAATCTGTTTTGTGCGCCATAAGTGGAAGAAAATTGTGAATTACTTAGTCTCATATTATTAGAGGAATGCATATCAATGTTATCACAACTTCCATGAAGTGAAATGCAACCAAAGTCATAATTAAATCTGCACCTAGACTTAATATTGGTATATTTAGGTTGATCTTGTAAAATATTGGATGCAGAATTTTGTCTTTGTAATAAATACGAGTTGACGTTTCTTGTTCTAATAGATGAAAATTTTTTAATCGATTCATCAATATCAGCTAATCCTGATGTACTTCTAGATAAAGGAAGATTTTTTTTTGGAAGACTTTGAAAATAATTCGTAAATGAATTTGTTAAAGAAGGTGGTGGTGGAATATTGAAATCTACTTGCTTTTTTCCCAGGAAAGGTTGCTGTAATTTCACAATACTAGGATTATCATCATTATTAAAATTATTTGAACTGCCATTACATGAATCTTTTACTTGATTGTCAAGAAAATTAAATGAAGTAGATGCAAGATTGCTATGATTGTTATGTAAATTGCATGTTAATTTATTTGTTACAACAGAATCAGAATGTGTTTTAGATACAAAATTACTGATTGTAACAGATGGCTTAATATTTTTTAAAGGAGATGAAACAGTATTTGAGTCAGATTTAGTAGTTACTAAATCATTAAAAGATTTATCATATGGATTTGAAATATCTGTACCAAGTGTACTAAATGATGTAGACATAATATTATTATCTATGTTATCTAATGAAGATTTTAATAGATTAGAAGAAACATCTGATGTAACTGATTCATGTGTCAGACTATTAAAAGGAGTAGACATAAAACTATTTTCTTGTACTAGATTCGTTGTTATTGTATCATTAGGTATATTATCAAGAGGCAACTGCATTTCACCACGTAGGACTTTCTTCAGTGTGGTATCTACAGAGTTCTCATTAACTCGATTAGATATTCCTGTTTTTCTTTCATTTAAAGACAGACTCCCAAATGAAGTTGTCATTAAATCATCAGAAATGTTATTTAAAGATTGTGAATTACTGGTAGAAGACATTGTAGATACTGATGTTGGATGTGCATGAATTTTATATAGTGGTTTGTTGAATGATGTTGATGTAAAAAATGTATTTGGAAGTGAAAGGTGAGATGAATGATGGAAGGAGGTTGTGGTAAGAGTATTATTAGATATACTGAAAGATTTTGTTTCTAGATTACAGTCAGTTTTTTCATTAGGTGATATATCGGTAAATGAAGTAGATAATAAATTTTTATGAAGGGTATGTGGATGGAGAACTGGTAAGGGTGGAATTTGATTGCTAGTCTCTTTCTTATAATTGTGACATTTTGATTTTATGTCAGTTTGATTCTCCTTTGAAAAATTGTCACTTTCGTCACTATAAGATACTTCTCCTTTATCACTTATTGAATCAGAACACAGTGAACAGGATGCTCTAGAACACGTAGAATCTGAAAATTGTCTTTTATAGTATATTCCTTGAATTAAAATGTATAGTAGGATATTTCATTTATTCTTACGTGAACTACTGCAACTATTTGATCTACTTAATATGCGTTCAGCATTTTCTTTTGCAGCAGTTGCCATTGCTGTATCATTTACAACTATTGCATAAAAGTGTATATCCATAAAAAGATCATGATCATTCAAATCTATAGCAAGCCTAAAAGCCTTTTCAAACATATGATACCTACAATATCTAGAATTAGTTTTATGTGTTACACAAACGTTTTTGAAAAGTAAATATATGTAATACCTTAATAAATGATGGAAGAAACGTCTTGTTAAATCTCTTATTTCGTCTCCATATTCTTCTTCAATAGCTTGACTTATTGGTTTAATAGGTACATGAAAACTGCCTAATGCATTTTGTATAAGATCTAGAGAGTCAAATTATATTATGTTTACGTTATATTATCCATTACAAATCAATTAACACTACAGAAGTATATCTTACTTTCCCGTTCTGTTGTCAATGGTAGTTTAAACAAATAATTTACTATCTGATTTAATGCATGCATACATGCACGAGAATGAGTATCCCAATTCATAGCTAATAGTAAAGAAGTTGCTTGTTCAACTTGTGATAAAGATAAATATCTCTTGACTAATACATCACCAGTAAAAGAATTTCCTTCCAACATTTTAAGAACACCAAGAGGTCCTCTATAAATTTATTATATTAATACCATTTTTACTTATTACTTGTATTATAAAAAGAACTTATATAACGTTATACCGTTGAAAAATTAACAATAATAAAGAATTTCCGTGATTATGTAAATTAATATAACAATTTAAATCAGTTTTTTTATTCCATTCCATGCGAAGTAATGCTGGTTGAATTCTACAATGTAAATAGATGTTTTGTATTGTATTATATGTGTAGCAAATGGTGCTATTATATCTTGGCAAGAAAGTAAAGTTAAAATAATACCTGAAATATGAAGATAAATCAAGTATATTAGCTTGTGCTGCTTCTTCAGTCAATGTTTGACTTTTAATACAGGATAAAGCAATGTCAAAATGTTGAAATTGACCTTTATCATTTCCAACAACAAATATTATTCCATCACTATGCCACGATGCCAATGTAGGTATCTTAAATATATATACATATATATATATCATTTTGAGCATTTTAGAAATCATCGTTTTAGTACTGGACTTTACATATATGCATAGCTTACAAAAGCTGCTTTTACACTAGCAGTAGTAGCTCTAGTCTGGTCATAAATTATAACAGAACCATCTATACAACATAATAACAATAATTCTTGAGTTGGTGAAAATTTTACACAACTTGTATGTGTAGGCAATGATACAGAAACCACTGCTATTCTTTGAAGTTTATCTTGTTGAGAAACTTCATATGTACGCCACTCTATAGTTACTTCACCCTATAAAGTAATCAATTGTATCTATTGTAACATTATAGGATATAAATGATACAATACTATTACCTTTCTTGAAACTTTTTGTTCTACAGAATGAATAATATTATCATTACATGCATCAAACATTATACATAAGGGATCAAATTCACTACGTATATAACAAATTAATTCTAATTTTACTCTGAAAATAAAAATACATTATCTATAAATTAAATTTGCAAGAAATTAATATTTTTATTAAACAGTGGATAGAGATAAAAGGACAGAATTAAAACAAATAAAATTAAAAGCAAGGAAGAATCTCTTTTTGAATACCCTATTAAACGATAAAGATGTATGTTAGCACGATCATGTTCTTTTACAGCAGGACTCCAAGGATAAACTTCATTTATAGTAGATTTCCACCAAATTAAAATCTACAATTTTTAAAAGTTCATTACAAATTCAAGAAAAGATAACTGAGAAGTTATTAGTTACAATATAAAGATAAAAGATCTTAATTCGATAAAATTTTTCACAAATATATTTACCAGATCTCCACATTTATTGGTTTGTACTTTTTTGTCCAATCTGCGGCCATTAGGGCCAAAGAGATCAATCGTAGATAATTTTGGTTCAAGCTTATTAATTTTATCGAAGACATGTCTTTTCGATCTTGTAAAATGTACAACAGAAACTTGGTTATCATTATAGATGCAAAGAATATAATTTTTTGTGATTATCACTATAAATATAAATAATAAAATGTCTACAACTCTTTGAATAAACATATAAATGTAAATCATATAAAAGTATACAATTACCATCTGATATATGTTCCAACAGTTTTCCTATGAGATACTTATCAAAAGTTATTTTACATACATCACCAGTGGCAATATTAACTTGTATTTGTATTAATAACGCATTGTTTAACATTAATTGTAAAACACAGTCATCATACCACTGACAATGTACAATTGTATTATCCTTCAATTGTTCCTATAAGGATATAATTGTTCTTATATTATTTAATATATAGAACGCAAAACTAATTATATTTGTTCTTAGTATTTGATTAGAAGTTTACCTCTAAGTATTTGATAGAATCTTTTAATTTATTTCCTTTTTTATTTGTTGGTACATATATCATACCTCGTTTCTGACAATAAGATTTTTTTGCTTCTTCGTGTAAATGATCAATACGTTTGTCATGATATCTATAATAGTAATATAAAATTTGTTCTTGTTATAATAATAAAAAGTATTGTATAAAAAAATTATTTATTTGTAAAACTATTACAATATTTTAGAATGCAAATGCAATACTACTATTTTGTACACAGTTTTATTAACATGTTTCTTTATTAGTATAATTTATGATACGAATGAATTAATTTGTCTCACCGAAATGCACCAAAGTCTGTACTCTTTATATTAATATTGTCGTCAAAAGTCCATAAGTTTACTTCACCCAACAATGTAAACATTATAAAACATAAAACACTACTACTCTAAAAGCATCGAATATTCATATCAAACTGTATATAAACAAAGTCACGTTGGGTCTAAAAGGGTTATGTTGTGTTACATTAGAATCAAATATAGTTCATTCATATATATATGATAAACACAAAAGGCACACTATTTTATTTACTATTACTGGAACTTGTTCTTCACCATTTTGTTATAGAATACTGTATTACCGGTATGTCACTTAGATTGCAATTGCAATGTCATTCATAAATCATATGTATCACAAGTATAGGATCATAGACTTATAATATAAGTCCATGTATAGGATGGACTTAATGCACTTTTATGTCGGGAACTCTGGAGTGGATTTTAGTATCATTCTCAACGTTACCGATTCAGCATATGTCAGGTGACCCTCTCAGCATTTCTGTATCACGTGTCACATTACCGATTCATTATAGTAGTGTGAATTAAAGCTACATAAATTTCCTATGAAATTACAAATAGGATATACGAAATACAAAAATAACAAAATACAAAAGCTCTATACTCGTAGAACATTTATTTATTAATTTTTATTATGAAATAATTGTTGACTCCGAATAGGCTCTATTATAGAATACCAGTTGTTGAACATAATAGAAATTATTTTGACGAATAAAATCATATTTAGTAGAGAAGAAACATTATTTCATTGCATATTGTCAAAATTATTCCATCAGATCCGATACGATTTCACAAACGAAGCTTCGATCTAACTATGAGTCTTAAAATTAAGGCTTAAAACTAAAAGTAAATCTTGCATCGTCTCATGTGGTCGGTCAATTGATAAACTTATTGTTCTTGAAGTTAGAACTTGAAATAGGGAGCATAAAACAAAGGAGCATAAAATAAATGTCAAAGAAACGATATTTAGGATGATTTTAATGATAATTGTTTAAATTACACTTTGTTTCGAGCTTGGAAACGAATCGAATTATGTATTAGGTAGTATTGTTTCGTGATTACTGACGCAACTGATAAACCGATGATCTATCCAATAAATTGTGAGAATACACCATATGTCCAATAATAATACTTCGATTCGACACGGATAGTATATATGTGATTACACTTGTTGCTACCATATCACGTAACAATATTAGATCTCGTATTTGCAGAAATAGAAAATTATATTTCAGTCATTTCGTTTTAAATTTCACTTCAGTTATATCTTCGTAAGTAGATTTGGTAATTGCTCGTAACGAATCAAATATATCATTAAATGAAATTCCATATTACTTTCATTGCGATAAATAAATTGAATCTCGTAGAGTATTACAGTACGTAAAATGCTAAATCAGTTGTTAATTTTATAGAAACTGGAAATTAACGCGAGTAAAGTGCCCTTTTCAAATTTATATAATATTTACGCGTGTCCCTATGGTTTTGATTTCTATATATAACATTTTCATGTAAAATTATTCGTTCTTTTTTAAATGCACGCCGTTCTCAATCTTTCGATAATATTTATACAATTCTATCTTTAGCGCGCCAAATAAAAAGAAAGAAATAATAGAAAAACTACGACGATATTTGACGCGAAAGATTCATCAGGCATTGAACTTACTTTCACAAGACTGATTTCTTGTTATCAGTTGTTTCATTTGCGAATAAGCAAGCGAAAATATAGATTTCATCGATAAACTTTGTCATATTTAGGCGAGTAAATGTTATCGATACGCTAGTGAAATTATATCATTGTATAGATATTGATGCAAGGATTTGAATTGTTGTCGCGCGTGTTTAGACTGATTTCTATATTATTTTCTTTATATGTTATTTTCCATTGTAAGTAGAATAGAACAGGATCAATGAGGATCATTTCCTGCGGGTGTACGATTAGAATTTCGATTTACCGAACCATTATTCATTGCATAATGAATAAGCTTTTTGCATGAAACGTTCGTGTGCGACGAAACTTGTTTCGATACCGTGTACATATATTTAAACTTCTTAGAAGTAGGTATTCTTGGATAGGTACCAACGTTTCATCGTTTTAATTATGTACCGTTTCAATTTCTACATCCACTGGAACAAAATGTGTTACTTTTAACTCATATCGCGTCAAGTTGTAATTAAATTCTTAAAGATCTATAGAATTATCGTATCTTAATCGTTAATTGCAAGTGTTGGGTGAAAAAGTAAAGCAAGTTGTTGAATCCTTTAATTTGGAATTGAAAGTTTCTCGTGCTGTTATTAGTCCTATCTAAGAAATGGAAAGCATTATTAAAATTTGCATCGTATAAAGGAGGAAACTTACGATATTAACAATTTTTGTATTAGAAATCTAGATTTCTTTGAAGCGATTTAAACGATGTAGAATTTTTATTTCGCAAACAGAAAAAGAGACAAAGGGATAATCAAATAGAAGTTACACTCGCTAACATATTGCACTTTAGTCTATAGATAGATGGATACATAGAAAAAATACATCATACAAACGATCGAAGTTATAGAAAAATCTTACTTTTTCTTAGAACAAATCGTCAGTTTTTGGAAAGTATATTTTTCATTTTTTTTTTTTTTTTTTTTATATATCTTTACATAAAAAAATTATATTTGTTCAAGATAAGCACGAAGATTAGCGATCAGTTTACATTTTCTTTTGTTGGTAACAAAGGGGGTTAATGTTCTTGCCATGATAGTTTGATTATAAAAACTATATCCAAGATCGTTGAATATCAGCTAAAATTTCCAAGCTTAAATCCATGACAAGCACCCTGGTATGTTACCAACGAAACAATCCACCGAGACCTCAAGATACCTACAGTCAAAGATGAAATACACAAGTCCAGAAGCAGATATAGCACAAGAGTCAACAACCACCACAACCCACTAGTCACCCAACTACTGGACACGACGGACCAGATCCGCAGACTAAAAAGAAAATACCCACTAGATTAAACCATTAGTCCTACTAGAATCAACAATATAAAACTATTATAAAAAAATCCATGACATACACTTAGAATCAAAATAGAGATCTGTACACCCTTTCTAACGAGTTCCATCAACCTTCAAAGTTACACGACCATATGTATATGCAACATGTATATGCACACGAAGTACAAAGGAGTTCACTAAAGAACGAGTTAAATGTCTCCGCGATTCGTGTCTCTTTCAACGAGTTTTATCAACCCGCGTGTTCACAACATATCAACACCTTGTATATAACCAGTATTATATACCACCCACAGTGTCTGCGTAGTCAGCGTGATCGACTCAGCAATGTTCGACTGCGCCACTCTGGTTTCCGCCCTCGTAAAAGAAGGACCGCGTAACGTCTCCTTCGTTCATTCGCAACCACCTGCTCGTTGAGGAAGCATCGGATCTTTTGGTTCGGTCTGCCAGATGCCGATCGAATCGTTGGACCGGTCAACAGGAGCGGCTTCCAGAGATACAACTTGCACAAGAAGAGAATGAAGAGCAACGCGACTTCCGGTCTTCCGCTGTCCGTCTTTGTATCGGTCTGCACGCTAGTGGTTGTACTGTCTGTCAGCAAGACAGCTTACGCTAACAGTGAGTATTCTTGTTTATTTTACATTTTCGGCTGTTTTAGAAATTTCTTATTCGACCAAATACATTGTCAAAGAGTACCTTTTTCTGATCGTTTCGTTACGTTTATCGAAGATACAAAAAGTATCGCGATTCTTCTCTATACGAGTACCTATTGGTTATTTTTGTATTAAATATTTTTTATTATTATTCGTAACGTTCTTTTGTAGGCTATGTATCGTTGGTTGTCGCGCTTGTCAATTATAATTCTGTTTTATAAAACAATCACGTGTTTTTCTATTGCTTCGAACTTTCTTTTATTCGTCATTCCATGATATTTTAAAGCGGAGGGTGAGTTACGAAATAGAAGATTTTGATTAGAACGATCTCGACATTTACTTTCAGAGTTTAGATATTATCGGCAAACGTGTATCGTTCACCTTCGTAAATTTTTCTTTTTTTTTTTTTTTTTTTTTTTTTGAACTCTGGTAAAGCAGAGAGCGAGGAGTTAGTGGTTTAAAGCGAAGCGAACGTTGTGGAACAAGATGCTCTCGCGCGAATGGTTCAGACATTTTTGTTTTTGTAATAGAAGTACTCGGGTATTATTAAAGAATAAAACTTTCTTCTTCCATAAATTTCCTTGAATTCTGCGTTATACGAGAGTTTCAGGGGCGGGCTAAAGATTTTCTCATTTTAGAGAGTAAAGGTGATCATAAAATAAGGTACATCGATATTTATCGCTTGTTTCGAGCAGATAATTTGATTTTTAGACCAAACGAAGGAATGTTTCAAGCGAAGTATTTCGAAGTGAGTTTAATGTTTTTATTTAAACATAACGTAAAGGAATATTAAGACTTCGAAGGCGAAATACGAGAATGGGATATTATTTATTTTCCTAAAAATATAAAAGTAGGAAATTTCGGATCTACTCGAACAATTTTATTATCTATTTTATTAATAATATTAATTCCCACCACACACGTTATCAGGAACATTTCCATTCCGTACATTTCCCTCCTTACAATCTCCTAATTTTCCACCCGTATACCGCATATTATAATTAGACCTTGGCGAGTATAATTCAATTTGTTCCGATCGAAGTTTAATAAAGATCTCGGTGGTTTCACGTTTCGTATCGTTTAACTCCCCATTTCGCGAAGGATCGTGGCGCGAAGCGGAAAAAGGAACGTTCTCTCGTTTTTAAAAGAACGCGACTGCCAGTAGGCAAACGTACAAGAAATATGACAGCAACTGTTACAATTGTGAATGAGAATCTTTGATATTCGCTCTTTGTTGTTCGCAGAGAACGAACTTTATTTAAGAGGAACTTTACTTCGCGCTGTACCGCAGAAAAGCTACATCGTTGTTTAAAAGCAATCGAACGAATACTTAATTCTCGGTCGTTCGGCTTGTAACGTGAACTTAAATTAGTTTCATCGTGATAGCAAACAAAGATTATTGGCTCAATGTTACGCGTTAATCCGAATGTTTCATTATAAACGAATTACTTTTTCCTTTAGTTTGTTGATACTCCATCCCCGTGATCGTTTCATTGCGTTAAAATATGGAAAGAAAACTTTCATACGGCATGCCATACGCATAACCTTTCGATTTAACTTTAACGTTTATATCTCTAAACTAAATTGTACGCTTGTAAATCAAGCGAAGATACACCGGGCTATATCGTACGATAAAATTGCCAAGCAAATTGAATCGGATACTTATTTTTCTTGAAAATTTCACCGTGGTTTCACCATTCTGCAAAACATCTACAGAACGATGATCAAAGAATAACGTAAGAATAATCACAGTTATATTCGATGTGTTGAGGTTATTCGGTATATAAAGAGAGAAAAACGCGTGTAAGATAAAGTGTAAGATACAAAATATATATTTGACTTGATAGTGGAATACAGGAATACAATTTGAGCTGGTCCAGATCCGCACGCTAGCAGTGTTACTTTATGACTGAAAACCCCGAAGCCAACGTCGCCTGTATACAGTTTATGGTCTGCCTCCCTGCTATTCTTTTGTCTATATGCTGTCGATGGCTTCAGCGCTTGAGAAAGCTAAAATGACCAGATGTGGAGTTTTCCTAGAAGTGGTGACCACTTCAACACGATGTATTATAGTTTTTCTTTTCTTTCTTTTTACGTATAACGCGAACATTTGACAGAACATTATTAAACTTGTACGTTTCTTTTTTTTAAATTGTAATGTTGGTAATTCTCTATCAACTTCCTAATTATTCAACGTTTTCTTTAATCCAGTAGTTGCAACTCCGTTGAATCTACGTCCGTTCGTCATTTTGTAAAATACTGAACGTTTTGTAACATACTGAAAACACAGTTTAAACTTACGTAACAATTGATCCGGGTGGTAAAGACACGAACGAGCGTGCACGGTTTTACATTATGCCTTGGTGTTCGCGCGTAATTGGATTTGTTCATATTTGTCGATACTTCCGTTGCTAATTAATCGTGCACTCCCTTCGATCAGCTCGATTCTACGTTTAAGTGAATCGCAACTAATGATCACTTTAATCGACGCGACGCGAAACGGCTGGAAGGAAGTAAATATCTCGCGTTGCTGTCAATAAAACGATTTCTTTTTGTGACAAACTTTCCTCCCTTCGTAGGGGATAATTATGTAAACGGAGTAGAAAATACAGTCATAGTGAATCTTTCAAATTTTCTACCGATCGTGCGAATTATCGGAAGTTGCTATAGAAATTAGATCAATTTGCTGAAAAGCGATTTGTTTTCTGTCGAACGCTTGTTGAAACAGTTATCAGTTCTCGATGATCCTCTTGATAAAATAAGCTACGGTTAATTGTGAACGTGCTGTTGATTTTGATCTTTAGACCAGTCCGATACTTTTCTGCTTTTATAAGCAATTATGTGGCGTTACTCCTTTCAGCGAATATAACGAAGAATATTTCACTAAATGGATTTAGGATACATTGAATTTACTTTGAAATTGTAGTTTATTTACTACTTGGTCTGTTCATCGGTATCCCTTTAATATTTTAAAACGAAACTTACTTACTTTCGATGAAATTAGACTCGATCCTATAATTTTCACAATTATTTTTAGAACGAAGGAGCTTTTTCATACGTGACTAATTACACATCAGAAAATGATAATTATTATTATCGTTGCTTTTAATGGCGTTGTCGGATAGATTCCATGAATTCACCGTAAATTATTTTGTAGACGGACTGTGCGAAATTGAACGATCGATTCTCCATTATTATACAAAATCTGCTAACTCGCAGGTATTCGTACTCATCTGTTTAGTACACGTTTTTGTTTCTCAGTGGCACAATTGTTAGATCGCTCGTTAGTTTCCATTGATGGCAGAAATCGAATTATATCCTTTGACGTTTCTTACTTGTAACCAATGCGATTACTAATATGACGTACGATGAAACAGTGTTAAGCAGGCAAAGTAAGGTTCAGTAAATGTTCTACGACGCTATACGTAGAAAATGAAAATGCAAGTAAGAGAGATCGAAATTCGAACGTATATAAAATGTCTAGACAAAAATGAATAGAGAGGAGGGCATCGAATAGAATTTGTTAAATAATAAACATAGATAATAAACAACATAAATCACGTAAGGTTTATTTGTTTCACAAAAGTAAATCACAGAAAATTTAACGAACGTAATTGTAAATTGAGTTTATTCACCATTTATTCGTGCAATTGTTTGAAATTTGTGGAATTAATGTATGTTGGAGAGTAAATACGAAACGATAAATTATTTTATCGCAAGGGTATGTAAATTATTTCGTAATTATTAGTTCCAAGCTTTCAATGCTTCTTTGTCACACTTTTTCTACTTGTTTTATCGTATTTAATCGATAGCTAACAAATCCGTTTAATTAGTTTGTAAATACATTTTTCACAGTAGCTTAACGACCAAAGGATATAATCGAAAGCTTTAAAGACAATCCTCTTATATTTTTGTTTCGTAATAGCAAAAACCGATACATACATATAACTGAAATGTTAACATCTGACAGATGTACGGTGCACGTATCATGTCCGTACCGTATGACCGACCCACGTTTTATTTATCTTGTTTAGTTTTTTTGCAAATACGTGGTCGACGTTGTAGTTGTTATATCACTTGGTTATCGGTGACTAAAGAATCGTAGAAATTTTGATCTATCTTTTTGAAAAAAATTGTTTTCTATGACGTAGAACATGATTTTTATGGTTAAAGTTAATCGAGTGTAATTTAAAGTACCGAGCTCGATTCGTAAAATACTGTAACGCGAAACGTAAAACGATCGAAGCTCTGTCGATCAGAATTTGTCTGATGATTCTAGAAAATAGTATGTAATCAAATTTTACGGCGATTTGTTTAATTAAATCGCTTTAAATTGGCCGTAAATATACTTTATATCAAAAAGTCGAGAAAAATAGAACTCGCACGATGTCAAGGGAGATACGCGTATAATATGCTAACTAGTTTCTCGTAACTTTATGCTGTTATCGAGATGCGGAGATTGGTTTGGAATTTTTAAAACTGGTTTGGAATTTTTTGAATACGACGTTCGATGTTCTCTTCTAAATATAAAATGGTAAACGAAGTCGTGTAAGATGCTCGTATAGAAAACATGTATCACGTTTTACTTGTTCATCGACGCATCGAGGAATCCATAAATTTATAAACCATTAATTCGTAAATGTAAACGTTATTCGTTGAGTTATCGCATTCTCGGGCCGGTTTGCTCGTCAAATTTAACGTTACTTAAATGGAGCTAAAGAGTTACTTCAAAACTTCGTAGATGCAGAGGAAATTGGAAATCACTTAAGCATCTTATATATTGGTAAAGTAATTTATAAATATTTAATAATAAAATAGATTTTTATATACTGACAGCATTTTTCTTTTCAATGGAAAAGAATAGCTTAGTGGGAGCGGTTCTTACGTTCGTAAGTACGTAGTTGCGTGATCCTGGTTTTAGTTCACTGAAGATGCACAAGATATTTTATAATACACGAGACATAAATAACAAAAGGCAGAGAAGTAATAAAAGTTCATACAAGTACGAGTTCTATCCATAATCATTTTCGTGTTCGAACAATATGCAGCTGCTTGTCACATTGCAGTGAGTGGTCTAACGAGCATTATGATTTCAATGTAAACTTGTGGTTTTCGTATTATAAGCGTGTCATACGTTTAAAAAATTCCAAGTATCCATTTGTACTCTAAATAATAGCGAGTAATTTTCTACAAATTATGTTATACCGAACAAGAAGGTTTTAATTAATTTTTAATGAAGAAATTACATTTTTAAAGAAACAAAAAGTTATTAACGAAGAAAATGTGTTTCAATTATATTTCCATTAAACTTTACGATTCTTTTATCGAAAGGAAATATATATCCTGAAATTGAAAAACATTTATATTTTATGCATATTTTTATCTCTAAGTACAGGAATATTTCATCGCAATTATAAAGAATTTTACCTCCTTACATTGGTTCCATTATTATGTACCTTTAATCGTCTTACTCGTTGCAGTTCCATCCGATCTAAATTTTATTACTCACGATAATTCGATGTATGGAAAATATGATGGGGATGGATTTTACTTACCAAGAACTCAAAAGTATCGTATACCACCTCAATAACGTCGATGATATATCATCGGTTTATAATACATATCTATATATATATAATATAGCCCTTTACTACAGTATGGAAAAGTATCAATATCTGATTAAGTATGAATTGATTCAAATAAGAAAAGTAAAAGAACTATCTTTGAATACAGTCTTCTTTTTTCTTCGTCTATAGTCGTAATAAATACGATTACGATTTAACCACACGATTTATTAAGATAAATACGTATAATATTGTATAAATAAATAATTACGTGACTTTAGTATTTTGTACGGCGAATAGTATTCCATTGAAAGTGAATTAACAGAGTACGCGATTATATCAAATGATTTTTTACCAGTTAGCATAAAGATCGATCAACGAAGGCAGGCAGGCATTCCTCTATAAAGATTTTCACGAATCGGTGGTTATTTTACTCCAACGAGTTAATATTGTCCCATCTGTGTATAGCGTAAAGTATATTGTCTATGTAAAACGATTTTCACAAATGAGAAATTCGTTCTTAAGTTTATAATCCTACATTTTCTATAATTTTAAACAAAAGTCGTTTCAAAAAAGATCGATTAATTGTGTTATTCCGAAACTTTCGATTCATTCGCCAACCTTATCTTTAATTTAGGAATTACGTTAAACAGACGTTCATAATTTGCCATGATTCTTCGAATTTCAAAAATCAATGGACGGAATAGGCTCTTTCTTTTAAGGTTCTTCTATTTAGACATCTTAACCAAGGGATTAAAGCATTTTTCTCGTTACTTAGGACGTACTGTTATTTCCCGAACATCTGGTTCATTAACAATCGCTTTTGTTAATAGTTCGTGAGTAACTAACGTGAAAGCATCGTTCCAGCCAGGTGCGGCACGATCGAACTTTCATTTGCCCTTTATCTTTAATTGGGCGAGCGTTACGCCTTTCGTTAGAACGATTAGGATTGTATCGAAGGTAACCTACGATTCAATTTTTCCAACAATTGGCTTATTAGTGGAGTTCTGAACATACCGAGACGCGATTATCCGAACAATATCTAGCGTTGCATAATGTCGATAAAACCTGCATATTGTTTTACAGATAAATGGAGGATCCAGCGATATACATATATGTATTTGAGTGTAATATTTACAGTAGAATATTGAATACAAGTGGAAGTAATATGGTAAAAATAATTAGCGTGATAAAACGTTATTCAGTAGAATGGAGAATGTATGCTTCATTTGATTTATTTTCTAACTAGTCAGTTTGCAAACAATAAACTAAGAGGAATTTGTAAAATATTTATAAAACATTAATAACACACGGGTATATGAGCAAAAACGACGATATAAATCGATATTCAACAAAGTATAGCGATTAACATTTACATACGTAAGTCGATTATAAGTTTTTTTTTTTTTTTTGATATAATTACTACGAGAAAGATCAATTATCTATCGACTAATTTTCTGTTTTATTATTACACGTAATTTCCACGTGTATTAACAGAATTAAAAAATGATTAGCAAATATATAATGAAGTCAACGAAGTTACGCCTTAATTACGTTAACGGTACTCGTTTCCCCATCGATTGAAGTTCAAAGTAATTTATAATATATGCATGGGTAATGCCAAAGAATCTACGTAAATCGACTATTCAAGAAACAAAGAAAGAATTAAATCGTTTAACGAAACAGTTTTTCATGCAGCGAATTAAATTCGAAAGAAAAATTACCTACCTTCTCGGGTATATTAAAAGGTTTTCCAAACGATTTCCAACGAAACGTGAAAATAACGTATATGCATCGTCTTGTATCATCTTCATTATATTTTCCAACCTCGATTATTTATTCAAGCGGTCGAGCATCGATGTCGGTCAGTGGGACAATCTCGCGATGAATAAGAGACGGTTTCCGCGAACTTGCAGGAATTTTGAAATTTCGCGAAATTCTAGAAATCGGAAAACAATGGAATACGCTCTCGTTACGCGATAAACGATAACAATCATTAGATCTCTAGAAGAATGCGAATACTCGGCACCAGTGTGTTCGTTATCATCGTTATTTAGTAACGTGATATTGTTTCACTCATTACAAACTCACAATGAGTACTTACGGTCGATCGTAAAATTAATGAACAAGTGCGTCGTGTTTTTCCAATAACGTCGTTGCGTAACGTATGTGTAGGTAAGATGATTTTTTCTTTTGGCGAAGGTATATACTCGTTTTTTGATTTGATATTTTAGAAAGAAAAAAGAAAAAAGAAAAAAAGATTAAAAGGAGAATGCACGTAGGTAAAATACCTTTGAAAAGTCAAATAGTGAACGACACGTATAGATATAGCAGGACAGAGTTGTAAAATTAAACAAGAACATTTAAAGAAGGTAATACGATATTCTTTTTGATCGTTCCGATGTAGCGATTCGAAAATGTATAAAAATTGGATAAAATACAAAGTATTCAGCGTGCTTTAAACGCGAAAGGCAGATTTCTACGGAGACGAATCGCTTTTATTAAATCACTTGATTCCAGAAATAACGACGTTTCTACCTACAACGAGGTCGGCAAGTTGCTCCACTTTTACTGTTGCCTTTCAAGAACGATGTTTCATCTTACCTGCGTTGACACTGTGACTCTGGGAGGTGAAAATCACTTTGAAAATTCAGTACGCGTCATGGAAATGTTTTGCATTGTTATTCGGGACAATATTATCCTTGACTGCCCAATTATCTTTGGAGACGAGGAACGAATCTGGCGTGCCTTTCGCGAAAAAGAATCGAACGCGTTTTTAAGTCGATAAATCGCCTTGCCTGCATTTTCTACAAATATTTTACAGCGATTGTCCTTTTTAATAAATGCACGAATTTTATTATTTATAGAGAACCGAAGCGGATTTTATTTTGTTTGAGTGCAATTTGGGTTAAAATTTGCGTTACACGTGAACGAAGCAAATAGTATTGAGCCAATTTCGATTTTTATCCTATGTAGCGTCGTAGTATTTGTAAAAATTTGTAGACAGTTTAATAAATATTTGGCGAGCTTTATTTTGCAAATATTCATAACGAACGAGGCAGTGTTTGCTTCGTTTTTCCCTTAATCGGTGGATTAAAGTAGGAGCGAAGTTAAAATGAAAGAAACTGAATCGATTCAAGTTTCGTTCTGTATAAAGACTCGCGGTATTTGTTTTACCTGTTGCATAATGATTGGAGGCTACGATTTAAAGTTGAAATTAATCACGCGATCGAAAAGTACAGCCACATCAGACGTATTCTATGAAATTCAGCTACGAACGATTTGAACGAAACAAATCGATGCAACTTTTTTATATTGCAAAGAAGTTTCGAAAATTTGTACATTTACGGGCGAACCAAAATTCGTTGACATTCGTTGTATAAATTGTTATTAAGTTTTCACCAATTGTTTCCGCTAGAAAATGTTCACGGTTAATATAATTGTTTTCCTTTTGTCATCCATTCGTATGATACCGCGTACGAGCGCGCGTGTGTGCATGTATGTGTAAATCTATAAAATTTCTACCATTCTGGCTGTCACAGTATTTCAGTCGTTGGCTTTAGCCAACTAAGTAGGAGCAGCGTTTGATCGACTTCAACGTTTCGTTTCGTTTCAAAATTTGATAGAAATCGACAAATACGGAACAGATTTAATGTAAAGGAGCTAACTGCGCAAGCCATAATTGCATATAACAGTTACCGCACTTTGTGTATTATCAATTTTTAATATCCACTCGATGTACTTTTATTCCTTACCTCGTTATCAACGTTATCTCATAGTTTATTTTCTTCTAAACCCTCTCACAGTGTTCTTATCCATATTCTCATTTTTAAACGAGAATTTTATTTCATTTAAATCCTTATAATTTCGTGAAAACGGAATGTCTAAAATCTAAATTAACCTTCCATCCTATTCCAACTAATATCTTTTGTTAGAACATTTTATTATTTAGCTCGTTTCTAACGCACGTTTATGCAATCGCAACCTTTAGCAACAACGAAAAGAAACGAGCGTTAGTGAACCATCGCTTGCCGCTACAGACGGTACAGTCTTGTGGGTATGATCGAAGAAGAGAATTCCAATTACTTTCGCGTTTTCGTTTGAATCTACTTGACTTTCGACGCTCTATTCGATCCCTTGACTCTTTCACGTTGTTTAAAAAAGTATTCATATTTTATACTGTATACTACATGTAGCCATTAAAAAAGTTACAAGTCAAACGATAAACGATCGAGCTTTTTTTATATAGAAGAACGTAAATGCCCTCTTACAAAAATAATTCCTATATAATTTTTCTATTCGCCTTGCCTTTTGTTGTAGCTAACTAAAAACGAAGGAAAAGCAAGAGGAATCATTTTTGCGATCTGTGTAGTTTGCCATTCACAGAGTAACCTTTGTGTAAGAAAAAAAGAAAATCCTTGTTAGCAACGAGCTCTCTGGCGATCGAGTCCCTTTAAAGAGCTTTCGAAGCTTTTAAAACGCGCGAACAGCACGAGGTAGGGGAAAGAAGCTCGAAACCGTTGATCGATTAAAGCCAGCCTTCGTTTAAGATAATAATTGAGTGAATAAGTTGGAGCCCTCGTTCGATCCGTTTGATTTTTCATTTCTTCTGCGGATCACGTACGACCAATCACGTCTCGTGTCACGCTTTTTAGTTTGTCATTTAGTTTGCTCTCTCGCGCGATACATTCTTTTTTCTTTCTTTTCTCTTCTTCTCCTTTTCCTATTCCGCTCGATTTATGACTTGCTTTCAGGAGATTCGATTGATTCGTGCCGCGTAGATACATTCAACTTTAAATTATTTAAGGATCACGTTTTATTTCATCGTAACATGGAATACGTTTTATATTTGTGAATAGGTTGCGAATAGCAGGAACGAACGTGTAAATGGTGATACAATTTCGTTTATGATTTCTTATTCGTACTCCTGTTTTAGTTTGATCGTACGTAAAGTATTTATATTAAAATTGATAAACTCTATAAGGTAAATCGAATAGGAATATACTATACGACGCGTGAAATACACGCGACACTGGTTTACGACTGAAATATTGAGAGTACATTTCATTCATTATGTAATCAGAAAATGAAAACTTACGTAGCATGTAAATTTTGGCTTGGTTAAGGGGTAATAGATTGCTCAAAATATTTTAATGATTCGTGTAATTGTTAATTAAATTGTACAACCTGTTGACAGAGTCTCTGCGTTTAAATCGAGATGTATATCGCAATAATGCAAGATGTATGCATACATATACATGTATACATGTATATTTTCTCTTAATAGTCGATTATATTTCTCTACTTAAAAGATGGTACTGTACATTCGAATTTATGGGATTACGTATTTATCTTTATATCTGCCGTCTCTTGCAGGGCCATTATTTTTAAAATTTTACATCGTCTAAGAAATAGTAATTACCAAAATGGATCATATAACTATATATGTTCTATAAAGTATAAAATCTTTCTTGTTCTACGTTCTATAGAATCAATTTCGAAGGTTCCATATTAGGAATTCCCGTTCGTGATCCGTTAAAAGCATTTATTTTTTCCACTTCATATCGCGAAAGGAGAAAAGTAAATTTGAAAGTGAAATTAGATTTTACGCTTCCGTTTATCAGCTTTTAATAGTTTGACATTCCATATGATATGCGTTTTCTTTTGTGTTATCTTAAATGTGTTATCTTAAATCTAACGAAATTTTTATACCCAAAAATAAGCTCGGATACAAATTATGTTTTTACGATGCTTGTCGATGGTTTGACACCTTGTCTAATAAAAAGTTTGCTCTTGTTAGCGAAAGGTATAAACCTGGATACCAGAGGTCTGAAACAGTTGTAAAATAGTAAAATACGGCCGAGTATTTTCAAATTAAACAATAGTTAAATGGTCTGTCACGGGTTAGAGAAGTACCGCAGCTATTTTCTACTGTTAAATCGATCGAACGTACGTTAGAATTCTATATCATACTCTAAAAGTAACATTTATATTTCTATATATTTATGAAAACTACAAGGAGTAGATTGTAATGGTAAACTATATTTTATGACAAATGTCTTTCATTATAAATGTAAATGTTTATTATAAATGTATGTGATTTAATCATTCCTTCTCTTAGATTTTAATTTTACAAGTTTGTGTCGCTTGTACGGACAATCCTGTTTGGGTGGACACGGCAAGAGGTTCGATTCGGATATACAAGGCAACGTTCTTCGAGAGAATCAAGTAGACGCGGCTACCAGTGACAAACATCAAGAGATGGAACCTCTACGGCTGCGTAACGAGTTCGTTATTCCTGGGAGGAAGTTCGAAGGACAAGAAGAGATGCTTCTTCCTCAGACGCGTAGGCAGGATTCTACGAGATTCGACCCTTTCACTTTGTCGTTCATCGTTCGGCAATGGGTATGCAAATATTTGATTTCATGAAAAAGCAAAAACGAATGAATAGAATCGTCTATCAGTAACTTCAACAATGCAGGTACTATCGAGTTGCGGAACTTGGTTAAAACGCGAATCTTTTATCTCAAGATCTTCTGTTGTAAAACTATACCTTCACCTGTACCCATCAGTAACTTAAGTATTTTAAGTTCTATCGTTATGGAAAACCTCATTAAAAAGTTAACTTTCTTCGGCACCTTCCTTTGTAACTTTTATACTGTCTATAGTGGTTTTGTATGCTAATTAAGCGTAGGATTGGATCAGAGTATCAAGCTTCTACCTAAGTCACACTTCTATTTCCATTTATGTCCTTCTTTCCTTCCTTGTTCGTCTTCCTCTCTTTTCCTCATTTAAATTTCAAACGTTCTTTATATAAACGTGAGTTTCACATTATTCTAGTAAATACTACTAAAGGTACTGTTTCTTGGAATAATTAAACGAATGAATTATGGGTTTAACGAATAAATGGAGAGGCATAGTAAACTGAATTAATATGAGGTTTAACGATAGTAATAAACAATGTAAGCAAATTTTATTTTATACGATAGATTCTTCGTTGTCCGAAAATCTATTTATGTAAAACGTCTTACTATGCGTACAGCATATTTCTTTCATTATTTGGTATGAAATTAGCACACGCATTAGTAATCTTGTATAATATCAATTTCAAATTGTAACTATCGTAACTTAAGTGTAGGATGAACTTGTTAAAAGATGAATTATTAGATGTTACGGAAGTATTAAGTTTATAAAAGCATCGTTCATTCGTTTTCACGCTTTATTCGTAAGGAACTAAGGAACTCGATTAATCGGTGATACTAACGATTCGATTAATAATTGCAGTTGACGTCGCAACATCGCCTTCATCAGCCGGACGTGGAGCTTAATAACAATTAAACGGATAAGCGTTTCCATTATACTTTGAATTCGAGACGAAGAATTTGGAAAATATTAGATATCAAAAATATGTGTAGTATCGTGGACAAAAGGCCTAAGATATCTGCCGAATCGTAGACAATGTCGCGAGAGCCGCGGCATCGTCGGGTACATCAAGGTGTCGTCGGTCCTTTTTAAGTTTCGTGGAAAGGGCCCGCGTGACCCTGGCCACGCGCGTTTCGGGACACGTGTCTCGAGCGACGGGAAAAGACAAAAGAGACGTTAAAGTCAGTATTAGTTGAGAAGCCGGAGAGAACGGATGCAAAAGGTGTGCAGAGTGTGAATTGAGAAGCGAGAGCGAGCGAGTGTAGAAGCCGAAGAGTGTGAATCGGGAAGTCGAAAGCCGCGTCTGAAAATAAGACGTACGACAGCATTGTAATTATTTCGTTGCTTCGAATATTATTAATTAAATCAAAACATCATTACTTGTCCTTTCCTCTAAGACCCATTAAGATACTACATATGTGAAAATGATAAGTGAAAATATTTTAACGAAGTATCTTGGCTGTTATCGTATTATAATTTTACCAATTCTTTATGTTACGTTTCTTTATATTCCACAAGTAAGATGAATTTCATTTTAACGATTCGTTAATATGTAGCATGTGTGTATTTTATTTTTGTTTGCGTCGAACGAAAATTAATAAATAGAAACTATTGTACTTTAGTATTTCCACGTATATTCGCGGATTTTCGTTTTAACATTAAATTATTTAATATAATTGTTAACGTTCAAATTGAATTATATGTAAGCATAAAATAGAACGAATAAAATGTTATTCCTTAAAATGATTGTTTATTTTATTTAATGTACTTTAATACAATGTGAATCTTAAATCTCTCCAATGTTAAGATCTCTCTATAATACTATGTGACTTGGAAGTTATATACATACATGTTCATATTGTATTTTGTAAATTTTGCTTCAACCATTTATTACTGCGCTATTCTACCTTATACGTTGTATATTACACGTGTTGCTGTTCCGATATCAAATGATTTATTTATAACAATTGGGTATCAGTTTTCATCTTCTCTTTCCACAGTCTGTTATTCCTAACACTTGTTGCGAATTAATTTATCAAGAAGTTTGATACGAATGTCATAAAAGGTGGTTAGACTGTTTCATAATTAATATCAACTTGATGATTTTCAAACGAATATATGTATATTGGTATACATACGTTAAGGAGTTGAATTATTTTGAGAAAAATATAATGATAAATGAATGCGACTAAAGCAGCTGTGCAGTAACTATTAAGTTGTATAATATACATATATTCCGGACGATTAATTGACATGTCCATAATTTATGGAAGATTTCGTCGTTTGTTTGTTTTATTTGTATTATTTTCTAAGAGTTGTCTGTATTCTGTCTCAATTTTCATAGCGATCACAAAGAAAAATGTCGCGAAATAAACAGATTTATTATCAGCATTTATTTTATTTGTTATTATTTACGTTTTTACTTCTTACAGGCATTAAATGAAAATTATTACAAAATAATTAAGCTAAAAACAATTATTTATTTATCCTATTTAATTGCAATTCAAATTCTGACATTTAATTTATCATTGAATAATAGAAAAATTATTTTTGCTTGCATTTTGATTAGGATTGGAATTAATTACATATGCGTTTAAAAGATAAAATTAAGGTTTATACGTTAAGTTAGATAGGACAGTCGTTTGATCTTTATTCTTGAAACAGAATCTCTAATAAATTAGTTTAAACAATATTCTTATTAATCCAGTTACAATACGATTATGACAATTTCTATTTTACATTATATGTATTTTATAGTAATGCTTGGTTGTTTTATTCGAAATCACCATTTGTATCAGTCTGCAAACGAAAATAATGTAATTAATTATGCATAATAATACGTAGAGTCCTGTGTTATAGCTACGTAGAATTTTATATATCATAGAGGTTCATGATAGCGAATCAATTCACCAGAAACTTGAACAACTCTACGTTCTGTGGTTTACTACCATGTTGATTGTCCTCGTTATTCGGTATCAATAATATCTCAGGAATTTCCCTCCTTTCGCCGTTGGTATTTCCAGTTATATCTTGCATGTTGTTGGTTTGTTTCCTTTTTCCCAGATTCATGTCTTCGTTATTATTTTGATCCCTGTGAACGTTAACGCAATCAGATAAATCAAGGCGAAAGAACTTTCAAGTAATAGATAAGAAATTATAATGTTTTATAACATGAATAATTGTAATTTACACTACTTATCAGTAATCTACGACTTATATGTATATTACAATTATCATAATCATGATTAACATATGGAAAGTAATTGGTGTAAGGAGATTTTCGATGAAACTATTTGTCTATTTTCATCTCTTTCAGTTGAAAATTTGTATATCACGCTAGTGATAAATATTTCCAATATTTATCGCATAAAATACAAGCTAGCCGAATTAGAAGAAGATACTCTAAAATTTATAGTAACTGAACTCAAAATATCATAAGCCACTTATGATTCAAAATTGTCATTTGGACAGTTAAGAATTAAAGGACCAGTTAGTTCTCTTCTTCGTGTACTAAATCGTTACAGTTATATGTCTACCTTTATGTATATTTTCCTTACCGACTGGGTTCATCGCTAATAAGTTGTGCGTTAAACGCATCACCGTCCCAACTCTCTGGAAGACTAGTTTTTAGTTTGAGAAGTCTGTCCCATTTTGCTTTGTATTTATTAGATATCGATGGTCGATCGATCAAACGGGAAAGTATAAATTGTTCTTTTGTAAGCGGCGGTATCTCTTGTTGTATTTCATTCGATGTTTTTAACGGTACTAAATATGCATTGCTATACCCTCCGCTTCGTTTCCCATGAGCTGTAATCACGGAAAAAGAAAGTTAAATAGCGCGACAATGCGTTCAACAGTATATTAAATTAATATTTAGTTAGAATTGGTAAATATTTAATAAAAAATCGTAGACTACGATCTAAGCTACTATCGTGATACAGGCAAAAGGATTTTATCACTTTGGACAATAAACGACGTTATAAAAAGGTATACATATTTTACTTCGTGGAAATCGTTGTATTAAGAACGTAGAAGGAAGCTCGTTTACTTCCTAAATTGAAATGTAAATTTTATTCATCTGTCTGATGAATTTGTGTAAAATACGGTTTCTATGGAACGAAATCGTGATGCTACTTCGTAAATTCGTATATTGTCAGAAATATCAAAAGACTAGCGAAGACTTTATTCTAATGAAAATGTCCTTGTAATTAAATAAAGATGAGCGAAGACATACCTCCCCAACATGAATGTCCGTACTCTAAACAAGATCCTGTAACAAATATTTTATGATTAATTTATGATGCAGAGTGTCTTTTGATTATGCTTATATCCGTAAATTAAGTTTTTATATTAAGTTCGTGAAACGTCATTGTTAAATTAGGAAAGTCGTTTTCGGGGCCAAAAAGTGAATTTCTCTCGTACAAGGTTCTATGTATTTCGATCTCGCTTTTTGAAATTCTATAGCTCGGAAATCGCTTAAACATTGGCTTGAAAGAAAATGCATTATTAAAGACACTTTTATATCTCAAATAGAATTTTTTCGAAATTGAAAAATTCTTTGACAGCGTATCTCGTATTCGAAGTTAAAGATACATACGCATAAATATATGTAATAATAAGATATATTTAAAAACGCAACAAACACGTAAAGGTTTCGTTAATCGCGTAGAATTGATTAGTTATTCGCCAGATGGATGAAACAAGTGCAAAAGGAATACAAGTAGTTTCGATGAAATTTATGGAAACCAGTTAACTATGCGTATATATTGCGTACGTGTAATAAATGTACGATATGATATACGATATAATAAGATAATCTTTATCTTGTATTTCATTCTGAACGATAATCTTAGGTGGGCGACTCGATCTCATTAGGATATTCTAAATTAACGTTAGAATAGCGCGAGTGTAGTGATGGTATCTACAGGATGAACTGGGTTAATTAAAAATTCAACAGCGCGTCTGAGTAGCTTCTATATGTACGGAAATGAAAAGCCTCGGAGATATGATTCGACCCTATTGAAAATGTGACATGCGAATGAATCTATATTCTTAAATATCAATAAAATCGCTGCGTGCATAATATTTTATCTTTCTGCGTATACTTTGATGGAACTTTTTTTACTTCGATTTATAACTTGCAGGTATTAACGAGATAATTAATGGACCCGTCTATAATAATGTATCGTATGAAGCGATACTTGGTTCACGTTAAGTAATTAATAAAAGGTTATAATATCACGAAACCGTTGGCCTTAAGCATTTATCGTGGAAAAAAGAGCGCAGGAAAAGAATGAAAAAAGAGAAATAAGAACGTAATAGCGTGGTATTTATAAGAAAATAATTACGATAAGGCAACTGGTTACCAGAATTTGACGATGAAGTAATTATACAAAGATGTGGCATAAAAAACTAATTAATTCAACATAGTTCCTTATTAAGCACACGAGGCGAAAAGCATTTTACGCATAGAAAAGAATTTTCTTCTTTCTTTCTTCTTCACAATAACCTACATTCGTTTCAACTTTCATCGCAGGTATTTCCATCGCACAATTCCCGAAAGGATGAAAAGGTGAGGTTACAAAGGTCTAAATAGTTTGAACACCAAGTAGAACTCCAAGTAAATGTACTAAAAGTAATTCTTAAATATCAATTTTAATAAAACGGCAACTTAGAAGAAAAGTACTTAATGATGTGGACTTTCAACGTAAATCATAAGAACGTCTACTCGGAACCTTAGGAAATCGTGTACTTTTCTTTCGTGTTTCTAATGTCGAACATTTTCGATTCTCTCACGCGTCTCTATAATGTAATAATACCTTAAACACGTTTCCATAATATATTAGTATAAATCACAGCAGTATCATAACAAATTGAAACGTTTAAATTCATCCAACATTATCGAATGATAAATTCATTATTCATAGCCTACAGAAGATAATATCGTAAAAGTTCCGTGTATAATAACAATTTCCCAATGGCAACAAAACGTCCTCTGGTATATGTCTCTAGTGTGCCTTTAACGAACCTCTGTTTTATTATTTTAAACTCGTGTTGCCGACTATCGCGTTCAGTACGATGGATATCGTACTATTTTATTAAGTTGGTATTTCTAATATTACGAATTTTAATTCAGATCAAATAATTTTACATTAATAAAAAGAACGATTATGGCCCAACTTGTGCATTTCGAAAAGAACACGGACCAAATATTTGGCATTGTCTCTTGATTATATTCGAATAGAAATTCGGGTGTCGTGTGTAAAAATCTTAACCGCTGTAAATGCTCCGACTTCATTTTCCAGTAAGCATTTATTTTTTATATCTGTTTTCCTCAAGACATTTTTCCATAAAAATGAACAAATTCAGTAAAAAATAGTTTACGATTGAATATCAATAAACGAAGAAACCGTATCTACTATAGATAATAGATCTCAATTTTTTAATTTAAATTTTACTTGAAAATTACGACAGTACTATAATTATATTAAAAAGTAGTAGAACAGAAGGACGATAGAAATAAAAGGCCGATAATAAAACAGAAGAACGAAAGAAGAAATTCTATTTCAATTCACACACCTATTGAGATTTAATATTTACTCAAAAATATTGGTGAAAAATTCATAATCTCCTACGACAATTTGATTCCTGATTTTTAAACGATAACATATTCAACGAGTAATGAATGAAGCCCAGAATATCTAATTGACATACCAATACCGATCTAATGAAACGCATATGTACGTACATGAGACACACGGATTGAACTCGATATTATACGAAATACATTGAACTGACACAATGTGTAATTCGAATACACGTGTAGAAGAAGGTCGCGAGCGATAACATCCATTTCCATATCTAGTTGCATCGGCCAGCTGACAAAGGCAGCAATTGGTTTTCACATTTCACCGTTCACAAACGGATCATCGTCGTGTCTTTTCTTTCTCACGCACTTTCTTACCGTCTATGCACCAGGGATTACATCTTTCGCAGGCAGAAACGATACATTCCCTTTATTCTATCAAAGATATTCGCCGGACATGTAAAAAGATATTAGAACGCACAGGACATATTGCAAAAGAAAAATCAATCAGCCTGGTTTCGCTCTGTGCTAAAACCAATTTACCAGGTGTATTCTGCAAACTTTTTAAAGATTTCGTTGATACGTTATTTCAATTTTGTCTAACAAGTTTTAACAACCGACCACGTCTTCGAAGTATATTTCAAAATTAAGGGAGTATCGCTTTTCGGTGTTCAGATTATGTCGGTCGTTATCCGTATTACACGCGACTACAGCGACCTACGACTCTACCATCGACTTTACATTAACCTACCACGCAAGCAATTTAAACACTATATTCACAGGTTATATATTTAAAAGCACTGGTAATTCCAAATGTTAACGTGACGCAAACGCGTTTTCTGCGCACTGTTCTGATATATTTTGTATTTCATATTTCATATAGTTATTTGCGCAAATCTTATCGAAGAATATTATGTAAATGTTAAGACGTAGTTAAACGTTAATTCGTAAAATTGAACTCGCGGTTCTCCAGTAGGAAATGGGCACGAAAATACTACCGGTAATAAATTTTCAAGAGATATTACTGGAAATAATCCAACAGAAATAACACTTGAAACAAATAGGAAAGTAATAGGAGATGGATAAATGGATTTCGCATGAGTTGAGAGATACCTACGTAAAAGTTTGTTGGACGAACGCGAAAAGCCATGTTGCTACTTCAAAGGACTAAAGAGGGATTCATTTTTAAAAAATGTATATTGTTCGTTGCAACGTATAGGTAATCTTGTACGATAGTCGAAAACAATTGAAAAGTCAAGATTTAATATTTTAATCAGTTAGCTGTTGCGACTTCCTTGAAAACTAAATGTGTCGCAAATAGTAAGCAATGACGAGTATACTCGTCAAACATAGAGTATATGTGGCTGTTATAACGTAAAATTAATTTGCAACGAGATGACTGTTTTATTTTTTAATTTTATTACCGAGAAGGTAACAAAATTTCTTCGCGACGAGTGCGAGCGTAAAAAACACCTAACTGGTTAATCGGTGAACAATTTTAAATTACAGAAGATTATGTCCAACAGTTTTTCTTATTTCATTCCGCAAAGTATCGGGTATCTACTGGAATATCGATCAACAAACTCGCGAGGCAACAAAACCTCGGCTCCCGAGGATTAGCTGCAACAGGTTACCACCACGAAACCGTTGGAACGCGTGAAGTTGTTAATCTTACAACCTGTAAATGCGGATTTTCTCTATATATAATTAAAATTTAACGCCGCCCGATGGAAACGAGGATCGCTAAACTACAGATGATCCCATTATCAAAGTTGCACCAACTTTGTTGTTATTGTTCGTGTTAGATCTTCTTAAGCTATCCTTTCTCTTGTACGTACGTTTTGCATTTAATAACAGTCTCTTTCTGGAACTTTCAATCACGATTAATAATATTCAGGAACTTGTACAAAGCGTCCCACATTCATTTTCGTTATTTATGTTTTCCGATATTGAAATAAGCTCACAGTACAAAATCCTTGGTTTTTTTTCGAATTACGATGGTAATATTTACGGACTACAAGCACGATAAGAATTACATTTCCTGTTATTTTCTTTTTTTTTTTTTTTATAAAGAAGAAATTTTAAGCAAAACACTCTCTATTCTACATTACATTACAAAAATCCGTTTTATCATTAGCATATGCTGATAGTCGACTTTTACTCATCAACGTAAGCATCGATTGTCTGTAAACACTTGTCGTAACGAGGTGTCAATTTACGCTTCAAAAATTTACGTACAATTTCCCCTGAGTATTTCGAAGTTGCTTTCTTCGTTTTGTTATTTGTGCTAAAATATTTTCCAGCTACATCATTTTATACTAATCGTTAGCCAGAAGCACGGACATTTCATCAAACTCTCTATGAATTGTTCACTGGTTATGATTCTTTGATCATCAAAATTGGACGTATTTTTTTGTGCGGTGTTCCATATTTAACATACCGTAATATACGACTGACTGATGCAAACGAGTGGGAGAACGTACTTCGCATTAATAACCACGATTTATCCGGGTAGCTCCGAACTTAATTATCGACTAACTTAGGTTTAATCTCCATTGTATTTCGGTGGTAAATTCTACGAACTCGAGAAGAAACAAAGTTGGAAAAAGGAAAACCATCTGAATTGTCAAGCAAATTAATTACAACGGAAGTATAATTAAACGTAATGGCAAGGAATGATTTTAAAAGACGAATAACAAGCCGTATAATAATTCCAATGTAAATTGAACTGGAATTTTCAGATAAAAGTTGAAGGAGTCCCGCTAGATTATTTTAATAACGTGCAATCAAAATTGTAGTTCGTACTTACTGAAATATGTAGTTCAATATTGAATTGTTAAAAGTACGAACCCGTATTATCATCAACTACAAATGTGCGTTCATCGAGTCAATTAATTAATCTTGTGATATTAAATATCGAACAGTAAAACCTACAAATTAAATTTGTTGCTTTACAGAAAAATATGGCAGCTTCTTAAAGACCCGTATAACAAGCGATGAATATCGTGCAAAACCTACATAGTAAACGTTACGATCGTAATTGTACGTGATCGAAAAATCGTCTTGTTTAACTCGTAGAATGTAAACAGTTTATTTGTCGCACGCGTAAATCAATAACCTCAATTAAAAAATTTCAGTTTGTTTGCACGTGAATCAATATCATAATTAAACGTAGATTTATAAACGCAGAAAACGTGTGATTCTTCGTCTCAAATAATTTCTACGTCGGGCCAAATATAAAACGTAAAACAACGAACAGCTAACGTATTTCACAACGTCATTCATCGTCAGGATTCTGGATGATCTACGAACGCTACCCCGAAAATAGGTCATTGTTATGAAATTTGTAATTAATGTAATTTTCTATTTAGTGTTCTGTAATATATACAAGATTTTTAACAACGTGTTAAGCATAAATAAATTTGAAAAATGGAAATAAAAAATTCGAGGAAAAAAAAATCGTTACCGATATTAGCAAAGAAATTATGTTATCGCACAGAGGAACATCATTATCTCTGCGAGAATCCAATTTTGTCATACGTGTCTTTTTTTCGTTTATAGATATAAAACATTCACGAATGTGAAATATAAATTGACCTACATTTTTAAATATTCCAGGCATGTCTTGTATTACGTTTTTATTCCTTAGTATAATTCTTGTTTCATTATTTATCAAGCTGGCATATTCTCAGAATGATTTGTTTATCGCGTTCGACGTATAGTTAAAACTCTTACCGTACTATCACTCGTAGATAGGAAATTACATTTCACACTGAAACAAACGAATTTATGACCTCGTTAATTAAAACGTCCTTCCTTTATGCAAACACTGTAGCTACGGTATTATGAATAACGCATTTTGCTAAGCACGAATAAAACTTTGTTAATTGATCGGAGACGTGTCTCTTATTATTGTAAGCAGACGGTATCGGATAAACATATCCTTGAAAATTGAAGGAAACGATATGTTTGATCGAAGGATCAAAGACTGAAAAAACCGCTTGAGAGAAGATCGAGAATCATATAACTTTTTCATTTGTACATCTTGTTTTTCCTTCGTGGATCAAAGTGTTAGTTTGTTTTCATAATTTTTTGGTAAAACTTGTGCAATCCATGGCGTGTCTAATAAGCTTACACCAGAGGAAAGGCAAGACTGGGGCGTGCCTTTCGTTCTTGTAATTACTTCCTACGTCGGAAATAGCATTAATTGCGAGAACTTTTTCTGTTGAATGTTTCATTTCGATATAATGTTAGCGAATACTAGACAAAGTTTTTTTTTTATCGTGTCACACAGCGCGATCTTCGTCACAGAGATCTTGATGATCTTTGCGCGTGTACCAACTATCGTTTAAATAAAATATTTCGTTGTTGTAAACAATCCACAGACTTTGAACAAATTTTTAACGCACTGTAAAGATGATATACAGGTTTCCTTCTTCGCTGCTCGAAACATTAACAGAAGCCAGAAGTCGTGTACTTACGATCTTAAATCCTTTAGCTTTGAAAAGAAGTGACATTTCAAAATGACGAAGTGGCTCTTAACGATCACGACTGATCAATTGATTTGCGACATAGGATAGTTCATTGTACAAGAGTTGTCGATTACGTCAAAGTTTGTTCACGCTCATCTCTGACCGTTAGGAAGCTTCTCTGATTGTTTTATCATAGCAACGAAACAGTGAAGTGCAATAAACTCGAATCGTTATTTCTTCTTCCAGTATTACTCTTGTAATAAACTGAATAAACGGCACTAATCGTTTACAGACGATATTCAAAATTATATTTTGTTTCGGGTGACGAAGTAAAATACGTTATTGACATTTGCTCAAATTGAAAATGTTTCAGTTTCTGTTTCTACCACACGAGTCATACGAAACTATGCCTTTTCCGTAAAATTAATAATTTAAAAGATAATCGTATCAAGCATTTCAAACATTCCTACATATTGACATATTGCTAAAGTCAATCTCGAAATGTAATACATTTCTTAAAATATTATACGCAAATAATTAAAGGCTTTAAACGCCCATTGCCAATAGAAAATTTACAACATTTTTCGACAGCGTCGTTTAATCTAAAATTTCAACGCCATTGTGTCTCGCGATGATGCTCAACGAAGGTCAGGTTTGATTTTGATCTGTTTAAAACGCAATACAGCATGGCTTTTAAAATAACAAGGCACAGCGTTAAAAATACAATTGGTAATTTATTAACTTAATTCCTCGGATTACTATAATACGATATAACTATGTTTTCTGTCATATATCTATAGTACCTACTTCTATTCCATATGTTCTGTCACTTTCTCAAGCGCCATAATAAGAAAACGCTTCTAACATATTAAAACAATTTACAACTATACGCATTTATCTTACGATTATCAACGTCAGTGAGAAGCTACTAAAACAAGTACGTAATAACGAAACATGGATTTAAAAAATATGAAAAGTCAGCGATGCTTTCGAAACAGTCGAACTTGTGTTCAAATATCCTGCCTGTTCGTATGCACGTAAACATCCGATGTTTCGAATTCGATTAAAATAAAAGGTACCTAGCCTCGATTGTGATCTTTTGCAATATGTTTTTTTCCATATAGCAAAAAAAAAAAGAAAGGAAAATGTTTAATTACTCGAACGAAAAATAGCCGGTAATAAGGACTCTAATCTTTTGTTCAAGCCCTCCATCTGTCCTGCGTCATCTCGCCGGTAGTAACTTATTCCCCGAGGAATAAGACAATATTGAGAAATCAAATTGAACGTCTGATAATTTTTGGCAATGAATATTAACTATGATATTTACTATAGTATTAACTATGAACGAATATACGATCGAAAAATGTGATACATATAGAGGTTTATACATACCTGCTGCATAGCCCGCGAAACAAAAGATTATCATGAAGGTCCAATTGCGTATAAGAACCGCCACTGAGTTTTCGGAACCGATCGCCATGTGACCAGTGATGTTCTACATTAGCGATAAAGAAACAGATAATTAAATGTTATGTAGATTTATAATGTGTATATGAAGAAGCTCAAGATACCATGAACCGTGTCGTATATTTTCGAACGTGTATAACGATAAATGTTCGCTTGATTCGCTTTTGTTATCTGTTCGTTCGTCATTTCGTGCAAATTGAAAGATAACAAAAACTATTCTATACATTTTGAGCAACGACAAATGTCATCTTAATAGAAGTTATATACATATTTTTAATTTAGAAAAAAAACGTTTCGTGTAATATGATTCGAAGGCAAAAAGAAAAGATGACTGAAAAAAATGAAAGGTTGAAATTGTTTAATAAGTAAAAGGGAGGAAAATTTTTAATTAATTTAATAAAATTTTTTTGATTAAAATCGTCCGCGTTAAAACAAGGTGTAAAATATTAATAACAATTTGTCGGTTATATTTGATAAAAATTTTAAATTAATTCCACTTTGGTGTAACAATTCGGCACGTCTCTTCAAAAAAAAGTCAACGAAATTAATTAAATATAAATAAAACGTATGATGCACATTGCAATCGGTTCGCCAGATTTTCTATTCATCACTTTTCTTCCAATTCCTTCGTTTCTCACTCTCCGAAATTAACTCTCTCCGCTTGGAAAACACAAAAGATGGAAATTATTTAAATAATCAAGCACTTGTTTGTATCGCGTTTGAACGTAAAGCCCATTCAAACGAAAGCGAAAACAAAAGATCAATTAAAACGTTCGGAAGAAAATGCGACACAAATGACAAAATGTTTAATTGAAATTTTCTGCAAACTGACAATACAATTGAACTTTGATACAGAAATCCGTATATTTTACCGTACGATAAGCATGTTACTATATGTCGTGATAAGTGTTTGAAAAAGTATAACTTATCTCGATTTTTGAAAAAGAAAAGAAAAACTACACTTGTACCACTTTTCCACTGCGTCCCTTCTCCTCGATCGACAGAAAAGCAACTTTTCCCAAACCGATTCCCCGTTTATCACCTCTTTTGTTACTCATGTATAAGTATGTATTGCCAATCTTTTCACCTTCGATTCAGAAACGGAAAAGACAGGAAGTCCGACGGGAAACGTGCTTCCAAGAAACCGGTCCTCTCGCACAGGTTCACCAAAATGACCGAATGTTTGATCCGTGCCGGATCCCGATCGAAGAGCTCGCCGAGTTAACTCGAAGCCAGCAGGTCGTACGATGAGGGCTTTTATACACGGTGTGTGGCATCACGGTGGAGCATGGTGATGCATGGTGGAGGGGTTAACTCACCGCGCGCCTTCGAAGCGCGCACCTGCGTTGGCGGATAGGGATGTTCTTTTCTCCGGAATCAGCCACTACCGCCGTGTGTATACGTACGTAAGAATTACCGATTCGTGTATTCTAAATTACGTGGCAACCTTGTTACTCCAATAGGGAAAATCAAATATTTCGCGAGTCGATGCAACGACGAAGAAGATAAGAAATGCGGAATACAATGGCTTGAACTGATTTTACGGATTATGCGTTAATACGTTTATCGACGAACGAACTATGTTAACGGATCATTTTTCGTATACGCGAGCGAATGTTTATTTTTAGATTATCGTACAAGATGTATTTTTTAAATTTTCTGATTTTATCCTACGTCCCATGTTCGCGCCTGTATCGCGCTACTCCTTGCATCAGGGACGTACACGATGGATGCGTTAGTCTTGAGTTTAGTCAAGTTTAAGTCGCGCGAAGATTATCTCGTAAGAGCTAGCGGTGATTCAACATTTTAATTAAGCGCGAAATTTTTAGGAGCTTACGGCAAACTCTTGTTGCGTTCTACAGAATAAAATGAAAGTGTAGTAAGAAACAGTAAACAAAAAGGGCACGTGTACGTACTACAGCTTGTATCAGTAGTCCGGAATATATGTTATTTTACGTTCAAATAAAACGACCGTTTGGCCTTCTTCCTCATTTATGTAATTTCTGGTGAAAAGGTTAAACAAGAAGAGAGAGCTTGATATATATGTTTAAGGAAATTCGATAATTTCTTTGCTCTAAGAAATATCTTTACCGTTGTTTTATTTACTTAAAACTAGAAAATCGTTTCGTTATTCTCGGTATCGATTAAACGTTTAATTCTCTGGTTTCAAGCACCATTTTTGTACGATGAAACGTCTTGGATTGAATAGAAACAAGAATTTCCTGCGTTGTAGAAGCGTGAAGCGATGGTAGATGATGTAGGGCATGGATGAGTATAAGCAATGTTTCATTAAAATTGAAGCATTCGTTCCTGATTAAAGGTCTTCAATGATCGTACACGAAGATAGATATTTGTAGGGAAATATACAGGAAATATCACTCGAATTTACACGCGTCAGGAATTTTGCAAGTTCAAAGATGCGAATATTAAACTTTCATACGCGTTTCTGCTTTAGCTATTTAACGTAGATGTTAATGAATTTTGATCCATAATTCGTCTCATACTTTATCTAATCTCGTAACGTGTTCCTCGTATCGCAGAATATCACGCAATTATTTTATACTCCAAAAGTTTCAAAAGAGCAGATTCAAAGATCGACCGGACAGTGCAAACAGACCGAATAAATCGGTTTATTTCTACATTAAATTGATTAAATGTTTCAAGATTCTGCTTCGCTTCGAATAAGATTTATAGGTAGAGTATGCTTGGAAAAATTCGATTAGTAGATAATGATGCATCTATTAGGTGAAAAGTTGCAAGTTCATTGAATCGAAGTTTTATGAGCAGTACAGTGCAGCACACCGACAAAGTGGGAAAGTTACGTGCAGGGAACGCCTGCGAAGATGCGTGAAGTTACTTTTAAAGTAGAGCTATTATCGGATAAGTCTATTAGGATGATTGTTTTCAAAGTTAATGTTTGATACAGGGAACGTTTAGCAATTACTTTGCTGGACCGTAGTTCAAGGGATTGTTAATAAAACAGCATTATGCGCGTGCATGGGCGTGGAATTTCTTAACACGAACTAGAAATATCATCGCATTCGTTTTCTCTTTTTCCAAATACAACAACCTGTTGCAGAAAGTTGCAAAAGGAAAAGAAACTTGCCGATAGAATGCGTGTTTAACGATACCGACAATAAATACTAATAGAAGAGATTATTCCTTGGGTTCTGTCGACAAAGAACATTTTTGCAAATCTCATACGAATTCCGCTCGTATGTATTCCAATGAAAATATGGTGCGAATTCGCTGAAGCTATAACGCACGAACGGGATGAAATTTAATTACGCGAACAGAGTAGGTCTATCGTCGCTCTTAAACTGAGCGTAATAAAGGAAAATCTGTATGACGCGTGTCATCCTTGATGAAACTATGAAACACACATTCCCCGAACACCAAATTAAATCGTACGTGTTGGTCGAGGCTTGAAGTATCTTCGCAGTTTCGTGCCTGAGAAATAGAAATCAAATCTCGCCAGAATTAATTCCTCGGACCCATTAGTGTTACGTCTAAGAATGCGGCACAAGGAACAAGAAGTTCTTCGAAATGATTAATTCGAAAGATTCGCTGTTCGCGAACGAGATGGAAAATCGTTGCCGCCACACGCAAACACGCGCACGCAGAAAACGCATACACAGAGAAAAATGAAAAAGATACGAAGCATAGAATGGGGAAAATTATCGAGGAATATCTTAATACGCGTTGAGCGAGTTAATAAACGTAGTTACATAAAAAATAAAAATGTCATACGAATATACAAAATGAAATATGGCTCGTATCGAGGACGAAGAAGTTTTATAGAATTATCTTCTCCTTCGAGAAGGTCGTTTGAAAATTTCCAGAAATATAACACGTCCATTCGACTAATTGTAACTTTCGACAGACGCACCTGCTGCATCCCTTCTATTTAATTTTGTCTTTCGAGACACCGTCGCAGAACTTTTCAAAATTAAGAATATTATACATACATTTTTTTTTCCTGCCGTAAATGGAGTTTAAACGCGAGTTATTAGTCATTTTCGTTAAGCGAGGTAAAAGATAATTGTTGTAAAAAAATTCTTACTTGGTAGAAGTTCGTAATTAACCAAGTACGGAAAGGAGCATGGCTAGCTTCGTAAACTTTTGTCGATGAACCTATCCCTTAATCAAGCGCGATAAATAACGAAAACCGTTACTATCAACGTTTGTAAGATTAAAGGTGTTGCCGTGTTATTTATATGGACCACGAGTTACAAAAATTCATCATCGTTAACGGCGATAATGAATCGCCGACATCCCTTAACGTCAACCTTCAGTTTACTCCTGTGTTATAATACTTAAAGCGTCTATGGTCACGGTAATTGTGATTTCTTACTGAGATTGAAGCGGTCTTGTCACTAGGTGTCGTTCTTGCTTCGTTTCTCGCCGATGATCAAATATTATTTACATTAAAGATTACGTAGTTATTATCATCGATATTATTATTGGATTATAGCGCATGAAATTGCCGATGTTTAATTATATCCTTGAATTATAGAATAGATTTTATTCGATGGGTAAGTGTACATAATCGATGTGTATTTACGTAAAATTCTGTTTTCTATCGGAACGTGAATTTGGCTCGTAAACAACACGAATTCGAGGGAAAACATCGATAAACACGGTCGAGATGGATTACACGAATTTGTAATTTTCATTTCATTCTGGTTAGAACACGCTTTATTTAGAGAACGAGTAAGTGGTAGAGGTTTCGTTTGACTCGGCCATGTGGTTCTAAGTAGTAACGGCGGTTCACAGTCCGACCGCGTGACATAAAGTCGCGTAGTTGCACACCTGGAGCCAGTTATTTTAAGCCAAGATCGTTATATCTACGTGGATCATAAATCTCTCTTATTAATATTTCATCTGGTTTTATCCGAGTGTGTCATCCTCCTATTCGCTGTAATTTAACAATGCAAAATGGCGATACTGTTGCGACACATTCGTTTAAATAAGATGAATCGGTATTTAATGTACGATAGAACGCTGTTTGCTTTCCATTTATAACAATTGCAGGTATCTGCGATCGGATTTCTCTCTACTGATATCTCTTGATTACGAAGAATGCTAAAGGAACTTTCTATTTTATCGAAAATCTTTTAACGCTTAAGGAATGCTAAATTCGCAGTCTTACAGTAAAGAAAAAATTTCAGATTGTGAATTAATTATATGGATCATCGTATCGATGAATAAAATACGAGTCAAAACTCCGGTTAGAGCGAAAACGTATCGTACAGTTGCTATTGTGTCGTCAATTTTTGATTAGATCTGGACGTTGGTTCTGCAACGACTTTTGTAACGACTGTGTAGAACATAGTAACATTACACACACGATGTCCTGCAGCAGCTTTGGCTCCGGTGCATGAAACGCTAAAACCGGCAAAGTAATTAGACAGTTTTCATTTCTCGTTTTATTCTCTCGAGTAAGAAATATTTATTTCGCCGAATCAACATTCTTATATCACGTTAAATCGTAGCTCGCCGAGAATTAGCATTTTACCGAACTTTAAGATTTCATCATTTTCTTGTCTGATCCTTGGATTTTAGAACTTCTAAATTTCGAACTTTCAAACTCTAAGTACGTGGGAATCAGCGCCTAGAATCAGACGACCATCCAAATACGTAGAAATTTTGCCGCTTCGATAACATATGCAGAATATGTTAGAAAGTTGCAATGCGATGTAGCGCTTTTACAGCGTGAAGCTGAACGTGAAAATTATAATTTGTGAAATATGAATAGCTGTACCCGTTGGTTGTATGAATATAAACTGCCGTGCGAAATTAAAGGAACGTCCAATATACGCCGAAAAGTTGTAAATATTTTAACTGTTATAACTTTGTAACAAAAGAAAACGAAAATATATATATATATATATACGCACAAAGATCATTTTAGGTTCGTTTCAAAATGCCAAGCCTCTGCTCTCAGAATTCTTAGTTAATTTTTCGCACAGAGGTTCGACTGCATCATCCTCCGTCGTAATTTTCGAATCCGTGGTGATTTTAATCTTCAGAAAAATTGTTTAATACTTGTAGAATCGGTTGAATTTGTGACATTTCCGAAACGAGAAAGAATTGCGAAAATAAAGGCTCTACGCTCGAAAATGAGCGCAGAATGACCGTTGTATGTTTTCTTGTTACGAAGTTATAACAAGTTAAATATTGGCAATTTTACGACGAAAATTTTCCCCTTTAATTTTCTACGCTACAGATTCCTGCCCATATGTTACATCTTTTTCCAACGTACGTTCTAAGCCATGCGCGTGGTTTACGTGGCGAAATATTCGCGAAAGAAGGATTTCTTTTTAGAGAAGCTTCACGATAACTATACATCGATTGCCTCTAATAATATCGCACGAAAAAGAATATGAAGTAAAATTTCGAAGAATCGTTGAATAAGCTATTATACGATATATATGTCCTCGATATTTCCTTCGTTCTTTCGCACCAAGGAAGAAATGAACGGGATACCTTTGGATCGTTATATTTTCGCACTGTAAAAATTTGGCAAAGAACAGACCAGATCGGGTCTGAGAGATTCTCATCACGCGAGAAACGTTGTCAACAAGGTTTTATCGTAGAGCACATTCTCGTGATAGTCGTAAAACCTAAGTCATCAGAAGGAGGAAGAGCAGCAGCTTGACTTTCGTGCTCAATTACTTCGTCACTCGTGAACAACGCAATAAGGAATGGCGTTCTTCTCGTTTAATCTCTTTCGAAAGATATTTTAGGACTCGATATGACGGTTATCGGAGTGTAATTTCTACCTCTATCAGCCGATGGCAATCGTGTATTTACTCAACACGTCTGATAGAAGATTACTTTAGAATTCAGAATCGACGTTTCTTTTTTTCTGTGTCAATTTTATACGAAACTAGCAAATATCTCGATGCTTACAAGTGGGAATGTACGTCTGTTAAAAAAACGTTCGAAATTCGAACAAAATCGAACGTGTTCGCTGAGCAACGAGCGTAATATGTAAGTCGTGTTAAAGGGAGGAAGTGTTCTAATTGGCCGAGATACGTTGCCCTCCGGTATATTTCTCCACTACTTCTGAATCGATGTGATAACGAATACCATTCGTTTAGTCCGGAGATTGCGAGCCGATAATTGGAAATTCAACTTGAATCCACAAAATGAAATCATATAAATGTTTCTTCGATCATTATACCCACGATTAACGGCTATTGCTTTCCCTTTGTCATTCTCGTCGGATAATCTTTTCACGCTGGGTCGTGTCCCGCCAACGATCGAACGCGTAAAAGCCTCCTTTTGTTTCGACGTTATCGAAGAATCTGCATTTTTTCTTCAAACGCGAAAGATCACCGTCGGGACGTCGTAGACGATCTACGAAAAGCACACAAGCTATCGAAGGGCTTCGAATCATTTACGGCGTCTTATTGGAAGAACTTTTCGTTTAAAAGTTACTTATACCTAGGACAACAATCGTAGACTTTACCATCTTCGTTTCGATTATCTTTCGATCGAATCGTCAATTTTCCTTTCACCGTCTTCTAATCCCAATTCAACCAAGAGTTAATCTCAAGTTTACGATCCTACTGACCTAGTACAAACATAGAACACGGGGCAACACAATGGGATGGACGCGACGCGGGTGAAGAAGCAGGGAATTTCGTCGCAACGCCGGACTACGCGTTTTGGCTGCATTACAAGCCATTGCACCGCAACATTCGATATGCATTTGCAATAAAAAAGGGAGAGAAACGAGGCGCGTGAAACGTCGCAACGCGTCAATCACCGTCGTGGGCGGTGTTTCGCGCCGTTGCTCTTTTATTTTTACAAATGCACGGGATTAAATGGGCTTCTTCGTCCGCGTGAATTCGACTTTGCGCGACTGATCGCGCGGATGGGCCACGTTTTGCATAAATTTATCGTTCGAAATCGCTGGAAAATGACCGAGAACATGAATATTCAACTTAACGCGTATCATTTAACGCGATAAGCTTGTCATCGTTTCAACGAGAGATAACTTTATCGGTCTGTGTCAGCGATTAACTGAATATGCGTGTCCTCTAGATTTTTTTTTTTTATTCCACGTCCTTATCGAGTTCAACGACGATAAGCTAAATTTATTTTTCACGAATTTTCAATTGAAATCTTCTTCGTTTGATTTCTTGATTAACCTCCGAGGCACACGTCACTAGTAAGGTACAACATGGTAGACTTCTCCGTCCAACAATGATCGATCATCCGATCATCAATCAGAAGGAGAGTTACGTTATTCGACGCTCGAATTTCGCGACGCATATGCACGAACGCTATTAATTTTATGCGAGACAACTATCGGATCGGCGCGTCTTTTATTTGGATTATTTTATTGGATTTTATTCAATTACCTTTGGAAAATAAAATAGGAAAGATGAAAAGTTCTGTAGGGAAGAAATCGAGACAGGTATAACAATACGAAAGAACTGCAATTTCCAGATATATAGTTTCCAAGTGAAAGCTTCATAAATTAATCATCTATGCTTATCGAAGTAATATTCTACGAAAGTTTAAATAGAACAGATCCCTTATCGCGTTCCAGTGACAGGAATAACTTTTGTCTCAAAGCAACGAACACGATTGCGCATTAACATCGTAAATTATCGTCTGAATAAGAAACGTCTTCGTCGGATTCCAAGTATCAAAGGGAGAAAGTTGGCCGTTACTTTTTTATGAAATACTCGTGTTTTTGTATGTAGATTAGGTTTGGACATAGAACTCGTTCGGTATTGGTAATGAGAATATAACACCGTTTAAATTCTTCTATTATTCGGAAAGTAAAAGTATTGTACGGAAAAATGTACAAAAATTTGCATAATATCCGAGTTAAAGAAAGGTCCTCGAATTCTTAATCAACGATTAAACAAAGAAAAAAAAAGAAGAGGAACTCGGATACCGTTCGGGTATTGCTTCCTATTACTTTCGCCAGATTGCAGAGATTTTTGCATCTTTTAAACATCGCAGAGGCATCATAAAAGACAACAAGGTAGCGCGCAGAGTCGATCGTACTTATTCAAATTTTGCGAATACGTAGAATGTGAAATCAGCCATGGTGAGTGAAAAGCGATGTCAAAAGCCTTTCTCGCGATTTCATTCGGCTACATATTCCGAATGACAATCTGGCAATGAGAATACGTGACCTGTTATTAACTACGCCCATCCTTTTCACTGATCTATTTCAGGAAACGGTATTCTACTTTTTCGATTTTTAGCAACAGATACGTAATTTTCGTCCGACTCTTACTCAACGTAGAATCTCTTTGACCGTCGATATAATGATTTCTGTGTAACATCGTTAAGTACTTCGTGTAGAACTTGTAATATTCTTAGGAATACCAATAGCGTATAAGAAAAGAGTGAGAATTAACGTTAAAAGATGCTTCACAGTTTTTGGTTGCATAGATTCTGTCACTCGATAAATTTCCTTCTCATTTTTCGTCAAATTATAAGTATTCAAGAAGCAACGTCGGTATTTTCTACAGTTGCGAATGTAAAGGACAAAGTTTCCGATTTTGATCTTGCTACGATTAGGCCGAGTACGTATTCATCGTTTAAATTCACTTGTTGACGCTACAGTAGCTCAGCTCAATGCTAAAGACAGCACCAGTACGCAGTAGTATAACCCGCAATTAACAATACACGATATCTTCGCCATTTTACTACTCGGTTAGTAAAACTCTTCTGTTTGTACATAATTCTCGTTTAGTTACCAACGACCGTGGCTTAATCGAATTTATCGGCAGATGATATGTGAAACGTAAGACACTGTCGCAGGCGAGTGACATTATCGACACGTGTATAGACGTTTGAACTTTCTATATCTGCCGTAAGAGATCATAGAGGGCGTAAGAAACACTCCGAATTTTTTCCAGGTCGGTATTTCAGAACTTGAGTCACGAAGCCCTATATCTATAACGTCTATCCTATACTTAATCGATGGTTAAATCTCTTGCTAAACCACTGAAGCTTGCGAAGTGCATAATGCTGCTGTATAAGCGATTCGTATAGTATTAGCTATTACTGTAGCGAATTAGTAACGTTTATAAATTCGAGTAAATATAAGACGGATCAGAAAGTTTAATTAGTCCGATATAAAACAAGAAAAGAAAACAGCGAATGATAGTTTCAAAGGGGAAAATTGTTACTTCACTTGCAACTTTACCATCAATTTTCTACAAAAATGTGCATCTCTAAAAATAATAAAACAGATTGCATCCTGTCTCGCATCTACTCGTCGTATATTCCGCGCGAATTTATTCGATTTAATGCGGTTGAAGCATCGAGAGAGCCAGCGGATCTCTAATTTGTAATTCACATTTGTATTACCACCGGTGGTAAATGTTCGTGACACGTTTTCCACAAATTGATTCATGGCGTGACGTTCGTTCTATAAAAGCTACGAAAATCCTATATAACGGATAATTCAGGATGAAAGGCGAAATCCTATAGTTGCACATTCTGTCGCTAAATACGAGGTGGCGATCGTTCGAGCGATGATCCAGAACAAGGAACGGAAAAACATAGCGTGACGTTGGCGCTTACTGTCGTGAAATATCGATATAAAAAAGGGAATGAAGTCCGTTATATCCCGGAGGCGACTATATAAGGGGGTGACGTTACGATGGAAAGTTGTGAGCCAAGCAATTTTGTTCTTAGGAGTCTGTATTACAGCGCTGAATAAATCTCGAGCCCCAGCTACCCGCACCTTACTTTACTCCGCGAACCTGCTTAGAGATTATTATCAGTTACGATACGTGACAAAGTGCAAACTATATTCCTCTTTACCAAACTTCCTATAAAGGCAAACTGCACTCTGCGAAATACATTGCTCAGAGCAGTTTGAAGTTCGCCTGTACGAGACGAGGCAAATATCTGCGACGAAGTAACCGTCTTATATTATACCGGCAAGAAAGTTATTAACGCTGAACCTGTTATCATCCGGCAAAAATCTTTTATTTGATTTATGATATTCTATCAAATTAGTTAGACGTTTCCTTCTTTTTTTCTATCTAATTATGCAGCATGCAAATACTTATTTGAATATCCGAGCACGGAGTAAAATGAAAATCGATCGTCCGGAGTATGACCGAGGATGTAGCGATCGAGCAGCTTTGTATCCCAACGATCTTTTTAGATGGAAAAGGCATTACAAAATTTCTATATCGCGTCTTTTCGTATTCGTGCAATCGCAACCACCTTACTTTCCAAAATTCGCTCGTCAACAATGACGCGATGCACCGATATTATGCGGAGGTTGGTGGGGTGGTTACACTCGTCCGAAATTATTAGACGATCGATCCTTCGTAACAGAAACGTTAACGATCCAGAACGGAGCGTTAATCTTTTGCCAAATACAATCAACAAATTCTATTTCTATTCTCATATTTCCATGTTAAATCGATCGTCCACGTATTTTCGTAACTTACGATTCCTAAACACGGTACGAAATAAACGAAGAACAAATGCGAAAAAGTTGCGCTCCGATTCTCCTCTACTTGATGTAACATTCTTTTTGTCGGAAAAACAAGCAATAACAAAAAGCTTCACCCTTTATCCTAAAACCATCAGCACTAGAAAGGTGAATCTCCTCGTAGGCCGGAAGAGAGCGTTCGAGGAAGAAGCAAGCAAAAGAGCGCGATAAAAGATCGGACGGATGAAAAAAAAAGGAAAAAGGTAGAAAAAGGAAGGAAAGTTGCTTACGTAATTTAAGGCGAAGGGGTCGGGGGCCAGTTCTACTGCAGGTTGTCGACAAGCGTGATACGATCAGCTGTTCGCTGAGACGAAAGCCGGTGGTCAGGAAGAATTCTACAGTTTGGAAATATCGTTGACGCGTGCGACTGCTGACTCGACAACGACGATGCGACGAAACGTAAAGCAATTTCGAGGTCGCGAAGTAGGCTCGAGAACTAATAGCCGATCCTTGATCCAATCCGACGATTTCTCGCCTGTCGTTCCAATGCTGATTCGTCAGATCTTCCTTAGCTGTTCCAGATCCATAGCAACCAAAAATAGTTTGCATGCGATGTCCTGATAGGAAATATGCAACGATGAATTTATGCGAGCACAGAAGATCGTTGTAAAGAGTTATCTGGAAGAAAAGATCGTATTTTATTCGCTCGTTGGCTATTTTCTTGCGTTGTGTCACGTTCGGGATCGTTCATCGTCGCAAAATTATATCGCGCGGCTCTAATTAATAGATCTTGGCATTACGTACGCGGATCTGTCGCGACGATCGCAATTTATACCTCTTATAAATCGAGTTAACTCGACGTGCACCGAAACCCATGAAATCCGCGATCGAAGGTGGTAGGTAAGTTGCGGTTTGATTGACGGAAGCCAGCAAACCAGAGCATCGCTTCCCGGAGATGTCATACACAGGCTTGAAACCTAGATCGGTCCAAGTTTCCTCTGCCAATGCTTTTCTCCCGATCGGGATTTTCTTTTCGTTTTACCAGAATATCTACGAAAACGATAGAATCTTTCACGATGCTATTCTATCTTCGTTTTACAACGATCGTATTCTCACTAGCGTAATGAGCGATCTTGCGTTTGTTCGACTGCTACATCCATACGGGCAGAGTTTCGTCATTTTTCACGGATGATAATGGAACGTGCAAATAAATGAATAATTAACAGCAAAGTATGCGACTATTTCTAAGTTACGGCATAATTATTCCTGCGCTATTATAAATTTCATACAGCGAATTTAACCGTTTCCTGTGTCTTTTTTTGATATTCTGGTCGAGGAATCGAGGCGTATTTTTAGGGGATTTTTGGTCAATGATAAATTACAATACTTCGTTTCCTGGTATCATCAAAGTACAGCCGTTCGCCTGAAAACGGATATTTTCTCTCGATCCTTGGTAAGCTGCCTCGTATTACGTTTCCAACTTAAAATAAGTTTGGCTAATTGCTTTTATGAAGATTCTCCAATGTATAGATTCTCAAATGACTATTAACAGCATTATAATACGCTCTATCTGTAAAGGAGCGTTCGGTTCCTCGCTATTCGTTATTTTTAAATTCTCCTTTAATTAAAAGTTTAACTTTCGACTTTCATATACCACGTGCTATCCGAATACCTCGCGTAATAAGAAGTAAGAACTATGCAGGATCCGCTAAAAAATAGTACGATCGAAACGTTTATAATTCGTTGTGGAATATTTAACTTTATTCGATAGGAGCGTAATTATTATTATTATATTTAGGAGCTGTTCTGTACAGCAGAAAGAAAGAGAGAGAGACAGAGAGAAATTCTCATAGCTGTTCTTACTTTGAAGTATTTATACGCTGCACATATTTGAATCTGACGACAAAAAGCGGAAGGAATAAAATTGTCGTCTGGAAAATGTCATGCGATCAAATTTTCTTCCTTTCATTTATTGGTTTGCCCGACAAATAGCGTATTAACTACGATGTTAAGCTTCTAACTGGAAAAAGAAGAATTAACTCGTTGCCGGAGTTATCGCGTAATTTAATAACAGCGATATAAAGCTATTTTGCATTAGCTTCGTGTACGTTCGCTTTCTTAAGTGAAATTACGAGCACACTTATGTTCTTGACAAGTGCGTGTTCGCTTGTATTTATAGCGTGTGTTATAAATTTATAATATATGGAGAATCTTGTCGTTCCTAGGTCGTATGTAATACGACTGTAATCTCCCCCTTCGTTATGGATCGTTTCCAAATTATTGCACCTTTGCGCTCGAAAAACGTTAAATCAGAATCGGCAAATTTCATTCGCCATTAACCTTTCGCTTTATAATGTCACACACATGGCATGGATTATGATTTCGATTATACGTAAAGAAGAGAGTTTAGTTTAAACGGCAACTTTAGTTTCGATTTCGTAGTCTGTGAATTATATCCAAGGGAAGATAAATCGGAAATGATAAACGTCTGCCACGAGAAAAGAAGAACATCCATGGCTGATGCGTGAAAACACTTTAAACATGCTGCGCTTTTGCGAAAATCTTTTCTAGCTTACGGCAAATTTTTAGCCATTCGAACGACCTCGTTATGATATCAATTAGTTTGTTTAATCGACGTTTCATTGTACATCCGTCAACGTATCAATCAACGTATCAGCGGCAATGCATAACCGATCGATCCTCCATCTGGTTCCATTGTTCTCGATACGCGATTTCAGTTACACGGGTCTTTCTTAACAAACATTTCTGTCCTGACATCGTAACTTGTTAACGTGGCTCCGTTCCAACTTGTTCGTCCTTTCTCGCGAATCTTTTGTCGCTTTTTTAATTCTAGCCAGTCAATGTGGTCACCGTATTTGACACGGAAGACGCTCTTACGTAATGTTAATTGAGTTCCTTTCTTTCTCCTACCTTTACATCCGGAGAAGGGAATTAGCTGAAAAACTGACATAGACGCATCAACGGTAACGAGAGAGCCGCATTTGCGACTGTTCTGAATAATTCCCGAGAAGATGATTTAACATTTTCACGCGATCTAAACGGTGACTGAAAATTACGATGTTTTAAATATCATTCGCAAGTAAAATTGGAATGAAATTTAGAAGAGGACGAGCTATCGAAAGTGTACTGTTTGAAAATAAACGAAGCAATTATGACAGATTTTTAATAACGTAACGCGATATACAGCTCAACTATGTTAATTACCGCGATGATAAATATCGTGTATTTTGCTTTAATTTTAAATTTCAGTCGATCTTCGCGTTGTCGCGAATCTATAGCCAGCTGACATTATTTATTCGCTCGGTGTATTAATTTGGAATGAGGCCAAAAAGGGTGTACGAGAAAAGTAGCCTTAAAATTACAAAATAAATTCTTTATTTTGCGCTATGCTGCAATCTGATAGAGCATAAATATTTAGCGAACGAGTATCTCGAGCGATAAAATGGCTTTTGATAAAAAGAGAAACTTCAAAGTCGCCTGTTAGCTTTTACACGGACTAATACGTTCGGACGAAAAAATTGGATATTTTAGTTATATTCGATGTATCTGAACGCATTGGAATTAGAATAAAAAGAAGTGTTGCCAGAGGGGATTTATTAATATTTACCACGAGAGGCGCTAATTCGGAATAAATGAAAGAATAATTTCTATGATAGTCTACTTTGAGCGTGAAATACGTGTTCTCACTTGCAGCCATCGCGTCTCTGCTTAAAATCTTAAACAGCTTTGCGTTGTTCAAAGGGCTATGTTTCATTCGGTGTTTAGAATTTTAAAGTCCGCAAGACGTTTATATATTCTGTGTGAGCGTAATCGAAAATATGTGTGGTGGTACGGTGTGCAAGAAGCCGCTATTAAACAACAGACTGGAAATTATGTGCGTATCGTGGCGCACATTGCCTAAAACTGGGTCCTTGGCTAATTGCCCATCCTGGTCCGCGAGGTCAACGCAAAGAAATAAAAAGGAAAAGGTAGAGACGAAAAAAAAAAGTTCTAATTATTCATAAACTTAGCCACAAATTGCCAAACACAAGCTACGATTACTTCCACCTACTTATCTAATTAATTCTTGGATTTTATCCAAATATTATCTCGTTACTCGAAGAATTTATCGAAGCGGATATCGATCGTACCGAACATAGTACTTCGTACAACTCGTAATTTATGCGTGTAAAATAATTTACTTCGACTCGTTCGGTCATGTCTCTTAAAATTTGTATTTTATTTCACCCGGTTTGCCTCGGTTTGCGGAAAAATAAAATTCCATTATTTTCACTAATTTCCTTTGTTATTGATTTATCACCGTATACGTGGAAACTTGCGTCGGACTCCGCACATTATCCGGCAAAACTTTTCGATTACCATGGGATCCTCGCTTCTCTAAACCGATCACTTTACCTTCTTATTCGCCTAATTCCAGTCTCCCTTTGTCATTAAAATTCGCTCAAATACATAGAAAAGTCAAACAGCTACTCGTGGAAGAATGGAGAGCACTGGAAAGCAGAGAGAAAAGCAACGCGAGGCTGAAAGATGGGGCGCCGTGCAGCGGTCGGTGGTAAATGTTGAAGCGAGAATCGCGGAATCGTTGAAAAGCGTGAAAGATTCGATTTGAAATATCCACGAGGCATCGATACACAACGCGTTTAATAGAGCACGTGGTGGCCCGTGCCGAACGGACGAAGAAACCGAGTGGACGAAGCTTAAGAGGCCGATCTGCGCAAGCACAGGTGCAAGTTCGAGGGTATAAAGAGGAGAAGCTGGAGCTCGCTGCGCGCACTTTGTGCTTCATCTGTCCGTCAATCGCGTCGTGCGCTCGTTCGCTGTTTGTTCACGGTGATCAGCCCGCTCGATTCGTCTTTTTTTTCTCTTCCACTGGATCGCGAATCGGCCAAGTTGCAGCTTCTCCTCGTTGTCTTTGTCACCGTCGCAGTATCGCCTTGTCGTCGTTGTCGCCCTCGTGTGTTCACTCCTTCGTTTCATCGCGTTTACTTCGCGACTTCCACTTCGACGATCCAGCTCGGCTCATCCAGGTAGGTGCAGAGAATACTTTTATCAAAGCTCTTAAGGGACGTTCGTTCGATGCTTTTGCGTGGAAATCGCGCAAACCTGCGACGATTCGAATTTCGAGATATTTGAGATTGTACACGGATCAGTGATTTTGTGGTTCCGAGTGACACAACGGGCAAAATAGGTTTATCCTAGTTTCGCAGGATCGGAGGAGAGAGTGACGTTGAAGAAATCGAGGAAGTGGAGGGATTATAGTCGGGAAAAGATTTCTCGAACGGTTTTAACCTGGTGATACGTTTGTTGGTAAAGAATGGAAGCTAGTTTTATCTTTTGTTGAACGCAGCGGAATTAATTTGATTTATTACCGAGCTCGTTTTCAATCGAAAGGTGAAAATGGCGTTAGGATAGATGTAGAAATGGACATTGAGTAGCGAGCAAAGACAGGAAGATATTTGAAAAGCGTTTAGAATAACAGACGGATATGTTTCTGCGTTATATTCGATCGGGAATATATTATATCGAGGCAAACTTTTAATAAGTCTTATCCTATTGTTTCTTACACATTACATACACCCCGATGAATTATTACTTTGATATTTAAACGGTTCTTTATCCTACTTGAAGTAATTGTATACGTTTTCGATGCGAGCGAGTATACTCGTCAAACATAGTTGAGCGATCTTGAGGTTACTTTATCGCGAAGAAAATTTAAGAACTCTGCAACGTTAAAGCGCATTCCGGACAATTTAACCTTGCAATTGGTTGATTAGCCAGTTTATTAAGTCAAGAAATCATGTTTGCTATGTGACGGTAGTTTCGTTTAAAAATCCTGATGTACCTACTTTGAGGAAAAAGTCTTTTGGACGAATCGAAGGAATTTTAAATTCAAGAAGCCTAGTTTCTTGATACAAAAATTTATTGAAATTAAACGAATCGGTGGCATTTGACGATATCGACGTAACGATAAAATTAGACGATTCTAAACTTTGTTCGGGAACACGAAAATTCGCTATCGTCGCTGAAGGCTTTTAAGCTTCTGGACAGCCACGTAACTTCCATATTTTGTCAAAAATTTTGCGATCCTTTCGACCTTCCACGCATATGACGTTACTCGAACACCTGAAACCACCAAAGTCACTTATCGGCTTTGCCATTTCGAACCTTCAATTATGGCAAATACTCCAGTTCGAAAGTTGTCTTTGGGCGGCGAAATATTGGAGCAAGCTAACGCGTTTGAAAATTCTGCATACTTCGAGCTAACGGTCGTCTTTGCCGGAGTTGCGCCGCAATGAACACAGCGATCGCTTCCGGTGATTCTTTTCCGGTCATCGGGGAAGCCTCGTTCTATTCGAAGTTATCGTGGTAAACGAAGCGTTGATTTTCTGATTATCAGATTTAGTTTCACCGGTTTTCCAACGACTGCACAGTCGATTAGCTTCACTGTCTTTCTTTAAATCGAAGAATTACAGTCGTCAAGATGAGAACGTTCGTTAGTCCAGGGTTTCTGAGACGATTAATTTTGCCGTGTTTTATATCTTCCTTTCTTCCCCTTGAATAAATTTTATTCTTACGAACGAGAAGCTGAATCTTGAAATTTAAGCTGAAACTTTCATTTAACTGGAAAGGCTTTCGCATTTATTTGACAACTTATGGGCCATTTAAAGTCTCGAACATCGTATACTACAACTTAATAGTTAACCATTTATTGTCCATGTATAAATTTTATATTCGTTTTGGAAAATTGTTAAACGCGTTTATTTTATATAAAATATAAACGAAACGTTTGATATTCAAAATTTATTGACTTTATCAAACTATCGATCGCCATCGATGGCAATATTTTCTTGCAATATCTCAGCGAGAATCCATTTCCAGTTTTTCAATAAATGTTGTTTCTATTACGTTCAATGATACGGTACTATCGTGCGTGTGGATAATAATGAACGGAGAACAATGGGACGCGTTTTTGCAATCGCACTTATTAAAGCATGATTGTCAATAAATATCAAACAGCGATATTCTATTACGAGATGTGTATTATCCAGTTACGTCGCAGTAGTGGATCAAAGAGATACAATTTTCTACGACGTTCAGTGATGAGACAGTTGCGCTATTCATTTTTACCGAAGCTATAATTTTCTCCTATTATCAAAAAGATATTTGCTTGGTATTTATTAAAAATAGATTATTAGAATTTTCTATTAGAAGCGTTGTGTTAATGACGTTAGAAATTTATAATATGGAAAGATGCATTTTCCTGCGACGTTTAACCGAAGAAAAAGGTGCTGAAGTAACAAGATTGAAGCGTCATAGTGAATTCCAGTCAGGTAGTAACAATCTAATAGTTGAGAAAGTAGCTTCAACGAAAAAAAAAAAAAAAGAAATAAGGGAAATAGGACAGCATCGAATTAACATATTTATTATTAGCAAAATTTCATGTTTAGTTTTAATAAAGTTGTGCATATCACTGAAGATAATTGGAGATTAGGCTGAATTCATGAACTGGATAAAGTATAAAATACTAAATATGAAAAGTAAATATATAATATCAAAGTTTCATTTTTTAGAAGCATCTAGCTTACGTAACGCAACTTTCAAAATATTGGACATCTCGTTTATGCGGATGATGATATAGTTATTTTAAATAGCGCATAAATTTATGTAACGCAAGGGTGCACGTTCCCGTGACATTTAATAAAGAGCGAAGATGGCGAAGCGGAAGTATTCTTGTTAATTTTAGTAAAACTATAGGCACTCTATGAGAAAAATAGCTGATTCGAATATTCTTTTGATTTTAACAAAAGCACGTAAAATCTTTGTAGAAACGGGGTCATCGTAAAATATGAATATTTAGAATGAAAAATAATCGTAAATTCGTACGCTAAACTGCTCTTAGGCCAAAGTGTACGTACTGCTGTATCTCCGGCTGATCATAATTATGCTTACGTTATAGAGCTTTCTTATAGAAGCGGCCTAGAAAGATAAGAAGAATATATCGTAGATAATATAGTAAATACGTTATTTTCAATTTTTCCATATTTTTTGATACGGCCGTAGTAATTTTAATTCGCGTTATCCGTTATCCAATAAAACACATGACAGTTCGATAAGCACGATGTACGTACAAACTGATACTTTATTTTTCGCGCAAGTCGTTAAAACTGTGATCGATATAAACGTAGAATTAATTCACGTAATTTCTAATATAATTTCGATAAAACGATAATGACGTTTAACAATCGGATAACAGATTTAATTAAACTGATTCATCGCAATGCCCAAACAGGAAATATAAATATTCCCACTACTAAAATTTCATTAATTTAATCGTCATTATATTTCGTGTCTATAGTCATTTTAAACAAATCTACACAAATATTTCGGACAACGGATAATTATATTATTTCAGCAGCTTTTATCGCGATCATGCAAATATTCTGTTAAAATTTTCTAAAATTACTAACGAAATCGCATCTCGCTCGCATATTTATCGTGTCGTACACTTGGCGAACACGAAAGTAACATGGTCGATCTCCGTGACGATAATCTTGGCCGAGATATAAAAGTTCGATAAGGGAACGCCACTTTGACGTTGTCTGTTATGCAGCTTATCAATTTAATCTTACTTAATTCTTTCTCCCCGCTTTTTTCTGCTGGCTCTGCCCCGTTCTCCTCGCCACGATGCACAATATCGCGAAGGTATAAATGGCCGATGGTTGGACGTCATGCGCTGCGTTCTTTGTTTCCACCCCTTCCATCGTTCTGCAGCTTTTCCAAGTTTCATTGAGCGCGTGGCTTAGGTACAGTGGGGTTTATTCCCCGACTTCCGTTGCAAAATAATAATTTAACTCCCCGGATGCATTTGCGTCTGGCTGCAGCGAATAAAAAGTGAAATTCGGCGGCAAAGTGTGAGCACAACGCGGAGTCCCCCGCGGCACCAACCGACAGAATTGCTCCGGTCCGTGGAACAGTCGACCATCGGAGAAACCTCGGCCGCTGTAAATCAACTCTGCCCGACATACAACCGAGAAATTTTTTCCGCGAATGGAAAATCTATCCGAGTGGCGAAATTAAAGGCAGTATCCCTTTGGTTAGCGTGCGAATTTCGAGAATTTTTCCGGCGATCTCACGTGATTTTTGTAATCTTTCAACGTTTCACAGCAGCAAATCGCGATATTCCCGTGGCGTGTAGTTGCCGCTCGTTTCGAATCCGTTTGGCGCAACGTCGATGTTGCGGTTCGTTCTGAAAAATGAAAGTGGAATTGGTGTTAGGTTCTTGTTTTCGATCACAGAAATTTCTTGATATTCGCTGCGTGGCTCGTCTCTTTTGAGTTTGAAAAGACATACCGTGGTGGGTCTTAAAAGATCAGAATTTCTATTATCATCCATCTCTTCTTCCAGCGGAAGCAGAATTTGAATCGAGCGAAGTAGGTCGTAGAGAAGGAAATTTTGTAGCAAGTTACTCGAAGTTTTTTCCAATATATTATTTCGATGTGGGACGAATTTAATTCGAGTTACACCTTCCTGGAAGTGGAATACGAGCTCGATGTATACTTCGAGTAGAAAGGGTCGACATTCTTGACGTGACAAAACGGAAACTCGCATCTACGCTAAACAGCTAACAATATAAAAACATCTATAATTTTGCAATTATTATTTCGATATCTTTCATATTTTAATCCTCGTCCGCGAGTAATATCAACTCGAGTTGTTGATTCTATTCTGTAAAGTAAATTTGCATCCTAAATATACACTTTGGATCCCAAATCTTGCAGTTTCATCAATATCTCTCAATGTCCACATTGCAGATCATACATATTTTTCAATTTAATGAATCACTTTTAAAATCTGTTCGTTTATTTATTCATACTTATTGTTAGAGGAACGACGATTACGCAATATTGTTTCGTTAATTAATAGACTACTTTCTAACGTGTGTAACATGCATAAGAGTATCTAGAACGAAGCGTGTCTTTGTATATTACAAGCTGGACACCTTTTCCCACGACGTAATACTTCATTATGAATAGAATACTCTATTACCTGAACATTGTTATCTAAATTTGTTAGACCATTATTTAAACACGTTTTTTTCTCTTATAGTAGAAGACACGATACGGTGTATTCTCTGGATTATACACATAATATATATTTTACTCGGTGTCTCCGGAAAAGATGATACGAAAGAGTAATAAAATAAAGTAAAAAATGATTCCATGAACATGATGCAATAAATGCACACGTACGGAAACCGATGTAATTTTATAAAATGGTATTACATCTGACAAGAGCGATATATTGCGGAACAGACGGCTATTACCAAAGTGATAAAAAAAGTCATTAATATTCTAAACTTTCTTTTGTCCATTACATACTGCATTTAACTCTGTAGATAAACGTGACTAATATTATCTGGTAATGATATTCGAATTCCTGCGATTTTTACGATCGTCACAGGTACAGCTCATTCCGTGTACATAAATGCGAATTGGTGGCGGAAATAATGATCCAGTGAAACGAAGCAATCGTTTTACGCAAACATGCTCGAAATTCGAAAGGGACCATGGCATTCTGTAGTAGCTGTATGTAACGCTGTCGCTTCAATTGTGTTAAAAGTGTTACGTTAATTACTTTCGTATTATACTATGCGTCGCTATGTTAAATCTCTTTTGTAACAGACATATCGAGTAGGTGAAATATTTACTCCCTTTCCACAGTTTCGTTTACTTCACTCATTTAATATTCGAATTATTTGTCTGAAAGAAAATCAATTTCTCCGAGGATTAATTGTGAAAATAATTGCAAAAAGTATTAGTAAATCGTTGCTTGTTGAAATAAAAAACGTTTGAAATAAATTTTTATTAAAATATTATTCTTGTAATAGGTATTCTGCGCGTAATTGCTGAACGCTGTTAAATGGAAATAATTTTGAAAAATTAAACTTCGGATACTGCTGTTTTATCGATGACTCGGAAAACATAACGTGGGGGAACGAGAATATCGATACCCGAGTGTATCATATTCCAGAACAGTCTGGAATTCAATCACAATATTGAATGAAAATACAAAAAATATATTTGTCAGAAAGAAGATGGTAAACTCATAATTTACATCTGTTTTTTTACAAGTGGATTTATAATTTTAATATTAGCCATCTCTTTGCGCGGAAAGATTAATATAATACTTAATAGGTTTTCATCTTTTCTTCAGCTAACAATTGCGGAAAGATTGAGAACAAGTACAAGAAGTATTCTTATACGAAACCCTATATTTGCTGCGGTTTTTAAAAATGCCTCCTCTGTTCTCCGTCTTCTTATTTTAAAAATCCTATTAATGACATTACTGTGCCACGAGAATGCAAAGGTCCTTCTTAGTGAGCAACTTCTTCCGTTTTATGGCGATTATTCCTACTTGCCGATGATCATTGTTAAATACTTACTAAAAGTAAGACTTTGAGTACATAATCGGATAACTTTCAAATGGCGCGGTTTCTATACGACCAGCGATTTGTATGTTCGACGATATGCTAAAGTACCTTCCAGACGTATTTTCTTTCCCATGAAGTTTCGAATCCGCTGTACTTTGAGGATTCAGACAAGATAAGATCCGAGACTTTTGTAAATTTCTTCGTTCTAACATTTTACTAAAATTCTTATTTCTTTTATTTTCTTTTTATTTTTATTAAAACTTCGAGATATCTACAATATTTTACGAACGTCAACTTGCTTAATTATCTTGGCGTAATTATCCGATATTATACAACGACATAATTTAATCGTACAATTGAATAAATTTAAATTTAATAAATCATCAAATTCAAATTACAAATATATGGTTGAAGTAAGATGCAGCTATTCCTCCGTTTTAATTATAAAACTTGTATCTGTTGAGTTTTCCCGAGCAGACTGCGGAAAATTTCACGCGATCATTCCTTGTATACGTTCTAACAATTGTTCCGTTGTATCTGGTTTAGTTAAACGATACACACAGTGTCGTTCAATTAACTCGGGACGATAGAATCCATAGAATTTAAGTGAGAGAAGGGAAAGAGAGAGCGACGTGTGACGCTAATGTTCAGACGTTCTCTACAACTACCGAGGATCAGCATGAGCCGATATAACGTTGCTCGTTCAAAATTGACACGATTCGCTAACTATACGCGTCGAAGTTTTCACGCGTTCTACGGAGAAGACTAAACAGTTGTCTCGTTCGTAACTACGTATGAATTTCATTCTGGTTTTCGACTGGATCGAATGTAGCTGTGAATTGCAAAGTGTTACGATAGCCGAAGGAGGTTTATGCAACGAATTGTGCGAAATGTACTCTCGAGTAAGCAACGCAATTTGATCGAGCTTCTGCGCCCGAGTTTCAAAAATTAAGCGTTAGTCTGGAACGATAGTGAAATCGTTAACCCTTTCGGAAGAGATTGGTTTTATGCCATATATCAACATCGACGAAGTATTTAAAGTGATAAAGCATGTTCCCAGCTTGAACAGGTTTTTGGTTCCTTCGTGAAGATCGCGAATAAATAATGTAAGAGCAATGTTGGAAAGCGGAACACCGATGGTAAGTATAAAATATTTGGAGCTCTGTGTACCTTGGTCCGAGTAACAACTATTCTCTAGAAATCCAAATTAAGAAGAGGACATTACCGTTACCTTTTCTACCCCTTTGTTAACGCACGTATGTGTATGATTGTTACGAACGTATGTTATATCAAAAGAAAATACAGCAATTTAAGGGTCGAATTGTTCTCGTTTTAAATTAAACGTATACTTCGACTTTAACATTTGCATACGCGACAAGGCAATTAGAAATTTGATATTAATAATTAATATTAGAATTTTAATCATTTGAAAATCAGGGATAATAAGTTTACAGCGTATAGTGGATTTTATCGACGACAACTGCAATTACAGAACTATCAGATCACAAAGGGTTGCAGAACAGAAATATCTATGTCGTATCAGGTCATCCTTCACTGCAACGAAACAAGGAATGACCTCATTTTACCTGCCTCTACTATTTCTGATTGGTGTAAGTTTACGTTACAGTATCGATAACAAGGCTGGATCTAACTAAAATTTAACTAAAATGGATTATAATAATGTAAAATAATTCTTTTATTCCCAATGAACTTGATATCATTGACGGTACCGTTAAATTCACCGAATCTTCTTTCTTTATCGGTAGATTAAAGTATTAATATTCCATTTTCCTAATAAAACTGACTTTGATGATACTCCCTGTTCTCTTCATACAATGTTATCCGTTTTGCGAATTTACAACGAGATCAATTCCACGGTAGTACACGCCATGAAAGTCAAGAGCAGTTTTTTTTCGCCTGTTTCGAATGGAAATTCGAGTCCACCTGCGAAGGTGGCTATAACCAGGATGGCTAAAGTTTCCTTCAATTTGCCGAAACGGCGATTACAGCCTGGCAGAGTGTCGTTTAGCTGCTACGATCAGTTGAACTACACACTGATTGCACGTACAAATATACAATTAAGGGTTCATTTGAGAGGCGAGGCCCGAGAGATTCGAGTGAACATTTTGTTAATTGACTATTGGACCGACCAGAATAGGCGAGGTTAACGGGAAAATATCCAGGAAAAGTTCGTTCGAGCCGTGACTGCCTGATACGATTCCGACTCGAGAAGCTGGATATTAAATTAGGTGTCGTGGTAGGTAGATTGTTGCGCTTAACACGTTTAAAGGCTTTATCTTAATTTTCCTTTTTACTATTTCATAAACTTTTATTTACTTAACTGTTTGAAAATTTTCCTTTTGCCATCTTCTGTATCTTCGCCTCTTTCGTACATTTTGTCACGTTAACCATCACATTACTTAAATTATCGTACCGCTTATTTGCCATAATTCGAAAGCCAATTCTCACGTCTAGAATTCAAATATTTCCGAATTATGAACCAAAAAAAAAAAGGAGATAAATATCTTAGACCGTAAAAGACTGGAAGAAATTCTATTCCACGTTTTTATTAGGCTACCCTGATAATCATATCATCGTTATTGCACATTAACTTCTGATACACTAAAACCGATTGTCCGGTAGTGTAACCGATTGCTTTTCTTCCTCGTGTGAGTTGCGGTGGGTAGGTCGACACGACGTGACGAGACATCTGTCCCGATGCCTCCGGGATGATTTATCCGCGGGAAGGCCAGATCTGCCCTCGAGGATATATCTCGGTAAGACGGATGGCCTGATCGCCATAAATGTTGGATTACAATGAAGGACTCGGTGTAAATAAACCTTGGCCGATATAACGTGATTATTTCTTTTCTCAATTAACGAGAAAATATTGGCTTCGATTTAGATTCCATCGCGTAACTCAAGATGAAATTTAAACTCATGACAATTTTTAATGATTTCGATGTATCGGTAAGAAACTTCCTTACGAAACTTCCTTAGTGTACGATATTTCATTCATAAACTAGAGAATATTTCATTAGCGTAGATCGATATCTGTAACATACGATGTCTCTAATTATCATCGATCTGATACTTCGAATATTCCACCATAATTTCCATCCTATTGCTTCTATCGAACTTCTAGTTGTTAATTTAATCGCAATTTGAATAGAAATTTCATTAAGAACAAATTAATGTACTACGTTTACTGCACAAAAGCGAGTTTCTTTGAAATGATAAAAATAGCTCGCATACTTTAAATATAATTATTCGACCGAAAATAATTGAAGAATGTTGGAAAAATCGGTTGTCGCCAGCGACAGAAGAAACCGAAAATTCGTGCTTATTTGACGCGTATTAATAAATGGAAATCAATTATAATCCAAGAAGTTACAAACGCGAAAGAATTTTGGCTGCAGGGACGGTTCAAAAGTGATTTCGAATATTATCTCACCACGGAACTAGCTAGCTAGCTAAATTCTAACGCATGAGCAATTTCGTAACCGAGCGTCTTCACGTACCGAAGCGTTTTGGAAGAAGTCTCGAAGTTTCATAAATCTTGCCGCGAAAGTTGTGAAAGTTCGCTCTTTAAATCTAGACCGGGTAATTTTTTAAATAGAGATTCCTTCGGCGGGGTGTTCTTCGCTTTAAAAAATGCCCGACATTTTTATCTGTAACCTCTGGTCACATTCTTTTGCCACAATTTAACGTTACGAGGATCGATTATTAATAAGAGGTTTTAGCTGGACGATAGAATCGTGTCGAAAGATGCGTACGCGTCATAGACAGAAGATCTACATAAATGATAATGCGTCCACTAAAAATGTTTGGATTTTAAAAAGTTTCAACAAAAGTTTCAGAAGCGTGAGAATCGCCAGAGAGAGAGAGAGAGAGAGAGAGAAAGAGAGAGAAACCATTATAAAAACTTTAGACGTGTATCGGACAACAAACAACAAACAACAAACGCTACAACCAACATTTTGCGACAGTGGTGAAATCTGCTACACCTGACACCGAGTGGTAGCATCCTTTGCGTTCTACGTGATATATTACAAAGCCAGCAAGAGATCGAACCGTTTGTATCCCCCATAAATTACCGACGGTTTGCTCTCCAAGTTTTCTAACAGATGCAAGCTACTTGAGAAATCTTGGTTGGAACTCGTTCTTTACACGCGTGGCGACAGCCGATGCTATTAATATTGGATAATATGGGCAACAATATGTCTCCCTTTTCAATTCTATTTCCGCGAAACTATAACAGCTATGTTTGTGAATGCGTTAACTGGAAGGGGAGCAACGTGGAATAAACCGCGGAAGTAGTAAAAGAAGTAATGCGAGAAAATTTGTACGGTTCCATTTTGGTCGTTTATCACCCTGTATTTATAAAATCATGAATCATGTTTATACATAGTGAATCGTGTAAACGCGTCATAGCTAATATCGTGTTAAACTAATCGTGATTAAGGCTTATCTATCAAATTAATTTTCATTCCATAGTCATCTCGTCTGTTAATTTACTTTAATTTAGTATCTACCCCGGTTTGCAATTCGCGCCGTATTGAAATTTCATCATAGGTCCAGGTATATACGGAAACCTTTGACTGAATATAAATGGCCAAAGGGAATAGAGTGCTCACTGAATGGGACCCTGGCTGGTCGTTACAGCGTAGCCGTTTCTAAACAGCGAAACTCGTCGACTTGTGATTAGCGAGACGACGCAGGATTCCAGTGAACTGCAAGGGAAGAACGTAATTGCGTTATCTTTTTTGCCAATTTTTTCAATGGCCCGTTTTTCTCCTCTCATTGTCAGACGATGTCCTTAAGGAGGACGGCCGTTCTCGTGCGAATATCGCTGCTTGCAGTTGCTTCGTGCGATTGCTACTTTTGTTTCGAACTCGGTTGCTACGAAGTTGAACGAAGTTAATTGTATCGGGATTACGCGGCGAAGCGCTTGCCCTTTCGTAGCGCATTCTTCTTTGCCATTTCAATGTGTTTGTGCATTTAGTACATCTGACGACGATATCGGTGGTGAAAATTGGCAATTGTTTAGTAACCAACGATAGTAATATTTGTGCGATTTAATTTGGTTAGTAAGCTCCTTCGTAAATGAACATCGATGGGGCAAAATTCGATGCCTATAATATTAGTCTGCTAATATTCTAATTTTGTAGGAGATCCAATATTTACGTATATACGTTTCAGAGGAGTTTTACCGATTGAGAAAATTTATTCGTTGTAAATTCACGATGACGTTTTTCGTAGTTCGTAAAAAAAAGTTTTATTTTAAAAGAAAGCGAGAATTTCATTTTCTGCAGCCTAAAACAACGAAGAGGTCTCAGTTGATTTTAGCTATCTTTATATTTCGTACTTCTTCCCATGTTATGATGCAGAATATTTCAAATTGACCTATAAATGCACCGAATCATAAAACGCGTGAATAACATGAAACGACAATTTTATCAAAAAATGCGATATAATTTTATAAAAATATTCTTTAGTTTCTTTATTAAATTAAAAAAGAAGGATAGAACACGAAGAATACCTGCAAACAAAGAAATTGTATTTTAATCAAATTACAGTCTCATCTTTTCCCTTCCTCTTTTTTCGGATTCTCTAATGGATATTCAATCGATCCGGTTTTCATCTTTCAATATACACGTCTCCTCCCAGTTAGATCAAAACTGCAACTCGCATTTACTCAGTCAATTGTCATCAATTACATTCAATTATCTGCAATAATTAATAATTATATACCTAAATGAACTAATATGCAAAACCACGGTAACACGTCACTATCGCTGTACCTATGTATGTGTATTCTCGTTTCAATTTCGAAACTAAATTATTATATGCATTTTTTAAAATAGAAGGGCTATTATATAGATTTGTATTAATTATGCACATACGCATGTATGGCAGCGTGAGTTATAGAACTGATTTCACCGGGAAATGACGTATAATACAGAAATTCATAAGGTTTCACGTTTATTATGATGAAAATGACGAGATGAATGTATTCACCTATACATATATCTATAGATATATCGTTTATAATATATTAAATTTGGCAAATAAATTGACTCGGAATAAGATTACAAATTTCATCGTAGCTTTGGCTAGAAAATAAAACAACAATGCGCTATTGTTACGCGATTATGTAAAATTTCCTAGGCAAACTAGAATTCATAAAATTCCGCAAGTTTTCAATAGAAAGGTTCAGCGTAGATTAAAATATATTTTATGGATAAAATTCTTAATTATCGATGATTCGCAAGATCGTCTTTAATCTTAAAATTCTACGTTGAATGTACCCGGGGCAAATTTTTTTTTCAGTTAAAAAAGGAAAAAGTTGCCGAGTCATTTTCTAAAGTATCGATGACCTCGAAGTAACTCCTTGCCGGGTTGCTAACCTGCGCTTTATCACTTTCACTTTGCTCTACAAACTTTCCTAAATCTCCTCAATATCGAAATCTATGAACTTTAAGTTGAAAACTTTCGACGATTTTCCATTACCCTGCATCAACAACTTCAGAAATTATTTTCTTCAACTTGCATCCTACCGAAAAAGAAACACTTCCTTTTACTTTTAACTTTTTTTTATTCGCCGTTATTAAGCTGCAGAACCACGTTCTTCAAATCAGGTACGTCTTTATTTGAAGTAATAATATTTTTTATATACGACTATATCATCGTTCATTTATTCGTGACATATGTATCTCGAAGATCACGCGGCAGGCAATTCATCTGGTTCTTTAAAATACGTTAACAGCTTGCTTGTACTTTATTCAGCTCGATAAGATAGAAGCAGCGAGCGCAACACGTGTTCCATTATACCCCTTTATCTAGGGGATGCATATAAGCCACCATACTAGATAAATACCATCAGTCACTTGTGGTGAATGTAATTTAGGTATTGAAAAACAATGATTGATCGTCAGCTTTCCCACAGAGAAAATAAGCTTCTGTCAGCGGAGAAAGAACGATTTCAACTTCCACAGAATCTCTCTGTAACGTTATTTCTGTATGGTAGTTACATTATTAAACTTTTATATTCCTTCCTATATAAAACAATTTCTTTTCATGAAAATTGAGTTTCACCTTTACATAGAGAGATCTATTTGTTTGATACATTTAGCAATAATTTTTCTACTAAATGTAGTAGGATCAGCTTCTAAGGCTAACAGTTTGTGCTACGCTTACTATATGTAACGTTGCATTATACGAGATAACGTTATCATTGCTTATTGTCATACCTTATGCGTCGTGCTATCATGTACTTCACCATAACGTTATTTATTATCTTTAAATTCAACGTTTCTTTACCGATTATTATCGATTGACAGAGAAAAGCGAAACTTCAACTGTAATTACGCTTCATCCGACATACTTCCGACATGGAATTACAAATGTTTGACCGAAATAATCCAAACGGAATTTCATTAATAATTTCCATGTTATCGAAACCTGTCCGGTTTATCATTTTCTCTAATGCTACGTGCAATGACACAAATAACCTGTTTCTCAGAGTTCGTGTCCAGTCAATTCCATTAATTGCTGTAACTAACGAAGGCTTGCTTCCTGTTTAGCACGTTCCAAAACGGAATTAGAACGCAGCGACTTCGCCAAATACGTTTGCCAGTGAAATGACAATTTGAGGATCTGGCTGATGAAACGACGTTAATTGCGTCGTGATATGTGTTTGTAGGATTTTTACCTTTAGAGACAGTTGTGAATCGTTCTGTGATTACGCTTGTCGAGGTACTTTTTCGAGGATTCGATACAATATTCTTGATACAAGTAATATTGGAGCAAATGACGGGGGCAAGCTAATAGCCGATGATGTTATTTGATCTGAACTAATCAAACTCCGCAAATCTTCAGCTCTAAGAAGCGTTCAGGGAATTCGAATTTTGGCATTGTTAGTTCACACAGCTTCCCTGTGATTTGTATGATTTCACGGTTGGCATTTTGTAGTTATCGAATCAATTGTGTTCGATAGCTGTATCTATTTGAATGAATTCTATTACCTCGTAATCATGGCTATTAATTATCCAATGATCACAAGCATCATTCATTCCACAAATTATTTTATAATCGTAGTCGTTAATTATTAATCACATTGAATTCTGCTTAATCATATCAAGCATTATGCGTATATGTATTTGAGATTTAGTAAAATAAAAGTATTACTTCGGATAAATACTTAATTGATTATCATTAAATGTTATTTAACAAACAAAAAGTCCACATAAAGGAAAGGGAAAAGAAATGGAAGAAGGAATTCTTTTAATCGATATATTTGGTAATCTAATTAAAAATCCAAAATTAAAATAATTGGCACTTTTTGAAAAGCATTTTTGAACGAGTTGATTAAATTATAAACCGCAGAGATTAATACAAATAAAATTTACGAAGATGGTAGAACGTACTCGATACAGTCCATTTTGGTACAAATGAATAATGACCGGTAGATGTGAAATTCACAATGGCTTTTCGCGGATGCCCTGGTTTTATAAGCTTTTACCATAAAAATTGAAAATTCCTTTCTGTGTATTATGTACACTTTTACCATAACGACACCTTTTAAGCGGCACTTTATGGGCATTAAGCAACACTTTGCTCATAGCATTTAGATAGATCATCGATAAAATATCGCGGTATATATGCCACAAAGATAGACTTATTTTATCAAGATAAAGTGCGTGAAATAAATGGAACAAGGGATGAACGTTTTCCGATTTCTCAATTTTATTATCTCTTTTAACGCAACAACAACGGTTCACGTTGTTAAGAGGGAGAAAGAGAGATCTGAACGGTATCGATGTTTCACACTTCACGGTTTCAGATAGCCAGCGACGGTGAAAAGTTTATACTGCATTAATGACTTGGCGCACATCGTAGTTAAAAATAATTAAACACCACGATCGATAAAGCAAGCCAACGTGTAATAAATGCACGGGCGGCCATCAAAATTCTTGGACCTATTTAAAATACAGCACAATATCGAGGTTTATCCTAGCCGCGGTCCTCGATATACCGGATACGCTTAATTTCGCTAATTAACGACGTATGTACAAGCTGATTAATTTCTCCACGATGTTATCCGGACTGTCTGGTTTTAAAACAATTATGTCTAATTATGCCGGCAATTATCGTATCGCGTATATACGATATTTCAACGGCGGACGTTTTATTGGATTACTCAGATTAGTTTTCGATTTTTTGGAAAATGTGAGAATTTCTTGTAATATCTGTTTCACTGTAAGATAAAATAATTTCTTTCGTAACACGAAACATTTCTAAAAAAAAAAGTATTTTCCCAAAACGGAGTTAAAAATTTAAATATACCTCGTAGACTGTTAAACAAATATAAGGCAAGCGACTAGATCAGGATAAAATCATGCCATTCCGCTCTAAACGAAGTCATGGTTTAATGAAACTGTTCAAGCCCCTAAGGTGGAAAACAATAATTGTAGCCGAATCGCATTCAACCATTAAACGTAATTACCCTCGCTGTTTTTTTTTTTTTTTTTTTCGTATAAAGTGGAAGTTTCAATAGCATTTTAGAAGTTTAACCGAGATAACAGTTGTATCAACAGGTTTCCGCGTTGCTTTCAGCACTTTCGTCTCCCATACCTATGTTGTATCATGTAAATGGCGAGCAGTTCAAATCATTCTGATTTTAATATAATACAACACGAAGATAAATTTGAAAAGGTTCTTAAATCGTATAAAAAAGTATGAATAGTTAATATTTTATACAGCTACATATAAGAGCTTGTAGTGCATTACTTTTGATGATATTAAGCGTTCCCAATACCTAATGCCAGGAAAATGTGACCAAGCATCATCGTACATAAATCATGTCTACGTTTTACGAACATAAAGAAAGTGTTGTAGGAGTATCTATAAAATTTTTGTGAAGCATTTTAGGAGGCGTGTTTGCGAACCCCATTTTCATCTGTTGAGTTCTCCCAACGTATTACGTCATATATTTTGGCCATATATTTTATAGTTATTTTACGTGTCGTTTTATCCTTTTATTATTGGTTATGAAAATTTAGCGAGAAAAACTAGGCTATGGAACGCAGAAGCCAATGAATTCGGGTAAACAAGCATAAACAAATTTTCATCAACTTGCTATCGCTTGGTCGCAATCTAACAGCGTCTGCTCTCTATTGATTTGAATATGAAACGTTTAATTCTAAATATTTGACTTGCTTTGGCGATTTTACTTGTTTGCCAACAAAAATAAAAGCGAAATAAAATACTTTGAATTAAAGGAAAATAAATTGCGTTTTTTTTTTTTGATAATTAGAGGTTTCAAAATTTCCATGAAATGACGGAATAAATACGATCTTCGCGTATAACACAAATTTTCTGCGTTATATTTGTCAATTCCATTTGTGAATTATTAAGCAAAATAATATTATTCCGAGGAAGATAAAATATTGCGAAAAAATTACTTTTCTTTAATATAATCTATTTTTCACCGAGCACAGAACCCAACTATATCAACTTTTTTTTTGATAATTAGAGGTTTCAAAATTTCCATGAAATGACGGAATAAATACGATCTTCGCGTATAACACAAATTTTCTGCGTTATATTTGTCAATTCCATTTGTGAATTATTAAGCAAAATAATATTATTCCGAGGAAGATAAAATATTGCGAAAAAATTACTTTTCTTTAATATAATCTATTTTTCACCGAGCACAGAACCCAACTATATCGCAGCCCGTGTTTTTCTTTTAAATGGAATTATGAGAGAAATCAATTTTGTTTATTTTTCGTTATATAACATAAACGTATAAAAGTTCGTTTATTACACGCATGATCCAGTTTATTAAAATCGTGTAGTGAAATCAGCATGGTTTGAAAGCACACGCTGAGAATTCTTGGAAAAATATAAAGCTTATCACGGGGAAATGCAATTATATATCATTGATTTAAGAATATATTAAATATATTAAACTTTGTCACACACGTTCTACTTCACATTACATTTACTCTACATTTACATTGTATTTGAATTGAAAGGTAATATCCTGTTCCATTTTCATGATTTTTGGGATTCATATACCAAACGCAGTTATGCATGAAATAATTTCGCCTCTGTGCAAAATTGGAAACCAGTGCGTCAGAAATGCTTCAGGCTAGAATTTCGAAAGAGACATTTTAATTTTATCGACATGTCAATTTTTATAAGCCTGATATTTTTTTCCACGCTCGTGCCATTATTTTATATTCTTGAAAATTCGCTGTTATAACCGGTAGTAGAATATAATAATTTTTCATATTGAAAATCTTAAGGATACAATTTTGTATAAAAATAATTACGACTAAAAATACACGTGACGACCCCCTGGAAAAAGCTCTGCGACCCCTTTGGGGATCGTGACTCTCAGGTTGCGAATCCAGGTTATATGGAAACCAATCTTTCTACACACATTCCTTTCATCGTTTATGGTATTTGCTTGTATAAATTTTTTGAATAAAAATGTGACCGCCACAGCTTTCAATGAAATACTATGAATATTATAAAACGCGTATCGCTTTAATAACGTAAAAGACGTCTCGTTAAAATGTCGAATATTATAAATAATGAAATTAATTACTTTAAGGCGGTAAAAGTATTTGTAGTATTGCAGCATCTACCTTTTGAAAGGATAATAGACGAATTTAACACAGAATTTGTATGAAAATCTTGGGACCTTTGAATATAGATATTCGAAGATGGAATATCATGTCAAAGTAATGGCCAGAGTGGAAATAGAGGCCGCGAATTCCGCGAGTACTTTAAATTCCTTCAATATGTGACATTTTCGCTTTCGACAAAATTTGGTCCTCTAATCAATTTAACGAAATTTTCACGTTGTAGGGGCGAAGTTAAAATTCTCAATTTTCGTAAAATTGTAAACGGAGTTAGAGACCACGATCATCCGTTAACACGTTATCTTTGTTAAAATGTTAAAATCCAATTCGAAGAGCTAAACGGCGGTTCGTTTAAATATATAACTAAATTTGACCGATCTTTACCGAACATATTTTTCAAAGATTGCTTTGTAATCTCTCTTTTGCGCAACGCTGAACTTTGTATTCTATTCACCCTTAAAAATTAACTTCTTTTACAATTTCTTTTTACGTCGGTCATTCTACATCGTAAAAAGACGAATACTCGTCTCAACGAGCATCAAACATGGCGTCGCTCTCCTTTAAAAGTAACAAAAGTGACGTGGAAAATAAGATTCTGGTGGCGTTTCTGAAAGCATCGTTCAATAACAGAGCCAAGGCACAATTGATTGTTATAACGGAGGTTACAGTATAACATTAACTTCGTTAGATGCTGTACAATTGTAATGCAATCTATGTAACTCCTATGTCAAACGATCACGAACATTGAATTGATAAGAAGCTCTTAAGCCTGTCTAATATTAGATTAAAAGCAATCGAGAGATGGCGCAACGTGCTTCGTGCATCTTTATTGCACTCTAGCTCCACAATAAAGAGGAAAACGTAGGTTGCAGAATGAATGCAACGTAAAAAGGTATACAAGTGGTATTCTTAATTATTCAATTGATGGTTGCGCTCCATCTCTCAATTGAAATCTTTGTCCATGAAATGGAAAGTTGTTGCACAATCAAACGGGTACAATTTACATGTACGTATGTACAAACTGTTAGATTATGATTATATGTTGATGAACGGAATGCTCGTTCGAAACAGGAAATTTGTACAACAGGAGATTCAGTTTTATGCATATGCGGTATTGTCATTGGCGCATCTAAAAAACGAGAATAAAAATAGGTAGTTTGCGGCAGTGGTATTCGAAATCACATTGTTGTCCATTTTTAAGCGATGTCGTAGAACTGACCAACATTTTCTCTGTCGTTCTGAGCGTAGAAAAAAATATCGGTCAAATAAAAACGGTCAATCAAATCGATGAACGTTGCAAACTGCGAACTACAGTGAAATAGAAAAATAAAAGAACCTATGACACGAGCACGAGTGACCGATCGTTTTTTCATTTTAATTTGTTTATTACGATGAATATTTCATATCGAAGCTGTACGACAAACATACGCATCTTTATTCCCCGTAATAGAGCGGCAGGGATGAAAGTTCTATGCAGAAGTTTTAAATCGATCTTCAAGTTTAGCTTTCCTATGTGATTATCGACAAATTATTTTGCTACGAACTTTTGACACACTTTTCTGCCTGGGAAATTTACAAGGTAAAACAGATTTAAACCGTTCTGACTAAAAATGCTTTCAGCCCTGAATATAGAATGATGTTAATGATTCACCTACAAAGGGTGGAAAAGTTAAAAAATATAGTAGACAAATCTGATAACTGATTAGGGGAAGTTACGATTCGAACGAACATCTTTTTAAACTTCAAGTTCCATCGGTAGACGTGTACGTATTTTAGAACATTAAGGGTAAACGAACTGTTATTTTTATAAAAAGGAGTGACTTTAAGTAAAAAATTTATGTTTGCAAATCATCCACTCTGTCCACTGATCACTGTACACAATCAAAACCTTGCATTGTAATTTTCTTCTGCAAGAAAACTCCGGAGAGTTAATGGTTCGTGGAAACTAACAGATTTGTTCGAGAACTTACCATTTTAGCATAATCAATCTTAATCTTCGCTTTATCATCTCTACAAAACAAAAAAAAACCATTCCAATTTTTCCCAGTCTTAATTAAGATATTCTTTGTGCTCCGTCTTTTCAACTTTTCTTTATCAATCGTACTTCGTCACATTTTAGCATGACTCTTTCAACTTTCAAGATATTCTTCACAAACAATCTTCAATTTCTTCGTCTATCTCCACCTGGCTTTCTCGCGTTTCCCCAACCAGAGAAATATTTAATTAAAAATTTCCAACCATAATCAGAGCATTCTTATATCCTTATTATTGTAAATTATTTGAGAAGAAGAATCCATCGGGACGCTTTATAATATTATTGGGATAAAACGGCTTGTTTTCGGGGGGTAGAACCATTTCTACGATAGCGTTTTCGTACACTTCAATTTCTTGTTATTCGTGAAATTAAATAACGTTCAGGAAATTACGATAATTTCTAACACCAGCCCCTGACAAAATGATAGCCTTTTTCACACTGGGCAGACTAACTGCAAGAACATCTAAAGGCCTCTGTAATTACAGAAGCGAGCCGCGGAAGCGAGGAGTTAGAATACCGGCGGAGATTCATCCTTTTTGTCGCGTGAGCGAATTGTTCGGAGGTCGTGGGGAAATTGTACGCTTTGCATCTGACAAGAAGAGATCTCGAGGTATACGTAACGACCGCGTTTAAACGAGTTTTAGCACGGCATTAAAGCTTGGAAATAAGAAAGCTAGTAATGTTTGCTTCTCAAAAACAAACAGTGATCGATTTATGAGACGCTTGTGTTCAAGATTTCGGTAATCTTTATTCTTTCTTCGTATAAACTTCCTCGTAAACGACGTTCCCTTGACGTATATGATCCAGGCGACTCCAAGACTATTAAAATTAACGAACGTGATAGGATGATGAAAAAGAAAAATGTACCAGACCATATCGACTAAGAGTATTCTTTTTATTCCGAGAAAGAAAAAAAAATGATATTTAGCAGCGGCCAACAAGTCGATAATTATTTCATAAAGTGACAGACGAATTATAAGAACCTTGGCATCGTTGTTTTTATTCTGGAACGTGCGAACAAAGTAGCGGTGGACGCCTTAAAGGTTGGAGAAACGCCACAGTGTCCCCGTATTGTGTCGGAGACATGGTCTGGGTCAATGAAGGTACAAAGGACAAGGCAGTTACTCTTTGAAGGTTGCCGACTAATTTAACGGTCGAACCTCGTTGAGATATACCTCGATCGATCATTAAGTGCAGAGACCGCCGTTTGTTGCGAGAGTCGTGGTTCGTTTGTGCAACAATGCACAATGTAGACCAACGTTCTGACCATTCCTGGTCAGCAGACGTTACAGCATAGTTTCAATTGCTTAGAAATCCTCCCTGGGATTTCAATGCACAACGGAAGCTTAGAAACTTGTTCCCGTTAGGATACCATCCCGAGCAAGACACCCGTGACAGCGCCAATAATTAATTTCGAGCGTTGCGTTCGAACAATGACACTTCCGCTTTGCCAAAGAACTTTCGATGCTGCCAATAAAACATGTCTCGCGTCATTGTCTCTGGTTGGAGGTAGAGATTCGCTTGTCTCATTTTTGCTGCCAGATAGAGTATGTGCTGTTCGTTGAATACTTTCGAGATAATTTTTTCTTTTTAACAGAGAACAGATAGTTTTGCAAAGGATGGAAAGATGAAAAGACTCGTCACTTTTGTATCGAATGATAAATGGTAGAAATTTCTTCGAATAAAACTTGCCAAACTCGAGCCGAGAACCGAAACGATCCACGTAGAATGTTCTGCTGCCACTTTTAAATTTTAAATCTTCAAACGATGGAAACGTTTAAATGTAATATACATTTCATGCAAATCAAACGTATGGTTATAATTCCGGGAAATTCGAAACTCTAGGCTTTTGTGCTCAACTTTTAACTAGGTACTTAACCAAAGCGTTTCTGTTTAGAAATTTCACAGAAATTTTACGGTTCCTCGCCTTTATTTCCTCTGTGACGCCGGCTAATTCGCCTGTGTCATGGCTCTGCGAATCGTGATTAATGGCGCTGACTGCTTTATCTCCATAATCGCGATTAGCATAATTATCTGCGCGGCAGAATGTTCACGCGCTAGATTTTCCTGCAAATCTGATCGACCAACTATGTCAGTCACGTGCATAGCATCTGTATCTCGGATATGTTCTTGCCCCATCATCGCTAAATGACTTAGAACGTTCGTTGTCTTGTAGCTCTCTTTCGGAATAATAATCGATAAGAAAGTACAATGTCCAGATAAGTGATTAGCGCAAAATTAAAACGAAGATAAGGGAATGATGGAAGAGCGTGTACTTCTTTAGAATTAGGTTTAGCATAATTCCTATTTGTGTCGTTTAGGACCGTGACAAGGTGCGTTTCATAGTCAGTCGGTTAAAGTATTTTTGGGATACGATACGTAACACCATAGACAAAGGATGTCGTATGAATGTTGGTTCACAAACTAATCTCATTCGGGTAAAAGCCATAGCAATGCTCCATTGTGTAAATGATTTTATTCGTTTCTATTATTTGAAACAAAATACTATTCTAACTAGTAAAATAACATTTCTATCGTACCTGTATTTTCGTAAAGTATCGTATCTTGAAATTAAATTTAATCGTATTATTCTTATATAGCATGTTTCGTTTCGATTATTTGTAATTCTTATTTGCTTGTAAATCGACGTTGTTAAAAGCTTCCCGTCTCTATAGGGACGGTATTGATTTTATTTTGCATTAATAAATATTCCATGTGTCATATACTGTAATTACCATTTTTTTGATAGAGTTTTAACAAAATAACTTTGACGGGAATTTTTTAGCGATACCTACCAACAAATTCGTACAACTAGTGAATTTTCGTACGTCCATGATGCCTAAATCAGAAGTAAACAAGGTTAAAAAGACTATTATCGTTATTTTAGAAATCGAGGGCTTAGACTTTCTTTAAACTGTATTTGACAGCGTTGAGGAGAAAAATGCGGTGAAGTGGTTGAGCTGTGAGATATTAAACATTTCTGTCTAACAGAGATTTCCAGAAAAGTTATATAAATGCTTAAGGTAAGAGCAAACTGGCTCTCAAAAATAGCTTCTTTGAACTAAAACTTTGTTTGAATTATACCCGGGACTGGGTTTGACAGAACTGATTTGTGACCTCCTATGTTTAGGATCTTTTTATTCGTATTTAAAAATGTACCGTCTAAGGAGCACTTTTTATTATCATGTTTTAAATATAACTTAAAATAGCATCGTAGGATAAAAAGTTATAATAATTTCAAACGATTAACAAAACGTCCCCGAAACTGAATAAATACTTGGAACATTTAGCCTTTTACTTCTTTCGAATGTTTTTATTTTAGGATATTCGATCAAGTACATTTTTTATGTTCAAGATATTTTTTCCTTTAAATATCCAAATCGTTTGAACAATATGCTTTACAATGCGATCCCCAGGGATAAAATCGAAATATTTTACAGCGAGGATTATTTATTATTCGCATCATTTGCCGATTCAATACGCCAGAGAAGTAAGCATTTAAATTTAGCCCAGAATCAACCTATTGATTTTTATTTTTTGTGTTATAAAGTTGTTTATATTATACTACGAGAATGTAACAATATAGTTCATAAAGTTATTGACATTTTATTATTTCACCTGAAAAATTTGATATCGTTTTTCGTTTAATCGTTCACTGTTCAAATAGCAACGACCATCGGTCAAATAAAGAAGGTATAAAATATACGTGAGATTGGAATTTACTGGAATTCGAATAATCGCCAGTGATGCTATGTCGTACAAGGGATTCGGCGTTCCATTTCAAACAGTACACGCCAAGCTTTCTAATATTTTTACCAATTTTTATTGATCGATGGTGTCGTTTGACGCAAATATGAACAATAATGCAATTTTGCAAACGTGCCATTGAATAAATTACCGGGAAATTGATAGTCAGAAGGGAACGCGTGGATTACGTGCCGCAATGGATTTTCCGCCCCTTACAGGGAATTTTATTCTTCTCAATCCTTACTGAAATTCACGTGAATATTCTTGGATCATGATTGCTTTGAAATTTAAATAACATTAAGAGCTCTATCTATGAAAACATCTTTTTTCTCGTGTATGGTTCACCAATAAATCGAACGCGTAGAATAGAATCTTTTTCGTGTTCAACTTCCCTTTCGAGGAAATCGATTTTAAACATACAAACGCGCGCACTCTGTCAGAATTCAGTGGATTTTGCCACAGCTGTCTACCATACAAAGGAAACAGCTTGCAAGTAGCAAAGGGTGCCATATATCTTTTCCTTTTTTTTTTTTTTTTTTTTTTTTTTTTGAAAAAGTACTAAGGTATATAAATTTTTTTTTTATATAACAAAATAAAATTGTTAAATTGTATTAATCGTAACACAGTTCGATAAGTTTACAATCGCCGTGATAAACAGGAGTGTGCACCAACCGATAAGATCGATGAAAGAATACAGTGGGACTCGATGCGCAGATCTGCTTCATTAAGGAGGTATCAGGTCCGTGGAAGTTCCATTTTTTCAATATTTTCAAAAGATAGCACCCGCTGAGTGATAATACCTACATATTCAGCGTGGAAGGAAGAACGAAAGAAAATTAGAAAATTGGAAAACCATAGAATTAAAAGCGGCGCAACGAACGTGTCACCTCAGCGGCGTACAAACTTTATAAGAGTAGTTCGATGTAATTTGATACGGTTGTTCAATCAAGTTTAGCTTCGCGATGAAAGCGAGCTTATTCTTTTCTAGCGGGAAAGCGAAAGCTTCGCTTATATTTCCTTATAAAATGAACATTAAACTATTTATTATCATCATTTACGTAATGATATAACGATATTTACGTATGATATAACGTAAGAACTGCACATGCAAATGCGAATGTAAATGATCAAACGAAGGAAACAATTCTCTATTTTGTGAGCAATATCGATATTAGTAAATTCCATCGGAACACGAGATCGAATACAACGGTCGTAAGACGCGAAACTTTTCTGCTTCCTTCTACGGTTTGAATGAATAATTAAATCGATCTGCGTGCCAACGGATCTTTGGCGGTGCTGACACGTAAGTTTTCGGAAAGTTAGATTGCAAGCTTTAAATTGAAAGTGTATCGGTTGCAGAGCGACGAAGACGAAACGCAATCGGCCGAAATAATTAAATAAGGCGGTCGTTCTTCACTCGTACTTGGTGCGCGCAACGAAACTCCGCTCGAGCGCCGACTGGTTAATTTCTGGATAATTAATTTCTTCCAGCGACGACAACGAGTTCGAAACGCGTTTCGCTAATTAGTATCTTGCTTTAGACTTTCTCGATTATCGTTTGTAAATCAACAGTTCTCTCGAGCCTGTAACTGATCAATCAACCGGGCCGTGTAATTTACCTTTTCCTACCAGGAGCGTGTCTCGTAAAGTTCAATTTTGTAACTTTGTTACTGTCTTGTTTAAAAGTTGGGAAGCTAATCTTTAGTCAAACCTTCTCGTTGAAGCATTATTTTGTCGTTAAATTGTAAAGTAGTAAGTAGTAAGTAAATTGTAAATTGTAAAGTATTCCGTAACAGGTTTAAAATAAGATAATTTCCCATTCATTTTCGATCATAATACTGTCTTTTTATATCTTGAGTAGAAAATAAACTTACGTCTCTAACCCTCGACAAGTATCGTTGAGTCATAAATGACCGCTATGGTTCATTTTATTTAAATTTGTATTTTTCGCCTTGGACGACAAAGATCATTGATAGTCATCGTTATATAGGGTATAAAATACAAGATAAAATTAGATATCCTATAACGTAGTAACGTAATTGAAACTATCAGGTGGTCGCTAATAACGCGAGCTAGAATTAAGGTAGATTTGTAGGATTACAGTTGTGAGTGACCTATAAGTGAAATATACTTTCCAGTGGCAAAGCATTAATTTTTATTTAACACGTTAGCTAAAAAAATCCTAGAAATCACTTGTTACTGAGATACGAGTGATTGCCTTGCACTTTATTTAATGTTACATTGTTATTTTGGCTCATTCAAAAGTAACATGCTGGGCTGTTATCAGCCTCTGTGGTAAGATCCCGGCATAAATTTTCTTTATCAGATGACCTCGTAAAAAAGAAATCTAAGGCCATTAAATTAGGTGCCGTTGTCGGGAAATTAAAAGTACTAGCCTGTTCCATCGAACGACCTATAAAGAATGCCACTGTAATATGTATGTTCCTAATTCATAGCGCGTAATGAATTCATCGTAGTTGATATTCATTTCGTACATTAAGAAAATGTTACGATATAAATGGTCATTAGCATGCATAGATTATGTAAACGAGGCTTCATCGCGCGAAGAAATGATACTTTCCACCTTAATTAATCGCTGTAACTTCGTGTAAGAAAACATTTTTCGTAGGTATATCTTCGATATATTTTTTTCATTAAGAATTATCACTCTCTTCTCATTTACCAGGTATGTAAATATGAAACCGGAATGTTTGTATAGAAAATACGCGTTTATTGTATGAAAATGATCAAAAATATTTTATTCGAAGTATTGCCCATAGCTAGCTATACATTTTTCCCACCTGTCTGGCAATTGGTGGATGCCACGCTAAAAAAACTGTCGCTCTTTTGAGGCAAACCAGTCATCGAGCCATTTTCGTACATTTTCGTAAGAAGTGAAGTGCTGGTGCTGATATATCGCCGGTTCCAGTGTTGCTGGATGCTTTGTATATCATATGTATATTTCGAGACATGTTCTCCGCTCAGGATTATAATTTTTCGAGTAAAAATTTTCAGGTAGCTACGCATGTTTGCCCTATTTACGAAATTGCTTCTTTCCGGTTTAAGTCCAAATCACTGTTCTTATATTTATGAACACTCTTGCGCGTAACGTAAATATACATTCAAGGGGGGATAGAAATATATATCCTACGTTATTGTTACTCGCGTCGCGTCAAGGGAACCATAATTTTTATATAACTATAAATTTACATTTTTGAGTTTCACTCATGACGCTTCTCCCAGAGGCCGATGTATTTTTTACACCATCTGTTTCTGAATGAAGAAATACGATTGAATAAAATCTTTGATTACCTCTTGATCGGTCAATTTCGTGTACATATTTCCTGTGTATTTTACCGTAGGTTATTATGTTAATTTGATGAATATTTATTTACATATTAATACGTCTTCGCACGTATGGTAATACGTTCCTCCTATCAACGATCGAAGTAGTTATGTAACACTAATTCGTCCTACAGAATTCGATCATATATCATCATTAGCCGTGAAAGTGAGGTTTATCTCCTCGGAAGTAACACGAATTAGGATACACATAGCCAAACGTAATAACTTATTTACACAGTATATCGTACTCTTGTAATACTCCTTAATAGATAAATACATAGAACCAATTAACGTTATACGCAAAATTATTTACAAATAAATGTATACCGTGTGACATGATTAAAAACACTTACTGGAACAGCGTCTGTATTGGGTTAAGGGTAGCATGTACAACGGAATAGTTTTTTAAATCTCAGAATGAACGATCAACCGCAGCATGAAAACTGCATGGCACGTACAAATTCCCGTTCATCATCGAGCTGTAGTATAGACGACAATCCCATTTCTTACCGCCTCTGGAACATCGTGGAAGGAGAATCGGGGGAAGTTTGGTAGGGTAGCCTCACGGTCGGGAGCGAAACAGCCGAAATCGTTAGCTCTCGTTTGCACGTAAATCTCGTGCAGCTGTCGCCTGGTTGCCAGTGAAAAGAGAACCCTTAACGCAGATTCGCAGTTATCCTTCGACACTTGGTGATGCCGTAGCGCTGTGCCAGCGAGACACGGTCGCCCCGGATAAACGCAGCGAATCGCAGGGCCATAATTTAGTAAGCTTCTTAACTCGGAGCCAAGGAGCACGTGCACTTTATTCACCGTCGCGTCGTTGCCAGCTCGGCTGGTGACCGATAAACACGGCACGATTCAAATGAAACTTCCGGCTTCGTTTGTGTAGAACGACAACGATTGGGCTCGTGCTCTCTCGGTCGCTCCATTTAAGGCCAATCGCTATTCCTGCGACGCTTTAATACCCTCAATGAGAGCTAATGCCATTCCGCGAAACGAAAAATGCTTCCCTCTCTCGAGGTTACGCCTCGAGGACGGTGAATACGCGTGCGTTGTTTCAGGATTTTCGTTCCCTTGTTTTCGCTGATGCCATTTTTTAGAACGACCGTACAGATTATACGGGCTTCTAGAAACAAGAAATTCTAGATTTGAACGACAGATTCCTTTATCGTCCGGAATTCGTCGTTTAGAATTTGAGAAGCTCGTTGGAAAAATTATCATCGATGAAGGAAACATTGGCGATGTTGATTGTACGAATACTTCGTTGTTTGAAAGATCGTATTGAATTGTCACGAATTAATGAAAAGTTTGCGAATCGCGTTCAAGGTATAATTTTTATACAGTTTCATCTTTTTTTTTTTTTTTTATCGAAACGTTAAAACAGATAGGTTTTATAGTTCTTGCTTTTTAAACAGCACATCATTAGCTGTTAATAGCTTTTGCGGAAACTAGTGATTGCAAAGTTTCACCATCTTCTTATTTTGTAACTGTCAGCTGCCAATATCACGACCGCCTCGTGTAAACAACTTTCAATTCTTTTATCGCTCAAGGGATTTCTTCAGCCGAGAGGCAATCCCTATAAAATTGTTTATGAGGCGACAATAGGAGAGCGATATCTAAAAAAATATCGTATGTAATTTTTATTATGTTGTTAAATAAATCATAATAATAATCTTGGAAAGTGCACGCGTTTTCCTCCATAGAACGGATTTGCGAAATTGAAACAGACATAATATAATTTTTATTCTCCTATAACAGACCTAGGATGCTTCCATAACTCTGATATTTATCAGCGATGGTGTTAGACTAACGCATTAAAAAGTCAAACTAATTTTTCTTCCGCTAGGATCGAAGGTGCAGTATATTGAAACCACTGGAGATTTGCTTTGAAATATTGTTTTCACGAGAGAAACCAGTGGATACTTTGAGCTAAGACATTCTTCTACATGTAGAGAAAATGAAGTTCTATCATTCACATAAATGTGTTGATAAAGACTTTCATCGCCTCACTGTCTGCAGATTCTTTTAATAACTAGAATATGAGCTCTTCGCTTGGCATATTTATGAAGACATGTAACGTGCAGATTTATTCAAAATTATTACTTCTTGGCGACTACGTATTAGCTCGTTCACATTTATACATACATCTATCTATTCCTGTGAAATTTATAATAAAATGTGATCAATTCTAGGCAATCAAACCAACCCCATATCGCTAGGAGTATGGCTCGTGATATTACGAACTTCCGCCATTTACATACTTCCTAAATTGTCCGATTATTTCTAAAGTCTGATTTTAAATACTTAATTCGTCTCGCTAATCTAACTTCTCCATTTTACCAATCACATACGAGACGTAGAAACGTTTCATATCGCAGGATATGTTTGAAACGAGAAAGGAGTATAAATTCACGTTGTCGTTTGACCATGTAGACAAATCATAAAACGTTCGTTAACGCAATCCAAACTGGAAATGAAATTGCTCGGAACGTTTTGCTTATTTTGTTTGTCGAGTATTAATGGCCGTCGGTGATTTATTCGACACGCTATGGAATCCAGTTCTCGTAAGGATCGTCTTGCGACCCCTTTCGTGTTCCTTTTCGCCTTCCCAGTTTATAAGATACCTGTTTGAAGAAGAAAGAACCTACGACGCAAAGCTATTTTATTAACGACAACGTTTCTTCCTCTAAGAATAAGTTTCCATCTTATTCCAATTGTAATAATCAGTAGGATAGGGGAGAGCCGTAGCTCGACGAGACTTTCATATTTTTTATCGTCTGCAAGAGACGCAATTTAATTTGCACTTTCATTCCTTTGCGAGCGTTAGTAAGACGTAGCATGGAATAAGAGGCTTTCTCGTTTGAAATTTTTCATTTGTCGCTCGAACTGGAGGCACGATCATGAAAACTGCCCCGCCGAACACAACGGAAAGTGTAGGTAGTTCCGTGAAAATTCTGCGAAATGCTCTTTCTCCTTACACGCACAACTATTATCGTCGGGAAAATTGAAATTCTAATAGTCTCGTCGCGACAAATATCCGCGTCGTACCTAAGTATCGACGCGAGATTTTCGTTTTAAGAGGCGTTGCAAAGTTCCTAGCTCGCGCGCAGTGCGAGATTAAATTGCTGAAATTGATTACCATCGACGAGATTGAAAGTTCCAGGGAATTCGTTCCGTATAAACGAAGATTTGCGTGGTTTTAATGCAAATGTAATCGAAAAGTGTTCGCTTCGTATACGACACTAGCGATTATTTGTATCGTGCAATTATCGCCAGAAAAAATTAAAATATGACAATTTCGTTTCGTATCGATGAAAGTTTATGACGTACTACTAACTATTAATACATAATTTTGATTTCAACTTTGATAGAAACGAAATGTTTTTAATTTTCGTATCGCGATTAAGCAGCTTATATCGCGGTTGTCACTAAGGATAATTAAAACGTAACACGTAGCTTGAACGTTAAAAACACATTTGATTTAATCGATGGTATTTAGATATAAAATTAATTGTATACAAAATTTTGTTTTAATCGCCACCATATATAGAGAGAGCGTGAAAAGTATTAAATATGATATTTTAAAAGGAACTGTTACAAGCTATAATTCTTTATTAAAAAGGCTTTTGAAAGAAAGAAATGATCAAATTAATTTTTTAAACCAATGTACGTTAAAGTTACGTATAAATGTTTAAACGTTTATTTTATAAATGCAAAGAAGAAAAAGTTCCATTAAATTTGGAAGCGATGAAGAATATTAGATTCAAATAAAACTTGTTTTATTTCCTTTACTCAAGTAAACTCACTGTTAATGAAAAACAAATTGATCCGGATTTCCTAGTTTTCTCATTAAATCGTATTTATCGACATTTCGCGGTAAACTAGCGATATCTGTGACGTTAATTTTAAAACGAAAACACTAAACATATCCACGCGCCCCATACTTGTGCGTTTTATGAAAATTTTGTTATACCAATTTTGTTGTACATAGCGTACTTAACGCACATTTCCTTAAAAACGGATAAAACAAGTGCACCTGTAATTTCCATATGTATACGATAAAAATTAAATCACATTAATAACTCAGTAGCATAAGGAAATACACGGAATCGAAAAATTTCACTTTAGACTTCCTGTCTTGTATTTCATTATTTTTTAGCGATTTCGCATATGCCTTTGGATTTTCCGCATGACGAAACGAAACTATAGAGACAATACGATCATTCTAGTGATAACGGCCATGCATTCTACACTAAATTGAACACGATTTTAATTAAACACTGAAAGCGACTGACGAAAGAAATAGATCATGCGTTATGCGTCTCTTGCTAGATACGGACACAATTAATAAAGAAGACAGGAAACATATTTTAATATTTTCTATCCGAATCCATACGGTAAAATTTTATTTCTTCCCACTTATTTTTTGACATGTAAAAAGGAAAGAAAAGGAAGTGAAAAGGAAATAACAAAATAACCTTTACGTTGTATCGCTCTGCTTTAACTTCTACAACGTTATCCAATATGTATTACCGTCTAATCGTTTGCTTTGATCGACATTACAAGCCGCACGCATTATCGTTTTTCCGTTTCGCGGACTTTGCGTGGAAAATCCATAATACAGTTCGACCTTTATAGCTCTAACTCTCTCGACCCGCTTATATCTTTCGTTGCTCGTTATAATATCCATACAGGTGGCGTGATACACCTTGCGAGCGAATCATCATGCGACTTTTGATCGGTAAAATTTTATTTCTCCGAGATATTTTATTCCCTGAGATATGTAAATCGTATTACTAGTAGCACAGAAATACGTGTACGTGTATTTACGTATTTGCGCCTCTCGTCCAGTTTCGACGATTCGTACGGTGATCGAGGAAAGAAGTTGCAAGTGGAAGAAATTGGAATTTTTATTCACATAAGGATTTTTTTCAAAGAAATACTATTGTAAATCCTACGTCATAGAACTTGTGGTAATAAAGAAAGAACGTTAAAAAGTAATCCCGAAATATATGGCTCGTTTGAAAATTTCTTGGAACGAAGTATAGCAGTAACAGCAGCTTTGGATTTTTTAGTGCAACGGATATTCATTTGCCGTATGAACCGCTCCGGTGGTAGATTCTTCACATGGAAACGATAAAAAGAAGTTCATAGAGAACTATTTCATCCTGTTTTCGAGTTATGGCGAGTTTCTTCTTAAACAAACTGTATCTGCATACCTACACAAGAGATATTCGAAATGACCTCTTTTGCATTCGAACAGGAGACAAGATTGCAGACGTTTTATCAATGTGTTATATGTGTTAGACATTTCTCCACCTATTGTTCGTTAGATATCGAATTCTATTTGTAAATGAGTAGGTGAAATTACTTCAACTATTTCTACCTTTCGATAGAATTATTCCAATATAAAACTCGCTATAACTCGCAAACAACATCAAACAGAGTATACGTTTCTACGAACTTTTCTTATTGTTTTCGTGTCCAGAATCCATCGCTGAATCGGTTGCTCGATGCCGCGGGACACTCTGTATATGTATATTAAACATCAAATAATTTCACCAAGTTTAGCAAAGAGAAACGTCATCTTCTAACAAGATAATGCATACCCCTATACAGGTGTCATATCTTAAAATACAATTTATTACCTCAGCAACGTTATTTGCCAGATTTATATACTTATCGCTGATTCCCATCTATTCTCAGAATTGAAAAAATTCCTCCGGGAAGAAGTTCTTGTCAAGCGAGATTATTATTATTTAATATTAGAGATATATTATATACTATTAACTAGAATTTTACGATGACGATAATATTAGAGAATAAAAAAAACAGTTTACAAATAATATTACCATTTGGAACATTTCTGACTCTGGTATTAAATATTTGTATATAAAAATGTTCCACCATGTGTAATGTGTCATTTGCTTTTATTCAAAATAACAGGGTAGTACGTTTACTTTTTGGTTGTAATAATACTGAAATTAATAATAACGTAAACTCCCATTTGGTAATTACGAGTTTCTGCTAACTTGGACCATAACTATACCGGGATTAGGTACTTTTGCCCTCCACCGAGAAATATTTTAATCCAGAGATTTGAATAATGAGTCGCGAAGCTAATTTGAAACTGAATTTTTATATCAATCGTTGTACAACAACGTAAAACGTTACGTTGATGGGAAACTTCATTTACTTTGTTTTAATAAATATCGTAGGAAATAAACACACGTATCCTAAAATGAAAGTTAGTCGTCGGATGGAAGTACAAATAGTCGTTGCGTTTTCTACTTAGAAAATTATCTATATCTATCTTCATCGTAACCTATCTATTATATTTCTCTTTCGATTGATGACACGGTATGTTCCTACGTTACTTTATCTTGTAATTGCTCCACCAATAAAATTCCATATCCAGTGGGCTAAAAATAAACTATACCCTTTCAATGTTTCACGGTCGCGTCTTTATTTAGCGATAAAGGTTTACGATATGCAGATTTAATACCTAGTTTGTCAAATCGTAAATGAGCCTTCGATATTAATTATAATATTAATTACACGTATCGACGTATGATGCAGGCTTCCGTTGGAAATACGCACAAACAAGAGCTCTTTTGATAACTTACGTTTCAACAAGTCTATAATCGATATCGTCCCATTTTACTCATATCCATTCGAAGCTCTAAAATATTTTATCCGATGCATCAATTCCAGTAACAAAAGAGCAGCAAATAAAAAGCGAATAAATGAACGAGAAAAAAAAAAGTGTAGAAAATAATCCAATATAGTGGCCAAGTTATAGTACAGCCCACGAGAATCATTGAGATGGTTTTTTATTGGAGATCCACGTATATACGTGTGTATCTCATCAAATCTGTACAATATTTAGCGTATTGACAGGTTGATATATTGGCAGCAGCAGATAACAAGACTGCAACGTAGGGGCTGGTTTCGCGTATATTTTACGTTGCTAGAGAATCGAGGTTGTTCATAGTGTTAGTGGAAACAATGGACTTAAAGCTTACTCTGGATCTTTGTGTTGCATCGCCATATTGTCTGACTGCCTTATCTTGCAGACGTCGCCGAATTTCAAGCACAACAATTTATCGGCTTATTATCTCTTTTACTTCACGCTTCATTTTTTGCTTATGACGTGTATTGAAAGCTTTTATCGATTTGCGATAATTATAATTATTAAAAGTTTTCTCTTTTCTCCATGTTTTTATTTTTTATTTGTTTTTTTTTTTTTGGTGGTGGAAGGACTTTCACATTGTTATCAAGTTTCACAGTTATTGATCAGAATTGACTGGAAGTGCAGTGCAGGATAATAGCTTGACCGAAAACATTTTTTCACGAAGTAATTTTTTTCAATTAAATTTCTGTATGGCTGTTGAAGGATCGAGAATAAAAAAAAAAAAAAACAAAAATTGTTTCAAAGTATCTGTTATTTTACACACGACATAAACGGGAGGAAACTTCAACTATACAAGTGCGCTTACATTCAAGCAAATTGATTATCTACAATTTTAATTGATCCACCATAATACACACGAACAAACTACTCTATTTACCCACTTGTTAATTAATCAATTTGAAAAAATTTGCGTACAGGAATCGACACAAACTATTGCAGTTTACAGTCAAGTTCAATCAATGGGGAAATTGCTTACAAGTTAACCAGTTCCAAGTCGTGGCGAGCTGTTTGCAAACCAGCAACACTTGTACGGCCAATAATGGCGACTAGAAGTTGCTATTAAACTATTCGAACGATGGCAGAAATTCGCTAACCGTTCGACTTCAACAAAGTTCGCGGTCAATTTACTTATTATCAAATTAGAAGATAATGTATCATACACCATCAACGGTGAAAGGAGCTCTTAGATCGTAAAATCTTCGCTAGTGTTGATTGGAAAATTGATAAACGACGAGTTACGTGGAAACGTTCACAAGCACGGACATTTTCAAATGAAAAGATTACCGTGCAGCGTTAATCACTTTAAAGATTGACGTCAACATTCACCTTGACGCGATACCACCTTCTAATGATATACAGTTATACACGATTACAATGTTGGCTGTAGCTACTTTCTTGTGGCTCTTTTCAATAGATAGCTATCAGGGCTGATTACTTGTTATTATTTTTTATTTATTACAAGTCATACGACGATTAATAATGCTCACATCGTGCAGAAGGATCGTTGCTCGGATTTTCTAGCGCAAGTTAACCACGAACGTCCTTATTATATAATAGGTGGTAATTGGATTACGAGGTTAATTGATCTCTGCTTTCTCTAAACTGAATATCACGTGTGCAAATTACAGTGAACGATGATTGAACATTACGAGAAAATGGTAATAAGAAACGCCAGAAGAAAAACCAATAGAGAAAGGGAAAAGTTTCCACTCTTAAAATAGGGGATTTATGGCTTACGCTTTAAAGCGTAAATGTAGAATTACTTTGACTTTGATCAATGTCAAAGATTCTAATTTTATCTTGATAAATTCTAAAATATCTTACTGTGGAAATTATCATCGATACTCGCATATTTTCTACGTATAACAAATTAAGACACTATAAATCATGAATGAAAGATGAATACGATAAATATCGTAGAAGCTATTTCCACAAGTTTATTATCATAAACTACTAGATATTCACTGAAGAAGCTGGAGAAAATAGTCAATAAAATATGTATGCGTGAGATTCAAGGAAACCGGTAACCATAAACGTAACAAATTTATTCAGCGCACGTGATAACTTGACAGATGATGAAAATTATGTTTCGCAACCAGGCAGTAGATTTTTCCCTAATTGCTTAATACGTTTGCGACAAAGCATTCAGATATACTTCGATTCTTCTTAAATACGTCAGAGGTTGATCAAATATTCGATAAAGGAGAATTACCATTGTATCTTACATAGGAATGCGTGATCGGAATGGAATCGTTATTAATGCGATTAATATTATACCGCATGTAAAATTCGATGATCGATGGTACCAGGTACATACGATTCGACGAAAAGGGAAAGAACAGGCTCCGAGCAATGTTTCGTTCCGCGTGAATCACTTGAGCATAATTTACGTCACATTACGGTCAATAATACATTTCTGATGTTTGCAGATATCTTAAATTACATCTACAGTATTATTGTGGCATTATAGCGAAATGTACGTCATTAAACGCTCAAATAGACGCGTTATCTTCGGTAAGGAAAGGCTTTTAAATCTTATTATATAAAGGGTTGCCTACTGTGAGTATGTCAGTCATTTCGGCTTGGGGCAAAAGGAAGGACCAGCAGCTATTTTTCCAAAATTTCTCCGCCGAATAAACGTAAGACCACGTCTCGTAGAATAAGAGTTGAACAATTTGTAAACTCCTCGTTAAAGTTCTCGTATCTCGCTTAAAATAATCAGGAGACAATTCATTTGATCGAATTTTTCTTTTTTCTTGAATAAACATGTTCGATGCTTTCGTTGTAAAGATATCGCTGCTTCGCTTCGACAGTGGCACAACTCAGAAAAGTTCATATTTGCTTTCAGTGAAAAGAACAATTCTACCTTATGTTTCTATAATACTTTTATCATGTAAAACGATGTATCTATAATTCTATTAGTTCCGCGTCAGGGGGAAAAATGATCGCTTATGTCGCCATCAATCTGGCTTTAGTCTTGCTCCAAGGCCAGTAAGTAACAACACTGGCACATCTTCAGTTGTTTTGTGACGCTACAAGTGGAAGGTATCGTTTTCGCGAATAGTGGCGTATCTTGTGTTAAGTCAGCCTTATAATGTCGTTGAAATGACTCGCGAACATCTCTTCCTAAATTTTTTAACGCTCTAGACTTTACATTTTTTGAGTTGTGCCATTGTTAAATCAAAGCAGCCATATACAAGCATAAATTAGACACTTTAGATATCAGGGCAATTGTTTACAATTATTTCAATTCCTTTATTAGTAGAGTATACTAACACCACGATAGTGGATAATTGTGGAATATCGAATATGAATATTTTAGTAACAATGAATAATTTTCTCAATTAGTAATTCAAACGTCTGAAGAATTCTCATTATTATCTGAAATAGGTCGCATGTCTAAGAAGGCTCGTTAGCGAATCGAAGGACTGTCACGAAAATAAGATTCGAAAGTTTTTAATTATTGTCCAGATATCGGAAAACACCTGTCGATGTACCTGAATTAAGCTGACTTTGTGTCTTCACGACGGCCTTGTAAATATCGAGGCGTTGTACAAAGCAGCTCGATAAAAAGCAAGCCGCGGTTACTTTTTACTGACGAGATAAAATAAGGGTCGGTCGCTCGAGACAATCGACCCTGATCGTCATTCGATCGGAGAATGAATATTAACATGACACACACGAACGTACGGACACGCTTAACAACTCCCTTGTTCCTCTCTGTTGCAGATTGACAAGATGCCACTGTCAGAGTTCCGTAAAACGAAATTACTCTACGTTTTCAACACCTTTTTCGGTGAGTATACTACGTATTGTCTTGATAGCCTTCGTACTTTGCGTCGATCTTATAAAATCCTAATTTTCCACAGTGTCAACTTGAAAGATCCACGTCGATTATCCTCGTAGTTAAGTTTTATTCCGTTTTATGCTTATAGCTGTATTATCTTCGCCTATCGTTGAGCCGTCCCATTGACATCGACCAATCTATTTACAAGAGAAGCTGCTAGCTTTTAGTCTTTGCGTTAGAATGACAAATTTTAATTAATTTGTTGCGTCCCGTACTATGCGTATAGTCTGACGTAAAACCTGGTCGACAATCTAGCAAGACGTTTGCTTTCAAAATTTCAAAGCAATTTATTTCAAAGCCACGTTTAAAATTCATTTTCGTTTACATTCCCTCCGAGGTAATCGCCGTATAGTACAAAGAACAAATCAATACGTTCCACATTTCTTCAGCACCAAAGCAAATTTATCAGATAACAGGTTTAATTGGATTTTTCTTCAACTAGAAACACTAAAAAAAAAAAAGAGAGAGAGAGCAAAGATAGGGGAAAAATCCGTTTAAACGAATTCATTCCACGCATTCCACGTTCAAAGTTTTCCTCGATATCAAACATGATCGTTAAGCTTCCGAGTAATCGGATTTCATGCCGATCATCACGCATCCCTAACGGCACCTAATTGTGTCAAGAAAATTTCATGGCCACCTTATCAGAACCAACGTTCACGACCATCAACCACGAGACTGGTATAGTTAAGCTTCCATCGCGAATCGGTTACGATTTTTCCCCGAGAAGCGTCGTCAGTTGCCTGGTAACGAAATAACAAAACCGATTGTCGTTCCCTGGATCTTAACGCGTTTCTCGTAGCTCTTTCACGAATCGAGTCGGGTCAGCTAACAATCTTCTTCCATTGGTGGCCCCTTTCGGGGCTATCGCGGAGAGCAGCGCGAACATTCACGCTGCTTCCAGCGAAATGAAATACGGTCCGGAAAGGTTGGAGGAGGAAGAGTAGACGACATCCTCTCGAGGGTATTTTTGGGGGCTGAAAACGGAATCAAGGCTATACAGGGCCGTTTTGTTCGGTCTCTCTATGGCACCTATGTGTTGGCGTGGTTGAGCAAAAGTGAGTCAGGCTGGACACCTATTTATGGTATGAACAGCAGCAGATAAACAATGGACGCGGTTAAGGGGGATGTCTTGTCGCGTTGAAATTACACGTTCACCGTATACGCCTATCGTACCGGTGCAATGTTTCTATGTTCGTCGTGTGTGTAACTCGCGAGCAATCATTCATACGACTTATTCGTAGTTCTGTGTATTTTCGAGAAAGGCCATTCACGTAGACGCGTACAAGCGCCAAAATTTCTGACAGGGTATCTTCCAGCGTTAAAGTTTTGAAAGTACCTTTGCATGTGTATATAACGCATAGATACTTCTCACGGATGATGACAGTGTAGCGGATGCGAATAATAGACTGACGTAAATTTCACGCGTAATTAGAGAACGAAACTTGCGAATAGAATCGGTAAGTGTGGTTACGTGCGCATCGGGAACTGCGTTAGCACGATCAGTCGCGCTATGCGACGATGAGGCTGCCTGTGTGGAGCGTGTGGAGGTCACAGGCGTGTACACGCTTCGTGGCCCTCATTAGCCCCTTACTTTCTTCCCTTCTTTGACCGTCGATCGACTGCTAAACATATCCTGCGGGGCTGTTCTTCGTTGTCGATACGGTATTTCACCGTGACCCAGAGAAGCCATGAACGACGCGATGAATTGCGAATCTTCGTTTGAAAACTAGTGGTTTATACGTATGGAGCCGAATCGCTCGATTTTGCCGTGATTGATTTGATTTGATCGTGACAATAAATACATTAATTCGACAGGCTGCTTTGCAATAATAAATCTTTACGTAATTTACGATTGCCCTGTGTTTCGTGAAATAATTCTCTCTGGACTTTTCTAATTATCGAGGTAAAAATTTAGATATATTCTTCCTTGAGAGAACTGTTGTTTCGTGCGTGATTCGGTAGAATTGTCTTTTTGTAAACTTCGTACAGTCGCTGTAAATTAAAGTATATATTCCAAGTTCCACGTTATTCGGAAAATTGTTTAAATACAAAGCAGCAAAATAATAACGAAAGGTTGACGAGAATTATTCCACGATATTCCGATACTAGGTCAAAACGTAGCGTAGAAGCTATATTAGACAGATACACGTGCCTCCTAATCAATTTAACATCAGATAAAAGATCCCCATAGTTTAGCGTCGTACGGAACCACCAGATATCTAGCGTGTTCCCAATCGTTCGTTCTGCTAAATTATTTCATCGTGACCTCGGTAAAAATTGACTGCCGTCGGGTTTCGGAATTCTATATTTTACATCGTTGAATTGTAATCACTATTTGATAAGACGACCGAGGCAAAACCACGCAGAAGAGAATATAAACAAAGAGCAGGAAAAATAGAAGAAAGCGAGAAAAAGAAGAAAAATGGAGACGGAAAGGAACAGTAGGCGAAATAAGTAGAAAAGCATCGGAAGAGAAAGGGTTCGCTCGGCAAAATTGGAATTAATAAACGGGATGAATCCCGGAGGAATCTAAGGATAGTAGGTGACACCTGAAAAGGGGCAGAAAAGTCGACTTGCGAAATTGGGTCGACTTTGCGAAAACTAATGACGTCCGATTCAAACGTCGCGAGGACGACAACGACCTTGCTCTGAGCGATGAATGGCACGATCGACGAGACCGTCCTTTCCACCGGTCTAACGTCAGATCTTGCACACAGTTCTTGCTGGATACAGGCCAAAATACCACCCCTCTGGCTACCCTTATCTTATTCATACCCATATTTCATTACATCGATTCCTTGTCACGTGTTCTGCCTACGTGATCGAGTCCCTTTTCCCCTGTGAAAAGTTTTCAACGAGGCACGGAAAGGTTTTGTTTCGATCATCGACGCGTGCGAAACGATAAGCTGACGAGGCTAACGCTATCTCAAATGGTCGGTGTCAACTTAATGCGGCGATGCCTTTGACACAAACGTTGTACGTTCCACTACCATTTTTTCCCTTGGTCTCGTGCCAAATACCAACTATGTACTTCTTTCTCACCTTGTCTTTCCCTTCTGTCTGCCCAATTTCTGAGAAGATTCAGTCATGTCGTATATCGAGGATAGTAATGGCTCGCGCCGACTGTACCAGTCGAACGAACTACGAGCTACGTTATAGTTGTTCACGATAGCTTCGAGCTTTCATTGATTAAAGGTTAATGGAGTGGACAGAGTCGGATCGGAAGGGAATTTTCGCTATTTTGTTATCTTACTTTCTATTAAAAATAACATCTATATCTATGCTTTCTTTTTATGTTCCTAGATGTCAATCAAAGTGGTGCAATTGATAAGAAGGATCTAGATCTTGCTATACAAGTAAGCATATCGATATTTTATTATTTAGTCGTTTTCAGCTTTGACCGTCGAAGAAACGGTACAGTTAGTTAAAGAGTAACGTTGAAATATAGTAACAAATATTCAACTCTTTCGTAGAGACAAGAGTTACGTTTTTCAAACTTATTTCATATTTTAGAAAACGATATTTTCACGATTCTTTTCACTTTGTTTTAGCGAATCAATGAGAACAGAGGTTGGTCCGCCGATAATCCCAAAGCTCAAAGTATAAGGGATACTTTGCTTAAAATGTGGGATAATTTAAGGCAAGGAGCTGATACGGATCAAGACGGTCAGGTAAACGAATTTCTATCGAATATAAAATTTACTATAGTTGTACCGATCTTCTATCTCAATTATATTTTAAAGATCTAATTACACGTGTTTCGTTTCGTTTCGTCGAGTGATGTAAAATTGTTGAAATTCCAGTGGAACTTTGCTGTACATATTCGAAAGAAACGACTCAAAACTGCTTTTGTTAGAAGATCTGAGCAGAAACATCTGACTCATACTTTCCGTTTCTCCTGTTTATTTCAGGTTAGTCGAGATGAATGGTTTTCACTGTGGGAAGAATACGCAAAAAATCCATCGAACCCATCCGAATGGCAACAAGCATACATGTCTGTGACGTTCCAGTTGTTCGATGCATCTGGTAAGTTTATCATGCTTTCAGTTCCCAGAATCATGAAAAAAAATTGGGATACACTTTTTCCAATATCTTCAGAAATTTCGTTAAATATTTATGAAAGAATTTCGCAACCACGCCATACAGAAACTTTCAAAATAATAAATGATGATCAATACAAAAATATTCGAAGCTTGTTTACCAAGTCCTGCGATATTGAATTTCAGAAATACCTTCGCTTCTTACATACGAGTATACTCGTACATACTTATAGTGATTTCATTTTATATATTTATTTACAAATGATAGAACAGAAAACTATGATTATTTAACTAGAACTATTTCCTAATAAATTAATGTATTACAACTAGAGCAACTAAATCAACTCGTAACGACTAACCACAACAACAACCTTTTCCGACAAAATGTCCCTTTTCAACGATTTCCCTACTCCCGTCACACGCACGTTTTTACAATCGTCCAGGACCAAATATGGTCACGTTGGCCTATCCAAGTACCCCTTTTCCGAAAGGGCCAGGGGCATGTCGCTGGACCCGATGATCCATGGGGATTTCCCAACCCTTCAGCATCTTCCTCCTTTACTTGCATTGTACTCCGTACTCCTTACAAATTGATCAAGTTTTACACGATTATTTCACGATACTACGTATTACGCTCTTTTTTATATTGATCTACCCACTTGAAACAAATCTGGTAAATCAAGTAAAGATATTCTTATTTGAAGATCGTTCTAAGAAAGTTCTACGTAGCTATAAGGTATTTGTCGCTTAGAAATAAACAAATGTTATAACGTTACTTTAATGTCACTTTCGATGGGAGAATTGACGATTAACCAAAAGAATGTGCCGTTTTCTGTTGGTCAGGTGACAAATCGATCGACGAGAACGAATTCTGTAACGTGTGCAGATACCACGGTGTCGCAGAGGCTGAGGCCAGGGAGGCTTTCAAAAAATTAGGAGTCGTAAGTGAAAATCACGCGACAGATTCGTACAAAGGATACGACCCTCGGGGCGGAACATTAATTCCATTGAATCGTTTCTCTTTGTACAGGGTCAGGAAATTACCTGGGATAAATTCACCAACCTCTGGAAGCAATATTTCTCCTCGGACGAGCCGACCGCAGCCGGAAACTTTATTTTCGGAAAAACTTCCTTCTAACTCGCTTTGCCTCGCGGAAAACCGACCGACGTACATAAATATATACTATATTCCCTTGCGTCGCATTCTACTCTTCATTCAACTGATTTCTCACGGTCAATTTACTCGAGCCCCAGATTACGAGACAAGCCAAGCTCTTTTTGTTCGACAACGAATAATAAAATGCAAATATTTAATTTCTTAAAAACCATTCGTAGGATTACCATCATCTGCACAGATCGATTGTTCTTTCATTTCCTTCCTTTTTCTTTCGACGATTGTAAATAATCGTCTGCGCGATTCCAGCTCACGAATCAAGATGCGTTTGACAAATAAATATCATTTCGTTCGCGCAACAGCGAAACTCCTTTTACCGCGCGCGATACGCTCGCGGTGATTAAAATGTAATCTCATTGTATGTTTGTATCTGTAGCGTATTTAAATGTAAGAAAAACGAACTATAATGATCGTGACCTGTGCAAGTCTCCTTCACGTCCAGTGGCAAGATCGTTGTGCTTTCGAAGTGATGAAAAATCGAACGATCGATTTTCGTTTGACTCTGGCAAACAAGATATCTCCCTCCATTGTTAAACAGACGGTATTTTCAGAGTTTAAAAACGAAATTTGTTCAGAACAAAAGATACCCGCATATATATATACATATATAAAAATATAAAATAGTTCCAGCGTTTTTGTGTAACGTTGAAGAAGAGATCAACGTGGAACAGTGTTAAAAATAATTAAAAAGAAAAAAAAAAAATGAATATGTCTTCTTGTAATCATTGGCAGAAATAAACTAGAGACGGATTAATCAAACAAATGTTGGCTTAATTATCGTGTAAGGAATATCACTGAGATGAAGTATTATATTTTAAACGAGTTTCAATATTGCCCTAAATGTGTCTTGTATAGGCATTATATACGCTGTTATACCGAGGAATAAAAGATACGCACGTATATCAACAGGAATATACACACACACATATATATACATATATATATGTATGTGTATGTATATATGTGTATATATATTTGAACGACAGAGTTTTCAATAAATCATAATTAATGAGGTTTTTAAAGTTTAATCGATGTTGGCTCGACGACGCAGAATCGAAGAATTAAACGATACCGGTACGTATTTCAGTTTTAAGCCACTTAGTCTTCTATTGCCCGATACTTTGACATTATGTTATTGTACAGTTTTCTCTGTATTACCTTCAATTCTTTAAATAACATTTCCATAGTCGATGTTATTGAATAAATATTAAGGAGAGAAAATATTCGACATATGCGACAAGATAATAGCTATAATGTTAATAATAATTTGATGGGCACTAGGAGTTTAACGAATTTGAATAAAATTTAAAATATTCGCATTCGTATTGGTACACATGCTTTAACTACAAATTTAATATTTTCATATTTTCTATCTGAATTAACAGTTCGTCGGAACCTTTTATTTAAGAGAAATTATGAAAATAAAAAAATAAAAAAAAAACATGAACGTGTATATGAATACGATTGTGAGACGTTTAGTTGTATCTTTGAAAACTTTCTTGTGCTTGAAAGTATTGAACAGCAACGTTGTTCCGCGACTTAATATAGCCTGTCATGTAACTCTGAATGTACAATAAAAGAAAGTTGAAAACGATAACACGGCAATTGATTTCCTCGATTTTTAAACAACACGAAATAGATACAATGAATAACATTTTATTAAACCTTATTGTCGCGCGCACATTCGTGTTAGTTGTTAATGTAACGTAATTTATTTTTTTTCTTGGAATATTTAAAATATGATTTGACCGATATATACGTAAAATTTCTTATAAATGAAGCTATAATCGGTAAAGAGATAATTTTTCATGACAAAATAAACAGAATGCAAATCACATATCTTTTTTCAAGATTTCAAGAAGGAAAAAGGCAATAAATGGGGCGAAAAAGATAAACAATTTAAACGAACGAAGATACGTCACATAATTTGCATCGAATGTGTTAATGACTCGTCTGACACTTTATCAACAAGAGTACAAGCGCGCCTTGAAGTCGGTTCACTTGAAGATGAAGATTCCAATAAAAATGAAAGAAAAAGAAACAGAAATGTAGCAGATTTTACCGCCAATAACCATCTTCTGTTTATTGTGCCATTAATTAAAACCAGATCTCGATACATCGCATTACAATAAACATTATTGTTATTGAAACGCTACTTGTTATAGATTATCGTACTAAGAATGAGCCGAGACGTTGCAAGAAGGTCCAAATTGTCTCGTAGGTGATTTAAATTGTAGGGGAGAGTGGAGTTACAGGAGCAACAGAACGAATATTCTATTCGCATGCGTGTCGTTGCAAAATTTTCAAATACTCGTCATAAATTTCACCGTAGAAGGCATGACGGTATTGTAAAATTCGCTTTGGCGCTTGCTTTCATTATCAGTCACTGCCCGTTGAAAATACGCGTGCAAATACACGCGTCGAAGTGTTGTGAACATATAGAGTCGGGCATAATCTGTTAAAGGCAACCGCGCTATACACGACGATAAATCCTGACCTATTGTTTAATATAACGATTGTTCTAACGAAAGAAAATAATCGACGAAAAAAGACAAAGCCGTCGTTAGATTTTTTGTCACGAATTTTATTAGACAAACGATAATTATGACAGCCGATTGTCGCCAACACGTGTGATACTGTTGTTCGACGTATGGCTTATATGTAGATATTAATGGTGTTACTGACTGTCTGTGAAACGTGTCGATAACGATACGAGCAATGTTATGTAAAAACTAAATGCACATTAGCTCTTTAAATAAACATGTATATGGACTTTAACTCTATAATGAATTATTATTCCCATTATGTTTTGTTTGTATTTCGTTAGCATAATCTCTCTGGTGTAATATAATGTTGTGGTTGTGGTAGATCTTTGTGATGTAAGATATATCTTTCAGACGTGAGAGAAAGATGGCTTTACATATATAAATTTGTTTAATACATTAATACAAAGGGATTATAGTATTATTTGCCGTAATATACAGGAAAAATAGATATAAAGGTTAAGGTGCGTGTGTGTAGATGGTAGAACTTAGCAGAAGTATTATTTTTCTCGAATTAGATTTGAAAACGCTGATACACGATTAAATAATATAAACGAATGTCGTAATTTTTATATTACGAATAAAAATATGAAAATTCTAACTACAAATCTACCACAGCCATAGCATTCTAACTTAAGATCATGGTCTTAGATCATTAAATATCTTACAAACGTTACTTTATTTTCATTTTTACTTTACTGAAGAAATTAACGAATGGGTGGAAAATATAAAAATTTAAACTTTAGATCAGAAATTTTTATATAATACGCATATTGCTTTAAACAGCAATAATATAGTTGTTTCAGCTCGTTCCAATAAAAAAAAATAATGGGACGTGAGCACGATTACCGTCAAATTGAAAAATACAGAATGATAAAACGATTAATCGATGTCATAAAACGTTTCGTTCGATTCTCAACCATATTAACAGTTTACAAGTATTCGAAATGGTAACGCAGCACCATCTCACTACAATACAGTGTTCGAAGTTTCATAATCTCATTTGGTGAGAAGATTTGAAAACGAGATATGCAGGAAAATTCGGTAAGTCCTTCGTATTATATATTTTTACTTGTTCATTTTGGCTAATGATCAACATTTCACTTATGCTGTTAATACATTACTTAGCATTTTAAACATTATGTAATGTTCTATTTCTAACCTCAATGTTTCCCGTTTTGGTTCGAATCACTCACAATACAGATAGTATTTTAAGTGCGAATCGGTTTCGCCCATATCTTATCGTTAACTGCCATCAGATAAACGATAAATTTTATGTACTATCTTCGCGGATGAGAGCTCAGTATCATTCAAACTGCAGGAAGACTCACTATGGTTGACCTAATCACTACATGCATTGCATATTACACTGAAGCCTTACAGCCTTACATGATCTTCTATTTACGCAATATTATCTTTCAATGCAAGCTGTAGCTTTAACCAATGTTAGGGTGAATAGTATAAGTAAATGTAGTGAGTGAAAAGTGTATTGCATGATCCTAACGCGTTGATTGTTCGTTTGAAGTTACTGCCCTGTATTGTGATACAAGTCGAGGCATAATGTAAGTATTATGATTAAGTGTGTTTTCGTGAGACTTTTTATCAGTAACTTATTAATCATTCCAAGATGTCCATTGAGAATTTATATACTTGTAAATTTTCTAAGATGGATACGTTCATATAGGTTTCTTAGTATTAACAAATGAGAAGATTATCAAAATTGTATATGTGTAATGTAACTTTTAGAAATTTCATATTTCATAAGCTAACACATCTGTGTTCAAAGAAATGTATACTAAAAAGGGGGAAAAAAGTAAGCTGCCTGGAATAAAATGTTCACAGTGTTAAATTTTTACTAATGTTAATAATCAATATTTTTGTAGTTTAATGTTAACTTTTAGTCATACATATACTAATATATAGTTTTCAAATATAAGTTGTATACATTTTATATCAGAGAATATCTTTTTATTTCTTACCAGTTATTAAAATGTTTTAAAAGATATTAAACGTGCGAAAGAATTTTTTTTTCCTTAGTTTTTCTCTGAATCAGAGAATATTGGATGTTATTGCATTAAATAGAATAACCTCTTTGCAGGTTGGATTACACTAATGAGTTAGAATTGCAAAAAGAAGCAGACGAAGTGGAACAACTTGCTATGACTTCCTTAGGAAGACTAATATTTGTAGATTTACATTGTAGGCATTCAAACTCTTTATCTTCAGATAAACCATCGGTAGATGTTGTTGATTCCTTATCACTTGCTTTTGAAAACCTTTTTTATATGCCATTTGACATTATTGAAAATTATAGTAATACTCTCCGTACACTGGATGTTAGTCATAATAAGTTTAGTAGGTATGTATTATTTGACATATTTATGCATGTAATATAATTATACATGCATAAATTAATGTTCAAGTTTAAGTGATCAAAAGCCATACAATCGAATGAGATTTCTTTTCCTGTTACACTTTTAGAAATTTACAATTTTTGGCAGAATTTGAAAATTTAACATCTTTAAACCTAGACCATAATAACATAGATGATCACACAGTTTTTCCACATATGCCAAAACTTCAGCTTCTGTGGTTAAATCATAATAATATAGAAGAATTGTATCCATTTATTAAGAATCTCTATGAGAGTCTACCCAACCTCAGATATTTGTGCCTTATGGGAAACAAGGCAGCACCAAGTTATTTAAACGGTGGTACCTTTTATGACTATCTTCAATACAGGTATGAACATAAAAAGCAATTAGAAATACACAACTGCTTTAATAATAACATAAATAATAATCACATACGTCGAAAACACGCAGATTACATATACTTTACTGTTATAAATATTTTTATAAAAAAAAGGTTATACGTCATATCTTGGTTCCCTCATTTGGTACATCTGGATGATAGAGCTGTGACTCCAGAACAACGACAGGAGGCAAAAAGGCTTTTCAAGCGACCACTGTTAGAGAATCTAACTGAAAATGCTCCTCTTCCAGAATGCATTAAACATCTACACAACAAAATTGCAAATATATTTTCAAAACCTACACTGCCTTATAAGTTGAAACCAAGAGGTACAAACTTTGTTGTTTAAGACAGTATTATCTTAGTAATATGGTATTGCTTGAAAGCTGTTCATTTTTGTCACAGTAAAAAATATTTGTGGAAAGGTAGATATACATTTTTTATTTTACATAGGAACAAATACACAGAAGCAACCACATAGGGCAGTAACAAAACAAGTGTATTGTATAATTTAATACAGTATAGAAAAAATTGCGTCTAATCTAACTAATATAATTGGTTTGTTTACATAGAAAAAAATAATTTTACAATGCATACGAACTCAACAAGAATGTATTTAATTATACAATAATTGTTATTGATAAATAGAATTGAACTATTCAGGAATTACGTACGTTTAATTTTGCAATGACTTTTTGTAAATGTTATATTACGTACTTATATAACGCATATACTTGTTGTATTTTTTCAGAAATATTTTATACCAATACCAACTATAATAAATAAAAATAAAAGTCCTTATTACGAAACTATATACAGCTTGTTTTTAATCAATAGCTTTCTATTTATCCCAATCTTTTGTTTTTCAAAATAACTTTTAGAACATTTTAACAATTTAATTTGTCTATTATTTAATGTTTTTGTATAATTCATATTTTGTTCTCTTCATTTTTTAGACCTTCTTGTTGAATCATTATTCAATCAGATACGTTTAAATATATGAATAGCCCTTTTGTTATAGACATCTTCCGATGATTTCATTTGAAGGAACTAATGTTCTAAAATTTATTTATTAAAATATCCACGAGACTTTCCTATTTCCATTCCATATATTAACCATAAAACGCCTCGAATTTCTGATACAGATTTACAGCGCACTGTATTTCATAATATCACATAATATAATTAATGTTAAAATAGAATATTTAACGATGTTATTTTTTTCACATATTTAATCATATTTTTCAAACGATACATTTTGATTAAAGTTTCAATTTCACGAAGATTTTACCGATTTGTGATATAATTTTTAATTAGTTTCGTTATCTGTGAAATAATTTGTAAGCGACGATGCCGATCTATATTTAACGCCTTCGTTATATGCGATGAATAATCGAAACAATGTATATGTATGCGCATGTAATTAGTAATAATTAATAATAGGAAGTAGAAAGATAATAGGAATTTGCTAATGAACTTCGACGATTTTAAATACTATCTGTATTTAATTTTGCATGAAATCTTACACACTCGAAATGACATATATCTCGATAAGAATTTTGTTCCGAAGCTTTTTGATTGTGAACCCTTTGAGTGCGATCGTTTCGAGATTAATTCGATATTCGTTCCTTAATAGGAAACGTTGCTCAGACGGTCGTAAACATGTGTAAGATAAGAAAGTTTATTGAACGTGTTGGGATAAGTCGTAAATTCCATTTTACGCCAGAATATATTGCAAATAAACGGTGACTTGATAAAGCATACAGTAATATCATGTGGCAAATTAAAGCATTGTAACTTCAATGAATCACGACAGAATGTTTCTCTTCTTTCATTACGATGACTTTACGAGTCAAATGTAAGCATCATTCAATTTTCTGAATTGTTTCTTTTCTAACAGTCTATGATATTATAATAATAATCTACTCGACATACACAATTTATGATGTACATATTATATCCACATTCGTTTTATTATAAATAAACTAATGATAAGATAATTATGAATATCGTAACATTATATGTTACAAAATTTTATTTATACAAATTTTTCACGGAATCAACAAACAATTAGTACCTTTTTTTCCAAACTGAAAAAATAATTGAAATAACGAACTATGTCAAGTTTTTTTTTTCTTTTTTTGAAAGCTATCTTCATCTTAAGTTTAATCTCTTATCTATCGCCGATACCGATATTTGTATGATATCGTAAATTGCTTCAACGATTACGAATGGGAACCACCGATATTACACGACATGTCTATTCATTACTCGCAAACATTATTGGAAAATGTCGATCTGCCGGCGATTTCAAACACGTAAGATCACGCATATTTTTCCCCTATTGCGATTTTGTTATCTGTTATATCGGATTAATCGTTCTTTAAATTTAGCTGAAAAGTTACATATAGGAAAAGCACGAATTTTTGCTCACTTAAACAAATTTTTAAGTGTTCAGTTTGGTATAGCAGACAGTAACGTTCTGTATCTACGAGTAAACGCATTATCAACGCTAAATAACGTAATAAAAAATTGTAGACACCGTGTTCTACGTTGTACATTTAAAATATATCTTTTCCCTTGTGAACCGTTGATTTCTTTAATTTGCCGATTTTTTGAAAATATCGAAGCTCGAACTAAATTAAAAAAAGTAATGCATTTTATTAATAGGACGTAAGGCACAACTTGCATAATTACATAAACTGTTACAATTTTACGTTAACTATCGATAATACTTCAGGCGTATCGTTTAAATTGTTTTTAACGGATTGATATTTGGTAATAAGAAAATTATTCCGTGGAAATTGTTAATCATTCTTATTGTTTAAAATGGAGGTATGGTGTATTTTTGATTTGCCAGTTCCGGGGCGTAATCCTTCCACAGCGAAAGATCTACCGACGGAATGTTGTCGCAAATCATGATAGGATTACTGAAATTAATGAAAAGACTTATTGGACGGGGCAGTTATCGAACCATGAGGCGTATCGTGATATAGAAATAGAAAACTTACGATGCAGATACTTGCTGGAAGCCTCTTAGTTGCATGCTTGCGATGTGATCGCCATTATCACAGAATAATCTTGATATACTGGCCTTTCGAATCTCGTTCAATTGCTCTGCAAAAGCATAGAAGTCGCAGGCTTGTAAATCTTTGAAAAATCCTTTTCTCAAAATTGAGAATCTTTATCTATTAGCTGCGAAATAGTGACATCGATGAGAACATGAAACATTTACCTATAGTGAACGCTGTTTGGTGGTCACCTCTTTCGTACCAATAACGATCACCCACTCGTGTTTTATAGAATTGTCTGGTAAGAATACACAAGAACGTAGGACCGGAAAGTGTACCCGGCACATGTTCTTCCAATGATCCTCCGACAGTCAGTTCGACGTCATCAGGACTGGGATACAGTTCAGACAACTTTGCCACGTTCTATGAATAGAGAGATTATCGTATATATTCGTTACATGATAATATCATTCCAATATCAATTCACAATGATAATTGTATCATCGTGACTTTTTATTAGAATTTATCACGGCTTCATTATATAATACGTGTAATTCATCGCGAACTTTTGCCCTATTACGCGATAGAAATGCAAAGAAAAATAGCGTGAAATCCTACTATGAACTGTGTAACAAACAAATTATCTTGGATCTTGATTTTAGTTATAGGTGTTCTCTGTAAGACTGAACAAACGATGTTGCACGATTGTTTCGTAATTCCGGTAGTCTCGTTAAAATATACTTATTCCGATGAGAAGCGAGCACATGTTTATTTCATCTGCAAACAACGAATATTTCGTACATTTCGATCTAATATTTGCGTGTTATCGTATTTCAAACTTATTGGCAATTTTGGATCTTCTCTTTGGAAAATATTTACCTACCGAGGCAGAAATATAATCTGTGAAGTCAGTGAAGTATTTCGCTCTTGGTAGACCGCAGTATTCGCGGTAGCTGTTGTACGACGCGAGGCCGTGATCGCGATCCCTCTGAATATCTGTTGCGCGAAGGTCAGATCCCAGTGGTCTGTTGTTTCTGAATAAGAATTCCGTGATCTGAAATATGTGCAAGTTGAACGGTTTGACTTATTTTGATTGCGATTCGTTTAAACGTTTCATGTACCTCCGCGTCAAAGAATTGATCGCTGGCTTTTTCTGGCTGATAAGACATGCCTCTCGTCAAATCGTCCATATTGTTACACTCCTCGATAATTCCTGGTCTGTTGAAGTGATCGCTCAGCCTCAAGGCACCGTTTGAAAGTCGGTGCTCGTTCACCAAGCTGAGATTCGCCAAACGAGTAAAACAAAATTTTCTTCTTAATCTTTTTCGCTTTCCGATGAATTTATTTTGTTCCGATCCGATTGGAATATCGTTATACTAACCGTGATAATACTACCGAACTTACTTGAGGTAGCCGGCGATAAGGGAATGGAAATATCTAAAAGCTGCGTTCGAATGTTCGTTCAGAACACTTGGATTTACAGTTTTATCATAGTCGTTTACGTAGTCCTTGGTGTTGTATAAAATCTTATTACCGTACGTGGCCTCAATGCCTAGATACGCGATATTTACGTAATATTAATTATCGAACAATCAGATATCTATTAATGTAACAAACATTTAACGTTACCTAAAAATATTGGCAACCATTCGTAATAGGAAATGTGTTGATGTTCTGCGATTACAATTCGCCGCGCCTCTTGGAATATCGTCTCGTCCGTCCAATGTGGATTTAAACGAGCTAAAGCATCAGCGACGCGATTATGCTCCCTAAGCAGTATTATTTGCAAAATAGTCAGCTGGGGATTCTGATTAACTCGCGTGTCTCCTGAAATAGAAATCGAATCGTTCGTTAATAACGAATAACGAAGATACATGAAACACGTCTGGCATGTTATTAACTACAAGCGGAATGTTTTAATACGCGTTGGGTTACGACCCAAAGGAGATAATACAATAACATGGCAAAGGGGATAAATAAAAATGTCAAATCCTTTAATTATAGCGTTATTTAGCTAATATCAAACAATAGCATTTTCGAAAACGACTTATATAAGAAATACATACTGCGGTTACCACTTATGAAACCAATTTAATAAGGAATTCTTTGTTTTAGAAGAAACAGCATGTCAATGTAATGCAATACAGTTATCACATAGAAGAAGAATTTTAAACAACTATAAATTCGTCTAATAAAAATTTCTAACGCGATAAAGAAAGGCTATATTTAATTGCAATCAAAAAATGGATTTAAAGAATGTAATAAATAATCAACGGTGCGAATTACACCGTACAGCTGTATAGGAAAATATTTTACTCGAGTAACAAGAACCACTTTCACTAACATTATATCGATAGTTATGAATTATGAACTCATAAACGCTGGTAATCCTAAGATAATTAATTACTTCTACACTTTAATCGTTAAATCCGATATACTAGATTTCCAAGATAACAAGTTTACCATCGAGCTATGTATGTAATATTTTTTCTTTCATTAACCAATGCCCACTTAATAATTAGTGGCTATAAATTTCTTTATCTCCGAAAGGTATCTTTTAATCAGAACGTTGCCTCGTATAACGCTGTCGCTCGAAACTTGGCCATTAGTCAATACTTAACAGTACTTGACGTATTAAAGATTATGTTTAATGGTCGGTGAGACAACCTGTTCGAGTAGTTAACAGTTTTAGTACATAAGCAAATGATAAAACGAGTGACACGCGAGCGTTCAGGCTGAATATGAAATCAGCCGAATACAACGTGTCATTGAATGTGGTAACAAGATGTTAATGAATTTTATTCTTATGTTACACAATTAACGCTGTCGATCATTTTACATCTTAATCGCTACTGGAAAATAATTATTATAATTATTTGTTCGATCAGTTATTTGTTCGATTTTTTATCAGTTGACTAGATATCGGTATAATATCCATTAAGCGTTTTAATCGAAAGCTGTCGGTGATTTTTTAATGAAAATAATTTCTTCGTTTTTTGATAACCGATTGCATACCGATTCCTTGTCTATTAGACACGGACATTCGATCGCAAATATTCATCGCAATCGCATTGCCGCAGCGTGATTTCGTCAATGCTTACCGGCCTGATAGCAAATTTCGTTAGGATCCGTGGTTTCACAAAGCTGGCTCTTGTTGGTTGCCATAGGTGGCCATTCTCTGTTGCGTCGTATCTCGACGTTCATGCGGCCGCCGACACCGGCTCGCAAACTGGTCGCCAGCTGATCACTGGATCCATAAACCAGAGAGAGATCCAAGAAATGCGTTACGACGGTTAACTGAAAGATTTATTTTACGACATTGTGAAATTCCACGGGGGACCGAGTAGAACGCGCGCTTAAAGAAAAGAATTAAAACGAGTTTTCTGCGAAGAGAAGTTTAAAGTTTCTTTAACCAAATGTTACAGCCGCTGTGGTCGAATAAATTAAAAAAAATTGTAATTTCCAGGTTTATGAGCTTAGAGGAATTTACTTTTTTTTTTTTTAGGACAAACTTGATTTTAATCCAAAAATTAGTTCTTCCTTCATTTTTCGTTTCTTCAATTACCGTATCCTTAATCAGATACATATTGTATTACACTTAAATCATCGACGGTGGAATCAAAATAATTTGTCAGACCGTCAATGATAGTGTGGCACGGTGCATCGGTAATCGATAGAATGATTGATACGTCCGTTCGAGTAAAGGCAGCTGATGCTTTCATATTTATGTTTATGCGAACTCATTATGTTTCTCAATATTTTCACGAATCGAACACGTCGTTTCGTGTTGCCGAGGATTACTCTCGATTTCCGTGGATGAAGTAATAAATGAAGCAATGAACGACTAGGCCTATCAGGTATAAGAAATAGCAAACCTGTTCTGCTGGTTTGTATCGAGATGCACAACTGCGGTCAAGGTCGGTTGTACTACGAACGAAGTTGAGACATCTTATATTGGCCTTGCTGTAGGTGGGATCATCGTAAGGTATAATTATGGGATAACATTGACCGTGAAGCAACAACGGGTCTACCAATTGCCCATCCTCGGTACAGCACTGCGTCGTGTGTGGTTCTGTTGCATAGAAGTTAATTAAAAGTAAGGCAATTGGATATCGATAAGGTCGACACGATTTTGAAATATTCTATTAATATTTCCTATACGTAAAAAAGCTATTGTGAAAAACGTGCGGTGATAAAAAATTTTTAATTTTTTTGCTATACGATACTTCTCGGCTTATTCCTGTCCTTTTTCTTTTTTTCTCTTTGTGCTTTAACCTTGCGTTGAGATTAGAACGTAATTTAGATTAGGCGCCTACGCGCGCTTTTAAAAGTCGCAAAGCACTCTATCGAAATGTAACGTTTAACTTTAAACCAGTTTTAAGAACGATCTAATAAGCCGTGATCTATCGCCGATTAATTGACACGTTTGCCTGGTAATTAACATTTAAATGTTCATTTTAATCACAGGAGTTCGATTAATCGGACGCTAACTAGAATTTTATTTCAATGACCGAAGTTTCAGCAAGGTAAAAGTAAAGATAGAAATGAAAAGTATACTTATTAGGAAAAGAGACGATAAAAAGTTGAAATTTACTTGATTGAGTAGTTCCGTCGATCATAGCCATGTCGTGAGTAATAATTTGTCCCCATTGCATCGCTACCAGCGTCCATACGGGATCATCGATATCGACTTTGGGAAATAACGTATAGCTAACCAATCGAGAAAGTGGTAATTCTGCTCCAGTTACTGATTTCGTGGGCGATCGTATTCCTGCATAAATTAAACGTTTAATAGCGACTATGGTATAGTAACAGAAAGCGCATGAAGGTGATATATGTGTGCGTGTAATACGAATTCCTTGCTTTTGGGATTCCATTCGATTCGCATCGCATGGCAAAATCGAAATCAAGCTTCATTGCATTAACTTTTACGTAATTTTTAATCGACAAACATTCTCGATATTTCGCGTCCAATTTCTGTCAATGTATTTCTACACGGGCTTTCTTGCCTCTAATCGTTATTTCTTTCATCATACTCGATATCCTCTTTTAACCAACGTTTCTCAAACCTCGTACCACGTATGTAATCTATCATAAATAAATATAAGTTTGAAAAGCAATAATAGAGAAGAGAAGGGCAATACAAGACGAGGAGGAACGACAGGAAGGAAGCACAGCAAGGAGGCAAAAGTTCAAAAGTTGCGATAGTTTTTACTCATTAGTTTTTAGTTTTTACAGATAGAATAATTAAGGGAGTGCGATATAATAGAGTGGATAAGAGGGGAGGTAGATATATAAGAAGCGAAATAGGTACAAGAGATGTAAAACCGAAGGTTCGTCCAAAGCCGAAAGGCACGGACTAAGCAATAATAAATAATAATAATAATAATAAATATAAGCTTGCAGAATATAAAAGTTTAATAACTATAATAAAGTTAGATAAACCTAAGGACTCACGAACGTGTCGTATTTACGATCGTGTCGTAACTAGCAGGTGTCGCGAATGCTTTTTCATTTAGACACGAACGATCGTAAAACACTGTGACTTAATTAGTCGCTTCAGCGTGGATAACATAGATCGCACACATTCTAATTCCGTTTTGGAAAGTCGAACAATTGCAAAACTTGTTTGTCACGAAATCATAATGTTCACCAACGATTGTGTAACAAAACGGGATGCGGTCCATTCGTCATTCTTGCATCGGTATTTCCACTACATCACGATTTGATATTTCCTTGTACAGTTATTTCCCCATCCTCCACCAACCGAGAATGTTAAAACTATCGTCGTAAAGGTTAATATCATTATTCCATGTGACATTCTTAAGCAATTTTATCGGATTAGCGTGTAAGAAACGCTAAATTTTACGAAATAGCACGTTGATCGTTAAATTGTCTCCTTTGATCAACGGTTACTAAACGATTAATAATTACGACAGAACGAGGAATTGCTATGATACACGGGTATCGAATCCTAGGGATCTATCTATAAGGAAAATATTAAGACGAGACTGGAAGAAGTCGAGGAGAAATTTTAGGATGATCGAAAACGTTCGAAATAACAACTTGATTTTGATGGAAAGAGTCGGTGGCACGTGGTAGTTTTCACGTAACATAACTGTTCAAAAATATGATAGGGCTATAAATTAGATACGATACGAATCTAATTTCCTGTTACATAAATTTCACTTGGATGTTTAGTTAAAATAATTTCATCATGCGGATAGATAAGGTAGTAGGTATTTATTCGACTGTCGAAAATGAAAGGGTAGCGATAAAAGTGTATGAAAGTTGCAGAACGGTTTCGTACGTTGTAAAGTTTATAAACGAGAAGGATAACTAGTTCCTACTTAAGCGTGCGAATCACGTTTGCTGCGTTTATATCGTTGAAATCGAAACAAGCTCGTGTGAAAGTCGGTATTTGTCATGGGAGACGTCGTTGAACGTTAACCGTAGGAACGACAGCAAGTTTCGTTGCCCATGCACCGAATTATGCGTATAAAAAGGAAAGAAATTCAACAATTGATAGAAGCGAACTATATCACGTAGTTTATGTTCGACACGTTACTGATTCGTCGTATTCGACGATAATGACAGGTCTACAGCTGAATTCTTTAATGAAGATAATTAATAAAAGCAAAGTGTCAACGTTGTTGTTATTATACAAAACTATTTACTTACAATTCTCAATGAGAATTGGTTGTAAAATACATGCAAATAAAAAAGAAAAACTACACAAAATTAGAGCCTGTTTTCACTTGCCTTGATCAATGGTACAATCAATCAATGGTAGCAATAACAACATTTTTTTTAATGAAATGATGTCAGGTTTGTTTAAGGATAAAGATAATCAACACCTAATAATCCAATTTATTATAGAAGTTTGTTAATTCCGTCGATAACGTGCAACAATCTGGAAATCGAAGCAAAAACTAAATAATAAGTAAGTTGTTTTCGATTTTATCTCGGTTTATTTACATTAATGCCAATACTATACCATAGAACTATGCGCTATAATTTTGCAAGAAAATATTAGAAAACAGTATAAACACGTTACATCGTTGGACTTTTTACTTTTTGCGTCATGCTCGTTTCTACATGTAAAAAGCTGCATTTATCTGAAATCTCACCTTTCATATCCGAGCAATCGCTACTGAATTTGTTTATCCGTCCGAACGCGTTATTTGAAAAATAATCGAGGTTGCCTGGTATATGATACGGTTTTGTTTCTTCGTAAATCTTGGTAGAAGATAATCTTGACGCAATTGATTCAAATTAATGTCAAAATAACGATATTACCCCGGATTTTGTACGTGTCTGGTATCAAAGATTATTATGACTATGCGAATCAAGTTCAAGTGGCTGAAGAAATTCTGATCGTAATTTCGTATTTCCTTTTTTTTTTTTTTTTTTTATTATCTTCATACGCGATAAAAATCTATTCACGGAAGAATATCGTTGATCCGAGGAAATGGCAGATTTTGTATCACGATCCACGTAATACGTCGTCGGCGTGGAATAATTTCGTCGAGTCTTTTGTTCGTTTCGTTACAGAGCGAAGTGAAGCATGACCGCTGGAAGGAATTGTACCGATTGACGTCAGTTTTGAAAAAAGTTGCTGAGAATTTGCCTCGACTCCAAGTTCTCCGAAGCGTTGCGTCGATGGAAATCGAGTAGCACGATATTTCGACGATTTAATCATCAGGAAGTTGTACGATTCTCGGAATTATATTTTCATTTGTACCTCGTCAACTATACTTGCGTAATTGTGTCATATTTTTGTGCGCGTGAGAAAGTATCTTAAAACTGTAAACACAAAGGAAACGAATGCAAACGACGACTTACGTAACGTAATTGGTTAAAAAATGTGACAGAAGAAGGTGTTTCAATTTCGTCGAAACCTTCTCACAGTCGTCGCGGATCTTTTTATTTGGAACACGCCTTACCACGTTTAACAGGGGAAATCGACAAACAGTGGAGAAAAAAGCGTTCGTTATGGCAGCGTAATAAGCGGATCGTCGTGAATAATTGTTCGTAGTTAAGTAAAATGTTGACTGACGGCGTGCGTCAGAACGAATTAAATCGAGCTGTAGACAGTGAAAGTGACGTTCGCTGAATTTTATATCGATTACGGAAGTACATTTTTTTTGTCTATAAATCAGGGAAATAGCGATAAAAACCATTGAATAACGCATAAATATAAACGGGCGAAAGGCGCGTTTAAATTTAATTTAACGGTTCGTTCAACAATTTTATCGAATGTTACGTGTCATATATCTTTTTGGTTTTTATAGAGCGACGAAATCGCGACGCGAAGAATTTAACGAAGACAAACAGCTGGAACGAAGAAATGGAATCGTTGCGAATTAAATCTCATTGGTTCTTACCGTCTCCGTAATTTGGTGGCAATAGCCGGCCGTATCTCGTATTTGCCATACCCCACGTGGGATTCCTTAGATTGTTGCAAGAGCCATCGTACGTTCGATATCTCGCTTTTTCACAAACGCGCCGGAAAGCATCTCCGCACCTGATCTCTCGATGAATATCGAACGTCGTGTTTCGCCCAATGTCGAACGATACGCTTAAATTGTATGGATAAAGTTACTCTAACGCCGATAAAACGCGAATTTAGTTCCATTTATACGCATGCTATAGACGTTAACGATCTGTTTTATACGTACCTACTCTGTGGGAAACTAGAGGAATACACATGGGAAGAATAAGGAAATGAATCATACGCATTTTCAAAACCGTTCGTGTAACTGAAGGTGTAGGTTGTTTCCGATCCTTCCAAATCCGACAGTTTCTCCTTGTTTCCTGAAAGAAAGATGAGATACCGATTAGAAACTGAATTGGCTAATACGTGGGTTACGTGACTCTGTAGATCCCTGGATTTTATTTTTCATGACTACTTTAAATTAGTTAACGCGATCCATTTGGATTTAACATTAATTAGTGCGTTACGTAAACTTCAACTGTAACGTCAGTTGATTTTACGCGATACAACGAGACACGAAAATTGTCCGCGTACCGTCGTTACGTGCATTTCCTACGAGAATTTCTTTCAAAATAAGAAAGGAAAAAATGGAAATATTCTAACGCGTTAAACACCCGAGTTCGCGTACCGTGTGAGTTACCAATTGCCAGTGACACGCGACACTTGCCGGAAGTACAATTTTCAATAAAGAAATAAAGATATTTTTCGATACGATCAAGATAAACGCGCAGAATCGAACGATGGTTCCGCGATAATTTTACTTGGCAGTTTCAGCCATATCTAGATCGAGAACACGAATTTTACATTAGCCAATACGTATCATGCGCGTTCTATATTCGCCGGTGTTTCTATTACATTCAACGGTATAATGCCTAATTAATATTCTGGTTGATGTAGCCCTATTGATCAATTAATATCCTGCGCGTTGGCCATCTCTCTGTTGATCTGAGAGCGTGTTGTAATTAAAGCATGCCTTTCGATCCGCTAACTTGTTTCCCAGCTCGTTTACCCGGAACCTCGGTAACCAGTGCGTAACAGTGATCATTCCAATCAGGATAAAGGGATTTATTAATACCAGCTTTATCGTGTTCTTCGCGTATCCACGTGTATCAGGTGTAGGTAATCCCGTTTTCTCACGATGAAGATGGCACACGTGGATCATCGTTCGATTTCTACCTATTTCTACCTATTTCTACCTATTATACTTACGGCTATGTATGCAAGTACTTGTTCGATGACCGGCGGATTTCTTACGCGTTTATCTCGCGCATAACATCGAACCGGCAGCTTGCGCTACATGGAAAATCCTAGGGATTCAATGTCGACGTAATAGATCGTGAAACACGCTCGTTGCTACGGCCCGATGCCTTTCACCGCTTTTAGCCGGAACGATAAATGTTATACCAACGAGACAGATCTTATCGATGCTGGCTCAGCCAACTCAGCAAATGAACGAACCTAGTCAACTGCGTACGTTGACTATAGGGCACTTGCTAAACTCTTGGCCGAATTTGAATTTCAATCAGCGCAGCGAGTATCGCTTTGGACGGCGGCCAAATTGCTCGCGCCCTGTTATTTACACCGTCGTGGATGCTGCACCGTTGTCCCGTGTCCCGGCAACGGTTTTGTAAGTAGCGCTTTGATTTGTCAGCAGCGAGTCGCGTGAATCTGCTCCTCCGCTGGTAATATCGAGTTACGTGTTAAGGATACCGCGAAGTAAATGTCATAGGAACGATACTTTCGTTTGTGACCGCAGAAAAGGTTTCTCGAAAAAATTACCGATATTCCGGCATACTGCGATACTTAAGGAGACAATCGTTTTCTGTCGGGCGAGCGGTTTCTTGTTTTTAACTTCCACTTGTTGCTCAATGAACACGTTGCCCTAGTTCCTTTCGCTGCGTGCTCTTATCCCTTGCCTTGATTTATCAACGCTTTAATTGCCATTCGAGAAAGCAGACACAATGTACGAAGAAAACGCTTTAAACGAACGCGTACGAGTGTGTCGTTTTTCCCCTCTTTCTTCCTGTGTTCCTGTCCCTTGGCCCGATTCACGATGTCGTTTTAATTGATTATTAGGAAAAGCTGGAACCTCGTAGAGACGTAAAAACACGCTGAGCATTGCGAAACGCGCATAAATGTTTAGCACGTATCTAATATTCCAAGAAGTAGAATGTCGCTTCATTAGGCAGACATGCTATATAATTTGCCTGACCACATTCGTATTACGAATTGCGGTCGATTTAAGTATAAGTATACGTTACGATAAATTTGGGTTAATTCCGATATCGATGCAGGTTTTTTCTTTGCGCTGTACGCGTGCTCTTGATTATCGGTATTTTATTCGAAAGTATCACGAACCAAGTATCGATTAGTTATTGAATAACCATTCGACGCGGCAGGAACTTGTATTAGCGAATACGTATGCCGTTATTAATGTTTGCAATGTTACGTAGCATATAACATATTCGATGTTTTCTTCATTTTCTACTCTCTTCTTGGCTTTGTCGATAATATTTCAGCTCCTGCTTAATATTATTATTTTAACGAATTTTTTGCAAACAAATTCATTTGACTTAACAAGGTTTCCTGTATTATTATTATTGTCTGATTATTTGCTATTTCCTGGTAATTCTCTTTCTATCTCTGTTCCGGGAAATATAAGAAATTAATGCATAAAAGAAAATGCTTGGCATTGTGAAGCACATGCACTCGAGTGTTTAGTTTCTTTCTCAGTTGGGAATTCCTGTCGTTTAGTGTACAGCACCTGGTTGTAATAAATAGCACGTGGTTTTTAAACATTTGAAAGTGTCGATAGAACGTTATGCCAATTTGTAGTAACTCGCGAAAGGATTGCAGCGGAAATATAGGTTTACGATGCTAAATTACGCTCATTGTGCGTCTAAAAAGTGACTATCGTTTGAGTTACTACGATCGCAAGCTCGTGATTTTAAATAGTTGGGAAAATGTCGCGAGAACTGTATCGAAGAGCCTCACCTGTATTTTCTGAGAATTTCTCATCCCCGGACGTGATATTCTTGCCGTTCGCTACGCTTGCTTCTTTTGTTAGTAACAGAACAAGGAAAGCTGTTACAGTCCGCCATTCTCTTCGTCCCTTCATGTTTCTGAAATATAGGTCGAGATCGTATTAAGAAATTAGTAACTGGAAGCTGAAAAATAACAAAAATTTCCATCAATTAATATACTTGTTCAAAGTATTTCTTAATTCTCTACTATGTGGCAAATAAAATAATATCTAAGTAATCTAAATTTTTATCAGACATCGATATGATCAAACGATAAACGAGATATCGAACTTTTTCTACGAGCCTCAGTTATTTTCGAGGCAACTGGTTTACGACACGCTTAGTTGATAGTTTTCAACAGGGCTCGATACGATTGCGATGGAAAAACGTTGCAACGATGAACGTTGTCCGAATATAAGCGGAACATTCTACTTTCAGGATTATACGTATACCTAGATATACGCATAAATGTATCTCTTTACTTTATCTCTTTACGTTTGTTTAATAAATATTTTTTCCAGTTTAACCAGCTACAGCATAAACGAAACGACTGAAACGGGATAATAAAATCTACTCTCTTTAAATAATCGAATAATAAATTATGACAATTATACATATATATAAAAGTTGAATTTCTTGAATGGAGAAATTATTAACATTACACGATTGAAATATACGAAATTTTAATAGACCTGTAAGGAATATTTATGGCATTGTAATCGTTTTATTCAAAACGGTAAACGCTTTTCATAAATATTAAAGGCTATAGACGTTGCTCTTGTTCAACGTTATTTTCATCTGTCTCGTGAAATGCGGTTTTTAAAAGTTTACGTCGTATCCCTGTCAGTTATTTCAGATCCGATTCGCTACTGAATGCATGCTATTCCAATGCGTTTACCTCGCCTTCTTTTATTAATAAAAAAAAAAGACACCTTCGAATGTAACCCGTGTAATGCCTGAGACACGTTTAGGTGCATCTTGTCGGGAATATATGCATTCCAGAAATACGTTCGAATCATGTACGATACTATCCTTTGCACGTAAATAATTCAGCCAATTACAATTTGCATGATCTTGCATATTCTCCTGCCATTCTACGAAACCGTAGTAGCTTCGCATTTTTTGAAAATTGAACATTTAGAAATTGCTTTGGATTGTCGTAGGATTGCTGTTCAAGTACGTAGGAGAAGTAATCTGAATGTGCATATTAATGCACGTAGAGACTGACTTAGATTGCTCTGAAATAAAATAAACGACGAATTGTGAAATTTGTCAGTGATAAAAATTTTCTTCGAGGCTTTCATCCAATCTGTACGTACTAGGCGAAACAACTTGAGAGATTTTTAACGTAGTCATATTTTATGTCACGTATCTATATGAGGTTGGAAAACTGGTTTCATTAATATTGTAATATATCTCAGTTTACGTGACGGAAATAATTACGAGATTTCAACCTACTAACCAACAGAATATGTATCCTAATTACGGATACACGCGCTTACATTGTTTACGTTTCTGAAAAACATATAATATATCGCTATATCTAATTAAAGCTCTTTTATCATCCAAATCTACGGAATAGAATTCTAGAATTCTTTTGTAATTTGACAAATATTTCGTTCATTAATTCTCATATATTGACATTCTTATAAATAAGATTCTTAATATTGCGTAACTTTATAACGCAAAAAGAACCTTATTCGTTTCTCCAACGATATCCTTCGACGGACGAGTGAAAATTTTCTCAATCGCCACAGTTTGGACAAACGCGATTTGCTACTCAAATATCACGCACATATTCGCGTGTTTTATTACAATCAATTATATTGCATACCAATGAATCGCGATAACGAAAACGAACAATATACAGTTTATGATACTCGTTGCAACTGCGGAACAAGATCGTATCGGACATCAGATCTGTAAGTATGAAACCGGAATTTGCCTGTAGATGATAATGTAGTTATCACTAAACTGCGTCATTGATGCCAAAAGTCTTTGTTGACATCTCACGAACATTTTCGACTCAGAACAATACAAGTTTCGTACAACAGCATAGTTTGTAATAGCGTTGAACATGTCGAATTTTCTGCCTGGAAACTACGATTTGCGGACAGCATTGATTTTCTGTTAGCATTTGAAGAAAACTGCCGCAGAATGCTTGTCGAGGCTTACGGTGAGCATGCTCTTGGTAAATCACAGTGCTTCGAGTGGTTTAAAAAATTCAGAAGTGGCAATTTTGACGCGAGCAACGAAGAACGTGGAAGACCACCGAAAAAGTTTCAAGACAGCGAATTGCAAGCATTGTTGGATGCGGATGACGCTCAAACGCAACAACGACTCGCTGATCAATTAAACGTGACACGAGAAACCGTCTCCATACGTTCGAAAGCCATGGGAAAGATCCAGAAGGTGGGAAAATGGGTTCCACGTGAACTGAATGAAAGACAGCAGGAAAACCGAAAAACCACTTGCGAAATGCTGCTCGCCAGATACGAAAGAAAGTCATTTCTCCAGCGAATTGTGACTGGCGATGAAAAGTGGATATATTTTGAGAATCCTAAGCGTAAAAGATCATGGGTAGCTCCAAAAAGTTTCTTCCGTTTTATACGGAAATAATAGACGCGCAATGTTTTTTGTTTTATATTAGCTTATTGAATTATGCACGAACGTAAGAATAGAAATAGAAGGAAATGGATCATACCTAATTCGATAAAATAATATACAGAAATTGTCGTTTATCTATTATCAGCTTATGAAGCGAAAGAAACTTTTCGGACAACCTAATACTTAGCACGCGACGAAAATACCGACCGATTCTTCTCACTTTCGTATTGAGCAGTTTTCTATCGAAACAAAGTTGCGTAGCTGAGCAATTTTGCAGTAACGGTGCACGAGAAACTCGGCAACTTGTGCGCAACGTGCCGCGAACGCCTTCCGGTTGCATGTCACTAATTTTTTCGTGAATTTCTATCGGAACGTTCGTATATCTTTCGACGTACAAATGTATTTGATTGGTTTGAAGCTGCAAATTCAAAGGCCTGTAATCTAATATTATTCGCATCGATTTGGATACCAAAACTAACGAGGATGATCATTATGGAGCGACTACAAATGAGGAGAAAAATTTCATTTGATTATGTATAATTGATCGCGTTACTATTAATTTTACAGGAAATGTGAAGCTGTATTACGTCGATAATGATCGCAGAGTAGAGTACGAATCATTAGGATTTAAAGGATTTTTTATAATTTTCTACAATTTGTATAATTTAAAAAAAAAGACGGAAGAGGTATCGGCTGAAGCGATCTCTGCTATAGGAATTCCCTGGTTCTTTTTGTTGACTCACCGTTTTGGCAATGCCATGCCGAAGCGAAACCTGTTCTCCATTTATGGAACTCGATCGTTACGGGTTTCTTTTTTTTTCCAATTGTTTTTTCTAATCGATCTCCCGTCTGATTGATGAAACTAGAGGTGAACTGACAAGGTAATTGCGACCAGGTAATTTGTATCACGCAACTGGACACGCTAAATTACTGCGGTTGATTCGTAATCCGACTTACTGTTTCTATGATGAGAAATGCCGCCTCAATTTGTTTGTCCAGACTTCGGAAGGTACCGTGAAGTTGCGCTACTGAAACGAACGACGGCAGTAACGTGATTATGAAAATTATGCAGGAAAACATTTGCCGAGTCAGAAGTCGGAACGAAATCGAAGCGTGAAACGTCTCTGAGGATCGTGAGGCATTGCCAAAGAAAAGAAACGCGATGCTCTTACGTGGAAAAACGATGAATCGTTCGTTGCATTTATTATCGGATAAATCGCGTGAATTTGACTCGTTAAATTATGTTTGCGCGCAACTTTGTTGCTCCAACTTTGTAACGCGATCGTTGACGAATTACGTGACTTCGTCGGAGTCAACGTACGTTACTTCGAGCAGCAACTGCGACTAAGACGAGCACGAATCATGTCCAACCTGTGTACAAATACTTGGTACGTTTCATCGACTAACAGAGTTACGACAAGCTTGGATCGACTATTAATCTTGCGAGAAAAGAAACGGAAAACATTTTCTGCTAATTCATAAATATACCAAGCATATTGCAAATTAGGATAAACAAGGATAAATCTTCGACTTAACTGTAGAAGCACGACGCTGACACGCGCGCCGGCAAATTCCACTTTCTTCGCTCGCTTTTCCGCGAGGAAATTTGCCACGCGTTTTCACGCTAATTAACAGCTCAACAGTTATGAAGTTGCATTCGGCGTAATTGCGTGATTACGTAAAGCGATTTCCATTGCCGTGAAGGTTACGAGTTTCACGCCTATTATCACCGTGTTTCCATCAATGTCGTATTCGTGATTCGGCAACGTCCGCCCGTGGAACATGTAAATGTAGTATTTTTCACGTTTCGTGAATTTTTCCGAATCGTTCTAACTTTCTGATTAATTAACGTCACGGCGGTACGAAACAGGAAGGCAGAATAGGAAAGTCGATCGCTGATTCACTGTTTCCGTCCACTGGCATTGTGCAATCGCTTTATCGATATTCTCAGAGGAAGTCGCGAAATCCTCGAGTACTTTTGACTTATTCAGAAGCAAAAGGAAGTGGACTGTTAAAGCAAGAGAACCATTTTCTGAGGTATACACGTATTGTGGAAAGTCGCCGGCATACCGTGGAATCTTTGATACGAAAAGTGGGATAAAAGCTGAAAGGAGTCTTTTGAAATTGTGGAAAGCATCGCGATGAGACGCAAATTCTTCGGCCGTTGCGAACGTACCGTGCGCAACGTGATGCTGTCTTTTAAAAATTCCAAGATTTAATAATTCGCGGATGGTTTCAATAGCGTGAATTTTTAAAATACGATATTACGTTGCGATGGTGGAAACAGAAACGAGTTTGGAAGCTTTGTTCGCTTCGCTTTAACGATGACTTGTTGGAAAGGATGTTGCGCGAAATAGACCTGTGATGTATAAATTTGCAAATGTGGTTTCTTAATCGTCTACCTAAAAGGGATTGCGAAATTGAAGAGTTCCGTGTGCGTTAGAAACTCTGTATAAGTTCGCAACCTTGTAATATTAATATCTCTGTTATTGAAATAAGTTATTGTAATTATTATAATTGGAATAAATTATAATAAATTGTTTAAGGATGAAGGACGTGAATTGGTGTCCTCGGCTCGTGATCTAACTCTTCCACGAAGAATATAAACGTTTTCATTAAGTACAAGTTGAATATAATTTGAGAGATAAAGTACGAAAAGTCGCAGCGATATTTTCCTCGAAGCTCCTTCCGCGTTACAAAATAGTACGTTTATCTGATAATCGAGTAATCTCGAACGAACTATTCGCATAGAATAGTACGAGCTCCTAAGTGAAATGAAAAGTATTCCTTTCCACGAAGATTTACAAGCAATTTTCCTGCCACCAAGAATTATACTTGACTCTTGCATTATCAAGAGTTACAACTATTGCTTCTGATAAACGCGTCACGCAAATTCACGCGACGAAGATTAATCGCATAAATTTAATTTTGCATTCACCGATCAAACGAAAGTCTCTGTTCTCTACCTGTTCCGATAAGACGGATTACTCTCGCCAAAGAATTAACAATTTGATAATTTCCAACTGCCAGCGACTTTATGATTATCAGTTGATTACGCAATAGTAAAGCTAAATTCCTTTCTTATCGTTCAATGATAACGCTTCGTATTATTATCATCATTATATATCGGAGCTTTAATCGCTGATCGAAAGTTACTCAGAAAGAGTATTCTCTTCGTACAGGGCAAAATACAAAATCTCGTCTTCGACAACCTACGATAGCTTTCTAACAGTTGTTCGACGAATCGAAACTTTACACTCGCAGGTGTAAAAATCTTCGGACAATCCACCGCTGGTTATCCGTTTAATCGAGAAGATAATTAAAAGATCCGATCTCGTGGCTTGTCTACCTGAAACCGCGCAACTAATTATATACTTGTCGTTATAAGCAATTACATTCACCCACCAGCCAGCTCACCGCAACATCGAGCTGTTTACCCGAATAAAAGCATTCAACAGCTCGTGTAACAATGAAACGACTAATTACAGGTCGTCTTATTGTTAATTGATCGATATCAGCTACGCGATTATTACGAGGTACAAGTACGCTTATTTTCGTTTATCGTTTAATTAGAAATTCGGAAAAAAGGCAAGCTACGAGCTGGCCATTTCCCACTGAGATTTAATCCCGCGATGTCCATCAACGAAGACCAACGAGAAGGTAGCGACCAAATGAAAATCCAGATATCATTCGCGCCACGCCTATACGACCAACAACCAACGACGGTAAAATTGAAGAGCGCTCGTATTTTTACGTATCGATCAATTTCGATTGTTACGAACGAGTTTTGCCGATAACATAAACGAGTCTGGTTTCGAAACCGCGATAAACGGCAAATGATGTCTGATGGCTGATCGAGAATCCACCTGGTGAATTTTCTGCGGTCGGAAATCAGAATGGGGTTCTTCGATGAGAAACGAGGTACCCATCGCTGATACGCGATACGTGACGCGATTTGTGTCCCAGTTTTTTTTCTTCTCTGCTGGCAATTTCGCGATTTCCCGTCCGTGTGATACTTAATTACGAAAGGATGTAATTACAAGTTGACAAAACATCGATGGCAATCGTCGCCACTGATCGTACCTGTTCTTTTCAGGTGATTACGCGTCTTCAGCTCGAAGCTCTTACTTAAGTTGGAAATGGGTCCACGTTGCGATTTAATTGCTCGGTGTCCGCAGTCCTGCTGTTTGTCGCTTCGCGTCTTTGCGCCAGTATCGAATAATTTTGACTGTTCCTTCTACGTTCTAACGCTTTATTTATTTAACGATCGTTGAGACGTCTGCCAGCAAAGTCAGGATTTTTGAAAAAGGAACGTCGTCGTAATTTTCCAAAGTCACGATTCTCGCAGCCATGCGGCTGTATATTCGACTATTACTCATTCGACTGTTGCAAAATTTCTACTCGAATCGAATCTCAGGATTAATATGAATCATCGATGGCGCGCGTTAATTTCACCTTCGAAGGAAGCGCTCTGACTATTCGTAATACTGGATTTTGTTTTCGATCGTCCGCTAACTGATTCTTAGAACGCTTGAATAGTCGTAACAGCTATTACAGAAAATGTAAATTATGTAAAGTTCACGTAATCACTTCTCGAAATTCGTCGTATATAATCTAGTCTCATCGTTTAAAGGCCAACAACTTTCACACTCGATTGACCACCTTCGAAAAACGAGACATATGTATAATAGAGCACGAATATCATTGGTCGTTCACGTGTAACATCCCGGAACTAACGTGAATTATCAAAGCATTTTCAAAAACAACTTTCACGCAGGTTCGACCTTCAAATCGTACGGAGAAAAGAACACGTTCTATGCTAATTTGAAAGCCGCTCTAGGAATAAAATTCTAAAATCAACACGAGGTAGTATCGCTAGAAAACCAATAGTTTCTTCTATAGAAAGACTAATCTCCTGTCAAATCCTATTAACTACGCTTACGACACTGAAACTAATAGAAAAATGATTAAAACGTACGCGTACTATTGCGTAAATATTTTCACAATAACTTTATACCTATTTCGTCACAATATCGTTCGAACAACGGTCAACGAGCAGAACGAGCAAGACGCGTGTCCACGATGAACGTGGAATTTCCTTAATGACAACTGCTCCGCGAAGATCAAAGAAATGCTAATTCGCTGGTATAATAGGAAGAGAAAGTAGAGATACGTTTGGCTATAACTTCGACCACAGAAAATGAAGTGCAATCCTGTGGTTAATTATTTCACCTGTTTTTTTTTCCTTTCTTTTTTTACGATAATTATACAAACAGATGCGTAGGAAACTAATTTATGCGGTGGAAGTCCGTTGGACGAATCGATGCTTTCCACCTGCTTCGAATAACTCAAACGCTAAGTGTAAATTTCAGCCGAGTCAGGTAGATAGCGACTAGTAGATTAAGCACGTAACTGGTAATTGCAAATTAGGAATTAGAAATTATTTATTTTTCCGTGAATCTTGTGCGTTGTTGGTAAAATGGAAAATACGAGAATACGATAAGCAAGAGTTGGTTAATACATTTGTATAATTGCGATCGTGATGGACATTGTAATGAATAATAGACCAACGAAACGGAGTGGATACATATCAAAAGAGAGGAGCGATGAAAAGTAATTAATGTTCCAAGTACGTTCGATATGACAGTTTGAAATATTATTCTTCAAGTAGAATTTGATATGTTTCGCACCGGAATTAAATTAAATTAAATTAATTAATTAAATTAAAAATATTTTTACGGGTATTCGTATTTCGGCGTAAACGTTTCTTCGTACTTAACGACAAACTTATTACGCAATTTTGCATATCCATTTGAAATAATATAATATTCTCAGAAGAATATAAATCCTTTACTCAACTAATTAATTAATTCACGATAACGTTACGTACATGTACTATTGGCATGTTGGTTATTTAAATGGCCAGTAAGTAATCTTGTTTATTAATCCGATATTGTTACATTATATCGCGTCTATTGAAATATTGATTTTGCAATTTTATGTAAATCGAATTAAATTTTTATATATATATACGCAGAAACTAGATGTTTAATTAAATCAGCCAACCCTAATGTTTTGATGGAAACTTGAAATTTTGATAGAAACATTTAATTACTATATAAGAAATATGTTTGCAGTTGAGCGCGTTTCCTCTACGATTGCGATCATGAAACCGAACGATGCATTAAAAGTAGACATGCAACGAATCGACGCGACGCTAATTACAAGCGTAGGAAACGAATTACGAATGTTACACGAATCATACAAATTTCCAATTATACGGTATCAAAAATTGGGCGGGACGTAAAATTATTGCACACGCACAGTCGCATTTATTGTATTATAAGTCGCTCTATACTCGTTGCTCGTTGTGTTGTATCTTATGAGCAGTAACACACGCTTAGCATTCAAGAAGCTTGAAACATTCGAGACCGTATTACAATGTTTTACGAGTTGTACGAAACACAATTAACTTTTACAGTATCATTTTCCAGAGTGGTTTTGTAAATTGATCGTTACACGAATATAAATAAGACTTACTTTTACAATTTTTCTAATATTCGATTCTCTTGGGGATCTCGCTATTCTTGTCTATTTCACTTTTAAGAGGGAAGATAGGAAATAACCCGCTCAAAGAAGAATTTGAGCAAATACGACTAAGGCGTCGAGTGGAATGTACTCATAGTTCGGCTTCAGCATTGTTTAACCTTTAATTGCTAGAATCTTCGCACGGTAGCTGCTGAAATGGCAAGTCCAAGGCGTTTTCTCTAGTATCGAGTATACGCTTGGAACGAGAAGGTTCTTTCGCGCCGTTTCATCGGTCTTACTTAACAAACCCGCTTACTAAACTCTGATAAAAATAAAGGCGAATGCCTGGAACGTTTTTCATGTACGCGAAATGCTAGCAGTAAAGAAAGAGTTTGTAACGTTTCATTGAACAAACGTATTACTTACGCGAGATCGAAGTTTCCAAGCTAAACGAATATTTCATTTATGAACTTCTGCTGGTTGTTTACTCGAAACAAATAGGTCTTTGATTCAACACTGATTTCATATTAGAAAGTAAATGACTGTAAATTTACCAATCGTTCTATGCTCCTTTCAATGGGTTGTCAGCTTCTTGTAATTATACGAGGTCGTGTGATGCAATAACACGACAAACATGAGGGAATCATTTAATAGGGAAAAAAAAAAATAAATGTAAAATAAACTTATCGCTTGACATTGTTGGGACGTTCTTTGGTTTTCCCTATTCGTTCGGAGCAACTCTTTCCAACGGCAATATAATTATCGTGCTCAAACGTAAAAACACTTATACGACGAATCTTTGATACGTTAGAAAGTAAAATTGATAAAAGTCTAGTAAATTACAAAATAAGAGAGAAATCTGGATGAAAAGATACGTATTACCTTCGAACGCCAAAAGGAAAGCTCTACCCTCTATTTCGAAAAGAAGTAAGTTCTACCTTCCACTAAAGCTTCCGCTAAATGATACGCAGATGAGAAATTTAATCGATGTTGAAAAGCAGTAGCTCAAAATCCACCAAAACGATCGATTTTATCCATCGTATTAGCAACCTTAATACTCGAGAAAGACAATTTGCAAACGAAAAGTGGTCGCATCGGTATCGAAAGTCGAAATACTGTTGATTCACCGGTGCAACGAACGATCGGTCGATCCGTACGGATCTGCGGTCGCGTAATTGACAGAAAATGAAACTTGAGACCCACCGGAAGATTTTTGGCTGCTCGAAAACACCGAACTTTCCAGACCAGCTGGAACCTCGTTCGCGACGCACAAAATCGGTGATATTAGAGCGGAACTTCACTTCATACGCGGTTTCTGCCAATTCTCGGCCAATATTCCAAACACGTGTTGGCAGGACGACTGAACGAGTGCGAGATATGAGCCGAACTTTATAAATGGTGGGAGAAAGTGCAGGAGTTACGATCGTAGATCGGCAGGTACCCCACGCTGTCAAAAGCTCTCGGTCTACAAAGATTTTTAGCACCGCTCGAACCGTATACCATTCCAATGATTAATACTCGTGTTTAGAAAGGATCACAGTTTCTTATGATATTATTTCTTAAATAGATCGCATTGTAAAAACGCTGAATAATGTAACGATTGATTTTTCGACCGCGCGCTGTCGCTCGATTTTTGCCAGGATAAAGGCGCGGACCAAAGAATTTCTTCCTACCGCTTGTTCTTTGAACGTTCTTTCGTTTGTTACTTTTTTAGGCAAAAAAAGGTTCTACCAAGGCTGTTGAAAAATTACCGACATTAATTCAAGGAATGATATTTAAAACCGGTAGGTACTTGGAGAGGCGATTGTACGCTGTACGATCGTAATATGTTTCCGGCAATTCCAGTCATCGCTCGCAGTAAATGTTTTACAATTTTCAGTAGCCGTGAATGCCGTAAGAAGTTACATGCTTCGCGTTTTCAAAGGATCGATCGATTAACTGCGGCGTAAGAGTCCGCTCGATCGATGGTCGCATTTGGAGAAAAATCTTACCTAACTATCGTTGGAAAGATTACTATTTTGTTGTTGTTTGATAATAGTAACTAAAATGTAAAACGAAAACTAATATAAATGTTACAGGTTTCGTAGGTCCTCGGCGCGCTGCCAGTGCATGGAAGGATACCTTAGAAGAGAGAGACACCTTAGAAGCATGTTAATTGGGAATTTCAGCCGGATATAAATTAATCAAAAGGTAGATTTTAAGGTAGACGAAAAACGACGCTTTTGTTGACAAATATGGTCTACGACGATAATCGAAGCGAAGATTGCAACGATAACAGAGAAAACGTGGGGTTACTGTGCGAAGCAGAAGTCGTATAATAACATTCCGTTTTAACAAGACGATAAACGTATTTATCCGCGGAGAATCGTATAAAATTTTCTGTTATTGCGAAACGTGGAAATCCAGTCGACTGTATTGGAAATCTCTATTAAAGTATAATGGGGTTGTTTGTTACGCGGTTAGATCAGCACGATATATCAGAGAGAATCGTAAATTTTAAAAATGTCCGATGTATATGTATGCCCGATGTAAAATTCATACGTTCGTTATTTAATATGTGGTAAAGATGAACTCACCTTATTGTTCCCCTGTCGACTATGCTGAGAAAAAAAAGACGCGATCGCTCGAGCAATTCCCTTTCGTCTTAGGATTTACTTCTTCTCGTATAAGAGCCGATATCCTCGCTTTAACAATTGAACGTAATAATAATCGATCTAAAGAGAAATTGAGGGAATAGAAACGAGTCGGTTGTAGAAACGTTCCTTCCACGCTTCTCACCTCCGCGATTTCCACTTTTATAAAAATCGTTTTCGCTTTGAATCAATTTATAGTCCCTATACCGGTCATAAACATATGCACGTGGTGGTGGTATTTTAGCGAGACAGAGATGCGGTCGTAGTTCTTAGGTATCCATACTTACCACTTTTCGTACGAACTGGCTAGGGATTTTGGGAATTGACAGATCGTCCTTGACACGAACGAGCGCTCATGCGATAAACGATGGTTAGTATTTGGGCCTGTCTTGTGTGCTCGAGCACGTGAATATTTCGTTTGTAACTGATATCCCGATTCGTTGCACGGATTTTAGTTTCACATTGTATTAACACTTTGAATGAGCAAACTGACCTGCAACGTGTAACGCAACCGTAAAATAAACCGAACCGAGGAAGCTTATCTAGCATACGACGAATAATAAGCAATGCAAAATAACGTAGAAGATATTGGATAAAGATATTAGATCGGTATAAATTTGTATATTTTATTCAAATTATCGTTACACTGTCATACTATTATCTAAATTACGATAACAATGGCGTCAACTTAGACGATTGTCTAAGTTGCGGTATAGAATGTCTATTACTATCTTCGAAGTATGCTCCCATTATTAAATTGAAAGATACGCGATCGATAAGATTTTGCGCGACAGCGATTTCTTTCCGACTTCTACCACTGTTTCGTAATTTATTCGCTATGTGTTCCCCTAAACTAAAAATTCATCTCGTTCTGTACTAATTTCTGTCTTTATACGTTTTATAGTTTCCCTCTCATTGCCGATGTTATTCTTAACGGAATTTATTTTCGGTTTTGGAAATGGGAACCTGGATTTCTCAAGTGCCGTGCTCATACCTGGATTTTCTCTGTAGACTGCTTTTACGGAGAAAGAGTCGAGGTTACTCGATAGTTCATCCTCTTGAACCTTGTCCTTCTATAAACAGCAATAATGGCATTCTAACTATTCTAGGAAGAAGAGGCTTGTGACGGAAGAGGAGTAGGAAGAGATAACGCATATTTTATTCTTGAAAAATTAAGCGAATTCCTTTATCTTTCTAGATACACACAAAAAGTAATTAATCGCGTTTAAAATCCTTCGGGAAGATAAATATCCCCAAACGTTAAATTCTACTTATTCCTTCCTTACCTTTGCTTCGCAAAAATCAAACTAATTAATTCTTAAATAATAATGTCATTTGAGTCAATACACATACTTCCACGTGTTGCAGTAGAAACAACAATGGTTTGTATCCGAACCACGTTGCCCTCGGATAGGATCCACTTTTGTTTATATTCGATGATTTTTTGTGTTCTCTTCGGAACTGACACCTTAGATTGGCAATTTTTTTTTCCACTTCGCTGACGCTAATTTCGTATTTACTCGATAAATGCTCTATCGCGTCACTTTTTGCCTTTCGATCTCTATACTGTTCACTCTCTATATTCCATAAACACTCATTTAACTGCAGATCCTTGATAAACGATAGAACCTTTTTATTCGTCCACATGGTAAACCGCGTCCACAGATATTTCGTGAAATGGTGGACTGTTTGCCTAGACACTACGTGCAATTGGTGGACTGTTTCCGTACATACTGAGTGCACATGGTAAACTCTTTTCACAGGTAGTCGGTTCCCTTGTCCTGTACTTCCATCATAAACAAACCATTGTTTCAGTGACTGTGCACCGTTTACGAATTATACCGCCCCTGTATTTTGTTCGTGCACGCATGTTCGCAGAAACTTCACGGCTAAGTTTGCCACATTGATGGGCGATGATTGTCCGCAGACGCGTATCGCAGCCAATCAGCGTCTGTCTATCAATGGATTTTCTACGAACAATAGATGCCGATTGGCCGAGACACGTGTCTGCAGTTAATTTTCTGTCGATGTAGACTTAGGTTAAGGTTAAGCCACGAATCTCGTCTAAGCTTAAGCCTAGTCCTGATGGACAAACAATATTTTATCCCTAACCCGCATACATTGATCGCGGACAAAAGTATGTATACGCGTGTATGTACATCGTCCTGGCTGTCAGGCTGCGATGTACGTAGACCGTCTACGGACAATGTGCGTTAGTCTAAACTGGACTTTATGAATAATTGCTTGCAGAATCCTTATAAACTGTTTACAGACTGTATCGATCTGTGGATAAAACTCACGTCCAGACTTGCGATAAAGTACCGTTGCTGTTTTTAACGTCGAATTTCCAACGTAATATATATTCCGTTGTTTTAACAAAATAGCGGTATCCTTTGCTCAAGAGTAATGATTTTCCGCGACTCGTATCTCGATATATTCCAATCTATGTATATTACAACATGTATATTCAGTCGTAATATATATTCTGTTGCTTTCAAAAATAGTGGTATCCTTTGTACGAGAATAATGATTATTCCATGAGTCATATTTCTCAATGGGTATATACCTATATGTGTATTAGTAAATGTATATATTGTACGCATATGTAAGTATACATCCGTGGAAAAATATCCATTCTGCTGATGCATGCGACATACGAATATGAGAATTATATAAAAAAGTATAGAGGGAGAATGGAAGTAATAAGAAAATATAAAAATACCGACACATTAGGATAAGATCTTTTATTTTCGAAATTTGCAATACGATTAATCCCGTTCTTAATCAATTCAAACTTTGAATCGTATTGAATTCCGTAAGTACAATTAATTCTAATTACGTACGAAACGTTCAACAATATTATTCTCTTCTTAAAAACTAATCAGTCATACTCCGTATACTCCTAAAAGTACTTCAGTCGTTACAGTCATGCAAATCAACGTAAACGCCGAGCAGAGTTTCATTAAAATTCATTTTCGATAACAGTAAGCATAATTAGGAGAAAAAAAATTTGCGAGCAAATTCGAAGAACGCGAGAGATTTGAAATGGCAGGCAATCGTTGTAAATATTAAGTGCTATGCGTATAATCTTCTCACATAACATCGATATTCAACAGTACCGGTGTTATCGGCTTGAGCGAAAGACTCTAGAGTGATTCAAACTCATCGACGAATGCTTTAAACCAAGATTTATAAACAATGAATCTATCAATTTAAAAACGATACAGCCATAAGAATTATCATGCGGAAAAAAAGGATGTAATTAAACTTTAGCTAATATATTATAGTAATATATTACTTAAAAAGTTTGATTACACGATATATTTCCTTAAAAGTATTATACAATATCCTAAATCTTATTTCACGATATGAGTAAAAATCTCGCGCTACATAGTTAGAAAGACATTGTGCACCAGGTGTATTGCTATTGTTTTGTAATTACAAAATGATCTCGCATGTTCTGTACTTTTGTTCCGTAACGCTTCGATCCTATCATAAACACGTTAAAACCCCTGAAACACTACTTCATCCAATACATCTAGTGGAAGAGTAGTAGGTTCGTCTGTTATGATATCGATTATTCTCCCAGGACTTATTGCTCGTTCTAATTCTCATCTTTCCGTATTTTAATAAATCCAATTAAACTTACTCTTATCATGTCACGATATCGCTCGTCGTCTTTTCCTTTCTTCCTATGTAGATGAGTGCGATGATTCGATTAATTTGAAATTATCGGCGTGTTTTACTTGATATATTCGATCTGCTCTACGTCATTCCCTTAATATTCTATCGTGTTACTCCATCGTGATATCACGTTATACTTTTATTTTTAGAGAGTTTGTTCGTTAAAAGTTTGAAGCGTATGCAGAGGCAAATTAACTTTGACACTGATAACATTATAAACGTCGGCTCTGGAACGCTATAGGGACACCAAGAGTCCTTATCAAAAAGAGTAGTAAACGAATAGAATTACATGAAGTACATTCGTTACTATGCAAATGAACTGCGATACAAATTTTAGCTTGGCTAAAACGATATTTGTCAAATATTCTTTTTACTCGAGTTCTAGAATATTCCTAGGTTTTCTAAGAACGATCGAATCCAACGAGACTGTCTTACCACATGATACAATTCACATCACATGATAGATTAGCCAAAGATTATAGATATAGATAGATTAGCGTGTCTAATAATCTGAATATTAATTTCCTATTGGTTTAACAAACATCACTTTAGCCAGGCGACACCTTTAAAAATGTTTATTTAGCTCAAGGGCTCCAAAACGATTGTTAGCTTCAGGCTCCTAAAGACTTAAATCCGCCACTGCATGCACGAATAGCTAAACATCGTACAATGTTTAAAAATGAAATAATGCTTTGCTATCAAATATATGAACTTACCAAAAAGTATGATTCTTTGAGAGCTGGGAGATTTTGATGATGTAGTCGAACAATATGGAAATTATCTTATTTTTAATAAACTAGCATCAGTTGCTACTAGTTAATTAATAGTCGAATTTAATCAATATTCTAATTAAAAGTCTAGTTCAAAAAATTGCTAATAAATAAACTGTCTTCGATATCGTGATAAAACGAAGAAAGAATATTTGTTTTCATTTTCCAATAATTTCCATGATTGTATTAAGATTAATTACCTTTAATAATATATACGTTAAAATAAGAGTATATATGTAAAGTAGAAACATTATCTCATACTAAAAAAAAATGCGGCCTCGAAGTATATATTCAGACTTTGAATTATTTTGTGATCGCAAATCGACTTGGACTTCTTAACGCCAGATCATTAAAAAAATAGAACGTCGAATCGCAATGGATTCGAGTTTGGTAAACAGAAAAACTCGCTCATACATTCATTCGCATATCTCATAGAACATTCAAGATATCATGCCGCTCTGGTTTACAAAAATAAACTTCATCTGTAACGTTTGCATGTGGAAACATGCGAAAAAAAAACCGATATAAAAGCCGAATTCCTGGCTTTTTTACTTTTTTATCATAAAGAGGGACAAATTGCAAAGAACCAACAAATAAAACACGAACGCAACAAATAAAGCACGAACTCATCGAACAGCCAGGAGCGGTTTACCATGACGCTAATGGCACTATATGCAACGGGATAGAATACTATCAGCTTGTCAAAAAGATCGATAAAAGATTATTAGAATTATATAAAATACATTTGCTAGCGTGCAAAGATTGGAATAAAAATGTTCGCTTGTCCCGAATATTCGGATGCCCATCGAGCACTCGAATTCTGAAAGATTTTTGCGTTTTCTAAAATACGTGAAAAACAATCGGATCCAACGAGACTCGCTTACCATGTAAGTTTTGAAACGCTGTTTTAGACTGGTCATTGCAGTGTGCGTATTTCGATCAGTACATACAAAGTCAATAATCACCGTCTAAATGAATATATTTTGACAGATTAGCCAAAGGATCTCTAGATATAAATATTAATTTCCTACTAGGTTAACAAACGTCGATCTAGCCAGGTTACACTTTCTTAAATTTGGTTTAGCATGGGACTCCTAACATAATTAATAGCTGCAAACTACTAAAAAGGGAATCAAATAGGTCACTGCGAGCAGCATGATCTGTGAACATCCGTCGCTAAGAACCAAACATACTCGTAAGCGTAGGATTAACAAGATAGCGTATCTACGACTTCTAGGTTTTTATGCGCGTGCATTCTCGTGTAATGATAGATAACTCCGCCCCACGTTATTCCTAAATTATTCTAAAACGCCTTGCCGTAAGATTTAAATGTCTATCTGAAATCTGAAGTTATTTCCCCTCTATCGAACGGCAGTTGTTTTTCTATTACTCTTTTCTCTCCATCGACTTCACATATCATAGCACAGCCTCCGTAGCGTGCCCACTTAATCGACTAGTCACGTCTATTTGATGCATCTTGTTTTACAGTATTGTTTATTTGTTTAATCAATTTTCGCGTAGTGTGCATGCTACTAAATTGTCTTATTTCCCTTCATCGTGCCCGTTGTTCGATGTTCGACCGCACTGATACACGCAGCTCTTCAGCAAAAACTCTGCTTCTTTTTCTTTATCCCGATCGCGTTGATAACATCACATCGAGATTAGGATCGAGTCAGTCGCCGGTATTCTCTTGTGACCTCTATATTACGCCCGTCCCGCGATCCGGGCAAATCGATGCGGCAATGTGACCAGCCAATTAAGAGGGAAAGTTCAACGATAAGCCTTGGCTCTTTCTGCCCAGGCAAATAAGTCCACGCTGGGGATCGCTTCAAACATCGTACAGGATCTCAACTCGTTTCTGATGAAAAATGTAAAAAATGCATATGTTACTTGTTTGTCGAGCGTTGCACGAGCTAAACTCCAGACTTTGACAATTTGTTATTCTTTTATGACATTATCCTAAACTCGTAAAATATACTTAGTAAAATAATTCGACATCAACTTACCCTGCTTGTGGTCGGAGGAATACATTCGGTTGCATTTCTGTGATGTTATTACCATTATCGCAGAATATTCTTGCTAATGTTACATTGCGTATTTCTGCCAATTGTTCTGTAATACGAATTTCAGCGCACTTAAAATTTGTCCTCTTATAATTATATTAAGCGTTAACGATGATTTCAGAAAAATGATTTCTTACCAACTGTGAAAGGTTGTGGCTGATTCGCAGAATCGTAGAAATATCTGTCGGTGCGACGAGTTCTGGAAAATTGTTCGGAGATCAAACAACGGAAAGTTAGACCTAATAACCCGTCCTCCGTTGGTCTCTCAGCCATACCACCAATGATAAGATCAACGTCATCTGGATGGGCGTAAATTGTACGCAATTTCTTCATCATCTGTTAACAGAATAAACAACAAATATTTAAAAAGTTCAAGTAATTTAGAAGTTGAAATATTTCTTCCTTCTTTTCTTCTTTTCCCAAAAGATGTTATATTTAGAAAAATTTCATTAAATTTCATTAAGATAACGAATATATATGTGAAGCGTAAAAATTTTGTTGGCACATTTACCTCCATTGGAATGTAATCTAGAAAATCATCGAAGCTCTTCGCAGCTGGAAGACCGCAATATTTGCGGTAATGATTATATCCGGGTAAACCGTGATCACGGCCACGCTGAATATCCAAGCTGATAGCATCTAAACCTAGGCTGTCCTGATTTGTAGCGAACAGTTTGCTTGTTACCTACGAAACACGAATAATTTGTTCTTATCGACTTCGTTTTGTGCATTAAATTTTCAGCTTTGGACCGTTTATTTTTTATTGTTTTAAAATCGATGGTTAGATCCACTAGACTAGAGGAACGCATACTCACGTCTTCGATCATACTGATATCCATCTTCTGACTGGTCTGAGTAGCCATACCACGCAGTAAACCATCGAATATTTCATGCGACTCTATTATATTTGGTTTGTAAAAATATTCTGCCAATGAAACTGTTTTGTTGATCTGACGTTTATTGTCTGTCAAGCTGTAACATAAAACCGTAAATAAAACCGTTAATATGCCTGTTATGTCTTGACTCTGATAAAATATTACTAGATTAAGTATTTAATGATCCTTTTATCTCCAACTAGTTCCTTATCGTTAGCTTCGTATTCACTATTTTTCTGTATCTACGTATCTGTGCAATAAACAATATAATCGCTCAACGAGTAGGACGTAGACCCCGCTACATTCGAATATGAATAAGAAAAAGGCTGGTGGATAAGGATGGATGCTGGTCGCCCCCAATCAAAGCTCGCTCGTGGATGGTATTGTACATAGGAAAACCGCTTTCCCGTGTTTTCTCATGAACAATAAATCTAACGAACACTTCAACTTAAAAGATACTTGTGTGGTCTGAAGGACTTTAACTATAAAAATGCGAAGATTTATGACAAAGTTCTTAAGATTATCGACGATCCGCAATCTGGCAGCCATCTTGGTCGCGGTATGAGAAGTGGTTTGTGTAGAGAGTCACCAGATATAACAAATGATGAAACGTTTCAATTTCTTAACCGAAGCATAATATTTGTTCTTGGATTCATGGATCTGAATAATTTAATCGGCATCATACGAATAACGATTACACGTTCGATTCATTTTAAAATACAATATCGACTCACCTTATCTTTCCTTGCAACAAGGAATTCATAAAACGCAGAGCTGCTGTCGCGACTTCGTTACTAACTGCTGGCTCATCCTCGGAGTTGTAGTTACGGCTGTAGCTATTTCCAATGGCAAGACCAATCGCACGAGTGTATCTCTTGCCCAGTAATATCGGCAACCACTCTTTATACGTGATATGCTGAATTTCAGCAATTACTATACGCCTGGCTTCCTGATACAGCGTCTCATCTGACCAGTGAGGATTCAGCTCGGCGAGCTTTCTGGCGATTCTGTTGTGTTCACGGTGCCAGATAGTGTGTATCGCAGCCAGTTGTGGATGCGTATTTACACGATTATCACCTATAGCGAAGAAGTATTTTAGTAGTAAAAGTACTTTAAGAAATATTTAGTTTCGTGACATGATCGATACTTTCGATTCGTTATTATTTTTTATCGCAAATCAAATACAAAGTACGAATAATTACCAGAATCGTAACACCCATCCTTGCATTCCGAAGAGTTTTCGGCAATTGGCAAGAAATCGTGGTCGTTGCCCCTGTGAACGCGCAACAGACCTCCTTCGAACTCACGGAGCTCGCGAGATTTCTTCAACGTAGAACCGTAGATCGTAGAACCATCCAAGAAGTGACTCGCTTGATTCATCTATCGTTGAAAATCACAATGTTGCATCTGGTACGTTCTAACGTTAACGATTTATATACAGTGTTTAATGGAAAAGTTAATTTACCTGTTCTATAGGGCCGAAAGTACAGTCTGACTTAAGAACCGGCAACGATCGCACGTAATTCATGCATCGTACGTAATGTTGGCCATAGACGGGATCTCGATCAGGTACCATAATCGCAGAACAATCAGGATGCATGTATCGAGGAGACAAGGCATTCCCGTCTGATCGACAGCATGAGATCGGTTTTCCCGACGATACTGTAGAAAATACATGCGTTTTAGTCTGAGAGTTACAAATTTACCATAACTAAGAGCATGTTACAATTTTAAGACTAATAGAATATAATAGAATGGATATTAACATATAATACGTATTACGGTGTTTTCAGTGCGGTATAAATTAATACATCGAGCTTATCGATTAATCTTATGTTAGTCTCGTCGATGCGAGGTACACTGCTTTGTAATGTTTTCTTGTCGTTTTGAAACTCGATTTCCTAATCTTATAGAGCTTCGTGCTAGGTCTTAAGTCTTCATGCTCTTAAAATTACTTATGTACGAAGGAAATATTATTAAAATCTTGGAAATCTTCTTTCATCGTCTCTCGAATTTTATCATTTTTATCGTAATAAAGATATTCTTCGTCTTAAGTATCATTGAAACACTTACCCATTTTACGCATTGGAGTATGCGAAATATCATTCGCGATAAATTGCGTCCATTGCACGACCGTCAACGTTCTGCTGACATCCGATTGATCGTTGGGTGTCGATAAAGCCACGCTTACGCTTCTGGCACCTGGCAGCGGCTTTCTCATTTGTCCCATGCGTCTCGGTTCTTGAATTCCTGGTCGCCAAATGAAGCATTAGCCTCGCGTTTTTTCTCGCGATATGTCGTCAAATCGGAGTAATACCACAGTTACGTTTCGCAAAAATGACGTTGAAATCTACCAACCGGCACCGATATCGTACAAATTTGCTCGTTTCTGTTCGAACAATATCGGTCGACGAACAACGGAGTTGAAACGATGAAATGGTCGGAATCGATACATTACGATTACTCCGATTTCGACAAGGTTTTGCATGTGAGCTTCGCCTATGCATGTGAAAATAGTGTTCGTACAGCGCGAGAGCGAGAGACAATTCGCGACTGATTTAACAATGCCTGATTCTGTATACCGAAATCGAGCTTTCAAATCCCTGCATACGAGAATCCCAAGCCTAACCGCGCCTATAAAACCTGCCTCAACTTGCGACCAATTCGTCAGAGACCAATCAGTAGATGACATCATGGAGTCTTTTGTCTACCGATCTATTCAACGATAATTGCTTTTCAAACGCGAACCGTTTCACCAGCACGTTCGTTTTTTTCTTCGTTTTCGTTATCACGCACGTCCCAGCCCTGATTGATCTCTGGATCTACCAAGATGCGGCAGCTCTCGCGCTGCAGAGCAGCAGTACAAAATACTTGTCTTCTACTTATTTTGCTCGACATGACGTTCTGATGCGTTATCGACGAAAACACGCGCGCTGAGAACGAATTAAAAAAGAAAAACCGGCACACATTCGATTCTCTGTTACGACTACTGATTCTTTAGTTTTGCTTATTTATTGTTCTTAAAACGATCACGTCGAGAACGCTCGCAGAAGGAATCAAGTGACTTATCTAGGTGATAGGCTGATGAAGGTGCCCAAGTGAGAAAATCAAACTGGGAGCGATCGTCTCAACGTCCTATCGTGCTTTCTGTATACCGCGTATCTCTTAGCTCTTTGATGCGCGATGCATCGTGTCCATATCATTTACGTCTTTAGATAGAAACTTTGATAAATACTAAAATCGTCAACAATACGTTCAATATACTACGTTTCACCCTATCGCAAAATCCTAGAACCGCGAATGACTCCCAATTCTCATTCGCTTGTCTCGGACACCTTTAACGAGACCCGTATACCGCAATCAACAGAAAATATTTGAACTAGTGTTACAATAATAAATATGATACATTATTAGGTATATCCGAATTAGATTACATACACATTCTACTGCTGGATAGAATCTCCCGACCGGGGCACCCTATTGTAGGCAGTATTATTCACTGCTACACTCAGGCATTTTATGCTCTATGTGCCTTATCGCACAACAACTGTAATGCAAATCACAGAATATAATTTGTTAAGCCAATCGACGAACGTTTTTTTTTTCTGTTTTCCATCCATTAGCGCCCAGGGATCAGAGTGTGTGTTCGTTTTCATATTTACATATACACAAATGAGATATAATATATAGATTCTTTAAGCTTTGCTTTGCGTCTGTCATCTGTGTGATAAATATGTATGGGTGTATGATTCTCCTGTTTCGTTGTTTGTGATCGTATATAATTGTGCAAGGTGTCATTGTGAGGACTAGGTGGGTTAGTAGGTCGAGGCTGGTAACTCGCGTGCACCATCACGCAATTTGCAACGATTTCCAGTCGTCAACAGGAAACGGTCGCCCGTTTCCCTTCGTTTCATCACAGAGTTTACCAATTTTTCGACTTTGCTCGACATGAACGGCCGACGAATGAAAGGAAGAGTTTTGAGGATGTAACGAACATGAGATGCGATGATACCATTCTACGTGTATCCTTGGTAAATGTAACGTGTCTTGTCTAAAAAGCGAGCAATTATGCAAGAAGCCTGTTTGAAATCGAAGTACAGTTGACAGTCCTGCGGTCGATCGAAATTCAATTAATTGTGGCGGAATCTTTAATTCCCCCGGAGAATTACGTAAGAAGTTCAGTGTAATGTCCAAGGTGTCCTAGAATTATCGTCGTAAAATTAATCAAAATTACTTATATGGAAATATAAGAGCAACGTCCTTGAATTATTCTGCAGAAACGCGTAACGGCGAAGGTTCGAGTACAGCGAAGCGAGATGTACAAGGTACTTCGCGTGTCTATACTACGTATATCTCCCCTCTGTTCTTGGTAAGCCTCGAGAATCGATCGTATTATTATACTTTTCCTGTTCATACTATTTTTTTAGACGTTTATGCTACCGTGTCCCGATCGAAAATAGGAAAAATCACGAGAGACATAGGTTTACCATGTTCGAAGTTTACCGCGCTACATGAAATATTCATTATTGTAACGAATATCACAAAAGCGTAGACCTTTGGAAGAAGGAATTCTTTAGAAATTCTCGTACGCTTTGTACGTACATTAATGCGTTCCAAAAATATGAGGTCACGCTCGCACTTTATCTCAAGTTTTGACTACTCTTCTTCTTCTAACAACACGATGAAATACGCATACAAGGTACCTCCCTTAGCCATATAGATATCGTTAACGATACGACAAATGTTTCAGACAGAAGTTAAATGAGCTTAAAATAATTTTTGTTAAATTTTTCCAGCTACGTACGTACATAGTTGCGTGTAGGATATACAACGACATTGTGCACGCGTAAAAGAAACTTTACTCAAGTGTAACAGCCAAAATTATAAGTTTTCGTACATGTTTTGTCTACGATATACGAATAAAAGAATCAGTCGTTGAGAGCTTCACTAGTCCAAAGTATAATTTTCTTTGCAAATTCTACCAACACAGCGACTTTCGACCGTAAAATATTCAGTTTCCGAACGCATTTGCAGAAAACAGTTTGCTCGACGGAAATTGCTTTAAGCGAAGCGTTCGCGCATTGTCTTTTATTGCCTTCGTCGCGGTATCGTACAATTTGTTAACGTTATATGTATATGTCGATAACTACCAAAGTACCAAACATACAATTTGTGTATTATCGCACGACATTTCTAATTTGTTTATACGTATGACTGTACCAATGTAAACTAAAAGTCAAGTCGATAGGCAGACAGAAATAAAGATATACTAAAACATTTCTAGGACACCCTGTACACGTTCCAGCGTTACAGCCAAATTGCACAGTTTCGTCTTTTCTGAACGTTCGTAAAGATGATGAGATATGCGACGCGTGTACAGGGACAGATACATCCCACGACGCAACAGATGAAAGTGAAACATTCCGCAAGACGAAAGATGAAAATGCCACATTTCGCAACACACAAAAGATGAAAACGACACATCCCACGTCGCAAGATGCGTGTCCAGCTTATATAATATGTATAATTGGCTAACTGCATCTCGTATTTATGCAGACAAATACTACTCCGTTTCGTTGATAAGTTTAACGGAAGCGACTGCGCATCGCGTACAATTAGAAAACGTGGTCGAAAGTATTGTTGGATCGTCGGCCGTTTCGACGCATACCAGATACAAAATGAGATCGTCTCTCGAAGAATCTACCACGAGGAAACCGGCAACGAGAAGAAACGATCACATAGATAGACGACAGAGGAATCAGGACGGATACGTGAGAGGAGAACAAGGAAGCGCCAAGCGACCAGAGGCTGCAAATAATTGTACCATTATTATTCCACACAAATAACGACGAGAGGCCACGAAACACGGTATGGTGAAGCCAAAATATATCTCGAACTGTTCTTTTGTCTATTTCCGTTTATCTCGTCCGTTCGAAAGCCCGAGCAGCGTACGAATGTTAAAGACAAGAGAAAAGGACGCGTCTCGCGCTAATAACCGAAATCGTGAGAGCCAATCGAAAAACCGACGATTTAAAGAGGACCGACGTAACAATTCGAACGTAGCGGCGATCGCGATCGTACGAAATTCTCGCGACTTTCCATCGCACAAAATGGGGACTATGTATAACGAAATATGATAGACAAGTCCTTCTATTTCTTTTTTCTTTCTCTACTGATAGTCACATGGTAGGAATAATCCTTACCATCAAAATATTGGGGGAAGAGAATTCTGGAGTACGCGGTCATTGCACTACCCCAGCTTGGATTTTCGACGTTGTTGCAAGCACCGTCGATGCTTCGGTACTTGGCCGTGAGATCGCAAATCGGGTGTCGCAACGTCGGACAAGCTGAGTCCAACGGAGTCCCCTGAAGCGACAGCGTCGATATGTAACGAGCGCAATCATCTTTCTCCAAACCAAATCTGTAACAAACGCCAGTTATTTCTTATAAATATATCAAGTACGCGGTAGCAGAATGTGGACAAACGTCCACGGACTTGTTTACTATCCGTTATAATAACATGCTATTAAACTAGATATTATCATCTATAATTTATAGAATGTTTAAGGTATTACCATTATTAATCTTTGTAATAAGACAGACAACGTTCTATCGAAGATTTCGTACTTCAGAGATATGTTGTGGTAATATTCGGACGAATTCTTGCGAGCTTAATATTATAATGATACGTAATACATTAACCCTTTGCGATCCTACGTCGAGCTGACCTCGATACTCTATTTCGTTCGATTTTAATTATAATTTAACATAGAGAGCGAACCCTTAATCATTACGTGTCGTAAATTAATTAGACAATTGAGATAAAATTTGAAATGCAATTTGGATCACAAAGGGATAAAGACGTGTAAATTACATTAAAGATAGTTCTTCACTCAAGAATTGGATTCACTCGGCGAGAATAAGTTTTAAACTTTATATCAGAGTACATCGAACATCTTAATCGATACAGTATGTAACAATTTTCTTGCAAACTAATAACGTTGATCGTAAAAAGGCCAAGGTACTTAACCCCTGCTTGAATTCTCCCGTTAATGTGATGTTCAGATACATAGAGATTTACTTGAAACATTTCATACTACATGGAATAAAAATAGAAATGAATTTTTGTTGGTAACTCCCATTTCCATATTTTTCTTCGATCGCAAATAAGCTACCTTTCGTTCGTTGCATTTAAAGAAAATATGTTTAAGGAGAAAATTACACCTGCATCTCCTTAAAATCAATGTTCAGATTAATATGCATCGTACAAAGAACAGCGATGTTACGTGAATTTACGATAATAAGATTAAAAGTTCACAAAAAATTGAGAGAAAAGTGAATGTTCTGCTGATATTCAAATTAAAAAGTATTTGCAGTCATAGCTATTCCAATTCTCTTTAAAGATGAAGAATGGACTGCTGTTGGGAGTTCAGAAGATGGTTTCAAAGCATTACGTAAATATCATTGGTTCGTTCGTTCAAAACCATCTTCTGATATCTCTATAGTAAGCAATTTTCCAAATGGTCTTTTTATTGTGCAAAAAGGCATTCTCGTTAATCCAACGTTGCAAGCAGAGTATGAAAATAAAATAAGACTCGGATTAATAATTTAATTGCAAATACAATGAGAACTTTCGTTAGAAGACCAAGCAATAAACGATACAAATTTACTAGTATTTTGTTAGTAGTTTTTAGTAGAAAAATTGTAACGAGATATCTAAATCTAAATTCTTCGATTGTACTAAGAAGTATTCATATCTTTAGCTTTTACATCACTTGGTATTGCATCGTTTCGATAGTAATACTTGATTTGATCGTATTATGATCTGAAAATACGACGTAGGAAGATACGATGTTATATATTTTATTTACTATGTAAAATAAAAAGTTATTTTAAGTTATCCCACTGGACTTATTTCGATCTCAGACTATGGTGTATAGAATATGTTATGTTTACTTTGCATCCCAGATAATGGGTATGTATTCAATGAAATGAAATGCAAACAATTACCGTACACAGATAGCAGAGTAAAATTCAATATTCAATAAACCATGTATACCATATGTATATACCAAGTGTTCAAACAGTACGAAACCATTTTCCTTCTAAAAATAGTCTTCCTTTTGCACAATTTCCTCCTTCTTCCAGATAATATAGCAAATAAAGTGATTCTTTACGAACAAAATCTACTTTAACGAAAGGTTCAGCGTTGAAAAGTAAGGAGCAGCGGACATAATGGCTGAAGGCAAAAAATAAATTTAACGCGTTTAAAAACATTCAGAGATCGAAACAGCGATATAAAATTTCAGCTCCAGCTAAACGTTCTACGCAACGACTTGACTCGAATTTCGCTCGAAAAATCTGCGGAAGATCGACTCGTCGGATCTTACCTTTGAAACTGCCAAAGGCCGCGATTGATCGGTAAACACTGAACAAAAACAAAGCCGTGATTTATTTAGAAGGAACGTTTCAAACACTTTTCAACGCTGAATTCATGCACAAGTGGACTTTTACCAGTAATGAAACATCCTACAGAGTCGTAATAGTCAATCGAAAGGAGTTTTGACCTAAGAGATGTATGTTACCTGCGACAGTTCTGATGAAGGAGATAGGACGAAGCTTTCATCGCCACAATGGCGTCGAGGCCTCTCTCGAAAGCATCCTCGGAAGGATATGAATCAAGGAATTGTTTTCCAGCCGGCGTGTGAGCCATCAATTCGACGCCAGCATTCGCGATATTCCTTTCGAGGGTGCTCATACGATCGATCAAGCTTTGCGCGAAAGTGATCGAGTTGTTCAAGACCGCCTCGTCAATGTGAGGGTAACGTCGATTATGGAAACGACCTGTGTCTACGACGCCACCCTCGTAAGGGTCGTTCGACATCGGCAAACCTGAAAGGATACCTTTAAAAACGTCGGTGAAATGGGTTCAGTCAATTCAACTGTGTTGGTCGCGATTTAACGTGCAACGTGCTTTAATTTAAGGTGCAAGATTTTCAATGAATTTCTTATCGAAGACACATAAGGAGGAAAAGTACATTATATATGTCTTCTGTATTATTTCGTTTCAGCAGAATTTTGCAAATATAATAAACTACGTAGGTGTAATCGTTAGAGAGGCTGTTTATGTTCTGATAATATTTACGTGTGGTATGATCATGTATCTTCTTTTTTGTAATCGTGAAGAGATCTAATGTACGAATGTTACAGAAAGAATTATTTGTTGATAATATTAGAGAATTATTTATTTATAATATTATATTACATAAAAAAGATTGCAATAGCGAAGTTGAGTGATCTTTAATTTTTCAAAGGTTTTCCAAATAGAATAGAGATAAATTTAGATGTATAGACTATAAAACACATATAAATTGATCTTTTGAAGTAACTTTTATGTATAGACTCGATAGAATCTCAAACTGTAAAACACGGATATAATTTACTGTGATTATTGTGTTCAGTATATATTTGTTTATAAATAGAGAAGAAGGATAGAATCGTTATTTGTTAAAATGCTTATAAATTTATTTTAAAAAGAAAGTTCATTAAAACCAATAAAAAGCGTTGCAGCTGCTTGATAATAGTAACTTCGTAAATGCATATTAAAACACCATAAGTAGTTTTATATAAGAAAAATTATGAAGACGATGGTTAAAAATGTTTAAGTATTAAATTTAATGTACGTTGAACTAAACATTTGTCTGTAATAAGTGATCTTACCTAAAAATGAAATATTTGATAAAACGGTAATAGCTGTAAAATTATCAAATACAACTCTGTACTTATGTTTCGATAATGTTTCAAAAATGCAATTCACAACAGCATTGATCAATTTTGTTAAAATATATTTACAAGACATTCGCCTATGGGCTTAGGTGGGCTAAGTATAGTCGTACTGCTCGACGTTGGCGATAAAATTCACCACCGATGGTATTGGTTACTCGACCAGAGGATCAAAACTTTCTTCGTCGACGAAAAGAACAAAAGGTAGAAAAAAAACTGTGGACGACCTACCTGTGTAACTGGCAAGGTAGTTCTGCACAGACATCGGCAATTTATAGGCACCGATCGCGTGCGAATTCCCAAGGAATCCCATGGTTTGCAGAGACACCCAGAGAATCGCCAAAGTAGCCACGGAACCCGCCATTAGTCCTCCAGCTGCACAGAACCAAATGATCTTTCGTTATTTATTCGCTACAAAGACTTCTTCACCGATGATTCAACGCATACGCGATCGTACTTACAAAACTAACTGAAAACACTGATTTTTTTTATTGCGAAAATACGTTGCAAAATGGTCGGTCGAGCAATTTCGTGTAACAGGGTGTTTACGTTTAGAGCGATAAATCTCGTTTATTGGAATAGCTTAGTAGCTTAAGGTTCGTTGCAGAGATTAATTGATCGATCGGTTGAAACGGCTCTGGCAAATTGCCGTTCTTACGAGATTGTCACTGTCCGGTTCTTCTGTATTTGGTAGACGCGATTCGATCGAACGTATACTTTCAGCTTGACAATCGTATGCTGAGATAGCGCGATATAAAAACGTCGTCAAAAATTAATTGAATTTGTAAATTATATTAATAACTACAGTTTTAGAAATTATTTACTTCGTCCCTTCTTTTTTCTTCTTTTTTTTTTTTTTTTGTTTAAGATAAGGAAATAAAGATTGAAGGGGCATTGACGTCATTGATAGTAAGGTTATCAAAAGATGTACGTCGCTTAATTCTGCGTAAACACGTAAGCACGAAGTGAAACTCGAAGCTGTCGGCATAATTATAGAATGTTGTTTTCTATATTAATTTCCAGTTGTTATGAGCTCCAATGAGCGTCTTTTTTTTATAACATATGATAAGAGACTGAAATTAAACGTCAAAGCTTAATTATCAAATATACTGTAATATCAAGCAAAATAGGTGGCACGAACAAGATAATCGCGATATGCTACCAATTCTGTGGATCAAATAGTCGCAAGTTTAGAACTTAGAGGACCGAAAGCTATTATTTACCAACGAAACCTCGAGGTTCGATCTGCCTGTCGAATCGAAACGCTTGAAGATCCTATCGATTAAAAAAATTAAATCGTCAATACGTTTTATTTAAGATTACCTTGCGTTTACTATTATTATTCTATGTAATTGCTACGACTTACTCGTAAATATATAAATAGGTTTAAAAAATTAAAGAGAAAAACAAATCATTATCAGATTTCTTATCATCGTCGTGTATGACATACAGTTTTAGTGTCGTCATACAGTTTTCGCTTACAAGAAAATATAAACAAAAAACGATAGTAATTCACGAAATGTTACTTACGACTTTTGAAATGAACCGTGCAAACATCTCCGTGATGAAACCATAAATAATTGCATAAAACGACCGGTTACTTTGAAACATACAGATTTCCTAAGACATCAAAGTCTTCTAATTTATTTAAGTTGGTGAAACTCGTTGAAACGTTCGCTATTTCCACTGGCAATGATTTTCGAAGAAAAGAACGAGACACGCACACTGCTACCTCTACTGTCAATTTTGTTCGCTTTACTATTCGCATAAAATCGATGAATCGACTGTCTAGGCGGCTTGTTTTCGTAGAACTACCATTGGAACATTTTTTTCTTTTCTATTTATACCATAGAGAAGATCGACGTGCGAGATCTATGTGTTTGATTACACGTTTATCAGGAAAGTGTAGGTTCGAGATTTGTGAGATAAATACTGCGTTTATTTTCCAGTGGAGCATTTTTCATGCCACGTTATTTCCAACACTACGCAATTCGATTCCTAATTGCACAGTTTCTACGTTCTTGATACTTCCTTGACTTTAATGACGCTTCATAATCGACATACATACGAAACAACAATCGCAAATCTGTGGCGCCTTTATTCTATTTGCGTCTCGTATTTTGCTAATATATTTTCACAGCTCCAAGTCATTATACATCCTATTATTTTCCATTTTCTCATTTATCTTCCTGCCGTTTCGTAATCTGCAGGTGATCCGACTCGAACGAAAATAGAATCCGAGCAGCGTGTTACGATTATAACGCTTCCAAATTCTTATAATTGCGACTATAATAGAACCGTGTTGGGATACTGATATTGATAACATTACCGATCAATGATTCATTCACAAGTGGCTACGTGATTAGCATAATATGCGTATACAAAACGTTAAAACGATAAGTGTGCAAATGTAGTCGCACAGAATCACATATGTACGTAAGTAGAATTTTTGGCAATTATTTAAAAGTATTATCGCCTCGCCGATTTGATGATTTTTTAATACGTTCAAGAAATCAACATTCTGAACAATTTTTTCCCGCGCATATAATTCCCCGCTCAGCCTTAGTTTTCGAGATATTCATGAAAATATTTTTGCGTTGTAACCTTGATACGCGTTGGATGTCGCTTAGGTTTGGCTTAGACTTATCTACAGACATAATTACATATACACATTATATGCCTGGAATTTACATATCTCAAGTTTCAATTTGTGAAAGGCAGATAAGAAAGAAATGCGACTGTAGTTAATGTTGGCTCGTACCTAACTCAAACTTAATACAATATAGATCATTATGCCGGCTAGCGGTTAAAAAAGTCTCGATGTAATTTCCGTCCAGTAATTTCGAGTGAAATGAAGAAGCTCGATGACTTGTATCGATTTAGGTTTAGGTTGAACTTTTTACTCCGCTCGAATATCTGTTATGCGTAACTAAAAATCTTCTCTTGACTCATTCTGTGTTTACAGACAGAATGAAACGCGAGATCGTAAACTCATGGTGTTGTAAACACGTAATATAATCGTGCCGGTATATGCATAAGTCTAATCGAAACCCTAAACGGCACTCAACGCGCATCAAAGTAAAGATATCAAAAATATTTTCATGTATATGTGAAAAGTTGTTGAAAATGTTGATTTCTACGACATATTCAAGAATCATCGAAGTCGGTGATGTGGCAAGACTTCTAAATAATTACAGAGTTTTTTTTTTTTAGTAATTTATAGATACTTTAAATGTTTGCGCGCTTTCGAGAGTTTCGTCATAATATTTATGTATATCTTTAAAAAAACTGGAAAAGTTCTACAACCGCATACTGATTTTAAAAAAGACGAAGAAACATCTCGAAACAAATAAAAATCTAAAATTATTCCCTTTGATTTTGCCTGTCCGACGCGTGCGTAGCAATAAATTGTATTTTACATGTAATGTTTGAAAAAGGAAAGATCGTGTCGAAGCTTAACGCTAAACCAATTATCCAATGTACTTTTTATTTCATATCTTCAAAGTAAATACTTTTATGTCGATCTGTATTTATTGATACCTAAACAATACAAGAATACTTGTACTATATCTTTTATGATATACTAGAACAAAGTGTATTTTTCAACTTACTGATATCGCCGCTATCATCAAGATATCAATTATCCTGGAATGGAATTAACCATTATAAAACCAGAGCGGAATTTACCATTCAGCCGTATTATGTATATAAACATCGATCAACAATCAATAACACGCACCAATGAAACGTAACTGTTTGTTATACTTGTAGCGATAACACGGAAAAATTCGAACGATTATAAAAATAAAAAGAAATACATAAAATTTACCATTTTTCATAAAACTTTGATAGAGAACGATATTGACATAATGGATTACTTTCATAGGTATGTATCTACTTGATTTTTGTCTTATTCAGATCATACGGATGCTAATTCACGCATTTGCGTAGACAACTTGCACGGTTTTCACTTTCACTTTATACTTCACGGTTCTAACGTCTGGCTCTGACTACTCTTGTATAGCAACAACTACTGTTTCTAGGACAGCCACAGCTCGTAAGATTGAAATAACACGTTCCGTGTACGAAGAAGGTGTAAAAAATGTAGAATAAAGGTTAAACATCTTCTCGTACGAATGCCTAAACGCCTCAAGTCTTCCATAAACAATTGATAGATAAAAGTAAATTTTCTATGAGGAAAGAAGTCAAATATTGAACTTCCGTGACTATGAATGAGCTACATTACAAATTCTATTTTCTTATTCTACCACACGTTAGACATAGGAAAAATATATGATTGAGATGAATGGGTACGAAGAAATGCAAACCAAATCCTATTTCTAAGCCAAAATAAACTAAGATACATACATAGGACATAAATTTTAAACGTTAGATGTAACTGCTACCGATTCAATTTCGATATCTCGCTTCTCTTTCGGGAAATAGCAATCTTTTACTGGAACAGCGTTATAAATAAGCGTAAATTGAGCATTTTCCAGAATGAACGATCTAGCTGTTTCTTTAAGATAGGATCCCAAAAATAGTTTAGCGTAAATAGCATAATCCATATGAAAGAGCAGTGAAAAACCTGAAATCAACGATCTTCTTTCTCGCTACTATCGTTAATACCGTTCGCTACTATCATCATTTCGTAAAACGTAAGTAAAATATCAAAGTTTCAATACCAAAAGTTTCTCCGTCATACGTATACATCCAAATTATTATCTAATCGCCTCTATTTTCCTGTTCGTGCCAATGTAAACTCTGAAAACATATACCATGGGCCATGTACCATGGTACCTCTGAAAGAAACTATACTCGATCCTCTTCCTTCTCCCCTATCTCACTCTTTAAAGGTAAATACATCTTTGTCATTAAAATAACATTTCAACGAAAGTAGTCGAATTTAAATTTAGCATGGTCATAGTACAGGATGATTCATTCGAGGCTACGCACCCTGACCGTCACTCTCGCCCTCGCAAGAACGAAAATAGAGTCGAACTCGGAAGTACTGTTTGGAATCGAGCCACCCTGTACCCCCGCGTTTCGATTCACAACACAGGACCGAAAACTGATTCACGAGCCAGATACGATTATGCAAACTCACCTTTCGTTCTTTTCATCGGTTACCCCGACCTTTAAGAAAATTTCGCGAGGTATTTATAACTTGCGAGATGCCTCGTATTCCAGTAAAACGCGATCTCCACGCCTGTTTCCCGTCAAACGTTTTAAAATCGAGTCTCGTTACGTCATAGCACCGAGTAAATATTGGAAATATCCGACAATAATTGCATTATAACGAACCATAAGCTCTATGCATACAGTTACTGATTTGTTGTTAAGTAATTTAAATTAATTCCCGAGATGGTATTGTATAACGCATTTGAGATAACTCGTTTGTATTGCTCGACACATCGAATCCAGCATATTCTACGACGCATCCAGCGTAATGAATATTGAACGACAACTGGCACAAATATTTTTCTTACATGCAAATTACTGAACCGAACAATTCATCATATTTTCTTTATTTATTCGTTTTCCTTCTTTTATTATACTTCGAAAAAGCTTGTAATTCGACCACTATTAAACATATAGAATATATTGAAAATTCAAAGTTCCAAGGATAAACGAACAAACAAATGTAATGCCTACTTGATATTACAATATCTTGCAATTATTCGTGTCACGTAAAGCCTCGATCATGTAATTACTTTAAGCAACACTGCGTTGTAACACTTGACGATTCGTTCATTAAACGTAATAAAAATTATCTTCGTTTGCTTGAAATATTCGTAGCGGATTTTTCACATTTTTTGTTACCTACAATTACTATAATCACCCATTGAAAAAGATATTGTAAGTTTACCTAGTATGAATTGTATTGTACGTGTATTTAGATTTCCATATAATCTAAAGATATTTGTTCTTCTGAAGAGAGCACTTCTTATTCCTATACAGATAAGAACTACGTATTATCCAAGCACAAATATATCTAAAGCTTGAGAAAAATATCAATTAAAACAAACGATTCTATGAAGTAGATTGCTGTTGGAATAGATCTCATATTTTAATGATATCAACTGGGAAATACGCAAGATAATTGAAAATAGTCATTTGAAAGGTTCGAATGAATAATTACGTACTATCGCTGACTAGCTTTTCAACATTAATATTAAGAGAAATTAATTTTCAGAATCATTGAAAATTTCTAAAAAAAAAGCAATGGAAGAATACATTCCTAGTCGAATAAAAACAAGTCATAGGTAACGTGGTAAGATATTCTTTTCATTGCATGTTTGTATATCGCATTGAAATTGCTTGGCTACATATTTACTAATGCAAAATGCACGTCAGGTGTATTACAAAATTTTTTGTTTAAATATCTTCTCCTATATACTTTTTTCATATTTCAAATTATATTCTTGCATATGTGTATGTATAATAATGACAGATTGCACATATTTTTCATTCAAAATTTTATTAATTTATGTGGTCTATAAGTTGTAAAATTAATATTTCAAACATCTTGTCTTTGCTACTGCTTCATACCAGATATTCTATGGATAAAATATTTAATCGTTTCTACAGTGCATCTTGTAAAAATATTTTGCAAATCTTTTACATTACTCCGCATTTCTATTACCACATTTTTCTGTTATACGATAGTGTACACCAATAAACTTCTTGCTACGTATTGTATTTTTCTAGAAAATTATTTTCACTCTCTGAAAATAACATGACAATTTACTTCTCGGCTGAGTGTTCCATTTAAATAATAACATGTCACTGTTTTTATTACGTTTTAACTAGTTAAACGGATAATTAAAACGATGGTTAAAAAGTTAGCTAATTTTGAAACAGTTCAATAATTAGATAATTTTAAGACAGATAGTCAAATGATCGTAATAGAATTTGTTATATCTCATACTGAATTAAGCAAAAAGTTTCAATTTTATTGCATAATTAGTCACAATATTTTCCTACGAGTGAGTCATACGAGTCAAAGATCTTATTTTCTACGTCATATTTCGTATTACGTTAAGATCCTACAGCCATAACATTGATAAACAATCGAGTGTTTTAAAAATTTGTAGCTTGACCTAGATAACACTGCTGATAAGAGCAATCAATATTACTATTCATTTTCATCCAGCAGGCTTACGTTTTAATACGTATTTGACATATTCTAGATAAATTGATATTCCATTTTTACTTGTGATAATAACGTAAGTCATACAGATAGCCAATTTACCATTTTGGTGACTTGCATTCAATAATATGATGGCAGTGACTGTTAAAATAATATAAGCATAAGCTGAATGAGTGCAATACCCTAGAAAATAAGTAATTATATTCTATATGAATGCCATATTGCTAACAACTATCTCTCAACCCGCGAGAATTATCTACACTGGTTAACAACTGTCTGAATTTCTTTACGCGAGAAGCATTCTGAGATCGTAATTTAAAACTTTAAATAAGAGCATCGATTGATTTAGCCGCAGCTAAGATCTATGCGCTTTGGCCATCGGTATCTCCTTTTAGATCTGTAGAAATTCTGTTTCTGCGTTCAAAAGCGGTGTATGTATCTATGTTGTACTTCCAAGCCTGGTTAATTTTATGACCTTGCTATATACATACATATATCTTTCACCGATAGTACCTAAAATGTTATTTACAATTTTCGTTCGTTTATGCATTAAAGGCCGCAAAAGAACCACTAAGAGCCATAAAAATTTCTTACATGTAGTACAACACATACTATGTAAGTATACCGGCTAATAAGAATCGTTTATGACCGTCGCATATCAAAAATATAACACAACATTACCGGACACGTGATCCATAGGCTTCTCCAATCCATGCATCGTATAAGCCCAACGATTGTTGTCGGCCGGCACAACGAGGAACATTTTCAACACGCAAAAGCGGGACAGCTGTGTTCGCGTTAGAAACGATACGTTCCACACATTCAACGCGAATCTTTGGTAATTCTCGCGCCAACACGAATCCGATTAATTACTCGACGAATTGAAGATATTTCTCTTTCGATAAAATGTCAAGTTCAACGAATTAGAGCGATTTCGTTCATAAACTTTCTACGATAGATTCTCGTTGAAAGCTGCTCGTACAGGTGCGTTCACCTCTGACAACTCACACGAGTGAAAAAAATATTTGCGGACGCGCTGCGCTCACGAAAACTAGCTACTGAAGATGAACCAAAGATTCAACGGTATCCAAGTTAGCAAAGGAAACTGAACGCGAGCACGACACCGCGCTACAGACTGCAGAATTCTCTCTATCGTCTCTTTCTTTTCTATGTTCCCCCCTCTCTTGTGCCCGCTTACCACATTCAGAATCTTACACACTCTCACAGTGCTCCATCTTTCTCATTTACACTCCACACGAACGTCTCTCTCTCTCTCTCTCTCTCTCTCTCTCCCCCCCTCTTTCTCTCGCTCCTTCAGAGTTTCTATACGTTGGATTACACGAGAACGTTTCTTACAGACTAATCTGAAGCTCTTTCGTTTGTTGAAAGTAACGCATCGTAGTTAAACGCTTGTCTTGCTCCGAAGTTCATATATTTATGGGAATTTTGTCCTTTTTTCCTTCACGAAACGTTCTATACTATCGCAACAAGCTTATACTATTTCCGTTTCATTCGCTCGTACAGGCGCACGTCTCTCTCTTGTTTGCTCGTTCAAGCGCGTGCATTAAGGTGTATACACACTGATAAGATGACTGCACTATGCAAGTTTGTGTTCCTAAAAATAGTATAAGTTATAAATCAAAAATTTTCTCATGCTCTATGATGCTATTAGTTATAATGCATAATTATATCCCGTTTAATGTTTTAGATAATGCAGGATTGTTTGCACGTTATGTAATTGCGCATGTACCTTTACAAATTCATGGCATCCTCCTCTTACACTCAGCAACTTATGTGACTTTTTTGCTTTTTTCATTCTGCGTTCCATGCATTTGGACTGTCTTACTCTCGCCTCCGTCGGTATCCCGCACACGTTTATACTACATACGTCTTTATGTGACTCTTCTTTTTCTAAGAAAAATTTTGTGCTCCTACTATCTTTCTTTACCTTAGCGATCTTCGCAAGATCTATCGTGTATACAAAATCGTGCATAAATCTCTTTCAATCCTTCCTTAGCCCCTCTCTCGCTCCCTCTCTCATTCTTTCTCTCTCTTGCTCCCTTCACATACACATGCGTGCGCGCAGACAGCACACGTACGATAACCAACCTTCCACATTTTATCATGCTTCCACTCGTTCGCTCGTGTACTTCGATTTCTCTCTTACGCACGATACATGCAAGCGATGATCAACTCCCACCACTGCTATACCTGCGCTCATCTATCTGCACGTTGCATATTTCTATCTTTGTTTAACTACAATCTCTAGATTTTTTTATTCCTTTCTCCCTCGTACATACATTACGGTACAACATAAATTTTCCGTCTTCCTTTTGCTAGCGCTAGTCATTCTCTTGATTTTACGACTTGCCCGTGCAAGTGTGTATGTGTTTACTCGCTCGCTCGTTCATTCGCCAGACCCCACTATCAGGATAGGGTCACCTTATTCGGTCGAAGAAAAAGACTTCTATCACTCGATGAACACGTGCTCGTTCGGCTTCCCCACCGCTCGTTTCTCGCTGCATGCCAACTCGTAAGCGTGTTCCAGCCGTTCCAGGTTATCGCTGGCCGATTCTTCGTCGCATGATTTTCTGTTTACTAAACGGGGATGTGGAAACACGTGTTCCGTATGATATGACGTCTTCGAAAAACGATTCGAATCCCTAATAATTAAGAATATTCTTGCGTGTCATCGATCGATGTTGGGTACGTAGTTAAAGCAGTGATAATCGATATCATTCTTGCTTCGTGAAATTGAGAGCGGCTTTCACGTGGTCGCTGTTATTGCGAGTTCTCGAGTTTGAGCTTAGCTGAAGCACTCGAGTTTTTATAAACCCAATAGTTTATCGGTTTTTGTTTGAAAACAAAGTCGTGAAAAATTACAACTTCCATAAGTTATCTTTCAACATGACACGAAATCAAAAGTTTGCTCGTAAATGTTTGTTACTGTGCTTTCAATTTGCACGAAAATACCGTTAAGCGCAAACTGTCCATTCATTCTTTCAATTAGAAATTCGTTTGGGTTCGACTGATGAATTGAAAATTTTTTGAGTCCCGTTAGAAACAAGAATTTGTATATTCTCGACAGTTATTGGCAATAAATCATCGATTTATAACAAATGGATGATTATTCTTCATGGTCAGATGACCGTTAATCTCCTACGCCCTGTATTTAATTTATTTCGTCTCAAAGTAAATTCCTAGAAAATTTTTCAGCAGAAATACATATTTCAGATTCGCGTAAAAACTTTAGCATTGTCCTGTATTCGACTATCATAAATCAATTCACTTCTCTCACTTAATTTAAGGATTCTCTCTCCTTAATTTCCTATATTTAAAAATACATATATATTTGTTTGAAAAGGTATTTGCATACTAATTTCACCGAGGCATTTGTAGATACGAAAAGTAAACAATATTATAAATCCAGGATCTCTGGTCTAATTGAACCAAATTACTGACAAAGCTGTATTGTAATTTCTGCATTCTTCTATCTGTGCCCAAAATTGTCTTTCTTTTATCTCTAAGGTACCCTTCCAAACCCTTAGACTGTATATGGCAAGTTTATGGTACCCTACTAACGACCCGGTACTTTTCCACTGCTTTCACTGAGGCCTATCTGTCCTGCACGGTACCGGTATTTACACAAGGGAGCAGAATTAAGTAGACAAATGGATACTCGCTATACAAATCGATTTATTAGATTGTCCCAAAAGTATTATAAAACGAAACATGTTGTGTACCTATTATTTCCTTACAAAACCTAGTAGTTACCCATACGATACAACGGTTAAAATCGGTACTAAATAATAAATCTAATATTTCTTATTTCGATTTTATTATACTCTTCTTATACAAAATTAATAGATTGTGATATTTGTTTCGTGGAAAATAAATTGTTTTGTAATGTTAAATTAAGAATAAGGATTAAGGGCTGTGTTACTAGATCAATGCGTCTATGAGACGAGCGCAGTTATAAATAAGAGAGTGTTAAATCAATTGGAAGTGAAATAAGTAGAGTCACGAATCACGAGTGTGTCTATCAATTGAACTCTTGGTACAAAGGCTACGGCAATGACGTTCAATTAAGAAAATTGAAAAATTTATGGAATCGTTGGTCAAGAATATTTGTAATCAAATAAGAACAGCAACTAGTTTAACGGAAGTTCATACTCAAACTGTAAATGAATTTTATGAAAGCATATCCTACGTTTCGTTACTTGAAAAACGAGACTATTTCATTTTGAAAATATCGTCATTTGATATTTTAAAAGTTAACCTTGAAAATATCATAAAACGTTTTCGCGTGTACTCGCGAAATCGTTATACCGCTTTTAGGATTCCTCTTGGCACTTCCTTTTTCGATAACTTATTAACGATCGAAATACAGAGAACTACTAAGATCCACCGAACGCAAAGAATATGTGGCAATCAATTTTATCTGGAAAATTATATATACATTCGAGAGATTTACCAATTAAATTTAATTCTTTACGTTAATTTTCTTTGTATTCGATGAAAGTCTACTTTCTGTGAAAGCGATATCTGAAATAGAAATCTTGCACATTTTCCGTTCGAATAACCTAGCGTCTAATCCTACACCTATTAATATTAATAGGGAAATTACAGCGACATCAAAATCGATGACTGAAAACTGAAAAAGCTATGTGGATTACGCGATCTCCTTTATCGACGTGAAATTTTCCATAAAAATGACCAAATCAACTTTCATTTCTCGAATTTCACTTCAAGCAATTTATATAATGAACATAAATTATAAAAGTATACAACTTCTTATCGGGTTGACTCTCATGACTCTTCGAAAAAATTGAGAATTTATATTATGCATTTAAATCTTCAGTCAATGATTAATATTGAACTTTATGTTTAAAACTTATGTGTTTGCCCTTTCATATTATTAAACGAGACTTTTAACCTTCTGTTTCTGACGTCAAAGCATCCTTATCGGAATTTTAACGTCAGAGTATTGATTGGAAATTCGGAGCAAGTGCAGATGCAGCAGCTTGATATTCCACGATCTGTGACCATTTCTGATCCCAGCAGGATACTTTTTATATATAAAGTTAAGATTTTAATTACCACGTCGAATAACAAATTGAAGTAACAAGGGTCAACTGATCAAATGTTATTTATAATATAGGTATTCCTTTATCAATATTTACAGTGTAAGTTTTCGAGATTTTTTTATGTAAATATGACACGCGTTATTACTAAATATCTGATTTTTGTATATTATCATCAAATCCACGAAGACATGTTACGGTAAATAATTTCTAAATGTAGGAAGCTATATTAATACGTCAAATACAACCAATTAATGCTTAATAATAGAATAATACATTAATACAATGAAATTTCAAATCTGAAGACGTATTTTAATGTAGCTAAAACTAAATAATTGAGAATATAAACTCACACGTGACAAGAAGGATGTACGAAATTGAGACGTATATTTGAACGTGTTTATTAAAAAGATTAGAATTTTATTGTTTTGATTCTGTTGTGCAAAATATAGTAAGATACTAAAGTTTGCCGTATAGGTTTCAGAATTCCTCGTTTCTAAACAAAGTTGTTTGAATACACGAAAGTCTGTTGACATAGGAGCGATCAAATGTCAAATCCACATAGATATCTTGAGTTAAATGCAAACGTTTTTTCTTTCAAGTAATTCTTCCAAACTGGTCTGTAGTAATACGTATATGCATGATAAAAATTAAGAAAAAAAAGTAAAAGAAAAAGAAAAAAAAAACGTTAAATCCTGTCAACAATTAACCGACATATCTCATCACTTAGTAACTAGTAACACTTTCTTGATTACGACATGTTGACCAACCTTTTAAATGTTCACTATCCCTATAGTAAAGTCAAATATCGTACCATCTGTTTATGCCAATCAACGAAGACGATATACATACATACTCATTTCTATCCACATCCATGTCACTCTACTGTTACATCGATTCGAAGAAAGGTTTTAACGATTACCCGACCTACCGTCATAAAATTGCAGTTTCGCATCAATCTACTTCCTTAATTACCTGTTTTATCGCGTCATATTTTCCGAACCGGGAGAACACTGTTTTCGAAATATACTTTCCACATAATCAAATTTGCACTATCTATAAAGTTTATATTACACAAATATTCCTAAAATTACACTGAAAAATTAAATTAAAATTAGAAAAAGTGCTACACTTTACGTATGAACGAAGTTTCGCGCTTTCAGTGTGAATTTCTTTTTTTAATGGTTGCTCCCAATTTCTGCATAATTCAATGCCTACGCTAATGGCGACATTACAGTAATCATAACTTACCTAAATATGACTTCTTGAAATGATCGACTCGCAAGTTTTCATACAGGAAGGTGAACACGTCCACGCCCATTTTTTCGTTTGAAGATAGAATAGTTGGGCTGCTGGAGCCCTACGCCAATTTTAACTTTTTGGAAAATTGGCGAACAACAACAGAGCTAGTCTTCCGTGCGATCGATAAAACGCTTTTCGGACGCGACTCGAAAATTCTTAACCACTATTTACCAACTGATTATTGGACTAATTATTCGGAACGATCGATAGGAAAGAGAATCGGTAAGTGACAACCAGAGAAACGTTGAATTTAAAAAATAAATAATGAACAAACTCTCACAGATTGAAAGTGCTTCCTGTACGATCGACTACCCGAATTCGACTCTCCCGGTGGAATACTGCTACTCCCCTCTTCCTCGCCCAGAACGTTATCCTGCAGGGCGCATGCGCTTGTCCCTATGGAACTACAGTGTGTGTCTATGTTCATGCGTACCAACAATAAAAGCCATTCTGCAGATGGCGATAAATGTTCGATTCGATTTCTCGTTTCGCAGGCTTTCAAACAGATCAATTAGGTACGTTAAACCGCGAACACTTGCAAACGATCGTACTAGCGATGACTTTAAGCAACGATTAAAGTCTCGCATTATGGTAAAATTGAAACTTCGCGCTATAGTATTAACGCAAACATGATTATAGCTTGAAACGAAATCTTGCAATTTAAACTTTGGTAACGTGAATCATAGAGCAGTGTTTATAAATTCTTGTCGAACTAAAAGAGTTTAGAAATCGATATAACTGTTTGTTTTGTTGTTTGCTCGACACAGTTTGAGGCGGTTCGAACGCATCGCTAATTGTAAAGCATCATGGACCATGACTTATTTAATAGAGTTGAGGGTCGCATTTTAACTAGAGTATTAAACTTGTAAAGAGCTCAAATGTTGTCTATGAATTTCAAGACAAACTTCGCTTAAAAAGTTTTCTAATTTCTCAAGAACTCTTCCAATTGAAATATAACAATCACATCAATAAAATTTCTTTCCAGGACTCCAGGGTCAGAGTTGTTTTCTGGAGAGAATAAGATTTGTAGAATATACGCTTTGATGGGACAATAATCTATTACGCATTTGAAAATAGAACTTTTTATGCGTTAACTCTTCGTGAAGCGTTTAATTGCACCATTCTATGTAGATAACTTATGTCTGTGCGTCAATTACAAGCAACAGAATTAGAAAAAATAAAACAGAAATATCCGTATTATGCGTTATGGCCTACATTCTAACGAAACACCTGACTAAATGAAAAATTCGCATTGCTCGGTGGAATTCCCGAGCATTTCCGAACATTTTGTTCGAGTTCCTGCATTTCGCGAATCCCATCCATACGATTGTAAAAATGAAGAATATAGGTTCGCTATTTACCAGGTGGCGTGCTTTTTGTAGTGCAGAGGATAGTTCGAACGAAAACGAACCACGATTGTTCTACCTATATTGCTCGCTCTTCCACCTCGTCATAAAAGCCAGTAAAAACCGAACAGTGGGGAGGGGAATAGCAAACTCGGCCGTTTCCCTAGGAAGGTAGGGGAACAGGACGAGACGAACCGTACGAAGATCGTACGGAATGGTTATCCGTCACGCGTGTATCACGTGCTCGTTCGACCGGCCGGCATCTTTACCGTTTCTTGTCTGCATCCATCGCTGAATTTCTTGTGCGCTCAAACGAAATTTTCAAATCTGCCTTGTTTTTATCGAACGTTTGATAACGGTTGTTTAAATAAAACTATATTTGAGGTAATTTTTTAGTATGTACATAATTTGAAAAAGCGTGCGTGTTCTATTTCTAACGAACCTTGAGATAACTAAAATTTAAATACATATTGCAAATACAGACATTGTAGCATAATCATAACCACAAGTACACCGAGGACTGACTCATGGTTAATTAATTCCTTTTCTGTATCTGAGTTTAAATCTAGTCTTTACAATGTCATTCTGTCGTTAAGGTTGTCACGTAGTCAAACTCGAAGATGGTATCCCGCTGGACGTAGCCATGTTATTTAGCAATTAAATTGGAAAAATTTACCAAATGTCCAACTGGACAAGTTGTAAAGTACAAATTATATAATTAAAAGAAAAAAAGGTTGTCATCGGTCAGCTGATCATTAAAGAAATGGATATATATAATTGACTTTTTGGTAATTAATTTGACGTTGAAATTTTATCATTATATATATATATATATAATGTTTATAATATATATATAATGAAATTTATAATAATTTATAATTTTAATATATAATAATTTATAAATTTATAATAATTTATAATATATATATAATATATATATAATATATATAATATAATATATATAATATATATATAATTATAATATATATAATATATATAATATATATATAATATATATATAATAAATATATATATAATATATATATAATCTTTTATATTCGTGGAGACAAGTTTTCGTTCGGAGAGTGAGGGAAATTGCCGTTGTTGTTAATTGATCAGTCTTTGGAAGTGTCCTTCACGGAAAAGACTGTTTGCCTATTTTCGTTAATCAAGGTTTAGGGCTTATGACGGGTCATTAGGCTGGCTGCAGATGTTTTGCGAATATGTCTCGACGATCGGCAATTGACCTACCCATAAAATAGGGTCTGCTTATGGCGAGCCATGAGACAGAAACCATTAGTGTGCTTACTGTCGAGTGCCGTTACAACTATTTCTTTTTATGGAGGGCTATAGACTTTTCCATGACTTTGTTAGAAAATGTTCGTCCCTTGACCGCGGCTACGTTCGGTGACTGGTTGTCATCTCGAACCCAAACTCATTCTCATAGATTGCAGGCAATTACAATTGGGCTGAAGGACGGTGATTGTTTAACTACGGCTATGGCGGAATCCAAACTACAATATTAGGGGTTTTTCCCCGGTTTTCGACGGAAGGCTCCGGTGTCTCTCCATCTCCGACATATATATATATCTTATAATAAACTTTACTGAGCTGCAAAAATAACATAGAAAATAAGCTTCTAATTTGCCTCGTGTGTTATAAATCTCTATAAGATGACATACTTCTACACGCTCTTCTATTTATTGCAAAAGGTGGCCAGAAAAACTCGTAAGATAATATGTGCATATTTAGTCATCTATGTCGAAGAAGTTGTATCGACGTTTACTTTTAAAAAACGTTATGTAAAGTGCACTGCGTGTAACTACTTAACAAGGCCAAAAGATTACAGCAGTATCACAGCGAGGAACTTTAGATCGAGTTCAGAAGAAGCCCGAAGAAATATAGTTGCGATTAGCTAATCAGTGTGGTTTACGATTGTCACAAGACATTTCCTGCTTGTACATTGTAAACTGGCACGTGACAAATATTACAAACACATAGCTCAGGCCGTTTTATTATTCGTTCGTCATAGTTGAGATCTATTCACCTTGCATAACGTGTTGGTATTTTCCGATTTTTGGCCCATTGCGCAAGGCGTAAGATCTTGTGAAATTAAATCGTTTGAAAAATGAAAAAGCATAAGTACGTTTCCAACTGATATTACGAAAAATGTAACGAACGCAAAACGAGATCTCAGGAAAAGACAAATCTATCTTAATCCATTTTTACACAAACATATTATTTAGGTAATAACGTCATTCTTAAGAGACAATTAATAAATAAGCATTATTTCTAAGCTTAAGATAAAGCTTTCTCGAAACTAAAGTGTTGTCATATATTTAAATGGGTACGTCACGATATCGTTTAACATGAATCATGAAATTGTGACGAAACTGTTATAAAAATTTCTCAATCAAATATTACGGTTGTTTACGCACAGAGAACGCATAACGGAAATATGCCTATTAAGCGAATAGTTAATTGATATAAATGGAGAACTATCCTCTCTTCGATAGAACGATGTTTCCAAGGAATTGAGTTACTTTGAGACACATGTTACATACATTACATCTGTTTAATCATTCTGTAACAAATACCGTAGGCTAGATGTATGTGTAGACGTTCACCGTCTACGTGGCCGTATTTTCAACCTCGTTATTTTTAGTAATTGGAACGGGTTAAGCTTTGTTAATTTATCGATAATTATTTATATTGATGAGAGAATGAAAAGCTTCGACTAAGTGTAGAATTTTATAGTGCATCGATGTATCTGTTATTCAAATAAAAATTTCGACGGACAGTCAGATAACACTTCTACAAGTTCAGATTTTTTAAATTATTATTTAAGAATATTATACGAGCATTAGCATGGCTGTTTTATTGTTTCAGGTAAAATTATGAGAGCAGATAATAATTGTAATAACTTTAACACGTATGCTCTTGCCATTGTTTTGATTTGATTTCATTGAACATAATTATCACTGTTATCGCAAGATAATCAAGACTATTATCTCTGGGCCAACTGAATCACCTTGTTAATTTCTAATAGAAACATTATCGCATAAAACAATAAACAATTATCGTTGTAAACGAAGACCATGTTTATGTCTTATTGATACATTTTGTTGTTAAACTGCTAGAAATATCAGAGTTCTCCGATGTTTTCAAAGTATGAATTGACGCTGGCAGTGATGTATTCTGTTGTTTGCCCTCGTTTATCGAGAAGCATTCTATTCACTGTTGCATAACAATGTGCGATGACGACCGAGAAAATGCCATGAACGCGTCACCTATTATTTACAGCATAGAACTGAATACTATACTGCTCGTTCGATAAAAGCGAATACAATACTTTTAGCGGGAATATTTGATTTGAAAATGAATGCGAGAACGTATATTCCAACGTGATTGCGTGAAAATTCCGTTTTCTAGGTCACCAAAGTCCAAAACAGGAAACGATCGAAGGAAAGTAATCCTTCCATCGAGTTATGAAAAGGTTGTACGAGTAGCGAAACGTAATTACGATTAACGATAGAATTCGGACATTAGTATTTTAAGCATCGCGTGATAAAAACAAAGTAACAGGAACAGAAACGTGACTAGAAATCGTCTTTGCAAGCTTTTGTCCCGTTCGATGGTTTTAGTTTCGATTACGATTCATTCGCTCGTAACATGTTTTCTATCTATGGTATTGAACTTTACTCGACTTTCAGATACGTATATATGTATTATTCGTAATTGTTCGTACTCTGATATTAAATCGCTGTAGATCTTCGACTAAATCGACGTTAGAAAATTCCTTTGCTTAAAAATAGTCCATAAATTTTGGTTTACAAATTGAACTAAACCCGTGAAAATGATCGTATAATATTATATAAATATGTTTCATCGTAAGAAACAAGACGATAGCGATGTAGAATTGTTTAAGCGTGATAAATTGCATTATTCGTGAACAGGAGAACATAAGATACATGGTCATTCATAATGAAACTGTAATGTATAATATTCCGTTATCAACGTTCACCGTTGCTTTACTGTTTTTTAAAAATAACTATTAAATCTAGGTCACTCGACGGTCACTGCAAAATTGATATTCGCATTCCTACTACCGCCCACGAATAGTCTAGCACGGTTTTGTCGATCAGACATGCAACTTTCTTGTCAACTTAAGAGGAATCTGCTTTCACCGACCGAAAAATTAGCCCACTAAAAGCCGCACTACGAAGAAACGATATATATGAAACTTACAGCAAAGTCGAAAATTTAGTTCGTCGCGCTTTCTATAACCGGTAATTTGTTTCCTATGCCATGATCTTAACCAACGAAAAATGACAAATATTTTTGTACGATATAGAAACAGGTGTGTCACGGGCAGACACGCGGATACATGATTCAACATTGTATAGATACAATATAAAATATAAAGCGTATCGATCACAAATAAACTTTCCTTGCACTCGGGACGAGGTCGGGGAAAATCGGGACAAAATTTTAATCGCACATCGATGCACCGATCGAGACGTAGATCGCCATCCTGTAATCTCGCGTAAAATTTACGATAGTAAACAGTACGAAAACGATGATAATACCGCGATATACGAACGCGTCGGTAGTTTCTCTAAGTTTGTATAATTTCGATTTACCGCCGGGGGAGGATTTTTTAAAAGCGCGGGAGAGATCCAATCGATGGCGAACCGACCTGATCCGAGCAAAAGTGCCAAGGCGATCGCGTTAAAATTCAGGGATGAATTATAGAAAGGGTACTCACAGTCGTACGATAACGATGAGGTTTAAAATGAAAACCTTGGCGATTGGTTCACGACGACGTGCTCATCTGCGCCACCGATTTCAGCCACCTTGGTTAGTTTCTATTAGACTGCAGCTCGTATTCGTGCCACCTCTAGTGCGCCTCTGGCTGATCCTCGCTTTTCAACTGCAACTATATACGAAGACGAGCTCTATCGGCCAACAAGTGATTCTAGATAGCGGGGCCTCTGCCTGACACTCTCATTGGTTATTGGATCGTGTACTTACTCGTCTTTTAGCGTGATCGTCGCGAGGTCGTCGTGGGGTCGTCGCGGGGTCGTCGCGGGGTCGTTCCGGGTCGATCTCCACCCCGGGTAGAAAGTTCATGTACATCGGAGAATTCAACGATCGTCTTACCATCCACGTTCGTGGCTCTTCGTCTTCTGTTTGCGTATTTCCATACGATAGTCGAACCCTTGTCGCTCGAACCATGCTAAGCTGGTGCTCGTGAGTGAGGGAGAGACGGTGAACTTGAACTTTGTTTCAGGATCTCGAGACTCGTTTTCGGCGATGTAACATGAAATAACATCAACTATTTTTTCGCTTTTTTGCTCGGTGGTACGAATTGCGGGGATAAAAGATCGTTGGTCAATAGATAGTGAGAATGTATCTGTATGAATGTAAACTACGTATACGATATTGATAGGACGCTAGACGTTTTTATAATTTTTTATCGGCGAACATTTCGCACAATGATGTTTTCATAGTCGTAAGAAGAAAAGTGTCTATATTTCTTCTATTTGCTAATCATTCTGGAAAATACGTCTGATTTATTCGCCTATCGCATACACGAGGAAGAGATCGCGGTTACGAAATTGAAAATTTGAATGAACAGTATTTTAATTCTACAATTAATCGTATCTTTTATCGACATGTTTCAGTTCCACGAAATTAACGTGGGATTGGGATTTGCGTGGGATTAACGTAGGATTGGAATTTTAATGTGAATGTTGTATATCATTTTGTGCCATTTTTATTACAATATCCTTGTACGTGTATACTTCTGTGTTGAAATACGCGTGTTATTCCTCGAAAAGTAGGAAAACGATGAATTGTTTCCTTGTGCTGTTGAGAGTTCTCCTAAAGATTAAAACGGGATAAAAAATATGTAGCGCCTTGCTTTCTAGCTTAGATCTATATCAGTTACAAGAAGTCGTAAATACAACCTATGATGTGTACATAGACGAGAAGTACATGACGAGTGGATACAATAGACGTATGAAATACATTGACTTTTTGTGCAATACTTTCGATGTATATTAACAAAGGAGCAAATTAATTGAAATGTCAATTATAACGATGTAATTAATACGCTATCTGTAACTGCACGTTGGACAAGTATGTAAGTAAATAAATCTGCTTTGACTCTTCGGTTTCGATTAGCGACAACAACAAAGAGGAACAGCATAACAAAATAAGACGACAGATCGCGTCAAAACACTGCGCAATTCGAGCAAGCTAGAATACAGTCCGCGATAAAAAAAAAAAAAAAAAAAAAATAGCACACTCTGTGAAGTTTGTAATAGCGTGGAACAGTACAGAAAGAGTACAGAAAGAAAATATTTGTATACGTATTTAGCTATGGATTAATATGATGATAACTTCATTGATTCTAGCATGTAACTATTGTCCCTTGATTGTTAGAATTACATTTCATGGAAGGCCAACCCGATAAAATAATAGCAAATATCTCGCTTCTCGTTTGAACGCGAGCAAGTGACAAAGTCTGCAATAAGAAAATTTACAATATAGCTTAGAAAGATATTATACGCAGTTTGTAGAAAATGGAGAATGACTAACAGATACTTAACATTGTCAAAAGAAAGCTACTCTCTCTCGAGGATAGCAAAAGCTGTCGATAGAAGTCGAAAAGTTATTCATTTACTTCGTACAATTGCATGGCGAAGGAGACGTACGGTGGGCGATCTGGAGTTTTAACAGCATCGAACTCATCGCTATCGATGACTGCAAGCCAGATTGCCTCGATAAAACCGAATATCATAAATGTCCAAATGTCTTCCAGCGTTTTGAGACAACGCGAGCCAGCATCGTTCGGCGTGCTTTCAGGCGAGCAAGGGCATTAATTAAAGCGAAGTAGGAGAAAGATAGGCGATTGTTACTTCATATTATACAAACAGACAGTCTGTTTTATTGTCCGTCGATTTGTTTACGCCGGGAAGCCGCGTACAGGCGACGGACAATGACCGAGACCGGTAGTGAAGGTATTTGCAGCGGAAGAAACTGCAAAGGAAACCTCCTCCAACGGAGATAAATCAAAAGACGAGATTACAGCTTATGGCAGAACCTACGCATGGGGAAAGGAAATATTTTAAATTTTGATTTTTACTGGCTGTACCCCAAGATATAACGCAAAAGCTTAGAGTGGTCGATACTGCTCGACTGGCTCCTAGATCCTGTTTCTTTAGACCTGCAGGGTTGCATGGTCCCTAAATAACACGTTTGCTACAGTCAGACTTCTACTCGAACTTTTCCAAACAACTATCTTATCTAATGCGTCTCTTCCATATCGCACGACCACGTAGAAAATATCATTGCAAGTCGCAACATCGGAATATCTTCTGACACGTTCTTCCTTCCAGCGGGAATACACGAAGCCGGTTTTGTACAGGTTATGAGTTTCGGGAGACAGATATTTCTCAAGGCATGGATACCTGAACCTGACGAATCCAATACAGAATTTTCTGCCGACGAAATTAAATGCTTCTCGTGCAAAATAAGGATACGTTGCAAGCCAATCTGACAACTTCATAAAATCATCAGCGACAAATAATAACGAAAATGTACAAACGGTTGAGTGAAACAACATCGATACCGATAACATCAAATGCTTCCTTACATGCTTCCACTTCTAACATCGCAATTCAACCAGGGTCTTCCCAACAAACGGAGATTACAAATACAGGTACATATTAAAAGAGCATTATATCTACATCTACGGAAACATCAATTGTTCTCAATAATCCTGCAGATAATCCAGTGCAAACAAATTCAAGCACCGCCTTATCAAAGAGCGGTATTAGACAGTACCGTTACTGAAGAAAATAAATAAACGTAGGAAACTTTCCAAGGATGGCATTAACCATATCAGCGTTATGATTAGACGAGCAGAGGGCAAGATTAACGAACTTTAATTAAATATTCTTATGGGTCTCGTTCAGTTAACCACTTTTTTGGAAAATTCATTTGGAACTGAAGTAGCTCAAGAGCATACGACATTAGTTACATATCGGTACTCAAGTATTAAAATGTTAATCGAGGCTTACCCTGTACTAGAGAAACAAAGTATCAAAAATAGAATTAAACTGTCTAATACTTTCAGTGTCTGACGATAATGATTGACGATACATCATGTTGCTCCACCCTCGGTATCAACACGTTGTGAACGTGAACCTGGCCTTAAAGAATCATCTCTGCTGTCATACATTATATCTAAGTTATTACGTATTAATTATTAATCACGGTATCAATTACGCTAACGACTATCGTACAATGGAATGTATAAATGGCTTTTTTTCCCCATTTACCTCAACTACGAGTCTTGCTGAATAAATATCAATCGGATATAGTTTGCTTGCAAGAAACCAACTTTAAACTCGCCATCAGACGATTCAAATCAAAGATTATAATTCATTTGCCACTGATCGTAACTCTCAAATCGTCAGTGTAAAAAATTGCAAATCACCCCTAATATGAAAAGCAACGATTAAAGTACGTACATATCCCTAACAGTTTCCGATTAAACGAGCTTGAAACAAACCAGCCAATCGACAACTTACCGAAACCCTTTACTATATTCGATAACTTATATAGTTATGGCACCTTGCGAGGCTCTGGGAAAACAGATACCAGAGGATAAAAGTTTTAGAGAAAATTATCCTCAGTGACAACATAGTTATATCGAATGATTCTAAACCAATGCATTTCAATGTAGCCAATGTGACCTTCGGTCCAATCGATCTAACCTTATGCAGTCCTATCATAGCATGCAACTGTGAACATATCGCATTCTCTGAATTATACGATAGCGATAATTTTCCTATTGCAATTAAAATTAATACAAATGGATGCACGAGTCATGAGAATCTTTTTCCTCGAAAATTTGACTTGCCAGATTGGTAAGAACATAGTCGATTAATCAACCTGAATCTGCCTCCATCAGATATAAGTATTAACGTTGATACGCATCGAATTGATAATATAATCGAAGAAATTATCGCTGCATTAAGGAAAGCAGATGACCAGTCGATTCCCAAAACAATCTAATGCCATGCGAATCGAAATAATCTCTATAAATTATTACTCGATAACATTCAAAAAATATAGAGCAACAGCAAAAAACACAATAAGACGATATAAGAAACTTCTTCCTGCTTAAATTTTCTGCCATCGTTAAATATACATCCATTCTAAAGTTCTGTGGAATAAATTAAAATCAATTCGAGGATCGTCACACAACTCTCGCTATAGTGAGATCATGCGAGGCAAATCGGATAAACCAATAATTACTAATCTGGATAATAATACATATAGAATCATTTACTTGTAACAGCTTAATAAATAAATTACAATAAATGATAAACACACACACTTAAATAAATACACACAGCCCTAATATCCATCGATATCGAACGAGCCTATGATATAGTATGTAAGAAAAGAATTCTAAACATCTCGAAAGACGTAGGCTTTCAAGGGAATATCCTTTTATTCATCCGAAGCTTCCTTAACGCAAAAGTATAAGAGTAAAAGTAAATAATATCTAAGTCAAAAATTGCTCGAAACGGTGTTCCCCAAGGATTTGTTCTATGTGTCTGCTAAGTTATTTTTAGCTGCGATAGATGAAATCATATCTATGGTAATCTCAGCAGCCAAATCTTATCTGTTCGCAGATGGTCTATTTTACATAAAGGAAAAAATGAAAATGTGACGCAAAGCTTTCCTCGAGATATCTGAAATAGATTTTAAAACTGGTCGATTAAATCAGGTTTCAAATTCTCCGACGCTAAAATCAAATTTATTGTCTTTTCCAGAAATAACAACTGGAGCAAAAATGAAGTTGTACTTTGGCAACTCCGAAGGTGAACAAGTGGATAAATTTTGTTAGATGTTCCAATTTTCGCCGTTGTTTGTAACAACAATTTTTCGTGATATACGCACATTACAAAACTTGAAAACAAGCGTAATATGCGTCTCGATATTCTAAAAGTAATAAATAATACATCGACGACAGATAAACATGTTTTAATAAACACGTGAAAATCCATTGTCAGGTCTAAACTGCACTACGATTCAATCGTATATAGCATAGCAAATAAAATCAAAACGATAACTGGCAGCCAAAAACTGGGTCCTATAGAGAACGAATGTTGCTCTGAGAATAATATCAGGTGTGCACAGAACGAGACTCGCTCTTTTACAATTACATTAGATCGTCTAATCGTACGCTAAGTACCCTAAGTATAAGTTTCTTCGTGACAAATTTAAATCGAAACTCCCGCTTGTAGGAATGTGGAAAATGATAAAATTCATGCCCACTTGAGTTCATAAGAGAATTCAAACTAATTGACAAATTAATTCAGTACCTACGTAATTGATCTTAAGTTGTAGCTAATAACTCTGTAACTAACGCGGCGTAAAACTGTAATAAAAAAAAAAGAACGTTCACGTAACAGCGATTTTTTAGATTATGTCGGACGTTCGTCGGAATATCGAATCGTGAAAGAGACAATCGAACCGTATCAGTCGCTTACGTACGATTTATAGTTTCTTTGGTGTATCGTTTATTGATAAAAGGATAGATGGACAATAAATTGTGCGACGAGATAAGAGCTTGATTCCGCTTCCTATGGTTTCAGTAGAATGAAAAAGGGAAGATACGAAGAAAAATTATACAGAGCATTCACTTTAATGATCCATACAAGTCTTTCACCATTTCTGATAAGTTAATAAAAGAAATTGTTATCTACGTTTAATACGCAATATAAAGAAATAAACAAGGTTACTGAAATACTTTGTTTCGACAATACAATCAAAGTTATATTAATAGACTATGCGGGTTCTTTCTTTATTACTGCTGCAGATATTAAATCTAATTAATTTGATGTATCTATTAGACGAACGATTTTGAACAACGAAAACTGTACAATGACGATTCGTTGAATACATAAAATGATGTTTTCCCGATTCGCAGTTGATGTCGTATCATTTATATGCATTTACGTATGTATCTTCCTGCTCGATAAAATTCATCAATGGCAGTTGTTTTTCAGCTACGATTAGAATCGTATATTCTCAAACGCACTAGATTATTTGACCAGAAGCTACGAGATTCCCTAGTTGTTTTCGATGTTCGATGGTAAGTTAAAATTGAACTGTGTTCAACCTACTTGGCGGCTCGCCTGTGAGGCAAACCCTTATCGTGCCAGCACATTACATACGTTAACATCTATTTGATGTACCAACGTACACTACTCAAAGAAATAGTCATTTTAGTCAATATTTTTTAGGAAAAAGATCGAAATATTTTTGAAATAAATATACAAAGTTCAATATATTGCTAGGAACGTATTTGTGATTTTTCGATCACGGCTTCCGATCGTGTTTTCAACAGCGTGTTGCTCTATTCTGGCGCGTGGGGCGAGGAAAAGTGAAACGTAGATGCGACAGCCGACGTGTTAAAAATTTGATTTCTAAGATATAAATATGTAATTAACGCTTTAGTATCTATCTTTGGTAACGAAGTTAATATCTAGCTCCGGTGTCGACGGCTCGAACGACAACTAGCGCCTGATAATATACATACGTATATACAATACTTGCGCGTGCACTCGTACGCGAGAAGCGCAGATAGAAGAAAAATATGCATATTTTTATTTGTACAAATTTTTTAATATCATCAGCGAGAGTAGCAACCGTTATCGGAAAATAATAATTAAGAATCACGATATCAAAGTATTTTTTAGATGATTCGAATAGTTTTTAACGATTATTGATAAATCTATTGATCGAATAAAATTTTCGAAAAAAATTACGATTATCCGATTTTTCTAATAAATATTTCGCAATTCCAAGTATTTACTTTCTATCGTATTTCTAAGAAACGATGCCTCACGAAGCACGCAATATCGCCTCATAGTCTTATCTTTTCTCATTTAAGGATCATTTTCGTAACGTTACAGATGGATAAATCGTGATGCAACGTTTATTAAATATGATTAGCCGTCTGACTGACACTTTATAATATTTTTAGTTTCCTTCGAAATAAAAAATTCAACAGTTTTTACTGGAAAAATAGATACCTTTGCGAAAAAAGTGAAAAGTATTTTTGTAAGAAGCTTCGAGAAAAGTATATTGGCGAAAGTGGGGGTACGTATTAAGCGTACGTGCTTGTCTTATCTCTGAGAAATTACCAGAAAATACATGTATATGTATATTTACGTGTCGAAGTGACAGTGTTTAATGGCGAATAATACGAAGCAAGGTAGAATCTTCTGAATATAAAAAGGGAGCAAAGGTGGGCAGGGGTAAACGTGTGCATACTACTAAATTATTTATATTAATATTATAAATCCATTTCAAGTCTGTTTTCTCCAAGCAGAGACTTGAAATTAATTAAATATGTAGAAATTCTGGCGTGTTAATTCTGTATTGTGTTATATTTTCCGTTTCTAAATCGATGCAGATTGTAATTATAATAATAATAATTGTAATAAATTGATTTATTTATTTTATTTAAATTTCAGAGTTAAAAATTTAGATTTTAAAAAAATGTATCGTTATTTATTTATATTTTATCACGTACCAAATAGGATGCTGTTTCTAATTTATTAAGCGAAATATTTGTTCTTCGTTATGCCGCGAACCATGAGATTTCGTTTGCTACATCATTCTCAATTCCATATGTAAATCAAATCATCGAAGTAGCGCCACGTGTAGATAATAAGAGTTTATCATTAACTCGTAGTAAATAAGTATGCAAATAGATTAAAATTGAATTACGACGACAGCAATAGATTATGTCGATGTTACGAGAAATTCGATTCTGAGTCGAGCAAATCTCAACGGACCCTCTGATTTTGTCGATGATAATTAATTTTGAAAGTACAATTATATAGATTAAACGAAATTAAGCGACTATCGGATAAAATACGACAATGACAAATTTTTCATTTTTTTTATTCAATTGTTTCTGGCCGTAAATTTTGCTGGTACGATGTAGCTGTCAAAGCATTGTAAATCTTTGAAACTTGGTTTTCGAATTTAGATGTGCGTGTGATCGTATCGTTAAATATATTTACATCATGGACGAGGTACAAAATTTTGTTTGTGTTACCGTGTACGATACTCTTTCGTTGAACGTCTTTTTACAGATGAAATGCATATGTTAGATCGATGTGGTCAAGTGTTAATAACTATAATTAAAAAATAAAGTAAGAGATAAATGTCAGAACTCGGAACAGCACTGGCAAGACTTCCCCTGGCGTAGGAGTTCCATTTGATTCTCTCTGCATAGCAGTACAGTGAGCATTAAGGGGCCGAAATCTCGAGATCCTAAATCAACTATTATAATTGCCTAAGTTCCACACATATCTAGTCTGTGGTGTTATCTCCAATTATCTTTCGAATATTTCTCGTAAAAATTGATTCTATAATCGATACTTTATTAAATTATCGTAATTAAATATCATGAATAATTAATAATGTAGAAATTCGTCAGGACCGATGCTTCTGATTAGATATTATGTCACGTTACATAAAAATTAGCATCATTTTTATTTGCTTTTTGTTCTGCGTGAATTTTTATCGCATGGATTATCATATTAAAATATAACAAGATAAAATATACATAGTAGTAATTAATTGACACTGAGGCGTGACATTTATAATCGAACGTATTATTTGCTCGTATTGTGGATTATTAATTACAAATTACATTGCCTGTCACATAATTTAATTGTTTGATTATGCATTAGTTACTAAATGGATACATAGGCAGTTATGAATAAAATAATAATGACACTTGCAATTTGCAAAAAATATGTATTATAAGAAAAGATAAATTGTACCATGTATAGCGATCTTTATCGTAAATATATGTTCATAAGTATTATATTGGAAATTAATTTGTTTCGTTTACTTCACTTATGGATTTCACGACTTATACCATATTACATTATTAGAACGATGGCAAATCTTTTTCCACAAACTATCTTCTGAGATTATAAGCAAGTGTTGAAATTATTTTTCGAACATTCATATCGCACAATATAATTTTAATAACGAAAGAGCGTTTCGTTGCTAGCCTCACTTAGCTTTTTGAATTTACGATCGAAAATACGTAGAATCAGATCTGAATCGTCTTGAAACATTGCATATTTAAGTATCATTCATTTTTCAATTGTATATTTTTTACTACATGTTTTTTGTTAACTTAGTCATTAACTTAGACCTTGCAGTAAACAGCGAGTGTTATTACATCAGCTAGCAAAATAATTATTACTCTATGCAAGTGCGTATTTGAAAAAGAAATTTTTTAAAAAGAACTAATCTCTAAAGAATTGAATTTTCGTTTTTTCTTTTCTTTTTTAATTCGTCACTCAAAATCATTAAATCTCTCCTCGTCAAATTTGTTTCTATCTTCTATCGTTTTAACACTGCGGTTTGTTGAAGTTGCATTGGATGCTCCGTGTACTATATATCGTAATTACTTAAAAGTATGATCTCCTCACCAATTTCGATGACCTACGTTGTCTTGGTCATCGCTCTGAACAACTTTTCCCTATACATGTTACCACCGCTCAGCCTCAGTTTCCGAAATATTCACAAGAAACTTGTTAAACTTTACAAATGCATATGTAGAATTTTGATCAGAAGTTGGAAATATTTTCGCCATCGTATCATCGTCAAAATCATGTTGTCGTTGGAATAAAAGCTCTGCTACGTATCCCATATCAAGCTGCCATTCGTTCGTATTTTCCCGGATTTGTCCTAGTTTTTAATGTGTCCGGGGAAATTTTCTGTAGCGATCAGGGTTTCCCGATACTCGGTCGTTGTCCAAACCGGTGGCCTCGCCAATCATTCTTGTCATCGTGCTATACCTACGTTGCAAGCGGTAATCTACCACGTGTAAGACGCACTATACTAATACACTGGATAGCAACGCGTTTGTTTTCCTAGGGGTGATTTTCTTCAAGTGTCGCGTTCGCATCAGACGCATCAGAAGCAGTCTAAATACAAACGCAGTGCTATCCGGCTATAATTTATTTATAATTTACAAAAGTTTTTATCTTGCGATATCGGACCTGATCTAAAAAATAGTCAAAAGCGTCTGGGTTTGAAATGGAAAAGTCCGAGATTCCAATGCACTTTACCCTATGCATAATCCCACATAATGTAACGTGCGAGTCCCATAACGAGGAACATTATAATATATTGGGTTGGCAACTAGGTGATTGCGGATTTTGTCAATACCACCTAATAACAAAATCCGCAATCACTTAGTTGCCAACCTAATATATTATAATATCTCGTATCTGGCCGCGCAATTTCCGTATTCTGCGCGTACGCCTTAGTGTCCGGATCAACAAAATTATTCTCATGTATAACTCTTGGGATTGAAACAGCTGTAAAATCTACAAGATTCCGATACTACTGTCGTATCCGATTTAACACACCTTCGCACAACACTAATTGTAAAATATGTTCTTCCAACATTTAAACGTTAGTATTTCACGATCAAATTTCATTGGTTTACTGCGCTTCACACAATTCATCGCGACGTGAATTACTTTCAATCAGAATCTGTACCAACTTATCGTAATTGTTACGTACAAATTTAGAAACTCGTACGATTTTATTTTAAATTGAACAGAAGCTTTTCGTACATACAAGAAGAAGTTGCTTGGAACAATGACACGGGCAATATGTTCTAAGCTTATTGAGATAAACGAGAAGGCCAAACTACCTCGTCCTCTTCCTGTCGTGTACATGAGTTTTATTTTCGACGATTTTTTATTTATTGTCGCTACGTTTTAACGAATATACTAAGAAACTTATATTTAACTTGTTGCGTCTAAAGTTAAATCAGTGACAAATTAAAAGCGCATGGAACCACGAAACCATTCTATATGCAAATTATCTATGCAAATCTATCTATATGCAAAAGTCTACACGCAAATATGCATGGTCTTGACCATTATTTTTCAAGAGATTTTCAATACTTTGGTCGAATCTTAATTAGAACCGTCCAAGTTGTCCTGGAATTCATCACCGCCACACGAATCCTGCACTGGCCTTACGAATATCTGTAGCTTCGTGAGGATTTGACCTTGTAACGGTGGATGCACGTTCGATGATAGCTTTTTATATCCTTTTAGGTCACTACACGAAGACCTTGAGAAATTCAGATTCAACAATGTCTTGACTCAACAATCCAATTGTTCACTTTGAACCGTATCGTTAATTATATTACTTCGATAAAAATACAGCTGAAATAGTTGTTGATCTTTCGTACGTTTAGTTAGTGTTTTACCACTTACGTTATGAATCAAATAACCGAGTTGATGGGAAAATTTATGTCAGCCGCGGTTTAATTATTCACCTCGGTTTTTTCCATCTTCTTTGTAAATAACCTCTCTTGTAAGAAGATTAGGAGTGTGTATGCAAAATATACGACCGTATCAGCGAAAAAAGAAGCGATGCAGAGATTCAGCGATCGTCAAACAAAGAAACGGAATTTTCCCTATTGCGTTTTTTATTATTAAGGCTTGGCGAATTTAATGAAACGTTGTCGAAACCTTCCCAAAGGATTAGGAAACAAATTAGTTCGTATAGTGCACGCGATACGTCTGTATATCATTGTTTATCTTGATAAGTTTGAACGACAAATAGTATTCCGACGAACATTTCCGACGTGATGTCTAAAAGTATGTCATAGGGAATTGTTATCGGAAATGTCAAAAATTAGTAGAACAATTAACCTAAATTAGGTTGGGGGTCTGAAATTCACTATTACGTGAATCATTTGGAAAATACTAATTACGTAACTACCGGCGAAGCAGTTTAATTTTGCGATGGAAACGAACAATTTGTTCAATTATCCTTTGATTGATACGAGGATACTGATAAATCCTCGATATCATCGAATAACTTTGTTGCGGTGTTTGTGGAATGCTGAATGCATATACGAAGTTTATGTCGTATAAATAAAGCAAGAAGGCTGGAACTGAAAGGAACCTTCGATCTAAAATTTTTGTCTTATCTCATTTCGTAGAAATTTATCACGGATAATTGTTAAATTTACTGCAGATAGCGAAATATCAAGTTGTGTTGTTTATCTATGAGGACGATGCTAATTACATAGATATTTGCGTAACTTTCTTTTTTCAAATACTTTGTTTTAATTTCGTAAGTTTAAGTAACGTTGTCGTTAATTTCTCTATTTAAAAACTGAACATTTTTATCAGTTATGCAATACTTAAATTACAGCATTTATTATCAAAGGACGTTCTAAACTAACCGCGCTAAAAAAATGTGACACTTTTTGGTAAGAAAGAAAGGAAGAAATCATCGTATTTTTAACGCGTCTAAAGCAAAAGCACGCAAGAATAAAGCGGTAAAATCGTATCAATCGTGGAAAATCATTCAGCTTTGCTTCGATTACGTTCCTTTATACTATATAAAATCTTTTCCATGATACAGCTCATTTTCGTTAAACAGTATTTTTCATTAGAAAATAATCGCGTTACGTTTAGCCATTAAGTAGTTTTCCACGACGAATCAAAGTATAACTTCGAACTTTGTTTAACAGTTCTGAACCAAAGAACAGTTCTTTGTCCCTCTTGAATACCTTATAACGTTATCAAAAAACGACCACGACCTCTGGAAGACCATATTTACACTTGCGATTCGTGGCAACGTGGACAAGTCGAGTACCAAACAGCATAGCTTTCGCATCGACGCTGCTAGTATTATTTTAGCAATTGTTTCTTAATATCGCGTTAATATCAGTGTTACTAAGGGTAATCGACGTCCTAATTGGATACGAACGAGTAGACAGGAAAAAATACTCCGCATCTTGGATACAGGCGGTGGACAGTTTTGAAATAGGTAAAATAGAGATGTTGAGAAGATGAAACACGATGGCGGATCGACCGATGTGTCAGTGCGGGTGGAATCGAATCTTTTTTGTCTATCGCTCGTACGATTCGCCTCGATAACCTGTTTCGCCCCACCAGGGCGAATTTACATACACGTCGCAGGTGACTTTTGCGTTTGTCTGATTTTAGCGCGAATTGTAGTTTCGCGGCAGGCATGTGCAGTGCGTGCAGCTGAAATTACGCTCAGTTTCTCCGTCTCTTCACGGTGCACGTTGCAGTTGCTACAAGCGAGCAACCATCGCCTCTTTTCCGCTTTGTTTTTTCCTCCCTTTCTTTTCTTACCTCCCTTTCTCTTCTTTTTATCCTCCGTTTTCTCTATTTTCGTAAGGGAAAAGAAACAGAGAAATCGTCGTTTGCCGCGACGATTTCGCGCGTGTGTGTAAGAGAGAAAGAGAGTTCTCCCCTTTGAAAGCTGTTTCGCTAACTGATTGGCTCGAGACACAAAATCACAGGAGGCGGAGGAAAACAGGATATTTAATGAATCCGTCGGTGAAATACAGCGGTAAGTTTGTAAAGGAGTTGTATCTGTGTTTTCTTTTCTTTTTTGGTGGCAGGACATATCTTTGCTACTTTCTTTCTATTTTGCCGTTTTGTCAATGTCGCATTTTCAATCGCGTTTTAATCGAAAATCCTAACGTTTACGAAAATTAATATCGTTAACGTAAAAGTTTAATATTTGTCGATTAAACAATTTGAAATAAACACAGCTATATACCTATGCAGCACACAGCCACATACCTATGCAGCTGTCGTTGGTTCAGCGACTATTCCAATTTCCAATTAACCGTAACAGATAATTAAACGAATTCACGATCGTCGCCCTTGCCGTTCATCGGATTGAATAACTGCATGATTTTTCCAATTTTTTTGCGCGACAAATCTTTACTTCGCTCGAATCTTTTTTGCATATCGGGCGGAAAATCGACCGAGGACCGCGACGTAACTCGTGCCGCAAATTCACAGGTCGGTGAAAAACTAGTAAAAGAATTTAATTTTGGAAATATGAAAATGTGGGAACGGTGTCGTAAACGTTGCACAGAAAAGTTAGCGAGGAATTAACACACGAATAATGTTTTTCCTTCCGTTTATCACATTTATCATGAACCAGGCTGAAAAGCGAAGAAATCACGTATTGCGTGCGACACGAATTATTTCAAAAGTCACGTAAAACTGTAACTTTCTCGCTTTTGTTGGATTTGATTTGAAACGTCTACCTGAATAAACGCGCAAAGCGTTGCTTTTACACCAAAGATCGTATCACGGATCGAAGTATGAGTAGTAAATACCTTGTTATTGCTATCCTAAGATTGTAGTAATTATCGTAATTTTAAAAAAGTAGACAACATAGATTATATTTAAATTTCAAATGATCAGTCAGCCAATTCAACCGATTCAATGACATATTTACTTTTATACGTATTAATTCTCAAACCTGTTTCGATTACCGCTCATCAATTAACTGATGTAACTACTTTGCGCAATCACTCGATCCTGGAATTTAATATCGATGCTATAATAAAATAAACAAAGAAACGATTGCGAAAATACAATGGCATTGGAAAACTATAAACTTCATTCACGTTGTACTTATTATCGGAAATACTATTTCGCGGGGAGATCTCATACAAGTCCGATGATCTCAACTGCTTTTACTCCAACACCGTTTCTCTTTCATTTTCGCAATATTTCTTTCTTCTATCGATATTTTGTTCAAATATTATACGAATAATATAAAAACTTAACCGAAAGTGTACGAACTCGCATCTGCCAATGTTATCCCAACGTTGCTCAAACGTCGTTTCATCGCAATATCTTACATTCGATTTACGCGTTTGCTGGCATTTTTCATTAGATCGTTTGATCGTTTAAAGTTTAACCTAATCTTTTGCGAAAGCGTCACGGTCGTGTCGCTTCAAAATATACCGTGCACTGCTCGAGAAAAGTTCCGCGGGAGGAATTGGGCGCCGTCGATTGGATATTTCTGACAGACTCGACACGATCATAAAGATAAGCGCACGTATTGGCCAAAAGTGTCATATACGCAAATAAAAGGATATAACAACGCGTGACGGTGAGCGATAGTGAACAATACCTCCCTTGCCTCTGTGTCGCACCGCGAAACTTCTTTCCAGCAGCGCACTGTACATACCTGTGATTACAATATTCAAATAATATTATCTGATCGATTACTTGACAATGATCATTGCGATTACGAAACTGAAGCAGCACGTATATGTATATACCGATAACTAGGTGATAATCATTTGCATATGATAAATGCCCCAGCAATAGAAGGATAGTAGGTTTATTAATATTTATTTTCATAGAACATGACGCTACTTCCCCTTGCGATATTACGGAATTTTCCTTCATTATCGAATGCACCTAACAGATTTACGGTTTCCCAATGCACTGTAAGTAACTATGTATATTTGCTTCGTGACAACCAGATGGAATACTCGGGCTGTATGTTTATAGCGTTTAATTACACGACGTTAAAGAATGAAACTGAAAAACGAATTGCTGGTCAATCGTTCGCCAACAACGTTTATTTGACTCCGTCGACATGAAAGACGACATGGGGATAAATATCTTATTGCGACTGCTACTTGGCAAATGCTCGTTCAAACGACCGGTTTTTCATTGTATATGTAACATGTTAGCAAATAATTTTCATAAACAAGCATAAGCGATAGACCGACACACGTACCCTGGACGAATCGTTACGAAAATATTTTTCGAAATTTCCTGATAATTTGCATCCCGTATTCCAGTTCGTATCACACGTGTATCGTAAGAATACGTGCCGATTTGTTTTCGAGACGAACATGACGAACGTGTTAAATCGATATTTTGATTTTTATACCACTTGTACTCTCGCTTTCACAGAATATGAGAAACCCGTTAGATTTGAAAAGACTAACAAATATACATATTTAGATCGGCCGAGAATTTTTAATTCGAATTACATCAAATAAATTACAATTGTTTCGTAGACAGCGTGGAAAACAGAAATCTCTAACAATAATTCGTAATATTTTAATACACGTGACGCGAGATTATTTTTATATCTTTAAATTCGTATATCTGCCTTCAGGGGCATGTCAATCATAATTAAAATTGCTTATTCGCGTAATTAATATGGTTCATTGTTCTTCCATTCAATACCGTGAAACACGATGTTAAATGTCATAACTATGTATATATTCCTTTAAATGAAAACATTTATTCGTTCCTTTCTCGTTTGATAAGCTCTACTTACTATCGCGCCACATTTTTTAAACGTGATACAGTACATAAAAATTGCTGCATCGAAGAGTATTTCCTAATATCCTAATTATGAAAAAGCACGTATAGCAAAATACTGTAAAAGTACTAATATAAATAACTATTAATGTAATACCAATATAAATACTAAAATATTCACTAGACGAGTAATTGACCAAAGTAAAGTTTCGCACACGATTATCGTGCAAAAGCAGATACGTAATAAACATACATTTGCAAGATAATGAAAATAAAAGTAAAATAAATTATAAAAGAAGGAACGAACGAATACGAAATATAAAAATAGAATCTATGTATGTGCGGACGTGTAATACACGCGCAATACAATATACAGGAATTTGGAAAATTTCAAACACTATGTGTTTATACATTTTTTCTACAGATACATGGAATTAACGAGCTACCATCAATGTAAACAAGTATTCTACTTGAACTATTGTTGAATTTGCTAATTCTTCAGTTAGACTTTCTCGGCCATCGTCTCACCATTAAATCTAGTCATTGTCAAACATTTACGGTGTTATAGTGATCAATTTTCACTAAATGCTATCAGCTGCAAGTTACTTGCATTTTCTCTTCTTATTCGAATAAATATTATTCTTATATGATATGATTCTATCGTACTTTAATTACGTTCGCAAATATTTTTTGCCAAACTTTTCACAATTGTAAATCGTAATTTATAATAAAGCGGCGAGTGAAACATCTTTAGTGAAAATCCGTCGCTCGTTGACGATAATTCGATTATTGCTATAATAAATATTACCTATTGCCAGCCTGTAACGTAAACGTTTACACAAATCGTGTTTAGCAACGACAAATACCGTGAAATTAAAGTAACTAAGTACTGATTAAATATCATAAAATGTAACTAACGTCAAATTTATAAATTGTTAAACTCTATGTTTGTAAACGTTCATTTACAGAGAGAATATAATCCTAAGCAATCCTTTTTTTTTTTTTTTTTTAATCGTTAAATTACTAACTCCAATCGTTAATAGTAATAATTTATTTTATTAAACGTATTACGCGAATAATGGTGTTTAAACGATTCTTCGATTTGCTTTCAATGTTTAGCTACAAATATTTGCGATGTACGTTATTTTGCTGCTTTACAACGTTAATATAATAATATAGAAAGCTTATCGTAGAAGATCAATAATCGTGTACTGTGTGTCTTGCTATAGGTGAAGACGTAAAGTCTGAGGAGTCTGGTCCCGTAGATTTCGAACGAGCAATAACTAATGCCGGTAAGCATATATCGATGTTTTTATTCCGCGCTCTCACTTAAAACAACGTCTTATGCTCCATCAATCGCTATCGCGCGTTTAACATTCAGAAAAAGAAACGTGTAAAAATTCCAGACGACCTAATAGCTTATTTTGCTTTTATCTTTCGAAACTATTAAATCCTGAACGATGCATATACACGTATATAATTACCGAAACAACTATACAAATTAAAAAGGAAATAAATATTCCTACGTAACGTTCCAAGAGCTTCGAGCTGTTCGTTTTCCCAAAGAATTTTTATTTTCTTTTCCATTCGTAACATTTACGAAATAAACGAACAAAACGATGTCCCTCTTTCAAAGTATCACATCGAAACGAGCATCTTTTCTAAGGATAAAGAAAAGCAAACGGTCAGAAATATCATATATATATATAGAGAGAGAGAGAAGGAGGGAGAGAGAGATAGAAATCCGACTTAAAATTGAATCCAATCGAATGGCTTTCCTTGGAATCTTTCATCGATCGAACGACGTCTGGCACTCTTCCATGTACACGTAAAATTTGTCGACAGGCTATGGAAAATTCAACTACTTGTTGCTGTTGGCCGTGTTGCCCGCTAGTTTCTCCAGTATTTTCTCGTCATCGGCGATGTCGTACGTGTTACCATCGGCCGAGTGCGACTTGAAGCTCACCATGTTCGACAAGGGTCTACTCAACTCGATGACGTTCGCAGGTGGTATATTCATTTATTGGCGTAATCACGTAACCGCGACTGTAATTACAGGTTGAGCTTAAGACACAGAGAGTCAAAGCGCGCATTTGGTACGCTTCGAGTTTCTGGTTAGAACACACATGGTGTACGCTATGGACTCGTTAGGGAATGTATTTGTACGAGTACGGACATGGTAATTAAATGACACACTCTTGTACTTCATCGTACATTGGTTACGTGATTCGCGTGGGCAACGATTTCGAGTGATGATTTTCAAGCAACGAGAAATCGCGTTCGCGATTGGCAAGCGATCGCTCGACTCGTAATTTAAAATTGCTTCCGTCTTTATTTCTACTGTAACGTAATTTAGATTGTCGATTGTTTGCCAGGTAAGAGAGCAAGACTTTGAAAAGGTCTCTTTATCGGGTTTGTGATGTTGGGAATTTTTTTAAGAAAAAGAGAGTGGATTATTTTATGACCTGTTTAAGATTATTGCAAATTAAAAGTCCAAACCGCATTGTTTACCCCATTGGTTATCGTACGATCGATTCGAATCAGAAACGAAGAGATACTTTACGAGTTTCTAATTTTTAATCTCTGTTATACATAATATTTTCCAGTAACGGAATTTTCCGTTTCAAATATGTACATATTTTATTAGTGTTCATACGCAGAGTGTACTCTTTCCTTTATTCGATCGAGTGAATTCCGATTATAAAAATTTTGTACGAAACTAACGATATGATTAAAGAATTCGAAAGATGTAAGTGCGATGAAATTAGCAAAAGTACATGGTGTTGGACCATGGTGTGGACCACCGCGGTCACAGTCGGAAAACAAAAACACGATCTAAAGCACGTCGATCCCTGTGATGCATGCAACAGTAGAAAAACCGTAAATATACCGATGCAATGAAATGATCTCATTGCGATAAAAACGATAATAACGACGAGTTTATGCAAATGGAAATAACAAACAAAAGTGGTAAAGAAGAGATTCTTTCTCGTACCGAAGCATTCGTGACGTTCGAAAAAAGGACTTGGATGATTCGAAATGGAAAAAGAATGTAACCCTATGCAGTTTCTTGCGTTGAAACAATTATATGACTTAGCAACTGAAAAGATATTGGATCCATAAATACTTGAAGAAACTATCAATTAATCTTAAACTGCATTTGAGTAAATGAAATTTCATATCCAGAAAAGTGATTGTTCTATTATCCGGAAATTTCATTATCGAAGCAGTTTTGTTTCCATATTATTTTGGATAAGGAAGACCGTATAATTTATACAAAAGGAATCGAACAGTATAAGACGCAGTATTCTGAGAAAATAAAATTTTCGACAGCTTATCGTTTCTTTATTGTATGAATTCATAACTTGTTGATAATGCCACGCGCAGCATCACCTTTAATAAAACTCTCTAACGGAGAAGCTTGATATCAGTATACTGCGAAGAACTTGATATTATGACAAACAATAGGAACAGGTAAAAGAGATATGAGAATTTATGAAAACGGAAAGTCCCACGGAAAGATCAATGTTTATATCAAACATAACCAATATGATTTACAATGCGTAATATCTGCATCCGTACTTCTGGAACAATTCCAATAGCTTTTGTTTAGAACGATATCTTTCATTGGGAAATTTTATCCTTCGTTTCTGATTCATTGTCGAATAAGAAGATTATTCATTTTTATTGTATCACGATTTACATCAAAATTTCTATCGAATTACATTAATTATTACTTTCGTCATAATAAGTAACTTTACGATTTAATCAATCACGTGCATACATTTTATTCCTATAGGGAATAATTTGTTAAATATATGCTGATGTATATTCTTTGAAAGTCAGTTTCGAAATTCTTTTCTTTTTTTTTCCTTTTTGCCTTTTTACCCGTTCAAATTACTGCGAATATAATGAATAAACATAATATGATTCATATCGATAAAGTGCGTATCATAAAATTAACCGAGAAATCTAACTTCCCAACTATCGTTGAAAATTTGGCTGATTTCAGGTATGATCAGCACCTCATTCTTCTGGGGATTTATGACCGATACGTTTGGTCGTAAGAAGATAATGTTTTACGGTTACATGGTCGCCGGAATCATGAGTTTGACGGCTTGTTTCTCGCATACTTCGTGGCTTTTAATTCTCTTCAAGTTTCTCGATGGCGTGATGTAAGTTGATACAACGATCATTGCAACGAAAACATTAATACTTCGATCGTTGCGATTCGTATCTATCTTTACGTTAACTAACTACGTTGAACTGAGACTATAGCTCGAGACAGAATTACAAATCTACCGTACCATTGGCGATGCGTATGGCAGCTAAAATTGATTCTTTCAAAAAATATCAAATTTTGATAATAATCTTTTCACGCTTGCAGCATGTCCGGCCCGTATGCCGCTCTGATGTCTTATTTGGCAGAAGTGCACAACGATGCGCAGCGATCTCGAACCTATATGTGGCTAGGGGTGTTTTTCTCGCTTGGAAATATTTCTCTACCATGTGAGTACCCTTCAATCGCGATATCCTGCTCTCATATTCTTCTAATGTGTTTACGTAGCTTTGGAAATTATTCCTTTTGACCATTGAAGCGATTCATTGAAGGAAAATTACGATACGTTCGTATAGCGATGTTTTTCTAATCTCTGTATCAACTGATACTAAAAGGAAGAACAATTAACCGAATGTCTATAAGATAGAAGAAAATTCTATGTGTCGACTGGGATAAACTCTTTAATATCTTTAATATAGATCTTCAATTTCATTTCTTATTTTACTTTACGTTCATCCGCATAAGACAGGGGAAATATTTGCTTTCAGGCATCGCCTGGTTAATCATACCGCAAAAATGGACCATTAACGTTTGGACCGGGGTCGTAAAGATCAGTTCATGGCGTGTGTTCCTGGCGATTTGTTCATTGCCAGAGTTTCTTGCCTGCTTGGCGATCTTCGCATTCCCCGAGAGCCCGCGTTTTCTTTTGTTGAAAGGCAGGAGAGAAGAGGCTCTTGAAGTTTTCAGAAAGATATACTCGGTGAACACCGGCAAGGACCCAGACACGTATCCAGTAAGCAATGTTCGATATTTCAGTGCTTTGCACGAAAAATTGCAAATTGCATCCAATTACACTTGTTATATTTCCACTCATGCTCACTCCTTGCATAACATTAATGCGACCATTCGTTCGTTCATTTTTGATACCAAGTCCAATTCGAAATTGTCGAAGTGACTATCTTCTGACTTCTAAAAAAAAAAAACCTCTACATGATCTGTTTAGTCTTCTCGTAGTGTGCTTTTTAGTAATAAATTAATTTGAATGGAAAAGAGAAAGGCAGCTGGCAAATGTATTTGTGAAGACAATGACAAAATCAAGGTTCAGATATTTACGACGAGACTTAAAAAAATATTAAGATATAATCGTTTGTAGGGATGTAGAGTTTTAGGGAGGGTGTTGAAGTGGTCACCACTTTTAGGAAAACTCCACATCTGGTCTTTTTAGCTTTCTCAAGCGCTGAAGCCATCGACAGCATATAGACAAAAGAATAGCAGGGAGGCAGACCATAAACAGTAGACAGGCGACGTTGGCTTCGGGGTTTTCAGTTATAAAGTAACACTGCTAGCGTGCGGATCTGAACCAGCTCAAATTGTATTCCTGTATTCCACTATCAAGTCAAATATATATTTTGTATCTTACACTTTATCCACGCGTTTTTCTCTCTTTATATACTGAATAACCTCAACAGAAATGATCTTCGTTTTCAGATAAAAGATATCGATGACGAGTATTCCGTTGAGCTGGAGAGTAACAGTAAGATAAAGGACAAGTTACGTTCCTGCTGGCAACAGATCAAACCACTCTTCCTATCGCCAAACATCTTCAAACTGATCGCAATCGGCATGATTCAACTGGGTGCCACGATAGGGTTAGTTGGATCAACCGAATTTTTCTTGAAACATTTTTTCATTATCGTTGGCTCTTTGATTTCTTTGTATCGTGTCGAATATATTTCAAGAGACAACGTTCATGAATGACTTTAATCATAGTAGAAACGAAAAACGTTGACCAATGAGGAAATTTCAATTTATAGATCGAATTCGATTAGACTATGGATGCCACAATTATTCACAATGATGGAACAATTCAAGAATGACGAATCGAAATACGAATATTCGAGCTCGCAGCCGCGCTTCTGTTACATGTTAGGCCAACAAGGAGCCAATCATAGTTTCTCAACGAGTTTTGTCAACGAAACTCTAAATGCTGCCAACACATGCGTACCGGTATTACGTTATTTACATACAAATACAATAAATCGTTCCTTGTTTACACACATTTCTTTGTTTTTTACATTGCGATGGTGTAAATTAAGATTGTACAGTGTACATCGTTGCTTGTTACGCGTACTTACGGAGGATTTATTAATTCTCTCCTTTGGCTTTTGTTTGTTTACGTTGAAGATTTCAATCATTTTTTACGCGTGCTTTATTTCAGGTGGAATTGAACTCAAAAGTATTCATTAATTCTATCGTAATTGCGGTTACCGGTGTAATAGGATATACTTTGGCAGGCACGCTCATTACTGTAGTAGGGAAAAAGAAACTTATAGGTGAGATATCTACGCTGGACATAAATTTTGTACAGGAACGTACAGGAAAATATTGATCTTCGTAATAATTTCTAATTTTTATTTGTTGCAGCAACTTGTTTCATTGTAGCAGCTGCTTGTTGTGGCTCGCTTTATTGGGCTGAAGACACTAACAGTATTCTTGGTTTGTGCTCAGTTTTTGTAGCCATGTCGAGTATAGGTGGTGCCTGTGTCGTAAACGTAATCGTCGATAATTTCCCTACATGTTTAAGGTACAAAGATATATAATTTTGTAGCAATTTGTTTATTCTACGTCTCAAGTATCTTATCAATTATTTAATACTTTTCTTCAGGACTATGGCAGTTAGTCTAACTATGATGGTAGGCAGAATCGGGGCGGTCATAGGCAATTTACTATTTCCAGTGCTGTTTGACTTGTCCTGCTTGGGTCCCTTCATTATGATTGGCTCTGCCTCTCTAGGTAAAATCACCTAAATCCTTTGGTATATGAATAATAAAATAATGTCAAGACATAATATTCTTATATGTACATTGCACACAAATTTAATTTTTTAGTATCGGCATTACTAGTGATCATCCTTCCACGAAAAAAATCGCAGAAGAACAAGCCAAAGCAAATTGCCTGACAAAAATACACACTCTGTGTGTGGTCGTTGGTCAATTGTAGTTTTCGGTGCATGATTTTTCATCATGTAAATATGTAAATACAATACAATTGCACTCATGTAGCATAAGGTATCCCCTCATCACTTTATACATATGCGTGTAACCGAAACACTTAGCAAGACAAATGCATGGCCTAGATGACGTTTTTAATAAACATCATGATTGCATGGCGCAACATAATTTTAGAACACGAGATCCTTATCCTCGAAATTTAATAACCTCGCCCGTCAGTGAATCGTTAGATAATACATTAACTCGCAATTAATAATTATTGAATATCGTAAAATTCAGAGGCGATGTAACGAAAAGAAGCAATATTGTTACATAATAAATCTTCGTTATTACTATTTTAAAGATCGTAATAGCTCGTTTTCCTCTGAATTTACTTTTTTAATTCTTATTATCTTAGTATTAACAGTCATAAGTGTCCTACGCAATTGGAAAAACTACATCTTTAAAATCAGAGACTTACTAACAGTCAGTTCGATCTTCTAATTACGTAAAAGGTAATTACAAAGTTATTTTCATACAAAAAATGTCTTAACACGTTCAAAATATAAAAAGTGGTTTGAATAGAATTTTACTATATTACGTATTAATTACGTTAATATTACTCATTATTTGTTAAAAATGTATCTCTGGTATTAAATAAATTGTAGAATACTAAATAAATATTTCCAATTATCCGGAAAAAGAAAAAAGCTGACGTATAAATACGTTTGCTTGTGTTAAAATAAATCAAACGTTACCAAATGTTCATGGAAAGCTTTCAGATTCATCGTCTGTGATATCCACCTAATGCTTCGAAGTTTCCTTAGCGATCAAACAATAATCTGCACAAAAAGAGAACAAAACTTAAATGTAAAATAAATATGTAAGAAGAACAAATTATTTAAAGATGAAACAATGATTAAGGTTAAATTGTGTTTCGGAAGCTCGTTATACGGTTACTGGTAATTGCCGGTAAAATGTGGCAATCAAGAAGATAAAAAGAAAAAAAATAATACATTATAGGACATTATAGCACAAAACGCGAGCGTTAATTGAACGAAGTTAAGACTAACGTGCATTTAAACGATGAATAAGTATAAAAGTATGTGTACTACGTACTGTGGATTAATATTAAACGCGTCTCATTGTTATGATCACAACACTAAAATGGCCATCACGCTGCAATTTGCTCAGCAATACAAATATATATAGTACGTATATACGATTTCAGAAAAGTTGTTTCTTTCTATTAAATAAGCAAACATATATTCACTGGTTATTATATTTAATTAGCTTCATTGTGTTACTGTGATTTCTCTAGAAATTAAAATTACCGAATTTACTAATGACGTATCTACAAACTATCAAAAATATTTATAAAGAAATGATTTTCTACGTGCACATAGACATTAAAATAATGTATGCGCAAATTATTTCATTTCTTGCAATTTGCAATCAACTGCACGCATCTGTTTCGAAAACTTCCGGCTTCAACGCACTTCTTAAAATTCCCTAGAGCACCAACAAAAACTACGTTAGTTGCTGTTATTTGCAGGATATAAATATGTTTAAACGAATTCTTTATACTACGAATGAATTATTGAGATTACAATAAATATGTTAATGGTACTAACGAAACATTTTCGTAAACGGATTAGTGAGTCGTTATTGAACGTTTTAAAGGGAATTTAACCTGCTGCAACGTACAGCGCTCTATTGAATAAAGTGACAGTGTCAGTAATGGAGAAAGTGGACGTGATGTGAAAGGCTTCGGAGTTCTTTTGCCGCTTTGTAGATTTTTAGGCTGATACAGAATCATGGAAGAAGTGTTTCAGAACGGGAATTATCAGAGGGAGTCAAACGCAAACATAACTAGTATGGAGACACAAAAAGAGGTAAGAAACTGTTCGAATAGTTGACCATTTCAATTCGTCCGCCAAATCAATACGTCGTTCGAAGCTATAATTTTTAAACGCGTTCTTACTTGAACGGGTTTCTAGGTATTATGATTATCGTAATATTTGTGCAAAGTTAAATTACTGTGAAATTATATTTGTTTAAGTTAAAGAAGTACTAGAAGAATATGTATGTATATTGCGAAAGAATCGAAGTGACGCGCAGTGATTCTCATGTTTTGTTATTGTTGTTCTAAATCTATTATTTTTTTATTGACGTTATTTTCTAGTCTTACTTTTAATAACTTATATATATGTTTTTACTATTGTTTAATTTATGCTATATTTTTTTGATATGTCAAATTTTCTAGTACACCTTTGTTTATAAATTAGCTTTAAGCTATTTTTATAAATTTGTATTACTTAAACGTATAATATGTATAAAATAAATGATACTAGATTGCTTAAAACAAATTACTTGTATTATTACAATAGTAAATACAGATTTCTTAATTTATTTGAAAAAGCATCAAAGTAGGTCATGAATTATCCGTTTGAGTACCACTATACTAGTGTTGGCGGTATCTACATACGCGTTTATGAAGGATATTTAAACCTATGATGTCTTGAATTAGCATGCAACCAATTTAAATTCAGATATTATTGCAAGATATTATTTTATTGAGTAATTAATGATAATAATACAAATCATACAATTTTTTACTTTTAATTTTGGAACTTAATAAATATACAATAGTTTATTTGTTTTCCTTATATTAATTGAATATAATTTAATATTGATACTTAATATTAAAAATAAATTATGTTATTAATATCTGTTAATAATTATTTACATAGGTTTTATTTATTTGTACATGTCATTTTTCTTTAAATCTACTTTTATAAATTATATAATATAAAAAATGAAACAGTTGTATTTTCTATATCTTAAACTCATTATTTGTATTCTATATTAGGATGTATTGCTTGATCACATGGAAATCTCTATAGTTGAAACCGAAAAGCGTGCAAATGGAGCATTGAATTTAAGAGAGTTTTATACAGTCTACCTCATTGAGACTAAGTAAGTGAACCTATCATTCTTTACCTGACAAAGTTAAAATAGAAATGTTTTAAGCTTGTGTACATTTAATTTTAAATTGTCTCTTTTTGTAAAAGTTACTTTAACATCTATGAAATATATACATGTATATTAAATATTATTGTAGAGTTACAGATCCAGACTTTAAAGGTGCACTCACCAAAGTAAGTTCTCTATGGCGCCGATACACAGAATTTGAACTACTGCGAGCTTATTTGGAAATTTCCTATCCATATATTGTACTGCCTCCATTACCAGAGAAAAAAGTTTTATATGCATGGCAAAAGGTTACCACCGATACATTTGATCCAGATTTTGTTGACAGACGAAGAGTTGGTCTTGAGGTATACTATTTATATTTATTCATTGCCTCTTTATTTGAAAATATGTATTTGATATTTACAATAAATTTATTTCTAAGAATTTCCTATTGAGGGTAGCCTCGCATCCTATATTGTCTCGTGATGAGCATTTTATGGGATTTTTGCAACAAAAGGATGGTTGGAGGGAAAGCATTAAAGAAACAGGTACGTTCTGTCAAAGCAGTATATATCTTATTATCTATTTATATCATTATTTATTTATATATTTATAATGAGTGTTGTAATTATTAATATTTTATGATAGGTTATTTGCAATTAGTAGAATCAAAATTAAAGGCACTGAGTGTGGCAGTGCGATTAAGGAAACCAGATAAGCGATTTGAAACAATCAAAAACTATGGAATTGAACTTCAGGTATGTTCAGCATTGAGAAAAAATAAACTTTTATAGTAGTACATATCCGTTTAATATTTCAGAATAATTTATGTAATGTTCTTCGAGTACGTGCGCGACTTGTAGAAAAACAACACAGTTTGTACAAATTACATGCAAATTATGGTCGTGTATTTAGTGAATGGAGTGCCATAGAAAGAGAGATGGGTGACGGGCTGCAGGTATTCAATTTTATATATATTATAAATATTTCTTAACATTTATATCTTTAGAAACATTAGAATTACCAATTTTTGCGAGAAATTTCTAAATGATAAAACATAATTGAATTATGCTACAAGTATATATATTGCAAAGCGCACTGCATTACAGCGCCTGTTTTCTTAGAAATCGGGTCACTACTTGGATTCATTAGCAGCTACAATAGATACAACCCTCGAAGAAGAGGAACTAATAGCAGATCAGTTGAAAGAATGGTTGTTTGGTGCTTCTGCGTTACAAGCAGTTGTCAAACGAAGAGAAGCTTTACAGTTAACCAAAGATGAAGCTCATGATGCTTTAACCACAGCATTTGAACAAAGAGAAAAAATTATACAAGGTTTTAAATTATACTAAGTACTATTACCATTCAATTTACAAATATGGGAATTTTTGGAGCTAATACAATTTATTATTGTAGGTAAATCTGGTTTAATGTCAAGATTATTTGTATCTGTGGATACAGAAGAAGTTCGTGAATTAAAAATGTTACAATTGGAACAAAGGATTGCACAACACGAAGAAGCCGTCAAGCGGGTGGATGAAGATTTAAAGTAATACATTTTAATCAAATATTTTACACATAATTATAGCATATAAAAAATATACTATGAAACTATGTATAATACATTTCTCTATATTTTACATGTAAATGTTTTTAGATCTTTCTCTATTAAAGCAATGATGGACATTGAAAGATTTCAACACCAAAAGGTGGTAGATTTAAAAGAAATTTTGGCAGCTTACTGCATTTTACAATTTAAACTTGCTAGAAAGGTAACATTTTTGCATATTATTTAACCAATTTACTACCTATCTTTGTACAGATGAATCAATGTTTCTATAAATAATTGCAGGGATTGCAAGCTTGGCAGCATATCAAGAGTTGTCTGGAAAGTATGCCATAAAAATCTTTTCTTATTGAAGTTGACACAGAACAATAATTGTTCCACATCTTTCGTGCGATATACATTCCTATAATTGTAAGCTCACTCATACTTACGCTTATTATTACATCAATGTACAAGATTGTTTTTATTATTTAATGTTAGACTAGATAATATTATATATACATATATATTATATATACACACAATTCATGTTGGATATATACATAGTTATGTGAGACATTATTTAATATTTATATGTATTTAGTATGTTCTTGTTGTACGTGTAAGATACAATTAACCAATTATGTGAATGTTCAGGCAGTACTTAAGGGTTGTCATAAGTCAAGATCTGTGTGATTTATATATAATATAAATCACCAAGTGAAATCCATAGAATGTTAGTTATGAAAGTTGGAAAAATCGTTGCTGTAACTTTTTATACACTGTCTTATATCTGCTCAATAGGCTTGAATTTCATTGACGTCGATTAAATCCCGGATTGTATCTCACTTATGGATACAATTGTTGCATTTATTTTTCGTAATACTTAGGAGCCTTAATCTCATCGATAAATGATAAAAATTTAAGATTTGAAATACTATTTTCTACGTGTGAATAACTATGTTTTCTACGTATATACCTGGTTCAGTATATTATAGTATAGTAGTTTAAATTGTATATTAATTTTTCTTTTCTTCTGTTTTTCAGTTTTCATTAGAATTTATTTAGGTCATACATTTTGCAATGTACTCTGCATCTAAAATCAATGGATGTCTATTATACCAATGTTAAAGTTTTATAGTAATTCCTCTATAACAATAACAATTTTCTTGGTTTCTTGTCTTACTTAACAAAGAAAACAATCTTTTTCTTGATTTAGCTTGCTAAATTTTGTTTCAATTAGGTGTAATCAATATGTTGAAAGGTACATCACACAACATATGTACGTTATACGTATGTTTGCTCATTAATACTCCTTAAAATCAGTAATATAATTTAAATAATATTAAATATGATAAATTACATATTTTTTTTCATTAAATATCTAATATATACAATATTTATAACGAATAATTAATGTTGTTTGTAATGAATAATTAGCTTGAACAAAATTTATTGTAATACTTTTGGCGACAATTAATTGTACAAGAAATTCCTAATAATTTAAATAAAATATATGAGACAACATTATGATCTTTTATTGCTACGAAATATTTTGCTAATGGAAGTATTTATTGTTATCTCTATTACACGTTTTGAATGTTATAAGATCAAGTTGTTTCAAGATATAAAGAGAAAAATTGAAGAAAAGGTTTTGAATTAATTGGAAGACAAATAATTTAATTGGACAGTTTATTACGTGTGCGCCGGTATAGAAATATTATACAAATTCGAAGACGATTCGAATAGATTACGAAAATGTTAGGTCTACGGTGTTCTCCCTTTCAAAACATGTACATTACGAGAGGAGCGGTGATGGAACGATTCTATACAAACATCTAAACGAATCACCACTAAAACGAACCACTAATTAGCGACAACGAGGTTAGGATCAGGAGGAAGGGGAGGGTTAGAGACGATATTTACAATACAATTCAGTGCGTTTCCGTGTTCACATGAAGTTTCGCACACTTTGGTATTAATCGAATGTACATATGTACCTGCGTTTACAATATGATTTGTTACAACATAAATCAGGGGGTAATGCGCTATCGTCAATGTTACTTGCATTTTTTATGTTTTTTTTTTAATCCTTTATACATAACTCGGCTATTCGTGTAATCAATATTATGAATTAGTTGCGTCTGACGGTACATCATGATTCAAATTTATATGTAGTGGACACAACTATATTTACAGTGTGACAATCGTTCACTTCTGTATTCACAATAATGCGGACGAAGAAACAGAGTTGGAAAGCACGATATAACCTGTTTTCTTATTTTGCAATAGATAATACAATAGATATTATTAAAAATAAACTTTAAGTTGTATTTGGAAATTTTTAATTGTTACAAATAGTGTCAATGACGAGTTGTGCGAGTTGGAATAAAAATGGTTGATAATCAATAAATCATGTAGGTAAGTGTATAGATACATATTTCTTGTAACCGATAAAATACATTTTATTTGAATAAATGTCTGTCACCGATAGTCTTAGAAGTTCTTTCGAGTATGATTTAGGTAATTAAAAAGTTGTACACAATAAATAAGGTATTATGTAATAAATTTGAAAGTAACTTGCTTCTTGGTTATATCGATTTGGTTAGATCGATCGACAAATATTATTTTGTTTGTTACGTAAAATTTGTGATCGAGGAATTTGTAATGGCTCCTCCTAGTTTTACTGTTGCAGAAATGAATGTTTAATAATTATTCTGTTGCTTAAAATAATTTATGTCGTGTAAAATACACTGCAATTCAAAAGAAGAAAGATTATATTACGAAGAAAACTATCGAAGCAAACATTTTATCTATCAGTGTATATTCATCCACGTCAATTCTTACTTTTTATATACGGCGATTTACAAGTTTGTCCAACTCTGTTGATGACACTGCTTCGTCCTTTTCTTTTCGTTTTCGTCTTTCTATCGTGATAAAAGCATTCTTTGGTCGTTCGAACTGGCTGAAATGACATTCGGAAAAAAAAGCTATCGCGGACAATTGAATCATCATTCCTCAATGAAATTACTGTACTTCGGCGCAGAACAGAGTTTCAGATACACCTTCGACCACTTTTAATCGATTCATTCAATTTCAAAACATTAATATCTTTCGATGTTAATGCGATACCTTGACCTAAGAAAATGTATTATATTTATTGCACCCCTTCACCCATGAACAATACACTGAAATTGCATAAAGAATAAACAAACGAATTAATCGCCTCCCTAATTTATTAAATAGTTAAATAATCCTATGTACCTAAACGATAATTAATAAATTATATATAATATTCATCATGAAATTCGTCGATCACAATTTTATCAATTCAATACAATTTCAGTGCATAAGGGCGAATTTCGTTCAAAGACATCGATACAATGGTAAAATCAACTCGACATACAATCAGTTTGATCGTCATTTATTGCAATCTCCTTTCGCATGCTTTAGAAATTACAATAATCATGATAAAATTTGTCCTTAATTCGCAATTATTCGATTACTCGCTGTCAGTTTCGCGAAGAAAACGACTTTTTACATCGGTGTATTTCATTTGAAAATATTGGCGCAGTATTTTACATACTTCCTTCGCCAGTTCCGTTAAATATCAATTACCGTTCCGTAACAAACGAGCAATTATTCAGTCGACAAATCCGCTTGTCCACATCATTCACGAATCATTATACATATCCTACCTGAGATTTCTCGCGAACGAATGCGTTCATTATGTATCGAATTTTTCTCGTTCGCGACACAAGTGTTTTAATTACGAAATATCGAGCACGAAACTACGATCTGGTAAAATAATACGTACTTACGTCAAACAATGATTAATTTTATTTATTCGCCCCAAAAATTAATCAGACTTTTTCAGATACGTATTTCTCTTTTTACAGATCGTACAGTAATTTTCGATTGTTTCTGTCGACACAACAATAGCAATTTAAATAATTGTTCTATCGTTCCGCTATTTTAAGCTCGCGTTTCTGCAAATCATATCGTTCCTGTAATTTGCTTGTTTCTATCGAAAACGACGATATTTCTTAACCCTTACGCGTGGAAATACAAATTTTTCTTTTAATCGATCGACAGTAATTTCGAAAAACAATCGATAATAATAATAATACTAATCAAACGCAACATTTCTGCCGAATTCTTCTAATTCTGCAAAACTTTCCGTGTAACGCGATACTCGCGTGGTCGATCAATAATTTTAACGTTAGCCCTATCGAAGGATTCAGTTAATCTATGGCTAGATTACCCTGGCACGTCGTTAAACCGAATTTTTACACCAATTCGTCTCGCAAGGGAAGATTTTCTCTCGATCAAACAACGTTTCACACGCGTTCTTCTTCGATTATAAAATCAAGCGCGAAAGGATCAGGTTTCCTTGCACAAAGAGCCGCGATTTAATAACGCAAATTTTCTTTCTTTTCCAGCCATCCGTAATCGTCCTATTTGTTCTCGCAGACTACGATTCTCTTCAAGCACTTATTGAAAGAAGACCACGAAGAAAGCGGACACTTTCGTTCTGGCCACACTGCACAACACTATGGACTTCCTGTATCGTGATGAAGAGAGTCACTGTCACTTTCGAGGTAAGTTACATAGCTATCCGTGCTATCAGGGTGTTGGCCCATGTCTGGGCCGCCGCTACTGGGGTGGTGTGGGCCAGGGGGTGGCAAAGAACCACCGCCCCCGCCGCCTCCGCCATCGTTCATCGGTCCACCAAGCATCCCTGGCGGTGGTAATTGTGGCGGTCCGCTGTGAAGATCGTAACCATGCATCTGAAATGAATTATATTAATCGCGTATGGATATATCGCATCGTGCAACACGTTACTGCACATGTTCGCTTCGATGTAGGAATATGCCGTTATCGACGTTCGTAGACGATACGATCGATACCAGATACATTTTTCTTATTTGAAATATATCTATGATAATTACCTGCGACACCAGATGATGAAAAGAAGGAGTATTAGGATCTAGCCTCTCCAAATCGGTATGTAAGGCGAAGTCTGAAAGGGCTTTCCACGGTGGTTGATAAGCTTGAACTTCTAGCGGTGTCATCCCTATAGAACTCTCGTGTCTTACGGGACTGCTAGCCACCATAGGAATTCCGTGCATTCCACCGAAGCCTAATTTACGGCCATCCTGAAATATAGAACACCTTCGTTCGTTAAATCGTGGTTCGAAATACGACAACGAATAGAAACGATACATCGTGGATCGGTGCGCTTTAAAGATTTGTCTCTATCGAAAGCGATAATAGCGAAATGCGAAAACTCGAATGCCAACCTTTTCCTGCATCTGTTGTTTCATGGCGATCGTCTTCTTCTTATCCTTGCACCGTTTGTTCTGGAACCATACCCTTATCACGCGTGGACTCAGTCCCGTCATCTCCACCAATTGTTCCTTCATCAACGCGTCCGGCCGCGGATTCGCGGCGTAGCAAGTTCTCAGTGTGTGAAGTTGCTTTTCGTTTAGAACAGTGCGAACTCTGGTTGGTTTGCCGTCAGAACCGCCGCCGCTTTTATGGCCGCCCGATCCTCGAGTACCACCCACGCCAGCTTTGTGCGACCCGCTTTCAGACCCGGAATCTACCAACAAATCAACGTCACGATTACTCACCTCGATTTTTCCAGCCTCTATTTCTCTACCACAGTTTCGCTTCCTTCTTTCTTTCTCTCTCACTTTCGTCACTGTACCAAGCACAATTTTCGAAATTTTTATCGGATACGCAAATAACACGATACATATATATATATATATGTATACCTACTTTCGTATCGTTTAGATAAATACATTTTTCTATCGTAAGCGTGGTGGTCGTTACGAATAAATCGAATCGCGTTCACGTATCGTTGGTAGATCGAATCGAGGCGTAAAAAATTTCTTCGACGGTCGAATAAAATACTAAGAGGCAGAAGCGCGATAACGAGAGAAATAATTCAAGAAGTCGAAGGAAAGGCCGAAACGAATGGCGATTCCGTTGTTTGCTTCCACCGGCTATTGCACGAACCGATTCGCCGGTTGTTTGGAAAAAAGCCAACTCTCGGGGAAGAGTAGCTCGACTAAATCAGGAGAATGCAGAGTAGAATGTCCAGCTGCGACTATCGTCCTAACCGGTCCTGCAAAACGTTCTTCGCCAGCTAATGGGAGATCCGGATAGTGGTACAGCATGGCGGATGGAGAACGCTGAGACGAATGCCTGTTGACTATCCGAGAGGCCAGAGACAATATTGTCGATGAGCAAACTTTGGCGACGATTCCGTGATCGGTACCAGGTCCGACAAGAGAGATCGGAAAGGTCTTTGGCAACCTTTTCGCAAGATCGACTGCGATCGAGAAAAGTTTCGAGCGTCGACGCTGTTTGGATTACGGCAGTTTACACGAAACTGGATTCGATTTGGAGACAATTTTATAAGAATCGTATGCGAATCTAGAATGTCCGCTGCAACCTGTATCTATACAGAACGATTTCGTCCAAATACTTTTATCGAAAGAATTATCAGAAAGGAAGAGAGATACCGATTCGTATAATCGACGATCGACATCGTCTTTGTTGGAAGCTGTTTGAAAATAATTCACTGAGAACGAGGAAAAACCAAACTCTCGCAACGCGTACACGCACAGCCCAAGATCTCGTTCTACCCTTAAACTAATGTTCTATGCAGTGAAAATTCATCAACACCCCATACCCATGTATTACATGCTTTATCTCATTCATTATCATCGGACGAGCAAATAGAAATTGTCCGATATTTATGTCGAACCTCTTCACAAACCGACGAAGGATATAAAAGGAAAAGAAGGAGCTTTCGATTTTTCAGGCTCGGCTCCCTTGTTAGTCGCATCGATCAGTAAACGACTCCTTCGCAGCGACTTCACCAGAAAGAAAAAGAAAAAGAAATGAACAGAAGAAGAAGAAGAAGCACGAACCTTTCGGACACTTTTTAGCCGACCAAACAGCGAAACCCATATGTAAACGGCTGGACGAGGGACGAACGTTGAATTTCATTAACTCCCAATTAACGAGCAATAAGTAACTCGTGCCGCGATAAGGATCCAGTTTCCTTGGCGGTGTCCTTCGAAAGGATTTGGTAGCCGCACGAAAGCGAATTTCGAATGTTTGCGGACGGTAAGACGAAAAGGCAACCGAGCAAACGAAATCCTGCGTCTATTTTTGCGTCCTAACCAAATAAGCGGTCACAAAGGCAGAACCGCGTTTCCGAAAGAATGAGTGTGTGTGTGTGTGTGAGAGAGAGAGAGAGTCGAAATGATTGGAGAGTAGTAGGTACTCGTGGACGAGAAAACGCTGGAAGAAATCGGCGGCAAGAATGAAACTGATTATAATTAACGACCACTTTGCGGCATTTATTATAGTTTGCTAATCGCGAATGGTTCAAAGGGTAATGACGGTGTTGCTTGTTTAATGCGAGAATTTACCGTCCGAATATGCTACGAAGAAGGAGAAATTTCTTGCTCGCGTCGAAAAGAAGATTGGTCGGTTCTTGGTTAATTCTTAACTCGTCAGAATATTTTACGTTATACTTTGTAGAAAACGTTTATGTTTGTTAATTGATTCCAAGCTTCGATCATCGATGAAACGATAAAACCCAACTGAGAAAAATAGTAATCCCCGTTCCTTTCGAAGGCATAAAATCGTAACGATAGACGAGCAACAATATCCAACGGCAGTGTACGTGAATTCGTAGATGGTCCGTCCATTAAAACTAAGGAAAAAGGAAGCGACTCCCGAACAGAGGTTGGGGAAAAAAAAGTTGAATAAACGTCCATAAATAAAAAGAAGAAATGAAGGAGATCGTGCGTAGTTATGTGCCACGGTAGTTGGCAGAGAGGTGCTACATTTGACACCTCTGTTCCCCTGTAAAGAGTTGTCAAACCACTGCCGTCGCCGGTGCGTGGCCCGTGGGCTTCGTGCATCGGGAAAAGACGGTTTAGGCGCAACCATTTCCATAAGGAAGCCAAGTGACAAACATCATGGAAAATACGCGGCTCGCGCCGCTCCTCCATGAAATTGTTTACGCGAGAATTAGAAGTGAACGTTTCAGCTACGCCCTGTGTCCCGTACTACGCAATTTTCAATTATCACCGATTAACCAGCTTCGTACCACGTCGTTAGAATCCTCGTCCAAATATAATTTATCGTCGCTGCGTGTAAATAATGAATTAGTAATAGTGGACGCGGCCATGTATAAATAATAAGCCATCGCCGCTTCTGACGTTTCTCTATGTGACTGTCGCAAATCTTCGGATTTTTCTCCATGAATTTCTTCACGAATTTGCTAACCGTTTAGAAACGACATCGAAAGGAGAACAATCTGTTAGATTCGAAGATACAACCCTTTTGCCAAACATCCGCTAGCTGTAACTAACAGTTTTGACAATTTTCATGCCGTCAGATACCTCCATCCAGGGATCCGTCTATCGCTAAATCAGCTAGTCACGTTTCGATTCTGCTAGATCTCGTTAAACTATATTTGCGAATTCATGGACGTCGCGCGAAATAAACAGCGTCGATATAATTAAGTTACTATCTGCTCGCCAGCTTTATTAGATATTTTAATCCAACCGATCTGCAGACAGTGTGTGCTCGTATATTAGGACTAGCTCGAGGAACGCTAATCCTGTGTAATCCGGCCGCGTAGGAGGGAAGTGGTCAAGCCTTTCGGGTCTTAAAGGCTTCAATTATCAACACCTAATTATGACCGGTGATCCTAATACAACAGCGTTGCATCGGAAGGGCCCTTTGAGCTTCCCCTCGAGCGAAGTCCCTTTTGCAAATTTGCTCTTTGTGCCCTGGTAGCCCGTGTCCAGACGATGTAATCCGCAAATAGGTTACGCTCATTTGTCGACGCGATAAAAGTTATCCCGTCAAATTGTCGTTTGCCGAACTTTGTCATCGGGTTAATCTTTTAGGTTGCAAATAATGGTAATACGAACGTGTTTAATGTATCGTTTATAATTAATATTAACACTTTGCTGTCCGCATAAATTTACTCCCAAAGTTAACCAGTCGCTGGCGTTTTTTCTTTGCTAGAAATTTCGTCTTTCTAAAGTTTGCGTAAAGGGTCGGTTTGCCGCGTGACATCAACGTGGTGTTACAAAACATCAAGGCATCGATATTTGGCCCGCACTCGACAACGCGTTGGTGGCCATCGCACTTGAAAACGTTAACATCAGTGAAATTGTAGTTTACAGATTCCCAATCTTTCGCTCTTGTTACAAAGTCAGTAGCATCTTTAACATCATAGGACGATTATTCACACAATCGCACGAATATCAGGATACTGATATAATTTTAAAGATTACCGTACCGATTCCTCCTATTCGCGATCAAATATCGCTCGTTGTTCGTACTTGGTGCGAAAATAATTTCATCGTACGTGCATTGCCGTCGCGTAGATCGAAATTGACGAAAGAGGCAGAAGTTTCTTTACCTGATATCGAGCCGTCGTTGGGGTGCAAATGATGATTATTATTCATAAGGGACGCGTTGTTGTTGTTCTCGCTTCCAGGAACACCACCAGGCCCCGAGCACAGTTTCCCACCCTCGAGAACGTCGTGATCGTGTCGACAAAAGAGGCCATCCTGTCTCAAGGCAAATTCATCGCCAGGAACTAGCTGCCTCATGCAGGCTGAACATCGGAAGCACTTTATATGATAAATTTTGCTCCTTGCCCTCATTACGTAGTCGTCTTTGCTGAAGCACTCACTGCACTTGTCGCACTTTGTTCCGAACAATCTGAAACGAATTCTCTGCGTTAACGATTCCTTCGCAATTTCATTTCCGATCGCGTTTTTCTCGTAGTTTTGGTATAGGCTTTGGTATTAGACACGATTGGCTAAAGTATTACCGAAAAAATTGACAAAATCGATTACGAATTAACGACAGGCGTGGAAAGCCCGCGACGTGTCAGTTGTAGGAGAAAGTAAGTTCCCCTAGGTAATTATTTTTCTTTCGGCTGTTAGGCATTAGTAATGAGGATTAGTAATAAGGAATACATTATGATAGAGCGAATAATTATCAGTATCAAAGTAACGAAAAAACATGTATACAAATTGGTGTTAAGAGATGGAGGATTTTAAAAACCGGATTAAACCTGATGTAACAATAGATCGCAGGATTTATCCTAACTCGCGCCAAACATCTGAAATCCTACTAATTCCGCTAAATATAAAAATTGAAATTATCACCTTTTTTTTTTTTAGGTAAATTTACCGGCAAATTTATTTATTGTCTCCATTTGCATCGACTTCTACGTATAATTCCGCGAAATTTTACTCGGCTGCCGGATCGAGCAGTTAATTATCGGTTTTCAAGCTAATTGTGCTTGCCTGCAGCACTTCGTTCGCAGAAACCGAACGAACTAAATTGCATTCATTAGCGGTGCTTTCTAAATTGTCGAATTTTATTAATAAAAAGTTTCATGCGATAGATAATTCCATTCTGATGCTACGTGGTTGGTTAATTATCAGTTGTTCCAGTAATTATATCACCAAGTTTCGTCCATAATTTACTCGCCATTGATATCACAACGGTGATTTTTGCGTAGAACGTAAAATCGTAGAAAATCGTTCGAACGAAAAATTAATCGCGCGATTATTTCGTGAAAGATCGATAACGCGAACACGTGCTCCGTCGATACTGTGTCACAACGTTGTTGTAACGTCGAAACAGATCGAATCACGGCAAAACTTTTTTAACGTGTAATTTTAAGCCGTGTTACTTTCCATCCGTCGACAACCAAATTTACTCAAGGACGTCTGCGTCGAAGAACACCCAGAAGGAAACGTTTTACCCCACGGTTGTTTCGACTTTTCGTACGAGGCGACAGAAACAACAAACAGGCGTCATCGGTGTCGCTCAGCCCTGGCAAATCCGCGTCGACCGGATATGCCAGTCTTCTTCTTCGTTTCGGACGCTTTTCGACGTTCGATGGATCAATGCAAATAAACCGCCTGTCCCCGTGCCAGAAAAATATTTGCTACATGTTCGCGTCTTCGCGGGGGGAATTCGTGTCGATCGATGCTGCGAGTTTTAAAAACTCCTGTCTTTCTTCTCGCCATTCGTTTCGAATTGCATTGAAAACGGCATGTCGTTTCGTCGGATTTCCAGTATCGTCGAATCGATTCGAACGCGCTCTCACTTCGAGTTACATCCCTCGCTCGCGCCTTCTTCCACTTTCCCGAGTTTCGAAACTTCGATACGTTTAACTTTCTGCTATAATAAATAAATCGAAGAGTCACAAAAGTATCGAACTTTTAAAAAAAATACGATGAACCGAGATTCGAACGATTGACAAACGTCACGCGACGAGCGGAATAAGGACACGTTTAGCTACTGTACGCTCTTACGTTGAAATCAGAAATTTCATTGTACACATTTTTAGCGTAACTTGGAATCGAGAAATACTACGTTGAATTGCGTAAATTCGAGGCAACCACGTGTGAACCACGCTTTTTGTTACCGATGCATTTCCTCGCACGCAGACCGTAGTTTCTACTTCGTGTATGTTAGATAAAAATACTCCGGAGAAAAACGTTTTGTCAGTTCTTATTTTCCTCTTTTCTTTCTTTTTTTTTTCTTCTCCTTTTCGCTCGTCCTGTTGCATCGTTTTTTTCTATTTTTATTTCTCCCCGATCTCGGTGTTCGCGAACGCGCATCGGAGAGAGCGAATGGCCACGAGCGAGCGAGAATGCCATCGGTTTCCAAGTTCCTCTATCTCATTTTAGTCGAAAATAACGCGCTCTTAATCGTCAAAATTTTGTTCGACCGTTCGATTATGCGAAATTCGCCGAAGAGCTTAGAGTTATGGAAAGAAATAACGCTCGAGGTTAGAACGTTTATTGTATGGAAAAAAAAAAACAGGTAATATTTGTCGATGATTAGGGAAAGATGAGCGGAAAATGAAAAGAACGAAATCGGCGTGTCAAAGATAATATAACCAACGACGTAGTAGAGGCAACGTCTTACCTGACATAATCGCGTTTACAATAAGTTTTCCCATCTCGTACGAAGCAAGTGCAGTGCTCGTCCAAAAATTGCTGGCACTCCGCGCATTTTAAACAGGCGGCGTGCCATTCCAGATTTGGTGCAACTCGCAGTATCCATTGGTCGTGAATTCGACCGCCGCATCCCACGCAATGCGAACTTGTGCTCTCTGCAAAACAAATTACTTCCGTTACAAACACATAGATTCCCTGCAGTATGCAATTAGGCAACTATCACGCGTGTATCGAAAGACGTACGACTAAAATTTCATGATTGAGAAAACGATATTCCGACTGGTTGATTAATTTTTACAAATACTCGAGAGAACAAGTACGGGACGAATCCTCTTGCGCGTTTAAATGGAATTATTCTGGCCAAATAATTTAACGGTAATTAAATATTTACTCAACAGCGTATATTATTACGTAACGTTGTAAAATACTGAGAACGGTCTCGTTTAACGTGGAATTAATTTTCCAGCGAAATTACTCTCCGCTTGACCTTATTCCCATTTTCGATCATCGAATTAGATTTCAAATCAAACAAGGTACACGGGATCCTTTGCCGAAGCTTCAAACGCACGAGCACTGACAATCGCATCGTATTCGTCCAAGTAGTACGTTCGCTTCTTCGCGAAATATTAAACGTAATGGTAAAAGAATACGATCGATCTCGGGCAACGGCAATCGCGTTGTCTATCAGGATTATACGTCGATTGAACGCATAATTAATGCTCGTTTCGTTTGTTCACCAACTCGATAATAACAGGCTGTCTATCGGGTATGTAAGCATCAGCGACAAGATCGTTGCTAATAACGATATTAAGTCGTCAAAACACGAAGAAATTTCGAGTAGTCAATCACAGGATAATCGGATCACACTGTCGATTAAGCGTAATAGCTACCGTTTATTCTTTCCGAGACTTATTAACCACGTCTTGCTTACGAAGGAACGGGATTTCGTTACATTTTCCTTTATTTCACGAGAAAATAGTACAGAATCCTATGGGAAAATTATCGCGATTAAAATAGGTTTCTCAAGGTGTCGAATCATCGGAGATCATTATCGATCTTACTTCAAGCTGCGAGGCGTGTTTCTGTTTGAGTAGAAAAGTGCTCGGCATGGAATCGTTCGTATCGCGTATTTACAAGCACAGTGCACGCGAATACGTTGAAATCTTGTCAATGGTAGAGATATAGAAACGATTCCGTAAACGAACTTGCATCGTTGAATAGACGTGCTTTGGAACGAAGCGTCCACGGACAACCGGCTTCCTCTACTTTCGTTGCATTGTCGCGGCACAGAAAACACGTAGGCTGGCGTCGCGTCGTTTCAGCTGCCAATGCAGACACTTGTGCGGCGAAAATTACAGTCATCATCTTTTGTTTCGGCGAGTGAGACGCGTGCAAAAAGCGGGCAAGTCGAGATTTCACCGAAAGGCTATTGATAAGTTTTAACGCGCAGACGGGAACAAAAGAATACCGAGAGAAGCCCATTGTTTGCCAGAGATCTGATTTACCCTCGCAAGTCGCTTGTACAACGGGTGGCACGATAAAAATAAATTCGTAGGAAGGAGACTCGAGATCGTTAAACGTCGTTCATATCGTGTCTTTCGTTCTAAGATTATTCGAATCGTCCATACGTAATTGACATGGAAAATACGTCCTTCGTTAAGTTTCTATTCCTGACGAAATTTGTACATCCACTTTCTGCTCGTCTACGAATATTCAACAAAACGTGTCCTACCTCGATACATCCGAACATCGTAAAAGCTCTCTCTCTCTCTCTCTCTCTCTTTGTCTTTGTATAGATTCGGCTATGCGATTCGAACGAATCGAGTCGGATCGAAAAAGGATGCCAGTGACGATGATGGACAAGAAGGGAGGACGAAAAGGGGAAAAGGATGGGAAAGAACGGGCCGGGCGTAAGTAGACGCGGTGCAACGGTGGCTGGTCCACTGGTGGCGCGCATCTATCCGAAGTTTGTGGCTGTATGCCGGGGTGCGTTTGCGCGCTAGGAACGCGAACCGCGAAAGAAATCCTGGCAAGGGTGGGAATCACCGTAGAGGGGAATGGTGAACACAGAAGGACGAACAGGGGACGAAGCTGGGCGGTGCACTTTCAGCTCGGTAGCTCGAAACTCCGCCCAGATCTCCGTGGCTGAAACCATCGAGTCGGCGCGCAGCTTCTTTCCTTTCAACCGCGAAGCCTAACCTAAACGCGAAACGCGTTTCTTACTCTCATTGTGTTGCGTCGCGTCGCGTCGCGTCGCGTCTCGTCTCGTCTCTTGCACTCAACGCGAGAGACGAGGCGCGCGATTATCGTGGAATCCAACTTCGATAATAAATTTCGATGCATCATTCCGCGTCAACGCTTTCCGCTCGCCCCGAAATCAGACGCCTGTCGCGATATTGTTCTTCCACGCGACGCACCACGCCGCGCTTTTTATTCGCTTATCCGTTTCTGCGTTCTCGAGACGCTCGCGTTTCATTCACGTTTCGATCAACGAACGAGTTTCAATTTTCTGATTTTTTATCCTTGCACGGGTTGTCAAACCGGGGGTGGTTTTTCTGCGAGTAAGTAATTCTTTTCGATATATGGTATATAGTATATAAGTAACGAACGTATTTTGCGACGAGCTTTCGCGATATTTTGTTCTGGAAATTATTAACTCGTTGGAGGATTGCGAACGAAAACGTTGTACGTTACGTGCGATGCTTAACGCGAGTGGGGAAAAGCACAAGGAAAAGAAATTATTACTTTGTTGTAGATAGAGGAAACAAGGCTATGCAATTGACTAAAAATAACGGTATACACAAATTACAGTTACAGTCAAGTAAGAAATATCGAGCCAAGAGTTGCCAAACTATTAACGCGTCTGCGATACTGTACGACAGTCATAACTGTCTATATTACGGATCTTATAACGTCAACTAAATATATCTACAATGGCAATCGGGCAGAATTAACGATTAATTAACGTAATACTAAATCCGTTTATATTCGTTCGTAAAAACAAAACGTTTCCATTTGACATACGATCCAGAAACTTTTGCACGGTACTGTGCACGATGATACATTGTTCTATATTTTATCTTTGCAATACGATGTCTGAATTATGCTAGAACATTTCAAAGAACTGTCAAAGGAGCCGTAAATATTAAGAATGACAACGAATATTATGTAGAAGCGCATTTACGAGGAGCACGACTGAATAATAATCGTCGCGATAAATTAACCGTTAATTAATTCGTGCCTAGCTTATGGACGAACGTGAAAAATTATCACGCGCATAGACGATGATATACGTAGAATTTATTAGATACAATCGCAGTTGCGTTTCATATTGATTTTAAAATGCGATCGTACGTATAATCGATATATACGGACTTGGAAAAAAGACATAGTCCAGAAGGTTACTTGTATCGTGGCGATTATGAAATCTCTTCTTGAAACTTGGTACGACGGACTCGACAACTAGGATGCACGATATCGCCTTTTAATCGAAGAATAATAATATTCCAATGTTCTAGAATATTATTAGATTCCTATACCGTTTCATTTTCGATATTCTATCCGTTATAGTTGTCCGATACGGTACGACTAGATGCAGCATAGACGATAGTACAGCGTACGTAGGATATAGGAATTTATTTATATTAGAAGATATCCGCAAACGTACAAGCGTAGCTATAGATTCCTGTTTCACCGTTGTAAGTCAAATAACATTATTTTTATGAAAGAAGCGACACCGTTGACAACAAGTTTATATGAATCTCCTCGCTTTTGTCAACACCGTGCCACATGAACTTAACCATAAGCTGTAATTTACCTTATCGTTTGATAAGTGCAACTACAATGTGCTATCTATCATGCACCGGTGTACACGATAAAAAGCGTACTCGCGGTCTACGATGTGACCTCTTTCTCCCAATAGCAGGTTGAAATAGTAAGTGAAACCTATCAAATTGATAAACAGAGCCCTTAATGCTCGTACAAAGATTCGGCAAACGCTATTTCTTCTCTCTTTAAGTACTTTCTATAACTAGACGCTTATAACGTAACTTTACGAGTGTAACAGTTTGTTGGCGCGCGTGCGGCAGATGTTGAGTGGTCGATGAAAATGCAAAACCGTAATAGAAAAGCGTAAATAGATGCGATTCCCGATATAGATATAGTTATCGTTTACGAACTTACGCTCGAAATGCTATTTAAGCGGAGTCGCTTCAATGCTTCCCGTGTGTATCTCTGTATTTGAATATAAAGTTAAAAAAAAAAGCAGAGTATAAAAGTAGAGCGATAGAAATACGTTTCTTTATATATATGTAAACTCCCTAAGAGTTCAAACGCGGAACAACAAAAAAGGACTTTCTCCGTTTAACGAAAAATGTGAGATTATTCGTCGTTGCGAACAACCAATTTGCCAAACAGTCATTACACAGACGGATGTTTAGAGAAGAAGAAGGATTTCGAGCATTAGAAATAGACACGATCACGAGAAGGAAATTATTATTTAAAGTATTGAAGATTGATAGAGGAAGAGCGGTAGTTTAGGACGTGACTTAAGAATCGATTCCTGAATTATCCAGAATTGAACATTTTATATATATATATATACCGAAGCCGAAACTTGTTGCGAAAATCTGTTTTTGTCTTGTCGGTTGTAACTTCGAGTCGTTCGATATTTCCCGTTTCTATAAAAAGAAGCGAGAGGTCAGAAATCCCATGGAACTTTCTTGTTCAATGAAACAACGTATTCGAAGGTGGTTTTGAAGCGGAGGAAGAGGAAGAAGATGGAGCGGAGCAACAACGATCATCGTTAAAATCGTGTATACGATTAGAAAGAGGGAGAAAAAAATATGGCGAACGATGGCGATACCGCGAGTTTTACGACGAGAACGAGGCGTCTTACTTGGCTTCCGACTTCACGAAATTTTACTCCGAAACCGGTAAAAACACGGGGCCCCTGCGAACGTTTCCCAACCGGTTGGAAAATAAGAAGAACATCCGTACCGTACACGATAGCGCGGATAAGCTTACAGATGAGCTTTCTCTCTTTTTGCTCTATCCACGCGCGTACAGCCAGATGTAAATGCACGCGGTAAAGGGTTGAGATTTACGGCCACCCTGAAACGTTTCGACCGTGTGCGTGGATAAGGATTTAAGAGAGAGAGAAAAGGAGCAATCCGGCCGTGAAAATATATACGCAAATATACGGTACTATGCGAAACTCTTATGCCAGCTATGTCATTCCCGTTATTACGCCAACTAAATATGTACATATATTTTTTTAAGCAACGTTCAGCGCGTTCTGTTAATTGGACAGGAATCTTTCAGACGTTACTTTCGTCCTACGTTCTACGTTGATTCGAAGATTTATCGCGCGTCTCTCGAACACGTCTTGCAATCTATTCCCATCAATTTTTAATTAACTTTAATCTCGGCACATCCCGAAATTCAAGCGAACGTATCTGGCAACAAATCGAAAAGGCGCATTAAGCCTCGTTAAGTTGGGAAAATCCAACGCAACACCGCCACGCGAAAGGTATAATTATCTTTGTGGTTCGCGAGTCACGATAATCACACCGAGTACAAAGTAATTTGACAAACGAGCTGACTTCCAGACTCGGCAAAAATCGATCATTTCTACCGGATCTTGGCTTTACAACGGCGTATACACGCATGAGACTCGCGACCACCATGAAGATCCCGAGGAGGCTGCGGATAAGGTCAGGACGCGGAGTCGGGAACAAGCAGGGGCGAGGGGAAGCGGGAAGAGGACAGGAGTCGCGGAGGTAGAGGCAAGGGCAAGTTCGGTCAGGATCAAAGAGATTCGAAAGAGAAGAGAGTGTCGGCGGCGTCCCATTAGCTCCCAGAGACGACAAGCAGCTCGTATCTTCGAGAACTGGCCGTGCACCGATACACCGATGCATCGAACGCTGCAACGACGTGTTTCTCTCTCTCTCTCTCTCTCTCTCTCTCTTCCTCTCATTCTCTCTGTCTCTTATAAATATGGAACGTTCGAATTTACGATGCTTCTTGCGATGACGAATTTACTATAATATCTGGTATTTACTCGTTACGTTAATGTTCCACGTGAGTGACATGCGATGAGTGAGTGAGATGCGACGAATTTTCTTTTCGCCGATTTTTTGTATTTTTCCTCGTCGATATGTGATTGTTTCGCTGCATGTCGATCAGCTTTATTAGAATTTGTAAATGATACGATAAAGTCTCGGATAGACGTTTCATGTACGTACACGCAAAGGCCTGATAGGCAAGACGTCTAGTAACGAAAATAATAGAACGTCGTTTATGATTCTCAACTGCTTGGAAAGCGACTTGGCCAAGTTTGTTCGAAGATCGTAGAAACGCTCGTTACCGTAAAGTTAATAATCAATGAACGATTTGGCCATATCGAAGATCGTTTTGCTTCGTGTTCGTTCGTCGTTGATATCGCGAAGAATTCGAAATACCTACAACGAAATCGGCTAATTACGCGCAATCGCACGGTGTCGTGGAGGATGATCGCAGAATCGATAACCGAAAGCGACGAAACGTCGTGTCATCCGAGGTTTAACGACAAAACACGCGGCACGTATTGCTCAATATACGCACTACCGGGGTTGTGGTAAGACTTTAAATTCAAATCGAACGATCTCTACGATGTTTCAGCAAACTTAACCAGTAAGACGGAAACTTTTGGCGTGTTTTCCAAGTCTTATCGACCAACTCGTTAAGAAAGTAAATAAAGAGCTTGTCAATTAAGTGCTGCAAAGCGCAGCATCGAAACTCGTCTATGGGAAAACTAATATCGTATTTCCAACAAGTTTATAACGTATGCGATGATAACGAATGCTTAATCAAATCTCGCAGACCCGAGTCGAGTCTGCCCGTAAAATATTCTTCCCCTCAATTTCTTATTTAGATCTCGACTCGAGAGAAATCGAACTGTGCTACAAATGTCATAACACGCATAATGCGTATCGGTTGCAAATCGTGCTGACATGTTTATAGGATATAATAATGTCTCTCTCTCTCTCTCTTCTCCCTCATTCCCTGATTTTCTAGCTATTTTAACACAGTCGCCTATACTTGCAGATAGGAAATTGTATTTTTACGTTTCTAAATTATTTTTTTAAATTATCCGTATTCGAAAGTGTATCTTCCTTCGGCGTTACGAAACCACAATGTAGGTATTATAAATCAAGGCGGATTGATTGGCGGCAAAATGGGTTCTGCGAGACGAAAGAAAAATAATAACGATAAGCGGGATAGGATGGAGAAGGAAAAAAGGACAAAGACGAGAGAAGCTGGGATTTTAGAGTAGCTTGCTACTGGTAGAATGTGGGTGGCGAATCATCGTCAGCTTTAAGGTCACGCACAGCTACCTCGTGTATTTCTGTTTACCTCGTTCATCTTACTATTGCAATTATTTCAACGATAACATTCCCTCTGTTTAAAAGTAACTGTTGTTCATTACTTTTTATAAGTCGTACGTACATCATGTAGAAACTTGAAAGTTCAAAGCGCAAATAGCCAAAGTCATCGACGAAATTGAATCGTTCTATTTAATTATTTATCAGCTTTCCTACGAGCCGATTCTCCTACTCGTCTAATGGACACATTAACGTGTTAACCAAGTTTTATTGCCGGCTAGCACCGCCACTACAGCGATATTTCATTAGTGAAAGTCGATAAACCCTCGCTTTCTATCATCTATTTTAAGTTTTCGAGACATCTTCGCACCGATGATAAATCAGCGCATCTGCGTGTCCACGGTTTCGTTATTTTAACTTTACAACGACGTTTTCGACGAACGTCCGAACCAGTCACGATCCAGACGCATTCTGTTTTATAGAATCTGTACTTCCGAGAACCGCGTACGCGTGTAGAACGATGGATAACCCCTTGACGGTAGGACGATGGGAGCCGCATAAAAAATCCTGAATTTAGAACAGGTAGATAAGACGGTGAAGAGGGGTACGAAAATAAGAAGGCACATAAATAGAATAAGAGGACCGGACACAAGAGTGACGCCAGCAAAGATAGAGGGGAAAAAGGAAAAAAGAGGAGGGCAAAGTATCTTAGGGGCAGCGTTTCGGCGTGAAAGAACAAAAGAAAAAGAATACGACTAGAAATATTTCGTTAGGTATATCTACTCGAAATCCGATCATCGAATGTCATGATGCACTGTATGCGCGATGCTTTCTCGATCGAGTTCGATGTAATTTCTCGAGCGTGGAACGTCGTTCGAATAACAAACACGTACGTACTTTTCTTTGGAGGAGAGGACGGATCGTTTGGAAATAGTTAATCTTCGAAAAGAATGGAAATTGATTTTGTTATTTCCTAAAAAAGCGCGGCAACGAAAGGAAACGCACGACAACGTACGAAGATTTTGATTTATTTGATACGTGCAACGCGACATATGTTTCGTTATTACAGCGATTTATCACAGTTTCAACTTGCAAATTTCTTTCAAATTTATATATAGAATTTGTCACGGAATATTGCATTTATTCCGACGGTATAACCTTTCAATCGTTAACGAATTTTTACTTGCGAAAAATGTTGCTTATCCCGAGGGAACTTCTCGCGTATTTCTAAAGTATTTCGATTGGCGATTGTCTTTGAAAGAAGCGTCAGCGTAGACGAAATTTCTATTCTCTTAGATATAGCTATTTTAAACTGGTAGAAAGTTTAGAACAAACTCGGTAAGAAGCAGAAAACTGTGAATAATTCAACTTAACTACTTAATCACGGACAAACGCATACATTTACGGTTGATTTAAACCGGCGAACAGTGCATTTGACACATGGTTCTCGCGTCGTCTTTTTCGCAATTCTATACATATACATTAATTCTAATTGGCTTGTTAGCTTTTGCAGGAAACCGTGTATTTTGGAAGTAACGTATCATTGATATATATATATACGTTCCGAGCAACTACGTAATTTTATGGTAATCGACGTACGTTGAACGTCGAATTTCTCAAAATTTGTTATCGCGGTTCGACCATTGCGACGACCTTTCGAGAAATTCCTCTCGACGATTCTAGATTCGAACAAAAAGCGAAGAATTAAATTAACATTAACATAGGCAAATTTTACAAGCCACGAGTTACGAATCACGAACCAGTCGACTGTTCTATTCGGTGTAAAATCGTAAGAACCATCCATGCGACGAAAGTAGATTATCGCGCGAAAGGGCCTAGGCCATATTACAGAGGAAGAACAAGGTACGTTTCTCTACTTTACAAGGTACTTTTTTTTAGGACACGCTTAAATCACGCGCAACATCGAAGACAGAGCTAACATCGACGATAACTAAATACACGTAGTATATCAATAGCGTAATAATCATAACTAAACTACGTATTTACATAAAACGGTCGGACAGCTTCCAGTACGGGAAATACGGATGCCCTTTTCTAAAGTCGAGTCGTCACTTTCAGTTTCACAATACGACGAACAGCCGGTATCCTCTTATTCGAGATGTACCGACGTTGCTATTTAAATATCCGTGAGCGTGACACAGCGACACGTTCGGTGCTCGGAGCAGAGCACCGCATCGGTTCGAAAGCAGATCTATGATAATCAGTTTGGAGATTCCGTCCAAGTAACAAGAAGATCTCCGAGCGGGTGGACAAGGCATTCCTCGTCGAAAGTCGAAAAATTCGTGAAGGGTTGAGAGTGTCGGATGAGAAGTACATCGGGGCAAGATGGAAACGCGGAGAAAGGACGGAGAGGGGGAGCCAGGAACAAGCAGATACGTTAGAGAGTAGCGGTTGCAGCTTTACAGAAGGACGAGGAAAAGAAAACGGCGCGGCGCCGTGGACTGTGTCGAGGATGTCTGGTTGGCAGTTCAGAGGCGCCGACCCGGTGTCCCACGGCGTTCGTTTGGTATTTCATTAACACCTCCGCTAATTATTTCCCTTTTTTTGTGCGGCCTGGCCGGTTTCGTAGCAGGATCGGGAATGCACCTTACAAGTCGCGAGTCCGGACTCCGGATACCTCCAGCCTCGACTCCGGATACCGTATATGCTCGTGATCGTGCTCGTGCGCGCGTAAAATGCGTTCGTTCAATATCATTTTTAAACCGACTATCCGGAGTAACGATAAGACCGGATTCTCAGACGCATCGTCTTTTCGATTATCTTGTACAGCTAGTTTCGTCCACGATAATACCTTCTTTCGATTTACCGTTAAATATGCCGTTTTGCCATCGATCAACGTTTCGTCGTATATTCCGGCAAACGTATTCCGATCGAATACTAATTAGAAATATTAACGGGAGGAAGGGTGCGTTACGATTTTGGTAATAAGACAGTGGTTAGAAGACAGAGCGGCTGTATCCAGCGACGTATAACGGGCGAATAATTGAACGGTTAATCGAAGTGGCGTAAAACCATCCTGGACCTTGTCAGCGTTGAACTGCCTCGTTATACCTACGTATCGCGATCGAACGTACGCGTCAACGTATTTCGCAAACCGTATTTCACAACGGAAAACTGGTAGATAAGATCGTTTTTAGAGAAGTCATCGACACTCGTCATCTTCGCCACGAAAAATCTGGAATCGCTTAAAACGAACATGAAACCGTGATCGCGTGTTCCCGTGTCCGCGAGTCACCTTTGCTCGAAACAATTCGCTGGAATAATAAGCTGGCCAGAGTCAGGATAACGATAACGTCCACGAAGGAACGTGGACGCGGCGTCGCGACGGAGCAACGAGCTGCTGCACGCAAACCAGGCGCCTCCCATATCCGACGAGGCCAATACGGCACACCGTAGCCGCCACTAAATTTAGGATGTATGCTTAAATGAACGAAAGGTCGTCCTTAGATATCCCCGGGACCGAAATTTATGTAGGTGTTGTTGGTGGCTTTTATCAGTCCGACTGGCATTCCTTTGCATCCACCCGGCGCCCCGGTGTCGGCCGAGAGCAGGTTCTAATTCGTGTGACTGTGGCTCGGTTCCTCGAATCGGCTGCCATCCGGCCTGGCTGCTCGCTCGCTCGTTCGCTCGCTCGCTCGCGGAAAGGCCGCACGAAAAACCCGTATTTATACTTTGACGCGTCGACTTGCCAAATTATTCCCTGTTATCTGAGTTCGAGGCTGTACTTCGATTTGTTCGAGAAACCGCGCGGATAATGTTTGCCTGACCTGGCCTTACGCCATTGCGGCTGCGACTCTGCGATTTACGCGACGGATCCTCCCAGAGGGACGCGAGTTTTGCCTCTCCGTGATCCTTCTGCAGCCACTAATGCGATTCGTCCGTTATCTTTCGCCACGGTAATTTCGTGGAATCGCGTGACGAGTGCTGTCGTCGATGGTTGCTGCGCTGGGATTTCGCTGCAAACGCGTGAATTTTTTACGTTGATGCGTTCGCTGAATGGGACAAGACGAGAAAGCACGGCGAAGCGTAAATTTTTCGTACGCGAGAGTTAGATTCTGTCCCGGATAAGCAATTTCCGGAAGTCGATTATTCATCGATACGTAGCGGCACACGAGTAGAGGATAATTTAAATCATGTTGTTATTTTGCCTCGGAGTATCAAGATCGTTAGAATACGCGTAATGTGATAATAAATAAATTCCAGGCGTAAGAATATTGCCGCTACGTGCAACCGTCGAACAAAGACAAATTTGAATTTTCCGACTTTCCTCCGACCAGAGTAAACGAACGGACGCAACCGAAAAGAGTCTAGTATATACCCAGTATCTATCAGCATCTACGAGTTATCTGCGAGCGATTATACACTGTCTAGCGAATACGTTTGTACGAGCGTCTCACGACCTTACTTATTTATTTATATTTATTTAATTATTTCAGATATACTTGACGGGTTGCAACGGCAAGTTCTCGTTACCTATTTACCAATTCTCTACGAATCCTCTACAGATATTTGTTAATCCATCTTTTTTTTTTTTTTAACAATCTCGTTTTCCGTATGTAGGAAATTGTTGCGCGTAATATACGTATCGAAAATAAATTACCAAGTGTTTCGGAACATCGAGTCGAACATTTCTGAACAAGTCAATTTGGAACGGAATACATTACGTTAAAGGCGAAATTCTCGAATTGTATTTCTCTCGTTTTATTCGCCGCTCGTCGCATAAAATAAGAACAAGGGAAATAAACACACCGGTACAAATTTTCTTGTCAATATTTATAAGCGCGACGTGGGTGGATCGACGCCGACGTGATTCCTACCCGTTCGAGAACCGATCCTAATCGTTTCATGTTCCGACTGCACTTTATCCCCTCCACTTCCTCCTATGCCGGCACTTTAACAGTGCATAATAGTACACCTGACTTGTTAGCCAACGGAACGAAGGAGCGGCAATTTTTCCAACATTCATTTCCTTCGATCGATCTTGCAACGATAGGAATATCTTAGAAAAATCGACTTTTATCTAGGAAAGGTCTGTTGCGGTTTTTATTTTAAAAGTTCGAAGCGATGGAATTAAAAATTCACGCACCAATCTTTCCGATCCTACGAAGTTTCATAACATGATCGATGATGATTTCGGTAACATAATCGATGCGATTGGTTGCGAAAACATCGACTCCAAGGATATCCTTCAAATTTTTACGAGTATAATAACTTGTAGCCGCTGATAGACCACAAAATTAATAAAAGAAACTGATAAAGTAATTTTTATTGAACACCGAGATTAAGGAAGTTCTTACGTTCTGTTTCTAAACGATCACGAGTCGCATGTATCTACAGATGTATCTTATTCCAATACGATATAGTAATCCCTCATAAAATTATGATATTTTAATGATCCGAGTTCCGAAGTATTTTATGGCGCATAAAATCAAGCAGGTAAAATCACGATGATTTTAAAGGCGGCTTGGTTACGTACTTTTGCAGTAAGAAAATTACGACTATTCGAAAGGTTCTTTTGGTTGTAATTCATCGAAGGTAACGAGACGCGAGGAAGAAAATTGCGAAGATGAAAATACCAACGTAATATAAATATTTTCCCGCCGCGTCCGAATCCATTAGAAAATTACATTTAACGTTAAAAAATCAAATTGTTCGCTTCCGTGGATCAAATACTAGCCGTATGTAAACCGAATGCTCGCTCTATGTTTGGAAACCCACTACCAAACTAACGTACGCGCCTACTTACGTACGATATCTACGTACCACTTACCTACATATCCTTTCGAATATTCTTAAAGTTGCCGTTATGATTTGCATTCTGCGCCCGCTCGGACCAACTTGGAGACTTGTTTCATCTCGTGAAAAAATGCAGCCTCGGAGAGAGCAGATGGTTTTCGTGCAAACGTACAAACCGGCGAAGCGAAGCATTCGTCGCTCGATGAAGGAAGATAGCGAAAAAACGCGCGAAGAAATTTATTCAAAGGTCGGAGGGAGGGGGGACGAAAATTTGCCGAAGCCGGCATCTTGTTCGATCGGTCGAAAGCACCCAACAAATTACCGAGCTACATGCTCGGCAGCGATACCAAATGACATTCGTGGCCGAATGTTGGTCGCGTCTCGTTCCGCGTGATTACACAGTAGTATCCACGAGCGTAAGGGTCGGCTTCCTAATTCTCCCTACGAAATTAGCTATGCTGACAAGGCGCAGACCTTGACGATGGCTCATCGACCGGTATCCCGACACGGTTTTACAGCTTATGGTCATCGGCGGGCCATTTGCCTGTTTTTGAGAGAACGATGTCCAGAAGGCCTGACGAGACTCCCGCCAGCCGCGACCTTCTTTGCGGCCATTGTAAGCCGAGCTTTCCGGGCCCGAACGCCGGCGCCAGGCTCCGGGTTTACGACACGCGATCGATTTGGTCCTGTCATTAGTCGCTTTTAACGAGCACGGACCATCGTCCTTCCGTTTCATTTCCTTTCCTTTTCTCCTACGCCACACGTAGATACGAGGCTACGACTTACGCTTGCTTTTCTTTCCTTCGTTCGTTGTTGACTCGATGAAATTTCCAGTCAACAATTTCCAAGATTTTACTAAAAACTCGGCAAGAACGAGTGGCAAGATTTGCCACGTTTGCTTCTTCTTCTCGCTGAAAGAAGAAGATTGTTCGACGTTGCGCCACGTGTTTCGAAAAGATCGAGCAAGAACGTACGAAGTACAAGTCGTGTACCCGAGACGAGACGTATCGAGACGAGAGAAGAAGTCGACGCGATCGTTCGCAAACGATTATCGCTGACGATTAATTCGATAGAATGGAAAAGCTTAACATACGAGTAACCGTTTACCCTTCTTGATGTTTCTTAATATTTCCAAATTATATAGATATTGACGGAAGTGTGTATATTCCGGGATTATCGGAATAACAGAACGATGAAATCGCTGGCTCGTTCACATAATCTCCGATATGGAAAAAAACGACATTTCTCGATTTGTAATGTCTAATCGTTTTGTACACAGAGTTATCGATAATCGGAGACATCCTTCGCGTATTACGAATGCCGTGGAGAAATCGGTGCTTTCGGCAGATCAAAGACGCACCGCTTCCAAGGAAAAAGTATTTCCAGTATCGGACGCTCGATAACATCGCTGTTATCAGGTTGACGAATTGACCGACTGTCCGATAAGTGACAAGAATCTCATCCTCGACTTCGATCAGACGTCACGATTAATTTTCTGTTTTTTCTTTTTCTCTTTTTTTTCTAAGAGACAAGTACGTACTTTGGGTAGAGTCAAAGTTTCGGCTGGTTTCTCATTTATGTCCAATCATCGCTCGATTTGACGTAATTGATTGAACTTTGGAAGCATCGTACGACGTACTATTTCCTCGATATTCCGTTCCCAACGAATATTTGTGGATTCGATTTGTTAATTTACGAACGACGGGCATTTTAATTAGGGCGAATTTTCTGTTTTACGCGACAGGAAAATACAACACGATACGAATATAATTACTGCCAAAGAAGAGCCAACGACGGTACTAGCAAATTAAATGTTAAATCGAACGTGTATATAAAGATAATACGATACCCTTATATTTCGTTTTAGATTTGTCAGTAAAACGGTGCCAGTTTCTTTCTACTTCAAATCTTATCGTAAAGTGTTCTTAATCAATCGTTCGGAGATTATTCTTAGATCACCGAAGCAAATCAACTATTTTGTACGTACACGCTGATGTATCTCATTAAAATGAACGTTACTCGCAGATACGCGAGTATTTCTGAATTCCCAACGAATAAAAATATTCTTATTTTCTGCTTGATCTCTTCATTCCCATAGATATTATATATTTTTCATCGACAAAGAATTACGGTATCGAGATAATAGAAGTTGATGTGCACACAGAGCGGAAAAAGATCTCTGTTTCGTTTCTCCGAGCGACTGATTTCTCGAATTAGCACGAAGGAAATCCGATTTTCACGAAAAATAATGGATTTCGAAATCGCACGACGAACACAGATTATCGCGTTGTTCGCCAGATTTCATCGCTCTGGCAGACGGTTTAATTCGATATAGACGCGATGACGTCGAAAAAAGACTCGATTATCCCGAAGGTTTATCATCGCGTCAATGAAGTAGAAAATTTGAACAGGTTCGATGTAAGCGTTTCTAACATCGAACGAAGGAGAAGTTAAAATAGCATAGCGTACAATAATATTTCTACTCGTTTTGCTTTTATTTCGCGGTACTCGTAACTTCGTCGTATTTAGATTTTGCAGAATTATTTAACAGAGAATTAGGCTCTTTTCCATTTCGAAATCTACCTTTCTTCTTCCTCGTTACGATCGACTCTTCCAACAGGAGGCATCGTGCCAAACGTACGTTAGACATGTTCCAACGTATCACTAGGAGTCACGATCGCCGTCACACGCCTCTTTTATTTCCTTTTTACAACGACTTCTCACTTTTTTTAACAACCTTTTTTTATCGATAGTTTCGAGCAAAGGTGTAATTTGTTCTCGCGGACTTTATGCGCAACGTGCGATAAAACGAAGGTACCTTCTGCCGTAAGACGAACGTCGACCTGATCAACGATTTTCAGAGCAAGAATTTCGAGCCAGGAAACATTTTTATCCAAAGCGATTTTGTAGCTACGCGCTTATTCGTCAGAGTTAACGAACTCGGAGGATGAGAACGACGAAACGAGTTACTTTGTACAGAGCGGGGCGGTGATAGTACTACGATCGGGCAGACGGTGACTCTACGTGAAAAAATAAGGGAAAGGCTTGGTACAGCGCTTCGTTTTTGAGAAAATCGACCTTGAACATTTGACGAGCGTATTTCAATTTGCCTAATTCCGGACTGAACGAGGAGCAAATAATCGACGGGGATTTGAATCACGTTCGGAGATCAGCGAAAAACGTGAAACAGAATTTATGATACGCGTGTACATGTCTATCTCGCAATTAAACGCGTTTAAACTTTATTTCCTCGAGAACGAAGCCTTAAACGGGCAAATTTTGTTCCTCGTTCTGTACCTTATTTTCCTTTATAATCTCCTGTGAATCGTTTACTCGGCTCTAGTATTTAACCGATTCGATGTATACTCGACAAATTTCCAAACTCGATCTCCTCGGATACGAAGAGTCAGGCGGAAAGCTTCTATTCTATATTTGCAATTTGTTTGTTCGCGTATGATCACCCCCTTGTCCGCTTGTACTACGATTATCGCCCCACCCTGTATCGCAGATAGCTATATGTATACAGTGTGGCTAACAAGTGTAAACGAAGCGCAGAGTAAAAGTATAAAAAGATACGAGATGATAAAATAGAGAAAAGTGGGATAAAATATGTATCGAGAAAGAGAGTGACAAAGGGTGGCAAGTACGACTCGTCGATGCGTCGTTCGCTATTTAGAGAACAGCAGCGAGTCAGAGGGACGTCGATCGTTCCGGTGAAACGAGGCGAAGGCATTGATTAACATTAAAAGCAAGGGCTCCTAGAGAGACACTGATAGATGTCTACGTACGCCGATAGAAAAAAGAGCCGGGCCTAATTCAATTGCAGGCCGCCGTTCCGCAAACACTCATGATAATTCAATCAAGCTCGCCCCATCCAGCTATCGCTGTTCCTCCCTTTGGACCGGCCCCATACGACCAAGGACCCTGGGCCAGAACGTTGCAGAGGGTGGAAACGGCTTATAATCTCCGTACGAGAACATCTGCACTCTAATCGGCTGATGATTTCCACCTAAACCTTCGTCTATCCTTTTCTAAGCACTGGCCGCGCTCCGTGACACGCACGGTGCCCTTCATCGGTAAATCATGCGGTCGTCTATGAACATTTCCATCGAAGTATTCGTCGTTTCACGCGGATTTTATCGTTCCTACGATTTATAGGCAATTGTTTTTTTAAGCGATTCCCGAGAATTACTCGGAATGGTTTGTCCGACAACGAGCATCAGCCGGCAGTGGCCGCGATTTCTTTATTTAGAAGACGAGAACTTCTTCCCGCGTGGTCAAATTTAAACGCAATGTCAATTTCGCGCGTCCAATGTCGCCTGTTTATATTCACTCTCGTAAAAATAACGTAGTCTTAAAAGTAGTCTTAGAGAATTATATTCAGAATTATATAGTTCCATCGTAAGAGAAACCCTTTCTGTCATTCCACGACTATTCGGTTCAGACGATACGCGTCGAACCGCGCTTTCTTCGGATCGCAGCTATACATTTTCAACAACAATGACAAGTGACAATACGGAAACGATCATTTTTTGATTATCAGTTTATATTTATAGCAACGACTGTGCGGTAATTGTTATTGTATCGTGCAGCGGCGCCACGTGACTCTATTTCAATCTTTATAGATACGCTTGTTTACGGTATTGCTGTACTTATCGTCGATATAAACTAGTTTGGTATTATAATTAGAAATCGTTATGCGTTTGTACCGTTAATTATTCGTAATTGATTCAAAACTCGGTTTCTTCCAACCATACTATTCTAGCAGAACGTTTTTCGTTGCAGTTTTCTTTTCGAAAGTTCCAGTTTGTACACGTTGCGCGTATAATTGTACCGACAACCTGAAATAATCTTAACTATAGCTAATTACATCAGCCTAGATATAAGCATAGCCGAATCACCTTTCTTGGAAAAGTCGAAAGAAACTGAAATACGTTTCGGCTGTGAAATATCCAAATTCTATATAGATACGAAATTTATTCGAAAAACGTCACGTTTTACGTATGTGACATTTGTTTCAAAGTTATAAGTAGGTATAAGATTATTTTAACAATGTCACGCGAAGGCTGTGTCATTGGTAATTTGTCGCAACGTCAGTTGATGTAAATTATACGAAAGACTGTTTCGAACAAAGGAAACGATACGAAAGAACGGCAGTTTCGCGCTTTTTCCGTATAGTTACGTTTTTTCTTTTTTATATATATATATATAGAGACATTCCGAATATTGGCGACTCAATGAACGAAGATAATTAAATCCCGTTTCCGATTAGAGTAAAAAATTCTCTCTACGGTGAAGAAAAATGAAACGATTAAAATAATTTTTCTTCCAATTTGACTTGTAAATCTCACGCCATTGAATATGTATTTTTCGAATTTTTATATTCATAACAATTACGTCGTTAACGTACCTAAACGATAAACAATAAATAACGATGGGAAACGAACTACGCGGAAAAATGTACATAGTATATAATCATCGTGATATACGTACAATAATAGCAATAGGTACATACTATTATATGTAATATATCGTTATTGCTAATATATCGTTCGTTGATGTCAATTGATAGCACATAGTACATCGTTCACACGGAATATGCCGCGACAGTACATTATTTATGTTACGAGCTACGTAATATTACATCACATAGATTCGATATTGACCGATAGTATGCTATTTACAATGCAAAGTACATAGCAAATCTATGAAATACCTATTAGAATATAGCATGATGTTCGCATCGAATGCAAGATAATAGATATACTATTTATACTCTATGCTATATATAATAACAGATTATTGCGTAGTATGCGCTATTCGGTATTGATACTATACGCTGTACATATATCGATATGTTATTCACACCAGATAATGTACAACATGATACTTGTCATTCTAGATTCTAGAATATGCATTACTCGAGCCAGTCACTACGGTACGCATACCTTACCGAATCTTTTACTTCACGATCAATGTACGTTATAAAAATATAATTTCGCGTCGTTCCTTCGTTTATCAATCTACGTATTATGTGTTTGATATCGGATGGAAACGAGACAGAGAGAGAGAGAGAGATAAAAAGATGGAGAGAAAGAGAGAGAAAGAGAGAGCGAGAGAGCAAGAAAGGTAGAACAGAAAGACGGATATTTAAATATTTAAAGTCGACGTCAGGTAAAGTTATACGTATCGGTGAATGGTAGAGAGATAGAGAAAGGAAGAGAGAGAGGGAGAGAGAGAGAGATTGAGAGAGAAATCGCAGCATTAATGTCGTGGTCGTTTCCGATGCATGGAATGCCGATACCGTGTAACTTTCAGGGTCTAATCATGCAAATGTATTAACCGCTAATTAAAATTGACGCAAGTTGCGTTCTGTTCGGTGACAATTGATCGTCGATTTCTTCCTCTTGGCGCTGCGCTACGCATCTATTCGATGGAACAATTTCCAGACTTCTTTGCGAGCTTTGTTAACGAGACAGAAGCGATTTAACGAAAGAGACGATCGTAGGAAAGGTAGTGGTATTAATCGTTGCTAGGTGAAAATGAATATCCTGGAAATCAAATATGCTCTTCGTTATTGATGTGTGCTTTGTTTGTACAGTAGTGGAAGTTCACGGATTTGAGATTTGTATTTATTCAATAAATTTGTACACTTGTAATACATTGTTTAAATATGTTTTGAAGTTAATATTCGTTCACGCTTGCCAAATGCCACGAATATCTTATAAACGTCGTTCGTTACTTTCCCGCAGTAGCGCAGAACGCCGAATAAACGAAAATTCCCAGCGATTCGTTACATACAAGCGACAAAGAAAAGTAGAATAATACGAAATAAGTATTCAGCTACTTTATACATCCTAATAATAAGCACTTTGCGATCATCGCAACCGGTGTGTTCAACCGTCTTTTTCGACTATTCGCGGCGCACGAGAGGTTACGTCTAAATCAGACAGCCGCTTCTCCTTCGGCATTCCACGATACGCGTTTCAAGATTCCCAGCGTAGAAACTGAGAATTTTAACAGCCGCTGGTCTATAATTTCCGCGACCAGAAAATTGCTTTAAAGATTTATAACGCGCGATGAAGCGCGATCGGAGCAGCTGGTTTCCAGCGTTTTGAAAATCGCGTCTCTAGCGAAATCGGTCGAGGTGACAGACCGGATTCGCTTGAGTTTATTTCTGATTGCACCCGTGCGGACCGATTCGGCGGCCGGCTATTCGGCAGTTAAGTAGAAACAAATGAAGTGAATTCAAGGAATTCGAACTAACAATAAGACCGCGGTCTTTCGGGCTGCTCTAAATAGTTATTCGAAATCAAACGCTTCAACCGATCTCCTTTACCTCTACTTTAAAGCTACGTTTCTTCGCCCATCTTTTCCTCCGCATCGCGCGCGCCAATCTCGCATTATCCGACGTTTCTTGTCTTTCGCCGTTCAAACCGAAACTAAGGAAGGCAGATGTTCGAAAAACTGACCGCTGGAACGCGTCGACCGTTAAGAAAATCTGCGACACGCCTCGCGCATCGTTCACCGACGCGTGTGAGATACGCGTTTCACGTACTTGCGTCTCTCGCGTTGTCGAATTTATTTCCCTTCAAATGGAAAAAAGTCCTCGTGAAAGAAAATATTGCGCGTCTTGGAGCGTCGATCTTGTTCGGAACGCGCGTTTATTCCACTTGGATAAATTGGAGTAAAAGTTGAACTTATTAGCGCCCATCGGCTTATTCATAAACGATGCAACAGCGCTGCCATTACGCGAGATAAACGTCTGGATGTAACGTTCCGCCAGGGTAATTACGATCGATGTACGAGATCTATAATCCTTGGTGAAACACGGAAAATACATGTTAAACAAGCTGGCGTAACACGACGTAACGTCGAAACGGTAGTAAGTTATCGTGGAATCGTTGTTTGCTACTGAATATTCTGCGGCTATGAGATCGTGTTAGCGAATTATCTGATTGGAGGATGCACGTACGGGGTCGAGTTTTGCCGATGAACTCTTTCAGATCTTAAACAGAATCGTTTAAACGCGAATCTGATTTCCTTTTTTCTTTCTTTCTTTTTTCATCTTTCCTGTCACCGCTACGATTTTACGTCGCGTTACGGTAAAGCGAGTCTTCCGTTTTTTAACGAGAAAAGTTTATCGCGTTTGTATCGTTACCGAACGACACAGGAAAACAACGCGTTCGCAAATTTTTTAAACATTGTCCGAATTGTTCGAGAACGTAACAGCGGAAATCTTAAGGCCATAAGAGAACAACGAACCATCGTGAAAGTTTTAGACGCGAAGACCACGGTTGACACAGTGGCTGAATTTTTCAACGGCAAGTGTAGTATAATCGTTGGGTATCTCGGAGAAGAAACCGCGTTCGAGTAGTAAAATCTCGAGGCAGGGCGATCGTTGGATCGCTAAAACGTGCGCATAATAGAGGTTCCATTGTGAGCAAAATTAGCGATCGGAACTCTTTGTAACGTTCGCGCAAAAATATTCCGCCGAGCAACGAATCTGCCATTATTTTCAACCGTTATTCACATGCTGTCGCGTTAAGTTACAAATGGTGGAACGATAAAATTTCACAAGCCCCGTTACCGTATCACTTTTCGTTATTAAAAATTACAACGCACGAAATTTCCACGGTTTCAATTTCGTACATGTCACGAAGCTGAAAATTTGCAAATACGAATTATTCAGCAGGATGCCCATTTTATTTCGCGCGTTTCGCTAAATTGTTTTTGTCAAACACGTAAGGCTATTACGCGGACATGACAGCCACGCGAAATCGTAGAAAACACCGGGCCAAGCAAATTTGCGTCGGTGCATATTTTATACATAGCAACATGGGAAACCGGTAATCGGATTGAACGATGCCTGGCCTCGACTCGCATCAAAATTTCCGGAAAATATTCTAATTGATGGATCCCGGTTTCATTCGATATCGCGATATTATCTATACATGGATAAACGGATCGTCGCGTTGTTTCGTCTCGTACAATGACAATCAATTTTAATCGAAATAATTCTTCCAGCTTTTCGATCGCTTCCTATCCCGATCATTTCGCCATGATTTCTCCTCGTCTCTTTTCGTATTCGCCCGAGATCAACGCAATTTACGGTCCTTCGACTTTTGCGTCCTATATCTCGCCCTCGTTTCAACGAATTGAAACGTTTGGAATTTCTAACGAGACCTTCGTTTCTAGCACTTTTCGTGTCGAGGTTATTAGATGTATAAACAGAGGAACGCGTGGATAAATTTTAAAGCAGAAATGTTAATACAAATGTTAATACAAAAGAGTAAGCACAAGTAGGAACATAATTTGAGCTGGTCCCGATCCGCGCGCTAGCAGCGTTACCCTATAACTGAAAAGCCCGAAGCGATCGTCGTTGTCTACGGTCTATGGTCTGTCTTCGTCCCCGTCTATTGTTTATACGCTGTCGATGGCTTCAGTGCTTGAGAAAACTAAAAAGATCAAATGTAGAATTTTCCTAGAAGTGGTGACCACTTCAACATTTCGGCTAATTGCAAAGGGTATCTAATCCGTAGCTAGCAAGGCGACCACCGACGTTGCTATTTAAAGTTCAACCACCGACATGTCCAGCCTCTGCTGTTTCCTTGCCGAATACCGAAACATTGCTCGCGTCGGTACTCCTCCAAAATCGTTGACAATTCTTCCGTGAACGATCAGACTCGAGGGATGGCATCGCGAACGATTGACAACGTAGACGAGCCAACGCACTATCGCGCTGTCGATTCGTAACTTACGAACGCGAATTATCCAGACGCAAAATCGATTTTCTAAACGTCTTTTCAATTTTCAAAAACACCGATACTCGTGAAACTAGGAAACACGTCGCGATCGACGAGCACGGGATAAAGTTAATCGACCTCGAACGAACATCGAAGGAAATTCGTCGCAGCTCGATGGCGAAGTTTCAAGCGACGGCCGGTTGCGTTGTATTTCGTTCGATTCAGCCGTACGCGAATTCGCGATATTTTTTGACAATTTCTACGTACGCTGTTAGCAAAGCGAACCGTCGCTATTTTGCCGGACGAATCGCAACGTTTCAACGACGATGTACGCCATGGAACGACGACAGGAAAATGTTATTTCGCGAAATAATTTAACAGTATCGCGTCGATAATTCGTTGAGCGCGATCAAAGGGCGTTAAGAATAATCGGACGCGATACGAAGTTTGTTCTTGTTTCCAATGGAAAACTCGCAGCTAGAACGTAAGCAAGACAGGTAATAGGTTCGTATCGTGACGATTTAGTTCTATCAAATTTGCTTGTCGTAAGCATTGGACACGAATAATATATAAATTCTATTTTATTGGGATTTTACAAAAGTACAAGGAGAATGCAAAGGGAAAATATTTGACCCGATCTTCGTTACCCGATTCCCGTTATACGACGCGTTATTTTCACGTCGTAATGTCCGAAAACGAATAGTATGTTTTACTATTTGTTTACCGTTGTATTTTATCCGAAACCTTCGAAACGTCGAACATCGAGGGATTTACTGTAAAAAGTTTCAGACGATGGTTGCAAACGTTTCTAATTACCGTATAGCTGTTACTTCAACGATACGATTATTACTATGCATTTTAGTCGTTTCAACGAAGCTACGTATCTATGTAAATATTAGAGAAATCACGATCGATTTAGCGTTTGATGCACCTTGTTATCGTTCCAACGTGTCTTTGAATTTCATTGGCTGTACTAAAATATCGTTTAGCCGCTTTATTTTTGCAGCGTGACTCGGTTATTTCGCTGTTACAGATTTTCAAAATAAGACGAAGGTTAAAATATTAGCGTAGATCGAAGGATAATTTCAGAACCACCGTTTCATCGAACTGTTCAAATCTACCTAGATTTTTCTTTTCCTTTTTTTTTCCTAATTAGTCGACCACGCAAAGACGAAGCGAAGCGAAGAGCAAATAAAAGGTAAAAATATTCAAACAGTTTGTCGAGGTAAAAAATTGCGCAACCTGTGTGTAAATGTATCTGTATAACAAATTTACAGTGACATCGCATCACGCATTGACCAACGATATTTAAATACACCGAACAGATGGGATTTTTAAAGCTGTTTCATTTTTCTACCAATTGTAAATAAATGGCAAGAATCTATGGCGTAAGCCGAGCAAATTATAAAAATACGTCCGATGGTATACGTACTCTGAGAAGTGAGGTCACCGGGCTCGTCCTGTATGTTAACGGGTGAGATTTTCACTGACCTTGGAGGGCCCTGAAGGCTGAGAGGCCCGGGCCCTCCGGCAGCGGCCATCCTCTGCATCGCTGCACCCCCGATTTCCATCGCTCTTCCTGCCCTGCGCACCTCTCTCGACGATTTTCGAGCAATCTTGAGGCCTTCGTGCCAAGTACGACCGTCGGCCGTACTTACTTTTCTATACAGAATTTGACTAAAGTCTCGACCTCGACGTTCGAACTCTCTTTCCCTTCCCGATCAAATTCACCAAGGGAATCGTCGACTCACGAAATGAACCGGAAACCACTTCTTTCTTTTTTTTTTTTTTTTTACAAAGTTACGACATTCGATTCGCTGGTCGAACGACACACGAATTCGTTCAAGAACGAATATTTCCAGTCTGCGCTCGAGTCCAAGGTATTCGGATGAATCGGCTGCGTTGTGACAGAATTTAGTTCAGTTTCCTTCGCCTCTGGCCCGCTTTCACCGATCCAACAGTGTCGTCCGGTTGGCGATTGCACGTGTCAGTCGCGACAGATATTCGTAGTTTCATTCTCGAGTCTCTAATCGAGAATTTTCACCGGCTATCGACTATCCGCCGCGGAACAGCCGTAGGTCGTGGAATTCGCGAAGCTTCGCGTTACTCGCTGTGTCTCGCACTTTGGTTATCGCGCGAATTCCGTTGCAACCATGTTGGTCGTGGAATTTCGTTTTCACAGCCACTCGTCCACGGAACGAACGAATCGAATCGGGTTTGTACGATTTCAGCGAGAAGATTCGCACTCGCAGCGATAGCTTACCGGAGCCCACGCCATTTTGCGATCTTCCGGGCGAACGACGTCCTTTGCATCTTACCCTGGTCGATATTTGTCCACGATTCTCTCGAAAACGATTACTACTACCGAAAAGCACAGATGTTATCGGCACAAATTACTTTTCTCGATAAATTCCTTGGGCGTTTGCGATATCGTCTGACGGATATTGCGATCTTCGATTCTTCCAACGTCCTCCTGTCACATAAACATTCCGTCACGCGAACATTCCGTCTCTGCGGAACTTTCTTAACCGATCCGGGAGACGTTGTCGACGCGATCGCTACGCGGATCACCGGTCTAGGCACCCCGTGACTCTTTACTCCGTCGATCTTGTGCCACGGTAAAGAATCGTTCTTCGTCGACCTACGGCTCGACGGAATCCGAAGTGCCGTTTAGTCGATCTCGTGGAGAAGTAAGTGTTCCGGAGCAGAACGTCGGTTGTGCTATCCCATTAACCAGAATGACGAGCGTGGTCCGACAGAAAGTGGCGAATGCGCGGCATCCGTCAGAGACGAGAAACGTGGAAAGTGGCACGTGTGTGCAATTATTATTTCCTTATCACTCGCGACCGACAATGACGGCGTTGATCGTGACGACGAGCAAAAAAAAAAAGAAAAATAAAAAGTATATACGCACGAGGGAAAGGGGATGGAAAGGAGAGAGGGAGAGGGCTCGAGGAAGAAAAAGGAGGAGAGAGAGAAAAAAGAGAGAAAGAGAGGACACGTTACACGACGCAACACCAACGAGACTGACGGCGCGGGGCCCTAGGAGGCACTGACTGCCGGTTAGGTTCCTATAGAACCCAACCTAACCAGTCGATGCCCCCACCTTCGAGGTCGACCTTTTCGACCCCACTCCGATTTCAGTCCCACCACTCGACCCGCTCATCCACGTCCTATCCGCTCGCGAGAATTCGAGCCTCGATTCCACGCCGACGTCGAGCTATTCGTTCTCCCGGTGGAGTCGACTCCGTCGCTTCCACGCCTCCTGGGGGCAGCTGTGGGACACTTGGCCGGCTCGAGCCGCCAACAAAATGGCCGACAGACCTAATCGATTCGTACCTACCCTCTCCTCTTCTTTTATCTCGCCTCTTTCTCCCGTCCTCTCGCTCTTGGCTCTCCTACGTCGACCACCACCGCCACCGACACCGCCGCCACCACCACCGCCGCCGCCGCCGTCACCGCCGCCGCGCCGTGCCGTGCCGTGCCGTGCCTGCCGGTCCTCCAGCTTCGCGACCCACCGATCGCTTCCCCGACTCGCTTCTTCTCCGCTTCTCTACGCGATACTCGTTCAAACGGCCACCAAAAGATGCTACGCCGCTGTTCGCGCAACATCGTTTACTTCGTCAGTTTCTGCCGCGTACGTCCATCTCGCGATGTTTTCTTCCACTTTACGATTTAGACTGGTTCTTTCCACGGGTCCGCGAGACCCGTTATCACCGCCGAGTTTTCACCGCTGTCTACGTTCGCTACCTTTTTTATGCGTCTGCCTGGTCGTTTCCTCTTTTTTTTTTTCTTTTTCTCGTTGAATTTTCCTTTGACGTTTGCACCGCTCGCTCTTTTCCGCGGCAAGATCTCGGTACCGACGAAGGTTTCGTAGCTTTTTGCTTTTAAACGAGTTTCTTTCTTTTTCTTGTTTTCTTTGCCGCGCGATTGCGAATATCTTGCCGCTTTATCGATTCGCCGCGCGCTTTCAATCCTTTGTTTCCCCGAGCTGTTCGAACGCCCCGGCTTTCCATCCGTCTTCCTCGTCGCTCGTGTTTCGTTCGATCGTACGTTGTCGAATTTGGTGATCGGCGCGCCTCGCTTCGAGCTTCTTCGTACGAAATATTCGACGAATGTAGGTAGTTCTCCTCTATCGAAACGTTAAACATCTTTGGCCGGAAACCTCGCTCCGCGTTTTACTTATTCGTCGCGCATTTTCTAAATGATACGTTTGTCGCACGTTCGCCTAAATATCCTCTAATTTTCATACTTTTATATTTTTTAGTAGATATTGCCTTTGTTCGAATGCCTAAGACGCACAATCACTTTGCTCGATTGTGAAACGTCGTAGAACTCGTACGCGTAGCTTGTGATATTTCAGGTACTCGATTTGCCTTAATCACGTGCAATCGTTCGCGTATAGACCGAGTTATTAAAGAGGATGCGTCATTAACAACGTTGAATGTTCTACAGCGGCGCAAAGTGAAATTCTCTTCCATTCTCAAGCTACCTGCCTGTCATCGTCTCGATGAAATGCTTTGCAATGCGAGCGAATCGTAGCTTTCCGAGCTTTCTATTCTCACTCTACCTCCTGTCTCAGCCTTGTCTTCGCTCTGAAACTAAATACTAATTTTTCTAACCGTATCCACGTCGAAATACGTTTCCCAGAACTATATACTCCACGCGAAGCTACAATTTGCAGACTAACGCTAATCGTTTAAACCGATTCCACGGCGATTAATCAGTCGCTCGATTTATCGACACATTCGAGATAAAGAGAATTCGAAAACAAACCGACCGGATGCTGCGTGCAGGCCGACGCGCTTTTTCGCGAAAATATCCTAAACTGGAGCCGGCTGCGTCTGAAACGGAACGTAGATTCGAAACTGGCGGAAATCGCCGTTTCTTTCGTTAATTGAAATGGACAAGTAACAAAAATGGACGTTGTATCTTTGAACGATGTTTGGGTTTCTATTGCGCGAGCCAGACGATCCAACGAGCACGCTAAATCATTGGAAAATAGAAAAATAAATCGATGATAGCGTATACCTATAAACGCGACGTGTCTTACACTTTGGTATCGAACGCAGAAATCAAACATTTTCTTGTTAACATTTATAGTATGTAACAGGTAAATTATTACAACTACATGCTTCACAAACGTGTCTAATCGCAAATCGACTAGAGAGGCCATAAGCATTCGTCGTATCGTATTTTCACTGTTGATCGGTGATCGGTGATCGTAATGTTGTGACGCCTTGAAAACGTATAGCATCTTCCTCGACGCGACTTTAACGTCCTACTTTGTCTAAAGCTTTTTACGTAAAATTTGACGATTTATCCGAATTTGCGAAAAAACGTTGGACGTTCCATTTAAAAGACCAAAGGTGAGCGTAATATCTCGCTAAAGAAGCAAGGAAGTGAAAATGTCTCCCTGGACACCGTGCAACTTTTGTTTGAAATATTTTCTCCTATAACTTTCGAATAATTTACGAGTGATCTTGAGTCGTCGTGTTAGGAGGCTTACTCCGTACACGTAGCGTGATATTAACCAAAAATTACAGTAAAAATCGTAATTGCATCGGTTTCGATGAATTATACGCGCTTTGATAATTGTTGAAAATGTAACGCGCCAATTAATCTGATGACGATCGTACAATCTTTAAATTCGCGTTCTGTGGTAAGATGCGCACTCCCACGGATCGATAATTAATTTAATCATCGAATTCGTATCCATTTGCTATTCGCACGGTTCGCGTTTTCTTATCGCTGCCTGTTGATGTTTTATCTTACCGCGGAGAATCGATTTAAAAACGCCCGATTTTAAAACTCATAAATATTACTATCGATAACTATCGAAACTAAGTAACGTTATTTTTGTTATTTGTCTATATTATTATAATTTCCCATGCATCGAGCAGAACGAGACGCCACGTCGTTGCGTTCGAAAACGTCCAAATCCTCTTCGACCTTTTTCTTCTTTTCTCTTCCTTACACGCGTGACGGGCAAATTATACATCTTCCCTCATTTTTTGATATTTCTAGTAAAATTTTCTCGCATGCGTCCGATACTAACAAGAAAAGACAGCTCTGTGTTAGAAAATACGTATTGGACTGTGCAGATATTAGACGCGGATGTTCACGTCGTTCGAACAAAAATTCCACCACAAGCGCTGCTCGAAAGACGGTTACGGAAAAAAGAGCAGCCTCGAAGTGGCCAAGCGTGATTTGCCCTTCGAAAAAAGGACGATCTTCTGCGGTTCACCGATCACGTGCATCAGGCTAATCCGTACGTCGAGGCGTGAACGGATCTCGGTACGTTCAGTCTGTCCATTGTCGGGAACCTCCCACTTTTCTCCCTTCTCCTTTCATTTACGTTTTCCTCTGATTTCGTTACGGTGTCGTGAACGAGAATTCATCGTAGTACGGCGCAGCCTAAATATGTATTTTCCATTCGCGAACGCGATTCTCATTACCTGTATATTTCACGAAACTGTAAAACACGTTCTGATATTTCGCTGTTCTGCTCGCGTAGATACGAGCAAATAATATATTATTTAGGATAAAAAATTGCCGGAAACTCTACGACGAACAAAGCGTGCATACTCTGTGACAGATTAACAAAAGGACGCTCGGGAGGGCTGTTTTTCGTTCGAGTATCGTCGATTCGGTAAACACTTTAATTTGCTGGAAAATCGTTTCGAGTAGAGAAAAGGTACCGCGGACGCGAGTAATAACCGCGAAGAGTAAGACGCAGCGATCGCGGATTAACCGTGAACGTAGAGCACGTTTCTATGGCTCGACGATTTACCGCGTCTCTGTCAGCAAACTTTCGTTCGAGAAGAGATTCGACGATCGATTCGATTAAGATTCAAATTAGGTTAAAACATCGTGCGAATTTTCCACCATTGGTTTCACCATCGTCACGAGCTTCGCCGTCTAAAGCAAACCCGCGTCGAGGCAACGAACCTCGACCGCTTCCCTCGCTACAGCCTTTAAAAAACCTAAACAACCCCCTTTCGCGCGTTGCTGCTCCCTCTGTCCACGATTTACCTCCAGACACCACCAATAATTAATATCCATCTCGTAAACAACCTATCCATACTACTGGCATTATTTCAGCGCGTAAAAGCCACCCTTCCCTCTCAAACTCGCGGCCACTCGTTCACCTACACCCCGTATATTTATAACTACTTATACGTATTCCACTCAGCCACATACATACAATGCTGCTTTGTGAAGCGTGTGGCAACGCCGGCGAAGAAGGAAGAGGACGAAGAGGAGGCCTCTTAAGCGGCTCAGCGCGTACGAGCGTGTACGAGCGAGAAGCCGACAAAGCTATCAGCGCCGAATGCATCCCGGGCAGATGCTCCCTTTGCTCTGTGCTTCGGTCTCTTTCCTCTCTCTCTTTCTCTCTCTCTCTCTGCTTTCCCTTCTGTTCGTCGTTCCCTTTCGAACTGCTTCGAGTGTCGAAGCCATGTGAACCCTGCGTAATAATTCACCAGTCCCTCGTACGTATAAACTTGGAAACGTTCGAGGAGCAGCCATTTCACAAGCCCCGTTCGATCCAGTAATTTTCGCCGCGTTGAAAAATCCGACGAGCTTGTTGTGCGCCGCTTCTTCGCTCGGGGTTGCTTCACCGGCGAAACTTTCACGCCGGAGAAGAAGTTCCAACGAGAGGAAATTCGGCTCGAACGGACGCCGAATGAAAATTTCGCTGCAACGCCAGTCGATCGCGTGAACGCGTTAGACGAGTACGCTCGTCTACGTAGATCGCGATGAACTCTCTGAAAGTTAGACGCGAGCTAACGAGATCGCGATACGTCGCGCGCAGCTAATTTTCACACGGAGCCTTGGAAGAAAATTGCCACGGGATGTTTGAAAATATTTCAAACGCTCGTCCGAGTTTGTAAAAAATTCTTGCCGCGTAATTTTATTTACGTCGCTGTTCTCGATGCTGTTGTTTCGAAAATCTACCAAGTCGAGGCACGATGTTCGATCTCCACTTTGAATCACTTTCAATCGGGCGATCTGTGCGCGAAGCATCGTCGATTTCAAGCAAAGTCTCGCCAAAAGCGGTGACTGTTACGAAGAAATATATACATAGGCGATATCATCCGCGTGGACGCGCTTAGCATTTTGCCATGTTGATTTCTCGACAGTCCACTCGTCGCTCCTCCTTTAGTACGCAGATCGACCGATTTGTATATTGGCCGTTCGTAATATACGCGGAATTTCTATGCAAATACGTATGGAGATGATCGATCGGAAAACACTGGACATTCGCGCAGCAAGGAGAAGGAAAAAGAAAGAAAAATGAGACAATGACTAAGGTACAAAGGAAATGTACCAAATCAAAAGCGAAATTTATTAACAATCTTTATATTTTACTTTCCTCGATAAATTACATTTTCACCAAAGTGTTTACAGGATCCTTCCGATTAAAACCAGATCGAACACGATATAACTCGAATTATATTTCCTTACCGATATCGTAGTTAATTATCCTTCGTCGAGCGAGCGAATGTGCTCGAAATTATATCGCGTTTGGTGCACTTCTAATAAGAGAAACGTAACGAGCAGGTTGGTAAAAGTCTCGTTGGATCGAGAATAAGAAAGTTCGATTCTTTGGGTTAAAAATGTCAGCTTGTCGCGGGCCTTGATACGTCGTCGTACGCTTCGATTCTCGGTCGCTGTTTCTCTTTCACTCGCCTTGTCCTACCCTACGTTTCACGGTTCTACGAAATTGTTTCTACATCTGCATAATTGCAAAACTTGGATACCAATTTTTGTACGATTAGCCGGCGTTTATTGGCCGTTCGCGGTACGTAATACGCAAGTACAGAATCCGAGAGAAGTTGGGAAGATTTTTACTGAGACGTAGAAACGTACGGAGATGATCGATATACGAATTCCGAGAGTCCTTGGAAACGTTCGAATTAACATATTTTTGTCTTTAGATTTTGCGTAAAAAATGCGATTCCATGCCTTCGATCATTTTAGAACGGCCGAGCTGTAGATAAAGAACGAGAATGTATAATATATAAACGTCGAGTTTCACGATTTTCTCGCATGACTGTAAAATTACGACGCGATTTAACGAAATTTATTGGCAGCCGGTTCGAATAATTAAACTTCTGGGGCTCATGCTTCATTCGATTACGCGGGCAATTCGATGCATTTGGTCGAATCTTTCATCGGTTTTTTCCTTTTTCAATTTATGGACACGCCAAGTTCCACACTGGCGATATAAAAATATCGAAATCATCGCGAACAAAATATAAATATATATTCCTCGTGTTTTACGTGTATTTTACAATTCCGCCAAGAGATAAACTTTGCATAAACCGTTCGAATGTAAACCTACGAAAGTCATAAACACGAAGATCGATGAATAAATTATCTTGGAAACGCGTAACAGCGTACGGGCGTAATCGACCATTCTCGAAACATAAATCAATGAAAACCTGCAGATTCCAAGAATCGCAAATCAAACTTTATTGAAACTTTGCCACGTACAAAGCGACTTTTAATTTCCAAGCGTTTCCTTCGTCGAACGAACCATCGATCGAGAGATCGTGTCACGCGCGATCGCGCCTTTTTCCAACGAAATTTCGCTCGCGGTTAACGCGACAGTCGCGACCACGCGACTCCGATCGTGCCATTTTTCAACTTGCCGCGAGCACGCGGTAACGTGCGTGGATAAATCAAAGTTAAGCAACGAGCAAGCTCGTCGGCGGTTACGGGCTCGAGAAAATAGGAAAAAACACGAGGTGGCGCCTTGTGCTCGCGTAAAAGAGCTCAGCTCGGCGAGGCACTCGTCGCTGCAGGAAAGCAAATCCTACCTACTTAAGCGGCTCAGAACTGCTCCTGGTTCAGGCAGCCGAGAATATGGAGGTCAATCGGTTGCTCCGGGCGCCTCAGCGCGGAAGAAAGCCTTAATCCGTAGCCGTGGTAGGTTTTGTGCCTTGCCTTCCCTCGCCGCCCTCCCGCCCTCCCGCCCCTAAGGCCCCATACCCAGACGTCTTTCTCTTTTTTCTTCTCACCCTCGCCGCTGCTCCGTTCTCCGCCGCCAACAGTTCCGTCCTATCATTTCGGCTGCTCCGCTTGTTAATTCGGTCAACGATGGATTTCAGCGGATTACGCGGACGCCGGAATGTTCGCGTGCCGATAGTCAAATAACGTCAATTTTCTCGGAAGTAACGCGGTTGCAATTTCGAGTTAGTCGCGTTACATCCACGTGAAATCGACAGTGCGTGACGTTACGGCGAAAGGCTGACTCGAAGTTTAGAACAGAGTTTTCTTTTCTTTGGACTTTTCGTCGCGTCGAAAGAAACATTCGCCTCCGTTCGTTGGTATATGGGAAATGCCCACGGGGCAGAAACATTTTAGCATCGTAACGATTATTAATCGAAGGGAATATCTCCGAAAGGAAAATACTTTTCCGTCCTATGATAAAGTCGTATGAATCACGTTTAATTTTAATATTCCGTTGCGTATCGCGTTGATCAATACCATTTTCTTCTTACGTAACGTTTATTAAATTTTTAATTAATCGGAGGTGAAAACAATGGAAAATGGGATTTATAATACGTGTGCTTAATTCGCTGATAAAATCGCAATTGAATTACGGTGGAATAATAATTTTTACAATGCAATTAATTACGTGACATAACTGCGCGCGTATCAAACCAGAGGGAAATGGATCGCGAAGAGGAACGTTGAATTTGACGAATGAACTCTCTTTGCTCGCAATTAATAATTCATGGGTTCTTCGTCGCATAAAATTAAACGTCAGTTTACTCTCGCGTTGAAGATTGACGCGTGCATTCGTCCTTCTATTCGTCGATGGCACGATGTAAATATAGAAATACTTTGGCTCGACTCGTGTACGATAAAAACCGTATCTGAAATTAACGGTACGAAAAGACTCTGTGCGTGTTAAAATTCACTTTCCTCTTGATCGGCCAAGTTTCGTGATTCGACGAGCCTTTCGACGAAATTTCACGTTTCACCGATAATCCGAATCTGTTGATTTGCTGCGTTAACGTTACGCTTGCCTCTGCGCTTCTGCCAATTATCCAGTGTCAAATGTGAAAATCTTTCCTAACAGATTTTGGAGGATTCGGTCAGTGACGAGAAAGAGCAAAGCGCAAGAGGGTTGTGTACCGTGAAAAAATGACCGATAAGCTACTAACGAGGGTAGCCATGGTGGAGGTAAGGTCAGGTAGCGTTGTAAATTCGAAAATGGCCCTAACCGTATCCGCAATGTTTTGATTTGGAAATGTACCGTACTCGAGTAATCGCTGTGGTGGCACTCGACAAATACCACCACTCGACACTGACTAGTGTCGGACGACGGCAGCGCAATGGTTAACGCCTTAGATTACGAGCGTTCGGAAACCGGGATTCGAATCACCAGAGTCCGAGTTTTCTTCTATTCGAGTAAATTAGGAGGAAAATCAGCAATACCCCAGCAGCAACATCTACAGCCCCCAGTGACAATTACAGCGGACCAGGCCCCGACAACTATAACTCACTCACGGCCACCTCAACATCGCTATACGAATCTTGGAGAAGGAACGAACGATAGGACGATTACGATCAACGGCCAACGGCCTTCCCATGGTTCGTTCAAACAGCGAGGTTTGCGGTGTTAATAATGTCGCGACAAATAGCATTAATCGTTGGGCAAATTTAATAATTATCGAAACATGATATTTATCTTCTCCGTCGTTCACAGTTGTCGGTGTTCATTTGGTTTATTTGATCGGTCGTTTGATCGTTCGAGGCCTTCTCCCATACGAGAGAATCGCAAATATTTGTTTACAATAACGAAACATTCGCGATATTAATGCTATTTTCAGGTGATCTCGATAGTTGCCAATTTTCAAACGCGAATTTCTTAACGTTGCAGTTTCGTTTCAGTCGATGATACGAAGGGTTGTTATTACGGCTGAACAAACAGCGCTGGAACAATTTATAATATTTCTAGTATTTTCCTACTATTCCTTCTAAAACCTTCTCCATTTCTTCGTAAACCTCCCTACGTGACTGTACATACCACTTATAGATCGTTGTACGCGAAAGAACGACCGAAATTAATCTTACACTCGCAAGCAAATTTGTCTTATAAACGAGCGTCAGGATCCAGCGTATCGTCATCAGGCGAATGCTTCTTTGGAAGTTTCAAACGTTCGTTGCGCGTACTGCCGGGCGAGCGAGTGCGCGAGATCCGATGGAATTCCTAACAGCTAACATTTTCACGACTGTCGTGAAAACTGTAATCCTTCGATCGTAATCGCTCGTCGTCCCGGCCGAGTCATCGAGCCAACGACGTCTCCGCGCTCATTATCAAGCCAAAGGAGCTTTTTCGTTCCCACGTGGTCACGGCAAAAAGCGACACAGTCAAGAATTTGTAGCCTCGTTTACGATTGACGTTCAACGCGTTTAAGGTACTTCCTGGCCACACAGTGTGGAAAAGATCGCCGGCTACCTGAGCCTCGAACACGAGAACAGGATATGCGTCATAAAGCGTGGCGCCAGGCGCAACGACGCGCACTTAAACATTTACCGTGGTGGTAGCAGGTATCGCCGCTTATTGCCCTGGAGGTCTTCTTCCGTTTTCAATGGTTTGGCCATAATCCTCGTCGCTTTGGATAATTGCAAGCTCACGAATTTAATCGAATGATTTTTTCAGGGGTTTGGCCGATCGTGTTTTCTACGGTTGTAAATCCCGAAAATATACCTCTGGCAATAAAACGATAGATTTTGGGAATTTCGACGGTCGTACCAATATAATGAACAATTCCATTAAACCGAAGGAACGTCGTTAGCCCGTTAGTGAATAGTTGGAATAATCTAAGGTGGAATTGGACAGTTACCGAAAGTATGTACCGATGTAAGTAAATATTACCGATAAGCTAGGAGGACTTAGAATCGTAATTAAACAGTACCGTTTACTATAACTCGATACAAAGGTACAACGAAGGTATACGAAGGTGTTGTTGCCTTTGTCTTAGAATTAGAGGTTTGCAATGGTTCAAGATACAAACGTAGCCTGCAGGTTAATTTCCGAGACTATGAAAATACGGACGAAACTTTTCCAGCAAAAATAATTTCCTACAAAAGGAAACATCGTACCATATCCAGGATATGGAAATATCGAATAACATTTTTCTTCTTTTTATTTGACCATTGTGTACTTCGGTGCCATCGCCGATGCAACTCTGTACGTTATGTGGAAATGGCCGTTTTTCAAGTCGGATCGATTCTACGAAATAATTAGCCTCGGTGTTCTTTGTGACATGTGCAACCATTTTCCAAATGACGACGAATCTAACTTCGATATTGATCGATCCAATTATTCCGATGGTAGACCGACGTTTAATCGCATAAAAGTATATCCGATGCTAAGTAACTGTTCGATGTTTAACACGTTCGTACGATATTGTACGCTTGAAATTTTAATTTTTAGGAAGGCGCAAAGTATCGTTTATTTACAGATACGTTCTACGTACTAACGTAGCTGATACGATCGTGGTAGTTTCATTGAAGCGTTTGATGTTTGAAAATGTGGTAATCGGAGAATCCGAATTCATCCTTATTCGGAATTTTCCGTCAGTTTATACGCAATTTTCGATTATTTACAGTTAGATTCAATCGCTAATGTCCGCTAATGGAATCGATTAGATTTGTCCATTAATGAAGCTTTTGCCCGCGTCTTAATTTGGTAGTTAAGAATAATATCGGAAACGCTGATAATCAGAATTATTGGATTTAAATATCAGATAACGACTATAATCGCGTGATTTATCTTTATTCTACGTCTAGTGCTGGTTAATCGAATTATTGAAATGTTTCTTAACGTCAGCTATATAAATTGAACTTAGTTTCTATTAATCGTTTCTTAGCGCGTTTCATGGACACGATTTTCCTCGGATTCGAAATAAAATAGCCTGACCGAAACGATTTCGCGAATATCCTAGCTTAGAATATCCTGGTAATATTAGATCCATAAATACAATTTTTTAATTTAATTAAATACGCATAGTTCTGTCTTTCTTTCGCATGTTTTTTTTCAAAAAGAGATCCTGTTATCAAGATTTTAATAAAAATATTGCTTTCGTGCCCTACGGTAGTTTCTAAAGTTCGTTCGGTGTTATTCCGACATTCGATTAGCGTCCATTAAAATAATAAATTCTACACGAATACTCTGCTTTAACCTCGGTTAAAAACTCTATATAGTCTCCATGGGAATGTCTGTCGAGGATTACTACATCGTTAAAGCGTATGATTTTAAAGATACAAGACAAAAGATAACTGGAATGCTCGAATTCGTTATACAATCTGTTTCATCTATTCCATCAACGTATTTGGTAATTATAGCAGGGACAGTGGTAAACGAATGGCTTGGAACGGTAAGGTACGTAAGAAGCTTAAACGGGTGCTTAAATCGTCGTAACGCCAGTTCAGGTAAAAATTGTTCTCGTTAAATGCCCTGTAAGAGGTACGCGAGTTGGCCACTTGCGCTAGAAAGACGTGTCACGTACGTCCAGATGCTTTCGTTGCAAAATCGCCAGCGACCTGTATACCGCGTCGATAGGTATTTGTCGCAGAAATAAAAATGACGCGCGCTGCACGTCGGCTAACAATCGGATCGTTCGTTCGTCGAGCTACAGTTGCAGAGTGCACGGTGTCATATAGAGTCATCGATATCTTGGAAATATTTCAGAACGGATTATTAATAAATAAAATGCTATCGCTGCCGTCAATATTTATTCATATTCGTGTAAAATTCTTTACGTAAGACCCTACCAACGCGCCGAGGCGCTGCTTAAAAGATTGCACTCGCAGACGCGGTGAAGCGCGTTATGTTGTAGCGCACTGCACGCGCAACCGCGAGCTTATTGGTAGCGCAAGTGGTTAAATACCCTTTGAAATACGTACGGATAACTGTATACAAGCGTAAGAATTTCGTTAAGAAGATATTACGGTATCGGCCGATATTTCTCGGTCTGTTGTTCCTAAAATTTATGTTTGTCGTTAGCCGGCACTATACCACGCACGGCTTCTAATCAAGCGGATCGACGGTCGCGAATGTTTGCGGCGACGATTTACCGCCAAAAGTGAAATCGGTCGCGTCCGAGGCATAACGCGGACTCGGCGCGTTATTGTCAAAATTATAACAGACGCGGTGTCGAACCGCGCTGAAAACGGAGCAATATAGCGGAGGAAGGCGCGCGCGTGCGCCTGTACGTGTGGAAGCGCACACAACTATGGAACGAGTGGCAGAGCAACGGCGCACTCTGCACTTGGCCGCGCCGTTATCTCGGCACCATCTAGCCGGGCTAAAAGCTTCTCCCCATCAACTGGTCCGTGCCTCCTGGCTCCCTTCCTACGGACCCGCACCCACCTTCCTCTTCTCTTCTTCTCTTCTTTCGTCTTCGCGTCGACGACGACCGTGTGTCCCAATTTTTTTACAGCCCGCCCGCCTCGCAGCCGAACCTCCCGAAAACGCCGCGACCGACTGCTTAACATCTTGTTATACCCGTGTCCTCTGGTATTTTATATAGATTCTTCCTCCGGCCTCACCTATTCGCTCCACCTTCTCGATCGATCACTCCTCCTCTCTCGCACCGGTTCGCCTTTATGATTTTCGCCTCTTCTCCTTGCCAACGTTTTAACCAACGTTTTCATAGAGCCGAAAAAACGCTCGCGCTGTTGGGAAACGCACGGAGGTGGCGAGTCGCGTAGCGTCAGCCACGCGAGATCCCAACGACGTCGTTCGTTTGAATCGAGACGTGCAACTATCGTAGAATTCTCTCTCTCTCTCTCTCTCTCTTTCTCTTTCTTTCTGTTGTGTTTTTGCGTTTCGGTGATCGAGCGGTAAGCGAGCTTTTCGATATTTCCGCGGAGGACGGAGTTTGTCGATGAGCCGCCGTGAGACGAATTTGTCAGCTCCGGAAGTGCAAAGGACAGGCTCAAAGTTACGTCGGAGTGGAAATTACGACATCCTAAGAGCACTTTCTCTACTGGATACGCTATTTTGCTGGATACACACGTGGCGATGCTTCTGTACGAAAGCTCTTGCAGTTTGACAGAGTTTCTCGATACAGGCGGGAATATTTCGAAGGATACGATACGGGTTTATAGAGATGACCACGTTACGAAATTATTTGCTTCGTTAACTAGATAGAATTATAACGTTCGTAGTTTTTGAAACGTTGTTTTCGAAACGCTTGGCTGGTTAACGCGATCTCTACTTGATTATACGAGCTCTTTTTATCAACGATATTAATCCTTTTATACAAATAGTAGGCGGCAGTTGGTGGTGTTTTTCTTGGCGGGATATTAAAATTAAAAAGTTTCGACAAGCGGATTCAATTTGCCTTGAATCTTTCGTTTAATGCATTTCAAACATAATGCGATATAATAATACAGAAGGATTTTGCAATTTAAATAGAACCGCGAAGTTTCATGATTTATGTAATAATATTACGTTATTTTAACATATGATAATGAGATAACAGTTTTAAGCGGCATTCAATTTTAACCGTTTCCTTTTTATTCTTAGGAATTAAACTAGCAAAGCTTTCCGATGATTTCCGTGCACGGAAACAGAATAAATTCTCTCGCCGTTGCATTACCTGTAAGAAATTCCAAGTTTTTAGAGTTAAAAAGCTTTCGAAATTACACTTTAAATAAACAAAATGCTTCTTAAGTAAGTACCTTTACCTCGAATCTAAGTAATTCCTGTAAATGCACAGAGATCGAACATCGACCATCAAATTTAAACTTTTACTAACGAGATCGCGTTTTCCACGCGGCTATGTATCCATAATATTTGAAACTTTCATCCTGCCTGTATCCAGCCAAAACGAGTAGAAATTTGCTCGCTTATCGGATGACAAATACGATCTTTTCCTACTATCCACCGGCTGTAACAAAAATTCCTTCCAATAGCCTAATTTCCTATCGATGATTCAACGAGAAATCTCTTTGCGAAAAGGAATGGAAAACCTAAATACGTAGGACGAAGAATCGTAAAGAATACGACGATCCGAACGGACAGCCGTTTAGGTATTTTCGCGTTTAATCTGCCACGAAGAGATCGCGTTAGCTTGCTGCTGTGCATCGATGCACGTCGTGGTCAAACGAATTGCGATTTTAAAGAACGCGCAAACAAATCCGCGCGTCCACGCTAAGGCGAAAGACTCTCCCTTTTGGTACGCGTATAAAATGAAGGGTTAAGAGTAGAAGGCGGTCGCAAGGATAGACGATCGGTCGAAGGACTTCGGCTGGATCGAATCCTGTGGCCACGGGGGATGGGCCTGCCCCGAAGTCACCGGGAACTCGATGCTGCAGGTGTGTATCGAGGTGCACGCGTGTATACGCGTGCGTACTTCGATATTCCACGCGGGGGTGGACTGGTATTTACCGTAAAAGCGACAGACTTGCGCGGACCGAGTTTATCGATCGGCCGTTTCCAGAGCCGCTTAAACCCGCGACTCACGCCCGAGGATAATAATTCATGGCTCGAATGGCGATCGCAGAAAGGGAATTCCGATGAAAGCGTTATGATTCTGCGACTCGACGGTCCGCGGCCGCCCCGTGCATTGTGCCGCGCTAATTTTTTCGTTTGCCACGGCATCTCGTCCATGATTGACATAATTTCGAATTTTGAATGCAGCAGCGGCAGCGAGTTTCGCGCTGCAGATCGATAGATACGAATTTTCACGTCGACGTTGATTCTATCGTTCGTAAGAGTTTTCAGGTTGCAAACACGTCGTTGGGAAAATTTATCAGCCGGTCCTTCGGCAAGACGTTACGATCTTTCGAACGATCACGCGTTTACTCGGACGATCCTGCGTTTCTTTCTCAACTTCGAATTTCTTTACTTTTTGCGGTAGAGGCTTCGACTATTCGCTAAAGCGCGGACCTGTTAAAAGCGAAAGGAAATTCATTCGTTCGGCAATCGAATCTTGAGAGTTATTTTTTCGGATATTATTTTGCATTATTTGCTCGGGTGGTTGCCAGTAATTCGGAATAATGTAGGTTTTCGAAGAACTCTGTGTTATAACCGTTACGATAAAATTTAAGCCGAGGAAGCTCGATAAAATCATAAAAAGTAAACCTATTGTTTCTATTAATCAAATTATTTGAGACAATGTAGGCAAAGAAGTGTTGGTATCGTTGCATAGGGAAATATGATTCAAGAGTGCGTTTAAAATTGATGAAACGCGCTTAATAATCCGCTTTCTTGTTGTTATGGATTCGACTAAACGCGAACCGTGCGACGTTCGGCTAAATAAAAAGTTATATATACGAATCGTTGAAACGGCGTCTTCGGCCATGAATTGTGAACGTCGATGAGCAAACGGAACGAGGGATATGGGAGGTGACTGCGGGAGGTGTAGAGTGTCACTCGGTATATAACGGCACACTCGACCAGGCTGCTAGTTAGGCAGATGAATGGAGCAGCGGCTCGGATCTTTGATCTAGGGTAGGATGCCACTCCACTCGAGGACTTCTAGTCCTGTCTAGCGAAGGCAACACCTGCATTCTGCGGAAATAATAGCTCGAACGTCGCTCCTCGCCGCACAGATCGTTCCACGAGACTAACGGCCGTTTCTATTTTCGATCGTGTATGCGATCGCGCCTCTTAAATTTACTTACGGGCGTCTATATCTCGATCTCGATACCTTCGCGTCACTGTGGGAACAACGCAGCCGAGATGGAACGTCAAACTCTATGATAAGTCGTCCACGAAAGCCTGAGAAGAGCGCAGATTGAAATACAAGAAATCCTGAAATGCATTTACGAATATAATAGCGAAATAATACGCGAGGACGAATAACACTCCACGTCGGTAATGATATACGTCGAAAGATTTTTCTACAGACACGAAACGCATCAAATTTTCCATCTGGCTAGAGATACAGTCTTGAATGTTCGTACTTGGCTCGAGGCGACAGAGGGATTCCCATTCTACCAAGCAAGGTCTGCTGTAGGACCAGCAAGGGGTTAATATTTTGGCTCGCGACCCTGCCAGTGTAACGGATACGTCTAGCAGGGACCAATAACTTTTCAGCGTTTCCATATCGTAATTAAAAGAACGATCGCGTTACATTTGATAAAATCACGCGTTGCTTCTGCCGACTGATGTAGCCGACGTAAATTATTCATCGGTGAAAGATGCAATTACGATTTGCCGAAGATTGCCGAAGTCAGGAATTCCAAATATCTAAATAAAAAAAGCAACGTCGTTTTTGCCGATTTCAATTTTGATTCAACGCCCGATACGTTGAACTTGAACGAGCGGACGTTGCAACATTGTTAGGAAGAAACGGCATTACGAGGTGATTAATTAAGCAGATAAATTGACACGTGTCGGGATAATATTAAGGAATATGTAACGTCAGCCAAAGGATAAATAATAGATTGTGTTAACAGCGGGAAATTAAAGCCGCAAATGTCTAACGAAAGTACCGCGTCCAGTCATTTTGCTTAAAAAGTCACGGGATGAACTCGTTGAAAAAGATAATGCGTCTCCTAATGAACAGGTGGAAAGCTGGCGAAGGACCAAAGGTGGTGATTATGCTAACAAACGTGATAAAAAGTCCGAGTTAAACCGTACCGTCAGAGAATAATTGCAACTGCTCGTTTTTCCGTTGTATTCGAGACGCGCGTACCCGCGTACGATTAGCGTGCGCTTTTTACGCGAAACGCGTAGGTTGTTGCACAAACGAATCTCGGACGAGGATCTGACGTCGGAAGTAACGAATCGAGAAAGCAAGGGGAGAAGAGCGCGAAGCGCAGCAGGTTTCTGGGTTGACAAGCTTAATCTAGCGCGCGGAGAGAAGGGCTTTCGCCGTGACGTAAAACTCCATGGGGGTTAATACGTGTTTGGACGCGTGACCCACCACGTAATGGATCCCTAATGCGAACCGACGATTATTTTGCTCTTTCTCTTTTTGTCCGCTATAATCGGTCAGTGACAAATTTACCAGCGATCCGAAAGCTTTTAGCGGCAAAACTTTTGCATCGATCGAGCTTATTTCGTTATCTTCTTGCCACGCTCGTTATGGATATTTTACAACTACGTAACGTTCCAACGTATTCGTGGAATATTCAGCCGTAGGAACGTAACGCGCGTACACCACGATGATCGTCGATAATTTCGTCCTTATTTTGCTTTTCGTTGGCACGATAATTAATCGATATCGATAAGTCTAAGATCAACCAAGTTCGTCGAATAGACGCGTGGACTAGACACCGGTAGAAGATAGAACGGACACGCGTGACACGATAGTCAGGTTAAAAATTTGTACGATTACGTTTAAATGGAAATAAGGGAAAGAGAAAGGTATTTTTCTCGCCGAGGGATTCGATGAGGTCGAAAAATGCTTTCCTGGAAGGCGGATAAAAATGCGCGCGGTGCTTCCTAAATACGGGATCCACCTCAGACACAACGATGTCTGACAGGGACTCTCTCACAATATTGACTCTTGACCGTGAGTATTTATCCTTTTTTATAGTTACATATTTATCCGTGGCTGCCCTTTTGTCGGCCGGATAGAGAAAGCCACGGTCCCGCGTCTCGAAACACGACATATAGACATAACTGCTTTATCTATATAGATGCAGCCATCCTACCAGCTGCATCTGCAGCCGCATCTGCAAAGTGAACCAGTAAAACTGGCTTCCCTTTCACGCTCAAAGGCCGTAATCGTCGCCAGTAGACAAAAACCTCGGAGAAATCCTCGTGTTCCGCCTTCCTCTCGTCTTTCGTTCTCGTTTCGGGTATCTCGAGGAATCGGAAAAAGCTCGTTCGATGTTTTTCGACGTCGACCTTTCTTCGATCGACGACGAGCTGCATAATTGGACGATCGAATAGAAGAAAACGGATCAACGTAGGAAGCTTGAAACGCGGACGAGCAATAAATAGGCGGATCGGGTCGTTCAAACGGGGAATCAAATGCGTGCATCGCGTGCAAGGATCCGACTAACTGACTGGCTGACTGACCACGGGATGGCCAGGGGTTGAACAAACGGTTAAGGGATGTCAGGATAGTTAGGTGTGCCAGGATGGAACGCAGACGAGCACCTAACACGCAAATTCGTATAATCGTTACGTGCTTTGCCGCGTTTACGCGTTACACAGCATGCTCGTTCGTGTTGCCGCGACATGTCCATTTACGTACACGACTCAAGGTGATTTTCTTTTAATTATACCGCATGCTTGCAGTCACGGTAATTTATAATCGTTGGAACATAAATTCTTTTCTATCTCTCTGCTATATTTAACGATACGATGCCCGAGGTAATTAGCTAATGGCACCGCGAATATTATGCGATTTGTATATTTTAAATGGGATCCGTGATTAGCGATCGTTTGCCCTACAAACGAACGAGGTACCTATCGGATACCATCTGAAAATTCGTTACGATGCTAACGGGGAATCAATTTACAATACGTCGCGATTACGGTCGAACGGAGGCTCTAGAACGCGATCGCGGATTTCAAATCATTTGTTTGCAAAGCTTTGCTAGCGCATTGAGAATGGATTTGTTTGCTAACATAAAAGGGATCAAAAAGGGATTATCTGCGCAAACAGGGCATCCGTTACGTTTTATCATGCTTGTTCTCGTATTTTTCACGCACGCGATCGTTCGTGTTATCTCTTTTATCGACTCCGCGCAACTGTTAATATTTTCGTATGCTTTCCAAACGCTTTTATCTTACCCCGTCGATACGTACCTGAGAAATCAAACGGGTAAACTGGCTCGCCTTTTTCATTCTCGTTCCATCGTTTTTTCCTCTTCTCTTAGTGTTTTTCTTCTTTTTTCTTTTCCTCGTTACCTTCGCGAAGTTACTTCGCGAAGACGCGCGTTTACCAACAAAATCGAAAGAGGCGGCACCTCGCCCCGTCTGACAATTGGCGTATCAAAACGTTTCCCTTTCATCGCGTATAATCACCACGTTTCGTTCGTCACGATGGAATTTCTATCGGAAAGCGGGAATCGTTGCGTCATCCTCCCACGCGAGAACGTACATACAAATTGTGCCATCTGCAAATCAAGTAGAAACGGCGAGCATGAGCTGGCTAGGGCCAGTGGCGATGATGAGCCTACGATCCGATCAACAGCTGCCCTTCTCGGCCATATGGCATCCATCGAGCGTGTGCCACCCTCTCCTCCCCTCTCCTCACCTCGCCTCACCTCACCTCTCGCCTCTTCGTGCGCCACCGAGGCACTCACGTGCGAGTACATCTGATAAGAGATCGCGCCGTTGATAAACCGACCGAGTTCAGGCTACGCCTAATAAATCCACCAGGCGCGAGTCCCGTGAAAGGAATACAGAGCCGCGACGCTGCACCATTTTACGCTGAATTGGCGGGATTGTCGTTTGACGGAAGTGACAGTTGTTATTCCGAAATGTATTTCTCTTTTTGTTTCCTCTGGAATATCGTAGATTGGAAGGTGCGAGGCGGTAGCTCGTGATGAATGAGTTCGCGTCGCTTATCGACTCCAAAATCTTTCCATTGTTCCACGTTATTTCGCTCGGCCTCGTTTGGTTTTGAGTTTCGATCGTACGGACCGTTCTTTGCACGCTTTTGTGTTATTTCACGCAATCGTGTAAAGCACCGGGGACGACTATCCATACGAGTCGTTTAGAATCGCATCGTATTAATTGGTAATCACTTAGACATATTTTTAGTCGGTTAATTTTTCTCGTCCATTCGAACTTTCTGTTCTTGTATCTAACGAGCGGCATCGTTTTCCGGTTGATTCACCGGTTGACGCACGACGATACTCGTACTAATGACTCCATTTAGAGCGTGTCTCGGCACGCGGACGTATGAATCGTAAGCGGTAATACGTACGTGCCGGTACGATAAAGGATTTATAGCGGGGAGGAGCAACGGAAGCAAAAGGATTTCAAGAAATCCAGCTTCCACGTCGTTCGTACCCTTCGACGTCGGACGCGATAAATATTTTCCAGGACAATGAGCGACGTTGAAGCTTTGTCCTGCTTTCGAGCGTTCTTGTGGCTTTCGATCGGAACCACGTCGGGAAAGGAAAGAATCACCGCGACCGGAAGTCGGGGACGATCTACCGCGCATCCGGCCACGCGTCGCCACAAGTCAATTAATTCATTACCACCCTCTATCTTTCTTCCTTTTTTGCCCCTGTTTATACGTTTCTGTCACCTCTTTGCCACTTAAAAATATCAGGCCCGAATAATTTGCTACGATATTTCGACGACCAACGATTCAATCAAATTTCATTCTCGCGCAATACGCACGTTACACATTTTTCTGTATTTCGACCTTTGTTCGCGCAAAATAGCCTTCGAGTTATCGAAGTAACGTTCCGTGAACGGAGGGACCGAGCAACGTTAAAAATCCAACGAACGTGTCAGCCATCCAGTTAGTCTCGCGCGCGATTCACCGATCTGGAAATACCTTGCTACTTTTTGTCACACTCGCCAACTTTAATAAGACTTTTAGATAAAAATGTCCGAATTTATAAGACGGCACTGTCGAATTACAAATTAAAGTTATCCTTCGTCCTACCTGTCGGAGTTACAGTTGCAGGAGTCGATGTCTCTCTGCAAAATACCCATATGAAGAGAAGGATGAAATCAAGCGCGCAGCTATCTCGATGTTTGATCACGGAAACGGGCTCCTCCTCCTGGAAGCCACGCGGAATGACGTTGGCTAGAGGGTGGGTGCATTTTAGGGTTCGCATTTAGGGGTGACTTTTGGCTGCGTCGTTCACGGAAACGCGGCTCGACACGTGACCTCGATATTCGAATTCATTGCCACCGACACGTGACTTCCAATCAGCCGGCATTGTGTCAGAGGTTGTACTCGCTGCTCAGAATTTGTAGATCGTCCTAACGGCCGCGCACGCTGCATCGAGGATTAATCGGTCGTTCGAGAGTTTCCGTATCTCTGTACTCGAGTCCTTGCGTGTTTTCTTCTTTCTCGAGGAGTCGGATGAAGCTTTTAGATTATTTGGAGGAAGAAGACCGCCGATAGGAAGGAGAGTAGCGTTCGATGGCATTAAACGAGGACGAACGACAAAGTAACAACGTGGAGTCGAAAGTAAAACAGCGATTGGCGGGAAGAAAATGGAAAGGATCGTTTAGCGTTAGCTAGAAGGAATTTCTGGATCGACGGTAACTCGAAGCTTCTGCGTCTTTCTCTCTTTCTTGTGTCTCGGCCACACAACGCTATTCCCAGAGGAAGAGGTGGAGAATTTCTCGTTGCGTGTTCGCAGGAACTGACTGCACGCTTCTCCCGGGGACGCTGACAAATAACGCGTGGCGTCGTTCGGCCACGTGACGCCTAATTGACGCTACCGTGACGTCACGTGCCGCGACTCTGTCCGTTCGCCAGCTTGCAACCGCTCTAACGCTCCGTAATCTATAATAAGCGTTCTCGCGGATTCGTTCGTTCTTTAACGTTTCGTTCCGTGGACGTTTTTCCACGTCAGAGGTCGATTCGTGCCGCGAGAACCTCGCGATCCGGAAGGCTTCAAGAGCCGAACATCGCCGTCTCCAAGTGCGTTTCGAGACACCTCCGGTCGGTTGGTTTGTTCCGTGCTCGAGACGACTCGTCGGTTGCGGACGAGGACGAGTGTCCTCAGGATCCATTAATCTATCCAGAGTCTCGGTAGCGTGGCAGTTTTTCTCCCTGGCAGGATCTATTCTTCGCAAACAGGATCCTGGAACCGCGTTGCGTGATGTCGCCCCCTCCATCACGTACGAAGGATATCACTTAGCCGGCATCGCCCACCCTTAGGAGCCGTGACACGCGCGCGCGCAAAAAAAAAAAAAAGAAAAGAACAGAAACACGCGGACGGAAAGAGAGAAGGGAACCGCAGGGGTTGCGCGCTCGACCTCCTGCCCCTCTTTTTCGCTTCACGGGGGTCGGCCAGCAATAAAAATATTGATGGTTCGGTTCCGGCCACGGACGGGACAATCGACTAATTATTCAGGGACCACGCGATCCTGCCCGGATATTTCCATCTCGGTGTGTTTTCCTGGCCTCTCGTGCGTGCGTCTAGATGCCGCGGATAAGGGAGGTCTGTAAGAAAGGAAGGGCTACGATTTTTGTAACAGTGACGAACGTAAGACCGCGATGCGATTCGTTTAACAGTTCGTATACTCGACTGCAGTTTATTTAATCGCAAATTCGATTAGGTAAGCCTTGTGACAGTGGTTATTAACGTAAAACGATAGGGTAGTCGTTGCTAGTATTATTCGACCTATTCGAGTAACTCGAACTCTTGGGTTGAGCCGAGTAGAGCGTTCGAATTTTCCCAAATACTTGAAACGTAGATTTGTGGAGCAAACGACGTGTGAAAAAAATGCGAATTACTCGAAGAAATATCTTCCGCAGGAAAATTATCGTGTTGCTGGAAAATCGATGTATTTTCTAACAAATAGCGCTATTAGCAGAGTGAAAGATACGTAATTTTCTCGTTTTTTTTTTTGTTCTCGTTGAAAAAAAATCCGCTATCCATTTTAACACGGCAGAAGGAAAGTGCGACAGTATTTTTAACTAACCGGTACAATCTCGGTTTTACGCAATCCACAGTGCGTGATCAGATTTGTTCTACGCGGATTCACTTTTTGGTTTACATCCTACTGGTCTCTAGCTTTTCATTTTTATTTCTGTTGTCTCTATTTGCTAGCTATCGTAACGTATATCGAGAGAAATTCAAAGTTTCGCGCTTTCTAGCAACTTGTGAGAAACTTTAGCGTCGACTAACTTCTCCCATTCGTTTTCAAAATTATTAATCGAAATTAGTAAGAGTAGTCGCCCGATAATCAGCATGCGCCGACGTAAAACACGTTTCTTTCGTAAATAATTAATTTCTGTATTCGATGCACGCCACTTGCATTGAACAGACATATTTATACAATAAATTTTAACAGGGATATCGTTTAATTAGAAATGTACAAATATTTGCATTTATTTGCATAATGAAACGAAACCTTGCGATAAAGGCAAGGTAAAGGCGTTGTTGTTTATCTCGATATTTTTATAACTATAGCATAGTCGATCAAAATACCGATTGAAACGATAGAACAATTGAAATATTACCTACGCGTCGTAAATATATTTGTTTTAAAGCGACCAAGCCGAAGTGAATTTCGTGAAATAAATTATGCTTTGACGATAAACATTGCACACAGCTGCAACAATGATAAACAACGACATCAACGATATATTATACATCAACGATACATATAATTAGAGTTAAACGCAGCTGAATAAAGAATACCGCGTGGTAAACGCAAGAAACGATCCTCAAACAGATTCATTCTCGTACTGTGATTTCTTGTGGGATTCTACTCGAACGGAAGCTACTCTACCGGAAAGAGAAACTCAGAGGGGAAAGAGGCGTAGATTAATGGAAAGCGCGGCAGCGCTCGTCGTTTAAGGCGAGGTGAAAAATCGCGTGAGCTTCTGTTCAACAAGCGTTGAACCAACCGGCGCGCCGTTCAGTCGTAGATCGTTAGATAAGATTTCGTGAGTAAAATTTTGATCTATCGACGGATGGTCACGGTCGCTACGAATTTAGAAGACACGTTCGTCTATGTATTTGTTCGTCTATGTAAATATATATTGCAAGCTGTACGTTTGTACTCGTAAGCTGTTTTTAAAACCAACGTGAAATCGTATTTTGGGGAAACGTGCGAGCAATTCGGAAATCTACGAAGCATACACGATTTATGCGTCGAACATGAATTAGCTAACGATACCGAGTGACAACGGTTATTACCAGGATTGGTCATCGCGATCGGTGTAATTTAACGGTCAGAAACACGAACGTGTACTTGTTACGAAGTAAGTTATTCAGCCAATAATTGAAAGTGCATTATTCCTTCGGGCCATCGTAAATTTTTTATGAAAACGATTCGCGAACGCTTAGCGAGTACTCTCTCACGCTTGTCACCTTTAACGATCGTCGATAGAACGGAATATGATCCACATTATAAAGCATAATGTCGCGTTATTACTGCACCCTTTGTACATACTCCCCCGCGTGGCGTATAGCAATCATTCGGCCACGGTTTCCCACCGTATCGGCCCCTGCCTTGAAATCGAAACCGTCTAGAACGAGTGCCTCGCTGCGGTCATCTATTATCCATCGGGAATTGCCATCCGGCAGGAGAACTCGAACGGAACCCGTCCGTTCGAAGGCGTCGCGTTCGACACGCTTTTCCGAATTCTACGCGTCTTCGCATTATGCGAGATAATTATCGCGGGGATGCTCGTTACGCTCGAATTTGCATCCCAAAAGAAAGAGGACAACGTTAAAAGGAGTAACTTTAAAAGATACTCGCGTAACTTTTCGGTCACGCGGCCCCATAGAGAATGAAACGATCTTCGAATGTGAAGTTTCCGCGCAGTACGGAGCCTGTCAACGGTTGCGCGAATATCAAACTCGCTTTCCTCGCCGCCCACGATCTTTCCTCCGCCTGACGTTCTCCAACGTCGAAGGACGGAGAGTTGTAAATCAAGCATAGGCGATCGCTGAATTTTCATCGAGGTCGAAACGCTGTTAAAACATCGGACGAGCAATGGGTTAAGAGCAGGTGATGACGCAGTGGGATGAATGGTGGCGCGCGAGTGAGTGACTCGACAGCTTCCGGCCGCCGCGTTGGCCGATTCGACGGGAACGTCTAATGGAGCGGATGATGCACCGTGGAGCTCGTGGAAGACTACCGCGTGTTTGTTAAGAGATTCGCCACGGCGCGGTTCCCGTGGCGAAACGCTAAGTGCATCCCTCTATTATGCAAGACGTATCTTCCACGAAACTTGTGTCATGGGAACGTACGATCGCGGCCTTCCTAATGAAATCGTGATGCGCGCCAGTCCACCAAATTGATTTATGCTCTTGTCGATGAATTTCGTCGGTGCCCGCAACTCTGTCCTCCGCCATCAGCCGAGATACTTGAAATTGCTTCTCCGTATGGAGTTTCCTCGCGTAGCGAACTCCTTTGCAAGACGGAGCGGCTGGTGAAGGAAGATGCGATCGGTAAATTACTACAACAAAGTTGCTTGCAGATTCGGAATCGTTTTTCAAGGATTTTTTAGATTTGGCTTTTACGTTTGATCGACGTCGATCAGAATGGAAGAGAGGTACGAGCATCGCGAGCCATTTCGCAGCAACAAGCGGTGGAAATTACACGGCGAACGACTTCTTCTTTCGCACGCTGCGAGCTTTTTGTTTTGAAAAATCCACTCGGTTTCGCCGGAATATATTATACTTTATACCGTGTGACATCATTGACGTGCGCAGGATAGACAGGCCTTTAGTGGCAGCTCGAAGAAGAAGAGGGTAATCCCGTATCGAACAGTTGCATCTGCCACGTCACTGACCAGGCCGCTCTTTTTCTTCCATTCATTCGCTGCGTTTCTCGACACGGCTCGCTTCTTAAACTGCCCGGCGACCTTCCTCTGCCTCTGCCTTTGCCTGCGCCTGTCGCTTTTTAATCTACCTGGCCATCTACATCCGCGTTATCTTGCATCGCGCCTCGATGGCTACTAATTCGAGGATTTAGTGAAAGTAAGACCTTAAACGTTCCATGGTTGCCCGACCTAGGCATTTCCTTTTCTTCGGGCTAAGGTTTTCCAAGTCTTGCATCGATAAGAAACAAAACAGCGTACGATAAGAACGCTTCAGGAATAAATTTTTCTTTTTTATTTATTTATTACTAATCCCCGGCTTAAGATGACTTTCGATTTACCTTCTATTCGTTTGCGATATGTGCTTAAACCATATTTACGCTATAGTTAGAAAAACTGAAGAAAATAGAATGGAAAACCCAGGTTTCAATAGAGTAATATACAATAGAAAAACGATAGTACGAATAACTAAAACTAGATAAGGTTGTTGGTATCCCCTTACCTTCTTTCTTTACGATTATCGCGATTGATTTTGTAGCTTTAATTTGTTCGCGGAATTGCGGGCTTCGGGTTCTCTCCTCCATCTCCACGTAACTCACACGTCTCTTCCTCCGTTTCTTTTCAGCGTTGATTACCTTTCACAGCATTTCCACGTCGCCGGTACGTTTCCGTCCTTGTTCTTCGTTTTTCCTTTCGAATTTTCGATGTTCCATAGCCAAGCGATAATTCGTTTAATATCGATTGGATATCGGTTCTGCGTTATCGCCGAAGAGAATTATCGATATCCCGACGTTTAGCATCGAACGTTGTTTCCGACGCATCGAGATCTTCTTGGAAAACCAAAAATTATTATTACTCCGAATCGTTCGATCGCTACTCTTGCGTTGACGAGGTTTAATAGCATCGGCACGTCCCACGGAAGGTCTCCGGTAAAAGTAACTGGTCCGTTCCGATTTCTGTCCACCGAAATTCGATTAAGACCCTACAAACACGTCCCCGCCGCATACCCTTCGTGCCAGATAATAAATTCGATTTCGCCGTCTCGCAAAAGCGCAACCAGCCCCGACGTAAAATCGTCACGTCGACCGTGTTCGACGCCTGCGACGAATCGCCACTCCCTCTAAAAGGCCCAGATATTCTTACAAGATATGGCGACGAACGAACGAAATGCTCGTCGATATCGCGCTCCAGCGTCCACATTTCTCACGCTTCTCCAACGAGAATTGATATCCTAATTAGATGCATCGTACGAAGCGATGAACGCGTAGCCGAAATCATTCGTCGATAAATATAGTAAGCGTGAAATTGTGTGCAGATTTTCCGATTAATATATGATCGTAGTAGTTAGTCGACGTATAGTTGCCGATTGATGATCGAGTCGGCCGTGTCCCTTTTGATTATTATTCTTGGATCTACATCGGTAATGCAATAATCGGCGTGTATACAGGCCATATGTGCCTAATGCCGCCCCTGTACTTACACACGTGCATCCAATAGATTCACAAACGCGTCTATGTACCTACGTACGTGTGTATGCGTTTGTCCGCGTATGTGGGAAGACCGTCTTACGTAGTTGAATTTAGGGAAGCCGAAGATTGATTTTAGCGTCGGTATACGTTAAAAGAGCGCGACCGATTTTTTTAAATTCTCGTTTTTTTGTTTTAAAATACCTATCACGGTAAATACCGAATTAAACGTTGATTCGATAGATGACAATTACGATTCTATCGGCTTATTGAAACTCATTGAAAGGATTTAAAAAACATGGCCATTTCCGCGATAAATTATATGTTATAAAGAAACGGAAGAAAGTGACGAAAGAGAGAAAAAGAAAAAGGGAGGAGACGCGTGATTACGAGAGTGGCCCAGCGTAAATCCGTGTCAGGCCCGAGGGATGGCAGCTAGGATTTTGATTAAATCAGCATTAGAGCAGTTGCACCGTGCTGCACCCTCCGCATCGCGTCGCCTCGCGACAATCGCACCAAATGTCGAATCGAAGGTTGCACCCTACGATATTCGTGGACGGGACGAAATCGGGGGGCGGAGTAGCAGTCGGACAGAGAGGTTTAATCATGATTCTGTAGAAGCGCGCGGGGTTGCGAGCCTACCCCGCTAAAACAGGTGCTTCACAGTGCACCCTCGGTCTCCATTTCCATCTGGAACATGTTGCACTTTACGCTCGATTGTAGCGCGAGCCATTCGAGGATGCAGCTTCGACGAGTTACGGGCCATCTCGGTCTTGCGCTCCTTGCGACTGTCCTTTTCTACGATATACGCGCGCTACACTTACTTTTTTAGATCAAACGATTAACCCTTTCAGACAACGAACGAGTTTGGATAACGCGTTTCATATCTTTCCGTTGAATTTATTCCCTCGTTCAACCGGTTAGCTGTTTTCGACGAGTATACTCGTCCCAAAGAGATGACGATATTTTACGTTACGACGAGTATAGTAAAAAGTAGTTAGGATTTGCCGTTTGAATTGCAATTTTGGCGAAAACTAAAATATATTCGTAAATTTTAAGACGTTTCGAGTATTTGCAGGCCAAGAGGAAATGAAACGAAGAAATAAAAAAATATGAATTTAGCTAACTGGTTAAAGCACATTCTGAAAATCTAACGCTTTCCGATATGAAATGTAACAATTTGGTAAATTTATACGCGTTACTTTTTTATCGGCAAAATGATATTCCCGAATCCATTAACGCAACATTTACTTTTTTACCATAACTTTGCAATAATATACGCGCGGTAAAATGTTGGAACAAAAGCAACGTTCTACTACGTTCATTTGATATTATTCGTCATTTTTTATCGAGAATAAAAACGCTTTTTACTCGACGTAAAATGTTGTTTCGCCCAATCGGCGAAATTCATCTAAAATGTTGTATCTCGATTTTTGCATGCAATACAGGAATAACGCGTCTTTTAACGAAATTCGTAAACAAGGGACTGCATTTCACGAGGAAATTTTAATTAAAAATAGCATCGTAATTTCACGACCGAAATGGAAGGAAATCGTTGAAAGCGGTTCCTGGAACGCACAGTTCGTAGAACATTGCGATTACTCGTTCCGATTTACTCCAACTGCGAATAATCCGGCTTTGCGATATTCTGCGCGATTCGAGACGATATTCGCGATCATATTTCGCTGTATCGGTACGCGAACGCGTTTCGATTTAAACAGCATCGCAAACATTCATTTTCAAGAGACAGCCAATTCGGTAATGGAGTCGTAAAACAATTAACTTAGCAGCGAAACTTTGAAATTCGCCAGGTCTTAACGAACAGTGGCCAGTTTACGTCATAGTATTTTATACACGGATTACGATTTACTCGACCAACGTTATTTAATCGAACTTCTATTAAAGACGTATTAAAACCACGGCATATAACATGGCATATAATACAATGTTTGTCCGAAAGATTGCAATTTACCATACGAATCTTTACGAATCATGTTCGCGCGTTAGTGAGATAGATTGTCCGCAAGTTGGACGAAACTTATACAGGCGACGGTACGGTAACTGCAACGAAGACAGACAACAACGAGCCCGAAGAGATAACCCTTGGCCCCGAAGAAATCAGCGGCAAGCGAGTAGTTTTCCAGGTGTCGAAGTATCTGGTGCAAGTAGACCAGCAACCCTCCGCTGTATTCTATATGGTAGCGAAACGGGGCTTTCCCTTCTTGGCGATGCTCTCCCTGGTCGCGTAGCAGGAGCTGGTCGAGTTGTCGCCTTAATGCGAGGCCGATCTCGGTGTGCGTCGATGCGTATATACGCACATAGTCGACCGGAAGACGCGTGCGCTCGGAAACGCACCGTTCCACCCCTGACTCTCGCTAAAAGCATATCTGTGTCGTCTTGCGAGTACATAGGAGAGGTTACAAGCCTTGCCGGGGAGGAGTTGCACGGGTATATAAAACATTTACTAGTTTAGCAACAAAAGGGTATCGAAAGCGAACGCGTTAAAGAAGATGTATGAGTGCAGCGCGGGTGGACTTAAACAGAGAAAAGGGAAAGCCGAAGGTTGCTCGATCGACTCCGTGAATACGTAGAGGATCGTGCAGTCGTACGTATTTCGTAGGTTCTTTGTTGCTAGTCGGCGGAGATCTCGCGCGGTGTAGGTGGTTCGGCATGGGTCGCATGGTCGACGAGATATCGGTGGTATTTTTTTGAATTACTACGAGATCGATCCAAACGTATCGTCGATCGAAATCGCAGCGAAATCGAAACTTCGTGGCTGGAATCTGACGTCGTGTGCAGCTTGGAACCGCCACGCGACTGGGTATCGTCGCGGCGCAGATCGGCAAATCGATCAACGAAGAGGAATTGCGCACGAGCGGAAGTCAAACAAATCTGGCGAGAGATCGTGGCGAATCGAATCTTCTCTACGCTGCGTCGTGCTCGGCGGCTGTCATAAATATTGACCGCGGTTCTCGTATCCTCCGAGGCGTACGCTCGTGAACCGGCATCTCCACCCTTGGATTTCGGTCATAAATATTGATCAGGAATAGCGTATGTACTCCTTACGCGTATATCCCGCTCGGTCAATGATATCCCACGGGGACGCGAGCGATGTGTGTTTGCCGTCGATGATTGCGGTTAATTACAACACTGGCCGTCTGTTTGTATGTCAACTCTGTGCTGAACGCGTGCAATCTAACGATCCCCCGTGGGAGGGGTAGGTTCTGCGAGATTGCGAGGAGCTGCTTCTTCGCGCTCGGCTGCTTAGGGACGCGCGCTAAGTTACCACCACCCACGCTTTGTACCAAGTCATTGTCCGGAATTGACAGTCTTTTCTTTTCCGTCCGGTGATCGGTGACCAAAGACCCGGTTGCGCGGAAGTAGCTGGTTCTCGTTGAAAATTCCGTTTGCCGAAACAGAACGCGTTCGTCTAGAGACAGCTATCCGACCTGATTAATTACGAAAACGTTTCTCCCCGCGCCAGACTCGTCGGAGATTCCATTCCCGAGACAACGTAATTTTCGTTCGACGTGGCATAACGCGTAAACGAATGGGACCAGCACCCTCCGCGGAACGAATTGTCCAATGTTGCTACCTGGAATCGCGTCGCGTCTCGCAGCATCGAAGAACAACGACCGGGGAGAAAAAAAAAAGGGAGGAACGATTGGATGACCAACGATGGACCGTCAAAAATCGCAGATGCGCCAATCCATTCATAGCTACGTGTTATTTTATTTCATAGGCTCGCGCCCCTCTAGCCGTCCATGACGTCTATTCGCCGATCTGGCGAGTTACGCGTAAAGCACGACGAAACAGACAGAGAGAAATCGAACGAGAGAAAGGGCTTCACGCCCATTATCGCGCTAGAGGAAGAGAGAGAGATGCGCAGAAAGCGCAATGTGGACACAGTCAAGGTCCAGTGACCAGCTGATTGATTGTCTCCATGGGGGTTGCTATTTAGGGAGTATCATCACGAGTGGGATGGCAGACGCTCGACTGGAGACACCACCATGAGAGGATGAATTCGACGTGGGATTTCCCCGTCGGGGACACCAGTCGGCCGATTTCCAGTAGCTCAAACCCGTTCTTACCGCATCGTTTACCATCATCATTTTGGATTCCGTAGTGCCTATCGTATAAATCTTACTCCAAGCTTCGATAATTTCTCGAGATAATTCGCAACGTTTAGTTCGACCTTCGATCCTCTGTACGCCGATTCGAAATTGATTAAAATTTTGCAAGTTCTCCATTGTACAAAAATCATACGCGATAGGACAAGGTGTTGGAAGGGGCGAAGGCCGCCTTAGGAGAAGCTGAGAAACAGATCCCTGGTTATCGATTAAGCGATTGCTCGAGTAGAGGAAGTGGACCTCTTCGGTGTTTAAATCAGGTCACCGGATATGTACCCGAAGAAGTCTATAATGGAGATGGAGCTACGAGGGACGAGAGGGCGAACGATAGTTTCAGACTACGAGGGCTGCAAGGTCGAAGGGTGGAGGGGCGAACGCCCCGTTAGAAATTAACGCAAGGGTGACATGGGCTGGCTTTCCCATTGTCCTTCGGCCTACCCCCTTCGAATAGGACGTCTGGTGAAAAAATTCAGATGTGAAATTTTCATTTCCGCTCCGGATCACCGACTCGGAAGAAATACTTCCTGCATAGGGGCTGGCTTCTCCTCCAAATCGCAAGACTTCGCGCTCCAGACGTTCCTTTGTTGCCTGGCTGTCTGCACGGCGCACCTGATTTCTTCGAGACGACGATTCGTACGAGTCGATGACCTTCTTTCCGAAGAAACGCCAACGAACTCGCTCTTCGATCTATCGATCGCGTATACGGGATATTTTGGAAAATTAGAAACATCGATAAAGTGCAATAACGTATCGCGGTATCGATGAAAATCTGCAAACCCCGATCGGCGTTCCTGTTAACGAGATTGCGATGCTCGTCGTAGAAAATCGCCCACGCAATTTACAATCGCTTCGATTCGTAATAAAGGAAACCGTCGAGCCGGAAGAATAGCTCTCGGCGAGCAACGATTCGTGGCACATCGTGGATCATCGGGTAGAACCAGAGACGTAGGAGCGAAAAAATTCAGATGCGAAATTCTGATCGCCGTCGCACTGACTGATGATCCACCGACTCGGAAGAAATACTTCCTGCACAGGATGAGGACGAGAAGAAGGGTGGACGCCCTCTTGTCTTCCTTTTTTTTTTTTTTTATCTTCCACCACGGTGTTCATAATGGAAACATCGCATGCGCGAATCGTTCATCGATGATTAAAAGAAAGTTCGTCGATCTTGCTCGTCACGGTTCGCGCTATTTGTACGAAGAATTGAACGAAAACGTAAATACGGAGGGTGGATATCGTTTCATGCGAAATGCGTACGCGATATGGATGAAACGCGTGGAATCGAGAAATCATACCAGAAGTATACTTGTACCAAGAGCACGACGGATAGACAAGGAAGAAGAAATTGTACGCCGTTCGAACGCTACTAGAATTTCCCACATCTCCCCTGGAGTACGTATCTCGGGAACGTCACGACGAGAAACTGACAATTTTCAATGGGAGAAAGGGAGAGCGTGGGAGCAGGAAGAAAAGGGTGGCCCGTCGATTCCACTTTTTCTCCCCCGAAATCGGATCGGTTCTGCTAACCGCGGAGGATACCCTCTCCTCGACGAGCCGGATACAGGATCTACCGTGTAGGATGCAGAAAGTCTAGGAGAAGGACGTGGCCGAAGAGGAAACCCAATCGTTGTTTACCCAGTGCGTCGTTCCCTGCGTAAGCAAAGCGTCCATCCATCCGTCCATCGGGTCGGGCAAACACATCACCCGTTACAACGGTGGCGTAAAATGTTCGCTCAGTTCCCAAACCGTTTCTCCTCGTATTCTCGTCCACGCTCGAACGAGAACGACTTTTATTTTCGTTAAAACCGTCGTCGACTTTGACGCGGTGCTGCGTATCGCCAGGATTCACGGTCACCACGACTATAGAATCGCAATGGGTGTTGCTTTTTATTCCAATCGCAGGACGACTGCTTCGCTCTCGCGCTATCTTCTCGTGTTTCTCTTGTTCCTCCGTAACGAGGTTTGCGTATCTCAAAATATTTCTCGTGGTCCGTTCGTCGTCCGGCCTCCTCCGGCAATCTCTTATCCCGGCATAGACTCACTGAAATCACTGGCTCCTGCCGCGAAATCGGAGAAAGAGGGAAGAATCGTTCTTATCTGTGTCTCCCCTTCCCGAGCCGGTCTGTCCCATTGAGCAGCATGTTTCATAGGCTCTGAATGGGAAAAGGAGACAAAAACGGAGGAATAGAGGAGAAAAGAAAAAAGAAAAGGGAAAAAATAGAGCCAGGCAGGGAAGATAGAAGGAGAGGCGAGACTCGATAGAGGGACAGAGGTAGATCCCGCTGACAGGGGCGCGACTCCTGATTGCTGTCGCATTGTGCATCGCCTTGTCCCGCAACGAGAACGACGCATTGTCGCGTGTACGAGCGTTGAATACGTTTGGCAAGACTCCCGATGACGTGGGAGGAACCGAAACAGAGGGAGACGCGGGCGAGCCGCGGGAGAAGAACCTCGTGCGGAACAGGGGCCAAAAATTAAACCTCTGAGACAATAGGTCAAGCGTCCATAGAAATGGAAACACCAAACACGCCCTTTGCTTTATTTCCTTCGCGGAACACAAACGGAGAGCGGCGAATCAATCGATCTCGCCTCCTGCTCTTCCACGAGACGCGTCGCCAACTTTCATCGCGCGTCCTCGAACGTCGTTGTCGTTCAACGCCGAAGCTCGACGAATCGCTATTTCTAGAAAGTGATTTTCCATTTTATCTCTGTTTCCTCTTTCAATCGCGTGCTGTGTAACGCCGTACGCGTTCTATGCGCCTTGTGTCGGAGCTCTACTTGTCCAAACATTTTCAGCAGATCCGCGAAACATGGAAAATCGTTTACAAATATGTTTAATCGCCGTTACGAGACACGAGGTGTCTTTATTTATCACTTGCAACTTCTCGCTCGAACATTCTCGGCGAACGCTTCATCGCGTCGAAGATTTTAACGATGTCACCGAGAATAAAATTTCACCGTGCGTCTATCGCGTTTCGTTTTAGACGCGTCAATCCTGAAACCGCTTCGGGTCGAGTCTCTGGTGAGCGTGCGATCGAAGGATAAAGCGGTCGTTCTTGATAACCAAGGACAACGAAGCGAAACCTCTTTAAGGAAAGTACCGTCTTCGGCAATCGAATTACCGGCAGGGTCAGTCGGCCCCGCCAAGCCGCGGTAAACTTGTAAAACAATAAAAGCTTCCGGTGACCCAGCGAACCGGTACATTGAGTTAGCCAACTCCAACTTTTCACCGGAAACCACCGCAAACTCGAACCGTGTAGCAGTCAGGATGTCCAAGCCCCGGCTTTTTCCAGCTCTTGTCGACCAAACCGGGAAACTACGAGACCGATCGTGACGAGTCTTAAAGCGTTAAAATCTAACAAGCGTTTGATACATAGAAGTACGAGTATACGTTGGTCGTGTGTAAATAACGTAAGCGGCGGCGAAAGTAAGCGAAACACGCTGGAAAGAGGTCGGCGCGACCAAAGTGCCGAGTACTTTATTAATATCTTTGCGATGAATCGTTTAGATTATTAAAAACGGCAAATAAATTCCGCCGTCGTGCCGAACTTCTTCCAACTTTTCCTCTCGTCCCCTTATTTTCCCGAAACTTTGAACGTTCAGCAAATTATGCCACGCGACGCGCTCAAGTTGCAGCTAACGTTTCCTTGCGAACTACATCCGCGTGCTTAACTACTGTCATAACGGTATTCGTTAAAATGATCGATCTGCCGTTAATCCATCGTGCGCAGAGTCAGTCAACTGCGAAACCGTTCTCCGCGCGTGAATACGTTCGATTCTCGGCTATTTTTACCACACTCTGTTTAATCTTCGTTCATCCTGAAACACCTAGCGTGTCCCCCCTGGGCCGGTGATTCGGCGAGTCGCTCTCTCCAAGCAGAATATCGAGGAGCCCTGGAGCGCGGACGCGTTTTTCCCCCTGTGCATCGGCAGATCGAAATAAAACGGCCAGGCATAATGAAAATAACGGCGCGCCGTGTCGCTGGACAGCGAAAGAAATAAAGCCGGGGTTGAGAGACGACGAGGTTGAGGGATACGCGAGGGCCACGCGAGGGTCAGAGGGACAGGGAGAGGAAGGGAAGCAGAGGAGAGAGGCGGGGGACGGGGGTGGGCGTTCTCACGATTATACGAGCAACCCTTTGCTGCGTGAACACGCCGCGCTGGTCGTCGCGAGGCGAGGGCATGCGTGCAGGCCTGCTATATCCATTACGCTTATTACAACCCCGACCGCCGCCACTATCCTTTAACCATCCGCTCCCTCGTACCACCGCCCACCCTTTTACGTGGATGAACATCGATCGACACCCGACCTGGAACAGTCCGTCCACCAGGTAACCAAATTGCCCCCATTCTCGGGAATTCTCTCTCTTCGGAAACGAGCTGCCGGTCGCTTCTTCTTCGTACTCGATTTTTCTTCCCACTCGCGTCATTACGCGCCCTGTCACGCCAACGTTTCCCGCGCCCCTCTCGCCTACAGTTCGCATAGCGCGAGTCGATTACGCGCAATGCCACTGTCTCCTCGATCGATCCTCTTTCGACCGATAATCGCTCGTTGCCTGCCTTTCCAGAGACGTTTCCTTCTTCTATCGTTTCGTATGTCGTTACAGGAGAACCGTACTCTTTTTACGCAAGTTGATACGGCTCGATCCATCCAGGCTGGCTTCCAAGCGGAGAGAACATGAAAAAGCAGGCAGTTCGCTGCCAAATAGACGATTGGTTGCCGTTAACGAGAGCAGGATAGGTCGATGGGTTTACGATCTCTAAGCCTGATGAAACGAAGTAACCAACGATGGAGCGAGTATCTTGCGCTTTTGTCGTCGAAGCAGATTAACACGCGTACGCTAATTGGTATAATTTTAATAGTCGATGGATGAAGCAACGTACGAAACGTCGTCGATGATCCCTGTACTCTCGTTGCTTCTTGCTTGCGAAGAGCGAAGCTTCTTCCTCGACAGCGACGAAAGCAGCGTCGCTGCACGTGGCTGCGTATAGTTGTGCGCGAAACGCGGTTCCACAATTTACAGGGTAAAAGCGACCGAGCGTGATATATCGTACGGTGCCGCTAAGTGGAAGCTGACGCTCTCTTTTTCCCCTGGTCCCTCTTTTTCCCAGAGACAGCGGAGCGTACAAGAGACACAGAGGAGACAGAGACGACGAGGAAAGCGCGAGAACGCGGCGCGACCAGAGGAGGAAAAAGAGGCTGCGGGGAAGTTGTTCGGACGAGCAGCTGTATTAAGTGCGCCTATAGATTACGCTCGGGGAAAAAGTGGAGACCCCGGCACGCTAAAACGTTCCGGAAAAAAGATTACCCTATGCACTCCATACGTCATTCGTGCGCGGCCCGTTTCTGTGCACACGCGTAAGCAGCAGTGTCTTCGCGTTGTTTGCCCGTGATGACGTCGCGCCGTTCCTACTTGGCGAGTCGATCGACCGATCAACAAATATATCGAATAAAAATAAGTAATATCGCGATAATTTCGGCACGCGGTACACCGATAAAGTCTTGCCCTATCCATTCGTTCACGGTTCCATTTCATTTCCTTTCAACGTCGAAATAAAGCTAATTCCGTGGACTTTCTCAGCTCGTATCGCGTTTCGACAGATGGATAAGAAGCAAATGACACACCGCGTTCTAACGACGCAGCATGTTTTTATTAATGTTCGTTTAGATTGCGAATTTAAAGTCACGCGACGCCAGTTCGCGTTCCACGAGATTACCAAAAATTGTGGCAAAGTGGGATCGTACCTGACCGATAACGTTAAACTCGTAGGCAGAGTAATCGTAATGTGGACTGGACAGAGAGTTATAGAAGAGACGTAAGATTCGCTGTAAAATTGCTGGAAACGTTCGTTAAAAAGAGCGAGATGATCGTTCGGGTAAAAAAGCAAAGGAACGATCGAAAGATTATTTTAAAGGAAATACGTATCTCTTTAAAAGTTACGGGACAAAATGTTCGTTTAGAGGATTTAGTGGCTGCTAAGGAAGGGAGAAAGCACGAGGTTATTCAAGAACAAACGATAAAGTTTCTTCGTCGAAATTTATTAGTTTCAGTTTCGTTCCTACTTCTAGCGAACCTTACAAAGCGTACACGTTCGACCTCTGTTTCTTCGATCGATCAGCGAGTTAATCGCAACACGTCGTGGCGAACGAGGTGAACAGGCAATGGAATCGCGAACGATCGATCGTGAAATTTTCGTACAGCCGCGCAGCGTCGGCCAAGTACGCGCTTCGTATTACGCGCAATCTGTTCCTGCTTTCTCTTTTTCAGTTTGTATCGTAACGCCGAACCATAGTTTTACATTGATTGCTTACAAGAAAGAGTATTATTACGTGGGACGATCGAGCTAAATTACTTCGAAAATATAAACGGTACACGAGTACTCTGATTAGAATAATCTTCCCTTAAACGTTAGTTTTCAGCGATGATAAAATAACGTTCGTTTTACTTTTCTTCTTCTTTCTCGACCATTTTTCCCCTTGTTCGATTCGTTTGTTAGAGCGACGGTCGATATCAACGCTCGTCATATCGATCAACAGGAATGAACACGATATTTAAGATTGAAAACGACAAATGTTTTACCAGTTTTGATCGTTTAATCGTCTTATAGATAGGCAAAGTAGGAAATACCTGACGCGTTTGTTATATTGTAGAAATATCGCTATCGATTTGAAAAGACAAAGAGAAATGACAAAAAAAGGAAGAAATATTTTACGATGCAACTTGATTTTGTACACCGTATCGTCGCGTAGGTGCAACTTAATTCTTAAACTCTACATTTTATTGTCGATCGTACATAATAAGTATAGAAAATAAATTCTATAAGAGATTTTTTCAGTCGCAAATAACGCGTTCATTCCTTTCTCGAACAAACGGCGACCAAAAAGTGGTCCTATTTCTAGCTATTCAAGCTTGTAAAATTTATTGCAGGATTATTTATTATACACACGTCGAATTTCGTATAAAACTTTGTCGTTCTATAAAATTCAACCTCTCACGTCCAGCATCGCGGAAAGTTCGATTATCTCTTTCTGTGACAACTTACGATAATCAGGCTTTAGACGAAACTTATTTAAACGTATTACAACGTCTTCGGATCTACCTGTATAACGGAAATTAAATCAATTTTATCGAAAGTTGAAATGAAACTCTCGATTCCCGTCGATCGAAAAATCAACGCGGTAAATCGCGATAGAGTCGACGAAAACACGAAAAGAAGAATAAATAGAGGCAACTGTGTGTATGTGTTTGCACGTTTTCTTTTGTAAATAAGATCTTTCAGTTTAGCCATTGAGCTACAAAACTTTGACGGAAAAGTTACATCGTAGCGTTAACTTACGCGATCCTTGCCTTCTTTAATACAGAGTTAAATATTCGCTAAATATATGTATACAGTATATATAATATATATATATATATATAATACTTGAATATTAATTGCATTGGCAGGACATTGCACAAGTGCGTTCGCTGCACCCACGAAAACCTGTACCTTTTTATAAGTACTCACTTTCGTCCTTCTCCTTTCGATAATAAATAATCTTACATTGCACTATGATAAATTCATATCGTTGTGAAATAAATATCTATTCGAAGAGCACGTTGCATTTGTAATATCGATAAATATTTTATATCAACCCATTCAGCGTCACAATACGACTGCAATAACATTATTAATAAATAACAGGCTCCTGGCTTTCGAGTTTCGTTCCCGTATTTCTGAGAAACAGGATCTTGTACCATATTCGCAAGATCCTCTACTCGTTGCAACTAAATAAATTACAACGATCATTGATAACTTTTAAAATAAAAGACTCGAGTCACGGATACTTTAGATATTTCGATACGAATGTTTAGTTGCGTATGCGTAGTGAAATGGAATGTACATGTTGTCTTACGAAGTATCAAAGGTTTTCGCATCTTATTTCTTCAAATTTGAATTTTCTCGAAATAATTGTCGTTAGAAATGCAGAATGTACTAGGGAACAAACGGGGTATAAACAAAGAAGAAAACGAGTAACGGTCGAAGCAAAAATACAACAAAAGAAGATGGCAAGTAAAACGTGTAAATAAATCTAAACAACGATAAATAAACGGAAGGAAATTGTGTAGCGCTGAATGCGTTGCTGGTATACTTAAATTAAAATATACCTTTGATTTCTTATAAATAAACATTTATCATATATAATCGATCTTGATTAAATACGTACACGCGTTTATGCGAGACTCGCAAAAAGTATATTTGCCACTAAATAACGAAGCGAGAGCACGTGTTATCCTAGAAATTCTCTGCCGAAGAAACTTTACGAATTTTTTAAACGGGTGCTTCTCAATTAACAAAATTGCTATAACGCGATCTGTTTATCGTTTTTTGTTATTCGTTTATTTGCCGTGGCCGAGTTGCAAGAAAACTATCGTGGTAAAAAGTCGTAACGAAACCGAGAACCATCACCACGTATCCTTACGTCATATAACTTCCGTGACAATCTTCATCTCAACGAAACGAAGCAGGAAAAAGTATGTGCGCCTTAAAGCACAGAAATTTCTGCGTTTTTACAATGTAAAGCGTGTCAAAAATGCCGATATATGATAATATTAATGTCTAAGAATGTATCTTCGTTTTCTCAAACGTCTCTTTCTTGCCTTTCGAGCTTCTTCCTACTCCCTCTCTCTCTCTCTCTCTTCCCCCCTTTTTTTTATTTTTTTGACGTTAGCTCGATCGACTACCGTGTTTAGACACATTTTACGGAGTAAAAAGGACAGAAATTTGTATCGACTCGGTACGGTTCACGTGGTTTCACATACGCACGGACGTACGTTATTCTAATTCTAACGAGTCGTAGCTCGATCATTGCACGACAGCTAAAAACGTTTAAAAGGCCCGTTCAAAAGACACGTTCATTTGCACGAATTATTGGCACGCGTGAAAACGAGAGAAACAAGTATACGCTACGTACTAAACGGACAAATACAATTACGATCGTAAGGTTATAAAGCCTGCGAATCGCTGACCGGACTAGATTCAAAAACACGCAAGTCCGTTTTAAACTCGTTTCCACCTGATCCTTTTTTCTTTTTTTTTTTTTCTTTAGCAGTTTTCAACGGCAATTACGCTGTTTGACTAAAAATGCACGAACGACTGTAATTGGGAACACGGGAATGAAAGCACGCTTTTAATCGTTTTAATGTCCCGTGAAATGTTTCAGTTGAATATCCGTTCGGAAATCGTTGCAACGATGAGGCAACGAAAACGAAAAGGTTGACGGGTTTTCTTTCGAAACGTTGAATATTTCGCGGCAAGTGGAGAGAATTTTCGAAAACATGGCAACGAGTATTTCGCTAGCTTGCACTTGGCTAACGTTGCGAGCGAAACGGACTTGCCGAGTTTTGTATCTTCCACGCAATAGCGAACGATTACACGGTGAAATAGCGAAATCAGAAATAATCAGTTTACTTTCTTAACGGATAATTCTAACTCACGATTGTACAATTAATATGAATTACATTTACCAAGTAAAGTGGTAATATCAACGACGATATTTGAAGCATGAAAATTGTTTGCTTACGTGCGTCCATCACGAAATTGAAAGGGAACCGAAGAGTTTTTGTACAGAAACAAATGAACTTTTCTCGTTATCCGGTTCGTCTAAGCAAGATATTTCCTAATAAAATTTCTATTTCTAACAAATATCCAAAAATAAGATATTAACGAAATTTTGTCGTCATTTGGTATTTTAGAAACAATTCTCCTCGAGAAACAACCGAAATAAATATCTTAGAACTAACAACCGAGGAGTTGCGGCAAGAAAGAAAATAATATTCGTAAATAAACGTTTACCATTTTTGTCGTGTGATGTAATACGTAGTCACACGGATATAAAGAAAAATATAATTAATAACGCAAACAGAAAAGCTGTGTAAAGTATGATTATATCACGTTGTAAATAATGTCCGTAGGAAAAGAGCCTAAGACTAGAAAGTGTCATTCTTGAACGACTAGAAGAACTGAAATGATCGCAAAAAAGGAAGCAAAGACTCGATCACGAAAAAATCCGCTACTTCGTTCACCGATCTGGAACTCGGCACATTACGCGGAGAGAAATTATAATTCGTACGCAGGTAGAAAAGCACATATTTTCGAACGTTTTCGTCGCTATTTACATTTCATTTATTTCTATATAAAATAGGAAGACCGCCAAAGCTGTATATCGAAAGCGTTGCTAAAATAATCGGCAAGCTTTGATGAACAAAAGTCACGTAAAAGGAATTTCAACGTGATAAAACTGTAATAATTAAGAAAACAAAGATTCTTCCTTTCATTTTTGAACTTCGTAGCTTGTGCCGCGTATCACGTTGCGAACGTTAGAATTTCATTAGAATACGCATGCGAGAAGAAGAAGCTATCACAGACGCGAGCATAAAGTAAAGAAACATATAGAAGTGATTTCAACGCGTGCAATGCGTCAACGACTTTCGATAACAAGCATATACGCTTATCGTACGAAATTTTGCATTTGTATAAACGTTTCGAGAATTCTACGCTATGCGTTGAAGATAAGCGTTTATGACGTCGAGGAGAACTCGCGAATCGAAGATCGTTAGCAGCATTATTGATTTTCGCAATAACGATTGAAAGTTGAACGCCCGAATGACGTTCGAAAGGAATAAAAAAAAAGATGCATTCGAATGCATTTCTTCGCAATTATTGCTTTCTGCAAAAAAAACCCTTCGATTGGTCGGCTGTTAAAAGTGACAGGATCGTGGTAAAAATTTAGCCTCCTAGTCTCTTCGCCAATTCGATTCGAATTTTTACAATTACCCTGCGTGTGTGTAATAGCACGTGCATTCGGCATAAATACGTCGCAATGTCGAGTACCAGCCTCGAGACAGCTCTCCAACGATGGACGTACGTAACGACAATTTTCTCAAAACTGTTCCCCGAACCTTCTTCGAACGGAATAGAAACGATGATCCTGCGGTTAACTACGTCCACGAAGTTCATCGCGTGTAACGAAGATACTTGAAGAAACTTAAACGAACTAATCGAATCGCAATTGGGACGATTATGGATCAACCGAGTCCTTCAGCAAACGGACCAACGGATTTAGCTTACCATCGTCCGAATTTCTGTACTCCTCCAGCAGCTGTGAAATAGAACATTCATTTGGTTTGTTTGTAATTTTCTCTTTCGCTTATCCAGCCTTCTAACGTTAACGATTGAAAATATCGTTCTCGTCTTAAGAATTTGTTAAACGAAAAATATCAAAGGTATCGAGTCGAGTTAAAATTTCATAAAATTTGGATAATTTCGATGATTTGAGAAGAGAGATACCGATAAAAATCTCTTCGAAGTAAACGAGATTTACCTGATAAGATAATTCGCAAGACAGGACTGCTGTAGCCTCCGGATTTTGATGCGTGGCTGCCAAGAGCGTCGGGAAAATATATGACGTCAATCCTGGAGCACCGTAGAACGGAAATGGAAGAGTACACAGTTGCTGAAGAACGCTTGGTCCTGCTCCAACCGATTGAAGTACCAACTGAAACAGATTTTAAACGTTACGACCGAATTCACAAACGGTTAACTACGAGAGTAGCTAAATCGATTCTTTCAAACGGACGGGTCCGTCGTACGATTGGTTTTCCATTGCAAAACACCCACATGAAGCTACTAGCTAACAGGTAGGTTCATGGTCGTTACACAGAACGAAGATGATCAGTTACGGCGGGCCGAATGTGCCGTGAGATCATTAATTTCCTTAAATATCGTGGGAAACAACACGCCTATATAATCCAGGTGTCGGTACGTGGCAAGTTCTTGTTGCAGGAACAAGAGAACGTCGCGACGTACATCTGCGGTTCAACGAGTGTCTTCGAACAGGTTTGTGCACCTGTGAAAAGGTCTCCTGCAGGAAGTACCCACATTACGAATTTTTATTTCCTCACCTACGTCCCTCGTTACACGCGTACCCTCTGGTAATGCTCCGACCATTCGCCAAGTGTGCATTTCGATCAGGTGAATGCGCTGATAATCCGTTTTCAAGATCTCACCGTTTTACGACGTTTCAAAGGTGAGCCGACCAACGATGGTCAAAGCGATTCGATGGAAAATATTCGTCGATGATGTTGCCAATTTTTATTACGTGTATATTATCGGTTTCGCTAAAACTTGTGAAAAATAAGTCGTCAACGAGCGTATCGCTTTGTAATTTTATATTACGTCAAGCGAAGGATACATTGCACCGATAAATTATGCGCTACTCTATGGTAAACCTTTTTCCTCCGCGTACCATTTTCTGCGTTATTTTAAAAGATCATTTTTACGCGGCATAAAACCGCCAACTGGATTTACGACGATCGTGAATCCTACGTATTTTTATCGTATTTAAAAGGCCGTGAGCAAACTGCTTGGATAACAAGTAGAGAACGCTTGACTGGAAAATTCGCCCTAATACAAAGAAAGTGTTCGGTCGTTTATACAGTTCGTTAGAAGCCTTCGTACGAGTCCAATTCCTCTGCTCTCGACGGCGGCGCATTTTTACCTGATATCTCGAGGGGGCGACTAAAAATAGAGGGAAAGGAGTCCTCTAAGCAGAACAATTAGGCTGACGATAGGCGAAGGTTGTCCCGTCGAAATGCTCGAGAAGCGCTTTGTACCTATGGGGTCTAATCTTAGCTAGTCGTTGCTTCTCGATATCCTTCAGCATAGATCGAATACTTTGGTGATTTCCGAGAGGCCGATATCTCAAAAACGAGGTTCGATAGTCGCGCAGAAAGGAAGGACGTGGCGACGCGACGTTCTCCAAGGCGCCACATATTTCCACGTGTAGTCTGTTCCGTGACTAGAAATATCTCGATGAATAGGAGGGAAAAACGTTCAACCGGCAATCTCTATCTAGAGATACCTGCTTTTCCTGCTATAGAATTCTCGTTAACCGAGCTACCCTTTGCTTTTGTCAGAGTCGAGTATAATTTCGTATCTTAGAGACAACAAAGATCTAAAGCGATATCTTTGACTAGATTATTATTTAAAGTAACTTGAAATAGCATAGGTATTAGGAAATATTCGTGGTAACGGTCAAAAGTAGCCTACCTTAAATTCGTAACCGTTCGAATAATTATAGACTCACAAAGCTGTACCGAACCAGTCTCGAAAGTTAGGTACGCGTGTTTGTCGTTTGCTCACGAACTTGGCAATAAAGTTACTGAAACAGGCAGAAATAAATTGTACCGGCTACGAGAATATTCGGGAGGAATTCAGAGAAGACGATTAGCTGATATGCAGCGACAAAATGACAGCATGTTTTCACCAACATAGAGAAAGCTAGAAGTTACGACATCGAAGATGCTCAATGAAGTTTGTTTTCCGAAATCTATATTCCGAGTCTCGAAATTCGAATTCTAAGAAATTGGAACCTGTGAAACCTAGGACGTTGTGATATTTTCTTTTTTCCATTCCTACAGGGTGTTCCGTGTTAATGCAGTCTACAGCGTTTAAGAAGTAACGCGGAAAGATGAAAACAAACACGAATCTACACGTTGTTTCTAAAAGGAAAATCCGATCGAGTATTCAACGAGGAGATGATTTTAAATTCGGGGATAGATCGATCGAGCATTAAAAGAAGAAGAGTAGTCTTAACTTAGAAGTCCATTCAAGAAGCATCTCGTTCGAAGTAGTTAGAGAGCGTCTGTAATGTAAACATCTCAACGGGTATTCGTAAAATCTCCGAGCAACTCTTTATTTTACCAAACGATCCACAAATATCACGCGTACACAACTCCGTCGAGTAACAAATTAAATCTATATTTTTCACGAAACATCGTTCCTCAGGTATCCGAGCCATTCGACGCACGAAGGAGGAGAATATATCGTTTACATGGAACAAGCGGGAACGTGTCGCCACTCTGCCAGTAAATCTCAGTACCGCGATTTATCGATGAAAATATCGATCGGTGACGCGTCGAGTATTTATCCGCGATCCACGGCGAGTGTGGCGAGCGCCGAAACGAAAACCAACCGGACCACGAGCCATCATCCATCAACTCGCGGAATGGGCGATCGAGTCACCCGGTACATTCGCGTGAAATGCGGCCCGCAACACGCGACGAAGAAGGAAGAAGCTGTTAGACACAACACACTCAGCGGACCTCCCATCAATATACGGCCGAATGCAGTTAAGATATATTTACTCGGTTCCATTCCATACGTCAGCCCCGTGCAGCCGCGCAGCGCCGAGCCGCGCCGGGCCGCGCTGAGCCGGCGAGGAGGGTGCATCAATCCAGCGCGTGCTGGATGCATCGGGATGTGTAGCGTTGAGTGCACCGACGACGTCGCGCATTCGTCTTTCGTCGCCTTTTTTAAGAAGGTCCGTTGCTTGTCTGCGCTTGCCTGCCGAAAGTGCATCCGATATGGGACGGGGAAACTAGCGGAAAAACGCTTTTAACCTTTAACTGCCGGCCGATTCGGCTGGTGAATTGCGAGGGGACCATCCGGGGCAACGACGGTCTCGTTACACGATTTATGCGCGTTACCAGCTTTGCTTTCTCCCCCGACCTGGGGATGCGGCGGAATCGTTGCGGTTCCGGAGATGATCTTGGAAACTTTCTGAGAATCGAGCTCGAGATTGCAACGAGCTCGTTGATAAACGTTCAACGCGTGTTTACGAGCTTGGAGAATTTATTTCGCCTAATGTTACACGCTAAGAAACACGTATGTCGTGGAAATTGCGCGAAATGACTTTAATTCGGAGAACACTTTCGGAGCGCGGGCTTACCTGATTTTCCGGGTTGTTAACTGCAAAATATCCCAGAACCTGGAATAGTTCTGACAGGATGTAAGTACCACTAGTGTTCTGCGCAGGTCCAATTTCCGACTTGTGCGATATTGGATCTCGCGATAATCGGGTTATCACATGACTAGCTATCAGTCGCCATTGCAGGTTGGTACCTTCTGCTCCTAGGAGATTCTGAAATCAGAAGATTTGCGTTCTGAGAGAAATTGCCTGCAGTCTAGTTGGGAGAATTCGTTCAAAATTTTCACGAAACGTGGTTCCAAAATGATCGCGCGATTAGACGATTAATAGACGTTGGACGTATCGGGAAATATTCTTAAACCGTCGTCTCTACGTAACGAGACGGATCTCTTTGAAACGCAACGAGAGACAGACCCCCGCGTAGGTTAAAGAACAGCCAGACTTGGTTGTCAGAAAGTCAAAGAGAATAGATAATAAACGTTGGTTTTTCGACAAACGCCGGCTGCGTGGACCACAAGGATAATCGAGGCGGTGCCCCATGAGACTCAGCAGGCTCTCCAACGGGACACTGGATAGCCCTTATGGTTTTTGTGGACGGGGGCGCGAGCTTTCGATTCAATTCGTGGTTCGATCATTGCAGACTACACGGGAGACCTTTCTATCTTGACAGGCGAACCCCTACGACACGCGATATATACGTATAATATCTCTATTGCACTTTCTGCGGTACTCGATCTAATAAAGAGGATACGGTGATCGAGAGAACAACGATCCAAGTTTACTTTCCCGATAAGATTTCGTTAATCTCCGCATCCACGGAAAATTTCCCTTTCTCGAGACTTAGATTAATGCTAATCGAAACGTAGATTAACGCCGTTCGATCGATAGGATGAAATTACATTTTCAAAGTTTGCAGTTAGTATAAGATAAAGAGTGCCACGACAGAGGTTACAGTTGATACGTGAGACAAAGCGAAGGAGTTAATTGCGGATCCTTTGTCTTTTCCCCTACATCAAACGGTGGTTAATTAATTAAACGTCGTGTCCTATTGGTCAGGGAAACGGATAAAGTTAAACTTCCCTCGCTTGTTAACACTCGCACGATACTTTTCATCGTTCCCTTTTAAAACAAATAGACAGGCTTTTCGTATGTATTTGATGAACCACTTTCGATCGATGTTTCTTTCGAGTCGACGTTATTAAAGCGAATTTTACCTGCACAAATTTTATACTATTGAAAATACTCGAAAGGACAAAATATACAGTAACAGGTTAAAAGATACGTTGAGGTACGTACCTGTAATTTCTGAATGTTCAGCCCTGCGATCGATTTAAGTAGCCTAAGGCTGCGAACGATCAGAATCCTCATAGGTTGGGATACCGTAATCTGATTAGGCGTCGGAGAGGATCCTTTCTGATTTTGCGGTGTGAGTGCAACTGCAGCGTAAAGTGCACCGATCGCCCCCGCAGCTTCGGCCGAGGCCAGCGTCGAGAGAAGGTGCGACTCGACGTTGGTCTGCTCGACGTTGTTGTTGCCCTCGTGAATATTTCCCACATCTTGATCCGTTGATTTCTTTAAATGGCAACAGATGCGATAAAGTAGATCGTACGACGACGACAAAACTGGCGATTCGTGGTCCTGATCCACGAAAAAGTCGGTTTCGATCAGAGCTCGACTGTGACGAAACACTCGATCTACCAATCCACCTGCTACCAAGTACCTGAAACACCGATAACGTTTAACATTGTTACTAACTCTGCTATTTGTAGTAGCTTGAGCCACGTGTAATCTACCCTGGCAAGCATAAATCATGACTCGTTTTATCGTAATAAATTTATGTTAAAAAACGTAACGATATATGGGCGGATAGCATACATATCGACAAGAGGTTATTCTACGTTGAGAAATAACTGGAAAAAAGTACAAAGCGTCGGCGAATGAGACTTTAAACTCTCGACTAACGATTCTAAAACAAAGCTGCGAGTGCAGCTGTCACCTCGTGTTTGTCACTCGTCGATGTACTCGATTCTTTGGCGACGTTCATTCGCACCGAGGTAACGCTATCGTTACGTCGATCGTTCGTTAATTCCGATTGTCTCGATTCAATAAAGACTTGTCGCAGTGTACACCGATCGGTATACGAGAGAACAGGCGACACCGTGTCTCTCGTTCACGGCGGCAAAGTGTGCATATGGGTTCCGATAGATTTGGCGTTATAAATCGTCGCGGGGGGATGTAACAGGCAAAAAGAGGCGCGTTCGCTAGAGAGACAGAAGAAAAAAAACAATGTATTGCTTACAGGACAGCATGTGCGATGGCGTAACACGAGAGGATTATAACATCAGTGGGTAATTCTGCGCGCACAAGCCGGCAGAAGAGGGAACAAGCGTCGGCGCATGCGATGCTCATTCTATCGGGTTGTTGTATGTGTTTTTCTTTTCTCGTACGGCACCCATCCGCCCTTCCTTTCACTCGTGACCCCCCAGCGACCGGGTTGTCGAGGGTGCGCGGCTGTCAGTGCGTATTATCGCCGCCCCCTTTCCACCGAAACACCGACATGCTTGGGCTACGCTCGCCTGCCGCCGATCAGCATTCGAATATGAAGTAGTCCGGTGGAGGGCCAACTGTCTCCTCTAATCATAACTAGCTGCAAGCTAATCCGACGCCACTGAACTCGACACGCACACTTCCGCGGACTCCCGTTCTCTATGCCACGGGGACTTTCCGAGAGAAAGAGCAACCCTTGCTCCAGACTCGATAATGAAACGGTCCCGCCGCCATAGTTGCTCGATTGATATGTCACGATTCGGCTTGTTCCGGGGGTTAGGCTAGCTATTAATTACGCGCGATTGAAGATACGTCCGTTTAAAGCTTAAGCGAGAAACCTAAGAATGGAACGTGCGTGGACCTGTAAGCTACGAGGCTACGAAGGAGGGCGCTTTGAAAAGGCGCCAGGATGACGACGACACTTCGAACTTGGACTCGTGGCACGTTATACAGACGTGTAACGTCTACGTATTCTTTGCGATATTTACGTTCGATATTTCTATAAACCTTGTCAATACGCGTTGATAAATTTAAGTATGAAACGTATGGAAATTCCGCCCTATCTCGTTAACCGGAAAGGTGTACATCGGCAAATACCGGGAATAAATTTCACTTGTTGTCGAAATATAACGATATTAATAAAGCGGGTGGGAAAGTACCGGGCAGTAGGACGCTGGGACCAACACTGATTCACATTGTTGTTGCATAATTCATCGATACGTATAAAAGCAAAGGCGCTTAAGCTCCGTCATTCCGATGATAGAAGCGACGAGCGTAATGGACGAACACGAACAGCCGATAATACCGATACTTTCGACGGTACTTCGAGGGATTCGGCAAATACGCTAATAAAATGCAGCGAGATGCGCGCATGGATTAGAATCGCTCGAATCGTAGCTACACCCTCTTAACCTATAATAACACGAATGATAGTCGGTAAGGGGACCGTGTCCTTGCTGCAGGATGTAATAATTCTGCTCGGGCGGGTTGATCCGCCTCCGATTCGTGCTGCTTGGCATTCCGCAAAGTCGATAGAACCGACGAACAAGACCATCATCCTATGACCTACATACTTTGCTATTTAATTTTCCTTTTTCCTAGCCTCCTTGTAGGTTCCGTCGCAACGTAAACGATACCGCGAAATCTGATTGCCGATAAGGATGACTTCTCTGGAAGATGAACGATAAATAATTTGTAACTTGTAAAATTGTATAAACTGCTCGTACCACGGAAGTCTACGATTTACAATCCGTCGATTCGCCGACGATTACGAGATTTATTAGCCGAATCGTTAAGCGAGGAACGAGCCAAGTCTACTGACGCATCTCGAAAATCGAAGTTGACCGTGGATGATCCGATTACACGAAAGAGGTGTCATTCCATAAACTATGCTACGAATGAATACGAATGAAAGTTGGCCATCTGCGGATCGCAATTGCGTAGCCCAGTTACGCGATAGCCAGACAATTCGGAAGAAGCACGGAAAGATCCGTTCTTGCGATCTTCACGCACGTCTGACCATTACGAGGGCCTGGCCCATGCATCATCGCTCCCCCTCCCTTAAGATTCCGATCTATCATTGAATGTTTGCGGAGGGGTTCGAGCAAATACATTGAATTTATTTATTATTCTCCCCAAGCGCCTTATGGAGGCCGCAGCAGCCGAGCAATCGCTACCCCAGCGCTGCCATTAGCTAACCATATGATTATTTCATAGCGAGAGCACAAGGGTGCATATCTTTAGACGGACTGGTGCTCGCCTCCGATGCACCAGCTTACGTAATTTCGTGGTGCAACGCGAGCGCATATTTAAGAGCGACCAAGGACCTCGTGCTGACTAATAGGACAAATTAATCTACATATTCATAAAGAAACACGCGTGACGCTATTTTCCCGATAATCGTCACGATCGAACGAATAGATATCAGTTCGATGAGTTTACGGACGACGACGTTTTATGCCGCACTTCGTGGCTTTGCGTGATAGTTAGCTTGCGTCTATGTATTAAGCGTATATCTACATGCATATAGCTCGAAACTGTATAGAGCTGCTTTGACCATAGTCTAATTTGCTTCCAGGAGTACGCGAAGATTTCTATATATATTTCGTCTGGAATATTTTAACGTATTTCCGGATTACATAGGTTGAGGAAGCGAAAAGTGGAAAATTTGATGAGAAGAAAACTACCTTTTTTTAAATATTCGTCACGGTACTTACGTCGTTCGTCAGATTGTGGTTCGATTGTTTGCAAGAATCCACTTGAACAAAGTCCTTTTCTACAGGCGGCAAATGTGCCTGGCAGAAGTATCATTCACCGCATCCACAATGGACCATGTTTGCTCAACGAAATGGCGAAAGTGTGAAAACGACAACTGTGTATCGACGAGATGAGAAAATCAACAGAGGAACGACGAAGAATGGCCGTATTTTTCATTGACGTCTGAATCATTCTCCGTCGTCTCTACATCGTATCTACGCGCATGTACACGCTTGTACGAAGCAAGGTCAGAATTTCATGGCATTGAAATAAATTATAAATCAAACGTATGCGAGATTAATCATGGCTAAGAGGATCAACGAATAAACAATTAGTCAAAATACAATCGGTTTGATGTTTGACATCGGCATATGAAAATAAAATGAAAATAAATAATTTATCAGTACGCTTGCAAATTACAATTACACGATATCAGGATACGCAGAAATATTTCCACGATTAAAACAGAAAATTTTCGATGGACCAATCGATTAACCAAGCACATCAATGCCACGTGTGGCAACGATGGCACACTTGTTACAATATTTACAGAGTCGTCGTCTAGATCTACCCCTGAAACCGACCCCCTGCCTGCCGTTGACAAGTGTCTCCAGCTACCGAACTTCAGCTTCCCCTTTTCGCCCCTCGCCTTCTCCAGTATCAACGATCATTTATGTAATACATACTACGTAGATAGTACACGTAGCTACGTGTACGTATACTTTACATATATTTGGAAAAATTCGCGACGAAATATTATCGCCTCGTGGAAGCTCGTTTATTTAAAAAAAATTGTTCGCACGGTACGATCCACGTCTCGGTAAAATTAACGATACTAATCCTTGCAATAGCGAATTTAATTCGATGGATCACATCTCGCTTGTTTGGAAAAGGACGATGGTTTAATAAAAATCACATTTTGTTACGCATCCGTGCACCGATAAAACCGTTGAAATCCAATGTACAAGACAGACACGCGAAATAAAGTCTGAAACAAGGTCAAATGGCCGAGGCGTTCGTCGAATTGGTAATGTATTATAATCCTCGTACTCTAACATCCAGCAACTCAGGATATTGCTACTCCGAGTTCGTTGACGCGTAATGCATTCACGCCGGGATTTCGGTAGCCCGAGGGATGAGGTGAATCCTGCTACTCTATACACACAATCGAGTCCTGCCACGGCTCGCCTCGCAGTCAGAAGGATGCGAATCTATAGGGTGATTCAAATGCATCGTCACCGATTGCTCGATACTTTTCCACCAATGTTTATTCAAATTGTTCCAAGAATAATTTTATCATCTATGCGATATAAAAATCTGAATAAATCTGGAAATACTTAACTCTGAATGTACAAGTACGCTCAAATGAAATGCATTCATTACCAGATACGGGTAGATTTTATTTAGACGAATATGCGATATTTGTAGAAACTGCACGGCATTTGCGTTTCCCGTTATCTTACGCAAATATTGTTATAAATTTTACAATATCGAGCCAGCATCGTTCCTCGATGAACGCGGTAACATCAACTGGCATTTGTATCATAGAAGAAACCTAACCGACGCAAGAAGCGAAACGTTGAGAATGTTACGCGAACGAAATCACCGTGCGCTTTTTCTCGCGCCGTTTAAAGCTGTCTCTGTCAACAAGGAGCATTATGAAAGGATAATAGAGAGAGAGAGCAGTGAAATTTGGCGCTGAGTAGAATGGGAACAGAAACAGCCGTGCCGCCTATTTCTATTCACGACCCTAACCAACCTGATCAAATACCGCCTGAATCCCGCAGTTCCCATTACTGTTGTCATTACTGTCGTTGACTGTTATCGCCGAACATCTTCGTCGTGCTCGAGATTTTCGCCTGTTTGTTATTTAATTATTCGATTAATTCAAGACACGAAGTAATTTGTTAGCTCGCGCACGATCAAAGGATACGCAACGAGAAAGCTATTTCTGTCGTTTTCTGCCTTTTCTCGGGAGAACGCAAGAGTCTAATCGTTTCTCTGTTTGAAACAACGACCAATCCGTCTCTCTCTCTCAGCTTTGATTCGTTTTTCTACCACGCTTATATTTTTTATTTCGACAAAATATGATCCCCTTGCTAAAAGCTTCGTAGTCCATTTGCGAACGCTGAAAAAGGAGTATGAAAGAAATCGTAGAAAATGAAATTAACTGAAACTGTATTTAACTGTAATTCGAGATATCTTTAACTCGAAGGTAATTTCCCTGCTTTATTGAAATATTAAAAATCCAAAAATACGGTAATTATAAATAAGAAATGGAGTATTTTCTATGCAGGGTTTATACTTGTACGCAGAACGATATTCTTGGCAACGAGCTAAAGCAATTTGTTGGTCATTAATAAAATCGATGTTAGCGTATTTCCAGTAAGATTAAAGCAAATTATATCGACGCTGTCGGTGATTACAAGAGTGTTAACTTTCCAACGTAAATCGGCTTGACGATGAGAAAATAGAAACGGTTTCTCGATCTGTTTTATTTATAAAGCGCTGCATCACCGACCTATCCAAATACTGAAACAGTACCGACACAACAACAACGGTATATCGGAACATCTATCTATGCTTGTTACCAAAGATAAATTTCACGTAAGTAACAAAATTGTTAATACAGAACTGTGCAAGCAATAGGGAAGAACGATATTTTCTTGTATGTATATTTGCATAATCGAGATAACTGCTGTTTCAAAGAATATTTGATTTGCAAAGAATCAAAGTTTGGAGACACGACGCTTCCCTAATAGAACAGATATCGATAAATCATTAGGATCGTATGATCGGGCATGTAAAATAGAAGTTTAAACGGTTCGGTTAGAGTCAGAAATTAGACGGCAGATGCATCGGGCCATCAGCTGGCTTGATTCAGCCCGGTGTTAGTGATTCATTCGTCAGTTTCCGATCGTCTTGGAATATCCGTTCAAAGTGCGAAAGAGTGGAAACAAAGTGAACAAGGGTGCGAAAGAAACGCGATACGATTCGCGTGCAAGAAGGAGAAAATGTTAGAATAGAAGGTAAATGTTGCAAAACTGGCCGAAACTATGGTTGGTTGTAGGATGATCGCGATCGCCCTGTATCCCCAAACATCATTTTACACGGTTTCGACAACGGCAACGCGTAAAGAAAAAAGGAAAGAAACGAAAGAAAAGAGAAAAAAGAAGAAATAAAGTAGAGGGAATCGCAAGATGAGTCGAGTCTAGGAGGGTCGAAGGAGGGTTAGAGGCAGCCGTACGCCGAGTAAGGGTGAATTTGGACGACGAAAGAGAAGTAGAGGGAGAAAGGGAGAGAGTCCATTAGCAGATTACGTACCCAACCCGCCTCGCTCATTCACCCCCGCGATATTTTTTCTTCCTGCCCTGTTCTCCTTCAACCACTAACGATTTCTCTCTCCTCTGTCTCGCTTTCAAATTCGCTCCGCCTAAACTTCTAAGCTGTTCTCCATGGCAGGTGCATCGCGTTCCTATTTACGCTTTTTCTCTAAAAAGATCATTCGATTTGTAAACGTAAGGTTAGATGCGGATAGAAAAGTTTCACTTCGCGTTAATTCTCTCGATCCTGCGTCATTAAGTATATAAAAAAGTTACTAAGGTAATAGTCGCGCAGACGAAGTTACGAACAAGTATTATATTATAGCACGCCGTTTTATCGCGAAATAAATAAAAGGTGCGCTTTAGCGCGACATCATTAAACCGGGAGTTGCGCGAAACAAAATTACGCGGAAGACGACAACGTCCCTTTTTCTCCTTTGAACAGCAAGGAAATCTATTTTATTAATATAACGGCGCTACTGTTTGATCTAATAATTTCGTTTGGCCGTTCTAAAGAGCGTCCCTGCCTTTTTCCCGTACTTGCCGCGGCAAAGACGATCCTGTGGCCCCATTTTCCCGATAGACTTCGTTTCTGATGCAACCGCTTCTTTTCGATCTTCTTCGACGATTATTGATTTAATAAATACACAGTGCTCGGTTGTGCCTATGTACAATCGTACGGCGGAACACTTTCTTCAAAAAATACCGTAAGAAAATATTTTCGAAGCGTACGATAACCTTTTCCTTTCTTTTCTTCTTTTTCTTTCTACCAAATAAATCACAAATGTGTCAACAAATAGCAGTTTACACGCGCTTGCTATTAACGCGATATCGGAGGAAGAGACAAGGCGGTTTCTTCAAAATCTATGCGATTTCTTCTACGTGCAAAGTAATCTGCTGATTTTGCGTAATTTGCGCAACGATATATGAATTTTAATTTACGATATCGAACGTAATTAGTTAGTCGAGGTACGTTTACTAATAATTTGGTTCAGACGTATAACATGGCGGAGTATAACGATATGGGTAACGTCGTGGAAAAATAATATTTACCAGGTATTTACCACAAACATATTGTTTATGTTAAATTTATATCATCCATAGGTGCACATTTGTAAATGCAAATATCGATAAGCTGATCGAAAGCCTGGTTAATTTTATTTTAAAGGAAAACAAAAACTGAAAGCGTTTCATCTTCCTTTCATGGCCGTTTCAATTAACGAAAGTAAACTGTGATTTACACCGAGGGAGAAATAGGCTAGCGTAACGAGGGTAACGATTTTACAAATTGACACACTTTCGTTTCCTTTACTGCAACATTCTACCGAGAATGTGTAATAAAAACAAGCACGACGTACTCTAAACCGATTTAATCATTCGCGTAATAGTTGGAAAATAAGAAAGATCGAACAAGAATTTCGCCACTTTTTCACTGTTTAACGCGACACGGACAAACAAAGTGGAAGGAATAAAAATAATTTGACAAGAGGTGAAAACGCGTAATAAATTAAAAATTGCGTTTGACCACGACTGTTTAGAAACACAACGTATACGCCCGCTTTCGTATTTTCGATGCTTGTGCAAAGAGAAGAAACCATCGACAAGAGATGTTGCTTCGTAAATAACGAGATTCGGTACAACGTTTACATTTCTTAGTACATCGAGTATCTTATTAATTTGAAAAACGGGAGCGAATCGGGCGGGGAGATGGTCACGAAACGGTCGCACGCGTCTCATAAGTAAATTACCAATTGCTCGGTTGATCCTACTTCGATTAAAGCTGTATCAACATCTCAGAAGGCGAAAGGGAATGAGCTCGATAGACGTTCGTTCGATCAACTCATCGGGATTAATAATAAGAGTGTTTACCGACTGATTTTTCTAGGACCGTTCTAACAATTACCTCACCGATTGCCACTTGAGCCCCGATTATCATCGTTTTCGAGAGTTCTCGATTTTATTAGATCGTGAACTAAGCCTCCGCGTATTTCTCCGCCCGTCTTCCTTCTCGATAAACAATCTTTGAAACGCGGTCGAATCTTATTTACGATTTTATTCACCCGTCTAGCTGAATCAATTCCCTGACAGAGAGCAATCTATGTTTCTGTGGTTACATTGAAAACGAACGAAACGTCGAATTTGTATCTCGAGTTTAGTTCGAACCCATCCGTTAAAAGGAGAATATTTCGGGATACTTTTGTATAATTCATTTGCGCAGAGAAAGTCACAATGCACAGGGTTATCCTTTTAGGTCTTTCAACGTCTTAAAACATCGAGTGAACGTGATTAATTATTTCTGCAGCATTGCCAATGTCTGCTTTCTACGTAGCATAAAAGCCCTAACATTCGTGGCTATACGGAAAGTCACTTCGGTTGAACTTTTTGGATGAAAACACATCTCCTTTGCGTAATAGCGGATCATTTAAAATTCGTAGCAGCTCGGAATGCATCGCGGACCGCGCGTTTCAGTAAAAGAAACAACAGAAAAAGGGAAACGATATGGTACACGTTACGCGAAGCCTCTCGCTTTGTGGCGCCTATTTACGACAAAAGGGCCATTTCTCGTATTCGTTGGAGAGCAAGGAAATAATTCCCGTGAGAGATGCCGGCGTATACGACTCTTTAATCACAGATTGCGAAACTCGACGAATTGATAACCGACTTTTTCGTGTTATCTGCTTATCTCGTCCAATTCGATGCTTGTTTTCCGAGTGGCAACACTTCAACAACGACCCAATTACGATGATATTTGGTCTATAAATGATTATCAATTTGTCGAACGATGTTTCCAACGACGATAATTCAAACTTCCGTCCGATAAAAGTTACGTGACCGTTTAGGTCAGAAATTTACGAAGCGACGAGAATCATCGTATTGTAGAAGATCGCAAAATGTAAACGGAAGGCACGAGGCCATTTTTTCAAACCTGCGAACAACGATGAATACGCTGAACGATTCTCAAATACGTATTACCAGGTACGAAATGATCGATCGTGCTTAGACATCTGCGCACTTTAAAGGTACGAACGAAAAGCAATCTTGGCTGGTGAGTAAAAATCGTGACTAGGCCATTCTCGCATCGGCAGGAAATTAATCATAATAATTCGACTAGCAACGACCGGCCGGCAATCACTCTGATCGCGCTTTCGTCGTTCATTATTCAAACGTTGGACGTTACAGTTAGTAAACTCAAAATTTGCAGATTCACCGGCTAAGATAATTTGTTTGGATAAATAATCTTTGCAGAGTCGATCGATTTTCTGATTTTTCATAGACGGAATTGTTTGATAGAAACGCGAATGTTTAGAAATAAATGTACACGAAACTACGACGGTAATAATTACCATAACGTTCGAAAAATATACGGCAGAGAATTAACCTTCGCAAAAGCGAAATTCATCGATCAATCGCGACTTACGTGTCTCACATACGTGTATTTCACAAATATGCAATTTCCCAGGCAAATTGGAATTCGAGATTTCTATTTGTCGAAAAGGGATTTAACGCGTGAGAATAAATTTTAACGCGTTTAATTAAATAACATGGATACAGTTACATACGTGTTCGTTAAACACAATGAAATTCGAATAATAGAAACAGGAAGAAAGGAAGCGATTTCGTGTAAATAGGAAAGGATTAACCAACCGATTGGGGGGTCTGGAAGAAGGAAGTTGACCCAGGTGCAACGTTTCTTCCTCTCGAAGATCGAATCTCAGAGGATGCAACGAAAACAGCATGCACCTTGTCACTTTGCCGCGTGACTCGCGTATTAAATTCAGCTCGCGCAACAGAACCGTCATGTTTTTCTACAGGGTGGTCCACGCGTGTCAAAAGCGTTCGAGTTTTTTCTCATTGTCCGCCTCAAAGAAATCGTGTACCGCGATGTTTGTGCAACATAGGACTGAGAGAGGTTGAACGATGGAAATTTTGTAGGAATTTAAATGGACAGCGAAAATCGAGAGCGCTGACCTTTCTGTTACGTTAATCTCAAATCGAATAAATAATTAATATCTTATTCCATCGTTACGATAATTAATATCTTATTCCATCGAGGTTGTAAGAGGAAAATTATTTTAATTATCAAAGATAATTAATAATACGCGTTCGTAATATTTCTAATATCTTAGAATATTCCTTCGAATAAACAATGTTTGCATTTCATTAGGATACGTGTGTATTTCAATCAAGTATGGGTATATTCGTGGTTTAATGCACGCAATTAGATTTCAAATATCATAACTTCTGCCGCATGAATACTTAATGGTATGCTAGAAGTAATTTTATTATGCAAGGGAAATGAGATAGACGTTTCAGTGGAAACGTTAATACTCTATAAAAATATCCACCTCGAAGACCTTTGTTATTACAGGACGTATTTTATGTTACGCTTTAGTCAGAAAAAGTTTATTTGAATTTATAATGAAAAAAAATAGTTGTAGGTTTTTATGAAAGGCGATAAAATATGAAATCTAAGGCTTTCACACGGCCCCGTGTCACGCAATTATCAAAATTAAGGCTTCCGGGTGTAAGTAGGTTCCTCTTGGAACGACAATTACTATAACGGTATCACAAAAGTGCGTCATTCTACTGATAGTTTTAAAGAACAAAGTAACGAACGACATTCAGAGAATATTCTCGTCGCGTTATTTGTAGATTTTACGAATTTCCTCGTAAGGTTTCGTCCACTTTACGTTTACAAACGTATTTGGAGCAGTTGAAATATTCGTGGATGACTTGTTCGTAAATTGAAAAGACTCGGAAAAGGAAGTAGTAGTATGTCTACTCGTAAAAAACAGTCTAGCATGATACATTTCGAAAAGCACTTTTGAAAAACGAATTCGTGGCACACTTCTCCTGCCGGACAGAATTGCCAAAGCATCCTAATAAAATACGCTACCATGTTACCTTTGCTTCGTCTATTTTCTCACGTTTCTAATTCAAGGAAAGCATTTATGACAGCTGTTCCTTAATGCACGATGCTACTTTAAATAGCACGCTTTTCTGAGAATGGAAATGACATCGATGCATAAAGTATGATCGATCCTGAACGTACACGTCGAATTTTTAAGGTCTCGTAACGCGAAAACACGAAAACATTTTAGCTACTCACCCGGCAATATCCTGGACCCGCGTTTGCAATGCCGATTTTTCGAAAGGCTCCTCCGGGACCAAACTGCACAGCAATTGCATCAGGCTGCTGGCTACGATTCCACTTCCGGTCGAGTTACCGGATGCCTCCTGTACTTGCACATGGTCGTCAAGTTTCGCAAGTGTCTATCAACACAATAATTCATTCGTTTAACTCGATTAATAATCGATAAGATATCGTTCGTCTTCTAGACGATATTTTCTCGCAGACTAGTGGAGACATCGACATACCATTCGACTTTTACACAGTTCAGAATCGTTCGAGCAACATGTTCGAGCACGAAACGAAAGCGAGCTAAAGATTACTAATGCTTGCAGAAAAATCAGCCTATAAAAGCCGAAGATATCATAACGACCAACGTTAAGAAAGATATCATTCCATGTATCACGAGCCAACCGACCAAACATCATCCTGCCTGAAGAAAATATTCGTCTAACTTGTCCTTTTTAAAGGTTGATATCGGTTTTCTAAAAGGCTCGTCAAGCGATCGTGCAAGTTGACTCCGACGAAATCGTAATGTCTGACTGGGACGAACAGCTACCAGTGCAGGGTGGTCGCGTGTTTCCAAACAGCCAAAAGATCGGTCGGATGCTGGAGAAGGCGAATTCCTGGCACGTTGAGTCATTGATACCGGGCCGCTCGGCTGGCCGATCAACGACACATACATATAGGCGACATTTAAAATGCTAAATTAGAGGTAACGAGTCAGCAGGTAACGATAAGAATCCTGGAGAATATGGCCCCTAAACGGTTCAGTCTCGACAAATTCGATAAGTCCTTCGGGGAACACTTAACGGCTTGCATTTCCCCGTATTCGTTTACGTTTTGGGACAAAAATTGTCGCGCGGCACAATGCCACGGACCCGTTGACTCTCCGCGTTATTCTCTCGCTCGTTTAACTTGATTTAACACTTAACGCGCAACGTCCATTTTACCCGAGATTTTTCACTCTCTTTCCTTTCTCTTTTCCCCTCGTTTCTTTCCCTCTTTTACCAACGAATTATCAACTTCGATCCCGAGAAACGCGTTACCAGAAATCGTCAAGTTCTTTCAAGTTCTATAATCGAGCAGGTTATATCCTCTGACGAGAAAATTACGGAAGAGAGCGAACCTTTCGCATTTTTGTAGAAAAAGGCGGATTTTGGATGAATTTCACGGGAAAAAAGTTTCTACCAGACCATTTAAATATACGAAGTAATGTCTTTCGCCTGGATATTTTACCATATAAAGCTTTTCAGCCGCGTAATTGAAATGAAACATAAATGGCGTTACGTTGAAAAATCCGATTACCGAATAAAAGTTTCAAAAACGCATAAGAGGAACATTTTTACCGGAATAACGCAACGAAGAAACCAAAAGTCGTACGATGGGAAACGGGACACATATGTTAACTTGCAAGAAAATTCGTCCTTCCACTTTATCTTAATAATTCTGCGGTACATTTACTTTTTCCGTTTCGTTTCCTTCGAATCGTCAGAAACGAAATTGAAAATAAAAATTACATTTGGCAACCTGTGGCCCGCTTCGTTCGAAGACTATAGGGAAAACACGATAGATCCACTTTTGTTAAATTTCGAATTTTTATGCTAACCGGTAGCTAGCTAAAAACGGTTACTTTGATACGATATAGTTCTAAAGAGGAATAACGTGCCCAGTCCAAAGTCCGAAGATATAAACCTGTTAAAAGCAGATAATAAACCTGATAAAACCAATAACTAATGTTCATCGATACTGTCACAGTGTTCAAAAAGGCGATGAAAATATATTTAATCCCAAAACCAAATAAAAGTACATTTTTCTTGATATAGAAATGATTGAAGGCGTTTAAAAAACGTGATATATCGCTTTTTCTTCCCTCGTTGCTTCATTTATAATTCGGCTGAATCGTGACTTCGCCCTAAAGTCAACAAAGAATCTCCCAAATTAAACAGAAATAGTATCCGATATAATAATATCCTTTCTTTTCCCCAAAAAGAAACAAAATTCAATTTTTAAATTCCTCGCGTTAAGTAGGTCGAAAATCCAAGTAACTTGATACGATAACCAAATCCGCTTTTCTTCTACTTTGATCCTGCCTGCTCTAAGTCGACTAGATTAAGAGGAAGAAATTTCCCCATTTTTTTTTTTTCTTTTTTTACGAGCAATCGGTCCAGTTCCGAATCGTCGAATTTATCCATAGCCTTTCTACGCTTTTCGAAGAGGCGAACGAATGCACTGGCAAGAAAGGACTGAACGAGAGGGACAAAATGACAGGGAAGAATAGCAACTTCGGACGACTTACGGGAAATTGTAAATTTGCTTGCCCAATGGACGAGATTGGAAAGCATTCGCGGACCCCAGAGAACAATCGATCTCTTTGTGTAATGGCCCAAACTGTGATTCTTTCTAGGCTTTAATAATATAACAGGCATCATTTCCCTAAAAAGATCCTAATTTAACTTAAGCATCGATTGTCTTTCGTATGTAAAGTCGAATAGGACGTTAGAGAATATTGCTTTTTCTGTAACTTTCCTTCTATCTTTTTCCCTTTCTTTTTCTTGTTTCTTCTTTTCTTTATAGAAACAATTTCATACAGATACATTGTTAATAATAACAATGTTAAACGAAATCGTACAATTCGAGAGCCGTTTCCACGGCTTTGGCAGTTCCAGTATCAACGATATTTTTCGGTAATTCCAGCTATACGTATATCAATTCCTGTTGCTCCGGATGAGAACGCTTTCTTACGTTCCAACCATAAACTCGAAAATATCGCGGTGAGTGAAATTCGTGGTCGTAAGAACGTTCTCGCATGGACAGGCTAAAACCATCTAACCGGGAAAAGCTCGCGCGGCGATAAAATATGAGGAACAGCCGAATTCTGGAACGTGCAAAGAGGTCGTTGAAAAACTGCCGATAGAGGACGAGACAAAAGATTAGGCCGGCTCCTCGAAAGCGGAGCTTGATGGAAGCGGCAACAGAAGTACCCACGCACATTCTACATGGAACACGCGCTTCTTTCATCGTATAACCTGATTCCCCCGTCTGTCCGTGTGTAGCCGTGTGCACATGTACGTATGTGCGAGGGAGGGGGAGGGGGTGAGTGTATATATGTATGTGCGTGGGTGACGTCACTAAAAGCTCTCTCACCGCTAATGCATTTGCGGAGGGGGATTCCCGGGGGAGGAACAGGAGAAGGAAGGCGCCGCGCCAGTGCCGTACTATGAAGCGTGAAAAATCGATCCTGAAATCACGACGGTGAATTCGCGAACCGATTACGACGGATCATTGAGCGAAACGATTAACTTCAAACGTACGGCCAGTCACCGGTCTCCCAAATCGGCAACCTAGTTGGGCACGATTACCAATAGCTGCCTCCAAAATTATTCGATAGGAACCGATCTCGTTCAGGAGGTAAGAGAGAAGAGCGACACTAGAATTGATAAGACAACTAGGACGAGAGAAACAAACATTTTGTGAAAAAAAAAAAAAAAAGAAAGAAGAAAAAGAGTTGAAGAGAAATGAACGTTTGTAAAGAACGAAATATTTAGAATGGGATCGATGGAACGGAGAATGAGATATTTTTCGTTTGACAAGATATCTCTTCTGAGAAACCAAAATTATATGAAAATGTAAGATTCGACGATACGCCTGTACGGTGGAAACGTACGTTTCAACCTCGGTTCTCTACCTTCAACCTCGTTCTCCCCTTTTACGCTTCACTTATCCATTAGAGTTATATCACTGTAGCATTTTCTCTGTAGACTAGAAGAATCGATAAGCATCAAAAGTTTTAGAATCTTGACTCTAACACTTGTAATGATTCTTACGTTGAGATAAATAAAGCAGACTATCGTATCATGAACTTCGATCGCACAAACTATACTCGCCCAATTAATAATCAAAAGTAAACAGCTTTATTATTAATAATTGATTAAAACCGACTAATTAGCTTTACTTCTACCTCTCTGTTAATCTACTTTTAAACTCGGCGTAAGACATAGAAATGCAAATGTTCTTAAGTATCGTATCAATGTTCTTGCTCCCTACACAAATTTTGATATTTACAACCGAAATTCTTCGGTAGATTTTGATATCCAGCTTATCGACTCGCGTTCAACACAGAAACGATCAGAATAAGAGAGTTAAATACTCTGAACTCCAAAACGGAGGACGCAAGCCGAACCAGACCCTAAGACTCTCTTAATCCTTATTTTGACAAGTCGGACAGGACAGGCATGATGGTCTTTGCCTTCGTTTATTTCGAAGCCACCAACCTCAAAATGAGTCCGAAAAACAAGCACAGCGAAAGAAAATTCATTCGCGTATCGCTGTCGCGTGGACTCGCAATTTATTTCACGCTGATCACGCAACATTATTCATTCTACAATCTACAAGGTGCCCTATAACTAATGATACAACCGAGACAAAAATGATTCAACGTGCCGGTATAAAATAAGAAAGCTATAACCACGCGGGAAAAGATGCCGACACACCTTAAGATACTTTTCTTATGAACTAGCTGGAAATTTCGAACTTATACGCGGTTACGGCCCATTAAAATTTAACAAGTATCGTTAAGAAAATAAACAAATGCGTGTATATTAAAAATGTTGAACAAATATCAATAGTTACAAAACGTGTAGTGCTCGACGTACCTCTAAATGTTGAAGCAGAAGATCCAAGATGACCAGAATTTTGTTACTTGACAAAACCGCTTCGATGTTGGTGTCATTCTCACTGACGCTTAATTTAAATACACGGCATACCGAAAGAATGCTTCTAGAACATACGAAAATTTGCATTTAAGGTATAAAATAGTATGCATATCCATATATAATCCAGTAATTGTAGAGGTAGTTTTTAGATCGAAAAGATCTTTCCAAAACTGTACGTTTAAATTACACAGTATGATAGTGTAGTATAAAACGTAATTTTTTATCTGTCTCGGATAACATAAAGAGCAACTTACACTTACTTGTTTGGTAAATTATGAGATGCAGTTTGTGTTTGCAGTCCCAAATTCAATAGATTAGTTAAAATATCGAATCCATTTAAAACTCGAAATACAATCTGATCGAACGAACACTAAAATATTTAAAATGTAAGGTTTATTCGCAATTCTTTTTATTACTATTACTATCTTATTTAGATTAATATATCTTACCAATTTTGAATAAGCTCTTGTTATTTCACCAAGTGAACGTTCTAAAGAAGCGATGGCGACGCTTGACCAAGCTGTCTTTGAATGATTATTGTACAACCGATCCAATTCTTTCAAATTTCGACGGAACTTTGCTTTATTAGTCGACTCGATAGATTGATTCGCATCTATTTTATGATTGTCTTCCCATTCTTTACCTCGCAGAATCATACGCTGTTTCATTTTTCTGCATCGTCGTTTTAAAGCTTTTTGTTTCTCTTTTGCAGCTTTAATCTCGTTCGAACTATTATTATCAGCGACTGAAATTGGGACATCGCGAATTTGAGATATATTGAAGCGCTGCAATTCATCTCGTGATGGCTCTCGACCATCGTGTGTGTTCCGTACTGCTTCGACGTGTGTTTTCCCTTTTAAATGGCTCAACAGGTATACCTCATTGGGTATCTACGTAATATACAATAAATTTAGATATCATATAAGTTGATAATTAAAACAACAAATATAAATAAAATTTAACAAACTGATACTCACTAGAGTTCCACATAAAGAACATTGTTTTTGAGCAGGATATGATTTTAACGTAGGTGGAACTTCTTCCGACCTTAAAATAGAAGATTCAACTGCTCTTTGTCGAATGTGTTCTATATTTTCAACGTGCCTTCTAGCTGATTCTTGCTGTTTTTGAGCTATTTTCTTCTGTAGTTCTTCTTGATTTGCTAACTGCGCTGCGTGAAGCGCAGATAAGCGTTCCTCTCTATCCCTTGCTTTCTCTCTTGCGAGTTCCTTAAAATTTTTCTAATTTAATATCGATATTATTTTTTAAATTTTAGATAATTATTCGTGAAATATAATTACCTGACGTTCTTTTTCTCTCTCCAACTGCATCTTACCGACCCTTTCTTCGCGTTCACGACGAGCTTGTTTCATTTTCTGAATACGCAACTGCCGTTCCGCTTCCAAAGCACGTCTACGTTCTTCGGCCGCAGCCTCCTTAGCAGCTTTTTCTTCCTGCCGGCGTTGGCGTTCTTCTTGAATTCCCTAACAAATAATTGTTACAAATAATACAAGAATTTATAATCTGTCTTATTGAAGATATAGATATACACAACGTACTTGCAATCTTTCTTCTTGCTCTTGACATAGCGCCATAAAATCGTGCCTCTTGTTTTGTGCTTCAAGTTCATTAATAAATGCAATTTCTTTCAACTTAGAATCTTCATCGTGAGCTTTTCTTACTATTTCTAACAAATGTTGCGTTCTATTTTCTTCCGCCTTTTTTAACTTTGTTTCCATTCTAATTCTTTTGTCTTCTATTAATTGGTTCTTTGCACTTTTGACATCTTTCACTTTATTCAACAATTCTCGTAATCTTTGCGACTTTTCCATTAAAAGTTTTTGACGTTTATGTTGCGCACAAGCTTGTTTTGCTTGGTACCGTCGTAACGTCTCAGGCAACGATCTCTTTCGAGATGGGGACGATAATTTCTGATGTAATTCTAAAGCTCTACCAGGATGACGAGCAACTAATGCACGTAACTGAGCAAGCGTATCTACACACTCTGCCCAAGACATTCCCTCTAACACATTTTCGTATCTGTAAAGAATGATTTTAAATTTAATATACTAAAGAAAAGATAAGATAAGAAAATTAGTACATACCTATCTTCTAAACTAACATCATCGGGCATTGTATTAGGAGATGTTCTTTGCTCATCTTCCATTTCAAGGACCATTTCACCATCTGTTTCATCAGTTTCAGTGTCAACATCAGTTTCGCCACATTCTAATTCTAAAATTTGTCTATGTAAGGACGCTTCTTCATCTGATAACTGTTGCGATCGTTGCGAATCAGCTTCCTCTGTCTTCCTTTCCTCCTCTAAAATTATTCTCTCTCTTTCTGCTTGAGCAGCCATAAATTGTTGTATACGTTTTTCAAGTAATTCCGCATCATTTTTGAAAATAGCTGCGATCATTGATGTAGAATTTATTTCGTTTAAATTAGCAGTGTTCTTGAAAACTTCTTCTACCTTATCTTTAATTGTAAGGTTTACGACTGATTCTCCTTTAACTTTTTCTACCTCGTTACTTATATTTTTTCCTTCTTTTTCTACAATACATTTCCGTTTCTGTTTGCCATTTCCATCTGGAGTTAAACAATTCTTTTTATTCTTTTCAGAAGGACTTTCAATCGATAACGCTGGTAACGATGTTGCAGTACTTGGCTTATGAAATCTTGTAGACATATTTAAGTTATGCGTACTGCCTCTTCTATAACGGCTACGGACTGTTTGCCAACCATCAGCTTCTTCTTTTGTTTTTACATGCGTCTGTTTTGTTAATACCTCTACAGAACCATTTATATCTCTATTCTGATCTTTTTTTAATAGACTTTGTTCTGAAATCTAAAGAAACATTTATGATTATAAATGTATATCCCAAACAATTATCGATTAGATAAAAAGAAACAATGATACCTTATTGTCGATTGATTGAAATCGTTGCCTAACTATAACGGATGTTCCAGGTCTTGTTTTATTTGAAATTGATGTATTTTTGTCGCTTAATGTTGTTTTGCTTCTAACAAACTTTGGAGTTTCTAGGAGGCATGGTTGTTTTGCTTTAATAACCTTCATTTGCGATACCGTAGAATATGCTGGTTTATTTGTATTAACTAATCCCTTACTTGAATTACTGGTTGATGTATCGGATATAAGCTTTGTTGGAGTTTTGTTGTTTGCACTATCATTAACGCTTGATTGCTTTTTTAATTTTTGGATAATTTTGTTTGGAACCTTTGTAATATTCTGTATGTTTTTATTCACCATAGCGTTACTATTCTCTTTTGTTACACTATTGGATTCTGTCATTTTATTTTCAGTTGCAACATTTTCTATACCAACATTTTTAATATTTTTTTCTGTAGCTTGTCTTTTTACTTTAGAATTGATTTCATTTTTTCCTAGCCCTATATCATTTTTAGGACCCAATGGCTTCACTTGAAAATTATTTTGAGAATTTAATTTATTATCTATGCTATTAGATTTAGAAAATTCCTTTTCTGTCGATGTAGAAGTTAATTGTACATCTTTATCATTACAAACTGTTTGTTCATTCTTTTCAGTTATCACATTAGAATCTGTTATTTTAGTGGTAGTATAATGCACACCAGCTTTAACTGATTTTGATGCAGTTTTAGTATCTAATTTACCTTTCACTTCACGAGATAAACTTTCATTTGCTTTTTGGTCTGTAGTAATGCTGTTATTAGTTTTAGTAGCTACAGTATGTTTTACCAAACTTTTATTTACTTTTATCGTAGTTAATTTATCTTTATTCAATGATTGATTTATGCCTTTATCTATTGAATTTTTATGTTTTTCACCTAAGTTTGTCATATTATTTTTGGGAATATTGCCTTTATTATCCTTTATTAACTTGTGCACAGATTCTCCTTTTATATAATTTGCTGTATTGTCTACAGTAATAGATTTATTTTCTGAAATAATTTGATCCACAGGGCTTCTACAAACAGATTCTGTGGGACTCATTCTTTGTAAAGGACTAGTGGATTTTGGAATCATTGTGGAATTCCATATTCGACAAGGAGAAGTTTTTCTAACTTCCCAAGCTAAAGGAGTACGTCTTAAGGGTGGTGGCGAATTTTCATAGGCCCATTTAACCCTAAACCATTCGATCAAATTATGGAAATCTCTGGTATAATTTTCTAAAACTAATATCACTTCTTTACACTCGGAAATATTTTCATCTTCTTCGCATGTTTGATAAATGCCATCTACTGCTCTTTGCAAATTACCAAATAAGAATGCCCAATACCTTGCCTGTAATTCTAATATAACAAAACAAAAGAATGTTAAATTAGTACATCAAAATTTATGAATATAAAAGATTCAAAAATAATTGTAACAATGAATGCAAATGTAAAACTTATATGAAAACTTTGCTTTATATTGAAAAAAAGTTTATAGTTTTAACGTAGATAAATTTCAATTCACCAGATTTTTTATCCCGACCAGTAGAAGCTGATCTCACTCTAGGTGTTGGTTTCATAGATCTTTTAGTAGTGTTTGTCTGTGATACTCTTGGAACACTAGGTGGTTTTTTGGTAATCTTTTCGGTATTATTTGTTCCAACTGGTACATTAAAAGCTATCAAATTTCTAGCTGCCCGACCTTCTTCTTGTATAAGTAACCTTACATCAGCCATTTTTAATAAAGTTCTATAAAGGAATCATAATCAAATATTATCTACTAAATTATAGAGATACATTTAAACCAAATTCAAAGCATCAAAATAACGATAGAAGCAACAATAAAAAAGCAGTAATAAAAAAGCAACACATTGAAAAAATGCTAAAAATCAAATTCTAATGATTCATTGTCTTTATTAGCAATGTTACAAACATATATCTTTCATTTTAAATAAAAGACAAGTAATTAAAATAATAATAACTTCAAGAAAACATATTCTACATACATATAATCGTGACATTTTAACTGTTTTGTAGTACATTAACAATTTTATGTTTTATTGCAAGTTTAAGGTTATGTTATATTACTGTCACTCATATCTTAAGTCTTACAAAGTAACAAACAACGATTATTTGTATAAACAAGTAAACAATCATATATCAACGCTACATCGTCACTACTAATAATATATAAGACAATAATTAATAAATGTATTTATGTGTTGACACAATCTATTTATGTTTCACAACATAAATTGCAAATTATAGTAACGTTTATGTTTTTAATTCACGACTTACTTTTATTGTAATTACAATTACAAAATATCAAAGAACGATTGACTACAAATTGTTTTCAAATAACGAGAACTTCGAACTGACATTTCAATAGTAATATAAGACATTTCATGACAAATATCTCCTATGTTTCGCGGCAGTCTGTTGGTTGCACTGATCTTGCTGCATTAAAAACTGCACTACCGTGGTACCAGGTTATAGGTACAGATACCAATTAAAATAGTCACTGATTGTATTTATTATGTACAATATTATATTATAGTAATATTGCATAAATTTTGCATAAATTTTGCATTATTTTACACTTTATTAACTATATTTTTTAATGACTTAATCCAATAAGTGTACAAGTTACATATATTCATGTTTCTGAATCTGATCTTTTAACAATTTTCAGATCACGTTCTTAACGACACATATATGCATACGTATATGCAAATTTGTCTTACATATATTTCTATTATGTAATATACATATTAAGAAAAGCATACAAATTTTATTTAGGATATTTCAAAAGTAAGATGTGTTTACTCGTTGGATGAACTAATGACATACTGAATATATATATAATAAAACCTGAGATATATTCAACGAATAAAATTTATTAACTGATATTTTATGAACAATAACAAAAGTTATAATATATAATAATAACTTTCATTTTCAAAATATTCTGAAAGCTCATTGGTTATCTGAAAGACGTAGGTGCGAAACTAGAGTAAAATTGACCGAGCTTTTACATAAGAACGTTTTTACTCATAGACATATATGAATTAATTAAATTTAAAAGTTAAAATGTTGTTCTTATGACGAGAAGAAGTGTTATTTGGAGTCATTGTTAAATTGGTTTACGCAGTAAATTGATGTGCAGCGCCATCAACGCGTGATAAGATGAATCGCAAGAAGCGGTTGTGAGGGCTGTATCTGTAACATACATTTACGTGTGGAAATTTAATTAACACTTTGTTGAAGAATCTTTTTGGGGTTGCACCATAGATCCCAGACAGATTTTTGAAGTCGGCTGCGAAGCCGATTATCACGATATACGAAAGTGCTGCGAAAATAGGATTAAAAATCGATCTCGAGGTTTCTAGAAGAAAAGGCTTCCAGAGAGGCGGACAATCTGCCACACTTTGCGGGGTGACGCGGGGATATTTTCAGATAATCGTACGTATTTTACTGTTATACATAGAGTATTCATATTTCAGACATTCTTACACATGTGAGACATTCTGTGCAGTTTAGTTGTACATGGTACGTGACTCTGTGCACGAATTCTTTGTTTACGCATACACAGTAGCCTTGCAACAGCTTTGGAGGTTGGCAGAAATATTTCAGCAAAAATTCAATTGTTATACCACTGTCCATTTTCTGAACGATTTATTTGATTTCGTTGTTAATAACACACAAAGAATATTTGTATTGCATCGTTTGTTTAGTTGTATATGATAGTTTAAGGCTTAAGGATTACTCGTTTCGGCAGAATTATACGTACCGTGAGAAGCTGTCAATTAGCGGTAAACCCGTATTAATTATTACAATTATGAAAGATTTTTATGATTTGGATGTTTAAGATTTAATTTTTATTTGTAATGTATATTATATTTATAGAAATAAAAGGAAACATTCTTTGATAACCTAAATTTTCTTATGTTAGTCATTTATAAGTTCTGTTATAATGTACCTGTATGTTTATGATATATCTGTTACAGTTTGCAATAAGTTTTACTAGAAATGTTAACCTATTTATTTTCTTTTATATTTTTATATTTATGATGTAATTTTGTATAGCCTTTGTAGTCATTATTGTAACACGTTATATCTTATTCATACTATTCATGCCTCTGTAAATTATGTGTGAAAGTATTGAAATAGTGTATGTATTTTACTAAGTAAAGAATATTAAAGGTAGTACTATTAGTTTATATTATTCATTCATTAATGCACCTGTGTAATATAATTTATATCTGTATGTAATAAACGTGTAGCATTAATCTTTTATTGTTTTCTAAGTATATGTTTATAGCAAAATTATTTTAAGTAATGAATTGGATTTATTATTTAGAAAGCAAGTTAAAAGATGTATAGATATTTTCTTCTAGAGGAGTTTCATCAAATATGGCTGCGCTACCAAGAAGGATTATCAAAGAAACACAAAGACTAATGCAAGAGCCAGTTCCTGGTATCAGCGCTGTACCAGATGATACAAATGCTAGGTATTTTCATGTAATTGTAACTGGACCTGAAGATTCACCATTTGAAGGTGGACTTTTTAAACTTGAGTTGTTCCTACCAGAAGACTATCCAATGTCAGCTCCTAAAGTTAGATTCATTACAAAAATTTATCATCCAAATATAGACAGGTAATTATAGACATGTAATTTCTGACAATTATTATGACAATTTTGTTTAATTATATTAACTTTTTTAAGTGCGTTAATTTATGTAATGAAAAAATAAAATTCAATGTACAAGAAATATTTACATTTGTTGTATAGATTGGGCAGGATTTGTTTGGATATTCTTAAAGATAAATGGAGTCCTGCTCTTCAAATCAGAACAGTTTTATTATCAATACAAGCACTCTTAAGTGCACCAAATCCAGATGATCCTTTGGCAAATGACGTCGCTGAACTCTGGAAAGTAAATGAAAGCGAAGCAATACGCAATGCCAAAGAATGGACTCGGAGATATGCTATGGACAACTGATCTTAGATTTTCCATGATGCGAAGTGATGTCACCCCTATCTTTCCGAGTTTACCGATCACTTTACCCGCACCAGCTGCGTACCCTGCACCTGTGTCCACAATTTTGCTATAAAAATAATAAAAGTTTTGTAAGAGTAAACAGAATGAAACTGTATTTTCTATATCGCGGGGAATACAAAAATGTGTTTAGATTTCTTCAACGGTTTGTCGAACAGACTTGTCAAGAATCTTCTAACGTTGAAAAAGTCAATCGTAAGAAGGTTCCTATTTCAGGAAGAAGGTATAATTTTAATGAATTGCTAGTTTTTACTTAAAAATATACCTTTGTAGTAAAAATAAGTGAATGTAGCATGTTGCGTAAAGATTTTTTTTTAAATACGATTACAAAATGGCTTGTGCAATCAGTAATTTATAGCCTTTATTTTGATACCTTTAATGTATCCCTGAAAAAAAAAAAAAAAAAAAACAGTACTGGATCGTTCATTATATTATACTAATATTACATTTTTCCGTATTCAATGTCTACTAACTGGTTGTCTGATAATCTTAATGTATTTATCATTTCCATGAATGTACAATGTTAAATGAAAGCTCTAATACTGAATTTGAGATCTACACATATGGCATTTATTTATAATGAACTATTTTAAATAATAAGTGTACAAAAATATTGAAGGTATCCGCGAATGCGAAGTTCCATTTTTGAAGTGTATAGCTATTGTAACAACATTTCTCTATCGCAGATTTTTATTTATCAATTTAATGTAAGACGAAACATTTTGAATATTCATAACAAATTTCAATTATTTGACCTTAAAATTTTGATCGTATGAAAAATCATCTGTCCAATGATTATGTTCATCTATATTTTTACTGTGTAAAAATACATATATATGTATTATATAATATTATTATAATTATATTATAGTTATAATAATATTATATATATCTATATATTATTACATATAAGACAACATTTTCAATCAATTTTCTTTATTTTTTCTTTTCTTTTTATAAAGGTTGAATCAGAACAAGTTGGAAACAGTTTAAAAAATTTACTAATGTCTAATCATGTACTTTTGATGATCTTTGAAATTTAGTTTAGACACAAGAATATTTTAAATTGCGAGCAAATAAAAGTGCTCATTCTTAATGTTCTGTAAAAATATTAAATTTAAAGTTAAGTAGATTGCCTACTTTCAACAAATATCTAACTGTTGTTAAAACGTTGCCTTACGAGATATCATGATTTCTAGCTCATATAGAAGAAGTGTAGCAAAGTGGAAAGTATCCTTTGTAAAAGGATACTTATTTTTGATGATATTTGAATAACGAGAGTAGTAATTTAAAGCATTAAAATTTCTTGATGTCTTAATTGACTGTTTATCAGTTTTAGAATATGAATGGTAGATTTTTCCCCTAATATCACAATGATAATCACACTCCTAATTTTGATATCAAGGTTTCTTTACAATAAGAAATTGCCTAACATTTTAAGTATCAGAATAGTAAAAACTTTATCCATATTTTTCTTGACACACTAGTCCAAGAAGACCTTGGCTAATATTATTTTATTAGCTAGGGCCTCACTTCTATATTTAATAGCTAATTTTTGAACTTTGCTTTCAAACAATTGTTAACCAGCAATTGTTTATAACAATAATGGTTGTGAATGTAATATACTTTGGTGTCTTTAGACTGCTTCAACAGACGTCTTTTTCTTAATTAATTTCAAGAAAGGCGAGTTTCATTGATATCAAAACATTCTTTTATTGTTAATTTTAGCCATTTCAGCCGTTGAAAATAAATTTAATATATAAAATAAGATAAGAGAAGTGAGACAGACAATATGTTGAGAATCTATTTATGTAGTTTGTTTACCGAAAAGTATTAATAATTAGCATAACATATAATTAAATGTATTGATTTCATATGTACGAAAAAATTGTATTATCGAATAGGTATCATTGCTAATGCCATTTAATTGATTACACGGATATAAAAAAAGCTGTATAAAAGTTGAAGTATGACATTGTTTTCATCCATGCATGAATATCAAAGAACTATAAATAGTTACAACAAACTGCTCATATTTGATTTTATGTTAATCAGTATTTATTAATAGATCTTCAATTTGATCGATCGATATTTACATTATAGAACTTAAACAACCAGTTGGTATATTTCTGAACAATTGAAAATTTGTATTCATTTAATATATTAGTAATATTTGAATAAAAGTAATAGACAGTAATACTTAATTTAAATGTGATGAGAGGACACTGGGATCGGTTACACGAAAAGAAAAATATCTGTAGATAATTTGCAATAATAAAGAGGTAATTATAAATATATATTACAAAGCAATATTAACATGCCAATATATTGCTGCCAATTTTCAAGAATGTATAATTACTTTACAATAATAAGGAAAATAGAAAAGCTAGATACAGACAATATATGAAATTTAAATTAGGATTTCTCATGGAAAAAGGCACTTGAAGATCCACAATTTATTTAAAAGTAATTCGAACATTTTTTTACATTAAATAATTTTGGTATTTCGTAAAGATTTTAAGTAAAAGTTTGTAATAAGAGAAGTCCAATTTTTTCAAAATAGAACCAGAACTGTTAAATTACTAGCGCGTAATGTTAATTTCAAAATTTAAAAGCTGAGTATTAATGCGTTATATATCTGAAAATACATATTTCAATAAAATCCTTCGTTTTGGTACGTCGAAAAGGAAAACGTATTTTTAAAAGGATAATTCAGACTAATTCGTGATATTTCCTTTTAATAACGCAAATTAATAACACGCAAGAAGCGAAATAAATAAAATTATATAATTTGTTTTTTTACATATCGCGTTATTGTTTTGCATAAATAATATGTGATGCTTTTGGCATTCAATTAACTAGGAAAAGAAGATTATTGTCATCTAGATACAAATTTTAATGTATTCAAATATTAAATTTATAACTATTTTTTTATTATGCAACCTGTATGTGATCACATGATATTACAAATTTGGGAAACGTGTGTACGTAATTTGGGGTGATTCTGATATTTAATTTCTGATTTTATATATTTAAGTTTAGAAGGTGAACAGAGAATCGGATATTTATGTTTAATGTAAGAAAAGAACTCGGTGAAATATATATATATATATAGTTAAAATAATCATTTTATAATATATCAAACGAAATAAATCTGGTACCGAAGGAAATTTTGTAATTTATTAGGAACTCTATTTAAGTAAGTAGTCAAAACTATTTTATTAAAATTAATGCTGGTGTTCATTGAGAATCTTATAAATAATTTATTAAATAATCTTCTCACACATGATACAGGATAAATCTAGCACCATATGCATATGTATTTCAGAAGCTGTACGGTCGAGCCCGTTTACCATTTTAGTGTCATTTCCAACATTATCGATTCGATGTAGTATAAGATAACAACATTTGTGGTGGCACACATATTATACATTGAAGCTACAAGATAAAATTACAATATATCTCGATAAGTGTGGATATAAAATTCTATACTTCTACAATATTATTTGTTTATTTTTATTATGAAGCAAATGATCAAAACGGAGTCTCCCTTCTGTACAGAACCAAAACTAGAAGAGAAATTATTTTTAGGAATAAAATCATTTATTTAAAAAGAATCAATATCTCGTTACACATCGCCAGAAAGATCCAAAAGCTTTCTGTTCCGGTGATTCGCAGTTTCTGGAATCAATAAGAATTTTGCTACAGTCTAATGAAGTAGCTCGTATTATTTACTATATAAGTCATAATTCATCTATCAATTATATGTATCTACTATCAGTTACAATTGTGGACAAAAAGTTTTATGGTTTTATATTTCAGAGATTAATATTGTGATATATTATAATAATGATCGTGCTCAGGTCTCACCGCGTGCAGATTATTGCATCTGGATATCCACCCTAACTACGTCTCGTCTATCTTCCTTTTAATTTCACTTCAAATATCATACAAACATAATGTAAAAGAAAAAAGAAAGAATTCATACTCTTTTAGATCAACCAACATTTTGAAAGTTCAAGGTAATTTGTATTTTAATTAGATCAGATATTACGAAGGATATTAATTCAAAAGTCTTGCAATAATTTCAAATTCTATTCTCATACCATTCTAATACGACACCTGATACTATTTTCTAAAGGATTATAACAATTTATAACGAGAAAAGATCTAAAAATAATCACAATACATCTCACGATAGGTAACGTTAAAGCAAACGTGCTTATCGTTTCACCGTAACACGAGCGCATGAATGATTCTAATGCAACCATATTAAGAGCCTCAGTCGAAATGTGAGCAGCTCAATAGCTTCGTAAGATCATATATCAATGGTATGTGATCAGTGATCATCTCTGTGCAACTCCCAGTTGCACTGGATGAAATGTGTTTCCAACGTTACGGTGAAAGAGTTTTAGATACTTCATAAAGGTAATATTACTGAAGAAACGCAGTCTATTTAGCGTTAGCGTATATTACGCATTGTAGATATTCATTAACGCAACGCTAATGAAGAACGTAATTAAGCAAATAACCCATGGTAACCGAAATACAAAGTTTCTCTTTGACGTAACCAACGATGAAATTCCCCGAGGATGCGAAATTGCCGACGGCGTGATTAATTTTTCCGTGCGTTGTAGAGGCGTCTTTCGCGGTTTGAAAACGTGAACTTGGTCGTTCGAACAGACAAAGCAAAAATTTGTTGGAGTCAGGCGGGCGCGTTCGAGATTCCTTGAATGAGTCCGTCGAAGGATGTTCGGTTAGACCTGCTCCTGATGCGGCGATCCGACGTGATCTGGATCGTTGTTGGTATCGCAAGGAGGGGAAGATCGGAACGTTGCGTCGCGTCGTGGAACGGGGGATGCGAGACACGGATATTTAGGAGAGTCGAGTTGTCGGGAGGGTAGTTATGCAGAGTTGGATGCCAGAATTTCGGAGCCTCGAGCTAATTTCTCTGCCTGGTCGCCATTACCACAGGGTGACTCGATTCACCTTATCAGCCGAAAGGATATCGCATGAAAAAAGATTGAACGCAGAGCTTTACACAGGAGGTTCGAAGGGTTAGCGAGGATTATCAGGATATTCCGGAGGCGAGTAACTCGATCAATGAATATCTCCTTTTTCCTATCCTCGCCGATATTGATATAGGGTGACTAACTGGCTTTTTGTTTATGAAAAGACTGTAGGGTCTGTTGCGTTCTTTCCTTTGTCAGATATCGTACAATTTTCAGAGTGGGGTTCTGTTCGATCGCGCGGTTTAAGAAAATAAAGTAGAGCACGTTTCGTCGTGCGATAACGTGCTTCTTTCTGGAAACCTGGTTATAATATAGAATAGTATAAAAAGTAGCGTTAGATATCAGCGTTTCTTATTAAAATGCGATCGGGTAACGACAATTTTAGGGGAAGGTGTATTCAACGCGAAAGCGGTTTATTTACTGCTTCGGTATCGTGTAGCACCTTAGTCTTATCCTGCTTCAGAATCATGCCACCATTAACGCGGTACTTTCCTTCTAGGGACACCCTATAAATTAAAATAGGCCATCCTACGTGGACGCGGTAATCGAGAAAATGTAATGAAGGTTTGACGTATGAAGGAAGTATCAAAGCCTAAGAGATACAAGCATTAAAGTTACTTTCACGTATATTAAGCTAGTGTATCCCGAAAACAATGCAAACATTCTTTTAAAGTCCACCGATTTTCATTCCTTTGTTTCATTTGCCGCGTTAATTTCATTTAGTATTCAATATCGTGAAAACGAAGGAAAATCTTTCGCCAAACGAAAATCTTGAAAAATATCTACATGGAATTCGCGTCACAAGTAACGTAGCTGTTTCATGTTTGTAAGAAATCGTTTGGCGATTACCATTAATTTTAAAACGTATCAGACATCATTTTTCAAAATCCTTGCACGATAAATATCCAAAATTTATGTCCCCTTATACACGATAAATGAGTACATTCAGTTCCTGATACGAACACTTTATCAGAAAAATTGTTCTTCGCGTCTTCATATGCATAATTCAATTAAAACTGCCTAACGACTGAAGCCCGATCAACCATGTATACATATACATATATCTTCCTGAACCTTGACAACGTATAAAGCATGGTATAATTTTAAAAGTCTGCCCTCGAATGTCTATAGATTTTCGCAACTGTTTCGAACGTTGTAAAAAAGTATCTGCCCCGTGTCGTTGGCAATAATAATCCTGCGATGTATGCCTCGGAGAATGATTGGTCGTACCGTATAAAATATGTTCTCTAGACGAACCCATAGAAAGAGATATAAAGGGATGAAATTCGCAGATCGATTTGGATGGGTAATCATAATGGGTCGATTCTTTTCCATTTTTAGGAAAGGAGGCAGAAGGAAATCGATGGAACGATAGAAAAAGGGTAAAAAGAAGGAATGACCAATGGCCGAATGATATTGCAACGTTGGAACGAGCATTGATTCACCAATTCCGGCGCGACGTCGGTCGTATTGAACTTGATCCCATTTCTTGCAGCCCAATTAGCCCACATATAGATCCGCCCATGCCGTGTCGTGTGGGGTGGCTTTCAGCGGGAGTGTGCGCAGTGACAGGTAAGCGCGCAGCTTCTGGGGTTGGAGAAAAGGCAGAGCAGAGGAGGCAGCCCCGTGAACCCGTGGCGATGCCTCTGGGTAGGCACGTCGCGACTCCCGATGCCGAAACATCCTCGACCATGTCGGGTGCCGGTAACGGGCCACCAGTTTCCACGTTCTCGTTCGTACAACGGCCGTCCTCATCCTGGTCACCTGGCCCGACCTCGTTACTGCTGCTCGCCGGACCAACTCGATTAATAATCGTTTAATCGGTCCTCGCACCTTCTCTCCAGCCGACCAGAGACACGTTCGTTCGCGCCGGATCCGCCTCGACGCTGCCGCCGCATCCTCGGACATCCGTGGCCGAGGGAATACATATATATTTAGAAAGGCAGACTACTGTGGAGGGGGAACTGTGAATCTGGAGCACGAACAGGTGGTGCAACATCAGTCGAGAACTGGAGAGGATAGATATATCGGGGGAAGAAGTAACAGGTACTGTGTCACCGAAATCGCCTCACTATACTATACTTTCCTCTTCCTTCGTTTCTTCTTCTCTTTCCTTCCTTTTTATTCAACTTCTTCTTCTCGTTTTATTCGTGGTTTATGTCTTTTTTTTCTTTTTTGGTCATTGATTCGTTTGGAACGTACGATGCGGTTCGAACGGTGCGAATTGCGCGCGATTAATCCGCTGAAGCATCGTTTGCCGCAGCGAGCGCCTCTTTCGTTTGATGCGGTTGTATTACGGCGTCGTGTCGTCGAGTGGATGCTGCCGCATGGTTATTCCCAATGAATAGTATACCAAAAAGGAAGCTGTATCCTTCGATACGGCTGTCGGTATGTCGCAGGATGTTCCGTTACACTCCGGTGTTCCATAAACGTTATCTATTCGAGTTGGAACGTGTTTGATCTTAGGCATTCGCGAAGCGTATATGCACGTACTTCACGAGTTTCAGAGTTGAAATCGAACGATACCAATAGTCACGTATGACGACTACGTTTTTAGTCTAGCGAATTATGTCTCGGTGGATTTTTTTGTAAATGGTCGCGTAGATTTTAATGCGGGAGACGAACATGATTTAATTCGCGGTCTGTTGGCAACGTTATTTGTTACATCGCAAAATTTGGAGTTAGATAAAAGTTGAAATAATAATTTTTGAACAAATTTCACGCAAAATTTGAATCTATCCAATTACTTTTTCTATTCATACGAAGAGATGTTATCTTGGCCAAACTTCCACATTTTACTTATACTGACACATATGGAGGAACACAGATACAAATCTCGATTTTACACTTAGTTTCGTCAAATTATTAAGTTACAATCGCCGGATAAAAATTTAGTCCCCCACAGATTCGGATGGAAATTTTTGATTTCGAGTAATAAAAATCACAGGATAACGAAAGTTTGAAATACTGTGTCCAAGCAACACGCATATATGTATGTATATACACGTATGTAGATATGTAAATACATATGGACGTAGCGAACGATAGTGTAATATCCGGCCTGAAGCAAATCTCGTTTGTGAAACGGAACGTAAAACTCTGGACCGCGTGTCGACAGCAAAAGATAATGATGCGCGTGTAATGAAATTCCATGAATCATAGGACGCGAGCGTGTGGATATTCTGACAAATAAATGAATATTTCGATAAATAAAAAACCGTTAATCCGATACGTGGACGTTTCATTCGTTTCCCACATCGAATAGCGTTAAACGACGACGACGAGCAATCTGGAATTTTTAGTTGGTTCTGGAAAACAGCAGATGAGAGTTTTAAAATAAACATTCCTCTGTTTTAATTATTTAGGTATCTCACTATAGAGGCGACTGCGTTTTTAATCGAAAGTCTAACAGATTCTACCACGATACAATTAATTTAAACGATTAAACGTTAACGAACTGTCGAATTTTTATCTAACGCCACTAATATTCTCTTTCGAAACAAAACTTTTGCGGACATTGTGTCACGTCTGAGTGTTATTTGATCGAATGAAACTAAATATATTTATCATGTTAATAAGAGGAAATGGAAGTCGGAAAAAATAAAAGATTCGGCCGAAATTGAATTGTAGAAGTTATTTTTAAATTATAGAAGAAATATTACGCAGTAATATGGTCATTAATAAATATAAGCTTAATCTACAGAATAAAATATAACGATTTAAATGTATCATTTGTAATATTGTTATATGATGTTATATGACGAATAATAGGAAATCCTGCCGTGTATGCACAATAATACTAAATCCAGTTTATTAAAATAAAGGTTTAATTAATTGTAAATATTTAATTACGCACATGTATACATGTATTTCTTTATATTGTAATTACTTGCCGTCAATGACAATTATATAAAGAAATATTATTCCGCTGACAATATTTCAATAAAAATATACGATATGAAATAAATGACGTATTAAACAAAATTGCATTTACATGTACTTTACATAACGTTTGAATGCATTAAACAATGTTTATGAAACGTGTTACACTACATTAGAAAATACACATTAGGTTAAGCTATGAGTAATCATCTCGCGTGTTTTTTATACTTTTCACACGTAAGAAATAGAAGAGTAAACAACTTTGAGGCTACACAAGTAACACCAATATTTCTTTGCTATAATTTCTAGATTTATCTTTAGAATGTGTAATTATTTTGACACGTTACATTGCAGTATTTCACCTTTCGAAAGATTCAGCCTTACGCATAAATTTCTTCTATCTTAAATTGCGAACAAAATTATGAATTCAGCTATAAATAAACTAAACGTAAGTTGCTATGGCTTCAAAGAAAGTTTCGACTAAGAGTACTTATGCGACGTCCATTTGCCCAACTGTATGTACGTACTTGCAGAACCAACGTTAGATATTCTTGAAAAGCTATGTACGATGAACCGCGGATCTGCCTCACATTGTCTATACGCGGCCTCATATTTTATGCCATTTTTCATATACGATTAATTATGCACTCGGTTTTAAAATATCTCGCGATTTCTATCATTACGTTCGTACGCGTTATTGTTATCAAAATACCGTCTCCCGCGCGGAAACTGTCTTAGAAAACATACGAATGCTATTATTCGCATATTTTGTTTCACAAGCTCGAACATAGTGAAAAAGTAATGGAAAATAGAACTGTAGAACGTATGAAACGCGCAGCAGATAAAAGGTTTAATACGAATATCGAAAGTTGTCACGGTAACGTCACAGTTCGGTATAGGACAAACAAGATTTTACAAATTGTCTTTACGGTTATACAATTTTCGCGATAGTCGTATATCTTTCTTCTTTGTTCGATAACACGGTATGATTAATCCCGGTTATAATATATCGCTTGATATATTAATTAGAAGATGACGTATTTATTTAGAATGAAGCTGCACTTCGCGTTAATTTGAATCTGATAAATACACCGATTGCTGGTTCAATTTGCTTGAAATAAAAGTAAGAAGGAAAAAGTTGTTAAGGAGACGCATTACCATACTCGTTATAAAATTCATGGCCTGTTCTATTATTACTTTCATTTTGAAACTTCCTTTGAAGCGCGATTGTAGTCTATTTTACTTATCGGACCATTTTATACGTATACATGATATTGAAAAAGGAGTAGAACAACAAGTTATTATAAAGTGTATGTAAGTTTCTGATAATTCAAGAAGTTGAACAGTTTCTTTTCTCCTACTTGCCTTGTTTAGAACCGTGGTGGGACGCGTTGTCGAAGAGACTCAAGAAATTGGAGTTCCTAAGATACTTATACCACGATAAACGTCCGTGCGCAACATCACGACAGCACGGTGCTATTTTCTACGTCATCGCACCCTATACAAGGTATTCTGGACAATCAATATTTATCGCGTGGATCGTCGAAAAGAAGCTTCGCCAACGACCTGTGATCATGCTCAGCCCAAAGATGCAAAGAACTGGTAAGTTGCGAGCGAAGCCATTGATATTTTCAACATTCTCGACTCAATTTATGCGTCGGCCGATATGTCTTTAAAAAACATTCGTTGCAACCCGATCGGAACCCTTTTATCAAACGGGCATTGCGAAAATATAGCAGTCTGATAAAACACGAATATTAAACTGAAAAATTTGCTTCGCTTGAATATTTAACATAGAACACGCGCGATTCGTTTGGCAGATATTCGAAATCAGCTTGTCGGAAACAAAAATTGGCGCAAAAAGTCCATGGCTTCGTGGCTCTTGTTTACTAAAAAATAATTCGTTACACTTTCATACAAAAAAGCCGCGTACGTGACGATTCGGTCAAACGTTTTCGTTTCCTGTTGCCTCGAAATTTTACAAATTCGTCAAAAATACTATTTTACGTACATCGGATTACAAAAAGAAATACGATCGAGTCTCTTTGTTTTCGCCAGTTTTCTACTTTTTCAACTTCAAAGGGTAACTCCTGTATCACGTTTCCACGGCCTTTGGTTAACGAATACTTAGCAATTTTTCACGCGAAGGATGAAGACGCGTTAGAAAATAGTTCTCACCTGTTTCGGAATCAGTTCGGTGAAATATCGATTTAAATAAAGCAATTCCCAGAGAAGCGAAAATAACTTCTCGTCGAACCAAGAAATATACTTGCAGGTCTACCAAAAGTAACTTGCCATGATGGATGACTTCTGTAAAAATCACATCTGTCTGTCGACTCACTTTCACACACGAGAAAACTTTACCGTAATAGTTTAAGTGGAAGTTGTGCTGCAACGAATCTCGGTGTTTTTCAGATTTCAGTGGATCGAGAACGTGCAAGACACGCGTCTCGGGATATCCTTAACTTTACGATGGATTGCTCGCCGAAAGATCGGCCAGAAGGAATCGCCGTGAGATCTTTCTCGCGTTAATTGGTTCTACGTTTGTAAAGCTTGTTTCAACAGAGATATTTGATTTAGGATATTAAGGGACATTAGGAAATTGTATAATTTCAAACTTGAAATCTGTTCTTTCGATGCTTCTATGGATGAAAAAAATTGTATCTAGAATATTTTACCAAGGATCCTGATTTGTTCAAAGCATAATATAGCGTTACTACCGTGGATGTAGGAACAGGAACAGCGTACATTCCATGGCGCATGCAAATGGTGCATGGAATTCGATATTCAACGTTAGTGCGTGAAAACTTGTCACAAGTTTGTATGCCGCGTGTTAATTCAATGCAAGAATATTCAGATTACGCGCATGAGTGATAGACCTATTTCAAACTCTATGCCAATTTAACCCATACGAACATTTGCGTTATCGAATAATGCTATTCACATTCATATTACCAACTTCTAGTCGCTATATCCTATAAATTCTACGGAGCCATTCTAATTTGCATCTGTTTTTACAGGAAATTAGTGACGTCGAACTTTTTCACGGATGCATTATTTATGCTAGAATACGCGCAACGAATGCATTATTTAAAAGAACGTACAAGAATTAACGACTGGTCGTTTTGCATTTTCTAATAATCGTGTAATTTTCGACGTATCTTCTTGCAAAAACGCGATGAAAAGTTTCAAATTACAAGAAGTTTAATCGTAAAATGCAAAAAGTTGGTGGCAGAGAAGATCGACGAGGGCGAAGCGTTTTTTCCAAGTAAACTGTCTCGTTAAGTCGACCGGTAACGTGGCGAATAAATTCATCAGAGAAGAAAAATGACACGATAACTAGGCAGCACCAGAACGCGCATAACGCAACTGGGAACGTTGCGTTCGAACGGCCAAATTATGGATTCGGCTACAATTCCTACCATTTCATCCGTGATATTCGTTGTGTGTTTCAGTGAGGGTGAACGACTCGCAGCTCATCATGCTCTCGGAAAAAGCTCATTACGATCACTCGTTCACTGGATATTTGCACAAACGAACCGCCGACTCGGCCAAGTGGCAATTACGATGGTTCGTTTTGTATCAGGTGAGTGATATATACGTCGATTTTCGTGTTGATCATCCTTTCGAAACATCGTATTTAAGGGGAAAAATCCGCGACGTGGTCGTCTTTTTGTTCTGGTTCTCCGAACGAATCAGAGAAACTGTTTGCGTGGAAGTAGTATGCGCGTGCACGTAACGATACAGTTTTCCACGATAACTGGTGATTTAGCGTGATAAGTAGCTATACCAGCTTATCCGAATCTAATTAGGATAATCTGCCTGCCCCAGAAATTTTACTCATCGCTACTTGAAACTGCTTTTCTTGTATATAAAAAATATATAAAAGTATAATTAATATATACATTAACTTTCTTTTTACGTACCATCGCTTTTAGGTAAATATAATTACAAATTTCGTTGAAACGAAATTTTTCGTTTAAATGCAATTCCACCAATGTTTCCTATCTTTTCCTTTTTCTTTTTTTTTTTTTTCGTTCTTTTCCGTGGTCGTATATTCCGCTTCGTTAAAATGTAACAACAAACATAGTTTTTCGAAGCTTCAACTCGTGTTATCGTATAAGTACTTTTACATTTACCCTATAGAAACTGTTGCGCGTAGCATGCAAATGAAATTTTCACGTCATCAGGCGAGCTCTTTTTCCTTCGCTTCGAGAAATAGTCGAAAGTTTACTTTTAAATTTAACGTCGTTATATTTCGTTCTAGACGTATGACGATGGTTATATATGTTACAGAATTTGCTATTCTACTATGAAAATGAAAGCTGTTCGAGGCCCAGCGGTGTTGTTTTGTTGGAGGGTTGCTACTGCGATCGCCTCATCACCGCCAAAGGCAAAGAGCCAGATAAACAGGTAAGTGTATACCGCTTTTACTACCTGTGCAGTATCCGTTCTGCCTACGTGGCTCAGTTACACACGTATTATTCGCAGTGCGAACTTACCTCTCGACATTTGCTTCGGACAATGATTTACAACGTATTCGGTAATTAATCTCGGTTCTGCGCAAATGTAGCAAATACGTAGAAGCGTTTTTCGAACATTTCAGCAACGCGTATCGTTTTTATTTCATTTTCCCCTTGTCTCGCGTTTCTCATAAAAATCTTATATTCGTAATATAGTACGTAAAATTTTCCCTCGTTCTTAAACTGACATGATAAGCAGAGGCGTAACGATATAGTTTCGGATCGACGACCAACCATCGTAGCGAGAAACTGTGCGCCTAGGTACACGTAGCTAATTCCATTTGTCCTTTTCCTCAAAATACAGATAATTTCGCTGTTCCTTTGAAGATTACCGAGACCGGCTGTCATTACGCTTTAAGCTTGAACCCATGCATTTCGCGTGCACGCACCGAATTGGGGTCAAGTATCGTGCAAAACGAGCCACGTGTAAGTGGAGTACGCTTTTAGAAAAACTCGTGGACGCAAACCCTGGTGCACGAGATTCGGGTTCGCGGCCCTTTGTCATCGCATTAACATGACCTCACTTGTCGACTTGTGCATTCACGTAGAGTCGATTGAGCAGAGACGATGCGTCGTTGTGCAATTTACGCGGCCTTTAGTGTATCAAAATTACGCGTATAACTTCCGATGCGCGATTTAACTCGCTTTATGTGATCGGTTGCGTTAAACGGCACTGCTCTAGACTCGCCGAATAATTGCCCAACGGTGATAAAATAATCGCGAGAACGATAACATTGATATCTAGAAAAGAGAGAATTTATAGACAGCCAGGATCGGTGGAATCGGTGTCTGGATGCAACGACAAGTCGAACAATGGGCAGACGTGAATAAGTAGCGTACATAGCACGATCTATAGCAGCCACTGAGATAAAGAGCCGTGTTCTCGATAACCTGATATCTGATGACATATCTCCATCGACAACGGTGTACCAATGTAGAGGATATTCGTTGATTATACTGTCTGATAATTTTGGGATAGGCGTTTAAAGGAAACGACGAACAGTCAACTTAACGATATAAAATAAATATTCGCCATTAAGCATCGTGTAGCAGAACGATACCTTACTTTTCGCTATTCCTGAACATGATCGATGAAAATGCCGTTTTATGGTTGAATTTGTTTAAAGATTAATCTTTCCGCTCGCTTTTCACATATCGCGATGGAATTTGCGAAAACGTTGCACGATATCTTTTATCTTTACATAAATATACATGTAACGCATAAATTAAATACGATAAAACGTATATGTTGGATTTCTGTAGCGTGAGAATGAATCGGTGAAAATATCAGGTAGGGAGTACGAGCAACCATGAATATTTTGTTTGGCAGATCTCCCTTTGTCACGGTACTACCATCGTGAAAGTACTTTCCGACGGTTGTTTTACAGTACCTTGTTATTTGAAAGTTAGGTTGCGATTTACGAGAAAGGGATGCTCGCTGCAGACTATGTTTGAAACTGATTGATACGATTCGTTTTACGTGACTGTTTTGCATACTGCGTTTCTTCTGTCCATTGTATTTGTTCGGGACAACATTGGAATTTCGAATGCGATTTGGTTGGGTAGTATAGAACAATGTAACAACTGTTTCTTCTCTCGTGCCATCGTAAGAAATAAACGAGAGGTCATTGTTGACAGAAAGTTGGAAAGCATTGTCTCTGTTCGAGGAACGTAGTAAATTTTGCAAGGACTCGATTAATCTTGAACAAGTTGTTGCTAATTATTCAAACGCAATCTTCGTCTTAAAAGTGTATTAATAATTTATAAGGCAGCTAGTTCACGATATTATGATAGGGACGTTTATTCGATAATTCCTTCGTTATTAAATAATTTCTTCGTTATTAAATGATTCTGTCGTTATAAAATAATTTAATTATTCACGTTTATGCTCTCATATTTATCAAGGACGATACGAAAGAGAAAACAATACGAAAAAAGCTTATTATCGTCAAAGTTACATATTTATTTTCATTTATACCGGATAAAGCACTCTCTGACTACACGCTTATGATTGTAAACTAATTGCACACGACGTATTAATGCGTAAGCCGATCTATCGATTTATTCAAAGGTCGCTCCACCTCACCAGGTCAATCCTTTTTTTATTTTCCTTTTTCGACACGCGTCCTACAATATTTTCATCTTTAAAGAACGATTACGAACTTAGCGAATCTCTCGCGACGCTTATCATCACACCGTTCTTACACTTTTTATACCGTTTCGTGTGCACGCACGTATTTGCATATCGTACATTATAAAGTTCATATCCCGTATTTTTACAGCTACTGACATGATTCAATTTAATTAAGATTGGCAATATTTCGTGTAAAATTTACCAGCTAAACAACCAGACTGCTATATCATAACTGTTCTTTATTAAATCGAGCGCTCATCCTATCGATTACTTTATCGCGAGATCGTCGTAAGAACGAAAGTCTAACGATACTTTGTGAGAATTAATTAATTAAGCAACTGTGCTAGAATTATATTTGTTTGATGTCATTCGCTTTACGGTAACTGTACGTAAGTAGAATATTTGGAAAAAAGTCGTACCGCCATGCAGAAAGCGGAACGAAACAATCGACGTATTTACGATCTTTTGTCGTCACGACAAATGTCGCTTAACTTGTTCAAATAATCAACGTATCTCCGAGTTCGAGTCGGCGAACAAACGGTTCCTTCCCTAACTATAACGTAACACCTGTTTGACTGTTAACCATTCTCATGACAGAGCGATAGAATTCCTGGAACAGCGTTCTTCGAGTCCAATAGTAATTTAACTTCAATGCATCTGTGGTGATAATCACAACAGGAACTTCTCGTTGCTTCCTGACGCAACTCTGAAATCCCTTTTCAAAGAATAAAATATTAAGGGAATAACTTGCTTCGATGTACAATGTACATACATATGTATGTATATACCATGATCGTTGCCTTCAACCACTAGAGATCGAAGTGTAAATTAATCTCTCACCTCAAACAAGTCCGTTTCGAGGTGGAAAAAGTTTGAAGGGTACTACTGCTGGGCGATAATTGAAAACACAGATTCAATTTCTGACGAAATTCCATTCCGAACAAAGTTTGAAACGTTTTAAGGTTTCAGAGTTCGATTCTGTGAACTGCTTCGAATTGACATTGGATTTTTAACGCTATTTAGTAGTCCTTTTTTGGTTCTTGCAGCTGTCGTGTGTCGCACAGAGGCAAAGTCTCTCGTAGCAATTTTTTTTTTTTTGAGAGAATATTTTAAAGCTAATTCTTATGAAATATCGCCGTTGTTAGATGATCTAAGCTAAAAACTTTCGCCGATCCATCGATCCATGTGTTTCATATCAGCGGAGAAGCTATGGCAAACAAGTTGCACTTCGTTTGATTAACAAACAAATTGCATTTCGATCTTTGGACAAACGAGTTCCATTCCAAGCATCGATCAACTCATCTGCATTTTAAGCTGCAAAGTAAACACGTATTTACGAATAAAACAAATAATCAATTTTTAACACGTGACACAAAGAAATTAATGTCGACTTGGTAACAATTTTATATAAAAGTAGAGAGCCGTTATATGTAGCTATGATAAAGCAAACAAACGTCACTCAACTAATGGCTAACGGGATATATTTTAACGATAATTAATAGCAGGAGAAACCGATGTAAATTGAGGATGTAAAATATTGGGATGGGATACGAGAACCGCAACGATGATTAACGCGTTGTCATGGAATAAAAGGAGATGACGAAGGTTGCAAAATTCATGAAATGAAATACGACAGACGAACAGACGCAGAGTAACAGTGGAAATTGGTAAATTATTTTGCGATTGTCGAGCAAGGTACCGGACGATGATTTTCGTTTCGATATGTAGAAATGTGAAAATTTCAAAAGTGTAGGTGTGCGTGCTCGTGGTGTATGTAAATGAGAAACAAGAGAAATAATTCAGCAAGAAGATACGGCAACAGTCTTTGTCCGGCTATAAGCAGGATTTACTTAATAGATCGTTTTATTTCTATAAATCTCTTCGAAGCTCTTTGATCGAACTGGAATTACCACTTAGTTTAGCGTTGGTGTGCGTAAATTCCGTTTGCGCGACGAGCTTTGAGAGGTTCCTTTCAAACGGAGGATCGTCGCATCCTCCACTGAGAAATCAATTGCAGCCGTTAGCCTTGACGTGACGAGCGTTCACGAAACAATGACTACGGCGAACATCGTCGTTCTTACGTCGAAGTGCTCGTCCCGTTTTAGCGTACCATTGTCTCACGGCTAGCATTGTCTTCGTTTTACTTAGTCTCGAAAGGTGGTTGAAGCTACTCTCTCGGTCTCGTCTTCGTCTTTCTATCCTGGCTGTAACGTTTGCGATGGGATCGGAATGGATATTGCGCGTTTCCTTCGAATTGCGAAATCTGACGATTTATAGTTTAAACACTGGAATCTTTGTTGTTCGCAGAATAGGGTTTCATACTTTTTATCGATGAATCTTTATTATATGTTAATAGCAGTTTTAATAGCACCAAATACTAACGGAAATTGTACGCGGCACCTCCCCCTTGTTTCGAATTTAGCAATTATGTAGCCTATTACCATATATACATGGTTTTGCGTAAATTCTGTTCGCAAATGAGCTCGTTATTTGTCCGAGTGTTCATACAGAGTTTATAACAACTTTGTTAACGAGTTTAGATTCTATCGGTCGTTAATACGACCTCCTATCGAGACAACCGATCAAATTTTCGAATTGCGAACCTCGGTTACAACGGCGTTCAGAAGTTGCTGGCTTCAAGATTAAAGTAGAGGAATGAGAGTAACAGAATGGCAATAATCGATTGATATAATATCAGCTGACCTACTCTCTATACGATCCGTCTAATATCTCTTTTAATAACTGCATTGTATTGAGATTGCGATGCTGTTTACTATACGTTTAATTCCGTTTCTACGTGACGCTGCAAAATACAGCTGTTCGCATCTCCACTCTGTATTTATCCTTGGAGCGCAAATTAATTAAACGTCTGCTCGAAAGCAGCTGCCGCAAGACTCACAAAACCCGAGGAGAAGGTTTGTGAAAAAATTGCGAAACAAAAATACAGCTGCTTTGGCGGCGCGTGGCCTTCCTTTTTTCGCGTTGCTGTACAAGTTCTATCAGCGGCTTACTCTCCATCTTGTGCATCGGATCTAAAACTTGTCTTCTATTATACTTCGTTAACATCGGCCGTCCTTTCGACGCACGAATACGCCAGAGAATTACGAGCTTGTTGTTATTCTCGTCCATTGCTGTTTCATTCGATCTGATGGAAATCAAATTACGCCTCGTGCGTTTGGATGCGCTAAAATGTTAAAAGGTATTTAATATTCATCGGTATTTCTTGCAGTAGCATCGGTAAAAATCACTTTTACAACTCGTTCATGAACAAGTATACGCGAGCATATTTGAATCGATGGCAATCGAATGAATTTTACGTGGCTGATAAACAGCATTATTTTTCGTTGATAGGACAAATGAAAATTTCATAAATATTGTATCAACTTCGTTGTTGATAATAGTCGATAGTCGGAAAGCAGTGGAAAAGGGTGTGTAAAACATCGGTAGATGCGGATGGATTTTCTTTCGCGATGCTGTATTTATCGAGGACGACGCTTTAAATATCGGCAGATAACTCGATCAACCAAGCTGATGACCTCGATACGTGGAATTTATGAGGCACTATGGAACAGGTACCAATAACAAAAACTAAACAATATTCTCTTCGTAGACATTTCGAAAAATGTACTGCGTATTCTGTAACGATACTTTCGTTCCTCATTTTATAAGTTTAGTAATTTTCTATGCTGTAAGAACGAGAGATACCCGGCGCCCATTTTTACGAGAGATCGCAGGTTGCGAGTACTTTTATTTGTTTTATAAATATGTATTTTTATGTATTTTAATTTTTGCGAAGATTTCAAGTGAACAATCGAGCAATGGAATCGCGTTACAAAAATACCTTTCGATCGTCAGTGTTTGATTTAATCGTGGAACTTTAAATATTTTTAATAACAACGACAGCGTCGTAGTATCTGCATCTATTTCATTCGTTTATTAATTATTCGCTAGGAATCTAATATTCAGAAGCAAGTAATGGAGAGAAAAGGAGAGGAGAAGGAGGAGAATAACGCGTTTCTCGTCTCATGGTCTACTCGCGAATCCATCGGTAAGACAGGCTTTTGTTTCGGAAGCCGAGTTGGCAAAAGCTAGATCAAACAATCGTACATACATATTTGATACAGACATATTTTCTATGAACGAAATATTATAGTTTTAATGTACATCCCTTTGGCAGCGGTATAATATAGTCACTAACTACTCGCCATAAAGACGACCCGCCATAAAGTTAAAAAGATACCGAGACCCGAGCATATACACGCGTTACGTACTTATTTACATACGTACAATATACATAAACATTGGGAAAATTATTCTTTTGAAAGCGGTAGAGAAACAAATATATGGTACATGCATACTTACACCGACTTTGAGTGATTTCCACATTTTGTAAATTTTCCCTTCGTTTGTATGAATTCGCGAATACCGTACCATGTGAATACGCGATGTTTTTAATAAATGATGCTCTTCAACGAATGACGCGGGATGAATATTTTCATTTGATCATGTCGCGGGGCTGAAGATACGGAGATACGTATTTTCGATCAAAGGAGATTGCTTTCTGAAATTCACAAACAGCGGAACAATTTCTGCTAAAACGAACAACCTTTTCTAGAAGAAAACAGCTTCTCGTTAACGGTATAATTTAATTATCCTAGACGTAATTTTAATGTATCTCTTCGATATCTCATATCTATCTTTAATATATAATACGTAATTTTTATTATATTCCAGCGCGTAATTGATCTTTTCTACGGGTCAAGATAGCTATAGTTACTGCATGTTATAGACAGATATAAATGTGTTTCACAGTTTCAGAAATCCTAAAGTACAGATAATTATGATGTACAACTTATTCGTGAATAAACGAAGGACGATATTCGTGAATAAACAAAGGACAGTATTCGTGTTGCTTGTTTAATATTCCGTTTGCGGGTTCACGATCGTTAGCCTATTTAGTATTCGCAAAGAGGAAAGGCAATTATTTCCATCTTGCAATGTCACGTGCCGTAAAATGTATTTGTTTGCCGTTCCCAAAGCTACTTTTTATAGAGTGGAGCAGCTTACGTTATTGAAAGATAACTAGAGTAATAAACGGACAGTCTCTACTGGCAACGATTTCATTACAGTTCATACGTTCATACGTGAAATTGCTGGCAATTAAAATATAAAAATTTCATATCGTACCATTTGATTTTTACATCGCTGTTCGAACACGTTTGCTTTTTTTTTTTTTTTTTTTTATTCTGCCTTTGAATTGCTTCTCTGACTTAATCGAGCGGTTTAATCAATTTCATTTATAACATTAATTCAAGCATTCACAAAATATGGAAACTATATGCAAGCTTATATTTTAAACATAATAATCATGCTAACAATATAAATATGCAAACAACAGCTCGTCAGCAAGCTTGCCGTTGCTAATAACAATGCGTGTGGATATCGATCGTCCTTTCGAAGCGGTGCAAAAGGAAGTCGGTAACAATTTTTTATTTTTAAATATCGAAAGTACAGGGAAAGTGTATATCAAGATATTAGATTTCTCATGAAAGTCGCCGATATCGATAAATAAATTTTATTGCCATTTCATCACCTGGCAAATAACGTTTTGAAACGCCTTAAGAAATACGAACGATAAATACTCTTTTAAATCAGAATAAATGTATAAGAATAAGATTTAATTTGCGAATTATTTATTGCCATATAAATATATATACGTATAGCAGGACGAGAACAAGGGTAAATATATATTTACACGGATTTCCTATTATATACGTATTTGGAATAAAAGGCGATACCTGTTTCATACAAACTTTATCGGACAATAAATTTGTCAGGACTGTGACGCGCGTTCAGTCTCACAGGCTGAAAAAATTCCTTTATCGATCTTGGAGCAGTACCTTTCCTATCCGTCCTTATAAGACACACAGATATAACCATTGGATAGCGAATGCGGATACGGCGAAAATGTATCACGTATGCACAGGCGCCGCAGCGTTCTCGTACGACGCTCAGAAATTTTACAACAGGGGAAAATCGATAGATTTCGTTAAAGCGATACTATCGCGTTCCTATGAAGAAAATTATGGTAGTGGTTGCACTCGATGAATGGATAATCAGAATACTCGTTGCCGAAATTGTTTTGCAAAGATAATTCGTTTTCCATCTGTCCGTGATATATTTATGCTTAGAAAGTTATCGTGTTACTTTCCTTGGTTTGTAACATCGCTTCTGATTGTAGTCAATCTGTTAAGTTCCAGCATGGGTCGAACGATTGCCTGGCTGTTGTTCGAGAAATTTGTTCCGCATCTGTTATGGTTGTTACACACGACAGATGGAAACGGGACAATCGATGGCTTTACGATTTACCTTTGACCTTACGCTCAGTAAACTTTCTATATAAAAACAGATGAAATGGAAAAAGATTCCGTACAGGTTGCTACTTTTCATACGCAGGTATCTCTCTTCGATCATGCGAGAAATTTCATTGTTACCGTGTCACGAACAGAGCTTCTTGTATCGTTCTGTATAGCTTTCTTCTTGATCCTCGTAGTCGAAGAATCTCGAACTCCCGAGGAAAGGGATTTTGTTTCACCATGGTTTGAAATAATTATGTTATTTGTTGTTTGCTTTCGAATTTCCTTTTATTAAAATAAGCTTCTCTTTTTCATTTTGTAGTTTTAGAACGTTGATAAACCAACGAAGGGAAAAATTCGTCCCGTTTGTAAAATTGACCGATTACCTCGAAGATTTCTAACGTGTTTAACTTATCCCTTGGTTTATATCGCGGAGGCTGACCTAATTGGCAGATCAGCGACGCTGTTAACCTTTGGACAGTCCAGCTAGTCTGGCAAGATATCTGGAAAGTCGGCTAAATGGAGGTGTGGGTCGCGAGCCAAGAGACAGAGCGCCATGTCCATTGATTACCAATGCGCCAGGGTACAAATTTATGACACACGGTTCTTGTTATTATCGAGCGACTGCCTAATAATTTATCTGGCAGGCCATAAAGCGCATAATTAGGACTGCGCTTGTGACTTCGGTGAGAGTAAAGATTACAAAATTCACGAAAACGGCAAATAGTTTATTTGCGTTGCGATTGACATTTGATTTGCTATCGAGATTATCATCGTTATTATTATTATTTAGTCGCGTTACAGACTTTGTAGAGTTACACGTTATTGCATTTCGTGATATTTGCATATTTATTTACTTCAATAGCCATCGCCAACTAATGTAAATATAATATCTGCTGTTTACATAATAAGTTGTTATAAGTTCGATGAACTGTTAACGTTCGAAAGCAATATCATTATGTTAATATGATAGCATTTTGAAATATTGGAGAGCGTTGCAAAATTGTTACAAATTGAAATTGATTCGAACGTCATATATATGAAGTCTATAAAAAATACCATGGGATAGATAAATTAGATGGACGAGAATTATTATACGATATTACTATACGCGGATAGAAACATCGTAATAAAAATATGAAACGTGAAAATTTAATACGGCTTCTTCCTCCATTTTGATATAAAATTTCTCTGTTCTGCTATCTTATTTCTTTTAAAAATATAAGGTCATTTCGTTTGATCGTAATTACTCCCATAAATGGTAGTATAAAAAGAAGCATTATAAAAAGAACTCAAAATCACTGTATCGATAGGAAAGATAAATATAAAAAACGTGGCGTCATGTACTAGAATGCACTTGAAAAAAATTGGCCTTTAAGTAATAAATCCAGCGTTTATAATAATAGCATTAATCGTGACGTAGGATATTTCGTTAATTCGAAGAAACTAACAATTTAGGAAAACCGAAATAATTAAATTGCTTGATTAAATCTACCTAATACCTTTATGGGAAACGTATCGTATATCAACGTTGTATATAGTGTAGTATCGAACCGAAGCCAGCTGTGGTGTTACTGGGAAAACTAGAGCCAACCTAATGAAAATTTTGCTGAAATTTCGTTCCAAAATTCCTAATTAATTAAACTTGTCGCAAATTCTGTCATTACAAAGTTACGAATAAACAGTGAATGATATTAATTGTTGTGCAGTCAGGCAGAAGTCAAATTATTACAGACGAATAATTATAGTTTATATGGAATACGATGTATATGATTTGTAATAGATTTAGTTAGCATCTGCCACAATATACGAAGTTTCAAGTTACATTATAAAACAAAAACTTTGAGTCATTCAATTACCATAAGACGTTTTTCAATGCTGCAATTTTAGTTTTTACAATAACGCAGCATATTCTTCGCGATACTATTTGTTGTGTTTTGCTTTTAATATTTTAATTAAAACTCTCGAGTTTCTAAAGCAATATTCTTTCAACGTTAAGGTTACTGCTTTTCTTAATTTATATCTTATCAAAAGTTTGTACGCGCGCGCACGAATAGAAAGTACTTCTTTATTAACTCTTGATTGTAATATTAAAGGTTGCTTGAAAAGACAACGTTATTAAACAAGTAGATTTATATATTTCATCTTTTTCATTTTAAACGTTAATTCGCGCAACTTAATCGAACGGTCAAAGAGGAAGGAAAATTGCTGTACAAAGTGGTAACGTCGCTTCTATCAAACTATTAATTTTATTATATCGATTGATATTAATTTGATTTAATATTATGTTTCCAGTCACGAACGCGTGGCAAAATACAACTTCAGAGGAAAATCATTAAAAAGGGAGCAAAAATTCGGTGACTCGACGTAACGAAATAATTTTTTCAACGCGATAGCGGAAAATAATTTGTATGGAAAAATGGTGGATAGAGGCGAGGTCGAATTAACGGGGATAGATCAAGTTACTTTAAACTTGCCAGTTATTCGTCGTATCGAGCTGTTAGATTTCATTATGTACGAAAACAATCGAATATACGTTGCAAATACTGTTCTGTTATATAAATATCGAAATACCCACAAATTTCTTACGACATAATCGTTAAATTGCATAGAAAGTATAATGTGCAAACCATGTCACGCGGTGAAAATAATAGAAGAAGGGTTAAAGGTGATGGCCTGTAATACGTTTTAAGAGCACACTGTACACGTAAAAGTACGCTCAATGTAGACTTTTCTCGCATGTTTTACTTCTTACTTGTTTCTTCGTGGCTTTTAATATGCTTTCTTACGCCATTATTTAGCTACTGGTATCGAGCAGTATATAAATAGTTCAGTATCAAATAAATAATACGTAACATATTCATGAAAACAACATACTATCGGTATTTACGCATATTTCTCTAAAATTTATTTTTATATTTAATTTGATTTATAGAATAAATCGGGCAAACTAATTTCTTCACAGTTGTAATTTGAAACATAAATAGAATTGATCAGCGTTGATCGAATATTTTATTCTTTCTTTTTTGCAGACTTTTAAATCGTTCAAATATTTCATATACATATACGTATATCTCTTTAATTATATACAGACACTTGTTCTTGAGTATTATGCTCCAGAAATATCACCCTTAATAAAACCCTTAAGATTGAGGGAAAAATTATACTTAGATTCGTATCGATGTAAAAATATATTAGTAAGATAAAGGGATAAAAATATTAAAAGGAGGGTTCATGTTCGTTGGCAGAATTAATTTCGTACGTTTCGTTTTAGCCGTTTGGTTAGATAATTACTATTCTTTTCTTCTTTGTTATCCTCTTGTTGCTTGCAGCCGCGGATATGTTATTTTAATATCAGGTTCCTTCGACGCGCAAACACTACGTCTAAATTGGATGCGAAATTTGGTGGTAAATGTGAAACTATTGAACCGAGTAATAAAAATATTTTTACATCGTTTGCGTTTAATCTCAAATGTTGCGATAACCGCGCTAGGTTTCATGGTATTGGAATCTGGTTGCCGTAGCGTAGACCGGGTCGAGAAATTTATTTCTACGTTTTATAGAAAATAAGTCCAATACCTTGAAATCGTTCGTGCATTTATATAATAACTTGGTAAGAATTTTGTTTTCTACGCGGAAACATTCTGATCCGCTTGACAAATATTCGCGTTTCATTCCGAGGCCGAACATACACGGAACATGTCTCTAATAAAATTATTATAAATCAAATAACATCGTTGGAAAGTATTTTCAAGGAAAAAAACGAACGATCGCGAAACATTTAAAATTTATAATGCATTTACAACGAACGAATAAGTTCGGAATAATAACGCAGGGATAAACGACGTTTATCCAGTATCGTTCCAGTCGATCGACGACAATTGTATCGCGAATACCGTATACATAGTCTCTTAATTAAAATTCGCATCTTCCTACGCACGAATATCGTGGCAAGGAATTTGAATCGCATTGAATACCTGCCACTTGTCCACGTCGAAATTCTCATTCGTATACAGTTTCAATTTCCACGCGGTTGGTATCCTCAGATGCATCGGATCGCGTTTTAACGCTCGATATCGAATGAATGCGAGTCGCGAATTGTATTATGCGTTTCAATCTCGCGACCATTAATCCGATTCGCTTCTATTATATGGCGGATATTTTACGAAACAGAGTAAGCGGTATCCGTTTTTGATTCGCGTATGCGAATTAATCGTAGGTATAGTTTTTCTCTGGCTGTTGCTATTTCAATAGAACCTTTGATAAAATTGTGTAACAGACGAACGAACGTATCCGATTTTTCCGTGTGTTTTGCCGGATGTAATCCATATGGGATGAATCGTGAAATTGAAAGAGATCGTATCATTCGTTTTCACGGAAATAGAACAAATGATGGAACAGGAAACATCGTGCTACTGAAATAGGTTATTAGCTACTCGGATGACCCTGTTGACGTATAATTTTACGATCCGTCGCGAAGCTTGATCTATTTGAAAAAGCTTTAGCTGTTTGTAATACGATATCAGAATTCCTAAAGTTCGCGAGAGGAATTTAACGTTCAAGCGGAAACTGTCGCTAAAGCTTTTTTGCGGTTTACGATTCGATAGGATTATACGAGGAAGTTCAAAGTAAACATCCCAAGTTCGATATCGAATGCCTCGAGTGCCTTTGCGTTCGACAAAGCGATCTTTGTCATCGGCTTCATAATTTATTCCCGGATTATCGGGACATAAAGCGTTTGAAATTTTCACCAAGAGACGACATACGATATTTCGGAAGGAATCTCACGTTACGGTATTTTCCAATTACACGGTTTAAAATAGCGTAAAAAATTTCTGATTTATCTAATGGACGATCTTTTAGAGACGCGCGTATTCTCACCTTTTATTCGGTTCTGCGAAAAAGGAATAAGAAAAACGTAGAAAATCAACGTGGCCCGAGTCGAACTGCATCGCTGTAAAATTTGTAGCGGTTCTCTAGTCAGATATATCCTTAAATCACTACAAAATTCTAGATTCTCAATAAAGTTCTGTTTTTATGAACCAAGGCCGGCATATTATGCCGCTAAAACAGCTCGTTTCATTCCCTCTTGTTCACGTTCCTTTCATTTCTTTTTCTCGGTCTGTTACTCGTTTCCCTCTGCCTTTTGCTTGCTTTATATTTCATGCGCGCTGCCTGCGTTTCCCTCTGGTTTTCCCTTGTTCGCTCGTTTCTTCATGTGCAATGCCGGCCCGAGAGGCCACGGAAGCGTAGTGCCAGTCGGCGTAGCATCAGAAGGGATAAATCGATTTTGTTTCGAGCTAAAAATAAGCTTCTCATGGGAGCTCATCTCGCGAAACTGGCGCGCAGTTTCTTCACTTACGCTTATCTCTTATCACACCTACAGGACGTCAGGGATCATCAAGGTGTTCGTATCAGCCGCAGCCGGTCAATAGTTTCCTCCTGTCCGCGGACTCGCACACCCAAGGATTACGATACAAACCGGTTCTCAATTTCTCTCGGAAATCTCGTTTAATAACCGCGGATTAACTGGTCACTTGCATCGTGCACCGTCTTCGATAATCAGTTGCTTGTTAATATGCCGATTATATAAACCGCACAATTTTGTCACGCTATCTCGTGCTTCAACGCCAGTATTTACCTAAAAAGCCTGTAACGTACGTGGATGTTGGTCTTCTTCGATTAAACAACCGAAGTTTACCCTTTGAAAACTCATAATCGACGCGACTTGAGAAAACTTTTAGATTGTCAAACTTTCTTTGCCGGATAAAAATAATACGCGCTTTTAATATCACCGCGCGAACTAACGATTTCCATTATCTTCCACGGATTCTTCATTTCCACCGTGTCATCTTCAATAAGAATAGAAATAAAATACAGGAATAGATCACCAGACATAAAGGTGTTAACTTAAACTGTTTGCAAAAAGTTGAGCGGTGATTTATAAAATACCAGCGATCTTTTTGATATTCCACGGATTGCGTATACGCAGCGATTGCTATTATAAATTACACCGCGCATGTAAAATAAAAGCTTGGAAATTTGATCGTATTTGCTTGGCAACGTGAATATAGTCGTTTATTTCGAAAGTTTGCATTCGGTTAACTCTTGCGGCAGTAACAAAGAGAAAATTGCTTCATTCGCGGAATTCCGCTAATACGTATCATGTAATGAAGGAAATAATCTGCATAAATTAATTTTATATCGAAGCGGTTTAGTAGACGTTTATTACAGAAGCTTTAAATGGCATAACATCGAGCGGCGTTCCGTAAGTCGTTGCAATTGTGGCTACGGTACAGTTCTACGAATGAGAGAAGTTCTGTAGTTTAGTTTCTAATTAAGTATACTTTATCGTCATTAATTTACTACCATTGTCGAAATGCATCTGCTAATTGGCAGCTAATAGCTATGTAATCTTCTCTTCTACTTATCTACTTATCTCTCCTCACATATTTTCTTTGCTAAATCATCGAAGTCGAGAAAGCTTTTTCTCTTCCGATAAGAAATCGAGGATGGAATCAGGCACGACGCGACGCCCCCGCTAAATTTATGACTGACGCAATATGCGTAGAAAATATATGTATAATCGTACATCTTAAAAAATATTTTAAGCACGAAGATAACATTTCACGTGCTCCTTTGTGACAGATTATGAAAAGGTTATAAATAGTAACGGTGTACATGAAACCGGCAATGGCGTTGTTTTTCACAAGAGAATTTTCAAGTGACAAAGGCTTACAACAGGTCACGGGATATTTTTAGTGCTCGGTGAAGTTATTCCAAAGAAAATAAAAGTGTCGTAATACCCTTGAATATTATTATCGATTAATAATTATTATTGAATAAAAAAAGAACCGCCAGCACGATATTCTTCGTAAATAAAGTTCACATAGTTAATTCGTTCCTTTTGCCGCGGATTAACTCTCGATTGTTCATTTTTCATTGAAAACTTTCAAGCGAATCCTCGTCAAATCGTTTATCCGTTTTAACGTAAACGATGCAAGTTGATAGATCGTTAGGAACGAATTGATAAAACTGTAACTCGGTATCGAAGCCGAATCAATCGACGCCTGTGGTTGATCAGCGAGACATCTTCTCGAGGCATCTTCAAGCTCATCTTAAGACATCAAAAGCAAAGGCACTTTCAGCGCAATCAAGGGCTCTTCCATCGAAACGTTTACTGTTAACCCGTTTTGTTTCAATTTCCTTCGTATATTATGCCAGGTAGATTACAGTTGTACGTATTGGTAATTCCGTATTCGGATCGATAATGATAAGTGGCATCGGCAATCCCCGTGAAACGCGAACGTCTCAGAGCCGATGTGGCTTCATAACGTCGATTAACTTATTCCCCTGTGACTTTCTGCTTAACAACGGACGATGCATCGGCATGTGAATCGAGTCTCGGATAGTATTGGCGTTTCTAGTTTCTACCGAACGATCTTGTTAGTATTCATTGTTTCGTGACGTGGTGCTGTTATGCTTGACGACGTGATCATCGATTCGATGCGCATCGAAATGTTTCGATAAACGCAACGCGCTACAACGTACTAAATTAATTATATCGATTAATTCGTTTCTCGTGTACAAGCAGATATGATTCTTAGACAATTACGATACGTTATATCGATAAATCACCGATACGTACGAATCCTATTGAAATGTTCGTTTTCACGAAATATTTACGTTACTTCACGAAAAATTACGTTACTAGAATTTCGCATATATAGCGCGAATCTACTTTTTCAGGAATACACGTACACACGGAATTTTTAAATATAGCTAATTTAATTTATTTACAATTTATAATTCGTTAAAGTGGGAATAATTAAGCGAAAAGTTTGTTTGACAGTTGCTTCGTAAAATGCAACGTTATTCGCCAATGTATCGAAGCAAAATGCGTATTTCGTTAATTTCTTTGATCATTTCCAACGATTTTCGCTCGTTTAATGGCTTTCAACGAAACGATTATCCATAAACTTTCTTTCTTGTCTTTTTGCGCTATCTGTAATTTCAGTTTGCTCAGTATCTTTATAAAAAAGGAAAAAAAAAAAAAAGAAACGATCGTTGGGATTAAACGTTTGCAAGCGTTTCTATAAAACGTTGATTTCGCGTAAACCGTCTAAATCTTTCATAAAGATATTTCATTTGTTTCAATATTTCGAGCCTGTATGTTATTGATTTGTATTCGCGACTACGAATTCATATATCTTCTATTAGGTTGTCCGGAAAGTGTCTTTCTTTTACAGACACGTCTTTTACAACGACGCATCTTTATACAAACATGAAACCTAATCAATCAAACGTCGTGATCTTTATCCTGATAGAACAAAATGGATCATACGTAATTCGATAAAATAATATAAAAAGGAAAATGTTGTGCATCTATTATTTCCCTCTAAAACGAAAAGAACTTTTCGGACGACCTAATGTTTATACATTATTATTATTTTACATTAGGTACATGTACATTACCATTATTTTTCATACATAGCTGTGTGTATTTGTTCGAGATGGACGTATATTCAATTAGCACGGATAATGTTTCCATTTACACGAAGAATGAAAGATTCGGTCGATGTGTTTAACGTTTCCTATATTGGACGGCATAAGGTAACAGTTTATCGATTAGAAATAAATTTTCATATTAATTAGTATCATGTGCTATAAACGATTTTCATTTGCATCTGGAAAGTTTGTCATTGAAATCGACGTTTGAACGCGATTTCTATGTCAACGAAGCATAATAACGTGCAGAAATTAACGCGCGCTAATTTACGTAATTCACACAATACGCAGAGTAATTTTGCGCGAAATGTTCGAAGCGAATATCGTCCGAACGAAATAGGATATAGAAATACGTTGTTTCAAAACTTTCATACGTTCGTAAGCACTGTGTTTCGTTATTTCGTTACATAGTTTGCGGAATGTGAAATATTTCTACACCGAAATTACACGTATTGATTCGCTTGCCTATGCAAGAGCACGAAACAAATTGCTCCAAGCCACTGAAATTATTCTCAGTACTTTTTCCTCGACTCTAGATCTGAAAATAAATTGACGTGTCCTACGTGTTTCATTTTCCCTGCTATAACGATAAATGCGTACTGTTCCACGTTTCACGTGTATATAGAATGTCACCAAGTATGTGTGCGCAGGATTAACGATACTCGCTGTATTATCTACGATTTCGATCGTCACGTTAGAGCGAGAAAAATTAAGCGTGGAAGAAATGGAGGAAAAGATTCGTCAGACGATTTATCGATACCGTCGCTCGTCCTACGTCTGACCAAAGCTAATCTCTTCTACGTGAAACGACCCGATGCTTCCTTGTCGTTTCGCTGATTTTCCTTTGATTAATAGACGTTGAGATTAAGCAAGCCGTGGCGATATAAGTAAACGATTCATCTTGAAAAAAAACTCGCGCGATATTCCTTTCAGCAGGTACCTTGGCTGATTCGTGGCAGAACTCGTCTCCGCAGCATCTATTCTTTATATCGTCGGCATAAACAACGTCCCTAGGAAGTTGTTCTTTCCATCAGCTAGGGAGCTGTTTTCCTCCTCGCTTCCGTTAAATATTTACACTCGACGTCCGTTCCAATTTCATCCGGCTGTACGAGTGCCTGGCCCGTATCTGGATTTGTACTTCGTACACTATACTTCTGTATTTGTTCAGTCGGATTCGACGGCTGAAAAGGTATGATTAGTTCATCGAGACGGAAAACTGCGGCCCCTACGTATCGCTGCCTCGTTCGCTTCCGATTTTCTTCAATACCAATACACGTAGGAGAAGATAACGTCTAGCCGATATTTCGTAGTTTAAAAACAGGAAAACGTATGCTGTGAAATCTGTGCTGGATTTAGTACGCGTTATATTAAAACAGATCAAACGAAGCTGATAGTTTGTATTTTTATTCCCACGTATCGTCCACGTAAAATCTGTCTTCGTTGCTGTACTTTCTCCATTCTTTTTATTTGTCAAGTTGCGTTTCGTGGTTGTCCAGGCGGCGATGAAAAAAAGAATACAGTATTTTCGTTGGAATCTGGAGTACCTTCCGCGCATGAATTTAAATTAGGCACAGAAACACGGTGAAATATTAATCTGGGAATACTCGCGAAAATTCTATGAACGAAACACCGCTGGTTACAAAAGTATCTCACAATTCAAGAAAGTGTTCTCAGAACCTATGCACAAAAGGAATAATCTGTTATCATTCTTTCTTATGCTAATAATAATAATAAAAGCATTGTCATTATCGTGAGATTAATTATTTCGTCTTTTTCATCATTGAGAGACAGGGAAGGTGTCCCTTTATAATTGGCCAGGGAATTAGTTCGTTTTGTTCGCCAGTCAATTCTGGTTCCCAGTCATAAGTAACAAGATACTCGCACAGCTAGCAATCAAAGTAATCACTTTTTCTTGCAAAGTGGATACAGATGATCCAGCAGGTAGGTACCTTCCGCTACCGAGTTTCTTCGGATCTGATTCGTTTTGTGATAATTTCTGACTTCGTCGGATGGAGGAATTAAACGGTTAAAACGACATGGTCAGACAATAATAGTCGATGAAAGGTATAGTCTTGTTTAATGGCATTGAGCAACGAATACCATACGATCGTATATCGAATAATTAAAAATTATCCGCTCAAGGGAACAAAGGTTTTTATATCCATGATAAAACTTGTTGCCGATGCGCTTTGTAGGATAATTTTATTAGAAAAGTCATAGCCGGGGAACATTTTTCAGAGAAAATAGAGCGTTTAACGTTAATACCCTTAATAATAATCCTTCACCGAGAACAGACGATATTCGTGAAAGAATTTTGCCAAACTTTGCGTTCTTACTAATTATGCTTAATGCAATTAGAAGTTGAACAATATTATAAAAGTTGGACGAATTCAACGTTGTAAAAATAATACGATAATACCAACATACGACGTGTACGCAGAATGTAATTAGACGAATGAAAAGATAACGAAACAAGCAGAACGACGCGAATTAGGCTAACAAATGAGAAAGGTAGGATAGAAACACAGAATGGCCTTGTCCGCATATCCCCTGCAGAGTATCAAAGTTAAAGGGAGTGGTTGGAGGCTGACTTTAATCCATGTTGGCCAAAGGAACATTAATTCCCTAGCGACGATTACTATTAATAGTCTCTCTTTCGTCGAAACGACAGTATACCCATTCACGTATTTGTCGTGAATTTCGATCGAATCGCAACCTCACAGCTTACGCAAGCTTCGAACGATGCTCTACATATATATTTACAATTTTTCGTATATTTGACTAGTAAATTGGTGGATGTATCACGCGTCGAATGCTTTCCCACTATCCTGCGATTTCGACGAAAAATCGTTCGGTTCCTTTACTTCATCGTATAGCTGGATGCGATCGAACTTGCAATCCCACGTTGAAACGAAATTATGAAGCAGATCGTGACGTCATAGGTTGCCAAGACATCGAAGAAATTATTTCCATTTGCCCGAGGATTTCTGTCATAAACCTGGCTGACTTTAAAACGGAGAGCAATTAGCACGACCTAAATATAAATGGAGCAAGAAAAGTCGACGTTTGAACGATTTTGACGTTAATGAGAAACATTATTCAACTAATGCTACGTTTCTAAAGCCTCGCGTGCAAATAAAAGATTAGGACACGTTCGATATTTATTTTCTTTCGTACCGTTAACTTGTATCATATCGTGCTATCACGTTTCGAAGATAAACGCGTAATTATTTTCGCGAAGCTAGAACGTGAGAAATTATGAATTTGATGCTATACGAAATCATGGCGAAGTCGTGTGAGGCTTTCCGCTAAAGGTTATGTAAAGCAGGACAGATCTTCGAGGTGGGTAACGCATGAATAAACTGCGGCAGTCTGAGAATTTCGTGGAGTAACGGGAGCGCGGCGAAAACACTGACGTAATAGGTCAAGTGAGACAGAAAAGGGATTATTTCCGCTCTTCTCTAGGGATCCTATCATAAAACTTCCCTACCTTAATTGGCATCGCAAAAAAAAAAAGAAAAAAATTGAAACTCGAGCACCGGACGGAAAGGCGAGAGCCAAGAACCGTTTTCTCCCCTGAGAGAAACTTTCGTAGCTGAGTCGGCGGCAAATTGTCTGTAAGTAACGTCTAATATGCGTCCTCGTGGTGGAGAAAGTACGTGCTTGACAACCGCTTGATGGATTACTGGCGTCCCGTTGGCTCGCCTTATACACAGCACCGTAATCGACTCGATAATAAGAACTTCTGGTTCCGATGTTTTTCTCTGTCGAGATATACCGATGTCGACGACAGATCTCTCAGAGATTTATTAAACGTCTCTCTTTTTCATCACTTTGTTTCAACGCTTTCGATCAGTTCCGCAATGTTATCGCGCTACCTTTGTATTCGGTCTTTTCATTGAAACGTACCTTTTTTTTAAAGCAGCGAACGTACGTATTTGTCGTGAGTTGTACAGATGTTCGGTTAAGTCCTACGGAAGAAACGAAACACAATCAACGATGTATCGCAACATGGAACGTATGGAAACACGATTTCGCAGTCTGAGAAATTAGAAGGTCGAAACAGAAGGTGTCGAGCGATACTCAAAATCGAGGTAGTAGCAACAAAATTGCTGGCCGTGTGGCGCGAGAATCGAAACGCAGTAAAATTTATGCAAAGCGAACTAAATTCTTCGTACAACGCAACGCTACTCATCGCATCGACAAATCTACATTTTCGTTTATTGATAACATTCACTTTTGCATTAATAATACGCTTCTCGAGTAAAACGCATAATCTGTTCGTAACATGTCGTAAAATATTTCCTTTTCTAGAGTACTACGTTCTCATCTTCGTGTGTCTTCATGAAATTATTATTACTGTTAGAATAATTCAGCATGTTTCGTAAAAGCCTTCCATTTCGTACAAGGAATATCGTTTTATTTGTACACGTAAATACGGTTTGCAATTGAAAGTTTATTTGTTTCAATATCCGCTACGAACAACCAAGCAACAAATTCGAAATCTCTCTCGCGAAGAATTTCCCATCTTTGCATCTTCCAACCACGGTTTCTCAAATTAATCAACAATTCCGTTGACATCGATTTCGTCGACCTAAATAGTTGCATTAGTTGAATGTAGATTATTGCACGCGTCGCTGGAAGTTGGAGCGGCTTCGAGTTTTGAACACTCTGTCGGCATAATTTCATTGCAACTGGCCGTACACATCTTCGATCGTTGACAAACAAACTGCACGGTTCACTCGTTGTCGACCTCGAACCGAGGTTTCGTTTACAATAGGCCACATGCTCTCTCGTGCGTCCGCTCTCTCGTGTAGATCGTACGCTTGACAACATACCCGCAGTACGATGTCGCGGGTTATAATAAAACGCTTGAGTCAATACGGCCAAATGTACAATTACGAGTACCTGATCGGTCGGAATGTATTTAACGCCTGACTCGACATGGCGCATAATTTATTACGCCCACATCTCTGCCTTTTGTATATTTGTTTTTGGTTCATTAAAACTTTTCAATGAATTTTCGAAGTCCGACGGCCCTATCCATCGCTACGGTTGCTATTGGAACGATTTATATCGAAACACGGTTTCTTCAAGATTTGCGTCGATCTATTGGCGAATAATAAACGAATAAGCTTCCATAAGGCATTCTCGGTTTAGTCGAGTTACTCGAATTCTATCAACTTGAAACGCGTTTAGCAGCGTAAACTTGTTGTTTGCTCCGGACGAAATTTTCTTTCAAATTCTTACGCCTGCTTTTGCAATTAGCCGAATCACTGACAACGAGTATAGCGAATAAGTTAAGTTTACACGAAGTTCGCCTAAACGCATCATTCCACAGATACGAAATGGAATTTGATTAATTATGCTTTTGCTACACGATGTGTTTCAGCACTGTTTCGCGATATCCTATAGAAGGGAGAATCAACGATCATACGAGCTAAAAGCGGCTACAGAGTCAGACTGCAAAACGTGGATCGAAGCTATACGAGAAGCTAGGTAACTATATATTATGTGTGTAACTTATAGTTCGAAATGAGCGTGATTAAAACGATGATATCTTGGCATAGTTCGGGTCCAAGGTCTTTAAAATATCAAAAGAAGCTTAACAATATGAAGAGAGTGGAGAAATAAATCATAAAACGATAACTTCTTACGCGTTGTCCTTTCTCGTATTTTGTAAAATAGCAATAAGATTATTTTAATTTTTTCATTTCCGTAGCTCGCACGGCTGCCATAGATTTCGAAATCGTGGTTGGCTCGTCTGTTCTTTTTCACGTTAGCGCCTTAATGGCTTTGCCTATGTGACAAACGTGATCGCGCTGGCAATGCCTCCAGGTGTGTCAAACGACCATAACGTTCTCTACGTGCGTCACTAACATCGCATGTTGTTCATCGTCCGTTCTTTTTTCTTTCGCCAAAGCAGGCGGGCAACCAACCGTTGCCCCTGATCCTTCTTTTATCGATTCGCAACTATTATTAACAAAATTTGAACGAAATTTGAACGAGATTTCAATGATCAGAATCGGGCTTTCCTATATTTTAACATAAAGGTAATTTTATCCGCGTCCGAATAGGATCAAGTAAGATCTGAAATGGATAAAGAGCTGGAGAAAAAAACGTTCAGGCTTATATTTTAATATTGTTCTCTCTTATCGAAGCCGACTTTTATAATCCTTGGAAAGGATACGTACGAAAAGGATATCTTCTTCCTTAGATCAACGTGGACTTATATTACCAACATATATATTATATACATACGTACGTTTGCTCTTTTGAGTTACTGGTTTCTCTGATTGCTAGCATTTTACATTTTACGACTCGGCACGATATAATGTTACTCGTATTATGTCCGCCAATAGCGTGTTTTTGGGATGCTACCGAGCTTGTTGTTTGTCATCGCGTGAAAGGACTAGTGGCTATCGATTAAATTTCAGTTGGTAGGGGAATTGGAGTTATTTGCACTTGTACTAATAAAAATCGTTTGTTCGAATCGAGCTATATGATACGGAAAGATATTTAAATAGAAAATGGCACGCTGTCGACAATTTTCATTTTCATCGGAAATTTTAATATATTCTAAGCCATCGGTGCATGCGAAAAGAACGCACGGAGAAGAATAAAATGAAATTACACAATGGAGATATAAAGGAAACAAACCATCTAATAGCGTACATAGAACGCTTAGACTCTGTTGTCTGATCAATTTCGGTTCGATACTACTTGAAACGACTGCACGCTTTTCCAAAGTGATTCTTAACTTGTCAATATGTCAAGTTCGTTTGCAGTTGTATTGTCTACAGTGACTCGCAAACGCGTTGCAATTTTAAAAATGAATGAGTTTTTTCAAATTGTACCAAACGTCTTGAATCTTTTGGAGATCTTAAGAGGATTAGCTTACTGAATGAGGTATAAAGGAAATTTGAAGAAAATTGCAATTGGAATGAATACGATTTAAACATACGACAAGAAAGTTAAAGAATGGGGACGTTTACTTTTTTCCTTTGCGATTGTTCCCAATCGCAATTTTTTCAAAAATTTTTTTATGCGTCATGTGGTAAGCTCTAATTCTCCTAACTTTTAAATAAAAACCGATCCGTTTGGTTCGATTTTAAAAAAGCTTGAAAGTTTCACGAGTCACTGTAGTATCTAAAAGCGGCTTTAACAAGATGTACAATAACAAGTCAGACAAAATGCCATTCAAAAACTACTACATATAAATATTGTACAAAATATTGCAAAAATATTTTGACGAACAACACTAGCTTTTTACTTGCAATTTCATAGTTTAACATCTGCTGTAGCTGTATGTTGTTCATCAATCTCTGACTATATCTACCGAAGGTTAAGACAATCAGAATTGTATTAAAATCTTTTGCTTGGCTGGAATTACGATGAATTTTGATCTGATTAAAACGTAAACACGAAGGCAGATGTACGTATCTGTTCCACTAGCAACTTGATTATTCATTGCAGTTTCAACAGATTGCTGTTGCAAAAGGAGGAGCTCGAGCAGAAGCATTTGCACCTGTTGCAGATTGTCGAGTCCGAGAAGACGGCCAAGTGGCAGTACACACAGCAATGCGAGGAGCTCGCATCAGAAATAAAGAAGCTCCGAGGGGAAGTATGTTAAACGCTAGCTTCGCCTAATTTTCAAATAGTAGAATTGGAGCTAAGGTTATTTCAATTAGCTAGGAAATTCGCCCCGAAGGGTGTCGTCACGATTCTTTGTAATGTGACACGATGTCAAAAACATCAATCTGCATAACAACCAAAACGACCGCATACATACTTATTTTCTACGTAATACAAAAGATACAACAAGAGAGACAAAATTGTTCACATTGTTGCAACTATGACGGAAACGTAAACGTTATTGTCACATTCGTGCACAGATTCCTGGGTTTCGTTACGGTTTAACAATGACGGCTATGGGAAACGTCGTAAACGTTTCCTAAACTCCGATCGTCCCTTGCCACAACAGTATTTCGTGAGATAAGGATGGTCCGTTATGGTTACAGTCTGCTATAGGATAAGGTTTCGTTAAAACTTTCTCCGATGTTGTAACAACGAATCTAATTTCGCGTATAAAATGAATTACCTTTTTCCAAGAAACAAAGTACTACGAGGAAGGTATTAACAGCGATGACAACTGGAATGAAAAATATATATATACGTCATGTACGGTATAATCTCTTACTTTCCATTAACATAATTAACTGATATGTGTTCCTCTCCGAGTATACGCATATAAAGATCTTTAGAAGAATAGATAGCTCGATGTTATAAAAATTCCTTGACCTGAAAAGTCCCGTATATTAAATACGAGGATGTCCATTCTAATTTATATCTCAAAATAAAAAGGAAGGAATTCGCGTATTCGTATCATAATGAAAATTCTACTTTGTCAGTTCCCTTTTAATTAAATCGGCATAGTACATTTTAGTATTTGCCTATTAAGGCGATTTAAGGGCATATCACGTATTATACGTGATATCGCGACATGATCTAACTCGACACTTCCGATAATTTCAAAGAATGAATTTTTCGAGATTTTCTCACTTTAGTCTTACGTTATTTTATATGATTCGTGTTCTTGCAGCTGTGCGCCCTGAAGAAAGAGTTAAGGCCTGTAGCTTCGTCGTATACAGGAAGACCGGGAGTTCAAAGGACCATGTCCCAAGGCACTGGCAGTTTATACATATCGGGATCCTCTTTTGGATACGAGGCGCATGGTTCGGGAATTTCAGCGTTTGGATTACGAGATATCAGCGAAGGCTCGATCGAGATGCAGAAAATTAAAAAGGTTCAAAGCTTCTTCAGGGGTTGGCTGTGCCGCAGGCGTTGGAAGCAGATCGTCGAGCAGTACATTAAAAGCCCTCATGCCGAGAGTATGCGTAAGCGGAACAGGTAGGAATTACTGTCCTTATTCGTTCAATCTTTAGCGTAAACACGTAACAATCGCTTAAGATAGCAACGGTGCTGAAAGCTTTCTCGAATCTAATTACGATTATTAGATCAAATTCTTAGAATATGAAAACTTCAACGTTAAATGTTTTTGTAAAGACGGCGATGGAAGATGGAACAAGGGATAAATTCAAATGGGATTGATATAGCGTTCTATCCTGTAGTATCTTAAACATTAACGCTATCTTACAGGGAACAGGTGTGAATTAGTTTTAATTAATTAATTGATTTAACTGTCTATGTTGGCTATACGATTATTATACGTAATGTATATATATACATTGATCTTGAAATAGGAGTACATTGAAATTGATTTACTTGCAAATAAATAGCCTGTCGAGTAATCGAAACAACCGTATATCGTATCGATAACAATTACATTTTAATAAGGGTGATATGACGCGTGTGTATCCGTGAAATGTCAGCAATAATATTTGCGGAATATTAAATGATATTTAATTACTAAATAGTGGCTTAACGCGACGTTGATTATGGAACATTGCTCGTTTCGAAAAGTACTTAGACGAATTGTTTATTACCGTACATGTTTGTCACTATCGAGCTTGTTACGTTTGTTTCGTGTTGCTCGTGTTCTCATTCGATTAAATACTCTCCCGAGACGTGTTGTATTCGCTTAATAAATGTTTGATTGAGGAAAAGAACAGAACAAACAGAGGCAGCACTCTGTCCCTCGAGGTCCCACAGCAAAACAATTTCAGATAGCAAATTTTGCTTCGATAAATAATATAGAGCATTATTTTCCTGGTAGAATTTTGTACTTAGTACGCTATGCGCGCTGATTAACAACCAGTTTCATTATTAATTAGTCATTCGGACAATTCCCGCGGTTTTTGCTGTAATTTTAACCTCGTAACATCATGTAAAAGTAGCGAAATGAGACGATACGTTATTAAATAATCATTTTCGGCTACCTTATTTAAACGATGATCAAACAGCTGAATTTAATCTAAAACTTTTGCTTATCGTAGATATAATTTTATAGCAAATTACACCTGTTTGTGCTTAGTTTGGATTTGGTGCGAGAGCACGGAAAGATGAACAAAGCTTTGTATAAATTACATAAAAGCCATTAAACATATCCTAAATTCCTGTTAGACTTACTCTCTCAAAGGCACTTTGAAATTGACCTTGTTGGTATTCATCTTCTACCGCAACATCGTATACGTGCATATACATGTACCGTTGCGCTTGTCTGCTGCCACATTCTCTCTGCGTTCCTCTGCTTCGCTCATTTAAACCAGGTAAACTTTGCACCTATTCCCAGAAAATGTTGAGACGCGCTCGCCTAGGATCATTAAGTGCATTCTTACTTTACATCCGGCTCTGTATTCACATTAGTCTAAGTATCCTTCTTGCCAATTGTAAACTTTGCTACTGATTACTACACGTTTGTACCAACTAAAGACGCGAAGAAACGGAAATAAGCTAAACTATATATTCGCGTTTAATTTCAAATGTCTGCTGCATTCGGTGCTAGGATTTGGCGATTACGTTATAACATATATCGATCGAAGGAGGAATAATTACGATCTAGCTTTTCGCTTTTATATCTCCTAACGTTACGATTTTACCTACAACTCGTCAAAAGCCACTAACGTACGTAATATTAGGTAGCTTTAATTTCTCCATTCAGAATGACATCTCGATGTGATATAAACATCGAAAATATTGTTAGTTAGTTGCGACGTGAAACGATAATCACCAGAGTACGAAGCGACAGCAATTTTAGTTTCATGTGAAACACGAAGATTCATTGGCGAACACTGCGTCATTTCCTTCCAGGCATATTGGAAGTAATGATCTCTCGAGGCGGAAACTCATTAGCTTTGAGTGGGAGGCCGATTCGCTAATTGTACTATGCCTTGAACGTGCAGCTGCGATAATTATCCCAACAACTAATTAGAGGCAAAATGAAATTAATATCCTTGACTGTTCTTCAACCTAGCGGGCTAAATTATCATAAGTGGAAATATTCGTTCATATATTCGATTAATTCAAAATATATGCGTTCCGTTTCCCCGTGTATTTATCTTTTGCTCTGCCTAACAAGGAGAAAGACAGAAGACAAAACGGATTTTCTTGATATTTCAGCTTAGTGTTTCAAATGGTGGAAGCCGAAGAAGAATATACTGAACAGATGGAGATATTAGTGAGCTGTTTCTTGAGGCCTTTTAAGATGGCTGCCAGTTCAAAGAAACCCCCTTGTAGTCACGAGGATGTGAATAGCATATTTTTGAATAGCGAAACAGTGTTGTTCCTTCATCAGATCTTCCTGAAGGGTCTCACTTCTCGTATGGAGAGCTGGCCCACTTTAGTTTTAGGTACGTAGTTTCATTTCCATTAAGCCATTCGATCGAGATAACGTTTAGGTAACATTCTGGTTAATTCTTATTTGTTATTAATTGGAAATGTAACATATAAGATTACGTAACAACATGGAAGAATTCTTCATTAGAATGTTGCTGTGCTAGCGATAGAAAGAATCATGCTCGGTGATTTCAGGCGATTTGTTCGACATGTTACTACCAATGTTGTCAATTTATCAAGAATACGTCAGGAACCACCATTACAGTCTTCAAGTGTTGACTGAATGCAAGCAATCATCACCTTCGTTCGCTGCATTGCTCACTAGATTGGAGAACAAGACTGCTTGCGGAGGACGTTCACTGGAGACCTTTTTAACGTATCCTATGCATCAGGTACGTCGCATTATTATTATTCGATTTGTTTCAACAAACAAATTGATTAAACGTCGATTAACAGCGGTAAAATTTGGCGATCTTATCGATAGGGATTAATCGTGCTTTTAATTAATAGTTTTTATTTTGGCTTACGTATACAACATGCCTGGAGAAATAATATTTCCGGGTTTCTATTTCATCGGCCGATATTTGCGTCACGTATCGCGCAGCTATTGACCAATTAACGATAAAAGAGAGTAATAATGTTACGTATAGTTTCCGACTAGTTGTGATCACCGGTTATAAATCTAGAAAATCCTGCGTGTCCCGATCGGCAAAATTGTTGCCCGTAGGTAAAAGACTACTCGATGTGGAAATTTCATTTCGGAACAAAATAGGTTTCATTTTCTTTTTTTTCAGCTTTTCATTTAAGCGTTGATGATTAAACGGAGCGGCGTCGCGCGTCGTCTTATTTTTCTTTTATAATGCATGTAAATTTTTGTCACGGTGTGCTCGTTACGGTATCTGTAAATTGTAATTACGCGTGGAAAAGTTTATTTTTACTAACAACGTAAAAAAAATGCTAGGGGTTAACATTTATTATTAATGGCTGAATTGTTTCGTTACTTTATAAATCAATATATACATAGAAACTGCGTTGGCCACTTTCCCACGCAGCGCTCATGAAAAACAGATTTTTAAATATTTTGAAGGTAAATTTATTTAGAGAGATTTTACGTATTAGTATATTCCAACTTTCCCTTATTTTTTCTGCACTAATCTTTTTTTGCAGCGTGCTGTCTTGCCATTTTCTAATAAATATTCTAAAACTAATTTCCATTATCGCGCTTGAATTATAAACGTAGTATAATACGTCCTTCTTTTTCTTTGTTTCGTCGTTTTCAAGGATTATACGCGCTTTATACAACTCTTCATAGGATAACAAGACAAATCCCATTAAATATTTTTTTATACCCGACGAATGAAAAAAGGGCAAGAGAAGTTAGGAGTAAAAGAGAACAGCAAAGAAGAGGAGCAACGAGGAGTACCAAGAAATTCTAACATTTGCACGAATATGACCTTACCTCAAATGCGATTAATCGGACTAAGGAGAATTATTTTCAGTGTCGTGTATAATACACGATGTGGTTAAATTTTGCAAAACGATAAGCGACTGCTGTCGTTGAAAATTAATACCGTAGTTACATTTTCAAGACCTTGTTTCCTACGTGTTTTAGGTTTAAATACGATTAACGACGTTTTAGGTAATACTATTCTTGAAATTGCCTGACACGTGGATTAATATTGTAATTTATTTCTGAAAATCCAATAGAATTGATCGATGAATTCTACCGCAAGCGACTAACGTTAAATTGGATATTGATTAAAATAATTTCAAAGTTAATAAGGTGACCGGAGATAATTTTCTGCATGTATTTTTCAGATTCCAAGATACATTATTACGCTGCACGAATTATTGGCTCACACTCCTTACGATCACGTTGAACGAAAAAGTTTACAAAATGCGAGGCAACAATTGGAATATTTATCGAGACAAATGCACGACGAGGTACTAATCGTATATTCGATTAAGTTGTTGGTTAATCATTACAGAGCAACATGTTTTGATTAGTTAATTCTGTAATATAGTATTAACTATTGATTCTTGATATAGGATTTAATATGTTCACGTTATTTCAGGTCAGTGAAACAGAAAATTTGCGAAAAAACTTGGCCGTGGAACGAATGATCGTAGAGGGTTGCGATATTTTACTCGACGTCAATCAAGTGTTCGTCAGACAGGGTGAGCGACATTATTCATTTTCCCTATGCATCTAATTTTTACGGTAGTGCGAATAGCTATGGGAAGGATGGAAGAAGTTTAATGTTGCGAATTAGTTACCTTCAATTTGGTCGATCGATAATTCCCATGTTCGAATTAGTGTACGATTGATATGGTCGATCGGATAATAACTAAAAACGTATCTAAATTTGACTATTTCATCGCTACTGTAATTCATTACAAGTACACCGTGCGTACATTTTTCCTTTATTTCGGTTACTGGTATCACGAATTGCTTGACCGAGTAGAAATTTACATTTTCCTTTGCCAATGACGTCGGTAACGAGATCCTATCGAAGCTTCGCTTTCCCTTTACCTTGAACCGAGAAAATCGATGGAAAATTCTTCGCCGCAGTCGGTAAAATCAACTCGGTCGAGCTGGCTACACGTGAACGTCTCGTCCAAGGTTTTACCGGAATGTCCATGAGAAATGAAAATTCGGAGTACGTGGCGCAAGCGCGTCCCTACGTGCCCCAGAATCGATGGGGTTGTATATTCGTATGCACGTGATCTACGCCGAAACTGCTGGATCATGCGCAACAAGTATCGTCAGGGCCGTCGTAGGAATGTCAAAAATTGCTTAAAAACATTTTCAAGATATTTAGAAGCAGTCTTCTTTAGACATGTTTTCCAAATAACGTGCTTAATAAGGCACATTTGATAGGGCACGTTTTGAGGCAGAACGCGACTCTCGTCATCCTCCTAGATCACTCTCACGTCCCAATAAAAGATTGCGCAAATTATCTGCTACATCTGTAAAACGATATTCGTTGACAAATTTTCACGTTCTAGTGCATGATATTTTCGTTCTGCACGAACACACGTCCGCGTGAATTGGAATTCTCTTCGAGAAGGACGGATCGTTCGTTAACACAGCCCTGATCCCTCGTGTTTGATATCGCATCACATGGCTACCACGCAAACGTCCTTCCGTCTTTATAGCGTGCAGCAAAAGCTCTACCCGCGGATAGTTTTCTCCTGATATTCGTATCGTCAGAATTGTAATTTTTCTACGTTTGTAATAACGCTTAAAGGAATCAGAGAAGGAAATTGTAGCTTCTAGAACTGCCGACTGATAATTTGAAAGTTGCATCATGGGGTTAGCGGGACGAGAAGCAAATATACGTATATATATATACGAGCACATACGAGCTCCATTTTGCAGTTCGATTGGTGAACAATTCAGCGTGTGTTGAAAATGTGATCACGTAAATTTTATCGAGAGGTGACTCGTATTTGTTGGATGTATTGTCGAAATAACGGGGACCAAGGAAGTGTACAAATGATAGTATTAGGGATTAAGGATATTCAGATACATCGAAAATACTGGTGGATAATTCCCTGCCTTTTGTTGTTGTTGTTCTATGCCGACTTATCAACAAAATAACTCATATACATATCGAATCGAACAAGGTACGAGTAAATAACAAACTTTCGTGATTATTTTCCAGGCAATGGTGTTTTGGTAAAATTAATTATATACATTTACGTATGGTATATACATTTGAAAATATTATTGCGCGCGAAGCTTTTGAACAAATTAATTTATCGATTCGTGATATTTTGTTCATTCTTTGATAAAAGGTTTCTTTCTATTAACTTACTACTTTATGTTTTTCAGGTACGCTCATCCAAATCTTAGATAAACCAAAAGGAGCTCGAAGTAGATTGAGCGCGACGTTTGGAGGCAAAGGTGGCGGCGATAAGGAAGCAGTCAGACAGTGCTTTCTCTTTTCCAATCATTTGTTACTAACGACGCGTCAATCGGACGACGATGGTCGTTTGAATCTTGTCCCACAAATAGGAAAAATACCTCTTTCCGATGCGGTGTTAGTGGAGGACCCTAACGACCAGAGTACCGCAGATGACGATGGTATTACAACATTATTATCCTTCGACTAAGGCTTCTTAGTGCTTTACCTTGTAATCTCATGCTACTGCAATCGACTTAATCTTTCGCACTTAGTAGGTGGTTTATTACTTGTAACTAAACGTAAATTCTTGCGAAATTCTAGCAGCTTCGAACGGCAACAAGTATCATATTTTGTAAAAATTTATTTCCACAAATTTGTTAAGTATTTAAACGACTAATTAATCAGCGGATTCGACACGAAGACTTTTTAACTCTCCTAGCTCCTAGTAGTAAAGAAAATAGTCAACTATCGTCTACCTTCCTTTAAAATGTCTCATTTTTAGATCTCTAAGTAGACCAGCTGCTTCCATATACGTAGAATGCTCCTTCCTACTATTTTTAATTTTTTATGCATTTATTTGCAACACTTCAAGCTTCTTCGACTTTGGGCCTGCGGCGACATTCCAAGCAGTGGATGATCTGCCTTGTGCAAAAGTGTGTTAAATACTTTACACATAATTAATATAGTATTGCCGTGATTGCAAACTGATTTTAGAACTGTCAGTATGTTCGATGTCCAGCGGCATCAGCGAGAGCAGCGGAAGTGGTAGCGGAAGTGCCAGTAGCCAATTGCAGAACCGTGACTTCAAAATCATACTCGACTTAAAATCTGGCGGATCTCAAATTACAGTACACCTCGTAGCTCCTACTATTCAGGTATAGCGTAGAACGATTATAGCAACGATTATTATCCATATAATATATAATTATTAACTATTTTATATTTTCCATTTGCGAGAAAAGGGAAACTAATGGAATTTTTAATTAACAAATGAAGGAGAAAGCTGCTTGGATAAGCGATATCAGCCAGTGTATGGACAACGTTCAGTTCAACGATTTAGTTCGAGGCTCGTTGTCGGACACTAGTTCCGTCACGATGCCTCAATCCATCAGGAACGATCCAAAGCTGTTCAAGGACGACGTAGATATCAGATTCAGTAGGACCTTAAATTCCTGCAAGGTGCCGCAAATTCGATCAGCCACTCCCGAACGACTACTTCAACGTCTGACGGATCTCAGATTTCTCAGTATAGATTTCCTCAATACGTTTTTGTTAACGTATCGAGTATTCACCAATGGCGTTACTGTACTGGAAGCTCTGAAGAAAGTGTTTTACGAGGCTGAGCCACCTGATGCCGAGATGCCTACTGGCTCCCTGGTGTGAGTATCTGAATCTGTTGCCCATTCTTGTTTCTTACGAAAGTATCCTTCTGACTTGGCGTACTGGATTTTGATAATCCTGTCTCTCCTGAACAAGCTGTAGCGTGCGTGTGAAACACAAGAAATTTCGACTTTTCTAATTGGATGTAAATGTATATGCCCACCAGATCCTTAGACGTATTGGGTGGAAACGCAGCGGACTCGCAATTGCACGTGGACGATAGAAGACGAAGCAGCGTTTCACCACGAAGAACCAGCGGGGCTAGTTCAGTTTCTGGTATATTTATCAACTTGTAAATTAATCTTACGTTATTAAAAAGTGGTTTCATGGAAAATATCGATAAATTGTCTCTGAAAAATTCACCTTTCATCTTTCTTTCGTATATAGGATACGGATCGGAAATAAGCGACAGCCGCGAAGCGAAGAGTCACGGTTCCTGTGACTCTAGCAGCGGCGGATACACGCTCAATTCAAAGGGATATTGGCGCAGTGGCGGATATAAAAAGGGTAAATCGTTTATTAAAGTAGAAGAGCGTAGCATTAGCTTTCTTTGCGTATGCAGAAAAAGTAAAATCCGTTAGCAGAGTTAGATGAAATAGCTTCATAGATTATACGTATAAATAACGCTCCTCCGTTTGTAATGTATCGTCAAATAATTACGAGTCACGTACAAATACTCTTCGATTGTTGCAAATCGCACAAAGTATGTCTATTTATAGCGAAGCATTTAAGTAGTTCAAGCGGCAAATTATGTATTAAAATAACATATTTGTAAATTATTTAAGATTTCTTTTTTAGGTAGCTCTGTTTCACATTACGGTATGCAATTAAGTAGATGGCAATTATTTTGAAGATTGTTGCATGACTCAATAGCATATCTCTAGTTTTAGAAGAATTATCGAATTTTCTATTTTACTCGAGCGATATGTTTTTTAACACGTTAACGTTATTATATTATCAACGTTAACGATTCAACGACTCTGTCTGCTAATAAACGATTACGTATTGCTAATGTCTCGGTGATTAATAGGCTCACGATATAGCAACAAACTAACATAACAAACTTGCCATTGTTAATAGCACGAAATACGCGTGAAAGTTATTCTATGAGTTCTATCAGTTCGTAACACTAAAAATATTTGTAACAGTCGATTAATAATTATTTTAGTGGACGAAGAGCAGCAACTAGGTTTGATTTCCGAAGCCCCTTCAATTATAAAGCGAAGTCCTACCATTCAATCGTCCACTGCGTCCATTGGTTCTCAATCTCCTGCAACACCACGAAAAATCAGCATTCGCGTGGACAAAGAAAAGAAAGAAGAAGATGATGGCTGTCATTTAACGATACCGAAGGTCATTGGTGTTTCGTCCAGCTCTGAGACACTCACGGGTAAGATCAAATTTCGGAAAAGGTGTACGGTTTTTTAATCGTATTAAGGGGAACAGGTAATAGAAATCATAGAATAACTGCAATTCGAATTTCTGTTCGAAGAAAATTATTAAAACTAAAAGATCTATTTTCTTCTTTTATAAAATTTATTTTAAAAACTAGGATAGACTGGGATATAAGGAAACACTTAACTTTAGATTGCAAGAACAACCCATCAGAAGGCAATAGACATAGGATTCCATTAGAAGTCTTCACTAGGCCTTGAAAAGATGAAACACTTTGCGAAGAGAAGTAGTTGATCATGGCAGAAAATATGATTTTCCCGATGTATTGAAACATCCACTTCGCTCAAGTGGTGGGATAAAACGGAACACTCGTTTAAAATCAACGTATAGGTCGATGTTAATATAGTGGTTCGTTCTCTTCTTCCTCTTTCCTTTTTTTTTTTTTTTTTCGCTATCCTGTATTTTCTTCAGGAACTTGACGAACACGCACTAGCGTCATTTCGAAGAATACACGTGGATTTTTACGCGAATAACATCCGCATGAGATAATTGCGTTGATTATTAAAATTTAAACTAACAGCTAGATCGAACGAAAGACGTATCTCGTACGCCATAATTTTCTGTACAAAGTTAAAATTTTCTGGGAAACTAGAACAGCAATTCGAATTTTATTCTGCAACCCAATTGCAAGAAAGAATAACACGTGCCAAGAAACGTCTCTATTCTTGTCTATACGTATTTACATAGGCAGTTTATTCCATACTGAAGCGTTTCGTTTTGCCGCTGATGAGATAATTCAGTGAACATTTAATATACTTGACGTATCAAACTTCGACAGCGGGAATTTTTCCAATTTTCTAAATTCTAAGCCAAGAAATAATGAGCGCACGGGTCTATGGTCGATTGTGAATTGTCGCGAGGAGTATTTAGTCCCTTGTCACGTAATGGCAACTCATTCGCAGTTCTTATCAAAAAGAAACACCGACGTTCCGTTTTACCCCACTCATCCCTGCATTTTACTGAGGCCTTCGCATTGATATATATATTAATATTATTTAAACAATTTCGTCTCACCTATGTGCACCGCATGCAGTATTATTAAGGGGCGTTACTCTTAAAAAAGGTAATATTTTCCAATCTATTATACCTCCGTTAATAACTATCCGGATACAGTAAGAAGTTATATCATTTGAAGGAAAATTGATTGTAAATTATTTAAACAATTTTTATCATATAATGTCTTACCGTGACAAACGCGTTTCGCGATAGCTGATACTAAATAATAGCGTAATTAATTTCAGATAATACGGTAATAAGCGCACCTTCCTCTCCGAGCAACCTGAGTTCCGTTACGTTGGTTGGATCAACTGGTTCAGGGTCAGGATCAGGATCGGATCGAAGTCCACAGGATGGGGTTACTTATTCGCGTGGCGTCTCCGAAGAAACGGATACACCTGTGGCAACGGATCCGCCAAAAGGGGGTACGCTAATTATGAAATTAAAGCTTAACATGCCACTTGTCGCATGGCTCCTTTACACAGGCTGTTCCATTATAACTTTCTCATAGTCTTATGAACTCATAGTCTATGACTCATACAATTGTTTCCAAATTATCAGAGGAACAGTTCGTCTATGAGGATGCCGAGTCTGAAACATCGAAACGAGCGAAAGAGGAGACACCAACGAAAACTCCTACAACGCCAAAGGCGACAGCCATCGAAACAACCGAGAACGAAGCAAGCAAACACGAGAAAGAGATACAGCCCGCGAAAGAAGGCGAAAGTAGCAGCCCATCGGCTCAGCCGCCGTCTCCTCAACAAAATCAGCTTCAACAGAGGCAGCATCTACATCATAACGAACATAGAGCGTCCATCGCCTCTGCTCCTGCGGCTACCGCAAGAAGTAGCTCGATTTCTACGATAACTGGAGTATGTGGAGAAATACGTTTCTTTGATACACTTAATGTTATTCCTACACACAGATATATGCATAACGTACATAACATGTGACAGTAATCGAAATAAGTAGAACGTAGGGAAGTATACAGAAGGCCGGTGATAGTACATTTTCTCTAAATTAATAATATTTTTAATCGAGATATTATTGCCGAGATTACAAAGGATTTAACGTACAACGAGCTACGTATACGAGGACGTAACACTAATCGTATTTTTGATGCGATATCATCGATTGAAATATAAATGAAATATTGAATGGGTTATTTGCATTTTGCAGAATTATTGGATGAGCAGGCGATCGATTCAAGAAATCGAAATGTCTTCCCAACAAGGCAACTTCCAACATGACCAGGTTTCCAGCAAAGCTGGAGTAGTGATTACCAGCTTTCGGCAGAGTCATCGAAGGTTCGTTCGAGTATTCCTGACGTGTTTAACTGTCTATGTATATCCATACGTTGTTGTACGCATCATAAAAAAAAGTGCGCATGTCGATCGATCCGAGGTTTTCATTTCCCGAAAACTATACGATATCGTCGTCTTTATACAGAAAATACGATCGAACAACGTTTATAGTCATCTACCGTATCCATTTGAAGAAAACATTAGCATGCAACTTCGAGGACATGTATAAATTGTATTGAGCTAATTGAGATACTATAATATTACGTTAAAATAACGATTAATCATTCTATCGAACGTGTACCGCGAATATAATTAAGGAACTAATTTGTACAGACGTTTGTATCTTGAAACAGAAGAAAAAAAGAAAAAGAAGAAAAATTATCTCTATTTCGTTTCACGGTATCGCTAATGAATGTTGACTGTAATAAAGGTATTTTTCACTTTCTTACGCATGAGTGCTTTGTCTCGGTATTCTTACGTGTTTTCTTCCGCCTACAAATAAATCTTCCTTGTTTTTCTTGTAGACAGAGATATTCGTATTTTTCTATCCTCGTTTAAACAACACTATCATCTATTCTCTCTATTATTTATAAAGTACTGCATACGTAACGATTGGAAAATTTATGTGTATCTTATTATATTATTTTTACTACAAAGTATATAGCTTTTCCTTATTATAGTTAACGACCATCGTATATCTGATATTATTCTACTTTAATATAGTTTCTTTTATCTCTACGTATATCGTTTATCCTTAGGAGATTAAGCTATACATCGAAATTCCAAGATCTCGGGTCTGAGTTGGTAATTAGACAATTATATTTTTCCAGTGACACGAACGAACGGATTTGAAAGTATACGGATTGTAATTTAGTTATAGAATCGATTGTTCAAGCTCAGTTTCGTGATTTCGTACGCTTTATACGATATTTATTATTCAATACGATAATACGTGAATAATATTCTTTCGAAAGAACGTACTGTCGATTCCAATATCGATGTAAATCGTTTCTATTCGTAACTCGACATGCTTATCTGGTATGCGTTTGTCCGCTGTTTCGAGTACAACATCCCTCAAATATTTCACCAAATGAATTTTTCAATCCAGGATAATACTTTAGTTATTTTAATGCAACTGTATTTCATATGACGTTTTGTGTCACTTATAGCGTTGGACCTGTACCTATCTGGTAAGTGTCATGGTTTCTGCTTCTGAAACACTGCTATTTTTCACTCTATGTGGCGCATGATGATCTCTATCTCTTTCACAAACTCACGTGTATGCTTTCTCGTCGTTTTGTTGCTCGCGTTCACTTGAAGCACATTGCAAAATTTCAAAATTTCCATACACCCCGAAAGGTATCTAGCTCTTCTTAAATTTATTAAAAATAAAAATTAACCGCGTACAAAGTACATAACATCAGTCTTCGCGCAATCTGACGTAGTTAATTTTTATAATTTAAGTCGCAAATAGTTTAAACTATAGTAACGCATAATACGAGTCGTAGGACAGTATGAAGTCCTATTTCAGAAGAACTATAACTTGTACAGAATCTTTTTACAAACCTATTTTTCTCAGATAATGAACAAGATTTTGAATGCATGGATACCCGAACCTGATTTGTTATAAATATCGACTATATTAAAACCAAGATTCTATATTATAATCGCATAATATTTTTTCAAGTATTTTTATTATCTCAATATCTATCTTTCAAAGGAAATAATCAAAGCTGTATCGATATCTTGTAATATATTTTTTAAACATTTGTTATGTTTCGTATTACCTACTTCATTTTATTACTAATTACCCTGCATCATGGGCGAGCTAAACGAAATAGAAATAGTTTGAACTGTTTAGACGTCTTGTATTAATTGATATTCGCGGTAATAGTGTCTCTACCGCGGTTATAGTTGAATACAGCAGCCGGATACAGCTATTGCATTGTCGGTATTTGTTAATCAACTAGACAGCAAGGCGCACACTAGTGCACATTAGATTCTAGATTAGAGAAATCATTCGCAATAGGCTGATTTATTTATTAATCAGTATCTTTTTTTATCGCAAAAAATTGCATAATGCATATACATGTACATGTGTATATAACGTCGATATTAACGATATTAAAATTCAAATCTAATTAAAGTTTCGTTATTTTTATTTATACAATTCTTGAATAATATCTTGAAATAATATCTTTCTACGTCTAATTCGATGTTCAAACGTTTACGATATTTCATTGAGAATACTGTGGCGGAAGATAAATACAGTTGACACTGCAAAATACAAATTCAAGTGATAAAAGTTGTAAGATTCAGCGTATTTCGAATGATCAGTAGAAAAAGATATGATTTAGATTTTTCTTTTCTTTTTTTTTTTTTTTTCGTAATGTGCTGAGTAGTTTGTAGATGACAAAGAAAGAAATATGTGTCTTTTAATCGTCACACTTGGATGTTCACTATTGTCTATAAAATGATAAACGATATAAAGTTTGGTATTCTCTCGTCTTAATTAGTAAATTTATATTCTAATATTACAAATTATAATATGTAAATTTACTGATTATTGAAATGTTGTACGGGCTAAAGTCGATGGGGAACAAACATGTTCATAGAAAGTAATCATCTGATATTACGAAACTGTCGAGTAATTTAATATCTGTGCTTCGCTGAAGATTTTCAACGTGAAAGATATTCGCTTAAATTAAAAGCCTATCTCTGGAAAAGAAAAAGCTTTGATTCGAATCACGATAATTCTCGAAAGGGAATTGCATAAAAAATATGGCAGAATAAACAATATTATGTGTATTAACGAATATACTCGAACAAGCAACAGTATGTTAACTAACAACAAGCTACTGATTAAATAATACACTTTATGATTATTTATTTGAATAATACGAGGATCGATATATTAAATGGCATAACAATTTACAAATGCTACAGATATGCATGCCATAGATGTAATGATGGATGTAATGTCATAGATGAAACGTTTCATACTATTCAAAAGAATAATCATAACGGTAAAAGAATAAATACTACGTGTCCATTTAATATGTACAAACAGCACAAGAACAAATTCAAAGCAGAAAGGATTAACGTTGCTAATCTATATATCTAGGAGTAGTACCTCGACGGCTGCAACTGCATTCGCAATTGCAACATCTGCGTCGAGCAACCCCCCGGACAAAGGCATTGATGGAAATAATCGCAGTGGTTCTTGTCGAGACAAAAACAGACGCAAGGAGTCGGTCATGTCAACTGCAGCCACGATGCGAGTGTTAAACGTTTTGAGGCATTGGGTCTCGAAACACGCTCAAGACTTCGAGTCTGATCAGACGTTGAAAAATCTGACGATCGAATTTCTCGAGGATATCATGTACTGCTCGAATCTTCTCCCAGCCGAACACAAAGCCGCGAGCCAACTTCTTCGATTGATCACGAAAGAAGAGCCAGAGAGCAACAAAGTGGATCTGAAGAAACTGTTGGCATCTCCCACTGTACGTATACGCGAAATATCGATAACCCATGATACTAAATAGATATGGTTAATTCTTCTTCTGTATTTTTCCTAGTCAAAAACATTGTACTAGAAACCGTAATATATTGAAAAAGATTGTCACGCGATTTCAGGTGCAAACGAAAGAAAGCATCGAGACGCTATCGGCGCTTGAAATCGCAGAGCAAATGACGTACTTGGATCACAAGATCTTCGTGTCTATTTCAAGCGAGTAAGTTATTCAAATGTACTAACTCGTTGCTCCGTTTATGAATAGTTAAAGTTTCACCGTGAAAATAAACTTTTTTGGATAAAGAAGATTCGTCCGACTCGTATCCGTCGATACAGGAACGCTGACATCCAAAGTATTTGTAATCCGCTTCTATTTTCTGCGCAGGGAATTTCTTGGACAAGCGTGGATGAAAACTGACAAGGCTACACGCGCACCGCACATTCTCCTGATGACGAAGAGATTCAACGAAGTGTCGCAGTTGGTCGTCTCCGAGATTATCCGGCGTTCGAATATGTCAGCGAGAGTCGCAGCGATCGAGAAGTGGGCCGCTGTCGCGGATATCAGCAGGGTTTTGCACAATTACAACGGTGTGCTACAGATTTGCGCGGCTTTTACGAACAGCAGCGTGTTCAGATTGAAGAAGACTTGGGAAAAAGTTTCGAAAACGGTAAGGGAAAATCACGAGAGATCGACGATATTAAAACGGAGAATGACAAACATATACGAGCTGTTTCGTTTGTTTTATAGACGAAGCAAACGATCGAGAGACTACAGAATATCGTGTCTTCGGACGGTCGCTTTAGAAATCTACGGGACGCTTTGCATCGATGCGATCCACCTTGCATTCCTTATTTAGGATTATATCTGACCGATCTTTCTTTCATAGAAGAGGGTACACCAACTATGACCGAAGATGGCCTTTTAAACTTTTCCAAAATGAGAATGGTAAATCGGTCAATTTATTACTCGGTTATGTCGTAAAATTGTTACTGTAAAAAATGAACGAGAGAAGTGAGAGATATCGCGAATTGAAAACGTATAAATTTGCCTAGACCGAGCCAATTCTTTAAATCCAGTTTGAAACTTGGAGGAAATTTTTCGACTTATTTCCAGATTGCCCACGTGATTCGAGAGATACGACATTTCCAGCAGACACCCTACAAGATCGAACTGATAACGAAAGTTACGAATTATCTGCTGGACCCGTCGTTGATGCTAAACGAGAAGGATCTATATCGCATGTCCTTGGAGATCGAGCCAAGAACATCCAGGCTAAGTAGTTCAACCTTAATTAATCTGCCACCTTCTGTGAGCCATACATCCACAAAGTAATCTTAAGTATCAAGCCACTTTAACTATCGATACGTAATTATCCTTGTCTTATCCTCGGGCTATTTTCTAGATGATACGGAAAACATTAAAAGAGAAAAAAAAAGAAATTAAAAGAAAAAAAGGAAAGAAATACCCACACACTGAGCGTTGAATCTCAATTGCTCAATTGTGATTATGAGAAGCGTTTACGGGTTTAAATGTGCACTCAACTCGTCGATTCTATACGAATCGTAAGAGTAGCATTCTCGTTTTTCATCAGGAGAAAAGGACGAAATAAACGTCTAGACGAAGTTATAATCCAAAGCCTAACCGGCGAGCGTATCCTGATATTCCCCAAGTTTCTTCGAAAGTAGATGTCCAATATTTCTTGCAAATAGTACGAATGGCGTCGGTTTATGTCGGACACGAGCCAATGTGTTTTCAACCCCGTCCATTTCTGTCCAGTCTCGCTCGTCGTCACAGTCACAGTAACGTCCGTTTTCCCTATATTTCCACTCGTGAATTTCAATGTGTGTTTACGTGGAATCCGAGAAAAGCGTTGTTCGTTGCTACTTGAACGAGTAATTTGAACGAGGGAGGAAAATATATCGATCGCGCTGTGCCATCTTCGCGTACGATGCGCGATCGAAATTTTCAACATTTTTGTTGGAACGCTGGATCGTTCCGATTACACGCGGAGCAAAAGTTTATAGTTTGTACGAACGTTACCAGCATATTTCTATTTTATTTAGCGAACCGTATCGATCACTGTCGTCGACATGTGCGAAACGTACATTTGGTCGAGAGACGACGTTAAAGTGGTGGACGATGCCGGTAACATCATTTATTTCGACGGAGTGTAGACTAGCTGACGAAACCGGAGAGATTTCGATCGTTGATTTTTGGTTAACGTCGCTCAATCGAGCAGTATTAATCCTTGAGACGCGCCAGTGCAAATGAATATTTATATTAAAAATGCTAGAGACGGAGATTAGCAGCAAAGATCGAAGATTGTATTTGACAATCAGTAGAGTAATGATATAATGCCTTCGATCGGCTCCTAATCCTAATCTAATTTTTATTCCCAGTTTCCAAACTTCTCTATTCTTATCGTTTCTTAATGTCGTTACAACAATGTCGTAGAGGTATATAGTATGTGCTTGATTTTTACATCTTTTTGTTTCTTTCCCCGATAGTACTATGTTTTATAAGAAAATTTGCCGAAGAGTTTCGTTAGGGGAGCGGGACCTATTATAATTTCCATCGTATCGATATTTCTTTCCATCGAAAGATTGATCGATAACAGTGCAAAGTGTGATTTCTATTTCGTGTATTTTTAACATATTTGTCGTGTAAAGTCTACTCGCATATTGAGAACGCGCATATCAGTAAAGATGTATGTAAATGTAATCCAAAAATATTTATTCCGCCATACTTGACGATACTTTTAGCGTGATTATTCGATGATCGTGTCGTTAAAGTCGTCGTAGCGAATACGAAGAAAATTAATATCCGTGTCATCTCGCTGAAGCAAACGGGTTATTTATCAAACTGGATAGTATACGCTTTGTTACGTTATATTATATGTTTCGCCTTGCTTTATTTATTATAATTAATCAAGAACAGAGGTGCTCGTGTTACGAAAATTAAAGACTACGTTATTAAAGAATCGAAGAAGAATGAAAAAGATTCGTAACCATCGATTTAAATGTCCGAACGCAGTAACGAATTCAATGACAAAGTGCTTATCAGATTGAGATATATAATACTTGCAAAATAATAGAGCAAAGGAAGATGTTCTTTACGCAAGAATCATTAGCCAAAAATATACATAGAATAATATTCTCTGTCTCTTCTTCTTATACTCTTTTTCGCCTTTTAAAAAGAAACAATGTTAGCGATAAGCTTCGGTAATCAGCTGCATCCTTCGCGATCCTTTTTTTATCCAATTGTCAAAAGGACATTCCACGGATAATCTTCATTATACTTTCCTCGATGTAAGATTCTACTTTATAGTTTATAGTCACGTCGATCTCGGTATTGGCTATGCTTTATATTCGAAATGTTTCAGTTGTTTTTAGGTGTATCGCATATCGTTTCGCGAATTTCTATTTACCTCTCTTTTATCTAAATTCTAGATATTACGCTAATTCTAGTCAGTCTGTACACCGAGAATGAGAAAAAAGGAACATGACGTATGGACTACGTGAAACATATTCTCTAGCTAGCACGTTCCCCGCTCAAGTTTTACGCGAGTAAAACAATCAACGGGATATTATAGCGAGCCACTTTTCCATAACAATTGTAAATCCTGAACTAGTCGTGTTTTTTTTTCTGTTGATCGTAGCTTATTTGATTGTAAATTTACATTGTATAAATATCTGTGATGGAAAAAAAATAATAGTTATTGTAAATACGAAGGGTATCGCTCATAAATGTTGTTGAAAGTCAAATGGACTATAACCTGCGTGATTAACGTAAACCATGCGTGAAATTTTAACACCGATGTTTTCGTCAACGTCGAATACGCTCGTAAAACAAAACTACCGAATGTATTCGTCCGTGACAAAATTCAAAATGAAATATCACGATGAAGTACACAAATGCAATCCCCCGTTCTTTTCTTCTTTGGATGTTTCGTGCAAAGGAAACGTATATTTGATTAATCTTTTATTCGATTGCTTGCTATACAATAACCGTGTGCTATTCAATTCGATACGTACACGGTTTACATAGGCCGTTTCATGAAAATCTCGCGTGTTCCTGTTTCTCAAATCGATTACTTTTTGTCGTATCTGTTAACACCGATCGAGTTAAAAACGATCGAATTTGTGTACTCTCATCGAAAGTTATTTCTTCCTGCAGTTTCTATATTTTAAGCGTGAAATACTCTTACGGGTCAGGAATAGAGTACCTGAATACAAAGCCCCAATCTCGTTATTAATTTTATTAATAACAATGTATCGTTGCTCTTAAAAAGAAAGATACGAATTACCTTAAAAAATCTGTGTTCATGTGTAACTTTCTTTAGCAAAGGCTTCTGTAAAAACAGAATTATATTTAAACAGATTCCGGATGGAATATAAAGAAACGTCGAAGCAAACATACTTGTACAAATTGATACATACTTGGATAATTTTGCGGAGCATATCATTCTCATAATAAAAATCTTATCGATTCTCTTTTGCGTTCCAGGAGATTTCGTATCTTACGTTCCAAGATACATCTCGTCACCTTGTTAAAAGTATCGATCAGCTTTGTTTGAACGTAATTCTAACACGATTCTTACGTATCTCGAAAGATCACGAGAAACGAAGAAAAGATCTTTTACTTTCTCCCATATTTATCGATATCGAAGACAATCCACGGAATTTCCAAAAATGTATCGTTGTTGATCGATCGAGACTAGTAAAAAATATGTGCCAATTTCTTTTCCAGACACGATAAACCGTTAGAAAGCTGATCCTATGATCGATTTATAGCGAAGCTCGTGTAACGTCGTAGAAAGATATTCTCTACTAAAGTTACTTATTCATAGTCTGCCAGTGATTTATCATTTATCGTATTTATAATTAAATTCCTTCGCTTATACATTATCTTACATACGCTTTTTCTAAACGTAGAGCTATATCTTCATTCCACGGACTTGTCGAGTAATTCCAGGTATCTTAAAACGAATATATATTCAATTTTCGAGTAATCTTGCGCACAAATTTGCACGGTCAGTCACGAAGCGCGTTTCATTTGCAGCTTTGCATAAATTATTTCAGAGACTAATGTCGAGTTCACTGGTATTTTTCTGTATACACAGGCGCGCGCATGCACAAACACACACACATACACGAATACATAATATTAAATGATAATTTAGACAGAACTAGATAACTATTACTGTTATTGATAAATGCGGATGTAAATGGATTATTATCTATATGACAAACGTTATAGAAATGTAAAATTAAACGACGTTTCCCTCTAAACATCAAAGCAAACGATGTCTATAGATTCTATAAATTGTTATGCCACTGTGTCGTGTGAACAATGTCGCGTAAAATCTTCTCGATAACGGGCACTTCTAAGATTATTAGTAAACCTTAGATTAGTACGATTCAGATAAAAAGAAGGTGACAGGAAATGTCTATCTCGTACCTATAATCAGAACATAGACGTATAAAGAATAAGAGCTAACGGGGATTTAAAAACATTTGATGAGAAAACGAGGTGAGCTTTGATGAATCCAATCTTTATGAAATCCTTGATTATTAATTTATTTAACGTCAATCTCTCGATACCGTAAACCATCGAAATTTAATCACTCGATAAACATAGCCTTTTCTTTTTACTTTGTGACTCGTTCGAAAACGTTAAAAGTTCGCTTAAAAAAAGAATTACACTTGTAAAAGTCTCACCAATGGAATGGAACGTTGAACGTTTCGACTTAAGCGACTAATGTTCATAATGGAAAAGTAGATGACCTAGAACAAAAGTATCGTGGAATAGTTTTGTTACTATGTAACACAGGGCACTCGTAAGGATTACGTTATTCGACCGAACGAATTTCCGATGGCTCGCTGCCGTACAAAACTTTCACAATCAGAGATAATCAAAACAAATCCGAATACGTACTCTGTAGCGTAATGAAAGAACTCTTAAACACGTGTGTACATGTATGTACATGTGTGTAGATGTATACGTGTACAGTGTCCAATTCTACTTAACATTATTTAATTTAACGTTCCTTTAAAAACGTTAGATCCTGTAACAATAAGCGTGTCTGACAGCAAAGTGATTTCACATGATTTATATTTATATTACGTACGTTGTAATTACATGTACTTAGTTAACATTATGTTTCATTTGAATTTATTTATCGCAATTACGTACTTCATAATCTTTAATTGTATTATGTCGAAATAAAGCGATCAAATATTTTCAACGTATTTTGCGTTATAAATCTTCAATTATTTATTCTGTATATCACAGACGTTGTTTTAGTTATTCGTAAAGGTAAACTTAATACGTCTGAAATTTTCATCTATGGATAATAAAAAGAAACGATCGAATGTAAAATTTAATCAATTCTTTCGCAAATTAAAATATAACTTCAGAAGAGTAATCGATAAATTTGTATATTCGTACTTGCCGCACGGTTTGTATCATCGTAATTATAATTTTTCAGTTGTGTATGTCTACAAAACAATAAATTAGTTATGGAAAGTAAGCTTCTTTTGCTTTCGTTTTATTTCTGAATTTATTATATTTTATTTATGAAAATCCGCGCGCTAATCGTAAGAGGTTCGAATTTATTCGATTCACCTAACGATATCGATCTAATAAGAAGCCTAAAACTAATCGAGCTAAATTATCAAATATCTCACGTAGTTACTGTTTACGTAGAAACGTTGAAAACGAATACAGGCAAATGCTCAATCTATGGGAAGGTACATGGGAAACGTACATCAACGGAATAAGCATCGTATACGTTACAGAACATGGAAAGCCTGAAATCCGTGCAACACACGATTTTCTTTTAATGTTTTGAATCACCATAACTCGGGAATATTTCATCGGCATGATACTCCAACTTAGGTCGTTGAATTTCTAGCGATCTGCGCTGTATTTTTTTATGAAAATGGAAACAGTCGTGTTCCAGTTAAAGATGCCGGTTAAATTCGCGAAACGAGTATACAAAGTCTTTGAGGCGCGTTATACATATTCGTTATGAAACCTAAGAACCTTTAGAGAACGAGTTTCATTCGTTAGAAATAAGCTTAGATTTTCAAAACGATGTATTACGGTTAGTGTCGTTCCCCAAATGTTCAGCAACGCAACGGTGAAGATGAACAACTGTTAAAAATTAGAATCTACTTGTGGACGGTGATCGGATTGGAAATTTCGAGCAGCTATCTCGATTAGAAAATCGATACGTTATTTAAGATTAAGTTTAAGACGTTCTATAAATTATAATTGCGCGTGGATGCGTGTGCATATGAGATACGAACGAATGAATTTGCGTGATAATTGTACATTCGTAGCGTGCGACCACGTTCCTTGAACATAGTTAAACTTAAGCGGAATATTATCGATCACAAATCATCAGCTGGTTGTGAGTAAATGTTAATTATATATCCACCGTTGACGTGGAGATTTAGATGTACGATGTCAGCAATTAGACCGAGTAGTTTACACCGATGCAAGAATTACGATGCGTTAACCGATTGTCAGAGGAAATCCTTAAATTATAACAAAGCACAAAATCGATACAATCGCAATGAGTATGATCGAGGGCACCTTTTGTTATCTTAACTTAAAGTTATAGCCGTAAGAGCTTTTTTACTTTACCGTGAATAACTGGGTTATAACTTTATCCTCTCCTTTAAATTATACGCTCAAAGTTATACGCGATATTTCATTTAAATTATGACATTTTACGAGGAGAAATAACAACCTCTTATTAATCGTTATACTTAAAGAAACGTAATTGTTCCAAATTTTTGAATCGGTTGCGATAGAGGTATACGTTTAGCGTAACTTTAAGATCAAAAAATCCGCTTCATATATCTTAACGTTGCTTCGATTAAGAAACAATTATCGTAAATGTAAATTACAATCGGAATTTCTTCCAATGATATCGCATAAAACTGGATCGCATATCATTTTGATAATTATCACCGATCAATAATTTTCCTAACGGACAAACGTTAGGCATCGTGCGTGAAACGATACAATGTAATAACTAACTTCTGCATTAACTTTATCGCAACGTTCAATGTAAATATCGTAGAATTACTATTGAGATTGTGAAAAGTGGCTCGCAGGATTGAGTCAAAGAACATGCAAGAGAGATGATACGTATGTTCTGTAGCGTGTAATTGCGATCTCACTCGTTATAACACTGTATGTCATCTTTGATTCAATCGAGTACTTCGATGTCACATATGTTTTTATAAACTGGTGAGAAGCAAATACGACGAAGAAAAGAATTTCCTTGTTGAAGAATAATTAAGAAAGAAGGCCAACGTCTATTCAAATATCAATTTGAATGCTATACATTAATCGTTAACGCTGTCTATTATCTATCAAACATTTTATATCTTTTCTCTCTCGATCTGTATACATTAAATAGAAAATATTCTTCTGTAACTCGTTTCGACTTTTATTACGATTGCCCACTTCCTGAATTATTTTCTAACGTTTCCGTCAACCTCTTTTTTTCTTTTCTCTTTTACCGAGACTAGTCAAAAAAACGAGAACTCGTCGTTGTCGTATACGCAACTAAGTACATACTCGGACAAATTACAAATACGCGAAGATGATAACGAACGTGGTAACATTGTATCGCTGCTGACTGAAAACTTTCACGTAGCTGCGCCAGTAAAATTGAATGCCGCAGCACAATTAAAAATACCAAGCTAAACATCGTCCAGAAATAAGAAAAAATATTTTTTTCTCCGTTGTCGCGTTTAAACGAATCCGACGAGAATAGCAGCGGATGCTCTTTAAAGAAAACTTCCATAGATTATTGCGCCTCGGTTCTTTTTCCCTCTTTCCATAAAAAAAAACCGCCTTTTAACTTTAGCTGCTTTTAAAACTAATGGCAGTATCGCTGTTTTCAAAGCGATTTCAATAATTCATTCGGTCGAACACACTGTCTTACGATGTTTTCTTTTCACGATTTCCACATTTACCTACGTAGCATTGTTTTACACACAGTACGACTCTTCGTCCGTGTGTTTTTATTCTTATGGAGCCACCTATTGTCCGCGATTCCGATTGCTACGCTGTTTGCCACGTTTCCCAGAATACGAGTATCTTAAAATCGCTGTAATTACTTATAATCGATTATGCTATGAATTGCGGCATAAAACTTGCTGTCGGCAACGCGATTACAAAAATTTGATATCTCGATTTGTAATCTGTTGTTCGGCGGATGTTGAAATGTCGCGCACTAGCGGCAGTTTTCTCCTTTTTAGGAAAAAGGCGTTCGTTCGTTCGTTCGTTGTACGCGCGTTCGACGACGCGACTGTTGTTGCGTGATTTCTTTTTTCGCTCTCGCCCGCATCAATAAAAATTTCAATTTCTTCTTCTCCCTAATAACGCCATGTATAAATGTTAAAAGCAACAGTTTTGTCGCTGGTACTCGGCCAGCCGTAACCACGCGAAACAAACATTTTTATAACTTGTACGTTAATGAGAACAGTCGTGAATGTAATAGACATGAATTATACTTACCGCGGTATTAGCTCGAGGGCTTAATACGAACGAGTAACGGCCATTGCAATTATATTTTCTGCATTATTTCACGCCTGCTGGAAAACGTATGGTGGCAACAAAAGTATAGAGAGATTATGCTTACAGTTTATTTTCATGCAAAGCGTATGGATTACGGAACATAATTTTCCAACTTTAATCGAGTTATCGAAGGAAATAATAACGACGAGCCTAATTTTACTTTGGCGAATTCCGCGCGAATATCGTCAATTGCTCGAATTTCTGTTGTAATTGTTTAATTATTTGCACCATGAACTTTTCGATTAAAGAATTTCTATCAAACGACCTGTTTGAATTCGCCTAGGCAATGTTTTATTCTTGCGTTTCGCGAATAGGTGTGTCCTAATATTTTTATTCAAACATATCTTTGATAAGTAGCAAACTGCTTTTATTCACCTAACTATTTCGATTGCGTTTCCCATCTATTTTGCTCTAGTTTCTAAATAGTGATGATTCCGAACGCACGGTTGCTGTGTGCACGCAATTGTAGGTTCAGGTAATGACAAAACCAATTAGTATAATAATTTAATGCGTACTGCTTACCGCACTAGCACAATTTACGCGTAATTTTCCTCGGCCGATAACCTGGTTGCCTCGCTGCTGTCTCACTACTTTACAGCTTCGTTATTCTATCGGTTCGTGCGCCAGCAAATATGGACTCTGTTACGGTGATAGAGAGGTACGTACAATGCTCAGTCTATGCATCTACCTAACTCGATGTCAGGGCGAATTTGAAAATCTGAATATCACGTAAGAATCTCGGCCAATGCATGGAATATCGAAAAGCAGACGAATGTAACGTGGCAATGGAGTAAACGTATAAAAGCTTGTGATTTCGTTGTGTATTTATACGATACATGTAGAACAACGGCATAACGCGATTCATTCATAACATGGCCAACAGTTTGTATCGTGGTGTTGCGTGTTTGCGTTTGAAATGATGCGCACGGTTAGAATCGCCGCATTTACTGACAGCTTTTTGCCCCTTGGTTCGTTAACATTGTCAATACGCATTGCTGCCTTTGCACGTTCTGGCAGAAATCATTACGTCGCATTGAAATGGAAGATAATTATAACACAACTGTTACCGATCCTTTGAATGCCCATATTGATCAGTTTGCGAACCAAATCCCTGGATTACAATGGTTTTCGTATTATATACATCAAAGGGGGTTGCTTGGCGTATTGAGCCTCGAAATCTCTACCATAACTATAACGGTATAAGATTTCATTATTATTTCCGATTGTGTTAATGTACCTACCATTACTTGCTGGCAATATCGTTTATTATTGTAACAACCGTTAATTAATTAAGAATAATTCACTTCGAATACCATTCGCTTAAAGTAAGATGTTATTGTAGTTAGCCAGTCTCTTTGGATATGTATAATTCTTCCACTAGCTAATATTTTTCTTTTTTTTTCCTTTTTTATGTACTACGTACCTTCGTTACTTTCTAGGAGATGTTTAATTACGCTAATTATCTTCCTCTTTGCGTATCTTCCTCCTTTCCTTATCGGTATTCATTAACGAAGTAAATTAATTTCCATGGTTAATAATAAAAACTTGGCCAGAGAGGAATATTTACATGTAGAAGTACATGCTACGTTAATTTCGACGATGACTTTTAGACGAGCAGACTAACCAAAGTCAAAAGACAAATATCCTTTATCTACGGTAATTTAACTCTCCGACACGTGTGTATCTTTTCAAAGTTTCACTCTTTCGATACTACGCGGAAGATTATCGTAAATGAAACGAAGTTTTCCGAACTCAAATTTTCTATGTTTATCTTATCAGAACGTGATACGTTGTACGACGAAGCAAAAAGGCAAGAGACAGTTTTTCATTGAAATTTCGAATTTATATCCGACGGCATCGTTCTTCGTACGGGTGATACTATAGAAGTGGGAATTTTTGTGCGATTCTCGCTTTTTAACACTCTTAAAAACGTTAAATTGTATTATATTTGCACAGCAGAGGAAAATAATAACCGTAACTCCGCAGGCATACTACGATGACCGTCGATTTAATTCATGTATATCCAAGAATTATCTTTTATACGTGAAATTCTCAGTCCTCTGGCATGTCACAGCTACAAAATTTATTCTACGATCCACGCTCGGTGAATGAATTTCGAGCTATTCGTTGATCCTTCTTTTTTACATATATTTTACGATCGGCATATTTATCATTCGCGTTTATTTCTACTTTAATCGATTCTACTTTATTGACAAAAATTATTTACTGTCTTTGTCGCCGCTTTAACGTCTCAAACCGGTGTGAAATTATTTCTAAAGAGAAAAACGATATCTACGATATTAGGAAAGAAAGCAGACGAAGTAGGTGAAAATTAATCGAGCGAAGCTAACGCGCTTTTTACGTTTCCTGGTCATTTTTTGATTAGCTGACATTGAAAATTCTGTGACAATCACCTGTTGCAGTCAATTAGCTTTCCAGTCCTCTGGTCTCGGCCCTCTGTTAAATAACAATAAGTAATAATAAAATATGATCGAGCATTGAGACAAGTACTCAGGGTCCTGATAAATGTGTGCCGACTGTATTTATATTACATAGATGTTTCAATTCATCGTATAGATACTTTAGGTAAAATTACAATTCAGTCTTTATCAGATCGCGTTTCGTTATCACCGATGGATGAACTAGAGCTAAACGTATCAAAGTTCTACCCTTTTGTATTTTGTTGATTAGCTCACTTATCTATCGTTTGACTAATTAATCGCTATTCAGAACGCGGATTCAAAATTCAAAGCAATAGCCTTTACCTAGCTCGCTCTATGTTCATGAATAATTTCGGCACTTTGACTTCTAGTTCGCACGATCGATCGTTATTCGATCGATTGGACGTATTTTCAAACGTACTGTGTTGTACAAACGTATCTCTAAAACATCGTATGTGTAAGCAAATTACGGTACAGGTCATCGGCCAACATCGAACAAAATTGTTTCCATTACGAACCTGACTTCTTTTTATGTCCCAACTCTCCTTACATTTGCAATTACGAAAAATTTAGAGTTAAAGCGTCGTGTCCATAATCGTGGTCCGTTTCACACAGTGTAGTATACCGTAAGAACGGTGAGATGTGATATAGCGCGCCCCAATACCCACGCCACTTTTGTGTAATTAAGTAACAGCCATAATATTATATGAGATCAAAGGAATAGATATCACGGCTGACGTGAACCGCAATCGAAGAAGCAGCTTTGAACAGCCGCCGTCATTCATAGCTTTTAGTTCGCACAAACCTTACGAACATCGCACTGCAATGCATAAATCTAATGAACATTCTTTTGCATACATTTGGCGCTTCGTTGTAAATGTTCAGTTGGCAAATGTCTCTTTACAACGCGTACACCAAAGTAATGAGAACAAGTTGGACCGTTATTAATTGTAATCGCGGCTGTGCACGCTTTTAATTAATGCTCTTTTAATTAAGATCATAATTATGAGTCGCCTACCACAGATGCTGTCCCGTGTTCAGTCGTACAAGAATCTCTACGATGCTCTTCCCCTTTCTATGCTCCTTTTTTAGCGCTTTCAAATCGCCTTAAGGTATATTAACTACCAAGGAAGTATGTGCCTCTCGTTTTAGAAACTACACGTGAGAACTCGAGGATGCTGCAGGCTGTAACTATCTGCAATTCGATTCGCGAATCAAACGCATCGAATTACACAGCGTATCGTTATTGTTTGTAAGGATGGTCACTGCTGACAATTATGGATCTTAATAGCCGAAATAATGGTATAGAAACACTAAATTTACGCTTGGAATTAATATTAGAATAATGATATATTTATTCGATGAACGATTTCTAAGATATGCATCGATTGTACGCGTCTCAGCACTTTCTTCCATACTCGACTGTTACCCGATTGAACAGTTTACGTTCATCTGTTTTCAAGACGCTGCGTACACATACTTCCACGCACTGATACTCGTATACAAGTATCTTTACTACGCATCTAACTCAGTCCAGCACAGAAAATTATACACATTTCAATTTCATGATTTTGTTATAAACGTGACGATATCTCAGACGTGAATATTTTAACTTGGAGTAATATTACGAAGAAAATTGGGCTGTTTAAGCGATAGTTGTTGGAACAACTACAATTACAATTCAAATATTTAATATTTCTATTTCTGCGCTGTGAAATATATAGACACGTGTATATTAAGCACACGCTAAACGTAACATCGACTGTTCCCATAGACGATGGTAGTTCCATTAATCCAATTTAATTAGCTCTTCAAACAATAACCTACCGTGCTATCCGCGTGAAACTACCAACATTATCTGTTCTTTCGCAAGTAAAATATTTCTTTTAGAATAAGCGAAATACGAATGCGTAATTCTTTAACGAAATAATTTAACGGACGAATGGCTGTTTCGTTGAAAATATGTATATAACTTTATCGTCAAATTCGTTCGCTTTTCTCGGGTAATCTCGTATCGCGTACAAAGGAAAACAGTTTCACGGAACAGTTTTCAAGAGATTTCAAGGTAAAAGAGGCCACTTGCGTAAGCACGCGTTATTCATATAACTCTACTTCTCGATTCTCCTATAAACAGGAAACAAAGAGCAGAGAAAATGGTATTATACTCTGCATCAGGCCAAGTATGTATGCAAGTACCCTGTCTAAGATCGTGATTCAATATCCCGAGTCACTGCGTTGTACAGAGTGAGGAAGGTAGCGAACAGTTTGGTAAGCGGACTGTACGAGGGACATAGCAACCAGTTACGCCAGAACTTTGACAATGAAAATTTATCTAGTAACAGAGAAGAGATAAATAAATAAAACAGAATGAAATTTCTAATACGCCAATAGCACATGGATACAGCAAAATATCCGCTGAACGTGTTTTAATTTCAATTTTATTTCAATGGCCTTGTTTAACTGTGACGCATACTGCAGAATTGTAGGTACGAGTAGCGATTAATAAATGAAATTAATTTTACGAATCCCGAAAAATTCAACAAAACACAGTAGATGTTGCGGATTTTTGTTGTATACGAAACGTGTATCGTTATGTTGCTCCCATACGCTTTAATTATTTTGTATATTTCGATTTTCACGAAATAATAAACATTATTCGAAGAATAAACGTTATTATAGTGGAGAAATTTTCGTTCAGAATGCGTTGCCGGCATATGAAACGCACGTGGTGCTCAAGTATTTTGTTGTTTTTAGTTTCTAGAGCAGCAAATCGCGAACTAACAAATTAGTAAGTTAGTTTTATGCAATTGTGCGCTGCGTGATACGTGTGCAATTTAAACCATTTCGTGCATCCGCACTCTGGCAACACTCATATTGCTTGTTCTCCCCAGATACTTCTGTTATCGCGGGATTATGCAGAAATTACTCCCTTGTAATTTATAGTTGTGAGTATTTGTATTCACAAATTTGATACGCTCCGTATACGATTGCGCGTATAAAAATTGGAATCTATTTTTCGTGAGGATTGCTAGCTACGAAAAAGAGAGAGAGAGAGAGAGAGAGGGAGAAATAAAAGAATTAAATGAAAATCGACTACCGAACTACTTTAAACGAATTGCCTTGATTTTAATCTAGATAAAACGATATTGAATAAACGATGGACATTTTAACGTCTATCATCGTGGATTAAAGTCAAATATGGTCCCGAATACGCATGAGATTTAACGAAATGAATGATTTATCAAGGTATCGTGTAAAATATGTATATAACGTTTAAAACTTTCTTAATTACTACATGTGACACGAATTCTGATTGAACGACGAAGCGGGCTAATATTCGTATATTAATTTTCCTCCGGTGTATTTGCGAATGTATCGTAAAAAAAAAATATTGTTCGCGAAACAACGCCGATAAATCGAATGGTTTTTATCGATGTTGCAAACATCGTGCGTTCACCGCTTTAAATTTTGACTCTGGATGAATAAATGTTATTATCTCGTGGATATTCGATACGTTGAACTAGAAAATTTTATGCCAAAGAGATCAACGTAAATCGTGTTTTCTAGAGGAACCGAATAATTGACGCAGACACGAAGGTTAATTATAATATGCGACTTCCTCGTTCATCTTCGTTCGTTGCGATATACGTACATATGCACGATACATACGTAGATGCGTATACGGTGTTTTTAATTAAATTTTAATTAATTAACGATATTGATATTTTTATTATCGTTATTTAATACGTTTTATAATTAACTATCTCGTTACTTGCGTTACTTTTACAATTTCATTTATAGCAACGTACGCGTACATTCTTCGAATCAATCACCCAATTCGCTATCGGCTAGTATAAAGTACTTCATCTACTTTATTATCACGTCACACGAATTCCTTCGTCCTCGCCTTCTCTAAATTACGATGCTGCAATTATTTACTACGAATCGCTATGCTATTTCACAATGAGCAGGAATTAGTCATTAGCGCGTTGCGACAAGCTTGCTATAACGACGTGTCGTTTTAACGTTTAAAACACACTTGTGTCCTTGATGCGCGATTCTGTGCTTACCCCTGATGAGTACTGATGACACATCTTTTGATACGTAATGCAGTGCTTACGGTTAATGCCGCATCTTGGCGGGTTAAGCTGACTTTATTACCAAAGCTAAGGCACGTAAGATATTGCTTTGTTTAGAAATCGGTTGCGAAGTTTCCAAATGAACTACTATAAAATGCTACATTTGGCACGATCGATCTTAACGCTTCGCGATGGAAACGCGATCGCCTGCAAATGCAAATGCAAAATAATTCCAGAACTATAGGATAGTATAATAATTATTTCTCAATTATAATTAAAATTCAGCGAAATCGTTCCAAAAAGCAATCAGTGCTACGATGGAAATTCGAATTAACTGGGTGGAATGAATATTGTCGATTAATCGATTTAAACATCTCATCTGTCGGTATCCATATTAATTCAAATAGACATTAAACGCATAAATGAGTACGTAACTTAACGAACGAATTTATTTCCATCGCAAGTTGATCGCACCATTGCAAAAGTTCCAATCCAAGAACCGAGCTATTTAGAAATTATCGTACGAATTACGGAATGGAGAATGCGAAAACGTGATTACAATTTCGAAACGCGTGTGTATACAATTAGTGGACACAGATAACACGAAACACTAAGCGGAAAATTGAAGAAACGAGAAATTCAGCTCTGAAATAAAACGCTGTCTAGGGTTCGTTGTTTTTTGCAGTATTTTTATGGTTCGCATAGGCCTGCGCCAGACACCTCTTTTTATTTCTATATTTTAATTTCGTGCAACGATGATGCAACACGCGTCTTTTAATATTTTTTTTTAATTGGTTTGTTACGTTAACTGCCTCTATCGTTTGTCGTTCTTGGACGAAACACTTGACAAACGAGGAAAAAGTAATTGCAGATGCAATTGTGAAGAGTTTCTCGAAACAAATGGAAAAGTGATCTGCCCTTAATTAGAATATCACGATATACTTGAATATGATCTAAAAATACGTATAATATAGAGAATTTATAAGATATAATTTTATTTACCATACTAAACGATGGAAACGTATTTGCGTTTAACCATCCACATTTACCATCCTTTATAGACTTAAATAAATTTACATATCGTTTCAGGTGTTCGTCTAGCGGGTATTATATTTCTTAAATCTTTGTCGCAGAGTTTGAGTTGCTTTAAACACTTTTAACGGGATTAAATTTAAATTGAATTACTCGGCTATTTAATAAAGTATCATCCTTTTCAAAACGTGTGTTAACGAATTAATTTTATTTCAAGCTGCTCAGCAAATAGTTACATCAACAATTTCAATATAATAATTTCGTTGTAACAGAATGTTGCCGGTTTTATATAATTTCAACCAAAATTTCACTAAGATTTTATTAAATATTTTTTCACGCTGAACTTTAATATTTCATTTCGGCGTAAAGCGAAGTGTGTTTAAACCATCTTGGCATCTCCATGAAAAATGTCGATTAATAAATCCATCATACGTAAATTCGTATGCTAGCAGGCTGTGCAACATTCACGATTCGACCGCATACATACTGTCTGATTACGATATTCCTCGGAGAGCATTAAATTTCATTTCACTGGGTAAAGGAGAGAGACGAGCGTGAGGTTTGACGTGCATTATAACTGTTTATACCGTGCAACTTCTACAATTTCTGTTACCGAGTATGCAGTTCGAATGTTAACATATTAATTGAGAAAACGCAAATATTCCAACTTGCATTATTTAATAAGTTAATGTAACGAATGAATTTGTTTCGATGAAATATGCAATTTTTCTCATAATAATGCATATTAAATTTATCATCGTCTGATTACTCTGTTTTCAGGAGTCTTTAACATCGCTATATATTTGTTACACTTTTTCTCGTTTTTTATTAGTAACTGAAATTAATACTACTTATTTTGGAACGACTTGATGATCTAACGAAGATACATTTTAACGTTGTTACTAGCTGCGCTAGTTCAGATGTGTTCGATCAAAGATTTCATTGGTAATTCGACTATAACTGTCATGATTTGTGTCTGAATTGTAATCGATCAAATATATTAATGCGAGAATAGTCAATTATGGCACTATTAATTAGCTGTAATTGCAACTGCCATTATCCTAGACCTTCCTCCGCTTCTAGGATAGGTCGAATATATCGAATATATAATAGACAGATCAAATATCGCAGCGCGATATATCATCTACGATGAAACGAAATTTTATTCCTTAACGTCATTATTAAGCGTACGAGAAGCAAGTAAAATCTAAATTATACAAATTCTCTTCGTGTAACAATTTGAGACACGCAACTTCTCTTGTTTCGTAAGATCTAAATTTCTCAATAAATTTGTACTGCCGCAAGATATCACGTTATATCTGATATATGTGGCTGTCCGATCGAAACTACGACTCGCAAATATTATTCAGAAAATTATTTATCTGTAACTCGATGTCACGTTGCCGTCTAATTGCAGAAAAAAATGATTGCACGAAGAAACTAAAGACAAAGTGGGAAAAATTCAAAGCATCAATTCTGGAAAGTAGACTAACCGTGAATGATAATTGACGTATAATAATTTCCGAGAAATTGCGGTGGAGGAGAAGATAAAATTTTGAGGATCGCTTTTCTCATTGTCAGAGAAGAGAAATCCTTTCCGCAAATTCCTTGCACGCTATACTTGGAGATCACAAGCAGCAGGTTCGCAGGCGTTACATAATTAGAAAATCGTCCCAAATTTTCCGCCGCCCTCTTGTACATACTCTATTCGTACTTTATAACTTTCCAAGAATGCCTTTAAAAAAGAATTACGTTTAACCTTATTACTCGAGAAGGGGAACTCAGCGTGTCGGTAAATAAAGCCTCGCGGAATATTCGCTTTCGCAAATTTGCTTACTCTATATAGCACATCTATACAACTTTGTTTCTAATTAAAAATAAATGGTATAAATTCCGGTATTCCCAGATACGTAATACCTCTCGGTTGGCGTATAATCCGGCCCATAAGCAGGATTATGCAGGTATAGGTATAGTTAACCGAAACGGACGAAATCCTTTTCTTTCTATCGATTTGGATGATACAGGTGCCGACGGACAAGTTGGAATATGCGTTTCAATTAGTCAATTAATGCTGGGTGCACGCCTCGCTCGGCTAATACTAATAATACATTTCGCATTACGGGAATGGGGATCGTGGCGCTACTGCATCTAATAACAATTCGCCAGGAAGCGCGTCGTTTTCAATCAGGTGCAGGTAATACGCTGGATTACGGCCGATGTTGGCGCCAAACCGATGTTCGACCCATTTTTCCTGTCCGTGGAGCAGCCGGTGAGTTCAGCAGGGGCCAACGTAGTTCAATGAATATATTAATTGAATAATCCTAAGGTTTCAGCTACTCAAAGACAGCCACTTATCCGGCCTCTCCTGTCTCCTCTGCCGCAGTCGGGTCTCTGCTCGTGTTATATATGCAAATTCCTGGGCGAATTCGATGTAATAGCCTCTCTTCTCTCCTTCACCCTGTTCTCCCTTTGCCCCTTTCAACTGCCTCTCTTGTCTCCTCTCTTTCTCTCCGGGGAGCAATGGGTTAATGCGAGCGCAGTTAGGCGGCGCCGACCCCAATTCACCGTGCACCCCCGCAAATTCATTAAGCAATTGTGATTTCATCCGCCACCACTTTTACGACTGGTCCACTTTTACGTTCTCTCGTAAACCGACTTCTCGATGGCTGCGTAAGTACCGCTTTCATCAGCGATACGGCGCGGACTTGCGGGATGAGCCCTTTTGGCCGACTTTGATCGCTACCATTTTCCATCCTGTCGAACAACGTTTTCGAACAGTTAACAGCGACCGTGAACAATCGTTTTGTACCAACTGGCGGAAATTCGGAGCAGGAGTGGGACGGTTTAATTCTCGAGAACGCCTGATATACCCGTACGTACGTAGAACGTAGAACACTCGAGGAAAGAGAAGAAAATGCCTTTATACGACATTCGCGATCCAGTTCTCACCGGCAACGAAAACGATTCTTGCCCCGTAGAATGGTCTCGTTCTGTCGTATCGGTTCGGCGTAAAGAAAAAAATCTCTGCTCGATGAAAAATTGGAAATATACCTAGATGTATAAAATGAACGAATCGCCGTTCGTCATTTACCTTTGATATGTCGACCGATGTGTTACCGAAAAGAAAATTTATGAGAAACGTAGATCGATGAGATGTAAGAGCGTTAAAGAATAACACATTCGTAATTTCAGCGGATACAACAACTCGTATCTTGGCAATTACAAGCGGCCGGTTATGGTCTTGAGCCACGAAAGCACTTCATTTAGCCGTAGTTTCCAACTTTCCTTACAAAGCTTTCAAATCCATATACTTCAGCAGTGTATACCTCGGTTCGCGAGCTCATTTGTAAGATGCCTGGGAAATTTTCGTGCACGTTAATTCTAAATCACGCGCGTACGGTTGATTTATTAGATAAGTACGATCATTTGGATTCTGTTGAATTAAATATTTTTATAAGATAGCGTGACCAGCGGAGTTGCCTGAAATATTTGTACAAAGTAAAAGCGGCAAGTTTTATCGTTGCTACGATAATCGTTGAGGTCACTGAAAGCTGAAAATTGTAGCGAAAAAGCGACTGTTAATAATAAATGGAGCTACGAATGTGCGATATAATACATAAGAAACGGTACAGTAGTAAACTACACCGTGAAACATTGCGCACGTACTCTATAACGCGTAATGGAATCTTTAAATATGTAGCAATCCGACAAATGCGGTGCTAACCTAGTTAGCAGATCAACGCGATATACCGTTAATTTGTCCGACTCTCATTAAATATTTCTTGTACTAATGTTAACTAAATACTGCTTATAACGATTGCAACAAATTTTATGTCGCTATTCTCTGCGAATACATATTTTTAACAAGAAAATTAGGTATCCACGAAGCAGCGTATTTCGTTAAATAATAAATAAATTAAAAAGTCTAAATAATTTCTCTCGATAAATTCTGCCTTCTGAACGGAAGGATTGAAACAAATTAAACGACAAATTCCTTCCAAGTTCCGCGACGCACAAAGCAGAAAAGATGCAAATACCTTAACCTTAACCATTGGTCTGTATTTAAAGTTTAATTTGCGCTCGTGTTCGATGAAACCGCATTACATGTTTTTGCTCTTAAAGCGCATCGCTTGAAAACTAATTGGCACTGATAAAAATGTCCACGCATAACGTTATGCAACGCACGGAAATATTTTCCGTCTGTTTGCGTTTATCTTACACATGCACGATCGACTGACTTTAAAGTAACCGTTAAATATGCGAAGTAAATTGCACGAAAAATAATATTTCTTAACTTTTATTTGCGTTCTAATCAAGCTAAAGTTGGTCATAAATTTGAAAGGTCAAGGAATTCGTTTCCATTAACCGATATAACTCTGCATAGAGAGACTGAAAGCATCTCGCTGCACCAAGAGAACAATGAAAAGACTCATCAAACTAAATTTTCAATTCTCCGGTAAAATTACGCTCCGCCTGTACGATGACCGAAGCCTGAGTTTCCTCCGACGCAACGGTTGGAATTATTCTACAAATTGCTCATTTAAAGTGCAGAAACGTCAATTTCAACGGCACTCTTGCTTCCGTTACAGATAATAAAGCAATTGTAAGTACAGAATGAAAGTGAGAATCGTCCTTCTAGCTTTCTTATTTCGCTTTGATTAATTTCTATTTTACCTCGAAACTAGATCGAATCTAAATTCTTGTTCCCTCCAGCGTAATAATCGCGATAGCGTCCTAGCATAAATCTATTTTCCCTTTTCGTTTGAAACGAACTGCCGAGTTAAAAGCTGTTTAACATGATTTTTCCAATATCCATATATTTGCAAAACAGCCGAGCGCGTAACTACATATGCGACTGTTGTGGTGGCGTTCATAGTACGCGAAACGCTGTATCATGACATTTATTCGCCTGGTAGAATTTCGGTTACCCACGGTGACCACAGGTTAATTCAACGCACGTGAGTGTAAATACGTGGCGTGTTTAAAAATCTCTGTCATTCTACGGCTTAAATCGATATTTTGTTGCGTATCTATTATTCCGTCGACCGAATGAATCACGGAAAAATGTTTTCAGTGATTCGACAAAACGTAGATTTCAAAGAACATAGAATGTGTCGATATTGGTCGTGGATTTACCGCATGCCAGTGTTTCTCTATACGCTACGTCTATGCGCTACACTATACGACACTCCATGTATAGTGTACGCTTCATAACGACGCGATGCACGATCCATATCCGCAGTTTCCATCCATCGAAATCAGCGAATAAATTTTATATTTTTAGAAACGATACGGAGTACCTGCTCTTAATTACTAGACTGAATACGTATCATGAATATTGCTTTTGTACGTGTTTTCTTAAACTACGATTCATTTCTTGAATACCTTTCCTGGAAATATCCCTAAATAGAAATTTTCACGAAGCTTTTCATGGAATGTTAATTAACTTTGTTTATTCCGAAACATAGAAACATATCGAATACCAGATATACCGGTATTTCGAATTATAATTAATATCCGCCATAAATGAAAGGTATGGTTCGGTACTGATTATTTATGAAAAATAATACATATAGTATTAATGTAGGTAAGTAAATAATTGATTAGAAAGAAGAGAAAATATCCCACACAATTAGTATGCATAATTAGTAATTAATATGTGTATGTTGCAGGAGCTCTCGTGATTTTACCGCACCATGAAACAAAATAAAAACCGGTGAATTGATCATTAATCAAATTATTCAAAACGACGAAAAGATTTAATTTTTTAAAAATCTAGCTTTTACGTATGAATTACGACGAACGTTAAGTTAAAGATAAATAATATACGTGAAAACTCTGTTAATTTCCAGCGTCCATTTAAACGAGATACTATGCGTCACAGTTACCAGCGAAATTATGCTTAAATTAATATGATAATTGCGATTTAAAGCGGTAATATTTTAAATCTACTACTTGTCAAATATCTTTTGTAATCGACGTCTAAATTATTACAAAAATACAATAAAATGACGACTAACGTATAGGAAATGTTGACAAAATATCCTATCGATGAAAGTTCTTTCTTCGTAGAAACGCAGGGAGCATCGGAATGGTAAAGAAAGAGATTGAGACATTTCGAACTAACATCGGATTAGGCAGAACGCGTTGTAGAATTACGTATACTATCCGTAATGTCAGCTTGTTAAGTCTGAACTTTTGCTGAAAATATCTTGGTCCGTATTTCGAGTTAGGTCAGACCTAGGTCAGGGTTTATGTACTCGTTAATCAAAACAAACACTGGAGCAAGAAATGCAATCACACTGCGCACTCTGAAGTATTTAAACGCTTTGCGCTTGTGAAATAATGCACAGACTAGAGTACTAGAGGCTTCTTGCCGCGACTAATTAGCATCGTCCAGGAGGATCTTTTTGCATTTAGCGTAGGAAGGTAATGAAACTGGCTCGCGTTTCTGCTCGAATATAATATTCAACGTGTATGCTAATCGGTGCGTAACGCTAAGCTTAACCGAGGTTTGAATTGTGGTAGGACCACCGTTGAAATTAGTGTGGTGATAAAGTAGAGGTTAACTGCGGATTCAATTAAAAGAACATTAGATTCGGGGTCACGATTAAATTGCAATCAGATTTGAATTAAGCGTTACGTTTGCGCAGACAAGATTCCCAAGTTGATAATGGCCAACGTAGCCTGTAACCGTGACTCCATTCAACGTTTCGTAATAAGACTTCAATTAAAGTACCGGTGATTTTTCTTATTTAGGAAGAACGTTTTGCCCGAAACTATCGGCCTCTGTTATAAACGTAACGTTTCCTTCACGGAAAAACAAACCGTTCAGCCATCTATTATAATTATATCTGTGCACGATTTTGAACGTAATCGGCTGTTGCACGCGGTAATACGTGTTTTACTTGCAAATACATTACTCAGGATCCAAGTTGAACCTCCTATCTTCAAACTATATCGTTACTCTCGCGAATAACCGTTTGCTGGTTAACTTGCTGGTCCGTAACGCGACCCGATTAAATTTTCCCTCATAGAAAACCGAACGCACATCGAATTCACCTATTCCGAAATCGATAAAATATTCTAAAAAGTACATGCTCGAACAAACATTTACCATGCTGCAACCGCCTCTACTGGATCCCATCAGCTTGGAAGGATTAAATCGATCCTAATGTTATTGCGCTAAGCCGGAGCTTACGTCAAAACTGTTCTCATCGATGGTGCATGGCTGGTTAGCGACACCGAGCAAGAACCAGGGAATTTGCTTAAGTGCCACTAAGTAGACGAGCCAGGTATGAGGAACGAGCGTGTATTCATCGGCGATACAGGTGAATGGGCGATACAACGGTACCGTTGTGTACCGAAACGTGCTTATACAGGTACCCATGGTACTGTTTATCGACATCGACGTGAGGCTAAATTCTGACTCTAGGGACCAACAGAGATGCAAATGACTGCACTATATCACATTGACGATACACATTCATAGACAAAAGACAGGTGTTGGGGCATCGTTGTCCTCAGAGAGATTACGCCACAGTGAGTTAGAGTTTAGACTTGGACCATCGCGTCACATTGGTTTGCAGTTTTTACGAGGAGCAACGAATCGAAGGCTCGAGGAATTTTATTCGACAGGGGAAAAAGCCCACGTTGCGTCGTTATTCTCTAATTGGCCTATGAATTTTGGTACGATGATCGGATTCTACGTGAACGATCAATTGGTATCTTTAATTCGGATATGTACGTACATATACACCGATGAACTCGCTGACGTAACATCCTCGATTAGCGACGTCAAACGTTTTTCCTTCTCTGACAATCAATTATCGATCACGTTACAAGTTCGTTTTAACTTACTCGCTACCAGTTTAACTCGAGTCCGTGTCGAAAAAGTACGATGTTCGCGTTCCAAAAAGATACCGAGAATCGGGAACAATCGAATCCGTACGATATAAAGTGGGATAAAGGTACGGATCATTTCGCGAGAGGATAATCTTTGTCGGTGTTCGACGCGATCGATCATTTGAGACCTGACCGAGATCGAGTCCATGGTCCAGCCAACTATTAGACTTTAGTATACGATTAGACAGAGAGGCGAATCCAGGGAAAACGCCAAATGGCGCCAAGCAACGCGTGCCTTTCTGTTGGCGAGCAAACTTTATGCTTCAGGATCTCGAGGAAATGGACTGAACTGGACAACCTGGGTTAGTCTCTTGTATATGTATAGGCGACAAATTTCCACGGAGAATCGATCCCGTTTCAAGAAAACCACAGAATTCAGTGACGCGAAAGAAATGGCGAGTGTACGGTTACGGAACTTGCCAGAGATATCGATCTGGCGGACGCCAAGATGCGATGCGGTTTGTATCTCCGATGAAATATTAGAACAGCGTTCGTCTTCCATTTTCAACCCTTTGCCTTTCGATGTGCCTTCCTTTCCAACTTTTTTCTCCAAATCCAAAATATCCATTTGCTCGGAAATGGTACTTGGTATCGCGAACGATCATGTGTTCTCCGCGTAAAATTAAAGGTATGCTATACCTACGCATACTGTGGTATTCGTGTTACGATGGCACTGCTTATTCTGCAAAATCTAATTCTGCAAGTCGTACGTAATTGCAGTGATACCTCGATATTTGCCATTAATCCGTTCTTGAAGAATCGACGAACATCGAATTGGACGAATATGCAATCAATTATTTCTATAAGAATGAAGGAAAACGAGAATAATTGGTACTCAGCCTGGAACTGGATCGGTAAATGACCCTAATGGTCAAACTTAATCATCGTACGTGCTTCCACGCTCTCTCCGCTTCCGTGCTCGGCGTTTAGCGTCAGCTTAAATCCTTTTGTCATTTTAGTTATCTTAATCTAATTGCGTTTTGCGACTGTAAACTCCAGGGTTTTTGCTTGTCCTCCGTTTCGTCTTTTGTCTATTTCGTGTCATTCTCTTCACGTTCTTGCTCTTTCTTTGACGTATCCTTGAATTACCAACGATACATTCCGAACAAGGTTTTCTTTCGAATGTTGGAACTCGAGAAGATGCTAGCAACAGCGGAATGAGAAACAGGCGACAAAAATCAGTCTTCAGGGGTTTTAAGGCACTTCGGACGAAGGAATGTTTCGAATAAAAGTTAATCAATTTCAGATCGACTACAAATTGCAATATTAAGAATTTCAAGAAGAGTTTTACTTCGATGAAGAGTCAAGAGTCGAATCTAGTTTTTTAAATGGAACAATACATTTCTTTTTTATACGCTCTTTAATGGATTCTCGATTTTAGTTCTATAAAGAAGGTAATAAAAATCGAAGCATTTTGTTGCCGAAAAAATGTGACTAATATGGGGATGGACGAATACCGAGGTTTTCCTGTAATTGTAACTGACAGGACGATAGAAAAATTGTACATATATAGCTTTAAACTAGTTTCAACTTAGAGACAAAATTAGAAATGATGCGATAGATGAGCGATCGCTCTTTCGTTTTACGTAATGCTTTTTTCAAGTTTAATATAAGTAACCTTTGACTTTTGATATTATTCAGAACGGTACAACGTCGTCACCGAGCAAACCTGTCGATACTAAATGGATATTACTAATGGAAGATTTTTGTCAAAAATTTACCATACTTCCACGGAAATTGGAGTGACGAATTGCTTATTCTTGTTACAAGGATTGCAATTTCTGATCGGTTTCGTCTAATTTTTCACCGCTTTTCCAAGTATTATTTGTATCAAAATGCCGGAATCGAATACTCTGCAAAGAATTATTTTGTATCGTATAGCTTTGCGTGTATGGGTATATAAAACCAACCAGCTACGTGTTTGATACTTCCATAAAAGCATCGGAATGTATCAGTTTCCTACCAAAAGAGTTTAGTATCGGTGTTACAGTTCTACTTAATGCAAAATCCCTTTTTTCAGGAAATATACAACTGATGGAAATGTTAACGATAGAACGTTACACTTTCGACGATAATATTTACGCTATTTTTACGTATCGTAGGTTCCTCTTATTTATACATAAATTTCTATATCCTTCTTTCGACATTTACATCCGACTGCTCGATCTTTAACTCCATTTTTCAACAGCTTTATCCGTGCTATGTTTTCCTTGCAGGTTCACCAACAAAAATGGAAAGTATCGAGAATTTTTTTCGTCTCTACGATAATTCCAGCGTTTTATTCGGTTTTGAAATATCGAGCCGTGATTTGTACGAAACGTCGTTATCAAACGTGTGCTCGTCTCACGTTATTTCAATGGCTTTGAACTACATAATAGCAAAGGATCGAATCGTGATCGTTAAGTTAGGTATCAGCTCCATCGCATCGGCTCGGCTCGGCTCGGCGCAGCGCAGCCCGATTTTCCTCTTTGACGTGGACGTCGCAACCGTCGATGGTCGTTATAAATTTTTATCGCGGCAAATTTTTATCGACGATAGTAAAAATGTTTCGGCCGTAAATCCATTTGGCTGGAAAAGCGCGGCGTTATCGTGTCGCCGGCCTCCGTGTTCGTTTGGTGAATCCGAATGAATATCGAGAATCGCCGAAACTCAGCCAGATTCGCTCGACTAACCAAGTGACATAACCGCCACACGTTCCACCATCCTTCTCCCTCTTAACGTTTCCTCGCTTCGATTAAATATTTACAATACACTTGTGCAGCAGCCGGTCGCACAAAACCATCACCATACGATCTGTATCTCGTCGATGCTTCGTGTTTCTGTAACAACAACAAGAATGAAAAAAAAAAAGAGAAAGAAAAAAAGAGCCAGAAAATTGGGGCGTTTATCGTTTCTCCTGCTGCTCGTTTCCGTATGTTCCGTCGCCTGTTACGATGAAACGGGTTAACGAGTCAATTTTTCGTTTTCCCAACAGAAAAAGGTAAACTACGAAACGTCAAGTGGACACCCGAGAAAAAATCGACCCTTTAGTCTTTCCTTGCGATACGTTCGAAACACGTTGCATTAATCGACAGAAGAGATCAATTGCCATTTGTTTACGAAGAGTTATCCAACGTGATAACCCAGTACAGTACGAATATTTGATCGTTTACGATTGGTTCAGTCAGTGGACAGTACATTCTTCGAACGTCTCTCCTCGTAGTCGTCTTTTGTTAGTAGAGAAGCGAATGAATGTTTTCTGAATGATGAAGCGAAGTTTCAAGCGAAAGAGTACAAATTTGGCTTAAGATGTGAGTTAGGGGTGCTCGTGCGTGCGTTTTCGACATTTTTACAGCGTTATATGAAGATGCCTCGTCGATGCTTCTGCTTGGTCATGTCGATGTTCAACCAACAACTACGTATACGTCTACGCTAAAGAAAAAAAAAACCGTATCGTGATTATGCTAGGTTGCGTGGTAAGATCGTAAGGGGAGAATGAGTATACGAAATAAAACGATTTATGGTGGTGAATCAGTAAAATGAAACTTTTTCGTAATACATACTTTTTATTACATTCCCGCTACAACACATACGGTCTTACGAATGGACATTCTTTACATCTGCAACAAACTTCGTGTTTAGTAACAGTTAACATATTTTCACGATGATGCGATGATAATTATCGTACATTTCTTATTTATTAGGTTCGTACATTAGATGACGCGTTATTATTGTTCTAAAAGGATGAACGTTGGTACAAAATGTTAATCGAAAGTAACGTAATTAGTCGGCATGTGGAGATATATCTTCTTTTAGAACTTCTATCAAGTATCGTACACTGAACGTGCTTTATACATGTACATATATACGTGGCAGCTAATGGCAGTGATTAAACAATTTAACACGTAACAAATTGACTACCGATAGTATGTACATATTAAATAGGCAAACGAAAGTTATCAGAAACGAAAGATTTTACCTGCTTTCCTTGAAACTCTCTGCTGTGAATTTTATCATCGTTTTTTCATACAACAACGTGCAATCAATCTTGTGTATTTACGTTCGTCAATATTCAAGCTGATCACGTAACTTTACGTGTTCGCCATACCAATTACGGACTACGTCAAACAGCTTCGATTGTTTACGTAAAATGTTAGTGGAACTGAATATACAAGAAACAAAATGGATTGAAAATTACAGCGGTTTCCATGAATTGTAGAAACAGCTGATATCGTAGAAAAATCATCTATCCATACGCAAACAATCCGAATTGTACGGAGAGAGAGAGAGAGAGAGAGAGAGAGATAGGTAGAGAGAAAGAGAGAGAGAGAGAGAATGAGAATGAGAGCGCAAAGACGAGACACTATTGCATAGTATTCGTTGGCACAAAAATTCGTGAAAATATTTATGCCATCGGTAAATTAATATCGCTAAATGTATCTTATTAGAAAAATACAAAATTATACCGTCTGCCAGTATAGTACATACGTAAATATAACTCGGTGAATTAGATAATTTTCAAACGCACAGATATTACCATGTCGCAGAGAATATCGTGCATTTCAAAACTTTAGTTCATTAAGCCGTGATGAATGAACAGGTGAAAAATATCGTAATCAGCGTACAAAGGTCTTTTTCAAACGATGCTTCGATACGCGTTATTTACGCAGGGGGTTCGAAAGCGACGAAAAGTAAAGCGATCGCACGATATTTTATGAGACATTCTAATACAACGATCCGTATTGTAGGTCATCGATTATTTTCACAAACGGCAAGGCGATTCAGACGAACAAATAATATCCGAATAATATTTCCACACCTCGAATATCAAAGTTTACTAAAAAAAAAAAAAAAAAGGTAATAAATCATATCGTTATTATCGATGCTTGATCGAATCACTATATCGAAGAGCAATCAAAATTGTCCATTTCGTTTCTATTTGCGTAAGAAAGAAAGAAATAATGCAGTTTCGAAAGCGCAACGTCATTCAGTTTTTTCAAGTTTTCATGATAGAGCCGTAAAATGTTGACGATTAATTACCCTCGTGTACAAATTTTACAGATAATTACTCATTCACACATTGACTTCGCATTTATACGGTGTTCCTGTATTCGGAATCAATCAGTTGGACCTTCGACTCGTTAATCCGGATGCTCGAGCGGCGGAAGTCCCAGTATAAACTCACTGAGAGACGCGGAGCCGGTGCCGGTGTACGCCGTACGCCAACACGTTGAAGTAGAGTTTCCCCGACCTCAGATGAACACAATGAACCAGTTTACTGTGCGGTCGGCTTTAGCGATGGGCATCGGATTCAGGTCTGCTCGTGAAATAAATTTCAACCGGTGCGGTGCTACAAAACATCGAAAAGCTTCGAATCTTGCTCGAAATTAGACATTTTAATTGATGTCCAGGAATTGTTCGATATTTCCAAGTACAGATTTATGGAAATTGAAATACTCGGAAGATTTTCTTTAAAATTCGTCTGGACGAAAAACCGCTTTTACTCGAAAAGTTTGCACGAATTTTCGCAGCGAGGCTAGACTATATACAAGAACGTACTCCGCTATCCATCCTGTAATTTTACTTTTTCTCGACGAGTTAGGTAAAACGCAAACTGCCTAAAATAAATGGCGTACGATCCAACGCTTATTTGTATAAACGACGTATTGAAAATCTTTCGATATTTCTAGTCTCCTTAATTGCGAGCAATATTTCAAAGCGCTCTCTACTTCGAATTCAATTGATTCAAAGCGTTTCAAGTCTGCCGCTGCTCGTGTCCGCTGCGTTAGCGCTGGCGAAATCGCATTGAGTGTAACATCAAGAACATTGTAAAATTAATAGCGGACATGGCGGCGCGGCGTAGCGAGCGGTCGTTATCGTTTCGATGTCTTCTCCCCCCCAGTAAAATACGACTTCGTTTCAGTCCAACTAGTCGGTCCGTTGGGAAACTCGAAGTCGGGAAACGCGACGATTCGAAAACTCGCGCGGATCACTCGTTGCAGGCGAGCGGCAGTGTGCCTAGCACTAGAACTTATCTAGTCTATTATACGTACACGGATATGTGATGGTCTCGTGTGTCGATCCGAGATCAACGGTCTGCCACGGTAAACTGGGTGTTGGGTAACTCTGGTCTCTCGTATATCCCCGAATTCGGTTCGGATTCGATGGAGAACCGATCGACTCGATTCGAACTGTGGAATATTGGAATGAACGAGTGCCAGACAAATGGAATTCGTTTCTTTCTCGCGCGGATACTTTTTCAGGGATCTGTGGATAAATTTTACGTCGGTGAAGCGGAACGTAACAGAGCTCTGATTGTTCGAACGATGCACGACGTCCACGTTCAAACTGTTTTCTATCCTTTCACTGCGATTTTACAGCTCAGTAAATATTTATCGGAGGAACACTCGCCCCCACCCTCCAAAACTCCTCTCTCTTTTGTCTCTATCCTGATATATTGTGATTTGAAAAATGTTTTTTCGGATCGGAGATTTTGTGAAAAAAAAATTGGAATTTCCGTTTCGCTACTTTAACATACCGCGTGTGGAAGTGTACAGGTTTTACGATTCGAAATACATGCGAAATATTTTTAGTTACCGACAAGGAATTACGAAAGTGGACGAATTACGAGAATCTTTTGAATAATCGGTAGAGATATCTGGAAGAGGACCTATGGTTTACGTTACAAAATTATAATTACTCGAAAATGGAAATTATCACTTGTAACGGACGCTGGAAATATTTGTATTGCAGGGGACGTATATATAGAAACGGTTGCGAGCAATCGAACGACGAAAGCAGGTAGAATATTGATAAAATTTGTGTGCAAAAATATTGACGTATTTCGAGCGATCATCTCGACGCGCGTATCATTAGCCGCGTGCAAACTCGAGGATTTCGTAGAATTAGGGAAAACTGCTCACGAACTGATCGTGCACGTTGCGTTTCGTCGATTTCGCTACTAGTCGATCGGCGGACTTTAAGGGAACCATCGCTTCGATGGAGTTCTAAATATTTGTCTGTTGGAAATTCAAGCGAACGCAAGCCAAAAGAAAAGCAGCAACTCTAGCTTCCGGTATTCGAAGGGAATACCGTGCCGTGAGGTTTTGTCGTAATATTCGGGTCACGGTGGATCCTGGAGCACGGGAAATATGTTGCTTCTTATCCAAGAATCCGCGAAGACCACGTTGCGTTGTTCACAACTTCCAGCAGCATAAGCGTTTCCAATTATTCGCGACTCGTGTTTACGCTTGATAAAATGTATGTTGAGGATAAGCGAAATAACGCGTTCCCATACTCTCGTACCACTGGTATACGCGCGTATTACCATGTAAAATTTTGCTCGACCTGCTGTACTTTCGAATTTCTCGACTTTCCTATCAACGATACTGGCATATCGTTGCAAGCGCGATGGACACTAAACTGATGTTCTGACAACGTTATTCTCGATGCTAGGGAACTCGTACTTCTTTTCGGATCGGTTTCATGAATTTGTCGATCGAACGTCATTTGCGTTTCACGACGATATGTAATGTCAATCAACGAATGTAGAATTTTCCGTGCACACGCGTATCGAATATGAAATAAATGTTTGCACGATCTTCGTCAGCACGTTCGATGATTCAAAATAAGAAATGAAGTTATGTACATGTAACAAATTTATCGACATATGTATACAAAAAATAAATTATACGATATATACAAAATTAATTTTATTTACCATTCAAAGGTAATAAGGAAATATTTCATTTTAACTTTATCCTCGAGCGTACTCGCGTTCTACTTATCCGTCAGATAGTTTCTTATTCTACTTGTTACAATAGGCTGCCTTTTATACTATCTCCTTTACTCGCACGATAGTCTTCCCTCTCATTTGCTTCCATATCCACATTGTTATTTTGCTTGTCTCATTAGATAGACTCCTGCTTTTTCTTGTCATCATTGTCGCATTCGACGTTTATCTTGTCCCGTAATGTAAGTGGAATAAGGTTTTGATCTATAATAATTTTAATCATTCTTCAAATATTCACACGATAACAGAGACAGGAATATCTTTCTTTCAAGATTTCGCTATGAATTTCAAGCTTATTTACGACAGAAATTTACCGAAAGAGTCTCTTTAATAAAACACAATTTTAATTAACATCAACGCAACAGACTTATTTCACAAAGAAAAGCGCGTAATTAACTTCGAAATAAAGTTACAAAGCGCACTTTGAATACAACAGTTGTCTTGCACTATGTATAAATAACGCGCAAGTGATTAAAAAGTTCATCAACGTTGTAATAAACCTTTTCGCAATTAAATATACGTCGCACAACGAGAAAGACAAAGTTATTTCGTTTGTTCGCGAATATTAACTGCAAATAATTTATTATCGATGCCAGTATGCGAACTTATTGCATCGTTGTAATTCGAACGACATAGAAAAGATCATTAGATCGTGTTGGAAACGACGAAACCAAATATTTCCATGTAGAAAATATAAATGGAAGATTAGGCGAAACGAAAATTACACGACAAATGCAGAAATTCATGCCAGTATATCGTAAAGGGGACAAAAGCGGCTACGAAAATGTTCGCCCGCAAAACGACCACGCATTTCTATCAAATTTTATGTAAAATGTTCGTAAGCAAAAATTTCGTAGAAAAAATCGTAGAACAGTTTTCGATTAAATTCACTTTGTTATGAAAAATCTTCCAGAAATGAGCAATTACAAAATAGAAAACAGAAAAGAGAATAATTGGAAGCGAAACACGGCTCGAATAACGTTATTTGATATTTTCTTAGCTACAAACAAAGCGTTTTAACGGAGAATAAACAATTTTAGGAACGCGCTGTAGAAAATCTAAAGTGTTCTACAAATATGCAATTTAATTTACTTTAATTCCATATTACAATCTTGGGCATTCTTTTTTAATAATTTGTAAACATTTTGTGCGTTCACAAATGTAAAAAACACTTGATCGCGGAGAAGTATCCGTTATTTTAGTTACATACATAGATTATCCTATTTATACGTTCGTAATTCAAACACTGTTTCGTCGAATTAAAAAGAATTACTTCTTTTACTCTTATTATATGCGCGCGAAACATAAAAATTATCGTGCGGCGTTTATCAATCTGGAAAAAACAAAAAATCCTGTTTAACTGCTTCTTGCTAATCCTCTTACTAAAATTGTATTTTGTACGATTTATAGCTAACAACGAGATGTTTGTCAAATACAGGTTTCTTTTTATCTGTTTTAATTATATCTAGCTCATAAATCTAAACGTAGGAGCTCTTCTACCGAGCGGCGGCTAATCAGGTTACTATCGACAAATATTTGCAGTCTAATGCACTTAACAAGCTCTGCCCCAAAAGTAAGTATCATAAATATTCCCGTCGCAGCAGTTCATCCGATCTCCCATCGCCGATAGGAACAAACAGAAAATCGTGGGAATCCGTAAAACCTCTGGGTTAATAAAAAGAAGATATATTCTTATCCCACGCACATTAGATAGCACGAACCGCTATAATCCAGCAATTTGTCAACTGACACGAATCCGAAGAATTTCCTTTCTTCCTCCGACACGTTTCAAACGAGACTGTAACTGCGATCCGTTCCATTTTTGCCCGACAGACGAGCAAAAATCGAGCAACTTTTATGCAGCGTTGCAAATTTTCTTATACCTCGAATCGATTGTTCGAAAAAGTTGCCGGTTCGTGGCACAGGGATAGTCGAAACGAAGGGACGCGTGGCGACGCAGGGCACACCGATACACCAACACCTATTAATTTCTCTGTTCCTTTCGCAGGTTGGTCGTTTGTCACTGTCAGGCGATACTATTAAACCAGGTGCTGCTACGTGCCGTTTGATCGCGAAAATTATTGCGGCTGCATGTGGAATTGTCACGGTACAAGTAGCGCTCATGAGGAACCGTCTTTTGTCGTGACAACACTAACGTGTACTCGCAAATTCTAGATCCCCGTGTACGTGTACGTTCTCGATCAAAAATAAGTCATTTTTGACGAGGTAGGTCGGCAATCATGTGGCATTACCAGCAATAAAGAGGCAATCGAGGATATTGGGTTACAAGCGTTCGTGGAAACGATCATTTTGTTAACTCTGACGCCTAGATGCACGATTTTATTAGCTTCTACACGTAAATTTCCTCTTAGGATTTATATATGTAAATTGACGCTACACCGTTCACGAGTAAGTAACATTCGATCGAAATTTATCAATAGAAAAATTCGAGTATCGTGAATTTGACCGTGTTTCTTGCAAAAAACGTCCCATCGAGAAATATTGCCAGTTGCAATTAATCGTGTGTATGTGTGTGTGTGAGAGAGAGGAAGAGAGAGAGAGAGAGAGAGAGAGAGAGACAGAGAGAGACAGTTAGAGCGTTCACCCCCTAATTTTATTTCGCCCTCGCCATGAAATGAAACGTATGGTTTAATTAAAAAAACACAGTGTTCCGTGGTTCATTTTTCTGAATGGTTCCGACCAAAGATAAGGCGTTTGACTGAAAGAACCCTATCGCGTAACAGTAACAACGCGTCTCGAAGAAAAATACAAAGCAAGATCTCTATGTGCGTTCTGAAGGTTTAATAATCCAAGTTCCACGAGTCGAGAATATTCTCCATCGGACAAGGTCTTTTGTATTAGGAATCTAACGAGACTGAAATCGATCGGTACGCGAACATGTTCTGGAACAAAAGTTCGTCTCCTCTGGGTATCGTTCGAGTACAGAGCTCTCTGCATTTGTTCTAACGACAAACTCGACGCTGTTCGTCGCACTCTTTAAAGCACAACTTCGCCATCGTTCGCTAATGCGGAACGATTTAAAGGGCGTGCGCGTTTCATTTCGTTTTGTTCCGTTTCGTTTCGTTTCGCAACACGGCAATAGCAAGGAACGTTACCGAAAGAACGTGGCAGTGATCCAACTTGGCAGTTACTCGTTGTACTCGTTAATTACGAGAACGAGCCGCGCAGATCCTTGATTATCGCTGACGCTAAGAGTTCCTTGGATCGCACCGAGTCCAACTGCATCATACTAAATAGCCATTTACATGTGTCGAGTCCTCCTCTTCTCGAGATTTCGCACGACTCGTTTCCCCTCTTCCTGCTGCACGAAATGAAAGGAGAATCACGTCCGCGAGTTTGTACGCGCCGCGTTACAAGCGAACTGACTCAACGTCTTCTCAGACAAAGTACCACCACTGAAAAACTGTTTCACTCGCGTCGCGTCGTCGTGATCGACTCGAAACATCTACGGATATCAAAAGAGAAACGGAAAGTGGCCACTTCCGAGCGATCGGTCTGGGAGACACCGTAGATTTACTATTCCCCAGATGGAAACGATTTGCACCAGCTAAAATGATCGATACATCCACGGAGAGCAGAAGCAGCGAGGAGTCAGTTCCACTGGGTCACTAGATGCCCGATACACTGGAGCTTTCGTTCGTTAGGAGTCTCTTTGATGGTCGCTGGCCTGGCTGCTTTCTCGTCGCTGTTCGGTTAAAAGCAAGATCGAGGGTGATATATAAAGGGTTGAAGGTGGTTGCTGCTGGTAAAGACGACGCTTCTTTCCTCGGTCTCGCTCGCTTCCCTTTTTCTCTTCTTCATCTTTCGCCTCTGTTCGATTACGTAAAGGAAAAGCGATGTTTGCTCGTGTCCTTATTGGAGGAAGGCTTCGTGATCGACCAGTCACCTCGCGAACGAACCGGCGTGCAGAAGCAACAGGAGCAACGCGAGTGTCCTCGTTGCCGCGCCGCTGTTGCTCGAGTTGCCGTGTTGCATGGCCGCTGGATGTTCTCCTGTAACAAGCAAAAAGCCCGGAATTATCTTGCGAACTAAATCAGCCACGACACGTTTTGATTAACCTATGAGGAAGCTACGCGTGTTCGCCGATTATTTCTTTCGCTTATCAGCTACTTCTGCAAGGTCTGTCGGTGACGTTGCCCGAATTTACGAATAACCGATTGTAACGGGACTGTGAAATCACGTTGTTGCCGAGGTCGACGTTCAATCAGAAAATTGGAAGCATCGACAACAAAGAGATCAAATATAGAAGCAAGATATACCACTATCTATCAAGCGTTACTCGCGTCGAAAGTGTTTACAAAGAACGAAATGAAAATTGTCGATTCGATCTAGGAATTTTACGCAACTAGTTCGAGCGTAACGAGTCGGCTTTCGTACAGCGTTGTTTAATGAAATTGCGCGCGTTTATCGAAACAAATATCGTTATCGATTTCCTACGAAATTTCCAACAATGGCTCCGAATCGGTAGAGTACAAAGGATGCTGTACACATTTTTTTCCACATTTTCATTTTTCAACACGCGCGCGAGTACACCGCGTCGTCGACGACGCTGCATTAAACGACAAAGAGAAATACTAATAAATAACTGAAAGAAAAGCTCGCTCGCGGTATAACGTGGCATTCTACCCGTACGATAGTTTATATAAGAGTTTCATTAAACAGCGCTCGACTCTGTTTTCGATCTACTCCGTTGGCTGTTCATCGGGTCTGGCTCTTTCCTACCGTCTCGTGTTCCTCGCATTTATGTGTGTCTTTGGGTTTATACTTGCAACGAGTAACGGCCCGGGGCAACGCCATGGCATTTCTGTCACGCGTATATTCTTGCCTGCTAAATGCGGCAGGATGGCGCAGAATGCCGAGAAAATCGGCTACCAGGGGATAAGCCGACTGAATTGTTCGGGGATGACAAATATAGAGGCTCGTAGGAGTACCGCCTGGTGTATACAGTGTACACTGTACACTGGAGAGGCGCGTATCAACGTGCACGTGCACGTTATCAATTTGAGAACGGCTGCGTTCCACTTTACGATGCTTCGACCAACTTTTTGGCCAAATAGTTGGAGGCACGCGTTGTTATCGCGCGCTCCGACTAGGGGGAATCGAATACGCTGCCGAATGTATATTGGAACGTGTGCGTTGCTTCGAATCGAATTTTCCGAGTTCCGATTGAAAGTTACGTGGCTGCGTATTGTCGAGGAAATTTCCCCCATCACCGGCAACGGTTAGTCGTATCGTTATTGCACGGTAGCAGCTTCTCGTCCGGGATTACGCCAGGCAAACCTCGCGGTCTGTCAAAGAACGACGAAACACATTTTTCAAAATTATCCGACCAATTTATTTACTCACGCGTAAGTTTCAGTCTTCGAGAGGTGCAAACCTTAAGATCGAGGTATATTGAAACTATTTTAAAAGTTTCTCGCGTTTCTACGATGTTTGCTTCTACGACAATAAAATGGCTTTTAGTGGCGATCGATGTGTTTTAATTTCATCCTTAGAACCGACTTGTTTTAAAGCTACCGAAGTTGGACCTGCATAGTTGACCGATCATGTTTGGATTGTTAAAAGCTACCGAGTATTTGGAGCGCAAATAAATAAGCTAATTTGAATAAACAAAAAAGATCTCATTCGTTAGCCATCTAACCAACAGAGAACTGAAGTTTACGCCACGGTCGTTTCAAATTTCTCAATAGCATTGGAAGATCGTCTCGAAGAAGGTAGCCTGGATTATACGATATTTAGAAACTTCACAGGTGGCGTATAAAATATACGAACGATGTAAACAATGTAATTGTCATTAGCGTATGAAGCGATTTAATAACATTTCTGACGTCGTTCGTGTAATTGCTACGATTATACACCACCTTAATTTAATTCGCTAATTTATGTTCTCTCTAGAGGTGGTTTGCCGATACTGAAAATTATCACGATATATCCTGGAAAATCATGGAATACAAATAATTTTAATCGAGTTATTAACATTATTGCATATTATTAAGGGCGTGTTCGATATAATACATTAATTATTACGTATCAACGAGACAATTTAATTTAAACGTCTGATGATCGCGCGCATCGAAGTTAGTCAACGTATCCGTCAACGAGCATATTTTTTTACGAACTGATAAATATTTCGACATTTATAAAAAGTATATAAATAAATGAAATTTCCGTGTACGATCGTGCGAAACATCAATACGCGAACATACGAATACACGATATCGATGATTAAACATATATGGCGAATTCAAATAAAAGAAACATGTCGCAATACAAATTTTTACATTTATATTTTTTTTGATGATGGAACGCGTTCGTCAATGTTTATAAAGTTCTATCAATTTGAACTAGAATTTAACGCTACTTTTCAAAGAAATTTATCCATGACGGAAGAGAATCGAGTTCGCATACCGAATTTCCCAAGTTTCGGCGTGACTATCAGAAAATTGGAAAGGCTTATACAAAGTATCGGGCAGAAAATTCGAATATCCGTTGCAGCACGTAACCGGAGCCGGAGGGCATTTCTTCGACGAACACCTCTGCGATTTTGCCTTTCCTTTCCTCGAATATATTTTTTCTCGAAACGTTCCGCGGCGACTCGGCCTAATTTACGGTGGGCGATTCGACGAACGTCCGCGCGTTGCAAGAAGCACTCATTTTTCAGTGAAAACGACCATCAGCATTCCACGGAAAAAAGTAGCAAGCCACAGCTGCGGAGCGGCGACGAGTCTCTGTCGTTGCAAATGTATTGGCAACAAGAACGGTCAGCTTTTACTCCCGACGTTGACTGAATCGAATTTAATCTCATTCGTTGACGAAAGCTCGCTTGTTTCGAGAGTTCACCGTTCCTCATCTTTCGTTGCTTATCCTGCTTTTCTTGTTTTTCTCTATATCGATTACATAGTAGAACGTCTAATGAATCACCGCGGTAGTAACTTCGCTACTAATATTTAACATCGAAGCCAATAGAAAAACTTTTGGGACAAACGTTAACGTTTAAACGTCGAATAATTTATTACCGCGTCGAACGACCGACAGTCTTCTTCGTTCGATTCTAAGTAAATAGACGAAACGTCACGAATAATTGGCAGAAGTTTTCAATCGTAACAAGACCGTATTCGTCGTACGTTCGTGTCGAGTGTCGAGAGTGCAACGTTTAGACGAGCGTCTGATTGTAGACGTTGCATTGTCGGAATAACGGGACACGGACCAAAGCAGGTAGAGTTCCTATGGCTTGTCCAAAGCGTCGATCGACATTTGCCAGGGCCATGGGTCTTGTCGCAAAACAACCTCTTACAGAATTCCGTCGAGCACCAATCTCCGAGGACAAGAATAGTCCACTTACCCTCTTTTTCTGAGAAACGCATTGGAAGGATAAAATAGGACAGCGCAGAGACTACATGGCTCCGTCTAGGGACACCGCGTTAGTTTCTGGAACTTGCCCTGACAGAATAAACAGAATCAGAGAACAGCGCAGTTCGATTCGGCAAAAGTTATTACTGCAATCAGGATTCGGTTGTAAAGTTTTCAAAGAGCAATTAGATTCGAACTATCATCCTAAATTATCAACTGTTCGCTATTCTTATTAAGTACACCGTTAATAATCCATATACTGTTCACATTTGTCGTAACTGTAGACGAAACATATCGTACGATACTCTGTGGTACTCGACGGATGGCAATTGCCAAGTCTTGATAAAAATTTAATAGAACGGCTTTTGTATAAGTACGTCGATATTTAACGACTGATATCAAGAATCTTGAACGATTGAAGCAAATACATATAATAAAGGAGGATTTCGAAGTATTATTATTGATTATTTTGATTCATATTATCTATAAATATTCAATATACATAAATATTTAACAGGTCAGCTAAATATTCATGATTTATCGTGATAGGTGAACGATCATTGGTTTAGAATAAAAAAGCACGATATATATTGCGTCTGAAAATATCTTCTTTCTTGTTGCGAAGGAATAATCACAAATTGTACGTACTTTTTATACGACGATACGTATTTTTCTTTCATTTAACTCGCTTTAGGTATTGTTCGCATTTGCGGCTACTGGAAGATCATAGGCTTTAAGTATTTTCGCGCACCGTTTCAGCGCAAAGGATCTCGTTAAATTAGAAAGGCTACGGAAATTTCGAAATGCTCGGGTAGGATGTCTCTTGAAGTCTCTTTTTAAAAGGATGAAAAAGTTTATGGAATCCGTCAGGAACACAACAACTCGGCAAAACACACTTGTCTCGCTTTAATTTCAGAGAAGTACACTGCATCCTGCCAACTCGTCCCAAGTATTTTACGAAGGAGCACGACATTTTCAACACGTGTCGAGGCTGCGACTTCCCTCTGGAAATTTACGAGACAATTTTGACAATTGTGATACATGTTTTCGAAATGCCTTTCTGTTATTGAATGTACGTATGCATTTTGTACGAACGCGCGAAGAAACGATATTAAAGAACGTACGTACGTTCTCGTTCGAAAACCGATCAGAAACGTCGTCGAATCTTATTATATAGAGAACTACGTATAGAAATCGGAAGAGTAGGAGAAGAGTTACTTAATGCTTTGTCAAATCTACGGGAAAGTTTCTTGAAAACGTTTGCGATTTATGACGGCCTCGCGGCTCACGGGACTATTATTCTGGAAAATATCAAGTTCTTGAGCAAGCTCGTTCAAGATTTTAACAGGTAAAGTAATCCGCCATGCGAAAGAGATCTACGTGGCTATTATGTTACCTTGCGACACTCGGATAATATTAAATTACTTACTATACATAAAATGTTTCTTTTTTTTTTTTTTTACTTTTTATTTTACTATCAATTCTATCATTGAGAATTATAAGTAATTCTCTCTGGCGTGACCCAGTCATATGGCTAATTATTTATAATAAGTTAATACTTATTATAGATAAGTATAATTTATAAATAATTATTATAAATAAGTAAATATTACTTAATCTAAATATCTAGTTAAATCTTACGCTTAGTTCTAACGTTTTTTTAGCCTGCGGATCTGGTCCGACGTGTTAAGTAATTTAGTGATTAGGGGGTTTCGATGTTTGATGACTCTTTTCCTATATCTATTGTTATATTTTGATATTTCTTCTTTGACTGTGAGTATCTTGAGGTCGCGATGTATTGCTTCTATGGTGACATACCAGGGTGCATTTATTAGGGATCTTAGCGTTTTCGATTGTAGGCGTTGAAGCATTTCAATGTTGGAATTACTTGCTGTTCCCCATAGTTGGATTCCGTAGGTCTAGACAGGTTTTATTACGGTCTTATAAAGCGTAATTTCGTTCTGCGTGCTTAGGTTGGAGCGACGGCCAGTGAGCACATAAAATGTTTGACGTACTTTTAACGGTATACATACGTACACATAAGATATAATTAACTAAATAATAAATACGTAAAGTAAGAAGTTGGATGCAACTTGAATCGATTTAAATGAAATAATAGAGCGTATAGGGTATAAATCGAAATGCAACGACGAGATAATTTATGTCGATGATATCGCTACTTGGTCGATCGAAGTATTACATAGTAACTGGGGTGCTGGTTAGAATAACGTGTATACGTTACGTAATCCATCTAGCGTATTCTCAAGCAGTCTCGGCATAAACTTCTTAATGTACATCCGGGATGTACACTGCACACTGTACACGCATGCTGTTGAATAACAGATGCGAGCTCACCTCGCGCCAATTGCGTAGAAGAAAATTCCTTGCTGGAAAAGGGAGGCGTAGCATGGGGCAGCAGTAACGTTCCTCCGTAAGAAGAGCACGTAGCTGAGAAGGGAAACTCTGTAAAGTAAAGGTTGGAACACGGTGGCGGCAGGACTAAACGACGGAGAACAAACTGCGCTTCCACGGGCATTAATCAAGGCTGGAAATCGCGAGAAAGTGCTTAGGATTTCGAGGGTTTGAGCGAAGTAACCGAAGCTTACGTAACGTTGGCTGTGTATCGGCGTGTGCAGACTGTCGGCTCACGGTTTATGCTTCGTTTTAATGCTTCTACAACGATGTGCATAATCTTGGTTTCCTTTTGGTGCCAAGTTCACATTCCTGCGTATGTTGCGGTTTCCATATACTACGTGTCATGCTCGTTCTACTGTATTTACGCCGTCTTCTCACGATCCTTACCATACGTACGACTGTCGTTAACATCGAGGATTTGGCTTATTTCACGCATCTACGCGAACACGGTGGAAATTAATTACGCGATACTGGTAACAAAGGCGCCGATCCGCGACAGACTCGCGACATCTGAAACGCTCTCCAATTTACAACGCAGACTTTTACGTAGCAACTTGCGACGTTCACTATTTACATAGAATATAAGTCTAACGAGATTTGACGAATTATTTGTAACATACAGTGGAAAGTATATTTTATTTTGATAAGTAGATACGTATTTCGTTCGTCGATCGTGCAGCAGAGATTGACAAAGATCTCTCGTAGAAAAGAGTATTTATTTGATGGATGTTAACACCCAGGTGGCACAGTCTCAACAGCATCATCAATTTTCAGTGAAAGCACACGTGAGTTCGCTCCCATGTCGCGTACCACAGCAGTTCGCTGTTGGAACCAGCGACAATCGATATTAGGCTATAAGGAGTTAATTTAACTTGGCAAACTTAAGGACAAACGCAGCTATTCTCATAATTTTGCGCGCATCATAGCCAGTACAGGCTCAAATCGTTCGTACCAAATGGAAAACGAACGCGGATGTCACACGCGTACGAAACGTGTTTACGATATTCTTTCGTTACGATATTCGTCTCATTGAGTAATTGATTATCGATTATCGAAAGTAGTGGAATACGTTTCGCACGGGTTTGATGATTCAGCGTGATTGAAATTGACATAAACTTGCGTTATACGTTACGTTTGTATGTACAAGGATATTTGCGAGAAAAATAAACGGTGGACGTGTTGTAAAAAATTGTGTTTTTTCGTGGATTCAAGTCGAGGCACATAAATAACGTACTCTGATAAAATTAGTTTGGCCAAAAAATACTTTTCGGACGAAGGTGTATCGAATTACATCAGTGGTAGCAAAGGTTGGACTTTTGGACACGTATCGTACGTGAAAAGTTCAAAGAGTGCAATTTTCCTGTGCCTTTACCACGTAGCCCGGTTTGAGTTCCAGTAATCCAATCAAATCTGGAGACGTAAAGAGAGTCTTGCCGCGTTTGCACTGGCCCGAGTTTACAGATGATAAAAACATTCGAAATCGGAAAAACTTGGGCGCCAGCGAGACTCTTGGAAAAATCGTCACGAAAGTCGAGTCGAGGATACTTTCAGCGAAAGAGCAATCTAACCAGAACTGTCGAGAACGGGCACACAACTTTCTCCAACTAGAAACAGAAAAACTTCATAAAGAAGAATGATCGACGCGGCCGATGGTGTTCCATTTTAGGTAGATTATGTTCAAAAACTTGTGATTATACAATTGGTGCGTATAGCGTTATGATTTAACGATTCAACGTTTAACTTTTACCACTTTATAAATCGCTCGAACGCTACATTCGTGTCGTTGGCATTTATGTTTGTTCGACGTAACGAATGAAAATAATGTTCGGTTGCGAAGCGTGAATTATTTTAGCGAATAGAAGAAGTTGGTGTTGGCTTGAAAGCGAAGATAATTATACGCTGAAACGGAGCAAGGGAGCAAGCAAGGCGAAGGTGAAATTTCTTTTCAGCGCAAAGCGTTTCAATCAAAATGTAATTTTGTAGCCAAGAGATGCTGGATTACAGGTAAACCGTTTAACCAAGAAGTTTCTTGAATTGAAGCTCGGTAAATACTTGTAATGCTATAATACCTACCTTATAGTTGCGACATTAACATTCAACCGCGAAACAAGTTGTTCCGATTAAAATCACGAACTGTAATTATACGCGAAGAATGAGTCGAGATGGTCTATATAATTTCGATATAAAGCTACATATCGACGAAATAAACGAATCAAATTTTAAGCAAATGTATATTTAACTCTCATATTTCTTTTTTTATTGTCTCAAGAATTAATTATTCGAGTTCCGTTATAATTACAGGCGGAGAATTCTGCCGTGTAAGCATTTGAATTACACGTTATATAAATCATGGCCAGACTTGCGTCAAGTTTGCTGGAACTAACCGACAGTTGCATTTTATAGTGAATAGTTGCGGCGTGGTATGAATCAATATTAGCTTTACGGCGAAATTATTACTACGCATATTAATGCTAATGTTTATCATTCATAGTATGGTCGCATTTATGTCACCGCGAGTGATACTCAATATATGGACAAGTATTATCGGTAAAATTGTACTTAACGTATCGGTCGCACTTGCAATTAGTTTCAGAAGCGTCGAATTTTGTCATATAAGTAATACACGCCGTTGAATAATTTATGTCATCCTCGATGGATGATTAATTCTATGTTCGTAAAACGAACACATGTACTACGGACACGTTAATTTATACACGCTTAATTCTTGTAACAAGGCAATCAATAATATTACGGCGCGGAATCATTCGCGTGATTCCATAAATATTAATTCCGCTGTAGATTTATAAATTGCAACGATATGCATAATACATTATACATAATTATTATTTTACTTCTTGCGAACGGTTGTTCTTGAAATAATTATATTATTACTTCGAGAGATTCTTCGACAGTATTCCGGACCAATAACTTTCTCAAATCCAATGTTGAACGTTCGAATAATTTTTCTATTTTGTAGTAAATATACTGTAAACTCTATACATGTATGCGTATAGTAACTGCATTTAATATCGAACATCTGAATAATCATTTTGAACGTTCCTCAAAAGGGGAAACATGCTTTTCCTTCAATGAAATTAGCGTTAAAACACGACTATATTAATAGATACCCGTACGTTAATAGTTAATTATGCAAAAGTTTAAGCGTCTTAGAATCATGGTAAAAGACGTAAAAAAAGGTCAAATGCAGCGACTTAAAAAAATGGTGCCTAATATAGAACATTTAGAAAATTTGTAGAGAAACCTCGAAAAACTGTATTTTTATTATAAAAATAATATTTAAATAAAAGGGACATGCAAACAAATACCATCGTTTTTTAAATCTTGTATCGTGTTATATCAATTTTCTTCGTCATCTACACGTTGAATACGCGAATGACGTACCTAAAGCATATCCTTCGCGATTCCAATGGAAACAGCGAACGCATTGGACCCAGTTTTCGCTATTGTAATATAAAAATAAATACGGTTCTGTATCATTATAGTCAGTAGCAACGTCATTGACATGTTGCGTGTTAAGTACACTCATCGTGTTCCATATCGGATACACGCGTATTTCATCGAAAAAATAATAATTATACTAAGACAAAAAAAAGAAATAAATTTAACGGTATATTTCCTTTCAACGATCAAAAATAAGCAAAGCTGAAATGCCAATATGCTTGTCTTTTGCTCTTAATATTGTTAATACTTTATTTGAATTTTTCACCTTCTAATATTTTACGTTATTGCCGATTGATTTCGTTAGTTACTTGCCGCGATGTTGCAGCGTTTCATAGTAAACGCAGTTACCGTATCATCGAATTATTTTATAATTTTACCGATGTGATTTATAGACTTCCCCCTTGCTACATCGTATTAAACACTTCGATTGAGAATTATTGCGTGTTTCGTGGAAGGAAAGTGTTCCAACGAAAGGAAATTGCGAGTTCACGAGGTCGAGGCTAATTTTCGAGCAAACGCGATCGTAGGAACGATCACGAGAGAGAAGGTAAAGAAAATAAAAAGACAAGTTTGGAATATTTTCTTTTCGTTTCTGGTTCGACGGTAAAAGTATTTTTAATTAAAGAGTTCTTTCGTGGCTCGAGGCAGTTGTAAAAAGTCTTAGCGTACGGTTCTATCGAATTTCGAGCGAAAATCGATACCTGGGACACGGTAATTAACAAGTTTAAGATGAAGTTTAAAAGCCCGTCGACTTGCCTCGTGTTTCAACGTAAACCGTATCGTTCGAAATTCGAAAATGTGAAGGAAGGAAAAACGAAAAAAAAAAAAGAAAAAAACCAGGAGAGATGGAAGGGAGGCAGAAGGAAACCATTCTTGACACTCGGTCGGATCTCACGTACCATCAAGCAAATAACGTTTCGAGCCTTTCTCGCAAATAAAACTGTCGAGAGTTTCGTAGCGTTCGTTTTTAATTTTCCGGCGAAAGACGAAATTGAATCTGCAGAGTGAATAAAGTATGCAAGCGTTCCGTCGAGATCTGACCAGCCAAGTAAATATTTAATTAAATTTCTCAACAGCCGCGGCTTGAACACTTGCGTTGTTTCCACGCCTCGTTTAAAACACCGTGTCTCTATTTGATTACGTTCCTCCTTCAATTCCTGCTGTTACTTCTCTAGGATCTAATACGCTCTCTATCCCTGTTTCATCACTTTCTGTCCAATTATTCTGCCTGAATGATTTCACTGGATCTTCCTTATTTTCATTAACGCGTACTTTTTTCTTCTTTCTTCTATTTTATCTATCCATTTAATATTTTTTAGTTTCTTGGCTTCGCTTTTATAACGTAACGAATTAGCTTTCAAAAAAATGTCAGGGAACCACGGGAGAAACGTACTCTACCGAGCAAAAGATATCCCGTTTCTCTGTTACTTCCTTTTTACCACTTTAGGGATGAAATTTTTCAAAACCGCTGAAAAACTCGTACAGATTTTTAAAAGACACCTATGCGCCAAAAAGGAACGTTGTAACTCCAAAGGGACGGTTCTATAATTCACGTCCGAATCCAAATTCAGCCCTTCAGGGATTGAGCAGGGCAAAATCCTGAATTATGTTTCTATGCATTTGTACGGGTAACGTTTCTAAGCTAAACCCAAATCGGAATCTCATCCGGTCAAAGAGATATCGAAGAATCCGTAAAAACACATTTTTACCCCTTTTCATCTCTTTAGGGGATGAATTTCAAAGAATCCCTTCTTAGTGGGTGCTTGCGTCATGGAAGGAATATATTTCCCGAATTTCATGTTCCTAGGCTTAGGAGTTTAGATCGTGCATCGATGAGCCAGGACATTCGATTTTATATGTATAGATATATATCGAAATCTCGATATTTGTCTCTTATTCTAAATATGCAGCTCACACGATAATCATTTTTTGTTTCTGATATCGAGTATGCCATCCGGAAGGATATTTTTCAAGGCGTTTCCTCTATACGATGGTCCAATTTCGTAATGAATTTTTACTTACATTTTTACTTACTGAAAAAATATTGTGTTATAAAATGACGATAGAATAAACAAGCTTTTGTTAAATTTCCGAAAAAAGTAGGTTTTCCTCAGGCGTCGCATTACGAAGGCCCCTAAATTCGAACATGCTTCGATTATTACTAACATCGCTGCTGTAAATTTGCTATTATACGCGTACTTCTTTATTGGTTCGAACAATACTGATATTTGTGTCAGGCTACGAAAACGAAGCATATGGTTCCATTTAAGAAAGTAGATCTTGTTGAGAAATTTTATTGCGTGAACAGTAGCCCTTGGCAGTGTCTTTCTTTATTTCGTATCGGTCATTCGACGCGGATAAATCGTTGTTAACAACTTTCTCTGTCGTATAGTCATAAGCGGTGAAACAATTGCGTCCATCGGTAGATTGCACCGCCTTTATAACGAACGTTCGATGCAGTACCTATATCGCGACCAAGTTGCGGCTGTATATGAACGTACACATGCACGTAGTATCATTTATCTCGTATCTCGAAACTGTATATTGCCGAAGCTGACTGCTAATCTAGCCAAAAGTGACGCACGTGTTCATTCTACAATTGTAACGTTGCGACATATTATATATCGTTAATACGAGTATATTCACGTAACACGTAACAACGTAGCGATGATCAAACCTGTAACTTCCGGTAGTACCGTTATGGAGATTGGGAACTTGAAAGGTTAGAGAAAAATGGAAAAAGGGAGGAATGAGTTTTGTCCGGATCCTGTTAGAGTACTCGTCGGTAAGGCTATCTGGTAAACCCGTGCCTCAGACACCGGAATAGCAGAGGTCATATCGGAAGTTGTATTTATGTTGGAGAACAGATAGCTAGTCGGAGTTATCGCTTGTGAGAAAACGTCCTAGTAGCAGAGTAGAAAGCGTCGCTAGACCGCCATCGTTGAAGAAAATATTCGCGATAAATCGTGAGATTAGATGGAGGAAACATTTTCCAGACACCTGTTGTTATTGCTTTTCAACTTGAAAATTATATTCCGGCTGATCCAGAGGATTTATTGTGCTTTGTGAACAGGAAACATCTGTGTGTTTGATCAACGATAATGCAGCAAATAAATATGTTATAGCCATAAGAGCAGCAAACGCTCATAGAAAATCCCATCTTGATATAACGAAAGTTGTATTTGTTTCTTTTTAACTTCAGCAGTCTCGTTATTTTGAAAATTGTGAAAGTTTGCTCTACCATTCGAGAACTTTAAAACTGTTCTCCTCTGACAATTCGATTTAAAATTCTTAAGCTCTACTTTTATTAGAAATTTTAAAGTTTACTCTGTATCATGTTGCTTCTTAAGATATTCTTTACGAGATCTATCGTTCCTCCTACTATCTCCTACATACTATCTAGAGATAGCGAAGAAGTTTTCTTAATCAATTTGCATTAGCTTAATACCTTCGTTACTTTAATATCTTTCCTTTTATAATCGTAATGAGCCATTAAAGTAAAACCTCTCGAAGCTTTCCTATTTGCCCAGAAGCATTTTTAACATTTAACGATAATCCTGCGATTGACAGAACCTCGATTTATTACACGTCCTGCAACTAAAATTAGATATTTAAGAAGAGACGTGTTGTCAATACGAAAATATTCCATCTTCGGCATATTGAATCATCGACACAAAAATTAAATAATCGCAATTTGCGTGCGTTACATGGTCTTTTACACGTTAGCTCGACCACTTTCCTAGTCAAAATCAATACGTTCGATGAACTTCGTTCGAAAATTGCCTCTAAATAGCCGTGGCTCAGAAATTACCATTCAATTAGTGCGTTAAAACTCGGAAATCGTTTTAAAATACCGTCTCGCGTGAAGCGTACATGCAACAATGACGCGAAATAAAAGAGGAACAGAGCGAGGAACTATTGCACGAAATTTTCGCTACGAGATTTAAAACGAATAAAGGGCGGTGTAAGTATAACGTCGTTATGCGCGACATAATGGGTTGCCGCTTTAGCATACAGTATTTATCTTACCGGTATGTTGCGGCTTGAACCTGTTACACGGCACATTTGCTTAAGTATCGGAGAAAAGCTGGCCTATCTGGGAATCTTTTTATTCCTTATTTTCGTTGGCTAATTATCCTGCAGTCGTAACCTTCTTTCCCGTAACATTAGCGGCCCTTTTAAATCTTCGTTGCAAGACACGCAGCTGGAAAAACATCCTTGACAATGAAAAATTAACCAGACGTAGATTGGCCGCAACGGGGAGACGCGTTGCCGAAGAAATCGACTGTGATTTCAATTTGCAGTGTATTAGCCAAGGTACTCAAGCGCAAGTGATCGTCGCTGTATTTCAACGATCGCGCTATTTGAGCCAAGCCGAGAGTTTTCCTTGGCAAGGTAGAAGATGTACCAGAGTGCGAACTTAAGAAATAGGAGCGAGCGTGTATGTACAGCGAGTTTTGTATTTCGAAAAGGGAGAAAAATATTATACTCTCTGGCGAAAACGTTGGTGTACGTATAAAACACGCGATATTACAGGTCTTGCAAGTAACGTTTGGGCGTATAGCTACCTTCCTGTATCTCTTTTGATATTCCATGTCTTGGTATCTTACTCGCTTTATCTCGATTGATCGCTTTCTATTAGCCTCTTAGACATAATTACAATTTTCGTAAAAATTACGATGAATGTTCGTTATTACAAAAACTACAACTCTCTGTCGGTGAATAAATTATTTTGTTCGCTACGTAATCGAAGCTGTATATACGAACGAACAAGCAGGTGTCTTACACCTGTTAAACGAACATCGCTCTATCGTAAAGAAACGAGCGCCACTTTGCACGAAGACGTGGTCTGTTTAACACGATAGATATTTGCAATAATCGGCCGAGACGAGAAGCCGATCTGCGGTTCTAATCGAGTTTCCCATAAGATCCAATCATATTTGATTAATCACGGAATTGTCAATTTATCTAGGCTATTTGTGGCCACATTAGCGGTTCTGTATGACTGTGCCCAGATTCCGAAAGCCAGCCTCAGATGTATGGAAGCAATTAGCAAATCAGCTGCCACCAATGTTTGTTCGTGACTGATGAAGGCACCAATGTTTTGGCGATCATGTGCATATCTCGTTTATAATTGGCTACAGTCTCGCTAAATTTCCAAACCTCTTTCGTTAATACACCATGTTTTGAAATTTCACGTCGCTTTTATACAAAATCATGGACGAATAACTCCGAGCAAAGTAAAAAGATTTACAACCACGCTTTTCCTTGTCTTCTATTTTTCATTCCCTCTCATCGTTACATGGATATTCTTCGGTATTTAATTCGACAATGGCTGTGAATGAATTTCATGTTAACATTGCAACTTGCTTGATTAGAATTTAATTCGACAAACGGGTACCAGAGAGGAATGATGCGTAAGGTTTCCTGTGTCACTAATGAATAAATTTCCAATCGGGATGAGGATGCATTTGAATAATGCAGACACGAGAATAATTTATCGGGATGTCCTATCTACTCATATTAATTTCTAGTTACGTTCATATGTAATCTGTCTGATATATGTATTCGATCGCGGTATCTTTCACCACTGAAACCAGCAATTTCTACTTTGCTCCATGGTCACCTTTAACTCCTGTCCTAGATTACCTATTCGCCTCATCTGCTACTTTTAGTCTAATGTTCTTTTCATTAGACGCTATTTTAATTAAGCCTAAAAGATGGTATTTATTGCTCATCTCTCCTACTCCTTTTCGAAATTCTTGTCCCACGTACGTGCATACGGCATGCGACCGAATAACATGTCAAGCGACAGAGAGACGATTCCTTGTGAAAAAAGAAGAAAGAGATGTAGAATAAAAATTTTTCGTTTAAAGCTTTACGTAATAATACAATAGTACGAAGTGATAAATTTTTAAATTTGCTTTTCACGGAAACAAAGCGCCTTATGAAAAAATGTTATTCCATATTTTTTATTCTTTTTTTTTTCACGAGGGATCATCTTGCACCCCCTTGACACGTTATTCGGCTGCACCCTGTATACGTATACACGTATACATTTTACAATTTTACGGCTCTGCTTTTTATGAAAAATCATTACGAACGGAACTTTTGTATCCGTGCCTGTATCTTTTAAAATTATTTTTGGAGCATTCTGCGTGTGTTGACGTTGCAGCATACGAATTTTTCCCCTTCAAATTAAGTTAACGTTGCAAAAGCACTCTCGCATTTGCTATTCTAATCCTACTTTCCTTTGGCCTTTTTCATTTCATCGAATGTCCAAAGGCTTTAAGCTTTTTTTAATATTCATTCAATATTTTATGAGGACACTCGTGCAAAAATCAGCTGCCAGTTATTTCCCAGATAAAATGTTGAAAATTCGCATTTTTACATAATTTTTTTTTCGCCGAAATAAACGACTCGGGGCTTTATTTCGTAGCAAAATTGTTTCTGCAATTCGGAAAAATATTTTTACAAAAGAATGGATCGTTTATTCGAAATACCATGGAAAAAAAGTTCTTTATTTTATTTCATTTTATTTTATTAAAAAAGGCTTACGTATTAGCTATACCTCACACGTTTATGTACATTAAAAATATACAAAAAAAATACGTAACAATTAAGAAGTAGAAGTACACGAGTGAAAACTTTTTAACTAAAAGAAAAGCAAATACTTGACCGAATCCTTAATCTACGAAAGATACAAATTCAGCGTATAAGGAACAACTATAAAAATTACAATTACAAAATTGGCACGTTACTACAATGTAGTAAACGTAGCGAGAATTAAAAGTCTCGCTCGTATCAACATTTTTCCTTCTCGATTGCGTTCGATTAATATTTTTTAAGTAAAGTTTAATATATTTTCTGTACAAGAACGTACAGATCTAGAATCCGAGAATTCTTATTTTCGAGGAAAAAATTGTTTTTAAAATTGTAAAAAAAAATTGACTACAAAATTCATTCTCATGCATTTTGTTTTAACGCGAAAGCTCATATAAAAATATGAATTTTCAGCATTTTATCCGTAAAACGAGTACCCTTCCTTAAAATATTTTTATGCTTCCGCGAGTGTCCTACTTTTCTATCTGTAATGCGTTTCCAGGTATTCTGAGGCACATAATTTTGTACCATACACGTTCCCTTCATTCTTCTTAGATATTAAGCGTCTACTTTCCCATTATCTGTGTACAAATAAGTTATGATTTATCTAACGAAAACATGAAACTGTTATTCAATATATATATTATACATAAATGCAAAATACAAAGGATAAAAATCAAAAACATCGACTGAAATTCAAGCTACAACACGGACTACATCGTATGTTTCATATTATAGACATTTCGGTGCGCTTCCGCGACCAATTATTCGAAGATAAGAGCCTCCTTTACACCATACCAAGTTCTGTTCCAATATTCGAGAAAGTAGCTAGAGCCGTTTGAACAAATTCTCTGAGACCGGTTTAAATTAGGTAAAAACAGCGGGAAAAGCGATTTAATGGACGGCCTGATTCGTTCGCCAACGGTCGGTTTTCATGAAAATTCTGATCATACAGCGAGTACTTGCGGAGCAGTACGCGGGAGACATCGCATAATCCCATTAAAACGGAATCTGATTTGCAGCAAGTCGTAGCGAAACGGATGAGAAGAGGGCGTGCACCGGCAACCAGTGAGAATTATTGCTGTTTTTTTACGAGACATTAGTAGGTGGGTATCCGGGTCGGCGAATAGGCGGCTGCTAATACAATGTAGCCGTGGCACGTCGTGAATGAGGCAAAGCCAGCTCGGCGGCGAGTATTCATCTCGAAAAGAGGAAGGATGAAGGTTCAGGAAAGAGGAAAACCCGGACGAGATACGTAGCCAAGTTCATTGCGTGGAGTGGGAAACGTTAACCCAAAGGTAGACTACGTATGCTGTCTACTGTACAGGTACCTGTATCCTTTCTACTAGACCGCTACTGGGCTTCGAGTACGTACTGGCTGTCCCATTTTAATCTCTCCGGTGGCCAAAGAAAAATGCTTCCTATAATTCTTCCGAACGATTATCTTCCTTTTATTTTTATTCGATATAAGGACTTTATCATTTTTATAATTGTTTGGTATAAACGACGTTGCGTCTTTAATCCAGACTTACAGTTGGTAAATCGTTGATAAGAATTCAATAACGTCTAACGCGTAACAAAGTGATGGAAATTGCAAACACGCGTTTGCAGGATCAGCAATTTCAAAGATAATTCCCTGACGAAATTGAGATGACACGACCTGTATATACGTCACGTGCACGTGCATAAGCAATGCCCATGTTTGTGCTTGAATCCATGAGAATAACGATCCCTGGTTTCTCTCGCGAGAAGAACGAAGCTCCCTGGTAATTCTATATGACTGCAAGCTTGCTATTTTCCACGAACGACTTGCTTCTGACGCGTCTGTATGTCGCTACGCATCTATGTACCAGTTGAAATATTTTGTCCCGCTTCAAGTAACTTTGGAATCTTTCGCTCGAGTGATTGGATCACTGAACGCAAAATCCAATATCGCGGTAGAAGTTACTATAAACGCGCTAAATATTATTATACGCGTGTCCTGGCTGGTGCGTATGTACGTATTTCGCGCGATGTTCCATGAAATAAAAGAGACGTTGAAAGATTCGTAACGTTAATAGAAGAAATCGAATTTAAAATACCTAACCTGTGCTGTATATTTGCCGATGCCTATGACTAAGTTTATAGAAGTTCGCGTAGCGGAACTCGGGGGAATAGTCGGCAAAGTTCGTAGCCCACACTAATTTTTTATCGCGTTCTCCTCGTTACTAAGGAAATAGACACGTCCAGGGAAACGGGCGAATTGCCAGGCTGCAAATTTCATTTCGCGAAATAATTCGCGTAATTTCATCTAACGTACTCGTTATTAATTAATTCAGTAGCGATAAAACGTTTCTTCGTGTTATTACGCGTTTCCTACGCGAATGGACAGCTATCGAATAATATATAAAAGAAATCATTAAACTAAAGATAATTAGTACTGAAACTCTTTTGCGAGATCGTTAACATCTGTATATTTAGTATTAAAAGATACCGGATAAAAAGTTTAACATAATAGATGAATTTATGGAGTATAAAATTATTATGCAACATTATTTATGTTTTGTAGCGTTTAGCACGCACGTTTTAAAGTAACGTCTACTTCTAGCAACTGCGCATTCTTTTCTTAAGTGGAAAGCTTTTAGATTTATGAGCTACAACAGAAGCAAAATTCCATCCGAACTGGGTCAGCTAATTTTTTTTAAATTTCCTTCTTTTTGACTAACTTCCTTTTACTAACATTCCTTTACGGCATTATCCATTACCTTTCCTTATTTCCTCATTGTTCCATCTTCTGTATATATTGATCTTCCACTATAAATTACATATATATTACCCATTGTATATATCAATATCCGCTAGTTACACGCCATTCGCGCGTAACAAGAAAAAGAATGAAAGATAATCTCAAAACAGTCCTTTTATGCAACCAACGTTTACGTGAAAACATCGAGAAGATCGTAAATATTCAACCGACACAGGTATCTGTCTAGCCGCGTTAAAATCTGCAATTGCGATTATTCACAAAAAGATATTTGTCCCGAATCTAATAATTAGGCAGATATTTAAGAAAATTCTGTTCGCAATGCTTACGTAATGTAGCGGTAAAATCGATCGATCGTGCGTCGCCACAAATTTATTCACGAACAAAGGAATTTGCCTAACCATTATTTCCAAAACATAGGTTCCTGACGTACTCTGAAAGACGTGTAAGCACATAGGCACTGTGTAAGCATCGAGTAACTTTTTCGTTTCCAGGTAAATATGTTCGGCGACTCTTTTCAAAGTGAACTAAACATAAAGCGTTCGTTCCATCGAATCCGATTCTATATGGTTTTCGATTTTCGATATATATCCTCGCATGCGTGCAACTTGTGAAATATACTAGGGAACTTTGGGATCCGTTAGTACTCGTAAACATAAGGAATAGAAGCACGGCAAGTATGTCTCGAAACTATTCCCATCGGAGACGACCCGTTTTATTTCGAGGAAAATATCGCGAGGTGGATGTAAAAGATGATGCTTGTCTTATAGTTGTATTATTTTCTCGAATCGACGTATATAACGTCCTATATATTGGGGTTAAAGAAACATCTTTACGAAGGCGAGGGCAGACTGCTCCTTCGAAAATACCGTTTACGTTATTACGTCTATTAAAGTTGTTCCGCGCGGTCTAACAAGATTTTTACGTACTTACTCGATCGATTTCTCAACGATATCTACGAATATCGTTTCCACGTACGTATGTACATCTACGCCATTGTACTTGAAGATCGAATAGATAATTTCGACGATACGAACCAATGAAGATACGATCGATGATCTTATAAGGAAATTGAAATACAGTGGTGCATTTGTGGGCATTGATTCCAGTTTTTCCTGGAAAGGCCTTCCAAAATCCTTTCGATTATCAAATAATCGAAACAACGCACATATTCCTGGAAGCCGGAGATTAATTAGCGCGAATATTAAACTCCTCGAAGATCGTGTCACGTGAAATATCGTGTTTCCCTGCTGCGCTGTTTTCTGCAATTTCAGTTGTTCTTAACTCGTTCATTTGGTTATTCCGTGGACTTAGTTAGCACTTTCGTTCCCTTTATTTTACGCGGTACGAAGGAATCGCGTGGAAGAGCGCTAAAGAAACCTAACGTTCAAAGTGGTCGAGTTAGCTTTATAACTGTCAAAGTTCATAAAGCAGACACAGACATTTCCTATCTTTATCGCATATCAAAAGGAGTTATGCTGTTAGGTTTAGAATCCGAAGACGGGGCAACGAACGAACCTTAATAACTAATTATGGTCTCGTTGTCGCTTGTTCGATAGCAGTTACCGCGTTATAATCTTACTCGTGAAACCAACGATCTCTGCACGTGGGTCAAAGCTCTTCCGACGTGAATGTACGCTACTCAGGTACGGCTAATTGCTGGAAATTTCGCATTATAAATTAACAACCGGAAGTCTCACTCAGGGCGGACCAAAGCCTGCTTGACGGAAAACGTTCTCCTCATAAATGTACTTACTTGCACGTACGTTAGCTATTTAACCCTTAATCGCTACGACCAGTGTTTTCGAATTCTAAATTATGCATATAAGATTAAACGCTGTTGTTTTAGATTAAACCAAGAAGTTTAACTATCGTACATGTACTTTGTTTAAGCTTAAATATACAGGGCGTTCGATAATCGGTGGAACGATCGGTGATGAGAGACGATTCTACGTGAAAATATGACAAGTATGCCTAGAGTTGCCTAATTCAAGACTGAATAGTAAATAATCGATAGGAGGTTAAACCGCGTCTAGGAATAAATCAAAAACGTGGAATAAAATTTGTTCATAAGACAGCTAGCCTTCGAAGGAGATAAATTTGAAAGTGTGTCATGCGCGTGCACTAGAGACCAACCGTTAACCAGACACGTTCAAACTTTATTTTCTTGCAGATGAGGCCTTAAAGGCATAGAAAAATTTCATTTTACATTTTCGTCTTATTTTCGCATGTAGAATATCCTGCTGCTTGTTTACTCGCACCTAGTTGGCACTTGGCCGAGTCCAGGTATTATATATTCGACAAATTGTCAAACTTGATTTTCTCAGAAACGAAGCGTCGTATGAAAAAACGTCGCTCTAAATTTTCCACTTGCAGAATCGCTACTTGTCGTCAATTTGTACAATCAATTACTGAACACCCTGTACATATATAGGCATATCGAGTTAAGGAGAAAGAAATGACGAAAAATCGTATTTTCCCTGCAAGCGAAATATTCGTTTCTACGCCACCAATCATAACCGTTATGTATGTACTTAATTTGTTTATATAAACACAGTGCGCGATAGATCTTTGTTACAGCAATTGTATCGGATTCAATTGACTCCAATCAGATCATGGAATTCAATGGAGTTTAACGATTGTTGACCCGGACGAGGCAAGGGAAATACAGTGTTCTAAACTTTCTATCAATAATATGGTCGAACTACGAAATTTCCGTCCATTGTAACTCTATCGCGAACACAATTGTTCCGATTCGTTTTTGTCTCGTGCTATCAACAAACTCGATTGGTATTTCGTACACAACGCAAATAGTCTCGCCGTAAATTAAATATAGCTCGTAGGAATTTAATCGACACGATCCCCGTTTGGAAACTAGCGGCGAGAAATAAAGCAAGAAAATCGTTCTCTCTATCGACGACTAAAATTAAAGATCTCGATTTTAGGATGTTGATCGAGCTCGACGAATTTCGGATAAATTGAACGAAACAGTTCTTTATTATGTCCATCTAACTCCCTGCCTCTTAAACTTATATTTTCTCAAAATACTCGCGATAAACCGCGTTGTTTCTAATATTATTCAAGGTAATTAGCAATTTAAAAACGTTTCTTTAAATTCGCTCTTCAACTAAATATCTAAAAATCACAAAAATGTTCACTCTGGCTGCCTGCCAAACGCCAAAATGCAGAATATCGAATATTACAAATTTCTCTGCGTTGCTAGAACAGCAAAGATCGGTCAACTGGTTAACCGTCACTTCGGACGGATCTCTTTCTTCGCTGAAGTAAAATTTAATCGTTTAAAATTACCAACGTAATTGCTAGTAATCTCGCGTTGGCCGATCCTTGCTCATTTCGCGTTGCGGAACATTTAACAAGAAATGGAAATGGTTCGTTCGGTTGGTTTTCGTTACGCGTATCTATCAGCGATTCAGCATGTACGTATAAACGTGGTATCGATTCAACTTGGCGAGAATACATTGAATGCGATCCTATTACCTCTACCTCGCTTTTCATCCTTCCCCAACAAAGACAACAGCCGCCGAACCCTGTCGTCCCTTATCTAATTTTCATCGTGGCCGAAATTAATTACACCCGCGCGGTTATGTCGGCACCGGAAAACCATATTTTCACTGGGAACAAGCGCGACGATTCAGCTGAAATAGGCGATACATGGTCGTAAAAAGCACGGCAACGAGAATGGAACGGTGCAGATAGGAGGAGATTGTAGACCGTAGACGATCGAGGGTGAGGCGGGTGCTCCTTGCACAAAAGCACGAAATACATCGCTATGAAAGAATAATTTCCACGCGAGAAGTCCGCCTGGACTTATGGATTAAAAGTTTCTCATCGGCAGCCTGGATAATTGGTTTAGTTATTGGATCCTCGGGTTGAATCACGAACTCGCGGACGCGGTATCGCTTTGCTTTCCTCGCTTTTCGCCGCCAACTTTCCAATTTCTATCCTCCCGCTCTTCTTAATCCCCTATACATTTTCTCTTTCTCCTTCTCGCGCCACACTTCTACGTTATATACACGCGACTATTCCACTACCTTCGAATTCCATGAGTCTATTAAAGGTGGCTTTGTCGCCGCAACTTTTCCCTGCTTTTCCATACCGCGGTTATAGGAAAGACTCGTGGGATGGGTCGGATCGATTTTAAATATAGTTTTCGTATAACTAAGTAATACGGATGGAAGAAAAATGAGCGACGTAATGCGAATAGGATATATAGAATGTTGGCTGGCAGGTGATACGGGGTTATTCGAAACCAGCGTTCGCAAAATTAATTTTATTTCTTGTATGCCAGCTTTGTTTTTGTTGCGTTCGCATCGAGGTATGAGAAGGCAATTTTCACCGAATAAAAAGGAACATATTTTACTTTCTATTTTGATTTCATAACGAAGAAAAGCTTGAAAGGATTAGAAAGAATTTCGGGATAAAGAGGCTGTTGTCCATAAGTAAGATAAAAGGGGCCACAATGAAACATCGGTTTTACCGAGAGAGCCATTGATCAACGATCAACCCAGTTTGCAAGCACCGAAATTAAAGAAGGATGACTTTGTGCATACTTTAAACATGACATCGACCTTCTGTTCGAGGAGCCGAGGAACGGTGTTTGCTCTGGACGCATTAATCACTGGGGTGGAAACTCGTGAGCCAGTATTGTACGTCTTCCATCCCTCGTCCCCTTTATCAAGCTTTATCTATATGCATTATAGTGTGCAGTTACTGTGCAATCGTGTGAAAGTGAAGCGTATCACCTTACATGCAAACATGTAAAAATAAATAGGACACCGGCCATGTTCAGATTTTTATCCTACCTTAATTAATTTAGAAGTTCACGGTTCGCGATAAATTAAAACCTCCTTTGTTTGTTAGAAATTGTATATTCATTGAAACGTATAGTGCGAATGAACGAAAATTTATTCGCGTATGCGGAAAGAACGCGTTATGCAAGCGAAAGTGGTAAATGTATTTACGTGCTTGTAAAATATCACAAAGATAACAGGGACTTTGTTTCAAAGTAAAAACAGCAATGACCTATTTTTTCCATAAAAACATTCATATTTATTTTGCTTCTCATGCGCGTTGTTCTTTCGAATTATTATTATTATTATTATTATATTATTAATTATACGGAAACGAACGTGTCGAACATACTACTAGACTCGTAATATGTATCCTCCTGTAAACATTGTTTATAAGCTACCAGAATATTTTACTAATATCTTAACAACGCGAGAATCGAAGAGAATACGAGAACGCGAAATTTTGTCATATCGTACGAACAAACGGAAAGGCTCGTCGTTTACGTTCGTACGAAAGGAACTCGATGAACATTTTTCAGTTGCGTTCAATCCACCGCGTCGCATCGTACTCTTAACAACGACACTCTTCGTCGTATCCGTAGATATATTTTATCGTAAGAGGGAGATAAAGATTTATCGCGTTAAAAAACGCGGACGAATCTTTGAGGAGGTAGAACGTACGCGAGTCGTTTTGCTAGCGGTGGAGGCACTTTGGGTTATATAAAACTGCAACGGAGATGAAGCCAACGCATTAATCTAATGCTCGGGGAATAATAACGTGAAGCCAAGCGGAACGTCAGTAGGGAGAGGGAACCGCAAATTCGAAATATCGACGAGCTGGTGGCGTTATTGGCATCACCGCAGAATGTAACGTTAAACTGCAATTTCTAATGGTTATCGTGGCACAGTGTCTGCGCGGCTACTGCGTCCAAAACGCCCCGTTTCATTTTTCCCTGATCCCTTTTAATTTCAATGGCTGCATGTCGAACAGTTCGCGCGAGCCTGGCTTCCGCGGCATTAAAAGATTAGCGACGTTACGTGGATCGGTACAATATCGTTTCATAGGATACGCTGCAGCAGAATCGTGTGCCGCATTTTCGGTTATCCGGTATTAAATGAGCCACCTAATTATTTTAATAGAACTTCCGGGCTTTTAGTTACACGGTAGCCGCTCACCGTTCTGTAACAAAGTTTCATTACCAATTAACAAGAAATAAAGGACGATGTTCCAAAAAAGTTCCAACGAGCATGGAAATTTTATCGATGGCGATTTTTCCGATCGATCAATCTCTTAATCGCACGGATTAATCGATCGACGCGCAACACCGAAGCTTTTGAAACTGGATAGATTCGATGACAGATTATTCGTGTATCGCATTATATATCTATTAGGAACGATAACGGTAAATGAAATTCACCGAATACGAGCTTGGAAATGTAATGGCCGGCCAACATAGAACCTACATACTTAGGTAGGTTCGTGCGTCCAAGATCCGATCGAACAGCTTGCGCGAGTTATCAAGTACCAACGCCGACTCGTCACGATCCAATTAAATCGCCATGATGTGGTATCGACGGCGATTTGTTAAACGAAGCTTTTATAAGAGCAGATTCGAGTTAATAGAATCGACGTTGGTCGAGGCGGTGACTCGTATCTGATATCAGTCAGAGGAAACAGCCGTTTTCTTTCCTCCTTGCGGGCATTCGTTGACAGCAACCATTTCTCGTCGACGAAATACGAGGGCCGATTTCGTATTATCACGGCTTGTCGACGTCATTCCGCGGCTTTAATTATGCGACTGGCGTATCTTGCGGCAGCAACGGAAGTTTGCCATTTATTGCTTTCACCGCGTTAGCCGTGTCTCTTGCGTCCTGTACCTGTTCACGCTGCCCCTCAGCGTACATCTTAAATGCAGAGAACAGCTGGCTTTTTCCGCCTTCTCGAACAGAACAGGTCGAATTCTGAGAGATATCGTCGATCGCAGTGATCCCTATTTTTGCTCTTTCATTGATTACTTTTTAGCTTTTTAGCTTCCCTTCCGATCTATCACTATTTCATAAAGTACTTGCCTTTGTGTAGGGTTTAATTATGTGAAGCGATTATTTTTGTAAATAAAAAGAAATATGAAAAGAATGTTTCAAATAAAAGTTGCATGGTATTAAAGAGGACATAATCTAACGTACTTGGTCCTTTTTCGTAGATGGCCAAGTAGAGGTCGTAGGAAGGTGACACTCATCGATCCACCTCGGCGTTCTCTACGAAAAAGTATTAACCTAGTGATGTCGAAAAATCATTAGTTTAGAAGATATTTGGACTTTAATTTGTCAAATTGAACGTATATAAAAGACAGAAAAGCTGCCAGACAATATTGTCGTATCTACGTTGTCTCTGTCTTTCATACTTTCAATTTGACAAATTGAATTTCGACATAAATGTTCTGCAAGGATGCCAAGACTATTTTGTTTAAAATTATACGATTTTATTTAAAAAAAATAGCATATGTTACCTTCGTATGACCTCTGCTTTACCATCTACGGAAAAACTAATTCTACCAGATCATATCCCCTTTGATACCAACTTTTGGCTGAAACATTTTTTCCATATTTTTGATGCTTACAAAAATGGTCGCCTGTATACGCTTAAAACGGACGTACCGTATATACGTGTACGGTGTACATGCATGTAGAATCGAGAAGCGAAAAAAGATATTTTGTTTACATGTGCTATTTTTTCTCCGATTCGTTTCATTTTTATATAACGAGAAATCTGTATCGTCGAATCCACTAAGAACGGCGAACTAATAAAGCAAAGTAGGGAATTAATTGGTCGGACGTAAAAAGGTGACCGTTTCCAAGAGTTTTAATTTTTATCATTTTGTAGAAGCTTTATGAACCTTCGTAGGCAATGTAATTCTGACCTTTCGCTAGTATTTTGCATCAATTAGCGATTCCTTCGGTTACTTTGCTCCGAGGCTTTAGTTAAGTATGTACACCCCTTCAGAAGCAAACTTCAGAACGAACTACGTCACTTGCCAAGACTCTTTCCGACCACTAGGTTCACAAAATGTAGACGGTTGTCTTGTCGACAAGCTACGAGTTCTGCTTCCTTTCGTATCTTCTTTCGTCGTAGGCAGTTCGGCTAAAATATGATGAAAAATTAATTGTATACGATTCCGCAACTTCTTACACTCTAAAACGTTAGCTCCTTTGCTCCATTTGGTCAGTTCCTTTGGTCCATTTGACCCGTTGAAATTTCAAATCGATATCTATGATAGTTTCGAGGAGAACAGATCGTAACACCTTACGTGGCTCATCCTATATCGCACATATGTGCTTTCGTCCTATATAAACATTTTGTATTTACGCTTATGTCCATTAATGGGGACTAGCTCCCGTTTATCATCATCATCTGTGTTAATAAACATGATAAACATATATATATATATATACATGAATAGAACGATAGCTGTGTTTGGATTAAATATTTAACCCAGGAATCCTCGGTGAACTATCGTAAATTCGTTTTGAAGACACTGAAAAGCTGTATTGTATTATTAGACGCTTTTCTAAAGTTCCGTGTAATTATAATTGTATATTACGTCAATGTTGCATGTTCGTGTACACAGTACATCTCGTATTACAATTTCGATGAAATTATTAATCGATTAAAGCGAGGAATAAATTCTAAATGAAGCTGTTGTATCTAACAGTTCTTACGAAATCTATCTATCGGGATAATATCCGATTTTATTAAATATGCTCGTACGTTGCTCGTAATCCGATATTTTGTCAGAAAACTGCATCGAATAGCGGGCGATAATAAAGCTGCTACTGACGACGGAAGAATATGGAGAAAATTTATACGAGAAACAGCTGTTGGAAAATGTGTTTCCTTCGTTGACGTTTTAATCGTTCGTATACAAGCATCCTAAGATAGTTAAGCAAACACTATTAGTTTGATTGATCGATTAATTGTCAATGTTGAATCGACTCGTTGCGAGATTCAACTTCCTATAACGAACATCATTCAGCGTTTCGTTTGAAAATGAGCTTCGAGTCAGACGTAAATGTAACGATGACGCGATCAACGCCTTTCTGATTACACTTAGCAAGCGGCAATTGCATCGTCCACGATGCAATTTGCTATGCTACGACGCTAAGGCTGTAACACCTTCCTCCAAGAAATTACCAGCGAGCTTTCGAAGATATCTGGAAAATGGCTCGATAAGCAAGTTAAAGCAGTTAAAGTTTTCCAATTACGCTCGCGACTGTTTCGATTTCTTTGTTCAGTTGATCTTAATCGTGTCCGTGTAATATCGGTTTTGACACGTTGTTGGTGGTAACTGCGAGTCACTTTACTTTCTCCTATTTGACCAAATATATCGCTCGTGTCCTAGCGCAAACGGTTATGCGTAGAATTCCTCGAATTAAAATGTCCTTTTTTAAATTAAAATTAAACATCTTCCTTCCTTCTATGGCAATGGCTACTACGATTTCATTTGCTTCTGCTTCGTAAATATCGTTAATCGGGAGAAAGCAAGAGAATCTAATTCAGTGCAAGCACGTTGAAAGCGAATTAAATAAAATTTTAATCCCATTCGTATACGATACGAAAACTCGAATCCAACGTTTCTTCGACTTTCATTTTTCTTCTTATTTTTTTTTTTTTTTTTTTTCTTTAGTTACCCGACCGTTCTAAGGCAAACAATCAGAATGAAATAACTATCCCATTATAGGAATAAAGTCGCGGAGGCTGAAAACCTTAATTAAAGCGAATACGATGAGAATCGAAACTGCTTTCTCACTGATCCAATGATTTGCATAGAAATAACCGTTCCGCGTATGAAACGAAAGAAACAATAAAGCGTTCATCCTAATCAGGCCATCGGACACGTAATCGGACCGAGCCGGGGGATTAGACTTGCCAAACGTACGAGCTTCGGGGGCAGTCTTTCGCCTTTATTAAATTACACTCTGCTCGAGCTGGTATCATAAATACGTTCGCAATCTTTTCACGGTTCGTTCCGGTGCTGCACGTTGACCTATCATCCAGCCTGTTTTCGACACGATTATCTCTCACGCAAATCGAGCATAGACCCACCTTAGCCGTAATTCATCGACCGCGTACGGTTCGTGTCCCAAAATGGAGAATCGAGTAATTGCTAAGGATCCAGAAGATACTGCCTCGAGAATGTGGCGAAGATCGCGTCAACTTAATAGAAATCTACCGTAAACTAATGTCTCTTCGACTAATTTCAAGAACGTAGATCGTTCGAGAATTCACCTTTCGGAATCATAATTTCACGACCCAAACGCGCAGATATGTTTTTCGCCATATAAACACAAGTACATAAATGCGTGTAGCTTGCACGACCGATTTTTATTTTTGTTACCGGGCAACTTGGTCTTCTCCGTCGAGAGATGAAGCTGTTGTTACTTCGAAGATAGCATTTTCGACGCTATGAATTTTAATTGGCTACGAACTTTTCAACGAAATGTTCCATTTTTCCTTGAAACTTTGATCAGAGATTTCTTTATTGCTTCCTGACAAAATGGAATATTTAAACAGTCCTGTGGTAATATCGCGACCCGTTTAGCAGATTTATTAGCGATGGAACCAAATCCGACTACTACGCCTGACGTTTAATTAACAATCCAAAGTTGCAGGTATGTGATTTTACATAGTCTATCAATGACGTTCGTTACAAACCTATTATTGCGTATCACTCTACGCAATATCGCTGCCATTTTGTCATTAAGTGGTAATGACAAAATCCGCAATCACTTAGTTGCCAACACAATACATGAATATTTTGGAAGTATCATACGGATTGTTAATTTCCATCGGCAAAGGTACACAACGCCATGTATACATATAATATGTTCTAAATAACACGATTATGAACAGCAGTTTAAGCCTGGCCTGTCGTAGGCTTATTAACCGTCAATAAACGCGCTTGCGCGGTTAATTGGAGGTTGGAAGTTCATGTAAAACGGATTAAAGATAAAAGAGGTTAAACTACGACCCTATAAAACGCTCGGTAATTAAGCACAAATCACCGTGAAAATTGTGCTTGTTACGCGTAGCCACTCTTCGCAGGTAGAAGGATAGAACCGATACACGAGAAACTAAAGTGAAAAGCTTGCGGATGTACAGTTTCAATGGAGATAAATGGAAGAGAAGTACCGATCGATACGAACACTCTGGTTATTACTACGAATCGTAATTATTTGTTTATTTCGTATCGCTGTATTTTTTTCGTATCACATGATGCCACTCGTACAAATAATTCGAGACGATTACCAGCGTCTTTCTAACATTCGTTTCGCTACAATTTCCGATAAAATTACAGCCACGGTGCTCGTGTGATATCGATAAAACATTCCAATTGAATGCCATTTGGCCCCTGTAAATTTGAAATAATAATACGAGAAACGAGGAAACATTATTCTTTTAACGGAATCCGAGTCTCGAGCGTAATCTTCTCGGTGTATCGACGAAACCAGAGCGGCAGTACGACAGGATTCGAACAAGAACTCTTCTTCTATTTCATAACTCTTCGTTTTCCGCGGCATGGAGCACAATAAATCTCGGCTCGTCGTTACGCCATGGAAGACCGTTAACTTTTGACGATGTCTTTCGTACGGTTCCGCGAAACTTCTTTTACGCTGCTGTATTAAAAAATTAAGTTCACCTATACGATAGGAAGTTGGCTTTTCTCTGCTATGTTGACGCTTTCACCGAGGTCGTACATAAAACGCTGTCGATCAAAGGTTTTCCTCATTTTTGAAAACGCGAATAGATATATTCGAAAACGAGTTTCTCATTGGCGAAGGCAAATAACGCAAGCTTACGGTTACCGAGTTTGTAGGGCACGGACGATCCGATAGCATTTCTGTTTTTATATTACCATATAATTCAAGTTGTAGATAGCGATAATAAATAATTCTTGCAAATGGTTTCTTATCAGTCGCCGTTGTGTTCCTTGAACGAACTTAACTCGTGATTTGCACATGCATACCAAGAAGTAATTCCCAACTTTTTCAATTATCGTACTTTTAATTTACCTTGTGCCATGTATGTGTCTGCAAATGGATTTTATACGTTTCTTCGAAGTAACTTTGACATAGCATGTAACTGATTTAGCAAAGTAGCCTCGTTCGTCCAAGTTGAACTCTTGCAAAATCAATTTGTCTATCTTTTTTACTTCTTTTTTCTGTTTGTACCGAGGGACGTGTAATAGTAAAATAACTGACTTTTATTTGAAACGCTATTTCCGCCGTTTTCCACCAGACTTGAATTTTTCCACGTAACTTCAAGCTGTCCATTCTTTGGTACCACTGTCTGTATCCTTTGTACTAAACTAATTCACTTTCGATACACTTCGATCGGCAAAAATTGCTACAACTTTCTGAATAATATCAGGATGATCTCGATCGTCCTGAGGCGATGCTATCGATACATCCGCAAAGTTAATATTTTTAACACGATTCAGAGGCTATAACTGATAATTGATGTCCACGTGAAACGGGAGACCAGAGTAATTTATAGCGGTACGCCTGCCGATTCCTGAAAAAATTTGGCATCGTTTCAAATCGTTGTAAAGTTAACCGAGCTCGCGCAGATGTATCGACATTTACTGGGTGGTTGCGCGCGCGATTCCGTTGATAAATTGCACGTTATTATTTCCATGTCAGCGTATATGTTTATACGATAATAAATGCACGTTCATATTCTACCGTTGTATTAAATTGCAACTTGAAAAATGCGGATTTGAAGGATCCAACAGACAGCCAGCATGATGAATGTATCTGCTTAATTGTTTGTCTCATTTCTCGTTGTTGAAACGTATTTCGTATTGTTCACGGAGATTTCAAGGTAAGCTCGACAAACATCGAACGTGAACCAATCAGTTCACGTTTAACAAACCTATTCCATTTGTCACGGATTAAATTGATTAATTCGAAATTTTTACTTCATTCTATCTGTGGTAGTATATATTCGTTGATTTATCTAGAAATCGTCGCGCTTTTCATCCGCGTTCTGGACAAAATTATTGCTTTATAAACGTTTCAATGAAACAGCAAAGAATACTACGAATGTGCCCATTAAACGACGAATCGTCCGGTATATACGACAACCGAGTTAGATTAGAACGATTATGAAATTTTTAATGTCTAACCGCACCGTTATCAGGATCCACTCAATTGTATGTACACAATCGTTTGTTGTATAATCTATTACACATTGCCTCGACGTGCATTATTGCCGTGTCAATTATTCATGGGGAATTATTATTTAATAGCTGCTGATCGCTTGTATTATTCCATTGGAGGTTATATTCGATTTTATCGACTTCGATAAAATACAGTTTACGCTAAATTGCGCTGTGCTATCATCAGTTTGATCCCTCGCGGTGACCTCATTTCAAAACTGTTCGCTTTTATCACTTTCGATGGTAACTTCCCTGTATATCACATAATTCGGAATATCACGTTGCTGCTCCAACTATCCTGTGTTTAACCTTCGATTTCTAAAAAGACAGCTGATTTTAACGCCTCTATCGATTACCGAATGATTATTAACGGTTAAACGATTACCTTCCAACGGCAGAAAATACACCGTCCTTCTAATAATAAATTCTATGCTGTAACGAAGCGGCGGAAATTTGGTTTCAAAAATTCGGCAGATTGAACGAACGAACACGGATTACTCTTTCACTCTATCGATGCTACTAACGTACGCAATTTGCCTGTTTTAGTTACGCCGGGTGCGTGCTGTTTCGCGTTGAAATTCAATGTTTCCCGCGCTAAATAAATCCCAGCTGTAACAATACTCTTTACTAGGGCATGAAACAGTAAATGATTTTTCCGCATGAAAACTGTTTGAATGGACACGAAATACAGCCGTATGATGCCTCTGACTTGTTACTGGCCATATAAAAAAGCTTGGATACCAGTAATGTAATAATTCTTGCACATACAGTGCAAAAAATGTCAGCGCAGAAAGCTTCGAGTCACGCACGGCCTGATCGCATCTGCTATGAAACTTTCGTGTAAAGCAATTTGAATAATTCTTCTGCTACACATAGAATCTCTCTCGGAATACTATACAGCATAAATTAACTTCGTTGTAACGATTCATAGGTGGAGAATTAATTCTTCCTCGAGTGGAAATCATTTCTGGTAGAATTTAACGCAACGTTTCTGGCGAGTAAAACGTATCGGTGGGGAATGTTGCAGTGGGAATATCGAAATAGTTGAAAATCTCATTTACACATTTTTCCCGACGTTCAACTCTCGATCGCGTCTCGTTGTTAAACTTTTACTCTGTACGCGCAGTGAACCACGGAAAACAAATTATTGTGTTTTACATTTAATCAACTACACGTAAACGTCGTTTGCCTTCGCTTGCGCAATACTAGCAAACGATAGTATAGGAGATGCAACCTGAGCTCCGATGCCTCGAACGTGTCTTCTACAAGCAAGCCCAGTTATTTCGAGCGAAAATAGATGTCGAAAATTTAAGTATCTATCTTACAGCAGTATCAGATTTTACCGGGTAACTGTACAAATTAAGATGGAACTTGATCAAACGATTTGACGAACAGCAGCGACATTGAAACACGTACACCAATACCATCTCGATACTGAAATATTACGCTGTGGATATATGAACGAACACGAAAACGGGAATTTCGTACGAATGTTCATGCGAGAGCGATAAAGTTTCGGAAAGGGTAAAAGAAAAATATGCAGACACCTGAAAGTCTTGGATGGACGTGACTGCGTGTTTCCTAGGAATGTTGGTAAGGTGCAGCCGAAGAAGCAGAGTTTGTAAAGGAGGGTGAGGCAGGGGGAAGAAAATGTGAATAAAAGAAGTTGCAAAGTAAAATCAAAGGGAAAGGGTACGCGAGTTAGGGTTAAAAAACCAGACGATTCGTGTTTCAACGTAAAAAAAGACTGAGTTACGTCGTGCTACGTGTCGTGTCATCGACAATTATAGCGCCATGAATCGATCCGCTGTTCCTGTTTCATCGAAATATATCGAGAAACCCCTAGTATAAATCCCAGCATTTCATCGTATCGAGGATGAGACCTAAGCGGATAGAGGCATTAAAAGATATCAAAAATGCATATACAGCCGACAATGCTAAGTGCTAGGAACTCACGATAGTTTCCGCGCGATTCCGTGGATTATCGCGCTATTAATCTCGTACGAACAACTCGATGTGAATGGAAATCCTACGAGACGCTTGATTGGATCAAATAAACCTTCCACGCGTGTGCAACGCCTAATTTCGATCCAGATTGCCAGTTAATAGGTTTTGACAGAGAACGGATGAAACTGTACACACACCCTGTAAACTAGTTACACATAGCGTTGCGATATGAAACGTCAGAGAACTGACGTAATTCCAACTCGCAAGTTGCAACGACTACGCGCATTAACTCGCCGCGCGTGTTTTAATCCATTCCCCGGCATTGTTCCGATAGGAAATGCGTCTTCCCGAAGAGAGTCCGCGTTAAAACGCAACAAGAGATATTATCTACGACTATTATCCTCACGCGGCTGCTATTACTATAAAACCATAGTTGATTGTTTCACGGTATGCATACTTTCGTATACGTAATACATATATACTATACGAAGAAGAAACAAATCTAAGAAAAATTAATATTTCCCTTTCGAATTCCATTTCACTTTTCTTATTTCCATCGATTAACATTGCGACGATGGAAACATCGATATTCCGCTTGCTATAAAATGCACTCCAACGCTAAATATAGAGGAGAGTGGGGTAAAATGAAAGGAGCGGGTAAAACGGAACATCGATGTTTCTCTCGGATAAAATCTGCCAATGAGTTAGTCCATAGTGCCGTGTGACATGAGACTATTCCGCTAAACAGCTTTTCCAACAATTCGTGATCGACCATATAGATTCATGCGTTATTTTTCAATTGAGAGAGTTGGATCTTCCGCTGTAGAAGTTTCCATATTGTATTGACGTTTCGATTATTTTTTTTTTTTCAACTGTATTTCGAAAATTAATAACGATAAACACAGCATTGAATCCTATAGTTGATATAGTATTTCCTTTATACTCCACTGTGCCTTGTGTATCGAAGAATGTAACATAACGTATGAGAACACTAATCTCCATTGAATTGTACTTTTTATAAGCGTCCTCTAGAAAAAAAGAGCAACTATTCGATATGCAGCGTGAATCAGTCTTTACCTAGATGAAAACGTTTCTAAAGGGAACGTACGTGACTGGCGCATTGTTTAACGGCATTAATGTATTCCACAGCGGCAGAAGCAGGTCGAAAGTGAAGCTGAAAAAGTGTGGAAAGATATTAGCACCGCTGCACACGATCATTCTAACGTGGCGATCGTTGGTGTACATGTTTTGTACGTTTGCGTGCTTCGTAGCTTGGTATTTAAATTTGTGTACAGCTACCAGAAACAACGTAAATATACATCCAACTCTGCCTAATCTTCTACGATCAATTAGAAGAGATTTTCACGTAATGATATCTTGACAGATATACTTATTGTTAGATGGTAGATACTGTTGATCTGATGAAACTACGTGTTCTAAATGAAACATGAAAAATAGATTATCGTTGTTGCGAGATTACTAGAGGAAATAATATTTCGATGAAATATTTTTCGCGATAGAATTAAATAATATTCGATATCATAAAATTCGCTCCAAAACGAATGAAACAACTACGTTTGGTAGATGGCCTAAAGTTTCAGCATAATAAATCTGCGTTATCGTAAGCTGAAGTAGATTCGCGTGTCTAGTATTTTAAAAAGGCTATTCGCTATAATATCACATGTGCAATATACTTGCACAACGCGAAGTGGGATTGATCTTCTTTCACGGACGGTTTTACCGAATTAAAGTTGGAACGTTTCAGGATTTAGAAAAAATTCAGCGCTCTTCTTAAAAGTTCCTAATGGACTCGTCTCTCCATTGGATTTCGTTCTTCACATCCGATTCTTTAACAAAGATGAAATGCAGGCTGCGACTTTAAGCAGAAGAAAATTATTCGTCGGATTTTTAATTGGTTCATTGGTTAACCTCTTAACCTATGAATATTCAAACGACGGTGGAAAATGAGGAGGAAAGTAAAAAGGAAGAACGGAGGATGATCACGGCTCTGCCAAATCTGTGAGAAAGCTTCACAGAAGCTTCTCAACGATTCATAGAAAGCGATTATTTATATTATAATACAATGTTGTTCGAGTAATACGCACTTTGCTACATTTCCATTCATTAGAAAACTAAATTGTTAAACGTAAAATATTATCTGTTCTTTTAATATAGATTTTAACGTCGCATCAACTATGCGTCTATGTGGTTTTTAGCGACGACAATGTGAGTCGAGAGGGATTTACTAGTTAAGCTTTACCAAATAACAAAACATGAGAAATAATATTATAAATGATATTATAACCACCGTGTACATAATCTAATGCACACAATATTATACTAACCATAAAAAGAATCTTTTAAGCCAACAATTCTTATTCAGTGTTTACACAGAAAATGGATATGGATACAATGGGTACATTGTGATGATAATTATTATTATTATTCAGGATAGGTCAAAGTATCAAATACATTTTTCGAATGTCATATCGCAAAGTAGTTGCTTGCATTATCTACGCAAAATTGAAGAAATGCACTTCGTTTTGTGTACGTTGCTTTATAACAGAACTTCTCTAAATTATGAACTCTCGTTAAATTCTGGTGCTCTGTCGTTGCTTTCTCAAGACTCTTATCCTTCTCGCGAAACTCGCTCGTTAGAATCCCAACCCTCTTCCGACCAACTGACTCGTTTACGGCTTTTCACATTTCTAACATTCAGCCTACTAATGTGAAAACTGATACAAAACGGAGAAACCTTTCGATAAAAATTATTTAATCGACTATTTCACGCGACAATGGTTCCGCCGTATGTTAAAGTGTATTTGCGAGAAAACGAGGATTATTCGAATCATTTTCGTTCGAAAGTCGTCCTAAATAATAATTGCACAACGAAGCTTCCACTTTTATCTCTTCGTAACTTCTTTTTATTCTTTGTGTGTATCTCACGTAGAAAGAAAAGTACTATTGTCATATCGGGAAACAGAACAGGCACTTGCAATTTTATTTTTTCTCTTATTACAGAAAGCTGTTGAAATGTTTCTGTCGCTATACTATGCGAGTATATTTATACATTTTTACGCGATTCTTTCGAATGCCTAAAAGGACAATGGTCCGCTAGGTTTCCGCTTTAGACATACGGCAGTGGTATCGAGTTTATTGCCTCCTATAGAGCACGCGTGATGCCAGAAGCTGATGATACTGACGCCTGCATTCTGCCGCCCCTTTTTACAACCTTCACCGTTTAGTTTATCTGTGGCCCGATTTCATCTCGAGAATTTATGACGTTCTCCAAGTCCTGCCTCCACGCTATTCAAGGATTCGTTTCGCAATTCCTACTCGAATAGCATCACGGTAATATTCTACATTTTCATCGAAAATCCCGATATGGGCACATTTAAAGGTGTCACGAGAATATAATGTGGTTTCGCAATATACAAAATGTGATTCACGGTACGCGAAATATAGAACGTAGCCTGTCCGAAAGTAAATTTATCACGTTAGAATTAATATTTTGTATTACCTGCAATGGCCAAGGAGATACTACGCGTTTGAAACATTTGATTTGTTCAAACGAAACGAACATAAACAAATGAAAAATGTATCATTCAGCTCGTTTCAACGCCGGGTTTAAAAATAACTCGAAATACAGGGAACTGGTATTGCGCGATAATTCGTAAAACGTCGCATCGTTCTTTCGGATTTTAAACCTTTGACAATATCGATCTCGAACATACTGTGTTCCAGATATGTTAATGGTAATTCGTTGTCGTGTATTAATTTCGATCAAAGTATATATTATGTGTATATTGGATACAACGGAGCAAATCGCCTACTCTTTCGTTCCATTCTTTGATTCGATTCGTTCGAAAAAATTGCTTCGTACGATCATTTAAGGTGAAATAAAAATATCTTTCAACACTTTTTCGAAACTCGCTATAAATTTGACCGCTGCGATGGTTTCGTTAGCCGAAGAATTTACGTTCGTGGAAAACGATTTCTCCGGGAAATTTTTATTATTCCGACTCACCCACCATTGAGTACGTGGACTAGAACACTGGCTGACTCGGCCGCAGACGGGGCACATGTGTAATTTCCAGAATCAGCAGGTAACGCCTTTGATATCAAGAGACGCGACGTTCGCGTTTGCTTCTCAGTGACTACGTTGATACCTCCCCTTTGACTGTAATTTACCACGTGATCACCCTTGTACCTGCAAATGTAATAACTTCCTGTTAATTAAAATTGTTTGAAAATGTCAATCGATGCTTTTAGCTACGCCAGAAAGCTTTCCTCTTATTGCGCAAACGTACAGAGATTTCCCAGGGCTTATACAAAGATTCCAATAATTACATCGTAAGAACGTATGAAATTTATTTAGCTTTCGATTACGTAATCTTGTAATTCGACGATTTACGAGGAAAGGTAATACTTTGTTAGTCGTGAATTCCATTATAAATATTATTATATGGAAAGGCAATTTGTTTCAGCGTAATATATGTATATCGAAAATAATCGTTGGAAATTCATGGTAATATTATACTATAATAAATTTCACAGTGAGTAAACTGCATATTAATTTTGTAATTATACGGCGTTACTGCCAGTGCGTTTCCTGAAAATTTCTCTTTTAAAAGATGCGCGACCATTTAAGTGGAACACATTATATTCTAACAGCACGATAATACATACATATACGTACATATACGTTTGGTTTTGAAATAAAACAGATACGAAGCAACGTATAAATTGGAACTTGGATCAAAATAAAACCGAATTTTCTCATTTTATTTCCATCGTACGCGTAGTTCTCTCATCTCTGCGCGTTACTGATATTAATAAATGCTGATAAAACGCGACAACGAATACACTGAACTTGAAAAATCAATGCGGCGAGGAAAAAATAAAAGAGTAGGCAAATGTAACGAAATAAAATAATAATAATAAAAAAAAAATGCCAGGAATATTACAAAACGCCCTCGTTCGAAATGAAATCGGTAATTAAAGCGGTCTAAATTTACACTGAAGTTTGTAATCCTTGATCCACTTTCGGCCTCTTTTGCTTCACCATTCTTTATCAAACAATGAACTTTTCACAGTTCGATCATTCAACCGTTCAATCAACAGAGAAAGCAACGAGAAGAAAGGAAGCAATTCCGATTCAACGACGATTTTCCATCTGCCAATCAGCATCAGCGGTGTTCTACGTTCATTTTAGCATGTAATCGAGAACCGTCTCGATGAATCATGAGGGGCCCTCATTCACGAATGTTCGTTCGTGTTACGCGGCGACGCGACGCCATCGTTCGAATTCACGGCATTTATGTTCCCGAGTAAATCGAATTCGCGAAAGTCCAATTAAACTTACCAATAAATGAATGACGGCGGCTCAGGTGTCTGCAATACTATGCAGGTCAGATTGATGTCGCTTCCGCTCTTGATGTACAGCTCCGAGTTACCGTTGATCTTTGCCTTCGACACTAACAACATAATCAAATCGACGTTAGATCGCTGCATTTTCAAACAGCTCGTAAGCGTATTACGTCGTGACATTGTCGGCGACACGTTAAACTCCCATTTCATTGGTTCGCCGATCGTCCGCGAAATAAACGACAAAGCGTTCGTATGAAACATTAATATGCGATTTTATTTTACGCTTTCCGCGTTCAAACTGAAACTTCCTTTTAACATAACGACAACGTAATAACCAGTTATTATGCCAATTGCAAGAACAACGTGTACGGAGAAACGTTTATCGAAGTAACTTTGCCGCGTTCCCTTAATCAATAAGAGAATTTATTCGCTACAAATGCGGAATATGTGTCAAGCGGGTACTAACCTACGACGCTCAAGTTAAAAGCTTGGCTGATTTTCGATTCGGTTGAAACCTGACACTCGTATGTTCCGCTATCGCGAACTTGCGGTGAACTAATCCTCAAGGTCCATTCGTCAGATCCGTCTCTGTGTAACGACTGGAAACGCTGGTCGTTCGTGTAGGTTAAGATTCCTACGGTGAGAATGTGCAGATCTCGTTTCCTGATCCACGAAACCTGCAAACGAACCAAGAACGATGTTTACGTGACTCGTTTGGAATTCCGGCAGATGTTACGACAGCCACGAAAATCGTTGCATTTCGTAACATTTTTGGAATTTCGAACCCATATGAATATCGATTCGTGGGCGGAAAAAGCCGTTAGTGGAGCAATTACAGAACTGAAAAGCAAGGGACGAGTAAATTTCGTGAAACGATAAATTAATCGTGATTGGGATGTACCAGTGACGATAAATTCTCATAATCTTTTACTGTTACGCTCGAATAATTCTACAAAAACGAACTTAATATTTATCGGATGAAGCGAAACGGAACAGAAATAGAATTTATGATTGTACGCATTGGTAAATTCAACGCGGAATTATCGAGAAAATCTTTCGCAGATTCGATGCGCTTTGTCCGCCAAATTTCGTATTACATTCAATCGTGCGAAATCACATTTTGTCGCCGACGACGAAAAAAATCAATCATAGAGAAAAAAAAAGAGAGAAAGAGGCGGATAACGAGACAGAGATAGGACATGGATCAACTTTGGACAAAGCTCCTGACGCGAAAACGTTTGACCGATTCGCGATAATCTTTGTCCACGCTATCAGCTCCTATCGAACTCAATTATTCAAGAAGGGACGCTGAGCCGGTAATTTTTCACGACAAAAAAATTTTTCACGACAAAAAAATTTTTCACGGTTCAATTTAACTTTCGGTCAGATATAATTAGAACACGGAACACGCGGCAACCCTGGAAAATAGATGGCTTATCGGCGAATCGTTTATTCTTCGTGTTGAAAACGGAGAATTGATACCTCGAATGTCGTTGGGGAAAATTAATTGTAGCAAGACAGCGGTTGTTACGTGCTGCCTGAGAACAATGCAGAAATACACTGCGTTACCGTCCTACGATGTGTTTGTTTTGTCACCGTCGAAATTAATGATAAGAAAGCGTAAACAGCCTTTCCTTCGCGATATTTTCTCCTCAAAAGTAATTTGAAAATCCTTTTCTTTCCCTTCGCTTCATTTTTAAACTTCCTTCCAACCGAACAAAATAAACTTTTTAGTTATTCCCCTTCTTTGTTTTAATATATTATACTATGTATATATATATACTAAAAGCAATTATAGAATCATTGGAACGTTTTCAAAGAAAATTGCTTTATCTTCCCTTCTCGTTGATTTCGTTCTATCTCGGACATTTTTATCACGTCGTGTATCGTCGTACATACATAGGATAATAAAAAATATAAAAAAATATCGGGTATGTATCTTTGTAATAAGGATAACCTAGATATAACAAGGATAACCAGAAGTTGAATAAGTTAGTTAGTAATTACAATGCAATTATCCAGTTACGGTACAAAAGAAAGCACAACTTCGAGCTTTATTATAACGTAAGTTTAGCATTTTTTATCACGTCGAGGTAAGACTTCTATCCTATTTTTAATGCTGCATGACAAGCAACGGTATCCTTGTGAGAGCGGTAAAACCAAGCATATTTTTAAACGAACGTATCCAGCTCGCCAACAAAAGCCAGAGATATGTTGGAAACTCGCAGTTTGAGGCCAAGGAAAAATCCTTTTCCTTTGTTTTCAGCTAAATGAAACCCGAGTACCTGTTACCTACTACCACGCGAATTCTTAACCCAACTTTCGAGAATAGCGGATCTAGATTTAAAAATGTGTAGGAATTTAAATATCCTTTAATTATTCAACAAACCAGAAAATTAGAGTCCATATGAAAATATTAGAAAGCATGCTGGTAACAAAGGGAATTATACGATAATTTAGATCGAATAATGATTCATTTGTCCAATTCCATTCTCCTTTAAAATACATTGCGAATTAATTTCATTTGTAGATAATTGGAAAATCATGTTTCATTGAAATCGCCCTTGACCGTTCGTGCTATTCTGATTTTCCAGAGAACATGGCGCATCTCGACATTTCCATTTATGATTACTCTCAACGAGAATATCGATAATTGAAAAGTATAGGTACCACGTACTATGATCAACGTAGGAAAACCTTTCGTACATTATTGAGTTTCAAACTAACTACATATGTGTATGGTGTATATATATAGCGATAAAGTGACAGAAACTGCGGCGTTATTTTATATAACGTTACGCTTTGTTTCTCCTTTATTTCGTTACACGCACGATCCTTTTATTCTTTACCTATCAGGCTGGTGAAATAAATTCCTCGTAAAATTAACGCACCTATCTATTAAGAATCGACGTTATGCGAGCTTTTAACTCATTAACCAACACGAACACTACTGTCATTATACTTTGTTCATTGTATAACTTTATAATCTCAGATGAAACACCTTTACTTACTGACAGGCACTACTGTGTAACTTTATAATCTAAAATGAAACACTTTTGCCTGCAGGCAAGCAGGTAAATATACTTTGTTTACTCTACAAACTTTATAATCCGAAACGTAACAACTTTACATAGGCAAGCTTGAATAGATCAGAATGGAGAAACGTTATACAATTTCCGAGAAGTAACAAATATCTCTTGATAACTTTATATTCATCGCTTGGATAATAATACGAAAATATTGGAATTCTAATTCTATTGCAAACGCGCAATATGTATATTATATATACATATACCGTATACTACGATACTATAGTCTACTCTAGACTAGAGTATCGATTGCGAACGAAGAACGATTTTAGAGATGTACTTATCGTACAATAAGGATCGGTTTATATATACATTATATATAGATTTAAATCGGCTATCAGAAAGCGAATCCTTAGGATCGGAATTGTTAAGGAAAACTACCATAGGAAAAACGTGTATTGCGTATCCGACGTCTTTATAACTGCGCGATAAATTATGTCTGTATAACTCAAAATGTCGAGATACGTACATGATTAATGGTCCGTCATCGGAACGAAGCGATATAATTATATCAGCACTGTGTATATAAGGTCAATTAAATCTATCCGAATATTTCAGAAAACATGCCAGATACAAATAAATATTACGGACAAGAATTGCAAAATATCGAGAAGGATATACTATGCTCTTGTGTATTTGATCTTGCGGTGATCCTGAAACCTCCTGTAAAGGATGCCTCCGTTTGTTTGTTCGTTACATATTCTTCTAACTAATATTCAGCGCTTTCAAAAGTCTGCGGGCTCGTGTCTTTTGCAACACCCATTATCGAGATATGAACATTAAAATTCAACGCGTTACCGGCGTTAACGTTATCCGATGTACACCACGGAGACACATAAAGATGTTTTTCATAATGCTGCTACTGATACGGCATTGTCGAAACACAAGATTGCAGTTTTCTAATGTTTCCAAAAAATGGTCCGCTCCGAACGGTCCCTTTGGCGTAATACGTACCTCGTACTGTTCCGTGGAATTTAAAAGTTTGTTAGCGAATGGTACGAAAAACACAAGTTTGTAGATCGCGTTTTGAAAACGTCAGAACGTCTGCTGCGAAAGTACGCAATGAAAAATGAAGGTGTCCATTTAAAATTCACTTTTATAAAAGGTTTCAGGGTCACCGCAACATCAAGCAAGCAAGAGTATGATATTTCCGCGTTCGTGTTGCTCAATTTCTATTTGAAACATTTTTTCATATCGTTCGCGTTCTTCTAGATTTTTAAGTGGTTCGATATAAATCGGACACACTGTATATATATTGTTTGGACGTTTGCGTTGGTTGACGACTTTATGAGAAATACCCATCCTCTGCGTCCCGTTCGCGAAGCAGTCGATCCGCCTGGCTCGTGATACATAGTATGTACTTAAGTACGTACATACTTAGCTGGAAGGACCTAATTTATGGCACGCACATGCGGCGGTCGCTCTCTCTCTCTCTTGCCAAGTTCCACGACACGGAAAACCGAACGACAGTTTCGAACAGTGGAAGCTTCGCGTTCTCATTCCAGTTTCTACATTCCATTTAACACGGCCGCTGTCACGCGTGCAAGCGCCGCTGACGCGCAACACGCAAAATTTTCCAGTTGGCGACGACGAACGTGTTAATCCAATTTACAGTTACTACACAGATCGTATAGGTAAACTCGCAAGATCGCAATATGTTTTGATTCGCAATCAAGTTAGTATGTGAATTTTCGAAATCAATTTATCGCGAAACGAAGGCTTCGATAAGCGAGTTTAATTTGGAACTTTCAATTCATATTCTCACGCAACGTCGCTGTTTTTCCATTACGTTTCTATCGCGATACGTTTACGAAAATAACAAATAGTCCGTCAATAATAATCCCTGGAGGAAAAGTGATACATGTATATTGCCCTGTTCATCGGTTTTTAGCGAGTTCTCAGCACTGTTTGAAACAACTAATGGCACGAAGCTGTCGCGCCAAACAACAATACACGGAGTGTTACTGTTACGTCGCTAGGTTGATTTTACGCCTGCGAATATAAACGCCTGGTTTCGCGCAGATAGAGAACCGTACACCACCGTGCACGCGGCTCGCTGGTTGAAGTGGGGTCGAAGCGAAGGGAAATCTGATTTATCGTCGATTACGATCGGTGATTGGATTCTGACGGGTTCCTGTGCGTCATGCGGTGATGCATGAATAACGTCGATAACGAGTAATGTCACTACTCGACGCTGACCCATGCACTTTAACCATCAAAGTACTTTCCATTAAGATGACCGTGGATAGAGTGCGTGATCCTTTGTCTCGCGTAATCACGAGCCAAGTATTTACAATTATATCATATTCCACATCGTATTCGAAAATGCCAGTTTCTTAGCTTGCTACGTTCTGCTTGTACCATGATCGTACCGAGACGAAACGTAAACCGGCATTTTCTGATATACATTTCAGATCATTAAACCCTTCTACAGACGCTCTTCTTACTTTCTAATGTAACTAGACGTTAAAATATCTTTCGTCGAACTAAACTGCTTAATCGCTCGATCATCGTGGTATTAGCCGTATAATTGTAGCATATTAAGCTATACGAATTTCGACCGACATTTTTAATCGGTTGTAGGCATGGGCGCTGGTGGATGTAACAAAATCTTCGATCAAAAGTCTAATTTAAGGAATAGCCTAATGCGAATACTCATATCGCGAGTCTTTGCACCTGCGAATTTTCAATTACTTACATTTGGCGTGCATCCGATTCGAAGGTTTTACAAGAAGAAACGAATTTGGTAATTATTTACAAATTATCGATTGTTATTTCATCATTAATTATCCACACGACTTTATCGGTTTCAATGATCTTGAAATATATCGTGAAATATGTTGTGAAAGTCACGACACTTTGAACAACTTTTCCTCGTACGTGTTGCCATCGTTCGGCTTTACTCTCCGATATATTCGCAGAAGTTTCCGTCTCGACGAAAGTATGATTTTAATAATCGAATAGTCGTCTCTTTCGGTATCACGGCTAAAGTATTTCCAATTTCGAACAATTATAATAATATAATGTAAAGCTTAACACGAATCGTATCTGTCTTATTATTTAATACCTTAAGTTTATAATGATTATCCAAAATAATCCCAATAATTATTATGGATAATAATCCATTCGTCCTTCTTTCTTACGTGACTTGAAAATGATTATCGAGAAGGAGTTACGTTTCGTTAGAAACGCCGGATAAAAGACTTTCCGTCTTTGCCAGAGCGAAGCGTAATCGTAAAGTAAATCGAAGTGAAGTTGTTTGCGAGTATCTTGGCAACTACAGCCGAGCGATGATAACTTGCACAGGGAAAAGTTGTTCAGAAAGTTCATCTTGACAAAATATCTCAAGACCATCGAAATTGGCGAGGTCGTCCGCTTCGTAAACAATTATCATGAATTTTGCAGCAGACCGATCGTGTAAAAATACGCTTGGTCCATCACAAACGTTAAATAAAATTTGGCAAAAGAAAAAGAGGGATATACGTCACGCCGCGGAAGCAGAATTAAAATCGGATCGAGGAATCACGGCAGAATTTGTCGGAAAATGTAGGATCGATGGAACGAGAGAAAAAGAGCGTAGTAGATGAACGGAGCGCGACAACCGGACTTTCATCAGCCGCGGCTACTCATTCGTGTAACACGACCTGGTCGGGGTCTTGCGCGTTTTTATTACATCAACGAGAGTCAGCCAATAAGGTAACTGGAAACTTACAGCACGATCACCAAGATTGCGCACCCTGCAGTGCAGGAAAGCGGTTTGTCCGACGGTCGTCGTGGTATCCCTCTTCGTTGTGTTGTCGAAGTAAGGCTGGCTAAAGGGTTGCTCCCAGTAAGAAGACGGATGGTGCTCCACCACCGATCCCCCGCTCTTCGCCGTGCACTCTGCCAAAAGCAATAAACACCGTTAATGGTATTTCGTTCTCGTCGAGCTAGTCCATCCATGCGTTTATTTTCGTTGCACAAATTTTCGTTGCGTGGATAGATCGAAGGACAGTTGAGGCTGTCGCGTGATACGGAGAACAAAAATGACGTATACTCGCGGTGTATGTACGTACATTGATGGGAGCAACATCTTCGTTCGAACGATTATTCCGATAAAATATAAAAAGTACGCTAAGAGTAACAAAGGATGCACGTTGCTAACAGAAAGGCAAGTACGTTTTACGTTCCATCCTCTTTATAAGCTCGGCAACGAGAAAGAAACGAAGTAAAATAGCGATGTCACGGTAAAATCACAACTCGGTAATGGCTTAGAGACCGCGCCCTAAGGTGTATTGTTATCATCCTTTCTTTCGTAGCTTTCGCGACCGACGAACTGTCAATTTTTCAAATTTGTTTTAACCAAACCGATGCTATATTTTTAAGCTTGACGCAGAAAATTTCTAGGTCCTTCGGTTTGCCCACACTACCGTCGTACCGTTATTTTCATTTTGTACACTTATGCGGGTATTAAATAGCACCTACGTCTAATTGGTTGTTACAGAACTGCATAAAGTTGTAATAGTTCTAGTCATTCTGGCAGTTCTAATAGCTCAGTTTAGTTCTGAACTCGTGACCTCGCCATCAACAAACTGATTTTCACAAATCGACGTAGTTCTTGTTCTTCCGTAACACGAATTCAACTTCCTACTACGATTCTACTCAAATCCTACTCCGTGAAATTTATTAAACGAAGCACGTTGACAATAATATCACGGTTGTTGATATCCGTATCTGAACTCTGAATCCATCCGATTTCATTCGACGATATTATTAAAAAAAAAAGCCCGCTTGTTGTTATATCCATCAAAATTGACCGCATCCTTCGAATGATTCGATTCTCAACATTCCCGAAATAATGAAACGTCTCTAGAGCTTCTACAAACGAGAAAGTTTCTCTATCCCGGCATGGTAATTCCTAGTATTGTACAAGTACTGGTCGTTTTTTCGAATTAGTCATGCAACGAATTTTCATACTGTCATGATATATCATTCGATAAAGTAAGGATATACATATAAATATTCAGGGAATTCTTATTCCACTGAATTTAAATACTAGTTGTCATATTCGTCACGAAGGTGTACTACGATTATACGAATTTCCTTTGTTCGTATTATTATTCACCAGAGCCGCAAAACGAAATTTGAATTTTAATGAAAACGTGTCTGAAAGAATTCACGCGATCAATAATCGATAACTCATTAGTAACGCAAATGTGGCAGCAGGATCTTTTTACTGGAATAATTTTGCTAACCGAATCAAAGGTTTGTAAATGAATTAACAAATTTGTAGAGCGGAAGTTGATCATTTTTCTTCCTTATCGTGGATACATTTAGCATGTATTTTTGTCCCTTTACGTTCTGTACTCTTTGGTTCGGTGTTTCTAAATTCATATGTTCATATATTCAAATTATAGCGATCGATACGCGCATGAATGTACTTTCGAATCGGTTTAGCTCCAGCTTAAAATTCCGACAAAATAATCTTCCATCATCTCTCCTCGTCTCTGACGAGTACGTTTCATCGTAATTGTAAGAAACGCGTTGCACTTCTCTAAATAGACAAATTTTTGTAGCGCAAAATGTTCTCTCGCAAATTATTCGCTGATTATTGAAATCAATTAACGAAAACGGTCAGAATTCATTTATTTCGAGAGAATTCCATATTTTCATTTTTTATCTAGGTCGAATCTTCGAAAATTAATTTTTCGCCATTCTGATAAAGCTCGAATATTTTTGTTTAACGACTGTTTGTAACGTTGACTTAACGCAATACCCAAAGTTGATCAATTTTACTTCGTTTCTATTTCCCTGCATTTTCCCTCGACGGGACATTTACTAGTCCTCAATTTTTTTTCATTTTCATTACTCTTCATGTATATTTTATTCCACGTTCCAGTTAAAATCGAAAGATAGTACGTGCTACCAGAAGAAAATGTTTCTAGCAAATTTCACGTGATAGGAATTTTCTTCGAAAACGTTCAAATAATATCGATGCTTCGATTCCATTGTCAAACTGAACTAAAACTGGACAATTTTTTGTACGATACTCGAACGAATTGAAAACTCCCCTTCACACAGGAATACATATAAATCGCGGAGAACGATAAAATTCGTTATTAGCGAAACATTCGTTCGATCGTTCGTGAAAATGGTTTGCAGACTAGCCAGAAGCGGCGTTTCCTTGCTTTTGAACGTCCGAAATTCGTTGGAACGAAATTATAGAAACGAATTCAAGTGCACGCGCAGCTGCGGCATGATTTATCGGACGCAACTAAAATTTGAATCGATAATTAATCGGTCGTATAGCCAGCATTGCGACAGAATCGCGTGTTCGCGTTCAAGGGTCCTCTAATGGTTGGCTTTTTCACCTGTCACTCAGTTTGTTCGTCGTACTGCTCTCGCTGTTAGCTTTTTGCTAGAGAGCCACGTTACACGAAACGTCCAGTCATAAGATATTCGAGCACTAGCCGGTCGATAAACTCGTGTAAAAAGGATCGTAATTGGTGTCGCGCTCTACCGGAACACGCGACATGCGAAAAAATACTTCGCTTTTGATCAATATCGTCATCAAGTTTTTATATTCGAGCGAACGTGAGAAACGCGTAGAACGCATCGAAAGCTTCGAATCGGCTCGATCGTCGTGTTGCTCCGATCGAAACGATAACGACAAAAAAATATGCCACTGCGTTTCTACAACCTGTGATTTTCAAATAATCGATCACTATTTTAACGTTTTCCATCGTGGCTTCAACATCGTTTCTCAATTTTTATTAGTTTCCGCGTATTTACGCAGTTCCTAAATCAACCTTCAAATATTTTTCTGCTTCAAAATAACAGATATGTTTTTCTATTCCCGGTTTATTTATTGTCTTTGTAACGGTAATCATATTCCGTACGGAGCAGTATTTCTCTTCTCGGTAAATTGGATTTCACCGATTCGATCATTTGTCAATTAGTCAATTTATTTAGTTGTGTGTAAAAATGAAAATTAATCGTCATCGAGATAGCTAACAACAAGCAGCATCGTTAAATATTTCTCTTCGGCGATGTAAATTTATTAAACGAAACATTCGAGGGTTAAAATTCAAAGCAAACGTAACTTTATATTCTATTTCTCAGACTACTATGACCGCCGCGTCGTAACGACTTTATTTCCAGCTAATGATGTTTTCACTGAAATACCGTGTCGTTATATCTCCAAGGGTTTCTTTACACGCCTCAGTGAAGTTGGAAATTTTATGAAGTTTCTCGCGTCAGAACCTCGTAACTTGCAGGTCGATTTTTCATAAACGCGACGATGTTATTATTAAGATCTCGAATTATTCGACAAAGTTGCACGTTTGACGAACCGCCTTAAATGATTAACGATAACACAAGATCCAATAAAGCGTGTTTGATAAAACAACAGTAAGAAATTGCAGCTTAATTTCGATAGTATAACCTGATAATAGACTTTTTATCCAACAAACTGTAACGTATCGATGAATAATAACGTCGCAGAAATGATACAGTCGTTTATAACTTAATTTATGGCTGGGATAAAACGAAGAACAGTATTTTTATAACAAACGGGGCATTATATGCATATTCGCGGAATAAGGTAAAACAAAGTAAACCGAACGTGTTACGAAAATGCATACACGTAGCTTACGGCAAAGTAATACAGCGCGGCAATAAATAAATAGTTGGCAACTAATACCTCATGCGATATTTGTTAGCTGCATTGTACAATATGTAGATTTACCGGCGATGGATTTATTTCGCTTGTAAATCTATTAAAAGAAAAATTGTTTTAACCGCATCGTAATGGCCATCCATCCTCTCTATCCAACTATGTACGAACAAATAAATTATTATCGTGGTGAACGCGAATTTCTCGGTATATCAATGAGAAATTGCTGGAGAATCTGTGAAAAAACAGGCTCCTGTCCACACGACACGGATCAGGGGCCAAATATGCCTTAAAACGCGGATGAAATTATGTGATTTCATTGGTAGTTTAAAACAAGGAAACATTCGTATTTCCTTATTTTCATATATTATAAGTTGCACGCCACGCGTCTTACTCTTGGGCGTTCGCGGTTAGTTAGCAAGACAATTCTTGGAAGGCTTAGCGACGAAAGGATGAGGAGGCGTGGAAGGGATGATAGTGGTCATCAGTCGAAGGAAACATAAATGTTTCCTTATATTTCATATATTATGTTGTAAGCTGAACGCTACGCATCTTATTCCTGAGAATTCGCGCCAATTGGCAAAAGAAGGCTCAGTGGCCAGCGAGCCGAAAGCCGAGAGGCGTGGAGGGGATAATAATGGTCGTCTGTTGAGGACACAGCTCGAGATTATTTATACAGATTCATTAAAACGGAAGTCGTCTGAAGATGGTAGCTGCAAAGGAGGAGTTCGTTAACCTTCTTTGTTCTATCTGAACTTTGGTTTTGGAATGCTTTGAAAAAAACTCGAGGTGCTTGCTAATGGCTTGAAACGAACCACTCGTCGATAGGCGCCGTTCGTTGAATCGCGCTTCTTTTTGTACCAACTTCTACCAACACCTAGCTTCCGTTTCCTCGCCGACAGATAGTTCGGAAGAAAAGCATCGGCATCGGCAGTGCAGATTCGCGGGATGCTTTTGTGTGCCGAACTATGCCAGAAATGTTTTAACATCTGTAGAATATTTAACGAGGAAAGTCGGGATTTAAAGGAGCCATCGCATCGGTTTTCATCTTTGCTTCGCCAAGTTACAATTATCTTGGAGGCACGGTATTGTCCCTCGATGGTTACGATCGGAATTACCGAGAACGCGATGGATATTCTATGGATATGCCGCGTCGTCGGAACAGCAACGAGCATAATACAGTTATCGGGTATAAGAATTTTTACATATCGGAGCGCGTTCTGTTTTGCGACAAAGGTCTTTACAGATAACGAACCGAGCCTTTCCTCTTTCTAATTGAGAAATTAAAAACGAGACCCTTGCGTTTTGCGCCACGTGATTGTTTCTACGATATCTGTTATGAAATATTTGCAACGAATAAATAATATAATAGAGAAGAATTAGGTTCTTTCGCGTGCTTCGTTATTTCATTAATTGTAAGAGAACGCGGCTTCGATAACTGTTACGTTATTATTTCCATCGAACTTACACGTACGCGTCGTAATATAATTCCACCGAGAGATAACCTACGTCATTCTCCGAGTACTCGCCAGAAAAGAGAAACTTTCTTGTTTTAGCGGAGAAGCCAATACGAGTCTTTGTGAAATATATTTAAAACGTTTGTCTGTGGTAAGCGCGGACGGATCTCGCTGTAGACTACTGCTTGTTGCATCTATCTTTGTTTATCATATTGTGCACAACGAAACGAAAGCAATTAATTTAATAGCAGCAACGAATAATCGCGTCTGGAACCTCCAACAGAATGAATTTGTTGGAATTGTCGATCAATTCAATTCTCTACCGTTTAATTAATTGCTATTGTTCACGCGATGAAATAACGCGATATAACTAAAAATAACGAACGATAAATACGCAAAAACACGCAACGATACTATACACGTATATCCACCAATAAACCGCTTCCCTGTTACAGAAGGTTTCCTAGCGTTTTACGTTTCTAGGTTACTGACGAGTCTAGCAGAGCCAGGCTGAAATACACACTTTTCTTTTCTTTAATCTCACACTATTGTTCCACCTTTTTCTTCGGTACAACACTCTCGCAGTTCTGTTCTGTTGTCAACGTTCGTTGTATTTATAGATAGTGGTTTGTACGTTTGAAGGCGATGTACGTTCTCAAACCGAAGACATAAGAGACCACGCGGGTGTATTTAATAATGTTTAAAGGGAATGGAAGAAAGAAGGTAGGAAAACATCCTCGAAATATCTCGTTGCGCTCTTGCTAACGGTAAGTGAGAATGAAATGCGAAACCTCTTGCTGAAATCCGAGTGGCTCGTGTCCTCGACATCACGCCTTGCTCGTTCTGAAAGTTAGCACATACCGGAAGTAGTGCACTCCACGCATTCTCTAGCTTGGTTTTTTCTACACAAACCTCCTCACGATACGATATCTTCCACGCTAATGTCATTTTGACAAATATGTCACAAATCTGCTGTTCCACTTTCTCGGATGTTGCTCCGATAACGTATCGTCGAGGTCTGTTATTACGTCGTTGAAAATCTCGCCAGTAACTCGTTCGCTCATTTCGACGCTAACTCGACCAAGTAAATTTCTCAAGCCTCGAGGTACGAGTACATCCGACGTACATCATCGATTTCTCTGTTAATTAACGTGTAATTAGAGATTTTATCCCATTCGGATAATTATCAAAAATGTATTAAACCAGGGAAATAAAACTTCTTCGACTCGATTTAACGATGATAAACGAACGACTCATCTCCATTCTGTCCTCTAATTTTCCTCCGTGAAGGTTACTTCTACGTAAAGAATATTCCTCGCTGTTCGATGCGATAAGATCGTCAGTGTCCGATCCTAAATTAAATTTCAAACTGTATCGGACGGTAGACGGAGATTCGGCCAAAAAACACTGCTAAACGATTCTTTGATAAATCGATACGAGTTAGGTTCTTCGTATCTTGATAACCACGTCTGGCACACGTTAGCCTCGAAGCACGGATAAATTGAACTCTCAGCTCTAAAGACCGACTATTGGCTATAGGATATAGTAGATAACTAGAGATTCGTCTAACAATCTAACTCGTCTTCTCTTACCATGTTATTCTTTCGAGATGCTCGTATTGTGAAACGCGAACGTTTTAGGTATAAGTCTCTATACGTATCTTGGAAGTCACGTCTACCTAAGTTTCCATTAATCTTACGTTAAAACTTAACGCGTTGACTTGTTAAACACGCCTTGTTACCGTGGAAGAGTTCGCTGGCCTTTGCCGTATGAAAAAGTTGCAACTCCTGAAAGAGCAACCGTGCGCGCTTCGTCCAATCTTTTTGGAGCTGATGAATGTAAGTTGCCGCGATTAACGAGTGTGTTTATTCAAACGAGCGTGCCTTTCTTCGATAGTAAATAAGAACCGGGTTACGTAAATCGCGCAGAACGGTCCACGCTATACGAGAGACGATCTATATAACCTTAGAAACGATGCTCCCTCGTTTCCTGTAAAAGTGAAACGCCGAGTGAAGAAGACTTTTCGTCGTTTCGTTTCTTTTACTGCGCGGGAATAAAACACCAGGAGAGATAGTTCTTTTATTATTTTACTATTGTCACTTCATAAAAGTAAGAACGAGAATGGTAGAATTCTTTTATTTCTCGTTCCTCTCATCTTTCTTCTTTTATTTTTTCCTTCGTGGAGATATAACGCTAAAGAGGAAACACTCTGGTCGTTAATTTTCTCCGTGTCGTAAGTGTAATACGTAAAGACGCAAATTTTCTATCGTTCCGAGCTTCTGTTTCGGTTTTAGCTTTCCGTATTACGAGAGATGTAGCGGAATTTACTCGAGTCGTTCGGTTTTTCAAAATTAAACGCGAGCAACAGGATTCTCGATTGTCGTTGCCTGTACCTTTATCGCGGAAAGTTGAAACGAAAGAAGGAGATCTCTCGGCGATCGTACACGTTGCATCGAGTCAAATCGAAGGCAACGTTTTAACTTTGTTATTACATTCGGTGGAAGAGTTTGATATTCGAAAATAACCGAATCGCGTTAACATAAAATAGGAAATAGAGTATCAGAGCGAATCATGGATCAAACTCAAATCTTGTTTTCGTTATACAAGTTTAAACTTGCATATAACGTAGTAGAAAAGTTGTTCGTAAACTCCTATGACGCTATATCGTTATACAATAAGACTTATCCGCACGGAGAGTTAGGCAACCGAGTCGTACGATCAGTTCCGCCATCACAGATTTTCCTACGAGACATCTTTCAGCCTCTCGACGAAATTTATCATCTGACAACCACCGATGTAGTCTCAAATTAGCAAACTCACCCCGAGGCTTTCAAGATCAACGGCGCATGCTTTCAAGCGCGTTTCAGGAAAAACGTTTAAGCAACGACGAATTAGGCCAGTTCCATTCGCGTCATGTCGATTTTTTACAATGGCGAAACAATAACCTTACGCAATTTTATATCGCCGTAAAAAAATTCGATCGCTTAACATATATCATAGACACGTATCTGCTGCAATACAGATTTTAAAGTGCACTTCGTTTCTACCGTTATTCCATCGTAAGCTAACGTAGCAGATAGTTACGTTTAATATCAATGTCTACGCGTACACGTAAAAGATAGAAATTTAAATAAATAAAAGATTTCCTTTCGCGAACAAAATAGTCCGAGAGGAAGCATCTGCATCACAAGGTCTATCTTTCCGAATTATGCAATTTTATTTCTCACTGGATCATCCTCTCGAATCTAGAACATCGGTGACTTACTTATGTATATGCGTTCATGTACGTGTATATCTATGTAGGTTTTGCATGAGAATACATCTTGAAAGAAAGAGATATTCAAAATATCGGAAAAGCGACGTGAGAGAAGAGAGAAGACTTAGGAAATAAATTCAACAGAACCAAACTACTATTCTCGAGGTTCGTAAATGCCGTTTCCACTTCAATGATATTTTACTTACGTCGTGGCCAATCAGGATATTCCCTGAATTCAAAACCACGGATATATAACAACGATATAAATATATAACAAGGCGAAACGTTAACCGCCGTGTATTACGACAGTCAGATCGATAACGTTTCGAGCGAGGTGGAGTTCGTGATAAATCAGAAAACGTAAGAGCAGGGCGCATTTATCAGGCGAAAAACGGATCTCTAACGAAAATATGAAGATTCATGTTTGTGGAACACGTTTAAATTGGAATCTGTCGCAGTGCTTGGCGCAAGTGCTTGCCGTAATGCGAAAACTTTTTTCGAGTCGAACTCGACGTCTTAACTTGGCTCCTGTTCTTTCGCGAAACACCCGCACAACGACTAAAGGACTACGGCTCAAGAAGCCACGAGTATAACGTATTACGAGTAGGTATACTTTTTCGCTCTCTTCTGTCTACTCTCCGCCTGTTTTTCTCTCAGGATTTCCGTAATTCCTTGCTGTCGTCGGTGAATTGAATTCCGAGGCATTTTTTAAGAAATCGCCAGATCTATCGAACGCTTTCAAAGGCGGAGCTTCTTCGTGATACCGCGACCGTGCTGGTTCAAAAGAATTTTCTTGTTTGCGGGAATATCGGGCAAATACATATAACCATGAAAATGTAGAAAGCGTAGTCGATAAACAGTGAGAGTAGATTTTCTTCATCTTGCGTGGATATTCCAGCCGGACTAACCGAAAGGTAGAGAAACACGAGAAAATACTTTGCGCGAGTTGTAACGGATTACATATAGCGAGAGAATAATATATGGCGCATAAACAGGAAGTTTTATTTGATTCTGAAATTAAATAAGATTTATTCAGATCGTTTCGAAACGACACATTTCGCGGCGAAACTAAGAACTTTGTTCTTTAGGTAGCGCTTTATGTTTTAAAGCTCCACGGGGCGTTTCTCGTGGTACGCTCGTACATAGTTATTCAACCACAAAGTATTCTGGTTACGTTTTCAATGAAACTATTTCCTCGTCTTTTGCAACGAGAAGCGTCTATACCGAAACGAATAACGTTCCGAAATATTACCGCTAAATATATTTCGCTCGCGTAAATTGTTTCATACGAATAAAACTCTGCAATTCCTATTTACTACTTTTGTTTGAATTTTATGTTAAGTTCGACACTACGTGGGTATCTGTCTCTTATTACTAATTCGTAATAATACCAACATCGTGATAATATTAATTTTCATAATAATATCAATATCCTGGTTATGCATTCGCCTATAAAGGATGATACATGTTAATATACAGTAACATAGAGTATTGAATTTCAAATATATGTATATTTCCAAAAATACATGGTTTCCGGTACAATCAATCAAATCGCGGAATATCCTACGACTATATGTATTATGCGACGCTTACTATGTATAGTTCTGCAGCATCAAAATAGCGCCTGAAATATCGTGTATCGGTTTTTAACGTTTAAAAATCGCAAACGCAAAAATATCACGGTGACCCGGCAAACCGAACTCGAACTACGAATCTAGCGCAACTCGGGGGACGAAGGTGATCTTTAAACTCAACGCGACGTATGCAGCGTATCTGGTACAAGCTACGAGTCACGGGGATGAAGACTATGATATTCGGTGCCGCAGAGCGTAGACCACGCCGTCTGACACCTTCTACGAAGATTCTAAGAATCTAAGTAAGATTAAACGCGAAACTTTCCTACTCACGGAAATCTATAAGGAAATATCAAAGTCTGTGCTATGAAATTTCCGAGTAGTAAGGATTAACGAACTGATTCACGATTAAACGTAACGAAGAACGGCGACATTCGCGATCTTTTCATGAAAATTTCCCGTTTTCTGATTCGTTGTTTTAATTTCGATAAAAATTCGATATCGCCGATATGGCCGGTCGCGATGAAACAACACTCTAACGGGAACAGAATGAAACGTTCCGTTTAGAATAACAAAGTCGAGTTGAATTTTTCAAATGTAGCGCGTGCGTGTGAGAACAATTTTTACGTTTTATCACAAATGAAAAATGCGTATGAGGTAATATTTGATCGTTTGAACTGGACTGGATCCTGTGAATTCAGTTTCCGGAGGTACGTTTTCCATATTGATATTTCTTAAATCAGCCAGAAACGTCGGTGGCTACCACTGGATAATAAATGGTTCTTTTAACCAGAAGTGTTCGCAAGAGCGTTCGATCGGTTTCTACCGTTATCTGCCATGGAAAACCAACGAGGAGTTTTCGCGTTTTACGGGTCTCTTCTTGTGTACTTTCGCCTCGTTAATGGAAGCAATCCAACAGGATGATATATACATTTTCCTTAACGAAGTATAAACTGTTACCACGATATTTTATGGATTTTGCTGCTACCACTTTTGAACGGAGAACATTTTTAATTTACTCTTTCCTCTATTCCTACTTCGTAGTAATTTGTACGGTTTTAGTAATGATCCGGTAAAGTGCGACGTTATTTAGGTCATTCGCATAGCTATGCTTTCCGCGTTAAAGTTCCTATCTGTATTTTACATTCGGAACTTCTCGTCTCGTAAATTAAACTTTAGATTTGTGATATCGAATATCGAGGGAAAAGAGCGATAGCTTTCCCAAGCGAAAGAGTAAAACTTGTTACTTGATATCGAAACCTAATTTCATCTCGCTCCTAATGGTTTCAAACGTTTCATTTACGTTGCGTTTTATCATTCGTAGCATCTCCGTTTTAAAAATCTTATCGTAGTAAATCGTAGAAAATCGTAATAAAACTTGATATTAAAGGGAATAGCGTTCGAACGTGTTTAACTAGAACGTACGTACGATAAATTTTGAAATTCGATTTTCTCGAAAACTATGCCGAGAATGAAAAAATCTTATTCCACGTCTTTTCTTTACTTTCGCGTTGGAAATCGAGACATACTCGCTTTTGCGTGTGATTCGCTTGAACTTTGTATAACTGGATAGCGCAACGTATTTGTAGACACAGCAAACACAGGGACCGCGCTATTAATTCGAATTTCAAATGACTGATAAGCAATCGCACAGTGCACTCGCACGTGTGATACACTAGTATGAACATTTATAGTTACTTCTATACGCTGGTGATCGATGTCATCATAAATTCCGCGACGTTACTTGTTTCCACCTGCTCCTCCACACCCGTTGCATGTCTGCGCATTTATCAGCGACTTAAGAGGCGTTTCTAGAGTCATTGCTAGTCGCGTTCTATTTCGACAAATCTAACCGAATTAAGCGGTGGCAGGTATCGTTTTTGGATTTGCTTCGTTCAAGCACGTTACATTACAGCCCCAAGTATTTCGCTGATACGTTTATCGATCATTTTTATTTATTTTACGATCGCTAATATCCAAAAAGGAAACATCGGCTTCGCAAACTATTAAGATATTCGTTTAATTTACAGATGCGATGATTTTCATTTAAAAATAATTACGTAGAACGTTGAAATATATATTTGAATTATATGCGTTTCAACTGAACGCTTCATCCCGATAAATAAAACTCTTGAAACGTGCAATATTTTCTGCCATACTTTGACATATTTTAACAGAATCAATTAAGTTGCATACATGTTTCAGGTAAAATAAATATTGAAAGCAATAAATATACACGTTTTGTATATGTTTCGGTTTGATATCTGCAGACTGATCACTAATACGAGAGGAGGGACCAGAAAGAGAGGGAAGGAAAAAGAAGGATGCAACTTTTAGGAAATTGTGTTTCATTCTCATATTGACGGTACGAGTGTAAGAAGCCCGTCTCGAGAATATTCATATTTTTTTGAAAATTATGTAGGTTTATGGAATTTTTAATTAGTTTCTTAATCAGTTTGAATCGGATATTTCTTTGAAGAAATATTCGAGTAAATGTCACTGGTATTCGAACGTGTACACGCACAAACACACGCGTACGTACGTATAATGTTCGCATGTACAAAAGATAATGCGAAACGGATTAGCTTCCTACGTGTGTTTCTCCTCTCATTACGTGGTAAACTGTTTCTCTCTATATTATTCTACAATAGATTCTATATTATATAACGTTTGTATTTGCACTTGGAAATGAGCTTTCGAAATAACGATAAAGGTAAGGTTACAACGTATTTTTTACATCACATTCTAGTTTACCGTTACTATCGCGTTTTACGTTATTTCGTAATTCGAATTGCGCGCCGCTATCCGCATTTGTATTTGCAATTACGATGTGGCCAGCAACTTTATTTCATAATTAAAAATTATTGTGCGATCGTATTGGCGCGTGGTAACGAGACACCGTGGTGCGACTCTCAACGAAACCCTAAATAACACGGTTACACAGTTTGCATTTCATAGAAAAATTCTTCTGCTGGAAACGTGGTATTTTGATCGAGTAACGGTAAATCGAATTTTCTTTTTAAATCGAGCTGGCTGCGTCATAATTGCGCGTGAATGAAGCTTTTTCCATTATTTGTATTCCACGATAAATTTATCCTGTCGTGTACATACATCAAAAACATTTGTTGTCGTATTATTCTCCGTCGATTACACACGCACGTTTGAACAAATACGTCATCGATGATTTTTTCAATCACGCAAAGCAAACGCAATTACTTCTGAAATTGTAAATCTCTTATTTCATTGAATTATCCTTTGTGTACAACTTTTACTCGAATTTTTACCTTTTCCGTTTGTATTTGTACGCGCGCATATTCATACACTGTTTATGGTCGTAGAGTTAGCGCGCGAAGTTCGCAACTCGAGGGACTTCTCAAAGATGTACTATCCAACAGCGTGGCTATAAAGCGATAAACCAGAGAGTAAAGAGGAAAAAGAGAAAAAGACAGAGAACGCTTTTCCTTCGCGGAAAATGAACCAGCTGTCCCAGATTCAATCTCTAAAGGAACAAGACGAATTCCCAGGAGTTTCCAAATGTAGGACAGTGAAATGTCACGCGAGCAGAACAATTGTTTTTAAGGGTTTCGAATTTGTTTCGGGACGACGAGTTCACGAAGGTGCAGTTTCCACATAGTCCGACTAAGTATCTTTCGTTTCCAATTCTCTGTTCAATTTGCGTTCAACGTACGAAATATCGTCGCGTCTGTTAAAGCGTTCTATTCCACGGTAGCTGACTTTCTTCCGTTTATCTTTACGAAAAAAAAGAGATCGTATTTTTGACGTTTGTGAACGTTGCCCGATGTTCTGAAACTTCTATCGACGTGTCACCTATTAATTCGGCGAGTTACTAATGCGAAAGAACGTTAAAATTAAGGAAGAAAGATGCGATTAAGAGACTAAAGTATACCGTTTGAAGGGAGTAAAGTAGTAAAAGATTACGAACCAAATTCAAATAAACGAAAGCTCGTGCGATAAACGTTAGAGTATCGTGGTTTGAAAGGAATCGATGGGCAGAACGTTCTGCCACGCGATCGATCAAGGACGAAAGCGACTCGAACCGATTACAACCTTTAAATACGGATATCGGTACGAGAACGGAGAGACGAAGCAATTGGAAGTAAAGGATCTCAATTACGTGGAACGAACGAACGAACGAACGAACAATTTTGACGAACAACGAATCGACGATAAACGCAAGAGAAAAAGGGTTTTAGCGTCAGCAGCTAGCAGCTACGATAAGAGTGGTCTCGCGCTCCAAAACCTAATTACATTTCTGTTTCCACGAAAACGAAACGATCACGAGACTCGATTTACGAGAAACTTTGTGCATTGAAACGAACGTCGGATATAATCGAGTATCGGTTGCAAATAAGAGTGACGATTTTTAAGTAGTGGACGTTGCGTCGACGCGAATCCCCTAATCCCACTCGAATGAAAAACCTTGCTGCAACTTTTTCAATTTGCCATGGCAAAGGAAACGCCTGATAAATACAAGCATTTCATTGTAATTAAAGCTAAGCAAAGGGTAGTTGGAGAAAAGCGAGCAGCTTGAAAAGAACGCTGTAAGCGACTAAGGATCTTCGAGGATTTAATTACAGCAACGAAAGAAACGTGCGAGCTCGCGTCTTTATGTATAAGATGTTTGAAATCTGTGTGCTCCGTACAGATGGAAATGTACTGTGTTTCATCGGATGCATCTAATACGATTAATAATGAAATTTTCTATAATCTGCTATCCGAAGGAAACTTTATTTACCGTGCTTCCAACTTCAGCGAGTAAGATTTATTTCCGGAGCTCGGCTCCTAAACTTTCGCGACACACACATCGAAAATTCTGTGCTAAACCTGGCTACGGTGATGCATCGTAACGAGTTTTCTCGATGTTCAGCTAATTCTTATTAATTATTCGCTGTTCGTTTAATGATTCGTTATTTCATTGTTGGAAATATTTTAGAAGGATATCAAATTTTATAAGATTCTATAGTTGGCTCTTTTATTTATATAAAGAATTCGATAATGTCATTTACTCTGAACGACATTTCCGTAGATCTTAAAGATATAGAGTGTCAAGCAAGAGATATTGGTAGGAAATTTAACGGCTTCTGATATAATCTACGATAAGACAGAGACGATGGATAAAGGAATTGCGTTTCAAGTTTTGTTCGTTACTTATCGACGTTTAAAAATCGATTAAGGTATGTCTGTGGCCTGAAAAAAGTCTCCGGATGAATGTAGGCCAACCTAATCGACAGGGGACTCGATGATCTTCGAGGCCGACACGTGTCTGCCAGGTTATTTCGTACAGTTCGTAAGAGAAGAAGAGTACTACGTTGCTGAGAAAAGTCGTAGATTAAATCTGCTTGATTGCAAAAATCCATTAGAGGATGTCAAAGCCTTTTGGCTATCTGGAACTATTGGAACATAGCGCAATCTCGCGTAGTTTGTCGTGAGATAGGATTCATATTGAATGCACGAAGGAGCATTGATCTCGTATTCTGGAACGCTTAGCAATTTGCAATTATTAGCTAGTTACTGATGCCACCTTTGGCGTCGCGATTTGATACCGAATACAGAAATTGAGATATTCTCTGATGTAATTGTTTTCCCGATTTTACGAAGCATCATCGGACAATGACTGCGATTACTGTACGTAATGAAATTTCATGCCAGTTGTTAGCGAGAAATTCCAATATTCCGATAAATTGACCTCTGTGATCGTGTGTGGATTAAACGACAAACGATTAAAGAACTGTTGCACGTATGCAACAGCTAGAAAGATTAAAATCACCAGGCTTCTTCGTTGTATACGATACGAACGCAATATCGTGGAAGCGAACGACGACCAGTGGTATTTCATGGCGTAATCTCTTTTTCATTTTCTTTCGTGAATTTGGAAGGTGTCGCGACCATTTAAACGCTGTCACAAAAATGAATCTCATAAAATGTCGCAGCATCCGACGTAACGAAATTTTCATGTAACCTGTCTAGCAACGTTCGAGCTAAAAACTATATGATCATTACGATGTATATAATTTTATTTAACTCATTTCATACGGACTTTGTCCGATGTTCGCGAGCATCAACGCTCCTTGTTTTGCTTTACTTTTGTTCGTTAAATCATACTTGTATAACGTGCAACGGATATTTATACGCTTACGATACATCGATCTGACCGTGAAAAAAATGTTCGCGTCTAGAATTTGATCGGAAAGATAAACGAGGTACACCGACTTTCGCTGTTAACGGAATTCGTAGGATTTAAATGGCAGTACCGTAGAAAATTATCAGCTATCAGCGCTATTTACCGTGTAAATTCTCAATTAACCTTTTTCAATAGCCAAATTATGAAACCACGTTGATTCAGCCGGCCTCTCTATAATAAAATTTCATTAAAGGCTCTCGGAGATCGGTACATGCCATTAATGATAATAATAGCCAGGGAATTTATTGGATTTTTTAGTCGGCCAACAATGCCTCCGGCGAATATAACGTTCCATGCTCTGTGCCCCCAGCTTTTTGCCCATCCCATATTACGGTACGAGCGTGTACGAATGAACGATGTGCATGCAAGCGTGGCAATGCAGGACCAATGTCGAAAACATTGCTTGTAAGGTGTACGAAGCGAAATATCCGCGGATTCCATCCAAAGAAATGTTGATAAAGACACCGATATTCCCTGCAATTGCTGCAACACGAGCTTTAAAAGACAACGTTTCCGCCAGTAGCTTCTCATCCCATTACATCCAATGAAATTTTAACGCATCTTCTTACATATTTCCATTTATTTCCAAGTTTCTACCGAAGGAAGCACCGGCTCACCGGCAGATGCGATTTGGAATAAAGTTGCGAGTACAACGGTTGACGTTTTTCAAAATTTAGAGACACTTTTTAACGCGATAGATTATTCCGAAGATCATGGCATGGCAAAAGCGGATGAGTATATCTCTCGCGTACCAGTGTATATATATCGGTAGACGTGAAAACCACTGCCATAAAATATCGTTTGCTATTCCGTTATGTAGCTTCGCTAGCTTAAATCGAACGCAATTTCTGTTATTTTTGTAGTACTGGTGCATTGAATTTGTTTGGCGGACTCGGCATATTCGACGAATAATTTAACAGGCGAAATATAATTTTCAGCGAAATAATTGTTGAATATTGAATTACATATTAAGGAATAATGATAATAAGAGTGATAGTTTGACTAGGGTATATTTGATAATAATAGTAACAATAATAGTAACAGCAATGTATTTTGCGAAAACCAAGGCAAAGCAATGCAAAATTATTTGAACTAAAAGGCTAAACTACAGAGAGAATCGAACGATTGGTATTTTCAGGGCTGGAAAATGATCAGCGGGACGATAAAAAGGGCAAAGAAATTATAATAGAGAACTGGGGAGATGAATTAACGATTAAGCAAAGGAATGCGGCTGTGATTGGTTCTTTCAGAAAATTAATATCAGTCAAAATTTTCATTTCCATGATAATTAATACGCGAATACGAAAAATCGACAAGAATCAAATGTTTGATGAAAATAAATTATAATTCAACAAGGTATTAAATCATTTGTTGATTAGCATGATAAAGATTAAAATAAATATGTTGCATTTTAATAGCGCCACTATTCCAGTTATTTATGGCTGGTTTATTGAAAGATCTATCGACCTTCGCTTAATAAACATGCGATCAAACACGAACAATTATTCTGAAGAAATTGCGAGGGTCTTTGAATAAAAACGATAAAAACAAGAATTCTGGAGCGCGCTTTTCATTCCAATCTTCGCTATTAGTTTGAAGGGTTACGTCAATAACGAACCATAAAATTGGAATGCGCAATTTAATACGCGATTCGATGACATTTATTTCTCTCTATTGTTTGAATCCATTTTCCCCCGACCATCGTAAATTTTTAAATAGTTCCATGTAGATAATAACGAACAAGATCTTTTATTAAATATCATGTTTCTCGCTTTGTACTCGTAATTAAAGCAGCTTAATAATCGGAATCTGTTTCGATTCTACGCACAATAACGCTACAGAGATTAATGCCTTTTGGAGAAGAAAAAAAAAAAAGAAAAAAGGAGAAAAAGAAATAGAAAAAAAAGTAGACGAACGACAAAACATCGATTTTATGTTTAAAAGTAGTTAAAGAATCTGCTTGGTTCGGAGTAAAAACCTTAATGGAACGCTTCTTTGTGTACTGTCGTTTCCATCGAGTTCTAAAATCACGGTTCCACGCTTACCCTGTTTTACGGTTTCCACAGTTAGTTGATCGATTTACCTACGCTTGCCGAAGATTGAATTCGAAACTTTGAGATTCAGACATTTACGTGCAATATATCGAGATGTCGAGAGAATGGAATTGAAACAGAAAACTATACTTTGACAAGCACATTCTTCGACATGATGGATTATTTCTTTAGAGATTGCTTCTTCGCGAGAGAAATGGGTGGTCGAAAGATATCGAAACAATAGCGATACATTTTAATATTATACAATGCAGATGGATCGGAGTTGTTACCTTCTCCTTTTCATTTCTTCCCTTTCTTCTCGTTGAAAGACTTTGCCTCCTATTAGCGCGATACTGGATACCCTCCATCTTCTATAATGCACAATATCGATGCTCGATACAATTAATTAAATAATTTATCGTCGCTAGAATTAAACCAAGTACCGGATCTATTTTTCATGAAACGACTAGACTCGTGGCAAACTCATTCGGACGCGTCACGAATACCGAGCTCGAACGTTCATAGCTCTCGGATCAAAGCTCGTGACGATTGTCGGCTAACTTTTACCCTGATTTGGGGTGTATTTATGGCGTTGGCAGATATACGTACGCGTGGCTTTGTCTCTGACCACGATGACATCATTTCTTTGTTCAAAGCGAACGCACGTACAGGAACATCCGCCACGATAGAACGCGTTCCTGAAAGCCACGGCACCTCTGACTCGCATAATATCCTTTGTTCGAATATTAATAAACTAACACGAAACAAGAAACGCGCGATTAGAAATAACGTATTATATCGTAAAAGAGATAAATAATAGAAAAAAAGGGACGAGGATTGAAAGCGTAAAAGGAGAAACAGATATAACAAGATAAGCATGGGAAAAGCTTGGAACAAAGAGATACAAAAGTAGAAACTTGAGTAAAGTTCGCAAAGAAGTTTCAAGCATAGACAGGACATGAGATCTGTCAAGAGCAACTCTTCGGTAGAAAGTTACTTTAGGACGTGCCTCGTTTATTAGGAATATACATGAACCCTTGGTCCGGAATCCAGGTAACGCGAGTATAGCTGGCAGACAGGCTGATTGATTAAACGAAATTGCAAATTTAATTACCGACGCGTAACATTTATTTGAGAAAAAATTCCAATTGGCTGGAATTACGAATAGAATCATTTTTTATCATTCTTTATCTGGGACAGGTAGTAATAATTTAAACAGTACATTTTAAAGACTTGTGACAGTTATATACATGCTGAGAATCTCATCGAAAGATGTAGATTTGATAGACTGAACGTCGTGAAAAGTCGCGGCTCTCAGCGTTTTAAGCGTTTGTAGCTCATGGCAACAAGAACCGATCTCGATGATTTTCCAGCTCGTGTATAACCGACTTAAATTTTCGTTGGAGGCTCGGATAAGAAGGTTGCAAAAGGCAATCTTCGCTATTTTCTCCACCGACCAATTGCAACTTTTTCAAAAACTATTCTTACGTGTTATCTAATAAATTAATTCGTTTAATTTCTCGAAAAGAAAAAGGAAAAGAGCTTAAGTCGTTTGGTGCAATTTTTAAAAAGTTATTCTGTTTTAGAGAATATCCGAATATTAATGCCGGCCACTGTATATCACTGTACGTAAGGCTGCTACAGTCGTGCATATAAAAATGACACTGGCCGCTTTTATCATTTTCCCAGAGAAGATGAAAACTTAATAAAATTAAAAGATAAATTAAATCAAGAGGAAATTATTGACCGCTTCAGTGCACGGAAGAAAGTTCTAAAAATGGACAAGAGAGTATATATCATCGTCTATGAGGGTATGCTCATTACACTTTACAAAGGAAAATTTTATCCCACCAAGTACTTATTATTGCAATCATAAATAGAGTTGGAGGGAAAATTTATGATCTTCAGAAAATCGTGCCGGAAATTTACCTACATTTTTTAAAGAATACAACGATTCAATCGGTCTCTGTCATCTCTGAACGAGATGAAAGGACTACTAGATAGAACAGCTCTCAAAGTACATTTTTTCAATTAAAAAATTTCAAAAATTTGTAGAAACTACCGAGTATTTGGAACATAAATAAATCAGCCGATTTAAATAGACGAACGAGAAGGTCGAAGAATCTACTTTCGCTACCTAACCATCTTATCACCAAAGGATTGAAATCTAAGCCACGCCTCCATTAAGTTTCCCAATACGATATACATTTTCACCGTTTTATCTCGGGCCATGGTATTTTGTCAGCCTATAATTTCCATAGCTATATCGAATTACCGATTGTACGTCCTTTCTTACTATTTCGTTCAAACGATAAACCAGTTGATACAAGAATCCTCGAGACAATTAATCAAGTGCCCTTAACTCCACCAACTCGGTATAAGTACATAATCAAAAACCTCTACGGACAAAATACAGACCAATTAATCAAACGTTTTGTTACCGAACTAAAATTATAAGTATCTCGTTTATAACAAGTATAATTAAAATCTCATTACTAGCAAATTACATTCGAATAACGTTAATTATCACTATCGCGCTCACATGCGTTTTAAGGTGGTTGCGTTAATACGCTAGGAAGATAGAGTGGCAATTTCTATCGTATTATACGATTCAAGCGTCGAATGAATTTATAGCAAGCTATCAACGACGCCTATTTACTTGCCGATATAGATGTAATAATAAATATCGAACCGCGTATAACGTTGCTTGCAAATCGATTAGCAATTTTGACTCGCATAATCCACTCGACTTTTTATCGCTTTTATTCGATCGTGCGTACTTACCATTTCGATGTACGGGTTCAATGCACGCTTCGTTATTTATTCTCTCATAATAACCGGATTTCACGGTCGAAACGAAATAGAATTTTAGGCGAACGTATAGAAAACATCATACACGACGAAACGTTATAGATGTTTGCTTGCGAATTGTACGAAGAAGTATATTTTCCAAATAACGTTTGCTTTCATACTTTGGAAATATTCTAAAAAAAACCTGATCATTTCGACATTCGAACGATTGATATAAATTCCTAAAATTCCTACGGTACGATGGCAGATGGAATGTTTGAAAATGTACTTGGGCAAAATATATCTTCGCTGTAAGAATTACAGACATTTGGCAGATTTTTTTTCGGATACCTCGATCGAATATCTTTACATTATTTATAAATTAATTCTCGTACAGGAATAGAGAACGGTTCGATTCGAGGAGGAGTGTTGAATTCTATTTTCTCCAACGATATCTACAATCCTATGCTAGAAATTTTTTTCCTCGCTTGTGACGCTTCCTATCTATTTTGTAACTGTAAAAAAGAAAAGAGGGAAAATATTTGAATAACCAGGAGGAGCCATTGAGCCGATTGTTCGATCGTTTGCCATGATGTACCGCGTTATTAACTAAAAATTTATGATACTGTTTATCGTAATTGGCGAGTGATACGCGCAAGACAATTTGCATCCTCGTAAGAAAAAATCAAACGAAACACACGTATGCAAACATAGTACATATACGTTGTATTAGACGTGTTTGGTCTCAGAGAAAATCTGAATCAAAACGCCAGCAAGTAAAGATAGGTTGCACACATTGGCTGAGAATCGGTTCGCCTGTACATTCCTTTTGGACGGAGGCGGTTGAACGTAAATGCGATTTTATCTACGGTTAGTCGAAATGATACTGAAAGGAATGAACCTATCCTAGAGGCAGAACCCATTCAGTAGGTCGGACGGTCGCGTCGCGTCGGTGTCTTCGGGGCGCAATCGATCGAAACTCGACCTTTTTTCCTCTTAATCCGACTTTTTCTTTACCTGCTCTGTGCTGAACAATCGACTGAGATAGTTTGAAAAATACAGAAAGAGACAGAAGGCTATAGATTCGTATCAGTGGTTCCAACGGTCCAACACTCTTTCTCTCCTTTTCTCTCGTTTTCACTTATTCATCCCCTTCCTCATACACACATTATTTCTTTCTCTTTATCTCTCTGTCTCTCTCTCTCCTCCTATCTTTGCTCGCCTCGAGTATTATCGAGCGATAGTTCCAAAGTACCGTCCTCGTTACTTCGATCTGATGAATCGCTTCTGTCCAATTTTCATTCGATTAGCAAAGTAGATTGGTTCTTCGGTGACGATTAATTCCTTAGATACACCGTCGCGCTATGCAACGGATCTATGAAATTTCAATTGAATTTCGTTTCGTTTTTCGCAGCTTTCGCCCGTTTGCCAAGCTCACTCCTTCGTCCTTCAAGTTCCATTTTAACGTAATTTCACGTATCGCCCTAGGAATAACGAATAAATCGCCAGATAGAATCGAGTATCGTATCTTTCGATCCGTATCGATCATACTCTTCGTATCATACTCTTCAGATTTTGTAATACAACGCGCAACAAGCTGCATCCGCAAAATGATGCAGATTATGTTTGATCGGTCGGTTTCCAAGCGTAACGGATTAAACTATCGTATAATTGATCGAAGCAGTGGCCTCGGGCAGTGTGTGTTAAATTGAATATCAACTGCTATCGAAGAAGAGATCTATTACCAGGAAGCGATTCCAGGTATCATCAAACGAGGAAGATTCGCCATGCTCGGGTATACAGTGCTAAAGGAAAGAGATACAAGCGAGCGCACGAATGGATAAAGAAACGTCTCCGGATAGAGAGTGTGCAAGAAACCATTTGTCTATGCAGCGAAGGCGTCGAGTCAAAGAGAGGTATATTTTCTCGTGGAGATTTTCGTTGGTTTGCAGAGGGAAAGAGAGGCGACTGCCGTCGTGTGTTCCCGACATTCTAATGCGACACGTGAATCGATGTTCCATCAGCGCAGAGCGGAAAGAAAGGTACGCAAACGGCCCGCTTCCATACCGTTTCCCAAGGTTTATTCTTCTCCCTTCGAACTGTTCCTTCTCGTGTCTTTACGAGTGGTTCAACTCGTATTGTTTCAAGCACGAAACAAATACGTTTCTCGACATGCAGTCTTTAGACGGGGCCGTTAAAACTTCCGCCGATGCACCCGAGAGTGTTTGCTTGACAAATAATGATACCGCTTGCGCAGCTTTGACGCGTTGAGAAATATATAAACGCGAATTACAATAAAAGTTTAGCGTGACACAACGATCGAGACGATCTTACTCGTTGCACTTGTTTATTACAATCGTTGGACGTATTAAGTTTTCTTTCTTTCTTTCATTTACGAACGTGTCTTTAATGACACTGCAGCTTTATACAAACGCGAAGGCTAATCCGTCGAGTGTTGTGGTCTTTATCTTAACACAGATCAAAACGAATCACGCATAATTCAATAAAATAACATACAAGAGAAAATGCATCAACTATTTCCTTAGAAAACGAAAGAAACTTCCGAGACAATCTAATGAATTTCGAATAATTTCGTACGAATGTTTGGCAAATTTTACAAAATGAGATTTCAATTGTGACAAGCGATCCTCTCGCTAATTAACTCCAAGGCGATGTCGACGATCGCGCCGCTTCAAATTATATCGTATGTATGTCAACTCACCGAGTCAACTGGCGTATGGATCCCTTTGTATTATCCACTGCTGAGGAAACATTCGTAATTGAATATTTACACTTGCCACCAGACGATTATAATTAAGATTTACTATACATAGAATGTATATTTGTAGGATACAGGGAAGCGACACGTGAGAACTGACGACACTCCGTAGGTGCTGAAAATAGATACGTGAGAATGAGTTCGCGTCCCTAATCTAAGCTCAAGGATACGCCCACCGCATGACTGTTTCGTTATTTGTTGCCAGAAGGAGAAGGATCAGATAATAAACGGACACGCAACGCCAAGTCTACGATTAAATCGTGAAACAGGTACTAATATCATCGCAACCGGCATTCGCCGGTAATTCAACGATTCCAGCTCGACGTTCCTCCGCTATGCGATATTCGTTGCTGGCAAATGGCCAGCCAATGTCGTCCACCAAGCAAATGGCCTCCACGAAGGTAAGTTCACGTGCCATTCTGGACGGATATCAGGGTGCACGTAGTCATGAACGGAATATATGGCATGCTCTAAGGAATCCGATTGTATCGATACTATCGGTGTCGTTCGTTTCCCCCTCCCCGTCTCGTAGAAATCGTCCTTTATAGGGTTCGTTGGAAAGCAGAACGACTTTCAATCCAGCGCGCTCCATTCTAGCTATACGACATTTTTACAAATCAATTTTTCCCAAACCAAGCGTATTTATTTTTCTTCTCTGCTGTCGCGCTTCAACGTGCTTTATTGATTTTCCAATATAACGTAACCAGACAAAACCACAGTAACAGGTGGTTCAGGTTGGCGGAAGGTGACTATCTGAAGAAAAATAAATCAAAAACGTGAAACTTGGAATGGAATACGATGTATTCTCGCTTTTAAGACATGATATCCATAATTGGAGAGAAATTTCATATTCCAATTAATACCTACTTGTTTATTTTCGTTTACATAAAATTATCTTATCCTAGTTGGAGCTTTCTCGATCGATACTCCATTTTTATATTCTTCCCTTGGCCAACGCGCGGATAAAACGTACGCTAAAATGTCTCGTTACGCTTTATAACGAATATTTTAACGCGAGCTACTATAAAGCTAGCTATTAATTACAGGTTTTTGTTATGTTGCAAAACGTAATGGAGAAGAGGTTGGCTCGTTCGAAACTTATATCGCGTTATAGTTGTAGCGTGTATCGCGTGTACAGTTAAAATATGTGTACCCGCGTTTGTGGCCATGGCAGCATGGTATGTGTGTAGATTAGTTCGCTTATAAGCACAAACGGGTTACAGAGTATAAAAGGCGATGTAACGTAGGCTTTCCTTACACTCGACAGATATAAAGAGCGTTCGGAGCGAACGTGCCTCGTAAAATAGTTTAGCTTGCCCGTATGTATTTGCCACGTGTTATGATACGTATATTTTTTCATTTTATTCCTCCTAGTACTTTTCTAAATTAAGTATACCCATGTACGTGCGCGTAAATCTAAATTTCGTAAAGAAAGGCGGCAATATTGCAAAATGATCGTTATGTTGTCTAACAGAGGCGTGGATTTTCTTAGACTATATCAACCGTAATGTATCGTTTCGTAAAGTCAGATTTAGTCAGGGATACTAATCGTTCGAGGGAATGGGATCAGTGCCAAATTAACGGTACGGAATAATTCGAATGGAAGCAGGAGATTAAAACATGCCAAATACAAATCAGCGGTGCTTTAGTGAAATAGAATTGGTCGGATTGCTGGAACGATCGACGAACATTGGTTAGTTAAAACCCTACGACAAACTACGGCCGTCCGGTATTTTAAATTCGACTGCGCGCGTTCAATCTCATTTGCAAAAATTTCCATGCTGGTCGAGCAGGGAGAAACAGAATCAATGATTTTAAAACCGCGTTGTCCGAAATGAATTTAACGATTCTCGACAAACTTTGCGCAGAACTAGTAACTACACGAAACGCAGTGAACGATCATGGAAATTCTACATGCCGTGCTATCTCAGCAATTTCACGTTTTATAGACGAACAGTTGGGACAAACTGCATTCCGAAGATTCGGTATACCGTAATGCTTCCGAAAGAGAACGCCAACAGTAACTAACTTATAGAATTTAATAAACCCTATATTAGCTTCGAGATGCGATGCTAAAGGATGCTGATGGAAGCTGAACAATTAGGTCGATAAAACGTATGTACTGCAAGTATGTAGGGCAACTGTACCTAATTATGGAACACTGCGACATCTCGGTAAGTAACTAAGAAAATCAAGCGGCAAGTGTAAAATATTCGTTAAAAGCAAGAGACAAGGACATTCGCATTTGAGCTTCGTCTGGTAATCTGTCGTTGAATAAAACGAAGGCGTGTAAAAATTCTCCTGAGACGAATCGAACAGCGAAATTTGTAATAAGTATTATGTATTAACACCGCACTAACATCGGTTTTAGCAAAATTTATAAGGACGACGATTTGTATAAAATAGAGTATGAACTGTTACGTTTTCATCAATTACCAATATCGTGTAATACGTTGTTGATCGTTTCTTTAATAGTCGGAATAAATATGCTTGGTATTGTTGTAACATAAAAGGCTTTTATGTCCTACATCGTATTCAACAGATTCGCCGTAAGATCGAAACAGGATCGAACGAGTGTCGTATGTGAAACCTTCGATTAATTAAAAGGTATTTCACGTTCGTTAAATAATTAAATAGTTAAAAGATAGAGTCACAAATTAAGACGTGTAACCCTATTTTATACGATTATTTTCGTTCGAGGAACGATGAAAAATCATAAATTTCGACATCATCTGGTCTCTCAACTGCGTCGCCTCTTTCGCAGAAATAACTTGCTCGGGAAAAATGTGTTATCCGTTGAAAAAATATTCCCTTTTGTCTCTCAATCAACTTCTCGAATGAATGGCAGTCGCTCTTAATGAAATACCGTTTCATCTTGGCGAGAGAACAGCTTAATTACGTTATTTCAGTTTAAAGAGAAGGACACGTAGGCGCGGACCTGTACTTCAGTCATGCGGTAATTTAGCAAATCAGCCACGCGTTAACGAGCAACTCCAATGAAATCAAATTAGAAGCGAAATATCATATTTCATCGCTAATTGACCAACTTTGCGCCTATGTCTGAGCTTCCTTAAAAGTTTTCAACGTAACTCGAGTAGCAGCTATGTAGATATTTCGTTGTAAAACAGCAACGTTCTTAACGACTCGCGCCGCATTCAAATATCGTACCTTTTATTTAGATTAAAGGCAGCGACGTTCCAATAAACCGACATCTTCTTACAATTTTTTCATTTTACGCTTTTGATACTCATATTACCATTATCAAATGTGATTTCACTTTTACGTGAGATGTTCCAACGACTTCAAACATTTTAAATTAAGCACGTGGCTGTCACCGTTTTAAAGCGACTTCGCGACTAATTATTTTCTCCGTTTCGTTCGACCTTACGATCGAAATCACTGTGCAAAACCAAGTGCAATTTCTAGGCCGCCAGGCTGAAACAAATAAATACGATACGATACGATCGAAATGATCGAAATGAGCTGATCATTTGTCACGAAAATTTCTACTTTTCCGAGCAACGAGGTCGGAGAAGATAATATAGAAGATAATATATATAATATAGAAGATAAATCAATATAGAAGATAACGCAGAACATACAAATAAGATATAATTACTCGTCGTACTGTCGAGAGTAATATAAACGAAACGATGCGATTAGGAAGGCGTTGCGATTATCAGAAACTGTGAAACTTCGCGATATCGATTTACGTGGTATTTTTCCGGAATACGATTCCAAGTAACCTTAACCCGACTTAATATCATTCGGATCTCGTCTCGTCGATTACGACGAAAGTTTTTCGCAGAAGGTGTTTCGAGTTGGATAAGAGTAACGGAAAGAGGCGGAAAGTAATGCATCTTCGGTTGCCGAGACATTAAGCAAATAAAATGTCACGGAGGAACGATACGAGTCACGCCAGTCTTGCATATTTGCCTCGGGAAAAGAAAAGGGATTGCGAGTCAACTTACATGAGCGCGTGAGAACGAAACATAAGCGTATTTACGATTTTTATAACGCCTTCGTACTCGGGTTGAAGAAACGACGCAACGTATCCTGTGCACCGTTAACGGATCGCAGATGCAAATTGACGCGATCCTAAAATTCTTGCTAATGATAAATCGCGTGTAAACAAAGTTTATATGCATATAATAAAAAATCACCCGTTGATGAAACGTTACTTCTATTCGCGCGTTACTAATATTCATTCATCCGTGTTTGCATGTGATCGCGATATTATTTCAACGAAAATGTAAAATATGAAAGAACGTATATTTCGTTGGAAAATGTTCGATATACAGAGTAATTGCATTTTACAAGAGACTTAATATTTATTCTCATTTTACACCGAGGAGTTTGCCACTTTCGTTCGTGTATACATAATTAAACCACACTGGCTCGTGACCATGGGTGTTCCATGGACGAAACGATTTAATACAATTGTACTTTTACGAGCAACGAACGTGTTTCCTCATTATCGCTGTCTCTTTGTGGCGTGCAGGTAAATAGCGCCAGACTGTGCGGTGAAATGGTGCATGGTGAAATTTCAATTAACCGATCGATCGTTAAGCAGACGTCTGGTAATTCGAGTACTCGTAGCTGCGTGATCGATCGTATCCATCGTTCCAATTTTTTAATACAATTCCCATCAAACAAAGAGAAAGAAATGGTACGTATTAAGACGGTATCGAATCGATTTATTTCCACGCTGACATTTTCGTTGTCCGATGTATTCGGCGATCGAAAACGTTCAAGCGACGTACTTATGCTATTGACAACTACTAGTCGAATATCGATTCCTTTCGATTCGTTTACAGTTTCAGAGATTTATACGGCTAATATTATAACGAGATTATTACGTGGCGATAAACAGTTTTCACGGATTGCATCAAAGTCGCTATACATGGACGATAGAATTTATTATTGAAGCAAAATAGATGATTCAATAAGCATCGTTTTACGCTTGAGTACATCGATGTTAGAGAACAGATGTTAATAACCATAATTAATAACCGTACTAATGGCATTGATGGGACATTTAATGACTTTGATAATGTAACGATGCAACTTGATGCGTTATTGATTAATTTAATTGGTAGAAACGCTATCACTGGTCGATGGTAGGGAGAATGCACAATGGAAAATGGGGCAAAGAATTTTGCCGCTTCGTAGACAATGAAATATAATTTCGTGAAATTTGAAACTCGAAAATGTTGACGGCACTTGGAAGAAACGAAATAGACGAATATTTATGATTAAACGCGTAACCAATTTGTAAAAGGCGGAATTTTATTTCGTTATAGAAACTTCGGATCAAAGTAAACAAGTTCGCCTTGATCTCTGAAACTCGAAGGAACTGAAATTTCAATCGAACCGAAACTCCGTTAAAACGTCTCCTTGTCAACTATATCGACCGTATTAAATTCCACGGGATTCTATAAGTTTCTGTGAATTTCCTACGAAGAATTGCTCGGCGTAAAATAGCTTGTAAGATTTAGTCGGTGGTAGATGAGACGCGTTACTTCCATAAATTTTCATTCGCATTTGCCAAATGTATTGGATTATCCGAGTGAAACACGTCGAATGGACGCGCACCGCATAATCCGGATAACCGTGCGATTCTACGGAAACTAGGGAAAGTCGCGTGCCGACCAATCTTGTACGCAATCGAACGCGTTAGGTGATCAACCAGAGATTTCGATGTCCGATCGACATAATCTGCGTTTAGTCAGCTTCTGCTTACGACTGCTAGGTCAACTGATCAATACCTTTAACGTAGATTAACCGTGTTTGCCGAACGTTACGTGCAATAGACGTAGCAATCGAGTGTACTGGTTCTGCTTGCTTTGTTCCTTAACCTCCAAGGATTTCTATTGTTCCGAACCTTTTCAATTTTCCTCAATGTTCTCGGAACAGCTACCGTAGAAAGGTTCGATAGTTTTTCTCGGTTATAGCTATACTCGGTCGTAATTAATTTAAAGCTACCATAAAATCGAACTCGTACAAAATATTGCGGATTAGTCGAAAGTAAAGATTTTGCGAGGTCGGATTGAAACGAAGAAAGTAGGTATCTCGCGTAAAGTTCGTGGATTTCGTCGATCGTGTCGCAAATTGAAACGAATAGCCGAAAGGCACTGGATGTTCGAATCACGCGTCATCGGAAGTAGCAGAACGCCGGCTGTTCATTTGCCAACCTTCGACGTGGCACGCGATTATTAATAGAAATGAAATGCGACGACTTTGACAAACTATCCTCGTACAAAACTGTATTTCGTTTAATAAACGGGAAACGACGTGCACGTCGCCGTTACAAATCGAATTGTAGCCTTTGCGAATTATTTTTATTATTTTGATGCGCACCCGTGCGTTCCACGATGAACTGCGGCAAATGACGTTTGCGCCGTACGAAAACCCATTACAGAAACTCAATCAACTATCTAACGCGATTCGCCTAAAATTTCGCCTGAACAAATTTCGGCAGAACTGCTTGTCGGTGCACAAATTCGCAATAACGGGATATTAACGATTAAAATGCAAATTCTCATGAAAGTACGCAATTCCCGGCGAAATTAGACCGAAACACGTTCATTATGAACGTGACAAAAATCCGTTCTCGCGTTTCCACGTTTAATTCCTTTCTCGTAAAATAGCCTTTGTGTTATTGTTTCGCAACAGGAAAGAAACATTGGGTCAATCGTAGCGACGTTTCGAACACAGAAAAATATACTCTGCCTAGAATAACACGTAGTGAAACGCTATTTAAAATTCACCTATACCATTGGCGATCCGATTCGTTAAACCGTGCTAGAATATCGAAATCACTATGAATTCATCGACGGAAATTCCTTACGTGTTAACTACAATCTCGTGATAATAGAAGCAGGCTAATTTTGCGAACGCGAACATAACAGTGACCAACATGTAGGCAAATAGTTAGGAGACCAATCAGGAATTGAAATTCCGGACCTACATGTTCCGTGAGGCAAGTAACACTGCTACGTAGCGTACGAGCTAAATTGGTCGATACATTTAGCTACGGATACCAGCTAACTCAGATCTGATTTTGCAATACTTTTATCTCATTTCACTTTGATTTCGTCAAGTTACACTTTTTTTCCTGACAGTTATCGCGATATCTTTTATAATTTCAAAATATTGTTATTTCCATCAAAGAAAAGCTAACCGATTTGTAAGAAATTGGATATACGATTGGTAGTAAAATTTCCGGAAAACTTCGAACCACCACTTTCTTCTTATAAATTATAAGCTTTACAGGTAATTGAAAAGGAAATGAAATTGTACAGCAACGGTTACCATAGCCCTCTTCGTCGACGTCATTTTTTCTGACGTTTAAATTCTATATATGTGAGTTCTTACACTCGCTAGCAGATTCACGCTAATTAGAAATTCTCACAAGTCGTCACCTAATTAATCTCTTCATACAGTCAGCAAATCTCTCTTCCCTTCCTGTGCTCCAGCTATAAATAGGTATATTAGGAAGCTTAACCGATGTGTCTCATTAGCTGGTTCCTAGACAAAACGTAAGTACTTTTCCGTTACTCGTCCTCGTCTTCCTCTTCTTCTCTCTCGCTTTTCTCCTCGTTTTTCTTTCCTTCGTTGTTACTTACTGCTTGGAAGCGATCGATCACAACTTATATATTCGCATCTAACTCTTAAACTAAATTTACTTTTAAATTAATTTGTCAAACGCGCGAATTCGAAGAAGCGAGAGTATCTAGATTTTTCACGTTATTATTACGAGAGCGCATTGGTCCTTCAAAAGTAAAAGAGTAGTAATAAAAAAAAGAGGACTCAATTGGTGGATAGTTTCCGAGATAAAAATTCATAAATACGATTCGTTCGAATGAAAAACGCAAAATTCCGATGGGATTTTTTTTTAAACGAGTTCGTGAAAATTGACGAGCCCGTACCTTTTAATTTCATATGCTCTACGTCATATTTCATTTCGAAAAAAACCTCCTGAAGTCTACGTCAAAAAGTGATCGATTTATCGAAAAATGACCTGTAACGTATTCCTGTGCGCTTTAATCTTCATAATTTATGCTGTCAACGGTGTATTAAAAACACTCGTTTACAATATAGAAATATACACTCGTTTATATCGTATACACGTTCAAGAATTTGTTTTCTAGGTCGAACTTATAGCTCGACCACTCGATTTCGTAGATAAATATTCGAATAAGCAACGAATCGCTGTATCGTTGCTTAATTGCACGTAACGCGAATATATTTTCAAGGCAGCCTTTCATATCTTGTGGAATTTTTCATCGATCCAAGATGCACAAAAGTGTTTAGCCTGGCATTCAGGCATTCATCTCCTCTGACGTTGCATCCTGTGTCGTACTCGATATATACGTATGTACATTTACCGATAAATGGTCATGTTTGCTAACTTTAACGAATCCAAATGCTATACATAGGTCGGAAAATGTAAATATTTAACTAAACGCACTGTACTACGACGTTTCTATGACGATGCTTCGCAGATAGCTTCTGGCAGCGTGCGTTCCGTTCCATTAAAGCAAATGGATCGATCATCGATGATAGTTGATAACTTATAGACGTTGTTCTTACATAGTTGTAACTGCTTGTAATATCCGCGAAAAGTTATCGAGTCTTAATACGTTCCCAACTGATTCGAGTATCTACATATGTACGCGACTTACTGCAGCTGACTGTACACGTAAAAACAATGAAAAATTTTCGACACTCTTTGTTCATGAGATGTAACGAATTTTCCGTTTTGATTTTGTGTTATCTAATTACCTTTGCGGAAGATGCTCGAATTGACCAGCTTGCGTTTCCAGGCAAATCTGTAGACGTTTTGTTGCGGATTCGATAGCACTCTGAATGGTTTCTGGTGTTTACCAAGTTCGTTGAAAAGCTTGTTCCATTCCGAGCATTGGTATTCTAACATTTCCCATATATTAGGGTATCCATCAGGTTAGGGCTAGGTTAAGGTCAGGCTAGAATTAGGTACACGATAAATTCGTTACATCTCACGAACGAAGATAGATAGAGCATACGTTTATCTGAACATTTTCCATTGTTTTTAGGTGTGCACTCGGTTACTTAAAGGAACGCCACGTGTTTTGTTACGCTCTGTATAGCCAGATCTTAAAACACGAGCGTTTGTATACACGTATAATAGCAAGGAAATAGTACACGTACGATAATACGCTAGAGTAGAGCGTAAAACTGTTGAAACGACGTTTCTCTGCTAAATCGTAAAGTCAGATCTCCGGAGAATTACAGGGTTACGAGACGAGACGGAGGCGAAGTATGTGCGAATCAAGTAATCCGCACAATTCTACGACCGTGAAAGTTTCGGATCAATACGCGTGGTTTAAGTAAGCCCGACAATGAGAGCTCGCGATTCCGGAACCTGTACACTCTATTGACCTAGTAACTTGGTCGTACGACCGGTACGGCAATTGGTCAATATCTTTAGCTTCCGAACTCGTTGCCCCTGAGATTCGATCTCAAACTGAATTTCCGCCGAGAGCTTTTTCATTTCAATCGGCGTGCGATCGGATGATACTGCTTCCGCTTTTACTTTGCTCCTCCGCGACTCCTAAGAAAGAAAGATATCGCCGTTACAGGAACCAAGGACTAGCCTGTCCGGATACACACGCGTTCTATCATAGCAACCTCGATTATGCTTACAGCGAAGCGAAACAAAGATTCTTTTTGATTTCGAGCGGTCGTATAACAAACAACGATAAATCATCTCTTCGTCAGTTTGTTTTTCTCGCTTACAATTGCCCGTTCAGAGAATCGGTTTCCTTCTTACGAATCGAACGCTCATAAATTGTGATACAGCGATTGTCGATCGACAGTAGGTTTTATTTAATTAACCGATGGTTATTTGCAACGCAAATACAACCTGAATACGTTGACCATAATTTCCCGATATTACTCTGATATAAACAAGGGTAACGAGACAGACGGTTTCGCGTTTTTAGTAGACAGCGAGTAGGTACACATCGCGTTATAGCTAAATATTACGTCATTTCCCAGGATGCATCTTCGTTAACATACGTATTTGCTAAACGTACAACAGACGTTCACGGGCATAATTCCGTGTAAAATGTTTTACATGGAATATATTAGGAAATAATGGCAACGGTAAGGGGAGCATAAAACCTTCGTCATTCGGTGTAGACGTAGCATAAATTTAATCTAGAAAGCATTACAGTTTCTATGTTATTCTACTCTTTCCGCGCATTAGTATTCTACGAGATATTCCTTGTAGGAAGATGCCAGGGACATTGTAACGCGATTGCGTTTTGATGTTGCGTAGCTTTGCGTTATAACAGACAGTCGTTAGATTTTTCTTCGAAACAAATTCTCTTTGGAAACAACTGTGTAGATTCCGTGACGGACCATTAAAGATCAAACGATACTTCATAGCACGATATATAATATAGAGAGATATCGTAATTGGACAGCAATAGAAATATAATAAAAGATACTCGAAAATAACTATGGAACTGTAGATCGTTGTTTTCTCATCGTTGTCTTCCCCTTTATCGACATGCTAAACGACAGGATATTTTCTATTTGCGTTCCAAGTACCTATGTACTTTTAGTGTCTGCGAAAAATTGTGTAACTCGTAGATGGTAATGTTCGATAATTTGCGTTGTATTATATCGCAGTTCTGAATCGACAAGTTCCCCTTCAAGGGAAATGAGAAAAATTCGCTGGAGATCGAGGTGGAAGAAGCGTCAATTTCCTCCTGTTTTTGAGGCATTCAGGGCGCGATAAAAGAAGGATAAAATAATATCTGACAGATTAACACGACTTTCGAGAGAAGTCGGTGCGGTAACGAAGGATCCCAAGAAAACTTGGTCCGATTAACCAAGTTTCGCTCTTCATTGACCTTAATTAGATTCTCACTGACACCTACCGGACTTAAATCCGTGCCATTGTCGTTGATCTGCTTTACGCGATCGCTGACTTCTTTCTCCTCCGATCTACTCCCACGGAATAATTTCGCCAGAGTTCGCAACGGATAGCAAAGTTTTCAATGAAAAACAAATCATTTTGGGAAACACGTATTATCTATGTATCGCTCGTAAACCCGTCCAAATAGGATTATTTTCTACTCTCGGAACAGTTTTAAATGGAAAAGCAGCGCTATCATCTACGAATATCACTCGATTATAATTTACTAATACTAAAACGTTCGAGTATCTGTTTGGTGGAATATGCGGCGAAACTCGAGTTTCCCGTGTCGAATAAATATCACACTATCCTCGATTCCTCTCCCTTTTCGCGAATATCGTCACTTTGATACATCGTTGCTGGTGTTTAATCGCGTTTAGGTGTCACGCGTAAAATGTCATTCGGTTCTATGTTTCGATGAGGGCGTACCCTGAAACGGAAGCTTGCTCGCTAATTGAACAAAGTGAATTTTAAATAGCTGCATTCGCGGAATCGTTCCATGAATATATTACCGTCTAGCTGAGCGTAAAATCCTCGGGAAGAAAAATTTTTTCCTAATTTTGTACGGAAGAACGTCGTTCAGTTACATCACTTTTGCATTCGTAATCTTCAAACGGCCTAGATGTTCCTACGAAAAAGATTATAGAACAAAGAGTTCTCGACGCTATTTCGTTTTACTTCATCGTTGGCCCAGTCGAAATATAGGTCTGGAATACTGCCAGAAGATTTTCCACGAACCTGGGAAAATTTAACGAGCACACTGCTAAAGCTACGTGGATATGTTTTCATAGGATTAACCATTAAACGCTTGTATGTATGGAAAGGCGTCTTATTCCGTGGAATTTTATCAATGTGGCCACATTTCTATCATCGGTAAACGATTTTTTCACCACTAGCAAACGTCGATCGTATTCGCTAAGAAAGTAATTGATATTTTTCAAATAAACAAACGTTAGAGAATACTGATTTCCTCTTGAAGATCGATAATACGTTACTTTAATTTGTTGTTCCTTTAACTGGGTGAATAACGCAAGACGTACGAGTAAATATTATTTTGAAATTATTAATATTATATTAAAGTTACATTAAATTTATATTAAACGAACAAATAAGCTTTGATACGTTTGATTAAATTTCACTCGAATTATTTTAATCGTTAATCGCAGGATATATCTTAGAGCAGTTTTGTTCTCGGTAGAGAAATAAACTTTAGAGAAATATAAAATATCGAGAATAACATGTACAAACGAACATGAGGCGATTCCCTCTGAAAAGATACGAAGAAAATATAGAATCAGATTTTATCATCGAGAAAATCGCGTTTGAAAATTTGTCAAGTATACTTGAACTTGGTCAATTACCGATCAGATATGGATAAGCGTTCGACAGAAAATTCTACGTGAGAAAACGTGGAATAAAGTTCTTCCTATTAGGTTTCACTTTCAAGAAAATAGAGTTTGAACTCGTTTAGCTAAGAATTGATCTAGTACAGGCGTGTGACACATTTTCAAACGTGTTCCCCTCGGAGATAAAGCGTCTTCACTTACTTTCACGCGTGGAACAACGTCCTGTCGATTATCGAGTCGTGCCCAGTCAGGAACTCCGGAATTGGCCACGTTCAAGTATACTCGATCGATGGTCGAACTGGATTTTCTCAAAAAAAAAAGATACGTCGTAGGAAAAAAATTGTATTCTATATTTTCTTCGCGTTTTTCCATCAGGAATCACCACGCCGCCCGCTTGCGCGTGTTTTCTGCCGCGACCTGTATATATAGTTAGAAATGATATTCGTACGGTTGGATAACAAATGAAAAAAACGTCGAATTCTGAAATCGAGGTAACCATCGATGATAAAGCGAAAAGAAATAAAATCGTTGATCTCACCTTTGCAGGACTTTACTTTCAACTACTGCGATTCCTATACACGCGTGTTAGAGGTAGAAAGAACGTGGTTGATGTCGCGGAGAACACAGAGCGTGAATTATTTAAGTCAGAAAAGATCAAAAGATGGGATGTCTGGGACGATAAACAGAATCGCGCCAGCCATAAAGCAACGTCGAGCGTCCGTTTCATCGGAAACGTCTTCGGAGTAGTTGCCTCGCAAACCTTAGGTGCGAACCGACGAAATTAAATCACCGTTTTATCTTAACATTCGATAAATTACGCAATTAATTAGCCGAGCAATTAAGCCGGAATCAGATGGTGTACGAATTTAGGAGGGTGTAATTCCTAGTGGTGCGTGAGCGGGAACCATAAGGCGATTCGAGGTGGCTGGAAAAAAAAGGCAATTACCTTTCCAGGAACGTGAACGAGCTCTGGCGCTTCGTGCAAGACCGGGTTTATGATCAAGAGGTGCTTTATAGGTCAAAGGGAGAGGGTTGTTCAACCCCTTTACCGAATACGCGGTTCGCTGGGGGCAAGATTCGAGTACATCGACGAAGATTAACGATCAGGACCACTATTACGGCGATTAAGGCGAATGATCCTAACTTTCGACCTCTTGGACTTCTTACCTCTTTATTAAGATTGAAAAGCCATCCGCCGTCGATCGGCGTGTCGATCATGGCGTGATAACTGACAATGATGAATCGGTAGTCAATATACAGAGCGTGAACTGTGCGATAACTCTACGCTCCGTGTCGTTCTGACGACTCTTACGGAAGTAAGAGCACCACAAGGCAAGAAATAAATGTGGTTTTTCATTGGTATGTGAATGAAAGCATCTATAGAGAATGATAGCGGTGTATATCGATTTTACGTGATATTTGAAACAAACGATCTGAACACCGTAGAATAATAGTAATATAGTAATTCGTATAATAATAGTTTCATATCTGCTTTAATTTCTATTCTCCGTGATGTTTGTTCCACTATGAACATTAATTATCAAACTTTCGTACTACTTAACACGTCCTTAATCTCATCCTTAATTACGAGACAGTGATGTAGTAAGAACATGATAATGCGGCTGTGAAGTAATTAGGCCAGACATAATTAAAATAGATGAAATAAATTCTTGACTGGTAAAGTTAGAACAGGCATGGAAATAAAGATGCCCTTTTCTTTTACTATCGTTGAAATGGAACTTGATCTACGACGCTTTTTAATTACTTTCGCAGTTGGATTCGTTTCTACCTAAATTCGAAACCTCGTACGCGATTCAAGGAAATTTCTAGTCTATGGATTTTCTCGAAACGATTGTTATAGTTGCTTCTAAATATAATTACTTTTCCCTTTCCGATAATTCGACATGTAAATGTACGACGCGCAATGTCAAAATTACGTACTGTATTACGTTCTTTTAATAGCGTACCTAATTTATTACTACTTTATACCGCGTGTTTAATATATTTCGCATAATTTATATATCTGAGCAAGAATGCGAATGGTATGAATTGGATAAGCCATAAGCCATCGCGTCTCTTGCATAGCTGAAATTGTTTCCCATCTCAGACGAATATTTTACGCAGAAAGTATTTAACGTTATTGCTACTAATACATCGATAAGAATCGAAACGATATACGTAAACGTCAAAAATGTATATCGCCGACTTTTCCTCTAAGTCTACCAATCCAAATTATTATTATTCTCTTTTTACAATAAAAAATAAGCTTTAAAATTATGGCACAACGCGCGCATTACATAGATACATTATTAGATAGCGCAGGATACGTTATTAAGGAATATTACAATAACCTGTCGGAGGAGTTAACGTGTATACTTTCATTTCGTTAGAACAGGTAAGCATTAATGGCGTATCTACAAAATGGTATCGTGAAATCCATCCGAAACGCTGGAAGAAACATTATATAGGATTGGCTATATTTTATGTCCGATACTCTGGAATATTTCCCGGAGAGAATTAAGCCAAGAATTATCCGGTTACACTCCTTCCTATCGAACGATCGGCAACCATAAAATCGTATTACGTTTAGATTTAGTCACGGTATTATTGGCGGATAATGCAGCAACGCAACGCTACGAAGTAGAAACACATGCCAACCGATCGAATGGGAAACGTAACTGACCGATATCGATAGAAGCCGGCGAATCGGTTGGTTTGGCACGCGTTCTACGATACGCGCGTTCGACAACTTGTTGGTGTCTCGAATCGACACCGATCGCCGGATTAAGGAGTTTTCCGGAATCCGAATCGTTCGAGCCAATTGATCCCGTAAGGTTTAGAACGCGCAGTCGGATGTGTCGACATTTTTTGTTTGGACAGTGCACCATTCAAACCGGAACGTGGAAAAACACTCGGCCATTTTATCAGGAAAATCGGCAGGTCGAACTTTCGATGGCTCGTGTGGAGATACGAATGCAAGTGACGACCTCTTTATCGCGTCACCAAGTCGAGACGATTGGAATTCGAACTGTCTGCATGTTTGAACTCACAGTAGGCGGTGACCGCAATATTTCATCTAATGGAACTGTTCCAGTTTCAGACCCTATAATGGCTACAAAATTTCCGGTTCATCAAACACCACATATATAACCTAATAAGCCTGAATGCTATGTACATATATAAAGAGGCATTTTTAATACTACATAGGTTTCATCTGTAAATAATATATCGATAAATCTAATATAATCTTAACCTTATAGCCTTATTAAAGCATTAAGATGAAGCGCTAGATCAGTACATGCTATGGAAATTTCTTACGAACATAGTACTTCAATTAACGATTCGAACGATAATTCTTTAGCGAATTATTTTATGCGAGATATATAGCTAATATCCTCGAATATCGCATTATTTTAAATAACGCGAGATGTAGGAGATTAGTTGCTTTTCTATAAAAAGAGAAATTATAGCCAAGATGAGTAATAAGCGTAGATTAAAAACTCTGTAGACTCGTGGCAACTTCGGTTGAGGCTGTATTTGAAGCATGTAATTGATTTTGTAACATGAAATTGAGCGTGCCAACAGTTTGTGTTTACGACCATGTAGGTGGCTGGCTAATACGGAAACTCAAGGTACTTTTATCTAAGATATATTACAAATTGGATCCTGACTGTCTCTTCGTTGGGGACCTCCATAAGTCAACGATGTTATCTTTGGAAAATTTATGTTACGCGACGTTTGATCCAAATATCTGTTAAATCGAACTGCTCCTTGTCCTGTAAAGCGTCCTTTTCCTCTTTCAACTCGTCCGCCCTTTTAATACAAAACGATATTGAGCTTGCAGATTACAGCAAATATAAGGTACATACGTAACGTATATCAAAGTTAATTTGTTCCACGTTCGTTCGGTATTTTTGTTTTTGCCTTACGAAAGAAATAAAGTGAGCAGCTGCGCGTAAAATTTAAAACGTCGTGTCGGATTTAAAAGGAAGAAGGATTCGTTACAACGTAGGTTTATTTCTGATGACGAGAAGTCGGAAATTTCGTGGCCTTCTCAAGCATCCAACAAAAGTGTCTGGAAATGTGGACGTTTCTCGGTGTTGCTATTTTTGGAACAAAATATACAAACTGTGAATTTAGTTTAATTTAAATTTCCGCGTAAAGATAGAACCTAGGCAACTTTGCATTTCGTGATACTAAGTAATCTAAAACTTTCCTAGAGAAACGTAGACGTATGCAAAGGAAATTTAATCGCGAAGCAAGTTAAGAGTAGCACCTTCGTCATGTGAGTTCTAGAGATTTACAAGTCGAAGATGGGTGGAAGTCGGCAGAATAGCATGCCAGTTTGCAAAGCATACAGCGGAGATTGACTTCTGCAAATATGACCAACCAAGTTGCTCTATTTATAGGAATCATGGGTGCGATTCATACGATGAACGAAGTTCGATACCGTGTTCGAAAGCCGTGCATTTTCTTTTTAGAATACTTTGAAAGCGTACAGCCGCAACTGCAGTCCATATCTGTACGTTTGCATCGAAGCAATAAAGCTTTCGGTATAACACGCAGGCCGAGTAAACAACAGTTACTGACGCGTTGTTGATTCGTTTTCTACATGTACGGTATTTATGGTACGATGAAAATGAATAGTAATGATCAGCTTACTGTTTTCTTTCAAATAAATTTCACATTTTACAATAAGAGAACAGCGGGGGGGGGGCAACATTTTCACAACGCGAAATCGCGTTTACGTACGTAACGGAGATTCGGCAGACACTTTTCAATGGTAAAGTAATGTTTATCGAAGAAATGGAAAAGGTGGAAACTAACAAAAATCAGCGTGTATTTTCACTATAGACTTTACGTCGAAATGTAAATACATGTACGTACACGACAGTGGTTGAAAGTAGCGTGGTCGAAATGTAGTTGTATGTTACATTCGCAATTTTTCGATAGCGAGGTTTTTCACGCACCGCGTACACTGTAATTGGCGAATATGTGTGTTCCGGTGAAATTTTGAAATCTGTTGCTTAATTGATAGGTCGGTGGTACGAAGTTGCGAATGGTGAATGGGGGGGGGGGTATGGGATGGGGGAGGTTTATTCCCGGAGATGGATAATGCAAAACACTGCAGAAGGGCAGAATTGTGCTGCGGATTTTTAAAATTTTACAAAAATGACCACGGCTGTTGACCACCATGTGTCGGCGAATACGTAGTCAAGGTTTTATGACGCAAATCGAGTTTGCGAGGACTCGTTTGCCGCAGGTAAAAAGTTTTGTAGCTGATTCAAGTTTGCGTAACAACGCGATACGATGGGACAGTCAGTGCACACGGCAATTCTAGCGTGAGTTTCAAAGTTTTATTCGGAACGTATCCAAGTATCGCGTACTAGGTAAAATATACGCGTCAAAAAGATCAAAACCATATCCCTGTTGTTTGTTATTCAACGATATGAAATTTCATCCAAAATTTCCTAACTTGTTTTATATCTATGTTGAGTTGCGTGGAAGAATTACGTGAGACAAGGGTAACGTCGATAAATCACAGACAAAATATAACGGGTAATCCGTAAGTATTATACCTACAGCTTCGTTCTGTCGTATATTAATTACAAGCGAAAACATTTCTGCTAAGTTGGATAGAGGAGCGGCACGTTTGTTAGGGTTACGCCCAGTGTATCTTGATGTAGGTTTGTGATAACTACAAATGACCAACAGAAATGCAGAAACTTTGTAATACATGCAGTCCTAATTTCTCGCTGCGAGTTTCTAAACCTAATCCCCTTGTACGTCTACAACTCGTACGCCAGAAACGACGAATTGTGAAATTCTACGTGGAATAAGCAGCTACGTATCTGATTCCGGTATTCGAAACTGCCTATAAACTACGTTGCACCCCCATCGTCTTCGGACTATCGCGGAACAAACTCCATTTTTTATTTAAATCACAGGTTCGTGTTGCTTTTCCAATGACATAGTACGATACACGTGCTGCATCTGGTCCATTTCTCATGCGTCAAAACTATTTATGGTTGACGCGTGCGCCTCTTGTCGACAGTTTTCCAATGGATCCATGATAGATGCACATTTCCGTTTTTTCTCTATCCCGCTGCCGCGGGATCGCCGAGTAAATTGAACAATGATCGATTACACGATGTGAAAAATGAAGGATCGACTGACTAATTGTCGATACGTAGAAACGAGTCGGAGTAGAACTTCGAGTCGATATTCCGTTTTTACGCGACTGAACGAGGCGAAAAAACGCTATCGACAGGTTGTGAAAAAAATTAGAAAATAATTGTTTACTCTGCAGGGAATTGCGTTCGCTTTGAAAGACACGCCACTAAATCTGACAAAAGGCATGAAAAATTTACGTCGTTACAGGTAAAGCTTGGTTAATAACTTGCTAATAATCGAGCGCGTGATAACTATGAAATGCATGCGTAGACGAATCGAAAGAAACGCAGCTGTGAAATATATTATTAGTTTTACGAATCGTGGTGTGCTTTCGAACGAACTTTCTTCGCCACGCGTCGATCAGATTTTCGATAAAATTTATAGTCTGACATTACGAACGGAGACTCAAGCTCGCCAAGTCCTTAGCCCTGCGCTTCTCTAGCGTAGAACCGTGTCACTTGAATACATTTCCAGAGAGACGACACGAGTCACCAAGAACAACTTCTTAACATTAGTAGTAGCAAGTTCATTTACATAATTCCAGCCACAAGCGTGGAGAATTCGCTCGAATCATTTACTGCCGATCAAACGCTTTTACATTTGTTCGTACAATGGCTGCTTCTTTTATTCTCGGTTGTATCGTTTCTCCGTTATAATTAAACGCTGCAAATATATCTGAAAGACGGACAAGTATTCTTGTACTCTAAACCAGACGCAAATAAAGAACAATGCATCTATTATATACGTCGCAGCGCAAACAAACGGAATTATCAAGATACGAAAATAGTTTTCACATAAAAATGTTATTATATTATAGCAGTGTTCGTGTCCTACGAATATCCTAGTGTCCTGGCAGCTAACTACGGAAGACGATCGATAATCTGTTCAGTATACTATCGATGGTCCGTGCACGCCATTTACAAAATTTAATTTTCCTTTTCATTTTCTGTTTAATTATCCGCTGATCGCAGTCCTTCAATAAAATATACACGTGGAAATTACTTAGCGCGGATCGTTCTAATATCCCGAAGATATCGCAGAATAATAAGAAAATATTTCAACGCGAATTATAATAATTTTGTACCTGTTCGGATCTCCTTTACGCGTATTCCACGTGCAATTCAAAACCGTCTTTCGGGAAGCATGTACACAACAACTGAAATTACCTCGTTACGGTAACGTGCAGCTGCGAATGTAATTTGCAAATACTAATTCCGACGGCGTAACTTATCTCCACGTACTTTCGAAGCTGGAAATATCCTCGGTTTTCGACCGCAAGAAATTCTGAAAATTTTCGTTACCAGACCTCCGCGGACAATTAGATTTGCACGATAATTAAAGCACGCCAGCCTTTGGTGGTATTTTCATTTTTACACCCGTTATTTCATTTCCTCCGGCCCAAAAGCTTCTTTTTCTTCGAGCACGCCCCAGCAACATTTCCTTTCCAGCAAAGAGTAATTAGCCGATTATCTGTTCTCGCGTAGCTCTGACTTCAACGATTAAGCTCCGCGATCAAACGTTCGTTAAACGAACTCGCCTTTCCGCTAATTTTTTCCTCGAATAATCTTTGAAAATATTTCAGTTATTAATCACTTGGAAATACACGTTATTCGATTATAGCAAAAATTGAAAATACCGTTAATTAACTTTTCTGACAATCACGCGACAACCTAACCCAATTTTTTCAGCCTACGTATACGTAATAAAAATCAATATTCAAATAGTCGCGAGTACACGACAAAACGGAGAAACGTTTAAGCGAATATTTCACACGACGAAATATCCACCATACATGAGAAATATCGCTATAGATTTTCCTTTATACATTTACGTTTGTACTTGAAGCGGTTTTGAGAGCCGAAACCGATTGTATTTTTCAATTATTTCTATACCCAACGCGCGATATAAATATAATTCGATGACGAACAGCGTGAACAACTTTGTGAGATGTCGCAGGAATTTTATGAACACTGGGATAAGATAGAGGGGCGCGACTACGGGGCGACCGGAATGAATCTGAAGGATGTAAAAGTTAAATAACTTTCTCGCCATTTAAGTTTCTCCCCTTCTTCTTTTCTGTGTATTATGGAACGTTCCTTGCGAGATTTGCGACGACTTCTTTTGACGTTCAACGACGTGTTAAAATGATTGAACTCGTCACCGTGATTCTGACTTTTTCTGCCGACCACTTAAAGCAGCGGGAATTACACGAATAAATCCCACGCACAATACACGGATTCAAGAATAATATTCGAACTGAAATTCGAAACTGAAGCTTGTAATCCGAAACCTTGCAGTAATGGAATACTCTGAAAAGGGCCAGTATTTGCCATCAAGAAAACGGTGGATATTGTATTTCGTAAATAGCGATAAAGAATCTGCATGAACTGTATTTCCTTATAAAATAAAAAAAAGATAAAGAATTTCTTCTTCGCCAAAGTTATTAAAGTTCTACGTCCTTTAGACCCGCTTGGGTCATCCAACCGTATTTCAATCGTTATAGCTCTTCTTTTAATTTCGGTCGAATAAACTATGCGCGTATCGTTGCTATTCGATGTAGGAATTTTCGACATCGCGACATGTACCGCGCGCGTCTTCTTATTATTGAAATTTTTAAACATGTAAATTTACGTAAAGTATGAAACGTACGAGGTCAAAGAGTCGCCAGTACATATTACCGCGTTCCCTCTGAACCGTTGTAAAATCTATTTACCTGGTGCTGTCCCTTTGGAACTACGCAAGGGATTTTCGACCGGAAAATCTGTTCAGCTTCGTGTCGCTCGAATATGCCACACTGCGAACATCCGCATGTAATTACAATTATCGGTCTATGACCGTAAGTCTTGAAATCGAGAGAGAGGACAGAGAGAAAGAGAGAGAGAGAGAGAGAGAGAAAGAGAGAGAGAGAGAGAGAGAGAGGAACCATCAAACGGAGAAGGTTTTCGAATTTATCGACATTTGCTTGATTCGGCTTCTCTTTGTATCATTTTGCATATATTCATTCTCTGTGATCATATTTCTTGCAGAAAATTCGATATTTTCGGGATGAATTGACTTAACTATATAAAAGACGTTTCTCAGAAACAAACCTTACAGAGACTGATAGACGGTGGGATATCCTTCACTGTGACAAATTTTTTGAAGATCGAATTACCACTGACCTGCTTTACATATTTCTCAACCGACGATGCACTAAAACCTTCGCTACAAGGCCTATTTATACCGACCGTGTCGTGTCCATTCCATGCCCGGCTGTTTTATCGTTAATAATTAATTTTATATATTTCCGAGGTCGGAATATACCCGAGATAAACGCGTCAGTTACTTTGAAGTCGGACGTTACGCAAGTGCATACGACAAAATACATATTCATGGGTATCCAGCGAAACATTTTTATTGTTTTAAGGATACTCTCGAAGGAAGAAGAGAAAGAGGAAGTAAAGCGATAAAGAAGACGATTTAGTTCGTTAAACTTTCGTTATGATAAACCTGCAAATAGAAGAATTTCGTATTTACGGACAATTAATATGGGAAATAATCGTAAATATATTTAGCTGGCGACTTTGTCAATTTGAACGAATTCGTCGGAGATTTGGTACGTCAACCAGGTACGATCCTTCGAGAAATCACGACTAGATTAGAGAGCCTGTTTTGTTTCCTTTGGACTTCCAAAACGACTATTTGCTCGGTTATTCTCTGCTTGGTCGTATCCAGGGACCTTGCGTTTAACACAGCTATTTCTCTTCTAGCTGTTATTCGCATAATAGCTCGAATTTCGTAATTAAATTATCTCGGCTGCGAATGATCTTAAGAGAAAGATCGGACAATTTTCTTTGTGTTAGCGTTTTATTTCGTAAAAAGCGAATCGGCTACTCGGAATACATTTTTATGACAAGTCGCGATTCATCGAGTACAAAGCTTTGTACGATGCTGCGGATACGGAAGACGCGGGGAAATAATTTTCTCATTAAAAATTCTCTCAGTAGGCGCTAAGTAAAGTATGGTAAGTAGCGCAAGTCAGAGTGTAGAAAGTTTTCGGTAGCCAACGAACAGCAGTCTATCGCTTACTGAATAGCAAAGATGTTCGCGCGTCTATTTGGTTTTTACGTCTCAAGCGTTCAGAGATCCGAAAGGCCGGGTTCGCGTAAGTATACGTAAAACTGTAGCTATATCCGAAAGATAAAGAATTTCTTGTTGAAATTGTCGTAGGACGCAACTATACTATACTGGGACGCAATTAGAGAAGCAAAATGGAGAAGTTGGAGGATGCTGGGGGGCAGAGGTCGGTACGAGAGAGCTAGAACATAGGGAGCAAGCCAGTCACCGAGAAAAGAGGAGACAGGGGGAAAGAGAATAAGAATGAAAAGCTTGCATGCAGGTACGTGTATTCCCTGTAACGCCTGCTAGGCAGCGTAGAAACGCTTTGACTAACGAACCACGAATGTCGAAGGTGCTCGTAGATAAACGCGTCGCTGCACCTCTCGTTACATCATACATTGCAATACTTGCAAATCCATGACTGCCCGATGAATCTTCTACCTGTTCTTCTTATATTCACAGGAAAAAAAAGAGAAAAGAACCAGTCTAGAACAACATCGTATGCCTTTGAAAGCTACGCTTTACCGTGCTCTGCCATCGTCACTTTTTACCATTGTTTCTTTCGAAGACAGTAATTTCAGCTACGAAGAAGTAACTTTATCAATTGGAATTTGTTACAGGCAAATTTTTCCCGGCTTTGCATTTCTACGAAATAAGGGATTTTTAGCTCGTATACATAGGCACGTATTTACTATTCGTAAAACGAATATTCCCTGTTGAAATTGGACATCCGAACGTTATCCTCCCCGCGTTCGCTATTTGAATAACTTTAGAACTTGAAAAGGGCGTAATCGCTTGGAATAACATCTAGAAAGTAAGGTAGACGAAGAATAATTTTCCCATTTAATTCCCTAATGTTGTCTTTGCAATTCATTTCGCTGGTATGAAAACTGTTTGTTTTCCAACATCTCTGCCTTTATTAATAGATTCTTTTCCATTCAACTTATTTAACTCCCTTGAATCGCGTATTTACAATTATTTTTCCCTTTCTCGGGATATCAAAGTAATTTCAATGTTTCACGTTTAGCCTTGTCAGCAAGAAATTCTTCGCCGTTGATAAAATTTGGAAAGCGACAAAATAACGCGTCCACGAGACAATTTTCTCGATCTATTTGGGTATTTTAACGTATCCAGTATCCGAGTATTCGACTTTCCTAACGGTATATCAGCGTATTACGATCCTTTACGCTTCGGTGCATAAATATACAAATACATACGTAGTATCCATGACCGTGTAATATCTTGGAATGTTCGCGGGTATTTTTATCACAGGGATACGCAACGAAGCTTCGCATCTTTCTTCTCAAATTTACAAACACGATTTAACGAAAAAATTGTTCGTCGCTGCGATATTAAAATTCCCATTATTTACAAAAAAAGACGCTTGGCCGGTCGGTAAGGTTCAGCACGAATTTCAGCGAATCGTAGAATCGATCGTGACGGTTGCTGGCGCATTTTCCTGCGCACAGAGTTTCACAATGACTATAGCAATTCAATAAATGGACATACCATGTACCGTATCAAAAGAACTACCGCGAAACTTCCTTGTTGCGTCTTCCAACTTTCTTTCACTGTGAATACTTTGGCAAAAGCACGTTTCCAAAATAAATATAACTTGCAGAATTCTGTGTCGCGACAACGTATTATCGTTATTGATCGTGTTTCAAATTTCTTGAAACAGAGAGCGTCGAAACTCTCGTTCGAAATAAAAGTTGCTGAAATTTCGTAAATTAATGAATTTTTGTTCGCGCAATTCCAATTCGAAGATATCAGAGTGAACTCTACTGTAGAAATAAAAAGGTTTATTTAAGTGGGAAAACTCTGCGTTTATATTTCTTTGCCGATGTTGTTAAACTTGTTTCATTGGATTGAATTCGCTCGTTCTAATAAAATCTTATCAAATGAAAAACAGGCTAAATCGATAAAGCTTTGGTAAACATTTTAAATTAATATCTTCAAGACCAGAAATTACAAATAAAGTAAAAATTCTCAATAAAAACTTGCGCGAATTAAAATATGATATGAATTTAACGAAACGTATCAAAACTTTTTAATTTTAATTTTATTTATAAATTAAATTAAATATACCGTCTTATACGTACGAATATCGTAACGAACAGAGTAGTTTCTCGTATACGGGATCAAAGGAATGGCAGGCAGCAAGCAATGATAAACGAATACAACCATCGAAAATGTAACATCATATCATCAACAGGTACAACCCAATGGAAGATTCTTCAACACCATTTACTTTTGCTTATTCGTTCGGTGCTGTATTTTCAGGTTTGCTCTAAAAATGTTTGTCCTTGACAGTAAACTAAGCGCGTTAAATTCATGGGAAATCTGCATATGAAGTGCGACATTTTCCAGTAAAATACCCGCCGGTGGAATCGCGGTAAACGAAAAGAGTAGAATTTTTCAACACAGATCAAATACCTTTTTTCTTGCATAGTACATACGTACGTGTATCGAAAACGTGGCTGTGTGACCGAGAAATCTGTCATAAGAGTCAAATATTTTTAGACATTTTTTCCACACTCGTATCGTTGGCGATAGCTGTCCCTGGCCGTGGTGTGGCGGAATTTAATTTTCGAAATATTCGTACCGACACGTTACCAATCTTTAAACGTTGTTTCCGTTACGTATTATGAAAATCGCGTTTAAGTTAAAGTAAGTAGAAACACGCGTATCGATCAAAGACTGCCATATTTCCTCGCAAAAAAGCGTTAGACGGATGAGGATACTGGGAAGAACAAGAGATACCCATTTACGTGATATTCGAAGATATGTGGCGGCACTTGACAAGCCAAATACCACCACTCGACGTTAAGTAGTGTCGGACGATGGCAGCGCAGTGGTTAACGCCTTAGATTACGAGCGTTCGGAAACCGGGATTCGAATCCCGGCGATCACCAGGGTCCGAGTTTTCTTCTATTCGAGTAAATTAGGAGGAAAATCAGCAGTACCCCAGCGGCAACATCTACAGCTGACAATAACAATCGTCACGGACTGGTACACCTCAGAATACTACGTTTCAAGCGAAATATGAAACGGGAAAAAACGAGATTATGACTTGTAAAGCAATTGGTAACTTCCATGCGATAATTCTTTTTCATCGCACCGAAGCGAACGTTCGTCTTTGATATAACGTACAACCGATATCAAACCATTGAAAACACAATTATGGCGACGAAACGGAGCGATAAGCGAGCGAGAAATTAAACGAAAAAGGCCGTAGGATGCATTCGCTGCAATCGGAAACGCTCGACGATGATATGCATAGCCCGACGAAGACAGAGATAGGAAATTGAGTGGATAAAAGATCTCTGGAGAAACTCTTACCGATAGACGGTCTCTTGAGAATAATTGATCGTCTTGAACAACGCGACGATTGTCGTCGTGTGCCAGACGAATCAAAGGGATCGGGGAACCGGCGAATAAGATCCATATGTAAATCAATCGGTGAAAAGCAAAAGGCCGAGGCTCTGGCAAAATGAAATCGACTGTTCGATGAAGAACACGGGACGAGCTTGTTAACCAAACGATACCAGACGCGGATTCGCGCGAAACAAAGTCACCATGCAAATTCAGCCGACGCGTCTGTCGGGTGTCTCGAATATAAAGGGCAGACGCGTCAGAGGTGGAAGTAATTTCCATGAAACATTCTCGAATGAATGAGAACCGAGTAGGACTTTGACTATCTAGAACCTCTACCCTACGCTAGACACTCGTATTTTCCCCCTTTATGCTCCTTTCACCTTTGCACTGATTACTTTCTACTAATGACGTCAGCTCGCTCGTTTTTTTTTTATTATTATTATTTATTCGTATTTGCAGAAGGAAAACCAAAAGAGAATTGAAAGTAATCGAGGGAAGGTAATTTTCTAAACCAATGCTCTCTGCCGATATTAAAAACCGTTGCTTTCCGAAACGTTCCTCGTTTCTCGTTAATAACGCGAATATCACAAAGAGACCTATCAATGGGAACGCAATATTCGGCAATTACACAATGTATACGACACGTGTAATATTCTTGCTCGTAATATCTGGTTTCCGGAAATTGATTACCATAGCGTCAAAGAACTTTTAAGTTTCGGTATCGTGCAAATATTTTCATTCAAAATAGTGCTACGAACGACGAATAACGACGAGATATTCGTATTTGAAGAGCGAATTAAACGAAACACGTTCGTTTTCAATCTATTCCTTTGATAGTTTTGCCTCTGCCAATGGAAAGACCTATCTTTTCTAAATTATTGTGTGTATGTTCGTACGTATCTACAAATATACGTATGCAGATCGTATCGATTTAAAGCCCGAAACTAACGCGTAATATTGTTTGGTAAATGTTCGTCAATTTTTCGTTACTTTACGCGAATCGTGTTCGAAGACTAGGTGGCCCTAGGGCCCAGAATTCGTAAGTTCGTCAAACCGCAACACCACGAGTTATCTCATAAATCAATCCCTTTACAATAACGATACAACTCTCTTCGTCTCTATGGGAACTTGTGGTTTACCCATTGTGCCAGTCTCCAATCGTTTATTATTCATATTTCCGTGTTTCCATCTCTATCTATCGTTTCGCAACTTCCGAGAAGAACTTGAACATTACTCGCGATGTTACAGTTGTACGCAAAACGTTCCGCTAATTCCAACGAATTAGCCAGATTTTCTAACAACTTTAACTTGCAATTTACCTCGATTAAGCCATCGACTTTTTCGTCAGATAATTTCGGATTACTGCACAAACCACCTCCTTTGAAACTGCTTGCCGCATCAATTGCATACATCGATCAATTTCAACGAGGCTTTGTCGTGTTCGAATATAATCCAACAACTTCTGCATCCTACTGCAACATACGTAACTCGTCCACGTATATCGTTGGTATTCCAGTTTCCGGAAATCAGCCACGTTTTCGGATATTCCTTTTAATATTAAATAACAAGTAGTTACAAACGCGATACGCACAACGAGCCGATCGTGTAGTTGTTCAACTTTAACAACGATCTTGCTTCAAGTTAAAGCAACGTTCGTTCGAACAAAGCGCAACTAGCACGCTCGTGAACCCCTGTCATTTTTCAAGGATTTCTTCGAACGCGATACCAAAGCAACGTTCGATAGGGTTTAGCGTCAAGCGAACGAGAATTCATCGAGATCGGTGTCCGTTGATACGAAATTGCAAAATACATTGTCAGAGCGGTGAGTTTTAACGGACATTAGCATACTGGTTGGTTTCGGATGGACTATATTCAGCGTAAAAGTAGCAAGGTATTTGACGATCGGTGATGGAACGGACGCGACGCGATGAATAGCCGAGTATCGGTGTATCGACGGCGGAACCAGATAATCGAATTCGATAACCATAACAACGCAATAAGTTGGTTAATATCGATCCCGGTTAGTTGTGATATGGAATAGAGAAGGAAAGAGACGTGTGCTTAGGTATATTCGGCTAGTAAGGTAGATGAATTTGACGCGTCGGTGAATATCCGCCAGATGTTCGGCATGAAACGTTAACGAATTCGAAGTTCCCGACGGTTTGAAGTCAGCCCGAATGAAATCGCGTCGTGGAATAATCTATCCGCCGCAGCAATTCGAAACTTGGATGTCCTAGGATCTTAAGTTCTCCTTGCACGAACTTCGGATTACACTTCGGCCGGAAGTGTAATCGACTTGAATTTCACAGCGTGCTGCTCGCACCGAGAGTCTGAGCGGATGGGATTGGCTTTCCAGTCGCTTCAAAGACCCGTTTGTTCTTTAAGAAGCATCGCTGTTATACGCTGCCGAAGTTACGAAATTTTCTTCCCACTGCAGCCTGAACACGCCATTAACCTGTTTCGATCGTTGGAAAAAAGCCTGAGCACGGAAATGAAGCTGCCGCGCTCTCCTACTCAACGATAGATTCGACGAATCTTTCACCGATTCTGCGTAAATTTCTTTCTAAAGCCGGGCGTATTTTACTTTTAGAGAATCGCAAAGCGAACTTTTCAAAGGGGAAATCGAGATAGGACGTTTAGATTACTCGGCATATTCTATTTCGAGATTAAAAAACGCATTCGACTAATTTGCTCGTGAATATGGCCAAAACCAAGTACGTTTATATATACTCGTGATGATATTACTCGTCAAAGGGAAAAGCGATACGATTTTTTTGAAATTCAAGAATAGAAAATTATTCCAAACAACGTTAACCTGCTAATATTTTACGAATTTCACAACTTGAACCGTGGCAACGTTTCGTCGAGACGAATAAATTTCTATAGTAGTGGCCTTTGCGAATAAATAGAGGTTACTAAAGGCACGAAAATGTACATGTATATATGTAGCTGAAATTATTTAGGCGAGCGCGGAAGGTGAAATAGTTTTCAACGTAAAAATTAGGTCAAGAGAAAAAGCAGCGAAATACGTTTTGCAGGTATTTTGTCGAACGATAGAGCGAATATAATGCCGTAAACGGCAACTGTGTACAAGAAATATCGAACGAATTATCATTTCCGCATCTCCTTTTTATTATCCAGGGAAGAAGCTATATTCCTATTACGTCAGGGACCTATACACTCTGAAAACAAAGCTACGCTGCAACTAAGGTAAGACGAAGCATTGTCCTTGTGCTCTCGCACCATCTTATTCGGTGAAGCGTAGGTACTTCACCGAAGAGATCCCGAAAGCAATATCCAGCTTTTCGCATAATACCGTGATTCCATTACTATTAATTAATCTCCCTGGAATAGTACTTTCCATGTAAAATACCGCCCTTAATTCAAACAACTTTTCTATTAGACAATTACGTCAAATGTAGCGTGAAACTATTAACTTTAGTATTATGTACTTATTTTGTCTTTCATTCTCTCAATTTATCTCTCCGTCTCTCTTTATCCTTCTCTCTGCTTTTCCGCTGTATCTAGCACCGAGTACGACCATACGAAATAACGTGGTCAGCTTCGCTTACACAAAACTCTAGGCTACTGGAGAAAATCATTAAAACACTTTGACTGCCACGTCGAAATCGCACGTTTCGCTCAGAACGCCACAGCGTTTCAACACAGTTTACCGTTAGATGCAAGATTTGTTCTCATTTTTTTCTTTGATGTTTTAATCAAAATGTTTAATCGTTCAACGAGGCACTTTTCATTTCAAAGTATCTTCTGTTTATCGATTATATTCAAAATGCCCAAACTGTCAATTTTTATTGAATTTTTTACAATCGTAAGAAGTTGAAGCGCTCCGGTCACCAATGACCACCGTGGCAGTCAAAGTGTTAAAAACGGATCACGAAAATGCTTTCTAAGAGCGTCCATATTTGGACTGTTCTGGGTGTTGCGTCGTTGTTCGACCAGTTCACATCGTATCGCTATTCCCGGATGCCGCACGGTATCCAACATAAAACGATACTAAAATCTTTTTAATAAGTTCATTTAATATCCTTGTAATAGGTTTGGAAAAGAGCGTACGCCCTTTTTCATCAAACTTTTTCTCAAATAAAATAGATCGTATTCGTGATATCGTTAAATACGGTGCGGCCATCGAAAGGAACCTGAAATCTCTTTAATCCAGCGAATAGATGGATCCGGCAGTCTGAGCCCAGCACAGTGATTTCGCTGTACCTCGCACCGGAACGAAATTCGAGCAGCAAGAGACGAGAAATATCTTTGAAGCGTCTAAAAAGAAAGAAAGCGTCGACTCAAAGATTATCGCGAATAATTATGTAGATTCTGTTATGAGATTATCGACTGGCCCGATAAAATTTCATCTCGCCTCTGATATCGTTTATTTCATCCACTTTTTACGATATCCATTTGAAACGATATTCGAAGATAACACGACGATGGTTGCAAGTTATTCTTTCATACGAACAAACTGCTGCGCGATTTTACGCAATTGCGTGAGAAATTTCATTCGAACGTGTTCGGAGCGGCAACGATATAAGCCAGATTATTGCACAATAAGCAGCTTTCGCTATGATCTTCACGTTGTTCTGTTGTGCCGTTATCATCGTATAAAGTTAATAGTTTCCAAGCACGAGTTGTTGAAGTTACACTCTTATTAATAGCCGTGTCTGCCTCTTAACTCATTTCTCCAAAGAGTAATTTAATCGGTGTCTAGAAGTGCGCGTTATTTAGTAACATCATAGTGAAAGTTTACTCGTTACCAGACTACCAACGCAACGTTTAGCAAATGAATTTTATTTTCTACCGTAGTGATTTCCTTCGGCTGAATTATCGTTATTTACATATCCAAGGCGAAGCTATGCTACGAGTATGCTACGATGCCACGGACATATTCAACGTGAAAAATAAATTCTGCTTCCCTCTTTCGACTTTAAATTCCGCGCAAAACCTTCTTTAAATCAATTCCAAAGTAGTTTAATACGAATCTTTACTGATATTAATTAGAAACTTTAATTAAATCAAGGTATCTTGATAAGTTAAAGGAAGCGATGAATTTTAATTAAACCAGGTTTAAAGGAAACTTATATTTGAGGTACTGTGCAAATTAATATTATTATTATTATTGTTGTTGTTGTTGTTGTTGTTGTTGTTATTATTATTATTATTATTATTATTATTAATATTATGGAGTAATATTCTCCGCTGTTTCAATATTAAATCCTAATTTATAGCAGATGCATAATTGCCAGAAGCAACTTCAAAATCGATTGGCGATAATTGCGCGGAGAAACCGATTCCAAGACCAAGTCCGTACTCTATTTAGATACGTTTGCAGGATGGTTTCCATTACCGATCCATATGGTAGCCGTGATGTGACAAAAAGAGAGAAAGTATCAGATTTTTGGTCGATATGTAACGGCCAGTTCGAACGCTTACCTTTTAATTACTAAAATATACGCATCGATTCTTTTTATTCATCGATTTTTGTTACATTATCAAATTGTTTTTAACGAAAAGCTTCTACCTTGATGCTGCTTTTGTAACAAATTAATCTGAACGTACATTAATTGGATAAAGGATTAAATCGTTTCGAGATGCTTTTCATAGAATTCTCCTGGACAAAAGGATTAAACGAATGTATATCGCAAGTATCGAAATAACATTTTAAAAATATGTTTCAGCCAACGAGATTTCGATACGGTAACAATGGCAGCCGACAATGTGGCCCTGGTGGCGGTAGATTATTGTATCATTAGCAAATAATTGATTTGTATATTTCGTTATTAATTACCGAATATAATTCAATTTGATTTACGCGGAACACGGATTTCGGAGAAACAACGATCGCAAACATCCCAATGAAACGCGTTCCTTTCCTTGGAAATATTCGTACAGCGCGATATGTAATTCGTCGTAATGAAACGCGCAAATATTTAAAAATTATCTCGTTCTCGGGCCAATTTAGTTTGCCAAATACGCGGAATACCATTCTCTGAAATTTTCGAATACACCAAAGAGCACGTGCGTTTTTTGAAAAGCAGTTTTTTTCTCGACTAAAAGATAACGAAGGAATCAGATGGTATTAGCTGCGGAAATTAGGTTACGCCGTAGAAATCTTCCCAGCAAATTTAAAAAAGCTTCGTTCGTTTAATGAGGAAGAAGAATATTCTCCTACTGTATTATTTTATCCGACGTAAACCGGAATCTCGGTTATCATCGGTACTCAACGAGGAAACGTAATCGATCGTAACTGTCCACCTTGTATAAAGGATTTATTCTACACGCAACGTGCCACGATCCTAACAGCCCGATTAATACGAACGAAAAGATGAACTTTGATTAGCAATTACGCCAGGCATGTGCTTCTGTCGTAGGTGAAATTTAATTATGAGATTCAGATCGACGTACGAATAATAAATTTGACGGATTAAAAATGTATAGGTTTGAACGGAAGATTAACTGCCGGCTGATAACGTTCCTTTCGTTGCAGCTGTGCAATTGGTAGCGAATGGTTGACCGTAACCATCGAGGTATCGTTCGGCACTTGAACGTGATTCAGTAGAGTCTAGAAAATTCAGAACTGTTGAATATCGGCAAAGTTCAACGTACGATCGTCCAATAACTCAACAATTTTTGGTTACGGCGTCGTTACTTGGGTTTGCAATTCATTTTCCACCGATTGTGTCCGCAATTTCTGCGGCTCCGCGCGCCAACTGACTTATGCGACAAATTGCTTTCGGATGAAAAGTGCGGTGTCAGCGAGAATTCCGTTACGAGTTGTATCTGAAACGCGCGTTGTTACCATTGCGCAGGGACACGTTTGCGGCGAGAACCGTACCAGAAAAAGGTAATGTCTTTTAATGGACAAACGATCTCTCGAAACGATACGGCACCGAACTGCCAGCCATTCACCGAGTCAGCGTCATCCGACCATTCCGACTCACGCTCTCGTCGTCGATTTAAAATCACCAGCAACACGTTCCCAGTCACGGACGTTTCAAACGGTCTACATGACGTAAAGACTAATTTTAATGAAATAAACGACACCGTGTCGTGGTTCTGCGTGCGACCTTTATATCGTGACGTTAACGTTTATTCGTTACGAGGCAACCAAGTACCAAAGTCGCAGTACCAAAGCGTTTTTGCGAAAGATCTTTTCGATATTTCTTAGCGGAATTGACAGTTTTTACGAGATATATTCGTATCACGTGGTCTTAGACGGTTTTAAACGAGACCCTGAAGCGAGGTTCGGATAAATTTCAATGTAAAGGCTTCACACCTTCGAAAAGCCTTTATCAATCCCGTTATCGTAGAAAGAGAAAGATAGAGAGCGAGAGAGCTCGTTTTTCCGTTAAAGGACATTTCGGTCCGACCAAAGTAATCGGACTGACCTCTCTTTTTGCCAGGACACTGTTACCATCTATAGACCCGGCATAGCCTTGCGGACGCGCTAGGGTTTCGCGACTTCAGCAACTTTTATTGGAAAACTATTAACCCTGCACGCTCAAAGAAAGTTTACGTTACGGGTATCGATTCTGTTCGAATATTGCAAACGTGAGTTGTTTGGAGCAAAGCTGTGGCTCTTATTAAACGAACTCTGCTGTCACTCCGATCAGTTAACGAAAGCTTTGTTCCTAGCAGGATTTTCCTGCTCTCCTGTTTAAAAGTTCCCCGTTGCCAACTTTGTTCACAGTGTGTTTACCGTATGTACATAGTTATAACAATTTTATCCTAACAATTTGCCCGCAACGCCGCGTCGTATAAAGCTTTACAGATTCGCTCTCTTGTTTTCGACAAGTTATAATAACGCGTAAAACGATATTTAGTCGAAGCAAGCAAGTATCGCTGGCGATAGATACAAAATCAAGCGCAACGATGCGAAGCATCGCAAGCGGAGAATAGTAGCGCTTGATTTATCGTGATTTACGTAGAAGCGAATGGAGTTATTTTTCGCACAGGTCATAAGCGGTATCTGATGCTGTTCACCCGCGATAGCCAAAAGGATACAAATTACTCCTCATTTTTTCATATAACGCGTTTACCTAAGCATTTTTATTACACCAGTTGGTTATCTGTTTTATCAACGATCATAGACGATGATACGTTCTACGTTAGAACGAGTTCCGATCTGGCGTTATATCGGTAGATCGCTTACGATAATTGCAATTGATACACCGCTTCCCAGAAAAGAAGTAATCGTAAATTATTACCAAGGTACAATTTGTCTTTCAGCTGGCGCCGATATACTAGTTCGTTGATATATTATTGATAATTGTACGAATAAGGTAACGAAGCGAGCGAGAAATCATTTCTTTTTATTAAATGCTAACTAAAATTAATAATCCCAACTGATTAACACATTGACATAGTAGAAGAAATATTTGCATTTATTCGTAATGGCCAATCATTGCACGAGACATTAATTTTAATTAAAGTTACACTCTGCAAACTCTGCGTTAATTCGGTACAGCATTTAACATTAATGGGGAAAAAATGACGTTTCGTTATTTTACGGGATATTTTCATGTACTTCCACTTGCGATTTTTACATCTGTTAACAGTGTTTTACTAGGTTCCTTCGATCATTGATCCATAAACCTGACTTTTCTTGCAAAGCTACGTTTCGATGCTATTCGATAAATTCATCGGCTCGGCGAAAGATATCGATATTCGTGACACGATATTCGCACAAACGAGACAAAATATTTCGCAAATGTGGCCATTCGTTGTGAAGAAAAACGAGTCGTTGAAATCGTTAAAGCACAGGCTTCTTACGAGATTTACGAGCTCGTGTCACGTTCGTTTCAATAACGTATCGATGATAAACCGTGTGACGTAGAATCAAATAAAAGATTCGAGAGAAGAAATTACAAGGACTCGGTATCTTGTCAAGGTTTGCATAGCATCGTGTTCTCTGGAAATTAGTTGGGAACAGATCGACGTATCGGAGTCCGCGAACGGCGGACGTTCCCCACGGGTACAGCAGTTCCTGTTCATCAAAGTACTGATCCGACTTGCTGGATGCTGTACTCAGCAGCCCGCGTCTTTAAGGTTATTCCGTTGAACGTTATCGAGAAACTATTAATCTCCAGAGAATGATGGAGGACGTTCTGGAACGGCGTCGCATGTTCAAAACGACAAATCGTCAGGGAACAAAGAAGATCCCTAAACGAAATGGAACGTGTACCGATAAAATTGTGGCAACGTTTTATTCAACATGTACGAAAAACCTGAACGAATGCTTCGAGGCGGATACCGTGATAAATATATAATACCTTCATCCGCTTGAAACATTGCCTTCAATGATCCATGATCCTTTCTACGATGGATTACGCGATCCCAGGCATGCATAATTTCTTTATTTCTTTCAAAAATTTCTGCTTCAAGAGGTCTGAATGGAAATTCATTCTGTTGTATCCATTTTCGGGGATGAAAGGAAGCGTTGTTCGTTTGATTAAAAAAGTCGAATAATTTCAAAATTACCGTCGAAACTGAATCGTTCCAAGGTAGTTGTCGAATTATCATTGGCTAAAGCTGGCGGGCGTAATAAAGAGGAGCCGTTTGAAGGAGAAACGAAGGTACGTAAAAGCGAGAAGAAGGGCGGTATTCGAGTCTTAACAAGCACTTTCGTTCTCATTACTAACGCGTCACGAACGTTAAACACAGCACTGAAAATTTTCTTCCTCCGGTCCCTGCAACAGTCCATTCGATTCTACAACAATCGCTATCCCGTTAACGCTAATTCACTTCTACAACGAGTCACGGCTCGCTGCGCGGACACAATTACGTCCAGGTACGTATATATATATATATATAAGTAGCTTGATTTACTTAAAAGACCTTGCGTGCTATCGAGGCTGCTGTCACTAGAAATAGCGAAACACGTGTCGCTATCAGTGTTAATGAATCTCATTATCGATCGATCGTTTCACGCTTGTCACAAATGAGCAATTTTAAACGTTTCCTAATAAAGTGGATCGCCTATAGCTGCGTTCTATCGGAAATTCACAGGGAATCGGTGTCGAAGATTTATAAATAAAGCTTTCGGTGTATTTAGAACGACGTTTTGAAAATGAAAACTTCGTAAAGTACTCGCACACGGAACAAGTTGCAAATTTAAATTATTGGAAATTGAAGCACGAGTTAATGAAATTTTATTTAATATCTCTTTATGTTCCTTGTCGTTATAAAAAATAAATTGCCTCTCCAGCGTGATCGTAGCGCTTCTCACGCAATACGATCAATCGAATATCAATTTAAGAAAATTAAACCAATATCGGCAAATTAAATTTAAAGAGAAATAACACATCGTTAAGAATACACGTACGTAACTGGTACTACTATCGAACAGATCGAACGATCGTAATTACTCACCGTCATTTTCAAAATTACCGACACCAAATTCACGAGATACAAATGTGTCTTTCATTATTTTCTTACGCTTGGCCGTAAAAACGGTAAATCGTGTTATATCGTACGTATGCGTCAAATACAACTACCTATCACTTTTGTCAGCAGTGCGTCATTAGCGTAACAATATTAACAGTCGAGAGAACTACGAATAGCTTGCGTGATAATATGTATCAATTTTAACGCTTCCATTATATTTAGCGAAGGAAATCTCACAGAGCGAGCAGAGTAAACGTAAAAAATGAAGAGGGGACGATCGCGTATTAAAACTTGGCTATTGGAAATCGATTCGTTCGCGCACCAACTTACATTATACCTAATCGTGCGGGTCCTTGAACGATGGAAAAGAAATATTCTCTTGCTTTCAATCGAGCTGGCTAGACGATTGAAAATTTGCATGGCCATGCTTCTTTGATCATGCGCTACCTTCGAAACCACGATTGCATGATTTTATATCGCCTTTTTCAAGGTTTTAAATAAGAAGCCTTCTAAAATTCCACCGATATCTATACGATCGAGGTATTTCAGGCGAAACGAACTTTTCTTCTAGCTAAGCAAATTTCGCGAGTGAATTAACGGTAAAAACCGGATAAAATTTGCTCCGTGAAGAGAACCTCGTTAAATATCCTTACACGCATAATGAAACGGAATTATTACGCTTCTGGAATCGTTAATTATTGCTTTGTCCATACTTCGTACGTTCCCTCTATCGACTTTTTTACGTTTACGTGCGTTAAGCTGTGAATTAGCGAATTAACAAACTACGAATATACATAGGAACCGTATTTTTCCAATAACGTTGCTAAAAACGTCTAGTCTTTCGTCGAGTTTGATCGAAACGTATTACTAACTTAGAAGAATAGAAAATTCGCTGTCAAGTAAAGATATTTTCGTACTTAAGTGACATCGATGCTGGAGCAAGAGATCGATCGTGTACGAAAAATCGCTCGTACCATCTAAAATAGCAGCATTGCATTTCTAACCGTTCAACGCTCCTATACTTATACGTGATCGTTGATTTGATGAGCTGTGCTAAAATTAATGTTACGGAAGCGTAGATACGTAGATCATAGTGGCGGCGATTCGATTCTCTGCTGACTGCTTCGATAATGCGCAATCTGATTACACCAACTATACTCGTTACAAGTGACTTTCATTAATGAATTTACATGGAAACCGCGTAATCATTCGAAGATTACACGTCTAACCGAATTACTCGAATATTGCCTAATTAATATACAAAATCGCTGATAACGATGACACGAATAATCGTTTTAGTCAAACAATGAGATAATACGATTTATCTGATTAATTTTGGACATTGTGGCATCGCGTGCCATACTGGCCATCATAAAAGATGTACATATCGTGATCCTGTGTAAAAAGTTTTCTCCGCTGTGACTTCGCTTCGACTGCTTATAAATTATTTGATATTCGTGTCGAGCTGAAGCCACGTAAAGTACACGCGTATACACGTTAACGATAATGGACAAAGTTAATCCGCAAGTTCTTTAGGTAATACAAACATTATCAGATTCTCTAATAGTGGTTGACCGATATTTCGATTAAAATCGACACAGAAAGGCAAACTGTTCGTTAGAAAATATAATCGAAATGTTATTAATTTTATCGTGCTTTACTTATCGTACTATCCGATCGTTGCCTGTACGCTTTTCGTAATTTAATTAATTTAATTACTTTTGCCGATGGACTGATAACTAAACCGTTAGCGCAACAACATGGTCACATTGTTACCATTCCTGTTGGCAATGTAACCTTATTCGTTGTAAGATATAACTGGGTAAATTTGGCGCGTGAATATAGTAGTTGTTCCTATAGCAGGACGTAGATGTCGTTGATAAGTTAATAGGATGACGTGATCGAGCGTACGGTGTAAACTAACGAGTAGAAGGAATACGCGTGTTTGTGCCGGCTGTGTGACATACTTTTCAACTACGACTGTTCCAGTATGAATAACGGATGACGATTCATGGAAATCCGGCGCCACTCTGGTTAGCCAATCGCTCGGGGTAAGAATCAAAGGTACGGAAAAGACTTTCCGAGTGTACGATAGAAGATAATTAATAAACGAGGATAGGAAAGGGGAAACGAAGCAGGTTCGTGGCAATTTCGCACGTACCGCGATATTTAGGGCGAAAGCCCGAGATAAAGGAATTCTAGCCTGATAAAAGCAATTATGGGAACTTTGCTCGAATGGCCGCAGTATTTTCCGACATAGACCATTCCCGAAAATGTGTTAAGTCTGTTTATCGTTGTTTCGGAATTAAGCGCCACGTGTTACGTGACGACGAATTAACGTTTCCAAAAGATTAAACTTAATCTGACGTTACTAACATAATAATCTACGTTCGTGGATCGTTAAAAGCAACTGTTACCAGTGATCCAACTAGTTCTGAAGTAATAAAGCGACCAGTTAATCGGTATCGCGTAAATTCCATTATTCCCAACGTCATACGACAATTTAATCTTGCGTAAATGCTGCGTGACTGACGAATTATTAAGAAAAATATAATACGATTATTTGGCACGATCGTTCGATCGACTTTCCAAAGCTGCCTAATCCCAACCTAACCCGAACCTAATGCCAAAGCTGCCGATGGACAGAAGCGGAAGCTTCGACTCTTTAATCCTTCTTCGAGTTATTAAACATTTCAAAATGCAATTTCATTCCGCGAAAGAACGTTCGCTCTTCTCGCACGCTCTAGCGAAAACAAAAAATGAAAGTGTAAACGAGCATTCGTTCGGCGTTCGGCAGTTTGACAGATTGACAGGTACTTTTTGGTACGGCGCAACGCGCCACATCCGCTCGTCCGCCGCATAGTGTCACTTTTAGCGAAGTTAGCGTTTCCCTTGTACATTGTACAGACTGTAATTACGAAACTATTTGCTCGCTGTTTCCGCGACAAAAGCAATCGGGTCGTTTTGCAGTTGCAAGTCGACTCGTCTTGCGTTTTTATTTTATAATTTTACCAGAGTGGCAGAGAAGCGAACGTTCCTCAGGTTGATCCAAAATTTAAAGCCTAATACGCACCACAGGATAATACTCGTTCGATGATCGCCTTTCCATCGTAGCAAGCATGATAATTTCGTTTTCAGATTTCACATACGTAGACGCAGATAGGTTTCGAAGCGAGCTTTAATGTAGCTTCGATTTGTAGGCTGGTTCGGATTTGAACGTGCGATAAATCGTACGCGATATTTTGCTGGTTTGTTACCGGAACAACTGTATCGCTGTGTAAATCGAATAAATCTTGATTTACTGGCTTTATATCATTCAATGGTACGGCTGCACTCTTGTTACTAGTTTTGTCTCTTCTGACATACTTCCAACACAACTGGAGCGGCGTAATGTACCGTGTGGTATACGAAGCAAGAAAACGAGGTGAAATTTGTATTCCTGAAACGAGAGCGGCCACTGTTGCAACTGACTTTTTGATTCATGGAAAGACACGTGCTGAAGACAGTGACGTGGATTTGCTTCGCAACATCCACCTGACTACCGCACCTCAAATCGTTATCGATGCTTCGTGTACGTCTACGATGCGATAGAATCATCGGCAAACAAACGTATATCCGTTATGCGCCTATTTGTTTATCATATACGTGATTTTTAATTAAACGTATTTAATAGATAGAACTGGGAACGAAGGTAACTGACGGGTGTCGATGCTCGGAGATTCGGGACCAAGCAACGAACAATCTTGGCGACGATTAGCAAAAGGGACAGAAGGCTCGTGCCGACGATCTTTTAATCGAATGAAAATTCAATCGAAAAACCAGTTTGATGTCCGTTCGACGGCGCACACGATATCGGCTAATTGCTAATAAGTGCAAAGCAAATATTGCTTCAATCACGGTTCCTCGATAACGTCGTTAAAGCCGACGACTGCTGATTGCGAGAGAGCAGGCCGCGAACGCCGCGTATGACGAACGAATTAAATTGCCAAAAATAACACGATAAAAAGATTACCAGCTCTGCTCGGACGGCTAGCACTACTCCACTCTTCCGTCGTGAACAATGGTTTTCTAGCTGTGGAAATACCGCGAACCGATGGCCGATAATCATTCGATCGTTTCCCTAATAACACCGCCGCGCCTGTTACTTCTCTTGAATTTTTTCGGCAAAGCCCCGTTATTCGTTTCCGATCCTCCACGTTTTTCACAGACCGATCAAACTGATTCACGGGTACGCGTTAGAACGCAACAGATGCTGCGATCTGAACGCGTTAGATTCGATTCGCTTTCAGAAGAAACGCGCGAAGAAAGTTGTTACTTGTACATTTTCCAGGACATAAAGAGATAACGCTGGAGCCTGGAAACGAAAACCAATCTAAATTCTATAAGGTTACGTTGGAACGAAATTACAAACCATAACTTCCTTACAATTAGTACCTAATAATATTTGTTCGTACGCGTGGCCTGCTGTACATGCACCTACGGCAGAACATTATCTATGTACAACTATGTGGTGTGAATCGATAATTTAGAGCGTTAACCTTTCGTAGCTCAGCGAAGCAAGCGCAAACTGTTTCGATGTACGAATATGAAATTGTAAACGCGGAAACATGCTAAGTCGAATCAGAACTTACAAGTTACGACTTGCACCGAGCGATCTACGCGGATAGGAATTTGTATCTATCGCATGACTGGAAAAATTCTCGTTGCTACCAACAGGAGAGTCGCTTCGCTTAACGAGACTAAATTTCTTTCGACGAATTCGTATATAACCGAAGAGGCTGGCTCGACCGGCAAGAACGAAGTACTTTTCAAAGAACCCTTATTTACAGCGCACTGCGAAAGTCGATCGGTCTTGAAGAAAGCCGAGGAAATGGCCTCGTCCTTTGTTTTATGTATCGTAAATTAACGCAGGACTTTTCTACGCGTGACGATCGTTGCCGTAACTTGCACATTCTTAGATTACAAAATACATACGGTCGTGAATATTTCGCATCGGTTTCAGATAAAACGACGCTTAAACTTGAAGGCAACTGACGAGTAATCATCATCCAGCAGGAAAACTGAAATCTGATAAATATCAGACATGGAATATCGGACGGTTAAACAAATGAAATAAATTGTTACGTAACACGACGAATCGTATAGTGGCAAGTTACGAACGCAATGTAAAATTGTATTATTACGTAACACGGCCACAAGCTATATTTATTACGCATAACTTACCGTTTGCTACGGCCGTAACATTTCCACGACACGAGCTCGGAGATCATAAAAGTCGACGTGGAACAGGGACTGAATTCAAAGTTCATATTACACGGTACAAGACGCACGAACAACCATCGACGAAAAGGTACAGGAGAATTTGGGGAAACTGTTGGCTGGAGAGCAATAACGTAAACCCTGGCTTCTCCATTAAAATCCAAATTACTTGCGTTGCATCTGCGAAAAAAAAAAAAAAAAAAAAAGAAAAAGGACAGTTCTAAACAATCGCTCCATGACTCTGCCTTTCTCTCTTCCTACTAGCACGGCGACGATCTCGTTTTTCCATTCTTTTGCAGCAATCTCCGCGTTCTTTTTCCGTTTTCTGTTCAGCTGGAACCGTGGGATATGGACGCGGTGAGCGTTTCGGAGCCTGTACAAACAGGTCCGCACAATACCGTCGAAAAGAAATAGATTTTCCACCTAACGAGACGGAAACCAACAAATAGCGATGTGAGGTCGTGCGTGCCGGTGGCCCATTGCCAACAACACATGATAAAACACAACCTCGCCACGGCGCTAGGCTTTTTGCCGGGGTGCCACCCAACGGACCACGCTTTTCTCTTCTCTTCTCTTCGTCGGCTCCTCGTCATTTCCACTGCACGTTCGACCGTGAGAAAGTAATCGTCGATTTGACGTGGGAAACAAAGAGATTCGATTTCAAACAACCAGCAGTAATCTCGACGATCCCGAATCCAGCCACGAGATACAGCTTTTTCCTTTTCGCGAGAGCATTCGGATCTTTCCGATTTCTTAAAGGCGTCTATCATTAGAAATATTTCTATTCTTTGAGATATCTATCGCTTTCAGCTTTCCTCGTTAATCCCATTAATTTGTCCGTTCAGTCGAATCACCTCGTATAAACGAAGAAACTATCGACCCAATTCGTTTGAAAACGCAACTGTGAACAAACGTGAAGATTTACAGACAAAGACATTCGAATGGAATGAAAGTAAGAAAGAATTTGTCTTTCTTCGGGTAGTCTCGAAGTAGAAGACGATATCACAAGGACAACGAGAATAGCTCTGCGTCGGTTGTTTTAATAATAAAACGAAGATACCGATTTATTCTCTTTGAGATTATGTTTCTCCACCAAGAAGAAATAAATTTGGTATCCTTAAAAATGGCGCGCCGAATATGAAATCTTAAACGTTAAGAAGAACCATCAAAGTTGCTCTCCCTGTTGCCATTTTAACAGCGTTTCGACTTTCTCTGTTCCGTTTTACTCGATCGCTGCGGATATTAATCCCATTCGCATTAATAACAAATTACACGAATTAAACGGCGATAAACGATCTACTCTCAAGTCCAAGTTACCTGTTTCTCCGGCAATTATTAGCATTTCGAGCCCTCGGGAACGTTTGGAAAAGTCGTAGCATTTCTGGCAGAAATTTGCCCAACTACTTCCATAAATATCTGCTCGGAACGTGCTAGGCGTCGAATCGACTTAACCACGAGCTCCAAAATAATATGAAAACTTATTTCAACGGCGTACAATTGAATGAAATTCCTAGGAGCAGCTGTTAGCATCTGCATTGTCTGCACCTGAATCGGCCATTCTATTATCTCTGCAACTTTCCCGGGTGCGACGATAGAGCGCAAAACTTGCGTGTAACGTCGCGTTGCGTAAATGTCAACAAGTTGTTGGAAAAAATTCCAGCTACGGCTGATCCGACCGAGATACAGAGCGAGTCATCGCGAGAACTCGCAGCTACAGGCTTCGCCATAGAAATTTTCCTCCTTTTCTCTTTACCACAAAAACTGAACGTACGTTTCAAACGAATTTACCATTTGCAACGATGTTCCATAAAACGAGCTTTCGTCGCGAAACTTTGGATTTTACTGAAAAATGTTAAAGTATTATCGATTACGGAAGGTGTAATAAGCGGCACAACGTTCCGCTGTAATAAAACAGAGTTTCACACGGACATCCCGCCACACGGCACATAGCTTTCAACGGTAATTCCCGAAGATAAGAGAAAACTAATTCGACCGACTTTTATTTTTATAAAGCCATTGGTAGGTTGGCTGGCGAACAGTCCATGGAACGAAAACGCTCGGGTATATTCCTTTTTCCGGTAAATGTGCGTCGTTATTTACGCTCGATCCGGTATAATCCTTTCCTTTCAAGGTACGTGGGTCACAACGAGGCACGCCCACGCCGCATAAAAATCGATTTACCAGGCGTTGATCTGCTCGAATAATCGAGCAAGAAATCGACGTGGTATAATGGAAATATTTATGTGGCGTCGGCGGTACGGTGGTTCGAGAGCATTACCGCAACTGCGGCAGCAATTTTCCTGACACGGTGCGAACCGAACCGGCGTATCGAATTGCGGGGAAATAAGAAAGATAGCGGCGAAAAAGAAAAGTTGGCAAACCAAGAAACTTTATACGCATTTACGATAGAACGCAAGCATTTGGTCGCACCTGCGAACGCGCGTTCGCTATCTCTGTATTTCTAGCGAAAACGTTGCTGCATTACAGATATAGGAAACAGGTCACCGGATTCGAGGGACGTTAGCCCTCGAATATTCGCGCACGGAATTCTCCCGGTTATTATGTAACGTTACATTTAATTACACCGATTCTTGTGTTTGAACATTGCAACGCGTCGCGATACCCCGCCATGCATCAAAAACAGCCTATTTTGTTATTATTCCATTTCCTTTTCACAACCAGTTCGCGGAATAATCAACAGAGAGGAATTGTTTGGCAAATTTTTTATTGCGAGCGGATGGGAAGTTGTGTCAAGTTTAAACAAAATATTTCGCGAATTCCAAAGAGTAAATCGTTATTTTTTTACTCTCACGTGCTCGCGTTTAAACGTTTATCGCGAAATTCCGTCTGCAGATACTTATCGCAAAAACTCGCTCTCGCCGAGCTTCTGGATTTGTAGCTCGCGTTGCGAAAAGTGTCGTAAATAAAAAACAAATGTTAGAGTTACAGCAATCTATAAGATATTTAATTTCTCGTAATATATACTAGTTAGAGTTTCCTCGGGAGAGAAACTCGATACGAGGAAACAAAATGAAGAGACACCTAAGCTTTTCTATCAACGACGACTAGAGTTTCGGAGACGAAACTACCACCGAGGTTTTAGTTCTCCAGCATACTATCTTGGATGTCGTTCGGGATACGACGAAGCATTTCTAGCAGTGCTACTTAAAATATAAGATACGTACAATTGTAAGAACTAACGATAAAGCCTTGGACAAATTTCCAGCGCAAACAGAGATCTATCCTTAGAGGCGCGCTCGCCATTTGAAAAGTTTCAACGTTTATCCAAAGAATGAACGTTCTTCGATCTGTTCGGCAAAGTTGCGCGTATAATTTCGCCGAACATAAAACCAACCTGTTACTTTCCACCTAAGCCTTCACCGAATTATTTTTGCGCGAAATGAAAAACTTTTTCGAACGACAAACGACCAACCAACGAGTCCAAGCTTCTTCCTTCCACCTCTTGGTTGGATCGGCTCGCCATAAAAATTCTTCGGTTGCCCGTTCGTTGCCGAACAACGCCACGCTTCACGCGGCATCGTAATTTCATTACGGCAATTGGAAAACAAGATAAGAAGACTCGTTACACAGATCGCGAGGAATCACCGCGCATGGACGATAACGCGACGATAAAAGTTTCGCGAGTATCGACAGGGATGGGAATAACAGACGAGGAGCAATTTACCGCTTCATCGAATTACCAGGAAACGCTAAGACGCACGGAAACAGAAAGTTCCACGGTGGATGGTACTCGAACGATGTGCACACGGAAATACACACTTGGTGCGCGCTGAGTAAAAGGTACTCCGCCGAAAGAAGAGAAACACTGGTAGGGCGAGAAAGGGGCTCGGGAGTTGAAGAAGAGACGGAGACAGACAGCCCACTGCCCCCCGCGAAAGAGGTCAGAGAATCCACGGATGTTTCGGGATTGCAGCTATTCTTCAGCCACAATAAGAGACACTAGGGGCTCGCGACACGGATGCATCCACGGTGCACTATTGATCCTGAAAGTGGTGAAAATGTAGTTTCATCTACGAATGGTATCCGTGATACGGCGGTGCTCGGCTGGCGGAGCACTAGCGCCGTGAAAAAAGGAACGGGAAGAATTTACGTGCCAGCCAGATGTATTGTTCCGAATAGATTTATGTGCAACCGAACAAACACGTTTTTCCTTCCTATGCTATCCGTTTCTTCTTCGTTCTCGATTCCCTAGGTTTTCTCTCGGCTATGCCAACCTATATTTTCCAATTAATAGCCCTGTTAATCGGCAGCTGTTGATTTTACTGCTACCGGACTACCGACGGAAAAAGGGGAAAGAGATAAAAAAAAGAAAATGCAAGTCTTCGTGCACGATCATGAAACTCATTTTACTTGTCTATCGGTTAGACTAGTCTATCGCATCGAGAAAGTGTGTTCTATAAACGGCATATGCATCTAGCATGTTGCATTATCGATCCCGAAAGTGGCGAAAACGTAGTTTCATCTACGAATGGTAGCCGTGGTACGCATTTCGCGGTACATTCGGGTCAGATGAAAGAAGAAACGAAATTTATGTGATACCCAGATATATTGTTCCTTATGGATTTATGCACTGTGATTCTTCATCGTGCTCGCGGAGCTACAACTTTTGCAAAAATTTAGACTCTCCGGAGACGGTGCAGCGATCCAACAAGCGCTACGTAAAATACATATTTCTATTTCTGCCTGGCTCTAGCCTTCCTATCTCTTTTAGAAGAAACGCGCGTATGATATAGAATTTACGAACTGAGATTTTCAAATTTACGATTCGCCCGTGGACCTTGTTTCCTATGGTATTTTAGGGCCGTATATTTTCCCTTGCATTTGCGAACGAAAAGTCTATTTCTTAGGCGCGACTATTATACAGGGTGAGCCGGTAAAAACTATCATCCGAAGCAATTTGTTTCTTATCGATTTTATCGAGAAAAATGTTTCAATCGAAGTTTATCGTATTCGAGAAGCCTGATTAATATTTCGCTTAACACCCTATATCATTCTTTAGATATTAAGACGACTTTCAGCTTTTTAACAATCGCCGTATAGTTTTTGTAACGTTGACCGATCCAGCTCGACATTCTCGCCAAAAAGTATTAACCAATTCGTATCGAAAAAGCATTAGTTGGCGAGATATTTTAACTTTAATCTGTGAAATTTAACGTACAGAAAGACGAAGAAAGACGCGAAGCGATATTCTCGTGTTCGCGTTATCTTTGTCTTTCGTGAATTAAATTTCACACATTAAAGCTCAAATATCTGCTAAACTAATGGTTTTTCGATACAAATACGTTAATGTAATACTTTTCCGCGGAGAATTCGCAGCTGGATCCACCAATGTTATAAAAACTATACGCTGATTATCAAAACGCTCAGTCACCTTAATATTTGAAGGAAATATAAGGCGATAAGCCAGATATTAACCAGGCTCCTCGAATACCATAAATTTCGCTTTCAAACATTTTTTGATAAAGCCAGCAAATAAGGAATTATTTCAGGTGATCATTTTTCCTGACTCATGCTGGTATACTCCTTCCTGCACTATGCGCGGATATACGTGTTCGATGCACGTCACATCGATACAGGCTACTTATACGCGATTCAGTCTTTATCCGAGTGCATTATCGCCGAGGACTTGATCCTTCATCTCGTCAGGTTGATTTTTGTCATAACCAACCGATGAACCGCGCGCCGTACTTTCCATTAATCACAGAACCGACTTTTTAACGCAGAGATATCGGATTGGCTTTTTACCATAACTTCGTAAAACTTGGCTGCGGAAAAACGCGCTTTCTTGCAATTACCTTCTTCAACAGCCACCATCAAATATTCCTCCAGCACTCCTAAAATCCTGAGAAACCCATTTTTCTCGGACGTTGTATCGGCACCAGCAACTAGGTCAAAGAATACGCGAGAATGTTTTACGAATCGTAGCTATTTTTCAATTGCGATATAAAATACCGTCGACCATCGCTATTCATCGTGACGTACTTCTTCGTCGAGTGTCCACTGACCGGCACGATCGTTTTGACCAAGAATATCGCAGCCATTTCTTTCCAGAAAGATACTCGGATGGACAATGCGTGCATCCATAAAACACGTCCAAGGTATTTTCTTCCAGGCTCGCTTCTCTATATACGAATAAAGAGACAATCTTTTACCTTTTATCAGGTATACCACCGTACTATTGACAGGCGCGTGTAAATGGCAAGCAATTTAATTGGAGTTTTGTGAATTTATCTTGTACCACGACGATCGCAGATTTCTTTGACAAACGTCCAATATCGCGGATTCTTTCGTTAGCTCGAAGGTGGAATTTCGTACATAATCCTGAGATTCGTCAAATTTAAAATGGTCGAACGTGTACGTCGTAAAACGACTCGTGCACAAACGTAATAGAAGAAACGACGAAACTGGTAATTACAGTCCATTTTTATCTTTGCGACGTAAAGAGGTAACGTTAAGCTTGTACACCCGACTCGGCTTTTAATAAACACAGGGTGCAAAACGTAGCTGTTAAATTTCTAACCCCTGATTCGTGTTGAGCAGCACCTCGGTATAATTATTGGCGTTTCTCAAACAACAAGATGACGTAATTTCGATCTTTTCCATGGAAACGTAAACCTAGTCGCACCGAAAGCCTTAACAAGTGGAACCACTTGACCGAGTTTCGGTGGAGACTTTGAAAGCAATTACACAGGATGTTGGTGAAACGTAGAAACCGAGTTAAATTTCGAAATTCGGATCGACGGTAGGTTGCAAATCTTACGATCGGGGCACTTTCCACTTTTATCAAATAAATATCGAACTCTGGCGATTCGAGTGTCGGATAAAGTGTCGCAGACACTGCTGCTGGTAAATATTATCCGTCGATTGATTCTACGACGAATAGAGCCGGTTTGCTTCTGTTTGAAATTACACGCTGTTGCATCGAGCACAGAAGGAAACGACATTACGAAACAGTAACGTTATTTCATTAACGAGATGAAATTTTATTTGAACGATTTAACGAGACCGCGTACGTCTAAATATAGTTGCTAGGTGATTACGTGGAACAGCCTCGCAAAGACAGAATTTAGCACGTGTCGAGGGCCCGTCGTCCCGACACTCTGAGTAATTAAAGCAGCGTGAAGAATCTGATTAGAAAATTCAATGCTTGCGTTAGTCTCCACGCGACGGGTTACGTAGCGTAGCGGCGCAGCACGACGAGTAGAGTTCACTTTTGATGCGGCGAGCGTCTGCGATACAACGTACAATAAAATACCTTCCAGTTTATATAACGATCTTCGCTAAAACCTCGAAGATGCTTTATTCATTTTCATAATTGGAAAGCAGCATTATCTTGGATTTTTTAAACGGTACCGTACATTCTTTTTTTTTTTTTATTATTATTATAATACACCGTAGAGAATATTAGATGCACTTTCGATACACGCGAGTGGCGTGGTAAGAGGCATGTTATTAATAGAGTTCGAAGCTTGCAGGCAGCTATAGAATCGATTGCGATCGCGTGTCCCTATCGTGATAAGAAAGATCGGGTTAATAATAATCTCGGACGTGCCTTAGAAACGGTTAAACCGATTTCAGGACCATTGCTCTTTTCGATGACCGTGTAATTCCTTTCCTGCAGTGGAAAGTGATTTAGCCGCACGACCGTTACACGAGTTGTCTATGGATATAAATTTGCCGGACACACTCCCGACAACCATCGCATCGAAGGGATTGCTTCCTGTTTCCTCTGCTCTTTCGGTTAAGTGGAACGAAGATATCGATGAAAGGAAGGAATAGCCAACGTTGAATCTATTTCATTTAGTCACACCATCGCCTATTAAATACGTATGTAATTACGTATATATCGATAGAAAGCCATCGATGCTCGATCGTGCGCGTTCGTTGCTTCATAGCCGTTTGCTGCATAGCCGTTTTCGTTCGCGAAAAATTCACACGAGTTACCGGTTCGCGATCGCTTGGGCGAAAAATCTCGCGGTGAAAGACGGCCAATTCATCGCGCTAGAATTTTCACGACGAATACCGCGACACGGAATTGACCCGTTTTTCGTTACAACGGATAAGCTGTTTTCATTTCGTTTCGAGGAAAAATATTGGGAATGCGCGTTAGCGCTAGCAAACGGACAAATGAAATCTCATTGTCTCTCTTTTCTATGCAGCTGTTTCGTTCTTATCGTCTGTGTCTCTGTTTGTTTTCAGAAGAAAATCAATGCAGGAAATTTAGCATCCTTTCTCGTTTTTTCCATCAAACGCTATTCGACAGAGGCGATTCTCTCGCGTTAAAAAACCACACGTTCGTTCAAAGGTCCGAACGAACGATCCCTTTAACATTTCCAATTTTCTATCGATATTCGTGCACTTGTTGGCGACAAAATAATTTGCTAGGTTGTTTGCGCCAAATTAAAGCGAACTTTATACGTACGTGGCAAATCAAATTTCTTGTATCTTTTAGGCAAAATGGTAATAAGGAATAAGAAGATCGAGTCGCGTCTGAAAAATTTACCGGGATTATGATAAATACTTGATAATTAAGAAACCGTTTAACGCCATCAGAGGTGCGTTATCGATAGCCTTTCGTGGCGATATCCCTAGCTAGCCGACGCAAAAGCGTTCTGTCACGTTTAATGGAAAGTTCAGTTTCTCCCTTGTCTGCTGATGCCCGAAGGGTACGATAATTTTACGGGTCATTTGCATAATACCGTCGACCAGTCACGTGAATCACTTTGATAAGCCCAATATCAACGGTTTACGCTCTATCCGTTCGTCTGTTTCCCTGTACTCTGTACGCGATCTTCTCCACCAATGGCTTCCATTTGCCACTCGATCCCGCTAAGCACTGCTGCACGGATGTCTCCACTTTTCGGTGCTCTAGGCCGTGTTAATTTTATAAACGTTTGATGAGATTCGCTTCGAACGTTTCTACTTTCAGCTTCGTTAATAACCAATTCGGCGAGTACCATGATATTTCTCAAAGATCGGAGATTCGGCAATTTTCTATTCTACTTTTCTGCTTTACCTGTTGTATTAACACCAGTTAGCTGTTTCGAAAACATTGAAAAGTTTGTACGTAAAACGAGTGGCAGAAAGTAAACGACGACGAGTATACTCAAAGTCAGAAACAGCTAGTTGACTCGAGACGTCGCGTCGAGACGTTCGATCGACGTGGATTTTTCGCCCTAAACGAACATTTTATCGCCGTCCGTGACACGTTTCAATGGGAAAGAATTAGAGTCACAGGCAAAGGTTGGAGCACGATGTAATTCCATTAAATTAAACAGAACCGGCAATCCTCGATAAAAGTATGGAAACGGTTGGACACGTGGAGAGGCGTCGACATCGGACAATAGGCTACATTTGCATTCAGAAACGATAAATGCAGAAAGGCAGTTCGTGACGGCGCAAATGTGCGTCGCAAGGTGAGGCGGGATTGCTTAATAAGCACTTGTTGCAATAATCGGATGAAAATAAAGCTGGCGGGTTGTAGCGGTACACGCGATGTAATAACCTACCTACCAATGCGATGCTTGGCCGGCTTTAATTTTGACATTCTCCGATGGAGTTGAAACGAGGTGTGCTCTAAATCCACAATATCCGTCCGAGTAGCTCCCCGAACATGGCATAATAACATCAGCTGCTACAACTTCAATAGAACGCCGCAACGTCCTTGCGGTGTGCAACCCCTTCCATCCCCAAACGACGGAACTTGAGTTTGGCAAATTGGGTTCTCGACTTACAATCAACCGCATTCCGCAAACGTGTAACACGTCCGCCTGAGCGCACAATTCCGAGACACTATCCTTCGAAATATCGAGATATCGCTGTTACCTTGAGCATCGACATCGACGCTTCCTCAACGTTTCCACCTCGCTTCTCCCGTATCTTTCGTCTATTCGTCGCGAGTGGAACGCGACTAATCGTATGCTCGAGTTTAGAGTTGCTTGGACGAGTGACGTTGAAATACGCGAATCGAAGAATAGATCGTATAGAAAGAAGGTACATGGCGAACAGAAGCTTGGCGTTGCTGAAGAGGAATAGTATTAATTAGGATCTGATGGTCGAAGCATCGGCGGAATCGATGGCAAAGAAGTTTATCGCGCGAGGGACGAAAGTATTAAAACACAGCTTACGAAATTCATGATAATACGGTAACTTTGGCACAGCCGAACCATGCTTTTACAAGAACTTTCCTAACGTAAACTCTGCAAGTTCGTTAGAAGACAGTAGTGTACACAGGAAGAATAAACCGTGGGTTCGTACGAAAATAAAATTCCAATTTCGATCGAGACGAGCCGAGTCGGTTGCAGAGACGATAGAAAGGCGCGTGGTCAACAGGAAACGGAAAGATTGATTTCACGAGTCAAAGACGAGCCCCGGCAAGTTAGTTATCGGTAAATGAGCTGTCGCTTAAAAATGCAATTTTCCACGACGCTCCTAAGAAAGTTCGCCTCGATGGAATTTCCAGACACCTCGTCCCCCTCGATCTGGCCACGGATAGCCGGGATGAAAACTACCGCAAGACGCGATGATGTCAACGATGCCGAGGAGATGGCGGCAAATTTGTTCTGTTAATTCGGCCCATGTTTATTTTCCCTAAACTAATAGCCCGACGGGAAAGCAGAATAACGTGTTCATTAAAGAACGCGGATAATTGAGTTTCAAGTTTTTAAGCGCGCCACCATCTCCCGCTATCACGATATTTCCTATATATTTGAATCAATATTCGATCATCCCGTAGACCATCTCTTTTTTTTTTTTTCTTTTTTATTGTTTTAGTTTTGCTAAGACTTTAGCTTAGAACAATGGGAGTCGTTTCTATCGGAGTTTTAAAACATTGAGACAAAAAACCGAATAGGGAAGGGTAACAAATTGTAACAAAATGCGGGAAAATTCATATCTAATCGATTTTTATCCGATATATAAGCAACAACGACTATAAAACTTGTATTCGGCGCTGGAACTTGAGACCGAATTATTTTCAGTTTTCATACTGCATCGAGCATAGATTAGAATCACGTGGCGAAGAAAATATCCTATCTACCCTTATGTATTTATAACAACAGTTACAATTAATAACAAATGCTTTGTTATCGGAAACTGTAATGGCGGAATTTAATTTCATCAGACCCGGGGGAAGTTTCATAATTATATTCTATAAACTTTTAATTAAAGGCACGCGTTCTCGGCTACGCGATATATAGGTACGGATTCGATATTCAACGTATGTTCTTGCAAACCGTTAAAAATAGATTAGAGGCGTTCAAAATACGATCGTAACGTAGGGTAAATTCTGTTGCTAATAAATAACATCGACAAGTTTCCATTTCGTTTCCATAGCTTCTCCATTAGCTGAAGTTCCATTCCACTCTCCTGCTATATTATTTCGTATTTGTTGCTTCGAAACTTGTTCGTTTGATCGTTGCGCGTTGTTTCAACGATAAACAAGGTTATTAATACCAACGTGTAAAGGTTGATTATTTTAATAAACCGCAGCGATGAGGTAACGCTTTTCTACGTTGTACGCGTTCTTTGGTAAAATGTTTAATTACTAATTACCGGTGTAACGATCGACAACGCGATACCAATGTTTACACGATCAAAAGGCACGAATATCTCTATTTTGAAAAGAAAACACGTGATTTTGAAAGAATATCGGATTTTACTCTGCAACGATTTAACGATCCTTTCGTTAAATATTTCCAAAGAAACTGTATTTTCCAAAAGTTGCAGGCTACGCGCTTGAAAAAGTACGTTTCGTGGAACAGATTTTTGCTAGGGTCGCATGTTGCATAGGCATCGATTTTTAAGTCATCGAATCCTCCTTCGGCGATACAATTTATGCAAAGCACGGTATAGTTGTATATGGGAAATATCCGTGAAAATACCGTTTCGAAATCAGCCGCAGATAGCGAACGGTCGCATAAATAAGCCGTGTATCTGCATTTTTGAATAATTTTGACGCCTTGTTATCGCGGCAAACGTGTCCTCGCCATTTCTTAAGCGATAATCTCCCGCCAACAACGCCAAGCATTTTTATCGTCAAAGTTGTTACCGCGTAACAAAGTTACACGCGAATTGCTGCTGGATATTAATATTTAAGCGGGCAGGTTCAAACACGTTCGTGTTACCTTTCACGCGCGCGATCTTAACGATTCCTCGGGTTACGAATATCGTCAACGGTGTCTCGTTATGCTCTGATTATTAAGAATTTAGCTTGTCATATTTTTAACAAAGATGGGTCGCGAGCCCTTTAAATACCATTTTTCGACTCTCGGTTATACTCTCGTTAAGAGGAAACTTCGTCGACTAAAATACTTTGCAACTCGAGTTTCGCCGTTTCCAGTTCATGGAAATGAAGAACGATGGTTCGGCGTAACTCGAGCTAAATGGTCGCGTCGTAATGAAAAATTGTTCGAAACATCGGTAACGGTTCAGTCGCGTCGAAATTATTGGCAAGTTGCCTTCACCAGACTCTCGAGAATCCTCGGTGATCGTAACTCTTTTATTCATGAATCCATTCATCGTATGGAAATCAACTAGACCGCGATAGCGGTTAAAGACACTTAAGAATGCCCGGCTGGAATAGCTCTGTCTTTCCATAATTGCGAAAGCACTCGAAGCTTCTTATCTACCGGTGTTCCACGACTTTTTACCGCGTGCGATGCTGCGAATTTCTCGGATAACTGCGATCCTCGTTTCCACAGGTGCAAAAAGCCTCGCGTGCGAGCCACTCGATCGAAAGCTTCTTCATGAACGCGAAACACTTCGAATAAGACGTTTCGCCGCTTTTCCTCGCCGTAACTTCCCCTCGAAAGCCGCCTTCCAGGGAACGTTAATACGTCTCAGAAATTGCCATCAGCTCGTTCACTGCCAAACACCGAACCAACGAATCTCACCACGCAACGTTACAAGACCGATCGGTAGACCGATCTCTTTCGGCTTCCTCGTCGTTGGATAAGATAAATCACACGCAATTTCGAATCTCGTGTACTCGAACAGCCGCGACATTTTCAAACAATTGAGAAACATTTTACGAAAAAGTCAGGCGTGTACGAGTTTCGAAACAGCTCTATGCGTCGAATTCTAGCATCTTTTCGATAAGGGATGAATGCAGACTCACCTATTTGGTGCGAGAGGAACGTGACGAGAGGCAGTACGGCGTACAGCCATCTTCCACGACGATCCTTCATACTGTCGATGTTTCTTTCTTTCCTGTCTCTGCGCTGATCCTTCCTCGCCCCTCGAACGACAGCTACGACGAACGCGAACACACTTCGATCTCTTTAACAGTTACTCGCAGAGATCGTGGTATCATTCGATGTAATCAGGACTCGGATACACCCATCTCGCTTTCATCCTTTTGCCCCAGCTTATCCGCGTCCCATGTGCAAGGTGGCATTCAGAATCATAACTGATTTCCAATCAGTTTGTCTTCCACTCTTTGGATTCACTGGTCGCGCGAACGAATAGTCCCGAAATACGCGACGATCGCCGATTCGCCGTTAGACGTGGCGTCGTTGGAAAAGGCAACGTTAATGGCGAAGAAAGAATGCGATGTGACGACGCGAACACAGCATCGATAGATAAGGATTTTACGAATCTATCTGGCGCTTTTCCCTTGGTGATCGAGAAGACGCGGATTCGAGGAGGGATCGTATTATTCGTCGTGCACGTGGCTTGCTTCGAGCCAGGATTTCCACGCGTGCATTATCGATTCTTTCGAATCTATTTGTAAGCTTTTATCGACAGTGGCTGTAATTTCGATCCCCCGAAGTTTTAATATCGCGCGACGATCGGCCTCCCGAGGATTAAGCTCTTTTGCGCGTGGAAACCACTATTATGTCTCTCCGCTATATCCTTCGATCGGGATTCGCATCGATCGTAATTCGAGACAATTGTGCCGCTTTAGCCGGTCGCCGACAAATTACAGGCCGACTCGCGTTTTCCTCGATCTTGCAATCGCGAGAAACTGGACCATTCGTTCAAAGTTTGCTCGAGAAATCGACCGTGATCGCTTCTCGCTGTGCGAACGAATCTCCAACAACGTTGTGAAAAGCGTGGAAAGACGAAGAAAGAAACGGCGCGATGGCACCGAGTACCTGCCCGGTACCGTTCGATATGTGTTTTTTACAGTTTATGTTCTCGGCTTGTGTCCTTGTACGTTGTCGCGAACAATCGGTACAAATGGGCGTACAAATGGGTTCTTCCTGCCTGTCCATTTAATTCAACCTCCGAGGGAAATCGTGCACTCGTTCGCGTTCATCACACGGTCCGAGCATGGGCCATTAAACGAGCGTCATAGGGCGCATTAATCGCACGGTAATCCGCCTGTCTAGCCTCCGTGTTTCATCGCCTCGCCGTAATGTTCAAGCGGTTGATCGCTGCAACTTCTCTCGTTCCGCTCCAGCCTTCCTGAACCCTGAAAAACAACGAAACGACGAATTATTTGACAAAGTTCGTCGTCCGATCGAACATCTGCGGCAACGCAGCGGCTAAATGATAATGAAACGCGTAAAATCAGCTTCTCTTTCGTGCGCCGACGAGAAACAGCTCGAAGAGAGTACGAGATTTCACTTAAAATCGATTTTTATTCGTTTATCCTTCTTTTCTGCAGTTTTGCAAATTAAAAATAGATACTCTCGCCCTTTGTGTCAATCACGTGACAGTTTTATCGGATATTTTTAACAACGTATCAGATTTCCGATAACTGCTACACCGTTCAACTTTACGCCTATCAGCTTCCATGGTATCGGCTAGCAGGCCAGTTTGGCCTAAAATTTACTCGCTAAATCATCGCGCGATATATTCCATCGTAGAAACTTTCCAACTTAAAGCCTCTTCCTATGTTCTTGCTTTTGGAGATATGTACATGAATCGCGAAAGCAAATTCACGGTATACGTTAACAGGGGGAAATAATAGAAACGCGAAGAGCAGACTGTGCGCGACGCAAGCTACTCGACACGTGGAAAAATACAAGTAACAGAAAGAGTGGAATAAACACAGCGTAACTGCAAAGTAAAAATCTTAAATAGGCGATGTTCTTCGACCGGTTCGCGATTCGTACCGATCGTTACTTTCTAAAAGACGGTCGAACATCCGTTAGTTTCTCTACCGCGAAACAGCGTTTGTTTCCACACACAGCTGACCAGCTTTGCTCTGGATTTACCTGCATTTCGTCTGAGTGCCTGTTTCCAAATTTTAATCGAGCGCCATTTTATAACGACGCAACTCCAAATCAAACGCGTGTACGTACACGTTTACTTAATCCTCGATTTACAAGTACAAGCTACGTCGTTTTAAATCACAACTTTAACTAACAACTCGCAATTGCAATCAAGCGTAACGTATCGTTTCGCGTCTCTACGCTAAGGTACCATGGTCGAGATTACTTGAAACTTCTCAAGATATTTTCTACCATATCGCCACTGATGGTCACTCGTTGCGCCCGAAAAACATAGGATTCGCGACGACGCTGTTCAGACTATTATCTTCGCAATCGGACGGATGCAGTAGGGTCCGAGTGGATCGCTCTTGTTCGTCCGTTCGACGCGACGAAACGAATCCATAATCGGGAAATGTACAATATAGGAACGGCCAGTGATTGGTACAGCTCGGCCAGAGTGCTTAAACCAATCTCGACAGTTGGAGAAGGCTGTTACAAATCCCATGGTAGTTAAGGCGTCTTAAGCGTCTTGTATGTATTCGTCCAATTCTGAACGAACGAGGTGTAATTGGGTCTTTCTATCCCCGTTGGCTAGACGATGCCAGATTCCAAGTTGCGCAGCTATAGTATCCTTGTCGTCTAGCAGGTGCACCGGCAAGTCCTCGGGATTAAAATAGTCCGGGAATCACGCGTATAGCTCTGCAGTTTAAGATTGACCTACGACCCGATTACAGTCTAGTCCAGAGTACGGATACGACCGGGATTTGGACAACCGAATCGTTGCTGGCGGCTGACAATCCTCCACGCTCCGAGCAACTGTACTGTTGTCGGTTTACTCTAGGAATTCGGTCGCTCGGGACTGTTCTACCACGGAAACAACCGATTTTTTAGATTTCCGGCGACAGCGTGTCGCTTAGAACCCTCGATTTCCGCGCGTTCCTCTCCGAGACGCGTTTCCGTTCCGCGGGCAAAATCTTTGCTGCTCGATTTATCGCTGTTAAATGGAATACTATTCCGCGGAAACGAGAAACACGAGGTCTCGTCGAAAGATGTATACGCTTCTGGTAATTGAGAAAATCTGTGGCACTTTCTACGAGTACCAAGTTGGTGTTTTGCATAAGAATGGAAGAACGCAGCGGTATACAATTATCGCGGAGAGTGTAAAATTTGTCGATACAAGAAACAGCTATTAAAGCGAGCGTCGAGGGAGCTTTGAAAAAAGCAAAGTGGATACAAAGTATGTATATCATCAGCCACCGCGGTTTTTCCTGTCATCAACGTCTCGAACAACTTTCAGCAGTCTGCTGCTCAACTTCTTACGTAGACCGGTTCAAATTATTAAGCGTTGAGAGCAGTTTCGCTCGGATATACCGCGACCCTTCCTATCGTCCCGGCTATGTTACGAGGTATTACGTTGAAAAATTCCTGCGTGCCGTATACTTGAGAGGAATCGCGACGCTCGGGTTACTTAAGAAAGAAGCTACAAATCTCTTAATCGTTGCAAGATTATCCGTGAAAGCGAAGGGTCTGAGCCGATACGAAAGCTTGTTCGAAGGGAAACCATTGTCGGTTAAAATCGCTGGTTCCATCACGACCAAATTCATCGACGTACTAATTCGGTGGTTGCAATTTCCTCTTAGTTAAATAATCGTAACGTCGGTCTCGGTATATCGTTAAGCACGACGCGTAGTAAATTGGCTTCCTTCGTTTTGAACGACGTTTAGGTAACGCGTCACAAGGATGGACACGGAAGTTGCATCGTTAGCAACAGCAACTGCAAGCAACAGTTTCGATGCACGTCACAAGTACACTCTCGTTGCTCCGAAGCAGATTGTGCGACAAAAACGCAGCACGGCCGACAAGTTGCTATGCTCTTGAAAATAAGGCAGAGTTACAAGCAGCTTTGCACGAAGAATAAAGAGATGTCCCAGAGATATCGCATTTGGCACAGCGGAATTTGCCACACGCGTAATATAATCTGTCGGAGAAGAATAAAAAAGAATCGTAGATATAGATTTTTTTGCCATTTCATTAAAAACTTGATGTTTCAGAGAATAGAATACTGCAAGTTCAACTTGAACTTCCAATGCGTACGATATACATACACGAATCGAAAATGCAAATTCTTCTTCCATCGTACGTACGTCCATGAAATTTGTCAAGAACGTTGTTCGATTGATCGGTGTATACGCGAGCGTGTGTGTGGAAAGTACATCGTTTTTAATAATTTCGATCGAAAACCTTTCTATCAGATGAACGTTTCATGCGCGACACCAGGTATACGTATTATATATACGGCGAAATTATAAAGATAACGATCTTGCAGAATGCAGAAAACGAGAAGCCGATGACGCGGAAGATGTCCGAACAGATGAATAGAATGAGAACTGTACCCTGACGACCGAGAAAGTATTTTGTTTGTAACGGATATTAATTAAGAACGAACGGAACATAGTTCGTTCATCGCGTGAATCGATAGATTTTGAATTCTAACAACGTGAAATAATTGCCACTGTGTTTTTTAAAAAATATAACGATTCGCTCGTATTTCGTTTTATGGGTGAGAAATTTCAGAAAAAATGTAAAATATTCGCACTCGCGATTCCTTCGTGTTTCGAAACAACCTTTGCCCGTACCATGTTTCGTGAAATCTCGTATTATAAATTGCAGCAGCCAATAAAAGAAAAAGAAAAAGGGGGCACGAGAGAAACTTTCGAAAGCTTTGCGTAAACGCATTTCGAAACTAAAAGTTTTCCATTAATCACAACCCGGGCAGAATTTCAAAAACACGATATTAATTTAGCTTTTAAGGCGAAGTTGCAGCCTTTTGAAGTTAATCCTCTGAAAAAAGGAGTCTAAAAAGAGCGACGTAATTTAGCTAATCGTTCGGAATTTTTTAAAACGATTCCCTACAGAAAATTACGCGTTATTTCGTTCATTGATAACCATTTGGCGTATCGGACGATACCACGCGAACGAAGCGCTTCCATCTCGCAAACTGAACGAGCAAATTACTTTCCGCGCGATATTAAAAGTAAGTCGCTCTCGCCGGCTATCAATTTTCCGAAATCGAATTCGACGAACGCCAGCCTCTCGCTAGAACAGCTTCGAAGGAAACATATCGATCATCCGTGTACCACGCTAGAAGCTTCGGGTTTTCGTTCTATCTCCAATTTACATTTCATATGAGACGTTAAAGACAATTCCGTGCCGTGGATTAACAAATAGCTCGAACAGCACAAAGTATCCGAATTTTCGATCGAGATGAATATCGGTGCACTGTCAAAGGAACGTCCAATTACGAATAATAGACGCGCGAAGACGCGAAGGTAGAATGGTGCTGCGAGAACGATAAGACGTATGGATGAAAAATTCGGCATGACACTGTAACTCCTCTGATCACTTGATCGTCGCACTGCATTAAATCCAAATAGCGGCGATGGAACCGGTATCTTTCACTTTACACTTAATCGAACAAACGATACGTAGCGTCGCACAGACTCGCGTGACAAGTAGGTACATTTATTAACCGATCGCAACGAAGGACGTAGAATAGTCCATTCACTCTCACCGTGAAAAGTACGTTACCGTTGTGTCACTGTGCATCACACGATCCCATCTAATCTGACAAGTTCAAGGAGGGAACGCTGTTACGAGAGATTGGTCCGTCATGTCGCGTAAATGTTTCGTTTCCCGACCAATTTTTCAGCTATTTCTTACCCTAATTCCACCCAACGGCCATGACAATTTTTCTACGTTCCTTCGTCCTCTCGCATCTTTCCATTTTCATTCCCGTTCGGACAGCGCGTAATAAATAATTATTTAAGCTGGCCAAATATATTAGGTACGCGTTATCTTTCGATGCTCGTCTATCCCCATTTCTCCTGTCTCCCAACACATTTTCTCTTTTCCTGTAATTCTCTTCCCTCGCGGTTTCGTATGTCCCTTTGTAATTAAGTTAGATTCATAATTTCGCTGGATCAAGATCGAATTTTGTTGGAGGCAACCGAAAAAAGTACGATCGAAAGCTTCTTAACTGTCGTTTCGACGAACAAGCGCAGACGTTTACGCAAAATGCTTTAATTACGCAACGAGAAAAACGTTATGGAAGAGCATAATTTTTTGTCTAACGACGAGTCGAGAGAAGTTATGCAATTCTCAAGGTAATTGTCGAGTTAATTGCGTTCCGACGAATTCCTACCGTGGCAAGGAATCTTTGTACCAGCAATTTGTTATTTATATTTTATCGATTAGTTTAATTGAATTTATTTGTTTGAACTGTGTAGACTCGACTTCAGCCGGACCGAATATACGTCTTCTTGTCTTCGAACTTGATACGAGACAGATAAAAATAGGTTGTCGATAAACAAATGAAATTAACGAGCTTTTCGACGCTAACGATGTTAGCGATAATTAACAAATATTTGCAAAGAAAATACATTTGAAGGCGAAATAACTGAAATAAATGACGCGAAACATTTTAATCAATTTTTCCTTTCTTGTCTTCCTCTTTCTTATCCTTGCACGATAGAAACAGAATATCGGTAGATTCCCAAGAACAAGCCGGACGAAATAGATTTAACTTGCTTCGCCGTCGCGATGTAACAAAAGTTCGCTCGATCCTCGTTGAACGTACAACGTATACTACTTCGTTCGCATAAATTTCAAACGTTTGACTACCGCGAAGAAGTTTCCTCGGTGATCGAAGCTCGAATCAAAGAAACGGAATAAAAGAAAGGAGAAAAAGCAATAAAGAATGAATTGCGGCAATGTCGGACTCAAGAAATACAGCACGGAAACTTTCACTAGCGACAAATCTGTTACACTGGCAATCCCCTGATCCCGGATCCCTGATCCAGTCCGGACTGCGGCCGATCTAACCGCAAATAAACGTTATCGGGTGGTCGCTGGGGGAAAAAACAAACTCTCCTCGATAGACGAGGCTCGAAGCGCGCTAGGGTGTAATATCGCCTTGCATATCGTCCGGGAATTCTGCCTCGTAAATTGACCAATGCTACCCCCACCCTGCCGTTTCTACGAAGCGCGTTCATGGAACGGAGTTCCGGCGATCCTATCTGTCCATCCGTCTCGCACCAAGTCGCAGGATCCCAGAGACGAACCCTACCTTGCAAATTGACCGAATTCGCGGCCCCGGTCCGCCAATTACTTCGCAATCCGGTACGTACCGCGTACGTGTAACGCGAAACTTCTGGTCGAATCACCTCGCAACAAAACCCACTGCGATTCTCTAGATGTGCGATCGTTCGAGGTCGGTTAATCGGCCGTTCGCACGTACAAGATCGGCTGCAGCACGTCCTCGATCCGTCTGACGAATCCACTGCCCGCGCTCTTCTTACCACGTTCAATTCACCACGTGGTGCCGAACAACAATCCGTTGGAATTACGCGGAATACGCGATTGCTTCACGAACGGATCATTCTGTGTTAATATCACCTAAGCGTTAACGAATAATCGTATACTAACGATGGACGTGCGGTGATGTCGCTGTCGAAGCAACTTGCCCTGCCGCGATACTACGTCCGATGTTATCCTCGCGTGGCGGCTTGTCCGCGACTGAAAGAGCTTGCAAGCCAACCCCATCCGTGTTTCCGAGCTTGGCCGTCACAGCGCTGCTGCAACCCTTACTCCAATTCACCACTCCCCCCTCGTTCTTGCTCTAGCTTTTCCCTCTCCAACCGCTTTTCCATCATCGCCCCTCTCTATCTTCCACACCTCCCATCCGATCCGTCAGTCCATTGCTCCATCGCAAAAACCTAACCCTCTGTGTGTCCTTTCTTCGATGCTGAATTCTTACGAGTCCTAACTCTTGCCCAAAGGCTACTACTTTCTCGCCTCTCCGTACTCCGTGTTCGATATTTCTTATATCGAGCATTTTCCACCACTCGAAAATTCACGTAATTCCATGACGTATCGAATCAAGTTTAACGCTGCACTTGCGAACATTTCGTGGGCAAGATTGCTGCTTACTATCGGCGCGGTGTATTATCGGAAAACGCCTAACTCTCTTCTTTCCATTATATCCCTATTTACGCTGTTACGTACGGCGTGCGATACGATAAAAGTAATCACGATTTTACCAAAAGAATAATTCCACCCTCTTTTAAGGACGGAAGACCCATCGCTGAATGCCGAATGGCAAGATTGTACGACCTAAAATACGCGTCCAGATGAATAGGGAATCCTCCACTCTTTAGGAATTGAACAAGTTTTTCAGTCCGGGATTTAGACGTAACGATCATGTAAGTGAAGTATGTTGCGTTTTGCTCGGACTGGAATCCTACTATGGTTAACTATAGCATCGGCGAATCTCTTAACGAAAGCAACGTATTCCGCTGGAGCGCTATTCTTCAAACTTTGTCGACGGAAACTACCTTCGTTTCTATCGTCTAATCGCTTGCCACGTTGCAGTTTTCGATACTGTTCCTTGTAATCATAGCGTGTAATATATTAGATCGTCCAAAAAGTTTCTTTCGCTTCATAAGGTGATAATAGACGAACGACAATTTCTGTTTTATATTATTTTATCGAATTAGGTATGATCCATTACGTTCTGTTTCTATTATTATGTTCGTGCATAATTCAATGAACTAATATAAAACAAAACACATTATTTGCTTCTAAAACGAAAGAAGCATCTCGGACAACCTAACATATATTTCTCAAAATTCTCCTCGTGATTAGACGATCGCCTTGAAATCGCGAGTAAGCAAATCTTTGCTTGTGCTCGCTTTCGCGATTGATTTCTCGTTCAATTTAGTTTCAATTTAGGAAGAGAAAAAAGAGCGCGTGGAATATACACAAGTACGTCGTGGAAAAATGTTATCGATTGAAGTGTCGGCGTACATTGGTATAGAATATGCGCTGCTCATCGATATTCCTGAAATGCATTTAACTGTGAAATCGCTGAATGATCTCGTTAAGACAGCGAAACGTTCTTTTCGTTTTAACCAACACGGTAGATACGCCTCTATTTAGAAATTACTCGTTACTTGCCAGTACTTGTTTTACTATTATACGCGGTTCTTTCCTCCATCAACCTGCATCGTTGAACAGATAGAAGCTGATGACGATAAACTAAGAATATAAATATGTTGAGAATTGTGGATCTCGATAGCCGAAATAATGGTATAGGAACGCTAAATTTATACTTGGAATTAATATTCCAATTAATTGATATTCACGCGTCTCGACATTTTCTTCCATACCCGACTGTTAACCGACTGAACAGTTTGCGTTCGTCTGTTTTCGAGACGCGGATATTCACGTGCAAGTATTTCAATCACGCGTCTAACCTAGTCCAGCACATAAAATTATACATATCTCAATAAAATATATTCGTGTTGAATTACGTCAACGATCGAATTATTCGTAGAAACGTAACGTGAGAATCGGAACATTCAGATCGATGATAAATGTTTCCTTGGTCCGACGGGTGTCGGGAAAACGAGAAACGGTTAACAATTTTGAATTTCATTTTCAGGTGTACGATATACAAGTGGACGGGGATAAATGAACATAGAATACAGGTGCAATTTGAAAAACACAGCGCCAAGCGCTAAGAGCGACGAAGCAGGGCTCTGCGGTACGATAAAAGTGTATTCCCAGAGCAATAGTTGGTAACTTTGAGCGCGTAGCATTTAGTTATATTTGTTTTTAGTGAAATATAGACGAGACGAGCTCGACATTAATGGCATTGTTGCATTAGGTCAGATACTTTGAACGTCGAAAGTGTCGTGCCGCTCCACGCCATCCCATGGCATCTGCTCGTTTTTATGAGAACGGCGAATTTGACGTTAATTAGATCGTTACGTCTTTTGTTCAGGATCTCTCGACCAACAGAATCAACGTGGTTCGTTGCCTGTTGCTTACGGTTCTTTCTGAAACGCGTAATACCATTTTTATTCGCGATTATTGAAACATCGACGCGGTAATTTCGAAACGGAAAGACCGATATTCAAATTTCTTTGAAACGTGGAATAGTCAACGCTACGTCGGCAGGCGCTCGGGACATGGCCGAAAAATCGCTGTATTTACTATGACAGGACGAGTACAAGCGATTTCTGGGAAATATGCAACGTTTCGAGAAGAAGAAATTCGCGTGAGCTCGAGTAAGTGGGATTATTCGTCCGGTCATAAAATTCGTGAGATTTATAAAGGTGACTGGATCGGCGTTGCATGCTTCCACAGAGTGGCGTTTGTAAAGTTTTACGTGACCGATATCAGCGACAGCCATCGCTTCGCTAAGCTGAAAGAAAGTTTCTAAACAATCTGCAAAGCATCGGTTACGCGTATTACGTGTACAAGTTTATAGAGAGGACTAGGAAATCTAACCTATTTCCGGTCTGGATAGGAAGCTGAGAGAGTTTCGGATCTATCAACCTCTCCTCTCTCAAATACGCCCTTGAGTCAGATGGATTTAAAGATAAGTAGAGAAGCAAGTAGCCTCAGAAACGAAAGCTGTATCAAAGTAATGGATGAACGATGAAAAACAAAAAGAAAAGGAATGAAAAAATCGCAGTTAAGAGCGAATGAAAAACACCGTGTCACGGCGAATTTGCAATATAAACGGATATCGGACGTTTAAACATACAAGCCAGCGAGCTTTAAATCGTTTAATCGGTTTCGTATTAACGTACGTAACGTTTTTTGCCATTTCATCCCCGTTGCTTTTTCAATTTTTCGTTTATTTGCATACTTGAAAAATGAGAGTTCCAAGCAAACGAAGTACATTTAAAACCGCGTTTAACAAGGTGTTTCGCGTTTCAAAAGAAAAAAAAAAAAAAAAAAGAAACAGAAAAAAGAAAAAAGGAAGAGAAGGAAAAGGAAAGTAGAGAAATAAATCGACATGGTATATCCGGATCGAAAATATAGTGGCCATTAGTTATCGCGCTGATATCTGATAGCAACATCGTACGTTAAGATAATATTCCGTGAGGTAAGAAAATTTGAATATAGAATAGCAATGTTGAATTTACTATGCGTGATATCGGCACTAGCATCGAACGAGAACAATCTTCCGAAGACGAAGAACTCCTTCGCAGAATATTTTTTTCGATATTGGAACGGGAATCGAATGCATAATGCATCGGTTGAAAATATTTCATGGCCTCTGTACTTACTGTTACCTAAACGATCGCTCGTCCTTTGAATAAAAAATAGGAAAAGAGAGAAGATCAATTTTCACGTTATTCGTTGCATCTATCGTATCGATTCTAATTAAATAAATGGTAGATTCGAGCCAGACTACGTTCTACAAATTATGGGAATACGAGATTCCGATAGAATACGATATTTCCAGCGCTACTTCAAAATGCTTAAGCGGAGACGTTCGTCCTGAAAAAATTGCGATATCTCGCTGCGTTTACTTACGAGCTACGACAATTAAATCTTTTTAATCCAGCGTCTATTAGATTTTTGATTCGTTCGTATTAGGAAACGAGTCGCCGGACTTTTCACGGATATTGACTTTCTAACAAAACCAGCCTTCCGATAAAACGTCAACTACACACTAGACGCCAAACTTCCCTCTCTTTCTCTCCTACCTTCTCTCGTAACCAACCTCTTGTCATTCTTTTTTTTTTATTTCGTTCTCGTTACCCGTTCTCTTTTTTCCTCTCTCTCTCTCTCTCTCTCTCTCTAACCTGCCTTCTCTCTTCTCTCGTTTCTTCCTTTATATCTCCTAGTTTCTTCCTTTTCGTTTCATTCGCCTTAGATCATTTTCTTTCCTTTATCTTTATTCATGTTCGTTTCTTTTCATGATCCGAGTCTCTGCCACTTCCTCTCACCCTACGAGAACTCTTTGTCATTCTTTTTCCAACACCCTTTTGTTTCTCCTCGCGTTGCTCTTTTTTACTCAACTTATCCTTTCGCAGCTTCCTTTCTCTCGAACCTCCTGCTCCTCCGCTCCTCTGCCCGTTCGTCTCTTTGTACCTTTCGCGTCTGCCTTTCTCTTTCCCTTTACTTCCGATTATTTTCCTTTGCTCACCTGTTTCGCTCTTCCATTAACCAGCCTCCACTTCCTCCGTGTTTCACGCGCCACCAATTAGCATCTCTAGCCTAATCAAGCGAACATTTTTTAATGAAACAATCGAATTCGTATTCGAATTGCGTGCCAATACTTCTGGCAAAATCTCGATAGAAAACGTACGATATCGATATCATTTAGAACTATTTCTAGTCATCGCATCGACGAAACGAGTCGCTTGGCTATTCGTGTCGTACCTTGTAGCGGCGAAATTATGTCGTAAACTGTACACTGAAATTTGACGGAAATTAACTGTTCAGCGTTGTGCAACGCATCGTCATTCTTACGCGAAACTTATGCCGGCTATTTCTCACGCGTTAATCTCTCCTCGTTACTTTTTTAATTTTATCGCCTTAATCGCCGTTTGTATCCATTTTTCTGGGTAGAGTTCAGGCATATAAACATACGCGCGACAGCAAGGTCGACAGTTTGAAAGTTCAACCTTTAAATTATTCAGCGTAGAAATTAAGACAAGCTGAACCTTGCTAACAGCGACGATTAATAAACGCCAGCATATCAAAGCATCGTGTGCAAGTAGGAAATTAAATGCGTCGAATTAAAGTTCAGAATTTCAAGCTGACGTCAATAAGCGTGCGTTTGACATGGTTTTATCTAGTTCAACGTATCGATATTCGACAATTTCGTGCTTAAGCACGATATATTAAGGTATTATGACAGCTAATTAAGATTGTAGTTTGCAGGGAATACTTTATGCGCTTAAACGAAATCATACATATTTAGAAACGCGGACTTTGATCGGCAAATTAAACTGACTTTCGTCTCGATTTATTAATATTCACCGTGTTGTCGCTTTTCCATCCATCCAACGTCCTACGTATCGTCTGCTCGCGCGATTCGATCGCTTAACCTTTGAAAGTTCGCTGACGAAAATTTGGAAGTGCCAATGCAAGAATAGGAATTCTATCCCCGGTGTTTAGGTTTCAAAGACTGGGAATGTGGAGAAATAGGATTTTACGTGACCTGTTCATCGCTCCGCGTTGTCTCTCGGATTTGATTTCTGAAGCGGCGCGGCAGCTGTACAAAATCGCCAAAACATTGACTCGAGTAGCCTGTATCGTGGTTAAAATTTCAACGGAATTCCGTAAAAATAAAATAACGAAATTACCATCTTGCGTAAATTGGCCGTAACTCGACTGCCTTTCGACCATCAGAGCTATAAAATCTCGACGCTTCCCTTGCAGATAATGTGCAAGTGAATATATTAGATTTTGCTGAACAGGTGTTTTATATGGCAAACTTTCCTTCCCGATGTGAAAGATTTATTTCGTCTAAGGAGAAAGGAAAGTCAGGTACCGATGAGAAATAACAAGTTTATAAACTCGCACGAATTTTTTTTATCACCGTTATACCGCCATCAATTTCTCAGAGAAGAGGCAATAAGTACGCTCTGAAATACTCTCGGCTGCGTCGCTATCATAGGTCGACACATTACGTACACGCTACGACTACCTTTCGTAGGTTAATACACAGCATTATTTTTTCTTCTCTTTTCTCTCTTTCGTACAAACCCGACTCGTCTGGAGCGTGAATATTTTTGCAAAGCAAGTTGCGTTCACTCATCCGGTAGCTTTAAGCCGGTATCACATAGTTGACAAGCGTCTATTTTACTCTAAACCGATCCTACGTAGCGACACTCATTCCTCAACTTTGTCTTGCATAGTTCTTGCTCTAGAAATTCAACGTTAACTAGTAACGTAACGTGTCTGCATTTCCTCGCGTTATCGATCTGCCTCTTTTTCTTTTTCGCTAGAATTTCTAAGAAAATTATATCGATATTCCGGCAATGGTCGCGCTTGTGCTTGCGAGGCAATTAATTTTCAGCGAGAAAACAATGAATTAACGTAAATGTGCAGTTGCCGTCACGAGGTCGCAACTATCGATGCGTATATTAGGTGGCGCGTTTGCTCGCACAGCGGACGCCAATTTCCTTTCGACGGATACGATAACGAGAAAATGCCATTTAAGAGGTAATTGCACCGATTTCGTGCCAGGATTATCCGAGCTACGCTCCCTGGCTGTCGTTAACCGGTAGGAGTGTAATTAATCGCGTCAAAGACGTTTTAGAAAGCCTCGCTCCGCTAGAAATTTTCCTGCTGTGCCGCTGTTCGCAATCGAACTTTTTAATGAAATGTGTTTCAAATTGCTGACAGTCAGAACGAGGCCACAGGAGAGAAATCGTTTCTGTGCCGAGCCTAATCCGAGGTTAACGCGGTTAACGTTGTCATCTTTCGATCGACGATACGCGTAACAGTAGGAAAAAACGAAGACAACAACAGCGACAGCACGAACAACAAGCACGCAAATAGATTTATCTACGTTTCCGTGTCTTTCGACGTATTGTTTCTCCATTTTTATCAACAGCCCATCCAATAAATAATAAATATACCTTTACACGATATATAATAGTTTGATATACTGTTTTCGATGTAAAGCTCCAGCGTTCGATCTATTTTTGACTAACTTTGCCAACAACGTCGGTTATGGATTTTATCGGCGATTCATTTTTCATATGAAACGTTAATGACGAAAGTTGTCGAGCACCAATCGATTTTATAACTGTTAATGGTAAAAATTCGACAGCTAAAAGGAACAAAAACCGATAATGTTCGAACAATCTTCGGCCTTCGACGAACTTTCCAATCGGTTTTTTCCCGACAAGCGTAACGGTTACGTATTTATGCCGACTTCTACGTTGCTACAATAATATTGCTGCTTTCGGAAAATTTGTGCTATTCGTGCAATTATATTAAAATTCACGAGCGTTCACCGTGATTCGATAATAAATGTACGCATTTCGACATCTCATGGTGCATTAATAAAGCGAAGTTCGTAGTAGAACGATTATTAATTAATTTTGTCATGTTTTACATTTAATCCTCAATAATGATGCCGCATAATGAGGATGTAATTCGTTATTTTTAAATTATTTTATATTAATTACTAACGCGGCGTAAATCTTCTAAACTATATGTCATCAAAGTATCGATATAATCGTGAAATACAATTATATCATTTACATATATTATGCATACATGTGCGTTACGTGTATTTCCAAATAATTTCAAGTCGTTGATTTACAGTATAGAACATAAATTGTAGCGAATATTACGAACAAGAGTAAGTCATCCAAGAAACTCGAACGTATCATTCTTCTCTTCGCTGCTCGAGTTCCATCAAATTCCAAGTCGTTGTATCCTCCTCGGATCGCGTGACTTCGTACAAATTTGTCTATTGACAAGGCAAAGAGAATCTGAATTTAGCGTTACATTGGTTATCTTTATCTTTCATCGTGTGCGATGTGTGTATCGATCGATGGGAATTAAATTCGCGTAGTTGGCAAAAAAATGTAATCTCCGATGTGTTTATTTTATTTCGCTCATGGACTATTGAAAACATCAATTTCGCCGGCGCATGTAAAAAAGCTGCAATCGTCGAAGGAAACAAGAATGCAAACTTCTATCAACGTGAACTGAATTTTTAATTCTTTCTGTAATCGATTTTCTTCCTTTCACCGGCAAACGATTTTTCTCCTTGCCTCGTAGCAAACGCATAATTTTCTTTCTAAACGATTGCCTTTGGTATTCCGTTAGCAAGCAAGGCAACTCGCTAAATATCTCGCGTACGCTTGTCGTTGTCGTAGTAAATTTCAAACGAATATTTAGCCAAGATGATCGCAACGTACGATTATACGCGTATTTACAGGCCCCGTGTATTTACGTGTACGACGTGCAAATATATCGATAATTGCGTTATTAAATTGCACGCAGGCGATACAGGTAATGCGTTCGTTACGTCTGCAGAAATACGTTATAATCGTGTCGATTGTTATCTCGTAATTAGTAGAATGTCCGATAGAAAATCTTGCCGCGGTTGCGTTTGTCGCGCTAATCGATGTTTACAGCGTTACAATCACGACACGCGGCATACTGCCAAGAACGCTGACCCCATGTGCCAGCCATCACGAAACTCCTTCGCAGAGAAAATAACGACTGACGCGTAATTGGAAGTGCAACACGAATACACTTCGGACGAGTGCTAATAATTGTTCTGTACTTGGCACGTGACAAGATTCACGCCGTTACCTAAATTTCCCAGCAAACCGCCTCAGCGTGGTAGTTCTCGATCGAACCGATTAAAACCGATATATACCGATGAAACTTTTTCCAACGGGTTTCCAGTGAAAACGAACTATTTGCTCGAGTATTTAGCGTACAACTTTGAGGAAGCAAACTTCCAATTGAATTAATTAAAAAAAATACCACCATACGATATATACGCATGTATGTATATTAGTTAATTTTTTAATCGGCTCGGCGCAACTGAATTTATTAAGCGCATCGCAAAGGTAAATATAAATCTTAAAACATATGATTGGTAATTGGTAATATCGTACGTAATACGTAACGTATAGCGTTAATCATCAAGCGTAATGATAGGGTGCAGGAACAAAGGACAATTCACACAAAACATACCTTGATTAATAGAGACCGGTAATAGAGTCGGTATTACGTTGCTCGATCGATCGATCGTTTAACCTGGATTTACGATAGGTCAATTACTATTGTAAGCGGCAGAATAGTAGCTACTCGAAAAGTTCTGTAAAATTAGAAAATACAGCGAGCCTCGTTCGGAGTTCCAGATTGTTGAAATATTTTCCGTATAAAGTCGATTAATTGGTCAAAGTACTGAAAGCAGAGAGATTTTAAAATTCTGCCCCAGATTTATTTTTGTATTGTCGCTTCTGCAAATTTTCTACCTTTTGCAGATCGAACGGAGTATCTATATGACAAGGCTTACAGCTGATCGATTTAGTCCATCAATCGCGATCGCAACATCGTCCAATTAACTTTACGCAGTTTTTATCAAACGGCACTACGATGTACTATGTTTTGAGACGAATTTTCTAACGTGATTCGTATCGCACGTTCCATTGGAAATTTCAGTTCGATAACAAACTTCTAGTCTCGGTTGATGGACGGATTAAAGAATCGATAGGAACGTACGTTAACTTCACGCTTGCTCGAATAATTTTCAAAATGAATAATTCATTTAGGTGTCTAAGAATCGCCTGACGCGTGGAAAATATTTCATTGTAACTGCTGTATGGAATTAATTCGAATAAAACGAACAATCAACAAGTAGATATACGTAATTACTCCGGTGTCTGACATGTTTCATGGTTATACTACTGAGACCGTGTACGAATAATTTGGAATTCGCTACTCACAACGAGAACCGTATGTAGGTTCTGTAGTAATATTTACGACGATCGTTATTAAACGAATAGACAAAATTATCAAGCATTTTCCGCGAAATATTTTAATTTTCATCCTTTAGCTTCTCGTTCTCTCATCGTACACTGTCGAATAAACGTAATAAGAGATGAAATTACGGGCGTGTTCGAAGGGTATCTCTGATAAAGGCCAGAAATTATAATCTTTTCTAAAAGTTAATTAAGCAGTAACTCGATAAGATTAAGTAGACAGCATTGCTCGATATAGCTGCTCGTAATTCATGCAACGGTGGAATAAAAGTGTCGTTGCATTAATACCCTCTAATATATTTCTCTCGAGTTTAAGATGAGAAACATAACTCAAAATATTTGCTGTTTATCTCGTATATTTCTATAAATCTATCGAAATGTCTATCCTCGTAACGAATTACGTGTACACCGATCAACTTGACACGGCCAAGTTATTTTTTATTCGAACGTACATGTACATGATCTATACAGAAGTACAACTTAGTCCGTGTCGCTCGCTCGAACATTAATGCGTAACTAACAACTTTCCAACTTGGAAATTTATTCAGGAAACATTCGCGAGTGCCGCTTCCTGTAATTTGTTAATAGATTTCGCGAGAAACTTCATGTTAATTTGATTCCCGGACGAATCGTGTCGCGAATTCCCCGTTGAAGAATCGCGTAACATATATTACGCGCATCTGCCATATTTTCTCTTACATCTGCTAGCAGGTTTTAGTTCAGCGTTCGTTCGCCGATTAAACGTCACAAACTCGATTGCCTTCTAGAAACCTAACTTCCTGTCGCTCGTCTAATCCTATCAAAGCGAGAAAACGCTACACGTACACGTACGATGTGTCCGGTTTATGTCGAACCGCTCGAGTATATACGAAAAAATGTTTCGGATGAAAATTCCATGACGTGTAGAGCGACGTAGTATACTCTTATCTGACTTTGCAGCGAGAAGTTACAATTTCTAAGCGGATACATCCGTCTTCTGTTGCGCATTCTTGCGGCTGACGTTCGCGCGTTTTCGAAACACCGTGTACAAACTTGCGTGTTTCGCGCCACCCGCTACGGCGATACGAACTTGCAACTTCGACGGAGCAGTGCATTTGGAAACACTAAAAAACTGTCAGCTTTGTGTTTCGACGATGCCGTACCAATGGTAGCGTTATGAAAAACACCTTTATGCGTCTCCTGTGGTGTACACGGTGTACACGTGGTACAATGTACATTTCAAAGTTCATATCTCGATAACGGACGTCGCAAAAGACACGAGTTTCCATTGCTTTGAAAACGCCAACTACGAGAATATGTAGTAAAAGATGAAGGTATCCGTTTAAGAAGATTATCCGTTTCGAGATCATCGCAGGGCCAAACATAGAGTACGTCGCTCTCGGTGCTACACGACTTTTGTCTCAAGCATTTTATCGTGTTTTTCGAGACATTTCGAGCGGCTCGAGAACATACTGCGTGCGGAGTAGATTTTTGAAACAATTTCGAGCGAAATGCGATTCACCGAGAAGATTTCTCGCGGGAGGAAATTCGACAAAGTTATCGACGTATCGCCTAATTTCTCGTCGCGCGATACGCTAATTATCGGCGCGCGACGTTCCTCGGTGAAACGTGACGCTGACAATAAGGTGTCGAGAACGATAACACTTCGAGTCTCGAGCGTTAGAGAGAAGAGAGAGAACGAGAGAGAGAAGACAGAGAGAGAGAGAGAAGCGGCTCGTCTTCGTCGTCGTTGTCATCTTCTTTTACTTCTTCCTCTTTGCCTCCTTTGCGGTGCGGTGCTATGGCCTTAAATCATAACTACGTGTACTACGTAGGTTAGAGTGGCGCAAGAAATGAAGACAAATGCCCAGCAGCGAGTGTTGTGAAGAGGAAACGCGATAGCTGCTGTCTCCGGACGCAGACGTTGCGTTGCGTGCAGAAGCCACTGCCGGTCGTGGCCAGACACGGCAGAACTTGCACGGCCCAACTTTCGAGAAACTTCCGACGACAGTTTCTTTCCCCCGGTCCGTGTTGATGAAAATTTGAACGAAACTTACTTCCGCGTAGGATTTTATGAAAAGTCCGTGAACGTTTGAAGGCGAAAACTTGCGCCCGCTTGATGAGCCAAGCTTCTGCTTATCGCTACAAGCTACAGATCATCTACGTCCCGCGTTGTTTCTCTTTTCAGCTGGAAACTCCCAAATTGTTTAATATCGCTGCGATTATAATACGCATTATCGAACGAACTACGAAATGACAGTTTTACGAAAATCCCCATTCGCGAGACCGACCGACCTAACAACGCCTTGGACAATTCGCGTATCTCGATCCGAAGGATGGTAAACGTTGCATGTACAGCGATTGCAAGACACGCAGGTGACTTTTAATTACAAGTGATAAAGCTCTTTACACCATTGCAGTTTCATTAGCATTTTAACCGACGGCGATATTAAACCGTACGACGATAAATGTAAAGTCTAGTCGGTCAATCGGCGCGAGGTTAATGAAGTCGAGTGCTGAGCGAATCGCTGTTACTACGAGATGTTTCATTTCGATGGTAGATAAACGACAGCGATAGGCGTTTCGGCATAAAATTCAGCACAAAGAAAAACATAAAAAATACGAGCTAAGAAAACTGTCGAGAACTCAACACGGATGAAACTGTCCATATAAAAATAGTTTTAACAACGAAAATAAAAGGAAGATTAGCGCCGTTGGTGAAATAGCGTCTCGTCGAAAAACACGGATACGAAAATGCGCGAACAGAAACAGACCGAATAGAATTTAAAGCGATTCGCCATTCGTTGATGAAAAAAGCGTTGATGAACTTATCAGTAAGCCGTTGCACGCTTCCTCGACAACGATTATCTCGGATAAAATTGATGATCAGGGGAAAAAGACGTTTTGGGGATTGTCGGTGGCACGCGATCGCGTAATCTCTCGCATCCCTTTAATCACCTTAATGCACGAGTTATTACTGCGAATCAAATTTATCAGAACAGCAGAGAGTAACATTATGAACAGTAACGCGTTGCACGAGTGTCGAGCAACGACGAGCCGATAGGAAATCTGCTGCTCTATATAAAGTGAAAGCAAATAAACGTAAATCGCGCCTGTTTGGGGTTGATATATGGGTTAACGTTGTCACGTGTTCCACTGTGTACAGAATCTTCCGCGGAATTACGGATTTAACGTTCTGCTTTCTCGTTACCGTGGCGTGTCGTAATCCCGCCAGGATACAACCGTCCGTTGTAATGACTAATGACAATCGAACAGCAGGCGTGTTTACTTTTCGGACGTTTAAGGTGTTAACTCCGCCAGTTGATTATCGTGTACAACACTTTTTGCCCTACGAGATCGCGAATTTCCTGTTCTCCAGCAACGAACGTTTCTCGCGTTCCGTCTTTTTATTTCCAGCTATCGTATTTCATTTAGCGAATTCCGCGTTGCTGGAACGATGGAAATCATTGCCTCTGGCAAACATGTGTACGTATCGTTCGTTGCATCGTACGAAGTGTTCGTTACTCTTGCTGCTCGAGCAACTACTAAATCGATGCATTTCTATGGTAACTTGCTAGACGGAATGGTATGGATATTTTGTAAGTAGCAGAGTATCGAGAATTAAATGTGCGCGCCTTTAATCCTCGGTTGTCGTTGTGAGTTCTAGCGAACCATTGTTTGACTTTGGAGAGAGACATCTTGAAGACGTCGCTTGTCGTGGAACCATGTGTTCGATCTACTATTAATTCGAAGTCGTATCGTATAATACGCGATGATTACACTGCCAAGAATCCCGTCAGTTTGTGTCTGACAATTCTCTGAAGTTGGTAACGGGTTGACTCAGGCGTGACGAAAGTGTATTTTCTTGTTTTATTTATTATACATTTATTTATTATTTACATACATGTTTTTGTACATTGATTTTTCGATATCGAATGAACACTATTCTTGCACTAAAAACGTATCGTATTTTCAAAACGCAAGATATAACAGAATTATATCATTTCTTCGTAAAAGCGTCTGTTTCCAAAACTTGCAGCTAAGAGGATGTCTTTTTAAAAATAACGTCGCTTCGTTCGTTAATCCTGCTTTTCCCAAATTCCAGGATGTCGAAACCATATGTCCAAATTTTGTCGATTCGCTATCATTGCAATTTCTCGAACAGCGGCTACTTGAAAACTGAACAGTGCGTGGGTGATCGAGCGTGGCAACGGAGAATTAAAAACGGAACGATCAACCTGATAGAAACGCGAAACTGGGAAAATCGCTAAGGAAATTGAGACACGGGTCTGCAGCGGGTGACATCGACGAAACGCTGGAAATAAAGTCCAACTACGATCCGTTGAAACGGACTAATGGGCCGTACGGTGTAATCGACAGTTTAGACGTATCGTTGTTAAATAATTGAGATTAGCCGCATAATTCTGGAAGCAAGTGCTCGGTCATTGATCTATCAAGGCACAATGGAGTTGGCCAACGATCACGACAATGGTTGTTTGCTTTTAGCAGTTACTATGTCGATAGCTTCGCTGGGAGAGATTTCGTCCAATGGGAGTTGAATGTTCTCATGAAAGCAGGAAGAAGTAACTAGGAAAGCTGGCTCGCGAATTTTTGCACGAGGTAATAGAAAGGTAATGGGAATGCTTTTCCTCGAGTGTTAGAACGATATCGGGTCGGGGTTAGCAAGGAAAACGTCAATGGCCATCAGTTTCCGTTTTATTTTCTGGATTCCGGAGGAAGAAAGTGCCGGTTTCATAAGCCACGCGAATAAAGGACACGTTCTCCGTCGAACGCACTTAAACACGAGATTCGGTAGCCGCGTTATTTGTTTGTTTGCTTTTTATTACGTTCCGAAATTTAATCTAAACAGAATGAAAATTCCAGCTTTATACTCGGCTGCTTCGGGTTAACTTTAATCACGGTTAAGCTCGTCTATTCGATCAGAAGAAGGTCTGGATGCTCGCGTTTATATACCCTTCGCGATATATTTTATAAACTCGGACCGACGAGCCAGCACCGAGTACAAGCAGCGTCCGACATCGCCCTAAAGAGAAGATGCTTCGGAAGGAAAGCCGAGCGAACGACGAGCTACGAATTTTTAAGCAGTGGAAAATCAGGAAATAAAGTTTCAGGCTTTAGGCTCGCATCGACGCGAATTACTGCAAGGAAATAGGACGAACCAGCGCACGATACGAAATGACTCGGACGACGTGCGTAACGTGTTTACTCGCACGCGCAAAGTTACGCAAAAGCAGATTAACGTCGTCGTAAGATACTTCTTCGCGTTCGATAGAATCATTCGCTGCATTTCGAGTTATCCAATGCGGAAATAAAATCGCTAGTTCCGAAGTAGGATTCGCGAATCGGAATAAAGCGATTCTTCATCGTGATATCGCCAGACCGCGTATAGTACGAGCCGTTGAAAACAACAAATTACGCGCTTTCCATTCGGAAAATTTATCCCATTCATCGTACGCTCCGGATATTACACCATCCGATTCTCTCGTCTTTTCTGTGTGTTGCAAAGCTTTCCGCGCGGCAATGTTTCCCGTTATCGGCTCCATAAGATACAGTACGTTAAAGGAGGATATTTGAGGAAAAAGTCGAAAGTGTGTTGTAGCGAGAGCGAAACGATAAATTTTCTCTGAAAATTGTAAGAAACGAGGAGGGAAGAGAGAGCACGCCGTGAATACGGTTTATGATGACGCGGTCGGGGACACACAAATTGCCACGGATACTCAACAAACTGCAATTATTTTGTAATTGACTGCTCGTAAAGCAGAAGCAACGGGTTTACGCGGTACCTTGTAATCGACTGTGTAAATACAGCTGCAAGTTTCCCCAAACACATATAATTTAGCTGGTCCTTCGAACTCGGTGTAATAAACGATGATACACGTACGCAAGACGCTGAGCATCAAGTATTTAACAAGACAATACTCGATCCGCGCTGTGAACAGAGGCTGGCTATGTTTTGTCGCCAGACTCGAAGGCATGCTTCAAATATCGACCTAAATAACGGTGAAATAATCGGTACGAACTTATGGCACGATTCAACACGATCGTCCTTTACGTATCCGCTAATTTTGCTTAAATTTATTTCATCTCTTATTTTAGTATCGTTTTAAACTGCATTACAACGGTTAAATGTCGCATAGCTTAGACAAAAATCATTTTTAAGTCGTCTGCTGCTCGGATCAAAAAGTTGGAGGTTCGCTCATCGTCGGTTGTTCGAGTTTCACTTGATTTTTCCTATGTAGTTGACGGTTCGCGTCGATCGATGCTTTCTTCTTTTCTGTCTCCGTGTTCCTAATTAGCCAGACATTTGAGCGACCGTTCCGGCGATGTTTTCATCAATTTTCATTTGTTAACAAAAAGACGCGTGCCATAAATTTTGAAAATAGCGAGAAAACAGCACGAGAGAAGAGTGTCACCATGTTTCAACTTAAACCATGGAACAATCGCGACGAACGGTCGGAGACACGGGAAATCGATGGGCGCGTTCGAATTCGAACCGCTTTCATTATTCAGAGAGGTAGCGCGCGCGCGCGGTCACACGTTGCTTCCTAGCAAACTTACGTGTGAATCGCAGCAAACAATTGGCATGTGCGAATCCCGCTTTTCCACGCTTTGGCTCCATTTAACGAGAAAGCTAAACCATTCTCGCATATCTATTCGATGGTTAATCCGTCTTCGAATTTCCAATTTCCAATTTCCAATTTCCAATTTCTCAATGCGTCCCTTTGCTATTTGAATTTCCAAAACGCATCTGCGCGCGCGTTAAATTCTTTACGATAGGTTCGACTAACCAACTGATTTATGTCACAGATACAGCGTATTTTCTATTCTCTGTTCTCCAATTGTCTAAAATCTCTATAGAATATTTCAAATCGATTCGCATGAAACGTACGTTTATAACGACACGTACTTGATGAAAGATGAAACGCTGGGAAAATAGATCGTGCCGTACCTGTTCCGTAAATTCACCAACGGAACAACGTTAAATTCGAAAACTGAAGAAATCGTTTTCGAATCTGTTTCGCATTTAACTCAACTCGTTTAACGTTCCACCAATTTACAGAAATAGATCGTAGCTGCAGTGATCTTTCGCCGTTAAATAAACGATAACGATTTATTAGCATACTCATTATCGTATATTTACGATGATGAGAAAATGTTCGATCGTTGATTCTATCTCTGTTCTCCGATTAGACGAAAAGATATATCTACGTACCTACGCGTGTTTGTATTAGCCACGTTACCTGCTAAGCTTCCGCCGTCTTTCAATAGCAATTTCCTTGTTATAATCGAAATTATAAATACAACTTGTAAATACAGTCAACGAATATGAACGAATGTCCATAGAAATTGAAAGGTCATACATCTGGAAAGTAACGAAACCACTGTGTCGTAAATTGAAACACGTTGCCTTTATCATGCGTCGATTTCTTCTTTCTGTAGCATTTCTCTCGTTTGTTTGCCCTCGCGTGCTCACAAAGCGATGTTAACAATGTTGCAGAAAAAAAGGCGAAAGACTTACACAACACGATCGTACGTGTACAACTTTCAACGACAGAGAATCGAGGCCAACGATTTAAAAATTGCCGGGAAAAATTTCATCGAATTCGTCGTCTAGCCAACTACCAAGTATGCATTTATTTACCACTGAAATATTTCCTTGTAGATTTTCAGTCTGGACGTTTCGCAACATTCGTTCGTACGATGATACGACTACGAAGAAATAAAACGTCATAAAACGGAAATAAAAGGTTATCGGGTGTTATAAGATAAAAGAGGCAACAGAGGTAAAGTGAAAATTGATCGACGTTGCTTGATTATAAATTTCCAGCGAATATTGGAAAAAGTATATACAACACTACGCGTGTGTACTTGCTCGTTTAACGACCGATAACCGTGTATTTTTTAAATCGTAATACCTTCAAGCATATTTTTGTAATAAATCGCGAATGCGCATAATATCTTTTATAGATTCTTCTGTACATAGATAAAACGTAAATTTTCAATATATGCGCGTATAAAGCAACAAATTCGGAATACGCGCTGGCAAGAAAATATAGAGACGTCTTATTTCAGGTTCAGGGATTGGTGAATATCGAGCGTGTCACCAAACTACCGCGAGTTAAAGAATTCCGCCATATGTTTCAAGAAGGATTTTCAGTTGCATACGTTGCGAGCAACAGACTTTCCTGTGTGTCTCGAGAAGGATTTCGGGGAATCAACTTGCGTCGTATCCTACGAATCTATTCGGTGTAGCCGCTCTGCTAACTGCCTGGTTGTAGAAAGTTACGTCATTTAGCTACTAATATTCTACAACTAAAATATAATAAATCCGATACCAGTTCGTAAACAGGACTCGTACGTTGTACGACAATGTTCGATCCGTGAGCCGTTTAGGCCGGTTTCACACGGAGACACGCGTGTCTCGAGATACCGCGTTTCACGAGAATCGTTGCGCGAACGTTTCCACTGGTGCACACGGTATATTCAATTGTGTTGTTACGTCAGCACATGTTATACACGTATATTCATTTTCATATACGTATCATGCGCGTATTTCCGCGTGAAACGGGTCTAAGCGAAGAACAAACATTTAGCCGATGTTTGAATTTTATGACGCAAACAAGGAACGAGTGACCAACGCTGGACGCAGTAATATTTGGAAAGTTGGTTGGGCGATAAACTAGCGGCAAGTTATTAATCTGGTAGCGGTAGGCAGAGTGGCGCGGAAGCAATGTCTCTTACTTTGCACTTACTTTACACCCCGTTAATGCACCTGTGGACGAAGAAACGAACGTCCGTGCCGCCAAAAGAAAACAAAAGAAATCAGCTGCAGAGCTGCAGTTCGCATGGAAGATTCATACATTTCGTGCCAGTATAACCGAACACTTTTCCGCTCTACCGGATTTCCTCCGGCCCCTCCTTCTTTTCTTTCTCTTTCGCCTGCTCCTTCTTTTCCTCTTTTCCGCTGCTCTCAATCGATAAGAGGTTCGGTTTATCGTCGGATACATAAGTACTTTTATTCAACAGCTGCCGTGCAGAACACCGAGTCGTAAATAATAGCCCCATTGAAAAAAAAGAAAAAAAAATTGGATTATCTCGATATACTGGGCGGAAAGGATTGATAATTATAAAACGAGCGACGCTTCCATTACCCCGTTAACGTTGTCGTTAACGGCGTTAAGAGGACACCAGCTGCTGGATATTTTGCATCACTCACGCCACAATATCGCTGAGATTTTTGTCATCTTTCCCCCTTTCCATATCAAGTTATTAATTCCGCGTAATTTCTAAACGGAATAAATAAAGTTTGAAAATTCACGAACGAGTCTAGTTCGTAATTATAGCATTTCGTAATTATACAACGAAACGCCTCATTGCTGTCGCTATTTCTAAGATGTTCGGCTGATCTCCGACGCGATACGGTTTGCCGTCACCGCCGAAAAGGAATGACTCTGCTACGGAAATGCACGGTTCTCATTGCCACGTCGCGTCATCGACGAGACAAACTCCGCCGTCATCCTTTGTACGCAAATACATAGAAATGTACCTATACGTTATTCTACATACGCTGTATATAGCGTGGTATGATTTCCAGGTGTATTTGGTTAGACATAAACACGTGGGCCGATACGAACAGAGCGAATCGTTGATTCTCGAGAATATTCGATCCTTGCAGGAAACGGCTCATCGTCGAACTTACGCTCAGTAAGCGGTAGAAATCCGGTGGCATGGAAATACGAATGATTCTCGATAAGGACTTTTATCGGTATAAACGAAGCTCTGGTAAATCATAAATTTAAATAATCCGAGTTGCGCTTGTTTTCGTCGTGATATTTAGTTGATAGATTTGTTCTTGCACGATGGAGAAAGTAATTTACTACCGAAAAGCAGAAAAGTTAGACTGCTTGAAACGATTTTACCGTGGCTTCATTAATGCGAGACAGAAGTTCGTTAAGTTTGTTTTAAAGTTCCGTGCACACCTAATGAAGAAATACCGGGAATGTGCTCGAATGTAAGAGAACCAAGCAACAAATTTCAACTAAAACAGCTGTTTATCGACGTTTATTACGTTTTACGTTTCGCGTCAACAAGATCATGTCAGTTGATCACTCTTATTTGTTATACGTTGTATCAATTTTAGATAGCCTCGATAGACATTCGACGAACTGTCGCTGGAAAATCACCTTCTACGTGAAAGTATCTCTTTTTCTTCTCTGCCTCTCTCTTCCTCTCTTTCTCTTTCTATGCCGATCCGTCGTATTTGGAGACAGCGCAGCAACGTTATAAATATCTAGCGCGATAATTCACGGCCACTTTCTTCCGCAACAACAAATCCACTAACGTTTTCGGATCCCTGTCGAGATTCAATTGTGTCCAGGCCACGAGGAGGAAGTCACGTCGCTCGTTATACTTCCGAGCACGAACTCCGTGTCCGATGCAATTTTATCGCGTGAAATGAAAATTGATAATTTCTGACGTGATAATTAAACGTCGTAACGAACGAAAGTCATGGTCATTAACATAAAACAACCGCCTCTAATTATTTATCCCTGTTGCGACCGATCGTGTACAGCCGCAGCTATTTCGTGTCACCGTATTCACTGCACGGCTGGCATCGATTCCTTAACACCAGAACTACCGGTAGTTAACACGAAGCTACTTCTACCAAAACCAGTGAAAATGACTGATCTTTAAAAAATACGTAATAATAGAATATTTTTATATTTATTGATTTACTTTACTTTCTTACAGAAGCAATTTCATGTTACGTAGTACATTTTTGGAATTATTAATCCATCTGGGGCCATGATCGATCTAAAGGAGGGTTGCACATTTATAAAATTGTAAACCCAGTCAATTTGACTGGTGTGGTGGTTCTATCGTTAGCATCTAGCGATTGAACTGGAATTTTCCTGATAAGTGATATCATCATATCGAATGATACGCGGTAAAAGTTGGAAAAACGCGTGAGAGGTTGTACAAAACAAGGAAACTGGTTAATTGGGGTTCGATAAACAGATCGCAGGACCCTTTTACGCTTTGACAAGTACCAGTCATTTTCACTGGTGTTGGTATAAGTAACCTCGATACGAAATTATTTTTAGTTTGATTACATAAAAGACAAAATAAGATTCATTATATTATTCTCTCAGTTATCGTTGCGAAAGTCATTACATCATTGCGGAGGAAAAATATCACACGAAGTAGGAATTTTAAAATAAAATTATAAAGCCAGTCAATTTGACTGGTGTGGAAGTTCTAGTGTTAAAGTAATCATTTTACTCAAAAGTTGAAAACATTGTGCTGACTGAACGATCGATCGGTTGATTGAATCGCGCGAAAATTTGTATCGAGAAAATTACCGAACATGTCTCTACGAGCTAAACGTTATTTTATTAACCTTCGATACAATCGTATCATTTTTCCGTCGTTTCTTCGAAAGCTTCTTACGCAGTACAATAATCTTGATTCGCAACTGTACGAATACCTATTTATTTCAAATACCAACATAACGCAACGTTACTCGAATTATAAAACGATCAGTACACGATAGTTGAAATATTTACACGGTGTATGGATGAAGTGAGTTAACTGCAGCAGTAACTACAGTGTTACGTGTGTACTCTGTTGACTTCCGACCAGTGCAGTGCTTCTGTCGTTAAGCGGTGGATAAACTTAGTTGCAGTATCGTTTCACAGTTTCCTAACAATTCCTATTACTACAGTCGCTGCAACAGCTTTATCAATTTTCTTTTGATCGCTTCTTGTACCTGTATACATATACCGAACAGACGTATCGCGCGATACAAAAAAGGTTCCAAGGATTCTAAACTGGCAAATAGTGGAGCGGAAATGCTGGAGAAAAAGCGATAAAATCGTGTAAATCAGCATTAACATCGTTATTAGCATTGTTCGATTGAGAAATAAAAACGTAAAGAGCGTTTAAAACGTTTCAATCTCTGGCCGATAACGTTTAAATAACAGGAAATATTCGCTAGGAAGAAAGAAGCGAGAAATCAGAATCGACTCCGTGAACGAGATGATTTTAGTATTCTCGCTTCTGTCAGTATTCTCGTCCGTTGTAATTCTCGTCGTTGGAAAAGTTGAGAGGATAGATTAATAGTCGTAGCACGTCTCGGGAATAAAAGTAACAAGAGTAGAGGAGAGGTTAGAGGAAAAAGTTGGCGGCAGCTTTGTCCATTAAGTCGTTAGCCAGCACCCTGCAAGAATACTTTGCTCCTCTACCCCCTTAACCCAGTGCCCAAAGTCGTTGACAAGTTTCGCCGATTTCTCCGCTCGTCTATCCCCGTATATGCCGCTTTCAAAGGTGTTTTGTATATAACAATTATCTCGTTTAAGGGCCGTTGCATTGTGCGGAAACTACGAGCAGCGGAGAGACAAATGATGTCTTAAATTTAATGAGGAACACAGGTCTGTTTATTATCGCTGGAAGGGATCTTGAAGTTTCCAACTATCGCTGTCACTTCGTTTGCATAATTACCTGCTACTCGAAAGGCGTTTCCCTTCCCTTTTGTCCCATCGATGCGTTTCATAGGAATCTCTAATCTTTTCGCTGTTTACAGCGTTGCGTCGGCAATCTTCTGTGGTTAATTACATTTCGTTTCAAAAGAAACTGCTGATTATTTTATAACGCTAATTAACAATCAAGTCACGAGAGAGAACATTCTGAGATAATAAGCAACCGCGCGGAACCATGCTTTTGACAATAACGAATGAAAATATATTTTACTTGATAATGGTTGCAACAATAACAATAACAACTGTAATAGATCTCCGTGCTTTCGTTTCTCGTGTTTGGGAAAACGATCTGAATCGCGTAACAACGCGTACTTCTTTCTTCGATATCGTGGTACAAATTTGCTCGTGTTAACATGCTCCCTACACGATGCACCAAATTTACGCAGAGATTTCCAACCGAAGGTGAGAGAAAACAGTCTCTCCTTTACCGAAGCAATAACGAAATATTAATATTAATTCGTGCAAAGAAATTTTGTACCTAGATGCGTTTGTTGGTAATTTTGTAAAGAATGAATCTTCGAAGCAAATTTTACGATATTTAGTGATAAGGAAACCACACCGAATTACTATACTACGCATTGCCGAAGAAGAGTACGCGGTTTAATTATTGGAAAAAAGTATTGGGAAAGAATTTTGAACACCGTCGATATCCTACGTAAACGTATATCGTTTCACGAATAAAGAGAAAGATCTTAAACGTCTCTATCGTTCAAGTACAACGCGAAGAAAACTTTGTAAGGCATTGGATTAAATATACAGTTAAGCGAGGAGTCGCGAGGAGTCTAGAGTCTAAGGAGTTGCTTTACGACGACAAGTTTCACGCAAAGAAAAATAAGAAACTTCATATTCGTTTCACTTGCTGTTTAACCAACATGCAATACAGGTAATATACGAGAGAAACGTTGAAACTTATTTTCAACGCTTTCGGACTCGTTTCTTGGCAAATAATATATCACGTATTGAAAATCTGCCTCTCCCTTTCTCAAACGGATATACATTCACTTCTCGTTAACGTTTGTGTTTCATTTTTTTTACGTATAAATCGATTAAATCCGAATAAATCCGCGTAAATCCGATTTTGTAACTGCGCGTTTCCACTCAACTTTACTTTTATTTCCTCTTCCGAAAGAATGAATTCATTCCGTACGTACGTACATACGTACACACAAACACGATACATATAGAAAGCCGAAATCGCGAAACTGTTTCGCTATACTTCGTTACGCTAATTGACACGTTGTAATTAAAGATATACGTTGCCACATGGATATTACCTTGCGAAAGGTATTTCCATCTGCAGACGATCATACTTTTATGCAAAATCGTTAAAAACACAGCTCGATTCGGTTCGTCTATCATTTTGCAACATTAACAGCGCTTGGCTATTATTATCGCGTATCTAACTGTCATTATTTAAAAAAAAAAAAGAAGAAAAGGAGATGGTTGGATCGTTACGCGACGAACGTACAAAATAATCGATGTCTTTTATAAAATTTTCAAGATGTTGCAGCGAGAAGCAATGTAATTGCCGAGATACATTTGGCGTTAAAAACTCGTTTCACATAAAGCGCGATCGATGATATCAAAAAATGAGCAATGGAATACATTCCTGAAGACCGCAAACCATTTTATGACGCCTTCATTTCCTGACCCACATCAACGCTAAAGCAGCGACAATGAAGATACGGGGCAAGATAGTATGGTAACGTCAACAGATTTAATGAAATAGATATACTTTACAAGTTTTCGCGTTTCGAGTTTAAGCTCGCGCTTCGTATTTACGATTCGCGTCGATATCGTCGGAAAATAGAAAGAAGCAACTGTGCGATATATAAAATTTGGTTATAACATTAACACGGAACGTATACAAGCAACTGATAAGCAATTCGACAAGACAACGAATCAAAATTAATGTACGCTTTTTTATCTAAGCGTACGTACAGCTTCATTTCGACAGACATTTCATTTTTTAATTAAAAATGTTCGCGACGCTGGCACGTTTCTAACGTAGTTTCCCGACGAATAGTTTACAATTTCGTTACTTTCTGTCCATTAATTAGGCATTAAGTGCGATAATTATAACGTAGCTCATTAACGTGTATCATTTTCGACGATGGCGAACGTTTTAAAAGTTTGATCTTTAAGCGCAAAGGATTTTTAACGTCGAAATTCAAAGGAACTCGTAAGCGGCACTCCTTCCGACTTGAAAGCCTCCGTAATTTGTAAAATTACAAAGAGATACACTCGTCGCAATTGCAACACACATTTTACCATTTCCTGCGACTAACTATATTCGAACTCTGAACTATAAATTCGAAATTTTTGAAAATATACGATTAAATTTGGTTTTCGAGTTTTTGTAATTTCTAACGATATCAGACGTCGATTCATCGTACCGCACATTTACGACGATATTAACGCGACTCAGAAAGACGCGATTTTCGAATCATCGCTACGAAAATGTTGCAGGGACTGCTCGATCGGTTATGAGAATCCCGCTCATTTATCTTCATAAATCGACCGGTAAAGCGCTTCCTGATTCGTGTGACACTACGCTGTATTCTACAAATACGTCTTATCGTGAGTTTTGTCCTGATCAGACGACTGATTCTACGAGATTAAAAAGTAGAATTACGATCGAACCTGTTGCACGAACGTTATTCTCCTTGTTCGTAAATTTGATGTAATTATGGTCGAGGAAAGTTTATCGCTATTTCTATGGAAAAGACAACGTGTCGCGTTGAGTCGCTTTCGTCGCAAGTGTGCGATAACATAGGTATTTTCAAAAATACGACAACATTTGCTTGGCGCAGCTGGCAAATTTTCTTCGATCTAGCGGGTTTGGTTTCGTAGATTTTGATTTTGCCCTAGAAGCAACAAAGTCGTACGAATTTCCTGTCTAATCGCAGATATAATTTCCAACGTTGCGTACAAGCGATATGTGTGACTTAGCTGTAAGTAAAAGATGGGAAACAGCAATCCCTTGGACGTTAATCGATTCCGGTATTAAATAGGAGCTGGGATGTACAGCCGTCTGGAGAAAAATCCAACGACTCATTGGTTATGCAAAACGCCGTCGACAAGAAAGAGCTGAAAGCGATTGCAGGAGTTGACCGTTCCTCGTTAGAGGGAAACTGTCAGATTCTGGAAAAACGATTTGAGCACGGCATGGAAAAGTGCAGTAGAGACGACGACAGGATCGATGTACATACACAGAGCCGACAGGCTTCGATGGAAACGGAAGCATAGATAGGCTGCCTCTTTACGGAAATGAAGCAATCGCCGAGAGCTGACGGTCTTATTGCTCTCCTCGACTATCGTAACGCCCAAGTGCCATTGACGCCTTTTCCATCACACGGAATAAGCTGGAACTTCCAACTGGAAATAGAAATTTATGCGGCGAGATAGAGCAGCACTGCCAGCAGGAACTTCCTGATCGGCCAGGAAAAACTCCGCTTCCGGTTTTGCAATGTAATCACTCAACCCCGTGCCCCGTGCTGCGGGCCTCTGTTCTCACGAGAAAAACTACCCTTCGCTACCGTTACACCGCTTTCGTGGGAATCGCTTTGCCCCGAGCTGTATTTTACGTTCGATCGAGTCTCTGTAAAGTCTAAAGCGATATTCGTCCAACAGTCGTGGAATCTGACTTTTATCGATCCTGGCCAAATTTAAACAAGAAGTTCCGATCGATAGCGTTAATCCTATAATCGATCGATAGATTGGATCGATTCGACCGATAGGCCGACCAATGGACAACCGATGAAAATGGAAAACGCTATCAGAAAAACGAAGCATCGTGAAACCCGGTGATCCTCTCGATCCGCGTGCGAAGTAAACGTTCGCTGAAATTCCTGGCCGATCTACGATCGGCTCGGGAGAGACCAAAGTTTCTTTCCTTCGACCAAACACGCGTTTCAGAAACGACGAAACCCGCGTTCCGCGAGAGCCTCGTCTTAATAATTAACAAACACCAATGAATCCGAAGGATACACGGAACGATCCGCGTATCGACCTTTCGCTCCGCTCATCCACGACAGTCTCGTTTTCGCCAACAATTTCAATTCTCTTGTTCGGTTTTACGAGCGCCGTGCATATCATTTTCCTTCGGCGCGGCGGCCGCGTTAAAAGCGTTTTCATCGTTTCATCGAGTTCGTTTTTTCGCGGCCAAGTGCGATGGATATAGATGGCGGAAAGATTGGCGAAGGAGTCGCGTGGAGAGAGAACCATAGAGAACAGGAGAGGGGAACGAATGGTAGAACTTTTCAAGTATTCGAAGCACTTGCCGCCCCAGGCTTCCTCGTCGATCCAGCAGCCCCGAGACTAGGTAAATCTGTCGGCTAAGAAATCTTTCATCCCATCACGTTTTTTTCGGGCTATTCGCAAAATTCAATCGAGATTTAGTCAGAGTCGGAGCAATCGCAAACTCGAACAAACCAACAAGAAAGACCGTGTGCGTTTAAAATCGACGTTTTATCCAGTTCGGCATCTCGTGTCGCAGCTTTTTAACCGAAACGATCGTTACCGTTGATGGCCTTAACAGCAAAGAAGTTTCGGCCGAACGTTCGAACGTCCAACCAAACTGCAACAGCTTCCTCTCTTCCAGCATTCGATAAGTTAATTAAAACTTCTGCTCGTTGTTTCTAAATTATTACTCCCGCGTTGAATACGCTTCGTTCTTTCTTCGAAGCCGTTCCTTCCTACGCTGACTCTGTCCCATCAATTTTCCAATTCCATGCGCCATATCGCGTCGCACCTCCTACAGATCCTCGACTCGGAACTTCAACTTTCGAATAGGAATATCGTACGCGTTTCTGGCAACGACCATAAAGAGACGCGATATCGATTCGAGGAAATGCATCCTTTTCCAAATTTGTTTCCGATGTATCGTCGATTCCGCCGCTTTGAGCGAATCGTCTGGCCAATAGCGTGCGTTCGGAGCCAGTCGCGAATCGCCTGGCCGTAGCGTGCGCTCGGAGCTGGCCGCGAATGTCTACATAAAAAATATCCTGAATCCTTTTAGAATGAAAATCAGAGGAAATTTGATTGCCAGGTATAAATAGGAAATGCGAAACGCGACACGCAGCACGCATAACGGCAAAATCCGCTTTAAAGAACGATAAAAGGTAATTTCGCGCGACATGAATTCCGTTATACGTTTGCATCGGTGTGTATTAATGCGATCGCTAGGCATCCGGTTCCACGGTTAAATTATTTTAATTGCATCGTCCGGCTCGTATCAAAAGCGCGAAACGTTTTAATAAAAGTAAATTTACTCGTTCCGCTGTGATTCAACGTGCACCGCTGTCTCTGCCATGGAATTAACAGGATCTTCGCGATCGCTGCTACACTCGGCAAGATTTACCGTACACGGTATACTGGTCACGTGTCTCCAGAACCTTCTCTACATGCATATGCATAGAGACATACCACACATACGCACGTAAGCGATCTGTCGATGCACGTTGAACGTTAACGCGTCCCAACGTTGAATGATCGAGTATCTGCTTATTCAAGGCTGACAGATTACACTCTCGGATACCTTCGTTACATAGGCTATCGTGATAAGATATAAATGTACATTAGCAGGTAAATCGACTTGTATACGTAACGCGTGCTATACCGAAATTTCAAACGCGATATAAGTTATAGCGGCGAGTTTAAAATTGCAAAAGCGACAGCTGGCCAGTGAAATCCAGAATCTGTGAAATCTGTCGTTGCAGATTGTATATATACGTATATTAGAAATTTGATACGACGACTATTTTAATACCACCATCGGACCATCTTTCCAAAGTAATATTCATTGTCAGTCAAAAAGTCTACCAGCTTGGCTGCTTCAGATTTATCCTCGCACACCCGTCGTCGTTCAATTATATTCTTTCATACCTCTCAACGCTCTCGTTTCAGAATCGACTTTCATTCATTTTCTATAAATCTCCTTCTCGGAACATATTAAATTTCACGCAATAAAGCCAACTCCAATATGCGCTTTATGGTATCTGGATTATAAGCTAACTGCAATACGTTGCATCTCCGTACTGAACCTACACATCGGATGTAACGTCATTCCTACGCGTCGCATAAATCAGATTTTCGTCACACTGCAAAATATACGATACAAACGGTTCTATTACAACGAAGATGCGTATCGGTATTCTATTTTTTCGCTTAAACGATCCAACGAGTATGACAATTTTTGTGCAACGTTTTTCATGGAAAATCTTTTCCCTAACTTTGGTATCTAGCTTTAGCTGTATCTTTCGAGTGATACACGAACGAAGGATAAAACCGACGATTCGTACACGTAATAAGTAGCTAAGGAACGTAAGAATAGCTTGTTCTACTTGTCGTTAGGTTTAAGTTTAAGCGTGATGCTTTCCCGGCTCGACGAATCACTCGATTCGTTGCATGGTTTTCTAACCAACTGCAGCTACCTGCTTATTTCTCCGTTACGTTTCTCCACTATTTATTATACAAAATAGGAAAAAGTTGTCTAACCATTGCACCGTTTCTAAAAAGCAGCCTCAGTTCTTGTTAAACGGCGAATATTCGTTTATCGATCGTGTATCTATAAATATCGTAAATCACGTTATTTCGGATGAGAATTTGTCGACGATTTTAATAACTTTGCCAGAAATTTTGGTAAGACACGACATCTTACTCGGAACGCTTCTAAACGCGCGAAAATAGAACCTACCTAAATAGATCGTACAGAGTTTTACGTTTGATCGGCAATGCATTAAAATAGCGGACAATCTCGATCGAACGACTTTTATCGCTAAATAAGAGACAAATGGCGATAAAATATCGGAATTTCATGAAATCGTGCTGTTTGGAAATGGTCCAATGCTGTAAGGACAGAAGCAGAAGAGTTATATCCGGAAAATTCCTGCAAGCGATGGGTATGATTTGAAGCTTTTCGCGCAAGTGGTATTTTCCCGGAGCTTTGCGGATCTTCGTAATTATCCAAATCGACCTCCTAACGTACAAATCTTCGAACGAACCGCAAGTTCGAGTAACAAGGCTCTATGGCCGCGATTTCGTCAGCTTCGTTGCTCGATGGATTTTTACATTTCCATTAGAGAAACGTACAATTCTATTATTTGCAATTAGTCGCGAGATTTCATAACGCGCGTGTCTCACGCCTGTCGTATTTTACACGTTCATACACATAGTACTCGTTGTACGTTTCAACGTGTAATATCCATAACGTGGCAGATTATCGGAATTTATGTGGCAATAAAGTTGAACTCTGCTACTACAACTAAATCCCGCTTTCTTACATACTTTCTTCGTTATCGTTGCACAACCAACAGTTACAAGCTGCAGGATTAACACGCGTGTTACGCGATCGTGTCGACCGCGTTAGTTACGCGAATCGTTTGTCTCAGTAAACGATAGTAACAGATTCTTCGTCATAAACGATTTCCATTGTTTCTAAACGTCTATTTTGATGTACCTCCTCCTACCGCTGCTACTTTGCATTACAGTCGTAGCCATCGCCGATTACACGAAATGGAACATTAGTTCCATCAGTTCGAGGAAGCTAGAACGGTTCATCGATCAAGCTTCCAACTTTTTCTCGTACATACGGGGAAAAAAGCACGGAATGATAACCTGTCCGCTGGCGAAGCACTCGCAGAATACAATGATAGAATACAATGATGAATAGCGAAGCTATTAGAGAGTCATGCAGGTGGATGTTGCATAGGTGGTGAGCCCGGGGAGCGGTGAACGCGCGCGAGGGTTTGCCTAAGCTGGAATGGTAGGAAGCAATTAATAACTTTGTTGTGGCAGGCAAGCAGACCTGTAGGCAGACAGGCAGGCAGGCAGGCAGGCAGGCAGGCAGGCAGGCAGGCAAGCAAGCAGGCAGGCAGGCAGGCATGGTAGTAGCTGGAGCTACGTTGCAATAATTACGACGTCACGCCTCCTGCCCAACCTAATTAACTAATGCTACCCTCTCTCGCTTGGCTCTCTCGCCCTATCTGTTTACCCCCTTATTTCGCTGGCTGTACGGAAAGGTCCGCTCGTTGGCCGTGCTTTATTTTTGCCAATTCGCAAGTTTCTTGCACGGTAATAAACGTACACGGCGGACAACGGTTACCGCGGGCCCCCGTTAACAACGGGAAACAGGGCGATACCCTGGCGTTGCGCCGTGAACCCGTGGAGCATCGTGCTCCAGGAAACACGACCACTGAAACATTAAATCGCAGCGAAAAAGCAGCGCCACTGAATAGAAAAGCACCGCGAGACAGGCAATTACGGAAACGGAGTCTGGCGAGACGCGCTCACCCGGTCGACGCATTCGGCCGCGATAATATCGAAACGATACGAATGATACGAGTGTAAGAGCGGCATCGTACATCGATACAGACGTGAGTTTTGTATTCCAGAACTTACTGTGCTTAGAGGAAGCAGAAATCATTTCCAAAAGGAAAATAAAGACGGAAAGCTAGTCCAGTCTGGACGTAGAAAGACTGTTAGAAACTCCCCGAAAACACAATAATTATGAAAAAGGGGAAAGAAACTTCACCTTAAAACAATTTGATGGGGCACAAAAAGCCAGAGATTGGATATCAGAGTATGAGACGGAGTGCGAAAAATTAAAAATCCAAAATGACGAGAAGAAAATCGAGCTTTTGAAGATGTATTTGGGAAAAAATTCCACTAGACTGGTATCAAACAAATACGTTGAAGAATAAAGAATACAACTGGGAAGATTGGAAAACCTCATTTCTAAAAGTTTTTAGCAACGAGGGCTGATCTGCAGCACGATACGCCTATAACTTCAAATACATTGCAGGTTCATCGTTGAGAATTGTGGATCTTAATCGCCGAAATAAACATACAGCAACACTTAGATTACATTTAGAATTGATATGAAAATAGTTTCAGATTTATTTAATACGTGATTTACAAGATGTTCGTGGATATACATTTGCACTCTCTTTGTCTCATCATCTTCTATACCACGCTACCCACGGAACAATCGCATTCATCTGTTTTACACTGTGCACGCATGTACTCCCACACACTCATACTCGTATACGTGTGTCACTACTACGCGACCAATCTAGCGTAGCACGCAAAATTACGCATATCTCGATAGAATGGAACAACGAAGAACCGATTACATTGTGACAGCGACTATACCCAAATCAACGTCATTCCACGCTACCTGACAATGAACCTTTAGATTTTGACCTTACCTTTGCACATGGCCCAACACTAAATTTTCCCCATCACGTAGGACACTCGCGCCCTGGTATGTTACCAACGAAACAATCCACCGCGATCTCAAGATATCCACAGTCAAAGAAGAAATATACAAGTCCAGAAGCAGATATAACGCACCACCACAACCCATTAGTCACCCAACTACTTGACACGACGGACCAGATCCGCAGACTAAAAAGAAAATACCCTTTAGATTAAATCTTTAGATCCAACTAGAATCAACAATATAAACTATCATAAACCATGTCATTGTATCACGCCAAATGAAGTTACCGAAAATTCTCAACGAGAATTGATTGTAAATATTTTAAGAAATAAAAAAAAAAAAAAACGTAGGACATTCAGGATCTTCTCCTTGTCCCTCAACTCCTACAAACTCAACATATAAAACTGCGAGATTTGAACAACTATTTTAATACTTCGCTACTTCATTGTAACATTGTACTTAACCACTTTTGTGAATAATAAAAATATAAAAAGACAGTCAAGTTAAGCTACTGGTCAGCTCTTCCTTTTTTATCACGAATTTTACGTGACAACGTGCTAGTCGATAATTGTCAGGATGGAAGAAGATGGACGAGAGAAAAAGACGTTTCTAGCGACTTATAGTTCGCCGTATTTACAATTCTTTCTCGTACAACGATAAAACGTGGAAGCAGCGGACGTTCCGCTCTTCTTCAAGAGACGGTTCGTTAATTCGTATCCAATCGAGAGGAACCAAACTCGAGATTATTATTAAATGTTATTATTAATTGCGACACCGAATAATGGCTGCTTTTCCATTGTCGCAATTATTCCCTGTAACTCTTTGAGTTTACTATCGCCGCCACGCTAGTTTTTCAACATATTTGCTTCATCCTGAAAGTATGTATTCAGTTTCCTTTCGCTATGGAAGACTTTGTAGAAAGGCAAACAGTTCACAATTTGCCGTAGCGGAGCAGAGTGAGAAGTTTCTGGCGCGACCTCGGTAGAAAGTGGATGGAGGCGACGGAGTAAATGTTAGTGTTAGAAATGCGATAATCGTCCTGTTAAAGGGAAGAAAATTAGGAGAAGCGTAAAAACATTTAATTGTTTAAATTTAATTCCGGAAAAGACAGCTGCATGTGTATTTATGGAAGGTTTCGCGACGAAAAGGCGAGGTAATAGGCGAGTGGTACGCGTCGTTCGTCATTTTCTTCGCCTCGTATTTCCTATAAATAACATATTACGTATAAATTTCGATAAAGAAGTCTCTGAATAAACGTAGAAGGTATTATTCATCTGTATCGTGGTATCGGCACGCGATAAAAACAAACTACACGCTCATTCCTACGAAGCATTTACCAACTGAAAATGAAAAATGGATTTTCGACTATTCCCAACGCGATCGACGCTGCGCTAAAATAACAGCAGCCTCTCTCATGACTTCGTCAAAATGTTTTCCACTTTGAGTCGCGACTCGAGCGTAGCCAGAAATATCGGAATTAATATCGCAGCCAACGAAGAAAGCTAAAAGAATTCCACGTTCGTAAAACATCCATGATACAACTTTCGAAGATTTTCTTACTTCTAAAGAATAGAAGCGAGAAATACGACCGGGCGAAAGGAAAACGAAACGTTAAGAGCCGTAAGTAGAATGCGATGTTCCTCGAGATTTCATATTTAAGAGACTCGTTTTGTACGTATATCGATTTTCAAAGTTTTCCGCTCCCTTCTACAACGCGTTCATTTGCTGCCATCTTTTTGCTTATCTCGAGAAAGAAATCGCCACGAAGACGAAGGAAAAGCTGGATCATAGGTACATATGGGCGTCGACGATAAAACGACGACTCCTGCACAAGCCGAGTCTGTCAAGCACACCACCGATATAAAGACGATTTTAAGCGTTCCATGGCAAGCGAACCGACGCTATCACCATTAAAGAGTAATTTCCAGCAGCCAGGTAAAAAAGACACGAGACTTTTTGCCGCGTTACCGTCAGGTGCTTTACCAGGTAAGTGGATAAAGATGCCGCGACACGGACCAGGATCTACCAGTAGATATCGCAATCCTTCCTTTTTGCGAAAAAGCGAACCTTTTCACGGTAAGGCCTGCTGTGCCCGGTTGTTCTACATGGAAATTTCGGCATTAACGATACGTTCCTTGCAACGTGTAGCGCGACGTGTGTTAGAATCGCTCGAAACTTGACGCACAGCTCGACGAAAGAGAGGAAAGGACATCGAGGCTCTTAAATCGCGTAGAATCTATTATCTCGTCGCTTCGAATTTTCTCTGTTTCGTCCACGTTGACTGCCACGCGTGTTTTCAAAGAAATCTGCGCGAGGCCACGCGCGCAACAGTGCCAAACGTTCTCTGCTAGGTGCTCCCATCGATATTTTAGTAACGCGAGCGATTCGAGTGGTAGTCTCAAGAACGATCTCTCGTTTCCTTTCTTTCCATTCCTTCGCATTTGTTTCTCATCTCTCCACTTTCTACAAAATCGGTTTGAACGTTGGCCGAGCAACGGACGGTATAACTTAAAATCTCTGCCCTAATTCGTTACAATGTCGAAAAGAAAAATTGAAAACTTATTTCTTGGTTTTACGTTCTAAATAATTTCTTTTATGACAATTCAACACTTTTATTATTATGGAATATCTTTTCAAATACCTACGACGATCCTTCGCAAGTAGCGAAATAAGCGACGAGTGTCGTGGCAGTCAAGGAGTCAACGTGTCAAGGAGAATCGCGCTCTTGATCCGTGAAAAGACCAACAGAAACACGAAGAACGCTAAACATTCTAAGCACCTAAAACCGCGTAAAAGTGACCGAATATTTTGCAGCGAAAGCGCAGAGGGAACCGGCAACGTTTATTCGAACGATGTAAATACAATGGTATTTTACACAGCTGGAAAATCTGCAAACGGGATTTACCATTCGAACGAGATAGAATGGAATATAATAACAAATATGGAATAATTACAAGTATGTATAAGGACGACACGAGATATGGGATAGCTTTGCCAAAATGGAACACCTATCATTCTCTGTAAAAGATATATTCAACAGACGTATCGTTAATTTATGAAAGCATTCGATAACCGAGAATGATGGGGAAGAGGAAGGCGCGAAATATATATTCAAAGGTACAGTCGTTCTGCCACAATTCTCACCCATTTCACGATGAAACGCGACTTAACGAGAGTATCCGTAACACAACGAACGAAACATATGTCAGTCTTTTTTGTCATAATATCGAGGCAGCCTGCAATCTGCCACGAGGAGTGGCGGCGAAACGCTCCAATCAACAAAACGACAGCTTCGGTCAGTGTACCCTTCCTTTTTTTTCCTCCCCTTTGCAGCCCCCTTTCCTTTTTTCTTTTTTCATTGCAGCCTGACTTTGCTGTTTCCATTGCGCACGGTTCTCTCTCGGCCGTTCGCAGGGGAGACACGTTGCAATCGTACGTGACGTCGACGCGATTGCCACTTACGAGTATCCCCGATTGGGTATCATCGTTTGCTCTGCCGACAGTGATCGGCGAACAGAAGCGACTCGTCAGCCGTATAACGACGCAGGAAAATCCAATATTCGCGTGGTGCACGTGCCGTCCCTTCTATGCATCATGAATCCAATTTCGCGCATTTCCGCGACGGATCGAAACCTCTGATCCGTAAGTACGTGCAATTCCGCGTCATCGGCTAGCTTTTCATCCGCTAATTCCGATGAATTATTTGCCGGATCAGTCGCTTCGCCGACTCGACACGTGAAAAATCTTATTTTCTTGTCGTCGATGAGAAGCAACCGGAGAGTCGGGCAGCCGGGGAACCCGAGGCCAAGAATAATTCCTCGTCGTATCCAAGAACGAAACGGAATTCGATATTCAGTGAGCCGCGGCGATGTTACTTCCAGACGGCGATCTAATTTTCCTCTCCTATCAAGGATGTCCGCTCGCGACAGAATTTCGAGAAACGTTCGCTCGCGTTTCGGATTATGCTAATTCCCAACATCCGGTCTGCCCCGAGCACCGATCGCCGTAATTTTCGTTTCATCTTTCCATCGCGATCGCCTTACCGCTGCCTACTTTGACGCGGAAAATATTCGGCTGGCAACTAAATGATTTTGTCATTACGTGGTATTGACAAAACTTAGTTTCCAACTATACGTATAATTTGTTTAAATATATATTCGACGACGAGAGAAACGAAGATTCACCGTTGCATCGCGTAATCGCGTCGTACGGTAGCTTCGCTATTCGCGATTTGCAAGGCGCCGCAGTGCCTACGTGCGATTAATTCGGATTATAGAAGCGCGCTGAACGGCATATTTATTTACAGGTTTCGGAGAGAGCGTAAATCTAGTTTTCCGTCGCATTAGTACCGTTTACACCGATATTTGGCCGTGACTGTGTCTTTCTCGCGCCGTAAATCACATTCCATGCTTCAACTTGCAGGCCTTCGTCTCGCTACGCCAACCTCCAGCCCTCGTCAAACGCTGTGACTCGCGTTTCGCCTAATAACGCGAAGAGAGACCGATTTACGATGTCGGAACCGGGAAATAGCGCGTCGCTCTCGCTCGATCGTTCGTTAACCAGTTAGCTGTTTTCGACGAGTATACTCGTCGCTAAGAAGCGACAATATTTTCCGTTACGACTGATATACCCGTCTCATGCGTAAGAAACTACTTACAATCTAGCAATCTAGCAATCGCATAAAATTAAAAAATAAAACGTGACCACGCGTATTCTGCGTTTCACGAGTATACTCGTCGTCGTTTTCTTTTTGCCACGCGTTTTAAGTACACGCACCAACTATCCGGTCAAACGCGCTCACCGTTCCTCCCTTCCCATTCTCGAAACTATTTCCCTTCGCGCTTTGCCGAGATCCTCTATCCGTCCCATCTACGATACATCCGCTCGAAATTATTCTTTGCAAACGGCGCGATGTTAATGGCACTGTACATCGTCGGATCGTTCGATGATCGTGGCGATCTCGGTAAAAGCAGGAGAAATTGACGCGCGAGTAAGACGTTTCGATCCGGTAATGGAAGACGCAGGAGACGCGGCGTGTTATATACGCGCGAATGAAGTCGATGGGACAGCAGCAACAGCTGCTAGGAATCGTCTGCGGCAATCGAAGCGAGGAGGTCGGTTTGCTGCGAGTGTGACCATCCAAATCCACTTGCTCTGCTTCTTCATCTTCCTCTCACTTTCCCAGCAGTGCCACAGAAAGTTCGACCAATATGAAATTTGATAACCCCGATCCCTGTCAAGTTAGCCAGCCAGTACGTCTCCCCTTTTCTGTCTTGCCGACTTTTCCTCCGCCTCGTATTTTTGTTTCTTCGCCCGACACGGATATCTTCTTATTCCTCTGTCCGACTCACGCAAAACGAACATTACCGGCAAAATCAATTTCGATAAGTAACGTGTGCCGGTCGACTCTTAAGAGATACGCTGTAACCGAGGCCTGTTGCTTCCAAATGTGTTCTCGTATCGTTTCTCGTTGGCCGGAACTCTTGGGAGTCGGGTTATATACCAATTTACTTTTACGTTCTACTGGAAAGCTTCGTAAAGCTGCGTAGATAAGAACACAGTTTCGTCTTTGACGGAGAAACTGGCAATGATTAACAGGAATATAGCGTGTCAGCAGGTAGCCGGTAGACTTTGCCGGTAATTCGGGTCACGAATTATCAAGGGATGGTGCGAAAAAAGCAAATCCCGCTCGGTGTCGCGGTGTCAAAAATTAACTGCCGGCGAGGTTCGTTCGATTCGTTCGAGCAAAAACTTTGAATAGAGATCTCGTTAATTACGCGTAACGTAATCTATCCCGTCCGATTATTGTACTTTTGTTTGTATTTGAAACACAAGCTTTCCGATATATCAATGTTTTCTGCTTGCAATCATCCACGCGTGAAAATCAGTAATAATTAAAGGAGAAACGAAAACAGCGTCCTGCGTGTTTGATCTGTTCTAATAATATTATATTATGATACATTAACGGATATAAAACGTTTCTTTGATCAAAGGTTCTACCGTATATTCAATTGAATTATATTTGATATTAACAGGTTCGTTTTGACAACAAGGTATAACAATTATTAATATCGATCTACTTGATTCAATTTGCCAATTGCCGTTGTCAAAGAAATATAACGTACGTGGTCACGGTGTTCAACCACGTTTCGTCGTTCTTTGTCGCGTGGGATGCTAAAAGCGAGCAACGTTCTCTCGTTTCTACGTTCGACAAATAACATCGTATCCAAGTAATTGTACTTCCTTCGGGGAAAAACAATTGGGACTCGCATCCCTCGGACGCATGCTCGTGAAAAACTTGGTGAATTTCTATCGAGATGTAGGTACGTAAAAAAGACAGGCCGAAGGTTGTTAGACGCAGGTCGAAATAAAAGCTCGGCGTTATTTCGAGGTAAAGCGAGTCGAAACGTTCTCGTCTAGATGCTAAACGAGATAAGGGCGCGCAACTTTTTCACTAAATCGTGCCATCTGCGAGGAAAATTCATCAAAACTTTAAACGCTTAATTTACGAAACGTCATATTTTCATTTACATTCCAACTACACGATTCGCCTCACCTCGGCTATCTGCAGCGTAGTGGATGCGCGGTGTTCTGGCTTTCTTTCCGAGTCTTCGCGTTTATGCAAATTAAGTCGGTAAAGCTACAGGAGGGGAGGGTAATACAAATACTCGACGGTCTGAACGAGGTTGAACACGAAAAGTGTTATGTGTACGCGCACGTTCGTGCGCTTTTCGTTCCGCGGATTCGACAAATTGTGCGGGGTAAAGTAATTGCAAGGTGCAAAATTACCTCTGTCCTTCGCCTTTTTTATCGCAACACGTTGCTCGTTAAACGACGTATCGAAATAGAAGAATACAGCGCATCGGATAGCGTTTCGGTTGCCAGCGGACGAGAAGCTGTTATAATATCGGCATACAGCTAGCTACACATGTAGATGAATCGCGTAGTTGTAACGAATCGCGATTCTTATCGCGTTCGTGAGGAAAAAACGTAGGATAAAGCAGCCCAACGATATAAATTAATTTATTTGCGTAAATATATAGCGTTGGCTGCTTTTACAAGCGAATTACAAAGCGCTGGAATCGTTAAAACGTCGCATAATATTTTACGAACTGCATATTTTCCCGATATCTTGTCATCGAATTTTTCGTATATTGTGCTCGTACGTAGGTTGATTTACCTAACGTGCCATTCGCGGCTTTGAATTATTCGTAAACTATTAGCTGCACGAAGAGACCTGTGAAATCAAATTTACATAATTTCATGGATGATATGCGTGGCAGTAACAATTTTTCTTTTTTTCTTTCCCGTTATCTACGTATCGAGTTTTTGTTCAAAGGCCGGCTGAAAATTTTCCGCGAATACCATCAGAAGAAAATCGATCCGACGTTTCCTCGATCTCGAAAATTCTTCCGGCGAACCGAAGCGACGCTAGAAGTCCATCTTACTTAGATTAGAAAGAGATTGAACTTTTTCTATGAGAAAGGCGAACGCGCAATGAATTTCATCCGCTTACGTACACGCCGTACGATCCACCTCTTTATATAATGCATTATACGTCTCTTGATATTTAATAAAAGGAAAGTTAGGTACGACCGAATCGAAGATGTCCGGCTCTGTATATTGGAAATATAAAATAGATATTCAAGTATTTGTAACAGCAGTATTTGTATCGTTGCGGAATTACTTTCGAAGCGCTCGCTAAAGTCGAGATAAAGCTTTCTTTAATGCGAGACACATACATAAATTATCGGGTGTTTTACATACCGTGCAACGATCTGAAAAGCAAGCGCGCTTCTTCTTATTGGAATTTGCTGTTATCTCTGTCTTAATAGCTGCTGGTAGCCTATTCGAAAGGTAAACGTAATCGCCGCGTGTTCGTTCGATTTCTCGGATATCTCGTTCTTCGTCCCGGTACTTGTTGGCCCGTTTCGATTCCAACTACTCGAAGAATGCATAAAATATAAAGCGTTGCAACGTGATTCTACGATAGCATCGAGTAGCAGCCAACTAGCCACATAGCTGGATGGCGAATGAGACCATCGTTGAATATCACCGGTGAATTTTATAGCGATTCGAGCAACGATGAAAACCGTACGATAGCCGATGAAATATTTATCATCTTCGCGAATCCAGCCAACGAACGCGTCTTCTTCGCTTACATTTTCCATCGCTTAAATACCGCTGTTATCCGAGCATTCGGCCATTGTATGTATGTGTCGGGTTTTCGTTAGAGTTAGGGACGTATAAAGAATCGCCACGTGAATTGGCCATCGTTGTTACGTACTATAGCTGATAGTTATTGATACAAATGTGATTATTACAGAGTTTAACAAGTAATAGCGACGATTGGATAATCGAGATGTCGATGACGATGAATTTATGACGATTCTGGTGTGACTCAACGTACAAGTAGAACTTATCCGAATGAACTGAACCTCAGGCCAAGTGGAACTGCCTTTATATACTCCTCTCCGTACCTCTCTGTACCTCTAGGGTCAATCTTTGTTTTTAAGGAGGGCTATTTAATTACTCCATACCTCTGTTAGGTACGCGTCCCTCCCGTGACCGTGGCCTGCGTTCAGCGACCCGTTATGTCATCTCGAGCCCAAGCCCATTGTCATAAATCTCGGGCAAACATACTCGGATTGAATCATAAAGAACTACTTTTAAGTTTTATTATTTAAGTACAGCTATAATAAAAAGTCTGGACTAAAGTATTGAGGATTTTCGCAAAAATTCCAAAGGGAGGGCCCCGATGTTCTTTCGACATACATATACATTGCATTCGACTATTATATCATACGTGCGTACTATAATTTTGGCACTATTCCATTTTTGCTGCAGGTTCGTCGAGCGATCGCTCTTTTTCCAAGCTCCTGACGTTGCTTACCATCGATTTTCAACTCTTTGTCGAATAGGTAGAATTTAAAATTATCGCGATAATTGCGCCAAGTAAAATATATCCGAACGTGTGCAAACTGGTGTTTTAAAGAGAGCGTGATTTTACGGCTCGCAGCCGACCGATTACTAGCCGAATAAATCTGTATAATGTATACGGGGTAAATTTGCTTCGGCTCTGCTCGTGTATTTATTCGAAACAAGTACGAGCGATAAAGTATTCTTCCCATTGTCTATACATCTCGAGGATCGTATTAAAACTAGCGATTTTCCTGACCATATTTCAAGCGATCTCATCCCGTTGGTCACTCAAGGATACGTTTTTATTATTCCTATAATTCTTTGAACCATCCTGCTGCCGGTCGTTGGAAGAAAATAAGGAAAGGGCGCGTGATACTCTCCACAGATGTGGAAGGATTTCAGACGGATTTATGTTTCGAATCCGAAACATTTTTCTCCGCGCCGCGCCCACGCCCCGACGTTCGTGTCCTATTTTTTCAAGCGCGAATCGTGACACATTCCAGTCGAGATACTGCGTGGACTGTCCAAAGTTACATTCTCTTTCCCCAACTGCGTTATTGTTTCGTATGTCCCTTAACGCGCAAATCGATTTCCCCTCTGGCAAAAAAAAAAAAAAAAAAAAAGAAAAGGCCGATATTCGCACGGCAGCGGAACTCGTTTGCCGATTTTATCGAATCGCCGAATCCCAGAAACACGTGTTACCGCGCTTACGATCCTCGATCTCACGCTTTGTCGCTTTGTATCATATCGTTGCGAGACAAACGCTGATCATAGGTCGAAAAGAACGAAATCCAGTGGGTTTAGTTGTAAACGAAGGATAAAGGTTTACAAGATGCAAAAGAATCTTGTCCAACGAGAATCAGGCGACGAACAGAGGAAAAAGGAAGAACGTAGGACGATACTGAAAGTAGCCGAGCGACGGACAGATCGAGAATCGAGGAAAAGAGAATAAAGAGATGGGAAGAAAGCGAAAACAAGTCGAACTGGAAATACACGTACGACTAAATGTACAAGCTTGGTCACACGCTTCCGTCGAATGAATAACCGGTGGTTCGCCTAATTGTCGCTTCATCAAACAGACGGTGGTAGTAAGCTTGGTGTTCCTGAAAAAATGCATTTGTGCGTAACAAACGGCAACGGGTTATCGTATCAAACGATACTCTCGTTTGTCTCGCAGAAATTCGTCGAGGCACGGAACGGATCGAAATAAAACCTAACAAATCCATTGTTATAATCTCGCTTTAATTACATTTTCTACCTGAATGAATAGCCCGGACGTTGCTTTGTTCTCATTTTGTGGCGTTACACTGCAGCGGTTGCACATATCCGCGCTCGCGTTGTTAATGCCGCCTGTTTTCACACAAAACACAGTATTTTTTGGTTACCGCCTAGACAGCCTTATCATAATTTATTCCGCGGTCCGCTATATTATCGCGGAATCGCTGCTGGATCGACTGGAAAATCGTCGTAGCGCGTCGACTACGTAACCGCGTTAAAATGGATGCAGCGCAGTCATTGGAAAATTTTAATGGAAATGGGACTAAATATCAGTTACGGTCAGAGATCTCCTATACCTATTCCATAAACAGATACGTTAAATCCGTAGCCGATACGAATGCCCAATGGTATCGCATTTAGAAACATTTTCGCGTAATAAGTATTTGAATGGACGATAAATCGTAAATATCCTACTTATCTGTTTTGTTCAACATTCTCAAAGAGTGGCAACTCGCCGTTCCATGCTTTTATTGCCTGTACTAACCCCTCGTGGATGAGGGTAACACGGTAACATGGGTAAGTAACCGGTGCTTTATCAATGTGATCGTACAGCTTTTTTCCACTGAAAGTCTATATACGCGTCATGATCCCACGAGACTCGTGGAATTACTCGAAAATATCTTCGTAAAACCGCTTTTATCGGTCATCGTGCGGAAACGCTTTTGAAATATCTGACGATCGGCGAACAGAAAGTATCGTGGCAACGACAATGGATTTATCATAGACGTAAGTTTCAATTACTTTAAAATCGAAGCGTATTCCATCCGTGAAACTGTTTCGACCTATAATTCGAAAACCTATTCGAGTTTTAAGCCATTGCTGAGATCAGACTTGCGCGAGATTGAACGCCGCGAAGGCACGTAGCGAGATCGAAATTTCTTCGATCTGTTTTTTAATAAGTCGAGCGCGATGGATTTCGAGCGCTCTCGCGTCCTTAGCATCTTAAACCTTCGACGTTTCATCTGCCGATAGAAACGAGAAAATTGTTGGATCGAGGGATCGAATCGTCGTGACCGGATCGCGGAATTTACGTCGCATGTCGTGTCGCGTTCGCGTCACGGTAGTCGATAAACACGCGATTATACGCGTCTCTTTTCCTCTCTCGCTGCCGGTTAGCTCTTTGGCCGATGTTGAATGATATAAAGCGAGGGCGGCCGAACGATCGGCGGTCGTTCATCATAAAGCGGTGACCGGTGACTAAGAACGACTAAGAGAGCGAGAAGGTGGAGCGAACGTAAGGAACAATACATCGCCATACATAATACAGCTGGGAGCAATCGTTGTTTGTGATACATCGCTTCCGAGTTCCGATACTGACAAAGGAAGCGGAGGCTGTCTCTCGTTACCAGAATAAAACGTCCTCGCAATTATTCGGAAGAAGAACCGCTATAAAACGCTCATCGCGTCGATTCGCTGGCGTTTCTATTTGACGCGCTAAATCGTAGGCGAATCAGGACGAGGGGTTGAAATTCAATAAATCCCGAGCTTTTCCATTTATCAGGCAACGTTTCTTTTTTTTTTCTTTTGGTAAAAGCGAAAAAACGAGGTTTAATTGGAAGGAAGGAAAAGGCAGGGACAAAAGGAACGAAAGAAACGAAGGCGAAGGCGAAAAAGAGACGTCTCTCGTTATCTGAAATTTCGGAAACGAATGGGGCTATGAATTTCCAAGAAGAGGAAAGCTACTGCACGGAATAAAACGAATATGTGTCACAAGAGGCTAACCAGTCTCGCCAAACGCTCGATTCGGTTAAAGAGATGTTCCGAATAGATGCTATCGCCGCTAACCTGCCGATGTGGAATGCCGTTTCCTTTGAACTGCCTTTGTTACCAATTTTCCATTATCTCGGCCAAGTGATTTAATAATTCTTTTCCCTGCGCTTTCTAATTTCGCCAGACTCGGCCAGAGGAAATACGGGACGAATAGAATAAACGAGGAATTTGTTATCGACGCGGAAATGAAATTTCTCGGACTCTCGAGCCACCCAAAAACATCGGATCGTTCGATGATTCGACGCGCGAATATTTTAGCGTTCTTATTTATTCGTACACGCGTATGTCGATATCTCTTTAAGAACGTTACTTCGAGAAACGAATACGTTTTCGTTACAACGTTTTCTTCTTCTTCTTCTTTCGTTCGTACGCCTATTTTATGCGATGTTCCTTGCGAATTGCTTGTTCCAAGCTCCTACTCGCTTTCCACGCGGTATTTATTTCTACGAAATTTACCGAGTTTCGAGAAAGACGTCGTACAATGGACACAAATCTCTCGGCTCTCGAGCACCGTACGTACATTCGTACGCGAGATACGCTTACAAGACCGGCCTCTAACCTAAACTAAATTATCTTTCAGCGAACAAGTTGAACGGAAAAGTGAAGCCGGTGGTAGGAATTTTCGCATCGCTACCTCTCAACGACGAATCGATGCATACGAACGCGATGGTGGGAAAAAGGAGGAAAGAAAGTTCGACTGCCAAGCACAAGGGTTGATATCGTTAATATTTTCGTATATATCATGTACGACCGGGGTAGCTTTCACCCGCAGCTTCCGGTACCCGTATGGTACGCTACATATTTTCTATACTGTTTCAGAGTAACTCTTCGATTGCAAACGAGATAGAAAAAATATGCCGGTGAAATTGTTCGACGATATAATATAATATTTATGTTTCTTTAATGTACGTTCCGTGGACTTCCGATAGAACCTCTTTGCTATTGCGCGACGTCTCTTCGTCCGAGACGTTCAGTTTGCTAAACGACTTGAGTCTTCTTTCACATTAACCGATGGCACGTGCGTAACGCGGTTGTCACGTAGGAGACACAAGAAATCACGAGAATGATTGATCACCGGTGATCTCCTCGCGTCGCAGTTCGAACGTTTCGCAAATAAGGCGAAGAAATTGAACTTTGTATATGGTAATGGAATTTATTATGCGAATCCAACAGAGTGACGGTTCAAAGTGCTACAACAGAATTTCGGAGAGTTTTTGTACCGAGGTTTTAATTCCTCTGAAGGGGTTGTCGTCTGAGGCGGCTATTACGTTACTATTTGGTTATTGTTTAGATAGCTGTGACGTGCAGGATGTTTAGCTTATCCTATTACTCCTTCCGAGCGTGCGACCATCTTGAGTGTGTGACACGGTCAACGGGAAATTAACATCCTTACGAGTTCTATGATCGTCGTGAAATAATCTCTTACGGTGGATATGCTGTGTGCGCGGTAATTTTTCAGAGAACTCGATGAAATCGGTGGTATCTTATCGAGGGTTGGCTACCTATGCTTGTATACCGGAATTGGCGCTATGGAATCCGTTTTTCGTCGTGAATCGGTTACTCGCTTTGAGAAAGCGCGCGATCCGGTTAGCCTTTCTTCTATGAAAGAGAAAGAGACGAGGCGGGGAGGAGGAGCATGCCGACACAAAAGCAAGGAAATCCATGCCACCGAAAACCGCGAACTGTCCCTCTCAAAAAGCCAATAAAAAGTAACGAACGCGCGCGTGGATCGATATACCACCGAAGCAAGATATACGTCGCGTGGCGATAGGTGCCTGCGGACGACGGTGCCGATAGAAACGAGAGGATAAAGGGTGCTTGGATATTGCTTGTCGCACGATATCGATTTCTCCAAGCCAAAGCGTAGGCGAATGAAATACGATCGGAATTCGCGTCGTTGTCCTTCTTTTATGGCTATGCACCTTCCTCTGTGCGAAGGATTTGTTAACTTGCCGGTAATTGACGAAAGAATTGGTTCTGCCGTGTTGTTGGCAAAGCCTCTGTTCGACCATTACGCTTCGAACGTTCTCGCTCAGCTTCCCTTCGCCGAGCGTTCTTATCGCGTGCGGACTCTCGAGAAATTCGCGTTTTAGACGGAATCCGTGAATCGAGAAAATTTATCGCGACTCTTCCGCGTCGCTATCTCAACCAACGATCGAGCAAACAAACAAGTAGATATTCTTAAAGGAACGGCGATTAAAATTATCCGCGTGGCACGCGCTCCTTTTAAACCCGATAAACTCTAATAATTTAAACTTTTTATGTATCTTTCGCTTCGCTGGAGTTTGATTTCAGTTTTTACGACCAGGGAAAAGACCAAGATTTTAATTAAAACGAAGACAAGCTTCGTATTGTCTCTGGCGATTAAGCAACGTAGGTACTGCGAGTTGACGAGAACGTCTATCTTCGCGTAGACGTGGAAAGGGATTTCAACTTGGATGCGACAATTTCCATCTTTCGAATTTCTTAAGTAAAACATACATACGTATACTTCAAGCGCTAAAACTTTGAAGAAAAAAGAAACGGTACACAGAGGTATTCCATTTGAATCTCAACTCCAACTACACCCGTTTTACGATTCTCTCCGTGAAGCCGATCGTCCGTTCGCTGAAACGCGACCGACCTAACTTTCTAGAAATATCGGGTACAAAACGAACGTTCAAAAGGAAGACATAGCTTGTCCGCTTTGATTGTTTGCGGGGCACTTAATCCCGTCGCTGACTACGTCTCTAATTAAGAATTAACGAGCGTTCAGAGGAGAGAAACTCGGCCCGCTAGACGTATCCAGCGAAATCTGTTCCTCGGAGAGAAAAAGGAAAAAAGAAAAGTCCATTGCACGAGACCGCCGTGTCGGTGTACGACCTACTTCAGAAGGAAGTACGAGAAGTGTTTCCGGAGTGTGGACATCTTTCACCTAGCGGAGATCGAGTAGCAAGATGGAAGATCTTAGCAAGAGTACTATTAACGGGTCTCAAGAAGGCACGCGCAACGGAAAAGGCGACCGAACCTCTCGAGTTTCCCCCGGGTTATCCACTCGACGTTTGCAGAGGCCAGTTCCCCTCGTCTCTTTCAGGTTGCTCCACCTCATTCCGTTTTTCTCGGCCTCTCCTCGCGGCCCCTCTGTCCGCTGTAAATAGACGCAAGCATTTCTATGAGATATCTCCTACTGTGCCCGTGAAAAGATCATGGTACTCATAATGTGACCACCCTTTGAGGAGATGCTGCGCGTGGAATGAGACCACCGTTTCAATGCTCCTGAGTATTCCGCGAAGCAAAATTTTGCTGCGCCGTCGCTGCTCCGTACCTGTCTGCTTCGCCCTTTCTCCCTTCTTCGTAGCTGCCACCCTTCTCGTCGCGAGTTTAAACGTTGCTCGCTTGGCGGGACGAACGCGCGAGCTTGCCAATTCTTCGCGTTCGGAACGTGACTCCGGTCTACCGACGAATACTTTCCGCTTAACGAATATTCCGTTATTTTACCGGCGTAACACCGATCAAACGGTATATGCAAACACCATGGCGCGTTACTTTATCGTAGGCGAGACGGAACGCGACACCTGGCGATCGCCAAAGCGAATTAACCTGTCGCGAATCAATTTATGGCGCGTTTTGTACGAATCATCGTATCGTAAATTCTCTTGTCTCTTTGAAACGCTTCTTTATCTTGGTAATACGTTTTTCTCCTCTTCTCGTCCAAACGTTCCAAGCGTCTGTGCTTGTTCCATTTTCCTAACTTGGCTGTCATCGTATTTTCTACTCTTCCGTTTTTCTCCTTGTCCTTTATCAGCGTGTTTATACCAATTTCGCGCACCTGCATTCCGCCTGATAGCCGCTAGATTTTGACGAATGGCACGCACGTTTCGCTCTCTTCCTCCAACGCTGTGTTCGTTCGCCTGTACCTACCAGACACCATCAACCACTCTGCTCGCTCTGTCATTTCCGGATACGCTGAAACTCTATCGCAAATACGCGTTTCTAATTTACCGTATGGCCGAGTTTTCCTCCGGATATTGGTATTTACGGTGAAATAAAACATTTCTGATTACAAGGGCCGAGACGTTTCGTCCAGGAGAGTTCGAGGGCGAATGTTCTTCCGTGCCATATTCGTCGTCGGAGCACAGCGATAACTTTCGGTGCTTATCGCTGCTCGAATATTAGCCATGTCTGCTTTTCTTCCGATCTACGTACCGCGTAAATACAACCGAGATACACCGTGTGGAGATCTAATCTGTATAAAAGGCTATTGTACCTTACTTTCCGACTCTTCTCCACAAACTTATTATATAATTTTCCAAGCGCATTTGCCACGTGTCTCGACCCCAAAATTGCTCCAAATGGATATTTACCGAGTGATTCTTTTCGCATTTGCGAACTACGACCAGATTAGTAGGATCTTGGTGGTCGAATCGGAGTTACGTATTAATTCGATAAAATTTGATAAATATCGTTAACTTTCGTCGTTCAATTTTTGATATTTCCACGTGGAGAAACGAAACGAAACAAATTCGTTGCGATTAAGAAACGTTTCTCGAAACCTTTTCTCCTAAGAAACTAAGAGACTGCGCGTTGCATAGAGTAGAATGCATAGAGCATAGGCGACGACACGGTATAGCTGCGTACACTTTGCAAGTTCAAAAGCACCGGCCGTAAGCCTATCGCGTTGATCTGTCAAACCACTAGTTACCGAAATCTCGCTAGGTAAAGGTCGCGTAATCCGTTAAAAGCTCCGATAGAGAAGTATGTATCCCTAACCGGCTAGAGCTTTCAATGTCTAGTACAATGACTATAGATCTCAAAGCCAGTTAACTGAAACTCAGTTAAGTCACAGTGAATGTCGACGGTCGTACGCCGGCGTAAATATCTGCGCCAACATTTTCATTTTAGTTAAGTACATGCACGCGTATGGTCGTCTCTGCTTTAAGGTCAGGAGGATCACGTAGCAGGAGTCGGCTCCTGATTACACGTCTACGTACTTACAACGTACGTACAACATGTACAATGTACACTGTACGCGTGTAGAGGATGGTTGGTCGTGTGGTTTAAACGACGAGATAACTCGATGTTGAAACCGTCGAATATATTTCAAAATAATTAATAACGAAGAATGTTCGCTAAAACGCTCGACGCTAACTGATTCGCTAAAGACAGCGCATCGATCGTGTTCAGGTTATTAGATGTACGAACAGGGGAACGCGTGGATACATTGTAAAGTAGAAGATATATTTTAATACAGAAGTGTAAGTACAAGTAGAGATATAATTCCGCACGCTAACAGTGTTACCCTATAACCGAAATCCCCAAAGCTATCGTCGCCTGTCTACTGTCTATGGTCTGCCTTCGTCCCGGGCTATTCTCTATACGCTGTCGATGGCTTCAGTGCTTGAGAAAACTAAAAAAACCAGATGTAGAGTTTTCTTAGAAGTAGTGATCGCTTCAACGGATCGCTAATAAAATCGCTCGAGACTGAAACTAAAAAACTGGTCACCTCACGATCGCGTTCGTCTATTTATACCGGTCGGGGAGTGCCGGAAAATTTAAATTCGACTTTGCTCGACGGTTGCACGTAGTTGCACGTTGCTTTTTCTGCAGTTTATTTATTATTACATTATGTACGTCCCAACGACGTTGATACTCCCAGGCAAAATAACGACACACACGCGAATGGTCGTAGTGGCTCCGCCAAATAATCACAGGGCAAACGAATTAACGAATTTGAAAGTAAAGCGACGCGATTGTGTAATACGCGCGGTACGATGTAATCGAATTTCGCGTGCACAAAAAATTAATTATCGGATAAGCGGCGGAAGGATTTGATCTTTTGCAGCTTCATCGGCGAAGCTTCGACGTAGGTAAATCTTAACCGATACGGTTAATCCACAAAGATTCTCAACAAACCGCCTCATTGATCGTTACAAGTATCTCTTAAGTTGAACGAGTTGCGGATTCCTGGAATTGTACGTGGTAAATTCCTACTGACCACGGCTGCTGCTAGCGTGCCGACCAAGAGTAACATAGTGGTTTACGACGTTGCCTACAAAGCGCGAGACACACAGGCTCTCTCGTTAAGCCGAAAATGCCTGGCATAGGATGCAACTAACTTTTCAATAATCTGCGAATATTCCTTGGTGGCGGAATGGAAAAACGTACACGGCGATTCGATCAAAACAGCCGATTAACTCGATAAATTAATCGTATGGTAACGCGTGGCGTTCGTGTTTGCGTCAATCGATAAATTTTTATAGGGGCGAGATATAAGGAAATATCGGATTTTCTTGAAACAGCTTCGCCGCGCGTCTTTAACAAAGAGTTGCGCCTCGCGCTCGTTTCGCGTCGAGCTATCCCGTCGGCATGATTAATTTTCGACCGTACAAGCATCTCTAACAAGCGTGCGTTTCTTACGGTTTGCGCAAGCGGACGAGATGAAAAGATCAAACATCCTTTCTTCGACGAAAGCGATGCGACGCACGTACCGCGTATACGAACAACAGCGTATCGAAACAATCAATCGGACAACAGAACGATACGTCGATGGAGGAACCCGAACGATCGCAGGGAAAAGAATGGAAAATGAACGCGTTATATCGCGAGAGTAAATTAAATTCAGCTTTCGTTAGACAGTGGACGTTATCGAAACGATATTTAAAGGCAGACATTCGGTACGTCCGAGCTGGTACGCTCGGACTATCGCAGCCGTGGCGGCTCGCGAGGCTTCGGTAAAAAATTCCTTTAGTGTCTAGAGACGAGTTCCCTCTTGTCCACTTGCTTGCTCGCCCGGAGCAAGATAAAATTATCCTTTGCTTTCCTGTGTCTCCTTCGCAGCGGTCGACAAACTTTCTTCCTCCCCGGTCTCTTTCTTCCAAGAGATCCACCGATATTAATTACGTAACCATATCGTATCACGTCCGATACCAATTTTTACCGTTTTTACGGATAGTTAAGGCACCCGTTCAAAGTCAGGCTCGTCGACTGGCTCGCTCGTGATTCGCGGAATAACCGATTCGAGTCGCTCGGTAGACGATCGTACAACGGTGTGCACGGTTTTGGTTCGCGGGAAGATGCAACGAGAGTTGCACGAAGCAAATTGCATCACGCGGCTTGGAAAAGACTGACGTTCTCGACCGAGAAATCACTTCCCTTAAAGGATTTCCGCACGTACGTATTTACCAGCGCTGCGTAAAAATACATATTTACGTTACAGTCTCTTTTATAACCATTCGGGCAAAGTGGCTTCCACGTTCGAGCGATTTACGACCACATTCATTTTTACCCTCCTACTATGTTGTATTTTATACAACTTTGATGCAAATGCAGTATTACGGAATCTGACCTGGATATTAGCGTTGCCGACGAGGTTCGATCGAACGCAGCCATTCCTAGTGACGTAAACGCCAACATGAAGATTTTAAACCATGTAGGTTTAAGCCTTTGGCGTCTGCCTATGGTGTTTCGAAAATTCCTACGAATACCGCTAGAGTAATCGACGAAATCAGCGTCGCGAAATTACCAACGTTCGGTGTCCGATATACCTTCGATAAAGAAACGTAATTGAATTGATTGATTTCTCTGTGCGTTTCGATTAAATATCATCGGGAAGCATCGCTTTCTTTCTCGTTTGACGCTTTTCGCGTTATCTAAATATTTGACTATCTCAGGCATTCGTCTGAACGTTTCATTATCCAAACAGCGAGTGTACGTACTTACACGATTCAGTTTAAATCCAACAAGGGTAGAACTGCATAGCATTCTAATGTCCCCGAGATGGAAACGCGCTCTGCTAATTATACCAACTAAATAGAAACTAATTAGGTAACTTGGGAGTAGTAAAACTGAAACAATATTAGCAAAGCAATACGCTGTATGCAACTCAAAATTACGGATATCGCAAAGCGGAAATGAGCTATTTAAAAATTTGCCCCGTCTTCGCTGGCTGGAACGATGTTACCGAAAAATCTAGCTTTCAACATCGTGTTGTTTCGACGAATTAGACAAATTTTAGCGATAGGCTTTCTCGATCAAAATCTTTCAGCGATCAAATAAAATACGTCGACGGTGACATCGACGTATTTCAGTGTCTTTGGGCTGATTTCCGACTGTAGAAAAAAGGAGAAAACGCGAGACACAAAATAGAAAATAACTTTAGCGATATAAATTATATCATATAATGAATCTGTTTGATCTGTTAAAACTATTTCGTTTCTTTCGTTGACATTTCGGTGCTTTTTCTAAGATACTAGCCGACAAATTATCGTAGAAAGGTTGTTGAAGTTGCACGGAGAAACAATTTAACGCGATCAAAATTTCTATCGAAAATTTCTCGATGAACAAGTTGCATCGAAATTTTGTACTGGAACGTGCCAAAGGAAAACGTTTATCTAAGCGGGAAGAATGGAAAATCTGGTTGCTTTGATCGAAAGCGCGACAAAACCGTAAAAAGCGGTATTGAATTCCGCGAGAGAAGCACAAAAAGCTACTCTTACGCGGTTTCTCTGAAACATAGCTGTAGCAGGAAATAATGTGGCCAGTTGGTCGAAAATCGAAAGCAAACGGCGCTTCCAATCACAGAAGGGGCGACTTCGTTCAGCGCCAGAAAACCAACCCCATTTCCGTTAATTGTTTCGCTCTTCGACAATTTAATTAACTAACCGGCACGATCGTTTCTCAATGGAATCCATCTGGCTATGGAACGAGAACGAGCCAGTGTTGTCCGGTAAATGAACGAACAATTACCACCAGACATATTATTCGAAGCATGCCGATCTTCCTAAAACGACTCGCTTCTTTCCATCGATATATAATCATTGTGTTTATTAAACATTTATTATTACGCGATATTTCATTTGTAAACGTTCGATAGACGACAGCTGGTCGCGTGTCGTAATCGTTAAATAGGAATGATTTAATATTTGCAGTGACATTTAGCTCGTAAATCCTCTGTTTCTTCGCGCGTTATAGTTGCTTCCTCTCTTTGCCTGATATCCGACATCGGCTTTCTTACGCGAATCTACAAGGGAAAGAACGTTTAAGCGAAAATTTGCAAGAGACGGAGAAACGCAGCGCGTTCCTCGCTCTCGTAAGCGTATCCGTATCCTCGAAAAATCCGGCTCGATTATGCCAAGAAAATTTCCATTGGCGAAACGACAGTCTCTTCTGGTTTACATTTCATGAAATAACCGGATGGAAATAAGGGAAACGTCGCGTCGTAACAACGGCAACTTTCCTTCTCGCTAATTTCGCCCTCCCCTAAGTCTCCCCTTTGCCCCTTCTTTTTTTCCCCCTTCCTTCCCTTACATTTCTTTTCTTTAATGCTCGTTATTCTTATTCCTCGTTTTTACATAATTAGAGAGCCGCCGTAAGAAGTTCGCTTTCCATTAAGCATCGCGATCAACGGCTTTGCGTTTTTCCGCGATGCTCAACCGATCGTTCCGAATACTAATTCGTTTTATCGTGCGAATAAAATTTCAACGATGAAAAAACGAGCCAAGGGGATTACGTGTCACGCGGGTTTCAGCTGCTCCTTCGTTAGACGACTAACAGTCTGCTACTTAAATTATATACTTTCTTTCCTATTTCCAAGCTCTTGTTTCCTTAACATTTTTCGATATCCAGAAAAGTATCGGCAAGGTAATATATTATTTTCATAGTCGTATCGAAACCGTGGTGTAAACCAGGGAGTATCGTATTATCGTATTATCATAAGGTTATTAGATTTGGAATGTGCGAGTTATTCTTTTGCTCTTTACCGCGACGAATGTATGGCAAAACGTAGTTCTCGGCGCAGCGAAGTATGTACGTATTCACGAAATATCGAATTCGAGCATAGAAAGCGACGTTTCACTTCATACTGGCACATTGCCACCTCTGCTTTATGCGAGTCCGAAATGAGCTATAACAACCAGCGAACCGAAGTATCGACTCGTCTCTTATTTCTAACGCGTTGCATGCACCACGCTATACGTACGATTTTACGTCAAGTTACGAACGCGTTCGACAGCAAAAACAAGTAGCTGGCAGCGAAATAAATATATGGTCGGTGGTAATGACTCGGACGAAAGTTCAGTGGCGAAAAACATCGCTGTAAAACGGAATGATCGAACTGGCAGGGAGTTTTCATACGAAAGAAAGGAAATTCGAAACTTTTCTTACTTAAATTGTATTCGATACGATCGGTTCGGTTTTAATCCGCTGTTTTACCCGTTTGATTATTACAAACGTTTGGGCAAACTTTTATGCCGTAGCTGCTTTTACTCCGTCGCTTTGTAGAAATAATTTCGGAACTCGGAGATTAATTGGGCGAAACTGAAGCAAATCGTCGCATCCATGCCCCGTCACGTAGAAAAGCTAAGTAGCTCGTAGGGTAGTCGTTCAACTTCGACACAGTTTTCACGCGTGTTCCCTCTACGAAAATCAATATCGATTTCCATAGATTGCACAACTTTACTTCGAATATTAGTTTCGGTGTAAACAAACGTATCGATCGCTGCTACGCAACACGAACGTCGTAATTATTTATCAAACGTGGTGTACGTGTTCCACCGCGTACAAGTAACAATTTATTATTCTCTACTTCATAAAATCGGAGTTTTTGCGTGCAATAGGAACAATATAAATAGATAAATATGGAATTAAAAATTTGCTACGTAAAATAAATTTCGAACACGTAAATGTTACAAACGATACGTGCAACGAGGTTTTCAATTTGCAGCTATGTTTTAGCCACGATCTCATCACCTTTATCGACAACTAAAATTACGTAAACATTTTTCTTCGTCGATTACAACGGCTCCTGTTTTCCTTCTCTTTGGAATTATGAAATTTATAATTATATCGTGTAAAACGCGATTCTTTTTCTTTATAAATCGCCTAGTTCGTAGACTCGATTATAACGGGATTGAAGTTCGTCTCTTTTAACGTTAAAGAGAAACGTTCGCGGAATAGACAGAAGCAAGATTTTCGATCATTTTTTAATGTTTAGTATATCGGTAACAATATATCGCATAACAATGCTATTTAAATAAGTTACGAGCGAGTGTCAGTTGTCACTAGCCAGATGTTGTAGTCGAGCGTTCTGTGCTGTGAAAACATGGAGAAATGTGCGAACACTAATATTTACATAAATTTGTATCGAATATTATTAAATTTATGCCATTAATTTGTATATCAAATTCTGTCATAAATTTAATTGAATTCGCGTGGAAAATCGATGTATCAGTGTATAAATTTTGGCGTTCGTGCGGTGCAAACGAATAAATCAAAACGCGTAGACAGCGCTGCATTACTCGCAAATGTAACACAGCATCGTTCGATGAAATTGCTTTGTTTCAAAATGTTCTCGTTCTAATCGTACACGACAGTTACTTTATTTCCTTTAACTCTATGTTATCAACGTTCGTTCTTGCGTAAAGGAATCTACGATCGAAGGAGTCGCGATTAAGGGAAAAATTTCGAAACGAAAACGAAGCTGCAGGAAAATGACAACGTTGTTTGTTTCATATTATTTTGTCGAATTACGTGCGATCTATTTTGTCTCGTTGACATAAACATCGTGACATTTCACAGACTTGGTTTCGCGTTTCTATGAAGGTGCACCGTTGTAAAAAACGGAAAGAAAGATACTTTCCGGACAACCTAATGTATACATACGTTCGCGTAAGAAATAAACGACATTGTCGGTAGAGGGATTTTTTAGTTGCTTCAGTTCGAAACTTCTTTTTCCACTAACGCGTCTCTTTCCACTATTTTCTACGTACATATTACGTAGCGTAGAGACACCGCGGGCGAACTTTGAGGAGAGAACTTGTTGAAAAAAGAAAGTTGTCAAAATCGTTTTCTCACATAGTTCTTTAAAACGTTGTTTCCAAGTGTCTCGTTCGTGTCGCTAGTACAACGAACAAGACAGAAAATAAGAAATCGAGAGAAGGTAAAAGCTTTTGTTGTGCGTTTCTATTTGCTAAAATGGCTTCCATCTCTTCTTCCTCGGTTTAAGCAGCTTTCGACGCGTTTCTCGCAATTATTTTTTACATATTTTTCACGTCGGTTGACGCATCTTCGAGAAAGCGCAAACCGTTGAATTTCCAGCGATACATAGTGCTTTATCGATACTTGAAATAAGTTTCGCCGGTGCAACTTTTCGACATATTCAAATTACCCTAACATTCGTATCGACAGAGGTTTATCAAACAATATATCGTCCTTTCGTTATTAATTTCACCTAGCGAAGTACCGTGTAACGTATCGCGTCCAGAGTACGTGGAATTCTGAAGCTCCGAAACTACTCGGAAAATTGAACGGAATTTGATACATGCGTCTTGTATCTTTTGAACCGTCGGTTCGTCATTTGCATCGCAGAACAGCTATCGCATTTTACGTTTGCCTGGCACCGTCTTAAAGCGGAAAGAACCGACTGTAGATTTTTCAAAGATAATTTCTCCGAAAGCAAAAGTCGCGCAAGAAGAAAACCTTCGTTCCTATACTCTGCATAGAGACTTTGCTAAAGACACGATGGCACGACAATTCCGCCGTAAATACGTTATTTTATATTCGACTCGTCGTACGATGTAATCGAATAATACGAATTCTGCGTGGCTTTCGATGCTACGCAGTTTCTCCCTTTGTCGGACAACCAATTCGGATACGATTCCTATGAACGCAATTTTTCCCTCCTCGTTCGCTGCCTATCCACTCTCCATCTCGCTGCGCCGTTTTATTTAATACAAGCTAGGAAAATACCTCGGTAGGAAATGGAATCTCTTGATACGAAATGATACAGCGGATCGTGCTCTACCACCCGAACTTTCTTACCGGTTACAATAAACTAGGATTTGCGTAATCCCGAAGGCGTATCTCTATCGCGGCGTGCTACATGACGTCATACGGGATAGGTAAAGGTAAAAGGATCCCAGTTCTTTTCGCTGAAATACGAAACGCTTTATCCCCATCGCTGGTTCATTTCGTCTATATCACCTGTATCATCCATATGCCTATATATATCGGCAATACGTACATCGCGATACGATTGTAATATTCGGATAAATATGTCCGCAGTTATCCGATAGACAAGCGTATTTCGCATTCGACATCGATAAAACAAAGAAATTCTATTGGTCGCGCGTCGCTCGTCGTACGCGATTTGCAACGTTTATCCACGGCTAGTGGCTAGTGGCTAGTTTCCCACGTACTCGCTTAATGGAAACTACGCACCGCGTTAGGTACACAATTTTGTTTACGATGTTCCTATAGAAAATCGCTAGTTGGGTTTTCCTACGCTGGTCGTTCGGTATGCAGACGCCCAGCGGATATTTCACAAGTACATATTTTCGTCCAACGGATTTATATTTACTCGATGGGCGAATCTGATCGGGTAACATAAAATACGCGCACGATGGACAAGTAAGAGGACGCGAGCAGAACTGCCGGGGCAAAACAATTGGTCCGTCGATCAGACGAATCGTTAATTTCAGCATGCACGAAACACATCAAAGATAGGAAATTTACATTCTGTCGAGTAAAAAGGTCGCAATTTATTCCAACGAGAGTTATCGCTGCCGTATTTTTCGAAAGAGTAATACAGATAATATTTCAATGTAGCTGATGTTTTATGCGATCATCGTGGTAAGAACACCGCGTACGCGCACCACCACGTACGCGAAATCTAAAAAATATATGCTGAAACGAGGGAAACGCGGTCGCGGATACGATCGTTAGCGAATTCCTGTCGACGCGTGATAATTCCGCCCGACGATTTTAGACTCGTTTGTATTTGCTAATTAATAATTAAACACTGGATGAACGGAATCGCGCAAACGAGCTTCCGCTTTCGGGTAACATAACCCCGAGTCTTTTTTATACCGTGATAATTTTACGCAATATCGATTACCACGTGGAGAATATACTTCGAAATTGATGCAACAAACGGTTTGGAGTTCGCCTCTCTAACCTTCGTAATATACGTTTCAGTCGAGTCTAGTTTAGTCTAGTTGAAACAGCCAAAACGTTTCTATCTTTTTATTTTTCAACGAAATCTATAGATATTCCACGAGCGTACGATGTATCGTACGATACCGTGTGCGATATATGTGCGTACTATGTATTTTGTTTCCCGTGTCGTCTACGTTACGCGTATGTCGATTTAATCAAATGATGGGAATTAAGAGTTCTCGAAACATTTAAAACAGCAAATTGTACTCGTATTCGGTATACGCTTCGACCTACTCGTATAAGATACATACGTGGGAAATTCAGGAAACCACTCAGAAACCACTCGTCGGCCTCTTCACACGCCCATCTACATTGGCAACCTGCCAACGATATTTTCCAGAGAGAAGTTTCGCGTTTCGTTACAATAGTTGTAATAATTCCGAGCGATTTTACACTTACGATAAGGAATCCTTTTAATTTACTTACTGTCATTTCCCTAGCGAACATTCCCTGGGAAATTGTACACAGTGCTTTCAGTGCCGTCGAATGTTCCAACCTCTCACTAAATGCGCAACAATAGAATTCACGTTGTAAGACGTGGAAATTGTGAGACGTGAGATGTCGAAAGTACGGAACGAGCATCCGACAGGCAACATATAAAAATAAGCGAAACCGTCAAAGTTGTCGAAGTTTTCAGCGAAATCGATAAAATGGCCAGTTTAATCGACGGAATTGGAATATAAGTACGTTCGATAAGGGCAAACGACTTTTATTCGCGCCACGGGACGATCGAACGAAGGGCAATCGAGCCGGACCGATTACACAAACAATGATTCAAGACGTTCATTAACATAAAACCAAGATCGATACGGAACTCGTGGCGATGTTGGAAGATAGATTTCCATGTTGAAGTAACAGGAAGGCAATATGAAAAACCGTGGGACGAGGGTGTACGCTTGTAGAAGACGGTATTATATCGCGACCCCGTTTCATTTATTCCCTCTCTGAATAGTGAACAGCCACATGTATACGGACACGACACGTACGTGTGTCGCCTATATGCATATATTCTGTATTACGCATTGTCTTTTTCCAAGATAAACATTCAACTACCACACAGGCACGCGTCCCTGAATGTCACTCTGTTTCTTCGCGTGCGGCTTCGTTGAAATTTCTCGTTCCTATAAAGTATAAGGTGTGGCCAGTATTTTTTAGATATTTCGATAGTAGTTTTTCGGCATATTTTCAGATATTTCGATGCATCGAACAGAGTAACGACGAAACGTCGCTGTTCGATCGAATCGTTTCGTTTGCGTCAAAATGCGTTGTTCCAAGTTTCGTTACAGGCAGTCGAACAAGGAGGTTGTAAAAAATAATCTTTAATATTTTACGCGTCATCTGATCGACTAATGCTTGCAGAAAAGTTATTCCGTTTCAAAGGGCGTTCGAATACTTTCGCGAGTCACTGCATACGTAGCATGTTAATACCTGGTTGTCCGAAAAGTGTGTTCTTTTCACAGACCCGTCTTTCACAACGATGTATCTTTATACAAACATGGATCATACGTAATTCGATAAAATAATGTAAAACGGAAAATGAGCGTTCATCATTTCCTTATAAAACGAAAGAAACTTTTCGGACGACCTAATACGTATAAAATAGTCAGAAACGCGCGTTTCTATAAAGTTAGAGTGCAAATTGTTAGTGGAAATTCGTTAATTTTTATGTACGTTCTATTGTTGCGGCGTTTTATTGCGTTGGGTTGAAAACTAAGTGATTTTGTCAATACCAGCTAATGACAAAATCCGCAATCAGTTAGTCGTCAACCTAATATTTCGAGGTACGTATTCGTTCGAGCATATTCGATGCTCTCTCTCAAAAAATAAAAGGAAACAAGGAAGCGATCCTGCAAGGATTTCGCGAACCATATTAATGGAAAATCATAAATGGAACTGTTCATCTTGTGTCTTTTTCTTTGGTGAAAGTGGAAGTGGAATAAAACGCTCTAACCATAATATTTTTAAATATATACTTTGAGAGTTTTATTCGCAGAGTAATTCCATGGAGTTCGAAACTAAATTAGAGCATTTAATCGAGTTGTGATTTTTTAGAGTGATACCGGACGGCCGCGCGGCCGTAGTGGTTTGGTTGGGAATACTTCTGAAATCAATAATTCTGTTATCGCACCTCGGACTTTTCAACGGAAAACTTGAAACTTTAATTAATGAAGGGTAACGATTTTTAAAACGTCGCTGTTAAGCACAGTTATCTAGGTTGATTGGTTATTTTATATTACCGGTATAGTCATTTTCCTACAGGCGCATCGAGAGTTTGAAATTTACGAGCTCGTACTTTTAATAACAATTACTTTTAATAACAATTATTTTACGTGCAAAAGTTACCGGTTCGATATCGACCATTTTGTAGATCGCAGATAGTCCGAAGGCATAAAGCTTGCAGAAATCGCAAATAAATATCGTGTTTAAAATTATGTGTGTTTTTTTTTCTTTTTTTAAATAATCGTTTCATTCATGCAATGGAATTTCTCTATCGTCAGGCCATCGTCACGCAGAAACCACGTAATTTTCTCAGTTCTCTATCCACACTCGACGAAACTCTTATCGAAGAGTCGATGTAGGCTATACGTAAATCGAAATTCTCAAACGTCAAGATTTTTATGAGAAACGTTGATAACATATTTATGAAGGAAGAAAGGAAATTTACACGTCGTATCTTCGTTGATGTTCGGTTTACAAGATGAGCAAGGCCATTATACGTATTTCGTTTCACGAGCATCGAAATACACGTGGAACGTGGCTGCAGTAGAATCGAGATCGACTCTTAAGAAAATTTCATTTTTAAATTTCAAACTTAGCTCCGTTTCTTGGAATTTTTGCATCGTACTCGAGCAGGATTTTATGAGCGATTTTTACTTCAGTTTTTGAAACATTAATCTTCGTGAAGTCGCAGTAGAGAGCTTTATCTCAGATAGGTAGTTTCTCAAGCGTCTTGCTTTATATGAAAGAATCGTCTTTTTCTTCTGTTTTTTTTTTCTTTCTTTTTTCGTTTTTTTAATGTGAATTTGGAACCTATTCAAACTTTCCGCGTTCCACGTTGAAAGTGTCGTAATTAGATGTATGAAAAGATGTTATTCAACGTCCTCGACTTGAATACACGTAGCAACGCGACGTAAAAGGGGCAGAATAATGTTTTAAATACACGTGCAGGTGTTGCAACGGACGTTAGCATATCAGAATTAATCGAAACGGTAAATCTCTCGTTGAATCACGCCCGGCTATCGTTCGTGACTTATCGGGCGAGCAGCTCGTGACTCGTGGTACGTCCTATCGAGGACCGATTACGAACCGATTGCAAGTCGTCAAAAAGATGCATTACCCTCTCTCATCTAACAACCAAAACTTGCACTCTAGCACGGTTAACTTGGTAAAATGTCCACTTATTCGGCGCACAGGTACGTGTCTCTTGTAGCAAAAGACAAATCGAATAGTCCACGAATATTTTAATAAATGAAATTTTCTTACAATATATCAGGTTGTCCGAAAAGTGTCTTTCTTTTACAGACGCATCTTTATACAAACATGGAACCTAATCTATCAAACTTTGCGATCTTTATCTTGATAAAACAAAACGGATCACACGTAATTCGATAAAATAATGTAAAACGGAAAATGTTCCGCATTCATTATTTCCTTGTAAAACGAAAGAAACTTTTCGGACGACCTAATACGTTTATTGTATACGATAGAATTCCGCGCGATAGGCTATGTAGGGATTCAAGATATTTTAACAAATTACGCTTGAGAGCTTGCTCGGACAATGATTACTATAGCAACTAATATCGAAAAATATAGTACCGCGATGTAAAAAAATATTCGCGTGTCATCGAGGCACATCGAGGCACATCGACGTATACCGAGGTACATCAGTCACGGATATTGCACGCTTTTCACGCATGCACACAATCGTTGCTGACAGAAGGCACATACACGCATCCGTCAGGAAACGCATGCAAGAAACTGCATCCCCTGCGAGTGGTCCTATCTCTGCTTATGTACATATTCACGGAGAGGCCGAGCAGCTGACCTGGATACGTACGAAATGATACATTACCAGTTGTTGCCAACGTGTTATGAATTTTTAGTTTTTATCAGAACAAGCCGCGTGCATTGTTTTTAGCTAGTTTTAAACCGCTATTAAAACGCTATGGCGACAACCAGCATCGTTCGCTTCGTTCTCAGTCTCGGATCGTGTCGCTCCACGCGAAACAATTCTTACAGGCTGACGATTATCAAACAGACGATCAATTTGCTACGCTATTGGACTCGTATATAATATGTACAGTCAGCTTTCGTTCTTTTTTTTTTCTTTTTTTCTCAATCTTTGTACGCGACGCTCGCATAATCTGCAACGCTCTGTAACGTCTATCGCGATTCAAGTTTCAAGTCTATTTACCTTTCATCGTTACTCCTCGTCGAAGCGAACTCACTGCGATTCCTGCAATAGAAATACAAGCGCATGTTACACGTATTTACGTCGAATGTTACGTCGATAGGTTATACGATATAATTGAAGGGAAGAGAAGGGTAAGGGTATTATAATAAGCCCTTAATTTCTTTTACCGATATTGACATTCTCGTATTAATATGTCGATTGAAAGAAAAAAAGGAAAAAACTCGTTGAAAGAGAAATATAGATTCGATGTTAAAACGTTTATTTAATTTACGTATTTAAGTTACTATCTCCGATATGGAGAATGTTAAAACAGAGATTCGGGCGCAGTAACATTTGTTCTTAAATGTAGAAAAATATGTTACGGAAACTGCCTTTTAGTTTCAAGTCCCTGAGAAATCGAAGAATATTGGATTTCCTCGAACCGGTTAAACTTTCTTATCGAACAAGTTTTGCAAAGTCTGGCGCGGAAATTTGTTCTATGCAATCCAAGAATACGAATAAAAGTTTCATTTTATCTAATGGTGTCTTCAACTTTATAAATAAACAGGATCGAATAATAATTCTATTCGCTCGTAATATCTATACGAACGACGTGAAGCATCGTTCTTACGAAACTTGTTTATAATAGCAAGTTGCAGAGAGAAGAGTCGCGTAAGGGAATTCAGTTTCCTATCGTAATATTTAATTTTAATTTTCGTTTAATTTTAAGTGCTCCACCGTAGTACCGATTTTGTCGAGAGATACGCGAGCCAAGTAGCTGCGAAACGCGACTTGCAAACACCTGGCTTCGATTTAACCTCAGCAACTGACCCAAGTACGTCGGATAATAAGATATAAAAAAAAATACAGAACACGCGTATCTATAGATGGAACAGATGGCATATGTAAAAATTATTTCGTAAAATAAAGTCATTTTAGCAAAATTTCGCTTGATTAAGCGTCGCGTCGTTCCACTCTTATTCATATTGCACGCGTCATAAATCGGTGGGATATTATAAAATCAAAGCAATTAACTTGAAATTTTCAATAGCTTTCATCGAGATCTCAGTTATTTTTTAAATAAAAATATTTAACTTTAATGGCCATCTGTTATAATATCACGTGGGTAATATCGGGCCAATTCTATATCGATTCATCTCAATTTGAAAGCAAATTAAAAGCAATATTAAATAATAAATCTCATATTCGATATAAATAGTAGCTACAATGTACACAGTAGGTACGTTCAACTTTTTTAGGGCAACTGTTTTTGTTCGAGCAAATATTTAAAAGCAAGAAACAAAGTTAACGCGATAATTAGAAACGTAATTTTCACGTTCTTTGAACTGTAGGATGCGCGAAACGGTTTAACGAGTATGGCTATGCAACGTATGCAACAAATTAGGTAAAAAATTAATTAGCGTAACTTATTCTAGTTTATAGCTGAAAAAAAACCAATGCCATGCACGACGAATCAATGGACGTAAAAATACTCGTTCGATACATTTCAAACTTAGTCCTAATTGACTCTGTCTACTAACTCTGTATCCTTCTAGAAGACTTTACGAAGTCGTTTGGTATACTACTTTGATATACTAAAAATATGTGCTGTTAAATTTATCTTGATTCGAAGATACACCGTTTGGAGAATCCAACTATTCCGTAGGTAAAACTTCGAGGATCTGGTAAATAGCAAGAGTTCCGCTTTCACGATTACGCTGCATGTGGTTAAGCGTGAAAATATTCTTTTGGCTCGTACTACGTTGCTATTAGGCGCAGAACTCGGCTGTAACGGTCCAATCGTTAGCCAAATTTTTAACAACTCCTGCGAGTTCTATTGTAAATATATCTAATTGCGCATAAAAATTCTAGTTAAAAACACATTTAAACTTCCTCTGCTAAAGCCGAAACGGAATACGCTTTCAAATGGAAAACGAGGAAAATGAGAAACTAGAAACAAAGAATTCGATTCCAAGTGTATATACATAGATATATAATTGTTACGAACTAACAGCGTACGAAATTTACGACCATGTTACGTATACCACGTTAATTTAGTTTAAGTAGTCTAAGTCAACGGTAGCTGCTAATTCCAACGAAGGCAGCTCCGATGATCTTGCGTTTCAAAGAACATTCTCCTCGGCAACGTACACAAGACTCTAGCCGTTGCACGTTTCTTCCTAAAAAATTGTCAACGAAAGACTGTCGTCACGTAGAAACGTCTCAGAGGTTACTCAGAAGACTGTCGTTATCAACGCATGCGAAGATCAGGATCGTCGAAGCTGCCTTGCCTAAAGTCAACGTTCAGCCAACTGCGTATTTATAAATCCTAATTTGTAGACAATTTTCGAATCAAGCGAGACTTGTATATCGATTCAGCGAGACGAATCATCGGTTGGAATCGAAAATGCCAAACTAGTTGTAGAAAGAGCCGCGTATGGCATGTTCGAAGACATTACACTCGAGCGAAGAACAGCTTAATGACGACGGTTATAAATGGAGCAGGGAAACCAGGAATAGTATGGCAATCTGAATAACAAGAATCACGTATGGCGTGTCTAGTCGTCCAAGTATATACTCCGATACTTGCAGTTGCACGCTGTTTAAATGCCTCGATAACACAGGCTAAAGGGATATGCTTCGAACAGCAGATTTGCACGTGATTTCTGATCCCACCATACAGTCACGTCACGAACTGTCACTGTAACAGCAACTATTCTCACGCAGACATCCTGTTGACGGACCACCTCTGTAACTGCGTTATGCACACGTATACGGAATTCTGTTCGCCGGCGGACACCGATTGGCCGTGACAACTGTCACGTCAAAACATTTCTCTCGAAAATGCTCAACAATTTGTCACGATGACGCCGTGTTAACCCTTAACGACATATGTACTTCCAATCTATACACGCAAGATCCGACGAAACATTCCACCAATTCCAACGACAGAATACCCATCATCTTCGACACAACGAACATTTTCATACATCGATGATGTTCTATAGAGTAGGGGAAATTATACCGATAATCTGTTACATTTGCTTAAGACACGAATAAAATTGCCACGCGCCCGAGTTCAGATTGAAAAGGAGGATAAAGCATTCCCTGATGCGAAGCAACGTCGTATGATCCCTCGTAACCGTAAGGAATTCGAGTATAGCGGTTCTCTATCAAATTTTCATCCACGTTTGGTAGCGCCATGCCACCAAAATCTAATCGCTACTTTTGACGAGTATACTCGTCGCGTAAAAAAAAACAACGAAGCAGTCATTTCGTCGCAACTTAATGTCGCTTACTTTTTGAGACACACTTTAGGTGTCGCGCTTTTCAAAGAGGTCGCAGCAGCTAACTGGTTAATCGCGCTTTATTACTTTCCCGATCGATCGTACGTCTGGGAAGACGCAATTCGTATCTAGTTAACGTACGACGACATCATGCTACGAATTTTCTAAGGAATTTCGAACATTCCTTCTGACGTAATTGAACGGAACAATGCGATCGTTATATCTGAAATTTCCCATGTTTTTGCGGAAACGAGCTTTCTTTCAAAGTATCGCAAGGCAAACTTCGTTAGGTGACTGAAGGAGGAAGAATTTCCCGAAGAATCTCGGAGCAACGAGCCATCGTAATTCGTAATGCTCCGTGTCTAAGAAAAGAAGCTACACAAATATCGCCACTGGTTCCGTTCGTCTGTACATCTACGTAAATATCTATAACATACACACGTAGGTGTAAGGCAGCTGAGTCGGTCGATTCTACTCGCACACTTTGAAACGTCGGAGACGGCGTCACTGAATGAAAGAGGAACAAGGAGAGGGTAAAGAGGATGGCGCGAAGGAGGATGCCAACCGAGTACTACTCTGTTTGCTAATTACTCGGCGTCGGCACATTTGCATTCACGTTCGCGCCAGCCTCCGACTAGCAGCGTTAACCTTCTCATTAAACGTAATTGTTTGCAATAATTTGATGCCACCTGTCTCCCTCCTGCGACGACCAACCTTACGACCAACCAGCTCCTCCATCGAGTCTCGTCGCGCTCTCCTACCTTCTCGACTGTTGCGCCGCTTGCCACGCTCGTCTTCCAGCATTCAATGCTGTCACTCTTACGCACTTGATCGCGTTTTCGTGTTCGTGTACACGTACAAACGCCAGCGAACCACTCGCGTCGGTCTACCAGTCGTCTACTACTCGAACCGTGAATACGTTGATACGACCATGGTGCGCGCGCTCACGCACCTACACACGCGCGTTCCAAACCAGAGATTCCTGATTCCACTTGCTCCTGAAGGACGGAGAGCGTGTAGTCGTAGCCTGGATCTAGTTGCGAAGGGCTTTTGTTTCAACGACGACGTTCGTGGCATGTACACAAACGTACCGCGCACATGTAATAATAGCGACTTCACACGTACGTTCTTGGACACGACAATTACAGATGAGCCGATTAATTGGTGGAGTCCTCGTCGGATCGGCAGCTATAATAGAACCGAATTGCGGAGTAATAGGCACGTCATTTCTGAACTCTGTGTGCTGGAAATTTATTCGTTAACGCGGCTATCCGGAAATTTCTCGGCTTCGTCGTTGCTCGGTCGGGCTTTTCTTTCCAAACCGTGCTCCAACGACGCAACGTAATTGGCGTACCGCGGCAAACTGTTTGCGTGGCGATTTTGTTATTGGCGTTAGTCTTAGCGGTTGCTCCATTTGCATGAAAATTCCGCGACAAATTTCGATACTTGTTCAACCTGTTTGATGCTTCAATTACGAACTTACTTTATCTTATATATATATTACTCCGTCCTATTACCTTTCAACGTATCAACGTGTCGCACGACTAAATAATTTCCAGTTCTTCTCGTTTAGGATCACAGCGTACCGTTATTTGTCCTGCTCTCTGAATCGTTAGGTATTTCCTTAAATTCACATGGTTTTAAATACGGACGAGCGAATGATCGAGAACTGGGAAAATATTTTCCCGAATAAGTGCAATTCCACGGAGAATCCGTAGCAACGAATTTTCTAGCTTAGCGATATTTTCTCGTGCTGACACTCCCAATATCCATGTTCGTTTCTTCGCCTTCGGCGCAACTCTTCTCCAACTCCGCGTGTATCTTCAATGTTTGCCGTGCAAAGTGAGTACACCTTGTATCATTTCGCGACGCCACGCCGAGCCAATAAACATTCGCGAGCGATAAATCCTTCGCCCCGACTTCGTTCCAACGGATCGCAACAAACTTTGCCTTGTGACAAGACGCAACGAGAGGCCTTTCAAACTTTTATACTCGCTGTTCCTCCCTGCGTGTCGATACGATCCTTATCGGACATCGATCCGTCTTTCGTCTGTTCCTTCGAAATTTCCGAATAAAAACGATCCCAGATTTTTCATAGGAAAATGTTGCGATAATTATGCCACCGATTTCGACGACTTTCCAGCAAGTTGTAGAGCCCAACGCTTCAAACAATTTTTCTTGCGCTTACAACCTCCGCTCGGCTCTGCTTCCGGAGATATTTGCAAAAATATTTTTGACATTTTTGCTTCGATGCGCTTAGCTCTGGATCGGACACGTCTACGCCACGCTCGGGTCGCCATGAATTTATAATCTCGCGTCTCAATTTGCAAAGACGGGGAAAGAGCCAAGAGATTTTTAGCGACGTACAATATATCGTCTAACTCTAATCAGATACAGGTCACTAGATTTCGCTAGAAATTAAAGCGAAACTCGGCGCGAATTGACCGAGATCGGATGAAAACTTATTTAATCGTTAGCCAGCTTGATGAACCGCATTGGGATAGGCTCGGGTCAGATACGTTAATCCGACCGCCGCGAGGCGTCCGACCAACGTTTAATTATAGCACTGAAACTAATTAATCTAACTAAAAGTCGTCTCTCGGTTTCCTCGAACAGCTAAGACAATGCTCTCCAAGAGCCAAGCTACGCTGTGTTTCTTTCTCATCTCCCTGTGTTTAATCGAAACGCGTTATAGCAAACACATCGCTGACGGAGCTCAAATGTAGACGGCATCCGACGCGCATCGAAGCAAACACGTAAAAAATATTTTTGAAGGAAAGCTTAGGAAAACTAATTTAAAAGATACTCGAGAATCCTTCGAAGGTTCAGGTTTTCTTACGCTACGGAATACTTTACGTAAATCAGCCGAATTGACTGTGGCTTTAACGTGATCGGAGACGGATAACAATATTCTGCGGGCAAGCTTTGAGCGATTCCAACTTTTCACGATTATCACACTTGGATACATACTACGTACATATACATATAAAAATGTAAAACTTGAGGTAAATTAAGATAACTTAATTCGTGGATCACGCATGGCAGACTCGTCGTTCGTCGTTGCTTCGTCAGCCGGCGCAAGGGGCACACGCGTTCCGACGCAAACTCTGCGTCACGGGTCAGGGCGCGCGGCGTCGATCATTAGAAAGCTCTGCTGAGCGTGAGCCAACACCGAAACAAAGTATGCGCTTAGATGCGCCACCGAGCCGGGCGTCTCAACGCCGCACCGCAATTCGCTTACAGTTCCTGCTTCCATATCGATATTATCCGTGCTAAAGGGATCGTACGGAATACTATTAGAAGCTTGTTACATACTGTTTATTAGGTATAATTAGTTTCTGTTCTCGGCGAAAGCTGCTTCTCGCAGATTCGCTCGACTGAAACTACCATTGCTGGTATTTTACGTTCTATACATCGCATTTATTACACTGCGTAATTACTCTTGTTCTCGTTAAATTATTAGCGAGATACCGGTTCGAAAGAGATGACCCGATTTTGGACTATGGAAGTATTTTAGTAGAGCAGAATATTTTAGAGTACGGGACACGAAATGGCGAAGACAAGCTCCGTTACTCTTATTACAATATATCGGCTTGGCAACTAAGTGATTGCGGGTTTTGTCGATGCCATCTAATGACAATATACGCAATCACTTAGTTGCCAAGCCAATATATGCTACGAACGAAACTGGAAAATCTCCTCGAGTTGTCGATTTTCTCATTCCTCGATGATGGTATCTATAGAAAACGCTTATACAGCGGGCGTCATAATCCAATTACCTGCAAGGAATCGTCGTTATTCAAGTTGCCCTAGATAATTCTCCTTCGATATTCTGGTATGGAATAAGACACCGTATCGGACATACGTTTACGACAGCAGCGGCCTTGATAACATCATCGACAAGAAGATATCAGCTTGCAATTAAAAGTGGTTTTAATCCGTTCTTCTCGAACGTCTTGTATACTTTTAATGCACACACGCCATACGTTACACTTTGCGTAAGGCAAAGTTTTACGAGTTTGTACATTTGCGAAAACGTAGCGCGGAATCTTTAACCGTCGAATTCGACAAACTTTAACGAACTGCGGTAAAATTTCTAACGACGCTAGAATTACCGTCGAAATTACGCAAGGCCACGAGCCCCTGTGCTCGTTAAACACCAAGTCCCAACCTTAATTTCTTTTTAGTTATGGTAGCGTTGCGTACACGATGGTAATTCTACGAGCGGGGTTGGCGTATACGCGAAGCTTGAAATTCTGAATATCTGGCCGATTCGCTGGCTCGTGTTTAGAAGAATTAATTATAGAACGTGATATTTGAAGTTATCGCTTAATTCTCGCAACATACCTTACAGCAGATAAACGCGTATTAGAATTCAGATACTCGGCGTAAACGATTTACGATCGAGAGAACCGAGGAAAAAGATACGGGGAATGTATAACAGTTAACTATGAACCGCGTAACGAGTTTAGGCAGATTTTGCCGACCGAGCGTGTAAAATTACGATAAGAAATTTACAGGAAGAAAGTAGGGGAAAAACGTCGGAATCGTGGCAACCGCTACTCTAGACGAGCCGATAAAAGCATATAAACGCGTAACGTTAAACCGTAAAAAGCGAAGCAAATGATGGAAAAACGGTGTATCGAATCGCTAATTGCAAGATCGATATCAAATATTTCCGATAGCATGGCCAATTTCCAGCCAGCTACGGAATTTTTACATCTGTTTCTCGCACAGACGCATTAACGGTACATTAGCGCGATAAAAAGCCATTTGCGCTAACAGCCAAGCGGATAGAAGCTCGTCGTCGTGATTTCTCTACGGCTCCGAGCCATAGCTAGCGACTATGGACCGCGATTCGTTTCAACGAATCGGCGATAATACACCGGCACAGCCTTAATGTAGACATTACCGGCTCGATTGCGACCCGATCGCAAGAATCCAGGTCGTCGTTTCTGACGCTTATTTAACGCAATATTTCGCCGGCAACAATATTCAGGAGCGGCGGTGAACCGTCTCGCCAGATAAAGGCGAAGAGAAAAGCAAGCGGAGACGAAATAAGGGCAGAGGGAAAAAGAAGAAGGGAATTGGCGCTTCGCGCAACTCTGCTATCCGGGCAACACTCGTATAAGACCACAGCTAAGCAGCTTATCTGTTGATGATGCACTGTATTTTCCGCCCACCGTACACTGCCGCTGCTAGACACCGCAGCGCCGGAGTGTTCCCGCTTGATAGCGTGTCGTTTTCTACCGCACATAACCCGCCCTTTATTCTCGCTTCCTCCTTACCAGTCCTTACACAGTCCCCTTGGCTACGTTTTCCCTCCGACGCAACCACCAGCTTTGCTATCGCCACTACACGCCGACGCGCCACGTCCCTGTGTTTTCTATCGGTCGCCAAACTATCGTTCTCCTTGCCTCGCTACCTTCTTCTCGGAACCGCCAATTTCCGTCCGGACCAGTCACCTTGTCAATGCCAGCGCGACGCGGTCCTCGCGTCCAACGCGCTCCGACCGATTCGTACGGTCTTCGTTGCGCTATAACTTCGACAACGTATTCGAAATTAGCGTGTCTGCCCGTTTGGGAAATACATACGTTGAAAGTTGACTCTCCGCGAAGCGAGCTCTCTGGAAGCGAGCAAATAACGGGCTTTGCGGGAACTTAGGCGAGCGAAATACGTAGATACATCGTGTCACGGTATACGGCCAAAAGATCCTGACCTTTCGAAAGGGAAGAGGCAAAAGGCAGAAGGAGGGTGCAGCGGTGCTTATCGTTTGCTTTCAACGATCGATACTTGGAAAACTGATTTTTCTCTCGTAGCAATTAATAGTTTGACGATATTCCAATTATCATTGTCAATTTATAGCCACGAGGATTTATGACAACGACTGACGTTGTAATTTACATATTTTTCGCACGGTAAATGTCAACCTGAGGATTTAGCGGCATTAGTTATTCGCTTAGAACCACGCTAATATTATACTAAACGCTAGTTTATGGTAAAAGTAGTTACGTATACAGCGGCCATCGATCAAGCGCGTATGTACACGAAAAAATTCTGCTGGGAATAAAATGAAAGGTGCGATATTACACGTTCGAAGAGGAAAGAACGTGTGCGTTATATAAATTCGTAAGAATTACAGACTTTCGCTCGTTAATCGTGGCTAAACAACATCCCACAAGCGTTATCGCGATAATTTTGGTTAGAAAGAGTTTTATTCGCGTTAATGCTACTTTAATCGCTCGATAAAACACCACTGTTATACTTTCTTTCCTATGATATTAAGGATGATCCATAGCCAATAAATAATGACAAATTGTTATTACGTGACGGCGTATACTACGGGTATTTTCCGAATTAATCTCATCGTCGATCGTAATAAGATCGTAAGAACGATCGTTGTAATCGGTTACAGACGGCCAGCGTCTCCTTCAAAATCGCTATAATTATTTTTCCAGCAACTCTGACGCTCCTCCGATCGGCAACGTTTTAATCGACGCTAATCTCGTGACTGCACCCCTTTAAGCTCGAATCCTCCCCAGCTTTTTCCAGCGTGAAGAAGGTTTCAATTGTTCGACTGAAACTCTACTTTGACATTCAGCGACTCAGACTCGTATATTGACCGCAATCTTACCTCTCGAAAGAGACGATAAAAAAAGGAAAAGAAAAAAGCTGAAGGAAACTTTGCAATCGCGATAGAAGTCGTTCGCAACACAAGTATACTCGGTCGGTCGCTGCTTTCCTTCTACGAGACGTCTGAAAGCGTCACGGAAGATTCTTTAGGGCACCTAGCCTCGAATCCCAACAGATTACACAGTCTACGATGTCTCCCTTCCAACTCGTAAACGGTATTCGCGGCAGCAGCCTTCTTCGACGGACAAGCCCAGGTAAAATCATTTTTATCGCTTTATATTTTGATACTCGTCGACAATGTGCTACTCGTGGCCAGTTTCGGTGAGCGTTTCGAAAGCTGCACCGTATCCCTGGCGAATTGTTCGGTCGATTCCATGCGAGTAACCAAGTAGTCGAATTTACGTTACGTGGCTGCGCGTTTTTGAAAACTACCGCCCGGGCAAACTAGAAAGGAAGATTCTCATCGAAGCGCAGTTGCTATTCTATTCGCTTGGCAACCAAGTGGATGCGGATTGTGTCATTAGGTGATACTCACAGAATCGTTTAACGTTAGAACCACGCCAGTCAAATTGACTGGTTTTACAATTTTCTAAATGTATTAACCCTCGTTTAGAAATCATGGTCCCAGATGGATTAATAATTCCAAAAATGTACTACACAACATGAAGTTGCTTCTGTAAGAAAGTAATAAATCAATAAACATAAAAATATTCTATTATTACGTATTTTTTAAAGATCAGTCATTTTGACTGGTTTTGGCAAAAATAGCTTCGTGTTAACTATCGGTAGTTCTAGCGTTAATTCCAGTAATTCGATTAAAAGCAATCCTATGTTACACGTACTATCTATTCAAATATCTATTATAGTATTCAAACTAGGATAATCTATTATAGTATTCAAATTTTCAAATTTCCAAATCTGAATTTTCAAATTTTCAAATTTGAATTTTCAAATTTTCAAATTTGAATTTTCAAATTTTCAAATTTTCAAATTTGAATTTTCAAATTTTCAAATTTTCAAATTTTCAAATTTGAATTTTCAAATTTGAATTTTCAAATTTGAATTTTCAAATTTTCAAATTTTCAAATTTGAATTTTCAAATTTTAAATTTTCAAATTTGAATTTTCAAATTTGAATTTTCAAATTTTCAAATTTTCAAATTTGAATTTTCAAAAATTCAAATTTTCAAATTTGTTACTATTATTGTTTCTATTATTGTTAGGATACTATACGTATCCTCGTGTTCGTCGTTATTTATTACTGCGTTTTCGATCTACGATATTCTCAAAGTATGGAACTGGGAAGAAAACAGGTACTAAACTCATTCGTCGAATGACACTGACAGACGAAAAGACCCAGACAAATACGTAATCTTACTGATGTATTATGTTACAAACACATGGAGGAGCGTACAAAGCCGTCTGTCCGACAAAAGGAATCCTTCAGAAAGGGGAACCGAGGAAGAAAACTTGGAGGAAGCTGGCTGTCTCGCGTCCAAGTCGCTACGGGCTTTCAATCGACATTGATAGATAGGAAAAAATATTTGACATTAGAAAGAATCCTTTGGAAACTGATTTCTCATGCTGCATATGCGGTTGCCGCGAGTCGTTCTGGCTCGGTTCTAAGCTAAATAATTCTATACTATGTTCTCCGCTAGATTTGGTAATTTCATTCGAATTGTCGCGTATCCAAAGCGCTGTCACTGGTCGCTAACATCGAGCTGAAAAGACACATGTACAACGCGACGCAACGTGTCGTTGTACGACACGGACATTTCCGAAATAGAAGAAACGTGTGAATTTACGACCGGCAAATATCATTACCATTAGCAGTTGCATCGATTTCCATGGAATATATTTTGTACCAAATGCCAACCACGATAAAATCCTATTTTTACCTCTGAAAGTTGATTTTAACGCTCGTTGACTTTTCATCGGTGAACGTCGACTGACCGAGTTCTAAAAAATTCACACCAACGACACGAGTGATCTTTGTCCGATTTTATCGAACGTTACTTACTTAGGTACATATGTATATGATAAAAAGAAAGTTGGAAGGTTTTTAAATAATTATTCAATCGATTTATAGCCTTGATATCGACAAAGCGACAAAGTTTCTAGCTATTATCAGAACGTAGGTGGAGATACCGTTTGAGACGACAGAGTTTACGACAAGTACGCTCAGTCTTTGTTATTTCTAAGATCTTGAGTAACGATAGACGGCATTTCCTTCGTCAACCACTGTGGCCAAGATTCAGGCCGAGAATCGAGCCAAGCGTTAAGCCAAGAAATTATTTTGTGGCCGTGGAAACTTCTTCCAGTCACAGTGGATTACCACGTACCACGTATATACATACTCGCTTCTGCACTCTCGATATCAATAGAGGCGTCATGAACCCGGAACATGACCCGGGATTTCCCATTGATCTACAGCCGCTGTTCGCTAACGTTCCAGCCCTCTGATAGGCTAAGCGATTCCAGGCTTTGGAAACCTGTCCAAGAGAGCGAATAGTCGCTCATCCGTCATATTTTAACGGATAAAGATTAGAATTAGGATTAAAATTAGAAGAAGAGCGACGAGACTCGATAGACGATTGACTCGCCATGTTTCCAACTGTCGTTTTTGATCGTGGGTATATCGTAACGACGAATGTGAATTTTCGACGGTAGATCGTCTCGAGGATGAAAATTACTAAATTTTGGTATCGATTTGCAGCTTATTCGCGAATATACGTACATCTTGCGATGGCGCTGATAAATTTCGAGTAAGCGACGACGATTAACGGGCGATTCGTAACGATTTTTCGCGAGGCAAGGGACGCAGAATGCAACGAGATCGAGTAGAGCGTCGCGTCGGCTGACGTGGTGGCTCGTGCAACGGGATAAAATGATGCGATTCCGGTATATGTTATGTACACAGATATACAGGACGCGAGGACAGGGGAGAGAAGAGAAGCGTAGCGTTGCGTGTTAACGAATAAAGAATGGCATGTTGCACCAGCTGCATCGGATGGGACGCGGTGCACTGCAAAACGACATGCAACCGACAACGTGTCGGCAGGAGCAAAAAAGAGGTCGTAGGCAAAAGGACAAAAGTGAAGAGCCAAGTCAGCTCCTGGGGCCACCGGCTATCTATAGATGAGATAATTGCGCTCAAACCTTTTAATAGGAGAACCGAGAAAATTTCAACTGGTACGGCTGGTTTGTGGAACTGTGCACGGAACGCTGAGTTTTCCAATGAATCCTACCCCTGTGCTTTTATACGCAGAATTCGCAATTCCATTGAATTTCATCGTAAAAAAGAATCCGACATTTCATTTAAAAAAGAAGTTAGTCATTAGTCCGCAAATCTTCTTTATTCTTTCACCGTCTGTAAGGAAACTGACGTTGCTGAAACACGCCGATAACTTCCAAGCACCTTGAGCGCGGGAATTTTTAGTACCTAGAAAATGAAGGAACATCAACAACCAGGTTTTCAACGCGGATAAATAGCTGAAACTTTAGGCTGTTAAATTCGCGATAGCGTAAATAGTTGCTCATGCACGAAGTTACAGCATTTACAGTTGTATCGACGATAGCTCGGTAATAAAAATTGCGCGCTTTAAATTTAAATCAGTATCGTTCCGTATAAAGGAGAAACATCATCGCAAATCGCGTAATTCGCGAGCCACTGGTTACACGTAGCATCGTATTAACTACAAATCGTTAAATACAGATGAGAACAAATCTTCGCTAGGAATTTCTTTATCTCGGTCGTAGCAACGAATCGGATCTATAAGGAAATTAGAAATTTCACGAAAATAAAGAAACTTAGTACGGAGAGAAACGCTACTAGCTAACAACTCCCTTACGACGATGCGAACACCCTGTACGCTTGTTCGATACAAAGATATAGACGCACACACCAACACCATTTGCCGGTATTTTCTACTTTATGCACATTTACACGTTCCTAAACGTTCCGTTGCTTTGAATCGCACGTATGTCATTGGAGTGTAAAAAATTGGATCGGTTATAAACGTCAGAACGCATCCACATGCAGTAAAACCTGGAAAGCCGGAATAAAAGCTGTCAACGATCCCATCGATCTGCCGCCAATTTCCCCGTTTCTCCGTTTCCCGTGCCATTCGCATACGTAGACCAGACCAATTCATTGTACGGCCTGCGGCATCGGTCTGCGAAAGAAAACGCGTTCGCTCCCCCAGTGTGAAACTCTCGACTGACTGTTTATCCGGTTCATTTATCTGCCAGTTGGAGCACAGGTCGCGTTACATTCTTCGCAATGGCCGCTTTCGATAGAAACGAAGCACGCTGCGGTTGGTAAACGCGAACGATGCGACGTCGTAACTGGAAAGCGACAAATTCACCATGAGGTTAATAAACAACGCGTTGGTATAGAGAAGGCGGAAGAGAAAGTATATGGACGCGATACAGACAGAATTAAACGGAAAAACAGCAAAGGAAAAAGGAGAAAACCGGCGGTGGATAAAGAGGCGAGTAAAAAGCGCGCTCCCGTCTCATTTCGCGTACAGCGCGAGAACATCAAAAGCAGCCGTCGAAATTGTCTGGAATGAAAGTGGGTTGCGGGTTGAACGGTCGAAAAAAAAGCAAAGAGCTGGACTGGCACGCGCTATCGTTCCAGGACGATCGATGCGAGCCGCCAAAAGAGCGAACATGTTGGGAAATCGAGACGTGTCGCGCAGCTGATTGTGAGTCGGCTGCACACTGGCGGCTGCTGGGATCGGGTCATCGCTCGTTACCATTACACCGCGCTGGCCGCGATACCATTCGTTTCGTCTCGCGTATTTCACCTGGACAAAGGGAGTATCGCGTATCGATCCAACGTCTCGTGTTTCCGTCGATTAAATTCCCCCGTCTTCGACGATGCTGGAAAATCGACTTGCCGAGAAAAATCTACGAAACGTTTCCATATTCCTGAAAACTGAAAACGATTTATTTTTTCGCTATCGCATCGTATCGTCGACGATAAGTCACTTAGCGGTAAACATCGTCGAACGTTCGATCTCTAAGAGAAGACGACGAAACGCTGCAAGTCCAAAAGCGAACCGAATTCGCAATATCGTGGATAAATCGCGTGTAAACCAAAATCAAACCAGACGTAATTCCCATCTAGCATCGATTGAGCGTACAATCCAGTCGATATGAAAAAAAAACTGGATTAATACCGAACGATTTCAATTGGTACAATGTAGGAGTAACAAGCTTCGACTAATAGCAGAGGAGAAATCAATTTGCAATTGTAATTCCTTGGTGTTGCGCGACATTTTCAAGCGCACATCGCCGGTGTTACACCCTTTTCGTTTCGCATACTTTAGGAAATAGGGTCATGCACGCTACCCGCTAATTAACGAAGATTTCCGTGCGTAATTATTTTTCGAAGTAAATAAATAGCAATCGTGCTCGTAAAGGTTTCGGAGCTAAACACCGCGATATTGGAAAAACGAGTTTAACCGCATTAACCGCACGTGTTACGATTTTAGCAAAAATTCATTCTTTTGAACGACAGACCCGCGTATTACGCGTTGTAGTTCTTAACTAACAAGTGGAACAAATAATCCAACATGGAACTTTATCCTTCGTATTCCGAGAATACTCGATGCCAAATGTCAAATCGTTGACATCGAATTTTTCAGATACGTTCATCTACCGATCCTTCTTCTTGTATTCCTTACTCTTCCTTGTTTCCTCTTCCATGAACGATACGATCCTGTATCCATAGCCGTGTAACAGGTTACGCGGATAGAAAAATTACAAAATCGATTGAAAATATTTTCCACGAAATTGCGTTTCGATGTTTAACTATAAATTCCTACGAACCTATATCGCGCAATATTTTCCGCTTGCAATTGCCGTGTAGTAAAAATTCAGCGGATCTATCGACCGAGTCGATCGATCATTGTCACGCATCAAAAACAATGGAACGAGACCGATATGAAGGCGGTTGGTCGGCGTAAATTGTAAACCCATTCATAGCCGGACGATCACTTTATTCCCGACGCTCTCGATGAAACGTTCTTTCTGGAATTGGCACGCCGCGCCGACCCGAGCCGAGTCGAGTCGCGCTACGCCAGTCCCCACAGTTCTATTTGCGAGTAAGTCTGATTAATCGGAACAAGGGTAAACACGACACGATTGCCATTAACACGCGTATACGTTTGATCCGTTTACGGGTCTCTCGCGCCTCCAGGCACTAGCTTTGCTACGTAAACACATTTACGTGGCTCGCTGTGAAAGGTTAATGATAATGTAAGTTCGCATGCGATAACCGCAAACCCAACGCGTTCTACGTCTAAAAACGTCGCCCGGTGAACCGGGTTACCTGCGTTTCTACCTTCGACAGAGACGCAAAGGTTGGCCCGTTTCGGAAAATTGCATTACGAAACACCGTTAAATTGTACGTCCATCGGTCTGCTTCGGTTTCTTTAATCCGCGTATTCAAACAACGAAACTACGACATTGTGTTAACAGCAGTTTCATCCAAGTTCATCGACCCCTTAACCTCGTACAGACACATACTTTGAGTTACAGGTTACAGGTATTGAATTCAATGAATCGGTTGATTAGGTTGCGCAAAGAAAGGATGGAGAGGGAGATGGAAGGGAGCAAGACTTCCTAACTAACGTATTTAACCAACTTGGTAACGTAACTTCGTAACTTGGCAACGTATTTAAGGCGAGAATTTACGAGAATTACTACATATATTCGTGTAAATCTTGCTGGTGGCGAGAGAGCTGTGTACGTTATAGTTTCCTAGTAAACCGCTATCATTTATATCGCTCGGATTTTATCATAAATTCTTTCGATTCGTTCAAAACCACTTTATTATACGGTACCCTTATTTCTGAAATGTAAACGTAACTTACGTATACCCTAGGCTCCTGCAATGCGTTCTAATTCCTAGTGGACAGCGGATATTTCCACGAATGTATACAATTTAGATACAAATTTACTCGGTGTTACGTGGTATTTCGCTTAACCGGAAACGGTGGAATATCTCACGAGGGATTAAAGTTATTAAAAAGTATTTTAACGAAAATTGTTTGGTTCGAACGAAGACATGCGAAGACATCGCATAGAGCAGATCATTTTTTCTTTTTCTTTTTCTTTTCTGGATACGGTAGTGAGAAGATTTCGAGAAGATTTTAAGATCAATTTCGTTTTTTAAATGGAATATATCTTTTAACACATTAGTCGAAGCATCTCTTATATTATAAAAAAGTATCAACCGATTAACTTTGATTTATCAAATTTAACGTGTCTTTCCTCGTCTTTGATACGTTGAATTCGACAAATCGAAATTAAAACATCTACTAAACTAATAGTTTCTCGACACGAATGATACCTTTTTATAGGGAACGCGCCGATCGATGTATTAAAAGATATTCCATTAAAAAAGAAAAGCGAATTTGATCTTAAAATCTATCTCGCCACTCGACCCGCAAAGCAATAATTTAATCCTTTGTGAGATATTTTATAGTTCCAGTTAAACTAGAGACTTTTTTATGTATACACAAGATCATAAAAATGTTTTGCAAGATCGTAAAAACTCGTGCATTTCTTGTGCGATACGTATATATGTTTATACTCGATATCTCGTTACAATTTACGTAAAAGGTTTATTTAACTCGTCAAATTGATTGTTTATCGGTAAATTCCTATTAGGCACTACTCTTGTTACAGCATTCGTATCAATAATTATACAGCGAATACCAGCTATAAACCACGTCAAACTATAAACCACATATTTCCAATTTTGAATGGTTGGTTGAACGTCAGATGTTGCAGATTGCGTTTCGAATCCGGATGGTCGAGTTTGATTAAAACTACGCTATTATCTATAAATTGATAACCTGAATCGCGCATATCGTATTATGTATTACAACGAATCTTGTCTTTAACGCCTGAATTCTTTAACACAATGCTGTGTCCCTAATTCTCCTATTTACGTATAACTATGCACGTACGGTTTACGTGTATCTGGATAATATTATCGTTTCCCCTTCCCCTCTTTTTTTTCTTCTTTTTTAACATATTCCTCGACTCTCGAATTTCATCCAACCGTGCAATATGAACGAACATTTTGCAAGGATGCATGCACGTGAAGCTGCAATTCATTTCAGTCAGATAAAATCATTTTAACATAAAGCCCATGACACAGAATTTATTAAAATTTGGTTGAAAGCTCATGGCGCATAATTTTGTAAACATTGTATTTCACGGTAATCGAAGCATAATATAACTTACATCCAAAAATATCCCAAGTTTTCAATTGAAGTCGCGCTAAATGAATTTTACAATTCCCATATGCGACTTTGCTAAAACTCATAAATATTAGAGAGAGACAGAGAGAGACATAATTGAAACATCGTAACGTTTCAAGTACTGCGAAATATAAGACATTAAATATTTAGAATCGTTAATACGTTAAATCTAATATACGCCTTTATCGAAACATTCGTAGCGAAAGAAATTACGTCACGATATAGTCTTCGAATTTTGAATAAAAAATCAAAATCGAATAAAACTTTTACCGCTTACGCTGTTCAAACACGAACAAACCTTTTAGCCAAAGAGAATTCCAATTGCTTCTACCAAATGAATCTACGAACTTTCGTATTTGCTTCATCTTTTCAGAACGATTCGTGCGCTTTGCTGTGTATATCAAAGGAATGTTGATAAGAAAAAAAGATTTCGAGATCGCAAGTCAAATACATATATTCCTACATGTATAAACTAATTGAATGCAAACTCGAGAGATACTACGTTCCGTATCTGCAGACGAATAAGGCCGAGCGAATGACTAATTTACGCGTAGTTAATCCGGACACTGGAGGCAACGATAGAGGAGATTGACTCGAGAAATATGTGCGCGTTATTAGTCTGAGAGACGAGAATCGCATATCGTTTACGGTATTACCACGTTCATTTCCCATTCAATTGCCATACCTTATCCAGGAAACATTTTCATGATGCGATGGTCAGCGTTGCTCGCTTCGGTCGTTTCTTCCCTTAATTTCCCGTGTGCACGGAAATCCAGGTGAACGTGCAACGATAAATCACTTCTCCAAAATCTTGTACGCTAGGCGACGATTAAGTAGCCGAATGGAGTCGCGGAGATTTATTACTTGGAAGAAAGTTGAACGCGTATAGACGATATTCATAAAATATCGAGCCGAGCGAAGAAAGTACGACGCGCGCCAGACAAGTTGCTCGTGCGAAAGTTCGCAACGTACTGGTGCTGTTTCCGTTGGAAATTTCCAACGTTCGACTTTCAATGTCGTCTGTTTTCGACGCTTCTATCGGAAATAACAACAACGTTATGCCGCAAGGGCAAGATTAGTCGGCACGCGTTGTGATAAGAACGAGGAACGCGGCCCTTCGCTCGCTGATTCGACAGTTCTTGGAATTAAAGGTTCGGTTCGACGCGAAATTACGCGCATTTCGTCGCGTCATTTGATAACCGTTTAACGAGAAAATAAGAGGCTGCTCGTGTTTTCGTCGAAAGAGAAGCGTCGTTTCGCGTTGCGTGGCGTGGCGTCGGGCACAGTGCAGTTTTCTTCGCGCCGATTAATTTCCGCTAGCTTGGACACTGCCACTTTATTACTCCTCTCGCCAGCCAGGGAACAGGGCTCGAGTAACTCTTCCGTGCTTGGGATTTCTCCAGCTCGTTTTGCACCTACACACGTTCAACAGGAGGTACGTTCTTCTTCGAACTTGCGTTTTCGTCTTTCTTTCGACTATTTCCTTCCACTCAATTACGCGTTAACTTGTAACATTCCGCGAGCAGTTGCCGTGTTAACGAAATCGATGCTCCTCTGATAAGGATACGCTGTCCGAATAAATACGCGGAACGTATCGATGCTTTCGCTTTAAAATCAGTGCGCGAGTATCAAGTGCATTTAACGACAGCGTATATTTAAATGACGTATGTACGTAGTCCAGTAATTCAATGTCACGAATTTCATTGCGAATTAGTCGTCGCATTTTCTATTTCGCACGCGTATACGAAATTTGTACGGTTAATGGCATACACGCATAATACTGTAGCGTAAAATTTGTCGTGCTTTATAAATAACGAAAATTTCATCCGTTGGCGTACAATAGTTACAGAATATACAGTTTTTTTTCTTTTTTTTTTTTTTACACAAAAATAATGTAATTTCCGTCTTAAATCAATAAATCATATAGAACGCGATTCATCGTTGTATTAATTTATATAAATTTCACAAATTTTACATATATTTTGGTTTCCTTTCAAACAGGAAATTCATTTTCAAATACTCGACACATAATATGATATTTTGTTTCTATAGAAATATACAGTTACGGGCAAATGCGTTTCGGTATGAAATTGGTAACGTTTTTGTCCAAAGCTATGTATGCGCGTATTCGCTGAAGTTCGACAGTTTGAAGTAACTACGCGCGTCATAACGTTGCTGTTTCAATTACCGAACAAAATGGGCAATCGCTGGTTAATACGAAATTGAAAGAAAAAAAAAAACAGAAAGATATGAAATTGTGGTAGTGGTTTCGTCGTTGAATCGATCAAAGTTTACAAAATGAATTATACGTTAACGAAGTTAGCCGAGAGTTAGGAACTTGCAAGAACTCTGGCCTGGCTTGTGCGTATTCCTAGCGTAGAATACATTTTATTTTTAGTAAAAACGTATCGTTAATCGATCGTTCAATCGAATAGTCGGAACTAGCGAAGCGCATACGCGTGGTATATCGTAATATGATAGTTAAGTATAGTAGAAATTTCGTCTATAAATCGACTTATTTCACATCTGAATAATCGTTTCGCTAACTTCGATATTAAAACGTGGAAAGAACTGTATTTTCCAAATATCGATAGATCGGTCGCGTTATCGAACGATGCATATAAGACCAAGTACATTATACGAATAAATTGGCATAATTCGAAGATATCGATGATATATGAAATAGTATCGGGAATGGAATTACTGGATCATCCACGGTCCAACTGTAAACGTCGTATTATGGAAAAAATGCGCTAGATTTCCGTAAACATGGACATTTTTAAATTTACATTTTCCACGCTTACCGTGTTCATTGCGCTTCTTCGTCCCTATATACGAATATACTTTGCGCTTTAAATCAAGCATTAACCGGGTTTTAATAAGTACAACGTGTTACTTTTCTACGTAATATAGCGTACAGCTTCGTTTCCCTTTGCCTTTCCATTGCTACTATTATATCGGAAATGGAACGAATGGCCGATTAAAATAAGTCTGGGATCAGCGTAATACTACGGTAAAAGTTATTTATCGCGTTTAATGGATTTCGTCTAACGAAAGCAACCAGACTTTACCGCGTAATACGACACGTATTACCATTTTTACATATATATTTTCATATGACTTTTTCAAATGTATTTTTATGCGAGCTCGTAGCTGCGCGCCAATGTTCCCGCGAATTACCGGCGATTTTAACCATAAGCGAGTTATAAACGCCCGTCCGATGTAACGTAATCGATTTTTAAAAAGAATCGCAGCTGACGTCGGCTTTCAACGTCTTCCGCGCTATTTATTTATTTATTCGCGTGGAACGCGTTCAACTTTCCCAGCTTGTAGCTGTCGACCGCGATCTCTTACATCAATTTCAGCCTGTCATTCCGCAGAGAGTAGAGTACCGTGAATTCAAACGAAAAACCGCAGTCTCGCGAGCGATCTATGGCGAACTGGATGTACAATGTACAAGCGGCGAGCCCTCTCCGCCGTTCTTCATCCTACCGTGGCCCCTCCCTTTCTTTTTTTCTCTTCTTTTTCCTTTCTCTGTCACGACCAAGCGTGAATCGTGCGTAAAAATGCTTTACGCTGCGGGTACAGGACCAAGAGGGTGGCACCCTCGTTCTTAGCTACGGTTCTCGAGTTGCCGGAGTCGGACGAGGAAGAGAAGCCAAAGGGAAGCCTCTCGCCCTCGAGAAATCTCGCGTGTAGCATCTGCAAGCACGAACTGGATCCGAGGAATCGTTGCGCGCCGCGTTTCCTTCGCCATAGCCCCGTCATATTATCCGGCGTTCGTTTCACTTGACTCGAGGTCCGACTAGCCTCGATTTCGTACGTCTACGAGAACTGCAGTCACGTACGCTGTGTAGACCGGGGACGAACGGTAATTCGGATAGCGTAATCGACGACGATATTGCAAAATTACGACGGTTATAATTTGCTGGAGCCGTTTAAACCCAGCCAAGAACATCGACGTAGAATACGTTTGCAACGGAGGATACCTCTTACAAGCGGTCGTATAGTTTTATCGAGTTTCGTGCGGAAGAATCAGCATCCATTTATATGCTACCTGCACAACTGCCAGGCGAACGTTAGATTGACACGAAGATAATTGAAATTTCGCCGAGCGAAGGAGACGAGAGACTATAAATGGGATTTTCTTGGCTGAAGCTTTCCAATTAACATAAGCATCGCGATTGTGTTTTTATATATATCGTACGATGTAACTTTTCGCTGACTCTATGCGAAACGTACGTGCGCAATTTCTGTTCGTTCAACGCTAAGCTATTTACGATCATAGACGTGGCTTCTTCGACCGAGCGTTCCTACGACATACGCGGGTTACGCTTTTCATTCGAGTTCTCGCAAAATGTAATTCTTCCAAGTTACATCCGCTCGAATTCGTCCTTCGTTTCTTATCATCTCCGAAATAGAATTTTTCCTAAATATTCGTCCAAATAGGTGGAATTATCTTACCATCGGTTTGTTTGTCGAATAAATTCATCTGTATAATTCGAATCGACCAGCAGACTCGTAAATTCACCTCGATCTTCTCAGTTTGCTGACGTTGATTAAATCATCGGATCGACAATGCTTTCGAGAAAGTTCTCCTCTCAAATTTCGGAGGAAAAATATCGGATAAAAGATCAGCTTCGAATATAACGAACATATTTATGTATCTCGGTTAATTGAAATTTAATTTGTATATTTATATATTAGAGAGAGAGAGAGAGAGAGAGTAATGGAGAGCTGGTAATACAGACGTATAATAGGTAGTTTCCAACTCAGCAAAACGGGGACGCAGGCTGCGCAACTGAGTAAAATCGGGTTTGGATTGTTATTGGATACACAAGTGTTCTACATGGCTGCAGTATCGTTGTTCGCGTCTGTATTCGTGCACTTGTGCTTCGCAAGAATGTAGAATCAGTGCATTACAGAAATTCTCATCGTGCAACGGTGTAACCGGATCCGGTCGTGTTACTTTTCGATGACAGGTATTCTCTTAATTATAAGAACAAAACTTCCAATGAAGCTGTAATTAAGACGGCGCGAGTGGGAGCAGCGTGGCGTTTGCATTTTCTACCGAGTGCACCGCGGTTCGTTATCGCGAGCGACGAAGAAGCGAGCGATCGCGTCCGGTGAATCGAGTCTCTCGTGTTTTCTAATTTGTATCCGCAACTGATTTTCCTTGCCGCGTCGAGACGCCTTGGTCCGCGTGTAGCTCAAATTCTATCGGTACTCGATCGATTTCCACGAATTTGGTCGACAGAAATTAATCAAAGGCTTTCGTTAAGACGAGGCTCGATCGATAGCTTCTCGTAGAAACTGCAGAAATGGAAATACGATAATGACGGAATAAGAGGAGCAAGATACGACAAGAACGAAAACGTGACGAAAGATCGAGCAGGTATTTTGTTTCGTCGTTGGCGGCTCGTACCTGTTGTACGTACCTGTGCACGTGTATAGGTATATCGTAGCGAACGTTCCAGACAAAATGAATCGCGCCGAACGTTACTCCACGCGTGTTCTCAACTTTCTTGTAGCAAGTCCGATTGGCCGAAATGATGTTATTAGTGGCCCGTTACGAGTAGTTTTGCTCGTAGTGTATCTAACGTCGCGTGATTTACGAGTAGACCGTGCAATCTACTCGTACTATCGCGACGGCTAATTTTTGGAAGCCGGTTGAAAAATGGCATTCCTCGGAAGGCGGATACGGTGGATATTAACCAAGCGTTGGCGCGAGTAATTGAGAATACAAACGTACTTGGCCGGTCGTGAAAGTGGATGAGTAAAATTGGCCCTTCTGAAATATGGATTCGAAACACGCGAGACAATCCATACGGTCTGATGCGTAGCCGATTTCAGCGGTATAAATCTGTAGCTGGCGGCTATGAAAAACACCCTGAATCGTAGCACTGCCATTGCCTAGCCGCTATCCTTCAAACAAGACGTTAGGCGTTAGGGTTTAATAGAAGACGACGACGACGACGACGACGATGTCACGTAGGAGACGCAATAAATCACGAAAATGATAGATCGCCGGTGATCTCCTAGCGTCTCAGTTCGAACGTTTCACAAATAAGGCGAAGAAATTGAACTTTGTATATGGTAATAGAATTTATTATGCAAATCCAATCGAATGACGGTTCAAAGTGTTACAGACTGATGTCGAGCGCTTATTTGGGAGGGTTTCCATACTGAGGTTTTAGTGCCTCTGGAGGGCTTGTCGTCTGGTGTAAGTCAGAGACGGCTATTCCGTTACTATTTGGTTACTGTTTCGATGGCTGTGGTATGTTGTTTCTGAGCGTGTGACAACGATGACGACGATGTCACGTCGGAGACACAATAAATCACGAAACCGATAGATTGCCGGTGATCTCCTCGCGTCGCAGTTCGAACGTTTCACGAATAAAGTAAAGAAATTGAACTTTGTAAATATGGTAATAGAATTTATTATGCAAATCCAATCGAATGACGGTTCAAAGTGTTACAGACTGATGTCGAGCGCTTATTTGGGAGGGTTTCCATACTGAGGTTTTAGTGCCTCTGGAGGGCTTGTCGTCTGGTGTAAGTCAGAGACGGCTATTCCGTTATTATTTGGTTATTGTTTCGATAACTGTGGTATGCAGGATGTCTGGCCTATCCTATCGCTGTTTCTGAGCGTGTGGCCTTCTTGAGCTTGTGACAAGGACGACGACGACGACGATGACGACGGTCAATATGCGACACGCAACTATGCGTTTCATCATACCAGGGGTATTCTTCTCAATCTATCTTCGCGTTTCATTTTCCAGTGTTGTTTGGTTCAGCGTCGACTCCAGTGGTAGGAAACATTGAAACGGAAAGTAAAGTGTAACTATGTATATGTATATATATATATATATATGCGGAAGCATGAAAAGGTAATTATTACTGCAAAGGTAATTATGGTGGAAGAAGCTACATAGATAACAGGTATGTACTTGGGAAATTTTTCTTCCAAGTAAAATATTCTCAAAACTGCAAGAAAATTCCTAACGAGATACTTGTATTATCACCGAGGATAGATACTTCGTACGCCGTACGCGATACCCCGTAGATTTTACGAACGAAATTTCCGCTTTTGAAAACGCTGTACTTTGACTTCACGAAACTAACCGCAAGGCGCGACACAAATTTTTCGTTCGGACTTTTTCGTCGTTCGTGTATGGGACAGAAATTCCAATAAGATCGACCTCGGTCGGAGCATGTACGCGTTAGCGGCGTTCCGAATTACCAATCTGCTTCGACCTTCCGTCAAGTTTGCAGGTTCGTTTCTGACAACGACAGGCCGCGATACTCGGAAAATGACCTGATACGTTTCAATGGCGAAGAGTTTCCAAAGCTGGTGAATTAATTGACTCGTAGTAGGTTTGCGGCGCTCTAAACTCTGCCTCTTTCAGCGAAACGGTTGCTTCGCCATTCGAACAAATTAGGAAAGCTGACCGATAGAACTCGACCCAATTGAATAGTTAGCGTATCAGCGTAAAATGAAATGTTCACATCCTCGCTGATACGTCGATCGCATTTGAAACCCGTCGACGACGAAACTGTCGAAATTAAAGCAGAGCCATTGCCGCCGCGTTTAAGTTGCATTTCGTTGGTCGGACGAACGCGTTCGCTGGCTATTATATCGCTCATTGTTTGCCAATGGAAATTGCCTACAGTGAATTTACGCCTCTGTAATTGTAACGAGTTGCCGCGTCGCGTCCTTTCAAATTGCTCGAACACGACCAAAATTACGTCACGTTCGCGTAACCACCGAACGATACGTATCTAACGTCCTGATGTTTTAGATACGTACGAAGTGCGCGTATAATATGCAGGAAGAAACATATTTTTCAGTACGATCGTTAGTACGGCCACCGGATCGTAGAACGAGAACCACGAACGAAACTAGTAGGTACTTGCATCTGATATAACGCGAACTCGATTTTGCTTGATCGCCGTTCGTGAAAATAACGAACGCCCCTGAAATTTTCGAGTATGTTTTTCAATTTTCGCACGCATCGTTACTTTCGAGAGGCGATTTGCGAAGCAGCAGCGTCGATAAATCGGAAACGTCGTTCTCGGGATCATTAACTTCTGGTTCTCGTTGCCAGGAGCGGCATTCGTTTTGGAAATTTTCGACGGTTGGCCGGAGCTCGTTGTTAAAATACGTCCGGCCGAGCGGCGGCCAGCGTTTTACGCGGCGATAGGAAACGCGATTAGTTTCGCCCAAGAACTTCTTTTTGCTTCGTTAGCAACCACGCTCGTCGTCCGATTTTAATTAACGTTCTCGAGTCAGTCGCGCGCGCAACGATTTCCGAGAACGTTGAAAAATTGCAGTTTCTAGAACGAAAGCCGAAACTCAACGCGCAATTCCGTGACGGATAAAATGTCGCGTGTTCGGCCGCGCGAGCCAACCTACCATATATAGAACAATTGTTTCCGCGCACGTCTTGCGGATATCTAAATGCGTTAAGCGCCGATTCTCCTGCTTCTAGGAAAACCACGAACCGGTTGATGCATTCACAGCCATTGACGTTCGCGTATCGAAGCACGCGCTCGTTCTCGTAGAAACGAACGAAACAAAGCTATCTCTTGCCTGCAATATCGTTAACAGGAGCTTCGGGATTCAACATTTTCCAACCTCCGGTAGGTCACGAGAATCTTTTCCAGCTTTTCTAGCGATAACAATAGCTTCCTCGAGCCATTTTAGCTGGTGGCTGGGTTTTGACGGAAGAGTTTACGAGACATCGCAACCAACTTTCGGAAGTTGCAGTCAAGCAACGACGTATGTTTCTTAGCCCCCAGTAAGCGGCAAGGCGTACGAGCAACCGATATTTTTCCATAACCTTATGGACGGGAGCACTCGCTTTTTCGCTTAAATCGAAGACTTAAGTCGGCCACGTAGCGGTAACTTTTCGGGTTTTCAACCTGTCAAGTACGTGACGTCCGCGGCACGAAGGAACACAAGGGGTCAATGGGGCCCCAGGGCGTGCCTACGAGGTTAACAGGCCCGTTAATTGCTCTGACACGACCTCGGGTTCATGGTGCGACAATAACTAAGGGAGCCAGGCCGTTGGGTGTACACTGTGCGCGCGCTTGCCACACATAACTCGTGACTTTCAAGGCCCGATTTGTCAAGCTGATGCACGAATTATTCGATCTCTTCGTATCATAAATATGAGTTACCAAATGTCCTAACGACACAGCAAACGCGAATATACGCGTCTAATAAATATCCACGTAGGCGAACGCGAAAGATCGTGGAGGTAGAATTTTCCACAGTCTACGCTTCGAAGGTGAAACGTTGTGCGCATCTTATCTTTTCATAAGATAAGCTGTATCGCTTTAACCCTTTCGCTTCGGCAGCCCAGTTCGCCAAAGTGCTGTCATTGAGCGGGAACGCGCGTCAGAAATACGCACAGTGTGCGTGGTTGCTGTATATACGTTTTTCTAAGTCTTAAATAACAATAATTCTTATCAGAACCGTATATGAAATATCGTTTCACTGTCAATGGATTTAATAGATTTTTTAGCATGAAACAGTAGACGATCGTTTGGATGTTTGAAATATATTGCGTGAACGTTTCGTTGTTGTTTCGATGAGTAACTTTAAGAAGTGATTAATCCAATGTGTCGATAAAATCAACAGAAAATGTTCTGCCGATAACGAAAAAATATATTATTGACTACAGATAGCACTTGTATATCATTTTGGATACCGAACATATGGGGTGCCAAAGTCAGGAGTCGTTGTGTGACAACGACCATAATCCACGTCATTCCATACTACCTGACAGTAAACCAGTTGGATTTTGACCTGACCTTTGCACATGGTCCAACATTACATTTTCCTGATTACGTAGGGCAATCAGGATCCTCTCCTTGCCCCTCAACACCTACAAACGTAACATATAAAAACTGCAAGCATTCGACCACGAGACTAATGTTGTGTACAGTTTTGGTCGTAATTTGAACAATTATTTTAACTTCGCTACTTCATTCTAATATTATACTTAATCATTTCCGTGAATAAAAGCCTATATGCGGCGCTCGATAGAATAAATGATTAACGTAACGATATAGGGAAGGGGAAGGGAGAAAAGTAAAAAAAATTGGGAATCGTAACGGTAGAAGAGAAGAAGGATATCGGTGACTTAATGGTTTTGCCAGATGTATCGCAAGCAAAACAGAATTTAAATTCCGATTTCAATTCAACGACACGAAGCGTGTAAGCAATTTCTTTCTCTCTATTCTGCGTTCATCCAGGACTAAAACCTTGTTGCACGATGGATCAAACAGTTTTCGCATCCAACGAGTTTCGTTTTGCAAATAGTAAAAGTTCGCGTGCAGCCAGCGACGCATGGCCAAGCCAGTAATCTAGCAAATACCCGAGATTTCGCGATCGAGTAGTTTCATCCTGCGAAGCGTACATTTGATCCGTCTAGCCGCTAGTCTGGTCGTAATATATTAGGTTGTCCGAAAAGTGTCTTTCTTTTACAGACACGTCTTTTACAACAACATTTTTATTTATACGATCTTTTACAACAACGTATCTTTATTTATACAAACATGAAACCTAATCTGTCGAACGTTGTGATCTTCATTTTGATAGAACAAAATGGATCGTGCGTAATTCGATAAAATAATATAAAACGGAAAATGTTGTACGTCCATTATTTCCTCATAAAACGAAAGAAACTTTTCGGACGACCTAATACGAATCTCTGGCTTTGTTATACGAGTTGCGTACGGATAACAACGAACGGCAACGACGTGGAGCATCGAAACGAGTGTCGAACATGTTAGATCAGAGCGAATCTGAGTCGAGGCTTGTTACAACGTCACGGTATCCACGTGTTAATGAAATTCAGCCTGTCAAAGCCACCGACTGGCTGCCGCGGATTCTGACGCGGAAACAAACTATAGCTGGTCGCGAAACGGTTACAGGTACGCGTTCGTTAACGGCAAATCGTGTCGGTAGATGGTTATGATTGATAGATAATCCCTCTTGCTTTTCTAAGCGGCCGGCTAGTGAATCGAGCGCAACGCGTGCTTACACACATACATCATCAGCGACATCGGGTGAACGTCGATACCGCGGCCGATTGTTATTTACGATCATAATCAACGCCGTACGACCGCGCTAGTTATACTGCGTTTTCGAGATAACGCGTTCGTTTCGGACATCACCGGTCGAACCCTGGCCTCGCCGCGCGTCACGAACACGCTGCTTCTCCGATTTAGGATAAGAAATTCCACCATTTTTCGTTATTTCTACGTACGCTAAAAATTAGATTTGTCGCTGTTGGATTATTGTAAGAACGAGGTTATATTATCTAATTTATCTATATTTACCTATATTTAGTCTAATTATATATATGTGTGTGTGTGTGTGTATAGGATTAAATGTATATATTTGTGTGTATATAGATATATTCCTTTGTTCCTTCATGTTTGGTTTGTGGTGCGAATAGGAGAGTAACGAGACAAGGTGTCGCTACGATTGGCCAAGGACGATTCCTTTGGTGTTCCTTTGTGCGTGGTGCGCGCAGCGAAATGACCCTAGATGGGTTCAAACAGCGAGAACCAGTTGGTTAATGAAAATCAGACGTACAAACGTGCCATCCTTGACGCAAATTATATTAAATTAAATAATTATTTGAAACAGGAATTACCATGTCCTTTAATTTGTCGCCTCTGATCAAACGAGTCACCGAGACTTATAGGTGCGACTTTATGGACCAAAGAAATCATCAATTTTCCTACAGTGTCGATTTTAATTCTTACAACATACACGCGTATGTATATTTAGTATATTTAGCGTCCTAATATCGAAAAAGTTCGTAGACAACAATGGTCGTTGGTATGTCGTCGGTCAACGGAATGCAGACTCTTTCACTTTCTTTGTGTTTTATATTTACGGCCATACGTGATCACACGTTGTCCCATTACCCGCGTTACGTCATCAAGCTGCGATCATTTCGCACGATACGAGCATAGATCGACAAGTTCGAATGCCAAAAAAGCTAGCAATATCGTATTTCAACGATAAGACAAAGAGGTATATAGCGACTGAATACTTGGAAGGTTTACGTTTTCAATTGCTCAAAAAAACACGCAATACGATAGGGAATATCGCGGGAATATCGTACTCGGTGGTACGTCTGTGACGGGCCGACTGAATTGCGAATTAATGGGAAACACCGTAGCGCTCGAGTAGAAAAAGATAAGAACCCGAGGAAGCTCGAATCTTTCTCACATTAGCAAACATCGGCTTGCTAACGAGTGCACTTAATTTCGCGTTGCGGGAACTGCCGCTGACACGAGATTAAAAACGTTCACGAGGATGTAAACCACGGCATAATTTCCGTCCTCCTCGGGCATAGCTTGGCGCAGGCGCGAGTTTCTTTGCTCCCATCGTCCTCGAGTATCACCAGCGCCAAGCGAAAACACGCGTGCCGCAAGTGCTTTCAATTTATCATCAAATATTCTCTCGCATTCGGCCGTTCTTTCTTCCGATTATCCTCGCGACGATTAGCGAACGAATTACGCGACCTAAAGATCGACAGCGATTTACGTTCTGCGATGTGCGTGGATGGCACACGCGCGAAAAGTCGCCTTATTTTCGTTTATCATCGGCGTTACGTGGATGGATCGTTTAAGCGGCGAATTAAACAGATAGCGAACCGCAAACTTTCGCATAGCACGCCGCTATTTCAAACATTTGTCTGCACTCGCGGCGTGCATTTTTCGAACGAACAATCGAACAAACGCGATGAAAGCAGTTGGAAAGTGCACGCTGAAAACGCACGATTGCCTTTCGATTCCCTCTTGGCCGCGGGAACTTCCAGAATAGCGCCGATAAAATCGCAAAGCAGCTGCGAAATTTCAACGCAGAGAGGCAGCCAATCGCGGTGCTAATGGCCACTGAAGTTGTTTGAACAATTTGTACCGCGTATCTCCTTATTTGCATCGGCAATAGCGTGTGCCCTGAAAAGAGGTGGGGCAACTACAAACAGCCGTTTAGCGTCATTCCACCGTGGCAAGCCCGTAATCACCGCTTAATGCAATTTGCAATCTTAAAACTCTCATATTTCCGCAATTTGAATGAATTTGCTTAAGCAGCGGTTACCGCGTTTTGCGCGACCCGCGCCAATTATTTTATTGCGCTTACCTGCCTGGCTAATTTTTAATGGCCACCCGCTTTTAATGCACTGTTAGCCAGCGTTTACGGGTTTATCGCGAGCAAATGGCTACGCTCTTCAAACGACGCATCGTTGCGCTGTATCACGCGTCGCTTTACCCTTCGGCCAAAGACTTTCCACCGATCCACATTTTCGAATCGTCGTAAACGACACGAAATTTGGAATAACGTTGCTTTCGCTTACGATTCGAATCGCTGAAATCGAGTAGTACGATGTTGCTAATGTCCATCTGGTCGAGTTACACGATATTAATTCCACGATAATATTACACGCGACAACGGAAGATACGCGAGGGAAGGTTCCCTTTGCACGTAGTTAGCCACTCGGATTAGTCTGTTACACGTAGATTATTCTTTGAAATGTCAAAGAGACAGGAGGAATTACACCGCGTGGCGACTCTGCGAGCCGGTGAAACTTCGTAGCTTTGCTTTTCTCAAAAAGAAGGGATTACAGTCGGAGGGTATGTGATTACTCTGCCTCGCAAGGTGGCGCGTATTTCTTTGCACATTTTACACGATTGGGGATGACTGTTCATGCAGAAACGAGTCGAAGAAAACAAAACCCTTTTTCTTCTTGTTTTGCCAGATTTTCTGTTTCAAAAAGTCACCAGGCTAGCTTCTACCTAATCTATGTTTACGAGGTATAAAGTAAAATGGATAAAAGTAGTGTAAACGCCGATGTAACTGCGTACGAAATGTCAAGGAATTGTTAGGGTAGAATAAAAAAGGATAGATATAACAATATAAAATAAAGGGGAATATAAAAGTAAAATTGTTAATTGGATTAGCTGTCTAACAGAGGATACTGTGTACTTTGAAAAGCAAACAGCAACCTCCATTGCGTGTAAATAATTACGAGTATTTGACTACGTTCTTAAAATTGCACCTACGTTTGGTTGTTCCAATATTCAATGATTTTATTTAAATTCTTCAGCTTTTCCAAAAAATTGTTCGTCAAGTATTGATACTTTCTAGACATAAGTATGCCAATAACTTGTTACGAGGTATGGCCACGACAGCTCAGTTAATGTGTTAAAAACTGTGTGGTTCTTGTAAAAAGAATAAAGTCGACCTTTGCCCGATTCCCCAACAATACTCGTAATGCATTCACGAGATTTAGGACACGTACAGAGACGATCGTCTATTTTTGAGAGAAAGATTTAATTTTCTACTGGCTGGTTAGCAACAGTCAGATGATACACGACTTTCCAGTAATTTCGACGAACAACGTGTATCTTCAAATTTTCTGCTTTCGCCTTTCCTCTCCTCGATGGCAAATGTCGTGCCATAAATCTCACAGTCGCGCAGTGAAGCCGTTGCGTCCCACGCGCGGTAAAAATCCATTTACAAAAATGTTTCCATAATGAAAGAATTTGTGAGAAACTTCGGCGTTGCCAGTCTCGAGTGATAAAGAGCCCTAAAACGCGATTCTAACCGGAGCAGAATTACTTTTGTCAATCTTTTTCTCTGTACGTCTGTATATTCTAAAACTGCTTATTTATTTCTTATTTTTAGCTTAATAAAATACATTTTATTTGCCTTTTACATGTTGTATGCACAGGTACAGGGATTGTTCATTTACTAGGATCGTTTCATTCTTAGACAAAGGAATGAACTTTATTTGTTTTTACTTTTGATCTGAAAACGTTAGAAATAATTTCTGCTAAGTGGTCGCATTACTCTCGTTTCTCGTTACGAGTTCGAAAAATGATTTATTTTCATGAAACGCGTGAAACTCAATTAAATTGTTTTTCTTTCATTTTCGTCACAGATTATTAGCTGACGAACGTTTCAAGACACCGTGGTGGCAAGCAAACGAGAAACACCAATGCGAAATTTGTTCGACTGTCTTCTGTTTCTATGAACCACGAAGGCTACGTTGATGAAACGTTGCACGTTATACGAAAAGGTAGAAAAAGAAAAGATCGTATAGCGTGCTCAGACAGATAATCTGCCGGAGGAAAACGAGAAACAAGCTTTTATCGTGTTACTTGTACTCTTAATCCAAGCTTATGCGTTAAACATTGTTTTCAGAAAGTCTATAATTTATAATCTCGTTTCGTATAAAACATCGTCGACCTGCGAATCACAGTGGCGAGTGCGCTCGTCTGCAAAGAGTTAACGCGTACGAAATTCCATGTGTGTCTTAATCGGTCAAAGAGTACTCAGCTCTGTCGTATATTTTAAAAAACAAAAGCTTTAACCTCCAATTCTTTATAAATATCATAATTGCATAACAAAAAGTTGGCAGCGTTGTATTTCCCGTTTATTAAATTTTCCAGCGCGTTAACTTGACCGTGTACAGTGTACACCTGTTATTTCATCCGCCGTAACACGGTGTACAAAGAAAGACTAATAGATTTCAAATTCAACAGCAAATCGAAAACGTTCGTGTATTAACGCGCTCGAACATACTTCACCGTACAAGTCCTATCGATCGTGATTTATGATTTGCCACGCAGCCACCCTACCCGCTCATTCTTCCTGTCGGTAGAATTCCAATTATTCACGACGACGACCCTTTAAATATACAAATCAATTAAAATTTATTGCCGCTTGCATTTACATGCAGCGCGAATATCAAGCCATTAAAGTAACACCGAGTCGAGCTCGAGCGACGCCCGGTACAACGCAACCGTTCCATTCGTTACGATGTTATTGTGAATTTGCGACACGCCTACCATGTCTAATATGAAATAATAAATAATCTAATAAAACGATTCTATTTATTTTACATCGCGCTAACCAGTGTCGTTTGAACGGCGCGTGTTCGCTAGTCGTTCGTTGCCCCGATCATAACGTCAGTGTCCGCTGCACGTATCAACGTGACTGTGTCATTCGATCGAAAAACAAGGCAACAATACGGGGAAACATTATAACTCATCTAGCGACTGAAGCTAGATGAGTTTACGAGCTAGTCGAGTCTAAAAGTATTAGGTTGTTTCAAAAGATTCTCTTGTTTTGTAAGGAAATAATAGATGCACGTCATTTCCTGTTTTATATTATATTACCGAATTATGTATGACGCATTTTGTTCCGTTACGTTGTTTTATTTACATTTGACGGATCAGGTTTCACGTTTGTATAAACATTGCCAGATAAAGCAGCTGCGTGCAGATAGCGAAGGACGCTTTTGGCACAACCTAATGGCTGCACTTTTTAAGATGGTAATATGATCATCGTGAGAGCGACAGCGTGCCTATGCTTCACGATCGACGAGTATTTGGAAACGTTGTACGAAAGCTCAGTTTCGAACGAAAGTGAAATATACGTTCGATGGAATGGGCCGCACGCGTCACGCAAATCCATATCGAAGGTTCAGTTACGAGCGTCACAGGTGTCACTGACGATAGGGGCAAACCCGAAACAACGTGGCCCATGGATTTTTCCGTAAACTAGCATTCGTGACACGTTTCCCACCGAGCAAAAGAAGAAAGAAGAAAGTGGAAAGAAAGAGTATCGGAATCGCCGGTGACCAAGTGTCAGCCTCAAAAGCTTGTCGAGGCAAGTTCCGCGCTCTCGTTCGAGCTTCGAAACTCGGCAAGTCCTTCCACATTCCGTAGTCCGTGGTTGTTAACAGAAAGAAGGAAGCAAGGTTTAAGTTTAAGCTGCCTGCAGCAAGCGCCGAAGGCACAGGCTATTCTCGATGCAACGCGAGCGTCGCAGATTGCATTCGCTGTGAGCGGAACGCGGTGTGGCGCGGTGGCGAGTTTTGTGTCAAGGCACTTGAGCGAATTCCCGACATTTTCCATTTCCGCTGAAAGGCTCGTAAACAGAGGAAGGAGCTGTACGAGCCTGCAGGCCGAGTATCTGGTTATCCAAGCGTGAAATAATGTATAAAGCGCGGATGAATAATGACCCGGTTGCGATCCATTGCGGCTACACCGTTGAACGCAACTTCCCGCGTCGCTTGTCGCTTCCTCGCCGTCTGGCTCGTGTAGCTTGCCGCTCTCCAACGTAATCCAATTTTCGTAACATTCGAACAATTCTATCTATCTCGTTTTTTAAATTTTTAATTCCCAACCGAACGAGTATCGACGACAGTTCCGAGCAACTTGTATACAGAATACACCGATTTTCCCAAGAAAACAGAAGATCGGGTTGTCGAATAGTTATCGTCCCAACGATTTCGATACTCTTGAAGCGCATCGTCGGGATTATTTGGAACAATTTTTTCTATACGTATAACAGGTAGTTGATTCTGGTTTTCAACATGCGCGAAAATACGTTTCGTATCACGTACGCCGCGTAAAGCAGTCGGTGCGTTACTTGCTCGGTGTGAATCTTAACGAGGCTTTACAAAATATACAACGAAAATAGTAATAAAAATTCCGGTCACTGAATATTGCAAATAGAAAGGAGTAGGTAGAGTTAGGCTATTTAAGCGGTGCAGGCGATTGAATAAAAAAATAATTTTCATTCGAACGAAAGTCAATTCACAATAACAAATGTAATCGGAAAAATCTTCTGTCTTCGATAACGATTAGCAGTAACCAAAATAAAATTGGGCTCATCGATAATGGTTAACGGTAAGAAATACAAATTTTGGTCATTTATATCGATTAATAGTAACCAAAATGAAATTTCCACCATCGATAATGGTTGTTCGTAACCAAAATAAAGTTCCCGTTATCGATAATGAATATCGATAATCAGAAAAATTTTAATCATGCAAAATGGTTATTCGTAACGAAAATTTTTTAATGAAAGATATTAACTATCACACCATAACTTAAGCGTCTATCTCGAGACAGTTATAACGTTTGGTTGTAATAATATAAAATAATGAAAAATATCAAGTAAAAAAAATATTGAGTTTGATCGAACTTGATTATGTCACGTTGCGGATGGTGCCCTCGGCAACATGTTGCAAGATCATCGAAATTCTTCTAAAAAAGATTATCAGGATTTGTTTAATTATATAGTTCGTACCGATAATGTAATTAATATAATATACAGGGAATCGAGCCCATCAATTTCATCATTACGTTTTATCAACTCGAGCGATCATTCGCGAAATACACGCGCGTTCTACGATTCGAGACACGCAAGAGCTTGGATCCGATTTCGATACATGGAAACGAAGCAAGATATACCACGCGTTAATTAGGCACCACTTCTGGGTTACGGGTATAATATGCTGCCCGCAGTATTGCAGATCTGTCACGTCCAGCTACGTTAATGAGTCATTAACCTGACGACGACCCACTTCGTTGCGGCAGAATGAAACGCAGATGTTAGGGGGAGGAAAAAAAAGAGATAATTTCGCTAAACGATAAAAGGTAGGCTTTGAATTCATTAACTATACGTAATGTAACGATACTTCAATTTTTATTCTTTTTAATGGACAAAGGAATTCGTTCGTTCTGCCCCACTTTTGACTGTAATGCGACGAAATATCGGTCGATATGTAGTCGTGTCGAAGCAACGTGATCGTCCAATTTGACTCGACTTTCGGCTTTCTGCCCTTAACTTGCGTTCACAACGCGGTAAATAATTTTCAATGCGACAAATAAAAGTCGAATTAACCAACCGGCTACCACTTTACCATTGACATCTATATGCAACAGTATACGCATCGTACGAAGCAAACGTTGGAATTTTCCATTTTATATAAATATTCGATCATTCCGTTCGAAGGCAACTGTCCTACAAAAGCAATTTATTCCGCCTTTCGCTGTTTTTCCTCGAAATTTCGATACATGGAAGAATAGCGAAGAGAATACAATGGCAGAAATAAAAACGAAAGCATGAGAAAAGAAAAGTTTTCGGCCGAACGCTTTTTTATATTCGATACGACGTACGCACCGCCGCACACCATGCGAGACTATTGTACTTTTCTCGAAAACAAACTTTCGCCAAACTGGAGTATATCGTGGACCGGAATTCGGATCACGCGTTATCGTGAAAATATTATCCGAGTTATTTTCTTTCGACATAATCGAAAGCTTCCGCGGAACAAGCATACGTTAGGAGAAAACGCAACGACTCGCGGAGGAATATTAACGAAGAACCGGTTGATCCATCGTTGAGGTGCATCTCCTTTAAACAAAATTTCATTTATGCATTTCTCCTACGCGCCACAATGCTCGAGCCTGAAATAGGTCGAAAGCTTGAAGCAGCAGGAGGGCGGCTTGCAATTTCATTTCACGGGAACGCAAAAAACAATGTTCCTCTTTAGAAAGCGGGCTAATTGAAAGGTTAACCGCAAAAATTAGGTACCCTACCTGTTTCAATTTTTCTGTCGTATAAAATAATGTTTTTAGAGATGTTTTCAACCGACAGCGCGCTGAATACAGAGCCATTCCGAGCCGCCGTTCCATTTAAATAAGAAGCTTCGAGACGTACACCTTTCCAATAACGACGATACGTAATACGCGCGTGAGACAAATAATGTAACCAACAAATATGTTGCTGCCACGAAGTTGGTTAAATCGTGATAATCGTAGTAATCGAAGAGCGTGTACTTTTGAACTGGCAAACGGTGGCAATCACCTTTGTAGGAACCTGTAGCTCCAGAAGGATACGTAAACTTGGTATACAGCGTATGTAAACGTGGTATATAGGAATACCAGGTAAACTAGTTATTTCGTACGTACGTTAGTTCAAATGTACGTTTATCTCTATCAGAGGTGCTATAAACTATAAATACTAAATATACGTCTCCTTCTACCACTAGAAACAGAATTAGTAGTTTCAACGCCCTTTTCGTAAGCGAGAAATTGTTGCCAGTGCTGAACGCGTAGCTTAGCATAGAGCAACATCGTATACGCAACATCGTACCGCTTTCTGTATCTCGGTATACGCGTGTTCGTCTGAGAAATGTTTCGAAAAAGAATATCCGCTCTAATGTAACAGGAGCTTGAAACGAGCAGGACCTTAGAAAGATAGAAAGAGCTCTGTTGATTTCGTAACCGAAGCTATATTTTATATAGAGAAGATGAAAATGCTGTTCGAGCACCTTTACGAGGTGATTGAAACTCTACGTTCGTACACGTTTCCTTTTGCGGTACAAGCAGATATTGTCTCGCGAAATAGCCGTTTCTTTCGGGCTTTCATTGCTATTTCTCAAGATCCTGTGAGAAATCTAGGAAAGGATAAACTTATCCATAAAGTTTTCAACTTTATTCCGAGGTGACTGTAGTGTGAACTGCGCTCCTTTGTATTCTCTAGAGTAGGCAGTAGCTTATTTACATTATGTATTTTATCAGCTAGAATATCGAATAATCGTACACGCAAAAAGCAGGCGATATTGTATAAACTCGTTGTTATTGTATATTAAATCCACATAGGACGTCGAACTAAATTTATAATAATAACATGCTTCCGCCATTGGCGAATATTATCATACGCGATATTTGCCACGGACGGCAGTCATCGTGTACCTTAAATTTAAACAGAATGGCTGATAAAAAGAGTATTTGAAATTCCTATCATCGCGTCCATCCAGTTCCGAATGTTCACGTATCCTTGCACGAGCATATCGTATATCGTATTTAAATAACAAATTCAATATGTATTATACAAGGTTTACCGCGTGTCTCTCTTTTCAAAGTCGTTCGAGGATATCGTCTTTACGACGCCTACACAATTGATCCGAGAACATCTCGCGGTCAACGTGCCAGAATTTATTTTTCCTATTTCTAACGCCGCGACAAACGGGTTTTAAGAGTTTCACGACACCTCATTTTGTATACTAGCTTGTTGGCAAAGTTTCTTTCGTTTTATAAGGAAATAATATATCTATTCATTTTATTTCATTTTATTGAATTACGTATGATCTATTCTGTGGCAATAGAATAAAATGTATACATAATTCAATAAAATAATATAGAACAAAAAATGTTGCGCATATACTATTATTTCCTTTTAAAACGAAAGAAACTTTTCGGGCAGCCTAGCAAATAGCAGATTATCGAAAGCGAAATAATTTCACGACCTGGTTGTCATGCGTCTATTACAGACAGATACAATATCGCGTTTAAAATCTAAGTTCATATTTTAATATATGTCATATCAGATATAATTATCTACCTTATTTCTCTATTATCCGTGTCGTTGTATATCGATAGGAAGGACGTATAGTTAAAATCGCATAAACTAATAACGATGGCAAGATGGCCGAACGAATGCGAATTCATAGCGAGCAGTTTCGTAAGAGGAGCACGAGTGGCGCAGACTAGAACGACATGCGATAGATCAAGCGGTGACCTAGTACACAGTACACGGCTGCTTCCGGACGAACGAGCAACCGCACTAGAGTTTCGCTATACGTGGGATCTGAAAGTAACCCTTCCCGTTTTCCGGCTTGGTAGGACAGCTTGCCCAGCCACGAGGTACCCATTATTGCCCGCTCGACGACGCCCGCGCGACCACGCGCGATTTATCGTCACGTGTGTTTTATTGGTTTCCCCTGCTACCATCGACGTTCACTGGGTTTCCGGCAACCGTGGTTAAACGCCTGAAGGCTCGAAACGTAAGCCCGCGCCATTTCTGCCATTTTCTTTTTCTCCTTTTTCTCTCACTAATTATGCCATCACGCAGCTTTGTCTCGCCACTGTCTTTGTACGAAAGTAGAATTTCAATTAGACGATAAACGAAAGGTCTACCACCCTATCGATGGTGTTTCGAGCGTACGAATGGTGCGAATAACCGACTAGAATTGCGGAGCATGGAGTTGGCTTGCAAGTGCAAGTTAGCTGCTAGCTACTACCTGCTTCAAATACGACCTGGCATCCACGACTACATGCATGGCGTAGCTACGTACTACTTGCCCTGTTTGGGATTCTCGCCTTCCGATTAGACCAGGATAAGTTCTTCTGCTCTGCAATTTCAGGTAATATCCTTTAGTTTCTAGCAAATTCTTGGGAGAATTATCTTTGACATGGTATACGTATACTATATCGGTAGCGAACAATCGCGTTACATCGTCCATTGCTCTCGAGTTTATTTTTTTCTTAAACCAACAAATTTCTACGCGCTACGTAATACTATTATACACATAGAATACGTATGTATTGTAATATGTCGATATATCGTTATAGAACTCGTACTGCATTAGTTCCATCGAAAGATCGGATTTTCCGATTCGACCATTTTCCACGTTAAAAGTAAGCGTCTACGCGTAGAAAAACAGATATGCCGGATTCATTGCCTTTGTGGCGCGCCGCTATGGCGGTAAACTTGTTGATGCGTACCTACCCCTAAACAGGAGAGATTACGCGCCAGGAATATTAATTTTACAAGTTGTAACATCGTTCACTGTTGGTTGTAGACTGTAGACTACAAACTGTAGACTGCGGAGAATAACACAATGCCGACAATTCTATCAGCTCCTCTCACGAGCCTCGAAACATTAAAACGATCCATTGTCTACTTGTCAAGAGACGACTCCTATTATTTTACTATATTTATTTATTAATCATATTTTATTATATTAATCGTTAATTCAGTATGTTTTCGTATTAAGGAAAGGCGGGATATTTACGTTACGACTTGTCGTACTTATCACCGCGTAAAGATAAAAGGAAAATAGGTCTCCATACGTATTCTAATTCTATTATGAAGAATAGAAAGGATTTAAATTTAGATCGTTTAACGTACCACGGATAAACACGTCAAAGTCAATATCAAGCAAGCTACTTTTATTTTTAGACGCTCACTTTGCGTTTATTTGACGATTGTTCGAGTTCTTCTTACCGTGTTATGCAAGTACGAGCGAGAAGAGAGAAAGAGAGAGAGAGAGAGAGAGAACATTATCAAAGGAGTATATTTACGATTTTAACGTCTGTTCACGTTAATTACACATTTGCATGCTCGTTTCCATATCTACTGTTCCTAGATAAATAACACACTGTACACATTCATCATACGTCGTCGTAGAATTTATCACACGTTTTCATTAATTATTCAACCACAAAAGTTCTTCCCGGACATATTCGTACTGTTCTTATCTTAATTACACGCTGCAAGATTTATAGCGGCGAAGGAAAACGGATTTAGTATGCGTAGATCGCGACAAAGATAGACATCGAGGGCCTCGGTTGGTTAACTGATAACAAGCGAGTTTGCCCGGAAAGCGAAGGATCTTTGGTTCTGTCGGCTCGCGACCCACTTAACTAGAGAGGTTGATTCTTTTTCGAGATATCTGACAATACGGTTGCGTTTATCACCACCTTGTAGCATTTAATCTGGCGCATTCATTTGCACCTATAATATCTCTGTAAAACTATCGTGTGGTAAAACACGTCTGTGAAACACCATGATATCGTTACACCTTCGTCGACCTGGTACGTACAACGAACGCAATCGATTCAATTATTCGGGTTATCTCGAAGCAAATGGACCGATCACGCGACCAATAGAACTACGTTATTATTGGCTGACAAATTTACAACCGAGATCACGGTAATAATAGCTGTTTGCTACAACTTTGACTATCTCGTTGTTTATATTCTCTGGACAAATTTTTTACAATTGAAACATAAATCATTCTTTATTTAAAAAGTGAAATACACGCTCGTGTTTCAGTCTCAGAAAATGAGAAATATCCTTGTATCGGATATAACGCACGCGTGAATTATATTGGGTTGACAATTAAGTAATTGCGTATTTTATCAATACCACCTAATGACAAAATCCGCAATCACATTAGTTGCCAACCCAATACATGTTTAAATACGTTTACGTCCATATAATGGGTAACCATAATAGTCATTGCGTCGCAAGTTCTCTTATACATATGTAATATGCGACATTAGAAAAAATTAGAAAAGAAGAAATCGAAAGTTTATCGCGATTTCGTTAAACTCCGTATTCGTCGAGTCCTTATCGTGGAAAGTCGTATGTACAGAGATTAATGTTTTTCGAAATAACGACAAAGGGATAATCGCGTAATACTCGTTCCACGATATAATAATATCGTGTAAAATAGTTTTGTGGCCGAGAGAATAAGTAACTGGTGAACAAGGTAGGTTTGATATTTCTACGCGGCAATTTACACGTGCCGTAGTATGCTGCAAGGAGCAAGCATACGGTATACACACAGTGCACCTGCTGTATGTTCACCATATGAGCCATTAGGCAATGAACGTGGGCGGTATACGCGTTCTATATGTCGTATTATCGCACGTATATCGAGCCTGCCAATAACAGCTGCTTATATATGGCCTATCCTTTCGTAACACGGTCGAGCTGTACTTCGGGCAACTTACTGCCTATGATGCGATCCCAAAAATTCCGATGTCACGGCGCAACGATCCCGGAAGAGATGCTTCATTAAGAACGAATAAAAAACGAGCGAGAAAGAGCTGCGCATAGTTGGAAAACGAGGCGAATGTAAACGTCGTGTTTCAGCATTCACAGACCATAAATTGATTTTCGTTCGGTGAAATTGGCTCGCGTGTGGTTTAATTACGCGTTATCCTTTCGTTGCCGTAATCGTAGAAGATAGTAGGATGTAATCGTATTTTCCTGAACTTTCCGCGTTATATATTTCGCTATTTCTTACCGTCGTGCGATAATGTTAGTTTGCCTTCTTTTCCTCTTTTTCTTTTCTTTTTTTCCTTTTTTTTCTGAAAGAACCTGACAGTATCGTTGCTGGTTAGTAAACCGTAATAATCCTTACGAGTTACGAGTTAGTAAACCAGTCGCGATACTGTCGCGTTTCTCCGAAGAAAAAGACGTTGCAACGTTATTGCACGACAGGCGAAACAAATAGCGAAATATGTAACGCGAGAAGTTCAAGAGAATACGATTACCACCTACTATTTTCTAGGATTACGGCAATGAAAAGATAAAGCGTAATTAGGTCGAACGCAAGCCAATTTCACCGAAGGAAAATAAACTTTTGGCCTCGGAATCCTGAAATACGACGATTACGTTCGCTTTGCTTTCCAATTATGCGCAGCTCTCTCTGTCTCTCTCGAGACTAGTCGAAACGAATCTGGAATGCAGGACGCGACGTTTCGCAGTGCTCAGCACTGTCAGCGGCGGCTGACATTCTGGGATGAAGAGCGCGCGCGGCTAAGTTTGCTCGCTGGAAGGACACAAAAGCACATAGGCCTTAATTGACCGATGTGTACGAGAGACAAATAGTATCGGTTCGTAAGCGGGGCGCGGCACACAACGAAGATAGCTCGTGTAATCATCCCGTGTTCACCGTGTCTGTCTGCTCGCATTACCAATCCCTTATTTCCTACAAACTGTAACAGTACGCGATTCAAGGAACAGAATCATAGATGAATAGATGGATAGATAGACGAGTCAATACTCTGAGCTATGCATCAGCTTGACATTACACGCCGAGTGTCACACTTGACATAGATCGTACATTACACGATTCCGTTGCCACGTATAATATTATGTGGAAACGCGTACGCGTCGAAACAATGGGACTACAGATACTTCGAACGACGTGCTTCCGCTATTTTTATATATTCTTGTAATCGAATATTATCGTAGCGTACCACGGAACTAACACGCTGATAGATAAGACATCCTTCAGTCGGTTGGAGGATCGTCGGCAGAACTGGCTGCTATCCGATTGGATTGGTCCGATCTGCGTCAGGAGGCTCAATGGTCGATGCTGTCCCGGTACATTGTCCACGTGTTTCGACTAAAGCAGCTAAGTAATTATGGTGAAACATGATCTGTCCATAATTCAATCGCATGACATATGGGCGGCGGTACGACGGTCTTGCCTTTCCAGCTAACGCAAAAACTGTCGACCGAAGTAACAATTTAGTTTATGCAAAAACGCTCGGTCGAAACTCTTATCTTTACGGCACGTATTCTTTTTTCTATTTCACTTTGCAAGTTTGACTTGCAGTTTCAATCGTATACAGTCACAAAGCGCGTTGTATGAGTATATTAGAACTTTAAGAGCCTTTAAAATTGAGAGGCGAGAGAATCTTCTGATTATCTATAGATCGTTTGAACAAAGAGAATTTTAACAGAACAAAGTTCGTTGTACGTTTCTTTGCGTGGAACTACGCACCTACGTAACAGTCACGTTCGTACACGGCATCGAGAAACAAACGTACGTTCGAATTAATTCCGATATTTCTTTCATTACGAAAAGAGGATATATTCTCCTCGTAGATATAACATAAACGTATTTACAAAGACAGATTAAAATAATGAATTTTATGATAAATTGAATAATTCGACGAAATAGCCAGCCATTGGTACGATCAATTGTATCTAATATTAATGAAATGTGCAGTTAAAACGTATCCGTTCTATTTGATGAGAAACATCGTCCCCGAAACTGGCTCTCATTGTCAATTATTGCAAAATCTTCCTCGCATCTAAAAAGATATTACGGTACAAGCTCAAACAATGGAAACTCATAAGCGATGCTGACAATGAGAACGATAGCGTGACGGAGGTCCGATAACCAATATTTTATGCATCGATCCACGGTCAGACACTGAACGAACGTCGATAAATAATAATGGCTATTCTCGTGCTATCCATAAATCCTGATACTTTAAATTACGTGTAGATACCAGTGCATCATGTATTATACGCGTGCTCGTGTATAATACCGACTTTCATAGGAAGCTTCAGCTGCTGCCTCTATATACAATTAACGCGTATTATGCAACTTCTGTATAAAACGACTTTGTAAAGCGACTGAAAGTTTCATGAATTCTTGCATTATAAAGTTTCGCTTATAATCTTACCGATATTGCTACGCAAAATATAAGTAATAAATTGATGAGAATCACAAATCCGTAAACCTCTGCTCGTTGCACCGCCGTGTATGTACGAAAATATGAACGTACGCTCGCGTTATTTATTAATTTATTAATTTGTTTATCTACAGGGGAAACAGCCATTAGTAAAATCCATTAGTTTTCGGTATTAACAAGAGTTACGTGGGATTAAAAAATTCAAGAACCTCGAGGAATGATGGACAGCGTTTAAACGAGTTTTTAAATAGACGTCGATCAATCATTGTCATTTATAGGCAATTCCCTTTTTCTTTAACTTTCAAGTTGACATCAGATTTTACTTCGAGCGTATAATCGAGCGTTAACGCGCTGGTCAAAATCTCACGTCGAGAATAAATAAAAACTATTCCGACTATTATATTAATCTGACATTACTCGATTTCAAGTTAATGACATAAATAAAATTACCACCATTTTTGCTAACGCGACCTCTTAGCCTCTACGAATAGATTATAAATTCTCTCGCCTTCTATCCCTATTTCTTTATCTTCCTACGCGATTTAATTTATTCGAGACAAAATGTTCGCGCTTCGTACGTTTCGACGTTATTGGCAATTAATAATTCATCCTAAAGGACCAGGGAAATCGCTATGTACGCACGATACGTACATGCATAGGTAGGTAGCTTGCGAGAGATTCGAGTCGTTCCAAGTCAAATGTTCTTCCGTAGAACCGTTTCAGATATCGCATAGGCTAAATCGTGCGATCTCGTTGAAAGTGGTAGAGTTAATAACGAGATGTTATCGTGGCAGTAAATTAACGTCTATTACCATTCTCTTGATATATTCGATCTGGAAGCAAGTAACAAATGGAAGTTGGATTTGCGTGTCACAAATTCGGAATCATATAACTTTCGGTACCAAGCAATGTCTAAATTATCAAGGAAAAGTAGCTTAAAGTAGAAACTTTATATATGGTAGAAATTTATCGTAATCGCCTTGTACTGGTAAGAACTGTAATTGAAAGCTTCGTAACGGCGATGAAGTAATTTAGTTTCTAACATTAGACCGGCGATTGAGAGAAACATTTAAACTCTTCGAAATTGCAGTCTAAAACGTTTACAATTCAGTTCGTTGAAAATGGATAGATAGTTTAAAGCTCTAAAACATTTCGCGTTATCTACGGCTCGATTCCTCTTAAGGATCGCAGAATGAAAGGAAACAACAGATAGGATTTTAATACGCGGCTACAAACTTTATTTTAGAGATACGACGTCCCGCTTCGCCTAAACAATTTCACTCGTAAGTATGTAAAATGCCGATAAGCGATCTTTCGCGAACGATCGATGTACTATTTCATTTTGGACAACATGAAAAAAAAAAGAAAACGATAAAAGAAATCCTGATATAAGCGTACCAAGGGAGGCTGTGAAGTTGACGACAGAAACCAACCATCGGATAAGGAAAAAAGCAGGAGTTGAAATTCAATTACGTAAATGCAAGGAGACCGAAGAAACGGTTTGTGCGGTTCGGCGCTGATAAATTAGGTTTCACTGTAGAAATCTCGAGGCAGCTGATAAGCCGAGGTATTAAGAGGAAAGATTTTGAAGAAAAATGATGGAGGAGGGCGAGGGGTGAGAATATCAGGTGAACCGGCAAGAAGTTAAATTCAAGTGATCATTGACACGGATGGGTTATGCGAGGAAATTATAGATCGCTGACCGTTGCTCGTTAGATTCACGCAATTCAGCATTGGCTGAACCAACGATCTCGGTTTCTCGTAGAATTCTACCTTTATATTCGATTTGAAGCCGTCTCAGCGAAGCTGGTCCGAAACGAACCTCGTTTAAATAATTCAAGCAATTGCCTGTTCTCTCGGTCTTTATCGCCATCAAACCGTGATCAAATCCTTTAAGGCGTGAACGATGATAACGTAGAATTCGTCCTTGAAATTTCTGTGGAACAGACTGGCAAGAAAAAGTAGGATTACAGGAGACAATTACTTGCTCGGTGGAGATCTATGGTATAACGAAAGACGCTGACGAGCCGCGCTCCACTAAATGCAACAGAAACGTTACAATTGAGAAAGAACGACTGGTACTCCTAGTGCAGGTCCCACAGAAATCAAGCTGCACGGCAAAAACAAAATTAATTACCACCGGTTCAAATTGACAAAGACACGAAAATATCCTAACGAGAAAATATTTTTAAAATTGTGTTATATTTCACGTTAGAATGCTCCATACTATGCTTGTAGTATATTCCGTTTGAAGAATATAATTCTACGTTAAATGCAACGAGAAAAACGTTCGTTTAAAATTAACTAAAAAATACATGTACGTATATACGTCGATAAATCTCAGGAACAATATCACGTTCTATTATAAATTCTCGGCTTACCGTCGGATTCGTAGAAAATCTCCTATCCAAAATGCAACTCATCGTCGAGCCGTGAAAAAATTAGTCGTCGTTTCGAAGAGAATTGAAAAAGTCTGGTGGTCGAGCTTCTGCGGTTTTTCGTTATACATTACGCGCACGACGCGGCGCAACTCGACGCGACACGACGCGTTTCCTTCCCACTGTTCTGTTTACGGTAGATCGTATCGTAGTCGTAGACAAGCAAATTTACCATAGTTATATTCTCATGTACAAGCGAAATTTATACCGCGTCCAAACACTTTTATTTCGAGTCGACTTCATTCAACGGAAAATGTTTTTTTTTTTTTTTTTAATCATCGTCCCGTCTCCGACCAGAAATTCGTGGAAATACCAGAAACTACTAATCTTTTGCGCGCGTTATTCGTTTAAAGAGATTCTTGCAAATGTTCGGTATTTTACGAAACGTCAAAGATAGGTTGAGAAGGAAAATTTATCTTTGGGTAAATGTCAGAACAACGACTTCAATGTCGAGTCTGCTCTTCTTATACGAATCGTTTGTATCTGTCGTAGCCATACGATACTATCGATAGATAGGCAATAAAGCACATCGTGTTCGTTGTAACTTTTCCATTACTTGAACAGTTCGTTCGTGGTTTCGCCTACATCTCTACGGTTTTAATGCGTAAACCGGAATTTTAACAGAGCTCGTTGCCTCTTAAGAACGTTCGGAATTTATGGTGGAAAAAAGTTGCAGGTTCAGAGACTTGTACATCGCACTAGGTATATCAGCGCTATTACGGGTGCAATTTCTACTGAAAATACCTGAAATCGTGAAACTTTTGTAATTACCAGCACTTTCGTAGGGCGACACAATTGAAAATGTTACTGGTTCACGAACTTCACGATACCGGCAAAGAATTTAAACTTTAAAAAACACGAGAACGAAGCTCTAAAGTCGTTTGAAGAATGAAAAGGATAAGAAATACGAACAACGTTATAAAACAAATTCGTAATTTCTTTCTTGCAGCACTCGCAATAGCGCGATGGAAGAACAGCATTGAAATATGCTAATCGTACGCTCAGAAATACCGATAACACGTAAAATTCTATTTACCTAGAAATTATTTTTCTCCTCATTCAACCATCCAATCTCTCGCATCGGGTCGAGTGATCTTTCGAAATGTCTACGTCTCTTGGTAAACAGTTTCAGCTTTCCTCGAGGAAACTTCCATCTCCTTTTCCTCCATTATCTTTCTTTTTCTATTTTTTTAGTTACCGCCTCTCCCTCTCTCTCTCTCTCTCTCTCTCTCTCTCTCTCTCTCTCTCTCTCTCTCTCTTTGTTACTAGCTTTTCCTCTTTCTTACAATTAGTCGCTGTATCATTCTTATTTCTTATTTCTCAGATTGCAAGAGAGGAAACGAGCTAATCGCTCATTCTCTCTCTTTCTCCTCGTCAAGAGATTTCTTAAACAACCTGACTCCACCTCACAAGCCAACGAGAAGCCTCTCTCTCCTTGGATAGTCTTTCCTTCCTCGTTCATTCGCAGACCTCGCTCTTCGTCGTTCTCTCAGCCGACGTAGCTGGATACGAGTTAACTATCATAGCTGAGATATTTGTTTGGGAGGAAGAATAGGAAAGCTGGGTAACACGAGGCACAGACCATTAGAACTAAGCTCTGTTAGTGGCATAGGGCGTATCAAGGTGCATTCAAGCTACGCTGGAAAATGTAGTCGCCATTAACAGTGATACTTTCGCCAAGATGCTGGGCGGTCCAGATGTTTACCCACCGACTTCCAAGCAACAGAGCAACTAAAAATAAGTTTAGCTTGCTCGCTAACGCAAACCACTACCGCGTCGGTAGAAACTGCTTTTCTTCTCTGCTTTACAATGATCGTTACGTTTATGTCATTAGCGTTCATTTGTATACGTTTTTAAGTAAGTAAGCAAAGCTGCGACGCTCTGCCTGAATGCGTGGCTATTTGTAGAGATTTGAGAAAAGAACGAATCGTTGGCAGACTTTAAAAGGGCCTCTGTGGAAATTTCCAACACGATCGCGCGTCAAACTTTCTTGCGTATCCTCGTTTGAAATAACGCCGCTTCGAAAACGCCCATCATACACGAATTTCATAATAATAGTAACTATTTCGTTGGGAAAACGTAAATAATCGGGCAGTGCTTTTAATTATATTTTATCATGGTACGTTCGCGATCATAGTTAAGAGGATTTTCATCCTCTTTAGGAACACGAACATTTCATCGCTGTAGGATAATTTAGCTGTTAAAATAAGATGCTATTAAACATTATTGCTAGGAAATAATTTTATGGAAAATCAGTTCGTAAAGAACGATGATAACCATAAATTGTTGTTAGCTACGTAAAGTATATTTATATATTGTTTTCACTGTCCATTGCATAATGAATCAATCTATTTAAATAATATTACGAAAATGCAGGAAATACAATATTAACACAGCTACGTACACAGTGCCGCGAAAATTAACCAATTAACTGAGGAATTTAGTTTTAGAAATCTGTCATGGGGTTAGATCGTGCAGCGCGTAAATAAATACAAGCAACGACGAGTATACGCATCGCGGTAAAGTTTTTGTTTCACGTGCATACTCGTTAAACGCGGTTAACCGGTGAAAGAAGATAGCTAAGTTGACTATAGCTAAAAAGAGGAAGATATGGAATCGTGGTAGTGTGTGTATTCACTTCCAACAAAAAGATAGCCAAACTCGAAAGCGATAGAGGAATAGGGAAGAAACCCTGCGAAGATTTCGTCGAATGGCTTGTCACGAACGACTCTGTTAGGTTATTTCATCGTTTCTCGCCGTTATCCTGGTAGGCCTGCGAGGGACGATACGATGTGATTCGGGTCGAACTAAGAAGTATCTTTCCTTAACGGAGAAAAAAAAACGATATTGAGCCATCAAGGGCGCGTGCGAACTTGCGTAATCCCATCAATTACTATCACCGGAACGTCTAGTCTGTTGGAAAGGAAGAGAAATAAATAAACAGCAACTACTGCTACGTAATTTGCTACCGGCGTTATAAAATAGGAAAATGGAAAAAGAGGAGAGGCGTTCCGTTTGAAAGTAGAAACAGCGATGCAGAAAGTAAAGCGGCTAAAGAAAGAGTCCAGAGAAGCAAGAGAATTATACAAATAAGTATCGAAAAGCGAGAAAGTTACTCGTCGAATTAAAAGGTATATATCTTCAGACTTATCGACCTATATACCATATATACATATAGCGATGCGAAAACGAAAACACACAGAACACGTACAATACGCACACCGGTACATGAAAATAACAAACAGAACAGCGTTCGGTTTGGATTTCATTTTCGTTGGCAGTAGCAGGAAACGCGATACTTCGAACGGTTGGAACGCGACTGGTCGCTTGGTTCTCGTCGCCCCGATATAAGCGAAGATATAAGAGAAAGCGAAGATACTTGAGCTTGACAGTGGCATAAATTAAGCTCTCTTTCGTGCCGCGTCGTACGGCGGGTTAGCGTGTCCCAACGGTTTTGTGACTGCGACGGCGAAGCGACGCGATGTCAAGGATATTCCCGGTTATTCTTTGCGCGATCGTCAACGTGGACGCGAGTCAAATAGCATTTCGCCTTTTTAACTAAATCTTGGTGATTTTTGCAAGCTCTGTGACTTTCGTAAACTCTATATTTTATTCTTTTCAGTTTGGCTGGCATATCTACGACTGAATTCGTGTTCTCGTTAATTGCGACAATATACTTACACGTATAGACGTTAAGTTATATATGCAATAATAAAATGCAAATGTGTCTTCGCACTTGCGAACAAGATATTATAGCGAGTACGCGCATAGTCAGTTTTAAACTATCCGTTCTTTTTCTCTTTCATCTTTTCTCGTACTTGTCGGTAACGAGAAAAACGCTGAGAATTGATAGCGTGAAAATCCCGTATATTTTACCAGTTCCTCTTAAGCACCGACTCGAAACACGTCTGAATCTGTTATTTATAATTTTTCGCTAAGTAGTCGTTAATAATTTACGGCCACTCGGTTTTCTTTGGCCGATCTTTTTTCAGAAATTATTCAACCAGCAGCAATTAAGCAACTTTGTTTGTTGTTATTTAAATTTTCTACTCATTAGCGTGTCACAAAGACCAGCAATGGAAAATGCTTGTTTACATTTTTCTGATTTCATTCCGTTCCTCGTTACGAACCAATCGTGAAAGTTAATTAAAAATTAATCACAGGCAACATCGATTGTTATTTTATTTTACGTCATATTTTTTCATCTGAATTAAATGTAACGTACGATTGTTAACTCGATCGATCACGCACAGATCGTCACATAAATCTCGGTCCTGACCGTGGTGAACGTTACCATATTACGCGTTTGTTTATAAAAAATGTAAAATAAATCTTCAGCACGACCGGAACGTTACATACTTCTGCCATATGCACGTAATAGCGTACTGAATTTCACGATACGACGAGATGCTTTTTTAGGAATATCAAGCCAAAACGTTGTACATGTATAACGTGTGCGAGAAATATTTTTAATCGATCTCTTCGAAAACAAATAACGAATAAACATAAAATGCGATATGACATTTCTATGGGGAAACCTTTGCCAGATGCGAAGCGACGGTATTGCGTTGAGACTGTTGCCGCTTCTAACTTTAAAATGCAAATATAAAAATGAAATTTCGCTTCTAATCCCACGTATTAAAGATCGAGTTTAATCCCTGGACGGATATATCTTGGAATGGAATATTTAAGAGCGGCCGGCCAACGGCGATAGCTTTTTTCCGCTACGCGAGTGATCGACGAGTTTCGTAAAATTCATTAAAACGAATTCCCGCTCGACGAAACTGGCTAATGACTAATGACGAACTCACGAGCCACCGTGTTACCTATATACTCATTAGTCGATAAAACTTTCGCAAAGACGAATTGCCCGTGCGCTTGGCCAATTGCGCGCAATTTCCCTCAATGTTCCTACCTTGAATAATGAAACAGTAGCGCGAGCCAGGTAAAAGTGGTCTCTAGTTCTACAGGTCATTACGCGTTACTCTACATGCAACTACGTACAACACGTCCGGTTTAACTGGAAACGATCAAATATCTGGAAGAATACGAATGACACGAAAATATGTTTAAGGCGAAAGTCGTACGGTATCGAGAGGGACCACGCACCGTGTTATTTATCTGTTTGATCTTGCGATATCCTTCAGACGTTCTATGGAGGCGACAGTAAAATTTTGAAATGGATATCTCCGTTTTTTTATCGCATATTCTAGTAGCTGATAATCAGATGTTTTCAAAATAATATGAAGTCGCGTATTTTGAAGCATCCGGCATCAGGATACGAACTTTCAAATCCGCTCGATACAAACAACTATGTTCGTACCGAAATTTACCGCTCAGAATTGACGAGCTGTTTTGGAAATATTGGAAAACTGTAAGCTTGCGTTCCAACAATGTCATACCAGTAACAGCACTATCAAAAACATCTTTCTGTACGGTGTACATCGAACAACGTTAATGCTGGATTATGTGGAGGACGTAACTTTGTAGCGTTTTGAAAACATCTGAATGTTAGCTATAAGGACATATGATAAAAGATGGAGGTAGGAATTGAAAAATTTTAATGTTACCTCTACAGCAGATCGCAAGGTCATTGCAAGACCAAATAGATAGAAGGGGAAAAATACGCCCTGCTCGATACCATACAACTTCCGTACGGAACATTTTTTCGTATCGTCCGTGTTTTGCCAGATATTTGATCGTTCCGAGTAAAACCGGACATATCGTATATCGGTTTCCAACTGCCTTTTACGTTACAAAAAAATTGTAGCATTTTTATACTAAACAAGTTGCAGCATTTTTCCGGTATTATTAACAGAAGTATAATATACGAAATACGTATTTCTCTGTTTCCCTGTCTCTCTTTCTTTCTCTTTTTAAGGTAGGAAAAATGCAGCAAAGAATTCATTCTATGCAGAAATGGAATTTTCTGTAGATACTTGAAAGTTGGAGAACGGTCGATCGGAAAGAAACGTAGAAGAAAGACGCATTTAAACGCATCGTCCAAATCACCGTCAGCTCTCGCCACGAACCACAATTTACATAGAAACTCAACGTTAAGTCAATTCCCAGGAGCGCGATCCAACGATCGAGTGAAAAAACCTTCGGCGATCTCTTCTTTGAAAGTGACTATAAAAAGAAAGTAAATCTGTCAGATAAAAGAAGCGTCGTAGGTAAATCACGTAGAAAACAGTTTTATCGCGTGCCGAAAATGTTCCAGTTCTCTTAAGAGGCGACGATTTATGTTTATCGAATACGCAACAACCACGTAATTCGTCCCACGGTAACTAACACTAAACGGCAAATACGTGTAAAGTACACGTACGTATCTATCCATATAACTGGTATCACATGTTCGCTTTTCCCAAGATTTTCGTTCGTTGCATCGGTTATCGTACAAGTAGGTGTATTTCGTGAGGTATATCTGAACTATTGAGTTGAATATTTAGAAAGGAATTCGGTGTAGCCGTTGCGAAACTGAAAGATGATTTTATAATAACGGCAAATAGTCGATGCATACATTGGAAAATCAAAATTGCGATGAAAAGAAAATTACTCGTTTACCTTTGATTGCTTATACAAATGTTGGAAAACCTTGCTCAAATGTTTATCGTCCTTTTCGTTTGTAGCGCGTCGAGCACGAATTACCGGCACACGGATGAATACACGTTCGATCGGTTGTACGACTCACCCATCTCTCGCGGGTACTGGTATTCACCGACTGTATGGCCTCCAAATACCGGTATTCATGCATGCATAGCTGCAAGTATTTTGCAGCGAAAGAGCTTTCCGCTCAACTGATCCCTACATACTCCCCTGCCTTCTTTCCATCCCTTTACCTCTACATTCGCTATGATGAAATCTTCGGCGCCGCGAAACCCCTAAAAAGTGAAGCGAGACCACCAAATTTTTTTTCTTCCTTCCAACCGCGCCAGATTCCGAGAAATGCACCTGCTACCCGCGGTTCAATCTTATCCGATCTTACGAGCTACGCTTCCTTCTCGCGGCGATATCGCTCTATAAATACCTTTTTTTCTCATCGCAGCGGAATGTTAACCATGTCACGGATAAATGCATGCATATACAAATGACGGCTTGGAAATTTTTCCAGTGGCAAGCGAACGCTTCCTCTCCGCCAGGCACTGCGCCAATTTTAAGCGTAATACGCGTATGCTTCTTTTCGTGCCCTATACGTTCACATTAAAGAAAACTGTCCAATGTTTACGTATTATCTCTTTCCATTTCGATCGATCTCTCAACCGATACCGTTTTATTCGTCGTGTCGCTAATAGAATTCATGGAACGTACACACATACACACACACACACACATTCTTTTAATGCACTATCTTAGAAATACACGCGTTTGAAAATTCTCCACGAGTATTTCTTTATGATAACAACCTTGTAAACGTTAGTTCACGTTCGTGTATTAATTATTCGATTAGTAAAAATGGTATCTTTTTCTCTTAATATCGAACGTTTCAAGGAAGTTTCCTAATGTTACGTGGTTTACGTAAGACATTGGCATCCTCTAAACTTTAAACAATATATCGTGTTCGACAGCTACATATTTCACGGGGAAGGAGATTACCGTTTTCGTTTGAATGCTTGAAAAACTCTCTTGTTGAAATCTCTATGCTACAGTTGCAAGTAAAACTCGCTCCATTGTTACGCGATGAATCCACGTCGATCAGATCGTTTTAAAGCGAAATATTCAAAAGCGTTAATAAAAAGATCGTAACCTATCGTTTCTGCGATCGAAAGTGCTGACAAATTTTAAGGATTATACTAGCGTGATTTATAGAAAAATTATACTCTCGTTCCAGAGACTTCTTTCTTCTTCGGTATTAGTCTTCCAGTCAATCTAAGAAGACACCGAACTCACATTTGAATTTTAAGCGTTTCTCCAAAGAATCGGAAGCTCGCTCCTCAACGACCTCGTTCGTATTAAGGCCAAAAGTTCAAAGATCATCTTTCAATCGTCTCCTTCCAACTACAATTTCCCTATTCTACGTTAATCTCTACCTTAACGCGACTACGCTAATACTGAAATGCGAATCGCACCGTCAAAGATAGAAACGATAAGAAGAACGCTTCTCTACGAAGATGTATTTTACATCATTTTTGACAAGATATTTATGATTTATATAACAGTTAAATTCTGCTCCACGTGGAAGAAATATCGCTACTCTAACAGACGAGCAATTAGCTTTCCTGTCAAAGGTCGGTATCTTTTGAAATATATATACGTGAAATTCTAACGTAACTATGTTACAATTAGATAAGAATTCATTAAAATGGAAGCAAGTTCATCGACACTAATATATATATACTACACGCGTATGTCGCTATATTATTTCAATGATAGAAAGTCTCGTTTTATTCTATCCATTTATATTAAATCCGAGCGTATATCGTATTACATATTTGAAGTATTCTGTACGATATAACGCATAATTTAACATTGAATTTTCTTTTAAAACGAGACCGTGAGACGTTCTCGCCGCTACGGAGTTTTATCTCCGTTCCGTTTTAAATTGCGACATACATTTTTCTGAAACAGAGAAAGGAATAAAGAGGGGAAAGCCGACTCGTCTTGCTATCGTTTAACAAAGGCCACGCATTATCAAAGGTTCCTAGGGATGCGGAATTGATCGCTCGTTAGAGAAGCGGTGGTAAGCTGAAATAGCATTTCTACGGTCTGTGATGCGGCAGGTGTTGACGAACAAAGGTGAACGAAGGGATTTTTCCCCTTATTAACACATAGTCTACCGTCCTGTAGCTGGGTAGCTGCATAATATGTATATACATGCATACGTATATAGCAGAGCCGCGAACAGAACGTTTAAAACCATTCTCTTTTTTCCAACTCGAACAAACGCAGATCGGGAACAATGCACTGTACGCGTGTTTCCCCACCTCGTTAAATCTCAATTGGTTTTCCGAGTGATCAAAAAATTGATCGATAGTTCTCCTGTACTTCTTGCGACAAACACGACCTCCGAATTAATTGTTTCTCGAGTACGCGCTGCTTATTAAAATGAGTACGACTTTCCTTGAAGATCTTACTTTCGGACGAGCTTGTAGTACAGTTACCTTGTACACTCGTCGTTAGACACCAATATGCTCTTTAGACGTACCTTAACCACGACGATTCATGTCGTCGAATTAAAATTTATCGATGGATGATCCGACTTGATAACGTATTTTTAGCAATCACAGTATGTATATGTTATCTTCCGAGCAATAAATCGGTATTTCTTACTAATCACAATAGTTGAAGTTTGTTCGTAAATATTGGTTCATCGCGGAGAGGACAGAGGATTTTTACGAATTTTCCGTTTGCACGAACTGACAAGGTATGATCGATGGTGATATATTGTTTTCATTCGCCGGAGGAGATGAAAGGCATATTGACTTTCTTCCAGAAAAATGTCAAAGTGATTTTTTTTTACATTATACGAACTCGTACATTACGCTTAATGACTTTCAATCTTTCGATATTACGTCGTTTATTAATTTTTTATTAACCACGCAGCCATCTTGGATTATCGTACGTATTCGTTAAGTAAAATCTCTACCATAATTCAGGCAACTGATAATCGAACATGGTTTCTCTAAGGCACGATCCATTGGTTCGATTGATTGTACAACATAAGCTAAATCCCTTAAGACTCATTGTCAGAGTATGCCTGTCATTGCATGCGTCATTGATCACCCTCTCTACTTCAGCAGGGTTCTAACAATCTTCTATATTCTACAGTGTTAATTCGGGCTCGATCGTAACGCCCCCTCTGTCACGAGAATAACGCTGTGTAACGAGTCTTTTAATCATGCAAATACTTTCCGATCCAATCATTTCTGTTAAAGTCAAATGGTCGCGATGGATTCGATAGATAAAAGGGAACTCGTTCGAGTTTCATAAACGAGTCAATCTTTACACATTATTGTAAGTGTAACGACCTCGTTGCAACTCGATTCCGAGTCACCTATCTGTAAAGATGATTTCATAACGCATTAGATGTAACATGTCTATTCATCGTCGAATGTCTGCCATTCAATAGCGCCGATCAATTTCCAGGAACCGTCAAAGTCGTCGTTCAGTCATATTTCTATTTACTATCCGCGCTATACGTACATACGTATGCGGTACACGTATCATGTACATAGAAGAAAAATTAATTTTCCATTGTCGACACGTTATTCTAGACTCCCTTTGAATCGTATTACAAATTTAATTATCAAATGAGGCGACAAGCAAGATGAAAATGGCGACCTTTCTTTGAGGTACTAATCGCAAATCGAAAAACAGTAGAAACGACGTACAAATCGAGAAAAACGTCTACGGAAAAATAATAATAAAATACTGAAAGGAAAGAATGAAAAAGCTAAGATAGTTTTACTATCATAACCTCATACGTAACAATTAATTCGCTGTATAGATTATCAGTGTTTCGTTTAATAGACATATTGGTCAGCGGAAATACAATCGTTCGCAAACGCACCGAACATACACGAAGTATATAATCGCTATATGATCAGCTTTAACCGTTATTGATTTCCTTACAAATGAAACTTCTCGCAAAATTCACTAAACGAAGGCGTTGGCAAATTTTCGTGAGAGTCGTTTCGAGAAAATCGCCTGTTTAGAAATTACAGGAAACGACCGTAACGTTTTGCCTCTCGTGACTTGCGAACCTCTTACCGAGAACGAGAGAACAAAGGATAGAACGCTAATAATCTAAAATCATGGAAACTAAAAAAAAACTAAGACGATTCATTACTCACCGTTTTTGAAGAGGCACGAGACAGGTACAACTTTGGAAATGAAACACAAACAATGACAAGATGCCACCAGCACCACTGATCATCACTCGTTGAATGCATGTCTATCACGACGGAATCTCACAACACACATTTGCGTAGTACTTTTCAACCTGTTCTTGTTCTACCGGAAAAAAGTTTGAACTCGTTCGGGAGAAAACATACGAATGCAAAAAAAAACAAATAATTCACGAAAGAACGTTGAAATTCGATTCCGTAGCTGACTTCCGATCGATGAAAAATCGATAAACTTGGTGCCAAATGAAATTATTATCGAGAATCAGAACGCGCACGAAAAAGAAACATTTTTCACTGATCGATGAAACGTACACGGATAAAGAACATGGCGGTCGTGATTCGTTTACCGGATAACGCGGTCCAGACGATCCTCGATCGATTAGAGGTCGATGGGATTAATTCAGGAATCGGGCACACGAGCCCCACGATCGTCGAGCGAGCATTCGCGCGCGAACACTAAAATTCGGTTGCTCGTTCACGGGTGAAACGCGAGCGTTGCTCGATATTCGCGACGTTTATCGCGACAATGAATAACAGGCGGTTCGATCGGGCAAACTCAAAAGGACGATTTAGTGAGGCAAGATAAAGGCGCGCGCGCGGTACAGTCGCGGAACGTGAGTGCCGCTTCGGATGTCGACTGATCCCGCAGGCTGATGGAACGCGCACGCCCTCTCTAACGTCGTGCGACTCACCACGACCTCTGGCTCTGGCTTTAGCCTCAACTCTGTCGAATAAGTATACCCTGTCAGATTAGCTGGAAAACGTTTCTGTAGTTTTCTAATTTCATACTTTTCTGTTTTCCTTTCCATTTGACTTTGCTTCGTCTTTTGCCTTGCCACTCTGCACAGATAGAACGCTTACAAGTCCGAAATGCGATATACAACGTTCGTTGTTTTTATCGTCCATTTGTCTACGCTTCGAAACGATCGACTGTACGAAGCGATACATCGATCGACATTTTAAACAAGTTTCGAAATCGATTCGATCTTTGGTCACAACTATCGTTCGGGATTCAGGATTACTGTCCGCTTCGTGGTGACTGATTCTTCTTATAAGCTGCGTACCGTTTTTTTCCATTTTTCCATTTTTCCAACCGGAACATGGTAACGGATTTTCGTTTCGACAAATTTACGCTCGCGTGCGTATTTTCAAACGCGTTATATAAATATACAGGGTGTTCGACTACAGGTATCAGGAAATTTAAGGGGTGATTCTCGAAGCCAAAATAAGACGAAAATCAAGAATTAAAAAATTGCTTTCTCGGCTTTGTTTTGTAGTTATCGATAATTAAAGATCGCTGAAGATACCTCTGCACGCGAGCAAACCTCCTCACATTCTGTATATTTATAGATGAAGCTTGCGTGTTAATTCTTCACGTGATAAAGATTATTCATGTGACCCGGTTATAATCTAATAAGGTACACCGAATCCAACATTTCTCCCGATAGAATTTTGACGCAAAGGCGTGTACAGCTTTCGACATCTTTAATTACGCATTCGTGAATCGTCCAAAATAAACATATTTATCGACTCATTAGCGAAAGATGTAAGTGTGGCTGTCAAGCGTCTCCTTAAACTTTGTGTTAGTTTGCAGAAAACATTATCGTCGCGTGTTGCATCAAAAATGCCCGATTATCATAGATTCCTGATAAAATATTTTCCATTAAATTCTCATCTGATTTCTAAATTCGATTCGCGTTAAATTTTTAATTCGCCGAAGCTATCGAAAATGTTCGAAAATATTTCTTTGCTTCTCTTCTTTCTCTTGTTTATTGCTTTTCTCTGGTTTCGCGTGATCGCAAGATTCAACGAAGACGAGTCTTTCGACAGAAATCCACGGGAGAAACTCACCGACTGTGAAGCGTAGCCATGTTTATATACGTCGCGATCGTGGCGGCTGACAGTTCCACAGTGCTACGTACTTAAGTTGTCGGTGAAACATTTACGAAAAGAAAAAAAAAGAAAAAAAAGATGCAAAGCTAGAGAATATCGAACCCGTACGCAGTGCTCGGAGCATCCTCCAGCGCGCCAGTCCTCCTTCTGCTTTACGAGCTACGAGACGCGACAGACGCGACGGCGAGTAAGGAGCCGTGGCAAAGAGAGGTTTCCGGGTACTCCTGTGGGAACAGGAGGACTCGCGACGTCACGGTTCGACAAGCGAGTACGTAGTCGCTGTTTCCACATCCTTGAGTCGCGCGACTTACTCTTTCGTCGATTTCATTCGCAAAGTAGGCGCTTCAGACTTCAGACTGAAACGTACTCATTCGCGTGTGCACTACGCACGTGCCAAAGTATCGTGAGACTGGTTTACGTTTCCGACGCTTTTCCACATCGCTGCAACTGCAGATACTTAGGCTGGTGGTAAAACGCTAGTTAAAAAATGATCAGGTGTTTAATGTTTTTGCCACATCGAGTACGGAGGATGAAAACGCGATGTAAATGTCTAGCGTATGAAGCGAGTCTGAGTCAGAGTTAAAACGAGTCTCTGTCGGAATCAGAAGAATCCGAAGTCTCGATAAACGATGAAATCGCGGTACCATTTCGATTTACGAGCGGTGATTCCTCATGAGTTTGAGTCTCGTTCGGTCAATTTGTCTTCGTAAATTGATTCGCCGCGTCTCGTACCGGCCGACTTGCGTGCACGGCATATCGATAAAATACGTCGTTCGATCCGTGATAACACCTATTCATCTCAGCTATATCGCTCTGTAAGGATGCAGCGCGCTATTGACAGCGTTTGAACCGACGCTTCTTTTCAATTTTAATCAGGTTATTCAAAATTTCTTAAAATAGTAAGAAATTTAACCTGTACGAATTTTCTGACGAAAGTACGCTTCATTGTTTTCGCTATACAAATATTATACTAAACATTACGCTATACAAATCATAGGTAATTTCTTAGGTAAAAAACCAACAGAAACCACAAGTACTAACGAAGTACGGAGATAAAGGATGATCAAGAAAGGAACGTTAAAAGATTATTCGTTGTACGCGAAACTCGTTCAAAAGGCAGAGTCCCATTGAAATTTAGCGGTCTTCTTAGATCCGTTAACGTCTCCTGTGTATAACTCGAAACTTGGAACTCGCAGCTTGGCATATCCTTCTCTTTTGTTTTCGAAATATAGGACGAGCGCGCACGCTAGAGGGAAAGAGAGAGAAAGAAAGAGAAAGGGAGAGAGAAACGTCAGAGAGTTAACGTAATTTAGTAAGTATCTTCCGTCTAATAGAATAAAAGCTCAAGAAGCGGCCTACTTGGAGGGCGAAGGATCGCGACACCGGGAGGAATAAAATCCTCCGAAGGCTTTCGTTTTACCTTTTTCCAGTTCAACAGGAAGAATGGAGACTGACAAAAGAGGGAATGGGAGTATCCGTTAGACCATGAAATACGAGTGAGAGGAGTTCGTTCGTCTTAAAAGCTACGCTGTAAGCTATGGTCCATATGAAAATCTCAATAATACCGTCTCACGCTGTAATTGGGCAACCGAGCATTCGAAGCTCGGAAATTGCCTACAAATTACCGGAAATATGGACCGATCTTACGCTTCGACGATGCTCCACCATTTTCCGTACCTTATTATGAAAGTCCCGTCCAACTCCGGTTCCACGTTCATCGCGTTGTATCTCCGAGATAAAAGATTTTCTCCACTTGTTTCTTACGCGCGTTGAATATTATTGTCCAAGGAAAGACGTTACGCGATTCGTCGTTTACTCGTGCATGTTGAATTACAGAGATTCAGGAACAAGTAATTGCGTGTGTGACTGAAAAATTTCAATCAACGTATCGTAAACGATGCTTTGTAAGATGGCTCGTAATATGAATGGCAGAGGGCCGTGACAATCGTTTCCTTTTTCCGATTTTTTTTTCCGATTTTCTGTTGTTTTGTTACGTTGATAACGGTCAGTTTTCGAAGAATAAAATTGGAAATATAGACGTGCCTTCCTCGGATAGAAATTAATCGAATGAAATAATTATTAGATCAAAGACAAGAATTATTACACCGTATAATCTGGCCTTTTATTTTTATAATTTAGCCTTCAACCAATACACTGGACACGGATGAAATTATTTAGGATTCTTTAATTAATTTAATCTAGGAGAGAGGAAAGTAATGTCGATTCGGTTGTCGTTTTAGATGATCTTTGACGTACACATCGCGAAATAGACCAATAATCTAATTTGTGTAATAATTATTCCCTTGAGAAATTAACAATTAATAATAATTGACACGTTAGGATGAAACAATTGATTAACGAGTGTGGGTACGGTGGACAAAAATCAGACTTTGCATATGATGAAGTATATGTACGTAGATATACGTATTTCTTGAATGGTTTCTGCGATGCATGCTAAATGCTAACAGGCCGAATATACCGGCTAACTAATTGTTTCGCACGCTTTTTGATCGACTTCAAACAGACACATTCACAAACGTAGCGACGCTTCGCCTTTTCGGTAACAATCATAAGCGCGCGACTCACGTTTTATTGTCGCGAAACGTAAATTGCAGAGTAGACTTCACTGAATGAACATTATATAAAAAAACGGTTGCAATAGCAGCATCAAAGTACCCTACGGTCACCTATATCGTCTACGCTCTAGAATAAATCGCGATACAAAGGCCAATTGAAAGAACAAATGCTATTTTTGAGAGTCTCGTCGATAAACGAAAAGGTAAATTATAAAACTATATGATAAAACGAAGGACTTCTTTTGTTTATGAGTTTAGGTAAATGTGACGCAGAAAAAGGCGTGGAAGCTTCTTAGAACCTGCGAAAAAGCGTGTCTGTGCTTCTAGACGAAATGGATTTCTGACATCAGACGAAATCGAGTCTGCGAAGTAAACGCAGTAAGTTGATAATTGCAAAGGACGCATATGTAACTTGTGTTTTGTTTCTTACCAGTCGGATACTCTGAACACGCCTGATTTTTATGTGGAAACGGATCTCCTCGAATGGAAACGAATAGCGAGACTCGATTGATCAAAGGCTTGATGCTTTCTCTCTGTTTCTTTTTTTTACCGGTAACAGTGTTGGTATTTGCGTGTGCATGCGTCACGTGCATGCACACGCACGTCACGGCGCCGAGAAATTGTGGCTGCGGTATCAGACATTCGACTGTGCCTCCAGAGCGCAGGTTTGCAAAACTTTCGACACGACCTGCTGATTTTGCTTCCGCTGACCAACACGGCCTGTAGTTCCACTTTCGGAAACCAGCGTGGGGTTAGGAGTATACGTTGGTAACAATCCAGGACGATTTATCGGTGACGTTCGTTGGGTCAAAAATCATTCGGCGCTAGAACGCTCCTCATGTTCATGCGAACTTTTCGCAATTCGCAATTGTTTCCCGTTGATTGTCCCACGTACGCGAACCTGCGCACGAACATCGCGCTTCACCACGCTTCACCTTCCATTTCCATTCACGTACCTTATGAACCTGTCAGCGATACGTAGAATTCCATCGCGATCAATAATCCATTTATGTGCACAGAAAACGAAGCAAAATATCGGGCGTTCTTTTATTTCCGATTTGAGTTTCTCAGAAGTCAGTTGTAATTAATCCCTTAACGAACTAATAAAATTACGAATTCCAGACAACAGATCGTTGTCTTTTATATTATGTTGTATTTTTCTATTCTTTCCTTTTTTTTTCTTTTTTTCTTATTATACCAAAAGCTTCGGCTTCGATGGTGGTACACCGGTGTTCGCTACTCGCGTTTTACCCGTTCTCTATTTTCAGGTATCCTTCGGCCGTACACACCTTTGCACCCTTGCCGTTCGTCATCTCTCATTCTCGACACACTGTACAAACAGCCCTGAGAAAGAAACCGAATCTCAGCTCTCGCGGTTGTGTAAATAGCACGAGATGGTTGACCGTCTATCCACAGAGAAACCACTGGCCGGGATCTCATTTATCTATACGCTGGTAGAGACGGCCACTACCCTTACATTAGTACCGTAACAGAAAGGTAGAAGGGAACTATAAATGAACGCTTGTGGTTGTCTACCGACACTTGGCTACAGTCCTGTGTACATGAAAAGAGGTGAAGCTGTAAGATAAGAACTAGACGATATACGAAGAAACCTCGCAGGGATAAGGGAAGCAGAAAATGGGGCAGAGACAGAGGTCAATCGTAATCAGTATCGATTAATAGATTATAGATAGCGATTTAATGAATTCTATTTAACCAGTTTAGTCGTTGCAACTTTTTTGAAAAATTTCGAACAAACCCTTTCTCAACAGATGATTGTATTAAACATATCGTATAATTCGTCATATTATAATATACTTCATAAATCTCTGAAACGTGAAAGTACAATACGAAAGATATTGTATGTCGAAATGAGTACAGGGTTACGGTAATCCCATAGCGCCAAATTGGAAAGGACGATACGACCGTTCAATCAAAATTGCTACGGGACACTGTTGCCCCGTACCGCGAAATAGGAAAGTCCATCACCTGGCCTATTTGTCCCGTACCGTCAAATAGGAAAATCCTTAAAAACAGCCGCCGTAGCGAACGCGTTAAGGTTTTCTTCTATAAAACACTTTGTTAACGCTTTATTACATATCGAAGTATCGAAACGCTTCTGTCCATTATTTTTTCAATAATAAGACATTCCATTTTTATATACGCTGACTTACGATATTATTTTTATAAAAATCATCTCAAGAGTATACGAATACTCAACGTGTACACTGAATCGTAGAAACAAATGACACGTTTCGAACAAACGCAGCAAATTCAAATGGACGATTTTGAACGCGAGATCAATTTCTATCATAGTTTAATCTTTTTGCAATAAAATACAATTTCTACTTATTTTTCACGGGAACAGAAAAGAAACAAGGAACAGGAGGATTATTCATGCAAAATGTTGACGATGCTAATGGAACGCAAATGACGCGCGTCAGACTTTCATCGTGAACGAATGATGATCGCGCATCAACTTTGATTTATGCATAACGAGCTGCAACATGTGCATACGCTATTACTTTACAATTACAAAGTTGAATATTATCGTTGTTTTTGGACACGCGATTTAGGAATGTTCGAGTCAGCGACACGCGTCGAGCACAGGTCATCGCAAAGTGTCTCATCCCGATCATATCAATGTAATTCGATAAAAACTATGCAATTCGCCCTCAAAAAGGATTTACAATACGAAATTATCGGAGATAGTGTGTGTACTCACGATTCAAATAAAATAGCTCAATCCGTCCCTCCATTCGATACACTTGAACGCTTCTGGACATACTTACGTCCCCAAATCCTAGTCGAACCCCGACAAGCAAAATACTATAGACGAGAAAATTACAAAAGGAAAGGACAGTACAATTCTGCTAACGTAATAACATGCAGACAATTATTGTTAACTTCACTTGACTGTTTCAAACAAAGTAGTCCTTTACAAAATTTTATTCGTTTTATTCCTCTTTTATTTTGCAATCTGATATATGTTAAAAGTATATAATAATAATAATAATAATAAAAGGCTAGGTAGTTGATAATAGTTGACGAATAAATTCTGATTTGAATTTCACGTATAATTATTATGATTAAAATTGAAATATCATAACGCGCGCGACAAACATTGGTTCTACCGAGCGCATTGCACGCAGTCACAAACATCTATCGAAAATAAAGCTACTTTGTTTCCCGATTTATAAAACAATCGTAATCAGCATTACAGTATGGAATATGTATTTAAAACAAATATAAATATTGAGATTGATATAATATTTTTTAATGAATATCGATATAATTTTTAAAAATACTTGTAAACGTAATGTGACTGATTTAAAAATTGTACCATGACTGTTTGTTATTGTCAGAGTTTAATATTTGACATACACATTTCAGTGATAAACTCTGTCCCATTTTACGAGTAATCCGAAATATTTCTAGCAGACGCAAATTTCTCGATAAAACAAGAAATATGCGATGATATTACCGATAATTAATGACATTACGAGTTAAAAACGGAACACGTTTGTAATGGAGGCTTCATCGTGGAAATAATGAAAGTTATTGGTAAAAGTCCGGAAATGACGCTACAATAGAAAATTCATGCGGCAAATGGAACAAAATGTGAATTACTTATTTCAACCTTTTGTTCCAACATTAACACTCTAGTCAATCTATATTCTTACATTTAACACGAGAAAGAGGAACTCTACTAAGAAAACCTACTTTGTTTAATTATCTAGATTTCTATTTCAGTATATAGGTCGAAATGTGAAATAATTCATTTCATTTACTCCAAATAAGAAAATAATTTAATTAATATAATCGAATTAGTAGGTGATCTCTAGGAGATTTTCTAATTTCTCGATACTATTCTCAATAAATGACAATATTATTTATTATTAACTAACTATTCATTTATTACTAGCTATCTGCGGCAGGTAAGATCAATAAAAAAGATGAAGGAATCTTGATAAGTTATTTCGTTTCGTTATGTAATAATAATATTAGAAGAAAATACAAAACCGACACAAAGATACGAAAGCAACGGAGTAACAGAATATATCACACGGTGAATAAGTTACACGTCGTTACACGAAGCGAATTAAATACGTTTCAATCGTACAACTATTGGTATTTTCACTTTCGACGCTCGAGTGACACTCCGCGCCACAGTCTCACTATGCAAAGTATTGGTGGGAATGTTCTGCCCGGTGTCAAGTCAAGCGTATTCGAAGATCCGTTCTCACCAGTGAATATGTTGACGTACACGGTTCACGGACATGATGCAGGTGTTGGTCGATGTTTCGTGAACATGCCTGTGACAAGTTGACGAGCAGTTCTCGAACATCAAGAGACATAGCCATGTCTCTCCGGACCTCTGCAGGTATGTCTAACGCGGAGATGGAAAGAAGTCTCTCGAGACGGCACAGAGGTCAGGGAGGTACTGCTGTCTATCGCTCACGCGATGTGTCGCATTGTTTTATTTGAGCATGTGACTCCTTCGGCCAGCACTCGTGACTAACGTTACGATTGTATCGAGCCTGTTAAAAACAACCGATCAGACCCGAATTCCTTCCAGAGGACTTCTTTCCATCCGTGCACGGTACGTACGTACTTGGGTTTCATGCGCCTGTGAGAAACAGCAAGAGCGAAACGGAATAGGAAAAGCGAAATAAAACGGTACAGAGTCAGGTGATTTCTCACTGTTACGGTTAACGCGAAGGTTGATACGAAATATGGTCACGTTTGGTATCATTTTGATCGCGGGAATCTCAATAATTCAACTATACTGTACTTCGTAATGATATAACTAACTCGCATGACTAGTTCACCTTGCTATATTGATAAAAACACGATTAAATGTTTTACGCTGTTATAAACATAGGATCATGGTACCCGAATGTACTTTTCTCTTGCCTTCGTCAAGCGTTCGCTGAAAGTTCGCTCTGTAAGCGAACCGGTTACGAACAGCTTGCAAATAACCGAGGGACATATTGGAACATATGGAAATAATTAAACGCTTGAGTCTAATTTGCATACTGCTCGCGATTAGTTTCACGAACAGAGGATTTGTTGTCTGTAGTGTTCGCGAATCTGTTCACCACTGTGCTCCGATGTGCACGCGGTATAATACGAACCGGTGAATTTGACGAAAGTCGTGAAAAACAACGTCTCGAACAGTGAACATAAAAAGCAGAAGATACATGCGTTTAAACGCCAACTATGCATAGGATAGACCCGACATTCTTTTCCGACATGCTTTTTCGTATGCCACGTTTTAGACGTCGCTTGATCTCCTTACCGTTTTCACGTCACATCCAGGTTTATCGATGCCAATGTAATGTATATGTATTTAAGTTATTTAGTCACAAATTACATATGCATATACGCACTTAGTGCTCGCTTTAGAGACCACAGACAACGGGACAAGTCTGAACGCTTATCTCTGGGTTGGTACGAAAATTCGACCAAAGGAAGAAGGAAAAACTAGCGTAAGTGAGATACCGATATCCGACACGAGAACACGCGGACTGCAGTGAGACAATGCAATTATAACACGCGCGATTCGAAGCTCCCGCCGAGATTCCATTTACAAAAATTGGTGGGAACAGCGGCGGAAGCTAAAGTGGGTAAAAATCCGGACGCTAAAGCGGACACTTTCGTAATAGAGGTTTGAATAGTTATGTTAATTATAATTACAGACGAGGTGCGTATAATTTACACTGCTTTTCTCTCGTAACCTTTTCTCTTTTTTCTTTCGTCTTTTCTTCTTCTTTTTTCCCCTTTCCTTTTCTCTTTATTCCCCTCGACATTTCTCCTTCCTCCTTCTGCTCTGTTATCATAATACACGAACTACAATTTTCTGGCTACGTAACTACAATGGTAAAAATATTATTTCAGTTCGAACTGAAAAGCTAGCACGAAGTGAAAAATTAATCAATTTTGTTTCATGAAATTAAATTAATGGCAGGTATATTAAATTTCTATAAGAGCGGGTGTAGCCACGTTCCAAATTCATAAATATTGCTCGGCCAAATTATATTAGCTCGTGTTAATATGTATAATTAGCGTTAGCAATTATTATCAATAAACATATCGAATAATGTTACGGAGAAGATTGTATCGTATTTCCACGATTCGAACGAATCATACTTATGAGCCAATGCAGAAATAAATTTATTTCATCAAAATAGGATCCATCGGATATAATACACTTTTCCTAGAGAGATAGAAGCTGTTTTATTCCATTATTATAGAAATCTGAAGCTTTTCAATTCACACGACACTCTTCCTCTTCGGGGCTTTTTATCGCCACTTCGAAATCTTTGGAATCAAAATTACGCTATTTGCTTCAGTTATTTTACCTTCGTTAAATGCAAGATCGACGTCTCGTGCAGTTTCAACTGCACTTCGAGCTATTTTTTAAATTCCTTTTTTTGAAAGAAGAATTTGCCTCCTCTACGTGGTTGCACGATATCGGTAACAAACGAATAACAAACAAACAGCATAAGTAATAAATGCTGTACGAAGCTGGATCTCTGAAAATCGCTATTAATTTCCAGACAACCTAACGATAGGAAAAGAACGAACAAATTATCGTGTCTTTCGTTTTGTGAAAGACTTATTCTTAATAATTGTTAAGGTTCGTTCACAAAAGTAGCGTTCGGTAGCTTTCTCACGATGAACTCTTAAAGATACACATTTAGATGTAACGAATGAATATCGGACGATACATAGCATGTATTTAGCCTGTTTCTGTAATGGCGAGTCGAATCTAGTCGAGCGTAAAGTTAATCAAATCGCTACAAAGTTATAAAGAACTCTAGCGGAAGATCTTGACAGTCGATGTTCACGCTGAAAGATTTTGGGAGACGATTTCAAGGATTTAAGGTTCCAGGCTATTAAGAACCTCGGGGGAAGAGAATCGGAATGGGAATCACGAGCGTTCGTTATTAATAACACCGAACGAACATTGTGGAAGGCGGTAGTTTTCGTTGACTCAAAAGACAAAAAATGCGATGGATGTAAATCTAAAAGCGCTAGTAGAGATTCAGATTATGCGAGTGTACCTAGTTCGAGAGAGAAATGATCCAGTTGGATTTATGGAAAATCTCATCTCTGATCTAGACGTTATTTCCGCTGGTTGATTGGATATCCTGCGACCCGATTTACAAAAGCGGCAGATGTTCTTGGACATTTCGAGGCTAAGATTATTTTCTCGAGAAAGAGACTCGAGGAAAGCGAAGAGGAAGGAACGTGGCCAAGAAAGGAGATTACCGGCACCCCCACTTGCTTCATCATGGTTTCAACATACCTATTACGCCAAGTCACAGACACTCAACCACATAGTTTCCTCGCGTTTAAAGACATTTTATTAAAACAGTTATACCCGAGATTTTACATCGTTGCGAACCCAGTACAAAAAGTTGTATTTTTGTTAGATGTTCGATACTATTGAAACAACTTGCAGTGTATTAATAATCGAAAAAGGAATTGTTGACATTTTGCTTTTATCAGGGAAATGCAAGAAGCTTTGTCCATGTCTATCATTCATCCAGCTGAAGATGATCCACCTTAGTAAAACCCTCTGTGTAAGCCGCGTACACACCCTCGAGGGTGTTGGGAACTCTCCATTATACCGACCGGCGTCATTTTCTTTCGTGCAAGTCCCGACTCCTTTATCGCGTCTTGCGCCGTCGTCTCGACAATCGGAAAAGGAAAATAGACTAGGGGACAGCAGCAGCAGCAGCGGCAGCAGCAGCAGCAGCAGCAGCAGCAGCAGCAGCAGCTAGTAAGATGAAAAGAGAGTTGGACGTATAAACGTATAGACGGTGGAAGAGACAGGATGACACAGATCGAGGAAAAAGGAATGAAAAGTAGCGAGGAAACGAGAAGGAAAGAGAAGGATAGCGTGACATAAGAATACGACATGGAAGGAGAAAGGAAGATTCCGCGCTTCTTCTCCCTTTTTCCTTCTCTCGAGTCGAGATTTTTTTCCGCACAGACGCGGCGCGACGCGACGCCAACCATCCCGTGGGGCAGGAACAAAATCTCGGACGATGCTGTAGAACGTAGGCGATTCCGCAAGTGTATCTCGATGGGAATCTCGAAGAGCTGGGTAACGGAGATCCGGTAATAACGCGATGGGATTGCGCAGATCAACAATCTGTGGGATTCCGCGAGAAATTTCTTGAAAAGAGACACGCTCCGGTGAATCGTATTCGCATTCGAGGCTGACGAGTAACGCGGCCCGCTTGAATCGTAACTCTCTCGAATCTACCTCGGAATAAGGATACGCGCTCGTTTTCTTCCAGTTAACGATTTCATACTTATCATCTGCAATAATTATTTCGTACTTTGTAATTTACATCGTATATTTTTCGTCTTATTTACACGAGCAACACGAAATTTAGCAATCCATTTTACGTAAGTACAGCCAATGGCTGTGTGTTAGCCAACCCACCGTCTGCACCGGATGTGCCACTAGCATTGTCCGTTACCACCATCGACATCGGTGCAGTTTCAGTTAGCATGGTTAGTAATCATTAGATTGGTAACGCCTCGGCTGAAATCACGCCGCTACACGAAACGTTTCATGGTTATCATCATTGATATCCACCATACGCTTGTATTTTCGTTCCTCATTCTGTTGGCCGGTGCGTGTCGTGTTAGCATTCATCGGTTTCAACGTAATACACGGAACGTGCGCCTAATGACTTATTATTATCAGCGATGGGAAGGAAAGGAAAGGAAAGGAACGAATGAAGTTGTAACGGATCGGTATCGGTCTTCTAATGTATATGATTGATATAATGATAGGACCGAAGAGACGGGGGGTGTAGAGAAAGATGGAATAAGAGTGAAAAGCGGCAGTGGATCGCAAGAAAATTAAAAATTGACATCGTAATTGTTTTCTTCTTATTACGCGATTCAATTATCGGGTTAACAATAATTCGATATTAAACGATGTTTGTTAGTTTCATACTTATGAAACTGTTGCTCGTCGGGAGCAAATTGTTTGCCTGAAGATGTTGTTAATGATACGACGTGAACTTATTTATCTATAGAGAACGTGATCATATTTACAAGTATCGAACAAATCTTATTTTTATTAATAGATTTTCGACAAAAAGAAAAAGGAGGTTTGTGATAAATTAACGAGTAACTTGATAAAAATGAGAAGGATTAAACGGAAACATCTGCAACTGTTACGAAAGAATCGATATCATTTCCATACAATCTCTATTCAATGAGAGATTGTGACGCTGGAAGAAAGAAGACGATGCGACCTTTACACGATTATGTGCGACGAACATAAAACTTTCCGATAGGGTTTTTCGTAGGAATTCTCATTTCAGAAGAGTAACGTAGTATTACAGCTCTCGATATTGATCCCCGTATCTTATTCGATCAAAGGAACGAATAAATTCTTCAGGACTGTAGATAATCTGGTAGCACCTGTGGAGGCTCTTGTGGTCAAAGCAATCAATGCGCTTTTCTTTCGGAAAGACACATTACGCGATTCTTCCTTACAAAGAGATGGCAATAGTGCTTTATTAAATTCCTTAAACATACCTTCCACGTCCTTTAAAGTGCCTCTTCTTCTGCATCATGGAACATTGATTCTGCCTATGGTTTTCAGACAAGAACACATTCTTGAATTTTTAATATTCACTGATCGACAGCCTGAGGTCACAAGCTCGTATCGAAGACTGATATTTAATGTAAGATTAAAAATAACTTTACAGACTCTAATAATCCGTCATATTTTGTACTTGTAGTATGTACATAGGAACAGAGATGCTCGTACAAATACTCGTCGTATTTGTATCATCCTAGCTTTTTGCTTCCATAAAAACCTTTACATCAAACGTAGAGGAATTATACGAGAAGCTATTTAGTCGGAAGCTTTAAATATAAATATAAGAACTTTTCTATAATAACAACGTCTTGATATAACGATACTAAAATTAAATTCAAGATTCGTATTATAAATAAGCATACATTCGATATACGTACCTGTGCGTGCCTATACATAGGCCGAAAGTATCCTGATTAATTCTCGAATCACAACACGAAAATTGAACAAAGAAAGTATTGTTCACGTCTATCGAATGATTCGTTTGCGTTTCTCTTGGCGCGAATGGTTTTAATGTTCGTAAAATCCGAAAGAGTGAGACGATGAGCAGAAAGTAGAGGGAAGTTCTGGACAAGGAACACAGCCAAGTTTCACAGAGGTTACGCAAAGGTAGAATAGGTTTGGATTCGAGGTTCGAAGTTCAGCCGGCGATTAATATTTGCAGACAATGGGCAGCATATATTTCCACGGCGCCCCTTCGTCGTCTCTTACCTTCTCGTTCTTCCTTCCTACGATCTGAGAACGTTTTGGTATGCGAACACACATATGCAAACCGATCTCTGTGTGCGATCCACGTTTGGTCCTTACACCTGCGGAGAGCTCGCGAGTGTGTCCGCCACTATGTCCATGTACGTGTCATGGCACGTCTGCTGCTTAACGTACGATGCAAGTTTCCTTTGTTCGGTTGAACTGCGCGAGTACTTCTCTTTCCTTCGTCCCCAACCTCTTCGTTCTATAAGAGAAAGGTGTCTTCATAGACAACCAGTGACGACCTGAACCTTAAATATCTGGAACGACACCGAATCGCGTCGCGCCGGCCACTTTTCGAACGGCTTTAAATCAGAAAGTTTCCAACCATGGCCACCGTACCCTTAGCGAGCAAGTTGCTGGATTTCCTCTACATTTACCGTGACACTCTTAAGACATCCTTAAGCAGGGAAAGTTGCAGCTTTTTCGTTTAATAACTATCCACTAACGCGTTTTCCTGGAATCTTCAAAGGGCCTAGCCATTTCCAGCAGAGCGCGAACGACCAGTTTCCTTTAGAACGTTCGTTGATAGAAAGTTTCTATCGATCTTCTATTAGAAAGCAAGCAAAAGCAATACGATTTTTCGAGCAATTTCTATACACACGTACAACAATACCGCTATACCGTATATCGTGTAGGGAAAAAATTGCTGTTCTCCTTATAGCTGGATAAGATTATTTGTTATTTTATCATTTCTCGTTATTGGTAAGGGAGACTATTTGTTATTTCATCGTTTCTCGTTATAGCGAAATAAGTAGCGATAAAGAAGCATGCAGGGGAGAAGGCAGGCCGCAGTTACAAACAGTAGATGCGATTCGTTGCTGGGTTTGTTCGCTTTCGTGCGAATGTTCCGCGAAAGTGGGCGATTGTACGCGACGCCAGACCGGAACGTACAATACAAACAACAATGCGCAATCAAGTAGTTGACGGCTGACGTTCGCATTACCATACTATTGTGGAACGCTTGTGGCGGTATTTTGGAATTACCGCACCGCTTCGTGAGTGATTGTCCATCGTTCAGCCGCGAGTTACAGTCTCGAAAACGTCGCCTTCTTTCTTTCATTCACTCCCTTTTTCCTTCTTCTCGGCAAATTTTAGTTGAAACCGCTTGCCTTTATTAAACGCGTACGTATTAGCGCGTATATCCGTGAAATATATTATCTTAGGAAGGTCTTCAAATAATTCTCATCCATTTGGATGTGCTTGCACGATGGCGCAGTAAGCGACGTAATTCATTGAACGAATATCTAATTTTGTTGAAACACTTGTCCTCTATCGTCGGACCGAACCAAGTAACGATATATATACATATTATTATTCCGCAAAACGACGCAGATGGATAAAAAAAAGTCTCGAGGAACGCTCTGTGGAAAGAAATAAATATGCATGTGTGCCACTACGATACTCGCGAAGTGTTTCACGCGAAAAAAATGATCTTCGTTTTGAATATGTATTTCTTTTGAAGAGGAGGTTTCAAACGGTGGAAGTCAACTATCTCGTAAATAAGTTTATGCTGCGATTATTTAATATTTAAGGTAATACACGTGCGTACGTGTATTAGCTTACTAATTAATTGGCAATATTACAGTAAAATCGTTGAAGAATTATTCACGGCTACTCTATTATATCGAGGTAACTTAAAATAGAATTACAATAAGTATATACATATATCGTATGTATATATATATTTATAAACGCGTGTCTCGGTGATATACATATTATGAATTGTTTAAGCATAAATGACATAAAGACTATGGCAACTATATATACGTATAAAAATTCTAAAATATGGAACAAGGTATTATACTATGTATAATGCACGGTGCAGGTTCGTGCATGCACGTGTCTGTAGCGGTTACGTGTGTACAAGCGAAGGTGGCCACATCATGCTGACCTGCATGCACAGTTCCGTATAACTCAAGGAGAGGCCATATTTTTCGAGATCATCCAACTTCCGAGGAAATTGAACCATTCTACGGTGTATATTTTACTAGACGCCTTCGCAAACAGCCAAGCTCGTCGATATACATACATATATGTATGTACGTTGTTATACACAGCTTCTTTTACCGTTTCTTCCTAAAGTTACTTTCTGAGCCTTTTTCTGTTTCACAATTTGGAAAACAGACGAAGAAACGACGCCGTACATATGTAATTCCGAAAGAGAGAGAGAGAGAGAGAGAGAGAGAGAGAGAGAGAGAGGGAGAGAGTGGAATAAATTTGGAAGCGGAATAAAATTTAAAATGCCATTTAAACCAGATTTATTTAGTAGTTTAGAATCAACGGGGAAAATTAAAGAAAAACAGAATCTAGAAAAAGCGAAGTAGAGAGCCATGACTTTCGTTTCACGCGCGCCTTAAATTCTCTTTTTCGCGTTTGTAGCTGTATCTCTTATCGCTTTCGGAACTGAGTTTATGCCTTTGCGGAAAAGAACGCGTAATTTCATTGAGAAAATCTTGATGCAACAGATCGAAAACTCTTACGAGGATGTTAAAGGCGTCTAATATTTTTAGTAATACGTGTTATCCGTAATAAAGAGATACAGGTTGGCGTTTTTACATGTTTTTCATTTTCTACGTACCTCACATTTGATTTTGAATCCATTCAATGTTAAGCTTTGATATCACGACGGATACCATTACTAAAAATATTGAACGCTTTTAATATCCTCGTAAGAATCTTTCGTTTTGATCATCTTGTATCAGGCTTTTGTGAAACGCTGATAGATCGATCTTTGGTAACGAGAAAAATATTCTTCAGAAAAATATTTAACAATAAACGCCAAACACAGTTCGCTATGCTTTCACGCGTGAAAACGTTTGCAGGTATTCAGCAACTGTTAGCGCGGTAATCATCCGTCAGCAGTTTTCTCAAGCTCTTCGAAAGTCCGCCTTATATTCGTCTGTGTTTTCAGCCGTTAACGAATGCAGAAGTATCGTAATAATACTTAAGGCAAACAAGACTGAATTTAAATGTTTGCGCAGCTAGCAGAGCCGAAGTTTTCATTTCGTTTACACTAGCAAGTTGTTCCAACATGAGAAACAGGAGGGTGACAAACTTTGCTTCAGAGCGCTGCAAACCTAGATGAATGAAATCCATGCGATTGCTCGTTAAATATTAGTAATCATAACCGAGCAATTACGCTAACTTCTTACTTTTAGCCTTGTAACATGTGTATATCCATATACGTGTGCGTGTGTATTAATTGAATTAAAATTATGGACTAGATGCAAAGAGCCGATTCAAGTGATATTTTGTTTATATTCCGTTGATTAAGTTTGCTGACGTCTAAGACTACTATCCTTTGTTTACCAATTGCAAATTAATTCAGTTCCCAAGCTACTTGTACATGTATGTCTATTTATCTAAATACTTGTAAGTACATATTTATAAGATGTACTTTCATTTGTCATTTGACGAGTCATTTGACGCGTATCTTTCTTGTAAAACGTTGCTAGTGTCTTACAAAAGTACTTACTAGTACCTCCCAATGTATTTTAATAGTGGCTTATTGTTACGAATTTCTACTATGTAAAACCATTGCCTGACAGGTTCATCCGCGCATAATCTATGTATACGAAAATGACACAGCTGTCAGGACAATAAAGTCACTGACATTAACAACGAAATGAGCGGAGAGAGATAAGTAGAGAATAGTTTGAATCCCCATCAGCGTCGTGCTTGATATCGGTCAACTATATCGCTCGTAAATTTATAATAGACTTAGTGACGAACTGTTCGCTGTTCGAATTACTAATTCATCTTCAGCAATTCATCTTCTTTACACGCGTTGCGTAAAATAATTATTATTTATATCGGAGTAGTTGCGATCAATTTCAAGAACGCGAGAGCAACGGGACACAGGCTATAAAATGTTACAGTTAAATATTGAAATAACAAGAACGACACGATCTATGGATCGTTGGTTATCGTCTCTGAGATTGAAACTAGTACCGCTACAAAATATTTGTCTTGGTTCTGCTACGCCATAAACGACGTACTCGGTGTCGGTTTCTTTCGTTACAAACATCGTACCGCGAGAGTAATATCGTCGCACGAATTCAAAACTCGTAATTTCGCAAGAGAAATTTCTGATCGTGCCTGAACAACATGGTAATAATTAAATCTCGGAAGCAGCACGGTACTGAGCATCCATCGGCGAATGCAGGCTTTATCGTCGCCGGCTGCCTAGGATATTGAACAACAACGGCAATCTATCCGATCGAATATCCAAGCCTGCTTCAATGAACGACGCGACGCGACGCGACCAAGAGTCGGGGGTAAAGGTTGGCGAGCGACGAATAGAGGGAGGGGGATGGCCCGCGATCAAAAGCCGCGCATGCAGGATCTCTCTGGATAACGGCATTAATTGAATCGGTATCGGACATGCCGTGGTCTCGCGTTATTCTATTACCGAAGCAGCTATTGTCTTCCGTGGTTTATAGTCATCCCTACCATCCCCTCATTGCCACATCTACCCTTCGTACCCGACGTTTCACACCTCAGTTGATGTCTCCATTACGTTGCAACTCATCTTTCTCCTCTCTTCCTCTTCTTTCTGCGGTTTCCTCGCTGCTCGTACGAACCTTCAAGCAGAACATTACAAGATTACATTTATCTATCGTGACGTTATTTAGAAAACTGTTACGTAGCGAATCGCGTAGGTCAATTTTCGACTTGTCAATTTGCTCTTTGAAGAGCGCGCGTCTAAAATCTGTGGCAAAATGTAAACGAGCGTACTCGTCAGACACGGAGCACGTGTTCATTATTTATCTATTGTACATACATTATCCACGTGTAAATGACCATTATTTCTGTTCTTTATGCTATATTTGTTGTCCTTTCGCAGAAATTCTATTAAAAGCTTTTGAACAGAAATTTGCACGCGTACGTATTTACCATACGTTATGTTGCTCCGAAAGTTAACTACTCTGCACGTAGGTACAGTATGCGTAACATCCTTCCACGGAATCGTTTCTGGTTAAACCTTTAATTACATCCTGTGAAACACTCTGTAGATCGTTGTGGTGTGCGTAGCACTCGGTACTAACGTAAGCGCACTCATCTCCGTTAAAGCTTTCGTAATTTCCGATGGTAAGGTGGTGTGGCGGTATCGAATAGTGACATTTTGTGGGAAAAGCGGTTGTGAGCCGCTAAGAGGATTGTGAAACACTATCAACCCTTGCGAACAATAACCGCAAATCGCCATCTATTATACGAACGCTTTGTCTTTTCCTAAAATTTTCTTCTCACCTTTCTTCCACTAAATCCATTACTAATAAACGTGTTTCTCTGTCTAAACACGACTCTATCATCTTAGTTCGTGGCCAAAGTCAACGAAAATACTGCGAAATGAATTATTAATAAAATTGCCTGTATCATCTTATCAAGTGAAACTGACGTTGTAACTCAAACAACTCCAGTGACTCGATTATCCTGTGGAAGTTAACCGTAGATATTATCAATAAAGGCAATATTATAGTATCTTATCGTTAATTATACAGGTGCAAAATTGATTATTGGCTGGGCAACTAAGCGATTGCGGATTTTGTCAATAGGTGGTCTTGGCACGTTCTTTTGTTTTGTCAACGTGTTTAAAGCACCTCGTCTATATTGTTTTCTTGTTGTTTGAACTTCCACCTTTAATTTAGTAAAGAAAATTGTATCGACTAGTCGTTTAGTTTCGTTTTTATCTCGATTTAAAAATGAAAGAACAAGACGCGCATTTCAGACATATTTTATTGTATTATTTCCGAAAAGGGAAAAATCGCAAGCACGCAAGAAGTTATGTGCCGTATATGGAAATGAAGCCTTGAAAGAAGGGCAGTGTCAAAATTGCTTTGCCAAATTTCATCGAGTATTAAGTCAGATTAAAAAAAAAAAAAAAATGTATACTACGGTTTATATACGTCTTTGCATAAGCAATCACCGCTTGTCCATTGTATTTTTATTATACTTGGGCCTGCATACTGTATGTATAGGCATAGTATGTATGTAGAAAGTCGCAGGAGGATGGATGTTATTGGTTTGCGTGCATAGCGTTGCTCGGTTTGCCTGTTCAGTCGAGAGTATGATATCAGATGGAATACAAGCATCGGCATAGACCTTCGGATTAAAAAACAGAGATGCTTAATCGGCGAAAGATTCAGCGAAATGTAACGCGATTAATTATCGTACAACACGTACGGTTAATCGGTAAACCCGATTATTCGATATTCGTTACACTTAATTGCTTTGCAGAGTGATTTACAGTTGACGATTAACGAGTGATAACTCGTTACCGAAACAAAAAGCAAATGGGATATTAAATTTTATTTATCGCGGAGACACACGTTTTAAAAGCGTGTAATTATATAATTTCCAATGTAACGGGAAATGTTAGGTCGTCCGAAAAGATTTTTCCATTTTATGAGGAAATAATGAATGCACATTTTTCGTTTTATATTATTTTATCGAATTTTATCGATCCATTTTGTTCTATCAAAATAAAGATCACAAAAGACGTATCTGTAAAAGGAACACACTTTTCGGACAACCTAATAGTTAAGGAAAAATCGATAGAAATAAAAGTTGAAGAGAGGAAAACTACACTGGACGACTTGGCATTTTTACGTCCGGGAAAACAAGTACGAAGTATAGAAGCGAAGTTGTAACAACGGGGATGAACGCAATGGGTAAATAAAGGCCGTTCGTTACGCGACGACGCGATGCTTGGCGTCGCTTGGCGTCGCGTGACGAAAGAAGCGACGGGCAAACAGCGCGACGCTTAAACGTTTTAAAAGTTAAATCGTGCCGTCGTAGTCCGGCCAGTCGAACGCGTAGAATTCAATATCTGGCCGAGCCAAACATGCCGCTCGAATTGAATGCCATCGTTTTTCGATGCATTGCAAATGCGGCCATGAATCTGTTAAACTATTGCAGCAGCTAGGACGACTGCACGTACCACGTAGCCTACACCACAGCGCAGCGCATCAACGCCCGTGTCTACCGCCGCGTTGTCGGAACAAATAGAGAAACTGTTATCTCTTATCTCCATTTTGTTCATCATCGTCTAATACGTTGGTGGATAAAAGCAACGATGCAAGTGCGAGACTGTATATAATTCTGGAAGCAATGGAAAGAGTGGGATCTTTTAATCTTTCTCGATCGAGGTACCTTATTTTCAAGAAAATTGAACTTGGAAAAATCTGGACATCAACCAGATCGAACACCTTAGCTAACAATAAGTAGATACGTGCGTGGTCGACGAAACTCACTGCAGTAGAAGTCGTTGAAAATTAGGAAAAGTACAGGTACTACGACGCGTATAGGAATCGCGTGATTATATCATTTTAGCGATACGTAAGAGCCACTTAAAAATACTTTAAGCGGAGAAATGGTCGACGAACGCGTTAAAATAGCCGAATAATACGGGAACATGTGAGGTAGTAATCACGCTCGAATTGCGGCGTTAATTCTCTGCGGAGTAGTTTTGCGTTGTCAGCGGCGTCATTCTTGATCTACGTTATATCATCCGACCAAAGTGGTCTCGGTTAAATTATGGCGAGCGCATTCGATCTCGGATTACAGTTCATTTGGCAGATTTCCAATTACAATTAAACTGATTACCGGGGTGGGCAAGCAACGGACTAACAAAAAGCGTGCAATATCCCAACGTCATCGACGTTGTCCCGCAATGTAACTGTGCACAAACACGTAAAGGACTTTATTATCGGACGTGCGTCAATGACGTACGACGCGCGTGGACTTGCACGATTTTCGCAATGTCCGGGTGGTCGTGATTCATTCCGTTGGTCAAGAATCGACCGATCTGCGATTGCCAGCTTGGAAATGTCTCGTCTCATTCGCGAAAACGCGCCAACGTTAGCTTGGGCTAGCGTTGGCACGTTTGCGCGTCGACCCAACGATCAAATATGTTACACACTGACCGAAATTTCCATAATTTTATTTATTTAAAAAGCGTGTGTCTCCGTAGCAATTCTGTTTTCCGTTAAATTACATCTTTACGTTTCTTTTCTGGCTTTTGCCAAAAATGGCATCATCGATGAGTGGCATCGTACATTATAACATATAAAATAATTATAAAATTTTTACCAAAAAAATATTACTGGCTTTACAAGAATTTAGGACACCGTGGATAAGATATACAATCTTTTTTAACCAACCATCAGGAAATTTCAAGCAATAGCCAATTCTTTGGAATTCGTCGAGATATAATACTGAGTTGGCAACTAAGTGGATGCGGATTTTGTCAATACCACCTAATGACAAAATCCGCAACCACTTAGTTGCCAACCCAATAGAATACATCGTACGTGTGCGTATATGTATAAGAGTATAATACATACGTAACAAGCAGATGGAAAAGAACGCACGGCGAGGAAGTTGTAGAGGTAGGAAAAGTTTAGCCAACTTACAGGATAGTCTCGGTAAGACTTTTGTCGAACTTTGATTGTAATTTGTTGAAACGTGAAAAGGCAATAATAGGATATTTGAACGATGTCGAAACACGAAAGCGAGTGATCCCACACGACAAGCATAGCAACGAGAGAGTAAACCGAGGATGGGTGCGCACGTAGACGCAATTTTTCTTCGCCAGCGATAACTCGATAAATTTATAATCTGCGGTTGCCTTCCGACAAGCCTGGAACAGCCATTCATAATGAGAGCATCGCACGCGAATCATGTATCATTCTAATTGATTCTAAGTATAGAGTTAGACAGAACGGGCAGATACAGGTGTGCTTAGGGGGAATGAATATTCATCGTACAAAATCGTGGAGGAATGTTTCCTGGGCGTTCCGCATCTGTCCTTGATAAACGAACATCAGCAGAATTCATTTGTTTCTCTAATAACAGGAAGCGCAAGTTGAAAGCGACATCCGGAATATGACTGGTGTTTCGAAAATGCACGGATTAACTTTGGCCACGTTTCATAGCAAGTCTTTACGCTGCAATTACATTTCCCATCCTTTTCTTTTCTTCGTCTCTTACTTTATCAATCGTTTGCTCACATACGTGGAATACCGGTAATTATGTCAAACCATATTCTTCATATAGTTGTTCATGGTTTCCGTCGTATTTAATTATTTCTTGTTCACGATATTTACGCACAAGTAATGTTATATAAAGTATACTTTGCATTCAGTTATCGAAATGTTATTATAAATATGTGTATTTGGTAGAAACTGGATATTCCCAGAAGCTTCAAAGAGAGTAGGATGTTTATCAAGTAGATAGAACACATTCCCTTCGTCATCCTCCGAATCTGATCGATTGGCCTACGATTCGAAAAATCATGGAATTACGTTAACACTTTGACTGCCACGCCGAAATCACATGTTTCGCTTAGGACACCACGGCAGTATTTTTATTATTCAAAGCATATAATGGCAAAATAATAATAAATTGATGACGTAAGACAACATTCTTCCAAAATGGAACGTTTATCTTATCGGTGGTCACCAATGACCACCGTGGCGTCACATATGATCAACGTGGCAGTCAAAGTGTTAATGATAAATAACGAAGGAATAACGAAATGAAATAACGAATGGAAATATGAATACGTAATGAAACGCGCTTATTAATCTAGTATCAGTGGCCGGCTAATAGCGCTAATCGTGTTACAGCGGTGGAAAGTAATAAAGATGGAGAAGAGAATCGATATACTTGGAACTATCCAATTCTGTAGTGGCAGGAAATCAATTTACATTTTTCTGAGGGAGTATCGTTGAAAATGAATTTGCATTTCTGATTCTAGCGACCGTCGATCCTCTATTCTCATCTGAAAGTATAATTTCTCCTGAAATATTAAATTCCTGGGAAACATATTTTTGCTTGTTGAATAGCGACACGACCGGTTTCGTTGTATCCTGATTATGCTAATACTTTCGGCAAATTTCAATTATCAAAGTCGAATAATTATCGAGTCGTATTCGAACGCATAGACGATATCGATTCGATCAAACTCGAACGATTAACGAAAGAAAATCTCGGAATTATGTTAGTCCTTGTTTAGTGTTTCGCGATTGCTCGACATCTTCGTATAAACCGCATAGCAGCATACGTCATGGCATCAGAATTTGCAAAGCGAAACTCATAAATTAATTATCGATATGTTTCTACGTCCTTTGGTTTCGATGAATGTTATCGAACACCGAGTTCCCGCAACACTAGCAAATTTCCCAATTGAATTTGCCGGTATACTACAAAACAACATTCAGACAATATACTAATTGTAATTCGGATCAATTATCGTGGTTTCCTGGAGAAGCTTTTGCCCGTAGTTTCTCTGATTATAGAATTTACCGTGTGCCCAAAATTCACGTTCCACTAATTTCTCTATCTTACTTGCCGCGGTAAATGGTAACTATGCCCACAACCACTCGTCCAATTTCGAAATGGCGTTTTAGGGTAAAATAAGATATTGACCAGAACCTAATTTATTTTCGTCCCTTCGATATATTCAAGGAAACGAAGAATTTTCTCGATACCGGAGATACCAGTATAATATAAAACTCCAGGCAACTTGCCTTGTATATCCTGTGTGTCCTACGTATTGGTTTCCATAAAATCGCGGTACAACGCCGACCAACATTTGCAAGTTCTTCTATGGGATAGTTGCCAACATAAACTACATGCGTTTTCATTTTATACGGCGATGTTGACGAACGTTGAGGTGTAAAGTTTTCCAAAACGTAGAAACGTCGCGTCGAACGTGTCTCTATAATTTGACGCTGTCACATGACGTCATGAGTGACTTAACAGTTGAACATAAATTCGATTCGCTCCCTCGTGCGTAGCACTTTGACCGAAACTTTTCAGCAATTCAACTCCATACAAGCGGTAAGTCGATTATAAAGGAAATAACAAATTCGCAAAGAATTTATGGTCAAAGACAGTTTTCAATATAATTAACCGATAGATTCGATGGGCAAAATTCGCTTATACAACTCGGTAAAGCAATGTCGCTGTGATTTGTTTCTTTGGCAATCGTCGATCCAGGACATAGGAAATATTTTTCTTAGTCGCCAAGGCCGCGCGGAACTTCCTTTCATTCATATTTCAAAGTTAGCCGCGCAAAAAGGATCGCGATTCGGAATAGCGAGGATAAACGTTTGCCGCTCCACTAACCCGTTTGTTACTGCCGATCGCTAGCAAAGCGTCCGACTACGACAACCGCGACTGTTGGGTCAGAACCCCTTGCAATCCTCGTTTCTCGCCCCTGTAAACCCGCAGCCCGCCACCCTTCGTACTCTGTCTGCAAGCCAATGCCGTTGGTCTCTTTTGCATCCCGTGGAAAATGTGTCTTGTCTGTGTTGAAATCGGAAATGTTGCCGAGTTGTATGCAACTCGGCTTCCCCCGTTGTTTCCTGAAATTCTCATGGTTTTCGTTTGCCGCGCCGAAACATTCGAGAAAATTACGTTTTTGGAAAGTGTGCTTTTTTCCGGAGCGAAAAATCGATCCGAGAAGAAATTGTTTCGACGTGATCAAAAATGATTCGTTCAAGAGCGCTTAAATGATGGAGAATCGTCAAATGACGTTTCGGTGTTCGGATATAAATCGAATAAAATTATCGCTAGATCGACGAGAGAGAATCAACGCGCCTAGCGGTATAGAGGATTCGTGAAAATATGTAGACTCTCGTTTGAAATTACGCTCTGCCGCGTAATAAAAGAGGAACGAGCCGAGAGAGGAAAACCATGTAAAAACGAACGAACTATAACATAAAGCGAATATTCCATAATATAGAATTTATTATTTCGCATCGATGATTTTTACCTGATACGAGCCTCTAAACACACGACGAATTATCATATTTCTTCGGAGAAGATACATAAAACAGAACCACAGGATCGAATCAGTCGATTACTAGTTTCGTTATTCGTCCGATGCGTGATCGTGGAGTTGCGACATTAAAATTTTTCCACTACGTCTTCGATCGTTACCTTGGTTGGTTGAACGATGATATGAAAATAAACGAAACCTGTCTTGGTTTTTAAGTTGAACGTGATTAGAAAAATTTCATTTACAGCGGTGAATGCCGTTGTTACACACACTCTCGATCCTCCCTCTTCCTCTCTCTCTTTCTCTCTCGCTCTCGCTATGGTGCTGAAAAGCGAGTCACTGCATCGGAAGTTCCGCGATCGTAGGAAACACAATGAGCTTGCAACGAAAGACGACAGAAGGAAAGCAACGAGAGAGACGGAGAAAGAGGACGAACGAGTCTCATTCGAAGCTGTTAGAGAATAATTAATTTGGGCCCTCCGTCCGAACAGCCAGTCTTATATACGTTCCAGGTTCGTAGCGTATGGTAATGCGCTTCACCCCGCGTGACATTTTATCCCTCTCCATGCTCTTTTCACAGGGGTGGCGGCGCAGCCGAGCGTTTTCGTGTCCCAGCAGCTTGGTCCGCGATCCGTGCAAATTACGGTCGAGCACGAATTTCCGCCCTACGTTACGTTCTGGCGCGGTCGTGATTTAAGACCTCTTGCGAAAATGAAAAGTACTTTGCTTCTTTTGCCCGGTTCGAACAAAAGATGCTAAACATTCGCACTGGACGATAATTAGAGCAAAGTGCTATACCTATAGACTTCCGGGCACGTCGGAAGTGTATCTGTTCCCAAAGTAAATCGTAAATTTTCCGACAGAATATCGAAACGTATGGGTGTTTGTTGTTTCTACGTGTACAGTGTGTTCGGTTTATCTCGAACTGCACAAATATCTGGACAGACACGAACGATACAAGAATATCTTTTGTACAAACGTTGCACGATATCGAAGAGGATATAAGGTGGTGCTGTGTATCTGACCTTGCGGTGGCGCAAGCTCCTGTGTTAAAATTTGCCAACGGATACCTTCGTTTCTTATTCTTTTATTATTTTATTCCTTGTTCTGGGAATAGTAAACTGCGACCTTGTGATGTCATAGGACTAATAACATCGTGAAAAATACCTTTACGCGTCTCCGTCGTGTCTTACGTGTACATGGAATAACGCTGATGTCGGCAGTACGTCGAATTTTGAAATTCAAAGATATGTAATAAGGTATATAAATATCAGCTGCAAGAACACGTAGTAAAAAGTTGAGGTATCCGTTAAAGAATTTTAACATGTGGTAGACAGGAGGTTTCAAAGTAACAGCAAGGTCAGACGCACAAGAGTATCGTATATCAACCCTGGATGTCGTGCAATTTTTGTCTGACACACTGACCAAGTATCAGAAAAATGCTGGAAACTTACTCAAGGATACTCTCCTGTTGCGTCGATATATCTATGTACGTATAGTGTATATACTGTGACGGTGGACTGTCGGAACCAGCAGGACATCATCTTCGAGGAAAGCTTGCCGATAAAGACGCTGAGCTTATTTGCAGCTTTCGCCCACAGATAATAAATAAAGGATGTTTGCCTACTCGATATTGGAATAAGTCATGCCGACGCTATCTTATTACGCGTACGATTTACCGTGATGTACGTATATCCTGTTGAGGTTGACTGATAGAAGAACGAGTGGATGAATTTGTAATAGAAAAATATATTTAAATAAATAAAGGTATAAGTATAATGTATACATTTATGCTGATCCAGATCTTTACTCTCATAGTGTTACAATACAATAGAACCGATAGGGAACGCGTTCATATATTTATAGCAAAAGGACATTATCAGAAGGTTATATAATCTTATAGCCTCCATAGGATCCTCTATAGGATCGAATAATCTTATAGCTCTAACTAAAGGCTACAAGGAACATAAATAAAAATCTATTTATTAGTTCCTTTGTTTCTAGACCTTGCAACCCAAAACATAATTTATATTCAGGAGCCCAATAATATGGAGCTCCCCTTATTTGCAATATTTTTGTTTCACTAAATTCTATTCTGCGTAATAGCAGTCTCCGGGTCACGGATATACATAAATGAAGATGTAGAGTTTTTCTTCGAGTAATTGCTTCAACATATCCCAACCAAACTGTTCTTGAAACTTCTCTCGGCAAAATACGAGTGTAACGATCGTTCTTTGGAAATTTCAAAGCGAATGTAAAAGTGTTTAAAATCTGGAAAATAGTTTAACAACGAATATGTACGTACGACTTGCTTTTAGGTTTAAGAAACCTAAGAAACCTACATCTTTAAGAAAAAAAATACTGAAATACGATATCGAAATTTGATTATCCGTTTTAATTACCTTCTATACCATCTATCGCCGTAATATCGCCGAGTTATTCGTTGCCACAGTTGAAAATTTCTACTCGACGAACAAAGTAGTATCCCAACGGCTCTACCTTTATTTTCATATGTTTTTAACTGGAAAAATGTTAAGTCATGGTGAAAAGGTGGTAGCAAGGGTAAGAATAATGACGGTAATACCGCTGAAACCCGTTCCTGAACCTGGTCGAGGGTTGCACGGACGGCAAATTTCACGAGGCTTTCTCGATAGAGACTGTTCTCGAGGGTGGCTCCGGGTTTGATGACGTCATCATCTGCTCTAATGTTCAGACATTACCGTGTTTAATTATTCGCTACCTCCGCCTCCTTGGCTTTTCGCCGTACGGCTCTGCCGACAGTAATCGCTCGTGCCTTAACGTTTCTCCTTTCGGCGAGCAAGCGAACCAACCTGTTTCCTTACGCCAAATGAACAGTGGCAAATGGCAATAGCATAGAACGGAAGGATCTCACAGGATTGTAAAATAAATTTGCCAACGCGTAATGTTAATCGAGAATGCGATAGGACGCGAGATCCGAACGATCTATCGAGCGATCGTGAGGCTACGAATCGATTTGCGGTTCCGTTTCGTCGTCTCTGTCCTTGATGGACGTTCGAAAAGAAAACTTTGCTCGTATCATTGGGAACTGGGAAAACTGTTTCATAAAAATGAAGACGTATCGGCCAAGTATGCGAAAGTTTGAAGAGCGGAGCTAAACATTGGCAACCGAATGACCCGCGTAAAAACAGTTTCGCGGAACACGCGATGGCAAACGTCTGTTAGCGCATTTTCACGGCAAGACTAAAAACGTTTTTGGCATTCTGCAGCCGCATAAATGGAACGGAGACTCGATTCATTATCCAATTGCGAAATTACAGGGAGGCATCTGGAAAATGTTGAATGATGGAATGCATCCAATTAAGGCAATAACGATTATCACGGAACGTTCAACGGAACGTTTCACTTGTTCCAGGTGATGAGAAAATATTAAATATGAATCCCTTATAATTAACGTTAACTAGATGAAATTACCTTAATTATCGGCGGAGCGACAGCCGGTGTAATAAATTGCGGAATCGATCGTATTGTTCGTATAATTTACTTCGTTAACGTATAATTCCGTCGAAATGAACGACTTTTGTAATATACATCGCGTTAGGTACCGTTAAATACAATTTTCTCGCGCCTACGTGACGGATATGACGCTGTATTAATGGAAATTCACGCATCGCATCGTTTGCATTGCAGTTGCACTTTCGCCTACTCGAACACGCTGTCCATTGTACGAGATACTATCTGTATCCTTTTCTTTTTTTATTTCTAAACTATCAACTTGTACGTATTATACGATATTTGTAGGATCGTGGTCATAGAATAATTCGGTAAATTCTTCTCACTGTTCCGACACGTTACACGTACACGTTGATATTCCGAGTACTAAAACTTATTCTCTACAGCCGATACTCTGTTCCTCGGATAAGCAAATGATCTTTCTCTATTACGTGTACCGTATCTAGTTTACTAAGCGTAATTAACAGCCGCAATTTTTCAATATTCTTTATACGTTACGTAAATTATGATGTGAAACGTTTCGGTACAGACGTTTCAGCGACGATCGGCAGAGATGGAATTTTTTTTATCTATAAATTCGATCTGTTGGAAACTGAAATTAAATTAGAAGACGTTCGTTTAATCTTCCTTCCACGTTTTGCCGCGGAAAAATGTCTGAAATTCCAAAGCGGAAGGAAAATGGCCAGAGAAGAACGTGAATGCGGCTTTGAAGCTACTGCTCGAAAATAAAATGACCCAGAAACAGGCCGCTAAGGCTTTCAATGCTCTAAACACGACGTATGCGAAGGCTGCGCGCACGTCGAATGCACCTACCAAGAAAATATTAATTACTTTACTTGCGGTAAATGTAAAAATCAAATTTGAACAAAGCTGTGTGTTCTAATATCTAAATGTCTTTTCTTTAACGTTACGAATCTATTAATTAAATAATCGCTCAGTACTGGACGACGATCTTTTGTTTCCTACAAATTACGACATTTTTACTCCTGCAAGTTATCAATTTTTATCGCCGAATTTCACAAAATTAATTTCTCTCCTTTTATCAAGATCCTAGGAACTCGTTTCTCGAATTGCGTTCTTTACCGACTCCCAAACCCAAGATTTAACAAAATGATTCAGAGCGGTCGATACTGCACGACTATGTATTTCTAATAAGCTAAAGTTCCAAATGACGCATTATTTAAATCGATTTAGAAAATGTGTTGCGCGAGTTACTCGAGAATCGCAACTCCAAACCGGTTAATATTATTTCAACTTTGCCTTGTATATTAATTCGCAAGAAAGCGTGTACCTAGCTACGAGCACAGTCAAAGGGATTATGTTGCAAACTTGCAATAGATATTCTATCGTCGTTGTTTCTACGCCATACGAGGTGAGATTAGAAATTTTTGTTTGAAAAACTATGGTAAATATAGCAAAGGCTCCTTTGACGTCCTTCGTACTCTTCTACATCAGAGACTCGAAAGTGGCAGCGGATAAACGAAGTTGGTAAAATGTACCGCAAAATGCAAAATGTGTCGACTAGTTGCAAAGTAGACTCAATCAGGCGATCGCGGTGATTTTGACGAGGAAAATTGGATGATGGTACAAATAGAAAAGAGAAACAACTTAAATTCAAGAAAAATATTCCTTGCGTCGGAAATGAAAGAACGCTCGGTCGGATGAAATCTTCGAGCTTTCTTCATCCCCTAAGCCCTAAAACATTTCTCATGTCAGTTCGCAATTCTGTTCTATAATTCTCCTTGTAAAATCCATGTCATTCGAAACTATAAATCCATCAACGCCAATATTCAGGATATTGATTCCAGAACACCTTGGACGGATCTTGAATACGTTCTAGCGAGTTTAGATAGGCATTGCGACAGGGAAAAACGTTGTACGTGTTCGATCACAGTGCTATCTGGTTCCCGCGATTGAATAATGGCTGGAATAGCAGACGTTCTCGGCGGACCATACATCTACATTTGTACGTCTACAATTGTATTACGTCTTCGTTACCATTGTTGATTAATACCCATCGATGCCAAAAGATAATACAGCGCACGTATAGTAACTGCGATGTTTAATTCAAACGAACGTCGCAGAACTTAATTTCATCGGACGTTTAGAACTATGACTTTCTGTATATTCTGGCTTGGCAACTAAGTGGTTGCGGATTTTGCCAATACCACCTAATGACAAAATCCGCAACCACTTAGTTGCCAACCCAATATATTCCTGCTCTGTGCACTTGCCATGCAGTTACCTAAGGACATAAGACTTAAATCTCTGAGTAATGTAATTGAAATTTTTGTTACGCGATCTAATGATATATTCGCAGATTCTTTGCTTCTAGGTAACGTGGTATCTTGTAATCCTAGAACGAAGCACGTTCGCGAGACTAACAGTTCTTCGTAGTTAACGTGAGAATAAACAGTATGTGCATAAGGTGCCGAAGTAGTTGGTCGACCCAGCACGCAAAGTAACGGAATAATTCACCATGTGGCTGACACTTTCCAGGTATCTCATATCCGTCTGAGAGGGCCAAAAACGTCGGACGAACGCAGAGCGTCGTGTCGAGTCGGCGCCGTGTAGAAGACGCGCGACGTCGCGTCGCTTTGCCGCGAAATATTATAGGAGCGTGTCATTTCCGTGCGCTGATTGGAAATTGTCAGGCCGCGGAACCATCTTTGCTTCATTGGTTGTACGGATATTAGCCGGTAGTAGGACCGTGCACCGCCACGAAAACTTTTTGATTGCGTTTCAGACGATGCCGAAAACCGGCCGTTACATATTCCGAGCATTGTTAATTATTAAACGGCGCTACGCTGTTGGCCGTGTGTGCGTGTGTAGGTTGTGGCTTCGAACAACAACGTCCTAGCCTCGTTGACGGCCTGTTCGTTGTGTTTTGCCGATAATAATATGCACTGCTGACAGGGATATTTAGTAGATTATCGCGAACGAGACAGCTCGACAGCGGAATAGGCGGCGAAATAACTTTAGGCGAGATCTTCTGCATGAATATTGTATAGGGTTAACGATGAAGCGAGTTTAACAGATACAATGGGATGCATGCTACTTGCACGGGAATGAATATCTGGTCATAACCGACGAGAATAAGTCGCGTTTCGAGAACAAAAATTTAACGAATCCAACAGAAACGAGTATATCTCATTTCGATAACATCGCTCGAAGATACAGGATGGCCCGTAAATCGCGAACGAATTTATTTTATTTTTTCTTTTTTTTTTGGAATTATTATCAAATTTCTGGAAATTTATTACGGGAAAATTCAGCGCAAATCGTGCAATTTTATTTTCGATATCGTCAGGCTCGAGAGATATGTTTGAAAAAAGAATAATTTCGCGTAACGGCCCGTTAAACTGAACATTTCCGAACTTTATTTTCTTGAAAATGAAGCGACGAGCGAAAAAATTGTACTCTACATTTTCCACTTATCTTTACACGTAAAACAACCTCCTATCGATTATTCGGTACTACCCACTCTGAAATTGCTCACGTTCGAGTATATTTGACAAATTTGGAAACTCGATTTTCTCGTAAACTAAGCCTCAAATGAGAAAATTGTACTGCATATTTTGTTCTTATTCTTCCACAAGGAATCGCCTCGTGCCCGCTTCTACGTGTTACTCGGCCACCCTCAAAATATATACATATACCGTTCTGTTGGTTTCTGTCGTCAAAATTGACAAGAACGGAAATGCGAATTAATCGACTTGCTTCGATAACGAGAATGATATCGCGTCGTAACAAGTCAGACGGGTAATTAATTATTCCTCCAAAGCAATGCTAGTTGAATAGATAAATTCACATCGCTGGATAGAATTTAGAACGCGACTGCATAGAAATTGAACGCTAGAACGAGAACGCTATATACCTAAACAAACGGCTTTCGAATTTATCCGATCGCTTCGAACGCGTCGATCAAGCGGCATATACCGAATGAAACAAACCTGCTTTAGACGGAAGCAAATTTAGAATGGTGAATTTTCGATCCAGCCTACCGCTACACCATTCGAGGATAGGGCTTGCGGGTATCCGCTTCATGGACGTCCGACTCATATATTTTACGGCGAGCCGCAGTAACTAACAATTCCTAGTTTGCGGGCCGCCGCTATATTTTCGTCAGCTCATTCCCCCGGGGTACTTGGGAACCGCCGATTTATTGCCGCGCCCCTATACGCTTTCCCTTCGCGCCGCCGCGCCGCACCGTCGGGATACTCCAGATTCTTAGTCAATAGTCAAACATAAAAGCGAATAGCGATTAGAACGCGATCCCATTCTGTCGAAGGTAGCAAATTTTCTATTATTAACTCTCGCGAAATTTTTTCGTTATTTTACATAATGAGAAAGAATTTCAGGATCGTTAAGATTAACGAGAGTATAACAACGCGAAATGACGACTCGAGACGTACATTTGTTACGTACGAGAATAAGAACAACGTATTCGAATTTCAATGAAATTGCAAATGTCGAGAGGAGAAGCGATCGGTTTGGAATGGAGCGATCTGCGTGCGCTTTTGTACGTTTTACGATGCTTCGACTTTTTTAACCAGTTAGCTGTTCCTGACGAGTAAAATCGTCACGAAGAAACAACGATGTTCTGCGTTATGACGAGCATACTCGTCGTGCGTAGAAAGTAGTTAGAATTTGCTGTTTAAATTGCAATTTTGGCGAACACTAGAATATGGTCGTAAATTTTAAGACCTTTCGAATATTTGAAGGCCCAGACGAAATAAGACGAACGAATAGAAAATATAAATGATAGTTATTTTTAAAGAAACTGTATATAGCGTGAACAAAGCAGTTGTTCTCTGCTTTGTAACACATTTTGGGTACTCGTTCCTCAAAGAGGTCGCGACAGCCGACTGGTTAAACTTCAATTAGATCGTAACACGTGCATTTTGGATTGCAGGAATTGCAAACTGTCGTAATATCAATTTGCCAAAATAATCACGAAGAACAGCGGTTATTTTCTCTAACAACTATGAAGAATCGCAGTGAGCGAAAATATCGATTTCGGTTCCGGTTCCGGTCCCACTGCCGCTCTGAAATATTCCTATCGCTTTGTATTCCCATCGGTTATGGTAGTTTCTTTTCCATATAGAAAACTTGTACCTGCGAGTCCGTAACAACGGTCCAATCAAACTTTTTAATTCTTTCGAGGCGATAAATGGACGAAATAAAGTATAGTATAAAGCGTTAAACGTAGTTGATAATTATCGCGCAGATATATCGAACATTCGACAGGCGCATGAGGCGAATAGCAGGGCCACCTCGCGGGATGATAATGGCTATCAGAATTCCGAGGACGTGCCATTAGGTAAATTGTGAAATGCCGTGGATCGCGATTCATGGACGACTCGTGCAGTCGTGCCACGTTCGAATTCTCATGAGCGTGGCCAAGTTCCCAACCGAGAAACTTGCCAGTCGACTCGATTAAACTGCAAGTACACGATCGGTGCCAAAGCTAATTCTCGTCGTCCGCCTGTTTCTACTTTCTAATCAGTGACTTTCAATCAAATATAATTAACCCCGCTAAATTTAATAATTCGATCTTGTTCCCAAATGAAAATGTCATAAATGTCGCGAAATACATAGCGTTGACGGTAATACGTATTGACGTAGGTTCTGCAAAATGGAAAATCCGATGAGCTATAATGATATCAAAACTTAACTTCGTAATTCCGTGGAGAACTAGCAGACTATTGAATAATCCAATGTAGAATCAGATTCTTGTCACTGAAACTTCGCCAGAATTACATACTGCGAGCTTTAAACGATGCTGCTCTTTTTTTTAGCAAAATCGGATGGAAATGTTGAATTTATAAGATTCGGTCGAATCGTAGATTTCTTAGATTTCCAAATTTTATTATATTTAAAGGAACTTTACCGTAAGACCGTAATCATACGAGAAGATATTATGGTAGAGTGGATGTTGATTTTTGTCTGAGGTTTAGTCTTTTAATTTGCGAACGAAGCGTAAAATTGCGTAAAAACTTAGGCTCGCATCGTCGGTTAAACGAGCGAACATCGGTATGATCTGCGATTTCAACGTTTTCTTGAAACATACAATTTGATTGAATTATTGAAAGCCGAGAAAACGTCTGTAAAATAGCCGCCGTCGTTCATCGTCGTATTTCCTCTTTTTCTGCATAAAACATTAAAATAATAAACATCTAGGACACTCGCAATTCAGCCGCGTAATAAAACGCACGTAGCCACTATGTTGACGCGGTGAGCTGACGTGTTCGCAAAAACAACGTGGCTTTTGTGCTTTCCGGGCTGACCAAAATTGAATTTACACTGGCTCGAGTCACGGTGACATACGACAGCGTGTACGCTTCTCCTCGCTGAACATGACAGAGTTCTTCTGCACCAGCTATAATCTGGCATCGACGCAAAGCTAGAGACAATACAAGCTTGGACATGGTTCGTTCGTCATCAGAGTGGAGAACGATTTCGCTGCACGTTTCCGCTCAGTTTTATTATTGTTCGCGAGCTGTTCGCCAGGGAATACGAAATAATTATACGGATCCTTTGATGTGCGCTTTCCGCGTGGCTTTCATTTCAGTCTTCCGTGTTTCGTCAGATTTGATTCCACGGTTTGTTGATCCCTCTGTCAATGTCACTGAAATATTATGAAATCTTTCAACAATGTGGACACGTACGTGCATTCCTACATGTACGTGTATTCGGAGAAATTGCAGGATAAGATTTCGTTGTTTAAAAATGACGCGGGATCCGACACTTACTTCGTCTCATTTTGCTGAGCCGATCGATGATTTCGAAATGGTCGGTTCAAGGCAGACGATAAGCCTCCCGAAATCATGTTTCATTTGATAGACGAACCAACGAACAAACGGTAAATTAAAGAAAGAATCGGCCTCGAAATAAATATAGAAAAATAAAAGTTCGCTGCATCGGATAAGCGAACGTACATGATACAGTGCGAACAACGGACAGTGGACTTGCATAAGAAACGGACAGTACGCATCGATATTTAATTCTTAAGCTATACATACGAAGTAGCGGTCATGATGAAGTTTATTTATAAAGCGGAAGCTTTGGACGATAGCGGCCACGTTAAGCTCTTTGGCCGGATAAACTTTCCAGACTCCTGCATCGCCATCGATTGTGGCCCAGAGCCAAGACCTCCTTATCCTACATAATATTTTACGAGCATGGACTTTGTTTTGTACCCAGAAGGCCCGGAGGATCCGCCAGTTGCGAATGAATAGGGAAAGGAGAGTGAAACGTACACTTTTTTATTTATAGCCGTCTACAATCGGAACTTAACCGAAGGTAATACGATTCTACATGGATGATCAAACGTGGCTCACTTTTTATTTCAAAGATGGTGATTCGTATCGTACGGCAGGACAACGATGTACACCTTTTTGCTATATCAAATTTTTGCGAACCGCCATCCACTGTTCTTCGCTTGTTGCGCTTGCACGCAGTCAACGGGTGAAAGTAGAAGCGATTAAAATGACACGTAGAATTTTGCGAAATTGAAAAGTGCTCAAACGCTCGTTTTTCCTATCGAAACGCGATGGACGTACGAGATACATCGATCAGTATGAAGATTTTTAATCAACCTGCGAGAAAAACGTTGCGCGCGTGCAGCGTTGGTTTATCGTTGCCGGGCTTCCTTTCGTTACGTATCGTGCGACTGCGCTTGCAATTCACAAGAGCTTTTTGGTTTTACATATTCCGAATAAATATCGTGTTGTTTCGATTAATGGAATTGCACGTTTACACGTTACAGATCGAAATGAACGATCGTTCCGATGATCATTTCCGTCGTTCGATCGCAGATGTGTGCGATTAAACGCGATACACGTGCCTCTATTTGAGAAAGACGTGCCGCAAGATTAAATGTCGCAATGCGCGGCTGACAGTTCGTTAATTAACTCGCGACGAACAAGATCACCTTGCCAGAACGGCGGCAAGATAATGGAGTTAAATCGAGAAATCTGTCGTCAGTCGATATACGTATGTATACCTTGGGTCATTAAATGCGACTGTCTGCCGGTTTAATTCGTGTAATTTCGCTAATAACATTCCACGGCAAACATCTGGTTACATGTATCACGGAGTAACAATTGCCTTTACGAAAGTTTCTCGTCGAACACGACGTGATGAGAAATAACGAAATACAAATTATTATATCGCAAAGATGAAAAATTTCAAAAGATAGACACGCGAATGGTAATGATATCTATTTGAAGAATGAGAAAATTAACAATAACATGTACATACATATATTGTAACATATATACAATATTGCTACGACATGTAAAATTTATTACAACATATGTAATAGGTATAAACGTTATTTGCTTGTAAGAACAGACACACGCACAGACAAAATTGACTGAAAATACCGATGACACGGCGTATGCTATTCCATGGGTCTCGAACGTGTTTAATACGTAACATTGTAGCAAGAATTCAGTCGTTTAAATCCGTTAAATGGCACATGAGTATGTATAGAGTATAATTAATTGCCGAATAAAATTTTCTGTTACTTTATCGATCACCGACAAGTTCCTCGGACTTTTTCGTTATCTTTTCACACATCGCTATTATCACCTCGTTGCTAATCGGCAAGATAGAAGAATATTGTTCTCGGAAAATCCATTCGGTTTTACCGCACTTTTACTTGATTCATTCAGCTCTACTCAACGCTCAGAAAACTTATAAACATATAGCTTACGTAAGATAAACTTCTGAATGTAAAGCTGGAAACTAAATAAATTTACAGTTTACGGGCATTTACAAATACTTACATATATATGCGGTAGCCTGCATGAAGGTTCCGCTTGGAAAATCAACGTAAAAACGGCATAAAATACTGATTGAGAGTATTGTGAGAGAAATCGGAAGCAACGCAACAAATATAGAACCTAATTGTGATGCAATTGCGAAACTAGCCGACTTGATTTAATCGCAAAGGTACAGGTTGAAGGTGTTGGCAGGCAACATTTCTGGTTTAATCTCATTATAATTTCGACGCCGCGCCGGCGCTTTGTGCGGTACGGCACGGTGTGGTACAGTAGAGCGTGGCGTGGTACGACGTGCCGTGGTGCCGGCGTTCCAAAGTGTCCTCCTTAGTGTATGACCAAAGTTTTCGCGCCCGAAGAATCGATATAAGACGGACAAGGCGAAGCCAATAGCGCCGGGTACAAGACGAAGAGCTCGGTTATTCGGTACGTCACGATTAATCGCTTCGGTTGCCCCCGGTATAATTAAATTAAACTTCTCAAGAATTTCACTTAGCCCCCGAAGACGAAGGTCCAATGTGTTACCGGTTCCTATAACGAGAGTCCGCTTGTCCAGAGGAACTTGGAACGTGCATCAAGCGGACCCCACTTGTCTTCCCATGAAATCATCTAGCTGTTCTTTACCCTCCGTCCTTCTATTTCTTCTTCCTGCTTCCTACCGCCACGGTTCCTTAAAGAGGGGAATATTAATGGACCGGAGATGAAATATATCAAACACGTATATCTTCCAAGTAATATAGAAACTCAAAGGTAAATGACTAACGTTGCTTGAATCGTTGAACCGTTAATTTCACGATGCGTATCGCTCGTGTCGTACACGCGTACTCGTGTGCATATCGAAACGGTAACTGAGTGTCAGAAACTTCGTTATTAACTCTGATAATAAGGACTCTGCGTTTAAATTCGTTTTTCGTATGACGTTAATTTTTTTTTTTAATATCTAGGACGTCGATTAGTCGTTGTATAGCGATTAAGTGCGAATACGAACGAACATTAAGTTAAGAGAAGCGACTTGGTTTCGAGGTATCGAGTTATCGAGGATCATAGTTGTTACTGTTATCTCGGTCGTAGAGTTCGAACAGGAAGGAGAGACGCGATGCACTCGATCGCCAATAAGAAAGCGTAGAAACGCGCGAGTATATCTTCGCGTGAAATACGTTCACAGGTTTTACGCGCTGTTAGCATTCGTGTCAGGAAGATGCTCCAACGTGAAACGAGCCACCGGTGCGCGCTGTTTCCCTGGAATTATACGATTGAAGAAAACACTTACTCGCCTGTGAAACGACCCCCGCCCCTCGGTTCAGCTTGCACTCGCGCGTGTCCGCGTTTCTCTGTCCGCTTTTACGAGCAGCCTTTGATGGACTTTCCGTGTGCGTGAAGACGAACAAACGTTTTCCTCTTACGGACAAATCGAACTGTTTATCTTCGATAATGTCGTCGTACTTAACACGGCTGCAACATTTTAAAACGATTGTAAAGTGTCACGAACGATCGCGCAACCGCTAAGCGCAATCTTTCAGAATCTTGTAGATTTTAAATGTCACAAAGCGAAAATCGAAAGCTAACGTTTTCTCGCTTGTGTCTTGTCCGTATCCAAATTCTATCGCACGCGTAATGGTTTCTTTACGACACAGCGCAAATACCACGCCTATCTTCGAACGGTAACATCCGTAGAAAAACGTGCAAGAGACAAAGAACGAGTCATCATACAGGTAACTGCGTAAAATGAATCGTTCGTTCGCATTAGAATAGTTAAACCGAAGAATGAAAATAGCGATACACATTGCACGTACCTGAATTAATGGAACGCAACTGAACGTTCTTAAGGATAGAAGAGCTTTTGCTTATTAAGGCACTTTTATACTGTAGGATTACGTGGAAATTCTTAAACGAACTGATCAAAGTAAAGTGAACAGAAGTTAGGAAAGTTGATAAGATCCGTCAACTTAAATGGGAGAACCTGTTTGCGACGCTATAAGCGATAAAAACAGTCATTTAAAACATTTAACTAAGGTAAGTTCGTGTAACACAACGGTGTTGTTACTCCTCGTCATTCCTCTATCTTGTTAGTTGAAATAACCGACAACAAATAAAATTACACCGAGGTAATTTTTACCTAGAAATTTTCGCGGATAATACTTGCTAAGCTACTTAAGTCGGAGCTCCGCGTCGTTGAAATTTTTTAATTTACATTCCCTACATTTCCGGGATTACTATGTTCCACTCGGCCAGAGTTGGAAACTTTTTCACGTATCGTCAGAAATGAAATATGTACGTTCGCAGATACTGGTATCCCAGTTTTAGAACGTTCGTTCCTAAGTGTTCGTCTAAGGGCAATGTATTCCATTCGCTGGCCAATCTGATTTAACTTTTACTATTGCACGATGAAACCGCAGCAAATTATCGCTCGAATAATCCTTTGACATTATGAAATTCTTCGCCGATTGTGATCGAACGTTACGTGCGTAGAATTCGATCAAAAAGTAATTAGATAAAAATACTGTTTCGTAGGTAGCAAGAAATATATGTATCTATATTTACATATATTTTCAAGCAAACATAGCTACTTTACAAATGAACGATATCATTGTTATCCTTGACTACCTATATAGTATGCTGGATGTATATTATGCTGTAGCAATTACGCACATCAGTTCACATTTATTGCCCTGCAACGCTTTTGCTTACAGTCGAGTCAGACGTCTTGACTTTTGGGGATAACCGTTTCCGTTTATCATACATCAAGAAACTGCTTCTTGCAGTTCTCGTCTATTACTTAACCACTTCGTCGTTATAGTAACTCTACTCGACTACATTATCCTTAAACGGTAATAATTAATCTTTTGGAATTCAATTCTCTTCTGCAGTTTATTTTCCGTATGCGTGATATAACAGTTAATAAAATTTCTCACTGTTCGTACAATAGTTTTGTGTACTCTACGCCTACGTTTTATTTTTTCTTCTTTTTCCTTTTTCATACACATTGTTGAACACGTTTTGTAATGTAACGTGTTCGAGAGCGCCAAATGAAAATCGCTGTTATATAACACGCTTGCAAATATCGCTTTTCTTCTATCTTTTTTCCTTTTTTTTTTTTTTTTTTTTTTTTAGTAATAGAGTTTTACGATAGAGCAACTTTTCAAATTTAGATAAATATCTTTACTTGCAATTTATTCAACTTGAATCCAAATAATAATTACACGCAATTTGATTCGATTAATCCAGTTAGGACATCGCGTTATCCCGTTTTATTAATATAAATCCGGTACAGTTTCCAAACAAGTAACGCTATTTTCTATAATGGAACGAACTGCTTCAAATTCTTATCGTCCATCCAATTTCAATTCATTTCCAAGTCTGTATCATATACATGCACCACGCTGGACATTTAAATCTATTACTACACATTTCTTAGGAAAGGAAAATCTTACTTTAAAATTTACTCGGTATATGTATATTTATCGTGGTTTTTCCAGCAGAACGCTGGAAATGTACGCTCCATATACAACACTATGGTTACACCGTGGAGAATCGACCGAGTTCTCGCCGCTCTGTGACAACTTTGAGGCAACTCTTCAGGCACACCTGTGTATGTACCTATTATACTTCACCCAGTTCATGAAATATTTCGTGTCTACGATGTTGTTCATTCCCCCAGATCTTCTATATGCAATCAATTTGTATTGTTTAACCCAACGATGAAGAACTGTCAACCGTTGATAGTTTAGAATAACAAACAAGCGCTTTAATAATTTATAGTCCGTAACAAGGGACAGAATTCCGATTGGATACGAAAGACTGTACGAATTTATAGATTTCTCAAACGATTTAAAATAATCCGATCCGTTACTCGCTACTGCGACGAAAATGACGACGAGGATCTCGCGAATCGTAGACTACGACGCAACGTAGCAAAGGAGTTACAGAATATATGTATTATAACACGAGGTGATACAATAAAATAGAAGGCAAATAACGATCGTCAAAAGCTGACAGGGATGAACAAAGACGAATGTACATATGCGTCTTCGCATTTCATCGTACGTTATTACAACGCGTTGGCGTGATTTATGACGATACAAATTATTAGATTCAGGCATGACATCCTTTCACGCGAGATCGTTGTTTCTCTTAACGTTTGTTTCAGTTTTTATTGTCACCAAGCCGCATACGTGGCATAGAATAAACCCGATAGTCAATGGTTTCCTCGTGTGCTGCGCTTTGGAGGGTCAGGCGACTCCGAATGTGTGAAATTCTACAATTACGCGAGAACAATGCGATATTCTATCATTATCGATATCGCTCGTCGTAGACAATCTATCATATTGGCGGCAACGGTTTTGAAAAAGAAATAAATATATAGCAAGTATCATCGAGAAGACAGCGGGTAACGAGTAAATGATAAAAATTAAATTTTCCTAAATTATGTATATTCTTTAATACGCGAGGCTTAGGATAATACACAGAAGGTTAAGTAAAACTTTTGTATTTTAGCTTCTAAATGAGCAACTACCTCGAGTACGGTAAACAGTAAAGGCGGGCAAATAAACTCGACTAAGCAACTGCTATCTTGTACAGAAGTGTAACTGAAATGAAAACAAGAGCATCTTCTTAAAGCATGCTCTTTAAGAGTTACAGAACTATACAGTCGTTTGAAAATGTCCGTGTTTTCTTCTGTTATTTTAAACCCAAACATCTACCGTAGAATCGAGGATTTTAGGAAATGAAGCCAAATTTGCTAAGTGAAACTTTGCATGGTGAAACCCTGATGTCGAAAGCGAAGCATAGAATGTATTCGTCGAACGTAATTATAAATACCGTTTGACTGTCATGAAAAATTCGAATCACTGTACAACAAGAAATACGCTACAACGTAACTAGTCGTTAACGTTCTTATGTCTGCCTGTTAATAGCCTTACATGAAACAAGAAGAACAATACTCTACCAGACAATATTAAATCACGATATAGTAATATCTTTATAGATGATATTTCTATATCTATTTGATTCGCTTTCGCTCGTTATTATCTTTTCTTACTGATATTACTACTACGCTGAGAAATCGAATTATGTGTATAAAACTTTATATTGCGCATCATATCTACACACAGGGTGTTTGGCTACAAGTGTCAGGAAATTTAAGGGATGATTCTTGACACCGAAATAAGGCAAAAATCAAGAATAATAAAATTGCGTTTTCGGCTTTGTTGTTTAGTTACTGGCAATTAAAAATACCCCTGCACGCGAGCAAACCCTCCTTACACGAACGAAAGGAGGTCAGCCTAAGCAGTAGGGCGTATATCATATATATGTATACAGTATGCATGGAGATACTAGCATAGCAATTAATAAATTCTTGACACAAGCAGCTTATCAATTCTTAAAGTATATGCAATAGTTTTGCTCCAATTGAAATTTAAGCTTTCGCATGAAATCAAACTTACAAAGAATAAAATAAAAATTAAAGATACATAAAGTTATATTTAATATGTGATTAATCGATTGAGGCGAATCAATTTCGCGTATCACGCAAGCAGTAAGAAATGGTTTTCATTTGAACGGTACACGACATTCAACGTAAAAATGCAAATGCACGTTAAAGATAGGCCACGTTAAAGACGCTCGATGAAAGAGGAAACTAAACGGATAGCGAAATTTTGAAGCGGCCGGTAGCACTTGAAAAACTCGAAGACCGATAGCCAGGTCGTATATCATGCCGATAGCACGGCAAAGGATGCAGAGAAACGAGCCTGGCTCGAACTTGTTGAGCAAATAAAACGCGAAAATGTAGTAAGCCGAGGAGAAATCAGCAATAGAGGTATCAGAAACGTATAGGTGTGTTAGTAACTAGCTTTACAGTGTTATAATATTGGTTCGCTGAATATTACTCGTGCGATCGGCCACATTATTTACGCAACGATAAATCGAAGAAAACACTTGCTTCACGCGCGACATTCGAGTGTCTTTCCGATTCCATTCGATAGCTACGTTCTACCGCGTCTTACGTCTCTCACCTTCCTGTCTCTGGTGACAAAAATCTAACCTTACTTTTATTTTGTTTCTTTTTTCTCTTTAAAATCTCTCACACACATTCCCTACTTCGTGTACGTTCGTATTGATTCCTTACCGTGTTTGCTCGCTAACACCAAGTACGAAAGTATCGACACATTACACGCAAAATTTCATTGTCGCGTTAACGTAATTTCGCGTGTTAGTAAATCATGTTCGAAATTTCTCAAACAATCTACCAGGGTTATCTCTGTTAACTCTTGTATAATTTTCTTTCAATTTAAACACTATCGCTGATATAATAAATGATATATTAAACAATTCGTAATGTAACAATAACAGATCTAATTCTAAGCAATCGACAAGTAACAATTACAAACATCGTTACCTATAGGAAACATACACAACTTGCGTTCGTATATCAAACAAAGCACCGGTTAAGTGGGTATAATTTTTTAATTCTTAATAAAAAGTCGTCGTGTAAAATAAATAAACGATCATCGCGAATATTCCTCTATCTTCGTGGACGACAAGTGTCGAATAATCCTTTCGTCTAACTAACGGTTAATAACCTATAGCCTTTCCTACAGATTTTTCCTAGAAGTAATTTATCATCAGAAAGGATTCTCAACTCAACGGAGGATATCTTGCTCGGTTTAGGTTTCCCCCTCCTTGAAACTCCTGCCTTATCGGAATTACAATTATCAAAGTTAGCCGATGAACTTTTAATTAGAATCCGAATAAAGTCTGAAAGGTCGTGACAAATTGAACGACCGAGCGAGTCGAAATAATCGACGAAAAAGCAGCGACCGAAAAGACTTTGGAAGAAAGGAAAAAAGTGTCGCAGACTGATAAAGCTTGAAAAGTAGAAACTCTTGTTTCCTGAAGGCGGCAAAAGGATCGCGACTACGCTACGCGATACGACGCGACGGGAAGCGCACTTAGAAAATCAACAAGCGTCTGGAATACGAGGAAACGAATGGAATACGAAGGTTAGTTGTATCGTCCTTTGCGAAACCTTTTGTTCTAGCGCGATACAGTCGTTAAAACTATGTAATTTACGCTGCAGCCAACAAAACAATTACGCGTCTCCGTTAGCTGCAAAGTTATACAGTCCTTGTGTAATTTTTCAGTCAGAAAGTGATTAAAGAAATTAGCAGCGTGTTTCCTCGCACGATACACGTTTAGTTTTCGATGAAAGGATTCGTCTTGGCGGAATTGTATGTGACTACAGAGGTGCCAAGTTCGAGTAATTGATCGTCTCTCGTTTCTTGTTTCATTCGTCTTTTTTTTTCTTCCTTTCCTACTAAACGACGTCTTCAGACGGAACGTTTACGCGTACGAGTAGTTTCGAACGAATCCCCGTAATATTCCGTGTTGCGTACAGTTTGTCATCCTTCGTAACGGAGTTTAATGCCACAGTATCTAGCTAGTACTGCTACCGTGAGATCAATATCCCGTAAAGGTAGCTTCCCGGGAGACAGTGTATTTTCATTCTATTGGATCAGCAGTATTTTGGGGTCTGATACAGCTTCCGCCATACGTATGTTAATCTAGGAAAACTGCTGTTCCCAAACGACCAGGCTGTTTTTTTAACCACCGTACCGTGCAACTCGTATTTCCGGCTATCGCAAAAAATTGTATATCCGCCTTTAACTAGAGCAACGTTTAACTAAACGATTATCCCGTATTTGTGATTTTCCAAGTTTAATATCTTTCTATCGCGTCAAGCGTTTCGTCGCTGCTTTCCACAAATTTTATCTTCTAAGTAGTTTCTGACCTCACTTTCTTGTCGGTTCGTATTCGCCCGATCGAATATATCCAAAGAACAACTCGACTGGTTCGTCTATGGTATGAAGTAGAAGAACACAGATGAAAGACGAATGATAGGAAACGAACGAAGACGAAACGCCCGGAGGTAGTTGTCCCAGAATCAATCTTCTACAAGCGAGGGCGCTCTTTCTTAACTGCTAAGGGAGTTCTACTGACACGGAAGCAGAAACTATCGCCTTGGCGACGTCGCCGCGGTAATTGCACGCTTCTCGAACAACGAAGTCTTTCGTAACTGGATTTCTTGGCTCTATTCGTTGTCGAGTTTTACTGCAGTCCGGTTTTTCCTCCAATGTCTCTGTCCCATCGACACTTTGTCTGCCTTTTCGGTTTTAATCGACCATCATTAATATTATCACGTTACTTTGTTACATTAGTATCATTAAGATTGGTAAAAATACGTGTACGCTTTGAACTACCTTGAATATTGGAAGTTTCTTGGAAATTCTAGTTTTTTAATAAGAATATATTGAACCGTAAAATCTAACTGAAGTACATACGTATGTATTACTTTTTGGTATTCATCAGGCAATAATTTACTGTCATATAACACGCTTTCGATATGGCACAGTATGGACTTTTGTGTTGTAGCTATATAGATTACCTGAATTAAGATTTTAATTAAAACCTAGATTTTTAGATCGTGCGAATCAGTACGAACCATTTTTTTGAGTTTTTCAATATTTATTTAGTCACATTCATACATATGATATAAGATGAAGTCGTAGCATAATGAAAAATGAAATAAATTGCTTTGTCATAAAACATAATACCACAGCATTCGGTTATTCATGGGACAATTATCAACGCAATATTACAGTCTAATAAGCAAACTTGATTTTTGTGTATGTATATATTAGAGATAGTAATTTATACTATCCATAGTGTTTTAAATACGAAGAAATAAAATAATTAACAAGTGTTCCTACCCTACTTCGACGTGTATTGAAAGATTAATGTTCAATGGCAACATCTTTCAAATTATTATATGTCTACATATATTAATCAAAATATTAGTCAATAATAAGATTAACGTGTACCAAATAATACTAAATGATTCTTTCCTAGGTCAACATCGTGTTTTAATTATTATCGTTTTTCGATGTATTTCCAAATATTATATAACATTTACATTGGTTTATCTATGAATATAAAATTTATCGAAGGTGGCAATGTGTTTGAATCTAATATATAGTTTGTTTTAAAAATCAAATAAAACTATGTATCAATACGTAACGTTAAATTACTTACTGTACATTATACAGGTTACATGTTTATTTCAAATAAAATATAACTTAATAATTAGAGCAAATAGAAACGATATAGTGAAATTTTAAAATCGATCAGTCAAAGGTTAAAGTAGACAGCTTCCGATAAAAGCATTAGGTTAGTATCAATTGATCCGGATAGGATGGGTCATGGCAGGGCACGCTGCTCGAATAGAAGCATCGGTCCCACAATCCAAAACGCCAACAATACAATTGCAGGAGTCGTACGTAAAGCTAAAGCACTGGACCTTATCATCGCCTAAGACAAAACAAAACCAGTCTTTTACCCACAAAATAAGAAAGATTACGGACCCGTTTACCACCGTCAAGGCCTTCCTCGTGCAGGAGAAAAGGTATATGAAATACTTGAGTACAATCATGGACAAGAATCCCACTTTCGTCGCGCAAATTGATAAGAGCAATAGACCTTATGAACAAATTAATCCAACTCATACAGACTATAGACAGATAGACAGCAATAGATAGACAACAATATAGACAAACCAAGACATCCATGCAGGCGATTCCTGGCTGCCGTAATACGATTCATCCTACGCATATGGCGTGTCGGTGTGGGTCTGGACGATCAAGATGCAAACACCCGCGACACGCGTGTACAAAGTCTACGCATTGTACGCGTTCCGAATCTCCGGAGCATATATCATTGTCCCGAATAAAGTGTGATAGCCGGGCTTTCCCCTTTGACTTTTTAATTACCCAGAGACAAGAGCAGAGAGTTGCAGCAAAGGGCTACAAGCAAACACTCACCTTCCCACAAGGAGAGGGGCAAAGATCAAGAAAAGATGTAAAGCGAATGCCATTCGGAAATAACAAGAAAGATGGTCCGGGAATCCGAGAACGTGTCACTGAACCAAGTTCCTGAAAGTTATAAGCATTAACCACTGACTGATTTTACGACCTCACTATATCGCTCGCACCTTTTATATATATCCTAATTCATCCATTTCGTATCAGAGTTTAGTTTAATACGGACAACATGCAATTTTCAATAGAGAATTTCTGAAAAATGTATAACTTATTTAATAATGATGGTATTTTTAGCTCATAATCAAATTATAATACTTGGTTACATTTGTATAAAATATCATATGGTTGAATTACTAATAACAGTCGCATAGGATAGTAATTTGAAATAGTTAAATGAAACTGTACCTTATTTATTATCTAAGATAATCTAATAATTCATACAGTCTTCATATAATCTTCAGTTGTCATCGCCATCGTCGTCGTCATCCGATATATACTTTTTAGTGACCCTTTTCCTCCGGCCTCCTCTACCTTCGCCCTTCCTTCCTTTCAACTTGATTCTCATTCTAACAGTGGAATCTGCGTCAGACCCTTCTTCGCCTTCACCTTATAAAATTTCATGCATATAAAATCGTTTTATTATGATTTTTAACATGTTTTATTAAATTACAATAATAAGGGAAGTACCTTTGTCATCCATGTCGGAATTATTGCCTTCCTCTTCGATACGTTGACGCGCATTCGTAAATACAGATTGTAAAACAATGGAATCTTCGTGTATGAGAGAAGCTTCTTCATTATAAATTTGTGCGTTTTTACACAACTGCATAAAGTCTTTCTCAAGATCGTCAAAATCGGCATACTGTAAAAACAAGTATAAAAAAAATTAATTTACCAATTAAAAAATAAATAACTGCAATGATCTTAAAATAAAGGAACAAGTAAAAGCTCTATAATTGCTCGCAAAGATCGTAACTTTAATTTTAACTGCTCATGTTTTATCCCTACCAGTACTATAATATGCCAGCGGCTTTCCTTTCAAGATCCGTGCCGTCTTCATATTGGTGAAACGACATTAATGCAACGACGAAATTTCTTTTCTTTTTTTTCAATTTTTTAACGCGTTACAAAGATTTTTTTAATTAAAATGAGATAAAACACGATAATATTACTATAAAATTTGGTTATGACAATTTGGCTTACTGGTCTTTCTTCTCCTTTTGCTGTCCTTCTCTACGTGCATCATTGTCGGCAACATATGTATAAAGAATTTGAAGAGTTGTGTCCACGTTTCGTTAACTACTCCCCAGTGGTTCCCACTCTCGAGCTCTTATAGAGCCTTTACTATATACAACAAAAATATTTTATATTTACCTTTCCTTCTTCAATCTTTTGAAGTAATTTATTGATAGTTAATGGTTTTTTAATAATTTCGTAATAATCCGGCAATTCTCTTCTGGATGGTAATTTCATAAATGGTTCGCTAAGGAGCCTGCCATCTGTACTATCAGTGTAATTAACAACTACCATAAGCAACTTTTTCATAGCTCGTTTCATTTTCGGGTCAATTGAAGATCCTGTTCCTCTTCGCTTCTTTGGCATAGGCTCGTCGTCTTCCTCGCCTTTCTTCTTCCGTTTTCGTGTTTTCTTCTTCTTCTTATCGTCTTCCTCTTCCTCTTCGTACTCAGCTCCATCGTCATCGATTGCTTTCAGCCATTCTTTTTCAGTCAAACTGTCAGTATAATCAACTTCCTTCCGTTGTCTTGAACCTCGTCCAAGGAATCTATCCTCATCTTCTTCGTACGTCCACCTTTCAACCTCATCATCATCTTTTACTAACCAATCGGGTAATTCAGCTTCCTCCAATAGTCGGGACTTTCTGTTTGGACCCAGCTTTGCTTCTTCCCTTCTTCGTTCTAAATCTAACTTTTGAAATATTTCAAATTCACCTTCCGTCCGTGCAATCATTTGATTAACCGTTTCATCGTCCGGTACTTCATTTTCTTCTTCATCTTCAGCATCATCTTGATGCAAAATGCTTTGTAAGAATTGTTGCCGTTCAGAACCAGTCGACTTTTGATCGAACATTCCCGCTTGTATAACCTTTTCATCCATGTTCAATTTGTATCTAGCTGCAGCCAATATTCTTTCTTCGACCGAATTAACCGTCATTAATCTAAGTACACGTACTTCATTCTTTTGTCCAATTCTATGTGCTCTATCTTGTGCTTGCAAGTCCTGATGCGGATTCCAATCAGAGTCAAAAATAATAACGGTATCCGCAGCTTGCAAATTTAATCCAAGGCCACCAGCACGTGTCGATAACAAAAATAAGAAATATTCGGAACCAGGATCGTTGAATTTCTTGAGTAAGTCTCCTCTATCTTCAGCTTTCGTAGTTCCATCTAATCGCAAATACATAAATCCTCTCCAACTTAAGTAATCTTCCATAATAGTCATTAGCTGTGTCATTTGACAGAATAATAGTACTCTGTGATTTGTCGCTTTTAATTTCGGAAGAATACGATCCAGCAATTCAAATTTTCCAGAGGCACGATACAAGTCGGGACCAGTAATCACACCAGATCCTTGCGTACCTACATGCTCGCAGTATTTTTCTTCAATAGCTTGGAACATGAATGGATGATTGCATAATTTTCTCAATTGCACAATGGTGTTCATTAAAGCTTTAGCGCCTCCTTTGCCCTGTTTTCCCTTTTCTGAACCATCAGTTAGCAATACACCTTTACTCTGCATGTGTTTATAAAGAACCTTTTGCAGTCCAGACATATCGCATTTGATTATGTATTCAACTTTATCAGGTAACTGTGATTCAACTTCTTTCTTTAGACGTCTCAGTAAGAAAGGACGTAATACTTTATGTAATCGGCGAATAATAAGAATAGTTTCTTCTTCATTTAATTCTACCTTTTCACCAGTGGTTGCGAATGGAGCATTGAACCATTGTTCGAAAGTACTACAAGATTTAAAGATTGAAGGAAGTAGAAAATTTAATAATGCCCACAATTCAGGCAATTTATTTTGCAATGGTGTCCCTGTCAGTAGAAGCCGATGAGGAGCCAGATAATGTGTATTTAATACTTGAGTTAGTTTACAGTGATGATTTTTCATTCTATGTCCTTCGTCGATAATCATATATTTCCACTGCAATTTTGCTAAAACGCCCTTATCTTTAATAACATATTCATAAGTAGTAAGCAAAACATTAAATTTAGTGGCTCTCATTTGAGATTGAATGGCTCTTCTGCCAGCTGGTGAACCTTTATACGAAACAACTACAACACTAGGAGCCCATTTCTCAAATTCCAATACCCAATTCGACAAAGTTCTAAAAAAAAGTATTAAAAGTTACATTTAAATATTACAGATGTAATTTTAATTATTTACATTTTTATTATTTTAGAAAATTTCATAGAAGTAATACGTACGATAAAGGAACAATTATAAGAAATGGCCCGTTTACTTTTTTTTTCTCCATAAGATAAGTCACCAAAGCTATTGTTTGAATAGTTTTGCCAAGACCCATTTCATCCGCAAGAATACCATTGAGATTATTGTTAAATAATGACACCAGCCATTCCAAACCCTAAAATTAACAGAAGTTTTACAATGCATATTGTAAGAACAGTTTTTGATGCAAGACATGTTAATATCAAACCTTGATTTGATATTCTTTCAATTTTCCATTGACCATGATAGATGCCTGTTCTGTTACTACCTCGTGCACAGTGTGTGCAATACTGTAATACGTTTGTTCTTCCGTTTTGTATTCATCATCCTCTACTTTGGCTTTATGTATAGTCTTTTTAACCTTTTCTTCTTCTGAATCGCCAGTAGATTTTTCTTTATTTTCCCCTTTTTCTTCACCTTCATTTTCTTCTTCCTCTTCATCTTCATCATCTTCACTTTCGGATTCAATTGGTTCCCATCCTGGATGAGATTCTAAGAATTGTGAAAGTTGACTCATTAGCGGTGCTTCTTCGCCAGTTAATGTGCGACCAGTAGCTGTCTCAATCACTCCAACACGAGTATCTTCATTAGCATTTCCATCTTCACCTCCTTCGCCATCTTGCAACTTCTTCTTTTTCTATTTCAGTGATAGTACAAAATACATTAAATTAAGTACTTATTAAATTAAGTAGAAAGTGATAAAGATATTTATACCTTTTTACGCTTTTGTTCTTCCACTTGCTTCCTTTTTTGTTCTATCTTGTGTTGTTTTACCATTTCAGTAAGATTACTGATATATTCATCTGTCTGTGACAACAGAAACGCTAACCGTTTATCTTTCTTTTGGTCAATCAGTTTTCTGTAACCTTCTTCGTCTTCCGCCATAAGACGTCTCATACGTTCTTTCTCAATACGCTCCTGTTCTTTCTTCTGTTCTCTTTCAGCATTTGCATGATAATTTAGAACAGCTTTGTTGAGTCTTGCCAATTTGGCCACATTGTTTCGATGAAATTCTTTAAAATCTTTACCATGTTGAAGTACAGAACTAAGAAACTCCTTTTAAAATAGAAATGAAAATTACAAACTATTTCTTCATTTCATAATAATTTTAGCAAAAACTTAGAAATCTAATTACTTGATGTTTTTGCCTTCGTTTACGTTCAGCTTCCAATTTTTGTTGCTTTTCGAGTTTTTCTGTAGCTCTGGCTTCCCTAAGTCCTTGTCTTTTCGTACGCTTGTAGGCCTTTACATTCACTGCAGTTTCTAAGGTAGTATCTTTTCGGGTACATGCTAAAATCTGTAAACGACAATAGCTATAACTAAAAAGAAGCTATAGTAACGGAATGATACTATTTATTTATTTATTTATTTATTTGCTATTTATTATAATTCTTGCCTTTCCGTATAGGATGGCTTCTAACATACGTCATATTCATACATACATTCTAAACTTTCATTTTAACCCTTTGCGGACGAGTGTTGGCAAATAGCCTCCTAAGTCTTTTTACCGTTGCGGTCAGCATATAGTCGCCCGAATCTGTTCACAGTTCACTTATTTTGAGGTATGTGACATACGTCTATTTTTCTGAGAGATGATCTTATGCGTACTTACGCATGGGTATAGTAAAACTAAACAATATTATGATTTTGATGAAAGAAAAGTATAGATCTTTAGAAATCTTATCTTCCGTTTGACGTAAACTCGCGATGTAGGATGATGGTCGAGTCTGAACGAATTTCAGTCTTTCAATGGCATTACCAGACGAATCAGTAAGCTTTTTATATATGTCGGGTTGAGGGTAGGATTGGAGGTGTGGGCGGGTAACGAATCTTCACCAGTATTAGCCATTGTTATGGTGCGATCCAGAGTTTATTGGCACAAGTATGGAGATGAGAGATTTGACAAACAACTGCGGCGGTTAGGCACTCGCGATGCTAATGACAATAGTCTTAGGTCCGATAATGAATAACGGTCAACGGGACTCTTTTACTCTTTACTCGTCGGCAACGCCTAGGTGGTACTCTCAGTTAGCACGTGAAGTAAGCACTCTGTCGAAATGATACCTTAGTCGATGAGATCGTACTCGAAGCTCTCACGGTGACGCTGTTTAGGAAAAACTGCTCTACTCTCTCGCGGCACCAGGTCTTCTATATTCGTGGAGACAAGTCTTCGTTCGGAGAGTGAGGGAAATTGCCGTTATTGTTAATTGGTCAGTCTTCGGAAGTGTCATTCACGGAAAAGACTGTTTGCCTATTTTCGTTAATTAAGGCTTAAGGTTTATGACAGGTCATCAGGCTGGCTGAAGATGTTTTGTAAGTATGTCTCGACAACCGGCAATCGACCTACCCAAAGAATAGGGTCTGCGTATGACGGGCCACGAGACAGAAACCGTTAGTATGCTTACTGTCGAGTGCCGTTACAACTATTTCTTTTTACGGAGGGCTATAGACTTCTTCCATGACTTTGTTAGACAAAACGTTCGTCCCTTGACCGTGGCTACGTTCGGTGACTGGTTGTCACCTCGAACCCAAACTCATTCTCATAGATTTCAGACAATTACAATCGGGCTGAAGGACGGTGATTGCTTAACTACGGCTATGGTAGATTCCAAATTACAATATTAGGGGTTTTTCTCCGGTTTCAACGGGAAGGCTCCGGTGTCTCTCCATCTCCGACATATATTTTATATATTTTTCATAATACCTTATACACGATGCCTAAAAGATCCAGAAAGGACATATTCGATAGTGATAGTAATGATGACAAATATTATTTTAAATCTGACAAGATAAAAGACGACGACAGTGCTTCAGACAGTGGAAACGAAGTCCGTTCAATAAGGAATCGGCTCAGACATTTCAATATTTCTAGTGATAGTGACAGTGATGATGAACTAAATATTGAAGAAAATAATACAATCCTCAATAATGAATAATGCAAACGTTCAACGTGTATATTTTCTCAGCTGCGCGCGTCAATAACTCTAGTCCACGGTGACGTTCGCTCGTCGAGCGGCCCCATCCGCAAAGGGTTAATAATTACTTAACTCTGTATATTTTATCACTACCTTACATTCTAATATTCTATTCTGTTATATTATCTTATTTATTAATTACTCTTTTAATAGAGTGATATTATTAATATTTGTTACGATTACCTCTGATCGTAGTTGTCTTTGGAAATTCAGTACCCTAAGCATCCGTAACTCAATCTGTGCCTGGATACGGAGATCTTCTGGCATGTTAGTTGGTAAATTGCTCAATTGTTCCATTCGTAACGCTATGCGTGCTGCAACTCTATTATTTAAAAAATCATGAACTGAAGTCATTAAAGCTCCAGCAAATCCATACAATATATCTTTTTTAAATATTATTTAACATACGTAACCATAAAACGTTTTAATTGAAGAAATGCATGTGTCGCTTTCCTCGATGTATGAGAGTGAAGTTTGTTTTCACATTGGACCCTACCATGCCAGTATTAGTATATTTTAGATAAATATTTTAATTAATTCAGTAACTACCTGTTTTCACGTTCCTGCAAAATCAGTAGCGGATCTAAACCAGCTGGTTTTGCCACACTTGTCACTCTGTTAGTTTTAGCACCTGGTTGAGGAGGTTGTTGTTGTTGTGGTGTTTGACAACCTGGTCTTGGAGGAACCGCAGAACCAATTACATTTGGTCCAGAGATTTGTGGGCCTGTAGTAGTAGGAGGTCCTTGAGATGGATCTATAGGAGTTCGTTGTCCCATACCTGGAGGAGGAGGTGCTCCACCTATTTACATCAATCTTATATCAAACCCCCGTTTTGGATCATCCTACTCTATTTTTGTATTTTTAAAATATTACTAAACTTAAAAATACATCTCATTACAAGCAAAAATTATATATATCAATAATTAATAAATCAAATCGTTTGATGTTTCAATTGTTCAAATGATTATTATTCAACTATAAATAGAAATGTATTATTAGGTTCATGAAAACAATACATTGCTAGATATAATTTTTAATACATAAAATAGAAAGGATTAAATGTTTTACTAAGTGAGTAGAAAGAACAATGTTAAATACATTCTTTCTCTCTATAAATAATAATTTAAATAGAGGTAATACGTATTTAATTAAGGTGGAAATTGTAACAAAAAAAAATCGCATATACAGAACATCCTGAAAATAAGCTTACAAATTCTTGTAGAATCTTGATAAATCATTCTGAACCAAAATATCATGCATTATCTTTATCTATTTCTATTTGTAAAAAATATATAACAAAAGTAAGATACACAATATTTTAGATTCCATGATTGTAGGAAAATTCTCTTAGATATAATTTATTTGAGGAACTCTATTTATAAGACCTTCAACTTTGCTTGAAGAATTTTAGCAAATAGCTCATATTATTTGAGTTTAATAATGTCACTAAGTAATTACCTAAATGGCAAATAAACAGTTTTGGAGCTGTGGAAAACTATGCTATGAAATTCTACTAATTAAAATTAGTTTCATTTACAAAAAGTGATACTGACATGTATTTTACTTATGCGCTTATTTTAAAAAATCTTACATGTGAAAATAATACAATTTTTCTCTGTTTGCAATTACTAAACGAATAGTACTTGATATCTACTCAATATGTGACATTTTTGACAAAAAATAGTTTACTAAATACTATACATGTACAAAAGATAGAGTAGTCACCTAAAACACAAAACTAATAACACCTATGTTTAACTTACCTTGAACTGCAAGTGCAAGTTGTTGCGATAACGGTTGATTTCTTGCTAATAATCGATATGCCATTATCTGTACACTGCAAACAATTATGTATGAAACATTAATATCTTCAGACAATTGATACAATTAATTACATATTTAATTAACAAATATATTCTATATAGTATACCGCAATTGTTGTAATTGTTGTGAACTAAAAGCTTGTTTCTCTCCAATGTTGCCTTGACGAGCCCTTAAAGCTAATAGCTGAGAATAACGTGGATCCTCTTGAAGTCCCTTTTCTTCCATTGAATCAATAGCTTTCTGTAAAGCATTCAAATTTTCTTGTCCAGCACCAGGTGGACCACCAGGTCCAGTTTGACTCATTTGATTCACAGGTGCACCAGGCCCGATTGGCGCTGAACCTCCTGGAACAATTTGTTGGCCCTGTGAACCAGGGCCAATTTGGCCAGAAGATGACTGTCCACTTGGTCCCATTTGATTGCTAGCACCACTGTGGCTTAGCTGATTGTTTGGTCCACTTGGTCCTATTTGATTACCAGGGCCACCAGGTCCCATTTGATTTGCAGGACCACCTGGTGGTATTTGTACTCCTGAACCACCTGGACCCATTTGCCCTCCAGGACCATTGGGTCCCATTTGACCACCTGGGCCTATCTGTCCACTTGGTCCATTTCCAGGACCCATTTGACTATTTGAGTTATTTCCTGGGCCCATTTGTCCTCCAGGCAAATTTCCCGGTCCCATTTGACTATTGGGTCCACTTCCTGGACCCATTTGTCCGCTAGGTCCGCTTCCTGGCGTCATCGGATTTCCAGGAGCATTTCCAGGTCCTATTTGATTTCCACTACCACTTCCCGGTCCTATTTGCCCTCCAGGACTGCTTCCTGGCCCTATTTGACCTCCAGGTCCACTAGTTGATACCATTTGTCCACCAGGACCACTTCCAGGGCCCATGGAACCTCCAGGTCCATTGCTTGGTGGCATTTGTCCTCCAGGTCCACTTCCTGGCCCCATTTGTCCAAGACTACTTCCTAATTGTCCCCCAGGTCCACTACCCGGACCCATTTGACTACCTGGCCCACCTGGACCCAACTGACTTCCAGGCCCTCCCATAGCCAGTTGCGACGAGGCAGATCCGATACCCATCTGTCCAGGAGCATTTGGACCCATTGGTGATGGTCCGTTATGTCCCATTTGGCCAGGTGCATTTGGCCCAATTTGTCCACTTTGTCCAACAGGCCCCATGGGACTAGGTCCCATAGGGGTTTGATTACTAGGTACCATTTGATTTGGACCTCCAGGACCCATTTGATTTGGTCCTCCTGGCCCCAAGTTATGTGCAGTAGAACCACCTGGAGGCATTTGACCTGGCCCTCCAGGGCCTAAATGATTTCCTGGTCCGCTAGCACTCATATGTCCAGATCCTGGTGGACCACTTGCATTTATATGACTTGGTATGGATGGTCCGCTATTTAAATGACTTCCAGGCGGACCACTAGCATTCATATGAGTTGAACCGGGTGGACCGTTTGTATTAATATGTCCTGGTCCAGGGGGCCCATTAGTGCTCATATGTCCTGGTCCAGGCGGACCACCTGAACTCATATGACCTGGTCCTGGTGGCCCAGTCGCATTCATATGGCCTGTTCCAGGGGGTCCAGTTGCATTCATATGGCCTGATCCTGGTGGCCCACTTGTATTCATATGTCCTGGACCTGGTGGTCCAGCTGCATTCATATGGCTTGATCCTGGTGGGCCACTCATATGTCCTGGTCCTCCAGGTACCATTTGCGAATTTGAAGGTCCTCCAGAACCCATTTGTGGCACAGGTCCATTTCCTGGACCCATTTGAGGAGGAGCCTGACTCATATGTGGACCTCCTGGTGGTCCTCCAGCAGCTTGGCCCATATGGCTTGCTCCAATTGGTCCTGAACCTCCTGGACCCATTTGACCAGGACCTCCTGGGCCCATTTGACCAGGGCCTCCTGGGCCCATTGGACCAGGGCCTCCTGGGCCCATTTGACCGGGTCCTCCTGGTCCCATCTGACCAGGGCCTCCTGGTCCCATTTGACCAGGGCCTCCTGGGCCCATTTGACCAGGGCCTCCTGGGCCCATTTGACCAGGGCCTCCTGGGCCCATTGGACCAGGGCCTCCTGGGCCCATCTGACCAGGGCCACCAGCACTCATTTGTCCTGGTCCATTTGCATTCATTTGGTTTGGACCAGATTGCATAATGTGAGATGTTCCTTGAGATCCACTTGGTCCCATTTGGCCTGGTACCATAGGTCCACTGGGAGCCTGCTGAGAATTAGAATTTTGACTAACTGGCATGCCAGGTCCACTCTGATTCTGTAACATCAGAAGTGGTACACTTGTTTTGTTTATCATGCAATTAATATTATTGTTAAGAAACATGATTTCTCATGCAGAGAAAATGTGAAACATGATAATGAAATATAGGAAATCAAATTAATTAACTTCACTTTTTATAAGTTTCTCAAAGAATAAATAGCTTATTTCTGTAAATTTATTCTCAAGGAGATGGAATAAATAATTATAAATTCTAACAGGGGATACTTCAAGCATTGTTATAGTAATACTTCCATATGTGAAATAAATAATATACGTAAATTTGTAATACATAATTGTTTTAGCGAATATAGTATTTCTCCCACGTTTTTCTAAAAATTGCTGGTCAAATATTTAATCTTTTTAAGAGTGCTGGCTTACAAACTGTTGATAAAAATTTGATATCAACCTTTCTAAGCCACAAGAAAATAAATTAAATATTAAACCTACAGACTTAAAGAAAAAAAAGATATACTTTGATTAAATGAATAAAATTAATGTCTTTTTTAATGTGAAAACCTGTTTGTGTGACTAATTTTCATGAGCTTACATAACATATATATTCACAAGAAGCTTTGTAAATATATAACTATCAATAAAAAAATAAAATCAATAAAAAATAAAAAATCTAGATAGACAGTAAATTTAATTGCAATTAATAATTGTAAGCTAGTAAATTTTATAGAGTTGCAAAGGACGCTCTATTTCTTATAGTGAATATTACTTTAGCAATAGGCAATCTGAGATTTTTTGAGCAGATCATATAATAAATTAGACATGATTTGTAATATAATTTGTACTATGATACTTTTACTTTAAAAAAAAGAGAGGGAGAGAAAATATTTATAGTACATATGATCTTTTTGTTAAATGTTGATAGTATGCATTCATTTACCTATGAATATTTGCAATGCCAGAAATCTTTCAATTTGATCCTTAATCTATAATATTTCTAGTAAAATTTATAAAGCAATTTGTTTCACAAATATATGAATTTTTTTCTCATTGTTTTTAAAAAATATGTCCTCTTATTGCTTATCTTAGTATAAAACAACCCTTTATAATTTTGTCTACCAATAATAAAACATGCTGTAGTCATCTATAAAAAGTAAAGATAATATTTCTTAAATTTTATTTTTACCTGTGGACCCATAGCAGATTGCATTTGTTGTGGGTGTGATGGATAATTCTGCTGTTGCGATGAAGGTTGTTGATTCGGTTGAGACATAGGTGGACCTCCAGGTGGCATTGGCGGACCAGTTTGATATGCTTGTGTTGGACTATGAGGATGATGCTGTGGTGGACCCATAGGACTACCTTGTGGGTTAGAAGGTGATGGTGCCTGCTGAGGAGGGCCCATAGGACTTGGCGTTTGCGGTGGAGGCATAGGAGATGATTGTGGTGAAGGACTTGCCATACTGATGTCCTTAAACTTTTAAATATGTAAAGTTCACCACCTAAAATATATGAAAAGATACACAATATTATTAATATATATTTACACTAGCTTTGAAGAACATTAATAATATATATATTCTCATATTAATACTATAATTAATACAAATATTTAAACTGTTTTTTATAGAAAAATCTGGTAATTCATTTCCTTCTGTAATCAAGCTTAAAGACTCTATGCTATTATAAACTGACTATTATATATAAAGAGAGTCATATCCGTACATACCATTATAACATTCGTTTTATTATAATAGAAACAACTTTCATTTTAGTCAGAAGTTAACATCATTACAATGAAAAAGTTGATCAAATTTTATATCGATTTCAGTATAAACGATGATCAACATTCGTTACCGGCCATTTTCTTAGTGTTTCTACTCGCAATACATTAAGCACGTCAGAAATCATGGCTGTCTGTTCAAAGCTATTTCCTACACCTATGTATGTTTCTTTAAATTAAAAACTAATATAGATTCATATTTGTTATGAATACTGAATATATTTGTATATTTGATAAAAGTTGTATCATTTCTCTTTTAATAAATTTAATATAACTTGTGAAACCTAAGAATTTTTATTAAAATTACAACACTATCTTGCTAACTGGTTGGAATTCTACCTTACTAACTAGTCGTGGTTATCCCCACTATTTCTTGGAAGTATCTTCATGGAGCAGAGCTTCTACATTGTACGTACTCTATATATTTTTTCATTTAGCGTATTTGGAGTCCTGACATTTAATTGTTTTTGTATTGGTTTTGCATATAGGCTCTCAACTTTAAAATCTCACTATTTCAGGTTGGAGATCACAGCCATATAAACAAAGAGGAAATGAGAATGCTCACGCCCGTAATTCTAGTTATTTCACAGTACAGGTGCTGCACCGTGCGGCCAAGTGCCGAAGTTAACTAAAGTTAGCATATACAAAAACCTATAAAATTAGGGATCTGCCCTGTTAGATTACAATTTAGCATTTACAAGAACCTATAAAATTAGGGATCTGTCCTGTTAGATTGCAATTTATCATATACAAGAACCTATAAAATTAGGAATCTGCCTTGTTAGATTGCAATTTAACATATACAAGAACCTATTTATTTAAGCTTAAAGTTAGAGATCTACTCTGTTTGATTGTATACTAGCATAGACAAGAACCATTAAGTTCCACGCTACAAGACCTATTTAATTGTACGGTTCTACGAAAAAGTTCATATCTATTTTTCTATCTGAGATAGACAATTATTAGAATGACAAAATCGCGCAATAATGCAATTGTAAGTTATCTAAGAAAAAGAAATTAATTGTTTACTGTACTTTTTTTGGAGAAAAATCTTACATTCTAGATTCATATTTTTATCTCTTTATCCGTTTATATCTTTACGTCTTATATCTTTATATATTTATGTTTTTATATACTTATATTTTTATATTTTTATACTTTTATACGTTTATGTTTATAAGCCCAAGAAATTCTGTCTTTCCTAGCAACGGTAACTATATGAAACCATTGAACATTCATTTAGGATTTTAGGATTTAGGATTTTCTCCCTTTTTAGCTTTCTATTCTAGTACGTAGTGGTCGAGTCAGAGTGTTTCATAAGGGTTTTTTATTGCTTATTATGATCGCTGAGTAAGATCTGCGAAATCCCTGTGCAGGCCATTCACAGGTCGCACCGTACCTCCGAGTGCCGATAGCATAGTGATGGTCACTTGCAGAAAGAGAATTACCAATCAGACTAAATCGACCATCACCTTTGCAAATTCGAAAATATTTAATCAATCCGTATCTCTTACCCCCGCCAACATATTTCGTCCGAGGTGTCATTAGACTTTTTCCTCGTATTATATTAAACATATTATACGTATGAGGCAGTATGAAAATAATAATAAAATTATTAATTTAATTCTATTTAATCCACATTTAATTTGTTTATTTATTCAATCTATTTTCATAAATATCCATAACTTAGCTATTACAATTTTGACTAAAATGTTTACATTGTTACTAATATTTAATATGATTGACTAAGATGCAAACAATAGGAGATGCATACATGGTACTGTATGACTTGCCAGAAAGAAATGGTAATGAACACGTGAGAGATGTTACCTCAATAGCTCTAGTGATAATAATGCACAAACAGAATGCACAACTTAGTGTTAGAATCGATGTACACAATGGACCCGATTGTACGGGTGTAGTTAGTTTTAATAATAGTCTTTTTGCTGATACAGTAAATACTGCATCAAGGATGGAGACTACGGGACTACGTTCGGGACTACGTCCTTTTTAAATCAATTCCAGAAAGACTCGTAATATTAATATTCCTACATAACGATAATACCATTAAATTTTAATTTTAATTCCAAGTTTTTACAAAATGTTGAATCACTTCTTTTTCTCTATTCACTAAAAGTATATTTTTTATATTTTCATTAATTTATCCGAGTTACAACAAATTGGATTAATTTTCGTAAATTTAAAAGTAAAATGTAAATAGAATCATTGTTCCATGGTAGATGTTAGGATTTAAAATAAAAACTAGAACTTGTAATTATAATAAATTTATTTAATTCTTTTCTATTACAATATGTCGATTTGGGATGTTTACATCAATAACATTTAATTTATACGTAAATAGAAGAATCTGTAATAGGCTTTTGTCGACAGGCATGTGCATTAAATTGTTCGCTTCGATCGACATCGCTACGCGAAAAGTCATACTATCTTTTCTATTCTGTTTGTGAAACAGTTCTACTTACCAGTATCGGCGCAATTTAATACACTTGTCTAACAACAATGATCTACATAAAGCTCCAGTAAACTGGAAGAGTCAATAAAAAAAAAAAAAAAAATAAAAAAATAAAAATTTTTTGAAAGAAATTAGAAGAAACGAAATTAGACATTGCCCTTTTTCAAGTATCTGCAAATTATTTTTTCTATTTCGTTTGTATCAATCTATTCGCGGTTTCAACGTAGTGAAACTTCTTTCTGAATGTAATATGTGTATAGACTACAGCAGAATTAGCATCTTTATCTTTATTATCATTATGGTTAAACACTACTAGTAATTGGTTATAAACCTCTGTGTCATCTATGTTCTTATCACTGTTAAATCTAAAAAGTTGTGTCAATTATAATTCATTTTCCATAAAATCTTGACAGCAATTGTGTCGAGCTACTTAGATGCCAGGAACATTATTAGTCTGAAAAAAAAATGTATACAAATGACCTTTCTTTTTTAGAATTTCTTGATAAAAGATTATTATGTAAATGTATGCATTGGTTTCTTACCTGAAACTAATAGCTCTTGCAGCGAGGAGTCTATTGCACTCTGCCGTATCAGGTAAAGGTAAAGGTAAGTAAGGACTTTCGATTTCCTGGTCAGTGAACTCAAATTTGTGTATTCTTGGTTGTACTTTCATGTCCCCAAAAGGTCCTTTTAATATCAAATAATGAAGTGGTAGTGGATACGTTGTCTTTGATTTTAAAATCAACTATAATACATTAAAGAACACATTTAAAAAATTCGTTAAAAAGACAATCATTGGTTTTTTGCAAAATATTTTTTAATTTCTACATACTTGATAAGTCATGTCTCTTTCTGAACTCTGAGTAGGATCACGTTGACTGTTATTGATTCTCGCTTTAACAACCCATTGATTGTTAAACGCCGTAAAACGAGAAGTTTCGTAAAACAGTTTATGGACAAATTCATCTGTACGATATGGCTTCATTTGTAAATCTACAAAGGACGAAATTCTACAGATAACTCCTATCCTACGTTCTCTACGCTTCTATTAATATAGCAGGAAATGCAAGAACAAAATGAATTTATTCAATATTTCAAATGACTCCAATGAGATATCTAGAAGTCTAAATAAATATTTTAATTTGGACAAATCTGATGACAGAGATTGTTCCTGCTGCTGCTAAACAAAGCACAGAACAAAGTGAAATATCTTTTATAATGTTTTCATCTAAACAAGACTATGTAAGAGATTGATAGCCTTAATACACGAGAAACAGATACGGACCGTTGAATGTGATTTTCTCGTACGACAAAAGATCAAAGACATTGTCATACAGCCTACGTTCTTCAAGGGTACGGGCATCGATATCGCGCAGGGCATCCATTACATCCAGCCCTGAACGATGTGGATGTACACAATGTGCCTCGTGTTCTGGACGTTCGTGATTTGGTCCACGCCATGGACAGCCAATTCTACTGTATTTGCAACTGGATATTCTACATACACACAACATACATTAATATTATTTTATCCAGTTCTATTTATTGACATTGATTACCTTTCTTCACACATAGTCTCTTCATGACGTTCCAAGGAATTCCTTGGGAACTCCTTTGCACAATATTGACATTCTGCTGGTAACTCAGATACTGCTTTCTCAACTGCCAAATTTCGAGATGGAGATGTTCTGCTGATCTCAATTCTGCAGTTGGGACATGTTGCCATTTCATCTCTTAGCCTGGCATCTGCGAGGACATGAGTGAAGCAACCGGCACACATCAAGTGTCCATTTGTACACTGTGAACATTGTTGCAGCATGTATTACTAGCATTCTTAGTTTCATATTGTAAAAGATAATCCTAACTTTGTTGGTAACTTTAATTAGCCTGTTGTATCTTGTTACATTATATATGTACAGCTATGTGCAAAATTTAATTTGCCAGCTCTAATAAACATATATGTTCTAATATTGATTAAAAGAAGAGAAAAGATACTTTTACTTGAAATAAATAATTTAACTTTTCATTTTGCACAAGCTGTCACATTTTATACTTTTCTTTTTTTTTTTTAATATATATATGTACAACCCTTATAACACATTAACCAAACTAGAATAACAAAACTAATATCATGTATATTACCATAATTTGATGTTTTTAAACCTGAAACACAAAATTGTAATAACACTATTAATAATTCAAGTAATCATATTGTGAAACCAATAGGTTTAAAACAGTGTGAATATCACCGAAAGCGATTGTCATTAATGTTGCCAATATTGATAATAGAAAGGAAGAGAAAAGGATAATGATGTGTAGGATAAGTGAAAAAGGGTGTCATATGCGAAATAACTAACTAATAACCTTTAAGAATGTTTATTTTGTTCAATGCTTTTCAACTATACATGTTATACAGATTTTCTGGAAATGCGCTTTCTCTCTCTCACTCTCACTCTCTCACTATTAATCATAATTGATAAACATCAGTTCCGCATGAATCTACAATAAAATTTTTCCTAGTAACTAATATCTGGGTGGTTCCTTCATCTTGATTACTTCTTACAATAAACATAATACTTTGTAATTGAAAAAATGTATTGCTATATTATATGCTAGACTATAAAGATCTGGTGACTTAAATAATTTCTGTTTCTCTTTTTCTCTCCTTCATTTTCTTAATTGATTTTATTAGAATATCAAGAAGGATGAAGTTAATGTTTAAACTGCTTAAAATCAAATATTCTGTGTAATATCTACGAGTTCACAAATGCATGAATACAACGTTCAAACTTGCATACCTTAGTAAAAATAAAAAGTACATTATGCGCTGGGCAGCGCACTAAGTAACTTACATGTATGCATCTCTATCATGATGGGATAAACGCAACATTCTTCCCACTGTTTTACAGTTAATGAAGATAGTGAATATAGAATATGTTACATATATATATATTTCCATGAATAAAATTGAAAAAAGAACTAAGGACAAAATATAAATAGAGTACAGGTAGAATGAAATGCTACAAATTTAATTAACAGAGGAGCTTCTGTAAATAAATGTTACTAAAAAAGGGGTCATTGCTTGGGCATGCTTACATACAATAATTCTCTTTGATATATCTGCATATTGCTCGCATGAGTTAAAAATTCGCCATTAATGTACATCATAGTGAGAATTACTTTACATGCATGCATAGATATGTTTATCATAGATTTGATGTCACCTTTACAATACAAATTATACAAGAAAAAACACTTAAGCAGTATATTTACTATAAATGCTAAATATTTAGAAATTCCATTGCAAAAAATTATTTTGTAAGAGTATATTGTATATGAGGATGTTTTTTATCGTCAGTCAGATTTTGTTGAACTTTATAAATATGTATAACAATGAAAAATAGTATAATTGGAAATCATAATATTTGTATTTAGCAAATTAAAGGCTGTTCTTCATACATCTGTTTTTTTCAAATGTTCAATACCACTCTTATTAAGAAAGAGCATATAGTTACCTACCTGTAATTATATTATTACTATCTTAAAGAAGACAATTGATAAACATATTTTTATTTCTAATAGTAATAAAAATAGCTTAAATACTTATAAGATCAAAACTTAAAAATGAAATTATCATCTCCATGATTATAACAATTCCTGCAATATTAGAAAAATAAAATCTTACTATAAAGGCAAACTATTGAACAATACATATGTTATAATCGTCAAGAGAAAAGGAGGATAAGAAAAATGGGCAGAGTGAGAGAGAAAGAATTTAACACAGAAACAAAGTAGTATTAAAGACTGTCATTAATCAATTAAAAGTATAACTCAACTGTAATCAGTAATAAAATATATATATAGGTATATTACAAAACACAAGCCTTGAATAAGAAGCGATAATAACTCCAGAAATATTTCTGCTTTTTTTAAACACACATTTAACTATTAAAAATATATTTTCATTTTTGTATCCCCTTTATTTTAATTTTACTTTCATTATTTGAATGATCTTTTATTAAGTTTTTACTGTATTCCACCGCGATCGACATATATTTGCACTTCAATGAAAAATTACTATTGCCAAGTTAGAGCCATAAAACCGAAAACAACAAAAGACGATTTCGTGTAGAGAAATGTCAACAAATTGTCACGGTGCATAGTGTGCATAGTGAACGTGAATTAATAAGAATAATTCTTGCTCGGTAACATCTATACGTACGTATTATGTATGACATACATATCGACGAAGAGAAGTGCACCCATCGTCCTCGGGTGAAAATGTCGGATAGAAAGAAACGACGTTGTTAGAGGAACGACGTCATGTCACGTTAAATCCACAGTATATACCGGATCAATAGAACGTATCATTCGTAAAAAATATCGTAGATAGCGCCAAAGCGTGGCACGTATCGAAAGAATGGCAGAAAATATTAAGAAGCAATAATAATTCGAAAACTTACCTGATAAACGGCTGCCTTGGGTAAATCGAGACAAACTGCGCAGCAGAGGATGCCGCCCAAGCGGTGTTCCAACTTTTGTTCGGTTTTCCCATCGTTCCGTGACAGTTTGCGACGCTTTTTATCAGGCTCAAGGAAGTCCTCGATTTTTTCGAGATCGTCGCGAATCGGGGTGGCCGACGGGGCCTGCTCCGAAACGCTACTCGACGATGCAGCCTCGTTGTTCGGATCCGCCATATTGATTGTTTTGATTTTTCCTCCGAATGAGCGTGAGAAATGCGCAGATGTCAAACGCAGACCACGCAATAATCTCCTAGATAGAGACAACACCGATCCGATACTCGTACGAAACGTAATGAAATCGGTTGATGTATTATTCAAGGTTAAAAGCCAACACATGTGAAAATTTTCGTGACATTCGACTATTCTACGAATTATTTTTAGCAAGATAGAAAATCTTGCTGTTAGTAGAACAACAAATCTTGTTGTTAGTAGAAGGGAGCCCGCTAAGAAGAACGATATTGATAGACTGTTTCTTTGAGACTGTTACCATTTGTCATTGTTACGACTGTTGTCGAATATGATTTTTCGAAACTTAACGTTTGACCTTTTTATCATAAAATGAGAATTCAATTCGATTTTAGGATTACTACATATCCTTCGGATGTGAATTTAGTTGACGTTTCGAATATTTGAAAATTAGAAAATCGCTCGTATCGAAAGGGTCTCGAGTCAATCTTCAGTCAATTTTCTTTCAGCGATTTTGAGTGATTAAAAATCTTTATTAAAATGTCATAGCTTGATCATTTAAAAGCATGGATCAACTACGTGATACAAATTCAATTTGAACACTCAAATACGCATGCCAGTTATACGCGAAATTTTGAAGATACAAATTCGAAATTTTCTAAGCTAATTAAATATTTTCGTTATACGTATTTATCTACATAGAATTATCAATGAGGTACATAATAATGAAAAATTTATTTTTTTTTTTTTAGTCGAAAAATTACATAAATGAAATCAAAGATCCAGAAGAGTAGCTAGCCATCTTTTTGTAAGTCTTGAATTTCATTATTTAATTTTAAATCACACACGACGAGGTAAATACTGTTCATAAAATAAGTAAAAGATGAAAAAGTATTAAGTTTTATAAAAACCATTATAAACAATAATGAATATACTAGTAGATTTGATGAACGAGTTAGGTAGAGGTAAACATTCCAGCTAAAATTCACTGAAGGGAAAGAAGCTTGTTTTATTAACGAATTTTGGATACATCTCCTTAATTCTTTTTTAATATCTAATAAAGAGCAGTATTTATTCAAACATTTCATTATTTGACAGAATTTCATAATAAAAATGCTATAAACTTCTCGAGCAATCTGATATAAACTAGCAACAGGAAATGGAGAAAAGAACAGCATAATTGAATCTGAATAATCAATTCTTTATTCACACATCGACGTATTGTCGTTTATACGCGTTGTTTTTCTCTTTATACATTCATAAAAATTTCATACAACTTTTTCACGCGATTCGTCATTATTATTCCTTTTTTACCTTCCATTTCCACCTGTGAATAGGTTGTTTCGTTCTTCGCTAAACTGGACGAACACTCATTTAGATACGCTATATTCACAATTGCTACAGTCCACCAAAAATGGCTACGCGCGGAAAATCATTATACAACATTCAAACGCAGAGAAAAGTCGAAACTTAGTGTGTATTACCTCTTATATAACACAAATGGATTTAGAGCGCATTTAAAATATAATAACGCTAATTACAAACTGCTTACAGATTACAGTACATTTACATTGTCTCATACAAGGTGATCCATTAAATTGCACGTAATTGAACGTACCTCGAAAATACGTTCGAAAGAAATCAAGATGGACGGTAAAACATTAGATATAGTGGCTCATGAGATGTACTTGTACATTTATAGAAATATTTGATGTATTATGGTGTATTTATGTTATGTGTATTATACTAAACATTTTGAATATAATCATGATAGTTGGATTTCATTGTAGTGATAATGAGATATCAAAATGTTTTATAATACACATAATATGTACATAAAAATATTTCGTGATGAATGTTCAAATATCTTCGTGAGCCACTGTATGTAGATTAAAATATAAAAATGTTAAGACTCTTTCAAGATACTGTTTAAAAAATCTAAATGGCCTTAAAATATTCTTCGCATATATCTACTTATTTACTTTAAGAATAGTTTAACATCATCTGTAAGTTCCTTTTCTTATAAATAAAATTAAAAATGATAAAAATGATCACCCTGCACAGGAAAATAAACAAACATGAAAGTACAACATTACCATTTTGCTATACTTTTCTGTTTAGGTTGAATAAAAATCCTACACAATGCGTTTTGTTCACTATATACTGGCTAAACAAACTTTCTGGTGAGGCATGGACAGTACACTTCCACCATACTTTTAGTTTTGAACACTTTGTACAATATGTCATTACTAAAAAGATGAATAATCTATGAATAAATGAAAACAAAATCAATCGTTAACGTGTAGAATGTTCGCAGATTGTTGAATCTCTCTAACATTTGGCAAATCGATAGACTATGCTGCGCTATAAATAGTAGAAGAGTAGAAAACTTTATTGCGAATTAGTGGACATCGTAGTATGGATATACGCCTTCTAAATTTTTTATTTCTTCTTTTTTTTGGCTTATTTTCTTTTTATACCTCCTTTTTGTTTCCTCGTCTATGTTTTGTAACGCAAGAACAAGTGTAAACGCTCTTTGTACTTTTTCGATGGTGTATCTGAATAGATTCAGGTAGCCGCATTACAGGCCGTGGCGTGCTTTAAAAATTGGCATTTGTCACATGGTATTCGACCTGGACAGTACGTACTAGACGATTCAACGTATATCTTATTGCTCTTTTATAAATAGCTCTCAGTTTTCAGACATTATCTTTTTTTTCTTCTCCTTCTTTTATTTAACAGGATAATCCACTTAAATATCTTCGTAGATCATTCTGTGCACACTTAGGGACAGAAACTAAGAGAGATCACATGATTCAGGTCATAAGTATTTACCTCTCTATATACATGGAATTTCTCAACGTACTTAATTTATTTAATATTTACACATACACACGCGCAATGTCTTTTTATGTTCTTCCTAGGAAACAGCTGATTCGCTTTTACTATCGTACAAGATGAAAGCTCGCTCGAACATCACCATATTACAAATTCCTTTAGAAACATTTTACGGATTTGACCTCAGGCGTTTCGACGGCGCCTCATTTGATACTGAAAAATAAAAAGAATTTGTTTAATGCTTGTTAGTTTATTATTATATTCCATTAAGATCCATGTATGGAGACTTTATCAATTCTATTATTACCTAGGAATTCGAAAATTTATTCGTTATTTTTCGAGGATTCGAAAATTTTGCCATTATACTTTTATTTCAATAATCTTTTATGTTAATATCCTACAAAATTTTGCAAATTTTTTACAATATTGCGAAAATGTAACATTCTACAATAAGTAAAACCAAAATTAAAATAAAAGAAATGTGTTCATTACATGTGAATTTCCCATAAATAGAAGGATACATAGGAACACGGATACATATATACGTCTAACAGAGAAATCAAATATTTGTTGTTTCGTCTGCACGAGCAGACGTTTGCTTTTCAAGTCAAGGTCCAAGGCGGTTGAACGAAAGAACTTACCTAACACACTGCGATCTTGTTCCGTGGTCGCGACGTCACCGATCGACTCCTCCAAAATCTTCGTCTTGATCAACCTTTGGGCCTGGATATCCGGTATCGCCGCCAATATCAAGCTCGTTGAATTTTTTAAACTATCGTACGATTGTTCTAATTGCTTCATTTTCTTGCTAATTTCGTCGTTAGCTGTGTGAATTTCTTTCACCTACAAAATTTATAAATTTATAAAATGATACAAATATTTTCTCCAAAAAAATAATCTTTAATAAAGAATCTCTCTGCAAAGGTTATCTGACAAGTTATATTAGGTAATTATTTTTTAGATCATATGGAACGTAAACGTACTTGAATATCCAGTTCCTTAACAGATTGTAGTATGGTAGTCTTCACACACTCTCTTTCTAAGGATATCACCTTCATGCTAACATTTTGAGTGGTTTCCTGAAGCAATACCAGTTTGTCCTGCGAAACATATCACATTTTTCAATCAGTGAGCACATCACAACTTTCATCTTTTATAAATTCTCAAACATTTACATGATCTTTCTTCTGATCTTCTGCCACCCATTGCACAGCTCTCGACAATGTTTCATTGATGTCCATCAATTTATCAGATAAATGTATGATTGTTGCATTCAATTGTTCAGTCTTTATCTTTGTCTCATTTGTAATCAATATCTGAGGCTTTTGTGTAATATTTGACAATTCTGTTACTGTGTTCTATAATAAAAAGAAATGAAAAATAACTTTTTAAATTCTATTCTTGATATAGAAGTAGATAGCAAATAGACTTCAGATTTTTATGCATTTATGGAAAATTTTAATGAGAATATGAACCTTGATACTGGTAACATTCTGTTGTATTGTTGTTTGGACATCTTGTATCCTAGCATTTGATTCTTTCAATGTTGTTACTGTGCTACTCAGATCTTGTATTTGGCTCCCAAATGACACCACACTACTGGAAAGGTCCTTCAAATCTCCCTGCACTTTAAATAATGCTGGGCCCTCGTTGAACCAACCTTTTGCATGATGCATAATACGTTGAATAAGTGCTAGCTGTAAATAAATTTCCGTGTAAAAATAAATCGCTTATTATACCATACAGCATATTAATAATTTTTCTATGTAAATTAAGAGTATTTAATATATTTATTAATGAAAAATTAGTAATCATTATTGAATATCATTTTTTTTATTTCCAAGAAAAAAAATGTTATGTCGAGAAATTACACTTAAGAAATTCGAGCATCATGAAATTACCTGCGTTGTAAAATTATTGATTTGAAGTTTGAGATCTGATAAATGAGTGAAGATAATGCTCTGGTTGTTCTGAAGATCTCTCGACAGAGAGTGACATTTTTGCAGGGCATCGGGAACACCTTCGCTACCGGCTATAACTGCAATGTAAATGATATCTTGTTTTCTCTTTTTCCTCGTTTCGATACGAGTATTTATACGTGATACAATAATTCCAGAATCGATAAAATCTTATCGAATGTTTTAACCAGAAACAAAGAGGTACGATGAGTAAACATATTCGAATCGTAATCTATTTGTTTCCTACTGGAATCAGTCTTAAAGACATAGGTCTTAAAGACAAAGGCCTGTGAGGATTAAAATAAATAAACTTCATCAAATACTTGAAATATCATTGATTATGAATTTATATTCATTGCGAAAGCAAATAAAACAATGTTTAAAGTCGAGTTGTAATAAGAATACTTGAACAATAAGAAACTTCGGAGAATTCTTAGTTGAATGTAGGTGATATCGAAATAATTTAATATGTATTTATTTAAAGTAGATAAGTATTGATACCAACTTAAAATTTCTTGGTACACCAACAACTCTAATATCAACTTTAAAATATCTCAGTATTGGAATATCGGCTTTATGTTAACTTAAGAATTACTTTTCTTGACGTGCACCGCAATTATCCTCAAAGACCAGAGAATAGTTCGAATAATTTCTACCAATCAACACCAAGTACATAATCCAATATTTGTCAACATATCGGACTGATGATCTCGTTCGCTTAAGCATATTACTATACGACCATGATCGTCGCATTATAAGCGAATTACATACTTAGCGTCAGACTAAAAGCCTTATTTTATAAATACCTTTGAGCCACAAATTAACATAATCAGCTAAAAAGGAAACTAAAGTAAAAGAAGCATAAAAATGAAAGAAGAAAAAAGAAGTTACAAGACGCATTTCTATTCTGGAACTCGATTATATGGGGATCGATTCACGTAACAACGTGATTGCATTTATAAAAAAAAAAAAATAAAAATAAAACGAAAGATAAAAGAAGTGTTCTTGACTTTCAAGTGAGAAGAATTTAATTAAACTCTTCACCTTGAATTCTTTCCCTTTTCAATTAAAGTTTTTCTTCATTTCTCGAATTATTATTGAATCAATTACTGTATTACTCAATCTGTATTATTGGATCGTAAGTGACTCGTATAACAGTTTGGGTAAAGTTATATAATTTAGGAATAATCTACTTTAACCCCTCAGTTTATATCATTAGATTATAGATGATTATAGTAGTTTAAATTAGATTTAAGTCAGGGTTATTAATTTCAATTAATTGTACGACATTTAATTTTAATTTAAATTCTATATCTTACTTGATAGATTTCATTAACAATTTTCATGATGTAAAATACAAAATATAAATTACAATAACATTACTCTAACCGACCTAATTGGTAAGCGTATGAAATTAATTTGAATGATGGACCTATGAAAGAACTTCTTTTTCGTATTTATTACATAAAATAGATACAGTAGATAATGTATAGATATACATTAGATAAGATATAACACGTGAATTATACTATAAATCAAGTTTTTTTTTGGCTGTGAAGCCGAAGTAAAGAAATATGTATATAAATAATATAAATTAAGATCAAGTACTTACTCCAACTTTCTGTAAGCTCTTAACTTAATTTTAGATTCGAATTAAAATAAAATATCTTTTTTCAGGTATTCAATGTTTAATTTGTATTCTGTGTTTTATGTAATAAGGACCATGGAATCGTGTTTATTATGCAAAATATAGAATCTAAATTAAAACGAAATACCCTATATATACGTAAATCCTTAATTCAATTTTAACTTGGATCTAAAATAAAGTATTTCTTTTTTTAGAAGTCTCTCTGTTGAGCGTTCTTCAAAGATGCAATATACCTTGGTCCAGTTCGGTCCGTAGAGCAGTAAGTTGCTGACGAACGTCGATGAACAGCCAAATTAAACTAGCGGTTGCTAATACAGAGGCACAAGCCAGAAAGGCACTACAAGCTTTAAAAAATCCAGGACAAGCTCGACTTCGTCTGCCTCTGCATTTGCGGCCATTTCTAGTCGATATATTCCAGTATTCCGACCGTTCGTCGCTGCTATCTGATAGTAACTCCTAGAAATTGTTAGGATGATCAGTCCCAGTCTGTCCAAACTGTCCAGACTGTTTTCCAAACCTTGTTCCTTGACGTTTATTTCTTACAAAATCTCCTCGTATTTATACTATTACAAAACGTCTCTATAATTTTTTAAATGATTTATTCATTTATTTTGTAATCTGTTTTTAATTTAATTTTGTTTTTCTTTTAAGCCTGTTTATTTAAAATGTTGACAAGTTACAATATCTGTTCTTTGAGATGGAAATATTTCTTCCAATGTTTCATGATCAAAGCAAGATGTTGAAGTAAGGTTTAATTTTGATACTAAAATAAAATGTTAGGTTCTTAATCCAGATATTGTTAAATTTTGTTCTTTTTTATGATAGTTTTCAATATAATGTCATTTCTTTTTCATTCATGATTTAAAGTAAATATAATAATTAAATACTTGTTTTAGGTACCATTTGTTATTCCAACTGTCCAAATAAGAAAATAACCTTCTGAAAGAATGATAGACGTATCGTGGTCAATCAAAAGGTCAATTGAGTTGAATAAGATAATATGGATAAGAAAATATATAGCTATAACATATACGCATTGCATACAGTTGTATAAGATGCAATTTATAGTCGTTTTAGATTGATTGTTGAAAAGAAAATTAAAAAAACAAAATTTACGATTATTTAATTTTATACAGAAAAAGAAGTAACATAAAGGATGAATGAATCAAGATGAATACTTAGAGTATTGAGTACTTAGAACAATTATTCACATAATATTAACAAGATTAAACATTTGATATTTAGTGTTATACATAAAGTAACAAAGAAAAGCCAATTAGAAGTAAACAGAATAAAGGCGAAACAGTCAGAAAATGTGCCAATTAGATAAAATCCTGTACTACTTGTCCATAAACTCTACATTCTCTCTAATCCTCTTACATATAAGTCTCTTATCCACTCTCTGCTTACTGTTAGTACAAACTTTTCCACGAAACAGCATTTCATACATTATTAATACCACCTATTATATGGTCCATATAATATTATACCCAATGTAAATATTATTGATGTATATTATCATACATATTGTCATATTACACATAATTTTCATAATTGTTTCATACATTTCACATTTTACAAATTAATCAAATCGCGAATATTCTGTATTTCCATTGAGAACATTTCCAATTTTAGTTTGGTAAAATTTCAGATTTATCCAGAAATTTTCACTAAGTATCTCTTGCTATACCTTAAGTCGCCATCTTATTCGCAGTTTATCCAAAACATGAAATATTATATAAGTATTTATATTTGTTTTTACTAATTGTTATAAACTACTTAAAATAAGAAATTATATTAAGCAATACATATTTCCATTTCAAGCTTCGAAATTTCGTATTTGTTCTAAAACTTTCGTCGGTCTAATTAGTTATTTTCTGATGATTCAATCAAAGCGCGAAATAATTTATGAATATGTTTTAACTTTAAAGAAATGTCGAGTGTTATAGATTTAAGAAATTTAAAAAGCGAAATTTTGAAAGGTATTTTATTCTTATCGGAAAACGCCTCTAGCATTTAAACAGAAATACAATTCTCAATTTAAAAAAACATTTTCCTAAAAAGGCTTTCATTTACAAGAAGGTTTACAAACGGTAATCACTTTATAAAGATTATTTCATTCTTATTAAAAATTATCTTATTACCTAAACGCATATACAGGTCTCCGATTTCAAAATACATTTCCTCTGAAAATCTAAATTTTTACAAATTCGAACAATTTTACAAAGGATTCCATCTCATTTCAGAGAAGATTTTTGGTCACGGTCAATCGATACGTACTTGAGAGCTACGTTTTCCGGAACTCCGGCGGGAAACAATATGCGGAGGCGCCAAGGCATCGAGCTCCTTTCGTTTCTTCATCTTCTTCGTCGGCTGACGAAGGGGCACTGTCACCGCCACTGAGTCCATCTCAAGCAACGCCGAACCGCCTATCTTCGTTTCGTTTCACGCGAGCTTGTCGCGCACGAGGAGACCCTTCTTTTTTTTCTTTCTTTATTTTTCTATACTTCTTTATCAACCTTTGCACGATACACACGCGTTGATAATCGTTCGCAGCAGGTTCATTTCCGTGCTTAAAATTCGGTCGCGTTTTCACCGTTTCAAGCTGCTAGGACGCGACGATCTATAATTTACAGTTCTGTGATCATATTTTTCCGATCCTATAGTTTCCGCGAATAGAATATTCATTGGTATCGTATCGCGTGATCATTTCCTCTAAAAACAGTTGAGTTTACACATCAAGATGTATGTTTCGACCCGTTCCATTTTTTTTTTGTTTGAAATATTGCATAGTATTTTTATAACGGAACAGTTTTATGAGAAACAACTAGAATGAATTTTAAAAATTTGGGGAAACTAGACAATAGCGTAATAGCTTCTTCTAACTCTTTGAGTATTTAGCATTCTCATTATATGTCCTATGACTGTGAATTCATTAATTATTTAATAATTTACAATTATCTAAATGTATGTTTGTTAAAATTAAGAGAATTGTACAGTGTATTTGCAAATATTCTCAATTTTTCAATCATTGAGAAATTCGTTTACTGCACAGACCACCTCTGCCTTTCCAAAATTTATATTCCTAGACTTTTCTCAACATCTGAATATCCAAACAGTCTTGGAAAGATTCTATATTCCCATTATTTCTTCAGCTCCTCTATTGTTCAAAAATTCTTTCATCGGGAGAACAATCGATCATAGTCAAGCTTTTAAAAATCTGTCAACGATTTCTTCAGCATATCGCAATATCGATCGATTGATCGGGATGCTACAACAGCAAAGGACCAGCCCTCGAATGGTACGAAAAGAGGTCAGGAGGAACAAAAGCACCAGAAAGGCGACCGGCAAACAGAACCTCGACTAGCTAAGAAAAAACGAGGAACAGCAAGAAAGAAGAAAGGAAAAACGGAAAAAAAGGAAAGAGCATAAAAAAAAAAATGGGCACAAGGTACGATAACGTGACCACAATGATTGTAAACGATTTAAGTGTATCAGTCGAAATTGTTCAAGGTAGTCGACTCGTTAGATAAGGAAACTCGAATAAAGCACTCGAACGTTATACATATGCGTTGTTAGCAACACAACACTATCAAGTTAAAGACTATCGAACTTTAGCAAATTGAATTTTACACATCCTCCAATATTAATTTTAAAATTCAATGCGAGGTAAAATAATCTAAAATAATCTAAACATTTATGTAGATTATGTATAGTTTAAGTAGTTTGCAATTTTTTGTTGTTGTTAAAATGTTTGTAATTATTAGTGGCTGATTATAAATGTGCCTTAATACTGATTTATTAAAGAAAATTGAAACTGCAATTAAAGTAAAGTATGAATTTTAATCATGTAAGATGTGATGCAGAATTAATATATGCGCATTATAAATTAATGTTTAGATTTACATAGATTATGAGTATTACGTAGATTATTAATGATTTCTTAAGTATAATGCAATTGGTATCTATAGCACTATTTAGACATAACATTGCCTAAAGCAAAGTATAAACTCACAATTTTATGAATACGTTATTTTATCTTACGGGCACTTTTTTCCTCGGTTGTAAAGATAAAAAATCTTCGCTTAAACGAATTCAATAATTCTGGAGATAATTGAAGTTAAACTATGGCTACAACGACGCCATAACACCAAGCACTCCAACTCCTCAACCCACGAGCATCGACCGGAAGCCGCCAGTGGAACTAAACCAGATGGAAGGAAACTTATGATAAAACTCGAAGAATTCCTGCGTCATATTCTACCGAATCGTATCTTTCTATTGTCAAAAAATTTTTTTTAATTTATAAAAAATATGAAAGAATCATTATTACGATACACGCAATTTCTCGCATCAATTGTGTGCCAAAGACTCTTAAAACACGAGTCTTTCTCTAGGTTGAAACTAAAATAAGATTGGGACATAACAAATTCGAAACGAAACTCAATAGAATATTAAAAAACCTCTGTCGATCGAAAAGGACATAGTAAATCTTACACTATGAATCGCCACTATTTGTTTACTTATAGATATATCGTCGTCATTGTATTACAAAACTTAGGATTCGCAATTGATCACTGTCATGGACAAAGAAAGGCGTGATGGAACAAGAGGAATCGCATCACGAACCGAACATCACCACGAAACGTTTCATACTGCGGGTTCTCTTATCATCGTCTGCCCGTCGTACCTGACAACGTATACAGGTAACATCCGTACGAATACACTACCACATGAATGAACATCGTTCTGAGTACATATTTGTGCAGGTATATACATTCATACAAAAGCAAATTGAACGCGCGTGATCGTGTATCTAGCGAGAAAGAATGGAGAACAATGGGCCAGATGTGGTTGTCGTCGAGTTATGATGGTTATTTTACTGTTATAGTAAGGAAACTTTTTAATAATGCTTATAATTGGATGTGTTGTTTGGTATCGACTGCGTTGTAATGGAATCTTTGTTTTAAATGACAATCCAGTCGATCGCTCGTTTGATTTTAAAATTATGTTTGATTTTAAAAGTATGTTTGAAGAATGTAAGGAAGTTGAAGTATATTTAGTTTTTAATCTATACTTTTGTTTAGAAACAATAATTGAAATCGTGTATTTATACCTGTTATCTTTATTTTAACCTTTATTTCCGCAAATGAATAACTTGTTCTTAGAGAAGTTTTAAATTGTATGACATTATAGAGGGTCAAGTCAAGACCTTGCTATAATATGGAAATCGTTACAGATGTACTGTTGTTATACATATGCAGAGAGTTATAAACGTATTAACCTTCAATCGGTCATAAGTTCGCTTAGAGAAGCGTAAGTTATTAAATTATTAATAAAAGTTATTACAATTTCTAAATTGTAGAATATTTAATTTCATACATATTGTAGCTTTTATTTCATTAATTGTATATTTTCGTTGTATTAAATATATAATATAAAATAAAAATACATGTAAGAGAAAATATGTCGAATTAGAAAGCTATTAGTGTCATCAATGATCCAAAGATGATAGAAAGTTACTAAAATACAACACTACAATAATAAGCAAGCGAGAAATAAGCTTTATAAAATATAATTATATGAATACGTGTTTGTAAGTAAAAAAAAAAAACTTCAAGAAAATAAGTAAAAATAATACGTATTACGTTATACTCCCAGTAATCTGCTTCATAAATATTTCATACAAAATAGGTTGGACTTGGTGGAAAAAATATCCTAACGATTCTATTTACATAAAAAACTGCTAATAAATTAAACTTGATCACTCACACAACCTATTAACTGGTAGATCTGGATGGGAAAGTGGAAAATGAATTTTCCATGAAGACATGAAGTTGAAAAAATATTCTTATTTTATATCTGTTGGAAGTTTAGATAATAGCGATTGGTATCCGACTTTAATTAACTGTAAGTACTTCTCACATATCAGAATGTCGGTTTAATAAACGTTTTATGACGCCATTAGGTTTCTTCACTGTGCACCTTATCTACAAATTGGACAATAAAACGAGGGAACGAAAGACAAATGATTCAGTACCTGTTTGGAATGTTCCTGAGCAGAAACTGGCGCTTCTGAGATAAAGATAAGGGAAAACTAAGTATTCGATAAAAATTTGTTCGGATCTCTATAATTCCATGTGATTTAAAAGTTTCATACTTTTGCATCTATATTCTACTATTTTCTACGTTTTTATCATTATATCATTGAATTTCAAGCGGGCAATTTATTTGTAACACTTGTAAATTGCTATGTATTTTCTTTGTGGAAATAAAAGATATAATCGACAGTATCTTTTTTCTTGCAGTTAGCAAGGAGACATCCGGATACAGAGGAATGCAAAAAAAAAATGGAAGATAGAGAAACAATAAACGAGATGGAAAAAGAGAAAATATAAAAATATAGAACTTCGATACTGCAAGAGTGAAAGATCTCGAGTAAAGAATGGAATTTCAAAAGAAATCATGAAAAAAAAAACAAAATATTATAATTTTTAATCCAGTAAAAAGTAAAAAAATCAAAAAATATATACTTCACAAGAATATGTAACCTTGAACAAATGAAAGCTCCATAAAAGGAACAAAACTTCGATAGAACAATAATTAATGTGATATAGAATGTTCAATGATTTCGCCTAAAGAATAGAATCCTCGCGAGAATTCCATTCGGAAATAGAATTCTCTTTAAAAAAAGAGAGAAAAAGAAGGGGATACTATAAAAATAGAAATTTCGTCAAAGAGAGATTATAGAAAAAATATTGGATCAAAAATAAAACTATAACAAAATAATAGAATACTTATATTTAGAGTGTCTCAGTAATGATAACATTGAAAAGGACTACAGAAATAAAAATTTTCAAAAAAAGAAATTATAGTCTTTAAAAGTAGATTGTAATAATAAAACTCTTATATTTAAAGTATCTCACTAATCGTGGTACAATTGTAAAAGACTTTGTAAGATTAGTCCTTTCTCCAACGAGAAATTATAGAATTCTTAAAAGTAGCAATGCTGAATCAAAAAATGGATATCTCTACTAATATCCAAAATGACCCATGAAACTTCTGATTTCATACACCTCTTAAAAGTCTTCAATTTCACGAAAGCCGAGCACGCATGACTTCACGGTAACATGCAACGAGCGACACAAATATCATCGCGGTACTCGTGATTAGCAGCAATCGACGACGCGACTTAATCACGTTGCGCCGCTGCCATCTCAGATTACGTTTGCACAACAGTGCAAAACATCCAAATGAAAAATCGAACGTTTCATTGGTTTCTATCCAACTTTTTTGTTTTTTATTCTTTATTTTTTCTCTCTCTATCGATCGAAGAGGAATTTTCTTGATAATATTGCTCAATTTCGAGTAAATCTTACGACATATTATTCATAGGCTATACTAAGAATATATTATCAACTAAAAATCGATTAGGATAATTGATCCGGGACGATAAACTCGATTTTTTGGATAATTATGCACCTATATCGAAATCTTTTTAAATTAGTAGTACAGTAATTGTTTCATTAATTAATAGTTTTTCTTAACTTTTAGTTCTATTATCTTATCTTGCTGTAATGGAAAACTTTTAACGAATCTATTTTAAAATTTTTAGAAATAGCCACTCAAAAATAATTCGTAAAAATAGTAACTAAACTGCGAATGTTCATACGTTTATAGGAAATTTGAAATGGCAAAAATTCATAAAAAGCATATGATACGCTAAAATAAATAAAATATTCAAAGTTTGATACGTTATAATATATAGTTAATGAAACTAATTTCTTTAGTCATATATATAAAAAAAAATTAATTTGTAATTGACGATGTAATAAAATTATCAATTACTATTTTAATTTCCTATGTTGCTTTAAATACTTGTTCGTTATATTTTATTCGAGACATGGAGTCACAACTTACGAATTTCTGCAGTTTTCAACGCCCATATCTTATCAATTCCAGGGCTGTATCAAATAATATGTACAACCTTGTTCGAGGGAATTCTCATAAAAATTTAGAAAGTACATTTTTAAAACAGAAGTTTCATCTACTACGTCATGTATTACTCTAAGTAATTCTAAATGCTTGTGGTTCTATTATTAATTCAATGATAATTACGTTGACAGACGATTAACCGTCTGTCAATATAATGCAATAGTCTATTTGCATCTCCTACATCTCACGACCAATTAATACAAAGTGTAGGTGATACCTTAATTATCTCATGTGATGTAATAATTCACGAATCAGATTCCAAGACAAAGGAAATCGGGAGATCAGTTGGCTCAAAGTCATTTTCTTTCGTTTACAAACAGTTTTACGAAGATTCGTCTTGATTTTATATCAAAACATAATCATAACCTAACCTTTGAAACTAAATCAAAATTTTTTGTAAAATTTTACTCATTTTTAATTTTTGAAATTATAGTGATCTATTTCTTTATTCGGTTATTTAGAAATATTTTTGTATAATATTTTCAAATAATAACGAGAAGTATTCAATTTATATATCATTTCCAATTTTCGATATACACGTAAGCAATTGAATCAACCTGTGGAGTAACATAATTATTTTGACACGTTGTCCAAGCAAATTAAACGATTATGTTTTTGATAAAGCCAATGAGGAAAATAATATATTTATTATAAATACCATTTTCATATCTCTTATGATGGGTATAGTTTTAAATAGCTTCAATTATGATTTCTGTATGAGTAAACAAAAAAAATAACAGACAAACTGACCAAAGTGCAATAGAATAAACGATCAAAGTATATTAAACAGTTCTAACATATAAAATACCGTTAATTATGGCATGTATTTATTGTGTATACACTACTCAACGATACCAATTGAGGATTAACGCGATTTCCTTTAAGGATATGCTTTAAGGACTACGTTACATCTTGTGAAAAATTAGGAAGGAGCAAATATTCTGAAGCGATAGTGTACGTGATCGCAAGTGTTACGTATCCGTCATAGTCGCGGGGGTTACTTAAGCAAATCGACCCCCTCGTATATCCACCCCTATGAGATAGACACAAGACTTTTCGTACGTCACTCTATTAAAGACACTTCTATGTGTTCGTTGGACGATTGGGAATCAATAAAAGAGGAATAGAACCGTGACACCTGTCGACCATCGAACGTTTCAAACACCAAAAACCACGAGCACTTGGTGCATGCGGAACTTGACCTACGTCTGGTATAAATTATACATACGATTCTCTGATCGATTCACGAGTCACAAACTCCACAATACAGGAACAACAAATCGTACTAACACATGATTTATAACTTAATATACCGCTTTAATAAATTGAGAACTGTTAAATGAATCAACCAGCATTATTTGTTAAATGGAATTATTAAAGGCTACGAACGATAGAATACGAGACGAAGAACGTAGACAACGCCTCTGCTATCTCACCGCGTACCACTCGCGCTGTGCGCAAGATATCGACTGACTGAGGGTTGGTACGCGACCGTGCTCGGTCTATCCTGCTAGGGGTCCCTATGATAACAATTCGCGGTAATAGGGAATTTTGAATTAATACGAAATGGAAGAAACAGAATAAAATAGGAACAAAAGAGAAGGAAAAACAGCAACGCGCGAGATTCGAAAATGTAGAAAAATAGAGCCGTTGTCAGCGATAACGCGACCGATAAGATTCGATAGATATTGATGTGTCACAACTGTAAATGTATATTGAAAAAATGAAATCGCATATCGAATATTATCTAGATTTTGTGGCAAAATTGTAAAAGAGAAAAAGAGAAATATGGAATTTTTAAATGGAAAAAAAAGGAAATATAAATTAAACTGAACTTGAAAACATTAAACATCACAACGTTTAAATTTTACATTAAACGATCAATACTTCGATTGAAGAATAATTTTAGCGGAAGTGAATGAACCGAAATAAAAGTGTTCCTATTTATCACTATTTATATCTTAAACTTTCTTGTCGGATCTTCACTGTCGAATACACTGCTTTATAATGAAAGCCGACCTAAATTTACGATGCTGTTGGAAATAGCAAAGATAGACATTTGTATATTGGAAATTCAAAAATATTTCACCAAAGGAATTTTTACTCGAAAATTTCATAGTATGAATTACATTCACATGAAATAGTTATGAAAATTTTATAAATATATGCATTAGTTTAAAATGAATATAATAAAGTTCATAAATTATAAATTAAGTCAAGTTTACTAATATTACTTTACAATAACATTATGATTCTTTGAATTTTTCCCAGTATCAGTTCCAGAATAAAAGCGGCATAAAGCAATTATAATAATTATCAGTCACATTCAATCATCAGTATCAATATGAACTTGACAACACGCATAAATGAAGAATTATGTGTTTACCTGATTTTATAGAGATATCCATCCTTTTAATTTCTCCATATAAAATAACAGCCAGCCAGGACAGTATTATCAACCAAAATGTAATTAGGACTGCTGCCAACCACAATGATATGATCCTCATATCAGACTTGCTACATCCGCAAGAATCAGTCTGCTTCATTTTTGCTGTGGCACTTGATCGATGTTTCCTGTAACATGGTATTATATTTTACACATAATTTACATACTTAGAACTTCCAATTTAATTGAAAGCATATAGGTTTGAAAAACGCGCGTTTTTTCTTACCGTCTAACTTTCTTCTTCCTAGGTGTAAAATCCAAGTCCGATATATCAGAATCACTTTCCGATAACAGATCAAGGAGATTTATGGTTTCTTTGTTGTTCGAATTCTTCATTGTGATCGGAGAATCATAGCACGGGTCATGAAGTTAACAGACGGACGTGAAATCGTATTGACGGCCAGTTCGATAACATAACCTCTCTAATCGAGATATTAGTCATCAAGGAACCTACTTTAGCTAGTAGCTATCTAATATTCACTCTGATTGCTTCGACTATATATTACGCAACATGACTTTAGTTATTTCTGATTCTCACATATTATTGCTTTGGTACGGTTGCGATCAAACGATCCATCCTCATGCATCTTTCACGACATAACCTACATACATACTACATAACTCGCGCATTCTACCACGCAAGCACGTTTTCTCTTTTTGTATCATTCTGACATCTGGCGGGTAAAGGAATAGATACAGAAAAAGTGCATTTGATGCACGATTTATTGCAATTAAATTTATTGTGTCAGATCGGCTCTATCTTGCATATATTTATTATTTACGCAATTCGCAAATATTGTTTTATTTACTTTATAGTTTAAACTACGCAATATTATCAATTTTCAAAATGCGTATTAACTATGTTTATTAACTGTGATTTTAAAATAATGCCTAATTTAAGCAATTATCGATTAATTTTAATACATTATAATTTATAAAATTAACAAGGTTCAGTTTCAAATAATTTAATTTGCAATTTCATTAGAAAATATTCCATTTTGTTATATTCTTGCTGTAATTATGAGGAATTATATCCTTATTTAATTTATTTTTTATATATTTTATACAATTTACATGAAACCGATAAAATTGTCAGAAATTTTATTATAATTATAATTATTTTTTTTTCAGTTGGGAAAGTAATGATTTCAATTGCTGTTTAATTAGCCTCAAATCTTCGTTTGCTGATAAGCCCTAATAATCTACAAATTTATCGTTAGAATTACTATAAATAATAACTACAAAAAATAACCAAAAATACTGAGATAACAATAAAATAATTATCTTTGTTTCAGTTAAAAACAAGAGAACGTAAAACAATTTATAGCCTCGTGGCGATGGAAAAACAAACCTTGAGAGGTATTTCCTTTCTCTCGATTTTTTTTTAAGTATCCTTTCGTTTAGGGTTTTACTGAACACTTCAGGTTCAACACGTCGAAAGAATAGTCCTTCTAACGCATTAATTAGCGTGCACAGCACGTTACAACGCTTTCCATTGGAGACGGCATCGCATCCGGTAGAAGTTCGGTCAAAAACAATCTACGTGTATCGCATATGACTTCGCTGCAAATTTATCAAAATTTATATCGTTAATTTGATTCACTCTCGACATCCATTGACCTCGATAAGTGAATCTCAACTCATTCTATACTTATTACCAGAAATATACTTTATTACCAGGCCAATAGAACGCATGTTATTTTTATTTAATTGGTATAAAAAAGATTAAAGTATAATTTAAAGCTTAAAATAACGAACATATACTTTTTAGAGCATATTTAAAATTAAGAATAATCAATTAAATAAAAATATAGTACAACGTTTTTAAAGATGAATTTTATAAAATTCTCAGTGATGTCAGATATCTTTTAAATACTTTCAATCATTTTTTCAAATCTTCAATAGTATTAGACATTTTCTAGATATTTTTAAAGATATTTCCCATGTATCTTTATGTGTTTAGTTGTCGTTTGAGATATATTAAATGGTTGTTGTTAAAATTAGGAGTGAAGACACGATGATTTCTTAATCCTCCTGATGGTTGAAATTTGCGTTGATGTCTGGACGTTCGGCTGGCTGGATGTGACACAGCCGAATTTTGAAAAGCATCAGCTATGCCGACATCTTGCCTTCGAGGCGCCCAGTTAATATTGTGGATACATTCTCCTCGTTGAACACAAAGATTTAAACAGAACACTCAATCACAGAACACTATATTATCTAAGGAATTTGGTTGTGAGTGACCTCTTTCTTTTTCCTATAACTACTTTAAAATTTGAATATTCTAATAAAAAATTAATAAAGATTAAATTATATATTATCAAATATATAATAAAAGATTAGAAAATATGAAAATCTTAATCCTGTGTGTATGTGTGTGTGTAGATTACTAAACGCTGCATGCTTTTATGAAGAAAATTTAAGAAAGAAAACCTACTGATTATTATGAATGCTGTACTTTGATATTTTGTATGCCTCTCCATATTATGTTTCAGCTTTAAATTAACGATCTACTAAATATTTACTAAAAATAATCCTAAATGTAAAGTATATTTACTCCAATTACTAATTACTTACTTATCATTTTATTAACTATAAACTATTAATTCATATAACTAAGAACAATCTACAAAATTAATAATCACGAACATAAAGTATATCTTCTTCCATCTTCTACAATAATATCCAGCAAACTCCAATTTTGTCCTAAAAAAATCTAAGATACTATTTAATTAATTAATTTAACCAGAAACAATCTCAAGCAAAAAGTATATCTTCTCCAATCTCCTAACACAATGTCCACAAACTCACACTCTTCCTTATAGAATTAAAACCAAACAAAATCAAGTTAAAAATCATCGAAACTTACCAAAAATAGTCTTACCTTAACAAAATAACCAAGGAGACCAATTCCCAAACAAGGAAAATACAATATTCTCCGTAATTGTGTTTTTTTTCTTCAGGTGTGATCTTGATTTTATCCCTCCTGGGTAGTCCATGAAGAGGATGAGCAGTAGAAAGTACAGTTGACGCGTTATTCGAAAGAGACACCTGCACGAGGCTGGAGACTCGCCAAATAACTGATAGCGTGGGCGTCGCGACTTCGAAGACGACGTCGAACGACCAAAGTCGAGAGGGGGTGAAGCTTCCCCGTTCTTCTTGTTCCATTGGTCAGGAACCGATTGTGCGATTCGTGTCTTCCTCCTCTCCGTCTTCTGTTCTTACCGATCGTCCCTATCGCTGGTATTGACGAGTTACCACCTTCCGGTCGACAAGGCGTTAATGAAAATCTTTTCTAGGAGGCAAACTGCGAATTGTTGCACCGATAGAGTCGTCATCAGTTGCTCTGATTTGGAGAGGAAGATTCATGATACCAAGATGATGGACACCTATGATGAGATTTAAGATTCACTTGTGATAGATAAACTATCAATGCACTCAAGGAAAGTAAAAAATTATACTTTCTACAAATTAAAAATAATACGAATTTTAGCGGGTGGTTTTATGATGACGGGACGCGATGTATATTCGATATTAATAAGATTTTTATTAATGGATTGCGGATATTTATTCGTATTTATATTTTTATGAATACAATTAAACTGGAATTTATGCAGAGAATTTTTTCTTTCGTAAATATCATAACGAGTGTTATACTCTTGATATTTTGCATATTTCATATACATTCTACACATTTCTACACCTTTCGATTTCTCCTCCTTCTTTCTAATATAAATATATCAAAATTCGCACTCAGTTTTTAATAAGCAATCCAACCATCACGATTTTTCAATTATCAAAATCTAAATTCCTGCACGTCGAATTAAAATAAAAAATACTCCTCGCTACTTCGTCTTTGAAAAACCACGTCGAACATTCCAAACAATAATATATCTTTAAACAAACATCCGACAAAAAATAACGCAACTTACGAAATTACAAAGATTCGTTCGAGCAGAAGAATGGCCACTGAAATCGAAGTTCCGCGTGACCAACCGGAAGTGTGCCCGAAAAGCGAGCGTAAGGTGCCCTTAAGAAGGATAAAAATGTCCTCAGAAGAACTATAAAAAGCGTTCCACGGGTTAGCAGGCTCGATCACGAGCGGAGTATCCCTCGGACCTCTCCGTGACTTCCGGTTCTTGGTACCGGGCGACGACGCGCGTGTGCCAGCGCGGTGACCGGATATGGCGAAGAACCGACTGACCAAATCGTTCGACGGAGAGCCGCCGCTTCGCGTATCGAGCTTTTCATGCGAATCACGCGTTCTCCTGTACCAAATACCAAGCTCGTATCGGTGACATCATACTCCGCGTTGTATACTTGTGCCAACGTGCACAGGTGAACGCGTGCTAGAGTATACAATTGGATGGAACGATGTCGTCGTTTTCAATCACGAATCTCAGTCCTTTCTTTGCAGTTGCTTGACTTTAATCGTTTAACTTGTTAACTGGACGATGACTGAAAAATCATAATTAGAATTGACTAATTCTGATAATCATGGAATTAATAGTTAACAAAAAGTGTCAATTTTAATTTAATGTAGATACGATATAACGTCGAGTGCAACTTCAAAAGAGTATTGATAATCAGTATTTGAGATTTTTATGTTGTTCTTTTATTTCTTCATACTATGTATTATTACGTTACATTAGTTACATATTCTGTTTTCTATCTCATTTTGTCATTCTTTTCTGATTGTTCAAATTCCATCAGAAACCATCCTAGTTGAATTAATCCCTTATGGATTCAAACGAAACAATCTTTTCTCCATCTATATATCAAACCTGAAATCCTACTAAATAGATAATGACAAGAAAAATTAAGTAAGAAACGAGGGAGTTAACGAGAAAGTTCTATCAATAATATATATCTCGTTTGTAAAATGAAAATTTCAATTGGAGAAAACATTAAACGAAAATTACGAAAACATAAGCAAGCTCTTACTATAAAGAAACCAATAACACCTAACATTAATGAATTGCTTTCACTAACGACATTCATGAATTCTAAAATAGAAATTCCGACAGAGGAAAACGGAAAGTAAAAAATTACGAGAACAAAAGAAGGAAGGAAAAATGCGAAAGTTGAGTAGACAGAAGGAGGAAAGTTTACGAAGAAAGTCATCGTAGGGTTCGGTGATTCGTGGCCCATCGAGGTTTCTCTTCTGTTCTTCCTTCGTCACGGTATTTACGTGACGAAGGTGGCAGTAGAGAAGGGAGAAAAAACCAAGAGAAGAATAATTAATCAGTAAGCGAATCACGTACGCGGGGATGCATATATAAGACCATAGAACGTCGTGTACTTACACGAAGGAGCAAAAGGAACGCACGTATGCACGAGCCTGCGTATATACCTTCCATCCGGTTCTGGATAATTCGGATGCCTAATTTTGTCCTCTTAGAAAAGTCGACTGGCGGAAATATAAACTACCGTAAACGAACAAGGAAACGATTTACGATTATGTTCCATTATCCTATATTTTAAATGTTGCACCATCTTTTGTACTACTTTATGTCAATGTAAAAAAATAAAAAAAGGAACGCATTGGTTTGGGTTGTTTAACTTGTTACATTTTATGTATGTATATTTTTATAGTTAAACATTTTATGATTGTTATAGAATAGGTGAACGACGACGCTTGTTTACGAATATTGGAGATTTGAGACGCTGCAGATTGATGGTAGAAAATATGACAAATTTCGAAAGATATGCTACTAACCGATCATATGATCGCAAAATCTCGAGAAACACCCTCGCGACTAGATAAAGAAAGAAGCGAAAGGCATAACGAAGAAGGAATCTCGAAGGAAGTAGGCCGTGCAAATGAGGAAGTCTGTCGACCTGCTCTGAAACTAAAAAATCCAACAGTCGCTTGCTAATTGAAGAACAAACAGGCACAGTTCAATCGGAGGTTCTGCAGGAAAAATCGTGACGAAATTTATTTTGACGACTCCATTACGGTACGAAATTTTTACATTTTTGACTTTATAAACCATGGAAACATCAAGGAATTATGGTTCAACATTTGAACTTTCTTAATCTTCCTTTTCCTTTCGCTAAAGGAACAGGTGAATATTCCGATCCAACTTGTATTTATTTGTTACACATAATCGAATGCTTCCTCTTCAAAACTTTTACAAATATGCGTATAAATGCGCAAGGAATGCACGTAGGATATTTAGTATAATTTATATCACGCATACCGATCATTAACGATAACAATTAACCCCAGTTAAGAGGAAGACGATAACGAGTTTCAGCTGGCAGCTTCTCTACCTAACCGTTTTACAAGCAACTCATAATCAACGATACTTTAATTTGCAAGCTCTCGATACATTTATCACCGGCATCCTTAAGTTCATCAAAACTGTCTTACTACCATACAGCTACTAATATCGCGCTCAAAATAACCAAACCATAATGTACCATATAAATACTATTCCAGTCGTTGAATGCCTCCATCTGTTACATAATTTGAGCGTTCAACTGCAACATTTTCGTCTCTAAATGCGCAAAAAGTGACTAACGGACTAAAGACCTTAGATTCTTATGAAGATTACGGAGGAAGTGGTACCTAAATAGAGATCTGTGAATATTATAACGAGCATCTTTATGCAACATCTTTGCACATTCAATTTCACATAAACGAATAGAAATCCGCAGTCTAATGTCTAGAGAGGTACGATAAAAAAGTAAAGAACTAATCTCAAACTTTACCTACCCTTTTATGAATAATTCCACGAGTTCTACTTTCTTTACACTTTCAAAATAAATAATCCAAAATAATCCACGATTTACTAATCGAGCAACTAAAATCGATGAAAAGGAAGTAAGCAACTCGGACCTTACCTCCGTTTCTACAAATAATTCCAAAAGTTCCATTCTTCCAATAAAGGTTGCTCTCAGCCATGCTCTTCGCGGAAAAAAGTCCCTTTAAAATACCGATTTCACCGTGCTTCTTGGTCAATTGAAAGATCCGTTAAACGTCTCACACTTTGCATAGATCTCGTTCGTAATTCGCGATACTCGCGAGATCGGTTGGCACATTCCGTGGAATCGATGGTAAAACCAGCGGAACCGGCAATTACCATTAAAATTACCACGATTCACGAGCGCGACGCAACGAACGAAGGAAAAAAGCATTGTTTCGACCAGCTACGAGCACCGACGAGACTTTTTATCTGAACAATATATCGAGCTCTTTTGCTTATCGCAAAACCGTGACTGATAACTCTTCTCTTTTTCCTTCGTTGTTTTCCTTTACCTTCTTCTTTTTTTTCTTTCTTTAGAACCGCATTTTATCACCGAGTGTAACAGGTAGCTCGTAACACGTTGCGACGAATCAACGAACCTCGTCGCGATTATCGAGCCGTTTTCACGGTTCGTGGCTCGCGAGTCGAACACCACGACCCGTTTGCAGATCAGTGTCGCCTCGACCAGGAAATCGGTCTCGTCTTACAGGATGCCGGTGCGTCAATATTGACACGTTTCTTACGAAACCACCAGAGAAAGAGGAAAGAACGAAGATAAAACGAGAGAAGGGAAGAATTGAGAATTTGGAGAAGTTTTTGGGAGGTGGCAGGATTTCAAGGTCGCTGGGTCTTTGGTAGAGTTCAGGGTCGTTTATGGCGTTGATTGTGATTTAATGTAGGGTAAGGTGATGTGGTATATAGGGTGTTAAAATTGCTTAGCGTTGGATTAGTTAGATTTTTATGTTTGATTCTTTGGGAAGTTAGGAATTTGTAGAAGGGAGAATTGGGATGTTGGTTTGAATTTTATCGTAGATGGGAGTGCAGGAAAATTGTTGAAATAGTTTTTTAATTGAACGTAAAGAATGGTTTATACGTTAAAGATAAATATTTTTGGGTACAGATTAGAATTTGCGCGTAGGTTGCGGATTTCCTTAGTGGAGAAGCGCGCTAAATTTCTTAGGATTAACGAAATTCAATCGCAAGTTTGAAGATTCAAAAATTCTAAAAATTGAAATGTTAAAAACCTTTTATTAAAAATCTTTGAAAATTTGAAAGCGTAACAACCCAAAAATATAATTATTTAAAAACTTTAAGATTCAACAAAATTTGAAAATTTCCAAAATTTGTGTAATATTTAAAAAGTTCAGAATTAGGAATTTTTTATATTTGTAAATTTAAAAATTGGTTCATCTAAACATGCGGATATTTGAAAATTTAAAAGTTTAACAATTTTAAATGGAATTTGAAACATTGAGGAAATGTGTGTCAAATGCGTGATTCCATTCAGATAATGGAATTCACCTGGGTGGCATACGTAATCATTGATCACGGAAACAGGAAATTGATACGATCGATCAATGGACAGTGGTAACGATAGGTACTTAACTCCATAATATTATGACCTAACAGTTACGAGAAATTTCCCGTTATCGTTGTAAATTTCCTTACCAATTATACAATTAGACAATTCTTGTTTTATCTGATAAATTCAATAGATATCACAAGTTTATTTCAATATTATTATAATTTAATAAATGTACCAGTAGCATCTAGTTGCAACGGGGAAGAAGTAATAAACATGAGAATCTAATTGTCAACACTTTTATTGTTTTCTTGTGTTAAACTTTAGTCGTTTATCGAGAAACGCTAAATAACAATAGTAACGCGTATATAAGATTATAAGGTGAACATTAAAAAGAAGTAGGAATATGTGGATATTTAAACGCATAAATTCGTGAAAAGATATAAACAAAAAAGCTGGGAACAACAGAGACTAGTAAGAAATAATAGGCAACAAACCAGTTGCATTATTTCAACGGCAACCAAATAAAACCATTACCTAAATATTGCAAATACTTCGAATAACAAAAATCTCAGTAAATTGAATAAATTCTCGTAACAAAATTATATATACATATGTGCTTAATATTGTGCGATACTATTAAGTAGAATCATTGACAATAATTTGTGCAATAAAAGTTACATAATTATATAAGATTACTTAAAGTAACGAAAATTATACGCTTTAAATATCTTTTTTAAATATTCAGTCAATCATAAGAAATATCACAAAGAATATAAGAAGAAATACGGGAATAAAATTTGGAACATTCCAATTGACTGAGAAAATTTTTAATCAATGTATGTGTATTGAAATCGAATTCAAGATTGTCAAACGTTAGTTTGTAAAAAATTAAATCTTCTAATGTTTTTATAACAAGCTAAACGTACATGCACTTTAATATTTCTCTTTTAAATTGGTGTAAAAGTACTATCATTATATTGAAGTTTCTCGTATTAACTTCTATTAATACTTTGACCTTACTTCCGTCTATGCGCGGTTGGCTACTAATATTGGCATAATTTTCTTAGAATTAAACTTGAACCTGTGTAATTCAATAAATATTTCTTAATTAAATATACGTTTTAATCTCTTGAACTGTTTACTGCTTGATATCCTACGTGAATCGAATTAATTTATATGTCTTGTAGCAACTGTTGCATACATTTGTTAATGATACAAAAACAAATTATTATACATTAATAATAAAACATAATAACAATTAAAATAAATTCAACCTCTTTTCAATAACAAATGTAAAGGAACACGAAATGATAAAAAGGATTGTCTCTCCTCCAAAACTAACTACAACCCATTAATAAATCACATAGTTAAATCCTAACAAATATACCTAATCTTCCATCGAGTAAGTTCGATATACTTCTCATTACAAACATTTATAATAACACAAATGTCTCAACAAGACGTCAAAAAAATTAGTATATAAAGACATATGTAATAACTATAAAATTCGATGGTGGGAAAGTATAAATGTTATAGATTAAATGTACATTAAATAAAATCTAAAGATATCTTAGTACGGTGTATATATAATAAAGCAGATTATTGCATTTGTGCTTCTAAACTGTTCACACAGGATCGTAAAATGCATATGGTCATGTGGTTTTAATCAACAATATTCTTAACCTGAAGATCGCAATAAAAAGATAATCATCATATGGTGATAACTTCGCAATATATCTATCTTTTTCGGTCCACTATCTGCTTTTACAGATTAAGGTTGTTATTTTTCTAGCATTTAAAAATTAAATATAGCTGTGATCCTAAGGCATACGGTTGATATGCTATTATAATATCCTACGAATACTACAATTAAAGAAATCGAAATGTTTCAAATCCTCGTATCATTCTACCTTATCTTAGATCTACTTCGAAAGTTTTTTTTGACGATCTGATAATGTACTAGTAAAAAATTTATATAAATAGAATGAAAAAAGTTCCATTCTTCAACATTTTTCTCCCTAAATATTGATCGATGTATTTTCTTATATTGCAACTGCAAGAAATTAGCAGGTATAATGTAGAATTACTCTATTCCTTAAGCTTATAATTTGCATTGTTAGGTATTATATATCTTTTAAACGTATCTAAAACTATACAACGTAGTACAATGCCGTTTCCGCTAGGCTGTTTTTAGCTGTTTTCACAAAATTGCATTTGATAGAGATGTGCAGTAGAACAATCAGTTCTACGTGATATTAAAATTGCCAAGAAGTATACGTAGCTGTCCATGGAGTGACGACCGTCCAAGATGGAAATTGTGCCAAGAATCGTTTAAATCTTAAAGATGTTTGGTGTTCACCATGTAAAAAGTGGCCACCTAATGCTATTGATAAACATGGAGTTTTGGGCATACTATTTACCTATATAAAAAATACATGTATATTGTAAACGTCGTTAGTAAAATAGATATCATAAGTATGTTCTACATACATTCAATTCAAGAGAAAATGTGAAAGGAACACAATCGGACGCACAAGAATAATAAATAAAGTATGTTTCTCTATCATTCCATTTAGGTCCTTCTAACGGCTTTCCTTCCAAAATAGACCATTTTCCTAAGTGAACACCTTTATATGGAGATAAAATTATACTTATATGATCAGGACCTGAAAGTATATTTCGAATTAAATGTTTAATTATTATTTAATAATTTATATAATTACAAAGAAGTTACCTGTGACATTGAAGGTAAAACTGACAATATTCTGTTTTATCGACTTTGAAATGAGTTCAAGTTTTGTTGGTACATTAATCAATGGTGCAGGACCTGGAATCCAGCTTGTTTTCCTGTAAAAAATTTGTATATTAAATATGTATTTAATTAAATTTTTCAATGTGTCAAAAACCTTAAAAATTTAATATTAAACAAGTACCATAAAAATGTCGTAACAGGCATAAAATACGGTAGGCCACAATATAATTCTTTTTCACAATCTTTTATTGTTGATGTTACGGCACCTATTTCAGGTACCATACTTTCCACACTATGTGGACTATTCATGTCTAAATCAGCTATCCAATATCCTGTTCCAGTGTACCGCAAATTACCATTTACGTCGTAATATTGTCTTTGTGTGTGCTATAAATTGAATATTTATTTAATATTATACAATTACTTTCCAAGTAACAGAATTGTAAAAATTTCATTCAATACCGCAATCATAAATCGTTCTGGTGCCAATGATGACAAATCACCACTATAAGGAAAACCAAGTGGAGTCAAAATTAATACACCTATAGTTATTAAAAATATTCCCACTAACACACTCAGGATTCTCTCTGCATTTTTTATTAAAAGTACAAATGGCAACTAAACATAAAATAGTAGTTATTAAATTATGTCCTTATAGACTTTTCCTAACGCTATTGTTTTAATAATAATTTCAATAATTTACCGTGAAACTGAGTAATAAGGAAAAGAGAATGCATAACATATTAGCCATAACAACTTCTGAATTTATACTGCTACCAGATCGTCCCATTATGGGTATAAAAAGATACAGAGCTCCAATTACTAAGTAGAACGATTGTATATAAGGTAGACACATTGTCATTAAATAATAAAGCAACCATTTCCAACCTACATGTAAAACCAATTAAATTAATATATTTAATTTCATCATATTATTGCTCCACAATATTAAGATTATACCTCTCCACTTGTTAAAGAAATTACATCGGAGTATATTTCCAAGAGTCGGGAATACAACCCAATGTAATGGTATAAAACCAGATCGTATCTCCAATATAACACAATAGAAGAGAACAGACATCCATATTATAGAATACGAATCACAGTATATTTGATATAAGATCCATGCAGATTTAACTTCCTATAAAATATCAAGTCAAAATATCAGTTAACAATTTATACAGTAAAGCATTGTTGTATGTTACTATAAACTTGCCTTCTTTTGACGTGACCCAATAAATAAGAAAAACGTCATTGACACAAAGATAGTTGGGACCACATATAAGAAAAACAACCATGCTGGTCTTGCATACCAACTCATAACTTTCCCAAGTTTAGTAAGAATGAGGGCGATTAATGTACATGAAAGTATAGATACTAACCATGAAACGATTATTGCTCCGGTACATAATAGTAAATGCTTTAAATATACTGATTTTTTTACATCTAAATAAAAATAAAAACATTTAATTATATTTGTTATTCTATAGTAATAAATTTAATTTAATATTGTATAGATACCTCGCCGAGCATTTTGCATGTTTAGATATATTGAATATATACCGGCAACTATACTAATAATATTAATTGTACTTGACGCATACTGCGGCCATCTGATTACAAATGTACCTAAAAAGTCAAAGAACACAGGATTTCCTGTGTGATCTTGAGGTGGTACCTCGGATAAATAATTATCTAATACTATCCCTTGTAATAAAGCAAGTATGTTATCTCCAGTCCTTTGTAAAGACCCCAATGGTATTTGATGAATATTATCAAACTTAGTATGGTACACATAACCATTGGTTGCCCAAGCAAAATCAAGACCTAAGAATTTTTAAAAATAGTATTCTTTCTAAAAGTAAATGTATAACATTAAAATAGATAGTGTAGAATAAATACCAGAAACGTTCCCAAAGTCTCTGAATATTCGAAAATCAGTATCTCCAGGTACAATACCGCTTTCAAATATTTCTTGAGCTAAGGATGATGCATAGGGATAAGGAACAGATTTAGCATATATCTACAAAAGAAATAAACATACATTATAATATCTATAATAATAAAAATGTGTTAACTCATTATTCAACAGTACCTGAAGCATCCAGGAGCTATCAGGTCCAGCCTGAAATAATAATTCACGACCGCCTGCACCACAAGCTTCTAAATTTATAAAAGCTTTGACCTCCTTAGCCCAAGGGTGTTGCGTTATAAAACCATGAGAAGCCTATATAATTTAAGCAATTAGTACCTTTCAAAAAATAAAATAAATTTAATGTGTTATCAATATTAGACACAATTAATGTACCTGTAATAAGTTCTCTTCAGCACCATTAAACAAAAATATAACATTATGCTTAAACAACTTTGGACTATGAGAAATCACACGTAAAATTTCTAACATCACAGCACAACCAGCTCCATCGTCAGAACCACCTAAAATAGAAAGCTATATTAACATTTAATCATTAATAATCATTAAGTTAAGTGAGCATGGGTGTTTCCATTAATTATTACCAGGACTTTCTGGGAACGTATCAAAATGACAATTTATTAATAAACTACTTTTGGTAGGTCTATGAGGACCAATCTTAACAATGACATTTTGTACATTTCTGTATACATTAGTCATTCCATCCAGAAATTTTAAAGGAAAAGCTCCACTATGCTTGGTTACATTGACTAGAATCTTATGGTTCTCATTGGCATCTTTGATTATATTATTGATAATGTTTGTTAAATATTTAATTGCTAACACTTCGTTCTCGTAACTTCCAACAATTCGTGGCCCAATATATGTGATATTTAGAAGATGATTATGTGCTCTTTCTGCTATAAATCTTCCTGGATATAGACCTTCTTTATCTGTCATTAATGGCTCAGGTAATTTCTTCTCAAACGTGATAATGATGATGGATACGAAAAGATAGAAGGTAAACAGAAAGAGTAAATGTTGAGTTTCATTTGGCAGTACTTCTTTCTTTTTTGAAGAAACCTTATCCTGGTATACCACATCACTAGTAGTTCTTTTAGAGATATGTTGACGCAATCTGACTCCGTCTCTCTGAAAGGTAGCATTATCAGTGCAAAGAAGAAAATGAAAAACATACTAATCAAAAGGAACAAAGATAATCTTACCATTGTCTGTGTTTAAGGCACTTTGAAAAATAATTAAACCTTTGAATTAAAATTTGATCAGAGACAAAAGGCTACGGTGTTCGACGTTCAACTCCGTTCGACACATTGACCAAGTAACGAAGTGCGTCTAGTACAAATAAAATTTCTGATGTCTTTTAATATTTCGTATGAAACAAACAGAAAACACGCAGAATTTTATTAACGTTTCTTTTTATTACTTCAATCAAACGTGATAATCGTATTCTCCGTAACAATTTTAAATAACAGTATTACTGTTATGATTTTACATGCAAAATTATTATAATAAATGCAGTACTGAAATAAGAATCATCCCTACCTATCGTTGTGCCTGTATTTCTGATTAAAACGTCGCAACTCGTCAGTTAGTTCAGGTCCGTTTTTTCATAATTCCACGTTGGTCTATCGTGGACCATTATCAGCCAATTTAATCCCCGTTAAAACATATTTTTTATATATGTTACAGCCACGCGTATTCATGTGCCACTGCGATTAGATAGCCATATCATATTTTTTGTATAAAGATTGTGTAAGTGCTCGTTAGGTAAGTTACTCAATACTTGCTAACACGAGTATCGGGCCTATATATATCTGAATATAGCATTGCGGAAAAGTTAGCGAAAACAGAGTATCTATCTATCATGATAAAATTCTAAATCTAGAAAGGACGTCCCAAAGAGCAATAAAACACTCAAATAAAGTAGCGGAGTATTGCATTTTTATGAATGAAAGATGCTGTATCTCCATCGCGTGCACAACTTTTACTTTTGATATTACTCAGTTATGTAAAAAGAAAATTGCAATGTTACATAATTATACAATAACTTTCGAAACAAAGAACGTATGTATATATATGTTGTGTGTGTGTGTGTGCGTGTGTGTATGTATGTATGAAATGCAAAAATCGTCTTACTAAGGGTAATATGCTCGGTTAATCTTCGATTGCAAATTAATACAGTACGTTTGCTGTTTTGGAAAGAATTGACTCTGCTGCTACTACAACATTGTATATTTACAAGAGTCTCTTCGATTCGTAGATGATGCAGACTCTTCCATGAACTACTGTCATGCTTTGTTCATTATTCTACGCTTTTGTATATATATATATATATATGAAATACTTTCACGTAGCGTATACTTTAAAATGCTTCGTAAAACATAAATATTCGGACAGATATGTTCACAATATCAGTCATCAGTTCTGAGAAGTCTTTCTTGTATATTAACAGATGTTAATCATCTCATCACCGATTACGAAGTTGCAAATAATTTATTTTCAATTTACTTGGATATTTTAAAGTTTAAAAATAGAAAGTAGATGATAAAAAAGAAGGAATTAGTGAAATTGGTTAACATAACGAAATTTTAAAAGCATTCATTGTTTTTCACTGAATATAAATATAGCTAAATCAGAAAAAGGCGAAAGGTACGAATTTTGTCTACACAAGGAAGATAAGAACATAACATAGATTGCGATAATTTATTTAAATTTGATAATTTATAAAAATTATTGGAGCTGTTATACATTTAAGCTGAAAATTGTCGCTATACATAAAATTCGTTTAAAAATTAGTAGCTCTCGTTAAATACTGATTTTTGTTACTGTATTTTGTAACTTTTAAATACTATAAATACTATACTTACTATAACTTATAAATACTATAATCTTTTATAACATCTAATTTTGTAATTTTAATTTTACTGTTACTCTTATATAGTCCACATTCATAACTAAAGTATAAGATTTGATAAGTAAATATGTTTAAGAGTACAAACATGAAGAATAGTAAAAATATTAATAAGAGATTAAATTGAATATCTGAAAATATTTTAATGAAATTTTTCAAAATGTTTCACTTAAACGTGTGAGAGTCTAAATCTGAAGTTGTATTTAACGTGTCACGTATTTAACCCAACCATTATGAAGGATTAAAATTCATTCAAAAGCCAGATGTGATAAAAAAAATAGATACAAATGCAATCGTTTACTGCCATCTGTAGGAAGGAGTTTTAAAGAGACCATGAAATTTGTTCGTTCGACGATAAGGTTCTAATGGTAGGGACCGATTCCATAACTAGCAGACGATCAAGTCTAGCAGACGACCAAGTCTAGCAGACGGCGCATAGCTAGCGTCGTTCGCGGGCGCTTGTGACTTTGTTTCAAACTCGAGGATTGTTGAACGCCGATAGACACAGTTTTACGTGAACGAAAAGTTTATCCCTGAAGCGACTGCAAAATCGATTGAAAATGGATCCCGAAGCATTCCTGGACATGGCCAATCAGGTCATTAAATTGAAAATGTTCCCGTACTTTGATATCGCACACAGTGTACTCTGTGCTTTACACGTCAGAGAAGATTTGGGATCCGGTAAGCCCAAGCCTACCCGACCAATTCTAAATTTAATCTGCTCAGAACCAGCTTATACCATTTCTAAGATTGTGTTTCGCTCCCAACCATTTTTCTTCATTATTCTTGTTTAACTCACTTCCCGCTTTATTTATTATATTATTTTTTACCTATTTTATTATTAATAAATTAGCTCTCCTTTAATCTCATTTAATAATACTTAAGCTAAGAGATTTTTTTTATTCATAACAATTGGATTATTTTATTCTAAGTGTTAAAGTAAAGTCTTATTATCTTTCTGTAAGCTTAATGCTATAGAATTATTAATTTCTTTGACATAAAAATACAATTTTGTTACTAAACATATTTGATATTATTAATATTATAAAAAAAGAATAAGAACATTAATACAACTTCCTCTTTTAATAATATTGTCCAAAACAAATGTATAAAAAATGTTCAAAGAGAAGAAAAATTATTCTCACATGGTATGTGGCATAATCAGAATAATCCTATTTTATGACATTCACTGAATTTACCTAGCTAATCTATTTCAGTATATACCCTTGTGGGCACGCCAAGTTTTTTCAAATCTTTGGCCTCAATTTTGATTTCTTATAATTTTTTGTGTTTCTTAAAATTATGCAAATACCTTATCATAAATAAATATGGAAAATAAATAATTGTATTGTAAATATTTCCTAAATATATGAAAGCTTATTGTGTAAGAATGTTCCCAGATATAGTAGCAAAATTTTTTGTATCAATGACTTTCTTATGCAATGAACCATGAAGCAGCAATCTTTGAACAATGACTCAAAGAATTTCTGTACCTTTTATATTCCTTGGTAGTAGTTATGGTATCTAAAATCATATGAAAAATAAATTTTATTGTGAAATATATTTCTTAATTATTTTCATATTTTTTTAAATAAACTTTTGTGTAATTTAATTTTATACTTATCAGAGTGTTAAAAATATACCAAAAAACATTATTTTCATGTTTATAGTAGACTGACACTATACCTGCACGAATACATGTAATATAATATACTTGTAAGGATTCCAAGTGACCTACTTGAAAGGACATGCCCCTTTGATATTTCATGGTGTATTAGAAAACAGAAAATTTATCATATCTTGGATGTGTCTTTCTAAATTAAATTAAATTAAATGTTTCTTTACATGTTACTAATTAATAAATATTTAAAAATCTTTGAAAAATGTTGTACCATTAGTTTATCAGACTGTCTCAACTATAATTTTAATTATTTTTTATAACTTCATACTATCACAATTCTATTGAATAGGTGCTCAAGCATTTTCTCGGAAACATCCTCTTTCATGTTGGCTTTCAACAATGTTGGTAGTGTTTGCAAGTGGTATGCTATGCAATGGTCTTTTAGGAGAGCCGATTATTGCACCTTTGAAAAATACACCACAAGTGGTAGTAGCAACTATTGTTTGGTCAGTACCATTAAATTAAAAACTATAAATCTCTATTAATAATTTAATGAATTCTTTAATGAATATCTTTCCTTAACTTCAAGCTAGATTCCAAGTTTCAGATCAATTGTGTCTTTGTTGTACTTGCATTTTGTACCAAAGTTCAAACACAATTGTTTACAAAACCAATAATATGACATTTCCCATAACATTTAGTAAGGTATATTATTATTTAATTATTGCACAGGTATATGATATTTTATACACCATTTGATATTGGATATAAAATTGCCAAGTTTTTACCAGTAAAGATAGTATGTGCTACTATGAAGGAAATATATAGGTGAGTACATAATAATAAACAGATATTTGTTTTTTAACTTATTCTGTTATGTTTATATTATTTTGCCATAACTTACAGGTGTAAAAAGGTATATGATGGAGTATCTCATGCAGGAAAACTTTACCCAAATGCATATCTTATCATGGTGTTAATTGGAACACTCAAAGGTAACTTTTAATATCTGAAAAGTAAAAGTAAAAGTTATTGAAATACAAAATTAATTTATTTAATTTATTTTAGGAAATGGTGCAGGCTTTACAAAACTTTTTGAACGCCTTATACGAGGAGTATGGACTCCAACTGCTATGGAATTTATGCAACCTAGCTTGTACATTTACATCTTCTTTCTATTTTTTTATAAATTAAAACTGAAATGAGTAATACGTAATATTTTACTTTTTAGCCCTACGAAAGCATCAATGGTTGCATCCATTATTTTCGTCCTTGATAAAAAGACTGATCTCATTTCGGCTCCTCATGCGTTAGTTTACTTTGGTATCGTTATTTTCTTCGTGTATTTCAAGGTAACAGGAATTTTGTACTCCTTCTTAAATGAAAGCTAATCATTGCTAATCTTGTTTGTTACTAAGTGCTAATTGTTATTAATATTATTTCAGCTATCATCCATTTTGCTTGGAATTCATGATCCGTTCGTACCTTTCGAAAATCTATTCTCTGCGTTGTTCCTCGGAGGAATTTGCGATTGGTTAGCCAAATTGTTGGGACGAGGCCAAGCTAAAGATGAGAAAGCGGATGCCAAGAGAAAGGACTAAATGTTTGTAAACTTCATTTACATAATATTAGATAACGCTACGTACATATAATTTTACTGCTATGTAATTTAATTTTCGAGTTTGCGATGTATAATATTTATTTCTTCTTTTTTCTTTTTCGATAGGTACGCATAAAATTCTCCCAATATGAACGTTAATATATTAGCATTGATATGCTAAAAATCAATGCATGGAATCAATTTAAACTAGTCAGGCCATACTCGCATGTTAACGATGCGATGCATGATCATGAACAAATCATTAAATATTGGAAGTACAATAATTTATTAGTATACATATTTTAATAATGACAAGTGATATATTGGAGAGTATGGCTTCCACCGTTATGAATACCAACAGTATTATCTCTGTTGACAACAACTTGCCAACATAATTGCCTCTCCATAATTAATTAGACAATTTTATATGAATAACATTATGTAACAAGTAAATTCGTTATGTTTTATAAAATATAAGAGAATTGTACTTAAAATCGATAAAATCTTTACGCGAAGGCTAAAAAAATTTGTTGTTGATTTTTTAATAATCTATATATACAGGATTTCACACAATGTTTTAACGATTGAATTAGAAAAAAATTGTTGGTAAGTCATTTTATAGAGTGAAGTGCAATTTTTAAGTGCATATTGAGACATATTGTTAGTAATGTTCAATTCAAAATATCCTAATTTTGGTATATGTATTTTGTGTGAATGAATAATTATCAATCTGTCGTACGATATTTATCACGAAGAAATATACTCAGGTTATCGAATTTAAGCGTTAAGATAATTTTAATGCATATTAGAACAATAAGATTTCTGATAATAAAACGGATAACAAATGAAATCATCTATACATGACGTAAATATATCAACGAGGAAAATTATAACTCTTTTATACTATTTTATTATAATTAGATTGATACTGACAATTGATACTTACCTACCATACACACATGTATCAAGCGTTTGCCTTGGACTCAACGATGTGAATATAATTTGCTATGGAAATTAAATAACATAATTTTCATATAATATTCCAATTGACAGAACGTTATACATTTTCATGTAATAAAATGAAGTTTGTTCTTCTATATCCTTCTGTCGACTTATCGTCTTTCCAACCTTTTAAATACGCAAGGGTTTAGAGGCAACAAGATTGCTTCCCAACCCAAGCCCTCTGAGCCCTTATTATGTATCTCCTATTGTAGAAAAACATGAAAAATATACCATTGCTTGTCATAATTTATAACAAATAAGGGTTGACAAATTCTAGTCGATAACCCAATACGATTAACAAACGGCAATTGTTTAATAACAGTTTTCCGAGGTGCAATACAATGCGATATTTGAACGAGAAATTGGGACAAAAATCAAAATTCGCTAGCTACGTTTGCAAATCATATTCGCCACGTTCGCAGATCAGATACGCGCGTTCGCAGACTACGTTCGCAGCCCATGTTCGCAATCCACGTTCGCAGTCCACGTTCGCAGTCCACATTCGCGCATTTGTAGTCCACGTTTTCACATTCCATAGTACAGTATTCGAATAAGCATTTAGGACAAAGATAAAAAAATACACATAATGTACAGTGTTCCTAAAACTTAATCCTTTATTAGATGATCCGAGGTAAGTAAAAGTCTATTTATCAAATCTTTGTTAGTATTTTCCTTACTCTCTCCCTTAGTTAAAATATCTTGAATATTTATTTCTTTGTCTAATCACACACGATAACGTTTAAATAAATAGTGCAGATGCTGGCAATGATCTTTCCATTTTTTCGTCCAGAAATCATTTATTTTCCCTTCCATTTCGTCAGATATTGTGCCAGCATTTAATAAAGGATAGAGATTTTGGGTAACATTAAAAATTTTCTTGAAATAAATGGAGTCAGAAATCCATTTTTCAACCAAGTCACTATTACGAATGGACTTCACTTACAAAATAAAGAACGTTCAATGTAGTAGTTTATAACAGAACAAGATCATATATAGCAATTTAGTGCAATTTTTTTTTAACAAAGAACAATCAAAATTCAATTCAATGACTGCGTGTAAAACGATCTTCAATTGTAGTAACAACTGTTTCTATATGCTGATATAAAGAAGATATTTTTAAAGATACAATTTTAAAGAATAAAAAATGATACAATAATAGATTTAAGAAATATAACAATATCCAAAAGGAAAAGTTAATATGAGATCAATCATTTTAAGATCATACTTATTTCCCAAATAAACTTCCATATCTTTTTATTAGAAGATTTATTTATGTATTTTATACGTTATATTAATCCTAATGTTTGATTATTTGCTTCTAGCGTATGTATATTTTTGTAGTGGTCTCATGCATATCGGAATTTTCGAATTAGTAACATTTGAAAGTACATCATTTGTTACATCAGTCCAGTCATAAGATATTTTTCCTTTACAATTTATATCGCATATATCATAACTATCGATCATTTCATTTTCGCGCTCTTTACGAAGAGTAGATTTTAAATTGGCTTCGTTTGTTATTTTACAAACAGTGGACGGAATGCAAGTCGGTCGACCGCATGTTTCTACACGTTTGCTTATACATTTCTTTTCAAAATGTACGTCCTTTTTCATAGTTAACGTTTCTTTATCCGACCTTACTATCGCCTGACTTTCATTGCACTTGATCACTCGAACTAGTATCGGATCTCGTTTCTGGGTACCCACGCTTATTCTTTCTGTTATATCTTCATACTTTGCGACACATACAGAGTCCTTGAACAATCGAGTATCACCTTGAACTTCTATGTCGCGATTGCACAGCTGCATCAACGATCCACTGATACCAACATCTTTACAATTCAAATGAGTACAAACTTCTTTGTCTATCATTGGATATTTCCTCTTCATTTTCTCTAATAGCAATATACCGTCTTCCATGGTTCCTTGTCTTTTATCCATTTTCGTGAATGTGGATTGCAATATTAATTCGAAAATATCTTCTTCAGTCATGGTTAATTTATTATTACATATGGTAAACGTGCCAATTTCCTTCAAACTTGGTCGTCTTCGAACTTCTGTCAAAGATGACTTTTTGTCAGCCTTCTCATGAAATTCTTTCACATCATCTCTGATAACACTTGGCTCTAGCATCATTATATATTCTTTGATTGCTGTCACCATTTTGTCCATGTCGATGAAACAATTTTCTTTTAGGCGATATTTATATTTGTCTGAAATTAAACCTCGTTAAATTATAAAAATGGATATATAAATTTATAAGGATCTGTTTAATTTTATACCTTGCATTTTTTGTTCATGTATAAATAATATTTTCTGCAGAAGTTGTTGTAAAACTGAGAGCATGGTGGGGTCTCTACTGAGATGTAGTATATTCAATGGACACGTATCTGTTGTACATGAATCCTCCAATTCTTGTGCTATCAATTAAAACAATTTTGTAAAATTAGTGTTTTATATGCATAGTATTGCATTATATTTTGCTAAGCTGCAAAGCAGTACCAATTAAAATGCTTACTTCCTTTTTCCACAAAATGTTTCAATTCCGTATCTCGACGAGCACAACGTTTCACAGAATCATCAGACTTAGATCGAGCCAAAGGAAATTTTTCTTTAGAAACGCATTGTACGAAATTCGATTTGAATTCTTTGATCTTTTCCGCTGTCACGCAGCCGACGCTACGCACTTGATGCAAGGACATCGTAGTACCAAATTCTACCATCTTTTCAAAAGACATACGGTAGGCTAAATTTCCTCGTGATACACAGATGCTACTCTGTATTCCTTTCGAAGTTTGATCTACCACATTTATTGCTACTTCCTTCATCTCTATCGTATCAGTCTTGTAATATTTATCTTGCTCTTTTCCTTTTTGGTCAATTTCATTTGTAGTTTGAATTGATATACAAACTGTATTTTGCACTGCTTTGTCAAAAGAATCCATTGCATTGACACCTATTTCACGTTTTTTCCTTCCAATAGAAAATCGCGTTTCAATTGCAAGTGGTTCTGATTCTGTACCTTGTTCCTTCTTCGTATCTCGACAAACATCTTTTGGTACGAATTCAATTGGTTTTGAATGTTTATCCGGATCTGGCAGAATTAGTTGGGTAGAAGCTTCTACGGTACCCAACTGTAATTTACCTGTTACTACAGGGTCCACATGTAGAACTTGCGTTTGAACTGATATGGATGCTGGAATATTACTTTTTAAAACCCTTTTTGGATCTTCGCTTTGTTCTATTTCTGTCTGAGCATATTTCTTCGTAATTTGAATAGGTTTCATGGTAGAAGTAATTGATGCCTTTGCAGAGAGTCCTGTTATTAAAGTTACAATAGATGGATGTCTTGTTATCAAAGATGCAAAAGATGCATGTCTTGATAATGTCTGTAGAAATTCCAAATCCTCGGAGTTGTTCACATACTTTTTTAAATATTCTGATAGATCAGTAATTCCCATGGATCGAAAAGGTAAATCTGAATAAAATAGACAATAAATTTAAGTTGGTATCTGCACATACATCCAAATTTTAGCATTTCATCCAAATTTCAAACAGATATTTCTCTATAATAAAAATTGATTTTTTACATACTATCACGCGTGACTCTGTCACATCCGGCACACAGACTGTATCCATCAGAAAGATTTTTATTGTATTCCGAACAAGAAATATAATTTCTTCTCTCGTTTTTGTTACAATCAATTTGCTCATGTTTCACATCTTCCCAGCCACACAGTGGACATTTTAAGAATGGTGATTCATAACTGTTACCGTTTTCTTTCGTTAAAGGAAAATCACGGTTAAATCTGGTATCCATGGAAGTATTTGGAATAGCTGGAAGATATTCTTCTTAAAGTTAGAAAAAATTATACTATTAGTATTCTATCATATTTCTTTTCAAAGTTATTTTTCGAACAAATTTTTTACCTATCTCTTGAGATTCTACATCTCTGGTGGGTTTGTAGTACAAAAGTTCATCTATTTCATGATCCCTCGAATCATTTTTCTTTGGTTTAAAGGATGGACAAGGAACATATTTTACTCTTTTCTCCCTTTTTTCTTTTGTTATCGTTTCCCCTGTTGAATTACATTTCCCATCCAGACAAGATAGTTTTTCCTGCGATTTGCTCCTCTTTGAAATCATCCGACCGCTGGTGGCATTATTACATGAGTGAATTTTCACAAATTTTGCTTCTAGGCCCACTCTTTTTCTTTCCTGTGAAGTTTTTATACTATCACTGCTCAAGGATCTAACAGCAGAAGTCATTTCTTGTTCATGAAGTTGACCGCTCTGCCTTTCTTCATCATCAATCACCTTCGCCAGCATGCCTGCTACTACGTTATACCAGGAGAATGGTGATTTATATTGTTTCTGAGATTGTAGACTTTGGATCGTTCGTGTTTGTTCCAATTTATATCTGTGCCAATGAAAGTCATTGTTTTCATAAATAGTTTTGTAACCATTGATGTTAAAAAGTAATCATCTCTAAAATCAATCAATAACATAGTTTGTTAAATATTTTTAAGATAAAAATTTGTTTAATGCTTTGTATAGAGAACATTTCGTATTCATTTTTAATATTTGCTTCGATGTTTAAAAAATTAGACTAAACTTAATTTTTTTGTATTTAAGATGACATGAAGGTCATAATACTACAGTAAATGAAGAAGGCTGTATATTCTTCTCCATTCAATACTGTGAATTCCGATCATCAAACGCAAAATAATCATTTTAAAAAGAAATTACATTCGTTCATGATGTTTTTTATTTTCTCTCTTATCTCTTTCACAATATTCATTACCAAAAATTCCGATCGTACATTACTTTTCTCTTATGCTCTTGATTTGGTGCAAATAATCAGTTACGGTAAAGCCGGGTATGCAGAGATCGTTGATAATTCTTTGCAATGCCATGTTCTTCTCATAGCAGTTATAGTAATGTCTGTGATAAGGGTTCCAGAGGCATGGATATTGCTTGTACGCTTTTAAAAAACTGATTACTAATCTCTCGTTCCATTTCGACGACATTTTATAATACGAAGAATTTATCAACAGTATTTTAATACAGTGTCTCTATGAAAATAGTATTTGCGATTTCTTATACGTTTATAATTTTACGATTATCCACAAGATAAAATCAGCTTCAGTTAGAGAACGCGACTGAATTTGATCGCGCGATACATCGAACGGAAGCATTTGTTAAATCACTCTACGTTATTTTATTAATTTTGTTTCGCTACGATACTATATATTAATACCAGAACCAACATATAGAATCATATTTCATATATTATATCTTTGATAAAATTTTTTTCTAAGTACTAAACAAATACAGACAATTCGTAAACATTATATTCGTTGCTTGCAATCGAGATCGCAGGAAGAATCTGCCTTGATCATGATTACCGGAAGGCCGCAGCTGCAAACCATTTCCTTGCGCAAAACTGCACATTCGCTACAACTAGAAGCTGTACAGCAATCCAAATATTTCAGTTTCATATGATCCAGACGTTCTTGTGCAATTATATCTTGTATTCGTTTCTCCAATTTAACAGCAATTTCTGAAGACAAATAATTTTACCTTAATAATTATCTTTGTAATATATTACGCTATCAATATTCACCGAAACTTATATTTCGCAACTGAAACGCAACACTCTTGCCGAACATGTCAAACTCGTCAGTTTTCGTTCTTCCTTTAATGTCTTTCACTGGTGGAGCACAATCTGTGTAACTAATGTCTGTCTCCTTCTGAAAATTATTTCGTACATTTAATGTTACTTATAACTTTCGACAAACTTTACATTTATTTTCGTTGATTGAACTAAGGACGAGAATCTATTTACTAGATCTTTTTTCATCAAGTTAAAAGGTACTTCATTTTCCATACACACTTGACAAGCTGTACATGCGGTTTTGAAATAAGAAAGTTCAGATTGAGTCGCGTGCTCAGTTCTGATACTTCTGATATTACTCCCCACATCGATTTGAGATACTTTCTGCTGGTGCAAGTAATATTTGCAATCTCTTGCTGTGGTTTGCGAAGTAGTTACACCCTTTTCTTCTGCCAGGAAGGAAGGTGGTTTTTCTGCTTTCCTAAGTGGACCATGTTTTAATATATTTTATTATGTACACTAATATTAATCAGTGATGTATTAACACTATGTAAATGAAATAAATTACCTAAGACGAGTATGAGGTTTAGCTATATTCGATTTGTCACAATAACAAGTTTCATATGGACAACCACAATCTGTGCTTAATGCTCTTGGTTCCGCAGGGACTGGACGTGTCGACTGCTCCTGTGTTTCTTTATAGTCATAACTTTCGTGTGTGCCTGTTTTATCACTGCAAATCTATAACAAAATTGTTATAATAAATAAATAAAATTTGTACAATGTATTTTGTTTTAAGTTGATATGTACCTTGCAGCAATCACTTGTACAATTGTAAGTTGGTATAAATGGAAAAAACAGTTCATGGATTATTGGAAACCAGTTCGCTATTGGTCTATAAAACTTCTCACAGGAAATTGCAGCACTGATTTTAGATAGCTCATAACAGTATTGGGCCTTTACACAGGTAATTCTTTTGATACAATCATAAACTGTTAAACAGCAAACATCCATAGAATCCACAATTTCTTTGTAAGCTTTATAACGACATCGCTTGTTCTTATAATCCGGATGAAAAGGATTTCTTAGACATTCATGTTTACTGTAAAAAATTACTAATCTCAACGTTAGACTATCGGTCCATGCAATTGGCATGATAAATTGCTTCGATCATTTGTAGCATAATCAGGTTATTTAATCCCCCACTTGGATAGATGCCATTATTTACATATCATAAAAGCTATATGTACATATCTTGAGCTTATATTAAAATTCGTAGCAAAAATTTGTATGCTGAAAAAATGCAATGAATGAATTACGTTCGGATTATACATCATACATACGTAAGATTCAAAAAGTTACTAGAATTTAGAAAAATATACATGAAAAAAAAATGAAAGAATACATGAAGTATATAATCTGTTTAGCTATTGATTTTCTTACGTAAATGTATGTGCATAGTGAAAGAATAAGATGAATAATTCTTAATATAAATAACGAACGATATACAAAGATCAAAAAATTTATTCAGCCATGTTTGTTGTTAAAAGCATCATTATAACAATATCTTAGAGATTAAATTATTTTAAATTACATCTGCATGTGAAATAAGAATTATTTTTAACCATAAATTCGATGTAATATGTTCTATGTTATAGACTAGAACCAGCGGTGTATACAACAAAATCTAACCCTTGAAGCTAGTAGTTTCTTAATAATTTATTTTTATTGATAAGGAGTTGTCTTTTATATTAAGTAATTCGGCTTTTTACAAAAAAAAGTTGCTTTAAATCCTTAATAGATCTTCGGTTATTAAATTACGCTTGCACTCGTAGCTTCAAAGTATTCAAACACGTGAATATGTAACAAAAATGTCCATATAAAACCATGAATATGAATAATTTGTCACATGTTTGATAGCTTTATATTCTAAAACAACCAATGCTCAGTGTGAAAAATATTAGCATTTCCTTGTATCATGCGTCATTAACAAAAATATACATTTTGCCTCTAATACAAATAAGTTTGTATAATTAACTCTGTTACTTATGTAACACCATATTATATACAATGTGATATCCTTTGTATATAACAATTATACATGTATCTTTTCATAATTATTCATTGTTAAGATTATCTTACTGTATTATCTTACTTATCTTACTATATTATTTGTGCTATCGACGTAACCTTACGAAGAAGACTCAATCGTCGAAGCCATTGCAGGTAATTGTTGAGGTACAAAATTTATAACTTCATGATAAACAAGTTCTACAAATAATAAAAATGAATTACCGCATTAGTAATATATTAATGACTATTTATAAAATATACATATATATATTACAATGGAAACATATACCTTTCCATTTTTCAACAGGTAAATCCATATCTTCAAAACTTTGATCATATGGTAAAGATACTGGTTCATCAGTTGGATCAGCATACTGTGCAAGATATGGGTGAGCTAAAGCTTGTTCTGCTGTGATTCGTTTCTCTGCATCTAGTTCTAACATTAATTCAAGTAAATCTATAGCTGAAAAGTAAGAAAAATATGTTAATTTAATTTATAAAAATAATTTCAATTTAGAAGACTTTTTAAATTCGGTAATTACCTAAAGGATTGGCTCCGCGAAATACTTCTTTGAAGTTCTTTTTTTTTAGCGGTGGTAAACTTTGTATATAGTTTCTCGCCTAAAACAATATTTTTACTTATTAATTTTCAGTTTTTACGTATAAATTGCATTATTTCAATATTTGAAATTTATACAATATTTCATGAAAATATTCTTCAAAAATTGTGCATGTAATACCTCATAAATGCGTTACATATTTTTGTTATAACTCATATTATACTCTTTTTGTAGCTCTTTTAATATTAATATTGCCTTATATTTTAAACTTCAAAGCAAAATCATATTATAGACAAAATTATTTTTAATATTATGGAAAGAATTATAAAATGCAAATAAATAATGTAAGAAATTTTAATTCATAAAAAAAATAATTAAAAAAGATTGCAAAAAATATTTATCTAAAAAAAAATTACCTCTTGGCTGGTAATTTTGCTTAAAGTTTCCTCTGTGGGTGTACCACAGAGTACTAAAACTCGTGTTAGATGATCAATGTCTGCTTAAAGTTAAGGTATGTTTAAAGCATAATTTATTATACAGGAGTAGGAAAAATTTAAAGCAATGTAATATGAATTATGGTTGTAATTATTTTAAGCATTTGTTAGCATTCCAAAGTACGAGTTATAATATATATATGGAAATAACATATATTCACCAAACAAATTTGTAAATATTATGAAGATAATTCTTTCATTTTAGTCATATATATATAGTGAAATTTATTAATCAGGGAAATATTGATAAAAAAACATGTAACATGCGAGGCAATTAAATCGTAACACGTTATCAATGAGCAGCATGCACTATTTAGGCTTTTTCTATGGATAAATTCTTATTTAACAATTTAAAAATTACTTACCGACTCTGACGATATTTTTTGCATAAACTCGTCGCGTGGAGTACCCAGTATCTCCATTATTAAGTTCAGTTGGTGTATATCTGCTCTTGCTAAGGTTCCACCACACCTTTTTCTACTTTCACTATATGGATACTTCAATTATTACATAAATACAACAGACAATTTCGTGCATTGAAGCATATTAAAAATTATATACATATTTGAATGAATTTTTACTTGTAAAATAAAAGCTAATTTTCCTTGCTATCAAACAGAAGCTAAATTAAAGCATTTTCTGCCAACTGACAAATAAAATACTATGTAATTAACATATTAGTAAAATAACTGAACATTTTAAAGCAGGAAAGAAGCCATGTAGAGCCTTAGCGAAAAGCATATCTTTTAATTCTGAGATGGTTAAAGATGGTTAAAGATTTATAATATTCATTGAAGATGAATTATGAAAGAAGTTTTATGTGCATACAAGTACAACATAATTAGGTGAAAACCACAAACAACAAACTTGAATATTAGACATTGATATTAAGAGGAATTATAAAAAGCATGATTGGTTGTAAAAAGGATACGATCTGTTCCCGGAAATAACGTTCTCCCCGTTAATAGCTCGGCCATTATACATCCAACAGACCATATATCAACTAAAAAGCATAAATATTATACTATTGTGTATTATAAGATATTTGCAAAAAGAAAAATAATAACCACCTGTTTGATTATAATGCATCCAATTAAGCATAATTTCTGGAGCTCTATACCACCTTGTAGCAACATAACCAGTCATTTCATTTTCTGTAGGTCTGGCTAATCCAAAATCTAAAATTTTCAGCTCACAATCTTCATTTACAGCTATATTAGAAGGTTTCAAATCCTAAATTTGACAAGAATGTATTTAAAGTATTCTATATTACATTTAAATTGTTATTATCAGTTATGCTACTTTACCCTGTGTATTATACTCGCAGAATGAATATATTTGAGACCACGAAGGATTTGATATACAAGAAACTGTACGTGATCATCCGAAAGTTTCTGAGTTCTTACAATATTATTGAGATCTGCACCCATCAGATGCGTGACTAAATATCTATTAAAAGTACATGTGATTACTAAAACATGATAAGGAGTCATAATCAAGGGGTTGAAAAGAGATAATCAACATTATAAAAGTACATAAAAGCACTTACACCTGCTGAAAATCTTCTAAAGAAGAAGAGGGATGGAATACATCTAGTAAACCAATTACCTGCAATGAATTATATGATTATTTCATTGATTTTGATTTGCACAGGTCAATAATAGCATGATGGAACTCACTATACATAACATAGTTGTCCCTAAATTTAGTAACAAGATAAAGTTTCTAAATCCATTAATTTCTACAATGCCAACTTCAAAGATATATTAAACTTATATATAATTCACATTTGTGTACTCACATTTTCATGATTCATATGCTTCAACATACGAAGTTCCCTGTATGTGCGTTTTGCATGCACAGCTGATTGGAATGGTCTGGCTAATTTTTTTATTGCTACTTTCTGTCCAGTTTTTGTGTCAACTGCCGAGCTAAAAATATATATATATGATTCCTTAATCCAGTTTCTACTGTGATTTACATAAAACAAAATAAGAATATATATAATATATAAATACTCAGTTGTAAGATTATGTGAATGTATATTTATAATAAGGAAGTAGAAATTCTTGTAATTCAGAAGGGAATCAATAAATACATACATATTACAGTTTACATTTACAATAATAAACTTAAATCTTAATAACTAACTTAAACATAATTATTTAAAATTATATAATATATGTATATGTATATATCAATCTTCTTTTATGATCATAAGAGGATTTATCTTTCTAGAAAACACAATGTATTTCATGTACTTAAAGAATTAAATAATAAAGTAGCAGTTAATATAAATTTACGAATTGATTATCAAATCCAAGTGGTAGTTCTGTGAAATGTTTCACCGAGAAAATTCGGGTATAATACATCTCATTAAATTCATCTTCACGGAAAAGCATTGTCAAATAATTCTAATTTTAGTTTGGCCCCTGATGTAGAATGCGACGGTGCACGAGATACTTGCACGAGCTGCCGCAATCGTAACATTTACGTATTGATAATCTCGTTAAAATCTAAATTACAAAATAAGAAAAAAGAAAGAATGACATATGTGTATATACGATTTTAAGTGGCATAATGAACGATCGTAGAAATGTCAAGGTTATGATTGGTTCATGGTCGCAACCAAATCTTAAATTATTAACGAGATATGGAGCGGGATCGTTTAAATATTATAGACAGGTTCCCGAATAAGGAACAATCTAAAAAATATGTGAGATTAGAATGGTATTATGCAATTATTGAAACATATAAATTTATGTTGGAATTGTTTTTCTGAATTCTTACCAGACCTGACCATAAGCTCCTGATCCCACTGGCGTGAGCATTTGGTATCGTTCCGGAACCTCCCATTCGGTCCTATTTATTTCGATTTTATGAAATTGCGGCATGCTACATTCAATTTCTCAGTCACGCCGCTTGATAATAGAAAGAATAACAACAATTACAGCACAAACACCATGCACTAACGTTTGGAACCGGAGTTTACAGACACTTCATACATTTCCAAATTAGCCCAGTATTAAAAACTATATACCACATCTATCGTATAATCGTATGTCTACGATCCCTCGAAGTCGATTCTGTATTCAGATCGATAGCGTATTGAAATTTTTGTAACGGCGAGAGGTCGATTTGTCTTTCTCGATACTTGTTTTTCGTCGATTAAACAAATAGTGTGTTCGATTTGGGGGGGGGGGGACTTTTACGCAAATTCATATTTTTGAGAATATAATTGATAGAGTACGTAATAAACGGATATCTATCCATTTTTGGGAAATATAAAGGTGCAAAAATCTATAGAACGAATATAATACATAAATATATACAAGATATCCAAAGCAGAGTATTTATCATAATATTCTGTGGATGAAACAAATTTCTATTTAAATCCAAAAAAAAAAAAAAAAAATAATTTAAATTCCCAAAAAAGAAAATATGAAAATCTGAAACAAAAATTTAAAAATATACAATAAGAAAAGGTTATGCAACCTTTAAATGGGAAGTTGACTTATGGACATGGGCCACCCTATATGTATTTAGTCTTATTCTATTGTCTCTTTCCCCTTAACTCGAGATAGCTTTTATTTCTGCCAGTTAATCCAGCGGTTCTTAATCTTCTATTTATCATAGACCTCCTTTAAATAATTTTTTATTGTTGTGGATCCCTAAGATTTAACTCAAGATTTAAATAAGTAATGTGCCAAATATATATATTTAAAACACATTAACTGTTCAACAACCTTCTCGGAGAGAAGAGGTTCATTATGAATAAAGTAAATGATTTTTATTCGAATAATATAATAATAACTTGCATGTATGAAGATTTTCGTTCCCCGGGAACTGTGGGTCACAGGTTAAGAACCGCTGATCTAGTTATGTCGTGCCTCATATGTCTTACCCTCTCAGCTATCATCTCACTCTCTCCAACTTGAATGATGTCCCAATAACCTAATCCATGACGGTAACGCCATCTATAACTTCGCTGGTGTACGGGCTAGAAACGACTTAATGTAGGATGTAATGTGTGGAGCTATGATTGAGCGATTGTAGCGCCACTCTCTGTCAATTATTGTGTATCTAACACAAAAAAAGCTCTTGCCCCATAACTAGCGACATTAGTAAATGACGTGGTAAAATTTGTTAGGAATACGGTCTTTCTTAATGAATATGAGCATAAATGATGAAGAAACGATTGAATATGAGCCTTCAATTAGAAACGTAATCGAACAACGGTCTTTACGATGGATATTTGTCGGTGGTAAAGGTGGAGTCGGTAAAACAACGTGCAGGTTAATATTCTAACCTCAGAAGTTCGTTTGTTTATCGCAGTTTGATCATTGCTTGTTTTAACTTCCAGTTGTTCGTTGGCTGTGCAGTTATCGAAAGTCAGAGAAAATGTACTCATCATATCTACTGACCCGGCGCACAATATCTCCGACGCGTTTGATCAAAAGTTCAGTAAAGTTCCGACGAAAGTAAAAGGTTTTGAAAATCTTTTCGCTATGGAAATAGATCCAAACGTGGGCATTACCGAATTACCAGAGGAGTATTTCGAAAGTGAAGCGGGTATTTTGTTTTATCAATGTTATACCTTTGCATTACACTTTATATGCTTGCAATGTTGTTGGTAGTTTGATGCATAAATGTACACATAGATTGCTTACAAAATAGTTCCAGGAGGAGAAGCCATGAGATTGAGTAGAAGCATAATGCAAGAAATTGTCGGAGCATTCCCTGGTATAGACGAAGCAATGAGTTATGCAGAAGTCATGAAGTTAGTCATACTTTGTAATGTAACAATATTGGTGAAACCATAGAAAAGTTTTCTTACCTTTGATTTGGATGATTATGAAATATGCTATAGACATTAAATATTGAACAATTTTTTTCTATACATATAAAAAGCATAGTATCTCTCTTAGTTTTTGAGATATTTGCAGAAACCTGTTGATACTTCTACAATTCTATTTATATTCCACTTATTCCACTTATAGTTGTACATCTATGACGACATGTGTGTCAATATTGATTGCCATTTCATCTGCTTAATAAACAGAAGAAAAGCGGCTGGCAGTCGGCAATCAATACTAACGCATATGCTGCCAGACACACACAACTATAGGCAGAATTCACTGTAGTGGTACCGGTAAATCCCTTTAAGCGAAACTGCTGGTTATATGTATAGGAAAAAGTTGTTTAAAATGTTAAATTTTATGAAATAACTAAAAATCATCGAAATCGGAAGTGAGATAGTTTTTCTGTAGTTTTACCAATGATATTTATATATGGTATAACTTAACTGTTTGATATGTTATCCATATTTTCAGGTTGGTTAAAGGAATGAACTTTTCTGTTGTTGTTTTTGATACTGCACCCACTGGTCATACTTTAAGATTATTATCATTCCCACAAGTAGTAGAAAAAGGATTGGGAAAATTAATGCGTTTGAAGATGAAGATTAGTCCTTTTATTACACAGGTCATAAATATTTAGTTTAATGAATGATATGTAGTATCAGCTTAAACAGTATTCCAATTTCAAAACTACTTTGTTATAGATCAGTTCATTATTGGGAATGACAGATTTCAACGTAGATACATTCTGTAACAAGATAGAGGAGATGCTTGTTGTCATTCGACAAGTTAATGAACAATTTAAAAACCCTGACCAGACTACATTTGTTTGTGTGTGCATAGCAGAATTCTTGTCACTGTACGAGACAGAAAGACTCGTACAAGAATTAACAAAATGTGGTATAGATACTCACAATATCATAGTGAATCAGTTATTATTCTTAAAAGAAAAATATACATCTTGTAAACTGTGTCTTGCTAGGCATAAAATACAAGACAAATATTTAGAGCAGGTAAATCAAAATATTATGATTTCATATTACTTCATATAGAAGCTTAAGAAATTAATACAATAACTCTTTGCTAGATAATGGATCTTTATGAAGATTTTCATATTATCCGAGTTCCTTTATTAGAAAAAGAAATTCGAGGAGTCCAACAAGTCAGAGAATTTTCGGAAAATCTTGTAAAACCATATAAGCCTTAACGTCTGTACAATTAACATTTCGTAAAAATATATAACTTTGACATGTAATCAAAAGATTTTTAAACTAAAAGGATCACTTATACACAATGAAGTTTGTATAAGAGGTAATACTTTTATAATATTTAATATAATAGGAATGCATATATTAAAAATTTCAGTTTGATGTACTTGTATATTAAACATTACTTGATCAATTATATATGTGTAACTTTTATTTTTGTTTTTTATACTACCGATTTGATTAAATAATTATAAAAAATATTTCAATTACTAGAAATATCACTTAATAACATTAAGTTCTTTTCCAATATGTACAAATGCGTTTACAGCATATTCTATGTCCTTTTCTGAATGTGCAGCACTAATTTGAACACGTATTCGCGCTTTATCTTTTGGTACTACTGGATAACTAAAACCAATAACATAGATCCCTTGTTCTATAAATAGAAAACGATTATTATACGTATTGTTAAAAATTGATACATTACATGATATATTGTAAATATTTACCAATCATTTTATCAGCAAATTCAGTAGCTAATCTTGCATCACCTATCATAACAGGACAGATAGGATGATTGTCACCAGCAATTGTAAAACCAGCTGCTTTCATATTACTTCTAAACAGATTGGTATTATTTTTTAAATGATCCAAAAATTCCGTAGAGTTTGTTATTAAATCTATAACCTATATACAATATTAAAAAATAAAAATATGAGTGATCACATTATTTCTGTTATTTTAACAAAAAAAAATTGACATTTTAGTATACCTTACTAGCTGATGCAACTACAGGTGGTGGCAATGAATTTGAAAATAAATATGGTCTGCTACGTTGTCTCAACAAATTAATAAGTTCTTTTTTACTAGTTGTATAACCACCTGCTGCTCCACCAAGAGCTTTGCCTAACGTGGAGTTAATGATATCAACATTTCCTAATTGATTAAAATAATCCTCTGTGCCTCTAGAATTAAATTATAATATTAAAATAAACTTTATAGTTAAACTAATTATTTTTCAATAATACAATATATTTAAAAAAATTAGAGTAAGTTAAGATAAATAAAACCCACAGTAAATTTAGGTCCGAATTTTAAAAGAGAGTTAAGAAATGTGAAAAAAACTGAACAATTGTTATAGAATAAAAAATTGTATCGGCGTTAATTAATAGAAATTTAATGCAAAGTGTATAAAAATAAATGTAATTACCTTCCAGCTTTTCCAAAAAATCCAGTAGCATGACAATCATCCACAAACGTAAGAGCGTTATATTTCTTTGAAAGCTCTAATATTTTTGGTAATGGCGCAACAGTGCCATCCATAGAAAAGACGCCGTCAGTTGCAATCAATCGTAAACGCGAAGAAATACTATCCTGTAGCTTATTCTCCAAATCTATCATGTCCCTATGCTTGTACCTTTGCAAAATATAATATATTTTTACATAATAAAGAAAAATGAAATAAATTTAACTCATTCACCTCTGTCTCCTTGCTTTACATAACCTGATACCGTCAATGATGGAAGCATGATTAAGCTCATCACTTATAACAGTATCTTCAGGTGTTAATAATGTCTCAAATAATCCAGCATTTGCATCGAAACAAGATGCATAAAGAATAGCATCTTCTCTGCCATGAAAGTTAGCAATTTTCTTTTCTAATTCTATGTGAATGTCTTGTGTACCACATATAAATCTAACAGAACTTAAACCTGCTCCATACTTATCCAGAGCAAGTTTTGCAGCAGAAATGACTTCTTTATTATCCTAAATTTAAGAAATAATGAAAATTGATTAATATGGTAAACACAATTTTATCATATTAATTTTAGAAATTCTAATACTTACTGCTAACCCTAAATAATTGTTAGCACAAAAATTTAGGGCCTGTGTTCCATTTGCTAATACAATACGTGTTCGTTGAGGCGAAGCAATTACTCTCTCCTTTTTCCAAGTACCAGCTGCTTCTATAGCTTTCAATTCTGGTGTTATACATTCTGCCAGTAAGTTCATGGTTCTTCTCAATATTATCCATCTTCTATTTTGAAATTTTGTACCTGTTAAGAAAATAAACATTTAAAACACAATGTTTTTGTTCACAATTATAGTTGAATCAAAATATAGTAAGAATAAGATACTTTTATTAAGAATAGAATTCATATTTTAGTGCGCCTTACAATTTGTAGTATATCTCAATGAATACTGGACTAATGCTTGATTCTGAAGAAGTGAAAGTATAATGAACTAGACAAACCTGTTTAGGTGTATAATAGTCTTCAATCTCTGCATAATTTTGTTTTATAGGACATGATCTGTATGTAATCTTTTGCAAGTAATATAATCTGTATCAATGAAAAATATATCAAATATAAAATTTGATAAAATTGTAATATTTAGGTAAAAATATGAAGCAATGATTATTTTCCATCACGTTTATTTTACAAGCTTTTTACATTTCGTCCATATAATTGCACTTAAATAATCATTAATAAATATCTATTATTCTTTATCATTCAAATAGTTTATTCTCTAAGTTTTTTTGCTTCTAATGAATGTTTTTATAGTACTAATATTTGGCAAATAGTTTTCTGTATAATTTAACAAGAAAAGATTTAAAAACATTTGCTTTGTTACATAACACTACCTGTGCTATGGAATTACCTTAATTCACGTGATATATGTATACACAAGATTATTACATTATAATAGGAATATTATGTACTATGTATCGCGGACACGATAATAACTATTAAACAAAATATTAGATTTGCATTTAAATAAAACTAATATTCTCTAGTGTTCTATATACGATTTGGAATTACTTTTATTACTAAATTCTGTATTTGCTAAAATTTGCCAGTCTTTTTATTCATAAATTGCATTCTGAAGTCTCACTATTTGGTCTGTTATTACTTGGTCTTAATTATCACGTACTCTTACATAATAATTTATCATAGAACGAGAAGTAATGTTCTCTCTCCTAAATAACTCTGCTATTTGCATTATCTTTATTTGATAGAGAAGATGCGTGGACGAAAATTCGAGTTAAAGTTAAACTATGTAACATTATAGATTATCTAAGATACAATATGTAGACGATTTTTAATTCAAGATTAATACCAGCAAAAATTAATGTACATACGGTTTTGCTTCACCTTTAACACCTATAACATTATATATTAAATTCATTAAAAAACATGTAGCAAATTTTTACAATGCAACAAAGAAACGATAGTTGAATACAATTTCACGATGATTTGTTCTTTATAGAAAAACGAGTTGCTAAAGTATATGCGCGAGGGAAATTGTGCACGATTACATAAATAAGTCCCAAATATATAATTATGGCAATTGTAAGAAAGAGATCGAATACAGCTGGTTTTACACTGAAATATAATAAACTATGTTATCTAAAAGAAACAATGTTGATAACAAATGAAATAATAAGTGAAATTTAAAAATTTACCTGTACACATTCAATATTGCTTTTGTAATATCATAAAATACAAATTCTGGGTCTTGCTTATCAGGACTATGCAAGGTAACTTTAACATCTCCCAAATATCTAGCCATTGCTTCTTTTAATGTACCAACTAACATATTATTTTTGTCTACCAGTAATGTAGCAGCCCTTGGTTGCGACGCTAAGTAACTAAACCATAAGGATAATGATTCCTTAGAAACTCCCTAAAAAAATTAAATTCAGTTAATGAAACAAAGAGATGTATTTTCTCATTTCTCTTACTTAAATGATAAAAGATGTATACCAGAGGATCCATGAAAACTTGACTAGAGCTTAAATTATATATATGTCTAGCTAATGCTTCTGCGATTGTTTGTGTATGTTTGTATAATCTATCTATTTGTCTTGTCTCTATTACATCTAAGATCGTTGTTCTAATTGGATCTTCATGGCTTTTCAAAGTTGACAAAGTTGTAGCTGGAAATCTACGAATACTATATCTTTCATGTTCCCAAGCCAATGTTTCATCAGCTAGATTGATTTTTTTGTGTATGCCTTCAACAGTAGTCATATTCAATGATTCAGACACAGCTTTAAGTTTTTTGTAAAAAAGACCACCTGTAGAATTTTCTTTAGGTGGTTTGGAGACATGCACATAAAGATTGTCACTAGTAGATACTGTGTCTAGACAAATAACATATGCAGCATCCTAATAATTGAAATAATATATTATTACTTCAAAATTTTAAAACAAATGTATGATGATAGAAGTCTTTTAATGTATATAATACTTGTATTATTGAGCCTTCAAGTCCATCTAATTGATCCTCCAGCCACTTTTTACTGCCCTGGTAATTAAGTTTGCCAGCACCAGTTACAATGAAAACAAGATTATATTGTGGTCTTGATCTACTAGTAGAATACAAAGTAGAAAATAATCGTGCTATTTCCAATAATATTGCCACTCCTGATGCATTACTGTCCGCTCCGAAAGACAATTCCTATTTGTTAGCAATAACATACATACATATATATATATTATATTCTTAGCAGCTATATGAATAAACATTTATATCAATAGTTCTCTTACAGGTGCAACACCAGCACTATCGTAATGCGTTACCAAGGCTATAGTTGGTAACTTCTCTTCAGCTCCAGTGCCAGTTAGCTTCCCATGTAAAGTAGCTATTTTTACATCTGTCTTAGCTAATGCCTGTCCAGTTGCTACAACTACTTGATAACCACTAGCAGATATAGAATTAAACATTGCTTCAGCTGCAGATCCAGCTTTCTCATCAGTAATAAAACCATTGGAGAGGTCATCTAATATAGTTTGCAAATCAGGATGCCATGAAGTAAAATACACTGGAATTGTTGTTTCTGGCCCAAACAGCATAGATTCTTCCAGACTCATAATATGCTGCAATAAACAACAAGAATTATAGAGAATAACAATAAGAATATAGTGAAATTACAAGAATTTAAAATATAACTGTTATGTTTAAGAAAAAGATCTATCAAGAATAAAGTGGATCAACCTGTTTTTCCTCTAATGTCAAGTCATTAAGTTTTTCTGGTAAAACTACTATCAAAGCTCCAGCCTTATGTTTAATAGAGTGAAATAAACTTGGAGTAAGACTTAAAGCTTTTGTAACTACACAGTGTCTAGAAGTACTCCACCCTGTAAGAGATCTTGCTTCCAACGAAATCGGCGCACTACGGCAACCTGATCATAGATTATGTAAATGAAATGTTAAGCAAGTTAGTAAAATGGCAATATTAATAAAATAAATATCCAAGGTGAAAACATTTCGTTACCATGTGGCACACCGTGCAAGTCATACTGGTGCATTCGATAGACTGGGAATTCGTGAGATGCGGCAACTGGGTTAACCGGAGAAATAATAATAAAAATTGGCAAAATTATCAGTAAATAATAAGGCAAATATCCTCGACATAGTTCAGCAAAACTATCACATTCTTCTAGCCACATATTTCTTTCTGATTTCTTTCAAGTATACTAAAGAGTAAAAGAATACAACTCCTAATTATTTTCATTGACCTAACATCACGAAACGAACTGTACCTAACTCATTCTTGCTCTATCTACAGTAGGAATTACATATTATATATACAACACAGACGAGGTGATAGACCATAAATAAAATATAAGATAGATCTAACATCCAGATGTAGTTTTGTGTTACAATGTCTAGGAATTTTTTTTTAAAGTAAATGTTATTATGCATTTTAATCTGATTTATGAATTACAAATTTAATTACCATGAATTTATTATAATATAATTGTTACAGAAAACTTAGAAATTCAAATTAAATATCAAAGACTAATGACACTTCTTTCATGATAGAAATCCTTTATTTTAGAAGTACATATCATTCAATTTGAAATTCCATACATTTACATTCTATTACATTTTGTTATAACGATCAAACATTACATTTAAGTAGGGACCAAAAATAATAGTGGTTTCTAAAATTTGTATCAAACAAGTGATGGATAAAAAAGGTAACATGATCCGGTAATACATATGTAATTGTTTAAATGAAAGATTGATAACTACATCTCAAAGAAATTAAAAAAATAATTAATAATTAGAAAATATTCATTTTTAAGTGTCTTGGTTACGAATAATCATTATAAATAAAATAAAAAATGTTTTGGTTACCGATAGCTATTCTCGGTAATAAAAATTGCTCAATCGATAATGAAAACTAATTTCCCTAGATTTTGATCACGTGGTTTTATTAGGTTTTATTCATTGTTTTTATTTACAAGTCTTGACTCGTTAAATAAAGTTCTAATTTAATTATTATAAAAAATTGCAATTATAATACCATATGATTGTCATAGAATTTTCATAATAGTTGCAAATAAAACACTAAATTTTAATTTCATTTTCTTGATATAAGAATTTTTTATATTCGAATAGTTAATGATTGAAAATGACACACGAGATATGTTCATCATTTACTTGACCTGTTTAGACGAAGTTGCGCGAATGTGCATGGAATAATTGATCTATTATCAAAGTAACTATAAGTATTATTATATTATAATTAAATATCGTCTTCATTTATGAAAATATAAATGGATTTGGACGATGACATGTTCGAGCTTAGCGATGAGGAGTTGCCGATTCCAACTCCAAAGTGCAATCCTATAGAGGAACATTTAATGAAAACATTGTCGAATGTGCAAACTCGAATCGAAAAAACAACGAATGACATTAAAGAAGTTCAGGATATGACGAAACGTACTTCAGAATCTTTGTACAATCAAGCTCTGTATGGAAAAGACATATCTTCGGACTCCGATAGTGACGTGAGTTATTTGAAAAAAAATAATAACAATAACATAATAAAAGATAAAATGAAAAACCTACATTATTCATATATGACGAAATAGTTTCATTTGTTAATTAAACAAAATTTCTTCAAAGATACTTTATAAGAGTGGAGAAGAATATTTTAATCTAATTTTTTTAATACCAACTAGTTAGTATGAAAGGAGTTTATAAACAAAAATTAATTAAATAGAGTTTTATATGTTATAATAAGGAATTATGAGAAAGGAAATGTGATATATTTATAATAATTACATTCAACAAGTGTTAAAGTATATTAAATTCAATATATACAATTTGTAGTTGTATGCAATAAATGGACAACCAGTAGTGAAGAAGAAAAAATGCAAAGTCAAGAAGTTCCATTATGAGATTTTGGTAATAAAAAGCAATTGGAAATATATTTTTAATGACAAATGGGTTATTGGAATAGAACTAATGAACAGTTCGAATAAGTAAGTACATTATTTTAACAACTACAAATAAAATATAATATAAAAAAGCTTTGATTTTCCAAGGATTATCTATAGATTTTAATTGAATTAAGAAAATAATAATAGTAATGTTTTGATGTGAGTGTTGATATTTTTATTTCCACCTTGGACAATCAAATAAGATATTTATTTTATCATTGCTATTTCCTTAACTAATTTAATTAAATATAATTTCATTCATTATAAGATAAGATTAATTTTCTATGTAATCAATTGTTTTTTAAATTTCTTTATTTTGTAAAATAATTATTGTCGTTTCGTGTTTGCAATTTATAAAATTATAAGAAATTGAAATTTATCGTATTATTTTTATCTCGATCTGATTTTACAAATAATCCGATTTTATTTGCAGTAAATTTTTCAACAATAAAAAATTTATATTTGCATTAGATTTAAGTACTACATAATGTGCTGTACTTTTTAATTAAGTCTTTATAAAAAGACCATTTCATTACAGAGATGTAACCCTATTAACTCAAATACCACTTCTAAAATATAAGTAAATATTGGAAAACTTTGAACTTATAGATCTCTAGATATTCTTGCATTTGGAAGTTGTATAATTTAACATACATCTTACTAATGCAATTATATATTACATTTCCTCAAGACAGTATTATTATCATTGGTACAATGATAATAATTACTATTGCAACAACGTTTATATCAATATACGTGTATGTATATTTATATACACAGATATATACATATAGGATCAGGGAAAATGTATACATGTTTTTCAAAATATACTAACACGAAGCAATTAACTCGATTTACTTTAATTAAGTTATATCTGGAATAAAACTCCACTGCACTCATATCAAATTGTATTCTATAAAAATTAATTCAGTTGAAACAAAAAAAGGGACGTTACTTCTACGTAGTCTATTGGGAATGCAAAGTATTCTATTTCGAACTAATAGGCTATTCTTATTCGATGTTAAAGCAGAAAAAATTTGACAAAGTGAGCATCACTCTTACCATAAACCCTTGTATATTAAAAAGTTCATTGTTGCATATGGTACTTAAGCAACGAGGTACTCTCATAGGTATAATACATTTAAAATCTTTTTTGCGTTGATTTATAACAGTTTACAAACATCTTGTTGCCTTAGGCCCTAACAATTGAATATACCGTAACGCTTCGTTTATCAAAAGTTTAAATGCAGCAGCAGTGCTTTGCAAGTGTATCGCTAGTTGGAGCAATTCTCGGTATGTTTCTGTTTTCTCATCTTAATCTTCAACAGATATTTGCTATCAAATATTTTCGTTGTAATCGACACCATTTTAATAGGTGTCGTTTAATATTTAAAGACAAAAAGATAAAAATAAGAGAAAAACAATTTCAGCGTTGATACGCTTGTTAGTAATGTACGAAATACTAGCATTACTTTTTACAGATTAACTTTGTATCCTCGTCTCTCCCAAGTGCTATGTACTCATCGGGAGAATAATCGAAAAGCACAAAATCGTACCTAAAATAAAATACCAAGAATATATTATTATTGTTATTAATATTTCATTATAACTATATACAGTTGGACTATATTTTATGTATAATTACATCTTATCAATTCTTAACGTTAAAATTTCTCTTGGAATTAACTAGTTATCATAGCGTTAATGGGTGTCTCTTATTACTTACCCAAACATATCGTAGAGATCTTTGATCTGTGATTTCGATAATTGAGCGAAATAATTCTTAATAACGTCTTTCGTTTGGACACCCCTGGTAGGATTCTTCCATTCAGGTTTAATGATGTGACCCACGTGAGCTTGTTTTATGAGATAATCTTGATCTTCCTTTAATCAATATATTTTTCCAATTAAAATATAGAATTGATTAATCGCATCGTTTACATAGAATTTTTTGAAAGATATATTTACATGGAGCGTTTCAAATTTTGCAATTACGTCGAATCGTACTTGACACGGCGTACAAAAGGTCACAATTGGAGTCCAGTGCATGTCAAGTTCGTTCCCAATTCTCCATTGACATAATAACCACCGTACAAATTCTTCAAAAAGTGGATATCTTGGACCGTGTCGTCCATTTGTCTTTCGGTCCTAATTATAATCGATAATGATTCGTTAAATTCGACAAGACCAATCAAATTGATGAAACATAGAAAGAAAATTAAAATAACATACATAACTTTAAAGATAATTTGTCCTTACCCTAGATCTATAGTTCCAAACAATATGGGATCCAAGATTACTGTGAAACGTATGCGGTAAGCTATGCTCCAATTTATCTCTGTAGGCGCTGAGCAACCTCTCGAACGGATGTCTTACTATCAAGAAACTAATGCTGTCGTTTAGGAACTTGTTCAACTCATCGGCCGTGTGTCTGGGATATTTCTGCCTCGCCAGTGAAACAGGTACAGCTTTCGAGGCCTTTAAGAACTGTGGGCTGTATCTGAAAACAATTTATAAAGTTTGATGTTGATTAAGCTATTTATTTAAACTTAGCCTGGCAGATGTTGGATCAGTTTTGCTATGAGCGTCGAATGTTTTATTTTATAAGGATGATAATGCAAAGAGCTGACTAAGACAGATCTTTATCTCTCTGAGATATTTAAACTGCTGCTAAGACTCTTATGGAAAATTTAAAGATGTAAAAATACAGAGAATGCTTGTAATATACAGAAATATATAAAATATTCAAAGCATTGTACTCGTAATAAATATTACATAATAAATATGAATATATAATATTTAACAATGAATTACATTTAATAAACAATAACGGGTAAAACAAAACTCTATTTAGATTCTATTCTTTTAATTATGCTCAAAAAAATATAAATTTGCATAAAAACTCGCAGTCTAACAATATTAAAATTCATTAAAAAAATTTGAAAGAACGATGATACATGTAAACGTATCTTAAAAAATGATACGTGTCAAAATTGTCTCAACCTTTGTTACATGAAGGTGAAAGAACATTTAGCAAATTGAATGCTTCTTACCCCGCAAGTAGATTGAAATTGTACATCCAAGAAGTAGAGGCCGCTTTGAAGACGTTGCACCATATTAAATGATATTCTCTATTTACAAGAAATTCCCAGGCATTAGGCCTGTGAAGAGAATCGTTTCCAGGCCCGTCTAATCCCTCTTCGGCGCATTTCTCCTCCAGAAACTTCCTCCTTGTATACAATCGCTTCTCAGTTTCGGCGATCGCTGCTTCCTCCATTAGCCTTTCCTCCGGTGTCAGGTTCGCATCCTCCTGTTGACATTAATATTCATGTTGTATTCCATTAATTATATAGAACATTTTTAAGATGCTTTAAAGATGTGTTTAATTAGGACTACATAAACATTCTCACATCTCATTAGAAGTGGTAAAATAAGTAGACGTTATAAGTCGCTTTTACTCCTAATGAATCAGATGCACAAATTATATTCGTAGATTTTACGATGAGTTAAGATACTAAGAGGCGAAACGGATGTAGTAATACTTAGGGTCGTATGCACCACTCTACTTCTACAAGAAAGGGTTGAATTAAGGTTAAGATATGTTTTATATTGATCCAAGTTGAGGAACTCTTATCCTTTTAAATTTCAATCGTTTGTAATCAATTAGTTGATGATACCTGCTATTATCATGGCTATTATCATATACCTATAGAAATCGAGAATCCAGGTACTCTAAAAATTCAGATACATAAAAAATTCAAGTATTCGAGAATTCGAGTACTTGGAAAATGTTGACACTTGGGACCTGAAACCTGAGATATTTAATAATTTGGATAACTGAAAGCACTGACATTAAAAGGATTCAGGTACCAGAATACTATTGTGTTCTAGTGTTCAAGAATCCGGGTATTTTTACGATCATGTACTCGAAAGGTGAAATGATCGAATAATTTTAATATTCAGAAATTCAAGTATATACAAATTTCCTGAACTATGTTTTAGGAGATCTATAATTTGAAATCGGATATTTGTGATATTTAATTTATAATATTTCCTTGTATTAATATTGGCCAAACTATAAAATTTCTGTGTCATACGAATTATTTACATTAGCAGCGTCGTGAAATTGAATACGCATTATGAAACTGAAATTAAGAGACTTTGTGAACATGATTCACGCTGCAAATTGTGCAAGTTTTAGACATTGAACACTGGCCAAGATTGCTACAGAAGGGTAATCGGTATCCGTTTTATCGATATAATTGCCAACACTTAATACGAACACGTATAAAATCAATCGGTATCGGTTTTCACGTTCTACGCGTAAACAACTGCGGTAATAATATTATATATTATATATTATAATATATATAATACATTTGCGTTACTTCGCTGCTTATTTCGAGCAGTATATCATTCATCTCAACATAAAATGCGAGGGATTATTTACATAGTTTCTCACTGAAATTAATGTATGAACCTCTATGACTGTAAAAAAATTAATCGTAGAAAAGTAGACTAATTTCATTCAAACTTGTTCTATGAAAATTAATAATAGTTTCATGCAGAATTTATGAGAAAAATATAATATTTTTATGTTTTACAAATTACTACTTATATAAATCGTTACTAATCGTTAAATTACTATTTAATATACAATAAATTAAAAAAGATTGCCCATCTGTTTTAAATACTTTGAGCGACTGCAATACAGATCTGTTACTGATTGTCAGCAATCCCACGACTTATGAAGGAATAATTATGAATAAATAAACCAGCGAAAGAAGAACTAGAATAAATGAAATCTCAATATTCTAAGATTTGTTTGCATATTTATAGACAAGCTCTCTAGCAACTTGACAGTGTCTTTTTAAAATTAATACAGACGTATCAAATGTTTACAAAGAGGCCTCAAGTTCGATGCTATTATCAGTAGACTATGGATTGTTATGACTATTTATGAGATATTTGAAGATATAAAAATGCAGAGAGTGCGCATAAATATGCATAAATATATAAAACATTCAAAACAGTACCTTCTATGATATTTTATAGATAAAGCATTTTTCTATTTAAATACCATTTCGTAAATTATATTTGCGAAAATACGAATTTGCATATTATAATATGATATATCCGCAATCTAGTTATATATCAATATTATGAAACAGAAAATTTTCTCTAAATATTTCTTCGCGTAATTGGTGCCAAAGAATTCAATCGAAAACTTTCATCATTATCTTGACCTTTCGATTAAATTTCTGCTACGTAGAATCTCCCAATAATCTTAGGTAAGGAATTTTCAGGAAGTAAATATCCTAAGACAATTATGCGAGCAATTTTGCTTCAGCGTTCGACTGCAATGCGTCAAATAGGCGTACAATGCGTAATCATATCGAGCCGCCAACGCAGCGACGAGCGTTCCGATTAATTGCAGAAATTAGGAAATTGGATTAACCTTGCACACAGAAGGCCGGCGCACGCGGCGTGTGCACGTCTGTCCGTAAAAGAAAACGACTTCGAGAAGCGGGGAGGTTTGAATTCTAAACCCGAATGGCTCAATCGACTGAAAGCCTACGAACGTTGTTCGTGATTCGAATCGTTTAGTCCTTGAATTTGCATGATAATTGCCTCGTTTCACAATCCATTGACTTTCTAGTTCCTAGACTAATTTCTGTATTAGGTATTTGTTTGTGATCTCTGTCCGATCGTTCCATCGAATATAACGTAGATTTGTTAGGTTAGGTTAGGTTATAGGTTTGAGATTTAAAATTACATAAACATTACGGCTTATAATTATTTGAATAACCCGAATATTAATTTCTGTATTAATCTTTTACGATCTGTGTTCGATCGGTTCGTTGAACCTAGATTGGGGTTAGGTTAGGTTAGGTTAGGTTGGGTTAGATTGGGTTAGATTTCATGAGGATTGAAAATTACATATGTAGTCACTATTGCTCATAATTATTCCAGCGAATTCTAAAGTCGTTGGACAATTGCTCGAATAATTTCAATTTAAGACACTTAATGTATTAAAGGTACATTCTTCAAATAATTATAAGTAGTACATGCCCTCGTTTATAAGTAATAGGTTATTAAGAACTTAATTTAGAGATGTCTCCGAAAAAGTATGCATTTAAAAGAAAATCTTCCAGAAATATTGATTATTGTTTAGAATACTTGAATTTTATTTTTGTCCATGATCTTATACTGTTGCATATTCTCGGGAAATTTAACAGCGTCGTTCTAGAGTTGAGAAAAGATTGCTAAAAGAAACGCTGTTTACATCGAGGTTGACCTCTTACACTTTTTGAATCTTTTTAGTAAAGTGATCGTTATAACACGACTAAGTTACAAACTGCGAGGAAACTTCTTGCAATTTTGTGCAAACGATGTTCCGTGAGATTTTATAAGGGGTTACGTTCGCAATTTCACGCGATTTGCTGTAACGCTACTTAATTGGAGGACCTTGAAATTGGTCATCAATTAATCGATACTTTATCGTGTTTCTGTAACTTAACGCGCACTCAACGTGAACTTCAGAATGCCGCAACGGATGCATAGAAATGAGCTTATAATAGAAAACAGTTTTCTCTCACGCGAAGTCAGATGCTAATCAGTTCTTGCGACGATTAAATAAAACTAGATGGAAAAAGGGTATAAGAAGAATATTGAGTTTACGGGTGTAGTGCGAGAGTTTAATTCTAAGATTTCTTGGAATCTGCGAGAATGTCTTAGAAACCCTAGAAACGCTTATAGTCGCTTGTAGAACGTTTATGATGAGTCAGAAGATGAACTAAAAGATAATTCAGATCTTTAGATAAAGAATTTCGCGAATTTGCTTTGTTAGTCATTTACATGTGACTGGGTTAAATCTTTAAAATTAAACATCAATTAGTAGATATTAAATAGAAGTTATTAACGATATTTGATTTACTTATTTATGGCCAATAAATAATTATTAACAACAATCATCGATAAAATCAATATTAAATTAGATATTTGATAGATAAGAAATTAAGTTACTGGAAAGTACTGATTCTAACCATATTTTAATTTTTTCTTTTTAATTTTTACAATAAAAATTCTAATCTCTTGCTTTTGGGTCGCTAGACTTTTATTCGATGTACACTTAATTGAATATAGCTATTAAAACTTTTAAAATTCAATTGTGTCTAGTACAAAATGATTATATTTTGTCCTTAGACTATTCAATTTTCCATTAAATCAATACTTAAGTTAATGCAATTGTATCACGTAATAAAATACTAGAAAAATGGATCTCTAAAAGAAAATTCTATTTTCCAAAAACTAAATAAAAATAATCAAACTCGAGCTATTATTTAATTGTAAAAACTAAATATTCCTATGTTTAATAATCTAATCTCAATTACAATTCATCTGTTGAAATAAAATCCATAGAAATCGCCAAGATCTTTACAATTTTTGATAGTACTCCTCCATCTTTCTTAGATGTTAAAATCTTAAGAAATTCCTCCATGAATCAAACATGTCAGCTTTTTAACATTTCTTATGATCAATCTGAGCTACTGTACTCGAACAACTGGTAAGATTCCTCTCTGAACAAACGATAATTTCGTCGATAAAATGATAGATTTCTGATGGTCTCGGGGGTGGAACTCGATGGTCGTGGTCAGGCGGAAACGCCGAATATAGAAATAGTGGCTTCCGTTTATTGATTTCGGAGTGGAAGTCGAACGGCTGCCCCTGACGCTGACGCCGACGCCGACGCCGACGCCGACGCCGACGCCGACGCCGACGCCGATGCCGACGTGGCGAATATGGGCCACACGGGTGCTGCAGCGTGCGCTGCACTTCCTCAACTTTGTATCTGTCCACGTGTACGTGCACCCGTGTGTGTCTCTGTAGATCCGAGGACCAGATAAGTTTCGAAAATCATCATTAGACTATGGATTTTTACGCATTAATGGGAAATTTGAAATTGCACGCAATACACGTAATATGCAGAAACGTATAAAATATCAAAATTCCTATACGCCTTACAGTATTTAGTAAATTAAGTAATTTCCTACCCAGATTTAATTTTTTAAGATTATTCTCATAAAACTGTGAACTAGTGTGAACTAGTATCCGCAGTCTAATCGACATAGTATGTGGAGTTGCGAAAAAGTAAAAAAGAAAGTGGAAGAAATGCAGATCTGATTAATTATAGTGTAATATTTCTTCTTAAATGGTACAATTATTTACTAAAATTAGATATTTGATAGATAACAAATTAAATTATTGGAAACTACTTCTTGTCCTTTTAATTTTTTCTTTTGTTAATCTTTATTTGTTATAAATTTATTATAAACGTCCAAAATTATAATCTTTTGTTTTTGTAGAACGATTCTGAATCCTAGCTAATCATCAAAAATCTAAAAATAAATCTACCATACAAAGGACCTGCATAATATTATCCATTAAGGTCCTTTTCTTTGCTTAACCTCATGGACCAAATTGAATATGACTGCAGAAGTATCGTCACTTCGTTTGCATCGTTGCTTTATGATAGACTTCTAATAGACCCATACACCAGTTTATTAAAAACAAAGACATTAAGTGTGTAGAAATCTTTAGGTAAATTTATCGTTTAATTGTCGGTTTTGCTTTTGCACCAGTCATAAATGCATAATTATACGATGCCGATCAATCACGGTACGTTTACTTGTTTGATAAAAGAAAATCGTTCATAGTGGCCAATCTTTAATTATTTTAAACAGTGTACTGTGTGTTGCCAAAAGTCTAATAACGCAGACTTTTGGAACATTCAAAGACAGTTTCAGCAAAAGTGAAGTTTCTGAAACGATTTAGAGTTAAGTTAGGAATAAGTAGGAGATATAAAGAGATTTGTAAAATATCTTCAACTCTTGAAATTGTAATTTTAACTCCTTTTGCATTTATAGACAATTAGGTCTATAAGAATAGGCAAAAAAAGACCTTAATGGAAAAGGTTTTTATAGGAAAGATTTAACCATTTAAATATAAGCAAGAAAGCCTTTTACTTTGAAAATGATTATTCACGTTCTAAGATGTTCTCGTTTGATGATAGTGTTATTTTTATAATTCAATATAGGGATCCTCAGTTTCAGATGGTTTGCATCAACAAAGTTAGATCAGGAAATTATAATCTGAATATAACTTGTGATTCATCGTATAACCGTAAATATGTACCAAGATTTGGAACATGTTTTATGGTCTAATCTGCTTAATCTCTAGGAAAAATATGTTAAATCAGTTAGGGAAATATAAATAGGAATCACGATATTCAGTATGTTTTTAAAGGATCCAACGATTAAAGATTAAAAATCATGATTACTGATAAATTTCTCAAGATTAATAATCTTAAAATAAGTATACCTTTTAAGTTAGAAGCCAGGTGTGTCTGTGCATTGTTAGATGTATCTACTGTATATTTAAGCCAAGTACCTAACACGTATTTAAGCGAGTCTTTAAGCTACAAGTCTATAGTACAACCTTATTACATTGATCAGAAAATTATACTATTGTAATACAGCATGTTATATCATGTGAAAATATTGTTTTTATAATTTCGAAACTTCGCATTTTATGTCAATATTAAAAACTTAAAAAAAAATACATTTTTAATCTAATGATTATATCGATAAAGAATCCCAAGTTAGCAATATTATCGATTAATTAATTCTTTTTGCTTCAACAAAGCAAGTGATTTTTAGATGAGTCCAATTTATCTATGTATCGATAGATTTGAGTAATGAAGCTTCCAGTCATAAAACACTTCTGGAATTGAAGTCATAAAACACTTCTGGTATAGAAAAGAAAATCACTTTTACTTTTTTAAATAAGGTAAATATAATTCTTTTATGGGTCATAAATAATTCTTTCGGCTGTAAATATTTGAACATCAATAGTAGTCGGTTTTACTATTAAAGAAATTGCTCCTTTATTTAATCTGTAACTATCCAACGAAATATACACATTTTACAATTACCGATTTTTCCAATAACTATTTTTTTAACTTTTGCAATAAGAAGTTGTTTTATTTATCTATTAATATTTACCAATTGCGATTCTTATTTGTTTATATTACTTCTTTTATATTATGGAGATCACTGATGTTGAAAAAATATGACATGTACTTCTTTTTTTAAATTGTGGATACTATTAATATTAAAACAATTATCAGTAATTTTTCTTATATTATGGCAACCATTATTATTGAAAAAAATTCTCCTCAACATCTCTTTTTTAATCGTAGAAATCATTATTATTTACAAAAATTCTAATTGGTATCTTTTTAATTATAAAAATCAATGATTTTACAACAATGTCCTTTTTATCATCTTTTTCTTGAATTATGTAAGTAACATTTTATTTAAAAAAATTCTGTTCTGCTCAATTATGGGAACATCACAGCTAAATATCACAGTGACTTCATTCAATAATGGTTTCCGTGTACAACGTAATTTAAAGATCGATGCAAGATGATTTACGGAAGCGGTAAATAATTTTTTGTTCCCTCGACATGAGTTTCATAATAAATTGTCTGAAACGATGCTTATCTAGTTTGCCGCACTTGTAACGAGGGACACACCGCGCTGGGAGAATAATTCGCTATTCCAATGACATTAAGAGTGATTGCAACACGCCACTTGCTAGCTCACGAGTATCTCACAGTGAACATCTTTTAACTTCTCCTTCAAAAAGAAATCTACATAGTGACATCAATTCTTCAGTGTGGAATTACCTATGACGTGCAACCGATCGAAGAGAGTAAATAAAATTGCAAAAGAAAAAATTTCTGAAACTTCTGTCTTAATTAAAAAATAAAAAAGAAAAGACAATATGGAAGTAGTTAATAGTGTACAATTTTAATCGAAGAACGCAGAAGAATTTTTAAACAGTTTCTACAGCTATGCTCACAGTTGAAAAATCAAAGAGAAAGAAAATATCAAGGTGTTCGTCATTAGTGGAAAATTACATAGGGTACATACTGTTATTAAGAAACATAAAGAAGCTATAATTGTAATTGGAAGATTAAAGAAAAGATCAAAGTATAGATTTCAGTGTTTCCTATAGCGTACAATCTCAATGAAGGAAACTATGTATAAACAGAATGCCTTGAAAATACCTAGAACTACGTTTATAATTAAGATAACACAGAGAATATATTAAACTTCATCACAACATCGCAATCTCAACCAAAAACATAAAAGCGAGAAGATTTAAAAATTATTAATGAAGAAAACAGAGAAAGTGTCTAGATTTCACTTAGAAATAACTGACGAAATTCTTAGAAATAGTCAAAGTATTCATATGTAAATTAGAAATCTAGATACTTTAGGATATTTAATATCTTACACATATTCAAAATGAATTTACTTTTTTTTGTGATTTAGAGAAATCTAAATATTTCTAGATCCCTAAATATCTCCATTAAAGATAATATATAAATTTTAAAAAAGTATTTACAATTTACACAAAATCTCAAGAAACGAAAACTTTATTGTAATTTGCGGTTGAGATCATCGTAAGATGTTGGATTTTAAAAGATCAATCCTGGACCAAGGAACTTCTTCCCAGTTTGCTTCGTCTATTTTCAGCTAATATATTTTTCTTGTTCATCACTGGTCAAACACGGAAAGTATTAAGGTGGACCGGTTCTAGTGGACCACCATATGTGCACGGGTAACGTACACATTATATAAGACCCTTCCGTAGCTCTTCTATCCAGTTGTATAACTTCCTTCGGTTACGTTTTCTCACTAGAACTCAATTCCCGTGCTTGTATGCGGATCGTCGCACTTTTGCGCACAAGATCAATGGAACCGGACAAATACTTTACGTCGCGTCGTCCGGTAAAAACTATCTTTATCTACGTTTCTCATGAACGCATGTAAAGATAGTTCCTTTCGTCGTTAAAGTTAAAAAGCCATGTTTGCCTTTGTTATCATACGATGCACAGGATGTACCGGAAATTTTTCAGATATTCCTCGAGAGATAGATTTAAGCCATGTATAGGATGTCACGTGACTTGGAAATCACATTTGTATATACTAGTGTTCCTACATTTTTAAGCTTCTGTTTTATTTCATTACGTTGTTATCGTATCTTACTAATATTTTGTTATGTCGATAGAAATTGCTTTATCCATGAAGATTATTAGCTTATCAAATTTAAATTAAATTAGGAAATTGTAATTACGCACAATATGAACAAATTAAAGAACAAAAACAATGAGTATCCAAGATCAAGTATTAGATATATAGCACAGTGATTCGAATTTTAAGATTAAAATTGTAAAAGGCATTTAATTATTAAATTGATCAAGTATACGGTGGAATAAATACTCAATTATTAAAATAAAAATTTTAATACACATTGAAATTAAAATGGTAGAAAATCTATATTCAAATTGTAAAAAATATTTAATCAATCAAATTGAGCAGAATAATTAAAATCACTCCAATTAAAATTTTAACGCAGATTAAGATTCAAATGGTAAAAGGTTTCTGTTCAAATCATAAAAAATATCACATTAAAAAGCTATTAAATTATGAAGTTGATTAGATATAATTAAATAAAACGTAATTTGTAATTAATTTTAATACAAATAATTAAAATTAAAATGATAAAACGTCTCTATCTTCAACTTATAAAAACTGTAAAATTCTATACCAAAGTAAAGACTACAAAAGGTATCATCTAAAATCAACTGCTATGTAGCACCAGTAAGAAGTGATGACAAATGAAACCATCGATTTTTATTTCCCATCGGCGGATATTCTCCAACAGTTAGAAAAACGTCAAATAAAACGACAATCATCTGTATCGGCGGTAGATCGATTTATGTCGGTAGAGTAATTGTCGAGATTGAGGGGTAACTGTAACCATCCTTTGCATGCTTAAAGGGGTGGTATCGGACGACTGTAGGCAGAACTGCATTTGTGTGCCGCATTGCGCTCCTGGAAGTCTGCCAATCTACTACGTTGACTTTGCTTTACGTAAGGAGACCGCTTTTCGATGTAACCTCTCCACCGTGGGGTAAAAAACAAAGGCAACGATCTTTTCTTGGAACATGTCGCACTTAGGTCACCCTACATTTGCGCAGTACCGCAAGAAAAGGATTCTTCCTTCTAACCGTGAGAAGAAGTCACGATGCATGACATCGTCACAATGGATACGATAAGACAATACTTTTTTTCTTACACACTGTGAACCTAAATTCCTGGTACAGGTGAAGTCAGGAAGATTCTGTGGTTCAAAATAAGACACCAAATATAACTTATACACCCGTGAGCCTAAATTCGTGGTACAAATGAAGTCAGGACGATTCTGTGAATCAAAATAAGATATCAAATAAAGTTTATACATCGTGAGCCTAACTTTGTGGTACAAATGAAAAGGATTTACTTGAGATTGAAATCAAGAGAAAAATTAAGAGTAACAAAATTACATTGGAGGTTTCATTTTTTAGAAAGTCAAGCTTAAAAAGTTCTCAATTATATACGTGATATTTCTGTTCACAAGTATCAGGATACCTATTGATTGTTGTTTTTGCACAGATCATGGTGGGCCCAGGCTTGTGGTTATACAAAATAAGACTGCAGACTACGTACTTGTACAAAATAGAAACCTTATGTATATGACAATAAGCTGATGAAATTATATGCAAGAATTTCTAGAATTTTAAAATAGTAAATTAACGATTGTAATAATATGAGGACCCCTATGCAATGTTTCGATCAAAATTCATTGAAAAAATTGAAGATAAATTGAACAGCCCGAAGTTTAAACATTAAAATTGTCCGATTTTATGATGACAAAGAAGATGTATATATGTATGTACTTCATTATATACAATTGGTGAAATTTTTTATTACAATATTGAACATATAATATTGAATGAATTAGAAGGGCGAAAATAGATGTGGTAAGGCGAGAGAGTAAACAAAGCATTGGCCTTTCTCTTCCCACCGCATCATGCCAATAGAATAACGGATTATATAACTATAAAACGCTTAAGGATATATCTTAGTAACGTGAGAAATGTGGATAAATACACCTAGTCTCCTTACGAAATCATTTGTTTTTTTTTGATATAGATAAAAAAGTGTGCATTAGCAAAAATTAAAACGGCCTAATGTACATGACTGAAGGGATATGAGTGTAACGGGCACACTACATTGGCTCGTGTATAGTCATTAGTCAGACGTAATCGCACGTTGAATAGATTATAAAGACTTCGCTGTTTGAGGAAGCCAAAGTGTCACCTACGCAAGAGAGGAATTTTATACATCTTTTTATGTATATAGACATTATTGAAGTAAATATGTCTTATTAAAATGTACAACAAATTATTATAATAACTATTAGTAAAGTAAAAGATCAACATGAAAACGACCAAATTTGTTAACCAATCAATGACGAAGTACTAGACGATATTTCGTCAAAGACAAATAAATCCGAATTACTTTTAAATAATAATGCACATCTAATCTTATAAAGTATTGTAAATGTAATTTTTCAATAACACCATCTGTCTTATCTAACTTTTAAGGTTATTTCAAATAACTCAAATGAAAGAACTGTTCCTTTAAAAAAGGGGAAGGAACTAGAACAATCTTTCAGTGTTTCGAACAAAGGGATAGTTTTCGGCCGCGTTTCTAACGAGAACGAGTCTTCTATAGCTCTTCTAAAGTAATTGTTCCTTAGAAAGTGATCCGCCTAATTTTCCGGTGTGGTCCAAATGCCGAACGAGCGCGCGCGCGTGCACAGAAAGTCTTCCGCTAAGAACAAAAGAAATCCTTGGCCAGTGTCAAATAAAAGATCGTCACTCACCTCCAACAAAAGCTTTTGCTGCACACTGTTGCCGGCATCCTGGTTCGATAGAGCAAACACCAGCAACATCAAGATACCAGCAGCCAGCAACGTTCGCCTAATCGTCGCGAACACATATCGTCGTAGTGTCATCTTCTCACGATGTACGATCTTTCTTCGATACTCATAACGAACTGAAAAACAAAACCGAATAGATTTCTATTGTATTCTCATTAATCAATACGATCAATAAAAAAGATAAACAATACCTTGACGGGGAATAAATAATGATTAGACTGTGAATTTTTATGTGTTTATAGGAAATTTGAAACTACAAAATTGCACACAATGCACATAATACGAAAACATATATAAAATATCCAAAGTATAGTGTTTCCTATAATACTCGGTAGATAAAACAATTTTCTATCAAAGTTCTACTCTTTCAATAATATTCTCAAAAGGTATAAATTTACATAAAAATGTACTATTATGGGGTTAATAGATTTTTCTAGAAAAAATTGAATTAATCTCATATACGATGTTTTATAGAAATTGAACATGTTGTGTGTATTAGAATTATCAGTATTTGCCCCGTTATTATAGTTAGGCTTACTTATGGCTAAGTATTACAGGTGAATATTGAGGTTAGATAACAATGGCAGATGGTTTGTCATTCATTCAGTATCACTCGTGGTTTATGAGAGATTGTAACAAAAATTGAAGATTCTTTTTGTGCTTATTTTATAAAAGATCTATGTTTCAAAAACCTATGTCACGTACCCTGATAACAAACTTAATTGCATCCTTTTTTCTCTAAAATGTTTTAAATAAACTTCCTAAAATAACGGAATTGGTCCTATATTTGTTAATGACGCTATAAATACTTAGCCATTAGAAATTTGAATTATTCCATTACAAACATGAATTATGCGTAATATAATGGAAAAAATACAAATAAGTAATGTTTCGTAAAGAGTTTATTGGGATACAATATATGTATGTACATCATATAATCACCAGTCATCAATAGTCACGTGTTTGTTTCGTAAGGATGCATGTTACGAACCTGTTAGAAACCTTAAAGTGTAACAATAGTATAAAATTACATTTTATTTGAAGTTAGATGAAAATATTTTTGCCATGAACAGAATGCTATATGGTTTATGTTGTTTATTAATTGAAAACTAATTAACAGTATCTATACTAATCATAGTACAAGAAGCAATTTACATGTGTGTTATCAATTTGCACTTTTTAACTCGATAACAATACTCTAATCATACATAAATAACATTATCGTAATATCGATACTATAATTCCTTGTATATTAACGATATACATACAATATTGATTCTTTCATGCAATCATCAAACGAGTACCTATTGCATTTAGTATACACTGTTCGATATGAAACGATATTTCATAGATTAATATCGATCGGACATTACTTTAAAAAAAAATTGGTCATTACTATATAATATTATTAGAAAAGATATATATATATATATATATATGTTTGCTCATTCAGCCAAGTTCCAAGGCCATTGCAGAATAATACGTGCAATACTTATAAAGTGGAACGTCAGATTCAAGGATCGATGGCGCTCTATCGAAAAGTTTGCATGGAAACGCGAAATGCACACGCGCGCATAATCCAACGTTTCTTTTTATCAATTTAATTTTACATCTTTTTTTATAAATTTATCTGTCAAATAAGTGTCAGACACACCTTCGGTAAAATCAATACAGTAATTCTTGTCATTAAGGACTTTTTTTATTTGCTAGTTATCATTCATATGTTATTAATTATATATCTAATCACTAAACAAGTACCACATCCGAGAAAAAAGCGACAAGCAATTACAAATTACAAAAAAAAAAACAAAATCATGTCCTTTGCATATTTTTTTATTTGTTCAAAATTTGGATAAATAGTTTTAGTCCAATTTTGAACTTTAGTAACTAGATTATTCTATTATAGTAAAGTTATACATGATAACTTGCAAATATTTTCCAAATTATAATACCCAGAAATCAGAATTATGTATATAAATGTACGACTACTTTACTAAAATCATTTTTCATTTATGCAAACTTTTCCACTTTTTACTTAAACCAATTTTTAAAATAAACAGTAATATGGCAATTCTAAAATTATTTTTCAAATTCTGTTCCACAGAATAACTAACAAATGATCAGATAATATCAAATGTCAAAATGGATAAAAGTCGCGATCAACGAACTTTTTAAGTAGCAATACAGTCGGTGCATACGTTTCCTAGGTCAATGGGTCACAGGACATCCCTTCTTTTTCGCGACCTAACTCATTCCTTTACGCAAATAATCATATATTTTGCCTCCTTTCGATACATTTTTATATTTATTTGCTCTAATACGTACTTGGCATGGACATATATGCCCCGATATCAAGATTCAACGATGCATCTATCGTACCCCCTGCAAGAAATCCAACCTTCACCTCTTCGATTCTTCCACTGAATTCGATCCTCTGTGTATACTTGGTCGAAATGCACATTGACCGCGAGTCGAAATGCAATTAATATACTTTTCGAGTTGTAAACTGATGTCAAACACGTGACAAAACTGACTGATTGAACGAAAACTATAGACACCACATGATCACGGCGGCATCCTGCAGATTACTGAAGACTGAAGAGAAATACACTGTTCCGTATACTTCCATGCATGCGTTGTCTGCTACTAACCGAGCCGTACTCGCTTGCTGATTGGCCGACGTTTTCGCGGGTCGATTTACTCCATGATCACCTCTGCGTATGCGCACCACATTGAAACTGTGTCTTCGTTACCCTTTGCGACACTATACAGACTCCCTTTAATTATCTATCTATCCTCCTTCGAATATTGCTTTCATTATCGAGCAATATTAAATATCAAATAGCTATGCAAACGTTTCCGCTTAACCCTCTATGTATCGAAGCTACTTTAAAGTAGCACTTTCACTAGAATACTGCTATCAACCAAATATGCTCAGAACCCTGATTGAATTTATAAGTAACACTTCTATGAAGTTCTTTCAAGTGTCATAAAATAATGTCAACGCCTAGACAGGCGTGTTATTTGAATAGGTTTAATGTATCTGTAATGAAGATAGTAGTAGAAAATAAATATAAGAGTTAGGATGAGGACTTAACAATAATGAAATGAAAAATTGTAATCCTTTTTTCATTATTCTATTTGTTACATTATAATAGCATATACACAGTTCATATTACAGAATGATATGAGTTAAGAAATAATAAATACTAAAAAAAGGAAATTTTACTATCTCGATTACATATTCCGTGTCAGTTTGTACACTCCATATTTCTAATTTCGTATAAATATCGATAAAACAGTATTATAATGTTATTTACATTACTTGATAACTAGCCATTGTCCACTACTTAGTGGAAGTGAGCATTACAGTGGAACTCCATTTATCTAAATTCTTTGGGGACAAGTGTGAAATGATTAATATAAGAAGTGACATGAATAGAATATGAAAATTTCCAATAAATGGAATTTTACTGTATATTACCCCTCTAATTTGACTTCTTGAGATATTCAACTTCTTTTCAGGAAAATAAGAAATCCCCAGGTTTACATGTCTCTCGCAGAGGACGATGATCTTTGTGGCATGTCGATGATTTGGAACTTGGAGAACGAAACATTTGGATATCCAATCAATGAGATTCAGCCATCTAGCAAAGTCGTTGCTACCGTCGTTCTCGATTTACCAAAATTCGATAAAAAGCACTTCTGTGAGGTGTATGGTACAATCGCCTACGAAGTCGAAGAAACAGAATATCAAGTTCCAGTACCTATTATCCGTCTTACAATCGAAGACATTGTCGACGATAGTTACCAAGTCAAATTTCTAACTGCTGGAAATCATGTTAGCCCAATAGGAACGAATGATATTGTGCCAATGATTTTAGCATTAAGAAGTACATCGGTGGAAAAAAATATAAATGCACAAATAAAAGGAGTTCCTGAAAGAAATAAAGAATTTCTGAAGTTCTTGAAAGAAAAGTCTTTTCAAGAAATCTATACAAATACTTATATTGTACAGACAACTGGATGCCTGATGCACTGTTTGATTGAAATATTGCCTAACATCAAAACACAGGAAGAATTAAGAATTTCTGCAAGGTGAAAATAATGTTTTTTTGAGAATTTTATATTTCAAAAATAATTAAAATAAGATTTAATAAATGATTAAATAATTTTGTAATGTTCCTAGCAAAGCTACGTTTCATGATGTTCGACATATTACATATATCGATTAGTTTTAACGTACATTATGAAAATACTAAAATTATTTTGCGATAAGTTATTATTCTTGAAATATTTCATTGTGGAAATCAGACATTGAAAACAAACAATGACCATTTTTGGAGAATGATTTTGGAGATTTTTTATATAACCTTCCTTCGGTTAAAATACAATAAAAAACATAAAAATAATTTCAATAAAAATGTATAAATAAAATAAAAATCGATTGAATTTAATAAATTTCGTTTCAGATTGCTGAGAAAAGTTAATTTTCAACAAATCAATTTTTTCAGAATTTTTACTGGAAATTAATTATTAATGGTATTTTTCCTAATAATAATATATAAATTCTTTGATAATATGTCATTATTCATAATTAAATATAAACATATAAATTAATTCTAATATCTGTTTGTCGCTTAGTTTTCAATACAAACAGGTCTCCGCAGAAAAATTTTCGTGTGTATTTCTGTATCGTAAGCATTAACGTAATAATTAAATTAAGTATTGATATAATACATACTGTATTTCATGAAATGTGGCTTTGTTACAAATAGAAATATATCCAACTTTTTAAAATTTTTATTATTAATTTTTTATCTATTTTCATTTACCTCAAAGGTTATATGTACATGTATTTATAGATCTAGTTACCAAATGAATATAATATTACGGCTTGTAAAAGAATATTTTCCGGATATCGTGATTGAAGAAGATGTTAATCCCATTCGTGCTGCGATGGTCCTCATAGAGGAATTAAAATTATATCTCCAGGACGCGAGCACCGCCACGCGACAAATGGCGAGAATAAAAACTGACCTACTTATCCCGTGAACATGGTAAAACAGATTTTGTTCATTAACGGAAGAATAAATTTGACGTACATGTATATAACAGATATACTAAAAAATGAGATCCTTAACCTCAAATAAATGAGTAAACAAATATATACTGTGTTTAAAAAATATGATTGATCCATTAACATATGTAATTAATTCAAAAATTTTTACTATTGCACATTGCATTTTTATATAAAAGAATCGTGTAAAATACATGAGAACATGATATTTATACTTAAAGGACACGTATGGCAATTTAAAATATCACATATAATATTCATCGAATGTTTTTATATGAAATTGAACAGTACAAATCATAAGAAATGCTACAACAATCATCTATTGATATAACTGTAGTAGGTTGTTATGCCCACACCAGCATGAGCATATGACCACAAGCTGTAGTAATTAAAGTTATATTTTCAGGACGCGAGCACCGCCACGTAACAAATGGCGAGAATAGGAACTGACTTCCTATCTTTATCTCATGAACACGGTAAAACAGATTTTGTTCATTAACGGGAGAATAGATTGAATGTATATAGTATATGTACATACATGCACATAGTACATACTTACTCTCAACGTTAAAATTCATTTCGAACTTCTCTAATAGAAAAGGGGGTTTATAGCGAATGAAATTTTCTATCGTTCTCTTCTATTAAATTTTATATTTTATATTTTTTATATTTATGTATAATTTGTATATAAATCTTGTACGCGATTGTTCACTGTATAACATTCCAGTATGAAATCACTATTTATTTGTAAATTTAAATCGAATTGTATAATATCGAAGGATTTCGAATTATTATATCTCACTCCTAGCTCTTGCTCCTAGACAATAATATCAGGATAGTATGGCATAGGTAGTAGCATCGTAACTATCGAGATCCCGCCGAAAACCGGTTTACTCACTACTACTTTTACCTAACTGCAATTGCACAAGTGTAATGTTGATATAAAACTATGTTATATCGTGTACGAATAATTTTCATGAAAATCTCAACTGTATTATTTATTATAGATATATTAAGGTTTATATACTTGTTATCATTCATCCAACATATTTCATTTTTTACGTAAATGTGACTAAACATATCTATATATAAATACATATGGGGATTAGTCTCAAATTCGAAGCTTTTCGGTGCTATAAAAATCTGAGTTGCCTCAAACATGATCTAATACTTAAAATTCTTGAATGTTTTTAAAAATTCCAAGTTTCTAAAGTTTCGGTAAGTTTTGAAAGGCCTCGAAAGAGGTTGAGAAGTTTTGAAAGTCTTAGAATCTTTCGAAAGCTTGATGCATATGCAATATTTTATATAAAATTTATATAAAATTTATTATATAAATATATAAATTGGAATATAATATAAAAGATTGTATAGATAAAATACTGAAGATACTGGTACTGAGTACAATAATAAATATATATGATATTGAAGATACAATATTTTCAAGACTTATCGAAAATTAAAAATCTGAAAGATTCATCAAAACTCAAAATTTAATATTTATCAAGACTTATAAAAGTTTTAAGTATCGAATCATATTAGAAGTGATTCGAATTTTCCGCCATATATATATATATATACATAGTTGGAATTTAGAGCGCTATGTATAAGTACCTACTGCCATCATCTGTTCTGTGGGATTATGTTATGTCGTGTGTAGCAGCAGGGATTCATATATCATAGTAAAGAAAGTACCGTGTTCGTAATTTGCGAACAACAAATGGCTAACGCATTAGATGCTGTCGATTGGGAAGGTAGAGTTCATCTGATGAAAATATTGCTCTCGTTCTTTATTTTTTTACGGTCTTGTCATTGTCATGGCTTCTTGTATTCCGAAAAGCCTTGCAACAAGTAATATAACGGCTTGTTTTGACATATGTCATTCTGCTATTAATTTCATTTTCTTCGTTGCATCTAACAAAGAAATATGATATTATTTTATGCAATCTTACTCAAATTTAATAGAAGTGAAACATTTTTGCTTCCAGAGATTATATTACAAATATTTTACTTTTGCTACATCAAAGCTCACTTGAAACATAAAAAGTTCAATTTAAAAGATCTTATTATTTATACGTATGATTATAAGATAATAATTGATTTTACATGGTAGGTTCATGAAATAAAATTACTTTATAATAAATAATTCTATGATAATTCGCGTACAAATTTTGTTGTTATTATTCCTAACCTTACCGTGAAAACTAGTTAGTCATCTTTTTTAACGGAGGATATATAAATTAATTTCTACTAATACTTTTACCAAAAAAGTTTGTTTTTTAAATTAACTACGTCATATATATATATAATTTATATTTAAATATAATGCTTTACCTATTAATTACTTATATATTTTTATTAATATTAATGTATAATTTACTAAAATCTGTATTATTATTAACTTCATATTTAATTTTAGATCTTAGAAGGCAAGCAAGACACCTGGAAAATGAGATTGATGCAAAACTGGTAGCATTCAGTAAGCTTGGTGTCAATAGTGGATCCAAGCTTGTCAATGCAGACGAAGAACCTCTTTTAGATGAAGAACATGTCTTTGATAATATGGCCTCTGAAATAGAAGCATTGTTGGCTAAGGTACGTTTAAAATATCAATATTACATTTCAAAAATTTAAATTAAATAGTTTTTGTTTGTTACAGTTGTTTTCTATAAATGAAAGAATGAGCAAATTACAACCAAACGGTGCTGCAATGTTGCATACAATGCAACGTCACAAAGACATATTGAAAGATTATAAATTGGAATTCAACAAAATTAGAAATAATTTTGATGCAAGAAGAGATAGAGAAGATTTACTAGGTAGTGTCCGTAAAGAAATCGAGTACGTATGCCTATTACTTTATTACTTTAAATTATATTTCTTTTTAAATATTTGATTAAGAGTTTATAAATCTTCTATGGAACAGTAACTATAAAAGTGTAACTGGACTGAATCGTCGGGAAATGTATATGAAAGAAAATCAACACATTCACAAGTAAGTATTGTTTGCTATACTGTTCGTTTTATTTTGATTTATGCTGAGTTATACATAGTATAAAGTGCCCTGTTTGTTACATTTTTTTGCCTATATAAAATCAGATAATTTTTTTTCAGTTCGGATCATTTGCTTAATGATCAAATAAGTATAGCAATGGAAACGCGAGATCATCTGATGACTCAAAGGCAAACATTCAAACGTATACAGACCAGGCTAAATGACATTTCAAATCGATTTCCAGCAGTAAATAGTCTAGTGCAAAGGATAAATTTACGTAAAAGACGCGATTCGCTTATAGTCGGCCTTATTATCGGATTTTGCACGTTTCTCATGCTGCTCTATGCTTTTCACTAAATAATATCCAATACCAAAGTACTTCCACCCGTTAGTGATACATCAATGGAAATGCATATATGTAGATGAGGTATTTGGTGATGTATTTACGATATATAAATGGATAGAGAACTGAAATTGAAAAATGCGTGATTGTGCGTGATATGAACATGCGTAAGTGAACTCTGAATGGTCGAATGAATGTTCTTTCGTTCTTGCGAGTTAAGAAAGTAAAAGAAAAGAAAGAAGAAAATGTTAAAATGTACAGTTTTTTTATACGTAACATAAGTCGTGGGTGATACTATGTAAAAAGATTAAGTCCACGATCAATGTGTTAATTTAATAAACATTAAAACAAATGATGAAGATTTTATGTATTTACAGAATCATTTGTATTTTTTGTTTCAATTTCCTATATACACGACTATACAAGTGTTATTTTGGACACATCTTTGCTTTACGCCTTTGAGTAAAGACTGTAAAATACCATGCATGTATAAAAAACTAAACCTTCAAAATTTTGCTACTGTTTTTTATATATTAAAAAAAACAAAACCATGATTTACTATTCGCAGTGCAGTAGACTGATATTTATATAAGACCTTTTATTTACTATTGGTATAATTCGATGCAAGTACTGAGTCTGTGCTTGCAAGAGGAAACAATTTACATATTTCTTTCTTATGGAAATCCATTGTATTTTATACGCCTATGAATCAATGTATTCTCGGATGCTTTCTCGCGGTACAACATATACGTTTCAAAGCAATAGAGACAAAGATGCACGATGATTACTACTTAAGAAATTATACAACAATGGAGGAAAATAACATTAATGCAAATATTGTAATTAATAAGTGTGTAGTTTCGGCATTATCATTCGAAAGATCGATTTTCGTTAACATTACATTTTTTCTTCTTCATTTTTTACTAAGTATTAATTTTACTTACACAGAAAACATTTATACATGTATATATACACACGCACGTACATATATATATGTATATATGTATAGCATCATTAGAATCTCTCATTCGAGTTCACAAAACACAGCACGTTACGAAAGGAATCACGTTACTTTCGGCAAGTGCAGTGCCTGGTTTCCACGTATACTAGATACCACATTTATAAATTACACCTTGTTTGTAATAGGAACTCAAGCAAGAATTGTAAAAATATCGAATATAAGGTACACGTATGACCTAAAACTGCTTTATATCCTTTAATATATATATTTACACTTTGAAAATGTTTTATTATAATCACAAATCACTTTCAATTTTTCTTTTTTTGCTTGTTAGCTGATAGTTTCGTCTCCGATAGTTTTAATTAAGAATCTCCACATTTATAAAAGAACGAATATATATAATATATCAATACAAATGTTGCAGCTTTATATGAAATGAATATTTCTTACGTAAAAGTAATTACATAAATGTTGAGAAAAATAAACACAACGAACGAATTATCTCTTTAATGTACATTAATAAATAATTTATTAGATATCTTGTATCCTACTAATATCATGGAAAATGATACAACGTAATAAGAGTATTTTCTTATCTACGTTATATAAATGTGTATTTTTTATATTCTTTCTTTTCTTCTTTCCATTTTTTTATTCCTGTTTATAAATGCAATATGTAGTGTATCCGTAGAAACGTAGTAATGACATTTTTTTCTCATGGATTACATTAAAACGATTCTTTGTAGTAAGAATAGTTACGAAGACAAGAAAATATTCACAAGACAATTTCTCGCTTCATAGCGTCTAAACACGTAAACGCTAATTCACATATCCTTGTAATTTTTCTTTTTTTTTTTTTGCTTTTTTTATTTTTCTAATGGAGATTCTACTTAAAATTAATTCTATCGATTTTTTCAAGATACCCTATTTACCATTCTTTTTTTAATTGGATCTTCCATTTTTCTTGTTTTATTACTGTTTTCTGTCGTAGATGATAGATTGTGAGATCCATCTTACTTAGCTATCAAAACTCGTCCAGGCGTACAAATAAACAACAGACATCTACTCAATATACATGCGAATCGCATGACTACTTTATGATTTTTGAATATAAATATACTGCCGTACGTATCGTTTGAATCTAACTTTTGTTTTAATGTTGACTACTTATAAATGGAGAATTATTGGGAGACGAGGTTATACATTGTTTCCCAAACGCAACTTTTTAAATTATGCATCTATTATTGTAACTGATATTGCTATATCACTGTGTCTAATATAATAAAAAATAAAAAACTATATTTTGCTACATATAGTACGAAAGACGAATTTTTATAAAAACGAACAAGGATTACACTACCTTGGCACTTACTTCATAAATAATAAATGTTATTTTTAACATAAAATTTACGAGATTGAAAAATTCTCATTTATTACCTCGTCCCTCTATTCCCTATAGTAATAGTAGCAGTGGGATACTAGTACTAATAATAGTAGCAGTAGTGTAATAATATTAATGGTAGCAGTAGCAATGGTCATTAATTAACTATCCGATCAATTTAACGATTAAAGAAAAGAACTGGAACAGTTGCGTATACATCTGTGTATATTCCAACGAGAATCGATTGCTTGTTGCACTTCTTTTCTGATATAGTACTAATAATATTTTATATCTTTTCTTCCGGGTTTTACTTACTTCCGTTCCATTAATCAGTCACAGTATATATGCAAGTAAGTAAATCTTTACCTATCACTAAGATTTTACATAATCGATTCTCACTGAATGTTTAAATTTGTTCTTCAAGATATGATTAGCGTAAAATACGGTTCCTTAAGTCGTATGCATCGCTATGGTTTAATTTTACGTTTCCACATAAGATTCTAGCTTCTCTCCACATTCGATATAATTCTTTGTGGTAGATGCAACATAAAACTATTGTATTGATTAAAATTCTTCTACAGCGTAATGCGATCGAAAGAGAGAGAGAGAGAAAAGAACAAAACTAAAGTTGTTCTATATGCAGCGATGCCTTTTACAAAACAATTATATTTTTCTTTGACATATAAAATAAATGGCGAATGTACTTCGTATGTAACTATAATCGCGTTACAAAATTATGGATTTAATATTCCTTTTTACTCAGCGATGTAAAAAGAAGATAAATGAAAAATAAAAAAAAAATTCATTCCCACTAACGCCCAATTAAACGCGAGCGCAATTTATGACTAAAATTACAAAAAAAAGAAAGAAAATATTCTAGCTACTTAGTAATGTTTCATGTATAATCGAGGAGATACAACGGGCGAGCAAAACATACTTCATTAAAACGTTTAACATAGCGACGTCAAAGCCTAACGAAAAGATAAGTTTGGATCTCATACAATTCGCAGGTTGTAAATGTTCGTTCCACATGTTCGTTTCACTTGTCATTACCAAATCAGGCTTTCGTATCTACCTGATATATCCTTATTAAATGACTTAATTAATTCACATCTTTGTCGTGCATTCGCAGGTGCACCCTCTTCTTTACTGAATTTTATCGCAAGACTTAGGAAGAGGGATTTGTCCACGTTATATTCACATTAATCGCTTCTTTTGGTCCTGTTCTTGATAACACATCAAAATTACGAACTTGCTATTCCTTTCCAACAAATAAATCTCGCTTTGATTGTTATATCAGTTACTTACCTATAAAAGCGGATTAACGAATTGTTCAAAATGTAAGTTCTTCGGTATTCTCAGCATCTGATGATAATTCTTGACGCAATATTTCCATACAGGACTTTGGAATAAGAGTACCGACTATTTTCAAGCCTTCATCTACAAGAAAAAAATAAACAAAACTTTTAACAGTTCCTATAACATGTGCAATAGTTTTATAGAATTATATTTAAATTTTTCATAAAACTTACCAGTTCGTAAGCGTACTACTTGCATCTTAGAGTTATGAGCAGAACGTGTTGCAAGAATGCTTTCAACTCGACTCCAAACGCTCAACACCGAACCTGATAATACGTTATAGGACCGTCTTCGGAGTCCAACCTCGCAATCCATACCAAGAGTCGCGTTTTTACAATTGCCACGCCAGTAAGCATGTGAACATGTATCTACAGACGCTTCATATTGTTGTGACCAATGTGGTTCTGCTTCATCTGATGATACCTTCTTATATTTTTTTTCTAATTCACCCAGAGTTTCTTGTCTTAATTGCAATCCTGTATTGGGTCTTTAAACAAAAACAAAAACAATATGATCAATTTTAAATTATTAATCATTATCTTATATTTATTACGAAAGAGACACTCTACCTATAAACCATATACAGCTGATCTTTTTTACTCTCAGATTTTTTCTTTCCGGTATCTACTATAACAGCAAGAATGGCGGTTTGCTTTCCATTACGGATCTGGTGGCTTAAATAGAAGCCCTCTTTGGATCCCGTCAATTCGGAACATTTGTCCATTGCCTCTGCCCAATTCATTCCGCGTTCAACGTGAACAACGTGAAGCTCGGTTGGTGCCTTCCCAGTAGCGTGTTTCCGTAAGAAACGGTATAACTTAACCCTTTTTACATTTTCTCCAGATGTACCAAGATCGAGAATACCCATGTCGAAACGACCGGTTTTTTTTGCTTGCGTGACAATTGCGTTTAGAGTGTCCGTGAAATATTTAAATAGCCGATTCTGCAGGTCAACCGGCATACCGAGAATACGATTTAAGAATTTTGACATGTTGTTATAATCTTTGTCCAACGTGAGTACACCAGGTGTGCTCTCACTATTGCAAATTAAACCAACACCCACTAATGCATCAGCCACATCTTTGAAAAAATCTCCGTGATAATCTTGTGGTGGTGGTACAAGCGGTGGCTCGTATCTAGTAATTTCATTTATAAGAGAATTAATTTAATTTAGTAAACCATATTAGACATTGCAAAAAGTGTATAGGAATATATAAGATATATTATTAAACCTCTACTACCGGAGTACCATATTTAGTATATAAAGCTCGAGGTGGAGTCTATAATACTCCTGAACTTTATATGTAATTTATATATAAATCCAGAACATTATTGGCAGTCCTTATTGATTTATCTCTAGTATACATTTTCCTAATATACATAACACAATAGATCCGCCATCATCCAGACCAGAGATGGTCTGTCAGCCGATTTCATCATCAGAAATTATTACAGACAATATCTCGCAATCCTATTTATTGGCTGATTGATTTTGTAACGATGCAAAGGTGCAATATCAGTCCTTATAGATTTTTCACATTATATTTGTAGATATCCTATATCGTAAAATTTTAAGGTAATTACGCAGTTTGCGGATTTCTCTCAATTATTCCCCCTTTGACAGACTCCATCGCACATATATCAGTTATCATTTAATAAGATAAACAAACTATGTAAATTTATTTACGTAATGCATATATCGTAGTATTGTCGAAAGGTAGACGAAATATAAATACTTAGTTATAAACAAAATGGAAGACTTCAATCTGAGACTCCACCTCGGTAGTAGAAGGTTAAATTATAAGAAGTATACAAACTTCATAATAGTTCTCATTGTCGCTTCAAGCGCTGCACGTCCGTATTTGTTATCAATATTGAATTGCGAGAGATCTCTGGTTTCTGTAGCTCTTCGGTCACCGTGCGTAAGAGCTCCAAGACTTTCCAGACGCTTCGCTACGATGGATGCAAATCGCCGTTCACCGGCCAAATCCGAGATAAGGAATATGTATTCCGGAGCATTCACTTGATTAGAACGATGCGTTCGTCCGAATTGCTGTATCGCTCTGTCTGCGCTCCATGGTAATTCGAGAGTAATATGTACTCGTCGCATCTGATTCCTTGCTCGCCTATCACTTTGTAATGATATACCACTGCTGGCTGCCTCTGAGATAATGGCCACTGTTTTCTCGCCATCCATAAACCTATTACGACATTGAACCATTCAATCAAATTTAATCTGTTGAAAGTAGACTTTTTTTACGTGTATGTTAAAGATAGATTTATTATGTACCTTTGTTTTTCAGTTAGATTAAGCGTTTCCAATGGAACATCCACTTCAGATCTGGATTCATACTGAATGGTACCATCTTCTGTCTGAACAACTCGCCCTTTCCTACCAGTCATTTCGGCCACATTTTCCGGCCCACCAAACTCGTCAATTAGTTGATCCAAAGTATTTGGTGGTAGTCGTTCGCCTAAGTCTTCGACCTGTGATAGTAATTCCTTCTTCATTGTGTAAGCACGTTCCACGGCGTCTCTCGATGGTGCACGATTGCGCGTCGCTCCAGCAGCTATGGGTCCTGTATAATTTATCAATGTATTACCACTACATTTGTTCTTACTTACGGTAATATTTCTGAGAATATGAAATACATACCAGTTCGTTTCTTCACTGGTTTTTTTTGTTTCTTAGCGCCTTTCTTCCTTCGCCTTCCATCGCCTGAATCTGTAATATAAATAAGAAATTAGCAGAACATTTTGATTAAACGATTTTAACCCTTAATTAGTACCTTTAGGTCATAAGTAACACACAACAGTTTGAATAAAGTAAAATTAAGCTTTCAATTTTAATCTATATTGTATAAATTATTATTCATTTTTAAAATTAAAATGTATGCTTTATTTATATTTCACAATTAAATAATATTAAATTTATTTAAATCAGTTGCTTATGATATAACGATATCAGTCAAATAATATGTGAAACCTACCAGAGTCTGATTCGCTGTAATTGAAAGAAGAATCAGAAGTGATATTACTTTCTTCGTCAGTCCTATGATCGTCTTCGCTCTCGCTGCCACTCTGTTTATATTCCGAACCAGAGCTATGCCCACCATTCCTCTCGTCATCAGTAAAATCGTCATCAGATGGGAATGTACGAACTCTCTTCGAGGCTCGTTGAGCTGCTTGTCGTATTGGTTTTCTTTTACTTCCACCCGCAGAACCGCTAGCTCCATCAATATCATCGAGATCGTCTAATCTCTGCATTTTCGATGGTTCAATACCAAGAACTCGGTGTATGTGATTACGGTCTGATGCTGGAAAATGTTTCTCGACTAACGTTTGAAGTACTCCTCTAAAATAAACACATTCATGTAGAAATAAACAGTCTTTTTGTATTTACATATTAATAAAACTGAATGATGTATTTACTTTGCAGTGGAAACGAAATCGCTTAATTCACCATCGTCGCGTTCCAATTGTTCTAACGTGCGTGCCTCACCGGTAGATTGTAGACCGATAACTACACATTTTCCACACTTCACGGCTTCACGTGCAACTGCCACAGCATGTTTCACTTTAGCAGCGATACATAGATATTTGAAGAAGCGCTGATGTGACGACCAGAACTGTCCCCACATAGTTTTCTTCATACGATTCTCGGCATCCAACAATTCTGCTGCTTCTTGAAACCTTTGCATAGCTTCAACCCACTATACAAAATTTATTAATTAATAAATTATTAACCATTAATTAATTAGATCTTCTGTTTTAATACTCACAAGTTGAACTGAATGATCATAGACCTCGGTAAACTCTTTGGATAACGGTACTTCCTCTATTTTAAAGGCTACTCCATGGAAACTGAGTTGTCGGGCGATGTACATGCCTCGCAACTTCATGTCCATCGCTACAATCTCCATTGCACCGACTCCGCGCTTTTCCACGGCGGTGATAAAATCATTAAATTCGGGGAATGGTGTTCCTTCGCCCCACATACCTAATCGAACCATGTAGGCCATATTACGGGGCTCGGAAGCGCCTGTGGCACTGGCATACACTACTCTAGCTTTAGGAAGCTTGTTTTGCAACTCTAAGACTGTCAAACCTGGAATGTATTGAAAGTTGCAATAAATAATATGGAACATAATAATAAATATACGACATTATTGTACCACAAAACACAATTGCATTATATGAAACATAATAGCAAGCATGTTACATGTATAAGTTTATAATACAAATAATGTGTCTAATATACATACCAGTTTTAGTAGGTTTTGAACTTCCTGTAGGACATAAATTCTTCGCCCGATGACATTCATCAAATATAATCAACCCATCGAAATCTTCACCACACCACTGTAAAAGCTGTTTCAAACGACTTTTGTATTTTCCACCGCTTTGCGAAGATTCTCCGATTAAAGCTGAATATGTACTGAATATTACTCCTTTCTTTACGTTACCATTTACCGCTGACGAGATCTTTGCATACTTGAATTTATTTAATGCATGAACCTAAGAATACAATTTATATTTCCATTCAAATTTTATATCGACTTTTATATCTACAAAATTGAAATAATAAATGATTGATATCTCCAATTTAAAGAATAAGTACCTCAATTTTTGATGCGCCAATATCATTTAAATCGCGCTCTGCATCATATTTGAGATCGTTCGAGACAGACACCCAAATAGCACGCTTCCTTCCTTTCAAGTAATTTTCGAATATAATTCCGGCTATAGTTCGTCCTTTGCCAACTCCTGCACCATCGCCGATAAGAAAACCAGCGCGTGTACCATCTGGTAAGAGATGTTCATGTTGCTGAGATGCATACGTTATTGATTCAAGTTGCAGCGCAGATAAAGCTCCAGTTCGCATCGTTTCTTCCGGTATCGAAAGCTTGTACCAGACGTCCGTTGGCTCGACGCTAGATAACGATGCAGTTTCCACAACAGGATCTGGATGCTTTCGTCCGAGTTTAACTATGGATTGTATTAATTAAAAGGTATGTCATCTAATAAATAAATATCAATGTAATGTATTTTCAAAGTGAAGTTAAATAACATACGTTTAGTAGGCATATAGTCGGCATATGTTTCTGCAACACCCATATCTTCATCATCCACCTCCTCTTCTTCTGGTATGGTAGGTTGCATATTCATTTTTGCAGGATCTCCAGCATTCATCCATAACTGAGACACAGCTTTGCCTACAACAACGTTTTAAATTACTGTATTGTGAGATTAGAATCTTATTATGTTAAATGATTTCAATTAGTACTATTATGGACATAATTATGTGTTTCAACAATATTATAATTATTAAAGTGATTTTAGAATATTAAAAATGTGAAGAATACCTGACAGCCCACCTGGCCAATTTGGATGTAAACCATTTTGGTTTAACAATTGAACAAGGGGATTAACACCCATGTTCATTCCAGGCATACCCATAAAACCACTCATTAAGCTCATATCCATGCCTAGGGAATGATAACATATGTAAAACTACTCAATTACTCACCCAGTATTATAATTTATAACACTTTTTAAAATAATTACAGATAATACAATAGTTAATTACGCTTAAGTTACAATGTTATAATAAAATGCAACAACATGGATATAAATTTATTATACAAATATACTTTTAATACAAAAGCAATAATGTATGTGCATAAATGACTTGTACATACATTTAATTTTTATAATACAGACAGGAATGAATTATTTTGATTATGTTACAGAATATTAGGAATAAATAAAAAATATGTTGTACTCACTTGGTGGAAAGAAAGCTGCAGGGTTGAAACCTGCAAGAGTTGCTAGTCCTGGTGGAAAATATGGACCACCAGCAGCAGCTAACTGACCTAATTGACCTAACTGATTTGTATTAACAAAACCAGGCGGTGTACCCTGTGATCCTCCTACACGTACCATTTCATAACCTGGTGCTGCTGTCTTAGTCACCAATCCACCAGGAATTTTATTACCAAATTTCTGATTTAACACTGTTAAAGAAATATAATTTTAAAAAATATAAATAAAATTCTTTTTGAATCCATTGCATATTTTTCTATCATAACTCTATTATTAAACTCTATTTATTAAAACTCTTCTTACTATTTAAACCTCCTTGTCCTTTAGCCATAGCATTAGATGGGACATCTGCAGGTTTTTCATCTTTAATATTCGCAATCCCAGTAGCAGTGGCAAGATCTTTTCCACCACCTAATGAGAATTATTATACATTAAGTGCTTTTTTTATATTTAAAAATGAAATATTTACCAGGTACACCCATGTTATCGGGATCTTCATCCTCGTCACTGCTGCTATCTTCATTCATTGCGTCCTTATCCCTTTTAGTTGACTGACAAAAGATTTGTCCAATGTTTTAACAACACATATTATTATATATTAATTTATCATTAATCTAATAATAAAGTTAATGTTTAAATTATTACAGTCAATATTGATATTTTTAAATTTATAAGAAAACAATGGATCAAGCATAAATTTCAGTGCATTTTTAATCTGCAACTCACATTTTATAGTTTCATAACATTATGTAATAACTAACTTTTTATCCATAAATATAAGGATAAATTATGTAGAAACATAAAAACGACTATCGTGTATGAGCTTTATCAACTTCCCTTTTTGTAAATTTTTCAATTTCTTTATCAATATCATTATCTACATCCGTAAATTCATTCATCACAAAATAATGACATAAATAACAATAAATTCCAAAGTATGTATATTTAAAAAACCAATACTCATTATATTATCGCTTTCTCTTAGCTTTTAATTTTTAAGTTAATCAATGTATTTTTTGAATGGCTCGTACAATACTACAATTCGTATTTAATTGAAAAAAATAACAAAAGGAAAAGAACAAGGAAAGCGATCGTGAACTTGTTTAACTCGAGGAAAAAGCGGGAGGGATACGGAATAGGGAGAGGGAGGCAGGCTAGTGTCGGTGAGTCATTTAAAATTACAATAAGAGGGACTGTGTATATACGCGATACACGGTAACCGCGACTAATAGGTTAGTCGTACCAATAGATGGGATGCACAAAGAAATACGTATTAGTATTGGACGAAAGAAGCGCGCCTTCTCAGTACCAGTGAAACGAATCATAAACAAAAGCTCACCATGTCAAAAAATCCTTTTATAATCTTGGCAGTTACCGAAGAGTCAAGATAACTGGGATATCTTGACCGAACACCTTGTGAATAATTATCTTCGCCGTGTGCAATCGAAGATGCTGACTTGTGACAGGGTACACGAGACACTTTTTTCCTCGTAAAGAATATTTCGTGTTTCGTGTCTCGTTAAATGGACATCACTCAGCGACGTTCAGTTGGCCGGTGAATTGTGCGAACTAGGAAATCACAGTGTTAGAACTTACTGTGCGCTTAGATCGTGCCATTTATGCGGTCTACACCGATCATACAGTTGAAACGCGTTCGCCAAACACGGCTGCCGCCATCTTGGCTTTCGCCCGGCCCACGGTGCACCGCGATGCAAATACAAAAACACACGCGCTGGCTATGGCTACTGCTTGCGGAATATAACCACGCGACGTTGCCAAATTATAACAATTTAAGAGAACATTTTTAGGAGCGCGTTAATCAAAAAATCACCGCTCTTTCAAAACACGATATCTGTGGCTTACTATACACATATTTTTTTTATATATTTCAATATTCCTTGACTGTTTCCGTACGCTACATAAAAGTCACATTTATATCTACTTTATAGAAAAATAACATTTTTGTTGATTGTATTTAGTGTATATATAGATATTTTCAAAAACCATGATTTGGCTTTGTCATTTTATGTTCTTAAAAAGAATCAATGTACAATTTGCAACTAATTCTATAATAGTACTGGTAAAAATAAATACAATGCAAAAGGTATTTATTTAATTATAAAACATCATTGAATTTTTAAGACTGTATTTCTCAAAAATGTTAAAAGTCGACATACAATATTTATGCAGTAAGCCATCAATGTAATAAATACTTTATGTTGATTCTTAAGAAAGAAAATAAAATTAAAAATAAAAATATTTGATATTTTATAAGATTTGAAATAGTAAACATTTTTTAAAGGGTTTGTTAAGCACAAGCTTATGAGAACAGTGTTAGAAAATAGGAAAGATAGTAATAACAAAAATAGTTAGGACAGATAAAGTAAGTATACAGATGGTTTGCAAAAGTATTCATACACTTACCATAGAAAACTTTGATATATGTATTGTGCATGTTATATGAAACATCTTGAAATTTCATTAGCACTATAATGAAACACAACTGCAATTGATTATACACTGATTACATTGGCAAAATTTGGATCCAATCTGAAAATATATTTAGAAATTACAATATACTTATTTTAAACTTATATTTAGTAAAAAAATTAGTATGGAGTATGAATAATCACTTTAAGCACATAACAAAAGTTAAAGATAAATACTGAATACTGAGACTTATTTATATTATGAATAATATTATGGATGATCATCCATTTGAATATTTTTAAGATCTCTACAAAATATACATTTGTACTAGATAGCTTACAATTTCAATATACATATTCAGAATCGTTTCAAATGTTACTAATATAATCTAGATAGTTGGGTGTTATTACAGTACTAATGTAGTTATAACATAATATATATTCATAAAAGATGTCGACAAGTGTATGAATATTTGGCCAATATATATTATTTATGAAGTAGAGTAAGATATAATGTTAAGTCTGTAGTTTTGTACTTTTATATTAATACAATTAGTAACACTAAGGGATTACAGAAAAAAAGAAAAGTATGACCGATAGGGTATGTAATGAAAACGTGCAATTTAACAAGTTAAAATTTGAAATTAGCGCGGAAACCGAAGCAAGATGGCTTCTGAATAACGCCTTTCTTCGATGAAATCAATGTAAAGATTTAACCAGGGAGAAAACAATAAACTTAACTTAACGTAACATCGATTCTTATTGCTCTTGATCAATGATATTATCTAATAATTCTAATTGAAACATCAGCTCATAATTAGATCGAAAAAGCAAAAGATAAATCCATATAAGGTGTTTAAAACATGAATAAAAAGAGCGGAAAATTCTGACATCTATCGACTATTCCGTAACTACATTTTTCATGACAATGCATGCAAATTTAAAGCGAACAGTGAGACAAGTAAGGATCGGTGCAAATAATATTAACAAAATATTTAGGCGTTAACATGCAATTCTGATAGCTCTAAATGATTAAAAATAAATGGTTCTTTTATATTGGGATAATTTGTAAGTGTCTTGTTTCTTCGATCTGACAAAAAAACTTTGGATCAGTATATTTATTTATAATACCATTTAAATAGTTCGTTGATTTACTGGCTCCTCTCTGATTTGTAGTACGAATCGCAGGTCACTTTGACTAAAAACACGAAAGACACGAGAAGACAAGTCGTTCATGCGTGTTAAAACGAGCACGATAATTTTTTTAATAATTGCTTATTTGAGCACGTGTACTTCAAAATTACAATGAACAGTAAACAAACCATGCATATCGCGTATCATGTGTTCGTAAGCGCGTGGTTACACTTAAATGAGCTGGGCGGACGCTTGGCAACGTTGCAGAGGCGCCGCGCTGATCGTTAGTTGATTTAAAGTATCCGCGGTAAAAAGAAAAGAATATGACAGCTATCTCTTTACAGAAATATCAAATAACTCAGATTTCGATAGATTTAGAATTTCTTCGGAAAATCAAAGGATTTCGAGTCGATGTTTCGCTAAAATAATATGTGTTCATCTAGTATTCTACGATTGCTTACCTAAATCTATCTAAAAAATAACATCGTTCTAATACGATCGATCCGAGCTTCGCGCCGCTGACACCGCTATCTGGTGGCCAACTCCTGGAACTAAACGATATAGGAAAATGATTTGATTTCGTCAATTTTATATCGCGAATGTAGAAAATAAATAATTAAATTTATACGTTTAAGTTATGAATATACATATATATATGAGACACTTTTAATTGTTGTATCTTGCTGCTTTATCTTATTTTTTTTAGTTAGAGTTAAACATATGTATTTTTTCAATGCGTTTTCGTATTAATCATGTAATGATATATTCTTTATTCTTAGAAGAAGATGTATATGTCTTTGAACATTTCTGTATTATATAAATCAAACAATGACTGTCTTATTATACTTTTCAATTATTTTTACACATACATATGCATACCTTTTATTTAGTAAGAAGATCCGAATTTTATAACATTATACACAGTTTAGATGTATTTATTTACAAAGAAATCCCAGTATGACTAACAGTTGAATTTTATAACTTAAAACAGGTTTAGTATAAGAAAATATAATATAGTGAATTTATAATTTATGAAGCATGTATAGTGGCTCACGAAAATATTTAAATAATCGTAGAAATTTTTTATATGTATATTATACAAAATATTTTAAAATTTTATTGGCATTATAATGAAAAATTGAGCTTCCCAAAAATCATCAAAGTATTTAAACAGTCAATTGTTCGCTATATTAATGAGCAGAATATGTAATGAGACCATCTTTAGCAGCAATTGTATGTTTAAAATTACTATTCATTCTGTATACTAATTTTTCACTATATATATATATCTGCAATAAATGTTTTGTGAGTTCTATACACGTTTTTGGAGCGATTTCAAATTTTACTATTATAATCGAGATAATCGTGTCTCATTATAGTGTTAACGAAATTTTAAAAGGTTACATGTAATGCATATAATATAATATATTCATAAAAATCTGCAATAGTAGATGTTCAAACAATTTTGTGAGCCATTGTAGGTTTAATTGTAAAAAAATATATAGATTAACATTGTAAAATCACATATATATAGTTTATGAAATATATAACTCTATAGAAAGCGAACGTTGTAAAAATTTAACTTTGATTATTGAAGTATCAATTCCTGACTGATTGTATCGTACAAAATTAAATTGTATGGACACAAAGGGATAAAGATATGAGAATAAATGAAAAACCTAATCTATAAAATGTATTTAGAGAGCAATAAAAGAAATATATGTGTGTATCTATAGTACTCAAAGATACAGATAGTATCTAATTTAATAATAGTATATCGTGTAGCATAGTAAGCAACATGGCGGCATATCCGGTATGTTATTTCGATGTTTGTAATTACAATTACTGCCTTGCCTCCTCGACAAAATGCTTCTAATAGATTAATGAAATTGTGAACAATGGTGGCGATATAAATTACTTATTATTTGGTCTTAAATGTCGCCTCGTGTTTGTAAAAATAAAACGAACACATTTCGTAAAAAAATACACGAGTGTGAAAATTCGAATTAATCAAGGAATCATTTATGTTAAGCACATTAGTGTCGAAGTGAATCGAAACGGCCGTCTCGCGTAGCTAGAATTTTGTATGGGAAAAGTAGAGTCAGTATTCATTCGTTACATAGGAAAATCAAGGGGTAACATGGTGAAAGGTAGGAATATAATTCGAAAAAATTCATCTACATTTTCACTAAACATTTTATTCCGATAATCAGGTTATGTTTTGATGGTTTTCACTTCCTCTCTTCCTCTCCATTTTGAATGTTACCTCGAAGACGCTAGTTTTCCAGAACATCACTTAATTTCTGCACAATTTTTACCAAATAAATTGTCCCGAATTTTTATTTATGCACTTACGCTCCCAAAATATATTTCTAGTCACCAGTAAATGATATATCCGAAAATATTAAATTTTATATTTCCGTACATATTTTTTATATTTTATTACTCATTCGTCACGCTCATTGTAACAAGCAATTATTGTTGCAATAATATTTTCCACAAAGTGTTGTAGATATTAATATACATCTATGACAATATGATATTCACAGATATACATATATATATACTGTTACATATGTATACAATGTTGTGTAGGTTCTGTAATTACAATGATAAGACATGAAACTTGATCAGTGACATAATATATGTACGTATAATGTACATAGTTTAAAAACTCAATAATTAACAAAAATAAAATGTTAAATAAAATTAATATTACAATTAGCTATGGTATATAATTTTGTATATTATTTCATATTTAATATTTCATTTATATCATATTCATATTTAATATCATATTTAATATTTTATATCTTGGAAGATTTATAAAATGTAGAGTATAAATGGTTAATTTAATTGTAGGAAGACGAAAACGTGTGCAAACAAGAAATGCAATTCGTACAAGAGCTGCTATTTTATCCCCTCAATATGATACAACTTCACCAATGAAGAAGGAGGCTAAACTGCATGATAGTAATGTTAAAAATGTTAATTCTGATGAGATCCATTCAGTATCTGCAGCACATAAAGTGCCTGTGTGCATAAGTTCCTTTTTCTATACACAAGTACGTAATTTGTTTCAAATACAAATTAAACATGTGAATTTTTCCTCTGGATGTCCAATTTTTTTGATTGAAATTTATATTTACTGAAAGTACTTGTTAGAGTTCAATGATACCAATTTTAAGTTTAGAAATCTACTAATTCAAAAGTTATAACTGTGTAAGACTGAGCATTTTTAGAGTATTTTACATGTTATTTTGTTATTTTGTTGTTGTTAGCTTCTATTTATGATTTGACCAATTGGTTCATTGTATTCATATTCTTTAATCTAAGTATATTTTATAACTTATATACAAATATATATTTTTTATTCAAAATGATAAAATATACAATAGTGTCATTTATTTTACAACATAGATTACAGATGTCTCTAAAAATAAAGCTTCTATCCTGCCTATTGAAGAAAGGTTTTATGGAAGTAAAGAAACCAATGGTGTACAAAATGATATTCTCACTGATGTTGGTCAATTCAGAACGGATGGTAATATTTCATTAGTTGCTAATTGATAGGTCATGATGTACATATATTTGAATGATAATGATTCAATAAATAAACAAATTTTCAGAAACACCTGTAGCAGTACCTATTCATGGTCCGTCAACACCACATAGGATTAACATGCCAAACCATCAATTGGAAGATTTAGACGAAAGAAATACAAATGAAAATATGCATAAGAAACCTGCAGTAACTCCCACACTTAATTTGGAGCAACAACCTTTAAAAAAGTCTGCTAATCATAGCCGTAGAAAATTAACCAGCAATCAGTCTGCCACAAATCGGTCAATAGATTCTTCAAATACTAAAAGTACAAATCATAAGCTTACTGATTACTTTCCAGTACGCCGCAGTGTAAGAAAATCAAAGAAAGCTGTATTAGAAGAAAAGCAACGTGATATGGAAAATAAAGTACTTTATCAAATAGAGGAAGGCTTAGAAGTAAGACAAGTTGATGAAAGAAAGTTGTTATTTTATCGTAAATTCCACATAAAATATTTTTCTTTAGGTAAGACACTTTGCTGGTAAAGGTCGTGGTGTAGTAACAACACGAGAGTTTACGAAAGGAGAATTTGTAATCGAATATATTGGTGAATTAATCGATCAAGTAACAGCAAAGAAACGTGAAAAAATATACGCACAAGACCAGAACACTGGGTGTTATATGTATTATTTTCAACATCGTAATCATCAGTATTGGTAGGTATTTTCTTCATTATTGTTCATAAAATTATTGTAAATTATTGACCACTTACAACAGCACCATATTTTTAGCGTCGATGCAACAGCAGAGACTGATAAGTTAGGTAGATTAGTAAATCATTCAAGAAATGGTAATTTAATCGCTCGAGTCGTAGAAGTAGAGTCGACGCCACACCTGGTACTTACGGCGAAAGAAAATATACCTATTGGGGTGGAAATAACATATGATTACGGAGATCGAAGTCGCGAAGCTATTCGTCATCACCCGTGGTTGGCATTATAGCGCTTTCAAATAATTAATTAGTTATAATAGCATGATGTATTGTACAGCAGAATTCGTTCAATTGATTTTGTTCCTCCTATGAAGGAACAATAAATGCATATAGAGAATTTTAGTTGAATTTTATGAATTAATCTGAGTAAAAATATTTCTAAGATGAATGTATCTCTACTTTGATATTACAAATATGTAATTGTATACTTCCTTATCTATGTAACAAAGCAAGAGGAATTAGAAGTATTTGATATTTTATAAAATTGATAGTTTAGCTTGCATACGTGTTTTCTTTGTTACATAAATTTCATTCATAAACATTCATAAACTGTTAAAAACATCAAACTGACAAAATAGATATTAAACATTTTTAATCAAATACTTTTATAATATTGTTACTATTATGTTTAATTATTATTTTATGACTGTAAGACATTTTCGTGTCACAGTTTATGAACAAATATGTACAGTTTCTTTACGATCATTAATAACAAATGCTTCATCTAGTCTTAGATTCAGTCTAGTATTATTGACTATAGATAAGACACGTCATTAGACATCTCAATATACTAGGCGACAACCTTTCCTGGTTGAAGGATTTGTAATACATTGATATGATTACAAATGTGTTTTCTTTTCTTTTAAATATTTTATTACGGAGTACTTCGATCTCTGTGTCGCGATACCTGTACTGTAAAACAGTTACTTTTGTTTTCTGTCAATTTGTCACTGCCAAATTCCAAATGACATGAGAGGTAATTCGTAATTAACTTTATAAACGAAAGATGTTATGTAATAATATAAATAAAAGTAGTTTAATTGATAGAAGTAAATAATATTCGCAATCTCAATCTTTTTTGGAAATCTAGGAAACTGAGATATCGTAATTCATCTTTTATTATATGCAAATAAAAAACTAAAAGAAATGCCTTCATATGAAGAAATAAAATATCTATGATCTTTCATATTCTAAATAAACCTCTATAAAATTTTGTGTATATTTTGCCTAAGTACTTTCATCAATATTTCATCAGTATTTCTTTTATTGAATTATATTTACTATTAGTTTTAAGTATACCTTATAATAACTTATAAAACGAGTTAATAATTTACTGTAAAATTTTATCATTGCCAAGTATATTTATGCGATAATTTATTCGTGTTTTTTATCGATTTGTTGAAGCATTTTATACAATTGTATGACAGAAATAAATTAAAAAAATTAAAATTCTATGTTGATAGTAGTATTGTAATAATGTATGTTAATATTAATCATTATTGTCATTATCATTAGTATTATACAGGACATAACTTATACAAATACAGTTTTATTTTAGTGAGAATCATACATAAAATATGTAATTTATTTCGAATTTGTAAATAAACACATTATAGTATGTATTCTCACAAAATATATTAATATTTTATCATATGAATGAAACTACTTGACTCCCAATACAAAGTATTTTCGTAACAATAAATATATATTGCATTTATTGTTACGAAAATACTTTGTATTGGGAATTCTTATTTATTCTCCACTGTAATTTCTTCATCATCCTCAGAATTTTCACCGCTTCCTATAAAAGTTTCTTCTTTTGCTTTTAAAAATGGTGGTGGTAAAAGAGATGAGAACTCCGATTTTCTTGGTAAATGTATAATATTACTTAGTGACATTTCTTCTATTAACGTGTCATCCATATTCTTTCCCTTTAAATCTTCTTCACTTTTAATAATTGATTGAGCAACATTAGATTTTTCAGGCAATACATGTAATTGCAGTCTTGTTCCATAATTAGAAATTTTATTATTACTCTTTATTAAAGAAGAAGTATTAAAGGATGGCATGGGTGGAGATGTGGGAATTTGCTGAAGCTGATCATCTGAAGTACTTGTTTTTGTTATAGCTTTATACATTCGCTCAAGTGCTTTTGATTCTCTTTCAGACATAGATTTTTTCTTATCGGCTAAAGCGTCCTTTAATTCAACCATAAAATTTTTAAACAACGTTTTATCTCGTTTAGAACTGTACAGTGATATTTCGTCGGCTTCTTCACTCAAAGGTTTCAAATATTCTTCCCTAATATATTCTTCGAATACCTCATCCATAATTTCCGGTTCTGAATCAGTTACAATATGGATATTCGAATTTGCATTTAACATTGGAATATTCGTTTCCAAACAGTTAATTGTAGAACCACTATTTTGCGATTTTACAAGAAATAGACTACTAAACTCAATAAAATCTTTTGCAGTGTCAATACTTTTTTGAGCTGCAGTTAACTTCTGCATTGTGTTCTCCATACAACCTTCGTTTGTTACATCTTCAATTACATTGTTATCAATATCTTGGAGTATTGATAATATGTGGCTGTAAGCCAACTGTAATTTATTTGAAGCTAAATAGAGGTGCATATATAAATCTTGCCATTTAGATGAATCTGGACCTCTAAAATAATAGAAACACATAAACAATCTGTAATTTTTAACATTTATAAAGACATTTTAAAAAAGCATTCTTACCTGTATTTATATGATATGGGTTCTAGTTTAAAACTATAATAAGCATCAATGTGTTCTGATAACTTGTTTTTATATGTGCTTAAGTACATGATTAAAAAACGTATGATATAGGCCAATTGTAATTCAGGAATTTTCTTGTATGATTGTTGCCAAGTATAATTATCGTATGCTATAGTTAATAAGTATAACATCTCAGACTGAGTGAGGATATAAGTATGATATAGAGTCTATTAAAAAAATAACATAATGTATAAAAATATACACATATTAATTATAAAATAAGAACTAAAAGATATTTCATTTCAACCTTCAATTTTTGATAATTTATTTCACCATGTATTTCAAATGATTTACTATCAAATCTTGTTAATAAATCTTCATTACAAATATCTACTGGTAGCAGTTTTATAAGAGTTAAAGAAGCATGATAATAGATGCAAGCAATAACTCCCAAATATTTTACTAAATTTTCCATTATGGGTTGCAAATATTTCAGTCTACCTGCTGTGAGATCACTGTTGAATTAGATATATTAGAAATAATACAACATTACATAATAGTCTAATAAATTGTAAAATTTAAAAGCTTACGAAAATTGTTGGGAACTTTTCCCTTGGTGCAATTTTATTTTATACCCATATTTCAAAATTCTCAGTCCCTTCTTACAAAGATCAAAGAAATCATTCTGTAAAGACACAATAGATTTTAGATCCCTGTGTGCCCTTATTCTAAAAAATTCTATATAACTAATGCAATATAATACAGCTAATGCAAATAAACTAGCTGAACTTTTATATTGGGTATTATAAGACATATAGGCTGAGGATGATAAAATAGTGCCAAATAAAATAAATTTTGATGTTATAGTCCTGCAAAAAAGATAATATGGGTACGTTTTATTTGATTTAACTCTTGCACCAATTTTTGCTTTTTATAGTTGAGATAATTATAGTTAATTTCAGTATCATTTGATAAATTTAAAAGTTTACCTCCATGGTTTACATTCATATTTATCAAGAAAACTATGTATTGCACAACCATGATCATTTAAAAGAATTTTCGCATTTAAAATAGTTTCCACCTGTTTGTAGGATATACTATCATCCTAACATAAATAAAATTCTTCATTATAAATATTTCACAGTATTACTTAAGCATGTTGAATATAATATTTATACCTGAATTACTCCCAAGTATATAGAATATAATTTTTTAAAAATATTTTTTACGTTAAATATACAATCCTGAAAATACAAAAATTATTTATAAAATGCATATCGTATGATTTTCATTGGTTCATTTGAAAAAGTACTCACAAATAGTTTAAGATACTTCTTTTCATTTTTAGGTATTTGTTTTTCTATTGTTACACTTTCAAAGTCGGTATAACCTAATTTGCATAAATGTTCGTATAATGACGAACCCTAAAAAATAAAAAGTAAAATATAATAAAATATTAAACAATGATATATTATTGATTATTTATCAAATGTAGAAAAATTTAAAATACTTGTATGACAACATCTTCGTCTTCATCAGTAATATCAGTAGAATTCATGGTGTATTTATGTTTGAAACAAACAATGAATTATATAATATTATTTCAAGAATTTAAGTTACTTTTACATTCATAAAATATACTTGTCACGATATTTTATTGATATTTTTTAGGTTAGGTAAAGATATTTCACTCTAGATGTCACTTTATTTTTTTGTTGTATAATATATAATTTGAACAGTTTCATCTTTCCTTATTCAATATAATTCCTGTTTTAAACTTATTTAATTTATTCTATTTATATAAAATAGAAAAGCTACAGAACTGTTTTCATTATTGTCCTATATATGTATCTCTCACATTAACCTATATACTTTGAATTGTGTAGAGGTTAGTTTTTAAAGTTCTCACTTCTGTACCTCCAGTGAACCGGAAACAAAAATTCCTCGATTATTTTTTATATGCTTTTATCACGTTATTATTAAATAATGAAGAATTTGGTAGTAAAACAACACACTAGTCGTCTTTTAAATATCCTAGAAAATCAAATGCTAAATGTAAAAGATTTAAAAATATTGTATACTGTTGACTCAACTAATGATGATTTTTATATGCTTTTAAAAAATAAGTTATATAAAATTCCATCGAATAATGTGGAAGATATAAGTTTCTTCGAAATCGATGAAAATTTAGAATTCATCGGTTTGGGATATTGTAGTGTAACACAAGAAATATATGGTGTCTGTAAATCTGGCAATATTATAAGAATAAATTTAGAACCTGAATTTAGATACGAATTGATAACTGATTTAAACACAGATTTACAATGCATGAAATTAAGCCCAGATCATGAAATAATCATATTAGTTACAATTAGTGGTATTGTGATTACAATGGTATCTACTTTTGAAATAATCTCAGAGGTAAATCTGCATGCACAATATTTCGGTCAAAAGCAATTTGTGACTGTTGGTTGGGGTAAGAAGGAAACTCAGTTTCATGGTTCAGAAGGAAAAAAAGCAGCAATATCTAAACCAACAGAAATATGTGAAAACAATCTAGATGATGGATTATATAAAATAACTTGGCGTGATGATGGTTTGTTATTTGCTGTTGGTTTGTTACATCCCGAAAATAAAGTTAGACAGTTTAAGGTATTCAATAGAGAAGGTATTTTACAATACACCAGTGAGATCGCTAATGGTTTGGAAGGATCATTGTCATGGAAACCATCTGGTAGTTTAATTGCATCAACACAGATTTCACAAAACAAGCACCTTGTTGTATTCTTTGAGAAAAATGGTTTAAAACACAGAGAATTTTCACTTCCTTTTAAACCAAAAGAAATTAGGGTATGTTTGAAAATTTCCAATTATTATTATTCTGAATAAATTTAAGAGTATGATAATTTTAATATTTTAAAATTTATTTTAGGTGAAAGATTTATTTTGGTCATCAGATTCAGAAATTTTAACTATTTGGTGTCAAATTCAGGCAGATTCTTCTTCAGTTCTACAACTATGGACAGAAAATAATTATCATTGGTATTTGAAACAAACTATTAAATTTCCCACAGATAACTCATTGATATGTGCCACATGGAGTACAACATCCTGTTTCAAAAAGTTGATTGTTTTAACATACAAAGAACTTATCACGTTTGATTATAATTGGTCTGTTGATCATAGTAGAGGCATAACTGTACATGATAAATCTGTTATTGGCATCATTGATGGAAATAAGTCATTAATGACTGGTCTTAGAGTAGGAATTGTACCACCACCAATGGCACATAAAACTTTAGAAATTTCTGAATCCATAAATGCTATTGTTTTTGCACCTGATATAAAAGACAAAGCTACCTGGATAGACAGCAATGCATTCTTCTGTGTTTCTGCCAGCAAAAAATTAATATTTTACAAGTATTTAGTGGTAAATATAAATGAATTATAAATTGTTTAAAATTTCACAAAGATTAAAGGATAATTACTAATGCATTTAAAACATTAGGATTCATTCCTCTTAGACTATGAACATGTTGGAACATATGATATTAAATGGGATATTCTACTAGAACATAAAAATTTCTTTTACAATATGCATCATTTTTTATGGCTTAATGAAAACAACGTTTTATGTTCATTGTCAATAAATGATCAGAGTTTCCTTTGTGTTTTGATGTTAAGTGCAATAGAAGATCAAACACAGGGACAAGTTATATTGAGGTATATTTATGAGAAAAATTTGTTCAATTTAAAAGTAGTATAAATTATACTTTAGTTTCGAAAATTAATAATTCTTTAATGTTTAAAGGCGAATACACATTATGGATGGTTTAATTCAACACATAGTTCGTTCCCCAGATTCAGATGAAGCATACATAATTGTAGACAATTCCATTATAAAATATACAAAAGAAACAGAACTAATCCCAGTTGATACACAATTGCAAGGATATACCTATAAAGTAGAAGTTGTGAAAATTGGTACAAAGCACATGGTACTATCATTATATCATAGGAACTGTTTTGCAATTAATGGAAAGCAAATTGCTAACAATATCACAAGTTTTTTCATTCACTCGGAATTTTTACTTCTTACAACTGCACAAAATACTTTAATATGCGTTAACTTGAACGAGAATGACTTTGAAGAATTAATAAAGCAAGATTTGACAGTAAAGCCATGGGAAAATCGACTCAATGATAAGTCATTTTCAGGTAAACCAATCATTAATTTCTAATTGTTAAATTATTTTTATTATTATAATTAAGATGATTAATCAATATTTTTAGATATAAATATTAGAAGAGTGGAAAGGGGATCTCTATTGATTGCAGCTATTCCTAAAGATTCCAAAGTTATTTTGCAAATGCCTCGTGGAAATCTAGAATGCATTCAACCAAGGGCATTGTCTTTATATATTATCGGATTTTACTTAGACAATTGCAATTATTTATCTGCCTTCGATTTAATGCGGAGACAACGAATAAACTTGAACTTGATCTATGACTATAATCCAAAAAAATTTATCGAGAATGCAAATAAATTTGTGGAACAAGTTTCCAAAGCGAGTTGGTTAAGTTTATTCTTGTCTGAGTTAGCAGATGAAGACGTTACCACGACAATATATGCAAATTACTATCGAAGACATCAGTCAGAATCAAGAAACCTTGAAATAAATAAAATTGAATTAATTTGTAGTTTATTGCGAAACATTATGGAAGAAAAGAACAACTCTGATCATTTAATTCAACCAATATTAATCAGTTTGGTAAAAGATAAGAAAAAACAAGGAATAGAAGCTGCGCTAGCGAAAATAAAGGAGATTCAGAAGTTAGAGGAAAAACGTACGGGATATGAGGAACACATAATGTCTGTTGAAGCACTAAAATATCTGTTATACATAATGGATGTGAATGTACTATTTGATATAGCTCTAGGAATGTACGATTTTGATTTGACTATGTTCATTGCTTCTAAGTCACAAAAAGATCCCAAAGAATATATTCCATTTCTTAATGGCTTGAAAAAGCTTGACGAGAATTATATGAAATATTCTATTGATTTACATTTGAAACGCTATGAGTCTGCTCTTGAACATATTGCGAAAGAATCAAACAGATTTAACGAATGTATAAATTTGATACGCAATTATAATCTGTATACAAAAGCTTTAAAATTATTTGAGAAGAAAAGCAAAATGTATAAGGAGGTAGCCAGAAGTTATGGTGAATATTTATTGAATAAACGACACTATCATGAAGCTGGAATTATGTTTCATAGATCTGGTGATATCAAAGAAGCTTTAAATGCTTATAAATTAGCTAGTTGTTGGCAAGATGTTATTATACTATCTACTCAAATGGAACTAAGGTTGATATAAGCAATAGATATAAAACAAATTGTCGTCATTATCATAGATTTATAAATTTATAAAATTAAATTATATCAAATTATATTTCAGCGAAACAGAAAAACACGTGATTTACCAGGATCTTGTAGAACGTCTAAAAACTGATAAAAAGTATGAGGAAGCTGCACATATTTTAATGAATTATTTCAGAGATATGAAGGAAGCTATAATCTCTTTATGTAATGGTAAACGATGGAAAGATGCTGTAAGAATTGCACATGATACTAAAAATCTAGATTTGATTGGTAGGTTTACAATTTCAAAAATAATACATAAGTTAAATATCAATTTACTATCTTATTAATTAAAATTGTTATATTTTAGAATGTCATATAAAACCTAGTGTATACGAATATGCGGATCACACTCTATCACAAATAAAAAAAAATAGGCAAGATTTTGAACGATATAAATTGCGTCTTGCAACAGTCAGGCACAATATTTCTCAGAGAAACATAAAATCGGACAATGAAATACTTTGTGACAATGAGTCGATATGTAACAAAGGCATTTCAGATATTCTTAGCGATACAAGTAGCGTTGTTAGTTCAACTTTGAGTCAAAGATCGAGATTGTCCACTATGTCTGGGTAAAGACGTTTGAGAATAATGAATAAAGCTTTTTTAATGAATTTGTGTTAAAAATTAAATATGTTTACATGTGTATTACTTTTAGAAAAAGTTATAGATCCAGCAAAAATCGAAGAAAGCAGGAAAGGAAATTTTTAAGTTTAAAAGAAGGCAGTGTCTTCGAGGATTTGGCATTAATACAAACTTTGTATCAAATTATCAGCAATATGTACAAAGAACGAGGTTTGTGTACTTATTCATAGAAATTAATTATCATATAAAGATTATATAATATCTCTAATTTCAGATGATTTGCACATATTGATACAAATGCTTTTATATTTCGATGACGATGAATATGCGGAAAAAATACAAAATTCCATGGAAGAATTACTTTTAATAATAGAAAAAGATAAATCTGAAATCTGGGATAAATCTGCAGCTTCAAGCTTAGCAGAAATGGTACACATTACACTATAATTATAATTGAATTAATTAATTGCACTACTTTTTATGTTTGTAAAAAATTTTAGGAAAATACAGAACTCACGACGATGAAAGATTCACAAGGATTCTCTACCTGTTACAAATTAGTTGGTAAGTTATTGTTAAACTATTGAGGAAACTTATCTTAATTATTACTCGAATTTTCAGAATCTTATATTACACATCCACCGGTAGCTAATTCTTCACCTTGGAAATTGAACATATTTTACTAATTAATAACAGTAAATATTTTTAGAAATCTAATTTTGAATTATATTTTACAATTACAATCTCTCCATTAAAAAAAGGATACATTTATTTCTGCTTATTTTTCCATTTATTTAATAAATCTCTAAGTTATTTATCATTAAAGATAATTTCTCTCTAGGTATATATGAAATAAAATATGTTACAATAATTATCATAGTTTATAACAAAGTTTTGCGAGGCAAACTCGCAGCTTTATAGTAATCTATTGATTTATATTATAAAACAAACATTTCGATATAAATTCAAATATATATATTATAATATAATATTTAAATTTGTATGAATTATATATGATACCCGGAAGAAACATTATTACAATTTATTTTCTATTGAAATTTTCTTTACATAAATTTTATACAATATTTACGTTCCAAACGCACACTGACAAAATGTCAGATATGAACAGTCATGTTCATTGATATAATATTTGTGAAAATATTGATATCAAAGTATAGATTATTAATATCGTCTGGAATACTCGGGTATTTTCATACATTAACATTTAAAACTATTTATAGAACTAATATCAAAATAAAAATGTTTTTATAATCATGAATAAAAGTTAAAATTCTTCAATATTTCAGTATAAAAGATATGATTCACAATTTAAATACCTAAAAATCTTGTTTTCAATTAGATAAAAATTCGGCAAAATGTTCAATGACTACAGAGTTTAAAAATTATTGTATTTCTAATTTATAGTCTTTGCTAATTTATAGTTTATGAAATATATTAGAAATATTTTATATTAAATAATTGAACTATATTATAATCTATATTAAATATAATCTAAAATAACTATCTTATTATCATGTCTTTAGTACTTAATTAAATTTTATAGTCAATTGCAGTATTAATTTCTAAAATGATTTTGGACTGAAATCAAATCCATTCCAAATTTCCCAGCTTTCATTACTTTTTTTACACCTTAATCATTTTGCCGAAATTTTACTGAATTTAAACAGAGATCCTTTGACAAACGTTGTTCGATAGTTTTCTATAGTGATCCAAAAATATACACATTTCCATATCAATTGACTATACTCATGCTTCTTTCTTTTTCTCTCCTCTACTAAAAAACTTTCTGTATAATTACCCTAAATTGTGTAATTACGTGCATAGATAAAAAAATCTTTAATAAGTAATTTCCATACTAAGTATCTGGTTTTTAATAAATCAGATATTCAACAAAATGCAAACTACCCTTACTCAAGAATAAAGAATATTCGAGTTACATTATATCATACGGAAATACTTACTAAAGTTTTTCTTTCTTTCTTACGAACTTCGTACAGCAACCCCGTAATATTTAGAATTAAAATGTCCCATTTTTAATAGAACTTGTATACTTGAGGCTAATATCTGTAATTAAAACGAGACTACCATTCACAAACTTTTAATTTAATAGATAAACAACTGCATTTTCTGTCTGAAGTAATTTTTCCCTGCAACTTTTTATAGGTAAGGAATCATTAGTTACCTTACTGAATTTTGTTTGTAAGAATATTTTGCATACCAAATTATTTACTCCAATAAATTTTGGAGCGAAAGTCATTATTTAGAAATGATTTTAATATTCATCATGGTAACCATCAAAATAAATGTTTAATTATGACATTTTTTATATGAAAACAATATGATAGGAAAAAAATAGATGAGGATAGATGAAGATAGTCTCGTCTTTCTCCCTTTTTTTATTTAGTCTACTCATTTCATATGTTTCTACCTCTGAAAATGTATCATCCTATGTGCGTAGCAATTTAATTTGTCCAATGAAATATTGAACAAATAAATGTCTCACTACAATTATCTTTTAAAATGAATATTATACTGCGCTTTTATCTGCAGTAGCTAATAAATCTATTGTTGCTGATCTAAGTTCGGGTCGGGTACTAATCTTCATGCACTTTGCTTGGGCATATTTCTTCCTCACAGCTTGATACTTAATTTTATCCGCATTAACTATAATACTTGCTGTTTCCCGTACTACAGGGAATACGTCGTCCTTGGAATAGGTACTGTAATGTGCCAAGGTATTTGTCCAGACAACCTTTTGCTGGTCTTCGTCATCATTATCAATAATTCTGCATAATCAGATAAAACAATAATGATGAATTATTAGTAAATAATAATATCAACTATTATTTCATATTGATCCAATTTGCTTGTTTTGATTGATTTTTCTACATTAGGAAAGGAGAAAGCACAGTGACTTTAATCCTTTAAAATAATATTTTAATAGATAACTTACAGGAAAGCTAAATATATTGCTGCAGCTGCAATAAGGCTTGGGGGATAGTGGCACATTTCATAATGAACTAAGCTTTGTTCTAGAAAATATTTAGCCATTGTATGATGTATTGGGAGTGCCTAAAAACAATTTATTGAGTTAAAGACATAAAATTATGTGATATGAAAATTAACCAGTGATACAAATTTATAAATCACCTTTCCAGCTTTGCTGTACCTCCTTAGGAAATGTAAGGGTAATGGTCTACCAAAAGAATAATCTAATGTTTTCACAATAAGCATTTCCATTTGTAATATTTCTACCTTCGAGTATGCATTATCTGTGATATATACAAAATCATTTATATCTGGAGAATACATTTCTTCATACTTGCTAGCAATGAACATAGCAGTCACACCAACCAATTGTAACCTTTTCCTATTTATTGAGCGAAAAGCCTGTTGAAAGAAAACTTTCAATATTTATGTAGTTTTCTTCAAAGATAAATTTTAAGCTTTTACATCTAACAACAAACCTGTAAAAATCTATCAATGATAGCAACAGTTAGATATAATGTTTCTTGCATTAAATGAAATTGTTGGTGTACATCCACTAACCAATCTATAAGTACACTCCTCATTTTTGGCGAAACTTCTTGTCCATATAGATATCCTTTTGAAATAGGGTACATACTTTCTAGAGTTCTTAAGTATTCATAAATGTCATTACTATAAATAGAAACTAGACTAGGATTTCCTTTATCTTCTTCATCAATATCTTCAACTGCCAATAGATCTGAGGAGAATGATTGAACCTCCTTTTTAGCAGGTACTGATACCACACTCTCTTGAGAAACTGCAACCTTTATTACAGGTTTAACTATTTGTACAGGTAGTTTCTCAGTTGCTTTTTCTGGTGGTTTGATAGCTTGTTTTGGGGCTATAATCGGTTTCTTGTCTTTTATTAGCAAGCTAGTTCTATCAATGGGTTCTATGCCTCTTAATGTGTTCACTTTGTTTCCTATTTCACCCAAAGCAGCTCTTTTTGTCTTCCCAGGTATTGTGGTCACAGAAGACTTAAAATTCTTTGTATTTTCTTGATTTACAATATTCTGAAAATTTATTTCATGATCCATATTTTGACTTTCTTGTACAAATCTTACTTGTTAAAAAAAGAAATACTCCTACTCTTTCCATATATATAAAAATAGATAATATTGTTACATATATATTTCAAAACAGTAGTTATTGTAACAATAACTTTTTTGACAACTATCAAAACTATTTTTTACAAATATTCTGTATATATGGATAACAATATTATTTTTCAATAAATCCAACTAATTTAATCTACTAACTATTGTATTACTTACTTTATGTAACAATACATGGTAAGTATGAAGAGTTAAAAGTAAAATATTAATAAAATAGAAGGGGATATAACAAATATGAATTAAATATTTATGTACTGATCTTTCTAGCAAAATAATAATTAAATATTAAAAAGAGATCTTATCATTTAAACAATTTTTAATTTTTAATATATCCGAGTATAGAAATATAACATTATAATATGATGTAAATAAAATAAATATAATATAATTCATACAATAAATAGAAAATGAAATGTGTGCTTTTCGTGATGTAATTACCTAAGCAGCACAAAATTCCGCCTAAATCGGCTCTAAATGTTTACGAACGCATTTCCGTTTAAGATACACGATGCAACTTACAACTAATTACATCTTTAATATTTTTATAACAATTTTTACCTTAGAGTAACATTACATAACGAAGGAAAAGCTGAAATTTATGCAATTTATATAAAATATTAAAAGATGCACGGGGCTTTAAAGATCAAAATGTACGTTAATATTAAATTTCAAAAATCAAAATTCTTCGTTATTAAACAATCAAACGAGTGATATTAAAATTCGTATTATGAATATTAAAATACATACAGCAATCTGGATAAATCATAATGATTGTTATTTCGATGACTTTTGAAATAAATGAAGGGCATTTAAAGATGTCAGGAACAGACGGTTACCCTGTTCTATTGACCTCCCCTTGTTATCAATGGCTAATTTGATACACATCGATGTTTTTGAAATATTTAAAACTTACCGTGAGCGCGGTCCTATTTCTTAAAGCCATCGTTAACAAAGTCAGGAAATAATTACACGCAACACCAAAAGCTAGTCTTCCGATTAGTCTACTTCCACCGTCTCCCAAACAACGTTTAACTCGCAGTAACGACTCTGTCGGTTTGAATTTGTTTAGTCGATCGAACGGAAGTTCACCTTCTGCGGATGTTAGTATACAGAAGAAGAAATGCCGCGAAAGTCATGAAACCTGATTGGTCGATCGAATGGTAACGTATTTCAAACGTGTCACAACTATGTTTCACTTTTTTTATAAATTGATAAATTTCAGGTGGCTTTCTTGTTTATTATATGAATGAATTAATAGTATGAAAGTAAATTTAATTAACTATTTTAAATCGTTTTTCAGAAAATGACTATACTTTTTTTACTGATGTTAGTTTTATTTGCTAAATTAGTTTGAAGAGTGATGTATCTAAAAAATCATCATTTTTTAAATATTTGTACAACATTAGCTCTAAAATGTGCTATTTGTGAATTAAAAATTGTACAGTTATCTAATACAATCATATTATTTCACAAAAATGTTGAAATTCAGGATAGGTTCCCAATATTTTTTCTGGCAATGAGGCAATAAGCAATACATATTACAAGCAGTATTATATCGAAGACTCCCCAAACTTACTGACTATTAATTGTATTGTAAACAAAAATAAATTCTTTCATTGTTAAATAGTTGAATAATTAATACTTTCTAGTTTGAACTTTCTATTTTAAATTGACTTCCCAAAAACGTACTTTTTTTAATTGTATGAGTGTTCTAACAAGCCGACAATGTATGCTTTATAAATAATGTCTTGATACATATTTTCTATTTCATAATTATTTTTATTTCATGCGAAAGAAATGTTAAATCAAAGATATCAGAATTCCTTATGTCAATATGTACATTATATTGAAACAGCTGATTCAGTTTCTATTGACGTGTTGTCCTAAAATTTATACTTAAATATATTTATTTGCATTCTATTGCAATTAATTTTTTATTGTGTTTATTTGCTTTTTGCATGCAAATGTTCAGCGTAGAGCTTATAATTAATTAAACTTGACATAAATACTATAGATCACACATATAGTAACAATCGACAAATGTCGTTATTAGTTAATGTATAAACTCATTTATGATTATTATCTAACAATCATAAATTGAAAATGACAATAAACATCGATATCAAATTAAAGCGAGCTAGTAAAATATATCATGAAGGGGTCTGTACTATAATTTATGATAGAAACATTATAAAACAGAAAATGTTGAGGTTATGTTTTAGGAAATAGTTGCTGGTTTTATATTGCTACAAACTAATTCTGACGTTAAACACGATGGAATATTCTTAAGTATGGAAGGTTCGGTCAATTTACAGCTTAGTTCGAAGAATTTTGGCATTTTTGAAGCATTTTACAATTCTGTAAAAGTTAGTTTTACCTAGAAATTTTCAGAAGTATTTCTACAAATTATGGTTCTGTCATAAAATAAGAATCAAGTGGATTAACTAATTTTATCATTTGTATTTTCAGCCAATACAATTAGTGCAATATACTTTAGATGTTGCTCCGAGTGGCAAAATACCAAGTGGTAGAACAGAAATACCATTTGAATTACCACTAAAACCTAGAGGGACTAAGTCTTTGTATGAAACTTATCATGGAGTCTTTGTAAATATCCAATATTTTATACGCTGTGATATAAAAAGAAGTTTCTTAGCAAAAGATGTAAGCAAATCGTTGGAGTTCATAGTTGAAGATAAGGTGCCTCCTAAGATACAAAAAGAGGCCAGTAAACCAGTGTGTTTTAATATTATGCCAGAATCATTGCAAAACACAAGAGATAGAATCAATGTACCTAGATTTTGCATTTCTGGAAAACTAGATTCATTGTATTGCAAGATTTCTGAGCCCTTAACAGGAGAGGTAATAATACTATAATATGCATGATTTGTTTGATAAAGTAGTATGAAAAAACAATATTTTTGAAGGTGGTAATTGAACATTGTGAAGCTGTAATAAAGTCAATTGAACTGCAGTTGGTAAGAGTAGAGACATGTGGTTGTGCTGAAGGATATTCCAGAGATGGTAGGATGAGAATATATTAACATTTCATTTGTGATCTTATAATACTATCTATATTTCAGCTACTGAAATACAAAACATACAAATTGGCGAAGGAAATGTTTGCACAAATTTACCTATACCGATATATATGATATTCCCACGGTTATTTACATGTCCTACATTAAGTACGAGTAATTTTAAAGTCGGTAAGGTCATTATATGACTTTCATTCTGGATTTCTTTTATAATAAATTTGCTGATAAAAAGGTCATATTTCATTACAGAATTTGAAGTGAATTTGATCGTAATATTTGAAGATGATTATTTAGTTACGGAAAATTTCCCCATAATATTATCAAGATACTAAATCGTGTATAGGAATATAGTATTTTATATAAATTATATGTATTATTTACAAATTGTATATATTTCTTATAATAAATGCAAATTTATGTAATTTCATTGAAAAGAATGTAAAAAGAAATAATTTTTTATCCTAATGTACATATTAATGGATGGATAACTTATTGTATTAAAAATGTTTCTTTTTACTCCAGTCCAACCTTTTGAGCAAATAATTTATAATATTTTTCAACTTGTTTATTATGAGTCAGTCCAACTGAAGCCAGCAGCACCACATAACCAAGCACAAATGTTAATAATTTATGTTGTTTAAACCATGCCAATAATCCTTTATTGTTAATACATCTAAAATATTAGAAGTTTATACATTTCTATATCCATGTATTTAAAAAATATATAAAAGTAATGAATATTATACACATACCTTGCTGCTTGAACTTGTTGACTGTAAATAAGGAGGTATCGTACCCTTACCAATTCACTATTTGTTACCAAATAATATTTATTTGGAACTCTTCCACCTATGGAATCTAATACTAAACTTCTAGCATTATCTTCTGTACAACATACTTTGCATAAGAAATGATGAAACTTTCTTAATATGTATGATTTCTTTTAATATCTATTTACCTGAATCTCCCGTTTTTACATCTGTATGATTAATAAGTTCACATAAAGCTACGCAGCTCATTTCACTTCCTAATACACTACCTCCCCACCCATAGCCAATCGGACTATATGGTAAACTTACGCCTAATTCACTCGAAAGATATATTCCTTTACCAAATAATGAGTTCTAAAAGATATATTGCATTTAATCATGTTAGAAAATAGTAAAAAATGATATCATACATTAAGTAGATTATTTTACCTTACACATATTCTGTTGTAGACCATAATGTATAATGGAATGGAAGTTCTCTAGTCGACTACCATGATAAGCATAAAATGTTGTGTAGCCTTGAGCAATTGTTTTCCATCTGTCTTCTGAAGTAGATTGTTTTGTACTTGTGACTTGGAATATTAAATTTGGTGCAACTACTGGCATTTCTGAGGGTACTTTTCTCAATATCAAGTCATACTATATCGCAAACATTTTTCCAATATTCACAAGATTTAATTGTAAAATATGATTTGGAATGAAAATAAAAATTTCAACAAAATTTATGTTATCATGAATACATATATAATGAAACTTACATTTTCTTTTTTAATGCTTTTTATATAAGGATCTCTCAAGCGCACTAAAACCCACTGTAATAGATCTATAGCCATTCCATATTTTTCATATGCATCCGATTCTGATAATGCTTTCAATATTACAGCCAATGGGGGAATTACTTCTATAGCTCTTCTCTATAATTAAAATCAATATATTCAATGATTATTACTCTTTAAAATCATTAATATGCAAATTATAAAAACAATAAGATTGATGTTTTAAGAACTTTACCAAAGCTTCAATGTCTTTGCATTCATTTTTTATATACATTGGTGGAAATGGTTTTAAACAAGTATCATAGCGATATGTATTACAAGCTGCTACAAATAAGGACCATTTTAAATCAGCTGCTCTTAGGTCTTTTTCCAATACATGTTTTAAACATTGAACTTTTTTTTCAACATCTTCCTGATTTGTGGAATCCAATCGAATTGTATATGACATATCAAACTCAGATTCTTTACAAATCCCTTGATCCAAACTTTTCCTTAGATTGGGGTTAGATTTTTTCTTCTCTTTATCATTGTGAAAGGTTTGTTTCCTGCTTGCGCTATCCATTATTGAGATTAATCGAATCTAAATTAAAATTTTTAACAAACAAATTATTATTTTTCGACTCTGTGTTATAATTTCAATCAAGAATCTACCTACCCAATATTTACAAGTTTATATAATTATTTTGCGCTATATCGTATGTTTTCAATATTACAAAATCTTAGCTAATAAAGCGTTAACAAACTTCGATGATAATTTGTAAATTAATATTGTATATGTAACAAATATCAAATTGTATCACGTAGTAATCACAATAGTTATGATTTTGTCCAAATAACGGATAAATATAGTTATATAAAACATTAATCTCTTAAAGAAATATTTAATTCATAAATATAATTGCAATTTCCTTGGATAAAGAAAGTTAGTTTATTTCATACTTACAAAATTTTAAATTTCAAATATATTGCCGGTATTTTTTCATTTCTTTGGTCACAGTTACTAATGATTTAGTAATTTGCCATTATTCCGTACGAAACGAAGAAACAAAGAACAAAAAAGGTAAAAAAGACTAACAAGTTTTCATAAAACAGCAAATCAACGTAAAGCCCGCTATCATTCAAGCATTATAAACTATATGCACAAATAACTACTTCCTTTGAAACAATGTAATTCTTGGCAGTGATACAACTTTCACAAAACGAAATGTAGATCAATGCGAAAAATTGAACATCTTGGTAGGAATATTTGCATCTTAAGTTTCCTAATGTTTGCACACTTTTGTTCAAATTTATTTGAATTTTATATATACCGTAGATGTTCAATGAACAATTATAATTTTTTAAAATAATTGACTATTAAAAAATGCTACGTTTTTATTTTTGTATTAATCGTACAAATAAAGCGCAGTATTTAAAAAAAATAAATAACTGGTATAGGATCAAAAGAGTATTTTAACTATCATAGCTAAAATTCCATCCCATGCAAATTTTGTTTTAATATTAGCGTTTTGTAGTAATACCATTGCAATGTTATTTATTATATTGTATAATAGCTCTTCTGTATTCAATATAATATTGAATAATAGTAAAATATTTAATTACATTTATTTTGTATTTAATAATTTCTAAAATAAAAAATGTAAATAGGGTGAAATTTTTGTAATAGTGTTAACGTGATTTCCTTTAACGATAACTTTTGAGGGTTAATATATACATTTATACATACATAATGAGAAATTCTCTTTTAATTTATGTTATGCTTTACATTAGAATTAAATACATACATAATAATTAGTCACCAAATATTTCTTATCTCTTTAAATTGAAAAATAAATGACAAGTAGAGCGTGAAATGTTTACCTTTATAATGAGTTTAAAATACCCTTAAAAAATATCAAATTTTTCCAACGATTTGCAATATTCGACGACCGGCATCTTCGAAATGAAAATTTTTGTCAGTGACGAATGAAAAAAAGATAGCCTTTTATTTAAAATAATATATATAATCCTCCTCGTTACAACGAATTTGTACAGAAATCATGTGAACATTGGCCTGAAATCTCATTACTTCTATCGCAGATCACATATGTTTCATTACGTTCGTTTGTTACGCCGATGTTTCTCTCTTTTAGCTTAATATTATTTTTTACACCCCCCCCCCCCTTAATTTTTTATCAAATTCGTATATTAAAAGTACCAGACATACAAAAATACAATATATACATATAACTACAATACCAAAAATTGAAATCAGTTTATTGCAAGAAACGAATTAGTAACAATTTTATTATGTAATAAATACTTCTATTAAAATTACAAATAAGTAATGCATATTTCAAATAATATATGCAATAGATATTTCAAATAATTAGGAGCACATTTATAGGTGTTCAAAAACTATTTCATAAATTTTCATAAACTGCTTTTCCTGTTATTATCATTAATAAATATAAAATTTTACAATTTTGTAGGGTTTACGATGATTTAAATACTAGTAGCAAAGAGGAAATGTAATTCCAGTTATTAATTTATAAAGTGCATACTCATAAATTCCCTATACTATGTTACCGTATAGGGAAGTTTCTCAACAAAATTGGCAAGCGTGTAACTCAATGTCATGCTTCAAGGTAAACTATCGATGACGTCAGTGTACGTCACTTAACAAGTGGGAGTGGATGGATAGATGTCGGCAGCCGTGGTGCCTCTCGCGAATAATCGCACACGAAATTCACAACGGACGATAGCCCGCGTTGTCACGATAATGTTGTGTGCTTCTTAGCAATGTAGTTTTTCGCGGTGGAGAAGACAAGCGCAGAAGAAAAAAAAGAGAAAACGTTGAAGAAGTAAGAAAAAAAAAGACGACAAGGAGAAGGCAAAAGCGACACATCTCGCCACACGTGTTTCCGCGGTAAATGGAAAAACACCGAAATCGGTCTGCGCATGCCCGGCCACTGATGACGTCACGAAAATTGTGCTTTTGATCAAACTCACTCTCTCGCCGTTCCTTTTTTTTTTCACACCCGTGGATGTAATAATGTGGAAAGTGAAATAACTGTACGGAAAAGCTCTGTAGGAGCCGCGGAGAAGCCGGTGAAAATCGTAAGTAAATTTTACTATCCTTTTTATCATTAACAGAAGTCATCCGTTGACTTACAGTCTGTTAACATGGCCTTCACACAAATGTGCGCACACATGCGCGCAAACACTGATACACATGTAGGTATGTATGTATACACATGCACACTTGCATACACACACAGACACGTCGTAAGCGTTCACGATTTTCAGGAAAAAAAGCTCGTTGCTTTAGCGATGTTTTAATCGTCGCGTGTTTTTAAGCATTTACGAGTAAATTCATGAACTTATGTGATGAAGTTGAATAAATTGGATGAGTATGAAGGGCCTTTTTTCTTACACGAGATATATTGATCTTGTTCCAAAGGAACTGTTGAAAATGACAGGTCCTATTTTTATTTGGATATTGTTATTTTCTCTGTTAATTTCTTTTTATTCTTCTGTATTCTTTGTTAGATAGTTCTTCAACGTATCATATGGTTCTTTTTTTTATTAATTTCATCTCACGATGCATACTGATTTTCCGAAGTTTACCTCGTGTCTGTGTGTATCAGTGAAAAAAATAATGATTTTTGAAGAAAACCATCGTTTTTAGTTTAATGAAAAATAATTTTTCAAGGTGTCCGTAACTTCATGTTAGAATGTTTAATAACAAGTTCGTTCAATGTATATGAATATGGAAAACAGTCTTCCATGATCAATAAATATTCAAAGACTGTTTTTATAACAAATATACAATATTAACATAATTATATTTTTCTGTAAAGTGTGAATATCTTATTAAATTGATTATTTAATATTTATTAGAACTTCAATAAATGACAAAGATAATTTGTAAGATATTGGGATATATTAAAAAAGACTTTCCTATCATCACATTACATGGAAAATATCAGGAATATATAAATATTAGTATGTGTCTTTTACCTCTTTCATAATATAATAATTAATGAATAAAATTTAATTTTTAATTGAGTGTTAAATGGGATTAATATTTTGATAGTAAAGAATTAAATATTTCTCTTACTAGGTCATAACAATTAAGTTTTTATGTTCAAATAACGTAAATTAGATAGACTTTTTTGTATTTGTGCAGGGGATTCTAATAACGTAAAGAGTTTGTATTCTTTATTTACATGTTTTGCATTACAAATGATTTTCCATAAACGATTAATATCTAGCACGTAGTTTTATAACTTTATGCAAACATTCTTGTAACAGATCTTGAAATGAAGAAATGTTTTAGTCACTATGTAACAATTTGTAGACTTATTTCACACACATGTAGAAAATAAAAATTTCATAAAATGATACTAATGAAAAAAAAAGCAGCAGTTTTATACATAGAATTTGTTTTGATTATTCTTCATATATAGTGATATTTTCTGACAGTTTATATAAATAAAATGAACTTCTCATCATGCATTCAACATTTTCTCATATAATAAAAATCATATGATGCATGATGAGAGCAAATAAAGATTATAGAGATAAATACATAGAATAAATTTAGTAATTTATTTGTTTCAAAATATAGATTATTTTTGAAAAATATTTTTTATTAGAAGTTTTGTAAATAGCTGTGAGATGCTGCCACCTATAGACTTGAATCTTAATTGCATTTAGCTTCATCGGTAAAGTAGAGATCGGGTTTTTTTATGCTAATTTTTTTAATAAAATACGCAAAAGAAAAAGAAGAATAGATAAAATATGTATTTATAGTTTCGTTAATAATATGTAACATTCTTTCTAAATTTTTTTGTTATACATACTTTCTTTTATAATGAAGATGATACATCGTTAAGTCATCTTACAATTACAGAGTTGTTGCGAATGATATTTTTCTATAAGTCTTCTTATCTTTTTAAAGTAACATTCGTTTGAAACGTTCTTTCATAACAGATACCAAGAAGAAACAGAATTCATTATTCTACTCAGGAATACAAGAAAAGAAAAAAGTATATTTCGCACTGCCACTCCCTAGGGTGCTAACAGTGGTACCTCATTTGTCATAAAAAAGACCCTAGTTAACTTTATAATTTTACGTCACTCTTCTCCATCGTGAATGATCTGCTTTAAATCCTTTTTCTCGGAAGTTTTACGCGTCTATTAATTCCTTTATAGTCGATCCTTTGTATATCATAAAATTTTAAACATAAATAATACTTTAGTGAAATAATATTATCAGAATACTTTTATTATCTTGACGTCTAATACATTTTTATGGAATTTATTTTTCTACAATATGTTGTAGAACTTAATACTAGACCTGCCGATCTTTAATATGTATCTAAGTGTGTTATAAATAATTGATTGGTATTAAAGCAATATGATGAAAGTGAATAAAGTATATGTAATTATATTTGTGTCTATAAATAATAAAATTAAGCATTAATATTACCAAAGATACTTGTGTAAATACTTTTAATAATTGCAAAAACAGAAAATGTAATAACAATCGTTTTAACTGGTTTAATAGTTCCAGTGTTAATATATCTAGGGAAAAATGGAAGTAATTATTGTTATTTCTTGATTCATAATCTGAAGTTAGTTTAGTTTTTGAGTTCTCATGGGATTGTTAAGAGAAGAACATACCTGGCGAAATATGTAGCGATTCACGAAAGTAATATTCGAATACTTATCACAGAAAATTGTTATATTTATAAATATATCTGTTATACGAATAATTTTGAAACGAGATACCACCTCCATGATTATATTGATCTAATTTGAAACCAACCTAAAAATGTACACAGAAGTTACAAGATATTTATCATATTAAATATATTAGTAAGTGTTAAAGATGGTACCATTGAATAATATTGAGACTTATTAATATAACGATTAATAAACTATTTAAATACTTTTGTGATTTCTGTGAAATATATGCTTGTACTAAATATCTTGTAATTTCTATATACATTTTCAAATTTGTTACAAACTTCATCAATACAATCATGATACTCGGATCTCATAGCGGTGCTAATGTAATTTTAAAGCGTTTTATATAATACACGTAAAGATGTCTACAGGTATTCGAATAATTTGGCGAGCAATTGTATGTAGGGGGAACGCGATCTTTCACTCAGCGAAAGGAAGTTAACATGGGAACCAATGCGTTGGTCCGTTACGCGCATTTCGACGGCTGTATCAATTCTAGACTTATCGTGGAATCTCGCGGAACTTGAACCCGCCTAATAATGCGCGGCTGCTTGGTTACAAAGAATTACACGACCTCGTGGTACAAAGCGCGTTACAATGTAGGTCCTCAAATCTATGCAGATGGATGGAACTCGTATGACCTAAACGTTTGTCCATTATTTTGAAATATACATGAATAGAGTTATCTTACATGCCTCTTTGTAATTCGTTTTATCAAATCAGGTGAAATTAAATATCTCTTTTGCTGGAGTAACAAAAATATCGAATCGAATAATTTGAAAGCCGTAATTAGTCGAACTGAGTTGTCGAATTAGCAGCTATTAGTCGAATGATCGAAAATTCGATTTATCGAAAAATTCATTCGATTCTGTGGACGAGTTGAATGATCTAAGCTTGTGATAATTTAACACAACTCTGCTGGGTCCCTCGAATTTTTATATTTCATATATTCATTAACAATTAATCTCGTATATTATTCAAATTTCTTCTTCGTCACGATTGACGCGAAAATCTCAGTCTAAGATATCGAACTTCTTCTTTATTTCGATCTCAAAATCTTTTTTCTCTCTCAAAAGTTTTCTGTATACTTAATCCTTCTCTAGGAAAATTAGATACTTTCGATTATTCGAACAATTTGTATCTTACACGCGATTGAAATCTTTTTTTCAAAATTCTATTTGGATGAAAGCTTCGTCTATGATAGAATACATACCATCTAATTATACCAGTGAGAAACTGCACGGTCGATAGAAAGGAAAGTAGATAGAACTTTTTTTGGGTCAGTTCAGATATATAAATTTTCGATTTCGTATCGTGTCATGATTACTCTTACTCGAACGGCATTGGTTTCCGGTAATTTCATTGCACCCGAAAAAAGACCGAAGTTCATAAAAATTCCACGAAGAAATTGTGCACGTCGCCCTCGTCATCGATCCCGCCCACTCGCTAAAGAGAAAGAACAGTTTCATCGATAACCTTCCCGAGAACAACCCTAAACACTGACGTCATTCATTTTCGAAACATTATGCAAGCTTTGTGAATTGCATATTATCTTCTGCAAAGAAGCGTGAAACCTGAACTTTTCGATTCTTTAAGATGAACCGATGTCTTTTTGCTTTTTCGAATTAAGCCGAATCCAAGTATGTTCGTCTAAGGTCGTTTCCGCGTGTTCCGCCTCTTCGTTCATCTTATTAAGGAAAACAAAGGAGGGAAAAATGGAGGAAAGAAGAGATGAAAAGAGGAAAGGAAAATGAGGGAAAGTAGAGGAAAAAGGGAGTAAAATTGGCGAAGGAAAGAAAGAGAGATGGGGAAGAAAATGAAAGGGTTAAGGAAAGGAAGCAAAGGTGGAAAGAGCAGGGGAGGAAAGAAGGAAGAGAAAATAGAAATGAAGAGGATCGAAGGGGAATTATTAAGTACTTATATCTGGTTTTATGCGATGGCATGGTTCCGGTAGAAATTACTTAGCGTCTGTTTATTATAGGATTTTTATAGCGTACGAAAATCTATTCTCTTAATAAATTTTAGCGAATACTTTAGATTTGATTTGCCATAAATCAGTCAAGATTTTAAACCATAAATAGCGCGTATCTTATCCGAGCTTTCTACAAATTTCATTTAATTAGGAACTAAAGAGGATGTTAATTTTACCGAAGTCCTATTGTTTCATCCTTGAAATAATATTATCCTGGAATCAACCTGTTAACCTGGAAAATATAAGTTAACTCTTCGTCCGAATTCCTTTATTGATTTATTATATTGGTCTTATATATCTGTTACAAATAAATTATATCGTATATCTGCACTTGTGAGGATTAATACTCACTTAAGTGAAATTGAAATTTTAATAATACCAATGCGTACAAAAAGGTCTCACAGTATAGTAAAGAATCTATTAAAATCTTTTCACGATAGATTAAAATTTTATTTTAATTTCTGACAGAATTCATATTCAAAGCGCTAGAATTTTATGTCGATATAGAATTCTATTAAATTTATTACGTATTACACAATGTTACAATACCTAGAGTATATAATACTCGAGAAATTTTATTTTTATGGTAAATTATAAATTGTACAAATTACATCGTAATTTCTGTTAGAATTTCTGTTGATTAATTTCTTTCTAACTTTCTCACTAAACGACCATCCGATTAACAAGTTGAAGATTTTCTGTTCGACGTCACACGGTCGTCTGGAGAGCGACGTTTCGCGAGCAAAATTAAAAACAACCTTATATTGATGCTTTTCAACAGAAATTTATTTTATATAACGTAATATGAATATTTACAGCGATAAACATTATAGCAACAAGCCTTTCAAAAAGTGTAGACTCTACTTTATTTCGAAAAGCAACTATTATTTATTAAGATCGATTGACGTTGCTACGAGCTGCAAGGTTTAAATTATTACAAACTTTGTACCATCCATATATCTGGATTAAAAGGATATTCTATAAAATCTACAAAGAACGATTGCAGCTTCATTTTGCATCGCCTCTCGACCACGCAATTGTCTATAAAATTTATAAAATGAACAATACTGTTTCGACGATACTGTTTATAGTCACTTTATAGCAAAAGAAATTCTTCGGAAATATTGAACTTGAAAAGTGGAATTTTGGTCGCAAAAAGCGAATCTTTGGAACATTGTGGCGCCAATGTATCTCCTTCTCTTTTTTACACATCGCGAATTTCGTCTCGGTGAAATTGGCACAGTTGGAAGATTCACTTTGGTCTCGAATAAACGAGAACCAGGTGAGCCGATTGCAGATCGCCGGGACCACCATCGGTGGCTGCTTTGCAATCGATGGTGAATTTAGAAATAACGTTTAAAACGATTTGCCGGGATCTTTTAATGGGACCGGGCGCCGACTAATTTGATTCGGCCACTCTGCAATTCTGACGCTCGCTTTAATAATTCACCGGGCATACGTCGTATTCTTGGAACCGGAATAGATGGGTTATCCATGATAAAATATAATTCGAACGGTACGTGTGTCGCACGCGTATCAATTTTCTGTTGTGACAAAGCATGATTTTTCGAGTATCTATTCGCTAATAGGATATTCGAACTTGAACTTTGCTGGAGGGTATACAGAGGCTACAAAAAATAGTATACCATTGTAATTATTATGGCATTTATATACCAATTGATTAGGTTTATTAGATTAATTTTCGCGTCATTTGGTAGTACTTTTACGCGTGTGCAAAGAATTGATACGTATCGCAAAATTGAAACGTAGCATGTGTTGATAAAACGCATCATTGGAAAATTGGTAAATTTCGTAAAATATATTGACAAAATTTGATTGGAAAAATTTGAAACGCTCTATGTATTCTTACGTATTTTTCGATTTACGGATGGGATAATGAGAAGATCGATCGATTTGCACGGGGTATTATGGTACTTCCGAGTTTTATCTATAAATACGAGTTAGGACATTCTCTGTCGTGTGTTTTGTTTCTTAGGCAAGATATTTAATGCTTTTCTCGTTCGTTTACGTACTATTTTCATACTTCAACTATTTATATTTTTAATATTCAATAGGGTTGTAGATTTTTATTGCGTTAAGGAAAAGATAAGTGAATTCTTTTTATCTACAAACTTGATTTTCTTATTTTGTTCGTATACGTAAATTATTGTTCATATCTATTTCTGGAAATTCTTTACTTTCAAATTCCTTAGTTGTCTGAAGGTAATCAGTATTCATCATATATCAGAAATTACTTTCTAGAGAATTAAATTATGTACATATGTAATATTGCATATATTGGATAAATCCGGTTGGTATTGGACATTTTTAGCGTTGAAGTTCTTTTTTCTTTACCGGAAACAAGAAATTTTCTTTCTCCTAATACATATCTGTACTTGAAGAAAAATTAACATTTAGTACAAACACGATACAAAAATTCTTCAATGATTCCAAAATTTGTCTTTCGTTATTACCTTCATTCTAAAGAAAATCAACGTTCAATTAAATACATTAAAAAACAGTTTCTTAACACTAGAATAACCAGCCTGTAGTGTATTTGTATTTAAGCATATTATATATAAATATATTTTATAAGCTTTCTTATACTTTTATACTCCAATATTTCTTGAAAAGAAAGAGGAGCTCTTCTTTTTTGTTCCACAAGCTTTTGTTTCCGGGTATATGATTTATAATATTACGAAATAAGGATACATCATACACATGCATATAAAAATATCCAAAAAAGAAAAAGATGAAAACGGCAGGTATTGTGTTTGAAGAAGATTCCCATTACGTCATTTTTCTAGTACTTCGATATTCCTTGGAAAAAGAAGGAGGAAAGATCTTTCCTATCACTTCGTATCTTTCGCTAGATTATAATTTATAATATTACAGTTAAATTATGATATATAAAATAAACATATGAATATCGAATATAGAAAGAATACAGGAAGAAGAATTTTGTGCTAAAAAAAAAATGTCTACTCTATAGTCTTTCTTATATTCCAATATTCCTTGAAAAGAAAGAGAGAAGGAGCTTCCCTTTCTCGTTGCACTGCCTATCTTCCGTTTCCCGCGGTAGCCATGTTCCCGCGCATCACGGCTGAAGAAGAACCGGATGTCAGTTCCCCAGAAACTCTCTTCTCCCCCTTTCTGTCTCTCCCTGTCTCTCTCGCTCTTCCTCTTTCTCTCCGCAATATCGGAAAAAGCGTCCCAGCTCGTTTTCCTTTTAACCGTCATTTTTTCCCCCTGGTTAAAGCTAGGGCTGTCTTTGAGCCTTGCGTTCTCGCGTCAGGTCACGATTGACGTAAATCTGAACGCAACTCCGATGATTCCTTCCGCCTACTCTCACGTGCGATGTACACGTGTCATTGTGGTCAAAAGTCGATCGTCCTGCAGGTATACACACATACAGATGCACGTGCGTGTATCACGTACAAAATGCTAGCTGTTAGGAGGAAGAAAATTTCGACGACAGTAGACGGCTACGACGTTGACGCAAGTCCTCCCTCGTCGTTATTGTGGTTGTTTCTCATGCAAAATACGGGAAATACATCGTCTGACTCGTTCTATTTTGCGCCCCATCCCTCTCTCTTCCTTTGTTCCACTTCCTAAGCCCTTTTATCACGTGCTAATGACACGTGCTTCTGAATAGTCGTTTTTCCATCACATTTCAATGGGTTATGCTACTCGATTTGTCGTCCAGTGGTATTATGCGCAGGTTTCTTAATTTTAATTATTTGCTTTCTTGATTATCTTATTCATAATTTGTCATGGATTCGTTCGATACAATAGTTTCGGGATCTTTTAGTGGCGATAGTTTGAGGGGTTGTAGGATTAGGTTAGGGCTTATTAGGTTTGTTATTCGGTCGTATTATACGAAGGTTTTACGGAGTATTTCATTCATAAACTGAAGACCATTCGTAGTTTCTGTCGGTAGCTTTGGGGACTTTTGAATGGCGATACTTTGGAGGTGGTGAGATTAGGTCAGGTTTTGCCGTTTAAACTTATTATTTGATATTATTATGCGTATGTCTTTCAACCAGTTTTCCGTGAATTTAAGTGCATATAAGCCAAATTCGAATTGCGTAAAATATTTCGTAGATAGAAGCGGATAACGAATAAAGCAAAAGAACGTTAGTTCGGCACTCGTCTGATATACATAGTCGTCGAAATAATATACATAGAAGTATTTCAACTTGGATTGAAACGTCGTGTAGCAATATTTAATCACGTTACAATAATAGACGCGATAACGCTTATATATTTTAATTTCGATATCCTGTCGAAGACTTAAATTTTCATCCAGCACGTGTCACGGACGATCACCTCCACTTAACCTGAAAATGCACAATTCATTTCATTTCATTTTCGATATCGTGCAATAACGATATCCTGTCAGTTTCTCACCAAATTAGCATCCACCATAATATCGCCAAATTACAATCTGTCGTTTCTTGGAAGATGCTGAATAATCGTGTGGTATCTAAGATCGTGATTGGTGGCTGTGTGTACAGTCACAAAAAGCAAGTGTTTACGCGGGAACTGGTCCGCTCTCCCTTCCACTTTGCTGAGACGCGCGCCGCCTCCCCCCACCCCACGCTTCTCTAACCTATACTCGTTCCCCTCCCTCATCCCTGAACGCGGACCCGATCACCACGTGTTAGCAGCACGTGCTGCTTCGTCCATTTTCCGCGGTTTATAACGTGCACGAATATCCGATCGATTTTGTCATTATTCTCCGTCGATAAATAAAACAGCTTTGTTACGACTCGGCCGTTAATGAAGCGTCGACGGGCGTGCCAGTGAAATTTCTGTAATTGGCGTGCTACCTTTCATGATACGTATGTACCACATATATATACGATTGTGTACGTCGTTATGGTGATTCTCTGGCTGGAAAGAGCGGAGAGAGGAAGAGTTTGGCGAAGTATACGTACACATATGTACGTAAATAAGAGAGAGGTTAAGTTTGGTTTGGAGCAGATTGCGGATTTTTGAAGGTGCAAAAATGCGTACAATGCATATATTATGCAAGGGTATATAAAATATCCAAAGTGTAGTATTTATTGTAATATTTAGTAGATAACACAATTCTTAATCTAAGTACTTAGTATTTATATATAGATGAACATATGAATTTGTATAAATATTCGCTGTCTAGATCGGAGAAATAGTTTCAGAGCAGCATTTATGTATGTAGAGTTGGCGTTGAGGGTGTTTCGATTACAGTTATATTTGGAAAATTGGGGAGATATCATTGTTAGTATGTTGGGCTTGATATTTGTCATATTAAATGCTTAGTGACGTTTTAAGAAATGTTCTTTGCCCATATTGGATTCTATGAATTATATCGCTATATATTATGCATTATATTTTGTATAGCAAGTCGTGGATACTTTATGGTTTACGAAATTTCTTTTTTAAATATTCAGTAAACATTATATCTTGCTGACACATCCATAAATCACGAATTCCACCTTGTGATTTTCTATCGTTTATGAATTCCAATCTTCTTCTTCCAAACTTCCTCGACACCAATCCTACTAACATTTATACCATTCCTATCTATCAACATTTATTCTTTGCTGTATAGCAGAAAAATCTAGCCTAACCCTCTAACACCTACAATACAAATTTCCTAAGTGATAGACAACGTCAATCGTATCGATATTTCTACTACCTTGCTTTATCGCCCAGAAATAGACTCGTAAACTAACACGACTATAATATCTAATTCAGATCAATTAAGCTTAAATAAGCTTTAAATTATGTACATTCCTTATATTTTTACGTGCATAGGATATTTATTTAATTTATCAATAGCATTTCCTTTTTCATTTATATTTTATATTTTTATACTTTTATATTTTTAAATTATCCTGTTAAAATTCTTCGACATTTTGTTCTGTAGATTCACGAAAGATCGAGTACTCGTTTTCCATTTGCTATCTATTTGAAATCTGATTATTTCAACACAAATTCAAGCCACGTAAACTCAAATAGCTTGTATGAACATAATCATACAACTTGAATTTAAGTAAATTGGTTAATCTAAACGATGCTTAAGCTTCTATACGTCTTAATCACCGGGCGGCGAAGGCTGGGTCAGTTCTGACTCATGCAGATATTTCACGTTATTAAGTTACATTTACGCCGTTCAAGCCACATTGATCAATTCCATAAATTGAAGAATAGAGAAGGGGGATGATATTACAAACATTATTTTTGCAACTTGTATACTATTGTTTCTGATCAGTACGTATATAATCATATGCACTTAGAATATTCAATAATTTTAACGCAACTTTCAACGATCGTACGAATTTGCTGTATGTATATAGCGAGAAGTAAATACGAGTATAGTATACATTGAAGGCATGTTTACTCGAACAACTCTTACACATATGTTGTATAAATTAAAAATTGATCGGAAAGATATAAAGCATGTATCTATACAAATTAATAATAAAAACATAGATAAGAGAATAATTTACGAACATCTTCGTACGTCAATAATTTACGAGCCTCACTTTCGCAAAGTGTATACTCGCTTTCGCCTCTCACTGTATATACAATATTTTTATTATGTTTCTAATTATAATTAACGTTAAAACAACAATGGATTCTCAATATCCACGAAGGAGCACCGGCAAGGTGCCCCACAAAACGAATCCGCTATAATCGTCGGTACACTGTAGTGTATCCGATCTAGGGTACCAGAGGGGGTGTGTCGCCTCTGGGGGTGGTTCGGGGCGAGGGTACGTACGCGTCACGGCGCGGTATCGGAGGGGTCGATTATAAATTTTGCACGCGTGGTACGGTAACGTGCACGCTCCAGAGATTTCTATCGAGGATCCGATCCGATTCACTCGATACACCGTGCAGATAGGACAGCTTGATAGGGTTCGAAAAGAAAGATGACAAGGGGAGGGTGTGGAGCAAAGGGGAGAGAGCAGAACGTAGGCAGGTAGAGGAGGGTTGGGAAAGAGAACTTACAGTCCCTGGCGCAGGTACCATGCGCACCTACGTACACCTACGTTCCCCTAAGATTGCTACCTACGTAGTAGATAGATAGGTAGCTGCTTCTGCGTACCTGGCAAGGTGTATCATATACATATGTGTATATTTGTGTATGTATAGCTGTGTATATGTAGGTATGTGTATGAACTGTACAGGTAAAAGAAACGTCGTCATGGAAACGACCATGGCCACTCTCAATCAATACGCGATGGGATGTCGGTTCGGCCGGTGACGTCGGCTGAAAGCCCACGTGGTCCTATCGGCCACGTGCAACGCCTCCGTCCTTCTTTCTTTCCATCCCTGATTACCTATATTTTTTTATCTTTTTTTTTCTTTTTGGTACTTGTTTACCAGGTAATACCGACAAAGTTCCCGTGATTAAACAATTGTTATCGTCCTCGTATAACGCGACTTGAGAAGGGACGATGAAAATGAGATGCTCCTTAAGGAACTAACATCTAGAGAGATATTTACGAATAAAGAACGTACAAATCCGAAGCTAAAGAAAGTTCACATTTACGCGTTTTCGGTGCCATTTTGATTTTTGTATTTTTGTATCTATAAATTTCTTTTTTAATAATTGCGTCGAAATTGATTTTCGTCACGATATCGTTAATCTATTAAGTCTGTAAGATTATTTCGTTACAATATCTATTAAGCCTATAAGATTTTTTCGACTACTTTTTCGCCTATGATAACTTCGTTGAGATGAAATAGAAATGTTCACAATAGAGATTCTTTAACAATTTCCAGTGTAGTGTACATGCTTGGAATGTTTGTTTCGTTAGCGAGCTATTATATTTCGAATGTTTCTTTTGTGCGCGAACTATTATACGTGGAATGTGATTTTCGTGGGTAGACTATATTATACTTGAAATGCTACTTTCGTGGGTGTATAGATTTAACATAGCTGTGTATAAAGGATTTGAGCGTTTTGAATGACTAGGAACCAGTAGCTTGTAACACTGGTGCTAATGTTATCTAAGGTATTCGGGCGACATTAGGTTGTTTGGAATGTGGTTTCGAAGAGACGTGTTCATTAAATGTTATCCTCATCTTTCTTGTAGTATGTTAGCTACTTGTGTTCAATCAAAAATCTTCTATTTAGTGAAACTTGAGCTTTAAGTCAGTTCTAGCCATACTTGAAATTGTATCTTAAATTTCTTTTAAAGACCATGTTTTATCTGTAAATCCAGATTAAACCAAACGAGTATACGAAAATTGGTAACTATATTGCAACATATTCCACAATACAGCTCTCACCCTTTCTTACCTTTCCCAAAATAGTTTTCTCATCTTTCTTCTTTCTTTCCAAAGACTAGTTTCAACTCTAACGATAATTCTGAAACCTCGTTCAAAAATTTCGTTGGAAAGTTGCCACAACGAAATCCAAATTCTTTGTTTTCCCTAAACCCAGTATTATGTCTAAAGACACTAACATATAAAATCGATAAAATATCGTCTTCTGTTGGTCAAAAAATTTATCTACCTCCAACAAACTGTACCAAATCTTTACTCTTAGAAAATTCTCTCTAGAAAACTCCCACAGCGAAAACTAAATCCCCCGTTTCCCCTAAAATCTATCACCCATATACATAATCTCACCTTAATCCTCGTCAAACCTCTCCCATCCCCAGACCCTGTTCCACCTCTCCAAACGCTCTCACAATCGGACCAACAGCCTAACCACGAATCCACCGATCCGAGCGCAAAGCGAAGGCAGAAAAACGAGCAGAAGAGGCTCGAAGCAAATTACAGTGGGAAGGCTCAACTGCCTCTATCCGTGCGGTGTGGTACGCGACGAAAGGAGAGGATTGTAGCGTCGAGGAAGGCGGTAGGAAGGCAAGTAGAAGAGGTAGATGAAGTTTCGCGGAGGCTGGTGTGGCGCGCGTGGTTTGTCTGTTCTCAAGGTGTCCGAAGTGGAGAGTGTAGCGAAGGAGGAAGAGAGACGGAATGAGAAGAGCCGTGGACTTTGGTGGGGGCGAGAGCGACGCGGGGAGGGCCGTTGCGACGCCGGGCGTCCAGTGATCGCGCCTTAAAAGGTTCGACGCCGCACGCGCCCAACATCTGCCAGCTCGTTTCTCCTCTCTTCTCTTCCTCTGCTAGTTCGAGCAATACACGCGCGCCGCTGTCCCCCTCTCTACACACGTTTCGCATGTATGTGTTGCGTGCCGGTTACTGTGTGCGTTTGACGCGTGCACACGCGTAGAAAGGGAGAGGAAGAGAGAATCCATGGTAAGTTCGAGGAAAGAACCAGGGGAGAGTTCCACGGGGACATCTTGCTTCAGGAGCGTCTTCCTCCTTCTTGTTCTTCTGGTTCTTCTCTTGCTTCTTCTTCTTCTCCTTCTTCTCCATCTTCTCCTTCTTCTGTCTCTTCTTCTATCTCTTTTCCTACTTCTACTTCTTCTTCCTTTCCTTCTTCATCAGATGTGGAAAAATTGGAAGGAAATGAGCCGACTAGAGAAGAAGGCAGTAATTGTTAAAATTTGTAAAAGCTCGCTGTAATCTTAGAAATTCGCCTTTATGAATCTACAAAATTTCTATGACAGATTACAAATGTATTTTTTTATTAACTACTCTGATAATTTAGGTATTAAACAATCGATTTCTGGGAAATTGCCGTATATTCATAACGTACGTTCATAGTTTGCTAGGCTGTAAACTTGTAGAGTTTCTATGAAGAATTACAGATTGGTCATTTTAAGTACTATGATAGTTTTAATGTTAAAAAGCCAATTTATATTAGCATAAACATCCATAGCTTACTAGATAATAAATATATTCCTAATATTTTCTAGCAATATATCTTATTGCATTATCTTTTCACCTTAAACCAAGACCCAAAATATTAACAACTGCACAATGGATAAATGCTGTGCAAAAGTTCCTGGTTGGGTATATTCTTTATTTTATCTTTCAAAAGCGATATATTTTTGAAGAATTGCAAATAATACTGTGCAATTATGTAATGGTATTTATTTGTCGTTTTCTTTCATTTACTATATCTTTGTGTATAATGTTGGTTATTACCAATCGAATATTCACCAATCGAATAGAGAAAACTAGATATAAGAATGTAAGTCCTTCAAACTCAGGGCAAAAGAGTCATCAATAAATAGATAATACTGCCTTTCTCCATAGTTCAATAATATAGTGTGGCTGATCAATTATTGAATATATTTGAATAATAGATTCCATGGATAAATAATCGTATTATTAAATATGGGAAGGATATCAGGACAGAAGAGGAGCTTTGTTTTATATTGTAAAATACATAAGTGGGATCTTCGTTCTTCCTCCAAATTAAAAAAAAAAAAAAGGCATTTTATGTAGGTGATTGTTTTGAGTTCTCGAATAGAATATTTCAAAGATGTGTAGGTGGTGCGACAGGTTTTCATATGTTCCATATCACTGTTCATATTGGTATGAACATTTGTAGAAGAGTTACGATATGTCGTTTAAGTGGTATGAAGAATATTCATACGAATGTAGGTAGTGATTTTAGAAAAGAAATACCATTTTTATCAGACTTCTTTTCATTCTCTTTGCACCCTTCAATGAAAGAAAAATTAATATTATTCTAAATGAAAAAGTAAAATAAATCTTTAAATTTTATAAGAAGATATAAACCGACATTAAACGGTATATAATTTAACCATCAATTAATTCCAATGATTTCCATGAATCATTTCTACAAAAACTGATATAACATCGTTGAAAAAGGATATGCACTTCTTTACATAAAAAAACCATTGACATCAAACATTAGAAAAAACTTCCTTGTTCTATTCATCAACCTTTACATTCTTTCCAATTTATACCACCTATTAGGAGTTAATTACCTAATTTCCATAATACTATTTATTACATCACATTATACGTAAAAAGTAGTTCTCATAATTATCTCGAATCTTTCGCCGCTAAATTATCCTTTATTCTCTGCAAATTAATTAGTTCTCACCTGCCTGGTAAAATTAAATTCGTATCGAATCGCAAAAAGCTTAAACATTTCTTACTTCTTTGTTGGACTCGACGTTGTATTTTGTTCCATTTTTTTCACTTTTAGCATATTAAAGCTATTCTTTACTTTTAAAATTAGTAAATAAAAATATACATATATATATTTATATATATAAAATAATGAAGCTGTACATGCAAACATAATTATTATAATCATTCATCTACAAATTCATGGTTTTTGAGATATAATGAAATAAATGAAACTTAAAGAGAAATTAGTTTAATCTATTAAACACCATAATATAAATAATTATTTCCAGATGAAAATGTTGTAGTCAATGTTACTTTTATATATTATTTTAGATATTTTTGTAGATTTGAATTTTTTATAAATGCATAAACATCCTCAGTCTAGTAATTACACAGAAATTTCTGGTATAATATACCAAAATTTAATAAAAGTAAACACAATACTCTCTTGTTATTCCATTCAGTAAGTAAAACTATCTGCCTGCCTACGTCCTACGTTTTTCATTGTTCGCATGAAAATACGAATTGCATAAACACGTGCAATCTAGTTATTATAAAAACTTCAAAAAATAGAAAAATACGAGATATCAGATAATTATAAAATGTGTGTCTATACGTAACAAAGTTTTATAAAAGTATAAAATTGTAGCCGAAGCCTTTGAAGCTATTTCATAGAATATGAAATATAAGTCAATTAAAATAAAAATGCCGAATACCAGTAAAGTGAAACACAAAGGGCTCAGACAGAAGCTTCTTAAGAAAATTCTTTCGTACGAAACCATTTCCCTGAACGAAGCCTTTAAAAGAAGAAAAATATGAATAAGAGTAAAATGAAGAAGAAATGGAAGAAGAAGAAGAAGAAGAAGAATACTGAGAGAAGAGTCTACGTTTGGAATAAACGTAGTTCATGCGAGATTCTCCTCGCTCTCTTTATATGTGTTTATGTATGTACGTATATGTTGGTTTTCCTCTCCCTTCCCGCGTACACGCGGCTCGAGTGTGCGTTCACTCAACTCACGAGCCTCCCTCTTCTTGTTTTCCTCTTTTCCCGACCCTCTTCCTTCACGCCACCTCGTTTTCCCTCTCTTTTCGCCGGCCCTCGGCGTTCATTCTGCTTCGCTTCGAGTAGAATCGGCCCGCGTATCGTCTCGCGCGTCGAGTATCGCGTTTCAAGCTCCAGTTTGCGCGCGCCTCAAACAGGGACACACAGAGTTGCAGAAGAATCTCTGCGGATGGCTCTGTACTTTCACGATAGCTTTATAGTTCCTTCGATCTGCCACATTTTTTAACTAGAATCATATCGACTAGCTCAGCTGGCTGGAATTGAGAATGTCAGATTGGATCAGTTATAGAAGCTTTTGGGAGATTTGCTCCCGCTTTAGTCATTTCTTTCTGTTCTTCCTCTTCCGTGATCGTAGCTTTGGTCTTTGGTTTTGGACTTACGTTTGGTCAAAGCATTTTACAATCCTTTAGGTTTTTTGGAGAATATGGAATGGAGAATCTGGCTTTTCTTTTTATATTAGAGTTAGGTTTATAATGTTTAAAAGAATTGAGGGATAAAAACTGGGAAGTTGGGTTTGTTAGATCTATGGCTTTTACAAAAATATGAGTTAAAGATTCTGGGTTACCTTGCTCCAAAATTAGATTTATTATTTAGAATAAAATAGAGTAGAGATTTTTGTTTATTAAAATCAGTTTTATATTGGGATATGGGATAAATATCGTTTTTTATTAGAATTAGAATACTATATTATACTAATACTATAATAAATCATTCCTTAACAATCTGATCATTTTATTGAAACAATTAAAACAAACATTTCACGCTACAGTTGAATCGTAATCGATTATCTCAATACTCTCAATACTCAATACAAAACAATTTATCCACCTATCTGGATACATTTTCTTCGACATTCTCTGTTGTTTACTCGACCGGTTTCACAGTTCCGTACTTGTTAGCAATCGTTGTATCAATTATTAGACGTACCTCGTTAGATAGATGTGACCTTGCTAGCCGGCATGGCTTCGTTAAACACCAATTGCGTATCTGGCGAAGAAAGTGCGAAAGAGCTAATAAAACTTGTGGCGATAGCTCAAGAAAATTAAATAAACAAAAACATGATATATATTTTACTTCATAAAATTTGACGAATTTTAGGAATTTCGTTACATAACAGTTGATTTTTTTTCGTTATTTTTCACACGTGTGGACATTTTAGTTTCGTTTCTGCGTACACCAGAGAACATACCGAGACTCAGATCGTTCTAATATGTGTCTGGTCGCGTCGCGTTGGCCATGGCGAACCATGGGGTCCTATAACCGACGACGTGTGGCCCTACGTGTAGGCTAGGACTCCTTGCACTGCCCTCCCGCCACGTTATCCGCTACCATTCTCATTAAAATAAGAAATTTTTTCCTGATTATTTGTATCAGGATTGTCTGATTTTCATTTCAATTCAATCTTTTGTTTGCTTTTCTTTTTTCTTCTCGACATGACTCGCATGACAGTCTTGATAAATGGCTAAATGATTAAAAGTGGTAGTATCTCGGGGGATTAGATTCTCTCATAGAACATTATGTCTTTCAGAAGAGAGGAAACATTTTAAACTTGTTTATTGTCACTGAGATTTTAAGAATTGTACCTTCTAGGGCTGAAGATTGGCAAGTTAAGGGATTGGATAATAAAGTAAACGGGTTTCTGAAACAAGTAATTGGTACGAACATAATGGAAATTATAATAGAATCAATGGCTGAAGTTTCTTGTGATGCCTGAGTAAATCTTGATCCAATTTTCTAGGTTGGGTTTCAATTTAATAGACGAAGATGTTATAAAAGAAATGTTTGGTGAATGAAATTGAAACTATTAATTCCTATGTAAAGAAATTGAATTTTGGTCGTGCTGTTGATGGAATAGAGAATCTTAAACGGAGTCAGATCAAATTTCTATTAGGATGTTCATAGGTTATCGAAAGGCTGATTTTATGGGGAAATGTCTCTGTAGGAGAGAGGAACACGTGTCCTACAGTCGGTTGAGGCCACGTGTGAGGTGCAGGATGTTTGTATCAGCTCGCTCAGTTCGGTTTACTCGCACACGAGATATTGATCGATCGTTTGGTCGATATAACAGCAATTAGACCAACTTCCATTATATATTTCGATTTTAATGAAAGTCATTTCGGTTATCCACATTAAAATTGATGTCGGTTCATTGATTATAAAATAGCATTGATTCACTTACCGGCTCAATTATCGATTTCGATATCGATATTAATATCCATTCTAAAGTTGCTTCCAATTATATTATCAATTCTAGTATAATACTAGTTTAATTATTTACATATATTTAATTATTGATTTTAGTATCGCTTTCGAAATCGGCCATAATTCCAATGTTCATGTATATATCGATTCTATCATTTACTCTAATTTCAACTAGCTTCAATAATCTCCTCATTATCGATTACTATTATCCACGGAAATTTCGTTATCGATCCTCGCAAAGAGGTTACTCTCGAGATGCGCTACAATAGCCACAAATTTCTAAACCTCAACCAAAGCAATATAGTCCTAAAACGCCCAAGAGATTAAGCTTTAACAATCTCGAAGCTCCTCAGATTGCAACCGATCTGCCCCTGAACCCAACCGTATCACTAACTCGCGTACACGTTCCACCAAAAATTCCTCTTCGTTATATCTTGCATACCAAACGTCATATAAATAATTGCCTGCTTTTATTCGCTTCTCTGCTTGGCTAATCGCAGCTCCAACGTCTTCGAACCTATCTACGTGTTTTTATCCACCTGTACTTGCGAATCTTCATACACGATACAAGAGGAATATAGATGGAATAAAAGGTTTACGTGTGAAGCTCCGTTTTGAAGAAAACAGTTTAATTAAGTGTTGGCTTAGTACAAAGCCTGTAATAAACTTCCTAATTTATTTGCCTCGCAGACAAAGCGTCGCACGAGACAATTTGATTCCATATTTTTGTCTTATTTTCGCACGTAGAAAAGCCTGCTGCTGATTATATTTACTCAAACCCAGTCGATAATTAGCCAAGTTCAAGTACGCTTGACAAGTTTTCAAACTCGATTTTTCTCGAAAACGAACGAGAGAGAGAGAGAGAGAGAGAGAGGGAGAGGGAGAGAGAGAGAGAGGGTGAGAATAGGAGGGAACGAGTGAAGGGGGTAAAGGGAACGTGAACGGAAAACGTGGCGTGGCGGGGAGGGGGAGGAAGGCACACGTCACTTAGTTGAAGCACGTGCTCTGGTTTCTGGCGGCTGCTCCTGCTCAGCCTCGGTCTTAGACTCAGCCCTGGCGGCTGCGTTTAATTTTAGCCACGGAGCTTTAACATCGTCGTGTCATAGGACAAAGAATATGGCGCGTTGCACTCGCGCCAACATCTCTCGTGGCTCGTGGGTTCGTTCTAGCCCGCGAACGATTCCTAGTCGACGATCCTCCCCTCGATTTGTACTACTGGGTGGCTTAAAAGTCTTCGTTTCCAGTTGAAACTGGAAATTGTAGGGGTTATGATCGATATGCGTTGATGCGCGCAACAAAGAAAATCGTTATTCTATTGTTAATGGGGGTAAAATTGCAAGAAAGCTTCTTTTTCCATTCTTTTGCTTATATTTGTAATCCGCTTGTTACCTAAGCTTGTAACGAACGAAAACCTAACGCAATAATAATACTAATAATAATAATCAGAAAGGGAAGAATAAGAATAAATGATAAAATCTTTTTCTTCTTTTAGATTTTTATTCTTTCTTTTCTTTTCTGGATCGGTCAAGTTGGTATTATTTGTTTGTTTTCTAATTAATTAGTTTTCGTATTAATTTCGCGGTGGATCGAAGGGAAGAAAGAAACTGCGCTGACTATAGGTATACGACAGGCTTGCAATGACGCAAGTAACGCTGATCGATGAAGCGTGTACCGTGTGTACGCGTATAACTGGCCGTTTTATGAGCGATACGTAATATGCGACACGCGGCACCACGGCTCTTTCCATCTGTTGCTAACGCGCAGTTGCGGCCTCGCTCACGGGGATGATTCCCGAGGATGACTTTTTTAAACGTTTCCAAGACTTATTCCGACCTTTATGTATGAACAAATTTGCATAATTATTACACTTAGTATCGATTGTTAGATTTGTATTGGTGCTAGTCATTAGTAGCTAAGTAATGATCATACGTGGCAATATTTCAGAAGCCACATATTGATTAACTCCATAAATCGAAAAGCAGAAAAGAAAAATGACAACGTTGAAAACATTATTTTTAAAACCTTGAAATTTCTTATTATGTACGTTATTTTTTTGTAATAAATGAAAGCACGCGAGTAAGCAATTTGTTTTTGGAAAATTCAATATTAATCGTATATTTATGTAATGAAATTGTGAAATTGATAACAAGTAGAGTTGATCAGTTTGGCTTCCAAAGATAACATTTTGATAAAGTTTAAGTTTCGAAGATTCATTGTGAACTTTGCGTACCGAAAGATCTCTATAGCTTTTACGTCTTGTGCTGATTATTACTGATGTCAGCTATATTTGATAAAGTTCGGGTAATTTAAATTAGATAATCACGGTTCATATAAAATAATCTTTAACTAGCATTTCGAACTACTAATCGCAATACTTTGAACTTCGACGTAAATCACTTTCTTTAAGTAAGAAGAAAGATTAGAAAAAATATTCCATATAGTTCGACTTTTAACTTTTAGTATTTGCCGGTAGAAAGTTTTCATAAACGGTTATTGTAAGATAGGGTTGAGGTTATGTGGAGCGCGTGGGATCTTAAACGTAAGTCTTTCGTTGTGCGAGAAAATTGTTAGGGTTAAGAAAATGTCAAGGGTTAAAGTGTAACAGTACAATGAGGAATATAGGGAAAAATTATGTTTAAATTCTTTATACTGGCTGGTAAAATCGAGAGGCGACCTCATATATGAGATATTAAATATTCTGAATCGTAAAATCATAATTATACCTTTAATTAAACATAACCTCTTCAGGACATCAATTATACGTAACGTCTTTGAAAAAAGGTAACTATATGAATTTTTAATGTTCCATTTTAATTATTTAAATTAGAATCTAGATAAATTTCGCTCATAAGTATGAAAAGTAGAAAATGATTTCGAATTGATAACAGATAACGTAACGATAGTAAATTATAACAAATGGGAATTTGCAACCTCTTAAACTTACATTCGATCGAATTTGAAATTTAGATAAATTCTCTCGAAAAGAATTTAAAAATTGAAGGAAGAAACAAGTTGTAATTAGTAATTTGGTAATGTAATAAGCAAAGTCCGTATCTTCGTTTGAAATTCGTCCAAATTCCACTATGTTACAATGTTTAGCTTCAAGCAGAGTAATCCAGGCACGAATGAACGCGTGTGTGGAAGCATAGAAGCCCTTCACTGAAGCATCGTCGTTCGTGCTAAGCTGTAGCGTGGATTATACACGTGCGCACACGTTCTCTTGGGGATGCAGGCCCTCCTGGATCGTTTAGAACGTGGACCTAGAAACGAATCTACAATTATTTGTCGTAAAGTAGAACGTAATGGTTCAGTTAGAAAATTCGTTTCCTGTTTTCCTCGTGAATCTTCTCTTACGTAATCCTGAAACGTATCTTGAAATTTGATATGTTTGTTTCTTACACGTCAATGAAGTTCTAGACACGTAGTTTTCCTTTATTATACTTGCTGCAAAATACACAGAATTACTTTAAAGTGATTCAGAACGAATATTTAAGTTTTTTATATAACAATTTTTATATAAGCCACTTTAATATGAGATAATTAGTAAATAGGAAAAATAGACGAAAGAGAGTATAGAATTTGATGAAGTGAATCTTAATCCTTTCCTATATTATTAACTATATTTTGCATAAAAATTACTAGAAAATATTAATTAGTATGACGATAATAATTTATTAATTCTAGAAATATTTAAAGGTACTATGGAAGGTTTAAAAATCGTAAAGAAAGTAATTTAAAAAGATCGAAATATATTTTGTCTTATTCTTGTTAGATACATACGTGTAATTTAAAAGTTCTAGGAATTTAGTAATTCAGGAAAAGTTTGCTTTGAGTTTTGCGGTCGCTTGTAGCGACACCACCTTAAGGTGAATAGATCTAATTGGAGAGGGAAGTGTAACTTTGGTAGTCGCATGTTGGCACTCCCGTGAATCACATTGTGTATATTGAATTTGCTATTATCTCAATATGTTTTGCGATCTTTATTATGTATTCTATCATATGTTTTATTCTTTTTATTGTGGAAACCTTGTTAACATAAAGACAATCGCAGTCGCATTTGGAAAAAATTAATAGCAAAAGAGGTTCATCATACGAATAATACTGTGGGTGAAGGTTAGGATCATTTATTGTAATATGGCTACGTACAATTTAAAATTTAGTAACACATTATCGATATATTTTTCTTTAATTATCTATATATATATATTATATTATATCTATGAAAGTTCTAATTTGCAAATTCTATGACTTCTAATGAAATAAATTCTTTTAGTACATTATACTTTCTTGTAAAAACTTTAGAGCAAGCATGTTTCTGTAATAAATAATTAACGAAAAGAGAACATAGCTCGACAAAATTCGGTTACAGGAGGACTAATTAACATTCGCTGCTATTGACGCATTCTGTGCGTCAATTCCATTGTCCAAGTAATAACGCTAACCAACGCTGACGCAATTTTTACAGTATAGGTTATGTTCATTTGTGAAAGACAAACAAAACAGTATTGAAGAGGAAACATTATTACTTAAAATGAAGACGTCTTTTACGGACAAAGATGCAATTTCATTTTTAATTCAAATATTCATTTAATAATTGGACAAATCTACTATAATTAGAGTGGCGATTTAATTATCAGAGTGGCAGAAATTTCATATTATAATAGCTGATAATCTTTGCGTATTTTATATACTTTTGTTTGTATTATGCGAATTCCAATTATAATGTAATGCTTCGAAGATGTGATCCTAGCATTCAGTCACGAAGATACATGTAACGCTTGGCGTGGCCGCGAAGAAGGGTCGCGAGGAGTTCACGTAAGAGCGAAGGGATTGCAAGAAGGTTGAGGAGGGGGCGGAAGAAACGTTAAGACACAGGGGAGAAAGAAGGGAGAAAGCGCAAGTGCAGGCGGGAGGCTGCAGCCGGCTGTGCCGTCAGCTGCCGACAGATTTATCGAGTGGCACGTGCCGATCCGGAGCAATGTCGTTTTATGCCTTCCTCTTTCCTAGTCGGCGGCTTCGGTGAAGGCAAAAATTATTGTCGCCTTTGTTTCACCCTGGAAACTTCGCTCCTTCGCCAACTGTGTCGACTGTTCGTTCAATTTTTCTGATTTAACAATTTCAAATTCCTTTAAATTAATGTTAACGCTGTCTTCAATTATGAAATTTTAGTTTTTTTTATAGTGTTTGTCAGGGTTAATTATTCTAATAGGTTTTGAATATATGTAAATTTCATATTTGGAATTAGTGAATCAAGATGATAGCTTTTCTGAAGTTAATGAACTGCAAAATTCTTTATTGTGAATGTCAATTTAATGTTAATTGTTTTAGAACTTCAATTTTCTGTAGATTTAGTGATCTAAAACTTTAAACTCCGAATTTCGGATTTCTAAATAGACAAATTAATTTCCTTAGATCTGGCGATGTAAAATTTGTACTTCTGGATTTGGAAACCAAAAACATCAGAATCCCTGGAAAACGAAGTTTTCATCTGACGACCTGAAACTTTCATGATCCAAAGCTTTGCAATTTTTCTAAGAAGACAGAAGTTATTGTCAGAAGTTATTGCGATTAACTGTTACAGTAGAATGGAGATATATTCCGATGATTCGATGACCACATAAGTAATATAATAACATATATGATTTTTCCAAGTAAGAAAAGAGAAAATTTCCGAGTATTTTGGCACGACCGTGCTGGTTTTAGTTGCATGATCTCATCAATGAATCAGTTGGTCTTCAAGATTTGGCTCGCTTTTTGAGCTGACACTTCTCTGACGTATATATTCTGCTGTAATAATGGTGGACGTTGAAGAGGAAGTGGAAGGCGGTTTAAAAAAATATTGAGCGATCGGTAGTGGTACGATTGGTAACTGAAAATTGGGCAATTTGTTACACAACCTTCGAAATTATATAATTTTCCTGATACCCTTTCCTATTTTTTAATGTATCGTAAAAAAAACTAATCTTATGTTGCTACATAAAAATCATTATCTTCTGTAAAGAAATATGATCCCAAATATTATGTACAATAATTCTCTAAAAATTGGAAATTCCCTACCTTTTTTTTTCTTTCTGCATAATAATCACTTTATCCATTGGAATATTTCTAGAAAGATATTTTAGCCCAAACACTATACTCGATAATCCCCCTGACGAATGAAAATTTCAAATTTCTCCCCTTCGTATATGCCTGCACAAAAATTATTCTATTCCATTCAAAAATCTCTTAATAGATATTCATATACTCCAATGTAAATTCCCTATAAACGCCCAAACAGTGTCATCTTCTAAACGACATTCATATAACGTTGATATGACAACCCGAATACTGTATCCAATAATCTGTTAAAAAATAAATGGACAACGGTGTGAACTTTCGAACTCTGCCATCTTTCAAATGGCGATTCATTCCGATCGAAGCAAGACAGAGCGAACGATAACGATTTTCGTGGTGGCAGGCAGTATGGAACCGTATTAAGAGTGGCTTAAATTAATAACGACCGCTATTTTGGAGAAGCTTCCATGCTCCGTTAACCCGATTAAAGGTGAATACGGTGAACGGAGAAGATGGCATAAAGAATTCATTCGAATCTTCCAGCGTGACTGGTGCTTCGCTGATCCAATTGCCCTCGAGTAATTATGGAAACTTGGACGTTACGACAAGCTGCCGCGAATTTCGATCGTCGAGAATTTCACAAACCTATGCTTCGAGCCAAACCGATGGAAGAAAATCGGTTTTTAGTTGGAAGGAACAGGCATGGATAGGAATTACATTACGTCATGTCATTCGTTTGCCATCTTTCTGTTCGATTTATATATTTATAGAGCTGGTTTGAATAAAATAAGTCCACGGGATATTCCTATTTTGGTTCATTTTCGAATTTCAATTATTTGGCTGGTTAGGATTATTTTTTCTTTCGTTTTAACAATAATAATGTTTTCGAGGTTTAATTGCGGTGATTGGGTGTGGTTTGGATTGGTTTCGGTTAGTTTGCTATTGTTTGATTTGCAACCTTTTGGTTTTCGTTTGTAATTCTTGGATTCCAATTATTTTATTATCTCAATCGGCCTTTTTTCAATAGGGGTTGAGTTTAGATTAAGTTTGATTTAGGTTTGGGCTAGCTTGGGGTAATGTTTTATTGCGTTTTTCAATTCGAATTATCTCGCGTGAGGAGTGTTGAAAGTTCGATCAATAGAAGTCAATATTTGAACTAATTTCACATGTGTGTCTTTCTATATTGTTATTTCATTATTCATAATTGTAGGTCCGTGGCAGTTCGTGAAAGAATAGATAATAAATACTTTTGATTAAAATTAATTTACTTGTTTGGCGAATTATGTACAATTTCTTGTCTCTCTTCTGTAAACAAGTAACTGCAATAGTATAAAATGATAATTATAAACTGATAATCGAAAGTGATATATAAAGTGATATATGTTATGTACATGTGTAAAGAGTTATATTAGTTGGATTGTTCAGAAAATTGAAGGTTTAGAAACTTGAGTCCTCAAGAGTGTTTCTTTCCGACGGCTCGTGATAAACTATAACTTTAATATTGCCATTGCTGTGATCTCTTTCTTTTTTTTATAAAAGATGAAATAAATATTAACTTGGATACTTTTCTTTGAATTTTACGATTTTCAAAAATCAAGAATGTCTTCTTTTCTGTGTTTCAGGACCGCCGTCGTGAATGCAACACCGACCCTGGATCTTGGCTCCTACATGCAATAGAAAGGTAAGTCGTGGCTTATTTTTTGATAATAAGAGAAAAGGTTGAACTTAAATAATATCGAAGAAAAGTTCGTGAAAGTATATGAAAATTTCGCTCGTAAATCGTAATACAATCGGCAATATAAACGAAGCGAGTACGCTAACAGACATAAACAATGATAGTATTTTATATTTAAAAATAATATTCTATGTAAAAATATATAATAAATGGTGAATGAAAGAAATTAGTTTATCTGGTGTCACTGGGTTATCAAAAGAAAAAGAGATACTTCTTCGAAGCAGAAAGTCCCTTGCAGCTTCGATAAAGACTTTGTTGCGCACTACTCACACACGACCTTTCGAAACAATTTTCTAAAAATCTCAGAATTTTCCAAAATTAGTATTCAATGAAACTTTAATGACAAGCTATTTGCAAATTCTTTCAAAAACCAAAATTCATCATTCACGACATTAATCACTGTCAATACACGCCAAGAATATTCCATGAAACCTCTTCAAACCAAAAGTTAAATACCCAAATTATTCCATTATTTAAACTCAACTTGCCAATTCCTGCCTCAATTACAATCATAATAACCCTTCACAAATCACTATCTCGTACCAGGTTTAACTACCCCTACAAATATTTCATAAAAGGAGAATCCATTTTGGCAAAACCACCTTCAACATCTTTCAATATAAGAAACCAATTTGCCAATTTCTCCATCAATTACAGTTACGATAACCCTTTCACAAATCACTGTCTCATACCAATATCACCTACAAGAATCCCGTAATACGAAAGTCCATTCGTTTTTCCTTCTTTTTTTCTTTTATCATTTTTTCTTTTTCTTTTTTTGTTCTAAAATCACCTTCGACATTCTTGAACATCCTCCAACATTCCAAAGCAAGAAAAATTATTCCAATACGACTACAGTTTCTCTCGATGCACCTTCGAAACTTTTCTATTCTTGGTCGTCGTTTTGAACAGAACCACCCTCGACATCCTCCAACATTCCGATACTTGGTTCGATAACGTTTCTTTCATCGAACAACCGAATAACAGAATTATTCAATTCTTCAAACTATTATATGCACCATCTAAATGTCTGAACTCTCGTCTTGGTCGTCTCGATCATCGTCATCATCATCCATGTTCGTGGTCGTAGACTCGTGTCAGGGTAAGGTTAGTTCGTTCGACTCCGGTGCAAGCCGGTTGGACGTCCTAAGGAAAGAGCTGGTTGGTCGCGCACACAAAGACCATCGCAGAAAAGCTATATCGGTGGTATTTTGGTTTTGGCTCGGCTCGACCCGCGCAGTTCTGGGAGTGGAGTTCTAAAAACAGCAGAGGTAAGTCCTGCCTGCTTGTGCCTTGCTTGCTTGCCTTGCCTTTGCCTTGTGGCCGTTGCGTCTTGAGCCTTGCCACATCGGCATATTCGGTCTCTTCATCACTATCTCTTCTCTCTCACGTCGACTATTCTCTATACAAACAACAAACTAGAACAACAACAACAACAACGACTACTGTAAACCAGTATCCAGTGTTTCAGAATCCACCCTGTGCGTTCATAGAAACATTCGTAGGTGTTCCAAATATGTCTGATGGGTCTCTAGACACCATCCTTTCTCCTTCTTCTCGCCGTTCTTTCTTTCATTCTTCGTCTTCGCGATCCTGCGCACTCTTAGAGGTTCGTAGGTGTTCCAAATATGTCTGATTGGTCTCTGTTCCCTTTGTTTGTACTTCGTCATCCAGCTTCTGTGCTTTCGTGGGTACTCGTAGGTGTTTCAAATATTTTTGGATCTTTTCTACATTATACGTCATTCTTCCTTTGATTTCTTCCGTTCGTTCTTTGTCACGATTCCCTGCCTTCGTAGAGATTCCTATGTAGGTGTTTCAGATATTTTTGGTAGGTTTTCAGGTTATACGTTCTCCATTTGGTTTCCTATCTTTCGTCATTACTTTCGTCATTCTTTCTAAGTACGGAGATTGGTAGATGTCCGATTGCAGCATCCCCTTTGTTTACACTTTAGTTCTTCGTCCTTGAGGTTTTGCATATACGTACGTACACGTTTTTCAAACGTTTCAGATGGATTTTTCCTCTGCACTCATAGAGATTTCTAGATGTATCGAATATGTGTAACTGATCCCTAAACTGTTCTCTCGGTTCGTTCTTTGTCATCAAACGTCTGTGTATCCATAGATACAGTTTAGATGTTCCAAACGTCTCTGATTATTTTCTAGGTTATCCACTCTTCTTCCCTCGATTCGTTCTTCCATTCTTCAATACGATCTTGTGCAATCATAAAGATTCGTAGGTGTTACGAATGTTTTTGTTGCAACTCTAAACTATACGTTACTCTTCCCTTGGTCCACCTCTCCGTTATTCGTCATCAAACTCTTACGTATCCATAGCTATTCTCTTATACATTTTTCCATTCTTTATCACGATTCTCTGCAGCTATAGAGATTCGTAAGCGCTACAAACATTTCCTACAGGTCTCTACATCAAACGTTACTCTTCCTTCGGTCCACTCTGTCTTTCTTCATCATCGGCCAGCTTCCGTAGGTGTTTCAGAATACTCGTAGCAGCCTCTCTAGATTATCCAATCTTTTTCCATTCTTCCCCATCACGTTCCCATGCGACTGTTGCGATTCCTAAGTGCCCGAGTTATGTCTGACAGTCTTCTAACCTCTCTCCTCCACTTTTCGCCATCAAGCTGCTGCGTATCCATAGCAACTCGTAAGTGTTCCAAAAACGTCTGATAGGTTTCTAGAGTAATATATTTCTGTTCTGTCGAGTTGGTTCCCGTTCTTCGCGGCGGCAAAACTCTTTAGCGACTAGCCGATGCGATCGCTACACCGCTCTTCTTATAACTCGAGCATAGTATGCCGGTTTCATTCCCAGAAGGCACCCGGTGGCGAACCTTCTTTTAGGCACCCTCGCGACCGCCTCACCCGGATTTATTTCTTCACGCCGAAATTATTTTTGGGATCTTTTCACGCGGTTTGTTAATACACCACGCCACACCGGCAACTTCTATTCCTCTCCTCTCTCTGTCTCTTCACGCTTGTCGGACCTACGTTTTCGTTCGGTTCTTTCTCTTCCCGTTGCTGGTCTCGGTTCACCACTAAATGCCCGATCTTTCGCCGTACACGCGGGACCAGTTGCACGCCGAGCAGGATCAAGGAAACGTGTTCTCTTCGTCGTCTGTACACGTCGACCTATTCCCCTTTCTTTTCCAGTGGCGTTCGCCGACGTTGATCTTCCACGTTGCTTCGCCACTTCCTTGGGTCCAGTATACATCTCTGCCAGTGATCGCGCGTGTATCGTACAATCCTCAAGCTGTTTTGCTCTCACGTGCAGGTCTCAGGCAGACGCGTATCATTCGTCAACGACATTTTGCTTACTTTCCTGTATAAGTTGCTCTCAAACGACATCCGTCATCGCGTGTGTGCGTGTATCGTTCAATTCTACATCCGTTTTGCTTCGTCGTACAGACGTTCGCTCCACGATTGCTTCGTGAATTCTGTCCAGATCGTGAAATATTTGAATGTTCCTGCGCGATTATGGCAAATGTGATTACGGACAAATTCGTGCAGAGAATCCACGTGGATTAAAGGGTGGAACGATCGGCAGTCCGGAGATCATGGTTCGTCATGGCTGTCGCAGAGGTTTCGACGTAAGTTCCCACCATTTCCTAAGACACGCGCGCGCCATCCTCACGGCATTTAAAATTCTATTTGTAATAGAATTTTGTTTCGTTGGTCGACATCGAAGGTTTCTTCGACTTAGGATTTAACGTTGAATCGAAATGAATTATCGAATTTCAATTGCTCACCAGGGATTTGGCGAGTGCACGTACGTTTATGTTTATGACTTCGTAAGGTGGTTGAAGGAACGATAGCGAAAGTGGAACTGAATGGCTTTGGAGAGCGCGCGGGTGAAATTCTACATTTCTTATTCGACATATTATTCGAATAATTACTTTTGAAATTCTCGAGTTTCATTGCAATTCAAAGATGATCGAAAGTCGAACGAACGTTTGGAACGGGTAATAGAAAATTCAATTGAATGAAGCGCGTAATAAATTTTTGGCTGTAGGTACTGGCAAAGTAAGAGGTGATTGTCGTGAAAGCGTCGATGAAGAAAATTTATCGTATCGTAAATTCTTTGCTTCATCTATGGACGTAAGTGACATTAAGTTTTTAACGAATAACGTTCGTGTATTATGAAGAAGCACGAATAAATAAAGAGTATCTCAGTTCTATGCCCAATAAATTTCAATAATTATTTCTCAGCCCGAAAAGCTTAAAGGCATTTACAACATTTTTATAAAACTCGTGAAGCAAGTAGAATGTATCGTAGTCAAAATACTTGAGCGGATATCTTTAGGAAAAGCATATTCACGCCACGCTATACATCTTATTCTTCTACACTGTCACACAATAACGTGATACGATCGATTATATCATGCCTACGTCTTCTCGTTTAATGCAACAATATTACATTCCTCTGCTTTGAAGCTTGGGTGTTGATCTCGTCCTTTCAAGCCAAGAAAATATTCCGCACTTACCTCAATCATTCTTATCCCTTTTCTTCATCACCACTTTATTCAGTTCAATGAAATTTCCAATCCAGAACATCGTAACAATTTCCTTCAATCATACTACGTAAAGTTCGCGATATAATCATCGCTTATTCTAAATTATTTATCGCTAATGTAAATTATCAAAAAATTGTTGTTTCATGATATATATATATATAATATTCTACGGTATCCGAAATAAGAGAAACTATTACATAAAATATATCGGTATAAGAAATTCTCGTTAGATATTATAAATATAGATAGGAAATATAAATAATATTATTAAAAAATATTATTGTTCATTTAAAGAGTATATCGTCTGTAATCCTAGTTGATCTCTTTTAATACTCTGAGAGAATACAACAATGGGTTGATATATTCTACAGTGACGTTTAAATATCGCTCAATTAATTTCAAATAAATATATTACAAACGTGATAGAGGCAATTTCATATAGAAAATAGATTACAGTAGAAGAACCTTATACCGCTCGGCCATATTAAAAGTTAATGTGTCACCTAGGCGCACGTTAGTCAGACAAACCCTGTAGTCTTCGGTTGTGACGCGTTGCCAACACAATTTTGACAATTGCATCTGGCCGTAGTCGTAATATAACATTTTGAAATCGTCGGCCAACATATCTTGTTCATTAACCCTTGGCAAAAGTTTCGTGGCGTCTGCCGGACGCCAGTCTGCGTGTTTTTACGAACATTTTCTCGAACAATTTAAATAAACACTCTGAAACGTGTGAGTTGTTCGATTCGAAGAACGAATTTCTTTTTCTCTGATGTTAAGCAATCAAATTCTCTTCTCGCAACGCTATCCGAGAAGATTTTCCATTGAGAAATATTCGATTCGACTCGCCAAACGTTTTATGTACAGGGTGTGTTGTTAAAAACTTCAGACCAACTTTTCTATCATTGAAAGCGTTTTTGGATAGGGGATAGTCGAGTTGAAAATTACAGCTGGAATATTCGGAAGAATGTAGATTAATTTCGAGCGGCTAATATTTCTGCAACTTCGAGGATTCCTAATATTTTTAAAAATATTTTTGCATGGAATAATTGTGTTTAAAGTTACAGTTGGAATTTTTGGCGTTTTTTGAACACGGGATAGTCGAGTTGAAAATTACAGCTGGAATATTCGGAAGAATGTAGATTAATTTCGAGCGGCTAATATTTCTGCAACTTTAACGATTCCTATTTTTAAAAATCTTTTTGCATGAAATAATTATGTTTAAAGTTATATTTGGAATTTTTCAATCAATTCACATTAATTGGCAAATACTAGCTTCTATTCTTAAAAGTCTTTCTGCATAGGATAATAGCGTATAAATTTATATCTATGATATTTGGAAGAATAGAAATTTGGAAAGATACAAGTTACTTTTAAAATGGTAAAATTTTATTCCGAAGTGTTCAATTATTTCCGAAGCTATGTTTCACGTATTTCATATATTTAAGGGCAGAGTAGAAATTTTAATTAAAATAACGTACTAAATAATATCCGAGCTAGAGAGTCATGGTTTCGTGCGGATTCTACCGTGTTTTAATAAAAAAGATTCTAAAAGATCCACGACGTGTATTGTGCTTTATCGAGATATGTAAATATTCCTTAGATTCTATTCGAATTTACTTACTAAAATTCACCAAAATATTTCTTCGGAGAATATCAAAGTATACAGACGGGATAATAAATGTATTACGTAATAATACATTATAATGATCATGAAGGATAATGAAGGAATAAATTTCCACAGAATATAAATGCTTAAAATTAAGATATACAGGATGAGACAGGGGAAATTTTTTCTTCGACTTGGATGATTTATTCGCTATGAAACACCTAGTATGTAAATGTAGATCGGCGAATAACACGCAGATGGAACGTCACATTCGTTCTTCTGCCCTTTGCTCGTCACCTTGATCATCGTCCAAATCGAACGTAACAACGACGAATACCTACTCCTCGTTCACGTTCGCATCATTGTGATCGTCTCGCTATATCTAACCAAGCTATACCCTGGATCCATCGTCCCAACTGATCTCGCCGTTTTAGCTAATTCATTTTTCAATCCTCGAAATTCCACATATATGCGTCCCTATAGATAAATATTATTGGGACGCTTATGGAAAATTAGGAATCAATATGTACGAATATCGATCAGAGAATTGTTAAATGACTTTTAAAAGTTATTATTTTATTTTACATTTTAAATCGTAAGTTCTATATGTCGCGAATGTGATAAAAAGTACGTACGAAATGTTAATTTCGTGATAAATTTTCGAATAAAAAATAACGTTAAAAAATTATTACGCCACTTGAATAATTAAGGGAACCATTATTGTTTAAATGTCTCGTTTATAAGTCCAAAGATATTCATCGGATATCATAAATCGTATTTGTTTATAGCTAATGGTTTTTCAGTCCTCATAGATCTCTTCTTCGCGTCTTCTTGCGTCATACGAGACACGTTATCTTTATCTTTAATTTACCGTATAATTATGCTCTTTCATTTATATTTTGCTCTAATTTTGCTCTAATTTTGCCCTGCAAGTGTCTACGCCCGGTAACTACCTGTGTCTGTAAACGCACGTATTCCAATTGCTTCATCCTCTATGTAATTAAATAATCGAATAAATAATTGAATTAAAGAATTGTAAAAGTTAAACGCGAGAAATTCCGAGAAATATATCTCCGGATGACGATTCTTTATTGGGAATCGTAAAGGAATTAAAAAAAAAAAAAGGAGAGAGAAGAATAAAAGATCGATTGGATTTCTTTGGCGAAGATTAACGTTGCAAAGGCCAAGAGTAGTTTACACGTTAAATTAGTTCGCACTTTCACTAGCCTCTTTATACGCGTTTTATCTTCTTTCACCTCGCATAATCTGCAAGAGTTATTTCAGGGTAACTTTGCTTGGTGCGCTCGCGCGCTTTTTCCCTCGCATACACGAGCAGAGAAGGGTGAATGAGGATCAATTTGTAGCTCGTCACTCGACCACCTTGAAACTGTGTTATAATGATCGACGGGTTTCACCCCTTTTTAAAGACGCACTTGGCACAGAGAAACTTTCTTCGGGGAAAAGAAAACACTAGGTGTCTGCGTCTCTGTTTCGATTCGACAGAGATTTTCAAAATATTAGAAACCTCACCGTTTTCATATTTTTTCTTTTTTCTTGGGAAGGAATGGAGAAACGAGGAGGTATCTTTAATTTTAGAATGAGATAAGGTAGAACTTCTTTAATTCTTGATTCTAAGGTTCTTGCATCGCAATCTTGCTCACGTTTTCATGCAATTTCATTTAATTTATTAATTAAACGGGATAAGATCTGTTTCTGCGAGAAGGTAGTTACAAAGTAAGGGGAAGATAAGTATCACATAGCTTATGCGAGACAATAAGACGAACAGGCGTACAAGTAATCTGAATTAATTTACTTTGCGGACTGGAGACGTTTTACGTGCTTTATATCCTATAAAAATGTTAACTACTGTTAAAACAGTTAAAGAAAAAAAGTATTATATACAATACTGGTCGCTCGGAAAGTTCGTTCCGATTTCTAAGGAATCTGGTCGACATAAAAAATCATGCCGAAAAGTTTCTCGCCGAGAAACCTGAGAGGTTCAGCAAGCGTGGAATAAGATGGAGAAAAATCGTGGAACAAAATGCCACCTATATAATTGAGTTTATTTTATATAAATTTATATAATTCAATAGGTGTATGTCGGATCGAAATGTAAATCAGAATCAACTTCCTGAGCGACCTTTTTGTATCTTTTCAATCGCTCCAAAGGTACGCAGGAATTCAGGCTGTATGCTTGTCTGAGCATACGGTCCTCAAAGTGTTAAAACTACGTTAGTGCGTCGCTCGAGTTAGCTAAAGTTACATAAACCTTCTCTCTAAGGTTGCTGGTTGAGGTGGAAAAAAAGTTGGAATAATTGCGTAAAGAATTGGCATATAGGGATAGAGAAGAACAGAGGATAGAAGAAATGAGACTTAGACTAGAGAATAGGACGATGCGTGGAGGTTGATAAAGCTAAGGAGCTGTGGACAGTCGACAAATCCATTTGAGATTTCGAATAGAAAAATAGCCTCGTCAGCCAATCCGGTAACAAGTGGACAAAATCTATAATTTAGCGCGATAGAAGTCGGATAGTCGGATTTATAAGCGAAGAAGCTTCTTCAAAGATCCAACTATTTAACTAATTTCTGTGTCTGGTCAGGCGATATTTTGCAAACAGGAAGAATTGTTTGCAATGTTTTAACAGGATTTCAAGTAAAATTGAAATGGGGAATTTTACGCATCGCGCACATATGGCAAATAAAACATACAAATAGTGGAATGTTTAGATAGCGAAACATCCCAATAGTAGGATATTCGTGTACCGAAACGTTCGAATACTAAAACGTATAAATAGTAAAACGCTCGAACCAATTAAAATTTATATACCAAAAAATCAAATCTACCGTATGGCGGCATCAGATTGATAGAAAAATATTTCTGTAGTGTAACTTCCAACTAACAAATACGAGAAGACCTTCGAAACGTTGAAGCTCAGCTATCGGTGAATTATGAGCACGTAAGAATTCTTAACTAAAATCACCATAAAAGAGGAGCGCTTCCACTTATCCTATCGTTGATTTGCTCTATCGATTCCAAATGATGGTCGAAGTGCATCGAGATAAACGTAGAATGTATCCGATGAAAGTCACCCTAAACCATCAGGAGTGTTAGAGCTTCTCAGAGAGCAACGTAAAAGTGATACCAAACGGAGTGGACAACTATCTCGTAATCGGCCGAATAAAACGTTCGAACACATTCCCAACGTACTTTTGAGAATGACAAAAAAAACATTCCCTGGAAACAACGTGCTTCAAACGGTAAATCTGCGAACAACAACAATTGGAACAGAGAAAAGCATCGTGCAATCGTTATTAAGCATCGAAAACACTTTTCGATCCTCCTGGGGAGGTAAGCGCACTCTAATCGCTTCGATCGAGCAAATCGACAGGGACAAAGCTTCCGTTGCGAGTCGAAAGGGCTTCGTTTCCTCGGTGGAACCGTAAAAACAGAGAGAGTGGAACCTGTTGCTCCCCCTCGTCGTCGATGAAAGCGTGTGCCTGGCGATAGTTCACAGTGTGAACACACTGCAAAACGGGAATGATCGGATGGCCTCGCTCTCGCAGATTTCGTCCGGTCTTCGTGATACTAGTCACCTGGTGACGTCATCTCCGGAGTTTGGTCTTATTCTCTCGCTTTTGGTCGCGTGCCAAGTGCGCAGATCACACGTGCCACGGTTAAATGGCAGCTCTTGGTGCCTCTGCCACGGATTTCGTCCCGTTTCAAAAGATGAACGCGCCGAAACTCGTTCTACGGAGCTTTTTTGCCATTCGTAGAAGTACGTTGGGAATGTAGTTCCTTTCGTCCTTTTAATCGATGCAGGCAACTTGTCGTTGCTTCGTTGAATATTTGTTTTCGTAATTTTTTTCTTTTTTTTAAATTATATCTCCTTTTTACTTCGTCGTTGTCCTCCTTCATCTTTTCACGTTTGTCTTTTCCCGCTATTAGACATAGAAATTAATTCAGAGCGATTCCACTGGACTTTGAACCTCGCTATGACGAATGAATAAATAATAATATAGAAATCAACTTGGTTTGCTTTTTCTTTTTAGATTTTATCATCTATCTTTCGACTTTACTTTTCGATCAATTCTAATTTATTCAAATGATAGGAAATTACTTTCGAAACTTCTACATTCTTACATTTATGTGTTTTATAAATGTTCAAATTGGTAATTTAAAATTGACGAGTGAGAAAAATGTATACAAGTTTAAAGTGAATTAGTAATTAATGCAACGTAGAAGATAGCGAATAGATTTCTACTCAATGTTATTTTATATAATCATAGAGGAATAATTGTTATTATTCTTGGCCTCCTTAGGGGTACAATTATTACTATCGTTCTTTATCTTTTCAACGGAATAATCGTTATTCCCTCCAGTTTTGTGAAAGATGTTAGCTTTTCCTACCATTATATATAGATATTTCGTTTAATAGACAAATAAGAGTGACGACGTTTCTATCATGTTCGTAAAGCTTCAATTGCTATTTTATAATTGTGATTGACTAACTTCTCGTGGTCGATGCCAGAGAAAAATTGATTTACGTATTCTAAAATAGAGAGAAACTCGAGGAATAAGCGATTCCAGGCAGAATTTTAATGAATTATTTATATCTAGAATTGAAAGATATAACATTTTCTTCTCGTTTCTATTATACATTCAATTTACCTCCTATTAAGCATTTTTTTCCATTTATTAAAATTCAGAATCGTCACCTATGTTACTCAGATCCACTGACAGATACTAAATGAATTATTCGCATGATAACAATTTATTTATCAAAGCACGTATAAACATCTTAACTGTCTGATCCATAAAAATCAACGACTGAAAATAATCAGCTAAATCTATGCCCTTATACACACGCATTAAACGATTAGAGATGCAATCGGTAATATTTCAAGTTATATCATGCTCCTCGAATCCAAAACACTCAAACCCAACGTAAATTGATTTATCGAGGCGTAATAGAAACCGAGTCGAGAACACTTATCGAAAGGCCTATATATTCGAACACAGCAGGACACGTGTTCGTATTTTATAAGCGAACGGGCTGCAGAGAGATTTTCCAGCGTCGTCGGAAGCCAAGATGTTTCTACGGTGGTGGCAGGATGAGCGGATATCCGGTATGGCAACAGACGCCGCCTGGACCACGAATGTCGTGCGTCTGAGGGACAGGACAGCCGTTACGATCGCCTTTTCGACTCGCTAGTTTCGCTCTAGAGCCGAGAGATGGTTTGGTGGCCACCTGGTATTTTCATTCTCCATCCTTTATAGCCAGCCTTTCCTCCTTATACGGGAAGCTAGCTGTTCGTCGCACGTCTACCGACGACGTCTCGTGACGATTAACGAGATCTCACGAGTTCTTGCGATGGGTTGCGTCTGAAATGGCTGGAATGGCAACTATTGTCCGCTTGTTAAAATGAAATACGACGCAGGTTTCGTAGGTTAGCCTTTTTGGGAATTTTTAACGCTGTCGAAGTTTTGCTATTCGAACTTGAAATTTTAATTTAGTATTTAGGTCTTTCGGTAATACGAAATTTCGATCGTAGGAAACTCAGCTGAATCTTGGAAGGGTTGAAGATCTCTTAATATTGAGCGATATTTTCAAAGCTCTGTTATTCGATTGATGGTTTTTGAGGGAAGATGTGAAATTCTGATTGTTCGGATGTTAGAAGAGTCAAGGTTACGGAAATGCGCAAAGGGATTTCTTTAAATTTTGTGACATTTTTAAAGCCGTATTCTCTATTTATAGTTGTATCATGTGGTTCTTTTTTAGAAATGTGAATTTTCCGCTGTAGAATTTAGACTGGGTGAATATCGAAAAGAATATTGATCGAGAATATTTTGGAATTTTCGTTCACGTTTCCTTGCCAAGTTTTATCGTTTAGTGAATGTCCAGTTCCCTGATAATATGAAACTGCGACTAGGTAAAATTTAGAAAAGTTCCAAATATTTTCCATATTGTCTTTCCGAGCTTTATTATTTCGTTGGTATTTAACAAGAAATTTCAACGATCGACGTAATGCACTGATTCGACCAGAAAACATTCCTCACACGGAACCAACTAAGAAATTCCTCTCGTATGACGCACTTATCTAAAGCAACATAAAGTGCTAACTGCCCTAAAACTTACCTAGATAGGACTAGGTTCAAAATAATTTCTGATCTTCGTTAAACACGAAGCAACTTGCAACGAAGTTCAAACTCGGCAAATTTAATCGACTCAATGATGCTGGAAATGTTCCAACAGAATATTATGATTATTGAGAAAAGTATAGACGGTGGGAAGTCATAATGCGATATTCGTACATATCCAAGAGCATAGGGTACCACGGCACAGTGTGTCCCGATATTGCTATTGATCGGGGCTCTCCAAAGGTATTTGTTACGTGTAGGTATTGTTTTTCCTTCGCACCGTCGAGCAAAAGGAGATCACGAGGGCCGACATCCCTTTTACACAGTGCTCTAAGGTATCCGCGTCTAGTTAACCGTTCCCTTTTTCCTCGCTTTTTCCCCGCTTTCTCCGGAGCACGCTTTTTCAACGGCTATGCGACTCGATCGAACCCCGTTGCATCCTATGGGATCGTGCGATTTTTCCTTCGTATCTCTCGATGACAATTCTAACCATTAGGTTGCTGATATTTCTGTAAATTAATATCTTTACGGATAGAATTTAAAGAACGACGACTAGGTGGGAAATTATTTTGCTGGTTAAATATTATAAAAAAATACTATGTCGCGGATATTTTATATATGTTTGCGTATCATTTGTATCCTATACATTTTTGAAGATTTCACAATTTTTAGATTTTTATATTCTTAACGGATTTTTAAAATTCAGATAATCGCGTAGAAATTCGCAGTTTGCTAATCGTTCTTCCGCAGCGATTCAATCTTTATTAAAATTATTTTTATTGAAAGTTGTATTTTATAGCGAACCTAGTTTGCATTATCGCGCTATTCTCTTTCATAATTTGTATTTGGAATTTGCAGGGCAATGACGAGTTCTGTCGTTCGTAATCTTTATTGAGATATGGTCGACCTTTATTAAAGTAATTCTTACTGAAAGCTGTGGTACAGTTAGTTTGCGAATTAGTAGAATTGTACAATTTTGAAATACTATGTATAACAGCGCATTCGCTGGCGACATAAAATTATGTACTCTGACAAGCCATACTTAATTATCGTAGACGCTTAATTACAGAATTATTTTATAAGAACTTCTAAGAAGTGGAAAATGTTAGTATGGAAATGAGCATTATTGTTTTCTCAGTAGCGAATTATTTAATTTCGTACTTGGTATCCTCACGAGCAAAATACAAATTACTTCTCAAAGTACTAAACAATTATCTATGAAAACCACCACTTTATAATTATAATAATCTTGAATCTCGTTAACGTAAACTATAGCTGTTTCAGAATTGATGAACTTTTATGTAAAAGCTTTCTCCTCCTTGGCAGTCATTATTATTATTATTATTATGATATCCTGTTCACACACACACGCAGAGAAAATCCTTTCTATATGTAAAGAAATAAATAGATAAATAAATAGCATGTCATCTAAAGCGAAATCAAGTTAAACTAATAAAGCTGATTTACATAATGGGTTCGATTAAATGTGTTTTTCTGTTGCACGTTTAACATGCAGATGGAAATAGTTGAAGAAAGGAAAAACAAAGCGAACGAATCTTTCCAGCACCCACCTTGAATTTCAATTGCGTGATTTTCTTACTAAAAAATATATCGATACCTGTGATCGTCGGAGAATCTTAAATCCTACCATTATTAAAAAATAGTTTTCCTAATATATTGTGAAAATAATAATCCATTGACTGATATTTACGTAAATTCACATTTTCTTCGACATAATTAAAAAGAATAGAACCTAAGCAGTAGTTTGTTATATCCGTTAAATATTACAATAATTATATTTTGAATATTTTATAATTTTATATATTTGTCCATGTCATCTTTCAATTTTCTATAATTGCATAGAGATTCACGATCCAATAGTTTATTATTACGACCATCAACTTTCTCTATGGCGCGAAATTCTAATAATATTTATATAATCTGCAAGAATTAAATTTATCAGTCAAGAAATTATACAACATATATTATTTGCTATAAAACAATGATTATAGGTATTTTGAATACTCATCTCAAATTTTGTAAAATATCACGTACCGTATTTAGCAGAGGAAACATCCGATCTCAATGGAAAATTCAACGTACGCGACACACGCGACAGGCAACGTGTTAACCCTTTCATTATTAAGAACCCCAATAGTAACCATCCGTGAATTTATCCCTGTGCACGAACAGCCGCTATGCTGGACCATGCACGACTCGGTACACTGTTAAAACGACTTACTGCCCACTTACATAACCTATAAATAAACATCAGCGAGGAATGTGCAGTCAGGGCTTATCCTAATTTAGCTTATGCCAAGAAAATGTTTTAATTATATGATAGGATCCTTAATAATACCAAATGTTTCTTCTATCCAGATATATTTTATTTTATCCCCTCATTTTGTATGCGAAAATCTTCATGTACAATTGAACTAATATCATTGCTGAACTTTCCCAAGTCTTGAGTTACAAATTGCGGATATTAATAAACATCCTTAAATAGCAGTAATGAGTTTAATTAATAAAGCAAACGAAATTTTATCAGAAAACTTTTGAGATTATAGGTTATTTGACTATTCTGTTTGATGGAAAGTTATAAAATCGTAAGAGAAGAACTATAACCTATATCTTGTAACTAAACATTGCCCAATATGGGGAATTTATGCATTTATGGGAAATTTTCAGGTGCAAAAAACATTCCAAGTAGAATATTTATTATAATATTCAACAGATAAAACGAATCTTTATTTAGGTTCCATTTCCTTAGTTATATTTATAAAGACATAAAAGTGCATAAAATTCCGCCCTCTACTTATAACTTATCAATTTACTAATATTATTTCAGAAGATAAATTAGAAAACTAAAGTGTCGCGACCTCGGTATATTATTTTATAACTAAGAACATGCTATTTATCATCTTCCAAATTTCATATTTGATGAGAGGCACCTCGATCGATAATAAAGGGACCGTTCCAATGTTTCGGAGAACTCGATTCGATTCGATCTTGCGCGGTACGTGCACCGCGTTCAATCTGATATTAAATTCTACAGGAAAATCTCGAGAAGTCCATCTTCATTATCGGATGAACGACGCTTAACCGTGTGACCCGGTCGATCACTCGCAAATAGAATCGTATCGGGAATGACAGAAACGAGACGGACGGTGAAACGGAAATAGACGCCGGTTCCTGCAACTATCCGCGAAATAATCGGCATTATGATTAACTACGTTTCAGCGGGCCGATTATTCCGGCCGCGCAACTTGCCACGCTGACGTTTACCCGATACACGTTCCGTCCCATCGAGTCGCGACGCGAGCAATCAATGAAATGGAAACGCTCTCCATGCCCTGTCTTTGTGTTACGTGTACATGTGTGGTCTCCTCCACAAAATTATCTCTCTCTTCAACTATTCATATGCATTACATATTCTTCTCTTGTTAGGAATAGGAAGGAGGTTAGAAGGAATAATTTGAAAAAATGACCACTAACCATATGGCGCTGCTATCGCACGATTTTTGATTTAAATACGTACTTGAATTTATATTCACTGTACATACTGGCCATAAATATTAGGACACTGAGTATAAGTACTCGTTACACCTATTGAAAAATTCTAAAATATTTTACTTTATTTAGCATTTTACATTATAAGACACGTATAATATGAATGAAATAACAGATTTGTAATAAAATACATACTTCGAAAATAAAAGCAGTGGAGACCGTACAATTTAATACTAAATATCGGCTGGTGTATTATAATATTATAAGCCGTTTATTTACACAAAACAAAAAGTAGAGAAAATTGGTGAGACTATATAAGATAAGCATCAATCAAGTGGCTTGGCACTACAATTTTAAATGTTTCAAAAATTGAACTTTATCACTTCGGCTTATGGACGGCTCATATAATATGTACACTGACCCAGGAAAGAATTTGAAACATTACCATGAGAAGCTTTTATGTTCATATTGTGAGTGTTATATAAAGTATTTTAAAATCACATTAGAACTGTAATTAGACAGAATTGCTATGGTTATATTGGATAAAATTTGAAGCCAACCTGAAAATACATATGGATGGATCAGGAGATACAAGATCCTGACTGCAATCATATATTTAGTAGAGAATTATAATACATATGAATAGCCATCTTAAGTACATGATAAGTGTTAAATATGGTCCCGTTGAATATTGAGCGGGATCAATTTTTCTTTGCGAAATACATATGTGCTTGTACTAAATATCTTGTAATTCGTCTATGTATTCTCAGACTGGTTTCAAACGTTACCAATATAATCGTAACAGACAAGTCTTAGTAATTTACGTATATGAAATAATTTCGCATAGAAACTAAATGAGCTTCAATTAAGAAGATAGAAAAATGTTTACGATAAAAGACAGTTTATTATAGTTCAAGTAAAATCATGTTCGAAAATTTCTATTTCATTTATTCTTTACAACGAGAGTCTTTAACCTAAAAGTTACAAGCGTGATAATAAAAAGTAACATTTAAAAATTGTAGAAGTCAAATATCGAGAATTCTGATTCATTTTCTGATCAAAGAAAAAAGCCGCATTACAAACAGTGTGGACAGTTTAGACTTTAGTAGCGAGTTATCGAGAGTTCCAAGCATTCGTCCAAGGTATTTTTGTAATGCAAACCTCTCGGAAGCATCTCGCGTAAACTTGCACGCTCAAGAATGCATAATGTATCGGCGTGTCTTCACAAAAGTAGCTTACGTTCCGCGTTCAACGAAGATCATCCGACAATTTGACATCTGCCATTGTTGCAGACACAATTGCCACCGATCGGTCTACTCACTGCGATACATTGTGTTGTAACTGTTAAGCAACCTTAGACGTCATCAAACGCAATAACACCGTCCGCTTTGGAAAAAATTAATTGTTTGATTAGCAGGTTCTGGATTAGCTATTTCATAAATGGAAAAAATGAGATTTCTAATAATTATATGATTTTATACGTTCAAGTTAATGTTTTGAATCTACAGATTCTGTTCGACTAAATAATGTATAAAATTATTATGAGATTATTATTGGTATATTTATCTCGGTTTTCTACATTTATTTGCGTCTACGTTTGATATAAAGTTATTATTACATTTATCCTGATTTTGTTCATTGGCTGTAATCACAAGGATCTTTTATTCGTTGGAAAAATCAAATTTTGATAAAGATTTTACTCAATAATCGCAACTCGAAACCAACCCAGATATCTAATCTAGGTATATAATGAAAATGTAACGAGGCTAGTAAATAAAATCTAGCAAATTTATCTTCTTCGTATTGTATGATGATATTATAATTGAACTGCGGATTTTTATTCAAATTCATATTTTTATATAAATGAATGTAAATAGAAATTTTCGACCACTTACTATGTTAATATCTATTAAACTAAATTAGATGTAAGGTAGTCTATCTATGTAACACTGGATATTTTATATATACACATTGGATAATTTATATATTTTCTAACATAATAGTATCTAATAATAAATAATACATTTCTTAAATTCCCGGTATTCAATTTCTTATAAATAATGGCCACAAAACCAATTACGCGAGAGACAAGATATCAAACAAAAGTTCCCAGAAAATTCCCTAAACATATTGTATTTCTATCTCTCATTGTGTCACTAGTCCACCCGTCGGTCCTCTTTAGGCCACAACTCGAGTACAGGCACGCGTGCATCAGAATTGGCCGGTGTTGTCCTCCTCTACGGTATCGCTCGTTATCTCTATCCGGAGAATATTAATTACTTATCCACTATCCCGTTTCTCGCGTCTTTTCGCGCTCGGTCGACGAGATCGATAGGCTAGGATATATTGAACACTCGCCGGCTCTCTCGACGGGTTAGGTTATCCGGCCTCTGTAGGGGGACAGCTACATTGCAGCTCATGCATAATACATACGATCCGACCTGGAGTAGATTTATATTTACCCGCACCTGGGATAATTCGTTAAATATCGACAGGCATTGCCAGCTCTTGCTGCTGAGCTTTTTTCGCGTACGAAGATGATTCGACAGGACGTTTTTACTCTGCCAGTCTAGATTCTAGATACTCTTTGTTTTTCCTTCTTCTTCTTCTTCTCTCTCTCTCTCTCTCTCTCTCTCTCTCTCTCTCTCTCTCTCTCTCTCCCTCTCTTCTAAGGATGAATCTCTATTTCTATTTGCTATTACTGTATTAGTTTGAAAGAGGAACTGTGAACGTTCTTTATCGGTGTCTAGTGTTATTTGGTAAGGATAAATTAGGTTATGTTGTAATGATTTTATTAGAAGAAAATTGATAATCTTTTTAATTAATTGTTCCTGTAACTTAGAAATTAAAAATTCCTTTCAAAAGTTCATGTAATTAGAAAACTGTGGTAAAGATGGTTCTTAGGAGGTTATAATTAGGTTCATAATTGATTCTAAAAGCTTTCTTTTTCTTATAGTGGGAATGTAACACTCGTTAGTCAATTTTAGTGATTTACGATAGTGTTCAATTTGGATATTTCATAAAATGTTCAGTCAATTGATTTTCTCCCTTTTCCCTCATCTTGCCCGAAATTCAGGTCACTGTGACGATCGTGTGTGCCCTCTTGGGTGACTTCATCTTTTCGAAGAAGTAATTCTCTCGATCGAAGTAATATTCATCATTTAAATCTCACAGTAGAATCTACTAATTTTTCCATTTGATTTGTTAAATAATTTTCGGATTTTGAGAGCGTGTTAAGTTCAAACATTATACTTCCATAACTACTGCACTGTATTTTTAATGGTATTTTCAAGCAGGTTATTCAAATTTATCTCGAATATATCTTATCCAAATCTGTATGAAATTATCTATCTTTATTCTTCAATTAAAATCTTATATCTTGTTACAAATTTTTCACATTAACCTCCTAAATTACTTAATTAGTAGAATTATGCAGTTATCATAATATTTCATCTAATACGTAGATAAAGTGCCGAAGATATTTAAAGTAACCAAAGACAAGTGTTATTTGAATTCAGTTTCCATTTTGGAAAAACACCATCCCCTAATTTATCGAAATTGATTTGAAATATTACGTAATCAGGTTCGAAGTGTTCAAGCGACTCGAATGTGGCTCCTCGATTCAATTTCATTTCGCACGGCTGTCGGATGGCTGGCGAATAACTGATGGAAGCTAGTCGCTAGCAGCCATCAAGCGTCTCGGCTCGTTTAATATTTATCGAGTTGGATTTTCGAGTTTACCGATGGCATCCGCCGTGATATGGCCTCTGTATTTGTCTGCCCCCGTAATTCGACGTATTCGCCGCAATATTCGATCAATCGTCTTGTCAATTTCAAATACCGATCCCATACAAGTTAGAATATTGCTTGGTAGCGTCAACAATTTTCTCCTAGCATTCCATTTGTCACTATAAAAGCATGATCTCTCCCTGATTTTCATCGGTTAATTCCTTTTCAATCGAACGAATCACTGTTAGAAACGCAATGATGAGAATTTAACATAACATAACCTCAAATTAACTAATACGGTTGACAAACTTTAATTAATAAGAAATGATCTGCATAACGGCATTTGTGCAAGTTTTTGGATAAATACAAATAATGTTCGTGTTTTTGTAACTGATGTACTCAATGAATATTTAATGTTTGTATATTATGCATGTAACATATGTTGGATAGACATAATAAAGCAAAACGTATGGGATTAAAAATCTGGCATTGTATGTGTGTATAACGGATTAGGCAGGGATAAATGAGACTAATGTATATACATGTACGGATTGATAATTCAGCTGTGACATTATACTGGTAGGAGAACTGTACTGGCGTCAAGCTATTGACACGTAAAAGTGACGGTTCCATTATACGTGGTATCATGTCTATGTAATCTCATACTCAATGACTTAAGGATTTTAAGCTCGGAACTTGATCGCTAAATCAAATTTCGATGATACAACTATGTAATTAAAATCTTTTGTATTGACATCGAAATCTTTAAATATTTAAGAAATCGATTGTGCTATGTATGAAAATCTCATTAATCGAATCAAATTCGAATTCTAATCGCAGATAATCGAAATCAAATATCGAATATATTTACGTCTGACAGTTTACTCGATAGAATTTCATCTTATGTTGTTATGTTAGAAACGGCACATATTTGACTTTGATTTATTACTCGAACGATCGATAGAACACATGTATAATAATGTACATGTATCGATCGATAATCGTAGTTCAAATGGGGTACCGTTTATAATGCATTCGTTATTTTCATCCTCCAACGTACACTTTGAGTACCACAAGTGACACAGTGTAGTCGGTTAAATTCTTTAACCGCGTCGTTATTTCTGGCTGGCGAAATATTAATAAAGTGTAAAGATGCCACTTTTACGCATAGCTATCTGAACTTTTGTGGTTATAATTTACATTGACTCCGATATGAACCGACTTACAACTTCTGGGCGAAACGTTTATGAATGACCAGCGATATTTCGGTTACTTTCCTATATTCTTAAAAGAATGTATATTATTCTGAATGTTACGCTTTATTTTGAAATAAAAAGAATAGTCATACGTTGGTACTTCAAAAACCTCATCTGGCATATTTTTATTAGAATAATTTCTTCGTTTTTATTTATATAATATGTTGACAATATCTATAAAAGTTGACATTTTTTAATAATACACATTCACTTGTTATCTAAACATTTCTTTAAGTACCTCATATTTTGCAGATTTCGGATATCTTTTATTACTTACTATTATTTACTTTTATTTTTATTATCTACAATACTTTATCTAATTGTTAACCTTGCTGTGATTCTCGAATTTTTATATGCCAATTTTACTCTTACTTAAACAAGCAAGAAAACTTATAATATTTTAAGTAAAACTTCAGCATAAAATTGAAACTGAAAATCAAAAGGAAATTAAAGTAAAATTTCTTAGTGTTAGAAAAACACGACTGGGTTTGAATTGATATAAAAAGCGCAGCTGGGTTAGTTACTTCAAATAAAAAATTTCCTTTTCTCTTTAGATCATGTAATTGAATTTTCTAAGCGCAAAATGTGACCATAACACGTTGACTACCACGGTGACCACCGGTGACCCACGTTACTAAATTGTGTAGAACTAAATTTAGAACTAAATTGTTCTGAACAGTTCAAATAAGATAAATTTCATGGACTAAACAATTTTCAACAATGTGAATGATTTAGATAACATCGCCAGAAGAAAGTGCGCAAATACAATATATTTTGCAAAAATTAATTGTTATAATATAATGTATTTCAATTTATTACTTCCAGGGCATAATATATAAAATTTGTGTGGCAATCAACGTATTAAAATAATTAAAAGACAATCATCCATATATGGACATAAGAAAGGACTAATTGACAGTCGAAGATTATAACACGAAACTGTAATAACGTCGTTCAACGCGCGGTCGAAGCTGAAATGCCAGCGCGACTGTCGAGGCTGAAAGCGGTGCGCATGCGCGGCGCATACGGCGGCGCGCAATTGGCGAGTCGGCGTCTGACGTCGATCTCGGCTAGAGCCAATCAACGGTTGAACCTCGTCGACGTTAGTTCGGCGTGCCGAGGCGAACTTCAGAGGCGAGGTGGACCGACTGGTATGTGCAACACGGCCAGGCGCCCCCCTCCTCCTCTCTCATTTACCCTCTTTCTCTATTTCTCTTCCTCTCTCTTTCTTTCGTTCCCGTGCTCTCCACGCGACTTCCTCAAATCTTTATTTCAGGCTCGACCGCGAACTGGTCGAGGCGCGCGCGGCCCGCTTTTTTACCGTCCGATACGACGCTTCTAAATTTGAATCTTCTACGTGGAGCACAGTGCGAATCGACGGCTCCGCCGCACGTGAAAAAAATATATTTTAAGAAACGGACGCGCGTTTCTAGTCATCGCTTCTAGTCAGCCAGGATAATTCTAACCTAGCTAACCTAGCTTCCTGGTTAGCTGGATCCTGAAGAATCGTTTTTTCGCTTGGCGTTCATCTTTACACGTTTAATAAAGTCGTAAAGGTGAGAAAAAGAACACAGAAGGAGAAAGTATCGATATATCACGCATATATCGTGATACATACCAGAAGGGAACAAAGAAACGACAAAAGTGCAAGAAGACGAAGAAGACATTCAATCGCGAAACAATAAAGGAAGTTTCTTGTTGTCGCCGTATATACGTTGTCGTTATCGAATGGAATACGTTGATTGGCTTGTTTGTCGATGTTTGACGAACCCCAGATGAAATCCAGCGTGCGAACCAAGTGACGCGTGGTTGATCGTATCACCAGGAAAAAAAAAACGAGTGCAAGTTTTGATGTACGTGCCAAAAAGCTCGTGTGTTATTTCTACGTAATCGGCTTCGACGAGAAGTTTTGTTTTGATCTTAAAGTTGTACCTTTCGCGAGGGTGTTAGTGGGGAGATATCGATCGCGGGACCATTGACGTCCGTTCTGGAGAACGAGCTTTTCTCCTCGCACCTTTGACTAGGCTAACCTCTCGATAATTGTATTTTCTCACTTATAGCTTCGTATATACGTGTATACATATATTATAGATATATACATATGTACATATATATATATATCTATATCTCCTACATGTGTGTTTGCGTGTGCGAATGAAAATTAGATGCTGACTAGTTTTCAATAAAAGTTTGAAAAACGTGCCTGTAACAAAGTAAACTGTATTGTGACCAATGGAGGCTATTCCGTGAATCTCTAGTTTAACATTTGTCGACAACGGAAGTGGATCTGAAGACAAATATTATATCATTTGGATAATACGTTTCTCTCTCTCTCTCTCTCTCTCTCTCTCTCTCTTTCGCTCTTTCTCCCCCCTCTCTCTTTCTCTTTATGGTCGTTGAGCGATCAAGAAGTCACTTTTACGAGTCCAGATTTTTATTAAGACACAGATGGAATTTTGATACAGACAATAAACGTGTGGATTTTTGAAACTTCGCATGATCGAGTGCCTGAACGGAGATTCTCCAATTACATTGTGATAATAACATCTGTGAAGAGTGCGCGATCTCTCGCCATCTTTGTTTTGATATCGATTCAGTGTGCGCAAGAAGATCGATCGATTGGCGAACGAGCCGTCGAAATGTTCGACTGATCGAGCTCACTTCGAGTCGGTGAGTTTATCAAACGCAGTGTTCAATTGTGAAACAGTCCTTTTCTTGTTGATAGTTGGCTACAGTTATTTATCATTAGCAATGACACTAGGATGTTTTAGGTTCGGCGCGAATTTCGCACGTTTAAATCGTATAAAATATTCTATAAAAATTCGTTAAAATGCTTTCAGATATCTAATTTAGATAGATGTAATAGATGTAATAGATTTTTATATTTCTAATTATTTTCGTGACATAATAACGTAAAATCAATATCATACAGGAAAGGTTTTACTTAGTGGTATAAATGGATTAACATATAATTGGTCAATTTTTGAACGAATTTTATCTATGATAAAAATTTCTACAAGTTAGGTGATTTACTGTATACGATGTATAAATAGTATAATGTTTTTTTATTTTTCTTGCGCGATTCTCTAATGTAGTTACAGAAAATTATCAGTTAGCAGGTTCTTAAACATTTGAAGCCTGCAATTTATTCGATCATTGTCAAAATTTAAATTATATATATTATAAATATTCATAAGTTTATTTTATAAACACTTACCGTTAAATGTTATAAGTATTTAAGAAAAAAGAAAGCAATTTTGATTGCCCCGATTATATCTATAGGTTTCGTTTCTGTTTTTCTACTGGCACGTTTTTTACGAACGACGACACAATCACATGATGTATCAACGAGCGAATCAAACCCACCACGATATCGAGATAACGTTTATCCGGTTGCAAACTATTCGAAGGAAACGATTTGGCAAAGTTCAACATATCGTACTATGTACTAAGTACGCGTGTCGAGCTACGCTTCCAATGTGATAAAGTATATGTTATCGCAACTCGTGTGAGCCCTCCTATCGAAATTAGTATAGCAAATTAAAGTAGCCCATCTGCAACTTAACCTAACTAGTACGTTGTCATTTAAATATTGGATTGGTGTTAGCATCAAGTTGTTATTAGACAATTATGAATATTATTATACGATATTACTGTTTCGTAACAGAATTAAAAGCAGTGTTAGTATGGCTTGCATATCGGGACCAATGAAGTGTTAAATCTTCTCTAGTTATCGATGTTGATACCATATATCGAAGTTTGATATAGCACGACCACCTATGGAAAATAATATTTTTCTGGTAATTATGTTATGTTAGGGATTAAGATAAATAGTGTCACTAAGTATCATGAATATCTGGGAGCTGGTTTTCTATTTAATGACTGGTACTTAGTAATTGTTAGTTTTAAAGTTCTTGCAAAATTTTAAACATTTTTTTAAACTGTTAAATATTACTATTAAAGATTACTAGATGGTTATGCCGAGTGTTAGTGTAATAATTTCATCTATATGTCGCATTACAATGCAAGATGTGGAATATGAATGCTATGTTAACGTCCGTTAAAGTTAAAGGCAATTTCATCAAATTTAGATTTCTTTCGTTACACAATACAAAATTTATTCGATAAAGCAATTCACAATATTACACGAAACAAATAGAAAATCCCCAAGAAACTATAACTAGGAGAAAGTAAAATATTGCATCACAATATCTCCTTAATAAACACCACAAAACGTATAGAATAAAACACACAAGATTACATGGAATGAAACAAAATTTTTAGAAAAATTGTAATTACAAGAAACTAACAAATTTCGACTGGGCGTCTATTTAATAAACGTCAAATATTTACAACTAGATACGTAAATTAAAAGAATCAACGGAAATATTCCTAAAAATATCATAATTCATATTTATTACGAATATAATTTAAAAAATGCAACTTAGACGGAAATTTTACCTACTAAATATCATAACAAATACCAGATATATCTTCGCGTAGTATATACGTTCTATGCATTTTTGAACCTCCAAATTTTCTATAAATGCATGAAAATCCGCAGCCTAGTAATTGAATAAAAATCAGAGAAGTAACATTTAAATATCTTTAGATAGAATCGAATCACATCAATTTATAAAGTCCATTGAACACAGATTGTTATTTCGAACAGGGAGCAAAGAATAAAAAGCTGGTGGTTCATAATATAGCGAGACATTACTCGATTCGATAGGGATAGCTTCTGGACGCGAGTGCAAAATGCGACGTGTATAGAGAAATACGCGGTGGTCGCTGACCCTCGGTTCGCGTTCTACGCTCTTGTATAATAAACCGAATTCGATCGGACGACAGCTCGAGCGGCAACCTCTTCTCTCTCTAGCCTCTCCACGAGTGTTCTCTTTATTGTCACTAGTCACTAGCAAAGAGAAGCATCGAGCGGGTGGACCCTCTATTGCTTTTTGCTCGAGCTTTCTTTTTTCATCGCCGATAGCCAATAATAATCATTCGCGGAATTTCACAATACGAGAAACGTGCGATCGGCTTGCTGAATGAACGATTCATTCCATTATCTTCTATTTTGAAATAAATGGAAAATTCGCGACGGAATTTGTCTCGATTGTAACTTGACGCTTATCGTGTAATCACACTGTAATAGATAATAATACATGTACATCGGTTGGAATTAAATCATCTTTTTTAAGGCACTTTATCGCGCTCTAAACAATATCGCAAAATTTCCAGTACCATACGAACTGTACGAAAGTATATACTTTCATATATATTTAATATTAATAATGGAAGATCATAGGAAAAGAATACGACGACATATCTTTTATGCTTCTATAGTAAATGTACTACGTATTTGAAGTCTAGTTACTGAAGAAGCTGTGTCTCTATATAAGTTCTGAATTAAATACACGTTTTCATTATCATAATGTTGCTTATGCACTTATCTTTTACTTTTCTTTTCGCAGCTTAGAAAAATTCATCGCCTACTTTTAAAAGATTTATATAGATTATCCCCGTTTTTAATTATACCATAACGTAACATTCTATTTTAGCTGTTAGATAACCTCAAAATCAACGAAAATGGACTTATATTTTTCACGTGAAATCTACAGTTAGTAACATGGAATATTTCACTCGTATCTAATATTTTGTTATTTAAGTGTAATATCGAGTAAAGAAACCCGTTCTCTAAATTACTCCATACTGTATTTTCCTTCTGATTTTCAATTAATATCATTTCTACATGTACCTAACATTTAATAATTCAGTTTGTTAATAGTTTATTTTGTCTGATACATCAAATAACGGAACCTAACCTCTGCATTATTGTGTACTGTGTTCCTCTCATGCTTTTCAATGAATATATTTGCTTAAATATGCAATGTTTCATTTGAATCTTGAATCTAATATTTGATAATCTAGTTTAACCTAAATCTAACCTTAAAATTACTTATGTATGCAAGCCTTTTTTACTTTTTACGAATTGAAGATAATAAGACAAGTATTTAAAATCGTCTTATACTTAAAGAAAAGAACAGATGTATAAAAAGCATTGGAAGTAATTGTACTTAGTCGTTGTCGACTGCTTAATTGTGGTTAGTGTTTAATGTCCTTGCAAAGGCGAATCGCGTGTTTGACCGGCAATGGTCGGTATTGGAATCGCCTTTGATTTGATCGCGAGAGTCGACGGATTCACGAGTGTGATATAATTACGATCGGTGACGGTGCAACATAATTTCGCGATGCACAAGATAGGCACGACAAAAATAACGTTTGCCCGTGAAACGCGTGTTAATTCATATAGCGAGAGATCGCGTGCTCGGAATGAATGAAAGGGGGTTCGGTAAATATAGTTGATGGAGTTTAGAATTAGAACAACATTAAAGCCTATGTTTTTACCGGACTCGGTGTATCCGAGCATTGGAATTCATCAGTCGAGAGAAAGCTATCGAATGCAAGCGATTAATTGATTGAATTTGATGCAATTTTTCTTAATTTCCAAATAATTTTTATTATTATACGATACAATTTTATTACTGCAATCGAACACAGGTTTCCAATTAATCGAAGTGGGTACAATTCGATTTATCGAATAAAAGTTGGCAGTCGAATATTCGAATAGGTTATGGACGGTTAAACTCGATGAAAATCGTATCGTATCGAATCGAAACTACATCGATTGTTCCGAATTCGATTAATGAAATTGGCCGTTTCTCAAATCGAATCTATCACAATTATTCAAAATTTAAATATAGAAATAGTAATTTCGCCGAATTTGAAATTTGATTATTGAAGTCGAACATTATCGATTTATCTAACCAAATCGAATCAAAAATTTGAAATTTGAAAATAAAATTAGAATTTTTCAAGAATCTTGAATAAACAATGAACTTATCCGCGTAAGCATGAAAGTTAAATATTTATTAGTATTACACCACATTTATTTACGATGTTTTTCGATAATGTGAAGTAGAGACACTAGAAGCATCTCGAAGCCTCCTTCGAAATACATAATGCATTATCTAATCACGACTGGTGCAAAGGTAATTTGATTTTTCTACTCGTCTGTTGCTGACATTACAGTAGCGCAATATTATCGTTGATTACACTTGACGTACCTAGCAATTGCCGATTATAGCAAGGGGCCATAATTTAAATGGAAGATGGAAGAGCATTGAAAACAAAAAAGCTGACAAAGAGAAGAAAGAAATACACACTATTAAACTAGTCTGCAATTACCTTAGTCTGAGAACATTGTAAATTGCTCCCACAGATTCATTTACATAAATACGTAAACACACAGTTCATTTTATTTTTTCGTCGTTTGATCTTGATTGATTGTTGTCTGATAACATTTACTGGAAGTCGTTTAAAATTCAAACGAAATTTCGTTTTTGCCTATTATGTTAATCGACCAAATTTTCTTGATTCTTGAAACTTTCGCTTAATTACTTTTCAATGGATTCGGTCAAAGCATGTATATATCTTTTAATTTAATATTTAAGCGATATCAGTTAAATTATAAGTGACTACAATACTTTGGTATAAAAATTCAGTTATGTAATTTAATATCTGTTCTAGTATCTTATAATATACGATAAATAGTATTGTTAACTTTATCAATAATCAAATATTCAATTTTTTATTCAATTTTGTATTGTTATTCATTAATCGAACGAATAAGTAAATATAATTAAATATTTTTATTAAAAAGTTAACTTCCAAACTATTATAGTTTACGTTATCTACTGCTCAACGATATCATCTAAGGATTAAAAAGAATATATTCTAATTTATCGATAGAAATTTGTCCAAGATACTGACGATAGGAATATTACAGAAATTAAGATAGATAATCCTCGGAATACCAATAGCAACAAAAATTTGTGTAGATATTTTTTTACATTTGAAATGAGAAGTATAGCAGCTTTAATAAGTCTATGCGTTTTCCTTTGTTAACCATCGTTAATTGGCACGTAACTCGATGTATCTGTACTCCGTATACACTTTGAGGGAAACTCAAGTGATAAAGTCGATTATTATGTACATTAATTATCGACGATAAAATGGAAAGCGATCGATCGTTTATTACGCGTTTACTCCATAGTAATGGCAATAACGTCGTAATTAATTACGTTATATCTAGTTCCACCTGAATTTTTTTCGGAACGACGAAATTAGGTTAGCTCATTGTTAGTTTTGGGTTAGATAAATTAATATCAGAAGGATGAAAAATTCCATTTTATTTTTACAAATATAATTTCCTTATTTTTATAACGCCATCCCTAAAAATTGAAACGAATAAAATATTAAAAGAAATACTAATCAATAATAGATAAATAATAATTGGAAAGCCAAATATATTTTTAACAAATATATCTTATTTCAATTTTTCTCTCTGTCTCTTTTTTTTTTTAATATAGTTCTATCTTCTAATTTCATATAACTGTTTTATACATTTTTTAAAAATCGAATTTACAGCTTTACCATTACCTAGAAAAAAAAAACGTTGAAATTAAGTTATAATTTACTATTTCGGAAAGTTATTACAATATTTCTTTAGTATGTTTCGCGTAAAAACAGAAAGAAAGAAAGATCCTATATAGTAGCCTTTTGTAGCGAGTATTGAATGTATTAACTCGATCGGATTAAGCGAAAATTGATTCATTACTGCTAACTACCATCTTCGCATCAGTAACAGGAAAACGGGAGAGAAATGTTTCGTTTTATCTTGCATCATTCCTTATCAGCGCCATCCTTGTAATATCAAAACCACGAGTTAATTACAACTTTGTTGTTCCACGATCGATAAAACATTGCGTTAAATCAATTGATTGATCTTGCCTCTGTTTTCGCTCGGAATTCTAATTACGTATCCTTATACAAATGTCGTTTCGAAATATTACTTGTTGCTTCATTGAGAAGTGAAATCTTGTAGAAAATATGGTAAAAGATGACGCAATTGTAAAACTGTAATTTCCTTACAATTTGTTTAAAATTTTCGGATAGCTTATCCGTACATAATTGAAATACGATGACATTACTTTGTAATATTTCGTTTCGACTTTTTTTTTTATTCTTATCATCAAAGTGACTATTAACTATATTATCAACATGTCGTAAAAATGTGTAATTATCTAAAAATAGACTAATTGATATAATAATTATTTAAGAATAGAACAAGTAATCCTACTTTTATATATTTGTTGCTTGATTTACATAACTCAAGCGAATAGTTTCACTTAATACGGGAAAAAGTACTCCATAAATATTTATGCTTATTTATTTAGTCATTTATATATATACATTGAAGAAGCTTTAATTGAAGTATAGACGTGAATCAAATAATTCATCATCGATCAATATGTTGGATAATAATGAATTAACGAGAATCTGGATTTAGTCACGATTACTAATGGACAAATGAATCAGCTCGTCCCTAGATTTGTAATGTATTCAAACGATAGAGATATCCACATTTCAATAGAATTCTGCGACCCATCCGCGAAGAGACATTCACAAACAATGCGGTTTAACGTTATACAGAGTTTCGATGTTTTCAACACGTTCATCGTCACGTGTATCATCGATGACCCAACAACGATATTTACATAAAATCAGACAGTAATTTTCATGACGAGATGAAATCGAAGTTATTTCCAGTCAGTTTTAAAATTTTTGTTATAAATTTGTAACTCTATTAATTAATAAGAATTTGTTGGTTAAGTGAAATAATGAAAATCGAAGTATTATTGTATAAATATTAGGTCATGTTTTACGTAATAAGATTATAAACCACACGATAATTGACTTGCACAATTACCAGAAAATCTATTAATTCAAGTGATAACTTGCTTTTATAAAATATTTTTGATTTAAAATAAGTTATATTTATTGATACTGTTTACCTCGAAACAAAAATTATTATACGCTCCAAACTAACCTAATATAGAATTTGTGGGAGAGAATTCATGTTCATAAGAAAAAAAATATCAAATTCTTCACAGCTTATTTGTTTTCTTCCATTTTGATTCCATTTGTGTTACTAATAACCAATATCTCACAAAATCTGTTTTAATTAAAAGAAAAAGTCTAGAACACAAATATTTACAACTCTTGTTGATAAAATCATTCAAAATTCCCGCGTAATGTTTCGGAGTAACAGAACGATAATCGAAAGTGAGGTTAGTCGAAAGATAATGCAACTTCAGTGAGCTTCAATAGAGGAAACACGAACGAGACATGTCCGCTATTCTCCGTCGAATTTAATGTGTCATTGAAGTTAGTTGACTGGTTCTTCGGACGACATTAATCGATACACGAACACGACACGTGCTTTATACACGTTTCACCATTAGACTTGAAACGCATGGTCCAGTTCTGTCGCGCACGTTTCGAACTGCATGCGATATATAAGCCTTTTACATTCTAGTTTTCTATGGGTACGCGCGCGCTTTTTGTTTTCAAACCGTCAGTTAAATCACGTCCCTTTTGTTCATCGTTCAAAAGTTGCCGCCATTTCAAACTTGAATTTCATCATGGCGATGGTTAGAACGTCAAAACTGAAGTTTACCTCCTGAATTTTTATTTCGTGTTATATTTTATCATCCTCTCTCGTTTATAAAGATGCGATTCCTTTTATTGTGTGGCTTCATAGGTTGTTTGGAAATTCGGATAGTCTACTAATAATAGTCTACTACTAGTGAATTATATATTCTTTTTTTTTTTTTTTTTTGAAATTTGATTTATTAACCCTGCTATTTCCTCTGAGTTATTTTTGATTCAATCATAATTTCTCAACTTGCTGATGAATATAAAGAGATTGTTATTAATATTTCATATCTAATTTCTATTTTATATTGAAGGTGAATCCTCTTCAGAATTAAAATATTTTGTTAAAAGAAGTAATACCATCAAGTAGAATGAGCAGTTAACTTGAAAATTATAGCGGGATAATAACAAATTAACTAAAAAGTATCATATAGCAGGAGTTACAGAAATAAAAATTATTTTAAGAAGTATGTTTAATTAAAAGATTATATAAATCTTTGTTTATTTCAAAATATACGATATAATAGGAAAATGATTCTTTTATATCTTATGAATATAACCTACATTCGTAAGGAATGTATTATATTTACTTTCCTGTTTAAAAGAAAATTATTTAATGTTTGAAATTTTATTTACACTTAAATTATTTAAATAAATCTAACATCAATTTGAATAATATTTTAAACGTCAATAAAATATTCATTTAGTTGTAGGTTAATGTAATAAGATTAACAGTTTATTAATATGATTAATGTTTCAATTTTTTGTAAGGAATATAAATGAAATAAGGGGATTCTTTCTGTTTCAGTGTTTTTAATATTCCATCCACTGGTTCCGAAGGTCTGTCCCATCTCCACAACGTCGTTCAAAAATGGGTCGGAAGAAGATTCAAATTTCGCGCATCACGGACGAACGGAATCGTCAGGTACTACAAGTTTACATTAAAAGAAAACCGAACTTCATAAAAAGAAAAAGAAAGTTAAATAAATTACGTAGACAAATTTTTTTATTTTCGGTGCTTTTATATCTTTCGATGTTTTTTATCAATTTTTCTAGCGCAATTTCTTTTTCTAATACAACGTTCGTCTTTGTAACCTCTTTATAAACATAAATACTAAATGAATAACACGGTGCCGATCTACACAAAGCATTGTTTTGTATTCTAAATAGTGTTATCTACGCTAACTGTACGAGTACTAGAAGCCACAAGTACTTCATAGAAAATATCCGCTATTGCGTTACATTCATTCATTGTATTATCATGTGTTGCCAACTACTCAAAACAGAACTCCATTCACACAAGTTACTAGTTATTATTGCATCGTCAATGATGTTATAGCAATATTAATATTTACATAGTGATATTATATATCACTAAATTAAATAAATTTAATGTAAGATTGGATATAATGTAACGTGAATATTATATTTAAAAAATATTAGAGATAAAATGTACTATTCACAATATCATATAAATAATAATCTTCTTACGATACTGTTATCACGATATTTAACGTTTATCATCAACGTAAAAGTAAATAGAAGCAATGAAAAACGCTAATGTATGGCAGATAACAATCGTATCGCTTCCATCAACTTGTATTACTGATTAACGAATAATTTAGGATGGTAGAGGCAAATGGTGAAGGTGATTGATTCCTGATGATTCTCCAACAGGTGACATTCAACAAAAGGAAGTTTGGGGTAATGAAGAAGGCATATGAGCTGTCGGTACTATGCGACTGCGAGATCGCTCTGATTATCTTCAGTTCAAGTAACAAGCTGTATCAGTATGCGAGCACCGACATGGACAAGGTTCTTCTCAAGTACACCGAGTACAACGAACCCCATGAGTCCCTCACCAACAAGAATATCATCGAGGTGAGCCGATTTCTCCTTGGTAATTTTCAAGCTACCCAACAACATTTCCGAATGTCCACCATCTAGGGAATAAGTAGATGATGGAACGATAGAAAAAGGGATAGCTATTATCTAGAGAATTTTGTTTGGTGAATAGAGTTGTTTAAGGTAATGGGATTTCCATACTCTGGATAAATTCTGTAAATTAAATTTTCATAATAACATTTTGAAATGTTGATTTATTAGAGAATTAGAAAGTTTATTGTTGATAGTATTGTTGGTATTATTTATTTTCATAATATCTCTTTACCTATAATCTTCTTTATACAATATATTTAAGTACAAATTACAGGTTAGTAGTTCTAGTGTTAACGAATTCGCTTACATAAAACTAGAAAAATTGATAATAAAATGAAACTATAGAAGTAAATTTTATTAACTAAAAACTATTATCCTATTTCTCGCACAAAATTCTTGTAAAAGGGAAATCTACAACCTATAAATAGTAACATATCAATTCATTGATATAATTAGTTGATGAATTATTGTGCAAAAGAATTTTAGAATACAGCATGCCCAGTATGAAATTATAATTTCCATGGTAACTATAGTCTAGTACTCTAAAATATTGAAGAACTCATGTTTACTATATTTGCAATGAATATAAACCCGTTATAGCCTAGTTCTGTCCAAAAACAGAGGTTATATATCTCACGATTATTCTTTAAAGTTGCCCTGTAGTATGATTCTTTATTTTAAATAATGGAAACGTTTCTTCGAAATTAAGATGAACGTGTTTCAAATCTGAATGAGTATTGTTTCCGAAAGACTTGCCTCACATTCATGTAAATAATGTCGGAGTATGTTTGAAGCGCGTCTCTGCATCTCCAAGGCCGATTAGACTGTTCCAGAAGATACTGTGCAGCGTTCAAATCGTTTAACCAATCCTGTTGAACAAACTGGAAGACGTTTTGCAAGAAAAAGATCTTGAAGCTACCCTTGGCAAATAAAAATCATTATTTACATACAGTATAATTATGTGGCCGTAATAATAATTATCTTGGGGATTCTATGCTCTGTAAATATTATTTGCTCTTTTATCTTATAATAGCCAAAACATCTTATCAACGGGTCTTTTTCTTACAGCTATCTACAGTACATGGTTTCTTTCATTAGTATGTTGATACAGAAAGCATAGTTTAGGAGGAATGTGTATGTTCTAAATATGCAGAAGTAAACAAGTAGATTACGTTGTATTTATGCAAATTGGACGTAGGATAATTTAAAAATGAGTTCTTCAATCGATATAAACTCTTTATTTTTCAAGGATTAATATTTAAGATACCACGCTTTTTCCATTATAGTAAAATTACTATTCAGAATTATTTCTTATATATTTCTTATGAGAAGATGTATATTTCGCAGAACGTTTAATAACGTTAAACAATTTTTAGAGAGGGTATTAAAAAATTTGCAATATTGTATGTTACGTAGCACTTTCAGTGGATTTAAGATTCTCTAGCAAATATTAATTCCGAGATTCTAGAGGTGATTCAGAATTGTACCTTCAAGTTTTCAAACTTTCCAATAACAAAAATATATTCAGTAAACTTGAAACTTGCAAATAGTTCAAAGTGTTAAATAAATGTTGCAACACAATTTTTCATCGGTTTCAAAATTGCCAGAATTCTGAATACGCTTCGTCGTTCGTAAAAAAATAATTATTATTGAATTTTTCAAGAACCATGAATTTCGTACGGCACTGAACCGGTGATATTTTTCAAATAACCCCGCCCTGCCGACGCGACAAGTCGTCGTGTCTGGATCAGCCGGAAGGCGAGCATATCTTGTAACTCGAGGTATCGCTGATATACCAGTAAATGAGAGATTTCACAGGGAAAAATTGCACGACGCTCGATACTCTCGCGTATCATCATTGGTTATTAACTTTTTCAAGTTTGTCGATCATCGAAATTACAACATGGGCATGCGGCAAATCTACATGCGCGGCGCTGCTACGAGACCCGCTTCCTGCGCGCCTTCTTTTTCACCGCTGTTATACAGGGTGGTCCATTAGTAGAGACGACTGACCACCCCTGGTTCCGTTGCGTGTCTCGCTTGATGTTGCTTGAAAAAAAAACGTGCATCAACGAAAGACAGATGACTGGTTGGAATAAGCAACGTACAAGAAACTTTCATTTTGAGGACACTTCTTTTGCCTGTCTTTGGCTTTCGTATGATTACGGATATTAAGGTTATTTCTCCGGTGGTGGTACAAAGAGTATATTGATATTTCTTATGTACTCTTTTTTTTACCACTTCCCCAGGTTTATTTTATTACTTGGAGTAATTGTAATATATTTGTTTGTGATATAAAAAGTTGTATTTTTTTGTAGTATTTTGTAGTCCATGTACACATAGTGTTATAATCTTAACATAATAATGAATATTTGGTTTACAAGTATTAAAAAAAGTATTTGAATTATGTAAAATGTAGCATAATTAGTGAATTTTTATGGACCACTCTGTATACGCATGAAGACGTATTTCTCTTATTGTTAGACTTTCAAGTATATCAGCGATGGAAGTTACTAGAAAAGATATATCCAATCGATCGATAGGGAATAATCGTGCCAGTATAAATAATACATTAAATCTTGTTGCAATATTTAAATCGGTATGGTGAGTCGAAAAGAAGACCAGACAGGTTACAGGCTGTCTTTTACGTACGCCAAACTTGTTATACATGTTCGATATTCTTTTATAGGAATTTTATAATGCATTATGCTTGAAACAGTTGGGAGAGAATCCTTTTTTCTAGTTCTGTTAACCATCGATTTATTAATCCCTATAAAGAATTGAAACATTCCACAGAGATACGTAAACAGTTTGAATTCCTTAATTTATTATTTCTTATCTTCCTTAATCTCTTAAAAAAGGTTAATGTATACTTGAAATCCGTAATATGTACCGAAAGAAAAGTATTTTACGAAAGAGTGTGCAATTTGAATTTGGAAGCAAACCTATCATTTAAACTTCTTTATTGAGAAGAAGGAAAGTTTCAGAAATAAAACTAATAAAAATTAATAAACGCCATAGAATAATTAATATAATGCCTAACGTTATTCGATACAATATCGACGTTTAAAAAGAATCGCAACCCTTAAGTATCGACTAGCCCATTCCCCCATCGGCCCCATAACCCAGTCCCCCAATTGTTTCGAGCATAATAATGGTCAGGGTCGTTCATGGATCCTTCGCACGAATCCATCGTCGACCATCGTGTCGCGTGACACGCGATATCTTCTCTCCTTTTCTCTCCCGTACACACCCATAAACGCATACGTAACCTCACTTACCATGCAAATAGTAAAAGTACACACACGAATAACCAATACACCAAAGCTACGTACATAAGAGCAGAGAGAAGGAAAAATAACTAGAGAGATTAGTCGACTGTGTGTATACGTATGTGTATGTGTGTGACGCTAGGCGTTTAAATTAACGTGCATGCGAAGGTTGAGTGCCCTCGGGCGGTGTGGTCACGTGAACCTGTCTGCTGACACTTGCAGGCACTCAACAAGAAGGAACATAAGGGCGCCATGTCCCCGGAAAGTCCGGAGCCTGACGCGATCGAGTACAATCTCACTCCGCGCACCGAAGCCAAATACACGAAGATCGACGAGGAGTTCCAACTGATGATGCAGAGGCACCAACATAACGGCACTCGGGTAAGTGGAGGTCGTCGTTCGGTGTTGTTCGACGGCCGACTGACGTCGAGAGGACAGACAGGGAGAAAGAGAAAAAGTCCCGGGCCAGGAGAATACCTGGGACGGCTGGAAAAATTGCGTGGATGTCCCGCAACGACGGTCCCTCGGTGATAGGTATTGTCGATCTTAGGCATTTTAGGCGTACGAAATTACTCAGAGTTTTTAGTGTTTTTGTAGTTTGATTGTGTAGAACTTGGGATTTGGTATTTTTGGTGATTTGAGGTTATTGGGATCGGTAATCGATGTTTTGGGGATATTTGAAACTCCGGTATCTTTTCTCTTTTGTATATGGAGAAATTTTTGAATCCTTATATATCGCGAGAAATTTTATATATGTATGTATGTTGAGAGAAATTGTTATTTTTCTAAATCGTATCATATACCAAGTTGGCATTTTTAGGTGTACATTGTTCTTAATGAGTTTGATATTTGTAGAAACGGATAGTGCTGAAGGTCAGAGATTGTGTTGCTGAGTATTACAACTGATTAAAATTGGAATGGGATTATTTGGAAATTTATTTGGAATGGGAACATTTCTGTTGTTCCTGAATTTTAGATTCTAAGGATTTTCCTTTCTTCTGTATATTTTAAAAAACTATATTAAATGTTAGACTATAACTTGAAATTCTATCGATTATTCTTTGTAATCTGAGGAATTCTTTACTAAAAAATTCTTTGAAACTAGTAAAATGACAGTACATATTTTTCAAAGATATAATCGATATGTCTAAATATTATAATTTCCGATAAAAAGAATAATCATCTTTACATCATTATAAATATAATCTTTACCTATATAACTTCGTCTTTCTGAAATCTGATCAATCTTAACGATGACTTTCGTTTCGATGAAATTCGTTAAGTAATCACCAAACTTCCCATAATAAATTTACTATCAACATCTAATAGCGTGCTGTTCTTCCTTATCAGTTTGAAAACCTATAGTAGCTGGAAGTTTACAATGGCCGCCTGTTCCTTCTGGTGTTTCACTTTGGGAACCTCTGGCTCGGAGTTTTCACATGACTCGAAGCAATTCGTTAGTCCTCCTGGTTACATTTATTAGGTTTTAACAATCCGCCATCAAGCAATTTGTCAGTGACGGTTCGATTTAATTCGCACCGTTTAATTTATTATCGCAACGTGAGCCCGTAAGTTTACAAAACAGTCAAGCTTGTACCTCTAAACCATGATATTGGCAGGCATTTAAAACCAGGGTATTATAATCTCTGGTTAGTTGTTAATCTGTTTTTCGTTTCGTTTGTCGGACTTACTGTGTACATTGTATCAAGCTTCATCTGGTAGCGATTAATGCGGCATTCATAATTATTTTGGCAAGCAGAATAAGCAATAGAGGCTGGCTGTCTTCTTCAGAATTTGAGAAACCTTGAATATCGTATAACTGAAAAGTTTGAGTCTCATTTTATAGTGTTTAACTTAAATGTAAAAATGTGGTTGAGGTGTTCTTTCTTTCCTTCTTCTTTTTTTAAACATTTCTTATATGTATTATCTTTTTACAATTTGGATAATGTATATCTCAAAATTTATAATCACGAATTTTTAATCGCATGTATAACATTAAATATATAAATACGAAGTATTATCCTTTCTTTTATATATTTTCCTTTTTTTTCAATCTTTTGTACAATTTGGAAAAATATATATTTCTGAAAATTTCAATATCACAATTTATATAAATATAAAGGTATATGACTCTTATGTTTTATTTTTTATAGGAATTCTTTGTAATTTATTTTATTTATGCACAGAATGGAGATAAATTTGGTTTGCATTTATTTTGTTTGATCGGGTGTTTTATATGTATACATATTTTTTTTTTTTTATTTTGACTATTGAATTTTATCTAGCAGAAATGGGCAAGGGGATAATGAAGACGTAATCTCGAAACGAAGACCTTATCAGAATTTGCCAATTCTCTTGAAGTGTACCATTGGTGAACAATGTATTAATAATGTCGTCGTGATTTACTGCGATTTCAGGCAATGGGACAATCTAATTACACTCTACCTGTATCCGTACCAGTAAATAGTTATGGCGAATCTCTACTTGGATCTAGTCCCCAAATGGCGCATACCAGCATTTCTCCAAGACCGTCGTCTTCTGAAACAGATTCAGGTATGTAATCGATTCTCAAACTTTACATATTGATCTGCAAGAATATTAATAGATTCGTGATGGAAAGAAAAGAATTTCTTAAGAGAAGTATCTAAATAATTAGTAATTCGGTTATTCAGCAAATAAAGATTTTAACTTTTGCAATTTTTATTAGTGCAACATATTAATAATAATTGTGATAAGTTAATTCCTATATTAGTCACTAAAACGGTAAATCTTAATTTTGTTGTTTTTCTATAGTATATCCACCAGGAGGGATGTTGGAAATGAGTAATGGTTATCCACCATCGGCATCACCACTAGGAGGTTCACCTAGTCCAGGACCTTCGCCGGCACTAGGAGTCGGAGGAGGCAGTGCAAACAAAGGCAGTAATCCGTCTAGGCATTCACCACAACCTCCGCCTCCTCCACCGCCGCCTCATCCTCACAGGACTAATCTTCGAGTAGTTATTCCAACACCCCTTACGCAACCTCTCTCCGAAGACACTAGTTATGATGTTAGTACGCACTGTGCTTGATTTCAATGCATTTTATTCAGTGCATTCAGTTAAAAATTTTATTTCAAATTTAGGGAATTGAGTTATACTTTAATAATATTTTTATATACTTTATGTTTTTCATCATTGCATTGGATATTTTTTGTTATTAACTTCTTGTAATGAAATTTTAGAAATCTTTATTTTTCTTAATCTTGGATTTCAATTCTCATTTGAAAGAAATCATGAAAATTCAAATTCTAAATTTTTGCTAATTTTATGATGTGTAATTCACAAATTTAAAATCACTATATTTTAGTATTAGATATAATGTAAGATATTTTATAGCAATTTCCTAGTGATCTAGTAGTCTAACTGCGTGTAATTGTGTGCAATTTCACACACTATGGATAGTAATATATAGATACTTGAAAAGTACCCTTATGTAACTACGCAATATTTCATTCTAATTGGTCTTTTGTTTTGTGTTTCTGATATACAGAGTGGCCATGCACAATCCACATTGAACACACCAGTAGTAGCGCTACAAACGCCATCAGTTCCAGCTGGATATTCTAGTTTTGGACCAACGGATTATTCCTCAGACTTAGGAAGCTTAGCATGGTCTCATCAGAGGTACGTTGATGACTTATCAATGTATTCGGCAGCCACCATGTCCAGCATCAGGTAAATCATATTTCATAATTATTGTTGTGAAAGGAAACTATATGTCCAGTTGGTATAATCTATCGTTCAAAACTTTTTAATAATCTCTAATTACATTTTGTTCATTTACGTGTATGTCATCCTTCCTACAAACGAAAATATATTTAGAAACAAGCTTACAACGCAAAATATTGTATAAACGCTTATTCAAGAAAAGATTAAAGATTATTTGTAAAGTTTAATCGTGCTTGCAACGACGGTACTCGTTCTAACAACGGATCTTCTATATTTATCCAAGTTGATGATAAAAATATCAAACAACGTCCACTGGAGGTTTATAGTTTTTTTTCTTATTTGGATAGTTGTAGCATGCTAGTGAATCGTATCATCTTTCACTGAGATTTAAAATTCTTTTTCGGCAGTCAAATTTTCAAAGTTTTGAAACTATCTTCATATCAGTTTATCTCAAATCCTTTGAATCTGAAAGAAACAAGGATCTTGAACAAAAATATTTTGTCAATTAATTACTTTGGCTACTCAAACTTATTAAATGCTAAACCCACGTAACAGTTCATCTATGAAATGACAATGAGCTTTAACGATATATACTTATTTTAAAACATATTATGCTTATGTATTCATATTTAATACATTGACAGTTTTTTGCATATTTTATCTTGCCTCTGATGCTACTGTAAGGTTTATAATAATCAATATGTGTTAGTAAATATGTTAAATGATATTCTAGAAAGATACATAAGATACAACATAATGCAAGCCATAGTTTCTTTTCAATTTAATTATTGTATACAATTTCTTCAGTCAAGACCTGGTTTTATATCTTCAGCCAGCATATTCTCTTCCGAGGTGTTATACTTTAGAGTGCGAATCAATCTTGCTGGAATCCTCATAATCGAATCTAATATCTTCAAATTTATTTGATTACAGTGGTCTTCCCCATCTAGCAGTGTCGAGCAGTACACCGCCACCGGCCACGTCGCCATTACCAGTGAAGATAAAAAGTGAACCGATCAGTCCACCTAGAGATCCTCACGGTGGTAACAGTGGCTCGAACAGCGGGCCGAGTAATACCAGCAATCTTCATCACACGACTCTGAACGTGGGACCATCGTCCAGTACCGGTGCACCACCTCCACATCATGTACCTCATCCGGGGCCACAATCGCTGAATCTTGTGTCGAGCAGACCGAGCAGTAATCCACCGCCATCTCACTCCGGTAGTATAACACCGACGAATCTTCCGTCACCTGGAAGCGGCACAGTGGCAGATATTCGAACGAGTCACTCGAACGCCGGGGGAAACGGTGGGAATAACTCAGACTATGAGAATGGACCGCTGATGAAGCGTTCCAGGATCACTGAGGGCTGGGCGACTTAATATCAATCGTAACAATTAATCGCTCGATCGTTTCATACCTCTACGTACAACGGCGTATAGTGCTTTTGTGAAAAGTTCCGGGACTTGAAGTCAAAGACTCGTTAATTATTATACGCAATGTTCGGCCATGGTTCTTTTTTTTCTCTTCTTGTAGTTGGATGCGCGCGTAAGACGAAGAATCCTTGCGAAGAGTCCGACTTTGGCTGGACAAGAGAGGACACAAATTTGTTTATATTTTAAAAGTCCAGAAACACACGTAACACGACACATACACATACATACATATACATATAAAAGAATACGTTTGTTTGACGATTAAATAACGGTGCCATAATGTTGATATATATATGTATATATATATATATATGTATGTATATATATATATACATATGTGTGTGTGTGTATATATATATATATATATATATATAATATTATATTATACAATATATGATGGATACATATATATATATATATATAATATTCATTATATATAAAAGATATATATATATGTATATTTTCATGTATATAATACAAAAGTTGTTTGTATATATGTCATTTATTCATTGTCATTTTCTTCGTGACATGGCATATTGTGTCTTTGATACTTGTCGCTAATGGCGAAGATATATTCTATTCCGAGTGAAGAAAGGTAATGGCGGTACGTTTAGAATTGATGTTAAGAAATGAATCGAGAGCACAGCATTTCGGAAGATAAGTGCATCGATAACCGAATTTCTAAGAGCTTTCGAAAACGTTTAATGAATTTACAGTTTAGATATTTACAAATAATTGTACTTTGTTACTTGTTTCTTTTTTTTTGTGCGTTATGATGGTAGGTAGGCAAGACCGCGGCATAATCCGTTAATTGATGTTTTTACATAATGAATGCCGAGAGCAATGAACATAATTTCTCTCTTAATTGAATGCCTAGTCAGAGAATAATGATATTCGATTAGTATATAAATTTTAATTTTACAATTTTTCTTTTTTTTTTTTTTTTTTTTTTTTTTTGTAATTGCAATATCTCTTTCCTTTATTCCAGAGAAAAGAATCGTACTCTTATTTTATAAGCGATCAATGGAGTCGTACGAATATTTTATTAGAAAATATATACATTCATGAGTCTTAGATCGTTTAATTTTCTTTTTAACAAATCGTTGGGTTTGTTTTTAAAGTAGCGGAGTTTCTCCCTCTTCTTTTTCTTTTTTCTTTTTTCTTAGCGAACTAATTAACGGTCTATGTCCGCTAATAAACAAAAAAATGTTGAATAATTAATCGGCTGCTGTACTCAAAATAATTACGATATTCAGTAGAGAAAAAAAAATATGATCGAAAATTAATATATTGATTATTATGAAGTAATAGAGGAGATATATGCATATTACATGTGAAATAAGCATCTAATATAGTGTTGATTATTCAAACAGAAAAGAAAGGTATATACACACAAACTTGCAGGTGTATACATATATACATACGTTATATACATTTTCCACAAGTATTTTGCACGTTTGATATGAAGAAAAAAAATGAAAGGTGACACGGAAGGAAGAAACTTTGCAACCCTTAACGCCTAAGTCATACACAACGAGCGCTTGCACCTCTGTAAGCATTTATCTTCAAATAATAATCTATGAGAATTAGCAAATTTATTTGAATCAGTATTTAAATCCAATATTCATGGCACACGATTTTTCTATAACAGTGGAACACAATTAAATTAAATATGAAATATAGGGAAAGAATATTTATTATATATAGTACATCCTTGTAAAATGCTTTGTTAGTCGAATCCATAATTAGTTGGCAAGATAGGGTTGCAATTGTAAAATACAGAAAGTCTTCTTCCTAAGTTAAACCGCTTTCGGGATGGTCTCAGCCTATGCTTTACTCAATCTCAGGATGTATCCTGGTGCGAGCTGCTCTCAAGAGTCGTATTTGGTACGTTACTGTAATTAATTAACGCAATTAATGGAATACACAAACGGTATATGAATAAATAGTGCCTGGCACCATTTGTGGCCCTCCTTCAGGTTGACTTGTTCACGTTGTGACTCGTATAAGGTGACTCGTCGACAAGCTACGTGTAAAGAAAAGTGTGTATCATACTGAAAGATACAAAAAAAGTGGATTAAAAATAGTAAAATAGAGCGATGTTGAATAGAGTGAGAAAGAAAGAAGAAAATAGAGAGAAAGAGTGGTAGAAAGGTTTATCCGTACTACACAAATTAGTGGAATCATAGACTTTGTTTTACAACGTTCTGTCGACGAATCGACAACCTGGCAAGTCAGTCTTGGTTATATTGTAACCGAAGATTATATTATACGTACGTTAAAGAAGATAAAGAAAGAAGAGTCGTATGAATCTTCGATATTAATTTGTTTCTTTACTAACGTTGCAGTTAGATACTATCTAATGACTGTACGAACAATCGGTGTGCGAAACATAAGATATATAATGTATAGTCACTAATGATTAATCACAAATTTTTAAGATGATCACAAAGTGCAATCTCTTAGCCAACACACTTTTTTATCAAAGAAAAAAAAAGTATAAAGAAATTGTTATTTTTCATAACGAAAAAAGTAAGATTTAATGTATTAAAAAAAAGTATATATATATGTCTCCACTAGTTATTAAACATTTTCCTATTGATGCAAAATTTATTGTATTTGAATTGATATTATATATATATATATATATATATATATATATGTATATATAATATATATGTATATATATATATATGTATATATCGATATATATTATATATATCTCTGAACTTAAGTGTACATACCTGAAGTAAATCCTTGAAAGATAATCTACGATACGATTGCATTGTTTTCAATTTTTAAATCGCTACAGGTGGATCGCATTGAATAATATAATTACTGAATTATATTATCTGTTACTTGATATTTTACGATTATTTCTCGGCAGTGTTTTAAACAACCAGTGTTATTATTGTGCTTCATTTGTATGTATAAGACAAAGCGATTTGCACAAACTTTTCGTATCTACATGTAATCAATAGAAATAACGATACTCGAGATTTCAAAAAGATTGAACAAATAAATTTGGCACAAGACATAACTATTGATCGTAAGTTTGAGAACGCTGCAAGATAAAGTCGAATACTTTGACTGACATATTATACAGTATGTTTTCATATTTCAGAAAGATGAATGTAAGAGTTTGATTGAAGTAAAGATCTTTCTTCGTTTCATATCTTAATATAGCAGATAAGTACAAGATACACTAAAGAAGCTAATCTATGATGTCCCAAGTACACATTATCTCAAACTTATGGAAATCAATAATGTGAACTAGTTGAATTTTTTCTCGCTCAATGCACAAAATTCAAAATTCCATCTTCAGTTGTGACCTCATGCAATTTATACAGAGTTATGAAGCATGTAATATATTCTTTTACAATGCATACGTAGTTAATGTCTCGTCTAGCCGATTATTAGGCGTACTTCTAATGCTAGACTGCCTGAGAGAAATCGTTCTAATTTGATCCACCGGTACTCATGGTCTCGGAACAAGGCATGGATTACGATTTGCTTACCGATCTATTTTATTGTAAGATACCCACGTGAAAAAATAAGAAATACGTAGTGGTACCACTTAAGCTAGGGAACTTGTTAAATGGTGTACGTTAACGACGCGATTGTGCGTACCATATTAATGTATATTTTTAATATGATGATGAAGTAAGTTGCGTAAGTTACACTCACATACACACAAATACGCGCGAGCAAATTTGATCTGTATCTATATCTTGTTCGGGGCACAACCGAGAGATTAATATGGAGTTTTGTACCATTTTAAATGGTGTATCTGTTTGGTCCTCTTGTTAAACTATTACGTCGGTTCTAACCCTGTTGAAAGATTATTTACTTATTTACTAAGTGTTATATATTATATATGACGTTATATAATTAATATTTGCCAATCTCTTATGATAAATAGAGAGAGACAAAATGGTACCATTATCCAATTTATTCTTGGAGAGAATTTGACCATCCTCTAAGTTGGATCAATTAAATTAATTTAAATAGAAGAATTTTATACTCTCCGATATTGGTCAAACGGTTGTACCTACAACAAGGGTTGAACGAAAAATATTCGATTGCAAATACGTAAAGCGTCGGCGATTATGTAGTAGTTGAGAACTCAGAGACTATTATCGAAGTTGTTGGAACGCTGTGAAACGAAATGGACCATCATTTAGAAAATGTTGTCGTATGCATTAAACTATAGGACATACAGGAGTTAACAAGAAAAAGCATAAAAAGAAGATAAAAAAAAACGTAGAGAAACAGAATTAGAGCCTTTTTGTACGGGAGCAAAGTTGTTGGACAAGACCGTTATCGAAAACCGTGTTTTTATTGGCCACGTGCAGAACTCAAATGGATGCTCGCTTCGATTTTTTTTTTTTTAACAAATTTCCCTTTACTCCTCATTCTTCTTCGTCTTTTCGAAGAAATATTCGTTACTCGAGGATTTCGTGCAATTTCGAATAGTCGGATGTTGGACGGCTTTCTAAAAAATTAATTAATCATTTTGAATAGAAAAACAATTCCTTTTTAATATATATATATATATCCGAGGATGTCTAAATATTCGAAGTTTTCGTTTCAAAATGTTTCGTCACTGTGGCGCCATCGTTACGTCACGGAGAATTGTTGAAACATTGAAGAGATTCGATAATTTCCCTGATCGAAGTATTCGAAATTATTTGACGCGTTCGAATGACTCCAAAACTCGGATATTTTTTAGAGTAGAAAAGAAATATATATAATAAAAAAGGTGTTGTAAATATATAAAAAGAGTTTAGTTAACGAATCGATTTATTAACCTTTCGTGCCTTTGAAAGCGAATCGTTATGAACTGTTGGGAACCAACCGATTTTTAACAAGCGATCATTTTCGTTTGAGATGTCGCGAAGCGATCGATCTATTCCGGAAAAATATTACAAAACTGGAAAATACGTCTCTTTGACGAATAGGAAGTAAGATTTTTCCTAAGTAAATTTTATTTATTTGTTACTTATAAAGGGAAGGAGGCAAAAAAAGAAAAATAGAAAAGAAATTGAACAGAAAATTCTCGTAGCGTTTCTTGTAAAATACTACATAGAAAAAAATAGTTGATATTTTGTAATGCAACCGAGCTTAACTATAAATCAAGATTCTTAATGATAAAATAATGATATGATAATGAAAAAATTAAAGGATTTTGAAAATTCAAGATCTCTATTCTATCTTTATGCGATCTCGAAGTATCCCCCTATATTTTTCGACCGTTATCGCTGTTCGTTGTCAGGGATCGATTGCGAAAAATCGAATCGAGTATCCGAGAAATCGATGTTGTAACTTCGATTTGAACTGAATAGAGAAAGATATAAAAGCGACATGTGTGTATATGTATAAACACGGTCGGAAACTCAAAGCACGGCACAAGTATCACTTTTGAAAGGATGATATAGCGAAGCGAATATTTGCAGAAAAAAAGAAAGAAAATGATGTTAGAAGAGATGGAAAGCTGAACTATAATTAATATACGAGGATGTATAAATGTACTAGCCACAACTGTTGTCACTGCAGAGTAAAAGTGAATTTAATATACATAAAATATATATGTATATATATATACGTATGTAAAAGTAAATTTAAAAATACTGAACATATCTGTAAAGCCACGTAGCATCACATTTTTAAAGGTAAAACTCAAGAATATACCGCCATTTTATTGTTAACCATCGATCGTGTGTTTATTGTCGAAACTTACCCTCCGATCGATCAATCGATAACGATCTCCCTTTTTTTTTCAACGTTGTCTGTCTGATAAACAAATAAAAAGGGAAAAATGCTGAAAAAAAATAGAAAAATATATATAAATATATAAAATAATGCTCGATTCGGAGGGGATTCTTGTTTTTCATGTCTGTATCGATCGATCGATCGATCTATAGTTTCGAGACGCACGGAATCCGCGAGTATGGTTATTATTAACATACTTTTTAAATATTATTGCGTAGTGATATATTGTTATTTGTACGATATATATATATATATACATAAAGAAGCAAATGGTGAAGAATGAAAAATCTGTTTACGTTGCACTGTTGACAAACAAAGAAAAAGAGCGGCCCACTTGAACGTCGAGTGCAGAGTACAATGAAGAAAGAGCGAGAAAAGGAGGGAAAGGAAAAAAGTGTATAAAGGAGTTTAACAATAGAAAGAAATAACAACCACTCTGTATATGTAATTATACCGAAGTTAAAAAAAGTAACCGCGTAACGTGCTATATAGATATTATTATTAAACAGACAAACACAAACACAAGAAAAAGCAGAAAAAATATATTATGGCGTATTATAGAGTTGTGCGTTTAAGTAGCCAGTGATAAATCTGCGAAAACAGAAAGGAAAGTAATTTTTTTTTTATTTTTCTTTTTTTTCCCCCCTCCCGTAACTCATAATAGTGTCATTTATCGTGAACATTTCTCGCCGTTTTTCAAAGAGAGACAATTCGATCATCCTTTTTTCCTTTGCACATCCTTATTTGTTTCTTTTTCGTTCAACCTTTTTTCGTTCTCTGTGCTCTTTTTTTCTGGTAATATTCTTGAACTATTAAAAAATCGTAATAATTGTAATTCATCATTTCTGTCACGTGGTTGTCAAGATCGTTGTATATCCGTGAAATTTGCGAGACGATTTTACGAAGGACACGCTTATTCATCTTGTTTGTTCATTGATAATGCACGTCGAAAAAAATGCCACACGCTGATGATGGTACAATAATGGACACACCAGAATAGAAATGGTACCGGCAATTGTCGCGTGAAAATCGAGCACATGCGAGTCACTTTCTTTCTTCTTACTTTTCCCCGTTACGATAATCATTCACAAAAAAGTCAATCACAATTAAATTACGTTGAATGAATATATTTAAAATTAAACATTTTTGTAATATGCAAAACTAAAATTTAAATCGATAAAGACATACCTAATATTCGCTAATTAATATTAAAATAGCATTAATTTAATAGCATATGAGCCTCTCGCGAACTAAGGTCATTAACTCCACTTTTTGCCAATTTCATAATTAATTTTCATATTCATAATTACACAAGTTACAAGATTTATTTCCACAAATTCGTTTATTCCAATAAAGTGCTATAAATAACAGCGAATCCTAAAATTTGAAAAGTCATAACATCATCGCCTCTCTCTGCATTTTAATTTGTGGAATTGCTCACTGTGCCTTTTCCAAGCGACCGATGTATTTCTTTAATAACGTTATATTTCTTTTTAATTAAGATTGCCAATCAGACACTTGTCCAATAATAAAACTATTAAAAATCCATTATCATTCTGAGGATACTCTCTATTACGATTATATATAAAATTATATATAAAAATATTCTCCATTACGATTCTCTTATCTATCGTTATCGATTGACCAAATACTTCAACCCTTTTCATTGTTCAAATATAAAGATGACAGTACAACCAACCTAAAAAAAATAACTTATTTTAAAGTGCTCGCAATTGCCCGATTTAAACATAACTAGATTACACGTATTTCGTTGGTGCTCGACATATCCGGTCGTTGTTACATGTTATTGTCAATATCCTATACGAATAATAATAATCATCGTGAATCCTTGTCAAGGCCCATCTTTCATCGATCATCGATCATCGCGATTATCGCTATGTGCTATTACTATAACTATTACTAGTACTACCACGATCACCACTACTATTACTATTGCTATTGCTATTATTATTATCGTTATATCTGTATTATTATTAATTATTATTATTATTAATTATTATTATTACTAATTATTATTATTATTATTAATTATTATTATCATTAATTATTATTATTATTATTATCATTATTATTATTATTATTATCATTAATTATTATTATTATTATTATTATTATTATTATTATTATTATTATTATTATTATTATTATTATTATTATTATTATTATTATTATTATTATTATTATTATTATTATTATTATTATTATTATTATTATTATTATTATTATCATTAATTATTATTATTATTATTATTATTATTACTGATCACAAACTATCATACGCGCCGCATCATCTATTGCTCGGTCAGTATAATTATTAGCGAATTAGGTTTGAGAAATTAGCGAAAATTAATATCGATGATTATTTCGTACGGTCTCTATGCACATCACAAAAACTATTTTTCCTCGTACATAACAATACACTAAAATACACATATACACATAAACATTCTACAGAAGTATAAACACACGTATGACATGAACACGTGCGCGCGCGAAACATTGTAAACACGCATTGTGGTTATATTTCAGTGTATCAGCATAATGATATGATGTTTCCCATAGAATACATTTTACTTGGTTTTTATATTTGGCAGTATTTTATTTAAGTGTCACTCGAGCATGTGCGAATCGAGTCGATCGGTCGATCGAAAGATAGGTTAGTCGAATTTTGAAAAGAAAAAAAGAATTCCGAAATTTCAGGATAGGAAAATAATAATAATATCGATATCGATATATTTTGCGAACTATGTTGTTTAAGATTGATTTATTACAGTACTAACGTCCTTTAATATTCTTTAAGGCTCAATGAAATTTTTATGATTCTTTGTATTTATATATATTAATTAATTTTCTTTTTTTTTAGATTAAATGTAGATAACTTTTGAAAATATAGAATGTAGAAGAATAAGAAAAGAAATAGAATAAAGTGTTAGAAAGTTATAGAAAAATTTGAACGTTGGACCATCAAGGCCATTCATAAATCATAGTGTGCTACGTAGAGAAAAATATCGAATTCGCACGTGCTTGGAAAGTGTTGTACCAACATCAATATACATGGTTTGTTCGAAGCAAATGAACAATTTTTCACCAATTGTGATATAATTTGTACAGTCAAATTTTGTTACGAATATTTTTTTTGAAGGTTAGATATCTTATACAATTAATGTATTTAACATTCGACTAACCTTCAAAGAACTTGCATAAAATAGGTACACGATAATTGTATTTTTTTCTAGTGAAATCTTTTTTAAATAAATCGATTGTTTTGATCAATTGATTTATCTTTTCGCACAAGAATTATGTTAGAAAAGGTGCCATTTTTACCGAAGCACAGATATAATATAATTCATAGTTAAATATTTTTCTAACGGTTCAGTGTTATAAGGAGAAAGGAAATTTTATAGAAAATGAATCGATTCAAATTTAAGCTCGAATCTGAGTTTCTTCGATACCGGATATGATGTCGAGAGGTATGTGTGAGACTAAAAAATCATTAGTTTCCTATGTACAAAATAATTGATGTATTTACAAAACATTGCCTGTTCCATGGTCTTCTCTTCAATGTTAGTGGATTGTAAAATATGTAATATATGCATTTATTATATTTTCTTAATTTGTGAATTTTTCCAGATTTAATGAACACTTAAAATTTAAATTTTAAAAATATAAAAGAATTAAGAATCATTTTAAATTAGAGAATTGGTTAATAGAAAGATGGTATCTTCGTTTCAAGAAGACAATATATACTAAAACACAGTAGAAAATATATATTTCATCTATTACAATCCATTCGCATAAATTATATGGCTAGAAAAAATGTGTATACACATATTGTTGTATAAACTGTGCGTCTTTGTTGAGCCATTGGACGTGTACGAATGAAATATGAATTTTCTATTAAAAATTGCTACATTTGAAATTTTTTAAAACTTATAATAACTCATCTACGAAAATACTTATATATCATGTTTTAAAGTGAAAGACCAAGAATAAAATTCGCACACGTTCCAATAAACAAAACTACTAACACTGTGATGTGTTTCTGTGGTCATTGTAAATTTTCTTCTCTTTAATTCTTAATCATGTTTCATTCATTGATCTCATGACTGTCCACATCGTGAACGTCTCTTTCCGCTTAATATGTACATCTTCGTTGTTCAATATTCCTGATCATATGCAAAGAACGAACACGTGCATATTGCCTATACAAAATACTATTCCTATACTTCGATTTTTTGTGGCTAAAATTAACGAATTACAAAAGAATTTTTGAAGCAAAATATTACTAGAAAATTGTTAAAATTATAAAATTATAATTTTAATATTTTTCAGGTATTTCATTTTTTCAGATTGTTTCGTGTGTCGAAATTCTTAGATAATTTTTTAATAATTTTGTTCTCTATCAGCGAGTAGCGCGTTTCTACTTCGTTATCTGTCTCTTTCTCTTTCTGTTTTCTCGGTAGGAACGAAAACACGTATTTTCCTTGTGTAAAGTGTCGCACCGCAGATGTTGAAACACCATATTACATGTGTACAATCCGTACCCATTGGATGTCGCTCGATCATCATAATCTATCTAAACTTTGACACTTCTTGATCTCAAGACTCTTTACTTTCAAACTTGTAATTAATTTTCTATTGATAAATCTTTCTACCACGTTTGTACAATCTGTGCACATGCATACACACACATAACACGTACATACACTAGTATACATGAACACATTCTAAACGAATACATAATGTGGTATACTATTGTGTAATCAGTAATCGGTGTAATGAGACGCAGAGAAGCGATAAATAACACACAGATACGCATTTTTTGCACCGACGTACTAACACAACTTTCATTGTGACGTCCACTAATGTAATTCATACGATCGTGTACGTGTAAGATCAGCGCCGCTCTACGACTCTATTTCGCTCGGTTACGTTAACTAAATTTTCAGACGTTACAGACGTTCAGAGGTTTCTTGTTTGCCACTATTTTTTTAACGCCTTCAATATTCTAAAATATATAAACAAAAATCTTGAAAAGAATTAGTCTAAAATTTACTAAGAATTAGTAAAAAGAACAATGTGTGCTTTCGAGGTTATTGTAAATTACTGGACTGCAAATATTCATACATTAGTCATATTTTTATAAATATGATTAAAGAAATAGAATCTAAACAAAAATTTGTTTCATTCTTTAAATATTGTCAAAAGTATTAATGTTTTGGGTATTGTATACATTTTTGTGCATTATATCCATTCTGAGGGGTTTCCCAGTTTAAATTCCTCATAAATGCATAAATATCTGCAGTCTGTTAATTGTCATAATTATAGAGCCAGTTCAGTATCCTGTTGCAACATGATCTTCAAAAGATCCGAAGTATCGGTAAAATATCTTCGTTGATTTATATTAGTATGTAAAGGTGTTTCACTTACAGTGATCTCCTTAAACATTTCCGCTATATATGTTTTCATCTTTTAATAATAAAATGCATATTGCTAATATATTTTAAATTTAGTTAATATTACTCCAAGGTCATGTTGTTACAGGTCATGGCATAAAATGTCTTTTTATTGAGCTTAAAATTTAGAGATGTATGACCTAAAAAAAAAAATTAAGTCAATTTAAAAAAGAAAAGAAAATTCTTCCTAAGATATTTTTTAATAAAAAGTAAAAGGCATATTTTAAAGAAGATATACGTGTGTTTAGAATTTTTAAATAATTGTGATTAATACAACACGTGGCACATATGACTGTAACAGCTTTTTAAGAGGAACACATGATATATAGAAGTCGCAAATCGTTCTCAAATATAATTAACAAGTTCAAAATGCTTTAAATAATGAACAAACATTGAAGAAGCGTGGAAAAATGAAATATCTTACATATGCACGATCGTATTTTGTCCTCTGTAGAAATGCCTTATTGTCACGTGCCTCAATTAACAATTAAACTGTTCACCTGCTTACCAATTACTTGTTAGTATACGTATCAACAAATATGTACGTGTAATATCGCGTTATTCTTTGTACTGCTCTTGTAAATATATTCTGAACGATTACTGTCACCATGTGTCGTCTATGAAGTCGAGCATTTTTACGAAATTATTTGTTTACCCCATTTCTCCTTATTCCGTCCCTTCATCTATTCAAGACGCTTGAATCAATGTGTGTGAAATCCATAGTCCACATTTTATCATTTTATCATCCACATTTTTTCAGCTTTATAATAATTGTTTCGCATGTGTACTTGTACATATTTAAACCATTTTTTTAACAATTAAAGACAAGTTTTAGAAATTACAATTAAATTTTCTTCTTTATAGATTTAAAAATATACTCAGCGTCTTCAGGGTATTTGAAGTATGTAAAATAATGTGCAATAAAAACTATAAAGCTATAAAACAGAAGTCATGAAAGCTACATACATATATAGTAAAAATTATATGCAATATAAAATTATTAAAACTATAGTAATGAAAATTACAAAATCAAATCTTGTTATGAATACATTTTTTTGTTTCTAAACATTACAAGAATTAAAGGCATTTAAATTATTAAACTTACCAACAGTAGGCAATGACTACTTTTAGTTACCAAAAATAAAAAAAAATAAAAATTTCTGAATAATCTCATAGAAAATAGCTTAATTTTGAAATTTAAAAAATTATTTCACAATGATAAAAAGATTTAAAAAATTATACATATATCATATATCTATACCTATCTGGAATTTGTTTGGCGCTTTCGTCGTTAAATGTTATGAGATTATGTGGGTACCAACTGACTGAAATTTACGTGTATTCGAGATTCGAACAAGGAAATTATTTTGTTGGTAAATTGTGTGAATATGTTCATATTAAGAGCATACTTGAAAGAAAGGAAGTGAAGAACTACTAAAATTCTAAAATGCCACTTCCAGCTGCATTAGCTGCCCGGCTTGCTAAAAGAGGGCTTATTACTGGATCAGAAAAACACGGTATAATAATTTCATTCATTTGCACATAAAACACAGCATAACCAACAATATCATTTTATATCGAATTGATAATTTAATTAATAATAGTTTTTTATCTTACTACTTTATGCTTCATAAATACTATAAAGATCAGATTATTAATATATAGTTCAGAATGAACATAACCTTAGTTTTTCATACATAACCAAATTTAAAAAATGCTGAGGATACGACATCATGTATAAATCAAATAATATTTTTAGAATCTTCAAAAAAAGAATCAAGAAAAAAAATCCATGAGGAAGTAATAGCTGAAGATTATGATAGTACAAAAGATGATATTAATCAAATTGACATATCACAAAAATTTATGGTAAATATTATATCAAAAACTATTATAAAATACTAAATACAGTAACGATAAATAATAATGCAAATATCCATAATATAAAAATGTTAAATAATAAACGTTTTACTTTAGGGATATAGTGGTTGTCCCAATAAGTATAATATATATCATGAATGTACAAAGAAGTGCAAAGAGTTATGGGGTCTTGGACATGTACAACCTTCTGACAAATACTTGAAAAAGCAAATAAGATTAATACAGAAGTACCCCTTACCAGAAACCTGGAAAGCTGTTTATGACCCTGGATCGTTAGTATCAATTTTTTCTACTTATAATTTCTAGGGAAAATATGTTTATATCAAATTTCATATAATTATTTAATTCATTAATAGTGGTCAACATTATTATTGGGACTGGTCATCTGATTTGGTATCTTGGCTACCACCGGGCCATCCAAAATGTCAAATATCTCAACCAGCTTCTCAGTTAAGAGAAGAATTACATCTAAAAGCAGCAGATCAAGATGACAATATGTCTAGTGATGACAGTGGTAGTGAACAAGAGTCAATGGAAGTTAGTAATCAGTTTCTTCACTTTAATAAAAATTTAATGTCCAGTATATTTTAGCACTATCAAAAATAATTGTTTAATTATCTAGGTGGATGAACCAGACATAAAGAAAGATAAAAAATTAGAGACTAGATCAAGACACAAACCTGGAGATAGTAAAAGAAATCAAAGATTAGAAAAATCTGAGAACAAAGAAAAGAAAGACAGAACTTTGGATCCTATGGATCCAGCATCTTACAGTGATATTCCACGGTAAATTTCATTTTATTCATTAATTTATATTAATAAAGTAATTATGATAAAATTAATTTTCATATATACACAACAACAACATTCAAATTATTTGATTTTTATAGGGGAAAATGGTCTGATGGTTTAGCACGACACAATGAAGCTAAAACAGGAGCAGACACGACTGCTTCAGGACCACTTTATCAAATGAGGCCATATCCTAGTCCAGGTGCGGTTTTGCGATCAAATAGAGCTAACAAAACAGATTCAGAATCGTCTAACAAACCTAAAGTATCGTGTCCCGAAAAACCAGAATAAATTTCTTTTTTATACCTTTCAGTCTATTATGCAATTTATTATACATGTCTAATGTAAATATAGTGTAACTTATCGAATTTGTCAGTAATCTTATTATTATATTATCTCTATGTATAAATGAGCGACTAAATAAATACTTCGCCATTTTTACTTGTTAAATTTCTTAACATGTCTTTAATTTACTTCTTTTTCTATTAATTATGATTTAAAGATTATTATTATTATTATTTAACGTATAGTGTCATATCTTATTGTAAAAACTTTTTAAAAAGTACGTTTTAGAGAACTGTTTCTTTGGGCGCGCAGATCGCTGCTTAAATTTTTGTGTTCAAATTTAATTTGAAAGCCAATAACAGACAAAGTAATATATACGAAAAAAAATGATTGACGTTCATTTAACGTATAATTTACGATGTCAATAATTTATACATTTCTTAAATAGAAAAAATTATCACTTGTTTTTGAGTCATTTTAACGCTATATTTTTCAAGTTAGTTTTGATCTAATTGTATCTCTTCATCGTTATTAAACATGCATCTATCTAGTTTCAATATTACGTCAAAGTCATTTTTTTCAAATATTGAGCCTTTCTGTAAAAGCGTAGTTAGTTAAATTATATAAGTATTGTAATCGCATAATTGGAGTTTTAAAACACTTTTTGAAAATAGTAATATTATCACAAATAAATAATCACACAGCAAAATATCGACAGTAGTATACATGTATCAACAATATTCGAATAGCGAAACGAAAAATTTGCATATTTGATGAAATTCAATCGTGACAATTGCTACAATTTCATGTATCATCACTTTTAGTTTTGTGTGATATTCTGGTGCTTTCAATTAGAAAAGCTTGATTTATGCGAATGGAATATATTTTGATTAACATTGTTACAATTTTTAAATCGTTATGCCACAGTAATTTTCCTTTTAATTTTCAAGACTTTTATGGAAGAGTTATGGAAAATGTAATCAAATTTGAGATAATTCAAATTCTTTGTATAAATAATAGCTTTGTACAAGAAATCAAGAAAAAGAATTTATTAAAAGTTTATTTATTTAATTTTAGTAAATAGTTTTAGTTATCAAATTAAATTCGCTATGGTTCCAATCTTCATAATATTTTCAAAGTTAAGCTTCGAATTATAATTATAATATTATAAATATATTAAAAAATTCAGGAAGAAAATGCATTACTGGCTCTGAGCAGACCCAGACCGCGACGGCCATGCGAGTGTTAACCTTGTTCTTGGCCTACTTTGTCAGTAACGATGCAGGGGAGCAAGCTCGATATTTCCAAGGGATGATACGCGAATTATAGAACGAATTCTCTCCACAAAACGTTTTACCACGTTGCTCTCCATTATATTCTATCAACGCTTCTCTTTAAATTCCAAAACGTATAACGTACAAGATTAAATAATGAAACGTACCGTAACGTAAAAAGAAAGATGCAAACACTGTGCGTAAATATCGAAATAGTGCAGTTAGTTTGTGTGACGTGAGATAAAAAAAACCGTGCAAAAGAAGTTTATGAATTGCAAGAAGTACTGCAAGATAAATTTATTAAAAAATACATTCAACCCTGATTTCCCTACATGTGCGATGTTTTACACGCGATGAATACGATTACTTGAAAAAATTTCATTCGTATACATTTAAGGTACGTATAAATCAATGTTATTATCTTCTATTTAATATTAAATAATCATGACATTTTCCATACGATGTAGATTATGTTTTAATAGTTGTATAATTTTTCATTAAAATTTGAAATACTCATCAAAGTATTTGATATCATGGTCATGCTTAGAAGCATATGAGGTTAAGTTATAAGCACATGACAAATCGTGAATTTTCCCGCCGATTTTAAACTGTCATGATTACAATACTCATCTGAATATCATTTAATTTATTCTAATTAATTGGTTGATGATTTCTATTTAATTGATTATTCCAAGTGTGAGTAATGGTAGAAAATATATAATGTTATACAACGAATTAAAATCGATTTAGTAGTAATCTTGTTTTCTATTGTTAATTATCTAGCACATTAAAGAACAAATTTATTAGAAATTATGTATATTCAATATTAAAAACCGTTATTTATTTTATTATTATTGATTCTTACAAATAATGAAAATATTTGTGTAATTTTCTGGTATGAGTTAGATTTACAAAAAGTTAGATGAAAGTTAATGGAAACATAAATTTAGCATTTGGTGAAGGTTAAAGAGATTTTCTATTCCATTTAAATAATTTCTATAATGTGTAATTTATTAAAAAATTCTATAAATTATTTTAAAATGAACTACTCCAGGAATTTTTTTAATTTTAGGATAAGTTAATTTTTATAAATTAGGAATAATGAAACTAGGTAGTCGTTAGAAAAATGCATTGAATCATATGAAATTGTTTTGATTGAGTAATATGATGTTTTAAGGTAATCTTAAGTGTATTGTTAAAGTTTTATTTGAAGAAAAGGATATTTCATATGCATGAATCTAATAAATTGTGTGCGCTATAATATCACAATTAACATTGTTATCAACATACATTTGCATTTAAATGATTTCTTAATTTCTTTCAGATAAATCTAATTTAACTGTATCAGTTAAGTATCTACTGCTAGCTATTAATCATAATCACTACTTTTGAACTGCAAGTTTGTTTTACTAAGCTTCAAATATACATTGATATTGTTCATGCAGTTCTATGTAGATATGATAGACAAAACCAAAAGTTGTCGTATGGTGAGTATAATAAAATACTTTTAACATAAAATGCATTATATCTCTATAACATTACCTCAACAATATTCCTCATTCTTATAGCCAAAATATCATTTCAGAAAATGTACTTGTTGCCTTTTCTCTTACCATTAATTGTTTAATGTTTCATAGCTTTATTATTGATATAGATATCAAATAATGAATATTAAAATGCAATGAATATTGAGTTAAACAAAATTGTATAGGTATATATCATTTGTAGAATTATTTTATCATATAGTAAAATTTTAAGAGTATATAATTTATTTGTTTATAATGAGTGAAATAAATGAACTTCAATTGCCACAAAAATGTAGTTGCATTATGTGTAATTCAGGTTTTGTATTGAAAGTACATATTCAAAGAGAAATTTAAGATTTCTTTTTCTTATCTATATCATTTATCTTATCTCTATTGCATGCAGGTTTTATTGGTTTCCTTTAAGTTAAACTTGTTTTATTAACTACTCTATATTTTGCAAAGGGAAAAACGTATAGTTTTGTATTGCAAAAATATTATATTATTCATTGTTATATATAATTTCTGTTTGTATTATTCATAATTACTAATGATTTAATTTATAGCACAGTGTAATATTTGAAATTCCTGTAAAGAATAATTATTTTAAATATGAGAGTCAGAAATGTGTAATTAGTTTATTATGTGTTAGTTTATCATTACTTTTCTTGGTCCGTATTTAGTTTTGTTTGACATTTTTTTTTTTAGTTAGTGTATTGCTTAATATTAAGGTGAATGCATATACGTATCAAGATGGCAATGGGAAGTATTATTTGTGGAGCCAGCACTCCTAAAATGAAGAGAAAAAAGGCAAAGGTATCCCATGTTTTCATTTACTCTACTTTATTTAAGAAAAGATATTTTAGTCAAACATCACATTTTACTTTACCATTTAACACCGTAAATACTACATATTTTGTAAATAGATATATGTGTATATCATTTTGTAATGATAAATGAATAATTCAAATATATTTTAGGTAACTGAACGCAGTTGGATAGAGGCAACTTTTCAAAAAAGAGAATGTTCAAAATTTATTCCAAGTGCTGATGATGAACACAAGTATGTAATGTTCACTATTTTTTTATTTTTTACTTAGATATTCTTACAGAATACATTTGCATATCCCACATTATGATCATGATCATGTTTATAACGTTAAAAACGTGCAAAAATATTTATTAAAAATTATTTTAACTTTAAACATATTTTTGTGGAATACATCAAATAAATTTTTTTTCGATATATATCATTCTTGACATCATCATCATGCATTTATTGAACTTTTATGTTTATTTATTTACTTATTCTTTTATTAAACATACTTATTGAACATTGATAAATAGCTATATATACATATTTTGAATACATATTTCTTTAAAAGGACAATATTTTTGCAGAGGCAATATAAGCAGCATAATTACATTAACAATAATGATTGTATGCTATAATTATTAATTTTAACGTTATATTATGAAATATTGCTTTTCAATGCTAATTTTTAAATATGCCTTCCATTTTTATGATACTTACAATTATTAGTATTTTTTTACAATTTACATATTTATTATAAAAAGCTTATTTCTGAATTTTCTAGGTCACTACTAACATAATTTTTTATGTTCATTTTCCTTTCATTTACTTTTCTTTCTTTCATTCCATTTATAGGTTTATGCAAGTAAAGGGAGATAAGAATGCAGAGTATGATGTGATCACCACTTCCAGGTGAGAGTTCATTGTGGGTTTTGTCAAGATTGAGAATTTTGTGTTCTTTATGAAAAAAAGAAAAAAAGAAGGATAGGTGATTTAACAAAGATATTTAATATTGCTTCTGCAAATATATATCAAAATTATATTCCAAAATAGTATTATATGCATTTCCCTTATCTGTAAGCTAAATAATATTTCTCCTTTAAAGAGAAAATAATAATTTATATACTATTTTCCACATCTTTGAGTAGTTATTAATAAAGTACTGTTACATTACATGCATTCTATACAGTTCTCAGCAATAATGGTTTGTACTAAAAGAGCTGTTAGACTAAGTTTTCATAGCATATATAAAATCTGCACCAAAATTGCATTATGTAATCATTGAATTGCTTCTTTTTGAGAAACCTCACTGATAAAATTTTATTTTAAATTTTCTTTTTGTTTCTTTTTGTCGTACTGCTTTTCATAAAACGCTTCATTTTCTCTTAGAGTTCATATCCATTACATCATGCAGCCAAGTAATCAAATCGTATATTTATACAAATATTATTATGATAATATTATAATTCATAGTATTTGGATAATAATTACATTAAGAAAACCTGTTATGAAAATAATCATCATAAAATCTATTGTCTGTAAAATATTTAAATATTTACCTGTGCAGTAGTTAATAGTTATTCTGAAACCATGTACATTTATGAGTTTCCCTAATGAGCAAACTATGTTGGTGAGATATAGAAATATATTTTGTACAGTCACAAGCAATCCTTTTATATTGACAGAAAAAGAAACGGTACAATTATATGCAACAGTTTTCTATAGCATTCTGTTTTATATTATGAAGAAAATTATCACATGCTTCTATTCTATTTAAAGAATATTTGTACCCAGTTGCATCTAGCCTCTTTCTCCCAGTAAAAGTATTAATAAATGATTGATTATTATAGATGTTGTTGTGGATATTCTTATACTCATCACTGCAGAGCTGGTATAGATGTTCAAAGTTACACTCCTAGTAATACCAAAGAAGAAGATCGAGAACAATGGTCTCCTGGAAAAAATACACGTCCATTTCCTACTGATGCATATGGTACCATTGAATTTCAAGGAGGACCTCATCCAACTAAAGCTCAAGTAAATAAATTAAAAATATGTACATATTAAAATATATATTTCTTTTTCTATATTAATGTTGAATTTTAAGTATGTGAGACTTGCTTATGACACAAGGCCAGAACCGATAGTACAATTGTTGTGTCGAGAATGGAATCTGGGATTACCTAAGCTACTAATAACTGTGCATGGTGGTCGATCTAATTTCGAACTGCAGCCAACTTTGAAAAAAGTTCTAAGGAAAGGTTTGCTGAAGGCTGCAAAGACAACTGGTGCATGGATATTCACAGGTGGAACTAATACAGGTAGATTGAAGCAAATATAATTAGGTTAATTGTCCTTATTGGTATAGCTGTATAAATTCTATTATAAATGGAGACCAAAAATAACAGTTAAGTCTAAAGTTTTTGAAAAATGTCATTGACAAGAAGATTTAAATAGAAGACAGTAATCATTAAATCTTAGAGAAATTTTAAAATTCTTTCATTTACAATGATTATTCATAATTAAAATCATCTAAATTAAACTATTGTGTTGGCAACTAAGTGATTGTAGATTTTATCAATACCACCTAATGACAAATCTGCAATCACTTAGCTGTCAAACCAATATTAATTTTTAGACTGCAACTTTTTAAATTTTGATTCTAGCTGTTATGATGCCTGATTATAAATATTACATTTCAATTTCGTAGGTGTAACAAGACAAGTAGGAGATGCCCTGCTACTAGAAAGATCTCAAAGACAAGGTCGGGTTGTAAGTATCGGCATAGCACCATGGGGAATTTTAGACAAAAGTCATGAACTTGTAGGCCGTGGAGGTGAAGTACCTTATGAATGTCTTTCATCTCCGTGGTAAGATATAATTTTTATGGTTAATGTACTATTTGTTATAAATATCTATTTTCATACTTATTACAACTGTTTAGGTCTAAATATGCAGTTTTAAACAATCGTCATGCATATTTTTTATTGGTGGATAACGGTACCGGCGGTCGATATGGTGCAGAAATTGTGCTGCGTAGAAGATTGGAAAAATATATTTCTAATCTAAAATTACAGCCATGTAAGTATCGACATTTAGATGTATATAGTTTAAACAATCTTTTTAACATAAAATGAAAAATTTATTGCAGACACACACAGTAGCATTCCTGTCGTGGCATTGGTAATTGAAGGAGGAACAAATACGATTCGATCAGTTTTAGAGTATGTTACAGACGTTCCTCCTGTTCCTGTAGTAGTCTGCGATGGATCAGGTCGTGCAGCTGATCTCATCGCTTTTATGCATAAGTAAGAACTAGCTATACATATACACACAACTAGCTATACATATTTCTTAATATAATTATATTTTGACAATGATAGTAAATAAAAAATTTAGATACGCGTCTGAAGGAGATGGAGAGAATGGAGAGAATGAGGGACCATTAGAAAGTATGAGAGGACATCTTTTAGATACTATCAAACGCACTTTCAAAGTATCCTCTGAACAGGCATCACAACTGTACTCTGAACTTTTACAATGTACCCGTAAGAAACATTTGGTTGGTACACTAGTCATTTTATATAGATAAATTATTCATATAAATGAATAGGTTAATTATTTATACATTATATAATCATTAAAATTAAATTTCTACAGATAACAGTATTTAGAATAAGTCAAGAGCGGCCACAGGAACTTGACCAAACGATTCTGACAGCTCTGTTCAAGTCCAAGCAATTATCCCCTGCTGAGCAGCTATCGTTATCTTTAATTTGGAATAGAGTGGACATAGCGCGTTGTGAAATATTTGTGTATGGTCAAAATTGGCCACCAGGTGCTCTGGAACAGGCAATGATGCAAGCTTTGCAACACGATCGAATTGACTTCGTGAAACTTCTCTTAGAAAATGGAGTCTCTATGCGTAAATTCTTGTCTATACCTCGCCTTGAGGAATTGTACAATACCGTAAGTTCTTTGATTTTATTATACAACATATCTCAGGATTTATCAGCCAAATTCTGTGTATGTTTCTGTGTGTCAATATTTTCTATAAGTATAATCAAGCAAAAGATGTTAAAGTTAAGCTTTAAATGACCTACATTTATATCTTAATATAGCATTTGTATAAAATTTTTTCCTTGGTTATAACTATAGAATACAATGACAAAATTTGGCTGTTTCATAGGATATCCTGCATTTACAATTATTACACAATGAGCATTTTCTTCTTATTTATATCGATTATCTAGAAAGAAGGCCCTTCGAACACACTGGGCTACATTCTCCGCGACGTTCGACCAAATATTCCACGGGGTTACATGTACACACTGCACGATATCGGCCTCGTAATAAATAAATTAATGGGTGGCGCATATCGGTCGCAGTATACACGCAGAAGATTCCGTATGATCTATACCAAAGTGATGAAGAGATCTGGGGCACATCCTCAACATATGCATCGAAATAGCTGCGTCATGAGTAGCACTAGTCGTTACTATTCGGGATCTGGTAGTAAACAGGATAGTTTAACAATGAGTTTGCTCGCTGAAACTTTACCAGCTAATCGAGACACGCCGCTTTTTGATTATCCTTTCAATGAGTTGCTTATATGGGCTGTGTTAACTAAACGACAGCAAATGGCACTATTAATGTGGCAACATGGGGAAGAAGCTTTAGCAAAAGCACTCGTTGCTCTTAAATTGTATAAGGCTATGGCGCATGAAGCTGCTGAGGATGATCTTGAAACAGAAGTTTATGACGAATTGCGGAGTTATGGGAAAGAATTTGAAAATATTGGTACTAATAATATAATATATTTGTAATACAATACTTATCATAATATTTTCTCTTTTTATTATTTTTGTACAATATAATTTTTTGTATAGCCTTGGAATTGTTAGATTATTGTTATCGTCAAGATGACGATCAAACGAAACAGCTATTGACTTCTGAACTTCAAAATTGGTCTGGTCAAACATGTCTTTCATTGGCAGTCACGGCTAATCATCGACCACTTTTAGCACACCCTTGTAGCCAAATTATTTTAGCTGATTTATGGATGGGAGGTCTTCGTACGAGAAAGAATACGAATTTAAAGGTGATTGAATTGGATGCAATGTAAAGAATATATTTTTCATATTTTATAATATTGTTTTAATTTGTTGTTAGGTCGTACTTGGGTTAGTTTGTCCATTTTATATAATGTGTTTGGAATTTAAAAGTCGCGAGGAACTGCAGCTGATGCCACAAACTCAGGAAGAACATTTGATCTCTCTTGAAGATGAGAAAGAAGATAGTGATTCAGAGCATGGTATACCAACAGGTCCAGATGTTGAGGTAATAAATGTTCTTTTTTAATAATATTTTGACATAAAAGTATTAACTAATTATGTAATAGATATTGGCAGCTAAAAAAGACTAAGGTTTATGGAAACTTTAATGTTGATTAATTTTTATGGTTATTATGAACATATTTTATGAATAAAATAAATTATTATAAAGATGTAGAATATTTGGTAATAATTAATACAGCTTATCATTGCATTTATAAGAGTCCATCATTACACATTTCACGCTGCAATTATTATTTCTGAACATAGTGGCAATCACTGCTTTATTATTTTGGATAACGTTTTCAAATTTCGTCCATTCATTATACAAGTTATCGAAAGTATTGTCATTTGTAAATAACAAATTTTCACGATAATAAATCCAATGCAAAATGTAGTCACTTCTAATAATTATTTAGAACATAGTTTATTTTTGAGATAACTTTCAGTAACACAGTTGGTACATGTGGTTGCTGGCTTTGAACAGTTATTTGAACCATTATATAGAAGCGTATACGCATGTAGGTTCTATTTACGTTATATATAATGAAAAGAGAAATGTTTTACAACTCTTTTATATTTGTATTAAATCTATATTTAAATATTTCACATAAAGCATAAAATACTATTAATAGATCATAATTATATTTAAACTGTGCCTTTTATATTCTTAAATCTTATTTCTCTGTACGCGTAGGCAGATAAGGTGTATGAAATATAATTATATTATATAATTTTATTTCATTTATTATTGAGATATGTATACTTAAGTATATATTGCTTGGAAAGGTATTGTGTGTCTAGTAATTGGTCAGTATTATATGGTATAGTGTATCGATCGCTATTAGAGGTATTGAAATGTTTTTGTGATTCATAGACTATGTGGGTATGCGTATGAATTGTTTTTTAGAAACGTCAGCGCAGGAGCCTGAGCGTACGCAACAAATCCAGCAGCCAACAAGGCGCTAAGGTATATCTATAATGACCTGAAATGCAATGACTCTATGACCAATAAGTTTACACTTTCCGGTGCACTTTTCAACTATCTTTCTTATGTTATTAGTTATCATCAAGGAAAACTTCTATTTATTCAATATCGGAATCCGTACCGGTGAGGATGATAACTAACGTTTCTATTCTAAAGCAAATCGTGTTGTACTGTTATAAATACTTAACAAAAAAATCGTCCATTTTGATGTCAAATATAAAAACAATACCGCTAAAATATCGGTATAGTTTTCATAAAACATTAACAATAATAACACAAGCTACTTGATATATGTTTATATATGTATGTCAGCTTTAGATTTCTTAAATGTGTCGTCACGACATACCGATGTTTTTCATTTAGCGGTTAAAATATCTCTAACCATTACCAGTCGTATGTTTTTGATAATTTATTCTTACCAATTTATTGTTTAATGTTCCAAAATACAACCTTGTATTTCAAACATTCTATTTATAAAGTTATTTCTAATTGACTCATGGAGAAACAAAAATATTGTTTGGTGATGTACTTTAAATTTTCACTTCCCTCGCGTTACGTTACCCACATGCACTAACAATTTATGTTCTATACAACCATAATTTTTAACACTATTTGCACTCTATTCTATCATTCTTTATCTTCTATTGTAGCTATTAAATAAGTTCACCCTTTTTTACACCTTTCTTTTATTTTTATTTTTCCTATTTATTAAAATACTCTTGTACTGGATTAGTTCTTTATTACAATACTTGCTATGAATCTCTACATTGAAATACAATACCGCAAGTAATTACTCCCTTTCATAAAATATATTACAAGTTCACCATGCTTGTACGCTTGAAATGTACATTTCATTCATAATTCTACATGATCATATAGTTTAAATATATAATAATAAATAATTACATATTTGTACAGAAATGAATGTATGTCATCTATATACTTCCACCTTCCATAATATTTTAGAATGCCAGAAAGAACTTTTTCGTTTAGTATGTGCTTTTTACATGCTATGTACCATTCTATCCAATTGATTTCTTTGATTATTTTGTTAGCAACATCCAGACTGTAAATGGTTTCTGAGAATGATCAAGGATTAGTAAAGACAAATGCTAATACATGTCTGATTATACTTAAAAGATTCTTATCTATGTGTTAATGTCCTGTACAATTTATCTTAATGCTTGTATACATTGTTCTGAAATTCCTGTTTCTTCATGTAGGCTTTAATCAGCAACGAACACACTACTGCCATCAAGGAGACAATTGTACAAGAAAATGGTAAAGTACTGACAGATAACGATGATGGAATTCATCGTACATATGGTATAAACTCTGACTACTATGACATCAAGAACAGCAGGCCATTGAGATTGAGGAAAAAATTGTATGAATTTTATACAGCTCCCATCACAAAATTTTGGGCTAATGCTGTAAGTTTTATACATGAAATAATTAAATTTCTAATATATTACATGCTAAACTTATTTTTTTTATTTTATAGATAGCATACATTATTTTCTTGGTTCTCTTCTCATACTCCATTCTCATACATATGGATGATCGTCCATCATTAGCAGAGATTTATGCCATTGCATATATTTGTACATTAGGATGTGAAAAAGTACGAGAAATAGCAACATCTGAACCAGCTACTCTTTCACATAAATTTAGTGTTTGGGCATGGAATATGTGGAATCCTTGTGATGCAGCTGCCATTATTTTTTTTCAAATTGGTTTAGCTTTACGCTTGAGACACTCAACTCTCGATATTGGTCGTGTCATCTATTGCGTTGATTCCATTTATTGGTACTTAAGGATATTGAATATTCTTGGCGTAAATAAGTACTTTGGTATGTCACACAAGTTAAATGGAAAGTTAGCAAAAATATGAAGTATGAATGCACAGATAATGAATAAATTTTATATTATTGTTCTTAGGTCCTTTAGTTACAATGATGGGAAAAATGGTGAAAAATATGACATACTTTGTGGTACTTTTAATAGTGGTATTAATGAGTTTTGGAGTCACTCGACAGGCAATTTTGAACCCTAATGCTGAACCGAAATTGAGGATTATTCGTGATGTATGTACTCTCTACAAATATTTACTTTCTATTTCAGTTTATTATTATTATATATTAGCTTGTTATTATTATTTCATATTCTATATTATATTCTATTCTGTTCTATAAAGAATATATATTTTCTTTTATAGATATTTATGGAACCATATTTTATGTTATATGGAGAGGTATATGCCGACAACATAGATCCAGATTGCGGAGACGAACCAGGAATGATTCCATGTTTACCAGGCCGGTGGATCACACCTACTGTAATGTCCATTTATCTTTTAATTGCAAACATATTGTTAATAAATCTTTTGATTGCCGTATTCAATAATATTTTCAATGAAGTAAACGCGGTGGCGCACCAAGTTTGGATGTTCCAACGTTTTACTGTTGTTATGGAGTATGAACAGAAACCTGTTTTACCTCCTCCGCTCATTGTAGTTTGTCATATATATCTGGTGGTGAAATATTTGCTGCGATATGTAACACAAGGGAAAGCAAACACTGGTGAAACCTACGACAATGGACTGAAGTTGTTCTTAGAGGCAGACGACATGGAGCGCCTCTATGATTTTGAAGAGGATTGTGTTGAAGGATACTTCCGTGAGCAAGAGTTGAAATTGCAAATGTCTACAGAGGAACGTGTTAAAATTACCACAGAAAGAGTGGAGAATATGCATTCGAAGATCGAAGACATTGACAAGAAAGAGAATACTCAAAATGCATCTCTTCAAGTAATTATACTATACCATTAATATTTTACTGATATTAATAAATTTACTGTCAGATATTATAATGGAACTTTCGATATTGTTATAGGCAGTGGAGTTTCGTATGCGCAAATTGGAAGAATTAAATGAACAGATTTTGGCACACCTAGGAGTTATACACCGATTCATGGCTACTCACATGCCCAACATGGAAGGCTTATCTAGTTTTGATATAGACGGTCGCCAGCGTAGGGTATCAGAACGCTCAGAAGTTCTGTCAGAAACAGATTCTCATACCCAACTACCAGCCATTGCGATTAAACGTAAGAGATTGGTCCGATCGATGACCGATGGCACTTTCCTTAACCTAGGCCCATCAATAGATGACGATGTGCTGAAACATTCAGAAACTGCTATATCTCGCGAGAACCTCAGTAGGAACGAGTCTTCTATAAGTGGAGATGGACACACTGTTCAAGATGACATAAAGACAATCACAAGTCAGGAAACCGAAGCGAGCAAAGTAGATGGTGAAGGAGAGATCCTAAAGAAGGATTCGCATTTTGACAGCAGAGAGCTAAGCAGAGAGCCAAGCAGAGAACCAAGTGGAGAGCCAAGTAGCAAAGAACCAAGTACGGAACCAAGTAGACAAACGAGTAGAGAAATAAGTAGAGAAACAAGCAGAGAAGCTACAAGCAAAGAACCGAGCAGAGAAGCCAGCAGCGAAGCGCCAGCTTCGGAACCTATTCCTAGGCAAGATTCTACAGAACGACCTATTAGACAAAATAGTAGAACACGTTCAGAGTCAGATGATGTAACGATTTTTCCACCGTCGAACATATCAAGAGGAGTAACGTGGGCTGAGCCACGTGTTGCAGTCATTCCATCGTCTTCAACAAGTAGTACGCAGAGGTCTATCCTATTAGCCATGCATGCCGAATATACAAGCATAACGGACGAGCTGGAGAGCTACTGTGGCCTTCTAAGTCCACCTCGAACACCGCCAATTTCTCCACCACCTTCGAGAGCTAGAAACTTATCCGAAATGTCTAACCCTGAGATGGCTTGGCAAATTGAGAATGAACATCTACGTGATGCTGAGGAGTGCGATTACCAACAGATGGAAGATTTAATACAGAGGAGGTACATCGCAGATGACGAGGAGCCTTTGCATACTGACGAAGCTACCCTGTTCATATCGAACGAACACAGGCATCAACTTCGAAGAGCTTCTGCCATCGATGAAGAGTCTCGAAGGCCTCCACCTACAATTTGCGTGACCAGGGAGATCGAGCAAACGCTTTCAAGGCCACCGATCCGGGACTCAGAAAGCTCAGATCCTAACGACAAGAATCTGAGTACGGTACCTGCCCCAGCGTCAGAGACCATGTGCTAAATGTTAGTGCACTCGCCTCGAGGTAAACTAACCTCAAATATTTTATGAATCATTTAGGAATTGAGGTAATCTATCCTCAATACACTTTCTAAATTGATCTGACTCAATGAGATAATGCAAGTCAAGGTTACAGTGAAATATGTATTTTCAGTTGGTATTATTTTTCTAACTGTTTTAACATTGAGATACAGAGAATCGAATGAAACAGTATTTTTAAACAAAGAATGTTTTAAAATTGTATACTTGATATTTTATCGTAACAAATAATTATAACTAAATGGAATGCATTTTTCTAATTGTTTACTTATAATGCAATGTATTGTTGAGCTCAGATCTGAAGATCTTTCATTATAATATTTTAGCTGCAATTTTTGTAATTTTTTTTCGCGTAATTTCTTCTCATAGTTTAATCATTTTTAGCCGTAAAGTACTTAGTATATTATATATACATAATAAATATGCACATGAATACGTACATATAAATATTGCAGTTATTTAGCTCATATTTATGCTCATATTAAAATTAATTCGAGTATTCAAGTGCTACACATTAGAATTAGCAATTTTTAATCTACTTTAATCCATTTGCTTTTTAAGTAACCATTAAATATATTATATACAATTTTTTGATCATTTATTCGTACAACACATTTGTATGCTCGAAGAAATCCACATATTTGATATATATGTTTATGGTAATTTATTTAACAATCAATTTTATAAGGCTTTCAATGCTAATAAACAATAGAAATTACGATTTGTATGTACATTTAATCTAACTGGTTGTTGACATGTTTCTTGCAAGCATACAACTAGCAGAATTTAATCAATTGCTATAATTAAATTATTCAACAGTTAATGTTGAATTAAAATTTTTCTGAAATAATATTTTTGATTTTGTAGAGAGTGCTAAATGCATATATGCAGTTGCTGCTATTAATAATATTAATTACGATATTTATGTGCATAATAACTTATGACATACTTAACGTCAGAATATATACAGTAATTGAATCAATTTATCACAACACACGGCAGTTACTTCGAGTATTTGAAAAAGATAATTCCTGCAGATAATTAGTGTACTTTAATAACGACGATTTAGGTACTTGAACTTCGTTAATATTAATAATAATTGAAATATTCAAACTAAATAATTAAATAATCATGTAGTTTGAATATTTAGATGTCAGAATATTTTTTAAATATTAACTTTCAAATATGACACACGTTCGTAATTGTACTATTCGTTGTACACTTCTTTGAATATTCCAATTGCAATAGTATTAACATTTATAACCCTCGAACAACGGATGACTGGATCACATGTATCTTTTTTAGACTCTAGACTTTGTGGCATTATTATACACACATTCTTATATTAATATGAGTATTTATAATTATATTTTTGTTTTTTAATTTTGTTCGAAGCTGTAAAATCATACAAGTATCAAAAAGTGATGAAAATTATACCTTTTTTCCATAACAAAAATTACGGTTATTGCATATAAAACTATCAAAATTAAATTAGGACCTTGTTGCACAATAATTTACCAGTTACTAATATTAGTGAATCAACAAATTACAGATACATGTAGTGTTCTCTTTTTTTCACAATTTCTCAACAAATAGAGCGATCAAATAGTTTTAAATTTATGTAAAAGAATTGTCTAGTTCTATATTAGGGAATTTATTGATACTAGTAAATTGTAACTAGTAAAACTTCGCTAATAATATCGGCTAGATTGTGCAAGCAGTATCCGATAATGAAAATTAGAAAATCAAATCTTGTCATTGAAAATATGTTTCTTCGTTTCATTGATGAGTCTTGGATGGTACAATCATAGTTGGTTGAGGGTTAAAATTCGTTAAATTAATTTCTTCTTGACGTGTAATACGGTTCAATATATATACGTGCCTACTTCAATGGAACTTCTAACGACTTTTTTAAACAAGAATATGTTCCGTGGAAGGTTGCGTTGCCGCCATTTCTGTAAATCAGGTATAATGTACTATACAAATGTTATTCAAGTTCCTTCCATTTTCTATGTCATGTATTTTTCAATTTTTTATGCGCACATACACACAATTCGTTTGTTATTGCATATTATAGTAATACGAAAGGAGTCGCTATCGAAAACGTTAATCTCCTCCCGTCCTTTATCTTAATCGATGAGATTAATTTCGATTTCTTCGGTTTTCTCGTCCTCCCGAGAGAACTCCTACTTCTAAGTAAATACGAGAAACCCGTATACACGATGTTCTGAAAGAAGTGTCGTATAAAATACTTACTAGACTGAGGATGTTTATGCGATTTTAGATTTTTGTAAACATAACTAAAGAAAGTGGAATATAAATAGAGATTTGTTTCGTGTACTAAATATTATAACAAATACTCTATTTTCTACACTTTATGCGTTCTGTAGATTTTGCATCTAAAAAATGCATAAGTATCCGGAGTCTAATAATTACAAATTACCAAAATAACGTAGATAGAATTTTCGTAATAGAATTTTCATTTTAAGTAAAAAATATTATATTTTTATTTTTAATACCATGAAGATATAAAAAAAAAAAAAAAAATATCTGACGAACTTACGCATAACTATGCAGTGACCTTTGGAGAATTTAATGTCTAGGAAAGATTAAAGTTGAAGATCGATATATTTGTAACTAATTATTTACAAACCATGTTTGTAATTCATACGACCAATCGATTAAGAATCATTGCGCGTGGACTTGTTTCATGCAATACCATCGGCAACGAATATAAAGTGACCTTGAGAAATTAAATCAAATAGATTTCCTTTTTTTTACGTTTCATGGTATTCTGAAATAAAAGTATATTATTCTATTCGAACAAGGTAAGAAAAGAAAAAAAAAAAATGATAAAAGATAATTATTTTAGACGACACTTATTTTGATACACTCTGTATATACACGTAAATATTATACATATGTCGACATAACGAAATCAAACGTTATTTTAACAACGATAAACTGTAAAAAAAAAATCAATAATGCAGTTTCACCTAGTTTTCAAAATTAATCCTTTTTTTCTTTTTTTCTTTAAGAGAAAACATTTTGCATTTTTTTACTAACATTACTTTAGAATATCGTTAGTATCAGTGAGAATATCGTTAGAATAAATAAAGAAAGAAAGAAAAAAATTATCTGTTGTAAATACATTGGGAGAGAAAAAAATTCGATGCCAATTTGTGTTCAGGGATTTAGTGAAAAAATTAGGTGAAACTCGATTATCGAAATTTTCGAAGTACATACATACGTACATACATGTACAGTGGTGCTGATACATTATTTAATGAACACCAGAATCAACATTTTTCAAGGTCGTGTTTGCAAGACCAGAATCTACAACTAAAACATACAGAGAAAGGGATCGAAAACCGGCGTGTGCTTAATCAAATATTAGATACTTACGATTAGTATAAAAATAAATCGTATACAGTACTGTCTTATAACGAATTAATTGAAATTAAATGTGGCCAGATAGCAAAGGAGAGTTTATTCCAGGAATTTTATTCTTCGGCTAAGAGAAATGGATAGGATGATATAATAACATTCAATATTTAAGATCCAATATTTAGATATTCGTTTCAGAGTTTGTAGATAGTCTATATAAAAGTGATAACGACAGTCAGTTATCAAGACGTATCACTTTGACCGGCTAAAATGGCAGTACTGTAAGTTACAAATCTATAGAGAGAACTGTACTGGCTTTAGATGCGATTTCGTTTCGATAAACCACTATCCGAGATATTATTTCGGATCCGATAACGAGATCGACTTTTAATGTAAATAATTTCCTCAAAATTTCCCCAATCACATGTAAATGTGTAATATTCAGCTTTATTATCTTTTAGACACGTGCGAATTGCAAAACTAAAGCGAGTCGAATCGTTTAACCGTAGCGCTTAACAAAAATATTACAATTACATTTAGTTTATTATTGTAGAGGTGTTTTTTCCTTAATTTTGGTGATAGAAATAAGCCAAATGAAAAAACCGAAGAAACAATCGGCGAAATAATTTAGATACGAATTACAATTAGGCACCGTACTACAAAAAATTATCTTCTCGTAAAAACAAAGTTTGTTCGTATGGAGCTCTGTTGCTCCGTTCTCGAGAAAATCGAGGTCGAATATTCGTTAAGTACGCGTGCACTTAACTAGCCCCGATCTTCTTAGTTTACCAGATCTAGCTAACTATCGCTACTTCTATTTATGTTTATAAATAACATTAGTCGAGGTCTGATATAATTATAAACAATGTAATTAGTATCTCTGACTAGTCTATTGACTTATCTATTTTAATCGTTTACGAATTTCTAGAAGCATCGCACTTCGTGTCGCATATAGATTCTTGCTCGGCGTATTAAAGTAGCGTGAACCAGTGATAATATGTTACTTATTTGACACTATATGAAAATATTTTACATATAAATTATTTTCACTACAGAGGAGGAAAGTCTAAGGTTCGGTATAGATGAACGGTTTGCGGGGGCGTCAGCGGCGTGACGCTCTGTGTCACTGTTTTAGAAGAGCATAGACTCGTACGAAGTAGTTTACACGTGAATGCAAAACGCGGCGGCAAATTAACGCAAAAATTGGACGCATAAACGCAGTGGGAAATTACCGCGGCGGTTACGCTATCGCAAATCGCTCGTCTGTCTAAATGGAATGTCATGCGGCTCGTACTGATCAATATATGTTTAGAATTTTCGCGTAGCTGCGTGTAATAAATGTACTATAAACGCGAGATGTGATCAAATGATTCGCACGTGTCTATCATCATTACTGCCGAAAAGTTTTTATGAATTTTTTGAATGTACATTTAGGGCCTTATCACGCACTACCTGCTGCGTCGAACACAAAATTTACGGACCATTTAAAACCAAGGAAAAGAAACAACAAAAGTAAAACAAAGTAATATGAATAAACAAAGCGAACCATATCACGCGGATAATTACGTTTCTAAGAACGAAAGCCAATCCGTGTTAGTATGTACGGTATGCAAATGATAAGCGAAAACACGTTTGATATTTATCATCTAACGTAAAAGTAACAAAAAAAAAAAAAGAAAGACATAAACGATAAACAAACGAATATGCCTAATTGTATAAAAATTGTGTATAGTTCGTAAACATTTTAAGATGAGAACAGAGCGAGAGTACGAGGCAAATTTAAGACTGTATCACAAGGAAATAGTATGTTTACTTATTTTATTCTAGAATCGGTAAATAAACGAGCGTGCGATGAATTGTTAATACAAAATCCGACACAAGTAGTGATGCAATGTCTGTATTCAGAAATGTTAGATGTATTGTTAAATTCGAGATATTTTTTGGAAAAATATGACCTTTGATTGAAAAATCGAATTTAGCGATACGATCACACTAACTAATTTTAATTAAAGGTAATAGATTTGTATCTATTTATACGTTGAATTCATGTTACTTTTATTATACTGGTAGAACGATGGAGCTTAAACTTAGAATTAAAAGATTAACCTCCATAAAAACTATCTATTTCCGCATAATAATAACATTTTCCGTTACTAATAGTATTATTATCGTTGTATATGTTAAATTATTGATTCAGACAAGAATTAACCAATTGAGTTTTTCGACATTGCCCGATGAATCAAAGTGACATCCATGAAAAGAAACGATTTGTGAAATAAAACGAAAAGGTGCTATCGTGTAAATCGAGCCTTACGTAATTGGAATTAAGCAACGAACACGCTTGCGATTTATCGTCGATAAACGTATTGTATAGTATTTCGATAAGAAGCTTCGTTACAGGTATAATCATTCGAGAAATACCGAATCGCTCAAAAAATGCTTTCGAAGACATCTCTTCCCCTCCATTCTATCTTCCGTAGTAGAATATTTCAAGCTAACATTAGTTCTGCTATCAAATTGTTTCTCGACAGCTTGTAAGATTTTATCAATAAGAAATCGATACGATCAATAAATCGAATAGCGGCAGAAATAAAGTGAGGATAGGTTGGTGCTTTGTTAATTATGCAGCTTGAAGTTTCTAAACTGCATAATTTATACAGTTATTATCTAAATATGTTAAACACGAAGTTAATTTTGTTTTGCTACCCATTTGAGGCGGGATGTTCTAGGTGTGCTCAATACGCACATCTGCCTCAAGAACAGTCAAATTCAAATCACATGATAAATCAGATACTGCGAAAACAAAAGCATACTTTTTCATTGTAAAGGTACAAATGTACCCGACGGATGCGTCAGATGCCTGCTGCGATATCGCAGCGAGATTGGGTTGATCGTGTGACTTGGATTTAAGGCTGCTTTTGACGCAAACACGTACGTACATTGGACGCACAAAGGAATTCTCGCCTTTAAGCGGTGCGGTGGGTTAATACAAAAAAATACGTCCGTGGCAGTCCGTGTACAAATAAAAAGTTTTGTGTCGGTTCCCAGGAACAAAATGACAAAAATGACGTTTAACGCGTTAATGGAAGACCTGAAATGAGTTGTAATTTTGAATAGTACAAAATTAACGAAAGTAAATGTAAGTTTGTGACGAGTGTGAAAAAAGTAAAAGTTGAATGGCTTTTCCTTACGCACCGTTATCGAATAAATTTTGGACACCTCGCTATATTTCCTTTGATTGATAGTTTGTCCAGCATCTAAATCGCCGTGCTTTAGATTGTAATATCCATTAGATTTTACCTGTAAGTTCATATGGTACAAAATCAAGTTTGCTCAACATATCTTATGCATCATACGTAGGACATGTGCAAGTTAACTTGTGCTTTAAATCAATTCTTTTCCTTTCATGCTAGAGGTAAAATAAAGAATACATGGAAGCATGGTGGAAATTATTTTAATCTTATTTGTTTCATTTCCTTTAACATCCTAAATTCGATTTGTAATTTGATGAAAATTTTAATAAAGCTGCTTTTGTATTTTTATTTCACGTTATGAAAATACAAATTGCTCACACATGTCCGTCAAAATTACGTGATTAATGCAGAAGGCACATTATATCATGTACGTAAGTAAATGCGTGATATTTCATTGTCACAGTATATTATTCTTTTGTGCACTACTCAAAACAATTACAAATCATTCAATAAACTCATTATGTCGTTAAAACATACGCGTGCTCGAAGTCTCTTTAACTGGTTAACCCATATATGCAATAAAATCAAAATATTATTCAAAATATCCTATCAGGAAAGTGATCAATAAGTAGAATATATGTAGTATATTATTAATCTACGGAAGAATATATATACATACACATTTATTATAAAATATAAAAGATATAATTATATGTATATAATCAACATATACTTATTTTTTCTTGGATGCATTATATGTAACTTTATGAAATTTGAATGCAATAATTTCCTCATTTACAAAGTTCAATTAAATCTAACCTTACGTCATTTACTAACCTTACGTAATTGTTTTGAGTAGCGTATCTATTTCATTAAGAAGCAGAATAAGTGTCACCGCCTATAAAAGGATTAACGTGTCTCGTGCACGAACACAAAACTCGAAAACGAGATTTGAAAAATGGAAAAACGTTTGGTGTAAAGAATATAATATTTTTAGGATAGTTGATATATCGTTCAACAATGTTCCTCCGCTTCGTTACCTTTGTACGATATTAATGATAACGATTTCGTATAAATATGTACAGACAAAGACGATTAAAGGTAATGAACACGCAAAATAAAATACCACACAGAAACAGACGGTCGGAAATGCCCTACTGCGTTTTATGTTCAATTGAGAACTGTATCATTTTGTGTTTTTAATCCTTGAGATAGGCAAATGAATGGATTATTGGAATGTTGTGTAAAGCGAAACAATAATCTGACAATAAAAAACAATCATCTGTGAAGGGAAACGTCGCGTTACAAATTTGAAGATTTTGCTCATCTTCAATGATCTGAATAAAAAAAATAAAAAACAAAAAGAAACCTTCAAAATTCTTGCGCCATCTAGCCATATGTCGTCCTTTTGAAGTTATCTTGTTAATTCGGTCAGTGTTCATAAAGACGGATACTCACCGGCGAACAGTACACGAACGCTATTAATCACTTGTAATTACAAAATTATAAATGATTCAAACTATATCATATCTGATCTTGTTTTAATTAGACAAATGTCACGAATAAAGCGTGAATTTGTTAAGTCGTTGCTCTAGTTCTTATTTACAGTTTAAAGTTTTATTTAGATTTTATATTTCATGTAGTTTTATATGATCGTATAAAGTTAGAATTCAAGAGAACTGAATATTTGTTATTTGCTAAGTAGAATTTTCGTCATATTTTCATGAATTTGTACTCTTTATAACGATGAGACATATGTGCATTAGCTAATTACATTCTTTAGAAAAATGGGGTTAGGACAGTTAAGAACTAGGCCAATGAAGTGTTTACAAGAAGATTGCGTAATGGTTATGAAATATCTGGGAACGGTATTCGTGAGATGTTAGCCGGTGTGAATGTCACTTTCAACTTTTCACCGCGAACACAGGATTTCTATTCCCACACTTTTCGAGTTCAAGTTCGGGTTTGTATTTTCTCTTGATATGCAAGGAGTCCTATATTGTTCGCGAACGCTGGTGGAGACGCACTTTAACGCGATCGTTTTCCTGCAATGCTGATACAATCACTAGTCGTCAAGAGTAATCGTAATCGACAAGGATTAAAATCACAAACACGAGAAATTGTCTGTTACACTTTTCGACCTGTATATATTCTCTGTACCGATATTGTAAATACACTCGTTTGTTCACTTACACAATCAATTGTATACATATACCGATGCAATGTAATTAACAGAAGAAGTCTTGAACTGTTCGTTGTTCCACGACACAGCTGAACACGCGTATATCGATCTTTCTTTGCTCGATCTTTTGATCACAGGAATGCTGAATGATTGCAATGGACATTTCAAAATTTTTTTCGGTGAGAAACAATCTAATATTTTTTAACATAAATATTGTTAGATTCAAGAAGCGATAGAGTTTTTTCTCTTTCTTGTTTATTTCTATTACATTAAATTTTTATAAAAGACATCTATGTCTTTTGGGATATTTTTTTTAAACATTTTCAACGTTGAAACTTTTTTTCGATTAAGATAATGGGACAATTGACCTTTGGGCATTGTAATTTCTTTCTTTCGAAATATATAATTGTGTATTTGCAATCGTTCAACATTAATGAATAACATTTTTTTATTGCTTACCAAAAAATGTCCCGATTGACTATATATCATTGTATTGTCAATTACAGTTTATAAGATACTTTGTAGCAATTTTTATCTCTTAAATGGATTCAATCTATTCCGTCTTTTTACACATTCAGCACGCTTATTATTGTACATGTATATTATAACGATTCTCGAGTCTGGTTGATCTAAAAGGAAACGCCGTATCAAATTAGGCTAATTTGCTTACTCGCGATGTATTGCTGTAAATTCGAATCTCAATCTGTATTGATTGGAATGGTTAAGAGAAAGCAATCGACTGTAATAATAAAAAAAAGTACATAAATAAATAAATATATATATATACCCTTGTAGTCCGGTATGAAAACAAATTGATTAAAATATATATAACTGATCTCGATGTGTTTTCTTGCTTTGTGGCATGTGCCCACCTTTCCTCAGCCGCCATATTGCATTTTTATATCCGGCCAATATAACACTTCCGGTCTACATATAACCTTTTACATATTTCATTATAATTTATTACAAATTATAATAAATTATAATATATATTATATGTACCTTACATATTATTATCAACGATATGACAATAAAAGATTTATAGGAATTTGCATCAAAAGATATCTCAGTTTTATATCTCAGTTTTGAAATTTCAATTATGATAAATAATTCCATAAGATTTGAAAACTACCTAAGTATGCAGGTGTAGTAAATGGTGCATGCACTATGTTCTTTAAGAATATCAGAAAGCAGTTTTTTTTATAACTTTCTCTATTGTAATTAATGAGTGAAAATGTGTATCGGTTTTTCATAAATATCAGATGCACGTTTTTACAATTGAATGAAAAAATTATTACAAGGGGGAAATATACAAATTTTGTACATACTGTAATCAATGTATAGCCGAAACGGAATATTTTCATTTTCTGCGTGTAGGAATTTTAAATTGAACGTGAAACACACGGAATTACGGTCATGTTAAATCGCTTTGGAAAAACAAAAGGATCGCTTTCATCGACTTTACTGTCTTCGCTTTCACAATTAGAGCTGATTCTATACAAGTATCACACTTGGACCGTTCCTAGTGGAAATAATACGAAATTATTCGATGCTAGCTGAAATAGTGACAAAATTGAACCATAGAAAATTCAAATAACGACGCAGGATTCGAAGAAAACAATTTTACTTTACATCGCTTTCTTCTGAACTATAAAGGGAGAAAAAAGGAAATCTCCTTTACACGCTTCCTGCCTTGTTTCAACTATATAATTTACGTCGTGGAATTTTTGTAATTTCGATCGAGTTTCATAATTTATAACGCTATAAAGTTCTCTTTGAACGAATTAGCAATGCTAAAAATGTTCTCGTGAACAGAGAGAGTAATTAAACACGCTCAACTCGTTACTTATCTCGACGTCACATTGCATTCCTCCTCACTTTCCTTGCCTCATGGAAATGGCCTCGATAACAGCAACTCTACAAGCTGCTTCAAAAAAGGAAACAAACTCTTATTTTTAGTTCTCAATATCCTCAATTTATAATTAACACGTTTTTGTGCAAAAGTTATACAGGTCCTTTCAAAACATGTCTTCCAGTTTTCAAATTTCAACATTCTTCCTTTTCTCATGGAGCAAAAATAATCAATGAATCGTTTTATTTATGATGCTTATATTATTTAATCGTATTTTAATAAAGTAAATTCCAAAGATACTGATGTCATCTTCGAGTTTTTATCGTTGTTGCCTTTTGTGAAAGAATTAATTTGAAAATCGAGAATTGTAAGTATTGCTCGTCTGCTTCTATAAATTAACTTGATAATCAATGTAACATGATGATCCTTTTCCGAGAATTGTATGATTGTATTTTTGAATCGTCCTCTAGGTTCACTGCTCTGCATCACTGACATTCTCGTTGTAGTGAAATGACAAGCTATACGTGCGTTTATGTTTCTCAGCGAGAATCCGTTTCTCGAGAGTAATGATTAACAGGTTTGTTGGTAAACACGCTACTGCATCGGGTAATTCGACGTCAAGCAAAAAGCGATCGTTCCTCCGATGCCTCGATAATGCGTAATTACGAGAAACTACAACTAAATGATTCATAACGGATTATATGTTACAGACTGAAAGGAAGATCTGTAACGCAGGATGTGTTTAGTAGGCGAATTGGGTTTCTAGATCTAGACATCACCATGAAAATATCTCCATTTCTAAATTTGATAGTTAAAGATCGAACGACGTATACATTTCTTAAATCCTACAATTTTATCCTCAAATCCTTTTAGATACTAAGTTAGATTCAAATTGGACAAAGATTATTTGAAATAGCACATTTTTTAAATTCAATCTTCAGTCCTTAACTCCTCTTGAGTATTAAATTATATCTGTGCCAAGTTTATTAGATTTAGCTCAATTGAGATGAACCAAAATTAAGTACTAAATTAAACACCAAATTAACATTAAATTTGAATAATTAGATCTAATCCAACATTGGAGGAAATATAATCTACATAAAATTAAACATGAATTACATTCACTATCTCATTAGCAGAGCTGAAACAATATCTTAAGTCTCTTTAAACTCAACGTAGAGTCAACTTTCTTTTTCCCATGGAGATTTTTCTTTCTCGAAGAAATAGTCTTTAAAACTCCTATGTGAAAAACAACGAAGAAGATTTGTTTCTATTCCAAAGGAAGTGTGTAATATGTAAGTTAATTGAGAGTTAAGTAGCCAATAATAAAAAAAAAAGGATTCATTGATAGAAGGATCTTATTGCACGCGTTTGTGAAGACACATGATTCATAATCGCATCTAAGAAAAATGAACGTTTCTAATTGGTATGAAAAGAGCGAGGAAGAAAGACAGTGATGGCAAAGAGGTAACTTTCGTTAGTGAGAGCGATATTCGTCTGTTTAAGAGCTGCCAGTTTCCACTGGTTCGTCGTGATCGCAAGTATGCATATTCCCCTTCTTCGATGGGAATCGTCAACGATCACTTTCTTCTAAGTAAGTTCCTTCGAAGGATTTACTCGTTCTAGTGAACGATCCGCAACAAGGATTACCTAGTCGTACTCTCGTCACTTGCCTCTATCATCTTTGTTAGAAGTTGTAAACTTTCGTAGATATCTTTGTTAAAGTACCTTTTATTCGTTTATTTTATTTTCTTCGATTATGCCTGTCTTTTTAATATCATTGTGATGTTATCTGAAAGATGATAGAAATTGATTAATTGATAGTAAAAAAATTGATTTGTGTACATTGTGAGACTTGAAACATTCAAAGGTATATTAAGAAAATTCGTTATCGATAAAATAGTAAGGTTCGAAGTGTATATCGTTATAATTCAATATGAAGAGTATGAGACAATAAAGTGTACGGGGTTGAAGAAGATAGTTGTATGCATGGTGTGCTTCCCTTACTGGAAATGAATCTTCGCGGTGGGCTGGCGATACTTCTTTTCATTCTTGCGGAGATCGACTGCACGATCCTGAGGATCGTTCAGGAAGATCATTTCTGTAAGTATAAGATAATGTTAAGCTACCGTTTCTATAACACTTATGGTGTATTTTTTGAATATTGTTTATAATGTATTTGTAGATATTTTTAAAATATTGTATGTCTTTTGACTTTTTAAGGAAGACCATTTTTATTTTTCAAGTTTGATAGCCATCAAACATTTCAATGCAATTTCTATCCATATAATAAATAGATTGTTCGTACCTTTATGAGAAATGGAAAAGTGGAAAAGTCTGCAGGATGCATTTAATATGGCAAAATAAAAGCACCAATAATATTTAATGGGTGACACAGATCTCCATTTAGATCCTATTTCTGTAACTAAACTGAATTAGAGTTAGAAACAGAATTTATAGAGGAACTGTTATACATATATTATAGAACTATTATATGCATTTTGTATACTTTTAAATCTTTAAATTTCGCGTGAATTCGTACAAATTTCCAGTCTACAAATAACCATTTCGTCAAACCATTGAATATATTACGTATTTAATTGATATTAGTTGACTACCAGTGAAAGTCAACGAGGTGGGAAACTTGAGTTTTTGAATAACAGCTTGCGGATGTCCTTCAGCATCGCATAGGCAGCCACGTGCGATTCTGTCGGTGAAAAACGTCACTTCTTCTACTGTGGACAAGCAAAAGAACGTCGGGAGTACAACGGGTCGAATATTCAACGGGAAACCGAGTAAACGAGGCTCTTGGCCCTGGCAGGTGTCTCTACAGCTTCTCCACCCAAAGTTAGGATTTATCGGTCACTGGTGCGGCGGCGTTCTCATTGAACCCACTTGGGTCGTCACAGCTGCTCATTGCATTCATAAGTGGGTTTCACTTTTCATTGAATCTATACGAACTTAGCGACGAACTTCCAGATTATCACTATATAGAGTGTCTAAAAAAAGATTTATTAAATTATACGATGTTGTTAGCCAATGAAATTTATCCGTATATGTAAAGATTAATTAAATATAAATATATATATATTTTATTCACCATCGATTTATAGACTGATATGGATATTTACTTACAGCGAGCTTTTCAATTTACCGATTGGTGCACTGTGGACGGCGGTGGTTGGGGAATGGGAATTAGACTCCGGTGGACGAGGCTCGGCAAGACTACCTGTTGAACGAGTGATCCTCCATGAGAGATTCAACAATTACTTGCACGATATTGGTAAATAAACAATTTTAACCCTAAAATGGTATCGTTGGCTTGATGAGAATCTACGATAGTAACTACGATAGTTTGTGTGAAAATTACTAAAATTTGGGATATTCAATTTTCTCTTAGCGCTGATGAAGTTAGCTAGACCAGCTCCTTTGTCCAAAGTAGTACGAACGATATGTTTACCGGAGCCGGAAGAGGAGCTTGCGAATAGACAATGCGTCGCTTCTGGCTGGGGTCGATACGGACCTTCTCAGTCACTTTCCACCGCACTATTAGAAGCCTCAGTGCCATTGCTAGATCTTGAAAAATGCATGAAAGCTTATGGGAAATCGGTATCGCTTCGAAGCGGTCATCTCTGTGCTGGTCACACCGATGGCTCGACCGGAAGCTGCGTGGTAAATAATCAATTTCTATATTATATTAACTAAATTCCTGCCGAGTAAAAATCTAAGCTGAAATACTTAATATTATTATATCGTATCGTACCTCGTACGAGTAACATTGCTCTAATCTTATTATTTCAAAAGCAATTTTTTTTTATCCAAATTCTAAAACATTTTCATCATTTCATTTCATGAAATTTAGAGTTATCACTTTCGTCGTTACATAAGATATCTACCACCGGTCATCAAAATACACTTAAGTAGATTGGAATCCTTGCATTTTCTGCAATAATGCAATCTGGCTTTCAATGACAAGGCTCTATCCAGATGAATCTCTTCCTTTACTTATAAAATCGCTATTTAACATTGAAATCTCTCCATACTCATCATACTTCGATTTTAATACGCTTTCTGAACCATTTACTATGCTTTATAGTAAATATTTTATCCTTTTAAGGATATTCAGTATTACATTCGCATACCTAAAAAATATTTTCAACAATTAGTTATAAATATTTCTAAAAATTTTTTAATATACACATATATACATATATATGATATTAAGCAATATTTTAAGTTAGAAGATAAGAGTATCGTTGTACACATTTCTTCGTTTCAAGATTATTAAAATTTGATCCGGATATTTTAACAATATTTTCAGTAATTAGTGTACATTTTAGCAATATAAATATACATATATAGATTTGTAAGTAATGTTTTAAATGATAAAATAGAAACATCTCTTAGGGTGATTCTGGAGGACCGTTACAATGTCGACGCGCAGACGGAGTATGGCAATTGGCAGGCGTCACTTCTTTTGGATCAGGATGTGCTAGACCAGGATATCCTGATGTGTATACTAGGATACAGTATTACGTAAAATGGATAAGAAATACTATGAACAATGACGATGATGCGCAATTTTTATAATTTTTATCGGTATATTGATTCACGTGTACCTTGAAATGTAGATAATATTTATGTAAATATTATTCGAGTAGACCGTTGTACATATGCATATACGCTATCCTGTGTAGCTTCTAATGCAAATAATTTTTAATAAAAAGAAAAGTACAATGTACTGTTCTATTCATTATATGTACCTTATCCACGCAAATTTACCGTAATTTGGAAACAATCGCAAAATCTATATACGAATAGAACACGCTGCATTTGAAAACCATAAAACCTCGATTTCAATAGGAAATAAGACCAAGCGTATACATATACATTCGCGTGTATGGAAATGAAAGCGCATCCGCTGCACTGGTAAGTTCCAAAGAAAAGCCATTCGCCAGGGGCTAAGGTATCTTCCTATGCCCGCCAACGTACATTATAATATACAGTGGCTCGTGAAAGTATTTTAGCATTTGTAGAAAACTTTTACAAATATATTACAATGTATTATTATCTTTTTTATTTTATGATATATTGTATATAAATATAAATGTATGACGTGTGTTGTATGAAACTCTTTGAAATCTCCTTAGCAGTGCAATGGGCCCAGTAGTTTTGGTACAATCGGCAAGGAATAAATCCCGTGTGGAAAATGAACAAAAAATGCAGAGTAAAATTTTCTTATTACTAAATACTTGTGATATACCTTGTATTACAATAAATATCTATATCAATCATCTGATTCTCGTGCAACGATCATTTTCACTTTGCACAATAATTTCGTATATGATGGAAAATATAAATAATCTTTAATTTATATTTTTACAGATACATTTTACTGTATCCTGTATGTTAGATCGTATACATGCAACATGTTAGTGTTGAATATTTTATGAGGCGAAATACAATTTTTAATAAAACAGTTGATTGTTATTAATTTAAAAACATATTGAGGATTAGTTAAGGATCAGTTCCTTAACCGATCCTCAATATGTTTTTTGACAAAGGTCAATTGTACCATTATTACTGAGACACCCTCTATATTTTGCTAAAAGGTTTCTGCAAGTGTTCAGATTCTTTTGCGAGCTGCTGTATGTATACTTCGAAATGATACCGATGTTTCTATACCGGAAATACGACCACATCTGCATTTATATGACTCTCATAAGGGAAGAAAATCTGAAGTTGCTTCGCTCTTTTCGAACATCGTAGATTCGACGTTACGCAACCTCGTGATTGTGCGTATGACAACCAAAGCGATTGCATCTCCACCTCCTAGTCTCTCCTCTCCCTTTCCACCCATTTCCTCTCTGCCCCTCTTCAACCGATGAAATTAGAAGTATCGATCTGTCACAGGAACCGCGTACACCGTGGTAACTAAGAGACTCTGAACACACAAATTATGCCGAGATGCATCCATTAATTAGCTTAATACGTACCACTTAGCATACCAAAGCATGCTCTGATCAAGTTTCGTTTACACCGTCTATCCACTGTGTTTCTGTCGTTATTATGTACCGTGTGTTCTAGTGTCGAGTGTTTATCGATTTATTTCGAGCCATACGTATCGCTTGTATATTATAATTTTTCACTTTTTGAAGAATACTATTTAGATAAAAAATGCTTCACGATAAATCTACAACGCTGTGTATCGTTTTACAAGTAAATGGATTGTAATGACAAATCAACGACACGATATTTCTCATTGTCAAATCTATTAATGTTAAAATGTTAAAATGTTAAACCCTCGAACATTGAGGATTTAACAATTTTATAGTCATTTTTCTATGTCTGTTCTATATATGATATATATGCTCCATTACCTACGTCATTTATAATATTCTGTGTTTTGCATGTTATCTATAATATTCTGCATGCATGCTATCTATACATATTATATCTCTGATATCGTATTATCTATATTATCTATATTATATTTGTAGCGGCACATGGCCGTAGAAAAAGCTTCAAATTGAAATGGAAAATTTAAATCTACGAGAGACCCGTATTATTGTACCTTCGAATGTTAACGTTGTTTTAGGTTACAACTTAACTTTTTAACTTGACTTAACTTTTTGTGGTAATATAGATGTACGAACGTGCTACCTATGACAATAGTATTATTATCGTTTCTTCTATTGGTATGAGCGAGAGACGATTACAACCGGCATACACTATCTCTGTACTAAGTAGTTGTACTTATTTTAATACATCCGACTATTACAAATTCATCCACTCGTTATTTTATTAAATAAACCTACACGTTCTAACCACTTGACACTGTATATATTTTGTGTATATATATGTATACATATATTATCCTATATGTACCTATATTTTATACTATATCACCCTATCACGTTTATCAAAATATGTTACTAAATATAATTCAAAATATTTTATGCGCAAGAATAATAATTTTTATTACAGTAGATCTGTGGTAAATCAGATGATTTTTAGAAAGGAAGAACTTCAAACTATCCTCTATAAAATCACGAGTTATCAACCAAGGAACATGAGCTGGTTCGTCAATCAGATTATTTAAAAATGACTCGTGTTATATTTACATTTGCAAGAACTAAAATCGACTTGATAGAAATTTATTCATTTTTTATTTCTAATTCGACGATTAGGAAAGTTTCTATTTAAAGGATATGCTTAACAGGTTGAGAAGGAGATCCTGTCAATATAAAAATTTCCATATTCGATTAATCTACTTAGATGTATACGAGCATTCTAGCATCAAGTATAAAAGCCTCACCATACTCCAGATTGAAGGAAACTACAAGAAACAAACTTCTCCATCAGCAGCAATAAATAATTTAGAACAAGTTCTGTAAACACTATTATTCTATGCACGTGCTACCTTCTAAATAAAATTACTAGACTGCAAATCTTCACGCATTAATGAGAAATGCATTTATTCAAAAATGCATGTAACGCACAAAATACACGAAAATATACAGTATATTCCGGTATTTAACAGTCAAGTTTTGTTATAAGTAATGACGTAAAATTGGTGGCAAAGGTCGCATTCTATTTGTATTTCGTACTTTTATTATAACATGTCAGTGGAACTTTAAATGACCTATTTAAAATTCGGCTATTAAACTCTAGATCATCCTGTATCGATATCTAGTGACTAGAACAGCAAATCTTTAAAATAAAGTTATGGTAAAATATGTTTAAAAAGTAAGAAAAATACAATGATCACTAAGCGTGGATGAAATTCAGTTTACCTAATAGATTAGACCTTTCGTGTCCGTCACACTTGCGTTGATTAGTAGCTACTACATAATTACATTAGATGCCTAATATAATGTGATAGCGCAGATGTTGTTGTCAGTGCACGTGTTCGTGTTTAACAGGCGTTTAATTAAATCGTACATTTCATTTCATGAAATTTTCTCATTAATGTAGGTGTATCATTTGCACGCGTTATTATTACAAACATAATAAAGCTGATTTTTCTGCTTTATAATATTTTTGACTTTCAAAAGTGTTTAAAGATGATGAGTCGTTTTACATATGTAATGTAATATCATTTTTTGATCCAAATTACCCATTCGAGAGTAATTATTTTCAACCGCGCCATTAGCTGATTAAGCTCGGTATATGTGATCTCAGGGGAAGTTGAGAAGGTGTGTCATTTGATATCAAGCTGTTTAGTAACGTTTCCATTGTATTATATGACTCGATGGATTTTGCAAATCTAAGAGTTCTTCTAGAAGTTTCATAGATGTAAAATTTATCTCTACAAATTCATAATTAAAAATGAATTTACATTCGTTGAAAATTTTTAATTATGTCTATATAAAAGGATAAAATATAAAGAATCGATAAAAATCATGGAATTCGGAATAAAGACTGATGCATCCTTTTAAAAAATTAGCTTCCCTTTTAGTCATTCAGCCACCCTCCTCAGAACATTTTTGCCTGTTATGTACGTATCAATATATACCGTATCTTCTAACATTCTCAAAATTTTCCTAAATACCAAGGTATCCTCAATCTAGTTAGAATTCAATTGAAATCTAAATTAAACCAAATGCATATCTAACTTAATTTAATTAAAATCTAATCCAAACGCTATTCCTTTCTTAACGACAAATCGCCACTAAAGAAACAGCTAAAAAAGAAAGAAGATCTATAGAAGTTGCAGTTATGACAATACTTTCGTCCAACATGTGGATTTTTGCATATTATGTACATTCTGTATATTCCAGCATCTACAAATTTCCCATAAATATACGAACGTGCTCTATCTACTTACAATGCAATTCCAATCTAAATTAAATTTAATTTACGTTTAATTAAATTTAAATGTAATCAAACTCAAACGCTCTTGCTCTCTAATCATTCACCCCTTTTGCCTAAAACAAATATCAACATGAAATCACCAATAAAACAGAACGAAAAATAAAAAGAGGAAGAAAATCTACAGAACAGCATAACATCACGACAATACTCTCATCGAACTATAATATATCAGCAAGACAGACGTTGACATGCGCGAGGTACCGCGTCCGTGAAACGAACAGGGAGAGTGCGCGTTCCTGATCAGTAGTAGCACACTTTCATCGCGGCGAGGAAAGTGAGCAAGTCGAGTGAGTCGTTTCATCCACGCCGTGGAGGAGTCATCCACGTTGTAACGCACGGCAACACACGACCGCGCGCGTGTTCACGAAGATCGTGTGTGTTGTACACAAGGTATAGAGAGGCTCTCGTGGTAGTGAAGAGAGGTGGATAAGGAGAGAAAGGGAGAAACCTCGTCTCTCGTCAGAATTCCTTTCGATCCGCGAAAAATTGTCGTCCGTTTTTACCCGGTGCAAACCCGGGTGGGGTGCTTGTTAAGAAAACGAATTGCTCGAGAAAGTCTCGAAAGGAAAGAATCATTAATTGCGCGGCTTATTCGTCGTACACAAAAATATGTGATAACGCGAAATAGATATATACATGAATATATAGTGGCTGCAAAAATTATTTGAACATACCCTTATTTTCTAATGAAGCGTCTTTTTACCAAATTCTATGCGTTTTGCTTTCATGGTATCAAATTTTTATAGTCATGTGAAAATAATACCGAATAGTACGAGATTTAACGTACTTGGGCCTAATTAATTAGCATGTGAATGCTGCAATAAATATTTAATACTATAATAAATACTATAATATATAGTATAATAGTATTTATTTATTATATAGTATGATATATATTAATGATGTATAAATACTTCTTACAACCACTGTATATGTACTTCTACATATAGGTATATGTATAAATAATAAAAATTATTTAACAGTGAATGAAATTATCGTTGAATACTTGTGGATAAAGAAATGATACGTGATGTCGCGTGTCGACTCGCCCTTTCCAAGGGGAGGGTAGAAGAGGCGTGAGGTGGATGAATCATTGAGGCAGCCTCTGACGTGTCGAATAAAAGAGGGAGGCGATCGAAGAATCAAAGCGGAGCAAGGTTGCAAACCAAGTAAAAACCCGTTTCCAGAACTGTTTCGTAGTCCCCTGAAATATAAATGAATGTAATGTCACTTGTAACTGCGAATTTCTTTCATTCGGAATACAGAGGGTGAATTTGCTCGATTCAAGATGGCTACTGATTTTGTTATGTTACCTTTGTTCGATACTATTGTTCGAGGGAAAGTTCATTTGGAGAAGTAGACCTTTCCATGGCGAATAATGCATCTACAGGGTGGTTCAATAGTTATAGCTATTCATCAAAATTTCTTGGCAAACTGGAAAGATTCGAGCAAAATTATTTAATTATTTAATAAAATTATTTTATGGTCACTCGTCAAAATTTCTTGATAAACTGAAAATTTTAAAACAAAATTATTTACCGAGAACTTTGCGATATGTTAGAATGCTTTTTCACAAGGTTTCATTTACCTGTTTATGGAAGCTATAAAAGATCTCCATGGATATAAATTTCCTAAAGTTGTTCAAGAAGTCATCTGCATTGTAAAATATCAGAATATTTTTCTTCCTATTTTTATTCCTTATTTTATAGTGAAGATGTTAAAATGTAATCATTATTGGAACTCCCTGTACATGCATGATTCGATAATATAAATGCTACATCTAAATTACCTTGAGTTGCATATACAAATTAAAAACAGAAGAACACAAGTACTTGTCTTTTACTATCTGTTTCACGCTTTCTCGAATTCCCATGGGACTAGATTTTTACGATATTGGTTCGTTGAATATTGAATATGAACGTAGGATTAAATTCTTTATTCACTCCATTTCATTCCTCTCTCAAAAAACGATTCTCGTAATAATTAAAGATTACAAGAGAGGAACGTAATATATCACATCTCCTATTTTTTATAAGGAAGTACTTCCAAATTTATTAAATTATCGATCAATCCCATGATATCATGTTTTCTCCAATGACCTACAATTGGAATTCCTATGACACAAAACAAGCTATTAATGTTCCTTTTCTTTCTTTTGTATTTTTTAGTATTCAAGAACTGGGAAATTTTACTAAAGATCATGATGAGTAAAAATAATGAAAATGGTATATCCCTGGCGACGCCTCCAGCCATCCATGTTGGTCCCATAGTGAATCCAGGAACCAATGAAACCATCTCTATTGTAATTCCATTATCAGCTCAGTTGGCCACAGTTACCAGTCAGAAAATTGAAAAATCTTGCAAAGATTACACCAAGGATGGCAAACAGTCGTCCAATAATGTTCACTCTCGGCTAAGAAATGATAAAACCAAAGGATGTCCTTATCCTGGCTGCACCAGGTATGGGAGAGCCTTCTCGAGGGCACACGATCTGAAACGACACATTGCTCGTCACGAAATGAGAAAAGAAAAGCTGCACGATTATGAAAATTACACTATGGCCGGCAAACAAAATCGGAAGGAAAGTAACGAGAATATAGCGAATGGAATAATTGATAGACAACATATGGTTTGGAATGATGAATCACGCGAGAGTAAATCTTATTCTTGTTTGCATTGCAAGAAGAAGTACACTAGTGAGATTAAGCTTAGAGCTCACATGAGCTCCCATGAAAAGGTATGTTAGTAATTTCTAATAATTAATTAGATTCTCTTCTTAAATTTGTTGCTTCGACGAAATAGATTCCAGCATACAGGTTCATTCTTAATTTTGTAATTACGAATATTCCAAATAATAATGAAATAATAATAAATGACAATTTCTACAAATTAATCAGACTCTCCCTTTGGATAACATCATTTGCTATTCTGACAAGGTAGATGCCAACATACAGATTTATGGAAGAATTCTCGTTTAGGAATATTTTCAATAAAATAATGAATACAACAGTTTTTAGTAATCACTTAGATTCTCTTGCATAATACAATTAGCAATATTCCAACAGAACCAAATAGCTTCCAGATCTCGGAACAAGTCTAGTTCACATTCGTCTACTTCCCTAATACTGCCTATCCATCTAACTTTATCGACTAATAGATCAATTAGCTCATTACCTAGACAACCTTATCTTTTACTTATACGTATGTATATTACATTAGATCCATCTTTGACATTTGTATCATCAATATCTAACAGGTTCTAGGTAAGAATGTGTGTGCTCTGTGTGGAACATGTTCCCGGGATGAGGAAGAATTACAAGAGCATATGAAGCAACACACAGCAAACATGTTGGAAGCTCAAACAGTGTTAGAAAAGAGTGAAAGGGAACAACCAGAAAAAGAAGACGACTTCTTGCTTGAAGAGATGTTGCTTCTAAATAAGAATCCTCGAAGAATTGCGCAACCAGTGAAAAATAATTCGAATACGGCGTCCAAGATAAGATGTGACTACTGTTCCAAGACTTTCAAGACCAAATGGACATTGAGCTCCCACGTGGCAGCTCACGAGGGCCGTTTTCAATTCGACTGCGGTCAGTGTGGCAAGAAATTTGTCAGAAAGAGTCACTACGAAGGTCACATGAGATCTCACGAAGCAGCACGACCTTATGTCTGCGAACAATGCGGGAAAACGTTTAAAGAATTGAAGCACAGGAGAGAACACACTAAGAGGAAGCACTCTACTAACCAGAACGCGATTCAAACGCTTTTGGACAGCATCAGTCCGTGTGCATCCGATGAATTACCGGCGGATGAGGCAAAGTTCACGCTCCTGATGCCTGTTGATTTCTCTGTCTAAGGTTCCCAATGTAGTTTTGCCCTGAAATAACGGAAGATGGTTATAAATAAATGTATAATTTTTAGTTTTGTAATTTTATAATTTTTAAGCCGACTTTTTAATTGTTCTAATTTTAAATCTTGAATAGAGGATCTCAAGAAATTTTGTTTAATTTGGATTGAAAATCTTGATGATATGAGGTTTGGCTATAAGACAAATTAGAAGATTAGAAGATTTTATTAATGGGATAGAATGGAATGAATCGGAGGATTAATAATGAAAACAGGGTTTGAAAAATTAAATTAGGTCTTACGAAAGTTTCTAGTGGCGAAACTGATGAAGAACTGACACTGTTTGTTTATAATAAGGAGATTGTTAAATTATTTTAAAGCGATGCTCATTGTGAGATAAGGTTTTACGGCATCTTTAGATTAAAAACCTCTTATTAATCTCCATTTAGTCTCATCAATTTATTACAATTAAAAAAATTCAAAGATGTACAGTGAATGTGACAACTGCAACTACAATTGCAACTATTGTATACTCGAAAAAAATTGCTATGCTTAATTATAAAGTACATAATTGATTACATATGATTTAAGTAATTTTAAGTTCCTATCCTATATGTCGATGTCTAATAATCGACAGAGCTGTATATTATTTTCAATTTTCATTTATCGGAACGACACACAAACCAAAGACAATCTCGACTTTAAAATGACGTACAACTTGTACATAATCTAATAAATTGATCGCAAAAGAAATATCTCTTATTTTCAATAACCACAACTACCCAGCTATCCTCTTCATTGTACAAGCGGAAACTGTGTTAGATGATACGAAGATTGAAACACCCTGTGTAGAAAATTGTAATATCGAAAGAAGAACTCGATTACAAACGATAGCCACGTATCGTTTGTTTTGTTTCGTCTTGTCCGACATTCCCAGTTTTATAAAATTTTTACCCAGAGGCAACATTTAATTAGCAAAAAAGAGTAATGTTGTAACGAGAAAATATATGATTAATCGTTTAACAGATCGCTGACGACGTAAAAGAAAGAAAAAAGGAACACAAAGAAGCGCAAAGTAGCATCGACATCAAAGGGAAAATTTGTTTTAACTCTATATTCTTTTTTAATGTTCTAATTTTAAATGAACGTGAACAAGCGACCGAAAATACCAATTATAAGATGCGATCAATATCAGGGATCGCGGAAAGAATCAGAAATATCCACGTTAACAGAACAAAGTTGTCACGGCTATGCATTGGACACGCTTCCGCCGGAAGTTTTGGAGATGATTCTTCGGTTACTGCCTCTTCATGATGTTGCCACTTCCGTCCGTTTAGTTTCTAGGTAATTTTTTTAAATACCACCGTTTTGTATCAATATCTTCTTTAATTTTAGATTTTTATTATCTGCGTCAAGAAGAGAAATTTTTATAAAATATGCCATCCCATTTTTTTAAAACTAATAACATATAATGTTAAAAATAATAATTACGACTCTCACCTTTTGCATATTCCATGCTTTTTATGAGTAAAATATTCCAACAAAAGAAGATAACTCAAACTCACTTTTGTCTGTATCAGACACTGCTCAACGGTTGCAGCAGCAGTTTTAAATGCCGCCTTTCTGATGGCTTGCGCGAAGGTGGATGGTATAATAAAGCGCAACGAGAACGTCATGAAAACTACAAAAACGGACGCTGAATTATTTGCCTGTAGCAAAGCTTTAGACGCTCTAGAGCTGATTAAAGCACAGTACAAAATGCTACGAGCCGTCACTTGGAGGTATACACATCCTCCGACGAAGCAACAAAAATTTCCAAGGCTTTGTTTCTACGCTGGTAGTCTGCTCGACAACCTGAACGAGCTACTTAGTCAAATTTCAAAGTATCACTCGTCCATCATCAGTCCTCGTACAGCAGAATCGACTATCTCTTCTTTTATAGCCATCTGCAAACGGTTCATGAACTTCTTTGAAAAAGTCTCTGAACGCAGGGTGAACAGGTGAATCATTTCGTAAAAGAGTACCGATTATAAAAATTACGATCAGACTGCGGATATTTGTGCAATACTTTTATGAAGATAATTAGGAAAATGAAATCTAGTATTGATACCGAATATCATAGAGAGTACTGTACTCTAGACATTTTCATATATTTTTACATGCATTCTGTATATATTTGCAACTTTAAATTCACCCGTAAATGCATTAAATTCAGCAGTCTATTTGTAATGTATTAAGTTGTGGAAAAAATTTGCAGAGAAAGTTAAGAAAAATTTAACTGAAATTTCACCGTTATCATCTATAACTATACGAGTGATTTCTTGAAAAATTTCTCATCTTTGTTATTAATTTCAGTGAAAGCTTCTCTCTATCTCTTTTAATATATGTATAGATTTTTTTTTTAAATATAACAATTTTTTTAATATACGTTATCTTTTAGAATAAATATATATTTACGTGTTAAAATATCACGCGATAAAATAATATTAGTAGATCGGCCCTGATTTCCGGCTGCAAGATCGTAGACGTTCTGGACTGTCTCGTAGAAGGTCGACAAGTACTCTTTTTCAAAGTATTGACTAACAAACGAGATACCGGGAGAATTGTCAGCATGAAATTGAAGTACACAATGAAACGCGCTTGGTTCACCAGTCTAGATGTTTCCAAAAAGGCTGAAGAGAATTCTTGGAGAGACGAACAACGTTTCATGTATCTTCGATTACGACGTCTAGTAGGCAGTGTGAACGAACACCTCTTCGAGAACTTGCATTACGAACACGAATTACTCTTACAGGTGACATTTACATGTACAACAAAAATAAAACAATATATATACAAACAATTTCCTTCGGCAACATTATTGATACATTATAACATTATATTGATAGATTCATGGTCAATCTCTTAAAAAATTATCTTTTTTAGCAATAAATCGAAGTAGTTTTTACGAATTATTGGAGTAAGTAAATAAGATGAGATAAATTCTTGGTAAATATTGAATAATTTTTACCTACTTTTCATCAATAAAATAAAGTTTGTCTTTCGTATTAAAAAATAGCACTCTTTTTACCGGTCAATACCAAATTTTTCTAAGTATCAAGTAGTAACATATAGATTACTAACATTCATTATTGATTATACTATTCATACTGTAACAATGTATCAATAAATAACTCTAACGATGTTTCTTTCTTTATAGATTCCTTTGACACTCCCGTTAAGACCTCCGCCAGCTTCCACTTACTCAGGATACGGAGAATACGGTGGACGTTTCTTTTACTATGGAAATATGAACAAATACGCTTATGAGAGCAAATTCATGCAGACAGTAAGCACGACGAATTTAACAGTTGAAACGGAACAACAAGTTCAGAGGCCACCGTCTTTCGATTTAATAATCGAAGTCGAACTGAAATGCACGCCAGACCTGGCTCCACTTGCTGTTAGATCGATATTAAGATCGGATGAGTTCGAAACTTACGAGATGAAAGTGTGCAGGAATCAGCAACTTTACTTGCAAATGAACGTCACGTGTCCAGCATCGATAGCTAATAGATTACCCGGTAATTTTGTGTGGGAATTGCATAGTCCACGACGTGTACTTATGGTAGAAGATGTATAGTGAAATCATAAATTAAAACATAAGTTGAGGTCACTAATTAAATAAGCATATCAATTGATCTAATAGAAGAAATATAGGACTGTATACATTTAGGCTGAATGTAGATACATAATTAGTCTGAGAAAGTCTTAAAATAGAAATTCCCAAATTTCAGATTACAAACATTATTTATAAACTGATTTAAAATTTTTGTCTACAACCTTGCATTAAAATTACATTGTATTAATGATTCGCAATTATTTCTACTTCATAGTAATAATTATATTAGTGAACATTAACCTGTAGCTGCAAAGAAAAAACTACATATGTCTAATTTGATATTTTATACTCCTAATAAGCTTATGTTGCTAATTTAAGTTTCATATTTCCGCTTAGATTTTCTATTATTCTATTAATTCCCTAATATTAACTATTTATATTATACTATTCTATTAACCCCCTTAGATTTTTTATTCCTTAGAAATTTCTATTTCAATATTCAAAATTAATGTATGTTCAAGCTTGACTATTTTTATGACCTCACTACTTATATATGTACACCTCTTCTACCAAGAGTATGTTAAAATTGGTGAATTATCACAATTTGTATATTAAAGTATTATTAGTACTATGAAGTACTGTAAACATACATGCGCATATACACATACAAATGTATACATACACACAAACGTGTATATACATACATATATATACATTGATACTATATAATTATACGTCTTATACTAATTTTTAAGACACTAGCTATATACTCGTATATATATATACAAGTACAACATTTAATAGTAGGTATTGATAAGAGGTATAATAAAGTACTCTACATATATGTCAATGATTAATATTTGTATAAATGTGTTTTATTGTAATTACGAAGATTCGTACCGAAAGTATGCATTTTTATTTACACTATATATTTGGCGTACTAAGGTCAGTTTCTATCAACAATTTCGGTACTCGCCTCCTCGTTATCTTCCTCGAATAAGGACGACCATGTTGTAGTGTTCAATTTTCTAGCGCGATTTTCCAATATGCCATACGCATATTGGTTTAAAAGAATTCCTTTGGGAAGTGCTACACCTTGAAATCTATACAGATTTTCCTGCTCTGAAACTTTGTGGACAGCAGCAATTGTACAACGTCCTATCAACGAACTGTTTCCTAACATAGGTCCTTTACTAATATCTATATGATTATTGATTCTATACAAAGTAATTTTATTATTGTTACTGTTTCCGATTTCTGGTATTTGTGACATTTTAATAGGGTTATCCTGGAACATGTCAAGCGCTAAACTTTCTGAAACCTCTATCCTATCTATAGGCAATTCCTTGTTTATCAGCTTTACATATTGAGCAGATAAGGCACGCATTTCTTGATCTGTAGGCTTCCAATCAGCCAAATCAACATGCGCATCATATATAAAACTACCTGATTTTATGACTGGTATGGGAAAGCTGTGTAAGTGAACTGTTATATCTGATTTAAAGGCCATATCTATAACAGCACCCAAAATAAAAGAACAAGTTCGCCAAAAGGCTGCATTTACTATTTTGTTTTCTGGGCTAAGCAAATTTAAAAGCTTTAATTCACAACTTTGTAATAGAGGTCTGTTCATGTCCCACGGTAACCCATCGACCATAGCAAGAGCAGACACTTTAGATACACCTTCAGAGATATGTTTTGCACAATCTATAGGGGTTGATATACTTTTGTTCATTATAAGTGTTATGTCTTCTACAGATGATTGATATTTAACTTCTATCTTTTCAATTCGTCCCACAGTGCTTCTTTGTCTTTTCTTCTCCTCTTCAAATAACGAATTTCTTCTCTCTTTTGCTTCAGTTTTTAATAATATACTTTTATATCTTGATTGTATGTTTGATATTAAGCATAGATTTTTACAACTGAAATACACATAAAAGAAATTATATTAAAAATTACAATGACAAAACAAATTGTAATTACATTAATACATGAAAACCAACATTTTTTTAATAATACCGGTTAAAATAGGTTACGTACATACCGTTGAAACATGTTGAAATATATATGTGATAAAAATTTCACACAACTAGTTTATTCTTCTCAAGACGGCGTCACATATATATTCAATGTTGTGATTTTATTTTATTCGTTTTAATAGTTAATTAATTAAAACATCGTTTAAACAATGAATCAATCATTCATGACTGAAAATACAGAAATAGTAAAGAGAGATTATATATTTTTTAACTTAATTATCTTATATATTTGTTTACCAAAACAATTTTGAGACAGAAATAGTAAAGAGAGATTATATATTTTTTAACTTAATTATCTTATATATTTGTTTACCAAAACAATTTTGAGATTTATTAGTACACACAAAAAATAACCAAAATAGAGGAGAGAATAATTTCATGCCCTTTTGTGTAAATTATCCAAATTTATCGAATGTAGCTGTAAATAAAACACTTTTTTCTGTTCTATTACCTTTTCATAAGTTATTTATGTATATTAAATATTTTGTTAATAATATTTAATATATATTAAAATCATCACTCATATAAACAAGTATATAAAGTTATTTAAAATATGTAACAATTTTTATTAATAATCAACTACATTAACAAAAGATTTGCAAAGACGACTCATACTGCAATGTCGCGAGGCAAAAGGCGCATACACATATGATTTCGTGTGAATTCCAACACTAACCCTAGTACAATCTGAATGTTTGTAAAATAAATTTTTAAATTATAAATTAAGTATTAATTATCATTCCTATCATATAGGAAGTCACTATGCAAAATAAATACAACTGTCTATAGTAATTAAGCTATTGATCATTACACATAGATACTTGTTCTAATATCTATACAGAGTGTGTTTGGTAATGGCGTATATATGTTTTGGATCGGAGAAGAGCCTATAAAGAACAGTAAAACGACTTATTTTCTAGGTAGTATTACGAAAATATGTTTTAGTGAATTCATTATTTCATGTTATATGTTTCATTCCCATAAATTTATAAATAAATAAGCAACGAAAAATATAGTTTGCTCTTCTAATGATTCAGCTGGATCTGTATTTGCACGATGTTGATGTTTTGCCCAACATGTGGCAATGTGCTTCGAGTAGAAGAAGCTGTGGCAGGATTGCGTTTCGCGTGTAACACGTGTCCATACATATTCAATATCGTGAGAAGAGTAAGCAGTCGTACGTATCCAAAATTAAAGGAGGTTGATGATGTATTAGGTGGAAGCGCAGCTTGGGAGAACGTCGACTCTACTGAAGAAAGATGTCCAAAGTGCTCTAATCCTAGAGCATATTTCATGCAGATTCAAACTAGGTCCGCCGACGAGCCTATGACAACATTTTACAAATGTTGCAATCCTCAATGTGGTCACAACTGGCGCGACTAAAGGTATTTTATAACCTCTACATACACATAATCATGTACATAAAAGTTTTATACAGTGTCCAAATATTTTTGTAATCCATTGTATTTGTGTATCATTAACTCTAGAACTGACACTGCTATCACTTTAATTAATAAATTTTCCGTTTTAAACATACAGTGCTATTTCTTACTTGGTGGAAAGAGAACGATTTCGTATACAACAGAAATGGGTCCAATGAGTACTTTTCTAAATTCAGCTCATGAAGAAGTAGAAGCGCTAAAATGGCATGGTAATCATTGGATGTGCAAAGGAAAACGAACCTTAGCAGTAGCTGTCGCATTATTACAGAAAAATGAAATTATAGCAGTTCCAACAGATACGATATATGGTTTTGCTTGTCTTGTATCAAGCACCAGTGCCATTGAAAAGCTCTACGAAATTAAAAAACGCGACGTAGATAAGCCATTATCCATTTGTGTTAATAACTTCAAAGATATACAAACATGGGGTGTTGTAGATCATGTACCAATTAGTTTGTTATCTTGTTTATTACCAGGACCATATACCATCATTCTCAAACGAACCCCTGCTTTAAATCCTGCTCTGAATCCTAATCATGACACGGTAGGCATCAGATTTCCAAATCATAAATTTATAAGGCAGGTAATCGAAGTAGCAGGACCTTTAGCGCTAACAAGTGCTAATATAAGTAATGAACCCAGTTGCATATGTGCTTCGGAATTTGAAAATTTATGGAACAAATTAGGTGGAATATTTTATAGCAGTAAAAAATTTGATAAAGCGAGTAACTATTTTAGACGAGGATCAACAATTATTGATTTAACCGAACCGGGACGTTACAAAATTATTCGTTATGGAATTGGGGCAAAGAACGCTGAAAATAGGTTAAAACTGTACAATAAAGAATATATTTCCAATTAAATCTATCATTGTGTGATCTTAACCATTTGAGTTCCAAGCAGCGCGATCGCGCTGCTTAGATTTTGTGTTGAAAAGAAAAGAAAAATTGCGCCGCTAGTTTCTCTTCGCAATCGATTAAGACAAGCGCTATCGCGCTGTTCGGGATTTTTTGACCTTGTATTTTCAAAGACCCCTGAGACTCAAACGGTTAATGTTACCTATACGTATAAATATAAGATATAAAAGATAAAAAAATATATTTTGATTTTTATATATTTAAAATGATGAATAATGTAACAAAAATAAGGATGAGCACTTAAATTAAATATTAAATAAAAAAATAAAATAATTGATAATGTAGATAAGTTATACTTTTATTTCTTGTAAAGTCTAATCATGTAGTATTATATTTCATGAGTGTTATGTACATACTTCTTAAGAACAATGATGTACTAGGAATTCAAACTTCAGTTTTTTATCCTTCATATTCAAAAAAAATAAAAGAAATATCCTCTTGCATCTGAAGTATGTTAAAGTTTCCTCCATCGTTTTTTTATTTACGTAGCTATTAATATGTACAAAGAATCCTCAAATCGAGAATTCCAATTTTATAAACAAATCCACAATATATGTGGCAATATATTAACAAGTATTAAGCAGTATTTTATATCCTGAGATACTGTTCTGATTAAATGTGTTAATAATTCGTCAGTGAGTATATCCTAACTGTTTTCTGTTTCTTAATAATATTGTATTGTCTCTTTGACAAGATATATATCACATAATATTGTTGTAAGGTATTGTTTCTTTCGCATATTAAATGTGAAACACAATCAAGAGATAAAAATGGGTTCATTTTCATTTTAAATTAAATAAATAATTTACTTCCTTTTTAAAGCACTAGATTTCAGTAATGAACTAATAGACAAATCAGTCAAGATGATAACATTTTAAGATATTCTGCATATTATCATCCATGCAGTTCGTATGTATCTTAAAATGCATATTATTACAATTCGTTACAAATGTATTTACATTCGTAAATTTTTAACAAACTCGTGACTACTATAGAAGTCATTTGACAAATATAAATCGATAAAATGCATTCAAACGCGATTATGAAATTAGGACTACCACAACACAGTACAATGTACGCGTGATTGTATTTCTTATACGTATTATCCGGTTATATCGATCGATTAGGCACGTTTAATGGCCTGTATATACGGCATTTTTCTATTTGAAGAATGAAAACTTATCATTTAAATTTCTAAAAATGTATTCTAAACGTTCATTTATGCTTAACTAACGCATTCGTGCCTTGATGTGTAGATACACATTCAAACAATAACCATTATTTAGGAAAACGAATTTTAACGCTTTTCTTTCATTCTCAGAAATAGTAAAATAGTAAAAAATTCTATATTGAGAATTTTTTTATTCGCCGGACACCCGCACATGCGTGTCTTTATCACAATACTGCGTTGTCTTTACATTGAGTTTACATTCTAGGTAAACTCACTTATATATAAGATTGGTATGTATATGTACTTTCGGTAAATAATTATTAAAATAGTGATCATATAAATAATTAAAGTAACTATACGTACACATACACATACACATACATGTGACGAACATACTCGACGCGTGTAATTGGCCCACCGCTCTAATAACATCCAATTAAATTTTCTAAACATATCCTACAGAGCATCACGTGTCATCAAAATTAAGACAGTGTTCCACGATTACACAATTCTAAATATACTTATGCACACATACACACGGTCCAATCACTTTACACATTTATATAATTAATATTATGTGAATATAATTATTTATCGTTAAGTTCCATTTCGCTTGCTTTTTTTTTAACGTAGAATATTTACTTTTTTTTCTGCTTACAACGTAAGTCAGTCTAATCTTCTTTTGTAGAAAACATCCCTAAAAAACTTTTTTTACCTTCACACTTAAAGATTCCTATCAAGCTACTCCTTAATCTGGCATAAATCTCTTTGCGAACGGTCGCTGTAAACTTTGTCACTAAACAACCAATCGCCGCCGTAGCGAAGATTAAATTATAGAACAGTACTAGTTCAAAGTTACCAAGCCATTCGATTCGACCGAAATCACCGAGCAGATCAAAGTTTGTCATACCTGAAATAAAAGATACAAGAACAGTGAAAAACCAATACAAAATTAATAACAAGCTTATTTATTTGGGTTCGTTATCTTCTTTTAAAAGAAGTTCTCATCTTTTAAAAGAAAATAATTTTTAGGATTAAATATATACTTTAGTCACTTTCTTAAATATTAAAAAAATGTTAATGAGATTAATTATATGTAAACTAATTAACTAATTTATCATATTTTTCCGGTGTGGTTTTCATTTATTAAATGGGGGGTATATTTACCTAATATTCGAGATAACAGTGGCAATGCTGAACTCAGTACAAGAAGAAGACCGCAATTTGCGATAAGGTGAGTAAGTGGCATGGAATGAAGTCGTGGTCGAAAGCTCTTTACACCAGGAAGTGTATATAAACCTATTGCGCTGGTAGCAGCTAGATACAAAATTACTGCTACTTCAATTGTTGCTCCAATGGGACCTAGTTTCGACAACGAGCTGATCCCCAGAGTGAATTGCTAAACATTTATTAAATGTGTCAATTTTTCTCAAAAAGCAATTCAATAAACAAAGTTCGCTTATTTTAATTTATATCTAATTTATATACTAACCCTTGTACTCAAAGGCAGTGCTTTAATACCGATAAGCAATTCTAAGGTATTTTGAACTGCTAGCAAAGCTGTAGCAGTGGAAAATATAAGTAATGCCAGCATTGCCAAAGGATATAACAAAGTCCTTCGAACCCACCAGGTTCGCCTTTGCTGATCCAGAATACTTCTACGTTTCTGAATATCTTCCAAACGCTGAGCCAATCCTCGCTGGAGAGCACCGTTCCTTAAGCACATCAAGCTCGGATTTACATTAAGAAACTCGTCATCTTCGAGCACTAAACCATAAGTTGGTATTGACATAGGCACTGGCGAAACGTATGATTTTCCGGTTGCTTTCGCGTGTTGCAGTCTATATATATAATAAAGTTTTTATGAAATAATTATAGATGTGTTCATGAATTTGCGGATGATGGGAGTAGAAACCGATACCTGACCTTCTACGAATACAATCTTCCTCTAGCCTGTACGCGAAGAATTCTTCATCTAAATTCTTTAGGAACTGCGGTTTTACGAGAAACGAACCAACTACTCCGAATAATCGTACAAATCCCATTGGTGTACATACTGCAAATTATACTTTTACTATTGTATTATTTTGATATAGGTAATGATATATATACACACACACGTAATTATTTGGTCATACTTACGCAATAACATAACAACTCCAACAAAAGAAACGCAAGAATAAAGAAAAGGTAAATAGTAACTCGATACATCTGGAAAGTTAGGTTGATGGTAATTTTTGTATATCTATGACTTAAAAAATTTTTTACTTACTGAGCAACGTATGAAGACTTGATTTTTGATGATCTATGAGTGCTGATAGAATATATGTCATTCCTAACACAAGTGTTCCTAATAAGCAAAGGACTGTCACAGTTTCATAAACTCTAGCCATTACGCCCTGTAATGGAAAAATTATTTTTTTAAAAAGTACTCGATATATCAGGATTAATTTTTTTATCTTACCTTTTTGTAGCCAACAAATCCTTCTGACTCCGTGAACAAGTATGCGAACGGTAAAAATACGAAGAGAGATAAATTTGAAAAGAGGAACACAAGATTCCATAGACCTAATTGTTGAATAAAACCCAATTACAATTATTTTATATAAAAAACGATGAGTGTTTTTTTTTTAGATATTTAAATATTAAAAAACAAAACACACGTAATATTTAAGAAAAGTATAAAACAATCATACGATATGAGCATAATCAATGATAATAATAATAATATACATGTACAGTCAATAAAAAATATACATAAATAAATATATCGATATTATAAATATTGCTCATTAACATTAGATGATTATCCTGTATTTCTGTAAAACATTAATTTGTAATATTGTGCAACGTTGAAATATTAAAAAAAATATAAAAAAAAAAGAAATTCCCTCTATGTTTTCCAATGTTTGAAAAATTAATTAAATGAAACAAGAAGTTTAATTTTTATAACTGACTCATATACCTTGAATAAGCGAACTATTGAGCCACTTGACATAATAGCTGTTCGGGTACAAAATCAGCACTTCGTTGCTTGCAATTGAAACCGGAAGCAGCAAGGTTGCTCCAACGGAAACAGCCAGAGCAACGGTACATAACCAAAGACTGATCTTGTAGACCGTCGCTTCATCTTCATCCACGGAAAAATAATCTTCGCGGTCTTTTCGTCGAAATTTCGCGATTAACGCGTAGCTTGAGACGTAGAGGACTAAGAACAGAAGGAAGAATATCTGAAACAGCCATAAAATGTTTTCTCTTTACATTTTTATACATTAAGCAAAATTAATTAATATACGAGTATGATTTCTCTGAACTTATCATATCCGAAACTATATTCAGATTATATTGAACTCATTGTATTCTTCTATTTTCTAAATAATAAAAATGATCTCATCGATTTATCAATATTTTTTTTTTTTTTATTTATTAGAATATTTACAATCAATTCTCGTTGAGAATTTTCAATAACTTCATTTGGCGTGATACAATGACATGGTTTATAATAGTTTATATTGTTGATTCTAGTAGGATCTAAGGATTTAATCTAGAGGGTATTTTCTTTTTAGTCTGCGGATCTGGTCCGTCGTGTCTAGTAGTTGGGTGACTAATGGGTTGTGGTGGTATATTTATCGATATATGTACATACATATAGAAAGTCGTCCTTAGTAAACGGTATATCACGTGACTCTGTCTTTGATACAGAAAATGTTCAAATATAAAAGAGCAATTAATTTGATAAATTCTGCAGAACTATCTTCTGTATGATTATCATAACAAGATGGCCACATCTTAACAGATTAAACGACATTAAAACGACAGATAAAAACACTCGACATTACATCATTATGATAATAATTATCATAACACGTTATTCAGTGTATTTATTGACCGTATACAAAATACACGGTTTACATCGAACCGCATTATCTCGAAAGAAAAGTAGTATACTAACTCAAAAATTCTGTGATGCGTGACTTTGAATGAACATTGCGTTTGTGTGCAACTCATGTGGCGTAACGATGTGAATCAATTTTCTAGTGTACACGGAATCACTTTGGTAACGACCATGGAAACCGGCGCTACGTGTTATTTAAGAATCGTGATCGATCGAACTGCGAAATATTAATAACGACGTTCGACTTGACTAAACTCTTCTCAACTATTGTTCTAGTTTCTACAAAGTTTAAACCTTTGATATTTAGACATTGTTATCACGTCGTGACATAAATTATAGTTCCGATTCGATAAGGATAGGTTATACTTCTGTATAAATATTTAATTTCAATTCCAGCATAGTTCTATATGAAAATTTAATTTCTATTCCAACTTTAGTCTCATTTCTTCAGGGATCACTAAATATGTATAATATCCCGATATTTTACATTTGTCACGGTGTTAGATAAGGTGTAAATAATTGCGTGTATGAATAATTAACACGTAATTGGTATTACGATGAAAATATTATGATGGCGCGGGGCCATCGGATTTTTTGATGACTATGAATTTTGGCTAGGAAAGTTGCTAACGGGAGATATCGTACCTGAGAAAAAGTGACAAAGTAGTAGACAATAAATTTAAGGAACACACGAAGTACACAGATGTTTGTTTAGGTCTGAAGGACCTTAACTATGAAAATGCCAAGATTTATGGTGGGTCCTTAAGACTATTGAGGGTATGCAATAAGGCTGTGTAGACATCTGGCTGTCATCTTGCCTAACTGTAAGATCCTTAATAAATGCACCTTGGTATGTAGAAAATAAATTAAAAATATATAAAACGATCATAAAACCAATCTGGACGTACGGAATACCATTATGGGGGACGGCAGCAATGAGCCATATAAACAAAATAGAGGTAATACAGGCTAAAATCCTTAGAACAATAGTAAACGGACCTTGGTACGTCAGAAACAAAGATATACGGAGGGACCTGGGAATCCCAACGGTCAAGGAAGAAATTAGCAGATACTCAGAAAAATACAAATCAAGAATAGCAACACACCCAAACCGGCTAGCTGCGGAAACGTACAAAACCATAAACATGGACAGAAGACTAAAAAGGAAGCACCCAGCAGACCTTATAAAGGACATAACCTAGCAAACACGAGGATGGTACCCCGCTGGGGGTAGCCACCAACATGCTAATTTAACTGTTAAAAAATTCCACCAAATGTCCAAATTGGACAAATTGTGAATTTTAATAAATAAATAAATAAAAAAAAAAGAATACAGTTAAAGAAGAATAAAGAATACAGTTAAAGCGACCCTACAGTTAAAGAAGAAATATCCAAATGCAGTAATAAATATAACCTAAGAATTAACAACCACCAAAACCCACTAGTTACTCAATTACCTGACACGATGGATCAGATACGCAGGCTAAAAAGATATTACCCTCTAGATTTAAACATTAGACTCAGCTAGAATCAAACATACTTATTATACACGTTATAGTACCACGCCAGAATAATTTACTTATAATTCTCAATGAGAATTGATTGTAAAATTCTTCCAAATAAAAAAAAAAAATCTTGCCCGCGGCGTGGGGTCTGGTTTGTGTAGAGAGTCACCGACTCTAATTATGTAATAGTACATAAGATTAATAATTATGTATATATATGTAAAATTATGCTTTTAGAATGTCGGATTTAGTCCCTACAAAGCGCAAAATAGAAAATGGCGTATACAAACATATAGCGCATAGAATAATGCACAATGTGTAGTAAATGATAACCAGTGTTGTGATAAACGCCATATTGGCGTGCTAGAAAGAGAAAATTGATCAAGGAAATTAATACACAAGTGCAAGCATAAACACTATAAAGAAAGAATGACCTTCAACCACGTTACCATGTTACACCTGTTTCATCATATTTTTTTTCATATTCGAATAGACATTCATGCACTTTGACGATGCTTTATCTCGCGTTATGTTTCACATTGTATCCAACAGAGACAATGGGTCATATGATCTTAAACATTGATTATAAAATCGATCCATTTACAGATGAGATAATACTCGATGCAAAATATGGTAGAGCAAGAATTACATTTACATGAGAAAAAATTATTGTCTCCTGACACGATAAAATGATGTGGAAATCAGCTATAGAACGTCCAGAGTTAAAAATAAATACCGAGATCAGCTGTAGCTTTACAAGTGTAACCGTGACGAAATGATGAGCTGGACACATTCGATGACGTCAATGTTAGATCGTATTTTACGAACGTCGAAAGATCTTTTACTCTCCACAGTTACGTAATACTTACGTACAGATAGGAATTTATAGGTCGTAGAAAGAAATAATCCATAAGTCGATAGAATTTTGTAAGAAAGATCATGGATCGATAAAAGTTTCAATCAAGAACCGAATCTAAACGTTATTCGCCTAAAACTGTTCTACATACAAATATTTAGCAAATTGCTACCGCCTACGATCGCAGTAATTTTATTGCAATACACATAGCAGTAGAGATATAAACTGGTCGTTTCACGAATTTTGAGGGACAGACCATTACATTAGCCGGAACTTCCGGTATAATACGCTTCCTCGTGTCCCTCTTGGTTATTGAGCACGCTAGCATTAATTTTCCATTTTCTCCTTTCCCCCCCTGGTGTGTTATGTAATAAGTGAATAACGTTTCCTTTTAAACAATACACGAACAGTGTACACGCTGTTATAGGAGTAATGCCGAATCGATATCAGGGTTGTTATTAGCCAATGTCAATTGTATATCGATAAGTTATCGGCCATAAATTTATATCGATAAAAATGTTGAAATACCCCGCTTAAATTGATGAAAGTATTAGAGAAGATACCCTTGATCACTTGAACTGATATTTATGTATCTGTGAGAAGTTTAAATGTACAGAAAATATAGGAAATGTTCAAAATACTCATTATACTTAGAAAATTAAACAAATTTTTAATTCGGTTTATGAAAATATAAATTTGTATAAATATCAATATATATTTCTATTTATTACTTAACCATAATATTATCATTACCATATAAATATCAATATATATTTCTATTTATTACTTAACCATAATATTATAAGTAAATTAATATATTTCACGTTGACTATGTTCTTTTATTGAAGATTTGCCCTATTTTCGAAAACATAAGTTGTCCGTGAACAGAAATAAATTCCAATTATTTCAACGAAGATTGCATAAATAAAAATAAATTTCAAATTATTTTTATACTAATCTATCAAGCGTAATGTTAAGTTAGGTACCGTTCACTGATTTACCGATATGTTACTTTAGGTCATCAAGTATCACGATGCTCATAATCAAGCGAGGATTACGTTGAAAGTCAAATGGGCCAGAAAATAATCGCTAATACATAGTATGTATATACCTATGGTACATTGACCTTTTCTAAGAATAAAACCGTTTTCTCATTTACGTCTATGTATTTATTTTTATACTTATGTACCAGCTCTTATATTTGTCTTTTATGTTTCGTTTTTATATATTGTCAGCATTATATACACGTGTGTCCGTTAGAATGTACGATAGTAAACAAAATTAAACAAAATTAGTTCAAAATTACAGCTATGCACGCAACAAACAAATATAGTTTGATGTTTTCATCTAAAATTTATTTACACAGTGAAAAAAGAATGATATAACTTCGTATTCACATCTCACGCTTAAGCCAAACAGCATTTAATAGAACATAAAAAAAAAAATGAAAAGAAAACTGCATAACATATTTAATTTAAGAAAGGAGAAAATGGAAATGCACGATTATAATTATTTTGATTAATGCTGTACCTAAGCTTCTCAGTTGGCAGAGTTTATTCGAAAGCTGAGAATAGTAATAGCTCAAACAAGAAACATTTAAATATTTGTGAAATCTTATTTGAACTTAATTTAGAAACACCAATGTACTGGATAAGTAATTTTCATACATATTATCGGTCAGCACTCGGTAATAACGATAATTTGTGCGATTGATAGTTTTCTTGAGTTATCAATATGTATTAACGACGTCGCAGCTAACGGCATCTTAAGTTCAATATCCATGAAAGAGAAAGAGAAAGAGAAAGAGAAAGAGAGAGAGAGAGAGAGAGAGAGAGAGAGAGAGAGAGAGAGAGAGAGAGAGAGGGTGCATAAAAATGGAATGCACGATGAGGATGTACATTTTTAAAAACTTGCCCTTACAAAATGAACACGACATTACATACTAACAATAATATAATCAAAGGGAAAGTATAGTAGCAGATATAAATTAGCTTGATACGTTTCAATTACTTAACAGCTCAAATAAAGTTTGGCAGTTCAATTTTTCGTTATTGCATTCGCTATTGCTAATGCTATTGCATTAGTTCGAAATTAAGTGTTCAGTGATAAATGAAACAGATCTAAAGATTTTATTCTTTAACATCAAACGTAGCATAAGTACGTCAAACAAATATGATAATATATCAGCTTGAAATAAAACACAACAAAGGAAGATAAAATTATATCGTTTTAGAACGGTAATTTACGTGTCTTCGATGCAACATATTTTTAGCTTCTTATAGACCAAAAACATAGTCGACATTTTTAACAGAAAAGGAGTTTAACAGAAAAGGTGTGCTAGTCATTAAGGCGACCTTTTTTGTCAAAGTTATTTATCCTTTAGTAGAAACGACGAACGTAGAAATGGCAAAACGTAATACTTTCAAGAATGTTCCAAATTTACAACTTGTACAGTTAGCAAATAAGATATTGACCTCCATTAGTGAGCCCTCTATTGCTGTACACTATGTACTTATAACAAATAAAAAAAAATATGAAAGGATAAATAGAAAGGAACGATTCTTCTTAAGTTAAATTATATTATAAAATATACGAACGAAAGTATTAAACTTCTTACTTATTAAAATTTACTAAATAAAAGATTTTATTTAATAAATATTTAGTTACTACTTTCATTTTAAGTTAAAGATAAGTGGAGCAAAGTATTTGCTTAAATTAAATTATATCATTTATTAAAATATAGATTAGAATAGATAGATTATACATTCGGATTAAATAGAGAATATACATTAATATCTTTTCAAGTATCGCTAAAAATGCGTGCAACCATAAATAATATTAAAATTGTAATTTTTATATTAGATCATATTATATATTTCCCAAGTGTTAAAATGGGAAAAAAGGTCTATATTAGACTTTTAATGGAGTTTTTCGAATATCTTATCAATAACGCCAAGGACGCTTATATATTTAACTGAAATGAGCAAGTGACTCAATCAATGGCACATTAATGGAAGTATCCTAGTATCCTAGAAAGTATCGAATGGTTTGCAAGTAGATCGTGCAACTATGTTCAAATGGGACAGACGTGATCGTTGAAGCAGTTGAAGAAGCTGCATAGTCGGTTGGAAACCGCTTTTTTTTATCAGCCAAGGTAGAAGGAAAAACCGGTCAGAGATCAGAAATAATGCGTGGTCAACGACTCGGCGGGAAAGTATAGAGAAAGAATTTATCGCGAAGAATGTATTTCCACAACATTCCTCCGTGCATTGACTAGAGATGATCATCCAATTATGTGTATTAAACAAAGAGTATAGAGTCAAGGGCAGACGGCAGACATACTAGGGATAGTCCGTGCAACATCTATACATAGCCATAGACGAAACCTTTCGGTACAATGTATGTACATATAATGACCGACGAAAGTATTTAGAAAGTACATATGTACATAGAAAACTTTCATGTATATATTGTGCGTGTTATATAAAACATTTTACAATTTTATTAGCGTTCTAATCAGACACAACTGTCATAATTTTATTATATTAATCAAATTTGGAACCAACCTGAAAATATAGAAGTTACTGCACTTAAGCATATGCAATAAATGTTAAAATAAGTATCGAGGATTATTATCATAATATAATATGTTTAAATATATTTATGATTTCTACGAAATATATGTATGTTTTATGTTTTACGAATGTAATCATGATAATAGAATCTCGTTACAACGCTAATAAAATTTGTAGTATAAATATGTATATTTCATATAAAACACATGATATACTCATAAAAAATTTCCTCTAGTATTTTCAGCAACTGTACTTTGTGATTCTTGTCGTGACAATAAGCACGTAATATCTTTAGATATTTATCTTAATCCGTTAGAAAAACCTGCAATTGCACTTTATTATTAACGGATTTACGTAAATTGGTTGCCGGGGAGGAGGGAGGGAGGATAACGTTTATCTTGGCAACTGTACAACTTTAATTTTTCATGGAAAAATTGATAAATAAACATGCCAAAGTCCTTGTAAAATACAAACTGATGCACAATTGTGTGATTAAGTGTTACTAAGAAATGCCATTAGAAACTAAATATGACAAAGAAAACATCACTTTTATGCAAATATATATAGTAATCTTAATACCAACACAATAAACATGCGTATGTAGTAATATTAAAAAAAAAAATTTTAGATATTAGAGATATTAATTAAATAGTGAGGTCTTACAGTTATTTTTCTTTTTTACAACAAAAGTCTCCTATCAGCTAAAGTATAGGTGATGTATGTGCACCGTGTGCATACGTGACTAATTTCTTTGATTTTGTTCCCTCCTTTTAAATTTTCGTGTATGCGAATTGCTTAAAATTTCGATATAAAAAGACAAGTTAGAACATCAACGTATCACATCAATTCATTACTCTATTCTTAGAAATATTTGATAAAATTACATTAATACCAACATATATATTCAATTTCTATTTCTTTTCTCAAACTAAACAAAAAATGAATTTTAATATTAATATTATATTGTATTTATCCTGATTTTCTTGTTCTCTTTTTATGCTTTACAAGATGTACAATTATAAAATATAGAAAGAGTTTTATTCAGACGGGAAGATGAAAGGTTAGGATTTATTATATCATTTTTAGCTTTACTTTCGTACGTTAAAATATTGGTTATCGAAAGAAATATTGAATTTAATCGCGGGGAACGTGGCGATTTCCTATTTGCAGGAACGTCCCAAGAAACTTCAAGAACCCTCCATTTTGATGGGAGGTCAATAAACAAGGGGCTTAATATGGCTAAAAACATTATGATTTTTACTCACAATATTCTCCCGTACTGTATTATGAAAAAGCTGTTCTCTAATATCCGCTTCATCTTCCATTTTCACCTATTTGTCAGTGAACTTCTTTTGGCTGAACGTACTGTTGTCAGCAGCAGCAGTGACATTTTCTTATATCGATAATCTTCTCGTGTAACACACCATGCCCAGATTTTCACGACTGACATAGAACGTGCTCCTGTCTTAAGGCAAAAGCTTCTGTTCTTTCACGAATTAAAAGCACAAAACTATCGTTGCCATCTCTTTATGAAATGGATCACATTTCCTATCTGGTACTAAAATGAACAACACCAATCCTGGTCTATGGCTGGCAGCCTACTAAATACGATGCGTCGTTTCTGCTTTACTCGTAACCTGACATCTATATCTACATGTGCTTCGGCCATCCTCGTGTGTTATACGCACCAACGATACTTACCGACCGTTTTCTAGTTTTATTTTGCAGATCAGATTCAAACTTTTTACCGACAATTAACCTATTGACAAGCCTGTTATTAAAAACGGGATAGTGAAATATTATATAAAAGTTAACTAATTACATACAATGAAAAACGTGTATACTTATAGATTACTTTATTAAGATATAAAAGATGTATTTGAATAATAGATACCTATACACAATCTACAGTATTACTATATAAATTAAAGACGCACAAAATTTCTATAATTATAAAAAAAAAATAATTTGTAGAAATTAGAATATTTTATGTTTCTATCAAAAACATAAAATATAAAGTACATAAAATATAAAGTAAAGTGGAGATATAAAGTACTTTAATTTCCTCAAATTATCTTTTTCGTAGATTTCTATTTTAGTACATTTTCTATAACTTGACAACTTTCTATAACTTGATAACTTACTTTATTTACGTTTTGTAATAATATTGTGTTTGCACAACTTTAAACATTGCATTTTGTGTGCAATATTATGCATGGTCCTTAAAGTAGTAAATATAAGCTTATATTCAAGCAAGCTTGTATTAAAGTAATACAACTTTTATTACAACTTACTTATAAAAATTTACTTTGTAAGAAATCATTCAAATTTGTAAAAATTATACTGTTGTAAATTTATTGTGAACTTCGGAAGATATTGAATTTGACTAGCGTAATAGTTCTAGTGTTAACATGACGCGCGTAAAGATTTCGGATGTTCTTTTACCAAGTTTGTTTCAAAACTTATTACTAAGATTAATTACTTTTTTAATTATAAATTCAAAGTTGATTGTGATAACTTTATGTTAATTCATCTTTAGACTGTAAAATTTGGTGAGTTAGTTGCAACTAAAAGATACTTATTCAAATTGCTTATCAATAACGGTTTTAATTAGCAGTCATTTTAAGCGACTATTGCTGTTCTTGTTATTTGAAAGTACCAAATCGTTCGTGAAAAATTATGAGTGACTTTGTTTTGGACGTAAGGAAGCTCATTTAAATTATTTCTCAGTAAAAGCTTTAAATGGCAGCCATTTTGAACATACCTTTTCGTTATCTGAAATGCAGAAAAAATTATTGGAAATGTTGTGAAATGTAAATAGCTGATTTATTTCACTTCTCCAAAACGGTAGGACTTACAAAATATGTACTGTATAAATATAAACCTGTAAATCTATCATGAATATTTTTCCTGAGTGATGAATAGTTATGAATTTCCTTATTTTTTAATTTGAATTAAATTCATTCATAATATATGTGTATTATTTAATGATATAAGGTTGACATAGTAAAGTATATTATTAATATAAAAAGGAAAAGTTCTGTGCTGGAGTTGACTAATAAATACCGTACATAGTTATTACAAAAATTAAATTTCATTTTTTTCTTTTACGATTGGAACTTGTATTTTTTACAGTGCATGCTTAATCATTTAAAAATCGCAATAACAAAAATAATTATAATACCCTAATTATATATATACATATATATTATATACATAATTATATATACTTATATACATGTTACATATATAATTACATATATCATGTATGTATATAAGCTTGGTGGATTGTTATACAACTATACATCTTTATCTTTTTGTTATATTATATGCATATTTAGACTGTAAATTAAACTATCGCAATAGAGATCAAATTTGTTAAGATAACATTTTGCGGCTTTTTATGGAGCAACATTTCTTTATTAATAGAAGTGTGATGTTATTTAGTGTTTAACAGTGATCCATTAGATTTTTTCGTTTTTCCCTCTTGGGAGCTGCAATTTATTCTTATAAAATTGGCTATTAACGGTGCTAAATTGATCTGCCATTAGAAGCGAAACTAAGTGAAACTCCATTTCGCTTTATAATCAACTTTATGATTTATTCAATATTATTACTTTTATATATTTATATATATATATGTGGAACACATTTACTGCCAGTAAGGCTATGAATTCCGTTTAGGCAAATTTAACCAAGTATCACAGATTCTTAATCTCGCCAAAGAATATAGTCTTTAACATGTTATTACTACCAACAAATTTATCTTAAATAAAAATAACCTGTAAAATTAGATAATTAAGTAATTATTAAAATTAGATAACTAAATAATTATTAATGTTTCCTTGTATAGTCACAATTATCTTAAGTATATACTAGTTTAAATAAAGTAAACAGAATTTTGTATCAATTTGAAATTCAAATGTCTATAAATTTAATAAATAAAATACAAATAAAAATGTACTCAATGTAGATAGAATATACTTGGCTATGTTCAATAACAGTTCTTTGTACTGCAATAAAGGTAATTACATAAATTTTGGCGTTTAGGTAGTGATTTGGATCTTTAGTCAAAATTAAAAATCTGTGTATATTACATGTCTAAACAATCCTCATAGTGCACTGCATATATCTTAAATTAACAAAGTATCAATATTAAATTGCTAGTCCGCTTACAAGCCTCGTCTAAGTAGAAAATTCTGCTTGAGACTTGAATTTAGTAGGATTCTCAAACGGCAGTCCGCTTAAAAGTGATCGACAATTGTAAAGGGATCAATTTAATTCGCTACACGGCTACCTCGCCGAAATTCATGTGACCTGTCTCCTTGGCGTGTTGTCGAGCCTCCGTTTGACCATTTAGTCTGACCTTACAATCATTACATATTAACATAAACTTTTGAATGTCTGTAAATTGACGACTAGATTTTACTTCTTTCGCGAGTTCAGCTGCTTCGAATAATATCTTCTCATCCTCTATGGGAAAGATTGTTTGAATGCTGCCACCCTGTATGTGCAGATAGAAATTCAAAAGTCAAAACCAGAGGAACAAAACTAATAATAACATGTATATGTATATAATTGTTTACACTTACATCGAGTGGTTCCAAATATAAAGGGTCATAATGGATTCCATCAAATATCAAGAAAACTCTTTGAGCATAATGTTGATCTTCCCCAAATCTATTAATTATAGCATTAATACTATCTATCACTGCTATTTCTAATCCATAAAATTTGGATAATATTGACAATTCAATGGCTCCACCCCATGATTCTGGTTTTAAGATCCATTTACAATATTCAGGATTTGGTCTGCCCAGGAAAGCTTCCGAATACTCCACAGGATCCGATGCTACAGCATTCGCTATGATCTCTCTCATAAAGCCTGCGCAGCTAGGATCAACTTTGCCTGAAAATATACTCTCAGTATATTGTAATTTATATATAGCACGAATATATTAATACAATTTATATTGTGTACCATTGAGAACATAACCAACGCTGGTAAATAAGCAGGAATTATCTGCTGGTACGACCTTTTTCATTAGTACACCAGGCGTATTCGCGAAACCCTTTTCATCGACGATATGAGATCGACCGATATCTTCAGAGTTCTGTTTCCCATTGTAAAGTGGTGGTTTCTCTTCGACGATCAAGGTGTCCCCAGAAATGATGCCACAAGCTTCGAGAGAGCCCGTTTCGTCGTTCAGATTAATTGGCCTCGGTGGAAAACCACAAAGAACGTGAAGCGCTTCAGCCGGTATTCCTGTTATCTCAACTAATTTTGATCGTAATTTGCCTAAGTTATCCTGCGGGAGCAATCCATTCACGACCTTTTGACCCGATTTCGTTTTAACTTTCAATACATATCCGGCCATCATTTATCGCGGATCACCTAACTGACTAGAAACGAGAATTTTGTCTGGAGAATTGTACCAGTTATATCAGCTGTTGAAATACAGCGCCACAAGCTTTTTCTCGAGTTTCTGGCGAAGATTATATCATAGGACGGAACGCGGTGTCATTCGCAACACATACGTCGCGTATTTTTTTTCGTCAATACCGACTATCTTTTGCGATTCATCGTTGTACTTAACTTAACACACAACCAAATACCGTAATTTCCACCACCGACCAGCGTAACTGCTTGTTGGTTATAACGTTAGCAAATTTAGGGACTTTTGTGTTATTATATTGATAGCGTCTCGTCCTTTTCTAACCATTAATTTAGACGTTTGATAATAGAGGATAGATTGTGTTACCGATGCGAACGACCGCTTCTGACGAGTTGATTAAAATTACTATGTTATTGTTTAATTATTATTATCTAAGACGTATTTTATTAAATATGTAAGAAATGATACTATATTATTGTTGTATCGATTACAAATGGGAGTTTAACATTTTTTTACTGTTTTTTCATAATTCTTTCTTTATAAGTTTTTTTTATATAGGTGGGTTATATAACAAATTTCACAATAGATTGATTAATAGGGAAAACTACGCGGTACTATATAGTGGTAATTCTCATCTATAACGTAGTAGTATATGTATTGGATGTTTCCGATATACGCAAAGCTTTTTTTATAAATAACAGATTTGTGAGATAAATAGAGAAGGAACAAAGATGAATCATTTCTTGTACGTTATATGATAACACGAACAGATTTTTGAAATGTTAGTATTTCCACAAAAATGATAAGATTAAGAATTGAAGAAGAATAATGTTTTTAAATTGATACCTATAACGTTTTTCATTTTATATAGAATCTTGTTATTTCCGGACGAGTTTAATTTACAACATGATAAAAATCAATACTAACTTCTATAGAAAATGGTGGATTTAATGTCTAAAATTCATGCTAGATTTGAACAGAATAGACATGACATGCAATCCTTTATCATGCCTCATATTTTAAAGGGCACCATAGGGACACTTGACCGCTTTATCTTTTTTGTGCCATATGTTACGTTATCAATTCAATATAATGGCTATTTGTATAAACATAATTTTACTATAATAGCCAAACATGAAGTTGACCAGCGGTCAAGAGTCCCAAAGGGGAAGAATCTACATAATATTACAATTTGTAATAATTATTGATTTTTTGATGTAGGATTCTTAAGCGAGTTTAGATTTTTACAGATAGGAAGTAAATTTCCACTTAAATGTAGTTCAGAATATTAGATCATTAGATATATGGTATCCCTAAAGAGATATGTTTAAATCGCTAATAGATAGGGCTTATAACGAAACTATAGAACTTCACGCAGGTTAATATTAGAAAGAAATGCTTAAATTTTTGATAGATATAGAGTCAAAACAGGAAAACTCACTTTGATGTAGGTAGGGCCTATAACGAACTAAGTTTCGATGAAACTAATGTGAATTTAAATTTTTTCCAGGGCTCTCCACAGATCTTACGGAGAGCCCTGGAACGTTATTTCAGGGTATATAAAATGTATTGAAGATGTTGAAAGGTACATTTATTCCATAAGATGCTCCCTTCTCTTTCTCTTTATTACAGGTTTGTTGTAGATTTATTGAATTAGATATGAGATATGAGATTTCAATTATTCTGTATTGTCATAACAATGAAGATTGTTAAATATTTATGCAAATACGAAGTATCGCGTTGTGCGATTAATTCAAGATTTAATTGAAATTTGTTTTCAGGGTGGGTCTCCACATGCAGCAACCTCCTCGCGGTGAGACCTGGAACTCATTGTTATTTGACATATAATTACTAACTGTATCATATTATATGATACAATTATGAATTATACAGCAAGTAATGTGAGCTAATTGGCTGCATTCGCGATTATGTTTTTATAAATATAAATGAAGATTATTCTGATTCTCTTTGCCATTTATGATTTCTCGTTCATATAATAATAGTTCACGTTCAGATAGATGGATTCATTGACCAGAAGTTTATTTAATTGAGAAATAGCTAAAATTTTGTCTAGGTAAACGAACCGCTTTTGAACGAACTAATTACAATCATCCGCGCTTGCAATTAACGCGATATTGTAAATTATAGAGGGCGTAAGAAACACTTTGGTCTTTTTTGAGGTCGGTATTTCAGAACGTGACACATAAAGTCCCAATCCTAGTCCTATTTGTTCTCAGTCTACGCATTGACCACCGCGTCAATATTAATACATAATTTCAAGCAATTTGTAAGTAAGTAAGAAATTTAAAAATATTCTCAAAACTGTAATTCAGATTCTGTCAGAATTGAATGTATCAAGAATGATGACATTTTAAATGGACTGACGGAAAGTATACTTCTGCTATAACATTGGTGAAATAGAAAACGAAGGAATTGGAATTTTAAAAAATTCAAAAATTTCAATTTCTTTGACTTTTGTTGACATCGGTCAAATTTTCGCGCGAGCCCAACTATATCATCAGAGAATAAGTCTAGCGTCATTGTGAGTTCATAGATGGCGAGGTTTACTCGGCAATCTTCTTGACACACTGCTGGGTCCACCGAAACGGGAGGTGAGGCGCTCCAAAAGAAACTCCAGGGGAAACTAACTTCAGGGGAAGGGCGGCGGGAATTGCCGAAGAACCGCTTGGAGTTCGAAGCCGCAAACGCATTGGCGCAGACGTCGGTACGGTTCGCGCGACACGCTACCGCTAGTACAAAGTTGAAGCGTGCGTTTCTCAGTTTGTATCGTGTGCGCGTGTGTTTATCAGATCTCTTGTAACAACTTCACGGACTAAAAACCTAAGTGTGCACATTTTAGTGAATACAGTGTGCTTAGGAAGTGTATTTAACAGAGTGTTCTCACGGATTCAGCACACAGGTGCTTTTGCGTTTTGGATAAGCTTCGTACACACGTCGAAAAGGTATGTCTACAGTTAAGGGACCTGTCACCTTTCCACGAAACGATCGATCGTACCGTGTGTCTTATCGAACGATCTAGTCCAATGTACATTCGATTTACATTGGTACATATAGTAACTACAAAAAGTGCTTACACACCATTGTATTTATTATAGTATTTGTATACTAATTAACTAAATTCAAGTATATTAAGTGTCATATTATCCAATAGTATGACTACAAAAATTTAATACTACGGAAATGAAATGTGGAACCTTCAACTTGATAAAAAGATGGTTATTTGCAAAATAATGGTTATGTGCACGTACTTTTTGTAATTACTGTATGTGTATTAGAACGAAATTTTCCAGATTTCGTACGAATGAAAGAGAAGAAAAATACTAAACAGTCTGCATACTGTCTGGTTAGATTAGGATTTCGAGTTTGTTTATCATCCTCGAACTGCTTGGTCGGCAAACAGAAAATTTACGCGCGCAAAGGTCGACGGGTCACGTGGGACATTTCGTGTAAAATATAGAGGATCCAGTGATTCGCTTCAACAGTAGCAAAAAATCGTGTACGAAAGTTCTTGCTCTTTTAAGGCTTTCTTTCGTCATAACACTGACATCTTTGCGAACTCGTCGCATTGATCGAAAGGATATCCTTGATCTTTTCGATATTAGCCTTTTCGAGTGTCACGTTAATTTTAATTCGTTTTCTTTTTTTTCGAATATGCGCTTTCTCTTTGTATTGCCATTTTTGGTACCTTTATTAGTTTCCTCTTAAAAATATTATACAAACGCAATACTTTTTGCTATTTCATTTTATTTTCTGTTTGCTTTCCTTTCATCAATTGGGAGATTAAATACTACTATACGCTTTAGGTCATTTTCGATCCAATGGTGCTCTTGTATCATTAAAAAGTTATCACATGGTTGAAGAAGCTATGAAAGACTCACTTTTGATACGTGTGATTTGTTATTTCAATTTTATGCTAGAATATTTCTACCAATATCTAAAATCTTCTTTTTTGAAACGAGAGCGAGATTTTAATATATATTGAATATAACTATATATACATAGAAATTCGAAGAACGCAAGGTTAAGGGAACTAGAAGGATCGCGTGAGGATCGCTTAAAACGGAACAAAGGGCCTTATTCGATACCTGGAAATCGTGCGAAAGAAATTTAAATTTTTTACCACTCATCATCATCATTCCATTCGCAGTGAACCTCATTTCTTAAGAATTTTTCTTTGTAATCCCTAAGTGATGACGTATTATACGTGTACATCATTTTGTTTGATTAGTAACTGATTACTAATTTCAAAGTACATAATTTTCTTCTATATTACTTCATTTATTACTTTATTGATATAAGTATGATCAGCTTAACTTTTTATCTTTTTATTCCATTTTGTTACTTCGAACATGAATTCTGCAATAGAAAATAATGGCGGTATTTTCGTTTCACGAATTTCAAATTTCAACAATCAGCATCGCTATTCCACCCACTGGAAGACGTTATCACATCTGCATTTGCGTCTTATGAATCTGAAGATCATAGATGGGAATGAATTCAGAGGTTAGGATGATATCAATTGCATATTTTGGTTAATCACATTTCTACACATGCTCCATATCATTAACAAATTAATATCGATGTCCAAAATGCTAGTAGAGTTAGGATTTATAAAGTGAATTATTAAGGGGATATTTTGATATGAATATACTGTATTATTTGATACCTCTATTGTTCATAGTTAATCTTGTTGACATCACACCTAGCCAAGTGTTCGACAAATATTAAATTATGCGTTAATGTCAATGATTCATAAAATTTACCACAGCTTGATCAATTTTAGAAGTATAGTAATACAATCTGAAACAAATACATTAGTGTCAAATAAAAGAAAGTTTAAAAGTTCATATTTGTGTATAATAACTTTGCTGTACTAAATATTTCGTAACAGTCATCTATATTATCTATATCTATTCATAATTTTATTGTTTCGATCAATTATAAATTTTTTTTCTGAAATTGTTCCGTCTTTTGTATTCTTTAAACATTCTTTTATCCTCCACTATGATATAATATAAAATAATAAACAATCCGTTTATTTTATATAAAAAAGATCTGATTGTCCTAACTCCATTCTTGCATCCCACAGTAGAGTCCACTTTGATATCCGTCCCGCAATAGCTTTCCCCTTGTGACGATATCTTACGTCCCCGTATTCCCGTGTCTAATAGCTTGTGCGTAGAGTCATTCCGTTACGAGGTCAGAATTCCTCGCGGAGGAGAACTGGTCGTTTGCAAAGGTCGCTCGACGGACAGCTGGAAAACCGCGCGCGCGCGCTTGCGTACGTATGTATGCATAAGGGAGCGTAAAGACCGGTGGAGATTTTCCTTTTCCCTCCGCGGTCGGAACAAGTTTCTCTCTGTTGGAAGCGAAGCGATCATAACGGGGCGCTGGCGTCGTTGCACGTGAAATTGGAGCGGACTTCGATCCTTTCCCGAACGGTACCCGGCATTTGATCAGCCTTAGCCCCTGCGTTCCACGAGGAAATAATATTACGCGCGCGCCGCCGCGCCGTACTGCCTCGAGTTTCTAATGAGCCCCTCCAACACTCTGTCCGTTCCTCTACTCACTACTCGACGAATACCGTAATTCTCAATGGATGTCGTTTTTTTCTGTCTTTCTCACTTCCTCCCTATCGTTACGTCCTTGTCTTGGGAGTCGTTTTTCTTCCCCCCACCAATCGTACTTTTCGCGTTCCCTCCACCAGCGGTCCCTTTCGATGCTCGTCTGATGGGCGAAAGTCGTGTGCGTGAAGTCAGCGATGGGTGTAACCTTTCTTCGGTTTTGTTTAAAATGTAACGCAAAAATTGGTATATTTAGGATTGTTTATTTTAATCGAAGCCTGCTAATTTGTTGAGTTTATTCGACGTTAACTTTTTATAAATATGCAAAATTTGTTTGAAATGCAGTATTTAAACAGAGTATGTATTTTTAATGTTGACTTATTTTTGCCTTCCGTCCAACTATACCATGTATAATGTCAAACCCTGTAGGACTGATAGACTTTCTGACTGACAAAATGTATTATGTTAGATTATGTAACCGTGGGGATCTTACTGCTTGATAAGATATTAATACATAAATATTGTTTGTTATAATAATAATAGAAATGTTGTGACATGTTTGATGAGAAAAAACGCTGTATAATAGAGATTATGGAGTGATGTAAATTTTTAAATAGAGATGCGTAATTCATGAGATAACGCCGAGAGGAATTATCAGATTGAAAGAAACATTGCTTCCAAAACATCATGTTCGCGTGACACCAGCCAATATAATTAAAGTAGAACCTAAAAATATCCGGTTTGGAAGCTCATTAATATGCAAATGTAAACACGCGTTACAGATTCAGTATCGTCCGGTGAGCACACTTGTTCAAGGATTCTTCCGCTCAAAGTCGTTTCAAGGTCGTCCCTGTTAAATACTTACATTTCGTCAAACATAACTTGTAAACATTTACCATAAAAGCTATCAATATGGAGAATATTTGAAAGACCATAAAATATGATCATCACATGTAAATCCTATATATGTCTATACAGTGTTATGCAGGATTTGCTTACAAGTTTCCAAGTTAAATACATAATAAATTATATATTGACACTTCATCTTCTTCATGCAGTACTAATAATATAGATTATATAATTAATTTTCAAATTTATATACATATAATGAATCTGTGAATGCCAAACAATGAGTAAAATACGATAATCATTCCCATCGCTATCCAACGTTAGTTAGAGTATTAACAACGAAACGTATATACGTATCTCATGCGTGCGCGCGCGCACATACACGTTTTCTGGGGGAGTTGCTGGACCGCTCTCAAAGTCCCCCTTTTCTCCCTCCATTTCTTCGTTGAGCCCGCTCGTAGCAAACGAGGAAGATAGAAAAAGGAAGAAAGAAAGAGACGAAGAGAAAGATCCTTGGCGAGTCCTGGAACTCAAGACGCAAGCGAACAAACCAAGACTCCGGTTACAGACTTCAAGGCTTAACGCGTACTCCCGCGTTCCGTCAATCGTGGATTTACGAACGACCACGGGAAAAAAATTCTCGCGTGCAATGTTATTGTGCCGACTCGAGTATCGCCATTACCGTCAACCTGTTTCAAACTACGCGATGGTGGGGGCCGTCTTTATGCTTTACCACGCAACTAGAGGAAACTAGGAATTTAGGATGCATGAATGGAGAAATGTAGGACAGTAATGGCTCCTGCTTCTTGCTCTAAAACGAAAACATAAATTATATGTTGACTTGCTTTTGAATCTTCTTACAAATGGAATTCAATTAATTTCTAAATTTTTTACAATTTTTATTTTAAGCGTTTTGAGCTAAATTTTTTGATACAAACAAGATGAAAGGATAAGTTGTATTCTAGATAGCTTTTGAAGCTTCTTATAGATAGAAATTAATTAATTATCGAGTTTTTATCGTACATTTTTAAACAAAAATTGCTCGTGACGAAAATGCATGAAATAAATGTATATATATGTATGTACAATTGACAGTGAACATACGTATATACAGTTTCTTTCAAATTTGGTGTACAATTCATGTAGTCTTCTTTAAGTTGCCATTTCTCACTCAGTTGTTTTGACTGCTACAAAATACGGATAACGGAGACACGAGTGACAAAAGGCAGATTTTGGCCGTACATCTTGAACGACATCTCTCATTGGCGTAATTAGTTGTAAGTCCCCCATACGTGACCCGTCGAGACGCGTCAACAGAATACGATATGAAGGAACGGAGTTTTATCTGGCGCGTACACGCGGTCGGATTCTTCTAGTAGACGGCCACGTCGCGACGGTGAATGTAAAACTGCCAGAACGCATGCAGGAATGTAGATTTTTCTTGTCAACTTTCTACACGCCTCTGACGTCACTACGGGAATCATTGTCGAATGCAATAGAGAGCGTTTAAAAAATTAACGACCAAATTTTTGCAGATTATCACACTTACCAAAAAAAGAAAAGAAAAAACATGTATATAGCAAAGTTTTGCATAAGAATGACCAGAATAATTAAAATGATCAATTTGTAGTTTTCTGTAAAAACTTTATAAATTATAGCCGTGTATTTTGAGGGATTTAGATGTCTATTTTGCAAAATATATATGTATATGGGGATAATAGTTGTTCTCTATAGGTAATGAGTTGTTTTTCTCTTTGCATTGTATATCTTTACAAACTTTATATCCCAGTCATTGGTCATAATTCTGATGGTAAAACGAATTCTACTACTAAGACTGTGTTCCTATAAACAATCGACAGAATACATTAACATTTAAAATCAACTGACTAGAGACGTACATAATTCGAGTTATAGTCACTTTAAGAAACACTGGCTCTTCATTATTGGCAAAATCTTTATTTCAATCGAACGAAACATTGCTGTATTGGTATGTGAAGAAGATTAATGAAGAGTTATCAAGCAAATAGTGCAAATATCATTATTATGAAAATAAATATGAAAATAATAATAAAAGGAGATTGAAAGGGAAATATGAACAAGTGAATAGGCGTCTGTGAATAGAAATCTGTACCGTTTAACATTCCGTGTAATTAATGCAGGAATGACGATAAGATAAAGGAATAAATTGTTTTCAATTGGCTTGCTGCAGCGCTATCTCTGACCTGGTAGCGTGAAATCATTATTCAATGCCTATTCTCGACCGTAAATTCGAAAGAATGCAAAAGGAACGATGAAAATACTATTATATGATACAGCCATAAATTTTTCCGACTTTCCTATCACATTTTCATATCGTTGCATTTCATTTTCTATTTTCTAAAATGTCTATCTTGGATTTGAATTGAGTCTCGTTATCTTTCATTAGACAAGGTAAAAAGCGTATCATTTTGGTCATCGACCTCATTCGAATTTCACCACTCAACTCGGTGAAACGATTCATTATCATTCGATGCGTCTTCTCCTATGATCAAACAGAAAAATTATACTGATAGGGTCTCATTTCACTTTTCACCGATCATTTCACTTTACGAGCATTTCATTCCTGTTCCCATTTAATGGTGTCTTCACGCTGTATTTAACAGCTCGTTCACAGTGCACTGAAAAAACTCCACTTCATGCTATCAATATATAAGCATGTATATAGCCCTCTTTTAAGTACAAGTGTCGCATGGTGAGAACATTCCAACATCTGCAGGGTCTCTCAGGGCAACCATCTTTTATGAATCTTCTATCTTTTAAATTATCAACTATATTTAAATATTTTATATTGAAGATAATAGATTGTGATAATTAATCTGAAAAAATGCCTAGATTATTATTAGATTATTAATATATACATTTATATAAATATATCAATAGTCACAATACCAAAATATCAAGGTTTCAGTAGTTTCATTATTAAAATATGCAGTGCAAGGGTAAAAGTAAAGGTCATTTTCCAATGACCTTGAGTAGACATTTGATTCAGTACATATTATAGGACACCTCCATTAAAAGAAAGAAACAAGAAAAAGAAGAAGATGAAAAAAGAAGTATCAAAGAATATTGACAGGAAAAGATATACAAATTCTTACAGGAAGCAATTTATACAACGGAAATTTTTCTCGCATAGCAGTGATGTAATGGTCCGTTTCGGTTTCCGCTCAAGAGGGTACAAAAATCTGCAACATCTTCATAATCTAACGGTGAATTCTGTCGATCGTGGGCTTTTCCACCTGCAAGAAGTATGCGCAACGCAATTTTGCTGAAATTCAATGGCCCGTTAGAGAGGCATAGGCAGACTTCTTGGAAATTCGCCGAGCGAATCAGAGCGACGGAGCAGAAACTGGAATCGCCGCGATTCCATCGAGATTCTCGGGTTTCAACGTTCGATCCAGAGTCTAGACGATACGATGGAATGCGTGATAAAAAAATATTCAGGAGGATATTCACCCTAACGTCTTATTTTAAGTTATCGTGCCGATTAGATAGTCATTGAAAAAGTAATTGGACTAGGTGAGGTAAATCGATTGACTGATTGAAAATGGCTCGATTATCCTAAAAGTGATTAAGTTCGCTGAATACAGGATATAGTTAATAACTATTTAATTATGCTTTCTTTTCAATTACTTATTATTATTACAGGCGAAGAATGTAGTAGAGAAAAAGTGGGTTAATTGACGTGCCATTTTATGATCGAGAGAGCGCTACTGGTTTAGGGAAAAATATAAATCTTTGTTACTTAGCTTCGATCTATATTATTTTACCTTTTATCATTTAATACAATCTCTTTATATTTTTTCATAGAAATTGACATGATAGCGTTTGAATTCCTTGAATTGAAGGTTTAAGAAATGACACTTACCTGATAAAAATATCTTTTCTACATATTTTAAAATAAATATAAAATTTGAAAAGGTAGTGATTACTTCTATAGTAAACATGTATAAACTTGTCAGAACTAAATACATTCATGAAAACTAATGTAATATTCAATATATAATTTTCAGTAGGTCAAGAGTAAAAAATATGTATTTGCAAAATTTATTTACACTAAAAAATTGTATAATAGAAAGACATATACAATAATTATACACTGAGAGTATTATTTTACAAAACAGTAGTTTCCTGCTTTAGAGTCAGCAAATATTTTTTTGATATACGATTGTGTAAATGTTGTAGAGTCATTAAATCATTCTCTAAGGTGTCATTTTGTTGTTCAAAATAAGTTATCAATTTTTCTAGCATTGTTGTTGCTTCTAGGTGGTTGATATCTGTTTCTTCTTGATGACATCTATCAATAAAAGAGTCTTGAATGTCATCTTCATCTTGAGTGGATAAACGTGCACTCACAATATCATCTTCTAATAATAATCAATCTGAGTTGCCATTAGTGATGGCATCCTCCAGTAAACTTTGATTACAGAGGGTCAGTTTTATACCATGTCGGGCTTTCCATCTTCCTAACCATCCTACACTTGCTGTAAAAGTAGGATCACCACCTAACTTTTTATTAAGACTCAGAGCTTTTTTTCTAAGGATAGGTCCTGACATAGGAATACCATTTTCAAGTTCTTGAATATACCACATATACAGTGCATCATCTAGTGTTACATTCTTTGCTTTTTTAATTGTTCCTCTGTTGCCTAAGCTATCCCTAGAAACCATCTTGGCACAAAAATCTTCAATTTCTTTTCTGTTTTTTTTCCAATCAGAAACAGTAGATATTCCTACTCCTAAATCAATAGCAATACTTCTCAATGGCTCACCTTTATCAATCCTGTACAAAGCTTTCAACTTCTTTGCTATGGTTACAGTCACTTTTTTCCTTTTACCTGACATGTCTGTAAATGTCAAATATCAAAAAAACACAGCACAATTCAAATAAAAACAGTTGTTAAGTTTAAATACTATTGACCTACTTGTAGCATTCTTATTTGCAGCATATTGATTAATCACACTAGCAGTGTGATATTTATGATATATTGAAGAATCACTCTGTTGGATCAACTATGAATACAATTAATTAAAAGAAATGAGCTTTTAATTTATATTTCAAGAGGAATTTATAATTGAAATTAATAAATCTGAAAATTTTTGTTAGCAAGTGATTTCCGCTAAAGAGTATTCGTAGTTTTAAAATAATTAATGAAAAAGTAAACAAATTATATGAGTAACAAAAAATGGAATAAATTTATGCCAAATATTTAAACAATTGGATCATATATTCTCCTTATATATATATATATTCTTACAATTGTCTATAAATGTTAAAATTGTATTATTTTATTAATTAATAAACCGCTAACTTATAGGTTATGTCATCTAACCTCGTTCCAACTACTTGAATGTGTCAATGAAAATCAAAGCAAATGAAGTAGTTATTTTAAAACTTTAACTCACTTTCTGTTCCCTCTTTCTTTTCTAATACTTGAACAACTTTCACTTTAACGAAATTTAATTATTTTTACAACACTATTATATTTGAATTCCCACTCTAAACGTTATTTAACCAACTGGAAAGGAAAGAACATGTAGAGGCACTCCCAATTCTGCCACCAGATGGCTACCTACACTTTCGTACTACGCCGACGTATAATACTTTCTCGCTAGTACTTTCTCTTCTATTTATCAATAATTGTAAATATGTATCACGTCTCAACATTCTTATCAGGGTGTGTATGGCACGGGCACATGCTTTTTAAGTTAGTGCAACTGATGAGTCCTCTGACCTTAGCAGATTCTTATGAAATACACTTTTCTCCTCTTCCTTCCATCTCTCCTTCTATCCTTCTATCCTTCTATTTCTCTTTATTTAAGATACCATGATTTACTTACAAACATTTCACTCGCAACGTCTTTTATTCCTCAATAAAAAATATTAAAGATATTGCACATAAAAGACACCGCACATAAATAGTAACTCTACTTTAAGTCGCCTTTCATCAATAAAATGGGAAGACACTCTATATCGGAGCGTCGACAGCTTCTGTTTGATAAGATGGCTCATCGAAATTCATATCGAAACGCGTCTGGATAATTCTAGTCCATTGTATTCGTATACCGGCGACGTAAATTCTTCAGTGAATTCGTGCCTCTAACTCGAGAATGAAAGGTGGCCTAATGTGGCACGTGGGAGTTTACGCGATAGTTACAAAAGGGACCGCAAGCCACGTTGTTGCGTAGATCAGAAACGCGAGTCACAGTGATGTTCTCGACTAAATGATGCACGTATGCCCATTTTCTATGAAATAACACGTTCCGTTCGGCCACATTCTCGGTAATACACAGGTAGACCGATCTGCAAGTTGTAATATACCGTATACAGCGTGGGATGTAGGAAACATAGCGGATAAGTGGAAAATTTCCAGAGATGCTAAAATATGTGTTTTAGTATAGCGGGTGAAGCAAAAATTGTTATACATCGTCTAAAATGTTTCTTTGAAATTTAGTTCAGGTTAGGTGAAATAATATGGTCTGTTAAACTGAAATGAGATAAAGTAAAATATTCAATCGTCTTAGTTAATGGATATGGAGTTTCGTGATAGGGTTCGTCAATCTTTTGATCCTAAAGACAGCCAATGAAGAATTCGCGCGAACAATTTGTGAAACATTGGTTTATCCTTTTCCTCATCTCTCGAGATCGAGAACACAGATAATTACGTAATGTAACAAGTTGCCCAATCTGTTCCGTGAAAGTTATAATTTAACAATTAACGTCCGCAGGAAACGGAATGACTCACTAACATCTTGCAATTAAGGGTGTTCCTTGAACAAACTTTTCGAAAGATAAGCTGTTATTTATTCGACCTATGGAATTAAAAATGTAATATGGCTCCTTCTTTTATTTCATTATAAATGTCAATGACATTGTGTGGAAGATCATGTAAAATTATTATTCTCTTTCCATAATTATCGTAATAAGTATTTTCCTGTGGTTAACAGCGAGGTAGTTGTTTCTTAACTGAGCAAGAATTCAAACAGTTTGTTACAAATGGGTCATTGTGTAAATGTTATGACTCTGTACTGTGAGGTGCAATTTTTCATGAAAAGGGTCTCAAACGTTGCAAAAATATAGCGCGGTTCATTTCAGCTTCGAATTGACGAATTTTATAATTTTTAAGTACTCAAATTATAGAATTTCCAAATTTTAAATACTGACATTTTTAAATTTAATAATTTTTAAGTTCCCAAATGTTTGAATTTGCAAATTTCTGATTATCCGAATTTTAGAATCCAAATTTTGAGATTTTCAAGTTTCTAGATATGCAACTGTTGGAATTTTCAAATTTTTAAATACCGAAATTGTAGAATTTTCAAATTTCCAAATACTGAAATTGTAGAATTTTCAAATTTTCAAACATTGAAATTTTAGAATTTTCAAATTTTCAAATATTGAAATTTTAGAATTTTCAAATTTTCAAATACTGAAATTTAGAATTTTCAAATTTTCAAATATTGAAATTTTAGAATTTTCAAATTTTCAAATACTGAAATTTAGAATTTTCAAATACTGGAATTTTAGAATTTTCAAATTTTCAAACACTGAAATTTAGAATTTTCAAATTTTCAAATACTGAAATTTAGAATTTTCAAATTTTCAAATATTGAAATTTTAGAATTTTCAAATTTTCAAATACTGAAATTTTAGAATTTTCAAATCTTCAAATACTGAAATTTTAGAATTTTCAGATCTCTGAATAATCAAATATTTGAGTACTTAAATTTTCTAATTTTTGGATTCCCAAGTTCTCGGATTTTTAAAATTGTGTATAGTGCACATATTACAATTGGCGATGATTCAAGCAAGAGGGGCGAAGTAAACCGGAAAGAATCTTCCATTGCACTTCGTCAGACATCGTGATGGCATTCCTATTGAGCTTGCGGCGTGTAATGACGCCGTGAAATTGAAATTAAATGTCGGCAACATGTGTAAACTTCTGAGAAACCAGTGATGTCATCTGGATTAACGAACTGCCAAGCGGCTAAATAAATTACAGCTCGTTCGCGATGGAACATTTCGCAATTATGTAAATATCAGCTGCACTCTTATTGCTTGCTCTAATCTACGCGGAAAATTGTCAGTATTTTGAACGCAAGCTGGGAAATAATTGTATTTTAACTGCCGGAAATAAAAATGATAGGGGTAGAACTAATCGTCTTGTAATCAAGATTAGTGATCTCGCTAATTGGCTATGATGTAAACGATGTAAATAAATTCCAGCCACATAATTTCGAAACAGTTATGCAAACTAGAGTAATTAAATTGCATTTTATCCCAACTGTTGGCTTATCAGTAAATATGACTCAGTTGTAGTAACATATAACGAGATTGGAACCATAAAAGATATTTCAAGAAGTGATATCATATTTAAATTAAAATCGAATTACGTCAAACAACGTGTTTGTCTCTTACGTGAGCGGAAAGAAACTTACAAAAGACTGTCAACATTGAGTTCAAAAAATTATTATCCTATTAGATGAAACATTGAATTTAGTTAGAGATTATGAGATTCGTTTCTTCTGAGAACACTTTTTAGCAATACTCTGTAATTTTCGTACGTATTGTGTATTTGGTGTCTTACGTTCATTCACATAGTAACATCATTGTTCTACTTCCTTTAATAAAGAAACACTTCCGGTAAGGAACTGTTATACGGAACAAGTGAATGAAGGGCTCGCTTATGGTATATCGTAAAGATTATATTACTTCCTGCTCGTTAAATTTTTTCTCTACGGAACTCCGATTCTTTCACAAGATATTACTGTATAGTAAAAGAAGAATCACATACATATAATTGTTATACTTATATTTAATTTAGCATAGAATATTTAAAAAATTATATTTGTAATGGTATGCCTCCACAAGGAAGAAAAGATGCTGCATTCCTAGCTATTACTAGCTTTATACTGTATTTAAATCCTTGGAAATGACATTGAGTTGTCTATAAACTCCAATAATACTCATATTACTCATTTCATCACACAACTCTTCAATCTAGCATAAGATAAACACATACACTGATTCGATCACTCAGAGATATTTTGTGAAACAACTGATTTCAAATGAAAACAACATATAGATGGCACTCATACTACTACGAATAAGTTACAAAAATTATCCTACAACTTCTCAATCTAACATGACGTAGATATACAATGTCTAGGGACTTTATTTTTCAAAACAACTAACCTCAAATGTGGAAACAACTTACATGTTCCATTCATACCATTACAAATAAGTTAGAAAAAGATTGAATACTGGAATATTCCAACAGATAACCTACATAACGATCCTGAACTACTAAATTCACGGTCAAAATGGTAGACGGCTAGCAACAAGTGCCATTGAAAAGTATAGGGTTGCAGGAGCGGATCGTTGTCGTTGGTAATGTCAGTGGGTGGCCAAATATAGACATGTCGTCATATCGTTTGAACTTGGTACAGCTTGCCACATTCTATATTTCGTCTCTCTTGGTTGCGAGCGCGTGTGTAATACATCAGATGAATATTTGTCTAGGTTTAAGTTATCAGTGTCAATAGTGTGTTGGTATGTCTTTTCGAGGTGAGTCAGGACGAGTCTCGATAATAATACGGTTCAGATTTCACCTGGTCTTCTTTGCCACGGTCTTCCCTGCCCCGTCGTTGCGTACCACGCATTTCCGGGGCAATTTCGTACTTCCTGGCAGCGATCGACCACCTTCCAAGTTCGTCGAACGCTTCATCTTCGATTCATTCTTCGTTTTCTTCTGATTCATTCTTATCTTCGGTAATCTATCTTTCATCGTTGAATTGAGAAATTTGTATAATTAAAAATATCAAAGGAAGCTTGAAAGGTTATGTCAATAATTCAAAGTTTAATTACTTATTTAAAAAGCCCTTTTAAAAGTTTTCGATTATTCTTGGTCTAGATAGTCTATGTTTTCTTAACTGACAAATAGACAAGATTGGCACAATGTAAAAATTATAAGAATGGACGAATCATTGCGTATGAAGGAGTACAAATAATCTTCGTAATATAAAAAATTTATAATCGATTATCTTTTTCAGTCTTGAGATGAAAAATTGCTTTTTGATACATCTTATATCTAGAACCAATGTCGAAAAATCGTTGATTCTTATCTATAGACGTTGCTGCAAATCATTGAGGTGTTTCTGTAGCTGTTTCGAGGTGCATGTAGCGTGGTTCCGGGCGAATCTCGAACTTCCTATTTGCTGTCCGAATAAACGAGCTTATACGCTGGCTATTTCAGTCGAAACTGAACGATGAAATCTAAAGCAAATGAAAATTGACGTTGTAAACATCAAGAAGGAAGTAATTAAGCTCCTAGATTAATCTAGTAGCTTTTATAAATTTCCTTCTAGAATTTCTAAGTACAATTAATCCTGGCGATGTATGGGAAATTAGTGGGTGGTTCATTTTGGATATCGTTGTACTTTCTATTATGCCTCGTGTGGAAGGTTAATTGAAAATAAATGGAAATTAAGCGAATATATATAAATGATTCCATGAAATAATATACTATAAGTATCATATGTACTAGCATCGTTCACGCCACGAAATAACGAAATATAATTTTTGTTATGTTTGTAGAAAAATTCAATAAGTTTGAATATTTGAAACGTAAAAAGATAGAATCAATGAATAATTAAAGAAATTCAAAATTGGATGAATAAATGGTGGGCGCCAATAAATAGTTAACAGCCATGTGGCGCTAGTGTCGCGTCACCAGTCTTCATAATATCAACGAAGTTCCAAATATTTTTATATGCCTGTGTATTTCTTTTTTTCTCTATCAAATATAGTTGAGTATCGGCGTTATCAAAAAAAGAAAGAAGTAGTAGTGACATGGATTTATAAGTCATAACGTCATCGTCACTTCTATCAGATAATCGCCAGAACAAGTTACACAAGGCAAGGCGTTTACCATGTAATGATGATATTCGATATTTGAAAAGCTATTTTATGAAATGACTTATTTCAACGTATGAATTTTATTTCATACAAGTTATGAATTTTGAAAATACTATTAAATGTTGATAGCCGTAAAGTATGTATATTGATTGGACTCGACAAAAGTTGAGAATATCTATAAATGTTGACTTACTAGTAATACGTGTTGACAAATGTTTAAAAGCTGATGATGTTGAAAGATGTTAACAAGCTTAAATGTTGACCAACGTTAAAGCTGTTGACAGATATCGAAGACATAAATGCATGTTGACATTGTTGGTAGATGTTGACAGATTCCCTAATAATATTAAAAATTTAACAAGTAAAAGCACCAAATTCATGATAATATTTCAAAGTTATTGCTATTTCACATGATTAAAACTAGACAATCGAACAATTCGTTCTCTTCAGTGTATTTATCGAGTTTTAGAAACGATCTCTCATTTCTTGTCACAGTGAAGAACATTCCAATAATTCTTTATGTGTGAAGACGTTACATCACTAGCTGGCGATATGCTAATGCCATAAAAATTTATTTATCGTACGTGTTTCTACCTCGTGACATCAGACCTTCGACTAGACTTAAATGGCTGTATAGCAAGCATTAAATTTAATTTGGCAGATGTTTACTCTATAAAAGCTACAAATGTTTTAAACAATTTTGTAACTCATTTTCGATCGAATCATACTTTTCTATCGCATGGAGAATAACCATTTGTTTAAATTTGGGGAGAATTAAAATCTTAGATCATTCTTAAACTATTGAAAATTTGTTTCGCGGCCGAGACCACAGAGAAACTCACACAGGAAAGTTTGAATTAAAAAGTTATGAATTACAGCCGCTAATACTTTCTTAAAAAATTATCGTCTCTTCTGTCACGGTCATACAACGTACGTTTAATTTATGTAAATTCATTCTAACGTACACATTACATAGCCCGCGTCCCTATGAAAACGTCACGGTTCGTGCTCGACTGCATAATTGCATCGTAGTTTATGTACAAACGATCATCTAATCAACTTGAAAACGATGCATGCTTAATCATGCTACAAGCAAATTATGATTTATTTGAATTCGTAAACATATTTTATTCAAGTATAATTGTATTACTCTATTATTATCGACATTATTTCTAGTTTACTTGCTATTTTAATCTTAGCTTCTACGGAAGTTACTATAATGGTACAATTTGTCTGTCCTCTTGCGTTTCCCTTTCTTTCTTCTCTTTCTAAAATGAGATTACCTATTTCACCCATCAGTATCATTCGATCAAACGAATTCTAAATTACCTTTACTTAACAATTTCCAAATTTAAAAAAGGTGTTATTATTATTAATATAAAGTTTAATTTTATATGTAAATTTATATATATTCGATTACAATCAATAACTTAATTGCTACGCCATTGGTAGGTACATTCCCGCTCAGAAGAACATATGTACGTATAATATCTGGCCACTTGCTTTTGACAGATAATATATCACGAAACTTTACAATTGCAAAACAAGTAACGATAAAAATTTGCGTATTGTTACTATAAGTCGATCGTGTCGCATACATTTGTAAAAAAAATTCTGCTCTATAATCATATACTTATTGTTAACGTTATTATATAAAAGAACGGACACAAAATGTTCGCGATACGCGATAAGAGTCCTGGCAGTTAAAGTGGTCTTGAGTTAACAGCTGAATCAGTTCGGTGTCGCCATTCGTAGACGTCCAATCGTTCTTCATTCGTCGTCTCCTCGTTTCGATATCGAGTCGTGATTTTCGTCAATTTTTCATGATATTGACTTTGGTGAAAGAAGTCATGAAAGCAGACCAGTGGATCAACGGTCATTGAAAAATGAAAGGGACAACCGTGTCAGGCAATTATTATTATGGTACGTTGAATTTAACCAGTTGTAATTTAATTTGTGAATCAATAGATCGTAAAACGTGGATAAAGGATCACATTTGAGTTTCTAACGAAGTTTCTGATTAGAGGCCATTGAATAGGATTAGGCGTTGATAGGTTAAAATCTCTGTATCTTATTATCGAAAGTGATTATGGGTGTGGTAGTCTTCTCATGGTAGAAGAACGATTTGGAAACTGCCATATCTACGCAAGTTTATCTTAACAGATAGATTATCTATCGAAATCCTGCCGCGCATTCCATGTAATTAGAGCTCCACGAGTATCGTTTACTATTTAGCTGTTCGTCGGCTAAGCTCGTACGATTTAATCGACCCGTGTTTTCTATCGGGATTTGCTGTCTTTTTGTGTTTAAACAACTTTTAAGCTTATTTTTAAATATAGAGGCTTGATTTGTTTGATGTAATTTAAGGGCATTTATAGGATTTAATAACTGATTTGGTTATAGTTTGAATTGGAGATGAATCATGCCGGAGAAGGTTAAATATTTTTAAAATTATAATTAGAAATTAAAAGTTTTTCTTAAAAAGTAGACAAAGTATTCAAATGTATCTACTAAAAAATAATATTTGTACCGATTACATTCTATTTTAACTCGAAATACATACATTTGTTCTGTACAATTCTATTATAGTGAAATTCATCATGGCTGCTTTTTAACCTTACATTACGGAACACATAAAATTCTATAGTCTATCCCTAGATTCTGTACAAATTATTTTAAGTTCTTCCATAGTCATCCTGGTTCAATCTCTCTTCGTTACTGAAATATTTATTGTATAAGTACTGAACAATTTTTCCAAAAATTATTACGTTCAATTCTTAATCTAATTTCCTAGAAAAATCGTAATATCATGCATTATATGTATTTTACTTCGGACAAGTTCAGAAGTAAGGTTTGCTGAAAACTACAAGGAACGTGTGCAAGTAGTTGTGTTTGCAGACGTTACGCTCGAAGAATCCGCAAGCGTATATACGCTCGTGCGTTACAATCGCGTTACATGGTTTCCAACGGCTTAGAAAAGCGACGAACAGCTTCAGACAGAGACAGAGTTTAAGCATTTTAATCAAATCTACGATGTTACCTGCTTGTCATTGCCCTCTCGGTTTGCACGTAGCCATCTATTGGCACGCTTTTCAGTGCGAACGCGAGCTAACCACTGAGGTTGCTGTTTCTCCTCATTGGCGTATATAATCGCATTTTTCTTCTCTTGGATATCTACATTTTTTGTTGTTTTCTCTTGTTGTTTAGAACAGTAAAAAGTTCCTTACAATTAGGTTCTTGCGGAAAAAAATACTTTTTCAAAACAAACATAAATATTATTTAAGGTTAAATTAGTAGATACTTTAGATTAAGTTTCAACGAAAGAAAGTAAGTTAAACTTGATTTACATTTAAACGAAAAGTTCGTCTTTACTAAATTTTATGAAAGGAGAATATCTTTCATAGCAATATTCACGTTGTTCGACTAAAATTAAGTAGAGATTTTAAGTTAGCTTCAAATGACACAACATAGATTTCATTTCATTCACATTCGAATAAAAAGTTTCTTTAACTATATATCCTGTGAAACAAAAATATTTTTCAAGGTAACATTGATGTTAATTAATTTCATAGGTATTTTAGGTTAGGTTCTAAGTGTTTCAAAGTGGATTAAATTTGGTTTACATTTCAATTATTATGCTTGTTTAACAGGATGTATGGAAGTTAAGAGGTTAGATTTTACTAGTGACTCATTCTAGTGAAATTATGATGAATATATACTGTATATCATATGATAAACATAATGTGTATCATTTATATTTTATATTGCCCTTACTATCTTTAAAACAATATATTCCGATGATGTATCGTGTAAATATCGTTTTTCAAATATTTAACTTTAAACTTCTCGATTGTCGTTATCTAAAAGGAGTGCAAGAATTCTCAGGTGTGACATATCTACAAACAACATATCTTCACTGAAGAATTCGTGTTAATTGGCGAGTCATTTTGCAATGAAAACTAGCTTCTTTTGCCAGACATCAATTTCAAAATAGCATTGCATTAACATAATGAACACTCTTATCGAATATGTTTTTCAACGACAACACGCGTTGTATATGTAGACATAAACGATCACAGCACGAACGTATTTAGTTATGAGCTCAATTAATTGTAATGCCTCCAGTCACTGCTTAGATACATAGCGTCAATAATGAAGGATATAAATACTATTCAAATAAGCGTCGTTCGGTGAACTAATCGGAATAAATTGTTTGTGCTAACGATTTGTAATCCATTTGCAATTCTTATTTCCCCTCAATTGTTTAAATAGAAAAATTCATTTAATAAATTAATAAAATTACAATTTTGTTCGTATATGTTGTCGATTGAATAATTTGTGTTTCCGAATTGGAAATAATTTTAATTTAGAGTATTATTGATAATAAGCTGTAGTGGAAGTTTATATAATTTTTAGATGATAATTGTAAAGCCCAAATACATATGTATCTGGAACACAAGATCAGTATACTTATTAATCGAAGTAGCACATAGAGTAATAAATGGAAGTTTTAGTAGCCGGAAAACTACGTCTTTAAATTGGAATCCGTCGTTTTATTATCCATAAATTTTCATTGTTTTATCTCTAACTCACTTAAAAAGAATGTTTTTGCGTATCTTACTCTAGCGTTAAAAAAATACTACAGAAAGATTAGAAAAAATATTTAAAAAGTTCGTTAAAGAAGTGTTTGAACAATCTTATTAAATATCAAAATGTTCTATAAGCTGGTAACAATATTAAGGGTTAGATTAAAATTATATAAAATTCATTCAACATAAAATTACACGAAGTAAAAGGAGAATTGTGCCACAGTGTGCTCGACTATTTCAATCACGAGCTATCGCCAGGTTCCGATAAGGTATCTTCCCTGAGAGTGAAAGAATCATTTCCATCGTCGTAGAAATAGAAAATTATCCATCATTAGTGAAAGTCATCAGGGTTATTTTATTGAATTCTTCTGTGTAATAATGTTTTTGTCGTCTTGGAAAAAATATAAAATACTTAAAAAGATTAATCTCTTGAACGATAATTCTGCGATATGAGTTGATTATTGGATATACATCAATACGATAAAACACACTGTTGGAGTTTGAACACCTTAAACTGTAATAAGTATGATTCGTGTCTTTGAAAAACTTTCGTTTTATCCGTCATTTTTAGCGAGTTATGAGTTTATTATCCGCCTCATTTCGTACCATTCAGACAACTGTCATCAGTTTTTTAATGTGCTTACTGATTACATTGGCAAGTTAACAGTATATGTTTTTGAAAATGTATGAATTTTTTGCTAACTTATAGTTCTGTCTCTCTTTAATAATCTGTAACACATGCACATATATACGAGGAATAATCCGAAATAAGAAGAAAATGTATGTATGTCAGAACATTAAAAGTAAAGCAACATTAAAAGTACAAATAATATAGCGAGCAGTGTAGAGAAAAATGCTTAAGGATAAAAGATATTGAAGATAAAAAATGTAAATATGACGAAATTCTAGAACTCTTCTTGTACTTGTTTAAAAAAAAAAATTCTTGAACTATATTATCTATTTTTGGATTATCTTGTATAACATATTTGCTAAGGTAATTTTGTTACTAAATTTTTACGATGTTTTATTGTGTGATGATCCTTTATCTTTGATAAATTATCGGATGAATCGTGATCGAGGATTATATGATACGTAATTGTCTAAAGAGATCAAGAGATCAAGAGATGAAAAGATCAAAAGATCATAAATCTACTAAAGAATTTAAGAACTTGATATACCCCTTGCGTCTTACGATCATGTTTTCGTATAAATTAACGATCAAAATAAAGAATTCCTCCCAACTTTATCGAAAAGTATAAAAACGAATTTGTGATCCCTAAAACAAGTATTGACACCTATTTAACATAAATTTCCGATTTTATATAATATTTTTTTAATCAAACTAAACTCAAACATCTTTGAAAATCTTGTCAGAATCATTAATTAAAAGTCATGATTGATTTTATGCTCAATTTTCTGCTTTAAATCTTACCCTTCCAAAAGAAATCTTGTTCACTGACTTTCATGAATTAAACTACCGGCAAAATTAATGCGTCGTTCACGGACAATGGCGGACGAGCCTGGTTACTAGGGGAAAAAAGGGGGCAGCATTGTGGCGAAACGTGTGCAAGGTAAATAAAGAGTAAGCGCGAACGACGTTTACCCGAGAGAACCGTTTTGTTTTTTACCAGTGTTCGTGACTCGACGAGATTATTATCCCCGGTTTATCGTTGCTATCGTCGGCATGTGTCATAAATTTTTTCTCGTCTTATAAGGACCGAACAACAACCGAATAAATGTGTACGCGAACTTGAATTGCATGTTTAGTGTGTATATGGAAAAACTGGGATTTAATAGGACTCTGCTTCCTTTCTACTGTGCGATGAGGTAAAGGAAGGGAACTCATTGTTCCTCTTGATCCTTAATCGTAGAGTTAGTGCAAAGTTAAGCATCTGGAACACAAGTACTTTACGTGTAATATTTGTATTAAAAAAATAATTTCCTATTTTTAAGTTAAATGTTACTGTAATGCCTGATATTAAAAATTGAAATTCTTATTTACTTATGAGAGAAATAGTATCATACTCTCTTGTGGACTGAGAATTATAGCGTAATATAAGCCAAATTATGAGAACTTGAATTTAGTCACGTATTTCAATTCTTGATAGAATCATTCTCTATCGAGTATTATACAAGTTCCATAACTAACTAAATTATAACCTCACGCTTGTGAATATTCTATTTCTAGTTTCGTGATTTGAAAAATTCAGCGAAATTTGTATAGTAATAAATATATTACGCATTTTTATGACTTACTCTTTACACCGTTATGATTTTCAGTGCTCTACTTATAGAAAAGCTTTATATTTTACCAATATTGCAACTAAAATAGAACTGTTTAGAAATTCCCCTAGCATTCCTACGAAACATCGGATTTGAAAGAAAACAGAAATTTCCATTTCCGTTACTGGTGTTTTTAAAACCTTTCCAAATAAGGTGCTGTGTTTAAAGCGTGTCTAATTTTGGTGAAATGTTTGGTTTTAGGGGCGCAGTATGTGCCCGGTGTTGGGCTTGGCGCCGCACCCCAAACAAGGAGTTACATCTTCGACTACACGCCAAACTATCCACCGTCCAGAGTCGACAAATTCAGGGGTGGTACTGATATACAGAAGAGAATGACTCAGAGGGAAGATACACTGAGGTTTGAGCAGGGCCGTATTAAGGCCCTGCAGGAGGAACGTCTGCATATACAGAAGAAGACATTCACTAAATGGATCAACTCGTTTCTGTTGAAGGTACATTTTGCTTTCTTTATAACTTCCGATATTATAAAAGAAACAATAATTCTTAAGAGAATATATCTTTTAATTTTTCGAAAATAATTAAAAATAATTAAAATAATTAAAATTAAAATATAACAATACTAAAGATATTTGTAAAAATGGTCTACTTTTGTGTGAATATAACATTTATCAATTGCTTGTAAAAGACATTAAAATAATTTGAAAAAAAAAAAAATGCTAGAAAAGTAATTAGAAAATGTAGATGGTACGATATTTATACAAATACCTAAGATATTTATAAGAATGACACACGTCATATTAGGGTCGCTAGAATATCTATATAGGAAGGAATCCGGAGACTTGTTGAATCGATTACTTTCACTTCGCAGGCACGTATGGAAGTGGAGGATTTATTCACGGATCTAGCGGACGGCAAGAAATTACTAAAACTGCTAGAGATCATCTCCGGTGAACGATTGGCTAAACCTAACAATGGTCGTATGCGGGTACACAAAATCGAGAACGTGAACAAATCTCTGGCGTTTCTTCATACTAAGGTAGATTTAATTAATCGTTTTCCCACATACTATTCAAATGAACTTCATCTTTCTATGTATTTCAAAGGTGTATTTCAAATACATATACGTCTTGTTTCTATTCCACAAATAGTCACGTGAGAATTTAAAAAATATTTTAAGTTTTCTAAGAAAATATACCTAGGGAAATCTATGATTCTAGGGATACCTATGGATCTAGGGATACTTATGATTCTAGGGATCCCTATATATTTCTAATTTCAGAAAATGATTCTAGAAGAATTTAGGTAAATCTAAAAAATAGTATTTAGGGAAACTCGAAATACAAAGTTTCATATTTTCTAGAAGAACATAAAATTATACTTTAAAATTAACATTATAGAACCGAGCGTTTTCATTGACAGTCATAACTACTAATCTTTAATAGCTTTTGCATCAATCTTTCAATATTTGCAACGGTTGTATTTACACTAAAAGTTTACAGTTCCTGGCATAATCAAACAAAAACGACTTGACAGTTAATTCCTCTTGAAATCTTCTTCTTAATCTTAAGATATATTCATAAATGAACAAATTATCATATTCGACATCTTCCTAAGTAAGATTAGAAAATTTCTCCCGGAGGTATAGATTCTAGTAGCTTTGTTCACTACATCGATGTATCTAATTGTTCGTTAGAGAGGACGTAGGAAATAATTCTCACGCTTTCACGATTGTCTTCTCTATTTCGCGACAGCGTTACATTCGATTATGAGATTATGTAAGGGGCGGCGCTGTTACGTAAGTGAAAATTGAAATTTTCTACCGGCGAGGCTTTTCCTCGCCATGAACATTAATAAATGGCTATATGTATTATCTGACATCCGACTCGTGTTTGCTCGATCGTTTCGTTACACTTGAGCTATCAGCCGTTTTATTCAAGTAACTGACTAATTACGGTTAAGTGTAAATGATGCCAGACATGAAAATTAAAAGTGATTTAGTTTCGCGAATTTTAAGAACACTGCAAAATCAGAAGAATGAACACGTGAAACCGTAAGAGAAAAGGTGAGATAAGCGACGCGTGGCTGCTACTTCCGGTAATGGGAGACTCTGATCGTGATCATCTTTCTTGGGCAAAATCATAAATGTGCTATGCACACGTGTGGCGTTCGATGTCTAGAGAAACGAAGAACGTAAAATATAGGATTTCAGTTTATAATATAAAGTATAAAAACCTTCGAGTTTCTTCTTTCGAAAGAATAATTTGAGATCTCGGGAATATAGAAATTTGTATCTGCTGGAAAAATCCAAGATCTTTGAAGATCGAAGATTAAAGAACTAGAAAAATTTGAAGTATAATAGGATTTTAGGTTTCCTTAATAAATATGAGGTCTAAGAATCTTCGATATCCTTGAGCAGTGTAAGATCTAGGGAAATTTACAACCTAGGGTTTTGAATCTTTAAAGGAAGCACAGAGATCACGAAAGTGTAGAATATTCTATGTATAATTCTGGGGAGACAAAACAGTTTGCAACGGTTTCCTTTGGTTTACCAAGTCATACGACAAGAATAAATTATAAAAGTCACAATACTTAGAAGCAACGTCTTTCAGACGCATCTTGCGCCCACGATCCCGTAACTACATTACGTCGCGCCATATGCAGCATACATAAAACTATTATGTCATAAGCTACGAAGCATAGAGGCCATTCACGAGGACTTTGCACTTGTAGGGCTTCGCCGCAAGTTCCGCGTTCACGTAGGATGTCTTTTCTAACTTCTATGGAGTATGGTGTATCGACTGTGAGAGGTACACCCAAACACTATACATTATACATGACTAACATTATTATGCAATTTCGACGATAAGAATAATAATTAATTACCATGTTAGAATCGTTATGCAATATATTTAGTACTTTTTAAAGAGAACTTTTTAATTAACAGAAATCTATTATCACTTTATCTCTATCAAAATTATCATAAAAACAACATTAAATATAACATTTTAGATGCTTAGACAATTTATAAAGAATCATATAATATTTTAAGCGTTCTTTAAATTGATTGTTTTCTCACATACTTTAGGATTAAGGCAATATTATATCTAGGGAATCTAGGTTCTCCCTAAGATTCTAGGGATCCCTATAGTCCAAATGTAAGAAGAAAATTATAAAAGATTGTCATTGAAATTCAATCAGAAATGGTTTCTTATAAAAGCAGAGAGTCGATTGGAGGAAAAGAAAATCCGCATTTCCGCATACATTCCACGTGTCAGTTTTGCCAAATACGGAACTTTCGTCAAATACTTTCGCGATTTGCAGGTTTGAAATTCGTCGCGTTAGCCGATTTTCCCTCACTTTCTAAACCGGATGAAAAATCGTTGGGACGTTTATGGAATGTGTTTGCATTAGCCGAGGATCACCTTCCAGAAATAGCCGTGTCCTTTCCAATGATCCTGGTGGGAGATATCGCCCGTCATCACTCGGTAAACCAAGCGACTATATACACAGACTATGGTGATTGATTCACGTGCCAAATTCGATTGGGTGTGGTTGTCCCCAGATTTCGACATTTGTCATTCCTCTACACGTATCGTTTCAAATTATCATTCGAGACTTGTTACTCGAATATGTCATTGTTGAACCAATCGTGATCGTTTATCAAGTACACTTTGGGGCGTCTGATTGATAAGTTGACGCATTATAGCTATTTTTTACGAGATGAAAATATTGCATATTAAGTCTAGAAGCAGAAATAAAAAACACTTGTGGTTTTTTAGGAGAAATGTTAGGGACATTTTTCTTCCTTCGGAGTAATGTTAGGGACATTTTTCTTCCTTTGGAGAAATGTTAGGGACATTTTTAAATTAAGATTGAAATTAATTTAAACTAGGGATTGCAGATTTTCAGTTTGAGTGTTTGGATTTATTAATAAGTAATAATTAGGCATAGATTAATAAATTTGTAACTAGCTTAGCTAAATAGAATTATGGTAAGCGGTTTAGCTAGATAATATTATTATACATCAAAGAGGAATATTTCTGTTAGGGAACGCATTTTCTTCCAAAGAAATGACATTTTTGCGATATTTAAAATATAATTGTCCAAGATCAGAAGAAATTTAAAAAATATAAAAAAATTGTATTAATTACGAAAAATTCTTCTTAATACTCCGAAAGAACAAATATCACAAAAGAAAAATTTAGTCTGAATCGTTAATCCAGAAATGTTGGCAATCTCTTTTGTTCTTATTATCAAATGATGAATCTATCAAGCGGATAATTCGCGGATGGAAAGTTATTCGTGGAAAGGACATGTTTCGCGCGTGTTTATTACCGCTCATGTTACGCGATTCGCGGCAACCTCGTTACGTAAAGCATCTTGCTAATCGCGTATAAAAAGTGTAAAATATGCGGACGTGATCTTAGGCGAGCATTAAATTTATGTACCTGTTCGTAATCAACGTTGGAGCTTTCGGTTTACATGTTGTACATTGCTACATAGAATACATCTACCTTATGGTTAAATTCTCTTATTTCCCAAACTGTTGCTTTGTTCCTTGAAAATTCTGTATTATCGTAGCCCCAGTAATAGTATTGTGATAAGATAAGCGAATAGAAGAATATATGAAAATTGTTTGTAACTCTTTATCTAATAATAAATATCTCCACAAATATATAATTCGTGCAACAGCATATCACCTACGTAAATCTGTAAGATTCTCCTTTGGAATACAAAGTACATGTATTATTTACTGCTAGTTCATAAACACGTCGTGATTGTTATTTTTAACTATGATGAATTTGTTTTGACTACTATAGTTTTCGAATTCTTGGATTTTAACATCTTGCTCAATAAGCCAAAGGAGCGTCATTCTTTCTATTTTTTAATGATGATTTTTATATGCTTCCCTTAAACTCGAACAATTGTTTAAAAATACAAAAATAAAATGAAAATTCAAGAGCCTTTAAACGATATGTAGGTTGTACGGAATGGTCGAGGAAAACTCAGAAAAAATATAGCTGAACAATGTAGAAAAGTCATACTGTGAAAACACATTTTCATTGTATCGTAGAAAGAGAAACAAAGACACGGAATTTGGAAGTTTGAAAGAATGCAAATGATGATAAGGAGGATGTAGAGAACATTATGCTGCGGGATTGCAGGATAGTGTTCCTGGAGCATTCTGTAACTATGTATCCAAGGCTCTGACAAGATAACTGCGTCTAAAACGTGGATGGCTCTCGCTCTAGGGGCTGTTCCCATGACCGAAAGAATCGGAGCCGACAGTAATTAGGGAGGTAGCCTCGGGCCATTCGGAGAAACCGTAGTCCCCTTGCAGCTTGAAATAACCATACGTACAAGGGTAATATTTCTCAATGTCTAATCTCAAGGATAAGGGAGGAGTAACGTAGGTACGGTCTGAGAAAGAGGAGGAATTTTAGGATTTTTAGTGCTAATAACCTTTCTTTTAAAATGGTTGTAAAATATATTGTACAACGCGTCATAGATAGGTTATTTAGGGTGAGTTTACAATGCTGGAATATTGATTTAGTGTATTATTGGAATATTGAGATATTAGAATGTTGGATTCTTTTGATTTTTGGGATACTTGAGGTTCTTTTTTTTTTATTTATTTGCAAGTAGTCTACTATCAATTATCATTGAGAATTATAAGTAAATTATTCTGGCGTGGTACTATAACGTGAATAATAATCGTCGATACACGCATCAGGCCTAATTATATTGCCTTGTTGAAAAACGTAAGCCAATTCTAGACGTTTCTCTTTTAATTAGTCTTTATCTGCAGTTTAGTATTCAGTTAGGAATACAGTAGGAACTTCATTTGTTGGTAACTTTAATTAATGAGCGATTAACAGAACTTTTGTTGGTTGAATTCTCTTATCTAAATGCGAGCTCCTATTATGTAAACGAAAAATAATTGGTAGCGAGGAGAATTGATGAGCTCCTCAAGTTAGGATAAATGGAGCGTTAGTGTAATTTTTGTTTGCACTTCGTCTCATATCTTCTCCAATTAGGAGTTTACTACGAGTATTAGTTAATTATGTATCAATAACGCGCGCGAAATGTGATTTCATTTTGATCGATGTTCAATTGGTTTTTATTGGCTTACTCAAATTACTCGAAGGTGAGTCTGTATCTCGATTGCAACAGGGACCTTTAAATTAGTGAGTTAAGGATCGATTCGAGATTCGAATAGAAGGATCTCGCGACGGATAAACGAAAGGGATCGAAATCGAAGGGTACAATTAAAGACAGAGAGAGGAGGAGATCTCTGAAAGGAGGACAGAACTGGAGGCAGGATCAAAGGAGCGAAACAGGGAGACATGGAGAGAAAGAGAGAAGTAAGGGTCAGCGACCGAGGCGAAACTTGCTAGACCGTGAGTCCCGCAGATGTGAAATGAAACCAGACGGCACATACGTTGCTCGTGTGTTGATCATTTCGCGTTAGACGCTGTTCCGCCACGAAGAACCGCTCTTACGAGCCTGTCCACACCTTCAGCCGACGCTTCTGGCTGCCTGTGAACATTCAATGACACTTCTTTCCTGATGTTTCACTTACAGAACGCGTGATTCAATGATGTCGATCAGGAATAGCGTTTTAACCAGAGATAGATCGAAATGTGATTTTTAGGTTTTGGGATATTCGCGAAACTCAAACCTGAAGCTTTGTGTTTCGGAACTCTTGAAACTGGGAACTCTGAAAATGTCTTATATTAGTTTTTTTTTTTTTTTTAATGAGGAGTATCCATCTTGCCAGGAAGAAAAAATATCTTTTCAGAAAATGAAATTATTTTCTTTCGATATGAATGATTAGGATCGGTGAAATCGGACCAATTTAAATCAGCCTAAAGATTATACAGCAACTGGATTGGATCGGTATTGGTCAAATAAAAATAAATTCATATCGTAATCGTAAGCTATTTAAATAAATTATTATTTTCCTGGCGCCCGAGACTTTCGAATCTAAAAGCAAATAGAACATGGATATTTTATACATTTTTCCACATATCTTTTCTATAAATGCATAAGTATATAAACATCTAATTTTTTGTTAATGCTGATAAATTATGATCTGAAAAATAGTGCAGACTTGATAACCTGCTGCCTCTAAACAATCGTTAATTCATCGAATCAAAATCACAAGTCTAGAAACATATGAATGTATTGTAGAAATCTTGACTGAATCACCCTGTACAATTAAGTTCCTAACCTTACTTCATATTGTAACATAGCCTATTCATAATTTCGCATTAGTTGCGCCATCTTGCAAAAGAACTACCAAGATTCACGCGTGTTACATCATTTAACCAACAAGAAACCGATGAGTGGAGGAATTTATTTATATTTTTCCATGTACGCGTGATTAAAAGCGGACTCGTTGAAAGGACCGAGTAAAAAGTTTCGGTGAAAGTACAGCCAGAGGAACGTGTGACTTGCATTTCTCAGCAATTATCGTGAAAGGAGCAAAGAATCAGAGTGACTTGTCGCAGATTATACAAAGTGTTAAAAAGAGACCATTCATTATTTATGTAGTACATAGGATACACCGTACTGAGTAAGAAAACCTTAGTACATATAGGTCGAAAGCTCAACCATTTCTGATATATAAATATTTCTATATATTAGTATCACGATTGTTTTCGCTACTTATCGAGTTCTCGATATTTACAGAAGCTGTTCCATACGTCCTCCTTCCATCTCCATGCACGCTTGGCATCTTCATCTTACAAAGTCGCGATTTCTCTTAAAAATTCCAGATCTCTGACGAATTATTCAACAAGCATGCTGGATTCGGTTACGTAATTCTTCGGTCACTTATCAGCGAAGAATGCACTTTGCTTTTCAAATAGTTACGTCCATAATAAAAGGTCCAATGGAGGATATTGAGAACGTGGTTCATAAACACTGAGGTAAACGTCGCATGCGGCACGTAGAAGCCAGTAAGTCAATCACGATGCTAACATAAAGAAGTGTATATATCTCGAAAACCGTCGAGCCTTTGACCTGTGTTTACTAACAATCTTTTTGGCTCAGTATGGTGTGTCTTATGTACTGTACAAATGTTGAATGTTTTTTTTTTTTGAATACCTTGTATATTTAACAGCGTAAAAATATCGAATGACCGTATGATAATCTTTGTTTTGAGACCACGATAGACGTAGGAATTCGGTAAACAATTAATTGGAACGATCTGGTGTTATCAGTTATTAGCTGAGTTAATGCCGCGGGAGTAATTGGAACAGGGACATAGTGCGAAGATCAAGAAGATTACTTCTGAATGCGTTAAAATACAGTTAATAAACAGAATATCGGATTTTGCGGCATTGAAAAGAATCGTTCATCAACTTGAATTGCATTTTGTAAAAATCACAATCTGCTGTGACATTATGTTACAAAGGATAATCGGCCCTTATCTTTTTGAGGATTTTTATTCGTTACTCTTCTCTCAAGTTCTCGTTGTCAGATTTAGATAACGCTAAAAATTGAGTGGTTATCTTGGAAATTTGTCCAAATTTCTTTTTCGTTAGTGAGATTAGTAGTTCTATGTATCAAGAGAAATACAACAGCTTATGGTTCGATAAATAAATTCATATTTCGCAAAATTAATAATGAACGCTGACAAGGCGCATGTTCACCATTGTATGCTTCATTATTTTCACCGTAGAGAAATAGTCGTAGAAACAATCAGAATCGTTCGTGGTACCCAAAGACAATATGGTTACCAGGGCAAAATCATTTGTCATATTTCTATAATAATTGTGAATTTTTAAATTACTTCGCTAGTTAATGTTTTCTTGTAGAAATTCAAAATGTAAAGTACATTATTTATGGAATGACATGATACAATGAGTGTGAATATCTTGTCTTTTATTTATAATGATGATTTAAGATTGCGTCAAATGCTAATTTATAGCGGTCTTGAAAGAAAGATTCGTGCTTTTTAAAGATAAATTAGTGATGTCACCGACAATTGTATAATGAAACGCAGGATTTACGTAGGATGCCTGACTTAATGTCGTCGTGAGTCACGATCGATTCTGTGGTGGAACAATTATCATCGGAACTCGTCCTCTTCCGGTATTCTCTTCTATATCCGGTGCACGCTACACTTCTGAAATATTGCACGATTTATTTCCTTTAACAAAGGAAAATGACTTGTATATGTAAGATGTATAACAAAATGTGTTTAAGTGGTTGTTAAAAGTTAAGATGGAGGTTAGGTTGATTAACAGTTCGATAAATTGTGGATGGCTTACGGTTCTTTCGTGTGTACGTATTGCCCTATAAACAATCGATATTAATGGCCGACGAGGTTCATAAATATTCGGTTTTTAAGTTAACCATGATTTTATGCCGGTGACCTCGTATGCATTTCCCAAGTTTCTCTTTTTAGCACCCGTCAGAGAAAGCAGTACAGGACGCTTCAAAATTTTGGCCACACGTGTTCGAATGAAAACTTATATATAAGGTGATACAGATATATAGATACATAGAATTAATCGAAGTGCTTAGATTTTGTATAAATGTTTTGAAATGATCTTGAGATGCTTCCAGTTATATAGGACATTCCAAGTATCATACGTGATGTCATGTATATACATAACACGTACATAGTTAGGTTGGTTTGGTTGCTGTTGGAATTAAGTTTAGGTTAGATTTGGTTAGAGTTATACAATCATGTGTGAAGCGATTTACAAACTGTTTTAGTGTTGCACACTTATAGAAAAGCTTAAAACTGATATATGGTCACAGTGTGGGCAATCATTCCTATGTTTTCTTGAACAATTTTTTATTTTCTAATACAAACATTAGGTAACCGTTTTTCATTCTTTGGATACTTTCACGTTTGAATTTATATAAAAATTTTAAATATCAAAACTACAAGTTCTTATTTATACTCTTGTTAGATAACCTCTGCATTTTGGTTGTCTATATAGGAGTTAAGTCAATTTTAATTTCTATAGAGCGCTTCATGTAGTATATTGTAAATTTAAATGGAATAGTCAAAATTAAAGAGACATTGATATAAATGATCAGGATATACAGACTATCTTGGAAATTAATTAGAAAGTACGTATCTATATCAATAATTGTACAGGGTGTTTCAATTAAATAATACAAAGAACCAATAATACATAATATATGAGGTCAAAAAATATTTATATAAACTGTCACTGTTCTAGAACGACCTGTACAGACTGTACACTCCTATTTCGCCCTCGCTATGGCAGTTTCCCTGTATTTACGATTCTGTCGGAATAGTTGCCTCGTAGAAACGGCCAGTGGGCCATCAACATCGCGAAACGGTCGTAAAACCGAAAGGACGCGGCCCCAACCTCCTTCTAACAGATATCCACTTCTTTGCTGATCTTCGCGGTTGGTTCTCGTTGGCCAGCTGTTCAACGCGTTGTTCGATACTGTTTCATATCCCGTTGCAAATGGAATTACGTTTCTTGCGCGTAATCTCTAAAACACTCGGGCAATTTGAATTTTTTGAACTGTTCTGTAACTTGATAAATTTCAGCTTATTGCAAGGTACATAACGCTAAATGATCTTAAACTATTCTAAAGAGCGTTGTAAATTTTTGTTCAGTTACTATCTTTCCTTTTTATTGCAATTTTATTTCATGCGCGTGAGATTTATTGAAGGAATAGAACATAGATTAGAAAAAGATTTAATATTGTATAGTTTGTGATTTAATGATTATCTGCAAACTAGTGGTTAACGTGAACAGAGTATTGAATTCTTCAAGAAGAAAGAACTTCATCGTCTTAGGTTTGCTATGATAGCATCGTCTGCAGTTGGTTGCATTGCCATTGGCCAGGAACGAAATATTGCGGAATTGCTGGTCAGAGACTGGAACAGCGTTCTTCGGTCGGTTCATCATTACGAAAGCTGATTTATTTGTTTCGTAGTGATGTATTCTCCGGGTATTGTTGAAGGCTTCTCGATCAACCTTGTGCTCTATAACCGTACAAGGTACTTCTGGTTAAAACATCGCATAACATTCATGGTTTGCACCTGTGGTTTGTTATTTTTTTATATTAATTGGAATGTGCAAAAAGTGAAGGACAAAAAGATCACTGTAGATAATTGTTGAGTTAATTGTATAAACGACGTAAAAGGAAGAAATTGTGGAAATTAACTCGGTAATTACTTGTGTACTTAATAACTCATATCTTTATTACTCAGTCAGTTAAGTTACCAGAGATTGATAATTAAATTTGCCATACTAATTATTTAAGAAAGATCAAGCGATAAATTAAATCTTTAAAAAATGAAGCCATTTGCATAAAAATAAGCGGACGATATATATCTATATAATATTTTTATGGCAAAAGTTGCATCTTTACCGCAAAGAAAGGGGAGAAAGAAGTGAGTTAATTATGTTCCTCAGGAGATAAGTTTCACGTTTGATGGGTTGACGACTCGCAGGAATTGCGAATTTTTCGTATTCACGCGCTGCCTCCTGTAATAAAATCCATTTACTGACGCTTCGATGCTGTGATATAAAAGTGACATGGGTCTTACTACATATTCAAGTATTATAGCGGTATGTGTCGTTAAAATTGATAAGGAAGAAACGCCCGTTTCTTGGAACGTATTTTATCAAGCATAATACGAATATCTTTATTTACATGGGATCTCGTATTTTCACGATGATTGGTACGAACGACAACCATTTCTAGGCGAATCTCTATAAATCTTTTTTAACGAAGCACCTCGATCTTCTCTTCTTACTTCTTCAATTCGCCAAATTGTAATTCGTAATTTCTTCAAGATAATTGCTACCACGTAGAAAAAATATAAAAATACTAAATAATATTTTGTCTGAAATCCTCTCCCACAGAAATAGATGAATTATTCGCAAAATTACATGCATAAGAACTCTCTCTACTATCTCTCTATAATCATGAATCCTAACTTCACATTCCAAGAGAAATCAAATAAACTTGCTGAATTAGCTTCATTCGAGCGAAAATAATCATGATCGGGTAACGCTATCGGAGAGTGTAGAGATCAAAGGGGCAAACATGTTTCAAATTCGCTAGTAATTTTCATCCACTAGACTTTTCCCTATCCTCTCTCTTTCCCCCCTTGTTTGAGTCGGGCCATGTAGCGGTTTTTCTACGGCATCGTTTACAACTGGCGATGCGCATTCTTGGCAGGACTGCGGAATGTGGATCGAAGGCACGCGAACGTCAGCTCGCGAAAGGACATTCCTGATCGTGACCGTGCAGTGCACGCGGTGCAACACGAATGATTCTCGATGTTTCGTCATCGTTTAAGGAATCGTACAAGCACCACGGATGAGTTGCTTATCCGCTTTTACCGTTAAACCTGTACCACTGGACGTTCCGCGTAATTCGAGCTCCGGTTGTCGCCATTAGGCTTCCTGGACCATTTTTCCTATCTTCTTCTTTATGTCTTTTTCTACTTCTACTCTAGATATCCTAACATCATTTTACATACTTCTTAGGTCTTCTTTGTAACTTTTGAGTGCTATTGAGAATAGTAAATCCTGATACGTGTATCCTCCTTTAATATTTTACATTACCTTTAAATCTTCTTCGCAACTTTTTAATGTCGCATGAGAATTTGGAATTCAACTAGTTATAGTGTTTTTAGAATGGATGTAATTATTTACATACATCTTTTGTCATACTGTAAATTTAGAATCACAATTACTTCAATGTGGCTAAATGTTTCTATAAGTTGCTATATGTAGGAAATGTTTTGGAATACGCAGCAACAAAAGAAGAGAACAGATGGTTGTTTGTTGTTTGCTTCGGTGGAGTCGAGGCCTCGAATTATCATCGCTGTTCAATATCTTCGATAACAAGTTGCTCTGAGATTTCGTTGCATTTTATTGTGACACGAATGATTAATGTATCCAAAACCACGCTATGAAGAGTGCCATTAGCAAGCCATCGTAATCAAGTCCATAATCTTACATTGTGATCTAGTAGTCACAATAGATTTGTGATCATCTTGATTAAAGTCAGATTATAATACAACGCTTTCAAAGCATGTTGGGATCACTTCCGTCAAAGTCAACACGCGAACAAGCATACACAATGAGATTCCAATTTGTTTCTTCATAAGCAGTCAGTGATTCTTGCTGCCCCGATCTACCTACTACTCTTTTCATCAGACACGAGCTTCTTACAAAAGCGGTAATCGATTTTCATCTTGACTTGCACGACTTATACGTAGACCACCCAGCTGTAAATTATTGAATAACGATCGTATCGCCGGTTACGGTGCACGTTTTTGCACGCTATATTGTAGCGGTCACATTTTAGCCAGTAAACGTCGGACGAAACGAACGAGTTCACAGGCGGGTTGTAGCACGGTGTCGGTCGATGCAGGGAACGTAGGAGTTGCATTCCACGTTAAATGCATTAAGAATGCCTAGTACCATTCCATTGGCTTCGCACAGTCTGCGTACCCTGTTGTTTACTGTAATATGTTTATCACACTGGTATTAATTTCGTTTCTTTGCTTTGTATCGTTTTAGGAAATTCAGACGAAAATAACGTTGTTCATTAATTTTTACATGGAGACTTCTTTTTAGTAACCGACGTTAATGTACTACGGTTAACGAAATTAAAAAATATGAGATCAATGGAATATACATACGTGTATTACACCGTATGTTTTCAGGAAAATGAAGTGTAAATAACACAGTTTATTAATTCCAAAGATCTAGGATAGTCCCTGATAATAGACCGATAACTAATTTAAATGTACCGCAGTTAAGAAGATTTAAAGAAATATTAAAGGTGGTGTATTTACTATAATTTATTCTTTTTACTATTTTCTCCATAATCCTTGTACGTAATTATAGCTTCAGCCTGTGATTCAACATCCTCTCTCACACATTCCATAACTAGTCTCACTTGCCTCTGCAAGCATAGTTACCTATATATGAATTTAATCGCACATTATCATAACGTGATCCGTATATGAATAAACTCGTCTTTTTATAAAACAACCGAGGATACAGCGTTCCTCAGACGTTCAGCGTAAAGCCCGTCTGATAACGGTGTGGGCAATTAAGCGAAATGAATGAACGGATAATCGGATGAGTATTACGAGACGCATGATGCATTTAAGGACGTCGACTTTACGTATATCCGTGCAGGATGGCCGAGGCAACCTGTCTAACAAGAAAATGATGCGTAAAGTTGCTGCAAAGTAATGCTGATGGAATTAATCGATCAATGCTCGTTACCTGGTCAACGGAACTAGTTCATCGTGTAAGATTCGATAGTTTATGGGAGACGTTAAATGCACACGATATCGATCTTGAGCATGAATTTATTGACTTGGGATAAACGCACTCCGTGGAGGCGTTTATGTCCTTTTAAATGACGTTGTGTCAGCTGTATACGCCGATGAAAAAATTTCAGTGCGAATAGAATCGAGTTTAACACGAATTGTAATAAATATTCTCCTATTTGCAAGTTGAATATTTGTAATTATGTGTATATAATCTTTTTTAATGATATGGCTGACAATCTTGTGAATCTTTATTGGCTCGGTAAGTGTTCCGCAGTCTGTGAAACAACACGGTTGTCACACAACGAAGTCGTGAAGCTTCTGACATGCCGCGCACCAAGAAGAGAAAGACATTGCTCGAAGGGGGGATCATATCGTCTCGCTATATTGTGGCAGTGATTCTAAACACGATCGCAGCGAAGAAGATCGTTGCTTTGTTGCGAATATCCGTGTACTGCCTCTGGGTTCATATTCTTAATGTTCTATTCTTGCTCCCTTTTGTCGTAGGTTAATGTTTCATACATCTAAATCTTCCTCGAGAACACCGCATCGAAATTCTTCAAGTGGTCCTCGAAATTAGCCCTGAACATACAGGCGCTTACCGGGAACTCTATTTTATGCTGTGTATAGATTAATAAATGCATCTGTTCGGATCAAATGAAATAATTATATAGACTATTGAAGTTGGTAATGCGTATGTTCTTCGTCATTTGGTTAGAAGATGGCACCAAAAATTCTTAGCTTCAGTGTGATGCAAATTGCTTGTGTTATCTCAGAATATGTAGCTACTTAGTGAGGCAGATTCGTGGTACATTCCCTAATGACTAGTGACTCTATTTTCTTCTTATACAGAAACCTGACCTAAAACATAGATATTGTACAATATGTCTAAATTAGACATTACAATTTCATCTTATTACAAAGCATACTTTTCTAACGCAACACGATCGAGTCCTTTGTTAAAAAATTGTTTCCATCGAACGCTTCCCTTCGATCTTTCTCGATTCGATCGAACTCGGCAAAGAATAAAAGAATCAGACAAAAAGGAACAAGGAGAAGAAGAAGAACTCGAAGGAGAAGAAGAATGAAAACAGAAAGAAGGCAAGAAAAAAAAACAAGAACATTAGCCGTTTCGCTGGTCGACAGAGTGGTGCTCGAGCCTCGAGCTGACGTGCCATGGCCTACAACAAAAAGCAATCGGCCGATAGGACGAGTACCGGTTATTTAACGCCGTCGTCTTTATGCCTGCTTATTGGCCGGCTGTCTCGTTGCACGAGTTTTAACTGTGCAACCCCACCTTTTCGCTGGATGTAACAGTACCGTATAAGACCGTATTCTCAGTCTTACTATGCAGTCCGAGGCTCATTCATTATTCATACACCATACGCTGATACTCTGGGCGCTTATAACGTGATCGTATGCAATTTGGCTGGTTGGAAATTCGACAGTCAATGTGTGTAGCTGGGTTAACGGACGTGTCGATGAAATTGTAGCGAAATACAGGCACGAAGATAATAGTCGTCCAAAAATCATGCTGTGCGTTTGGATGTTGGCTCCTTCAATTTGTTGTCGTGTTTGCCCAGTTATTAGGTACGAATTGCGGCTAGTGATGACATGGAAACACTTCGATTTGCTTCGAATTTGTATTGTGTATGAGGCGACAAATTCGAATCGCTTCGAACATGATTCGAAGTTTAAAGTTCTTTTTTAAATCTTGATAAGTTTGAGACTTTAAAGTCTCGAAAGTCTTGATCGTTTTGAAGCTGTTAGTTTCAGTTTTGCAAGCTACAACAAATGTTTATAAAACGCCTGGAAAGATCAGATTATCATACATACATTTATTTCACAAGATGATCGAGATTTGTAATACGATCAAGGCTTTTAAAATGGTCATAATTTTCAACACTTCCTAGACGATCGAGGTTTCCATGATGATCAAGACTTCTAAGACTGCCAAGACTTTAAAGATTCAAGACCTTCTACATGATCAAGAGTTTCAAGCTTCGAATCATGTTTGAAGCGATTTGAATATACAGATGCGATACGATTTGAAGTGTTTCAGATCCCATCACTAGCTGTGGCACGCTCGAGGAGTGGTTGAAATGCGTTAAGTGAAATGATCTGTATCTCGAGCAAGGGTAACTGTATCCTAACGTCGTGACGTGAAACGGTGGCTGGAGTTGGTCATGTTTAACGTAGAAAAATGTAGAAGGCCTGAAAGCAGAGCATTATTTGAAAATGAATTATTAATAACTTCTAAGTTAGTTACTTTTAAAAGAGAGAGTCGCAGCTATCTTGATTTCTTAAGAACTCAAACCTCTAGATTTAGCCTTCCTCCTCTTCAGTTTGCCACAAATCTGTGATAAATAATTATCATGCGAGTTTTGATCGTAGATCTAAAAGAAAATAAACAAAATTACAAAATTGTTGTGTTGTTACGTTGTGCGCTTCACGTGACGGAATCGTAACCATGACTGATAATGGTACATCATCTACAATAGTTACTCTTCTATCTAACTGATCTATCCTGTAGAACATTCGCACTAGTTTGTAGCGGCGAGGTTCTCATAATATATTAGATGGCAAAATTGATAAAAGGTACAACGAAGTGGTTAACGTATACTCTGGTAGGTATTATGCAAATATTCTTGAATCTGTTATTATCGAGTGATCGCGTCGATCGTTACATATACGAAGCGAGCGTCACGACTACAAATTACGCGACAGGAAGCAGCGTATTTGCTCTGCCGTGTAATGCGCATCGTTCAAACATTTGTTTACTCATCGTAAGCTAATCGTTTCACCGGTGAACGCGCGATGATTGATTCTAACGTGTGGTTAACATCGATCTACGAGGCGCTTCGAGGTGGAAGCTTGTCTGCCACATTGTTAATTAAATGGAACGTAATGGTTCGGTGCTCGCGCTTAGAGAAATAGATAACTTCCGTATGTAAATGAGAGTGGTCACGAAGGTAAATCGTCTTCTGGTACCATTTAGCTCTTTTACTTAATATCCCCTTTAAAGACCTTCGCATTAGCAAAGACAGTGATGATATTTTATCCTTTATTTCATTATTTTTCATCCTTTTCTTTGAAATGAAATGGAACGGGAAATATGGAAATAATCATAGTAAATATTAATAATACCATAAACAGTATAAAGTATAAGTACTAAAAAGTATTGCCAGCTTGTTGAGACAATCTGCAATGATATCATCAGTATGTCATCAACAGCGACACTCATTTCTATATTTATATAAACAGTAATTCACTACGACGAATCATCAAAACCATAAATTTAATCACTCAAAATCTGTACCTTTGTCCTAGTTCCTCCCATTTATGGTATTTTTCATACCATTTTGCTAACTATATAGGATGGTCACTCTGCTTCAGGTATTGTATTCATAGTACAAATGGAGTCATCGATTTTCTCAGAAACAAAACCAGCGTAATTGTGTTATTCTTGATTTTCCTCTTATTCTAAGTCATAGAATCTCTCTACCCATGAATCACGGATCACCTTCTATATAGTTGTGAAAACAGTAGAATATGATTATTTTTGTCCTAAACTCTCAAGGTACGAAGGTGCGACTTTATCGTATTTTATTGAAAAAAGTTTTCAAACGATTATAACAAGTTATACTCGTTCTCTACAACCCGGAATTCAACAGCGCAGTAGCGAATTTTCCAATATTTAATAAAATATTTAATAACTGCTTATGCAGTTATGGAACGTAGGTAAATTACCGACCGATCTATAAGTGAACGACCCAATTCACCGACAAGTACGATTTGGTGCACATTTGTGCAATTTGATTTTATCGCTAACTGTTATATCGCAGTGGGACCAGGTTGCATCTTCAGGATGCACTCTATTTTTATACCGACCCGTGTTTACCTACCATCGATGCCTTTTCCCCCGTCCACGTAAATTCTTAATGTCCCACATGTTTTGGATTCCATAAGTCGACCAGAAAGAAACGATTTTCATTTCCCAACGGCCTTGATAGACCGGGTACAAGTGATCGGACGGCATTCCAGCAATCGCGAGAACGTCGCGCTTCGGGCGCACACCGCGATTAAGTATAATAACGTAGTCGAGTTGTTTGTTGGCCCACGAGCGTTTCTTCGGGATCGTCGTTCATAACGTTCCATCGAACGTGTCGGAGGAATCAATGAAGTCATAAGTCGATGTTGAAACACCGCTACAACTTCATTCTACAAGATCAACCTGGTTGCACAATATATTTGTTATGCACTTGTATGATTACAACTCAAATAAACGAACGTTGTATACCGTGCACTATCTACGTGATTATTAAACCTATAAAATAAATTAGAAATTATACTATAAAATAAATTACACCATTTTATAATGGCTATCTACCTATCTTATAATAACGATCAGTAAACCGCGGATGTTTACGCAAATCCATATTGTTCTGAATGCAACTGAAATCCTATATATGTTTATAATTGGACTGCGAATGCTTGTGCAAATTTATATTTTTATCAGCATAAGTAGGAAAAGGAAACCTATGTAGAAATTCGTTTCACATGCTAAATATTATAACAAGTGCTATGTTTTTAATATAATTATATGTCAAATATAATTATATCTATAACCTGATATAACGAGATCGATTTTCAATGTTAGATAGCTAGACAAGTTTGTCTAGGTTAGGTTATTAGCATCCATGACACTTTTGTCGATATTATCGTTGTGCTCTACACTCCAATAAGCCTGCGGATACTTCAATCTGCAAAAATAACGGCACGTAGATTAAACATTCTTCCATGTTTATCTTACCAGGAAAGTGGCGCATATGTCACTCGATTTCCTCGTTAGCTTTCAGGAGAAATATTCTTCAACTGTCAAAGCTAAAAGTGACAGTGATTATTCAATTTAACGTCTATTCATGTCTACTTTCGAACGTTTATGACAACCAGAAGTGGATGACCCAGTACCTTGTATATCTGGCTTCTTTATTTTCAATAAGTGCATTATCACAATGTGCTGTACCCAAGGCCGTCTAGCAGTTGTTACTTTTCACATGACGCAATGCGAATGCATGCCCGTTTTATCATAGCAAGATGCTCGTGCACAGGCGTCTATTAAGACCCACTGTTTACGCAATACGCACGATGCCAATAGCCAGCGTGCATTCCGCTCTTTTACTTACTCGTGCACGCGCGCGCAAGAGTACACATAGATTTATGCATACGTGCACATTGGAATGCGAATTATCATTGTGCTAGCAGTCCACCGATCCCTCCTCATAAATTCTCTATGAGTATATTATACGTTTGCATTCACCTGAACAAAGAATTAGAAGCTTTAATAAATTTTAGGAAAGGGGAAGCTGAAATAAAATTATAGAAAGGATCGTAGGTATGATTATTAGATTATGCATATTTAGCTCTTGTATTAGATTTAATTTTGATGGACTATTATTATTATTGTTTATAATATTAATTAACTTCTTGTGGTTTATAGGTTCGTCTGGAGAGTATAGGAGCAGAAGATATAGTGGATGGAAATCCAAGGTTGATACTGGGTTTAATCTGGACTATTATCTTGAGATTCCAAATTCAAGAAATTGAGATTGACGTAGACGAAGAAAATGACAGTAGTGAAAAGAAATCGGCCAAAGATGCTCTACTACTCTGGTGTCAGAGGAAGACTAATGGATATCCTGGTGTTAATATTCAAGATTTCACTGGTAAATGCAGTAGTTTCAATTATTTTGCATTCTGTATTAATTATGAAATTAACTTACAATTTGTATATATGTATACATAAATGTATGGTTGATTATAGGTTCATGGAGAAGCGGTCTTGGTTTCAATGCCCTTATCCATGCTCATAGACCAGACCTAGTTGATTGGTCAGAATTACAGCAAAATAAAAATATCGACAATCTTAATTATGCCTTCGATGTGGCCAACTCGGAACTTGGAATTCCGCGATTGTTGGACGCGGAGGATGTTGACACTGCTCGGCCTGATGAAAAATCCATTATCACGTACGTTGCTTCTTACTATCACACCTTTGCCAGGATGAAAAATGAGATCAAGAGCGGCAAAAGAATCGCGAATGTAAGTGAATTTTTATATTATACATCTTTTTTTAAAGTTCATTGATTTAATTATTAAATAATCTTAAAAATCAATATTATTCTCCTTAGATTGTGGGACAAATGATGGACGCTGACAAAATGAAGATTCACTATGAAAAGCTTACAACAGACTTGTTGGAATGGATCAAGATGAAGATAGAAGTATTAGAAAACAGAAACTTCCCCAATTCCTTGGAAGGCATTCAGAAAGAATTGTTAGCTTTCAAGCAATACAGAACAGTAGAGAAACCACCAAAGTACAAGGAACGATCTGAAATAGAAGTTTTGTATTTTCACATTAATACCCAATTGAAATCCTTGAACCAGCCTGCTTTTACGCCTCAAGAAGGTCAATTAATACATGATATTGAAAGAAATTGGGTGGAGCTAGAACGAGCTGAGCATCGCCGAGAAGTCGCGCTTAGGACTGAACTCCTTAGACAAGAAAGACTAGAGCAATTAAATTACAAATTTGAAAGGAAAAGCGTTCTAAGGGAAGGTTACTTGAAAGAAATGATTCAAGTTTTGACCGATCCACGATATGGTAGCAATTTGGCCCAAGTAGACGCCACAGTGAAGAAACACGAAGCTATTAGTGCAGATATTTTAGCTCGCGAAGAACGCTTTCATGATTTGACTAATATGTCAGAGGAACTAGTGAGAGAAAATTACCATGGGTTAGAAAGAGTGCAAGTCAGGGAACAGGAAGTCCTCCAGAGATGGAAGGAGCTTTTAGCACTCCTAGATCATCACAAATCTAATCTAGTTGCCCTGAGTTCTCTCATGAGTCTCATGCGAGAGATTGATACAACTTTGGCCTCCATACAAGAGCTGCAACTGAACTTCCAAAGTACAGATGTTGGTCCACATCTTTTAGGAGTCGAAAATTTATTACAGAAGCATAGCTTACAAGAGTTGCAAGTAACTGCTCTTGGAGAGACTCAGAGAAGACTTGGTAGGCAAGCAGCTCAGCATTTGGCACAACCTCAGAGCAAGGAGGTGCCTTTATTACAACAAAAGTTAGAGATGTTGAACCGAGCTTATGATGATCTAGTAGAATACAGTAAGGAACGCAAGGCTCGTTTGGAAGACGCCAGGAATTTCTTCCACTTCCTCCAAGATCATGAGGATGAGGAATCCTGGTTGATTGAAAAGCAACGTATTTGCAAAGCTGGAATATCAGCCAAGGATTTGCGTGCTGTAATTTCATTGCAACAGAAGCATAAAGCCCTTCAGGATGAAATGAAAGTACGAAGACCTAAGTCTGAACAATTATGTGATGCTGGACGGAAACTGATAGTTGACAGTCATCCTTCAGCTTTGGAAATTCAAAATCGCATTGATTCGTTGCAAGAGCATTGGAAGGTCTTAGAAGAGTTAGCTGCCCTGAGGAAGAAACAGTTAGATGATGCAGCGGAAGCTTTTCAATTTTATGCGGATGCAAATGAGGCGGATTCCTGGATGAATGAGAAGATGGCCCTTGTGGCCTCTGAAGATTATGGCGTTGACGAACCTAGCGCTCAAGCGCTTCTACAAAGACACAAGGATTTGGAAGGAGAACTGAATGCATACAAAGGTGATGTACAATCACTAAACATGCAGGCTGAAAAGCTTGTCAAGTCTGGAATTTCTACTCTTGAATTATCCGCTGACCCAGAACCCGTTGCAGAATTGGAACAAGAAGAATGGAGTAAGTTTTGGTTTTTAGTAAAAATTCCTTTAATACTTCTTCCATGAAATGGATTTCAAAAATGTTTCTTTCTTTCTTTAGGTAAAGAAATTAGACTAGTTCCTCAAGATGAATGGGTGGACGAAGTTGTAGAAAGACTAGAACCTAGAACGGTTTTTGAAGATAGATTGGTACCCCAAGTAAAGAGTTTGTATCCATTCAGTGGCCAAGGAATGCAAATGATAAAGGGTGAAGTAATGTTTTTATTAAATAAAACAAATCCTGACTGGTGGAGCGTACGAAAAGCAGATGGCACCGATGGATTCGTACCAGCGAATTATGTACGTGAACTGGAACCTAAAGTGATACAAGTTCAGGTTAGAAGACCAGAGAAGGTCAGAGTTACACAGAGAGTGAAGAAAACGAAAATGGTTAAGCAGTTAGTTCCAGTCAGAAGAGTGAAGTCCATAAAGTCAACGGTGAAACCAATTAAAAGGAAGACTGCATCTGATGGAGATAGTGTGGAGAAACGACTGAAGAAGATCAATGATACCTATAGCGAACTTCAAGAATTGGCATTGAAACGACATGCTTTGTTAGAGGATGCTATAAGACTTTATGGTTTTTATCGCGAATGTGATGACTTTGAGAAGTGGATCAAGGATAAAGAAAAGATGTTGAGAGCTGATGACACACGAGATAATGTTGAAACTGCTAGAAGAAAGTACGAAAAGTTCCTAACAGATCTTTCAGCATCAGGCAAACGAGTAGAAGCTATAGATGCTGCAGTCGATGAGTTCGTTAGACAAGGACATAGTCAGTTGGATAAAGTCAAGGCTAGGCAGAGGCATATCCATCAACTTTGGGATCATTTGAACAGGTTAAAGGCGCAGAAAGAAAAGAGTCTAGAAGGAGCTTCCAGTGTGGAATTATTTAATAGGACTTGTGACGAAGCTCATGATTGGATGTTAGAAAAAATTACTCAATTGGACACTGCAGAACTTGGACCAGACCTGAAGACAGTCCAGGCTCTACAAAGAAGACATCAACACTTGGAGAGGGAGTTGGCACCAGTCGAAGAAAAAGTACGAAAAGTGAACTTATTAGCAAATAGCGTGAAGAGCTCTTATCCACATGAATTGAACAATGTGAATGCCAGACAAAATGAAATCAAAGAACTCTGGAATCAAGTTCAAACAAAGGCTAAGGAACGCAGATCCAGATTGGAAGATGCAGTAGGTCAACAGATTTTCATGAACAGCTCAAAGAATTTAATTAATTGGGCTGCCGATATGCAAGAGACAATGAAGGTTGAAGAACCTGTTAGGGATGTTGCTACAGCTGAACAACTTAGGAAACATCACATGGAACTTGGAGAAGACATACGAACCCGAGAAGACGAGTAAGTATTTAAATATTTCGTATGGATTTCTTTAATTAATTGAAACAATGATATAAATAATTTTTTATTTGTTCAGATTTCGGGAGGTTGAAGAACTTGGAAACCAATTACTACATCGTAATCCAGCCCTGTTGGATGTCAGTGAACGTTTAGATAAATTGCATGGCTTATATCAGGCTGTAACATCAGATTGGATAGTAAAAGAAGCCTGGCTGCAGCAGTGCTTAGAGCTACAGCAGTTTAATCGCGAAGCTGATCAGATCGAAGCTACTACTAGTTCTCATGAAGCGTTCTTAGAATTTACTGACTTAGGGGAATCCCTCGATGACGTTGAAGCCTTATTGAAGCAGCATGAAAAGTTTGAAAACACTCTCCACGCTCAGGATGATAGATTGAAAGCGTTTAGTGATACTGCAGACAAATTGATCGCTCAAAATCATTATGAAAAAGACTATATTAATGACAGAAGAAATCAAGTCTTAGCTCGAAGAAATCAAGTCAAGGACGCTGCTCAGCGTCGTCATGCAGCCTTAAAGGCCTCAGAGCACTATCAACAATTTTCTGCAGAAGTAGATGACCTACGAGACTGGTTGGGTGATAAAATGAAGACAGCATCTGATGAAAGTTATAGAGATTTAAATAATCTTGAACGAAAGCTTCAAAAGCACGAAGCGTTTGAAAGAGAATTAAGAGCTAATGAGGGACAATTAAGAGCGGTGAACAAAGCTGGGAAAGCTTTGATATCTGAAGAGAACTATAGATCAGATGATGTAGGAAAAACACTAAAAGAATTAAATGATCAATGGGAACAATTGGTGGCCTTATCTTTGGAAAAAGGTCGCAGGTTGAGGCAAGCTGCTTCTCAACATGGTTACAATAGAACGATGGAAGATGCCAGGTTGAAACTGGAAGAAATAGAGAATTCTTTGCAAAGTAAACAAGTGGGAATGGATCTTAGGAGCTGTAAGGAGCTGTTGAAGAAACAGCAAACACTTGAGAGCGATATGTGCCAATGGGAACAGAAAGTGGATGACCTAGTTGCCATGGGCGAAGAGATGGCTCATGAAGGTCACTTTGATGCTGCGAATATATTGAAAACCAGTCAGGCCACGCAAAAAAAGTGCGTAAATACTCTATATAACATAAAAGTAATGATAAAAATTATTAAATACTTAAAATTTAATTTTTATTGTTTGATAGGTTTCATAGCTTGAAAGTACCAGCCAAGAGAAGACGAGACGCGTTAGAAGAAAGCTTACGATTTCACAAGTTTGGCTTTGAACTGGATGCTGAATTACAATGGATAAAAGATCATCTTCCTCAGGCATCCTCGACGACACTGGGACAAAATCTGCATCAAGCTCAGACATTGCATAAGAAACACAAGAAACTAGAAGCAGAAATTGCTGGCCATCAACCAATGATAGACAAAACTGCCGCTTCTGGACAGGCTTTGATCGATCAGGCACATCCAGAAAAAAAGAAGGTAATAATATATTTAGTAAAAATATTGTTTGAAAGGTTTCTAGGGAAAACCAGATGCGTATATTTTCCCTGTTATTGTTCTTTGATAGATACTTGATTAATTTGAAATAAAAGTTTATAATTTTTGTACAGTTGGGACTGTTACAAGAATATTGGGTCTGCAGAGGTAAGGTCGGCACAGATGCATGGATATCATTGTTTTGTTTGAAAAGTAACAATATTGTTTGAAAAGTAACAATATCATTTGATAAATAGCTGTAAAAATAAAAAAATTAATTTAATTAATCAAGATTTTTAAAAAAAATTTCCGGTGAAAAAAGCTAAAAATTTTAGATGTATTCGTAAATAAGAAACAGGGAAGTTTTTATTGCATGCATGTGCTTGTCTTACGTGATTTATTTTAACGTTGAGATATATTTTGTTACACAACATATTATTTTTTATTACATTGTGCTTTAAGCTATTTTATATTTTTAAATATTAACAAAATTTTGTTTTATTTAGTTTTATATGTTGATAAGAAAGTTATGTGTAAAATATGTTTCCTGATCTATATTTTTATGTTATTGCTTATACAATCATGTTAAAATTATACTAAAATATTTAATTCCTTTATAGATACGAGAATTATGCGATGTGCTTGATGAGGCATGGAAAGACCTGCAAGAGAAGGCCGGAGAACGAAGCAAAGCTCTAGATTTATCTTTAAAAGCACAGGAATTCTTCTTCGAAGCAGGGGAAGTTGAAAGTTGGTTGAATGAAAAGAACGATGTTCTCAGTTCAACTGATTATGGCAGAGATCGTGATGCCGCTACAAAATTATTAACAAAACACAAGGTTGACCTCCACGTCTTTAATTTATAAAAAAATAATATTTATAAAATATAATTTATTAATATGAGAAAATTCTATTTTTTATACAATGTTATATAATTTTTCAGGCGGTTGAGCTAGAATTAGACACTTACAATGGCATTGTAACAGAGATGGGACACACTGCAACTACTATGATCAATGCGAAACATCCTGACAGCAAAGCAATAGCAAATAAACAACAAGCAATCGCACAACAAATGCGAGCATTACAGAGATTGGCTACAGTAAGACAACAACGCTTGATGGAGAGCATGTATCGACATGAATATTTCCTAGAAAGCAGAGAATTAGAACAGTGGATCAAGGAACAGGAACAGGCAGCAGCTTCTGAAGACTATGGTCAAGACTATGAACATTTACTAATACTGCAAGCCAAATTCAACGACTTTAAACACAGGATAGAGGCTGGTTCTGAAAGATTTAACCAATGTGAAGAATTAGCTAGAAAGTTAATCGCTAATGAAAGTCCTTATATTCAAGATATCGAGAAACGACAAGAACAATTAGGGTAAGATTTGACCTTGTAATTACAATGATGTATATAATGTGGACTTAGAATTTTGGTGTAAGTTACATGGAATCCTTTATTTCGCTAAATGCATGTTTACTCTTTCGAATTTAATAATGCACTATTTCTGGTAATGTATAGTTAATATAGTTTTTAATATGATTGCAAAAGGGTAATATAGAATAAAGGATATGATTATATCGGTGTTGGGTTACTAACTGTTTTTGTACATATATTTAATGCAGACAAGACGATGATGACCCTGTAACGCAAGTGCAGAGACAGCATGTTCTTATGATGTAAGTTGGTGGATTTTGTAGCATAAAGTGTAAATATTATAGCATGTTTTGTAGTCTTTATGAAAGGAGATTAAACAGTAAAAGTCACCTGAATGATAAAATTAAGAATATTCTCTGTAACTTATTAGGGAATCTTGGCAACATCTTCTTGGTCTCATTCGAAACCGTGAACAGAGGTTACAAGCAGCCGGAGAAATTCACAGATTCCATCGGGATGTAGCCGAAGCATTATCTCGTATACAGGAGAAAGAAGCAGCTTTACCAGAAGACCTAGGACGCGATTTAAATTCTGTGCTTGCGTTAATTAGACGCCATGAAGGTTTCGAAAACGATCTAGTCGCCTTGGAAGCACAACTCCAAGTTCTGGTTGAAGATGCATCCAGATTGCAAGCACATTATCCAGGAAATAATGCAGTGCATATTGATCAACAGCAACAGATTGTTCTTGCTCAGTGGGAAGAGTTGAAAGATAGATCTGCTCACAGAAGAGATCAGTTGCAAGCAAGTTGTGACCTGCAACGATTTTTGACTCATGTTAGAGATTTGATGAACTGGGCAGCTGGACTTCGTGCTGCAATGTCAACTGAAGACAAAGTTAGGGATGCGGCGAGTGCACAGATCTTAAAGGCAGAACATGAAGCTCTGAAAGGAGAAATCGAAGCAAGAGAAGATAGCTTTAGCTCAGTTCTTGATTTGGGTGAGGCTATGGTTCAAACTGGTCATTATGCTGCCTTAGAGGTCGAGGAAAAATGCAATCAGTTGTTAGATGAGAGGCAAAAGTTACATACTGCCTGGCAACAGAAAAAGGTACATTTGGATCAATTGATAGACTTACATTTCTTCTTACGAGACGCGAAACAATTAGACAACTTGTCAACTACCCAAGAAGCTGCATTAAGTGGTGATAATTTTGGTGATTCCGTTGAAGAAGTAGATGCTCAAGTAAAGAAACACAACGAATTTGAAAAGCTATTAGTTACACAAGAAGAAAAACTAACTGCTCTGCAAGAGCACGGAGACAAACTTCTAGCTCAGAATCACTTTGACTCGCCTACAATTGCCAGACGATTAAGTGAAGTTGTACAGAGACGTGCAAAAATTCGAAATCTTTGTGAGACGCGACGGAGGAAGTTAGAAGCTGGTTTGTTACACGCTCAGTTTGTTAGAGACGTTGCAGAAGCTGAATCCTGGATCGGCGAAAAGCAGAAGAAACTGGAAGCCGAGGCATCGAAAGGCGAAGTGTCTAGTTTGGAGGACAAAATCAAGAAATTGAAGAAACACCAAGCGTTCCAAGCTGAATTGGCGGCGAATCAGAGCAGAATCGAAGAGATCAAGGCTAAAGGAGAGAGACTGCTTCAACAGAAGCATCCAGCAAGTGCTGAAATTCGACAACAACTGGAACATCTTAATGCTTCTTGGAGAAAACTGCTAATCGAGTCTGGAAACCGTGGTAGAGGTTTGGAAGAAGCTCAGGATATTCTGGAATTCAACAACCAAGTGGAAAAAATTGAGGCTTGGATAAGAGACAAAGAGATGATGGTCCAGGCTGGAGACACCGGAAAGGATTACGAACATTGTTTAAGTCTGCAGAGGAAACTTGATGATGTAGACAGTGACATGAGAGTAGACGACTCTAGGATAAAGGCTATCAATGCTCTGGCTGATAAGTTGATCAAACAGGGCAGGGACAATGAATCGAAAGCTATTCAACAACGTCGTGACAACTTCAACAACAAATGGAAAGGCTTGCAAGGAGCACTGAGTGATTACAGGGAAATGCTAGCTGGAGCTTTGGAGATTCATTTGTTTAACAGAGACATAGATGATACTAGTCAAAGAGTCATTGAAAAAGCAGTCGCCATGAACACCACTGATGTCGGTAAGGATCTACCTGCTGTTGAACAACTGCAGAGAAAGCAAGAAGCAATGGAGCGAGATATGACTGCCATAGAAGGAAAATTGAAAGAACACAAAGCAGAGGCCAGAGATTTGTCATTAAAGTACTCAGACAAGGCTTCACAGATAATGGGAATACTATTAGAATTACAGTCCAATTGGGACGATTTGCAACGATTTACTCAACATCGTCGTGAAGCCTTAAATCAAGCTTATACTCTGCACAAATTCCAGGCCGATTTACTCGAGTTAGAACTTTGGGTAGCTGATACAATTAAACGTATGGATGAGTCTGAGCCACCAACAACAATATCTGAAGCTGAAGCTTTATTAGAACTTCATCAAGAGAGGAAAGCAGAGATTGATGGCAGACAAGATACGTTTAAAGCTTTGAAAGAACATGGACAGAAGCTTCTAGCTATTAACGAAGATATCAAAGATAACTTGGAACATTTGGAAGAGCTCCGACAAGGGTTGGCCAATGCATGGGAAACTAGGAGGCAAAAATTAACACAGGCACATCAATTGCAATTGTTCAAAGAACAGGCTGATCAAGCAGACAGTTGGCTAGCGACGAAAGAAGCGTTCCTGAACAATGACGATCTTGGTGAATCTTTATCTGGTGTAGAAACATTGTTACGTAAACACGAGGAGTTCGAGAAAATGCTTGTCTCTCAATTGGGTCGTATTGACGAATTGGAGAAATTTGCGAATGAGATTTTGTCCAAGGAACATGCTGATGCTAACGTTATTAAGCATCGATTAGCATCTGTCTGTGCTAGAAGAGATAAATTGCAAAATAGTGCAAGGGCAAGAAGGAAGAAATTATTGGAGAGCCATCACTTGCATCAGTTCCTTAGAAATATATATGAAGTTGAGGGTTGGCTTCATCAGAAACAACAAGTGGCTAGTGATGAAAACTACAGAGACTCATCTAATTTGCAAAGCAAGATACAGAAGCATGCTGCTTTTGAAAGTGAACTCATGGCAAATAAAGGAAGAGTAGCTGCAGTAGTCAATGAAGGTAAGCTGAATTTATTTTTTAGGTCACAGTGTATTTTTAAAATTGCAGCTACAACTGTCTTGTTTAATAATTTTTACTAATTTTTCTATCAGGTGAATCACTAATTGAGGAGAAGCATTATGCATCAAAGAGCATTCAAGAACGTCTAGACGAGTTAGAAGCAGAATGGCGTTTACTCCAAGAAACCAGTGAACTAAAGAAGAACAGATTAAACGATGCTTACCAAGCTTTGCTCTTCAGGCGAAGTTTGGACGAATTTGAGGCATGGATGGATGAAGTGGAAACTCAATTGCAGTCAGAGGACCATGGGAAAGACTTATCCAGTGTAGCTAACTTATTAAAGAGACATACGAATTTGGAAAATGATGTTCTGGGCCACAACGAAGCTTGTGAATCAATTAAAGAGACAGCAACGAGTTTCCAGAAGTCAAATCATTTCATGTGTGACGAGATACAAGAAAGGGCGATGGCTATAATAAATAGATACCATAGTTTGCAAGAACCAATACAGATAAGAAGGGACAATTTGGAAGATGCTAAATTACTGCATCAATTTACGAGGGATGTTGAAGATGAGATGCATTGGTTGTCTGAAAAAGAACCTCTGGCTGCTAGCAGTGATCTAGGAAGTTCTCTAACTACCGTGCAGCGGTTACAGAAGAAACATCATGCTCTAGAGGCGGAATTAATTTCCAGAGAACCTGTAGTTGCATCTTTGGTAAGCAGAGCTACGATTATGGTGAGAAGTGGCCATTTTGCTTCAGAAAAGATTGAAAAATTGTCACAAGAATTGCAAGATAAATTATCGCATCTCAAAGATTTAGCTAGCGTTAGAAAACTGCGTCTGCTTGATGCTGTTGAGTCACAGATGGTAAGAATTATTTGAATAACTTGAATTAATTAAATTTACTATACAGAAGTTTATAGTGTCTTTGTCCTTTTAGTTCTATGCTGAAGCAGCAGAAGCAGAGCAATGGATAAAAGAGAAACATCCACAACTAACTGCCACAGACTATGGAAAAGACGAAGATTCTGTTCAGTCTCTGTTGAAGAAACTGGAAGAGATAGAACGAGACTTAATTGGCTTTGAAAACACTATTGGGAACTTAAAGAAACTTTCACACGGTTTGATAGATAGACATCATTTTGATAGCAAGAACATTACACAAAAACAATCAGAGATCGAACAGAAGTTCAAAGAATTGCAGAAATTGAAAGAGTATCGATCTCAGAGATTGCGTGAGAGCGAGAAGTTCTTTAAGTTCATCAGACAAGCAGATGAAGTAATTGAATGGATTGGAGATCAGACAACTGTAAGTTCCTCATCGAAAAACCTACATATATTGTCCTTCTAGGATAGTCTAACTTAAGCTAGGATTAATTCTATTAATATTGAAATAAATAAAATTAATTTATTCTATAGGTTGCAGCCTCGGAAGATTACGGTTGTGACGTAGAACACGTTGAGCTTCTCATTCAGATATTTGACAACTTTTTAGCCGGTTTAACAACGAGCGAAAGTCGAGTATCAGCAGTACTGGATGAAGGACAAAAATTAATAGAGGAAAATAATCCAGAGAAAGCTAAAATATTGGCAAAAATCGATGAGACCAAACAACAATGGGAAGATCTGAAGGAATTAGCGCATGCACGACAAGATGCACTAGCTGGAGCAAAACAGGTGCACATGTTCGACAGAACTGCGGATGAAACTATTTCGTGGATTCAAGAAAAAGAAACTACTCTCAGTTCCGATGGTTATGGTCATGATCTAGAAACGATTCAAGCTTTGGTAAGGAAACATCAAGGATTCGAAACGGATTTGGGTGCTGTTAAAGAACAGGTATATTATAAATATATGTTCATTATGAGATAAATTATAATTTATCATATATTAATTGAAACAATATTGTTTTTAGGTTGAACTGCTAATGGATGAGGCTTCGAGATTAATTGAATTATTCCCAGATGCTCGTTCGCATATAGAAGTGAAGCACCAAGAAGCTGAAGCAACCTGGAATGAATTACTAGAGAAAGCAGCTCAAAGGAGGAGCAAGTTAGCCCAAGCGGAACAACTGCAGACATACTTGGGTGAATACAGAGACCTGATATCATGGATAAATGAGATGGTAGCCAAAGTAACCGCCCCTGAATTGGCTCGTGACGTGCCAGGTGCAGAAGCACTGATATTGAGGCACAACGAGTACAAAGCAGAAATTGAAACACGCAATGAAGCCTTTGAAAAATTTTACAAAACGGGTCAGGAATTGATAGAAGAAGGTCATTTCTTGGCAAAGGAAATAGAAGATAAGATATCTGTCCTACAACACAGACAACAGCTCTTGAAAGACACTTGGGAGCAAAGAAGACACATCTATGAACAGAATCTGGATACCCAGTTGTTCAAACGAGAAGCAGAGACACTGGAGAACTGGATAGTGAGTAGGGAGCCAATGTTGAATGATGGGAAACTGGGAGAAAGTATTTCACAGGTGGAGGAATTCATAAGAAAGCATGAAGACTTTGAGAAGACTATCGAAGCTCAAGAAGAGAGGTTTAATGCACTTAGACGCATAACTATGTTGGAAAAGGCGTTCCAGAAGCAACAAGAGGCAGAGATGGCAGCCAGACAGGCAGAGAAAGAAAGAATAGAGCGTGCTCGTTTAGAAGAACGAAAACGGAAGGAGGTACAAAGAATAACGGAAGAAAGGAAACGCGAGGAAGAACGAAGAAGACTACTAGATAGTCCACACCGTACTGTGCACGATGAAATCAATGGAACGTCCGATGAACACGAGTCTATTAACAAATTATCACCATTAAAAACTTCTACTGCAGCTGAAGGCCTAGACTCAACGCCTCAAAAATCACATGGACTATCACATGTATTTGGTGAAAAATTGAGAAGAACGACTCCTGACATTAAAAGAGCAGAGAGCATGAAGGTAGATACAAAGAAACCGAAGAGAACGCCCAGTTTCACGACCAGAAGGAGGACTCAGAGCTTCAGAAAACTTCAAAGGATGGAGAATATGGACGCTCTTCCACCAGTAGAGATTCAAGGTTTGTTAGAGAGGAAACATGAGCTTCAAAGTGCTGGCAAGAAGGCAGCAGTGCGTTCCTGGAAACAATACTATACTGTATTATGTGGACAACTTCTGTGTTTCTTCAAAGATATGGAAGATTTTTCACTGAGCAAGGCAGCCACTGCTCCTATCACCATCTTCAATGCCATATGTGAGAAAGCAGATGACTATACCAAGAAGAAAAACGTGTTCAGGTTGAAATGTACAGATGGATCAGAATTTTTGTTCTTGGCACCAAGTCAACAAGAAATGGAAGACTGGGTGAACAAGATATCATTCCACGCCAAGTTACCTCCCAGTATGCAATTGTTAAGTTACGACGAATCGCAAAAGGAAAGTTTAGAGAGGTTGCAGAATGTGTCTATAGAACATACTGATGATAATGTTTCAACTAGTAGCAGTCACGCTTCGACTCCTGAACTGGAACGAAAGAATTCTGTAATTAGACGCGATGTACCGAATCAACACTCTGCAAGCAACGTGCAGATTGAATTCCTCCAGATGCATAGGCAAAATCAACAGAAACGTGAATCACAGAGTAGTGCTGAGTTCATAGCTTCGCAAAGAAACGAATCACCTCAGACCCAAACACAGTTCTTGCAAATGCACAGACAGCTACAATTGCTTGCACAGCAGCAACAAATGATACAACAAGAGCAACTAGCAAGTCAGAGGGACCAGTATCAATCAAATTCTGGAGATAAACCACCTATTCCTCCAAGAGGAGCACCACCTCCTATTCCAATGCGATCACCTAGTTCAGAAGCTATTCCTCAATACAGACGCGATGGTATATTAATTTAATACATTTTCTTTGAATGAGTTGATTAGAAAAATATGAAATAGTAATTGGAATATGATATTCTTGTGGTTTTGCAGACATAGAACAAGGAAGATCCAGTTTTTATCAACAACGTAGCGCAACCTTGAATCATAACGGTTCCAGTCAGTATTCATCGACTGCAACCTGGCATAGACAAAGTAGTGCAGATCTTAATACTTCACAAGGTACTTAGGAAACCCTCATAATTATATTTACGTATGCGTAGGAGATCCCTTGTTTTCATTGTATGTCGTTATTTTGTAGAATTAGCACCTCCCTTGCCATCAAGTGCCCCTCCACCAACCAGAATAGCTCAGTGGAGTGTTCCTCATGATCCTGGTTAGTCGTTGTTAATTGTTTGTCAACGCATCATTCTTGCATGTTTTGTTCAACCTTCCAATTTTGTGTGTTTTTATCTATCCTAAATTGTCTTCCTAATAATATCTATTTAAAATAAAAGTTTTCTGCGTCAATAATTGCATAAGATTAACAGAGTCATCTTAACAGAAAAATAATAAATATTATTTTCTATTACAGCTTATGGAAATGTTTCTTATGGAATCACAAGATCCAGAGAGGTAATTATATATTTAAATAACATGAAATCAACATGAAGCCAGTATTATAAATTCTTTTATAACTAAATTATTGGCTTCTTGATAAGAATATTCATAAAGTATCTTATACAAAACTCAAACGTGTTTACCAATTAAAATTAATTAGATCCTTACAAAGCAGTTATTAGTCCATTACTGTTCATTTATCTTCCTTATTCAGTTGATAGGACTATAGAAATAAAAGAAGAAAAGGAGATAAAGTTAGGAATAAAGAAAGATTTAAGATACCAAATTCAGAATTTAAATCTTAAAACATATTTTTATTTGTTATAGGGTGTGCAACAGAATAACTCAACCTTCACAGGTAGACCAGTTTCTCTACCGCCATCATATGTGCCTCCTCCAGCAGTTCCACAAAATTCTCAACCCCTCACGAACGTGGAAAGTAGAAGAACTAGCGAAAGTGGATCAGAAAGTGAACATAGCGTAGGAAATAATCGCAAGGACCGCGATTACAAACGAAGCTCTGTTCTAAGTAATCTATTTGGTAGACGCAAGAAACCTCAATCGTAATCCTATTGATGACAATATTTACGCATACAGAACATGTCTGTAACGAGCGTACAAGTTTTTATGGAACAAAACCGAGATTAAGCTCCTTCGAGTCAGAAAAGACACGTGTACGTGCTATTTTTATAGCATGATACATGAGAGGATTCCTGTAAATTATATATATTTTTGTGTACTATACAAATTAAACTTTATCGTTCACGTTATAATACATTGAGTTGATCATGTATAAAAAGAAAGCTATATAGAAACCATAACACGAATGAAGAGAATATTTGACTCTAATAGTATATGAAGTTACAATTTGACCTAATTTTGAGAACAATATATCTGAATGAATCCCTGATATTAAAGAAGTATACATTACAACGATAACTTCTAAGAAGTTCTGTGGCATGTTCAACTCAAATGTTAAAGTCAATATAGAATGTATGAAATATACATATATGGAGAACTTGCATTTTTCTATTATTTTTCTTTTTTACTTGCGTTGAAATGTGCAAATATGTCTGATATGTCAGGGATTAAAAAAAATATTAAAAAGAGAAGGAAAAGTGACTGTTGGACAAATAAGTTTTAAAGTATCATTGTTATACAAAGATCCTCCATTTTTGAAAAATCTACTATGCACCATATGGATTTTATGGAAATTTATTAGAGTTATTACGATCGTTCAATTGTTTCGTTGATTTCTTTAGATGCACCGTAAAGCTACAAAGAAAAGAAATATGTTAGAATTACACCTTACACGCAATGAATGTTACTGAATTTATTTAAAGTGTACCTGACTTTAAGAGGAAAGTTGAAGTGTATGGAAGAGGAATATGCATTTGCGCGAATAATGTAAGGTTTAAGTTTTATAGATGTCAGTAATATATGTATTGCAAATACTTATATATTTGGAAACGCCTGTTCGGGACCAATGAATTTATAATGTAATTAAAATACCAGAGATATGTATACATATCATATTTTTTTTAGAAAAACGGAAAAATTATACGTTCTCGAAGATTACCGATTATAAATATCTTTTCTTTTTTATGATGAAATATTACAATGTGTAAAATGTATTTAATGCTACATAAAGATTGATTATATATTATGTAGGTTCGTCAATGCTATTTCATAGTTATGTAGGACATCTTATTTTGCACCAAGATGTCAATGATCGAAAGTTTAAAAGATATTAAATAAATAAAGGAGAAATTTAAATTAATAAATGATATATTTAAAATCCCAAAATCTATTTCTTTAAAATTCACTATAATATCTTTTAATATTACGCTTTGGAATTAACAATGCATTATACTAAATTAATGTGATGCAATGCTGCATTATTGCACTGAACACAATGTTACTTTATAGTGCAAGATTCATCATATACAGTACTATTAAAATTAGCTAAGTATTTCCTATAGCACTAAGTAGCATTTTCTTTACGTAATTATCTAATATGTACATATATTTATTATTTGGCATTCTTTTTTACACAAACATATCGTCGCAAAAATAAGTATCGATGTAAGACTCTGAGTATGTAACAAGGGAAACGATGTTTAACAACGAGATCAGTCACGCGAATACTAAAAATATAATTCCAGTATATTGATATAAAAATGCATTTATGTTGCATAAACAATATTACAAATCTAGTATCTACTTATTACAAAATTACATTAATAAAGCTTAAAATCAATCTAAAATGTAACAATAGTAGCAACAACAAATAATTCAATTTCCAATTAATAAAATAGAAAATTCTCAAGTACTCACAGTTAATATCATTTGTTATGAAATTATCACACCTATTGAATTTTATTTGATTCTGTAGCATTACCATAGAAGGTCTATGAATTCTACTATTCCAATTTTCAATCAAGTAATACAAAATATGATCTGTTTTTAGTGAAGACGGATCTACACAATATGGTCAGTAACAGATAAGTCACAATAGAATAGTTCACCGTCAGTCATCGACGATTGTCATGGCAATGAGCATATCAACAGTTATACAATGGTTGGCGGTTGAAGAACAGCTGGTGCTCGCCTGACTTTCAGTGCTTCTGGGCTCATGGCGCGCACCTGCTTCGTGATCTGGTCATAATCATACGTAACAGCCAATCCACCCTCCGTGTTCGTCTTTCTCACATACGCTTTATTTTGAGATGAGTTCACATTCTTCTGTCTCTCTGCTGTAGGTGTATTGCTATATAATGCATCTGCAGCAATGCTACCATCTTCTTCTCGACGATATCTTCTATTCTTCAACCTTAACATTGAATATACAGCAATGGATACTAGAAGGAGAAGAAACAATAACCCTACTGCAGCTGCTGCTGCAATTACTCTCATCTCCGTTGGGTCACGAATAGTTAGTTTGATATTAGTGGAATCTCTACCCTTTTCGCTTTCTACTAAGAGGGTGTATATTCTAGCGTCCTCTATTTGAAGATCCTTGATCATTAGCTTCGCCCAGTAGCAATTAGTTGGCATATCGTTTTCCTTGATATGCTCTAATGATAATGCTTCGTATTTTGGATGAATACTCTCGCCTAGAAAAAAAAGAAATTGTCTATTTGGCTAAAAAACATATGCTGCAGCTATAAACCTTTTTTTTAGAAAGCTCCATCATTAACAAACATATTTTGATACTCGCCAGCTCTGATATGCGAGCTTCCCCATTGCCAAGCAACGAGTCTAGGCGGAGGTCTCGAACAAAAGCGAGACTTCAAAGTGTGTTCCGGTTCTCCGGCCCATCCTAGTGACTCGTAAATGCCCTTTCCACCGGAAGACGGCCTCGCCTGTATCTCAGGCGGTCCGGTTACGTGGAGCACGTAACGAGCCTCGCTGGGCATTTCTCTCCGCACTCCGTTGATCACATTGAATGCCACGCATCGATATTCCCCTTCGTCGGACCACATCACGTTCTTCAAATGTAAACGTTTTCCACCGTCTTTGGTCTGCAGCGGATTCTCAATGGTCTCCGTCACGCCACCACGAAGATGCACCCATCGATATTGAGGCGGAGGATTTGCTTCAAAATCTATACACTCGAAGGGTTCCAAGCTTGTACCAAGCAAAGTCGTTTCTTCAAATTTTTGCGCGGTATCGTTGTAAGTAGGATCTTCTGATTTTAATCTGGGACCATCTAAAAATAGAAGACTTAAATAAGATTTGAAGGTAATTGATGGTGATCACTATCAATCAAGAATAATTACAGTAATATAATAAGATTCTTCAAATTTGCAAAACGGGTACATTATTCATAATATTTTTTTTAAATAGAAAATGTACTTCCATTTGTCATGGCATTGTATATCATAGGTCTCAGTGGTATCGGAAAAATATCCAGCAACAAATAATATCGTCGCTCTAGTGTCGGGAGGATTAAAGAAATAATTATTCTGAATGAAAGGAGACTACAGTGGTCTAGAAAAGAAGCCACAATTCGTCACAAGGAGAAACCCAATAACTATTATATAAAGCAAACCGTAACGCTACCGCTAATAAATGACAAATGGACGTTCATGTCAATGAGCACACAACTGCCATTATTCTATCCAACTGTTTCTCTGTTTGAAAAGCGCTTAGGACAAAAGTGCAGCATAATTAGGCGAGGAAAGTAGCCAAATTGACGTGTTCTCGTTGTTGATCACGATGGTTGTTGTTCGTAAAAGAAAAAGAAGAAAAAAGAAATAAGTATCATGGTAAAAGTCGCACTAACATTGTACGTCCAGTCTATAGTTAGCCGCGGTGCTTTCACCGATAACGTTGACCGCCTTGCAAGAATAGAGACCGGCATCGTTTCTCTTGACCGGCTCGAATCTCAACTCGGAGCCGGTCATCGTGCCGTTCTGCTGCGTTCTGTTTAGCATCAACGCCACCACGTTGCTTGTTACCGCGATGGGAGTTGTATCCTTGAACCACTTGATCGTTCCGCTGGGATTGCCATCCGCGAAGCATTTCAGGCTCATAAAGCTGGCCGAATCCTCCAGTGCCGCCACCAGGAGTCGGGGCTTCGTTTCTATTCTTACATCTGGGGAGTCTAAAATTTGATATACATATAATTTAGTAATGGTTGAACATTGTTTTTCCTTTAATGGGGCACAATTAATATAATCAATTTTTAAATACTTTTGGATAAAAGTTGAAGATTTAGTAGATGATTATTCAAAGAATTATTTTTAGTCTTTCCTATAAAAAGAATTAGGATCGTAAGAAATTTGAGATGTAATCCCAATTCTAAGAAACATATCCCAATTTTAAAAGAAGTTTTAACGCATTTATCTTCGAAAATATGTGCTATACAGAAAATCTGAAACCTTGCAATGATCGTTTCTCGACAATTTTATATAAAGAAGGAAAAATCCCAACTCATAAGTTACAGAAATGACCATTTTTCTAATATCTTACGCCAAAACATTGCTACTTTCCAAACAGGGTACTCTTACAAATAGAAACTGGTCAAATCATCTACCTAACTGCAATCATTAGAAATTCAGATCTAATATTAGATTTCTACTTTATGAAAGGAAAGATTATCATCTGCCATAGGGTTCTGATGTGTATTCACTGGAGTGGTCAAAAGTGAAGTGTAGCGTGAATTGCAAATACTACGATTGTTTCTATTCTGCATTGATAGAAACTTGTCTAATATCGGTTGTACAAAAGTACGTGGAATATACATACAATGCACATCCAGTCGTGTTTCCGCAGATGTTGGAACAACGCTGGATGGATGCATCGTGATGCACCGAATCGGCAGACCATGGTTTTCCCTTTGTCCACGGACACGGAGGAGGCTGTGGGCTGCCCAGGTTTTCGGACTATCCACTTCTGTCGCGTTTGTTTGCTCCCTTAATGGTTCTACTTCATCCCCTCCTATGTACCTGTGTAAAGGACAAACAATTGATATTAAAAAGTTTTTTTTATAATAAATATACACTAAGGGTAAAAGTTTGAAATTATTTTTTTTAGACGCAGCTACATATTTCTCAATTTTCTAACAATTTTAACATTACATCTTTATTAATATTAAAATTAATGTAAATCAAGGTTTACTCTTTATGCTAGGAAATAGTCAAAGTTAATTTTACTACTAATTGAAAATTATTCTTCATCTTGATAAATTTTTGGCTAAAGGATTTGCTATGGTAACAGAATTCCAATTCTAAGTTGGTCTTTTTTTTCTTAAATTCTTAAATTATGTGGAGTATGTAGTGATTTTAAACTTTTCGATAGTATACATACACCTATGTTTTATATATGTTAATTCTAAAATAGATAGGGTGAATTGTTATATTTGCTAAGATTCACATGTACTGAAAGTAAGTCAAGGATATTCTCATATACTTATGGAGAATGAATGATGTATTCATACTGCATATCTACCGCAGTATAACTAGAACTCCAATATTGTTCATTAGCTTGTTTTTAATCCTTCTGCTGTTTACTAAAGCTAATTATCAAGCTAATGCTTGGTTTCAGTCATATGTTTAATACCCATCTATCAGCTTATTGTTGGTTCCATAAGTATATTTGATATCTTATTATTTAAATATTTTTAATATATTTGAAGATTGTTCTTACGTTGGATTTAGCTACTTTATATTTGGCATGAATAAAAATGTATCACAGAATAATATAGGTGTTACAAAGAAACATTAACTAGAGTTCATTATTAAAGATGATCAATTATTAATTAAAAAGTTCATTATTAATGATGATCAATTATTAGTATAAAACTCTAAGGGTAACATCAAAACTATTTCATTGACTGAAACTCCTAATTGAATGCTAAACAAACAAATAATAGTTTTCTGAATAACTACAAATTAATTCTTTAATATACTTATTCTTCGGTACAAAATACTTGGAAGAACTTCCACAACCATAAACAAAAAAAAAAAAGTGAATTACAATCTTACCAATCGGCTAAAAATTTTCGAACTCAATTATCTACAAAACTTGCGATATATTCTAACAAAATTTCTACAATTGCAGGTAGAAAATATCGTCACTGCTCCATCCTAATCGCAACAGCCGTTACGCCCAAGTTTCCGGAAAGCGGTTTAGTAATTTCCCACGAATACCGATATTCAAGGTTTATACCCTTTCTAGAGTGATTCACGGGGAGACTATGCCCGCGGCCAGTTTCTCCGCTTCTATGGCTACAATCTGCATAATTACGCTTGCCGTTGCATCTTCAGCGAAATGGAGCAAAGAGGAAGAGACAAAGAGTAAAAGGAAAAAATATGAGAAACGACGAATTATTTAGACAGCGTGCCTATTAAAGGCTGTAAAAAGAGTCGCTGCTGCCTCGCCCCGTTGCAACGGCCGGCATCATTTCTACGAACGCAAGACCAAGTGTGAAATTAGGAACTGTTCTGGCTCTCTTCGTTCCACATTCGATTCGTTTCCAACGAATGGGAAAAGAATACACCGGTATACGTAAGTGAAATTCACTGTTCCGAGTCTCTTTCCTGTGAGTTGCTCTTTTACAAGCACTGATGACACTGAAGACATAAAAAATACATAGAATAGTGAAATGCTCCGGCTATGGATTGATTTGAGTGAAAATTTACTATTCATACCGCGGATGTATATGGAAATTCATATTTTTACCAAAATGATTAAACGAATGGAGGAAGTGAAACCTAAATAGAGATTTGTCTTATCTATTAAATATTACAATACTTTACTTTTAGTTTAGATATATTTATATATTTCTTCATATTATTATCCCGTGAAGTATTACATCTTGAAATGTGATAGCAATCGTCTACTTAATTTTTGTTCTTAAATCTTTCTACTTAAACAAAAAATCTGTACAGGGAATATTCTATTTTAGTATAATTTGTTGATAATTTAATTTGCCGCTAGCTTAGAGGCAGAATTCTTTTTACCTGTTTTTTATTTTATGAAATGATTTCCAGCGAAGAGAGAAATCATTCTTTACAATTCTTGAAATAAACGTTAATCGTTCGAGAGATAGAATTCCGTGAAAAATGAAACGGATCGAATCCGATTCACGGACAATTACCAGTGAAACTTGTCCCCCACTCGTACCACTTCCTCGTCTAACTTAAATCGTTTGCGCTTTCTAACTAAGCGATTAACGATCTATAGCGATGAAATTTTCGGCCACAAAATATCCGTTTTATTTTTAGAGATAAAAAAGAATAAACTTCTCAAATACCTAAATGCAATTAATTAATCTGTTTCTCAATTTGAAAGAATCAACAGATTTCTAATTTCACGCAGGAAATAATCGTGCTATAAAATTCAGTGTACCGGAATTAATATGCAGTTACGGATGGAAGAAAGTTTCAAATTGATACGCTATTAATTTTAGTATCTTACTTTTGTACTAAATATTTTTACCATATTATCGACAGTCATCTAATTCTATAGTATATAATATATTTATTCATTGTTCGTTGTGAATTCTTTCATTATAAATGACCAAAAATAAATTTAAAAGATTTGAAACAAAAATCTAAAAATATTCTATATTTAAAAAACTTTTTACAATCGCTCTTTTGTCCTGTAAATTACAAATATTATTATGTATGGTCCGTTGTTCCAATAGAACAAAATGGATCATACATAATTCGGTAAAATAATATAAAATGAACAATCGTTGTGTATCTATTATTTCCTTATAAAACGAAAGAAACTTTTGGGACAATCTAGTAAATTAAATCGTGAATTGATCAAATGTGGACTAAATTGAACAATACATATTAATCTCATTTATAACTTCAACGACTATACCAAAGGCACAAAATGAAAGTAGCGACTTAAATTCGCAATTAGGATTATATATCGTTTGAAGATCAGATTAAAACGTTCCGCGGATGTGTTTACATCGCGTAACACGTGCATTCACGGCTGCCAGGCGATCGTGGAAATTGTAACGCCGCTCATGCGAACATGATGATCGGTACAGAAGTGAGTTTTATGTTATAAGAATTTAGATGAGGTGTGGCTAGCTGATCACTAGACCATGACGTGAAAAAAGAAGCTGCTAGCAAACCTCTCCGCTGCGTAAACACCGCGTTATGGGTTCTTGCCTCGTCTATAGCCTTTGTGAACCGCACTTTTTATCTCTTAGCAAAACACTGTTTTCATGAAACCAGAGAATCTGCAAATACAAAGTATACGTCAGTGTCTAGTTGTATAAACGAGGAAACTTTTTAGGGGATTCTTTTTGTCAATGCCAATTGGAGTATTCCCAATAAATAACATTGAATTACATTAGATAATTCCACTTTAAAAAGGGATTTGTTTTATAGCTGAAACTTCCAGGAACGTGGTCGCATTTCTTTTGAAGTTTTAGACCCCTGATTTTCAAGAAGAAATTTATGAACTAAGATATTGTTTATAATTTTCAATATTATAAAATTAATCTTTCACTGTAAAAGAAAAATTGATTTGAATATGTCGGACTTTTTACATTGAAGCTAAAAAAGAAGCAACTCGGTTGGACAAATAATTTTTGAAATAAAAATTCCTAAGTGTGATGACATAAAGTCTTCCTAATTTTATATAAACTACGTCATATTTCATTTTAAGTAAGGTCCATGACACTGACAAAAAAACTGACCAATTTGACGCGGAATGACCTCATTTTTGCTTTTTATAAAGTGTTCATTTCTGTTATTAGATTTGTGGTTAACATTTTATTTAGATTTAAAAAGTAACAACGTAATTTCGCCTACAGTTAGCATACCTTGAAACGAAAGTCGTTGCAAAAACGATAGGATATAGCCAGTACCGTTGCACAAGTGTTTTGTTGCTGTGTACAATTGGAATGAATGTAGCCAGAGAACCAGAAGTGAATTGAAAAGAATACAGTCTTGCACCATTTTTTAATCAAATTATTAATTTTAGTAATTTTACTTAGTAATTAAAAGGCGATTTTTTTTAATGATTTCACAAGAATCTTTTGACTGTAATATATAATGATGGATTTTTCATGGAAAATTTGTGGCAGACGAATCTCATCTTGTGGGATAGCAAAATGATGGAAAGACAGGATTGTGTACCTATATTAGATATGGAATAGAGAATATAAGATCTGTCAAATGAAATAAGAGATATAAAATGCTACTGTAGGAAACATGTATGCTCTACTAACGATTATGCAGGTTTGGGCTAGGTTTACCCTTATAGTGGAGTAATTAACTGAACTCACCATTTGATAAGCGCTGGTGGGTTTCCATATCTTGATACGCAGGAAATGGTAACTTCCTGGCCTTCCCTTAGAGTTAGGGCGGAGTTTAAAATCGTCCCTCCATATTCCAAGCGTGGTTTGCGGGGTTTTACTGAAATACATTGACATTTAATAATAACGGAAATAAGAGAGAAACTTTCAATTTTTTTATTTTCATTCATAATTGCAATTAAATCAAATTATCCACTTTCATTTTACTTTCCCTAGCACATTAATATCAAATAAAAGAATATTCTTTATAACTTGCAATAAGTACACTATACATGTTTATGCAAATTTATAGTTTTATTAATATAACTAAAGAAATAGAACTTGAATAGAAATTTATGTTATCTACTAAATATTCTACAGTTGTGCGTGAAAGTGAAAGAAAATTTGAACATATTCCAAACATTAATTTCTTAAAAACCAACCCTTAAACGGATTTTATTCTGCACTTTTGGCTTATTTTAGCTCCTGCTTCACGTATACTAGACAAATTTGTAAAGTCGACTCTCTCGAGAACAAATCCTCATATGAAAACAATTTATACATTTATACATTTATTATAGATTTATTCTTTCACCTAGATTCACCCCCTTGTCGACTATACTATGATTATCGAAATATCCTATGCAGGTCGAGTTATTCTATTCTACAGAATATTTTCGTTAAAGCGGTTGTTGCAAAAATCCAAGCTGCTAAGAGGAAAGTAGAACGGAACGACTGGTTCACGTTGCATCACACTGCTGCCCGCGTTTAGCGAATTTTAAATTGCACCGCCAAATCTGCATCGTTCCATTCGAGGAGGCGTCAGAATCTGATTAGCCACTTGTACGATTCGTCGAGGATCATTCACGTTTGTGGAAAGCGATACCTGTCAGGCTGACGTAAAAACCCAACGTTCCGTTAAAACTAAGTGTACACACTTATTTAACGATTTAACGTTTCGTGGAACGTTGTGTGCAGATCGTTAAGTAGCCTCTGTTGATTTCTTAATTTAAACATATTACATATGTACATTAATATGCGATCCATCTAAAGCGGTAATCCTGACCGTGGAATCTCAGTGGAAATTGGATTACTGGGTTGATAAATTTCAAGATTTTTAAGTGTTTTCTTAGAGATGAATTTTCGTTAGAAAAACTGGGCAACCTGTTCCCATATCTTTTTTCTAGATATCTTAAGATGGTGATATGGTACAGATGCAGGCTGGTATCGAAGATCGGCTCTCGAGTGGATGAAAAAATTCTTGGTCTGGTGCAGGTCATGGAAATTTGGTTGATGATGGCGGTAGAGTGAAGTGGAAGGTTTTTGGAAGCGTAAAACGTGCCGCTATTTATGTGGGATTAGAGTTCAGTGAATATAGAAAAAAAAGAACGTTCAATGAGATTTTAGAGATCAATTTTCTTAAGTAACAAATGGTGCTTCATACAAGAAATAGACAAAAAAAGATACATGGAAAGTCGTAACAAAAACAAATAAACAAGAACAGTATGTTCAAACAAAGCGTAAAAACTATCTAGAAATATATATGAAGTAGATACAGAAGATTAAAAAATAGTTTTAAAAGTAATAAGAAAGTAATATTAAAAAACTAACAGTAAATAATAAAATCCAAGAAAACAAAATAAGAATTATTATAAAATATAATGAATCTTATAAACCATACAAAAGAAGTTCCTCCCGTAGAAATTACTAGAAAGTACAATTGATATAACTATATGCAATGAAAAATGGTAAATGTTATTCAGTTTGATAAAACCTATCCAAATAATAAAGAGATTGATATATCACCTTCCATTGAAATACAATTTAAAGGAAATTCTCCATTGAAATACAGTTCTAACCTCTTTTTTTTTACCTCCTAAAACTCGCTTCGAACTTCATTCATTTCTGAGAAAATAGCTTGTAATAGGTTTATTTAGGGTACCCTGTATAGAAAATTTAATCATTAAAAGCTTGCGAGAATAAGAATTACGTATTATCCCTCTAGCGGCGATTAATCAAACTATCAAATCCCGCCAATTTATGTACAAAAATTGTTAAAAATTCTTCAACCAAATCTTACCCCTAACTAAAAGACGAGATGGTAAAGAAGTTAAGGCGTCCTGTCGCGTGAAATCACCAGAAGTGACTTGACACTCCCAGTAGCCGTCATCGAAATCGAGGGAGGCTCTCCTGATAAGAAGGGTGCAATCGCTGCCGCGTCCGCTGGCCCATTCGTATTTATCCGGATGCATACCTACTGGTTTCCGGTCCTTCTGCCATATACATTGACCCCGTTTGTCCTGTACCCTGCACCTTAATTGTACATCGTCACCGGAGGAAACTTCTTGATACAGGGCTGGAGTTTCCGCGAATCTTTGCTCACCGGTAATTCGAACAACTATCAGAAATATGATCACAGTGATGCTTTGGAGATAAGTGAATTTCATCTTGGAAGGTAGTAATTTAATTTGTAATTGAATATTATGTTTTTCTTGAAAATTCTTCTTCGTTGAGATACTTCTTGTGTATTTATTATATTTATTAAAATTATTTGTTTTACTTGTGTATTTTTTATAGAGTATATTTCATTTTATAAAGTTCCATTGATTATTTGGATGTTTATTATCAATAACGCTTTAGTCTTGTTCCTGTTAGCGATTTTAATTTCAGGTGAATTATTAATTGTTCCTTTAATTGTTCACTTGTATTGTTTTATTTCGTGGACATAAGTTCGTTGTTAATTATATCACAAAATAACTACAATTTTTAGTTCGTTGATGCAATCGATGTTATTTCGAAATAATCGATTGTTAGATCGATTATTAATAGTTATAGCAAATTAGCGGCAAAGGAATCACAATGAGAGAGCTGTTTCGAAAGTTCGTAAAATCACATCACTTTGTTATTTCTTCCGTATTCACAATTAGTTGTACATATTAAATTAAAAAAAATTATTTATAACAAAAAATTAGGATATCTTTCCTTTTCTTTAATAAAATAGTTTCACTGCAAACACTATACGCTTCGATTCGATGGAATTTAAAACATAAATATTCGACGCTTGCAAAAAATTAAAACCTTGTCACATTTAATTTAAATTAACAAATAGATTTGAAATTATAGTTTCAGAGATGGCGTTGATGTTCGTAGTTAATCCAATAATCTACAATCAACATCGAGATTCTCTCTGTCGAAGAACATAAGACGAAGTGAGCTGTTGTGAAATTCGAAGGAAACTCCGTGACAGCTAAGATCCTGCAGCGCCATCGTCGGTAGTTGACCAAAACATTTTCACATCCCTTATGAAATTTAAATTTTTTACACTGTTTTTTACTACCACAAAACACCAATATAAGTACCAATTCAAAACTTATTCAAGTAAATTAATCTTCTTTGATCTTCCCTAGATACAATAGTCTCGATCAAACAAAGTCATGTTTCATCTAATTAAAACTTTGATACGTTATAATAATTCGATCACTTTCGTTATCATTTGTAGCGGAAAATTGAATTCCACTGCATCCCATACTCAACAATAACAATCAGCTGTATATCATCGTAAGTAAGTTTTACAAACTTGAAGATTTTACTCTCGATATAATCTTTTTTCATATTTTAGACTTGTATATCATTATTTTAAAATGTTCTGTTTTTTTTTAATAGGGATTACTGTATAAACCACCATCAAAATTTTGAACCAACAATTTCACATAACAAAGTTCTTCGCTAGACACGATTAAACTTTCACAACACGCAATTTTTTTTCCAAATGTTATTGAAGCTAGGTATTAGTTGTTAAGTATTATAATTTGAGGAGAATAGACGTATTACGTACAGGAAGCAGCGATGGTTGAGAAGGAAGAAAAGAAAACAGCCCGCTGGACGTAAAATCGAGTGTATCTAGGACGTTGGAGTACAATGCTGGAAGCACGTAGTGGAACTGAGCCGGAGTTAAAGCCAGAACGTTCATCGGAGTGGAAGCGGAAGACGGGCCCCAAACGCAGGCCCACGCGTGCGTATCCAACCCTGTCTCCTCTGTTGGCTATCCTTATTATTCGAGCGTGTTATCATTATGCCATGCTACGGCGAGTTTAGCCGCCCATTTGTTCTATATACTTTTTATTTTTGTGCTTAGCCAGGGAGAAACAGCATTACCGCGCCCTCTCCAATTTCCAACCCGGCCCCCAAACTTGTCTCCACAAAGTTTCAAGAGAAAGCTCCTTACAGATCATTACAAGTCTATACTAAACGTAATTTAACTACCGAGGCCCTTTTGCGCAATAATTTATCAATTAATAATATTAGTACGTTAGAAAGTTGTAAGTTATGGATTATAGATATCTTTTTCGAAATTTTACAATTTTACATCAAATAGGATAATTAGATATGGATATTTGTTTATTTCATTTGCTTTATTATCAAACTTGTTACTACAAGAGAGCCTATTAATTTGTAACTTGTAAAACTTTATTAATAACATTAATTTGATTATACAATGAGGTCCAGCAAACAATTTGATAAGTTCTAAGGAAGAAGAAACGCACGTATTTTAATGCTTTATTACATTTTAAGTTCATATGTCCTAAATCAAGATAGAAAGAAATAGTTATGTTCCTATTAATGTGTTCTATGAATTATGATAAATTACCGACAGAGATGCGCGTTACTTTCTATTCCCAATGCGACCGTCGAAACTCAGTAAAGGGAATCATATTGCGCGTAATTTTCACTCGCGGGATAATTTATAATTACTACTAACAAGGTTAACTATGTGGCAATAAATACCGTGACTGATAAATCGATAGTTTAATACAGAGTGAAAGCAGTTTTGCGGGAAACCGATGAATCGCTTCTTCATAGACGCACGAATTAATAACTGCGTTAATGAGCTATTAATAGATCTAGTTAATTGCTTATCTATTTTATCGATATAACGAGCTTATGGCAATGAATAGAATTTGGAAATATCGTAAGAATTAGTCTGAGCTGTTGCATTAATCGTGACTATCCAAGGTTGTTTTTGTATTCTTGGGAAAATGAGTTTTCCCCTATGGGAAAATACACTCCCTGCGTTTCTGAAGGAAGTGCTTTTCATGGCTATGAATGGAAGTACGTGCACGTATCCTTACAACAAAGTACACGCTACGTTTGACGTAATTCTGCATTAGAATATGTTTGAGTCTATAATTGAGCTATTTATTGATATTTTAAAAAAGAATAATTCAATTTATCCTTTGTTAGACTTATTCAAAAGTAAAGTTGATGTCGGACGCTCCTATATGTACGTGTATAGTAATCATACGCACGCTTAAAGAATGTTGATTATCTATTTGAGATAACATCCCAATAGCATATTTCCAATCTTGCCTTAAATGATATATTAATCCATTTAGTAATTTTTAAACCTTATATTAGAAAAGAAAGCATTGTTTAGGGGACTGATATCTATCGCTATCTAAAACTATTCATGATAACGTTTATCTCTGACCTATGTTCCCAATATTATATTACCAATCTTGGTCTAAATAATATCTCTGGAGTCACTTATCATTTTCTGGAAACTTATATAATTCAACGATTACACCATTACTTAGTCTAATTAGAAGTGAAATATTCATACAATTTTCGAACGATCTGTGTAATTTTGAGAAATGCAAATCAAGTTGAGGTATATTAACTCACCTGTACATAGTTTTATAAATTATAATTATCAATAAATTCATAAAACTCCCAAAGATTCTACAAATTATATATTATAATAAATATTTTGAAAAAGAAAAGAACATAAAAATATGAATAAGAAGGAAACGAGTTCTAATATATTTCATTTTCAGGTATATAAAAATATGTCTATATGTGAAGAATTTTAAATTACAATTATTAGTAAACTCATAAAATTTTCGAAAACTCTAAAAATTGTATTATAATAAAGATTTCGAGAAAGAAAAAATGCAAAAGTATGAATAAAAAAAAAGGAGTTCAACGTGTTTCATTACGAGACACAAGATCGATTGATCGATGTATCGCAGGAACCGCTTACCCAGTCGTGACTAACCTCAGAGCTGTTGTGAACAATGGCGACGTTTCGACGAAAGTGACATTTTGACGAACAAATGTGTTTTTACACTTTAACGTTAATCTTCTTTTGTAGATATTAATTACGCTCGTTAGCTGATAAACCGGCGGGGATACGTATTTTAGAATGGCTTTGAACGCAAACGCGTTGTCCAGTGACATAAGCCGAAGAAATCCACAGGATGAGTACGAGCTCATTCAGAGGATAGGCAGCGGAACGTACGGAGATGTTTACAAGGTTCGTACGCTCATGCATTTTTTTATATTCGCCATTGAACTCGTTATGTTTACATACTATTCAATTTTTTATCGCAGGCCAAAAGACTTTCCATGAATGACCTCGCTGCAATTAAGGTTATCAAGTTGGAACCAGGTATGTCCTTCCAGTTTTTTAAACTGTTTTTTCTAACCACTCAAGTTTTAATTCACTAAAGATTTTCCAGAATTAACATTGATATGAGTGATCAATTGCATTCTCGATCTATTTCTATGATTAAATAAAAGTTGATTAACTGGGATTTCAAACTGCTTCTTTATATTGCTTTTTGTAACCAAGTCAATATTAGTCAAACAATGATTGATCTACATTTTGCACCATTCTTTTCAACTTTCCTTTTTATGTATTTTTAACTTTTCAGTAAAGAATATATATTTGAGTAAAAGCTTACAAGCTTATATCTTTATGTTTTTATAACAATATATAAAAAGCTCATGAATATATATTAACATATCTTTTCTCATTGATTGTATTTATAAATTGTATTTGTTAATCCATGATTATTTATTTTATATCTATACACAAATAAAATACATTTTAATTTAATGTTCGATAATTTTAGTTTAATGTTAATGTTTAATTTAATATTATTAATGTGATGTTCCTTTAACGTACCATTTAAACTTTGTATCATATTTTTAAGGTATCAAATTTTATACACACAGTAGTGTATTGAATGTTTTTATTGATAAATATAACAAGACTGCAAAGAATGAATAAAAATTTATGTGATATCTATATTATTTAAATGTTTTAGGGGATGATTTTGCAATAATTCAACAAGAAATTTTAATGATGAAAGATTGTAGACATCCTAACATTATTGCCTATTATGGAAGTTACTTGAGAAGGGATAAATTATGGATTTGTATGGAATATTGTGGAGGTGGTTCCTTGCAGGATATATATCACAGTAGGTATTTTATTATCACCATTATGTAATGTTTTAATTTCTAATTAACATGTAAACAGGAAGTATTTATATTGGAAGCACATTCCTGGGATATGTTGAAGTATTAAAAAATATTTTAATATTATAGTAACTGGACCATTATCAGAAATACAAATAGCATACATGTGTCGAGAAACTCTTTTGGGATTGGCTTATTTGCATAGCATGGGAAAAATGCATCGTGATATTAAAGGTGCCAATATATTACTGACTGAAGCTGGTGATGTCAAACTAGCTGACTTTGGTGTGTCAGCACAAATTACCGCAACTATTAACAAAAGAAAAAGCTTTATTGGCACTCCCTATTGGATGGCACCTGAGGTACCTTGATACTCTCAAATAGAGACCCTTTATAGAGACCTTTATGGAGACATTTATAGAGACCTTTTAGAAGTCTACACTTTAAACTTCTGTAGGTTGCAGCTGTAGAAAGGAAGGGTGGTTATAATCAACTTTGTGATATTTGGGCTTGTGGTATTACTGCAATAGAATTAGCTGAATTGCAACCACCTATGTTTGATTTACATCCAATGAGAGCTCTTTTTCTCATGTCCAAATCTGGTTTTAAACCACCTACGTTAAAGGATCGTGACAAATGGAGTCCAACATTCCATAATTTTGTGAAAGTTGCTCTAACTAAAAATCCCAAAAAACGACCGACCGCCGAAAAATTACTGCAGGTTATTTTCTTCTTTAGAATATGTATAATATACATTGAAATCGTCCCCAAATTTTATGGAAAATATTTTGAATAGAAACTTTCGTTTCAGCACGCATTTTTTCAAGGAGAAATGAGTAAACGTTTAGCTCTAGAATTGTTGCAGAAAGTATCGAATCCTAGTCATATGTTCACCGATTTAGAAGCAGATGAAGATGGAGCTGTACCTAATGTTCCACAGAGGATAGCATCGCGTCACACCGCGAGACCTAGACCAAAAAGTCCTATACCACAATTAGACACTGATGGTAAACACAAATATATTCAAGTATATATTCTACCTTTTTTGCAAATACGAATTACATACGTGTTACAGACCAAATTAATCTTGATGGAACGTTACAAAGAGACGCGATTTCTCCTTCTGTGGATGCTACCCCATCTTGGGATATCATGGATATTATGAATAACGTCAAGGTGATTTCACACTTGATAAAAAATATTTTTTATATTTTTCCTATATCATATAATAAGATATTTAAAATAATATTTCTATGTTTAACTATTTAGTCTGTTCATAACTGTGATGTTCATCCGGATTGTGGTATCGGGTCAGCGTTTGAAGACGTACAGGAAAAGTAAGCATATTTAAAATAAATCTATTTAATTATGTAAATCGATATGTGGTCCTGGAAAATTCAGGGAGGGGATGCTTTAAGATCCTTCCACTAATATGGTAATTGCTGTTTTGATTTCCTGTCTTTTAAACAGGATAATAATTAACGATTACTATCTAATTAATTAAGATTTTATATAAATTTTAATCTCGTTACATAGTTGACAACTGTTTAAAGCAAAACAGCAATTTTGATCTAACAAAGGTCGAGATGCATATGGCACGTTTGCTTCTGCTTTGTATACAGCGCATCGACTATTAATGGTGACGAGCGAAAAGTAAATTTGTAAATTTAACATTTCCAAAAATTTAATAACCCAATATTATTTTTGAAAGATATTCAGATATTTTTTTTAGCTTATTGCAATTATTTGCATAATTCTTATCCCTTGTGTCATGTAAAAATTAATGGAAAAAATTTATGATGTTTTGATTGCCTTATATTAATGATTCTGTAGTCTTCCTAGACATGATATAGTTTATCTTTGTATCAGTACTGTTGCCGCTAACGTTACAACAGATACAACAGATAGTAAAGAATCTCATCAAGGCAATACAGACACAGAGATATTTCATATGAGTTTAAGGTAATGAAATACAGGTAGTTTGGTGTGAAGATATGATACAGTTTTGAATTGTTACCTAAGAAAATTTGACATTAATATTATTCCAGATATATAAATAAGTTAATAAAACTACAAGCAAGATGGAATGACATTTTTTATTTAATTTAAAGTATATATATTATGATTTTTAAAGTAGACTTGCATGCTATATAAAAAGTGACTAAAAATCTAAGGCATGAAGCTAGTGATTATAGATTTTTTCTTTATATATATATATATTTTTTTCGTAGATACTATAGTTTATAAATAATTAATATTTTTGTTTATTTATATTCTACAAATGATTGATTTTTTAAAATAATACATATTACATACAAAGTATGCATGTGATGATTGGTATATAAATTAGTTTAAGTAGTGCATGATTGAAATGAAAGTTCAAAAAAGTCTTGATGTATTCACTAGTACTGTTACGTAAGTATTATTATCACACTTGTATATTTTATTTTTATATAAAGATCTTTTTGTCTTGTTAAATTTATTTCCATATCTTTCATAAAAAAACATCATTTTAAAGACTGATATTTTGTATATGTTTCCATAATATTTTATGCATTCAGTAATTGATGAATGATGAATAGAAAATAATATGATTTAATGAGACACAATAAAATTTGGCATGTTTATATACATATATTTTATTCAAATTTGAAATTTATAATCTAATTGTTATTATTATAAATCCTAATCTTGAATTAGTATAGCATCTTGAAATTATTGTTCATTATCCTTATATTACCTCTGATCCTTATCCGAATTTCTCGGCTCATTTTAATTCTCGTAGCTTTAATTTCTCTGATCAGTTTGTAATTTTAATAATTTCTCCCAACAGGAGTCTATTGCAGTACATTGATGAGGAGTTGTTGCTAAGGTATTGGCAGGTAACCCTTTTCCCTTGCACCTTGCACCTGGCACATATATTTCCTAATGCCTTATATTAAAATCTTCTAGTTTTTCAGCAGCTTCTTACTAACTTATTAAAATGTACTTAACGATTTTTTGTTTAATATCTTCTCTTTTGCATTTTATTTGATGCATCAAAATTGATTAAAGCTATTTTGCATTATGCATTTCTTTGATTCTTCCTATTAGTCACCTTTTATTTATATTCCTTGTACAACTTCCTATAGATATAAATATAACTCAATACATGTATATAAATATGGTAACTTTGGAGTCTATACTTTGAAAGTATGGCTCTTTAGCAATAGATGCTTTTAATGTTGTTTATTGCATGCAACTTCTTTCTTTCTTTTCTTTTTTTTTTTTTTTTTTTTTTTTTTGTAGAATTAATTTTTACAACTGTTAACCATATTGGTGGTGGAAGTTTATATATCTGTTACAGAGAGATTAAGATTTTGAACATATGTTTCAACTATATTTTTGTAATTTAGTAATGATAAGGAATCAGCTGTGATAAAAGCAAATGAAATGGTATCTAATTAATTGGTTGTGCTAATAAGTGTTACTACATAATATGCCTTATTTATAATTAAACATAGTCATGTATATTATTTTGATTAAGAACCATTGCCCATATATTCCCCATAAAATATAAGTGAATCACTTTATGTATAAAAAAGTAATTATATGAATACATAGACAAAAAGTTCTACAGGATTAATAACAAAAAGAATGTGTAATCGTTTTATAGTATATGATTATAGTTTCATGTGTGCAGGGGGAATGCAATGTCGATGGTTGGTGGGCATTGCGACCAGCTATATTCCCTGCAGTAAGTAAATGATAAAATGTAATAGTAGGCTGTTTCATCTATTGGTTGTACATACAGTTCGGTTGTTTTTGTTACTTTTAGCTGAAAGTAATAATTGCCTTTTAATTAGTACAAATTGTTTATGATAATTGTTTAAGTTTAGTTTTAAATAATTCATTGATACATTTTATTTGTAACAATTACATAGGATGCTACAAAATTAAATGTACATAAAATTCATGGGAAGTCAAATATTTTAAAGAGAACCCATATATAATTTCGAAATAGTATTATTTTAGAGTCTTTCCCCTAACGATTGATTTATTCATTGATAAACATTGTATTAATAAATTCAGTTGTACATTTGCTTAAACATATCATTTTTTCTAAGCACCAATTCTTATAAGACACACTATATTCTTCCAAAAACACCTACCAGTGCTTATTAAATAATTACTAACAATCACTAAGTATGATAACAAATGCTTTAATATTCCATGATTTTGTACATGTTGATTTTACCTTCTAACATTTTTTCATTGCATTTTCTCGATTTCATAAACAATGTTTCTTTTAAATTCTTGACTAATTATTATTATTAATACATATTTCTCAATTATTATTTAAAGATTATTTATAATTTACTAACAACAAAGTAGCATTTGTTTTTAGAAAAGAAAATTTCTAATACACTTATCTTCATTGATATATAATAATATTTCTTAATAAATGCTGGTCTATTTATTCTTTTCCAGAGCTACCCTTCCTCTTGGAGAGTCATCAAATGATTGTGAAGTGCATTGTCCATATTATAATATGTCAGGTAAGCACATATTCTTATAACTATTTTCTACTAAATTATGCAGTCATTTTATCAATATAAAATACTGCATGAGATTTTATGTATATTAATCTTTGCTAATTATTTTTTATAAATTTGTGAAACTCAAAACCAATTGAATTAAAATGGTAAAAGTGTATTAGTTTCAAGTTACACATCAAAGTAGTTTGATAGTATTAAGTGATTTGGAAATACTGAAAATTGAAAAGTATCAAGACAATAGTATAAAAAATAGATTCGTTGCTTAGGATCACAAGCAAGTCCCAGGCGCCATAGCTCTGTGGATGAGTTGTATGGTCTGGTGAACAGTGCTCAGTCCTTAGCTGCTGTCAATGGACAACGTCAACGATCCCTTTCTGACAGTGGTCCTAGAGAAGAATCTCTCCAATCAAATGGTGGGAAAGCACTCTAATTCTTAATTTAAAACTATAGATTACAATTTTTTTCCTAAGAGGACTCCTTAATGTGAATTTCTATAATTCTACCTCCACTTTCAACCTACACTACTAGCATGCTTCTAAAATTCGTTTTTCTTTTTCTAAAATAGTTATATTATCAATTTCAGTACATTAAAAATAGTTCGTTTAATCACTAAACCAATTTTTTGTAGGTCAAAATGAGATGCCAGATGAAGGAGAGAGAGAAAGTATGAGCCCAGATTTATTATCTGATACTCCTCCTGTTCCACCAAGAAGAAGGGACAGAAAACGCCATACACCTCCTAGACCAATCAGTAATGGATTGCCACCAACACCCAAGGTTCATATGGGTGCATGTTTCTCGAAAGTTAGTTCAGTCTATCTATCTTTATCTCATTCCAAATAATCATAAAAAGTAATAATCTAATTTGTATCTGGAAAAATATTGGAATCTTTGTATAGGTATTTAATGGATGTCCGTTAAGAATACATTGTACCGCAAGCTGGATTCATCCGGATACGAGAGATCAGCATTTATTAATCGCGGCAGAGGAGGGGATTTATAATTTAAATTTAAATGAACTTCATGAAACTGCAATAGATCAATTGTATCCCAGACGTACGATTTGGATGTATGTCATTAAAGATGTTCTCATGTCTTTATCGGGTAAGATATTAATAATATAAGGTATCATTTTGTAATTATTATATACGCAATACTGATTTCGAATTGTAGGAAAAACTCCGCAATTGTATAGACACGATTTATTAGCGATGCAAAGCAAGCAAACTCACAGGTTTTCATTGCATATGAACAAAATATCTGAGAGATTAGTACCTAGGAAGTTTGCCCTAACTACTAAGGTACCAGACACAAAAGGCTGTACCAAGTGTTGTGTAGGAAGAAATCCATATAATGGGTAAGTGAATAAATATTATATTTTTTCTTTTATGTAATCCATTAATCCATAAAATATTTAACGCAGGTATAAATATTTATGTGGTGCAATGCCGACCGGAATATTTTTAATGCAATGGTACGATCCTCTTAATAAGTTTATGCTGTTAAAACATTTCGAGTGTACACTACCGACACCGTTAAACGTATTTGAAATTATAATTACACCCGAAATGGAATACCCAATGGTGTGCGTGTCTGTGAAACAACCATATCAGCAAAATAAATTGAAGTTGGATTTAATTAATATGAACTCGGGGGCAAGTTGGTTTCACAGTGATGAATTGGAAGATATGGATGGTTCTGGTATCTTTCTCTTTGTTATCCCGTACTAATTAAGTTTAAAAAGTATACTTGTTATTATTTGCTCCCATTTTTACAGCCACTGTGATACCAAGAAGGGAAAACCTTCATGTTATTAATGTTACACAGCTAGAGAAAAACGCAATATTAGTCTGTTATGATAGTAAGTAAAAAAGGATCCTTGTATAATATTGTTTGAAGATCTATAATTTATTTACCCTTTCGCTTTATAGATGTAGTGAAAGTGGTAACGCTACAAGGAAAACCTAGGTCGAGCAGGAAGCATATGTCAGAGTTACACTTTAACTTTCAAATTGAATCCATTAGTAAGTTTCTATTTCTTTTATTAGTAACGTTTTTACTTTGCTATATTTATAATAAGTTTTTTCATAATCATTTTGTTGCTTTCAGTTTGCTTACCTGATAGTGTACTAGCATTCCACAAACATGGCATGCAAGGTAGAAGTTTCAAGAATGGCGAAGTTACACAAGAAATCAGTGATCCGAGTAGGACGTACAGACTACTTGGGTCGGATAAGTATGTGTCTGTTGTACAGTAATAAATTTTTATACATTTTAAACGTTTGTAAATGAAGTAATAAATTTTAATTTTTTTTTCGATAGAGTTGTGATGCTGGAGAGCCATTTGGTTCAATCAGGTACACTGACTGAATCCGAAGGCGCGGATTTGTATATACTTGCTGGACACGAAGCCAGTTACTAAATTATCTTCCAACTATAAATGTGCAGACATATAATGTATCGCAAGTGACTTGTGATTCCCACTGACTGCGTGTAAAGTAAAATGTGACTCAGAGGCAGTGGTCGATGTTGGTAAGAGAATTGTTAATTATCCTGTTTTAAAGTGCATATGGATAAGATCAATGTACATTAATGTACACACATACAAACACGTCATTCGTCACTGTTGTCCATATAGTCATTGCTGCATAGACTGGTTATTTGCCGAGAGAAAAAAAGAAACTTTTTAACGAAGACGTATTTAGAATTAGTGGTCTTCGAGGTCTGAATGAAGATCACGATGGAACAGATTATTAGAAAGAAGCACGATATATTTAAAGTAATATGTAAATTTGCCCTTATGCCTGGCAAAATAAAGCTTATACCAATCGGAACTTCTCCCAAGAAACATGTGTGCGATCGCGAAATTGAATATTCGCGATCTACTTTTCTCGACATTCGTTATTATAGTAAATGTCTAGTAAATGATAGACACGAAACTTGATTTTAAGCAATTTTTTCCATTTTTTAAATTCATCTTCTTACATTCATGGATCTTGAACAATGCGAACCGCGCATATATAACGATATTTACTTGTAGATACACGGATACTTATATTTTTAGAATAATTTTTAGATAATATAAAAGATCTTCACAATATTGGAAATAAATTAATTGTATAATCGTAAACATCTCGTCTAAACTTTGTACGAGCCATAGAAGATATTTGCCAAAGGTAGTTTAAGTAGATTAATATATTCGAACAAGTAAAACAGAAAGCAACAAAGACAACGATTTAAATACAAATTAATTATCGTGTATAAAAGTATATCTATTAAACGTCAGTCCCAAATATATATTTTTCTTGCATGAATAGAGGAAAAAGGGAAAAAGAACAAAATATAAAATTGGAACCCATATATTCGATACAATATAATGTTCTGTTCTTTTGTATAAGTTTTACTTTGGTAGGCATCGGGCCTTTGCATCAAAGTTATTTTAATAAGACATTGCGTTCATCAGTGTCTCTAATTTTGGATGATTGTACTATGAATATACAGTAGAAATTGCAAATAGTTTATGATGGGGCAATCATAAATTATTTATTTTAAGAAGTATATATGAAAATGGTCTTAATGATTAATTCATCTGAAACAATCATTTTTAGTAGGTATCATAAACGATTTAAAATGTATGCACCATGGAATGCTTTATGTTGTATAATTAATTGTCAAGCTCTAATATTGATAATTAGCGATTTAAAAAAGGAATTAAGGTCGAAATTCCTGCTCCATAATTTTCTTCTGAAATATGGCTTTAGTGGATATATATTATAAATATTCGAAACAATTTCTTCGTATTGTACATGAATTCAAAGTTTAGGAGCACGGTGTGTCTATATATATTATATATAAATTTCAATTAACGTCTTACTTCTTCAAGATAATGGACATTAAGTGCATTTTGTGTGATGGGTATTAAGACTGGGAGAAACGCGATTTCTCATTTGCGAAAGACTTTCTTAACACGTGAACTGTGTATCCAGGAGGAAGAGTGCTGGATGAAATAGAGCTTAAGGATCAATGCAAATGTTAAACGCTGAGTATTTATTTCCGCTTCTTAAAATTAATTTTCGTTTAACATTTGAGATTTTTTTATATCATCTGGTATATACAACATAATATTTTACAAATATATAAAATTTGATTTGCATCAGTGATTTAATTAATATTAGTATCAGTTGATATCATGTGATATTTCTATGGTGTCTTTGTATGATAAATACAGAGATGAATAACGTAGTTTGTATTTGTAATGATCAATTACTTAAAATATTCAGAACAATATAATTATTATTTATTTATAGATTAGTAGACATTTTATTTGCATTCGAGATTATTTTTAATGATATTCAATTAGTTCTTTTTTTGGTATATGGTAGCATAAAATAAATGTTTAAACGACCAATTTAAATGCATCTTTTTACGAGTAGAAAATTTTACATCTTTGCGCGTAATAAATAATATTAAATAAAAGACAAATTAGAATTAAAAAATTTATTCTTGTTCTTTCCAAAATTTAAGTTTTTTAGTGTTGCATGTTAAATATTAAAAAAGAAAACAGAAATGAAATCAATTTAAAGACTGCAATTTGCACGTTGCAGAGAATAATAGATCTCACTTCAAGCGTTATTTTAAAACTAATAGTTTTTATGAAAAAGCCTATAAAAAAAGATGGTCAGTTATTAGTAATATTTAAACAAATAAAATATTTCATGATAAAGATTTTAGTAATTACTATTGCTTATTGCAAGTTTAAGTAGTTAAATAAAATTAAAGTATTAAAAAAAAATTATGAATACTTTTTACATAGTTTAAAATTTATTAGGATAGTGATTTATATTTTAGTATTTTAGTATTATTATCGCAAAATACAATACTATTTATATTGAATATAATTTGGCCAGGTATGCTAATAAAATAATGTAATGAGGTCATTAAGAATCGATTATATGATAAAATGAAATATTTTAAAATAATTAAATTCAACAATGTCTTTTAAATGCCATTTAGTAGATTTTGCGAGTATCTGGCACTTTTCCATCCATGTCGATAGCTTGCAAACCAAAGTAATTGATTTGCAGTGGCAAGAATGAAATGTAAATTGAGCTAGGAAGGATTGACAGAGTAAAATTATCTTGGAAATGTTGAAATATTTTGGTATTTTATATGAAGATTCGCTGTGTAAATAGAAAGTAGGATTACTAAAGAAAGTATTATGCTATGAAAAATTTACTATAATAATGTCATTATAGTAAATAATATCTGACTGCTTATTGTTTGTGGTAAATAATTATGTTATATGAATGTTGTATCTATTGCTAGCAGCATAAGTGGTGTAATTAAATTTTGATCACAAATTTAATTCTCTTATTTGAGAAATATTTTTTCAGCTATTAGATTTCTTCTTACAGTGTTTTATTATAATTTAAAAAGAACAAAACATGTAGATTATGTGGTTGTAAAGTACCAACATTTTTACCACTTATGTTAAGACAAGATTGAACACTGATTTAATACTGATTGAATACTGATTTATCCCAAGATGCAGCAAAATTGTGCTTGAAACATTTTATGCTGACAGTCTATTAAATGGAAAGAATTGAAACGATCATGTGTTCAAAATATGTCCAGGATAGTAAACTTTACCATTTTAAATATCACTCTTGTCTTGCATATTACCTTTAGGTATCAATTTCTACATACTTATTCAAATGTTCCATTCCAAATATAATAAAGTCTATGAAATAGAATTTATTCGTTCATCATAAAGCTCTTGTATGCATGCACATAGTGCACAAAGTGATAATTAATTACTTTTTAAGTCTTATTGTTAAATGTAGTGTCACATTTGAATGCTGAATTGAAGATGATTCTTAAAATATCTGCAATATTAATAAGTTTTTTAAGAGAATATATATAGACATAGCTTTAAAGACAAGAGAGATGTTTTTTCAGGGAATAAGATTAAGCAGGTCAATGCGTCAGTATATTTACACGTTTGTGTCAGCAGTTTAGTATGCAATTACAATCAGTGCTTGAGCAATCAAATGTGAAATTGTTTAATCAAATTGTATAACAACATGATGGAGAAGTCTAGTAGAGTGTTATTCATGTAAATTGGTAGGATTTGTAAAGGAAAGGTATATAAAGCAATGTCTTCCTTGTATTTGCTATTAAGCATGTACCATTAGGAGATATTGAGTGCTTGCAATGTCGGCATTTAAATGAAATTTTTGTACATTATCTAATGTTTCAATTATGCTCGTTGTTTTATTCAAGTTATTAATCATTTTTCATCTCTGTTATTCAATAGATAAATGTTCATAACATTCTTTTATATAGATTTGTAAGCATTTGTAAGCATTCGAATGCTTCTTGTTAAAAAAATTGTTTCAGTATATCTTTTAAATTGTACAGTACACATTTTGTTCATGTAATTAGTATTTTCTCATGTTTTAAAGATAATTTTGGGGCAAATGTATAATGGTGTGATATAGATTACTAGAATCAATGAAAGATAAAAAATCTATATGCTTTCTAGGTATTCAAGAATGTATGTACATTACATGTATAAAGATATTGGGTTGACAACTAAGTGATTGCGGATTTTGCCATCACCACCTAATGATAAAATCCGCAATCACTTAGTTGCCAACCCAATACACTACTAATTTTTTATACACGTATGTTCTTTTGATTTCATTGATGTGTAAACATTATTGCGTACAGATTCCACATAAGGAAAAGATTGAATTTTTATTTCAATAATGTCGTAAATAATGACACTGCAATGTTACCTGGCAAACTTTTATATTATTGTAAAGACAATAATTTCATTCATGGCATCAAATATGTAGTGCGAAACGCATATACAAGAACACTGACTAAATGCAACAATATTTACACTAACTAAACAGTGAAAAAGAGTATTAGGAAAAGAAAGAGAAAAATAATTATAAATACTTCATGACAGACCAACTATTAGGAAACAAAAATTTAGAATCAAGAAGAAAACATAAGAATTCAGAAACATGTTACACATGCAGATTTTACATATCCATGTTCTACTTATGACCACGAAATTTTAGATTCTTCAGGAGTGTTTCTGTTGAATGTAGTGCATAGCTGAAAATATTTAATTTTTATTGAATCTTCGTGTATATGTATGCTGTGTGTAAATTGAGCATTATGAAATTGCAACAATTGATTTTATGAAAAAGATCTGTATCTTCTATATTAATATTTTTTATGGAATCACCAATATTTCTGCTGTTCAATTCACACACAATGTAGATTTCTATAGCAGTAGGACAAATAGTACAGCGATAACATGTACCTGTCCATATTGACCAGATCAATGGCTTTGCCTCTATTTACGAATGAGGAATATAAAATTATCTGAAAAAATTACAAGATTATATTTACAACTGTACAAAAAGCAAACATTTGTTGTATGTCTTGTAATCTCTCAGATCTTATATTCTATACAATTTCTATTATTTTCTAATAACAATAATATTATAAGTAATCCTGAGAGTGACATGAATAAAATTGCAATCACTTGATTATTTTATAATTTATTTCTTAATGTAACAAAGGAATGTTCTTGAGCTTGAAAAATTATTACTATTGTCTTTATTGCTCTTTACGTATAAATAATGCTGGATTAATTAGGAGAAATTGCAAAATCACTCTTGGGATTCATAGATCATGGATTTTTACAGGTGCTCTTCCACGATATCATTAAGTTATGTTATCAAAATTGATTTGGTTCTTTGTTCAGCTATGTATTATGTTTTCTATTAAGAATGCGTGTAAGCAAAAAAAAAAAGAATATTTTAAGAGGCAAGTTGGTGTTGTAAGAATGACGATACGACTTAGGGAGAATGAGACAAAAGAAAAAAGAGATATATATATAAATATAAATATATGAATATATATATTTAATAAAAATACTCTTCGGAGAAGAAATGTAAGTTCAAAGAAGTATAAGGATTAGCGTGAATAACGATGTCGTCGGGATTTCGTTAGTTTGCGCTGTTTCGTGGGAGAAAAGGAAAGGGAGAAACTATAAGAATTGTCAATACTGTCAATAGCGCATTATTAACCAAAGCTTTAGCTGCGAATAGAGACGATGATTTAATGAGAATATTCTTGCAAACGAAATCGTAGGAAGAGGATGTGTCGTTGTCGCATAAGTGAATTTTTGTAGATTTAAGTAGCATCTCCATGAGATGCTGTATAAAAAAGCAAAAGGAAAAGAGATAACGATCTCGTTAAATTTCTTTCGTTCGTTTGCAACAGCGTTTTCCAATGCTTCTTACGAAGAAGACTTTTCATAACAATTAGACTGCGGATTTTTATGCAATCATAGGATATTCGATAATGTAAAAATGCTCAGAACGCATATAATAAATATCTTTTTAGGTTCCATTTTTTCAGTTGTGACCACAAAAATTTGAATTTGCGTAAACATCCTCAGCCTAATAATGACGTCGTATTCGTGTTTCACGGAACTCCCAAATTTTGTATAAAACCTATGATTGGTGTTTTTATTATTTTTTATATTATATAAATAAATTATACATTAAAGGAGTTCCTAAAAAGTTCTAATTGGAAAATGCTGATGTCTTCACCCTTTTGATGCAGCAGAAAGTTGCACGATCGGTCTCCATTATCCAAATCAGTGTTGTCCTCGAACAAAGCTTCTTGTATTGTTTTGTCGTTGCTGGAGTATCGCTTGAAATAAAGAGATTAACGAACAAAAATTGCGCGGGGATATTCAAAGTAGACGTCAGTAGATGGCACTCCAGTAGCATAACAGAGACAAGATGGGGGAAGTCCCTTAATCTGTGAAGCTTAACATTGGACAACATTGATTTCAGTAATTAGCATACGATAATCCTGTAATTAAACGGAAATGGATGACTCGAGACGATTTTTATGCCGAAAGGATCGTATTTAACGCACTACTTTCCCTTGTATTGTTATACAAGATGCTTTCTTGTTAGGTAAACGAAATAACGAATCTTAATTTATTCTTTATATTTATATTCGTAACCTCAACACTAATGGAGATTTGAAAGAAGAAAGTTCTTCTAAATAGAGAGAACTCTCATTCGAGATAATACTAAACAATTAAATGTATTATATAGTTACTACAGTTGTATATAATGTGTATAATGAACGATCGTTTCTTTTTCTTTTTCAGTTCATTGAGTTTTCTATCTTTTAGTAATTTTTCTTTCTTCTTTTTCTTCTTCCTGTATTTTTTATACACGTGCAGTATTGCAAAGCTAATTTATGAACATTATGTATCATTTACTCTCGTATCTGTAAACATGACTAGCCGAAACTTCTTGTAAATAGACATTTCTCGTAATAAAACCTACCTGAAGTAATCAGGACCTGATCTTCAAATTCACCTTCGGACCCTTCTTACGAAGTATTTCAATGTGAAAGTATGACAATGATTTTAAATAATGGAAACGAAAACTGACAATAATCAAGTTGATTTATTGCAAAGATACTAGATCATTCGCATAGTGCGATTGCAAATAAATCATAATCTCATTTGCATCATGAGTTCATTATTGTCTAATCTTAAATCTCTGATGGGCAGGCAAATGGCTATAAATCCACAAAATACTCGTAATATGAAATAATAATAGGTTTTATTGGGACTATAAGCAAAAAAATAGCAATAGGAAATATATTAGAATATCTTGTTTTGCCCAAAGTTTGACTTATACTCTTTTACCTATCCACCAGAGAAATATACTTCGGGTTTCTCCAATTTTCTTCTTTTAACTGTAATTAAACTTAACCCGTTAGGTTCTGCGAATAAATAAAAAATAAGAAGTGACTTCCCTCTTTGTTCAAACGAACACGTTTATTGTTGAAAAATAAAATAATCATTTCTGAATCCTAACGAGTTAATTTGCAAGTACATCGACGCTTAAAACATTCAGTCGACATGTATAACGATTTACAATAGTCTGACTAACGACATTAAAATATGAAAAAATTTGTCCTTGTAAAAATTTATATAACAATACAGGGTGACTATACAATTTTCAATATTCAACTCTTTATCGTATCAATTTACTTACATGGTGATCGATATTTCACTAGAAAATACATTTTATTAAAATATTTAAATTACCAAAGGATATAACAGCTTCCTCCGCGAAAAGGCTTTTCAAAAATAATTTTCTCTGATTACCCTGTATTATTAACATAACATTTAAATTTATATATGACACGGATTAAATATGACATACGATATTTTGAAAAAGTATCACTTATTTACGTTTTGTTCTTTTTACCGCTAGTTTACACGATACAACTTGTTCGGCAGTATTTGTTTCAATGTTGTACAATACACTTCAACACTAGAACTTCATGTTTGCGCGGGAAATAGTTTATATAAAGGACGAATAGAATAAACATAAACGTAACATGTACATAATAATAATATTTTTTTAAAATCTTGATTGGACATAAATGTTAATATTAAAAACTAAAGAAACAAAATGTGTTCACAGTAATTCATTATGTACATACTATGTCTTTCATTGAAGTATCTGAGTTTTATCTAGACCAATATTACTCCTTATTTATTCTGCTTCCACTTTATTTTCAATCTTTCTTCCTCTCTTTCATTGTACTAATAAAATATAATCTCAAGGATAATTGTACTTGATAGATCACTGACTCTTCATCATCCAAACGAGTATTATTGATTTCTAGATAATAACTACTTAATCCTTTCAAGATATATAATACTTCTTGAAATATTTAAATTAGACTGTGGATATTCATGCAAATTCATATTTTTATGAATATAATTTAGGAAATGGACTATATTTTGGACATTTTGTATCAGTTTGGATACTATGTTAAAAATAGAAATTTTCCAGAAACGCTTAAGCATCCACAGTGTAATTATTACATTTCTTTATCAAGTATGCGAAGAAAAAAAAAAAAAAAGAAAAAGAAGAATATTCCAATATATAAATTAAGATGAGCTAATCTCAAAAGGATTAAGAATATCGGCAAACGTGAAATTCCTGTGTTTAAGGCTACGAGATTTGTACACTTTCATTGGCATAAATTACGTTTCAATGTGACCCTGCAACTGACCCACTATCTTCCTTACCCAACCTGCTTGGCTCTGTCCCGCCGACACATCGTCGTTCTCTTCACCACTGTTTGACGAGCAATTGCTCTGCAAACTGTTCTTAGAACAATGATATGTTCCACTTTCAGACACAGGAGATCTCACCGGAATTTTACAGTCCAATTCTTGCTGTCCCTTTAAGAAAACCGACTTAACCTTCAAATAATCGGGTTTCTGAGCCACGTTAGGTTTGCATTTCGTCGTTGCAACATTTTGTCCTGAGGGATTTACCGCTGTGATAGACTCTGTTTTCTTTTTCGCTGGTACCGGTGGCGCCACTTTGTTCTTAAATGGCGGGCAATCTTCGGGAGGCTGACTCGATTGTGGCCTGGCCACCAGAACCTCTTCGATATCGCTAAATATTGCACTATCCCGGAACGCGTCGTCAACATCCGCATCTACGTAGTTCTCAATCGTCTCGAATGATCTTTCATAGAAACTATCCGTTTCACTTTCTCGGTTCTCTATACTTTCTTCATCATCTTTCTTCTCTTCCTTAGTCTGTGACTGACTATTCGCCTGCTGAAATCGTTTGCTTTCGAAAAATAGTACACTTGGATCCGCATAGTCAGACTGAGCGATCCGAGCACCTAAACTTGAGCTTCCCTGTTTGTAATAAACCGAAGGGATTCTCAGATCAGAAACCCCCCTCGCTGTGCATCCCACAAGCTCTTCCACATCCGAAGAGGATTCCCTCGAATGCTTCATTTTGCTCTTCTTCTTTAACTTACCTGTACTCAAAGAACGGAAGTACTTGGTCCTCTCCAATTCTTCGCTACACTCTAGAGTCTCTGTGCTCATGGTGTTCCTCAGACCTTGAAGACGATTGCCAGCTTTAGAAAGGACGTTCTTGAATATGGTGCTCCCACTCGTGTTTGCCCTATAGATTTTATGATCAGGGTGTATGTTCGTGGTGGTGGATGATATATGAATCTCTGAATAAGCGTCTGTCAATGTATCGTCCAATGAACAAAAGAATGTTGATGTGGATGTTGAAACGGAAGTCGGAAATTTGGCAATTCTTCCTTCTGGTTGACATGTAGAAGCGTACCTTTCCATGTCCTCCAAGTTAATCTCTGCTGGCTTGTCTGAAGCTATGGTAAATGGTCTCTCGCTCATAGGTTTGCCATCCCTCTGCAAGAACCGTGACTTTGTTACGTTCTGATTAGAATTAGGGTGAATTTGGAAGCTACGTGGAAGAGAACCACACTTTTGGGGCGATGTTGGCAACCCTTCGCATAGTTTGGTTAACCAGACTGCCGGACGAGTCGGACTGTCATTTCCATCCAAGCTTTTCTCTTCTTGCAGACCTTCCCACACGTGTTGCAGGTTATCATAGTTTCCAAAACCTTTGTTAGACTCGGTAACCTCTTGGTTAACTTCAGTTGTACATTCGCCATTTTCAGTCGTTCCTTTGTCGCTTTCTACAATTTGAATTTCATTTTCCTTCGTAACTTGTGGTTGAGTTGCTTCTTCGTTCCTCGATGTTGAATTATCTCTTATCCTAAGCGCAGTCTTGATAACTTTACTCTCTGTTACGATACTCTGTTTCTTGAATGCTTCAAACAACGCTTTCTTTTCTTGTACAAGGTTAATCTTATTTTTCGAATTACTGTCCACTGATTTATTATTTTCAGTTTTGTTTAAATTATCATACAGTAATTGTAGCGTAGGTTGATGGTCACGGGAAGAAGATAACGAGTTCCAAGTATTATTCGTTTTAATGATTCGCTCTCGATGACCTGATCTATTACGCGATATCCTGTTGTTAACCGAATTGTCTGCAATATAGTTCGTATTTTCTGAGTCACTGTCATCAGACGTGTCAGCAGATATACGTTTATTGAAACGTTGCTGCTGTCTGACGTTGATTATGCTGTTCGTCCGCTGCTTCTCTAGGAGCTTCTGGAATTCCTGGTTTTGCATGAGTATATGACCAACTATTTCCTCGACTGTTTGCGCTTGAGTCTGCTGTTCATTGTTCTCTTTGGTTTCAGGTGGTGGAGAGTTCGTATGTTTGGCTTTCTCGATAATCGCGCATTCGGTCTCAACGGTAGCAGACCCCGTATCACCCGTATCTTCTTTTTGTTCTTCGTCAGACTGGTTAAAGCACACATAAGATTGAAAACCTGGCTCTGATTTCCTCCTCCAACCGGTAAAGCGATCCTAAATGCAATAGTAAATATTTTTCACGTGCCACATAATCAGCCATAATTTGATAGAAAAGCACAATGATAATTTTTTAAAGTTCTGAACATAACCTCTAAATTAAAGAAAATTATTTATATTTTTAAGTACCTTGACTTTTGATCCGCGTCCGTCTGAAGTTTTAAATCCTTGTTCATTAGAATCCTCGTTTTGATTTTTCCGTGGCGATGCTGGAGAATCCTATTAGAATATTAGAAAACCAATTAAGTTAAGTATAATTGGAAGAGATAAAGTTGGAGAGTGTTGTACAGAGAACATCTGAAGCCGTACGTACCTCAGTTGTAGTCTCAGACCTTCTGCCACCTTTCTTGAATTTCTGTCTAAGTCCTGTCTCAGATCTCCGTCTTTCTTTCTCCTGTTTTCGTTTCTCTAGATACTCTGGAGGTGCAGAATACTGCTTCTTCGCCGATCCTCTATCTGCCAAAGCGTCGTCTGCGTAACAGTTTTATTATTGTTATACAATTATCGTTTAGTTCAGTATGAGAAAAGTATTCGCAATTTAATGTATAATCCTACCCTCTGGTTGCATCTGGCCAAGTTGCAAGACCAATTGTCTCGCATGCGAAGGTATAACCGCGTTATAATTCTCCAAAATTACCCTTTTTATCTGTAAAGTCCATTCTCTTTTCTGTTCCAAGTTTCGTGCCTAATTATAATAAATATTATATATGAAATACACTAGTGTAATATTAAATTAATATTGAATTTAATGTAAAGATTATAGTTATCAATATACAAATGGTTATATTACCTGAAGAGTATACTGTAATCTGGGATTATCGAAAGGAATCACGTGGAAACTAAGTGGTTCGCCTGGTATACTCTCAATGAGCATTAAATTCGAACACTGCCAATACAAAATAGTAAGGCATTAGTAAATAAGTTTCATTGTACAAAAAGGCAAATAGTAGAATAGATACATACCATAATGTGAGCTTTGTAGACTAGAAGCCCATCCTCCTTTTTCTTAGTGAGTAAAAGCATGCGGTCAAATAAGAAAGCATGCCTAGGAGCTTTGGCCCTCCACATTCTGAATCTTCCTTCTGCTACCAGTTCCCCACTAGTCGTTAAATCTGGACCAGGCCAGCCGTACAAAAGGGACTGGATCTCTTGAACACGCACTGCGTGCTCGTGCCTTCGTTTCATTGCATTTATGTGCTTTGCAATATCAGTCATAGCAGCCAGTGCCGCCTCAATTGCCTTGCTACCTTCAGTCTCATTTTCTCTTACCTCGCAATCTGCTGCATACTCTTTTGACAAATTCTGTAAATAATAGATCATAAAACTATATTGTTTTTCTTTTATGTAGTGATAAAATTGAAGATACAATTTACCTCCAGAAGTAAGTGGTACTTGAGGATCCTTTGAACAGGTTTCAAAAGAAAGGATCCAAGAGGTAATGCATGACCTAGGGCTGCTTGTCTTTCTCGGAACGCGTGTGCAGTCTTTTCTTGACTCATGAGGTCGGTCAGAACGGAAACTGTGCTAAAATGAACAGTATTAATACCAAGCTACAATTAAGAGATATAAGCATAGCAAATAAGAGATATAGCAAGCATCAAGTAGCATTTGTTTCCACCAGATGATCTTGCTATATCTTACCTTGGATAATTGGTACAATATTCTGTATACACTTTAAATCCTGACTTGTGCTTTATGAATGTGTTTGCTACACTGACTGGATCCAGACCACATTCCTCTATCTCTTTCAGGAACTCTCTGAAATCAAATTATGTTATAAATAATTCCAACCTTTTTATGATATACATAAGAAATTACTTTACCTGTTGAACTCGAAAATATCCTCAATATTACTAAATAAGTTACTCAGCTGCATTTGATCCACAAACGATGCCGAATCGTTTCTCCAAAATATAAGGTAACCCTTAAAATAACAAAAAATAACGAAATAAGTTTCATAATTTGATAGATGATATTGATGAGAGGTAATGCAGCTACATCTAAATGTTTACCTGGATGACCTGTCGCAGATGTTCCACGTATATCGCCTCGGTGTCGACTATCTCAAGAAGTACCCTTTCCATAGGATTCCGATGGGGGTCGCAATAACGCGGCCTGTGGCACAGGGGATTGAAAGGATCCTCCTCTCCGCTATTTCTTCTTTGATCACTTCCATCATCTTCTATTCGACAGTTGGCCTCCGAAACTGTCACCACTCCACTATCCCCAGAACCTGTTCCCAACATTTTATCATTCATTAAGTAGATTTATTGAAATGCCTAACAAATTCTACATAAATTGCAGTTTAATTGAATCGTCTTACACACTAACAGATTGATCTATAAAGATTGCTATCTATCCAAAGGATCCTAAATTCTCCAGATTAATTTTGATCTAACTAACCAAGAAACTACTTCATCAGACTTCATTAAGTTCTCTATCAAGATCAAAGCTAATGCAAGTGCTTATCCTCGCTACGACAGAAACATTCCTTTCTTCCAAACTGGTTCTAAGTGTCAAACGACTTCCATTAAAACGAAAGTGAAAAAACTATGTGCTCGAAAGAACATTTTTTAACGTGTAACGTGTTATCAGACGGTTGCTTGATCGTCGAAACGCACACGTTTCCTTGCGATTCCAGGCCGTGGCAACGGTTTCCCTTAACGATGACCACGGAATGCCGAGAGAGAAGTTTATTGCCACTGCCGCTATCATTACTGTCATTGCCGTTGATTACGCTACAGCGGTGGAGAAAGTCGAAGGCCTTGAAATCTCTTTCGACCAATACATCTAGAAACGGATTTCTAAGGTATTTTTCAAACTTTTTAAACCTTGACGCTATACGTTCATTTATTATAGTGTGTTGTACAACTTTACAAAGCCATTCTCTTCTAATAAATCAATAGGCGCAAAGAAAAGAGTGTTGAAAGAAAATCTAAAATGATCTATAGAGGTACATCGATTGACGCACTGCTGCTTGATGATAATTTTGTTTAGCTTTTGGTATCTTTCTCAAGAAGAATTACAGCAATACTGTTGACATTGTATACTTGAAGGAAAAGTATAAGAAGGAGGTAAAAAGAAGGTGTATGATCTAGGATTATATCGGAGATTATCCTTTAACTATCCTTCTAATCATCGACTGTTGTTTTTAAATCTAAAACGTAAAGGAAATACTTCTTCTATCTCCTTAAAGAAACTCGCTAGAAGACTCTCCAAACAGATCATCTAACACCAGCAATCCTCTTCAAACCTTCTACTTTCACCAACTTTGGAAAAGCCCTCTGAACCCTCACCTTGAGAGCTGGCGCAAGTGTCTGCCAGCGATTCGACCGACGCCAAATAAGGATTGATGGTGCACTGGTTGCCCTGGTTACTGCACCCGCTGGAGGAGGTACTCGAGCTTCCAGAGGACGCAACGGAGCTTCCAGAAAGCGGTCTTGCAGCGTTTCTGCATCGTCTGTTGTACCTAAGTGGCGTGAGACCGTTGCTTTCGCGTCTATATGATTTCTTCTCTACTGTACACTCGCTTCTATTCTCTTGTTGGCTGTTCTCCAGGGTTTGTAACGCGTCGTTCTCTTTCTCAGGCGTAACGTCATCAGCGACTATGTCTACCACCGTGTTCTCTGACGTCGGATGCTCGGCCATAGCGTCATCCGGTTGAGGTTTGGATAATTCAGGATGGAACTGGCCGAATATGGAGCCTCGATGGGATACCAGGCTCAAACGTTTCTGTAGTGCCGCTGGTATGTTGCAGGCAGGCGGAAGTACCACGTGGTCGGTGTAGCCATTGCCCCGGCGAGCTAACTCGTCGAACATCCCCAACAGCTGGGGCACCAGATCCGTACTTGTTCCTGGAACACGAAGAGATGGAAGTTAGGCAAGCTGATCATGGTAGAAGTCGTGGAATATTTTTTATATGTGATATATGATACGAATGTAATTTTAGGTAACTTGTGGAATTGAGTAAGCAGAAAGTCGAAAGTAGGTAACAGTTCTGTAAGATTCTGTCCGAGATTGGAAGATTACTTAATTCTCCGAAGCAGCGGTTCTCAATCACAGTGTTCGCGTATCTTCGATGATATGGCATTTTTAAATCTTTTCATTCGACGATTCATTCGCTCTTTAATTTTGGTCTCAATGGTGCACACTTACGCGAAGATTATAAATTTCTGCTCAAAGGATAAAAACAACAATTCGGTAGGTAAATTGATCGACTCTGTTTTACAAGAATTTGAAGTTTAGTTATTAATTGTTTAATTTTGCCATCAGAATACGTTATTTATTATTTAATTCTCCATCAATTGTACAATTAAACTTGACGGAATTGATCAACTTAGCTTCTGCATGGTTCGAACGTTTGTTCGTAGAAACATGTGTATTGAATTTTCTAGGGATCCCTAGATGAATAGGATTCCCTAGAGTTTCATTAAAATCAGTGTTCGCTAAGGTTACAGAGAGTGTAATACTGCAAAAAGATTGAAAAGAAACATTGAACATACTTTCCCTAAATAATCTTTGCCAATGCAATTTTCGATTTTCCTACTAATATTTCATCAATTTTTGTTCTTACACTCGCATAAAATGCAAATTGAAGAATTACACCTAATTTCGGCTAACATTCCCAAAAAATATCATAGAGAGAGTTTCAAAAGATACTTTGGTGTTTATCGATATTGCCAAATATTATTAGCAACTAAATATTGTTATTATCATTTCAAAATATGATTTACCCTTAAAAATCCCTAGATATACTATTCTAACCTCCACCTAAGGCATCGAAATCTTGTTACCAATATCTACACTCGATCATTCGGTTTAGAAAACAGTTTCGTTTCGGCTATCTTCCACTTGAGGCACGATAAGATCGGAAGAAAGTTAGAGAATCGACTTCACTAGGCACTTTATCGCATCCAGACGGTCCGATTTCGCACGTGCAACGGGGAATTTCGTTTATTGCGAATATGGTGTGTCTGGCAAGGCAGAAAGCTCGTGCTTTTACTTCGAGCGAAGCATAACAATATCGCATAAACAAACGTGCAGCCCTGATGGTTTCCAATTCCCCACGAGTCTGACGTGAATCAACGTGGTCCGATGAACTTGTATCGCGCGCGGTTTTTGCATTTCGCGCGCGCTGAAATTCTATAGGGTGATCCAAGGAGAAAGTTCTTAGGCGAAAGTCGCAGCCGATTTTTTAAGTTTTCTTTAACAGTAATATCGGATCTTTCCTTCTTCTTCCGTGCAAAAGATTGAGTTACAATTTTAAAAAATTCTGTTTCTTTTTAATTATTATCATTTAACTGAGATTCTAGATTTTTTTTTCTTCTTTCATACAGGAAATTAAGGCAAATTAAAAAGATAATTGCGTGCACACGAGTATATCTAATGTTCATTTTTATTTCTTTTTTTTTTTTTTATTTAATTAAGATTTTAGATTGTTTCATTGATTACTAGCTTGATAAATTGGGGAAATTTTTATATCACTGAACATATTTTTTACAATTTAGTGATTAGTAATCTCTTTCCTGTTTTTCTTCTTTTTTAAATTTGATAATTAGTAAATTTTTATATTTCTTTTATGGTTCCTTGATCGAAGAACTATTTCGACAAATTTCTCTTTTTTCTATAATTCACTAAATAGTATTTTTCCTGCAATTCGTCGTTTAACGAACGTTTCTTTACGACACGATGATCGGCAAACATCTCCTGTAACGTAACAATTAATGTGCTTCTTTTTACGCCACCGCTATCAGCGAATATTTTTATTTTAATTAGCTTAGCTCAGCTTTCCACTTGGGAATAATTAACTCAGTTTCCACGTTTATGTAGGAAAAAGTTGCAACGGTAATGATCCGAGCAAGATATACGGAGCCCTCGGTGCAAGAGCCGGTGCAGAGGAAGTTATTCTTTCAGAATTTGCAGCTGTGTCGAGCATAAATGCAAACACGGCTCGTAAAGAACGTGCAAAGAAAGCAAACCGTATTTTTCCACCGTGGGATTTATCGATGGGCCAATTTGCTTGCCGGACATTTGCGTCCAAACAAGAAAGTAAAACATTTGTTGCAAATATTCCCAACTTACCTTTTCTCTCGTAAAATCTTTCGCTAACTTATTGCAGCGAGACATTCCTTTTCCTCGATTATAACTTTGATAAAAATCCTCAATTATTTTCTACTCGTACAATATTCCAGCCCGAAGATATTTCACCACTGATCATCGATATTTTTATTCAATGTTCTCTATAAGGCATAAAATTCCTAAAATATCTAAGAACTTTTACACTATAATCCGACACATTTACTTCATCTTCATGAAAACTCGAAATCCTTTCGTCTCTACACTTTCTTCGAACAGAAGTTTGAGATTTCGAATTTCTTCAAACTTTGCTCACCGATCTAGTTACTCCATCTCGAAGATATCGTTCGATCTCAATTATTAATATTTCCAATATTCCCTATAACATTGATAACTGCCAAAATTCCTATGCCATAATGCAAAACGTTTAAGATATCTCATTCTCAGAGACGTTTAGTTAATCTTTAAAAATTTCTTCGCTGATGTAAATATTCCACCGCGAAGATACTTCTCGATCAATTTATCGATACCTTTAACGACACTAACAATTGCCAAAATCACCAAAAGTCCCTAAACCATAATCCAAGACACTCGTCTTATAGCAATCTCGAATATACATAGTCGATGCTTGAAACTGAAATACTCGACCCTAAAAATATACCTATCTCGATCAGTTGATCTTATTAATGCTTGCAGTGTTTTCTCAATGCGCTGGCAACTGCCAAAATCCCGGCAATCCCCAAACACATAGCGTATCGTATCTTCAAAGTGATTTAGTCGATTTTGAAACATTGTATTTTTTAATATTCCCCATTTTAATACGTCCTATTCTTAAACTACGTCACGATCAATTGTTTTAACGCTTCCCCTACGACCTTATTAATTTCCAGGATTCCCCGAATCTGCAAAAGTTGCTCAATTATGATCCAAAAGCATCGGAATATGTTAGAATGTTTCATTCGCAAAGACATTTGTCCGATTCTCAAACTTTCTTCGCTAATCTAAATATTCCATCCTGAGAGCGCTGGTCGATAAATCCTGAAATCTCGACACAATCAGTTCATCCATCTCCAGCAGCGTATCGAGGTCCAGAGCAAGAGGAGCAAGAGGAGGAGATGAGGAGATGAGAAGGAGGGGGAGGAGGAGGAGGAGGAGGAACAAACAAAAAATAACTAAACAGAGAATCTAGTAACGTGGAGAGGCAGATCAGGCCGACACGGTATCTCCCTCGCTCCGCTTCTTTCCGCTTTGCTCCGCTTCGCTCGTTGCTGGCCATATGCGTTGCCTGCGCCGATCGCGATGTTGCACTTGGCTGGAACTCGGCTAATAATAGAACGGGACCAACTTTCGTCTCGGCCTCGCGTGCACCAGCTTCCTCGCGGCTGTCACGCTCGAGACCGATGACACGCTTCGCCGTCTCACCTCGCACCCGAATTAACGCCTCTATTATTCGTTGCTGCAGCGTTATAGTTGCACAATTACTGACATTAACATATGGACGATTTACAGCCAAGTAACTCTTTCAAAATCGAGCCGAACGACTCGAGACCTTTCGAAAAGTCGGAGGAATTAGTCGTCCCAGATGACGTACAAAAAGAGAGTTGTGAAAAAGTCGCAAATGGGCCGGATTGGCAAAGACAAAGGTGAAGGTCAGGTTCTTGCAAAAGTTGTTTTTTAAGATTGAACATTTTTTAATGTCTATTACGCGTATTTCGGAAATTTATACGACCACGAGGATCTTATTTTTAATCCTTCTAGAGGATTTAGTAACGCGGGTCTGTCGATAACCACCGTGGACAGTCGCTTTTTTTTCGTTCGTTCAACTTTATGTTAATTCTTGCGTTAACGAAAATTGAGAAACTGATTAATTGGACGATACAAGGAGTTGCGTGAAATTAGACGAACGAAAGAAATATTGTAACAAGGAACGTGCAATTTCAGGGTTGAATTTTGAAACCGGCCGTTTAACCAGACCTGGTAAGCCTAGCGTTGAGGAGTTTAGCTTCTCTCTGTGTAGTTGGCATTTTTTCAGGATTAAAATACTGGTTTATCGCGACAGGTGAGTAGAAATTACTGACTTCCGGTGCGAGAAGACAAATGGCGAAGGGTGGATTTGTTGGGATTTAAAGATGCTCCGTGGCGTGACCCCGTTCTCCGATTCGTGAGAAGCGATCCAGCGGACCGATGAAGTAATCCGAATCGGATGATAGACGCAGCAGAATGTTTCAGATGGACTTTGTGGAATTTTGTCTGGGATCGACTGCTTTCGAGGTATACGTTGGGAATAGAGTGTTGGAACTGATTTTTTCTTAGAAATAGAACCACCTTTGATATACCATATCTGTATATCTTCTTTGTGAAACTATTCTCTAGTGATTTCTGGTAATTTTCTTGAACACTGGAATAACAAATCCCTAGTGAGTATTTAAATATACCATATATAAAGATAATTGCGCTTAAAATGGTATAAATAAATAAGCACACATTAATCATGTTTAAATGTCGATAAAAATGAAGGTTGTACACGTATTTCATTATAGCTTTAAATTCATCTCATTCGTTCGAAGTTGACCTGATGTTGATTAGGTTAGAATAAGATGACTGCACGATTACTTGGTTATTTATACTATTCTAATTGTAATTATTCATATAATATTATGTATATAGTATATATATATATATATATATATATACACATAATTACACAATTATCATACAAAGCTTACTAGATCCTCTAGCCATGATTAAATCAAGATCTCCATAGTATAGTACAAATCTTCAAACTACATATAATAATACATACATGTAATTCTTCCAAAAATAATTTGTCTCACAAGCATTTCATTCTAACATATATTCTATATATATGTTACATAATTGGAATACAATTAGACTTCTATCGTCTATTTTAATTTGTGAAACTATTCTCTAGTGATTTCTGGTAATTTTCTTGAACACTGGAATAACCAATCCCTAGTGAGTATTTAAATATACTATATATAAAAATAATTGCGCTTAAAATGGTATAAATAAATAAGCACACATTAATCATGTTTAAATGTCGATAAAAATGAAGGTTGTACACATATTTCATTATAACTTTAAATTCATCTCATTCGTTCGAAGTTGACCTGATGTTGATTAGGTTAAGATAAGATGACTGCACGATTACTTGGTTATTTATACCATTCTAATTGTAATTATTCATATAACGTTACGTATATAGTATATTCAAATGCACACCAGGGGTTGCTTGTTCCAGTGTTCACGAAAATTACCAGAAATCACTAGAGGATAATTTCACAAATTAAAATAGACGATAGAAGTCTAATTATATTCGAATTATGTACATATATGTAGAATATATGTTAGAATGGAATGCTTGCGAGAAAAATTATTTTTGGAAGAATTATACGTATGTATTATTACATGTAGTTTGAAGATTTGTACTATACTATGGAGATCTTATTTTAATCATAGCTAGATGATCTAGTAAGTCTTTGTATGATAATTGTGTAATTATGTGTATATATATATTGCATTAAATATATTATTACATTAATAATAATAACATTATATTAATTATATTAGTATAAGATGTTCGTAGTCGTATAAATCTTCAAACTACATGGAATAATTTCTTTCAAAAGCATTTGACTCTGATATCAAAGGCTGTAATTATTACGAAACAAATTTTCTTCTCTTTCATTGTACCTTCAAATACTTGCAGTCTGGCGTAATCCTGGTTTAGAGAAATTTCAAAGCGCGAATTGGCGAGTGAAACTTTAAGAACATCTTCATTATACTTTCTCGACCGGAGCAACATCTTTTCCAGGCTCAACCATATGATTTGCCCATGTATGATGACGCATTTATGCATCTTCGAAAAGTATACCGGTTGGCCGGTCTTCAATGAGGCATCGTGGGAAAACTTGGAAATCACCAGCCAGTTCAAGTACATTGAACTTCACTGGCATCGTGAAGAACGGCCACACGTTGACATTTATATGCTTTTTATCGTGAACGGGGCCCACTGTACTCCGCTCTACTGGGTGACCTAAAACTCCATGGCCACAATACTTTTTCTAAAGATAATCCCGCGTACCGCTATTCTTTCAATCTTTCGTTTCATTTTCAAGATTCAAGAATTTGTCTAATCGTTATAATTAAAAATTACTCCCGTGGCCACTATTCCTCGTATCGTTTATTTTAGTTCCTATTTAAGAATTTCCCTAATCATGGTAATTAGAAATAATTCCTTAGGCCACGTTATTCTTTGTACTTTTTATTACGACTGCTATTTAAACATTTTTCCAATGACAACCAACCAATAACGTTTCCAATAGTTTCTAAAAATAATTAGAGACAATTTCCTGATCCATCGTTTTCTTTGCTTTGTATGTCGATTTGTTTGAAAAATTTCAATTTGATTGTCCTCCTAATCGGAATAATTAAAAAAAAAACATAATCTAAATCAATATTTTTTCCATTTTTCATTCGGATCTCCGTCTCGATTCCTTTGTAAGGAACTGAAACATTGCTCGGTTTCTCATTGCAGTTTCACGGACAATTTATAGTTGGATTAAAATAAACCGAAAGCCGGGAAAAAGATTAGTTTGACGTTTGATGGGTGTATAAGGCCGATGATACTCTCCTCGCAAGGCTTAGATTTACTGCGATCCACTTTTATGCTCCATCTTGCTCAGTCAGACGCTTTCCTCTCGGTTATTCACCTCGAGATCTGTCCAGAACGACCCTGTTTCTCGTCTTTGCGTACAGATTAATTTTGCTTCCTTTACGAAACAGCGAATAAACCGACAACTTGACGCTAAGGGTGGACGAGACGATTCGAGAAACCCGATGAAGAAGCGAGATGTTGTACTTTGAAGGATGTACAAGTTCCTTTTTCCTCGAGAAACTTGTCTTCTTCCACGGAAGAACAGGAATTCCAATTGTGAGCATATTGTCGAACATCGAATTCCAATTTAACATCACAGACAAAATCAATTAATCGGAGATTTATTTGTCAAAAAAATGAAAAAAAAAAGAAGAAAAGAAAAGAAAAGAAAAGAAAGGACTCCTAACGAGGATAAGAGCACCCTTTTCTAGATAACTATTTATCTAACATACCGGAAAAAGAGAAAAATACTGGTTTTGATTAAAAAAAAAAAAACTTGTAATTTATCATAGAAAAAAGGGTCAAAGTTATCGGGAAATTGCACAATTATTACTACTAATTACAGCAGATATTATTAGAAGACATAAGGAAGGCTATCGAGTTTAAGAAGCAAAGATGACATCATTTTTTGATAAAAATCCCTGGCACGATTAAACGTTAGTTTTAGGAAGCAGTTGTTTACGTGTTTTCGAGCTACGATAAATGATTAACACGCTGCTAGAGCAAACAACACGTAAGAGACGTAAATCGTCTTCTCTTACACGAAGCAACAAATGTAAAAGCAACTGTTTAATTCTCCCACCGAAAACTCTTAAGTCGTCTTCTATTAAATAAAATAAATAAATAAAACTGCGATATTTTATCATGAATTTACTTTATATATAACGATTGTCCTAAGTTGTAAGATTTTTGAGCGCTAGTGTACATTGAAAATAACCGGCCGCAGGCGTTTGTTTCTACAGAAATGCTCTTTCAATTTGGTATAATAAGATTGCTCGTAAAATCTCTTTTTTTTTTTTTTTTTTCTTTTACTTTCGTAGCTCGTGCCACAGCGTGCGGATAATCGTTTCGTAACTACCGTGTAACGCCATAAATTGCTGGTGATAAACGACGTTGCGACGGTTACTTAATTGCCTTTTGTAGCCTCTCAGTTTGTGACCCTTCGACGCGCGACCATTTTCATATGCCAACGAAAACTGGCCCCGGATTAACGTGGAATCCGGTTACCTGGGGAACTTTTGTCGGGAAAATAGATCGTTCCGGCGCAGTGCGGCGGAAAAAAGTTGAAATGATCATCGCTCGATTTTGATCTTATTATTCGATGATACTATCGGTGTGTAAGCGTTAGAAATGTAAGCGACAATTCGCCAAAAAATCGACAAACTTTTCATTCAATTAACAAAAATCGAGAAACTTATTTATATTAATCGGATCATATAAAAATGTACACGAAGTTAAACGAACAAAAGAAGCAACGACGAATGCACAGTTTTAAATTAAATTTTTAAATCGGTCGGTTGACCGGGCCTGCTAAGGTTTGTGTTAAACGTTACCGTGTGTGGTTAGACAAAGAAATAAATATTCGAGATATTTCGACCGAGCCAAGTGGCAGACGAATCACCAACAAAGATTCGATATCGCGTCGGATCGCCTGGTGTCAAGTTTCAGTCAGAAAACTGCACGTCGTAGGCTACTTTTTTGTTTACCTTTGTCCCGAATCCTCGTTCAAACGGCGCAACGTGGAACGTGAAATCTAAACGTGAAATCTAAACGTGAAATCTAAACGCGAAAACGTGGCCTGCAAACGCGCGAACCTATTCCGTGAACGTGCGAACGTGGCCAACGAATTTTGATTTTTGTCCCGAATCCTCGTTCAAATGCCGGACTGTGCGGCATGCAACGTGGCTATTAAGGCGGATCCGCAATGCGCGACGTGTAATCCACGATTGCGGCACGATTTACGTTCGACGTTTGACAAAGGGATTGATCACAGACGAGGCGTGCTATTGATCATAGACGAGGCGTGGAATTGTCGAATTCCACCGTTGACTGTGTCGGACGATTTAACCAGCGAAGGGACTGACATGGAAATAATTCGACAGTAGCGGGTATTACCTCGTGAAAACCAGCGATTTCTACAGCGCTACATATTACCTCGCTTTCCACAAGTATCGGTACGCTCGCCACAGAATTCTTTACGACTATATTACGTGCATTATGCAAAGCTTTTTAAAACTCCGTCGGTAAAGGACATTCAAATACACGCTAGAGTTTATAATATGGAACGGTTGAATTTAAAAAAATGCACATTTTTTCTTCCATTTTGAGCACGCAATTTGAAAGAGACGTGACTTCTCTTCGACTTATTTTAACTCCATATCATAAAACAAACATACTTTACGTATATTTCTATATATTTCTATAATTATATATATAATTATTTATATTAATAATATACACATGTACATCGAAATATTGCATCCTGAAAATCTTCAACAGGTTTGGCAATAAGTGGTGAAGCAAAAGCGTCAGCCTATATTTAGACTACCTCCTCTAAGAAGCGATAACCAGCTACTACATTCCAGTGGTTTGGCTGGCAAATCAAACCATGTCCTACATTGTTCCAGTCGTTTTTGATACTCTGAAAGTGGTAGACTACAACGCCAATGGATTCAAGCAAAAAACAAAAGACGAATAAAACAATAGCAACCGCGCACGTTTCAGCCAGTGCTGGACATTGAGCCGTCTACGCGATTCCAGTAACAGACGTTGGAACGACGTTGTATTCTCGATGGTGATATGTAAGCAAACACTGGAACAAAAGGTTGATTTTCGGACTGGAACGACAGCACGCTACTGCAATGAAAACACTGTTTACGTTATTTTAGTTTCGATCCAGTGCTGGACCGGACTCGCTGGATTGAAATGGTATCTAGCGGGCCAATGTAAACGCAGCTTTAAGTTGCGACTACGGCGACGATCTACCACGTAGCTGTGGCGTTCTCGTGAGTCAGAGCAACGTGGTAGGCATACAGAAACGTCGGCCACTCGAGACGAGTCTCTCGTTTCTATTGCTTTTCGTCAATGAACCGACGTTTCCCCCTTTCTTCACCACCCACTCGCTATTTTTATCGTCTCACCCCGACGCCACACGTTGCGTCGCCATCTTCTTTCACTTTGATTATTATTTCAACGCGATATATTTCGATGCAGTCGACCGTAGACGATGATAAACGATCATTGAGAAATTCTGTCTAATTGAGAAATTTATAAATATTCCGGTTCCAATTCTTTTGAAATATCACGTTGTTGGGTTTGCTTATTTTCGATATATCTCGACCGTAGACACGATGACGATACTCGTCGTAACACGAGACATTGCTATCTCTTTGTGACGAACTTAGTATAATATCTTGACAAATTGAAGGCAAACATTTGTCTTCACAATGAGATTCTGGAAGACTCAGTTACTTATCCACGGATTGTGTATCCTCTCTATACTCGTATCAAATTTATATAAATATTACCATATAATGGCAAAGAAATGTCGATTGAAGTAAAAATTGCGGATATACGAAAAGACAGATAATTCAAAGCGAATGGACAAACCTATTATTGTATTGGGTTGGCAACTAAGTGATTGCGGATTTTGTCATTAGGTGATATTGATAAAATGCGCAATCACTTAGTTGCCAACCCAATATAAAGAAGAAATATTATATAAAGGATAATTCAAAATTTTGCAAATCCACCACTGCGAATCTATAACATTATTATGAAAACTCGAAAATTGATCATCCTGACCACTCTGGTACTATGATTCGTCAGAGATAAAAATTACGTTCATACAATTACCAAAAAGGAAGCGTATGAGATATGAAGTCATAAAAAATGAAATTAAACGAAAGGAAGAATCGCACGATACCATCTGACATTCTTGTGCAGATAATAATGAAAAATGTTTCAAGGAAAGCTGTTTAAAGCGATCACACTTATATAATCTTTTATCTATTTTATCTGTTCATTAAATTTTCATACGTTTATATTTTTAATTATGAGTTAAATATAATAATATTTAAGTATTATCTATTTCTAAGAAATTTGAATGGAATAAATAGTGTAACTTTCGAAGATATTATGTAAGTTTTTTTCTTGGTAATCTAGGAACTGAATAAAGATAGTAGAACGTTTTGTACTGTTGAATTGCAAGTCGATTAAAAGGCGGCGTTTACTGTCGGCGATATAATTCGCAGTATAAACGTTAAACGCTTCCAGCTGCCACTTTCGCTCGTTACTTTCATAAATCACGTTTTAGATGACGTTGCGGTTTCTATTTGCTTGGAATCGATCCAATTGAGTAACTCAAACAGGGATAACAAACTTAATTGTTATTACAATCTTTCTAATAATACAACCACGTGAAATATCGAAATCGAAAGGTTCTACTTTAAGACATACTCTTATTTTATTAAAATACCTTTTTCCCAAGATAACGAATAAAAAATAAACTAACTAATGTTCTAAGTCCTTTTCTCAATCATAAAAAAACCTACTGAATTGTCATTGCAATTTCTTTAACTTTATCCTATATATAAAATACTCTTCTATATTTTAATAAATAATAAAAAAAAGCAATAAAATAGTTGTCAACTTTTCGTTCACAAACTTGGAATTGAATTTGAATCTGATATCGTTTCAAATGGCTACACAGATAGATCATAATTCCTTTTCATATGTATTATATCTTTCCAAATTTGTTTTTTAATCCAGCATCGTCATACAGATTTTATTTTCCCGAACAAGCTGTTTACTTTTCTTTATCGAACAGTTTTCGTTCGGCAGTAGCCAATCTTCACTATGCAGCTTCTTCTTTGATGTTCGGTCCTTTTCCATGAGTCATTCGCATTCCAGCGCATTCTTCTTTCGCGGTCGTCCCGCACATTCCATCATCCGCGGATTTATTAATCTCTGTCAAAGAACCGCGGCGGAAACTCGTCGAATTTACCTTGAACCCAACGTTACACCTATCATTTAATACCTTCTTCTTCTTCTTCTTCTTCTTCTTCTTCTTCTTCTTCTTCATAGATTCTAAGAAATCATTGGCTCCTGAGTATAATTTATCACAAATATTTCATCGAACGTATGTATTCGGGTAAATATTCGTTAATATAATGGTAATATTTGTATTAACATTGGAACGATATTAAGCTTCAATTTGACGAAATTCTGAGTTGCGTACACTTTACAGTTTATCAAATTGTAGTTTATCGTAGCTGAATTTCCGTATTCACGAGATTGCAATTTTATTCGGATAAGTTTCAAAGTTGAGCAAAGTTCTCATAGATATTTGCAGACAGACGAATTTTAACCTGTTATGCAAGAGAAATCGATGATTAATCAGAACTATGTCACGAAGAACGTGTACTAATTTAGCCAGGACATGTTCATAATTGATTCGTATTGAAATTCATAATTTAATCTTCAATAAAATTCCTGCGCAACTGGAGCCCTTTTCTGTCTTAAGATCCTGCGCCTCAAAGAGTTAACAGGCAGTTAAATGGCAAGTCCAGTTTCAAGCGTGATTTATGGTTCCTAAAATTGACTTGTAAGATTGCACAATAATGTAAAGGAAACTTCATTCCACACAAGCAACTTGGGAAGCTTCATTTGTTTTATGTATAAATAGTATAAAGCTTCATTTATTCGCATAAATGTCCATGACATAAAAGTGATACAAATATTGGGTTGGCAACTAAGTGGTTGCCGGTTTTGTCAATACCACCTAATAACAAAATCTGCAATCATTTAGTTGCCAACTAAAAATTGGCTTGTCAGATTGCACAATAATATAAAGGAGACTTCATTTCACACAAGCAACTTGGGAAGCTTCATTTGTTTTATGTATAAATAGTATAAAGGTTCATTTATGCTCATAGCATAAAAGTGATACAAAAATTGGATTGGCAACTAAGTGGTTGCCGGTTTTGTCAATACCACCTAATGACAAAATCTGCAATCATTTAGTTAGCCAACTAAAAATTGGCTTGTAAGATTGCACAATAATATAAAGGAAACTTCATTCCACATAAGCAACTTGGGAAGCTTCATTTGTTTTATGTATAAATAGTATAAAGGTTCATTTATGCTCATAGCATAAAAGTGATACAAAAATTGGGTTGGCAACTAAGTGGTTGCGGGTTTTGTCAATACCACCTAATGAGAAAATTCGCAATTAATTAGTTGCCAACACAATATGACGAATACTTCCGAATCGTCAAAACTCCCAGGTATTCTTTGTTCTAACGATTGGATCTCGTCTAAAGACACAACATTTTTCCGTCATGGAATTCGTCTGCTAGATGGTTTTAAGTTACAGAATTGAATTGGACAATCTTTTTCAAATAGATTATTTAAAAAAATTTTTTTCAAGAATTTTTCGAAATAAGCTATGGTATTTTTTTTAAATAGACTATATATGAGTATCACTGCAAAGATTATTATTATTTTTGAGGTTATTATTATAAATGAATATTATAGTTGGATAAATAGGCAACAGCTAGATAAATGATTAAATAGCCAGATTTCTGGTGTGTGTAAATAAATGTATCGGATAAACAAACAGATTTATAGTGTAGAGTGGACGGTAAATCGAGAAAACAATTGCAAATACGAGTCCCTTTTCGTGGCCAGAAGGCTGAAAAATAAACTGTTATTTATTTTATTTAATTTTAGCTTCACAGGCCGGAAATGGACTTGTTTTTACAATATTTTTTTAAATTCACGTACACTGAACTCTTATTACTATTATTGTAAATTAATATCGAACAGCATCGGATGGATATGAAGGATAAAGAAAAACAAAAATTATTCAAACTCTCTGAAACATCCTGACCGACTGTAAGAGCCGACTAAAAGCGGACAGTTTTGACGCGGTCACGTTGCATTATCCTGCGGAATGCACGGCTTCCGGGTGCATCTCCGGGAACAGATAAGGGGTTACAAAAGGCAGGCCTGGAATTCCGGAGCAAAGGAGTCCCACGTTGGTTTAAACGTGATCCTCGCGCGGTTCTCTACGTGACGCGAATACGATCTCTCTCCTCCTTTTCTCTGCCCTCCATCGTCCTCGCGACTTTTCTGTCTTTTCCAGCATTCCCTGCACCCTGAACAGAGAGCCTGATCGTGTTCTACGTGACCGGAGGACCCGCGCAGCCATTAGCTTCTGTGTGCACCTTCGAACTCGAAGGCACGTGAATTTTGGACGTTGGCCAATGGGATAAGGATAATTCTTTTTGTTTGGTGAAAAGAAAAAAAAGAAAGGAAAAATAATGGGAATGAGGTGTTTGAAGGGGGAGGATCCCAAAAGGTTGGAGAATATTCGTGGAAGATAATAACAGGTTCGCCTAAATAATAATAGGTTTATGCAGGCTGGGAAATTGCTTAAGAGATTCTTTGAATACTTTTTGAGAATATTTGCTCGCTTTTTAATCCTCGAACGATATCTTGCACTTTTAACCCTCGACGTAATAAGGAGCAAAGGAAATCGCAACGCAAATATGAACGCAAAACGTTCAGATTAAAAAATCGAAGTAGGAGACTTTGGGATTAAATTCGAAGTACTTAGAAAAGTAAAAAGAAAAACTGTATTACTTAAAAAAAAAAAAATAAAGGGTTCTATAGATATTTATACGCAATAATTTGCAACCCCTTGCGAGGTACAAAGTGTCTAAGGAAGTTAACAAATCTGTATTGGTTATATATATAAAAAAAAAAAAAAAAAAAAATGTAAGAGATTCTGTAGGTACTTGTCTCTTGCTTTAAAAAGCAAAAGATTAGAAGAAAGGATTGAATGCTAATAGATTTTGCGGATATATATGGTATCAGATATTATTTAAAAAGAATTGTTAACGTTAGCAAATCTGAATAGTAGTATCACCATTGCTAATAGATTTGAGGAATTGTGTTAGAATTATTAATACATTTCAATAACAGCACTGCTGAATACTAACAAATTTATGGAATCTATTAGGTTGTCCCAAAAGTTTCTTTCACCTTATAAGGAAACAATAAATGCACAACATTTTTTTCTTTTACATTATTTGGCTGAATTATGTATAATTCATTTTTCCCAATAGAACAAGGTTCGATCCCAAACAAATAGAACAAAAGAAACTTTTGAGACAACCTGATATATATAGTATCAGACCATGGATGCTTATACACAAGCCTTTAGGGGTTGCAAACTAAAATATACAAGTAACAATTATAGCGCATATTCCAAAAATGTTATTAATTCTCATTATAAATTTATCTAAAAATCATGAAATAAAATTGCTTTACAATCATGCTGATGGAAGTACACGAGATAGGACAACTCTAGATTGATTCATTTCTTCTACACATAGTTACCTCTATCTCTATTTGTACCGAGTAAAAAGAAACAAATTGTTCTTTCCTTTACAATCTACATAATTACACATAAAAATAAGTCTTTTGTAAATACATTAATCCTTTTAAAAATGAATCACAGAGATACGATGATACTACAGTCCACGATATTTTTATCAGATTTGTATGCATGTTAATGTTCTACTCTCCCATTCTTGCGTAATCGAGTACATCTAGGATCGATAAAGGAAATTGCACGCAAACGCTATCGGAACACTGTGTTTGAACGACGATAACCCGATTCCCATTGCCGCTTGGAAGATCAAATAATCGATCGACCGTGCGATAAGTGTTATCTTCTGTGAAGATAATCGTCGTGAAATTGTGACTCCTATGCGTTTTATCTAGGGCTATTTACGTTTAAACCGAACGTTTTCTCTATTCTTATCTGAAAATTATTAAAGAATGGAAATATATGTTTGCAATGAGAAAGACATTACAAGGACATGTAAAGCTCTCGAATTTATTATTTTTTCTTTCTAACACAATTATTGTTTTAAATTTGGTTTTTCCATTACTGTGTATTTTTAGGTCTCGTTCAAACAATTTCTCTGAATTCTTGTTAAAACAAATAATCTTTCTTTTATTTTCAAAATGAAATATATTAATTATTAATTTATTAATTTATTAATAAATTAATTTATTAATAAATTATTAATAAAATATTAGACTTTTGTTCAGATAATTTCAACTTGTAAGAAGAAGGAAAAAATGATGGACTGATGTATTGATAAATTAGAATAAAATTCCCCTAAACAGGCTTCTTCAACTAATTTACCCGTTGTTCTAATTAGCTTGATATTTTATATTGCGCAATTATTTAAAGAAGCGCGTATAATCTTGAACGTTAGTAATTTCATAAACCGGAAATAGATATGTCGCTGACAGACTTCCCACGAGACAACCATTAGTGAGTGTTCCATGAATCACTTTATCTCATAACAGAACTCCAAACGGGTACAAAGTTCCATTCGTCGGGTTGAAATAACAATTTCTATTAATATTTTCATGAAAACGCTATCTTTACCATCGTTTAGATTATCAGTGTCAATAACCGGACTATCATCGCTCTTAGAAATATTTTTAAATATCGATTATATCGGTTAACTCGAGTAATTTCGAAGATTATACACTTTAAACTTCCTCTTTAATGTAACGTACGAAAAAAATTCTTAAAAATCACATTCTAATATCGACGAGTTTATTGAAATCTTATTTTGCTACTATAATTGAACAATAATAATTTTTAAATACGTGCCGAATATTATAATTATAATTATGCTCTAGACATAAACGTGAATGATCGGTTCGATTCAATAAATTATTTATTACGTTTATCCAATAAATTATTCTGTAAAAGAAAGATGTTTCCGAGTGTTGGTATCGGTTTGTGCAACAGCTTGGATCAATTTAAAATTGCCGCGCAATTTCCACATTACGGTATAACCCTACTGCAGCCCTCAAGCTTCTACGTTTTTCAAGCTTGTTCTCGTTTTGACAAATAAAAAGAATTTTTGGTTTTAAAAAAATTTAATACAAAATTTAATCGACGAATCATACACGCCAATAATAATATTGTTTCGTATTTTCTTCAGATTCAAGATATTTGTTAACGTTACGAGAAGTACGACACGTTGACACGTGGGTTGCCTTGTACATACTTTGTCCTGGAATTCTCAAAAGATTGAAAGCAATATACTCCGCCATAACATTTAACTTCTGCATATTATAGTCGCACACTTTTCCTCTGACAATATCATTTAAATGAATCGCATAGTCGAGCACTTTCTTAGTCTATGGAATTCATATATATTTGAAAAATTGCAACTGAAATTTGTCTTATTCTAAAAAGCTTAGTAACTTGTTATTCCTACGGTAATTTTGTATTGGCAGTTTACCGTGTCATTATATGGATACTTTCTCACTCACCAAAATAGTCTTGGAATAAAATCAGGCACGAAGTGGCACAGTCGATGGCATCCTAATCGAAGCCCTCGTAATGGCTCAGGAAGTAATTGATTCCAGCGGCAAGAAGAAACACGCGTGCACGCGCATGCGTGTCACTGCGACTGATCGTCGTTTCAAGGAAAAGAATCACGCACTGTTCGCCGAAGAACGATATCGATCACGAGTTAAACGATTCACTGTTTCGTCCAGGAGAAACTGATGCAACAAGCAATAAAAGACACAATGATCCTTTCTTCGAATCCTTTTCTCAAGTTATAGAATAATATTTTCACAAACACCAATGAATACTTTGAAATATAAAGTTGCGGTTAGGAATCAGGTGCGCAGATCGTGTGAATAGAGCACAAACGAGCAGGTACTGCGCAGCCTTCGCTGCTCGAGCAACAGGTAGACACTGTGGAGAGAGGCGAAGATGGGAATGAAACGAGTGTGCCACTCGGATAGACGGATCCGAATGCCGACGACGAGCGGGACTCGAGCGACGTAAAGGAACACTCACAATGCGGTGACGAATGGTTCTGTGTTGTTTAGATCGCAGATAACGCTATTTGGATGGCATTAAGGAATTTAGTCCTTTGTCATCCAAAGAGGGTGTGTACTGTTTGTTTGTAAATTATCAGCTTGAAACGTTCTTGTATAATTAATTGAAGCTTGTTTTTGCAGATGATGGTGTTGGGATTTATGCATTTCTTATAGCGTTATTTGTGGCGCATCGTTCGATTATAACCTATGAGTTTCCTGCAGTTTTCTATGATTCGTAGAAGTTTATTTTTGCAGATGAGATTTATGAATTGGAATAGCGTTCAGAGATTCAATCGTGTCATCCAGAGAAAGCTCCAGCGCATATCATTTGATTTTGAACTGTGAGCTTGAAACATTTTCACATAACTAATAGTAGTTTATTTTCGCAGGTGATGGCGTCCAGATGTATGAGTCTTTCGTAACATTATTATTCAAATTCATCGAAACGAAACTACATGCGTGAAGAAAACGAAACCTTCCACGAGAATTGTTCCATGAAAAAGCCCATATGCATTTACAAAACGATTATGTGGAAGGGGAGTGGAAGTTATCTACCCAGTCTCACCGCCATAAGTACACTGTAATGCAGCCTCTCTTATCGGCCTTATTAATCATTCAACGAGTGTAACATGGTTGCATGAAATAGAAAGAACGTATCGCGCAATTGTACGTAACGAGAAGGTTAACAAATTGTACGGCTAAGGATGTCATCTATCAGATCGACTCGTGTTACGATTATCACACAATCTGTCTCGAGACTCGTGTCCAATGTTCTTTACGTCTCTTTCAGCAATAACGTAACTCGCATACATCATCGTAGGTACCGTTTCAAAGTGAATTATTGAATATATATATATGTAAATTTTCTCTCGACGTGAAATTCCTTTATTTACGATATATAGAATTTAATCTGTATTTTACATTTTTTCTAAAAGCGAATTCTTCTGTTTTGCAGGGTATTCCTTTGACAAGGAAAATTCAAATGAGGTTATGAACTAAGCCTGAAAAGGATTTTGAATGTATAGAAATTAACCTATAGCGAATGATAGATACTTTGTAATTTAAAGACACTCAATTTTCAGAGAAAAATTTACAAAGAATATGCTTATAACTCTCCAGACTAAGAAATCAATTTTTCAATGTGAACAAATATTATTAGAATAACAAACATCCTAAATTAAAATAAAAACAGAAAAATGTGCGACGAATAATTTGCGAAATAAAAGTCTACAAGTACAGCGCGTTCTCATAATAGACAGAAATTACAAAATTCAAGATTCCGTATCTGTTAAACAAATCAGAAACTAGTAAAATTAAACTCGCCTTAATTTCACGTTTAATCCATCATATTTTATTTTGAAAAAGATGCCTAATACCAAAGCCAATTTACTATGAAATCTTTTGCTATTCGAACATTTGCAACAGCAAAAGTTTTAGAATAGAAAAATTTAGATACCTTTTATTTCTTATGTAGTTTCATCAACGGCGTCATGCAAGCAGAGTATAATAATCGTTCCCCAGATTTCACGAGGATTTCATAATCGCGATAAAAAGTAGATTTATTCGTACAGGTAGTAGAAACATAGCAGGTCAGCCAGAGATTCAATTAAAGAGCTCACATACGTGACTGATTTTGTAGGATTTACTTTCCATTGAACTCGAGCATCTCAAAATCTAGCGCGGAATTATCTCAGAGTTAATCGAAAGAAACTTCATCAGACTGTTCGTCTGTCTCAGGCAGACGGTTGCCCAAAGCTAGCTTTATTAGAATTTAGATTATAAGATGGATGTGAAATTCTGTTCATTATCATGTTCGTTCATCGTCTTCAAATTGCAGACTCGCACTACTTTAATTTATCTATCAGATATGTTTCGGTGAATTAAAGATTCGACACAGAGAATGAGGAAAATGTGGCAAAACAGTGGACGATTTGCACAAGATCCTTCAGCTGACTCCTACACACGAGGTGCTGGCTCTTCTATGAGGAACTCTGGTTGAATTTTCATTAGAATTCATCAAACCACCTTCAGACTTCATTATACTGTAATAGTAGTGGGGCTGCATAATAACAGACTCACTGTACAGACCTTATTTGCATACATTAAAAAGGAAGATACGGTGTATGGGATGCATCTTCACACTTTAGAATGCTAGACATATTGCAGGCAACGCACCATTGTTAGAACATTATACTTCTTCATACATAGTAATGAGTAAATATAAGATAGTATTGCAGAATATGTTTTCACATGCTGTAATAATATTTATGTTATACGTAAATACAAGGCGCAATGTATTAAATTAGTCAATATACTAAGGAGAACATTGTTTTGTATGTTATCACATTTATCAGATTTCCAAACATTAATATGCTACGATAAATAATATAGACTATATGCATGTTAATATTTCTGTACTATGTGTCATATATTACACAATAACAGAGATAACATAGAAAAGATATTTTTACATACTATGTAAGTATAATGGAAATAGTATTATAAATATCGTATTCTTATCTCACTCCTTTTAATAAATACACATCTAATAGAATACTTCGTATATTATTATAATAAACATCGATATCATTTCTATATATATCACGATGTATCGTGATACTGGATGCGCTATAAATTGTGTATTACCTTCATATCTCGTGTATATCAGCAAATATAATCGTGATATTCCCTCATAACCCGCAATACTAGATAATATGCGCTATACAAACACAGTTCTCCATGTATCATTCAGGAGATATCTCCATATGTTACAATACTACATTTATAATGCATAAAACATATTGGACGCCTTAATCGACCCAATCACAACCATACGTACATCTATTTCCATACTGCATCAATAAATATACTAGTCACAAAAATACTACTGATATAAATATTCCATAATGTATAATGACAATTTTCCATAATAGATCTCCATCGATTATCGCATAAGAATACTGAACAACTAAATTTCTTATCGACCATGCCAATATTGTTACGTTTTGTACATTTGTGCAATATCTGCATTGTAATATACAAATTTGTTGCAGAACACCTCCTCGTTCCAATCATATTTCACTATTCGTAAAAATCTAATTTATAAATATTTATAAATGTGCCCATATATAAAAAGAAAAAAAAAAGAAAATTTCAGAATTAAGGTACATAATGTATAAAGTGCATATCCGTCACCCTAATTGCATCTATGCTAAGGAAAAGAAAGATAAAACTCGAGCGTGAATACACACAACGCGTAGAGTACGTATTCGCCACCCTAACTGCAGGCACACTAAGAAAAAAAAAAAAAAACGAGAATTCCTGCATTACCAGGGAGTGATTCGATCAATCGAAAGTGCAGGCGAGAAAAACAGCTGGTCCCAGGGTCACTGGGTTCGTCCGTTGTGAATGGACCCGTACTCGACGCAAAGAACTGGTGGTGGGGGTTCAATCATCGCAATGAATTACAACGAGCCAGTCACCGAGAGTGACTCACTACGCTGCTCTAGCCGCTGCAGCTCGATAAAAGTCTTTTTCTTTGCCCTGCTCGTGCCGGAGGAATTCGAGAGAGCCCCGGGGAGCAGAAAGAGAGGCGCTCAAGGAACGCCAACAGAAGCGGCCGCTTATGAATCATCTGTGTACGCGGGCAAAATGCTTCGGCGAGGGGACACACAGTACAGTCGGAGAACAAGAGGACTTTCGTTCGTCGCGACTGCCAACCTAACGGGATTTCTAGTGCTCTTAATGGCTCCCTGCTAACTCTTTGTTCCTGCGGTTGTATAACTGAATTTCGAGATGGAAATGGGAAATTAGTACCAATTGAGGATTTTCGCTTTCGGTAAAGACAATTTCTTATTTTACTTGTTTAACAAGCTGTGCTATAGTAGTCGTAAAGCGTGCGTAATAATTGCGCTGTTATAGCACAGTAGTTGTTTAATTGTTTCTCTGCGAAGCTCATTTTTATTTTCTATAAATAAGTTTCATAAAATAATTGTTTCTATCACGTGGAGACTTTACAGCATCTGTTTAGTTTGGAAAACTTGAAATTACATTTAGAATCGAATTAGATTTGTAAGAAAATATTTGGTTAAAACTTTTACAGGAAGAAGGCTATCGGCAGAGTCGAAACATTGGTTATTGGTTATGCGACAATGATTCCCCCACCAGGAATGTTACCAGTAATGCCCACTCTTGGCAATTTACTACACGTGTCTTTCCAAACCCAATCACGAATTAAAGTTCTATCTTATTAAATCCAAACCTAACCTACAATTAAAATTCTCCTTTTTGTTTAGCCGTACCCATCGCTAAGTGGAAGTTACTCGATTTATTTACAATGTGTTTGCAACCTAATCTAGGACTAAGATTAATGTTCTATTCCACTCTTTCCGAATCGAACCTAAAATTAAAATTCCATACTAAATTCAAACCTTCTTTTTAGTTTAGTCACCACCGACTTGGATTTCCCCGATCTGGGTACAGAGTATTTTTCGGCACCGACTAAATCCAAACCTAACCTGAAGAACCTAAAATTAAGATCTTATTCTGCTGAAGCCAAACCTAGCCTAAAATTAGAATTCTAGTCTACCAAACGTAAATCTAACCTAAAATTAAAATTCTAGTCTACTAAAGCGAAACCTAACCTAGAACTGAAATTATAATTCCACTCTCGTCTCTTAACCTTTAGCTAGGTTATTATAAAACATTCTAGATCTACTTAAAAAAACATTCCATACCCCATGAAATTCGCAATTCTGACATAACATCGGACCTACGATACATATGTATACACCTAACCTTCAAAGAGTCAACCTAACCTCGCATCAGTGACCAATTTCTATGTATCAGGGCTACGAGACGTTCGTTTCGCGGCGCATCGCCAGAATTCATATCGGCGAGAGAACCGTGAAAAATCGGAGTCCACGTGAGCCAGCTCCTTAAGTATCTCTCGGTATCTTTTTTTATTTTTTCGAAGCGGTCGCTCTCTCGAGCCGCGCATACCGTGCCAATTATTCTCCGCACGGAAGTTCCACGGCCTGGCGTGAGAGATTGATGCGAGAGTCGATGCACTCGGCGCTTATGTTTTATTCATACCTTTCACCGGGTTCGATAAGAAAATTATATTTAAAGCCGAACGCGGCCGAGTAATGTCGCGGGAAAGGAGAAAATCAATCCGATCCTCGTCTTTCTCGAAAGTCATGCCTCTTTTCTATTTTATTTGGGATCGAAGCTGTGGTCTGGGTTTGGAACTTCGGTTTCTGTAATTGTGTTACTTTGATGGTACATGCGGAGCAAATTACGCAATTATAACTATGACGGATGGGAGACAGTTCAGAATATTTTATTTAAGTTACTATTGTTACTATTGTATAAATACACATGAATATTAAACTTGCTTTGGTCTACTGTACGTAGTATATTGTACAGTGGCATATTTAATGTAATATAATTATGTTAAATTAATTGGAATTGAATTAATACGAGTTAAGTCACGTTCACATAAATTAGGCCTACTACGGTCAGGTTAAATTGAGTCGAATAAATTAAATAGACGTGATCCGTTAAATGCATGATAATTTTCTAATTGAATTTCCCCTGCCTTCTTTCTCTAAACATTTTCAAATTCACAGATAGAAACTTTGCTCCATATTATAGTTGGCGTAGGACTTTCTCATCATGGAACGGTCGGATGATCGGCGCTCGTGAGAACACACGTAAGACGCGTCCTATGCAACCTATGCAATGTTCAACGAAGTAATTAGGTGATTGAACAAAAGACTGGCTGGTTATTACGTCTATGAAAGGCTTCTACGAATTGCTCTCGAAAGCACGTTCCATTAACCTAAGGCACAGTACATAGAAACATTTGATGAATCCACGGGAAATAGCGTCAAGTATTAGCATGTTTCAGAAGATGATAATATATTTTTCAACATATGATATCAAAGCTTGTAAATAATTTAAATATTACATATCAAAATGAAACATTTTCTTCTTCGTCCTATTCCGCATTGTTTCCAACTTTTACTATAACGTTACGTAATGTGTAGCTAACAAATTTAACTGTAAAAGAATGAAAAGTACGTTGTAGAAAGTTGTAAAAGTACAGCTCAATTTCTAGCTACTGTACAACTCAGGGAATTTTAATTCAAATTAATTCGACGCAGCCAGTGATCAAGATTTCCGATTAACTTCTTTCTTTTTACTATACGTGTGGATATTCTTCGTTCCTTCACAGTTTTTTTGATATCGTTCCCTTTATTTGTTCGATCGAAATACCCAGCATTTTTGAGAATCGAAGAGACTGTTCTGTTAAGCTATGTTCTGTTGAAACTATAAATTTGTACTACAAATTCCTAGTCAACCAATTCCTAGCCGATAATTCTCCTTTCGTTTATCCAACGCTTTCTGCTGTATTCCAAAAATCCTTGAAATCGATTGATCGATTGCATTCTCCTTTTTATCGAGGCAGGCGAAATTTGTAAAACTTGTGGAAATTCAGCGTATAAATTACGACCGTGGATGAAATTCACGTTCGAGGACGTAGAACCATAACGCGCAGTCGATAGTTAGCCTGTAAACAAGGGACTAGTTCTAGTGAATCATTTCGTCCAATTACGAAACGCATATGACTCGATTGCTGGTCGAACAGCGCCAACTATATGACGTCGATGCACTAAAATCCTCGCAGAACAGTCACGACGTCACAAATCAAAGACAAGGCACTGTCAAGGTTAGCGATCCTGCGATCAACGCTGGAACGCAGTGTGGTTAGGTACGCCTAACAACATCTTGCCATGTTAACACTATAATAATAACCAGCATAGTACTCGTAACGTTGGAAAATTTGTGAAATATGCGAAATATCAAATATATTGAATTGGCAACTAAGTGATTGCGGGTTTTATCATTAGGTGGTAATGACAAAACCCGCAATCACTTAGTTGCCAATTCAATATATAAAATACGCAAAGTATACTTGTAATACGTAGCGGGTGAAATAATTCTTTGCTGATAAGACACACTGACAAGACATTGATAAGACATTAGACAAGCAGTCTAATTATAATTTACTACGGTCTTGTCTATTCTAATGGTGCAATTTTAATCGCTATTACGCGTAGACATTGTTGCAGTCGTAAGGAATTAGTCATTGCTATAGCTTGTGACAATGCTTCGCAAGAAACTTTGTTGCTTTGTCAAATCAAGTTGTCTCGATTGACGAACAAATCTACGTTGTTTTTCAAATTATCGTTACGACGATTGTTCTTTCAATTTCTATGATCGCTGGAACGAGCAACAGAAACGTTTGTTCAGAACTTGTAACTTCAAATTCTACCACCAACTAGCGCCACATAGAAATCGGCGGATCAACGAAAACTAACTAGTCGGATTTCTCCCGTATACTTTTCATATTAGTATTATGTTGTTTCCTATCGTAAAAAGGATTAAACTATAATAAACAATCGTAACCAGATTGTTGAGAATTGTGGATCTTAATCGCCGAAATAAACGTATAGGAACACTTCGATTATACTTAGAATTGATATGAAAATAGTTTCAGATTTATTTAATATGTGATTGACAAGATATTCGTGGATATAAATTTGCATGCGTCTCAGCACACTCTCTCTCTTTGTCTCACCATCTTCCATACCACGGTACTCACCGAACAGTTGCATTTATCTGTTTCACGAGACGCTGTGCACGCACATACTTCCACACACTCATACTCATATATGTGTGTCACTACTACGCGGCTAATCTAGTCTAGCACACAAAATTACACATATCTCAATACAGATAAACCATAAGAGCAACTCCGTTAGGCGCATAATTTATTCGATAATCGAGTGGCCTCCTAAAGGTTCGACTTCACCTCTGATAGCAGTCAGATCGCTGAAAAATTGCCTGACATTACACGTTGTAACGCTCGCACGGTAGTTTTCACGCCGCCGCGAACCAACCAAGTATCTGGTGGTCGCGGATTTCCAATTATTTACGAGCATTATTCAGCGGCAGAATGGCCCGCGAAGCTGTAATTACGCGACGCGGAGGCGTGTTCCGCGCCTCGATTCCGCTGCGCGTCGAAAAAACCACCGAACAATCTCTATATTTATCAACGCTCTGGACACTGTTGCACGCTGGAGATCGTAGCCGACCCTCGACACTCGTCGAATCTTGAAAGCGGACGACGCGCGTGTGCTTTCGAAGGGCAGAGTGCAGATGAACGTATGGAATTAACACAGGCTTAACACACGACAGCGATAATACGTACGATGATACCGAACCTAGGTAACCACGAAGCTTTGTAACATTCAAATCTTCGCATCTCTGTTCGTCACAATCTTTAAAATACTAACTTCGGTTGGCAACTAAATGATTACGGATTTTATCGATACCACCTAATGACAAAATCCGCAATCACTTAGTTGCCAAGCCAATAAATACTCCTCGTGTCGTTGAATACGCCTGCACAGTTGGAAGATGACAAAATTTGAAGATTCAACATTTTATTTACATACTTATAGTTTATACCGTCTTACTGTTCGAATTAAACTCGTGTAATGGGAAATTTATCGCGATATCATCGAATGAAAATGAAGTTGTACGGTTCCCATGGAACGGGCGAAATTTCCATGCAACGAATTTAATGAACATCGACGGTCATTGGGCGCGCTCTGGCACGACGGCCTACTTCGGCCTGGCGCCAAGCGTAAAACGGGAAAAGAATCGTACGATTCTTAGCTGTGCAATGTGCGATCGACTCGATCAAACGATCGTCGAGCTCTGTTTCAGGTGAAACGTTCGACTCTGTTTCCTTATTGCCATATTTCCATTAACAGTTTCCTACGTTTCGATATGGAAATCTCGTTCCGACGTTGATCTTTGGTGATGGCAAATTTTTATTTTCATTCGTGGGAAATTCAAAGGTGCGAAAATCTGCGAAATATCCAACATAGGGTGTTTACTTTTTGTAATTTTAAATTTTAATGTTGAAAATGACAACGCGAGTTCGCGCTTGCTAACCATATGCAGATGCGCTAGTTACAATAAAAAGTAACTAGAAAATAGTTCTAGATATGATCGATAGGTTTAAGATATTCTTTTAGTTTTATCCCTAGCCCATGTAAGAAAGTGCAATAAAGGTTTTTCGGCTCAGAACGGTGTAATAGATTTATTCAAAGAATAAAATAATAGCTATTGTGATCCTAACCTCTAAATACAGAAATAACAACGTTTAATAATCTACAGAATAATTAAACTTGAATCATTTTTTCATCGTTGTATAATTATGTTACGAATTATATAAGCGTGCACATTAAGGATATTTTATAGAAATAAAAATTTCCATTTCTTCGGCTACGCCCATAAAGATATAACCGTATGGGAACTCGCAGCAGCTGAACCATCTTTCTATCGTCGTGTTTCTTCTTCCATCAAACTGCTCGATCACTGACTCGTCGCAAGCGTATAGTGTGGAAGGCAATCGGGTCGAATCGATGTTAGATAATCGCAGTTTTCCGATTCAGAGGCTTCAAAGTGGCAACCAAACCGGCAAAAGAAGGTCGCAGAAAATATATTTCGTGGCAATTATTAATTCTTACATCGATCGTAATTAATAGCAAACGCTGAACAGACGGCCATCAGAAAGGCGAAAAAATGTACAATGTGTTCGAATTTCTAAGGTTGCAATAAGATACACATATGAAATTTATTTTTCAACATATCGATATTTACGTAGAAATTGGATTTCCTTAACTAAAAAAGTAGTGTTATTTGAGAGGATTATTAGTCGACGAGAAGCAATTGGGAAGATTGTCGAGGTAAATCATGGAATTGCACGAAAGTAAGATACTGTGTGAGAAACTGAGTGTTTTTGCAGTAATTGGTAATTGACAGCTACGCGAGTAGATTTGTACAGATTGATTGGGACAGTTGTTGAACTAGTAGCTAGTAGGTTAGCTGCTAGAACGGAAACTTGCTAGCGGCGAAAGAACTCGCGCGGTTGGAAAGCATCGTTATAAAGTAAATCCGCTTTTCAGCGTATTTGTGCTGCGATGGTTTTTGCAGAGAATAGGATTTTTATACTTCTTAACTTTCGAATGGATAAAACTTTGGGTGTTTGTATAGTCAGATGAAAATAGAAGTCTACGAAACTTTGAATCTTCAGATTGTTGAGATTCGTAGAATTTCAGGAAAATGGATCTTCGAATTTTCAGATGCTCGAGATCTTCAGGATTCTCAAATTTCGGATCTTAACCTTAAGATTTCTGAAATTTTGCAACTTTACAACCTGATCTGAAATTTTCAGGTGTTACAAAAAAGAGTTTCAATTTCATAACCTGAACCCAGTTTTCAAATGTACAAATTTTCAAACCTTCGAGTCTTCAAACCTTGAAATGTATAAATTCTCAAACCTCCAAATCCTCGAATAATCAAACTTCTATAAACCTTCAAACATTAAAATCTTCAAGACTTCAAACCTTTATACCTTTATACATTCAGTTCTTGAAACCTTGAAATTTTGAAACGTACAAATTGTCAAACCTCCAAATCTTCGAATATTCAAACCTTTACAAACTTTCAAACCTTCAAATCTTGAAATGTACAAATTTTCAAATCTCCAAATCTTGGAACGCTCAAACATTTATAAACCTTCAAATATTAAAATCTTCGAGACTTGAAACCTTCAAACCTTCAAACCTTCAAACCTGTATACCTTTATACATGAATCCTTCAAGACTTGAAATTTTGAAATGTATAAATTGTCAAACCTCCGAGTCTTCGAACGTTCAAACCTTTACAAACCTTTACAAACCTTCAAACCTTTAAACCTCCGATACCATAAATCTTCAAACATCTAATAATTCCCAAATTCCCAACCTCTCAACCTCTCAAACCCGAAACATCTGCAAATTTTATAATTTCCACGCGTAACGGACCACTGCCCTGCTTCTCTCAATCCCAACCCGCCATCTACGTACAACAAACAATCTAATACATAGCCCTACCGCTACAAAATTTCTATGTAGCACGAACTTCGACAATAACGCTAGAATCTTTATCTTTCTAACCTGTTAGCCGAACCTGTCGAGGTTCGCACGAGCGTCTCCGGTGTACGGTACGCGGTGTAACGTGTCTACGTAGCGGTCACGTGCCGGGCCGGGTATCCTCTCCCAGAAAGCGGGCTATGCCTCGTGCCGCGGCACAGATCGACGCGGAAAAATGCGCGTGGAATAATGCGTGCAGCAGGACGGCGCCAGTACGCGTTGCCCCTCGCTCCTCTTCCTCCTTGAACGACGCCGCGCGTCTCGCACAGACGACTGTGAACGAAGAAGTGGGGACTAAGGCTCCAAAGGAAGGGTTAAGAGAGAGGCATGTATCATGAAAGAGCAATAGAGTTGCGGACGAAAGTATTCCAACACTTGTGATTTTTCTTCATCTTATAGTTTCAATGTTACTTTATCATAAATAAAAGATCGTTTTAATACATTTTTATGCAAATTTCATTTTTTTTTTCGACCATATAATTTATTCCGCTGTCCTCATCGGCTTTACGATGATCCGGAACTGATGTCACATGTCGATGAATATTATTAAAATATTGATAGTTTTTAAATACAGGTATCCGACGATAGTTAGGTATGACGCGGTAATTAGGTTCCGGAAAAATGTATTATACGAAATCGTATTATACGAAAGGAGGAACTGACGCGAAGATAGTATTGGGTTGGCAACTAAGTGGTTGCGGATTTTGTCATCAGGTGGTATGGACAAAATCCGCAATCACTTAGTTGCCAACCCAATAGTAGGCAGCAACAATAAGCAAAAGTACGTGGGTATTATTTGTTCGTAACAACTGAAGGAAATATTGTTGATTACGAGCAGTAAATTAGAAGACGTAATGGTTCTAAACAAACGATTAACGTCCTTCTCCCACTTTTTTATCTATGTATAAAGAAATTTATTTTCAGCATGTTGAATAATTTTTCCTATCGCATACTGCACACTCGTTTCTCGTAACAATCCAGCGAATACGTTTGTTAAAACAGTGAATAACTGAGGTACGAAACAATCGATTGAAGGTATCGTGTATCGATATTATTTATTTATGTTATTCATGAAAAATGTCGTCGACTTTTTATCCGTAAATCTCGCAGTTGCAGCTTCTCTGTGGCGAATAAATTGATACAACTCTATCGACTAAAAATAAATTAAAAATGTCGATAGTCAAAATTCCATACGCAAATCTGAGACAGCGTATCGCGCTTGCTCGATGAAGAAACATCGAACGACGCTGCTTGAGTATAAAAATTCCCATTACGTTCCCTTTTTTCGGCGGATTTCTCCAATTTCTCCAATTCTCGAACCACTCGTGGTAGAGCGCGAAATCGTATTGTACGAAGGTTTTCCCAATTGTCGAACCATAAGAATACTGTGTTATATGAGAGATATCTGTATTTGGTTTTATTATTCAATGTGATTTTTCTATCTTTTACGTACATCACAATTCATATGAAGAAAGTGGCTAAACAAAAGAAAATGAAAATGTCCAAAGAGATACAAACGCGAAGAGGAAGCGACGAGGACAGCAGGATGACAAAGGAAGAATCTCGGTAGAAAATTATTTTATGTTACTACAGCAAGCACTATGCTTTGAATATTTTACGTATCTTTTCGTATTACGCGCATTCTGTGCAAGCTTTCAGTTTCGAATTTCAGACTCGTAAGCAGACTGCGGATTTTTCTGCAGATTCATATTTTCAAGAATACGTGAAATTAAAGGGGCAGAAACCTCGGTAGAAAATTGTCTTACGTAGCAAATATTACATATATTTCTGCTCGGTCCTACAACTGGAAAAATGTAAATGTTAGAGCAGAGGAATTTTAAAATTTGCAATTTTCTGGAATCTCCTACAGTCATTTCGACGATATTACGAGGCTGACTTTAACACTATCCGCGAAAGCGGTACAACCTTCCACTTGTAGCGTCAGAAAACAGCCGAAGACGAGCCAGTGTCGTTGCGAAACTAAGATCAAGCAGCTAATTAACAATTTTCCCTCTTGATGCAAAACTTATGGAATTATAAATATACCATATTTACAATAAAGGTAGAAGCATCGTATAGACGTTCTACTCGATAAGAGCAAAGTTGAAATTGTTCGAGTTGTGCCATTATCAATGCCAAGTTACGTAGAAAGTACTGTGTACTGTGCACATTTTCTAAACTTTTTCATATTATGCACGTTCTGTGCGATTTTTCGCTTTCGAGTTTCTTGTAAATCCATAGAAATCTGCAATCTGATGATGGAGTATCTTGTTAGGTCTGGAGATTTATCTACTAAAAAATACCTGATGTAAGTTGTTATATAGCTACACTAAATCATTTTATATATTTTCACTGCATGTAAAAGAAAATAAAAAAAAGAAAAAATTCGGAATTGATACACCAAGAATTCTAGTAATTTTTCTACTAGCAATTTTCTACCATATTGGTAACAATCTGTTTCGTGCCATATATTACATTCGTTGCCCTCATTAAATGTAGATCCATTTTGTTAAATTACTGTGTCCTTTTTTTGCACTCCTTATTTTATGAACTTTCTCTTGCCCACCACCGTATGTTATTATGCACTAAATTATCTTGTAATTTATATCACATATATATAAATATATATATATATATATATCACATATATATGTGTGGCATGATTATTATTATTATTACTATAATTCGTATCTGGTGTTCAGAACGATTCGAGTGATTTCTCGTCGATTCGTTCGACAGCTACCGTACGGAGAGGATTCGATGAAAACAGCTCGTCGGCGTTTTTTCGAGGCCGACAACACCGCGGAGAATGATCAGAACGAGCAATCCCATGCGGAGGCGCCGCCACTCCGAGAAAAACGATCTGGCGAGCAGACATCCGAGACAACTTGCTTTCTTTTTCCTGCCCTTCCCTCTCCCGCCTTTCCAACAACCGCTGTCGTCCACCCTGTTTCACTCCGTCTCTCCACTTTTCATTTTTCACTCTTTTTCGTCTTGATCCGTTTGTCGCCTTTTTTGCTGCTTCCCCCCATTTTTCTCTGTTTTTCCCAGTTAACCCTTCCCGATTCTCATTTGCATTCTATTCTTCGGCTTTTTCATTCTGGTTAAGTAGCTTCTTCTATTTAGTCCTCGCGTCTTTCTATTTTCTCGATCTTCTGTGATAGGTGTAACGGCGTGTAAAGAAAAAGTTGAAATTGATACGCTTTGAATTTTAGTAATTGCTGTGCTAAACATTTTTTTATCGTATCCGTATAGTAGATGAGAAATTTAGGTTAAATTATACTTTACGGGTCGAAAAATTGTCGATCTTTTTATTCGTTCTTGGATCGTGGAATCTGTGAATTCAAACTTTAAGGCGCGCAATTCACCGGTACAGAGGTTACGATTGTGTGAAATTGAGCATTTTTCGGATATTTTACACGGTACTTTACGCCTGATTGCCTTTTATCCATCATTCGATTGATCCGCACGAATAAGCATTAAACTGAACTTTGCCGGAAATTAGTTTGACTAGCGTAATCGGAGGAAGAAGAATAGTTCAAACCGAATCCGGTATTCACGATTCAAAATCCCGCCACAAAATGGCCGTCATCCACGGGGATTTCTTTACAGCGGTTCTGCCCATTGGACGAATCATGGATAAAAACCAATATGGCGTCGGAGCAAGGTCTAACCTAAAATCTAACCTGGAACCTAACTTAAAGTAACTTAAAAATGTACCTCAGCTTTATATAGACATGTAACTTTCGAACCAATGTATTCCGCGTCTTAAAACTTACATTTTCATACTCTATACGTCGAAACCTACGAGGTTGCGAATAAAAAAGCGAATAACATTGGTCCCCTAAAGCAAAGTTCAGCCCAAAGGAGGATGGTAAAAAGTTGCCAATTTCTGTCGTTCTATAGATTCCAAGGAATTATAAAATACAATTTTTTACCGGAATGTTCCAAAAGAAAACAGAGCGAAAAATTGGCAATCGTTAACTTTCACTAATCGTAACTTTGTAACAAACGGATGAAATTCGAAAATTCAAACGCCATTTTGTACATGAAAGTTGATACTTTTATCGTTATTTTGTGATTAATATGCCAATTGTATTATGCCTAGTAAGGCAAACTACAAATATTAAGTCTAAAAGAAAAAGGTGTTACATGATGTTCTTTTCTTTATTGGATAATCTGTTACCAATTTATGTATTTATCCATTTAATTATAAATTAATAGATGGAATTTGATTGTAACTTTTTATGAAATTATTTGGTATTTATTACGCTTTATGGTCGATCGATGCTGTTTTCACCTGACAACCAACAAAGTATCGAAAGTGAGGAGAGGTTTAATGATTATTAGGCTTACGCAAAGGGAGGCAAATTTCTCGTTGGGATATTACATCACGGTTTAGTGAGTCGTGTAACGATTGTCTCAATTTCTCGCTATCTTTCCATCGACTGAACTTGACTTTGATTAGGGAACGCTATTCTTGGAACAATTTTCGTAAATATCTTTGGCCACGAAGGAAGTCCCACGAATTTATCTTATCTTCATTGAACCCAATTTAATTCTTGCCGGACCGTCGCGTCGTCGTGGTGCCATCCTTTAGATGGTTTCGAAATTTAATGGCTCCTCTTCTAAAAAAAAATAACCTAATCACCGTCCAACTTCAGCTTTAGGAGAAATAACAACGTTTAAATCTTCTTGCTTTTAATAATTTCCTAAATTCGAATCGTCATAGATAATCAAATACTTTTTACCGTTTCAGAATTTCGGAAAAATCTCAAAGTATATTAAACAACGTTGCAACAGAAATTATTTCTTTTTCTGTTTTGAAGAAATTAATAACGAAATTTCACCTATTAACCGTGTACATGTATGTGTATTCTTTTCGGTATGTGTACACTTCCAAATTTGAGAATCACTATTTGGGATCTGTTACATCTTGCTATTGCATAAATCCAGGAGAAAGTCACGCAAGTAAAAGTAGGGAAAATCGATGAAATTATGTACCCAAGACAAGCATCGATGGATTGGTTGGACACCAAAAATTTCAAAAAGCGTAGTTAACCATTCCAGCCTGCGAACAGCTCGTAAAAATAACATTCACGACCACACCTCGAAGATACGTATTATATAATACCAAGTTACCTAAATAATTATGTTAGCATGGAAAAGCTATTAATACGTAACAATTTCTGAAATTTATGGCACCTGTAACGCTACTAATAGCCATATACGTATTATATCTTAATAATCTACTATGTACCTTTAATCTATTCACCAATAACATGATCTCAATTTATCTCCGATAAAAATGTCCACTCATAAAAACAGTAGTGCCAATCAGTGAAAAAATCCACTGCCAAAATCCCCAAAATCCCTCTATCAGGAAAAAAAAGAACCAAAAAGAAAAATAGAAGAAAAGGAGGGAGAGAGAAACCTAACCCCAACCTAACTCCAACCTAACCTCAAACGTCACACATGAAAATCTGTCCATACAACGATCAACAAGGAATTTGCTTTGGGTAGAAAATTCGCAGAAAATCACCGAGCGAATCGCGCGGAATGATCAGGGGCTGGGCCCAGGCGATCACGGGAGCGTTTTACCATTAAATGGAACCAATCGGCCGGGCGACATTTGTCAAGGGAAAGGGCGCGTCACTTTCTCCGCTGTCGGGAGTAATTGAACCACGAACGCGAGGAACCAGCGACGCGACGGTCTTCTCTTCCTCCCAAAAAAAGGGGAGGAACATCGGCAGTGGCTGGTCACGAAAATAACTCAGATCGATTTTTCAGCGAAGGCTCAGCCGGTTTCCAAAAAAGGACACAAAGGTGCTCTCGTGCGCGCTCGCGTCGTTAACCTACAATTTTAAAACCCGGTCAACTCTTTCCACCTGAATACTCGTCCAGCAAGTGGATCGTCCTGCTCGCAGGTGCACCCGGATCCAAAAGGCTTTGACGTTCTTCCAAATGAAATCTGCGTACAGGACGCCTGGAGTATCTCACCGCTTTCGAATTTCGCGCCAATTTTGAAAGGGCCGATTAGAACCGGGCGCGTAGATTCGTTGTTTGTGGACGATATGATTTTTAGGGGAAAAACGTGTTTCTCTGGGGTAGACGGACGTTCTCTGAACTTTGAATTTCGCGTCAATCTTGAAGGCAATAATCAAAACTAGTTTCCTTGGTTTGTTAATTATGCGCAAGATTTAGGAAACAGACCTGTTCTTCGGATTCAATTAGAATTCTTCAAACTTCAAATTTCGCGCCAATTTTATAGCCGGCGATCGAATTTGGAGGTCTCGGTTCGTTGATCACGAACAAGATTCGGAATAACAAATTTGTTTAAGGTCGAATGTCCGACATCGAGCAAGAGGAGATCACTTTCATCGCTACCTCCCTCGCAAGGAATTAGAAGAAGGAAATAAAAAAAGGAGAGAAAGAAAGAAGTGAGAGTGTCTCCGGGAGGACGTGAACCTTCACGTAACGAGGCGATCGAGTTACTCAGAGTCGGAAGCTGTGCTTCGGCCAATTTTATCGGCGATAGATTTTCTATTTCCCACGGCTCCGCACGTCGAGCCAGTCTTTTCTATTCCAAAAATAGAAAATCTCTCGCTCCAATCAAATTAGATCCGATCCGAGAGAATTTATAGAAATCAACGACTCTAACTTTCTAACGTGTTGAAATATTTTTAAAAGGTTGACATATTAGATGATATATATACAGAATATATACAGAAAAAGTATTGGATTAAAGCGATGAGAAAATAATTTGTCACATGTTTTAATACAAGTCCATTAGGAATACGATAAATAAGATGAAAATAAATTAAGAGTAGAATTAAATATGGCACACTAAAGTAACGATAATATGTACATCGTCATGAAAATGTAGATATTTTTTAATGTATTGAAAATGAAACAAAAATTAAACGCGACACAGTGTAATAATAAAAAAAAAATATATATATATATATATTATGTTATAACAATTCTTAGAAAGCAGCTGGCAGGAAGGGCAATAGCTCGAAAGGGAAACGAGGGGATTTATTAGGGGCACGTTCCGAGTATTTATTAAATATTCCTGCTACGAGCCGGCTGGCTGGTAAGTAATAAAAATTACATTCGAACGAACGCGACGTTTCTAATTGTCGTATTTATTGAACGTCCCGTCGAAGGCGCTGAAAGGGCCATTCAGCAGAGTTCAGCCAGACTATTCGCGATTTCCTCACACCGAACACGATATCGCGCCAGACCCCTCCGTTACCCCATAAACACTAAAAATACCCGTGCTATTACCTTCTTGAAACACCAGCGCCTGTTTCATCATATTCTTTCGGAAAAAATCGGAGAAACAGAGGGTCGAAACAAGTTGTTGGTCAATTGGCGGGAAATTTGAAATTCTTACTAACTTCGTCAAATAATGTGCATACGTAAATATTATCGTGGTGTGTTGAATTCTTTTGTTGTATCGGGGCTTACGCATATTTGTATAGTTTTTTCAATAATGTACATATATGGAAATGTATTTGTACACGGATAGTTAAAATATAAATTCTATTTAAAAGGAAAAGAGAGGAATTATCAGATGCAACATGTCGGAAAATCTTCAACTGTAAAAAGATATTTAGAAAAATCCTTGAAATCCTCAAGTGCAATATCTTACATTAGAGGAGAAATATTTTGTAAAAAAAATCTCTGGAAATTTTGAAACAGGAAATCACGGGATATTAAACACCTGAAATGTTAAATACGAGATCCTAACCTCTAAAAAAAGATGCTTGTAATTGGCAACTTGTGTAGAAAACATTTTTAAGCAATTTTTAAGGTATCTGCCAAATTTGTAAATCGGAAATCATGAAACACCAAACACGTGAAATGTTAAATACGAGATCCTAACCTCAAAAAAAGATGCTTGTAATTGGCAACTTGTGTAGAAAACATTTTTAAGCAATTTTTAAGAGATCTGGCAAATTTGTAAATAGGAAATTATGAAATACCAAACACGTGAAATGTTAAACGCGAAATCCTAACCTCAAACGAATAATATTTATAATTTACAATTTGTTGTTTAACTCGTTTTTTAGCAATTCGTCTGATTATCATTTAACTCTTAATCGGCAGGGAAGGAAAAGTATAAAAATAAAGTATAAATTACATAATAGTTTACGTAGCTGTAGCATGTGTGAATTTACTCGTAGAAGGTGAGCTTTTTTCGCGGATAGAATCAAACTATCGTTAAAGATCCCGTGGCCACCGGAAGAGCGACGATTAGGATTGCTAATACCCGAGAGATAAATGTGGCAAGCCGCTAATTAAGAACGTCGATAGATCACGCTTCGGCTAATGTCGAATTTTGCATATCGCCGCTCTGTGGGAAAGATCGATCGCTATGCACACGATCGGCTTTGTTAATTAAAAGAAGCAACCGATCGCTGAAACACTTTCTTCGGTAATTTTATTTCATTCGAAAATTACGTAATGCAGCGGGCCATTTACATCGTTAGTTTCACGGTTGAAGTCGAGAAGGTTAATTGTTTGAAGTATTGTTAATTATTATTGCGTAGTATGTTCGAATTCTAATGAATATTCAAGCAGTCATTTCGTAGTAGTAACGCGAACACTTTGCTAAATATTTGATTCTCGGTGTTGGAATTTTGGCGCACTCGAGAAACTTTAAGCGTTTCGTATCTTGGAAGATATTCAAAATTTTGTGTTTATAAACGTTGGCAAATGTTCAATTAATACGTTTCCCAAATACTTAGGTTGTAGCGTTCTGGATACGAAAATATTAAGTTGTCCGGAAAGTTTCTTTCGTTTCATAAGGTGATAATAGATGAACAAGAATTTCTGTTTTATATTATTTTATTGAACTAGGTATGGTCCATTTCGTTATATTTCTATTATTATGTTCGTGCATAATTCAATAAACTAATACAAAACAGAAAACATTGTGCGTCTATTATTTCCTTATGAAACGAAAGAAACTTTTCGGACAACCTAATATTATATAAATATTTCGACATATTACACATTTCGAGTAGATACAAAACATGTCACAATTTGATATGTCTGTGTGTATATTATTGGATTGGCAATTAAGTGAATGACACCACCTAATGACAAAACCCGCAATCACTTAGTTGTCAACCCAATATTTACTGTAGCGAGACTACAAGTCTAGTACAATCTTTGTTTACGTAAGTGTACATTTTAAAATTGGTGATTAAGATATCGGAAAATTGCAACAGTTTAAGTTCAAGGATATCGGGGCAATAACTTCGGAAAGTGAAACATTCAAGTATCTAGACATTCTGATTACAACATATTCATTTTGAAGGTATTGCGATGTTAACTTTGAACACTTGCAAATTTTAATGTTTCTGTCGTTGCAAGTATGGAAATATTCTAAGCTAAAATAGTCGGAATATTTGAAACTTGCAAATATTTACGTCGTAACATTGCAAACGCGAAAATATCCCAAGCCCAACGTTACACAACTTTCCAACAGTCGATAACCCAAACGCGCAACTCTCAAACTTCGTCAAACATCGAAACAACGACATTGAAACTGTGAAAAATGTTTCTAATTCGTAGCAAACCTCGAAATATCCTACTCTATCAGCAAAAAAGAAAAAAAAAAAGGAAAAAGAAGAAAACACCCGCATATTCCGTCTAAAACGACGATTCAAAGTCTAACATAAAATTATTGCATCGATCGTATATACCGATGATAATGATCATTGTTTCTCCAAAGTGGTTTCTAAACAATGACGATAAATCGTGACGACAATGGCTGCGAATAAAGTTGGCTCTGAGAGTCCGACGATTATCCTTCGTTATCGTAGCTAGTTATCCCGTTGAACTAGAAGAAAAAGCCAGGGATGGGCGAACGTTGCAATTCAATTGTTCGAGGCTGAGGCAACTCGCTAATTACAAAACAAACGCGGCGATTCCGCGTAAATGCGCGCGTGTGCTTTCTAATTACGTGCACCACAGCCCGTCGTTCCACCGCATTAATCCGTCGAGTATCACCGAAGCAACTGCGGTTATGAACTTAATCCTCGTATTTAACGTGAATGAACACACAACATGGCGCCTAATCCCCTTTACCTTTTTCGTTTTCAGCAAAGATATTAGCTTGGCAACTAAGTGATTGCGGATTTTCTCATTAGGTGGTAATGACAAAATCCGCAATCACTTAGTTGCCAAACCAATATCTACAGTTGCGCGCCATGTTATTAAAAATACCTATATACCATGGAATTATCTTTAGAAATATATCGTGACACGTTGTATGATATTATATCGTAGTAAGAAGTATACAAGTAATTTGAGAACCAACATGAAAGTTTAAAAATGTTTACCGTGTTTGTAAGTTAGCTTGAAAGTTACATGGCGTATAAAAGTTGGTGCACAGCCATGAATAGGTAAGCTTAACCGGTTGCCGGTTTCTGACGAGTATACTCGTCACGAAGAAATGACGATATTTCGTGTTACGACGAGTATACTCGTCAGGCGTGATGTGTAATTAGAATTCGCCGTTTAAATAGGAATTTCAGTGAAAAATAAAGTATACTTCTTAAATTTGAAGATGTTTCGAATATTTGCAGATAAATTGAAATAAACAATGCTGCTAATGAGATTTCAAAATCTTTCGTATAAGGAATCAAATTTTCTGTTACATTTTACCAAGAAATAAAGAAGTTACAACCATAAATGTCTAAATTTCTAAACGCAATTAGTTTCCAAATTAATGTAATTAATACGATATGTAATTAATACGATACCGTAACACGATAAATGGCCCCTCAAATACGATAAATTCTATTCCAAACGTTTCTTCTCTTTTTCCATAGGGACAATAAGTAACCAACATTATTACAGATTCTCAAGCATCGCATAAAAAGTGCGTAAAAGCGTTCGAGTACTTCCCTGAACCATGCACACGGAATATCCCAAACGATGAACCGTTTTCGTTTTTCAAGCAGTCACATCGTATTATACGATATCTCGAGCGCGATGCAGATTTCACGAAGACACACGCAAATAATAACCAGCCCGATATCCTCGTCTCGTTTCTATTATTAACGATCGACCTTAATTTCACGTGCGGTTCGAAAACATTTGCCTCGGCAGTCACCGTAGGGCCACAGTTTCCAAGTAGTCACTGGTCGCCATCGCGTTAATCGTTCTCCCAGTCTTACGTACGTGCCTAAGAACAATGACGGCCAATTGACGTAATTAGAACGGCGGGTTTACAGTACGAATCAAACGCAGCTGTTCGCCCGTGCATATTACTGCACGCATAATACAATTCGCCGCGTTTCGTCCTTAAAATTCTCATAAAGAGTGGCTGGCTCTTCCTACAGCGAACCACCTCACAGTCTTGTCCGTCATTTCTCATCTCTTCCTCAATTTTTCCAGTCCTTGAACATGTTGGAAGCTGTTGGAGGCTGTTGGAGGCTGTTGGAGGCTGTTGCAAGCTGTTGGAAGCTATTGAAAGCTGTTGAAAGCTGTTGGAAGCTGTTGGAGGTTGTTGGAGGCTGTTGGAAACTGTTAGAGGCTGTTGGAAGCTGTTAGAGGCTGTTGGAAGCTGTTAGAGGCTGTTGGAAGCTGTTGGAAGCTGTTGGAGGCTGTTTAAGGCTGTTGGGAGCTGTTAGAGGCTGTTGGAAGCTGTTAGAGGCTGTTGGAAGCTGTTGGAAGCCGTTGGAGGCTGTTTAAGGCTGTTGGAAGCTGTTGGAGACTGTTGGAGGCTGTTGGAAGCTGTTGGTAGCTGTTGGAGGCTGTTTAAAGCTGTTGGAAGCTGTTGGAGACTGTTGGAGGCTGTTGGAAGCTGTTGGAAGCTGTTGGAGGCTGTTGGAAGCTGTTGGAAGCTGTTGGAGGCTGTTTAAGGCTGTTGGGAGCTGTTAGAGGCTGTTGGAAGCTGTTAGAGGCTGTTGGAAGCTGTTGGAAGCCGTTGGAGGCTGTTTAAGGCTGTTGGGAGCTGTTGGAGACTGTTGGAGGCTGTTGCAAGCTGTTGGAAGCTATTGAAAGCTGTTGAAAGCTGTTGGAAGCTGTTGGAGGTTGTTGGAGGCTGTTGGAAACTGTTAGAGGCTGTTGGAAGCTGTTAGAGGCTGTTGGAAGCTGTTGGAAGCTGTTGGAAGCTGTTGGTAGCTGTTGGAGGCTGTTTAAAGCTGTTGGGAGCTGTTGGAGACTGTTGGAGGCTGTTGGAAGCTGTTGGTAGCTGTTGGAGGCTGTTTAAAGCTGTTGGAAGCTGTTGGAGACTGTTGGAGGCTGTTGGAAGCTGTTGGAAGCTGTTGGAGGCTGTTTAAGGCTGTTGGGAGCTGTTAGAGGCTGTTGGAAGCTGTTAGAGGCTGTTGGAAGCTGTTGGAAGCCGTTGGAGGCTGTTTAAGGCTGTTGGGAGCTGTTGGAGACTGTTGGAGGCTGTTGCAAGCTGTTGGAAGCTATTGAAAGCTGTTGAAAGCTGTTGGAAGCTGTTGGAGGTTGTTGGAGGCTGTTGGAAACTGTTAGAGGCTGTTGGGAGCTGTTAGAGGCTGTTGGAAGCTGTTAGAGGCTGTTGGAAGCTGTTGGAAGCCGTTGGAGGCTGTTTAAAGCTGTTGGGAGCTGTTGGAGACTGTTGGAGGCTGTTGGAAGCTGTTGGTAGCTGTTGGAGGCTGTTTAAAGCTGTTGGAAGCTGTTGGAGACTGTTGGAGGCTGTTGGAAGCTGTTGGAAGCTGTTGGAGGCTGTTTAAGGCTGTTGGGAGCTGTTAGAGGCTGTTGGAAGCTGTTAGAGGCTGTTGGAAGCTGTTGGAAGCCGTTGGAGGCTGTTTAAGGCTGTTGGGAGCTGTTGGAGACTGTTGGAGGCTGTTGGAAGCTGTTGGTAGCTGTTGGAGGCTGTTTAAAGCTGTTGGAAGCTGTTGGAGACTGTTGGAGGCTGTTGGAAGCTGTTGGAAGCTGTTGGAGGCTGTTTAAGGCTGTTGGGAGCTGTTAGAGGCTGTTGGAAGCTGTTAGAGGCTGTTGGAAGCTGTTGGAAGCTGTTGGAGGCTGTTTAAGGCTGTTGGGAGCTGTTAGAGGCTGTTGGAAACTGTTAGAGGCTGTTGGAAGCTGTTAGAGGCTGTTGGAAGCTGTTAGAGGCTGTTGGAAGCTGTTAGAGGCTGTTGGAAGCTGTTGGAAGCTGTTGGAGGCTGTTTAAGGCTGTTGGGAGCTGTTAGAGGCTGTTGGAAGCTGTTAGAGGCTGTTGGAAGCTGTTGGAAGCTGTTGGAGGCTGTTTAAGGCTGTTGGAAGCTGTTAGAGGCTGTTGGAAACTGTTAGAGGCTGTTGGAAGCTGTTAGAGGCTGTTGGAAGCTGTTAGAGGCTGTTGGAAGCTGTTAGAGGCTGTTGGAAGCTGTTGGAAGCTGTTGGAGGCTGTTTAAGGCTGTTGGGAGCTGTTAGAGGCTGTTGGAAGCTGTTAGAGGCTGTTGGAAGCTGTTGGAAGCTGTTGGAGGCTGTTTAAGGCTGTTGGGAGCTGTTAGAGGCTGTTGGAAACTGTTAGAGGCTGTTGGAAGCTGTTAGAGGCTGTTGGAAGCTGTTAGAGGCTGTTGGAAGCTGTTAGAGGCTGTTGGAAGCTGTTGGAAGCTGTTGGAGGCTGTTTAAGGCTGTTGGGAGCTGTTAGAGGCTGTTGGAAGCTGTTAGAGGCTGTTGGAAGCTGTTGGAAGCTGTTGGAGGCTGTTTAAGGCTGTTGGAAGCTGTTAGAGGCTGTTGGAAACTGTTAGAGGCTGTTGGAAGCTGTTAGAGGCTGTTGGAAGCTGTTAGAGGCTGTTGGAAGCTGTTAGAGGCTGTTGGAAGCTGTTAGAGGCTGTTGGAAGCTGTTGGAAGCTGTTGGAGGCTGTTTAAGGCTGTTGGGAGCTGTTAGAGGCTGTTGGAAGCTGTTAGAGGCTGTTGGAAGCTGTTGGAAGCCGTTGGAGGCTGTTTAAGGCTGTTGGGAGCTGTTGGAGACTGTTGGAGGCTGTTGGAAGCTGTTGGTAGCTGTTGGAGGCTGTTTAAAGCTGTTGGAAGCTGTTGGAGACTGTTGGAGGCTGTTGGAAGCTGTTGGAAGCTGTTGGAGGCTGTTTAAGGCTGTTGGGAGCTGTTAGAGGCTGTTGGAAGCTGTTAGAGGCTGTTGGAAGCTGTTGGAAGCCGTTGGAGGCTGTTTAAGGCTGTTGGGAGCTGTTGGAGACTGTTGGAGGCTGTTGGAAGCTGTTGGTAGCTGTTGGAGGCTGTTTAAAGCTGTTGGAAGCTGTTGGAGACTGTTGGAGGCTGTTGGAAGCTGTTGGAGACTGTTGGAGGCTGTTGGAGGCTGTTGGAGGCTGTTGGAGGCTGTTGAAGGCTGTTGGAAACTGTTAGAGGCTGTTGGAAGCTGTTGGATATTCATTGGTTAAACGGGCATCGAATATGTCTCGGCTAAACGAGCATCAAGTGTGTATTGACTGAATTAGCATCGAATTGCTTCCTCTAATCTCCACTGAGAAATTCCAACCACAACGAACATGGTAAATTACCATATTATACGGCAATCCACGATTCGATGATTCGATTTGTCCGATCTGGCAAGCCGAAGGTTGCAGACAACGTTTGTACACAATGGAGTGGATTTTTTTTATTAGTAGGCGGCGTCTTTTTTTATTAGCACTGCTCTTTTTTATTAGCAGGCTGTGTTCTTTTTTTATCAGTAGATTGCACAGTCGTAGGTTTGCGAATATGATTTAACTCTTTGCATTCCTATGTCGAATGTGACTTGACATCAGTTTTTATCTCAGGGGCTCCTTTGTTTCAATCCCACCTTTTTTTGTGAAGTGTGCGAAAGATAACGAGGATTAAAAATTGTATCAAGATATATCGCACGCTTAAAAATTAGAAAAGACAACAATAGTGTGAATAGAAGTGGTATTTGAGTGAATTTGTTTCTTCCTTTATTTATTTAAACTGTCTTATTTTTTTACTTAAAGTAAATTTCAAATAAAACACTTAGAAGCGTTGGGAGCTATTTCCCAACGAAATTGAAATAAAATTCAGAGTGCAAAGGGTTAAAAAACGAAAGACCATCGTTTTATTTACTAATTAGCACGAGTGGCGCTATATTTTCTATATTCTTATGTATTAGCATTTATTATTATTTTTCCACACTTGCCGAGTAACATAGAAAACAGAATTACACCGAGATGATAATTTTTCGATTTTCACGAAATTCTTCTGTCTGAATAAAGACCATATACCATTCGTATATTAACTGATATGTGGATACAATAATAAATTTGCAAAGACATGCAAATAGTCTTTGCAGAAACAGTGAATAATTCGAGTCTTCTGTTTGCTATTTAGAATTTATTTCAGTACTTTTCTTTTCTTCTTCTTCTTTATCGACGAATCGTAAGTACAGTGAACTGTGTTCTTTTGTAACACAGAAACCGATCAGTGTAACGAAGGTCGTGGTGTTTGTGGCCTCGAACGCGGTACCAGTGGCTTTTCGTCGGCTTCCACAGAGATATTAGCTAAGCGAACGGCTACGTACATATATGGAGGTGAAACAGCCGGTTCACAAAGGACATTCCATTCCATCTTACGCTGGTTGCATTAGCTTTGAACCACCGTGGCTACCTACCTCTTCGATGCCACAGTCGGAAGGTTGAAATAGCGTGTGCCCTCGGCTTTGATATTCAGAGCTGCCATACGGAAGGTGAAATTTCACGGAAGCGAAAGAGAAATTTTATTTTGAAACTTTTTTTTTTATTAGGAATTCGTTATTTTTATCAGAAATCATCTTAAAGGAAGTGTAACTGTTCGAATTTTGGGAGAATTTTCTGAAGGTGCAAGTATCGCAAATCGACGGAATATCGAGAATCTAAATTTTGATAAAGTTCTCTAAGCGGATGGATAGAAAACTTGAATAATGTTTTTTTGGTTTCTCTGAAATTTTGCAGCTGGCCAAAATATCCAGCAGCATAGCAAACACTATCCCTGAATCCTCATAGGAAACTATCAGAACTGTAGTCTTTCGATCTTGATGAAATCTAGACGAATAAAAATCGATCGAGTTCCATGTTATTTTTAAACTTTGATGGGAGGATAAAACTCTGATTAAATATAAATGTTTGATAAAGTCAGAAAAATTCCAAATAAAATCAAATTGAATAGTACGTATTTCCATGCTATTGTAAACGATCGTGTACCATTTTTGCTCCACGAGTGTAAAAAAAGAAAACAAAAAATACTTTCACGTGTCCATTGCCGCCCACGCTTAACATATTTTCTCATCGCCGTACCTTTCGCGTAACGTTCTAAAAATTAGAAATTTCTCTGGGAAGCTCGATGAAGTGAGACAAATTCCTGTGGATCGCCGTCGAAAATTCTGAATAGCCTGTTCGTGACAGGGCACGCGCTATTTTATATCCAATTGCAGCGCGTCCATTGCGAAACTACGTTTTGTTTACGACGCTTTCCGACTGCTGTAATATATGCGCGCGTGAAAGTGGTCGTCGTAGAGTCCAAGTCCGACATCGACGCGGTGTCACGAAGGGAAAAAAGTCAGACGCGTTTAATAATGACCTAATACTAGGTCGGCATTAAATTTGAACGAGAGATCCGTCGAACGACATCGAACACCGTGTACGGCCATTCGATACGCCAGCTAGTTGGCAATGGCGAGGATTCTTGCGTTCGAATAGTAACACAGTAACTAAATACGCGTGATCTATGCGTAGAAAAATTGGAAGAGCAGTAAAACTAGCTAAGTGAACTAGCTGAGCGATCAGAAAACATCAGTTTTATTGAAATCGAATTAATTTTGATCGTGTGTTAGATTTGTTAAGGTGGGTTATCCGTAGGATAATTAAGTTAATTCTAATAAAATTAGGCAAATTATGAAAACTAGCCGATTCTAACAAGACTAAAATTTGTATCGAAATTGAATTGATTTGAATTTTGATGTAAAAAAATTGATAGAGAAAATTAATACAGAAAATCCTAATACAAAAGTTATATTGATTTTAATCTTAGTACAATTTTAATTAAATTAAATTTTAAGTTAAATGTTTAAGCCAATTTTAATAAATGTGATACAATTCTAACGAAACTAATTTTTCTACTAAACCGAAGCTGATTTTAATTTTCATACAGCCACATTGAAGTGAATTAATTTCAGGGCAATCAGACTGATAAAAATTACGTAAATTAGCCAGGTGATTTAACAGAGCTGACTTCTTTCTTTATCGAAGACCAACTAATTTTATTGGCAATTTGATTATTAGAAGCTTTCGATGGAGAAGCTTAATTTTTCCATTCACTGAAGATCAATTTTCCTAAGAGAATCAACCAAACCAATTTATTTCGGTCGAATGAAAAGTTCGAAGTTTCTTCAAGTTGTAACAGAAAAAAGAGAAACGTTTTCTCGAAACGAGCAAAGGCTAAGGGAAAACTGGTCGTCCGTACGTGTTGCTCACCGAACTCGGACTCGTAAACTTACGAAATATTGTTTACCCAGATTATTAGAATAACGTGAAAGTAGAAATATGGTGCCGATACTTGTTTCGAATTACCATCGATTTATATTCTTCGTTTGCTGCATCCTCCACCATTTGTTTTTTCCGTTTAACATCTGCGAATAATGTGCAATACTCTTATCGTAATATTGGATTGGCAACTAAGTGATTGCGGATTTTGTCGTTAGATAGTATCGACAAAATCCGCAATCACTTAGTTGCCAAGCCAATATATCAATTTTGTAAAATAATTAATTCCATCTTCATAAATAATTCTGTCGATAACGCGTAAATAAAATTTGTAAAAATAAATCATAGAGTGGCACAAAATTGGAGCTGCGTCCGTAGGTCGTCGCAAGTTGCCATGAAAAATGGGAGATATTAGTTCCACGCGAAGCTTTTCCAACGAAGACTGCAATCGGAGCTAACAACGCTTCAGAGGGTATTTATTTTTGTCATCTTCAGACAGAACTTTTGACTTTTACTATACGGGATGTTTAAAAAGCAGAGTCTAGAACAAGACTTTAACACGTTGCCTTCCGCGTACGTACGTAGCCACCAGTGTACACCCCATGCTGAACTTTCCTCTTAGTCAGGATTATTTTCGTTACTAAATCTGGCTTGAAATGTTTCGTGAAATCTCACGTCGATGCCTAAGTATCAACGCTGTTCGTTTCGTAGTGATTTTTAGCTGTTGTATATTTCCCTTGTCGTTAACTTAAATTGTTACATTTTACGTTAACACGAAGCCTCAGTCCTCGAATTAGCCTCTCGATCTTCAGTTTTTCATTTTTCACCCCCTATCGATGGATCTTGTTTACGAAATCAATATTTTTATCGAAAATAAGAATATTTTTGGGAAACTTAGTTATAACAAAAAATATTATCAGTCTAATTTACTTTCTCTTTCATATCGTGGAATATATCGTGAATGGATCTTTATGTTCAATAATATATAATATATCGAATTTCAAGGATAAACGCGCCAATCAAAATTTTAAATGGAACATTACGGAAATGTATTGTATGTAATTAACATACGTACGTTGATTCACCATTCGTACGTGTAAATGTTGTATTTCAATGAAAGAGAAAATCAAATACCTTGCTGTTTACTCGTTGTTGATGTTAGTCACACGATATTCAGTTTCAAACTCTCCCTCGTCAATGCATTTCAAAAGATAACAATTATCAAATATTAATAGGATTTTCAGTGGAAGGGAATTCGAAATTGAATAATTTTTATTTACTAATTTGTATAGTTTCGAATTTTCACAATTTGAAACTACGATTTCCTCGTATAGAATAGTATCTTCTTCCTGTTTGAAGATTCCGTAAGACGCGGTAAGGAGTGGGGTAGTCGCATGGTGGGGGAACTTGGGCTCCCAAGAGGGGGAAATAGTTGAGCGTTGCCTCGAGGAGCCGAAATATTCGACGCAGACTATAATTGCGACGACCTCTACGTAGAATATTCGTGCTATATTCCTGGCGATCTTCGTTGCAAACGAAATATAAAAAGAATTTCATAGAAAGCCTAAAGTTTATCGAACCCGACAGTCGCAAAAGTTAACATTCACTGTTGGAAAGAGTAAAAGCTATTCGTCTTTAGAATGACGATTTTTCATCGAAAGTCGGCTACGATCGATATCGACGCCGAGTGTATCGCGGAACGGATTGTATTAATTTGCAAACAATCGCGCGAATTTTCACCGCGTCAAAACCACTTTCTCCCTTTCTGCCGTCGCTATTCTCTAAGGCCGCTCGACTTTTTCATTTTTCCAACGAATTCGTTCCACCAAATTCACCATTAAAGTTTTTCAACCTTTTTTGTGAAAGTGCCATCGCGTTTGATGTCAGCCACTTTCATCTTATTAATTGAATGTCGACACTTTTAAATCGAATCTTCCATTTTACGTTTCTTCTGCGTTCTTTTAATCACTTGTTGTTGCTGCGAACGACAAAATCTTCGAAATCTAACGTAACATTGACTTCTATTGGAGGAACGTTCACGTCTTCAGAAACATTGCTACGCTATACTTATAAAGCGAAAATCGAAATCCAAACCGACTACTCTACTCGTAAATCAAACGCATGATTTTCCCTATTTTCCAATCTAGTGAATTTTGTATCATATTGAACGGTGAAATTCTGTTACATCAGGTGGAGAAAATTTTATTATATTAAATAGCGAATTCTGCTATATTAAATAATTTAGCCTACGTTATCAACCACATCGTACTATGAACATTGCATTTCTACTATGATAAAATATCTTCTCCACCTCCACGAGCATATAAATTAAAATCCAACATATGTCTAAATATTAGGTTGGCAACTAAGTGATTGCGGATTTTGTCAGTACCACCTAATGACAAAATCCGCAATCACTTAGTTGCCAACCCAATATCTTGTATCTTAATTTATATGCTAGTGGAAGTGGAAGATATTAGAACTAGAAAGATATATAACTAGGAAGATATACAACTAAGTGATTTATATGCTTGTGGAGGTGGAAGATAGAACTAGAAAGATGTAGAACTAGGAAGATATACAACTAAGTGATTTATATGCTCGTGGGGGTGGAAGATATTATATCTAGAAAGATATAGAACTAGGAAGATATAAAACAAAGTGATAGCGAATTTTATCAGTACCACTTAATGACAAAATTCGCAATCGCCTAGTTGCCGACCCAATATCTTGGATTTTAATTTCTGTGCTCGTGGAGGTGGAAGATATTAGAACTAGAATAATATAAAACTAGGAAGATATACAACTAAGTGATTTATACGCTCGTGGAGGTGGAAGATATTATATTATGACTAGAAAGATATAGAACTAAGTGATTGCGGATTTTGTCAGTACCACCTAATGACAAAATCCGTAATCACTTAGTTGCCAACCCAATATATCTAAAATATACGCAAAAACAAAGAGTATCTTCCACTGTTAAAATATTATGTCAGCTATACACTACGTTGGACCAACAAAGAACCATAGAATAATCCTGTAGCCATTTCCAAAACATTTCACAATTTTAATAACAAAATACCCAATATCCTGCGCAACGACGAACGAAAAACAATTAATACCAGGAAAATTGCTTACCGAGGATCGGATCGCGCGCTTAACAATGAACGGGATATTAAAATCGTATGCACGCAGCTAATTTCTCATTCCACCGGCTCATTATGTCCGGCAACGCGGGACCGCTATGAATGAAACATTAGGCCCGATGTTTATCATCATCGGCTTCAGTTAAACCCCGCTAGCTATGAATATTCATCGAGGACGCGATCATGATAATAATAATAACGTGGCAGTGAAATAAGGATCGTAAACAAGGGGGAAATAAGTCCTGGCAATCGACGATACCTTGGCCGATCGCCCACGATCCTTCGGCCGATCTTTGTTCCATTCATCCGCGAATTATTGGGTTGGCAACTAAGTGGTTGCGGATTTTCTCATTAGCTGATATTGACAAATCCGCAATCACTTAGTTGCCAACCCAATACATCCATCCAAACGATTGCGTTTTTTCAACGAACCGATCTATTGGCTAATTTGCACAATGCCTGGAAGATAATGTGGAAGTTTGTTCCTGAAAATTTGTCGTTTGACGAGGACACACTTACCGAATCGATTCTCTGCGTCATCCTCGCGATACCATCTTCTTCTATGTTGGATGTTAGCAGCGTTGCACAGGATTCTGACGAAGTTGTAGAGGAAATGGACATTTAAAAATCGAACTGTCCTTTCCGACCAACTTTTCTAATCTCAACATATGCATTAGGTTGTTGTATAACGATCGTTGTTTCCAAATGAGGTCTCGTCGCGGCGTATTTCAAGAACATGATTTCATCGTCGATAATTATGCTGATAATATTCTTGAGAAATAGTATTTTGCATTTTTCTTTTTTTTTTTCTTTTTTTCGTAAATATGAAGTCGCTCAAACTGTCGCTAAAATAAGAAAAAATACCAACGGATGAATTAATACGAAGATTCGCGAGTATGTACGCATCAAAGTGATTCTAATTCTGTAAAGGAAGATTTTCATTTTCACACAGAACTGTATTTTGTAGTCTTGTACGTTCAAAAAATTATATTCATCGTAGAGAATTTTCTGTACTTAGACGTTATCAATGCTGTTATCGAGTTTCCATCAAACTGCAAATCTTTTAATTTATATCGCATTGAATCTCCGGATTTCCAATTACAAATCACAAACTCTATCGCTAAACAGAATCTTCGTATCGTTATCAGTTTCTATCGGAATTCACAACGTTTCAAATCGTCCCATTAACGAAATCTCCAACTTTCCATGCTCTCTTACTCCGATCAAACCGAGTAAACGACAAAGCTAAGTAAACACACACCCACGATTTCTTATTCTCGGTAATTAGACGAATACTCCATGTTGTTAGCATTCATTGTAACTTTCCATATTTTAAAAACGTCTGTACGAAACAAATCTGCAATCCGTAATGTCTGTAAATTATATCTGATGGAACGTGCATATTTGCGATTGCAATAAGAACACGAAAAACAGACAGGATTTATTTTCTATGGCTAAACGAAGTATTCGAACGGTTCAACCTTCGTATCGATCGATATGATCGGTATTGGCGATACTTAAAATCATCTCGATCGATTAAAGTGCCCAGACTTTCCACTTTCGATCCACTTTTATTATATAACCAAACCGAACGACGATAAAAATAAAAATAGGAAAAAAGAAAAAAAGAAACACCCACAATTTCTTATTTTCTATCGAACATCGATTCTCTTCGTCTTCCACTTGCGTACGAGCTCGCGATTAACAACGTTCGATTGGAAGAGCGCGCAGGGCAAAGGAGACGACGCGTCGAGACACAAGACGTCGCGTTGTCGTCGTCGTCGTCGTCGTCGTCGTCGAGACAGCACGGTAAACACTGAGGATGCCACCAGTGCGGGAGACTTCTGGTTGCCAGTGCACACCGTTTCTGTATCGCATAAGGTTCACGTGGGACAGGAATACCACCGCGGAGCCACGGGGTGCGGTCTCGTTTCGCCACGGCACTTTTCTGTCTCAAGCATAGACCAGAAAACCGGTCTCACGAACGAAACGAACGAGCGGACGAGAGTCCACGAGTCGTCGTCGTCGATCGAACCAACAAGTCCTTCTTCCTCTTTCTATGCTCGGTCGGATAACACAACTGGCGACTCTGAAGGATCAGCTGCTTCGTCGCTGCCAGCTACATGATCTACTCTTGCGTTAACGAGCGATCAAGATCGATCCGATTTTTCACTTTCGTTCGACGTATTATTTGGAAGCTTTCGTTCGCTTTTCCTTGGAATTTCTGCGCGTCTTTTGTTGCTGTAGAGGATAGTTCAAATGAGCAGATAACTCGATGTTGAAACCGTCAAATATATTTTAAAATAATTAATAAATACAGGGAATGTTCGCTAAGACGCTGGGTATTAACAGATTCGCTAAACACTGTACTGATCGCTATTAACCCCTTAACCTGCGTTTTAGGTTCGAGAATTTTGGGCCGAAGACGACCATCTACTACTACATTTTTTTTGGAGGATTTCTCGAGGATTTTGGTATTACCGTAATAAAGAGAATATGTTTTATCGACCTGATTTTACCCTTTCGTTTAAGGATTTCGTAGTTTACGATCGATTTACGTTGGCATTTTTTTACCATTTTTTTTGCTACTTTTGTTGCTTGAGATTTTTTGATCGTTTCCTTGAAGATTTTCTGATATTTGGTATTACCGTAATGAGGATAATACATTTCATCGATCTGATTTTCCCTTTGGTCTAACGATTGAGTGGATTACGTTCAATTTTGGTTGGAGCTTTTACCAATTTTTTAAATATTTTTTCCTAGACGAGATCTCTCGTTGTTTTCACATCGGAACTACCAGAGTGCTCGAAACGATCTACGCCTAATTTTTCATAGAAGTCTCAGTGCATTTTGCAGCTTTTGGTGCATTTTTAAAGATTCGAATGATTTTTCGTAAGATACGAGCAAAGTCTGACATGCGTTTTTTATTGCAATCACGAACTTTGCGCCGTATCTTGCACTTTAATTTCTCTGATACGAGCTTCCTGCTTCAGCCTGGGTAGCTCCACCCTCAAAGTTACCATAAACTCGATACGATGTAATACGTATCGTAATATACGACGCAACGAAGAAACTCTGTCACGTGGTGTTTAATTCGGTTTCGATTGGAATTTCGCGCAGCAATTTCTCTTTGCCTCGCGTTACTCCGATTTTCGACGCTACCGTTCATCGCGGAATTTTAATGACCTCGTCTATTTTCATCTGAACCTCCATCGCAGCTATCGAGATTCTGCCGCGATACTATAATCTATAGTATGCAGGAAATTCAGAAAGAAGCGGAACAGAGTAACCATACAGGCTTCTTGTAAGTACTGAAACACGTAGAAGTAAATACATTAAGTTGCCCCGCGCATCCCCGACCATAAAACCGATCGCTTTTAATAACCCGTTTCACGTTTCCCCGATAACGAGTTAACCGAACAGGTTTATTCGATCTCGTCCCAGGGTGTCCTTCTTTTCCGAGTTTGTTTACCGGTTACGCCACTGCGTTCGCTTAGCATCGAGTAGACCGTTTCGCCTCCCACGTGCCGCGCGAACCGCTCGAAATGCCGATCTTGAGCGGAGAAATCGTTGAGCTGCGCTGTAACTCACGGTACACGTGCGGATTCCATGACAAATCGATCCGATTCGTTTCCCTCGTTCTCGCGAAATTACGCGAAGGCGCATTGATTGTGAATTTAGAATTTGCGGACGCAGCGCGATCGACAGATCGTTCCGCGCCTTATATTTGTCACGTGTTTGTCTTGTGACTCTATTTTACAAGAAAAAGAAAAATAGAAGAATAGTAAAAAAAAAAAAATGTAACTACTATACCGCGGATTTTCATGTAGTCTCGAGCAGTATGCGTTTTTCGATGAACAGGAAATTTGGAAGTACAAAGGGGATACACGATACGATGATACGCGAAGATACGTAAATTTAAAAAAAAAAAAGAACATGATGGTTTCTACGATATTTGGTGAAACAAATTTCTACCGACGATAAAACTTGGCGCAAGAGCTCGTTGGAATTTGTCTATGTATTCAGCCGATAAAATCGCAAAATTGGGATATAAAATCCATTTCTTAGGTCTAGTGTATTTTATTCCTGCGTAACCCCGATTCGAAGATATTATTTATTATTGTAATTATTATTATTACAAGCGGCAGGCTTTCGCTCGTTACGAGCTTAGTTAACAAGCTTGGGTTAAAAATATATCAGTAAGAAAGTAACGATTCTATCTCGTAGATATTTCGACCGTACAATTATGAATAAACGTAGTTTCTATCGGTTTCTTCTTTACCTTCTTCTCTGAAGACTAGTAATCAGTACGCGTTTAGTTCGTTCGTATTATACGAAGACATTATTTCAACGAATAATAATAATAACGCCGATGTCTTGATAAACACTTCGACGCAGTTTGTACGATTTCTTACTTCAATGAATACACACACAGTTTGTTGCTTATCGATCGTAAGCTGTTATTGCTATAGGGGCAACTAAGTGATTGCGGATTTTGTCATTACCACCTAATGACAAGACCCGCAATCACTTAGTTGCCAACCCAATAGGATGAATTCGTCTCGATATTTTAACGATGGGATAAAATGCACGTCTTATCGTGCGTTTCGTGTATCGAACAACAAAAATCGAAATAATCGTTGCTCCATTTCGATCTTACTATTCGACGACATCGCTGAGCTCTATATAAGCCCATGTGCATTGGCCATGTTCGAATATACTTTTATAAGTTTAATTTTCAAAGTGAAATAAATTTTCAAACTCGATTTGCTCGAAGACCAAGCCGAAAATGAGAACGTTGTATTTTATTGGCTTGGCAACTAAGTGATTGCGGGTTTTATCATTACCACCTAATGATAAAACCCGCAATCACTTAGTTGCCAACGCAATATTATGTGCAAGAACGAAACATGTTCGTGAGCAGGTACGCAGGAAATACGTTTATGGCTAAAGCAAGCGACACGAGAAGCCGCAAATCCCTTCCGGATGGTGTAGTTAGCGGTGGAATACCGTTGACCTATTTCCGGTAGAAGCTCGATCGACTAATCTCGCATTTGCTAACGATTTTATTAGTGCCGTTTGTACCGATAACGATCGTGTGCAACTTACAGGAAATTGCTCGCATTCTCTCCTTGATTATCGGCCGTGCATGCATTATGGATGATTTACGTGTTGCGCATACGATTCAGTGAAATTGGGAAGATTTGGGCAGTCGAAGGAATTCTAAGAGAAAATTAGAAATACGCGCGTGTCTTCCGTGGATTATTAGATGGAAATTAGATTCTTTCAGATTTAAAGTAGGAATTAAGATATTAGGTGGAAGTGAGATTTTATTCGTATCGTAAGTTTTTTTTTAAATTTAAATATTTGTTAAATAATATATATTTGTACAATTTGTAGAAAATAAAAAATACAGTTGATAGTATCGATATCGGCGCGAAAGTGATCAATACACCAGGCAAACCAGACCCGAAGCTCTACTCTCTGAAGAGTCTTTCGTCTTTTAAAAAATCCAATCGTCCTTTGTATGTCGTTGCAATTTCATTGGAAGAAAACTTCTTTTCCGCTAAAGTTTCAACATATTTTTAGTTATAATCACGGTCGAAATACTTTGACTATCGTTTTAAGATAAAAATCAAAATCAACCGAGAAGTTACCCTCTGAGGAACCTCTCGGCCCAGCTACGATCCTTCAAGGATCATAGCTTTAATACGCATCCGAACGACGGCTCTTTCATATTTTTCACCAAACTTAAATTAGTTTCCTTTTAACATCAGAGAAATTCTATAATGGGATCGATAAGGAACAAAAGAGGGCAGCAAGCTTAAAACCACCTATCAATTTCCTCCAGAAAATCGAATGTCTCTTCTCATCAGTTAGCTGCGTTCGACGTGTGAAATAAAAATTTGCCATTTACTATAAAAGCTCAAAATCTTAGTAAAAAGTATCATAGATGACATTTAGTGGTGCGTTTGCTTTATGCTTCCAGTAAAACTATTCTGTATTTATAAAAAAAAAAAGAGAGTTCTTTGTTATTTTTAAATTTAAATTCTCTTTGCTATATCGATTATGCTCTGTACAATGTACTGCTTTTCATAAATTGAGCTGATTATTTTCCCCAATGCATCGGATATTCGCCGAATTTATTCGAGTAAATTGAGGGAGGATTGTGCCTGCTTTTTCAAATTGCAGAAGAATCCCATCGGTTCGATACTGAGGGGAAAGATCGCAATGAGCTTAAGATGGTCGATCTGCTGCCACGTCCTTCAGAAAATCGAACGCCTCTTTTAAAAAGCCAAGCATCCTCCATAGGTCAGTGCACTCGCATCCTTACGAGACTATCGACTCGGCTGAACAAAGAAGAACAAAGAGAGAATCGGGTACCGGGTATCGAAGAACCCTAGGAACAAACAGGAAAAGGCAGCAGTGTGGGACTGCCACTTGGCCGATTGTGTTGCATCGTGTGTGTTTGCTGGTAAACCGAAGAACACGGCGAGAACCTCGCGGAACCGTTAGACGGCTACTAAATCTGCTGCTCGGTTGCTCTCGGAGTACGTGAGTGCTACCAAGATCACGTGGAACGCAACTTCTCATGCTTCTTATGCTCATCGTCGCGAAGGGAAATCGTGCGGCTCGTATGCGGTTTCCTGGAAAAACTGTGCAGGCCACGGGAAAAAAATAATTCACCCGGACGTACATCGTGTTCGCGGATTGATTTCTCCGGCGCACAGGAAACGCTGTTCAACCCTTACGTGCTGTGCCACTTTGCTCGCCTAGGAAACCAGCGTTACGTAAAACGTCCTGTTTATGGAACTTTTCTTTTTTCTTTTGCCTTTTTTTCCTTACTTAGACAGGTTATAGCAAATTCTGTAATTTCTTTTCTCATTGTTGTTGTTGGTGTTACTGTTAGCTTAAAGCAGTTACTGCGTTATATCAAGTTAGATTAGATAGATTATATTAAATTTTGTAATTTTGTCTTTTTCTTTTTGTTTACTAGATTGAGGGATTTACCAGATTATATTAGATTTTGTAACTTTGTTTATTCTTGTTGGCAATGCTGTTTGGTTAAAACAGTTACTGCATTATATCAAGTTAGATTAGATAGATTATATTAAATTTGTAATTTCAACATTTTTCTTTCTGTTGGTATTATATACTACTAAATTGAAGGAATCACTAGATTATATTAGATTTTGTAATTTTGTTTATTCTTGTTGGCATTACTGTTTGGTTAAAACCGTTACTGCCGTTATTATATCAAGTTAGATTAGATATATTACATTAAATTTGTAATTTCAACATTTTTCTTTCTGTTGGTATTACGTACTACTAGATTGAAGGAGTCACTAGATTATTTTAGATTTTGTAACTTTGTTTATTCTTGTTGATATTACTGTTAGCTTAAAGCAGTTACTGCATTATATCAAGTTAGATTAGATAGATTATATTAAATTTGTAATTTCAACATTTTTCTTTCTGTTGGTATTACGTACTACTAGATTGAAGGAATCACTAGATTATATTAGATTTTGTAACTTTGTTTCTTCTTGTTGATATTACTGTTAGCTTAAAGCAGTTACTGCATTATATCAAGTTAGATTAATCAGATTATATTAAATTTGTAATTTCAACATTTTTCTTGCTGGTATTGCATACTATTAGATTGGGGGAATTATTAGATTATATTAAATTTTGTAATTTCCTTCTTTTCTTGCTGGTATTATTGTTAGGTTAAAGCAGTTATTAGAAAGAATACAAGAAATTGATATCTTTCCTAAAGACATTTGTCTGCAAAACTTTTAATATATTCAAATCCAATTAATTAATACAACGTGCCGATACTTTCTCCAACCACCGTACACAGAATTTTTCTATAGTTTGAAAGCATCGAAATACTTTTTACGAGACACTGTAGACTACGTATCGGTGTTGATCCCATCGCTATCGCTAATACGACGCTAATTGCACCGTCGCAGCGTGACGTCGACTCTATTCTCCGTCCGTGCACAGCACCGGCCGAAACAAAGGGAACAAAGAGCGGGAAGGATACAGAGAGACACGCGAACCCCTAATAAAATGTAATATTCTATTGTTGCGCTTTGCACGGGGCGCCATTCGCGGATTAACTAGGCCGCTACAAGCTCCGATATATATTCCACAACTATTAATAGTATGAACCGGCTACGTTAGCTGAGATTTCGTTGGAGATGTTTAGAGGATCGATCGATGCAACTCCGGTGACATTATGAACAATATTATGAACAACATAATGTATGCAGAAACGTACAAAATGTATCGTAATACGCGAAGATATAGAGGAAAGCAACCGAACATGGAATATTATATTACATTATAAGCGATATGGAATTTTTAGAAATCTGAGAAATTAACGTCGCTCACGGCTATAGACTGTGTCGTTCATTTTGGTACAATACACGTTGCGTGGTTCGTTAGTCGAACGAACGTTAACGTCATGGTAGGATATTTTTATTTTCTTGTTGTTCGGAAATTTTCCACGATGTGTTAAAACGGAATGTGCTATTAGTTTTTAAAATATAATTCTTTTTAAATGCGTTTTCATTGCCAAATAGGGATATAACTATTTTCTGTTTGCTTTCTATGAAAATATAGTACCCAGTTCGGTATTTCACGTTTCAGTATCTCTGTTGCATATTGGTTACAACTTGTGTATTTTTTTTTTTTCTTTTTTAATATTATTTCAATATTGAAAAAGACTAAAAGCGCGTAAATTTATGATCGAATACTCGAAAGAATCTTTTCTTATCGTGATTGATTTTCTTAAAATGACATTCGAAAAATGGATGGGATACGCCATATTTCTCTACTTTTCTCTACAAAATATCTGTGATAAGACAAAGTAGCGATACTTTGGAGGATGAAAGTTTCTATTGAAAATCCATTTCGTTACTTGCGTCTATACGAAAGTATGAATTCCCATAAGCATACGTGGTTCAATTATCTCAATTACTATTAATCGTCACAATTCCTGTATCCATATCTGGATTAAAAAAGAAATCCCTGCTCTTAATATAACATCGGAAATTGCATGCTTTACGTGGTAAATAAATTTCATTTTCGCTTTGCATAATCGAGCATTAAACGAAATGCGAGCAATTTTCAAACGAGAAACGTTATTTACAAGCGTGTCGGAATTAGAGACACCAAGAAAGCAGTTCTATTTGAGCTTACTTCGTCAACTTTGCGAATATAACACATCGTGTATTGCTTTGCCAAGCCCATTGACCAGCCGTCAAATGACAGTTTTTCTCGTTGTGCCCACTTTCCAGCCATATAATCCTCGAGATAAACGCAACGCGCTATACGGCACACCATATCGTTGCCCACGCGCTATTAAATAACATTTTTTCCCAAAACCGAATCCGGCATCCGCGTTTCGATCGCTTCGTCCCGCGGCAATGTTACGAAATTGACCGCGATTTACGAGGATTTCATCTCGCAAAATCGTCAGTTGGAAAATCGTGCCACCAAAAACCGGTTACTTTTTGGATCGCTCTTTCGATTTCTGGAATATAACAAAAGACTGGGAAAATTAGAATAAATACGTACCCGTTTGGGGAAACGTAATAGACGTTCGTTTGAATTATTTTTAAGAAAATATCGCGAAAATTTTACCAGAATCGAATCTCTGAATTATTACTTCCGCACGCTTTGACACATCCTGTAAAGATCAAGGAAAAGAAAAAAAAAGAGAAGAGGAATTTTACGTGTCAAATATACTAAACGTAGACAACACCTAACGCTAGACATTGAAGAACCGGAAACCCCCTCTAATCAGAATTCAAACTCCACGCCAGAACAAGCTTACTCGAAACACACCCTTATTTTACATACAACAACCGACTTCCTCATCACCGTCATTATGATCTCATCGTCAAAATTATACGCCATCCTATTAGTTAGTATGTTCCGAAAATTATAAACAGCCGGCCTAAACCACCTTCTACAACGACAAACCTGGAAACATCGCGTCAGAATCACTGCAACCTCACGCAACATTCCAGGACTGGTTGATCCTTTTCGTCGTCCAAGCAGAGATAAATTATACGCGCACTAAATCGCGTCAAACAGTCTCAAACAATCGAGTCAAACGATCTCAAACAGTCTCAAACGATCTCAAATAATCGAGCCAAACGATCTCAAACAGTCTCAAACGATCTGAAATAATCGAGTCAAACGGTCTCAAACAATGTCAAACGATCTATATCAGACAAGAAGATAAACGGCGGAAGATTAGTTTATGTTTATTTCGCGATCATGGAACCATCGTAATTTAGAATTTATGCCAGGAAACGATAAAATGAAATTGCGATGACGATGCCTGTTGCAAGTTTCACTGTTCGACGTTGTACGTTTTCAATGAAATTTTATTTCGTTGCGCCATGCATCGGTGTACCTGTACAAAAGTCGAAACGTTTAGGCTCGTTCTCATAATGGAAGGGTTCGTAGGAAGAAGAAAGCAGTTGCAACCTTTTTGCAGATTTTTCGTTACGTATCCTATTTCATGAAAGAAAATGCGATCTTTCATTTGCTGCGAAGAGGAATTAGTTGCAGGTAACAAAGCACACGTACAAGTAAATAAAAATGTTCCACGTGAAAAAGCAAACATTGATAAGAACGAGTAATCTCCCAACCAGCATACGGAAACACCTTACCATTAAAAGTTGCGAAATACAAAAATGCGTTACAGTTTGCGGAAAGGTAGATCGATGAAGATAAGATATCTCTACTAACGAACTGAAACGATGAAAACTCGAAGCTTTAAAGTTCAAAAGCAGCGGACCTTAATCCGAGGACCTCCAAGACGTCACAAATTCCTCACACACGCAAATTATTATCGGATTGTATAACAATATTATTCGACTAAAAAATATGCAAATATTTAGCTGTTCCCTTAGAAAAGATTATGTTCGCAAGTAGATGACGAGTGTTTTAAAATTATACTAAATAATTAATAGTTTGGCGCATTCGAATTTTCAATTAGATTTCAACTTTCATTTATGTTTTGGGTTACCGAAAAATTGGCAGAACGAAAAATTATTTAAAGCGGGTCCGTGGCAAACGAAAGAGATTAAGAACCGCTGGTTTAAAGCATTCCAAGGTAGTGCAACGTTCCGGAACAAAGTTCATATATAGGTATATATGTGTGTGCGTAGAGTATATGGAAAGTATGTAAGGGAAAAATGGTTCGTAGCGCTGGTGACAAACTAGAAACGTTTCACGCGGGACAACGCACCCGTGTACGCCCACGCGAACGCATTCGAAACGATTTCAGGCCGGGCACAAAAGACAGGCCGCGCGGAACGGGACAAAAGAGTCTCGCGCGAAATCGTTTCGATGCACATACGCGGCGTGGCGTGGCGCGGCAAGGCACGGTGTGGCGTGGTCTGCCGCCAGACCGAGCTTTGACCGAGTCAGCGCGCTTTCGCGGAATTACGAATTCGGCGCGTGACACGTGCTTTGGGCGCGTTTACAATGGAGCTGCGATAAACGATAAGAGCGCGGCGATGAGAGCGACGCGTGGAAAAACATTCGTGCGGTTGTTTTGTAATAGAAGTATCTGTTGTATAACAGAATTACAAAACGGTTTCGATTAAAAATGTTATTAATGTTACTTTGTGAAATGTAAAATGTTAGAAGCTACCGATAATGCTTCATTATACAGAAATTTTCTTTTGTGACGAGAGAAACGATGAGAACAAAACGTAACAGGAGTGTATTTCATAGTGGGAGTACGTGTTTTATAAAAGATTTTAATTAAATGTTCGGTACAACAAAGTTAGTATCGATATAGTATATTTAGTTATTGTTATTATACAGAAGTATGGATTTGAAATTTTCTCTTGTTCGCCGGTGCATCTACATCTAAGGCTAACGTTTACATTGCAGCTGCGATAAACGATAAGAGCGCAGCGATGAAAGCGAAGCATAGATGGAGATACGCGTAATTGTTTTATAATAGCAGTATGTGTTGTGTAACATTATTTTTATTATTATTTTACTACATATTGTATTATATTATCGTCGATATAGTAGCTATTCTTATTGTTATTATAGGCAAGTATGGACCTTTTTATTTTTCTTTCGTGACGAGGGAAATGTGGAGAGCGAAACGTAAAAGGAAATACGTGTAATTGTTTTATAGTAGGAGTATGTGTTGTATAATATAATTGTAAAATAAGTACACGTGTGTGTTAGTTTCTACTCTTCGCTCTCATCGCTCTCAGCTCTTATCGTTTATCGCTACTTTGATGTAAACGTGCCCTTAGGTGTATATACACTGGCGGACAAAAAAGAAATCTTAAGTCCATACTTCTGTGCAATAACAATAACTGTACTACGTCAATAGTAACTTTGTTGTACTGAACATTTTTTTATCTACAATGTAATTATTCTTGATCAGTTATAATGATTTTTTCCGAAACTATGGTGTTTTCTATGGTGTCGCTTGCTTTTTCAACTTTCCTTTGCCCTATACTGTACTTACACGGCGAAGCGTGTAAACTTGGATCCAACAAGAATAATAATAATTGGAATTTTTGAAATAAGGAGAATTTTTCATGTGCTTTGATTTGATTCGTTTTATAAAATTCTTTTGTCCTAAAGAAGCAATCTCACAAACTACGTTTCACAATGGAATGTAAAAAGTACCAGCTGTCATTGAGCTGGTGAAAAAATGTGCATCACTCGTATGACAAGTTTCAATAAGTATTTCTTTGTTCAGCTGTCCACAAGCACCGTTTGCTATCATGATGATCGCTAATTATCATGATTCAATGTAGTAGAACGCGTGGGAAGCGTGGTAACTAATGCGTGTAAGCGTAAGCTGCTTATGTTTCTCTACGACACCATGAAACAGTAAAACGGGTTAATTTGCATTTTAAATATCGACCGCACGCGCACCTCACATTCAGTTCAGCTATACATTATTTGGATTACAAGCTTGAAAATGCAACTTATTCCGCTCTCTGACTCATGTCGTTAACATACTATCCCAGAAAACGTGTACGATTTAGAAAGTTAGGGAATCCCGTTTATTTTTTGTACAAAAAGAAAAAAAAGAAAACAAAAGAAAGAAAAAAGGAAGAAGTATCAAATTTTGTCTGTTCGACATTGTTATCTCGGAACGATTGAAATACGTATTTTTAGCTACATTCGAAAAATCTACGTTTATTTATAAAATGTATTATCCAAGACGAACATGAAACTTGACATTATTTTACATTAATTTTATTTATTAATTTTATTCCGATATCCATGTTAGGTCCTTTCGCTCGTTTCCATTCGAATTGTATTTTTCTAACACCGAAACAAATTTTATATTTTACTCTTCTGGATCTATATTTTAGATCCAAGATTAAAGAATCAATTTGAACGATCAGTATGAGAAAAATACGACCAAGATTCAAATAATGTACGATACGTAAGGATTCAAGAATCGTCGTAAAATTGGTGATATCAGTATCCACAAATCTGATACCAATGATACCACACAATGATACCAATAAAATTAATGTAAAATACATTTTAGCCGGCCATCATCAATATCCATCGATGAAGCGATTTAATTTCCATTCCAATGACTGTATTAACTTTTAAAGACGCGATCGATTAATTATCGAGTGGACCCCGCGCATTTACACGCTCGCATTTATTAACTCGACGCATCGATCCTATCGACAGGTAAATTCGCCCGGGGTCGTAATACGATTGCGTTCTAAATCATTGGCGCGGGTATAATCGCATACTTGATCCGGCTGCTCGGTTTCTGCGGATTGTTCAATTTATTTACCACGGTCCATGGTATTCAATTATCGCGATGCCGTACAATTAACGGGGAAAATGGACGCTTCGAATTATTACCGAGACCCTCGACAGTTAATTGTTCGCGATTCATTGCGGATTTCTGCACGTAACACAATTACTGGACAACGTGCGCGCTTCTTGCTCCGATCCAGCCTTTCCACGAGACACGCTCTACGTTCGATGTTTTATAGATTTTCTTCACGGATCGGGAAATATACCGATACATGATTTATTAAAACGATTAATAATTTAAATATTGAAATGGAAAAATTCTGTAGTTTATTAAAACGCGATTTCTAATACGAATATTATATTGGAAAGGTGTTTCAGTTTATTGAAACTACTGCTAATTCGAATATCGAATTGGAACGTTTCTTTGATTTATTAGGACGATTAATAATTAGAATATTGAATTGGAATATCCCTTTAGTTTATTAAGACGCGATTTCTAATACGAATATTATATTGGAAAGGTGTTTCAGTTTATTGAAACTACTGCTAATTCGAATATCGAATTGGAACGTTTCTTTGATTTATTAGGATGATTAATAATTAGAATATCCCCTTAATTTATTAAGACGATTACCAATTTGAATATCAAATTAGAAGATTCCTTTTGTCTATTAAGACGATTACTAATTTGAATATTGCGTTGAAAAATTTCTTTAATATACTACAACGATTAATAATTTGAATTTTGAATTAGAATATCCCTTTAGTTTATTAAGACCATTGCCAATTTGAAAGTTAAATTGGAAGATTCCTTTTGTCTGTTAGGACGATTAATAATTTGAATATTGAAGTGGGAAATATCTTTAATTTATTAAGATACAATTTCTAATACGAATATTATATTGGTGAGGTCTACCAGTTCATTAAAGCTATTACTAATTCGAATATCGAATTGGAACGTTTCTTTGATTTATTAGCACCATTAATAATTAAAATATTGAATTGGAATATCCCCTTAGTTTATTAAGACGATTACCAATTCGAATATCAAATTGGAAGATTCCTCTTGACTACTAGGACGATTACTAATTTGAACAGTTTTCAATGAAATGAAAGCTTTAAAGTCGCTTAACTGAAGCACATGTACATCTACAGAAGCAACATTTATCCGTCTTCAATTATCGCTCTGTTATTTATACTAATTAATATTAAATACCTTTTTTCATAATTATCTACTAACTATATATGGTTGCATGAGATAAAATGAGAAACTAAAATTAAATTAGAGTTTCATTCAAAGTATACCTTACGCGTTTGCAACAATTTAGAGACGTTTAACTGCTTACACACGGTGGTAAGACGTGCAACGCGTATATTTAATTTCACTTGCTTCCTTCTAACATAATGTGATATAATTATCCGCAAATGATATGCTAATGGTAAATGATTCCGTATATGGTAATACGGTAATATCTGCACATAGTTGCCCTAGATAAAAAGAGAAACTAAAATCAAGCGAAAAAGTTTCGTTCCGGCTATACTTTACGTACTTGCAATAATTTAGAAACGCCCAAGTGCTTATACGTGCTAATGTGTATTAATTAATTCCACGTTTCCTCTCTTCCAATACGATTCATAACATAATACAATTATCTACAAACTGCAAATAATTGCCTGAGAGAAAATCAGAGGCAAACGATCAGAAAATAAAATTGAAAAGTTTCGTTCGTAATATACGCAACGTGTACGTGTTCGCAATAATTTCGAAATATCGAAATTTATGTACACGGTAGTGTATACCAAACACACCACGGACACGTTCATTTCATTTGCTTTCTTTCCTTTTCTCAACGTTGTTTTCTCATTCCGACTGAGTTACGAGCCATTCTTCTCGGTGAAAAACGTTAATAAAATTCGTCGGGACGTTGCCGCGCTCGGTGGCTGATTAAAACGCGTAGTCGAGACGCGTCGACGCGTGCGCGTCTAATGCGCCACCAGACAAAAGTGTCTCGAGGCTGGCGATTTACGAGTTCGTTCACACTCTGCTTGCATATTAGGTACGCCACCACCGCCATTTGGCTTGGCTGCGAAAGTAATGCCACTTTTTCATCTGACTGAGAAAACCAGTTTCAAACGGTTCGTACATTGTCGTTAGATGGTGGATTTTTATGCGAATTCGTGTTTCCATGAGTCTGATTTCAAGCATCGTTTCATTCATGGAATACCATCGCACGTACCGATGTACGTAAATATACGTTTTACGAAAATATTCCCTTGGCAACTAAGTAATTGCGGCTTTTGTCATTACCACCCAATGACAAATCCGCAATCACTTAGTTGCCAACCATAGACACGCGCTTGCCAAGATGTACCTAACGACTTGCTCGTATTTACGTTAGTCGAACTGCAGTGAAGTTGGCGTTTAATTGCAAGATCATGGCTGACGATGATTTTTTAAACATATTTCTTTTAACTAAGCATATTTTTTTTAATTGCAGTTACCATTTATTATTATTTAAAATTTGCTGGAGAAAAGCGAAGAATATTAACGAAACGTATAATTTTTATACTCTTTGACCGTCTTTGGCGTAATCTTCTTTCACGTGGTATTGGTGAAAGCCAAGAGACCGCACTCTACACATATAAATTCAACTGTTCTCGGTATCGCGTATCTCCTCTACTTGTATATTGTTTTGAAAACGTTGGTTCGCTTATTGCTTGAAATACGATAACGTACGATGCGAAAAGATATAGAACGTAAACAGAAACGTTTAAACTGTATCGTAAAACCTGATACATTTGCTCAACCTACTATACAATTGACTCGATGCGACAGATAGGTACATATGTATAAGCACCGTTCGTCTTGCATCAATTCTGCTCGGTTGATAAAGATGATCTTGAAAAATTATTAAAAAGAAGATAAGTTGAAGCGAAAATTACCGAATGAAAGAATCTCCTACGTTTGCGAAGAAGGAAATCCTACGGTTCTTGTTCAATCTATCGCAAGATACGTAACCGAGTGCACGTTTAATTGCTGTTAAATTCGAATACGATTCGAAAGAACTAAAAATACAAGGAATCATTGTTATACAAAATAGCTTTAATATACTCGTTGGTGAAGAAACGAATATACGTCGCAATAAGAAAGAAATAATTTCGATGTGACACGAGCGAAGCTGGATTATTTATACGACGTGTCAACTTGGGAATCTTTATTACCGTTTCAAGAAAAAATAAAATAAAAAAAAAATACAACGTCATCGTCGAAAAATCAAGCGGATGATGCAACGCACGATTGCAGTCGGTACGGTAACGCGGTATTTTGAATAGCGTCACGCAAAGTTTGCGGTGACGGCGAAAAATGCGCGCGGCCCGACGTGACGCTTGCACGCGGGGCGCTAACAAATTGCAAAAGGAACAGAGCCAGTTAAAGGCGACGCGTACATTGTATAACGAGCACTGTTCTACATATTCCACGCGTTAGTCATGCATTTGTACTGTCGAGTTGTACGAGCGCAGCTACAAAGATAACGAAACCGATGAGGAACGACAAATCCTGTTCGAATGCCTTTTAGAAATATTTCTCTCGATATACGAGGCTCGTCCAGAAACTGTTACCCGCTTACCTATACAAGCCATAGGAAACGATTGACTAGTACTTGTATTAGGTTGTCCGAAAAGTTCCTTTCGTTTTATAAGGAAGTAGCAGATGCACAGCATTTGTTGTTTCATATTGTTTTATTGAATTACTTTTGATCCATTTTATTCTATTACTGCAAAATAGATCATACATAAATCCATAAAATAATATAAAATAAAAAATGTGCATCTGTTTCGTTTCATAAGGTGATAATAAATGAACAATGATTTCTGTTTTATATTATTTTATCGATTTAGGTGTGATCCATTTCGTTCTATTTCTATTATTATATTCGTGCATAATTCGATAAACTAATATAAAACAAAAAACATTGTGCGTCTATTATTTCCTTATAAAAGGAAATAAACATTTCGAACAACCTAATACAATACAACATCGCCTAACTTCATTCATATCTTGCCATAAGTCATGCCAAATTTTGAAATATTCATATTTGTCTTTATACAGTTACAACATCGCCATCGTAGCGTGCGTTTGAGATGGACAGGCGAGTCGAAAAATCCAGCTCTTCGAATGCTGCAACTCGTCATCGAACTACTCTACTCTACGTTAATAAACTTACGAACGAGTGAATTTTACTTTTCCATTTGGCGACTAGAGACGCGCGATTCGCGCTCCCTGAAACAATGCGCCAGACGTTCTATTTGCTAGGCAGTCCGCTCCCTTGGGGCACGCAGGGAACCAAGCGGACCGACATCGTGACACGCCACCGTCGTGAAAGTTTCAGATCTAAAATAAGACCTGTTAGAATTGTTCGGTAAACGTAACCGACGGATGCTTCAACAGCTACGACTCGTGGTCGTACTACCAAAGAAATCTTCCTTCAACCTCCCCCCACGTGCATCTTCCTGCGCGTTTTCCGTTGACGCGAACGTGCTACCCGTCCAATTGCACGGTTTCTCGGACGATGCCGCGTGGATCGGCATTCCGTACAACAGTTAGACCGAATCACGGTGCAACGAAGGGAGAGAAGATGGACAAGGTAAGGTAGAAGAAAAAGCGGGCCGGTGTCGTCTGTGGCGATCCCGGCAGGGTCGGCCGACCCACGCTTCTTAAGTCCACAATTGACTGCGCGTGCATCCAATATGGCTGATAAAACCGGATCTCCGCGCGAGGGGTTAAGCTGACTGCTGCCATGTACGCGGCAAACTCGATGCCTAATGTCGTTACTCGTTACGATTCCCTTATATGTAACGCGCCAGGGATTGAGATAAAGCTTCGTTTACACTAAAGTGGTGGTCGAGCCACCACGAGAAGACCCGTTTAACCGCGTTGCGTTTCTTCCAACGATCCGCTCGACGATGCCGTTAACGAAGGAAAAATCATCCAACGTGGTCGATCGCGACGTGCAATTAGGCTGATTCGCGAGGTCGCTCACCTTTCCGCTGATTGCTGTCTCGTGCGTGTCTTGGTGCGCAGCTTCCTATTAATATCGAGGATCGAGTTTCGACACCTGGCACGGCGTATCTCAAAGAGAACATCGGACCGGGGAAATTTGCCACAAGAAAGGTGAGAATTCGCTGGCTACATTGGCGTACCAGATTCGTAGCTTTGTAGCGCGTTACACGGTGCGGCACGAGGATTCGCGACGAACATCGACAAACCCGTTTAACGCGCAGTTTTCCCGAGACTCGATATCAGGGGGTCCACGTGAGTAGAAGCCCAGTGAATCTTTGTTGGTATTTTCTATGCTTCCTGGCTCGGTTTAAATGTCTCTAGTATTTCTTTCTTTTGTTTAACCACACACGATGAGGTTCGAGGGAATAGCGCCGTTGCCAGCAACGATGTTCCAATTTTTTCAACATGCGTCGGTCAAAGATCATTCTCGCTATCGTTTTTCTTCTTCTATCGTCATTCTTCTAATCGTCGGCAGCGGTTTGGCAAAGAACAGCGTTGAAAATCTTCTTGGAATTAGCGCGGTGAGAAATCCACTGTTCGATCAGGTCGTCATTACGAATGGATTTCGCTAAACGGAAGATATTGGATTGGCAACTAAGTGATTGCGGATTTTGTCATTAGGTGGTATAGACAAAACCCGCAATCACTTAGTTGCCAACCGAATATGTTTCGTATCGTTACGTTCGTTTACGACTGCAACGTACGTGTCGCTAACGACGATGTTAACACTTTACCGATCGATAGCCGATTAATCGGTATTTTGTTACCGACGCTTACCGACCGATAGCCTATTAATCGGCTTTTTGTTGCCGACAATCTTTCTCATTATTTGAACAATTATTTGTTATTTAGTATTAAGGTACCTTGCTCGGTTGCGTCAATTGCGTTGCTCTGTAAGCTCCCACAATTTTATACCAATTTGGAAAACTTACCGTTCGCGATAAACGAAAAGAATGGTATTGGAGAGTCTAAACCGAAACAGAGCCGGCGCCAGGGAGAATCTGCTAACGGTCAGTAAAGTGTTAACGCCAGTCGTCACAGCGAGAACGCGTAGCGACAAAAACGGTTGGCTGCTGTTTCGTGGACAGGTGCGCATTACCGTACGACGATCGCTGCGTAGCAGCGTACTTATTATCGTCATCATCATCAACGCGTCCAATACGCGTCTATGAAGCGACGTTTCGTGCACAGCGGAATGGAGGAATTTTCGCGCGAAGACAATATCGCTGTGGCGTATGATTCAACACGTGGGCGAATGGGATTAAAAAAGCCAACAAGATACGTTTAGATAGGCAGTCGCGTGAACGCATTAAACTCGTAAACATCCTGCGAGCAACGTGCTCTCTCGCCGCTGTTTATTACAGACGAGGAAAAGGATGTGTCCTGATTCCGTTTAGATAGTAATTATCGTTAATTATCGTTTCTCGCATTCTCTTTTTCGTAAAATCGTTCGCCCGTGACTATTTGGCAGACGAGGATGAAAAAGTAGATTTTGCAGCGCGAGCACGTGTAATTAATTTAATCGTGATTGCAATTATTTATTTAACTCGGGTGGGAGAACAGGAGCATTTGATGCGAGTGGAGAAAAATAGGACAATTGAAAATGGAAAATAGAAAGACAGGAAGGTTTAATTTAAAATACACAGAAAAGAAAGAAACAGGGAAATTTGATGTACATTGGAAGAATTGAAAAATTGTATCCAAAATGAAAAGGATAGAAGTAGCGAAGAATAAAAAAAAAATAGGAATTCTAAAGAATTTTATTTTTGTTTTATCATTTCATGTAACTTTTATAAAAATTATTTATAAATAAGGGGATGTTCAAATATATTACTTGCCTTTACTTATCTGTAATTACTCATCTTACAATTTAGATAATACTGACCATTTATACAAATTTTCTGTTGTAATATATATTATACATATAACTACTCTTTCTCTCTTCTTTGTTACAAAGTATTCATTTAAAATCGTTATCGTCGAGTATCGTGAAATAAGCACGGATTTTTCATGCGCTAAATAATGTTAATTTTGAAACAAACAGGATGCTACGGTATTCCGCGTGATATCCAATCGAGATTCCTATCGAATTCAATTAAAAACGCGGCGAGGGATGGAAAACGATCAACTTCGTAATTATAGTGCAGAGAAATCACTTTACACGGCAGTTGTTGATCGTTTAACATTTACTGCCACGCCGAAATCACATGTTTCGCTCAGAACGCCACAGGAGTATTTTTATTATTCAAAGCATATAATGGCAAAATAATAATAAATTGATGATGTACGACAACATTCTTCCCCAATGCACCGTTTATCTTATTGGTGGTCACAGGTGAGTACCACAGGTCAAGATGATACCTTGCTAACAGTTGATGGCGACATATTATAACAAAGCTTCGTTTATTTCAACAAATCATTCGCATTCATTGTTCCGTCGTAAGCAAAACGTGCAGAATATATCGTTGAAACGTGTAGAAGATGTTGGTAAATAGTATTTGCTCATTCTATGTATAATAGCAAGGTATGTGCACACTTCTAGCTTCAATTATATGATTATAAAGCAGTATTTAAGATTATTTTCTAAGCTGTGTTTATAATAATATTGGTAGATTACCCCTCAAAGATATGGATGCAAACACAGTGCACCGTTAGATGTGAGGTGGTTTAAGGTATAAGTGCCCAAGAAATACTCTCGATGTTCAATCATACTCTCGATATAGTTTATTTAACAGTCAACAGCCAACAGTCAACAGTCAACAGTCAACAGTCAACAGTCAACAGCCAACAGCCAAAAGCCAACAGTCAACAATCAACAGTCAACAGTCAACAGTCGACAATCAACAGTCAATAGTCAACAGTCGACAATCAACAATCAACAGTCAACAGTCAACAGTCGACAATCAACAGTCGACAATCAACAGTCGACAATCAACAGTCAATAGTCAACAGTCGACAATCAACAGTTAACATTCGACAATCAACAGTTAACAGTCGACAATCAACAGTCAACAGTCAACAATCGACAATCAACAGTCGACAATCCACAGCCAACTGTCAACAGTCGACAATCAACAGTCGACAATCCACAGCCAACTGTCAACAATCAACAATCAACAATCGACAATCAACAGTCAACAGTCAACAGTCAACAGTCAACAGTCGACAATCCACAGCCAACAATCAACAATCAACAATCGACAATCGACAATCAACAGTCAACAGTGAAAATCAACAATCCACGCTTGCCGCCACAGTTGCAAGATTTGTTCTCATTTTTTTTTTTTTATTGATGTTCTAATAAAAATGTTCAATTGTTCAATAGGGCACTTTTTATTTCAAAGTATCTTCTATTTATCGGTACATTCAAAATGCCCTAACTATCAATCTTCATACAATTTTTACAATTGTAAGAAGTTGAAGCGCTCCGGTCACCAATGACCATCGTGGCGTCACAGGAGAAACTGTGGCGGGTCATATATGACCAACGTGGCAATCAAAGTGTTAACAGGTTTTAAGAGGGTTTTATCGATCTCGCGGAAACTTTGTTCTTCGAACTTCGTTGCTTGTATTGTTCCGCGCTCGCTTATAGCTCTCGCCTGTGCATTATTTTATGTAACCAAGATTTCTATACTGAAATCCAATACGTTGATTATAATAGATAGACTGTGTGGAACTGCTGGCGCTATAATGTGATCCAAAAACAGCTATCCTTTACTGTGGTTTAATCGAGTGACGCCTTTATTTGGTAAGTATTAGAATAATCTTTGGATCATTTAAAAATTTGTTTCTCTGTTTTGGAAAAGATTTATTCGTAATACTTGACACGCTTCCATAAAATTCACAATTTACATTTTCCACTATTTGATAATTATAGTTTGTATAATTTAGATGAAACTGTAGCAATTTGTATCGCAGTTTAAAACTCGCGTTCCCTTTTTTTATTACGTTCATTAACACGGACAATAATAATGAAAGCGAAGCAGAGTTTCAGAATAATTAAAAGAAAATTTCAATTGTCGGTAAATATCGTAGTGCTCGTGGTATAAATATCGCTGCAACTAATGCAAGTAACAAAGTTGTAAGAGAGAACAGAGTTTGAGGATTCATTTAAGAAAAGTCCTAATTGCTAATCGTCAGCCAATAACAAATATTTTAATAATTATCTCTTGCGATAACTTGTAACAAAATAGGGCTGCAATAATTATTTTAATAATAATTATAATACAAATGTTTCATAATTATTTAACCATCTTTATCTCCCAACTTGGGTAATGAGACAAAATTTTCGAAATTACTTTTAAGAAAATCACAATTATCAACTACCACGAGCATAAAATTACTAATTATCCAAATTATTATTATACCAGCTAATCAAAATGCTTCAAGAATTCAATCGAATTTGAATTAGAAAAACACCCAATTAGATACTAAGCTGATTTAATCGAATTTCTAATTTACACAATTTACTAATAAATAGCAATAGCTAAATAAGTAACGACCAAACCAATAAATCGCGAATTACTGGAAAAACGAAAATCTATGGATTACCCGTCTCGAAAATCGCCAATTAAATTACCAATTAAACGTCTATCTGACAAGAAACAATTACAACTCAATCGATGCCAATCTCAAACAGGTACATACCCACGCAACGTTTCCACGAGTGAATTGGCTGATCGTAGTGAAAGTTTGCTATTCCAAGATTCGACGATTAATGGCGGGTTCGCGTAAGAAGAAAAGCAAAAAAAAAAAAAAAAAAAAAAAAACAGAAAAGACACAACGAAACTCGAGGGAACGAACGTTTGAAAATCCGTAAGGGCGGCTATGGAAACCAGCCGCAGTTTTGCAATTTTTTTCTTTCTACATTGCATACTTTATAATGTAAAACGTCTTTCTTTTTGTCGTCCAGTATCGACTATCCAACTCTCGCCCAGTACAGACTAAATATTTTCTATCTGTAAGTTCGATTTGTTGGCAACTAAAGTGAAATTGGATTAGCTGGATGCAGCTTAAATGTAGCTGCTACTGTAAAATAAAATGATCCAGAGACAGGCCGCATCGAGGTTGCCGATGTTCTGTGAATATGACGAACACGAAGGCTGGGCGCACGATCGAGACCAACGCACAGACTAAGAGAATATCAACTACTTTATCGCTGAAATAACAGAAATAGAAATACAATTTGAACGAAAACATGAATTCCAGCGTCCAAATACTGAAATATCTTCTTTTTAACGTTATCGATCATTTAAACCGGAAAATCTACTAATCGGATAATCGGTCGGTACCGGACAATTTTCCCTTTCTATTACAAACTATGACATTCTTATAGATTCTTATTATCAAATTTCAGAAAATGAAAATTCATGTTTCTCAATTCTGATTTTTACCGACTGTATGATATGAGAAAAATACCCGCAGCGGTCGGTACTGCACGACTTTCCCTGCGCGAAGCAGCTTACTAAAATTTCTCGTCGGTCGACCCGCCTGTAGCCGCCCTAAGACAGTCGACCCGTTCTCAAGATCCATATGCAATCCCAGGCCTGGCGATACGTGAGACAGCGTCGAGGGCAACGCCGTTCTCCTTTGGAGTTTCTGCACGTGCAACCACGGAGACCTGGTGTCGGGAAATCAAGTTCAATGGCGTCTCGGACGCGCACCGATCCCCAGTCCGCATACGAGCACGTTTTCGTGAACGCGGCGACGCATCTATTCCGAGGGACTCAAAGTTCAACAGGACTCGGTCCGTTTCTTACTGTTTGATCGAGTAGCGGATCGAAAAATTAAACGCAACCGAGAATATGATATAGTATGATATAAATAGCAGTATAGATAAAGAGATGTTTATTTTATTTTATATATTTTATTTGCAAGTTCGATATAAGATGGTAATTGTACTATGGAAAGTTTTATCTTTTTGTTGTTTCGTAATATGAAATTCAGAGCCACGTTTCTTGTACATTGAGGCACTGCGAATGTAAACTTCGTGGCTGCTATTTCGAAAGATGTACGTTCGATCGAACGTTATTACGAATAACGTTACGATAGCGAAGGTGGTAGAGTGGTAGGTTCGCTGGAATTACTCTGTCACGAGTTCGAATCCTTCATCATCGAAGAGTTTTATCTATAATTTGAAACGCTACGTGAATATAAGAAAAACTAGGCTTTAGATTCGTAGAATCCTTTTCAAATGCGATAGCATTGGAGAAAATGAGTTTTCACTTTCTCCCTGTTTCATCTTATGTCCACAACTTGAAGCACACTTTCCATGGAAACTGACACTTGGTATTTTGTAAAGTATACGATTATCGAATTTGTAATAATATAGTAGAAATGACAGTTTTCTGCCACTGTTCCACTGTATTTGGAGGTTAGTTTGATCTAATCTCTTGTATCTGTAATAACGCACACTCTTAAAGCAAATTATTATCCTCAAGTTTTCTTACTATTTTAATGGTTTTAGGGTATATCTCATAAAAAGTAGCCTTAAGTTCAAGGACCAACTGTTGAATGCACAAGCAGTATCGCGGAAAATAGTTATTTCCGCTTAATCGTCCTTTATTTTAAGGTTAGTTCGAGCAATGGAAACTGGTTTTATATTTATGACTAGGCGCAATGAAAACTGGTCTTGTATATTTGTAGCTAGGCATAATGAAAACTGGTCTTGTATTAAAGGATCAATAATTGATTATTGTCGTGTCGATCGTTACTGTTCAATAACGATGTTTGATCGATTTGAAACGTTGATTGATTGTTTACTAAAGAGATATTCTAAATTTGAGCAGCGAGTGTCAGGCGAGACGCCCTGTATATAGAAGCATCCCTAAGAAACGTAATACAGGTGCCTCATTAAGGGTTCGAATAACCCTTTGCTGATAGAGGGTAAACCTCGCGTCTCCTTCCATGGAATATTCATATGTAAGGCTTCCTAACTTTAACACGTGCTTGTGTTGTAGTACGCCGCGCGTAACGAGATCCAATTATCAGCATACCGAACTTAATTCTCAATTCCCTAACAAGACGCGGTGAAAAACCTCATCGCTGATCGCACATCGCAGAAAGAAAATTACTATAGAAATTGGAAAATCGAAGAGAGGAATGTTACTGCAAAAAGTTACAGAATCGAACAGGGGTATGTTGTTACAAAAGTAACTAAATTGGAGAGAAGGATGTTATTACAAAAATGACTAAATTGGAGAGAAGCATGTTACTACAAAGATTACTAAATTGTAGACCATTAGGAAAAATTGAAAATATAGGGGCACGGCTTACTGAAACAGTAGTGCAACGAACATTGTGTTGGCCACGTTCAAGACGATAAAGTTACTAGAAAATTTTTCTATACGTGTTACGATCGAGCGTCAGATAGACTTATGCAAATTTATATTTCTACGAGCCCAATTAAAGGAATGAAACAAACGAGGCATTCGTCTCAGACGCTATTATAGAAATTATTAAAAAGTATAACAATTATGATAAATATAATACTATTACGAACACCATAGATAGTACGATACCTTAGATATTTCGAATATTATATATATTTCCAAATATTATGCGCGTTCTATGCGTTTGTACAATTTTAAATTCCCTATGTAAGTGCATAACCATTCTACCAACCATCATAAACATCCCCAGTCTAGTCACAAATCTGAAAAATCTATCAAGTGACCAACTCGATATCGATCAATCAAGAAAAATTCCCTATGTCCAAACTGTTGCTGTAACATTCGTTTTATGTAGATATCCGTCAAGAAGACGGACAAACGAGACTGTCACGTCAGCTTCCTTCCACCATAACCTTATTGCCACACAAATACCCATCGTCCTCCGCTCTATGTGTCGCCCACTTGTTCCCACATCGCGTGATACAGGTTGTCTGTTCCGTGTGAGCTCTATCTAGCAGATCTCTCTGTTTAATCTTGTTGCGAATATTTTTCAAGAGAATCCTATAATCAATTTTCATAACTATAACATTATAAAAATGCACTATACGTACTACAGCAAGGATATCGAAGTTTTATTAGCCCCGTAATAAGCAGATCGTGGATTTTTATGCGTTCATAGAAAATCTACAGCGTTTAATTTAAAATTAATATTTAGAAATATGGAAAATATGAATAATAGAAATAATAAAAAATAATATTCATGAAAATACATAATTTTCAGTAGATGAAACAAATCTCTATTCAGTCTACTTCATGAAAATATAAATTTGTCTAAGAATCCACGATCTAATTGCGAGACCCGAAGATTATCGTTATTACTAATTGCAGTTGTAATCAAATCGTATCTCTCTATCCTCTGAAAAATTTCTCAAGTTCGAGGAACTTAAGAAACGATCGTTATTAATTTCTCGTTTCAATTTTATTCTAAAAAAGCTCTCCGGTTGTATAAGCCCGTTGTTGAATGGAGACAGAGATGAGATTAAAATATAGGGAATTTAGATTAAGAGGAGCGCGGCAAGGCTAACCGAATTTGTCCGACGAAACTGTACACACGGTGCTATACAAACTATGACGAGAAATAGGTACACCTAATCCGGCGCGTGTGACAAGATCTATGAAAGAGCTCTTTCTAAGTACGATGCAGTAAAGGCGTAATTCCTAAGTATCCAGGTGACTCATTTTACAAGTATGGATGAAACCTATGTACGTAAAAGCGAGATTAAATTCGAATTTTTACGCGGAGATAATAGAACAGAAAGATAGAAACTTTTAAGATACAGAGATAGTATTACTGTAATGGCTGAAAATATGCCGCAAAGTTATATGTTTAGTTTCGTCCGTGAAATACTGTGGGTCACCAAAATTGAATGTACTGTAGCAATGTAAAAGTGATAAAATAGCGTGGAGAATTTTTCTAACGTTAATCGTAATGCAATAACGTAGAATCAATAAAATTGAACTCGCTATTGTCGATATATAATTAACAAAAGCACCACTGAATATACCGTAATTTATAAAAAGGCAATATGATGTATAAAAACAACAAGATATAGTTCTAAAAATATACTAATGTTAACGATGAAAATTGAACTTGCTGTAGTCAACAGACGATTAATAATATCACCACTAGCATATAACAGCTTGTACAATATTAATAAGATTAATGAAAATAATAAGACGTTGCTCTAAATTGTTTTAACGTTAACGATCATGCAAAAGTGAACCATCCAGATTCAGCTCGCTATAGTCGACGAACGATTAGGAACATTACCGCTGAATACACTGTAGTTGATAAAAAAAATTAATACAATCGATAAAAGCAACCAAACATTATCCAAAATTATTGCAACGTTAACGATAACCCAAAGATGGACCATCAAAATTGAACCCGCTATAGTCGACATTACGATTAACGAAATCACTAAATTCAACAATAACAGAATCTTATTTAAAATTTGTCCAGCATAAAAGATACGCAATAGACACATTATCTGCAATACAATGTGAATCAGCCTGTATACAATAAAGGAAGGATAAATCGTATTGCTTAAGCCGCGGTTACAAATGAGCCCGCAATAAGCATTAGAGATAATATTCCCTCTTATCTTCATCTGCTTCGAAACGCAGGATTAATGGAGGCGATGTGAATCAGCCTGTAGATGCACCTATGAGTCTATATATTCGCGGCGCAGGCACTTGGCGTTACAAATGCAGCCGGAGGAGCATGACACGCCTACGCTTTACTAAGCCCACACGAGGACAGGGCCGTAGGTATTGTGACCCAGGTGTCACATGGTGGAATGTTATTTGTCAACGGGACGATCCACCAGGAATGTTAACAGATGGAGAAAATGGCTATTTTCATAGTGGATCATGATCTGTGTTAAATGGATAGTTCTATTTACGCTTATTATTATTATTATTATGAACACGTATGCGATTAGTACAACGCAAAGTATATACCCGTGGCATTCGAACGTAAGAAAATGAAGGAAAGAATAAGCCTGAGTTCGCCAATTCCGTAAAAAGCTAACAAAACCATGTCAAAAGTAACGGTGAAGAAGAAAAGAAGTAGAAAAGAACACGATACACGAGTTTCGTGATTTAATAACAAAATTGGAACGAGATACGACTGTGCTGTAAGTAGTAGTAGTAGTAGTAGTAGTAGTAGTAATAGTAGTAACGATATTTGTAGTATGTACACGATGTAATAAAATTTCCAAGAAATGTATATACATATGTAGAAGTTTGGAGACATTCGTTGTAAACATTGCCTTAATGAAAAATTAATATACCGCGTGAGTAGTATTGTTAAATGTATATTTATGTATTAAGAAAATGAAAAATAGGTAAAACGTAGTAGAAACTGTAGATTACGTGAAAATACCTGACTCGAACGGAAGATAGAGAAGAGAAGTCGAAATAAAGGAAGCAGATTTACTGAAAGCGCGAAACTTACAAAAAAGTATAACGTTTATACGTAGGATGAAAAATCAAATTCTTTACCCTTAAAAAAAAAAAAAAAAAATAAAAATAAAGAAAGAAAAGAAATAGGGCAAATTTACTCTATCCGTTAATATGACAGAAACAGGTAAAAGAAATATTATGGAAACCGTTTTAACGATGCCAAGCGACGATGGTTCGTTTATTCGGTCGAATTTTAAGCAGTTCCGGGGCTAGTCCGGTCCTATAAAAATCCAGACGGAACCAGAGAGTCGGTTGCTCGATTTTTGGGCGTGCACGAGGACGGGAATACATGTGACACACGCGGACACATTTTGTGTGCGAGCGCGGATACAGACGCTAGTATACACTGCCGCTCAAAAATATACAGCCACTTACTTACTTTCATCCAAATATAAAGGTATATAATTACGATAGTTATATAATATAAGGTAATATAGTTGGAAAATTACAGACAGGAAGACTCGCCACGGTTTTATCCTTTATTAAGGCTATCTTAGAATATTACGACGTGATAAAATTTGTTTTTGAAAGTTAATATGCAATAAAATGCTCGGGACATTTATAAGCGTCAAACACTACGGAGCTGTTCTTTTTGCTTTAAGGAGCTCATTATACGCGGTTCGCCTGATTGTCAAGCTTCAGATAAGATAAGCAAGGATATTCCAAATTGACTGAGAAACTATCGTGATCGATAATAGCAACGATATTTAAAACCGCTTCATACGTCGACAGAACATATATTTAATGCAAATAAACAATTTAGAAAAAAAACAGATAAATGAGCCAAAAGAAAAAAGAAAATATTTTCATATGACGTACGAAGTATCTAATTCTAATAAACGAGAAGATACTAATTAGTACATGTAACAAGTAAATACATATCTCATTTGATCGGTAAACTCCTAATTCTTCTTTAACTATTTTTATTAAGTAACCCCCCATTATTTCAAGCGTTTCACTTGAAACGTACTACAAAAGACAGTCAATGGATCACAATTAAATAAAACAATTTTATCAAGTATATAGTATCGCTCATCTAGAAAAGCAAAAAGTGAAAAGAAATATCGCGAAACGTAATACACGTTTAAACTGGCAATTTAAAACAATCGAGCGTGACTCGACGTAGGACTTTTCAAAGGGTTCATTCATACGCGCTTAGTAAGAAAATTAAAAGATCCATTATGTTGTTAATAAAAAATTACACGCGTTATAATCGCGAACAGATAACGCGGATTTGGATAATTTGGATTTATAGGAAATTCGCTGGCTGCACAGAATCCGCGTAATACGAGAAGGTACACAAAATATCCAAACCACAGTGCTTTCTCTGCGATACTTGCCAGATAATACAATTTCCTACAGACGTTCTACTTTTTCTCGTTATATCCCGAAAAGTTGGAATTTGCAGAAAAATCCACAGTCTACTTATGAACGTCAGTGTACACGTAAGCGAATCGAGGAAAGCAACGACGCTCTAAGCTACATCCGGCAGAGCAGCAGTTTTTTGTGCACCGCGTCGCATCCTTAAGTTCGCCACACTTGTTTCGCTAGTAGCAGCGTCCTCTTCGTGACTATGGTGCGCGAGCGTGGAAGCGCGCGCGCGCAGGTCAGCGCAACAACGAGGCGCGCTTCACCGTAGCGTGCAACTGAAAATCAGAAATTTCCGCGCGCTGATAGATCACAGAGTCCACGAGCAACTCTCATCTTGTCCCGCCCCTCTACCGGCGATCGTGAGATCGTCTACGATTTACGGAATAGTCGAAAGAAGCAGCAGACATTGTCAACGTTTCAAGGTTCTCAGCATCACTGCGGCTTGTCGATAAATATTAACGAATAAATAATATCGAAACACATCGACGAACCGCATTTTTCTCACAATTTAACGTTAATAGTTTAACGTTCGTTGACGATACGTCCGGTTTCGAGTTAGCGTTCGCTCGAACAGAAAACTCGTGCAACTGTCATTTCAGCATTGTCAATGAAGAAACCAAGGGAGGAAAGGGTAAAGTAAAGGCAGTGGCTTTTAAGAAGAGATACATTTTCGTCTACGAGTTCGTCGAATGAAATTCGAATATTCGCTGGGAAAGATTTTCCCTTTGCACGATGAACGTTGAAGATCTGAAAATACTGGCAACATACAGTGAACGTTTGAGGATCCTCTTGGATTTTAAACTCTCAGTGTGGCTATTAAGGTGGCGTACAATTAGGGAGAAGAAATAAGCGAATTGATAATGGAAATAGATAGGAATAAAATTGCATGAAATTCAGTATGTTTATGCAAAATCGTAAATTTCATTTATTTGATTTAATTCAATGTTGTTAGCCCAACAAGGCTTGAAGAGATCTGTCTATCCTTTTCCTATGTGTTTTTTACCTTGAAGACTTTTGTTACTTTTGCGGAAACTCGTATATTAAATAAAATGAAATGTTAGTTGAGGAGTGTGGAAGAAAATGAAAGAGGAAAAGACAAGGAGCAAAGCGATATTTATTGTCGGTTTTTACAAGTAGAAAGTAAGCAAAGTTGATTATCGCTGTGTTTCTTTTAGGGAAATCCTTAATTGGTATCGATATACCTTTTTCCCAATAGTTTCTCTCTTATCCGGCTAGCGATGTAACTCGCGCAATAACATACACGCTATTGGCACGCGATTTTATCAACACAGTGAAAAACAGGCGAAACGAAGAAGAAGGAACTACAGGTTATGCTTAGATAACTGGTCGAAACAGAAACAGAATCGAAACAAAGTTAAATTTACAAAAATGTAATTTGAATCTAAATTTCCATTTATGGGATATTGTATTTCCCAATACAATCATAAAAAGCGCACAATATCGTTTACCATCTTCGTTCCAATGTCTCGCGCCAACTTCTATTTCTTGGTGTTCCCTGATTATTTTAACGATATACGTATAATTTTTTCAAGTAGAGTTTGTAATCTTGTGAAGATTACAAAAGGATCGATTGTGAGAATTTGCTGGTCCAATTGACTACATTGCTGTAGAATTACTTTAACGTAGCCCCAACATTGTCACGTCGATCGACTGTGCCAAATAAAATTATAGATTTTAGATAATTTTAACCGTGATTTTTCATATTTGCTATTCCCAGTGTTTCGGAATTTTACATGAAAATAAGCTGTGAATCATTTTCTATTTTAAAAACTTTCTATTTCGATTCCTGCTTCGATTCAACCGAGAAAAAAGTTACAACAGAAACCTGTTTTCTTTGCGATACGATATCGATGACCATTGTAATATTTCTTAGGAAATTTCAAAATGCAAACTAAAATATTTCATAATGTGTGCGATGAGAAATATGTGCCTTGATGTCTCTGGGTTATCAATTCAAAGATATTCCTTCTTTTATTCTTAACTTACGGAAACCATAATTTCATTAGAAATTGGTATTTAACTCAATCAACATTGAAAATGATATTTTCTTACTGATCTAGTTCTCTTGCGCAATAAAGTGGATGATATTGTAATTTTTATCTTGTTCGTGTTAATGAGAACGCCGTCATCTTGAGAGCACACGCGCGGTTGAGAACCATTGATAATTTTATCGAACCAATACTTGCCAATGTACTCGTTCCGATTGATAGTATCGATGTTCGCAATAGCTGTTATCAATCTCGCGTACTCTTCTTTGATTTTACAGTTCCAGGAATACAATTCTCTATTTACATTTTCCTCCGCGATTTTTTATTCAAATTTACAAAGACCGTAGTCAAGCATGGATTGCACTTTTCAATTGGCGAAGAAAAAATGAAATATTAAATTTGATACGCGTTGGAAAAAACGTAGTTTGTGCTAATTGTATACTAATCGTGCGAATTAATTCATCCATAGATATCGCTAATTTGAAGTATTATGCTGACACAGAAAATAGAGAAGCAAATTCCAATCTGTCCACAGTCTTGAAAACTGCAACGAAAGAGTTCGAAATTCCAAGAAGTAAGCGATTTTTGCCTCACCAACAACGTATACTAAGATAAAAAATAATTTGAAAAGTATATATCAAGTACGTGTATGCTATGATTCCAACAAATGATAACGTAGAATACTTGTGTATCTACCATATTGTTACCTTTTTCCTGAAAAACTATTTCATATCTTATATTATCTGTTACTCTGCTGCTCTTAAACCTCAATTACAAAGATAATCTTTTAATTATCCTGTTCGAAATTTTTATGCTGTAATCATTGGCTGATTAAAGTCTTTGAGGCTTGGGACTATCGACCTAGCAAAGGAGAAAATAATCTCAAACTAGAAGAATGGGAGAAGGAGAAGGACTTAAAATGAAATAAATTTACGTAAATAAAATAGAGAGCCTGCTATAATCCCTGTCTGACAATAATAAAAATATTCTAACCTCTATATTGTCGAACTGATTGACTACCCAAATCCATTTGGTCCAAATAAAAGCATAGATTCTATTTCGATTGCTGTTTCTCATAATATTCCTAAAATCTTATATAAAAACAAATTGCGATAAAAAATATTCCAATCTCAACATTACAAAGTTGATTTAGTAATTAAAATCATAAAATTCTACCGACTAGTATTTGATATGTCAACAGGTTAGTTTGACATATCAATAGGTTAGTTTGATATATGGACATAAGTCAGTTTGATATATCAACGTAGGTTACTCTCTTATAACAATAAATCACGTCAAATTTACTTTAAGCTTGTCTAGGTTATGTCAGAAGTTAGTTGAAAATTATTTTTATCTCCATCTTTATATCCACAGTTTTTGGCTTGTTGTTCATTTTTATGTTGAGATATCAACTAAGTGCCGTCTTATTTTTGATTTCTCATATTTTAACGTTCTTAAATTCGATTCGTCGAACATAACGATTTAAACCATCGTTTCTTTTTTCTGTTTTCAACAGTTCGTCTGGTATCGCGTTACCCTCGTCCAGACAACCAACGAGGCGAATTATCCACTCGAAAGAGGACGCGCGATTGCATTAGAGACAATAAACACGCGACGATCGTTTACAAGCGGTCATGATTGGCGGTTTCTTTTCGCTACCGTTCGTGAATTATTACTGACACGAAACGCAATATCATTTCGCGCCTTACTTTATACCAAATTTAACCTAAACCCTCTATATCCAATGTAGGACAAATAATTTTATTTAAATTTCAGTCTTCCGTAAACAAATATTTCAAATATTTCACGTGGAAACCTATTAGGTATTATAGTAGAAATATTAATAAGTAGCTGTGAATTTTCTTTGATATTTTTGAAAGCCTGAGATAGGCTAGAAACACGATCTGGATCCTAAACGTTCCATGTTGCACATGGTGTTAGCAAAAAGAAAAGCTTGCACACGAGGGGTTAAAATGTTATTTTCCTCTTAGTAAAGCCCACGTTTTACTTGCATTGTTTATCGTTTCGTAACAACGTCCACGTACAAGCAAATAATAACCACGCACATGCCAGCGATAAAGAACCGGCGCGCAGCTAACGTCAAACTTCAAACTACATTGTAGAAACCTGAAAACTGTTACTCATCGACAAACTTAAGAAACGATATCGAAGCCATAGAATTAAAAGAACACGATCATTCATATTCTCTATTGTTTTATGTCAACTTAAAAAATATATATCACTACAATCTATTAAAGTACATATGTTGACGTCACTATAGTCAGATATCAGACATCATCACATATCAAACACAGACGAAACACAGTACGCACGCGTATACACAGATTATGTACCTACATATACATTTGTATAATATATATAGCTTTGAAAACATGTGCGCTGGTGATTATGAATGTAGTCTAGTCTAGATATTATTGGAAATGTTTAACTTTTGCGTTTAAATATAAAATGTATCTTTTTGTTATGGAATAAAATATTTTATAAAATACTGATCTTTGTATTTTGAATATTTCCCGTGATGGTAAATTTTGTAAGTAACTTGTAAGAAATCTCAAATATGTCAAACTATTTTCAAAATCAATGATGTATCTTACACGTGACTTATAAAAACAGAATCAAAAGAATTTTATTTACGAAAATGAATTAGGAAGAATCATATTCATTATTCATTTTATAATTGCAATTGAATGCAACAAATCTTCGTGAATCATTTTAATATTCTTCTTTCTCTGAACTATTACCTGATAACACATACCAGAATAATAATTACTTCCTATTTAACAAATCATAAATTTACCAGGGAATACATAACCTGGATCCTTATCAAAATTAGCATGAACTGGATTCGAAAAATGAACATATATGCGCTATATCTATTCTACAAAAATACTGTCCTATTACTATAGGACCACATGAAACAATCTAAAAGATAAATTCAATTCTTTCAAACCTTTAACTTAAACGAGTTTCATGATCACCAGAGAACATACAAAGGAATAGACACATCAAAGGAAACAAACTCACCGAAAAAGTCCTCCCAGCTAACGGATCCATCCGAATCCACGGCGTTGGCAGCCGTGGTCTCCGCGTCCGCCTCGCTGTCCATCTCGTCGCATCAAATCCTACGATTTTTCCCGCAAACAGTCACACAACCGACGATCCTTTCTCGTTGTCACTGGTCCATGAAATTTTGCACAACCACAGAATGGTCCTTACTGCCGTCACCGACGTTGCTCTTAATATCGAATCGTCTAACACACGTCACATATCTCATGTGCGCGCCACCGATTTATTTGGCGCGTTGGAAATTCATCAGAAGGGCAATGCAACGGCGAGAAAGGGCACGTACATGGATCGATTATTTAAGACGAGTTAATTGAAATGACGGAAAGAAGAAGTAAAACGACATCCCTTTAGCACGCGGTCGCGAGACGGACTGAGAGAGCGGCAGCCTTCGACCCGAGCCGACCGACCGTGCCGGCAAGTCAACGAATCGGCAAACAGCCGCCACCAACCCATACACTAAACCGTTCGTTCGCTCTCTGCTCAAGCGTTCCTCCGCTCTGCTCGCCGGCGAGTCGCTCAATGCAACGACTGTCCTCTCGGCGGAGGCGAGCGCCGTTCATGTATACGCTAGTGCCGAGTTTACTGGCCACGATTTCGTCTTCGTTCCTGGCCGCTGTTATCCCCGCTGGATGCTGCAAATGAATTCATAGAATTAGCTTCTGGTATTGGATATAATATAACATAAGGTATTTTGTAATTAAATGAATTTTATGCACTTTTGCACGTTCAGATCTCCCATAAATACATAAGGATCTACGGTCTAGATACAGGAATCTTTTTTCCTTTTTAGTAAAGTTTTATAGAAAATTTGTTAATTTTCTTGGAAACCGACAAAGGTACAAGATTGCTTTAATTTTTTATAATGTACTCCCACTTTAATATTTGTGTAGCATACATCCTAATAAATAACTGTCTTTTATATCAATAGATCAGTAATGTGTGATAAATATCCATATCTGACTTGCATTCATTGAAGAAGAAAAATAATAGATACTTGAGATTTCTAAGAAATACACATACCTCCCTCGATTACTGGCCAGATAAAGTGGTAACTCGTGGTCAGTTAACGAGACACTGCTGTAAATCGCCGTACGTCGGCCGGTCATTGAATTAGGAGCATCGAATATGTATTTTTAACCCTTCACGCTGCGCCACCGTCCGCCTGCCTTGGCATCGCTGGTGCTGCTTCTTGTTGCGCCTTTTTCCGGCGTTCCCGCGCCGTTTGTGTGTGACTTTTAGGATGGTACGTAACTGGAAATATTGGGAAACAGTGTTATGTTTATTTGGAATTGAGCGGTTCGAACGGGAAGTAAAGCCTTCAACGATGACTCAATCGAACTATCGTTGAAGACGAATTGGCCAACTCTATTTTCTTAACCTCTTAATTTCTGAATTTTGGCCACTAGGGGTTTCTTGTGTTTACATAGTGCGAATCATCTGATTATTCTACTTGATAAAAAACTATGAAATCCTATGAGTGAATCTTATAATCTAGAAATAACAAATGTTATTAACAGACTTGTTACCATTAAGCATCAGAATCTATTAATACCAATAACATGTAATTTTACTTGTAGAATTATTGTTAATTATAAAACTAATAAAACTAGTATAAGTTAGATTGTATAGAATTTTATATTTAATTTCTCAATAACTGAACAATTCATTTCAATGAAGTATGGCTTCCCTATAGCTGAATTACTTTTATAATAATTATAATTTTATCCAAATATCATTTTTGTTATCCGTTCTAAATTCAAATCTATATACTGTCTAAATTAACTAAACATTTTAATAAAAGGATTTATTTATTTATTTATTTATTTATTTATTATAATTTATTTATTTATTTAAAAGGATATATTTATTCGTTATGTTTTATGAATTTTTGTCATAACCTACATCAAGTTAGAATATTTTTCATCACAGTATTGGAAATGGAAGAAAAACCGCCAAATCCTATGAACAACACGGCGTTACAATATGGCGTCCTAATCGCTTAAATTTTGGTTACAAATGATTTTTTGAATAATTTATTAAAACAAACGAAATTATAGAGATAATCTAACGTCTAAATGTTTAATTGTTGCATAATGTAGCTATGTGATTAATATTTTGAAAAGTTTCATTGGTAATAAATATTGTTCATCTGAAATCCTTATGGAATCGTCAAAGGCTTTTCTTGATTATATAAAATGAATTAATTTATAAACATAGAAGTTATACAACATACTGCGAACATCCATATAGTATTCATATATAATTGCTTAAGAAGTGTTACCTGTATTCTGCATTATTTTCGGTAAAGTAAGTAGTTGTGCTGGATCGCGAATAAACTCGACCGCAGTATGAAACATTCGAATAACAGACGTATATGGACTAACAGTATATAGACATTCCCCCTACTTAAATTCTATTCCCCTACTCTCTGTTTTCGTCAAATACGCATGCGCGCGAGGAATAATTATAAAATGTTAACGCGACGCTCGTAATTTAAAAATATTATAAATTTGTGTCCACATATAATTCTATATCTGATGATATTGACTAAATACTTTCTTATTAATGAATTAGAACATCAATTGACGTATTGAGTACTGCTTTTAGGATATAAAAGTTCCATCGTATGTTATGATTAGACTGCGGATTTTTATGCAAATTTCTATTTTTATGAATACATGTACAGAAGTAAAATTTAAATAGAGATTTGTTTAACCTATTAAAAATTATGCCGAGTGTTCTACTTTGGAGATTTTACATATTTTTGCATATTACATTCGTTCTATGCATTTTGCACCTTTAAATTTCCCGTGAATGCATAAAATTCTGCAGTATAGTATTATTATACGAATGTATGTGAATGGTAACCTTTTTAGTATTTTCGTTTTAATATGTTGCGTGATTACATGTATATATACATATGCATGCGCGTATTTACTTTTAGACAAGTGCACCTTCGTTACCGATTGTACAGAAATCCTTTTACCATAAGGGACGCTACAAAAACTTCCGTGAGACAACATATGGCGCAACGATCTCAAGCACCGAATTAAATCGCTTCTTTTTAAATAGAAATACATTTCTTCCCTTTTCTCGTGTGAAATTTGATTTAAAGCTAGTGGAAGATAATTTCCTCTATTTAATTTTTTAAATAAAATAAATTATATATAAAGCGTGAGCTATTTACTTCCAAGTAAAGGAGCCGTTCTATATTCAAATTAGACAATCGTCGAAATTCTCGAATAAAAAATTCGAAATATATAAATAATTAATCTTGAACTTACAAAAATACTTCGAAGGATATTGATTTTTAATTTCCACGGGTAGTTTTTGAATACAAACATTATTGATCTTGAATTTTTTAACTCAGGTCACAAATTTTAACCTTCCAAGATTAAAGGTTCGTGTCCTTTATATTCCAAGGACAAGGACAAGGACAAAATGACGAGAAGTTAATTTAAAGTCTTTAACAACAGATTGGTACTATGTCTAAACTTAAAATACTTGAATTCCTCCAACATTATCGATATCATAGTATTAAAAATCCAGGTGTAAAAACTTTTTATGACTCAGAATCGACGCGATAATCGCCTATAGATCTTCAAGTGTCATATCCATGACATTGTTAGAAAAAGATATCGTAAACTTTTTACAAGTTTTAAACTGCAAATTAAAGAAAGAACTTTTTTAATACTCATGAAGATTTTTTAATGAATTTGAAGTTCAAGGTCACGACAGCTGAGGACGTCAGCACGAAGATCATATTCTAATGAAAGCGTGCTGCCATGCCACAGGGGCGAAAGACCCTCGATATCGATTTTCAAGGACACTTGCCCAGTATATCCACGAAATTACTATCCGTGCATGTATATTGGTTGACTTATTTGGCCTAAGTTGACGGAGTAACCTTTTTTTCTGCGTATATGTATAATGCGTAACATTTCAAATTTCTGATTTGTTTCTGCATTTTTAGATAACGAGGCATTGAATAATTCAGAAATAACCGCATAATTAGATCGCATTTACATAATGTAGAACAATTGCTTGCAGCACACAGCAAATTTTGAATATTTTCCTAATTAATTTCGTAATTTTTTCTTTCTTTCGTACGTAACTTTTATATGCACCTATATGTGCAACTATTTTATCTACGATATATTGTAAAAATCAACAGCAAGAAAGTTATTATCATTCTGTTATCAACAACGAATAACATTGGAAATAATGAGAACAATTATTCTATATATAAAAATCAGTGAGATTGATGAAATTAAATAATTAACGAGGTATATGGTACTATGATATATGATAATAAAATGTTCTACATGCATGTAATTTTATTATTAATCTTCCTGTATAACTGATTTAAATATTATTTTATTTTAAGAAAATATAGTAATAATCAGTAACAACAACAACAAAAAACTACTTATATATTAGTAATGTATAATATTTTCCTTAAACTAACACCTAATTGTACATATTCTTTATGCATGTACTCTCATTATTACCTGCCTGTACTGAACAAAATTCCAATTACGTTATTCCACCTTCATTTGAATATCAAAACCAATAATCGCATTACGAGTGAATTATCTGTCGCCATCAGAATAATACGCCACTAAAATACACATAATACTATACCACAGTTATAAAGGAACAAAAGGAGAGCCTAAGAATAGTCTGTGGCTGTGGTGCAACAACTGTGCCAATGTCGTATTTATGCAAAAATAAGTTAAATCCGGTACTGAGCTTCTAAACAATCGTACACTGCATATAAAAAAGGCGACAATTTGAAACTCTATCTAGAAACGACTATAATGGCATTTGCACGTGGGAGTGTCAAAATTTTGCATAAAATAACTTTTCTAGGAAAGATACCATAGTCAAAACATAAAAGAAACAAAAAGCGTAAGCTCTGAATCTCTCTCGTACTGTACCAAGAAAGAAATTCGAGACAGCAGAAACTTCCGTGTCAGAAATTAATTGCACATGAATTTTCGAACGTACCTTCAAGCGAGCTACTATCACAGCTTCGTAAATACCGACAATGCTACTTCTTGCACCGAGTCACAGACACAGATGCCAGAATACGCGATAATACGCATAAGGAGAAAAATCATACAGCAAGGTTTTTCCCCGTTCAACGTAAAACCTTTTCTCGCTCAATATATTATTATTCTCTCGATATAAGAGTCTCAGAGCACGTACGTGAATTTTTGTGAAAAATCTAATATCCAAGTTTCAAACGAACGTACTTGTACGAGCTACGTAATGCAATACTACGTTCAGCTAACTCTGCACGCAGCCTGCTGCAGTAACAGTCTGAGCGAAAGCTCAATAAAAAAAATAAAAAAAAAAAAGAGAGAGAAAGAAAAATCACATGACGTTATAAAAGGTTAACGACAAAATTTTGGGTCACGTACGATGGTCTGTCTGTTCTTCCCGTGGCTTTGACTCGTTTCGAGCCTGAATTCGTCGATCTAATTGGCCGTCATCAGTCCGTAAACTACAATATCACCTTTCACCTACGTTGGACGCGCATATTGTCTAATGCCCCGCTCGTTATCTCTTCGTTTCTGCGATTTTTGCGGTCACGCTAACTGCCGCCCTTTTCGATCGCTTCTCTAACCGCCGTTTCTTTCCACATTCTCTGTCTCTGTTCGTCCCTTTTTATCGCCGGTGAATCCTCGTTCTGTAAATAACGTTCGATCGCAACCGGTTGAGGTTTCACTTAAGAAGATTGAAGGATATTGGGAATGTCCGTTTGTACGTGCGATAAAACGGCTTGAAATCAAATGAACGATATCGAACGATAAACGATCAATACGAGAGGAGTGATAAGAAATTACGCGATACGAATCGAAGTTGTGCAAGCGCTATAACGAGTATGCCGCGGATTTTTATGCAAATGTATGCCTCGGTGGACGCGACTGAAGAAATAAAATTTAGACAGAGGTTCATTAACAATTATAACGAGCAGCCTTCATCGAATATTTTATTTATTTTCCCGTATCATTTTCGTGGCTTCGAATTTCCCATAAATTCGACAAAATCCCCGGTCCCATCGTAGAAGATCTTCTCCACGGTGCTAAGGACAAACCGACAGAAGCAGGTTCCCTTTTCCTTCTCGATTTTCTCCGAACATAAACCTCCAGAAACTGGACGAAAATAGAAATAGAAAAATATAGACGACGGAGAATGAGAGCGGTGGCAGTCAGTTTACTGCTGTTACTCGTCAGATGTCTGCGTTTATCGTTACACAGACTTTATTACATTTTGCCCCCAATCGTGAAAACCTGTCCCTGCATAGAATAATAAACCTCGTAAATCGTTCAATTATACAATGAATGCTAAGCGATATTTCGTAGAATTAAAACAGCAATTCTATCTGGAAATTTTGACGCCGTTAAGTGGTCGTCGCATGTCCGCTACATAGAGATACGACATCCAGCAACAGACAACAGAGACGAGAGATAGAGAAAAATTGCTATAAGCAAAATCGAAGCGACGTTGTCCTTCAGCGACTCGAACGTGAAACACCAAACACGTTGACCATAAAGGTCGCACACCATGGCTACCAGGAGACTTTGAACGACGCAAGAAAGCCGCAGGTGAAAGCGCGCAGGTCTCGAAACAGCCTTAGGAGGAGAAACTGGTCGAGGGTGGCCGATTGAAGTCACGCGAGGGTTGAACCGAGGCCCCAGAGTCGAGCCACTGATTCTTTCCGTGGCAAATCAGTCTGCAGAATGAAGTGTTCCGCGTGGTTGCTTTTCGCGTTGTTGCCGCGACTCTTCGCCGTCCTACCGGTAGCCAATTCCCAAATCGTGGCTCAGAGGATCCCGGTTAGACAGGGTCTAGGTCGAGAGCAGCCAATCGTCAGGATCTCAGGCCAAGGATCGGTGGCTGGCAAGGAGGTGCGACACGATTTTATCTTCATTTAGACATAGTAGCGATGGTCGAAAGAAAGTTTAAAGTTGATACTTGTTTCTTACGTTAATCGTATATTTCTGGCATGAAAAATGAAAAAATCCGCGCAGACATTTTTCGCGTATACCAAACACTCGTCTGTTCCCAGGCATAGGATCATGTTGCGCGTTTGAAATTTTCTTGTCAATCGTAATTCAACCTTTGCGAAATTACAGCGTTTCAGCCTCGTTTTATCGCTCTTTCAACTTTCTTCTGGCCATCGATGTACGCTCATACAGATAATTTAACGTACTCGTTAGCAGCGTTACCGTACACCGGCTCTTCAAGGTATTGGATTGGTAACTAAGTGATTGCGGCTTTTGTCAATACCACCTAATGACAAAGTCCGCAATCACTTAGTTGCCAACCCAATAATTCGAACGTTAATCATGGACAATTTCGACGAGCGTTACGACATTTTAAGGGGCGATTTTAAGGCTTATTACGCGCGTTAGCGGGACATTTTTAAAGTTGGAAATTTCGGATCGAAAGCGTTTCTTAAAATGTCTCTTACTCAGACAAGTTACAGCAAGTTATTTACTGGAAAGATACGTTTAATGAAACATTGGTACGAGATAATACCTCGTCTTAAGCACGCAATTAGAGGCACGAGTGGGCTCGCTAAATATCACGGCTATTAGTATAGCGAATAATTGACCGTTCAGATCCTTTGGCGACCTTTGCGAGGTGTATGTTTGCAATGGGCGTCTCGTGACTTCCAGATACGTTTTCAGATCCGTCTCAAGTTTCACCGATATAATCACAATAGTCGTCGCTCGTAGCTATAGATATATATATACTATTATATATACAAAACATAGCTATATATATATACAAAATGCTTCGTATAATATATACCTAAGAAGTTTCTAGGAATATTCGAATATTTTCGTGAGCCATTGTACGTCTCAGGATTTTTGATCTAAGAAAATGGAGAAGGTAAAGACAAGCAGGTGAGTTGATCAATTTTGTAAAATGGTAGCCAAAGTGTGTCTAGAATGTGTCGTTTATCCAATAGAATAAAGAAGACAAATATATATAATATATAATAAAGAAGTATGTTTGATGAAATTTTATTATTACAATTTATTATTACAACATATTTGATACATTATAAATGTATCAAATTGTTGCGGCAAGTTGTACGCTTTAAAAATACCTTGGGCCATTTTGTTCAAAATCTTCTCGGTATCAACGTATAAAGTGGTAGCATTAAATTAATTGTAAGAGAAAATTCAACATTTTTATCGTCGTTTTTTAACTTAGTTCTACACATAGACACAGAATTTAGAGGAAAAATATATATAATGCGAACGAATCGAGTCGACGTGTTTCGCAGGTTGCTAGGCAATCAAACGGAAAGTTTTATTGTGAGGCTGTTTTCGGGCATTCGCTCTTTGCGATGCGGAAGTTTAACCTGTTAGATCGCATAGAGGCGATTTGTCGCCCCTCTGGCCCTTTCGCGCTCGAATTTCTCAACTCGTCGTTCGAACAAAATAATTCTTTTATTTACACATCTCCTATCTTTTCGCTTTTTAGTCTCAGTTTCATTACAAGTAAGTTACGTCGTTGCTGGTATTTTCAAGTATTGAAAATGTCCTAATTGAAATTCACTTGTCTTTGCCGTTATTAATTTTAACGCTATTTTGATTTCTCATCTTCCTTTCGCTTTCTCTTTCATTTTATAATTTTACCAAACAGCGACACGGAATTGTACATATAGATAAGTGTAGAATACATGTAAAATTATACACGTAGAATTGAAGAAAATGTAGAATTGATAAAAGAAGATATGCAATCCTGGAATCCTAGAAAAATTAGGCCTAAAAAGATAGTAAATTTAACTCTTTTTTTCGCCTACGAGTACTTGGCAAATGATCAAGATCTTTAGAGGCAACTTTAAACGAGATCTTCACTCTGTGTTCGTACTTCTGTTATTACATAAAATTACAGAATGGCAGAGTGGTACAACGTTATCTGACTACACGTTCGGATGACCCTCGTTTGCTTGTCCTCGTACTATCGTTACATTTTTCTCTAGTAACATCGTTCTTTGCATAAGCTGGAGGAAGTGCAGTGGCAGAAACGAATATATCACTGTCCCGTATGTAAACGTTGAACCTAACCTCAAAACTGCCTCTGAATAAATATTTGACATTTTAAACGTGTGACGAACAATAACATGCAAGCACTGTAACTTTCAATTGTCATAGTTAAGTATATGCAGATAATATGCACGATGAATGTATAAACTGGGCCAACATTTATGAATTTTAATACTATACGGCTAGCATTTTTTCCCTTTTTCTCTTCGTTCTCGCGAAATTCTTGCAACCACGGAATTTTAACAAAAAGTTCAAAGAACTTACCGCACGTACTTGGCTCTCATGCATAATCATGTTTTTCCATGTCCTTCTTGGAAACTGGGAGTTGTTTCCGGTGATCGGATATTCCAATTAGTGTGCCACGTTTTTCTTTGTTAATCTAAAAGCGAAATTTATCATCAAATTCACAATGGCGAAAGATCGGGCGAAATTGCTCGTTGCATTCGATCGAACTAAATGTAAAAATTATTATTAGACCGCGGATATTTACGCGAGCTTACATTTTTATGAATTTTGACTAAAAAACGTGGAAAATTGTTTTATCCATCGAGTATCGTAACAAGTATCGCGTTTCGAATATCCTTCATTTATCTTTGATTATGCCCGACATTCTGACAACATTCAATTTCAATTTCTAAACTCGCCATTTATTAATTCGAAAGGTAAAACAATTTCTATATGCAAAGGAAAGAATTTAGCGTAGAAAAAGTTATAATAGGAGAAGCTACGGCATAGTAAGTGGAATTACGTTGGTATTTTTACGAGCGAAACATCGAGATTAAAGCGAGGAAAGGATTCTCTTTAAAAAGTTCCGTTGCCTGCCATTTTTCTTCACGCGATAAAATGTGGCAGCGTAGTTAGATGAAAATCACGAGAAGTTAGGTGAACTATGAGTAATGTAACTTTAATTGTCCATGAAAAAAGAAAAAAAAAAATGTACCATCGTTACGTTGTACTGGAACCTAATGTTAAGTTCATGAGTTTCGAAACTTTGATTCTGGCCCAGCCAATTTTTGATTATTATGCCTGGCTGTACGTGCAAGAGTAATTTGTCACACGTAAATTCGTGTTTCATCGAGAAATGACGCCGTCGATTAGACGTTTTTCTCAGAAATCGTAATGTCAGTGAATAACGCAAAATTCCGTCCACATTTACGAAAAAATTATTCGACATTGAGAGCGTAATATCTGGAATATTCCTTTTGTCAGAAAATATCGATCGAATCTTAGGATTCTACGTAGCGGTATATTTTAATTTGTCCAGTTTCCAATTCTCGTATCTTTCTATTCCTCTTTCTTTCTTTATTTTTTCAATTTCTACGTTGCGACTAAATTTTGTATTAAATTTTCTAATATGCGTAACAAGGTGAAATTTAAGACAGAGGCGTTAAACGCTATGATACCATAATTTTTCTAATTTTCCTGCTGTCCACATTTTTCCGTTCTTTCCACCTTTCTTTTAATCTTCTTTTGATCTTCATCGACAAATTTCACCATTCCAGCTCCAGCAACTAGACACAGTAGTATCTTAAGTTTTCAATTTTCATAATTTCGTTTTCATTTCCCTGGTCTCCATGCTCTTTCTAGCCTTGCAAATTTACTTTGCAGAGTTTCCAATATTTAACCTGCAAACATAAAGTAATAATGAGCCAGATAATTCTTCAGACCTTTCCAGTATCCATTTTTATCTGTGAGCAAACAATTACAGGACGATCGTCTTTCTTCTACTTTACAGGTAACTGTAAATTCGATAAAGGTGATAGAATATCTGGGAATTCCTTATGCCCAGCCACCGCTGGGAAAATTACGTTTTGCTGCGCCTGTTACCGACCCCCTACCATCGTGGAGCGGTGTGCGAAACGCAACAAAATTTGCACCGTCCTGTCAACAAATGACCGACAAGCCGAAACTTCACGAACAATACTACAAAAGATTGCTACCGGTTGAGCAACCCGATCCTGGAGTTAGCGAGGATTGTCTGTACTTGAACATCTTTTCCCCAGACGGTAAGTAAAATTATGATCGGATCGGTAATGCGACGATTTGCTTTTCATTTATCCTTTTTTTTTATCTTCTCGAGAAAAATGAATACGAGACGAATAGCTAGAAAACGAAACGAAACGTGGGAAACAGATCTGTCTGCAGTTCGTAATTAATTGCTTTAAAGCTGGAGGAAAGTTAATACGAGAGAGGACAGATATATAAAAACATATGAAACGTGGAAGACGCGTTTTTCTGCGCTTTGTAATTACATTTTTTAATGGTAGGAAAATTGACAAAAAGGCAGCATAAGAATGAATTAAAACATGCGAAGACAATTTTAAAGATGTTAGAGAGAAAGATATAGAAATAAATCGAACGTAAATTTGGAAGGTATCTTTTTCCTGCTTTCCGGTTCCTTTTCTTCCAAGGACATGGAAAGTTAAAATTAGAAAGCGAGACAAAAACGAATTAAAATGGGAAAACGTCTAAATTTAAAAACACTCGTACGAGACTCTCTCAAGATCCATCGAGGGTTTTAAGCTCCAAATTTTTTGTCATACATACGTGTCCGCTCAAAACTTTGGGGCGTGTCGGGATTCCGAAAGTAGCAACGACTCGATGAATGAATATTTTATTCGTCATGTCGAAACTGTAACGAATTATATCCAGCAATGACATTTTTAATTACGATATTTCTGTTTCTCTGGAGAAAAAAGCAAAAACTGTTCAAAAGCGACGCAGATTCGAAATATCTGAGATCCCGTTACTAAACACAAATAGCGTAATCGTAATTCCAGATGGAACTGATAACAGCGCATTCGATGAAACTTTCGATACTCGACACGTGAATCGTTTCCTCTCGTTTGAACAAAAGTTGAACTTTTTTGCCAACACGCCACTGACGATGATCAGTGGCTCGTTTCTTCGTCTTTGACGACATATCGTGTAACGAAGTGCTGTGACTCGATGGTTATCTCGTCATGAAAAAAACCCACGATTAGAACGTCGTCGTGTATCGACGAGGTATAACTTCTTTTTCCTCGTTTTGTTTTTTCTCTAAGCAACGCGTGAACGATTAATAACGCTGTATGCACACCGATAGTTTCCTTTAAAGAGCCGTTCTACAGTTTCAGTTGTACAGTAAGGAAATTAGGACTCGTGTAAACTACCTACTCGTTCGAGCTTTGAAGTTAGATGCTAATTGGCAAATAGCTTTCTGCGATGTTTTTCACAAAATGCTTCGATTGCGGAGTTACACTTTGACGACTTAATTTTCCTCCACCGTGTATACTATAGTGTATAGACTCTCTGTAAAGAGTAATTTCTTCATTAGTAAGTCGAAGCTGAAGAAATTTTTGTTCACAAATTACGAAAACCGTAGAACGTTATTTGGAGACTAAAAAATCTAATATCTAATTTCTATTTAATTTACAAAAAATTCAAGAAATCAGTTTACGATTTGCCAGGAAGATTTTCCAAGTTCCAAAGACCAAAAGATTTTAATTAAAGAAAACTGAGCGAAGATACCGAAAACTTCGTGTGGAATCCTTATAAATGTTTTACAGTCCATGTATGGCCTGCTGAAAATCAGCTTGTCAATATTCAAGGTCACCATTACCCCCATTCCTAACTCTATCTATTCACCAATATAGGTCTACTACTCGTTCAGAAAATATATACGTGTCTACTCATAATTCACAATATATTGATCGAATAATTGCTGCAATTTTTGCTTATGTATTTTATGTAAAACAGCCTATATATTTTTACGTAGAACATAGGCCCTGACTTATCGAGCAATTTCTCGATTGACAATAAATGCGGGCAGCTGCGTGTCAATGGTACGTAAATTTGGTAGTTTCAGGATGTCGGTTAAGGACTAAGATAATAGCGGCATTACGAGCATCATTTTCAGCTAATTTCGGATGTCTCGTGCATCATAGCGCTCGTAAATCGCGAAAGGAAGAAAAGATTTGCCAAGGTTTATCCCATAACCTAACCTCTCCTTTTAGCGTCGATCAAGAGACGCTATGCCAATACGCATAGACGAGATTTTTCCTTTAAACTAGTTAACCCTTAACCGATCTTACAATTGGATTATTAACGACTGCAATAATTTTATTTAGGTTACTAATTATAAAAAAATTAAAAGAAAATAATGTAAAAATGTAAATAATGCAAAAATTGTCAGTCATCTTTGTCACGTAAGATAGAAAATTAATCAATTATAAATAAAAATTAGAAATAAGTCAAGAAGGTTAAATTACTTTCATCGTTAAAAAGGTTACCAGACCTAAGCCCAATGTAACCCTGAAAAGAAGCACACCGAACTAACCTTAAACCTAATGAAAATCTAATTTAACCCTTTTGATAAATTTTGAACGATAAGCGGACTAGAGTGAAAAGAAATGAAATTCTTTAAATATTTTCTCGTTCCGTAAAAAGAGATTGGAATCCAGAATACTGAAAATTGGGAAAAGTCGCTAAATCGCGTAATTGCCAGACTTCTCCGTTTAACCGGTTGAAAAACTTGTGTAATTTCTTTTCCAAGACTTAAGATTTCAACAAATTAATATAGAGGATTAAACGCGATACAGATGGAGGTTATGTTTCTGATTTCAATGATAGCACTTACTTGGTATAGATTACAGTCTAGATGACAAATTGCACACTTCTTGCGCAACGATTATCGAGATTAGCCTAATACACTAGTAGAACAAGCGGCTATTAGGATGGAAAACGTGAACGCTATAATTTTAGTTGAGGAAAACCCTTGATAAACCTCTAGTCATGAGATTGATTACCATGTCGCCAATTTTATAAATGTTCGATATAGGTCGAGGACGTTGCCTGTGGCTTCTTTCTAGCTTATATAGTTGCGCCATGAAATTTTCATGAAGCACTAAAAAAAAAAAAAAAAAGAAAAAAAATGAAAATAGTCACAATAGAGAGAAAATAAGGACAAAATTATATAACGTAGTGGAGGAAACAAGAATTCGGAGATTGGTATGCGAGATAGTTAATGGAAGGGAAACACGTATGTGAAACGATAAATGAAACCGATCAATCATACAGGACAGGTTTATGATAGCAATTATTGCCAATTTGCAAAATATTTCATTCTTTGTATGGACGAGATGGAGAGGTTAGAAACGTATTAAATCCTGTCTAGATCTCTAGGGCTGATTACTTTGAAAATTCTGAGATGGGCAAAGATAATGTTAGAAAACAATTTCAGGTTTATAGCAGTGTGAATTATTGTGAAAAACGTGGAAAATTCATGGCAAAGGTAAATTCGGATTAATAGAATGAAATTCACAACCGTTTTCTTGCAACAGTAGAAATTGCCATCTATCTGAAGATCTGTCTTAGAGTCAGTTCCGGGTTACATGATATTATATAGGGCGAGTCGAATAATTTCAATGAATATTTGCTTATTAAGTTCTTAAAATTTCCTAAAATATTTCGTTCTTCTGGGAGCTTTTACAAAATACTAAAATCTACAATCGCATAGTATATAATCAAGCTAAAAAATTAACTTGTAAATTCAGAGGTGATTGTAGAATTCAATATGGCGATCGTTTCAAGCAAACATTATGGAACCACGTGATTGTAACCTAAAACGACTGTATCTCCTAACCAAAAATAAATTGAGTCCACATGGATAAAAATGGTTTTAAGCAACGGAATGATACAACTCTTCATCCTTAATTTCAAGAAATGGAATAGAACGTTTATTTCTTTTCGAATATTTTATACACAAAAAGTAATAATATATTTAGATTTTCGTGCATTTATAGAAAATTTAAAACTGCGCAAAATACACATAGTATGCAGAAATATAGAAAACATCTAAAGTAGGACGAAATAGATCTCCCTTTTAGATTCCATTTGTTTTATTAGGTTTATAAACGTATCAATTTGCATAAAAACCCGCGAAGAAATAATCTCTATTGAAATATAACATCTACTTCGACTATCATATAGACCGGAAATTGCAGGGATATCGTAAAAGTTCCGAATCACCTTGTAGAAAGTTTGAAAAGAAATGAACGCGTGCAAGGTACGCGTGTCACGGTGGTCGACTCGAAAAGAGAAAAAATAGGATAGGGGACAGCCGGCGAATCGGGAAATCGTGTCGATCCCGCAAAGTCAACCCCGGTCGATATAGAAACAGCAAGGAGCAAGAGTAACAGTAACTGGTGCACGTCGTGGCACGCGATCTTTTAGGGTTAGTCGAGATGTTAAGATACTGTTGAGGCCGGTCACGAAACCACCTCCGTTCTGGCTACCTCTTGCCCCACCGCCATCCCCAAATCTCCCCAATTGTCATTCTTTGCTTGATTTTTATTAAGATTTTTAAGCAGTTCGTTGAAGAAAGTTTGTCTCGGGTATCTTAGGAAAGTAAAGCTTTTTATACATTAAAGAACTATAGCCAACTTTTTAAGTATAACCTTGATTAAATTTTATTTATTAGTTCCTCTCTACTGAGACCTTTTAACGAACTTTTTAGATGAAACATTATATTAAGGGTAGGTTTAGTTTTATATATGATTAGATAGATCTTGAAGGTCCCTAGTATATGATTAAACTTCATAGATAAAAAGGTTTGTAATAAGTATCCATGACATAACTTGCCTTATTTTTAAACCTGACTTATATAATGAACTTATTGAATCTCCTAGGTTCTCTTTAAGCTTAAAGACAACTATATAGTTGTAATTCAATAAATTGAACATTTTCATTTCTTAAATTGCATTTTTTTATTCAATAAAGACAGTTCATAGTTCAATACCTCTAATTTGATCATATATTTTATTTCTTCTTTCACCCCATTTGTCACCCTTCATGCTTAACCTTTTAACATGGTTACTTAAATCTGTCTCACTGACAAATACACTTTGAAACTCAAATTTGATGTACTTATAAAAATATTTGTAATATCATATCCTTAAACCTTGCTACATTTTTTATTACTTCACATAATCTCTAACATTTAGTACATCAAAGTTTAATGAACAAATTTGCCTAGATCAACTAATATATTTTTAATCAAATCCAAACTTAATGTATGTAAATGTTTTACAATACAGTCTCTTCAAATCTTACTATTCCTCTTATTAGTGCACCTAACCTCTAGTAAACAAACTAGTTTCAGATGTAGATTTATAAAATATCCCAAACTTAATGAAAGTACACAAGTGTTTTTAATATCTTCAAACTTTATTATACTCACCTCATCTCTAACATTTCACACGTGAAAATTTAATGGTCAACTAAACTGGTTCCAGATGCAGCTTTACGAAGCATCCCTCTTATCCTGATCTGTTTCAAACGCGTCAAAAACCAGAAATCAATTCTTCTATTTGAACTTAACCACATACTCAACTTAACTCAACCACATACGAACTTGGAAAAGATTCGTGCCGTGTGCAATCACGATAGTCGTTTAATGAATCGTTGTGGCAGTTCCGTATCCCCGTGAATGGTTATTTTTGGATGGTTCAGACGCCATGACAGAAGGTACCGATAACGAAGACCAGGCCGAACTTCCGGTTACCGAACCTATATGCTTCTATCGTCTGCTGACGCTTATCGCGCCATCTAAAGCATCCTGCCGAGCAATGGCCTGAATTTTCCTCGACCTTGGCACGCTTCAAAAACCGGCCACACGCTACACGTTACATAGCCCCTTGAAAGAAATCACCGAAATTAATTATTCAAACGGTAACCCCGACCAGATGGTCTTCGTGCTTTTTATCCAACCTTTTCATGGAAGTTTTTCTAACTTTTCCGCTGAATAACGTTTAAATGGACTTCGTAGTTATTCGTGAATTGTGGCTATTTCCCCTGGATATTTGCAAGTTATCGATATATAGGCAGATAATCCTTTGATATGGAATATATTGATATAGGAAATCTATTATAATTTATTTTTATAGATATTATAGTTAATATTTTTATATACCTTATTAATTTAAGCAACTTAATATAATTTAATTTTATAATTATTGAATACATTATGGATATTGGTTTTAAATAATACAAGAGCTCTTCTGGAATTTCTGGATCGTTCGTTTAGAGTCTAAGGTATATTGATTTAGGAAATTTATCATAATTCTCAATTAGAAGAACAAAATTGTCTATAAGACATAAATTTGTTCAATGATTTGTTCTTTAGGCCTTATGTAGGGTATTTCAATATTCATCAAATCTTTATTAATTAATTCAGTAAGGAGACTTTTAATATGTTCAATCATACTCCTAACATTATTACCGTATACATATGTATTTTACGTAAATTTATTATTCAATTTATTGTCTAATCATTGAACTTCCTGCATCTCCAAATATTTATACTTTTACTAAGATTTTTTAAGCTTTGAATTTACAATGTTAGTGATGATGACGATAGCAATAATAATATCAGTGTCTTCCTATATGAGAATTTGGTTATTTCGAGGCGTTCAGTACTCATCAGTGGCGAAGAATGATGGTATGCAAATTTTGTCGCGATCGATTCACCGGTTTGACCGGATGCATACTTGCGAGAACGCACGTGTTCTTTGCGATCTTAGAAATTTACGAATGCAGCCTCAGTAACTCCTCGAATTCCAGCCAAAAAATTACATTAATCAAATTTTTAATATTTGTTACTTTCTCTACTCCCTATTTTAATTCTTCCTTAAAAAATAGCAAATAATAAAAATAACTACGGTCTATGATAAAAAAAGAATTGAATGGGAAACGTATTAAGTTCTTTTAATTTGAAATTATACAGAAGTTTCAAAATACGAATCATTATCGTTGATCGTTATCATTTAAATAATTAAATCATATCATGGTGTAAATATGCTATACTATGTATATGGAATTAAATTTTCATAGGGAACAAACCAAGCGATGGATGGCCAGTGATGGTGTGGTTTCATGGTGGTGATTTCAACACTGGCACCCCAGCTATATGGAATGCCTCAATTTTCGTCAGCAGACAGAAAGTGAGTTACTCAACAAATATATTAGATTCTAAAAATTCCAAAATTACAATATTTCATCCACTACATAACTTGGATTTCAAAAATGACCATATAAACATATGTAACAATTATTATGAAATTACATGTACAGGGTGTTTCAATTATCTAACAATAGAGGATAGAAAACTAAGTTGTAAATAGGACGAAAATTTAAATGTATGTGTGTTCTTTTTTACAATTTTTTTCAGATATTATTTTTTAACAAGCCTAGGTTTTATTATTTTTACATTGGAAGGACGTTTTGTGATTGGCAAGCGATGCTTTGACCTTATATCCTGTACATATTGTAGAAAAGAATCGCAGATTGCGAATCAATCAGAGTGAATGTTCAAAGTCGACAGAAAATCGAAGGAAATTAGGGTGTTTCTTCGTGCGCTTTAGATATACAAAGGTAAATTCGACCTTTGGAATCGCACCGGCCAACGGGTTCATCCATGATGCATATGTTAGGTTACGTTGTAAATGCTAATCCAGAAACAACGGCCACAGAAAATGTTATTTTAACGCGGGAATTCGTTATCGAGGGGAACACGTTTAACGACTCTTAAAAATTGTTATAGAAACGTACAACGATGTATTATACAGTAATACAAGGGACCTTGTGTGATCTAACTATATCGTTAAGAACTTCTAACCACTACTAATTCATTTATAGTCTTACAAAGCAATGTAAAAACGACGTTATAATAGAAAATCTTATATAGACAATATTAATAGTCTACCTTATAAACATTTCCCTATCTAACATACTGTTCAAAGCAGAATGAATCGTATAGGTTAATTCGTAACGTAACGTCCACACATTCCTAACCTCTCTCTCTCTCGTTCTCTCACTCTCACTCTCTCTCTCTTTCGAAGCTCCTTTTCTTTTCTTCAAAAATCTGATCTACAGAAAGTTGAACAAAAAAAAAAAAAAAAAAAAAAAAAGAAAAAAGCGGGAAAACACTGGTTCAGAAAATACAGACTGCAATCTCTCGCAGTTAAACGATCCTAACCCCTCTAAGAAGGAACATGTAACTTCGAAAACTCTTAGCCTATCCGTTTAACAATATTGCCTCTCGCTCTCAACTTCTCAAAGAAAAAACTCTTTAGAATCTCTAATTCTAACACGCTAACTGATCTAATCGATCATCTTCTCCTCAGATCATGGTGATCACTGTGGCATATCGTCTCAATATCTTGGGCTTCTTCACGACCATGGATTCGGAGGCTCCAGGGAATTACGGGATGTTCGACCAGATAGCGTCTCTGGATTGGATCCAGAAGAAGATCCAGCATTTCGGAGGTTCTCCATACAACGTGGTGATCTACGGCCACAGCTCCGGTGCTATAAGTGTGGGTTTACACCTGGTGAGTCCTCTGAGCAGAGGTAAATTCTCCAAAGCCATCGCCATGAGCGGGGACGCGGTGAGCTCTGTTGGCTCGCCTCAAAATGAATTACCGGTGGTCGACATCGTCACCGATACGTTTGGTTGTTATCGACGACCAACGTCAGCACTGATGGAGTGTCTTCGTCGAGTAAACGTGACCGCCTTGGTCGATCTAACTTCCTCTATCGAGACCTGGGGTCCCATCGTTGACTACGAGACAAATAACTCCACGGAACCGTTTTTACCTATGCATCCAAAAGACATATTAGACAGTGGCACTTTGAACTCCGTTCCTTTAATCGTCGGTTACACCAATAATGAACAGGCATTGGCCTATATAGAGTCCCTAGACAAGGGGGACTTGGATGGAAAGCTTTCTTATAGAAATTTCGAGATGATGATCACTGACGAGTTCGTATCATTGGTCCAGGAAGATAACAGTACCTGCGAACTGAAACCAGAAATGGTCGCCGAGGCGGTGCTGTTCTTTTACAAGCCTCATCCGCCGAGCAAGGATCAAGGTAACCTTCGGGACAGGTACTTGGATCTGCAAACGGAGAAGAAATACGCAGCTGGGCTCACTCTGTTGGCTGGTAAGGTGTCCAAGGAAAAGCTGGCGTATGTTTACAGGTTTGACTACAGGTCCAAGACTCAGTCTGTCATCAAGGATGTGCCTGAATGGGCCGGGGTTCCTCACATGTTCGAGCTTCCATTTTTCTGGGGACTTCCCCAAATGACTAACAGCCCTGTTCAATGGAATTTCGCCGACAAGAAAATGGCCGAGGTAGTAATGGGGATGCTGGGTAATTTCGCCAAGAATGGCAATCCAGGAATTGTTAAATGGGAATCGTACACCGAAGAAGATCCTGGAATCTTAATCATCGATAGGAACCTCGATATGAGCGATTCCAATGTTATTGATTACAAAGCATTGGCTTTCTGGAACGAATATTATCCGATGATTCTTAAAGAGACGATGAATAATTGTTGCAACATGACCAGTCACTCCACCGCATGGAGAAAAGCTTCTTATGGGGTTGTTCTAAGTGGATTCGCTGTTGTCACGATGTTCTGGTGCTTGGAATTGTAGTCGATGAATTATTTAGATTTCCTTTGCATGCGTACGATGGAGCCTCTTCTATACAAACGTTGATGAGTTTAGGGCGTCCTGGTTTGTGTTATCTTCTTGATAGATGAATCGTATAATATAGTCTGTTCTTCGTTCAATTAATTCCATTTTGCGTTCGATCGGCCGCATTATGGCTTGTGTTTTCATAATGGCTGCATAAAAACAGACCTAAATGCGAAACGCTGATGCATCACGAGCATCGTTTAGCATTTTACGTAAAGGTGTAATAAATTTAGTTTGGTCGTAAGGACAATGAAAACGCTTAGGACATTAAAGAAGGGTTGAGAAGGCAAAGTGGTGTATGTTCGCAAAAAGTTTTCCAGTTTAACGATTTGTACGCTTCGAACAATATTTATTACGAAACAAAATCAAATTTTAAACGGATTAAATATATATGTATACGAAACTTACACGATCGTATAAAAAAAAGAAGGGAAAAAACAGATCAGGTGTCTAGGTTGTAGCAATGAGGAGGAGAACCAGAGAGCCTGGGCTTATTTTCTTTGTTTTCGTTTTTTATCTTTTTCTTAACATTCACTGAGAGATTTTTTATTATTTGCTTTAATACGGAGAGATATAGAAAAAACATATATTGTTCGAGAAACAAACGGTTGATATAACTTATGAATATTTTGATGCTTCGATAATAATTAATAATAATAATAATAGTAATAATAATCATTCGTGTGTGTGTCTCTGTCTGTCTGTGTTCTTTTTCTCTTTATTGTGTGTATGTGTACTGTCTATGTATAATTATTATATTTTATATATATATATATATATATAAAAGAAGTGCGCGGCAAGAGATGCATGGAGGGGCCAGTGGCCTGCGCACGCGCACATCCAAACATTTTTCTTTTTTTTTTCATTCTTTTCTCCTAAATATATATATATATATTTATATACTATCATTAATTAATCATATTTCTTTTATTCGTCCCCACTTGTGTTCTTCTGTCTTCTCTCTTCCTTTCTTTTTCTTCTTGTTTATTCATTAATGCAAAACTCCTACTATAATTATAACCGACGTCACGGGGTCTCGTTAACACTAAAAAACTCTTTGTGCGCCTTTTTGTTTGCGCGTGCACACGAACCACCCCGGGACCAACGTATGTACAACATTATTAGTTTCTTTTTTGTTATTTTTTACTCCCTGCTTATATTTCTCCCGCTATTTCTGTTTTATTCTTTTCAACTTTCTTCTCCACGCTCTCCATCTTCCACACTTTCTTTCCTGCCCCTGTCTCTCATTGTCACCTCCTTCATTTATTTTTTCTTCCTCTTCTTCTTGATGTTCTACATCTCCTTCTTATATGTTCACCGTTTCTTGTTCCTTTTTTCTTCTGTTTATTGTGATTCCGTCAGCCCCCTCCTTGTCAACTAGCTTTAGTTCTATTCAGTGATCGCCTGAACCCCTGTATCATCCGCTGGTTGTGTCCGGATTTGTTGCTGGTTGTTGCTGGTTGATTTTTTGTCCCTTTAGTTTTTCTGTGAATTTGTTTCATGCAGGAGAGTATGGGCTTCTGCTAGATCTACCTTACAGAAGTAGGCACAGCGATTTCTTTTTTTGCTTCATCTTCTTCTCTGGTGACTTTTTGTTGATTTGTCGCACCAGGTCATAGAAGATCTGCAACAAAAATAGGATTCAGTTAGTCGATGAGTCTCATTGTGAGAGATTTTGAGTCACCACAGGAATGGAATTTCAACATTTCCAACAATAACATTCAACAATAAAATTCTAAATTTAAGAATAATTCAATGCTACAAGTTAAGATTGAAATCTGTTTGCTTACTCTGCTAAAAGGAGAAAAGCTCTAAAAACTGATAAAACTATAGAAGTGAGAATAACCGAGTATTACAAATTGAAATTGAAATATTTCTATTTAATTTATTGTAGGAAAGGAGGCAATTTGAAGGTAGAAAAGAAAATCCTTACAACAACTCGATAAAGTTAGGTTTCATAAGTCTCAGAGGAAAAGAATAGGAACTGGCATGTGGACATGTATGAATGAGATTTCTCCAAAGCAATTATTTCACAGAAAGTATTTGTATTACTGCTTTACAGTTCGCAAAGTTGCTATCTACTAATGAGATAGAACTTATCTCCACTTTAGCTGTGATAGTACAAACAATTAGCTGTTTCGACGAAAAAAGAACTTTATTCCTATTGAGCCAAAGTTAATAAGCCTAATATTGCTGGCAGAAGTGTAAAATGAAAATACTTCAGGCGTGTCTACGTGTGGAAGTTTGGCGAAAACTGGAATTCTCTATCCAAGTTGATACAGATAGATGTAAATAAAAATTTATTTAAACTAATGTATAAAAATTTAATTAATCCCTTGTCTACGCTCTTTTGCATCTTCAGTTTCATTTTCTCCTTATCATCTGATCACGCTTTTACGCTTTTAGATAATAGAACCATACACACAACACGCATAATACAGTCTGTATTCAGAAAAGAATTAAAAGGGCCGTATCTTCAATTATACAAGTGAATTGCAGTTCCCGACCAACGAAATAACGAAAGTAATCAAACACAGTAAAACGGATGAATTCTCAGGGGAGAAGAAGTTATTCAGAAGTAAACTGAAGTACAGTTCACCGTGAAATCTTTAGAAACCTGTCTCAACAGTGTTTTCAAGGGGAGACGAATGGAGAGACATATCCGTCGATAAAAATAATCATTGTTATCGCTAAATATCTGCGTTTCATATCATAAAATAATTTTCAAACAAGTGCACAGGATGCAGTAGAATAAAATTTCAATAGAACACTTTTAAGAGTTTTCACATAGAGGGAAAGTGTGATTTCTTAAAGATGAAATTAGATCATATTTCTTAAAGATGAAACTACAATTGAGGACCCAATATCGCGTTGCCGCAAGTTTGCAATTTTCTTCCTATAATTTATATTAATAAATTCCATCTGTTTGGCATTGTGCCTGAGAAAGGATATTCCAAGGGGATTTGTTCAGTGTCCGTTTTATCGCTATTTCTTCTTTCATTTATTCTTTTCAAGTTGTGAAAATCATTTTTCTTTCTGATCTGCGCGTGACTGTTATATTAATAAATATAACAAGCTATTACTATTCTAATATATTCTCCTACTGTTGGAAGAGATTCGATAAAATCATAAATTAAAGCGTTGATCATATCGATTAATTTATATAATCACAATTAGGGCTACCAGTCTGAAGAAGACTTAAAATGGAAACTTCTTAAATTTGCAAACGTCATTTATAAGTTGATTATTAATGGGTGTTTGAAGTAATATTCTGTCCACGACCATTCGTTAAAATTACATTATAATATCTAATTATATATATTTTATTTACTATCCTATAATAATTATTGCATTCAATTAATCACTTAAAAAATTAATCTACAGCTGCAAAGGAAGAACAGCTGTGAACTGACGATAGTTTTGGCAAGTCTCCAACGCCTTATCAGTATTTCAGACTTGATTAATCTTATGGCTTCACTCTATCGTTCAGGTTTCTCAGAATATCGTTAAAGCACCATTTGTCTATTATTTCACTGCTTGGTCTATAATGGGGTGAATTGGGATGGAAACATTAGGATGTTCGAACGATTCCTGCCATCTTTATTCTTCTTCTGGTCTATTTGAAGGATAATCGTGAACTGCAAGTCACACCATACAAACTGTGGTGAACAGCGACGTGCGAATCATACTCCCACACCTAGGCGATTACGTTCCCACGTTCAATTAGAATATCTCAGCCTTCGTAACGGTCTTGAACTCCCACACTGGTGGTATTAATTAAAAACCAACAATAGCCTGTTCTCGATGGCAACGCTACTGTTATTTCGTAACAACGTTCCTGATTCGCTTTCCTCTAGCTACAACTTTGCACAGCTTGCACACGCACTCTCTATAGATCATTCCATATCATGATCCTCTTAGCTATAGTTCATTCGAATCTGCAAGTTTCATCTACTATCAAGTTTCATGCCATATGGATGAAATATATTTGATATGAATAAGGACTGAATCTTTCAAGTTTCTAATAAATTCTTCTCTAACTGAATATTTTAGTCTAATTTTGTTTACTAGAAATCGTATCTAATCCCTTGCCTTACAATATCCAATTTCATATTTACAGCATGGATTAAGGGAAGATATAAAAATAAAAAGGAAGGCCAGTTTACATTTGCATCAAAGTCCAATTTTACCTGCAACTATAGTCTTTCTCTCTTGTTACAAGGCTGAGCAAGCAAAATTGGAATAGTGTTGAAATTGGAAGCTTCTAAATATCCATGGCAATAACAGAAACAAATATCAAAGACTCATTAGACTACTGATAGTTGCAATTCTCTGGGCAAAGTACCTCAGGAAATTACAAGCGATTATTCTTCCTAGATAATCTTCATGCTACTCTCATCCAATCTTCTCTCTCTCTCTCTCTCTTTCTCTCTCAAGAACCAATGGACACTCGGAGAACTGAAGCTAACAACTAAAAGGCGGATATTTATGCAAATTCATATTTATACATATGATACGCATTGTGTGCATTTCTGGACCTCTACATTTCTCATAAAAATGGATAAAAATCCACAGATAGATAACACCTATCTATGGCCTACAAGAGGCTGGGAAAAGAGGCTGGTGTGCAGAGGATGGCCTCTGCAAAACCTACTACTCACATCGTTAACATTAATTTTGGCTTTGGCAGAGGTCTCCATGAACGCGCAGTTAAATTGCCGGGCAAGGTTGACGCCCTGGTCTTTGCCCACTACCCTTTCGTCCTCCAAGTCACACTTGTTGCCCACCAGCACCATCGGCACGTCATCTGTGTCCTTCACCCGCAGGATTTGTTCCCTGAGGTCCTGCAGGTCGTTGAACGTCGACTGTGCCGTTATCGAGTACACTAACACGAATCCTTGACCGTTTTTCATGTAAAGGTCCCTCATGGCTGTGAATTGTTCCTGTCGAAAGAAGAGAACTCTGTCAATTTATGGCTCCTTTGTCCCACGAGGAAACGTCTGGCTCCGATTTGGATGGAGCATCTCTTTTTAGTTGCGGTGGCTCGAGTTTAGGGGTAAAAGTCATCCTTCAGAAGTTGGTTACCTTGGAAGGTAACTCGTGAAACGGTTTTACAGATGGGAAAAATTTCAACGACGAAAAGAAAAATATAAGAAACATATATATATTGAATAATAAAATTGAAAAGATATTATAAGACACGTGAGAAGAAAATGTTGGAGTCAACTAGCAATTTTCAAAAACGTGTAGAAAGATTGCTTTACCCGTGTTGAATTTTCTAAGGAAATTCAGTTGGCATTAGCATAAAATTAGCATTTCTTATGGCATTTTAGCAAGTTATGCGATACATATGATACCATTGCAACATTCCTTTTGAGAAAGATACACATTTTACTTGCTTTGATTCTGTGTATTATATTATGATATTACTATTTATTATACCTACTTTTGACATTATTATGATGATAAACAAATTATGAAATTCGTTTACCACTCTGACTTCCTCTCAGACTATGGCAAACATATTTTTCTATCATTGTTCTTATTATTATCAATAAACATCTACTTCAAAGCTCACCAAAAACAAATACAATTGTCTGTCAATTACCTGATAAATGTGATATAATAATTTGCCACAGTACAATGTTGTGTATACAAAACTTAACATCAAATATAAAAGAATTACTAAAAAAAAAAAGAACAGCTTAAAAATGATCTTTAAAAACGCTATTCTTTTGTACGTTTCTTTATGAACAGAATATACACAACATCAAATATAAAGAAGTTGATAAAAGATCATCTTAAATAACGTAACGTCTGTTCTACATTTTACTATTAGAACAGTGAATAGAATAAAGAGTTGAAATAATAAAACAAAGAAGAAAAGATATAATGCGTATATCAAAGGGGAAAAAGAAAAACTCACCGTTCCGGCTGTGTCTAGGATTTCTAACATACATTGTTGACCGTCGACCTCGACCTGTTTGCGGTAGCTGTCCTCGATCGTCGGATCGTACTTCTCCACGAAGATTCCTTGTACGAACTGGACAGTGAGGGCGGACTTGCCTACACCTCCACTGCCCAACACCACTATTTTATATTCACGCATTTCCTTGCCCTAATTCTCTGTGCGCCTCTGGTCACAGCCGAGGGGTCACCGAATCCGCCACGTTTTGCTCCTCTTTGCTTTCAGTTAGACCAGACCTGCTGGTGACAAAAGCACACTTTTACTTCCCCTACTCTCTCGCGATCTTTTTTCTTTTATTTTTTAAACTTGCTATTTTTGTCCATAGCAATTTTTCAATAAAATTTCTCTTAAAAAAAAAAAAAAAAAAAAGAAAAATGTAATATCTTTCCGAAATACAAATTCCTTGATAAAGTTTCGTTCTTTCTTCGGTTTTCAAGATGTAGCAACATTTTTTTTGGAATATAAATTCTCCATTAAAATTTCCTTTTTTCCTTACACTGTCTAAGTTTGATATCTTTTTAAAGATATAAATTTTCGAGTGTGAAAAATGTTTTACTTTTTTTTTTTTTTTTTTTTTTCTTAGGGTTTTAACATCGCGTCAACTGCACGTGCGTTGTTAAATGACGACGATGTAGACACCGAGGACTGGCAATACCACGGGCGTTAAATTTCGTTACACAACACCGTGCCTTTCAGAAGGAAGAAAATTTCTAATATTTCTGCCTGAAACCGAGATCTGCTTCATTCACTGTTCCCTTAACGCGGAATTAAAAATTGTTTATAATCTTCTTAGCTTCTTAGATACTTGAAAGTTTACTCGAGGATTGTCGAGCTCTTGAAACTTACAAAACTGCGAAACTCTGAACTACGCTCCATTGAGGTCAGCCACGGAGCCGACAATACGAATTTAAGAATGAAACGTACAAAATACCTAAAATAAAGATCAAGTAACCTAAATAAATCATAAATCTATCCTAAACTGTCAGCTGTTGAAAAATCATTCTCTCTCTCTCTTTCTGAAAGCTTCCTTCAAAGTCTGAACACAATGTGACATTCAATTTCTAACATCGGAAAACGGTCGACTAGATCCGTGAAACTTTTTGAATTTCTGCACGAAACGTAAGGTTCTACAGGGATGCAGTTAGGAAATTTCGTTCGTGACGGATGATAGAAAAAAGAGAAGGACAGAGACAGATCACGAGCAGCGAAGGAAAAGAGGAAAAGGGTGCAAAGAAGGATGGAGAATCTCGCGTGCTTTTTCCGTGATCCCATTGTTTTCGCTTCGGAAAACTTTTTCCTACACTTTTGTTTGTAAATGAAGGATGGCCTGGCCGCAGGGTTTACCCACTTTTCTCCTAGAGCCACGGAACAATATAACGTCGAATGTCCGCTTTCCCCTTTCTACGCTGCATGGTAATAGTTGTTGTAAATCACTGCTGAATTAATTCTCGCCCTTTCTTTTTTCCCTCTCTCGCTTTCTCCTCCCTTTCGCGACGTTAACGCGAGTTACGATTGTCCTTCCCTTTTCGTTGTTTGCAAATGGCACGTGTTTGTCCAAACGTGACACACAAACGTGAGAAATATCGCGCAAGCCTATGGGTTTTAATTCTTCTGGTTTTTGATCTTCGTCTGTGCTCTTCTCCGAACTCTGTGATTTGTAAAAACTGCGTAAACACATACGGAGCAATCTTTCCATGGTTGACCATTTGAGGAAGTGCTAATTAATTAAGCGTGTGCTGCTTTTACTTGCATCTCCTCAACTGTACCTTCTGCAACGTTAACGTTCTCACGACGTTACTTTCCTACAACGTTAATCTCTCACCAATGTTCGACAGCTCGAAACTTTACCACCACTTTGCGATTATCTCTTTCGACGTTAACCTTTCCCAAATCCTAATCATTCTCGACGTTTGCCGCGTCGTACGTTAACCTCTGCTCATATTTACCACCTGCGACGTTCGGCTCCTCGAACGTTAACTGGTTTCAATTTTTATCAGCCTCGACGTTTACCTGTACCAAATCTTAATCATTCTCAAAGTTTACATTGCGTTAACTTGCGTTAACTGAGTTTACCGTAAACCTACATTTACCTCCTGCAACGTTAACATTTTCTAATGTTTATCATTCTCAACATCTACTTCTTCCAAACCTGCATTTCCAGCGTTTAGCAGCATTCTACGTTAACCTTACTCAATATTTACCACTGCTAACATTTACCGTAAACCTACATTTACCTCCCGCAACGTTAACATCGCCTAATGTTTATCATTCTCAACGTTACCTCTTCCAAACCTGCATTTCCAGCGTTTAGCAGCATCTTACGTTAACCTCACTCAATATTTACCACTGCTAACGTTTACCGTAAACCTACATTTACCTCCTGCAACGTTAACATCGACTAATGTTTGTTAGTCTCAACGTTTAACTCTTCCAAACCTGCAAACCTTAACCATTTCCAGCGTTTATCAGTATCCTACGTTAACCTCGACCAATATTTATCACTGCCAACGTTTACTGTAACCTACATTTACCTCCTGCAACGTTAACATCGACTAATGTTTATTAGTCTCAACATTTACCTCTTCCAAACTTGCAAACCTTAACCATTTCCAGCGTTTATCAGTATCCTACGTTAACCTCGCCCAATATTTATCACTGCCAACGTTTACTGTAACCTACATTTACCTCCTGCAACGTTAACATCGACTAATGTTTATTAGTCTCAACATTTACCTCTTCCAAACTTGCAAACCTTAACCATTTCCAGTGTTCATCAGCATCCTACGTTAACCTCGCCCAATATTTACCATTGCCAATATTTACCGTCACCTACATTTACTTCCTGCAACGTTAACTTCTTCTAATTTTTTATCACTGTCAACATTTACCTCTTGCAAACCTTGACCATCGCCAACGTTCATCATCCGCTTACGTTTACTACCAACAACTCACATTTATCTCCTGCAACGTTAACGCCCCCCCAATGTTCATCACTCGCAACGTTTATCTCTCTCAAACCTTAACCACCCCCAACGTTTGTCGCCACCCTCCGTTTATCTCGTCCAGCGTTAACCATCCCCCAACATTTACCATTCCCAACGTTAACTTGTCTCCGACCTTAAATTCCTTTCAACGCACAGTGTGACATTTGCGTTGAAAAGCTGGACGAAATTACCATTGTCCATATCATAATTGTCCATAGCGTTGCTAAAATTCATGCAAGGTCGACGAGACGAAAATCATTTTAGAAATTGAACTCTGTTTTCCGACCCTTCGAGGCAATTTTTTCCAAGTGAACTCCGCCCTTAAAGAATGCTATACCAAACTGTAAAATCGTATAAGATAAATCGATCGATCAAAAGTGTTTTCTTACTAAATACAGTAATACACGGTAGACATAAAAAGTAGATACACTAAATATGAAAAGATCACGCAAAGTGGAGTTAACTATTTTCGCCTGTGAACGTTGCAAATGGCGATTAATTTCACTCGCAATCAAGTAATCGTCGAGCGTCTTGAATCAGTCGGTCGATCGTTTTAAAATGACCAAAGAATGATGCGTTAACCTAAAAAAAGAACAGTTGGTAGGGATTACAGAGCGCAGTTGGAGAATCACGTGGTTTGAAGCGTTTAAGGCGATTCGATCGAAGAGATTCACGGGCGGAATTCACGTGTCGAGGCTGTAGGCTTTGAAAGTTTCGTCGGCTGGTTGTTTAACTAGCGCACTGCGCCTGCCTGATGCACGCAATGCGCCATTTGTCTTAAAAACTAGACAAACTCGTCGGATTGCAGCATTAGGGGCTCGTCGTAATGAGAATTGGTACGCGTTTCATATGCTGTCTCAGAAACGAGAATTTTTTTCGCTGAACAAACTTCTCGCGCAACTCGTGTCGACTCTTAGTGACGCGAATTATAGTCGCTGTTATGAGGTAGCTTTGGATTCGCTTAGGTTAGGATCAGACTTTTGTTAATTTACATTGCGATCAGATAAAGTTGGGACAATTTTCGATCGAGTTAGATTAGATATTAGGCTTACATTAATTTCCACCAAGAATAGGTTAAGTTGAAAGTAGTTTTAGCTTAGCTCTGAACTGACTTAGGTTAGCTTTGGATCGGACGCCTTAAATTAATTTGGATTAGGGCTCGATTAGATTTCGATCAGGCGTAGATTAATCTGTATTAAAACTGGATTAACTTTAGATCGAATACTAATTAATTCTTAATTAGTTTTAGAGTGGGATTGGATAGGCTTAGGTTAGGTTTGAATCAGGCTTCAGATCAAGTCAGGATCAGACATCGAATACTTTTTAAATTAGTTTCATGTTAGATTTGAGTGGAGCTTAAGCCAGGCTTGGACCAATTTCGATTAACTTTTTCTTCCTAGTAGATAAAACTATAAACGGTTATATTTCGGTGCAGAAAGGTCATAGGATAAAGTCGATAATAACGATAGCAGTTAGCAAAGATGCCAAAATGTAACCGGAATTAAATGGAGCCCGTACGAGCTTTTCAAAGCAAACGAAACCGCAGAAAGAATGCAAAACGGATGATGCTACGAAAGCCAACCGAAGTAAATGAAAATGGAGCGAAAGGAAGGTCAAAGATAAGGCGGAGGAATCGAGGACAAATCTGGAGGGATATTGGATAGAATGTAGGGGAAATCATAAAGAGAAGGAATTAAGGAAAATACACGCTTCGGGGTGAAAAAAGAACTCGTAAAAAACTAAACGGCAGCGAGAGAAGGGAGTCAAGGAGATAGGAGAACAAAAGCAGAGAGGAGAGACAAAGAAGCCGGGAAAAAGGGAAATAAAGAGGGAAAAAGTGAGTCGGCCACGAGTGCACGAGCTGTGGAAAACGAGGCGAACGCGAGGATTGGCCAACGATGCCATCATGGCGACCGTACGCGCCCAATCACAGGCCACGAATTTCTTTCTACCAATCCGTCATTGATTTTAGGTTTATGAATGGGACACGCTTACGCTACCCGCGTTTCTTTCAAGATATGTACATACTACGAGAATCGCGAGCAACATCTCGGCTTCCACAGAATCTTACGTCACGTTCCGTCGATTCTCACGTTCTACTCAACAGACACTGCAAAGTGTATAATGTAGCAAACTACGTATAAAAGGAACAAACTCATGTATCGAGGAATAATTAAAGCGCAAGGAATGGCAAAAGATTGACGATGCAACGAGGAGAAACATTTGCTCTCACATTCGTGTAATCTAGCAAAATATCACTCAGATCTCTAGAAAAAGGGAATTAAACCAGTTTGTACGTTTTGTAATGTACATTTGTAAACTGCAGTCTATTAATTTGAAGTTCTCTTAAACAATAAAAATCTTGCTAGATATATTCAAGCAGTTCCTTCGGCAAAAGTCCCTAGAGCAGGTTGTCTCTTGGTCGGGACAAAAGTAAGGTTAGAATGTAGAAATCGAAGGGGGCTAAACGATAGACCAATAAAAGCAAACGAGCAGTGAAAACAGTAAATAATAACTTCGTTAGATACATTTCAACAAACTCGCAATCAAGCAAAAGCCGTCCAATTAAAAAACGCGCCGTACGATTTCTCCCGATAGAATAGCCAACAAATTTATCGATGTTCGTTTTTAAAATCCTCCAGCTATCCAGACTCTGTAGTCACTCTGCGCGCGGCTAACAACCAACTAACGACGTTGCACGCTTCAGAACGTACGATACATGATCAAACTGTGGAATCAGATAAACAAAAAACGGAAAAAAAGAGAGAGAAAGAATAAGTTCTGTAAACATTACCCATCAGAATCGCAGAAAGTTCGGTCGAATAAATTCGTCACACATCGAAGCACCAACCGTCATTAAACTAACCCCCCGTACGATCCACGATTTCCCCTCCAACTGCATTTCACCCCGTGTTTGCACGCTAACGAGCGCTAATATATATATTTCCACCGGGTATAACGAGACTCGAGTGCCTGTGAGAAAATGCAACCGTGTTTCCAGTTAAATCCGACCCTTCGCGAAAACACCGACGACCCTAGCAGTGGGGTTAAGCGTTTGCTTGGTTACTTCCAGACACTAGAATCTAGGGGGTTTGGGCGCCAAGTGTCGCCGTTTCTATCGAAGAAGGGAGCCTCCACGAGGTGAACGATTTTATTTGTAAAAGTCGTAATCCAAGATGATACAAGCCGTAGCGTGCTACGCTAAGTTTTCAAATATTTGCTTCGATAGGGGCGGATGAGAGAAGATTTAAAATTGATAGACTATAAACTTCAATAACCTTCATATGGGATCGGTACGGTATGAATTTTAGCATAACTTTTCTATTAAATTGACACGCTATGAATTTTATACCGAAAGTTTGTTAATACGATTTCCAGTTTTAACTTTTAAGTTACAAGTTGAGATTGTTCGTTTTAAAGGTTAGGCGATAGCAAGAGTATAGGTTAGGTTAACTTGAACCCGATAGCCAACCGGTCATGTAGAGGTTAAGGGAAGTTTGCGATAAGTGATATTGTTTCCAAACACATATTTTATGTGTGGATTAAGTAATGAAATATTGTTATTATTGTTGTTGTTCTTTTTCTTCTTATTATTATCGTTACCATTGCTATTCATTTATTTCATGACATATGTAACGTAGTCTACTAAAAAAGGGTTGAGCTGCGAGAAGGTGCTCCCCGGATTTTTCATGCCTTTTTCCAGGCAGAATTGCTGTTCGTAGTGAGGCTAATTTCAATTTCATAAAATTATTGACCTCGCAATTCACAATTAGAATCACGTATTATACTATCAGTATAGTATATGTACATATATTGAAAACGAATAAAAATTTCAAAACATTTTTGAAAAATGATAGAAGCAATTATTTTTTGTTGTTTTTTAGAGGGCAACAAGGCTGTTTTCTTTCGTCATTTTCTTCTTCAGAGACTAAAACAGCTGGAAACGACACGGACAGCTCCGCCAGACAGTACATATATCTAACTTCAAAAACATCGCATCTCGAGAAGTCATTTTGTCGCGCTAGCTTCCATTTGCCAAAGCATGTCACGTACCACTCATATACTCACATATTTATTCGTTGCTCTCATTAAATATAAATTCATCTCGTAAAACCGTGCCGTCCTATCACATCCCTCGAACTACTTCGATAAGACGAAAAAGAAATTACATTTCGACTAAATATGCAACTATAATGCAACTTGGCAAAGTGTGTTTCGCGTAACTTAATTCCAGATGTTCACGCAAATTCATAATCCTATCAACAGAACTGGAAGAAACGCATTCCAAGCTTCTACTTGTTATCTACTCGCTATATATACCATTATAGTATATATACAATAGTATATATACAATACTGAAATATTGTATATATACTATATATACTATATATTGTATATATACTATATATACAATACTGTTGAAAATGACAACGTGAGTTCACGCTCGCCATCTATGTGCAGATGCGCTAGTTACAATAAATAGTAACTAGAAGATAGTTCCAGATACAATCGATAGATTTAATCGATAGGTTTAAGATGTCCTTTTGTTTTTATCCCTAGTCCATGTAAGAAAGTGCAATAAAGACTCAGAATGGCGTGATAGATTTATCCAAAGAATAAAATAATAGCTATTACAATGCTACCTCTAAATACAGAAATAACAACAAATACTTATAATACCATTTGCTTGCACCAAACGCTGCCCTTTACGTATCCTCCATGTTTTTGTGTATTACGCGTACTCTATAGGCATCTCTGAATTTTTAAATTTCCCGCGAACGCACAGAAGTCCACCGTCTACGTGTAACGCGCGCGATATGAAAATAAAAATGTTCGATGATTAGCGTAGGATAAAGCTCGCTTTGGCGAGTCGATGTATAGAGTCTTCGGCTGAATATTTTCGATTCTTCTGCTTTAGTTCGGTGGTTTTAAAGCGAAATGGAAGGGCGATGGAAATGATGGAAACGGGAGGAGACTGGTAGAGTAATTTAATATTCGAAACGGTTTCCTAGGTAATTTTAGGTGGTTGTATTGAGAATGATGGCGTGTGAAGGTGTGCAGGAACACGAGGATGTACGAGGAAATAGGGGGAAAGTTAGGCTACTAATGGGGGATTTCGGTTGTTGTGCAAGTGAAGTGTATAGGAATGGGGTTGGCTGGAATGAAATATTGGAATTGATATAGAATTGAAATACAGTTGGAATGTGGTTGTGGCGGAATAGTAAAATATTGCGGATCCAATGGAAGTGAAATATTTGATATTCGTATGGCGATATAGAGTCGAAATAATAATAAGCGGATGGATGGCTGCATACAGAAAATAATAACTCGAAATACAGAGACAGTGAAATTTATGAAATATTCGTATTTAATAGATTCTAAATATTTAAGTATTTGAGATTTAGTAAGTTTGCGGTATTTGAGTATATCTGTTCGAATTTTAATAGAATCGAAATAGGACGATAGTAAAAAAAAAAAAAAATCGAAATACAGTACAGTAGAGATTCTAACGTAATCGATGATGACCAATTGAATCGAAATCCTCAAATAATCTCAATACGATAAAATCATTCGAACAAAACTAGAGATCACGCGATGCATCTTGAAAATTCCATGCTCATTCTTCAATTCAATTTGAAATAAAATCATATACAAGAATGACAATGGAATTTAAAAACACACAATGGTATTTAAATACTCTACAGTCGTTCCTGAAATTCCTTGAATATTACTGAAGATAATACTGAAATTATCAATTCAAAAAGAGATACTCCAATGACGATACAATGCAAGAACAACAATTTGAAATAAAATCATATACAAGAATAACAATGAAATTTAAAAACACACAATGGTATTTAAATACTCCAAATTCGTTCCTGAAATTCCTTGATTATTACTGAAAAATATTCTGAGATGATCAATTCAAAAAAGAGATACTCCAATGACGATGCAATGCAAGAACAACAATTTGAATAATTCAATTTGAAATAAAATTATATACAAGAATGACAATGAAATTTAAAAACACGCAATGGTATTTAAATTCTCCAAAGTCGTTCCTGAAATTCCTTGATTATTACTGAAAATAATACTGATATTATCAATTCAAAAAAGAAATACTCCAATGACGATACAATGCAAGAACCACAATTTGAAATAAAATCATATACAAGAATAACAATGAAATTTAAAAACACACAATGGTATTTAAATACTCCAAATTCGTTCCTGAAATTCCTTGATTATTACTGAAAAATATTCTGAGATGATCAATTCAAAAAAGAGATACTCGAGTTACGACACGATGCAAGAACCACAATTGGAATAATTCAATTTGCGATAAGATCATGTACAAGACTGACAATGAAATTAGAAACTACGAAATGTTGTCTAAAGATTCCATGTTCATCCGTGAGATAGCAAGGATAGTGGAGCAATACCTGAACGATCCAGATATTCAATGAATAATTCTGAATTTCGGAGAAAGAGAAACGGAGGAAGCAAGGAAGCAAGGGAGACGCAGCAAGCAACCGGAGACTCGTAGCACAGTGGCTGGGATGTCCAGCTTCTTCGAATTCCTGATCAAAGCGATTTTATGCATGCAGGTCAAGAATTTCATGACTGTATACTTGATGGCTCGTGGACTGCAATTAACCCTGTTTCGGTTCGGAATTAATGCACAGGATGCGCGATATAAAGACACGTGTTTCTACTGAAAAAAGGAAGGTGTCGTCCAAGCAGTGGTCCCTTTTCTATCTCATGAATGACAAAGTTGGATGGACCCTCCACCTGTTTTTTTTCAATTTAAAACGAGATAGAAAGCTTAATTTATAGAGAGAAATTGAAAAAGTTCGTATTTTTTTGCAAAAATATAGATTTTGCTGATTCTGTTGAAATTTTAGGCAACTTTTTTGTTTGAAGTTATAAATAGAAGGTTGCACTCGTACACAGGGAACCTGAATGATGTGAGAAGCTTTTGTTTGTTGGGAAAAATGTGGAGTCTAGAGATTCAGTTGATATTTATAGAAAGTTGGTGCTACGCATTGATCAAACTGAACAATTTTTGCGAAGCTTTTGTTTGCTGGGAGAATGTGAATGTTAGAGTTTTCTGGAAAAATTGATAATTAAGGTTTCAAGAGGTATAAAAAGCCGAGTATAAAAAGTTGTAGAGACACTGAAGAATTTGTGAATTTTCTATTTTTTAGAAAAAAAAATATATATATTTGTAAATTTGTATCATTATACAAAATCTAAATTACAAATGTAGTCTGCTTTCCTATATCACAAAGAGAACATCCTATATTAAGGAGATCTCGACTGAAAGTTTCCTTATCACAACAAGAACACACTTTAGAGTTTTCTAAAAGAAAAACAACCTAAACTAATCCAAGTCTAAGCTGAAAGTTTCCTTATCACAACAAGAACACCTTGAATTTTCCTAAAACGAAGGACCATATAAATTCAATTTTATACTTAACTGAAATAGAAACTACAATAAATGGTCCTCTATCACAAATATACCTTAAATCTCCCTAAAAGAAAGTTAATCCAAAGTAACTTAAAACTTTGTATATCACAACAAAAATGCATTATAGTTTCCCAAGCGAAAGATCTATAATATCATAAATTAACATCTTTCTAGTTACAAGAGATAACATCCTATAGTTTCTTCGCAAAAAAGATCTAAACAGACTGAGAATCAGAAATCTCGCCAAAATCAAAACTAAAACATTCTTCGATTGTAGAAAAATATCCTTGGTGGGTCTACTGTCACCTTAAATTTCCAAAATTCACTCTTCTATCTTCTATTTTCCTAAATTTTTAACTTGCCATGGAGCACGTTAGTTTGTATAGAAATCCATTAAAAACTCAAAGTGTAATTGCCCTGTTAAGTCGCATTTATCGCTAAAATTACACCAACAACCTTCCCCCATTTTCAATTTCGAAACTTGCCTAATGTGTCTGCGATTTTCTATTTTCCCAAATTCATGTATCCAACTTTGTTCCAACTTGTCGTAGAGCACCTCAATTTCTATAAAATCCATTAGAAACTCAAAGTGTAATTGCCCTGTTAAGTCGCATTTATCGCTAAAATTACACCAACAACCTTCCTCTATTCTCAATTTCCAAAATTCGCTCGTGTGTTTATCCTCGATGAATGTTTTATTTCCCTCGATAATTCTCGCATCAAACTTCGCTCTAACTCGCCCTAGAACACCCTAATTTCTGCAACATCCATTCCAAGGAATCAATTTCCACTCGCATAGGCTCCAAAACGAATCTCGGGAAATCTAATCCTCGGAATGGTTCGACCAATAACAAAGGAGGTTGAAACGTCAAAGTCGACGTTTTAATTGTCTCGGTTGGAAATTCGGCCGCGGGGGTGGATTGTAAATTAGGTCGCAGGTCGAACGTCCTCTGCGGACGTGTATGCGGCTACCGATATATTTTTCCCGGTGAAGGGGGGCGGGGGCGGAGAAGTTTTTTGGACGTTGGCCAAAGGGGTGGCTCGATTCTCGTCGACTTGTTGCTGATACGCCACTCTCATCCAATTAGCGAACCGATCGCTTTGATCACGCTATTTCTGATTTTCAATCCGCTCTTTTTCTCTCTGATTTTTCATCCGTCGCGTCTTTTGCGCTCCTTTTCGACGAATAAATTTTCGCCAACGCGAAACCAATCTGCCGGACAATAAATGTGAAAAATTCGTTGCATCCCGAGTCTGTGATCCGAGTCATACGCTACATTTATCATCTATTTATATTACATACAAATATTTTATTTTTATTAATATTTATATGTGAATATTTTTTATTTGTATTATTATATTTATTTGTACCATTTATTTTATTAAATATTATATTTATTATAGATATTCTAGATATTTTACCGTTATTAGTAGTAGTAGTATTTTTACTATATATTATACAAAATTTATTTGCAGTGAATTTTGGGAGGAGTGGGTGGTGCGTTGAAGTGAAACTCGAAATTTGCTTTGAAATTCGATATAGGGGAAAATTCCTGGCGGAATTTTAAAAACAAAGGAGGATAGAATAGAATAGAATAGAATGAAAGATCGATTCTCAAATTTTCAATACTTTAGATTCTATTAAATATAAATACTAGTTGGCGAATCGCATTTGCCATTTAAGTTTTCTCGGAAATTAATTTCATACTAAAGAGGGAAAATTGACTCCTCCTATCTCGCAGCAAACTGCATCATATTAAAAGGAATACTTGAGCCAAGTTTGACGTTAATTAAAAATTTAGAAACACGAAAGTTCGATACACCGAGGAAAAGCGTGTGTGGCATCTGAAATACGAGATGATGAAAGCTGCTTTTTAAATGTGAATTTCAATGATTAATCGACGAGACCAAAGAGGAAAGATGAAAATTCTCCTCCGCAATATTTCATAGGTTTTTAGCTATCGAGGAGCATCATAAAGCAATTAAAATACGAACAGAGAACGAATATAACGTATGATGCAATATCTCTCGTTAACAAGATGATTGTTAATAACGTTGCAAATTAGTAATTAATTACATGTCCACTTTAATTCGCCTCGATGGAAGCTGCAGATACGAAAATTCATAAAATCGCATCGAGAAGCTGCTGCCTTCCGATAAACAAACCTGGCTAATGAAAGGGTCGCAGAAAATTTGCTCGATAAACGGGAAACAAAGGAATTAATTAAACTAATACTCGGCCTATTAAAATTTAACGCGCAGCCTGAAGAGGAACGTTAATTAAAAGATGGCAGATAATCAATTTATACAATACCATCCCCTTGCCATCGTCATCTTCAACAACGATACACCACAATTTACATACAACTGCACGTGATAAATTCATCGAGCTCGATATATTTTTCGATATTTCGTTTCGATCCAACGGGAATCTTTCTCGATGAAATTTATAACAAAATATACGATATTTATAGAATTAGTAATTTTTAAACGTAAAATATTTCGTTTTTCTCTCATTGTCGGACTTGTTGTCACCGTGTTGTATTTGTTGCTACGAATTATATCTCGTAACTGATTATTAGATCGAGGATTATTACGCAATTTCATATTTTTACCAACGGAATGAAATTAATGAGAAACCTACGTAAAAAATTTCATCCACTGAAATTACGAACAGATGAATATTTTACGTTGCCATGAATATTACTGTTATTACTATTATTTCGTATATCGTATTATTACTATTGTGTATATACAGGGTGGTTGGTAACTGGTGGTACAAGCGGGAAGGGGGTGATTCTACGCGAAAAAAGAAGTCGAAAATATAGAATAAAAATTTTTCGTTCGAGGCTTTGTTTTCGAGAAAATCGACTTTGAATTTTCGCTCGGCAACGATCTACAGTGAGATCCGTTACAACAAGACGTGATAAAGTGCGCGCGTACCGAGCGAAAATTCAAAGTCGATTTTCTCGAAAACAAAGCCTCAAACGAAAACTTTTTATTTCATATTTTCGACTTCTTTTTTCGCGTAGAATCACCCCCTTCCCGCTTGTACCACCAGTTACCAACCACCCTGTATATTGTATTATTGTAAATATTGTACATTGTATCGTGAACGTTGCCATTTATCGCTATTACGTAGCAATATTTCGAATGTTTTATTGTATTTTCGAATTACTACACGCGATCCGTTGATTTTTCTACCTTTAAATTTATCGCAAACGTATAAAAATACACAGTTCCATTATGATCAGATTTCACGGGTTTGTATGTGTTTGAAGATTAAATTTACAGACGCAAAATCGCGAGAATTGCACATAATAGAAAAACGTGTAAAATATGAGAAGTGCAATAAAACAATGGGAAGTACAATAAAACAATGGGAAGTACAATATTTAAATCGAATCGGACAAATCTGCGCTTAGGTTGTACGTCATTAGCGTGTACTATGCGCAGGAACTTGTATTGGGTTGGCAACTAAGTGGTTGCGGATATTGTCAATATCACCTAATGAGAAAATCCGCAATCACTTAGTTGCCAACGTTGCCAATAAAACGTGCAAAACACGGATTTACAACGACGCTCGCGTTGGTGATAAATTTTGCACGTGACGCGACACGTGAAATTCTCTCCTTTTCTCTTTTCCCTCATTTTTATAAATAGAAGAGAACTATACGTCGCGTGCGAGCGCATTTAAAGGCCGCAATTGTCTCCAGTGGACACATCTTGACACTGATGCGTTCAATTAAAAGCGATGAAGGTTGATCAAGGTTCATCAGAGTCGAGTGACGAAAATGACGCTGTCGACTGGACGCTCTAGAAACGTTCGATCGAGCATCCGTTTCCGGCGAACGAAAAAGAAAAGGAAATTTCGATATCCACGATAATTGGTAATTTTACAGCTAATTGATTACATGGCACACACACGCGCGCGCGCGCGCGCGCATTGTGTCTGTAACAAAATAGACCGCGAATTTTCACGTAAATTTCTATTTTCCAGAATATATTGGGTTGGCAATTAAGTGATTGCGGATTTTGTCATTAGATGGTATTGACAAAATCCGCAATCACTTAATTGCCAACCCAATAATTAAAAAATGAAAGTAATAGAAGATTCCTTTTCCTGCGAAGTATTATGGAAGGTACTATACTTTGAAATATTCTAAAATGAAAGTTAAATAAAAAATTAAATACAATGTGAAGTTAAATAATACAATTACGTAAGCTAAATAGTTGGAATTTACCCGAAACCGTTCGAGTCATCTATTACACGACAATGCCGCCGCAGTTGAGGGTTAAAAAAGGTGGAATACTGCAGACGGGATGTCAATTGCGTCAATAGATGCCCTGTTACTTGATTTTTCAATTTGCCAGACCTCGCTATATCATGGAACTCTGGTTGAGTGGAGAGTCATACTATGTTCAATGGAAAACCGAGGTATTTTCCCGAGTGAAAATTGAAAGATCGATCGCGCCGCAGAGGCGTTTAATTTTCACGAGTTAACGTGATCAGGATGTCGCGTGAGTTAGGTCGAAACGATGCCCCGTGGACGCTAATTGAGTGGAGAAAGTGGTGTTGTCGTGCGATAACAAGGTGTGGAAAGTCAGATAAAAAGGTCAGGCGAAAAAAGAAAGATACGAGGATTCTTGAGTTAATGCGCCGACATGTAACGTTCAGTTAAGTCGTTGTTGTTCAACATTGTGGCAAGGTCGTAATCTGAATCGCAATCTCGGGTCACGATGTTAAGTTAGCAGAGTAAATTGCACAAAATGTCCTAAATGTGATACCTCTTCCATTCTCTATTACACAAAATAATTTTGTTTCATACACTCCACTCTTTTCATTATATTCGTAACAACATGATTTTGTAGTCTGATAATAAGTAATAAGGTGAGAATTTTATTACTCAATTCTTAATAACAATGTTTGTTAATACTGAGATTATAAGTTGGTTAAAACACGCATATATAAGAAGATATAATCCACTTGTACATTTTTGCATTACATATTGAGATTATAAATACAATAAAAACATTTTGAAATTTCAAAACCAAAATTACAGTACCAAGATGACAACGATACATTGGAAACATGAAAATTTAAAGAAATAAAAAGAAAATTTCAACTTGGTTGTGCTATTTTATTTTCCATTTAATTACACCAAGTTGCAACGCGAAGTTCTGCCACTAGTCCTTGAGGATTCTTGAGTTAATTCGTTGAGACCTACCATTAAGTTATTCGAGCGTTCAACGTTGAAACAGAGTTGTAACGTGAGTCGCAATCTTCGCTCACAATGTTAAGTTAGAAGAGTGGATTACGACACAATAAGGCGAAGTTGAGCAGTAACTGTCAATGAGGATAGTTCATCGTTAGAATTTTAACAAGAACATGTGTCAACGTTAAATTAAGAATTGCAACATCAAGTCCCAATAGTCCATCGTTAAATTGGACTAAAATTCGGAAGAAGAGCATTTCAATGTCAAGTTTACAACACTAGGTTCTGACGCTAACTCGAACCGTGTCATTTAATATCAAATTACACCACTGACTCACAACATTGAACTACCTTGAAACCATACACCAGTGTACAATATCATGTTACAACATTAAATTACAATAGCGAATCACAACACCAATTTCTGCTACCTTACAATTTCGAAGCTTCGACACTATAAATACTATGATGGCGACTCAAGTTATAACCAATGTTGCAGCGGTAAATCTCAACGTGGAAGCCACATTCGAGCCAAGAGAATTCAATTTTGTTACTTCAACTTCATTCGTGATGTTCACTGGCTGAGACACATATGTTCATAAATATCGTTGTTAAATTACAAAGTAAAATTAAATTTTCCTACTGAATCACCACTTCAGTATGCAATATATACCTTGGTTGAGTGATGCTCACCAAATTGCAAATTATAATTAGATTTTATTTCCAAATGTACACTCACTTCTGATATTATACGCGAATTTCAAACTTTCGTCACATTACGTACATTAAAACCAGACTTTATTATTAATCACTGATGTTAACTACGTGCTTTACTCGAATGCCAAATGTGAAATAAAAGATAAAAAATTCGAATTAAATATTGTTACGAGGCATGAATATTGATTCGTGACATTCCCTTTGAATCTCAAATATCCTTGATATTATAAATTATAAATTATAAATTAAATTTACATGTTGTTTGTTATTAAACTACCACTTTAACTTTCAACATTTCGCTCGTGCCCTAAAACTCTCGCTGGATTACGAGTTGAAAATAAATTCACTTCTTCGCTAGAGAAAGACCCTAACTAACCACCACTTACGATATTTTGTTCGAGCTGGGAAAATTTCCATATCAGTTTACGCAGAAACGCATAAATAAATTTTATTATTAAATTCCAATTTTAACTCCCGATAAATAGGTATTTTCCCCTCGACCTTCAAATATTCCAACTAAATGGCAAATCAAAACTCCACGTTCTATTATCGAGCTGCAAAATCAACTGCGCTCGTATTTCCCTCAAACATCTCCTCCGCTGAATTAAACGTTATTATCAACTTGCACACATCGACTGGCAATGCACTGTTCAAGCCTCGACAGCTCGCCAAAATTCCAAATATTAAAATTAAATTTCATTGTTGAACTCACGACGATCCATCGCATCGTGGGACCTCGTGTGCCCCGTGCAAATTAGGAAATCGATTCAATTAACCGAATTCCTCGACAACCACAGTTTTCCGCCAGTAATAATATCGTGTCAGTATAATTGAACGTTCTCCCACTGAAACATCGTTGGACCGATATTTTTTCAATCACCAGGTTATTCCAAAAGTATCTTTCGTTTTACAAGGAAATGATAGATGAGCAACAATTTTTCTTTTATATTATTCCATTGAATTACGTATGATCCATTTTGTCCTATTGAGATAAAGATCGCAACGTTCGACGGATTAGGTTTCAGCTTTCTAAGAAGAGACATATTGTTCGCAAAAGAAATATTCCAAACTTTTGGAGTAACCTAATACGTCTTTCATTCTAAGTATTCCACTTTTTTGCTGCGATAACGATCGGTCTAAGGGTGTTGGCCAGCAATTCTCGCGTGGTCGAAGGTATCGGGGCCGCTTCATCGGCCTTTTCGAGCTCGTAATACGCGGTTGCCGAATCAACGGACCGTTAATTGGTTTCGAGAATAACGCGAAGGAAAAGCAGTGCAACGCTAATTGCGCGGCCAACTATTGTTTTTCGACGGTGAAGCGCGATAGAAAATATCGCGCGACACTGGCACGCGCGTCGAAAGTTCGCCGATGAAAATCACGCGTGAAATTTTATTTACGAGTTTTCACCTCTGTTTTTAGCTGTTTTCCTCTTTCTTTGACGCGGACGATGTTTAGAGTTATTTTTTTTTTTTTTTCTTTTTTAGATCAGCCTATTTTGAACGCGGCTCTAATCTATTATACTCTGACATACACGTCGAAAATTCTACGCTGGAAATTTATGATTTATGAACAAATTTTGCTTCGCTTTATTTCTTTTTTTTTTGGACTACTTTTCTTATTATCTTGTACGGAACATCTGACGCTTCGTTCAATTTGAAACCTTTCGCATTTTCGGATTTTTCTTTAAACTTTAAGCGATGTTTCGATCTATCGTACTTTGGCGGGTATTTCAAAAAATCTCGCGATAAAAATCACGCGTGAAATTTTATTTACGATTTATGAATAAATTCCACTTCGCCTGTTCCTTATCTGTTTTCTTATATTTTTTTTATTCTGCTTTCTTTTCTTTTCTTCGGCACGGAGAATTTGACGCTTCGTTAATCTTAGAATCGCTTATATTTTTAGACCTTCTTTAACTGGCCTATATTAAACGAGGCTTTAACCTATTATATAGATATTTTAATTTGTTTACAGTTTATGATTATTGTCGAGTTACACCGTGGCGGATGAAAGGAAGCTTCAAATCGATACATCTCGAACTTTAGTAACTTTCAAAGTAAAAACTACATCATAGTCATCTATTCTATGGTATATTTTATTCGTTGCCCTTTGCAAAATTACGCTGTGCCTTTGATGCTTTTTATTTTATTAATTTCCCTCTATCCGCCACTGTACAATATTCATAATTAATTCGTAATATTCGTAACAGACATTTAATTCGTTTTAAAAATATGTCATCGATACATCGGTTATTAATCGACAAATGTTATCAATAGATAATATTTAACAAATGTATTATTACATTCGTATTTACAAAGACGAAAGGGAATTACTGTATAATTCGTATTTACAACGATGAAAGGGAATTACTGTAATTCGTCTTTTTCGATTTCCAGCTGTGGGAAAACAAAATTCTCGTTCAACCATCGAGGGATTTTAATCAATCGTACATTTTATCTTTCACAAGTGAATATTGGTCTCGCACGATCGAAACATTGTTCCAGATATTCGTAATTATTTCAAATAATTGACGATGCGAACTTCAGAGGAGCCAACGTTAAACTGCGCGACTGTGCTTTCGAAGGGAACCGAAGTTTGGCTAATTTTATCGTTCGCTCGACACTTTCGTCGCTATTTTTCGCTCGACGTCCCTTCTCTGCGACATCCTTCTCTTTGTGAAATCGTAGAAACTCCATGTTTCTTTCGCCTCGACCAATACTGTTTCTTCTTTTTAATTTGTAAACACGAGACGTTAACGCCCCATTGCTCGGTCATTTATTATCGAAGCAAAGCGAAACTTTCTTAGGAGAAAGAATTCGGATTAAATTTCGAATTGGAAACAGTACTCTACAAAGAAAATTCTTTTTTCGTTCTATCGTAACCCGTCGCCACAAAGAATCCTCGTTTTATCTGTAAAACTACCGCTTTTGCTTATTTTCGTAAATCAAAGGAAAACTTTCTTACGAAAAGCTTCAAGAAAATTTCGTTAATAAGAATTCCGATTAATTTCTTGATCGAAAACATTGCCAGTTTCCAAGGGAAATTCTTTTCTATTCCATTGTAATCCACGAAGAATTTTATTAAATATCTTTTTATTACTAACACTTTGATGTTTTCTTGTTCTCATAAAGCACGGCAAAACTTTCTTGCAAAGTATGAATCATATTAAAACAAAGGAATTGCGGAGAATGTTAATTCCAATCGAAAACACCAATCTCGAAAAATTTGTCTTCGACGAGGATTATGATCGCGGGCCAAGATAAATTACGTAATTTACGAAAGATCGATATGTCGATAATTAAAAAGGACAGAGAAAATATTCCTAAGGACGTCTTAATCAACATCGCAAGCCTAAGTTTTTCCATTTTTTCTTTACTCTGCAATCGCAGCTTTCAACGTACTCTCCCCCACCCTTTTTTTATCGAGCAATATGCAATCTCTCTCTTTCTCTTTTTTAACAGTTAAACGTGTAATAGAACAGCGACCTGACCTGACCTGACGTAACATCATCGGGCTTTTTTCTTCCTGGACTCTTAGTCAGGGAATGGCTAATGGAAACGACACGAGCAACGTGCGCGAATACGAAAAATAGAATGCAACGGATTCTGCAGCGAAATTATAGTTGAAACGTTAATTGACTGGTCGGCGAATCAAGTATTGGGAAACGCGGCTGAAAACTCCATCGAAATAGAAATCAACTTAACAGTGTATTGTAAATTGTTGGGTAAATTAAACGTCATGTTTAAAGCAGGATAAATGCTTGTGTAACGCTACAGGGGATGCGTGTAGAGCATTGTGAAAGAAGAAATTATCCGTAGTTGTTGGGTATTGTTGATGAGAATAAAAAAAGGAGAAGTCTATATAAAGTGGTTTTCTAATGGAATTGCTCAAGGTCTTTGTTATATCGTTCCAAGCGACTATACTTGACGTACGTGTATCTAGAAGATAGATGTGTAATGAAACGCTTCTGAAAATTATTCAAAGAAAGGGAATTACCTTAACATCAACTGCGCTTTCTTTTTTAGTAAATAAAACCATCATAATTTCTTTGTATGTTTCTCAGCATCGGCTAGTAAAATTATATGCCATAATTATAGCATGGTATCATATTACCAAAACAAGTATATCATTCAGTATAATGAAACAAGCAAAAGAATCATGTTTTGAAAAATAAATTCTTATAAACAATTGGAAATCATAATCTTGATACATTTAACTCAACGTTTCTTAACAAAATCATGCACCATAACAAAATAGCCAAAGGAATTGTCAATTTCTATTTCCATGAGGAGAAAAAGATATCTTCTTTGCTACGTCAAAAGAACAATTGTATTGTCATAAAAGGGACTAAAAATCACCGCTGTCTCTTTCTGTAAAACCGAAACCATCTCGACATATTTTTGTACCTAACTCGGCATCCCGTAGCAAAATTATCCACCGTAATTTACGACGTGTACTAGCGAAACAAGTATGCTATCCGCCATAATAAAATACCTAAAGAAATCGTCGACATTTTCTTTCGTAAAAGAAAAAAGGAATTCTTTGAATGGATTGCCACAATGGAACTAGCTAAAAATCACCGCTACTCTTCTTATTATAAAACTAAAACTGTCTCAAAATCTTCGTACATGTAACTCAATACTCTCTAATACAATCATCCACTAGAATAAAACACTCAAAGAAATTGCCAACTCCTCTTTCCGTAAAGAAAAAAAAGAAAAGAAGAAAGTAAAAGGAAAGAAATTCTTTCTTCACTAACACAACAACTTACTACGACAGTAAGTTCGATTTACTAATATCATCAACTCCGCCTCTCCCTGAGAAACAAACATCGAACAACGTCCCTCTAATAAAACCATCCATCGTAATCCATGGTACTTCATGAAACAGCTACATCATCCAGCACGACAAAATACCCCAAAAAAATTGTTCTTACAAAAAAAAAAAAGAAGAAAAAAGAAAGAGAAGTTCTTTCTTTAATCACTCCAACGACTACTTCGTTTATCGATGTAATCGACTCCGCTGTTTCCGAGAAAGATGACCGACGCTTCGCAACAAAAAACCATCCACGTAATTCGTACGTTCGTATTCATACGTACACAGAATCGAAACGGCTACGGCATCCACCGTAACCAAACACCCAAACAAACCGTCAACTTCTCCTTCCATAGAAGAAAAAAACTCTTTGTTCACTGCCTCGAAAACTTGCTGTCGTAATAAAACAGTTCAAAAATTGCTGGTATCCGCCTCATCCACCGTTGACCAAACTTCTCTTTCAAACTCCTCTTCATCGTCCCTGATCCGCGGACGAGAAGCTCGGCCTTCGAAACAACCCCGAAGTCATCCTCACCCACCCATCCCATCCATCCCTTTTGTGGGACGTCGTCGTTATCCAATTAGACGTCTCGATTCCTGCCGCTGCCCCTCCGCTGTCCCGTTGTTTCTCTCTGGCAATGTTTAATATCGACGAAAATCGCTAGGCTGCAGAGGCAAGGACGATTAAAAATGAACGTCGGGGCCGCGTGGGCCTCTAAGAAGCCGAGAAAGAACGAGAGGGTGGGCGTGGATCGGGCGGGTAAAAGCGGCGGACTGCTCTATTGTGCGAAACTGTGTCACAGGGACTGGGCTTGGGCGTCCGTAAGGCAAGTGCGCGAAGTGAAGAGCCGCCTCTCGCCGTCCATTTTTCCATCTACAAATGATTTCTGCGGCGTTATCGCTGGTGCGCGAAACTCTGCTTCTGGTTAGGGAGGAGAGAGAAAAAGCGCGGCCAGGGGGAGAGATGTGCGCGGCCTCGTGAAAACTCAGAGTCTCGTAGATTCGCAATGGTTAGCCGCACTTTTACATTAACAGTAACCGTTATTTGTTATTTGTAATATATGTGGTAAATTCTATCGAATTCAAACTATCCGCCAAACGATATTTTGCTATAAAGTACATATACGTGTAGAACTATGCACGAGTTTTCCAAGGTATCTTAATTAATAAAGCAGCCACGACATCGTTTGCTATAAGAAATAGTAAAAATCTTTTTTTTCTTTTTCTTCTTTTCTTCTCTATACTTTTCACTTTATATATAGCCTGCCGATACTCGTTATTGGTTTGTCAACCGTCCTGATTTTGTCCTCTTTCGCTCTCGCGTGTTTTTTTCCCGGCGATGTTTGGTTTTTTAACCTGATGAATTGGAAACCGGAGATGAAAGCATATTTTGACGGTAGCTTTCGAGGATCGAACACTCGCGATTCATACGGAGGAATGCGATACCTACACACGCGCGCAAGCACACACACACGTATACGGTATATCGAGCGTATAAACTCGAAAATTCAAGAAACTAACCGAAACAGCTACGTTTCTACGGAATGAGAAGACATATGAAAAAAATGAAAAAAAATACGAATTGACCAGAATAATATTGATATTAAAGATTAAAGTGTTGCGAATAGTTGATTCGATTTGAACGATTCGTATGTCTCTACGATGTGATAAATTTAAATATCCAAGATCAATGTACGTCCAGATACGTAAAATCAAATGTTCTAATAATATGCTAAATTTTCCGCTTACTTTTAAGTCGAAAGTTCCTCTTCATTGGATTTTAACACGAAAGGAAAAAGTTTGGTCGTATAAACTTACCAAAGTCATTGAGAAAAATCACAATGGGCATCGAATCGCACTGCATCCGAAATTAGAGCTCATAAAGACCACGCCGAACCATCGAACTGTGTCACTAAAGTTTCATGAAAACGAGACCTTGAACGGTACCTCAAACCCCTATTCTAATATAAACCTCCGATTACACTGGGTCAAATCGATATTATCTAATTCTTCTCCTTTTTTTTTCTTCTTTTTTTTATTAATACCATGGATTCAAAGCCTGTTGACGAACAATTAATCGATAAAACAATTTCCTAGTAAAATACATGAAAAAAAAGGAAGAAAGTTGAGGATTTTTTGAAACTCGAGGGACGAGGGTTTTTTTTTTATTTTTGACGAGTTTTTGAGAAGCAGATAGAAAGTATTCGTACATGATATATAATATTATGTTTATAAACAAACAAAGAAATTTTTTATCGCAAGATCTCTCCGAATTTTCTACGATGCATTTTTGTCAAAAAGGAAAAAAACGGATAATGATTCTGTAAGAAAAAAAAAAGGAAAGAAAGGTAGGCAAATGAAAGATTATCAAGAACTTTAAAGGTGAGAACGAAAACAGAAATTGTATTGTTTCTTGGAACTTTAGGTTCAACTATGTAATTTCTTCAGATTTCTGAAGACTAAAGAAATCTACTAAGTAATTCATACTAATTCGAAAAGAAGAAGAAAAAGGTACTAAACGATCGTAAGTACTTTACGAAGAAACTTACAAACTTCAAACTCCGAGAATCGGGAGAAAAATCGAACAACTTCTTAATTTGTTTCATTGACTATTAGCAAATTATCGAACTCTTCGATAATTGAATCAACATTTCAATTGCCAAAGTTCCGATACCTTCTGTCTGCGACTTTAAGAAGAAGAAAAACTGATAAACTGGAAGAACTTCAAGAACTATATGATTCCTCGATCTGTTTAATAGATCGTTAAACGGATTATGAAATTATGCAATGACTGATTTCTCTTTCAAAATATCTTACACCATGCTATCTTCGCTATTAAATAAAACTTTCTTCGGCTATTTCATTCATCGTTAAACAAATTACCAAATTATCCAACGTTCGCACGTTTTCTATTCAAAATTTCCCGCGTTATAGTCTTCTCACCTTACGTACGTCGTAACCCATCGTCGAGCAAATTATCAAGGTCTCATTTCAATTCTATCAGAAATAATTGACTGCGAATCTTTTTTACCCACAATTTCCCACATCATAGTCTTATCTAACGTACGTCGTAACTCATAGTCGAGCAAATTATCAAGGTCTCATTTCAATTCTATCAGAAATAATTGACTGTGAGTTTTTTTATCCAAAATTTCCCACATCATAGTCTTCTTATCTTACGTACGTTGTAACTCGTCGTCGAGCAAATTATCAAGATCTCATTTCAATTCTATCAGAAATAATTGACTGCGAATTTTTTTTACCCACAATTTCCCACATCATAGTCTTATCTAACGTACGGAAGAACTCATCGTCGAGCAAATTATCAAGGTCTCATTTCAATTCTATCAGAAATAATTGACTGCGCGTTTTTCTACACAAAATTTCCCACATTATAATCTTCTTATCTTACTATGAATTAAGAATCTCTTAATCTGTTTGACCCATCGTTAAAACAAATTCTAAAACTCTCCAATCATCGAATAAATATATTTTAATCGAGATTTCTCCCAATATATCTGGCGCTTCATCGTGAATCAAGAATGCCTTAATCTACGTTTAACCGATCATTAAGCAAATTATAAAATTGCCCGATAATAAAGTCAACATTTTTCATTCGAGATTTCTGACATCCTATCCTTATTCATTATGAATCAAGAACATTTCGTTTCCACATTTTCGCCCCCTTTCAACCTCCTCTTATCACGGTTGTAACTTATCTGGCGAATATATCACGATAACTGTACGATATATTAGCGGAAAAATTACTTCCTGCAGCACTTAGTAAGTGCAATTTATTTCCGCGACAGGAGAGGATAAAAAAGTAGAAGAAAAAGAAGGCGAGGAAGAAGAAAATGTCAGGTGGCCGGGGCTAAGCGAATAAGTCGAACCGCCTGTAATGCGAATAGTAATTCAATTTCCGTCGCGTAATAGAAATTACTTCGAGAATTATGTGATCTCGCCGGATTTTCCTCTGCCCTGTCCACGCCAATTTTTCATCGTCCCTGTACCAACGATTTTATCGCGAAATATTTGCATATTCAAAAACATATTGGTTGCGGAAATGAATTGTTTCTTACATTTTCTTTTTCTTCTTACAAGCCATTTTCAAATATAATGCATATATATATATATAAAGTCATTTTCTCTCTATTTCGAAATTTCTAAGCACGTCGATTTTTATATTTGTAAAATTGAACGAGCACGATTGACTTATGGACCGAATGGCTACGAAAGACATCGATTTAAATCGACCAAAGTATAAGATTTATATAAGTAAATCCAGAGACGCGTACGAATGGAGAATGGTAAAAGGAAAACGAACAAATTGATTCGAGTATCCGAAATTTCCGTCGAATGTGCGGGAAATTTTTAAAGCAACAATAAATATCGCTATGGGACGAAGTTTATTTATTCGAAGACTATTCAATTATTATTCGATTCGAAGACTATTATTCGATACGATACATTGATATCGTATAACGTTGTGATAAGAGAATCTTCTGGTGGAACAAAATCTTCGTTCCAATACCATTTACAGGGAAATTACTGTGAAAGAAATTATTCGAATCTGTGAATAGGAAATATCGAACAACGTAGTTTGAATAAAACGACGATATACAGTAGAATCGTATACAGAAACGGATTTATCTTAGAAAAGGTCACGGGCTAAGTACCGTACGAGGAAGGATTTTCTCGAGCAGCGATTTCTCGTTTATCGTTCGTCTTGCTCGGGAAATTTCCACGGCATTGAAAAGCGCGTTATGAAACGCGAGAATCCTCCGATACATCCGACGTACGCGTGCACGTGTTCGCATCGGGTAGGCAAAGAGAGGCCATGAAAATGGAAACCTTCTTACATACAAAAATATAGAGAAACAACGCACGTATTCCATTCTGTTCGTCTTATCCGCTTGCTCTTCGCGTTTCCAGAACGCCGAGCTACGATTATTCGCGTTAGTAAGGCCGACCACATTGAGAAATATGGAACGGACGAAACTGATAACGATAAAAACCGAAGATACGAAGAAAATGCCAACTAGCAAGTTTTGCAAAGACAAACACGAAATTGACACAGCTTCTTGCTCCAGGGACCAAAGAGAACAGAACGGAAAGAGAGAAACTCGACTGAAATACTCTGAGACTGACGCGAGAACAGCCAACTACAACAGATAGAAACTCGTTTATCCGAAAGTTCGGATAAGAAAGGCTCACCGGCTATCCCCACCCGTTATATTATAAGTTCGGATACGAGAGACTGCCGTTCGGATGACCGAGTTTGTCTAATTCGTTTTCACAATTACACGATCTTTGGTTTCGCGATGGTAACTATGGAAACGGCACGTATCAGTTTACCCAACAATATGTCGTGCGATAAATTTCTATGTGTGTGTGTGTGTGTGTGTATATATATATATATATATATGCAAAACAAATATATAAATGCTGCAGATATAAGGTGAGAAAAAAACTCGCAGTTCACGCTTTGTTTACGCCACAGAGCGTGCTCCTTGGTGCTTCTCCTCAGCCACACGCAGGACTTCGTGAAATGTAATATATATATAAGTAAGAACAAAATACATCAGTGATCCTCGTGTTAGGTAATAGAGGCACGCTTAGGAGTTCGTATGCGTGAGGTTGGGTCTGAATTTTTTGTATAAACGAGGTTCTACTGTATCAACATGGAGACGTATATTACACGTAGTACGAGGATCAAATGACATAGATCTTCTTTGTAAAGACTCTGTTCGTAACTTTGTATTTCGATAAGACGTTTCAGATAAGTAGAATTCGGTTGTTGTTGCCACGCCATCGAATTGCCACGATGTTTTCGCCGCAGCTTCGGTGAAAGCGGAGGGCCAGGTCGGAAGCTAATTGCACGCGAGTTGTTCCACTTGTTCGTCGCTGTTGAAACGTTGTCCTCCTAACGTCTCTTTAAATGGTCCCGATTTTGTGGAACTCTGACTCTCTCTCCCACGGAGGAAAAGCCATACTTCCACGAAGTAATGTATCGAGTTTAGAGCAAATTTCGCCGACTGTTACCGTGTTCCGTCAGTTCCCGGAACAGCTTCAACGTTCGCTGGTGTTGTACCGGTCTTTCGGATGCGATCGACGTCCGCTAGAAAAACCGACTTGCGTCATGCAAACGCCTGGGTTCTTGATAGTTTTTCGCGTGTTGAGTTTCACAGCGACGGTGTAACGTCTTTGTGGAAAACGGTGGCAGGAGGTTGCGAACGAGAGATTACGTACCTCCTTAACATTTAACAAGATATGTTCCAAAGTTTGCTGCAAGTAGGAACGAACTTATGGGACGATGAAGATACCTAAACAACTTCCTACTTAAGAGCAATAATTTGTAATTTACAATCTGCCATTTAATAGATATCTCTATATTTCTTCCTCCTCCGGCGTACATCGAGATCGAACGAGAAGAGGAACGAGAAAAAAACAACAATCTCCTTTTTATATCCAACAGGCAAAAATTAACCAAACGTACGACGTATACATGTTCCTTCCGCCGTCTTCAATCAACAAAAAATCCACCCTGCCGATTCTCCACCGCGTGCAACATCCCCAGAACGCGTAAAAAGTGCGGAGGAAACTCGTGTAACCGACGCAACTCGATTAATCTTATCAGAAGAACAAGGCATCGAGTCGTAGCTACTGCCTTGGCGGCAAGGGTTTACTAGTTCTTGCCCCTAGGTAAAAGGATACGCGAAAGTTGCGAAAACCGATAGTTCTGCTATTAATTCCACTTCGTTAACGCTTCGAGAATGCTTCACGCGTGCTAGATTGAAGAGAATCGTAGAATGAGCGAGAGAGAGAGAGAGAGAGACTGGAATTAATTCTATTTTGCTGAGAAGTGCGCTACAGTGCAACCAATTGCATCTTCGAGTGTCTCGAGGCTCGTGTTTCACCCTGCTTTAAGGACGACCTCGCTTCTAATTAACATAAATACTCGGCCAACGACGGTTTACAGCGAGTTCATTGTGCCGGCCACCCGCCAGCCTCCTCGCAAATATTGACGCACAGTGGATTTTATGGACAGATTATGGTTGCTCGAAATGGGATCGTAAAGCGTGAGTAGTAAGGGGGTGATTTAGTTGGCTCGGGGTTGGCTTTACTTGGCGACTAGTGGACTGCGGATTTTTCTGCATTTATGACAAGTTTGATGCTTCGTAATATGATACAAAGAAATACGTATAATATTGAAGCTATGATCGTAATATTTAGTTAATAATATAATTGAATTGATAAATACAGTTAACCAAATTATTCGCTGTACACAGTTATAATTTAGTAATATAATTATGGTTAATTATTACCAGACCCGGTCAAACGAAGGTTTCAAAATTTAATTTAAAATTGTACCTTTGTTCCTATTTCTTTCGTTCGTCTAACTTTATGTAAATTCTTCTATTACCCGATTAATCAGTTTCTCAATTATTTACGTAAAGTTGGACGAGCGGAAGAAGCAACAACGAGCGTACAGTACAATTTCGAATGAAAGTTCGAAGCCTGGCAAGGTTAGGTTAGGTTAATACTCGCTATTATCGTCTGTCGACATCGACGTATATATATCGTACGAAACATAAATACATTATTCGAAATCTTATGGCTGGTATATCAAAGTACAGAATTCGTCGAAGTGCTAACTATGTAATTTCAAATATTATCTATTCCTAGAAACACGATAGCGTCCCATTAATTCCGAACAATCTGCTCCATCTATCTAGAACCCCGTTTGACGTATTATTCGTTCACCCCATCTAACATTCGATACGTTCGAAAATACACAATGGAAGTCGGTTTACACGAACGAAATTTTAGCGGCGGCTGATTACCTGAACATTAGCCGAGCCTCTATCACCTGAACTGCCGCTCAGCGTCAACCAATCCACCATATTACGTACACCTCTGGGACTCTTTTTACACGGCACCTTTCTTCCTTTACGCGATTCGCTTTAACACGGCTTTTTTTATTTTAAACGGTTTATTCACTTCTACACGTTCTTTTTAACTCTTATGTTATTGATTATGTTATTAACTCTTACACGTCCCGCTTGTTTTTCTTTCTTCGCGCGTTTCATCGCTCCATCGTAAACGATACCAATCTCGAACGTTTAACGCGATTTCAAAGGGATTTAGAAACTCGTACGGCTTGTTACGGAGAATTATCAAAGGAAAGAACGTACGTCGACGCGACTGATACAAACCGGTCAGATCGAACGAACGAGATACTTCGAACGACGAAAGTGACCTGTTCGCCGCTAATCAGAAAACTTGTAATACGTGCTCGAACAATAATAATATGGAAAGTGACGATGACCAAAATGTTGATCTTTGGGAAAAGTATTTTTTCCTATTTCCCTTAACGCGTTACCTTCCCCTTCGTGCGTTTATTGAATAAAACGTCGTCATCGAACGCGCCTCTATGTTTTAACCAGTTGGCTGTTGCGCGTACCTAAGATGTGTGGCAAAAAGTAAGCGACGACGAGTATACTCGTCAAACACAGAGTATATGTGACTGTTATAATGTGGAATTAAGTCGTAACCGAATGACTGTTTTGTTTTTCAATTTTATTACTGCAATTTACTGTCATTACTAAATTCCAATTTAAACGTCAAATTGTGATTACTTTTTACGCACGACGAGTATACTCGTCGTAAGGCAGAATGTTGCCATTTCTCCATGACGAGTATACTCGTCGATCATACTGACGACTATATCCGTCGATTATACCGACGAGTATACTCGTCAATCATACTGACGAGTATATGCGTCGATTATACTGACGAGTATATGCGTCGATTATACTGACGAGTATATGCGTCGATTATACCGACGAGTATACTCGTCAAAAACAGCTAACTGGTTGAACTGCTTCTTCTATTGTTTGCTTTGGTTTAACACGAGTTTCGTACTCTGTTGCAAACTAATCGTTTCACGACTTTTTTACGCTTTTTACCACATCCACCCTGTAAAAACAGTCGCAGATGCGTACGAACGTTTATCGCAAAAAGCTGACCACGCGTCGTACGACACAATTCGCAGTTGCTAAAAGTTTGCAAAGTTATTGAACGTTATTTGGGAGGAAATGTTTCGTGGAATCCTCTTATGTCTCGCAGGAACACGAACTCCTATTAACCGAGCAAAAAATCACAGGTGGAAATAGGTCATAGGGAGAAATAGATGGACTTCTATTATATGAGCGACCTGATTATACGAACTAACTTGTCTCCCGTCAATTTCACACGAACCATGTTCTACTGTATTACTAGTTTCCTAATAACAAACCAATTAATGTTCGTTCAAAAAATGTGTACGATACACAGCGCTGCGAATAATTATAGTTTCGAACATACTTTCCGCATTATTTCCTCGATATTTCCAGCGTACCACTGATCACGCCTGGATATTCTTTTTTTTTGCAAATACTATAAAATATTAGGAGATATTACGTTTAATAACTGGAATTAAGGCGAAGGGACGATTCTTCAACGAGACAATGCTGCTATTCGTACAATTGCCACAGTAAAGATTTTGAAATAGAGCTATTACCGTGGCCAGCATCGGATGCTGATCTGAACGCGATCGGGGAACTGTGAATGAATTCTAACAAGGAAAGTTTACGATCAGGCCACCTATAAAACATATCGTCGAACCTGGAGAAAGAATAAAATCCACGTGAGCGGATATTCGAAACGAAACTTTAAACAAGCTCAGTGGATAGCGTGGCCAACAGATTGGATAGAGGTAATCAGAAATGGAGACAAAATTCATTGAATATTAGATAAAGAAGTAAGATATTAACGCTGGGTTTGTAGTTTTTCACAAACAACGAGGTGCATAATTTAAAAAAGAATTTAATTTTGTCCAGACTTTGAAAGAAAAAAAATTTGTGCCTATCGCACCTTCAGTTATCTCTTTACATTATAATATAAAATTATACGAAACGATTTTCTCAACATTTGCTTTAGTATCGCGAAAGATCTAAAAACAGGGTTGAATGATTATAAAATTATTCACGTCACTATATATGTACAATATAATATACTAATATTTGGTATTTAGCAAAGATCTTATGTAAAGATTATATGTTTGTATACGACAGAGCAAGAGTGGAATACACGTTGCTAATTTTGGGGTGGGACAAGTGGGTGGAAAAAAATCGCTGGAAGACTCACCGTCAGAAAATCCAGGGAAACGCAATCGATGAGCCACTACAAGAATATTCGAGTCGAGTACCGCCGCTCAACCTTGCACCCCCTTCTTGCTAATTCACGCAACGCCACTTCTCTGAAACGAGAACAATAGAAGCACATGAGGAAATCTGGCGTTTAAGAACCCTTCCCTTGTTAAATGCTCTGAAAAGCGAGATAAAACTGAAAAATGGATAGTCACGTTGAAAGACACCAAGATTGTAAAGATGTCTAAGCTAAAGGATATTTCAAATGAAGTAAATTTTAACGCTAGAACTATCGACCAGTATAAAATCAGACAAAATTATTGATCTATAAAAAATACGTAATATCCTTTTGATCGTAGCTTTCTTACAAAAGGAATTCCATGTCGCGTAATATATTTTTGGTATTATTAACTCATCTGGGAATATGATCTCTGAATGAAAGTTGGCACGTTTATAAAAAGTTGTAAAACCAGTCATTTCGACTGGTGTGGTAGTTCTAGTGTCAATATCGTGATCGATCTGGAATTTTCCTGATAATCGACACCATCGTATCGAACGATAGGCGGTAAAAATTCCAAAAACGCGTGGAAAGTTACACAAAACGAGAAAACTGGTTAATTCGAGTTCGGTAAACCTTTTACGTTTTGACAAGTGCAAGTTATTTTAAATGCTATTGAAATAAGTAGCCAGGATACAAAATTATTTTGATTTTGAATAAATAAGAAAAGAAAAAAATAAAATTCATTATATTATTCCTTTGTGCGGTGGTTCTAGCGTTAATCTCTTCCGTACGAGCGTGGACTAAAGTCGACAATAAGGCTTCGTGCACACCGGCGACAATTTGTCGCTTACGAAAATGGCGTTCGCTCATATTATTTTATACGAACGTGCGCGCGTTTGACGACGCGGCTGCACGACGACAGTTTTCTTGCTAGAACAAGAATAAATTGAACTTTTGATTGATAGAAGCGAGCAACAAATTGTCGCTGCTACGCACATAACCTAACACGTATTATTACACGATCGTTCTTACTGGCGACAGTCAAGTGACACTAAACAGCGGCTGAAATTTATTTATATATATTTACATAAGGTATTTACGTTAAAATCTATAAAATAAGATCTATAAAACAGGAATAGAATCTGTTAAAGTCTAAAATTTCTGTAAAAGAAGAATGTGGACAATACTTTACAATTTCACTCTGGTTATTTCTTGAAACTTGGAATATATCGGATATAGTTATCTAGAAAGATAAAATATCGTTTAAAAAGTGGAGCGTCACAAACAATTCTACGTACTCTTAACGCCATATCGAAACTAAAGCTAACCTAAAACAAACCATACAAATATATTTTTATTTTCTAAAAATAAAAAAATTAAGTGCAAATTAAGCGACAGGAGTAGACGGTTAGAAGAGTAATTTAAATTAACCTGTATCGATAGAGTGGCCGTACAACAAAAAAAGATTACGAGGAATACGACGAACAACGTTTAAAGAATTTTACACGCGGTTCGGATTAGGATTAAGTTTCGCCTCTGGCGGACGAGTGGCGAAATAAAAATGACGAAATATGATAGTTTGTACTAGGTCGAGGTTAGGTTTAGGTAGTTTTAAAGTAGAATCAAAAGTACTTATAATAGTTTGCGACATTTTTTTCTGACATTTTGCCGCTTAAAATAACGCCACTCGATATATCCAAGTTCGCAGGAAATCGGAAATGCCGATGAAATCGTAAAGTATCGACAGGAAGAGAATACAGGAAAATAACCGGAGAATCGGACGGTCAGGTAGATTACAGTCGCCATTCTCCGTGGAAAGATTTTCCTAAGGAGCGTGCTTCGAACCGAAAGTAATTTTTCCACTGTATTCCGTGCTTCCATTGGACATTGCAAATGCGCCAACCGGATTTACCACGGTTCAGTAGCTCGGGTGCATCGCATCCATGGAAATCCGAGCGTTTCTCGGTTTATTGCAGCGACACGAAAAAACACGAAGAATTACAGCTGCTGTATCTTAAAACGGTACACGACCTACTGAACCTTGATTCAGCAACGAGATCGACGAATTAAATTTCACTGCGTGGAAAGAGACATTTTCCAGACAAGAGAAATATCTTCTCTCAATATATCTTTGAAGAAAAAAAGAATCTGACAAAAAAGCATCGATTACTATCATCTGGTTCTCTTGTGAAATCAACGGGGGGAGATACACAGCATCGTAGAATAAAATCTTGCAAATAAAGATTAGCTTTATACGTGTAGGTATTAATAATAAATTTTATTATTAAAAATAATAATAAATTTTCAAATACTATGGAATTTCATTATGATCTACATTTGCGTGGGCAGATGGAAGATTTTTCTTTCACGTTAAATACGTCTCAACTAAAACATTCAGACACGATACCAGTGATATATGATAACATGCAGCACGGTATGATAGCATACATTTTGTCAAATGTTCGAGTCTTATGGAATTTTATTATGCTTACGTATGTGAGCAAATAGAAGATCCATATTTAATGCTAAATATGGTTTAATTAAGAGATTCAAACACATAGTATCAATAATGTATGACAACATGCAACATGGTATAACAGCATACATTTTTTGAAAGCTCAGACTCTATGAAATTTTATTATGATTTACTTATGCGAGTTAATATAAAAGTTCTTTGTTTCACGTTAAATATGATCAAATTAAAAGATTGAAATACACAGTAGCAATAGCACATGGTAACACGCAACGTGGTACAAAAATGTATATTTTCTGAAAGCTCAAACGCTACAGAGTTTTATGATAATCAAAGTCCATGAACAAACAGGAGACTTTTGGTTCGTGTTAAATATAGTTCGATTCAAAAAATCCAGACATATAATGGCAATAATATGCGATAACGTGCTTATTTAGTAAAACTATTTTTAGCTGTAATTGTACGTTTAAGCCTACTATTCATGCTGTGTATTAATTTTGCTCGAGGCGTATATCCGCAATAAACATGTTTTGCAACTTCCATATACATTTTCGCGTTGATTTCAAATTTTACCATTACGATAACGACGATCGCGTCTGACTTTTCGCCGATGACAAAATTTCGAAAAGTTGCGTATAGCACGCGATAATAAACTGATAAAAATAAACGTTCCCTAACATACTTTGCGAACATACTTCGATGAGCGACTGTTTTTTGTGCGATTGTTTTATGAACGCAAAATTGGGGAACAGCTAATACGTAGGTGTAGAAGCTATTTGTGGCAGGTTGAACGTTACTCAAGAATTACGGTGTATCTAAGGAACACGTATTCTCCGTAGCATGACGCGATGTCAGGAGTAAGCTGATTCTCTTGATGTGTAATCATTGCTGAACAAGCTGTAGATTCCTTTTACGCTCAGATATTCCATGTTAAGATTTTGCCATAGCTGGCTTCCCTCTATCTTCTTCCCTCTATCGGAACTCAACAACGCATTCAGTTATTTCCTTCAAACACGACATCTCTACGGAAGATAAAGCAATCTACGAGGTAATTAGCTCACAACTAGAAACTATTAGGTATAAAAAATGTCGTTCCAGAGATACCAGGCGCATGATAATTTCACGCTAATCGAAATACCAATATATCGTTATCTTTCGTTGCTACTATGTTGGCAACTAAGTGGTTGCGGATATGGTCAATATCGCCTAATGACAAAATCCGCAATCACTTACTTTCCAACCCAATAGAATCAATCTGGATTGTTGGTCTATGACGAAAACAACAATTTTTGCTTCAAACACCAAGAATTACACTCAAGCTATCTGTTATTATCTAAGTTATTGAAAGAAATACATTATCAGACACCTGTAAACGATGTGAAAGGCGTGACCTTGGAAGAGGAACAGCAGGTAGGTTTAAAAAGTCTCACGGGAAATCCGCAAGTTTTTCTTCTGATCGTTCGAGTTTCCATTGTCACTAGTAGCGTAAAATTCAGCAGAAATTCACCGTGATTCTTGATAATCTTCTAAATTGTTAAATTATCAATCCTAGTTACTCCACTTTTTCCACTCTACCTACCAAACGACCCGATCTTTCGACTCGATCTTGACACAGATCAACATTAGACTGTAAATAAAAATTCTTCGTCCCAATCTGGTCCATTAAACAACGATATTCGATACGATCGATCCAATCGCGTGTATCAGCTTTAAAGCTCGTTTTATTCGCCACTGTAAGCGCGCAAAGGGGTTGAAAAAGGAAGAATAAAAAGAGAAGGAACAGCGGATTTTCACGTCAGCACACGCTCTGCCTGTTGACTCGTCTCGATTCCAACTCGCGGGCAATTATCCTTCGATCGTGCGAGTTTGAAGGATTAATACGTTTCGCTCGCATCACGTCATCGTTCTTTGTTGCGACGCGTTTCTCTCCTCGATTTCCGGTTATTAGCTACGGCACAGTTGCTACGAAAAGCTTTGCAACTCGCCGTACACCGGCGTAATATTACGCTTCTTCGAAGAAACTGAAGTGCAACGTGACGGGTAAAGCGAACGTTCGAACGACGAATTAACTTTGAACGTTGAATTAATCGAGCGCGAAACGTCGGTTCAATTTACCTGCTTTTACTTTGTTTTTCGATCACAGAGGCAAAGAGGAGGAATTGTTCGATATGGTGCGAAGCAGATTAAAACGACGAAATTGACAAAGCGAAATGAAATTCTGTCGATGAAATTCGAGCAGCTTAAAGTTCCCGTTCTAACCTCGATTTTTTATTTTAAATCTAGTTGTAAATTCAATTAACCAGCTGATATGGGAATGTCGCGAATTTCAACTTTCCTCTAGCAAATCGATCGAACCATTCGAGTAGATCGGTTTGTCCTAGCGATTTAGCAAATTCTGTTGTAGCAATCGTAACGCTGATATCTGCGATCGTAGAAGATGGATTAATATCGGAACGCGATCTGGCAGCAGGAAATTTCTACAAGCGATAAAGATTGCGTTTGCGTTCATTACATTCGTTTGGCTTTATTGATTTTTCAAATAAAACGGAATTTCGGTGGAATTTTCTCCGTAATGGCGTTAACCTCCCCTTTGACGATGGCTGTTGAAAAGGTGAAATATTCGATAAAAGAAAGCAACGCCTAATTTTACGGGTTCGTAGACGGAACATCGGGAATCTCGAAACGAAATTTCCCATGAAAATGAAATAATCGATAAAAATAAGCTGGCAAATTTCATGGCTATGTTTCTTCAATAAACGTGTCTTCTACGAATGTTTCAGAGTTTCTTTCAGTCGAAACGAAATTTCCTATGAAAATGGAATAATCGATAAAAATAAGCTGGCAAATTTCATGGTTATGTTTCTTCAATAAACTTGTCTTCTACGAATGTTTCAGGGCTTCTTTCAGTCGAAGCGAAATTTCCCATGAAAATGGAATAATCGATAAAAATAAGCTGGCAAATTTCATGGCTATGTTTCTTCAATAGACGTGTCTTCTACGAATGTTCCAGAGTTCCTTTCAGTCGTTTCTAACGCGTTATAACGTAGCTTTGGTTTTTTCTTTCTGACTGAAAAATACGACACAAAGCGGGATAGATCAAGCTGACCTTTCATGGTCCATCATTTTTACGTTGAAGAGTAGTTACTATTATTGACTTTTTCGTCCAGTCGGCAATTAAGAACGCTGTCAGTGATCCATTAAAGCATTATGAAGCTCTTTGACGATGCTTAAGCGGCAAGTTTCGTAGCCTGCTCGAAAGACTTTTAACAACCACGACACGGCGGCTCCTCTGTCTCTGGCCATTTACTCGCTATGCAGTGGATTATCGGAGGAAACGGGGTGTCATAAAAGAAGAAAAAAGGAAATAATTATTTATGTCATCCGTCTTAAATATACAGGGTGGTTGGTAACTGGTGGTACAAGCGGAAAGGGGGTGATTCTACATGAAAAAAGAAATCGAAAATATAGAATAAAAATTTTTCGTTTGAGGCTTTGTTTTCGAGAAAATCGACTTCGAATTTTCGCTCGGCAACGATCTACGGTGAGATCCGTTACAACAAGACGTGATAAAGTGCACGCGTACCGAGCGAAAATTCAAAGTCGATTTTTTCGAAAGCAAAGCCTCAAATGAAAAATTTTTATTCTATATTTTCGACTTCTTTTTTCACGTAGAATCACCCCCTTTCCGCTTGTACCACCAGTTACCAACCACCTTGTATATATGTAAATTTTGTATTTCTAATTTTGATTCTGTGGCATACAATGCTCTACTTAAATACGCCACACTAAATCCTGGTAAAAGAAAATATACCGGAGTTTGTTTTATATTCGCCATAGAACTGTACGCGACGATATATCAAAGTTTTATTTCAAATCACGTTGCAATTTACATACTTCGATTCGAATACGTAGCTTAAATCTTGCTGACAGGCAATGATTCTTATATCATATTTTACAAGAACAAATGTATATCCTGACCTGATTCTGCCTGGATATTTTGAGAACGGCGGATTAGATCGCGTCAGATGCGTCTACGAACTGTCTCCACGATTAATTTCGTATGCTGGGACATGCTATTACGAAGATCATAATTAATCTTGCCGCTGACAAATTCGGTAAACGACTGTCAGACATGTTCCAAACGATCAAACAACTACCAACTATCACATTCCCTGCGAATATCTTTTCTCTTCATTGTTATTATTATAATTATTATTCATTTCTAATTTAAGCAATCAATTTATTTTTTATTATTTTGTACGTGTTTCAACCATCCTTTAACCCTTTGCACTCCTATGACTCAACATCAGTTTTTATTACAGAAGCTCCTTTGTCGAGTCCCACTCGACATTCCTTCAGTCCCATTTTATTTTTGTGAAACGTGCGAAAGAAAACGAGGATTGCGTCCTGGAAATTGTTTCAAGATATATGGTACACTTAAAAATTAGAAAATACAATAGTGTGAATAAAACTGGTATTTAAGCGAATTTGTTACTTCCTTTATTTATTTAAATTGTCTTATTTTTTGGTTAAAGTAAATTTCAAATAAAACACTTAAAAGCGTTGGGAGCTGCTTGCCAACGAAATTGAAATAAAATTCAAAGTGCGAACGATTAGCAGATGTTTCTGATAAAACGTCGAACTTTTTAAGAAATTAAAACTACCAGTGTTTTCTCAATGAACGATACAAAATATAAATTTCATCTGAAACGCAAGTCTGTAAGTCGAAAATGTGAAACTGTGGCCAAAAGAAGATATAACGAATCCTATAATTCAGTGTGTCAAAATTTTCCAAAAACGCTAAAGCAGGAATTCCGTTTAGGAAGAAACGGGAAGACGAACGTGCAACTGACGATCGGACGATTCTTACAGAAAGCTTAATCTTCATAGAAAGTCACGAAATCAATAAGAAGAACGAAAGCAGATATATAGAATAGTGGGAAACGTGGGCAGATGGGAAAAATACACGTTGCGAGACGACCTACACGTCGTGAGCACACGTGTGCGCTCACTTTTATTTTCAGTCCGAATCGTCATCGACTGTTTCTAGTCGGTCGTTTGCGATCGAGTAAAATATCATAAAACGTTGAGAAATAAAAAGAGCATAAAGAACTTCAAACAGAAAATTCGAAGCGAGAAGAAAAATAAATAACAAACTGATCGCTTTCAACGGTATATTGGATTTCTCGAAGATCAAAACGCTTCACTTTTGCTCCTAATATTCGTATTTCTTCATTTTTCATCGCTTTGCAGTATTATCGTGTTCGTATTAGCCTAACTCTATAAGCATTTTCATTAGCAACTAATTTGTCGTAGAATTTAAAACAGAGAAAAATGCATTTGTCATATACTTCGTGCCATTTATCAACAACGTTAGGTATGTTCATAAAGCTATGAAAATATCCAATTGACAAAATATTAAAAATGGTTCAAATATCTAGACTCGCAATAATACAGCACATTTAAATTTCACTATCTTTTGTGTATCTTAGAATTTCCAAGAACAAGGTATCTCAAAACTTATGGTTCAAGATGAGGGAGAATACGGCAAGTATGAAACGAAACAATAAAAAAAAAGAAGAAAATAAAAATTCCTAATTAATAAAATACGCGCGGATAGCTTAGATATATAATTTGGCGATATTATTCGATATATTCAAATATTCCCGCGTTTCGTATATTCCAGGCGTTTCGACAATAAAGTATCTTTTATTTTCAAATAAATTTATCCCTCGAAACGAGGAGAAAAGTAGCATAATGGAAACGTAAGAGAACAAAGAACTTTCATTTCTCGGTTCCATTTCTTCCGCAGACATGTTAAAACATTTCATTAATAAAATACGCATATAGTTCGAATATTCAATCTCGTGTTGACATTCCACGAATATCCAACTTTTTGCTACCTTTCGTGTACTCTAGACATTGCAACAACAACTATTCCAATATTTCTATGTTCGAGAACGAAGAAGAATATGGCGAAAGAAAACACGCGAGAACAAAGAAGTCTCATGTTTCTTTTTTTTTTGGTTTCGTTGGAACAAGCATTGGTAAAGCAAAGACAGATGGAAGCGGTCGATTATGTGCGAGCGCGGATAATCTTACGTTGCAGCGTCGGTTTCCGGCCCCAGCCAGCCGGTTTCCGGTATTCTAGCGTCACGCCGCTCGTCTAACCGCTTCTAGGACGCGGATTGACCCAGTTGTCTCTCTCGAATATCTAAATCCGAACGAAACGCACTGGCTGATACCGTTTCTTCGACATTTCGCTGGCAGCCAGCCGGTTTAATTTATCGCCGTTGCTTCTACTCCATTTCCGACGACAGAATGAATTTTGCGTTTTTGGCCATCGTCACAGTTTCAACGCGGTTGCAGAGATCCTCGATATTCCACGATTTTTCTGCTTTATGGCGCTGCTAGTTTCCTTATACCAGCTTCGTGCTTTAGATCCTACGTGGCACATTTTTCAAGATATTTTCATAGAAGGGTCGTCGCTTTTCGAATGGATGAATCAAACTCGTAAGAGACTTGGATTGAATTTTTATTACTTTGGGAGAACTGTATTTCTTCGAGATCGATTTTATAGTAGAGGAATCTTTGTAATCGAGTAGAGTGAGATTTTGTGAAAAATCGCGTGAACAGGCCGCTGATGAATATGGAAATTACTATTTTTCTGAATAGAGTTAATTCTACTCTTTCTTTTCTTTCTTTTACCTTGTAAGAGTCTATTTCGAGCGCCTCGCTGTTGAAAAGGCCGGACCATTTGCCAAGAAAAGACTCGTTCTAATTGAATCTTCCTGATTTTCGCTGCGAACCTTCCGAACAAGCTAAGATAATTGTTTGCCGGCCCTTTTGCACGATAATTTGCTAATTGATAACATTAACAAATTGGTGTCATTGGTGAGATTTTCCTGTAGGTATATCAATATTTTCTATAAGTTTTCACCTACTTTCGTCATCCACTGTGTACATGTGTTTAATGTTTCATTTGAAGAAAAAAAAAAAAAGGAGAAACAACGTTTCATATGGACTAACCTAATTCATACTTATACACAATAATGTGTAGAATGTAATGTAAACAAAAATGCATATGCAAAGACAGAAAGAAAAGGGTCGCAGAAGAAACTAAAAACGCACTTTGCAACAGAATTATTTATACGTACACAACGATACGATTATCATTTGTGTATTTCAAGGAAGAGTAGAAAAAATTAAAAAATTAAAATAAAATTAAAATCAAACTGGCAAAAATCTGCGAATAAAGTTACAACAGAAACAAAATCTTGAGTTTTTTCAACGAGATAACAGAACGTTGTGGACGTTCGCGTAGGGCAGGCAGACCTACGAGATATTAATATAATGTTGAGCCTACTATTTTTATGGTCTCGCGTAAATATAACAGGTGTACGTAATTTTCGTAACGTTGCGCTTTATAACGAGACAGCGGATTTTTATGCAAACTCAAATTTCTCAGAATGCAATTAAAAATGCAGCATCTCGGTAGAAAATTCTTTTACCTACCAATTATTATAAAAAGTATTGCACTTTGGATATTTTGCACTCTCAAATTTCTTAAAAACCCACAAAAATCGCCAATCTATTTTTAACTTCTTCATATTTTTCCTTGAAAAAGGTGAAAGTGAATAAATCGTTGGACTTTTACGATTTCTGTCTCACTGTTGACGAAATTCGTGCAGGTAACACTTTTACGCTTGGCAACTAAGTGATTGCGGATTTTGCCAATACCACCTAATGACAAAATCCGCAATCACTTAGTTGCCAAGCCAATATATCAAATATTTTCTATTTAGAGTTTCGCGGCTCATTCTGTATATAACGTAACAATAACAATAAATTTATTCGTATATTATTCTAATTTCTTCATACGTAATACTACGTTCTCAAACATACATAACGCGTACAAGCTCGCACGAAGCGAATCCTTGCGGAAAAAATAAGAAGAGAACGCAGAATGAAATTTTCTTCATACGACGCTTGGTTCTCGAGAAAATTTCCAGTTTGAAAATTTCTAATTTAAAGTACGCTCGAACATGGCTGATTACGGACTGGGCGCGAATAGATAGCCGACAGGACATTATTCTACACGTAAAAATGAAATCAAAAATGTAGAAGAAAATTTGTCATAACAAGATAATTTGCTTGCGAGAAAAATAAATTTCAACATTTATCGTACGCGTGCAGCGCGCCAATTATCAGTTAAACACGTTCAGACTTTATTTTATTCCACATTTTTTGCTTGTATTCGCATGTAGAATAATTTCCGGATTATTGTTTGTTCGTGCATAGTCGGCAATTAGTCATGTTCAAGGACTCAATTTTCTCAAAAACGAACCGTCGCACGAAAAAGTTTGATTCTATTTTTTTTCTTTTTCTTTTTTTTTTTTTTTTGTTCTTACTTTTTCACCAGCACTCGCGTCATATCCGCTCGTACGTGTTGTTTGGCCGCACCCTATATATATTTCGACACCATAAGGCTGCGTATTTGTGGCTTCACGCAAGAACTGCGCTGACGTGGTATTTTTGCAAAAATGAGTCAAACCCGATAACAAGTTTGCAAACGATAATACACAACTTGTAAGACAACCACATTCTTCTCATAAAGAGGAAAGAAAAATTACAAATTCCATGTAGAAGCAACTTCCCGTAGTATCTGTACACATGCTAATTTAACAATTTTTCGTAAGATAAACCTCGTGCAAGAAATAGCAAAGACAACGTGAGAACTACAAACGGAATAAGCTTGTTGATTCTCCGTTTCTGCGTTGCAGAGGAAATTCGACACCGACGCTTCTTGCACCAAGGCACAGATATCTTTCGATTTCTGTTGCTTTAACGCCAACCTCACCAGACCCGGTCAAACAAACAACCTGTTTCAAAATTGAATTTAAAATTCTATTTCTTTTGTTCGTTTAACTTTACTTTCGTCCAAATTTCTACATCGATTTCTGATTAATCGGTTTCTCAATTTTTGTTTTAATAATTTACATAAAATTAGACGAACAAAAGAAATAACGATGAACACGTAGAATTTGAAATTACATTTTGAAACCGGTCGTTTGACCGGGTCTGGTAAGGTCAGCGTGAACCGCGCCTACGTTTCTCTTTCTTCGATCGACGAGTCGATCGTTCTCCAACACACTTTCGAAAGACTTGTTAATCGTCGATCGACGTTCATTATACCGTCGAGCAAGAAGGCACTCGACCATTAATTGATCGGACCTGATTGCACAGGAAGCGAGTCGCGCCACCGTATGGCCTGTCTATATCTAGGGCACGCTCATTACGCGTCATCCTCATGAACGATGATTCGAAAGTGCGTGGAAACGCCTGTCTGCCAATGCCTACGTTTTCTTCGTCTGCGTTCAAACACTGGTCGATTGAACGATGTGACAGCACATCCTTCGAGAAACATTCGTATCGAACACAACCAACGTAATGCGAATACTTTTCGACCATTTCCATCGTGCGATCGTTCGAATAAAGAGCGAAGAGCGGTGTGTAATTAAAGCGTCCAGAGGCACGAAATTCGGAGTGAAATATTTGTGAAATATTCATGAAATATCGAGCGGCCGAGGAACCACCTTTCACCAACATTTCGATCGATTTCATAATTATTGGGTTGGCAACTAAGTGATTGCGGATTTTGTCATTGGCACCTAACGGCAAAATCCGCCCAATATTTGGGGATTCTCCGGTGGAAAAATCATTTGATACTCCCGAACTGATTTTTCGTTAATATTAACGCCATAACTAGCGACTTTTAATACTTGAATGTCTTGTACATGACTAATTAAAATTAAAGGAACACGATTATCAGAATTAATTCCGTAATTGCAAATGATAAGGTCGGATTATATTCCGATGCTGTGTCTATAAAATCGCACCATCTCGCAGTACAATTTAACGTTACCTTAATTAGAAGATTATCTTCGATATTATCTTCGGTTTCAGTTTCTCGAAAATTTTCTTACGTTTCTTTCGCTTTGTCGCAATTCTGATTCCAGCGTTGAAAATCTACAAGGCTGGAACCAATCTCTGAACACGTTACGTCGTTTAAGAAAGTAAAAATCGTGTTGATTAAAGAGCGGCAAAATGCCTAGAAAATTTAACGCGTATCAACCTTGTCTCAATGACCTTTTTCGTAAAAAAAAAAAAATGTTACATACCAGTAACGCTAAAAAGCTTCTCCGCCCGAAAAACTAAAAGCATCTGGGTATTTTTTAATATTTTAAGTCTGGCCAAAACCCGACGCAAAATTATCTGCTGAAAAATCAGAAAGGAGAAGAGTGAAAAAAAAAGAGAAGAAAGAGAAGAGAAAAAAGGAAGAAAATAAAACACGAGAAGTAGACAGAGAACAGGAGGGAAGCAAGGCTAATTAGCAAGAAGCCTCATTGTCGTAGATCGAAGATACACGAGATTTTTCAGCGTGACGTGCCGCGTTATTTCTGCTTCGGCCGCCACCACGCACAGCGCTGCGTGCAAACGCGCAGAAATCAAAACAATCGTTCGTTCGATTCCCATCTTATCGCTCGATAATATCGTCACGCTGCAGCATAACGCGGAGACGAACGCCAATTCCTCAACAGAATCGATAGAGTGTCGATAAAAAAACGTCTGCACGCGAGGATCTGATTACTCGAAGATTAGCTTGCTCGTTCATCGTACACTCTTTTTTGCTAATTTTTATCATATAGCGTTCGTTACGTTTGAAACGTTGAACATTCGTAACGTTTTGTAACGCGATACGCTTGAAAGCTTGGAAATTTATTATCTTGTTACATTCTTTAAAAATCCGAACGAACTTTTCCAGCGACCAATATTGTATCGAACATATCGCCATAACATTTTCTTTGTAGCATCCACTGCTTTTCCCATATTTTATGTAACAGTATTTAACATTTTCATAAAATACCACGCAAAGTGTGCAAGACGCGAATTCGCGTGTCCTCTGGACGTCCTTAGACGTCGCCGTGTGTGGTTAGACGAAGAAACGAATATTCGAGATATTTCTACCGAGGCAAAAAGTAGGAGAAATATCAACAAAGATGCGATAAGAAAAAAAGAATAGGAAAAAAACTTTCACTCGCGTCGAACCTTCCTAACAGCGAGTTTAACGAAGACTGCACGTTATACGAATTTTTTGATCTCTGTTCGAACTGATTCTCGTTCAAACTCCGCATCGCACGACGTTTCGTGGCCAAGAACAAACGACTAATTAACATCGCAGCGTAATTGGCCGCTGCTAAACGGCCCCAAGTAACCTTAATTACGATTTCCAAATCCCTGTGCTCGTATTGTACACGTCATCGAAACGGAACACCGTAATACATGTAATTCGCTGGAAACTCGATAACAATTAATAATCGTGCTCGAGCATAGTAAACAAAGGGAGTTGCACGGGATATTTGTCTATTAAGTTTGTATTAACGCACCAAACTTTCGATTCGCGCGAATCGACGAATGGGAAAAATCAAATTTCCATTCATATCTCGTTTTATCTGATAAATCGGCCAGTTGTTGATAATTGTAATCGAGTTGTAACACGTTCGGCCATGATATTCGTCGATTAGATTTTCCCTCAATGCTCAACTCGGAAATCATTATCCCGGATAGATAGAGAAAAAGTCGATAGATGGAAACAGTGGTCGAAACATCGAGTGGAAGTTCGAAATTGGAAAATCGCGAGCTGCATGCTCGGACAATTGAACTTTGTGCGTGGTGAAGAGAATATCTACGAAGAAGTTAGGCCTTGGAATTTACCAAAGTACGGGAAACTAATCAGAGGGAAAAAGTGAATTTTAACGAGAGGATTCTCAGGTGGCGTTTTGTTGTAATTCCAGCGTCCAGAGATACGAGAATTATTATAAAAGGTTCGTGGCAATAGGAGGACACGTTCCATCGTGTTCCATCGAGGCTTTTTTTTACCGATGTAGAGTTTAACCTCTAATAATTTCTAATTCAGCCAATAAAGGCTGATGCACCATGGCGGATCTAAACTGTTCGCAGCGAACGTTCCGACGCTCCGGTCTTCTCGTTTGATTTATTTCTCAATTAACGGCCCGTTGAAAATTCCCAGGTTAAAAGTAATAAATTTCTATGAAATTTGAATAACCAGTTGCGAAATAAAAAGTCAATATGTTGATTATAATTCTGACCCGGTAACTTCGCTCTTTGCCTCGAACTAAATGAGATTAATATTAAATAAAATTCAAAGAAACGGAAAATATTAAACGAGCTAAAATACTGTATGCGGAAGAATTTTCCGAATAATTTGATCTATTCCCGTTCCAAATTCCTCCGTTTTATTAATCACATTTTCTCTTTGCTTCTCCTTTTGCATTGCCCCGCCCTCCCCCTTCGTTTCTTCAACTTGAAATTAAACGAAAACTTGTATCAACAAAACTCGGGGAAAAGACAAATTACAGAATATTACAGACGAGAATTCTCTCTCTCTCTCTCTCTTGTTAATATCCTGTATAATAAAATTCCGCTGTAATATTAAGCAAAAGCTAACTATAAAATATTAAGTACAAGCGAACATCGATGAAATTCAAAGAGAGGAGACAGATCGGTTAAAAGAAGATGCTATAAGTAACAGTTGCTCTATTTCTTTTTTAACGATGTTCTATACTGTCCACCTGTATATTTTACCAAAAATTTTCTCTCTCTCGTCTTCCTCGTTGTAACTTTCGTCGCGAATAATCCATTTTTCCTCTCCTGTGTTTAAGTTGCCGAAGTAAAAAGACGCTGGAGGAACGACTCTCTTAAAGATTCATTTCGAAAATTTCCTCTCGATTCTCGTCGTTGTGATTTCACAATTTTCGAGAGAACAAGAAAGATCCGTTCGCTGGTAATTCCCGGCACGACGTCCTCCTTCCTCTCTGCGCCATTTTCCACATCCACGGAACGCAACCAGCGACCTCCTCCTCTCTTCTCTTACATTTCATTTCGTAACAAATGAGCTACAACGTAACAGGTATCTCGCACGAACCTCAATATTTTGTTACATAAAACGTCACTTATATCGAGCCCTGCAATAATAGCGCGAGTTTTCCTTCCACACGACGAACAGGGACACTCTCTCCCATCGATTATACGTCGAACAATTCCGCGAGAAATATCACCACGGCCACCATTGATAATCTCATCTCGTTGGAGATTTTTACCTCGCACCGACGTAATTTTTAACACCCTAAGTATTCGTTTTGATCTCTACGATCTTCGCCTTGATAATTTCCATCTCTGTAATTTTTATCTTTCTAATTAATTTCTATCTTTGTGTTTATAATCGGGACGTTTCGCGTAACTGGGACAAGAAGCATAAGTAATATCGTCCTTTGACTTTAGCTTCGCGGAGAGAAAATTAATGCTCGTGTCCATTTTTAATAGTCGCCTTCCGCCACCTATTTCGTCTATTTTTCGTCCACATTATGGAAAAAATGTTCCAAGTTTCGAATTATAAAATATCGCTGGCCGCTGATTTTACTCGTTCGCTGTCGTTGAATTTTTTTACCGCTTAAAAACCGTTTCTTTCACGGTTTCTCCCACGTTTATGACATGTACTCACCGTATACGTACTTCGAGCATGTTTTTTTGTAACAGCATCCTTTAGCGGTACTGCTTTTTTTGAATTCCTCTGCCGTACAGTGTCGCAGACGGTTATATCGTCGACGCTCATTTCACAACTTTTTTCAACGTGAAAAAAGTGCCGATCCAATTGCCTTGGACGCACGCTACAGACTGGCGTGAGGATACTCTTTACGAAACAAAGGGAGGAATCGCGTACTGTAAACACATCAGCGAAACATGATACGCGCGTTTGCCCAAAGTAAGATAAGAAACGGCGTTACGTAATTATGGGATGACAAAATAGTTAGAAATGGGGAACAACGTCGTTAAAAGTGGCAAAATACGCAGAACGTGTACGGTGTTCGAAAATACGTCAAGTATTGTATTATAGTACTATAATATTCAATGGATGGGACAAATGATTTCGTGTTATATCATTTTTATCTATATCGATATTTTGCATTTATCAATAATATCTAAGCTGCGAATATTCTTGCGAATCTACATTTCTATAAACGAAATTAAAAAATTGAAATTTATTGAAAAATTTGTCTGACCCGTTAGATATTAGAACGAGCACTATGCTTCGAGCATGTTACATATTTCTGTATCTCCGAATTTGCCACAAGCGCAACGACGCTAATCGAATACAGAAAATCTCAAATATTTTCGACGGCAAAGAAATATTTACAAGTAATCGAACTTAAGGAGAAAAATAGAGATGAGATAATTAGATTAATTAATCGTGGCCTGGCAGGTGATTACTCTAAGCGAATAGCTTCTGCGATACAAAATCGATGAGGCCCACTACTAACCGCATTAAGCTTTGCATTATCAAAATTACCGTCCCTGTACTTCGCTTAATATTGTCACAGCATAGTCATCGAGCCATCACTGGACAACATACCGGGTGTCCGAAACTTTTCTGATTAAAATGGAACACTTAGAAAGAGACGTTCGACAGAAGCAGTTTGAAAGTAAATATTCAAATAAAATCATTCAAATAAAATTTCCTCGCTTAACAACCACCGTTCTCGCGAGATTTCGTTACCGTTTCACGAAAATAATTCACTTGGCCATATTTCACCGATATCAACATTCGTGGCGCTATTAAAAGTCGGCATATTCTGTCTGGGAATTCGAAATTGATTTTATCAGACTTGGATCATCTCCCACCTATTTGTGGAAAGCTTAAACGTGCCGAAATATGCGAAAATATACGAACTGAAGTATCTGCTTGTTATAACATTTAGATTCCATTTGTTTACCTTTAAATAAGTTCGTCTCTTCTTCTTTTTAACGAAACGATTACGCAGAATTCTTTCTGTTTCCGATGTTTTAATAGATCAAAGAAAAATACGAAAATCTTTGAACGCTGATACAGTTTACAAGAGGCGAATAAAAATTTGGCAACGTTCGTACAGATCGCTGCAGAGTTTGTACAGTTTCACTTTACTGAAAGAGAGCAAACATTGACAAATCAAGATACGGATCGAGTATTGGTAATCTGAGATGCAGAAGCTTTTAGAGAAGATTTTTCTTCTTCTTCTCGATATTACAATGCGCAAGAAAAAATAGGGTAATGTACAGACTAATGTAATGGAATTATGAAGAATCTCATTATAAAACCTCAATGGATAATTACGTTTATTCGGAATATTTTCACGGCGGGGAAAAGATTGCAAAGACTTCGAAGACGGAGTAAAAAAGATAATTAAACGATAACGTTTATCTTTGATGAGCGGTGCCATTATGAGCAACTACTCTTTGATTTTTAGCAGCTTGATAAAATGAACGATGGTTCGTAAAACTGTAATCAGGAAATTTTCGCCTCCGCGAACGATAGATGAAAGATACTGTGCGAATACGTTGCTTTAGAAACTAGAGTTTCGGTACGTTCACCTCCGAATCAGATATTCCTGTGAATGGATAAAATCGACTATATGAATGATCTGAATAAATGATGACCGGTAAAAGTTACTCTGTACGTACTTATATCCTGCTACGTATTTTCAATGAATTTGAAAATCAGCGCGGATGCCCGACAAAAAATTCTCGTAACGCTTTGACATTTGAAAAATGAACATTCGTTATTGAAATTCCCATACTGTACGCTCAATAATAAATATATGGAATTCGATGCTTTCACATTTAACCGATTGTAACTATGTTTGAAATTAAAATGCTGATCCTAGAGCTTTCGTGTGCCAACCTTGACATTAAAAAACACCATACGATTCGAATTTTCCTAGCATCGTTCGTTAGCTGTGTTAATGAAATATAAAATAGAAGAAATATAATGTAAATACAATAATAAATATAAATTCATTAGAAAAATGAACATTCGTTGAAATTCTCATATTGTATACTTGATAATAAACATATAGAATATGATAACGGAATTATACGTTAGATAGAGAAACTAATTCGATGTTTTGTTATATAATAGGTTATGTTTTACATGAAAATATTTTTCCCACCGACCTTAACGTTAAAAGACATCAAAAAAACCGACATCGTTCTACCGCTGCATTAATACATTATCAAACATACGATATATAACGATAATAGTCGAACGTAACAAACACCATAACCTAAAAATTTAAAATTATCTCCAAAACTTTTTCTAACCTCAAAAATCTCGATCGTTAACCTAACCTAACCTTACAAAGAAGAAAGCGAACTTATCTATCAATGGTCGGTTAATATACTACTACAACGACAACAACAACAACAATCGTAAGAATATTAATAAAAAGCGTGAAAGAGCAGCGAAGATGATCCTCGAGGTTATCGTAATCGCGAGTCGAAAAACTTCGAGTGGAAAAATATGGAAAGAAAGGAGGAGAAAACAGAGGCTCCGCAAAGACTGAACGATATCGTGACGGTTCTTGGAAGCACCAGCGATGCGTTACACGGTCAGCCAAGAAAATTGTAGGGCTTACATGCTTCGTGTCATTGCGTGACGCAAAATGACTCATAGGTTCGTGAACCTTATGGCAAGTTAATGGGTTCCCTTAAATTTACCCCTTTCAATGTATCTCCTATCTGCTTCTTTACAATCGCTGTACAACCTTCCGGCGTTCTTTTATTTCAATTTCCATTCCTTGCTTCCATTCAATGTATCAGCCGTACTTAGACCACGAATATTCGTACGACTTTGTATTTTTCTGGCCATTAAACGCAAGTAGCGATCTGTTTCGTCCGCTAAATATTATCAACGACTATCGCATCTTGATTATTTTATATTTTTCTACGCTTCTCGCGTATACACGCAGTCTGTGCACTGCCTACGTCCTCAAATTGTACCATAAGTTGCCTACAGAGCCTAGAGTCGATAAAGAGAAAAACTGCTCGTTATAGAATCTGTAATTGTACGATATTTATTTTCCATCTTTCGTCACATTTGACCTTTTTTCCTCACCTTCGAATCTTCAAAAATGAATCTTTCAGCGAAGATGAAATTTTCTGCGAATTCTGCGCGGTTACTCTTGCCCGACTGTCCGAACGACAATGTTGAGGTTAGGTTGGGGTTAGGTTGGGTTTTGAAGATGATAGAAAGTATTTTTTATAAGATATTAGATGGTAGTAAGTATTTAGCGTGTTTTAGCCCTAATCTTTGGACCAACGTAAAGATAGAAACCTTCGTGATCGATTGTGATATTAAGAGCGAAAATTTGTAAAACACGATGCTGCACGCTGCCTCTCTCTGCTTCCACAAAGGAGCGAATGGATCTCTCAGAAAAATTTCAGAAAAATTAGAAGACTCCGGCGAAAGAAAGAAACAATTTACGAGGAGATAAGAAAGAATTAGTAATTAAGGTTCCATTAGACCGAACAAAGGGGCAATAAAGACGTGATATTATGCAATAAATATAGTATACTAGTATACAAAGCTACGGAATACATAAGCGTAACAACGAGGCGAGTATATAACAAACCGGAAGTCATCCGAAGCCGCAAGCCAAGGATTATGCATAAAATGAAAATAAAATAAAAATGAAATGGAACATTTACAGAAAAAAGGGAAGAGAGGTGACCAAAGAATTGATATAATTTCGCGTCGTTGTTGTTATCTGTAAGTCTGGTTTCCCTTTTGTTTTATTAAACTATTGCAAAGACAAACACAATTCCTGGGCTATCAAACTGAAACAAATAAATAAATACAGTAACGTACGATATAAAGTAAAAGTAAACCGAAAAGATAAAATAATAGTGACGACGGGATGCAATGTCGAACCAGCGACGTTGTTGTAAGCAGTTACGGTGATTCAATTTTGTAAACGATAGCCCGCGCACGACTTCGAATTCGATACCGCAGACTGCAGGTTTAAAATCTATACGATTTCTTGCTGATGATACGTCGCAGACTATCGATTTGTCTCGCCCGAGGAAATCCGATATCGCCGTGTGCTCGTCGATCGTCGCTCGATTTAATTGCTACGAGCTTTTTCTCTCGTCGTGATCGAGACGAGAAAATGAGAATCGGTTTGGTGGTGGAAAAGTGATAATGGAATTTAATTGCTAGAGGTTTTCCCGTGACGATGGAGTCGAAGGTTCCTTCGATGCTGGAAAATGCATGTCCGAACCTGGTGCTCGATCGTAATATTACCGATGTTGGTAGACGCGCAAAACTACAGAGAATCGACGTGGTCGTTAGAGCGCTGATTTTTACGCAAATTCGTGCTCGTACAAACTCGATCAAGCAGATGGAATCTGAGTAAAAATTTAGTTCGTCGATCGAATATTACGATGACTGTTATACTTTGAATATTTTCCGTATTTTAGCGTGCAGGTTTTGTATTCCAAATCTAATGCCTTGCAAATCAAATTCAAGCGTTCGCTTTAATACTCCACTTTTTATACTCCGCTGCCAAAGTTCTCGAACGACGGATCCTATCGAACAAGTTTCTTCAACGCATCAACCTACGTCCGTTGACCTTTGGAATGGCGAACAGGTTGGTCAGATATTTTAATTGACGACTCTGTTGCGACCGTTAGCCCTGAAATTGTCACGATTATTACACGAGAACGTGACGATTTCGGGGGAATGTTAGTCGTTAGCTGTGATCTATTGGTCGAGTTCCATCGATATTATCGCGTTTAATACGCCATGTTAATTCGTTCGTTGCAGCTAGTAAGAAGAGGGTATTGGTGAACGAGCTCGTTCAATATGGAAATGGTTTGCAAACGAGTCTCCGGCCGAATGAATAATTCCGCTCGATCGGATTCTTTTTTAATACGACTTCGACTCGTGTAAATTTCTCTTTGCCAAGTTTTTCTTCCAGTGGGCAGGAGAAAAAGAAAACGATAGCATATAACGCGTTAAATTCTGTTCGTCCGCTTTCACCTGACTTTTATTCCAGTTACCGAACGTTCGATCCTATCAATCCATTGTGAATTATATTCGTTGGTTTTTACGCAGGAGAACTGCTTTTTTAACGCCACATTTATTTACTAATTTCCCTAATTTATTCGATTTTTTATAGCTTGCCGTTGAAGATGTTTAGGCGCTAGATTTACTAGAATTCGTTGATAATGGAAAAATATTATTGGGTTGGAAATAATTTGCAGACCGTGGCACAGTGAATTCGTACATTGCAAAAGGAAATGAAGCTTCAACGGTGTACCGTATGTGCGTGTGTATGTGTAGTGTGTTGGATAGAATTTTCTAGCGAGTAAAACTAACAAGAATTACGATGTCTACGAACATTAGTTATTTAAGTAGGAAGATTTTTTCCCCGTCATCAACATCCTTCGAACACAGTACTCGCGTGTTCCCGTAACAGGAAACAAGCTGATAAGAAAGATTAGCTCGATTATAAAATTCCACAAAGTGCGTTAGAAATATGCGGCTTCGGTACGCCGCGCGAGACAACAGTTTTAGCGTACAAAGTTTTATTATAAAATCTTCCAAGTGTAAATCGTATATAAAAATTTTACGATCAAAAATCTACCAATCATCCTAGGTACCAGATTTTGACGTACAAAATTGTACAGTTTCATAATTTGCAAGAAACTCGCACACGTAGATAGCAGCTCTCGAAATAAACAAATTTCTCGTCCGTCGCTGGTACCAAGTTCTAATTAATTAAAATGAATAAAATCCTGCAAACGTAGATCGTAGCAAGTTTCAAAATAGAAAAATCGTGCGAGCGTTGCGGGTAGCAGATTTTTCCGTACAAAATTGGATATACAGTTTCGCAATGTACATAGAATCCATGAAATTTCCCAGATAGCAGATTTTCGCGTAAAAAAATTGTACAATTGCAAATTTCCAGCTGGACGATTTTTATAGTTAGAAAAATCGCAGAATCTTCGAGATTTTGGCCAAAATATTTACGTGTTCGAAACGATTTTCTCTACCAAAGCAGGAAATTCGGTTTTTTCACCGTGTAGAAAATTCTTTGATAACAGCAAATAGATTTGCCTTTAGAATTCGAGCTAACAGCATAATCGCGCTATGGTAATCGAGTACGTAGTCGAGGCTAGTCTGAAACTATCGATTACAGAGGCATAACGCGTGCATCTATATCAACCCTTTTAGTGGCAAGCGGCGATGTATCGCCCTTTCAAATATAGTACATAGCCAGAAGTGCCACCGAAGATATATCGCCGCTTCCGTAACCGTTTAAACGACCATTGCTAATTTACTATCCTCTTTCGAGTTGCCTTCTACTTTTCTGTCTTTTCTTTTCTTTTTTTTTTTTTTACCTCGATAACGTGTTTTACACAATCAGTTTGTTTCCTCGTTCTCAACCTAGCTACCGTAAGGTCTGATTTTTAATATCTCGTGGAAGATTGGAATATTCGCTTCTAAGTCGTTTCGTAAAAATGAGCATTTTTTTTTTTGCTTTTTAGGTGAAACAACTTTTTTTTTTTTTTGAATGAAATAACGATACAATTAAATCGCGGATTTTTATGAATTTGTGGGAAATTTGGAGTTTAATAGATAAAACATCTTTCTCTCTGAAGCTTGAAAATTATATTGACAAAAATACGACTTTGCACAAACATCCGCGATCTTAATAATAATTTTAAACGTTCATGTTGCAAATATTACGGTTAATTACAATTGATTACAGTCGTAGTACTATAAGATAGCGATATAAACAAGATATTCGTTTATTTAAGGAAGCCACTATCTCTCTCGAAATCCCAAAATGTTCGAAACTTTTGAGTTCAGGAGTGTCCCTTCGAATCAAGAACCTGTATTTTCTAATCGAATTTGTTAAAAGTAAACTGATGAAAAATAAAAACTTCCCTTTTAAAGCGCTTTCTAGATTTTATGAATCTTTGCAAATATCAGACTTTGGAATTAAACCAAATACGTTTGACTCCGGGTGTCTCGCAGTTAGCTTCTTTTATTTTTCATAAAGAAAATTACGATATGTCGGCGTTTGTCATTGAAAAATTCGATCTTTGCTACCAAAAACCACTTCTTAAAGCTGGTCATAAATCTTCAATTTCCTATCTAAAAGAGATCCATTTGACTCTTGGTTTCTTAAAAAAGAAAAAAAAAAAAAAAAAAGAATGTTTGTCTAAATAAAAAATAGGTGCAAAAATAGCGAGTCTCGTTCGACGGAACGTAGATCATGGATCTTAGACAATAGAACGTACGAGCAACAGATGTTGAGCGTTAAATTCTGCTTGTAGAATAGAAGTTTCTTAAAAAAGACTGCGAGCAGACTGAGAAACCGCATTCCGCCGGATCAAGCGATAAGTATCGATAAGCATTTATTCGTCAAAGTCTACTAAGCAAAGTTTACACTATAAATAAAGAACCAATAACTTATAAATAAGCGTGCAGTTATCAAGGGTAGATAAATTCGAGGGAAGTCTCTCTACGGAAAGGGTGAGCATGTATGTTCTGCAAAAATAAATGGCAAGTTAGAAACTTGGAATGAAAACTGAAGAAATCTTGCGGCACTTTAACATTATCGAAGTTCAAAGTATATGTAATCCAACGCGTAATACATGGACACGCACGTGGTTCACCTCAAAATGTCCTTTCTCTGCGATGCGTATGAGATGTCGTTTTGTCGGATACTTTCATCGAAAGATTATTATAAGATTATTATTAATTAGCTACGTCGCAGCAACGTTTTCTACGATAAACAATTGCAATTGTTTTCGCTTTAATCCATCCGACGCGAATTGTAAAATCGTGAAAATACAGTCCATTTATCGCGCTTTTCTCGAAAACGTTCCATGACAAAAATTGAGAAAAATTCTAATTAAACGAAACGAGATCGAAGAAGATTCACTTGTCGGATGGAATTATATTTTTCGGTGTGGATGGTTGAGGCTGAATCGTAGCGGAAAGGACGATGGTATTGTATAAATTGACCGTACGTTTCTTTCAACCGGTTACCTGCTTTCGACGAGTATAGTCGTCGCGAAGGAATGGCAATATTTCGTGTTTCGACGAGTATACTCGTCAGGCGTAAAATCTAGTTACAACCTGAAGTTTAAATTGAAATTTCGCCGAAAATTAAAATATATCCGTAAATTTGAAGATGTTTTGAATATTTGCAGGCAGAGACGAAATAAAAAGATATAAATATTTATTACGAAAAGACAGTATACAGCGTGAACAACGCGACACATTTTAGCTACGCACATATCAAAGAGGTCGCAACAGCTAACTGGTTAAATATCCTTCGATAATTTTTATATAATAGTTTTCTGTATAATATGTACGTATAATATCTTCATAGAATATTATACGTTTTCAGATCGGTTTCAAACTTGACCGCTGTATAGCCATAAAAATATTGAAACTTTCTAAGTAGTTCGATATATATAATAGGTAGGAGACTGGTGTGTAGAGAGAACGAGCTATGAAATAGAGAACGATAGAATGTAGAGCAGAGGAGATCGAATCGACGCGAGCGACACTGTGACGCGATAAAATGTGGAAAAGTATCGTTGAGAATAACGCGGATATGACGCGATACACTTTCGTTACGTCATTTCTCGCGTAGCGAGCGTTACAAATGATTGCATTAGTTCATGAGTCACTCTCGCCTCGCCGAGCGAACGTAATAGTAATTTTGCACGGAACTCTGCTTCATAGACACTGGCGAAGTATGCTCCACCTTAAAATGTGATACGTATAATTAGAACGATACGATCTGCCATGTATATTTAGCGATATGCGTACAATTTTTATTTTAAGGACTCAGTAACGTATTACTATATATTTTATTTATCTAAATTAGAGTAGATATTTCTCTTTATTTGTTATTAAATATCACGCGTTAAATAAACAGTGTTTTATCGTTCTTATAAAAGTCGATATTTTTACGATTGTGTGTCTATGGGATTTTGGGATAAAATTTGGAATATGGAAGTCCGGATGTTGTAAAAGAGCACTGCCAAACGTTCCAATCCTAGGGAAAAAGATCCTTAAATTTCTAAATTTTGAGAAGGGAAATCTCCAAGTTTCCTGATTTTGAAACAGAGTTCCCTAGATCCGCGAACTTAGAGAAAAGAAATCCTTATTTTTCGGGTGAAAGAATTGCCCGATTTGTCAAAATCCAAGTAAGGTTAGAAATTTGAAAGCTCGTTGAATCTTCTAATTCGGGAAAAAATGAGAATACGAAGAATTCGAGCGATGAGATAAAAGAGGAAATTAGTCGTGAAACTATGAGAATGTGTATTGTACCATCTATTTATTTATGGAGGCTAAGGTCGATATTTATCTGAATCAGCGTGCACCCAAATAATAGGTAATGAAATCATCGCTAGCTGTATTCCTCGGTGACGTACGACGCCATCATGAAACTCGACGACAGCTAAACATTTTTATTGTCCTTGCGAAACTTACTCACCGACCTGCTGACTTGCTTGAAACGCACAATATAATGAAACGTATACTAAAAAAGAAAAACCTGACAAAACTCTGCTGCCTTCGTTTTCCATATAAATTTTCTACCCAAATATTTCGTTACTTTAACTTCGCATTTTTACAGTTGCTCTTACGAAGTTTCCTAGTGAAATTTGCAAAGAACCTACCTACTTACAATAATTCCCTAGACACATAGAAACTAATTCATTTACAAATGAAACTAAAACTAAATATAAACATTCAAAAATATATTACAATTCTTTTAAAACGATTCGGCTAAAAATATCAAAGATATATCCTAAAAAGAATATGCCTAACCAAAAAATGCCTCCTAATGAACATGTTACGAACAAAAATCCCGAGGCGAATATTCCCAACAGAAAGGTCTAACAATATTACATACGTACAAAATGTCACGAACAAAAATTACCAAATATGTACTTCACTCAGAAAACTTTTTCCCCATTCTCTTTACCAGTATCACCAACATAGCCAAACAAAATACTGAAAACGTTCGTCCGGCTGACATTCGTCACGTTGAGCTCCATTGTTTATCGTTCGTCATTGCTGCACCGTTCGAACTTTTTTTCTCGATACACGCAACATTTCCCCTAGAACTTATCTCGAGAAACGAAACCATATCGTGTTCTTTCCCGATCTGATTTTTTCCCCTCGTATATATCCGGCACCTTCTCCTCGTTATCTCGTATCTCGGATATTGCGTCACGCCTGAAAATATGCGCGAAATTTCCAGGACTTTGTAAGTTAGTTCGTTCGGCGATTGGAATTCGTTTTTTATCGGCGAGCAGAGCGAGCAAAAGGGAGAAAAAGAGAGAAAGGGTAAAGGAGTAGGGGAAAAACGGTTGCCAATATCGTTCGGCAAATCATCTTTATTCATGTTATAATTTAAATTGAACGTGATGAAATATATATATATATATATATGTATATGTCTGTCTTTTTTTATTTATCTCTTCTATTGAAGATAATAAAAGAGTTCGTCGTATACGTATACGGTTTTCCACGAGAGATTGATTTATAGCATTAAAGAGAATTAGAGGAACTTCTATTTACGTACTTTTTTTATTTCGTTATTAAAAATAAAATTCCATCGCCGAAATATATTCGATCTGTTTAATTTCGTTGATAGCATTCGATTTTTATATTTTTTTTTTTCTGTGAAATTAAGTAACGAAAGAATAAATGGCTAAATACCGGTTTATCTCCGGAATTACATTTAATTTCGAAAGAGCGTATAAAATTGTACATCCTGTCAGAAATATCAAAAAATTCCTATAAAATATTTTTCTGTTTTTATGAATTTCATGTAACGAGCTATCAAATGTTTACCGATAGAGAGAAAAATAAATAAATATCGATATATCTACGGAATTCTATTTAACTTAAAACGAAAAAGGTGAAAAATTATCCTATCGCTTGTCAGTAATCTTTGAAAGATTTCTATAGAATATGTCTCTGGCCTTTCATTTTATTAATCAGATTTTATGAATGTAAGGAAGAACGAAATAATTAAATAACAGGTTTACTGTTAATGTTATTCAAGAGCGAACGACTTCAATTTGCACGGTCCGTTCTTTCGTCTGCCAGTTAAACACGGAATTCTGCGGATAAATAAATTGACGTATCGAATTTCAAAAAGATGACTAAAAATAACTCGCGTTAAATTAGCCACGCGGTGGCTTTCAAACTCGTTATCTACTTCGCTCCTGATAACTTGCCACCTTCACCATTCTCGTTTCCAGCGAGTTGCTGCGAGTTTCATTATTTTACCGCGTTTATTCATTAATTCACTTGATAAATATTAAACCGTGGAATTTTTAATACCAAACTACCATTAATAAGAACAAAATAAAACTCGACGCGCGTTCAATTAAATTAAATAATACGAATACAAATAACTAGCAACGAGTTCATTTATTACAATAATTATTTACCACAAATGTGATTCCAACCGTGGCAACGAAACGCTATTATAACCTGTTTTCACGAAAACGAACGCTCCCGACTGCCATAGAAACAGAATTTACGGGTCACATGACAGCGCGTTGCATTCTTCGTCGAAACGATTCAACAGCGTTAATAATTAGCTTCCACCTCTGTCGTCTATCTGTGTCAACAATAAATCCGAATGGCAACTTATCTGCACCAGATTTGATCGACAAAGAACGTCTCCGCAGAACATAACCACAAAATCACAAAAATTCCGTGCGTTGAATTAACCATGTAATGGCACCCTGTGTCTGTGGACTTTGGACTATCAAATTGTACACTAGAGTCTTTTAGGTTAGGTGAGACTTTCACACTTTTAAATCATGTAAAATATTCTAGATAATTTTATTAACGTACATTATATACACTACCATATACGTACGCACATTATTACTTATATGCATTGATGCAGATTCAGATACATATGCATACAGTTTGAGGTTATGAAACTCGATGTTTATATTTTGCATAAAAAAACTATATTTAATGATACAATTTAAGATCGTACAGGACAATCAATTATTTATTTTTAGTGTTACTATTTCTAAATACTATTAGTAAACATTTAAAAAATTGCCTCCTATTCATTCGTTCATTGTGTCAAACATTAAATTACACAAAATATTCGAATTAAATATCGAATCAATAAACATAGAAATATTCTGTCCGCGAAAATGATTTTCTTACCTCTTTTGTTATGCCAAATACATTTGCACTTCTGAAAACTAGGGTGTACTAACTTAAACTTTCTACTGTTCAAAATCGAGCTCGTCTTTTCCTAACACACTTACTCAAGTTATATGTGTCAGTACGAAAATATTTTAGAGAGTAGAGACAACCATATACATATATGTATTATTTATTTATATAGACAATTTTTATGGGAACATAAAAGACCAAGTGTGCCATTGTAAGGTTAGAAAAGTCGATTATACGCCATAATTTTTTATCGCGACTAACACAACACGTTATTTTCACACGAAGGAAATTCATTAGAATTGATACACGATTCCATACACCGCTCGAGTCAATAGTTCAATCACGTATAACGAATCGATTGACGGTGATACACTATCACACGTTTTAAAATATTATGGCTGTGAATCGAAGAAACTTGAGAAGTTCTTTAAATATATGCGTATAATACGCGGTACAAAAATCTGGCTCCAATACAAAGAAATATATGTGAATTTCTAAACACAGTAAACAAATAAACGCTACTGTTTTTCATCACATATACTGTAAACTTCGAAAAATTATATACAGAAATCGAAGAATATTAGTAGGCAACACAGCATGAAGTCTGTTAATGGCATTAGAAATGTTAACCATTCTAAACAATGTAAAAAAAGAAAATAAAATTTCTCAAGTAAGCAAATTTAGTAAACAACATCTGAAATCTAAAATACGAAAGGCGTCCCTAATACCTATGAACATTTGATGCGATATTAAACTTATGCAAAAAAAAAAAATGATTTTTATAAGAATGTTTAATACAGGAGTGCAAAACGAATAATATTCGATCTAAATAACTGTACACACACACACTATAGTATCGTATACACGAGTGCGACTACATAAATATACTTATAAATACAAGAAATAAATATCCGAGGCACAAAGCGTCGTCGTTGCATGTTGCCGGGTTTCTTTCTTCTCGAGTCACTTCCTGCGCTGCCAGTGACTCACGTGAATCACCGAACAGTCAAAAAGAAGAAGAAGAAGAACGAACAGACGAAAGTATTCTCGAAAGAGTCTCCATGCGCTATTCATCTTTGCCAAAATATGTTTAAAACCAGCAACTTTTCGCGCGAATCACTACGTTTATCGTAAATTCGATAAGTCGAAACGAAACGATCCGATAGACGAACCTAACCTATAAGGAAACCTGATCCTTTTCCAGCCACCCAGACGACATCATTTGACACAGGAAAACCGGCGTGTACACGAACGAAATATCGTCACATGAAAACGATCGCTATATACGCAATTAACAAATTGACTGCCATGCGAATTTTATATATTTCAGAGCCGTAATAAATATACATCACCATAACATTTCATTTCTATCAAATATTATATTGTATTTGAACACTTTTTTCTGACAATATTATCCAAATCACATTATTCGAAATTCGGTAATCCACGAAATTGATATTATTTTAATCGCTCCAAAAAATTTAGTAAAATATGAGTCACCCCACATGACCACCATGGCAGTCAATGTGTTAATAACCAATCGACGTAAGATTAAGTTGCAAACAAGAATATATATAAATACGATAATAGATAGGGAGATGTGATTCTAATCTTAGAAATCTAGCAAAGAATCGGGCACCGCCTGAGAAAACGCGCGGGCGGCCACCGTGCATGATTTCCGGCGGCGTTTGCCTGGCGTGCCACGCCACGACGACCTCGCAGGGGGGTATGGACGCTGTTCTTTTTTTAGATAACTATATTATCCCTATAGAGACACATTGGTTTTTTTCCCTTACCTTGCACCTTCGAAAATATTCGTTGAATCTGTTTGGCGTACTCGACTCGTACACCCGTGTACCCCTCGGATCTAATGGCCCTCTATCGCACTCTCGTATTCGTCTCTCTCTTTCTTTCTCGCGCACTCCTTCGTTACACTCTCTTCGTCTCCCTCCCTCTCTATCGTACGTTCTCCGTCCTTGTCCACGGCCCACTATATCCCAATCTACAGAGATTCTCCGGCGATTACTCGCTTCCTACTCCTGTGCTGGTCGGTTCGTCGTCCCGTACGCGTAGCGAACACATCGAAAGCGACCGCGGGGAGAATCCGTGGACTGGTGCCGACTAATACGGTCGCCACGAACCAGATATAGTCGCTACGAACGAAACGAAACGAAACGTGCTCCACCGGTGGCTGAGAAAATTCCGCACTCGGTCGAAAATCTCGCGCGCCGCGGGTGCACCAAAGCTCCTTAGGGCACGGTACTCTATACGATCGCCTCGATGAGCCGATAATCACTGGCTCGAGGCGGGTCTTCCACACACCACCGGATAACAACCTCAGTTCGGATAATGATTTTACTAGATACGGTCGAACGGCCTCGATACGGTTCCTCTCGGTTTTTCAAAGCACTTTCGCGAAAAGCAGCACGACACCAGCCCACGATTCTACCGTTATCTAGGGCGATGCCTCTCTGCTGCTCGCCGCTTTGCCCTCCGTCTCAGACTATGCAGCTACGTAGACTGCGAAGATGGCCGTGCTCAGTGGCACATACGCGACACGTGTCTGCCTTACCGACTTATGGCGATCAGCGTTGCGTCGATAACAATTGAAATACGGTTTTCGCTGTCGTGTGAATTTAGCTTTTTTTTAGATTTGGCGGTATCAATATGTAAATTGGGAGCGAAGTTTGAAATTTTCTATACAGATCGCTCATTTGCTGCAACAACTCAAAAATTACAATTTTAAGGGAAACGAGTTTGAACGTTTTAAATCATGTCAAATAGATATAACAAGATGTCGAGCTTACACGAAAGTATTGTAATGTTAGCATCGTGTCCTTTATGGAGGCGACAGCACGTGTCAAGGTCTCGCAAGAATCATCGGGCTACCAATATCCATAAGCATAGGCATGGCGATGACAAGTAGTTAAGATGCGCGTATGTTATGTTATAGTTTTGGGTGATGACAGAGAGCCCAATATTTTCCTAATTAATTCTTAGAAATGCGCACACACGTGTTCCGGCCTGATAACAGGGTGTCCTACGGTGCATGTAGGGTGATAAGAATGCCTTAGAAGGATTTGGTCACGGAGTGGAGAAGACGATGTAACTTCTGGCAAGAGAATTGAGTCGAACAGTTCAGCATTTGCTCCACAACCTTCAAAGAGAAAAGTTGCCTAGAGAAATTTATAAGATATATTTACCCTAAAGCTACCCCGTTCTGAGTTTCCATAATCTAAATTATAATGCAATTCCCTTAATTCCCAAAATTCAAATTATGATGTAATATGAAAACTCTTGTTAAATTTTATCGTTATTGGTATAAAACAAGAAATTTCCAAAGTTCAGCTTGAAGTATATATAAAATATTATTTTTCTCGTTTATATTACGAATTACGAAAACTTTGTTAATCATACCTCATTAATTTAGTGAATAAGAAAAAAATTTAATTTAACAATAAAAGAACTAAATGGGGCAATAAAATTGCAACTCTTACAATGCAAGTTCTTACAATCAACGATTTTGCCGGCAATATTAATTCATTATGAATTAACTTGAAATACTAGTCATTTGTGTGGATTAGAATTTATATATTAGTAATAAATTGATTATTAGAATACATATAATGTGCTTACGTTATAGAATTAATTAAAAATGGCAGCAGTGTTTTCAAATGAAAAAAGTTGAAACAATTTTTGGTCGTTTATAAGTAACCAACTAGTTACGTTTCCTGTCTAGGGAAATGCACGTAATCGTATTCAAATTCTTTGCAGCAGACATTTGTTTCTTGCTTTTCAAATCGTTTTTATGCTTCGTTTTTTATCTTATTATCAATTTATAATGACGTTATAAGTAAATAATTTGTGTTATTAGTTGTTAAATGGTTTAAAGAGCAGTGCATTTCGTTTCAATCACTTAATTACTTGAAATAAAGAAATATTACAACACTGGTGAGTTTTTCCATTTTTTAAATTTCATTATCACTATATGGTGCGTTAAATATGCAAAGAAGTCTATAATTCTTTATTTATGAATTAAAATAGGATATATTTATTTGGTTTACGTATATTAGATATTTTATGTTCTTAGTATTATAAATGTGTGTCTATACGTATATGGAATACATATACTAAAATTGTATACGTGTATGTGTATTTTTTATTATATATAAAATGTTTAGAAAATTAATTTTCTGAAAATTAAGATAGTATTATACTGTATCGAAAATGGAAATTATCAGATGAAAATAACTTGAACTTGCAAAAAATTTCTCTCACATTGATTGTACACTCTATGATTGACGTTCATCGCGCAACTGCATGATGTAATTTTGACGACATTTTTTAATTTTTATGAAACATGTATTTACATGGTTTTTTATTACTTTTCTCGAACATTTAGTAGATAACAAATACATATTTTTATTCTAATTGTCACATTAGAGGTCAATAAGAAACAAAGTGATAAGATTCTTTTAAATGTTTGAGGTTATATATGTATATTATTTTGAATAATTTTACTTGTCATTATTCATTAATTCAATGAGTGTTATTTTTAATATTGGTGGTTTCTTCGTGTTCAATTCAACAAAGCGATCATATTTCATAATTTTTCGTACAAAGAAAGTTTAACAAGTTGTTCACCAAAAATGGAAATAAAGAAAAGAATTCGAAAGTTAAAGATTGCGAGTCAAGCTGAAATTCTACGATCACATCAGAGGGACGATGACTTTATTAAATATCTACGAGATAAGATCGTGGATGTTCTACAAATTCTTGAAAGGCGAATTGGATTGCTACCCCTGATACACTCAGACATTCCATTCAAGTTAATTTATTTCTTTTTTACCTCGGGAATGGGGAACCAGACGTTAGGAGAAGAATACACTGGAATTGTGCAGGCCAACTTAGATGCTCAAAAAGTTCCATCTATATATGTACGTTAAAATACTTTAAAAGTACTGCAAACAGAATGCACTAAGCTTTATTAACATGCAATATTTAACTTACTATTCAGGCAAGGGTACTGGCAGTAATTTTAGAATGCCTTGGAGAGAAAGCATTGATAAGATTACTAAAAAGATTAGAATTATCGGTCAATCATCCTCATAGTAAATTAACTCCTGCAGCTGCAATATTTTTAAACTCTTTCATAACAAAAATGTATACTATGATACCTATTTTCATATTAGTGCACAAGGGACTATTTTATATGTTTGGTCATTATTATAGTTTAGGCAAAAGAATAGCACGAGTAGATTATGCAAAGGTAATTTTCACACAATAATATTATTATGATTGTGGTTGAGATATTCTCTAGTTTCTTTTAAATTTAAAGGTATATGGTCATCGGCCTACTGATACTATCAGTTGGGGATTAAAACTATTAGGAATTGCTACGCTTGCACAGTGTGCGCTAAAGATCTGGCAAAGCAGGAACAGTGAAAGCCCTTTTAATAAATACTTAACAGTCACTGAGAAACATAGTAATCTGATGTGCCAATTGTGCCTCGAAAAAGTGCCAACAACTACCACACCCTGTGGTCATTTGTTTTGTTGGTTTTGCCTTACTGATTGGTTGAATACTAAACCACAGTGTCCACTTTGTAGAGAACATGTTGTACCTACTAGAATAGTGCATATAATGAATTTATAAATATTTTTAGTTACTTATAAAGAGAAATTAATAAAAAAACAACATGCAGATGTTTCTTTTTTACACTAATTATTAAGTTGGGGATAAATGATCCACACTAGCACTATTTTGTACGTTTTAACATTCTTATAATTTTGTTTTGTTTTGAACATTAATTACCATCCATCTGTGCAAATAACGTTTTTATACAGATGGTAGTTGCAAATACACATACATGTATCATCAGTAAATTATAAAGCAAAACTAGTAGACACACGCGCGCATTTACATATATATATACATATATAGATATATACATATATATACATATAAATATTATATATATATACAAAAATATCAAGTTTTTATTCATGTCACGCGATTACACGCTATTCTTTCTTTTTTGTATAACAACGCATTATTCGCATAAACGACAATGTACAATTGTTTTATTTTCATTGTATAGCATTCTTATAAAATTCTAAATTGAGTCAAACAATTGATAACAGTAAACTTATGATGGGAAGAGAGGGAATGAGAAATTAATGATGTTATAGTCACAAGGATGTGCGTTGAACGGAAAGAATTCCAACTTTCTCGACAAAGTTTCCTAGTAGTTGACCTAAGCCAACAGAATCGGAATTATCCTTCATTCGGAACCCAACAGTTTGACTATAAGCGCTGTAAAATATACTTCTTAAACATTGTAACTTTTCTTTGCGGGATCTAGAATAGAAACGTTAAACGTAGGAACCGTAATTCGTTTTATTGAATAAAAAACACTTTATGGTAATTAAAAATCTTTATGGTACTTACTGTGCCAACGACGCACATACTTCGTCCTCGATAATTGTCGTGCTTGATTCTTGGGACGTATGTACAGTATAATTTTCACCGGGGTGTTTCGAAACTGAACTACATGCCATTCCGTCTGTGATCGGAGCATTAGCAGTTGTAGAACCACGTAAACTTCCGGTTCCAGATATCATCTGCCATGAACCACCAGACGAGGAGGATTCGTTTCGTTGTCGAAGACGTCCAGGTACGGGAACTGCGACGGGAGAAGTCCGATTAGGTGGCAAAGGTGACCGTGATCCATGAGCAATTCCTTCTTTATTTGGAGAAGTATGAATTGACCATGGTACCACGTTCCTATAAAATGAGCAATTAAATTAATTGGAGAGAAATGTATACTAAATACGATAAGAAAGAAAGTGTATGTACCCAGAACTAAGATAGTCGTCTTGACTTTCTGCGGAAGAGCAATGAAACACAGCTGGTGGATTGTTATCTTGGCTATCTCTGCTATTTTGACTAACAGAACTACACCAACTATTCAGACTTAAGTTGGAACTAACTGAACTCAATGTCACTACCGATTCGTTATCGAACATAGCGTTGTCTAACTGCGAGTCACTGTCGTTACGTAAAACCAAGTGCCTAGATCTGCTATGACGCGGATGAATACTAAACTCTTCGTCATGAATGTGCTTTAAAAAATAAAAGCAAAAGAAGAATATTTCCTCTCCTTTGCTTAGTCGATCCTCTAAATCATGGCCAAACAGCATCCAGTCGTATGCTATGGTATAGTAAAGAATCTGATGCGCGTTCAGTGTTGTGTGAATTACACCATCAGCCCACAAACTGATCCTCAGTAATGAAATAAATAAAGGTGTACGGTCCCATCCTATAAACAGAGTTTAATTCTGATTATGTTACGTAATTATTCGTTATTAATTAAATTAAAAAATCGTTATTTGTTAGGAAAAATGCATACCTGAGATACAATGAATTAATATTCCACTGTTACTGTCACTCAAATATCTTAATATCAGTTTTAAATAATTTTGAGTTAATTTTACTAGATCCCAGATTTGATATTGATCCCAATTGATTCGTAACTGAGTAGAAATTGAATCTTCTGGCACACCAATCTGCGCGTCTACATGGGTCTGAGACCAATCAAATACCAAGCCTTGGGCCAAGTAGTCATTTTCTCTAAACTCCCTGAAGAATTCACATCCAGGATATGGCAGTGAAATTAGGGTGAAGTCAGAGTACCTCTTCTCTTTGTCTACTTTCTCTGAGGATGTCACGCTAGGGGTATCAAACAAAAGAGCTCTGTTTAAGTTTCTTTAAAAATGGATTCATAAAATAAAAAATACTGATCGTTATTAACTGCTAATGAAACTTTGTTGTCTCTGTGAAAAACTGAAAGGCTGCATTTCCACATAATTCTGCTTGTTTTTTATTTCTAAATCTCTTTGTGTCCAGGCAATTCTTTGATCACAAGAGCATTAATGAAAATCTATTGTACTATATTCAAACAATATTTAAAAATATTTTAATATACAAGCTAGCTATTAATAACAAAAAATTAATTTACAATTAAGATCAAAAATATTATTCTATGATTTATTTTATGCTATTTCAAGTAATTAATTTTATTTTACTAATATTGCAAACAATGTTAAATCAAAGAATGGGAAAAGGTATTATCTGAAAGCCATTATTTTCACAATTAATGCATGCATCAAATATTACCGTAAAAATTGATTACTTACTTCATTCCAAACTTGACTTTCTTCTTCTCGACCATAAAATCAATAATAATTCCTACGTTAAGAGTTTTCAAAAGCTTGATGTCTTGGTGTCTAACTTTATCAAACAATTGCCAATCACTAAGTACAGAGTCAGTCGCACGAGCTTCATCTACTTGCTGTTCAATAGAAACTGTTCCTTCACTACCAGCAAATAAATAATCTAGCCCAGATCTACCATAAATTTCTGGTCCACCGGACAAAGTAGCCGATCTGCATACATGTCTACCTTTATACAATATTACCGGCAGTGGAAATCTTGAACGACACCTGGCAAATCTAGCACTTTTTATCAATTCCTTCAATTTATTAGAATCATACATATTTTCGTATATAGTTTCTGATGTGCGTGGCAGTGGTGGCGGCGTATCACACAAATTTGGATTCCTACACTTCTCATATTCTAAAATGATAAGATGGCTAGGATAGTGTGCACTGAGATCACCTCCATTATTGTTTATGATAGAATGAGTATAATCTAAATCAGTGAGCAGCAGACATCTTTGCATGATTGCTTGACTCTAGAAACAAAAAGAATTATTGTGTGATATCTTAAAGCAGAAAGATTAATTCATAAGTTTGTTAATTCATAAATAAAAAAAGTTACCTTGCTGTCTGCATCCTTGGCTCTATAGGTATTTTTCGAGAAGTGTACAAGAAGGTCCTGTAAATCTTGGATGTTAATTTCTGTCATGATTGAAGCAGGTTTTTCAAGTATGTGGTATCCAAACTTTCAAACTAAGGGACAATTTTTGGTTTCTTTTTTAAAATGGTCCTAAGTTTCTATAATTTTCATAAGGATGCTCGTGAATCATTAATTGTAGCCAATGTCTTGTGTATGAAAGGAATGGCACAAATACTGTATTTAAAATATACCACATCACAATTTAAAGCTTTTTTTTTCTACTTGTCATGATTTCTTATTAAGTGTAAAGGACGTTGGTTTAAATGTAAACATAATAACGTTCTAAGGTCTATGAGAGCATCATATTAGTTACAGAATACATGAATGCTTTAATTCTAGAATATGATGGTGATTTTATTAACAGAATGTTTATAAAATAAACTCATGCTGATTGTCAGAAAAATAAAAAGTATTGATAATTAAAGTTATAGAAGAAAGCATGAATTTTCACCTCAAAAAACGTTTTAATGTCTGTACAATTATTTTCAAATAAATATAAACGATCATCGTAAAATATTATTAAACAAACATTACACAGTTGCACATTGTATTAATAGCACTATTATTCTTTTAAAGAATAAAATCTACGATTGTTCGATCGCTTATTTAACCGAAATATACATATATATATATATTTCTCTTTTATACGCGCTGACGTATTATAATAAATAAAATAATCTTAAATTTATAAATTATCGTTTAACAAGCTTCTTCTTTCATATACAAATTATAGCGACGAAACAATGCGGTAACGTCTTGATCATCAGAGTTCGAATATCATATACTATATCTCATTTATTTTCGTTAGTTCGACAAATTTACACTTAATAGCTTCACTCTATTATTTAAATCGTATGTATCCCTTTTTTTTGTTATTACTTTTTCTTTTGTATTGAATCATAAAATTTGAATTTCGAACAGCACTTCGTGCCGCAAAAATAATTTTTTGTTTATTTATCGACACAACAAAAGTCAAACGGAGGATTTTGTGTTCCGTTTACAAAAGTATTTAAGCAGGAATTTGAGCAACAATAATCATCGTAACAATGGTTCAAGAACGCTTTCGTTGGAAAGACTTAACCTTCAAGTCATGCACGCTGCTTTCATCGTAGCGAGCACACAATTAATATTGCCTTATGAATTCATTAAAAAATGCGCATGAAACGGTAGTTCGAACGTAAAACCGAAAAGTCCGTCACGGCGAATATCCATGGTATCTCATCGTGTTCCAATCTCGATCCGACGAGATAACCTAAACATCACACCCGAGAAAATCTGTTTTACGTTACACGCATCAATTCGAATCTGTTCCGAATACACTGTCATCCTTTTTCGCCTTGTTCGTTACTTTTCCTCGGTTGTACACCGAAAAATCTGTTATCTCCTTATCACCGTTCACGTGTCGCATTTAGAGATTATAGTTATTTAAAAGGACAAGAGAGCGTGTCCCTCTTCTTCTTCGCCTGTCGATCTCTGGCTATCACAGTACAGTACGTCGACCTTGATTTCTTGTTCTTTCACCCACGCGACAATGAACAACGGAAAAATTATCTTAATTTGTATGTAACAACCGTATTTTTCGTTTTTATCGTACGATACGTCAGCGATGAGAAAACTACTCGTCTGGCAGGACGAAAGTACGAAGTGAAACGCAGCGTAGAAAGATAACCTATTTTTGCAATGTGGAGAACGCGTGCTTTTGCTCCGGTGGTATAGCCAATTTTACATTTTTGATGCTGTAGTTCTAGTTCTTAAAAGCTATCATCTTTAAATATTAAAGATAATGGAATCATAGATTAGACTAATTAATTACGTTTACATTATATTTGACCTGGAATTTGTTTGGGTCAATTTTTCAAAATTTACAGTATAAATCTCATATATTTTTAATTATTGTATTTAGAAGAAATCCCATAGCTTCAAAATACATTGAATGCCTAAAATGTAAAAATTAATCTTCTAAATCTAGTAAAATTTGTATACTTTTAATAAATTTTATTTTATAAATGTAAAATAATTCGAAATGTATTATAATATATATAGTTTTACTTGTATTTCTATTAAATAGAGCAGTTGTTGCAGTGTTATTGCAGGATGATAATACTGAAACGAAATTTACAAAATTTACATTTGAGAATTGATAAATTCGCATATTATACGGTATTATATACATTTGAATATGATCATTATGGATTTTTCACATATTCATATTTTTTAAAATTATTTAAATGATACGCTAGATTTTAAGAGTTGCTGATTTACACAAAGAATTCATTAGTTATATATTCATTTATGCAAATAATTCCAAGAAATCCTCTTTGAGTTTTACATCTATTCAAACTGTAGCAGCAATGAGTCTTATACATTGCTGTCAAAGTGAGATTGTATTTACAGTTGTACAACATTTTTTTCACAAATTTCTTAAGTCTTTACATTTGGTGATTTAAAAAATGTAAAAAAAACATCAATGTTCTAGAAAATCCTCGATAATTGTGTTTAAATCTATAAAACAGAATTTTATAATCATTTTAATTTTGAATTTGAGACATCGCCATATGAGTTCGTAATATTACGAAGATATAAACAGTGTGTCTTATCGTACAAGAGAAAATATGTAAATCTACATAAAACCGTAATCGAAAATTCTTTCTAATTGACGCTTTTGCTAATATTAAAGTTTTTAAACAGTAACATTCTCTTAAAGAAACAACGGTCTAAAAATTGTTATCAAATGGTTATTATAAATAATAGATAATCGACAAATTGTTATTATTAAAAGAAAATGAAATTATTTAGCTTATATTTCTTTATTCATGAAAATATAATTTGCATAAACGTTCGCAGTTCAACAACCACTTTCCTTAACTTTCAATTTCTAGAATCGGTCAGTGTGTTTTCGAAGCCCTAAGCGTCATCTCTACGAATTACAACCAACTCAATTTTCAATACATATAAAAATAATTCTCTTCAAAATACCATCAAGTCTCTTCGATGTTAAACCATTCAGAGCACAAGAAAATACAAATAACAATACCCTTCTCCTTAAATCTAAAAATCATTCTTAAAAATAAGTAAAAATATCAACAATAATTCTATGGAAGTTAATTTAAATTTTCAAATTCTCGGTTCCGCTACCAGATGTCAGGTGCTACAAATTCTTATTGGTCCTTGCTTGGAATGGAACGAGACCATTCCAGTGGTGCGCGCATGCGCATGTGTGAAAGTATCCCTGGACAAACGATCCGGCGGAATTGGAATACGGGAACGATCGTGAATCAGGACTGGCATTCGGCCGAGAGGTGGCAATAGATGTAAGATGGCGAGTACGCGCTGAAACGGTGTACCGCGCCGTGGATGATTCTTTGTTGATTTTTTCACGGGCAGAGCGTCTATCCTGCGTGATATTCGTATTGGTTATGGGGACGGGGGCGTTCGTTCGCGTGGCGCGTGCTGATAGTGGACGCGCGTGTCATTCGTGATCGTCGTTGATTTTTTTTATCTAATCGGTGGAAAACGTTGACGGAGTACCAGTGCCGAACGAGTACGGGACGAAAACGTGTGTGGTGCGGCTCAGTGAAAGTAAACAAACGGTATGAGCGCGGTACTGGGAAGTGTCGGTGACCCGGCCGGTCTTCTGGACCCCGACGTCGAAAGCATCCTCGAGGAGAAGAATCAACTGATCAGCCGGCAATATGCAGAGATCGAGAGACTGCAACGTGAACTTTCAGAGGTCATCGGAGAACGTGACGCCCTTCTGTGCGAGGTGTCAAAATTTAAGTTCGAGCGCGAGATGACTGATCTTACGCGTCTATTGGATGACAGGTATTTTCTTTCAAGTTTATTGTATTTACAGTGGTTGACGAAAGTATTTCACTCCCAGAAACATATTACGTACAGTGAAAGACAAAAGCATGTAGACAGTTGGAACGTAAAAATAAAGAGAGAAATATTTTCTATATTTTTAAATATATTCAAATTATATGTAATTGTGTGTTATGAACAGGGACTCGCAATATTAAATTTACGGAAACATATTTTAATTAAACTCTTTGGTAACTTATAATGAAGCGAGATTCGCACAATGGTAACGTTTCGTTGAGACAAAAATATTCGTATGGTATTATTAATTAATATCACGTTGTAGTTCATATTTTGTGGCCATTCCTTTTTCGTAAAATAATTGCATGCATATCGTTAATTAAATTTTTAACGAAATCTAGTTCTTTTTTCTGGCAATCTTTTTTCAAAACTTTCTCGAGATATTCTTTTAATATTATATAGCATTTGCGGATTAACCTCTTTCATATACGATACATATTTGATATATTTATTGATAAAAACATTCTATGGTAAGTGTTTGAATACTTTCGTGATTTATTGTGTTCGTTAGAATATATGGTATGCGATTTATGCAGTGTCCCATCCATTATCCAGTGTATAATGGGGATTTATATAACTTGCCAAAAAGGTTATATACATATACAATACCGGTAGAATGAATAGGTACGACGCGTTGTAAATATATATAGATATATTTAATAGATTATTTTCGACAAATTTTTTTCGGAAATGAAAAAATACTCGTTCCCTAACTGACAGATTTCTTTCTATTTATATTATCAGTGGAAATATAGTGGAACCTTGTATGAGGTAGATTCGTATAATATGAAAGAATTGAAATTGATATTTACATCTTTGTCTAATGACAAAGATGTCATTACTTGTCACCTTATATTATATTATACTATATATTATATATTATTATTAAAAGTTCTTATAAAATTATACACACATATACTATAATTATACATACGTATACGTGTGAAATATTAATTTGTAATTGGAAATGTGAAATTCTAATTTAAAATTATTTGAATCCATGAAAAGAGCACGGTTTATGCTACAATTCGGATCGGTACAATGACACGCAGCCCTTATAGTGAAAAAACGCGCTACGCTGTTTGTGTTGTCGCGATTATGTTACACAGGCATAGGTGAAGGTTTCGTGGTTATAATTCAGCAAAGCGTCCGTATATCAGCGTGGAAATGCAGTGGCGTATAAATAATGGATCAGCGGCTCTTTGCTTCTGGTATCTTTCACGCGATACTTATCGACACTTTAAATTAACGCCTTTCGCGAACGTTGCTCGCTGATGCGGAGATATTAAACTGATCTAAGTACATAGTTTGTTTCGTCATAAAATTATACGTCATTTTGTTATTATCGATATCATTAATTAACGGGCTACATAGAAAATACTGTGAATTAAGAACTTCTTTCTCTTTAATCATTTTTAAATTATTTTATATTTACATTTTAATATAATAGAACGTTCTAAAATCTTTTTTTATTGTTTAATGAAATATTAGGTCTTCTTAAGAGCTTATCGAGGAAGATTAGATCTAAACTTTATTTTTATTGCTCTATAGCACAGTGTAACATTACATGATTTTTAAACCATTTAGTAAAATACTTTATACATATATATATTATTACTATATTTAGTAACTGAAAACGAAGTAACATCTTTTTAATTCTTTCAAATGAACAAGCATTTTGATTTACGATCATTTCTTAGTGCAATCAGAACCGTTTATGATCGTATATCGTAAATCGTAATCGATATTATCGAACTCGATAGCACTGCAGTCGTCGAATATTTTTATACGAAATTTCGTACGATTATGTCTATTTATCGGTATTACTAATTTGTTATTCACGCATATATATATACCGCGATAACCTTAACTATAAATAATAGAAGGCCAAAGAATTTCCATCTCTTAATATGTAAATTTAAAACATTATTCTTCTTTCTCGGCGAAATCTTTTATGATAGTCTTTTTAATTAACTGCGTCTGGTATTCTCGCGATGAAATAAACGATGCGGATCAGTTTGGTGATCGGGGATGAGTATACACGCGGCGTATGGAATTTTCCAGCGAAACTTCTGATCGAGTGGAAATTTCATAATCGCTAAAGTTGTTCATCGGTTTTGAATAACGTTGCGTGTCTCGCGAAACATTATACGATATCAGGAACCAATTTAATTGTATGATAACGAAAGAACGTAAAAAAGCACAACACAAAGGAACCTTTTCCTATATAAGTTGTTATACGTGTTTTCGTATTAATTTATTAAAACGCAGACAACAGAAATTTTCGAGCAAGCGATTTATTTCGTGAGTTTTGGTTCACCGGTTTCGTGCAATTTTCATGACATAATCTAATTAGTAAAAGTTGCGTCATTGAGAATTTCCGCCGGCGGTATGTTATGCATTGATTTTCTCCATTATTTCGTGGCAGTTGTAGCAGATTATGTAATTAAGCATTTAACAGATCAACGTTGTCCGTATGTTTTCCAAGCTTATACATTATACATTCGTTATACATACAATACATATGTATAAACACTTTAACGACCTGTAATATGCACGGTACCAAGCAATAATAATAATTAGCTTTCAGTGTTGTTTCAAAATTTCAAATTCTTCGTACTCTTAATTTCCGTTTCACATCCTCCACGCTATAAATCCTTCAATTAGTAATTCTCAATAGGTGCATCAAGAAATATTAAAGAAAGTAACGAAAGCATAAAAATCGCGCGAAGAAGATTACAATCGTGATTGTATCAAATAATATCAAAATAAATATTGTAAATTGTTCAATTAATAATCTACGATATAGATTAAGGGATATTAAAAAGTTAGAAGCTGAGACGTTAGAAAAATTGCAAGAATAAGAGTAGACAGTACGAAGAAAAATATTGAAATATAAAATATCCAAGAGGAAGATAAGAGAATCGCATACAATTATATGCAGCAGAAATTCAATATTCCCAATTTTATACATTTTCCAGCTAATAACATTTGCACGACGTATGCATTATTCAATACAATAAATACGATATATACGCGATATCGGTAAATTATAAAATTACAGATACCCCGATAGTAAGATAGAAAAATTTCGAAATTCTCGTAGTAAAACATTTTTATTTCTTATAGATAGTTGCTTGATAATCAGCAGAATTATCCGAGTGGCGATAAAATTGAATAAGCTAATAGAATAGCAGGCTCTTTTTTACGGATAACAGTGACTAATAGACGGACAATTAACCTTGATGCAGCCGGGCTGTTCCTATTGATTATTGCGACACGAAGAGAACACAGGAAACCTCTCACATGCTGCATTGTTATTCGTAGTGAAATTGGGTCGATCATTAAATCGCTCCGCGTTATCTAAAATCATGCTTTTGCTCGTCGAACAATCGATGGCCCGTAATACGCTTCGGAAAAACTAACTGTACATTTCGCGATTCTCTCTGGCCGATCGATTTCATATGCGTGCGAAGATTTTTCAGGCGAGATACGTTGATACGTATCGTCTTCAGGTTCTAGGAAACTATCGTGTTTCATCCTTCTTCCACGTGATACCTCGTTGGTTAGGTTAGGTCAGATTAGGTTAGGTTAACATATAATAATACAAATTCATGTAACTATTTGTGTTTTTTTTTCTTTTTCTTTTTTTTATAGACGGAATAGGGTAATTTTAATATTCTAGAAGGGTAAAAGTAGTTCTCTTCAGATTTTCATTCTTTTAGGTTAATTTGACGATTATGCGACGATATTATCGATTGTCTGGGTGCATCGTAAATTGCGAAATTCTGGAATCTTTGATCATTCGACACGCTCAATGCTGAACTAGAATTTCGTATAATCGCCAACAAAGGTCTTAGTACTTAGAGCTGTTACTTATGTATCAGATACTCGGCTACACCAGATAATTGAGATTAGAGCTGTTACTACCCGACCTGTCGACGTCGGGTACCCGGATACTCGGTACGTTGTACCTGAGTACTCTAGTCATAGTCGTATCACTCGCGCGTTTATAATGCCTCGGGTAATAGAGAAACTTTTTTCTGATAAATAATAAAACGACGATTAATTATTTGAAATTGGATATCTTTGTTTTCTTGCAGAAATACCAACGAATCGATATTTTCAGGTAGTAGGTACGCCGGTACGCTTTTGAGCTAACGATACTTGCAGCTGTTGAAAATACAGGATACGTTCAGGGCTGACATGCGCCGCGGGTATACGTAGATACACCTTATCTTAGCAATTTTTACTAGCGTATTTTCAACAGCTGGGAATATTCTTTGCTGTTTATTTTAGTCGATTTCTAACTTACAAACCATTGCACCCGATACAATTAATAGGAATTACCGTAATCTTATGTGAGCTTTCCTTTCCTTTATCAAAAGCTGAAGAAAGGATGTTCAATCCGTTGGTATCTCTGTACAAAGATAAAAATATCTGATTCGAAACGATCAATTGTTCTATTGTTTTACAATTTGCCTTGGATTGTTATAAGAAAGTAGTGCGTGCGTTCAGTACGCAAGTAAATTATCTTTGTACGTGGACCGTAATATAAATTGAAAGAATCACAAGGCGACCATTTGTTTGCTATGAACGGACATCTATGTTCTTTTCTTCTGTTTTTATTAGTTTCTAAAAGTTTAGTCCGAAGTGTAGACGGTGCCTCGAATATAAACTAAATAAAGAAATAATTTTTCCGAGGAGAGGTTATTCCGTGTTCTAAATTGCTGCCTATAATTTAATACAAAAAAAATTACCTACTGTATACTGTAATAAATAAAAATTGTTGATAATATCAATTCGGAAAATAATTCGCGATTAATTCTTAATGCAAATTTCACTGATGAGGAGTTTAAAAAATAACGAAATTTTTATTGAAGTTATACTGTGTTAAAATTTTTCTAAAAAAAGAAGAATTGATAATCGAACTACCTAGGTATTTTCCCTAGCCATACACCTCACACCTAAAGAGATCGTGTGTTAACAACGTGCTTCATTTCTCTTATCGATACGATCGAAAAGATTTTTTGTCTCACTACATTTTTTACATTGCGTTACTTTGAACATTTGTGCGATATATTTTCTTGCGTTACGTGTAATTTGATGCTTTCGTCGCCTCTTCGGATTTCTCGCAAACGCATAAAAAACCGCGGTCTAGCGATTATTATACGTCAAGATCGATGATTAATTAGGTTCGTAATAGCGAAACGCAACTAGGGACACGAATTGCAGTCGCATCCGTCTGACTCAACCTGTGGGAACGATTCTCTTCTTGCCATTTTTCTCGTTCAGATGGACGATACGAGGCTCGAAGCACGCTTAACCTTGCGAATTCACACATCCACACCCGAGCCTTTGTGAGAAATCGCTCGGTGTGCGCCCTCGTACGCGCATAACCGTGAACAGACCTTATTTAGGAAGCGCAGGCCTCCAACAGCTAAATTCACGTTTCTCGTGTGGCCGAGCGATTTTGAATATTCGACTTGCTGAGAATTCAATGTATCGGGACCCGTGCAGGTGCGTTTATCGATAGAATTAACTGAAATTAACTCGAGTAGAAAGAAACGTGGTTAAAACTCGTGCGTGTAAAATCCTTATATTTTCCCGCACTGTTATATACCGCGTGAAGCATCAGACGCATCGTTAGTTAGAAATCGATTCGTACGAGACGTGAAAATTTCGTAGGACAAGTTTCCTGCAATTGTTGATGAAAAAATGTTCACGCGTGCGATGTTCAGTTAGAAAAATTTACCAAATGTCCAACTGGACAAATTGTAAAGCAGAAATTAAAATAAAAAATTAAAAAAAAAAAATAAAAAAAGAAACTCAAAGAACTCAAAGAAATAAAATAGACATAAACTCGAAAATGGTATCCCTCTGGGGGTAGCCATCCGCGTGTTATTTAACAACAAAGTTAGAAAAATTTACCAAATTGTAAAGCACAAATTAAAATATAAAAAAAGAAAATTTATACTTCAACATTGTGGAGTCTTAGAGAAACGACAGTGTATGTTTGTTCGTGGAACGTACGTTTGTCTTGGCGAGTAAGACAGTCGCATTCGGGAATAGCTGCTGTTTGAGTTGTACGAGTCGTTGAACTAATTTCCTTCTCCGAGTATCGAACAAATGGTATTGTCCGTACACGGAGCATGTCTTAATTTATTTTTTTTATTTAATTCGTACTTTACAATTTGTCGGCTGGACATTTGGTAAACGTTTCTAACTAATTTATATGCGTGCACGAACAGCTCGGGTCGTTGAGTGTTCTAACTGGAAGGAGGGACGCGGTGCGAGATAGCAGTGGGCAACTTCGCAGCGGTGTCGATCGTAACGATTAATCGACGAAAGAGGTTTTCGTTGGGAAAGCAACGTTTAGACCGATCGCTTTGAAAAACTTCGTCTGCAAAAATAGCGCGGTATCGATACCGCAACCGCCATTCACCCGATATGGCTTCCAGCGACTGTTTTGTATCGGCCCGAAGGATGAAAAAAGGTCACGAAAGGACAACGTTCCGAAAACTATCGAAGATAGAAACCGAAAATCACCGAACGAGAGCTAGAACGCGCCATAGATGCGTGGTATTGCGAAAGACGTTCTCAGCATGGCGAGAGAAACATCGACGAAAATCTATTTTCAATCTAATGGAAATTGCTTCGAACGTGACAATTTCCGTTTAGACGCGTGTACAAACAAACTTTTTTGAACAAACGAACGAAAATTCCACGAACCTCGCGTATGTTCTTCGCGACGGTGAGAGACGTTTTCGAACGAAGATGGATCAAAGTGGTATTCGACTGTCCATGGGACTGTTGTCTTCCAGCCATGGCGCGTATGCTCGTCGTTGTATGTTCGTTTCAGGGCTAATTGAAAGTAGAATTGAAGGGCTAATAAAATGTACAGTACGAGGGTATTGGCTGACATTGGACATGTGAGAAAACTGGAGTGTAAAAAAAATAAATGTGTACAAACAAGTGTGGCGAATGTGTGTCAAATTTCTCCGAGTTTCCAATCATGGCAGACCAATTACCAGGTGTGGATATATTTGGCGTGACCGGTTAACCGGTCGGCGTACTTGCACAATATTGCAACCGAAAGCGTGTGCAATTCTTTCCACGTGTGAGTCTGTCGCCACTAAAATCGATACCCTATTCGACGAGTCTGTTCATCCTTCTTTTCTGGATTCGCACGATCTCTCGCTCTGCCTTTCATCTATCCCGGCCTTCATTTCGCATGATATTCTGTATTTATCTCAGTGGTCGTTAATTAGATTAGGTTCTTTTTGCTCGGAGATTTAGTTCGCAGCGAGACCACGCGCGTCGCTTTTGTAAATGGGATTTTCCCAATTCGTTCGCCTTTCGTCGAGACACGTTCGTTCGACTTGCCAATTTTTTTCCATCGAATTTCTACGTTTTTATATTCATTTAACTGGTCCGCTCGATCTTCCGCCAGTTTTGATCGCGTTAGGACTCTGTTTGGGAATCTCACGCGCGCTGAACAACTATCGCGACACGAATAGAATCGTTTTTTTTTTTTTCTCCAATTTTTCTAGTTTCCATTCGGTCGGATCTATGCGACAGATTCGATCGGTGAAAAAAGGAACTGTCGCCTGAATTTTCGAAGGAAAATTTACCGTGAATTTATTATATTATAGAATTTTGACACGTTTGCTTTGGTTCCATTCGATCTCTGAGAATTCTGTTCACAGATTCTTGTGGGACGCTGTTCGCACGGTTTCTCCACTTTCGTCCCGATTCGATTCGCCCTTTTTAAGCAATCGATTTACCAAAGTTTTTCCAAACGTCGCGCCTTTACCTTTAAACTCGCTTTTCCTCGCAAATTCTTCTCTCTCTCCATCTTTTCCAAGTTGTAAGTTTGTCACCGTATAGTCTCCATTCCTACGTTTACAAATTGCAATGTTCATGATTATTTGGACGATTTCAAACCATTTGTACGTTTCTAACGTTAGAACGATCGCGAGCCTAAACGCAATAGATGGTAACGATAATTGTTCGTGGAAATTAATTTTACCTGGAATAATTGTCGGCAATTTGCTAATCTCTTATATTCTAAAACACGGAATTTTACGTTGATTTTGTTCGTGGTACGTAACCACAGCTGCGCAAACAAGTAGCTCAGCTCAAACTGCGTTTGATCACGATAACGTTCGATACATCGTTGAGAACGATCGACCAGCTGTTACGGTTATTGGCTTGTGGCAGGCTGTTTATTAATTCTTGGAAAGTTGGAAGTTAATTAAGAGCAGCCAAGTATCAAAACACGCGAAGTTGTATAAAGAACAGGAACGCGATCTTCTAAATAACTGTATTTGTAAGGGAACTTTCGATATTCTCTCTTTTTATCTTTCTGCTTTCCCTTTCTTTTCTTTTTTTTTTTTTAATATTCGAATTTAAAGTTTGAATTTTTCTTCGCGCTACGCATAGGAAGATATTTCATCTACGTTATCGATCGTTCGAAAATATGTAAAATATTAAGAATAATTAAGTCAGACATGGTTAGGAATATCGAATTAATTCGGCCATTCGCTTATAATGGAAACTGTAGAGGTCGGAAGTTAAAAGAAATTTCAATTTAACTTTCATTTAAAAAGAAACTTAAATACCACTTTAGTCGACGAAATTTGTTCGCGATAGATTTAATCAAAGACCTCTTCTCTCAAAGCGTGAATTTTTATTTCGTCCGTATAATTCATTTGAATTTTTATTTTCACAGTCCGAGTAAAATTTTCGGCAAAATAATCGCGTTAAATTAATTCTCCTAGCAGATTAACTGGACACAGCGACGTGCAAGAATTCTCGGTCACGGTATATTTTTAATTTTATACTCGAAATATTCAAATGAACCCTAAGAAATATTGACTTGCTAGAGTATGATAATTAAAAAAAAGTAGTGTAGCACGCAGGTACCGTTATGTAGTCGTAGAGTGTTGTTAAAAATTCTTGAAAATATCGCTGTAGCTAATATTGGCTTGGCAACTAAGTGATCACGGATTTTGTCATTAAGCGATATTGACAAAATCCGCGATCACTTAGTTGCCAAGCCAATATAACAAGAAGAAAATCTGTCTGGAAACTCGGACACGTCACTGTCGACGCGCAAATAGAATTATTACGTAACCAAGATACCGTGGTAATGGCAAAAATACAAATGTATATAGTTCATGGTAAAACGAAGAGATAGATCTATCTGTTAAACGTATGTTCTCCGAGGTGGAAGAAATATCAGATATAAATTGATCCCTCTTTGTATTTCGATGTAACTCTATTTTACATTCGAATATAGTTGAATCTCGATGCATCGAGTCGCGTACGAAATACGCTCCTTTCATATATCCAAGATGTCTCAATTTATCATCCGTATTGATGCGTCCTTTCTGTGTGTAGACGTACGTTACATAATCGGATGTAGATGCTTCCATCTATCGGCGAGAAGGGCAAAACGAGACACGAGAGTTTCGAGTATTGTCAAACATTCGGAATATTTCAAGATAATTAAAGACGAAAATCTATTTGCTATATTTTATTCTGGTAAGACAAATTTCTTAAACGAAGAAACAAAGAATATTGTGCAACGATCGTTGTTAATGTAGCGCAACGTTTCTTATCTCGCGTACGAGATATCCATGTCACAGTATTTCGTGTTAGATATTTTTTTTTTTTATTATCTAATTTGTATTTTACAATTTGTCCAGCTGGACATTCGATAAATTTTTCTAGCTCTCTTAGATATTGAGATTGTTTTTTTATCGCGAGGTCGATACCGTGACCCGTCGAATTTTTACGCAACGATTGAATTCACCCGATGGATTATATTATTTTCTGTATATTTCTTTTTGTATATTTGTACACGCAACGAATTGGTTTGTCGTGCAATCTTATTGCACAACTTATCGTACGAAGGAAACAAGATGTTGTACAGGGTGTAACGCGTGTCATCCACTTTGGAAGCCACGATGGTTCGGCTAAAAACAAGAATAGAAGAAGATTCGTGTAAACGTAGCGTTCTGTCTATCTTCGTTTACTTCGTTTACGAGATATGAAATTTGGAATTAGAAGAAACAAAGGCAATGTTCTGTTCTCATTTTCTCGTGTCCAATTGCCTCCACGGAGGACGCTGAAAACGACAAGCTTACATTTCAAGGGAAGCCTGGCAGACACGTTGTCGGGGATCCGGTTACACCCTGAACAATGTTCCTGCCTTCTGCCGAATTTGTTGAAAAGCTTGTTCTATTCTGAAGCTTGGTATTTCAACATTTTCGATAGACTCTGCTCTGTTTACAAAATTTCGCTGTATCGCATAAACCAAGATAGAGTACGTGTTTACGTGAACTTTGTTCATTGTTTTTAGGTGTATAATCGGCTGCCAAAGTGGGTTGCACGTGTTGTCTTACATCCTCTATGTTAATGTAAAAATACTTGGATCTTTAACATTCTAGCTTTCTATATCAATTTTTCTTTAGAAATTCTCATTTACATATATGTACGCGCGCACACACACACACACGCACACACACGCACACGCACACACGCGCGCGCACGCACACACACACACACACACACGCGCGCACACACACACACACACACTTCATTGCATAAGAGAATGTGGATTTCTCGTTTTGTGCTGTTTTAACCGGTTAGCTGTTTTTGACGAGTATACTCGTCACGAAGAAATGGCAATATTTTATGTTACGACGAGTATACTCGTCATGCGTTAAAAGAAGAAGGAAATAAAACAGTGATTTCACTGTAACTTAATTCTGTATTATAACAGCTACGCAGACTGCATGATCGACGAGTATACTCGTCGTCGCTTACTTTACGCTACACGTTTTCGGCATACGCCTTTCAAAGGCGCAGCAGCTAACCGGTTAAACGTGATGGAGTAGAAACGAGTAGACTGGAATAAATTGAAATAAATTAACTAAATAATCAAGGACACTGACAAATTTCCATCTTCTAAAGATAACAATGAATTCAAAAAACACAGTCGTGTTTCATTTTTCGCCTAATTTTGATGGCTCGAATGCCTTCCTGTATCGAAGAATCAAGGTTTTATGATTTTTATGATCTTTCATGATGGAGGTAAGAGGAAGGGAGAGAGAGGGTGTTTGGAAAGAATAATCGAACGAAATTGAATAAAAGTTGGGTGGAATGTGGAGCAACCTTCTTTACCTCGCCAAATTGTGTCGCAGCAAAATAAACGGTAGGAAGAAGAGGAAGAAGTTGCCAGGAAACAGGAAACTGCACCAGAAATACTAATCAGACGCGTGCATAGCCCAGTTTTGCAGTAGGTCTCGCTTTTATGACCTTCCCTGCCCAATAAAGACGCAAGTGCACACGATCTCACGTTTTTGGAACTGTGCCACATTGATCGTTGGATGGAGAACGGCGTAAGGCCACGCGTGAAACCGCCCCTGTTCTTCTCTAAAGCGAAACGTTGACTCTTCGATCGTCTGAACCTTTTCTCTCGAAGATATATCTATGCTTGTTATAAAATTATTACAGAATTTATGACAAATATTATTACACATATAATATTTGCTTACGGAATTGTTTGTAAAGTTTGGCAACTTTAACGAAGAGTAGAGGGGCAAAAGGGGGAATATCAATTTTGACGAATTTTGAATTTGAAGGTTTTTTTATATGTGCGATTTATCGCCAGCTGTGTCGTATTAATTTGAATAAAAATTTCCCAAGTTTTACGATGCCTGGTTATAGGAAATTGGGGTGTGCTACGCGTTTTTTGTATTTTTACGGTTTCATATGTCTCGCGTTATTTAGAATTATAAGCCAAAGAATATCCTAACTGTGTCCAGAAATTTTCTAACTGTGGAAAAATACTATCAAAAATGAGTCACAGGACTCGGCAGGGTTAAATGACACACGCAGTGAAATATAATCGTCTGTAGACTATAGACTACCGTTGAAAAAGTGAAAATGGATGCTGGAAGGAAAAGAGGAGACAGAAACAAGAAAAGTCCGACTGCAATCCGAAACAAAGGACTACGACACGTGTGTGTTCGTGTTCCACGTGACCAAAGAAAGATTTACGCTTCTTGGAAACGTAAGAGAGTCGTATACACTAGGTGTCCTACATAAGTTTCCACAAGTGTGGCCCAGCTTCCATCTGGAGGGAACGTGTCGTTGCGTCTTCGATGGGTCGAAAGATTTGTCTCCGCGGAATGGCCAGAGTAATTGCCGTTTCGCACGGTCGACAACCTACACGCGTCCAACAGATGTGTTCTTGTCCCTATCACGCTGAACAAGCCGACAGTTTCCTCCAGGCCAAAGTAGAATTCGGATTCATTGGCTTTCGGATACAATATCTCTGTTCTTCTGACATTTTTCCTTCCTCTTCTGAAATATCTTTTGCTCTCTTCTTTCACATATATGTGGGATTTGGAATATTTGAAATAGAATTTATTGAAATAAAAATAGCGCTCAGAAGGATGAAGATAATTAGAGTAACCTTTGACAAGCGATAGCTTTCTTATTTTTTAATTTGGAAAGTTTTATTTATCAGTGTGTTGGAACTTGTTTTCTATTTGAAATAGGACTTAGAATATTTGGAATGAAAGTAGTGCTCTAAGGGATGAAGATAATTCTTCGTTCTTGATTTTTCATTTGTAAAAGCTACGCTTCTTAGAACATTGGAATCTTTCTTTGTAATAACAGTAGCAATTCAAGGCATGAAGATAATCGTATGTTTTGATAAGTAGAACCTGCTTTTGTTTATAATTTTTCATTCCATTGTTTCTGGAAATTTTGCTACTAGACTTTACGTAATCTTAGTGATAGAACTCTTTCCTCCTTATTTTTCCGTTTTCTTCTCTCCTTCTTTCCTTCAAAATAGAATTTCTTCTCTTAATTCTAAAGCTCCTAAATCTATCAATAATCGAATACGTAACGTTCAACAAAATCTAACTCAGACCAAATACGATACGCAAAATATAGAAATAGAAGAATAATAAGAATATTAAAAGAATCTACGCATATAAAATATTTAACGTACGCCGCTTATCCTGATATTTAGCAGATAAAATAAATTTCTAGTCGGATTGAATTTCTTCGATTATGCTGGTAAAAATAGAAAATCCTATAGAAATTCACGTGTACTCTGGTAATCGTTCTAAACTCCGAACATTCTTCCGAAACGAGCAACGAGCGATTTTCTTCTTTCTTCACCTTGATCCTTCCTCGAGCAACTCGTAGTGTACGTAGCAGGCTCGCTCGAGGCACGGCCGAGCCCGGCGGACCGTTTCGAAATTAATTAGAAACGACGTTGGACGTAATTTTCGTTGGCAACGACGCTGGTTAACCCGTCGTCTCTGCTTGCTTCTTTCTTCCCGCTCGTTTTCTGTGGCCGCTGGAGAAAAAGGCCCTGGTTACCCAGTGCTTTCGAAGCAAAGATAAAAATAGTTGGTTTCTCCGGTGGACCACTGCAAAGGGAACTTTGGATTTTTTCAAAGCCCGGAGTGCTTCTTCCGTTTCTTCCTCTCTGCCATCGTCTTTGCTGTTTTTTATTCCCCCTCCATCTGCCTGCTCTGGCTGTCTCGCGTTTTAAAAGCCTCCGCTTCATGAATTTTTCATTTTTCCAACGTCCTTCCATCCCGGACACCAAACGGGGTTGTTTCGACTGCTGTGCGTATTTTTCCTTTTTAATTCTTTCATTCCTTTTTTTTTTCTTCTTTTTCCATTTCTTTTTTTCGCCGTTTGTTTTTAATGGAAACGCGATATCGAGGGAAAACGACGAGGACGAAGGGGAATGAAAAGCCAGATTTTCTGATCATTTCTGCGTCGTCGAACTCCAATTTAGATTGGCGTTCGATCCTCGAAACGCGTCGTTCGAATTGTCGCTAGAATTGGCCTCGGATAGAAGAGTTGTAAAAGAGTAGCTCTTACCTTTTTCTTCGTGGAAGCTTTTTTCTACGCGCCTGGTGTCCGTTGATACTCGTAGCTTCACAACAAATACCAGGTCGTTTGGTCGAATTTAAAAAAAAGAAATTATTCTGTTTCGAAACTACCGTTTTAAACCTCTGTTTGAACGAAGCTTCCGTTTCGTTGCGTGTTCAGTTTGGCTCATTTCTACGCGTATCGTATTACATATATCACATATTCACACATTTGCACTACAGTGCATTAGTTTTTAGAAGGTTTGGCGCGACCGAATCGGAAGATGGATTTTTTTGTTACGTTTCGAAGATTACGACGCAAGAACGTTGATTCTCAGCTGTTAGTTCTTTATTTTTTGCCTAATAATAACTCGAAGTCGCATCGAATTGCCGAATTGAAAGTGAGACAAGGAATATACCCGTATAGGGTTTCCTATTTGTCTCTGACAAATAGCTGACACTACGTTAATTGCACAGAAACTTTTGCAACGTGCTTGAAAATATATCCTCCTTCGATTACTATATTTTTACTCATATCTGTTGTAACTGTTGTTATATGGTTGCCTAAGTTATTATTTATCGCAGACAGAAATTAGATTAAAGAGATTTGTTTCAAGTGTTTTACCTATCTGTTTTGTACATTCGAAATAATTGAATATACATAGGATATAAAGCTAAAAAAATTTACCGAATGTCCAGCTGGGCAAATTGTAAAGTACAAATTAAATAATAATAATAAAAAAAAATGTAACAGCTGTGGGAAATGTCGAAATACCAAGGTCTAGAATAGAAGGAGCATTTCCACAAATTCTGGAAACACCGGCAACCATTCGAAGCGTAATCGGATCCGTGACGAAACGGTTGCGGGCTTTCGTCGAAATGCAAGCTGCACATTTCCAGCATCTTCGGTAAAGACAATGGGGAATCAGATAACGCGCAACCAAAAAAAAAATTCGTTATATCTCACGAACGAACGAAGACAGATAAAAGACACGTTTGTACCAGACCAGACTGTTTTTAGGCGTACAGTTCTGTTGCTGAAGATATTAGGATAATGGAGATATTGGTGCTGTCGTATTAATTAAATTTACACGATGGGGAATCGATGCGAATAGATACGTAGAGAAGTACTGGAAAATCGCGACCCATTGACCGGCAAAGTGGCAATTTTCCAGTGACGAATATCGATCATCGATGATCCCAGCCGCGTCATTACGCTTTCGTTCACTCCGGGTACAGCCTTTTTCAAACGATTACGCCGAGCTTCTTGACGAGTGCATCGCGAGTCGTGGTTTTTCTACCTGTGAAAGTCGCCAAGAGATTCGACTAATTCTGAAATCGGATAAACCGTGCAGGAATAAGCAGGTCTCGCGTAGATTACGTCAGCTAGCGACCTATTTACGCGGAAATCTCGTCGTCGCCGCGAAGTTGGAGAGGGGCGGAAAAAGAGAAAAGAGAAAGGAGAAATATTCGATCACAGCACGACCGAGTGGTGGAGTGCTTAGCCATCGAAGCGCAAGCTTAATTTTAGACGCACCCTCGCCAACGACGGCTTCGCTCTCGCCGCGTTGTTTTCGGATTCAGCGATACCCTGTGCCTCATCGTTTCACGGTTTTTACTCGTTTTTTGTTTTTAGACTTTTCGGATTTTCTTTTACGCTTCTTTGCGTTCTTTTCAGATCTCGTGGTTAAGTTTTCTTTTTTTTTTTTAGATTTGCTACGGTCTCCAGTTTGATCTACGGTGTCCTTAGATTTGTCGAGATTTTAAACCTGACGTATCTTTAGATTATCTGGGATTTTAGGGTTAAGTGTCTTTGGATCTTCCATGGCAGTTTCCAATTTTCCAAGTCTTCATGACTTGAGATTTTTTAAAGATTCCTTCCATTCTTTAAAACGTTATTGCTTAGATCTTTCTCGATCTTTTAAGGTTTTGAGGTTGTTTTAAGGTGTCTTTAAATTTGTCAAGGTTTTAAGGTTAGGAATCTTCAGATTTCCTAAGATTTTAAGGTTAAGTGTCTTTAGATTTTATATGCTTGCAAGATTGTCTGACTTAAGGCTCTCGATTAGGCTTCTTTTGGATTATTCTTGCTTAGGTTTTGTTAGATTCTCTATCTATCGTTTATGTTGACTACTAAAATAGTCTCGAGTTTGTCGAAAGTGTCGATAACAGTCAGATAAGGAGTGTTTTTACCTGATAGTAGCTTTTAGATGTCCGATAGAAATTGGGTGCTGCGTACATGGCTGCTCTTATCGGCTATTATTCAACAACTTGTTCCACGAAGAGAAAGTAAAAATAAAAAAAAAAAAAAAAGAGAAAAGAAAACAAAAAAAAAAAGAGAAGAACACGGACCATCACAGTGACGTCATCTAGAGTCCTTTGAAACCGCAAAATTATTAGAGCGGACCCTGTTGCGTTCCTTCGAACAGGACAGGCAGGATAATTCGTGGAAAACGTTCGATTACCAAGAGGTTTCGTTTGGAGGTGGCCCACTTGTCCGTTTCTAATGTTAGACGAAAGATTAGACGAGGAGAAAGAAGATGTAAGGGCTGTATTATACCACCCAGTTCTTTTATTGACCCAAGTATAGCTGTGCTTCGTCGAAGAATATTTTTTCGTCTTTCGAATGCGCTGGAATTATTTCTGCTTGGCAGGAGACAAAGACAATATTGTTTTTGGCGAAATTAAACCGCGACAAGCCCTTAACCCTACGATTTCGTACTACACCTGCACTGTCGAGCAAAAGTTTGAATTGTTAAGTGTTTCATAGAATATATATATACATATATATTTCTATTAGAAATCTTATTGGAAGAATTGTATTTAAAGATATTAAATTAAACTAAATGAAATCGAATTAAAATATTAATCGTATTTAAAACATATATATATTGTTTTCCTTGTAGGAAAATGGAACGTGCTTCTATACACTCGTACGTATATCGCATATAATGCGGTACAACGAAATATAGGAAAATAAATAAATAGATAAATCTATAGCAATAAATTCTAATACAGTAAAAATATTCAGTGAAATACAGTAATGAAATTATAGCGGTATACCTAGTTGCTACTAATAAATAATAAAATGAATTTTGAATTGGGATATTCTTTGGTAGATAGTTTTGTCGATGTAAAGAATTCGAATTGTGAAATGTCAACATGTGATAAAATTAACAGGTGATTGAATATACGCGTATATTAATATATATGCAATCACGTTAATGGTACAGCAAAAAACCGAATATTCTAATCACGAAGATGAGTAAAATTAGGTAAATTGGATCTTAGGATTAATTTTATTAATATAATCATCTCAGACCAGCCAGTTTTGCCAACAAGTTAATGTACTCTAATGCGTTCTTAATGATCTGTGAAATGTATGAAATGACCTGATTTCCACGAAGTAGAGCCGATTAAATTGGAAAAAAATGAGTGAGTCATTCGCAACTTCGGTCTGGTTTATTCCCTAGTGTCTTCAGACGTTCCATTTCTTTTGACTGATGTATGTATAAGCTAAAGGAAGTCTCGGTTTAATCTGTAAGTGGATACATCTGGAACAGTGTGTTCGATGTTTAAGAGGTTGAGCATCTTCTAAGATGAAATATATATTCGTTGATCAACTTATCATTCGCTCATTGTATCTAATTTAAACACTGGAAACCGGTAATTGCTATAAACGTTACGTATAAATGATAACCGCTGTAGATAGTTTGGTAATCGTAGCGTAACAGTACAGTGAGAAACAAGTGGAAGAGGAATTAAAAAATGTGCGCACAGTGGCCAGAGAAAAGTATCTGCACGCCATCGTATCGTTCACTTTGGCGCGTATTTACGTACGAATTAATTAAGTTAAGAATATCACCTGTTAATTTTATTACATTTTGACATTTTACAATTCGAATTCGTTCCCTCGACAAAGCTGTCTACCAAAGAATTTCCTAATACAAAATTCCTTTTATTATTAATTAAGTATATTAGACTTTCCATCATTTAGCAGTATACACTTTCAAATTTCATAGAAAGTAAAATGTAAGACCCGATGAGGAAAGGAAATGCTTCGTTAGAAAATAAAATTCGGTAGAAGTAAAATAAAGATAGAAAAGAAGACTTCAAGTCACACGTCGTTTCAGAACGTTTCATCTCGCTCAATTCTTATTTCACTTACTCAATTAATTCCCACGATCCTTGACGATTTCTTCGATTACTTGTTGCTGATCTGTTAATATTAACACTATTCAGATCGTAGCGATTTTTACGACCGTTCCATTAGCCGCACAGGCCGCTCAAAAATACAACAACAACAAGGAGTAACAGGCAAAAAGAAACCAGAACCATACGCATATCTCTTACAAACGTCCAACAACCAGTTCGCTCTTCCCTTCAGTGGCCTACAGCTTCTGCAACTTTTATTTGTACATACATTCATACATATTTAAACGTCTTCGTGCATACTTTCTCAAGCACGCCATACAATTTTCAAAATGAAAACGCTGTATACCGGAGCCGAACCCACCGCAACATCACCGATACAACACTCAACGAACGAATCGTTGCAAATAAGCGTCTCTCACCCCATTCAACATTCGGTTAGAGGAATTATCCTCGTACGAAGCGCTGGAAAGGGTCGAGCTGGAACCTTTGGAAGAAAGAAGTTGGCAAAGGGTTGCGATACCAGTTACATAAGTCGCTTCTCATGCTCGTAGCGATGCACAGGGTGTACTGAAATTTCGTAGAACAATTTCGATGCTTATCCTGTTGGAGAAATTTGTTTCTCTTATTTATTTTAACCGATATTTCGAAGTAATTTTGACGGATAAAAATTATGCCAAGCGAAAGAACAGGATAAATAGAATAAATAGTTTGGCATAGGTTGAATAATCGCGATAGAAGTTTGTTAAAGTATCACTTTTGGAACATGTTTTTGGAGTGTTACGAAAGTAACGTATATTATTAATTTTTATTACTTGGAACAGGAATTCTTGTTGCAAAACGCGAGAACGTTAGTCTTAGAAATTACTGTTGCAGAAATTTGTTTCTGTTATTTATTTTTCTATTATCCTTTTGATGCGACAGTTTCACTGCTTAGCTTCGATCAACAATCTCCTTCGTTTCTTCTGTTGTTTTCTTCCTTTCTTCTGCTTCTTCGTGCATCCGTATCTGTGCATAAGACGTTTTTAACGAGACGTTTTACGTGTATCTACTTTTGAAAGACAGATTATCCTATCGGTTCGACAAAGAAATAGGAAGAAAGGAATCTTCAGCCTGGAGAATATGTTACGTTACAATATTATAAATTGCAAGTTGATTGTAAACCTAGCTTTTCGTTAGAAAGGTAGAAATTATACATACGACAAGAATGGAATTTTTCCCTTGAAAAATGTTGTACAAAATTTCGAGGTATTTTAGTAGAGTGGAATAGCTGCGATCAAGTTTCCTGTAAAAGAAAAATGATCCCGTCGATTCCACGAAGATATAACTTTTCGCCCATGAACACTATTATATGTGTATTTATTTCACCATACACTACTCGTGTTTCTGACATTTACTTTTATTTTACACACTTGTCTAGATCCGTAACAACCAGTACAATTAAATATATTTTGTCCATATGAATTAAAAGTAACCGTATACAAGCCTTTCTGTCCTTTTTTATATTTACGTCCTCCTCGTTGCTGGTATTCTTTCTCTCGTAGCTAATTTCGCGAAAATTTGATTTTCATATTTTCTGCTAATTTTACGCGCTTCCTGTACAATTCCGTTTGTTAGCGTGTTCTCATAAAACTATTACATTACAGTATTATACATTGCAATCTAATCTTAAACCTAGTCCTTTGATAAAAAGAAAAAAAAAAAAAAAAAAAGGGAAGAAGAAACATGGAAATAATTTAATTCGTCTAAAAATAGAAAATTGAATCTTCTCTTAAAAAAATTCTATATTGCACAACAATAAAATGTCTCGCTCCTGAAGAAACTATTACGGTACAGTATCGTGAATAAATTGCGATCCAATTCTAAGCTTAATCCTCCCTTTCCAAAAAATAAAATAAAATTAAAAAAAAAAAAAGAAGAAGAAACATGGAAATAATTTAATTCGTCTAAAAATAGAAAATTGAATCTTCTCTTAAAAAAATTCTATATTACACAACAATAAAATGTCTCGCTCCTGAAGAAACTATTACGGTACAGTATCGTGAATAAATTGCGATCCAATTCTAAGCTTAATCCTCCCTTTCCAAAAAATAAAATAAAATTAAAAAAAAAAAAAAAGAAGAAGAAACATGGAAATAATTTAATTCGTCTAAAAATAGAAAATTGAATCTTCTCTTAAAAAAATTCTATATTACACAACAATAAAATGTCTCGCTCCTGAAGAAACTATTACGGTACAGTATCGTGAATAAATTGCGATCCAATTCTAAGCTTAATCCTCCCCTTCCAAAAAATAAAATAAAATTAAAAAAAAAAAAAAAAGAAGAAGAAACATGGAAATAATTTAATTCGTCTAAAAATAGAAAATTGAATCTTCTCTTAAAAAAATTCTATATTGCACAACAATAAAATGTCTCGCTCCTGAAGAAACTATTACGGTACAGTATCGTGAATAAATTGCGATCCAATTCTAAGCTTAATCCTCCCCTTCCAAAAAATAAAATAAAATTAAAAAAAAAAAAAAAAAAATAGAAATCTTTTTATGCACGCAAAGAGAAAACAGAATTTTCCCTCTAAGAAATTGTATATTCTACAACAATAAAACGCTTCTGCCGAGAAAAGCCTCTGAAGAAATTATCGTATTACGGCGTTACAGAATTGCAATCCAATTCTAAACCTAATCCTTCGCCAGAAAATAATAGGAATTATCCTACAAAGCGTGCCACGAAGTTGCAATCCTTCTGGCCGAAGAGAATCTGTTATAAAATTCGCATTATAAAATCGCACAAGTCACCCTGTGTGTAAACGTGCGATCGAATCGGACGAAAAACGCGGCGCACTCAGCTTTTGCACTCGATGAGTACTGTGGGGTGCCTGGTGTGCCAAAGGGCGGGGGGAGGTTCGTGAGAAAAAGCGAAGCGCACCCTTTGTCGCTGCGCGTAATTACGCGCGCACTTAAATGCCTTTGGCCACGCGAGTCCACGGGGTCGCCGACCTTTTTTTCCAATGCTTTCCCTCTCCTCGCCGGCTTTTCTCCGTTTCTCCTTCGCTTTTCTCTCCTTTTCTCTTTCGTTTATTGAAACGCTATGGCGAACAACGCTCAGCACCGATCCTTTGTCCCCCGGAACTCTGTTCCTTCTTCTATCGCACACGTCCGTTTCGGGTCAGTTGGTGAATGAATCACTCGGATTAAAAGGCGTTTTGCCTGGTAATCTGATTAGGTGGTCGCCTTCAGCTGCACAGGACGTTTCAGAAACGTTGGCCAGAGATTTAGAAATTTATCGTGGAGCGTCTGTGTGTCGAAACGTAATGAGAAAAATAATTCATATATATATGTATACGATAGTTGCAAAAGGTATTTGCAATGATGTGTTCTTTATCAGGTTCTTTTATCTACATTTCTTTTTTCTTTTTTTCAATTTTCGTTAACGTTAACATTCCATCTGCACACCGATTCTATTGTTCGAGATTAATCAGTTTCTCAATTTTTGTTGATATAAGAATTTACACAGAGTTAGACGGACGAAAGGAACAACGACGAACAATAAAATTTTAAGTGAAATTTTGAAACGACTCGTTTGACCGAGCCTCGTGAGGTTTCTGCTAAAGCAAGTTCTATTTCCACTTGCAGAGGTTTCCGAGTTGCGAAGGTTCCACTGTATTATCTGTTACCTAACGTTACTCGGTTCTTTCGTAAAGCGTAACTTTCGAATTTAAAGATAAAATATCATAGACCTTCCGGAAGCCAAACTGACCGACTCCGGCTTTCGTAGATTTCTGCATTTAGTTTTACAGATAAGCTACACCGAGGCGAAACGTATCGCATCAAGATAAGAAGAATATTGGCCTGGCAACTAAGTGATCGCGGGTTTTGTCGATACCACCTAATGACAAAACCCGCAATCACTTACTTGCCAACCCAATATAACGACGTATTGTCGTTATATCGCGATCGTTTTAAATCGTCGATTCGATTGGATTCGCCTCGGTCTACCCTAACGCAGATAACGTCTTAATATACTTAAGAAAGAAATGTTTACTTGCACAAATCCACTTACCGTGCCAGCGGATGTTTATACGAAGTTATGCTTCTTTCTTCCATTCGAAACACTCTGTATACGTAATTACACGGGTTTTGTACTTTGTATTTTGTATCGTATCGCGCTGCGATGGTGGAAGATCGTATGCAAGGGGCGAGAATGACGTTGCTGGATTTTGAGTTTAATTCGTGCAGGGTGGGCGAAGTGGAGAATGGAATGTTGGAGTTGTGCGTGGGGCAACAGGTTGGCGAACGAACTCTTTTTCAGTAGCGGCAGGATTTTTTAAGCGCTTTCGAAGACGCGTGCAGCCGAGTCAAAGACCAAATTAAATTTGATTCTGTTCTTTAAGAATTGCTCGAAACTTTCTTCAAAAATACTTGCAAATATTCCAGAGCAAACTATTATAATTAAGTTAACTAACAAATATTCGTTACCTTTATCATATTAGAAGGCTAAAAAGGAAGCACCCAGCAGACCTCATAAAGGATATAACCTAGCAAACGCGAGGATGGTACCCCGCTGGGGGTAGCCACCAACATGTTAATATAACTGTTAAAAAATTCTACCAAATGTCCAAATTGGACAAATTATGAATTTCAATAAATAAATATAAAAAAAACCTTTATCATATTCGTTTCTGGATTATTACTGAGGAAGGGTAAAGTTTGAACAAAATTGAAAATCTGGCAGAACTTCAACGAACGAACACGTTGTCCTTTATCGAGCAGATAGGAAATGTTTAACAAAGTATAATATAAATGTTTCAAAACTGCCGTTCAACGCTGCCACCTACGAACTAATCAAAGTATGTAACTGATATGAGATTTGTGTTTTTTCGTGATTATTAAAAACGTGGAAGCGTTTAAGAATATTAACGTTTACCTTTGCTTTATCTTTCATACTTATTTATTCAGTAGATAACCGATAACAGATATACATAAAAGTTAATAAATAGTTAGATAGACGATAGATAGTAAATACATATGTGGAATAGTAAATATGTAGTAGAATATGTAGCACAGAAAAAGTAAGGGAAAAACAAGATTGTTTGTGTGTGCGTGTGTGTGTACCATAGATGAATAAACGAGAATGCAAGGCAATAGGAAAAATAATAGCGAACCGAGTAACTTTTATAGCCAGGTGACTGAAAATAAACTAAACTACTACTAACTGCCATTATCACTTATTTATTTGCATCGCGTTGTTGCGATTCCAATTAATTACGTGCTGCTGTTAACAAATTAAATTACGATACTCGGATACGTATCTATTTAAAACTCGTTCTTTCATGGAACGAATATAACGTAAACGTCGAGTTGTAAAGAAAGTTTTCAAGCAAATAGAGCCATCCTATTCATCGAACAAATAGAACCACGTTGACATACTTTCGCAAAGATGTTGGACCAGGATCCACGCTGAAGTTCGAACCAATTTCAACTTCCAACTGTTAATCTATTTGCCCGAGCTAGCCAGCTTTTGAATCTTTACGGGACGACTTCCGAAAGGAGCGCCTTACCAAACTCTCTTTCCCTGTTTTCCATGAAAAATCCACAGGGAAACGGCGAAGCACGTTAGCTTCCTGCTTCTTTGAACTCTATTTTCTAAGTAACCAACCGACTACGATTTTCGACTATTCGCGGACCAACAGCTTTCTTCTTGGATTCGCAGTAGCTCTTACGCTCGCTTCTGCGAGCCTAATCCTTTCGCTGCCATCGGTTTTACAGAATGTTTCGAAGTTACATCATAGCTATAGTTAATCACGGTTATATTCGATCGTCGCAATGCTCATTGAACTATCGTAGTAGCTGAAACTCGACCTGTATATTACGATCGTGACTATTGAGTTGGCAACTAAGTGATTGCGGAATTTGTCAATACCACCTAATGACAAAATCCGCAGTCACTTAGTTGCCACTCAATATAATCATAGGATAAAACACGAGCGTTTAATTAACAGATAGACTGGCTAGTAAACGTTTGTCTGGAAAGTTTCTTTCGTTTAATAAGGAAATAATAGACGAACAACAGTTTTTGTTTTATATTATTTATAATATTTTTGTTCACGCGTAGAGACGCTTCTTTATAGCGATTATAATCGGAATTTGTCAAGCGTGCGACGTCGCAGCAACTGGCGAAAAAAGAGGAAAAGGGAAAAGATTGCAACGTTTGCTCTTCGAAAATCTATTTCTCGACGCATCGATCAGCTTGCTTTTCCTGCCTCTCAGCAGAAGACTGAGCTTCGATTTTATGTGCAAGCCTGACACTCGAGATAAAGAGAGATAAGCGAGCAGGATGGCCAATGGTAGTCGAGGTCGAACCCTTTCGGCTGCACTCGAATAAAAGGGTTAAAGCCAACGTGTACACGAGTAGGCGTTGTAAATATTTGCGCGATTGCTCCCGCGGGAATTGCCCGGCGAAGAGAGAAGAGCCGTTTCGCATCCGGCGTTGTATCTCGACGATCGCTTCGCTTCCACACTCTCTCGTTTCTCCTTTTCCGTGTATCCTACGACGATGTGGATGACACACGTTCTCCGCAGCCAGGCGACTGTACAACGCCATACAATCTGTTATACAATGCCACTACGATAATCGTTTGCGTGGAATATACAGCGCGATAGAATCGACATTTTATTGGGTTAGATGAAATTGCACAACAGTCGCCTGGCTCTGGGTTACAGGGATTATCGTCGCGAAAAGGTGTCGGTTTTAGAGATTATTGCCAACTCTGCCTCTGCCTAGAACTCTCTTTTTACGGTTTGCGTAGATCGAGTTCCGATGACATTTTTCACTTGGTCTTTCCAGAAGATTTTTAACCGATATTTTGAAGTAATTTCGACGGATAAAAATTATGCCAAGCGAAAGAACAGGATAAGTAGAATAAATAGTTTGGTATAGGTTGAATAATCGCGATAGAAGCATTGTTAAAGCATCACTTTTGGAACATGTTTTTGGGGTGTTACGAAAGTAACGTATACTACTAACTTTTATTACTTGGAACAGGAATTCTTGTTGCAGAACGTGAGAACGTTAGTTTTAGAAATTACTGCCAACTTTGGATCTTCATTTTAGAATCTTGTTCCGGGTATAGGGGCAATGGCCTGCAACATTTTCTACCTCTCCGATACGAACTTGTAATTTTCACTCGAGAAAATTGACCGGCTAAATACTACGAATTATATCATATCATAATTTCCCTGTTGTTCGTTAATTTTACAATCATCGATTGTACCCGATTCTTACGCTTATCAATCAGTTAGCTGTTTTTGACGAGTATATTCGTCAGCGTGATCGACGAGTATACTCGTCAATACGATCGACGAATATACTCGTCATGAAGAAATGGCGATATTCCGCATCAGGACGAGTATACTCGTCACGCGTAAAGGTAGTTAGAATTTGCCGTGTATTTAGTTATCGCAGTAAATGGCCATAAGAGAATTGAAAAATAAAACGGTCATTTCGCTACGACTTAATTCTATATGATAACAGCTACGCGTACACTGCGCATGACGAGTATACTCGTCGTCGATTACTTTTTACCACACAGTTTACGTATACGCTTCCCAAAGAGGTCGCAACAGCTAACTGGTCAATTATCGTAAGAAGCTGATTGCAATTCTCTGGAAGACTTTGACTCCTACAGACGCGACGATGACTAATAGAGATAGAGATTGGATTTCTTAGTACCGCGCTAAACACTATTCACTGTTTCAACATAGCGTATTAACGTCTCATCAGTCACCTACTCGTACACGCTAGATCCTAATCTGGTCAGGGTTTCAGCAATCATAATCGGCACAATGTTACGAGTTTCAACTTTCAACGTATGCGTTGTCGTATCCTCGTCACTCACCAGTCGTGTTTCTCGATGATCGGTATTGGGATCTTTCGAGTAACAGCGATAAAAGCAAGCGATTTTTATGAATTTCTTCTGGACTAATTACCGGTCGTACGGGACTAGATCTCCTTGACACGTAAATACGACGTTGAGGTACGAGAGTAATATTTTTTACGACTTTCTGATTCTTGTGATTTATTAACTTTTCAAACTATCACGTTACTTACAACTTACAGTAAACTAGCGTGCACGATAGTCGAAGAACTAATCGATTGAACAGTGGCCTGTTTGCTTCTGACGAGTATACTCGTCATGAATTTTCAACGACTGTTATTATGAACTTAAACATTGCCAGAAAATAATATGCCACGCGAGACAATTCGGTGGAATAGCCGATATACGCGATGTAATTGCGTAAAGTACACAAATGAGGATGCATCGAGGAAAATAATCGACTCAATTTATGAAAAGATTTATACGCAGCGTAACCGATATACCAAGGAGGATAATCGAATGGACTGTTTCCTATAAAATAAAACAGAAATTTTCAGTCTTCGTGGCGAATGATAGTTTCTTATTTCACACGACGAGTATACGCGTGGAACGCGGTTAACCGGTTGAAACTAATAAATATCAGACTGTTTGATATTCTTAGGTGAATTTTTGGGTGAGGCGACGATAGACGATGTGACACGAAGCTGGCAATACGTACGCGTGTGTTGGACGTGTCCATGGACACGAGAGAAAGGAGAAAGAGAAATTCGTGGGGGACAAAAGGGACGCGTCTGGACGGCGCAGGCTCGGAGTATGGGCGTCGCGACGCTTCCTCGTCCCCTCGTCAGTGCCGCTCTAACGATTCACGAGTCGTGCTTTCGCCATTCACCGCGAAATACTCGTCTCGATCTCTTTTCTCTCCTCTGTTTCCATCTCTCAGATACGCACACGTATACAAGTATACGTATATATGTACACACGTATGTGACGGTTGTTATGAAAGTGGCGTAACTCGTGTACGTAATTCCTCGTTTCGAAATAATTTCGTTGCACTTGAAGATGTTTTCTTACGAAAGGATATCTCGTCTCTTTAATAATAATTTCTAGCTCATTTATATAACACATTATACATGTATATATATCTTGATATTGATCAAGATATTTGCTGCAAATAGAAAGTAATATTTCACAGAGAAAAAGTATTTAAACGGTCGACTGATAACCATAATATCGACAATCCTGGATATTCGCTCATTGGCACGATGTATATTTCGATATTGATTAAGACGTATACAGGGTCCTGGCCGTGTAACATGTACAAACGAGAATGATTTCTCACGGAATGATAGCGAGAGCTACGGAATACAACTTTCTCGTACGACGTTTCCTCTTTTTGTTCTTCTTTCTTTTTTTTTCTTTTTTCTTCTTCTTGAGAAAATCATTAAATGGAGATTCTCGCGAAACGAAGACAGCCGAGTCCGAAATACCGGGCGCGAATCGATAATTGACGGAGGACCTTTCTACGCGTGAAGATACATCGTGAACGTAACTAATTTTGCTCGCAACACGTTTTGTCTACGAGAAAAACAAATTCGAATATTTATCGTACGCGTGTACTTAAGCAACTCGGAAACGACGTTCAAACTTCGTCCTCTCGAAAGTGAATCCTCAAGCGAGACGTCATTTTCTTTCACGTCTTCCGCTCCACGTCTCCTACTTGTTTTCGTACGTAGAGTAACTTGTATTTTGTAAAGATAATTTATCCCTATCCGCTTGCGTTTACAAAGTTAGAACAGCGCAAGTATACTCGGCAAATTTTCAAGGTCGATCATTCTCTCTAGGACCGAGTGAATTCGGACGAAAAGAGCGCGTCCTTTACATTGAACCGGCAACTAAGTGATCGCGGAATTTGTCATTAGGTGGCATTGACAAAATCCGCAATCGCTTAGTTGCCAACCCAATATCTTCTTCTGGTTATCTCGCAAGGAATAAAAACACGATCTCGTCTGTACGTGTTATTCGCACGGAGCCTGTATGATATCGATCAGTGACGTTTCTTTCCATCTTGTACCGTTTCACAGTTACGTACAGCTTGTCCCAGTTACGTGGGACACCCTGTAGAGTCTGCTTTTCGGTCTGGCTCCTCTGTCTCTTTGCGTCTGAACGCATACGCGCTCGCGATCTCGTAGACAGCTTCTAACACCTGTGCACATATGAGGCACACCTGCGTGCCTCTTACACGCGCGTGCACGTGCGGACAAGCGTAGGCGTGCTCTTCCAACGATCCTCTCTACATCGCTGCCCGGTAAGATCGTCACTTTGTGTCGCTGTTATTGTGTTTACGTGTATGCGATTTCGGTTTATGATAAAGTCGGTGCAGACGAGACGAACAAACGTCGCGTCACGCGAGTGCCACAATTTCTCACACAATGATATTCGTTGGCTGGAAAATTGCTTGTGGCTGAAGTTACTTTTGTCGCTCGAAAGATTTGATCGCTAACTTACTTCCGGTGAAATTTCCACGATTCGAGGATAGAAAATCGATGGACCTTTCGATGCTTAGTCGAGAAGAGACACGCGAATGAAAAAAGAAAACGTTTTGATTTGTCGTATTTTATCGGTTTAAAATGAAAAGTACTCGAAGCGCGTCGCGATCATTTGAAGAACGTAACAGACGAAAGTCGTCGGAAGTAACGGAGAGTTGTTTTCAAAGAGTTCGATTATCGTCGATCGACGATTTCTTAGTTTGCATGCGGCATTTTTCAGATCTTTCCACGCTGCTGTGCCCTTCGTCGTTGTTTTCCCACGGTTCGCCCGTTGTTTCGTGGAAATCTCTGTCGTTTCTTGATACGTTCACTGCCATTGACATCGGTGACGTAGGATCATCGAATTTTGTACGACGAGTAAGATAAAATAATTTCTTGGAAAACGTTCGCCAATGCGAACCACTTAGATAACATTGTCAGAGAAATAAACGCGCAAATAAGATATGGCATTTTGGCAAAATTAAATGCCCTTGTTTTATATGCAAATTCGAAAGTGCATTGAATACACGTAGTATGAAAAGATATACAAAACATCCGAAGTATACTAACACGTTATATGTAAAACAATCTTCTGTCAAGATTCTACGTTTTTAATTATATTCTGAAAAATATGAATTCGCATAAGAAACCGTAATCTACTTACGAGTGGCAAGCTTGAAAGTGCAAAATTGCAGAAACTGCACGTGATATGAAAAAGTACACAAAACATTCAAAGTATAGCGCTTTCTATAATACGTAACAGGTAGAATAATTTTCTACCAAGGTTTTTGCATTTTTAATTACATTCTGAAAAATATGAATTCGCATAAGAATCCGCAATCTACTTACGAGTGGAAGGCTTGAAAGTGCAAAATTGCAGAAATTGCACATAATATGAAAAAGTATGCGAAACATTCAAAGTATACCACTTTTTACAACGCGTTGTATGTAAAACGATCTTCTGTCAAAATTTTGCTTTTTTAATTACATTATGCGAAATATGAATTCGCATAAGAATCCGCAATCTACTTACTGTAGAAGCATTCAAAGTATAGTGCTTGCTATAATGCGTAACAGGTAGAATAATTTTCTACCAAGATTTTGCATTTGTAATTGCATTCTGAAAAATATGAATTAGCTTAAAAAATCCACAGTGAATTCGTAATGCGATATATTTCCATATAAAATAAACGTAGAATTCTCGTGGCAGTGAACGTGTTAATTGTCCGCTAAATTGATGTTGTTTGTCGTTGTTTGCTATTGTTGCACTGTATATTGGAAATGTATATGACGATAGTTTGATGCGGTTCCTTGCTGTACAATTAATGCGTTACTTATTGCGTATACGTTATACATGCAGAAGTTCCAGCGGAATGAGCTCGATTAGGCTAATAGGGAGACCGAGCGTGGACAAGATCGGAGATTTGGAGATGGCGTCGAGAAGTGGAGAACGCGAAGAGAGATCCTAAAGCGATTTGGCAGAGAATTGTACTTTTGGGCAAGCAGTATCTGCGATAAGGGAACGTTATCGCGTGAGATTAATTGGCTGTAAAAGCAGATTGTGAGATTAGATTTCTGTTTAAGTTTGGACAGAGACGAATGTTTCAGGAAATTATTCCAGAGGTTTAGAATTAGGCAAACGTAGATTAGTTTCAAATTAAACAAATGTTGATACGCTTCGAATACTCTGGATTATTCGTCATTATCTCTAAATTATGCGACTTTCGTGTTTTTCGCGAGTAAATGTTCCTGCGACTGTTGGTGTCTTCTTTAACCGGTTCGCTGTTTCTCACGAGTATACTCGTCAAGAAAAAATGGCAATATTTGTCGGTAATAAAATTGAGAAATAAAGCAGCCATTTCGTCACAACTTGATTCCATGTTATTGGTTGGCAACTAAGTGATTGCGGACTTTGTCAATACGACCAAATGATAAAATCCGCAATCACTTAGTTGCCAAGCCAATATAAATCAGCGCTCCGAGCGGAGATACTTGCAAACACTTGTCGCTCGTCGGTACAAATATGGCCTGTTTGTAAAACGAGAGCGACGATTTCGCTGAATTACGACCTCTGTCGGCCAGATAACGCTAAATTAGGGGATAAAGAACAAACACGCGATTGTCGTTGGCCAATTGCCGGCTTAACGAGGTGTGCAGAAAAGTCGAACGACGCGTCATGGAGAATACCTAACGAGTTTCACTCGAACAAGGGCAGTTCTCTGTGACGAGTTCTACTCTGCTCTTCTTATAACTTTTTCTTCTCTCTTCTATGCTTCTTTGGCTTTTTTCGCCTGCAGGCAATCGTAAATCATAGCCAAGATCGATTACATTCTTATTCGCTCGTGATTAATCGACCGTCTTAACTTGGCTGATTAATCGATCCTTTAATTGGAAATTAAATCGCCGATTCGAACTTTGTTATCAGTCTGTTAGAATTTTATTTATTATTTTAGTTATCTCTCGGTTAGAATTTCACTCTGCGAAGAGTACAAAATTCTGCTGGCTAATCCATCATTGGTAACATAAAAATCAACGCAATTATTGATATAATTATTGATACAATTGACATAAAGATTATAGCCAACTACCGTTCGATAAAACGAGAGAAAAAGCAACGGATGCTATTAACAAAATGCGAATTTGTTTTTACAGTGGACGCTTGAATAATACGAAGTTATTGTCGATATGGATTGGCAACTAAGTGATTGCAGATCTTGTCATTAGGTGGTATTGACAAAAGCCGCAATCACTTAGTTGCCAACCTAATATTAGATACGATATTGGTCGCTGGTAAAGTTGTTTCCTATTTTTAAGGAATTTAACAAATTAATAAATGTTCTTTGGTACCTTTTCATCAGGGAAATTGTTCTCAAGCGTATCACGCTAAACAAAGTCACTTGCAAATATCTTTGAATATGTTCGTTGATTTTGAATAAGATGTCGCACTCGTTAGATGCTGCTCGGACAGTTCGTTCAGATTTCTAACTCCTTGGTCGATGTAAAAAATCATACGGAGAAGTTTCTGGCCGAAAAATCCGAGAGGTTCCGCAAGCATGGAACATCTCGGAATTGCGTGAAAGATGGAGAAAGCCTGTGGAACGAAATGACATAAATATAATTCGACAAATATGTATCGAATGGAAATGTAAATCGAAACGAAATTTCCGAGCTCGGTCGACCGTTCGACGATCTCCTGGCTATATGCTCGTCACATGTCAACGTACGATCCTGAAAATCTTAATATCCAGAACGCTTGTTGCTATCGTGGCATAGCTGTTTCTCTACGCTGGGCCGCGTCTCGATTAAATCGCGGATTTTTTCCATTCGTTACGAGAGCGTGCGCGAACGAGCGTAAATAAAGTGCAAAAAGTACGGAAAGACATTGGCGGAGGGTAGCGTACGTACGCGAGGAAACAAAATGGAAGAGATAAATAAGACGTTGACGACGAGCGAGCACGAATAAAGAGTCATATTCTTATTCGAGTTGTATTTGCTTACGAGCGCCTCTAGAAATACGAATTTGCATAAGTATTCGTAGCTGAACGATAATCGCGTGGAAGGAGAAATTGCGGAATATTTTTATTGCGATTTTTTATCGGAAGAACAGCCGGAGAAGAGTATTGATTCGTGATAGCGGATATTTGCAGTAAATACGAAAGAGCTTGAAATTGCTGGAAGCTAGAAAAGAAACGATAACACCGTCGTAAAAGTAATTTGTTTCTGATAACGATAACGCGGATATTTTCCTCGCTGAAAAATATGTCGCGGCCGGAATCGACGGAGAAATTGGAATCGTCGAAATTATCTGGAAAATACTTGGACTCTAGCGGCGTGAAAACTTCCGCGTCGATTCACCAGCATTGTACCAGCACAGCGGATACTAAAGTCGTTTTATAGGAAATATTTCTTAAAAAACGCTCATCTCCGAGCGTTTCTAAAATAAACACGGAGAAAGCACTGTTTATCGAAGAGTTTCTCGCGCAAAGAAAAGAGTTTCGCAACGTGGAATATGTTCGACGAATGTTTGGCGTTGGAAAATTCTCTTGGCTGATGGAAGTATCGTAGACGTAAAAAAATAAAACGCAGCGATCCTAGTGAAAAGTATGAAAACTGGTGGGTTCGAGTTGAGACTTTATGTTTACATTTCGAAGTGTCTCCTGCTTTCGAACGTGTGGTTGAAAGATCGAGTTTCTCCGAATTTCATGCTCGTTTTGCTCACAAAATCACCGAACGCAACGCGAATCTTTTTTGCCGGTTCTCGTCTCGAATTTCTCGACAGTGCGACGCGCTATCGCGTTTATCGTTCCACGCGGACGAAAGTGTACGACGCGGTGATCTTGCGGGTCAAACAATGTGTCCACGATATCGATACATCTTTCGTCATAACGTTCCTCTATATGTATATTTTTGTCGTAACTTTTTTTTATAAAGCGTTTGCATTTTTACATTCTTTTTAAATTTCTTTTCGTAGAATAAACTTCGATCGTTTAAAATCGAGATAACCCGTATAACGTAGATGGATTTCTAGAAATTACTTGAATGATACTTGAGAATTTTACGTATCGATACATCAGCCACGATAACGTTCGTCTGTAAGTATATTTTTGTCATAATTCTTTTTACAAAGCGTTTGTAGACCTATGTTTGCGTATAACGTTCGACCATTTAAAATGAAGACACCGTGTATAACGTAGAACGCAAACGAACTTACACGAATAATTTCAATGACGCTCAAGAGCTTTTTCGAGTGACTTTAGGGCCTCTTTATGGTAGGCCAATATACTTGGATTACCACTTACTGAATTTGCTGCATCACTTGCCATTCTGTCAGCGCCCCCTCTTTCTCTTTCTCTCTCTCGTTTTATTCAATTTTTATACGAGATGCGACACACCCAAACGAGATCCGAGTGACTCGTTCGTTCAGTAGAATTTCATGTTACTTACCAGTAATTAGTTTAATAATGGAATTCGCAGATTCGGTGACTCGCAGAATCGAAAGTAATCTGACGTAGCGGTTGTTAACACTTTACCGACCGATAGCCGATTAATCGGTATTTTGTCGTCGACGCTTACCGACCGATAGCCTATTAATCGGTTTTTTGTCGCCGACTATCTTTCTCATTATTTGAGCAGTAATTTGTTATTTAGTACCAAGGTACCTTGCCCAGTTGCGTCAGTTGCGTTGCTTTGTAAGCTGCCACAATTTTATACCAATTTGATAAACTTACCGTTCGCTATGAACGAAAAGAATGATATTGGAGAGTCTAAACCGAAACAAAGCCGGCGCCCGGGAGAATCTGCGCCTGAAGTGCCGGTCGGACGTGAGTATGCTGTTGAACCGCTAGCGGTCGGTAAAGTGTTAATATCGTTGGTGCTTTTTTACTTGAAATAATTCTCAGAGGCTGGAATGTCGCGATAACGTGGAAATTAGCGTATTAAAAATAGTATTAAATCGTATATGAAAGTTATATATAAGGAAAAGAGTCGTAGAAACTTTGCCGGATGATCCGAATCTGTGCGAGAATATTCCGACGCGGCGGATCTGATCCATCGAAACGCAAGGACTCGACCGTTTCCATAATCCGAAACTTCCATTAAATTTTCGTTAACGAACGAAGGGAAGAAAAGAAGGGAAAAGAAACAAAGGAAGAAAGAAAATCAATACGCCCATAAAAATGATATGAAAAGGAAGGATAAAACATGGCCAATATAAAAAAAAAATTGGACGAAACAATTTCCAGACGAACGAACGAACGTTGAAAGAAGGCTGAAAGTTTGCCGTGTGATTATTTTTAAAATAACGTCGTTTAGAGCGAAGCGCGGAAAATCAGGGTCGAGGGAAATGTAGATGCGCGAAACAATTGACGGTGTTGAAATTACGGGTATTTACCGCCAGAGGGGAAAACTTGGCGTGGCTTATGAAATTATTATGCCGGCCATCGGTAGAAACTCACGGTCCACGCCGCGTTGTCTTTTCCATTTTACGCGGCTTAACCGTGACGCACCGTTTTCCCGCTACTTTCACGATGCTTATACGCCTCTCCCCGAGGCGGCGAATCGATCGACCAACTCCCTTTGCATCCTTCCAACTCGTTATTTCCGCTCTACCTTTCATTTCGTATTGTGTCTTCGTTAATACTGCTTTACGGGCTCTGTATATTTTTCCAACAGAGTGAAAAGTGCAGATTATTGTTAAAGCGCGATGTATGTCCTACGTACGTCGATAACATCGCGGCGGTCTGAAATTTGCGACTGGACCGCGGATATTTGTGCGTTTGTATTAGGAGATTTACCGGCGCAAAAATGCGCAAAACGTGCACGCGATGCGTAAAGATATAAAATGTGTATAAAATATATAAAGACGTACGAAGATACGTAAAGATTCGTAATACGTTGAGTATTTGCTAGACGGGAGGAATATCTCTTTAGAAACCAATTTATCATCCATTTGGCAAGGTTCACGAAAGTACGTATTTTATTGAGTTGGTAACTCTGGATATGTAGGTTTTGTCAATACCGACTAATCCGCATTCCTTAGTTGCCAAATCATTAAAATGTATATAAAGTACATAAAGACGTACGAAGATACGTAAAGATTCGTAATACGTCGAGTATACTCGTCGAATATTTGCCAGACGAGAGAATTATCTGTTTAGGTACCAGTTTATCATCCATTTGGCAAAGTTCATGAAAATACGAATTTTTTGGCTTGGCAACTAAGGATATGCAGATTTTGTCAATACCGACTAATCCGCATTCCTTAGTTGCCAAATCATTAAAATGTATATAAAATACATAAAGACGTACGAAGATACGTAAAGATTCGTAATACGTCGAGTATACTCGTCGAATATTTGCCAGAAGAGAGGATTATCTGTTTAGGTACCAGTTTATCATCCATTTGGCAAAGTTCATGAAAATACGAATTTTTTGACTTGGCAACTAAGGATATGCAGATTTTGTCAATACCGACTAATCCGCATTCCTTAGTTGCCAAATCATTAAAATGTATATAAAATACATAAAGACGTACGAAGATACGTAAAGATTCGTAATACGTCGAGTATACTCGTCGAATATTTGCCAGACGAGAGAAATATCTGTTTAGGTACCAGTTTATCATCCATTTGGCAAAGTTCATGAAAATACGAATTTTTTGACTTGGCAACTAAGGATATGCAGATTTTGTCAATACCGACTAATCCGCATTCCTTAGTTGCCAAATCATTAAAATGTATATAAAATACATAAAGACGTACGAAGATACGTAAAGATTCGTAATACGTCGAGTATACTCGTCGAATATTTGCCAGAAGAGAGGATTATCTGTTTAGGTACCAGTTTATCATCCATTTGGCAAAGTTCATGAAAATACGAATTTTTGGCTTGGCAACTAAGTGATTGCGGGTTTTGTTATTAGTTGGTATTGACAAAACCCGCAATCACTTAGTTGCCAACCCAATACTTTTTCGAGTAGCGTAGAGTTTACGAGATAATTGCGCTGATCGATGGCAATGAACCGGTCTCTATATAAACACGACGTTGCTTATGGAAATGACCTAATTACGTATATCTCTAATTATATCTCTAACACTCTAGTGTGTCATCTACGATCCACGCGATCTCAATCTTGTCAGCAATGCTAGGAATTCATCGCGTCGACAATGATCGTCAGACGATTTAACATCGGTAAACCGTGGTACGTTGAAACGCAGCAACCCACCGTTGCAAATGAAATTTCGTTCCGCACGATCCTCTGATCCTGATAACGCACGCATTAGCTGCTATCCAGCTCACAGCGTCGAACAACGAGGCTACGCCACGGGGAACTGGTTTAGTCCTGTGATTACACGAGTTGCCATTTAATCCGGCCGTGGGCCGTGGTTACTCCGAGTAAAAGGATCTTGCTGTGTTTCCACTCGCGGAAATCGAAAGAACACGAGACCAACGTGAAACATTACCATTACGAGTATTATTTGTTAGTCGAACAAAAGGTCATTATGATGTTGACAGGACGAATCTCGAGGCAGGTTTTAACTCGGCATTTGATAGTTCAAGTTTGCCAGATAAATTCTTCTCAACCAGTTGGCTGATTTCAACGTTTTCTGACAAGCTGAATTGGTACGAAGCTTCGGTACGTCGAATTTTCGTTCGTCGAACCTCTTCTGCTTGGAAATGTCGATGGATCGAAACCTCTGGAAGTCGAAGATCTCTCGCTACTTCCCTCGAAGTCCGAGTTGGCGAGCTTCAAAAACCGTTATTTCGTTGCAACTTGATTTTGTATTATAACAGCCACTCGTACTCCCAGTCTGACGAGTATACTTGTCGTCGTTTATTTTTTGCCACATAGTTTCGGTACACGCTTTTCGAGGAGATCGTATCAGTTGACTGGTTATCTTCGCGCGCGTATTATGTTTCATTTCCGAAATTCCGAAAAACTAGACGTGGTCGGTAGAGATATTTGTTTGTCTGCTTCTTCGTTGCACACGTGTATAGTGTCCTTTATTGTAAAAGTTCCATGGACGTAAAAAGCTACTTTTTATTCAATATAAATTATAGTGTTCGACATAGTGGAATTATTGGATTGGCAACTAAGTGATTACGGATTTTGTCATTAGGTGGTATTGACAAAGTCCGCAATTACTTAGTTGCCAACCCAATAGATATGGCTGTGTTATAATATCAGATAAGCACACACGTTTATTTATTTATTCGTTAGTTGATACAGATTTATATAATAAACGCCATACGTGTAGACGATACATAATATATAAGTTATAGTTAATTAGTTGACATAAAACAGTTCACGAACGTCCATTGTTGTTTATTTGGAAATATCGGGTCGAAACAGTAGGAAACTTCATAAATCGGAACGTGCGGTAATCTGGAGCGAAGATTTCTGGGAATTTCTATTGTTGCGATTTAAAATTCATTTTTAAGTAAATCTCGGCAAATTTTTTATTCTTCAGGTAATTCGATATTAATAAAAATCAGCGTGCGAAAGTACGTGTTAAATTAATTAGATGCAAGTAGACCTGATTAGAATTTAACTCTACGAAAATGAGACTCATATGGGAGATATTAAATTAATCGACTAAAGATATTTTCCTTTTGACTTTTGTTTTCCTTCTGTTCTTTCTTTATCCCATTGTCGAAGGTATTTTCATCGATGTCTTTCTTCCACGGGACACTGTGGAATACCGTGATTGTTCTCGATGATTGTTTGCTTCATTTCCTGCATCCTGTCTCCGAGCAGTCCTATCGATCGGCCATTGTCCGCGCTTTTTCTGCGAATAATAAACGGGCGCGGCCCAATTTGCGTTAAACACCGCTGCCATACGTTCGAAAGCGGAATGTCCATGTTGAAACGCGTATTAAATACCTCGGCTCTGTTATATCTACATTCGGTACATTCCAATATATCGGCTTGGCAACTAAATGATTGCGGGTTTTGTCGTTAGATCGTATTGACAAAATCCGCAATCACTTAGTTGCCGACCCAATAATTAGACTGCAGATTTCTACGTTATCGTGAGAAATTCGAAGATACAAAACCGCGTACGACGATATAGGGCGTGCGACATGGAAAAACTTGTAAAATAGCGAAAGTACTGTTTTCGTGATATTTAATAGGTGAGTCAGGTTTCTATGAGAATTTCGTACACGGTAGCGTGCAAATGCTTTCGGCCACAGATTTTCTACTTTATATTTCGAAAGCGACATTTGTAAGAAATGTAATGTTACGTGTAATACCATAGTCTACAGCGTGTAACAGCGTTTAATGCAAGTTCAGTCACGTAACAACGATCTCGCACGTAACAGCAACGTGCAGGAACATAAACGTTGAACAACATCATCAGGGTGCAGTTAAATTATTATTATTTGATGAAAGTACCAAAGAATATCTAATTTGTCACTACGAAACAGGAATGGGAATTAGTAAAAATTATTTTGCTTCTACAATTAAGTGGATACTATTATTGGGTTGGCAACTAAGTGATTGCGGATTTTGTCAACACCACCTAATGTCGAAACCCGCGATCACTTAGTTGCCAAGCCAATATTTTTAATAGTCGCCTGTCGAAACGCAGAATATTCTCCAGCTTCGTGGAAAGCAGTTGGCGATTTGAAATTTCATCGATGATAGGTAAGTGAAATGGGGGGTGTAAATTAGTTGCTTGGTTGGTTAGTCTCTGGTTCGTGAGTCGAGATGGGAGCCAGGTAGAGGGTAATTGATCGATACTTTTTCTATACGGCGATGAAAAATTGAAAGGCCTTGCAGACAGGGTTGAAAAGGTTGCTATAGGAACCATAGGCATAGCTGTGAACTGTCCATCGCGTTACCTCATCGATATTCAGTCTCTGTCGTTGAAAAGTTATCACGTCGCTGGATTTTCTTTCCTTTTTCCCTGCCTTGTTAAAATTCACTGTCGAAATCGTAATAGCTTGGAATACGTATTGCACGTTATATAATTACATATAGTTGAGTTACATAATTATATATATGTTGAATTTGTTGTATTTGTTGTATCTGTTGTATCTGTTGTGTCTGTTCTGTTTGTTGCATTTGTTGTATCTGTTGTATTTTGTTGTATTTGTTCCATTTGTTGTATTTGTTCCATTTGTTGTATTTGTTGTATTTGTTGTATCTGTTGTATCTGTTGTATTTGTTGTATTTGTTGTATTTGTTGTATTTGTTGTATTTGTTGTATTTGTTGTATTTGTTGTATTTGTTGTATTTGTTGTATTTGTTGTATTTGTTGTATTTGTTGTATTTGTTGTATTTGTTGTATTTGTTGTATTTGTTGTATTTGTTGTATTTGTTGTATTTGTTGTATTTGTTGTATTTGTTGTATTTGTTGTATCTGTTGTATCTGTTGTATCTGTTGTATCTGTTGTATCTGTTGTATCTGTTGTATCTGTTGTATCTGTTGTATCTGTTGCATTTGTTGTATCTGTTCTATTTGTTCTATTGTTCTATTGGAATGTACATATATATACGTAAATTCTATAGAATTCAAACTACCCACCAATCGACACTTCTACTTTTGCTTTATTTTACCGCCAGCTATTTTACCGAGTAGATTAGATCACGAGAGAAGAACGGTAATTTACTACTTAGAAAATCAATTCTCGATTTTCGAGATCAAATTTGTAGTAAATTTGTTATTAACTGTTATTGCATATAATTGAATTTATTCCCAAAATAAACTCGATTTTCATCGAAAATTTCATCGAAAAAGTCTACAAAGTGTACTTCTTAAATTTTCGTTAAAAATCCACATAAAAAAGTCGCAAAAAGTAAACCTTGTCGATATTTCCTCGCCGCTCCGACCAACTGCAATTTTCCCAACGTTGTATCCAATACGTCGTTCGCTAAACTAAATACTTTTAACTTAAAAAAAAAAGCAAAATTCAATTCGTTTGATCCAACTTTTAAAAACTCCTTCTATCCTCAAGCCCACGTGGCGAAAGTTACGTTCCTCGCCGTATATAGCACCAAATAGTATCAGCTATTATTTACGAAACTTAACAATTCGCTGACACCCTGTATATTATACAAAACGTTACATTAAAAAGTTTCCAATCGACTTGCAATGCTTTGTGTGTGTGTGTGTCAACGATTTGCCATCTATAAACGAAGAACCGTCTCTTCTATTGTCTTTTTCACACGCTGAATCCGTATCCAAGAGTTTCACACTCGCAAACCATAATCCTCGTACCATCATCTGACATAATAACAACAATAAAAGATAGAAAAGCCACAGTTGGTCGACAGAGTTCTTACAGCGCTGGTTTTACAAGGCGGCAGAAATAACGGGCAACAGTGGAGCCTGTTTTTACATGGTCGGCTACCACACGCGTGTTCTCTAAACACGCGTGTGGCGTGGCGCAGCCTTGCGGCCACGGAATGACCGAACAAGGCGACTTTACGTGGGTTGGCCCACATCACCCACCATTTCGCTCGAACGAACACGTCCGCCTCTTCGGCGAAATAACTTTTCCTTCCACGTTTCTCTAACTCGATTTAACTAGAATGTCGCGCACCTGTCGGTGGATGTGCCCCTGCAATTGGGAAAATTGTTTTTCGATGTGTACATTTCCGCGCGCAAGTACAATCGGCGGAAAAAATAAACGGGAACGTGTATGGTAGAAATGGCAGTGGCTGCTTCGAACGTGAACGATGCTCCACGACTATCATTTTTTTTTTTTTTTTTTTTTTTTTTTTGTACCATCTGATGAGCGGTGACGCGCGATGTCAAAGAGAAAAGCAGAAACAACGGTGTCATGGTGTATTGACCTGCAAGGGAACGAAAAAGTAGATAAACTGGCCAAAAATGTCACGTTTTTTGGGGTAACGTAACAATGGACGATAATTCTGTACCGATTTTCCATGTACAAATTCCATATGCAAATTTTCCATATTCCAAATAGAGCGCTGTGAATGAGTGGGGACTTCTCGCGTGTAACGCTCTACGTGACGAACATTAGATTTTCTTGGTAGACAGAAAGAAATTTTCTGTTTGAAAATTACTTTCGAAATTTTATTTTATTTTTATTCATATGTATGTATTATACCTTTTTATATATTTATATTTTTTTTGATATTATTGTACTTTCATTAGAATACTCCAAATGCATCACGGTGTCTTCTATTTTTTTGCATTAGTATAGTCGAAATTCGTCAGAGAAAGGAACGTATTTGTAGAAAATAAGGTCTGTACGTGTCATTTCATAGTCACAGAGAAAACCGAATGCGCCGTGCATTTAAATTTGCCAGCGCTGTAAGTTACAAGACCAACCCTGTGTGTCCATAAATAACTTGTATAAAAGCGAAGAATATATTTTTTTTAAGATGTTCCTCCTGTCTTTGTTACGGAAGTATATTTTACAACGTTCCAAGTAAGAATTGTTATAAAATTACAAAGGTGGCAGAATCTCTGAAGCTCGAAAGGTATAGAAACTCTAAAGTTACACTGTAATTTAAAAGACTATAGATAGCCAAAGAAACATTCGCAACTCTTTCAATTTTTAACATTCTTCCGCACCAACGGAACCAATCCAACACAGACGGAAAGCAAAATAAAGAAATAAAGAAAGAAAGATAAATATTCACAAAAAGGGTTATCATTTATTTTAAAATTACTACAAAAAGTAGTAAATTTAAGTAAAAATAGTAAAATTATTTTTCATTTTGATACGGTGGTATCGATAAGTAAAAGCGTGGGCGCGACGACTCTCCTTGCACCTTCTACTCCCAGAAAAATTGAACCTAGCGCTGCCAAGTGTAGAGAATCCGCGACGTCGCATTACCCCCACTACTGCTATCCTCATCGCGTCTACGCTGTAGACAAATGGAGGTGGAGGGGGTAAATAACGTTGCCGCTGTGGCCGCGACGCGGAGAGACGTAAAACGAAATTCATGCCACGTGACAGAATCAACGTAGGGGGGTAGAGTGATAGAGTGGGGGTACGAGCAGGCAATCGCCTGACAACTCAGATCTAATCTGACCTAATCCAGATCTAATTTTAAGTTAATCAAAAATGCGATTGGATTAGATCTGAGTTACCTGGGTTACATAAAAAAAAGATTTGGATTACTTACAGTCTATTAAATATAAATATCCGGCAGATTATGCTATTTTTGTTAACAAGATATTCAAATATAAAGCCTCCGCGATACTACTCAGGCTGATGACATTGAGAATATATCGAAAGATCATCGAAATTGAGGTGGCTCCCTTTTTGTGAATATTCAAATTGAAAGAAATTTGTAAATGGACATTCGCAGCTCCTGAACACTCCAAGGAAATCTCCCATACGACAGTAAGCAAAGATAAAATTAGAGGAAGAAAGATGGTTCTGGAAACACAAAAATTACATACACGCTTTTCGTAAATCACCAGATGTACAATGAAAGACAAAAGGAAGCTCAAAGGATAAGCAGTCGATGATATAACAAAATGCAGTGAAATTTAATAAAAAATAAATCGTAATCGACAAGAGCACTTTTAAATTATTGTTATAATTGACAAAAATAAATAAATCATAAGCAGATATACTGTCAGATGACTGTCATCAATGTAATTAAAAAATATTCTATTAATACTACTATAAAAATACTATTAATATAGCGTAGCCGTTACAAACAAATAAGAATTTGAAACTTCGATCTAACCGAACCAAAGCAAACGAAATTCCTGCCACAAAAGAAAAAGGAAACACTGCATAGGAAGAAGGAAAGTTTTCCAATTTCATAAATTTCATATTTCTTCCATGCATTCGCCACTCGGCAAAGGGTTGAAAGGGAAACGAAGCCGAAGGGTTGCTTCGTCACTGACGACGCTGGAATCGGTATTTTCCCATGTTACTATTTTCATGGCGTGCACCGTGCTATTTTCGTGGTGGCAAGTCCGAGAAAAGAGGGTTGACGAGGGCTACCAATAAAACTCACCCCCGATCCAACCCCCGAAGCTCTCGGGGCGGCCTCTCGCGTAATCGATAGCGGTCGCACGTGCGATCACGGACAAGCTACACGTTGCCCTTAGTTAAAAAGGAATGCTCCTCCGCGTAGTATCGTTGCTCAAGGTCGTTCCTCGGATACAATCCAACACACCTTTCGCCTGGCTTTTCATTCAACTCACGCGTATTCGCGTGGATCTTTGTGCGTGTGCGTGTGCGCGTATCGCGAATTTTTCGATACACAGACAGATATCAGGTCGAGTTAGGTAACAAATATCGGGATCGTTGGTTTCCATACGTTTCTCGTAGTTTCATGAAGGTACGTACAGTGGAAGACGGAAGAAAGTTGAAAGGATAACGAGACGGAAAAAGAGTAGAATTTTAGGAAGACGAGCTGCGATCGACAGGGATAATGAGATTGCTGAAACACTGCAATTGTAGAAGAACTAGCTGTAGTGGACGAGAATTAAATTACCGAAACACTGTAATCTTGGAAGATGAGTTGTAATTGACAAGAACGGCTAAATTATCGAGACGTTGCAATTATAGAAAAATGTAGAGGTGTAGGCTGACGAGAACAATTATATCGTTGGAACGCTGTGATTTTCGAAAATGTGTCATAATTGACGCGGCCAATTAAGCTATCGCAACGTTGTAATTTTCGAAAACGAGACCGTAATAAAATTAAATTATCGAAACACTGTAATTTCAGGAGGTTTGAGTGATAGTTGACAAGAACAATTAGATTACCGAGACGCCACGATTTTCGAGCAACGAGTTATACTTTGACAAGGATAATTAAATTACGGCTAGATATAAAAATGTTCCACGCTCCAGAGTCGCTGTTAATCTTTAATTAGAATTGGTCATAGCCATTAGATTAATTAATTAATCAAGTCGTTGGAGGTAAATATGAATTTTAAATCTCGCCTTATCCGCCACTGTACCTACAGAAATGAAATTTACACGCAGATCTGTGTCATCGAGCAAACGAACACGCTATTTTTGATATTCTGTATACTTTCACGCGCAGTGCTTGTACCTTTAAATTTCCCATAAACGCGTACAAATCCGCGGTCTAATAATAAACAGCTGAAAAATTCAATAATCAATTGCTCGTAGCCAAAGCTGCCTTCTAAATTGATCGTGAAACTAAGTATACGTTTTTGTGCACCTTGTACAACATACGAAAACCGATTCTTTACAACGTTTCGTAGATTTATCGTATCTCAGCTCACCGCTATAACGAATAATTTACTAATTTACTAATTTGCTAACTCAGCAATTTCTGCGAAGCGTATGCCAGCGATAAACAGCAGCGATAACTTGTACGTAAATCCTCGGACTAATATCATGTTTCACGGTGTGTTGTTATAAATCATAACATGGAAATCTTGTCATAGTGTTAACGAAATATCAAAATGTTTTATGTAACGCGTGTAATGTATCGATGAAAAAGTTTCTTGCCGGTGTGTCTGTATAATTTCGTGAGCCGCTGTACACGTGAGTTTGTGATTGATGAAGATAACGGCGATGATGAGGCATGATCGTTTGAATGGCGATGAAGAATAATAGTTGAAGGTGAAATATCAGGATACCAGACGATTGATAAACGCTCGCGTGGGCATCGATAAACACCTACACGCCAGCTTCATTTTATGCGAGCTGGTCTTCTAAGACGCGTGTATAACGGGTGACTCGAGAGAAAGGTTTGTTTTCGTCGTTCTTTGATGCCATATATAATAATAATTATATATATAATAATATAATAATAATTACCTACATGTATATACGTAATAATCATTATTATACAAATATATATATTTATTTATTTATTTCTGCCTTCTGGCTACAGAATGAGATTCACGTAGATTTCTTATTCGCACGCTCTTTCAACCTCAGTACACGCTAGATTATTGTTAATATAATATTAGACTGTCCCAAAAATTTCCTTCGTTTTATAAGGAACAACATTTTTTCTTGTATATTTTTTTATCGAATTACGTGTGATCCATTTTGTCCTACTGGGACAAAATCGAAAGAAACTTTTGGGACAATCTAATACTTAAACTTACTCTTAGTTACATTCTATTTACTCTCGGTTAATTATTTAAATTTAATCTCACATGTTTGTCGCATATTCTCTCTTTTCCCCTATCCTTCCTTACATACACTCGTTTCTTTCTAATGTCCTCAACCATTCTATCGTTCTATCCTTTTTCCATCTCGAGCACACCTCTGCTACAAATTAGCATCTGACTGCCTTGTTTCGCATCCTTTTCATATCGGGTTGGCAACTAAGTGATTGCGGATTTTGTCATTACCACCTAATGACAAAATCCGCAATCACTTAGTTGCCGCATTAGGGCGACGCTTGGGCTCGAAAACCGAGCAGTTCCATCTTCTGCGTATTTTTCTTTTTTATTTACTTTTTCGATTTACATTTCGAGGGCGAAGCTGCAAGGAGACACATATTTTCGAAAAATTTGCAGCTTGTAATTTTCTGCCATACGATCGCCATACGGCAGTCTCTTTGTGTCCGCTCGAACGAGGGCAGCGGAGCGTGAAAGACTCGAAGATATCGTAACTTTAATCTCGTAGAATTTCTTAGGTTTAAGACAAGCGAGACGCAAATACGAGAGTATCGCGTTACGTTTCTCTTCGCTTCTGAACGCGAACACCCTGTATGTAGGTAATTTAATTCACGTTAGCTTATGGATTATAGATTATAGGTCGCGTGTATGCAAATTTCTGTAGAATGTACAGGATGCTTCGGCTAAATGGAATTAGTCGAGTATGCTGCCTCGTTCATTGTCCAATGAAAATGTTCCCGGTACACAGTTCTATTGTTTTAAGAGTCTCGTGTAACGTCGGAAAGAATCTTTTCTGAAGTTCGATTTTTTGACGAGAAACCCGAAGGTGTATCGATGTATAGCGGCAAATGTCCGACAGAAATATTTTCTTCTTAGAAACACATCGTAAAGCGACGTTTCTCGTCGCAGACGTGCGTGAAAAATTTCTCCATTATTTTTATCGTACTCTCGAATTATTCAAATACGATCCAAAGCAAAGATAATTTCGTCATTTTTATCGAATACTCGCATAATCTCGACGATCTAATATCAACAGTTTTCTGAAACGAATGGCCGCTCGATTTTTCGTCTGCTTGGATGTAACGTTATTCGAGATCGTTTCTTCCAATTTACCGTGAAATATCGACCGTGATATAAATGTTTTAGGACGTGTATAAACCGACGGAGGCTAGCACTGGGTCGTGAAACGTCTGAGTAGCTTGGTGCACTTGAAACTGTGCCAATCCTCGAAACCGAGTTCCGCTGGCTGCATAATAAAACGATCAGATCTGGTGGAAAAGGGCCAATGTCAATATCTTGGACCGCGTACGACAGTCAGGGAATGCGCGTGGGCTCATTCAGCCGCGTTCCACGAGTTTTGCAACTCCCTCGACGCGAGTAAAAACTCTCAGACAATCGAACTGTCTTTGTGCCTCGTTGCGGTTCACCTGTGGAAACAGTAAAAATAGAATAATGTCGTGGTTCTAGATGCTTGGAATTATTAAAGAAATAATTAAAATTAATAACAGACGCTTAACGTCGCTGCCTTTTTCTAATACTTTTATCTTATCGGAATGTTTAACTTTAAAACAGAAGAAAAAAGAAAGAAAGAAAGAAAGAAACAGTTCTTCTTCCTGACACACGTGAATTTAGGGTTTAGATCTTGTGACAATCATTGCGACAATGTGTATATAATATTTTTGAGAACGTAACTAAGAAGGTAAAACTTCGGCGGAAAACTGTTTTACCTACCGAGCAGTGTAGAAAGCACTGTACTTTATTGGATATCGCGTGTGCATTTCGTGGAACGTTACACCTTCAAATTTTCTATAAATACGTAGTACACGTACGTGAAAATCCGCAGTTTAGCGATAAAGCCATTTTTAATACTATTTACGAGTCTTCTTGGTCGTTGAAAGAAGATGGGGATATCAAAATTGGAGAACCGTGCCAGAGCTGAAATAATAGAAGAATTATACGTTGGAGGTTTTCATTGGCATTCCAGTGTGAATTTATTTTACCTTTTAGTTGAAAGATTTATACAAAGTTTACACAAAGATTCTTAAGAAAATTACTAATAAAAGTGGTTCGCTAAGAACCAAAACTTTGTTGCGCCGTCCAAAAGATATCATAAAAATAAACAAAAATCTCGATAAAACAGTTGCACACTACATGAAGAATACGAAATTGTTTTCTATCCATTTATTTCTTATCCTTTACGTGATGATTCCTTTGTTTGAATTTTTGCTTATTTTTACCATAGTTTTTGGATGATCTTCGTCGTAACATTTGTCACGCATTTTCTTAAGAATCATTTAAATCGGCAAAAGAATAACGAATTCACGCCAAAACAGCAAATGAAACAATGGTAGCCAGACGGACGGCTAAAGTAAATGCAAGCGATCGCAGATTTAAAATAGTAAAAGATCTCAGTGACGAGAATCTCTTTTATTTCATTCTGAATGTATCGTTTCTTTCGATTTAAACGTTTGTACAAACATCGCTAACGAAACCACCTGTTTCGCTAAAAATCGAATGTTCCTTGTCTCCTGCAGCCAGCCAAAAAATAACCGACAAAATCCCAACGAAATTGTTACTACGCGAGAAATAACAAATTATTTACATACTCGTCTGACTTATTATACCGATTTATTTTTAACACGCTAATTCTCTTGTCCACGCTTTCGATCGTTTTTAGACTCTGGGTTTTCAACCGCCGGAAAAAAAGAGTCCTTTTTTATCGAAACATTTATCAGCCGTTTTTCTTGAAAGTCTTCGTACCGCCGTGCAAATCAACAAAAATAATAAATTCAGTTTGAACTGCGAAACGAAAGAATCGCAGTGGGTACGAGCTTTTGAGAAAATGCGAATGCAGAGGGATCACGGGTCGAGTATAAACGTTCCATTTTCCGCATTTACCGGTTCGTATCGCATTCTAATTTCGTTCTGGCGTAACGATTATTCGAAATGGGACTGAACCGCCGGGCTGTTTCGTCATCGGAATGGCAGGAAACGCGCGGACAAGTCGCAGGAATGGTACTATTGATTTTTGGCTGCTCCTTTTTCGACCCCATCCGTCTGCGATTCTGTCCCCTCGAATTATTCGCCATTGCTTCCACTGCACACCCCCTTGATACGTGCATTTTATTCAACGCCGTGTGTTCGCTCGTCACGTTTGTCGACTGCCAGCGAAATAAGTGGCTCGGAAAGAAACAACCGTCCGCCTTCTAATTGCGCTCGCTGTAACGTCGCACGTTGACAAATTTCGTTAAAAAGACGAATTCGTTGCTGCCCAGTTTTCGTTCTGCCCGGCCATTATTTTCTCCTTAGGCTCTTGCCCCGTCGGAAATATTTTTTGGTTGGCAACTAGGTGATTGCGGATTTTGTCATTAGATGGTATTGACAAAATCCTAATATTATCGAAGGTATTTTTCCCGTAAATTTCATCGATTGTTTTTCCTAATTTTGCTGTATCGCGCGTTTCGTATTCTCGAAGCTTAGCTGTACGACGATTAGATAACAAGACATTTGGATACTACGCGTTTCGTGTACTTCGCATTAGACGAATCGACTAATGACGAATTGCTTGTACACGTGGCAAGGATCGATCTAGCGCGATAGAATGTTGTGAACTCTGTCGGAAACGAAGAACAGCGTGGAGATCTCGGTGGAAATACTATACAGCGATAAGAAACAAGAAGCTACAGAGTCGCGGTAATTGAGAACGCTATTATGTTGCAGAACGATCTGTCACAGGCACTTCGAGGTGATCGTTGAAAGTAAAATTCTACCACCGTGGAACTCACCGTGTAACTGTTGAGAATTGTGGATCTTAATCGCCGAAATAAATGTATAGGAACACTTAGACTACGCTTAGAATTGATATCAAAATAGTTTCAGATTTATTTAATACGTGATTTGCAAGATATTCGTGGATATACATTTGCACGCGTCTCGGCACTCTCTTTGTCTCGCCATCTTCTTTACCACATTACCAACGGAACAGTTGCATTCATCTGTTTTACGAGACGCCGTGCACGCACATACTCCAACATACTCATACTCATATATATGTGTCACTACTACGCGGCTAATCTAGTCTAGCACACAAAATTACACATATCTCGATAGTAACGATACAAAATTTATAATAACAGTGATAAACGTGCGAGATGATATTTTCGGGGGGAAAAAAGCTGTGGAGATTGAGAGAGTAGGAAGCATCGGTCGATACTCGCAAGGCTAGGAGTAGGTCACACAAACTTCACCCGTGTTCACCTAATCACGAAAGAGGAACCGAGGAAACGCAACGTTCGCAAGGCAGAAAGTCACTGTGAAACGTCTACTTAATTGAGTGGATAAGAAGTTGAAAACGAAAGGCGAAAACAACGTTGCGAGCAATCTCGAGACGATTCTGAAGAAGAGGAAAGAAATAAAATGGTTCTTAACGCTAACTTTACGGGTCAATTTTCATTGAATTTAAATAAAACTTCCAAATTTCATATCAATTTCTTGTTCGTGGTTATTGCTTCCGATCGTCTAAATTTGCGTAGATTCTTATATCAACAAAAATTGAGAAATCGATTAATCGGATAATAGAATCTATTTGTGTATGCCAGGAAATTTAAGGAATGAAATAAAATATAAATGAAGAATAAAAAAAATTGCGTTTTATATTGCAAACTGCTAACTGCAGTCAGAAATTTGAAATGTAGACAATATGCTTGTCTTATGGCGTAGAAACGATGTTTGGATCCCAAACGGGTAACGAGAAGAGGATAACATTTTTTTAAAACAGTTTAATCGTATTTTTATATTCACTGAAGTTAGAGACTCGACATATGAACTGCTCGTTGAAAATAAACAAACAGGTGTTCGAACGTTTCTCGAAATTCGACTCTTAGGGGGGGTAGGTTTCTCTCTTTCAAAAGATAACCATATCTTTGTACCGACTGAAGTTAGAGACGTGAAACTCGGCACGTGAACTCCTCGTTGGAAATAAACAAACACGTGTTTGACTACATTTCGAAATCCAATCCTTATGGGAGTGAGAAAGACTACGTTTTTTCTTCTTCCAAGAGATAATCGTATCTGTATGTTCGTTAAACTTAGACACACGAAATTTGACACATGGACTTCTCGTTGAAAACTAACAAACACGTATTTGAGTGTTTTTCGATATTTAACTCCAATAGGGTGTCCAAACGGTGGGTTGTAAACATAAATTGGAATACTTGTGCGTGAGAAGCAGCGGACATTCAGCTAAATGGATATAAATCCGCCTACTGATACAATGTAAATATCGTAAATAATATCTACGACCAAACTACAATGTGTTAGAGTAATATAATACGTTTATATATAATATATATAATATAATTATGCAACATAAATGTTAAATTTGCAGATTTGGAAATCGGATTATCTTTTTCCTACCTCAAATTTTACCCACGGTTCTCCCGAACCGTTTTTGCTATTTCTCCTCTGAACCTCTCAAATGAAACATTCTATGCTAATAATTATTACATGTAACTGTACAAAATTATTAATTCTAAGTAAATTTTAGCCTCTCTTTTTTTTCTTTTTAAATACAATTTCTACGTTGCATATTCGACTAAAATCATCGACGATAATAATCGACCTATATTTCGATCTCACACACACACACAGAATTAAGTATCTCGAATCTTTTCGAAATTTAATTACATAGGTAGATTTTACGTGACGTATCGTACGATTGGAAGCTTTGATCGGTGAAATTCGCAGCGTAATATTAAGATAGACGTTACGCAAAGTTCCGCTAGGTCCAATTAACGCAGGATTCGATTGTTTCGGTGGAAAAAGGGAAACGCGAAATGGACGCCAGGGTTGCCAACGAAATTTCAATTTCGGGCCCGGCTAACGCCGCCAGCTACGATGCTACCAAACGAAAATATCGGAAATTATTTTATAGCTACGTCTGTCCCTCTTCGATATGCGTCGGAACAACTCTGATTTAATTGCAAACGCCAACACGAAAAAAATACAAATTTCGTTGTTGAAATTGGAGGTACTCGTTGTATGGTTGGAGGTGAACCGGCGAGATAATTTTCTACGTTTCGCGAACGTATAAAATGACGAGAGAAAATACACAGTACGATATTACATATTTTCAAACGATTATAATGTGTGTGTGTGTGGGTGTAGATTATTCAAATAGATAGATCTTTTTGTATCATTGTACGACAAGTTCCAATCTTATCTTTAAATATGGAACGTAAGAACAGGATTCAAACGAGATAGACGTTTTGTATTCTTGAGATATTTTCGTTATTATTCCTAAATTGACGAAGAAACCAGTTCTGCTGGTGGTGATCGAGTGGGTCCATTTTCTCATTGCCTGTTTCAAAAATTCTTGCCGTTTCTACAACTCGCAATCTACGTACGATACGATCCAACGAAAGAATCGTTCTTATCGCTGCAATAAATTTCGGTCGTTATTAACCTTGGCGATTTGAAAAGGTTAATATCCATTCTTTCTCTGGATAAATTATTATAATTCTGAAAGATACAGGGCGAAGCGCCTGAAACAGGCCACCTGAACGTCTCAGCTGTTATCGGCGGATAGGGAGGGGCAAATTTAGTTGGCCTGTTCTTAGGCGCCTTGTCTTTTATTTTCCATATATTTACGTAAAATTTCGAGATGCACAAGAAGACGCTAAAATGTACAAGACGCAGCTAACGCGCAGAGATAAACAAATTTTCCATCTGAATTTCCTTCTCCTTTTTTAAACTCATCTCGATGAAAGTATAAATTTGCATCTAATAATAACGTCCGGCTGGCGCTTACCAGCCCAAAAAACTCGATAGAAAGAATATGTGCAGTCGAGTCTGCGAATTTCCCTAGGCAACTGGCCAATGTAACTAGGAACAATTCACCGGCGATCGGTCCCGATGATTCCCCTAGAGGCACTAAGAATAATTCCCCTAGGAAGAAGCGAAACATAGAAAACTCTGCGAAAATGTATTCCAACGATTTCTCTAAATTCACAGGAAAATAATTGGCCGCTAAACGAATCAAGGGATACCCCATGAACGTCGCTTTACGATAATTCTGGCGCGTGTTACGACGAAACGTACGCGGTGATTTTACGTTTTATACGGGTCGTGGGGCGAAAGAAAAAGAAGAAAAAAGAGAACTGGCAGCAGCCGTACGAGCCTCATGGGAAACAAATCGACAGACGGAGGAACACACCATGGGTGGCGTATATATTGATCGACGAGGGAGGGTGGACTTTATAACGTGCGTACCACCCTAGCGCCGTTGGGGCGCAACATATAATTTTCATGAGACTGCCATATAACGCGTTTCCTGTCAAACGCACAAACTTATCCGAGGCCCGCGTCGTACATGCCTGCTCGGCAATTATTCACGGCCATTACGGTTTTGTTTCCATCCACCAGCAGCCCTTCGTGTTCCGTCATCCTATAGCTGTAATTTCGACGACAGTCCTTTCGGGGAAGAAACTAGGAGGACACGGTTTGGCGATTTTTATAGCTTTCCCATGATCCTTGTAATTTTTCATAGTGGTCAATGGCAAAAAAAATTCTTTTTTCGGGTGGGGGGGGGGGCAGGATGATAAATAAGTTAACAGAGCAATGTCTTTAGCGTTTTTAATTTTACACTCAAGCGCCTTTCTGAATTTATTATTCTAAATTTTTCAAATATCGCAAAGTACGTGACGAATGATACTGAGTTTTAATAAAATCGTCGTATGCATAGGTGAAATTTTGATGATAGTACTTTTGCGGAGAAGCTAGCGAAAATATAAAAAACGATAGATGGTTTTGCGTTTTTCATGAGTTTCCAGCGATCACTGTGATCCTTGAGAATGGTAATTGGCAAATTTTTTGTAGGAAACAATAGGCAAATTTTTCGTCTATCAATTCCATTTATACCAATTGTTCCATGCCTTTAATTCTAAACTCAAGTGATCGATTGTTCGAAATTTTCCAATCATTGTAGATCACGATAGCAAGTTTTAATGAAAGCGTTGCACGTACGGATCCAATCTCGATGATATATACTTTTGGGGAGAAAGTAAGGGGAATGGTGAAACATGAAGAACGATAAAGATGGTTTGGGCTTTTTTATGGCCTTAGATGATCACTATGATTTTTCTTAGACGATAAGAGAGAGAACGGTAAATTGGAAAATTTGTTTTTAGGAAACGACAAATTTCCCAAGGTCTCAGTGATAAACTATGTCAATGTACATACTTTTCTTTTTTCTAACGTAAAAATCGACCTACTATAAAATATGAAATTCCGAAAAAAAGAAAAAAAAAAAGAAATGGTAGAAGCAGCTACGTATATTATAAGAAGAAGGCCAAGAATAAAAACCATTTTGTGATTCAGAAATCTCAATGAAAATAAAACGAAATTTTCAGGAATGGGTTATTTATTGATTAGAGGATTTATATCAGCTGTGGGAGGAGGATCAATTAGGGGCGTGATTCGGCGCCTATCGATCACGACACAACGTATTAAATGCAATATTGTAATCCAATAAGACGACAAATCACTCACCACGCTCTTTGGATTTATCGAAAAGACGATTTCATGAGGAGAAGAAGAATGAAGAATTCTCAGAAGTCCTCACTGACCCTCGTTTTTCTTTCTTCAATCTGACCTCCATAATTCTGTCGTATATTATATCTTTCCTCTCTTTCTGTCTCCTTTCGTTTCGCCATCACAAACGAAGCAGCCTGTCTGCTTGCATTTACAGCTGGCTCGAAATATCCGCATGGTTATAGTAAATTTGTAATTTTGCTGCTGCCCGCTAATCATGCATCATCGAGATCGCCGAAAACTTCGTACGTCCATAAATAATACAGTACCGTACTTTAAACATCTTACGATACGAGCCGCGTAACGTAAACGCGGTGTAAATCAATTTTTCGCGCGTTTGATTTAACACCACATCACGAGAGCGCGACCTTCGTCCTGTTTCGTGCAGAAGTAAAAGTAAGCGTAGGTAAATCTCGATTAGTTTCTCGCTGAGAATCGTCCGCTGCACGCTTTACAAAATTCTCATTTCATCTCTCATTACTCGGTAATCAACTTCTCTTTGACTTACACCGCTTTTGCATATGCAGCGGCTCGTATATTTTCACGTTGCGCGTATTCTACGCATCTGTGAATTTTTACATTGGCCGCAAAATCCGCGGAAAACTGTAGTCCACTCGCCGATAATAATCGATCCTCAAAACCATATTTAGTGGCACACTAAACACATACCGAACGCTATGTATCTACCGAATATTATACCAAACACTGTACTTCGCGTATCTTTATACATTTTTGCATGTTGCGTGTATTCCACGTATTTTCAAGTTCTTAAACTTTCTATATATACGCGAAAGAAAAAGCGAAATAAAAATCTGCGAATTGCTCACCAACGATAACGATACTACTAACAATAATGCTATTAATAGTAATCGATTCCCAGGATCATGGAAACGTTCGTTACATCAAACGCGGAACTGAACGCCAGTGTCGGTTTTCTCGGCAAAGTTTCTCTCGCGAGGCCAACATATCGCAGTGTGTATGATAATGCAGATAAGATAATGTGGCGGAGCATTTCTTATTTTCCCCACCGTGTTATTTTTTTCTTTTCCTCTCAAGCACGCGACGCTCTCAACAGCTAAGAAAGATTCTCGCGATCAGAGTCGTGGTGCGCGCTTCGCCGTCTCCCTTTCTCTCCCTCTCTTTCTCCCTCTCCTTTTCTCTTTCTCTCCCTCTTCTTCTCTCCGCCATCTTCGATATCGCCTCTCTCCTTTTTCTATTCGGTCGTTTGCATGTCGTGTTTCCCTTCGATCGACGGATTTCCGGGTGTCGGTCACTTTTTCGCTACTATGTGCTTCCAATGGGACGTGTTCCAACGGAAATGCGACAGCTACAGGTAACGAGCACAGCGAGCCACAACAGTTGTTGCTTCTTCTTCCTTCTTCGATAACGTTTGTGAAAATCGCGTTATCTCGTTGCAGTTAGTCACAGCGGACTCGGATAGTGGCGCGGAGCTATGGCCGATTCGCCTACTAATCGCCATTAGCTTTTATGGGTTTATCTAACGCCATTGTAAATCGCACGGAAGATAATAGCGAGAAAAATAGCGTCTTTGAGACCAATACCTCGCGGCGATTAAAATCGGCCGTTGCGTTACGCGTTCATAGTCGTAAGATCGACCAAGCTCGCAGTTGAGATGTCGTCGCTTGGCATCGATAGTGGGAACACGACTCGACAGGTGTACGTTTCAAAGGACAGCGGGCTGCCTGAGTCAGCGTCGTTGTAAAACTAAGACCTGGTTGATAGCGGCACAGCTGATAATTTCGTTCTGTGACGCGAAACTCATAGAATTGTAAATACGTTTTGCGCGAGGGACAGCAAACCTTCTGCTCGATAGGAGCAAATTTTCACAAGATTCTTTCAGTTGTGCCGATATCGATGCCCCGAGCAACGATATCGAAACGTTGTAACGTGTACATTGGGAAGAATATTTTTATATCATGTATACTATGGATTTCTATATATATGTTATGTTATATACTTGTGTATTGAGGTTCGCGCGATTCTTTGGTATTATAGCTCCGCTGCCAGTGTAGTTAGGGACAATGTCGAAGGAGAAGGACGAATTGTTCGAAGGGTACACTCGTAGCACCGTGCGTTTTTAAGAAGCGAAATGGCGCACGCGCGATCAACACTTGCGCGATTTACGTAAATGCAAAAACGCCTACTTTCTTTTTTACACGGATAGGTTCTTCTCGTTATTCTACGAAAAAAGAAACTGGTTAGTTTAAGAGATATTTTAACTTCGATCTCACTGGTAGAATATCACATGACAAACAGGGAAAGACCGTAACGCGATACTCTCGTATTTACGTCTTTCGTGTCCTGCACGTGACAAATTCTAGAAGATTAAAGTCGAAATATCTCGGGTAACTAATCGTTCTTCCCGGCATTGCATGTCGATACAAAAAAAGTGTGTACTTCCATTTAAGAAAAATAATGCCATCGTTGATTGCACATGCATCATTGCAATTCCAATAAAACGTCGTCCATCTCGTACATATTTCATAGTCAGTTAGTTGACTTATTATTAGTTACGCAACGATTACGTTTTCGATGAATATTCAAGCAATTGTTTTTCCTTTTTTTTGTTACAGGTAAGCCCGATTTCGATAAAAGATTCAGTTCAAGGTTCAGTCACGGCTATCGAAGATTTAGTATGGAGAGTGAGTATTCCCGTGAAAGACACTGGTCGAAGTGGTGGGGGGGACGTTTCCTACTAACCTCGAGGGAGACATTGATTTCGTACAGGCTATAGCGCTCAGTTTGTGTAATCAAATATCTTAGGTCTACAGAGTGGTACAAAAATGATGCAATTTTCAATCCCAAATAATTTATTAACGTATACATAGAAGAACTTGACAGTATACAGGGATCGTAGTGATTTATAATACCTTCTGTATTCTTATTTCTTTTTCTTTTGTTTTTTTAAACATTATTTTGATTTTGCATTGTTATCGTATCGTTTTCATTCTTCTCTTCGAATGATAATTTCCGAATCTAGAATTATCTTTAGTTAAAATACACTTTGGGAACCGTTTGATCAATCCTAACGTATCGCTGAACAATATTTTCCGAGTTTAGAATTAGTTTATAATTAATTCAGAACTTACTGAAGTGTATTTTAATTAGAGATAATTCTAAATTCGAAAATTATTATTGAAAAAGAAATTTCAGATAAGAAGACGATACAAGAGTAATACAAAATGAAAATAGCGTTTACAAAAAGATAAAAGTTAGAATTCTAAATTAATTTAGAATTATTTTTCGGTCGAATAGCATTATTTCGATCGAAAAACGCAATCGAAAATCGCAACAAGGATGAGAATATAGTAAGGAAAATATTGTTGGTGTCTTTTGTGGAGATTTTTGATAAATTTTTGATAAATCTTCTAAATTTTTAATTCACTACCAGCATAGCAACGTTAAAATCTCGTTTAATCGAGAACTTCTCTGAACAAGGTTTTTAATTTAAAGCTTCTCTAAGCGGTGTCTCTAATTTAAAACTTCCCTAAATAGTGCATGCTACACTATACAATGGGGGTGACTATAGTCACCCCTATAGTCACCCTATCGGAACCGAAGGATGGAAAAAGTCACGGATTATGGGTGTCGAATTTTCTCCGTAGTTTCCAAGAGTATAATACTTCTCTTGCAATCGATATATCGCTTCTCTCTCTTCTCTCTCTTTCTGTCTAACTCGAAACTAGCTAACACGTTCGCCTGACTATATTTCCTACATATACCGTGCCGCATACTAATCATTGTATTATTCTATCTTATCATAGCACAATGATTTTTGACGAATTTTGGAAAATCATTCTGTATATTAATTTTTGTCACATTAGTCGCAAAAGCTTTACGTTCTAACTAGTTCGCGAATTTTCACGCGTTTCTGAGATACTTGAAGATGCAAAAGTGCACAGAACGTGCATACACACAATAATCTGTGGAATATCCAAAGCGTAGTGTTTGCTATGGTATTTAAGTATAGTAATCGTTATAGAGTTTTTATCGTTATATTCTATCAGACAATGAGATATTTATGATTCGATGTTTATTACGTTTAAATATATCGCGAGACAACGTTGGGATATTTCTACGCTATTGCGACCATTTGCAGTTTTATGTTCCACGTCTTTGTGTCTTATTTATGACTTACGCGTCTAATTCACGTAAGATACAAGTCCAATTTCTAAGTTACCCCATTGAAACAAATAAATACCTACACCAAGCGATACGTATATCGCGAAATATCCATAATCTATCTATAAATATAGTTTATAGCGTTAGGTAAAGCTATTTCTATTACTTTCTTTGAGTTTCGAATTATATTCATAAAAATATAAATTTGCTTGCATAGATATCCACGCTCTACTCGCAAGAGAGAGAGAGAGAGAGAGAGAGGGAGTTCATCTGACGGTTCATTAACCCCGCTAGTGTATACTACCCTTTTAATTCCCATAAAAGACATCAGAGCTATTTTAACCAATGAAATTAGACGGCGGAGCGTATTTAGCTCGAAATTGCGAATCGCTGGGGGGGGGGGGACGAGCAGAGGGAAAATTACAATTTAACTAGGTTCTCGTGTCCGCGTTACGATTCCATCGTACGTGGATGGAACACAATGAACCACTGGCACGCCGCGTTACGTGTTATAATCCCGTGGGAAAAGACGGACTTAGTTTAGACTTTAAGGGTGGCGAGGTGAAGGAGAGAGAAATTTAATTACAAGAAGCTGGCCTCGTGTCCGCTGCTCGCGGCTTTTCACCTTCTTCCACCTTCTTACGTTCTCGTTCAGAAACTCGTTCGTACAAAATTTGGAACTCCTTTAGGTATTTCGATCACATGGTTTCTTTTCTTTTCTTATTTTATTTTTTTTTTCTTTTGGATTATGGAAAAAATGTTTCTTCTATTATCGAGAATCCAGGCAACGTATATATACGTTCTGTATATTTTAATCGAATCGGATGAAAGTTTACTGTGAGTTTTGTTGTCTTTCTTAGTTGTGTTCATCTATGAATTGCATTGTTCTCGATATTAGAGCTGCGGATTCGAAATTAATAAACATCGAATTGATAAATATCGATTGCGAAAAAATTGTTGCTGAAAATTTCTGTTTTTGCCCGGCAAATTCTACCGCTTGTCGAACAACAGCATAAACGAAAACACAAGCATCTCCTATTCTAAAACAACACAAAGACGTTAAAGCAAAAGGAAATGAAAGCAAGTGGAAAAAGTATGCATTTTGCTCGCGAGTAACGCCCGCAAAGGCGCTGTCCTAGAAAGCGGTGGATTCCCTGGAAACGGCAGCGATAGTTTATTCGTGTCACAGCGTGACCACGTTGCCACGATCGATCCGCCGACGTAACACGATTTCGTCGATGCAATCGAAACTCGATTCCTCGAGCGTGCTCGAATTTCCATGAATCCTGGCCACTTCGAGAATTCGTGAGATCGGCTTTCTAGGGAATTTCGTCGGGCCTGCCTGTCCTCGGAGATAATAAAGAAGGGCCGAACGAGCGTCGAGTTGGACGAATTGAACGTCGATGGGGACAGTTGATTGGATTTGTTCAAGCAGTTTGCTCCTAATAAATGCGCAAATTGTCATGCCACGTTTCGCTACTTCAGACCGAGCGAGTGACGATGTTCTTCCCCCTAACGTTCTAGTAAAATTAATATGGCGGAAACGTAGACGAGCATTTGTCCACTGACTGGCAGGCTTACCAACGTGGCTTTTTGACTTTTCTCCGACTTAGCTTAAATATTTTTCTTGTTATAGTCTCGAACCGTAATTAATGTTACTGCAATTTCGTTTTAATATAAAACAACAATAACGCAACGTATATATCACATTTGACTTAAACTTGCCTAATAACCTTAACCTTAACCGTAAACGATGCTGCTGAATTAAGAAAAATCTTTTCTCTCGTATCCTGCGTTAAATCAAAAGCAAGAAACGGAATACGATCGAAGCTTGTCGATGCTGTTAGAAGAATTAGGGCAGAATAAAGAGTCTACTGTATCGACGCGTGTATTTACCGTGTAAACGAATGCTCGAAGACTTCAACGATAAGAGAAATCCACGAATGTAGTGTCAACGAGGAGAAGAAAACCTAGATTTCGATCTTTCCTCGTAATTTGATTATGAAAAATATATTTAAATACGTTTGCCCTTCTTAAGATAGTTTTTGACTTAAATAAAGACACGAAGTTGGCAACCGTGTAAAAGGATATGCGCATAGTTTCGCGGCGCATTTTTCCACGCGTTTGGTGATTTTAAACGACGGTTTCGCTCGTCGTTTCGTCTTAAACGGCCGTTTCGGTCGTCGCCAAGCCATATTTTTATCACAATGAATGTTTGTTCGCTCGATGTAAACGCACCATTACGAAGCTTTTTAAGACGGTCCTGTGGAAGAAGAGCGAAGAGATAGGGAATTTTCGTTTCGATTACAAGAAGATCGGGATTAGAAGGAATTCAACAAAGATTTATTTTAACTCTGCTGCATTCTTTGGGCAACCTGGAATTCAACCACGTGTTTTTATCGTTAGCTTGCAACTATTAGGATGAAACGGAAATGGGTTAATTCCTGGATAAAGTGGCGGGACGTTTCGAGAATAAAGTTCACTCTGAGATTGTATTTAACTTCTCGATTCGTCTTATAATGGTCAGTTTCGTTTTTTCCTCTTCTTTTTTTAAGTAGAACATAGCGTTGCAAAGCGTATTATCGGTAACCAGATGTTGATCTGGCTTGGAGATCGAACTTTGCTTCTCACGAGTGGGTCGCAACTAAGAAAACATCTTGGCGGAAGAAAAAGATGACCCAGTCCACGTACTTGATATACCGCGTTGAAAAAATTGAAAAGGCTCCGTGGGTAGATTTTAGAACGATCCGGACAAATCCGTTTCGTGATGTCGATCCGTCTTATTTCGAAAGCAACAGCGGTCTGCGCCAAATAAATCAGAGTCCGAGTTGTTAAGAAGCATTCCAAGTAAGAAGTATAACGATGTAATGTAACAAATTTTAAAATCCGCGTTAAAAAAGGGAAAGAAATCTGAAATGTCAAAAGTCGTCGAACAGACAGCGAAACAAAATTCATTATCTGGAAACCAATCTTTCTTCTAAACAGTTCCTCTGTTTTTCCCCTTTTGCCGAGTGGTTCGAAAAACCACGCGAGTATCTAAATGAGAACAACGCTACGCAACTCTAACGACTAACTAACTTACCAATAAAGACTCGAAAGAGAAACGCCTGGTAAGAAGAACGATAAGACAAGAATGGGAGAACTCGTGGCAAAATGGCAAAACACCATCTTACGTGAATGCAGAAGGAACGTACGCGGATTGAACTGGGCTCTGTGGCTTTCACGAGAACAGAACAGATATACCCAGTTGCGTTGTAAATATTACAATTATATAATCGGAATTGATCACACCATACGCACATACACACACTTACACATGTATGCATATTTAATTAACGTTTGCGGACTGTAAACGCGAATCCGCGTTTCATAATACTTCATGCGATATCCTATAAAAATGTTAACTACAGTTAATTAAAACAATAAAAGAAAACCTCTAGAACTCGAAGATACCACGTCTTCCCTCGATGTTCAAGTTATCGAGATCCGCCACTGTATTTGTGATAAATTGCAGTCACCTATACCTTAGCAGGCAATGGGACGAAAACGACAAATAAACGAAGATTAAAGATAAAAAAGATAGAAAGAATAACAAAGAAAGTAACAGTAAACTCAAAGACAAGAACGCAGACCAAACTGATGGACTCTGGGAGAATGGAAGTTAAAGGAGAAATTGTGCGTGTGTGTGTTTGTGAATCGCAAGATATTACGCAAAGTACGAGGAAATGCTTCGTATGGAAATAGTGAAATTCCTCGCTAATGCGTACATTAATTTCTCGTAAGTGTAACATGTGCGATCTGATTATCTCGCGTATAGAGCGACATATAGTTAGGACGATGGGACGAGAGGCCGGTGAATCCCAGTAGCGTGTAAACGTTTGTGAGAATCGTTGTTTTACACGCGGTTCGTCGTTGTATCAGCGAGCCGCCTAGGAAGCGGATAATAAAGAAGAAAGCGAGACAATTCTCTTGCTTAAACGGCAGCAACGCGCCTGCAATCTTCGTGAAACGATCGCTCGTAGCGTATCGTCCGGTTGAAACGTATCGTTCGCGATTCGATCGGTGGCCGGTATTTATGCGATATTTTACGAGATTGTTGGACAAGATGTGGCAAATAGATAAAAAAGTGATGTTTGTAATAGTTCGTAAGAAGTGTGACAGAGATGGAGCGACGCATTACGCCCGTGTTAGATGGCTTTAGGAGAGACGTGAAAGTTTTATGGAATGGCAGGTTCCCATGGCCAAAGACGGACGTTGAACGATCCGTCGGACGACTGTTTGCTATTGTAACGTTGTAGGTTCTTTAGCCAAATAGCAATCGGTTGGTATCAGCGTCGTTGAAAATATTTATTAACCTGGTTATGCTGTGAATGTTCGCGCAGATTCACGTTTTTACAAAGCAAACAGAGGAAATACAACGGAGTTGGGAAATTCGATCGCTGTAATTTTCAATTCCTCCTCCGGCTATCGCAATATCGAAACATTTTCGTCGAATTTCGGTTTGCTACATCGTACTCTGTTTTATTCAATTTCGCATTCCTTGGAATAGAAAATTCCTTCGGTTCTCGTAGGACGCTAGAATCGTTCGAATTCTTCGGTTAGTAACGATCGACGAAACCATTAGATCTTATCTGATCGCCGAAATTTGACACTTCTTTAATTTTCATAATACCACGGCGTTCGGAACGCGCTCGGTTCTTGCAACTGTAAACTTTCAGTTCTTATCGTTCGGTTTCCATAATATCGAATTTCTCCGATTTCTGCGATCTATTTAGATTTAAAATTTCAGATTCTTTCTAAAAAGAAACCAAAACACTAATCTGGAATACTAATAACGTAATAGCTACGAATATAATAACGATAAATAATTATTCACGAAACAATTTCCTATCTGCTACTCTCCACGCATTTTTAATTACATCTCCATAAACGTATAATAAATTGGCACGAATATCCGCTACGATCTAATTGTAAATTTATTCGAAGCGTGTGTCAGCTCGGATCGAGGATACGCAATTATCGATGCCCGTGTTTCGCTAGAAAGTAGCTATCCAAGCTTCTTCCGGTAGGACAGCCTAGCGGAAGATCGACAGGGAATCGAGTTTGAAACGATATTGCTGTTACGTTGGTTGGTGAAGTTTGCCATCTGCGATCGAGTTACCGCGAAAATCGTCGGTAGGGCCGTTTTATTGGATCCCGGAAACCCGTGGCACGAATCGCGATTGTCCGCAACTTGTGCCAAGCTAGGGCAAAGTGAATCGAGGCTCGTTAGCGTCTCATTATACTCGTGGGACTACAGTCGATCGCGCACTTATCGAGTTATGGCTTCAATGGGAGTGTTTTATTAAACACAGTTGCCGCATCGTGAAATTAGTAAAATTAGCGTCGTTTACTTGCTTAGGTTGATTGGTTTAAGCGCGTCTAAATTCGTTCTAGAAGTACAACATTTCATATAATTTTCGCGCTTTCGTATAATTTTTCCACTGTTATTGGCTACACTGCGCACATTTTTGCTAGAAAACGCGAATGTGAAAAATCGAAACAGAACGCGCGTGATACGGAAAGATATACAAAACGTGCACAAGACATAGCGCTTTCTATGATCTTTGATAAGCAAAACTCTGTAACTGTACAGCGTACGTCGATGATTTTCTATCGACGTTTTGTTCTCTGAATTATATTCTCGGAAATATGAACTTGCATAAAAATGCGCGGTCTACTAACAATTGATTTTTATATTGTTGTCAACTATTTTTCAAATTAGTTTCGAGCGTGTCAAATTCTATACACTTCTCGCGTATATTTTCTTATCTTTGAAATTTTAACGTTAACACCGTTGTACCAGTATTTTATGTTCCTTCGAACTGTTTGTCGATTGAAACATCTTTGTTTCGAGCGCGCAAAAATTCTCTACAAATGTTCGCCAATCTCTTTTATTTTCAAAATTCTACTCGACTCTATTGGTTTGGCAACTAAGTGATTGCGGATTTTGTCGTTAGGTGATATCGACAAAATCCGCAACCGCTTAGTTGCCACCCGTTTTTCTATATTTCTTTTTACCGTTCGTTGGTTTAAATAACAAAATGTGTTTCGAATAGATAAAATTCTATATCTAGCCTTCGGCGTTATTTCTCAAGTTTTACTCGACGTCGATAAACCTCGACTTTATTTTTCTTTTTAACGATCCTTTTATTCTATCTCTTCTGCCATTTCTTTTCTATTATTATCGTCTTTCTGAATTTTCCTATCGTTTAACCATTCTTCGAGGCACACGCAATATCGATTTACGAGATTTAATCTAAATTTTTTAGAAAACTTTTATCACCGATACTCACGCAGATAGCGCCGTTGAAAGCTTTTGCCGCTTTCGTATAATGTCGTCATCGTTGCATAATAGTTAGCCGTAAAAAGACTGTACAATTATAGAGCTCTCAGTTATGAAGCTAAAAGCCTTCGACTATAGAATTATGAGAAGATGTGCAACTGGCAGGTGTAAATTTTCATTGCATTCCGATGCTGTAAAGCGTAGAGTATTTCGCTATTCTTTTTAAATGAAACTTATTTTTATCTTTTTTTTTTTTTTTTTACTGGAATTGTATTTATACAAATTTTCAATGAAAATATTTATACGTCTAATTTTTTAGTAAAATATTCAATCGTTACTATTTAATATTATTTCCGTAACGTCCTTTTTACTTTTCTTATTGGGATATTTAAGAATTTTATTTTTATCAGAATGTTCGTCAATTAATTACCATTTTTGTTTACGTCGAGAAGAAAAGAAAATTAGAATACCTAAAAACGATTATGTTTTCGCTGGCGTTTTTCACGCTGACACATTGACACAAAAGATAAGAAGAAAGATATACGATTTTTATTATAACACCTGGGAAGTGATATTTTTCTCTTAGAATATTTATTAACATAACAAATTACAATTATCATTGACCTCGATCAACGTCGCGGTGATTATTATAGATAAAAAAAATTAAATTAACGCCATGCGAAGATTGACGTAGTTAATAGCACTTCCGGATTGATTCAAGGCCGTGTAATCAATTACGCTTTCATTACGCTTCTTCGCTACCTTCGTCGATTTACGTCACGCATTTACACGTAATATCAACTTCGCAAACTCAAACTCGTAATATCTTCCTCGCGAAACTAAAACTCGTGTACTTAAACACTCGTATGGTACGTATAAGAGCCAACGACAAAAAAAAAAAAAAAGAAAAAAGAATAGTTGCCAATGGCAGCTTTTATCATTATGTGGAACAGGAAGTGAAAGTGCTTTTACACTGTTACGTTTCACTAAATCCACTGAGGCACCTGAGCCTGTATGTTTAATCCGCATTACGAAACAATTGGTTGGCCTTCGAACGTTTACTCGAATGATAAATACAGATATTTTGCAATATTTTTTACATAGTACTTTAATACACAGTGGCATGAAAGAGTTTCTGCTCATGTACACTTGTCATTTTATGTTCGTAGACTGATGTATAAGAGAATTTGAAATAATATCGAGTAGAAGGTAAGTAAAAGAAAATAATACAAGATGTAAAGATCTATTGTTATAGAGTTGTATAAAGTATTATTTAAAATTTTCTTAAAATATCGCGTTTGGGTTGTAAAGTGACAAATGTATCTGATTTGGAAACTTTTACACGTCACTGTGCATTGGATACAAAAATATTTGTGTAAATACTTGCACACCGATATTATAAAAAAATACCAGTGCAAAAATTATTAAAATTCATAGTGCGTCAATTGCGAACTTCCCTTTTGTACAGAGGCTGCAAAAATTATTTGCAAAATACTTCTACTAAAATGGTAAGAAATTACCAATACAAAAATTACTAGAATTCAAAGTGCACCAATTCCGAGCTTCCCTTTGTACAGTGGGTGCAAAAAATATTTGCAAAAGTCCCCTACCAATATGGCAAAAATACTATCAATATAAAAATTATCAAAATTCATAGTGCGTCAATTCCAAACTTCCCCTTGTACAGTGGCTGTAAAATATATTTGCAAAATACTTCTACTAGAATGGAAAATAATTACTAAAATTTAAAGTGCATCAATTCCGAGCTTCCCTTTGTACAGTGGCTGCAAAATATATTTGCAAAATACTTCTACTAAAATGGTAAGAAATTACCAATACAAAAATTACTAGAATTCAAAGTGCACCAATTCCGAGCTTCCCTTTATACAGTGGGTGCAAAAAATATTTGCAAAAGTCCCCCTACCAATATGGCAAAAATACTATCAATATAAAAATTATCAAAATTCATAGTGCGTCAATTCCGAACTTCCTTTTGTACAGTGGGTGCAAAAAATATTTGCAAAAGTCCCCCTACCAATATGGCAAAAATACCACCAATATAAAAATTACTAAAATTCATAGTGCGTTAATTCCGAACTTTCCCTTTGTGCAGTGGCTGCAAAAAATAATTGCAAAATACTTCTACCAATATGATAAGAAGTTACCAATACAAAAATGACTAAAATTCCTAATCTATCAATTTTATGCATTTCTTTGATCCGTCGCTGTGTATCTTTAATTTCATCAAAAAGAAGAATAAAATGAAAACACGCTCGCCTGATCCGAACAATCTCGATCGCTTGTCAGAAACAATGTTAATAGTAACAAAAGCATTACGCTTCGTTCTAAAAAGTTAATGTAACATGAATTTCGTTTTCCAATAGCCGCTGGATAGAAAGAGCGGCCTACAAAGGGTCCAGTAAACAAATGTATTATGCATAACACGAAGCTCTACTTCGTTGCAATTCCTTCTTTCAACGTTAACCGTGTTTTCTATATGTTTTTCCCCTTCGTCTTTCCCCCGTTTCTCTCTTTTTCTTCTTCTTCTTCTTCTTCCTCTTTTTCTTTCGCTTTTTCACGGATTACACACGCGAGAGTCGATCATATTATCGGCTGAAGAGATTGTCTGATAAAGAAAGTCGAGAATTCCCAGACGGCGATTAGTATCGTTCGCATGATGCGAATCGGATTCACGATCGAACGATCATTGTTGACCAGCAACGTGACTGGCTCTCTATTTTCATATGAAAAGAGAATAAGGGAAGAGAACCGTGGCTGGAGCGACGGCTAAAATTGTCGAAAGTTGACTTCGCGCCAACTTTACGGAATATCTCGACGTTGCTCGGAAAACCTCTTCGTGGAACGATGCTCCAGCTATTGGAAAATTTGAATAAAATTCGGGAATATTTAGTACTCTTCTTTCGTATATATATATACATCCATATCTATGGTTTCAGACTATTTCGTTAGCCCTTTTTCTCTCGTTTGATAACTTTTAATTAAACTTTTGTTCTTGAAAAAATCAGCAGGAAGCGGTAAAGCGCTGAGATAGCGGGAAATTTTAATCAAAAGGTGAAGTTGTACTTTCAGGATCTTCTTCAGGATAATTGATGCTTCCAAGGGGCGTTATTCTAAAGTTATTCTACTATTAATTTTGACAAAATTAATTTCAGCGTTCACGATTCGTTCTATGGCAAATAGTTTATCGTGTTTTAGTTGATAATTGCAGACGAAAAATAGATCGAACCTAATCTTAAACTAACCTTCTGCTAAATACATTTCTACGTTTATCAATATCTAATTATTAATATTATTAAGATATGCTGGCAACAAATACCTTGTGATCTCCGTGTATCTACATTCTCGTCTAATCTAAGGATGAAAAGCGTGCCAAGCAACACGAACACCATTATACTAAAAAATGGGCTAGCAACTAAGTCATTGCGGATGTTGCCATTGCCACCTAATGACAAAATCCGCAATCACTTAGTTGCCAACCCAATACCATCATCGCGTACCGCTCTTTGAAAACGACGCACTGTCGTACGCAATGAAATCATCGAATTTCCCCTTTATTCGTAGTTTTATAATCTCGCCGAAAATAAGTAGCTAGATAAAAGTATTCGAGATACTTTCGCGCGTTAGTACGTCGTGGACGAATGGTGAATCGGTGAAAGGCAGAGTCGATGGCGCTGTATCGCTGAGAAACCGAGAATTTATTAATCGCGATGGGCGTTTCGCCGGCGAGAGTTTCATTGGGAAAACACGGACGACCGTAGGAAGCCCGGAAATTGCGTACCATTATTGTCATTAAAGATTTCTACGTTTGTGTAACTTTCACCGTGGGCACGTGACGTCGCAACAAACACGAGGCTTGAAACTGAGACGCGAGCGTGCCATTTGCTCGTTAACGATAGATTCTTCTCCAAACACGCACGCGTACGCCAAAAAAAGAAAGGAATATCGACGTTCTAAACTTCATTGTCCCCGTTGAACGCAACAGTCGAATCTTTTTTGCGCGTTGTTTGTGTAACCTCGAAAATTAGCCAACGCGTCTCCACTGTTACAGCTACCGTGCTACGATAGCTGCGAAACGTTTCATTTGTACGTTGGACATTACGACTCTTTTGTCCTCGTTGCTTGGTCGCCTTGGTTTACGCCTCCGTTTAGATCATGTTTCACAAATGTTTTTCTAAGAGAGAGAGAAAGAGAGAAAAAACACACGGACGCTCAAAATTAATTTGAGCCGATTCTCAGCGCCTTTTTTGGCCTTCTTGCAACTTCTTGAAACTTCTCGAATGATTTCTCAAATTTCAAACACTTCGTTGAACAATCTCAGAAAACATTTGAAATCTCCAATATTTTGCGTCCCGACTATTTTGAGCCACGCACGTATTTAAAGTTAGCAATTCTAACCTAACCTCATTCTACCGATCCATTTGTTGCCAAAATTAATTTGAATCGGTTTTAAGTCTCGTACAATTGAATAAGCACCTGCAACTGCAGATATATTGCTATAAAGCAATTTTAAACGACACATTGAAAAAATCCGATCGCTCAAACAAAATGCAATCGATCTCGCGTGATTCGATCGGCATTGTTGAAAAGAGACCGGCGTCTGTCGTTCAGTGGGGCGTTAATCGCCGAAAGAAGTTGGCGTGAATATCTCCGTGGGGGATTTCATTCATCGGTTCATTCGTTTTTTTCCCTTCTTTCTTTTTTTTCTTTTCTTTTTTCGAACGAGACCGACGTTCTCAGAAGCGCGTCGCGAGGAATCGTCTGAAACCGCGTTCGATTTATCCCCTCGATACCTTCAGCCTCTTCTCGCGTGTCTGCGATATTGCATTCATTCGACGAGTGGCTACACCCTCGTATACCCCGCCATACCACCAGTTTCTCAATTATCACGGCCGAACAGACGACGACACGGTCGTTGCGAATGCGCCTTGAAGCTCGTTTCACAGCTCGTGTATCACGACCTCGATTTCATTACACCCGAACGAACCAACTTCCTCGTTTCTGTCTTCTCCGCGTGGAAAAAGAGCCTTTTTCTGGAAACGAAAGTGACATTTTCTAAGATACGGAACATTTCGAAAAATAATAATTTTTTGGTTAAGAAATTGTTGATTCTTGAAGTAATGTTGGAAATATAATAACATTGAAGATTCCAAGTAATGATGAATTTTGCAATAATTTGAATTATTTCATTACTTTGGGATATGGGAATTTTCGAGATAGCAATCATTTTTAGGACACAGCAATTTTTGAAAAATAATAATTTTTGATGTATGAAATTGTTGATTCTTGAAGTAGTGTTGGAAATATAATAACATTGAAGATTGAAGGTAATAATGAATTTTGCAATAATTTGAATTATTTCATTACTTTGGGATACGAGAATTTTCGAGATAGCAATCATTTTTAGAACACAGCAATTTTTGAAAAATAATAATTTTTGATGTAAGAAATTGTTGATTCTTGAAGTAGTGTTGGAAATATAATAACATTGAAGATTCAAAGTAATAATGAATTTTGCAATAATTTGAATTATTTCATTACTTTGGGATACGAGGATTTTCGAGATAGCAATCATTTTTAGAACACAGCAATTTTTGAAAAATAATAATTTTTGATGTATGAAATTGTTGATTCTTGAAGTAGTGTTGGAAATATAATAACATTGAAGATTCAAGGTAATGATGAATTTTGCAATAATTTGAATTATTTCATTACTTTGGGATATGGGAATTTTCGAGATAGCAATCATTTTTAGGATACAGCAATTTTTGGAAAATAATAATTTTTGATGTAAGAAATTGTTGATTCTTGAAGTAGTGTTGGAAATATAATAACATTGAAGATTCCAAGTAATGATGAATTTTGCAATAATTTGATTTATTTCATTACTTTGGGATACGAGGATTTTCGAGATAGCAATCATTTTTAGAACACAGCAATTTTTGAAAAATAATTTTTGATGTAAGAAATTGTTGATTCTTGAAGTAGTGTTGGAAATATAATAACATTGAAGATTCAAGGTAATGATGAATTTTGCAATAATTTGAATTATTTCATTACTTTGGGATATGGGAATTTTCGAGATAGCAATCATTTTTAGGACACAGCAATTTTTGAAAAATAATAATTTCTGATGTAAGAAATTGTTGATTCTTGAAGTAGTGTTGGAAATATAATAACATTGAAGATTGAAGGTAATAATTTGAATTATTTCATTACTTTGGCATGCGAGGATTTTCGAGATAGCAATCGTTTCTAGGATACAGCAATTTTTGAAAAATAATCATTTCTAGCCCACAAGAGTGCTGGAAGAGTAATCATCTTCACTATACGAACAGTTTCGTAGAATAATAATTTTTAAGATAGAAAAATTTATGAAAAATGACCATTTTTAACATAGAACGCTCTTCGAAGATTAATGATTCTTCAGAATAACAAACATTTCTGGCAATTATACACTTGAAATTAGAATAGTCTATAGACCATAGACTGTAGAGTATATAGTGTGTGAATGAAAGCGTGAATAAAGGAAGACGAACAAAGACTGTGAGAGGTAAACGTAGGAGATAAGACAAAGATGTATGGAAAGTGAGAATAACGAACGACAAGGAAAAATAAAAAGATAATATTATAATCCATATATACTTTATTACACATACAAAATTAAACGTGTTATACATAGAAAATAAAATTGATTCGAATACCTTAACAATCTCGTTCTATCGAAATATAATTTTTAACGTGTGTTACCTACATCGGACAGAATTTTCCGCGTCCATTTTTACAACAGTTAACGCGATTGAAAAATTCCAACGACTTGAGGAATTATGCGACAGCGTCAGCCGCATCCATCTAACGCGTATACTTCGCGAAATCGTCGAAAATAGCAACAAGCGACACGTACGTTAAAACGCGTAAAGTACTCGGCGTGTAAAGTGTTTGAGATAAAAAAATTTTTTTTTTGGAAACCTTTGTCATAAAAATTCCGCCATTTCCAACATCGACGCGAATTACTTTCTTAAAAGCTGCAAGTCCGCTACAGCGGCATATCAATTTCTCCCTTGCTCGGTTGAAATTTTGAGATTTCGTGGAAAGATTGCCTAAGTGGATTTATTAAGGGAATATTCAACCGCGAGATTTTTCCAACGTCGAAATACAACGAAGTATCGCGGGCCTAGCACGGTCGAGAAATTAAATTAACTCGGTTTCTTGAACACGCTCAATGAGATCAATTAAGGGGAGGCTGTTTTATTCGCTGAAATTGCTACAGAGACACTGCGTTTGATTTTGAGGCGGCGCCACCGGTTGGATCGAGATTACTCCAACTTACTTTCAACTATGCGTTACACTAATCATCGTCATTGATCGTATACAACGTAGACGTGACAAAATCCATTAACTCGGATCATGATATAGTCGTGTGATCGAATAGAAAAATGTTATTTATAAATTAGAATGTACTCAACGCTGATCCCAGTAAATTGTTTCAACGTTCAATTGAAAAATCAACATTCGTCGTTGTTTCTTTCCTTCGTCTAACTTTACGTGGTTTTTACGTTAATTCCTATGCAATTCTTGTATCAACAAAAATTGAGAAATCGATCGATCGGATAATATTGGGTTGGCAACTAAGTGACTGCGGATTTTGTCGTTAGGTAGTATTGGCAAAATCCGCAGTCACTTAGTTGCCAATCCAATAGAAGAATTTACGTAAATTTAGACGAACGAGAAAGAAATAGCAACGAACGACTTGTGAAATTAAATTTGGGTCTGGCAGTAACGAAAATGATAAAAATACAGGGGAAGATAATTATAAAAAGGAAATAGCATAGATATCGTTTTCAAACAAACGTATATTTCATTAACATAGTTAGCTACGTTTGACGAGTATACTCGTCATCGTCCGCTCTTTGCCACGCGTCTTAGGCGCGACAGCTTCTTCGTCTTCTCAAAGAGGTCGCAACAGCTAACTGGTTGAAGGAACGAAAAAGAGTAGCGTATAATATTTTCGAAATACATATTTTACTTGGTTACTTTTAATTGTACAATTTACAATTTTATTTAATATATAAATATATTACGGTAGAAAAATGATAGAAAGAAGAAAGTTGTCAGAGGATCGATCAAAACGTAAAAATTTGGTGTTTTATTTAGAAAAAGGGAGAAGGAAGAAAGTAAAATGTCGCGTTAAGTATCGAATGATAAATAGAGAGTGTGCTGTGCCGATGTTTTATAGCCGTTCTCGTGTACAGATCGAAAGGATAGAATCGAGTTCCTTTTTCTGCCGCGATCCATTAACCTCCACGAATGCAAATGGTCGGCGAGCAAAGGCCAAGCTCTCTCGCTATTCCAGACATTCTAATCCGAGGCGAAAGTCGACTCTGTTGAGGTCTGCGACATGGATTGATTTTATCATGTGTGACTTTGTCCTTTTTTCTTTTTTCCTTTTTCTTTTTTAAATTCTCATTGCCTTCAATTTGTATAATTACCTATAACGACGCAAGAAAAAGATAATTTCCAACAATTAGAATGAGCAGTCGCTCTTGTTCTATTTATCGATAACGATCGGTAAGGCACAAGGTTCATCAGGATAGGAAGAAATTCGTGAAATTGTAGTTTGACTCGCAAGTAAAAATTTGAGCAAGAGGAAATTTCGATCAAGATATTCGTATTACAAAATTCACCAAGAATAACCAATGAGGGACAAGATTAAAAGAAATTCGTGAAAATTATTGTTTGAGACACAAGTTTAAAAAATTGAGCAAGAAGAAATTCCCATCAAGATATTGAAAGTTATAAAATTTCTCAAGAATAAACAACGAGGGACAAGATTAAAAGAAATTCGTGAAAATCATTGTTTGAGACACAAGTTTAAAAAATTGAGCAAGAAGAAATTCCCATCAAGATATTCAAAGTTATAAAATTTATCAGGAATAATCAACGAGGGACAAGATTAAAAGAAATCCATGAAAATCATTGTTTGAGACACAAGTTTAAAAAATTGAGCAAGAAGAAATTCCCATCAAGATATTCAAAGTTATAAAATTTCTCAAGAATAAACAACGAGGGACAAGATTAAAAGAAATTCGTGAAAATTATTGTTTGAGACGCAAGTAAAAATTTGAGCAAGAAGAAATTCCCATCAAGATATTGAAAGTTATAAAATTTATCATGGAATAATCAACGAGGGACAAGATTAAAAGAAATCCATGAAAATTATTGTTTGAGACGCAAGTAAAAATTTGAGCAAGAATTTCCCATCAAGATATTGAAAGTTATAAAATTTATCAGGAATAATCAACGAGGGACAAGATTAAAAGAAATCCATGAAAACTATTGTTTGAGACGCAAGTTTAAAAAATTAAGTAAGAGGAAATTCCTATCAAGACATTCCAAATGATAAAATTCATCAAGAATAATCAACGAGGGACAAGATTAAAAGAAATCCATGAAAACTATTGTTTGAGACACAAGTTTAAAAAATTGAGCAGGAAGAAATTTCCATCAAGATATTCAAAGTTATAAAATTCCTCAAAAATAATGAACGAGGGACAAGATTAAAAGAAATCCATGAAAATTATTGTTTGAGACGCAAGTAAAAATTTGAGCAAGAGGAAATTCCTATTAGAACATTGATAATATTAAAATATGAATAATCTTCATGAAAATACTTGTACAACACACGTGAGACAATAATTTCCATCTGGACGTCAATCTTATTTTATTCGTCGATAATAGCCGACGAAGGATAAGAAAGATATATGTAATTTCGTGAAATTATTATGTACTTAAATCTTGCGTAGCAAAGTGAATGAAAATAAATTGCTACTAAAATATTTGCTTGCGCTGCTTGCAAACTTCATAACTCGAGCTTAATAAAGACTCTGTAAATTCAAACGAAAGTCCTTGGAAACGTTTTGCTTTGAAACTTTCGTGCTTCTGAAGTAACTCAAAATTAGGATCCATAGAAAATAAGTACGTACTCGTATACTCGAAACTTTAGACCTTGGCATTATAACGTGTCCTTGCTATTCTACAATTGCTCAGAAAACTCTTTGTACACGTTCTAGGAACGACATCATACATATTAATTTGAATAAAACACATTGTACATTGCGTCATAAAACAACACATATTTCCTTTTTCTTTTATTTTCTACATTGTAATAAATCACAATGTTTACCTGTGGACTCGACTACGTGTAAATATAACAATTACAAATTGTTCTGGACAATTTTATTTACTTTAATTATGCTCAGAACGTAGATGTAATTTATTTTTCAACAGAAACGAAGAAACGCATTGTAAGATAGGAAATTCATAGATAAATATGTCGTTATATTTGTAACAGTTAACAGGTTAAATCTATGTTACAGAAGGCAATATAGAAAGGAAACTTTCTGTAATATAATGAATCGCATTTACGACTTACCGTTTACGTATTTATAGCTCGTTACAGCATAAAGAAGTAATAAAACGAGTCTTGACCATCGTACAGGAATCAACATAATATAACACGTCGATTCTTTAACGCTGGAAATTTTTTATCATTTTATTTGAATAAAAATAGCCTGCAGCAAAGTGTATAACATAGTAATATTGGGTTGACAACTAAGTGATTGCGGATTTTATCAATACCATCTAATGACGATCTAAAGCAGAACGCACGAGGCTTTTGTACAAAAAAGAAGCGTCAATGTGCAACATGTGTGGCACATATTCTAGAAGAACGTGAAGATTGTCTGCCAAGATCCACAAAGGACTTTGATCGTAATAAAAATAATATAAAACAGATAATAATAGCCTGCGCGCATTTCTACGTTTACGGGGAATGGAAAATCGCAGAAATACACAAAATATTCAATGTACAGTACGAAGTACAGTAGATAGAAGAAACAAAGCTCTACTTAAATTTGTTTAATTATAAGAATCATAAAAATACTAATTTCCATGAAAATCCTCGGTATAATAAAAAGAAAGGAAAAACAACAATATAGAAAAAGTCGTCGACACATGAAAATTAGCAAAAATGTATAACAGAAATAAAGAAACGAATGCAGCTGCGAGACGTATTAAATAAAAGAAATGGAAATAAATAAAAAACAGGCTCCTCGCAAAAGCAAGGAAATTTAGGTGCGAAATGTAGGAAATAAAAATGAAGCTAGAAATAGTCGTTTCGTGTGAGAAAGCGGTCATAACAAATCAAGAAAATAAAAAACAACGAAAGATTACCTTTTTCCGAACGAATGAAAATTTACCTGCGAAATGTAACAAGATAAACAAAATAAAGAATAATCGTCTTACAAATGAGAACAACTCCGAACAATTCTGAAATACGCAAAATTAAGAAGAAGAAAAGAAAAAAGAAATGAAAAAAGGAACGAAAAATTGGTGTTTCCATGGAATGTACGGAAAATGAAAAAAAAGAAAAGGAAAATTAGTGTTTCCATGGAATGTACGGAAAATTAAGAAGAAAAGAAGAAAAAAGAAACGAAGAATTAGTGTCTCCAAGGAATGTACGAAAAATTAAGAGGAAGAGAAGAAAAAAGAAACGAAAAATTAGTGTTTCCAAGGAATGTACGAAAAATTAAGAGGAAAAGAAGAAAAAAAAACGAAAAATTGATGTTTCCATGGAATGTACGAAAAATTAAGAGGAAGAGAAGAAAAAGAAACGAGAAATTAGTGTTTCCAAGGAATGTACGAAAAATTAAGAGGAAAAGAAGAAAAAAAAACGAAAAATTAATGTTTCCATGGAATGTATGAAAAATTAAGAGGAAAAGCAGAAAAAAGAAACGAAGAATTAGTGTTTCCATGGAATGTAAGAAAAATTAAGAAAAAAAGAAGAAAAAGAAACGAAAAATTAGTGTTTCCAAGGAATGTACGGAAAATTAAGAAGAAAAGAAGAAAAAAGAAACGAAGAATTAGTGTTTCCAAGGAATGCACGAAAAATTAAGAAGAAAAGAAGAAAAAAGAAACGAAAAATTAGTGTTTCCATGGAATATATGAAAAATTAAGAGGAAAAGAAGAAAAAAGAAACGAAAAATTAGTGTTTCCATGGAATGTACGAAAAATTTCGCGATCGACTGTATTATGCGAGTTACGATAATGCATCCTCGTGGTAATCCACACGCGTGACCCTCGATCTTGCCAGCCTCTCGTGCAGTTCGCAAAACGCTCGTTGGCATTTCTTTTGCCACGGCGGACCGTCTCCGCCTGGTACGAGCTAATCAGAACTAGTTACGTAAAGACACGCGGAGACGGCCGCCGACATGCTTGATTTTCCACTCGCGATCCGACACGAGTAAACTTTGTAACGAATCGGCCTTTGGGCACATTCTGCAACACTGATGGAAACTCGCCTTAACAGTACGTGGTCTACATATGTTTAGCGAAAACTTGTCAACCTCGAGGAACCTTCTAAGTGCTACAAACTATCGTTCCTTACGTATTCTACGTACATTGAAAACATTTCTCACTTGTATTAAATGTATTTCAATCGTTGCTGGCATTAGACCCGCGAGAAATGTTCTATAGAATTTTCGTAGAATTACAGCGATTTATTTTCACGAAGCTTTTTGTGATCTACTCAAGCTCGCAAACCTGCAAATTAGGGTTTTTCGTGTATCGTACATGGGGCTATCGGAAATATCTTGTGCAAATTTTATGAAATTACAGTAATTTTTTTTTTCATGAATTTTTTACCATCTACATGAAGCTTGTCAACCTTGGACACCTGCAAATTATTGTTGCTTATGTACTGTACACGAAGCTATGAGAAACGTTTTATGGAAATAATTTTGATTTTGTAAAAGAGATTTCGTAAAATTATAGTGGTTCGTTTTGATGAATGTTTCATGATCTATATATGTTCACCTAAAGCTTGCCGTTCTAGGAAACGTCCAAACTATTTGTTACTCACACATCGCTACGTGTGTACTTTGAAAACATTTTCTATTTCTATTAAATACATCTCTGTCGTTGTTCCTATCGGAACTCGTATCAGAGATATGATCTAGAAATGTTATAAAATTATAACGCTGTTCAGTTCGACGAACCTCAATTTCCTAGCAAGCTTCCCAAATGGTTGTGTATCTCATCGCCACTAAAATATCGAATAATTCCTTCTACATCCGCCGACGTTAAAATGCTCCGTTTGCTACAAAACAGATAGACAGATTGTAAGAGAAAAAATACGAAGAGACTTGGTATTTCGTGGCTGGAGAATGACGGCTGTCACAGAGGCACTAAACGGAAGTTGGCGCGTGATACGGGGAAAATGCGATCGCGGATAAGAGCAAAACGTTTGGCATTTCCATGCGCGGACAGGTATACGGCGACACGTCGCTTGTTTCCCATTTGCTTTCGCCGGTCGGAACTTTCACTCATTGTTAAAGCTGCTTCACGCTCGAATTCACCGCGTGGACATCTCGTTCGATCTCGATTCAACGGCTGTTACCGACAATCGTGCGTGGAAAAGAGCGTTTCGCAAGAGGAGCCGAGGGTACATCGATCATTTCCACGCCGGTAAGCACCGGCTACGAATTTACCGGAATCTCGTCTCGGTGTACAAGGCGGTACCGTTATTATAATGAAATGAGTTATTCGATTAGTTGGCCGCTTTGATGAACTTGGCGCACGCACCGAGCAACTGCGACCGAGCGCAATTCGATTACGATGCAATCGGGACGCATAGGTCTTTCGATGGTTTTACGAGAGCTGCGTCACGGCGAAACTACGCGATACTGTGAATTCAACTACGTGTTGCATGGAAATTGAGAATTTCGCGAAACGGTTGCAATTACGATGATTTATTACGATATGTTATTTGCTTCTGCGTATCTTGCTCGTGTTATTCGTCGCGCAACTTCTATCTGTACGTTTGTGAGGCAGAAATAAAATCCCGTCTGACGTTGATAAATAAAGAAATAAATAAATTTGTATCGATCGGCGATAAAATCCGAGAAACTGAGATACGCTGAATTTTCGAACGATGGAATCGCGGAAACGTCGGACGCCGAATGTAAAAGCATTAGAATCGCGAGTCGGGAAATTTTGAAATCGCAAACGTCTTGGAATAGCATCCGTGATGGGGAAGAGCGTTTGGTTCGGCGATATTGGAATTGCCGCGCGTCGGATAAGAAACGCCGGTAATTGCAACGCGTCGAATTGGAGATACCACCGGGATCGCGGTACGCCGAATTTGTATGCATGGAATTACAACGCGGCGAATTATAAAACGCTGGAATTGCAACGCGCCGAGGTAGAGTACATTCGAATTACGATATGGATGGGCCTGATTTGGACGTACTGGAATTGCGACGCATCGAAACGGAGTTTGGAATTGCCAGATGCAACAGTATCGGAAAGTACTACGATGGCGAATGCCGTCTTGAAATTGCAGCATACCGAGATTGAGAATCGTTGAAATTCCGACGAACAGAATTCTCAGATGCGGAAATCACGATGTTTAGAATCCAACTATAAATACGTATGAAGCGATCGCGTTGCCCAGGACTCGAACGTGGTGGACTCGGTTCGCGAGAAGATCGACGCTTCGTCCGCAACTTCGATTCTCGTCTCGCGTGGACATCGAACGCTCCCAATAGCGGCGATTAGTCATAGATTCGTGCATTGCACGCATGTGTGCCCAGTAAAAGGAAGGAGAAAAAATGACAGAGGTGCACGACTAGAGCCGGGTAGAGCAGCGGGGCACGGTGAGACTCGCGTCACGTCGCGGCGTCCTGTCCATCGAGGTGGGGTGCAGCCGTTGGACGGTTTCGCGGCGAACATCCGAGCGAGTCGCGGCGAGTGAGCGAGCGAACCAACCAGTCAACCTGAAACCGCGAACAGCCGCGACAGCGTGTGCCTCGTCGTTGCTCCGTGCGCTCTCGATGGCGCCAGGCATCGCAACTTTAAAATAAACATCGCGATTCCGCCGCGGGCGTCGGCGAGTATACGGCGCGCGGATCTTGAATCGGGTTTTGCCGCGCGAATATCTGTCACACGGTTGAAATACGGCCACGCGCCCGTTTAACTAGTTCACGATATCTTTTAATTATACGGCTCTAGATGTAGGATAAGTGGTTTAACCGGGTGGATTGATAAGGAGGATTTTTACCGTGAACAACGGTGCTTCGAGTTGTGAAAACAGGAATATTGATTAGTGAGAGTTGAAACGTTCGAGAAGTTAGTGTAACGGGGATTGCCGCGCATGGAATCTGTCGACTTTGCGATTGCCTTGGAAAGGTGCTGCAATTGTATCGGAATGCTCGTCGCAACTGCATCGCGGGGAAATCGAGCGACACGCCAATTACTCCCGTTGGAATCGCGACGCCGCAATTCCATTCCAGAAGGAATTGCCAGTCGTTGAAGTCAATTGCAAGGGAATTGACAGGCATTGCATTACGAAGAAACTGTCATCGTTCCAACCGACCCATCTTTCGAGCAATTCCATTTCGTTGATTCTTCCGTGCCACGGAATTACGGTGCCAAGCGTGTTCCAACGTATCAGTCTCGACGACGCAGCAAAATCCAGAGAATTGCCAGCAACCTTGCGCTCGACCTCAAACTGAAGCAGCCTCTCGAACGCGCGACTCGAGCTCGGCTTAAGGCTCGAGTCAAGGAAATCGCATCGTGACCGAAATGCCGGGCTAAAATCCGAGCTAAAAGGACCGACAACCTCAAGGCAAAACGGTCGGTTCTGTGGCAAGTTGGCGCGAAGGTGCCGAGCGTTGAATCGGATGGAAAGGGAGTCGAGCGGAGTTGCGATAAAACGTTGTATGATCGGGAAAGGGGCAACTATGGCGGCCAGTCGGTGAAATCGAAGATGCAGCGAAAGCGCGATCGGTCGAAGTTCAAAGTATAGCGGCGTCTATTGAGCGTTTTGCTCTCGCGTTACGCCCGTGGAAAGTCAAACGGACGGAGAGAAAAGGAACGAGCGAGGGAAGGAGAAGGTGAGAAGGGAAGGACGTGGTGTGTACGCCGACAGACTTTCACGTCGACTCTGTTTCTTCTGGATCGCGTTACGAAAATCGCGATCCGTTGCCCGAGTATCGCTGGAAAAACTCGATCACCGTTATATCGGAGATCGATGTGTCGCGAACCTTGTGTCACGATGCGAATTCAAAGGGGAATAAATCGCGAGAAGTAGAGACGATTTGCTTCTCGAATACGACATTTCGACCGTTCGCTCGTCTTTACGTAATCGCGTAATGTATCTCACGAAGAATTTGCTCGGTTCGTGCGAGCAAATACGACTGGTCGGATGCAGAACATTTTTTCAGTGAAATCGTCGCGTGCTTTTCGGCGATCGTCCGATCTCGAGAAAGCGATCGTTAACGCAGGTTGTGAACTCTGCAGTGGACATTTGATGGAATATAAACGTTGGCAGTTGAGACGTACAAGCGATAACGATAAATAACAAGGATATAAGTAACAGGCGAAGTACGAGATGAAATATGGAAGAAAGTACGAGTCAAAGTTGAAGTTGGTCGGAAAGAACGTGAAACGGAAGAGTGTGTTTTTTATTCGACACGATTCTTCAAAGATAAAAGTTTAGGCCAAAGTCGGGTGATACTTTGCTTCTACCAAAGCCGGTCTTCTCGATAAGAGAGAGAGAGTGGAAAGATTAAGTAGCAAGTTTTAAACAGTTCGAAGTTGGTCGAATTATCGGTCCTCGAACCGACGTCGCTTCCTCGTGAACTTCGCCAGACTCCCGCCTCTAATCGAATCTTCCGCAGCAACGACGGATAAATCGATTACCAATTAATACCCGGAGTTCTCTTGGGAAAGAGAAGAAAAAGATAAAAAAGCAAAATCAATTTTGTGATGGAGCAAAATTCGCAGACCCAAAAACCAATTTAGTTCGCAACTAAATAATGACTAGATTTCCTAAAGTTGCGAGAATTTGGTTAATTGCCCAGAACCACGAAATAAGACGACAAAAATTCAATTATAGCAGCTGGATTTCTTGGAATTGCGACACATGACGGATTGGAATTCGCTGGAAACGCAGTGAATAAAATTGTGCCGCGTTAGAATCGCTGCACGTAGAAGCGAGGCGCGCTGGAATTGTCGCGCGTAGAATCGAATCGCGTTGCAATTGCGAATACAAGAAGTTCGGTGTGAAATCACCGCACACGGAATTGATCGAAATTGCCACTTTCGGAATCGATCCGCGGTCGTTGCATCGCAGTTGCCATTCGCGGAAATCGTTCACGCGATAATTGCGATACGCCGAGTTTGGAATTGCCGGAATTGCTACGCCCGAGATTGGAACAACACGCGTGCGGAATTCAATCGTTTGGAAATTCCGACGTACGAAATACAGCTTCGCGAGAATGTCGGAATTGTCGAACGTATTAATTACATTCGAATAAAAAAAAAAAAAAAAGAATACCTCGAACGACGACAAAATATCGAAGACTATGGAGGAAGGTGGAAACAGAAAATAAACGGCTATACGATAAGAAGTCGATAATACGATGATCGATGGAGGAAAATTGGGCGCAGCACGCGTTTATTGGTTCTGACGGCCATAACTACGCGATAATGATGCGCATTATAGTCGCGATTCGTGCGTCATAAGGTTTCGACTGTCGGCGACGACGGTGACATCAATTTAGAGACTGTCCGCCGCGGCTAAATCTAATTATTTAACAAGCCGCTGGCCGTAATGCGCCTCGAGCGCGTACGCGAAATTGTGTGGAAGAAGGCGACCGCTGCGACCAACGTCGTTTCTCTTCTCCGCCTTCGTTCTTCTCACGGCTATCGACAGTTTAGTGCAGTGTATCGTTAGTACGCCGTGGTGTTTCGCAGTTTTATGCTGCCTTTGTGTTTGCAAACGCATCGTTTGAAGATACCAGGTATATCCAGAGTTTCTTGGAAGGGAAGCGTGGAAATGTCTGGCGACTTTTCCAATCTTTGGCCATCTTTGGATTAATTTGTCCCATTTTTTTTTTCTTTTTTTTAATATTAATTTTCTCGGAAATGTTGCGAGGTGCAAAGCAAAAGTACCACGAGTTGGTGAGCAGAACGAGTGAAATTGAAATATCGCGCGATTTATTGAATTTCGAAGAGAATTACGACGCTACCGATCGATTTAAACGTTTCGGCAAATTTAAAAAGCCCCGTGTCCCGTAAGTTTCCACGCGCGAGACTGTGACTTTTGGTGACGCTTTTGATCGATTTCGATCGCAATTTCGCATAATTTTCCACGAGCTTCGTACGATGTACGGAAACCTTGTCGTTTAAAGCTTACGATTTGGCTATTTTTTCCCTCCATTTGTTCTTGAAACCATAAAACTGTCGTAGCCTTGATGTGTCTCGACTAATCCGGTTCACCTCGCAGCCCGATAATTGATCGAGCAAATTAAAAACTTGGGCAAATATCGTTAGAAATTCAGATTGCATTCGGATGCTAAAAACAGCGATGAATACAGCATTCTCGAATTATAAATACAATCACATCGACTCACGACCAAATATATCCGAATTCTTTTACAATTGTTTTCGAAATTGTTCTCGCTGTTCTAAAACCTCTGGTTCGACCAGATAGATTTTTAGAGCCGTAAGTTTGTGGATCCTGTTACTATTAATTTATCGATATTAAATTGTATCTTTTGCTTGAATGTTAATTTATTCTGATTTTTTAAACAAAAGAATAGAGTACCTGACGCAAATAAAGCTATCGAAAATTTCAAAATCAGATTATCTTGCGACTATTTTTCTAGAAGAACGATAAGCATATCAGGATTAAGTATATAGTCAGAAATATCTTGTGTATTAGAACAAAGAGTTGGAGGGTAAGCTCGATCGGAAATATCGGATACTACATTGAAATATTAATAAAGCTTGCGCAAATGAACGCGATCGATCAATAAGATTCAGTTGTATATCAGAATCGACGCTCGAAGGTCTCACAGCTGGATGATTCTTTTGTCTTCCACCTCTCTTACCTCTTCTTGCTCACCTGTGTCGTTCCACGAGGATTTTGCAGACAGGCACGAATGGAACACACCGCCTTTTTCGTTATTACGCAAACGTCACTTTGACATTTCGCTTGGTCATCGTTTAATTGCACCGCGACACGACAGAAAATAAACTATTTTCGTATCGAATTCGTTTCACTGGAAAATACAAATATTCGAGTTCAGTAAAAGATTCAGATTCGCAAAGATACGAATTCTCGGGTTTGTCTGGTTTATAAAAAAAAAAAAAAAAATATTAGGCTCTTCCAAGTTTGAGTTTAATATCGTATTTATTTATTTTTCATTATCGATATAACGTCGTGCAATTTATTGGAAATTTAAAGGCGAAAAAATGCATAAGACGAACGATTTCGTGGCTTTAACATCAAACTCATGAGGCCTGCTTTCAAAATTTAATTTAAACATTCAACATTTCTTTCGTTCGTTTAATTTTATACGAATTCTTCTATTATCTGACTAATCAATTTCACAATTTTTGTTAATGTAAAAATTTACGTAAAATTCGACGAACGAAATAACAACGAATGTAGAGTTTGAAATTAAATTTCCAAATCAAACGTTTGACCATGTCCGGCAATTACTTCCATGAAAATACCAACTTGCATAAATATCCGCGATCGCGTGATCACACGTTTTTGCGATTTTCTTACGGCGACTTTAGACTCCGAAAAATTATACCCTAGAAGTTACTAGAAATATGAACGTAATATCTGAAAGAGGTTAAGGGATACTTCATCCTCTCTTTGTAAGATCGTTTTTGAATATATTACAAGTCATTTTATTATTTTTTTCTTTCTTTTCATTTTTACAATATAAATCACTCGAGGAGAAACTATAACATGATACACGTTTCAAGGATCTCTGAATTCTAGAACTAATAAATCTTACGAATCTGGGAAAAATGAAAGTATATAGTTAATAAGTAGGAATATAGTTAATCGATAAGAAAGTGGCGTGAATCATGTGAAAATTGCCTCGCTTAACTTATACACGATGCTTCAGAGAAATTGCGCGAGGTTAGAATTTTATTTTACGAAAAAAGAGTATCATATGTACCTAACCTAATATGTATACGTTACGATCCGACAAGAAGCGACCTAACCTCGTAAGAGAATCTCGTACTTAAATGAAAATTCGTGGACAAGAACGTATCCTCGCGTGATATGAAAATCACGCTTTCTAATTAACTTTAATGCAGTTATAAAAATGCTGGCTGCGCGATCAATGGAAATGGCGGCCCGTTAGGTTAGGAAATCTCGTTCCAATAGTCGTATCACGTACGAAATTTATTTTTCTTTCTCTCTTTCTTTCTTTTGCTTCTCTTTTCTTTTTTTCCCGAGGAGACAGGAATAGCAGAAACATATTTTTATTTTCACGGTGGTCTCGAGTTATGTATAACGTTTATGTGGAATTAGTCACGCGAAAACTGACTGTGAAACGTAGAAACGCAAGAAAGAGTGTCGAACTTGTTCTTCCCAGTCGGGTTAATAGAAGTTCCGTGCGTTTCACACTTGATAATCCATTCCTCGTTCCTGTTTTTCAACCAACCGTTGTATTTTAGGATTAGAAAGCGGCCGGACATTTTTTTCCATTAACCTTAATCAATCGTCGCGAATGAATTCCTGTTCTCCTGCTTCTTCGTTGCTCGCTTTTTAATTGCAAATAAATCTCTCGACGATAATTGGTTGATTTACTACATAAATACCGTGAATCTGATAGTCTACAAATACTTAAAAAATTGGAAATTTGAAAGCGTAAAAGCCCACCGACATATATGACGCGCGAGAACGTATAAAATATTCAAAGTGCTACAGCATTCTTTGATATGACATCATCTGTGTAATATTTGTATCGTAATGATATAATATTATATTAGATTTAAAGTTTAAAGGCTGTAGAATTCCCCGATGATGAATCCTATAGTTTCAAATTTTACGATTCTCCGTTTCGGAGTTCCGCATTGCCCACGGAACTCTCGACTTAGGAGTAGTCGTTTCCGAAGATCCCAACTACAGAGTTCCCTGTTTCGCACTTGTCGAATACAGAATTCCCAATTTCAGGATTCTCGATTATGAAGTTGCGAGTTCCTTTAAAACCTTGCCGTTTTAGAGTGCCAAACTGCAATCGCAATATTAGAGTGCCGAGGTTAAAAAATGTTCTACTTCGAAGTTCTCGATTTCAGAGTTCTCTCGATCTTTGAGTTCTGAATTCTAGAGTTCTCTGTTTTGGAGTTCCGAGTTCTCGATAGTGGAGTTTTCCGGGCTTTCGAATTCTCAACATCGAAGGTACCAATTTTAGAATTCTCCATTTCAAAGTTTCCAATTGTAGAGTTCCCGAATCGAGAATTCCTGTTTCAGAGTTCTCGGTTCCGCCATATTAAAATATTCGATCTAATTCAGTATCGCTTACACATTATTAATATTTAACGAATGAAATAAATCTTCGGTGAAACTCTGTTTCGTTAATTGCACTCGCGAATTTATGTTTATGCAGGTGTGAGAAACTTATGGTTGAAACGAAAAATATCTCTGTTTATTAAATTCAAGAAATGAAGCTTTTGATTAATTGTCACGTAAAACATGAATGGCGTACGTGGAAGACTCGTTGAAATCTTGAGGCTACCATCTGTTCTACATTCATTGACCTGTTTCCTTTGCGATACAAAGCTGGCCGTACTGTTGTCAAATTGCATCGAGTCGAATTGCAAAACAGTTTCCCTGGATGATGCAACTCAATGTCATATGAATCAGGTCAAAAAATCGTAAAACTCGCGATTATAATCTTGCGAAGGTAGCAGCTGTCTGGCATTGAAATTTCGACAATCCTGGAATTCTGAACATGATTTCATTTCAGAGTTCCAAATTCTAATGTCGCCAATAGTAGAAAGATCTTGGTTCTAAAATTCTCGGTTTTTAAATTGCAAATCGAAGGACGCTTATATAATTATTTGGATCTCGATTTTCGAGTTCCAGATCCGGAGTTTACAACTTGCTGGATTCTCGAGTTTGTGGAATTTTTAGTCCTCAAACATCCTCACTTTACAGTCCTTAGTTTCAGAACGTTTAAACTCAAAGTTCCAAATTTTCGAGTTTTCGTTTAGAATGTTCCTAGTTGCAGAGTTCTCGGTCTTATACTTCTCGATGTTAAAACTTTCCAATTTTAAAGTACCGGATTATAAACATCCTAATTTCAGAGTTCAGAGTTCAAAGACTTTCCATTTGAAAGTCTCAATTTCAGAATTGCAAATCACAGGATTCTCAACGTCGAAGCTACCGATTAAAAAATTCTCTATTTCACAGTTTCCAGTTGTAGAAGTCGCAGTTTCGGAATTACCATTCCCAAATTTCTCTGTTCCGACATATTTCTGTTCTGAACCTTCAGTGCCTCTTTCCTCGATTTTTACAATTGCAAAATCATCCACCTAGATCACCAACTTTTCTACGCTCGTCTACAAATTCCCTGCAATACGTCGAACGTGTGTATTTTTGTCAATATCGTTGACCAGTCGCCTGTCTATTATCTATACAGAACAAACAACGAGCTACAGTATGAACAATAACAACGAGGAAGTGTTATCGATAACCGAATGCGATAACTATGTTAACAGGCGGTCTACACACGCATTGAACACGTGGCGAGTAAACGAAGCGAGCGTAGCAGTATAGATAGCATTTCTGGTACCGTTAACGCGCACTCCGGGTACAGTTCCGTTCATGAGATAGGTGTCGATGCGTCCAGATTCGTGTCAACCATGTCTTTCCACGATGAAATTCGCTCGACAGGCTAGCTACTAGTGGCTAGCCAACGCAACGATCGATGACGTAGTGAAAGTTGACAATCCTTCGTCGATTCTGTCCATTCTGTCGATTCCATTTCTGTTCGCTTGACAATCCGTTTACACAAACCTAGCGTCAGTCTGATCATTTCTATGTACTCATTTGCGGTTACATGGACACTCTTCTTTTTCCTCGTCGAAATTTATGCGAAAAATTCAGATATCGCAGCTTTGAATTTATGTATTATGTATATCGTGTCCAATTGCGTGGAATCGCAATAGGAAATTTCGTATAGGATTTTGGTCGTTGATTGGAATTGAGTGACATGGAATGGAGTTGCGTTAAAATTACCGTACAAAGAGTCGCACTGCACTGTAATTGCGATACATAGGATCGGTCAGCACTGGAATTGCGGAGCATGCAATTGCTCTTGCAATGGTGGAATTGTCGAGCGCGAAATTAGACCGTGTTGGAAATGCGAGAAACGCAGAGAGTGGAGTTATCGTGCGCGGAATTGGCTTGCGTTGAAATTCCTGCATAAGGAATTGCGCTGCGTTGCAATTGCTGCGTAAAGTATTTGATTCTTTTTTTGGAATTGCCGGGCACGTAATTCAACAACGTTAGGGTTTCGGTGCTTAGAACTGAACGTAATTGGAATTGCGTTACAATTTGCCAGTGTTTACTGCGTATAGAATTGATTTGCGTCGGAATTGCGGTACGTACAATTTAATCGCGATAGTAGGATTACGAAGCTTTTCCTATCTTCGTTGCCTACACTCGGATCAAACGAAACGAAACGAATAATTATTTATCTTGCCGAATTAATATCGGGATACTCGTTATAATCTCGAGAAAATGGAATATTTTATAACAGCCTGCCGTTTTCAATCAACGTATTATTAGCGATAAGATAACGTATTAACGTACGTTTGTACGCGATGAAGTAAAATAATATTCTAATTAATGAAAGGAGATTCGCCGCGATCGTGATTAATTTTCTGGAAGGTTCCACCGAGGAGGATTTTAAGCGGCAGCAGTTTCAACCGGATTAACCGTGGTAGATTTATTGCCGATAAGGATTAAAGTACGGTCGAGATAGCTTATTTATTGGTACGTCGAACAATTGCTTTAGATAATTAGCTACCTTTGTCACAGCAAAATATTCAACTGAAAACGATATAGCGGTGATTAAAATACCGAGTGGTAAATGTCTCGTTTATTAACCGATACGTACGATTAAACTGTTAATAAATTCATTTTAAGGTGATCGTAAAATATTTGTCGCTAGATGGAAAATTCGAACAGCAACTAAATATAAATCAATAGCATTTGTAGCTGCTGATCTCGAATTATTTTTAATTATTCCGTAGCTCCACTTATCGTCGATATTTTATTTACGTCATCGAAATTTATAATCCGAAGCACGAATTTTATCAAGTCGATACTCGTCTGATTGAATGCTACAAAGTGCAGATTAAACTCGATTTAGGTTTCGGTTGGGGCTTTGGGAAACTTTACCGGATTCAAGTTAAACTTGCATTAGATGCAAACCTTCGAATCAGACGTTAAAAGATCAAGCTCAGACTTTGCTTTGCCGCGAGCTAATGTCGCAAAGTTATCGAGTCAAATATTACGAATATCAGGCTTACACGAGTTTCAAGTTACCCTGGTCAAGGTTTAAATAAATTGTTTGGTTCGGTTCGAATGAAACATACGTATGTTGCAATTTAAACGTTACATTACATTGCAATTTAAACACACGAAGCTCGCAATTCTGCAAATGGAAATTTTTATGTAAATTATCGAAACGTTGTAACGATGAAGGTGAATCTCAGAGAAAGGTGACGCACCATTTGTGAAAAAGGCGATACAATGGCCAAGAAATTACGCATACGACTGTGCAGCGAGCATCGATGACGCGATCTGCTCGGTTTTCCTTGAGAACAGCCTCGGACACAATGCAACAATCGGGACCGTTGCTTTCGTTTTAAACGTTGTTGCTCACGATCGTTTATCCCCTATGCTTCCTGCTGCTCTGATTTTCTCGTGGGAATCTTAACGAAACCCAAACTTCAATCGCCTTTTCTTCTTTTTTTTTTTTTAGCGAAAAGTCAATCCTTTTAGAAATTAACTTTCGAACGATGCAGCTTCGTTTTAATGAAAAATGTAATTATACGAGATACGCGGTATGAAGAAATGAGTGGAAAATATAAATTATAAAAGAAGATTAATTCTTCTGCGCTGCAACGAAATTACGCAGAAATCAGGAGAGATCCACGTAGGAAATAATTATTATTATTATTATCGGACACGAAAAATAGACAGATCGAAAAATATATTTCCAACTTTTTATAAAAAGTAGGTAATGTTGTTGTAATGTTGTTCTAACTTCTGCACAAAGGAAGCAATACCTTAAATATAAAGATATTCCTATATAAAATACTCTAATGTAAATATAAGTATTTATTAAATATTTAATTAGTAAAAATATTTTATTAGATATTAATTAGTATTTATTAAATATTAAGTAAATATAAGTAATATCTTTATGAAATTTATAGCACTGTAGTTTACAATTTCTTTCTCGCCACCTCACTGAATAATTAGCACTTTACCGACCGATAGCCGATTAATGGGTTTTTTCGCCGATGCTTACCGGCCGATAGCCTATTAATCGGCTTTCTGTCACCGACATTTACCGACCGATAGCCTATTAATCGTCTTTCTGTCGCCGACAATTTTTCTCATTATTTGAGCAGTAATTTGTTATTTAGTGCTAAGGAACTTTGCTCGGTTGCGTCAGTTGCATTTCTTTGTAAACTCCCACAGTTTTATATCAATTTGAAAAGCTTACCGTTCGCTATGAACGAAAAGAATGCTATTGTTGAGTCTAAACCGAAACAGAGCCGGCGTCAGGGAGAATCTGCGCCTGAGCTGCCGGTCGGACGTGCGTATGCTGTTGAACCGCTAGCGGTCGGTAAAGTGTTAATTAACAAAGTTTTCTTGTATTATTAAGATTCTTGTAAAAGTTGTTTCTGTAAAATTTTATTTTACAATTTTGTTCTATTTTCGCGTTGAGGATAGCCTGGCGATAATTTGCTCGTGTCCAGTGCCATAATATTTAATAAATCTCGAAACATAAATCTTCAGTTTATATTTTCAACTTGTCTCTTCAGCCTATCGCAAACTCACGATGTACTTAGCAGAACATTGTCTATGATCTCTATGCTTTGTTTAATACAAACAATTTGCTCTCCAACGTAACCGCTAGAGACACGAGAGTGGAAAGCGAAGGAACGAAGCTTACGAGGGTTAATAACTTAGGATCATGGTCAAAGATCAGGTTACTCCGACCCAAATTCATCTTCATCCCGCTAAGACGCTAAGGCAGTGAAAAATGATGTTCGCGTCTCCGTATTTATCGTTCGGAAGTTCGCGTCTTCAAACGTATCGAATGTAATTAAATACGGTTAGAGCCTGGTTTATCCGAAACGATACGAAGACAAAACTGTCGGGATAATGGAATTTCCGAATAACAGAAGGTTCAGTTTTCTGATATGAAATTTCATTCGTTCGAATACAGATTACTATTGATCGACAGATTTTTTCAATATTTATGGATGCTGTATCTTTTCGCCCGCTGAAAGACAATTCTCTCGATATAGGTGACCGCGCAGAGTTAGAAATCTTTTTGAACGCACGCAGAAGACCCAATTTCCGCAAAACGAACTTCTTTCTTCGTGCAACGCGTGAGAGTTGATCTCGACGAAGGGTATTGCGGCTCTGCCGCTCCAGATGACGTTTCAATTAGAATATTTTAATATTCAGAGGAACGCGATAAAGTTGGATCGTTTGAATTAAGGATTCTAGTAGAAGGGCGTTGTTGGAAGTTGTAGAAGCGAATATGGAAATTAAGTTTGAATATATCGCGTTACGAAAATAAAGAGACGGTTTATAATTATTGTTCCCTGTATTGTTCTCCTTTGGTTAATAAAGTTATTTCTCGTCGCTGCAAAGTTACAGATAACCTATAGCGAACTTACTATTTCATTTTCTACTTGTATCTAATTTTCAACGTTTCCTTTTACGCAAGTAAAGTTTCTTTATGGTTGTTGCTTTTTCGTATTTCTCATTCGATCAACGATGTTTTCGTTCTCGGGAAGATACGAATAACTTGTGTCTCGTAGATTTTCCTTCGGAGTGAAAAAGCTTTGCCTTGCAAGTACCGTTCTTCGTAGTTTTTTCTCGCCTTCTTCTTACGATTTTTCAGAGAGATAACATCTTGAGAATTTTAATGGACGAGACACCAGTGACTCAATTGTTACAAAAAAAGAAAAGAAAAACGTAAAGGCTTTACCTTAGAAGCCTAAATGTATTTTATTAATTATTATCGTATTATTAAATGTATTATTATATTACCACACACATATACAGTATTCTAGCGAGTGTTAAATTGCTCATTTTATCTTCGCAAAGATGTAGAAATTTTTCATTAAAGAGTCGTAAGCGTGAGTCATCGGTGATTGACATTTCCTAAAAAGTTTCGTTATGGAAATATAAAAATTGTTTGTTCAAAGATTTCAATGCGTAGGATACCAGAAACCCACGTATTACGGAGAATAGAGATCTTGATCTTCGCGATTTCCATTTTCCTTCCAAAGGAAGGAAATATAAAAATAACATCTTAGAAAACGCCAATCACGACTCATCGATCATTCGCGTTTCTAACGTTCTTTTTTTCCTTGGAAATTTTCCATTTGAAAGCATAAGCTACTACATACAACTAATCTAGATAACGTAAAAATTATAAATTTCAAACTTCGTGATCTCTTGTACACAGTACATATTAGTTGGAGAATCTCAACAGTGAATTCTAAAGTTCTAACTTTTACAAGTACTACGTTTTAGAGTTCCCAGTTGGCAGTACCTTCGCTATTGGAGTATTGATTTCCAAGAACCCTGACTTTGAAGCTCTCAGCTTTACAGTTCCCGAATTCAAGAGTTCCCAATTTCAGGACTCTCGATTATGAAGTTCTTAATTGCAGAGTTCTTGATTTTAGAGTTCTCGGTATCGAGACTTTCCAGTTTTAGAATATCAAACTACAATCCTAATGCTAGAGCGCTGAGTTCTCTCGGCGTTCTCTCGATTTTTGAGTCCCGAGTTCTAGAGTTCTCTCGGTTCTAGAGTCCCGAGTTCTGGAATTCTTTCAGTTCTAGAGTCCCGAGTTCTAGAGTTCTCTCGGTTCTTGAGTCCCGAGTTCTGGAGTTGTCTCGGTTCTCGAGTCCCGAGTTCTATAGCTCTCTCGATCCTAGAGTCCCGAGTTCTAGAGTTCTCTCGGTTCTAGAGTCCCGAGTTCTGGAATTATTTCAGTTCTAGAGTCCCGAGTTCTGGAGTTGTCTCGGTTCTTGAGTCCCGAGTTCTGGAGTTGTCTCGGTTCTCGAGTCCCGAGTTCTATAGCTCTCTCGGTCCTAGAGTCCCGAGTTCTAGAGTTCTCTCGGTTTTGAAGTTTCAAGTTTTAAAATTCTCAGCATCGGAGCGTCGAATTTTAGAGTTTCCAATCGTAGAATTTTCAACTTTAGAAAACCCATTTCTAAAATAAACTAAATATTCTAAAATACACTCTATCTATTCTGATATTCAACAATTATAAAATATTCAACGCAAATCGTTATCTTCTTTACGGTCGTGTTAAAATTCCCTAGAACAGATCGAACACGCGTATACGCTGTAGAAATTCGAACGACACGTCAACCATAATCAATACTCGATTTGAAGGTGTTAAAATTCCTTTAAACAAGCGCTCTGGCCAATACCATTAATTTCCACGCCGATGAAACGTCAACGCGATTATAATCGAAATTCTCTGGCAACCGGATCGCATTACCGTGAGTCGTTAGGTTGGCAGTGTGGTTTCCGAGGCTAAAGCCAGTTTCACACTAGCGATAGCGGTACGATCAGATCCACGATCCGCGATCTACGAACATGAAAGGTCAATAAAATCCGCGTTCTTGCGAGAGAGACAGATATGAGTAGAATGTTTCCGCCTCTGTCTAAAGCATTCCTATCGTGTCAGGCGTGCGAAGAACGAGAACCTTCTCGTCTTCCATGTTGATTTTTCACGACCAATCACGGCCCAACTTTCAGACGATTTTCCCTGGTCTTCGGTATACGAGCGTCGAGATCTCCAGTTTATACGATCGCGATTAGATCGAGTCAGACATCGGTCGAAATCGCTTAAGCCTGATTCACACTAACGATGAAAGGTACGGTCAGATTACGATCGATGAAAATTTAGGATTTTATCGAGGCATTCGCGCCAGACCATCAGAGACAATCGATCGAACCCTAGCCAGTCGTTCTTCGGCTATACTGTAATAAAAATCGCGTTAATTTTGCGTCAGTATACATAAGATGACGAATGAGATATGTTTGCGGTAGTAATGCGACCAGTGTAAGCGCTAAATGGAAGTAACTGCGTGATAATTGCGAGGCTGGAGAAGTTGGCGAATCGTTTTTCTCTGTTTCGACCCACAATCTCGTTTCGCCAGACGTGTCACGCTATATTCCTAGATCGACCAGTTCGCTGCTGTTTCGTGCAAATTTAATCAAACGCTCGTCCTCCGTGTTCCTTCTCCACCGTCGACCGTGTTCTTCATCGCTAGCAAACCAACTCCACGGCCATCAGATTTTCGTTTCGCTTAACCTTATCGCCTAATGTGAATGCTCTCGTCGGATTACGTGTAAACGATTTTCATGGAAACGGTGCTTCGTTTGACGCGATCTGACCGCACCGTGATCGCCAGTTTGAAACAGGCTTAACGTCAGCATATTCCGGTTGGAAAGGCTTGTCCGGTGGGTGGTGTCGTTGCTCATTACGATCGAGCCGATGGTTAAAAGGAGCAAAAGCCCCGGTAGAGGAGGGCGCTGTGCCTCTGGGCTTTCTTGGATCGCGTGCTGCTCTCTTATTAGCCTACATCGAAGCAACCGGCGCGGCTTCGACTTCTTATTAGAGTGTGACGTATCGTCCAAGTGAACTTGAACGGCGACGATTCATCCTGGTGAACGAAGAAAACAAGTCGTTCGCTTTAAATCCGATTTCACGGATCTAATTTGATATCGATGGACTGGAAAGTCTTTCGATGGATTTCCTTTTTTGAATAGCTTCTCTTTGGTATTTCTATTTTCTGGGGTCTTTTTCTTTTCGCTGATGAGCATTTTATAAATCCAACGCTTGATCAGCGTCGTTAAATTGCTAGATAGACTGCGGATTTGTATGCTAGTTGGTATTTTTATGGAAATAATCAAAAAGGTAGAAAGGTAGAATTTTCATATTTAAAAATCTCCCATGAATGCAATAGAAATCCGCAGTTTATAAATTACACTCTGCGTCAAAATTATACGTAACGGCTTAAAGTTCGATGTAAACGAAAAATTGATTTGATGGAAAATCCTTCGATAGATTTCCTTCGGATATTAGAGACCTCTTCGGTGTTATTATTTTCTACTATCTTTTTAATGTAGGTTTTGTCAATTTAGTCCTCGATTAGTATTGTCAAAATTATATTCTTCGTCCAAGTCCAGCCTGGATTAGGTGTAAGTCGAGTTCGATTTTGACAAAGTGGCAGGTATTTCGAAAGATTTTCTTCGTTGAAGATTCCTTCGGTGTCTTTATCGATGTCAATATCGTCAATAAAGATCTTACGAGCAATGTTACTCGTAGACTGCCCACGATAATTTAGGCACGATATGGAATCTAATTGAATATTATTAGACTAAGTCCCTTAGAAGGTCTTCTGATTGTTATATTTTAAAGTCAACATCGTGCAATTAACAATTAATATTGCTACATTTGTATGCTATATTATGCTAATTATTTATTATGCTATATTGTATGCTAATATTTTCTGTTTGTACTTTTGGCTTTTACATATCGATTTTTACATTCTGTTCTTACCTTGTACCCCCTCGGCATCAATCTTAGTAATATACGCGAGATCGACCGTATTAACCAGTTAATTATTTTCGACGAGTATACTCGTCATGAAGAAATGGCAATATTTTACGTTACGACGAGCCCCATCGGTAATAAAATGAAAAAATGAAACAGTCATTTCGTTACAACTTAACTCTATGTTATAACAGCCACGCATACTCTCCGTTTGACGAGTATACTCGTCAACGCTTACTTTTCGCCGCGCATTTTAGGTACACGCTCTTCAAAGTTTTTAAAGAGCTCGCTAACTGGTTAAAAGCTATGCAAGCTTGTCTTTCGTTAAAACTATTCGTAGAACCTATCGGAGTAATGCGATTGCCAATGTATAACGCGCCTAGGGAATTCTAGGGAAAACGATATTATTACAATGGCGCGTGCACCAAGGGACTGGAATTACGCCGCGAAATGCTTGTTAGCGGTTACGAGATTACATTTGCGTTAATATATGCCCGCTGCTAATGAGGAAATAGCAATACCAATCAAATTAATGTGCATTCCACTAGCATAGTATATGAATTATCCGCGATGCGAATCGGTGAACGCGATCGAACCACGTCGAGAAGGTTAATTGGGATGACCGTCGAAATATCTCGATGGGAATCGTCACTTTACTTGCCTCCATGACGATCGGCAACATTATACCAGATCAGAACGCGTTATTAAATACCTAGAAATACCTAGATCTCTTTTAGGTTAGGTTTATCGTGTCTCGGGACTTCGTTCCTCTGCAATGCCATTCAAGTCAAAGCAGGATGAAAGAAAGTTTCAAATTGATACAGTAGGAATTTTAGTCATTCTTGTACGTACTAAGCATTCTTTAACTTTAGAAATTTTTGGGAGGTGGAGGCAGCGTAGGTCGAGCCGGTGACGAAGTTCAGAAACCAGTTGATGACGAGGCTGAAACCAGCCGATGACGAGGAGAATCTCGGTTGTTGATAGAGATCCCTATTTCAAGCGTGTGTTTGTCATTTCCGACTAATAATTTTAAAAATAACTTTTCGCTTTTTCCATATCTCTGTTTAAATATCGCTCCATTCGAACAAACCTACGTGACGTGTAGCAGCAATCAGAACTATCGGAGGATACTCTAGAAACTTGGAAGAACGATAAAATGTTTTTGGAGATTCTTTTAAAGCTTGCGGATGGAACTCACGTGTACGCGTGTATTTAACGTATTTGTACGTCGACCCGCGTACCTCTGTACACGGCTTTCAGTACACGGCTACTCGTGCAGCGTATCGCGTGCACTAACCGTGTTATCCGTATTTTAATTCGTATGACCTTTAACCAGTTAGCTGTTCTCGACGAGTATACTCGACACGAACAACTGGCGATATTTTGCATTACGACGAGTCCCATCAGTAAAGAAATTAAAAAACGAAACAGATTTGTTACAATTTAATTTTATGTTACAACAGTCACACATACTTCGTGTTTGACGAATATACTCGTCACGAAGAACTGCCGATATTTTGCATTACGACGAGTCCCATCGGTAAAAAAATTAAAAAATGAAACAGCTTTGTTACAACGTAATTCTATGTTACAACAGTCACGCATACTTCGTGTTTGACGAATATACTCGTCACGAACAACTGACGATATTTTGCATTACGACGAGACCCGTCGATAAAGAAATTAAAAAATGAAACAGGTTCGTTACAACTTAATTCTATGTTACAACAGCCACGCATACTCCGTATTTGACGAGTATACTCGTCATCGCTTACTTTTTGCCATCCATATTAGCTTCACGCTTTCCAAAGTTTTCAAAAAGGCCGCGATAGCGAACAACTGGTCAATATACGAACATCCGAGTCCATAAAGTCTGAAACATTACGAAGTTAATGAACGATCTAGTGTTTTTCACTATATTTACTAGAATAACAGAGAAAAAATAAAACGAATCAAAATACGAACACGTTAATACGTTCGACTAATCTTTTCTGTCTCCGTTTTGCTGTCATATTATATTATTATTTTATTATGTTATAGTTTCCACATTACCAAATTACAAATTTACAATTACCAAATAAATGACTAAAATAATTAATTACAAAAGTTAGATGCCCACGCAATTAAGCGAACGTGGAACAATGCACTCGCCTACTGAAAGGTTCACATATTGGGCTACGGACATGAGCACACGTGTTTCTTTAATACACGTGTACCATACCCTAAACTCTAGCTGTTAGTTTGTTAGCTTGTTTGTGTTCGGTGTTTGGTCCGTGCAGTTGCTTTGGATGCTGTTCTCTTCCACCGAACAGAGAAAGTTTAATTACTTACAAATAATTACATATAAATTTCTGATTAAGCCTTGGGCTTGCCAGCGCGGTGATTTCGCTACAAATACGACGAATAAGACTAACAAATAAAAATAGCACCATTTACCATATAATTTCTTCCCAAGTATTAGGTTGCCCGAAAAGTTTCTTTCGTTTCATAAGGTGATAATAGATGAACAACAATTTCTGTTTTATACTATTTTATTGGATTAGGCATGATCCATTTCGTTATATTTCTATTATTATGTTCCTGCATAATTCAATAAACCAATGCAAAACAAAAAAACATTGTGCGTCTATTATTTCCTTATAAAACGAAAGAAACTTCTATCATCCTATTAATTACACAAATTAACTCTCGCCTTTGAGTGTGCGAATGGGAAAAATCGGCCACAACTACCGAGAGATAGTTCCAGCGTGGCATCATCGAACGACAAAATCAAAAATTCTTCCAGGCTTCTCTGCATGTGGTAAATTCGTTTCGAGTTAGCTAGACATTTGCACGGCCTAATTGCGTTTCGAGGAAGCGCCAGAACGCCGCAGGTGTAACTCGAAATGGGTTAACCTTTGGCGAACCGGTGGCAGCTTCTCTCGACTAGGCTGTCTAGGCCTCGGAGACAACCGAGGCTTTCTCCGTGATGGCTGACTTTTACTTTTGCCACAGGCGTATCGAAGATCCTCGCGTGGATCCGCAACCAACGTAAACGTGACCTGTGCGTTAGCGTTTCTGTAACGTATAGTTATCGTCAACGAGCTATATCATCATTGTTGTTAGGCAGGGAAAAGCGGGAAATCAAGGTGAAGCTAGAATCGAAGGAAATGATCTTCTCCGTGAGAAGAAAACTGTAGGAAATTAGTACGTAGCGTGGAAACTATTTGAAAATAGTGGAAAATTTCTAAAGACACGAAACCTTCTTAAAACGAAGACAAATTTAACGTAGATGGTCAGATATTTTAGATTGAGACAAAGTTAACGTTCGAAATTGAGGAGAAACAGGAAAGATATGAACATTTTTCAAAGTGAAGATTCGGACATTTTCCTTTGGATTGGAGATCGGAGATTTTCCAAAATTAGGGGAAAATAAGGAACTTTGACAATCTGGAAGTTTTATTCTGCAAAATTATCATCTGCTCTTTTCTCATTTATTTCTTCATCTTCTTTTTAGTCGTCGCTATATATATATATTGAGTTGGCAACTAAGTGATTGCGGATTTCGTCATTAGGTGGTAATGACAAATTGCGCAATCACTTAGTTGCCAACGCAATATATAGATTTGATATTTTGGAAAGACACGTTCGTTGAATTAATCAGATGCCAATTAAATTCTGCAGAACAGTGCACAAAGGATCGAGGGGAGAATAGAAAAAGCAATTAACGTATTAAAAACACGACGAACCATCTTGACGATGAAGAAAACCGGGACGTAATAACGAAGCTGTTGCGAGAAAGCAATAAAAATCATCGCTTCTTTGGTCGATAGGATCTCGAGTTGCGGATTAGCCGGTCTTTCTTAGCTGCGAAATCGCGTCATGGCGATGACGAAACGGAAATTCGTGGCGAAATCTTCGATCTTCTTCGTTCGATAACGGAAAGCGTGCTGGAAACCGAGAAAACGAGCAGCAGCTGGTCTCTTTTCTCGTCGAAATCCGAACAGTGACGAGAGACGAAACAGGCAATTGAGAAACTCCCAACAAAAATATTTAACAGCGGGTCACAAAAGTATTTGAATATAAAACACCTACAAAACACTGACGAGGCACCATCATCTTAATTGCATCGGTAAAATTTGGGACGCATCTGAAAATGTATATAGAAGTATGTAGCAGTGTTTGTTGCAAACGTACACTTAGCAAGAAATGAGCACAAAGTATGAATTTGGTGTTAAACATTTTACTCGCATATTATGCAAGACATTTTGCAACTTTGTTAGCGCTGTAACGAGAAATGTATATGGATCGCAGACACGCGCTTAGTAAAAAAATTGCCATCGAGTATGAATAATAATCTTGGACGTAGAATTGGAATTAGAACATTCTTGCAAACTTTTTATCTACATATCATGCGGCAACACGTTTTGCAATTTCGTTAGCATCGCAACGTGACACCTCTGTCGTTATTATTACATTGGACAAATTTAGAACGAATCTAAAAATATTAGGTTGCTCGAAAAGTTTCTTTCGTTTCATAAGGTGATGATAGATGAACAACAATTTCTGTTCCATATTATTTTATTGAATTAGGTGTGATCCATTTCGTTCTATTTCTATTATTATATTCGTTGCTTAATTCAATAAACTAATACAAAACAAAGAACATCGTGCCTCTATTATTTCCTTATAAAACGAAAGAAACATTTCGGACAACCTAATATATACAAAAGTTGCAAAATATTTGTTGGGAATATACACTTTGCGGAAAGTTAGTATAGAGCATTGTAGATGCTGTTATATAATAGATGTTAACATATAGTTGTTGTAGATCAACGGTAATGTTAAAGATATAATTAGTATTGGGATATTCGTGGAAAACTTTTACGTACGTATTATACGAAACATTTTGAAACCTCGTTAACCGTAACGGGACAAGACTATCGTGATTATGTTGGTCAAATTTGAAACGGATCTGAAAATGTATATAGGATATTTATTCGAAGAATACACTTCGTGATTTATCACTAAAATATTTCAACATTTAATTGATTATTCAATTGTATGAATAAGTCAGAATATTTAACGAGACCATGCCTAACGCTAATTCTATGTTGAAAATTATTATTCATATTCTATAGGAATTTTGCACTAAGCCTATGAACGTCTTGTATCTTCTATGTATATTTTCTAATTACTTTCGAAGCAATTTAATACGAGAATTTATTTCGAACAATGGAAAACTCGGACAGAATAGAAAAAGGTGTACTAGTGTTCATAAAGTCACAGAAATCTAGTAATTTTCATAACGTAATGTTGTACACGTATATTTAGGTATAATTAACTATTTGACCTATTAAAAGCTCAATTAACTGTTTTCGCAATATTATCTATACTTGCGTACTATTCGCGTTAAAATTTTGAAAAGAAACGTGGCTACGGTAAAATTCGAAACATCTCGGATAATACGAAACTTGACGGTTAAACGAGAGTTGGATATCCGAGACTGCGCGATATCGTAATCGCGATAGTCGTGTCGTATTACAGCGTCAACAAAATTGGAAGAAGTTTCGCCTAATGCACGCGATAGTTTCGTCAAAATTCTCCACGAAAAGTGATACTTTATTTGAAAATACTCGCTCGATGAATATCTTCACGAGCCAACCGTACGCGTTGGTAACGGTCGATCGCCCGAGTCCTCCTCGCCATATCGATTTATTATTTGAAGAAATAACATTTATTTCTCGCGAATTGCGAAAATATTCTTATCTGGGCGCATTAAATATGCGTGAAAGTGCAACGCCGGTTACTGGAACACGATAATTTTTCTAGCCGCAGTTGAGTCGCGACCGACCAGGCGACACGACGACTGCCGTCTCCCGGGAGTGTGCACTCGCTTTGATAAACTTGGTGTATAATACATAAATTCACTAGGACATAGCTAGTGATTTATCGTGACGACAAGGCCACATGTGGCATCCAGTTGAGATATATAAGTGGCGATTTGTTGCCCTGCGGCGGTCGTGTTGCGAGTTAAATTGTTACAGTGCAACGAAAGATTGAGATTCGCAGTTTATTCGAGTGAGAGTGCATAAAATTGAAATCCTCAGAAATCCGGAGAAATTACTTCAACTTTTACAAGTTCCCAGTGTGATTTTGACTTTCATCGGTTTTTACAACCATTCTGATTTTTATCACTCGCCGCTACCGATTTCATGGGTTCGTACCGATAGCTTGTAGCAATTTGCATATGTTCATGCTGATCTTTCGGATACTCGTTCGAATTGTTTGATGCTCGTTGGTTTGTAGAATTATCGGCTTGGCAACTAAGTGACTGCGGGTTTTGTCATTACCACCTAATGGCAAAACCCGCAGTCACTTAGTTGCCAACGCAATAGAATCGCATCGGCAGAAACTCTGAACTTGTGAATTTCCAAAAATATCCATTGCACAGAGATAACCGCAGAGATTAAGAGAAACGAAGAAAATACGAAAGTATTGTTTGACAAGTCTTGGGATCGTAGGGGAGAACGTTGTTACCATTTTTACCGCGGTGAGAAATATTCACGTCCGTAGTTTGGAACGTAGCTGTAGAAAAATTCGGAAAAAGAAAGAAGATACGGAAATACCTTTTCTTTGATCAATTTCCGAATTACAGGCACATCGGAATGTCTTCAAATTTTTGTCCACCATGAAGAATATACATTTCGACCAACATCCTCGATTTATAACGACTATACGAACGAAGAGAAGTAAGAAAAATACGAAACTATTCGTCGATAATATTTCTTCGAGATTTTTCTCTTTTCTTTCCCACAGCGAACGCAAGAATTCGTCGGCGTAAATCGACCTCCATATTCCGGAACGACGTTGCTCGCCGTGACGGCATACACGCGTTGAAATCACCGGTGGGAGGCGCACCGCGCGCTCCACCTTTCATTTGACTTTGACAGTTCCATTATGGTATCGAAGCTAACGGCAAACAGTACCGTACTTGACGTTAGTGAATCAACGTGCGCGCCGATATGTCGAGGTATTTCCATCGTCGTTGCCTTGTCACCGCGATCAGGATCGGCCTCGATAAACGTTATCGAACTAACGAGTGCAGTACTCGCGATATACGCTTCACCTGTCGTCTCGTTAATATTCTTTCTGAAAAGTGTTAAGCTTCGGCTAACGAGTCGAACGACGCTGTATTCGCCGTTGTATCTCTCGTTAGAAATTTTCGTTAGGATTGTTCTCTGTAGGGCTGACGAGTGTCACGATCGTCGACGGTTCGTCGTTAGTTCGATGGTTTTATTAGTTCGTGAACTTTTATACGAATTCGTATTCTTCTGAACAAAATGAAAAGGAAATTGTTGTTTCACTAGGATACCAAGCACCGTAGCACCAAGCACTGTACTTTGCATACTTCGTAGCAATTTATGTGTTTCTCGTGTTTCGCTTGTTCTCAATTTTCCACCTTCCGCTTTCCTGTAAATTAATAAATTAATAAAATCTGTAATCGTTGGACGAGGGCCGATGTCAATATCGGACGATGGAGAGGACTTTTGAGAATTCTAAAGATAGTTCCCAGAGAAATTGCAGTTTTTTTTTTAAATAGATCGATGGACTTTGTAATAGACGAACAGAGTGTAGAATTACTCGTGGTTTTGGTGGCTTTAGCGAAGAATACCGTGATTATTCTCGTAATTTAAAAAAAAAGAAACACAAGATTCCTATATTTCAAATTACCGTGCGGTTATTTTTATATTAATTTCCGTATCTTAATCCTATTCTTAATCCTCCAAAATGCGACATTTCTAAGAAGAGCGTGTTCTTAAAAATATCTTTTTTTTATCAAATATATATCATCGCATGAAGTATATGAATATATAAGGAAAAAGAATTTAATAACGTGAATGAATTCGGATAAGAAAATTGCGAATGAAATATTATTTAACACTAATGGCGATCGTTAACATTAAAATTACCAGAGTCAAAGTGCAATTTTACGATGCGAATGTTCGTGAAGCGTGGCTTTTACGGACGATTCTTTCAACGTTAAATCAGCTGATACGCTAAATCCGTTAGCCAACGATTGATCTAACGACGATTTCATAGTATTTAATTTTCTTCCCCGTAGAGTCTAATCCTCGACTCGTGGAAACTCGAAGAAAGAATTTAAAGAACAAGGAATACGTAAAGGATAAAGAAGATGCTGGCAATTTCCAACTGTATTTAGCTTGGAGGCCGATTAATTCTTGCGCGACCGGGAAACGAGAACGCGCCATGATATTCAGCTCGCCTTTTACGGAATTCAGAAACGAGCCACTCGCGCACCGTTAAAGGGTTTTAATTATTCAACTGATCCTCTAAATTTAGACGCAGCCTGATTCTCTTCTTAGACATCGGTAGCTAGGAAAAATCGTTTGATCGTTCTATTAATCTGTTAATGATGTCTACATGGAAGAAGAAATAGCGACGAGAAAGAAATATTACACAAATATACTGCAAATTTTTCATCGTAATTTAACATTTATATTTAGGGGAATATCTTAAGAAAAAAAAAATAGAAATTTGATAGAAAATCGTTTCACCTACCATGTATTATAGAAAACAATTGAAAGCGCTATAATTATTTAGATATTTTATATTATATGGAATTTTACACTTTCAAATTTTCTTTCGAATGTATATAATTCCCTAGTTTTCTCTCTATGGATAAATCTTGCAGATTCTCTTCTCTTCTCAATCTGAAAAAAAGACAAAAAGAAAAAGAATTTAATAACGTAAACGAATTCGGATAGAAAAATTGCAAATGAACTATTATTTAATACTAATGGCGATCGTTAACATTAGAATTATCAGAGTGAAAGTGAGCAATTCGTAATTTTTCACAGGAATTTGATAGATGTTCCCCCGTTAAAAAAATATTTAAATCCAAACTTACGTGTCTTGTGTTATGTAAAGCTCATTCTAATTGAGGGTTCTGCGCCGAGATACTTAGCATGATATTTCATTTAAGAATGAAATTATGGTAATATTTGTAATATCCAGGATGCCAGAACTACACAATAGCAATTAAGGCCTAAATTATGGAAATTTCTTTCGCATCTCTGATTTTTTATAATGGGTTTTGCCATTATTTTAATGAATTCTTTATACCACGAGGAAACATTAAAATTACGGCTAGTTAATACGCGTCTATTCGCGTTTCCCATTAATTTTCCATCATTTTCACTACCCTGTCCTTAATGGTTTAATAAAATTTAGAGTTTGACTAATTAAAACGATTCATTTTGAAACTTGCTCGACAATGAACAGAGGTCCCTGTTAATTAATTCGTAACATAAACGTAATAATCTCTGGCACAGTTTCTATGAATTTTAATTCCTTGATTATCGCCTGTGTCGTTCTACTCGGAAAGCTGGTTGACTGGTTTCGCGGAAAAGATTTAATCGAGGGAAAAATACGCGCGATTCCACGATAAGAATCGAATTATCTTGCTCCGTGCCCTTTAAACAAAGTATCAATGACGACGACAGATTTTTCGAAAGCACGCGCCTTTCATCCTTTAAATTGCAGCTTCTCGTTCAATTTTATTTCCTTCCTTTTCGTGGAAACTAAGTCTGATATTAAGTTGTGCAACTTCTCTTCGTTTCCCGAAGTTTAGCAAATTAGCAAACTTCTAAGTTCCAAAGTTTAATTTCTTCGAATTACGAATTCCCTAGATTTCTCGTTTTCCCCTAGCTCCTAATTTTTATAGGTTATACAGGTTAATTTCGTTTCGTAGTTCCTTACGTAGATACGTAGGATACGTAGTTCCTTAAGTTTCCTAACTTTCTTCCCTTCTTTAACTCTAATTTTCAAAGTTAAACGATCGAATGTAAAATTTCACGTGTATTCCCTGGAATATTGATTTAATATAGGCAGGTATTTTATTTGATTATTTTCTGCAACGTGGAGCTCTATGGTTTTCGGGATATTTATTTTCTGATAGAGATCGAAAGATTCTACTTTCTTTTTTCTTTTAAGCGGACAACGTATCAATAGCGACGATGGATCTGTCGAAAGTATCGTTTTTCAGTCTAGGTCGTCAGATTTAAATGAAAAAATGTCGGCTGTCGCCGCTAATGGACTTCCGGTGGGACGTATTGCTGAACGCCCAGCGAATTTAGATAACATTTAAATGGCAGATAACAGGAGAAATTGGAGACGTTTCGTTCCATGATCGTTTCGCTAAAAATTATTCGCGTTTTTTCATCTGGAAATATTTTGTAAATTGGAAATATTAAGTCGATATATAAGAACGTACCGAAAATGAAATAAAATATAAATAAAAATGGTAATGAATAAATAAATCCTCGTGAATTTAAAATTTCCATTGAAAAGAGAAAGAATCGATTTAATTTATCGAATATAAATAGTACGGTGTAATATAGTATATTATGGTTGTTTAGACCTATTTCAGGCTCACAGTCTATTACAAAAGAGGTTGCGGTAGATATCCACTATATATACAGGGTGTCTCCGAAATGATGGTACAAGCGATCGGATGACGATTCTACATCCAAAAATAAGTCGAAAAAGAAGAATAACATTTTTTCGTTTAGCAGTTGATTTTCGAGAAAAATGAGTTTAAAGAACCGTCAGCTAAGCGCGCGCTGATCGTAAGTTTCGAAGTATTCGATTTCTCTTTCTGCTCGTGTTGATATAATGTCACGATCCGCTTCCGGTTATTACTGTTATCTTATTTCCATAGTGTCCGCTTTTGGAATGGTTTCATAAATGAGGATAAAACTGTTATTTTTTTAAAATCATTTTACTAACTCAACGAGGATTTAAAATGTAAATCACGTGGATGCATAACACGTAGCTCTACTCGTCCAATTAAATTATTATCAACACGAGGAAAAAGAGAAGTCGGATACCTCGAAATTTACAATTAGTACGCGCGCACCAGACGCAACTTCAAACTTATTTTTCCCGAAAACGAAGCCTGTAATATCGCAGAATTTTCGCAGAAACGTTCAATTTCAAACACTCGACGATTCGAGGCCGGTCAATGAACGGGCCATTGAATATTCCCCGGGCAAAGAAAATGTCATGAACTTTTATGACGTTCGACAGGGGTGGCGATATTTCGTGCGCTTTCCACTTCGATACAAATAAAGTATCTTTAATGCATAATTAATCTTGTTACAATTCTCGATTTGTGCTTTTCGTAATATTTATTTACACAGAGTCAGCGTATTTTGCTCCGACTGCACGACTGCAGATAACTTCCATAGAGCTTATTCCACGTACTTTCGAGCACCCTGTATATTCCTCTTACCCGTATTACCCGACATTTGTAGCGCAATACTTTGTAGCTAACTCTAAAGCCACGTCGACGAAATCCTTATTTACTCGGAGTCTTGTACGAGTTCAGCTGCTCTTTTCCAAGATTAGGTGTCGAAAATTGCTACTCCGTTGCCCTTTTTTATTTCTCCAATCACATTCTGTGACGACTGTGCACCGTCGAAGCATCGTGAAAAAGTTTATCGTGGCACGATCGAGAGCTGTTCAAGAAGAATAATTAATTTCAAAATCTATGGAAATTGTCGAATGATACAATTTGTTTTACGATCGTGAAAATTCTATCTTTATTCGAGTTTCTAATAAAATAAAAAAAAAAAAATAGTCGATAATTGTTATTAAAATGCTGCGATACAAGCGCACAAATAAAAGAAACAGGCTGTTAAAGAAACAACTACTAATATCGAAAGAATTAAAAGTGAATTCAGATTGGAATGCAGGTTTCGTTCAAATCTTCCAGGGGGACAGCACCGTGAAATAAACGATTTTGGAATAATTGGACATTAGCTTCGAAACAATTGGAAACGATTGAAATTGGAATTCCAATTCTATTCGAATTCGTACAAAAATCTTGCCTAAATATTCGAATGGATATTTAATAAAATTTTCAATAATATCATATTGAAGATAAGATAATAAAATTCTGGATATCTAGAAATGCTTAAAAATACTTGAAAATATTGCTCATGTTGTCTCTATCAGTTTTCTTATCATCACGAACGACGACGACACGAACGAAAACAAAATTATTCGACAGAAGATTAGAAATAATTGCAATGAAACTATTGGGTCGGCAACTAAGTGACTGCGGATTTTGTCATTACCACCTAATGACAAAATCCGCAATCACTTAGTTGCCAACCCAACAGTAGGAATTCGAGCGTCATTCGACTTTCAGGGGACGAACAGCAGTTCTTTCTAAGAATTAAAAATATACCGGGCCTCTGTTTCACGTCGTCGTTGACACGGTTATAAAAAATCATTCGCATGCAATTAGTTTATGCCCGTGTAACTAGAACGTGTCAGTGGATACCGTTTGTTCCTCTTTAGCGCGACTAGATCGAGGCCTCACGTACGAAAAATGCGTCGGAATAGCAATGAACCACCGTGTATTAACATTGGTAAAAGAAGCTTCCTCCGTCTTTTAACTCTCAGCTATGTATATGAAGAAAAAAGAAAAGAAAATGTATATATTATTTCTCTTAATTAACATCATTATGTTGTATCGTAATCGTTGTTTGTTATATCGACATTTGTGGCTGTTACAACCTATGTATGTGTGTATGTGCTCGCTTGATACGTTTTGTTTCTAAGCTAAAAAGCTTAAAGCTAAATTGATTGATTCTCTATCTGTCTAAATACAAATAGAGAAATAAAACGCATTCGGATGCGTATATTTCCCATTTCCGCTGCATAGTTGACGTGACAAGTTCTCTTCTATTTTATATTTCAGTCCTTGTCCTATCGTCGTTGTCCACAGCCTAGTTAGCCGGCTAATCTTACCTGTGCAATAATTATTTTTATCGACAGCGGTATATTTAAGGTCAGGTAGTTCTTGTTGCTTCTATCGTTGTCACTAGCTTATATTCTGCCAGTTCTTTCGTACGTCTCAAGGTATGAGCAGGTTGTTGCTACGTTCTTATCGTCTTCCTATAGTTTCTTCCATATATCTTCTATTATTATGATTCGCTGTACGTTGCTGTCTTCTGCTTCCTCCTGTAACGAGTTGGTATTTCCATATCCGATTTGTTGTAGCTTGCACCGTAGCTGGTTGTATGACCCAGTTTCTCTTCTTTGCTGTTGCCCTTTTTGGTTCGTTATCTTCGGTCTTGCCCGCTGATTAAAACACAATTTCCCCATTTACACAAACACTGATGGTGATTGTATGAAATGTTAGAAAATTCGGAGATAATTAATCCGCTTTAAAAAGTAATTATAGAAACTAGAAAAGGCAGCAGGAGGATACTCCGCGATACGCAAGTTGCAGTTGCAAGTTGCAGAGAGGAAACTTTAAAAGCCTTAATTTCGTTTCATCTTCTTGCTTCCACTCTGTGTAATAATGACTTTATGAAAGAACGCCGAATCATGTCAAAACCTTAATTCCTTGCTTCACTTCGTCACTCTGCAGAAAGAATTTAGGTAGTTGCTAGTTACTCGGCGAAGCTTTGTTCTGAATTGTTCGTTCCTTAAATCGCAAGATATTTAGCATTAGAAATATTAGAGTTTCTATTTTCCTTGTAGTTCTCCTAAGTGTGTTCTTTGGTTATACTTTAGATATAGCAACGAATATCAACTTATTATTCTAAATGAAAGATAAGAAGACACCCAAGTTTCTTTAAAGGAACAAAATTACAAATAATTACACGTAATTATATTATTATAAAATAATAACTTTTATCAAATTTCCATTAGGTTTTTAGAACGTTAATTTGCCTTCCCTTCTTTTTTATCCGCCTTCTTCGTAAATCTGATCAAAGAGAAAGACGTTTACCTTTGAAAGGAAAAAATTTCAAATAATTATGCTGGTTAGTAATAATTATATTTAATTATAGTTATTACGAAACAATAACTTTCACCAATTTTTTGCTAATCTTATGCTTCTAGAATATTAAAATTGTCCTTTCTTTTCTCGCCGTTTGTTTTTTCTTTAAATCTGATCAGAGGAGGAAATATCTTCCTCTGAAATTAAAAGTTGGCAGATAATTATACTTGTTAGTAATAACTATGGTGAAATATATCAACGTGGAATAATAACTTTCATCAATTTTTCGCTAACGTCTCTGGAATATTAATTAAATTGCTTTTTCTTCCCTCGCCGATTTTTCGTTTTCTTTTCTTCTTCGAAGCTGATCATAGAAGAACGTTATATTTTTAAAAGAAGAAAATTCGTAAACGATCATGCTTAATTATAATAACTACGAAACAATAACTTTCGTCAATTTTTGGCTAACCTTATGCTTCTAGAATATTAAAATTGTCCTTTCTTTTCTCGCCGTTTGTTTTTTCTTTAAATCTGATCAGAAGAGGAAATATCTTCCTCTGAAATTAAAAGTTGGCAGATAATTATACTTGTTAGTAATAACTATGCCGAAATATATCAACGTGGAATAATAACTTTCATCAATTTTTCGCTAACGTCTCTGGAATATTAATTAAATTGCTTTTTCTTCTTTCGCCGATTTTTCGTTTTCTTTTCTTCTTCGAACCTGATCATAGAAGAACGTTATATTTTTAAAGGAAGAAAATTCGTAAACGATCTTGCTTAATTATAATAACTACGAAACAATAACTTTCGTCAATTTTTCATTAACGATGATGATTTCTAGGATGTTGAACTGTCTTAACCGTTCCTTTTTCTTCTTTTTACCGTGTTTTTCTTCGAACCTGATCAAAGAGGAAAATATAATAGAGGAGTGTGTAACTGTTCAACGATTAAATAAAATATAAAAGGGTAATTACGGCGTCAGCAAACGACGAATACAATAAAGAGATCGTAATTATCGAATACAATTAAGTATCATAACCGGCACACTAATTACAAGAGTTGATGTTTTCACAGTGTGTTGCTGCCACGTGTAAGCGTGTTCGCCAGATATTACAGAGATTTAATTCGTGCGTTGTGTCGGCTCACGAAATGCGATTAATTACAGGGAATGGCGCAGTGACGGAAAATTGTTTTCGTATAAATTAATAGCCGGTCGTTGAATCGTGCACAATGGCAAAATAATGAAACCGAAATTTCAACTATTACTGTTATTATATTACACGGTAAAATTCGTCCTGTAACGATAAATATTTGCATTGTTTCGCGTGCAATTATTTGTTTTTTTCCTTTTCATCTCACCGGCATTTTGATCGCAAAAATCGGAACGTTCGTTCGACATTCTTTTTAATTACCGTATAATTATCACGAGGAAGCTTCGAGCTATTTCTTTCGAAATAACATTTAACACGTCACGCAAATAACGTTTTATCATCAAAGACATATCACAAATATTTGTAACATTTTGTAGGAAATTGTGGGAGTTAAGTTTACTTGCAAGAGAAATCGTTGCCAATGATATTCGATTGTAACAATTAGAAAGAACCCTGACATATATCGGGAGGTTAATGATTTCAAAAAAATAGACTAAATATATTAATAGCGTTCTTTAAAAAAGATCGTGTCGGTGAAATTTACTCACAAAAGTCGTTGACAATAATATTCAGCTATAATAATTAAAAAGAACCGGTAACACCCATTAAAACACCAACTCTTTCGTTAGAAATATATCACAAAATTATTTGTGACGTTGCCTAGTAAAATCGTAATAGTAAATTCTATGCAGAATAGGAGATTTACTTATGAAAGTAATTCAGGGTCATTAACAATAATGCTCAACCATAAGATTCAAAAGGAAGCGTGATATTTCATAAATAAATCTTCGTATACGAGAATCGCATTAAAGCGGTGTCTCTTGATAAAACGAAGAAAAACACTCGATATTCATAAAAAGATATCAGCCACTCTCTGGAAGCCATTAAATAATCGTTAAAGCCCGTGTTCGCTGGAAAGTCTTCAACCATATTCGAAACAGGATCACGAAAATCGATTGCGAAACAAAAAGAAAGAATTTCATTTTCTCCGCCATCCGGCCCGTGTTTCGTGTCCGTACATATTAATCGCGATCGCCGTTAGAAAGTCGCTATTGGTTATCAATTAACCGGAAAGAGAGGCCAGTGAAAACGATCGAGCATCGCTTATTCATATTAACCAGTTCTCTTGAAAGAGAGAGAGAGAGAGAGAGAGAGAAAAGAAACAAAGTTAAAAGGAAGGAAATAGCCAGTCGTATGGAACAGTTGGAGAATCGTGAGAAATACATATGTAACACATAATCGTACGTTTTAGTATATCTTCTATCTTTTCTTCTTTTCTGTTTAATGATAATACTTCCCTGTTCGGGACACATAATTCAATATAACTGTGACTAAGACGAGTGTATAAAAAAAGTATATAAAATGATAAGAAATAAGAAAAGAACGTTTCCCTAGCGTGGAGGATCTTAAAGCTTCTAAATATTTTCTAAATTCACTTTGGCTACCGAAATTTGTGATTTCTGTATCTCTTCTCGGCTCGTTTGTTATTCGGTTACTTCCCTCTTTTTCCCCATTTCAAGCATTCGATCGTACATTTTAGTAATAGATATAACATTACTAGACTCTGCGGGTTTTGGGGGATTTATAGGGAATTTGAGAATACAAAATTGCACACAGTGCACGTAATGCGAAAATATTGTATGTACAGCCTTTTACAATAGGTAGGGCTCGGTAGGTAAACCAGTTTTCTGCCGAGTTCGTATCTTTTTCTTATTATATTCCTGAAAATATGAATCTGCATAAAATTCGCGGTCTAATTGTATTTGTTTACCGCTCTTATTAAATGTAGATGTAAATGATGTCTTTTTATGCCTCTGATTCCATTAACTTTCTTTTGCCCGACACTCTCATATGGACTTTTCTCGATTAAGCCATAAACAAACAGATAAATCCGAGATGGTTATCATTCTATGGTCCCCGTGTTTTATTATGAATCGCATCGGTGCTGTAGTTCCATTAAAATAGTAAAACATGTTCCCCTCAATAGAGAAACAACACTATGCTTTTATAAATCTAATGTGTTGCTTCTATGACGATACTCATTAATCATGGTAATAGGGAATTTTGTTATTCTAGTAGTTTTTCGTTGTTCACGCTTTGATTAGGAATCGTTATGATTAATGCGAATCAGGCGGTGTGGAAAAAGTGTGGCGTCTTTTGCCTATAAATATTATATAGAGGTATAATTACTTGTATTTATAAAAATGGAAGATTTTCATTCTTAGGAATGGAAAGTTTCAACTTTCCATGAGTATTATAAAGAAATATAATTATTTATATTTGTATTAATGGAAGCTTTGGTCTATAAATATTGGATAAAAATATAGTTATATTTATATTAGAAAAAATAAGTGAACTCTGTTATGCAAACTGTTTGTCCCTAGACTAGCCCAGAAAAATACAATTCTACTATATAGGGAAAATTAGGCGGATAAAATTACTCCAGATCTTGGTGATATATTAATATCACCATCATAATTTTTTCATAACAAATAGGAATTTTTGTCGGTGGTCGTTAATTTTGGTCCATGAATAGTCTTGTTTTTAAAAATACTTTGCGTAATTTTCTTTCTCGACTATTCTGAAGGATTTCTTCACGAATATCTTCTCGATTGGGGCAAATTGTAATCAGGTTTCTCTGATTTCACTATCATTGGCAAATAGTTAGTAAAAATAGGTTAACGAGGAAAAGATTCGAGCCTTACTAGCCATGATATATCCAGGATACTAACAAGCAGGACAATTTTCGTGTTAGCCAGTTCTAGGTTCATATGGTTTAAGGCTTTCTTCAATCCATCTTGCTCCGATTTAACGAACTTCTACACCTAGGAAATCCCTAGGCACGCAATTAATCAAATCACCTCGTAACTGCGAACCAACTACTAAGATACTTACCACGATTAAAATTTCAAGCTAGTCACTGCTGCTCAAGATAGTCTGAGTCAAACTTCAGACTTCCCTAGATCGGGCTGAAAGTCCTGCCAACTTTAATCACGACGGATTCATCGTTCCTTCTTGAGCATTTATTTCAAAGTTGCCAGACATTTCGTTGCTTTCATACTGCCTTTCCTTGGAAAATGATTTTTCTTAATTCCTTGAAACGATAAACTTGAGATATTGCCATTTAAAGAATTTCCTCGGAGCTCGAGACGAAATACAAATTTCTTTCGAATTCAGTGAATTTAGGGAATTTTTTGTTCAAAAGATTCCACGAATTTTTCTTTTACAAAATCTCAAGAATATTCTACTTAAAATGTTTCGAAATTCTCTGTTCAGAAAAGCTTCATAATTTTCTATTTCCAAAGTACCAAAATTTCTTGTTTAAGAAACTCAACAATTTTTTATATAAAAAACTCCGAGACCCATTTATCGCAGGAATTTCGAAATTTTTTATATGAAAGTGGGAAAATTTCGAAGAATTGTTTACCTACACAGTTTCAAAGTATTTCTTTGTGTTTTTCCAACGGGTGCAGGTCTATTGGATACCGAAATGTATCTCGGATAAGTAAGACGCTTCGGACATTCGCGAGACAAACCAAAGAGATTTGTGATAGTCGGTAATTAAAAAAACAGTGGAATATTTGAAAAGGATAGAGGAGAAAGATGAAACCGGGAGTGAAAATAGCGAGACCACGTGGTCCTGTGATTCAAGTGATTGGTGATCAGTGAAAGCAATCATGTTTACGATGATCGAACCGAGGGGCGACAGGGTGGCCAACACCCAGACAAAACATCACTGTTACCAAGTGATCAGGACCACAAGGGTGCACCAGAGTTCCAGAAGCTCGAGAATGGTCACTGTTCAGGAGAAGGTGATCAGATCGCGGCTACAGTTGGGTTATTCCACGCCTACCAACTTCATCAACCGGTACTTATCATATATCTTGATATAAATATATTATACAAGGTATTGATGGTGACTATTATTATTGTTGTCGCTATCTATTATTATAATTTCAGGCTATTATTATCGCTATTCTAATTATAATGGTAACATTATTACTATTTTTATTTTTATTATTATTATTGTTGTTGCTTTTGGGTTAAATTTTTTGGATGATAAAAATGAAATACGACGGGCGAAAGATTGGCAAATTTTCTCAAGTCTAAACATAATTTTACGATAACGGGACGCGTAAATCATCTATCATTTCACGCGTTTAATCTTGTCCCTAAAAAAATCACTAGACCACCACCCATTAGAAAGTAACTAAGAAGTAACTATAACACAACGATCCAACGGGGAATCCCGTGTATTCTTCTCGGTGAAATTATATCGAAAAAGACGTAGTCTGGTAATCGAGCGATATGTTGGACAACCATAAATAGATTTTATAATTTCTGATTACTGTTCCTGAATGGTAGGAGCATATTTTAATCCATGGTTCACTTCCGGACGATGGCTCGTTCCGAGCCCGCCGTACACCGCTCGCGTTACGCAAACAGTTTCCGGCTATTTTATGGAAATTTTTCATCTGGAGAACCCTTACTAGACTGAGCTCCGCGTTGCGACTTATTCGCGTTAATTATATGCATAAAAGGGAACAGAATATCTGTCTAGCGTGGATCGTGTTCCCACGCGGCGTTCTACCAGCGTAAATCTTCTCTCGAAACACGATGAAATATTCCGAGAAATTTTATCTCCTACGAGCTACCTACGATGTAGCAGGGTCTCTGGTGAGAGAGGAAGATCGTTGTCGGCCGACTATTGCGGTTAGCAGAATGTGTGTTCGAGCGACAGGCACCGGTATCGCGAATAAATTCAATTGCGTTAGGTTTCATCTTGAGTCAAGTATAGACTTGTTAAGAGATTCAATATTCTGTATTTATAAATTCTATATTTTGGTATTCTGTAGTTTAAAGTGAAATATAGAGATTGAGAAAGATCATTAAACAATGGTCTTTATTTTAAACTGTACCGAAGAGAAAAAAAATCATTTTCTCAATCAGGAATCATTATTGAATAATTGAATGTAATAACAATGCACAGGGAATGTGTCGCTCAATCTATTACCAAAAATAGAAATCTGTCTGGATCGTATTAGATTAGTTGCGATGTTTTCAAAACGTGTACACTTTCAAAGACTCTCTATTTGATCAGATAAATCTCGCATTCATAATCCCAGTCAAGTATTCTTCCATTTCTACCTCGTAATCGTTAGAAAATTGCCTTCATTAGAAATTTCTCCGTCCAAACAGTTCATTGAAGAGGACAGAAGAGATATTGGCCGAATGGAGGATGCATCTCAAGGTTAACACAACGAGGCCGCCAAGTTTCTATTTTTAGTAATATGAGATCAACAATCGAGTTATACCCTATTATATGATTATCGCGTGTGCTCAACGTATACAGGGAAACCTGTATATCATTGTTACATTCAGTTACCTAGTGATATCTAATTAAGAAAATGAATTTCTTCCTTTTACTACATTTTTAAATAAAAATCAAATTTATCATCATTTATTTTTTTATTTTTCACTTTTCAGCTTCCTAATTTCGCCAGATATTCTAATTCCATCCAGACAAGCAGAAAAATAAGCTAAATAAAAATAGTTCTATATGTATTTTATATATTTTTCAGATTCCACATTTCAAGTTAATATCTCGAAGATTTTGTTTCCTTGGATATCGAATTTCTTAAATTCTCTAGGATATTTCTTTCTTTTTCCCCTATGTCTTAAGTCCCACGTTATGAGTTTAGTTCGTTTCCCCAAACGTATATCTAAATTCCCTAGAATTCCCTATTTATAGAATAGATCTCTGAATTTGTTTTTGCTTATTCTGAAGTATGTAATTATTTCAAACAAATGACGAGATCGGCGGCTTATCAAAATCAACGGATCAAAAGTCTGACGAAGCACGAAAAAGACTCATTTATCTATGAATTTGAGAAAGCTTAAATATCGGAGGAAACAACGGTGGTTCGTTGGCTTGTATCACGCGGAAGAAGCCACGCACGGTGTCTCGAATTCATTAAAGGAATTATTAAGGCGTGCTCTCCATTACTGCAAGCCCGCTTCTCCATCTCGACTAATTATCATCGAGCAATTAACAACCGTTGATTGCCATTAACGGTGCAAGCGCGTGTTAGATTCGAACGATCCCCCGTATGCATGAAATAATTTCCTCCCGTAGCACGCGAGCTACTGCTGCTGCTGCTCTCTCGAGCAAAACTGAGGGAAAAACGGGGGAAATCCTGGAAAACTTTCGTTCAACATTTCGTAGAAAAATATTTTTAAATACATCTTTTATATCGTTAAAAAGCTTGTATCGCGTAAATATTTCGAATTTCATTAGAGTCGAGCGAACGAAACTTTGAGAGACTAGGGAATTTTTTAATTTACCACACTGCAGAAGTGCACTATTAAATCTCCCAATTTTCACCGTATAAATTTCATGCGAATACTTTTGAACATATTTTTCGTTATGAGTTGATTTCGAATCTTATCGCATCGGAGTTTATAAAATTCCATGAAATTCCAGCGATTTTAATTCATCGCTCTGAAAATGTGGATTTTACGATAAAACAAACAAAAGTTCCATTGAGATATTTTTTCATATTTTCTATAGAAGCTTCGCATCACGAAATGATTTTGGATCTTATCGCATTTATAAAACTTGTTAAATCTAGGGAATTTTTCGATTTAATTCCGGAGACATCCAGAGATTCCTAATTTATCCCAGCTAAAAACATGATCTCTCGTAAATATGAACGAAACATCGATTTCTTCCGCAAATAGAAAAATCAGTCGAGAATATGTATTTATATGAAAACAAATCGTCCTTCGTCTATGATTAGAATACATCTGATTATTGATTGCGCGTCTGCAACGTCTGTGAAACTATAAATACGAAGCATCCAAAGTTCCATTGACAAGCAACTATGAAATAACACTTTGGACAAAAATCCAAAAATACTTTTACCACTTCAAAACATTCCATAAGAAAGAATACAACTTTACTTTTCAACATCTTGCTTCTCTTAACTGAAACGCTTGTTTTCTCTTCGAAACTCTCACGGGCGCCTCTTCCTCTCTTTTTTTTCCTCTTTTCATTTTTTAAATTTGCGTTAGATTTTCCCAGAGAAACACGCAAAGGGAATGGAACGAAAGAGAGGAGAATTCTCGTGAGCACGACGAGCGCACACGCGAATGCACTCTGCACGACCTGCACGGCGCCGTTTAATTACTTGACGTTAATCTCGCGATGCGCGTAACGAGCCGCGCGATTTCGCGAAAAATTGCTGGCTTCTCTAGCGGCTTTTCCACCAGCTTTCAATGCGCGCCGGTTCTTCAAATATCTTTTAAGTCGTTCCTTGGCATATTGAACACGGCCAAATAATATATACACAAATTTGAGATTGTGAAAGAGAGAGATTGGGAGATAATCGATTGGAAGTATTAGAGAATTGGAAAATAGAAAGATACGGAAATTAAACAACGAAAAAATAGAAATATTGAAGTGATAGGAAAATCGATTTGTTAGTTGTATGTCGTGCATTGTGCTTTAGAAATTGTGATAAAGTTACTCGTAAAAGTTACTCGATTGAAAACGTTTGAAATAATTTGTTTAAACGATCTGCAACAATTTCTACTCTACATGACATTCGACAATTAATTATTGATCATCGTGTGGGATTTCCATCACGTGTAACTTAAATTTGGAAATCAAAAAATCATGCGAACATAGGCACTGTAGCATGTAATGTGTTTCCATGTTTAAATAAACAACGAATAATAAGAGAAATAAAACTTGGAGAAAAGAGTGGAACGAAGTTTTCTTCATAACTCATATTAAGATCAGGATCTTTCAAGAATCCAACAAGTCTCTAAAACAAAGGAAAGAAGGAAGGGGGTTGAGGTTGAGGTTTCTGAAACTTTGAAACTTCAAAACTAACCGCTACACCCTGCTCCTAAATTGAACTAGACGAAGTGTCTGTTCCAAACAAGAGGCGTCGACTAGAACGAAAAAAAAAAGGAAGGAAGAAGGCGAACGAAGGGGGAAAAAATGCAGGAGGAAACATAGTAGAGGCTTCTATGGCGCGTGTCCAAGTGGCAGCTGATGCACTCCACCTGAAGCCTACGCGTCTGAGGGTTTTGTCTTCGTATAAACGCACGAGTGGCCCCGTGCTAGACTATCTTTTTCAACCCTTCTCTTTGTCTACATTGTCCATCTCTCACCTTCCCCTCCCCCCAGCTCCGCTATCTAGACGCTAGACTAGCGTCGAAGTCAACCGACGCTCTAAAACAATAGAGAAGTCGCCTCCGAGGATTTATCGAGGGAGCAAACTGCGAGCAACCTCGATGAAAGAGCGTTTGTTTTCCCCGACGTATTCATTTTCCATCGAGACTATTTTCACGCTCGTGAATCCAACGTTTCCCATTGTGTCGTGGCTATTCTCGCCTTTCACGCGACGATAGAACGTGGAGAAATGATATTTGGGAAATTACTGAATAAATCATACGTATACCGTTGCTAGGGAATTAAGCTGCTGCAGTTTGTCACTAGAGATTGTTTGGAGCTGTTTGCGTATGTTCAAAGGGACTCAGATTTTGAAGATGTATTATTCGAGATCTTATTACCACTGAAAATACAAGTACAAGCTGTTTATAAGAGATTATTGGAAGATATGCTATTATGAGATGAGGGATATGAAAATACTAGACATACATGCATAAGACAACTATCGAGATATGGGCTAGGGATATATTGGATATGAAACATAGGGGAAGAGATAAGGAATATGGAATGTTAGATGCAGGACGAATGTGTGCTGCAAAAGTAAGGATAAAAAATATTACTTAGAGATACAGGATCTGCATATGGGATAGAGATATGGGATTTCGAATATGAGAACATTAAAATATGGGATATGCAATGGAGACACGAAATCTAGAAAGTAAGGCGAAAGATATAGGTTAGGAATACTAGTTATGGCATATAAGATATATGAAATATGAAATGTAGACTATAGAAATTTGTACTATAGAGCTTGAGATCGTGTACAAAGTAGAACAGAGGGTTTAATCGGTAACTTTTCAGACATTAGACATGGAACATTGAGAAAAAATTGCAGAAAATAGAGTATTGTAAGTTATGTACAAGACATGGGATGTAAGATATACTCGTACAGCATAGAAGGTAGGATAGAATTCGTTAAACAACAACTTACTTATGACAACTTATAGAAGAACGATATTTTCCGCCTATACCAGGTTGAGAGCCATTGCTATAGACCAAACATCCATGCGATTTTATTACATGCAAACCTAACCTGTGATCCTCTGGCGCCTGCAAGCTCAAAAAACACTCGAATTTCACGCTTAGTCCCCATAGTACCGGATCTTAAAAATGCAAAACAGTGGTAACTGAAGTAGAAATTCAACGAGACCCGGTACGAAACAAACGAATGCTCTTTGGAAACGATCGTACCTTAGAGGGCGGTCTATCGTTCGCTGGTAAAGAAATAAATTGAAGGCAGGATGGTATTAAAGCCTCGCAAGAGTCGAAACATCTGCCTGTCGGCTGTTGCAGAGCTCGTGCCACACGGTGCACGCGTGTAACGTGTGTGCACGTACACAACAAAGTGGCACGAAACGTGCACCTGGCTTCGTGTTTTTTAAGCAAAGTAGCTGCGCCAGTCAAACACGTATCCTCTCGCCGGTTTTTCAGCCGCTCTTGTTCCTCCTCTTCAATGGAGCACTTTATGGGAATACGTACGCGAAGCGTTTACGTGGCCCGTTGCTCGTCCTTTTATCATCGATGAATGCGCCACGAAACGCGTTAAGTAACTCCGGTTAATTCCCGGTGAAATACACCGAGTGGCCCTTCCGGTTACGACGATCCATCTCACAACTTTGATTGTTTGGCGACGTTGAGGGATGCGACTATGTCTAATTGCGTCTGCTTCATTCATTTGTAGGATTAGATTAGATAGAGTAATGGAAGATTGAGAAATTACAGATAATTCGCGACGAGATCCACCGGCTGATCCTACCGGTTTTAAATGCTTTGATGAGCCACTGCAGATTCTTCATTGTCTAATTCTATGATTTCTAAATGTCTAATTGTACCTGATTCATTCATTCGTAGAACTAGGTAAATGAGTTAGCTTTTATGGGGAATTAAGAGGTAAGGGAAGATTGAAAAATTATAATTATAAAAAATTATCACCGGCTGACCGTTCCGGTTAGGAGAAGCCATTTGATGTTTTTGATACTTTGATGTCTAATTGGATCTAATTCGTTCGTATATAGAGATTCATTCCATTGGCATAGATTTTGAGTTGTCTAGAGACAACTGGAATTGGAATTTTCCTATCTGCAATGTTAGATCGACATAAAGTTGAAAAATTATATTAAGGATTTGTAGGAATTTTCAATCCTTCGCTGGAATAAGTCACAGTTGCCAGTGGACGTTGAAACTTCTCTAGTAGTGTAATTGATTAGTTTGTAATTAATTAAGTTCCATAGCTAAGATCTAAAAGCAACTGTATAGAGTTTCTCGAAATTCGTTTTCTGTAAACGTCTCCGTGTCGAATCTGATAGCTTGTAAATTTAGATTAAAAATACTGAAGGTTGTAAAATTGTATTGAATATTTTCGCAAGCTCGATCAAATATGTATTTTTATAGAGTCTGTTTTTTAATTTCATTAACTAGAAAATTTTCTTTATTCTTCGCTGTGCTCTACTGCATTAAAACTGTGCATTTTATAGATTGTCTTCTTGAACGTCAAAATACGTCAGCGATCAGACAATAAATTAACCGTTGAATTTGAGAGACGTTGCATTCTCAGGATGTGCGTGCCGCTCGAAGTACACGTGATCGTGAGTGTGCACGTTTTAAATACAATTCCTTGGGCAGCTTTTCCTGCAATTACGTTTCATATAAGACAACCACAAGTGGAACGGCTGGGGAGGAGAGAAAAATGTAGTTCCCTTTGGCGGGAAAGAATAGTGTGAAAGTGACGCGGTGACGTCTCTTTGTTCGCGGGGAAATGAATTCTCCTCCCTTGGAATTTACCAAGAAATAGTGTAGACGGTTGTGTTTGGAAAAATCGAAAGATAAGAAATAAGAGGGAAACCGAAGAACGTGGATCCAGCGAGGGAAAATAAGAAAGGAGCGGAAACTCAAGGAACTGAGTAATGGGAAAAATTGCGAAATAAGAAATTGACGAACGATAGGAAGAAGTTTAGGGAAAAGTAAGGTAAAACTAGACAACGAAGGAAACTTGGAAATTAGCCAGATAGAAGAGATAGAAAATAGGAATTTGAAAAGTTCAAGATCAAGGCATTGAGAAATTGGAGACGCTAGGGAAATTAGAAAATTAAAGGTTCCAGAAATAAGAAAAGTGGAAGATCAGAGATTTAATACACAAAGAGATTAGAAAGTTGGAATCTCGAAAAATACAAGATCGGAGAATTGTGTAAAGTCCAAAGGTAGAAGTTTTGAAAAATTTGAAATTCGAAAGTTGAATGATTGGGAAATAAGGGATTCTAGAGACGTAGAAGTAGAAATATAGAGATATAAGAAATTTGGATATGCGGAGATTTTAGAATAATGAAATAAGAAAATCGGGAAGCAGACAGATTGAAAGCTTAGAAAATAAGAGAATTGTGAATGACAGAATCGACGAATAAAGGAGCAAGAAATTAAAAAAATAAAAAAAGCAGGAAAAATTGAGAAGAAGAGGCATCGCAAAAATAGGAAAAGAAATCTCATCCTTTCTTCCTTTTGGATAATATTCTTAAGCGTTAAAATTAATTAAAATAAACACGTCCTGTTAGAGAATATTCAGATTCAAAACTCCGCTTTCTCCGCTTCTTTTCCAACAAAACAGAATCAAGAAAACGTAGGTCGTCCGATTATCGATGACTCAGCCAGTCCCTCGCAAAATCCAATCAAAAAGGAAACTTCTCAGACTTCGCGTAGCCTAACGTACAAACCATAATCACATATGCTTATCCTTCCACATCTTGGACCCTTACGTAAGTCGCTTAATTGAACGCTCATTGCATAAGGTGTGGAAGGTTGAGTGTCACGGTCATCATCGTCATCATCATTATCGATTCCCTTTCTCTCGTGTACCTGCTGACACACATGTGAAAGCCGATACGTGTTTTCGAGGGCTGCTTGAAAAGATATATCCCTTTACTCCTCTCTGCGCTTCTCATGGAATAACGAAGCTTCGCCAGAGTATACACGCCATTTATCTCACAGTGTCTCTTAACCCGTTTCACGGTCCAACTAATTTCAATTCCTCGATGTTACGTGTCTCTCTATTCCTTTGCTCGAGTAATTAATTTGCAAAACGAGAATTTCTTTTCTCCTTTTAATCGAAACTTTAGAACCAACAAGATCGAGTCGATTTTTTACTTTACAAAATCTCGTTCAATCCTCGATGTTACAAACCTCATAAATAATGTCGATAAAAAATTAATATACGATGGAATACATCGATTTATTTTGTTTATTGTAATTGTCAATGGTTGTAATATTCTTTGCTCATCGTTGTGCCTGTATTCGTGTATCCTGGAAAATATACTGATAACTATACAATGAAACAAATCCAGGTATCTTAACCCTTTGTACTCGAGGACTTTTTCTGCTGGGCGTAGCAGCTACTGCGGATGATTTAGCGTATACGTGACGCTAGTGTAAAATGATTTCATATACAAATTAATTTACAAAGAAATTATATTCTAATAATTTATCTATATTTACATCTTTGAAAATATGATTTTGTAATATTAATTTCTGTATTTTTTTGTATGATAATTTATAAAGCATTCACCAAGATGCATTCTTGATATAATTAATCAAGTTCATCTTCATTTGAGCTAATTTCACTTCAGAAAACCACTTTTTTTAGGGTTTCTAAACTATAATACTTTTGCCATGATCGTCGAATCCGAGCTAACGTTCGACACGTTGTTTCAATACCATAGTTGAACCATGGTTTCGGAGGGATATGGGATTAAATATTTTATCTCCATTTTAAAGTCTAACACTTTACACTTCCTAACAAAGAACCAATTTACGAACCAATATTGCACTCTCATCAATTGGAGATGTCGTGGAATGCCGTGGCGACTGAAGGTCGCCTCTCGAGTGCAAAGGGTTAATAATACACGAAATAAACACATGAAAGATCTGATAGATCTGTATCAAATGTATAATACATAATATTAATCTAAATAATTGTTGTCAATATAATACACCTATTAGTACGTACTTATTCAAAGAAAAATTCTGGCAGGAAGAGTAATATGAATATCGCTGAGCCAATTAAATTATACAGATATCTAAAAAAGAGAAAGAGTGGAAGAAAGTTTATCTAACCACGGAGAATCTTCTTCCTCTTATAAGCAATTGTTCCTCTAAATAACATTTTGGAGAAATAAAAATCTTTCGAGCAATCTGTGCACTGCGTTCAAAGGATAATTGAATAAAAAGAAGGGGAAGATCGTTTAAGGAACAGAAGGTTGCACACCACTGTTGAGGCCGGTGTGCACGTGTTCCTTTACCCTCTTGTCCCTCCAGTGTCACTGATTTCCGATTCTCGTGGACGAAGAATGCCCCTGGCTGCCAGCTGCTCGCGATCCTCCATCACCTCAGTTCACCTTACGATCGTCAGACTATCACGATCCTTGGTGCAGTTTGCATCGAACCGTGTTCCTTCTTCTGCGTCCAATCACCTGAAACAATTGGTGAAGTCATCCTGTAGTCCAGTGGAAATTGCGTGTTAAAAAGTTCGGAGAAAATCGTCTGTTCCGTGGAGTGAACGTTGATCCTGAAGAAGAAAGCTAAGGCTAATACGAAAAAATAGATGTTTGAAAAAGTTTAAAGTGTTTTTCAACGGATTTATTCGAAATTTATATCGGATTTGACGTGAACATAATCTAATGGAAAGCAACATAATCTAATCTAGATTGGAACAAAATTTCACGCTGAAAACTCGCGCTCTTCTCGGTTGGAAGATTTGCAAGGAATGTAAAATTGCGTCGAGATGTAGGACCGTTAAGAATTTTGAAAAGTTTCGTAGACCCAGTCCAAGCTATAACTCAGCGACCGCTAAAACTCGATGCTCGACACATTCCAAGGAACTGATACATCTAATCCGAACGAAAACCTTTCAAATCGTCGCGCTTTTACCTTCTATAAACCGAAAACCTGGAAAATCCTAGCGCGCTCGTTCTTCCATCAAGTAAAAACATATCAAACGTACAGCCACATCAATTTCATCCCTCAAAGATATACCAATTTTCCAAAAGCTTAAATTTTCCATCTTCTTTCTGTAGCAAAGTGTTTAACGATTAAATAAATAAATGAATAAGTAAAAAAATACAGAAGAATCAAAGATCGAAAGACACAGTAATTAATAGAGTAATTAATTATTGAAGTTACAAATGTGGTGATGTACAAGAAACACCTTGTTCTGACTGGATAAATTTAAGGGAAATCGTGGAACCAGTGCAGCGTGGTAAAAGGAAGGATCAAGATGGTGGTCTGCGTGGCAGGATTTCTCACGGGGTAGGTGGTTATCCAACAATCGTACGGGGGTGAATTTCGAGGGATGATTCACCGCGTGTGATTCACGAGCGCGAAACGGTCCCTTGAATGGTAATTGCTGGCAGCTGTCGGCACAGAAGTGGCGTTTTTCGTCGTGAGTTTCCGAGCATTCGCCGAGCGATGTTTCGTCAGAGTTGCGGTTGGCAGGCTTATTTCTGGTAAATTTTCCACTCGCAGAGATCTCATTTGCAGCTGGAAAATTCTAATTATCTTCGGTGGATTCGCATCTATTTTGTCAAGTTGTTCGAACGGCGGAGAAAAAGAAAAGAAAAAAAAAAAAGAAAGAAAGAAACGACAAATTTCAATTTGTATTTACAGTCTACGGTGAAGCCTTTGAATTTCGGATATTTGTCGAGTGAAATGTAATTTAGTTTGTTGGGATCGTTCGTAGGAAAGAGAAATTGGAAAACCCCGGTAAAAGCGGAAAGAATTTCTGTGCAACTGTCGAGAACGCGATTTGAAAATGTGATTCTTGTGGTTCTTCGTTGCTGGGAAAGCAACAAATATTCCTGTTAACTGGTTGTAGATGCGATTGAACGTAAAAAGTGAAAGGAAAATTGAGTATCCGTGAAAACGACAACGAACGATAATTTTTAATGATCGAAGATTAATAAAAATTAACATTCCCCTCGATCTGTATCGATATGTACGCTACTTCGAATCGTAATCGAACATTTAACGATTCTAAATTATAAAGGCACACTCGTTATTTAGCTCATATTCTTCGTTTAACATTTTGACTGTCACCTAGGTCATATATGACCCATCACGGTTTCTCCTGTGACGCCACGGTGGTCATTGATGACCGGAGCGCTTCAACTTCTTACAATTGTAAAAATTGTATGAAAATTGACAGTTAGGGCATTTTGAATATAACTGATAAATAGAAGATACTTTGAAGTAGAAAGTGCCCTATTGAACAATTGAACATTTTTATTAGAGCATCAATAAAAAAAAAAAAAATGAGAACAAATCTTGCATCTGACGGTGCACTGTGTTGGCATCCATATCTTTGAGAGGTAATCTACGAATATTATTATAAACACAACTTAGAAAATAATCGTAAATACTGCTTTATAATCATATAATTGAAGTTAAAAGTGTACACGTAGCTTACTATTATACAGGGTGGTTGGTAACTGGTGGTACAAGCGGGAAGGGGGTGATTCTACGCGAAAAAAGAAGTCGAAAATATAGAATAAACATTTTTCGTTTGAGGCTTTGTTTTCGAGAAAATCGACTTTGAATTTTCGCTCGGTACGCGTGCACTTTATCGCGTCTCGTTATAACGGATCTCAAATGCAACTTAACGGTTATCGTTCTTAGAAATCAAATGATAAATTAGGAAAAGCTTCGTAACGAAAAGCGGAATCGTAAGGAGTTTCGTTTATTAAAAAAGATTATACGAATATTGCAATAAACGATTGCCGCGTGAACGTTGGGAACGCATTTCAGTGGAAATCGTAAGTCTGTCTGTCCGGACGACCGGGAACTCCGGAAATCACGTTTGGCAATCATATGGCGAGCGGATATTGAATAAACCAATGCTCGCACATTGACATATACGCGATCAAGAACAAGATGAGTCTGCTAGATTAACTTGCAAATTGCTGGCGATAACCTCGTTATGACTTGGTGTTCCATCGTCATCGACCACGTGTTTTCCTTTCGCGATTTCTACTTATTGCTATTGTCTGAAACTCAAAGTTTAACACGCTTATCAATTTGCGTAATATCAAAATATGTCGAATTATAAATTCTTATCGGTATTATCGTTGACCCAGAGACAATTCGCCGTAAGTCTCAAATATTATATACGTTTGTCTAGAGAATTTTATTATAAATTTCCATTACGTATATTTTTACGTAGATTTTTCTATTACGACTGAAGACTAATCACACTCTTGTCGAATAAAATTACATGTCGTTTGTGCTCTGAGACTTTCCATTACTATCAATCTGAATCGTCATAATGAATCGTCAATAATTATTGTCATTATGGATGAAACAATATAATCTTGTTTAACGCGTTATAACGCAAGGCTGCCATACTCTTTGTAAACGTGTTTCATCAATACGAAAATTAAGAGACGTCTTAATTAATTGCGTATTACTAAGCTGAAAATTTCCACCGAGAAAAATATGTCTTCGATGTGAGAATTTGACGTTATGTACATTTTTACGATTTACACGATGTGACGTTAAATTCGAAATACACTTTTGCACGATTAAATTTTGTTAATGTATATTGCGCGAGATAGTAGTACGTTTGGCATTATAATAGCATTGTAGAACCATGTGAACCACGAAGAAATACGGATATACACAACCATAAACGTCTTATTGGCACGATAAATCACTCGAATCCTCGTAACGACTGGTTGCACCTAATCGTACACTGTTCTACCTGCATCCAATTTCCCTATAACACCTGCGAATCGAAGCAAAATCCATCAAACACGACTCGTATCAATTTCTCTCGATTATATGTTACACGATGACAGCTATACATCCATGTTCCATGGAGTCATCTGTTCGAGGGATGCGAGCTTCACACTGACGAGATACGATAATTACGAAAACGAGTGTTTGGTGGAAAAGAAAATCAAAGGTTAACGTTGTCGCTTCTGGATGACCACCTTTCCATTCCACATTTCACATTTACGTCGGTTTCCTTCTTTTTCGTGGGACACTGAATCCGGCGATGAAAGCGTTCCGCTTTCGCGAATACGCCACTTTTATTTCTCTGATTGAAAATTTTACGCATTCATTTCAATCGAAAGATTCGCATTTAAATGAAACAGCTAGAGCTGTTATACATTTATTACGATTCTCTCGTCCCATCCGAATGGTCCACCAATCATCCGGAATCGGAATATTGCCTGAAGTTTATTTACATTGCATAATTGTAAAATGCTAAAATTGTCAACTTATGAAGTTCTAAAGTTCCTAAAATTAGCAACCTCCGGGCTTCTACAGATCCAGGGCCGTAAAGTTCTAGAAATCTAGGGTTCTAAGAATCTAAACTTTCAGATTTCCAGAATCACTTTCAAAATTACTCAGCCTTTAGGTCCTGAAGTTTAACAGTTCCCAGTGTTCCGGTGTTCCAGGGTTCTGGAGTCCTAAAGTTCTAAAATCTCTAAGTTCTCTAAAGTTCTAGAATTCCAGAACTCTAGAGCCTTAAATTTCTGGAATCTTACGGTTCTACGATTCTGAAGTTCCAGGGTTCTGAAGTTCCAAGGTTCTGAAGTTTCCGGGTTCCGAAGTTCCAGAGTTCTGAAGAAGTTGTAGAATTTTGGAGTTCTGTAATTGTAGAATTCTGGAGTTTCAAAGTTGAAGATTTCTACAGCTTAGCAATTTGCATCCAACTATATCCGCCATACACGAACTACCAAAATCGCTCATCTGTAACTCAACCATCGAACTTCTGTTACAGTTTCCCGCAGAAGATGGAGAGGCCATCGCAGCATGCGGCGAACGTGAACCAGGTGCACGGGAGCGGAATGCACGGCGTATACTCGTCAGGCAGTCAAACCTCCCTGACGACGTCCTACATCACGGGTCAGTCGTACGTTCAGAACCAGAACTACGCACACGGCCCATACAATTCGACATCGAACGTGAGAGTATACACTCACGCCGGCTACAGTCAGCCCCAAAGTTATGGTACCATGGTGCAGGGCTATGGTGGTCAGCCACAGGCCACAGGGTATCAACAAAACCATCTTAAAAAAGGACCTGTACGTAACGGAGACGTGCTGAAGAGATGCCGGCTGCAGACTGCGTAAGATCAACATTGATTTACTCGCTCTTTCAATCTTTTTTTTATTGTTTTTTTTTTCGCTTTGTTCGGGGTCAAATTGCTGGTCCTCGAATTCGTTCGGCCTTCAAAATTCGAAATTTCCTCTGAAATGCGTGGAATTCACGTCAGAATTTAGGATTTCCTTGAAATTTGGAATTTTTTAATTGGCTCCTTTCTGGAATTTGAGGCTCGAAATTGTCTTGAGATACGCGAAATTTGGAATTTCCTTGGAGTTTGGCATTTCTGCGAGATCTTTTTTTTAATTCGAAACTTGTGGTTTCTTTGGAAATCTGGATTTCTGCGGAGTTTCTTAGAGATTTATAATTTCGGGTTTCCAACGGAATTTGAAAGTTCTTTGAAATTTCCAAATTTCCGGGCATCAATTACGGAAGCTTCTTATGGAACAGTCTGCAAGCTTTCACGGCTTAAATTTTTATTTGCCGTTTTCGAAAGAATCGATGCACAAGCGATCTCTACGTTGTTCGCGGCTGACAAAAAGTCCGAGCTTTCCCAGAGTGCACGTCTTCGTTGCCAGTTCAGATCCAGTCGAGTTTCACCTTTTTATTCTTCACGTTAACCCATTTTTCACTCTAAGCTCTACTTAAAAACTCAGATAGTTGCGAAGGCAACAGTAAAAAAATGGTAATCTTGTATTCTTCGAAAGATTCATTAACCCTTCTTGAAGTCTCTTGTATCACGTTCTTACATATTTCTCTATCATTATAAAAGTTAAATAAAGATCAAGTTCTTCATGGGTTAACGACAGACTTTTCTTAAAAACCAAAAATCCAAAGCCTCCCACCACAATACTCAACATTTTTTGCCTTCAAAACAGGTACGAGTTATCCCAAGACCTATTGGATAAGCAGATTGAGATGTTAGAAAGAAAATACGGCGGTGTGAAGGCAAGAAACGCCGCACTGACTATTCAACGAGCATTCAGAAGATACACTCTGCTGAAGAAATTCGCAGCCATCACCGCCATGGCCAAGGCTGAAAAACGTCTCAGCAGAAAGCTTCAGGAAACTACAGAGAGAGCCACGGGCGTGAATGAACATGAGAGGATGGTATATCACAGTCAAATTTACATACAACAGCCACAGACGGCGAACAGACCAATGCCCATCAGGAGCATGTCTCTGAGGGAAAGGAGGCACGTGGAGAACTCACAGTCTCCGATACCGAGGAGCCAGAGCGGCAGGTGCGAGGTTCAGGTCGCTGGTCATCAGCACGCGAACCATAACATACATCAAAGTGGTAGACATACGCCCTCTCTGGCACCGAGTCCTTGCAACAGACACCAACAGTTACCACCAAGTCCGTGCTGGGAGTCCAGCTCTCAGGAAAGCGGGTCTAGCATGCATTATTACAATCCACAGGTGATTAAAAGCCCTATAGCTTGGTATAAGTCTTTTATGACTTAATACAAATAGTTCATTATACTTTGCTGAGAAAAATTGAATTTTGAGAAGATCATACTGAATAATAATAGAAGATTATGTATTGAGTTGTTGGATAATTCTTAGACCTTTTCTAGATCTGAATTATAAATTTTACAATAGTAAAAGCAGTAGTAGAATTAAACCAAGCATTTTGTTTAATCTTCTGCAATCTACTGAGCAGTGTCATTGTTCTATCCATGTAAAATTTCTGTTATTTCAAAAACGTGATTTGAGAAATGTTTAAAATTTATCTGACAACCCAGTGTTTCTTTGATCAAGAACGTTGAATTTTAAGAAGATAGGCTGTGGATAATGAATTCTCTAAATTTTATTTATAATGACAAATAGGGAAAAAATATTCCTTGATCCTCACTCCTGCATTCCAAAGCTCTTGGAAAGTACCAAATTCAATTTAATTTACTAATAAAAATAGAAATAGAAATTTGAGTATAGTGCTTTAAAGTACACAAGATATGTTTTTAAATCCTATATTATACAAAGAAAGATAATAATGGAACCTTTCATAATACGATTAAATTAGTTGAATTTACAGCAAGCATTTTTCCTATTTATATGCTCACTGTTGTACATTTTAAATTGATCATTATCACGTGTAATTTATTGGCGTAGATAGAAGATAAAAAAAGACTATCTAATAAATAGATCTAACAGACTTCTAATAGATGAATACTAGAAAAAGAAAGGCAAGTTAAAATGTAGTTTAATTTGATTCAGATTATAACAATATTTATACTTTAAATTGATTGATATAGTACTTAGTCTATATAGTTTATAGATAAAAAGTGAAAAGGAAGGCTATTTTAATAGAAAAATAATTGAGGGAAACAGGATTTTATTATTATTGTATTTACGAGATATCTTCTCTTCTGATAAAAATTCCTACTAAAAATACCTAGTTATGCTATCTTCAAAGTTACCTTCCAAACACATCTATATCAATTTTTAATGGAAACTTCTCACTAAAGAGACTTATTCCATGCTACCTTCTGACTCGCATAATAATTCTTATTTCAAGCAATTTAGACAAGTGACTGTAAAGAAAATCACTGTTATTATTCCAGGACACGTTGTGCAGCATCAGACAAGATACACCACCAAGGGATCTGCTGCGTACACCATGCACGTCGCCGTCAACGCCTCATAATCTTCAGACACAAGTGGTTCAGAACTGGAGTAGTGCCGGTCACCTTGGTTCCGCCGGTAGAACGAGAGGATCCGCGAAAAAGGTGCCACCGGAAGTGCCAAAAAGAACGTCTTCCATTACGTCCAGATCTATGGAACCACGTCACAATGGCCTTAGCAAAAGCGTCGAGAACGGTAGCCTAAGCTCAGTTCAGAGTTCTGGCAGCGATTCCACTAATTGCGAGAGCTCCGAGGGAGACGCTCAAAGAGGATCACCTGTGTGGAAGCATAAAGGAATCGTGAGTTTCCATTCTACCTCTGTGTCTCTGTTTTTACTTTTATATCAACTTTTTCTTTTGTTTCTTCGAGCTTCTAGACACTTTGGGCTAGACGATATTCAAGGAGAAGTCTGATTTGGTTTGTTTCTAATTCCTCTCTTGTGACGAATTTAATCTTTAGTCCCTTAATCCACTTTTCTTCCATTTATTAATGAAACTGATTAAACTTTTTTGTAGTAGAATATATCTAACAGTACAAATAGATGTATAATATATGTTTTATAAGATACATATATATTTCTGCATACAATTTCAGTTTAAATTTCTTTTTCCGTCGTTTACCTGTTAACCTTTAATTATTTTCTTTTCATCTTCTATTAATCTTCACGAATTAAATACCATAATAGATCTAAACCATAAATCACAACTCTTTTAATCTAATTTTTATCTTCTGTTGTACAGTCAAGTTCACCAGAACACCAAGAATGCGCCAATCACACAACAGACTCAACTACTATGATAAGCAGTGTGAAGGATCTTGGTCACTCCCATGCCAGTTCCGGCTACCAGCTTCCTCTCATGGATCATCCAGAAAGTATACCGCAGACGAGCTATAAAGTATCAGAAATAGTAAGAAAACGTCAGTATCGAGTAGGCCTAAATTTATTCAACAAGAAACCAGAAAGAGGAATCAGTTACTTGATCAGAAGAGGATTCTTGGAAAATAGCCCTCAGGGTGTAGCAAGATTTTTGATCAGTAGAAAAGGACTGTCCAAGCAGATGATAGGAGAATATCTTGGAAACCTTCAAAACCCCTTCAACATGGCTGTGCTTGAGTAAGTATTCTGCTATACATTTTTATGTTTTTTCTTTGTTTTACTGTAAAGAGAAAAAAGTAAATATGGAGGATAATAGCGCAGTCAGAGAAAGTTAATCTGTTTGTTTATCACAGTGATCGGTGATCGACGTAGCGGAAACACGCAGTTTGGGTTCGTTGCTCGTTATTTATTATAGAAAGTCGTTTTCTCTCTTGTCACTTTTTAAGAACGCAATTGTTTCGTTTCAGTAGTTGCGTTTGATTCTTTGTCAGTGGCGCAAAGGGTAATTCTGTGAACCGCTGTGAAAGAAATACTGGAAATGGCATTGATCTATTTGCCGGTCGATAGTTTTGCGATTTCGAAAAAAATTTAGGTCAAGGAGGATTGGTAGCATATAACATTACTCGCGGTTATTGTACAATTATCAACGTTCAAGATATTGATATAAGACTTAAGGAAAATATGAGAAATATTTCTTTTATTAGAATACTAAGTTAAACAATTAAAATAATATCGAATAGAGATATTAAATAATGTTATTCCCAAAGTCTTGATTTGTAAGTCTATGAAAGTGCTATTTTAAAAGTTACAGTGGGTGGTCCATCATGAAACGAAACTAAATTTGAATTCTAAAGGAACCTCTTTAGCCTCAGTTAGTGTGACAAACGTGTAACATGAGCCACCGCAACTGGACCACACGGCAAACAGGAAAAGGAACACGTGTTAGCGAACAAAATACTTAAGAATAAATATTGAGTTTAAAATGATTAAGAGCGTGGGTCACCGAATAGTAAGGTCGAAAATCAGTCAAAAGTCAAGTTTAACATGTACCAGATACATGATAATGTGTATGAAATCATCATCAATGAAGCTGACAAAAATATGAATAGATGGCAATTTAATTAATAAAGATTTAAATCTTTGGTCAGTGCTGTACAAAGAAAATTTTAATATAAGATATATTTCATATATATTAAACTGAAAATTTATATTCATATTACAATTTTACTTTTTCGCTCCTCGATTTATTGAAATAGTAATTAACATATATAGCTTTTCTATTTGTACATAGAATATAGTTAAATAAAATATACTTAAAACAAAACGCAATATATGTCCACAGGTGGACATAAAATTCACGGTTTGATTTACAACCTTAGCCCCTACTATAATGTCAGAACCACAAATAAATAATTATACGTATATTCCCGGAAGAACATGAATAAAAATATAAAAAAGTAATGAAGTAAATCATTTTTGTATCTTTCAGATGCTTCTCCCACGAGCTGGATCTATCGGGAATGCAGGTAGACGTCGCTTTGAGAAAGTTTCAAGCATACTTCCGGATGCCAGGTGAAGCTCAAAAAATAGAACGACTAATGGAGGTGTTCAGTCAACGTTATTGCCACTGCAATCCCGATGTAGTATCCAGGCTACGCTCAGCAGATACTGTCTTTGTATTAGCGTTCGCAATAATCATGCTGAACACTGATCTGCACACACCAAACCTGAAACCAGAACGCAGAATGAGGCTGGATGACTTTGTCAAGAACCTCAGAGGCATAGACGATTGTGGAGATATTGACAGAGATATATTGGTTGGAATTTATGAAAGAGTAAAGGAAAACGAATTCAAACCTGGCTCAGATCACGTTTCTCAAGTAATGAAAGTCCAAGCGACAATAGTAGGCAAGAAACCTAACATGGCCTTGCCTCATAGAAGATTAGTTTGCTATTGTAGACTGTATGAGATCCCAGACATCCACAAGAAAGAGAGACCAGGTGTACATCAACGAGAAGTATTTCTCTTCAACGATCTCCTCGTTGTAACAAAGATCCTGAGCAAGAAAAAGAACAGCGTTACTTATACGTTCAGACAAAGCTTTCCACTGTGCGGAATGGTAGCCACGCTGTTTGAAGTTCCTCGTGAGTTTCACATTTAAATTGTTTTGGCTCTTTACAATTGGAAAATATTTTAACATCTCTTTTCATTAACCTATAAATTAAATACTGAATTGGTGAGATGAAATGTACTTTCGTTGTGTTTGTTGTAATTAAGAATTATTAGTTTTTAACATCTAAACATCAAGACATATTTAGTTTTTATTCTAACTAAGATTTTTATTTTTCAGATTATCCGTATGGAATTAGACTCTCCCAGCGCGTGGATGGAAAGGTGTTGGTTACGTTTAACGCGAGGAACGCACACGACAGGTGCAAGTTTGTGGAGGATCTCAGAGAATCCATCAGCGAAATGGACGAGATGGAAACCTTACGGATTGAGACGGAACTAGAACGACAGAAGAGCAGCAGAAGTGCGAGGGGCGGCGCTGAAAATAGAGACTCTGGAGTGGCAGATGTCGAGATATGTCCTTGCCCGGGGCCCTACTCCGAAAGATCGGAAACTACCGACATAGATACCCAATTAAAACGTTCTGCCCTTAGTAATTCTCTTCTGGACATACATGAACAATGTAAATAAAATTATTCTATATTTTACGTATTAACACATTTACTAGTACTAACATACATGTTATATTAATTAAATTATTTATGTTATTCTGCTAATGTATCTGTAGTATTCTAGTTTTTATAATTTTAAAAAGGCAAACAATATTTTTTGATGAAAAATAATATTTGAAATTTTAATGTCTTTTGTATCTTTACTTTTCACAGTTGCTGGTGAAAAACCGCAGCGACGTGGAAGCGTGGGCTCACTCGATAGCGGTATGTCGATTTCTTTTCAATCTACATCTGCCAGCTCAATGAGCCAAGGCATTAAACATCCTGGACAAGTTCATCCTATACATCCAGGGGCTACGATCCCTGGTGGTGCTAAGGGACTGGCTCAGCAGCCATCTTTTTTAGGGGGTCTATTCGCCAAACGGGAACGAAAACTTTCACAATCGGAGGAATCCGGCCCGTACAGTCGCACCACGGAAGTGTAATATATCCTTCCGGTGCTACCTAAGAGATAACAGGCCAAAGTGGAAGTTCCACAAGGGGACACGTCCTATATAGTAATATATTAAACATTTAGTACATACTATTCAAACTTCCGTGAGAAAATGTTCTTCGAAATTATGTATCCCTCATATACATAATACACACAAACCTGTATATAATGTTATAGCTTCCATTATAACGCTATTATAGTTATAATATTATTTATGGATTATGTTGACAATATGGAGGATAACCGAATATTCGAGCCTCATTTCCTTGTAAAAGTTTGAACAGCATGTCCTATATGTTTTATATTGCTAAAATGTAAATCAAATGGATAATTCAAATATCGTGCAGTCTCTTTGTCAGATGGAGCGCGTGAACTCTTTCACTTCCCCTCGGCTTTTAAGGAAGCGAAATGGACGCCAATTTTATGCGTGATTAAAAAGGCCAATGCATCTTGAAGATAAAGGTGAGAAGACAAGTTATCCCATAATTAATTGGGATCTGAAAATGCACTTTGAGAAGTAACACGATGAAGATGAAAAAAGAAAAAGTAAAAAGGAGAGAATAAGAAGAGACAATTGAATAGGCGATGTAAATTTATTGGATTGGGCAGGATCCAATCGCGATCACTCGAGACAAAGGAAACAAATTTGGCAAGATGGCGCGTTGAAGTAGTCTTTATAGGGGCGCATGTATAGTATTTATTCATCCAAAAATGAAAAAAAATAACACGTCGATTCACTTTTTCTTATGATATTTATAATAATTTCCAATGGAGAGCGATGCGATCCTCTCAACGCATGTAGATAATCGTTCCGTTGATCGCATAGACCCCATAAACCGGTTTTTCAACTAAAAGTCACGTGACTCAAAAAAAAAATCTTATCACTTCGAAAAGAAAAAAATATGATCGGTTTATGGGAAGAGAATGGCTCTAGTGTAATATCGTGTTTTTTTGCAAGTATCGACGTAGCTATACTTGAACAGTTGTACATAATAGGTATATAATAGATATATAACGGCAATTGTATGATTACAATGATGATGATGATAATTCTGTAACAAAAAACATGAACCGTAGCCTAAGGAAACCGATAAGCAATCCCCTTCTTGATATTAGGTGCATGTCGATGTCTAACAAATTTTTAATATCTCATCAATGAAAAAAAAAGTAATAAATCGTTTGGATCGTAGCAATCTTTGTAAGTATTAACATTTAAAAAAAAAAAAAGAAGAAGAAGAAGAAGTTACAGAGAAGCGTTTTTTCGTTGTTGGGGTACATTCTCATAATCTTCTGCAAATCGTAGTTCTGCTTGTGTGTTCAGAATCGAGCAGTTTTTTTCTCCGAAACAGCGTACTAATGAGAAAATTCAATTAACCAAATTAGTTGGTTTCTCGTCTCGTACCACGTGTAGCTAACTCTCAGCGTCATCTTAAACGAATGCTATAAGGATCAATGAATGGAAGAGGACAACTTGTATGCCTTATGTAACAACTGCCACAACTTATCATCAAGAGATGAGAAACTGACTAATAATCTTATCAATTATTAAAGAGATAAACAATCTTTTTGGAGGGCTGCAGAATTACATTTGGAAAAGTAAAATAACTTGTACATATATATATTACCAGCGATCACAATACCAATTAATAGCAATTAAAAAAATGGATTGTCCGATTAATTTCGATTCGAAGTGACTAATCAGTGAAATTTGATACACTGTACATTATTATAATACGTTTCGAACTTTGGGAGTTTCATTGTAATTAACGTCATGATGTAATGTACGCACACATTACCAGTTTTTGTATAAACTTTGAAATTTATTTTCGTAGTTCTCTTTAATAATAACCTTGAGATTCAAGTGATTCTAACACTTTTTGCACTTCTGATCGATAAGCACTCTAACGTCTGTTTCCAAATTATATTTCCTTAATCGTGTAATTTGAATCCTTCAGCTGTCACAGAAATAGATCTTCTTTAGAGAAGCAGCTTATTTTTCTGAGCATACAATTTCATAAGGAGATACACTCACATATTTCAGATTAAAAGTAATAGATTTACTAAGGACTAAAAGGTTTGCTACATTTTATCTCTTATAGTGATTTGTGAGAGTATTTGAACATTTACCATAGAAAACTTTGACATATATATGTATTATGTATTTGTTTCACATTTGCTCAATATAATCATGATAGTCTGGTCTCATTACAGCACCAATAAAATTTCAAAATATTTCATATACAGATGTAATATGACCATAAAAGGCATCTACAAGTGTTTGAATACTCTTACACTATACGTAAACTCTGACTGCTATCACAAGTTTCTCAATCTAAATGTCTATTGTTCTCCAAAGTAAACAGAGAAAGAGGCTGTAATGATCGCATAGGTTCTAACTAATTATAAAACTGGAAAATAGCTATTCATGTTGTCGAGATGAGAATATAGGTCTTACAAAGACGTGTATTGTTATAGGAAAAGACATAGCGAGATTATAAAATCAGCGATGTGTTTAAATTTATATGTTTCAAGAGACTAAACAATAATTTGAGACATATGGAGAAAGAGAAGGAATTAAAAGCCTCATTCAATATATTATAGAATATTATGGAACTGTTCTCCTTTTATATAACATTTAAGAAAAATTGTGTATAGCATAAAATTTGAAAAGTAGATTCTAAACATATGCAGTTTGCTATTTTTCACATAATGCATATATAAAAAAATTTTATATGTCACCAATGACTAGACTACAAATTTTTATGTATTTATGGAAATTCTGAAAATGAAAGAATGTACAAAATGGATGTAACATGCAAAAATATACAAAATATCTAAAGTAAAGTACTCGAGTAAAACAAATCTTTGCTTAGATTCCATTTCTATAATTGTGTTCATAAAAATATAAAACATAAAAATCCGTAATCTATTAATGACTTTCATGGCCTGAAATTCGAGGTACTTCTATAAAATGCGTACGACGTTGGACGCAATTACATCAATCGATGTCGCTAATTAATAATTAAATTTATAACCTCGCTATATCTCTTCCGCCAAGTATATATGCGTCGTTTACAGCTGAAGGAAACAAAAACCGAGAGAACTCGAACGCAACTAAGAATAGTTGGCAAAGTGTTCATCCTAATTGTACATAGGCTCCCATGGATCCGTAACAAGTCCGTAGTCTTCAGCGTTATTAATTCTAGTCTTTCTCATCAGGAGAGTTCTCCGGTTACGCTGTAATGTTTGCGAGGGAGAGAGCGAAAGAGAGAGAGAGAAAATAATTCCATAAAACTTTGTCAGAAAAACCTTGATGTAGTTCTTAAGGATGTGGTTTACAATAAAAAGTATGAGGTCAGTCTAATATAACAAAGGATCGCGTCAATTTGCGTGAACGATGAAACAAATGCTCGTTCAGATTCCCGAAATTTAAAAAATGAAAAGAAAGATGATCAATATACGGAAATTCTTCTGTGATAAACTTCTTACGAATGAAAAAGAAAATAAGAAAAGACTGATTAGAAAGACCACCTTCTAAGTCGCCGTATCTACAAGAAAATTCATGAAAAAGTAAAAAAAAAGATGAAATAACCATCATAAACGCTCTCACGAATGGTCCTATAAATGATTGATTCCTATAAATCGTATGCGTAGTCATTTTTATTTAGAAAAGACGAAGACGGCCATCAACATCCGTTTTTGGACAGGGACGAGGAGAACATTAGATTTTTCGATTGTTTGTAATCATACTGTTTTTCAAACTCTGTCCCTTATGTACAGTCATCCTACATCTTACGACATCTTTAAGCAATCCAACTGGATTATATGAAAGATTTCTTGCACGATCTCATACATATACATTATATGTATATAATAAGCGAAAGATATAAATTTCAGTCTGACTCTTAATAAAACTAGTGGGTACCAAAGTAGACACTATGACGGTATAAAGTTTCATTAGGATGATTAACTTAGATACAGAAAATAAAGAAAAAAAAGCAGTTTGGATATGACGAGAATAAGTAGTAAACAGTGATCGTATAACATCGAAGCAATACAACATTGCGTAACATCATTACCATGAATTATTCGCGAATTTACGGCGACTAGATTTAATCCAATTTGACGCGATCTGCGAAAAATGACGACATGCAAAAAAAGAACGGTGTCGATAAACGCATTTGATGAAAAAAAATATTTGATGAGAAAGTAAGTAACTACGTTATTAATTTAGAAATAACAATCGCTCCCCGTGCGAAAGTATCGCCTCCTTTGTTAATCTAACGAACGCTGTATGCACATTGTGTTAATAAAGAACTATGAGTCTGAAACGTAACTTTAACCAGCTTTACTCTTATAAAATGAGACATAACATAAATAACCATCAGGGAGAAAATAGAATATAACATTTCTTGTTGTTTATTATACTAAGTAATCGATATATTTAGCAATTTCAATCAGTTTGTATACATCCTTTCATTTTCTTGTAAAAGTTTACTTCTTTCACAGCATAGTGTGAAGAATTAAAAATGAATACCGTTCTTAAAAATTGTAAGGCATTTTATACTTGTTTGAATGTTATATCTGTGTTGTATTTGTAAAACCGACCACTGATTAGATTATCAAGGTGATCGAAACGACTAATTTTAAGCTCCATTTACTTGAATCTAGAACTATCTTATATAACAATAAAAAAAGGAAAATTGTTCTAAAATAATAAGAACAAATAAACAACAAAGAAAGTTAATGTTTCCTTCGTTTGTCGCGATCGTCTCTCCGTTGTTCCCGCTCGTCTTTGCGTTTTGTTGTTGTGGTAGTAGAACTGCTCGCACGCTTGGCTTGCTTCAAGAACTGATCCAAACCAAAAGGATCTTCCTCATCCTTCTCGAACTGTACTGGTCCTGAGCGTGTCGTTGATCTATCAGTTCCACTGAATTCTTTATCCGGAACAAATCTAAAATTACAATAGAAACATGTTGATATAAGAACACTTAAACCAAAAGCTTTTTTCTTCTCTATAACTTCTTAAACATCTTTAAAAATTCTTGTCAAATTAATTAATCGAAACACAATACATTGATATAATTATATTAAAATAATCAAACAAAAACCTGTTCGTTTTAACAAGCTTCTCCAAATCATCTCCGTAAGTATCTTTATCAATATTTTTACTAGGACGGTATATATGAGAGCCGATAGAGTTAGAATCTTTCCAGGGCTTGTCATAAACATTATATTCGTCATCATGCCCGTAACCACTATCCATTCCTTTGCTAGTGTTGAACAATCTTTGGTCAAACTGTGCTTCTCCGGTATTAGGAATACTCTTTGCTGGTAAACCGAGTGCAATCTGTTCACTGATGTCGCGTTCTCGTTCACGTTGCAATCTAGAACGCTTGTCAGGTGCAGCACGTGCCAAATTCCGCTCTCGGGCACGGTCCTTGTGTCGTTCTTGCCTGAGTTGATCTCTTTCCCGCGACTCCTCCGATTTTTCTATGTAATAGCAAAAAACACGACACTATTAAACACTACATTACGATATAACACGATATTAAATGTATTCTAAATACTTAAAAATAGTCAAGATTATAGATGATTTTGTATGATTATGTAAGTGCACAGAATGCATATACGAACCCATTGCTGCTGATTTTAAACCAGCACGTTCTTCCCTAGCTTTCTGCGCTAGTTGTCTCAGATGGTCCTCTTTTTTCTCTTTTTCCTTCTGGGCAAGTTTCTTCTCAAGCTGCGCTCGCATTTCTACCGCCTCTCGAGCTTTCCTATCTGCTATATAAAGAGCCTCAGCCAACTTAGCAAAGTTCTCATTTATGTGAACCTGTTGCAACCCACGACCGTCTGCAGCTAGTCGTTTATCGAGCGGGATCGTGTATCCCTGAAAAAATCTTTGTTAGTAAAATATCAATCAATTACGAACTAAAAAAACCTATTTACTTTCGCGTTTTTCCAGTTACTAATACAGGGCGGTATTTTCCACTCTTTCTGTTCTTTCACTGTTACTTTCCGCGTAGGCGAGTGCATCACTGGCGCTGGAGGTGATGGGGGACCTCGCGGTATTTTCTTATTAATTCTACAATTAAAGGATACTATATTATTCACAACATAGTTAACATAACTTATATTTGAAATATAATTTATTTGGTGCTTAGTCCCAAGCAAATTCATAATGTTGAAACTCACTTGAATTTTGGTGGTTCTAAAGGATCTATCTGAGCCTCCACCATTCTAATAACCCTTTGTTTAGCCCCAGAATTAAATGATTGTCCTTGTTGGGAAGGTGTATATCGAATGTATTGCGCAGGAGCTTGTTTCTCCGCGCATCTTACTGGCATTGCTGCAGCTATCTTTGATCTTGTTATCTTCTCTAAAGCCTTCTTAGTTTTTTCTGTGAGTTCATCAATTTCTTCATTGGGTGGACGTTGCAAACTAGGATCTTCTTCATTTGTAATTTCTGAAGGTAATAAGTCACTCAGTTTGCTGTACACGATCTATAAGAGAACATAATATAAGCAAAAATAAACCAAATGCAAATGTTTACGCAATTAAATAGTATTATTGATGTACATTAAATTACCTTATCCTTAGAGTGACCTTGTCTAGCAACAACATCATATTTCACTTTTCCTTGAGCATCGAGCTGTACTGCTAAAGCATTACTGGTGGTTTCTTTTCCCTTTATTCCCATCCCAAGTGGATATTGGGCTACATGAATCTCTGGGAATGCTCCACCATCTCCAAAATCCTGCACAGTTAATATGAATCTTTAGAAACTTATATAGACAATTCAAAATGAAAAATACAAAAACATTCATTTATTGTACACATCCAGCACTGGGTATCATTGCATATCATATTATTATATACAAATACACTATATTTATTATAGATAAATAGAGGATTATACTTAGTTAGTTATAAAATCACTTACTTCTGGGTTTCTTGGCACAAATCCTTTACGTTGGCCATATGGTGGAGCAGTAACAACAGCTTTGACAAGAGCAGATACAGGTCTCTGTCGTAATTTCTGTTCCCTTGCTTCATCTTCTCTATCCCACACGACCTGAGATGGTGTAGGTAATAAGCTATAACAGAAACATTTTATAAATATTCTTATGAATTAAAATACAAATAAATATAAGTAATATACTCAAAAATATAAAAAACATTTGCAAACAGCGAAATTACTACAATAATCACACAAATTCAGATACAGTTATGTCATTTGCTTTATTTAACAAGTACGCGTCAGGTTGTATCAAAATACACTGAAATACATGATTCAGAAAATTCTATATTATACTGCATCGTATAATACAAAAATTATATAATTCGGTATTCTACACGTAATAAGAAAATAATTATAGAATAATTATCAAAAACTAACCTTGCTAACGACATTTTATTAATTACAGAATGCAATAATTCCACCTGTAACTGATATACTAATCATAAAGCGTTGCGATCTAGTAAGTACATCGATATGTAAATATATACTCTTTCAGCTAATGCTTCGATTCGTTGAATAAAATCTGTAAATCTTTATACATGTATTTCGTAGGTTAAAAGGAATTTAATAAGAAAGTTGTCTAATTCGGAAGACATAATCACAAAAGTTCACAAATTAATCCTTTTAGTTAGTTTCTTGTGGGTACTGAAACACTATCACCACGTAACGGTGAAAAAGCGGAACGTTATTGCTATACTTGTATACACATCTATATGTACACTATTAGTTGCATCTATTGTGTCCCCTTGACGGTATCGAGTATATGTACATATCCGTATTTGTCGCACGATATTGCTATCCTTATTTATGGACAAGTCGTGTGCTGCTATCTACCAGATACGGAAGTAACAATAATTTAAAAAATTATGGATAGATGGTAAAGACGAACAAGACTTAAGCAAAAAATAATTATATTCTTTTGATGAAAACAAATATCTTCATTTCTAAAATTTCAATACTAGAATCAAACCTCCTATAAAGGAAGTAGAATATTATATAAAGTATTGTAAAAAAATTTTTTGTTGGAAAAAGATGTTTTATTTGTACATTATAAATAGATTAATCTAGAGTAATCACAGCCAATATGTAAAACAACATGAAAAGAACTATTTACATTACTTCTACTTAATTAATGAGTTGCGAATTTTTATGCAAATTGGTATTTTTATAAATAATAAAAATAATACATATTATACTTTAATTATTTTGTATACTTTTGCACATTATGTGCGTTTTTATAATTTTAAATTTCTTAAAAATGCATAAAAATCCGTACACTATTAATTAACATTCCATACATTCCTCATGTTGATTAATCATTGAGTAAATTCTCGATAAAATATCGCCACATCTACCTTCCACTTTGATTTCCGCAAGATAGTCCGCTCTGGTTTTTCCAATATTCACTATAGCTATTGGCTTTTTAGCATGGCTAGCTTGCAATGCGATTCGATAGCCAGAAAACGTAGTAAGTGTTGTACCCAAAATTAGTAGAGAATCTGACTGCTCAACATTATATCTGACACTTTCTACAATTTGACGTGGAACATTGTCCCCAAAGAAGATCATGTCTGGCTTAAGAACACCACCACAATTTTCACATGGTGGAATTTTAAATCTTTCTACTTGCTCCTGAATTAAAATGAATCATTTAAATCAAAGTTTCTTAGATTATCCTTGAACTTCTTAAATTATTTATAACATTTACTTGTGATATATCCACATCTCCATCGGGTCTTATCATTTCACTAGTTCCTGTCATGTTTGGATTCATTCTATCTAAAATTTCTTGCAATTGATATCTACATATTCTTTCATTACAGCTGAGACACATTACTTTAAATGCTGTCCCATGTAACTCTATCACTTTTTTACTGCCTGCTTTTGTGTGCAAGTTGTCAACATTTTGTGTAACGATACATCTTATTTTGTTATGATCTTCTAATTTTTTTAGTATTTCATGCACACTATTTGCTTTAACAGAAGAAAATCTATGAAATGAATATTTTAAAATTATTACAAACTTTTGTGTATCATTTTATAACTATAGTTCTAAACAAGAAAAATTACAACCTTGGCCAACCTATGTAATTTCGAGCCCAATATCGCCTTCTAATCTCAGCGCTGTTACAAAAGTCTTTGTAAAGAACTGGTCTGCGATTGCTTCTTGCATAAAGGCCAACGCCTTCAGATCTATAATCAGGAATACCACTCTCTGTGGATACTCCTGCTCCTGTTAATATGCACATATTACTGTGACTATTGATAAAACCCTTTAACATCAACAAATCTCTGTCTTCCACCGGTTCACATTTTGGGACAAATGCAAAATCTGATGTATATGATCTATCTTTAATAATGACAATTCACATTACATATTGATAAAAATCAATGAATACTATAAATAAATATCATAATAATATAATACAATAATAACATTCTAGATAAATACAAATATTGGAACAAGAAAAAAACTCACATAATAATATTCCTATTGTATTAACAGTCTTACATGACTTTACACATATAACATTTGTTTTAAACATCTTTTATGTTTATAACAGTTATGTTAAAAATATGAAAATATTGTACAATTTTATTTAAGGTTACTTTTTTTATCTCATCATGGTATTTTCGCCTGTGATGTAATCTTTTCATGTCAAAATGATTACCAAAAACGTCACATGCTATGACTAAAACAATCTTCAAATCTTCCTTTAACAATCCTCTTCAATAATAAAAAATCATTCAGAAATATCATTCCAACAATGAAATAAAACTTTAAAATAGAGCTAAACATTTAAAAAAGATAATCGCTTGGAAAAAAGGAAAATCCTTATGTAAATATATGAATTTAAGTAAATTTTTGTGTCATTCTTAGATTGTTCTAGACCAACTTAACATTAAATAAAGAACGGTATTTAAATATCAATGAATTAGACATATTCTTAAATTTAATAGCTTTGAGCATTTTTTAATCGATTTTTGAATGAACTTGCAATTTTTAAAGAGAATTAAAAAATTTATGGAAAAGATTTACATTTTTTTCGGAAGTTATAAAATGAAAATCCCTATATTGTTGAATCTGAACATCGGCTACTTGACATACTGTATTATTCAGACAGTTGAAGCCATTGATAGAAGCTTGCATGCTGAGACGACACGTTTATTATTTCGCAAATTTTGATTATTATCTAGTGAAATGGCAGCGATTAGTTTGTTAAATCCCAAAGCTGAGTTTGCTAGAGCTGCTCAGGCTTTAGCTGTCAATATATCAGCCGCAAAAGGAATTCAGGATGTGATGAGAACGAATCTTGGGCCGAAAGGCACCATGAAGATGTATGTATTCTTATTCTCACGTGCTGATTTAACAATTTATCATTTATTTAATAAATTAAAGTGAAGTATTAAAAGTATGAGATATAAAATTACGAAAACTATTTTATATTTCATATTTTCCACTACTATTTGCTTGTTACATTAAAACATTACAGTTAAGTATATTATCCTTATTAGGTAAGATCGATATTTCCGTGAAATCTCTGGTGGACAAGAAAAGGAGTATAAGTCAAATTATAATCGACAGAATGATCTAATATTTTCTACATTTTCTATATTACTGTTTTTGCTTATAGTTCTAATAGCATAAATCAATTTCACTTCTTACCCATTTTTCTAACTAAGCTGCTAATAATATATCCAAAGTCTAATACCTAATTTTACATTGCATTTTGAATATTATATATGCTTTTCTGCAAAACTAATAATTTTGACTTATACTATTTTATTATCTTACTAGAGAAATAACAATCTGGAAACTCAATTATGGAAATTAATAACTCAATTCTTTATATATACAATTGATCACCAAATCAATTTTTGAAATTCAATAATACAAAATTTTTCAAGGTTGGTGTCTGGAGCAGGTGATATTAAAATCACAAAAGATGGAAATGTATTATTGCATGAAATGCAAATTCAACATCCAACAGCATCTCTGATTGCTAGAGCATCCACTGCTCAAGACGATATTACCGGGGATGGCACAACTAGCACAGTATTAGTCATTGGAGAGCTTCTAAAACAAGCTGATATTTATATATCCGAGGGTCTTCATCCTAGAATGCTCACAGAAGGTTTTGAACTGGCTAGAGTGAAAACTTTGGAAGTATTAGACTCCTTGAAGATTCTGATTGAGCCCACAAAGGAAAATCTAATGAGCATTGCTAGAACATCGCTTAGAACTAAAGTCCATCCTACTGTAGCAGACAAACTAACAGAAGTTTGTGTGGATGCAATTTTGACTATTAGACAGAAAGATCAAGAAATTGATCTCCATATGGTTGAATTAATGGAAATGCAGCATAGAACTGCAGCAGATACTAACTTAGTTCGTGGTATTGTAACTGACCATGGATCTAGACATCCAGATATGCCTAAGAGAGTAGAAAATGCTTACATACTAACTTGCAATGTTAGTTTGGAATATGAAAAGAGTGAGGTAAATGAAGTAATTTAGGAAAAGAATCAATCATTTCTGTAAAATATAAATATTTCGCTCCTTTAAATAATGAAATTGTATTTATTATGAAGGTGAATAGTGGGTTTTTTTACAAAACTGCTGAAGAGCGCGAGAAATTGGTAGCTGCAGAACGTGAATTTATCGATAATCGGGTAAGAAAAATAATCGAACTAAAAAAAAAATTATGTGACGGAACGGACAAATCGTTCGTCGTCATAAATCAGAAAGGCATTGACCCACCATCCTTGGATATGCTTGCCCGGGAAAATATTTTGGCTTTGCGCAGAGCAAAACGTAGAAATATGGAACGTTTAGCACTGGCCTGTGGTGGAACAGCTATGAATTCCTTTGACGACTTAACAGAAGAACACTTAGGATGGGCCGGACTCGTATACGAACATGTGTTGGTAAGTAATTTTTAAGTAATGCAATATCTAGATGATTACATTTTACACAAAATGAAAAAAATACTCTTTTATCTTTTTTATAGGGAGAGACAAAATATACATTTATTGAAGAATGCAAGAAACCAAATTCCGTAACGATCCTGCTAAAGGTAGGATAATAAATTTAATTTTCTAAATTTATATGATCTCTTTTAATTTTCAATAACTTCAATCAACTTGATAATTTGTAGGGCCCAAATAAATACACTTTAGAGCAATTGAAAGACGCTGTAAGAGATGGTCTAAGAGCTATTAAAAATGCTATTGACGATCGCGCGGTTATTCCTGGTGCTGGTGCTTTCGAAGTAGCTGCTAGTCAAATACTTCATCAGTATAAAGAAAAAGTGAAAGGAAAACAACGCTTGGGTGTACAAGCTTATGCAGAAGCTTTACTCGTCATTCCAAAAACCCTTGGTAAATAAGATATTTCAAACTAATTGTCTTTCAAAAATTATTCCGTTTTGTATGTCTTAATATTTATTTTTTTATCTATCTAGCTGTAAATAGTGGATTTGATGCACAGGATACAATTGTTAAGTTATTAGAAGAAAGGTCTACATTAGGTGAAGCGGTAGGATTAGATATTTCTTCAGGTGAAGCATTGAAACCCACGGATGCTGGTATTTATGATAATTACAATGTGAAGAAACAAATTATTAATTCGTGGTAAATATATTTATAAAATCTTGTTTAGATTGAAATTTGACAGTATCATATCTTTTTACAAATACGTATTAACTTTTATTTATAGCACGATTATTGCCAGTAATCTCCTTCTGGTTGATGAAATTATGAGGGCAGGATTATCGTCTCTGAAAGGTTAAATCACACGGATCGAACACTTCATAATTTTATGATTCTTTCATCCAATTTAAATATTGTATTTGCACAATCTTTATTGAACCTTCTGCATAATTTCTATGTTTTTATATGCTTTTAAATAACAAAAGAATTGCACAGCGTAATAAATAAAAATGCTACTTTTAAATTAAAAAATTCGGAAATAATAAAAACGTTTATTATTTGTGAAATTTCCATCACTGATCGAGATAGATATGATCTCGGATTGCAAAATGATAGTTTCGAATACAACTTTGTACAATTAATGATTTAAATAAAAAAGAAGAATGAAATAATCGTTTGTATAAATATCATTTTCACGATGACGTATATTTAGACTTTGATTACTACGTTGTGAAGAATGTAAAATAGAAATGACGACCACTGTTATTATAAAAATCAAAAATATTTATGTGTAGTTCTATATTTACAATCCCACGATATTTACAATTTTTTTTGTAAATTAAACTACTTACAGGACACTCAGTCTTGTATTTTCATCTTACATTCGATGTTAAATGATTAATTTTAAAATTCGAGCACAGAACTCAGCACAACAAAAGCTTTACATATTTTATTAACACGTAAAATTCTTATTTACCGATACTTTTCTAAAGCAAGGTCTAAGTTTTATCAAAATAAGTTAATAAGTAAATACTTTATTATTATTATTATTATTATTATTGTTATTATTATTATTACTATTACTATTATTACCACCGATAACAATTTTTCAGCATCGATAAACGTTAAATCTTACGTGTTAAATCTTAATTAATTTTTTATACATATCATTTAAAAATTGTTCTTCTTGATCCAGATTTAATTTCATTGTGTTTAATTATTCCTGAGTTGATATATGCATGAGTAATATTTCCTGAAAATCGTTCAACAAACGTTTCGAGTTAATAAAACATGACAGAACTGCTCGACATTAAGTGTAAGTACTTAAAAATAACTTTATTACGATATCATTATTTGTAAAAAATCAAGATATCTATACTAAGAGATTTTACATATTCCAAAATAAATAAATTCAATATTCATCAATTAGATGAATATTGATAGATTTTTATTTACAGTTTCCATGTTAAAATTTTGCGTTTTGATTTTCAGAATTTTTACCAGCTTATAGCATGGCACGATTTGTCTCCCTATTTCACAAATTTTTATATTGTGTTTACTTAGAAATATATGTGCAAAGTATATGTACAATATCGATAAAGTCCAGATGGCAAATTGTTGTTACATTGAATATAATTAAATATAATTCTTGTACATATGAAAACCTTTTCTTTTTATGTAATTCCAATTCTGCAATAAGATAACTTATAAAAGAGCAACGTAATCTTGCAGGAAGTACAAATATTCATTCTTTTCATATTTCTCAGAATTTTTAAATATACACTAATGATGAATATAAGCACAAAATATGTAACTATGAAACGATCAAATGTGAGGATATTATCTACAATTACTCATCATAATACGAGAGAATCGATGAATTTTATAAAAATTCATCCATTATTATAGTATCTTTTAAGTATAACGTCACAGAAAAGCATGTATAATACCGTGAGTTACTTTGGTTACTATTGATCATTGTACCAATAATAGTCACGCAATAAATATTTATATATCATTCATTATATTACATTAAACAGCGTCGATAGTGTGGAAAACAATACGTTTCCTTCTATATTTCCATTTGTTATTTCAATTTTTTAAGTGCTGGGATGTTTTTGATATTACTCTTAACATCTTCTAATATTATTTCTGGATTGATGTTGATTAACTGTGCAAGGGTGGTACAATTTACTTTCATTCGATGTCCCCCAACTACCATGTACGTGTTTAACTTGGCTAAATTAACGGGACTTCTGGGAGCGCCATAATAGGAAAACTGTTTGCTTTTCGCCTCTTGTTGTTTGTTTTGTATTCTGTTACTGATAAGATATCTCGAATGTGGATTAGTCGATTTTCTAGCTACCGCCTTTATTCTGCATGGTATAGCATTATGACGAAATGCACTTTTAGTCGTAGATTTTTTTGCCACTGCATTGTTTTTCCGCGGTAATTCTGACCTTGACGGGTCTGAATTTTCATTTTTGTCGGAAATCGGCTCAAACTTCTGCCATTTCACTTTAATCATCATTTCCTCCAGCAAAGACTCATAATTCGGAATACTTTCTATTTTTAGTTCCATTCCAGGATGTTCTTCGCTGTTGTGCGTGGAGACTTCCGAAGGACAGCTGAAAGACTTGTCACAGTACTTACATTTAAATAGGTTTATATGTTTGGACACGTGGTTCTTCATTACATTAATAAACATTGTGGTGAACGGACAATCAGGACAAACGTATCCTCGAGACAATTCAGTCTGGTCTTGTTTCCTGAAATTTAATGGCAAATGCGAATGGAACATACTATGGTGTGTCTTCATTTTGACCTCAGAGTCACATAACTCGTTACACCACTGGCAAATCCAACCCTCTTGTTTCGATCCAGAACTCTCCACCTCTCGCACGTCACTATGCGATTGTTGTAAATATAATTCGTAGGGACTTCCAACTTGTGTTTTCGAGCATTGAGCCTTCGTCAATGATTTTGTTGAAACACTTACCTCTTTATATCTAAATGGATTCGACTTCGTTTTAAGAGCATCGGTTTGCGATGTTGATTCATTATGCATTATGTCCCAATGATCCTGTACCGTGCTCAAATACTTACTACGGAAGGAACAATAATAGCAATAGTAAATCGATTCATCCTCTCTCGCGTCAGAAATCTGTTCCTCCTCTATATCGTTGTTGTAATCCTCAGTGATAGTCTTTTTATCAAGCTCCATCTCTGTAGATTCGCTAGACGATTCAGATGGTGATATGTCTTCGACTTTAAATGGCGAAAACGGATGATTGACCTCCCAATGTTCCCAGATTTCCGACTTTGTCGCTGCAGTGAAACTACAATAAAAGCATTTCAGTATATGTTTAGTCATGTGTATCCTCATGTGTATTTTGAGGCCAGTCGTATTCATAGCGGTAAAATTGCACAAGTTGCACTTTTCTTGCGGTTCAATATTGAAATCATCAACTTTTTCCGTGATTTCTCCTCCACTCATCTGTGTCTTTCGTTTTCTCTTCCTTTTCGGAAACACGATTCCGTATTCCTGTCGCCAAAATTCTTCCGGCAATTCTGGTCCGCCAGCTGCCGGATTTTCAACTATTTTCTCGGGACAACCGGGATGCTTAGAACGAATATGTTGTCGCATTAAACCCTCTGAGTTCGTGCTACGATCGCAGTAAGGACAGATAAATCCAAGTCGTTTTAAGTGTGTCAATTGTACATGCAGTTTGAAGCCACGCCGTCGGAAGAATGTCATATTGCAATGTTTGCAGGTGAATGGCTTCTCTTCCTCTTCACCTGGCCTGCCTATATAAAAAGTTGTAATTAATTTTATATATAGTCTGTCCAACAAAACGAGGCAGTAAACGCAAATAAAATTTGATCACATAAGAGTTTCTTTTTATTTGAAGACATTTACCTTTTTCTATATCAGTAATTTTCCCAGGTTTCTTCTTCGGGGATCCACTCTCAGTCCTTACATCGGTAATGGGAGCTGCATTATCTTTATTATCCTCAACTTGCACTTTTATAGTGTTTTCTGGAGTTTGTTCTTTGTTGCCTTGCTTGTTATCAGACTTGCTAATAGTATTTCCAGTTTTAGGGGTTTTGGTTACAGTATTTTGGGTAGTTTTAGCAGAAGATGGTTTTGAATTATTTCCAGTTATGCTTGTAGTTGCAGAACATTCTGCATCACTTGCATGTTCCTTGGCTAATAGTCCTTTCATCATCAGTGTTTGTCTCTTCAATAATGTGCCAACCTACACATTAAAATAATCAACAAAAAATACATTTAAAATTGTTGTATAATATCATCAATTTTTAATAATATAATTTTTGTCAAGCTACTAACTTACCCATTCTTCGATATCATCGTCTGGAGATAATGGTTCGTGATTATGACGTTCCCCATTATGGTGTTTACTAAAATGCTTCAACAAGGCATTACGGTTTACAGACAAATATCCACATTCCTTACAATGCCATCTGAAATATTTTTATATTAACCATTTGAATCCTAGGGGTCTTTGAAAAAAAGGGTCGAAAAATCCCGAACAGCGCGATAGTGCTTGTTTTAATCGATTGCAAAAAGAAACAAGCGGCGCAATAGCGCTCATCATATTTGTTATTTTTATGAAATACATCCATATTATTATACATGCTTACTTTAGTTTCTAAATATTTCAAGTTTTGTTCAATAAAAATTATTGAGAAGATAACAATGAAATACAAAATACCGTCAATCGTCTGTAGAGTTCAAATGTACTGGGACTTCTCGACACAAAATCTAAACAGCGCGATCGCGCTGCTTGGTACTTAAACGGTTAAATAAAGGAAAAATATAACTTCGAAATAACAGAACGAAACTATAAAAGTATTCACCTTGCGTAATTCAATTCTCTGTAAAGATGATCCCTCATATCATGTTTATATTTCGTCTTAAACTGCGTGCACAAAGTACAGACATACATATTACCATCTGCTTTCCCATAAGGACCAAATCTTCCAATATCCGATTCACTGAAATCGTTGTCTTCAATTGATTTAGATTTAATTTCCTTAGCTTTTTCTGTCGTATTCGACGTACTAGTCGCAGGTTCCACTTCTGCCGATACTTTGTCACAAGACAACGACCGCTTAGATTTTTCTTTCGTTTGCTTGGTGTCATCTAATGAATTAGATTTCCCCGGCTTTATTTTAGCCGGTTTAGTGACCAAGTCTGTGTCACTCTTTCGTTTTCCTAACTTTAAAGAAGATTCAGTGGACATTTCGTCTTCTTCTTCAAGAAGGATTCCGCGAATATGTCTAATTCGAGGCATGTCTCTTCTCCAAAGTGGGGTAGTATCAAAAGGTTCTTCTTGTCCAGTCTGCTCTACATTATCTGTACTTTTCTTATTCACCCCTTTTATTCGTTGATACATTAAAATATAATCAACATTTAAATCGTTAGGGTGCTTGCTATTAATATGTTGTTCTAACATGATTTTCCCATTTGTTTTAAAGGAACACGAGTTACATTTGTATTGACTCTTCTCATCATGTGTCACAGACGTATGATTAGCCATTTCCGCTTTATACACACACTTATAGTCGCAGAAGTTACATTTCCAATGATTTCCATCCGGATCTGGTACTTCCTCTTTGACTTCTTCTTGTATGGATTGTTGACTGTTCTCTGTGTTTTCCAACTCTCTAATTACTTTCACAAAAGGTCTTTTCTCGGGATGTTTGTCAGAAAGATGTCTCTCCACAACGTGCCTAGGCAATGTTTTGTTACTATTAGAAAGCATAGAAAATGAAGCAAAGAGAATAAGTCTTTTTAAACATTTGACAAGCACATGCAACGTATATTTTATTAACGTTCACTTCGCATTCTTGTCAAATGTTTCAAAAATATATTATTCCATCTAATTTTTAAATACATCGTGCTTATAACCTGTGACTCAAACGGTGCATTATTAATCAAATGTGAGGCATAAACATCATTGTGTACCTATGATAATGATGATGGTTGCAGTGAGAACATTTATAAAGTCTGGTATCGTGCATTTTTAAATGAACGGCCATTTTATCAATTGCTATATTTAATCCTTCTTGACCTGGTGGTGGTTGTGGACAATGAGGACACCGGAAATATTGTTCCTCAGAATGCAAAGCCTTTAAATGACATCGTAACATCGCCTCATCAACCGTTAAATAATTGCATTCAGCTACACCACACACGTATCTATTATAGGAAAACATTGCCAATTTTCATCCTTCGATTCACTCCCAAAACTCATCAAATTAAGTGAAAAAATATTGAACACTTTTGCATGTGACAAGAATTACTCTCATTCTTGCAAGAACATCCATATTGTTATAACATCCGGTTTTAGAAGATATACCTACCTCTTATGCTCTGGTACAAATTTTGGGATGAACTCATCTTCATTATTTTTGTTAGTCTCCTTAGATTTCCCTCCCATCCGACCATTTTGATGAGAACTACTTGCTAAGTTGACCATTTTATCAAACATTCGTTCCTTCTTATCCAAGCAAGGCACAGGATTAACAGGTCCACTTTCTGGCACACTTTCGTCTTTTGCATGTAATCGCAAGTGTCTGATGATGTTTGTACGCACTTTCGTCGTGTATGGACACACTGCACATTGCACTACACGGTTGTAGATCGCTTGAAGCGGCAAAGAATCTATTTCATCAGGACTGAAGCTGAATTTCTCAGTGTCTGTCGTAGCTTTCTCAGCACCTTTTTCACTTGACTTTGTATTACTTCTACGCTTCTTTCCTTTACGATCTCCATTGTAACGCTGTACAAAATAAACAAAATATTTATATACATATAATTTTGTGCTTTTGCGACATACTGTATAAAATGTACTTACAATAGGTTGTACGATGAACAACCCATCAACGGATGGATTTTTTGGATCAGCCGGAACTAATTTACTATATGCACATTTATGTTTCATCTTCATATGCGCCATTGCTTGGTAACCTACTGTACATCTCATTTTGCACAATGAACAACCAAATCGTTTTAGTCCATGTGACTTTAAATGCTCTAATAAAAATCCAATTTTCAAAAAACGTTTGCTACAATGAGCACAGGTCAAGTTTTTATTCTCGCCCCTCAATGAACATTCTTTTACATGCGTCTTTAACTGAAGAGCAGTTTGTGAGCTATAATCGCATGTTTCATAGCCGCACTTGTATAACTGTGTCCCTGAGAAGCCAGTGTCTTTAATATCATCTAGAGTTAAAGGTTTATCTGTTTTCGTGGTGGAATCTTCCTTAGCATCGCAAGATGCGATTGAATCTCTGACATCACTGGAAGATTGTTCTTTCACATCCTTTTTTGGATTTATATTTTGTATCTCACTTACGTCAATGCTATCCTTTTTGTTCGATTCGGATTTTATATTTTTTATTGGAATAACTTCCGTATCGTCGATATCTACAATTTCAATGTCGCTATCTACCATTTTACATTCCGTAGCGGATGAAGTATTCATGTGAGTTATATTAATAGAATGATTGACTTTTTTCAGGAAATCAGGGTTGTCCAGTAAATTGATATTTATAAATTCGTCGCTGCAATCAAAAGTTCCTTTGGAAGCTTCTGTTGGCTCCACAGTGCTTTTGTCAGCCAGAATATTGGTCTTTTTAGATTTATCTAATAAACTTTTGTCTGCGGATTCTCCATTTGAAACCTGCGTTGCCAAAACGTCCGAGTCATTCATTAAACAACTTTCGAATATCTTGCTCACTGTACTATCGTTGGAACTCTCATTTAATGATTTTTCATGTTGTGAGGTTTTAGCATTGAGAGAGCTATTTGAATTATTGGCATTTCCAAATAACCTCGAAAAGGATTTATTTAACGCCTCGTTTTCGTCCTTATTCAACAAATTTACATCATTAGATAATTGAGGAAAAACTGTAGCGTGAGACGAAGACGTGTTAACAATGTCTGTATCTGCTTCTTTTTTGTGCTCGCCTTCGTTCTCCAGGTCAATCACTTCTTCTGTGATTTTCAAAGTGTCATCCAATGTTCTTATAATTAATTGTTCCATCACGTCTTTGTTTCGTATTGGCTGAAATGAAACATTTAAAATGACATTCACAAAATATTGGTTTATTTATAATTTAATTCATTGACAAAATTATTTTACCTGAAGAGGAAGAGTTCGCTCAAGAACCTGTGGTAATCGATTGCAATGAAACGTGCTCAAATGATTATGCAGTTCGCTCAAGTGGTCCGAGCCATTCAAACAATACAGACATTGAAACTTGTAAAATCCATGCGTTCTGTAGTGCTATAAGATTTAATTTCATAAAAATGATTATAAAAATTTAGTAACCGTTAATCAAATAAATTAAGAATATTACCGTCATTAATTGATCGATTTTCATGCAAGTAGTACGACACACGTGACACTTATAGCCAGAAAGATGCGTTCCATGTTTATTTTTTAAGTGCGCTACAAAAGATTCGGGAACAAAGAAGAACTTCCCGCAATCTGTAAATGTATTTTCATGAGTTTAATTTTTCATTCAGAGATGATAAATAGCGTAATATTACGTAGCGTTCTTCATTCAAAAAAGACAAATAATGTAAATATAAATCGTACCATGTTGGCACACGTAAGGATATATGGTGTCGTGTCGATTGACTTCTTCTTTTGATGGTATTTCTTTCACGGGATTACCAAGTAGAAGGCCACGATTTCTAGGGTGAGTCATTATCTGTAAATAAAAATCAAATATGTGTCAAACATAAAAATCAATTGCCTCAAAAGTTACAATATTACAAAATGTATCATCATACCTGATGTATTTGCACGTAAGAAGGTACAATAGCTCTATAAAAACAGTACATGCACTGGTAACGGCAATGCGCGTGTTTTTCATCGATATGCGTTTTCATTTGATTCCAATCCTCCAATATCATGTAACAATATGCACATTTCTGGTAATCAAATGGCGGTGGCATCATCGTGTTTTCGGCGTGATTTACGTGTTGAAGATAGTGCTGATGATATACAGACAATACATCAGTGCTGAAGCGACAATCACGTGCCATGCACTTATACAAATGAATCAATTTAGTAGTCTTCAACATCGCTTTGTATGCATCCGCGGATTTTAATTTAACTGCCGAGATTGTGGCTAAAGGTTCTTTTGGTTTTATTAGAGCTGGCGTTCGAACAAGTTTGACAATTTTGTAATTCAAATTCTGCGACGATTGCGACGGAGTCACTAAAGGCAATTTACTATCTATTTGAATAATTGTTGATTTTGGAGCAATTGGAATGAAATTGGTGGTAAGTTGTGTGGTGGTTACAACTGGAGAAGGGGATAGACTCTTCACTGGAATTAGTTTTACTGTTTCTGGTGCAGATTGCACTGTCTGTATATTCCTCGTTAATGTCTGCGTAATAGATACAGCATTAAATCTCTTTAAAATTAGAGGCGAATTAGACTTTTTCAATAAAGATACCCCCTTGCTTTTTATGGGAGTATCTTTGGGGACAGTTTCAACTGCTTTTCTTATATCATTTATCTGTAATGATAATAAAAGAAAAGTTGTATATATATAGTTTGAAACAAGCGAAAAAATTTTGAATAAATATCGTATGTAATGACTTACAATGGGACTTTCGGCCCCATCAGCTCTTGGTGCAAGACTAACTACATTTTCGATTTTCAAGAATGAACACTCTTCTTCAACATCTGATTTCAACATGGAATCCATTGTATCTGAAGTACTGGATTGACTCGCATCTAATATATAAAATACCTTCGTAAAATGTCAAACAATGATTCACATATCATTTTAGCATTTATATATTTATACATACCGTTCTTTATCAGAGATAGATCTTCTTGGACGTCTAAAAATTGCATGGGTACCGACAGCATATCTCCACTTAGGCGTCTCAAACGGATCAAGTTCTTAGGTGGATTACTATCGTCGTGCGAATCATGCGATATCTCGTGGAATCTATTTTCCTTTTTCCCGACAAATTTTTTAATACTAGATATAGGAACAACATCTGGTGATTTGGGAATAGAATCAAAAGGAAACGCTCTTTTAGAGCCTTCAGGTTTAGAAGAAGTTTCATCTTGTTTTGTAGCTTGAAGTTGAGCAGCAAGTCTCTGTATAGTGGTAAACATTGGATCTTTACAAGATGCATTCATACTTGAAGTTTCCTTCAAGATCATGTTAACATCAGTAGGCAGTTCACTATCTGACTGTTCGCTACTAGAATCAGAGTCATAAATAGGAGCACTATGCCTCATATTCTCATTATCACTAGTTTCCACATCGCTTTCTTCATTCTTCTTTGCATCCAATATTGTCAATGGAACCTTGGCCATTGAATTTGTTAGATTTGTTTCAGATGTAGACTTTGAATTACATTTTGTGCCAAATGATTGTTTTTGCGAAGTACTATCCTCAAGTTGTTTATCATTTGAAGTTCCTTCGGTCAATGATAGATTTTTCTCTGAATCTATCAGTGAAGGAATTTCAGAGTTACAAGGCAATTCAGTGGTATTACTTTGAGGTGGCATTGATGGAGTCGGTGAAGTCGTAATATTAATTGGACTTTTGTCTGAAGAATTTGATACTACATTTGAGTCAGTTTCGTTATTTGCTGCTGTTAAATCAGTCTTCATTTTATCCTTCAATTTATCTATAATAGACAAACCTTTTTTAGATGCGTCCCTTTGTAATTTAATGCCAATGTTTTGAATAATTTCTTGCATTTTCTTTTTACGCTCGAGTTGAATTTCTACTTCTTTCTTTTCCAACTCTGGTGGACAAACGAATACATTCAGATTTCCTGATGGTAAATTGGAATCCATATCCATTTGTGGTGATTTCTTGTTTTCATCATCAATAGTAACTTGTGGTTCAGAATGATTCTCTTCTTGATGTTTAACTTCAGGTACATTTTTTATTTTCTTATCCCCGTCATTAGACATTTCATCCTTCTTTATCATTTCTACTTCAGTGATATCATCGTCATTCTGTTCAATCAGTTTTATTTCATTTACTGATCCTTTCTTTGAATTTGACTGGGTTACTTCTACTTTTATCTTTTTCTCTGGTACATCAACTTGTTCATCAAATTCTTCTTCAACTATATCTAAGGACATGTTTATCTTAACAATCTTAACACTCAAATCGTCCTTATGCCATAGATTAACATGTTCCTCCATATTGGATTTCTTTAATTGAACGAAATTACAACATGAGCATAAATAACCATAAATGCGATTTTCAGCAGGTATTTCATCTTCAGTTATGGCTTCAACAAAAGTATCTTTGAATTTGCGACATACTTTATAATAATGAGTTCTCATGGAGGACTTGGCTACAGTTTGATAAGGACAACTATTGCATCGAAACCTGTATTCTCCTGTGTGAGTAGTACAATGTTCATAAAATGCTTCCATTGCAACCTTGGCAGCTCCTTCACTGAACAAAAAGCAAAATCTGCAACGAAATTTACAGATTTCTTCTGTAAGAGGTTCCATTGACAAATTTTCTACGTTATTGTCATTCGCATTTTGGATAGCTAATAGAGCATCCGACTGTTTCAATCTGGAAATCAGAATTTCCTTTCCAGGATGGCTTAATTTGTAATGGTGAACAATATTTTTACCCATAAACAAACAGAGCAAACAATTGTACTTTTCTTGTCCTGTCCAAGCATAATCAATTAATTTTTTTACATCTAACTCAGAAAAAGATCTATCTGGATCAATTTTATTCTTAACGACGTTCTTTTCATCGTTACAGTTGGTTTGTTCGTTATCTTTTTCCAATAACTGTTCATTAGAACAAACTTTACTTAAAGAAGATTTTTTCTTCTCTGTAGGATCAGATGTTATTATGGATACCTCTTCTTTTTTGTCTTTCGAATTATCTTGTAGAATCTCACTAGAATTAGTATCTTTAACATCATTCTTAAGCTTCTTTGAAATATTTTGCTTTGTATTATTGGCTAAACTACTGTCTTTGCTTGTTGTATTTTCTGAAATAGAATCTCCTTTGTTAGAAATATCTATTTCAGAGCTAGCATTAAGCTCACAGTCATCCTTGGAAGATGAAGCTGTAAGAATCTTCTTCCTTCTTTTTTTGGACAAAATACCCATCTGCCAATTACACTTTTTCTTCTTCTTCTTCGCTGAAGACTTTTTCGTGCTTGATTCAGCCGGTAATTGATCGCTAACATCATCATCGACGTCTGCGTCGCTTCCTTTGTCCGCTATTGATGAGTCCTTATCTGCATCATTCTTTACTGGTACTAATCCCACTAAAATGTTACTCAATAACTTCTCATTACCACTAGTATCCATTGTAGTTGAAATAACGCCTGTCTTTTTGCTAAAAGTTATGCTACTCGACATAGAAATATCAGATGTAATACTTTCTTCATCAGTAAATTGAACATCGTCTTTACTTTCATTCAGCAGTTCGTTTCCTTTCTTCCTTGTAGACTTTCTAGAAGATGTTTGAACATTCTTCTTCTTCTCTGTTTGTTCTACTGCCTCAGATTCAAACTGCTTATCAGGATGAATTGAAATGTCCACAGCTGCAGCCAGTTCAGACACATCTATCCCAAAACTCTCATCAGATGAGCTATCGAACATCACTTTAGAACATTCTAATTTAGAAATGTTTGTCTTCTCAACTACTACTCGTGGTTCTTTTATCGTTTCCTTATTAATACGTTTGCTTCGCCTTAGTACCTCAGAATCTTCATTAGATGTTTCTTGATTAGACAATGAACTAGAATTTTGAATTAGCTCTGTTCTCAGCGCCAATGGTTGATCCTCTTCACTATCTGAACTTTGATTATATTGTTTTGAATGTTGTCTAGTGATTCTTTGCATCTCTTTCTTTGATTTACTTCTAGACTTACTTGATTCGTCAGAAACACGTAATTTTGTAGATTTCTTCTGCTTGGACGAAATCACAGTGTCTTCTACATCAGAATCTACATCCAAATCACGTTTATTCGATTCTTCCTTCTTTATGCTCGTAGTACTTTGATTGGAAGTACTCGTACCTGCATTATTTTGATTTTCTTTTTGTGCTCTACATAATCGATAACCAGTTGCTGCCACAACATCATCACTGATGAACATTTCCCTAATATCTTCTTGCAACATCTCCAGGGAGTTCCTCCTCTTTGCTTTGGCTTTTGGTATCTTTGAAACAACCTCTTTATCTTCAGCCAATTCATCCTTAGTGATCTCTTTAGGTGTTTCTGAAACGTTTTTCTCCTTGTTTATATTTATTTCATCTTCATTTGACTCCTTCTTCTCTTCAGCCACGTTTTGTGTTTCTATATCTGCAATCTCTTCTTTAATGGTAGCATTTTTAGGATCTGGTCCTTTTTTCGAAAGATCTAAAGATTCAATATTAGGAGTTACTTTCGCAATATTTGTATTTGTTTTTTCTTCCTGGTTATCTATTGATGTACCTTTAATCAATTCTTTGTTCGCTGTTTTTAGAATACCAAGCCTTTCAGTAAAAGACTCTTCATCGGAACTATCCGAAAAAATTACTCGTCGCTTCTTCCTCGTTTGAACTTTCTTCGTCTCAGGAGTATCATCTTTATCCGAACTGCTACTCTCTGATTCTGATTCAATGATCCTCTTGATCTTCTTCAACTTCTTCGCCTGCAATACTTCTCCCAGCTTCTGCATGAATTTCGCGTGTTCGACGAATTTCTTTCCCTCGCCAAATTCAAACGATTTTCTAATTAGTGCTTCTATCCATCCCTGAGTCATTTCGCCTTTTGACTTGGATCCTTCTATTTCCTCCTTCTTAGATTTCTCAATATTATCGGGTAATTTGGAGGAAGTAGTACTGATAAAATCTAATTCAGAAATATTAACATCACTATTCTCCTCTACAGGAGTCTCCCTAAAACTGTTATCTTCTTTCAATTCCTCTTTTTTATCAGTGACTATATTACTTTCATTCCAATTTTCAGGGGGAACATTCCTATCGCTGCTACTGCTCACTTCCGCAGTTGCGTCTTGCTTGTCTTTTTTAGCAGCTTTACTTGCTTTATCCTGCTTTTCCAAAGAACACTCTTTAATTTCCTCAGAAATGTGACTTGACGTGGGCGACTCTGATGGCTCGTTACGTTTTATTTTAGGAATCTTAAAATTTTGTAAACAATAGCCTTGTGCAGACTTGGCCTTCGTGTCAATAACTCCGTACAAACTCTCCAAAGGTGACTGCATCTTGTCTTTAATTGTCTTCTCTTGTGTATGTTTAGTACTATTTTCCGTGTCCACACGTTTATGGTTATCAACTGGCTTTGGAGGAGATTTGGGTTTTTCCTTGATCTTCCTGAACGTCGATGTTGCAGTCGCTGGTCCCGTCGAACGTTTTCTGGGATCCCTCTCATTGAAACTACTATCTTTACCTTTGTGAGATGGGAAATGTTTATCCTTAGCCAACCGAGGATCCCTCACCGAGGTACCATTATCCCTCGACTGGTTGGAGCTTTGATTATTTAAATTGTGCTCCATGCGTACTCTTGGATCACGGTCAGATATGTTTCTAGCGTCCCTACCGAACCTATTACAGTTGTCTCGCTCACTATGATTGTCCCTAGGACCAGGCCTACGATTGTCACGATTGAAATTATTCCTAGATTCTGCTCTATTCCTTTCATTGTAATACGTGTTACGCCCTCTACCATTGCGGTCCCTGTCTCTGTTCCAAGGACAGGGAGTGCTGGGCCTCGGATATGGCCCTGAAGGACCTTCTACAGGCCCCATTACACCACAAGGAACTTCGTTCTCTGGTCTATATGGTACATCATTTGGTCGGTTAATCGGAGAATCCCATGGCTGCCTCTGGTGAGGATATTCCATTCCTCTATCAAAAGGCGGCTCATAAGACCTATTCTCTCCCTGAAAGTTCCTGTACTGTGACCCAATAGGAAACCTCGTAGGTGATATTAAAGGCTGTATGGTAGGTACGTTAGGTACGTCCACATTGGGTATATCGTCTGATCGTGGAATATGATTCATATCCTGACATCTCGTATTGGGACTCATTAGAGGTCTAATACCAGCGTTCATGTTTGGAGGGAACTGGTTAGGCCTTATCTGGCCCTCGTTCATTTGATGAGGATCCATATGAATGGACTCTCTATTGGCACCTATGTTCCACATCTCTTGGTGTGGCATACCTATCGTATGTGGATAAGTTTGGGCAGGAGAACTAGGCATACCGCTAAAATTGGAAGACGATGGCCACTGCTTGTTGCAATAATCATTCGTATTTACGGGTGGGTGCATGGAAGGCCAGTGGCCTTGGTTTGTTACTTGTCTATTGAAGTACTCAGGTCCTTCCATTCTGAAATCGGTGTCTATCCTAGGTGGCACCATCTCAGCCCCAATGTTCCCCTGACGTCTTTGATACAACACAGTGTTTCTGTCATCCGGTTTGGCCGAACCACCATGATGTATCTGATTGGACATGTCGTCGTCGGGTCGACAGTGTATGTTGTGCATGTTAAGTTTGTCTATATCATGGCCTTGTTTGTCACGCAACTGACGAGGATGGCGCTCGTAGTTATCCGCAAAACGAGGCTCTGTCTTGGAATTAGGTGAAGATGGTACATTTCTGTTGTCGATAGACGTAGTCGTCATAAACGAACTAGAACCATGACCTAAACTACCTTGAGGTGATCCCTTAGTTTCACCAGACTTGAGAGGGTCGACTTTTGAGCTACTGGGTAGACATTTCCTACTGGTTAACTTAACTATATGCTTGTCTATCTCTTCCCAACGTCTCTCACTCTCGCTATCAATATCCTCTTGTGTTAGTAGAAATGATTTAGATATCTTTGGATCCTTAACATTCCCACCTAATTCCTGTTTATCCTTCTTGAATTTACCTGAATCCTCTCTTAACCTATCACCCTTCTTTTCCATCTTGCTATCATCTTCCTCGTTCAACAACTCAGCCAGATCTTCCATGGACAATGGTGGTTCTGTAGAAACGGGAGGTGGTGAGAGCAACAATGGTGCTGATGGTTTGGAACCAGGCCTCGAAATTTCCTTTGACCGAAGTGAAGTATTCTTACAAAGTTTTGGGAACAAAATCTCCAAATCAGGTGACTTCAACTGTGCATCAGGCATATTAACAGGTGATTCAGGGCTAGATTCTAACGAAACCTGATCCATGTTTACTCCCATCATTCGATTCTTTTCTAACATCGACGACAATCTTCTGGAACCGCCCAGAGAGGGGATTGGTACGGTTTGTATTTGTCGAGACGGGTGCATCGATATAGGTATGTGAGATCTGCCATCGTTCACCTTTGGAGACAGATTACTTTCAACCATTTTGGTTACAGTAACACCATCGTGGCTAGAAGTAATGATCGTCTGCCAATTTTTGTTCCTCGAGATGTGATTTTCGTTTTCCTCGAGCATATCCCATTCGGTGAACGACACATTATCTCCGTTTTTACATAAACACTGTGGCGAGGGAGGTACATCGTTACTCGTCCTCTCTGTAGGTATGATGATGGGAGCTTTGGTTGGTAAAGTTTCTATGGGGTCGGGAGAGGCTGGTTTGCTGTCAGATTTGTCATCGAAATCTAGACTGCGTTCAGTAGGAATTATTATCGGTGCCACTTGAGAACCCGAGTCTGGGCTAACCGGAGGAGTTGGACTGGCTGGCGTCTCGTGGATCTCTCGGTCCTCCATAACATCTTCTGTATGAGGCTTTACATCTTCAAGCATACTGAAAGGGATTCAATCGACGTTTTACAATATCTTATCTTAGTAATATTTCATTTTACAACAATATATATTATCTGTTATATAATAATACAATGAAATTACAATGAATAACAATGAAATTTCTGCTTAACAATGATGTTCGAATTATGAACAATGAACATCACTGTTTTACAAAGTTGAATATAGATTTTGGTTTACTTTTAATTTTAGGAATACATCGATATATCGTGTATAATACATAATGATGAACTTAAAGTTATATATGAGCAGTTGTTGAATGAATTTTTGTACAAATTGTGTGAGTGATATGATACTTACTTTGAACATTGTGCGGAGCTAGATTCACTTTTCTTATGCGGAAAATGCAATCCGGGCGTATTTCCCTGAAACTCGTGTCAGATTAGAATGATTAAAATAACAAAAAAAATACATGCACTACGAAAGCCTGAAAACATCCAAAAGTATAAAGAACAGAAAATAAAAAGGCATCATTCGAAGCAACTACGTCTGTTCAAAGAGAAGGAAACAAAGAGAAAGTAATGACTGTACATTGACCATTTTTCTACAAACATCAACTAATGATGTATAATATTTTTTATATTTTACATCATATTACAGTTATAAATAATTTCCATGAATTTTCATAATAAATTCCATAAATTTTTTATAGTACTAATTTTTAACATTTTTTACATAATGAAATCATAGAAATGCCATTGGAAAAAAGCGGTGTACAGAATGCAATACAAAACATTTCGTAAAAATGTGAACACCTAGTTTCTACTGATAAAATATAAAAGATAAGGAGAACGATGCAACAGTTATAATTTGCTCTATCAAAGCACGGTGACAATACCCGCGGCATTTGAAATGCGGCATATGAAATAATATAAAAGAGCCGTTTGTTAAAGAAATATTATTATTTCTTCATTATTGTTTCAGTTTTTAAAATATTGATACGTCAATTTAAATATTGTATAAATAGAAATATTTATGCGCATATGTATAGTTATCATTCATATATTATACATATACATATAGTATTCGAACTAACGGAAGAACTTACAAACATTCTCGTTTATATCTTTCTTCTGTGAATATAGTGCAAACTAGTATCATACAGAGCATAAAGCCAAGTGCTAGTTTTTGATTCACTGAATCTGTAAATTGAATAGTAATTTGATTTGGCTAAAATTCTTTAATTCTAAAGTTAAAAGCTAGAGCTAAAATTCTTTTAGGAATTGATATTTTTAAATAAATAATTCAGTGCACCAAAAATGTAAGACAAGTTTGTAATACGATGATTAATATATCTACCTTTTCTACTTTGTTGTGTAACTTCTGCAGAACGTCTTCGCATCGCTGCAACGTCTCAATCTTCAGCCTATTTTGTCGATAACAGTATAATTAATTGTATTTTGGATTTTACGCCTTTCTGGTTTAAAATGTAACTCTAGATTCATGACAGTATTGTATACTTCGTAGTTTTTGCAATAATAATATTGTTGTAAAATACGCGTAATAAAAGATGTAAACAGATAGAAATTTCGTTCTCTATGAAAATAAATAAAAATTGTAGAATAAGAAAATTAAAAAATTTGAACGTTCAAAAATTCAGAACTCAAAAGTTTGAAAATTCGATACCACAAAATTAAGAAGTTCGAAAACTTAAAAATGTAAATTAAAAGAATTCTGTCCGATGTCGGTTTTGTATTTAAAATTTTAAGTTTCAGCGCATAGGCACTGAATGTCACCAAAACGCTGCGTTGATTAAAAACGAATGCTTTTTGGGGTTTGCGAAACATACTTCCTCTTGCTGTTCGATAGGATCCCATGTAGACTTTGCATTTTCTGCAGTTGTACTTCTCGCGATTTGTCCTTAACGTTTTGCAGTCGCTCTATCATCGCTTCCAAAAACGGAATGTACTTTTGCATCTCAGCAAATTTCTTATCATACTCGTCCATTTTGTTTGATGTGTATCGCTCACCTGTACCGGGAGAAAAAAATCTTTATGCTTACAAATATTTCTCGACTATTACTAGTTACATCATTCGCTTTTTTTCGACTTTTATTCATTTACTTGTTCAAATGAAACTTATTTATGCCTTACAGAAATCTATACTTCATTCGTTAACATATTATAATTTATCACTTAATATTTGCTTACTATATGCCCAGCTTAAATATCCAATCTATTTCTTTATTTATTTTACCATATTCACAAATAATAGAAATTTATTCTGTTTGTGATCACTTATGCCTTTATATTATAATTGCGTGTTAGTGAATTTTCTTCATTAATATTGGTAACACTGCCTTCGTATTGTATCGCTTTTTTTTATTTGATTTCGATTTCATTGGTAAACGAACAATAAAAATTGTTCAAATTTGGAATTTAACTATTTCAAAGAGATAAGAAGTATTACTTGTTCACTAATAATTCCAAAATCTATGCGACAATTTAACACTGCACTGGAGTTAGCCGCCAAATTTAACTGTAAACGTACTAAGTCGCTTATATAATTCGAACTTCTTTATGTTTAACAAATAAATAATTAAAACAAATAATTAATAAAAAATAATAATTAATAAAAGTAATTAATCAATAATAAATAATTAACGCTACGTTACTAATAAATTATTAGAATAACACTTTAGATACAGAGTGATAAAAATACAACTCATCCAATTAATAAAAAGAAATTTTCATTATTCTTCGACTGCGTAACTTCATCTGTCTTCAGTCTGTCATTTTCTCTACACTCTTTCAGCACTGTAATACAATCCACCATGAAACATAATCCTTTTTAGTTATATAAGTACTAATATTTCGTTCTAAGTAAGAATATAGCACCTGCCAATCATACTAGTCCATATCTTTAGACTTAAATTGAAATTTCATTTTACATTTTTATTAACGAGTTATGATCATTTCTCCAGGATTTTGTTCTGAGATTATTTTAACTTGTTACTATCCATGGTCACTCTCACAGGTAATCAATAACGGGAATAATGAACGACATATAATGCATGTGTACAACAAAAAAATATAGCGATCCGTATGTACTAGTTTATTCTCGTACACTATGAATAATCTTACTTATACAAACATCATGGTATATAAAATATACAATTTCAATTTATATTAATCGATCGATCACCGAACTTAAATTGTCACGTTCAATTAACTACGTCGCTTTATCGACGATTTAAGTACGCTGGGAACATAGTAATTTGAAATATGGTATACCTTCGTGCAATATACGACCAGGAAACTATTTAATATCACATTGATGCAATTCACTTCTGTAATTCTTCCTCGAAAGTACTCCTCACGTAACTCGCAACACTATTTATGACAAAAAACCACGTGATCACTTTTCATATCGAAATTCATTCGAACCGTTAGAAAAAGACAAAAATCAATTTGTCATATTTACTGGAGAATATAATTAAGCAGCATTGGTTGTAAATTCCACGATGTTTATGCTCAGTAATTGCACCGCACATGCGTGCTAAGCATTCATTGACAAATTTATAACTCTAGTCACATTTTGTTCGTTTGGTATAAAAAGGAAGGACTTCGAGATCTTTGCCATTTCTTTATATACCAATTTTTCGCGGAATGCCAAACCAATAACTTTAATCGAATTATTCAAGGAATAACGCACTTGTACACACTAATTGAAAAATATTTCAAAACTTAGACACGAGAATCACAGTCGAAAACAGCCGACGGTTAAATGCATTGCAGCTACGTGCCAGGTCAGAATTTCACTGGATTTTCCAGGTATCCAGGAAAGGCAGATAAGTGCGTCCCATTTAATGGGCAAGAAATCACTTCAAAACTGTAAGACCTATTCAATTTTCTTTGAATAGATCACTTCTCAGGTAACGACTACGGTCGTACAGAGCTTATTTTCAAACTGTTAATATTGTTCCCTACGTACCGTGTTTCGTGTCCGTACTCTATCGTAAACTTGAACATGTGACGATTCAAAGTAGTGGATAAGAAACATCCCTGAGAGACAATTCTCTTGTTACATTTTTTCCAACATGCGTAGTTTCATCATCATCTTGAAAGAGAGAGGAAGTAGATGGAAGCACGATCAAGAAGATTTGAAATTATCGGTAGATAGCAGCGCAGTAGCAAATATGGTGGCCGAACGACATTATACGACATTGGTCGGCATTATTCTGCCTCACTTAAGACTTTCCGACATAAATTATTCACAATTGTCATGATTTTTTATTACTATCAAGTAATCAGAATGATATTTGGTAGGTATAGTTTCATATAATGATCGTGGGTCGATGATACTGCAAAGTATTTCATTGCATTGGTAGCTTATTGCAACGTATCTTAAGATCGCATTTCTGAAAATGGGTTCCAGAACAACATTCTGGATAAAAGCTCTCTGCTTAGATTGTAGTATTCAATTACGGTTAATGTTATATAACATTAATATAAAATTAAATTTCATTGTTAATAAATAAAAATCACGTATTGAATTACGAATGATACTAACGAAAATGCTTCTACTTGGAAGGGCACTAATAGTGTTCTTGTTAGTATAGAATACTAACAATAATTATAACTGCATATTTACGTCTCAGTAAAAAGAATATGTAATGAGGTACATATGTGTTAACTCCTTTGATATTCAATTGGATGCGACTAACTTAAATAATGTAATACTTCATAGTTATCAACTGAATAGTATTAAGTACAAAGGAGAATAGAAGAAAAATATAATAAACTTCTAAAATATATCATAAAAATTGCTTGTAAAAAATTAATGAAGCGAAAAAATTTGAAAATATAAATAAAACGGAATTATATTTTTATACATTTGTATGAAAATTGTATTTTATATATATTTTTATACTTATATAAGGATCTATATGCTTCGAATTTTGATCTTGTCATATGCAAAAGATGCATTATAATTCGCATTCCCGAGTTGTCATGACCTTTCTCTTTTCAATTGCTTCTCAATCTGTCTTCATTTTTCTTATTCTCTTTCACTTTTCGTCGATTATGACATTCGAACCATTCAACGTGTGACTTTCGACTACGATCTTTTTTTATATAACTATTTTTTAGCTCAAAATAATTAAATCTCAAAAATTGCTTTGAATATCTTGTATGACATTATATAAAAGAAAATATCCCACTGTGTTTAATCACCATGTTACTTTCTAAAAAATATGTTGTAGTTCCCCGATAAGTAATTTTTCTATTCCACAACGATAACGATTTACGCATTTTCTTAATATGCAGTTAACGAATTTGTATCCTATTCCTTACCAAAGAATAGATATTTTATCTACGACGACACACCTGATAAAACATTACACTGCAGAATATCGCCTTCTGCATTGATCTTCTCTCGCCTTTCGAATCCTGCGTATGAAAAAATCTTAGCACAGCTGAACCGGACCCGAGACAAAAGTGCGAAATCCCGAGTATCGTCGTTAATGCACGTCTATGTGCACACACTGCATGGAATAGCTTTAACTCTCTCACAATGTCGCAGTTACGGTGGAACTGACACTTTTTTTCAAGTTCCGCAGCGCGCTCTATAATTCTGCATCACGAGCTAGAGGAACTAGACTATCGCGATGAATATTTAAGCATCAAAAGTACCAATTCGGCATACTAGTTTAATTATCCGATGGAACGTCACTTCTTATAGAATGCACGCACAAAGACACAAAATATTCCGTACATATAACCACCTTTCGGACGAAATCCCGATAAGGTGTAACCCGATGTCAGCTCTCGGAATTGCATATCAGGTAAAAGTCTAAAGCGTCCACACTCTCGCGGATTTCGACAAATATCTTTGTCTAACTCGCTATCACGATCATGGTTCTTCAAACGAATTTAACAATTCCGTATCAAACCGCGTTTACGATTCGGTATATACGAAACTCATTTTATTATGTGTATTATATCGAACAGTTTTCAGCTAGCACCAGTACACGTTCCCCGAAAGTCTTGATGCACTTCGAGGTCTCACTGTACGAGACATCGGGTCGAGCGCTGCTTTTCGGTTCACAATAATTCGTCGTGGTGGTTCATCATTCATTTCTGAATATACATACACATAAGTAAAGATGACAAACATGTATGAGCACGCAACTATTTTCCTACGCATCACAAATGAACGAGCCGCGACCGTTAGAAGAAAATTAAATCCCTGCGTGATATGTCGTGAAAATAATCTCCTCAATATAGTGGAAAATCGATCATTTCTCTTCGCAAGACATTCCTTTATAATTACAATCGCACTACCTATGAAGAAAGAAGCAAAATGGCAACCCTGAAGGGCGCACAATATACAATGGCTGCCATTAATGGCAGCTAGGCTAAACAATTTCACGTGGTTCTCCGCCAATATTTTTTCTGCCATATGTTACTCACCTTTTATCACATCCGCATACTTATAATTTAAACCTGATATATCTTGCTCTTTCTTGTAAGGGTATAACTTACGTTAATGGAACGATACATTTGATTAGTTTCGATCGAACAACGAATTTTATTGTTTTCTCGAGTTAATCTCTGTGTGGGACACAATGCAATATACATGTTTTTCGAACAATCAATAATTTCGAATCCTAAAATATATATTTCAAGATTCTAAAAATAAATATACGTTGCACAAAATGTAATATAATTTTGTTCATTTCCTCAACAGTACACTTCTATATATTGATAACTATCATTATCTAAATAACAAAATAAATACCAAAAATCAAATATGCAGTTATTGCGTGAAAATCGTCTTTAAAACAGGAGTTGTGGAGTAAATGCAAATAGAAAATCTGGTATATGTATTTTAATTATTCCTCTAGTAATTATTGAAGTTTCCACCGAAACTTGATAATCCAAAATTAATTGCCGATTACTTGATCCAAGTTTTGGGTGTTCTGATGATTTAGATATCCGATATTAGTATATTCTGAAGGACGAGAGAAACACACCTTCGTCTATGGAGGTCCGCCATTTACGACTCGTGTGATTCTAGCTTCTATATCCACTTAGTAAGTTCGAGAACTCTCGGTGACAAGAGACGAGTTTAGCCGGAAATAGCCGAAGTTTCTATCCCAAGTTTCACCATTTGTTCGATTAAGTGATACATTATTAATAGAACTGGAAACATCCTAATAAATAAAAATACAACAAAATATTACTTTCACAAAAGAATATAAGTTCATTAAAAAAATATATTATAAAAAATATTTACATTCATGTAAAATTGTAAATATCTATCTTTTACGATGAAAATGATATTAAAACAAAGAGAAAATAATAAAAGAAGTGGTAAAAAATCCATTTGTTCCTCATACATAAATCTGATATTTAAATTAAGGATATAAAGATTATATTACATGGTCATATTTAGAGTATTAAGGTTTCACTTAATAAAGCCAAGAAGAAATGTTGAATTTTAATTATTACTATATTAGTTTCAATTTATTTCAGTAAATAAATGAAATGACTAAAATTACAATTACAGTTCTTTGTATTTATTTGTGACATTTTCTTAGATTTCACATAATGTAATATTTAGTAACTTTATTTACAAATTATCAGCCCAACACGTGGCTAATAAACTTTAGTTTTTGTTTAGGATTTGAATTATTTACAAAAATTTTCGAATTACGAAACAATATTTCGAATTCGCGAGTTCACGGGGCAAATATTTTGCGATATTACAATCAATAAAGCGCAAAATACTATTACCCTTCGTTAAAAAAGTTGAATTAAAAGTCCTCTTTACAATTTTATAAGAAACAATTTTCTACCAAAAATTCGTCAAGCGTTACTATTCTTATAAATGAATCTAACGTAAATGCAATTTCGTGAAGGACATCTCGTTTTATATCGTTCTTGTTCTATGTGTACACGACACACGCACGCACCGCGCGGACACGCGCGCGCGCACACACACACACACATACACGCGTTCTTTTATAGATTTCAATTGTAATAGCCTCTCTTAAGGCAACAATGTTGTCTGTAAGTGATATTTGAGGATAAATGTCACCGTCATTCCCTTTTTTTGGTACTTAATAACACTAATACATTTGTTGTTGGCAGTACTTGTAGTAATTACACTCCCCATAAATAATTTCCAATGGCTTTTTTTGTCTTTTATATATCATAGTTTTGCAGAGTTATGGACGCATTATACGTATAAGTCTAAACAAGAACAGAGATTGATCGAAAAAAATAAATCTGAACATTATGCATACCTTCGCTACATCGAAAAGCATTCGAACGATAGGAATATTAAAAATTTGATCTTCAACTATACTAGATAAAACAACATATTACATATATTTCATCAAATTTTTTGATTTAATGAAATGAAAATTATATGTATACAAGGCGCCGAAAAAATTTGTTGCATTTATCGTAGCCTATATAATCAGTTGCGGCACATCTGCAATATAATTTACGAAATTCGTGTTTTACGCTTCAAAATTTGTCATTTACGATGTTTTGTAATAAACTCAGAAAATATCCGCTTCTTGCCAAGTATTTTTGTAATCAACATTTAGTGTACAATTACGTGATTGAACCAAAAATTTTCATAAATATTTTCATAAATATACTCATGATTATTGCAAGACATTCCTGATTTATGAAGTTGCACTCATGTGATAAAGATATTATTTTAATTAAAAAATTTCGAAAAAATAAGTAAAAAGACGGAATGAGCATATTCAAATATGAAAATCAATTTTATTAAATAGAGCATTGTAAAACAGGGGGTATATGTAACAGAAGTTCATGAATTTTGTAATTCAATGAAATTATTTGTCAGTTCATATATGTGAACACAAAACGAAATTTAGAAAAATATTTTCATTCATTAACATCATGTCGGATCCTTTTAATATCCTTACTAGGTTCGAAAATGAAGTATAAAAGAATCATTCATTATTAAATTAAGGGAAAATGCACTTTCATATAACTGATATGAGAGTATAGTATTGATTAATCATCAACCAAATAACAAATTAGATTAAAAAAAGTTAAAAAAAAGAACAAGTTTCTGTATTATTATTATTGATGCTATCGGTCAAATATAAATATGATTGTACGAAAAATGTAATCACAAAAAATAACAAGTTAATTATAAAGCAAACGCATATTGGCAGCAATATCGACATTAAATCATCTCAATTTGTAAATGTATTTCGTTTATTTTGTCCCTTTATAACCGTTGGAATGTTCTCACTCTCTCTCTCTCTCTCTCTCTCTCTTTCTTTCTCTCTCTCTCTCTCTCTCTCTCTCTCTTTCTATTCCTTTCTCTCGCATTCCCTTTCCTTTTAATAAATTTTGCAAACGCTTTTTCTATCTACCTGCCAGGGTTGTTGCATTTGAAATTGGTTTGTTCTAACTTTCGCTTTCGAACATGATAATAACACTGTATCCTCACGCTTCTACAAAGTATATATTATATATTTATTTCCTTAATATATGCAAGATCTGTTGAGTACTTGCTCTTGTTTTATTAACGCATGTTCATTCTGTTCATACGACCACACTGTTCGTAATAATATAAGTAGAATATAATATATGACACTTTTCTCTGTATATATAACTGTATTCGTGGGTGCTGCAATTTACCACTTTCTTAAGATTTCGACCATAATTATTTACCTAAAGGACTCTGCAAGCTTCATCACGGTAAGAAATAAATGGTCGAAAAAAATGGTTAAATTAATAATACAGCAGCTCGGTAACAAGTTATACATATAATAAAGGTTTCACAATAATAAATAATTCTTGAAATCGAGCCATAGCTACGCTGTAATTTATAAATAAGGATTTGCTGTCCATACTTAGACAAATAACTTTCGCTTTATTGCCATTTAGAAACTATATATAATGAAATATTATTTTGTTTTCTCATAGTCAATAGTAAGAATTTTTATATTTTTTTCAGTCTTATAAGCAATAAATCTGTTTTCATAGAAAGATGTTCAATTAGATTTGTTTTTAAATGGCTTATCTTCTTTTAATCATCCTCAATTCTATATCATTATTCCATATTCCTCTGTACATTTGTAGCTTCCTAAGTAATGCTGTATGTAAAGTTTATTACAAATAAGTCATAAGATATAATTGAAAAGAAAAAGACATTTTCATAGAAAGGAAATACTGCTCAACTAATCTGTATCGTATTCAAAAATGTCTCTTTCCAAAGTGGGTATTTATTTCACTAAACCTTATTTCCATTAAGGTTTATTACCTAAATGACTTTGCATATGCAAGCAAGACATTTTTTAATATTTTACTGAAATGGATTTCTTTTTAATCGGAGTGAATCTTCATACTGATTGTTTAATATGAAAAGCCATCTAATTTAAAAGATATAAGTTGTTAGAACGACGACTGCGCCGATGGGTTCCTGTGCTTGCAATTAAACAGATGAGGAGGTACAATATAAATCTAATTATGCACTGTAGTTGATGCATGTTGAAGTCTTTCTAATTCTTCCAACGATAAAACATTTGTCTGGACAAGCTCTGGTAGCTTACCAGCCCGAGCTTGAGCAAGAAGTTCTGGACTAAACCATCGTGCCAACTGATTCGAAGTCGGTGACAGGTCTCCACCATTGCTACCCACATATCCTAAACCCGGTGACGCTTGTCGACCTACAGGCATGTTTAATTGCTGCGACCGCATTACTCGCCCATCTGTAAAAGATATATGTCAATGTTATTTATACCATTTATTTTGGTACACATTCAATCTATGTGTTGAAAAATATAATGTCTTAATTCGCTTCGTATCCCTTTTTGAAATAGAAATATTAATTTGGTATTTAATATCAGGAAAAAGCATAAAGTAATTTAGTTAAAATAAAAGACAGCATTAGTTAAAGAAAGCATTAGTTAATTACTTTAAGTTCGATCCAAAGATAAATGCTGTCTAGATTGGTTTAAATAAGAGGAACGGCTAAAATGTGAGATCTAATTATTCCAATTTCTGAACACCATTGCATGCAATTTGATTAGAGAAGAGGTAAATACCTGAAAATATTTTAGAATAACAAAATTAATGCAATTGTTTCAAAATGAAGAAATACTCTATGTGTAGCAAAAACGAAAAACTTTTATTAGTAAACTATAAAATACTTATTAAAATTTCTATTCTTACTTATATCAATTTGTGCACAAATTATAATTACCTGCACGATTGGAGTTGTAGTTTTGATTTAAAACCATTTGCATTTGTGAGTTAAGAATCCGCTGTTGTTGTTGCGGTGGTTGATGTTGCATGTTAGCTAAATGTGAAGGGGCTTGCTGTACCTTCATTTGATTATTCATACTATTTGACCTCTGATTTATCATCGAATTCTGAGCAACATTGTATTGTGGAACATTATGATGTGGGATAGAACTAGTCATGGTATGTTTGGAGCGTGCAGGATTACCGTACACGCTTGAAACCGTTCTATGCTGCTGTTGTTGCTGTTGCTGTTGTTGAAAATCTGAATTTGCACTGTATTGGAATTGATTACTTCCATTGCCGCCACCACTACCACCCTTTACTATTGGTCGACCTATGATAGTCAAGAGAAATATAGATATTAAATATTGACGCTAACAAGTTTAAAATAGATGTTACAAGGTATGAAACATTTTAATAATGTTTCACATACCTGGATGTTGCTTAATAGTCGGATTTGACCATGTAGACTGGACAGACTGTGGTCGTAAAGTATTCTGTCGACATAGAACTCCTTGTGTCAGTAATTGAACTGCAGATTGCATTTGTTGCATTTGCGATGTCTGTGATTGAGCCGTCATTTTTGATGGATCGCTACTATTTCCTATATAAAATTAAAAGAAAATAAATTAGACAAATTAGGAAGTTAATTTCTCATTTCTTTACTATAAATACGAGTATTGTACAACCTACATATACAACCTGATAAAAAGAACTGTTTTTCATTAGTATTGCATATGTATGACACATTTCAATACACAATGAAATATATGATTAAAAACATATTTTGTCGAGCTAAGATCATAAGTCTTTTTATTTTTGGATTTATTAACAAATAAAATAAAACGATAAACAAGGATTAAAGAAAAATACGAATTGTTAATATGCTTCATTTCATTCAAATTGTGTATGAAAATGAAAAAAAAATATTTGTACTTTGCCTAATTTGTTTTAACTTTTACATAAATATTGTTTTTAAATACATGCAATTCCTTTAACTATATCAAGTGATGAAAGTTACAAAATCTTAAATGCATGCATTAAAATTCAAAATTATATCAAAACATTCCATTAAAGGAAGAATGAAAATGTAAAGAAAAACTTAAAAGCATGAAATATATTTATAAAGTGTTTTATTATAAAACTATTTCAACATATTTTTCTTTTGTAATATGTTCATATATTAGTCTATGAAGGAAAATGTAATTGATATCACTAGTTGATTTTTTTTTGCATTTTTTTTAAAGTAGGATTAATATTTATATTCGAAATTAAAAGACTCATTTTCGTGTATAACATGCAGCAAAATGCAGACAAATTAAATCTCAAACACATTAAAGGTGTCAAGCAAAAAGAAAGAAAAGAAAACAAAATTATCATTCCTCATTTTAATACAAAAATAAAAAAAAATAATGTTACACATCGGATAATAGTCACAAACTTATGAATTCTTTTCATGTATGAAACTCGCGAAATACCGAGTGGTTTAAGTAACAACTTCATCATTCTGTAAAATTGCTATTTTGTTTTCCTCTGTGTTTTTTAATATATTATTATTATCGACTATTATCGTTTCAATATCGAATTGCTTTGTTAACAGTTTGTCAAGAATAAGAGGGCTATTATTATTAGCATCATTTAGGGTCGATTCTCTATCGGTATTTTCTTTCAATGATCTTTCATAAGTAAGCCTATTCTCCTCAGTCTTATTTAGGTTCGAATTATTACTCCTATCTTTTTGTTGTAGCAAAGAAGAAGTATATTTGTCTTTTAACGCGGATTCTTCTATGTCTACGTTATTGTTGCCATTATTATCGATCTCCTGCAAATTTCTCGAAGCTTCAGTCCCAGACATACTACCATGCTTTGTATGATTAGTAAGTTCAATTGTGTTATCATAAGAAGCGGATTGTTGTGTGTAAGTATTTTTTTTGGTATTAAATGTGTTATTACGATTCTCATTAGCTGTAGATGAAAATAAGCATTTCGATTCTAATTGATGATTAGACTGATTCGCACCCTCGGGTTCCTTATCGGCAGTCATTTTACGTAACACTGACGTTGGGGTAAAAGCAAGTGGCGTTGGGCTCATGGTCTGCTTTGCTGGCGAATTAACGGGGCTCGACGCTCTTTGTTGAGCTTGTTGTTGTTGCTGCTGCTGCTGTTGATCCTGTCGCTTCCGGAAGTTTTCACGTTGTTCCTCCAACTTTTTCTTAATTAAAGCACTTTGCATTATAGATTGAGCATGCATGACAATCTCCCGCGGTGAAGGAACCCTATGTTGCATCACTGTTAAAAATAATAAAATATCAAGCATGCTTCAAATGGAGAACACTACACAGATAGATAGATCACTGTCCTAATAAGTTTAGAGAATTGTTGTAAAGAACAAAATTACAATTTCTTTAAAATAATTTATATCAAGTATTTGATCACTTCCTCCTTCTTGTATACGGTTTACTTATTATTACTACCACAAAGCAAGAGAATAGCAAAATAAAAAAAGTTATTATTATTTTTTATATTCTACCTGGATGCTGTACTGTTAATGTACTGGGGCTAGCAGTCAAATTTGGAGATATTATTGAAGGTGGACAATAAGCTGCATCCCAAACAGTAACATACATATTTATACTATAATATTACAATATATTTTATGAAAAATGTATTTAATAATAAAAATAATGATCACACAATTTTCATATTAATTGTATAGTAACGAAAAATTTGTGTATCAGAAATAATTATAAAAAAAGTTCGATTTTATTAAAAAAAAATTTAGTTTGAAATAAAATGAACAAGTGAATCCTATCGAGTGTAAGAAACGTATAAAAGTAATCAACATAAACCTTTTTATTACAAATTCTATTCAAACAAAGAATAGATATAACTTACCATTGTTCATAGGGGATGGAATCCTTTGTTGCTGCTGTTGATATAACATCTGTTGCAAGATATGATCTTGAGGAGTGGGTGCACTAGGATGCGGACTTATTGTACGCGGCGTAGTACCACCATACATTTTCAAAATGTTTACTAGAACTTCTCTGTGACGATGTTGCATGGCTGGATTCTATTTCACATATTATTATTATTATTATTATTATTATTATTATTATTATTATTATTGTAGATTAATATATTAAAAACAAATTCAAACATAAATTTATTTTCTAGTTAAACAAGCAAACCTGTAGTTGTTGTATGAGATGTTGTCTAGTTATTTCTCCTTGTTGAAGACCTTGAATAATTGCTTGAGCTTCTGGTCTTTGGAGGAGTTCCTGACTTGTTGGAGCGCTACTCAACATCATTTGCATTTCTGGTGGAACTGGACTCATACCTAACATTCGTTGACCACCCATCATCATAGACAACATGTCTGAATGCTGCTGCTGCTGTTGTTGTTGTTTTTGTTGCTGCTATAAAAATAGTCAATGTTGAAGAATAGTGTTACCTTTCTCCTTTTTCTTTCTTTAAATTAGAAATAACATTTCTTACTAACCTGTTGAATCTGTAATACTTTCATTAGATTTTCATGCTGCATTTGTGCCTGATGTGGGTGCTGAGTTGGTCCAACAGAACCAGCGTGATTAAATGTTGTAGCATGCATTGGTTCTGGGACCGATTGTTGGGGGGCAATTGGTTGTGTTTTCAGTTGTGAGTTAAGCAACTACAGAAAATTACACATTATCTCGAATGTAACAAACAAAACATTGTGCAATTTTGATGTCGAATAGAAAGATTATCTTACTTGTATTAATGTCACAGGTTGTTTTTGAGAAATAGGACCGTTCGCCGCTGGTATAGCCTGTCCCCCAGTCACTTGAGCAAGCTAAATTATAAATAAATTATATATAAAAACAATAGGATAAAATTGTAATATAATTTATTGTATATATAATACATATAATATTACCAATTTTTTAAACGCAGAAAGATCTTCTTCAGTCTTATTTACACGAGGTTGATCAGTCGAAGACGTAGGTGGAGGAGCGCCACCTCGCATGCGTGCTTCCAACTCTTCGAGACTGTGCACAACTTTTCCACCAACTTCTGCAAAAAATTTTCAGTCAAGCATATAGTGTTCTATTTGTTATAATAATAAAAAAATTAATAGTGGGAATTCTCACCCATATCTTTAATAGATGAACTTTTCATCATTGGTATGACAGTGCTAACTGCATCCCCTTGTCCATTTTGACTTGGTTTGTTACCACGTTGTAGCATTTCCAGGAGCTTTACACCAGTAGTGGATGTAGTATTGTTTGTTGCCGTTGTATTAGCAGGAGAAATGGGAGCAAAGTATGTATTAGATTCAGTCACTGATGGAATCTGAATATTTGGTTCAGTAATATCATTAAGGAGATTGTTCAATATATCATCTTGTATAGAAGTTCTACGACTATCTACTTGTTGAACAGGACTTTCCCTCTTAAACCACTGACTAAATCGGGAACAAGAACCTCCGTTTGAGCCAACTCCATTCTGTATAAATAAAATATAATTTTATTAATACTCATCGTTTTATTTAAATTATTAGATACTATATCGTTTTACATAAATACAAAATGAGACAGACTTACGGTTAAAAGTCCAGGTACGCCAGGGAATGTGTCAGATTTCAAGAATTCATCTAGATTAAAATCAGGATGACTATTTTCTTGATTCTGATTAGCGGTGCTAGAACTATCTGTCGTTTCGCAACTTTGTTCGGTTACAGCGCTTTCGTTGGAATCGTGATTCGGTTTTTGCGCGAGAGACGTCGACTCGTTTTGTTCTGAGATTGGTGAATGAGGAGCAGGTACAACGTTTATAGGTTGATCCATCGCGGTCGGTGTACTTCGTCCTTTCGGACCTGCTGAATTTTCAGTTTGCTTTCCATCTTTCTCCAACGAACTTTTTTTCCCGCGCTTCTTCTGTACCGGAGTTTGTTTTTTGTTCTTAGTATTGCTATTGCTATTATTCACCGCTTTTTCTTCAGGTATGTCTTCAAAACCTCTTAACTCAATGGTATCATGCTGGGATGTCGGTCCGGAACTAAACCATTCTGGTTCATCTGCATCGCAACGATTTTCGCTATATGTTCGCCTGCGATCATTACTAAATCTTCGTTCACGTCCACGATCCTTATCACGTTCTGATTGATGATTACGATCATTCCGTTCAGCTGCTCTATCTCGATCGCGTTCCCTATCCCTATCACTATAGTCACGACCAAATGATCTTCGCTCAAACCGTTCGTTCCTCTCGTCCCGTTCACGCAAATTATCACGATCACGATCTCTTTCCCTTGCATTTTCCCGATCCTTTCCATCGCGAGTATCCCTGTTGTCACGATCACGCATAGAAGTACCACCACCACTTGCTCCAGACCGAAAAGCAGGTTCCAGTTTCTCATTCTCAGGTCTGAAGTCCCATATATCGCGAGTTAAAATCCTGCCGCTCCCAATTCGACGAACAGGTTCCCTATGACTAACCTGTAAGTAATATTTTATTATGCATTTTATTATAATTCTAGTAACTTTAATATCTCTCTATAATAGTTTTTTTTTTAAATAAATTACCACAACCTCTGTTTTTCCTATTGGACTCTCAGGACGTCGATTCGAAGGTTGATTTACGTTGACAAAACAACCTGAATTAAAACTTCTACGCTGAGGACTTAATACTATGCCGTCTTGTTCCTTACGAATTCGTTCTCTTGGATCTCCGTTGCGACGTTTATTATGACTTTCAGTAACTTGATCACCATGTCCAGTTCTTTCGTCTTTCGGTGGTGTATCACTTCGCTTACTATCCGAATGCCAAAGTTCAGGATCCCATGCACCACGCGAACTTGATAAAAAAAAGGATAGAAAAAATAAGCGAACATAATTCATAAGAAATAACTATAAAGTTAAACAATAATGTTAAAACAATAGAAATAATATAAACAGATATTATGCAGTATTAAATAGAATTTATGTAGTATTATAAACATACTTATTGTATGAAGTATCTAAGACGTCAGGCCTCCTCTTAGATAATGGCAAATTCTTTATCAGCATTAATTCCTCCTGTAGATTAGTCCATGAATTATTATTTCATCAAAAAATCTAATCTAAGATACATGTTTAACCTCTTAAATGAGGAACAATATTTGCAATTTGCAGTGATATTTGCAGTTTAATGAATAACTCAATACAACTTATATATATATATATATATAAACAAACAAACAAACACACACACACACACACACACACAAAACTCTGTGTGTGTGCGTGCGCGCGCGCACATACACATATAGTATACTATATGTATACTTAATTCTTTAGGAACTAAATGACTGACCTTGATAGAGTTAATTAGTTTGACTTCTGACTGGTTCATGTTATGGTACAGTAGTATATAAGATATTAGAAAATTATTCAATAATTTATAATTTTAAATTAAATTCTAAATTTTTAATATTATAGATTAATCTTTTATATGGATGTTTCAAAATCAATGATACGAAAAGATGAGATCAGCTTTCGTAATCGAGTCATTGAGCAAAGTATTGGTGCCAATATTTCTGAATAATAATAACACACGCTGTAAAAAGATACAAAATGTAAACATAAATGTTTAAATTGAACCACTAAACTTTCTACATTTGGCTGACAGAAGCGGATAGCTTTCCTTAACATTAACGTACCATATAATTATCTTGCTGTGATAGATATACATCCCTGTTCATAAATATTAGGAACTTTAACTCCACGCATGTTATAGATGATTACAGATTGTCTTAAAATTTTTCAATAGATTTTAAATTAGAAAACTGTGAAGGTCAATACATAATTATCATAATTTAGTATATTATTGTTGTTTTTACGAGCAGTTTATACAAATACAAACATTGCTTTTTACATATGTAATGTCGCATGAATATAAAATTCTAATCGACTAATTTTTGGTACTTATTAATTGACACGTTTCATATGGAACTAGCATGTGTCCTAATACAATATATAAACGGGAATGTATGTGTATCCACTAGGCCCAAGCGACTTGCTGTGGCGGATATATCTGGTGTATCCGCTTACGAAGTTAATCGTAAATGACATTTCGGTAGAATATTTCGTAAGTTAATAATAAAAGTACACATCGTACCCGGGAATATTGGAATTGAGGTCTTGAACGGCCTACTTCCATAATTGAAGTGTCGGTTACCTTCCCAGCCACCGACATAGATATAATTGCTTCATCTCCTGAAAAATAGTTAAAATAAGGAATATAAATTTATGTATTATCTATTTATACACACACTTCCTCCTTTAGAATGTTAAAAATAAAACATTAATAGTATTCTGTTGTATATAGTTTGCATCATATATATATGCACAGGCAAAATTATTATTAAATACAAGTAGTTGTTGATCTTATGAAAAATCTACAATTTTTCTTTATTTAAAATATAATCTGACATGATATGATACATAAGTTATAACGTCAAAATTATACGAGATAGAAGAAAATTTCGTTATACAAAATTAAATGAATTCTATATACGATGCATCACGTGGTACATATGGTTGCACCGGAAGTAAAGGCGTTTCAAAGATTTCAAGGTCATCTGTATTTTTTTTTTAATTGGGTTATATATTTCTATTACACATATATCAATTTATCTGTTTTTTCATTCTGTATTAAAAACAAAATTAAACTACTATATATAGTGACTATACATTTGCGCATCATTGTATTTATTATAGCATCTAACATGTTAATTAAATATATTAAATTTCATGTAATTAATATGTATTTTCACATAACTATAAAAATTTGATATTATGAAACTGGGATGTAGAATCTACTAAAAAAAATGGTTCTTTGAAAAATAACGGTATGTGCCAATATCTTTTACAATATCCATTGTAAGTATTAAGATACCTATAAATATAACTTGTATTTGATTAGCTAAAAAGATATTTCAAATATAAGTTTATAAAATTTATAGTATATAATTACTTTCGAATTACTTAATAGCCATTAAAAGCTATCGAACCACTTGAATTTGTATACAAATGATATAGAATAACGAACTTTAAGTTCCGCCATTGGTGTTAGACTTAGCGAAGATTTGAACGCGTGATGTGATAGATTCTTTCCAACCTTTAATTCCAAAATGAGATATTGACTATTCACTGCAGAAGTACTTACGAAAAGTAACCCGTTTTGTAATATTAGCAGATTTATTTTTTCGTGACCATCGAAAAGGCCTTGTTTGCATAGCTAGAGTCACATCTAACAGAGGCGATCCTGTTGGTCCTACCAGCGGACGTTTTCTTGGTCGTCGATACCAATTCGAAATAACAGTAACACCGCGTGTGTTGTCTAGTTTCATTTTAATTTCCTCGAATTTATTTCGTTTATACTTTTACTGATACTGCTGGTTCGTTGGTTGAAATCGTATCAAGTAGTCGAACAAATATTTATCAACGAAGGACGAGACGGACGAAGAACTACCGTTTCAAACCAACTTAACACGGAAACGGTGAAAAATAAAGAAATGTAAAATTATATGTCGATAATGTATAACTTTGATCGATTCATATGATTTTTTCACTATCGAAAGAAGCTTATTGTTTTTTAATTTCTTCTAATTTGTCGAATTTTTCTGATTGCGTTTACGTTCATGTAACACGCCTAAGAAACGAAACTCTTAAATTTTCATAGATACTACACGTCGTACAGCACGATACAAACTGACTAAACCGGCAGCTGGTTTTTAGGCGGACAGAGTTTACAATCCAATCAAGTATGTCCCTGAGAACGTTATTGTCAACCTATGTCTTACTGGTTTTATTTGTAGGTACGTTTGAACGTAATTTGTAACTGATATTTTCTGGACAAATAAATATTTCGATATTTCTACATATATTTATTTAATTTTAAATAGATCTTTTTGGCACAATAATTATTATCATATTTGTCATTACCAATAATATTTAAAATAAAAGTTAGAAAATGAATACTGATATAGTTAATATTTAAAAATGATAATGTATTGAATGAATTAAAAAAAAAATATTGTACATCATAAAATATCCTGTTTATTTTGCAACTATGAACTTTTTGCATATATACCTACCACATTACATTATTATTTATATCATTTACATAACATTTTAATATTATTTATGATCGTATGTTAGATACACAAATCATGTTTCTTAACTAATTTAAAATATATAAATAACTTAATTTTCAATACCTTAAAATGAATATTAATATCTTTAACAAATATTTTGTCTTCTTTGATAATATACATACATTATTATACATTCATGTTATAGATACTACATCAGTATTTATCTATACAAATTTTAAAAAAGCTGTGCGATAAAGAAAACTAAATTTCTTATTATAATATCACATTTTACTATATTTACTATAGTTGCTATATTTTTCACTATATGATTTTTTATGTTTAAACATATGAACAAGCAATATGTGATCAAATAACCAAAATTTAAATATCCTTTTCTGAGATTATAACATTACTAATAAGAAAACAATCTTTTTCTTCCATTACAAGCTATTCATAGATATTTCTATACACAAAACACAGAACATTAATTCCAATAATTTATATATATACATATGTGTGTGTGTGTGTGCGCGCGCGCGCGCGCATGTGTGTGTGTGTGTGTGTGTGTGTGTGTATGTGAATATCTTTAAGAGTAAATTTTTCAAACATATTTCAAAGAAAATCAAATATGTATTACTATTCTCACCTCCCAAATAAATTTTCATATTAAAAGTTTCATCAAAATTTAGGTATAATTTCTGCTTTAATAAAAAATTACAATAAAAAAGAATATGTTTTGTAACTACATCATGTGATAAATAAATACGTACAATTGATTTTAAAAGGGAGATAATAAAAATTTGTAAGTACAAATATTAAAATATACCTATCTTTACCATAACTTAAATATTTCATTATTATATCTTACTTTTCATTAAAAACAGAAAAACATTGCACAATACATCTATGTTACGATGGCAAATCTTACAATGGTAGTAACAAAGTAAACATCAAAAGTTATTTTAATATATAAAATTCAGCAAATTATAATCATAATTTAAACATATACCTAAAAAAGAAATAATTCTTATAGATCATTTATATGTGTGTGTACTGTGTATACATATATATATATACATATAAAATGAATAATAATAAAAAAATATATATATGAATAAATAGATATACATAAATATAATACTAAAATGAATGCAATACATATAAAGTGATACAATAATAATGAAATATACATATGTATATATGTATGTACATGTATACATATATATGGATGTATACTTACAATATATACACATACATACACGTATACATATAAAAACATATAATTAACGTAATAGAATGTAAACTAGACGATCTCATACCTTTATCTTTACGAGTTGGCAGTTGCTTGTCATTTGTCACAAATTCCTGAGACATTCTGCTTTTTACCACGTTTATCCTTTGAGTAAGGTAAAATTCACAGCACACACTATACAGACTTTATTTTTTCTAGATCTTTTATGTGAGATCTATCTACGTCTCATATGCCATACATACGTATATATCTAATTGTTGAGTTTATATTCTAGCTATATACCTTAGTACTGTTTAGTATCACAGACTGGTTTTTCCTTCTATGCCTCGAGTTTTATCTTTAAAAGCGAGAAAAGGATTCCGCGATTTGGGGGGGGGGGGGGTCAAACGATACAGTTTTAAACGTCGACTCAACCAGGTAACAGTTCTAATACCGATGGCTCTCGGTGGCCACTCTCACTTCGTTCAAAAGAGAAATGAAGAAAAAGTGTTTACGTGCTGAACGAGGGCTACGGTTTTACGCACGGGTTATACAGAAGATGAACGCAAAATAATAATTGATCGCGTGAGATTCGAAGCACGTGTTACTGAATATCATTTCATTACATCGGCACGTCCTCCGTCAATTATTTAATAATCCATCGATTTATCACACAAAATGTACACATACAACACTAGTTCACTGCTATACAAAAATAGAAAATGGCGCACGATCCCCACTTCCGCCGTTGTTTCTCACTGCTTCCTTGATCCACAACGGAGAGCGTTTTAAGTTACTACAATCTTATAGATAGCACTACGTCATCTTTACGCGCGAGCATTCCATTAATCGAGCGCCATCTTTCCGAGAATTTATCACTAAGGAGCATCCACAAAGCTTCTTATTTTTTAAACGTAAAATTACCAATTCTTTTCTTCTTCATCAATAAAAGATATATTATTTTTTATGTAAAATCGATGATGTTTCAGTGAACATGGATGATTGAAAAATATAAGAAGTATTGGGTAAAATCACTAATTTCTTGATAGAAACATTATGACAGCTTTTAATTTTCTATAATTGTATTTTCTTTTTGTGATTAAATTGAGTTTCGTAATTTCATACTTTTGTGTTGGGATATGTATGTAAAGTAGTAAGTGAAAAAAAGGGAAAAAAATGTCGAAGGCGTTGTGCGAAAAGAATGCAATGAGAACATGCAATGTAGCAATCTACAATTTGAATCTGGCGCGAGACAAACATTAAGAACTGCATGATGAAATAGAAGCAAAATGGCTTCTGAAATCTCTGCTTTTGAAAAACGCTTTCCTTTGACGAAATCACTATAAAAGTTTACAATCAAAAGAAAAACAATAAACTAAATCAAGCTCTTTTCTTTTTAAAAAAATCTGAAAATTGAGGAACAATACATATTTATAATGAATCGATCAGTTTTCCAGTAAATAAATTATAGTAGCTTTACTAGGAACATAGACTAAAACTGAAATTAACGCTTTGGCGCGAACATTGAAATAATTCTAGAGCTCAATCTTTTTTAGTTTAACACTAAGCCTGAATTTGACAAATTGATAACCTTTTATACCCTTTTTATTTTTTGAAATGTACATTACTACAAAGTTTTGCATATTGCTATGCTTATTAAAAAGTTTATTAATACAAATATTAATAATAAAGATAAACATACATATATATTTCTGTATATATTTACGTCTATTTTCATATTTACATTTGTCAAAACAAAAAAGAATAAAAATTAAGAAATAAAATTGTAATTGGGGAAGTATTCACGTGCAAATTATTATTCGAAACACATTATTATAGGTTACGTTAATCTACGCAGTTACAGTTACAATAATTACTGAAAGTCTTAAAAGTAATGCAAAATAATCATTATTTGACTAACATAGAAAATAGAAAATGGTAAATTCTCATTTATCGTAGAAACTCTTAACTGTTGATTATTAAAGTAGAAATATTTCACATTATTTCTTGTTAATAATAATCGATAATTATTTTATGAATATATTCACATTACTTTGTCCATAATCTCCGTATATATAAACACATATACATGTGATCTTCATGATTGAAAATTTCAAAAATTTTTTTAATAATTTATATTCATATTTGCAAAAAATGCATATAAACAAAATATATTGTATCAGTAATGATATATTTTTGTCAAACATTAAGAATAACTTTACCATAAAAGAAGGAAATGCAAAGATATAAACAAGTCAATGTTACAAACAATCATAATCAAATCATATTAATCTAAATGTAAATATTTATTGAACTCAAAATAATGCAATGTAAAATGGGTTGCTCACATTTTTTTGTTTGTCATTCTTCAATGCATTTTAGAAAGTACTTACTTAATAATTATAAAACATAATAAAATTCTAAAAGGAACGCTATTGTATTTTTTAGAATGACAATGTGTGTTTGTTTAGTACATCATAGAATATTATAAAGTATTACAAAATATATTTTCTTATATGTAAATGTTTTGTAACAAGAAACACGCTTTCTTCCTTTTTTCATCTTTAAATGAAATGTAAAAAAATTAAGAAACGTATTTTTTTAACATATCATTAGGTAACACTGGCATTCTAGTGTTACAAATGACTAATTATTAAAGGACTGATGGAATGTTCAATGTTGTTCTTCATTCTACACTAGTAATTCTGCCATTAAAAACAAATTAACTGCTTTAAATATTGTAGAACTATTAAATATACTAAGAAGTGTTTATATGTACTTTTTATAATAACATTTTCTTAATCGTAAAATATTATATTAACAAGAAGTTCCTGGAACTATAATATGTAAAATATTTTATAGAAAGTACAAATAACCATTTTTGAAACAATGTATAACCAAAATGTATTATTCAAATTTTACAATGTATGTATTTCTTTAGAATCTCTAGACATAGAAATACTCATAGCATTTGTATCTTTATCAAATATATTAAAATATTAATGATATATTTTTTTCGAAGAACGTATCAAGTAAAAATAAAACATATATTGTTAATTTTCTTCTTCGTGTACTGATGTACTCATTACATTATTTTCACCCATTTCATCCTTTATATGTATTTCATCTAGTTTTTTGGGTGACTCCAACATTTTGGTGTATTTTGCCTCTTCTTTTTCTGAGTCTTCTTTTTTACCGTTATCCTCTGTTGAGTTCTGCATATTATTACTATTTAATGTTTCTGTCGAATTCAATATTTTTTTCTCCTCTGCAGTTGTATTATCCGCATTCTTCCCCCGTCCTCTTTTTGTAGTAGCTACTGATTCTTTATTTGTTTTCTTTTGTGTTTCTTTCACTGTTTTTGTTGCATCAATATCATCTTCACTAAAAGCAGCTTTACCACGCATTTTAGTAGGTTTCTTTTGTGGTGCTTCTTTTTTCTTTACATTCCGTCCTTTTTTAGCAGTTTGAGCTGATTCTGACCCATTATTTTCAGTAGTTTCACTTTCATTATTAGTATCTGTTCTGAAGGTAACAAGTATCGAGTCTGAGGGAAATTTTTCTGTTGCTTTCACTTCCTCATCATCTTTTGTAATATCATCTGAATTAGGTTCATTTTTACGACCCCTTGCTTTCCTTGGTGCTGTTACTTTTCTGGATTTATCATCTTCTGTTTTAACATCGTTTTCAGTCTCATTATTGCTAGTAGCTTTAGTTTTGTTGTTAGCTCTATTAGAAGTTTTATTTTTTGTATCATCATGTACATCAACCTTCTTTTTTGTTGTTTTTGCCTTTAGTTTACTTTCCTTTGATGTTGGCTCAGCATTTGTTTGCTTTCTTTTTTTTGTAGCTGGTGCTTCTAAATTTTCAGCATTTTCATTAACAGGTTCTCTTTTGGCTTTTCCCTTTGACTTTCCCTTAGCTGAAATGAATATATGATCATCATGTTAATATATGTATAATAAATTTTAGATATATACAGTAATAAGTACAATTCCGTTAATTTCCTGATTTTGATGTTATTTAGTGATTAAAAGGATGTATTTTAGTACAGCACAGTAAATCCTTTGCAGACTGGTGTTGTTAAATAGCCACCCAAAGTCCTTTTACGTTACAGACATGTTTAGGCATACAGTCGCCTGAATCTGTGAGGTATGTTAGTACTTATAGACACATAGTGATTTGCTATGTGATTTCTATAGCACTTTTTCAAAATAAACTGAACTATTTTCATTGTATAAATCTTATTTCTTGTTAGAATTAACTTGCATAAATGTTAGATCTTACTCTTCTCCATATCACATTTCTATATCACATTTCTATCTCACAATATCAGACTTTCGCTGTATGTCTCAAACAAATAATTTGTGTTCTAAAGAAATAAAGGTATATATTTTTATCTATAAGTTGCTTACATAACCTTTCCTTATAATGAAGTACAAATTTTATGAACATAAAGCAAAGTTTATAACTTTTAAAATGAGGCCTTGAGGCATATATCTTTCACTTATAGAATACTCCAAAACCTTTCATCTCATATACCCAAAAGTCAGATATGCCATTCCACAAAGAATTAAATAGAGAAACAACTAATTAAGTCCACTGACATAAGCCTTCTAAATGATAAATCCATAAAGTTACATAAAAGAAAACTAATGATATAGCTAATGCCTAAAATATGATATACATTACTTCTAATGTAAATGTTTTTGAAAAAAACCCCATAATTAAATTAAATAAAAAGACAGTTTTGGTGATATAAGTGTATCACATATCCCATATAAATAAAAAAATCTGATTTATCGTGTCTTTCTTCTGCAGTCTTCATATACAATGTTTAATGTTTTTACGTATGTATAAACCACTAAATGAACATGAATGAATTATTAAAAACTTCATAAAATTCCATGCTAAGAATATTTATCCTAAAATTATAGTGGCTGTACAAAGTATTTGTAGAATCACTTATTTCCTAATGAAATATTTTTTTAACTAGTTCTACATTTCATTTTCACAATATTAATTTTTTTAGTCATGTGGAAACACTACTATAAGACACAAAATTTAACATACTTGGATCTAATTAATTAATATATAAATGCTATAATAAATATGACGTATAAATATTTTTCGTAGCCACTGTATATATTTTAAACTAAAAAACTTTAATATCTTTCCTCGTGATTGTACACATTCCCAATGCGCGTCCGAAAATTACCGCGTAACTACCTCGTTACCTTACAAATCAAATAAGCAGTAAAAATTAACAAACAAGACGAAAAAGTTTTTCGTATATGAAAATTCTCATTCAAAGGACACATATTAACAATGATATTACAAACTTATAAAAAGATTTTGGATACGTACATTCTTCGTCTACATTGATTCCCGCCTTTTTCGCTGTGGCTTTAGCGCGTGTCTTTTTCGTTTCAGTTTCCTCAGCATTTTTCACCTTCTCGTTGACTGGATTCGTATCACCTTTTTCCGCAGCCTCTTTGTTCCTCTTCGGCACGGACTTGATTTTAGAGTTTGGTTTTTCAGTCACTGAGGCGGTTTTAGCTGATGCCTTGGGTTTTATTTTCGCGTTCCTAGTTACTGCCGTGACCGTTTCTGTACCTTCTGTCTGCTCGGTTTTAGTTGATTTTGCAGCTCTCGGAAACCTAATTTGCTTTTCCTCGTCACTTCTATTCGCAGCCTTCGCTACAGCTTTTTTCTTCTTCGGGGGCGACACATCGCCGGCTTCTGCAGCTCTCTCTACAACCTCTGCCTCCGAATGTTTCGCAGGCCTACGGGGTGCCATTTCGTCTCACGAGTATCTAAGATATATTTAAAAACTAATTTTTATACTATTATTTTTATATTTTACATATAAAAAGTGATATATATATGATTAAATACTACAAACCACTCGTTAAACATAAATAACTAAATACTACAGAACGCCGCGTGATTACTTACCACTTACCGGTGCCCAACGTGCAATAACGTGTTCGTTGCATTAACTGGTGTCCGCAAGTCTGCAAGTTACACGACTAAACTAACATAGTAGCAGATCGGCAGCTTCAGGTTTCGAATGAGTTTGATAATCGACAATCGATTTTCGGATTGACGAGTGGCGACAAGATATCAACGGATCAAATCCTTCTAACAACTGTAATTCCCCTAAATACACGCAGCAACTTGCTACGCTTACTTTGCAACTAAGTAAACCAACTTTTTTATGAAATATTTACAGCTCTTAAGAATGGAGCCTAAGGCCCAATGTTTTGCACCCCTCCAAATAATTTTATCTTAATATTTATTCATTTAACATTTACCTAATCCTTGATTAAATTATAATAATTTTAAGCTTTTCTTTATACCTATAAATATCGTAACTTCTGAGAACTGTTTTTATATGATTCATTAATACATTGAGATAACCACTTGATGTCTTAGAGTGTTACAAAAAAAGATTTCCAATTTATTTTTTATTTACTGTTATTTTAAATTTTTCGTTAATTTTATATTTATGACGTAAGCATTTAATTTGTTATTGTTTAGGGTTTATTCTAATAAAATTGTATTCTATGAAATTGTATCATAAAATGATCCAAATTTTAAGTAATATATAAGAAAATGAGTATATCGCGGAGTCATCCTTAATCTCGTTTAATGCTACTCTGGTATTTACATTTTTTTGTAAAGTAAAATATTTAATTATCAAAATTCTTGTTAATAGTAAAAGAGATTAATCTAAACATAATGAGTATGTATATTCATATCGTATTTAACAAATAATGTTACTAAGATGAAATTGAATAGAATAAAAATTTATGCCTGTAAAATACAATTATATTTTAGTAGAATTTTCAATGAGATAAAACATCGAGAAAAATGATTTTGATAATTTTTAAAAACAATTTTCGTTAGGATATTTTCCAAAATATATTTTATGTTTATTACTTTTCCATATTAAATATTCATGAGAATAGAAGATTAAAAGAATATTGAACAGAAGAATTTACATTATAAAATGACATGTATTACATATTTTAAATATACAAAATTTATTGACATATAACTTGAGAATTTACATTATTTTTTTGTTTATATAAAGTTACAAGCATTAACATTAGTTACACGTAGTTATTTTTCTTTATACTTTCTTAACCAGGAGAAATAATCCTTATTGCTCTATTCTTGTGTTTTTATTTTTTGAATTCTTGAAATAATATTAAATATCTATATGTGCCTACATTTTATGTAAATATTCTTTTTAATAATAATTATTTAATGTTAATTAATTTTTATAATATTATTGATGCAAATACCGATTTCTTTTATTCTAACAATGATATATATATATGTAGTATTCCCAACAGTAGTTACCGATTTCACATATTGGCATGAAGATCTTCGAAAGAGTCATTCGTGTTAGTTTTCATATCAACAAAATTTAGGAACTATTAAATATGTTACTTGAAATTAGGATTCTTTAGAATAAGATTAGATTTTCTTATTCTATATATATATATATATATCTTTTTTAAATGATATAAATTAAAATTTATAATTTAAATACACCTCAAAGGTAATGTTAGTAATATCATAACCTATAACTGTTGTTTCACTTTAACATTTGATAAAACAATTCATAATAAAATATTTAATTTATTTCACTAGGTGCTCTGGAATAAAGTCACAAATCAGAGAAAACTTATATCAAGTTACCGAAATACTTAAAATCATCGCAAACTATTTTCTAAATACGAGTGAATTACAAACAGTAATACTTGTCAACAAAATTATTTCATGATGAATAACACGAAAAAGATTAATGTAAATTTTTCGTCCCTCGTGGGTTTAAAAGCAGAACTTTTAAAAAAGCAACATGAAGTAAATGAGGCAAAATTGAAATCAGAAATAGATCACACAGTATCAAAGTTACAAAAGAAAAAATCCAGGAAAATTGAAAAGGCATCTAAGAAGGAAAATTCAAAAATGCCGGAGTACATTGAGGATGTTGATACTCATAAAAAATCGAAATTAATGTTGGAGGCAAAAGCAAGATTATATGACCGATTAAAAAAATCCAGAACTACTAATGAGAATTTCCTTGTTGACTTCACAAATAAATCAGATGAATCTGAGGAAGAACCATTGCCAAAAGATGAAACTGACCCAATATTAGAAAATGAGGATGACTGGGTAGAATATGAGGATTGTTTTGGACGAACAAGAAAATGTTTACGCGAAGATTTGTCCTTGATGCAGGAAAAGGATCAATTGATCAAACAACAAATTATAACCAAAAAAGGAATTGATCCAAAAACCAATGATATTATTGACCAAAACTATGTTGAGGGAGAGAAAGAACCTGAAATAGAAATCATGAGAAGAAAGTGGGAGGAACAAACACATAAACTAGCAGATAAAGTAAACATACACTACCAAGATATTTTATTTGATGAAGCTAGAACTCATGGTGTTGGTTACTATGCATTTTCACAAGATGAGGAAGAAAGAATCAAGCAACAGGAGAACTTGTTCAATTTAAGAAAGGAAACAGAGAAGAAACAGAGGGAGATAAAAGAATTGAAAGAATTGAGGGAGAAAATGGAACATAACAGATTGAAAGCGGCTAAAATTAGACAACGTATTAGAGCAGGATTACCTATAGACGTAGTAGAAGAGGAGTTTAGAGAAAAGAATGATAATATATCTAATGAAAATGAATCAGGAAATGTACATAATACAGAAGAGAATTTAATCGAAATTGAAGAAAAAGAAAATAGTGAAAGCCAGATTATACAAAGAGATAAAGAAATAGAAAAAGAAAATAAAATAAAAGCTTTAGGAGAACTTCTAGGCAAGAGAACTCATTGGTATGAGATGTCTCAGGAAGAATGGGTTCATAAATGTAGGAAAATAAGAGTCAGCGAATTTGGACCAGTATATGAAAATTTTAGAAGTGCTGGTTATTTGAATCCTCAAAATGCTGATACAGTTTCAAGTATTCATAATAATGACAAATCTCATTCATATGAAATAAATGATACACAAAACAGTAATGAAATAAATATAGATTCTTATGATATACCACTCCCCCCTAGCTTAAATACAAATGATTACAATACTGAGCATAATAATTTGACTGAAACAATAAATCAGAGTAATTTTGTTCAGTCAGTTGATTCTAAACAATACAACTCTAGTAATACAGTGCAAAATCAGATGAAACAAAATAGGAGTATAGATGAAGCGAGTATAGCAGCTGGTCTCAAATACTTGAGAGAAAAATTTGAAAAAAGTCAGAACACTTAAAGCATTTACAAACTGATTTATACTATTTCACTATACATACTTGTAAATATAATGTATTGTATATACACCTGTGTTGTATAGAATATTAAGAATATTTGTGATAATAAAAAATTTATTTACAAAAATAATGTTTCGCATTTTCTAGTTTTTGTTTTTTAAACCTTCCTATTGTATTTTTGTTTCACTCGTATCCTTCTTCTGGTACTGCTAAGTCATCTTGTATACCTACATATTCATTAATTTCATTTTTATTTTTGTTAATTTCATTTTTATAAATGGTAAAAAAGAAAATAATATTACCAGATAGATCAATGTCTGAAACAACTGTGCTGCAATTTGGACAGTTTACATGAGTATGGATCATAGTGAATTTCTTCAAACAATATAAGTGAAAGAAGGTATCACAGTTAGTACACTTTTCGCCCTAATTAATAAAAATTATTAATATTATGTTGAAATTTTTCACATGAAAAAGGCATATTAGGTAGGAATAGCATACATGAAAAATAACTTGTTTGCAAAGGCAACAGGTATTTAAATTGTTTTCATATGTAGCTCTAAAATATGGCATTAATTCTGTTATACTTCTTACACCCATATAGTAATAACCATCCTGTAAATGTCATAAAAATATAAAATTAATCAGTAGTACTGTAAATAGTACTGTAATGTATTTTGAATTTTTATCAATACCTTATAAATCAACCATTTTCTATTAACTATATCCTCCAAAAATTTTTCAGCACCTGCCTTTGACATTTTTATATCTAATGAAGAGCATAAATTTAAGCATATTGTACTTTGTATACATCCATTGCGTGATGTTATAATTTCAGAAAACATAGTCCTTAACAGAGCCAATTGCTCTTTCGAAAATTCAGTTTGGTACCTAGAAGATATCATGAATATCAATAAACTTCATACAAAATTTCTACAGATACTGTTACTTAACAAATTATGAAAGTAAAATAAAGACATCATAACTTATTTGTAAATCCATTCAATTTGGTTTAACAGTATGTGGGCCAATTTAAGAAAAAGATAAGTTAAACATCCTAAATGATTATAAAAATTCATAAAACAATTATGTAAAACTGAATTTTGATATATTAACAATTTCTAAAACATATACCTGGTTATTTCATTAAGCGTAGTACTTATTAGAACCCAATATAATTTGCCAGTAATTTCACACTGTGCTTTTTTGATTAACATGTTTAAGGGCTGCAATTGTTCATTTATTTGATTTATTATTACTGATATTCTATTATCACCTAAAATATACAGTTTTGTTTATACAGATACAATAAAATAGATACATAAAAATATGAATTGGATTTGACATTACATAAGAATTTACTTACCAAATAATTTAATAATTAAGTCCTGTATTTTATTTTCAATTAAAAGACCTTCATGTACAATTGCTTGTAGAACTATTTTATGCTTATTGCTATAAGCCATGTTTTATTTCTGTAAACAGACACAAGTATTATGTTTTTATTTCAGATTATTAATGTTATTAATGTGTAATGTCAAAATACTAAAGTTTTACAAGTGAATTAGGAATTATTTCTGAATTAGTTAGTGTAACTTCTATAAAATGTTTTGACTAATTAAATAAATACATATATATATATATATATATATATATATATATATATATACAAAACTATGCAACGCAACCCGCAATTATGTATATAAACGGAAAAGATAAATTTTCATATAATGATATTATATAAAGAAGTTTTCTATTTATGCAATTTTGTAGTATTTTTTTCGTTGGTAATGTTCAAAATACTACATTTTACACCTTAAAACAACTGAGCAACTAATGAGCAAATGTGTATATAAAATATAACCAATAAAATTTACAAATAGTTTTAAAACATATCTCACAGTGTTTCTCAAGTAACAAAGAAACGTAAATCCTTTCAGGAGAAACACAATCATATAGTAATTAAGAAGTACAACAAATAATTTTTATAAACTTCTTCCATCTACCAAACATCTATTCTAATATATAAAAGATTAGACAATAGAATTATACATAGTTGAAACAATAAATTTCATTGTTTTATACTACACAAATGCTAGGTTGATTGATCGAGATTCTGTTTTATTAACTGACCATCATTATTCCTACCGATTATTAAAAGTGATTTTGTGAACTAGGCCTTTTATTTTTATATTAAGTGAACGTATTAAGAAACGTTTTAAGCTAGTATAACTTGAAATTAGATACATCTTTGAGAAAACATGTCGAATCTAACGAAAAGTGTTTGAATTTCAATTTTAAAGGGATTCCTAAGTTTTTCATACTATGAAAATTCGAATCACTTCGAATATGATTCAGTACTATAACTTTGGAAAATCTTGATAATTCTTGAGTTTTTAAAGCTTTAATAAGTCTTGATATCTTATATAAGATATTGAAGATAGGGTATAATATGAAAGAATGTAGATATGAAACCTTAAATACGTAAAGCCTATATTAAAATTCACGTAAGCGATAGATTAAGATTCACAACTAAAAATTTATCAAAACTTTTAAGTTTTAAGTACTGAATTATATTTGCATTCAAATTCGCCCTTGCATACATATGTATATTCAAAATGATTTAAGCTTCTTTCAGATTGGTACCTATGCGGTCAATCTTTTCTTATTCTTATATTTCACAAATATAGATTAATTCTTCATAATATGGCAATTATTATTAAATAAGAAATAGAAGGTTTAATACTATATACTCCTAATGAAAAATTGTAAGCAGGATATCAATCTACAAATAAATTTTGCAGCTCAAAATAAATATAGTCCTTAGTACGGCTATATCAATGGATATTGTTTCTTACTGTTTTACTTTATAACTGTGATGCATAAATATATTATTCTTAACATAGAAATTTTAAATAAATTTATACAGATATATAGCTATACAGAAACAAATGTTTCAGATATTTATATCTCATATTCAATGAAGTAGAACTACTTTAGGAATTTTCTAGAAATACACCTGCCTCGATAACTAGCCACGATAAGGCTCGATGTACGGTCAGCTAGCAAAGCATATCAGTAACGTTAAAATACTTGATTGTGAGAACCACTGTTACTGCCGCAACTTTACTGTATTATCATCGATGGGTGCAACGAGCATACGGTCAGTTCGAGTTCGAGCGCTACAGTATCATGAGAGAAAAGCATCGAGTGAGAGATGTGTTGACTCAAGTGAGCATCATGATCCATTCGAATATGTATTAATTTTCTAATATCGGAAGAAACGACAACAGGAAGTATCGTCGTGCACTAAAGTGAGGAAGAGGGACTAGAAAAGAGAGTGGAGGCGATCTAGTACATAGACATTGAGAGCTATCTCTGCTGCATAGTACAAGCTGTATCGCCAGGGCGCGAGGCCGCGACCCTGAGCCCGATACGCGGAATAGGACGTTTCGATAGCGGAATAGTGCGCGCAACGAATACGTGTCAAACATCGGTCCACGGATAAGCGCAAAGTGGAGCATCGTAGCGTACGCGGTGCTATCTGCTATCATTTGCTCGCGAAAAGGTCGAGAGTTCATGATCATTCAGTGACTCGAAACGATGATTCGACTCGTCGTTTGACGACGATCATTTTTTTTTCTTTATTTATCACTGCCTGAACGATAAAAAACTATTAGTAGGCAAAACGACGAATTTTTTCTCCCTGCTCTCTCGCTTCTTAAGTGGATATCTCGTTGACCAGTGTTATAACCTGTTAAGATCGAACGTTTCTACGTTACATCGTTCAGAAAGATTTCTTTGAAAAAGAGAATTTTGTGAATCGGAGAGTGATTATTGTATAGTGATAACACGATCCGAAGATGCCGCTCTTCGGTAAAAAGGATTCGAATAAAAAGATCAAGAAAGATGGGAAAGACGATAAATCGCCGTCTGTCGAGGACAAATACATCCTAAAGGAATTGCTTGGAACGTATGTACTATACATCGCTACGGACTATGTATTGAAAAGTAATAGAACCGATTGTACAAAAATTTTGTATTCGTGTCTTTCATATTGTCATTAATTTGATATTGCTCGATAAACCACTTAAGAATTACTTCGACTGCGGATTTCAATGCATTCATGGGAAATTTTATGATGCAGAAATGTATAGAATCAACATAAAGTACTTAGAATATAGTACAATTTTTATAAGGATATAGTATAACATTTATAGTATTTAAAATATTGTACAGTATTATACTCATAATATTTAGTAGTGTTCATAAGAATATCCATAAATAAGAAAAAAAGGAAAATTTGCATATAATCGAAATAGTATTAACTTGGGATATGTTCTTAAAGAGTTAATAAAATGATTGATTCTAGTCATGAATTTGATGCTGAACATTATTATTACTTGTAATCGGAATTTAGGCGAAAGATTGTCAAAGTCACTTTCCTTAACCCTGTTACAATCTTTGAATTTTTATGTCTTAATTTCGTTCTTGTTGAAATAAACAAAAAGACATCATGTATTTTTAAGAAAATTTTTATCATATAATGTTTATAGGAACGAAAAGTTATTTTAATTAATTAAAAGTTAATTTAATTTTTATAGTTAACAAATTATGTGATGATTTATGAAAAAATTAATATTATCGATGTATGTATATAAAATATTTCTAAGCGGTTTATTTTTAATGCCTTATCTTATTCAATTAAACATAAATGAAAATTATGTCAAATAAACTATGGAACTTATAGAAAGAATATAAATTGTTATTAAATAAAATAGATACTATAAGTTTATTTACATTTACAAAAACATTTTGTTTTTTATATTTGTAAACAATATTTGATTTAACTATATTAAGTTCCATTAGTAATGTTGCAAGATATTTTGTAACAGATTGGGAAAGAGAAAGTACTTCCCATTAGCAATAAATGTTGTATAACTATCATAATTTTTTGACATACTTGGTAGTTATGTTGCTATTCAAATTACCTCAAGTACTTTTTCATTTAGAACAATGATCAATATGTAGTACTATAGCATATAATTAAAAATTCTATTGTCATATTAGAACACTTGTATTAAATATGTCAATGTTAATTGCATGCAGTCTATTATTATATTAGTAGTCTGGGTATCAAATGTTCTGGCACAATAATTAGTAACTGAATATAAGTGCATAAGTCATGTTACATTCATGCACTTTTTTAATGTATTGTAATGTAATATGTCAATTTTTATGATTTCCATTATTATATTTATTTATTTTATATTTATTTGTATAGGGGTGCTTTCTCTGAAGTACGTTTGGCAGAAAGTAAAGAAAAGCCTGGTCAAATGTTTGCTGTGAAAATCATTGATAAAAAAGCATTGAAAGGAAAAGAAGATTCTTTAGAAAATGAAATTAGAGTGTTGCGAAGGTAATATTTAGCTTCTGTAAATAAATTTATTTGAATTTCTCTTAAGTGTTTAATTATTGCAACTTATATTGTATTTTTTCAGGTTAACACATCCAAATATTGTTCAATTACTGGAAACATTTGAAGATAAACACAAAGTTTATTTAGTTATGGAATTGTGAGTGTTTTCATTCGTCTATAAATTAGTATACATATTATAAGCTTATAATTAATTTTTGTTTATCTTTTTATATTAGGGTTACCGGTGGAGAACTATTTGATAGAATTGTTGAGAAAGGTTCCTATACAGAGAAAGATGCATCAGGTTTAATAAGACAAGTTTTAGAAGCTGTGGATTATATGCATGATCAAGGTGTTGTGCATAGGGATCTTAAACCTGAAAACCTTTTATATTATAATCCAGATGAAGATAGCAAGATCATGATTAGTGACTTTGGACTATCAAAAATGGAAGACTCTGGTATTATGGCAACTGCTTGTGGTACTCCAGGATATGTTGGTATGACTCATTGTCATTTAGTTGGATATATGTATATATGATTTATTTTTTTTACAATATTTTGACATCTTTTTTTTATTTACAGCTCCAGAAGTCTTAGCACAAAAGCCGTATGGAAAAGCTGTAGATGTGTGGAGTATAGGAGTCATTTCTTACATCTTATTATGTGGTTATCCTCCATTTTATGACGAAAACGATGCGAACCTGTTTGCACAAATTTTAAAAGGTAATAAAGCTATTTTGGGATACAAATTTTTTTTAGTATTTGGGAGGACTATACTATCACTTCAATTTAGGTACTACTTTTAGGATTCACAAACACATGCAGCTGCACATTAACTTGAAATTTTAATTTTTAAGGTATTATTCTAGTTTTTGTATGCTGCTATATACATGCTAGTGTAGTAAGTAAATGATCTTTTGTGTATGTCCGCGTTTTTTATGAAAGTTATTAGTTGTTAATGTTCAAAACTTAACATTAAAAATTCTATTACAATATCTGTATTGTCTGAGTAAAAAAGACGATTAAATGGGATTTTTTATAGTGAAGTACAAGAAACAAATTTATGTCATACAGTGTGAGAACCTAACAGTACTTCTTCCAAATAAAATAATTGATTTAAAAATTAAATAAATCATAATAAAATCGTCTACTCTATAGCAAGAAGCTAACCAGACTGTTATAGGTGAATTTGAATTTGATTCGCCGTACTGGGACGATATCAGTGAGTCTGCAAAGGATTTCATTCACAAATTGATGTGCGTCAATGTCGAGGAACGCTTTAGTTGCAAACAAGCCCTTGCACATCCTTGGTAAGATCATTATTGCACTTATATATTGTATATGATTTATGTTATTTGAAATTATTATATTTTTGCATAAATTTATATTCAGTAATGAAGTTATATTTAAAAATTCGCAATTCGCAATATTTTGAACGTCTTCTAGATTTGATGTTTGTAATTTTTGAAGAGTCGTGTTTTAAGATTCAAGCAATAAAATATTACAGGAACTGAATTGTTCTTAATAATAAGATAAATATGGATTAAGTAAGTAAAAGGATTACATTAATTTCGTTATACATTAATTAATCCTACAAGATTAATTATTGAAGTATGTGTATAAATTCCCTATGTGTGTAATAGTTGATAACTCATTTTAAATTAAAATATGAAATGTATATGTACCCACATATCAAAATTTTCAGTAATTCTCATAAACAAATATCTTAACATATTATTTTAACAAATCAGTCAATATATATTTTGCTTAACATATCATTTTTAATAAATATATTTTATATTAATAAATATACTTGTTTAATCAATCATGTTTTATATGTAATGCAGTATCGTGCAATTAATTTTTTTCAGGATATCCGGCAATGCTGCTAGCAATAAAAATATCCATGGTACTGTATCAGAACAACTTAAAAAGAATTTCGCCAAATCAAGGTGGAAGGTTAGTATAATTAGATGATTATCATGTTGCTGATTGTATGTGTTTGCTCGCCAGGCTCCGTAGGAATGTCTTCCTCTTCTCTCATGGTTGCAGCAAGCCTACCACGCAGCCACGGTCATACGTCAAATGCAACGGCTGGCACTCAACAGCGGCCAGCAGCAGCAGGGCCCAGGATCAACAGGCCCCTCCAGCGGCAACCCCACGCCATACCCCGATCAATCGCAATCCAACCCCAGTTACCAACCCAGATCAGTGGAGCCTCCAACCAACCTCAATTGAAGGAAATACGCGAGTCACCATTGCCGGTGTCAAGCTTGGTGGTCTCGAGTCCTATTCCCATTCCGATCACTCCAAATTCACCATTATACTTACGCAACAAACGCTTCAAGCTGTGGGGTAGCACACGCACCGCTCTGTCTACTCTATTTCAAACGAATGTATCGTATCTTAGAAAGCAAAGAAAGTATAAGAAAAGCTGAGTCACGCTAAGTTTCTTCTAATGAAAAATATCGAAGTCGTCAGGTGGCCGTTTATTCTCTTACCGAGTTATTATTCAAATACTGGTAAGAGTTTGTATAGATTCCAGCTAATTCGCTTTATTGTGGTCTCCTGTGACATGGTTGCCACCGATCGTGTATATTACAAAATTACACACGCTCGCGAGTGCGCGCACATATACACACTTAAATACACGTATAAACAGCCCGCGCGATATAAGGCGATTTTCCGAATGTTTCTCGTTTTATCGTCCCTCTCAGTTTTGTTGGCTTTGTTTCGACAATTTCTAAATAGATCTTCTCATTTTGTTAGTATATATTTCACAGTAGAATTAAATCCCGTAGCCATCAATAGTGATTTTAAATGACGATATGTCAACAGCATTGATTTGATCAAGTAAAGATGTAGTTAATGTATTTAGATAAACTTAATGCTAATTGTGAAATCTTGTAACGCAAGAAAGATCTTGCTCGATCAAATCTGCTAAATGTATAAAGAAAGAAAAAAAAAAAGAAACTATGTGAACAGTACAACGACAAGTTTTTATCTTTTATAAGGTTTGGTGTAATGAATAGTAGTTGTTTAGATGATTTTTTGCTATGTGAACATCTTACTATATTCTGGCTAAATATGTTTTAAATTCCATAAAAACCGATACGCAGCTTTTGACCCGGTACTTATTCGAATGAATGATATGGTCGAATATATCTTTTGAAACAGCGTTTTTTCAAGAAACACGAAACAAAAGACAAATTAAGTAAGTTTTTTGTAAGACAGATTACTCCAAATGAGGAGAAGAAAAAGAATTCTTGCCATATGGAATCGTGTTGTGAGACTGTATGAGATCTGATTTTTATCAATATTTGCTTTTATATTTCCCTCAATGATTACTATACATGTTTTATTTTATGACATAAATGCAAACATTTATATACGAGTCATGTACAGTACACTGTATTGCAAGATATGTACATTGTGTACACAGATACTTGTTCTGTTACATAGTGATATTAGTACACTTTAAGAACTCCAAAACAGAGATCTACTAATTAGATTTAATATGTATATACATACATGTATATTGCTCTACTGATATTTTTATCGATATGTTGCACTGAAATTTAATGGAAAATGTACATAATTCATACACGATTCCCTAATTGTCTCTTTGCAAGATGCAAATATAAAAAGCATGTTATATAATGTCGAATTTTTCACTTTTTTATAATATTTTTTAAAGACAATTATATTTTTATACGCTTTGCAATTTTTTCTGATCTAATTGTTTTTATTGTATTTCTTTCCTATTAAAAAAATCGTTGTTGTTCTTCAAATAACGCATAGAATAAAATTGGCTCATCTTCGGAAAAAGTAGAAAGCACAAATCTAATTAGATAAGAGCTAACGATTTATATATTTTGCTGTGTTATAAAAGAATGTACATATTATTTTTATATGTTACGTTCCTTGATGTAAATGTGTAAGTATTTTCAATATGCTATGAATAGTTCAATACAAATATTTTTGTATTTAATATTTTGTTGTAGATTACAGCGATTATATATCATTGCATAAGTTCCAAAAAAAAATTGAAATATAATCTAGCTATTTATATTTGTATCTTTTTATAATGTGAAGAATCAGTGAATCATATACAGTACTCAGTATTTGAATTACAACAGGTACTTCAACGAAATGTTCTGAGATACTTTTAGTATTTGGTGGTATTTCTTTATTTTTTTACAAATAATTGCAGATAAGTGCAATACCGTATATACCGTAATCTTGTGATAATGATGCTACTGTGGTCTCTTACTCAATGGTATATCGATATAAAAATATTGATACTAATAAATATTGAGAATTTTCATTGAAATAGGATATAAAATCTCTCTCAATTGGAAATGTATCAAATATTAATTTTTCACGATGATGATGATCAAATTCCACGTTTTATTATATAGATGAGAAAAATACATTATGTATTAATATGCGGAAAATTGTATCGACAAAATTCAATGTTTTTTCAGTGTCCTTTTGAAATAAATCTAAATTGTACTCAATGAAATCTAAAAGGATCATATATGTTATATACATACTATGATAGAGAAAATTATTGCTGTTTATCGAGCGGGCACTCCTTTTGTCATAAATTGCTATCTCTTTATCTTTAAACAATAAATATAATAATCACTCTGAACTCTCATATTAGACATCCGTCCGTGTACCGGGCACTATTCGTATAATTCATAACTATATAAAAAAGGGATTCGTGTTAACGCTACATAATAATTTTGAAATCGATAATAATTATATTAATTATAAGATAGACATTGTTCTAATAAAATTAAACAAACTACATATAAATTGATTTAGAACATGACGTATATGATGGAAGTTAAGATACATACAATGATCATCATTTTGTTTCTTGTCGAAACATTGTAGTATCAAAAATTTCAATTGATAAACAGGTCTTTCATTGCGCAAAAAATAACGCACCATTCTAAAGTGCCTTGGATGACACGATGATGGAATGTCAGATAAATAAATTCAAAAATATGTTACTCGATGATTAGAATCAAATATCATTTATCTTTTATTTAGAAAATAGATTTCTATTTCTATATCCTAATCTAAATATTTATTTGCATTATATCTCACAAAAAAATATTTGAATTCAGATATTTAATAGAATTATGTAATTTTATTATAATTTTTTTATAACCAGCATCGTGTCATCTAATAAGAAAGGTTCGTTAATAAGCATTTTTTTACGCTAAATATATTGTGCATATGAGCTTGTAACTTAAAAATTCTAGAAGGAAATAAAAGAAAAGGAGCTTAGCTTGTATTTAGAAACGAATTATAAAAAAAGAGAAGAAAACGATAAAACCGTGCCACATGAATAAACATATCGGCAGGAATATTGCAAAATGTGATTATAAAAATAAGCTGATTTTAAATAGCAATGAAAACAACTTGTTACTGCAGTTTTATTCGATGAGAAAAAAAATAACATCAGACTGATAAGAGTGTGTATGGAGCGAACGAGGAAGAGAGTGAAAGAAAGAAAGAGAGCGAGAGGGAGGGAGAATGCACTGTTGTCTAAAATGTTTTAACTGTTGCCTATAAATTAAGCGTAATTGAGCTCCTATATTTACCGACCGATTACAAGAATAACTTCTTCCTATTGTAACTTTTTCTCATTGCACAAGCCTTGCAATTGTTATGCTTACAATTTGTGCATGTGAGAATGATTATTACCAGACGTTTCATTGTTAATTATACTTGATACAGAGGATCAGAATCGTTAGAAAAAAATTTAATGACACAAATTTATCAACTCTACGCAGAAAATTTTAGCAAATCAGAATCTATCAAACCAATTTACAGTGCCAATGTATTCCACACATCCAAAAAGAGCTGTTGAAATCGCTAATTTTTTTGAGACATGTAAAATATCAAATTTTTGTAAATTACATATTATATTCGAATAGCTGATATTTTCGAAAATAAGATCGATTAAATTTTTAATAATATATTGCTTCATCAGACAGACTAATTTTTTTCGTTCAAAAATAGAGAAAACTGGTTTGTAAGTTCGAGGACTATAGAAAGCGGATATCAAGTATTTCGAAATTAATAAGATCTTTTTTAATTTCTTAATTGTGGTGCTACAAAACGGATGTTCGATACTACTATTTCATGGAATGTTGATGAATAAAAAAATATGTATATATATACACATACCAATATATATATATATATATATATTTAGCTGTCTTAGCTTGTTTGAGTATCGCATTAATGTAATCATTCTTTTCTATAGTCATCCTGAGTTGTAAGATTGTTAATTAAAAATAAAACAGAAATATCGGAACGCTTATAAACTACAAAATAAGTAAATTAATCGCACTTTAATTTAATGCACATTTAATGAAAGTTTTCCTTTCGGATATGAAAACGAATGCAAATATAATAAAAATATGGACGATGCAAATGATAACAATAATAATAACCCTATAATAACATTTACAGAATTGCGTGTGTTTGTGTTTAAAATTAGGCTATTTTTTTATACAAATTATTTTAAATACATTAACAATGATATGCTTTATTTTATAATTTGTTAACTGATAAATGTGTAGCAGTTTCAGTTTGCATATTATATAGACAAAGTAAGAATTTTACATGATTATTACATTTTATATTAGTGATTTATCGACATATAGTGGCTGCCTTTATGAAATACAAAGTTATGGACTGATAATCCATGAATCATGTAAAACGATGTTTTTTTTACGGAATATGAAAAAATTAATTAGTTCGAGTACAAGAATAGAGTAATAAATAAATGCATTCAATAACTTGACAAAAAAAGTTTACATTACACCATATAAATTGATCTTTTTACAACTACTTACATCTTACTTAATTTTTATTTATAATAGTATAAATCTTTACTATTCCTTAAATTCATGGCAATGTGTTTGTAAAGTTTATTTATTATACAGTAATATACAATTATATAATCAACAAATAATATTAATATTTGTTAATTGTGGTGATAAAAAATAATAAACTTTACATTTATTATAAAATGTAATGTAAACTTTTGTGTTAGACTGTAGTTTGCTATAACGTTCCTACTACACAGTGATTTCAATATAATATGTTTAAAGTTTGGCTTAAATTCCAAGTAGTTGTTAATACTATGTAATGAAACATACAAATGATATATATATAACTATATAACTGTACTTAGTAAAAAAATTGAAAATTAAATTAATATTCATAGTTGAAATACGTAAACAATAATAAATTACACAATGAATGATTCTATAAATTTCCGAAGTAGCAGCCACGAGAGATTAACATTAATATTGACATTCAATATATTACTAGGCATCGTTAATAATACCGTTTAGTTGATGCTTCTTTCTTCCTGGAAATCGCATTTTATTTCTACTTTAATGTCGATTAATATGATTTCTGTTTGATTAGTTATATCAATCAATTTAGTTATACAACTGAAATAAGTGTGAAAAAATACTATAAATAGAAAATATACTTGCACATTCCTATATATGTTAAGTTTTTGGTAGTAACATCTGAAAATAAACTGTTGGCCCCTTATGTGTAATTTGTATAACTTTTCAACGCTTATCAATAATTGAAAATAAAGTGTTTGGAATTTCATATAGTTCATACATTTTGAACTAAATGAACACTTTTAATATTATGTATTATACCAAATGATATTATAAACGAAGCAACCTTACATTATATTAAATACACATATTTTAGCCTTCGTATGCATTTAACGCTTCCCGTAATTTATCTACAATTTTTTGATAAAACTTAATTTGCTCCGCGAGATGCGTTTTCATTGCTTGAGTTAAATGTATTTCTTGTTCTGTTTGAAAATGCGTTTCTTCGGCGAGAAGAGCTCGTGCTATTACGTCGGTTCGATGAGATAAATCTCGCAATTGTTGCGGCTCCATTTTATGTTCACTTACTAACCTTTCGTAATCTTTACGTTTTTGTACAGCAGTCTAAACAGGTTAAAGAAAAAGAATGAAGCAAATTAATAATACAAAAATTTCTTCATAAGACTATACCTTAAAGAATCAAATCTTTCTTATCAGTTACCTTGTGTATGCTAATTACATCTGGGAAACTACTGATGATTCCTCTATAAATATGAAATTTATCAGACAAAGGTTCCCAATCAAACTTAGGCTGTTCTTCGTATAACTTGCCGATATCGTTATAAGCATCTCCCGTTATTTTTAACGCGTAGGTTAATCTTCCTCGACTACTATCGTCGCCTTCTAAAGCATGACTTAATGCACTAAAACTTTGACCAATTTTTTGAAATTCTCTCTTATAAAGAAGGCTTTTTTTTGTTTGATCAACAGCCATAGCCATAAAATTTTTAACAACCGGATCCAATCCGCTTATAAATCTACTGAAAGCATCCGTTTGAATTTCCACTTTTATAACATCCAAAGTTGTTTCAGGACATTGCACAGCATTAAAGTAATTTACGCCTAATAATTCATCTTTCTCAGCCTGTCTCTTGCCAGCCTTCCACCTTTTCTCATCTGTACAAGTTATAAAATGTTCCCATACGCGACTACGCGCCAGTACAGGATGCCTACAAACGTAATCAACGAATTCTTGTAATTGTGTGCGTCGATGTTCGATAAATTGTTCTTCATATCTCCCTGATATTTGTTTATCTGGCAATGGTGGAATGGGAATAAAACAATATTTTTCTTCCAAACGTTCGTGTAGCCAATCAAAATGTTTGTATCTTCTTGAAACTTGAATATTGTTGAACTATAACAAAGAATCAATGATAATTCTGTGATTTATTGTTACAAGGATATAAGGATACAAAAATTAAATACCGTTGGTGTAAGTTGATAAACTATGAAACTTTTAAGACCCTTCAGTTTAGATTCTTTCTTAGGAGATGTAACTACACAGTTATAGGATTCCCCTCTTGAACTCCACCTAAAACGTCCACCTTCAATTTCTTCAATATATATTTTCTCATTTTCAGGAACATTTGCTACTCTCATCCCTAATAAATAACTATCTTCTCCAGACTTTATTAATGTAGAAAATTTATTATTTTTCTTTGGTATGTTGGGTATAGGCCTTTCAGGTATCACAGAATGAATAGTTTGCATAGAAACTGAATCTCCATAATCAACACTATTGTGCTGTTGTAATTGCATCATATGTTGTTGTTGCTGCTGAGGAACATACGCTTGCGTTTGTCCAACTTCTGAATCGTCATCCCATTCATCATCCCAATAATCCCCTGAACTTTGTTGGGATGATGTCATTGCATCTAATGCACAAGAAAATTTGAATATAACAATCTTTCAAATTAGTACTTCCGCAATTTTAAAAATTTGTTCATATGTAATGAAACAATTTAAGTATACTTGGAGCAGATGCTGAAGTGTCAACAATTTGAACATATGCCGCTGGAAACAATCCGGACTTTCCACTTTGATTAAAACCTTCACACCATCCATCACCCACATTATCCCTCATAACAGTCAACATTTCTCCTGCTGTGATAGACAACTCTGCTGTTCCTGGCTCTCCAGTGAAGTCATATAATGCTCTTACCTAGAAAAACAAATATTTAACGTTAATACAATGAAAATATATTCGAAAGTGAAGAAAGTTATCTTGAAAAGTTCGCATAAAAGAATGAGTCATAATGCATAAAACTGATCTAACACTAAACAGTGATATATCATTCGTTTTTATATTCTTAACAGGTTTTACACACCTGGTGGCCCTCCATTGTAAGTACATGTACTAATAGTAATTTCGAATTGCAACAACTGGTGCGGCAACTTTTCGTCTCCTTATTTCAAATTGTTTGATTGCACCCGGTCACATACCTACACCGATCTGCTTACCCGTATGACTGACATTTACGTATTTGTGCTTTAATGTGTGTGCGATTCTGTGCCACATAAATGGAAAATTTAAACGACTGTACACCACTACTGTCCGCGAAACATAATACGCTTTCATGTCTTCGGAGAATGGTGTATTTCTTATATGTGAATCACATCCATATCGAAAATCGGAAGGAAATTCTAGATAATAGGAATAGACAGGCCGATGGAATATAATTCGATGAATAGAAAAAAAACGAAAGAAATTATTTTATGATTAGAGGTTAGAAACCGTAAAACACGGGGCGTATAAAATTACGAGCCGCTACTGATTTCGGATCCGCCTCTATGAAGTAACAAGTAACTCTCATATCGCTTATTAAACTTTTGTCTGGGTGTGTACACTTGAACGAACCATTTATACAGTTGCGAATGAAGAATTAAAAAGAGAAATTGCGCATCTTATGTAACACACAAAGAAAATAAAATTCTTTTATATCAACGTAAATTTTAAATATCAATTTCTTATATGAGTTTTTCATATATTAAAAATTTAATAAATGGCCAATGAAAATAATGTTTAAAATGATCATTATATGAATAAAAAAATGAATTCTTCCAATTTTTTCCTCTTTTACTTCCCTTTTTTCGAAAATAATAAGTTTCAAATACACATGATTAATAAAAAAACAGAATAACAAAAATGAAATATAAATGCATACACTTTCTTAGAAAATTTTATTATTTTGGATATTATTTCTTTATGTTTAATGTTGGAAATTTTGTAGTTACATTTAGAATTATCTTAATGGGAGGATTTCGATTCCTTGGCATTCTGTAGACTTTGAGTAATGTATAATTTTGCTAAACTTTGAGCACAGAACTGAGAAATGTGTTCACTATATGTATTAATCTGTCCAGCAACGATCATTGGATTCAGTCTAGGAGGAACAGGTAAAGGTCTCATTAATTTGTTGATATCATCATCTGGCAATGGAGGCTCATCTTTAGCAGCTCTAGCAGCATTCTCCTGAGCTCTCTTAGCCAAAAGTCTGTTTTTCTCTTGCTGTTGACGAACAACTAGCTGCTGATATCTATTGAACTTCATAGCTTCTTGATTTAATTCATCCACACGATCCATTAAACAACGTAACTGGTTTTCCAAGACTGTGGCTGTTCCGAGATCTAAATACTTAGTACCTTCTTCCTCGGGAATCATTTCCTCTAGTTCAGACATCATTATATTAGTCAAGTTACTGTTCTTAATCACAACTGGGATCTCAATGAATAAATTTTCGTAACCAATCTTCAAAGTACGTAATGCTTCTGGTGTAAATTCACCTTCCTTATACATTTGTATAGCTTGGGGAGTAAGCCTGTATGCTTTTAAAGTTAAAAAACCTCTGGCTGACTTGGCTGTATCATATATAAGCACCACCGATTCTTCGATGGATGTTTGATAATGATATTGTGATTCTAATAGAGATACGTTTAAGAAATTGCCAACGTCTGCGCTCTGATACCATCCAACATGGAAATGATCAACATTTACCCTGAAAAAAAGGAGATTTTTGCTTATTTATACTGTTATACACTAATTAATCTGTTAGTACTAAATATTATTTACCATCGAAGACGACGCATCATAGCAAGCTGATATTCTTCTTCGTCCATGATCTCATCGTTTTTGGGAAAAGGGAAACAATTGGTAATCTCGAGACGATTTTGAACAACTAAACCAAGCAGAGCACCTTGAGCTACATCCATGTTACTCATCGATTCTTCGTGACAATGCTTTACCATTTTCATGACTACTAACCCGTCGCATTGCACATAATCTATTCGAGGCTCTACCTCGGGAATTCTCCTAGTTTGAGTTCTTGAATTCATTTCTAATTGAAAATTAATACTAACGTAACCTTTTAAACAATATGCTTTCAGACACTTTCCTATCAATTAAGGTTAGGTTAAAGTGTACCTCTTATGCTTGAAGAAGCAGAGCATAAGAGAACAAACATAACATAGATACGGAACTATACTTATTCTATGTATCATGGTCCTCTAACGAGTCGAGTTAGTAGAAACAGAAAAAATGTAAAGCTAAACAAATCAAATAGCTATCATGATCATAATATGCATTAGAAATCTTGATGTACTATTTGAATGTAGATTATACGTGCTGATACATATTTATTTCATGACACATTTGCACCGCGTAAATGTGAAATGATCTACAACCTTCGTGAATTCATGACCGGTTTATAAATATAGAGTATACAATTCGTTGAAATATCAGATATTTATTACAAAAATAAATAATATGGATGGAAAAATGAAAAGATGGATTGAGTTAATTCAAACTGGAGAATTAAACGGTATAATAGAAGATATTCAGGTTTGTAATTTTTGTAATGATAATAAATTATATATAGTATATACAATAATAATAAATAATAATAAAATAAAATAATAATTGTCTTTTTGTGTCTATTTTCGTATTAAATCTAATATCTATATTTTTAGACAATCATACCCAAACAAAATGAAGACATTAACAGGTATATTTTTAAACTGTTATTGTATCTTTCGCACACTGCAAATAAATGCAATAGAGAAAATTATGCCATGGGAAAAGAGATCTATAAATTAACTTGTGCTCTGTGTTCAGTTTTAACCAATATATTAAATAATAATAAATTTGTTTGTAGTTTATTTCATATCATTCGTTGTTTGTTAGCAATGTATATGTTTGATGAAGCATACAATGTATGTGTTTATTTAAAAGCAGAGAAGTTATGTTCTAATTGTTCTAACGACAATGTGAGTGATATGTTAGTAAAAATAGCTTATTTGTGGCATAATGCAGTTAATAATAAATTTCTTATTCTACAAAAAGATCCATCAGGTTCCAAAGATAATTTACAATTAAAAGATATTATAAAATATGAATTAGAAATGATACAGATTGCATATCAAAATTCCACAAAACAATTACTTTCAAAGATTAGTTCATATTTGGATAAAATTATAGTCATGAATTCAGAAACAAATAAATGTTTATCTGATTTCTCTACATTTACCACTGATTACTTAATCCAGACGAAATTACTATTTAACATTGAAGAGAAGCATGTCATATGTCGTCATATGCTTCATATAACAAGTAGAATTATATGTGAAAATATTAATGAAGAGTGCCTTAAGTCACCAACCAAAACTTTAAATACTATGAGCAATTATTTTAAGAAGATTTTAGTTGAGGATGAAGAATGTTACCAATGTTTTCTATTGTTTGAGTCTATATGCCTTATACTTTTAAAGCCAGTTGAATATTTAATAGAAAATGATGTTAAAACGATTCAAAAGTTGGTCAATAGTTATGAAAGACTTACAAAAAGCTATGGATATACAGGATCTATTAAATGGGCTACATTCAATATTGTTCATATTTTAGAACCATTGTTTATATATTGGGAAACATGTATAAAAAGTGAGAAGAAAGTGTATATAAAAAATGACTTATTGTTGGAAATAATGAATCTAGTTGGATCTATGAGTATATGTTTTATCAAACAGACATCAGACAAATGTAAATCTTGCCAAAGTGAAAATTGTATGGTCAGAAAAGATATATATAATGCAATAGCTATAAAGACCAGATGTATCAATTTAATTAGCAAATTTTCTGCAAATGATTTATCAAAAGATATTTGTGTAATAGCTAGAAGGTTTTTGGAGCAAAATATAGCATTTATCTATGAAATGAAAGAATGTAAATGCAAATTGTGGACACATTTATGGTCCATCTCTAGCGCCTTGATTTACAATTTAGGCATAATATCTAGTTGCTTTTATGAAGAAAGCATATTTTTATTTTCTTTGTTATTTACTTCTATTATACGGCTTGATGGAATTGAATCGAAATCGCGGCATATCAATCTTCAGAAGCCCATTGCTTTCATATTACATAAAATTAGTAGTCTTCATTACAATCATGGCATGTACAGAGAAGCAATGACTGCAACTGCATTAAATGCGCTATTGAACTACGATGATCCAGATTCAAAAGCATTTCGCATGTGGACAAATATAAAACTCAAGTCTGTAACTTCCAAGAAAATTATGGAAATGACCATGCTAGCTTGCTTGAAGAAGGATAAGTCAAAGATAGAAGAATTAGGATTAACTGTAGAATTATCAAAATACGATCTTGTAGAATTATGTTTAAAGGAGGTAAAAGGTTTACAAGAAGCAAAAGTTAATCTATCTGTCGCAATTCAGAAAGTTCTTAGCGAATTAGAAACTTTAAAAGTAAACCCAATACAATACGCTTACGCGGTCCAAATGTTAGTATGTCATTCATTAAATTTCGATTACAACGAAGATATTTTAGAATGTATTAAGCAAGCTATCTCAAACTTGAAAGAAATTCAGGTGAATTACTCCGTTTTGTGTTTACAAGCCAATTTAGAATTTTACATCTTTGTAACACAATTGCGTGCTGTGAGCAAAAGGACTCAGATCGAAATCGAAAATACAAAATTCACATTGTATGCACCAAAAATAAACGAAATTGGAGAAAATGAATCTCGTAACGTAATACCAGCTTATAGCTTAATAAATATCAAGGAAGACTCTAGACTTATGACATACTTACAGGTGCCATTAAAAAAGTGGGAGAGATGTTTAAAACAAAATCTCGTAAGTTTGATTATCATCGCATCTTCCATTATATTGTTACTTAAAATTAATTCCTAAATATTTATGTATATTTATATTAACAGAAGGAAATTGCAAAGGGATACGAACCATTGATAACTTTACGTACATTAGTCATAGCAGGTGAATATGCTCATTTATACAGGTACGAAGAATGTGAAATTAATATATGGAAACTTGCATATGCATTAGCATTTGAATTACAAGATAATTCTACAATTATTTATGGTACATAAATATTAAACTTTCTTTTTTTAAAACATATAGAAATTATAATATTAATTAGAATATTATTAACTTCTTAGTTATTGGACGTTGCATATCTTTGAGGTATATTAATTATGAATGGATTAATACTGCTAAAGAGCTTGTCATCAAATTGAAAGATAATAACGATGAAGATATAATTTACGCGATCGCTATTTTTTGGATAAGCTTATCAGATTTCTACTTTGAATGTAACATGGTAAGTTTATTATCTATGAATTATTAAAAACATTATAATTATTTCATATATTTTATTCTTAGCATGATGACGCTAGAAAATTACTTGATGAGTCCAGAAAACTACCAGGGATTTCTTTCTTCAAAAATATAGCTGTATACTTATACAGCCTCGATAGAATTTTATACAATTGCTATTTATACAAAGAAAATATCAAACACGAAGAGTACACTCGATATATTGTTGAAACTTTGTATTCTCTGGTTAACTTAAACGAGGAACTTTCTGAAAGAAAATGTAAAATTTTTGTGTATAAACGCACTTTCTATCTTCGTAACTTGTAATGTTATATTCCAATATTTTTTTTAGGGAAACCTCAACATAAGTATCTCTTTGGATTCGACATACTATTCTCTGCCACTGTTAATTTGTCCTTACGAATGAACTGTTTATTATCTTTCCAAGAAATTAGCGCTCATTTAGTACGGCGATTAAAAACAGCACAAATGTTGGGGGCAGCCATAAGAGTTGCGGAAATTTTAAAATCCCTCTGTTACATCGACTTATCACGTTCACAACTAAACGATTGTGAAGTAAAACTTCAAGGATTGGAACATATTCTAAATATTGAAACATTTAAACTATCCATGAACAGTAATCTTGCGAAAATGAATACAGAAAATGTTTTAATAACGCCAACTCGAACTATAGATCCTATTAGAGATCTTCCTGAGAATAGTACCTCACCAGTTCTCCGAAATAAAATGTTTGATTTACCTGAATTTATGTGTCATAAAGATTGTAATTGTTATGTTTGCCAAAATACATCATATCATTATTTAGTATTTACAAGTACTCATATTAGAGCGCAATTATATGCATTACAAAAAAATACCACAGCTTCGTTACAACATTTCCATGGTGCATTTAAAATAAAGGAAAACTTGATGAAAACAAAAAGATACATATTATCATGTAGTAATGAATGTCTTCCTTGGCAAGAACGTTTTTACAGTATAGATTATGTATTATTATTAATAAACTTCTCTTACTTTCTGAGAAATTTTTCGAATACAAAACAAGAGAAAATAATGAGTATCATCTCTTTACTGATTCAAATATGCAACATATGCAAATTGAAAGGACATCCAATATACATGATTGTTGAAGAACTGATGCTTGATTATCGTTTTCAAAATATATTTAATCCTTCTGATTACTCTAGTAAGTATTTATGTATGTATAAATACAATGTAAGTTGAAACATAAAACTATATTTAATTTTTTACAGAATTTACAGTTCCTGATGCTTCTGATATCAACATAAGTAAATACGTGCAAAAGTCGAGCATTGAAGGAAGTATTTGTATAACACCAATTATTAATAATACTCGAGCGAAAAAACCTATTACTCTTCGGCGTAACCGAACTCCTCCTCTTTTAAAATTAACCAAAGTTAGTATGAACTTCAGTGACGATGAAGATGCTTCTTCACCACCATCCAGATACAAAAGGACAAGATCGCATAGTAGATTAACGAGACGAAAAATTTTCGATGAAGAATATTCTGAAACTGTTAATCAAACCGAACAGGAAACAAATCAATTCAAAAGAAGTTTGTCGTTGCAGGAATTGAATGATACAAAGCATCACTATTCGAACGTTTCGATGAAAGATATAATCAAAAAGATCGAGCTATTGGCACCAGAAATATCAGAACTTTTGAATGAAACAATAGATAATGTAGACGAGCTTGCAACAAGCGAAAATGTTCAGAAATTAATTAAAATAGTTGAAGACCTTAAAGTGAATACAATTTTGCAAAAAAATTCTAGAAAAACACGAAATTCAAAGAAAGCAACTTCGAATGACTGTAGTAAGATTAATGAAGTGATCGCACTATTTAAGGATTTTTCTATCAACAAAACAGAAGATAATTTGAATCCAACGAACAAAGAGAGTGCAACGTCTGAATTTCATGAAGGATCAATATCTTTTATAAAAAGAGATATTTTATCGTATCAAAAACAGAATAGAATTAACAAAGAAAATACAGAAAACTTGGATCAAAATAATTTAGATAATTTGAAAAAAACATTCACACGCGGAAGTGAAAATACTAGATTAAGAATTACAAGATGTATGGAACAGAATGTTCTAAATAAAGAATCACATAATGTAAGAACTAAAAAATCAAAAGAAAAATGATGATATTACAATAACCTGATACAACACTACCAATATTGCATATTAAATATTAGAAAGTTGAATCATAAAGAGACTGGTATTATGTATGTATTTTTTTATTAAGTATTAAAGTTAATTTATAATGAAAAAAATACCAGATATAATTAAAAAATTTTTCTTAATCACATTATATGTATTTTATGTACTGGTGTTATGAAGTAATTAAATATATTTCGTAAAATTTTTAAAAATATTTATTAAAATATTTCACATATGTACACATCTAGTAAAAAATAGTAAGAGTTAAAATTACTTAATGATATTACAAATGAAAGATTTGTTTACCTTATCACTACCCATTACTTTTCCTTTATAACATCTTATAAATAATAATTATATTTATTCCAATTAAATACTTTACAAACTTCATCCAATATTTTCGACAAAAAATTTTCCTCTGTAAATTTTTTTAATATTCTAAGTATCACACAAATTTTTGTATCGTTATATGGTATGGCCGATAATAATAAATAAATTGTTGCATTATTACCTAAAAGGAAAACGTAACATTTTATAATTTTATAAAATAATAAGTCAAACATTGAAAACTATTCACATGAATTACTGTTTTAAGTGATATAAAGTGTGAATAAAAACGTTCAAATAGCGGCAAAGTTAACAGTTATTACATAAATTGTTTAGAATGAATATGCAAGTATAATCAATGAAAAGAAAATAATGCTTAAAATTTTTGTTAAATCGGGTGAATGATTAAGTTAATGAATTTTTTCATTTACGAATCTTTTTATGTTCTGTTTCATATACGTTCGAAATCAAAAGTATATAAGAATATATTTATTTCACTATATAATCACAAAGCACAGATAAAATTTATAAGTTATATGTAATATAACTTATAAATCGCAAAATATAACAATTTTGTTTCTTTTTTTTCACTAGAGTAACAAAAGTTTTAAAAGAAAGAATATTTTTATATAATTTAATGTTACAGTAATATACTCTCATTGCTTGCATATGTTGCGAGAAAATCGTTTGCAAAAAGTTTTACTTTTATAACAGTATATACAGATACATGAAACTGAAAATGAGTACCTTTATAAAAGAAAACTGTTATGGCTTTATTTCCTCCAAATAAAGATATGTTGCAAATTTTTAAATTTCATGTGAATACACATTTAAATCTTAACAAAGTTACAAACATAATATATTTTTTGTACACATTAATTTATTTTTTTAAAGAAAACGGGAAAAACAGAAAGAGAAAGAACTCAAATATTTTAACTATTTGGAACATTAATAATGGCAAAGTCATAACATGTAGTTTTACAGTAAAATGCAAATAAATGGCCAACATAAACTGTAACATTATAATGTAATTAGAAAAATATCAAAAGAAAATTCTAAAAGATGTTACTTGATTGTGTAACAAGAAAGACAGATTAGAAATTCTTATGAACATATTCAAAAATGCTACATTATGGCAATAAATGCATTTTTATTTTTCTCTGCCATACAAAAATAATATGAAACTACAATAGCCAATAATCACAGTCTATAAATGGGTATAATTCAACTCAGAGAATTCATTTCTGTTCTGTTTAAAACTCACACCTCTCCCTGTCTCTTCTTGATTTTTAGCTAATTCCATCAAAGCTAAAGCTCCTAGCCATTTCTGGCTATCTTCTGGAATTGGTAACTTGATAATATTATCCTCCTGTTTAAGGACAACTACTTTTAATCCTGTTTCAGATTCAATTGGTGGTACTTTTGAAATTGCATCTTTATTATTGTTATTGTTATTGTTGTTGTTATTATTATTGAAACTTCCAGCCAACATTAACACAGTTGGTCTCGTCACATTTTCGCTAATATGAGAATTCATAAATGTATTTTGTCTGGAAATATCTTTTTGAGCAAAATCCCGAATTTTCACGTTAGACTGATTTATTGGAGATTCAGTCGTTTCGTTTCTTAAATTATTGTCCCAATACGTATGATTCGGACTTTTGGAAGGTTCAAACTTAGAAATAGAGTGATTAATATTGGTTTTCATTTGGTTCGTGTTATTCGAAAAATTGTTCATATGATGCTGTGAAGAATTCCAAATGTTTTGAGATAATGTATTTGATGTTTCAAATACATATTTTGGTTCTTCTTTTACAGATGGTTCTAGAGATTCATTTTCAGTAGCTCCATCCCAAGATATTTGTGTAGATGTATAAGGAGAATCTACTTCTGACTTTGCAAGTTCAATTTCTTTACATGCATTTAAACATGAATTATCTAATAAGGCAGATGAATTATCAACAGGTGAGCTCCACTGCATTTGGTTACCATTAATTTTAAACGAAGTAGTTATAGGTACATTGATGGGTTTAGTGTCCCAATTTAAAGGTTTGGCTAGTTGCTGTTCTAAACAAGCTTCGCGTAACCATCTTTTCTTTGGCTGCAGTCTATCTAATGGTCTTCTTAAGGGAGTAATTGCTAACTTCGTTGATATTTCTTCATCTTCAGATGTTTGTAATACTGCTGGATCTTCATCTTGACTTTCTTCTTGACTGTCTTGACTCTCTCCACAATACAATCTTTGATTAGATTGCTTGCAATCTAGATTTTCTTGCTCTCCTGTTGCATCCATCATCAGACCTTTTCTAGACTTAACCCTTTTGTGATTCTCTGAGCTACTCTTCCATGTCTTTTTCTTACGTTCATTCTTTCCTGTAGGTGTTCTATCCTCCCTTTCCCTGGACATTTTGTAACGTTCTAGCCATCTAGTAACATCATGAGGTAATTCAGTATTCTCTGATACTGGTTTTAATACAAAATCATCAGATCGTGTGAGAGTGGCATATGGATGATCTGGACAATGCCTATTGGCATGCGTAAATCTCATTTCACAGCCAGGTTCTGTACATAAAAAAGGTTTCTCTCCTGTGTGCAGTCGTTGGTGGGTCTTTAATTGCCCTGACTGTGTAAAAGCTTTTGTACATCCAGGATAATCACATGGATATGGACGTTCCCCTAAAATAATAATTATTCATTTTTAACAAAAATTCATCCTCGGAAATAAAGAAATATCTACAAATGTGTTGGTGCATAAAAAAATCACTAAATTAAATTTTTAATATATAAAATATTAACGTCTTTCTTAATGACAATTCATAAATAATGATTAATAAAAAGATTGATTGAAAAAGTGCAAATTAAAGTTCCTAAAAAAAATACATATGCTCTCTAACGAGCTATTTTTATAAAAAAAAAATAAATTAAATAAATAATGTAAGAAAGAATTTAAATAACTTTCCATGCAGTAAAGCAATTTAGGTAGGAAAGCCACAGATCATTTTTCTTTCCTCTGAACAAAGAATATTTCGAAATTTATAAAAAAATATTTTTTTTCCCTCTATTATAAATAAAATTTTTATTGTTCGATGCAAGAAATACTACAAAAATCTCATATTCAACGAAATCGATTCATTCACGCAAGGCTGTTTCTACAAATAAGTCATTTAATTATTTAAAGTACATATGATGGCGATTGGCGGGACGCGTGACCGCACGGAGTCGGCCAAACCGTTAAAATCATATGGCTGTATAATCTATTAACGGGCCGTGTGATAACTTTTTTCACAGAAACTTCCATCGAAATCGCTTCTATTCTCTATAAAACATGGAAAAACGATCGGATTAACGCTAAAAATAATAAATAATGGATACCTGTGTGGGTACGCAAATGTGCTTGGAGGCTTTTTTCTCTAGGGAATACACGGCTACAATAAGTACATTTTATACTGCTCGGTGAGGTGCTTCCTTGCATCATAAGATTGGAAAGAGCATCGGCTCTTGGTCGACCACGACGATGACTCTCCGAGCCTCCTGAACGTGACCGAGGCCCGTTTCGCGTGGCTACCACACTATGCTCCCTGTATTCCGGCGACGAGCACGAGCTACCCGGACTAAGATTCACGTTTCTCGCCTCATCGCCCCAGTTCCATGGATAAAGCATGCTATCGCACATTGGCGGACTGCACGGCAACGCTTCTGTCAATAGACGCGTCTCGCGCTTTGGCGTGTGCAATTCCATTTCACGTTTTTCACTTCACTCTCGCCCGCCACCTTAAAAAGTTCGTGTTAGTACAACCACCTACTCTCTTTCTCTCTCTTTCTTTCTGCCACCCTTTCGTATACCGCGTGCAACTAGTGAACCGCCAAAACGTAGTATATACCCGGTTCGATTTGTGTATATGTATATAAGTAAATATGTATGAAGCGGGTTTATAATAATAAGATAAAGTTAATTTATAATCGATTAGACAATTAAATTTCTTTTTCTAAACTGACGATTAGCTCGGAAAACAGAATAGCAATTTCTATTACGTCTTGTATTGTTGGCATCGTCTTACCGACTGTTTTCTACACGCGGCTTCATTCTCGTGCGCGCGCATTCTTTTCCGAGCAACGCGCCGACCAATCAGAGACGTGGCGAAGGAAGAAACGCGTAATACAAAGTTAGCCTATTATTGTTACTTGTATAAGGGATTGGTTAATTATGATAATTTATTTGTTATTTTGTACATATACTTGAATTATATATTTGGGTACTAAATATTTGTAAAAATAAATAAATTGTAAGTGTTTTCAGAAATAGAAAATATGTAATATGTATCTCACAAAGTATTTTACGCTAATTTAACAAATGAAAGAAAAATTATAATATTCTAGGCGGTGTGTAAAGAATATTATTATAATATAATAATATTATTAATTAAACGTCTGTACATTTGAAACTTATTGTTATAAAATAATAGTTACATATTGCTTATATGAAGATTTGTTGAACACATGTATATATTATATATTTATGTGTAGTAAAATATTATTGAAAACAATTTTTTCATTTGTAAAATATTATTATATATTAATATTATATTTTGAATTGAAGAAATTTTGATTTTAAGACTTTTTCATGTTCACAACTTCTATTTTACATAAGAATGCGGCATAAGGATTTCATAAATGGTTTATGCTTTATAATGTACTTATATATGAAATGCAAATTGAAAAAAACATATTGTATGTTGTTAGAAGAAATACACACTTAACACTATTGATACCATTTTACATCTTACATGTAGAAAATCATAAATTATCTTACTATTGATTTATATACCTATAGTTTCAATATCGTGTTCTTTTATTTAACGTTTTTCCAGATTTAATAAATTTTATACTCAAAATAATAATGTTTCACCTAAATTAAGGTTGAAATTCTACTATCAATCACATTCATATTCTATATGTTTTAAACAAAAAGAAAACAAAATATAAATGATAATAACATTATATATACTTTATATTTACTATATATATTTATAATTATGTTTATATACATACTTCATCTAATTAGCAAATTGCAAAAAGGTACATACCCTCAGATATAATAAAGTACGTTTATTTTTACATCGTAGAGAGATAATAGACTTTCATACAACGTAAATATGTATATATATGTTAAGTATATAAATAATAAAAAATTTAATCCGGGGAAACGATCTGCGAGAGAAACTTTTAAATAATATCATTGCATAATATGCGGACATACGAGATTTTCAATTATTAAATAAATCGTAGCCATCAGGTATCGAACATCGTTAATACAACTGATTGATATTTTTTATTTAAACGCTATGAAATATGATATACGACCAAAAATAGCATGTATAAATATTATTGTACGGTAGTAAGATAAAGTAATATAAAAGATAAGAAAATCTATTCAGTTGGCGTTAAGTAATTCATGGAAATAATGCCGGTTTCTTTGAGAACGGCAGTACGAAAAATTATCTTCCTTTATCGATGGATATTAGTTATTTTGACAATACGACAGGATTAAAATTAAAAATTTAATTTTAGAGGGTGATTTACTGTCTGAAACGATATAAAATTGACGATATAAATAATATTGGTGGGGAGGTGGCGCGCTGGGTGCAAGACAATTATGCGGTCCCTCCCTGAGCACAGACCTCGTGGTGAACTATTCTCCGACTCAGCCATATTGAAATATTGGATGTCTCTGTTACACAAGGGCTCAAGAGTAGCCGTGAAATTTTCGCGTGATCCTCGACGAATAGAGGATAAGAGACATCATGGAAAATATATACAGCATTGCCGTTACCAACAAGTTCTCGTTAGCGTTGGGTGATGACGAAGATCCGCATGAGAAACTCCGAGAAGAAGAACTTAAGAAAGAAGCTAGAAAAAAGGAGAAGCTTTCGGAGAAGGAGATTAAGAGTAAGCAGCCGGACGCACAGAAAAGAACCGGTAATAAAACTCAAAAAAATCGCGTGATCAAGGATTCTCAGCAACAACCATCTAAGGTCCAAGATTTGAAGAAAGATCAAGGTTAGTCATTTTTCATTGCTTTCTTGCCTCGTGCGCGGTATTATGGCCGTCGCTCCTAGTCCCTCGTGGGTCCATGTGCTTTTGATATTTTGCCGCACACTTAACGATTTTCTCGTTCTGTTGCTAATCATTTCTTCCTATTAATTCTTTCAATCAATGCTATTCTTTAAGTTCGAACAATTTGTATGGATTTTATTGTACCAATGTTCATGTTTCTTGTAACTTTTTGAGAATTTTTTATACCGCATAGTGTGAGGTTCTCGTATCGTAAAAATAGAATTTACCAATGGTGACCCCACGTGTCATTTAACAAATAATTACGATAAGCTGCTGTGATTTATCTCAAAATTTTTGCACAATCGTTAAGTATGTGCAGGATATTAATATAATTTAATGAAAAATGATTTATGCGTTAGATGATTGGAGATTGTATTATATTTTATTGTTTGATGATTTATATAAGGCTCTTATTATTTTTGCTGCAAATAATCGATATACTATATTAAAATTATATTAACATGTATATGCATGTGCTTTTGCTTTGATTGTGTAAGTCATCCAGAAGCTACATTGATCAATTCCATAAATGAGAAAACTAATAATATATATATTTTATAAATATTATTTTTTAAAACTTATCTTGGAATTTATTATTATTTATACTATCCCTTTATGATAAATGAACTTAAGCAAACAAATTGTTTCTTTTTAAAGAATTAAACATTAATTATTTACTTAGATAATGAAGTTGAGAAATGGACAAAAGTTGGAGTTGTTTGGTTTGGCACGTGGCAAGAGACTCGTATGTCAAAATATAAAATTAATATTATGAGAAATTACTTTGATAATACAAAAGTTTTTATATATTCTAAATCATTAGTAACTGTAAATATGCATTATTTACAAATATAAATTTTGTTGTATTTCTGTTTTATATTAGACTATTAAGTAAATATATGAAGTATATATATAAATTACTAATTTTTAATAAATTTACTACTTGTAATAATTTCATTTTACTTATTAACATTACAATATTCTTTATGTAGTTGGCGATAAAAAGCCACCGCAATCAAGAATTGGTGGTGGAGATCGTAATGTCAAATTCTGTGGAGAAAGTAGAGAAGAACGGAGCAATAGGCGTAATCGTGAAGATGGTGAAAGGACGCCTCGTGGTCAGGGAGAACTAAGACGAGGACCTCCCGGGTTAGTATACAAATATAGGAAAAAAAAAAAAGTGTTGACAATATTTTTATTTCTTTTTGTAATCTTTTATTTATTAATTCTTCAGTGAGGGACGTGAAACTCGAGAGTTCCGAAACTCTAATGATAATCAACGTGGAGAATACACAGAGCGTAGGGGTCGTGGTGGAATGCGCGGAATGGTGCGTGGACGTGGTGGACCACGCGGCCGTGGAGGATACGATTATCGTGGCAAACGCGAATTTGATCGTCAATCTGGTTCCGATAAAACGTATACATAATTTTTCATTTATTATTGTTGAATTATATCCCGATAAGTATTTAACATTAATAAATCCATTGTTTACATGTTTAAGCAGTGGAGTTAAACCAGTGGACAAAAAGGATGGTGCTGGTAGCCATAACTGGGGTACCCACAATGATGAAATTGAGTAAATATTGATTCTAACAAAATTGATTTAATAAAAATTCACGTTTTAATCATTCGTGTTCCTTATTCTATTTTCAGAGAAAGTTTAAATCAAGAAAATCAAGATTGGGCTAATGAAAAACCTGATGGAGATTCCAACCAAACGACCACAGAAACAAAAGAAGGAGAGATAACTGCAGACGCGGTGGAAGAAAAGCCTGCTGAGGAAGAATCGCGCGAATTGACTTTGGATGAATGGAAAGCTTTACGTAATAACAGAGTGAAGCCTCGATACAATTTACGCAAAGCTGGAGAGGGTGAAGATTTGACTCGCTGGAAGAAGATGTATGCATTGGAAAGGAAGAAGGAGGGAGCAGATGAAGAAGAAGAGGAGGAGGAAGAATATGATGCTGCTGCAGAATATCCACAACGTGTAGGAAGACAAAAGCGCTTATTAGGCATTGATATACAATTCAGTGATTCTCGACGTGGTTTTGGTGGACGTGGTCGAGGACGAGGTCGTGGAGAACGTGCAAATGGTCGTGGGTTTGGTAATCGTGGAGCTACTAGAGATGGACACTCACGTGGTCCTGTAAGTATTTGTATTCGTTTTCGATTGAAACTTAGTGTGTGTAGATATAATGCAAATTATATATATTTCTTACTTCTAGGCCTCACAATCTGAACAGAGGTCACCTCGAGGACGTCAAAATGCTCCTAAAGTAGATGATGAAAATGATTTCCCCTCATTGGGATAGGTCGTTTCACCTGTCGTCTACGATAATACAATATCCCACCATTATCACCAGCATCAGTACTACTACCAGAGATAAAATTACCACTAATACTAAAACTATTACTATCAACATTTTTGCGTCAGTGAAAAGGTTATTAATGCATAATACAGTACACCCTTGCAAGCAGATACGTAATTTACTTAAATAAATCGTAGCGCTTTGAACGCGCTCTTACATATTGGCACATTAAACATACATATAAGAAGTCGCATGATATGAAACAATATAGATCACGATCCTTTTTTGTACTTTTAATAACTCAGTTCATCCGTAACTAGTTCTTAAATTCTAGTTTACGGATGAGCGGTATTAAGAACGAGGCTGGATATTCATGGACTTGTTGAATAATTATAAAACTTGAATACTAGACAAAGAATATGGCTGAAAGACTAAGCGGACCAGCAGGAGTATAAATATCAAAAACATTTTACACAATGTAGTTCGACGCTGCTTAAATCTGAGTGAAACACACAGTTCCGAATAGAAATAAAAAAAAAATCCACCTGTATGCCAGGAGGTGAGACAGTTTAGCCTAGATTTTAATTTTGACATTATCGTATATAAAAGGCCTAAGGAGGCTGGCCATAGCACCGACTCTTATAAACTCATGTATAATAACTTGTTAGGTGGTAAATTTTAAACATTCTTTTTGTTTTATAATTTTTATATGGTGTTTGAGGAAGCCTTTTTTGTAATTGAGAAGTTGTTACTCGTCGTGCATAAAACATGAGACTTTAAAAAAAAGTGTGTATTTGTATCTAAGAAAACATCTGATATTAAAAGTGTCTATTTAGGTATATACTAAGTTTGGCTTATATAGGAGTATAGAGATTTTTCCTTTGAAAGATGTAATCGGTCTGTAAGAAGTTAACATTTAAGTAAATATTAGGGAGACACATACAGACAACAAAATACAGATATACACAGCTTTACATATATATTGTATAACGAGTTTAAGAAAATGGTCGATACATATGTTCAGAGGGACAGATAAGATGAATCCAGTCTTATATAGTTACGTTATACGTCGATTATCATGTTCTTAATTATGACCTGCTACATTAGTTATCTATTATATTTGTTACATGTAAAATGAAGAAATACCACAGCCAAAAAATCCAAACCCTCTCCATAAATGCTAAAAGAAAAATAAGAAAAGTGTTATTAAGCTGTTTGAAGCTTAGTTATATGTGTAAATAACATATTTACAATAATAAATTGTGACACATGAGTCACTTTAGACTTGACTACTTAAACCAGTCGACTTATGAAGAGATATTCTACAAAGGGTTTTTATTTGTGCAGTATGTAAAGAATGTGAGTACAAAGGAGATTAAAAACAAAAAAATGCGTAAAGACATCTTACATCGAAGATTTTCGCTATAAAGCATAATGGAAAATTGGGTGTCACCAAAAGCTATGGGAAGGAAAGAGAGAAAATACGAGAAGTGCTATACCCACCCAATAAAGTTATAAGTCAAATTCCATTGTAAGCACCTTGTTCTTCTCGTTCTTTACGTATGTCACCTAGGAAACACTATCAGTTTGTCTTAAATTGGACGCCTTCTTGAGCTAGTACAATGGGAATATAGTAATCAATCTCAATTTTAAAACGATTCGAAGTTTTTCAGTTCTAATTGCTTCGAAAATCATTTGATAATTAAAACATTTGAAATATTGTATAAATCTTGAATCTTGCAAGTTTCGATAAATATTGAAGATTAGAAGATTTCAAGATTTCAAAACTTACTGAAAATTTAAGCTACTTTTACAGCTATTATATATTAATGAGATCATTAATATCTTACATAATAATCATAATAATTATACATCTTTTATAAGATACTAACTATCTTGTTAATACATTATACATACAAGTCACTGAAGATAAAATATAATATAAGATATAAGACGTTGAATACTTATCAATTTTGAAATTTATCAGAACTTTCAGGATCCAGTAAAACTTCCAAAAATTATCGAAGCTTTAAGGACTCAGGATTCACAAAGACTTTTAAATGCTTCATATATCGAATCATGTAATTTGAAGTAATTTGAATTTTATTAAATATGTACATATTCGAACTGATTCACAAGTCTATGTAGTGGTGGGATTTGAAACACTTCGAATTGTTTCGATTCTCTTTTAATACGTTTTAGAGTTTAAAAGTCTTGAAAACGTTGAATGTTTGGAAAAATAGGTTTGAAAGTTTTGAGAATTTTGGTAAATTTTAAGGGCTTGGTAAGTATTCGATATTTTACGAACAGCTTTAACCCTTTGAGTGCTGGATACTCGCGGCCTATGCCGTCCGTACGGACGGCGCGCGTCTAGCGCTGACGATCGCTGTGGACGGAATACTTTTTCGTTAGACTGAACTCTGTTGATTGACTATTCAAAGCGCAAATCGTAATAAGTTATAGTAATTCTTTTGCACGAGATTAAATGATTCAAGAGCGTTATTTTTTAGTTATTTTTAATTATTTATTATAAACATTGAAATTTACAGTTAACTAGAATTTGGGTAATAAACTAGAAAACTAAATTTAGTAAATATAACACAAGTTAATAATTTAGTTGTGTGTGAAAAATTCAGTGCTTGAGAAAACTAAAAAAATCAGATGTAGAATTTTCTTACAAGTGGTGACTATTTCAACAATAACAAGGCACTTATTGGCATTTGTTTACTGCCGTAAGGAATGCATTTATATTTATTTCACACAAACTTACTTCTGCGTAGGTGTTCGGAAAAATTGAAAAACCCATACATGCGTCCTTAGTCCATGCCGGGCACTTACAGAACACGCATATATATGTCCTTAGTCCACACCGATAGCTTTCGCCAGACACCTATATGCACCCACAGCACTCAAAGGGTTAATATATAAATACTTTTTTGTCTAAACGGTATATGGACATAAATTTTTGAGGAAAGCTATAAACACGTTCATTTATGTTATTTATGTTTTTGTATATATTGAGTGTTGGCAAATTTTCAAATTTGTTTGTCTCAAAAACGAGGCCTTAAAAAATACTTTATTCTACATTTTCGACTTATTTCCGCATGTAGAATTATCTCCTGTCTACTCCTGTCTAGTTAGAATTAAGCAAATTTATGTTTTCAAACCCGATTTTTTAAAAAACGAAGTTTGCAACGTGATTTTATAACGTGTAATATAACAGTAGTAATTAATGTTTAAACCTGCCAAGACTTTCAAGACGTGCCGAAATCTTTAAAGACTCAAGATAAAAGTTGGATGTAGTGGAAGACTCTTATGAGTTCCAATGATGTTAAAAATGATTCGTATTTCCATAGTCTCGTAAAGCTTGTAATCGTTTTCAGATTGAGATTCGAATGTTCATCGCTAAATTGATGGTTCGAAAGTATATCACTAGTTTTACCAGCTTTTACCATTAAAGTAAACAGTACAAGGTTTCAGCCACGGGAGGACGCGGCATCTGTAAGTCCGATAGAGTATCCCACACACAATCGTAAGAAAGAAAAGGAAAGTTGGGAAGAAGAGAGTGATAGAACTAGCCAAGGAGAGACACTGAACCGTGGGAAAAGCTTGACGAGAGGAACAGAGAGAGAAAGATAATGAACAAGCGGCGGCGCATGCCGTAGCCACGGCCCCCAACTTGCTCTAAACTCGTGCAGCCTGTCGCTGTCGGTCGAATTTTAATGGCGGCTCATTCCGATTCCCTGTTTAGTGTTATTATCAAGTAACGAAACGGTATTTATACTCTTTACGCGTTACTACAAGAGATAATAAGGAGTTTCATTAAGTCTAAACCGAGCGTTTTGTTGTTTCATCGTTCGGATACTATATCAGAGACCTGTATCAAGGACATAGTGAGTGCATATCCGCGATGTGTCGTAGCGACTCTGGCGTACGAACATTCCATCGTGTAGTCGTGTTATACACTTTGGCTTTTTCATAAAAAGGGTTGATTCTACGTGATAAATCGAACTTGTTTCCTTTTATTTTAATTCGTTGTATATATGAAATTTTCGTGAATCAAAGGAAAAAGAAGGAAAGTTAACACGAGCTAACTGATGATCATATCAGATCGAGCGAATCGAAGCTGCGAGCTTTTTTCATGCTGGAGGTAATTTCTTTTTCTTTTTCAGTAATTAACCGTGGATATTCTCGTGTTTTATGAGTGTTCCCGGGAATGTTTATGAGTTTCTAAAATATTTTATTATTGAGTATTGAGTAATTTAGTACATTTGTGTTTTGTTAGGCGATTACTGACAAGGAGTAGAATATCCTTGCCTTTGTGCAAAGACACTGGCCTTAACTGTCAAGTGCAGCTATGCTGCTCGCACTAATGAAGGGCGGTGCGTGCAACGGTGTTACTCAAAAAGTGTGGAGGAGCCATCTGCCCTAGCCTGACATCGTCGTCGAAATGTTTTAGTATCGAAATCGGTCAGTGATACATTATTTACATTTTGATAATTCACTTCTCGATTATTATAATTAATCATTGTATGGCTTGATCGTGGATGCTCGTGTATTTAGATAAGTAACGTAAACCTGACAAAATATGAATGTTCGAAATGTCTTAATGATATATCTTGATGTGTCTTCGACATTTTCGTTTTGTCTCTTATAATATTTTATTATGCTAAAATTATTTAATTTTTTCATGTAAATTAGACTTTTTCTTAAAATTTAATATAGTCAATGTTATTTTATGAACAATTTTTTATTTGGTTAATTGGTAGATATTGGTGAAAAATTTATGGATGTGTGAAATTTTTTTAAGAATAAATAACTAATTGTAATTGTGGTTTTGAAATGTTCCAGAGGTGCCAGGCAATGTGCATCATGTCAGTGCCTGGATACATGTGTAATTGGTAGTACTATATTGATACTGGCCTTCTACCAGTGGGACAAATACCCTTATTATATTTTCTAAGCTTCCTACCCTAGACTTGTACATGCACAAACGCACACGCATAGCGTGTGCGCATGTGTTTTGTCAACTATTGCCTACACATCATGAGATTCTTGGGATTTGTATCATTTCCCATTTCGCCTACTGTATTATCTCCTAAACTGCTACTACCATTTCATCGATTATCCTTTTCATCCATGTCTGTTGCTACCTGGTTCCTGGTGGTACTGGTAACTGCAGCCATAGATACACCTGCTAGTACTGCTCCACCTGTGCAAGAAAATAGATCGTTACACATTGTAACACAGTTTCCTATGGGAGATGGTCAAAGATATGGATTTTATCCTCTAGATCCAAATACAACGAGGGAAGGTGCCCTTCGATTTAATCACCTTACTATAGATCCTGCAACAGGAAGATTATATGCAGGTGCCATCAACAGACTTTTACAGTTAGATTCTAATCTCAGACTGGAGGAATATGTTTCCACAGGTTAGCTATTCATTCTTTTTATGAGAACTGTATATTTTATAAAAGATATATATGTATTTATATTATGGAAACATTACTAAAAAAATTATTGTTATTCATTATTGTTTTCAGGACCAAGATTGGATAATCCCCAGTGCCATGCAACAGGCTGTCCTTCCAGAGACATAACTACATCTTTAATGGATAATGTAAACAAACTATTAATCGCTGATCTTGAATCACAAACACTGATTGCATGCGGTTCCCTTCTTCAAGGTGCTTGTGAAAAGTACAAAATGTCAAACATATCTATTAAGCCGGAATTCATTCCCCATAGCGTAGCAGCAAACGATGAAAGCTCTTCTACATATGCTTTTATTGGGCCCGAAAAATATAATGCTTGGGGACAAACGAATATACTCTACGTTGGTACTACATTCACTAATAGAGGAGATTACAGGCATGACGTGCCTGCTATCTCTAGCAGAAATCTTCACAATTTAGAATTCGCGGAATATACGTTCAATAAACAGTCGATCGTATACATCGACGTGAAATATCGAGACCATTTCCTGGTTAAATATGTGTATGGGTTCAATGCCAACAACTATGCATATTTTGTATTGGTACAAAAGCAGTCTCATCTTCCTGAAGAAGAGGAAAAGGGTTACATCTCTAGATTGGCTCGAAGCTGTATCAATGATCCAAATTATGATAGTTATACAGAAGTGACGTTACAGTGTACTGTTAATTTGGGAGATGGGAAATCGCAATCTTATAATTTAGTGCAAGACGCGAAAGTGGCACCAGCCGGTAGTGATATAGCCATGCAATTGGGTATTTCCGTTGGTGATCCCATTTTTGTCTCCGTATTTTCTCCAAGTAGAGGAATCACGAACGAACCACTGTCTCGGTCAGCACTTTGTGTGTACAGTTTGCAAGAGATTGAAACAAGATTTACTGAAAATATCCATATGTGTCTCAATGGTAGTACTAAATATAGAAACATGGGATATGTCAGTGGTCCTATACAAGATGGAAAATGTCCTGCGGCAGGAGTAAGTATAAAATTTGAAGAACTGAAATATTACCATTTGAAAATATTGCATATTTTTATTGAGTTGTGTCTTTATTTTTCTATCCAGACAGCGGGCAACATTTTGCACTTCTGTGAAGTGGGTTTGAAAATCTCCGGAATGTCACCGATTGTGGGACAAGCAATTTTACATTTTCCTGACGAATTCATTACCTCTGTAACAATAGCTAATACAGAAAGTCATACTGTTGCATTCTTGGGTACTAACGAGGGTTCTCTGAAAAAAGTTTTACTTTCTGGAAACGAAGCATTCGTCTACGAAAATATTGTAATTGATAAAGGAAACAGATTGATGCCTGATACTTTGATTTCGCCAGATGGAGAACATATTTACGTTTTATCAACTTCTAAAATTTCTAAGGTGCAAGTTGAACATTGCAGTAGTTATACTAATTGTAGCAGTTGTCTAGATGCGAAAGATCCTTATTGTGGATGGTGTTCATTAGAAAAAAGGTAAATATTTAATTTTTTTTTCATTATTTCTTTTGTTTGATAATATTAATGTATATTTCTAGATGCACAGTTAGAGGAGATTGTCAGAAAGCAAGTCATAGTAGTCCACGATGGTTATCTTTAGGTACAGGACAACAATGCATTGATTTCGAGCAAGTTCTTCCAGATCGTATGCCTATCAATCAAATGACCACTGTTCACTTAACAATCAGAACTTTACCCGAATTACCAGCAGGCGCAAATTATAAATGTGTTTTTGGTAACGCGGAACCTATAGATGCACTAATGACCGGATTTGGATTATCTTGTCCTACACCACCTGTACTTGAAAGACCGAATATACCAGACGGAGCCGATCATGTTCTGGTACCTTTATCTGTGCGCTCTAGTGAAACAAATAAAGATTTTGTCTCACGAAATTTCGCTTTCTTCGATTGCTCTAGACATACCGTGTGTACAGAGTGTGTAAAATCTCAATGGGCCTGTAGTTGGTGTGTATATGATAATAAATGTACACATAACACAAGCTGTCAGGGTATCATTTCGGGAGAAAACGTAAGTGTATTAATGTTTAAGTAAAATTTAGTATTGTTATAAAAAAGATAACTTTCTGTTCACAGAATCAAGCAAATTTAGCCGCACAAGGAGCACAATACTGTCCAAAGTTTGTTCAACGGCAGGAACCATTGATGTTACCTAACAGTGTACCCAAAGAGATAGTGCTTGAGGTTGAGAATTTACCGCATCCTCAAGTAGGACACAGTGGTTTCCAATGCATCGTCTCAATCGAGGGTGCTAATTTAAAAGTACAAGCCCGTGTCGATAGCAGCCGTTTTATAGTTTGTGATAAAACAGTTTACTCGTATGAGGCGGTTACTGGTGAATACGAAGCAGAGGTAACGGTTGTCTGGAACATTAATCATCACGTGGACAAGACTACTATCATCCTTTATAAGTGTGAAGTGTTGGGTTCGCATCGTGAACACGCAGATTGTTCCCTTTGCGTGACCAGAGATGCGCGTTTCGAATGTACTTGGTGCGGTAATAGTTGCGTGTACCGGCATTCTTGCTTGCACTCGCCATTTACCGAGTGTCCGAAACCGAGGATAGACATGATTAAACCTCTTAGTGGACCGATCGAAGGTGGGACGTTGGTCACTATCGAAGGTAGTAATTTGGGTCTGAAAGAAAGCGACGTGGATGGAAAAATACATATTGGTAACACACCATGTACTTTAGTCGACTATGAAGTGTCCGTACGCATCGTTTGTCGTACAGGAAGACACGAAGCAACGGACACTGCCTCTGTAGTGGTTGGTAATGACGCTGGTTACACTGAAAGCGCAGTGTTATTTAATTACAAGGATATACGATTGTCTGGTGTTTACCCATCGGTTGGTCCACAAAGTGGTGGTACGCAACTTGCCATTACTGGAATGTATTTGAATATTGGTAGTACTATATCAGCCTACCTAGACGAATTAGCATGTCATGTTAACGCCACGCAAGCGAGTAGTACCAGATTAACTTGTGTAACAAGTAAATCCGATAGAGTAAGAAGAATCGACAGACTGACTCTTAGCATAGACGGTGCGAATCGCACTTTAATTGGTAATCCCTATAACTACACTCATGATCCTACTATTATGGAGATTAAGCCACTGACAAGTTTTGCTTCCGGTGGTCGTATGATCACAGTTCACGGTACCAATCTAGATACTATCCAGAAGCCCGAAATGGAGGTATACTTCGACAATGAACTACTGCCAGTAAATAGGACTGTTTGTACAGTATTAAACCCGACGCAAATGGAATGTCCAAGTCCTAGTGTTGCTAAGCGGTTCATGACTCTTCGACGTAACGAGCGTGCTACTGCTAGTAGCCAAAGCACACCACCTCAATCATTAAAGTTAAAGGAATCTCAATTATCCTTGAAAATAGCATTTATTATGGACAATGTGGAAAGTGTACGAGATTTGGAAAAGCATTTTAAGAGTCTTAGAAATCGCTTACTTTATGTGGAAGACCCGAAATTTCTTGCCTTTCCGCGTAACATTAAATTATATAAAGGTGATACGCTAGTTATCGAGGGGGAAAATTTGATTTTTGCCAGCGACGAGTCTGATGTGAACGTTACTGTCGGTACAATGCCATGTAACGTGACTTCGCTTGCTCTAACTCAATTGGTTTGCATTCCTCCTGATCAACAACCAGCTGATACGGATGAACTTGGAATTAAAACTGAAAATGGTTTACCCTTGGTGGTAGTACGTGTGGGTCGTAGCCTAAGGTTCCCCATTGGTTATCTGCGCTACGAAGTGATTAAATCTTACCCAATCCCACCGGAGGCAATTGCTGGAATAGCTGCTGGCACTTTTGGTCTTGTGTTTCTGTTTGTTTTAGTGTTAATAATATATAGAAGGAAGAGTACACAAGCAGAAAGAGAATATAAAAGGATACAGATACAAATGGATACTTTGGAAAGTAATGTTAGGATGGAATGTAAGCAAGCATTTGCTGAACTACAAACCGATATGACCGATTTAACCGCTGATCTGGAGTCGTCCGGTATTCCGACTTTAGACCACAAGAATTATATTATGAAAGTATTTTTTCCTGGTGTTACGCATCATCCTATATTAAATGATCCTAGATCACGTAGTAATGTGTCTCGTACAAACTATGATGCTGCCATGATCCAGTTCGAGCAACTGATCAATAATAAATACTTCGTATTAACGTTCATCGAAACCTTAGAGGCTCAGAAAGACTTTAATATTAGAGATAAAGTGAATGTTGCATCATTACTTATGGTCGTCCTGATGGGTAAGATGGAGTATGCGACTGATATACTCATGAATCTTTTACTAAGACTTATCGAGAAGGCAGTGAACACGAAGCATCCTCAGTTGATGCTTAGAAGGACCGAATCCGTGGTAGAAAAGATGCTAACTAACTGGATGGCTCTTTGTATGTACAATTACCTTAAAGATTATGCAGGTTCCTCTCTATTTTTATTGTTTAAGGCAATAAAGCACCAGATAGAAAAGGGTCCTGTGGACGTGATTACATACGACGCTAGATACTCATTATCTGAAGAAAGGCTACTCCGTGAGCAAATTGAGCACAGCGTGGTCACTCTGCACGTCGTCCAAGATGATCTCGATGAGAAAATCCAGTGCAAGGTGTTAGATTGTGATACTATAAATCAAGTGAAGTCCAAGATCCTAGATGCTCTCTACAAGAATACTCCTTTCTCACTGAGGCCGTCCGTTCATGACGTAGATTTGGAATGGAGACACGGTAGAGGCGGACATTTAACTCTCCAGGATGAGGATCTCACGTCAAAGTGCAGCGGCGAATGGAAAAAGATAAACACGTTGGCGCATTATGGTGTGAAAGAGTCAGCAGTGATGTCGTTGATTCCTAGACAGAATGATGGTTTTTCCGTCGCCTGTAAACCACCGTGTCACAACTGTAAACCATCGCACTATCATCATCAGCAGCAGTCCATTCACCACCATGCACATCACCATCACCTACATCGTCACGCGAATCACTGTTCGTCCACGCATCTTCCATCCACACCTAATCACAATCTAATTAGTCCTGTAATGTACAATCATCCCGTTAGCGGTTTATACTTCGAATCTCAACAATCACCGCCGATCATAACAGCAAACGGCGACGTAGAAAGCGGTCATGGAGGCAATCAACGATTATATCATTTGGTAAGGCCTATAGAAGAAAGTCACTATCCGCCAGGTATGGGTTTCACCGGTAGCAAACATCATCATCCAGAACGAACACACAAAGCCATTCCTGAAATATTTTTAACGAGATTACTATCGACGAAGGGTACCGTTCAGAAGTTCGTCGATGATTTTTTGAATACGATACTAACAGCGAACGAAGCATTACCCAGTGCTGTAAAATGGCTGTTCGATCTCTTGGACGATGCCGCGAAGCAACACGGAATCGTTGACCCGGAGGTACCGCACGCATGGAAATCGAATAGTTTGCCGCTTAGATTTTGGGTGAATTTTATTAAGAATCCAGACTTCATGTTCGATATAAATAAGTCCACGACGGTTGACTCGAGCCTCTCCGTGATAGCGCAAACATTTATGGACTCTTGTTCGATGACGGAACACAGGCTGGGGAAAGATTCACCGTCGAATAAGTTACTCTTCGCCAAGGACATACCGCATTACCGAGAGAAAGTGGGTCGTTTTTACACAGATGTACAAAGACTGCCACAAATCACTGATCAAGAAATGTCTAGTGCCATGCAACAGCTGAGTGCGTCACATGCGAATGAGTTTGATGTGATCGCAGCACTAAAAGAACTTTACATCTATGTCAGCAAGTATTATGAACAAGTAAGTATCTTGAAAGCAGAGCTTGACTCTTTTTATTATAATTTTTAGTTTGTTAATTGGTAATTTAATTAATGGAATATTGCATAGATCCTAGAGGCCTTGGAGACAGACGCAGGCTGTCGTAAATTACATCTAGCCCATAGGCTAGAGAATGTCGCGTGCACACTCGAAGGAGAGGAAACCAGTGCCTGCTGACACAACCTCCTCATTGCTATCCCAGGACCCGTCAATCTCTCCAGAAACACTGACTAGTGCCTCCATTTCATGCATCAGATACACCTCGTTACATATGTACAAATCTACACACCATGTGAATAACAATGCCGTAAAAAATACGTGCGATTTCGTTAAGGCTAGTCAGGCGATAGTTTTTCTCAGGATAAATTAATCCTGGCTGTAGTATTTACGTCTATATGTCATGGCCGTATCGAAATACGCTCGTACACACGTACAGATGTTAGCAAAATGGTAACAAAAGAGAAAATGATGAACTCTAACCCTTAAACCTGATCTGTTTTTATTAATATTGTATATTTCATTTATTTTACTATACATATATATATAGTATATTTGTAACAAATTATAAGAAAACGTCGAAGGAAATCTCAATGCAATCGGTGGAATCTTCGTTAGTAAGGGATATAATTTATCTTATGATCGAAAAACTATATCTCCGGTGACGTAGCTGAATATTGGTCCGCCTACGCGTTTTAAGGATTTGAGATGCAAAATTCGTGCAAAAAATACTTATTAAAAAAAAGTAAAAAAAAAAAATGAAAATTAATGATTTCATTGTTGGCCGAATGTCTATACGTGTATACGTAGTATATATAACACGAAGAAAAATAACGTGTGGGAACGTTAAATAAGAGAAAAAGCCATAGTGTCCACCAGACTGTCTGTACAAAGGGAGTACGGCAGCAAGTAGTCTGTGATCCGAGCACGAGTGGCTATGCCTACTATCTTCATTACGATATATATATTATTAATATGTTATATATTATATATATATACATAAAAAATATATAAAGCAAAGGTCACGCAACATACACCTCCACGGATTGTAGTGAGCTAGTTAGAGAGGGTCTATATATGTATTATAAGTTGTGGGTAAAGAACCCTTTTTCAGAAAAAAAGAGAGAACGAACGAGAAAAAAAGTGAGTGGGAGAGAGAAAGAGAGCGTGAGAGAGCAAGGAACGACACTAAATTAAGGCAATTAAAGTAATGTTAAATGAAAGGAAAAAGAATTGGCTTCTCAATTAAAAGTTGTGAGAGCAGTTCAGACTATTCTAGGCCTATCTACGTATATTTAGTACGTGAAAAAAAAAAGAATTCTTTTCTATTACATTTTTTGTTCATTTTTCAGTCTGTTTTTATTTACTTTATATGATTACATTTATATATGTATGACTGTTGCTACGATCTGGAAGGCCACTATGTGGATCATATAATGATTTTACAACTACTATAGGAGCTATATTATATCTATTATTGCTCTTACTACCATTAAGTTGTATTATTATCTATATAGATATAATTATTGACTAATTGCCCATTCAACAATAGTTATTATGGTATATTGTTAAGCGTAAAGAAAGCACATAATAGATGCAAAAAACGAGAAAGATCTTTTATATTGTATACCGGCGAGGAAGTTTCTAGACTCTTAATGAACGCGAATTAAAAAAAAAAAGAAAAAAAATGACAAAAAAGAAAACACAGTAGAAGGGAAAATTTTATACATGTATGGTTGTATTTTCGCCGGTTTCAGGATTTTTCACCAGTTGGTCAATAATATCGCGGTTAAATGTATCGGGAAAAAAAGGAAGATTTAACAAGACACAACGATGAACAGTATTTTTCTTGGGGTTACATCGCCATTTTACTTTACCTAAGACTGCCTCAGTTTAAAAAATTGCATTTTTTAAAGGAAGCATTTAAGTGTCCCTGATACTATTCATTATTCCAGTGTATAGGTATTTAATAACAGTTCGACTCACTGCCCATTGCGCACTGCCAATTTTTCTCCATGCGCTTTTTTAGGAACTGTTACACCGGAACAGACCTACTTAAACGTTCGATTGAATCGCGTAACCAATTATTTGATAATTTTGTGAATGGTAGGTTTGGGAAAGCTGAGGTTCAAGCTCACTCTTGTACTTAATTAACACTTTCGTGTATTTTATCTGCTCTACAGGCCCTCAGCTTCCCTGTCGATTACCATCAACCTGTGTATCTCTCTATTATATGTATTGTATTTATTTATATACCGATGACCGGATTATCTATACAGGAAATGATACGTCAATCTGTCCTATGTGATTTAATGTATTACTTTTTCTTTAATACACGTCGACATACGTGCTGTAATTTTTCTGAAACATAAAGTTGTTTTACTGAACTTTTGGTGTACGTAAAACGACGATACTACATTTGGAAATGATGTAGATGCGAATCGAAATTCTGTAATAATTTAATTCCATGTATATCATATTTTCTCAATGTATATTTCACACGATATTTTACATATAATATGTAACACACATACATGAACAAATGATAACAGAATGGAGAATGGAATTTAAAGGAGCTTTTATTATTTATACATTCATTCTGTTATCATATCTCTTGTAATGTTTTAGTCGCGTTATTTTATATGTATTTAAATCACTATCTCCTGTGGAATTAAGGTCAGCTTTCTTGTATATTGAATTAAAAAGAGGAACACGAACTGTAGGTTTAGGAGGATTATTTTGTCAAGTATTTTTATTTGTTGAACATATTTTATTTGTACAATGAATTTATAGTGGTGAATATAATGATTATTTTTGTTTTGAAATTAGAGACAATGCGAAGCAAAATTTTTAGTCCAAATGATTCTATGAAGGTTCTATCGATGGAATGACAAAATTAAATGATAGTAACATTTACAAAATACCTTAGGGGATGAGATCTTCTTCCTCTACTTTGTATGTAAAATTTAATACATATTAATTACACAAAAAATTCAAAACACATATATGTCTTTCTAATAATTAGAAAAGACTTGTTTTGTGGAGGTAATGATTTCCTTTTTTAAATAAACGTGCGAAATAGAACATTTTTCTGAATGGTGTTTGTATTTTATTTTGTTTATATGAAGCTATTAGATGTAGTCTTCCAGAAAGAAATTAATTAATTTTGACTGGAGTAATGGATTTATTTTTATAAATCATTCTGTTGACAGTAGTATTTATATTAAACTTATAAATATACAGATTATACATAATAAAGATACGTGCTCGCTCGACTCAATTTCAATAATATTAATTTTACGATTAAGTTACTATCATACTTTATCGCCTATAAAATATTTTTAATTCAACGAAATATTTATTATGAAATGAATTAAAATGATAGACAGAAAATTATTATTCTTATTATTTAAATAGGAATCTGTCTTGTTAGTTTTTGAATATTTTTATGAGTTATTTTGAAAACAAAAATATAAATACTCATACATTAACAGTAATGAATTGTGTAATTACAATTAACTTTTCTGATTGTACATACAATCACTGTTTATTAGTTGAAGATTTACAACTAGTAGTTGAAAATTCTTTCTCTATTAAACATTTTCGAAAAAAGAGACCTCTTTCGTTAGTTAAATTTTGTTAATTTAATGATTAAAATAAAGCGATGGAAAATTATAGAACAAATTGTTATAATGTAGAAATATAAGAAAACATTTTTCCTTGTATGAGTACTATTCCATAATATTAGTGGAATTTTTTAGTTGCTCTACATTAAATTAATATATTGTTATACAAAACATGTAACGAAGATGTCTGATGATGAAGAGCGATAGTTTGTGTTGTAGCTTACAAATTGTTAAGCGTATATGCATGGGTACAATTGAACGAACATATTGCAAATCCTTCAATTGTGGATGGTACGGTTCCAATTGTATATACTCCATAAAATGTTAATTATATTACTATTATTATCGATATCAATATTTTTATATCATCGAGGCATGGAAGAGCTAAAAAAAAAAACAGTATATATTAATGAAACTGTTGGAATTGTAAAATTGACTTACATTTTTTATATATTCATATAGGTTTATTCGTTATTCGAGTAATATTATGTAACGTCCACAATATAAGGGTCGATGATTTTTATAATATACGAAACTCTTGAATTTATATTATTTCACATTACACAGATTGACGTACACTAATATATTTGCACACATATTCGTATATACATACGTCTCGACTCTATTGTCTGAAGTTAGAGGATCCCTGCAGGTGCGTGGTACATCTTGAACGATTAGAATGTTCATTTTCAGAAGTTCATGTAAAATATCGTATATGGTACGTGAAGTACATTATACGTTCGAGCGCAATTCGATGGAAGGTCGTGTAACATGCTACACTTTTTAATGTATATTGTGCACATGCAAAATCTCGATGAAATTCTGTTTCCTTAAAGCATTAAGAAGTATCGAAATAATATATAAAGCGCTTGCATATTTGTAGGAGGAAAAAAAATGAAAATATTCGAAGAAAAAATAGCTTCAAACAAGTTTAAATAATTTCAAACATATCGGAAATGCTATTGGTTACTTGAATCATTTGTCTATTTGTTCAAAACTCAAGATTTAAATACTTGCAACATAAACACTTTAGTATGATATAAAAAGCTTATAATATAAAAAATTTATAAGAAAACAAAAAGAATATTATTTACTATTTAAGAGAAGATGCTAATTCTGGAATTTGGAACATTTAAATGCTCGATGTTCACTATCTCTAATATTTTTATTATTTTTAACTAATGCTGCAGATATCAATAGCAAGTTTTTTGTCCCAATAGATTTTTGATCAAAGAATTTCCTAACATAAAAAGATTCAGTTTTTTTTTTAAGAGGACCTTAGGACCCATGAATACATGGTTCATTAGTACTAATTCCAAATTTTTTGCAGAATGTTTATTCTTACGAAGATATATAACGTTTAAGTATAATATTCAGAATTGCTTGTGGTATAGCAGAATTTCTCGATAATTTGTACGTTCGACAGTTGACTCCATCCATCTGAAAAGCTTGTCAATTCCGCATTCAACGTATGTACTGTATTGTAATTAACAGAGGAAATGTTCAGCGGTTTATGAGTCGATTAGTAATGTCATGCTTCGTAGTATAGACGATTCCAAACATCATGTCGAGTTTAAGATTATTCTTTGTTAAGCTTCGAAAAAAAGGATGGGGGGATGATTGTTCCCTGCAAGAATAACTTAAAATATATTCGACTTCGGGAACCGTGTATGAAAAAAAAAGTTATGTAAAACGGGCTCGTTTTCATTCCCATGAATTTTTGAATGTATCTTTTCTCGTTGTATAGCCTCTACGTAAAGTATGTGCGCATGTAACGATGAATGCAATTAATGTGTGAATGCGATGCTGCTTTACTTGTGTGTATGCTGTATGTATGAGCGTGTATCTATCGATGTACGCGTGTAGATGCAACCCTCCAAAAGCCCAATGTAAATAGAATTCAACCCCCCATCTTGCATATAAGTAGATTTTAAGTAACACTCGAGAACGAAATGACTCTTGCCAAATTTTCAATGGGACGTAGGGACAAACAAATAAGCATTTGAAAAATTGCAAAAATATATTGATATTATAAATGAACTCGACACTCATAAAGCTTCTTTCGGAGTACCCGCAATCGCTTATTTCATTTTTTATTTGAGGTTTTTAAAGTTTAACAGAAATTCAATTACACATTTATGTTTGTATATTTAAATTAATGTACATTTGTACAAAAAATTATATTTTTATAGTTAAACGTTACAATATCAAATTACATCGCGCTGCTATTCTTTATATCTCGTAATGAATTATATTAAAAACAAAGAAAGTCATATAACGAAAGTACATAATAATATAAAAAGTAAAAGCCTTAGTTTTTTCAGCATAAAATTGGGAATTGCTGCGGTATATAAAATTAATATTATCTACTTAAAGATTATTTATACTATCTTTGGCAAAATATATTAATTTTGCTATCAGAATATACATATTAACGCATCGATCATGACTATCTTTTAATTAGCTAATCAACTTGTAATGTTGAAATTATAAAATTTGTTTAGGTCTTTTTTATATTATACAATATTATCACAATATTCGTATGAGCAAGAGTTTCATTCTACACCTGACTTGATTTTGTACAGTAATGATTTTTCCTGAGATTTTGTTGAAGACATCGCTGGTGAACTGGATCGAGAATTCTTTGAACTCTGAGTAGTGTTTGTGCTTCGTTTATCTTGTTTAGCTTTTTTCATCATATCTTTTAGTCTTCTATCTGCACTTATAATATGAATGTTTGGCGTTACTTTGTTTCCACCACCTATTAAACAAGATAATGACTGCTTTTTTAATTAAAAAGAAAATACATCTATTTTTATAAAATATAAGAAACTTACCTGAATTAGATTTTTTTTGTTCTTTAGATTTATTTTCTATCACTGTTTTTGGTGAGCTCCTTTCTTTTGAAACCTATAAATTAAGAAAGGAGATTTCTTACTTCATAACTTTTATGTTTTCTAACATTGTTTGCTAAAAGTTATCAAAATATTTCAGGTACAAAAAATATAATAAATTATAATGTGAGTGAATACACACACCTGTGATTTGGAACAGTTTGAACAATACCACACCAGTCCTGGAACATCTATTTGAGAATCTAAAATATGTGGAATATGACACTCTTGATGGTACAAGGAATGACATTCTGAACACTCAACAAGTCTGTTTCTTGCTCCAACATCCATTCCTTTGCAAATAACACATGTCAGATCATCCTCTAATATTTCTAATGCCAGAGTATTATCAGTCTGGATAATATCAGGTGGTGTGTCACGAGTTGGTAAATTCACAGGAGAGCTGTTTTTGCTCGATTTACTTGAATGTTTGGAGGAAGAAGAAGAGGAGCTTTTGCTTTTTTTACTACTACTGCTGCTACTATGATCACTCAGCACCGGTTCCTCCATCATATACTAAAAACAGAGAATCTAAGAGATAGAAGTTCAGAAAATAAATGACAACATTAGATCAGAGGGATCAAATACTAGATATCTTTTTACGTGAATGAAATCTCCTATGCTTCACGAGTGCCCTGATATCAGAACTAACTCTGTAATTATAATAACTTAATTAATATAAACCACCTTAATTGAAGTATTCTATTCTGGATAACCCTCAACATAATGTCCTTAAATTAATTATCATCTAATTACCTTTTTGTGTAATACATTCGATAACATCTTTGATGGCCCATATTTTTGTTTGATTGCTTCATCTAAAAGTGCTCGCAGCTGTTCTGCAGAATCTTTATTAGTAGAATGTAGAAGGTGTAAACCCTGTGTAAATTGAGGATCTAGCTCCAATTGTGACATTTTTATATGAATTATTTTAATCTGAAAAATATAAAAAATGATAACTGTATAAAAAATATTTTAGTAATATATAAAAATAGTAAATTCTTTTGTATTTCAGATTAAATATTTTTTATTCATATGGTGTAATATTTAAATCACAATTAGTTGGAACATAAGTGAAAAAATACAAAAAGAAAAGATCTTAGGTTATATTTATTTCACTGATTATTCCTACAATTGCATTCAATTGTTCGATTTTTTTAATATATCGCGATTAAACGAAATTTATTACCTGTAAAAAGTTCTTATAAATCAACCAATATTAAAAATGCTGATTGTGACATACGTGCTTAATGTACTTAATCTATAAATAATATGAAATATTACGCGCCTGAATGTACATAAGAACTATTTGTGTTCCATTTGTGCTAAATCGATCGTATAATTAGAAAACATGAGAACTTAATATTTCTATCTCGTGGTTTCTTTCGAACAGCACCTATGAGGTATCATAGTTATCTGCAGTTTCTATTCAACTTAAACGTTCATAAAAAAAACTTAGATATATCCTAGCATTTTAATCGAATTTATCATATTTTTCCAATGTTACTGTACATTTTAAAAATACCGCCTGGAAAGTATATCCATATTTGGGGACCGTACGTTATATGTATATACATAAAGTAAAAAAGTAACTGAAGTTAAAGAACCCAGGCACCGGTATCACTCGATTCGTCCCTGGTCTCTCGTATTCCAAATTTAATTTTACAGAGTTTTGATTCTGCGTTAAATAAATGCAGCCTCTGTCTAGGGAGATATCGTGAAATAAAACGTCCGCTTAACCAAATGAAATAAAGGAAGGTACACGTATCCTGATATGTATACATACTTACGTCTAAAAGCTGCGAAAGAATGGTGAAAAATACAAGGAAAGAAAGACCAAAATAGTAACCCTGCAGGCGATCAAGTGTAAGGAACGAGTCAAGTACGCCTGGTGGTAGGCCTCTTTCCATCTTTTTCTATTTATCGGGGAAAAGGTATGAACGCTTCCTTCTCGAGGCGCGTTAAAACGATGTCTAACTTTCGACGAGCAGTTGGCAGCCGTGCGTAAAAGAAATAAATAATCAAAGCGACCATGAAGTGACAAATAAAGTTGGAGAACAATGCTCGCGAATGGCAAGGAAATTTGAGTGCAGCGTGCATTGGCCCCCGTTCTATGTTTTGGATACGTCTTACGCGGTTACAACGTGGTGTTACGTACGACATTGAAGCCGGAGGTACGCTATGCACTCGCTGCGGATACGAGGCTGACATTTAGGATATTTTCTTCGTCTCGATACCTTCGTGGTATTGGTCTTAACTTTCGTATTCCTGTATCAATCGCCCGCTGACAACCGTGATTCCTCCATGCGTAGGAATCCGATTCCGCGGTTATCCAATTTAAATGACTGAAAACAAGCTGAATCGACGGTCACCAGAAATATTATCATCGGGAAAATTAATAGAGGTCCACAGAGACATGCCTTCCTCGGGAGTGCTGTTGCACACCGTTTTTTAAGGACACGTTCGGCACGGTTACCGGTCAACGATATTTTTCGTTGTTAACCTCTATCACTGGTTTCGAATGCGTTGTTACGCCGCACATTGCGGACGATAGTGGCCATGTGTTTGATCTTTACTCACCTGACCAAGGTCTGACAGGATAATTCATCCAGTATAGCTTCAAACATGAAAACAGAAAAGAAGCCCAGCGAACCAAGTTGCGTACCAACCACTGTTGTCAAAGAGGAACCTGACGCAGACCCAGTTAAAATCAAAGAAGAAGGCACCGGAGGTAACAATGATGATACAACAGGAGAAGACACTACAGAGTGCTCCAGGGATCCTTGTTTGGATCCTTCCAATGGGGAAGGTGCATTGTCTGGAGAGAATCAAAGTAACAGTGCAAATCAACCAATTCTAAACTCAGTGAAACAAGAAGGTGATCATAACAATCCCACAGATGATATACCTGGTAGGACTAAATTTAATTCTTATGCCTTTGTTAATTATTTATATTCTTGATGTTTAATTATTGTGTGCAATTATTTTATTTGTTTTATTCATTGTTGTAGATTGTAGTGGTAATGTGATTACTGCAGATGGTATTCAACCATTAGTTAGTAATGTTCTTGGAAAACAGATGGGAACTAGCACAGGAAGCGGTGAAGCTCAGTATATGCAACAGCAAAGTCAAATTTTTGTATTTTCTACAACATTAGCAAATAAAGGTGCAGATGCAGTGATGCAAGGACAATATCCATCAATTATTGCTTATCATTGTGCACAACCTGGCACTAAGAAGTATCTAGAGGTATGTAGTAAAGTTTCGTAAAGAAAAATCTACATTATTTTTATATTTACTAACATGTCATTATAACCTTAGAAACATCCAAATAAAGTAAACCAATTTCGTCAAAATCCTGCACAATGGTTAAACAACCTTGCTATGATGAAACAAAAAAGTCATCAAGGAGGTACAAACAATACTTTCCAAAATGAGCAACCTCCTGATCTACCGGCTCTTGATCCTAATGCCCCTCCGTTCTGGAACGAACAACCTAATCTTAGGAACTTAAATGGTGGAAATACCCTTGGTAATTCTGAACCATCATTGGACGATGCAAATATAGATGTGCCTTGTCTTGTACCAAATTCACCTGGTAACTCAGGTAATATGTAGTTATATTTGTATTGTAGTCAAACATGTTTCCAATTTTTTTACGGGTACCTTTTTGTGTACACTTTATGCCATTAGAAGCATACCTTTTATTACAGCAAATCCACAACCTCCTAATAGTACTACAATGGGCCATAGTCCCAATTTATTAGGAGGTACAACCAGCCCAGGTCCAGGCAGTTTACAGCCGTCACTGCAAGGTGTCAAAGTTCCAGATGAAAATTTAACTCCACAACAAAGGCAACATCGAGAAGTTCAATTAGCGACCATTAGGAAAATGCAAATGATGTTATTTCCTGAGCACAAGGAAGAAACCGCTAATACTCTAGATACGACGCAAGGAACAGCGGTATCGACGTGTCCTCCAACGAACGTTCCTTCAGTTGTACCAACTCAATGTCCTCCAACTATGGATTGGCATAAATTGCAACATCAGTTTCTTGATGGAAAAAATAAGGTAAAATATAATATAAAAGATTAAAGATTGTATTTGGAAAATAATTAAAGAATAATGACTATAGGGTGACTATCATTATTTAATGAAACAAAAACTATACTTAAAAAATGTTAGTATAACGTTTTAGTATAATATTTATTCATATTACAGGCCAGTGTTGGAAGTCCTGGAACTGGAGTCTCATTGCGAGGTGCTAATATGGTTGGGGTCCCGCGTAGTCAAGGACCACCACCGCCGTATCATCAAACAACGCGATCTGCGAGTGTGCCAATTGCGATACAAAGCCCAAACCCTTCTTCACCTAATAATCCAACCAGCAATTTATCCCTACCGTCACCTCGCGCAAGTTCAGCCCTAAATTCACCCGCAGACTGCAATAGACAATTTCAAATCGGTAATCAGAGAACTAATCATCTACCAGGACAAAGTCCGACGAGTCAAGACTCTCCGAATCCGACAGTTGGAAATGCAACGGCTGTATCAACAACGAGACTTAATCATAGTAATCCGGGAACGCCTGTTTCTCATTCGCACATCTCAACGCTTAGTCCTAGTGGAACAACTGCTCAAAAAGATTCATCTTTAGATTTCTCCACCAGTCAGCCTCCAAATGGTAAGACCAAATAATAGAATAATTACTTTATTGTAATAGTCGATCATATTATCTCTTAAAATATTTTTTGACATGTTAAATAATATTTGACATTGAATCGCATTCGAAGGATCTTAATGCAACAAATAAGTAACCACGATCATTATAATTATTACGTAAAATATTTTAAAAGTTCACCACTTAAAAACATTACGCGGTGAATTGATCGTGTTATATGTTACAACATAGTGGATGGTATGTTTTGCCGCACGCTGCAATCCTTAGCCCAGCAAAAACAGCAACACACTGGGGCAGTGAACGCAGCAGGTGTTAAGGAAGCGAATCTGATGCCGGTTCCGAGCCCTCAGCAAATTCAGTATCTTAATACCTTCGAGGGACAGGAACTGACTATACAGAAACAACCAAATACGAGTCTAAAGGATGGCAATTTATCTACGTAAGTATACTTGTATAACAATATCTTATAGATGTATAATTCCCTTTCTAACGTAGGTTTGTAATTTTATCTTATTCTACGTCTTCAGGAATACGGCCAGCAATACAGAGATACCAAACAGAATTTTGCCAGGAACTTTGGACAACAGCAATCAGTTTCCTGCTAGATCGGAAGGTGCAAGTCCAGTTCAAATGGATAGCATGAATCGTGGATTTACAGGCTCTTTACACAGTCCACATACTCCTCATACTCCGCACACACCAGGCAATGGTGCTCCACATACCCCAGTTGATCCTGGAAAACCCGGAAATAAGTCTAGTGCAAGTGCACAGAGTAGTCCAGCACCGCATAATACGAATATACCAGATAGTATGGGTCCTCCAAGAACAGTACCAGCGTCACCTACTACGAAACCCGACACATCTCCGCCATCAACGAAAGATACTCAGCAACAACAAACTCAGTCCCAACAGCAGCAACAACAACAGCAACCACAGCAACAATCGCAACAACAACCACAACAACCTCCTCCACAACAACAACAACAACAGTCTACAAATCCAAGTCTTACAAATCCAAGTAATTCTGGAAACGCAACGGTAGTACCTTCTTTGGGAGGTCCAAGCGCCTCCTTCCCTTGCGGTAGACCATCTGTAAACGTGAGTCAACCTTCAGACAATGTGCCTCTTAATCCCAACAATATCGGAGGGCGACTCGGCAGTTTAACCGCAATGAGTACAAATCACTTCGATCCCATAACTTCCTTAGCTCAGATGAGTCAGCAACTTACTAATACGGCAGCTAGCAATTCATTAGGTAACGAAGGACCTATTCATTCCGGGAACACCGGGATGATGCAGTTCGGGAATCCGCACAGTATGCATATGATGCAAATGGGTGGCGAAATGAATGGAAGTTGTCATATGGGTGGTCCGACCAGTGAACAGGCCGAAGTGGGAGGAATGTGTATGGGTTTGGCAGGACCACCGACGAGTTATAGCCCGACAACTTCACACACAGGAAGTCCAGGTGTACCTAGTAAAATGGGTCATCCTATCATGGGCCATGGTATGATGAGTAGCCATTCAGGTAATGCGACAGGCGCATATCCTGGTGGCGATCCTCATGCACCACCGCCAAGATTAATGACAGGTCATGTGACTGGCCCTAGTCCTTATAACGGAGCGAATGTTCAAGTAAAACCTAGTGCTCCAAACACGATACAATATCTACCAGCAAGGCCCAACGTCGGTCATACTCCAAGGGGACCACCAAGTTTGGACTTCCTTCAACGATTCACGAATCCCTTGTCTAATTTAGAATCAAAGATGGGCACACCGTCTGTAAATCTTCAGTACTTCCCGAACGGTTGTGTACCGAACAGTATGGGCCCGCATACTGGTATGCCATCAACCATGAGCGGTGGACTTCCTGGCATGGGAGGCTCTCCAAGGATGGACGGACAATCGATGAACACATCAGTTGGTGTACATCCTTCGATGAGACCTGTCGGCAATATGAGACCTCAGCCTAATTTAATGAGAATGCAACACATGGTTGGTGGTGGCGTCTTTCCAGGCGGTTCAATGGATCCAGATAAAGTCTTCCCACCTGACATGGTATCGCAAGTTCCCAGTCAACCGAATCCTGGCATGTACGTATCCGGCAGTAAAGGCAGTCCAATGGGATTAGGACCTCCCCCGGATGCGACACAGCCATTACCTCCGAGCATGGGTGGTGCTACTAGTAATTTCAAGAACAGCCCTTTCGTCGGTAGTGGACCTAGTATGTCGGATCCAAATTATGCTCAACAATTCCATAACTTCCAGCAACAACTTTACGCTACAGGGACAAGGGGTAGTGGTCCACCACATCCTACTTTACATCCGCCGCCAAACTCGCATTCGCATCAGCAGTTCTTTATGCCGAAATAAAACTAACGTGTAAGCTGACTGATCGAAGATAGACGTCGCGACGACGATGATTTATGATTGTGGTGGCCTTTCTGTGTCCTTTTCGACAATTGCGTTTATTAATCCGAGGACGATTAATCCGATCATAACGAACGAACACGAGTTTTTCGGATAATGTAAAACTTTATATAAAAATTATTGCGCGCGATCTTGTAAAGGACAAAGAAGTCGAATTTGTTAAGGTTCTAATGTTGATGTGATTATGGAGAATAATTAATAGTAACACCATTTTTCGCGGGATGGTTTATCGTGACTGGCGGTAACGAGATTTCTCGTCCAATTCTTTATTTACGGTGTTGTTTATGTATGTGTTATTATATTGATAAGCGTTTTATTCTTAAATCACGACATTAAAAAGCCATTTTAATGTTTCTCGCGTCTCCAAAATCTGTTCCATCGTCTTAGAGGATATCGTTTTCGTATCAGAATTCTCTCTTTCTCTCTCTCTCTCTCTCTCTCTCTCTGTAAATTGGAAACATTACGAATGTCACGCAGCGTTACGTGATTTATGTAAATACTAATGTAAAATCTGATTTTTCTTCGTAGTAATCGTTATTTCGTCGATCGGAATATACGGTGATCGTTGCTAGAGACTCATGGATCAGGAGGAACAAGAAATGAAAGAAAGAACATAAAAACAAAGATGAATATGAATGCGTCCCTTCTTCCTTTTTATTCGAACAATTGCTTGTGATAAAGTAATTGTGCGAGAATTAATGAAGTATTCGAAGGAATGACATGAAGATACGCCGGTGAACATCTTCCGTGATCATCTACATCCTTCCTTTTATCACTAAATAATTAAAAAAAAAGCGCAGTCAAGCAAGCTCAAATTCATAATTGTACATATATACGATATGTATTCCTGTTGCAACATACTCCTTAAAACAGTATCGCCCGTCCCTTTTATTCCCTTCACCGACTCCTCCTTGTGACCAACACTGTGCATAATCATGACCCTACGTAGTGTAATAATTATAAGAAAAAAGAATAATTGACTAAAAACAATTATGTTGTTGATGAATGATTTTTATTATAAATGAAAAATAAAGATATTTACAAGAAGTCAGTATCAGAATTGATCGATAATGAGTTTCGTGGCTATTCGAGAAAATGGGCGTCACAAAGATTTTTTGATAACATTATTAGGGTTGTGCGAGTATTCAAAATTGCGGCCTTGAATAGGGTCGGGAATCTTTTTCGTGTTCGTGTCGGGATCTCGAGTTTGTCGACACATAAACATAATTGGATACCCGTTACTTCAGAATCCGATTTTCGATTCGGGATCCGACGCTCAATTCAGAACATAATTTTTCTATTACATTGTACTTAAACTTTCAACTTATAATTTTGCAGTTGTAATCATATGTAAGAATTTTAAACCAAGGAATATATTGCACAATATGACATGTGAAAAATTATATTCGGAATCGAGTGTTGAATCTCAAATCGTAAACCACGTTTCAAATAACAGGTATCCGAATATGTTTGCGCTGATAAAATTTCGGGATCTTGACCCGAGCTGAGGCTCCGAGATCCGTAATTTCGGGTATCCGCACAGTCCTACTCTATATGTATTTTTTTCTGACCGTTGAGAACCGAACACAGGTTTTTAGAGGTTTCCAGGTGTCATGATGACACACCTCATATCATATTTTTTTCGACTGAAAAAAACGGGCTGCTTCCAACTTACTCGGATCTGTGATAGTCAAAACAAGAAAATGTATCCTTTCTTTTTCTTCATTCTGAAGATATCAATACATATCTATATTCATTAGGGAATGATTCTTTAATACTACATTATGTTTATTTAATCATTAGATGTTATGCATGAAAAAAGGAGAAAAGAAAAAGTGAGCGAAAATGTGAGAGAAAGAGCGAGGCAAACAGATAAATTATAAAAGATAAAATAAAAGAAAAATTTTTTTCGAAGCAGCTTGAGCAATATTTTAAGCGAATCAAAGTGAAGTAAGTGACTATGAGAATGTCATGAATTTTGTGATAACGTACATAGAGAAACTTTTTTAGAAGTGTGACATAATAGAGAGCTTTCTCGAAGACTTTATATTTTGAGTTAGAAATAAGATTTCATCTATGTTCGTAATTCAGAGCTTTTACAACGAGTCGTGTAACACATCATCCATAAAATTATATCAGAATTACAGGTCATTCTGTTTTTCTGTTTTTTTTTTCTTGTTTTCATTTACTAGCGAAATATTCTACCTGCGTCAAGCATTTTACGAATTTCCACATTACTATGCAATATTTAGGACAATATTGCGCAAATAAGTAACCTACATTTCATTCTCCATCCATAGAGTCAAACGAAGTTATGAGTTCAGTCACGAAATGTAAAGCTTATTTGTTAATCGATTCCCTTTGCAATAAGTTGTATATCGTCCATCACTTTATCCAAAGGTGCTTACTAAATCACTAAATTTGTTGCGTTGTGTTATATCTCTTAGTAGTCGAGCAATTTTTCGCTCATGGGATTTCCTCTCACCTGTAAAAAATCATTTATTTAACGAGTATTGTATTATGATCTCCATCAGGCTTGTTAAATCTATATCTTCCTTTTAACCATGCCATTATGAATCTAACTAATAAGGAATACGATAATGCTATCTCTAAAAGGTTTAAAACAAATGTGCCGTTTAGCAATTTCATCCATTAATATCGCGATTCATTGTCGCAACCAATTTTATACCCGAAACCCAAGTCAAACCTTTCCTTCTGCACATCTTCTCATTGACTGGATGTACCCGAATCGCGCCAGTCATCTTTATCTCTGTAAAAAAAATATTACGTCCATATATAAAACGTTTGTTACCTGTTTTTATCGATATAATTATTATTTTCTCAAATCCTCTAATGATAATAAGATTATTATTGATCTTGTTTATAACAAAGGAAAGTTGCTAAATGAAAGTAAGAGAAAGTTGCTTATATAGGTCCTCCATTTTTATTGTTATTATTACCTTGATTGTTGTTCTTCTGAAGATGCAGTGCTCCCATTTGTACTGAAAATTAACAACATGTATTGCATCTACTATACAAACGTTAATCATGAGAAAATTTACTTTTTCTTAATTGCAAAGTCATCCCATTCACTAAGATCGTATTTCGATAAATCACCATCTTCTTCATCGTCTTCCTCTTCCTCTTCGTCTTCATCCTGAAATTTCAAATGTGTTTGATATTTCTGGTTATTGATAAAATAAGTATGATCAATTACATTTTGATCTTCTTCATTCTCCACTTCATCTCTTTCATCCTCGTTCTTAGACTTGTTACGTGGCGGGCTGCTATACCTAGAATCTTTGGAATCGTCATCTGAGCGGTTTTCAATCTTCCGTTTCTTTTTACGACGCCCGAACTCATCGTACTCGTCATCATCATCTCTTCTTTCTTTATATTCAACGACTCCACGATCATTATATCCTCCTCCATATCCTGTACGTTCTTCAATCTCTCCGAATTTCGGTGCATTACACATGTTGCACTGCTGTCGCCGGGCCCAGTTTACATTTCCACACTTACTGCACTGCCAATCATCAGCACTAAACATAAAAAATCATAACATACAATCATTTATTTGCTCTGTTATTCATGTATGTATAGTATTTACTCATTGTGTAAATATTTTATAAAAAATCTAAGTATATTGAAAGTTAAAGAAAGATATACGATATATTGTACAACTCTGTATATTATTGAAATGAAAATACCAATCATTTAAATAAAACTGATCAAATTATATTATGATGTTGTCCTTGAATGTTGTATTTTTTAAAATATTTATTCTAAACTTATTTCATATAATAGAGAATAATTTCTTTTTGCATTATATTGTTATATATGTTCCTATTATTTACCTGAATAATCCTCTACTTTTCTCTGCAGCTGCTTTACCAATTTCTTGTCCCAATTTTTTTTTCTTAGGACACTCTCCTCTGTCTGCATAAAAATATCTTTTGTTAATTGTTATATATAATATTATATATTGTAATATTAATAAAGCAAGACATTAAAAAAGTTGTAAGGGACAAGACATTATTGTAAGGAAAATTATATAGAAACTATACATTACCATATTGACTTTTATATACCTTTTCCACATCGATTACAAGAGTTTCTTCTTGCAAAATTTACATTGGCACATCTGAAATATTAAACAGTATCAAGTCACTATCTCACATAATAGGTATGTATAAATAGGCAATTTTATATCTCTAAATATCAACATTTTACAGGTTCATACTAATATTTTAAAATACAAAAGACTTATGCTGAGTTAGACTTAAACATCTTATTGTTTTACTTACTCTAGTGAATACAAAATTTCTTTAGTACAATAAATTACTACAAACAAACTTCAGCATAGTATACATAATGGTGTAATTAACTTTAAGTATAAAAAACAATATAGTAAATTACTCATTTAATAATTAATATTTTTCTCAAGCAGATAACATTATTACATATCACATAATTTATTACAGGATCAGTGTTATCAATTGAAATAAATATTGTAAAATGACACAGTGATAGTATAAATAATATGCATTGAACAAAGTTGAAACTACAGTGGATACAGAAAGTATTTTCATTAGATTCTACATTTCATTTTCATGATATCCATATTTTTATGGTCGTATGAAAGCACTATTAAATGATACGAAATGTAATGTACATTGACATGAGTAATTGATATGTGATAAATACAGTGATATGCAAGTATTTTTTGTGACCACTGTAAATTCGCGATTGTGAATAAAATTGAAGTATTGAAGCATAAGGCTGATTTCATACAGCAACGTTGCTTCTAGAAAAGTTACGTACTGAGAATCGGGACAAATCCAGTCCCCATCATTAATATTACGTTGATTTTCTTCATCCACTTTACTATTATCCATTTTCGCCTCTTGGTTCCCTGCGTGTAAACCTGATCTATTTTATCAGAACTGCATTGAACCTTGTGATCTGTGTAATTCGTTCTTTCCAAATTCTATCTAACCTTTACAAGTACGTATTTGTAATTGTTAAAATACTATTGAAATAGTTCAAAAGCTTAACTTTCGCCAGTTTTTTCCGGATAAGTGCAAATTCTCTGAATGCGTTTTACGCACTACTATCTATTGCATTGTGTCGTATATAGAAATTAACGCACCGAAACTATGGTATGCAACACACTAATGCAACATTAACGGCACAATCACAGTTCTTACGATGCGATAAGCCCGTAACGTGGCGATTTCACAAATTTTAACCGCGCGTGTTACTTTTTATTTAATTGATGAAAAGCACAATAGGAATAGTAAAATATAATAAATGTGAAGGTTGATGAATTGTATTTTCTTTTAGAGATAATTGTTACAGCAGAATTTTAGAAAAATGTAAGTTATATTCTGTATAGCGTATGCGGCATATTGGTTGGGAGGGATAGTACGTATATTAACTTAATAAGTACAAAGTAAGGGCAGGGAATACATAAATCGAAAAGTAATTAGTGAAAGATTATATACATATGTATGTATACATATGTAAATTAAATTATTCGATACACGTCATTAATTACAAACTTATATATTACCATAGCGAACATAGGCAAGGATTTAGTATTGTTAATAATATTGAATTGAATTTAAAAAGATATAACTTGTACCATTAAGATGGTATATAATCATTAAAGTAATTAAAATGCATGAAATTTTCAGATATTTGACAGATTGAAATCATAATGATGCAAGCCAAAATTACGAAAATTTATAAATTCAATAATATATTTTAATTCTTAAATGTATCACTCCTTTCATTTCATAGTTAATTAAGTTATAACTTTATTCTCTGCTATAACATGTTGTTATGGCTTAAAAATATTATGATCATAAATGCAGGGCACTATTTTTAAAAAATTATTAGTGTACTAATTTACATCACTATGATTTGCTATTCTTCTTATGTATGTACAAATATATAAATATATAAGCATTTTCTCAAAATAACAAGTACAGTGAAATAAAAATATTTACTTATTTTATTTTTTAATTTAGATAGGCTGGAGGTAATTTAATAATTTTAATACATTAAACAGGAACTTTTTTAATTATAAAAATATTTTAATATTTTAATTAGAATTGTAATAAATATTGTGTTATTAGGTACTGAAGTACAATATTTATAGCCCTTCAATGGTATACTGTTTTCTGTAGATTATCAAATGGCACAGTTTAGTCTTTTAAGTTCAACGTTTTCTTTGTATATTTAAATAACGTAGAATATAAAAAAATATTAATTATAACATATAAATTTATTTGTTTCTGAGTTTTCAAGAGCTATTGCTGAACATTTTAAAAGATGCGTCCTATTTATTTGTTTATTATTAAAAATCAAATTTATTGTAACGTAGTATTGTTACAAAAAGTATTTACGCATCATTGTATTTATTATAGTATTTATATACTAATTAACTAAGTCCGAGTTTACTAAATATCATATCATTTAGCAGTACTTGCAAGTAACTCTAAAGATTTAATACTACGAAAATGAAATGTAGAACCCGATAAAAGAATGCTGAAAAAGGAGTACATATACTGTAACATCTTAAGACTTTTGTAACTTAAGTATACAAAGGCTTTAATAAACTGAATTTCAATTGAAATTAATCAACCGTTTAGTTTAGTTAAGGATCTGTTTAACGATCTCTAAAATACTAAATCTTTGCCCTTATCGAACATAGTTTGTCAGAAATTAAATATTATTCCAATTAATGCTTCGATCTATTAAATAGAATTTGTAAATTTTTAAATATGCTTTTCGTAAGCTAAAGAGCTTACAGAGATGCAGGGAAACAGTTGATTTCGAGTTTAATTTAGAAGATGCAATCGCTAAAGTTCACAAATTAATTCTCTCAATTAGTCTTCTTTTTATTAATGAAAATTGATTCGATTTTTTTTCATTACGATTAATACTGAAACACTATCACCACGTAGCGATGGAAAGATGGAACTAATCACTATTGCTGTCTTTGTCACACAGTATCGTCCTCCTTGTCTAATATGAGTACATGTGTCTATCCTTATTACTTTCTACCACTTCTGTAATGAGTAATATACATATCGTGTATATATATGCCTTTATCGTACACTATTCTTTCTTTGGCTATAGACAAAGTATGCTATTTTCTATCCTTATATCTTCTAAGTTATTGTTTTTCTTTCGCATCCAATAGGTGATAGAACAAAGGCCGCAATGTTATGCGATAAGGATATGTAATCGTATCAGGCAAGTTGCAATAGTGTGCGACAAAGAAAGCAATAGTGATTAGTTCAATCTTTTCACCGCTACGTGGTGATAGTGTTCCATTCTGGTTTTGTGATATTCATGATTCGTAATGTTTGCATAGAAGTCAAGCGAGTAACCTTCGATTGAGGTTAAGGTACTTTTCAAAGTGAATCGTACATATAAAAAGTCCATTTTTCACAAAACAACATTAGATAATTATGGCGTACGTATTCTGATCGATAACATTTTTTAAAAAATAATGGAAAGAAGTACTATGTGTGTATGCATACATAAACTAACACATAGCTTCAAAATATATGTCCTGTTAAACATATGGTTTCTTAATGTTTATGATTTAACTTAATAATTAATAATAGAAATGTTCATTTGTTACAGGTCTAAAGTTACTTTTAAAATAACTCTTACCTCTGATCCGAAACTCCCATTTAAAGTGTAAGTTTAGTTACTCTGGTGCGACACATCATTTTATTGAATCATAAGATTCATGTTCTTTATGTGTACATAAAAATAACACAAATATGTCAGAGGCTGATTTTCTTGAAGTATTGAAAATGTTTAACACTTTTCTTGTACTCATAGAAAATCCGAGAGTTAGCCAAGAAACAAGTATTGAGAATGTTATCAAAGCTTTCCAATGTGCTCAGTTTATTGAAGTCACAATTGCTAAAGCATATGAAATAGGCAAAGAAAATGTCCTTGATAATAATCTTCACAGCCATTGGTTGAAGGAAAGTAGATCAAATTTGTATAAATGTTCTGAATTGAAAAATGCTTGTGATAAATTACTAGAGATCTATTTGAAAGACACTAACATATCGACTGATATTGTGGATGAATTTTTGAAATTGTACATTCAATATTGTGGCAATGAGAGATTCAATGATTTTCTTAAACGAATATTAGTTAACGGAATATGTACAAATATAGTTATAGAGTCTTTAGAAAAATTAGGTGTCTCTGCCTTGGATATGCAAGATGAAGCTTTAGTCATTTCTTGGGAATCTTTAATTAGTAATGGTAATGAGTATGAGGTTTTGGAATGTATTCATAAAATGATTAATGATGGTTTTCATTCAAAACTAGTTCACTTTGCTGCTAATTTACATAACAACAGCAAAAGTAAGGAGTTAATTGTTCAGATATTGTCAAACAGACTTGTCCACAATGATACAAATGTTTGTTTAGCTCTTACAAGGGTAAAACAAAAATTGCTTTGGAAGTTGATGCAAAAATATTCAGAGTTTTACACAAATTTCCTAGATAGCATATTTTACTTTGCTCGTCATATGAAACAAGTTGAAAATCAGTGGATATCAAATTGTGAATTCAAATATGAGCATCTTGTCAAAGTAATAGAAGTATTATTAAATGGTCCTACAGAAATTTCAGAAATAATGTACAACAGAATGAAATTAGTAAAAACGCATCCCAATGGTACAATATGGCATAAAATTGAAAAAGATATTGGATGGTAATAGCATAATCCTTGTATAATCATTGAATGGAAATGAGGGTTTATATAAAATACATTAGATTTATTTCTTTTTTGATTATTTACTTTGTTTCAATAATCATTTGTATAAGCTCTCATCATTTTAAGTTAGCATCTAATTTATTTTGTGAATTGAATAGAAATTTTTAATGATTATTAAATATTGTATAATTATAATTGCAGACTTAGTGTACCAGATAATACACCTTTCACTGCTGTATTAAAATTTGCTGCTGAAGAATTTAAAGTATCTCCAGCAACATCTGCCATAATCACAGATGATGGAATAGGTATCAATCCACAACAAACAGCAGGTAAGTCCGTCATATTATAAAATAATACTTATGAGAAAATTTTTAAGCAATATATTTATAATGTGATTAATTTCAGGAAACATTTTTCTTAAACATGGATCTGAACTTAGATTAATTCCAAGAGATAGAGTTGGATAATTACTTCTTAAAATAAACATCTATATATAAATTATTTCTTTGTTGCACTTCTTACCAATAAGTGTAAAAAAGGAACTACTTTTTCATATAAAATTTGTTGTTTATATAAATTTAAATAAAACATTCCTGAAGTTTTACAAATTGTATTATTCAGTCGAATTTTTTCCATCATATTTTTATGGAAGTTGAAGTATAAGTTATATGAGGGTAAATTTATGAGAACACATTAGATATATATTTTTGATAAAAAGATTTTATAAGTGAAATACATGTAAGAGGTATAAGGTCGATACAAAGGTATGTCACTACATGATAAAATTACTTAGCGATCAGTCATAGCGCAATATTGAGTACTAAGAAACTTCTTGTTGCAATCGAAATAATTTCTTCGGAACAAGATTTTCAAATCGCGGCTTACGAAAGATCGCATTAATTATTGAGAGTGATTATAAATCTACTGTTCATAACAAAAGAAAATTCACGGCATGAAAGAGTTGCACATGAGATAGTATTCTTGAGAAGCATTATAAGTTAGAAACAATTTTTATCTGTTTTATAATCATCTTTTCCATTTACATCCTTTTAATTCTGTTAGAATCCATAGTTTCATTCAAGGGCATAATGGAACAAAATTTAAAAATAGAGGTAAAAAGGAATTATTGTGCAACTTATAATAATAACATTTTCAGATATCATTTTTACATAATACTTTTTATATATATGGCTTTTGATCTGCTTATATATAAACCTACTAAAAAATACAATAATATAAAAAAGTAAGGGTAATAAAATATGCAACAATGATGTTTCTCAGTTCTAGAATATCTGACGGATAATTATTTAGACATACAAATGTGAACTACAACGCGGACGATGCAAATGGGAGTTATATTTTTTTTCTTTTCATAGCGAAGTATTACCTTGTTCCTCTCTGTTCTACTTTTTTTTCACTCTTGATGCTTACAAAAGTTTTGTTATCTCTGATTTATCAAGGGAACTTTTATGTTTCTAACAAATGGTATAAAAATGTGTGTGAGAAATGTAGAGAAAAATATATGCAATTTTCTTAAATACTTAAAGACGTTCAATCCATTGTATAAGAAACTTAATTCATGAACTTTTTCTTCTTTCAATTGTTGCATGAAACTTTTGGCACCTTTTCAATTTCTTACGATTGATGATTCTGTGCCTTTTCTATGTCAAAATACAATACTGGAATGTGTTATTTTGGATTGTTGAGCAAATTAAGCAATCATAAAAAAACAAATTGTATGATTTGTCGTACTTTCATTATTCTGGCGACTACAAGCTAAGGTTTGTTGAAACGGCATAGCACCCATGATTAATCTCTTTTTTACATATGATTATTAAGTTACCGATGCTGAAATATAAAAGTATAAAATGTGCGTGATTCTCGCATGGAAGCGTAAATTCCATGTTTGCTTGTAGACGTATTTGAAAATCGATATACTAAAATGGAGGGATCTTTGTTTATACAAAACTGCTTTCAATCACAGGAATAGGAACGCCATTACATTCTTAATAGTTACAAGAAACTATCGTTACATATGATTAGACTATTTTATTGGGTTGTAATATAAGTAAGTTCAATCAAATAAAGAAAAATACTGGGTTTAACCGAATTTACCTATGTTACAACCCAATATTGTATAAAAAATGGTCTATCTAAATGGAATAGGATACACTCGTATAAAATTGTAAATGAATACAGTTTATAGAAATGGTAAATCATTCTATCATTCTTAATTTCTATTAGACCATTAAACAGTATGAATTCAGTGTATATTGCATAGACAAAATAGGCATCTTTATACTACTTGCAATCTAAAAACATTCTCATTTCCTGACTACCAATAAATATGGAATTCACGCTTCGACATTCTAATCATAAATGCACAATGAATTGAAAGAATAATTTCGCGCTATGATACATTTTGGTGGATTTTCGATATTTTTTACAAATACTTTGGCGCAATTGAAAGAGTATAAAATTTGGTTTATTCATTATATTCGACATGGTTGTTAACCGCTTAAGATCCAGAAAAACGCTGAACGTACAACTACTTATCGTGTGTATACTTCGCCGTATAACATAATTGTCGACTTATAACTTAGTACGTGTAACTTTTTCATTCATGTGCGTGATGTATTGTAATAGAAATTTCTATTCTTGATTCATGAAAAAAGTATCGTTCGCTAGTATCACACGTATGATTATGATTACAGTAATGTATACACTGAGAGTACCATTGATAATGTTAAATAAAGAAAGGTACGTGGCATTAATAGGTATATAATATTATATAAATCATATGTCATTCTTTTGAGACTAATTATTTTATGGATCATTACATACTGTTTTATTTAGCAATAGAAAGGAGCAGTGCTTGTTGATTAATAACAAATTGTTTACAGAAAGAAACATTACTTTTTAAAAATAATATATTGATCAGACGTTTGGTTTTAAAAAATATTTAATAATTTTTCAAAGAAATTGTTAATTAATTTCCGATTTAAATGCAATTACAAGGATATCCATTCAAGCAATGCCCATTTCTAATTAATACACTAAAAAGTCTTCTATATTTTTAATTTAGAGTATTCTCAAATCTTATAAATAACACAATAAAATTATTCAGTAGATTCGTTTTCACTCAGTGCTAAAAACACACTTTGAAATAGTATGTGATCTCAAAATCATAAACATATAATCGAAACTATTGTCAAATTCTGGTAGATATCTGTAAATCTAAATCTCTAGTACAGCTCTTACTGTTAATTATCCTATGTAGTTATCCTTAATATCAAATGAATCAAATGGCAGTTAATAGAAATCATTTATAACAAGGACTGCAATCGCATTTTTTTACAAGGACTTCTTCACTGAACTATATAGAATATGTTACGAGAATTTTAACGCGAAGTTGGAAATACTTTAATGTCCAGTCCTCCGTTTCTTTTAAATAAAATTCGTACAATAACCTAGGTAATTATACCTATATTAAAATATTACCACAATTGAAGAAAATCGCACACGTATTGTTAACTTTTCTGAACAAAAATTTATGTTGAAAATATCATTCCATTTATAAATATTTCTCAACATGTACGATGCTAATATCGAAATACTTCCCCTCATGCTGTGATTTTTAACTTATAAATAAATTACGTTTCGAACAGCTACATATAAATTTATTTTATCTTACCGTTTTATTTTAATGACCTACCGATGTCGCACAATCTTCACTCATCCTGTAATTAAAATAACGAAATTGCAAATGTATTATTAAAGTTCAATGTATAAAGATATGATCATATCAATATGATCGAAATTTTTTAGTATTATAATACAAAAATTATTTTGTTTCCAACCTTACAATAAATGATACCTACCCATTCGTGCTCCTCTACACCTTCCATGTGATCCTGTTCCAAAGAGCACTGTATTACATCGCCCACAAAGTTGCTCATAGTTTTCTGGATCTACCACACATACATTAACAACACTCTCAGACCAAGTAAGAAATACAACTGCAAATCTTTTAAATTTATATTAAGAAATTCTATACAGTTTATACAGAAATGGTATATCTTGAAATGTTTTAAAGATTTGCAGCAATAATTATAAAAAGAATTAAAACATGTAAAAGAACGCATGCCAAAGTAATTAAAAATGATTGCACTCTATAAGGAATTTTTATATTTTTATATTTCACGATACGATACTATACTCATTTGATGATACTCACTGATTTGTTTTTAAATATTTACTTACTTCCTCTTGTTTAGCTTTTACGTCGGGATTCCATCCCAGTCTGTTGAAAGGTTGGGCAGATACAGAAAATGGAGTGGCTGATTGCTGTTTCGCCGCAACTGGGGCGGTAACTACACCTTGGCCTTGATTTTCAGTTACTATATATGAAACATAAATATTCATAACATTTTTAATACAAATACTATTATAATACTTTTAATAAAAATATTAATCATTGCTTACAATTGTCCATGCCAGGTGGTTTTAGGCTTATTCTATACGCTTGTTTGTTAGCTCCATTAAACCATTCAGTAGCAGTCATAGTTGGCTTCCACGTAACTTTTGTTGGTGGGAATAAATCATCTTGGAAAAGTTCACTCTGAAACAATTAAAATTAGCTTATTGTCCTTGCATTTTTGCTAACTATATTAAATCTACCTTTATACGTGGAACGGTGAAACTTAGAGGTTCTATCGTGTTATTTGTTAATCTTAAAGCCGATGCAAATTCTACACTAGCAACATCGCATTTATTCTTAGGAAGAAACGATAAACCCTGATGCAAACTGCTGCATCGATGATGGCTAAGTGGACAACAATATGGTGGTTCTTCTGTTACTTCAAAAGCATATATTGTAGAATCACCCTAAAAATATATTTTATATGAAACATATTTTCTAAATTATCTGTATCTTCTATTATCTTCTATTATTACTTATAAAGTATTTAAACTTTTTGGTATTCACTTACACGTCCTGTTAAAAAGAGCGTTGAACTGTCTTCGTCGTAATATGGCATCAAAATTGCAGGCGAAACATCTAATCCGACTGTAGTTAATGGAGTATTAAGATTGTCCGTTTTAAACACATATATTTGTCTTTCTGAAACTCTGAAAAAAAAAAAAAAAATATAAATAATAACAAGTTATTGTAATCTATATAGGGTGTCACTAAGTATGTGGAGAATATTTATAAAGTTAATTTTAAATATGAAAACTAAAATAAAGCTATGCAACTTGAAAAATAAGCTTGAATCAATATTTTTGTGTAGAAATCTTTCTTCATTGTTTTGATGTCTAGAATAGATTCTACAAATATCTCTCACATATTTTGTGAGACCCAGTATATGATTCAAATAATCGTATAAATCCTTACTTGTCAAAACCCAGTACAACGAGAAATTGTCCTTTCAATGCCCACACAACTCGTGCGCCTCTGGTACCAACAGGTCCTTTGCCAATCTTAACTGGCACATCGCTAGATCTTGGTTTGTAAACTCGCAACTTTCCATCTTTGCACGTACTCGCGAGATACTGACCGCATGGTGACCATGCTAAACTGAAAATTTGATCTGTATGTCCCATCAGAGTAATCTTCGCAACAGCCGTTTCGCAAGATGATAAAAGTGTCAGATCCCAAATTTTCACGGTCATATCGTAAGATGCCGATGCCAAAATATCTGATGCCAATGGATGAAATTTGATTAAATATATTTTATCGGTATGAGCCTTTATGGTGTGTTTTGGTTCGTTTGTTGGCTCTGCTAATCCGGATTCTGGTATTTCCCATAACCGGATCATTCCATCATCACATGCTATTAAAGAACAATAATATCACTATCATTTGACAAATGTTTTCATTACAAAATATTACAATAATTAAAAAAATATTGATTCCTTTACCGACAGCTAATCGTTGATTATCGAATGGATTCCATTGGAAATCCATTACAGTGGCACCATGTACTAATGCTGGCATTACACCATCTGGTAGCCTTCCAGTTTTCTTCAATTCAAGGACTGCTATTTTACCACCTGGTCCGCTAAGTGGCACCGCAACACGATCAGGGTTGGCTGAAATGATATAGTAATTATTGAAGGTAAATTTCTTGTATAAGAAGTATAAGTATTTCTTGTATAAGAAGTGAAGTATTTTATGCAAAATGCAAAGTACCATGAAAACCATCGCATTCTCCAGATATTTGACGACTAATGTTTCTTATATTTTCAATATGCGTAGATTTATGACCAGGTGTACCTTTCAGATGTCGAAATTTCGATACCCTACCTATGTACAATAAACGCAAGTCATTAATAATATATTTGTTGTATAAAAAAAATATTTATTTTTTATACTTTTCTTACCAAATACAGTTGATGTTCTCTTAGGTGTTGGAGTCACAGAATTATCCACTTTTTCCAAGCGAGGATCCATGCTCTGTTGACGCAACATCGAGATAACTTTCTTAACTTCGTCTTCTTTAATTACTTCACTTTTAGTTTTAAACGAATCTCTGCGCCTCAACATCGTTGGCGATCCCATTGCTTTCTCGGCTAAGTTTCCATCAGTTACAGACACAGAACGACTCTCATAAAGCCTTCTTCTCTCAGCTATAGAATTTCTATTTGCATTGCCCCGTTCAAAATTTCCAAGATCCTCGCTTTCAGGTGAGTCATCTTTGACTTTTATCTCAAATACTTTGCGTCTTTCCGCAGTGCTCGGCGTTTTCGGTTTATAACCAGAATCACTTGAATTAGCATCCTCCTCCAAAGAACTAGAATCGCTTTTTCCATTTTCCGCTTCTTTCATACGCTCATTATTAAATGACGGCGATTTCTCTGGTTCTGTATTGTTCTCTATTTGATTGTTCAGGTCATTTTGGTAGCCATTAGTATCACTATTCGGTGCAACAGGGACCGAAAATATCTTGTCGAATGAAAATTCTTGACTGCCAGACTTTGCTTGAAATGGTTTTGGTCCAAGTCGCGGCTAAAAACAAAGAAATAGTAAGAATTATTTTTTATTCTTCTAATAAAAATCTATTCGTAATAAGCTATTTATGGTGATTATGACTGTAATGAAATAAATGAAACGGTATATAAGGGGACACGATATCATCAAGCATACAGAAGTAGAACATTTTGTAAAATGAAATTCTTTTCATAACACTATTACTTTCTCTTATAGCCAGATTACAACCTTATATCCCCCAATCGCATTAGGGTTCACGGATGTAACTACTGAACCCACGCTTGGCGATGTACGAGGACGTGCGACTGGCTTCGGTTCATCCTCGGAAATGCTATTAGTTCTCGACGATCTTGGCAGAGGCTTCGGTGGAATCACTTGCCCTCCGTTCTGCACTTTATTTTTGTCATCTTCGACCTCGATTTTCTTCATATCTTCTAACTTTTCGATATCGTTCTCGGGCATTGGCTCTTTCTCGATCACCTCTTGTGTCTTTGTGTAAGTTTTCGGCGTGGTGACGGTGGTCGGTTTGGTCGATTGCTTCTGCTCCACTTTTATTTCTCGTTCATTTTCTTTGAGCGTCGCTAAGTTTCCCTTATGTACCTGAGAGTAAATTCCTTAATAACGCAAACTGTTTGAACGAAATTAGCAAAGTCCGACATCCATTTTCAAGATTTTCTTTCTACGTCAATGATATGTGTAATTTCTACAAGCTTGTCACATGTACATACGCATTATCTGCACATTTGTAATTGCGGAAAAAATATAAGGGAACAATGCAAATAAACAACAATCTCGAAACCTGTTTTTTCTACACCTAAACGTAGCAAAAAGTTTGAGAATGTATGTACAAAAAGAAAGAGTATATCGAAGCATTCGCCTAAGAACACAAGAATAACTATGTTTCGCGCATACGTAGAATTACTTACGCTGATAGAATAAGCTACAGAACATCAATTGCCATTTAAATTACACGTGCCAGGAATAACACTTTGAATGGTGCTAATGTATAAACTATAAAACATACATTGGATATCTGAAACGTGAAAAAATATACACAGAACATGAAGAAATAAAATCAAATGATGCAAAATAAAACGTACATTATCAGCCAAAACTTTTTTCTTAAATAAAATGCATATAAAAGATTATGAACTTACAGCACAAATAATGAAAATAATTATATCATGTTCTACTTCTATATTACTCTCATATGCATATGTATATCACACAAATAGCAAAATATCAGAAAATGCAATTTTAATCTTTATGATGTATTCATTAATTTTACATTGCTTAATTACATTATCTGATACATTGTGCTATTATTCATTTTGCACTATATATCTATAATAATAATTAATTGTAAATACAATCGAATGTCACACAACACATTTAAAAAAATGTTTACAAAAATACATTTTCAAAAACTTGTTTCAAAATTAGCAAACTAGATAGCAAAATGGATAATGAAATGAAATGAAATGATGATGATAAGCGTGCAATTTAATAAAATCATATATTCATAAAAAATGATAAACTTTATTATAATTTTCTATGTCCTCTATGAAAAATCCTACATTTTACACATCTTTCAAACTTAAAAGTGCCCAAAAATGTATAGAAACATTTACTTACAGCAATGGGTTCCTCCCCTTTATTTCTTTTAGCAGGATCTAAGGATATTTTTGGAACAGGCATATTGTGTCCTTTAATCCAGGCCGCTGCATTATTTTGTGCAATACACCCTACTGTATCTGGGTATATATCTGCATGAAAATCCCTGTATGTCTAGAATAGAAATTTCAGAATTTCTTATCTCTCTGAAATATGTTACAAACTGCATTTTTATACTACAATGCACTTACTTTTCGTGGAACTTGATACATAATAGGTATCACCATATTAGACGTAAGTTGTAGTAATCTATTAACTTCAGCTTGCATCACATTTAATGCTCGTTTTGGTACCAAACATACTCCTTTTGTTTGCTCTCCACTGTGGCGTATGCCTTCAACTAGAAATGGATCTTTATCCATAACTTCCATGTACATAATAGTAGTATCTCCTTTTCCAGCCAGGAAAAGCATGTTTGTATCAGGATCAAACAGAGGCATTAGAATCCTATGGAATATACTTTGTGTTTATGGTAGAATCAATTTAATAAGATTAGTGATTAATGAATTCTCACCCTGTGCTACAATCCAATTCTAACATTTTTACTGGTTCATTTAGATGCCTCAAATCTCTTATATAAACTTGTCTTAATCTAGCTGCATCAAATCCAGTAGTAAGTATTCTGTCACTATTATTTAGCCAAACACATCTAGAATCTTTGATACTTTGATGACTGGAACAAGAATTGACGATGCAAGTAGAAGCACGAGCATCTATTATTCTTAATTGTTTGTCTTTGCAGGATGTAGCTAAGATCACACCATCTTGCTTCCAACTTAAAGACTGAATTACATCTGTATGTTCATTGTTGGCTGTAATATAATAAAGCAGTATTAACTAAATTGGAAATTATTGGAAAACGTTTCACCTAGTAAGAAATATGATATTGTAATTACAAAATAGTTCTTGTTGTGAAATCACATCCCATAAAGACAGGTTTGTATATGATACTGTTGTTAAAAGGTGTTCAGCAGAAGGGTGCCAACACACCACCTCTACTCTTCTTTGACGGTGGGAGAATGTACATTCAGGATTACATAGAGGTTCTTCCAAGCCAGCTTCTGGAATGTGCCACAACTTGACCTACAATAAATAACATAATAATTTATAAGATATTTAATTAAATAATAAACAAAGTTATAAAACAATATATAAAAACATTGTGACGTACAAGACAATCTTGTGAACCAGTTGCTAATAAACCATCATGAAATGGAGAAAAATCCATATCTGTTACTGTATCTGCATGAGCATGAAGTAATGGCATAGTTTTACTTTTTCTACCACAATCCTCCAGTGGTAACACAGCAAGATTAGATCCTGATTGAAAAAAACAAAAAAAGATATAATTTAACACAAAAATATGGAATATATAATTTATATTAAAATATATAAATATACCATTATGATCTACATTAAATGCCATAAATGCAGCAGATGCTGCAATATTATTGCCGTAAGTTTGATACGAGCCAACTGAGATGTCTCTAATGCAGGCCTCTGGTTTAGGAACAATTGGAGCTGCATTTTTATATTTGGATGCTTTGAAACGCCAAGCCATTTTGACGTTTTCAACTTTATACTTTCTGGACTAACTTCTGTTTAAACCATGTAATCTGATAAAGATAATGTTACACATAAACAAGTTACTTTAATTTAAGTGGTGTTCATTAACTGTTTTTAGTAAAAATGTATAAGAAAAATGTGGATGAATATATCTTTATTTATTACAAAATTTTTGTTAAATTTTATGATTGATTTATTGTTGTTATCTAGATGTGTACAAAATATAACGCTAACGGAGGGTTTCGACACTGGTACAAGCTGTGCATGACTAATAATTTGGGGGTGAGAACCACCCCACCCTTATCTGTCGTAAATGTCGTAACTCCGCAAGTAATAACAATGACAATCAAATATAATTTCTGAAACGGAGAAAAATGAAATTCAGCGATGCTTCTACTCACAAGCTGCTGATTGGCGTGACTTTGCACGCGTTTCACAAGATATTTGCACAGAATACAATTTAGCAAAGAACCAGCTACTATAAACACAACGACGATGGCAGGTAGGCGTCTCTGATCTCCACGGCTGACAGGCGGAAACAGGAAAGTCCTCCCCACCAAAAAACTTTTTCTATCTTTGTCGATCACAAGTAACATCATACAATGTGTTCCAAAGAAATAAAATGTCATATAGAAATAAGAAACAAAAGGGTTGAAGGCTGAGAAAAGCTTTTATCACTAGGAACGTAAAAAATTCAAATTATTTATAACTGTTTTCAGTACTTAAGAAATATCATAAAATATTCTAAAATACTCAATCTTAAAGGAATATATTGTATATCTTATTAAATCAGAATAAAATGTATTACATAGTAAATAATTAAAAACCAAAAGCATAATTTATCTAGAGCTCAATATACGTAAGTTCATGGTAAAATAAAGAAGAGAAGTGATATTTCAAATTATTATATAAAATTGTTCTTGTACTAATAATTATTTGAATTGAATTATAAAAGATAAGTTCAACTATTGAATAAAAAATTTAATAATCTTATATTCTATTAAAACGTTTATCACATTTTTAGAATATATATTTTTATTAAACACACGTACATTTGTATTTGTATGGCACCCTATATATGTCTAGTTACGTTCGGAAATCAGCTGCTAGTATAGAGAATATTGGTCGTCATTCCAGCCATATGTGAAAGAAATGGCGATAATTTTAGCATTGACGAAATTGATGATGTCGACGGATTTATGAGTTTTTTAAATTATTCATTTAACGGAGTGTTAAAAATGTTTGACCATCCAATGAGTTGTTGAATAATCTGAACTATTGTAATAACAATCCATAAATCATGATTGAGAGATAAAGACGTATATTAATCTGCGCAAACGCAAGAGGAGGGATTATTCGTACTTAAATTTGAAATGTATATTTAAATCAAGTTCTCATGTATCTTCTTTTTTTCATTTACTGTTATTCTCTTAACAAAGCCAATTGCAATAATGGAACAACCTTTAAAGAAGACAAGTCTGCCAAAACAGCCTGAAAATAAGTAATTAATAAAATAAATTTAAATAAATAAGAAGTAGCAAATAAATAATTGGCAGATGAATAATTAATATAAAATCTATTCCTACCTCAACACTTTGTTGATTATTAACTTGCATTAAATTTTCTTTTCGAAAGCTCAAAATAGTGACCGCGAGTAAGGGGATAATTTCTAACGAATCGTATGCTAAAATTAAGTCCCAGAGGCAAAGCAACTGTTCTGGTGGTAAATGACCACTGAAGCCTCTCATGATCCACTTAAAAACAATTCTTACCCTAAAAATAAATATTGTTTAATGATGGTATGAATGTACAAAATAAATTGAACTTACGGTTGTATGTGAATGTTTCTAAAGTGAATCCAAAGCAATGGTTCGTGGCATTGCAGTAACCTCTCGAAAAGCAAACACAGTGCTACAATACCTTGTTCGTGGCTAGATACGGTGTGCAATCGAAACCAATATCGTAAATAAAAAGCTCGAAACGTATAATACATTGCGCACGGGTCATCGTATAGGTAACAAAATGGCGTAGCTAAAATATTATATATATATTATATATAATATTAATAATATTAACAATATTCAAATAACAACTTAATTGAATTTTATATATTCTTATGGACTAGTATTTCTTACGGTCATAGATTTCTTTATATTGATTTCAAACAATGTTTAATATATTATACCATACATCGTGAACCCATGAAATGGAATCACACCGCTTGGTGGGAAGACTAGGGTGTTTTCCAAAGTGGCTGGCTTCCCTTGTAAAACAGCGTGTATGACTTGACCTCCAGCACTTCTGTCGGTTGTAACTGGTGCTAATACTTCTGAATCACGAGAAAAACATAACATTGTTTTATATAAAACGTCTTCAAACACAAAATACTGATCGTCATTTCGTGCTGTTAGCTGCACATCCTAAAATAAAAGTAATTGGAAATATAATTTGGGAGAATGAGCGAAAATAAATTTAAAAATTATTTAAAAAATTTAAAATTTACCTTTATTATCAATTTATCTATAACGATATCGTACTGTAACACCATATTTTTTAATTCTTCATAATATTCTATATCCTAAAAAATATTCAGATTGTAATTTTTTTTCTTAAGAAAAGAAATAACATTTAACAACATTTTTACATTTTGTTTTACTGTGGATCCTAATACAAGGGACCAAAGACTGCCACGAAGTGCTCGAGGAGCCCCACGCTTTAAGAATTGTTGCGCTATCGGAGCGTGATTCGATTTCAATACCTTCTCACCGATGAAAATCCTCTCCTCTTCTAGATTTCCAAAATTTTCTGAACTTGGCATGTCTGGATTTACACCAAGTAATGACATACCCTTTGCTAACTCCAAATACACGCGTCTCTATTAAAGAAAAAATAATAATTCACTATTCATATTAGTCTGTAATTCGAACATATCTATTTATTTAAAAAAATAGAACAAAAAATAGTATACCAATTGCGTGAGTGTTTTTACACGAATTTGTATATGACTGAACTCCCAATTCAATTCGTCCCTGGAAAATTATTATTTTTTATTAATATTGAGAAAAATAATGTGATTTTTATTTGAAAAATAATGCATATTTACGAATGTTTTTTGAAAGCAGGATTTCGTATAGAAAACAGCACATCTAAAAAATCTTTTGGAGCATAAAGAGGTCTATATTGTGATAGATCTAAATATTAAATAAAAGAAAATTTAAATTGATTAAGATAATCATTCCAGTACTTTTACTAGAACTTTTATTCACTGAATCAATATTAAAGTCACCGATATCATAAGTGCTTAATTCATTCCATTTTTCAGCAAATTCTTCGCGATCTGCGTTCGGTCTTATGCGTGCTAATGGCACATTTAATTCATTACAGGTGGAATTTAATGACTTTTGTATTCTACGTTCCCATTGAATTTGAGCTTTTTTCAAATAAGTTAGATCTACTTCTTCCATGGATATTTCTGTTGCAGTTGATAAAGAACCCTTAAAAAACATTTAGTTAAAAGGAAAGTTCACGTTTAGACAATAAGTTCTGAATAGATAAAAACTAATAAAAATTATGTCTACCTGTGATCTGACCCAATGAAATACAGTATTTCTAATTTCTGTTTCTAAACCATTACTTTTTAACGCCTCCAGTAATGTATTTTTAAAGTCTTCTCTCTTTACTGCAGTAGAAGCAACAAGTTTCTAAAAAGAGGTTAAAATTGTCTGTAGCGTTTTTGATTTTTCGAATACTTTGCATTTCAAGTTCCACATTAAAAGCAGCTCTATATTTCTTTGGAATCTTATCTTTAATTAGAATTACTTTTTTTATTTTTTAAATAGATAAACTTTCTTAAATATTCAAATCTTTGTTTTGAAAAAGTTATCAATTTTTGTTATTAATGAGGCTAATGATTATATTTATGTACTTTGCGAGTACCTGAATTTCAGCATAAAGACTTTTATAATTGGCCATACTTTGAATTTCCTCCGTTAATTTTTCCGCAGACCTTTGTAATGATGTTTTCTTAGAGTTATCCGCATTTTCAGTCATAGCTGTATACTTAGAGAATTCTTAATCAGCCCGAATCGTTTTATAATCAAATCTGAAAAATGATCGCCATTTGTAAATAAATTCATTCCCGCAGTCGCAGTGATGAACAAAGGGGTGAGTTGTCGGTCGCGCGATCGAACATTCAAACTTACTTTAGAAATAGCTCACTTAAGTCTTTCATGACCTCGGCAATGTTTTTTATATTGATAAATAAATAATAATTTATACTATATCATCGTCTCTGTTCCTGCAAAATGTTTCGTATTGATTTACACACACACACACATATATATATATATATATAACGATTATATATATATAACTTATTTATTTTACATCATTAAATACAATTTTTTTTGTGAGATACTGATTTACGTTATTGTATTATTAATTGCATTTAATAAAACTTACTTTATCATTTTTTTGGTTGGGAGGCTAAGAAAGATACTATTATTATTATTATTATTTACCGTTCTTTTGAATATATAATTTGACAATCCTTAATTATATGTATGAAAATATCTCAACGAATTTTTTTAGTATTCTTTATGTGATAAAAATTGTGTCAAACTTAAAAGACTCCAGAATGTTGTTTAACAATTAAGAAAATTGCCTGTTTATCTCTTTAGAGTTTTACAGTTACTCAGATAGGCTCAGGTAGAGGATTTTCCTTACAGCATATCTTTTTGAACGTTCGAAAGATCCCATGGCGAAATTGCAGGCCGGTGCGCTTGCAGGAAAATGGCGGTGCGATAACCTGTGTTTTGAAACGTAACGTTGTATGTTATCGCTTACACGAATGGATATCTCAAACATGCTTGAAGTACAAGTGGACGAAGTGAAGGAGGTAGACATTAAAGAAAACGGTGAGGTCGCGAAGTCTCGCAAGATGACTTTCTATGAATTATCGTGAAATATAATGTCTAACCTTCATATTGTAGTAACTCCCAAGGAATTACTTCCGAGTACGACTAATGCTCCAGTACCTATTTCCCAAGAGGAATATAATTATTACAAGCTTATGTTTGGCAATGGTAAATTTATAATATTTATTCACAATTCATTTTCATCGTCTGTTAACTTCTTCTTTTTCAACAAATTCGTTTTTAACGTTATTTGATACAGCATGCTGCCTTTTTTGCATAATTTTACGATGTAGAAATGTTCACGTGAATTTAAAAAAAAAACACAAATGCGACAACAGAAGTTATGTTCTAAGATACATATACTGCAATTCCTTATTTTACAGAATTTTTGATAGAAAAAACATACAATAGTGATCTAGTGAGATACATATATATTTTCTAAGTTATATTCAATGCAACAAATATAATTTTAATATAATAAATTAAGTTTTTTAAGTTCTTAATGTATAATAAGACTTACAAGTCATAGGAGAATAAACTTTTAAAAAATTATTAAATTGATGTGTTTTAGATATCTCAGTAGTGCAGTTCCAAAGACTGCATTGTACCGCATGCGATGCACACATTGGCTCTGCACCAGCAGATGCTCATAACATGTTTGAACATCCTGTATTACATACATTACTGTGTGCAAAATGCAAAGATTTCTATGGTGATGGCACTTTTGAACAAGGTATATACTTTATTGGTATCTACATCTAAAAACTCAACAAAATTTGATGGGCTTTCTTAATTATATTTTACAGGTGATGATGATACAGATATGTTTTGTAGATGGTGTGCAAATGGTGGTAACTTATACTGCTGTTCCTTTTGTAGCAACACTTTCTGTTACAAATGTATTAAAAGAAACTTTGATCCCATATTGAGAAAAAAAATTGAAGCAGTTGAGAGATGGAAATGCTTTGTCTGTGATCCTACAGATCTGTATAATGCTAGAGGAACTTGTTGGGCCTTGCTTCAGCATATTCAAACGATAAATAGGTAAACAATTACTAAAATAGAAATAAAAAAATAAAAAATTTCTCTTAAATTTAATTACATGTATTTTAAATGATTTCAGAATATATCAAAATTGTAAGTTGCCTCAAGAGGAAATAGACGACAAAATGAACACTGACGAATCGAAATGCTGTCCGCGCAGAAGAAAACGGAAGCGTCGACGAAATGGCTCGAATTCGGAAGAAGAGGATGAAACTTACATGCCTAAACAAATAGTACCAAATGCTGTTCCCAAACGCAAAAAAAAGGGTCGTGGCAAAACAAAATTTTCCAACGGTAATAGTATATCTATGTCTGATAAATATATCGGAATATCAGACAACACTTCCACGGATAACAATAGAATATTACCATCTTTACTCTCATGCGAGCAAACGATGGTTGAATGCGAAAATACCACTATTGGAGCGGACGGTACTATTATCTCGCAATCTCAAGTAAACCCTGGTCATCATAGAATGAATCTCCCCATTGCTCAACAACCAACGATGTATAACACGGCTGTTATGAATGTTGTTGCAAATTCTAATTTTTTGCAATCTTCATCACCTATTGCACCTCGTCGTCATGTACCTACTTCGCTAAACCAGACGAACCAAGTGAATTTATATCAGACACTACATTCTACGCCAACGTCAATGGTTACTATACCTAATCAGAACATTAACTTAATACATCGACCACGCTTCTTCTTGCCTAAGCCGCAGGCACCGTGTACAAATACGAACCTGAATATCATTGAGATCGAAAGTGATTCAGAAGACGTAGCTGTTGTGGGTCCATCAGGAGTTCCACCTACTAGCAGTTCCAATAGTAATGACAAAGCAGTACCTGTTGCTCTTCTAAGTTCATCTTCTAAGAATAATTATACTATTACAGTGAAACAAGATGTACAAAAAAGGCATAACGCGAAGACATTAAACCAAAGGTTACTTCCTCATGGCAAAGAGATTAATAGTATTCTGCTTCATCTAAAGATGAAATTCCAAGATTTGTTCGATACGACTAAACGAGAGGAATTTAAAAACTATGAACCGACCGACGCTCGTCTTTTAATCAAACAGTTTCATTCTGACATACGCGATACTGTGACTCAATTAGCGTATATTAATGACAGAATAATACGTGAATATAATAGGTGGAGAAAATATTCAACAAAAATGGGACTTACTCAGTCTGTAGATAAGAATAATATTCGCAAGACTTATCGCGGAAAGTGCGAAGAAATACCTCTTGATATGACTTGCGTAAATGAATCCGACGAGGATTCCAATATTGACGAAGAAATAGAGTACGGTATTATGGGCCCATCTGATCTGGTTGGTAATACAAGTGTGGTCGATGGAATAAATTTCTTCAAAAAGAGAAGCACTATAGAACGAGCTGTAGGCAATCATTCTGTTCTGTTGGTAGATAAATCTGTACAAATAAATTCTACAGAATTGGAAAATTATGATAGGTCTATATTGTATTTTGCTTTGACGAAAAGTAATAAACAATCAGGGAAAAAGGATAATGTTTCGACATTGCCTGTAAAAAAGGGCAATAAGCAATCTTGCAGTTATGAAGATCATTTTATTCAGTTCTTACAAAAACAGAGTGTAAACTCTCAAAGCAAGCAAGCTGAAAATTCTGAAGAGTTGCCCGATCCAAACGAAACATCATTAAAGGATCTAATAGAAGCTAATTCGCCATACGTTTCTGAAATGCTAGAAACTATGGATAAGTCAACTGCTTCAAGTAGCAATATTTCAAGTATTTCTGTTAAGAAGGAAAGTGATCTGAAGTTCTATGAATCGCGACAGGGAAACTCAATTACTTGCAGAGCTGTTGATGATTTTTCGAAAATGGTTAGTAACATAAATAATGATTTAGTTAAAAAGACTGCCGCGAATGAATTTATTGATAATAATTCGAGGAAAGAAGCTAAAACACAAAAAGGACATTTTTCCATTACAGGTGAAGTTGATACAGTAAGTGTATTAAAAAATAAAGGACAACATTTGAGCATAACCGGTACTATAGAATCTGAAGATGACTGTACTATTATTGATGATTAATTAAAAAATAGTTATTTAACATCTTTCGTGAGTTTCATTAGTACTTCAATCGAATTATTTTCTATTTATTATTTATGATTAATCAGTTGTGCGAGTATTGTTTTGAAAAATTATAAGTATAGAAATCAGTATCACGGAAAACACCTTATCATTTTTATTTATCTTTACATGATGATACGATATTTTGAATTTGTCATAGCAATTCTCGTACATTTGACTGTACTAAAAAATTCCTAATTGATCACTTAATATTTTTAAGATACATAGGTATATATCTTTCACGAAATTTTTGGAAACTGTTTTGTTAATTTATTAAAATATGTACTAATTAAAATTATAGGTAATACCAATTAATAGAATAAGAATACCAACAATATTGTTCATTTTTAGATAAGTAGAAACATGTCATAGTTTTGTTTTGTACAAATATTATATGAAATGAACGATGTAAAAAGTTCTAATAATGTTTTTTTTACATAATTGATAATTGTTAGAGCAGGAAATTTCTTGCATAAATTCAGCTTATAATTTTTTTACACTTATTATTTTCGGAATTATCGAATAAGATGGAGAACTTAATGCATGAATGCTTTTAATGTCAGTATAGATATGTTTCATATGGTTATCTAACGATATAGTTATATTTACATAAATATTAAATGTTCAATCATTATAAGCGAATAGATATGCAAGAATGGCGGAAAAGAAGGCCACGAAAATGTTAAATATGTTTTATATATACTAACGTATTATATCTATATCATGTCAAAATAATTCAAGCTGTAGTAAATGGCAAATTCATCTGTTAACTTTAAGTAAAGCTGAACCTGAAGAATAAATTTCTTTCAAACCGTTAAGCATAGCTATTTTTCATAGACTCTGTAGCAAAGTGTCTTCTGCTTGTTTTTCGTTTGGAGGGAGGGGAGATTCAGAAGGAAGAAAATTTTGGGAAAATTGGTATTTTTTCTTTGTTCAATTTCAATTGCATCTTGAATTTAAAAACTTAGATTTTGCTTAATTTCATTTATTTTTTGTCGTCTGTGTGTATACACATTTCGACCCCAAAAATCAATATATTACTTTCTTTTATCTTTCAGTTAAAGTCTTATACCCTACACATGGAGGCAAATATTTTTCAGTAGATACATACAACAAGTCTGTAGAAATTTTTTCTTATAAATACATTATGAACACGTAACACCTACGTGATCGCAGTCAAGTATACAAAGAATTGAAACGCAACAGAGTTACGAAACGAATTCGTAACTTTTCCGCGATATTAATATATCACTTGTGTACCTATAAAGGATACAAAGATTGAGATGATGAAAAAGCATTACAAATGTTACACTTAGAGTAGTAATGATCCGGCAATATTACTATTCATTGGTAGTTTAGATACAAGTACTCAAAAATTAAGTAGGTAATTTTTTAAAATTTGTTCTTTACATTAAAAAAATAAACATGAAAATATGAGTCTTTTAATTAAAAAAAAATATATAAAGTAATTCTATTTTTTTTATCAAAAGAAATTGTAATCGTACAATTATAAATGTATAAAAATTAAGAAAATAACTAAAGCAAAAAGTGATTTAAAAAATGCTTCACTCGTTATCTGAGTACTTCTACCTTCTAATTCTCTAATCTCATTTTGGTATTGACAAATGTAAAATCTCGCTTCGACATTTTGAAGTACACTTGAGCAAATTAATTCTTAGAAATTGCTTGTATAAAAGAAAATTAATGATAGTATCAAAGAGTTGACAATTTCGTCGTAAGAGTTTGGATAGAAAGTAAAGAAATGCTAAAGGCTGAGCATCGATAAACGCACTTTCCATACATATGTCGCATAACAATGACAATCTTTTGTTTTTAATTGCAACAACAACGACAGTCTAATCACTAGCACCGTAACATGACATTTATAGTGTCGTTAAACACTCTCTTTTTTCTCATTCTTTAATTCTTCAATAGCGGAATTGACCTTTTCTACCCATACAGTTGTGATAAACCCTGAGTGGTGTGTAATTTCCATTTCCGTTCATCGCTAAAAAACAGCAATAAAAAAAAAGAGAAATAAGAGAAGTCATATTAATAAAAAAATCATCAAACATTGGAAATGCAATATAATGTAACGATAATATAGAATCAATAAATTAATATTGGAAAACCACTCACTTAATTCATATTCCTTAATAGCAGCTTGCATGATAAATTGAATAGTTAGTTCAAATTATCAGTTATAATATTAATTAAATATTATTGTTAATTATACATATAAATCATCAAAAAGCCACCTACCCTGTACGATAGTGGGGGGTTGTCGTGGGCTTTGTATGGTGTGTGCATGACATCGCGGTTTTAATAGGCCATGATATAGGACGAAGTATAAACCGGCAACAGCCGCAGCAGCGACGGCCATACAACGGTAAACGAATCTTAACGAGCCAACGATGTCAGAGCCGCTGACGCTGATGTAAGCACCAACCACGGCTCCGATGCATCGACCTGAAACGAATTATTAAAAACGTTCATTACCACAATATATAATGCCACATGGATGAATATTAAAATTACTAAATTGCGTGTATGGATTCATCGAGTATAATCTTAAAATTCCATTCAGAATGCATACCAACGCAGAAATGCGCAATCACAGGTAATGCCTGAGCAGTCACAGTCAAGTGACGCGGGACGAGATGTCGTAGGTAAAGAATGGCGGTAACCCACATGATACCTAGCGTGAAAACTTCAAGAGCCTCGAAAATTAAAGACCACCAAGGTTCTGCTACGAGGCTTAAACCAGTAAACCTAATAGTTTCAACTTTTTAAAATATGTGAATTACAAGAGAAATTTTATTATATAAAAAACTTACCTACCTAATAATATACACAGTGAAGGCAGTGATGAGAAGGTTACTGTGACCACAGTAGTCAACTAAATGTTCAGATTTCCAAAGAAATAGAAACGCTGGAATAGCTCCGACTGTCATAGCTACACTAATGGGAAGTTCGTCAGCTCCTAACTTTTGTAGATGTCTAAAAAGAATATTCTATCAGTATGATCTAAAAACATCTTACATGATCTTAACTATCCCTTAAAAGATATCTACAACTGTTTGAATACTTTCGCGAGCTTCTGTATTGATAAGAACCTATCTATATATTTGATTGTTTCACGTATTCATCATGATGACAGTTCGTCAGAACATACATTTACTGTAACTGTACTCTAACAGTGTCAAACGACTACACAATGATTCTTACAAAGGTAGATAACTATCCATGGCGCTCCAGAAAGTCCCCATAATGATCAGTACAATTACTAGAGCGACAGTTTCACTACCGTATCTCTTGATAGCGCTCATGGGAAGTGCTAACATGCCACTTCTAGTATGCCACCACCATTCCGGTGGACTGAGAGGCATTCCGTTCGCACAAAGAGCTACCAAGGCTGACAAAAGCATCATAACCACGTGTATACCGATTGGCAAATAATAGAAAGAGTTCAAATTTTCTATAAGAGTGCATAAATAGCCGGTTAGAGGACCGAAGATGGCAAAGCCAAGCGAACCGAAAGCCAACTGTCGTCCTACGTCTCCGCGTCCACAGGATGTTTCTCTGGTGGCTATTACAACTGCTGCATCGATCAGAGCTACAGCCGTTGTTGGGAAAATGTCTGCAGCTGATCGAATAGCTAAATATGTCCAGAATACTAAGTGGGTCCAATCTTCTGTCTGTTGGCATTGACTCTCTATGAGGACGCTATCTGGAATTAATATATATTACTTATATTTTATATTCAAACTTGTTATAATATTAGTAAGTCAAACAAATTTCAATTTAGCTTTCATCTCTTTAAATATAAATATCCTCAGTCTACTAATAATGTAATAAATAGTAGTGTTACCCGGAAGAGTGTATGGATCAACTAAGCTACATTCAATGGAACAACTCTGATAAATTTCTGCCATTCTGGTTTCAAGTTCAGGAGGTATACGACAAGCAAAGTACTCAGCCAGAGGATATGCACACCAATCTCGATCACTTTCATTGTTCAAGGCTTGTTTCAGAGTAGCATTTATAGCTAGATTGCCTGAATATTTGGTGTAAACATGACAAACAACATTATCACCCTCTTTAAAACATAAATGAGGTGGTTCGCTTTCAGGTATGGTGAATCTTCGCGTTTTCTTCGTTTCTTCTTGTTCCTGCAACATATTCCATATATTTAAATTACTCTGTCTTTATACAATTGAGAACTACACTGGAGGGACACAATAAATCACATTCTTTATCCTTTATAAGTGTGCAATTTTGAAATTCAATACATCGTCTCAATCAATCGTATATTACCAAAATTATCTTTTATTCCTTAACACTTGCTTCAGCTTTTTACCTGCACATTTAGCTGGGCGTATATTTCACTCTCGAGAGGAATCACCGTTGTTTCGCCACTGCCATCTAGAACAATAACATCGGAATCGGTCGTTCCAGAAGTAGTGGAACCATCGTTATTGTCGGAATCCCACCGTTTTGATCCTATAGGGTAACAAGCATAATTGCATCCTTCCAGAAGCAATGGGCCAACTCTGGTTTCGTCAGACCATCTGTGGCAAGAAATATCATCTTTGCATCTTTCTTGCAACACCACCGCTCCTGTTTGATCGCAGTTAAACTTTAGATCAGGTCTTCTTTCTCTTGGAGGTTCAATGCGATCAGCTGTTGGAATCAATAGAAGAAAAGCATAGAAAATGGCAGAGAGGAAGCAGGCAATGGCAATCATCACCCTGAGGTAACGACCAGTTGAAGTTTTGTCGCCTCTTCCTTGATGACCTGCTAACTTATCTGCGATTGGAGCGGCAAACAGAGGCCCTAAGATCGCGACTGCTGGCGAGATTATTGAGATCATTCGGATCTGGTCGATGCTCAATCCCATTTCAATCATGTGTAAAGGAAGAAAAGGGAAGAGACATCCCATTCCTAAAAAGATAATTATGATATCAATATTGGTGGCAAATATTTTAATATTTCTTTATTAGATATGGATAATACTGCAATACATGTATCTTAACCCAAATATATTTATTATTCTTTCAAAGGTAAGATTGCAAGATCATTATTTGCATCTGTTCTGAAATGTCCGATAACATTGATCACATCTATTATTATCTCCTTTACTTTATTTTTATTCTTTATTACATTATTATTTTTCTTGGGCAGATGAAATAATAAATTATTTTTTTTATCAACAAAATGCAAAAAATTAATTAATACATTCTACTTAAATTCTTTTAAAGAACTTTGTTTCTTTTATATTTACAAAATAAATACAAATTCCATAATAATTGCACTATTTGGTCCGTTTCTCATAAAGTTCTCCAATCATGATAGTTATTCTATATGTACCTCCAAAAAAGAGGAATAACAGTAGCTTCAACGAGAGAAGATTGATGTTAATAAACTTCTTCTTGGGCAGGTCCTTGGTTGTGTCCATTCTCTCCGTGGACGCCGTGATCGACATGTTATATATATTATAAAGTTCCTCTTAAAAGCAGGTACAAACGATTCAAGATTGACGACCTATGGTCGTCTATTATGCCGATGACCCTCCTTTAATTTCCATTTTCATTAGTCCACTTTTACGTATGTCTAAATCAAAAAGAAAAACTTGTTTAAATAAGGCGGTGCATTATTTATTATTTTTTGCTTATTATGGAGGCATTTAGCAAATACAATTTTAATTATGCATTTTGTTTCATAAATTGAAAAATTATAGACCTAGAACCTTAACCATACGCTTTTGTACGAATATTCCATGGGGCAATGATCAATTTATTCTGAACGGAACAGACCAATTTATTTTCAAGAAGCAATAAGCAATTCATTTTAAACGGAAATGTAATAGCGGCTTCACGATTCGTTTCTTTGATTTTTCAATTCCTCCAGCGAAGACGTGCAATCACACAGATCATCGTGGATCTAGTAAACGAGATAGTAGTCAAACTGAACTCACTACATCGAGATGTGGCGGAACGCCGTCCGTTAGAACGCTCAACTTCCGGTGCTCTACCTTATAAATACCTCGGATGGATGCTGGAATCAGAGTATCAGAGAAATTATAAATGAATAAATCGAGTTAAATATTTGACATAAGTAAATTATTATTAATAGCGATTATTTTTAATAGTAATTATTATTTTTGTTTAACTCGAAGATCCTTTTCATCTATTCCATTCAGACTCTCCCCTAAATAGTGCTTCGACAACGGTTATTTATCTTCAATCTTATGAACTCTTCCGGATGCGTTCCTGGACTCGCAAATTACACTCCATTCCAAAGATGGCATGGGCCAGACGATCGTGACACAAGTTTCACATACAAATAACCGACCGCTCGATTGTACGACCATACACAAGAGTTCTTCTCTTCTCCTACACGAAGCACGAAGACGATCAAAGAGACCGCAGTAGAAACTCGTCGTTCATAAGTTATGAGTTATGAACGAGGACTAAATAAAGAAAATGACGACTGTATTTCCAGGATATCAATTCTTTGGTCTCATCAAGGAACCGCTTCCTTTATTGATAAAAGGAGATACTATCTTGATCTGTATCTCCCGTGTGTATATGAGAGGGTTCATTACGTGATCTTTGTATTATACGTTTGTATGGTGTATTACCCGAAATCTGTTTGATGGAATATATTGTAATTTTATTAAACAGACAAAGAATACTATTTGCAATAAATAGAAACTACTAATTACTTACTAAAGGAAAAAGGTTTGTGTTTTACAATTATGAAGACACGATTTATTCAATTTATTGCTTGCGGGCAAGAATGGAATTATAAATACTGCGTGTTTTTAAATCATGAAGTATAACGTTTATCATTGAACGTAACAATTTTTTCAATTTTCTAGCTCGGTAATTTCTATATCCGATACCAGAAATACAGAAATTTGTGGGATTTCTTAATTGCTCGTAATTTTGTCATTCTGTCAAAAGATTAATCTTCTAAATTATCTGTGAAGTATCTAGTAAAAACGAATATGTAGTTTTAACAGGACGGTGCAAATTTCTACGCGTAACCTACTTTTCTCAAGACCAACGTTCTCACGTAATTCTCAATTTTCGCCAGTACGAACGTCTCGTAATCCGCAACTTCCTTATTTTCGTCGGGTTTACAAGAACTGACCCTCGCGATGAAGGTTCTCATCGTTCTGATCGCATTACTACACGTTCCATATTGCATTTCCTTGCTTCTGAGAACTCTATATCTCCCGAGGATTTCTATTCGTTCCGAATGTAACAACCAAAGTTTTCGATCGTTTCGAATATCATGTTTCAAAACTTGTTAGATAAGATGCATAGAACTATCGTATTGTACCATGCGACACAACACACGCACGCACGCACGCACACACACACACACACAGAGTTATAGATAGTTTTTATATATATATATATATATAATCAATAGTTACATATCTTCCATTCCATGTACTGCCATGTAGTCAACAATGACCGATGCAACACGCTCGAGACCCATATTTCATGCAACTGTACATGAATTTATTAGAGATATGCTATTGAATGCTGCGACGACAGGGTGGAATTATTTAGGTGAACAGATACAATATGGTCGCAACAGATTTTCATCGAATTTAATCTAATTCACGAATAGACCGCGGACTTTAATGTAAATTCATATTTTTCAAAGCATTCGTAAAAGAGGAGAAGCTGGACAAGAACTGGCATCGTATCTTCATCGCTATTCCAGAAGGATCTGATAATTGTAGAATTCACTGTACTATGAGATTCATAATCTTTCACCGTTTGCTTGTTCCACGAACCTGTTCAGCAAGATTTTCGCTTTCGAGCGAAAGAGAGAAAGAACGATCAGCAAGAGACACGTATATAATTAGCATTATCGGAGTGATCTTTCGATTACAGGGAGACGTCATCATCACGAAGAAATCAGACGATGACGGCATACCTCGTCACCTAGCTCGCTTTCATTCATCCTCTTACATGGCTCTTCACAATTAAACATCCGTCCGTTTCGTTCAATCATTGTCCTCCCTCGCGGATGTTACCACCAGTTAGCGACCGTCTTAATGCCTTCGAGAAGGAAACGAGAATTACCGCGATAGTTATATAGCTTCAATTATGCGGTCCCCACTTTCCCTCAATTTCTGGGCCATCTACTTTTTGGTAACAAGGCAGATTTGTCATCTTGAATAGATAATTTTGAAAGTAATTCAATTGATCCTTTATCTCTGTATTTTTATATATTTTTCTTTGCACCTCAAGTTATATATTTTTTATCATTGATAGAGATAGGCAAAAATCTATGATTTGTTTATTTATGTTTATCTTGTCAGTGGCGGGACTGTCTTTAATATTTACGTTTAAGATGGCTATTTATACTGTATACGAATCTTTGACTAAATATGTTTGCAATAAGTATCTTGCAGCTTCTATACCGATACTCAAATAGATTTTAAATTTTATTAACATAACTGTAATGACGTGATAAAACATTACCTTATAACAAAAAGTTCAAAATACAGAAAAAAAATATAAATTAACGAATTTCTCCTTTGCATCAAATTTAAAATTCGACTAATTTACCTTAATTCATCTTCTCACGTCCCATTTGTATCACACAGTGAATCCCCAATCAATTTCATATTAACGAGCTTGCTTGTTTAGAAATTGATTTCCAAGACAACTAATTCTTTCTTCATAAAAAATGTGTCTGGTGTCACGTCTAGTTTCTAGGATATTGATTCATAACACCAGATTAGCTGACTCACCCCATGTGACCCAGAAAATCAGGAAGTCGTAGACCGATTAGCAAACGTATTAGTTTACAGTAATCGATGAAAACAGCATCGGACGTTGATAAACGTTTAACACCCTTACATATTGAAAATCACAAGAGAAACATGTATCAAGCACATTTTTCCTTACTTTTTCACATTAATGTTATTTTATAATTAAACGATCTGTTAGGTCCAAAGATATAATTCCTTGACAAATAACTAATAAGTTGATATTTCGTAGAAGCAAAAGGTATGGTAATTATTAAGACGATCAATATTTTAATAACTAATATTTTAATGTTATTACAAACAGTATCTTGGAAATTTTGAAAAGAATGAACAAATACATGTTTAGGTCCGAAGCCAAATTGTATATGAACAACGTGGATAATACAGAATTGACTAATAGCATACAATGTTGAAATTGCTGCTCGTAAAAACAGGAAATATCGCTTATCATGCCAACCTCCTGTAGATTTCATACAGAAAATCATTGATACAGGCAGAACAAATTTTTATAGCGATTTAATGCAAGACTGTATTAACAAAACGATAGATCGAAATTGATACTAGAATACACTGGTTGGTTCTGTACAATGCTTTCTCTATCGGACAAATAAATACTGTTTAGCAATAAATTGAAATAACGTTCGCGGATGAGATAACGCGGTCATCGATCGACAATAATATCGGTGTATTTTGGGACCTAGCTGAATCTGTGTTCGTACGAATATACGACCGTGAAGTTTATTTTAACGTTGGAAATATCAATAGAAAATTGATACTAAAATTATTCTAATAAATATCACCATGATGCGTGTACAAGGGAAATCTATATTGTAAAATCTTGGAAAATTTAATGAGAAATATTGCTGTCAGTACTATCAGTACTTGTGCACGAACAGTTAGGGAAAAAGAATTCTCAGAATTATTAAATACTAGGAGCGTGGAGGAAATAAGAAACATATTCCACTTTGTACAGAAGGTCATTAAAATAAGAAAATTAATGCTAGTCGAGTCATAATAAAAATTAAATTAGTTCATTATAGCGTGTATCTGCGTGTGCCGGGTATACGTCTGAACGTGTATTGATGTATGTAAATGTTTATATTATAATGTACGATATATGTAGTGGATATCTATGAGCTGCTTTGTAATAGACTGTGAGGCTGAAATCCAAATAAACAACTATAACGAGGAATATTCATCGATAAAATGGAAGAAATTATACTGACAAATATTATCGTAATAGACTTAAAAATTCGAGAAATTTATATTACAAAATCTTGGAAGATTAATAAGGAATATTCATCGACGAAGAAGGAGAAAATCATAAAAATATCTTCTCCAAAGAAGAATGAGAAGTCACGTATTCGAAGAAAATGAATCATTTGTAATATTATCGAGAAAGTCATTCGACAATTCGCAAAGAAGACATAAGTGAATTATTGCACGAAGTAGAGCGACTGGCGTACAGTTTTATCGGACGGAATTCGCTTTTACATCTGACAGCTCGATTATTATTAAGCCGTGTGAAGCTAAAGGCTATTTTCTACCCCTTTCCCTCTTGCGCGTTACAACGCTATTATGTTTCTCTCACGCAAATGAGTTTTTGTTTCATGAAATAAAGTACGCAAATGTTGCGTTCGACAGAAATCCATATCAAAGCATATAATCTAATACCTCGAAAATACACAATATGACTTTCACATTTCAACTTTCAAATATCTATAATCACATTTCAAATTGATAATTATTTAATTTGGTAACGTTTCCTAATTTTGTCTAACTTCTGATCAAATGTCTTGATTTTGGTCAGTGAAATATATCTCATTTCAACTGTTTCAAGCATATTAAAAAATTTAGTAACGTACGTCACCGATGACCACCACCGTGGCCGTCGACGTTGTTAACCACAAATATTTAAACACAGAAAGCTATTTCTTCCTACAGCCTTGAAACAGTCGTTAAACCCCAATCTGCCTTTGTTTCATATCTACAAGGAGATGGCTAGAGCTGAGAAATCTCGCACGAGTTGGCTGTATGTGCGTTCGATACTTCAGGTTGATGGTGAAACAGCCCCAACAGGATTTCAGTGCATGGCGCTTTGCCTTCGAGAAATTGTGTCCTTGGTGCGGCAATTTCTTATGTTTTAAACGTTTTCATTAGAATACGCGGGAGTATTATAATAAAATCTGGACTAAATCAGCTCTAAATCGGTACTAAAATTAAAAAATAATCAAAAATTTAGCAAAATAGATCGTAAAACTTTAATATTAAGAAAAGATATTATTAATATTAAAGAAATATACAAAATAAAGTATAAAAAATGCTTATTAATTTCTTGAAAACAAAGAGTCACGCATTCAAATCCTTCAGGGGCTGTTTTACCATCAGCCTAAAAGCATGCACATAGCCAAATCATTGGAGATTTTGCGCTTTTTGCCATCTCCTTGTTAGCTTCCAAACCCACGCAGACAGTGAAACAGCTAAGCAAATTTACTTGTTTATCCAATCGATTCGAAGAAATCTTGGACTTTAATTCCACCGACGCGACGCGACGCGACGCTTACTGGCGACGGAGACTGGCATTCTCGAAGTGTCTCCGCCAGTTACAACGACAAGCGTCTCTCTTCCTAGCTAGAGCCTGTCCTTCGAGTGCTCCACTTCGTGTCAATTACGATTCTATGACAGTAGATCCGTATTTCGATTATCTTGCAATCAGCTTTCGAATATGGAATAAACGTGGCGGAGACTGTAACGAGTGCGTGCACTGGAATGGCAAGTCTAACTGGGTTAACAACAGGTCATGGAAGCTTCGAATGTTTTCGTTCTAGCTACAAACTGCTTCTACGTATATTCGTGTGTTTTCAAAGGCCGCGGCTGAAACATCACCGAGCAGAAAGTGCACCGTGAAATTTGTTGGCTGTCGATGTCTAGTCCAGATTCGCGATAACTGTACAAATTGCTCGTACGCTGGCTCGTTTTGCCGTTTCTGATAAGATCATAATGATCGTTCCACTCGTCCTATTGCAAGAGAGTAGTTTTTCGGAGTAACAAGCTCGCCGCACTTACATACAACAGCGTTGAATGAAAAGTTTAGTGGAAAACTTTTTACGAGAACCTATAACGAAGTAAATAATTAATAATGAAATTATCGTATTTCTATTAAAATCTTCTTAATGTTTAACATATGTAATTTATAGAAAACTTCCTTTTTGTAGTTGTGATTCGATTGGACAAAATTTTCCCATTGAAACAGAATGGTAGTATGTACATACATTTGCAGCGTTCTTTGCTTTTAAAGCGAAAGAAAGTTCTTTCGTACATTTTTCTGAAAAATAAAAATAATATAATTACGAGCATTATTTTTAAATGTAATTAATTACAGCTTCGATATTATAAAATATCGTAAACAAGATATTTGTTTAAGGGAGACGTTGCTTCTTTTAAAACCATAGCACGTTTTGAACTTTTAAGCGAGAGTGTATACACAGGAACTTTTAGCGTGAAAAAATTATTAATGCCAATAAGTGAACGCGTTCAGAGATGCGAATTTATGTTTCTACATGAATGAGCATCGCGTAATAAAGTATTAGATAATTAGAAAATGACAACTTTTTGTCAACAAGTTTAGACTGATACTTGCAAGTCACGTCTATAATTTACGCTTATATCTTGAATAATTGGCAGTGATCTATCGCTTCTATATCCTTAATAGGGTAGAAAGAGAAAGTAGTGCAAGTGATGAGAAGTACGTGTGCCAAATATGGCGTAAATAATTCTAATTGGCGGTGCATGATGTTTCTTAAGGATACTTAAGGAGTTTCACGCAGATCATCAAGCTCGTCACGTGCGTAAACTGTTCACACTGTAATTTACACCGGTCATTCTTTTCCATTGCAAATAATGCAAATATATACATCCCGGCTATAAATAGTTGCGTGCGAACATCGCCTTTTAAGCGGTCGGGATTCGTTTAATACTTTGCTGGTCCGCATTACGGAGAACGGAAGTGGTCGTGATTATGCGTATACAACAAATATAGCGTGATTGAATATCGTACTTTACAGTTACAGCTCCACTATCCATTTCCAGCTCGAACAATATCACATTGTTGCCATTAATCATAATATTTCTATCCTTCCTGTAATTCAAATTAATTAAAAAGAAGAAAATGAAAAATAAATTTCTAGTTTATCGTAATCTTTTCATAATGAAGTTCATCGTGATGTTTGAAGTACGTTACACCTCAAAAGCATCCATACACTTTGACTGTTTTAAAATAACTGTATATGAGTTCTATCAAAGTATACAGATTAACGACGAAGTAATTAGAAATCACTGCTGTTACCTTTTTATTGAAATACGTCATACTTTTGAGCGATGTTCTAAATGAAGAAACTGGAGGAATAAAGTTTTTTTCGGAAATGGATACATAGACGAAGATTTTTCTTGAGTTACGGTATCTGCGTGACCTCCGTACGACTAGTTCCTTACGTCATCGGGAACAGGTTGTCGATTACGTCAACGTTCGTTGTGTGCACCTTGAAATCTAGCCTTACGTTTGATGCGACTATAATTATCGCGTTCATTCCCTCGGGACCTCGTTACGAATACATAAATGTAATAAATACTTTCGTCTCTTTATATCACGGAGATTAAAATAGTAACAGTATAGCATTACCAATGTCATATAAAAAGTAGTATGATAAATATCATTAATGTATAATGAGCCATTTACTTTCATCAAAAATACGAGACACGCTTTTAAAAAATTTATTTTTTTTTTATAGGATACCATTGATGCAACTAAATTCTTCGTCGTGGAATGTTTCCTTGCTGCGTTCTTTTCTCCAGAATTTTATACACTTCGAAAGAAGCCGTTTTTTTAAGACGATAGAAGCTTCGAGCTTTTAAGAGGGTGAATTTTTTAACAATCTCGCGGCGGGCTATCATTATTGTCGCAGATAAATTTCTCGCATTGTCTCCCTAATTGCGCCGCCACTTTTCACGCATTCCTTAAAAATTTTCTTTTAAAAATTTTCTACGGAGCATATACCGTGGCACTAAACATTCAGGATTAATAAGATTTTTCCATATAAATCTTGCGTACCATGGATAATTAAGAAAAACGTTGTTCGTAAAATACACGTTGAAAAGAAACTTCGCTAACTCTTTAACAAGATTATATTATATTCTACGCGTTAGAATCCTCTCTAATATTAACCCTGCTGCGTCTCTACGGTCATTTACGACCTAATTGTATTTCCCTAGTAGCAAAAAATATCTCACATACCTCGATAAAAGACGAGAAAGTTCTTATTGTTATGCCTGATTTTCTGTTTCAATTTCATGTTAAATCTTCTTAAAACGTTATCCTTTTTAAAAAAAAGGCAAATCCTCTTTGTTTCTTAAACCGACAAGTCTGAGATATAAAAGTCCGAGAATCACTGCAAAGCCAATAAAACAAAATTTATAATATTCCCGTGTCATCTTTGGCATATATTTTACTCGAAAATTTGAAGAGCAAGAGGAAGTTATGAGTTATGAAGGGAGATTTTAAATATCCATCAAAGTTGATCGAATAATTACAGTAATATTTACGAAGAGTCGTCGCATTCCTCATCGACGATTTTCAAGGATCGTAAAAGAAAGCGGCTTCCTGTCTCGAACAGGAAACCGCCGCTTATTCGTGCTCTTCGTTCGACCCATTATCTTTGCAAGAGAGCACGCAATAGATATTCATATTCATCCCTGTCTGTCGGTTGTCCAATCTCGTAATGGCACGTCTTACCAGTGCAAGAACACCAGCCAGGAAAATGACTTTTTCACTTGGAATCTGAATATCGCTACGTTCAACGGGGTTTCCTGGTGCTCTACCTGGTGCTCTGTTAGATCAGCACTCAGACTATTGTTCAGACTGTCGTTCAATGCGAACGCAATTTCGAATTTTCATTATGTTCCATTCCAGACGTACATTTTTCGATGCTTTACATATTTCTGTAGTTACGTGAAACACATTTATTTGTACTTTTAGAAAATACACGTTTTTAGTCGCAATAATGGATCGATACGTGGAAATAATTTTTTTTTTTTTTTTTTTATATACACACACAATGTGAAGATCCCATGTTTGTCAAACCTTCTCAGTATATTTTGCGGGTACATATCGGAAAAAAATGTCACATAAAAATAGATCTTGTATCTAGCTTGTGCTCTTGTATGCTCCCGTACATTTCAACTAATATTATTAGTGAAATTTTCAAAGTTTAATTTAAAACTTTAAATTTCCTATGTCAAATGAGATATTTAAAAATATAGTATATTTACACAATATCCTTTTCTGACTGGAACAATCTGGAACGCTTTGTATGTAAATTAGTTTGCAATGCGTGTTGTAACCGTCAAGTTTGGGAACAAAAATATGAAATAAAATCGAAATTATTTCAGACGGTATTTTTGTAAGGGAGCCTTGACAACGGTAATTTGTTCGATGTTAAGTCTTTAGAGTTAACAGCACTGCACGAAGCTGAACTGTCGGGCCTTCCGCTTCCATGATTTCATTAACCCAATTCCGAAGCTTGAAGTTGTCGTGTTAGGGCGAAGTGTGGGCGGAAGGACACGCATGATATTTCTCACAGAAGGGTCACCATTGCGTGCAGGTGTTATCCACGTGTATGCCACCATATATTTACTTCCTAATCTTTAATTTACTGCTGGTTAATTAATAGCAATAATAGTCCAGGGCATTTCTAACAGAAGCAATTGAGTGAAAATTATTTTTAACAGAACAGGGTTTACATCTAAAAATTTAGGACTTGACTTTTAAGTTTAGAAATCCGAGGAATTATTTTTGATAAGCTTATAATATATTTATAATTTATCATCTCTGATAAAGGTAACCGATTTGAAGCCATTTTTTAATAAGACAAAATTTACACCTGAGAATGTATTTTTATAATTATAGGACTTTTAAACCTTCGAACTGTGAGAAATTCTTATTAATAAACTTACGACATGTTTAATGCTTGTTATTTTAGCTAAGTATTAAACATAGTCCGGCACTGAAGTATTGATGGCATTGAAAGTGTTAATTAATATATGCCGCGACGTTACACGATAATTACATGTTGTTCAAGCTTGTTACCTCCGGAGAAACAATCGCCACTGTTCGTTAACCTGCTATTAAGAATTTACAACGTCGGCGGAACTTCGAGCGTTACATAAATCTTCCAGATAACGAGAGATGCAAGCAGTTCGCTTCCACCGGAAATTCTAAAGTTCTCTGATTTTTAATTTCGATATTGTATCGCGTGTTCGAATAATTTCGTCAGACAATCGTTAAACGAGTTTTGTAATTTACCTTTACCGTGACGATCGATCCGATTAACTCTATTCGTGCCCCTTTTCATTATAATAAACGTTCGACTACTTTTCTAAACAACTGCAATTCATCGTTTTGAAATACGGTAACACTACCAACAATTCCATTACCTTCGAATGAACCAGCAGTAATCATTTTATACACCTTTATACATATATATATATCACCAAATATCGGTGAAGATTTCAACATTTCGAATTAAATTACCCCATCGAATCCAAATATCTGTAAACACTTTCCAAATTAAATTAACTCATAATCAAAATTAAACGATCCCATCGTCTTCATACACAATCAGGCAATCAACAAATACCACATCTCGCGCTTAAAAGCTCAGTAATCAGAAACTCGCTGGAGCTGCTATGTAAATCCGCGGAAGGATTATGGCAATGCTCGGGAAGCCAGCCGCGCAACAGCTGCGTTGAAAACTAGGGGCATCAAACGTGTAATCGCCATGTAGGGAGACGTCGCAACGGTATTTGTCATATCTGCATAATATACTCTCGAAAACCCTGGTTGTAGTTTCTTGCATGGACGAAGGGTTGCGGCAAACACCGATGAGGGGTGAGAAGAGAGAAAGAGAACCGTGGTCCAGGGGTGAGGAGTTGCGAGATGATGGGGTTGAATTAGGCGTTGAGTCGTGCAACAGCACGAATGAGTAATTCGAATCGATCGTAAAATCTGTCTCGACTAGTGCTTCTCTTTCTCTCTCGCTCCTTCTTGCTCACTCTTGTTTGTCTAGCCGCGTACGAAGCGAAAAGAAAAGCAACCTCTCGTCGCCTCCGTCTAACGTCATCGCTCGCTATAGATTCCCGAGCTCGACAAACGGATCCACCGTGCTCGATCTCGCTTTACGTGTTTCAGTCGTGCTTTCGCTGGTCTCAAGGATAAACCAGTTGTTCAGTTATTCCGGCTAGAGAGACGAATATCGCGTCTATGGCGTTAGTCTGTGTCGAGAATTTTAAGGTCTGGTATCGTTGTTCTACATCTTCCTTGCCGCTAATGAACGTGGATCCTGTGGCTCCTGAGAAGGATCCAAGCTATTACGTTCGAGGTCTAATATCGTAACTGTTGCTCAAAGTAATTTGGATCCGTGTACATGCATAGTCGTCTATACATGGTGTAAAGGGTGCGTTACGAGAGCAGTGAGATTATATTGCGTTCGTAGCTTGACAGGAAATTCGCTTGGGGTGGTAGGGGAGAATATTTGAAATGGAAGTTTCTATCAAACTGCAACGATTGTAACCTTTGTAGCACAGCTACGTATAATAGCATATTATAAACTGATCAAATTGATTTTTTTAAAATCGATATGCAACAATAAAACTGGAATTTGTAATTGTCAAACCTTATAGAACCATCTTGTTGCTTCACAAATTTTTTATCTTCACGTTCTCTTCAACTTTTTAATTATATGTCTCACAGACGTCTCGATGAAAATTTCAAGCTATTTCAAATTTTATCAATACGATCACGATAGACGTGTTCCATTACAGTGGTAACGAAATTTCAAGAAGTTTTGTATAATAAGCATATTCGTAAAAGTTCTCTGTGATATGTGTTCAAATAGTCGTACTTTCGTAAGCCACTGTAACGTAATTTAATTTAAAAAGTTGTATGTTTACAGATACTTGCTGGCATAAAAGTGATACATATGGTTACTGGTATTGTTCCACTTGAAAACGAACTTCCGCTTTTGAATGAAGTTTATTGTCGAACTGCATCAAACTATGTCCTTTTCCTTATACGCGCTTCCCACAATAGCTAGCTATTCGATTGATTTTACCAAGTTCCTCGATATAATCAAGCCAACTTGAAATATTCCAGCCACCTTTATTATGCTTTCCTATAAATAAACGACCTTGAGAGAATGGATCCCAAATCTGTTATCGTTGCCGCTGATTTACGACTTCAATTAGAATTTTATCGATTCGATTACGAAATACTTACGTGTCTATCATCGAGAAATATAGTTGAGAAATATAGTTAGAGTACGTTGGAATAATCAATATCTTCTCTGACAATTGCTAACATATGATCTTGCATATTAAAACTAACTTATATAATCATAGGAAGATGAAGAGTACTCGAAATTAGTGCAAGGGGGACTCTCGAATCCATGAATGCAATTCGCATTCCTTTTATGGTAAAATTTGAAACAAATCGGAAAACGTGTATATACGTATACTTGTAGAAGTAGCAAGATATCTATACGAAAAATGGTCTTAAACATACAATTATTGCTAAATATAATCCTACTAAATATCGTGGCTTATTAATATGTATTACATTGTCCCAAAAGTTTCTTTCGTTTTATAAGAAACTAATAAATGCACAGCATTTCGTAGTAATAAAACAAAATGGATCATACGTAATTCAATAAAATAATATAAAATAAAAAATGATGTGCATCTGTTATTTCCTTATAAAATGATAGAAACTTTTGGGACAACCTAATAAGATCATTTTTCGTATAAATATCATGCAACTTCTACAAGTATACATATACACACATTTTCATATTTATTTCAAACTTCGTTGATATAATCAAAAATAGTCGAGTCTCGTTACAGTGCTAATGAAATTTCAAATGTTTCGTATAGGAGACACAACGTATTCGCGAAAGGTACAAGCGCTCGAATACCTTCCTAAATAACTCTACAAATTTCGTCATTCTTCGCAAAGTTCGGCATTAAATGTTAAAATGTCGAAGTTTAAGTAACTCGAACGATCCTACCTTATTATATTTCCGGGTGAAATCTTGGATTACCGTGTGTGCAACAGTGTGCATGGATCGGATCAGTAACGTACGCTGCCGCGTACATTGTTTATTTTCACCGGAGGCAAAACGTATAGGATGCTCGACGTGTATTTACCACGGATAACGGAACCATGCCGATGCTCGGTCTTCCTCGTTGCGCGTGCGAGTTCGAGCGAGAAAACGGGACAGGCATAAGGAGAAAGACGACCAACGATGGAAAGAAACGAGGAAGAAACCCGTATAGTATCGTCATCCGAACGAATCCGGACTCACAGAGAATTTCTTCGATCGAAGATTACATCCCTCACGCGACGGTAAAAGTAAAATCACGTTCGCTCAGCGCCTCCGAGCACAATGAATTTTACCGTACTCTTCTTGTAGAATGTTTTTGACGGGTAACGGTAGTCGATACGCGACTACGCTCGTCTTGATCTATCTGAGAAATTATGTACATCATCTTACGACGGATTCGATATCTCTGGCCGTTTAAGCGGAAATTAGATCTCAGCCAACTCGACCTATCATTGAGGATATAAGAGATAATTAACGCCTGTAGTGGTTGGACCTTGTTAAACTTACATTATGTGATTTTAAGTCTTTCGACTGGGGTGTCGGCTTGGGCTACTTGGTATCATGACAATTTAGGGTTAGACTACTCAGTTTTGGAACTTTTGATGCAATTGAACTTTACTAACGATTTCTATTACGCAGGAAGTAAAGTATAGAATAAAATTAAATACCTTGAATTTTGGTAATCTAACGTAAATTATTACAGTCATCTATAAGCAAACGACTAAACATGCAAAAGGTATAATTATTTATGACGGTCGATACTTTTAATGTCTTCGATATTTTAGTATTACGACTAGGTATTCTGAAAATTTTGAAGGGGATAAAAGAACCAAACATTTCCATGAAGTGTTAAATACGAAAACCAAGTATTTAATATAGTATTATCTATATTTTGATAATATTTAATATTTCCATCGAAATATAATTTTTATTTCGGGTCATATAGATGCGAGAAGAACGATAATAACTAATTATAATAATTGAATTACACACTTGAAAGAAAATGCTATTGATAAATAAGACGAAGCTTCAAGATCTCCTTTTCTTCCGGTAGCACAGGCAACAACCGGAAGAAAGGAACAAAGGCGGCTAGAAGAAACATTTAAAGTGTCCAGCCAATAGGACCTACACTTTTAGTAGCAAGTATAAGAGAGGTGAATTAAGAATTCCCTGAAAGTCGGGATGGTCTCGAATAAACAACTCTTCAGACTTCCACCAGTTTGAAAAGAGAGTTTAATAAGTTGTTCCACAAATATTTTAAAGAAAAAGTTTAATAAAAGTTTCCCTATTACGCGTTCGTTCGATAAAATATATTCTTTTTTTATATCCTTACCTCCGAGAGATCGTATACACGCGCGCTCAAATAAAACGAGAACGATTTTAATCCAAGTGTGTCGGGTGCAAGTTCGTAATTATTTTCATTTTCTTGCGTTGAAAACCTTCAGAACTGCGTGAAAAAATTTACATGTTAAGAAAAAATTAAAAATATAAGACGCTCGAAACCATGTTCATTTAAATCTATAGCGAAACAAATTTTTCATATAGTAAGGAACAATAATACCCGTACAATTGGTTTACTGCAGAAATAAAACACAGAAATATTTTCAAAGATTAATCCGCAAATAGTATATAATATTTAAAAGAGGATCTTAAGAAAATTTTGGAAAAAGATGCAAAAATTTTGGAAAATGCAGAACCAAATTTCCTTAAAAACTTAATTAATGATAAATTGGATGCAGTTATTTGAAAAAGGATGCACACGGAATAATACTTATTACACATTAATTAATGGTATTAATTAATGATATTGTATGAATATTTCTGTCTCGACGAAATGTTACCATTATATGTATCACATTATATATATTTAAATATGTTTGTTATTCTTTATTATATTTATTTTACTTAGTCCTTCTCTCTCGGAATTTGAACGAATTTTCAGTTTTACATTATATTACATTCTTCAATTGTTTGATTTATCTTAAAACCCCCAATTCACTCCACGTATAACAATCAATAAAATATAAAATATTAAACAACTATATGTGTACACCTCATAACAAATAATAACACCTTATTTGAAACGCAAAAGAATAAATATTTAAATATATTTAACAATATAGAGAATATTTATTCCTCTTCTGACTCCTACGTTCCAACTACAAATATCTTTGTCTCTCACTTCAACATGAATAAAATATAACACAGTCCCCTGGGTATCGATGCTATTAGTACGTATTTTTAAATGCAATCAATTAGTCTTTGCTATTATTTTATTTAAATTCGTTGCAAGAAGCATTATATTCTAACTATACCGAACGATTTTCAATGTAAACCCCTGTATTATTCATTTCACCACAAAAACCATTGTCTGCTCTCGAGCTATTGTAAATTCGTGCGTAACGATAACACAGTTACCCTCTTCGATTCGATGTTCTCGGATATAAAATCTCCATGAATTTAATAATTCCTACTAACGAAACTGGAACGTTTCACAGCGGTATTTTCACAAATTTCACGATATCCGACTTGGTGTTACGGCGTAATGTAAGAGTAAAGTCGGCCCGATACAACTGACTCGTAATTAACGGGAAAGATATTGACAAAAAGTTCAACGGCGTAAGCCAGATTTAATTAATAACCGTCGAACGTGGCTGCCGGCGTCGGTCTCGAGGAACGGAATAATTTTTCCTACGATAATCGCATTTTTTAAATTAATTTCCGGCTGGTCGCGGCGGCTCGTGTTTTCTGTCCTTGATATTTCTGACGATTTCCGTGACGAGGAACTTGATGGTCCTCCAACGTGTCCCTAAAGCGACTTTTTCATCTGTTGGAACCGAATATACTCCCCTTCGCGGTCGATACGAAATCACAAAGGTTAGAACGTAATTTCAAGAGAACAAAGAAGCGAGACTAGTGGCGGCTCTTTTTTAAAATTTCGTTTCGAAATTCTCAACTTCCGCCACTATTAACGACGCGATCGAATTTCAACTTCTATCGAACAAATCTCCTTCGTATGAGATATAACATTGTGGTCCTATATTCGAGATTCTATGACTCAAAATAAGACGAAAATCGAGAATAACCAAATTACGTTGGAGAATAACCAAATACATCAAATTATTTAGAAAATTGAGCGTGAATTATAGGTATCATGTTTACGTGACTTTGTCTACTCTTAACTATGCAGAAGCAGACAATCGGCATAAGATTGATCTACATGAGAAAATACGTTGAAAATGTAGAATGAAGTTTTCTTCTGTATGTCCGCGTTTTTTAGAAAATTTATCAAATATAGGTATATGTATCAAGTCAGTTCTTGACTAACTGTAATTAAACTTAATTTATGTGACTGAAATAGAATCTATTGTTATCGATGTGAAACTGTAATTATAGTAACGTTACTAATTACTTCTACATATGTTAATATTGCCGATAGCACTGTATGTATACAATTTTCTAAAGATGTATCCCAAGTGATTCAACGTGACATGCTATTTGCATCGTTATAGCGCGAAGATTCAATTAGAACGAATAAATATCGACCACGATATCATCTTTATAAAAAGAATGGAACTGGTTTCTACGAATTCTGTTAACTGATACGTATCACGCTATAATTACAATAGTTTTGACGCATCGGTCGATTTAAGGGTTACAGAAAGACATAAATAACCCATGAGATAAAAAAAAAAGAAATAAATCAAAAAAGATACCAACTTAATCTTATTTACAAGTAAGGTAATATTTATAACCTAATTCAGTATTTACTGTTCTTTGTACTTACTAATTTCTTTATTCTTATTGACTTTATAAATTAATTCCAATAAAATGTTTGTTTCAAAAGGAACATGAATATATAAAAGGAGAAAATAAATGTGAGACTTCATCATAGCTTAAAAAAGAATAACACGTGCAGAACAAATGTATTTGCAGGATCATTTTCATGGACATTTTGATACACGTTACTCATAATGTCGGTTCATTGTTATTCGTATCGTTGGTAACTCGGCAAATCATACTTTTATTAGATATCCAGTTATCCAAGAGAGTCTCGATTAAATTACTCGTAATCAAAATCATCGTAATTTTTTATTCTTTTGTTTCTCGTTATAAAATTGCATAAATATCCATAGTTTGGTTATCGAACAATCTCCGCTATTAAGCATTATGGAAATTTCGATCGAGAAGAAATCATCAACTCGTGACTCCTATAACTTGTACGTAAATGAGTAAAGACATGCTCGTAGGGACTCGTGACAGAAAAAGTGATTATAAACAATATGAATGCCGTACGTGGAAGCTAGTACAGTCCTCCTTATAACCTAATCAAACTCACTCGTACGATTTCACCAGTACGTAATGAAATGTCATGTAGAATTTCAATCGAATTATCGCGAATCGATTCGAAAAGGACTTGAACAAATTATGATTATTATACCGAAATCCAAGGCGGGATAATTGTCATAATCGTAAACAATTGAAGTTACCCAAAGAAAAATGTATCGTATTTCTTACCCATTATATTATATAAGTTGATAATTGAATGTAAAATAATTAGATAATTCTTGAGTCCAGGATTCAAACTTATAATCATTATTATTATATTCTCTTTATTATGTATTTTAGATAAATTGGTTAAGTAACGAAAAAAGAAGACAGTCGGTGCACTTCTTCACTGAAGGAATGAAAATTTATCATGATGGGGCAATAAATACATAAATATGATGCTATAATATATATATATGTACTATGGTATACAATGATGGACAAAAGAAAAAGTCACACTTGTGTATAATAATCACAATACATTAATGCTAACTTTGTTCTAAATTTTTTACCGTGCTGGTAATAGTCATTTATTCCACAGATATACGTCACAATTTAATTGTTCTCGTCAATTATAGCTCTGTTATCTAAAATTGTGGTGATTTTCATAAATTCTTTTGTCCTCCACTATACATTGCATACTATTATTATACATATTTATAATATACTATGTACGCATAAATTTTTGTATTTCCAATTATGACATACTATCAAGCACATCACTAAAGTGTACCAAAATCGATAGTAATATAATTACACATTTTTTTAACAGAAATCAGTCATTAACTGGTTAAAACCAATCACACGCGTGAAACGAGGAAATACGTACACATAAATCATACGCTCGTCACACTTCTATTAGTTAAACCATGTTCTAGGTTCACAATTGGATAACTAGCAGAAGATCGTGTAAAAACACGTAGAAAACCTGTGTTTAAGGGCCACGATAGTGGGCGAAAAATTCGCCACGGAGGATGTCGTCCGTTAAAAACAATTGACTATGATTTAAGATGAAAACGGGGTCACATAGATCCGAGTGGAACGAGAGAATCAACGGTCGCCGTACGCGTGTACCGAGATACTTCGATCGGTGTATCGAAGGGTTGTTGCCCGGGCTACCGAGTTTTCCGCGATCGTAATGAAAGAAAACGTGAATGGAATCACTCACCCCGAACAGCTTGACTATACCAAGATATCGTTCCGTTTGATGAGGCTTGTAACAGGTATCCCAGGCTTGAATCATGAAATGTCACGAAAGAGCGAAATGACACCTTCCACGATGGTTCCAGTACGAAGTCTGGTGAGCGACTGTTGCGTCCCGGTTTGTTCCACGACCACGACTCCCTTGCACACCGGCTCGCGCTTCTCCGCGCGTAAACGTCAATGCGAGTGCTCTCTAGCATCAGCCCACCTTTGCAATACCTTACGTGCACCTTCGGCATACCCCTGGTTATGCCGTCAAGCGATGGAATTTGTTTGTAAATAAAGATGCCACCGCGAGTTAAGTTTTTATTACTGTTCCTCGCGGGGAGAGTCCTTTGTTGTCAATATAGTATTGTTGTGTACGACCAAGATTTTCTATGGATTTATGTAGATTGTTTTAGTTAACAAAGCACGTGGATAAAATTTGAATGTACAAGGTAGATTGGTTGTTTAAAAACATACAAATTTAAATAAAAACTTGTATTTTATAAGAGGTTAATTATCTGATTACTTTTATATGGTGAAAATTGGAAGAAATATTTTGTATGCTACTTTATTTATTGTAGTATTTACATTTTACATTAATTAATATTAAATTCCGTATTACATAGTATAGTATAGTAGTATTTTATATGTACGTATAATTAAACTGCAAATTTTTATGTATTTTTATATTTTTATGAAAATAACTAAAATGATATAAATTTATTTCATTTACCAAATGTAATAAATACTGTATTTTGTATATTTTTACATATCACATACATTGTGTGCATTTTTCAAATTTCCCATAAATGCATAAAAATCCACAATCTATATACATATGGTTATGAAAATGAAATATAATACTTGGTAAAAAATCATTTTATTGGAAAGTAGAAGTATGTGGAAATACTTTTTGTAGCCACTGTATAATGCTAGTATATTTTAAAAATGATTTAAGAATTGTTTGTAAAACAGAATATATTTGGCACGCTGCATAACTGTTTTAAGGTGTACCGATTATATCGAGTGACAGAGGAATCATTACTATTATAGAATTAATTAGCATCTGGTTTACGGACAGCTCGTAACTGTTTAATTTAATTATATAGGGTGGTACACGCAGCACTGAAATTGAAGATCATGTTAATAAAAGGTTTGTAATATTATTTCCAATTCTAAAAATTTTATTTCTAATTTATTTTTTACCACGAATAAAAATTGTCACTTTTGTTTATCTTTCGTAATTGTTATAATAGAATGTATTTTTGATCCAATGGAAATGTATATAACATTATGACATATATAATATAATACATAGATACAGCAATATATATATACACACACATAAACAGCAGTAGTTAAATGTAATGACGCAATATTGAATCAGTTGGCTACTAATTGGTAAAAAATTGTATGAAGATTTTTAAGTTCACGCCTAATTTTCCCGCTAGTCCTGCATTTCCTGTATCTCTCTTCTTCCATATCCGTCTCAGTAACCTCATTCGATGGAGGTGCTATGAAAGCATAAATACACGCTTGTTAAACATTCTCTTTCGACTCTCGACCAATGGCGTTTCTGCGCAAGGCAGCCTAGGATCGACGCGTCGCGATAGTCGTAACAATTTCGGAAAGTTCGTGCCTCGTTTTCACGCCATTATGGATTCGTTAGCGAATTACGCTAGTGACGGAGACAATAGTAACAATTCGGAAGATCCAAAGGTGAGTGTGTACTTGTTGATAAAATATCAGTTTATTTTACGATTATTTCACTGATGGCGTATTTTCACCTAGGCATCCATGACGCTTAAGAAACTTTTCGTATACATACACGACATGGCTTCTAGGATAGGTTCTTAAGTCAATGTATAATTTGTTAATCATTAATCCTGCGATGGTACACCAATGTTTTTCATTTCAGCCAAATTTTCTACGTAAATGGATGCATAGTGATTTATTTTATCAGGTCGTCACTGCGTTCTAAGAAATTTTTACACTGATATACGTATATAACGTAGACATGTATGGTAAGAAAATATAAATTGCAGGAAAAATTCAAGTCAATAAAATGAGAAATTTAATTGATACGTTGAATGATGTAATGAAACGATTTCCGCGGGAAAAATATATGTATAGTGGTTCCCTGTTTAATCATGTCATATTTGATTTAAATATTTTATATAATTCAAATATATTATATTTTGATAATGTATGAATTAGTAGAACGTTCAATAATTAATTTAACGACTGGAGATGAACTGATTGTTTTGTATTGTTCTTCAAAGATTAATATAAATAGCATATTGTTATGTGGATTATACCAAGACAATTTATAAAAATCATTAAAGCTATTTGCTAAAATTGCTGTTATATAAAATGTTTCTTTAAGTATTTACTAACTATATATATATATATATATATATTTTATATGATTTACTTAAGCTTATAAAGAAATGTATTTACTTATATTATGAATTATATGTGATCACTATATCCATCTCTTTAATTGCAAATTTATTGAATATTGTTAATTTTGAGTTATTAATTTATGAATTAAAAATGTGAAAGTTTCAGTTGATATTCTTATAGATATTCATTATGGGAGTATTACTAGTCTAATATTAATTAATGTCTGTAATGTATGAAATATTTGTTCCTTGTAAATTATTTGAAAGTTTATCTTGAATATTGTGTTTTAAAGATACCATATGGGATGCATGGTGATACCAATAAAAGGGCCAGTGACGCTAACTACGATCCAGTACAAATGGACATGAGTGAGGTACAGTGGAATTGAATGTTTGCAAATGTTTGTTTGTGATAATAAGTACAAAATGTTACAACAATTACTAGGAAGATGTGGTATCTTTATGGGGGCTGTACATATGTATAGGGTCATGCCTGATATATATATAAAAAAATGGTTCAATACTTGGTTTCTAGAGGTCATGTCAAAACCATGTAAATAAAATATAATTTCACAATAGCACTCCTATTGCACCTGTATTCTATATTAAACATTCAAAGGAAATTAAAAAGCCTTGCATTAAAATTAGCAAAAAAATTGTTTCATAGTGGTTTTGTATGAACTGAAACAATTGTGATTAATTATTTCTTATAAAAATACTAATGAAGGATATAAGACGATATATATAATATAATGATAATCTTTTTATTATGACGTTTTTTTGGACTTAATATCAGTATAGTGAAATCATATGATTTACATTATATCACTATGATACAATGCACTCTTACCCTTTATTATTTTTACATCATCTTTTAATATGCTATAACAATATTACCAAAACACAATTCATGATGTACAAAATTCTGAGAAGTTTAAGACATGACCTTAAAGCCTGATTTACCGTGTGGCAGAAACAATGAGGGTAGAGATTGAGATATTTAAAATTTAAATAATAAGTAAATGGGAATGGTGCCATTTCGTGAGAAAATATTAACACGTAGCTCTGTTGGTAATACATGATACAATATCTACGCACCTCGGCAAGGTCTATGCTGTGTGAGGGTCTTTCAAGACTACCCCAAGTCCTATTCAGAAGACAGAGGTGAGTAGAGGAAGCTGGAAGAAGGTAACACTAATAAAAAATCAACCATCAAAGAAACCACATGTACAAACATATTCGGGTAATATAAGTACCTGCTAATGCAGATAAATATGAAGGGCCCTCATATTCCTTTTATTCTGTTCATCTACCAGAAATTTGACTGGAAAAAGCTTACAGTGAATAAAGATTTCTATGTTATTTTCGTGAAAGTTGTTTTAAGAGTGCTCTCTGTTTTTAAATACCAAAAGTATTAGGATGTAGTAATTTTTACCTGGTAATTATAACTGTTGCAAAACTCAATTTTTACATACACTGAAATTTTGTGAATTATTTTTCGTAAATTTTAAAATTTAAAGGAATAAACTTACAGTTTAGAAAACTAGAGAAATTATACTACAAAATTACAGTAGGCGAAAAATTGATTTTTGCCAAACTGTGAGGGTACTAAGAGAATGTTTGATTTATACTTATAGTTCTTGCAATGTAAATTGAGATTTATGTTTCGCTTAATAGAATATGTGAAAGGTGTATAGTAACATGGACAATTTTTATTTCTTTAGGAAAGCAACAACAACAATTCGTCCAGGGAATCTAGTAGTGAAAGGGCACATAGTCCAGCTGCACAATCAAAAACAGACTCATCCCGAACATTACCTTCCCCCTCAGACCAGAGGTAAGCTGGTTTGTTTATATGCGTATTCTCAACTCTAAACTTAAATTAATGAAATTCTTTGAACTTTATAAGAGACAAAAAACAAACAAACTTGCAACATACATTACCACCATAATGTTTGCCTTACATACAGAATAATAATACGAATCTGTGTGGTATACCCTGCAGAACGTAATCGTTTTACAGGCGATCTGATCATGAGAATCACACAGCAAATTCGAAAGACGAGCACAAACGAGGAGATAAATCTGACCGTAATAGACATATGAGCGATAAGGGGCGTCGGCCGTCGTACGATGATAGAAGACAACGAGAAAGCAGCCACAGGGATAGAGACATAAAGAAAAGTCGGGACGATGATAGAAAATCTCGTGACGATGATAAAAAGAAGGAAAAGAGTTCTTTGGGATCGAGTAAGGACGAGAAGAGTGACGACAAGGAAAAGAGTGACAAAGATCATCACTATCGCGACGATCGAAGAGATCGAAACCGGGATAGAAGCGACAGAGATAGACGCAGGGATAGGGACAGAGATCGAGATCGAGATCGAGATCGCCGGCATTCTAGAGACGACAGATCAAAAGATCGGTATCGGGACGATCGATTCGGGAATTATCATAAGGAAAAAGATCGCACGAGATCGAGATCTAGATCGAGAGACCGGGCTCCGCCGCCTTTTAGGACGATGAGCTATAGGGAAGAAAAAGGCAGAAATAAATTAGCTCAATTAGAGAAGTTAGGAATTGAACTTAAAGCACCGGAAGGTGATACTGCTACGCCCGGTGTTCAAAACGAACAGAATTATTATAATCCATTAGCCACGGCAACGCAAGGAAAGTACGCGGAACAGATACAGAAGAGGAAACTGTTATGGGCAAATAAGGTAATCATTGATGATTTTTTAAATCGATCTTATATGAAGACCACAGGGAAAAGGGAAAATAAATCATATTTTTTGGTTTTCATATGAGAGCAACTTTAAAATACAATATTTTGTCAACCAATCGTATATTATCAAAATTGTTTTCTTGTTAAATTGGGTCCTCTTGAAATTGATTTCAGATAATATTGAAAATATTAAGCGTATTATTAGTTTTCTCATAAAATTTCACGGATTTGTCATCTGTTGCTAAAGAAACCTTATATTATCTTTGGATCGAATAGATGGTTTCGTTTTTAACTATGTTGTAACAAAGTACACTTTTCTGTACACTAATACAACCAAGTACACCAATAAACAAAATTATACTTATATTTTTCCGTTGTGATCATCATATTGAAATATAATTTTTTTAATTTAATGAAATATTATTTACAGTCAAAACAAGACGAAGGTAAAACGTCTACAGCAGCTTCTACTGCAAACACTTGGGTGGGAACAACATTCACTCATGACCAAGATGGGAAAGTAACGGCGAAATTTAAACGATTGATGGGCATTAAAGATGATTTGCCGACTACTCCGGCAGCGGGTGCTAAACCAGATATACTGAAGAAGCAGGAAGAAATGTTTAATAATATGGAACAACAGTATGAGGTAGCACGTGCTACAACACACACGCAGCGTGGTGTTGGACTTGGTTATGCAACCGGTGGTTATCAATTCCCCCGATAGAGTGGAGAACCGTTTTTGAACTGTGAGTTTAGGATTGATAACACCCAACATAGGTGCAACTGAATTTTTTGCCTGTTGATTTTGACAATTTCATCAGGTTGATTCTGAAACAGTTTTTTATTTTGAAGTCGTTCTAAATAGAAAATATAGAAAATAATTGCAAAGCTTATAAGATAAAACATCCGAGCAATCTTGTTGTAGTTGTGTAATTATATTGTAAACATTGAAGAAAGAAAAATAAATTTGTTAAGAATCTGGATGAGGAAAGTACTCTGTACTTTCGACTTGATGATGATGATTATTTTTTATTTTTTGTTCATGAAAAAAGCGGGAAAACTGCAGTCCTGTTATGCTACGAATGCGCTTGCAACACCAATTTATATAATTTCCCATTGTACCTATATGCTATATGTACAAATATAAAAGAGGTGTATTGACATAAATCATGTTTTTTCTTTTTTCTTAAAATAAACATTAAATGACTTTAAGAATCTTTTCTTTTTAATAACTGAAGTCATAAATTAGATCCGAAGAAGTCAATTTAACGCAGATCGTTATCATAAACCATACGTGACTGCACTAAATGATGCCGATTAGGTTACACACTATGAATAAAAATCAAGCTTCTTATCTTCCTTTAACACGTTGATTGCCACGGGGATCGTCGGTGACCCACGTTACTAAATTTTTTATAGTGTGAGTAACAACTTTTTGACAATGTGATTGACTTGAAAAAAATGCACAAATATAATATAATATTTCGTAAAAATTTAAATTTTATGTTGTAGTATATTTCAATATATCGTGACTTCCAGGCTGAAATATATAAAATTCGTGTGACGAAAATTATTTAATCTATCAAAACCTTCAAGAGTCATAAAAATTTGAAAGATTCAGGATTCTAAAATTCTAAGTATTGGATTTTAACTTCGAATCTCAAATTTTCATAATATTGAAATTCTTCGAATCGCTTCAATATTTAGATCCGAAAAACTTCATTAAAATTCAATATTGTTAAGTCATTCATTTAAAATATAATGTTTCGTGATTCTAATTTTAGACTGTGGATTTTTATGCATTTATGGGAAAATTGAAAGGTGCAAAGATGTACAAAATGCACATAATATGCAAAAATATATATAAGAAATATTATCTCCATTCCTTTAGTTATGTTAATAAAAATATGAAATTGCTTAAAGATCTGCAGTTTAATAATTACGATTTTTACTCGGATAGGGGAAAAACGTGGGCTTAGAAGCAACAGCTGGCAACCGCTCTACTTCCATGAGCGCGTTACTATTGCAACTTGTGACGTATCTATGCCAGGATTGGCCAGAGCAATGCCGACTTGTCACGAACCATACCGAACATTGCACATTCAAACGTATATATCATGGCGTACCGATGTTTGAATTTAATCGTTACGTGACGGTATACGTGGAAAGTTTCTGATACATATTCAAGTTATATTAGATATTAACGTTTAAAAGAATATATCTGTCAGCTTCCTATTTAATAACCAGCATCTATCATGGAGAATTTCGTAAAAATTGAAAAGATCGGTGAAGGTAAATGGTTTTGAATAGTACTTTGTAAATTGGGCTTCTCTGACTAATTTTTTGCTCAAGAATTCTTTTTATTCGTTATCCAAAAATATTTCGTCTAATTCTATGTGAAAATGTAGACAACTAGTCCTTAATGTAATTTATATTGTAATTGATTATTGAGTTTGCAAATTTTGGACTCGTGTTTCATATCAAGGTTTAATAACCTTTTAATAAAGATAAATATCTTAAAAGTTGTAGTTATTAAGATATCTAATCGAGTTGTAAAGTAATTGCTTATGAGTATATTTTTTATATTTTGTTTTTGTAATGTAAGTTATGATTTTTGTTGTTTTATATGAAAATGAAAGAGTAGTGTTACAGCAAACAAAATTTTTTTAGGTACATATGGAGTAGTGTACAAGGGAAAGCATAAAAAAACTGGAGAGATCGTAGCAATGAAAAAGATTCGTTTAGAAAGCGATGATGAAGGAATACCATCCACAGCGATTCGTGAGATCTCTTTGCTCAAAGAATTGCCACATCCCAACATTGTCAGATTAATGGATGTTTTGATGGAAGAGACCAGATTATATTTAATTTTCGAATATCTTACTATGGATTTGAAGAAATATATGGATACTTTGGGTACTGGAAAGTTAATGGAGCCAAAAATGGTTAAATCCTATTTATTTCAGGTATTCAATATATTCTTAATATATAAAATAAAATCTCCATTACATAGGCTATATCATGATTTAAGGCAAGTCATATTTAATATTAATCATATTAAGTCAAATAGCTTTGTTAATATAATCAAGTGATAGATAGGTCATGGACTTATATGGATTAATAAATGTTAATATAAGTAAATATAATACTTTTGTAGAAATGGAAATAAGTTTTTAATTTGTTTTTATAGATTACACGTGCTATTCTTTTCTGTCACAAGCGCAGAATATTGCATCGTGACTTAAAGCCACAAAATTTATTAATTGACAAATCAGGATTGATTAAGGTAGCAGATTTTGGTCTTGGGAGAGCCTTTGGCATACCAGTCAGAGTATATACACATGAAGTAGTCACCTTATGGTACAGAGCTCCAGAAATCCTTCTTGGTACTAATAGATATTCATGTGCCATTGATATCTGGAGTATAGGTTGTATATTTGCTGAAATGGCAACAAAAAAACCATTATTTCAAGGAGATAGTGAAATTGATCAGTTGTTTAGAATATTTCGGTATGTTGAGTATGCATGTTAGTAGCATGTTCGGTTGCTATTTAATAGAATATAAATTAATAACAGATATTTTGCAGGATATTGAGGACACCTACCGAAGAGATATGGCCTGGCGTAACACAATTGTCAGATTATAAAGCTACATTTCCAAATTGGATAACAAACAATTTGGAATCACAAGTTAAAACATTAGACGCAGACGGTCTTGATCTGCTACAAATGATGCTTATCTATGATCCTGTGCATAGAATATCGGCACGTGCTATTCTGAAACACTCTTACTTCAACGATTTAGATATGTCGAAAATACCATCGCTATAATATCAAAGACTGATACAAATGGATGGAATATATCCTACACAGATACTGTAACGTTTTAATTGTGTGACTGCATAGAGAATATGTCTCAGGGTATATTGAAATGTTAATTTATTCGTACGTATGAACGCATTTAACACTTTTTTATGACTTCACTCATTATTTCACATTATGGAAAATTTATGTAACGAACTTTTGTTTTGCTATGATGTATTCGAACAATATCACAAATTTTTAATAGATGTTATAATAAATCATTGTATACTCAAGCAAAAAATATTGTGTAGGAGATTAATGTTTGAATGAGTCATTTTTGCTGTATAAAAGTTGTGTAACGTTATTGATGAAGCTGTGTGGTGATATTATTGTATATTCTTAGGATTCACCTTAGATTTTTCTTCTTCACTTATCACTTATTCACTTCATCCAAAGTATCGTGCGTTCACAAGTGTTCTTAAATATCATTGCATTATATATTGAATAAGAAAATTATTTTTCTCAATTCAGAGTAAGCATTGTAAGTATTCTAAGGAAGATAGCACACTAGGTTATAGCAATTCAGTTGAGAATATATCACTGTTGCCATATTATATGTATCACTGAGAAATTCACACGCTTATTAAGAAAATGTGTCATTTGTACTTTTATTTTGAAATAAATGACGACATCTTATTAAATGTGTTGTTCTAAACGTGAAATATCAGGATTTATATTTTATTGTAAGCGTGATTTTTCAGTTCTCTTTTATTTCATAATGTAAATTAAGTTACGTTATTATACAGAGAAATAAAAAGAATAAAACTGTACGTGATGTTTGCAATTCCTAGAACGACTAACTTGATTTAGTTACGAACAAAGATGACTCATCGCGAGCAGCGGTATAGCGAAATTATGCGGCACCCGCGTCTTCATCTTTTTTCTAATGGACGTAAACAAACTGGTTTTTGTGAGAAAAGATACGTATAAGATTTAGAAAATTCTATCTCTTATTTTGTATGTAATACATCATCAAACAATAACCTATTATTAAGATAAATATAAATTTAACATCATAGGATATTGCCTATTTATGATGTTTTATATTTAAAAAAAAGATATCGATTCTGTTGTTTTCACTTTTCTATAAAAATAATACAGTATAGTTATAAAATAATGATTCCGAATGTTCAAAGATGGTTTAATTATATTATGTTCTGTGCTAATTCTGTTAATAGTTCAACATTGTAGTATAATGGAAAAGAAAAAAAAAGATTTACGGAAGGCAACAAAAGAAATCGATGTACTTCTACAGATTCTTTAGAAACAACGTGTTTAATTCGTTCAAAGTATGCGTGACCCATAATTGGATTGAGAGTGGGGAATGTCTCATAAAATCCTCCACTGAAGCTACTGTTTACAGTACCAGCTCAGAACTTGACAACGTCACCTAACAGTGAGTATGCTCGTTTAATTTAACATATTAAACGCGTTACGTTTTACATCAGTAGGTACATTGTACTTGCATTTATCTTTGCGTTTGCAATTTAAATACGCCATAAATGGTAGTCCCCACTTGAGTAGATATATTTAAACAGGATTCATATTTTCATATGCTCCGGAATACTCTATTATAGTATTTGCTATAGTAATTTTTATTGATAAATTTTATTAAATACATTTAAAAAATGCTAACTTTTATTAAATACCTTGTAAGGCATTGAAGATAGTTATAAAATGGTGTTAATTTAGTTTCTTTTCTTCATTCATGGAGAAATATCTCTGTGTTATGAATAGCATTAAGCGAATCCAGGTTTTTGGCTTGTTACTTTGTTATATAAATCTACAATTCTACAAACAAAGACTTGATGCCTGTCTATCTTGTCTTACGCTAATTAGTGCTGTAGTGGCGCGAAGTATATATATCGTTCTTCCTTCAACCGTGAATAATAAAAGAAACATGACTTTTCTCTTGTGATAAATAGTTTCTGGAACTGAGCCCTGAGGTCATCAAGGTTAATCTTAGTCTTTGCTCTTCGTGACTTTTTTTTGTCGCTATAGAAAATTCAAGCGTTACTGGACGTGCTATGGTTTTCGCTCTTTGTTTCAGGTTCAAGAGCCCTGATAATGAATCGTATTGTTAAATTATATACGATGAATCGATTTAAGTTTGTTTCTTTGTTTACTGTTACAACTGTCATTTATGACTTATTCTACGAAATGAGATATCTTTATACATTTATCTTAAAATAAAGATAAAAATAATTTTATATAAGTGAACTATATTGCTATAGGGAAATCATTGACTTTGTAAACTTGATCATTTGTTTTTCAGAGATTTTCCTGATACGTAGACAAATTTATTGATAATTGAAATTTAACATGATATATTTTTACTAAATCACTGACTCTGTAAATAAGGATAATTTGTTTCTCGGGGATTTTCCTGATATGTAGAAATACAGCTGATAATTAGAAGTGTTATTTGATAAAAATTAAAATTTTTAATAATAAGAAGGTCACTACTATAATCATCATTTCTGCTTTTTCTAATATAAAAATTTTCTTTCACAGATGAAGACCCTATTTTTTTTAACATTCCTACTGGGGTGTTTTATCCTGGCTAGGCCACACACATATCACATGGGGGCTTGCCCCATCGTGCCACCCATGCCGGGATTTCAAATGAACAAAGTACGTTAATTATATTTTCGTCTATGATAAATTTTCTTAACTTCATTCTGTCATATGTTTATAATAATCTAGCAAATTTAGTTTTTAGGTGTGTGGTACGTAATCCAGAAAACATCGACTGCTAGCAATTGCATCACTTACAACTATACTCGTGGAGAAGAACCGGGCGAATACGTCATAACGCAGGATTCTAATCACCCAATATTAGGTAAGAAGAAGAAAATCTAGGTGATCAATAAATTGAGGACCTCTCGCCTAAATATTATATATTTTTAATAGAATTAAAGAACCAAAGAAGAATTTAAGATATTGAATCTAAATATTTTTCATATTTAAAAAGTTTAATATTATGATATTCTTGGGCATTACTTGCGTCGTATGTACTTTTGCACCTTTAAATTTTCCATAAATGCATATACATTCGCAGTCGAATGAAAACGAAGTGGTTAACGATAGAAAAAGCGTTTAGAATTTGAAGAAATCTAAAATTCAAAGAGGAACAATGAAAGGAGAAAATTCTGAAGCAAGATTCGTAGAGACACAAAGGATAATAGAGATTGTAAAGGTGCATCTGACATTATGAACTATGGTAACAATAGTAAACGACGAAGTTTCGAAAAGGGCAAGATTTTCTTTTATAGATGACGTGGTCGCGTTGGGTGTGTATATATTGTTGAAAGCTTTTGAATTAATAAAGAAGGTGAACGTCGGATCCCATCAGGACCCATAAAAGCATGTCAATAGGATAACTGTCTGGCAAGTGGGATGAATTATCCGTAATGAAGCGTCGTCTCTATGTACAGGTCTTACGCCATTGAAGCACGAGTATCATTACACCGGTGAATTGAGCGTTCCGGAACCGAGTACGCCAGCACGAATGATAGTTCGTTTTCCTCTTAGTAAGTATCACGATCATGTTCCATGAAATATATATATCTTCGTCGTTGCAGAAGGATTTCAGAAGAATCTGAGTCATGGTAAAGTAGTGCAATTGCTGGGTTCAATTTTATGGTTTTAGCCTTTGGTAACTTGATATGCGGTGTTAACTGATCTGAAATCGAGATTTTTATTGAATTTTTTTGGATTTGAATCTGTGAGATAAACTCTCTTATATATTCTTACGTTAAGAATTCTTTTAAATAAATAATGGGATAACAAGATATATACAATTAAATACGCAGGATATTGCGGCAATCGTGTCAACAATAGTCTGATTCTGTATGAAAAAACAAGTTAGAAATATAGAATAAAATTGTTTCATACGACGCCTCGTTTCCAAGAAAGTCGAGTTCGAAAATTTGTCAAGTACTTGAATTTGACTAATTCCGGCTTGAACAAAAGTAAATAACCGACAAGAGGTTGTTCTATACGTGAAAATAAGTAAAAATCATGCGCGTGTACTAAATCTAGTTGTCAACTAAAAATCTGTTTTCCTGAAAGCAAGACTTGTAGCACAATTGCCGAAACACCCTGTATATACCGGCATGGTATTACACTAAAGCTATATGTAAATAAAATATTATATATTATATGTGAAATGAAATATTATAGTATTACTTCATCAAACACCTCAGTGTTTGGCTCCACTATCAACTTCCCCCTAACGAATTGTCCAATTACTCATACTAACCAGCAATTTAACTTACTTAAAGGTGTAGCCGGAAGTGCGTCTCACGTAGTATTCGCTACAGATTACGTGAACTACGCTGGTATTTTTACATGCCAGAAGCTGACGTTCGCTCATCGTCAAAGTGCGACGATCCTCTCCAGGCACCGAGAACTAGACAAGAGCTACGTGGACGATATGCGCCAATTTTTGGCTCAGTCCGGTGTGGATCCTTTTGACTTGAGCATCATCTCTCAATCTGGATGTCCTCACGGCAACAATAGTCTGGACATCAACGTGGATCCGAATACTTTTACAGCTGAGAACCTTGGAAACGTGGTTCGTAAAGCTGGAGAAAAAATCGGCGATGGTGTCCAATGGGTGGCCAGTGCAGGAAGCAAAGTATACCATAAATTGTCCGGAAGTGAAGAGAAAAGTACTAGCAAACCTGAGGCGAACACCAGAGCAGCCATTACGAGGAATTACGAAACGAACGAAGTCGAATGGATTCCTTAGATTCTAGATTTAAGTTCATTCCAAATGCATAAATCTCGATGAGGATCAATGCTTTTCCTCCTTCTTTCTATACTCGTCCTTTTACTGTAGGGATATTCCTATGTTTTGCTTTAACTTTGTCTGCTGAAATTTTATGAGAGAATAATCGATCACAACAGCGTACGCTATAATTAGGAATAGACGCGAGTCGAGAACGAAAGACAATGTAACGAACAAAATGATATTTTTATTTTTTTAACGTGATTGAAATAAAATGAAGTCCTAACGCGAATAAATAAAGTTTTCACATATGTATTCCATAAAAAGCTACTATATTTAATATATAATTAACTATATACTTTAAGAAATATTTTTATAGTTTAAATCTTCCATACTTTGGCTTGATGTTTCGATTTTAAGCACACGTTATATTCATGCTTCATCTTTTTTAATCATTCTGATAAAAATATGATTTTTCATAAACATCCACAGCTTAGTTATGTGGCGCGAGAAAAAGTATGAAGATCTAGAACTACTCTTTGTATACATAAAGATATAAAAATATATAATAAAGACATAAAAAATAAAAATATATAAAAATTGATGGTTTCTGGATGGTTTTACAATTATGAGATGCGAGACGTTATTGAACTCAAACGTTGCAAGTAATACAAGAGAATAACAAAGAGGCACAGAAATCTAGAATTACTGCGTCCATAACGAGTTTCCAATCGTTCTCAATTATTTCAAACCGTGACAATATGCAGTCCTGTCGCGGATGTTTAAAGAAAAGAGAATCGCATTGGTCTCAATTGGTTTGCATTGAGGGGTATTAAAAGCGTAAAACGACTGCAAAATCTCTGACGGAAGGAAGAACGTCGCCAGCATATCCTGCGCCGCGGACAAATTAATCCGATCTATTTACAACAGACAGAGTTATATGTTGTACCGTTGCAAACATACGGCGTATCACGTGATTCAGAATCTCCCCCGTGTAATCTGGACCATTGGGATTGTATATGTATGCCACGGAATATTAGTATCCTGACGACCCGTTTCAACGATCAGTTTGATAGCAACCGTTGGAGAGATCATAAAGCTGATCTTTATCCAGAAAGAAGGACATCCTACGATTAACTACTCTGTTTTGACGTCCGCAGTTCTCTGCAACCACCGAAGAGATCTTTCGAGAATCGTGATCCTGTAGAGACAATAAATTGACTGCTGTTTACCATCACTGATTCAGAGTGAAAACCATCCGGAGTTATCCTTCAATGTATGTACATTAATTTATTATTCTTTTGCCTTTTCCCCTTTTGCTTCTTTAGTGTTTTCAAAATTTAAATATTTAGAAATATAGGAGTTGTAAAGTCTAAAAGTGCCAAAAATTCAGAAACGAGAAACACGCTGATCGTTGATACATTCATTTTTTGTTTTTATATAATTCTTTAATTGGAAATTAGAAGTTATAATTTCAGCGGAAGATTTAAAATTGAAAAAGTGTAAAATTATATTCAAGACGCGTACGTTTCAGACGCATACATTATTCAGAATATAATTCCTAAAGGAATACGCGCAAAGAATCGATAAACGATATTCCCGAAAAATTTACTTTTCAAACAATGTGAATATTTAAGTTCTACGCAAAAGGAATCTTTTATAATTGTCTATGTAGGAAGCGGAATCATTCGGTACATACTAGGACTGAATTTCAGATAAATTGAGCGAAAGGAGACACCTTTGCGTGAAATTGTATTCACCTTTGAAATTTGTAGTACTTGTTAGTGAAATTACACATCCATTCAGATATCTATGTTCGAAATGTATTCATTACATAAAAATAGCGATCGTTCGACATTTGTTTATAACGATTCATTTACCACAATATTTCGATAAAATAGACTATTTAGACAGAGATTGTAATTATGCGTTATTTTCATTTACTGCCAAATTTTTGTTTAAATACCAAATTTAAAAGGGTAATAAATTAAAGTTATATTTGTAATATTTAGAGAATTGGACAATTATTGTAGTCAATTCGAGATTTTGGAATTTAAATGCCAAAAAATCTAAAAATTTTTAATCCAGAAATATAAAGGTTTAAAAATCCAAGAATTTGGAGAATTAGAGAGAACCCTTAAACTATTGACATTTCAACTTGTCTAAAATAAAATGTCCAGTGTTTCCTTGGACCACAATCGTTCAAATTAACAAATACTAAATCTCCAAATATTTGCCAATGGCACCTTGGTTACCTTTAAAATTCAACTCTACGAATTCCACGGGATCAGTGAAGGTAAGTTGAGGGGTTGTTGCGCACTGCGGTAGCTCGAGTCGCGTTACGGTTTCCGGGGTGCGCAGCCGGAGGTGGGAGTTGGTTGGCAGTCCCTTCCGCACCTTGTCTCTTCTTTCAGTGAGTTTCGCGTTATTTCCTCGACTCGAACGTGTCTCCTATTACTCGATCTTTCAAATCTATTTCATAAAATCCGTTTCTACTAAATCGATCCACTTGCAACGTCTAAAACTATACGACAGAACGGACGATTTGAGCCATCTGAGACTGAACTTGCCTGTTCTTTGTGATCTTGACCTGGTAAAGTTGCGATGAACATGCTCACCACTGCACGTGCACGACTTTTCCATAGGGTAATTGATCGATATAAGCGGCGCGTGGTACGCGTAACGAGCAACGATTCTTCGTGAATTGTTCTTGACGTCAAACCCTGGCTAATTTGCTAATTCCTCGGCCACTCGTCGCCACATTTTGTTATGATACTTCACCGTGCTTTGTATTCTCGCTTTTTCGTTTCTACCGTGCTTCGTTTCTTTTATGAATGAGCTTAGCGTGATATAATTTATTGGATCGCGATTTGATTCTTGGTTCTTGTTGGCTTTGTACGAATATTCCTCGTCGTTGCAGATAGTTCGCTTGTGATGAAACAGGTAAGAGTGGAGGCAGAGGGGTAGGTCCTCCCAAATACATTGTTGCCCATAAGTAGCTGGATACTTTTATAGCAATAGTATATGAATGTTAATAAAGAGTATAAATTAATGAGAAACTAATGGACAAAAGCAATACTTCAATTTTGACAAAAATATGCAATCCAAATACTTCTGAGCAACAGAGTAAATTCCTTGACATTTGCTTTTGTGGATGGAGAATTATTTGCACGTCTTCTTTCTGGAAAGGGATAATAGGGATCATTGAGAAGTAATTTGGTGACTGATGGTCATACCATGCTGATGATTATTAGCCTACCTAATTGGGTTATAATTAATAAGTGAACGGTCGTTATGTTACGATTTTTTTTCCACTTAATTTTGTAAATGCACAATTTCTGTTGCAATCCTTAGTAATGTTTATAGCCTAAAACAAAAGATAAGATTAAAATTAAATTCAGATATAAGTAATTGCAGTTGGCACACACGTTATACATGTTATACATGTAACTCGATATTATAAAACAATTTTCCTTCATGCCTTAGAATAAGTTACTTTTAATAACATAATTCCTTTACCCTGGCAGTCAGAAATATTAAGACACCTGTCAATATTTATTGCAAAGTCAATGGCTTTCAGTGTATTTTGATATTTTATAGTTACTATATTATAAATCTGTCATTTCATTGGAAAATACTAAATAAAGGAAAATTTGTTAGAATTTTTCAATAAATGGGTGTCTTAATACTCAAAGTAATAGTATATATTTTTTCCAAAATCAAGACAGACTTTCCATAAAAAAGAAAGTCATGAACCATAATAAGATTAGCAAACAAAGAAATTTACATCATTTTTTTTTTTATGAGGAGTTGATGATGTCGGATAAAACAAGGTGTAATGATGATTTATGATGGGTGACCCTTGTAAATAGGTGAAGGTGGGTCAGTATAGTTGAGTCACGCTTGATTTACCAGTTGATCATAGGGTAATTCGGTGTGAATTGGCGCAGGTTCAAGAGACAAGTTCGTCAACGAGACCGGTTGACCCAGATTCTGGATCAATTTCGCTATGTAGGGTTGGTGATTCTCGCGTGAGGCTCGCAAGATTTCGTTCGACTCCTTGAATTGGGACGGTCTAATCGCGCTAATTAGATTAAATTTCCATCTATCGAACGGACTGTGTCGTTGAATGGTACCAATCCTCGTCGATTTATCCATTTGACGTTATTACTTACAGTGGCTCATGAAGATATTTCCACACTTACAGTATATAATTTTTATGTGCATATCGTACGTGTCGTATAAAATATTTTGAAACATCATCAGCATTGTAACGAGACATTGGTCATGTTCCAAATTAATCTGGAAATGAATTTAGCAGTTAGAATGATACAACATAAATATCCGTTTTAATCATATATTATATATAGTGCAAAAATGGTCCTATACCGATATAATTGACAAGATAGGATGAATAATTTTTAAAATCAATAGTAAAATAGAATAAAATTGAATGAAAATCACTGACTTCAATCCAGTTATTAAGTCGTTCGAAAAGTTCGTTACGTATTTAATTCGATCGTCTATGGCCTATCTGCCTAATTAATTTCTGCAAACAACAGCATACAAAGTATCTAAAAGTCTTATTATTCTTCTTTGCATAGACAAGTAAAGAACGTAGGCACAGAAAACGATAATTTACATTCACGTCAATCTCCGAAGGTTACTTAAAAGCCATTTAACATCATTCAAGTATCGAGTCTCTAATGACTCGTAACAGGGATTCGCAAGTTCGTTCATCGCCCTCGTTTTCTGGCGTCTCATCTCCGCTTTTATTTTTCGATCTCCTTCGCGATTTCGACGCGTCAGGGAGAAGGGCAGTGGATGCGGAGCCTTCAAAACGATTCGGTCTTTGTTCCTTATCTACCAGCGACCTTACGAAGATTGTCGTCCTTGGAACGATCTTTGAAAGCTATTCTCTAGAAAGGTGAAGCAGCATTAGTCGATCGACGATCTTCCAAGTTACTACTTCGGGTGTTCTTTCCTCGATTTCAAACCTTAGATATCGAGTGATCCTCCGCTCGCGATCCTCTATCGAAGATTTTCTTCTAATTCTCGAGGCTAAAAGAAGATCGTGCGCTTTTTAATAGAGACATTTTCAATTTTATGTACACGTTAAGCTTGAATTTTTATTTTCATATAATGTAGAAGTTTTCGATTTTTTACTGGTTTTGAGTAGATGGTGATAGATGTAGATCTATGATAGATGTGATCCGGAGAACTTGAGATCCTCGCTACAGTATCTAGTGGACGCTTTTGACTTGGACGTTTCGATTTTTGTAAATCGACAGTAAGTGCTTTTGCATTGTTTCGCTGCAATGAATATTATTCTATTGCGTGAATGGCTTGATGGTGATAGTGTAGATAGAATTGTCATTGGTCTGTAGATGATATTAAAGAAATATAAAAGAAATACGTGGCAAAAGAAGTTCTGTATTTTGTTATGATATATATGAATATTACATTATTTAAATTACAAAGTAAATTATACAAAAATACAAAGGGGACTAGATCAATTTGACGTACACAAGGATTGATTCATGGACCTTCTCTGGTCTGATTGTCTTGCCAGCTTAGAAAGATGATTGTTGATGGAGATGCAAACGCACGTAGTCATATTTATTAATACTTTCAATTGTCATTTATCTTGTAGTATCTTGCTACTCTAAAGATAATTTCTCAATCTCTCAATCTCTCAATAAACATCTTGAACTGAACTGCAATCTTTCTTATTGATATATGAGTAAGTACTTGGGTATGTTTTGGTACTTTAAATGAAGCTCTTTAATCCAATTTTTGCTTCTAATCTTATCCCAGGCAACTGTATACAGTTAATAAATATTGATAAATGTAACAATTGGTTTTAATTAGTATAAATAAAAACGCAATCATGAATGGAAATTAATTTTGCGTTATCGGAGTTATGTGACAGTTTAAAGATGATACGACATTTAAATATTGATAGTCTTATATCCTTACCGGATAAATTACAACGCAACAGACAAAGTAGAACGTTTGATCAATATGTCAAGGAGAAAAAAAGAAATAAAATGCGTTGGTCATGAATGTCTGGCAAAGAAAGAAACTCAAGGTAAATCCTTGCCATGGACACGACGGATACATGCCTGGCAAAGAAACGGCATCGTTTCATAACGTTTAATTGATCTACCCCCTAACTCGCTCGTTAAAGCGACCGGAATTCCTGCGGGTCAATTTATTTGAACGGTTACTTCAACGAGCAACGATTAATGTTGGATTAAGAAAAAAAAAAGTCACGTTGTCCTGTCCACGTAATGTAATCAGTTTCCATTAGATCCGTGTCATCATAATTGGAGGATTCTCCAGTCCCCAAATCATTATGGGGTGTTACGATGGGAACATATCAGTGGTGAAACATATGGGTATCCAAGTGTTCATGCAGACTTTAAAGTTAATCTGAAAATAAAGATATTATTTATTGTCAGTTATGGAAATTGATATTTTTAATAAAAAGAAGAAAGAGAAAAATTATTGTAGATATGTGCGAATGTTTCATATTACTATTGTAATGAAAAAAAAATTATTAAGAAAAAGTTATAAATATGTATGTACGTATATTTATTACAATATCAGCATATTTTAATTCTGTATTAAATGTATTATAACGTTTCTGTAATTTTTCTATTTTGATAATACTGTTCATATTGCTCAATATATCCTTGGATGGATTCATTTTCTAAGAACTGACTAATTGTAATATAAAATTTAATTAACATTCAGCATTAAATCTTTGGACCTCAAATAATACATAAATATTATATAACATTCGGATATAGCTTTTTCAACAAAGATGTAAAAGATACTCTATTCTACTACATTAAATAATCTAATCATAATATTCTGCGAGTATAAAAAGTATTCAGCCTTTGCATAAGCATTAATATTGTGTACTTAAGTGAAATTGAGGACGAAATGCGGCTAAGACACAATAATATTGGTATTTGTACACTTCATATGTAGTCACGGCAAAGTTGAGAAACGTTTACAGATTGTCGACCCACTGTCCTCGTTGAGAACATTCATCTACGAGTATAATCTCATCTAATCAGAGATTAAAAAAACGAATTAATCAACAAAAATTTATTTCCATTAAGAATCAGATATAGTGATCGTTTTACAGAATGATAGAATACCTGCAACGAAGGCACGATTAATTTCGATTAATCACTGATGTTGATGTCACTGATGACAAGAACACTTTTAATAAATTGTCAATTTTAGCTTTGCAATACCTTTTACCGGAATTACTAAAGATATTTAATAAGACAATATTTGAATCTTAATGCTTTTCTTGACGTATAGTGAATCTGAAAATATAAATATTTATCAGCATCAAACGAATACATATTGGATCCTTGTAAGATAAATCGATGTAAGAGAATAATAATAGCAAGTTTAAATTTATCAAAAAATTCCTTGTGTTTGATATTTTGGATTTGATGAATTAATTTGGGTTCTTTCTTCTTTTTGCTTTTTTAAACAGATGCTTGCAGTATTTCTGCTGTTAATACCTACGCTTTGGGGAGATGAAACCGAAGCTAGCGTTCTCGTGGCAGACACCACAATGTCCAGAATGGTTGAATTGAACGCCGACGCACCCTTCTGTGCCTTGTACACCGACCGTGGTGTTATTCAGAAAATGATTCTTGGAGCTGACCCGAAAAAGGTCCGACAAATGTCGGCGAACCTCGTAGCAGACTTGGTGGAAACGTGCAAAGCTTCTCGTGACAAAGGAAAGGTATCGATCGTTCTCTTCAGACGTTGATTCATCACGAAATCGAATAAAATTATAGTTGATTGAACGCTTGATTCGCTTGGTAGAAATAGATTATACAGACAGTCGCAGCAGTAAGTAGGATTCTTTTTCTTCTAGTAGCATTACTAACGATAAAAATTAATCATTATTCTTTAGATAAACTTGCATTTGTACAATGTATTACCCAAAGAATTAATACTTTAAATAACAGTTGATTAAACATACTATTCTTTGAATAAATTCATACTTTTATAATGCATTAAAAGAATTACCACATACCAAAGTATTTATATTTCATATATTTGTTAATTAAATTTTCATTTAAGATAGATTAGAACTTTATACACAGACAATGTGTATACTTCATGAAATCTCAAGGAATTACATTATTTCTAATTACGAAAGTATACATATAATAAAAATATAACATATTAAAAAAATACATATAATAAAATTATAAAAAAAGTGTTTATGCACAAGAAGAGTACAACTTATATTTATCACTTTTAAAAATTGTCAAAATTCACTGATATTATTAGCTAATACATTATTGTGCAAGAGGAGTCAGAATTTCGGAAATTGTAAAAAGATAATATATTCTGTATTGCATCAGAACCAACCTCCAGGCAGTGGTCTGATGTATCCAGGCACAAAATGGTGTGGACCAGGTACTTTGGCAAAATCGTATGATGACCTTGGTCACCACGCAGGCGAGGACGCTTGTTGCAGAGAACACGACCATTGTCCGATGACGATATCGCCTAAAGAGTGCATTAATGGCATATGCAACAATTCACCGTTCACACGGTCCCACTGTGACTGCGATGCCAAGTTCCGTAGATGTCTGCAGAACCTTAATACTGAAGTGGCGAACACTCTTGGTGCCCTTTTCTTCAACGTGATACAAGTGACTTGTTTTAAGGAGAGGCGTCCGTGCTCGCAATGGCAGAGGTAGGTTTCAAAGACATTAGAAGAATTTACGTTCGTGTGAAATATCTTTGTTTAGGGAGTTTCGTTTGTTTAATTTTTGAAAACATCCTATTTTAGAAGATTTTTATTCGAATACTATTTTAATGAATTTCTTAATCAATAATTAAATTTAATATTTGTTTAAGCAATTAAATCTTTTTTCCTTTTTTCGATCATGTGTAGAATTAAACTTTTTTTTCTTTTAAACCTTTGAATGGTTTGAAAAGTTATACAGAAAAGAAATTGTAAAATATTGAGTTCAAATAAGAGTTGTTCGAAATTTCTCATGCATATTCTACTGGAAGAAGAAAAAGTTTCTTAGTCTCCTTTCAGTAAAAATTCATTAAGAAAAGGAAATGTTTGAAAATTATAACACAGAGTGTCTCGTTTTTTACCTTCTTAGCAGTGTAAAGAATTGTTTTATATTTTTTGGTTCTATTTAATATTTCTTCGAAGAAAAGCTTTTGATATTTTTTGGCCTTCTTCGTTTAATATTTTCCTGAGAACAGAAAGAAATTTTTAGTATCGTTTGGATAATCTAAAACATATGTATAAAAGGTAGAAGCGAAAACTATCTTCCCGCAGTGTTTAACGACTAAATACGCTCTTAATAATTACGTCACCGACTCTCCTCAGTTGTCCCCATATCTGGGTGAATTCAAGGCGGTACGAGTATCCTAACTCGTCGCGGGACTATTACACCCACAAGATCCTTCTCTTCAAGACAGTCCTCCAGGTGATGCGTGATATTCTGAAGAAGAAACAACTTGTATTTTCGTGGCTACATATGACCATCGATTAGATGCAATTTTATTAAAAATTTATTCCCACAAGGTATCAATTGGTGATGATTTATGATCATGGTGATGGTGTTTATGGGTTTCTGTTATAGCTTCTAACACATTCATCGTAAAGAATTAATTTCGATAAACTTTCAGATCATGTATATTGTATTAATCGTAATAATCTAAAATTTCACAATACTGTCAATGGTAACATTTCAATGAAATGATCGATCGTAATCGATGTAATTGTTACGTGGTTGGTCTGTTACAGAAATGGTTACACGGAATCAGAGTTGAACCGGTTGTGCTCCGAGTACAAATTCCAACCAAGCGACAAGTACGTGCCGTTGATGCCCTTGAACGTGAACTAGCTATTGCGGAAACGCAAGAAGAACGGACCAGATAGCCTTTGAAGTGGTGCCAGTTAACAGAGTTCTAATGAGCGGGATAATTGCACGCGCCTCAGCCACGTACCTCGCAAGCCCCTTCTCTTTCTTTCACGCAGAACCGACCTGTCTGGGAATCTTCTTTGCTGGTCATTCATGAATTTACATTGTTACAGGTCACTGTTTTCCCTGGAATGCCATTTTTTCTAACTGACTCTGAGATTGTTCTTGAAATCTAAAGATTTAATTCCTGGTGAACGTAAAAGATATTAGCTTCTTTCTGTGTTTTTCTGGCTTATTCCAAGTAAAAGAAAAAGAGAAATAAGATGAGATTTCTTAGATTTTATAGAATTAAAGATTTCTTGAAAAACCTTGACAGAGAGATGCGGGAATATTTATTTTATTTTCAATCTCAAGTGGAAGAAAAAGAAAAAGAATTTGGTGTTTCTTAACTCTTGTAGAATTAAAAATTCCGTTTAGAAGTCTTACAGAATTTAAAAGTTATAAAAGTCTACAAACTAATGTTATTCTCGAATTGAACAAGATGAATTACAAGATAAAGAAAGCAACAGATAGGTTCACATCGGCCTGAAAGCGAGAAACGGCTATGCAAATGTTAACACCTGTCGTCCTTGCAATTTTGTTGCAGAACGTTCGAGATTAGTCGTGTGTTGATACGAAAAATTATTTTGCCCTTCGTTTCGTAATCTTGAAATGAGGCGTAGAAAAGATATTGTGCAATATCTCTAATGCCCTTGAAAAGAAATTGGTGCAAAACTTGAAAAAGAGGATTACAAACTTCAAGGGCGTCGCGTATAAGTAATTGAATCAAATTTATATTACGGACAAAATAATTCATAATTTTACTGCTCAATATTACTCTTTTAACGTGTTTCCAACTTTAAAAGTGTCGGTTTAGGTGATCAACCTTCGTAGAAAGAGCAAGAGAAAGTTATTCACCGCAGACATACAAAGTAGTGAGAACTTTGTTTTTTTTTTTAAATTCAAATTGAAGCAAAGTTCAGCAACAGGAAAAAATAAGATACAGTATGATTATTGAATAATTGTTGCTCGATTGAATGCGATAAAGGAGGTTTTTACTGGAACTATGGTACCGAAATAAGCTTCGCATCTCTTGCATATCATTCGTCGCCATTGCCGTTACGCAAATGCATGCAATTGTATACAAACGAGCGGCATTAGCTACGATCCTTCTTAGATTAGGATTATCCATCAAGTTGATGCGGAGATAGTTGAAAGGAATTTATTAAAATTTATTACAAATCCCTTAACAATACTGTAATAACGCATCGAATTAAATTCTTTTGTGAAGTAACAGTTGATGCATTTCTACATTAACTTGATGGATTTACAACGTACCAATGAACTCCACTATGTTTACGATTTTTCTATCCACTTTGATAGCTTAGACTTTGAATCTTGTGCATTCAACGAATTTCTATCTCACTTAAGACATTTTTAAGGCCGCTCGTGTATCCGATGCAAGATAAAATTAGCACCAGAGATAACAATGCGGATTAAATATTCAAGAATCATGAAAGATTATGATTCATCTCATTCGCACTGCTCAAAACAATCTGGAAGACACTTGATCAAACAGATTTGTTATTTCTTATTTTCGCTGTGAATGCTACACGAGTCGAGTTCAATGTCTGAGCCACATTAAATATTTGATATTCTCGTCTAGCTGTATGTCTTACGTCCTAGAACTTGAGAAACATGTTGACATTGAAATGCCTTTCACATTTTTATCTTTCACATAACTCTCTAATCTTCTTTTAACTTGTTAACCAAGAAGATAACTCGTCATTCCTACAATAATATCTTTATCTGGAGATTTTCCGTTCTTTTATTAGCTTTATTTCTGCTAAAAAAGAAAACACACAATTGTTTAGTATCTCTTCAACAAAAATTGTCTAAGACAAGCAAAGCTTTAAAAATTGTTCAATGTCCTATCGAAAAGAATTCTTATACCTTTCCATCCTGAACAGAAAATTTTCGCCTTTTGACTTTGTTGTAACGATATTCTACTATAAAAAAAAAGAATACTAATTATTTTGAGCAGTGGTCGAGAAAGAAAACAAAGACATCAGAGAGAACAGAATGACGACGGCCTTGCACAATCTTTACTGTGATTGAAATTATTCAGACGTAAGCATCTTGTACAGTTTTACTCGTGTAGAGGTATGTTATAAGCAACCGACCGTTATTTGTGGCTACTCGTACCCAAATAATCGATAAGGCATTGAGAGTGCCGGAAGTTGTCGCTGGACGACCGAGGATTATCCGGATTTTGTACATATTTCGAGAAGGTCAGCCGGGGAAGAGTGCAATCGATTGAGCATGTCACACTGATGTTATGTTGAGAATACCTCAGTGAGATTTTATTTCCTGAAGACCTTCGATCGACTAACGGTACAGTGAAATCAGCAAATTCGTGACAAACTGAAAGAAAAGTTGGATTATGTTAGTTCCAAAGACTCGTACAATGGCTCACGAAAGTATTTGAATTATCGTTAGACCGTGGATTTTTATGCAAATTTATACCTTTATGAACGTAATTGAAAAAAAAAATAGAGCTTAAATAGAGAGTTCTCTTGTTTATTAAAAATTATAAGAAATATTCTACTTTGGATATTTTATATACTTTTGTATCTAACATAAATTCTGTGCATTTTTGCATCTTTAAATTTTGCATAAATACATAAAAATTCGCAGTATATCGTATAACACGCATAATAATTAATACATTATATAAGTAAGTTTTATAGTATTGGTAATACTAATAAGTTTTATAGTACATACTTGGAATTGACGATTTAAGTGATGGATGGACTGCAGATTTTTATGCATTTATTCGAAATTAAAAGATAAAATATTCAAAGTAATGTGGATATTATAATATTTAGTAAGCGAGACAAATCTCTATCTCGGTTCCATTTCTTTACTTTTTTCCATAAAGACATGAATTTGTATAAATATCCACAGCCTAGCTATAGATAACACAATTGAAAAAAATCTTTTAATGTGAAATTTATCTATGAATAGACCGAATCTTCGAGATTAAGCTGTACCAATGAATGTGAGATGGAATAATATGTATTGATATATACCCAATTAAGTTTTTAATTGTAATAAGTACAATATCATAATATACTCATTTTTAATCTTTGCACGCGATAATGTCGCTTATATTACATTAATTATATATATTTTAGTCTAAAATAGACATTCCCACAGAGAATATGTATATTATCACAAAAAAATAGTATTAATTTTGCACGATTCTTCATACATTTATCTTTGAAATATGTTAAAAATCTTGATACGTTATCAAAGACTAGTTTAAGGTATACATATATCTGAGATATAATGAACTGCATCTGTATTGATTTTAGTTAAATCAAAGACCAAAAGTAGTGTGAAAAATAAACGACTACCTCCTTACCAACTAATTTTCTTATCTTTAAATAAACATTAATTCTGGAAAATGTTGACTTCTTAATTTAATATAAAATGATTGAAGAAGAGAGTAACCTGACTGTTTCATCCTAGTGATAATGGAATTTCAAAATGTTTTACGTAACATATACATTATATACTAGAAAGTTTTCTATGATACAGTCGAGGACAACAATAAGTGGACATTCTTATTATATCTATAGTATCCTTATACTACATTGATTATTATTTAGTAATTAATTGAAATTAATATTTATATTTTTGTGTAAATAAGCTGTATTTGATGAAACTTATTCGATATTTATTTTCATCTATTTTTATTCCCAATCGCAAATGTTCGAATACTTTCCAACCGCTGTATATTTTTCCTGCGTGATGTTTAAATTTCGCGCTACTGCGCAATGTCCGTAACGTGAAGAATGGATTTCGAATCTGCTCGCTCTATATTCAGTGGCTGAAGCGCGGAGTGGGAGTGTGTCAGTTCTAGATGCTGTGATGGATGAAGTTTCGTCAAACGGTACGTCTTTTTCGGCAAAGCTGACTGTTATTTCTAGACGGATCGGCTGAAATCATAGTGTGATATACGTAACATTTTAAGTAGTGTACGCGACAAATGAATCGATCGATGATATTTTGTGTACGCTCGATCCTTCGAGGATCGCGTGGGCGTCCTGTCTTCCAAGTCTGTTGGCCCACGCTCTTCCAGAGACTTTATTTATGCGTTCTTTCCAACTATATCATCTCAATCGTGTATCGACAAGGAAAACAATGCTTCGAAGAACATTTCATAATTCCGCCAATGTCCCTTTCTTATTGACAAGTTTCGATCGCCTTAGAACTGGTCGATTTATTGTCAGCTGGTTGATAACTGCTTTCTCAACGCTTACCTAATGTCAACCGTGAATCACGTTTCCTTCCTACTACACGTCCCTGACGCGCTCTGTTTTCCGTTTGACTGCGCCGTGTTTGTTTTCATAGCCGCAACAACTTCCAATTATTCGGAATTTAATGCTTAGGAAAATTTCTATCGCTAGTACGCGTCGCGTTCCTATGAAAGTCATGCAAAAACGTATGTACTGCTGCTAATGTAAATAACTCGATACAGACGAAACGTTTAACGTTAGAACTACCAAGTCTTTAGTCTTTAATGTGTAATATATTATATATAAATGATTATACTATACAAATAATAATGATTTTATCTCATAAACTAATATTAATTATATAATAAAGTACCAAAAGTAGCCTTACTTATTTAGTAACTGCATAAACAGGAAACCCAAAATCACTGCATTTTGATGGGTTTGATAGTCCTAATATACAAAATGATTCGAAACTATAACCAAGAGTGAATTCTTTATTCAAATTTGCTTTCAATATTTTCTAGACCTGGGAAGTAGGGAAAGTGGTGGGACATTAACGTGTGCTGGATGTCTCAATGCAATTGATGAAGATGAATTCATACAGGCACTAAATCAAGAATGGCATATCGATTGCTTTCGGTAAAAATAAGTAAAAAAATGATATATTGGCTATAAAAAGTAATCTTAAACCATTGCACTTATAGCATTTACTTATTAATTAATTAGGTCCAACTATATTAAATTTTGTATCATTTAGTAGTACCTTCATAAGATTATATAAATTTGATACTACTAAAGATATTTCATTGGAAAATAATTTATGTTAACACTTTTTTTGCCATTAAAATTCAGTTGTAATATGAATAGGAATAGGTCATTCATGAAACTATCATATTCTAGGTGTTCAGCATGTGATATTGGTCTATCCACATGGTACTTTGAGAAAGATGGCTTACTGTTCTGTAAGGATGATTATGGGGCTGCCTATGGTGAAGCTTGTCAAGGTTGTGGGCAAATCATTACGGGTCCTGTCATGTTGGCAGGAGATCACAAATTTCACCCAGAATGCTTTGCCTGTAACTCCTGTGGAGCCTTCATTGGAGATGGAGAGAGTTATGCACTAGTTGAGAGATCCAAGTTATATTGTGGGAGTTGTTATAAGAGACAGATGCAACCAATCAATAGGACAGCTAATTGTCCCTTCTCGAGAAAACCACATAGCATCAGATTGGTTGAGATACCGCCAAATTCTTCTGATCCTGAGAAACAAAGAGGAATTAAATTGACATTAGACACAACTCCGAATCCCCGAAATTGTGGTGCTTTACTTCGCATATCTGAGTATGTACAGGAATATACATTTGTTTTCATTCACTGGTTAGAAGATAAAAACAAGATACAGGGCTATAAAATAATGTCAACAATTTTTTATATTGTTTTAAAACAAACGTGCAAAACAAGAGATGATAGAAAGTATTCATTTCTAAAATAAACTAGTACTGCCATTGCAAAACTATATTGTTGTAGCTTTTTTATAAATATTTAACACTATGCATGAATGTGGTTATTTAAAAATAAATAAATAAAGCAAAATAGATGAGCAGCCTCTAATAACTTTGAACTAAAATGCAGGTTAATGAGAAATGTTCGTGGAAAAATCAGTAAGCTGCTGGCCTCTGTGATGGAGGTTCTATTTAGACTATGCTGCCACTTCTCTAATCATAGGTACAGCATAACAAATAAATAATATGCACTAGATATTGTATTTGTTATAAGTTAAATGTGTATCTTTTAGTATCTGCTATTTAACTGCACGCAAAATATATATCTTGTGCAAAATAATTTCCTTGTGTGTAATATTATTTGTTTACTGCATAATATGTGCTGCTTAGATGTGTGAGCATGTAATATTTAGGATGAAGTGAAAGTTTAAATCATACACTTCAGACAATCGCTACATGTTATTTCACTAATATGATTTCAATTCTAATGCCATACTTTTATATTTATTTTAATGACATTTTAATGTCACAACATTATGACATTCAAATATATCTCATTTCTTTCACATTTTCGTATTTTATATCTCTTGTGCTCTGTATTTTATGTGTATCTCACAATTAAAAAGAAAAAGAGGGAAGATGTATTAGGTCACAAATAAACATGGAAATTAGTTCCACTGTTTAATTTCACTTCTAATATCCAAATTAAATATGAATTAAATGCACGCAGTTTTGCATGTTTTGTTTAAAAAAAAAAAAAATATATATATATATATATCATATATTTATGAATATTAGAAATGTCATGTGAAATGTGTTACAGACTGAATATGTCCAGTGATCTCATATCTTTGCACATCGGTGACCGCATACTCGAAATAAATGGCACTCCGGTTAAGGATCAGCCTATAGAGAGCATTGAAAATCTAATACAACATTCCGACACAGTTTTACAGGTAAATTTTATCCTACAACGGCAGTTTATGTCTTTACTATGTGCTCAAAAAATAGTTAATGATAAAAACAAAATGCATTGAATATTGCAGTTAACCATTGAGCACGATCCGGACGCAGTGTCTCGACGACCCGCATATTCATCGCCGACCGCAGCAATGTTGACATCGATTGCAAGTCCTAGAACAAGTCCCGAAAATAAAGAACGCCTATTTAAACGCCGGGATGAAGGATATATCAGTGGGACACGAAGCAGACAATTGCGGAGGACCAGGGATCCTATGCACAAAGAGCGTAGTAGCTCCATGTCGCGACTGCTTGACGGGTACAGATCAAGTTTCAAATGAAATGCTTTCATAATGTCTACCGATGCCTGAATATATATTTATTTTAAAGTTTGTTCTGTAATATATTTGTAATATATTTATAGATCTTCGCCCACAAATCCTACATGTGACTTAAGCAGAACTAGATCGTTTCGTGTCGAACCAAAGAATCAAAGAATATTTCGTGCCAGTGATCTAGTCAAGGGTGAACTGTTAGGTACAGGATTTTTCGGGCAAGTGTTCAAAGTCACACACAGAGATACCAACGAAGTGATGGTGCTAAAAGAGTTGTATAGAGTAGACGAAGAAGCTCAAAAGAATTTTTTAAAAGAGGTAAGCTTGCGTTTCACCGTCGCTGGATCCTTTATGTATCTCTATATTTATGTACATTATTTTATTCTTTGTTATCGCCCTTAACAGGTTGCTGTGTTACGTTCGTTACATCATAACAATGTTCTCCGATTCATTGGTGTTCTGTACAAAGATAAAAAGCTTCATTTGGTCACCGAGTACATAGCGGGTGGAACTCTGAGAGCTCTGCTTCATGATACGAACGAAATCTTACCGTGGGAGCAACGGACGTCGTTTGCTAAAGACATAGCCGCTGGCATGGCTTACTTACATTCCATGAATATCATTCACCGAGATTTGAACTCGCACAATTGTCTCGTACGCGAGGATAAGACTGTAGTCGTGGCCGATTTCGGCCTAGCCAGGATAATACAGAATGGCAATTCCCCCCACAGTCGCAAATACAGCAGACATTCCGACGGAGAAGTGAAAACATCAAAGAAAGAGCGAAAGAAAAGATACACAGTAGTCGGGAATCCATATTGGATGGCGCCTGAGATGATGAAGGGCAACAAGTATGACGAAAAAGTTGATATATTTAGCTTTGGTATCGTCGTTTGTGAAATCATTGGCCGGGTTCAAGCCGATCCTGACTATTTACCACGCTCTTCAGATTTTGGCCTGAACCAAAACGTATTCAAGGAGAAATTTTGCTCCAATTGCCCAGAAATGTTTTATATGATCGCCTTTCTTTGCTGCGATCTGAATCCCGACAAGAGGCCACCTTTCGAAGTGATGCAGTTATGGTTGAAAGCGTTAGCAAAGCATTTATCGGTGGGCGCAGAATTGCCATCGCATTTGGAATTCGATGTTAGAAACTACACAGGATCGAGTACGAGTACGAGCGAGTCCACGACTCCAGAAACACTGACGCCACAATTGAAGCCTATTAAAGAAGGTCAAGTACACCAGGAGAAGAAACGATGCAGCGGTTGTGACGACAGCACGCTGGAACGCGAAGAAACTGTGCCTAGTAGCAATATTCTTCAAGTGCCTGACGTGATAACTCCTCGAGGAAGGTATACGAGACAAAATAGTAAAACGAACGAATCATCTGGAACCTCTGGTCGTTACTCGAGGCAAAACTCGAGGTCTAAGGAAGCTTCCGTCGATAAACCAGACATTGTTATTTCTCCGGACTCTAGTGGATTCACTGGCTGTTTTCCAAGGCAAACTATCAAGTCGACCGAATCGCCTGCTCAATTTTCTAACGATAATCAGGATTTGTACGTGAAAAATGAAACGGAATCTAATTTGAAACGGATACCTACTATTGAAAAAATACGATATGTGGGCAGAGCGAGTCCGAGCTCTTTGTCGGATACTCTTGAATACATCATCGATAACAAGTACTCGTACAAAGTGAACAATAATTTGAATTCCAAGTCGGCGGAGAAATCCAGTGAATATAATTCGATGAGCGGCGGCCACTCGAGAACGAAGTTGGAGGGCAAGTTCAAAATGCCGGATACGAATTCTGTTAGTTCCTACTTGAGACAAATTGGAAAATCAATGAACGTCGTAGAGAAGGAAAGTAAAGTTGATGGTAAGAACAATAACGATACGAAGAAGACTGTAGGCGAAACTTCAAAATCATCGGCAGGCTCTTACCTCAGAAGGACAAAGATTTCTCCTACAAAAGAGACGCCAAAGAATGCATTTTCGCCGCAGAAGAACAGTCAATCCGAAGCTGGTACTTCGTTACAATCAAAAGTAAGTGTAAGCCCGGGAGAAGTTACCGAAGATGAGCCTATCAACGATAGGGTAACCAGGCAGGAAAGTAATGTTTCGGATATCGGTAGTATATTGTCTAGACAAGGAAGTCTCACAGTATTAGACTGTACAGCCAAACACAAAGATAAGATGTATAAAGATTATTCGCCTTTCAACACCTTGCAGAAGGAGGATCTCCGTAAAGAAGGCAGTTTCAGGAATAATACTGCGCTTCATTATACAGATAGTCTCTATTCGAATTCGAGTCTTTCCAAGAACGATAATTTTCTTTCGTACAATACTCGAAATGAGACTAATGTAGACAACAAAAAAGACTGCACCGCATCCACCCAAAATTGTATGAATTTCGAGTCGAGTAACTCTAAGAAGACAGTAATCGAAACGGCGCCGATGTATGATGGAAAATTGCCTAACTCTTTAACCGAGTACACCGAATGTTATAAAAATGTGGATCTATGCAGGCAGGATAGTTTCGGTTCCGACAGCGCAGTCGGTACCATGAGAAGTAATTTTTTCGCAGACTTAGATTTCGTTCAGTTACGAGACGGTAGGCATACACCGGATTTGTGCCATACTCCTGAACGGTGTTGCACTCCTAATCGGGCTGCGTCGCCGATAGAGAGCACAGCTTTGTGAAGTTTCCACGCTAACAAAGTAATCTATCATTCGTAATGAAACGAATCTTTACTAATCTTATTCTCTTACGCTTAATTGAAGATCTGGTAATTTAAGTTGTGTAGTTCTCATTCTCATTTGTCTAACTTCAATAACCTTAAAAATGATATATGATCAACACGAAGAGAATTTTTTCCTTTTGCCGACTGTGTTGTAATATTGTGTGACATCGTGTGAAAAAATATTATTAACAACTTGATGTCCAGTATTAATGAATCTAATGATCAGTTTGTATGAGTTTGAAATATATTGTGGATGGCACAGTAATGCCATCCAGACGAACTCGCCCTAAAAGGTTCGCATTCCTGCAAGATCTTGCCTTGTGGTTCTCATAAGCGGGAATTTATGTAATTATAAGACTAACGAAAGCATTCCATCCAGAATTCTCATGCATTCAGAATCGATAGAACTAACGTGTGCTTTTCAGAAATGGTGTTCGTAAACGCACCGATCGCGTGTTCCGCGATCAACAATTTTCAAAACGTGTTCCCGGGGACACTAAACAGGAAGTCTGGATCGCTACGTCTCCAGTTCTTTATTCTCTGTGGAAATACGGGATTATATCGAAGAAGTTGTAAGCATTACTGTAGAGTCAGTTTTGTAGAATAGAGTGTAAAAAAAATGATATTCTTTACCGGATATATATGTACATCATACTGTAAAATATTATCCACATATATGACGGTGGTGTGCATGTACAGATTATTATCGACATGTATAAAATTTGGGCTCGTCAGTTATATCTTTGTTATTCACATAGGAAATATAATTTTATTTGATTGATATTACATTTCTCCGTTTCTTATGTTCTTGATGTTATGTTTAATTTCAAAATTGCAAAATTGTATATCCTACATTTTTATTTAACTTAAATGATTCACACGTTACACATATGCACGCATACACATGTTAGCAAAGATATAAGTGATGATAAAAGTAGTATGATGTGTATAATATAAAAGATTGTAATATAGTTTTGTATATATATATTCCAACATTTCTCATGTTCAAAACACTGTTTACAGAACATATATTTAACAGTAAAAAGCTTTATATTGATAATGTAGAGACAAAACTTCTTTTGATACTATTAAAAAAAGTTGTATTTCTATTCTATTACATTCTAATCGTAAACAAAATGTTCCCTAATTTAATCAAAATAGAGTGAGTGGTAGAGTACAGGATTTAAATGACTTACAATTGAATTTTGAGTCTTATTAAAACAAAAGGAAAAAAAAAATACGATTAATAGTTTTTATACAAGTTAATTAGTAAGATTTTCGCATTTTGTGTTGCATATAAAAATTTGTACACTTTGTTACCCACGTTTCTTTCCCGTTCAGATTTTCATTAACAATTGGCTATGCATTAACATTGTCTTCTTCCTATTGGGAAAAATTTTGATTTATTTGAACACTGTTGTTATTGAAAGCACTTCGATTCGTTACACCAAATAAATGTTTATTATCTGTGATAAAAGGTGTTTTGAAGCTGTCTATAGTTGAAAAATCTCAAGTGGGAGTAGACTGAAAAAACGTTACTAAAATAATGGAACCCCAATTCTTACTCTTTAATGTATAAGAAGAAAGAAAAATTACTCGCAGTACTAAACTAATAATGTATTGACGAAAATAAAAATGACAAAAAAAAAAGAATGAAAATTTTCCAGATATTAATTTCAATGGACAATACGAGCAATAAATAATACCATATTGTAAAACTTACATTTTGAGAACGAGTAATCATCATTCAAAAAAGTGAATATGTACGAAAACCGATTAGAACAAAAGCAAGAGAAAATAATGTCCGATTTAAATGTTTAAACAGCAGACAATTATATAATGTTTAAACAAAAGATTTGATGTAAATCGTTGAAACATTCGAGTGAATTTTTTAATAATAAAGTTTTAAATAGAGATATTTTTGTTTAGTTAAATTCTCTGTTTGACATTTAAAACGTTTGAAACCATCTAACTGTTAAAATTGCATTCCTTTAAATTTTCAAGCTTCCGAACTACTTGAATCAAAGATGGTTGGCGTTACAGAACGAATGTTTCAAAGTTACGAATAATATCTGCGCATGTCGAATATATTTAAAGACATTAGCGTAACAAATAATGGTCAACCGAGTAATTATGTATGAGTAATCGCGTGTATAATGTAAAACAGCGAGTAACACTCGTTGTAGAATGATTTTCAGCAAACAGTATTAATCTCGTTATCGTTGCTTACTTATGACTACCGTAGTACACAAGTAGGAAACTTTATAGACACGCGAAGGGCACAAAGAAAGACTCTGTAAACTTTTGTAAAAAAAAAAGGAACACGATGGAGAGGGGGAAGAAGAAGAAGAAGAAGACGAACTTTGGAATGGTAGACACATTATTTTTATAGTCTCTGTAAATTGTTATGCTCCTTCTGTTCGACATATTTGGGGAACACGAGGAGCATTCACAAATCTTAACTCCTTGCAAATTATTTTTCTTTACACCAATAATGGAGTACACGATAGGATCAGAGCATATTTCGTATACTACTTTGTTACGGAAGAAGAAATGAATCAAACAAAATCTTCGCGAGGCCTCGTGACAAATTAAAGGTTAAGCATGAAATGATTTCATTAGATGGGGATAGTTTACTGGGTCAAGATTCTGGAATAGAAATTCTCTCTCATCTATTTTTTTAACTGGATTTGTCAGATCTCTCTGTATCTTTGAATGGAAATGCTGTGTTGATTATATATCCGTCATATACAGTGGAATATAAAAATATTTGAGCACTTACAGAACATAAAATGTTTTTATAAATGTTCGAATACTTTCGAGCTACTATATGTTTAAGTTATAACCTTGAAGTTATGTTAATATTGAAATTTTTAGTTTTGATTTATATGACGTCATTGATCAACATAGTGTTGACATATTTCGTTTCATGGATCTATAATCATAATGTACAATGCAACTTGAGAATTTCTTTCGAGAATCTGTTTCCCAAAAACTGCAAAATGTGGAGACAGTTGTGTCCATACAGATGAAGAGAGCAATAAATGTATGTATTAATGCCGAAAAAAGGATGTATTTGAAAGAGAAGAATGGGTAGCGCGCACTTTGTTCTTTATATTGCACAATTTGTTAAAACTCGAACGATAATTTTTGCATGTGGTCAAACCACATTTCAATATCGATTATACTATATGTCACATTTTGACACGATAAAAAATTCGTCCCGATGATTGCTCAAAATCTTTGATCGACAGAAGTCGTGAACGAACGGTTTTTTATAAGTCTTTGGTATTTGTTAGTTGCAACATTTTCGAACTATTTTCCGTGCTGAAATTTATGCAACTAGGGAACAGACTGTTTTGTTTAACATTCTAGTAATACAGAGAAAAAAAGAAAAAAATAAATGGTTGAGAATAAATGGCTATGTTGTTTTTCTTGTTACGAAACTTTGTAGTAATTCAATAAATGCTTATTTATTCAAAACTGCAAAATAAAAAAATTATACATATAAAATTTATATAATGATTATTTAAATTTAAATATTTGAAATTAAGAATTTTTCAAATTTTGAAACGAGCGTCAATTATCAACTGTCGGTAATTAGATGGTTAGGTGGCCTTTTTTATTTAACGATAGAGCAGTAGGTTGCAGCACCTGCCGCTTTAGCATTTTTTAAATAAATGATAAAGCTATATTAAATATAACTTTTATGAAATCTTAAAAAACTTCGTGTATAAAAGATTGCAAATTACTTTAGTTTTTCAAAATTTCACACATATATATAACATATATAAAGTTACATATTTATGCAATGAAAATATATAAAAGTGACATAATAAAAAACATCTTGCCGTTATATGAAAGTCATAAAAATATATAATAAATATAGAATCTAAAATACCTTTAATTTGATGTTCTGATGTTGCTGAGTTACACAGTCTTTTCAAATCATGTCAAAGTGCTTCATTTCTATTTTAGTTATAACGCAACGAAACATCGTTAAAAACGTGACACTGTTCTAAATATGAATACTTTTTTATTAAACAATTTGTTTATCACTTGATTCGCGTTTAAATTGTAATTATGGACACAATTAAAATGTAATTTAGCGAAAATTACGACGATGGACTCGACTGTTATAACCGGAAATACAATTTTGGCGGTTAATAAATGAACATCTAGTGGCGCCATCTACTGACATTTAAAATTCAAAATTTAATATTTTGAATTTAAAAGAGACTGTAATATTCTAGTTGACGATTGGAATGTACATATTTTGTTTTTAAAACTTTTTATGAATTTTTCTTATAATAAGATTTTTAATAACAAAACTCATCATTTTTCATAATAGAGTTCAGGGCCTGAATCAACCAATGGTAGCGCTGTTAGCGAAATATGACATTTCCGAGTAAACTATTGGACACATTTTATAAAATTGAAAGCAATATTCAAACATTTTTCATGATATTTCTGTTAATCAGGTAAGGCTTATTCTGTATTAAACATCAAAGAAGTCCAAATTGTAAGAAAATTAAAAATATAATGGATATGAAGTTTCGTTCAGTAGAATTATTTTAGAATTTAAGTAGAATCACTTTTCTGATCGTAGAATGCATCATGTATTAAACGAATTCCTATCACACGAAACATAAAAACACGTTTCAAATATAAAAAAATGAAGCATCTTCTTAAAGTCACTTTCTGAAATGGATTGTGTTCTAGAGGAGACATTGTCTGAATATAAATTCATCGTCTAGACATTCGCGAACTCGATATACATCAAAAAAGGGAAAGAACCAGAAAGAAGATCTCTCTAAATCTCTTCTTTAAACCATTACGATCATTTAGTATTCTAAAACACTTGCTATGTCATACGTTTTTGTCATTCGAACCACATAACCTAACAAAATTGACATTAAAGTTGTATCGATCGCAGAAAGCGCCACCGATGCAATTACATTCAATCGATCCATGTGATCGATTTTCATTCAAAAGTTGATCAAAAGTCGTTTCTTTGAATTTGGCTTTATTTGAAAGTTTTCATTCTCAGAAGACGTTGATTAGATGAGATATATTATAAAGCGAATCGTTTTTGTAGATGTATCTTTAATTGTCCTGTGAAATAGGATAAGATGATTATTCAGGACTACTGAGGATTTTAAGAAAATGTTATTATCGCAAAATGTTGGTTATAGAATATTCAGAGGTATGTATAATTATATAACTCTTGTATCAGTTATTTTTTACGATGATTGATATTTTAAAATGAGCTATAATCTGCTAATATTTCTTAACAGTGTAACATTTAAAAAGTGATTTTATTATGTTTTAGGGTGTATCCAGATTCATATCATTTTCATAGTCTGGGTTATTAAACTTGACATTGTTACACTGTGCAGTGTTATACTTAACACTGCCGCGTTTAACACAGTTTGAGGCTTCTGGACGAGAGCCATGTCCATTAAGAAAACATTTTTAACATTGTGCTAACATTGCAGTTAGCCTCGTCAGGAGATTAAAAGACGAACTACTATAACACTGTACCGCGTAAAAATGTTAAATATGTTAGAAGCTAATTTAGGTAAAATGATAGTGTACGATCCGTTCAATCGATTATTCACTCACGTGCGTTTTATTTTTTCAATCGATCTCGATAAAAGTAAGCGGCAAAGTGATTTCCAGCAGAGTTTTCGCGGGGATGCCGCTGGTATAATTTGTCAAGCGTGGCCGAAGGAAAGAGCGACGGCTTCGAGCGAGGAAATTTATGGGTCGCAACGTGTCGACGGAAACCTTAAATTTTAACGTCCCTGTCGCGTACTCGGCCGGGCCCTGCCTTGCCTGTTAAGGACCTTGTGAAGGGGGATTACGACTTGACTGCTACGAAGCGAGCGTGGAACACCGAGGGGTGGTCTCTCCTCTCTCTTCGCGGTGGGGGAGAATCAGAGAAGTATGGTGGTGGTTCTGTGGCAGGGAAGGGGGTGGCGTTGCGACGGTGCCACAGGAAAAGGTGTAGGGAAGAGGGTGGGTTATGGGGTATAACGCGACGAAGAACATCCGAATAAAATAATAATAAACCGCGGATACGTTTCAGCGCGCGTCGCTCCTTCTTCCGTCCTGATACTTCGCCTGTCTCTCTTTCTGCCTCGGTCTTTCCTGTTTCTGCGTCGCCTGAAATAAATGAGTCGGGTCTAACCGCTTGAATCGAACGAGCATAATGAGTACAGGTTTGTGTCTCTTTTTCTTTTTGTTCTTGTTTGCTTTTTGCTTTTAAAGTTGTTCTCTATGGTAGAATTGGACAATTATTTTTTGCCTGGAAATTCGATGTATTCATCTTGTCATCATCTACATATTTGGTTCTTCTCTATGTTGTAGACGGATCGCCAGAGGTGTACGACGATGATGTATTACGTCTAAAATTGAATCCTTATTTTCTGTTTAATATCGAGAACAAAAGAAACATTCATTTATTTAATATAGTGATACATTCGAAGTTTACGAGTATTTAATGCGAACGATTATTTTTCTATGAATCGTCAGTTTTTTTAGATTGCTTATCGAAATTTTCTTTGTATTAATATGCCGCCATCATCGTTTATTTGTAAAAAGATGATTAAGTTAATTTATACGAAACTGAATAATTCATTCATTTCGTCTGGCCGTTTTGTAAATGCAAGACCACCGAGGCTGCCGCCGGTAGACTGACTACATGCGAGTGAAACGCGACATTTTAAGGCTTGCGTGACACGGATCGATATAATTTTCTGCAGTTTAGATCGTTGCGAGAAGAGGTGGATTCCAGGTACTTGGAAAAAGAAGGTCAACAACACCACGAAACAGCAATGTTCACCATGGAGCAATTTGCAAATGAAAAAAAAAGGATAATATTGCGAGAGGTTCAAAACATACAATTAGCTTACTAGCTTATCTTAAATGTAATTCATTAGGGTTTAATTCTGTATAAGTTGATTACAAATGATACCGACTTATCAGTTAAAAGATAGTCGGAGAAGAGATGTCGTTAAACCGGAAGAATCTTTTCTCTTTACGTACTAATTTTAATCTCGTTTCAACGAGGGGATATTGAATGTGTTGAGGAATACCCTAACATGCTGTTGGAACAAGAAATGACATGTATTGGACGTCAGAAGAATACTTGAGTTAAGTAATTTGCTTCGTAATTCGCTAAATTCAATTATGAACTATTTTTAACGGATCTACATTTGAAAACGTTATTAGAGGCATGATAAACAGTAGAATATATCATGTACATTGACAAACGAAAAGTTATAGATACATATGTCTATGGAGAAATACCGAGTGCAGGACGAAGACAAACTTTTATCTATTAAAAAATTTAAGTCTCATCGCTATTTATAAATCTATAAAATTACGAATTTTTTGATGATAAAAGAATGTGATTGGATCATAAATGACTCAAAGGACGTAGCAGGGCTAATACAGAAAGCCATCCACGAACGTCTCGTCGAGTAACGGAGCCGGAGCGATCGACCTCACAGTTCGAACGACTTGGTATTCCTCGTGGTCGAATCGTCGTGAGTCATAGCGATCACTCGGCGGATTCGCAGATCATATATTTATCGCGGCTGTACGAAAAGCCCGCTGAGATGTTTCTTCTCAGGGACAAATCAATGGGGCTGGCGAGCCGGCGGTGGCCGTTTGATGTCAAGAAAGAGCTCGACCCGCTCGGATTCAGCTATCTCGACGTCGTCGCCGACGGCGGCATCCTACTGCGATAACGCCATTATGCGAATTCGCGATTTGCATATTTCAGAAAGCGCTGCACAGGAAAGCATAAACAACTCCGGCCGCTCCGCGCAACGAGAGCGCCGTGGCTTCCTCGTCAGAAGAGTTACACGCATGGAAGATTTACGGAGAATCCAACGGTTTCCCTTTTCCCTTCCTTCTATCCTTTTTCCTCCTTCTTCCGACTCGTCGTTTTCTTCGCTGTCTCACTTCTTCTTTTCTTTTTTTTTAGGGAACCTCCTCTCGCACTTTGTATTCAGGCATAAATGCATGGCGACGCGAAATGGGAATTGGCTGAATACCTCCAGACGATCATCTCGGGGACGGAGGAGGAAAAAACCGGTCCAACAGTTTTGCTAGACTGCAGCTCGCGGTTTTCGGGCCGAATCCCGCGACCGAGGCTAATCCTTGGAAGACCATCTTTCGGCATGCTGACTGATGTGTCTCTCGAAATAGACAGAAGATCGTTTGTATATACACGATTTTGTTATTCAGCACGGTGTACCTTACTTCAGCAACTTTGCTGTCTGTAGTGTATGGAGAATACGGAATGTCTTCTCTTTTCCTACCTTTTATGTACCGTTTTAGAGTAACTACATCTAGGAGTATATAGCATAATAGAGTTATTTGAGTCACCTAAGCTTCAACGTCCTGAAAATATATAGCTATCGAGTTGTCAATGTATATAATATACTTCACTGTTTTATCAAACCATTAATTAGGAGTTAAATATGTAATCCATTTTCAAGTTTAAAAATTGTTCATGACCGATTTTACTGAATTACATAGCGGATTATTTAGTCCGACTCAAACATCCTTCCGAGTCAAATAACCCTGTCTAAATAGTTCTAGCCATTAAATTGGAGAAATTTAGATCTTAATTTAATTATGGAAGATAAATTCCAATTCTTCACAAGATATATACAATTTATCTTCGTATTATTAATGTCGTATGCAGATAATGGTTTATCACGGAGATTCTTCATCTCCATCCAGCAGTGCTGACAACCGAGCAGAACGGAGGGCACGAGACCACCAACAGACAAGGATCGACCGCCGTAGATCGCCTTTTCCGCGCATTATAATACTAACGGTCGCTTATCAGGACAGCATAAAACGTTTCAGCGCTAGTTTCGCCGCGATAAGTGGCGGAGCGCGCGAAACCGCGCGCTCGCTTACATAAGTAATATAATTGATTCGTTACAAGCGCTCCTACACGACAGATAAGTTTATCTGTGACGCGCATCGACGAAACCGGTTAGATAACGAGCGCCGCTACATCATATAATAAGCTTTAATTATTCGGATAATGAAGCTCGCCGTCCTCTTCTAATGACAAATAACATCGGCTCAACCATAAGCCACTGCAGCGAAACCATCATGTCGAAACTTCCGGAGGAAAAGTCACATTGGCTTTCCTCGACGTTTCCTTCGACTCTACGGTGTTACGGCCCTTTTAATCTGCCACTGTTTGTTTCACTTGTAATTTCAATCTGCTCCTAGTTTACACATCGCCCAAGAAACGAAAAGCTATCATAGAGAAATGTAATTTATTTATGATAAGTTGAAAATTATAGTTGTGTACGTCAAGATTTTGAGAATCTGGATCTAGTCATGTACCTTAACTTTTAAAAGCATCAAATGTTTCATAATTAATTAAGTTACAACTTTATTCTTTGTCGCGATACGTTTTCATGACTTCGAAGAATATAAACGACTCTTGAAAAACGACTACTACGAACGATATAAGAAGCTCAGAGGTACAGTGGTAACAGTGGTCCATAATTTTAAATTGTACGTCTTCAGTTGCTTTTGTTTCATCCTGTTCCAGTTTACCAGTTCGAAGAATCCCGAACAACCTGTTAAACTGATCGGGCAAAACCTGGAAGACGTTGATCTTGGATGAAAGAACAAGTCCCTGGTACCAACTTCCATCTGGTGTCTTAACGAGCAAACATTTTAATAAACTCGTCACACCGGTGCACGGGCCAAGATCGAGAGCCTTTCCAGATCTCGAATTTCAATTTTCACGCGACACTCCGTAAAGTATCCAGAGGCAAGAAGGAACGCGGCAGTAAGGAATCGCTGAGAAAGATCTCGACGAAGGAAAAAACGCGTTTGCCGTCAAATACCAGCGATCAGGCGGAAAGAAAGGAGGCTGGATGATGTACCGGTAGATCCACGTTCCACGCCGGATATTTACGTGTAGCCCGATGGCCGAACTCCTGTCGAACATCGGGTTTTACAGCGTCGAGCAACGGCGTATCGTTGGCCATCATCGAGGACCAAGGATCCGGCGACTGGTTACACACAAGTAGATGGATGAAGGTGGCTGGAACAAGGTGGCGGTTGATGGGTGTAAATTCAAGATACGATCTTCTCCCTTCTGTGTCCCTTTCCAAGTGGATTTACCGACTGCTGCGCGTTCTGTCCGCTTTACTCGGTTTTTAATTATCTCCGGGGTCCCTGAGACAAAGGCGTCGCCGCCGTCGTCAGCCAGGTAAACGTTTCTCTGTCTTACCTCCTTTGGCCGACGAGGACCGGGCATGTCTGACGAACCTTCTGGAACTGGGACGTGACGTATCGGCGCTGGAAAGCTGAAGAATCCTGGCAATGAATCGATTGAATATGTAAATGGGCTTTTGAATTGTTTGGAGGAAGTTCAGAAACGAAAAATCGAGGAAGATAATTCTTACATGGATAAGAACTAACAGTCGTGTTTTAGAAGATATGCCACTGTAGTATTCGATGAGGAATTTTAGAAGACGTATGGATTATGGAACGCAAAGATGATTTATCAACTCGTTGGTTCAAACAACGATATAAATTTAATTGTTAGATCAGGTACTTGGTTTATGATTTAGATTTCATCATGAAGTTGGCGAATGGTCTTCATAGAGTTGCGCTAGGTCGCTAATAAAAGATGTCCCCGTCTGGTCGCATTATCATTTTAATTGCTTCGTTTTGTGCTGAACCTTTTTGCCAGATCCTTATCTCCGCGTCGGGACAAATTAGCACCCCGACTGTGTGTTCGGTTGAAACCTGTTCGCTGGAATCTGCAAATTACCTTTTCTGCCGCCTCGATATAAAGGACGCCGGACATTCGGAATGGCGCGAGCGCGCCTTTTACGCCAGCGATCTTGCGCCGAGTGTTGCAAGTACAAATGAGCGAATTTACGTCCCGAAGAGCTACGACTCTCACTTTCGATGCATGTTAAGGAAGAGTAGCACCGTGTTTTGCAATTAGAAGCGTTAACCGTATGCTACTAGACCTTTGCAGGTTCTATTGGCGAAGAAATTCCTCTCGAAGGTAACCACCATAGTCCATAGTTACTGGGAAAAGTTTTGCAATTGAAAGCTTCGAATGTTACGAAGCCTTATAATAGAATCCGTAGTAAAGTAGAATCTTCTTTAAGGAGAATCGTCTGTAAAAATGGCCATGATTTCATCACTAATAACGAGCAGCTTATTAGCGTTGATAAGAAAAATTCCTGAGCACTAACTCACAAAGGTATCCTAACACTTGTTAGGATACCTCACATTTTGAAGTACAGACTTTTAAAGGGAAGTAAACTTTTAATGGCAACATTAACTTACTTTTTGGGGCGATTGTATACAGCACTAATGAAATTTCAAAATATTTTTTATAAGACATACAGTATATACATGAACGTTTACTAAGGTAAGTGTCCAAATACTTTTTTAAGCCACTGTACATCGAAAAACTCGGTTACAATTTCCATAGCTTTTTTTATTTGTTCTTCGACAATCAAGCAATGTCCAAGACGGAGAATCTGCAGATTGACTTTTTCGCTGCTCCCGGGGCCGAAAGCGCGGCGGAAGTGATGAATGGCGAGGGCAGGTCTTTTGAGAGCGGTGATCTTTTCGGCTGAGAGGGGTACACGAAGGACACAAAGCGCCGCTATCCGCACCATCAGTGTCCGATACCAGGCTCAGGTGACGCACTTTCCAAAGAGGTACCCATGCTGCCAGTACCTTTATTAAAGCGAAGACAAGACTCCGGGCCCTGACACAGAGCCGACCGATGACAGAAAATATTTACAACGTCATCTTGCCTAGACTGGGCGTTTTCCTGGTCATCTTCGACGGCGCCAGCCTCTCCTTTCCATGACCATTACGACCGTCGCTTGTTCTCCCCTCAATTATTATAGGTACCCTTCCATTTCTCTATCTCAGAGCTTGTAAATATATAATTTATTAAAGAAACATAAAAATTAAGGTGGTACATATGGGAGATGTTACTCCTCCGAGGATTAAATTCGATGGGCCAATACTGTTGTTAGATACATTAGAGGAATTTTTTAATTTAGGAATGACGATTCTTACAAATTTGAAATAGTGAACTTTAGATAGTTGTTCAAAAAGTGTATTGAGTCATGTTTAAAACAAATTAAGATTTTATTTAAAAATGTGTCATATCATTTAGTTTAATACATAATTGCATTTGTATTGGAGTGGGGTCCATTTTAAAAGAAAGAACATTTCAGGTACACATTGGGACAATAGCTTTATGACAATTGGGCGCGATTCAGTAACTCTGAGGGACTTAGGATCGTTGATCGTAAGTCTAGTTTAGCAGGATTACGCTAAAGGATGTTGCTATGCTAGAGAGAGTCCATTCATCGGGTACTAGGAAAATCCTTTGTGGTAACGATAAGCTTATTGCGACAATTTCTGTTGTAGATGATAATCATTTTGGTATAGGATAAGTTTGAAGAGATTATTTACCAATTATCGGTCCCTGTAAATCCTGTTTTTCACGCGGTCAAGTCTCTCTTCTCCGAATGAATGGTTTATCTCGATAAAAGATAATCTTCGTAAAGAAAGGCATAGAGTGGAGCATAGTTGAGCATAGTTGGAGATCTAAGAACCGTCTAATATTCATTGAACGACACTATTACGATCGAGGTTGAACTCGATGAATTCTAAGAAGTTTCAACATCGAAGGAGAAGAGGGGGGTCTGATTCCCTGACAGTGGTTAATTACGACGTTCGCTCGTTAATTCGCCGAAGTCGATTCGCGATAGCGACGGGCAAAGAAAAGTGGGAGACGACAAACAACTCCTACGAGGAATAACTTCTCATTTCCTACTTACTGTCAATTATTTGGTTAGAGAGCCAATTAACTCGGCTCTCCTCGCGAGTCGTAGTCGAGCGACGACGACGCTCGATCAACGAATCGAAGAACGTCTCCTATTCTGCTTACGACTTAATTAATGCGAGCCTCGTCGTTTCATTGTTCTCGATATTTGCATGGAACCCCCGGCCCCTGTTACTAAATTATACGCTGTATCTGCTCAACCATGCCGATGCATACCGTACGTGCAATTTTCTATTGTTCGAAATGACGCAGCGTTAGATGCGTTTATTAAAATCTCGTCTGCTCGAGCTTTCAACTGTGGGCTCGATTTCTGAAGTGTCCTTTGCCTTTTCAACTTCTCTCGTGTTTCCCAATTTTTAACTGTGTCTGTCTAATATGAGGATGTTAAAACGATTGAGATATGTGTTTCTAGTCACATTCTAAAAGTTCATATAGATTCTATAAAGTGTTAACTATTCGTTAGGAATAAACATGGAACTTTATTAACGCAGGTACACTTTTTATTTCGACTTAAATTTAAATTGCTTAGAATTTTAGTCCAGTTACAAAAAAAGATAAGGGCAAGGCAAAGAGGCAAGGCAAAAGGTAACAAATTAACAACAGAGGAACATTAATCTATCGTAACGTTGAAAATGTAGTAAAAATATCAATTTTTGTATAAAAATCACTTTATTTGCAAAAGCAAATAAACCAATTTCTCATCTTTATTTCACCGTAGATTTCGTGTCAAGGAGGAACCGCCATCTGGCTGAGCATCACGAAAAACAACGACTCCGGTCTCTTTTGCACGGTATTTGCCTAACTAATAATGTCAATAAGCCGACAAGTTATAAGTTATAGCTTATAGATTACTCTTTTATGATTTTATAATTTTTCGGGAAATATAGGATAATCAATGGAGTTATAATTTATAAAATCTACTTGTGAAGTTTCCTTTCTTTTTATAATGCAAAGGTATTTGTTAATACCGGTAATTTGTAACTTGTGACTTGTGATTTGTAAAATTTCATTATTAATATTACCTGAATTGTGCAAGAGAGACCATTTGTGGACGATAAATTAACTGCGTTTCTTTGACACGGGAGTACGATAATTCACGGTCCAGGCGGAGTAACGTCTTCAGGATAACGGTTGGAATACGGTGTCCCCTCGGTAAATTCAACCGGACATATCCGGCTTCGATCGATCCCTCGATACGAGGAGGATCATCCAAGGCACAGTAGACACGCGTGCCCACGATAATGAACGCGAGGGCCTGGGTAAAGGAAAACCGGTGGTTTCGTTCGTTTGACCGGCCGTTCCTCATCGTTCGTTCGGTGCCGTTGTCAATCGTCAAAACGAATTTTCGATGGCGGACGCAAAGAGGACCGGTGCTGGGACCCCCGCTGGGGTATCGGTTACGTTTAAACCGCGTTTAGGGCCCTCGAAAGCCAGCATTTCGAGGTTCCAACAGCAGCCCACGTTGTCGTAGTGATGGACTGAAGAGGCCACGAATCACCTGGTGTGATCAGCCAGACTCTTTTTTTGTTTTCCAACGTTCGTTAGTGGAATGTGGGAAATGCTGGTTTATGGATGCTACGAGACTGTGAAGAAAGGAAACAAGGAATGCGCAAGTGCCAACTTTCGGAGAGGTGGAGATCGTGTGGATGTATGATTCTTTGTGAAACTGTCTTTGTTGTTGGAAGGTGGACAAGAAACGTTGAAAGAAATTATTACTATTAAGGAATGGAAGAACATAGTTAGATCGAAAGAGATCTAAAGAATGTAGCAGGGTTAATCATAAGGTAAGCATAATATAGGCGAGCATACCTTCTCACGTTCCATGAATAAAATGGACCATTTATGTTTAAGCCACACTTCTTCATTGTTTTAGGTTGTTAAGACATTTAAAAGATTTCTAACATACTCGTCAATGTTTTCCATGCATCATACAACCATTCATTAATTCAAACATTAAAATTGTTCTCAATAAAAATACTACTTCAGCGAAAAGGGATTGAAAGACGAAATTAGATTTGAATCAAGAGTCAAACGATATCATCAAAATTATAAAAAACGATAAAAGGAACAAAAATTAGAAAGATTACTTTATCACTAGCACCGGCAGACAATCAGGAGGCAAGTAACCGAGCCGAGGCGCAATTAAACCGCACGAAAGTTCGCGAGGTCAAAAAATAGAAGAACAGAGGTGGCCATCGCTACTTGCGTGGCCCCGTGGCGAAGGGCCCGGGAGACGGTGGCGCCAAGGAGATCCGTATCTTGGCGCGGGGCACCGAGAAAGGGCCCCGGCTTCTCCCCACCAGCGGCAGCCCTCGTCAAAGATAACATCTGATTCCGAATCGTCCGTTCGCTCGTGTAGGCTTCCATGTATCCCGACTCGTTTTCTCGGGCCCTGGTACGAATGTCATCGTGTTCGCTTCTTACAAGCGGAACGGGGCTCCGAAAGCGGGCCCCAGCTCCCCTCCTCTGTTACCCGTCCAGCCCCACCATCACATCGGGTGCCTTCGTCAGCGCCGAATTAACGACCGTGCAGGCCCACGGCAGCATGCTACGGGAACAAGATCGAGATTAATTGCGAGCCATGAATCGAAAGAAAAGCCACCGATCGACTGGTCAAGACCGACTGTCTCTCCGACTTTCGTTAATTTATTGGTTAATTTGGAAACGCTCGACATACTTCATGGAGAGATTTGATGGAGAGCCAGTCGAGGTATACGATGACAACTTGGTGTTTCTTGACGATTTGAGTGGGCGAATTTCTGTGTTGTACTGATTTGACACTAGAACTACTGATTTACAATATGCATTGAAATATACAATATATTTGGTTCGGTGATTCTATTATACAGTGGCTACAGAAGGTATTGGCATATCATTGTATTTATTATAGCATTCATGCACAATTTAATTAGGCCCAAATATATTAAATTTCGTAATACTTAGTAGTACTTTCGTATCACTACAACAATTTGATGCTATGGAAACGAAATGTAGAACCTTATAATCCGTCATTTTAATGACTTTACTAGTTCTGGTGTTAATGGTAGATTATTTCGTTTGTATAATTTGAATTATTTGATAAAGTTGATGAACTTGATCAAATTGATCGAGTTGATAATATTGGTAACAATAATATTATCTGTTAATGGGATTGAATTAATCATGGATCTGAGCTATGACCGACAAAATTTCGATTATTATTATTATCATCGTGTTCTGGAATTACGATCAGCGTGCCATTTGTCGAAGGTGAAACGTTCGGCCGGGGGCCGAAAAAAGCATCGTAGGCGCGGCCGACCAAAAGCGAGCGCCGCCCGAAAAAATCAAGCATTTGTATTCCGCGGAGATTTTTCAACGGCGGCCGGACAGTTTTCTCATTTCGTTTATGGCCAGCCGTAACATAACTCCGGGACCTACTACCGCCGCTCGACAAACACACAGAAATTTCGACCACGGGATCAGACCACGACTTCGCGTGGGTGGAATGGAGTAGCATCCTGGCACCGCTTTGCCAACCAAGAAGACGTCGCATAGTTTTACTCGTTAGATTGTTTAGGTATATAAATGTTAAATTTTAAATGACTCTGTAAGTGTAATTTATTTGGACAAATATTTTAATACCAATGCTATTAACTCTCAAGTGGTATCGTTGGCATATCTACTAATTTTTATATTATTTTATTTTGTTCACAGTTTTATATTACACGTGATGAAAGTGATAAAGTAAATAATATTAAAAGTAAGTAAATTAAAATTAATCTTTTATTGAATCATGTTAAGTGGTTCAATAAATGGACTCGGTTATGTGTATTTCTATCTTTTTTATTTATTTAAACTCCGAAGTAACACCGACTCATAATTATTTCTTTATCTTTTAAGATTAAAGAAATAATACACGATTGTGTTTAATATAATTATTCAATTATGGATGCTTTTCGCGCGTTTATTGTAACGCCATCTGTGATAGCGTTATATGAAATAATATAATATTTGCTGCATTTGCAGTCGCAATTAATCTCATCATGAAAATAGTAAGTAATACGTTTTTTAAAGCAATGATTGACCTTAATTTTTTATAGAACAGTTATAAAATAGTTTGATTGATTAGTAATTTGATTGATTAGTAATTAGATGTTGTATGGAGCAATTATTACTAGCGACTCGTATTCTAACCAAACAATTGACGACATTCCAAGAACGTCAACTTTCTCTCGTAATCATAAATAATTGCAACGCAACGTTCATACAAAGAGTAAGTTCTTTTTTAAATATTAATCAACGTGTATTAATAGGATATTAAAAAAATGATTGTCTAATTTTATGGTTATATAAACAGGTATTTCTTCCGATAATTATCACCAATGTTTCCCAGTGTCTCCTACGCTTATTATCCAAAGAATTCATAATTTCTCAACAATATCAGCCCTTCTACTTTATCTTTGAACGTCTATAATTTAATACTTTTATACAAATAGTAAGTTTCCTCAATGGTAATTAATTTTAACACGCTAATTAAAAATATAAAAAGTAATGGTCTAATTACCTTTTTCTTTTCATTCATCAGTGTCTTCCAGTGTCTCCTACGTATGTTTAACATCTAAAGAACCCATAACACCTCAACAACATTAATCCTTCCATTTTACTTTTGAACATCCACAATTCAACACTTTCGTCCAAACAGTAAGTACATACTAAGGTTATTTAACAACAATCGATTACAATTAAACGACTTGCAGCCATAAGAAAGTAGTTTCAATATTTAGATTGTATCTTAGAAAAAAAAAGATAGTTATTAGGGTTTATATTTACAAGTGATTTGAGTTTGATCGATTTTGAGCTGGTTTAATTAAATTACTGTACAATGGAACTGCTTTCTTATTGCAGCAGCTGTCCCAACTCTCCATAGAATTTTAAAAATTAGGCGTTCCAATTTTACACGTAAGTAAGTGTATATCTCGCGAGGCTATCATCATCAGTGTCTCTCCTAGTATCTTCATTACTCATTATCTGAAGAATTCACAACATCTTGTAAACATCAACCTTTCTTTTTCTCTCAGTACATAACATCTTCAATTTTGTTTGCCATGGCGAAAAGTATTTGTCACCGGGTGAAACATTTCGTTTTTGAAAACGAAACGGCCAGTTTCGAGAGCGGAGTGGTTTGCACTGGAGACAGGTTCACGCTAAATGGCGGTCAGACGAGGCATGTCGCGCGCCACGGGGTTCCCGGTCAAAGGCGCCGGCGATCCTGCTAACCCCTTCCATTTCGGTCGGCCCTGTCACCCCTTTTCCCTTGGCTGGCATTCGTTTTTGGGTCCCGGTATGTGGCCACGATATTCTAATGGCGTCAGCGCATGCGTTACGCGGCTGATCGTCGCGGAACACCGAGATAACTTGATTTTTATCGCCTGATCGTGCCTGCATTCGCAGAACAGCACGTCTTGAGATTCGTTGTGAAATGCATCAAATTTAAACATTGAGCGTGAAGACAGTTAGCAAAAGCTGAGTTTAGTCTGGAAACTGTCTAAGACAGACAATAAAAATTGGAAACTAGCGATGTTTCATTCTTCTCCATTATGTCAGTTTGTAACTTGGTAAAAGTTAATATTAACATAATAAACTGCAGGATTGTGCTTATCAGGGATTACTATAATATAATTAACTGGAAGAATTACATTTACTGAGAGAAGAAAAAAAAAATTAATAAAAATGAACTTTTTCCATAAAAACGTTTAGTTGAAAAGGAATTTGTTTGTATTGAAATTATTGAGAAGGGAATAAATATGTAAAAAGACAACATTAGGTCTTAGTACCAGCAACTAGAATACAGAAAACCCTATAATTACAGGAAAACGATGCAATAAGAAGAGATTCTCGATATAACCATCAGCTGGAAGCTGAGTGGAGAGCCGTTCAGCCACAAATTCAGCATCGGTTTGGTGGTTTATCGAGGCAATTTACAAATTGGCTTCCGTTCCAGCGTTTCTTAGGCGCCCAGAAATGATTAGACCTCGCTGGACGGGGCACCGTTTATTCAAGCTTGCTTCTGCGAACGGCTTCTATTAGTATTTCTGGCCTCACTCCACCCTCGTTGGATAGCATATGGTTAACCAAAATCTTCTGAATGCCCATTAACATAACGTCGATACGCACCTGCTCGACGAAAAACGCAAAATCGAAAGACGAGTAGTACGTCAATCTACCATTTCTTTTTATTGAATATATCTTCACGTTCTACTCTTTGATTTTCATCGAGAACAATGAAAAATTGTTTATATTACAAATAATTTCTGCAAACTTAATATTTAAACAGTGGATTATGTCGATATCGCGCATAATGAAATTCTTCTATTAAATTATAACATACATGTAGAAGTAGAAATATTATTTATAGCTAGTCTGCGGATATTTCTATAAATTCACATTTTTTATAAACATAATTAAGAGAATGAAAACTGAACAGAGCTTTGTTATTCTTAAAGATTATGAGTAGTAACATTATCATAATACCTTACATTAGACAATTTACTGCGTATTTAAATTTTCTATGAATGCGTTAACATTCTATAATTGTATCACATTGATGCGAAAAAGACAGCATATGTAAAAGAATTAAAAAAGAGACATATAGTGATATGTAAAACATACCTAACATTACATAGCTACCTACTATAAAACGAACTGCGTGTGAATCCAATGAATCTATATAGTATCTATGGGTATCGCAATTTTCCGAAAGAAGAAGTTAAGAAACAACGTGAATCGATGAATTTAAACTTCTTATAGATTCAGTAATCATTGTAAAAGATTGCAATTAATTTTCCTTCCTTATTCCGCAGAGAAGCAAATAAAAACACCACCTGCTCCGAAGCTAAAAGCATCACCGTAAAATATAATAATCAGATAGCATCCCTCTGCCACTGAATCGTCCACGAAATACACTGCCCAATTCTTCGATCCAACCCCCGCGCCAAAGGAGGGCCACCAACGAAGGTCGAAAACAAAAATTGTCCAGCTAAGGAGGACAAGCGTGTCCGATCTAACCCACGCTCGGAACAATCCCCAGTGCTGTCGTTTACCGGGACGAATCCCTTTTTTTCAAGGGTAAGCCTCGATTTTATCTGAAATCGATGCTTTCGTCGCGCGCTCGCGCTCTTGCCCCGTCTCTTGATGATCCAGAGGCCGCTTTTTCTCTGGAGGGCCGGCATATAAATACAGTAAGATTAATACGCGGCCCACAAATCCCAAACAGGCCGTAGTTTATTGTCTGATACATCTGCGGGCCACCGCTGGACGCGTGTAATAAAACGAGCACGACCGCGCGCGCGTTTGCCTTATCTCGAAGGCTGGCCGGATCGAATGTGTGACAGACTGCCGACAATATTGCGCATTCCTGGCCGTCTATGAATTCGCCTAGGAGTCTCCTCACCCTCGAACTGTACGAGCCAAGCCTCGTCTATTTGTCAGGGAACGTCTGTTAAGGGTGACGGTCTCGATCTTCCATCGTTTATCGCGGCCGTGACGAATTTGTGCATCGTTATTTGCTTGGTTTTATTATCTATGCCCGGTGGCCTGGTGCCTTTCAGTGTCACGCCCTTGTGGTTATTGGCGCCGGGCTGGGACCGGCGTGATTAATTTTTTGACGTTTGGGGTTCGGAGTTATGCGTGAGATTTCGTGGATTTTGGAAATCGGAGATTGGTTTGGGGTGGTGATTGAGGTTTGTTGTAGGGTCAGAATGGTAGAAAATTCTTAGATCTGGTACCTAGAGATTTATGATGTTCGGCATGGGGAATCGTTTGTAGACTTGAATCGTTAAAGCGTGTTCCGTGTGTACGGTGAATTTTGTAAGATTGTTCAAAGTATTATATTGTAGTCAATATTAAAATATCCATTGTATTTTCTTTATATAAATTTATGTTACGTATTAGAAAAGAGGGAAAGTATTTCGTTCTATACCTGCTTTCCCATAACTTGATCAAGACTTTTCTAAGCCTCTATCTTGTTTGAATTCTTTATAATTTTTTAATTATTAAAACCTTCTAAATTTCAACGAATACATTCAATTATTACGTATATTATACACTTGCGGAAAAGATGAAATTGAGGAAAAGTCATATTTGTGCAACGTGGCACCTGATGTAGCGTTCTCATCTCGTCGATTACTGCAGATGCTCGCTCTCATCCCGAGGCCGTCGCAGTTTAAACTCGGGCTGATTTACTGTCCACCTTTACTCACCCACGTCGCGTCCGTTCTAATTGCAGGTCCGCGAGAAGAATATTTCCTGGTGTACACCCCTTGATCTTCCCACCTGCCATCGGCCCACGCGATGCTTCTGCGAGATACCGAGTTTACACGGGTGGCGGTCACCAGAACATTCGAATCAATGGGAAAGAAAAACTCTGAAGAGCCATCGTTAACGTTCGATGTCTCATGATGAATCGTTGGATGATACCATTGCGGTATACGTGAGTAGAATATATTTTGTATTTCGTTTCTTACAAATACATATATGTATGCGTTTCATTGCTTCGAGTTCTTATGGAAGATCCATTTTGGATGGATTCGCAAGGGAAAGTTCTCTACTTTATCTTAGAAACTTTTGTTCTTTATATTAATTTTAGAAATTACTACCAAAGGAAATTACGTTAATTAATTCTTTTCATGTCATTTATGTTCTTTATATTAATTGTCAGTAACTATAACCAAGGAAATTAGTTAACTCTAATAAGGCATTTGGACTTTTTTATATTCATAACAACACTAGAAAAGTATAATACAACTGCGCACAGATGATCGATAAAACGTGGCAGGATTAATTCTTAAATCCCATGTCGGGCGTTCCAGATCATTTGAAACTGACCTTAACCGATCAAGGGCCAAGCGATAGTCTATCATAATTTCATGTTATACATATAAAGACCTAGAGTACTTTACATTTCTTATCGTTAGATTTTACATGTTACATAAAAATCCTATGACTTTATGAATTTATAGAAAATATGAAGGTGCAAAATTGCACAGAATGCAGGTAGTATGAAAAGTATGTAAAATATTCAGAGTGTAGTGCTTCTGAAAAATATGAATTTACCTAAAAACCTGCAGTCTACTAATCATATTCATAAAACACTTTACAGAGAACAGTACTAAAATCCTTAATCTATCCTGTGGAATGTAAATTGAATGAAAAAAAATTGCAAATGAGAAGTTGCTACAACGTAACCGTTGGCCCTTGATGGATGAACAACCCTTAGACTTACTCCTACGCCGAAGCAGCGAATTGTTAGCCAGTCGCCCAATCGACATTCCGATTCCACCGTAATCCTCGAGGGAAACTTTTAACGCAGATTCGACGTTTCGATACCCGTTTGCTTCGTTCGTCGTTGGTTTCTTCGTAGCCGTCGTTTCCTCTCCTCGACAACCCCTAATTACGTAAAATAAAAACCGTCTGTTCGCTCGGTTCCGCGATCGGCATCGAGAAGTTACCTTTTACGATTTCTGGGACGCGGACTCGCGTCGTTTTCGTTGTCGTTCCACCGGTGGAATCCGCTTGTGAGCACGTCTGCGAGAGAGGATAGACGAGTAAGCGACGACGGACAGATGAATCGAGTAGAAGTCGCGCGGGAAGCCTCGGGGAAATGGCCGAAAGGACGGCCTAATGGACAGCGCCGCGGTCAATTAGCCATCTCGGCCGCATTCGTGGTTATTAATAGCGGATCGTGATCCGGCGAGATTGAGATCTCCGACGCGACGCGTCTTCGAGAAACGTTTCAGGCTTCTGGCCTCGCGAACAGGGAAGCGAGGAGCCGCCGTTATCCAGCGAATCGAAAGACGAAGAAAGCGTTGCCTTGGGAACGTCTTCCTCGGGACGTCTCGGATGACTCGAACTCTTCAACTTCCGGGACTCGGCGAAGCGAACGTTCTATTCGTTGCGAAAGGGCTGCGACGTAAGTTTGATTATTTATGGAAGTTTAGGGGCATTGTCTCTCCGTTTAAATGATTGTAATATTATCGGTGGTTAACAATTTTCAACTTGGAATCGTAGAATGTTCGACGTAGGTTTCATAATTTCGTCTTGAGTTTCCAACGTTCGAACTTCCGCTGAAGTGAGTGTTTATCGGTTGAAAATGCCACGCGACGTAAGTTTCATCGTTTATGCAAGTTTAGGGATACTTATCTCTGTCAAAGATTCATATAGTACTTATCTTTGAGTTAGAAACGTTGAACTTTGAATCGTAAAATGTTTAATATACCTTAGGGTAAATGTGCTGTCGATTTACTTGTGTACGGGGTTCTAGAAACTATCTATATTTCAAAGATTGTATCAAAGATGTTATTCTAAGATTTCAACAAACCTGAAGTCTCCCCAAAACGTTGATGAAACCAACCCTGTTTACATGAACTCTGATATCGAAATATAGAGAAAGTATTGTGTAAGACGCGTTCCCCGGGGGTTTCCTCGTTGCCCACGCAAAGGAACCGGAGGCCAGGCCAGTGATGGACCACCAGGGAGCCGCCACGCCCCCGGCGGGCCTCGTTTTACCCACGCGATCTTTGGTGGAGCGCGCGCGTACGCTTCTGCCCGCTTGAACGACTTTAACGCAGAGAGAGGAAAAAGGTGGTGTGGTCGGCGGCACGGCTTAACTAGCGCGCGGAATCGCGCGAACCAGCCCCGGGGGTTGGGAGAACGAGAACAAAAAAGCCTTGGTAATCAAAGGAACAGAGGGAACGGAGGGATGGTTAAGGGGTGAAACAGCGAGAGCGGCAATGGCGGATGACGACGGTGACTCGTGGCTTGGTCCAAGGATCAAGAGGCGTGTCACCCCCGGGGCGAAGAAGCGGTGTCGACGGGAGGATAATCGTCGGATCATCAGGAAAAACGCAGGTGAATCTTCTGATTTTCCTCTAAGCTTCCGGTGAAAGTTCCCTTTTGGGGTGATAATTTGAGACAATTCTATCTTTTACTCTGCTTCTTTTTTGTTTTCTGAGGTTGATGAATTGCGGGTACTGTTCAGTATCAGCGTCACCTTCTAGATAATTTATTAATATCGTATATTAATGAAATGCTGTTACTCTGTTCTTTTTCGGGATCGATGAGCTTTGGATGTTTGTTACTAAACACAATTTCACGCTATCATAGTGTAGAGAGAGTTTAGAGAAAATCGTGGAACAGAGTGTTATAAAATTTATATGTTAGGTCATCGCGCAGAACGCAATTATTATTTTCTTGGAAGCTTGACGATGAAAAGATAGGTAATTATTTTCTAAATTCTCCATTCTGAATTTCTTATCATTTTGTTACTGTTTTCAATATATCTTTTTATAAAATATAAGAATACTGTATTACAATATACATATATCATACAAACATATTATACAGGGTACAATATATTTTGTGCTTAAACTTCTGCTTCCTTACATTGAACTATATTTAATATTCTATTTGATTTAGCTCTTCTTATTTTTAATTTATAAAATAAATGTAATTCTTATAAATTATCTTTGTCAGATAATTTAGCAAACATAATTCACTATGTTAAAATACTCATATTTCTTCTTCAAAGATAATGGACAATATTCTCTGAAGTAAGCAATGTTCTTCAGGTTGAGGTATCTTAGGGGTGGTTTTTCAAAAGGTTTCATAGATATCGGTTTTCGATTGTTTTAGCAGGTGTTATAACTTGAATAGTATAATTGAATAGCTTTGGTAGAATGAGAAGTTTGACGGCTCGTTTTTTTGGCTAATTAATTCGCAACGAACTTGCTCTGCTTTAGAACCCTGGATGATGGCCAAACTTACCCTTCTTAGCGGTCAAGTTTCCCCTCTTTCTCAATACGTTTCGAAGATTACGCGCACTCGAAAGGAACCGCGATTTTCGCTAATTACCGCGGCTAATTGTGCGACTGTGGCTTTTTCCATCAGCCTCTTGAAACTTGTACTATTCCGAGGAGATGCTTCTTATTTCTACGAAGTATAATATGGTCTAAATCTTGGCTCTCCCATTTGCAAAGGTAAACGGAAATATTTTCGGTCAAAATATGGCCAAATCCTTCCACAAAGATTTTACAAAATATTTTCTACGTTGAACAACTTAAATTAAATCGTTGCGTAAATGCAACGATGTTAATATAACAATATAAAATACATAACATGTGACGATATGAAAGTATTAATTGCGGTAAGGTATTGTACTTTAGGATGATGAATTTTTTGCAGAGTTAAAATAATTAATCGTGGTAAGGTGTTGAACTTCAGAATGGCGAATTGTTCAAAGAAAATATTCTTCGTTGCCGATTTCCTAAAGGCCATAGAAACAAACGTTGAACATCCAAATACTTCAAAAACGCAATATTCGATAAATTTCAGAAGACCTAAAACATTCTAGAAATAAAAGTGTCCTTTAAAAAACATGAAGTTCGATTATATACAACTGGAATAAAATTAGAAATAATTCCAGAAATAATTTCATTAAGAAGATGTGGCAATTTAGTTTACCTAAATCCTCTCTTGCAATTACAAACAGTCATTAGTATATTTTCTCCAATGACGAATAGTATGACAAAGAAACAATTTTAATATTTTAGACGCGAATATAAAGATTTATATTCAAGATTCATCAAGTCTGGAGGGAAAATTCACAGATACGAGCGTAAAAAGGACACCGATAGTTCCATCGTATGAAGCGTGGAAGAAGTGGGTCACGGTTGGTCAGTGTGAGAAAAATGAACGAGAAATCGAGGCACCACGAGCGACGAATTCGTTGCTGAGAGGACCAGGCTGCAACCGGTAATTGCGCGCGATTTTTATGCGGCTTCGCTCGAGTCCAGGTCCACCTCCTCGTTTTCTAAGGTAGCATTTCTCGGCTATTCCGTGGAAACGAGATAATCGTAGTGCCATGCTGCCACGACCGAACGGTGACCGATCCTCGTAAAACTGCTTCCTGAGCCGTTCGCGGAACAGCCATCCAACAGCCTGTTACCATTTTATTTCTTCGTTTTCTTTTCTACTTTGACAAATTCGCGACATTTAAACGTCTGTTAAACGTGTTTCCTAACAAGTTTACACGACGATGTTAACTGTTGTTTAGCTGTTATATAAAAAGTAATTAATTTCGTTCTGTATATATCTCAGATTCTGTACATTTTTAAAAATATTTTAAGATATCTGTAAAATTCCAAACGTTATGTTTCTCAGTTTGGGTAGTGTCACATTTCTAGAGCGTGTAATTTATGATTATAAATGGTGCGCTAATGATTAATTAAAATGTTAAGAGTCGTCTTAGGTGAGAGATAAAAGCGGACAATTTTTGAGTTACATCTATGATGAGTTACGTCATTTCGCATCTAGCTTTCGGAATGATATTATAAAATCTTCTATAGATTCTTGTTTTGAGAGATAATCGGTAGTGAGTTATCATTTGATAAAAGAACTTCGAAAGAAGATGTAGCTTAATCCGTCGATTAAAATTCATAGAAACAAGCGATTACAATTACTAAATCTATTAGTAGCGATAAATTTATGACTCATGAATTGTAACATTTCGTTAATAATGTTAGTTCAATTATGCAAGAATCCTGAGGATCTATTTCTCAATTATTCTAAATCTGTTGCACATATTTTCTTATTCTTCTTGAAAAATTCAATTGATTTTTCTTGGAATTTTCTTTCCTTCCTATGAGTCACTAGAATGTTTCAAAGGCTATTGTAATGTTCGTTTCTCATGAATATTCCGGGCTTGGTGGTGTATTATGGTTAGGAGGCACGATCGCACGTTCGAGAATGTAGATTTTGATTTAATGGCGGACCCAACCGCGCGTTCTGAACCGATGATGTAATTCTACCAGCTCCAACAGAACGTTGTCCGTAAAAAAAAGAAAGAAAAAGGAAAAAGAGAACGAAAAGGACAGGAAGGAAGAAAAAGAAACGTTCCTCTGGAGTGACTGATTCTGTCTCATTCCCACAGTTTCTCGTGCTCCATAAAATCGAACAGATACCTTTAAAAACTCACCAAATTCTCCGAGTTCTCTGTATTTGTACATATTCGCATCGAACACGTTGAAGATTCTCTTTTCCAATATGTTAGACCACCCAACAGGATGTTTCACGTTATACGTATAGTTTATTATTGCAGAAATGTCTAGTCATCAGATTACACGTAACGAGCAAGCAAATCTTGGTAATTAATAATGGATGATTTATTTGTTTCTTACACAAGGACCACAGGGGAAGGACGTGATAATTCCATTCATGGCTGATTTTGTCAGTAAAATCTCATCGAGTAGCTATCTAAGGAAGTAGATATCTTAAAATCAGAATTATTAGAGTAAAACTATCTAGTTTATTCTAAATCTAATTTAGTTTAGAATTTAAGAGTGTAATGAGAACATGAATTGAACAATCTATTTCCAAATATCGCTCCCAGAAAGAAGTGATTTATAAAGAAACCACAAACAAAATTTTTCATGCAATATGACCCAAATTATCTCACTGTCTCAAGGAACCCTTACTCTGTTTTTAATTTCAAAAGTGGAAAATTTGTGTCTCTTTTTCAACTCTACTAATACAGCTTGTCTACATTGAGATCATATGCTCAAACAATTTAAAACAAATTTCTCTATGGCAGTCGATATTCTTTCACGCTTAGACTTTTCTGGAAACGACCGAGTTTCCACGGAGGACAAAAGATTTAATTTTCTGGGCCGTGCTGGGTCGGCTGTCACGATACACAGCAGAAAGAGAAAGGCTCGCGAGGAGCGGAAGGCGCCGCGTTAATTTCACTTCGAAAAATCGTAAAATGCAAATGAACGATCTCCTCGTGGATTCGCGAGGCCTTCCATTGGCAAATTGCGAGAGAAGGCAGCGCGCGCGCGCGACGTGGCGCCCAAGGTGGTCGAGTAATTTTGCTTTCTTCTATCTCTTTCGCTCTTCTTCTTCCTTTTCATCCACGTGAACCAGAACCAGAGGAGGAGAAAAAAAAGAAAGTAAACGAAAGAAAGAGAGAGAGAGAGAGAGAGAGAAGGAGAGAGAAGGAGAGAGAGAGAGAGAAGGAGAGAGAGGGAGAGCGTGCGCTTCACCATTCAGAAGAGTGGAGTTTGGCTGCGGGACATAAAAATGTGTTGATTATATGTTGCCGCGGTTCCTCGAGCCCGTGGTGTCGTTAAGAAAACACACGACCTGCTGATCCGGCGAGTCGTTAAACGGTGAGATGTTCGAAGCTCTGCCATTAGCCGGATGACGCCGGTCACCGGCCACCATGACGATTATGGCCACGATAACGACGCCGGCGATGACGTTTGCCTCTCTTCGCGCCGGGATCCCGGCTTTTCGACTCGGCCCCATAGGTGGCGAACGGGCCACGAACTTTTCCGTACTTTTGTGGATCTCGAGGAATTCGGATAACATAGTTCTCTTGGAGGAAAATTTGTATAGTTGATAACGATCTTCTTTTATATTTTTAGAAACATTCACACATTAGATACATTAGAAGATACTGGCCTGTCGGTGGACTTGGAGGACTCTGAAAAGACAGTTCTTTTGGAGGAAAATTATTACAGTCGGTAGAGTGTGATTTCCTTTCATATTTTTAACTGCATACACGTACCACCCTATCAACGGATTTGAAGAATCGTGAGAAGAGAGTTCCTTTGGAAGAAATTTTTCTGCAGCCGACAATAATTTTCTTTCACATTTGATCACGTTACGATAACGCCATGTTCTCCAAAATCTCTACCAGGCCCCGTGTCTCGCCAAGTATAATCCGAATGAACGCGCGACCTTGCTCAATTAACCCGAACCACGTCATCTGTCCGTTAGAATTATGAGCGTCGCGAAGATCTCGAATCTGACGACTCATAAATCGTGCGCAGTCTCTCGGTATTGGCCGTTAATCCTAGTGTAGCTAATGAATCGCGAGAGGTACGGGTCCATGCCAGCCCCTGGGGCCCGGATGTGGGCCTCTCGACCGTGCCACGTCCGTCCTGGGTCCGTCTGTGTGGCTCTGGACGATTCCAAATAAATAAAAGGCAATAAGTGCGGGGCCCCGCGCGCGCGAAACCCGTCATTACGCGAGGCGGGCCCGGCTTGTTAGCCCTCTGGGGCCCCGCTGACCATGTTGAGCCGCTCATTCAGCGCCCCTTCTCGTAGGAGAGCTGGCGCCTGCGCCGTTAAAATTGCCCGAATTTCGGGGAATCCTCGCTGTATGCGCGAGGATCGTCCCTCGTTTTCGACTTTCGTTCATCCCTCGCGCAACGCACGCCTCTCCGCGCGTCCATTTTTCTCTAGTTTCAGAATCGTGAAGCTTGTTGTTTTAACGGAGTTCAGGGATCCGAGTGATGTTCATTGATAATTTGCCGCGCTAACCTGGCACCGGTTCTGCCTGCCTCCCTTTCATTTTTTTCTTTCTTTCTCGCTGTATGTTGTTGTTCTTCTTCCTCTTCGTCTTTTCGTTGGTTTTATTTCGGGTGCTTTTTGGGGCTCCTTTTGGATGGCTCTGGTTGTAGTTCGTTGAGAAGAGGTTTGTGAATGGAAAGATTACGGTATCCTCGGAGCAGGAATTTATTAAGGTCTCGCCATTTCGAGCTTGTGATTGGTTATGACGTAGAGGGTGGTTTTATTGGACGTTTGGACACTGCCACCTTTCTCTAGCCTGTTTATGTATTTGTTTCGTTATAGCGTTAGATACGCGATATTCTCCTCGAGCTACCTTAAAGTTGCACTTGTCTAATGAAATGTATGGCATGAAAATGAGCTTCCTATGGTGTCGCGTGACCCTTGAAATGTCCAGGAGACTGAAGTCAGGATAATACGCACCCTTAAACAAAGGGTTGTGAATCATAGTACGTCTATCATGAATCGTGGCATAAGTCAACCTGTTGCTATTTTTTAAAAAGCCATTGTATTTTTTCCAATCACGATTTAGCATTTAGCATTACATATTTAGTGTTCCATTTTTATTTTTATTTGATATCGGAGTATAGAATCTAAAATTAAATAATTTGTCTAATCTAAAGTCTCGTGTTTCATTCATAATACGGTGATTATCAGTTAAGTAGATCACAGAGTATTCCTAAAATTTGCGATTGTCTCTGATTGTGAGATCTCGAAGAGGCTGTCAGGGTCAGAATTTATTAGAAGTGGTTTTTTATTCTTTGTAATAAGAGTTAGAACACGTATCCGACCCGATTAGCTGGTTTACCCAATTTACAACGATCGAGCAGCGCTTCACGCATGTAAATCGCTCCAGCTATCGTGCCAACTCGCGCTCCCTACCATCGCCGATTTGGAAGCTGCCGTAAGAATGGCCGCGACAAATCGACCGTTTGCCTCTTGCTTCCTCGGGTTCCTACGGTTCATAAGACGATGCCAAAATTTGCGTTTCTGAACTATCGCGTTATATATGAATTCTGTTTGTTCTGAACTAAAAAATTTGCGAAAAAGTTCATTGTACTTGATTTTTAAGTTTATTTAACACGTGTAACAAATTTTTAGTATTTGTTAAATCTTCGCAGAGTTTGTCTACGTAAGTGCAAACCCGTGGATTATATCGTTTGATGATCCAGGATTCATATATCGAGAGTATTAAAAGTCTTAAAGAGGTAAGAAAGATAATGAATAAAAGAAAATTGATTTCTAACTGTAATTTCGGAAAATTTTACGTCATGTAGTCTAGTAATGTTCTTTGTTTAGTTCGCACAGAATTGGTCTAATGAAAAATTAAAAAAAATACAAACTCTACCTCTGAACACAAGATCTTCACTTTGTGAACGAGATACTGAAGCTCGTTCTCGTGCGTGTCGATTTCTTAAAAGATGTAATTTCCAATTTTACAGCAACGACCTACCCCAAAGCTAGACAATTTGTAATGTAAAAATTGTATACAAACTTTATGAGAAGTTTCTTGCAGCTTAACGCGTTCACTACCACGCGAATTTTGCCCACGATGTCGCGATAGATCGAAATATGCTACACCACGACGTATAATTTTTGCAAAATATTACATTTTCAACGTATCGTCGAAAATTGTTTAGTCCATGAAACATATCTTATGGTACTTGAATGGTCCTAAAGAACGTAGTAGCGTAAGTCACCGATGACCATCGGGATGATCAGCGTATCGATAAATATCCCATATCTACGTACGTCAAACAATCCGAGCTAAGATCTGGTTGGAAGCGATCGAGACGGTTCCTGGCCGGGCCTGGAGGAAGCTAAACGCGCGGCGTAGGAGTTGTTGCGGCAGCCGATGGTAATGGCTAATGACTGGTAATTGGACAAAGCAGCCGCAAATTGGACCACCGGCCAAGAGGTCGTCAGGTCGCCGGACGCTAATCGTCATCCTCGTTATTTGCATCTGCCGATACTCGCGTTTGGTCCACGTACGTAATACGTGTACTCCCTCTGTGCACGTTACGCAACCTCGCCGATGACAGAAATAGAGATGACCGGACGGCGTCTATTCGAAGAGTCGACGTCTGTCGCCTCCTCGCGTCACAGATCATCTTGTAGATCCTTTGAGATCCGCTTCTTCTTGCCTAGTTGTAAGACTCGCGATCTTGCGAGGCAATCGACTGAGAGTTTCCGCTGTGTTTAGTTTTGCAGGCTGAGACGAGGTTCGTTCGGAGCCATTTAGACTGTGTTGCTTCTTTCGGAACGCAAAGGTTGGACAAGAAGCTTCTTGACATCGGCGTTACACGCCTCCTGTGCCGTCTAGTACAACGAGGAACTCTGTTTGACGGTGTTTAAAGATTAATCTACTAGATGAAGGCTTGAGGAAATGCTTGACTGTTTGATCAAATGGTAACTGTTTGATGTTTGTTGATGTTTTAGACGGATCGGTGATGCTTTAGAGCACGGCGATGGTGGGATGATTCTGATTTGGCTGAAAAGTCGAAAGGAAATAGATGGTTGCGATCTATGATTGATTTTAACAGTTCGATTCACGATTGAGATTTTAGATGTTTTAGACTGGTTACAGATGCCTTAGAATGTGAAGATAGTTAGTCCAACATGTTTGGAGAATCGAAAGGGAAAAGGTGATTACAATCTGTGATCAAATTGAAGAGATCGATTCATGATTGAGATTTTATATGTTTTAGACTGGTCGCAGATGCTTTAATTTAGAACGCGAAGATGGTAACGTTTCGGATTCTGATTTGGTTGAGAGGTAAAAGGTGGTTGTAATCTATGAATGAATCTAATGCTTCAATTTATGATTGAGATTTTAAGTTGTTTAAACTAGTTGCAGATGCTTTAGAACGTGACGATGGTTAAGCCAATATGTTTGAGAAATCGAAAGGGAAAAGCTGATTGCAATCAATGATTGAATTTAATAATTGAATTCACGATTGAGAGTGTAGGTATCTTACGCTGGTTGGAGATGTTTTAGAGTTTGATGGTGGTCGTACGATTCTGACTTGATTCAAAGGTTGCAAGGGAAACTCGACAGTGACCTGTGATTGAATTTAATAGTCGAATCGATGATCGAATTTAGGCAACGTTAAAATACAGTTAGAACTTTTCTTCAAACTTCTATATATAGTCGTATCACTACGATTATGTTGTCTATGATTTACATCTTCGACGCATTGATCGAGATAATGACGCACACGGTACGTCGATTAAATTATCGAAGTAATGCTTCGCGTTTCTGTTTCTCTATTCCCGTTTTCTTTTACCTACGAAGGCGAATAAAATAGCGAATAGCGTGTTAAAACAAATGTAATTGGCAACTGGACGCGACGCGATCAAGATATTGGCGCATCTGACCATCTCGATGCATCGCGAATCCAATTGATCGCCGGGCAATTGCGATGTTAGAATCGACGCGACATTTATTAATTACGAGCGGCGTTCTCGTTACGATGCACGATATTATCATGGATCGTGGTTCGACCAGTCATTTTCAACCGCGATCGATCGTAAGCCTCTGTGGAACACGATCGTTTAGCGTCGATCATACTTGGGACCAGCTTCTACATTCGACGATCATTGGACTTATAAAAACTTTCGATTGAAACAGGCACGGTCGCTCTTCCTCTTTGGATGTTCTTAAGCTGCCATTGGTTCGTCCCAACGAGATGCTGCTTCGAGATCATCGTGCAGGTTCTAATTACGGTAATGAGGCAGCAGGGAATCACTAGCTCTTTCATTGTAGCGATAGCTTCGAGACCAGAGCAAAGTGTTTCGTAGAGATTGATCAGTGTTTGGTAGAGAGGAGTATAGCAATTTTTCGTTGCTTGTAGAAATGCAGCGATGCGTAGAATGAGGATGTTCAAGGGGATTATAAGAAATTGAAGAAATTTAGAAGAAGTCGGAACTGACGAGAAATGCGAAGAATCTATAAGAAATTTAGGAAATTTTGAAGAAACTTCATGAATTTATAAGAAACTCGGGGAATTTAAAAAATATCGAAGAAACTTGTAAGAAATTTGAGAATGAGAGATACAAATTTTTATGAAATTTAAGGATAGAGATGTGCAGGAATACAAGGACTGCGCGTAATATAAAGAAATATATAAAATATTATAAAATTAATAACATCGGCATAAACATCTGCAGTTTAGCGATATGTAACAAGCGAGTATAAGCCGTGCTGCTGTAATTTCTCTTGAATTTTACACGTAAAATATCATAGGTAGAATTACCTGAAAACGAAGTTGGAAACAGTAGCCATCGCTATCTTTAGAGGTTGGTAGTCGTGTCGGTCTGGCTTGGCCTAGCACTTTGAGCTCGCCACGGGAGCCGCTCTCGATCTGATAAGATAAAACCGCGTCACCCTTTCTCCATCCCCTTACTGGGACATTTTATCCTGGTCCATCGAGTCATCGAGTTACAAGCGCGTCACGGCGCAGCTTCTCTGCGTCGTCGACGACGCCGTCGTCTACCGATCGCTCTGAAAGATACGATGATCTACGTCGCGCAGCTTGCTCGACGGTTTTGCCAGCCATCCACTGACTCGCGATGCTTCTGGTTGCTCAGTTAGAACCTGAAAGGCTCGACTTTCATCGACTTCTTCGTTTCGCTAATTACGTTCAATGATATTGAAAACAGCTGCTATTTATTTTCTTTCCGAGGATGACGAGAATCGACGTTGACGAAAATTGCGAAAGAATTGATAGAATTGTAAACAATTCAACGTTCATAGCGATTATTATAATACGTAACGATTATTCAAGAAAAGTTAGGAATTAGAATGGACGATTGATTAAGTCGTTTAAACGAAATAATTTCAAGCTAATTCCACGAGTCCTTGAAAAATCTTCGAACAACCTGAAACCTCTCCAAACAAATCAACTTACCTCGCGAACATCGCTAAACGAACTTTGGATCGACATTCAAAGTCTGTCAGAATATGTAGCAACCTTGGCTGCTCTATACTATAACCAAGAGGGACTAGAACTCCCCCGATGGTGGAAACTGTCGAAGCGAATTTGTTCGTGGCACAAAAGGTCCCTCGCGTGGTGGAAGCCGGTGGACAACGAGGCACAAGCACGATTAGCGTTAATATCGAAAATGGGCCGTGGAACGAAGAACCGGGGGACGATCGAAGGGACGGAAACCAATCAGGATATATACATCCATCGTGGTGGCCAAGGGATTCACTGGCTGCCGTGACCGCTAAAAGATTACTTACTTGACCTAATACCTCTCCACCGGTTGCATCGCGAGACCCAAGCCGGTTACACAACCACACTAATCTATTCCGCCATCGATCCTCCGCTAAAAGACTCGTACAACACCTCTTCGAAGATGGAGTACGGAACAAGAAGGCTTTCTGAATGGTAGAAGGTGTTTTCTCGAGGAGATACAAGATAGAACGTTTAAAGCGTAAAAAATCGATGATAAAAGAACCATCGTCGTTAAATTACACGTTAAGATTTCGTACACAGCGACAGAAGGAAATTTATCAACAATTATCACAGTAGGATTTTTAAAAATGGACTTGTATATAATACAATGAGCAATGAATCGACGCGTGTATTATCTGGAACAGATATCCAGAAACGTAGGAAGATACGCAAGATAGTTGAAGACTTATCAACGTTCGTACACAAATATCAGCTTTATATCCAAGCGTGTTCTGTCTTCAAAAACGTCACATATGAACCGCACACGGATCAAATTAATTCTACTTGAAATAGTATCTCGTACAACATGGTCAATTTTCTTTTCTTTTTATTTGGCGAAGTCAACCGATTTGACAAAGAAGCTGATACACGAATAACGCCATATAGCAATTCACGATTGCGAGCAATATAGAAGCATCGTTTTCCTTATCGCACGAATAATCCTTGCTCCGCTTGATACCAAAGAGGCACGAAGCAGAATCATTCTCCTCGGGAGTTGCACGATCTCTTCCACTTCCTCTCGGTTGTTCGTCCGAGGAAGCCGGTGTTCATAATGCAATCGGTGCGATGCCCATCACGAATCAGCGTGCCGCAGCCGGACGATGCGACGTGCGTAGGAGCGACGTGATCCTTTGATCCTTTGCCGGCGGGTAGGTACGTGCGTCCACGGCGCGCTATTAACCACGCTCGTTTTCTCCTTTACGCGGCGAAATTCGGTGAAAGGTCTCGCGTCTATCCGCCACGAGTCGCTGTAGGAATACCTGCCACGATCCTCTCTAACCGAACACGATCGACCACGAGGGCCCAGGTGACGAGAAACCAGCTCGATGCTAGATGTCGCGCGATCGTGACCGTCATCCAAACGCGACGATGACGAAACAGACACACTGTGTACTCGTGCGTCGTCCGCCCCTAATGCGATCGTTCGCGTCGATACCGATACCAAACGATACCAAACACGCTCGTTGAATACTAGAAGAAGCGGATACCAGAGGCAGTGAAACGCAGGGAAAAAGGGAGAGCTGATTTCAGGTTGTTAAGAGCCGTTTGGGACTCGTGTATAATTGTACGCCGGCTATAATCGATGAGTGATCGCTAAGACCGGGTGTCCATATCAAGTGGATGGACCTTTCAAGACGATGCTATTAGGATTCAGGGACTATTGTCGATGGCTAATTGATAGGTTAAGGTGTTACGTTGGTAGGCTAGGTGGTCTTTAATTGGAAGTCGTTTTCGAACCGAGAAAATTTATCGAGTTAATTGTGGATGCCTTTAGTCCTGCATTTTAGTATCGAATTACGTGCTTTTAATAGTTAATGGTATTTAGTAATATGGCGACTTAATTGGTTGTTGCTACACCAGAGGATAGATCTTGTGTCGCTGTATGGCAACAGATACCTTTTGCTTCTCTATCGAAAATTCGTTGCAATTGGACATTTCTAGATGGAAAAATTTCCAAAATTGAAATATTGGATTATATTTGTTTGTTACTATCTGTATCGTTCTCGATATTATTCGCTATTATTTTGTAATAATGGAAAAAATGTGTTCCGATTATCTGTTATTTTACAAACTTACGAGTTCCAAAGTTTCGTAATCTCAGGATAGAACGGAACAATTTAACAAGGGAATTTCTTCGTTGGAAAAATACAAACGAGAGAAGATCGTAATGATTAAGCGAAAACATCGATACTGAGAAGCGAAAACGGTCATGTTCTGCTCTAGTTTCTCACGGAGCTCGCACGTACGATACGTTACTTACATACGTATCACGAAAACGAGGCTGATTTATGGCACGACGGATCAGGAACGAACGGGAGGAGAAAAACCAACGGACAGCATCGGGAATTGCGGAGTTTCTTGCGGCTAACGCGGCGTGCACCTGCGAAACGTTGGAATTTTGCACGAAATTGGAAATCCACCCGAAAAAGTCGATCCACCGTCTTGGAGTAAGCGCCGCGTGAGAAATTGCTGGCCAGTGAAAGTACTCGGCAAATTGAGTGCCCTTTTCTGTGCGTATTCAACGTGGAATTAGCTTCGGGCCTCTTAAATCCAATTTAAAAGCCATCGTTTATGCAACAATCGTTTTCGACTATTCAGAAATCAATTTCATTGATATTTTAATCCTCGTTCGTGAAAAATGTAAAAAGTGGTATAAACAGTAACGTAAGCGCGAAAAATTATTGAAACTTTAAAAAATTACCGTGTTGCTTGCGATCTTGAATTGTGAAATATTAACTCAACGTAAAATTCCCTAACAAGATAATAATCAGCGTTTGATTTGGAACATTCCCCTAACTACAGAAAATTCTCTCGAGTAAATCTTCTTTCAAACAAACTAAATCAAACCATACAAACTTCTACTATTTTGGTGTTCGATATTCCCATAGTAAATTAAAGGGTATCGTTTAATTTCTTAAATCATTCATCCAAATGATTCTCAAAAAGGAACATTTTTCAAACTATATAAAATTTCTAACGAATCTTCCCCCTAGCTTTTCCGAGCAATCTAAAAAACCTTCTTACCACTTCAAGCAGTGAAACAACAATTAGCATCCAATTTCCCAAGAATCGTGCGATCTATTATGCAAGAGCCACGCAAAGAATCACCCAAATGATCCTCAAGAAGGAACGTTCTTCCATCTGCGTTAAAGTTTCTCTAATAAATCTTCCTTCAAACTCTTTCAAACAATCTAACAAACACATTCTTACCGCTTCAAGCAGTAAAACAACAATTAGCACCTAATTTTCTACGAATCGTGCGATCGATTATGCAAAAGCCACGCAAACAATCCTTGCAAATGATTCTGAAGAAAGAACGTTGCTCCATCTAGGCGAAAGTTCCTCTAATAAATCTCCTTTCAAACCTTCTGCAACGATCTAAAAAGTAGTTTCACCGCTTCAAGCAATAAAACAACAATTAGCACTCAATTTCCTAAGAATCGTGCGATCGATTATGCGCGAACCGCGCAAAGAATCAGCCAAACGATGCCCCATCAAACGAGATCGAACCGCGTAACAGTGTCTCCAGCAAAAGAAGAAAAACAGCGAGATCGTACGATCCGTAGCCAGATTGACTTGACGACAAAAAGCGACGAAGAGCCTCGTGGCCGCAGCAAAACGCTACCAGACCCGTCCACCGACTAATTACAACAGCCGTACTCACCAATCAACGCGGTGCCGCCATGTGTGGTCCTGATGTTATCGCCGAGTTCCACCGAGAAACGGTATCATAACTATTCATGAAGGATGATCGACGGGGTGGTGGTTGATCAAGGGGGTAGCTTAAGGAAGAAAAGGGGGCCGGTACTGAGAGAAAGAGACGATTTCGCGTTTGTACTCTGGCCGCACATCCGGCGGCCGACGATTCTTGCGGATCCGCCAGGACAATGCGGCTCCTTTTAATCCTTTCTTTTCTCTCTCTCTCACTCTCTCGCTCTCTGGCTGCGCGTATGTGTGTGAATTTCTTTTTTCCCTTTGCTCCTTCTGGTTCTTTTGGTTCCCTCGGTCGTCCCTCTCTTCGTGTCTGGCCTTCCTTCTCTTCCTATTCTTGGTCTTTTCGCGTCCGGGTCGTGGCGGGTCCCGCGGACTCTCCTCTCGGCCAAAGTCCGAAAGGACGCGAGCAACAGAAGCCCTCGGGGGACAAACAGAAGTATGATCCAACATGAAAGGGCGCCGACAGACCGGCAGAACTGTTGTCCCCCGGCGTACTCAAATTTGGATTTATGCAGGACCAGGCCCCCGCTCGTTTGCCACGCATGCAAATCGCCTCTACTATGACGCCGACAACCGGAGGATATCGGCTGATATTACGCAATAGCGTGCTGTTCGAGTCTGATATCCAGCTGGAAATTTTCGATTCATACGGTGGTGGCAGACATTCTGCATGGATTGGGCCACTGCAGCGATAGAGCGCAGGGGTACGAGGGATTCGAGTGAGATGTGCCGGCGGAAAAACGTTCTCAGCGACAATCGTTACACGAGTACGCTCTTTTGCCACAGTTATAATAGAGGAATTAGACATTTTCGATGGAATCTTTTAGCTTCCTTCAGTTAGGAAGTTCAGTGATTCCACGAATTACAAGGATTGCAAATTTTATGGTGTTTATCATCGCGCTTGACGTCGGTGTGTTATTAGAAAATAATTCTTACAAATCAGTTATCTTCTTTTTTACAACTATAATATAGAAATTGAAGATTCTTGTTTCCAATGGAAGCAGACATTTTTAGCTATGGAATGTTTCTTTTACGAACCCTTCAAAATTCATATTATAGTAACTTTCTTCAATTGGGAATAATATCCTCTTACCTCGTCAGAAGAATCACCTCGCGTTCATCTGTAAATACGTAAACCACATCCGGTGTAGCTATTTTTCTTCGCATCTAGCAATGTTTGCGCACCAACGATAATCTCCATATCGTATCGTCCGATAAAACCCATCCCATTCGCCATATATCCTTCTCTACTCGAGAACCAATCTGACGTGCCGCGTTTATTGATTCGAAAGTTTGCAAATAGCCAAGTCGGAAACCAAAATCGCTGTCTTCAAACTGCCCTAACATCAGCACCCGATTCCTCGTTGCACAAACACCATCAACCGCATTTACACTGTCCATACGACCCTGCGGGATCTCTTGGTACATGAAGCAACTACGAAAACACACACAGAGGGGGAGAGCTAGAGAGAGAGAGAGAGATAGAAAGAGATAGAGAGAGAGAATCCCATTCGTTCACGTTCCCCGTCAGTTTCAGTACATATTTGTTCGAATCTGTGGAATCGCGGTCAGTTTACCGGACACCGGGGGCATATATTCTTTTACGTAGCGTTCGTCCACGTGATCGCGATACCGATTCCAGCACCCCCGTGGATTCCCGCGGGAGCAGCAACGGGTTAAGTGTTTGCGGTGGTTTGGGATCGTTGGTTAGGTGAACGGAACCAGCGGCCGGTTCGACGGCGGAAAATTAGCTTCGTTAGCTGATCGAGTTAGCCTCGGCACTCGCGGTCACCACTGATTAGAACAAACTGACCGGCCTACGCTGCTTGATTGCGAAACCTGGGGACAGGGATGGTCCGAAGGATCGGTGACCGCCGGGCATACCATGTAAGAGATCGTTTCGTCACCCGTGCCATAATGTTCGTTCGAATGTCTGCTTCTTTAATCCTTCAACGTACGATCTTCCTCGAGCTAGCTAGTCAAAATCGCACAGTTCTGTATACACGATTAGGCGAATAAAACATAAGAAGCGTCATCGTACGATCGTATCAATTATCTCGTAGGTGGAGTCGTTTAAGAGATACGAAGGTCATCCCTGTGCTTTCTATGGCACCCGATGTTTCGTCCAAACCGAAGATACGTTTTGACGTTAGAAAGATACGATCGTATGGAAAACGACCGAAAGAATTTGAAATCGAACACACAGGCCAATTATGGAGTCCAAGTACACAGCCGAAACGATCTATCGCCGAAAGTGGTCGTTAAATGGACACGAGCTGTAGACCGCACCGGAAGCCGGCAGCATTTCCGTGTGTAACAAGAATAACTGACGGGTCGATGCGATCAGCTGCGTTTCGCGTGTAGATACGGAATTCCCAGAGGTCTATCGATGAGCGCCGATCATAAATGCACCAGCTAGATCCTGGAATCGGAGTCGTAGGACACGTTCTAGCAAAAGGGACGCGTCTTTGCGCTTAACTCCCCGTGGCCGATCGAGCGGTGCTCGTTTATGGCCGCGTTCGACGGTCAAGTATTGCCAATTAGTCAAGTCGAACCGCTCGAAGACGCTTCTGTCGACGGCCTTTGCCGGATCGCATGAATAGACGAGGTACCATTCATGGGATGCCATCAGTGCACCGAGTAGAACGACGCTGGGTCGTCGCGAATGAAAATTCCATCGAGTGCTCGTTGCTTTTATTTGGTTTAAGCATTCACGAGTCGAATTTTGAATTGGTAATTGAGAGGATAATGGCGGTTCAGAGTATCGTGGAAAAAATGGTCACGATGCATCGAAGACTATTATTTTCTGTCTTGGAGCTTTTCGTTAATCGAAGGAGCAGATAGATATTTCAGACGGTTTGCTGACTAAAGCGATTCATGTCGTTTCCATGGCGTTGTAATATAAAATTCTTTTTATTTTATGTACAATTTACAAAATACAATTATGTATTTTTCTGTCGTATTTGTATCGATCGTTAAGCACAGAGAAATATCGATATCGTATAATTAGATCGCAGATTTTTATGCATTTACGAGAAATTGGAAGGTGCAGAAATATATGAAACGCATATAACGTGGAAAAATATAAAAAATATTAAAAGTGAATTATTCTTGTTATTAGATTTAATGGAATAGAATGGATGAAATAAATGTTTGCGTAATACTTCTTTGATTCTATTAATGCAACTATGAAACTGTATAAGAATCCATAGTCAACATATTGTAATTTCATTTATTTCTTCCATAATTGTTTTGAAACCTATCTCTTTCAAGATTTCCATCTCTTATTACCAAATTATTCGAATATTCGCGAATGTTTCTACAATTGTCGTATACGGAACGAACAATAGAAGATGCGAATGATTTATGTAACTCCCTCGTGAAAAATTAAAAATCCAAAAACAATCGGTGAATCTTAAACGTTCTACGATATGAGACGCGTCGCGATAGGAGGGTAACTGGTGATACTTGCACCTCGAGTGACCATAAACGATCTACGCTCACCAGAATGGTAGCTGGAATTAAGGTTGATCGGGTCAGCCCCTTGTGGTCGCGTCGGAAGTAAACATTCGTTGCACGTTTCCACGGTCTGGATTCGCAGGAGGTCTCGAAAGAAGCAATATGAATCATCGGAGAACGAGCAAAAATAATTCGATGGATTTATAGTCGGTACTTATTAGGAAAATGCGACCAACTTGATTGGATGGACCGTTCGATCAGCACCGGTGGAAATAATGGCCGATTACGACGTCGATGAACGTTCCCCACTCCCCGTTCTAACCCTTTCGACAGTCTCACGAATTCTTATTCTGTTAATGATCGTGGAAGTTTTTATCGAGATATGTATAATTTTGTGTGCTAGACTAGATTTTCCGCGTAGTAGTGAATATGTGTGTTTATGAGCGAAAAACAGATGAATGTAATTGTTCCATTGGCAGTGTGGTATGGAAGATGGCGAGACAAAGAGGGTGCTGAGACGCGTGCAAATGTACATCGACGAAGATCCTGGGAATCGTTTATTAAATAAATCCAAAACTATTTTAATATGAATTCTAAGTGTAACCTTAGCGTTCCTTTACTTTTATTTCGGCGATTAAGATCCACAATTCTCAACAGTTTTGGTTAAATTCAGCTTTAATATTGGAATTCTGTTGTTTAACATTTTAAATGGTTTTACGAATCGTCGTGACATAAGTTGGCATTTTTCGAGGTTTGTTTAATAGAAGACTTTAAAAGTTTTGGATAGATTGGTGGGGAAGGTTTTTACCTTGAGATTGCGATACGTGGAATTTTTGTAAGTTTTAGGGATAATTCTAATGGAGTTTGATGGAGTTTTAGTTTTAAGATCGTGATAACTTTTTTATTTGATTGTGTTTGACTTTGGTAAAAGAGGAATTTTTATGTTCTGTGATTTTGCATATCTCAACTTTTATTTTAGGGAAGATTAGATAAAATTTAGTTGTGTTTGGGTTTTAAGGAGTCGTAGAGGTCTATCGTTCGTATAAATCGTTAAGTATCGCTTACGACACGTAACGTTCTAATATTCTCAAGGAGATTTGACGTTTAACCGTAGCTCAGGACGAGAGATTTTTAAAGATTGTTATATTGAAAAACTTTTATTTTCCCATCTTACCATACTCTAAAATTTCTACATTCAACGAATCTCTCATCCCCTGTTTAGTTACGTTCCAAGTAAGTCAAACACCCCATCCATCTCATTCCTGCGACTAAAAAACAGTCGATCGAATTACTGTCCAATGCAAACCATATTGTCCACATGGACTGCTCGTCGTCCACCATCGTTGCGGAATTTTCAATCTGCAATTAAAATCTCGCTGAGAAGAAACTAAAAAAGAAAAAAAGAAGGAAGAGAGAGGAAAAAATGAAGAGGTAAGAAAAACGACAGACGAAGAAATTTCCTCGGCGGACGTCCGATGGAGTCGATCGAGACTCGGTAGGCGGAGAGTCGATAATGAATTCGATGGCAGAACCTTTCGACTCGTCGTCCTCGTCCTCGTCCTCGTCGTCGGCCATGTTTTTTCATCGCTCGACTTAGGGGATGCAGGCCTCGAGTGCATCACTCTTTGGCGAACCTCTCAGGACTCGCCTCGTTTCCTAACGAAGGGGGTTGTTCTCCCTCCCCTCCCTCTTAGAGAGCCTCGTCTTTCGACCAGCTTCGCCCCTTTTTTTTTTCATAGAACCCTCCCGAGGAAGAGTGTAATCCTCCTCTTGCCTCCCTCTCCTTCCTTTCCTTCTTCCTTCCTTTCGTTCTTCTTTTAACGTCTTCCAACCATCGCAACCCCTTTTTTTCTTTGTGATTTTGACATGGCCAAGCGAAACTCTCACCGCGGCCGCGAGATAGTTCTTTTTTTATTCCCCTTTAATTAGCACGCGATCGGCACCCCTTTCATCTCGCGGATGGTCGAGACAAGTAACAGCGGCTACGTAGTTCTTTTTCGTTCTCCTGTGTTTCTTCGTAATTTTTGTTAAGGTCTTTTTGGCGCGCGAGTGTTTCTGACGGGCGAGAAAATTTGAGTATAGCAGCCTTTTTACCGGATTCTTCGCTTCCTTTTCTCCAACTTTTTTTCTTTTCTCCTTTCTTTTTTTTTTTTTAGCCGTTAATTATCTCGAGAAAGGATTCTTCTTTCGGCTATGACAGAGCTTTTCTTAGTTTTTAATTATTTCGACAGCGAATTCGTTTTTTCTTGTGCTATGAGAAATTCGTGTTTTTTCGTGTGTCGTTGACGAAGAATCCGCGTTGTAATATTTAATCGTTCCAATATAACGTGATTACGCGATCTTTTCTTTTATTTCAGATGTATTTTAGTTGCTTTAGTAGAATAAACGTATTAATAACACGTTGCACACACTCCCTCGTGGCCGATATAATTTAAAAATAATTTGATCCTTCCAAATTTAAAAGCAATTTAAATTACCGTAATATGCTATGGATATTAAAGTGTAGAAAATTTTGAAGACGGTTGACATTTAACGCACATCATCTTCGTTGCACATGTTCGAAGCATGAAGCATGAAGTTCGCAGCAGTGAGAAAAGAAGTTTCTCTCGGAAAGACGAGGGTCGTGGTTTTTGTGCAGTTCGTTGAATTCACCGCGGTAATGACGATAAATATCCTGGTTGCTGTTTATCCCGAAAAATACCACTTGCATCAGAAAAACTGTCGCATCTGTTCGTTTGTAGCAGCGGTTCTTCGTTATTTTTCATTTACCTTAACCCTCCCTTTTTTGTGTAATTTCGTCCGCCATCAAACTACCTCTTAAATATAATCAAATTTCAACAGTCAATTATTCAATCTTTCAAAACGTCCTCAGCAAAGAAATATAACTCGTTCTTAAGCGAGAATCGTTAACGAAAGTCGAAACCATCTTTCCGCAATTATAAAGGCAAGAAATTATATCTACGGATGTAAGAAAATATGTTGACCACTGTAAAAAAATTACCAATGATCAACCATGTCGGATAACGTCGTTAATGTATATATTTTTTCTCTTCGAAGTATATCAGGGTGAATTTCGTTTAGTATTTGATCCTTGAGTGGCTTAATCGTAACCACATTCCAGTTTGACACTAGAAATATCAAATGGGTGTAAATTATGAAACCGTAAATTATTCTTCGGCAGTTATTTCTAAGCCATAGGGAAAATACGAAGAAAAATAGATCGTAACTAGCGTTAAGGAACTTGAAAGAAGAGAACAAAAAAGTTCGTTCAACGTTCAAGCGATACAAGAAACAAGTGAAGAGTAAACGACGTCGAATTGCAATGCAATGATTTGATAAATATTTAAAGAAACGAAGACGAAGCTTAGAATTGATTATATTTAACGAAACGAAGGCGAAGCTTCGGTGAGATGAAATTTCGCCTCGAAACGAAGAACCTCTGCGTTTAAAGCAAGAATTATAAAATTCTTGCGTTTCGTGCACCTTCCCGCGGGACGGGAAAGGACGAGGATCGTACGTGTCCCGCGATACGAGAACTTTTTGCAGCTGAAGGAAGAGCAACGCGTATTCGCGGACGTGTACACAGTCCGACGTCTATTTGAATTCAGAGCACACCGCGTTGAAATACGCTAGGAAAAAGAAGGATTCCCACACTTTCGAGGCCGACGTGCTTCATTCACCGGTTTCGCGTGTCCCCTTGACTGGCCGTGCTATCATTTCGCGTCTCTACGATTTCGTCTCCGCGATCAACGTCCACCTCGAATGTCTTGTCATGCACGACGTACGGTGGATTCAAGTTACAAACTTTTTTTGGCCAGAATAATATCTCCGATGAAAATACAGGGTTCATTTCATCGGAGGTTGGTGTACACGTCACAGTACATCATTAACGACATTTAAATCGTCTTATTGGATCGCGTTATCAAATAGCGTTGAGGAACCATCAAATTGAAAGATCATTTAGCTCGTTATCTAACTTAGAAATCATCCGTTTACCTCGTTATTACCTCTAAATCATATAAATGTAAACCATCGACATGTCCAAGAAATCAGCTTTAAAATCCTCCAAGAAACAGACTCCATGCTAAGAAGAATTCAAAATCAAAGAATTCACTTGCTTCGCTCAAACATCGTTATCCTAATGTAGGGACATGTATATCATAATCTATATCATTTATATCACGAAACTATTTAGATCCACGCTATAATCGTCTGCGAAATCAACTCCAAAATCCTCATCCACCAAAGCAAACCGCGACAAATCTTCCCAACCCAACAAGTAAACTCTGCCAGAAAGAACGAAAGTCAAAGAATTCATTTACTAAATCCAGAGATCATCCCGCTGTTCCTTTACACCGTAATTCATGTAACCTACCACTAAACTAGCTGGAAATTCACGTCATCTTCATTTCCGAAATCCCCATTTAAAATGCCGATTCGTCGAAGCAGGTTGCGTCAAACCTTTCCAATCCGCGTCCAACAGACTCTGCGAAAATCGTTACGTTATCCTATTATAGAGAAATCTGTATAATCTACCGTTAAACCATGCAAATCTACACCATCATCGTTTCAAAATCAGTCCTGAGATCCTCATCCGTCGATGCAAACTGTGGCAAACCTTTTCAATCCGTATGCAACAAACGTACTCTGTCAAAACGGACGAAAGTCAAAGAAATTCAGTTACGTAATTCAAAGATCATTACGTTATCGTATTCTACCAGTGGACTATGTAAAAATCTATGCCATCGTCTGAGATCGACTCTAAAATCCTCATCAACCAAAGCAAACCTCAACAAACCTCTCCAAACCGTCTCCAACAGGCAGACTCTAACAAAAAGAAGCAAAGCCAAAGATCACCACTTCCTCCCATTACCACCTCCCCCACCAAAAGCTCATCCTCTGCTCGTGCGATAAACTTATCCAAGACGCGGTCACGTCTTCGTACTAGAGAACCTGGTCGTGGAGAACGCGTCGAATGGGAAAAAGAGAGGGCTCGAGTTCCGTCAAACGATTCGGCCTCACGGCACGTATCCAGATACGCATCTTATGGGAACGTTTCGGCCGGGTCGTGGCCAAACGTAGAAAAAAAAGGCTACGGGGCAAGAGCAAGGTGGCTTGCTTGACCAAGGTGGAACAAGGACGTGCCAGCAGGCGGACTACGCGAGCTAAAACAGACCAGGAAGACGAGAGAAGAGGGGCAAGGGGCAAGAGAGAGAAGTGTATTACGAGCGCGGCACGGACCGACGTAATATTCATCCCGGGTCCTGGTCGAGGTCAACGGGGCCATCAGCGGACTGGAGATGAATGAAAACTAGGCCCATGCCACGCCACGCCAACCACGGGATGGGAATAGTGGCAGAAGCAGAGCTGAATGGGGCCTCATGGCTCAGGGTAATGGGAACCGCCGCTCGTAAACGGCTGCGTAAGCTCCACCGGAGATACGGAACGAGAGGATGACGCTAATTCAGCGACAATGAAGGTGGTCAATGGTGGCGAGTCAAAGGTAACACTGGCTACTGGGTTTAACCTGGTTGAGGACCGAACGGTAGTTGATCATAATGCTATTAGTGCTGGATTATCTCGTATCTGATATACGTGTCAGAGCATGTGGATGTCACAGGTGGTAAAATTAAATTTCTTTTCTTATTTACGTAGGTAAAATGTATAAATTTCGTAGATATCCTTTGGTCTCTAATTCGACCAATTGTTCATTTTCTTCGTGTTTGTTAGATATTGCTACTTGGTCAGTGGTGTCGAGTCAAGGGTAACACGGTGTATTTTGTCATGCAGCTTTCCTTTCAGTTTCTTTGACGCAAGTTTCATACTCCAGTCGTCGATAGTCACTCTCTGATGTCAGTCTGGGTGAAAAGAGGAGATATTTCCCAATTCTAAGGTTTTCGACAGATAGAAATGTATTGATTCCTTAAAGGAAGTCTTGAAACGAGAACTTTGGATTATTAGGACTATCGCGTCTTAGTGGATATAAAGGACAATCGTATAAATTTGCAACGGTGTATCTCTGACGATTTAAATGATATTTCGTAAAACATTATACGAGCAAAGTCTGGTTACTCTCTCGTATTTTATATTTTTCCCCGTATTTTTCATTTCAACTTTTTGATGCAAGTTTCATGCTCTGTGACATACAGACGTCCATCTGGGAGAAAAGACAAGGTACCTGAGTGTTTTTTAATTCCAAATTTTTGACCAGGCAGGCAGAGATTAACTAACCAAAGGAAGACTTGCAAGGACGTTCCTATTTTATTTTTAGGAGCGCACAGATCAATTAGGGTTTATATATCTCAATGAACATGTCATGGTAATGTCTTCCTAATAATACGCGACGTTTTTCCCCTGATCGTGCGGGTTCTCGGTAGTCGGCAGCTTTTTCCCGAGGATTTCAACGTTAGACAGGCGAATCACGTACAGCAGGTGTGCCACACGGATCCGTAGAATAGCATTTTATTCCCGGAATTTCGCGAGGGAATCGCGCGAACGAAAAGAAATGCCGGGAAGCGGAATTTACATAGCGCGGCGAAGCGCATTTAAAAAATCCGCCCCGCTGCTTTCGTCGGTTATTATTAGCTTCCACGATCGTCGATAGAGTATCCTCCATCCAATAAAAATATCTTCATCTTTGCATTCGTTTGCATCAATTTCGCCTTTTTTAAGAAGCATAACTCAACTCTTCTAAAATTAACTAAACACTTTGACTTTTTTTCTTTAATTATTGTCTAAATATAATAAAAATTCGTCAAATTTCTCTCATTGTAATCATCATTGTAATCATCATTCTCTCGTTGTAAATATTAGCAACTCATCTCTCTGAGACACCCACAATTATCATTTACGAAAAGAGATCACTAAGAGAGTTTGGATTCTCTCAAAATCAATCGAAATTTCAAACAATCTCCAAATATCGTTCAAATACTCGTCCAAATCAGACCACCTCGAATTTACCAACTTACCACGTCTAATTACTCCAAATTTCCGCTTAAACTGACCAAAATTTAAAACGATCAAACCAAATATTATTCCAATATTTCTCCAAATCAGACTGTTGCAAATTCACCACGTCAAGATACTTCAAACTGCTACTCTGAAAAACCGTGATACTAACGTATTATTAAATCAAACCACTCCAGTTTCACAGCATCGTGTTACTAAACTAGTTAGATGTTGCGACCAGTTTGAAAAGTGCCGGGAAAGGTAAGCGACGATGAGTGTACTCAGGCTATGTGTGACAACATAAAATTAATCTGTAACGAAATCACTGTTTTATTTCTTAATTTTATCACTGCAATTTACTGCGATTACTAAATTGCAATTTAAGCGGTAAATTCTAACTATTGTACTTTTTACGCACGACGAGTATACTCGTCGTAACACAGAATACTGCCATTTCTTCATGACGAGTATACTCGTCAGAAAACGACCAACTGCTGGCAAAAATAAGCAAAATTCGAAATAGTCAAGCAAAATAAGAGATAGAAGGGACAAGCTAACGCGAAGAGCGACAAGAAAGAAATGGAACGAAGGAGAAGAGGAGGAAAGAAGACGTGGCGAGGCGAAAGGGTGGCGGAGAAGGGCCCGAAGAGGGCGGGAGACGAGAGTATAAACAAGAGACGGTCCCCGGCCACCCAGATAGTCGGCTCCTCTCGCCCTTCGCCATTCTTTGGCCCGTCTCGTCGATTCTCCTCTTCCTCTTCTTCTTCCTCCTTCTCATCCTCCTATTCCTCTTCTTCTTCCCAACTCTTTTTCTCTCTCTGCTCGATATTCAAACTAATAAATTAGGAGGCCCTCCGGGTCTGGGGCCGCGTATGAATCATCTAAAACAATGGAATGCAGACTAAGATGGCGCCTCTGTCTGCCCGACTGCAGCGCGGGTTCCACAAAACTCTTTCCATCCTGCTCGCGTGGACCTTACGAACGGGCCAAACGCTCGTAGACGATCACTGACAGCCTGACGACAGACAGTCCGTCCGTACTTGGTTATCGGGGGGTCCTTTTGTCTCTGCTACGTCAGGGATTCTCATCCTCGCCCCTTTTCCACCAACCCCCTGCCGCTCGTAAATCATTCTACGACCGAGACTCTCGTTTTGCTCCTCTTTCCTCGGTTTTGGGATCGGTTGTCCTTGCTTTTTTGATATCGCGCAGGTTGCTTCGATCGGTTGCTCTTCTTAAGATTCCTTGATCTTAGATTCTCGCAGTCAGTTGTATGGTTTTCCAATTTTTGTGCGGGAATTTGGAACTGTCGAAGAATTCTTTAGAATTCCACTTAGCAGCGTTAGCATTGGTAAAGTTTCAGAAGCGTAGAGTCTCGTTGCGATTTTTCCGATTCTTTGACACGTTCGTGAGATATTCCTCAAACGATTTCTATATTCATGTTTTTCATAATCTGTCGCGCGATCGTTAGGCGTAGAAATGAATCCTTTTCGAATTTTGTGTAGAATTTGTACATGATCGGTGTGAATTCTGTCGCGGGGAATTACTTCTTTTAATTATTTTTACACTTGTCGCGAAGGAGCATAGAATAATAGAAATAATCCACAGAAAATCCTAAATTAAATTCTCTCGTCCACCATAATTTAACTCGTTAAGTTAAATTCCGAGCCAAATCGAGGATTCCCTTTTTTCACCAACATACGCATCTCGCACGTTAAGCGCATTTCCCGGTTTAGTAGTAACGAGAATCATAATAATTTCACGAAAGAAGAAACTGCTAACGCGGCTAATATGGGTCGAAGCGAATTCACAGCTACTGCTTCTCGCCAGATTAAATTTTAATAACTCCAACCCGAATGTCGTATCTAAACGTCCATTTCTCGTTTCGAACAATTCAAACGACTCACCCCTGAGTGTGTCAAATTCCCTGGACAAGATACATGGTCGTCGAACAATGAACGAACGAGCAACGAGCTTGAATCTCGCGTGATCCCTAAAACTCACCCCCAGAGAGGATCTTGTCCCCAGAGTGAGCGAGCGTACAACGCGGGGGTGGTTTAAAATGGAAAGCTAATGACTTGTGACCGGAGATCATTTCGAGTGGTCGCGTATCGGCCGGACAATGGTCATTGTTGGCCAACACAGCTCGACGGGGGATGATTCGGCCGGACATGATTTACTTTTCTTCGGTTGTCGCGCGCCACCCCCGCACGCTCTGTGTTCCACGCGCCGACAACAATGAAGGCGTACTTCTGTTTTCACGAACGGGGCCGTCTCGCTGTCAAAACAGGGCCATTATCGTTGCCTTGTCCTGGGAACGAGCTTCCATCGCGTTAACGGCCGTTTCGAGGGGTGTTGCTCTTGTTTCTTAGCGGCCTTATGGCTGGATCGATGTCTTGCCGGTATCGCAGGGAAAATTGAAGGATTCCAGATGCTCGGCGATGCCTGAAAGGGCCTTAAGTTGATGATACATCGCATATGGTGGGAAGTATTCTAGCGTGGAAAAATTATCCCGCGAAATTTTACTTAGTCAGTTCGTATGTTTTGTATTTAACAAATTTTTGCTTCTTTGGTAAAATGGAGTTGAGATGTTTCGCGCGTTCCGCCGATTAAATAGCGCAAGCTTTAGACGATGCTATTATCTGGAATTTTTATACTGTTGTTGGTTTTCATGATCCGCTGCCTCTGGGAATAATTTCGACGGGGGAAATTATTTGAAAAGTTTCGTTTGTTTGCTACAGCTTGTTTAGTTCATCCTCTCTGTCTAGGAAACTAAAATTGGAATTTTTATTTATTTCTTTTCATACTGCTGTTATTGTTTTTCATGATCCACTGCTCGCAGCAATAATTTACACACGGAACACTGAAAAATATTCTGCAAGACTTAGTTATGTTCGTTTTGCTGAAATAAAATCTGAATGTTTGTTTCTTGCGTTAGAATGTACAGTTTTTTTTTTTGTATATCGTTATCGTTATATTTCTGATAATACCGTAAGAATATTCCAGAGAATTTATTGAAATTTGTTTCAGTGAGATAAAGTTCCAACTTCAGAAAATGTAATCTTCGGACTGGAAACATTATTATACGTCATTTTTACAGGAAATACGTAAAGGTCTTAATGTATAACGTGCCTTTGATCGTACAAGGAGAAAAGAGAAATTCGTTCAATCGCTAATTTATGAGATATCAAATTGCGAATTCGTACGATGCTAATAAGCTCGTGGAAGTTTCATTCCCTCGTGTCGAAACGAATCTGGAGCCTGCAAACAACAGGATCGATTAAACGGTGAATCTTTTAGCGTTCGAAGAGATCGCGCGTTAATTAAACCGATACGCTATGTCGCTGTTAATTACCAGCGGTTAATTATTCGTAAACATTCCTTCGTATAGCAAAAGGGCAATCGTAGTTAATTGTTCTTTCTGTGAAAACCTGTCAATTTACATTACCTTGGCTCTGACATTATCCCGATAGAAAATTCTCTCGTTCAACGTTACACAAATATTCATTATTTCTTATTGAGAATTCTCATGAGATCCTTTTAATCGATCGTCGTGATTTTTTGGATCGTAAAAGTTTCACACGATTTTCCCTCTCCGTATCTTTACTTTAATTTCGTAATTTATTTAATATCGCAAATCGGTCATTTCCTCGTAAGTTGCAAAACGTATAAAATCAAAGATAATTCGAGATAATTTCGTTCTTGTATCATTACTTCAGTAGTTTCATAGTAATTTCATCGTCCGCCTGCGTTTCCGTTTAATACGTCCGCCGCGCACGTTTATAATTGCGCAAGGTATTTTGGGATTTCGGGGCCGGAAAACGGGCGACAAACAATTTCGAGAGGGAACGCGCGTTTCCGGGACGATTAACGGGTGTTCCGGGCAAACGGTGTTTTGTAAACGCCGTTGGAAACGTTGTACGCGCTGGTGTCCCGTGAAACGGGGGTGGAAACGGACGGTGGTCGAAAAATTTGAATCAGAATGGTCGCGCGATATTCTGCTGTTCCTTGTCCTCTCTACCTGATGGATCGCTTTTTCCAACTTCCTTTCTCTCTCTCTCGCTCTTTTACTCTGCCTGTTTAAGCCATTTTAAGCTACAATGGCACACGAGAATATTGGATCGCTTGCCACAGAATTTCCTTTACGAATATGTTATTTGCATTGTACGAAACATTTTGAAATTTCCTTTACACCATAACGTGACACGAGTATCGCTCATTTTATTTAATATATAACGACTCGCGGAAATATTCAAACATTTAGCACGGAGTTTCTTTTACGAATTTATTATGTCCATTGTACGAAGCTTTTTCATATTTCCTTGGCACCGTTTACATTAGCAAAATATGAAATCGACGTGAAAAAGTATGTACATAGAAGTTACAAGACATTTACTGCAAGCATACAGTTAGTACAAAATTAGTATTTTAGAATACTACAGAATACAGTATACAATATGACTATTAGTCTTAAATGTACAATTAGACTAATATTAATTAAATGTACAATTAAATTAATAATACGGTCTCGTTAAATATCGTGGCTTATTAACATAGTCAATAAATGACTGATCCAATACGTTGACGATTTTTGCAAGTGTATGTTGCCAATAAATATCTCGTAACTGTCGTATACACATCTTCAGATGCTTCAAATTTTGCCAATAATCGCGTGTGATCCCATTCGCTTACAGGAAATACCCGATTTAATTAACAATGCTATATGAAGGGGAAATTGTAAGCAGTTTAAAATTTACGTGATATATCTCACCTACTTTGATCTTTTAATCTCTCAAACTCACAGGTACCATTTTCCAAACCCACAAGTACCTGCCTCTTGATTTGTACCTTAACACAGATCCCTTACTATTGGCTTGGCAACTAAGTGGTTGCGGATTATGTCAATACAACCTAATGACAAAATCCGCAATCACTTAGTTGCCAACACAATACCTACGAACTCAAGATATATCAATTACTTTTACCTGATCTTCTACAAAAGGGTAGTTGAAAAATTATTTAAGCCTCGCAAGTCACGTGGAAATTCTTTGCAAGTGCTACGTAAACTTCGTACCATAAAAGGTTTCACGAAGTGTCGAAACAGTTTCCCGAGCCACCGTATCTACCAAATAAATTATTTTCTTCCTCTGGAAAGAAATTTAAAGGAAAGACAAATTTTTCGTAAAGAAGTGGCAGCAAGCATTCAGATACAAGAAGGAAGTAGGCATAGGGTGTTCCATGGAAATTACGTGGGGTTGCTTGACCGTAAACTATGGTCGATTCGACGGCCTTAGCCGTTGCCCAGCACACTGACCAATTTCACTCGAAGTACTATCATCGGCAGCGCAGCGGACCGTGTCGAATAGTCGCTTCTTTTGCCGCGGATGTCGTGAAAATAAGTATGCGCGGCCGATCCGAGCGGAGTCTCTCGTTGCCAGTTAGCCACCGTGAAATTCCGACCGTACGATTCCTAATGAACGCCCTTCGTTCATTCTTTCGTCCAGGCTCGTTCCTCCCTGTTTTTCCATTTCCATTATACACGTACGACTGGATATTAAGACTCGAACGTTTCGTACGGATCTGAAATGACGTAATTGCGACTTTTTGACGGCAAAAATAATCTTTTTTTCTGTATTTTTGCAGCACGATTGAAAGCTTGTGTACGCACATATATCGCATTATTAGAAATATTAAAAATATACGAGAATATTGAAATATTAACAAATATTAGAACGTGGAAACCATACTGATATTTGAAATTAGAATATTCAAATATATGATATTATAGATATTAAAATACCGTTAGAAATATTCACTACTAAAATAAGAATTAAAAAGTTAGAATATTAAAATATCTATCTATATTAATACATAATATTAATTATATTAGCAATTATTAGTATTATTAATATATTGAATATTAATATATCTATATTCAAAGTATCAAAGTATTGAAATGTCACTATTGAAGGATATTAAAATAACTTGAAGAACGTCGACCGCAGCGGATCTTAAAGAGCGCTTCCATTCCGGATGTGCCATCGGAAGTCACCGGGAAGAGCTGGCCGGACGATTGCTTGAAATTAATCTTCGATCAGCCTGCTGAGGTATTTATCACACTTGACGTTATAACGGACACCCGATTATGCTATGTATTATGCGATGGATTTTTAAACAGAATAAACTGCGTGCGTAAGTTGATTCAGCTACTTTGAGGGAGAAACGCCAGGTTAGGCGATTCGTCTTGTTTTCTTGTTATTATTGGAAATTATCGACGGCACAGTGCCGTGATGGAATGGATTACAAGTGGAACGCAGGAAGCGGAGGCGTGACGGTCACGTTAGCGTGTCCACAAACGAGCTTATAATAGACAGGAAGATTTTTCTTGCTGCGGTTACCATAGACGAGAACTTTAAATTGCAGTTTCACTCTGTTTAGTTCTTATTTCTATCCAATTCAATTCAGAGACTAAAGACGAACGCTTTAGGACCTAAATTTCGTTCCTTCATTTTTCTCCTTCATTTGTTCGTTCGAAGGTACACTGTTCAAAGTTATTGGTAAAGGTCAGGGAATGATTATTACGAACGATCACTTGGACAGCAGTAACAAGGCAGTTCTAGTATTTAAATTTATTTTAAGAGAAAAATACTTGATCTTTAGTTCGACCTTTTGGTTGAACATAAATTTCTAAAAAAAATGCTGCTGCATCTCTGTCGCAGCAGCTGCTAATTTATATTTATGTAAACAATTTTAACGTGAAATATCTAATTACTGTAAAGTTTCTGGCTAATCTAACGTTCTCAAAAAAAGAAAGGAAAAGGAAAAGTGGGGAAGAAGTATATAGTTGCTTGCGAAATTTGCCTTTCCCTGACTCAGGTCCGCTTTTTCCCCTCGTTTTCCATACGAAGAGCCACCCCTTCCGATGTTGGAATCATCGATCACTGACACAGCCTGTTCACGATCTTCCTCCAAGATCCTCGGCTGTTTTCTTTAGGAGGGGTGCGGAGAAAAAATCGCTGGCCGGTTGGAGGAGAAAAAGAGGGATGAATGAGAAGCAGCTACGAGCATGCCAAAATGTACGGGGCTGCAGCGACCCGTGAAACTCTCGTAAATTGTCGATTCATTAGCGGACACCGAGAAAAAAGTTCTCTACCGTTGGCGCTGCCTTTTTTTCTCAACTCCACCCCCGTTGAATATCGGATTAAACAAGCCATAGCAGTTATACCGTGCGTTATGACGTTTTAGCATTGGTTCCATTCGTTTCGACGAAAATAAAGCCGACGTTGACTACACACTGCTCCGAATAAAGTTAGAAATACGTTTCGGACAATCAACGACTTTAGAATTTTATTTTCGCCGTTGCGTTCTGTATCGAATTTCCCAGAATCCCATTTCTTATTTGGCAAAATTTTCCGATTGGTCGTATACCGTGTGTTCTAGGATTCTTTCACTCGAAAAAGATTTTCTCAAGTTCGGTCCGTTAATTTCCATATTTTACAGCGACTGGTACGTTTTCTCAGATTTCTTAAAACAATTCTCGAACTTCCGTCCTATAAAATCTCGTGACATTAAAATTCCACGTTAATTTTCATCCTCGTCCAGCCTTTGCATCGGACTTGCGAATATTCGCAGAGTTCCCTAAAATTCTCAATAATTCCGCAATTCTTCGGGACCCTATTTCCAACGTATTCCAAGTCCTCGGTAACTTTCTGCGATTTCTGCAGCCTTCAAACTTGCGAAGAATATATTCCAACGATTACTCCTCGGTCCTTCTATTATCTGTTTTCAAACAAGTGCCATTCGAAACTTTCCCTTAAAAAGAAAAAAGAAAGAAAATAGAAATAGCCTTTTTCCTTCTTTCTGAAAGGCACATCAGTTTTATACTTTTTCCGAAGAATTCTTGGGCAACCGGTTGTCCTCGAGCGAGGCATCGGTTGCTCTCGCAATTAGCGTAAGTGGGAGGAAGTAGTTTCCCCGCGGACGCGTCCAATTGTCCCTTCCGTCGCTTCCGTCAGTCGGGAACGGTGTGAAAGGCCAGGTCCCTGAGGGAAACGAGGGTTCAGCGAGGTTCGAAAATTCGGGGGCCCGCAAAACGTTCGTCCGCAAAACCGCAGAAACCGTCATGCCGGTCCTTTGTCCGTACCAACGTCTGTCGTCTACCCGACAAAAAAACTAGGACCATTATTACTATATTACGTCACGCGAGCAAAGCGCTGCGGTGGCCATTCCTATCAACGAGGAAGTACAGATGGCACCGAATTGCGTGCGTATCCGGTCAACTTCTCTCTTTTGCCTTGTGCCATTTACTAAATTGCTCGAGAATCTTTACTTTAGCTTTTGGGCTTCGGCTGTGGTAAGAAGCTTCTGTTTTAATCTTTTCACGGATACTTTTCGACGCGTATCTGCACGTTCGAGTCGAAGAAATGGTAAATGTACACGGTTAATTACACGGTTGAAAATACGCGGCTCAAACGTTCGGAGCATGCGAGATTTTTGGAAGAAACAACGAGTTCCTTTGGTAAATAAATATTTTATTTATGATATGGTACTTTACCATGTTATATTCATGTATTATATATACAGGGTGCGGCCGAATGACATGTACAAGCGGGCACGAGGTGATTCTTTATGAAAGAATAAGGAGAAAATATGGATAAGATATTTTTTAAGGCTCAGTTTACGAGAAAATCGACTTTTATTTAACATATATAACGTATAATACTGTAACACATACAACACTGTATATGTATCTATATAACATATTTTGTATAGCGTTAAAATTGTAATTAACTAGATTCAGTGATATGGCACTTATGATATTCTTTCTTGTCAGAATAAAAGAAAAACCAGAAAGATTTATCGCATCTAAAAGCAACGTTGCAAACTTTACAGCCGGAGTGTATGTGTTTGTCTATAGATACACAGTATCTTTGTATTTCCTACAATCGTCTCCATCCTTCTCCGATTAAAATTACGTGGAAATTAAAAATTAAAAATTCAAACTAGTGTTTGCCATTTCCTTAACTCGAGTTCAGTTGCAGTTCGACTTATCTACGTATACGTTTCACAAATACAATGAACTGCAAGTGAGACTTGAAAAATGGGGAACAATTATATATCATTTTACGATCTTAACGAATTTCTCTTTAAAATGATTTAGTGCGCTCATAAATCGCTCGATTATATCAAGCCTTGATCGCAATAGAGATCGGCAATTAAATAAGAATCTGTAATTCATTCGTTGTCTGGTATATTATTTTATTTTATCTAAAGTTATACGAGCTACAAATTACATTTGAACGAAATCGTTCAGGTCTAAGCTTGACGCGTTCGTTTGATAAGAAAATGGAGCAATTTAGCGACAAATTAATATGTGTAACGGAGTGACTGAAAAAAGAGGCGTAGTAAGTCTGTTTAAAACGGGACAGCGTAATGATATAGCACGGGCGTTAATTGAACGTTTACATTGCTCTAATGCCGCGGTTACATCGTGCGTCATTCTCTAAATGGCACCACGCGACCGCCGCGATTTCAGATAGTCACGGTTCGAGGCGTTCCTCAACGTGGAAGAGCTCGACAATAGCAACAACATCGGCCCTCTTTTTAATTAGAATCTCCGATTACGCGCTCCCCCCGTGAGATTTACTGCCGCTGTTTAGATAACGACTCTCGATGATGGATGTTCGCGAAACATTGCCATCCGTGGATTTATGAACCTGAACGACAGGTTCGCTTTTTAGGAAATTAATGAGCGTTTCCATTTATTTCCCAGAAAAGTGTAACTACGTATAGATCTCTCGAATTCGCTTAATTATCAGCAGGCACCCATCTTAATAAATCTAAATTTAAATCTAAATAAATCCAAGTATCTCGCGTAGTATTCTTCTGCTGTTTGAAACATTAAGCTCGTGATACTTTTTCGTGATAGGAACAAATTATCAGAGTGTATTTGGTATACGAAATAGGTAGAGAAACATCGATTGTCGGGAGGTACTTTAAGAAGCTCTTTGCACGAGGTCAACATCTATTCGCGAAATTTTTCGTACACGCAAGTTCATATGCAATTAGACGGAATATTCATAACGTTAATTAAAAAAAACTCGCGTATTTATTTCACCGTTGAACGTTATTTTTCCTGAACTCGTCTAAAAATTCCATAAAACAGTTCTCACAAAATGAACATGTATTTTTTTTCATACAAATTACATGTAATTAAACACAACATCGTTAATGTAACGTAATATTCACTGAGAAAATGTAATTAACACATATTCGCTGTAACCTGGAAAAATTCTATAGAACAGTTCTTTTTGCAAGGTAAACACACTGTATTCGCCAAGCTTTCCGCGTAGATCACATCCAATTAAATGCAATATCCAGCTGCCTACAGCAACGTAGGTGTACAATATACACCTACATTGAGCAAATATAATTGACATCTATCGATATTTATCGCACTATCGAGAAACTTGAATCTTGAACTTGTCATCAAACCCACGTATATACGTTTTTATACAATTTCTGTTTTTTGATCGAAGATGAAGTTATATGGAACACGCACGGGTCAAGTACATCGGCAGTAAAATTCCCAAAATTTCAAAAACTAGTTTTACCTCGATCTGCGAACGAAAAATCATGCTTCAATAAACATGTAATTCAGACATTATACTCGGAAGCGCGCGTATTTCCGGTGTTCAACGCCGCCGCTCGAATTCTCAGTGGACGATGAAAGCCAGTCTTCCGGAGCCGGAAGGATACTGCGGTGTGTTTCTTCCTCGCGTAGAATCCACGACTCGTGCACGCACGCTTCTGCGAACCCAGATGGATTTCCGGTACGTGTATCGCGCGTTCCGCGCGTGCAGTCGCGAAACATTTGCAGATATTCGACGGCCAACTCGCCTACGACTTGCGGTCGAATGGAGGAAGTGGCAGCAGGTGAGCCTCAAAGGAGCTGACTTGCCTCTGCGGTTTTCGAATTGAACGGTTCGCTTCGAATTGATCGACGCGAGAAACGCTATGATGCAACGACGCCGAATGAACTTCTCCGTAGAATTTTCTGTCGAGGTTCATCAAGAATATTTCGTTGAATAGCGAAGTCCTGGTTAGTATAGTTTTTAGGATTTGTCGTAGACGAACATTCATCGAGTTATTTCCACTGAAATTTAGCTTTGGTGTTTTCCGACTGCACTTTTTAATTTACCTTGTTGTACGTACATATGTTTTTTAAGTAGGATTTTTGTACTTTTTAATTAGTTTATTAAATATCGCAGAGACTATTCTTTCAAATTTACTGTAGGCGGAAGTTTGCAAAATTATTAGAAATTATTTTCAGCGAGATGTACGCTATTTTTGGTGTTTGTCGGCCTTGGTCGATAAGCAATTTCAGTGAATTTTGTTTATCGTTGAATCGTCTTTAAATTCTTTGCTATTTCTGTCCACTGTTTTTTTCGTTTTTCGAATTATCTTCGCTTTATCGAATTATCACTTAAGGAAAATTGTAAACGCATTGACGAGCATCCCAGAATTTTGTCAAACTTTGTGGGAACACAGAACGGTATAAAAAGTAGACTCAAATAGAATCGACCCAATTTACCTCTGAAATATATATACAATATATTATAATAATGAAAATATATCTATCACCATACACAAAATGCTAATTAGTCTGTTTCTTTGATGTGAACCCTTTATAACAGCAGGGTACATAATTAAACGTTATGGCCAGACCACGTACGTGGAGACATTGTGTCATATATGAGGGTTATATTCCAGCGGAAGCTGGAATCGTTCGTTAGCCTTATACAGGGTGTCCTATAAAAATTAATTAGACAGAAGTTGGTCAAAGTAATTGGACGTGGCGAATCAGAGGAGTGTGTTTAATCGTTTCATTTAACCAAAAGAGGTCTAATCGATTAATGGCCAACAGCAGCCCAGTTGAAACGTTCGACTGACGTCGGTTCAGGTTAGCTTTTCAGTCGATTCTCCAGGCACCTGTTATGGATCGCGTAGATTTTTAAGAGACGGTCTACCCTGTAATTTACGTTGGGTCTTCTTCTGTCGCGAGGGTTGCTTCTTTTCGCTTTGGCCAACTGCCGATTATCATAACTGCTAAACTTCCTCTGAAAGACACCTTCGAGCGTTTCATTGTGTCCCTGTGGAGCTTGGCCGTTTCATTAGGCGGAGGTCAGGTTCTCCGAACGGACAAACGTCTTTGGCAAGTCCTTCGTCGTGAAAGTGGGTCTTCTCCGTGTCGTTCTGCTTTCGTAAATATTTTAACGTTCTACCCTGTCGTTCCCCATTCTCGGTGAAAGTGGCTGCTTGTTAGAAGGCGGAAGACAATCTACGCATCTACCTGTTGTCGAACGCTAGTTGTAGCTGCAACGAGACGATATTGTATTTGGGGACGAATAAACATTTCCGGATTACAGGTGGTGTTTATTACAGAAATCAGAGGCACAAAGAAAATTTTTGCGATTTAAGAAAGGAAGAAGAGTATTCAATAGTTTCAGAAGAAAGATAAAGATAAAAGATAAAGGTAAAAGGATATTAAAGAATCTCAGAATTAAAGGATGCTGATCTCTAAGAGAAGAACTCCGAAAGAAAAATTTTCTGAAATATGGCGAAAGAATATTAAAAGACTTTTAGAGAGAGGAGAATTCTACTGGGAAGAGAATTTCCGAAGTACAGAATTTCAGAAGGAGAGTATCCTGAAAGATGCCGAAGAATTTGCGGAAGAAAAGGTCCTGTAATTGACTGTGGAAAAACGTCCCGCCCCTAGAATTTTTCACTGGGTTCCGCTGATTTTCGAAAGGGAAACAGAAGGAAATTAATAGTATCGGGTCACGGGGACACGAGCAGGACACGCTGCAGTGTCCCGTTAACGAGGAAATAAATGCCTGCCAATTTTTCACCAGAGACAGCTCCACGCCTTCTACCGCCGCCCCCAACCACCCCCATCCGGTACCAGAGCCAGATGAATTTTTAATTTCACAGGTCCGCGTTTTCCGGCATCCGGGGAAAGCCAAGCCGTCACAGGCCAGATTATACGGGGGCTCGGGGATATTAATTCTTCATTCCGTTTCTCTTTCCGTGGCCATTCCGACCGAGCGGACTTCGACTCTCACGGATTTCATCGAACCACCACTCGTCGAGAGAGATGCGTCGCTTCGACGATGATCCTTTGAAGTCTCATCTGTGCGTCTATTATATTAAAAAACGGTATCTTTTGTTCTCGTTCAAACACTCAATTCGCAGCCTATTAACTTCGGACTTATTCATTTTAATTGGTATTTTTCATCGATCGAGCGTCATTATCATGCAAAATGCGATATACAGCACGTATAAAATACGAAGTAGAAATAGATGGATGATTTAATAGTTCGATCGAAGCTGTCGTGCTCGTTAGTGACTGGACGATACCAGTTGAGAATTGATGATTCAAAGAAGATAATTTAAAGGTATGGAAAATAATTCTTCCAAAATATAAAAGCACTATACTTTCCGAGGAAACCTTCCAACTAACGTCTGTCTATCTACCACCCTGCAATTTCAATTCGCCAACTATTAACGATACTCCAAAGCGACAACATCAACCATCGATCATCCTCTCGAAAACCTGGTGCCCGTAGCCTCCAAAAATTCCCACAGGCATCCTATCGCAGTCACAGAAGCTCCGATTAACGTCCGTTTATCTACCATCCTCGAACTCGGATTCGAAAACCATGGACGATGCTCGAAGGTATCCGAATCAACCACCGGGCGTCTTCCGAAAGCAGAAATACGCTCGTACTCTGGAGAAACCTCGTCGGAAGCGGTTCGCCCTCTTTCGCAAACGGGAAAACCCAGCAGCATCCGCGTGTTCGTGCGAGGCGAAGAGAAGCGGAGCGCGAATTTACTGGAAACGGGGTCTTCAACCCTCGGCGTCGCTGTGGCCTTTCGCCACTACGAACCAAGTAATCCTCGCATGCCCGGGGATTTATTCTGCCCGGTGCATGTGCCAGGCGTTTGGGCGACGGGACGCGTCGCAAAAACGTAGGCGCCGGCGCTATGCGGAGGCCAACACCGCCAAAGGCCCCGTTCCCGGTATTATTTTCGGCCGTGAGAGAAAAGACCCTCTCCGCCTCTCCTCTTTGCTCCTCTTAATACGGCGAAATCCAAAACGACGAGATTTATCGGCGACAGAGGGGACGAGGACGACGATACGACGAAGAGGAACGAAGAGTCACAGGGCCCCGGCCGAGGCCAAGTGTTGGATCTTTTTGATTGCTTCCGACAGAGAGCCGGCTGTCGTTGCCTTTGAAGGCTCGTCGATGAAGGATTATTCATCCGCGATGGATAATTTCGACAGGGGGAACCGCGGCGCTCTTTCTTTGTCCACGATGCCTGACGGTTCTACGGAACGCGGACTACGACGAATGTCAACCCTCTGAGATTTGTAGAACTTCCCTTTTTTCTTTTTCTTTTCTCGTCGTTTTGTTCTTGTTGGCGGCGTGGCGTGGCGCGGCGTTAGCTTCGGTTTCGTTGCGGGAGGATTTGCGGTTTCTTGGCTGGATTACTCGGCTGTTCGGTGGGGTTGCATAGCTTGGTTGGATTGGCGCGGGGTTTCAAGTAGAAAGACGTTCCCTTGCTAAGTTTGCAATGTTAATGTACGGTATATCTTATGGTTTCTAGGATGCGTACGGTTACCATATCGGTGAATGTACAGTTTATAGCGTATATCCTTACGATATGTTGTTTATATAGTCAAATATAGTTAGAATATCGTATATATATAGTTTCTTCTTATATTGTATAATTACAATATTGCATTTTGAAACTTGATTTATGTTCGGATTTCGTAGCTTTGGGTTTCCTTCGATTTAGGTATTTTCCAAGATAGAATCACTTCATTCGTTACTCGTTTCTTAACGTACAAATGCTTCGATTTACGTAGACGATAAACAACCGTCCTAAAGAAGACTGAGCAAAATTGAAAGATACTCTATATATTGCAGCACATCTTGTTCGCCGAGATGAAGACAAGAACAATGATCGTTCAACGAAGAGGGACAGGTGAAATTAACGGAGCAACAGTTCGCAAGGATATGTAACTATACGCATCCTTCGGAGCGCGTTTCATCCTCCAAAGATCCAATCGTACGAAGATTTCCAGATACGAGAAAGTCAAATGAGAAGTGATATGAACAACATTTCGTTTTCTTTCTGAAAAACAGAGGAATCGTTGTGAAATTAACGGAACAAAAACAAGGAAGGATATTTAGCGATGTGTCTCGTATATCGTCCAGCGTGGTATAATAATGCAGGGTGCTTCTCGTTGAGCGCAAATCCATGAAAATAAGAGGAGAAAAGCGGTTTCACCGGCGCGCTCTACGTACATATCGCGGCTGTGCACGTTTTCGTACTAGATGAATGCAAATACATATATCAAGAGGGTTGCTCGAGTTCCTTCCGCGACGTCGTCCGCTTGTTTTACTTTATTCGTTTTGCCCGTGGCTGGTGGCTGCGCCGGGTTTACCCGCGAATGAAAATTCAACGAAGACCGGGGGTGTTTCAGAGGAAAAATGGGGGAGGGCGGCGGCAGCGGCGGCGGTGGCGAGAAAGGGGTTGGCGGGTTGAAGAAACTCGCTCTAAATGAAAACGTTATTCCATTGCGCGGTGAGTCCGTTTCGTTTATAACTAAGATGGAAACGTGACAAAAGCAAGGAGTGAGATTATTATTCGCGTAATGACCTTTTCACGCAACCCTCCGTTAGTTGCTGCGATGAATCCCTCTCGGGCAAATCGACCGACTTGATGAAGCAGCTAAATCCTGCTTTTTAATATACATACTTATCCTTGGTCTTATGAGATTTGTTTGTACGGTAACATGGTGGCCGAGGATTTTGCGAAGGATTTCTTTAAGGCTATATAGAATCGCGGACATGGTCCTTACGATTTTCTTTGCAATCAGATTCCTAGGTATTAGAAGCATTTGAAGTTTGATATTTGATGGCTTTTCATCTGCTTGTCGCGAATGAATATTTCCTAGGTATATTTGTATTTATTAAAAGATTGCGACAGTTTGATACCATTGCACGAATGTTAATTTATTTTGCAACGTGGTAGAACGTAACTAAAAGAGGAATATTATTTATTTATTTCATTCGATTCGTGTCGTCTTTTCATTCCAATTTATCCAATTTATCTCACGTAATATTATTTCCTCTATGTGGAATCCTAAGCAAAAGGCATGAATTCAAGATGTTTAGAAATGATCTCCACAGAACAGTCGAAATTATCTAATTTAAAATGATATAAAAGCCCACAGATTACTTGCTTTTCAGTCCGTGAGATTATTTTGCAGTACGCATTACGCGAGACAGATTACGGACAAATTATTTGCACGCGCTATTCCGATTTATCGATGCCTGTAACCGATAACCTGATATCGCTTGGAAATGCCGGCGGTAATTAAAATGTAGCGAGTCGAAAGCAGAAAATACAAAGCAATAAATTCCCCGAATCATGAATAACGATGGAGAAGTTTGATTTTAAGGATCGATCGAGCGTGCTGCTTAATTAGGAGCGAATCGTCCAGGTCTCATAAGTACGTGAAGCGTGGTGTCACTATTAAAAATTCCCGGCACGAGAAATCGATAAAAAGCGAACTGATCGGTTCCGCGGGGTATCAGCCGCGATGCGAGCGACAATTAATGGCTGCCGGACGGAAGTCGCTTTATGTTTTCATCTTGGCCCGTCCGCCACGGCGTTAATTACTTGTCTTCTTTCTCTTCGACGATCGAGAATCGCATTTTGCGCTCGGCAATCTTCCTCGCTACGTTCCACACGAGAATATTATATCGATCATCTTTAAGTAACGTTTACGATGGAATTTTAACTTATTTTTAATAGTGGAATCACACTCGTAATATCGGATTACTGTCTCGATCCAATGAACGCTGGCTGTATTTCAATCAACTTTTCTATCCTTGGAATTTAATATTCCATAAGAAACGTAATGTACATTATGGATGTTCGATATATTCATTCGCATCCCTCTGTGAATTTCTTCCAACAAACTCTTCCTCTGTCAAAACCTGACATTACGTTGCAGACGTAGTTTACATTTTAAAAGTGTCAAACAAAAAGTATTAAGAACGATTACATGTTCGATATATCCATTTACATCCCTTTTGGAATTTCTTTTAACGAAACGTTTCTCCTTCAAGACTGAACGTTCCCTAAGAAACGTGATTTACACTTAACAAAAATGTTAATAGCTTCTAAAAAGAACTTGCGTCTTCGATGTGCTAGATTTTGTATTTTTTCGTAATTAATATTAATTAAAGTGAAGATAAAAGCTTCATAAGAAGCTTAATTTACACGCTAAAATTGATAATATCTTCTGAAACTAATTGTATCTTCAGTATATTCATTCACGTTCCTTTTTACATTTCTCCTAATCACCTGTCCCACTATCAAAACTCATCATTTCGTAAGAAACCTAATCTACGCTTTAAAAATGTCACGTGGCTCCTAAATTAATTACATCTTCGATATATTCATCCATCTCTTCTTGGATGCTTTGCAATCAATTTTGCTAATGTCTCTTAAAATCATCTCTTCTTCAACTTCTTTCAACCAATTCTTCCAGCATGCAAAGCAAACGTTTTATCAGAACAGCTGTTCACAGCTCCTAACAACGATCTTCCTAACAACAATGTTTCTTCCAAGCAACCTCCCCACCCTCGAAGCTTAAACTCGATAAAAAATCCACTCCAGACTCGAGAAACGTTAACAGCACCTGAAACCAATCGTATCTTCGACGATTCACACTTTACGATCGTTCACCCCTTTCTGCGTGTGTCTTCCAAGCAACCTTTTCACCCCCGAAACTCAATCTGCTGTAACAAATTTAATCTTCGCTCCGGACGACGTTAACAGCATCTGAAACCAATCACATCGTCGATATATTTGTTCTTCTTAAATTCGTCGTTCAGTCTGAAAAAAGCTCGATACACGTTTCGTAAGAAACGCAAGCAACGCCGCGAAGATCGTCGACGTCCATCCAACGAATCCACCAGCCGCACAAATCAATCGCAATTTATCCTCTCGCAACGAGGCGACGAATGGGCGGGGGTATTTCGGCGTCGATCAGCTCGCAGGTCCGAAAGAAAGGATCGCGCGGTCTGGCCAAGATGAAAACATAAAACGATTTTCGCCCGGCGGTCGTTAATTGTCGCGGCCCCGAAACACTTGGCGGGTCTCGGCCGGCCTCGGTTTTTGCCGTTTTCCAGGCTCGGCTCGCCGCGCCGCGCCGCGCCACTCCGCTCCGCTCCGCGGAGACGGCCATCTTTGCGAGCCCACCGGTCCGATGGAACACAATGGACGATCCAACGCCGGTGCACCGGTGCATACAGCACACTCACGCAACCATCCGTGTGCCCGTGCACGCGTGCACACTCCTCCATGCGACGTCTAATTGATGCTGGGAGAGCGGCCCACACGCACCGAGTCAATCTTCCTTCGTTCGGACGTTTTGCCGCCTCTACTCCAACGTAATCCGCTGCTCTCTCTTCCACTTCTCCTACGGTGGTCTCTGTTTCACCTTCGTCCGCTCTTTCGACGTTTCTTCTCCGTTTAGCTCACGTCAGATTCTACGTTGTGCTCAGGCTGCTTTGTAATTGGCATTGATACTATAACTAGGATGCCTTTCATTGGTAGCGTAATTAGGGATCATTTTACGTGGGAAATACGTCAGGAACGTATGGTACGATTTTTGGGTATGAGCACTAGGTAGGACAAAATAGGGTAGGTTGATCCTTTGTTCAAAATTTTGTATATTTTCTATCAATAGTTGCTTGTCTAAGATTCATAAATAATTTAAAACGCGTACCGTATTACCGAAAATTGGTCACGCTGCCTGTCACGTGACAAACTTGCTTTCTTTCTTCGTCAGTTACCTTTGTCGGTCGCCACGCAAATAACGAACAGAGTACGCGTCTCTGTACCAAACTATCGACAATTTACCTAGTCCGGTTTAAGTTTGCCTGATCTTCACTGGATTCGACATGAATCTCAACCGACCTAAACATCGTTACAAAAGACATTATCAAAATTGTCATTTTATTTCTCTCACACTGGTCTATCATCTTATCTATCGTTTGTAGCAGTCGACGAATGAAACGCACACGCTGCAAACCGAACATGAGAAGCGAAGTCTCTCGGAAACGAAGAATGATTCCGTTCTACGGCCTGGACTTCTTATTCCCCGCGGAATCACCCTCTTTGAACCGCGGCAACGTCGGTTATAAGTCATCCTGTATTACACGAACGCTTCTCATCTTGCGAGTGATCGGTGGATGGTTCTCTCGGCGCAGAGTCGCCGTAGGACTTGCGTCACAGCGCGGCTCTCGTATCAACGTTATTAATTGCCGGCCGATCGAGATATCGGGCCTCGATCGGCCGCATCACCTTTCCAGGAGACGAAATCTCCTGCGGTCTGTGCCTCGGCTCTTGTAAAAACGTCGGCTCGCCGCGAGTGCTCGCGATGTATTAGGCATAAGGGTGGCTACGAATACGAATCCCCGAACGAGAAAGAGACGGTAACACGGTGCTCGGACTTTTGTTGTTCGTTGACTCGAGGGTTGATCGTAAATTCGCTCGATTGCCTCGACGTTCCGCGAACCCGACGCGATCGGAAACGGGGATGCAATGCCTCGGATCCGGTACTCGGAATCGAGAAATCAATTTTTTTGCCCAGGCGGACGCAGGCTCTCCAGTCGGTTCTCGAATCAGCTGTTGATCGAGGCCCGCGTAGAATGAGGAACGTACTCGCCGTGGCCGCTTCTTACGTTGGTTAAGATTTATCCCGAGAGTCGCTTTTTTCTCTGGGCCGCCTCGCTCGCGGACCGTCGCCTAATTTTATTCGTGTAATGGCTTCCGAACGACCGGTGTAATGGCGGGAGAAAGGTGTCCGCGTCGTGGATATACGTTGGGCCTCGCCTCGATAACCTGGTGCTTGTGCGAATTCACTCGAGTCACGCAGAAGTGAAACTCGTCGGTGTGTCATACTCCCAGGTTACGTTAATGCAACCTGTCGTTTACAGTTGTTTTCTGCGCTCATGTTACAGTATCCAATTTTATTTTCCAACGTGGTAGCTGTGGATGAGCGCTTAATAAGCTTCTCGTTATCTCTTCTATCCAGAGTGTAGGATTTTGTGAAATTTGTTTTATATCGTTTCATTGAATTATGTACGATCCATTTTGTGGCAATAGAACAAAATCGATCGTACGTGATTCAATATTATAGTATAAAACAAAAGAAGTTGTCTATTATATTTCCTTATAAACGATTAATCACAGCTAGGCACTAAAATGCTGGAGCCTCTAAAATTCCCCAGTATTTCTAACGCGATCTAACTTACATGCAGCGCATAAATACAATACGACTATTATGTTAAATGATATAATATAAACATGTACACGTCTCTTACAATTGGCGATAGGTAGATACTAAAATCCACTAAAAGCTTCGAAAAATTCTCCTTCAAATGGTAATAGTATGCGAGAAATAAAAATTCAGACCTCTTTCAGAAACTTGCATACCGATGTCCAATTAAGGGTTGACTTAAATCCTACGTGCGAAGTAATTCCGACACCCTTTAACTCATCCTTAAAATTCCCATTAGAAGATGAAGCGAATGCGGTGAACTTGTGTCGTAGAAATTTACACTTTATCCACGGAATCTTTCCGGTGGCGCGTATAAAATGGGCGAATGGAAAGCGGTTGGATTGGCCGCGAGCCGGCTGGCCCGTAAATCCGTCGCGCTCGCCGGAAGTCGGAAACGCGTAAATCGCGGGAAGCTCGCGACGGCCGCGCGGAATTTTCGGCGATCCTCGTAAAGTCAGTGGACTGGTGGCGGGGCGATGGAGTCGGGCCGGTTTCGTAAAGGGCACCGCGGTAATATTCACAGGCCATTTGCGGCACAATGCCGCCACGTTAACGACGACAATGGACGCAATAATGAGCGGCTCCGGCCAAGAAACTCCTACCTGCGCCTCCGCAGTTCCTTTCGTTCCTACAGACCTGCGGATCGCCACTCGTGAATCTGTGTATCAGGAAGCATATAATGTTTGTTCGCAAATTTCCGCCCGATCGTTTGAACTCCGGCCATTTCGCTTCGAATTCCTCGATGATGAAGAGTATCGCATGCTTTGCCTAATTTTCCAATCGATTTTGAAACGAGGTTGCAAAACCGGGAACAGTTACGCCAAGTAAGACAGGTTTATGAATGGGAAGATGTTTCTTCCGTGGAGTTTACGCAGTTTGGAGTAGGATTTACGTGGAGTTTAATTTAAAAAGTTGAGTTTTATCTTGTTACACTGTGTGCAGCGAGGATTTTTGCGACACCTGACTATTTAGTCTGGGGCATTGCTTCTTCAATCGTTAGAAGTTCGTCCAACCTTTAAACATTCTCAAACCCAATACAACCAGACTTGCAAATGTTTTAATAGGAATTTTCCACTATCCGCTGCATTCGTCCACTGTCCAACTACGAAAAAGTGTCAAAAATGAAACATGGCGTTAATCGTTAAATCATTAAACATTCTCAAACCCAATGCAACCACACTAGTAAACATTTAATAGGAATTTTCCACTATCCGCTGCATTCGTCCACTGTCCAACTACGAAAAAATGTCAAAAATGAAACATGGCGTTAATCGTTAAGCTCTTAAACATTCTCAAACCCAATGCAACCACACTCGCAAACATTCTAATAGGAATTTCCCACTATTCACTGCATCCGTCCACTGTCCAACTACGCAAAAATGTCAAAAATGAAACGTGGCGTTAATCGTTAAGCCCTGAAACATTCGCAAACCCGGTCAAACCATTCCTTCAAACATCTTCATACCAATTTTCCCACACGAATATTCGAATCTTCGTTGTCCACTGCTATCGGAGCTCGCATCTTCAGTAGAGCAGGTTCATCGAACTCTGGTTATCCTCGAAGCGCGAACGAGGAAAACCGCGCGGGAACCAAGCGTTGAGGCCGATGGAAGAGGAGGCGGAGGAGTGGAAGGCAGGCGCGAGGGCGGTGGGAGCGTGGCGCGTCACGGAGACAGGTAGAAATGACATGGAACGACGAAGCATGCGGCGTATGACGGGAAAACAAAAGAAGCCAATAATTTCGGGCAATTTGGGGGCAGCAGCGCGAGACCCGCGCGCCTAAAGGAACTCGCGTGACCGCTTGTCACGGGGCTGCGCGGCCGTGCGACTGGCCACCGCGTCCTCGCGCTCTGCCTGTGATTTTCCTCGCCGCTTCTCGCAAAACTGCGAGATTTTTCGAGTTCGCCATTCTACGATGTAACGCGCGTAAACTATAATGACGTTTGATTTCGTTGGTTTTGACGGTTTTTTGCTTGCTGAATCGTTGTTTTGTGGGGAGTTTCGCAGGCAGGAATTCGAACTGGAAATTGGAATTTTATTATAATTGATATGAATATCAAGTAAGTAATTTGGAAAATTATATATATGGAACGTGGATTTTTGTTGTGTTTATGAGAATTTTGAGAAATTTACAAAACGTGGACGTGATGTGCAAAGATATATAAAACGTCCAGAATAGAGTACTCGCTATAGCAAATGATTTATGGGCAAAAATTCACTCGAAAAGTCCCGATTATACAAGCAGATTTATAAATGGAAGTTCAAGAGAAGAATCAACATTCTACAGATTAATCGTGCCGATGATCGTGAAGATGGTATCTAAAAATAAAAAAAGCATAAAACTGGAAGAAGCTGATTTTCTAATTTATTTTCTCCTATACCAATCTACGTTACAATAACATACAAGAATATTTGCGTGAGAAATATCTGACTCGAGTCACTCTCATAGTCTCTGTCGCTATTTATCAATGAAATTTATGAACTGTTTAAAGAAAAAAAAAAGGAGTTATAATAGTACGAGATGATTTCTAAACTACAATCCATAAACTATCGATTAGTATGATTTGGAATCACTGTGAAGACATTTCTCTTTAGAATGATCTGTACTGAAGCGGACAAAAATATAAATAATAAAATAAAATACAAGGTGGTCCAAAAGTCCAGAGTAGTAAAAATTCAAACTCATGCAAATAGCGGCGATAATAACAGCTGGAGGAATATCGATTTCTCTGATTAGAATTCCTCGAGCGTGGAAAGAACGTCGACTACGTACACACGATCGGGTTCATCGATGATTCCCATAGGTTCGATTAATTTATTTGCAGAGGCGCGAGCAAAGAGCGCGAGAAATTAATTGATGGAACACGTACGCGTTATTTCATCGACGATTACGACAGATAGGCGGCAAGTCGGCCAGCGAATTCGCTGAAAGCGTGGCCACGCGAACGTCTACGCGGACTAATATTAGCATAATACGTGGAATTAGCATATTTCTACCTACGTCTGGTCGTCGATATTTATTCGCACACGAGATCCGACCGAATTCTCGAAATATTTCGGACCGAGTTTCTCTGTTTGCCTCGCGCGTTAATCGCCCACATCTCGAGTATCTTGGCGTCTCTTGGAGCACCGTGGACGTTTCAATTAATGCACCGAATCTGCGAAATATTCTATCTTTTGTTTACTAAAAATTGGTCTGCCAAATGCTTCTCTCAGCGCAACTGTTACCAAGAAAATTCCAATTAAATCGTCGAGGAATATTTACGAATATTAGTAAATGGCGAATCGTTAGAAGTTTGTCCGACTATTTCGATATTCGTCTTATTCGAGAAGAAGCGTATATTTCTATTTATTTGGATTAATAGCAGAGCCCATGATTTTTCTAAGGAGCGTTCCGATTTAATCGAAAAGGTAGCATCTCTAGCATAGAAGCTCCAGTGACGCGATCGTTACACTTGTACAAAGTCGTCTAAATTAGGATAGAACATAGGATATATCTACTCACAGTCTCTACGATTAATCTACTTACTTAGTGATAACAGAAACCATAACTTTTTATTTCAAAGAAGCTTCTATCGAACCGAAAAGGTCGCCCGATTTAGGATAAAACGTGGGAGCTATTTAATTTCTATCGAATATAGATTCTCATAAATATATACAAAAAAATATATACGTCGGAGATGAAAGAACATCGGGGCCTTTCCTTTGGGATTCTTGGGAAAATCTCCAATACTTTAGTCTAGACTTTTTATTATAACCGCACTTAAGTAATAAAACTTAGAAGTAGCTGTTTATGATTTAATCCGATTATGTTTGCCCGAGATTTATGACAGTAGACTTGGGCTCTAATAAATCTAAAAGTAATAAATCTGGTCGCTAAACGTAGCTACGGCCACGGGATGGACGTTTTTACCTAAAAGAGGTATGACGTAGTTGTATAGTTCTCCTTAAAAATATAGTTGAGACAAGAGGTACAGAGAGGTACAGAGTAAAGTACATAAGTTCAGTTCCACTTGGACTTTTGAGAAGTAAGCGCATTTGCTATCCTGTTGAACCTAAGACTATTGTCATTAGCATGTTAATTGTCAAATTCTGTGATAGTCATATAATCACCTTGTCAATTTATTATTATATTCATTTAGTGACTAAGCAATCATTGTTATTGTAATATAAGTCTCTAGTGAGAACTTACTATTGTTGAAGTGGTCACCACTTCTAAGAAGACTCTACATCTGGTCTTTTCAGTTTTCTCAAGCACTGAAGCCATCGACAGCGTATAGACAACAGACTGTGACGAAGGTAGACCCGGGCTGAGTCGTAACCCAACTGTCAATTTTCTTTTTTCGAACTGTATTATAAATTTCGCACTTACAAGAATAGAATGACACTGAACCGGAAGAAGGGGTTGTACAAGAACAGAGGCTAGAAGAAGAACTGCCCGAGCTGGCTGAAGTCTCGGTTTATATGTTTTTTGGTTTGAGGATGTTGAGGGGGCTCGGTGTAGGTTATGATGTGGAAAAGTGTCCGAAGTTCGCGGGTCGAGGTCTTATCTATGATGTGAATTAAGGCGTGTCATAGCTTCTGTGTAGGCTATGATGATAAGGCGGTGATGTGTCCAAAAGAGTGCGAAGCTCGGCGATTGATATCCTATCTTTAATGTGGATTGATATGTGATTGATGTCACAATGGCTTCGGGGCTTTCAGTTATGGGGTAACACTGCTAGCGTGCGGATCTGGACCAGCTCAAATTATATTCCTACTTCTACTTACACTTCTGTATTAAAATATATTTTCTACTTTATAATTTATCCACGCGTTCCTCCCTTCATACAACTAATAACCTCAGCAATTATTGTGTAGTTTAATTGCTCATTGCCAATGAACTTTATTCTGTAATAATCATATTTGTACCACATTAACTATCACCTACATTGTATACTAAAAAATGGCTAATCCAAATGAAGGTTCGTAAATGCAACCCTAATGCTAACTCGACATATATATACATATTTAAAAAAAACCAAGGTTTTCTTCGAAGTATGCTCCGTAAAGGGAAGAACGTTCTTTTCATTACGATCGACCGTGCCATCGATATTTTTCTATAAATTGAAAGAAAACACTATCGCTCGGAGGAAAATACGAAGCAGCCGGAGTAGCCTGACGGCGGTAGCACACCCACGTAGTCGAGAATGTAACAATAAGCCAGATTACAGTGATCCCACGGAAATTTACGATTTAGCCCAAGCCCGTCGAAGCAGGTAATCATCTCCGGCAGATTGTTATTTCCACGCGAATCCTTCCGTCGCGTTCCTTCTCGAAATTCCTTCGTCCCGCGACGCGATTCACGTCCTCTTCAAGTTTTCATCATGTTCCACCGACAGTTTCCTTCGTATAACATCGACTTTCTTTCGCCACTCGTATCGCGTTCCTTCTTCAGCTTCTTTATTTCACCATACGTTACGATTTTATTTAACGATACGTTAAAATTAATTATCTCCTATCGAGTTGGCAACTAAGTGATTGCCACCTGATGACAAAATCCGCAGTCACTTAGTTGCCAACCAAATATATCTTCGTTGAAATTACATTTCGTCAATTGCGTGGTTGCTTTCGCAGATTTCTCCGAATTCTCAAATGTAGTTGAAGGAAGTTTCAAGGAGTTTAGTTGGCGGTATCGTTTCGTCGAAGCTATCGGAGTGTGCGTGCAGAGATCGTTTTCTTGTAAGTCGCCACGTTGCTGTACGCTATGTTACGTTGTCGAACAAACTCGTAATTATTGTACAATTGGATTACTATAATTACATTGCTTCGTTATACTATATTAAGTTCCTGAAAATCACTTAATATAATTTAAAGCTACCCTAAACCATGTTTACCTACGACGATACTACTCGAGGATTAATAAAATGGCAGCGTTGTATCCTGAAATCTCAACCATCTTTAGGCTGTCTTGCGCAATTGTACGAATATTACCAGCGAAATTGTACAAGTTCAAAGATTCCAGTATTAATATACATGCACAAAATTAATATATCAAAAGGTGTGCCAATGAAAGGATTAAAATTTCGCAAGTAAATACAACTGACAAATTACCTATCTTATTGTACGATTATAAGATTGTGGAGAAAGAAACCTCTACGATTTACGACCTGTAACTTGTCAATTTATTAATATCATTAACCGTTAAATAGACTGCGTATTTCTAAGAAATTTCGTACTTTTATAATAAGTATATAATAAGTATATATATTAAAATAAGTATAAATTAAATAATAATATAACAAGTAGCTACATTTGCGATACTTTCTACGCCTACCAAATTTCCCGTAAACGTACAAAGACCAACGCAGTCTACTCGCTAAATATCACGTTGTCCCAAAAGTTTCTTTCGTTTCATAAGGAAACGATAGGACGTGCGATATTTTTTATCGAATTGCGTCTAATTCATTTTGTGGCAATTGAAGAAAATACAACGCCAAGTAATACTAAGCAAATTACCGCGTGGATGAGCCGAGATCTTCTCAAGATCCAAAGAAATATTCACACCTCTATTATCATGCCAATTTCTTTATTTAAACTGCATCGTACCTTCCGAAGCTCCGCTTATAATTCCTACTTTTTTCCTCTGCGCTAAAAGCGACTGGACAACGTGCCAGTGATATACGCTCGTAATTTAAATGCAAATCGTTCGGACAGCGTTTCCAGGAAAGCGAAACGTTTCGACACGGCAACGATTCGCTCGTCTTAATCGTTGAATCGCCAACAGCGTGGACAAACGTGTTTTGACAGTTTTACAACATAGGTGTACGGTGTTATTCGCTGTCGGCACCGTTGGATAATAAATAACTCTCATTCCACGGGGACGGTGCTGAGGGCACTCCACATCCTGGCGATGCGAGATGAGTATAATATAAGCGTGGCAACGCTTCCGTTCTTTAACCGCTTATTAAACGCGCTGCGCGATTCTTGCGATGATTCGTGGAATTATCGGCACGGTCGCCTTATCCCGACAGCCAAATTTGTTTCAATCGTTGAGGCTTCAACGCGCTGAAATATATCGTCGATCGGTGGTCTTGACAGTTTATTGACGTAAAACGCGTTCTTAAAAATGTTCGTTGCAACGAATCGGATGAGAAACTGTTTCAAATGTGAATCGAACGAGAATTGAAAGAGATTCTCGTGATATAACGAGGATGACGATGAAGATGAATATAAAGGAAAGATTCGATGTTTCGAGCGTTCTAATGACCGAAGGTATACTAATTTTTTATAGTGGAAAAGCTTCGAGCGACTTGAAAGTTCAATCTCTTAGAGTAGAAAGACGAAGGAAAAAGAGACTACGAGAAAAATTGAGGTGATGATGTGCAGGAGTTCTGCATCTTGATCTAATCTCCATAATGTTTCAATCTTCTTGAGTCTGACGAAGCTTTCAATTTTCGTGCGAAAATTTGGGAACAGTTGAAAATTCAACTTGCAAGGATCTGGAAACCAAAGAGAGAGGATCTTAAGAAACATGAAAGATTGTGATAAAGCGCTATACTTGTAACTCATTCAGCAACCCTATCACCAAAGACGTACACGTACAAAATTTCATCCAAAGATATGGAGCAATCTTCGCTTCTCGGTTGAAACAAATGTTTCCTTATGTTTGTCAGAGAAGCAAGAATATTATAATTAGAAGTGTCATATCTAAATATAATTAACCACATCTTCGATACCACAAAACATATTGTATATAGCACAAATAAATATATCATAACTAAATACATGATGAAGCTGGTACTTGTAAAGGTAGTATATCGTAAATAAAATATTTATTTACATAATCAAATAATCGTTTCGTTCGAGATCCCAGTATGATCTCTGTACGTTTGACCGTATTTCCAAAAATCATCGATCGGCCCATCGATCAACCTTAACCGAAACTGCAGCTCGATCGCTGCAAAACTCGTGAAAATACCGATACTTCTAAAAATGGAAGAGTCGAAGAAAGAAGGTCAGAGTGGAAGGAAAGAAAAATCGTAATGGGAAGAAAAATCAGCGGTCTCGCAGCGTCAGCTTGGCCGGGGTGACGGGCTGGTACGATCTGTGTGGGTCGGAGTCGACCAGCGCGCGGACAAACGGAGCGAGTGGTCTTCGAAGGGGCACGGTCGAGCATGCCCCGTCTCGTGGGTGGCCACTATGATTTCTTCGGGGCTATCTGCCGATCTCAATAGCCGAGTAATTCCGGCGCGCGGCCGTCCCTCGCCTCTCGACGCCGCGCGCCGCATCGCATCGGCTGGGCCAGACCGAGCGAAGCGCATTCTGACACCTACGACTGGCCATGAGACACGGACGCGGGCAAAAACCGGCGAAAGAAGGGAAGCCCGGGTCCGGTTCTCGCTGGTTAAGCCTCCCGTCGGCCGTAGAGCCAACCAGAAACCAGAAGAACCACTCTGGAACACTCGGCTAGCCACACCTCTGCGAGCTGCCTCCGTTTCTTCCTCTTCTCTCCCTCTCGCCTTCTCTCCGCCATCCCCCTCGTGTAGCCCTGTTCCCGGCCCCCTTTCGCATTTTTTTCGTGCCCCGACGGCGAGAGCTGGAGCCCTCTGGCGGCGCGACCAGTCGTCAATCGACCGCTCTCTCCCTGGCTCTCCCTCGATCTCCCGCCGATTCAGCTCCGGAAACGTCGCTTTTCGAGATCTTGGTTACGCAGTAGCTGATGTTTTGCCACAAGCAGACGTTGATTCGTGTCGATTCGAACGCGATTTTCCGCCGTTTGAAGTTGTTTGACAGTTTTCCGACGGTGATCGCGGAGCTGAAGCGATATAGAAGTTGATTCGCGTTGATTCCAGACCGATTAGTCGAGATCCGAACGTAGTTGACACGTTTTTCCACGTTGTTTGGTAAATAGAGGCGAGAGACGTCGATTTGTACAGGTTCGAGGATGACCTCTGCGCGTTTGAAGATGTTTGACCAGCTTCCCGACGTTGGCTGTTCAGCAGAAACGATAGACGGTGATTCGTGTAGGTTTGAGGACGATTTTTGGCGGTTTGAAGCTGTTCTGGGTGCTTCTCCACGTTGCTCGCGAACAAGATGCGACGGAGGTTGATTTATATAGGTTTGAAGGCGACTTTTAAGGTTTGAAGCGATTTGGGAAGCTTTCCGACGTTGCTTGTTGCGTAGAACCGATGAATCTTGATTTGTGTTGGTTTGAAAGCGATCATTTGGGGTTTGGAGCTTCCTGGGGAGTCTCTAGAAACGTAGTTGCTTAATCTTAGTCGTAGAAAAGCTATTTTGAACAAGTAGACGTTAATTTCTGCGAATTCGAAGGGAATTTTTCAAGTTTCGAAATGTTTCTCACACGCTTTCAGTTATTTTCGTATTTTATATGTAAATCGTACTATAGCTTTGTAGATAGTATTCGATGGGCTGTGTTGTTTATGGAAATCAGATGCACGTGTTCTTCATGCTCTGCTTAACTACGAACAGTTTAGAAATTTGTAATTCCACAGATCCGTTAAATGCAATCATTCATCGAAGTCGTTCGATCGATTTAATTCCAAGCACATTGTAGAAACCCAGAGATCTTAGCTGCTGATATCTGCATTGCGAAACTACGATAGCCGAGTTAAATTCTCATAAATTATCATCTTCACGATTATTATCAACAACGGTATTACGTGCTACGAGAGAGCCAGAGAAAATGATAACTGTATATAGTGCAATCGCTATAAGTATATACGAATCTCAATCCAATAGCTAATAAACTATCGGACAAACGAAATAAAAAAAAAAAAAAAAAAAAAAAAACGACGTGAAATAAAAAACGTCGAGACCAAACTATCTCGTAAAACTAAAATAACTCGTAACAAGAACATTATCGTAGATTCAGTTTTGAAGCGTTCGGCGAGGAACGATGTGCCCTGCACGTCGGAAATACGTTTTGCGCTTCGCAACAAAAAAAAGACACTTGCCACTGCTTTGAAAATATTTATACGTTGTACACCGACGGTACTCGAAAAAGATCTGCATCCTTTGTACCTATAAAATTCCTGAAAATATTCTCAGGTCTATTTTGATCATATTGCAACGTAGAAATTTCCCTCGATCTTCGACATTCGCTCCGTTTCTACCAGAAATCTGCTAAAAACCTGGCGTGTTGGCAAAAATACTCAAAAGTTGCTTCCATCTAAATCATTTTCGGTTAAAATGTTCAAAGCTCCGTAGTTTCTTAACCGATTAAATATCGTAAATGCACTCGCAGATACGCGAAAAACCATAGAATTTGTCGCGCAAAGCAACTCTTATAACTTAAAACACATCAGATCTCTGAAGAAGCGTAAAAGATCGCTCGGTTTCTCAACTGCAGCCTCGCGACGTGATTTTCCAGGTCTGAGAGTCGGCCGATTAAAAGCCGGTTTGTCGGTTGTTCGGCGGAACGACGTTCCGCGTCAAAGGGCACGCGTGCAGGTGGTCGCGCAATATTCTAATTAGCGAACGTCCCAATTATCCGGCTCGCGTTTCGCGCCGATAATTGCGAGCCGCTCCGCGATTGCGCGGATGAAACACGCGCGCCCGTTTCTCGCCCTGCACCGGCACAATGGGGGGAAACTAATAAGCGGCTGGCTATTTAGCGTCCTCGCCTTTGTCGTCAGTCAGCTCGTTAACGAGCCCTCTTTGGTCTTCGCCGTGGAATTACCGCGTAGAATGCTTCTCAGCTGCGATTACCTCCTTCGACGTGCACTTGGACATGCTTCTCGTATTCTCAGCAACGATTTCAGGCGGTTACCTGCGCGTTAAGCTGCGTTTCGATCGAACGACCGTGTGTCAGGTTGAAATGGCTGTTGGTAGCGTTTCTTACGTGAAATCCAAAGGCAATGTTTGTATGTGTCGAGCTTCTTGTTCGTGGATTTATTCGACAATGTGTCGCGATGTGGATGATCTTCAAGTAAAGATCGAGGTCGTTTCTACTTTCGAAGTAAAATAATTACTTTCGTCTGAGACTCTCAGCTATTGCTACTTGTTATTCTTATGAATGGCTGTACACTTGGTTTGCTGCTTGTGTAGTATGGTATGAAAGGAGAATTTTTTATTTTTAATGTACTTCTTTCTTTGATCTAATCTTTATACTTCCTTATTTTTAATGTATTGGACTGGCAACTAAATGATTGCGGATTTTGTCATTAGGCGGTATTGGCAAAATCCGCAGTCACTTAGTTGCCAAGCCAATAATATCGAGACAGCGAAAGAACGCTCGATTTTAGTAAAGTTTGGGAAAAACGAACATCCGGTGGTTGCTTTACATTGTGCGTTTATTTGTATTATACATGTTTTAGTGGTGTAGTTTGATGGTGTTGAAGTATATCGCGAGCATCTCGGAGATTCGCTTATAAACGTCGTTTTAGACAATCAACGTAAATCAGGATAGAATAACAATCTGGATTGCGATTTTATGATTCTCATTATGTTCGCGTTGCAAATAAAAAATTGCAGTTGTTGCAACAGGGAAGCTGATAACGCGTGAAGATTACAGGAGAAGATACGACGAGTCGCATCTTTCCTTTCTCTGTCAAAAATAAATTTCACCATGTTGCTTCGCCCTTACGAACATCGTGACTTTCCTGAAAATGATTTGGACGTAAATATCATTTTAGACGACCAACACACGACGATATAAAATAACAAATAGAATTTGGATTGCAACTTGACGATTTTCATCGCGTGGCAAATAAAGAATTAGAACGAGGTTTTCTAATTGTAAAGACGATAGCGTGCGAAGGTTATAGCAGAAGATACGGTGAGTCACATCTTCTGTCTTTTCTTTTTTTTTGTAAGAAGAAAAACGACGCGCGCGCGCCCTGAAAGCGCGTTGAATATGCGAGCGTGGCAACGCGGCGGTGTCAGCCGGCGGGCCGCGAACAGCTTCAAACTCCTTGAAAAACTCGTCCCCGTGCCTCTCGTTATCTCGCAATTTTTTCTACATTAATTAGTAATTATAGAGCGACTTCATTAGCCCCGGCTTTCGCGACTTAATTAAAGACGAGTCGTAGCTTTTCCATTTACCGACACCAGCCTCGCCCCGTTTCGGCCGATCTTCCCATTCTCGCGACAGTGTTTGTCCCTTTCCCTTCTTGCATCGCCGTACAATTCAAACCTACCGTTCCAAGTTCGTTCTATCCCGAGATTTCACGGATAACGAAAATCGTGAACGCGCGAGATCGATAATTGTCAAAGTGGAGTACTCGTTGTAATTTTTAGCAACCGAAGCAAATCTCTGTCCAATTTCTGTCTCTTTGGTCCACTTTACGAAGGTAGGAATTTGCATAAATATCGGCGGTCTGTCGACGATTTTGAAGAAAATTCATCTTTACGAATATTCTTCGAAGAAGAACCTACACGGACAACAACTGATATTTTAGGTATTTACGAATTTTTAAATACTTGTCGATTTCACGAATGGCAGATCACGAAGTCAGAAAATTCGCTCATTGCGAATATTCCGAGGGTAAGTGAGGGGAAAGTTACTCGACTTCTGACTGCGGAAGAGATTATCTGATATCTTAGAAACTAACATCTTTCGTCACTCGACTATTCGAGCGCTATATTTACTTCATCACGTAGAATCGCACTGTCGTAAACCGCAGATAAATCACAATACAACAACAGAGTATTCGACTAATAGACGACAACGTGTATAAAATACGCAAAATATTCTCGAGCTTCGGAAGTAATCCGCAAAAGACGATTACGAATCACCCAAACCACGAATCCCTATGCGCGAATCTTCGACCATTTGTCGATTCCTTAAACACCAACCGAACAACAAAGTCGTAAAATTCTCTAAAGAAGAACGTCTGAAAAAAAGAAGAAGAAAGAAGAAAAAAGAAAAAAGAAAAAAGAAAAGAAAAATCCGTGAACTTCGTAAGAACAGCGGCGTAATCCTGTGAGTTTCGGTGGAAACGAGGCCGTTTCCTTCGTGTGCTGCCCCTGTTCTTCACCCTCGTTCTCGAATCTCCATCCCTCCGTTGGAGGCTCTCGCCGCCAGCGAAAATAAACGGCGGAGGAGACGCGTCTACGGAGGGTTGGTCCCTGGGTGGGGGGCGAGAAAGAAGGAAGGAGAGAAATTAATTAGCTCTTTTGCGTTCCCTCCAAAAAAAAGAAGAGAAAAGGAAAGAAAGAAGAGTAGGAAGAAGAAAAAGGGACAGAGAAACCGGGAGAGAAAAAGAGTGAGAGGGTTCAAAGGAAGTGGCGCAGACTACCGAGGTCCGACTTCCGACCTGTCGACGGTATGTGTAATCCCCTTCCATCTCTTCTACACCCCCTCGTTCCTACCCCCTTGTTTCTCTCCCCTCTGCCTCTTCGCTCTGTCACTCGATCTATATACGTGCGACCGGTTGAGAGAAACCATGGGCGAGATCCTTGGCCACGATCGCGAGAAGAACGTCGGCGTTTCCTTTGTAAGGCCGCGAGTTCAACCCTTTCGACGCGATCTCGGAACGCGATCTCTCACCCCCTCTTCTTCTTCGTCTCGGTCATTGTTCGTCACGGTACGGGCACCGTTTGTTCGCCGGTGAAAGTATTTCGAGCTGTTTCCTGGCGTCCCTTGGACGTTCACGTTCATTTTCTTTCTTCGTTCTTTTCCGGAGGTTGCGAAGAGATAGGTTGGATTTCGAAGATGGCGTTTGGATTTCTTGGTTTCAGCTTTTCTTCGTTTTTTGTTTCTTTTCTTATTGTTATTTTTATTTTTTTATTTTGATTTTTATTTGACATTTCGAAGAGATATCAAGGTTGGTTCTTGAAGGTGTTGATTTTTGTATGTTCGGTGTTCGCTTCTTTCTTCTTTCGGAAGTTTCGAAGAGATGGCGGAATTGGAGTTTTGAAGCGATTTTTCTCGGTACAATGTTTCATTAGTTTTCTGTCCTCTTTTGCAGATTTTGATAGTTTCCGATTTTCTTCATTCTCTGTGTTTCTTTCTCTTTTTTCTTCTTTAGAGGTCTCATGGTTTTTGTAAACCCGTTGCATTTGCTTTATCCTTTCTTTTTTTTTATTTTGTTTCTTTCAGTAGGTTCGGAGAGAGATTGATGTTGGTTTTTGGAAAAGATCGCGATTTTTCTTAGTACAATGCCACTTCGTTCTCCTTTGATTTTGAAGATTTTGGAGAGACGTTTTTAATTGACTTCTTAACATGATAATGATCCTTCAAGAAATGATCCCGCTGCTAAGAAAAATAAGATTCTTGCAAGGTGTTGAAATATACTATCTCGTCTCGCGTGTTACATAAAATCAGCTGCTCCGATCAAGTCATAAATTAGAAGAGGCGAAGGTTTAAGTTAAACAGAATGCGGAGAAATATCTTTACAATTAGTGTCGTACTTACTAGGAATCTGAAGAATTTACAACGCAAGGTACCTTATCTTGCGTCGAATTCATTACCACGATGAACGTAAACGAAACCGCACTAATTAAGTCATCGACGACAAACGGTGCAGAACACGTATCGAATAGCCGTTATTTTATCACGAAATATTACAATAATTCCAGCAATTTTGTTAACACAATATTTATACGAAACAAACGTAACTATTTACATAAAACAATGCACTTGGTTCTATCGTTATCACGATCGCAAATTGGTCGACGTAGAACTCAACAAATATCTACTTTCGTTTACGATATCAAATAACAGCAACGATTGTTATTATTCGAACGAACGAAAATCGAATATCGATGAATAAATTAGCTTTTAGAAATGTTTTCAACAGACTGGAGGATCGTTTGAGAAAAATGGCGAGGTTGAGCCGATGCTTTCGTTGCAAGGAGAACGCTGCGACTGTCTCCTAATTCGCGATCGGGTCAAGTGTGTTTCGTCGTTCGATTAAACGTCGACTGATAACAAAAACGTTCGACGATCGGCAAACGTTTCTGCGTTTCCTGCGGGGATTGTCGATTCCGCGTTCTTTACAACTGCTTTCCACCACCATCCTTCCAACTCACACTTTCACGTTGTCTGCTCTGGAAACTGGAATTGCAACTATTTTATCAAACGTGGCCTTTTCACGATTACATTTATTCATAGAGGAAAGAGTTCGGTGGAATTTTTTCGCCCCACTTCCTTACGAACGTAATTTCATGGTATACACTTTTATGGCAGTGCTATTAGTTATTTGCAAGTAACATTTAATCGATGATAGTGATCGTAATATGTGATAATAATATGTTCGTGCATGTTACTAACGGCCGGTTGTTATTCCATTTAGATAATAACGTGTAATTATCATTGCTATCGAATTCTCGAAAATAATTCGAATCGTTCTGTTTTCATGAAACCTAGCATTTTCTAAGGAAATTTCATTCTTCCGCGTAAACTTTTAACCGAAATCCGCTTTGTCGCTGCTATGCTCGGCTATGATTGGTATTATGGCACTCCGAAAATAATTTTAATCGCTCCGTTTTCTCAAAAATACGTACAAAGTACACAAACCATGGAAGAATTTTTATTCGAACCCGACGTAACGTCCACGTGGTTAATACTCGACCATAGTCAGAGCCGTCAAAATTCTCGAACAAAAGCATCCAACAAGAAAGAAAAACCAGCCAACGATCCACACTTTTCCAGAATTATGCAATTCTACGAATTAATTGTCCATCGTAAACTCCTCTGCACCTTCAACGCTGCAACTATTGGATTGGCAACTAAGTGATTGCGGATTTTGTCAATACCATCTAATGACAAAATCCGCAACCGCTTAGTTGCCAATCCAATAGTTGCAGCGTCGAAGGTGCAGAGGCGTAAACGTTGCAACTGAAAAAACATATTTTGGAAAATATTCATACGTTGTTGCGTTCGAGTCGCAAAGAATGTACCGTGGTAAACGGAAGAATGGGAAAGAACTCGGGCATATTCACCGGCTCGCAAACGAGAGAGGGTTGGATGCGAGAGTCCGGGGGAGTGGAAGCGAACAAATTGAAATCTGTATCTCTAATCCGATCCACTTTGTCTTCAAATAAGAGGCAGAGTCCAACCCCCTCGCTTAAACCCGACGACTGCCGCCCTGGAGGCTTCTACCTATGTTCGCGTTTACGTCGCCACCGCCGCCCAACCCCCGTTCCAGCAAACCGCCCCCGCGGCCGTTGGACGCGTCCGTGTGAAGCGACGACTCCACGCCAAACGCTGGCTGTGTGCGCGCGGTCTGTACTTACATAAAGGGGTGTGCAGAGGAACGAATAGAGGGAAGGTTTTAGGGTGTGGGGGTTGGAAAGCAAAGCCAGAGAGAAAGAGGAAGAGAGAGAGAGAGAGAGAGAGAGACAGCTTGGTTGCCGAGGCCAGGCCAGAGTTGAACGCCGCAGCCAGTTTCATCCCCTTTCGCGTTCCACGATGTCATCGTCAGAGGGCACTGTGGTTGACACAGAATGACACCCACCCCCGAACAACCCCGCCGCCGAGATACTCGTCACCGCCAGGGCCGAACACGTACGGAAAATCGTACCGGAATCTACTCCCCCACCGCGAACCTTCATTGCCTCCGGATGGTAATCTGACTCTCCTCGCACTTTCCTTTTTCGATAAAAGTGGCTTCTTTTTGGCACGTTGCGTCGCACGTGTTTTCAGGGCTTCTTGCGGCTAAATCGATTGGATCGGATCTAAGGGCGGTTCTTTTTTGGAGAAGCAGGCGGCAGCGAGGAGAAGGGATGGGGCTTTTTGGAAGCTGATGGATCCTGAGATTTTAGAGACTCGAGAGGTTTGTGATCACGTTCGTGTTCCTCGTTTTTGGATTCTTGGGATTTTTGGAATTTTTTCAAGACTTCTTGCGCGAATAGATCGTGTTTGTAAATAGCGGCGGTTTCTTATGGCGAGACGACGAGAAGAAGCGTTTTTGGGAGTTGCCAGGCTTCGGGGTTGTAGAGTAGCGAAGATCACAGGCTTCGCTCGCATCTTTCTTTTGGAAACTACTCACGATACTTCGCTAGATTCTTTAAGCCGCTCTTCGTGACGAATGGATCGACTTAATTTAGTAGATTTTGTTAGATCTGACACGTGTTTTGATAAGTTAAACGACGCCAGGGGATAGTTAAAAATCGTTGTCCGTTGCAATAAATTAATTAATTGGAGGCGGGGTAGTTGTTCTGTTTTTGGAGAATCCAACGCCAACGATAACGATAATGAAATTGAAAAATTTGACAAATATAACATCGTTAGACGAACATTCGGTGTAAGTTTCCAAGGGAATCATCCAGCCTGTTACGCTTCCCTCTGTTTACTTCTCGGCTAACGAAATACCGCGATATCTCCCCCATACAGAGCCACCCTATGTCATTACCATTAAACATTCTCTAATACCAGCTGCACCCCTGTTACATTCGCTCGCACAGACACAAAAATAGCGACACTCTTGACGTGCACAGGCGTGCGCGCGAGCGTAAAGTGGCGAGATCGAGGAGCCACCCCTCCGGGGACAAGTAACGAAATTAAATTCAAATATAATCAAATAAAATTTAAATTTTAAATCCGTCTTGGCTTCGTCCTACTCGTATGCCTCGGTGTGTGCACGAACCAGGCGAAATTTACTGGCCTCCTTCTTCTTCCACTTCCTTACCCTTTCCCAAACTCGTCCTCTCTTCACCCCCTCCTACCCCGTGCAATTCGACTGGAGATTTAACGGGTCAAACCTGGGGCCAGGATCCGGCATGGTTAACTCGTGACGAAAGAGGGTGGCTGATTGAGAACGCTGTTTTGTTTGTTCGTGCAACACCGACGTTAGAGGGGGTGGCTACGAGTGGATTAGTCGACGAGTCCGTCTTCTTCGTTCCAGCGAATATTACTTCTTTCGGCAAGCTAAGGTTCAGCGAGTTAGGCGACAACATTTTTCAAAACGTTGATCGAGTTGGAGACTACAAAAGATTCTTGAAACGCGAAATTAGTCTATGAGCAATTTAAGAAAAATTATTGTTGCATAAAAGTAGGAAGTGGAAATGTAATTTAGCAAACTTGTACAGGGTTTCTTTTATTTTGATTTCACTATTTTTGCTCTTACGTCCAGTCAACGAATCGCGAGCCACTCTACTTTTAGACGAGAATTCAGGAAGATGAACAATTTCCCATATTAAAAGAAATCATATCTCTCTTACAGCGTAAGAAAAACTACCCTTACTTTTCGCTAACTGAAAGACATATACCGCGTGTGTTATGCAAAACGTATTGAAACTTCATTAGCACCGTAACGAGGCGCGACTGTCCTAGCTACGTTGATGAAATTTCAAGCGACTCCGAAAATGTATCATAGAAGATGCAACGCGTTTTTTACAAACATACACCCAGTAAAAGATTAGCGTACAATTTAAATAATCATCTGGAATATATAACAAACCTTAAGGACGACTACATTGAGAAAGTACTGTAGCTCATTGATAGAACGAACGATTGACCGGTGGAGTACTTTCCTGATCTTTTTCCTTTTAAACACAGAGGCTACAAAATGTACGTATTTGCCAATGGACGGATCTTTTTACCAGTTTCTACGCTTCATTTTCGTAACATGAAAATTCGTAGCCACGCGAAGATGCTTGTAACCGATACGAAATTTAATGTAGCTATTGGATTGGCAACTAAATGATTGCGGATTTTGTCATTACCACCTAATGACAAAACCCGCAATCACTTAGTTGCCAACCCAATAGATCCAATTAAGCATGTAAATTCTATAAATACAACGATACATTTTGTAGCCACTGTATGTACCTGTACCCGGTACGTTGTAGCTTCCACGTAGATTTCCAGACAAATTCTATCTACGTAATCGCGATAGGTTGTCGCGTCTCGATACAGCGGCAATGAAATTGCAAAATGATTTGTATAACGTAAAGATTGTTCGTAAGTGGTCGCGCTCGTGTTGAACACGCGTCAACACGTTGACCGGTTAAAAATTGGTCGCGTGTAGAGCGCAAGCTCAGCTGGACCCGCAACACCATGACGCAATAATCCGGCGGCAATTAACCCCGTGGACCGATGCCGGTGGCAGCGCGAGCTCGCGCGTAATACGCGCGCATTAATCAACGCTGGCTGGTCGTTTTCCATAAATTTTCAGCGGCAATAACCGCAGCACGACGCGGACACGGCGACCAGGTGTTACGCCAACGCTCTGCTCCCGAGCCACCGCCGCTTCCACGGAGACATCCTGGCTAATTGCGGCATCGCTCACCCGGATCGCCTCTGTTCTGCCCTTTTTGCCTTCCGACCAGCCTTATCGCCACGCCAGGTTCCCAGTGTCTTTTCGCGGTACGCGTTACCAGTTAGCCGCTCGTTTTGTACAGAGCAGCTTAAATAGAAATCTGTTTCGTTCGCTAACTATTATAACGAGCAGACTGCAATGGATGTTTTAGGTATATCACAGTGTATCACGTATTTCACAGACTTAAATTTTCAGACAAAATGTAGAAACATAGGCAGTCTAAATATTGCTATATTATTTATACGGCTTTATTTTCGTTATGAAGTCGCATGCTGTGCTTTAAAATCCTCTTGAAATTATCGTTGAAAAGGAGATACAGCGGAGGAGATGTTCTAAATATGTGAAATATCGTACGCGGAATTGAAAATTTTGCTGCGCGTTTACAGAGCTGAGGGCAGTCGATGGGTCGAACATCGGTGAGACGCGGAAATTAGGTTTTACCAGGAAATTCGCGGGAGAGACTTTGAGAGACACTGGTCCAGCTTCATCCCCAACCGGACCGTGAAATACCATAAAATTAAACAGACGTAAATCCTCTGAAGCACGCTGGCCCATGGCCAAAATTCACCGGCAACATCATTGCCGACGCCGCACCACCCGCGAACAATGTAAAAGAGGCTGGGGAATTGCCTGTGAATTTTCAAACACAGTCTTCAAACCAGCCTTAATAAACTTACCACCTACCAGGACCTACCGGCTCATTCCGCGAAATCTACAAGGTGATTCATTTATTTCATTCGATTCGAGGATCGCCCAACTTCTATAGATGTCGTTGAAACTTTTTAGCTTAGCCGGTTTATAGCGTTGTGGCTATAAACGGAACATTTGTCAGGTAGATGATGCTGCGGATATTTCTTGCAGGCCGATTTCTGCGTGTCTTTTCTTTTCCTTTTTCATGGAATGGAATTTTCAATAGAGAAGATTACAAATCTTCCAGTATATCGTTGTCGAACAGGGAAAGTTAGGAATCGGGAGAACCAAATCGTCAAGTTACCAAGTTGAAATATCCAAAGACCTAGAAGATCTACTCTACGACCGCGCGATATACATTGCTGTTTTTAACGCAGAAAACATCAGAGGAACATCTTCGCCCGAAAGATGAAAGATGAAATTGAAATATCCGAAAGCTTCGAAAAAAGAAACCTCGTAAAGCGATCATGACGCGATAACTCGTCGCGAGAACATGCCGAATTCGTTCGACCTGAATCGAGTCGCGAGTGCCGATTTTGTCCTACGTTCTCAGCAAAATTTTCGATTTGACTGCAAGTCGGCAACGGGTTGGCCGCTTACCTCGTAAAGGTGGAGGAACGATCGTGCCGATTTTTATCTAAACCAGGATCCCCACCTCGAATAGGTTGGCTGGATTTCTCGTGGCGGAGCTCGCACAAACATCCGGCAGATTGCCGGCGTGTGCGCGACTTTAATCTATGCTAAGTCGAGTCGTGGGGTCGGGCGATGCTGATGGCGATGCGGTGGCTCCTCTCTCTGCCAGCCCCGGACATGGAAATCCCGTGGCTGGCCTAGGAATCAGCGATAATGCACAGTCATCCACCGATCCCGGGCTTTAAGCGACGTCCTTGTCGGAGGCGCCTCCCGAGACCTCCTCTTCTCTCTCTTTCTGTCTCTCTCTCTCTCTGCTAGCTTCCTCTTCTCTTGTTCGATCCGATTTCATTATCGATTGCTATAGTAGTCTAAACGTTAAACGTTTGCCCGTCTCGTTGAACGTTTAATTATGGAGACGGTGACCGAGTGTCTTTTTGAATTGCAGTGATGTATTTCGAGGGATGTCAGAGCGTTAAACAGGTGACTTTTGAAAATAGTGAGAATCGTGGATATTGGAAAAATTATGTTGGAAGAGTCGAAGAGGCAAGTTATTTGGAAACATTGAACATTCTGAAACTCCAAAATGCCGGAAATTTACGCTCAGGAAGTGGAAGAAGATTAAACGAAAATATACCTGCCCTATCGTAATAGCAAATCCAGCGATTCTCTGCAACCAAAGATCTACAACTACGAGGAAGAATCGATGAATGTACAACTACAGTTGCACTATCGATCGATTTTCAACTGCAAGCAAGCAAAAGCAACGAAAGTGAATAAAGACGAGCACAGAGACTTTGAAAAGGACGGAATTTTCGTAGATCAACCCAGTTTCTCCAACTTGGAATATATTCGCCTTATCTTCCGGAGCTGCCGGAGAAAAAGAGCAGGAGAAAAGAAGAAAAACGAGAAGTCCATTTGACAAATTAGTACTAGGCGGCTGCAGGTAATTTCTCCGGAACTTTTAGTGGCCGTTACTCTTCCTAAACCGCCTTTCTTGATTTCCGCTTGGCGGGTTCGGCGTCGCGCGACCAAATTTCAGTGGCAGACGCCGTTAAATGGTCCCGCGTATGCGCAGCGTGAAATTTCACCCCCTCGCCGCGTCTACCAACCCTTCTACCTCTTCCTCCTCTTTTTTCCTTTCCTTCTTCGTGTCCTCCAATGATACATCACCTCGCGCAAGAAACTCCAAGTGTTGTAAGGGTGGTTATTTTGGCGCCGGAACTAGAGGACCGCTTTTTGCTGGCTTTTTTCGTGGCAAGCGAAACGAATGGGGTCACAAAGATGTAGAGTCGTGGATAATTAATTTTGTCCTTGATATTTATCATTTTGCGGAGAATTGGGAAATCCAAGAGTGTGCTGCACTAGGTTTTGCTTTCGTAGATCTAGGTCAGGCTAAAATTAATTGGTAAAATAGAAGTTAAATAGCTTTTAATTGTCAATACTTTTATCGTCATATTCGCCAAATGTCCTCGCCTTAAATATTTCTCAAATCCTAACGGAATTCGTATCCACGCTTCAATATATTCATTTTATCCAATTTGGAACATAATTTGTTTAAATCTTTTTTAAAGTTCATTTAATTCGATGTTCTCGAAAACAGTCTGACGAATTCTCTAATTCCTCTAACTCTGAGTATTTGCCACGCCAAGTTGGAAGAAAATCGGTCGAGAGCGTCGATCCCCGGTTGTTCGATCGTTGGACAGAGCGCGCGTGTTCATTGCGAGAAGGAAGCGGAACAGGCCGCAACAGAGGAACGAGAACGCTAAGAGGAAGGGACGGGGACCGATCGAACGGATCGTCCTTGGAACCGAGCGGAATTCTCGCGATCGGAGCGGCTCCGCTTTCTTACGCTCGGCCGGTGGCTCGCGTGCGGCCAAGCCAAATAATTCAGTCTTAATTAGGATTTACGCGGCGGCGGAGAACAATTAAAACATAAGACACGGGAGAGAAGATCCACCGATGGCGGTGGAACTGTTGTCACAGCCGAGCCCTGCGGAATTTCATTTCGAATCGCCGCCGTTCCCCCACCACCCAGATGAAAGGCACAGTGGCGCCATCTGAGGCACATCGATCTGCAAGGCTGGCTAATAAATACGTCGCCGGTCACCACGGTCCGACATTAATTCCGCGACGTGACAATTGCGTCTTTTAATTACCCAGAGCCCGCTGTGCACCACGTCCGACACGTCCCTCCACGGGAACATAAAGATCCTTTCGCTGTTTTTGCTACCACCCCCCCGCCTATTCACCACTCGTCAACGTTTCCTGGGATCACGTACTGGAAGCTGAGTTTCCTACTCTCCGCCGGAGGAGACGTATGATGTTCGGCTTATCGCGCTGCATACAGGTTATTTCAATTTTAGGAGAAGGTATTTTCGGGGATCTCGGCTGTTGTTGAACTTCCTGAGTTCGTGGACCTGATCCTTCTTTCTGATCCTAACTTACGAAACATAACTTCGCACAGTATTTGTGTCGCTGTGACAAAGTATGAAACTTCCTAGTCCGTTGCGTGACATCTCCGAACTCTAGTTCCTCATATAGGGCGTTTCAATTTCTGGGGGAAATTCTGGGAATTTAAGTTCTTATGCAACACTGTAAAACAGCGCAGGGTTGCACGTTTTTGTGCGGCTATGTTCACGCAATTTGATGCCACGATATCTAGTTACTTTTTAACACGCGAGTTTACCTTATTCCATAGACACAATGCTTTCGATATTCGTTCAAGAAATTAAGTATGTCGGGATATATTTCCTTTTCCTCTTTTTGTAATCTATAGCGCATAATCTGAATAGACCTGTACGAATAATCTATACGGGTTGCACGAGAAGAAATAACTGTCGCGACAGTGTCACTAGAAAATCGAAGCCGAATGGAGGATCGAAGAGAATGTCACTAAAAAGTGTGACGCTATAGGGAAACAGCATCATGTACAAGGTGGCACACACGCGTAGCAGAATTAACACTTGGAAGTCTTCGCTGTCGGTGTTACTGTCACATGTAGTTTATGAAAATGAATTTTAAACTGGTTTTGTGTCATTCTTTCTATTTCAAGGAAAGCGAATTTACGATTCCTCACTTTTTGCTCCTACTACAGGTCGTTTCAATATTCTCTACAACAAACTTTACTGTAAGGATTCTTCTTCCTATCCTAGCTTATTGATGAGACAATTGTATTGCAATATTATGAAAATAATTGTCTGCTGAGAAATTCTAAAGTAATAACCTATAGCGTTATGCAAATGTCTTGTACCAGACATTTTTAGGACACGCATATTAAATGGTGAGATTAGGTGGTTCAGACTTAAAGTGGACGTAAAATGAACGCCTTTGATACGTCGTGTGCTCACCCAGGGTTGAAAGCCGTGAATTTGATTCAACCGGGGTCGATCAAGATTCTGTCAGAGGAGAAACTGGTTTGATAGAACGCGTCGGATAGCGATTGCACCTGCTTGGCAGGTGCGCCACTGATTCAGCCCCTGAAAGCGAGGATTATTAAACGTCTAATCAGCGATCAGTGTTTTAATTGTTAGGACTTGTTGAAATGAACTCAAGATGACGTGTATGACGAATATTAATTCGAATATACATATAATTATTTGAGTTTCGGGTCAAGAAGCTTAACGAGGGGTTTCTCGTTAAATCGTTTAGATTTCTCCTCCTATAGAGGTGACACAAAAATAGTGCGAAATTGAGCTTTATATAATATTTTCCTTCAAATGCTTCGAACGGTATGTTCGTTTCCAATAAGAAGATGCAACAACAGAAATTGATTCGTCGACGTCTGTAAAATGAAGCTACCTTTTAAAATTTCTGTAGAGAATTACCAGACATCTTCGTAACAAATGCCCAACACGTTTATCCGATATCACTGTCCACCCACTCTTCCACAAACTATTGCAAAAAACCCTCTGTTACAGTCCGGCATCTTCAAGCTTCTAACCTGTTAACAGGATCGCGATCATTAACACGAATGGTTCTCGAACGTCGATGATCCTTGTTCGGCCAAACGTTCTCCAACGTCTTCAAACTGCCGTGCTTCCTGTTGGCAGCGCGGGGGGCCGGTATCGGCCATTTTCTCCGGCCTGGATCTAACGATCGCCGTGGCTCGCGCAGGGTGGCGGCCGAACTGACATTTCCCCGCAATAAATTCCACCTGGTTAGGCGGGCCGTGGGGCAAAAAATCGACGGGTAATGCGTATGGTAGGCGCTGTAGGAAATTACGTGTTCGCGGTTATTGGCAGGCCGGGCTGTAAAGCCGAGGAAACTCGCTTTCGTCGGCTGAGAATCGAGTGGACGGCCGGCCGTGAGGCGAAAGCGGCAAAAAAGACTGATCTTGAAAGAAGAAGAGAGAGAAACGATGCTGATTGAAGGAGTGCGAGCGAGATGCTGAAGAAAGAGAGAGTAGCGTAGCGGGATAGAGCGAGAGACGGAATTGGAGAAGGAGGAACGAGGAGGAGCTGTTGAGGTCCAGAGTGTACTCCCTTCTTTCACGGTGGTCCCCGGCTCCGAATGGCTCTCCTCGTCTCTATCCGTGGGCCCCTTTGACGAGAGGGGGGCCCCGCGGCTAATATCCGACGCAAGCCTGCCCGTTTCGGGGCCCACGTCGCGCCACTCTTCCCAAGGCATAATAATATAGACGTCTCGTTAGCCGTCGCGCACCACCGGCCCATCCATAGAATTGGTTTTAGGAGCGTGCATCGGTAATGAGCCAGCCAGAGAGCTTCGTTTCTCTCGATACCGCGATTCAACCATCATCCATCATGTTCTTCGTTCTCATTGGCTTTGGTTTTTGTTAATTGATCACTGATATTGTTCGGGATGTACCCGTTTTGTACTCAAGACGGAGGATTCTTGCCTGGTTTCTGAGGCTTGACGAGGTTTTTTCTATGTTTGAGGGAGTTTGACTAGGTTTGATAGCGTTGTACGTAAGCTTATAGCGACGAATAGCAGATTCCTTCGATTTTAGCAGACCTTCTGTGATGATCAGAAGCGACTGGCTTAGAAGCAAATGGACAGTCCGATAGATTTACAAAAGATTCTACCGATCTACCAGAGGCAAAGATTGATTTGTTATTGTTTGAAGCAGAAGCATCTGGCCAATAGAGGCCTCCAAAATTACGCCGATCAAGCAACTTTCAGGCCAATTTCCCTTAAGTGCTTCTCAAAACGGACGCATCCCAGGTGTCCTTACCACAGACTCTTCCTCGAGATCTCTACAATCATCATCCATATTAACCTTAACCCCAATCCTCCCTTTCCAACCTCGTAAACATCGCCAATCTGTCTTCGAGTTTCTTCAAACTCATTCCAACCTCTTCGAACTTCTCTTCGAGGTTCTACCAAAGAAACCAAAGAGACGATATTATCTGTAAGGATCGAAACACGCGTGTCTAGATTCGAATTCTCCAAATCTTGATTTACATCACAATGATTCTCAGCTCGTATTCGTGTTCGCTCATGCTCGCTATCTCATAGAGATGGTATCGTGTGAAGTGAAAAAGAAACAGTCACCCAGTGTACACGCGGAAAAGGTGGAGGAACCGGCGTAGGGAGAAAGTATGGCGCAGGAGGAAGGGGGGCTGGTCATGAGCGAGAACAAGAGCAAGAACAAGAGAAGCAGGTAGGTCGTAACGTGGCGCACGGAGCGTCTGGGGCCCACGCTCGGCCGCGCCGCGACAAGGTGGTCCCGGAGCCCAATGGGTCGACTCGCGGACGTGGGGCCCGCACGAATGCCCCCGATTTATGAACCACGAATTAAATACTATGATCCTAGTCGCCCGTGTCCGTGGCTTAGCGGCCAGGTCATCCTGGACCAAGCAGTGGAAATTAAATTCCTCTCGGTCAAACGTTCTCTAGCTACTGGTGAATTTATGATGAAGATTTGGAATACAGCGATGACTAATACCGATGGAAATACCAGTGGAATAGTCATAGATTGGAAACTAACTTTACCAAGAACAAGGAAAAGACCATTCATAAAATTGCAACGAATGAATAACCTAGATGCAAAACGTTTAAAAAAATTTTCGTAGTACATCGTCCATTCAACATCAACAAGCAAAGCAGAATCAATTCTATGAAGCGAAAGCCATCTTGTGTACAACGAAAACAAACCCAACCATTCATGAATCCGCAATTCGCAAATCATGTAATTACAAAACTCTCGAAATCTTGGTACTTGCATTAACCAGTATCAACTTTACCCATAAATTATCCGCATAACGGTTGAGTCTACAGGACGATTCAGAACAACTTTTACCAAAATGAAATAGAAACCACCATTTACAACATCCCCAATTCACGTATCATCCAATTTCAAAACACTGCAAATCATCCATATCGAATTTACATCAACTTTACTCGTAAAGATCCGTATAACGATAGATCGTCTCTACAGGATGATTCAGAACAATTTTCGTCGAAAACGAGAACCACCGTTTACAACACGTCCAATCCACCGAAACACTTTCGAAACCGTTATACTGTCACACTGTCCATCCAACAACCATATTTCCATCACTCGACGATACGAACATGACCGAGTCTTCGGTGAAACGAAAGCCACCCTGTATACAGAAGAACCTCTCACGGGTAAGATGCATTCAGCCTCTCCTCTCGTTACCCGGTCGCGGCCACGATTATGATTTGTTGACCTGGACCACCGTGCCGGAGTCAACCTCCGCGGGGTACAACACCAGGCCCTCCCTCTACCTACGGGTCAAGGAGAGCCCTCTACATCACTGGCACACAGCTTCCCTGGACCGATGGTTTCTCACAATCGCGGAAACTATCGACCCCCGGTCTCTCGGTTGTTGCGGATCGACTTCGTCCATGGTGGTCTCTCCATCCACTCGCCTGGAACCTCTTATCAGCCGGTCGCGTCACTCGCCTGATTGATTCGGACTTGAACGCGCGATTAATAATTCGCCAGCGAGCTCCACGATCAACACGACTGACTCTTCGACGTGAGGTTAATGGCTGCTCCTTCTGATCAATCGCGCGATGAATTCGGTACCGCGCGTTTCAACAAAGATCGTTCGCTTTTCATTGAGTAGTTTGACGTACGCGGCTATCTTGTTTCGCGTGATCTTCTTCTTGGCCAGATTTTACGAAGTTGAATATTCTGATGAGAACTTTCTGACGAGTAGGCGAAAAGTTCTTTGTTTTGACAGGATTTTCCATTTTGGGTGAGACACTTTGAGATTACGATGACGCTGGTGATGTTGACTCTTTGAGAGTTGTTGAGAAATTAGGGATTCTAGGCAGAATTAAAGTAGCTGGTAGGAAGCTTTTGGTTCTCAGAGGACTCTTTATCTTTCATCGAACACTTTGACATCGTATCGACTTTCGATACGATTTCCTTGCGAGTTTTTACGAAATTGTGGATTTTAGGTAATTCAAGTGCCCGATAGGAAATTTTTGCTCGTTAGAAGATCTCTTATTTTTCATTCGCTGCTCTGAAGTCGTAATGGTCTTTGGTCTGATTTCTAATAATTTCCATGAAATTATAGATTTTAGGTAATTAGGATAATTGGAAGGAAATTTCCGGAAGACCCTTTGATTCTCATTTCATTGACTATGAGATCGTTCGTCGGTCAAAATCTGTCGCTCCACTTACTTCACTTCAAAGTGACTTTGTCTTTAATTCGATTAGAAGTTAATAGAAGATATAAAATCGAAAGTATATCTGATAATCCTCCCGTCAGATATATTTATTCAACTACGATCTGTTTAGACAAGCCACGGTCGTTCCCATTCTATCGATTTTCCCGTTTCCACCTAGGCGTAACGTTGAATTTCTGCGGCGTCGTCGTCGTCGCGACCCCCTGGTCGCCACCTTCCCCGCGCTTCGACGATGGTTTTAGTGGTTACAGTGGCTACACACCCCCGCGATAAACTCGAGGATTCGCCACGCTGGTGCGGCGCGCTCGAATAGACGAGCAGAGCAGAACCGTCGCGGTATTAACATAAGAACACCGTGACCGATCGCTTCGACTCACCATTCTCCCCTTCCGATCTCTCTATTACGCTGATTTCCCCACCCCTGCCGACCTATCCAGACCGTTTTTTTCCCCTCCTTTTTTTCCCTTCTCTTCTTTTTTCCGAGGGTACGTGCTCGAAATGAGAATGAGTTAGGAAATTTGTGATCCCACCGAGTCGGAGAATTAAGAGATTGCTTCTTTTCTATGTGAAACGCTTCGAGGAGATGGAGTTAATGTTCCGTTAACAACCCTTCTTTGGCTTGTCCAGCCGGGGAGATATGGATTTTTGTCGGGTCAGTGAAGGGACGTTTTGCGTGGATTTGCTGGGTTAGTGGTCGTCTCGGTGTAGATTTTCTCGTTCGTTAAATGAAGAACATTCTCGTTTTCCTTTTCGGTTTCGCTGGCTACTTGGTTATCAAACTCGATGGATATGCGTGAAAATATTGAGAAATCGTATTACGTTATCATCAATAACAGCTTTTACAATTTTATTTGCAAATAATTTCTACCTACGGACGTAGGTTGATACGTGAAAAATCACGTTGGGACGAAACGTATTACGGAAGTATCTTCTCTTCTTAGGATTTCGATTATTAGAGTTAAGAATGTAAGCGATTGACAGACCACGGAGAATTTAAAATACGAAAGAAAATAAAATGCCTGCAATCTTAGTAATTCAACGTAAATTATCATAGTCCTCTGTGAGTAGACTGCTCATGTTTATACGTTTATTGAAAATCTGAAAGAGCAAAGATGTATAAAACGCATAGAATATACCAAAGTATTAGATTGTCTCTAAGGTTTCCTCCGTTTTATAAGGAAATAATGCACCACATTTTTTCTTTTATATTATTTTACCGAATCATGTACGATCCATTTTGTTGCATTGCTATAAAGACCACGACACTTGACAGATTAAGTTTCACGCTTGTAAATATAAACCTTACCGGATAAAGCAGTTGTCCGCAGATAGCACAAGACACTTTTGGGATAACCTAACCCGACAGAATATTCCAAGTAGTTGTTATGATCTTTAACTGGCAAAATAAATCAATACGTAGGTTCCATGTGCCTTAATCGTATCAGTGAAGATACAGAAATTGCATGAAAGTAGCCTATTTGACATCCAACTATATTATCGTTCAGGAGTCAACTCCTAAGAGTCAAAGTCTTACATAATCTTGCATAAACGAACGTAATCTACTAATTGCCACGGATACTATCAGTCTAGGCAAAGCAAATCCCGACCAATCCCCGGGACCAGTAAACCCAATTGCTCTGGCCGGATCCTGATGCCCTCGACCTCTTAACGCAACCCCAACGTGGACAGAAAGGGGGCCGTCCCAATGCGATCGCTACGTATCCTACCATAAATCAGCGTGCTAGAGAGACAGAGAGCTATTACGTTTCCACGAAGACAGACATAGGCTACGCTTTATTATACCGTACACAATGTCGCGCGTCGCCCCGGCCACGTGACCACCGACTTCCGGCTGTAGTTTGGGTTCCGCTCGCTGACATTTCCTCCCCTTCACGTGGCATTTTTCCACGGATGCAACCAGTGACGACGATCGCGTGTCAGGTCCACGTGTGATTGCGTCGAATCGCTTCTCGTTCGTCGTTTCATCGCGATCATTGTCATAACATCCATGGATCCTATGGGGTGGAAATAGATTCGTTCGTGAGAGTCCTCCGATTTTTGGAGTAATTTTACCAGCTTCGCGTACGTCATCTTTGACGTTGGAATAGAAATTCGAACGAATTATGCGAAAATATGATGTTCAGAATTTTCTACGTGCGCCACCATTCTTCGAATTATTTTCGTAAGAATATGGAACTGCGTAAAAATCTGCAGTCTGGGTATAATATTCCAATCGACTTGTTAATTAGATATCGTGTGTTAAAAATCACAGACCAAGAGGTTAACGATCGTCGAACCGTTCTAAATCGCTAAGCTTCGTTAGAATGACAGAGACGAGTGGTTAGAACGCGTCTGGTGGGACGAAACAGCCGCGGCGGGTTCGCGCGAGCGCAACCGGACGTTCCCCTGGTACAAATTACCAGCTCGCGGGCGGTCGCGCGTGCACATTGTCCTGTCAGCGTGCGAAACGGCCGCGATATCGACAGTTACGCATTACTTGCGACCCGTTCCACTGGCGTTGGCGCGCGCGCGTACCGTCGCCATTTGCATACGTGATTACACGTCGTGGAACCGGCCGAATTGCGACGCCTGCACTTGTATATCTTTATGTACCTGTCCTGGTTCAAAGGGCTACGTGTCAGCCGGCACTCGTTTCTTTTCACGCTGCTTTACGTTGCGATCCACGCGATCTACCGGGTGGCCGCTGTCAGCTGCATGATCCAGTAAATTGGACACAGTTATAGAATTCTGTCACGCGGTACTAGAAACGGAAAATTAATTGCCGGTCAACGGAGAATTGATTAATAGCGGGTAGTCTGCGGATGTTTATGTAAATTTCTATTTTTTGTCAACGTAACTTAAACGATGCAAGCCAGCTAGAGATTGACTCTGTCGATTAATTATTACGACGTGTCGTTCATCCTGAGCATTTTCAACATTTTTCACCGTTTACGCCAATTCTATGTATTTTTGCACTCTGAAGTTTTCTATAAATGTTGACAAAAATATCCCCAGTCCGATAGTGGTTAAGCGGTTTGGAAGCGGACAAGATTTTAAGAGTGAATCTTTCTTAAATAGCAGAATTTTTAACGAAAATTGTACAGGAGATAAGAATGATCTATAATCTGCGATAGATTTATACTCTATCGTATTAATAATAAAGCAGCTACTTATCACTCCATTTATATATCGATTATTCGGATGAAATTTTAATTAGTTGCTGATTTAATCGATGATCAAATTTCTCAAATTCAGAGATGTCGATCTATAGGTTGACTTACGGACAGCTGTCTTTTAATTGAAACTCAAATTGCATTGTCTCTATGTACTCCTAAACCTACTAATTTTCTATAAAAATGTCGTTGGAAAATTATTCAAATCACGTGGAACTCGCTTATAAACAACGTGGTCGCAACACCTCGCTGCAAACATCAAACATCGCCCTCTCGGTTTCGCAAATTGAAAATTACGCAAATCCAGGGTTACTTAAGAGGTCTCATCAATCAGTCGACTGGTTCCATGAACGAACATCGGCTGTCTCACCCGGTATACGTCTTCCTGGCTCATCGAGGCGTACCGTTCGACAGGTCGGCCACGTCGACGCGTTATTCGCCGTTCGAGCGCGTTATTTTTCATCCCGGGGACGTCGGTATATTACAAATTACGATTCGTGGCGGGATAAACGGACCGCAAAACCCGCCTCAGTCTCGCCGTCTTCTATTTACTCCCTTGCGAATCTTTATTGCGTAATCGGATTTCGACATCGACCGGTTCACGTGGACAGTAAGACAGTAAGAACCTGTAACCAGGTAACCACCCCTTTTACCTTTGCTTTATTAATACCTCGTACATCTGTGAAGGGTGGCCGGCTTTATCATCGTCCATTTACGAACTGATGTTTCTATATCGATATAATGTACGTACTGTCACTCGTGTTATTCGATTTATTAAAAGGAAAAACGTTGCGTTGACGCAATTTTTCCGTCAAATATTTATCAAATTCCGTGGTTTAATACCGTGGCTGTGACACAGAATTTCAAGAGTTCGTATATTTATATTCTTCTCGTCGGTATTTTATAATAATTTTATGAAATTTGGAGAAATTGGTGTATTTATTTATTTATTGTATTATCTAAGATCTTACATTGAATTGTACTACCCGATTTATCACACACTGCGTTCTTCTACTTTGGCTCGATTCTCTTCTTTCTCCTCCGTCCTTTCTCTTATTCGCAGCACACAATTAACTCTGCCTTCTATATTTCCCTCGTATCCTCATATTCCCTCAACTATATCTCGCGGACAGTTGATGTATTTAATATTTATAACGTTGTGGTAAATCACGTTGCTCGGTCGGCTGCGGAAAATTCGCAGAAAATATTTGCTTTAGAAACAAGGAAGTATCTGTTTAACAATCGCCTGAAAATGTATTTAGAACTTTAGAAAGTATACTTGCGAATATACGTAGTGTACAATAGAGGAGGCGATGATTGCTTTCTTAGAGAAAATGATCGATCCAACGATAACAGTAAGAATAAGAAAGAATTTTTTCATTATTCTACCTGAAAATATATTTAGAGCACTAGGATTTAAGTATCCTTCAAGGAAGTGATTAATCCAACGATAACGACGAAAATAAGAAGCATCTTATTTCCTACCCCCTGAAAATATACTTAGAATACACGTTTAGAATTTTAGAAAATATATGTTTAGAATACTGTTGAAGTAATTACTTGAAGAAAAACTCTACATCTTTATTTATGTATGTAAAATAGAATTTAGTGAAATAAAAATATTCTAAATAAGGAGAGATTTGAATAAGCATTATGTTTTGGGTTACAAGTTCTAGGAACAAAGGAACTAATGAATAAATTTCTATTTATGTTCCTTGTAGCCTTAGCTAAAGTTAGTTAACTTTTTTGGTAATGTCCTTTTGTTATAAATATATTAACGTGCTTCCTATCGATTCTATTGTATTGTAACACCATGAGAATGAGGATCTGAATCAGCATAAACCTATACATTGTACTTACACCTTTCTTTATTTAAATATATTTTTCTATTACAAATTCATCCACTCGTTCTTCTATCAGTCAACCACAACAAATACAACAGAAAAGACGATGTTAGTATTCTCGTAAGAGATGATTAATCCAACGATATGTCGAGATCCGTGTGCCGATCGATTCGCGGACGTGATGCTGCATCGGCGTGACTGGATGCTACGCACACGCGGCACACTCTCTCGTATTATGCATTATTCCCGGCCGGATTACAATGACAATGACCGCAATAACGATCGAGCCGGATCGGATGGTAGAAGGGGCCGGCCGACAGCTCGGAAAATTGCTAACAAATAATGCAGCCACCGGGGGGCAGACAGCGATACGACGGGGTGTCGTGTCTTCGTCTGCGACCCCAATGCTCGAAATCGAGCCGGTGTTCATCCTTTCGCGCATAATCGCCCGTGAGACACCCTTTCCTCGACCAGTGTCACAAAAAATTGCTCGGCTGCTCGACGATCAACGCCACGACTATGTTAATACTTTTTTACAAATCCTGTCCGCTTATAGTCCGATAAAATCAGCGTCCCTCGAATATGAAACGAATTCGTGGAAGTGAAATGTTGTGTGTAAATTTTCTACGTTCTTATTGATTTTTTGTTGAATTTTTATTGAATTCCATGAATATCGAATGTTTTATCGTACATACCTTGGGAATTTCTTTTAATTTTCCAATACTAATAACTGTGATTTTTCTGTGTCAATTTTTCTATCGTATTTCTCTGATAAGTATTATAAGCAGCTTGCAAAGTTTCTCGCTTGAAATTGTTCAAGTGTTTTGTATTATCTGGTACTGATAGATAGAAGGATGATAGAAGAATCTCTTGTGGTTTGATAACAAATTTGAAACAACATCGTTAACTTTTGGATGCTTTTAGCTAATTACGTTGTGCACATAATTTGTCGTTTATGGTACAATATTTTATTTTCCACTGGATGATTTTATTATCTTATAAGTTTCCTTTTAGAATAGCAAAACGCGGCGATGGTTCATACAAAATCATCAAACTCGCTCTTTTCTTAAGTATATCGACTGTTCTCCTACTTACCATCAGAAGATGATTGGATTTTTCCTAATTCTGTTTCTATATTCAACTAACTAATATTATGATAGTACTAATATACTAATATTCTTTGCCATGAAATATCTTAATTTAAGTTCACAATATCCAAAACAATCAACCAACCAAGTATTTACATCTGACTCTCCTCTGAGCGTTCGATCGTAACTCGACTGCGGATATTTACGCAAGTTCATATTTTCGTGAATATGAAAAAAGGCAAATCTCGGGCATTTTCGCGTCTTGAAACTTCCAATAAACGCAGAAAAATCCGCGGTTTAAACGTAACTTACGTACAAATAAAAAGACAAACAGTTAGTCTCCTTCGCTGGTGTCTCTTGTTAATTAAAAGTCACTCCACGTGCATCTTCCCAGCGTTATCAGCCACCACCCTGGCCGTGCACACACCGCGTACACGTACACGCACCATACTTTCCACTTAACCAAAGCCAATCAACACCATGAAAAAAGAAGCGGGCAAAAATCGCGAACAAGATTCCATTAGCTACTTTTTCACTTAACCAGCCTGTTCCACCCTCCCCCACGCGACAGACACGGTCCAATCGTGAACCAGCTCACCCTCGACTAGACAGCTCACCCTCGATTACGTGGTAACGAAGTCTCTGTCCTCTGGTATCGGAGTCGAAAAAGGAAAGACTGTAAAATTCAGGAAGGAACATTAGGGAGAAGGGATGGCACCGGTTCGTTGATCACCCCCTGGGTGCTGGTTTGAATTAGGGTGCCGGGGTGAGCCGTGTTTATTGACACAGGAAGCGATTGCTGCGCCTATGGTGCGCCATGGTCCACGGGAAGAGGCCACGAAGAGACGAGAAGTCGAAAGGGGGTGAGAAGGGGTGGACGACTGGTCCCTCCGTTGACGTATTTGCACCGTAATCCCATGATAAATTGCCAGGGATAAGCTCTATTAATTTTGCGTTATAAAGTCGAGTAGAAGAGGGAGAGAGAAAGAATTGCGCGTTATGGAGACGTAAAAGTATTTCGATGGGCTCCCGCGGGACCTTCCCTTGCTTCGTTTACGGGACAGTTAAAATTTCACCCTCCTCTATACGTATGCAATTATCTTAGTTCGCTACTCGAGGTGGTGGAAGTTTGCTTTGCCGTGAGGCTTACGGCTTATTCTTCGTTTCTATGGGACACGGTTTCGCAGGTAGGCTTTCTTGTTTAGTTTCATTCAGCTTTTCGTTTATGGGACAGTTGACTTTTAACTCTCCTATTTAGTTCTCTTTGTTGGATACTTGTTACGAGGCGACGGACCTTTGCTTTTTTGCGGATTCATCGTTTATAGATAGCTTTGTAGGTAGGTTCCTCAGTTTGGTTGGGTTCCATTTTGTATTTTTTTTTTTAATTTACTTTCAAAGAATGTTACCTTTCTCGGAGGATGTACTCTTTCGTAAAACGTTCTTTATATTTACAGGAAGCTTTTCACAGAATCTTATCCGAAACGACGACGCAAGAAAATCTTGCGTCAACCCTCAGACACGCCTAGATATATCAGCAGATACGTTATTGATGATGTCAGGGTGGTTGGATGATCTGTCGTGAAACGAGCTGAGGCCTGGAATCTTCAGAACCCGAACCACGTTCGTTTCGATTTCGATCTGGCGAACAGTGTCGGTGTTATGTCTCCTAATGCCGATTAATTTATCAATCAGGGACAAGATAAACCGGCCCAACTCGTTGTTCTTCGCGCGATATCTATCGAAGACACGCGAAATAAAAATAATATAGAAAATTCTCGACTGACGAGTTGTATTTTAGCAATACGAATATATACTAATAAGAGTATTTATACTCTTACTTTCCACTGAAGCGTTTTTTTATTAGATTCTGGTTTATCGAGTGGTCTGCTGTCAACAAGGCAGCACGATTATCATAATGATTTAACTATATCGACGAGCTTCACCGTAGACGGCTCAATAATCGAAGTGTTCCGATAGACGACACTGCAAGTGGAAAAATTAAAAGATGTTATCTTTCTTTTTATCGAATAATGTCCAATATGCCAGTGGAAACACCGTGGTACGGAATTTAAGAGCAATTTTCATTTGTAAATAATTAATAGACCGAGGATGTTTATGCATTTTGAGGAATTTTAACGTTTCAAGAATCTACCGGATGCGTATAATATGCAAAAATATATAAAATATTAAAAAATGGTTGCTACGATTTCGAGCAAACGAATTTCTATTTAGATTCCATTTCTTGAATTGTATTTATAAAAATATCAAATTGCTTAAACACCCGCGGTATAATTAATTATTAACAGCGTTAGAAGGTGATGTTACCGGTACGTTCAACATCGTCTCACGTTATAAAACATATACGTCTGTGATAAATATAAAAAGAACTTATTCTTCGTTTTTATGCGAGTCATTTAAAGAACGAACAGAATTGGTGCTTGCTGTATTTGCAAGTTTAAATGAATGGCACAATCAGACTTTTTTACAAATACAATTCCTTCTCTGACGAATTTTCATCACATCAGTGCGAAAAATAGAACATTTTCTTATATATTTCGAATACTGTTCGATTAAGATCAATCAGAGAAGTTTTTTCTCGTTTCTAAGGAACTTGACGTTCATCACTTACAGTACCACTATACGAAATTTCATGGAACAATAAGCCATCTTTCTCAGGTACCAAATGCACCATCTGCATAGAACGTCACATGCTCAACGTCTAAAATATGGTAGCCTCCTCGAATAATTTATTCTTATTCGAATTACGATAGCTAAAGGGACAGTATTGCTATAAATCCTTATTTTTCAACGTTGAAGCATTTTTTAATAACATCAAATTCTTGTGGTTGTATTGGGTTGGCAACTAAGTGATTGCGGATTTTATCATTACCACCTAATGACAAAATCCGCAATCACTTAGTTGCCAACCCAATATAAAAATACTACTAAATGGTAATGAAAATTATTACGTGGCACATTATGGAACGTTATCGTGATAATGAAATTTATTATAGTCGGATCTAATTAATTGGTATATAAGCGTAGATATAATAGATTCAATGATTTGCAAATACTTTTTGTAGTAGCCACTGTATATAGTAGGAGGATCCGATTCGTGGGAAGAAGACGTTTTGTCGTTGGTATTTTGGATGTACAAGTGGACGATGACCCTACAGACATTTGTCATTCGCACCAGCGCTGATCAACGATAGGGCCCTGGTCAAATGGGGTGACCACTGATCTGCGGTCGTGTTCTATGCTTGTCGTTGTTAAATGGGGCCCGAGGTGATTCTGATTGTGATCGTGTCGTTCCTTCGTGTTCCTTTCTTTAAGATCACCGATCGTGCCCCTTTTTCTCTTATATCTTCTTGTTTCCTTTACGTCTTATTTCGTAGCGGGAATTGCAGGCCAAAGTTATTCGAATTTCATTTATCAGAATAATTCGTCCAAGATGTCATCTGATAGAAATTTGTTTGCCAAGGATCGTTCAAAGAATACATTCGCATTTTATGGTCGTGTTCGTTGAACGAACCTCCTTTTCTTCTTATTCTAAATAGTTTTCAGTTTAGTAGAATTCAATTATTGTGTTGGCGACTAAGTGATTGCGGATTTTGTCATTAGGTGGTATCGACAAAATCCGCAATCAATTAGTTGCCAACCCAATAGATATTTGTGCAAATTCGTATCTGCGAATATAATTAGAAAAGCGGAGACGCGATGGGCGATTAATTCACTCGAATATTGTAACAAGTATCGTCGTTTGGATATTTCGTTTTCTTTTTGTGTATTACGCGCACTCTATGCATTTTTGCATCTTCAAATATTTCCTATAATTTGCACAGAAACGATTGTACCAGTCGAGGCTTCAAAAATTCCTTTATCTTTGTACAAGAAGTTTCCTTGGCAAGAAATCGTCGCAGTCGTGTGTTCCTCTTTATTCAAAAATGTGTGGAGGACAAGGTATATCGGAAGTTTGACCGTGAGATTCATTTGTGGTTATCGTTTGTTGTCGTAACCGTCGAATTTATTCAAAATGAATTAAGGTACAGCCTATAATCGCTGAGTCGTTAATACAGAGTATAAAATCGTGGATGAATACTCGATAAATGTTCGTCGCCTAACTCGGTAGATCGCTCGTTGATACTCGTAGATACTCGATGATACTGTTAGGTACTGTACTCTTTTGGTTGCGTCGGTTTATTTATACTGGTCGGGGGGGAGAGGGGAGTCGGAAGATTCAAATTCGTCTTTGTTCGACGGTTATGTTTAGCGGCTACATTGTTTTGCCCGGAGTCTAATTGTTCTTGCATTACTTGTATCCTAACGATCTCGATAAAACAACTATATGATTAGAATTGTCCTGTGACTCACGTGCCGCTACAAATGCTAAACATCAATTTTTGTAATTCTTCCTCGTCGATGAAATTCGTCGTTGTTTCTGTGACAAAACGTCTGCATTTATTTTTCCCCATTTAAAGTTGGCAAACGTCGATCTTTGAAATTGTTCCGCGTTGACGAAATTCATCGTTCGCTTGGAATATGATCGGTGAAACTTGGTGACAACGAAACGCATAACGCGTCGCAGCGGGGAGTTGCCGAGGCTGGAACACATAACTCAACGATTGAATTATTCTACCAAACTGAAAAGTATTTAGAATGTGTCGATCCTCTGGACTAAATTAAACGATTGGAGATTATGAATTTGAAAATATACGACTATGGTTGTTAAGGACACAGCCTATTAAACTGCGAAAGATTAGATTCGGAAGAATTTTCATCGTTTCTTCCATCTACGCCTGTTTATTTCGTGGAAACGGTCGAAGAAAGGAAACCATTCCCAGCTTTCTCTTTTTTTAATCACCGATTTCAAGAGCACAATGCCGTGCTCGGCCGGCAATTTACGGTAACACGAACGTTACGTGCTTTCGCGCCAGCCATAATTATCGTCCTTTTCACGAAACGGCACGCGAATATCAGTAGAAGTTCGTGCGCCGCGCACGCCTTCATTAATCGCTCAACAACCGCTCCACGAGATTGTCCCAGGCCTGGGAAATAAAATTTGTATATGGAAATATCGTGGAGAATTTCGAAACGTACGCGTATTCATTTACCAGGATATTTTCACATTACTGCGTGCCGCTTGACGGAAATTTATAGCGCGTGCATGTCTGCAAATTTCACGTTTGCTCTCTGTTAGTCAGATTTGTTCGAAATTTCGAAATTCCATGTTTTTAAGTCGCGCAAGCTTCCGGACTTTTACTCGTGCGAGAAGTACAACATTTTGAAACGCACAATATTCGTGATTTTTGGCAAATATCGCGAACTCTCAGGTTTCAAGATTTTGTCGCTACGAAATGGAAAATTCTCTTACTGCTACGACACTTGTCGAAATAACATAAATTAGCTCGAAGCTCGAGAACCTCCATTCCTCCGCTTATTTGCTTCCACCTTCGTGAAATAACGTTGCAATTCCGAAACTAACATCTTCCATTCGCCGTTTAAAACGCAATTCGATTATCAAGCACTTCGTCGATAATTCCGTCCTGTGGACGACGATTATCGATGGAACTGCGCTACTTGAGCCAAAAAGAAAGACAGAAAAACGAAAAGCAATAGCGAATTTGCACGGACGAGTCGCAGTTTGTTTTATTCATTAAAAAAGAGGGAAAAAAAGAGAGAGGAAAAAATTAAAGAGAAGAAGGAAGAAAAAAGAAGGAAAGTCGACTGCAAGATCTACTTTCTTTCAAGGGAGTGAACGTCGTAAGGGGGTGGCAGAAGGGAGGAGGAATATCGAGGATCAGGCCAGAACAAAGTCCTTTGAGAGGAGCGGAATAAATTTGCATCGATTACGATAAAGTTGCGCGAGAGTGCATCGCTTATTGCGCCAGGCTCCACTCTCTCTCTGCTTTGCGACATTGTGCAAAATAAAACGCAACAAGAAACGCCAGCCTGCTCGAGCGAAAAAGGCGTCCACCGATATTGTTGCTGCAACAATGTCTGATCCTATCAGCGAGGTGTGACTGTCGTGAAAAATGGCTCGTTCTTCGTCCACCAACGGAACTCGTAAGTACTTGGACAATTTTTCATAGATTTCATACACGTGCACGTATCGTCTATTAGATAAATGTCTTCTACGTGTTGGCTTGTTTTATTTAAGAATTTCATATCATATCAGGAATTTAACGCGGAGTGGCGAGGCTTTGGATCGAGGCAGGTTGCTTTGTTAAATCCGATTTAATTTAATTTGGGAATATTGTGCGAAATAAAAATTTGCGAGGTTGTTTTATATTTATCGTGATTCATATACGAGTTGCAAGTACAATTATGATTACTCGAACGTTAGAAGATATCGAGAAATAACGCCAGCTACAACTTGTGTATGTTTCCATAGACGTGAAAAGCTAAGAAATTGTTCATTCCCGAACCAGGTACCAAAAACCGTATAATCGTTTCTTGTGATTCCATATCGATCAGTTGCGCCATTAAAAAATTGTTGCAGTTCAAATAATCGCATATCCCTCGCAAGCGTCTCGTCTGCAAAACACAGTTCGAAAATGCTAATTTTCTATCGCTTGGTTCCTAAATAGGAAAAAGAAAAACAGCGGCACGCAAGATTCGCGTATCGAGCGATCGTTTCCTGCAATTAACGAAACGTCCCTCGGAAAGTTTCTCATTCGCGAAGCACAGATCAAGAACGACGATGCTCTTTACCGCTTGGTTCCTGAAACATCGAAAAACAGCGGCGTGAAGGACGCGTGTCGAGCGACGCTGGTTCTCGTACGAGTGGCCGGCAAAAATGTGTCCTCACGAGTCGGAGGACACGTCGATTATATCCTTGCGGCAGATAATATCCCTGTCGGTCGGTGGTAGAGCCGGGGCCGGAATGCACCGTAGAAGGGACCCTGGGGACTTACATCTTTTTCCGCGGTTCGCCGCATAAATAAACGCTGTCGGACAGTTTCGGGGGTCCCGTCCCCCGCCTAGGCGCCGCTCTTTTGTCTTAGCTAATAGAACACGCGTTCCTGCGCGTCCCTTTCGTAAAAATGCCCGAAATGTCCAGTCGTATAATCCTCGCTCGATCGACCTTCCCTTTCTTCTTCATCGTCATAGTCATCCTCTTCTTCTTTCTTCTGCGTCGCGTTAGGCCGCCGCCTCTTCTGCCTCCTGCTACCAAAGCCACTCAGGCCACTCCTTTTTCGGCCTCCTTCCACTGCCCTGCGCCTCTCGTTCCTCCCTTTTTTTTTCTTCTCTCCTCTGTTTTTTTCCCCCCTCAGTTCGACCTGTCCTTGTTTAGGCCTGCCTTGTTTAGGGGATCGTTAGCGATTATTACCATAACTGTTAATTGCTTTACGACGCGACACGACTTAGGACCAAGAGGGTGCGTCACGCGGATCCTTGGTTTTTCTTGGAGGGGAGACTTCGACAAGTTTCTGGGGCGATTCGAACGGAACGAGATTGGAAAAAGCGAAAATATAGGATTTGTGAAGTGATAAATAGTGGAACAATTGATGTGAGAGAAAGACCGCGGTTTTAGGGATGAGAAGCTTCGGCATATTTACGTAGCTTCGACCGAGAAAAGTAGGAAAACAGAATCGAATTTGGAAATTGGAATGAAATTTAGAGAATCAACGTCATGATTTAGAGTCGATAGAATAGTGGTGAAATGATCGGTGGAGAGGCTTTTAGAATTTACATTGCTTCGATCAGGACGCAGATTGAATTAATTCTAAGAATAATAAACGTGACAATTAAGAATTACGTAATAGAAAAATAATGCTAGGACTCTAAGGCTGAAGTAGTTTGGCCTAATCTTTCTTTATTCGTTTGGTTAAAACACACTGTAGAATGTATTTGCACACAGATGCATTCGTTGTAATTGACGAAGCTCAAGTAGCGTAAAAGTACTAATTGCCTTCGTACGACGTCAAAAATTGAATTAAATCCAGGATTGAACGTGACAATTAAGAATTACGTAATAGAAAAATAAATCTAATCTCTGTTTGTTCGTTTGTATAAAACACACTGTAGAAGATATTTGCATACAGATGCATTCGTTGTAATTGACGAAGCCCAAGTAGCGTAAAAGTACTAATTGCCTTCGTACGACGTCAAAAATTGAATTAAATCCAGGATTGAACGTGACAATTAAGAATTACGTAATAGAAAAATAAATCTAATCTATGTTTGTTCCTTTGTATAAAACACACTGTAGAAGATATTTGCATACAGATGCATTTGTTGTAATTGACGAAGCCCAAGTAGCGTAAAAGTACTAATTGCCTTCGTACGACGTCAAAAATTGAATTAAATCCAGGATTGAACGTGACAATTAAAAATTACGTAATAGAAAAATAAATCTAATCTCTGTTTGTTCGTTTGTATAAAACACACTGTAGAAGATATTTGCATACAGATGCATTCGTTGTAATTAACGAAGCCCAAGTAGCGTAAAAGTACTAATTGCTTTCGTACGACGACAAAAATTGAATATGATCGAGATGAGATAAAGAAGCTGATAAGAGAAACGTTTCATCGTAAAGTAAATATATATAGAGAAGTATAAATACTTCTGGAAGCTATTCGTACATTAATCGGGAAAATTACGGAAAGATTGTAGGGTTTTCAAATTTCAGCTGGGAATTTCAGCCCAGCGGGAACGCAGTTGCTCGATCGTAATTATTCCACGGTTCCGTTTTACCGTTTTATCCGAAGTTTTAATGGAGTCGAGTTAAATTATGCAGTTCCACGAGAGAGACAGTGGATTTTAAGTGTCTCTTTGGTTTCCGTCCTTAGACGGCTGTTGTGCGCAATTTATTGCTTACTATACCCTCCGATGGCGTTCTATAGAACCTGTTAGTTAGTGGCACTTTTACGCACCCGCCCGAGCTCATAAGGCATTCCCTGTAATGGCACCGATTTCACTCGTAACTGCGGATAATGGCGCTTCTTCGACTCGAACTTCTTCTACCATTATGTTAATGCACACAGAGAACGACGATACGATTGACAATTTGGCGACATTGTCGCTTTCTTGTCTACTATAGTAGAACGAACATTATCATTCTCGCGTATGCACGAGGGCTACGACTTCTTACGGTACTATTAACACTAACGCTTATCTTACCAGCCTCGGTCAAACGACCGGGTCCAACATTTCACTTCAAATTCTGTACCTTCGTTGTTATTTCTTTCGTTCGTCTAACTTCACGTAAATTCTTCGGTCGTCTGATCGATCAATTTCTCGATTTTGTTTAATATGAGAATTTACGTGGGGTTAGAGACGAACGAAAGAAGTCTCAGCGAAGGTACAACTTCGAATTAAAAATTCGCCATTGATCTAGTAGCTTCGATTGATAATGTTGCAGGTCGAGCATCGTTTACTATAAAAGTTATAAAGAGAGGATCGTCGATCATCTATTAATGTAAGATACTGTCAGGTGATTTCGCAACGCTTTACTTTTATTCTTATACTTTTATCGTTATTATCCACGCTTACCGTAATATATGGATTTCTAGCGAATATCGAATTGTTTGTACGTGCGTGTATTCACGCTATTCGTAACTCGTTTGAACATAACGTCGAGCAATGGAAAGTTTCTAAGATGAGAAGTAGAAGAGAAGTTATAATTTCATAAAATGGATTTGTATAGTAATAAGAGCAATAAATGATTCCAACTGCTACAGTATGCTACACAGTTACTGATATGGTAAATAATTTTTAATAGAGACCAATTATTAAAGTCTGCAGTGTATCGATTTTAGAGTATCTCCAGTCTAATTATTAAATGGCAATACGTAATAATACATAAAATGATGATTACATAAGAAAGAAATATTACTGTTAGATACAGCTATCTAATAATTATTATTAGTTGCCGTTAGAAGCCATTCTTTCTGTCCTAATAACATATGCATAATTACTAAATACTATTCGCATTACATATGAGAAATCCAAGGCAACCATAATACAATAAACAGCAAACTATACTTCAAACTTCCTTAAACTTTACCATCAGGCTCGTTTCTAATTAGCAGACTGCGGATTTCTGTGCGTCTACAGGAAATTTAAGATCGTAAAAATGCCTAGAACCGCGATATGCGGAACCACGGCGTACAAAACACACAAAGTACGACGAATAAAGTAAATTCCTATTTGCAGTGCGCTCGTTTAATTACGTTTAGGAAGATAGGAATTGGCACGAAGAAAATGCGCGATCTATCGATCGATTGCTCGTCCGAAGCCCGCTTTCGTCACCACCCTCGTCATCCCGCGCTCTTCTTCCAACGCTCGCAGCCACCGAAAGCTCCGCGTGCGATCTTCCAACACTCTGGCCGAGTCTCTCGACGATTCTCCTCGATCTCCTCGCCCCTTTCTCAAACCCAGAGAATGGAAAAGCAGGCCGCTTCTCTAGGTGGTCCAATAATAAGACAATAAGTTAGGCTGCGATGCCGGTTGATATCAGTGTGGGATCGAGGCTGGAACAACGGAGAAAGACGCGAGCGTGTACGCGAGCGAGCCGAGCCAAGTCGAAGCGAAGGGACTGCAGAAGACAGGGCGAAGAAGAGAGAAGAAAGAACGAAGTGGAGGAAGAAAGAAAGCAAAGGGAAAGAGAGGCCATGCCGGACGAAAGCGAGTGGTATGCCCGGAGTGGCGCCAGAAGTCTTTCCTCGTCCTTCGTGCTCCCTTGTCCGGCGTTGGTCGCGGTGCTGGGCCATTATCCTCCAACCGTAGGACCGCTATCTGCATCTCTTTCTCACATACGTAACGCACACACGCACACACATACGTAACCGTGTCGATCCAATTCTCTCGGGCACGCGGTTCAACGGAAATTAATAATCTTTCCCTCTGACGCAGGCGAGCCAGACGTTTCTCTCTCGCTATTTTTCGGCAATTTTATTTTTTATTATATTTATATAATTAGCTACAGGTACGTGCACATACGTAAAACTATGTATGTACGTGTATCAGTGAAATTTGTATTAATTTCATTTGCATTAGAAGCTCGAAGCCCTGGAACTGTGTAATTCATTGGAATTTTCTGTATAAGAGAGAGCTTGAAGTTGGAAATTCTGAAATTTTCCGGAGCTTTATCTACGCTGGGAAGCCTAAATTTGGAAATTTGGAAATTTTTCAGGGATCAAGTAGCAGTTCTTATTGGATCTTCTTAGTGGCTCGGTGCAGGAAACGTAGGCTTTGAAATTTCGCAATTTCCCAGAATTCTTGCTATTAGGTTGTCCCGGAAGTTTCTCTCGTTGTACAGGTAAACGACGGATGCACATTTTTCCCCCTATAGGAAGAAAAACGGATCGTGCGTAATTCAATAAAATAATATAAAACAAAAAGATATCCTGCACCCGAGGAAGAAACTGTCGCAAGTTTTTGCCAACTCCATACTTGACGTTAGTCCAAATACACCGCCAATTGGAAGCATTTGAGAATTTAATGCAAATTCCCCGATCTCCGGAGATACTTTGTTGCTATAAAATACGAAATAATAACACGCCCCTCCGCTTCGAAATTTGACAAAATAATTTACACTGAAATTCAGTGGCGTACCGTTATCTCCGAATCACTGAGAAAGTATCTATCTCTTCATCCTCGTCTCGCTGCGATATTACAACCGTGTCGATCGAATTCTCTCGGGCACGCGGTTCAACAGAGAAATTAATGATCTTTCTCTGTCTAACGAAGGCGAGCCAGGCATTCCTCTTCTGGTTAAGTAAGCGAGGGAATCGGCGCGATTCTCTGTCCGATTCTTATGCACAGACGCCGCAGTCTGTCCTCTCTTCAAGGCTGACTAATTAAAGGGGACTCAAGGCGCGAGGATACCGTTCTTGCGAGTAAGAGGATTGGCTAGATGAGAGAGGAGTATTAATGGTATACCGATCCGGGTCTTTATGTCCTGCCCGATTTCTATCGAACCAACCCACCTCTTCTCTCGTCTTATGCATAGTGATAAGCCGGATTGGTTAGACAAGGTGGAATCGAGTATTTCGCGTTGCTTGGCGCTGATCGAGCGACTTCCGGCAGCCTCACCACGTTTTTTAGACGAGGGGATTCTGTTTATATTACGAGCTGATGGAAGGGTTTCAGAAGATCTTGGTATTTCTTGAACGTTTCCCTCGGAATCTGGACTCTATCGAATTTGCAATTGAAATCGTTGTATCGTAAGTTGAAATTTTAGCCGTCGATTCTGTTTCGAGTTTCTCGAGGTTCGTTGGGGCATTTGACGAACGAGGCGATGAGACGGGTCGCGTTGTCAGTGGCGATTTTAACGATCCACGTCGTCGCGCAGGTTGCAAAGTGGATTTCAACAAGCTGCGAGTTGAAATTTCCACTCTATTTCGTTAAAGTTTGTTTCGACTTCAGCCGGGAGTCTAGCATCCTCTAGGAAACAGCATCCTCGTGTGTTCTTTATACTCGTTGCGATTCGTATTACGTTTCCTTCAAACTTCTTCGTGGTTCTACTTCGATATCCTGAAGGAATAGCCTGTAACGCGTGACAAATGAAAAATTCAACGTAATTTTCTACGAGGATCAAAAACATAGGACTGCGTAATAAGGTTACGCGAATGAAGATCTCTAAACATATAACTCCGGCAAAGTTGTTTGCCACGGAGAAAAGCCTGAGAAAGACGATAAAACCTACCCCCATTAACCTAACCCTAAACTTAACTTAAAAATACAACAGTTAAAAGATTGTCCTAAAAGTGTCTTTCTTTCGCAAACGTGTTTTTTACAACAATGTAGCTTCATACAAACGTGAAAGCAAGCCTGTGAAACGTCTCTGTATTTATCTCAACAGAAGAAAATGGATCGTACTCGACAAAACGATATAAAACAAAAAGTCATGTGCGTCTGTTATTTCTTCATAAAACGAAGGAAACTTCTCGGACAGCCTAATACTTCGTATTTGCAAAACGATCGAATCGCCGGCTGAGAACGATTTGCAGGCCACGTTCAGAAATCAGCGCCGTTCTACCTTCGTTCTTTCCCCTCTCAAACAGAGAAGAAGAAGAAGAAGAAGAAGAAGAAAGTCGGTGCTGGTGTTCTCTTCTCTGATTCTCGTTCGCGGCTCATCAGCGTAACTTGGACTGTCAAGCGGGGACATGGAGGCGGGTTTGAAGTGTTTATCGGCACTGGCGGAACACGCCGGCGTTACAAGCGCCGCTTCGTGTCCGGCGTGTCGCGGCGGCAAATCACCGAATCCGCCGCCGGGACGCCGTGGAATTCGCAGTATTCGGCGGCGGGACTCCGGCATCCGGGAATCGTCGCGGCCAGCGGCCGCTGAAAAGGATGGAATTGCGGTCGTGCCGTGCAGACTCGGAGCACCCGCCTCCCATCGATCTACTCCTCGCTATTTCCACCGGGAATCGTCGTCCCGCCGAATTCTATCGTTTCAAGACACGATCGGTCGTGTGTCGAGCGTTTGCGCTCGCTGGTCTTGGTCGGTATCGGAGTTGCTCTTAGTTCGCATGCTGCACTTTGACTGGGTTAAATCATTTTTAGAGACTGTGTAGTTTTTCCGAGTTTTCTTTCCGTTTGTAGAGGATGGTTGGTCGTATGGTTTAAACGACGAGATTACTCGATATTGAAAGCGTCAAATATATTTAAAAATAATTAATAAATACAGAGAATGTTCGCTAAGACGCTCGGTATTAACTGATTCGCTAAACACTGTTACACTGGTCGTTAATAAAATCGCTGGAGACTGAGATTGAAAAATTGGTCGCCTTACGATCGTGTCGGGGGAGTACCGGAAAATTTAAATTCGGCTTTGTTCGACTGTTGCACGTAGCGACGCATGGTTTTGCCCCGAGTTTATTTATTATTGCATTATGTGTGTCTTAACGATGTTGATACTCCGAGGTAAAACGACAACATGGTTCGAATTGTCCTGTAGCTCGTGTGGTTTCATGGTTCCTTATTTTATGGGGAATTCTTAAAGAGCAATAGACACGGAAATGTACGATTGGGGATAAAAGAGAGTTGAAATGTAAGCGATGGAAAAAGTATGATAATTTTATAAAGTAGAATTGCATTTGACAAGTCAGTAAATGTAATATTCGTTACAGAATAGGCGACTGTTAAGAAGGTGGCGAAAAGGCTCAAACATGAAAGACACTGATACGAACATTGCTTAGAAACCTTACATTTTCTTTCTGCTGTCGTAATACAAATATACGAGGAATTCAAAGGAAGGAGCTTGTTACGTCACACTGGTACATTGGATTTTGGCATTTAACGCTAGAACTACCGATAGTTAACACGAAGCTATTTCTACCAAAACCAGTCAAAATAACTGGTCTTTAAAAAACACGTAATAATAGAATCAGAAATTACTTTCTTAAAGAAGGAATTCCATGTTATGTAGAGTACATTTTTGGTATTATTAATCCATATGGAGGCTTAACAAATTTATAAAATTGTAATAGAACCAGTCATTTCGATTGGTATGGTATTTCTAGCGATCCAGTTATCGATCCGGAATTTTCCTGATAACTGATATCATCATATCGAATGATACGCAGTAAAAATTGGAAAAACGTGTGGCAAGTTGTACAAGACGAGGAAACTGGTTAATTGGGCTTCGATAAACAGATTGCAGGACCTTTTTACACTTCGACTGGTACTGGTATAAGTAGCCTTGATACAAAATTATTTTCAGTTTGAATACATAAGAAACAAACTAAAATGCATTGTATTGTTATTTTAGTTATCGTTGCGAAAGTAATTACGTCATTGTGGAAAAGAAATATAACCTGAAGTAAGAATTTTAAAATAAAATTGACTGGTGTGGTAGTTGTAGCGTTTAAGGGGATTTCAAGAGCGTGTAGATTCTTAGAATTTTCTCTGAGGCTCAGCAGTTGCTTATTTTATTGGCAAATTTTAAGATGTAAAAATACGTTGTATCGAATTGACGAATTGGATTTCGAACGTTAGAATCGTTAACGATGGATGGTCTTTAATATGGAAAACTTCCAATATCACAATTATTGCGAAAAAGAGAGTTTCTCACAAGAGAAATACAGTAGTAAAAAAATTCCAGTTCTACAGGAAGCTAACCACTTCAGGTTAAATGTTCGGTCGCAGGTATGCAAAACCGAACAATGTTAGGATCGTAATCGGCCAAGGGATTGAAACCTTTCAACTTTCCCATGATTTACTATGCCCTCAACCTAATCGCTTGAAGTATATCCAACGCAAACAACATTAACGAACGTATTCTATGAAACCTTTTAAACGTTCATTAACATTGCGGTGCGACACCATTGTTACGAATGTGTTGGTAAAACTTGCAAAAGTTTGAATATGTGTATGCGGAAGTTACAGAAATTTTGGTGAAGTCTGAGAATGTATGCGAACCATGGCAAGTCACCTAATCGTTTTAAACTTTAATGTAACTAACATGATCGAAGATCAGAGGCACAAAACACGACGAATAATTTGTCAGTTCGATGATCAACAACCATTATTAATTAACCAAACTGTCTTTCTAATTGATCCTGGAATTAAACACGTACGTTCGTGTCTCATGAAACGATTCTATACCTGATTCGTCGTAAATTTTCACAGATCTTCAAGAAATATATTTTCGTGCGAGGCAAACAATTAATCGTTCGAAATCGAGAAATTAAATAACATGGACGGTTCTTCTCGTACGCTTCTAAATCATAAACGTTGCTATAAATGAAATTTCAGAACGCTTAGCACAATACGTGTAATACGATTTACGAAAGGTTTCTACAAGAATACTTTGACGAGCCAAGAAGCAATCGGTTAAATCTGCAAACCGAAACGCTTTACTCTTTACACCACGCACGCACACGCCATTCGATAGCTTCTGGTTCTCCTATTTTTATTTGTACAGTGGCGAAAGTTGGGCCGGAAATTGCTGGCGAATATTTCTATCAAACTCCCCGCTCTTCTGTATTTTTATTTCCGTTAGAAATTAGTGGTTTCAGCGAAGCATTTTCACGCTCGCTGTAATTTAATCAGCAAGGAAACACAAGCCGTTACACCTTCCGCCGCTTTCAACCCCCAGCCACCCTCGTCGATCGATACTGTTTGCATTACAAACAGTCGACCAACGCCGTTGAATATAGGTATATATATATATTTTTCGTTTTCTTTTTTTATTTTTTGATGTCTTTTCATCACGGGTGGACCAGCGTTGTTAGTTTTGTTAGTAGTTTCGCGTGTATATCCTTTCGACCATCGCGAAACAGGAATTAACACGGTGCCTAGGTCGCGAACAATACGTCCACGCATCGCTGACGACTGATTTCGCGAAAAAATTCCGCGTGATCGCTTGTAACCCGCGAGGACAAAGAAACGAGCATGAAATAAGAGAGCGTGAAAATCATCCCGCTGCGTTCTTTCGGTTATTATCGGCCCAGTCGTATTTTTCGTAATATTCAAAAGCACCTTAAGTTTCGGCGAAATTATTATTATCGATAAACTGGTGTTAACGCAGTTTTGGGAAATTTGAGATTCCGCAAGTCCACAGACGGCGTGTTTGGAGTAAATTAATAAACGTTTCTTTAATCACGCGATAAAGATGCAAAATTGCATAAGCATCAGCAGTCTAATCGTTGGTGCACGTGATTTTTCCTTATAATTTTATGTCGAACGTTTTTTTAAAGACACACGGTTGTTTTGTTTACGTTTGGTACGAGAGTAAGCTTTTTTTTTATTTGGTAGACTTTTAATCAATTCTCATTGAGGATTATAAGTAAATTATTTTGGCCTGGTACTGTGACTTGGATTATAAGAGTTTATAATATGTTTGATTCTAGTTGAATCTAATGCTTAAATCTAAAGGGTAAAGGGTAAGCTTGAAATATACAAAATACAAGGAAAGACATTATAGAGAATTTAAACATTTAATTTAGACATTATAGAAAAGAGTATTTTTAATTTGAGAAAACTGAATTCTTCTAGAGTAATTTGTGTACCTCTGCATAAACGTCGAAGATATGGGTATTCGCGTTAAAATTTTCTAGACACGCACGTATATCGTGTACTGTTCTACGTACGATAATTTTTGGAGTTTTTAAAAATTCCAAACTGAAAATCCAAAACGTCCAAATACTCTCGAGCTATTCTCAGAGATGTTGAAAAGGCGTCAGAAAGAGTTATCGCGCTATCTCTGTCAAGATCTTGAGGAATCTCGTAAATTATGAGTTATCTGTCCTCGAAAGGGAAAGTCAGAGTTTTACAAATTGTCTGAGATTTGCTGAAACCTAGAGCAACGCTTGACGAAACCTTGCCCGGCGTTAGACTAGCAATCTCTTCGCTTAACGACCTCTAGTTCATCAATTTCCAACGTCGAAACTTATTTCGTAGATTTCCTGACTTCAAACTAAGTAACTGTATGTGCTGTATCGCTTAGATTTTATCATCGATCTCTCTTATCTCTCTCATGTAATCTAAAAGGCCCTTTTACACACACCTAGAGGTTGCGTTTTATAAAAATTCTTAATCCAAAATTTACACGATCCACGATGGATAAAAGCATTCCTTATGTTGACAAAATAAAAATATTGTACAAATCGACCCACCCAAACTACCTAAGATATCAACATCTGGGAGATGTCCCATCTCCTAATCCTAGGAAATTAGAATTTGACCTTCCACTGCAATTTTATAAAAGTCCTCACCTAAGTACGAGGATAATCATCTTTCCACACGACGTACAATTAAAATATACACAACCCACTATGGATAAAAACATTCCTTATGTTGAGAAAATAAAAATATTGTACACATCGACCCACCCAAGCTACCTAAGATATCAACATCTGTGACCTGTCTCATCACTCAGTCCTATGAGATTAGAATTTGACCTTCCACTGCAATTTTATGAAAATTCTCACTAGGAGAAAGCCCTTCTACACCATCTACGTTTAAGAGCCACAAAAAATATTTTACACAAATCTATGCGCCCCGTCTAATCAGAAATCATCATCCATCGATCTCTGTTGTCTGTCAATTTTAGGAAATAAGATTAGAATCTGTGAGTTGCGTTGCAATTTCGCAAAACTTTCCAACGAAGTAAGAAGTCGTTGTAAATCGTTGCACAACGTCCAGAAGACAGGATGACGCGTATACCGCGGGATTCGTACGACCGTTAGGAAGTTGCAGTGGATCGCAGTGGTGGCTCATGGATTTCGAGTAGGTCGTTGACGGAGCCAGGACGCTCCCCGAGGTGGAACGTCGAGGGTTTGGCAACACGTTAATGAGGCTGAAACAAAAGAATCTCTGGGCCCCGAGGCGGAATCCCCGCTGTGCCATGGAACACCAGGGGGTTGGTGGCGCCATGAGCTGTCATCACGTGTCAAACGTTCGCCTATGATATTCAGGTAAAGAAAAGAAGGCTCTTTATCCCCTCCTTTACCCAACAAGGAACTACCCTTTACGTTTTGGGTCTCCGGCAATATCGAATCTGTTTTCTATCTCTGTCCTTCTTCCTCTTTTTCCTTGTCCAGAGATCTGCCGATCGGATAAGGTTGATGTTTGCGTCCCGTTAATACTTTGGACACACTTCCATAGGTCTGCGTCCTTTTTCTACTCCACGTTAATTATTTTGGTAAACGATGATGGAGTAGTTACCGCTCTTAAACGCAGCGTTTCGTGCATCGTGGCGATGTTCTTAAAATCGGGAAATCTTACGCGTCTCGGAAGGTATTTCGATGAAATTTTAGGGAAATGGAAAATGAGGTATATTTGTGGAGAAAGGCGGCGTTAGGTTAGCTTTGGTTAGGTTAATTTTCTTATTTTTTCTTTTTTTTGAGATTTATGGGACTATGGTCATGGAGATAGGGTAGTAGCCTGGGCAGTTCTAAGTTACCGATTCTCTTTCTATCTTTGTTTACAAATACCTAATTTACTAAAAGCTTCGCATGTACAGATCCAACGCTACTTTTAGGAAGCTCTTCTCATATTGAACCTATGCGATAAACGGGAAAGGTAAGGAAAGGATTGTAGCGTCGCAGGGAAACTTTCAACAAAGTTATCATTTTGAAGGATGTAATAACAGAGGGAAAGATTCGAGGGTTTTCGGAAGGTTTCCAGTCGCTTCGCGCATCGAACGAAGTAGATTTCCGTCCCAGAAATCGGAAGCTCCAGAGTACGACACGTACCCACATAATTAAGCTAGAAAAATCCCTCTGAAGAATCGATACATTCTAAAAATAAAGGAAATCTTTCGAAATCCCGCGAACCGGAAGCTCCAAAGTACGCCGCGTATCTCACGTTCGAGTTACGCGAATGTTACAAAATGAAAATATCAGGAAAAACGAAGAAAAATTTTCCCACGCGACGTTTCAGAAACCAGCATCGCCACGTGTACCTACGTGCATGGAAACAGCGAGGAGCGTCGAAAAACCTGGCACAAAGTTGCAAGAGCAAAGCGAAACGACTCTGTCACGTACAACCAGCGTATGCCAGTGAAATGGAAAGTGAAAAAATATCGCGAGTCGTCGAAATTGCCGCGTTACAGTGGCGTTCCGTGGCGGCTCGTTGGCCGGTGCATGCGCGGTCCGGGGCAATCTGCTTAAGACATCTCTGGTCCGGGTGCAAGGCGGTCGGCTTGCAACTGTCCGCGCGGATGCACGCCGCGCGGACAATAGTTGTCCGTCCGCGTTCGCTGGTATGCGCCGGACCACACACGCCGGCGCCATACCCACACCGAAAGAAAGGGTGAACATACGAGCGGTGTAAACGTATTTCAAACACCAGCCTACGTGGAAACGATAAATAAACTATAACTAACCGCCCTCGGACCCGGTGACAGGTGAATGGTGAATCCTCTTGTTAGCCACGAGGACGGCCAGGCCGAGGGGGCGGTGAACGTTGAACAAGCGTACACACACAAGCTGAGCGAAAGGGAAGATAGAGAAGGAAAGAGATGGCAGAGGATCGGAGAGAGAAGAGAGGAGGCTGAAGCGCCGGTTTCACCGCAGCCTGGACCCAGCAGGGCCGTTGGTTTGCCTTTATGCGTGCGAGCCTCGCCGTCGAGATATTGCGCCACGAGACACGTAGGGGAGACGCGGGAGGGGCCACCGTGTCGGGACCGAGCGGGATTATCGATGTAAGTCACCGAGAACAAAGGGCAGCCTGCTCGTCGCTCTGACGGAATAAATCGTCGCGATCGGTAATCGGGAACCGGCCCTCCTCCTGGTCCGCCAGCTTTTCGAACTCGGCCTCATTGGCTTTCTTGCTTCTGGTTAACGTCGCTTGGTTGCGATACAACTGAGTTTTCCAAGTTTCGCGTTGTTTGCTCGTTCGATCGACCATGGAAAGCACGAGTCGTGACAAACTGATCGATTCAAGTTGTTTCGTTGCCACCGACGATATCGTTCGGTTGTGATATGGGAGACGGAAGTTTTGTGAATTTCCTTTTGTTATTTATTTGTGATAAGTCGAGTAGCAATTTTCTAACTGAGTAGGAGAAATTCACATGGTCTGTCGCTTGTGGCGATGTGTGTTGTTTGCTTGTGACACGCGGGACAGAAGTTTTGGGAATTTGCTTGCCTCCTGTCGTTTGTTTCTGACTTGGCAAGTAAGAATTTCGCAACCGGATAGGAAATCCACTTGGTCTGTCGCTTATGGCGATGTTGTTTGGCTGTGATACGCGAGGCACGAGTTTTCACAGTTTGTTTTTATTCCTTTACCTGTACGCCACTTTACGAGTTTGATATTGTTGGATCGTCTTACTGTATTGAGTTCTGCAAGTCTGATATTGTTTGACTTGTTCACAGAATAAGATTGATCGAAATATCCTTGCTTTTATTTGAATATAATATAATACAAACAAAGAAATTTCACGTTGTTCCGTGAATTGGAAATAGAGGCAACAAATAAAACGCAAATGCCTCTCGAAGCCGAATCTCCAAAATTAACAATCCGACGTTTCGAGTCCTAAAAATCCCGAGAAACATTAAAACCCCAAAGAACGCTTGTCTGGAACCATTCCAAACTCTTGGACCATGTTCTATCTATCCAACCGGAAACGATGGAAAACACAAACTCGAAGAAAAGCCCATTCTTCCTTGCTTCCTCCTAATTCTAATTCCTCTCTTTCTCTCTCTCTCTCTCTCTCTGTATTTATCTATCTGGACGTATCGGTGCGGATTTGCAAAATTCGAAGAACGAAAAATGATCCGGGAAAAGGACGACGTCCAATGGTAATGGATACGTTTAATCCAATTGCCACGGTGCTACAGAGTCCTGGGTCTTCGACAATGACGAGGCAAATACTCGAGGCGGGGAGCGTGACAATGTCGAGAAATATTGGATAAGCGTGACAGGGCCGGGCCTCTCCTTTTCGGCCAGGTAGACAGGCGACACGCTTAACCGATGCCCAAATGGTAGAACGGGGCCTAAATTTGCTTAAAATTAGGCCTTCTAGACCGACAACGCTTTGCTTCTACTATGAACGCCATTGTCGCGGAAACCGAGCGCACTCGAGCACTCTCTTTGTGGTCAAACCTAGCAGATAAAACGGAACGCTGATCGAATTTTGGAAATATCGAAGGATGCGTGCGCTTTCTTTGCAGCTTCCGCAAATCTGTTTTGGTATTTTCAATGGCAAGCGGATTCGTAATTGAAGAAAGAGATTTCACGTGATTTATGAGTGGCTGTATTCGTCGAATGCTGTAGGCGGTGCTGTTTCTTGCGAACAGAACTTGCTATTATAGATGCAAGTCTTATGTATCTACAAGTAACCTTCACCAGTTAAGGTAGAGATACAGATTTATTGAAATAACCCGCTTTTTTTTCTTTTCTTTTTTCCAACGAAACTACCTATTTACGCTTAATTCGTGGCGAGAAACATCGCAGAAAGCAATTAATTAAATTTGTCATTATTCGAAACGTAGCACGTAATACCAAATAGTTCATCTCGAATTTCAACGAGGAATTATTTACCAAGTTTATTCATCGTTATCCGAAGTGACGTATATATACGTAACGTGTAATAATTTAACTGCCACTTGAACAAAAAATATCACGGCGAAGGATCGTGGATGCGCGGCATCCAATCGGCCAGAGATGGCTAACTCTTGCGATGCACATTCCTCTACGGTGGCCTGCGAGGGTTTCATCGCGACACGATCTAAGCCTTCGCGCGATACACGTCTCCAGCGAAGGCAATCAGCCATAAAGAAGCTGGATCTCGGGGACAGACATCACCATAATCATCCAGGCTACGCGTAGTTAGTGGCAAAAACCAGCAAACCGATAGACCATTGCCGAGAAGAGGAAGAAGAAAGGGAAAAAAGCGAAGCAAGAGTAGCATGAAGAAAAGGAACAAGAACAAGAATCTCGCAACAAAACGACGAACGGCTGGAAAGATAAAGAACGATGGAAGGACGTTGATGAAACATCAAAGAAATAGGAGCCGATCGTCTGGTTCGAAGCAGGAAGACTCGAGAGACTGGTTGGCCTAGACAAAAAGCATCGGTCAGGAACAGAGACGGCGAGAAGGGCCTTGCTCTTGTTCTTTGTCCGCGGGAAATTAGGCCTGAAATGCCTACGGGGAAAACGATCGACTCAGAAATACTCCACCAGGCTCTTTTCTTTCCTTTTCATCAGGCTGCATCATCCTGTTAAACAGATCCATCCTCGTCTAGCTGCGTCTTCTTCCAGAAGCTTCTTTCCATTCTGCCTGCTCCGCCGGATTTTTTGTTCATTGTGTCGCCATCAACCGGCCGCGAAATGGTTTCTACGACTGTCTCTTTGCCACTGGATGCGCCTCTGCATCCTTGGGGCCATTGTGTTTGATTACGTGCAACCATGCGTGCCTCGGAGACCCCGTGACCCATCGTGCCCGCGGATCCTCCATCCGTGCAAAAGGATTCTTATATCTGTTCGCCACTGTTATCCTTTAATTCCGCGTCCTCGTCTCCGCTATGGGATCAGAGCAAAAAATTGAAGGAATCCGTGGCCTGTTTAGGAGAATAGCAGATACAGGAACCAGGGATTTATCGAATTTATGCCACCGTTCACTTTCGTCGATAGAACGTTTCTTTTGACTTGGTTGAACAGAGAGAGAGAAAGAGAGAGAGAGGGATTTTTTTTTAGTGGGAGAGGGTTTGAGGCGGTTGAACGTGTTTACGGGTTCTTGATTGAGCTGTTTGTTGGATGAGATGGATCCGTGACGAGTCAGCGGGGGTAGATAAACGCCCAACTATTGTTAGGGTGGAGTACTGGGTAAATAGAGATGATTCCTCTTTGTGTGCAGAACAAGTGGCCGTAGAGGTGATTTTTCCAACGTGTTTTGCTACAAATTGTACGTGTGATTTTTGTTGCTACAAACTGAATCATCTAGTATCGATCGAGATCTCGTTCAAATCAGTTGATAGTCTACCGCTGGCTGTCCTTTGAAAAGTGTTTTATAAATACGACGAAACAGAGAGCGGATATTATCTGATCGACTAGAAATTTCAGTTTTATTCGTACACCTGCATTCGTGAGAAACAAAATATCTGCAGTTATACAAAATTGATCGAGATTGTCGAGGCGACCGTTAATTCATGAAAATTACGTATTCGTGCAAGATACAGGTTCGGAACACGTGTTGTCTGATCGATCATAAATTTCAATTTTATTTATCCGCCTTCATTCGCGACAATTAAAAACCTGCAGTTGTTATAAAAAATTGATGAAGATCGTTGGGAAAACAATTAATCGATCAATATTACGTATTCGTACGAGGTACAGATTCAGAACACACGTCTGAACAACCATAAATTTCAGTTTTATTTATGCGTCTTCGTTCATGAGAATTAAAATACCTGCAGTTCTTATAAAAAATTGAACAAGATCGTTGAGAAAACAATTAATGGAACATATTTATGTCTTCGTACAAGATACAGAGTCAGAACACATGTTGTCTGATCGACTATAAATTTCAGTTTTATTTACGTGCCTTCGTTCACGAGGATTAAAACATCTGCAGTTGTCATATCAAATTTATCAATATCGTCGAAACACCAATTAATCGATCAGAATTGTTGTCGTACAAGATAAAAATTCAGGACACATGGAAAACAATTTTTCAATGTCATGTGCAGGAATTATAAAAAAGTAGCGGACTACAAATTCTCTGTTGATGTCCACGATCCTCTCGGTTTAAACTTCAAATTTTTTACAATAATTTCTAAGCTTGGAATCTAAATCTGGAATCAAGGAACAAGTTAAAAAAACTAAGCATCTTAAACTCACGAGATAACAGAACCAAGGCTTGCAGATACAGACCATATCCTTTTAGGATTGCACGGTACTGTAACGTTTTATTGCACTATGTCCTTTTATCCTGGTCGAAGCTCATCCTAGAACACGCAAAGTATCTATAATTCCGTCTACTATTTTTGAAACACTTTAAACTCTGAAAAATTATTTCTTGAATCACGCTACACCAAAAGACTAAGAAGAAAACACCCCACTGACCTCACTGAAGAAATAAAATAGCCAAACTCGAAGATGGTATCCCGCTGGGGGTAGCCATCCACATTCAGCAATTAAGTTAAACAAATTTACCAAATGTCCAGCTGGACAAATTGTAAAGTACGAATTAAATAACAATAATAAAAAAAAAAAAAAACGCTGCAGCAAAAGACTAAAAAGAAAACACCCCGCTGACCTCACTGAAGAAATAAAATAGCCAAACTCGAAGATGGTATCCCACTGGGATTAGCCATCCACATGTTATTTAACAATTAAGTTAGAAAAATTTGCCAAATGTCCAGCTGGACAAATTGTAAAGTACAAATTAAATAATAAAAAAAGAAAACGCTGCACTAAATTCACGTGCCACAATCTTTGGTCATTTCGTTTCGCCACCTACGTTCAAATCATTCTACTCATTTTTCACGCATACGAAAGAAGATTCTCGTCGATGAAAATGTTCATAATTTGATAATTCGTTCGTAAGTTAATAATTTTACCATTTATTTCTATTCAAGTTCCATTTCTTCAGTTCCATTCACAGAGATATAAGATCGCGCGAATACTTGCAGCCTGATCATCGCGTTCTTTAACTATAAAACTCACCCCTTAAAGATTAGGAAAATACGTGTGCTGTACCACGAGCCAATGGCCGTAAAGAGCAATAAGAAGAGGTTGGTAAAAAGAATGAAAAAGAACGGACGCGGTGAGAAAGCGAGCAAAAAGCCGCCCCATCGGCCGGTCAAATGTTTAAACAAACGAGCAATTATCTTAACTCGATCTCGGATCTCCGGGGTGTTCCACGGTCCCTTTTCTTCGTCGCGTTAACTCCCACCTCCCTGTTATTCCTCCCTCCTCCTCTCTAAACCCTGTCTATCGTCTGTTTTTCTCTTATTCGGGACTTTGGCCCATTCGTTCCGGGCCCTGGAACATGTCGTCGGACCGAAACCCCGTAAAAAGCGCCGGGACATGCGTTTCACTTGCTGCTTCTGTTCGCTCTTGTTCCTCTTTATGTCAGCCGATCCCTGAAAAGGGATCTTGCCAATCTTCCGAGGGGTTGCCGCACGTTCTTCGAGGAATTCTTCGGTAATTCTTCGAGCGCAGCGAGGATTTGGTTTGTAGAGAAGCGGAGGTTGTTGATGGATTATTGGAGATGGGACGATTGATAGAGGAGAGAGTTGTATCGGTTTATCGGGCTACGAGATTTCTCTGGCGATGCATGGTTGTTAATAACGATCGACGACGTTTATGCAAATTTCCACGCTGTTTTTGCCAACAGGGCGCACGTTTGTTTCATTTGCCGAATGTTTGATAAATCGTTACTTTACGTAGATACACGCTACGATCGCTTTGTATATCTTTCTGAATCTTTGAACTTTTTCAACATGCGTATACATACATACACACACACACACACTGTCTAGTTATCAGTATGAAAACATTCTGGCGTAGATCAGCTTCCTTTGGAAAAATGTTTGACGACTGAAAGAGGCTTGTGCACGATATAAACCGTCAGAATTTCGTGCTTGAGGTGTTTAAAATATTTTGCAAAACTATGGATGAAATTGCTAGTATCTTATACGTTTGATAATAGAAGAACTTGGCTGGTTCGAGAGGAAGATTTTATACAACTTGAATTAGGATTTCAAGCTTGAAGTTTTTTTTTATTATTTAATTTCTATTTTACAATTTGTCCACCTGGACGTTGGGTAAATTTCAAGCTCGAAGTGCCCCAAAACTGACGGACGATGTCCCGTGTTTGAAGATAAAAGATGAAATAGAGTTCGTACTAGTCAATGAAAGAAGAAGAAGAAGAAGAAGAAGAAGGAAGCCTCGTATGGATACCGTTTCTTCTAAACAGAATTTCGTCTCGAAAGCATCCGTCGAACGAACGAACACAAGTTTAAAATTGAAAGACTATGAAGGTAAAATTCATGCGTATCCTTCTTTCTTTCGTAATCAAAGATGTACGTAATTCGATGAAAATCTCACGACGCTGGTGTTGGGATGGCGATCGTTCGAGTTTACAAGCGGTTTGCCAGCACCACGGGAGCGGTGTCATCAGCAAAACTAGCCAGGGAAAGACTTCGCCTCTAACCCCGCGGAAACAGCCCTCGTGAATGTTTCTGTCACCCCCAGTGGTTTCGCCCCAGATACGCGTACGTCGACTACGACCGAGGAACATCCCGTGAAATTTTCATTTCCGCCGAGCCAACCTAACCCAAATCGTTTTCTCTTTATTTCGAGTCGAGATCAACTTGTACAAATCACATACTTTACAATCCAACGGTGAAACACTGGAAACTCGAGTGCGTTGTATTTATCGGGCGGAATAAATCGCGTTAAAGTAGCGTTTAGATCGGTCAAGTTGATTAATTCGATGTAAATTAATTTAAGAATTTCATTTCCATGGTATCAGGTTGTCCGAAAAGTTCCTTTCGTTTTATAAGGAAGTAGTAGATGCAGAACATTTTTTATTTTATGTTATTTTATTGAATTGATCCATTTTATTCTTTTACTACAAAATAGATGATACATAAATCCATAAAACAATATAAAATAAAAAATGTTGTGCATCTATTATTTCACTTATGAAACGAAAGAAACTTTTCGGACAACCTACTACGAAGTTGTTATTATCGTTATCATTGTCTTATACACATCAATATTCTAGCGTTTTAGATATTTTGTAAGGGTTTAGTTGTTGTGTAAAATCAAGGGATTTTAATGATACGGTAGGTTGTATGTGTGACGTTATAACACGATGTTAACAACGGGATGTTATTTCTAAATTCCTGGCTTTTCTTCTTGTATACGCTTCAACTTACGAATTGATGTCAAGTAAATAGAAATTTGCCTCTTCAAAGTCACGAAGATATCTCGAAGCGCTGCTTTATCAATCGATTTTATACCAGCAGATAAAATTATAATATAATTATACAAAGTTAACGCTCTTGTTCTCACCTCTTCGCATTTGTATCTCTTCAGATACCTCGTCCCTTGTGGAATATTTTATTTACAAGAGACGTGAAGTGTATGTAAATGGTAGGGAAACTATGTTGAATATTGAAAAAAGTATTTTAAGAATATTAATAAAATAGAACATCTATTTCAGTTCATATAAAATATCCTACTATGACTAAGCCAAGTGTGGTCACTGAATGTAAATCAGAGCAAGATCCTCCAGTAAAATTATCACCACCAGTTCGAAGTCATTAGAACTGCCCCAAAATCTGTGTCAATGTGTTCCGTAACTCCAGGCAAGCCAGTTCTGTCTCTCGAGCCTTTCAGGCCAAAATCGAAACGGAACATGACGAAAGAAAGCAGCGTATTTGGAACGTGTTGTTCATAAAAATAATATCACGCGGAATATCGAAAGCTATACCAACTTTGTAATTTTGCTACTGTACCAAACACCGAAACGAATAATTTAAGAACGTCTCTCGAGATAGCTGCGTCTCTCGCGCTTCGTATCATCCCGATGAGAGAACAACAGTGCGTTGAAGCATCCAATTTTCAAGATTTTCAATTATAATTAAGCGATCGCTGAACCTACGTTGTAACAACTACGTTCTCATCATAAATTGCCATCTACCTCGAAGTCGCACGAATACCCCAAAACCTGTACCGATACCTCGCAACTCCGCCTATCGCTTCCACTTTTGGAACGAAAATGCAAACAAGAAAAAAAAAAGCATAGAAGCGAGGAAAAAGAGAAGAAACAAGTCACGTTACAGCGAACCAAATGCATCGGTGGGTCCCCAACACATCCGATTCAGCCACGTCCACGAGGGCAATTCCTAGCACGAAGAGTGACGTTGCTCGGGTGAAATACGCGAGGGGGTGCGGCACGCGCGTCTACGTCCCCGCGAAAGCGTATCCGGTGCACGGCCTCGGTGTTCGTGTTCCTTGCAAAGGAATGGAAGATGCTAGGCGTCCCTTCGAGGCGCCTTTCCCGTCATCTATCACCCCCTCCTTTTAATGTCGCGAGCAACAGAGGGATGAAAAGGGTGGGATGGAAGGGTAGAAGGAGGAAAAGGAGAACGGCATCCTCGAGGCAGCGGGTCGTAAGTCAACCGGGGGTGGCAGTTATCAGAGCGTGGAGGACAGTTCGCGTGGTGGATAGACGGTCCCTGAAGATGCTGCGACGAGAAGAGAGACTCGGTTTTATTGGCGGACCGTGAAAATCGGCCCGTGGAATTAGGGACCTCGTTCCTTTACGCCCTGTTGAAGCTACGATAATGCTGATTTTCTGTACAAGGTAGGTGAAGCGGTTCGAGAAGGTAACGCTAAGTGCGTATCATATCGATGGTATTAAATTTGCTTGAATCCAATTTTTTGATTTATCGTTTATAGAATTTTAACTCTCAGGTGAGTTTGGCTATTTAGAACGAAAGGTAGTTAAGTATCCATCGGTGACTTGTTAAAGTTATTTAAGATTAGATTGCTTGGCTCCGAATTTCCATTCATACGACCGTCTTATAGTTTGAAATCGTGCGAATTAGGTCAATTTTTCGTATAAAGAGATTATTCTTTCTTATCTTGTTGAGGCTATACGGAGGCTGGTAATGTTGCTTCTTTCTACGAGGTAGGTGAAGCGGTTCGAAAACATAATGGCAATCGCTTTGCCTACACCAAGTATTACGTTAGCCATAGATACTTGGGATATTTCACGTGTTTCTTCGTATCGTATAAATTCTGCGTAATTTTCCACTTTGAAATTCCCTATGAACGCATCGATCGACTCTCGGCATATTTCACCAACAATCTCTTTCCAACCACGTGGTCCATAGACGGTACGACAATCATCGGTAAATAAATCAACATCCTTCGAAAGATGGACCTTCGTTGCGGAATTAATAAATAGGCAATTTTGTTTCACATTTCCCATGAATTTTCCGTAAAAAACAAGCACTCGACGCGTCGCTACGGTGATTTGCCGTGAAACGGGGGTCGAGTACTCGCGTAATTCGATTGAACGAGCTCTACGTCGGCCACGGGACAATGGTGTTTCCGGCGTAATGGCAAGTTGCCTCGAATTTCCGAGGCTCTGTGCCGTGATGCGCCCAGCTAACTTCGTACGCGTTGCAACCTTGTTTATTTCATGTCACCGATGCACTTTGTACGCGCGCACCATGGCCGGAACACGCAAATTCGATAATAGCCCGGCGGCCGATCGATCCTCTCCAAGCGAATTCGATAATGGCTCGGCCGATCGCCTTCGAAAAGCTTCCAACCGCTCGAATTCGCGCCGCCTTTAAACTTTTCCAAACAAATTCCCCCAATTTTCTATCCCTCTATCGTCCACCTCCTTCTCCTCCTCACCGAACTAACGTGTTATTCGATGGTTTGCGAGAACGTTTGTCACGGTTTGGCAAAGTCGATCGAGCACTTTGGAAACATCGCTTGACGCTTAAAATTACTGGATCGTGGAAAACGATGGAAACGTAATTTTTTAAAACGTGTTCTATACGGGTCGGCGCGAGGAGAATTAGAATTTCATCTTATTTCGCGAGTCGTTCTAGTGGATAATTTTGTTCGTAACTTGGTTCGTAGAATTTTCTTGAAGAACTTCGACATATTACGATCTCTTTTACGATCGTGCTGTTCATCATCTACTGGATAGTAATCTCTCATAGAAATTTTATACAAGTAGTCCGGACAGGAAATTTCGTAGTATTTAGGAAAATTCGAGAAACGACGCGCGCTTGCAGGACTAAAACTTTACTACACAGTTTATATGTCGTCCTTTTCTACGGTGACGTTTTACCATTTACGGGATAGTCGTACGATCGGTTTTCCGAAGGGTTTGTCGAGAATCTCTGTCTCATCCCTGATGAATCATAGCACGTTTAAGAGAAGAATCGCGACGTGAACGTGATTGGGGTTCGCGTGTCGCGCGTCCTTTCGCGCGTAATTAAACGACCCGTGGAATTTTACGAAGCTGCACGTCTGCCCGGGACACGAATCGTTGTGTCGGCCGGCGTTGTTTATTTTCCACGCGAACGTTAAAGTCCAGCGACAAGCCGGCCGTGAGTTGTATTTTCATCGGGCGTGCGACTTAATGGTGGCTGCGAGGCCGCGTCGTCACGTAACGCGTCGCGACGCGGCCACCTTCTACCAACACAAATTTACCTTTTGCTCCAACCTTCTTACTTTACCTTTTACCGTATCTTGCGTCAATCTTTTCAACCAAATTCGTGCTGAAAGTCACCCGTACAAGATTATTTATGGATAATGTAATCGTCGTGCAACAGAGTTCCTTTTAAGTACTCTAACCACTGCAATATCTTTCCAATCTGTTGTATTAGGTTGTCCGAAAAGTTTCTTTCGTTTCGTAAGCTGATAATAGATGAACTAATAGATAATCTCTCTAATCTAATCCGCTCTAATCTTTCGATACAAGATGCAATAATAAATAAACTGGTGCTCGAATGTCTTCTACTGACCTAATTCCGAAAAGAGACCTAATCATCGCCTCTAGTTAGGAACCCAGAAACACCGTGTTTTTCTACCTCTAAGTGCTGCGATTTATCTGGAATGTCAGCGAAGCGAGACGAAAACGCTGAGCGCTGGAAACTATCGTGCAGCATGGAACGTTCTCCAACGATGTTCTCGTAGGAAGGAAATCGGCAAACGGTTAGGTCGATCCAGTTCACGGGATCGGTCGTAAGCTAAGTAGCTCCATTACGATCGGTCCCGATCGGTAATCTAAATATCTCTATCCGGCACGACTCTCATCGACTCGCTCACGCTCGAGATTCTTCGACGCGGTAAAAAAATCCACACCAGACGATCTCTACATTGTGCAACGGTTTATACTAGCTTCATTATCCTACGTTAGACTGCTATTTCGCATGGTTCGATGGTTGCAGCAGATTTCAGACCGGGTTCATGGAAATAGGATTTTGTTAAAAATAGTTTACAATAGTTTCGCCAGTGTTTTGGTGTGGTAGTAAGAGCTGCTTTGATTCAGCGGTGATTTGATGACGAGATCGCGAATTTTTCTCCGAGTTTCCAGACGAAAATTGTAAGAGTGGGGATTTTCGTGTAACGCCGATAAAACTGAGAAATTTCTACGAGTCTTTTCTTTAAACTTTTTATAATTGTTAGTTACATGGCACTGGACTGTAAATGTAGTCTCCAAGTTCGAACGTAATTTCTTCCCTTTCGGTTCTCCTTATCGTTCATTAATTTCCTAAACTGCCACGGTTAATGGCTTTTTAAAGAGAAACTAATTGATCAATTTCGGGCGAGGCTGGTTCACTTCTGTATGGAAATTTCTGTATGGAACGAACCTGAAACTTTTCTTTCATCATTCATCGGTAATATGATTTTTAACAGTACGAACCGCATTTATCCGTGGCAGAAAGTAAATCTTTCTTCTAAATGCCACAATTTCTCAATTTTTCGTGGTTCTTCCCTAAAAGGTACGTTCAATCCCAGCGTAGGCTATCTAACTTTAATGAAATTTCTTAACTTTCTCATTCTGATGACTGTGACAAATGCTGCACTGCACGCCAACAATGTACCGTCAAAGATGATCGCGAGACACGTACAACGTATAATATACAATATATACAATATATTATACAACGTATAATATACAATATATACAATAAACGATAAAACGAACTAAAGTGAAAAAATTACGTTTCTACTTCAAGACTAACCATCTGTCTCCTGAAAGAAGATCTGATTTCCTATAACCAATGGTTAATCCAAAAGAAATTAACAAAAATTGCTTGTTTGCAATGTTGCTATACGAACATCTTTCTTTAATTCTTTTTAATTAATTCTTAGGTTCCCTATGACACGAAATTGCAACGTATTTCCCACGTTATAGAAATACCGGCAAACGCAGAAAATGATTGTCTGTTCGTTTGTGTGATTTCAACTGCCTTAGAGAGTTAGGCTCTTTAAAAGCAGAAATGGTAAGAGTTATGGAACTTTTTAATAGGTTCTATTTAAAACATGGACCGTGCAACTTTCTTGGAAAGCGTTCTCACATTATAAGTTCCGACGACGACAGATAGAGAAAATTTCTTGAAGGTAAAAGCTTTACTTCTGCGCAGAACTGACAAAATAGAAGAATACAAATTTTTCAATAACAGACACTGATGTTGCGTTCGTCGATGTTAAAGAGGTTCTCGATCATTCTAACAATATGAATACTATTCATTGATGAATTAACGCTATGACGATATTTAATAATTAATATTGTTAAATCGATATTCCGAATATGATATTTGTTCGTAATATTTCCATGTGTAATTCATAGTTCTAAGCTTGCTTGCTTCGTAACCCTTTCCTTTCCAAAGGTACAGTTGGGAGGATAAGGACGTTAATGAATACTGAGTCACACTGAATGGAAAAATCTACGTAGATGCATGTTCGTACATTCTGTTGTAGAAATTTGCATATTATATATACAGTACATTATAGAATTTCCATGTATCTCAGTTCATTTAAACTATTACTCTGGTACAAGTTCTCTTTTCTGCTGCGATATGTCTTACGAACTTGTGATTTTTATATTTTTCATTAAACAAACGTGTGAATAATATGACATTATGTTAAATAAAACCAGCATTTAATAGTTTGGTATTATTTTACCCAATACTATTAGGTTGTCCGAAATGTTTCTTTCGTTTTATAAAGAAATAATAGACAATGTTTTTTCTTTTGTATTAGTTTATTGAATTATGCACGACCATAATAATAGAAATATAACGAGATGGATCATATCTAATTCAATAAAATAATATAAAACAGAAATTGTCGTTCGTCTATTATCAGCTTATGAAACGAAAGAAACTTTTCGGACAACCTAATATTACTATTAGTATTATCTACTATCTTTATTTATCATACGAAGGAATTTTTAATACGCGTTCTAACATAACTTGTTATTAACATGGAAGTTTTAGTTAAATTTTTTTTACAAAAATAATAATTTAGCTTACATTTCTTTTTACAAAAATAATAATTTAAGCAACATTTATTTCCACAAAAATTCCCCAGTAACAGCTGATATTTTCCTAAACGAGACACACGAGTTCGATCAGAGTTCCATCAAAAACGACAATTCGTATCAAACATCTTCGTATATTAGGTAACCTTACCCCGAACTTATATTTTCCACATTTCAACGTATTAACCCTTTGCACTCCGAATTTTATTTCAATTTCATTATTAGCATCTCCCAATGCTTTTAAGTATTTTATTTGAAATTTATTTCAACCAAAGAATAAGACAATTTGAATAAATAAAGGAAGGAAGAAATTCACTTAAATTGTTGTATTTTCTAATTTTTAATTATATGATATATCTTGAAACAATTTCCAAGATGCAATTCTGCTTTTCTCTGGCACGTTTCGCAAAAAAAAAAAAAAAAGGGTGGACATGAAAGAACGCCGAGCGAGACTCGACAAAGCAGCTCCTCAGATAAAAACTGATGTCGAGTCACACTCAACATAAGAGTGCAAAGGGTTAAACGTATTCTGTAACATTCTTCCACGCTTTAATTTCCCATCAGCGTATAAACGTCTATCTAATAATAAGCGATAAATCGAGCCGCGTATCCGACGTTCGGTACAAAGTAACAGCAACAGGAATTCCGGTGACTTTCCATTTAAATATTAGCGTGGCCGTGGTCACGACACGCGAATCACGACCGCGAGAATAGTTCATTATGGACAGCTGTATGGTAGCCGCACCGGAGGCGATCTATTTGCTCCGCGAATACCGGTTTCCTCGCGATATCTTACGACGAGGATAATCGTTTGGGATCGCGACCGTGTCCGTACAGATTAACGGAGTGTTCTGCCCCTTCTCTGTCGTTTGCTCGTGTTATTGTTTCATAGCAGGCCTGCAGCCTGGAACAACAGGCTGGCCAGTTTTATCGCGCGAAATCACCGTGATTTCTGCTTGTTAGAACGAACAAACCGGACCAGGCCTTTGTAATCTAATCGGCATTTTTCCTTTTTTTCCTTTTTATTTCGAATATGTGGCAGATATAACGGCGTCCCTCTGGCTCGTTAACTCGTTTTCTATGATCTCCAGACTGCGGATTTTTATGCTTTTGTCACACGCTCAGAAACAGTAACAGGACAGGCTAAACGTCCTGCATGCCACAGCTAAATAAATATTACCAACCAAATATTAACCACTTCTGACATACACCAGACGACAACCCCTTCAGAGGGACTAAAACCTCAGTATAAAAACCCTCCCAAATAAGCGCTGGAGGCCAGTCTGTCGTAACACTTTGAACCGTCAGTCTGTTGGATCTTTTTGTTTTATTTGGTAGACATTTTACAATCGATTCTCATTGAGAATTATAAGTAAATTATTTTGGCGTGGTACTGTAACTTATTAGATTAGAAGAGTTTATAGTATGTTTGATCCTAGTTGAATCTAATGCTTAAATCTAAAGTGTATTGTCTTTTTAGTCTGCGGATCTGATCCGTCGTGTCAAGTAATTGGGTAACTAATGGGTTTTAGTGGTTGTTAACTCTTGTATTGTATCTGTTACTGAATTTGGATATTTCTTCTTCAACTGTGGGTATCTTAAGATCGCGATGTATTGTTTCGTTGGTAACATACCAAGGTGCATCTATTAAGGATCTTAGATTTTTTGATTGGAATCGTTGGAGAATTTCTACGTTGCAATTACTCGCTGTTCCCCATAATTGGATGCCATAGGTCGAAACAGGTTTTCATATGACTTTATATAGCATTATTTTACTCTGCATGTTTAAGTTGGAGCGTCTGCCAATGAGCCAGTAGAATTATTTTAGTTTCCATTTTAGTTGTTTGGACTTACCTACGATGTGCCGTTTCCATGTCCAGAATCATGACCTCTGTTGCATTTGTATAATAATGTGTAATTCGTAAAAAGCGATGGAAAATCGAAATTAATAGAAACGTGTATGAACGTGCGCGATTTCGAATCAAGAAATCTGCTTCGCCGTTTAAAAAAATCCGCGTAATACAAACTATCGTAACGATAAATGGTAAAACGAACGGCACGGCACGTTGTACGGAATAATAAATACCGATAGGATCGGGTCGAAGCGTGGACAAATTATGATCGCTGACGATTTGCTGGTTCGACGCTGGTTAACCCGGTGAATTTCAATAGCACGCGCCGCTCGATCGAGCACGAAAAAGACAAACAAGGTGGTAATAACGCGGCTCGGCTCCGATAGTTAATGGAACTGTCAACGATATCGCATTATAACTGGAATTGTCACGCGACCACGTTGAAGCCCGGATTTTCAACCCCCGGGAAATCGATTAGTCGGTTAAATCGCTCGATGGAACTGAAAAATTCGTTTCTTCTCGCGTGACCTACAGTCTGCTCATTTATTTGTCCTTTTAATTCGTTTCGTTGACCTATTCTCGTTGGATAAATTCCGATGAAAAGAGAAGCTAGAGGAGTATGTCTGAAAAAAGGAATTTTCAATTTCTTCTTTCTTTTTCTGTATCATTATATATATATAAGTATCAAAGAAAGAAAGAGAGAAAGATGGAAGAAATGAAACACATAGGTTTTCGAATTATTAAATTGTTAAATTATTATATAAAATTCTTAAAAGAAGAGAAGATGGAAAAGTATGTTCTTCAAGAAAGAACATTTTTAACTTGCCTTTTTTCTTCTTTCTTTTTCTGTATCATTATATATATAAATATCAAAGAAAGAAAGAGAGAAAGATGGAAGAAATGAAACACATAGGGTTTCGAATTATTTTGTTAAATTATTATATAAAATCCTTAAGAGGAAACAAGATAGAAAAGTATGTTCTCCAAGAAAGAACATTTTTAACTTGCTTTTTTTTCATAAGAACGTTGTACAATGATTTAGAAGAACTGGAGAAGCTATTTGTTTTTCTTTTTTTCATTTTCCACTGCGTGGAATGAGAAATATCTTTAAACAATTTGATGAAAGAATTCGAAGCTATTTGTTTAATTTTCTCCGGTGAAACGGATGGTATATGCGAGACGCGTTAGCCTGTAGGTGGAAATAGACTGTAGGTGACGAGATTAAAGAAATTAGACGATGACAGGATAGATATATTATGGTTAAGTGATTGTATTAATGCAGCAGGTTAAACGATTCCGGGCAAGGTGGGCGAGGATGAAGTTAACGTCCAAGTGCAGGAGTCAGAACGCCTACGAGCGACTGAATTCGGAATTCGAAGGTTATACCAACTTAGAACTTCCCTGGGACGTCATATGGACGTCAGAATACTTACAACTTCTGTCGAATTGAAAATTCAGTTCCGTATAAAGCTATTTTAGATTTTTAAAGAACAAGATACTAAGAATTATCGAAGAATTATCTTGAAAATATTAGGTCGTAGGAAAAGTTTCTTTCGTTTTATAAGGAAATAATGGATGCGCAACATCTTCCGTTTTATATTATTTCATCGAATTAAGTATGATCCATTTTGTTCTATCAAAATAAAGATCACAACGTTCGACAGATTAGGTTTCATGTTTGTATAAATATGCACTGTTGTAAAAGGCGTGTCTGTAAAAGAAAGACACTTTCCGGACGACCTAATAGGTTGCAAGACATTAATAATTCTCAAATAATTGCAAATTTATTCGATAAAAATAACTGAAAACCCGTATACTGTATCGTTTCGGTATGAAACGATAAAAGATTTAAATCATTAGACGCCTTGGAGAATGTTTGAAAAATAAATTCGATTAAAGGTTTGTGAATCAATCGAGTCGTTTACAGTGACCAATTAAGAGTATTTCTCACGAACGTTATCTTGCAACGTTGTCGAGTTCGAAAAAAGAATATCGTTCCCTCTTTGTATCACTTTTAACGCATCGGAATTTTATTTTAAGTATCTCGAGGCAAATTCCCAAAATCAAGCCTCATCAAGAGGCACTTGAATCAATTACAAAGGCAATATGTGATCAAACTTCCTTCAAACTCGAAAAACCTCTTCAAACTTGCGAAAACCTTTGTTTTCGCCTCTTTGCTTCGACTTCGATACTTGGCAATTTGCTCGTCGAATACCTTAAAATGTACGTTATAACGAAATTTGTAGGATCAAGCCACACCGCGAAGCACCTAAATTAATTACGAGTCAAATACATAGTCACACTTCCCTCGAGCTCCTTCTAAAACCTCTCCAAACTTAGTGAAGCCGTTTTCACCTCTTTGCTTCAGTTTCAATGCTTCGGAATTTCCCATCGAATACTTTAGGATATACGCCATAATCGAATTCGCGGAATCGACCCTCGTAGAGAAGCACGCGAATCAATTAAATCAAACCCGGTACATGATCACACTTGCTGCAAACTCCCGTTGGCAAGCGTCTACCCTGAAACATCTTCAAACTTCATCTACCAACTTCCAAAAAACAAGATCTCCGTTTCGCTTCTCCTCTCGAATGCCCTGGAATTTCATATTTCGCCGGTGTGTTCGCCTTCTAGACGATCACCTTCGCTCAATACCCGGTGTCCAATAAAGCGACCCCACACGTACGTACGTATCCTGCACTCTTTCTCGCACACGCTCGCACCCATACGCGTTCGATATACTCTATCCAACACACCCGACGTGGCCACACACAAACACACGCATACTAGGAGAAGATTGAGAGAGCAGCGGAGGCCACACGTAGCACAAGTATCCCGCCACCCCCAGGGGATGACCAGTAGCCTCGAGCCGTTTTCGCCGTCTTTTGGCCGGCAGGGTTTCGCGTTCGTGCGCACCCACACACGTCCACCGCCCTACGAAGAGATGGTTAGGGGTTGCTGCTACTGCTACTGCTGCTGCTGCTGCTGCTGCTGCTGCTGGTGTGTCCAGTCCACTCCAGTGGAGCCCAGGGCAGTTCGATCAATAGAGGCTAGAGGCTACTACACGTTTCTAGGAGGTGGACACCCTTGCTCTCGCTCTCTCTCTCTCTTCTTCTCTTTGCTTCTCCGTCTTTCTCTGTCTCTGTCTTGTACGCCATCCCCGCGTGTGCACCATGATGTGAAACGTCTAGGTGGAGAGCCACCTTCTGTTCGATTCCCGGACCAACGAGTGTCCTGCGCCTCTTTCTGCCGGGATTAATCGCGCGAGAGACCGCGATCCGGGTCATACGATCGGGCCACGTGTATCGGGGCTTTTTATATGTACAGCCTCGTTCGTAGGTATTAAGATGGTTGCGAAGCGTCAAAGGAACTTGCAAGATCATTGGGAAATTATTGAAATCTTTGACAACTGTTATGTTATTTGAAACGTTGGATTTGTAATTGGATACAGTAGTCACTTATGTTACAAGAAGTGTGGTAAAGATACTGTGATTTTACGAGGGGAAATTAATTTGGCATGAGCAACGAATAAGCGTAGTGTACATATGGTTCGAGGTACAATAGTTGGCTGTTATCGATGTAATAGAAATGTCTGGTGGAGAAGCTAGTAACGTCATATAAAACTCACGTGTACAAATATCAATTTTAAAGTTTCTTTTATATGTGAAATCTCAGAAGTTTGATATAATAAAACTAATTCCCCTTTTCATGTTCATGTTATTATAGTATTTCCTGTTATTTGTCTGCATGTATGCTACGAGTGATTTTACTCGATGATGAACAATCTCACAGTACGTATCTCATCCTGTTAAACAATAACAGAAAGCTTCCAGCCTTTCAAAATCATTCGGACCACTAATGCGATCCCAAAATCCGAGAACTCCCAGGAAACAGTCAGATGAAAGGAAATTAGGTCTCGATCGAGGACAACCTCGCAGCGTCTCACCCCGTCAAACAATGACGAAACGCCTTCAGACCTTCAAAATCATTCGAACTACCGTTGCAACCCCTGAGACTCTTCGCAAGACAAAAATCTGAAAACTCTGGAGAAGCGGCCAGACGACGATTAAAACGAAACTGGATCTCGACCGAGGAAAACCTGGCGATGTCTTATCCCAGCAAATGCGCTATCTCTAGCATACTCTTGCCAAACCCTACTCTCAGCATCTTGGAAAGGTGGATGCTGGTGGTGAGTCAAGGTCGTCGCCCTTGGTTCCGATCGAAAATTACGAGTGGCTGCAGGTTCGCGAAATCCTCTCTCCTCGTTCCTCCGGGCGATTTCCATTTCTCTTTCTCGCCGGCTCTTGATCCAATTATCTCGTGTCCCTTGTCGGGATCAGTGTGCTACGCCATTGGTCTGCGTGGTCCGAACCGGCGGGCCGTTTGTTTTGTAAGTCTAATCGCAGAACGGCTCTCCGGTGGTCCTCTCTCTCTCCTCCCCCTGTCCCTTCACCCCGTCTGCCACCCCTCTCTTCGTTCCCCTTCTTCACCCTTTTCTTTCGTCCCCTCGGCAGAACGTCGCTCCGGCGCGGCCGCCATTTTATTTTTAGAAAACGACCAGCAAGCGCGCACTTTCGTTCGTTCGTTCTCCCGACGCAACGCCGGCTCTCAGCTCTTTCTATCTTTTTCTTCGTCCTTCTTTTTCACTTCTCCCCTTCTCTCTCTCTCTCTCTTTTTCTTTCTTTCTTTGGTCGCGTTGCCGCGCCGCGTATGGTGGCGCCATGGCCAACAGCGCTCCTGACAGCCATGAGGCTGGAAGAAAAAGAACGGACCTCGATAGGAAGAACGGACGCGTACTGTACCGCTGGTGTGAGTACCTGGAACACGACGATGATCCGGAAAAACCAAGGGTAATTCCAATTTTTTCGAGCGGCTCGGGGTGGTTTTTAAGGATCGTCGCGAGATCGTCGATTAACACGTTGGTCGCGGACGTGGTGGATCGGAGCTTTTGGGTCATCGTAGCAGGCAAAAGAAAGTTAAAGTGTGCAGCGTACTCGTTGTAATTTTTAGTAGCCGAAAGATCTCTTCCTTACTACGTAGGCTTTGTTTCTTTCTTCTTTGTTTCTTTCTTTAGTCGATTTTGCCTGGTTTTTACGGGTCAACGCGTGATCGTCACTTAACGCGTCCCTTGTGTGCACCTACTTACAGGTTGAGTCTCGATCGTTGAGTTAGGCTGGCAGACGAAAGAAAGTTAAGATGTAAATATGCCAAGTGGAGCACTCGTCAGAATCTTTAGCGGACGAAACAAAATTACTATGTAGGTTCCATCTCTTTGCTCCTCTTCACAGAGAATGCACAAACATTCTAACGATAGGTCTCATGTTTAATACATTCATAGAGTGTGTCGCAGAGTTTGCAAATATACGTTTCTCGTACGTTCGTACGTCGTAAGAGCGTGGATGCGGGAAAACAATAGAAAACGAGGAAATCTGTAAGGAAACTTTCCGTCTGCCTGCATTTGATACGATCCTTCGCTAATTTCCTCCGCCTGCGTCTCGTAATTAGGGAAACAGTACGTCGAAAGAAAATAAAACAAAGCTACGGAAATTTACAAATGTTCGCTGTGTGCGTCTCGGAATCGCCAAAAATATTTCCGCAATACGCGCACGACAGACGTTCGTATTAAAAATCAGCTGAATCGAAAATCATCGAGACACCGTAGATCAAAAATTAGAAAAAATGCGATCTCCGCATTCGATCGATAATTTTCGTTAACCATTGGATGGAAGCAGAGGATGAAACAGGGTTAGATTTGTTTAACGCTGGTCTCCAGTGTTGGGGAAGGTATTGATCTCCGGTTTCGAGTGGATAACGCGAACGCTGTGACTGACATCCGCTGGAGCTTGAGGAAACTTGCGGAGGAAGTTCGGGAGAGTCCTGTTTCCTCGTTGGTTGTTTCTTCGGGGTGGTTGAAATTGTCCTGGCACTCGCAGCACGGACCAATGAACCGATTAAGAACAGTTTGTTGGCGGACGAGGGTCAGTTCGATAAGATCGGTCAGAGTATTCGCATAAATGTTGATAAATATCACACGCAAACGTACGGTTTAAGCTTCGTTTCGATACGTAGTCGGGCGACGATTTATCTAAAATTTCACTCTTGTTAGAAGCTATTCGTAAAATTATTGATAAATCCGATCCTGTTTCTGAACAGACTAAATATCAAAGTCATCGATCTGCGATATAATCGGCAGAAACTTATGGGCAGATGTTTGTAATTGTTGAATAACTTGGGAATAATATTGTTATATGACGATATATATTATAATATGCAAACCGTAAATAGAAATTAGAATTTTTCACCGATGCATTTCAGGACAGCGCCAAGAAGTGCAAATATTTCCTTTTCGAAAAGTGCCTTTTCGCTGGGGAAGTGGATCGAATTAAAAATTAAAAAACACCCGAAGGTTTCAATCTCCTAATTTGTCCTTTCCTAACGCACGTCAAAACCTCGAAAAGGGATCGAAATATCTTTCGATGGTGGCAGTGCAGTGTTCTAAAAAAATGTTCGAAGATTACGTTTCGATTTCTTACCGACACGAGTACCTTTACTTTCGAATTCTCCATTGACTGTCACAGACATCTTCCAAAACTAAATTCCATCGTACCATCGCGATTTCGATTTCTCCGTTGAGCTGCGATTCTACACTTCTGCGGAAACCAACGCGAGACAGTAAACTTAAAAGACGCGGAGAGTTAGCCCTGTCAGTGGCGCCTCTACCACGCCACTTGGAAAGCACCGTATCGTTGCAAGCAGTGGGAACAGCGCGAATATTATCGTGACTCACTGTACACCCCGCCCAGAGATAAAAGCCACCCCCTGACTAAGGGCGGCTACTTGGGAAACGGACAAAGGCCGGAGAACGCTCGTTGCCGCTGTCACTAAAGCGAATTTCCTAAGATCGACCCGTGACCAATGGCACTAATAACCGGCAGATAACGCCAAACTGAGAAAAATATCGAGCAAATACGATTCGATTTCCATCGAATCTCCATTTCCACCGTTTGCTTTTAGACCAACTTCTCCGTCAAATTGATTTATTTTCCTAGTTCGATCGCAGGAAAATCTGGCACGGTTGGTCGTAAGTCTAAAATGATCGATTCTTCTTGGCTACAGTTTGCTTCAAAGTATGGAGTACCTTTGCTTTTAGACGGTACATTTTTCCAAAGGATGTTGTAATTACGACAGAACTGCGTTTAGATAAACCTGCGATTAAGTGACAGATGATTGGTTCGTATAACCAGGTCTTTGGTGTTAGGTTGTCCGATAAGTGTCTTTCTTTCGCAAACGTGCTTTTTACAACAGTGCAACTTCATAGGAACGCGAAACCAAGTGTGTAAAATGTCGTGGTGTTTATCTCAATAGAACAAAATGGATCGTATGTAATTCGACAAAATAATATAAAACAAAAGAAGGTTGTGCGTCTATTATTTCCTCATAAAACGAAATTACATGTCACTGGGGAACTTGTAGAACTTTGTAGAAAGAAATGTTCCTTAAATTATTATTTTTGTGAAAAAATGATGCAACTAAAACTTACACGTTAATAACAATTTATTTTAGAAGGTGTATTAAAAATACCTTCATATGATAAATAAGGGTAGTAGATAATACTAATTGTAATAATAATAATAATATTAATTGTATAATAGTAATTGTGAATAATAATAATAATATTAGGTTGTCCGAAAAGTTTCTTTCGTTTCATAAGGTGACAATAGACGAACGACAATTTCTCTTCGTTATATTTCTATTATTATGGTGGTGCATAATTCAATAAACTAATATAAAACAAAAAGCATTGTGCGTCTATTATTTCCTTATAAAACGAAAGAAACTTCTCGGACAACCTAATATATTAGGAGCCTAGCTATTTGCACCATTTATGATCTTTCCTTCAGTTAATGGGAAATATTTTCTCTTAAATACACGATAATGTTGCGAATGTTGCATAACGCGTGCTCCTATTGTTTACTGTCATTTTATTGTTAGACGTTTCTATAAGTAGATTGATTAGAATAGAGTAGTTAGTAATTGCAGATACAGATAATAGACAGATAGACAATGGACAGATAATAGAAGTTCAACTATCGTCCAGTTAATTATACACTGTTAAAATATTGTTTGTACGAATGGAATTTATATAAACGAAGCTGCACTGTATAAGCGTCACTCTCAAACATAGTCAATTATATTTTCAATATTACAAAATAATAGCTAGTATACGATAAAGTAAAAAATATTATACCACGTCATAAACGAATTATATTTATTTATTTATTTAATTAAGTCGATGTTTCTTTCGAAATCATTGCAAGTTGCTGCTTAGCAATGTGAAAAAGTCTCACATTTGCCTCTATCGAATGAAATAATCTCTACGTCGCGTAAAATGGTGTTGAACAACGAATAGGTTGAGTTTATGTTGTTTGAAAAATATTACAAGTAGACGAACGAATAAAAACCAAAGTTTGAGACTACCAAAGCGTGCGAGCCTCGTTGGAAATCGATTAATCAAACAGTTTTCCAATTTACTGCACGTCGCTTTAAAAATTTACGAAACGATGACAGTTGAAAAAGTATTCACATGCCAAAAACACCTATTCTTAAAAATCATAAATGCTGGTTGGTCTAAGATAAAAATTCATAAAAATCTTCCCTTCAGTCTTCCCTTCAGTCAGTGAAAAATCCACCAAGTTCACGGACATTTCTTTGTAAATTTGAAAAAGCCTCTAAAATTTACATCTTTTCAGTTATTCCGTTATTTTGACGCGTCATGAGTGTAAGTACACTAACGTACGTATCTTAGGGAAAAAATGTCGTGTCGTGAAAAGTATCAGAGACACCGGGTTGTCGATGAAGGAGGCGATCGATTGGACCTAGTAACCCAAGGATAACGAAGAGGACAGAGGCCACGAAGCTTGCAGTCGTCTTTCCACAGGGTTGCAGGAGAGACGTTTGCTCCCGGGGGGGATGGAGGCCGAAGTGATCCCGTTGTGGCGCCAGGGCTGGCAAAACGGCCAAACAAAAGTCGGCCCTCGTCGGCTGTGGTCAGCCGATTGCTAAACGCGCCTACCTCTAGGTGGCCCCGTAATGATATCGGCTCCGAATACCTAATCACTGTTATATAGAAATTAATAAAGCGTGCGGTCGTCTCGGGAGTTTTTCGCAGCGTCACGCGACCCCTTCGAATTCCTCTGTTCCGTGCGATTGAGTTATCCCGTGCAGTGATTTTGAAATGTCAGATCCAAGTGATTATTAGAAAACGCGGCTTTTATACTTCTTAATGGGAAAGAAATCTGTGATTTAGAAATTTTATTTAAGAACCAGCGAGGAAGATTAAATATTTTGAAGAGAATCTCTGATTAAGAGAACTATGGTTCCATGGAACATGTACAATAATTCTAAAAAATATCATGGAATTTCGAAGAACTCAAGGTTAACTGAAAACGAAAGAAAATGGAACAGTTGTCCGTCAATTTTCTGTACGTGGAAAACTCGATACGTAGGTTTTGCTTCGTTTCCTTGTAATTCTTTTATTCAGAGGCTCCTCCTCGTTACTCTCTTTTTAAGAATAATTCGCACAAAGAATATCGTAATTTTTCAAAACGGAATTGCATGGGATAAAAGCGGCGAACATCCTCTGGAACAGATGACTATAGGTGACTACAGGCAAAGGTGAAAAATATGAAACGCATATAGAGAAAAATTATTTATCAACCCGAAAACTATCTTTCGTCCACTAAGGTAATCGAAGAAATTGATTACGGTTTCTCAATCGACTCGTCTTTCCGACTAACAGCCTGACCAAATCGCCTTTGGAATCTTCGATTGATTGAAAGTGCCATCGAATAATCAACACGCAGCTTTTCTCTGCTCGCGAGCAAAGAAACGAAGCGGCGTAGCAAGGGTGGGCTGTCGGGGGTTGGTTTTTACGCACGAGCTACACTCCCCGATGAAGGAGGAAACATCGATCCCGCGTGCTCGCACAAACACACGCGTACGACGGTCCACGCTCGCTGGGACGCGCTTTTTGGGGGCGAAAACCGTTCCGTATAAAAGGGGGATGAAGTCTTATGGGGTCGCGTCTTTATGCGAAAGCATTCCGCGGGTTCTCATGCCGGTTTTACGAATTCTGCCTTCAAATCTCCCCTCTCCGACCCCTTTGCCGAGGATTCCTTGCGCTTCCATCGTCCCTTCGGGGCCGCCTTGGTCCAGCACAAAGGGGAAAATACTGAAATAAAAAGGGCCGTGGCCTTTCTTCCGCGCCGACAACCGCCGCGGTGCAATAGTAATAGAAAAATAACAGAACCGGAGCAAACCAGGCCAAGCCAGTGTTGTCTCTAGCAACTACGGAACAGAATGTTTTTAGCGTGTTCGGTCTTGCCCAGTTTCTAGAGTATGCTGTTTCGAAGCAACCACGAGACTCGTTTTTTCGTTTAAGATTTTTCACGCAGACTATTTTTCGATCCTCTGAAGCCTGAGGTTTTTCCATGTACTTTCAGGAACATAGTTTGCCTAAGCGCTAAACCGGCCAATATTTGCCTTCCTATGTTAAAACGTGCTTGGAATGTGTGAGTAATTATCTTCGTACGATCGTAAGTGCTGAGCAATTACTATGTCGTCATATTTTGTAGGATCGTTTACTTGGCATGACGAGATACTTTGTCTTATTTCGTTAATAGATTAAAATGATTTTATTGATTGTTTGTTCTGTTTAAGATACCGTTTGGAATGGGTTACTTCGTTTAAGATGGTTTTCAATCGGATCAAACGCGAGGATAGTCGATCGGTTTGTTTCCTGAATCACAGTCAGCGAATTATTAGTTCAAACATATGCAGTTCCACTACGATATGATACAGTATACAATAGATACGTTATTGTATTAATTTGCACCTAAGATATCGACATATTCGATATTTCATGATCGATACTTCGTTCTCTACTCAAATATCGAAGTAGGTTTTACGACCGGAACGAAAGTTGGAGAAGATCGCCGGCCGCAAAGCGTTGCTTTTATATTTCGAAATATTAATACCAGCTACCGATAAACCGATTAATCGTAAAAATACGCTCGTCCGCAAGAATCCATGGAGCACGAGGCCCAACCTCCGCTGTAAACGATATCGCATCCGGCGAGCAAAGTCCGAGTCGCGTCCTCGAGACACGATCGAAGCTCGTAGCGAGCGAAAATAAACGTCCGCGCGATTGAATCGCGCGATTCCGCACGAGAAACGGTCCTCTCTTCGGTATCGATTCGAAGTTGGCGACGCCGGCGACGCTGGTTCGGGGGTGGTTGAATTTCGCCTGGACCCAAGGCTTTCTACGGAAAAGCGTGGAACGGAGGCCTCAACAAAAGTTTCACAGTCGAGGAGCCGGCGACAATGGCCGAGCGAGATAAAGAGAAAAAGGAGAGAGACGGAGAGACAGCAGTACGGTTTAGCGCTGAATGCGGATGTCGCTAATTTTCTGCCTTGTCCACGCAAGCTTCTGCTTAAACCTCGCCCGTCCCCCCCTTCCGCCGCGACCGGAAAACGCAAACCGATGGTCCCTTTGCCGCGTCACGTTTCGCGGCGTTGCGAGATTCGGGACCAACCGACGCTTTGTTCGAATCGACCAATTGTACGGCATTGTTGCTGTCGTCGGTTTTTCTACGAACGATTTTTCAGGATTTTCGTTGGGCAGAGGATGTTCGTAGAAGGTTGATAAAATTTAATGTAGATGCACACGGGGTTGATGACGCGATTTGTGATAACAGCGTGAGAATTTGCAAAACATCGTACACATTGCATAACTCATTGGGATCGTAGATTCACAGACTGAAATATTGTTGGATATAAATATATGAAATATTGTTGATGTTGTTGAAAACATTTTGAAGTTTCATTCGCACTGTAACGAGACATAAACCATGATTATGATGGTTAAGATTAGAAACCAACTTGGAAATGTACGTAGAAGTTAGAAGATATTCGTTGAAGATGTATTTAGTGTAAGAAAATGGAGTAAAATATTAATTGGATTTGCATTTAGGTGGTTAACGTGACTTGAAAATAATAGATTTTTCGAATATCATTGATGTCAGTTTGTAAGATGTTGATAGAAACTAAGGGTGTCTCTTCTGAACTACGAGGGTATCAGCTATCATTGATGTCCACTTACAGATGTAAAATGTTGACAGGGATTAAAAAAGTTTCATTTTAAACCCAAAGACCTCACCTATCGTTGATGTCTACCTACGTACGTAAAATGTTGATGAAAGCCAAAGGCGTCTCATCTCAACCATAAGAGCAGCATCTATCATTGCTGTTCACCTGAACATGTAAAATGTTGATGGAAGCTAAAGACGTCTCATTTCAACCATAAGAGTAGTATCTATCATTGATGTTCACCTGAACATGTAAAATGTTGATGAAAACTAAAGGCATCTGATTTCAAACATTAGAGTAGCGTCTACCATTGATATTCACTTACACGTATGTGTAAATGTTAATAAAAACTAAAATTGTTTTGTCTCAACTACAAAGACATCACCTATCGTTGATGTTCGCTTGCACATATAAAATGTTGATAAAAGCTAAAGGTGTCTCATCTCAAACATTAGAGTAGCGTTTACTACTGATGTCCACTTACACATATGTGTAAAATGTTGATGAAAACTAAAATTATCTCGTCTCAACTACAAAGACATCACCTATTGTTGATGTTCGCCTGCACATGTAAAATGTTGATAAAAGCTAAAGGCGTTTCATCTTAACCATAAGAGTAGCATATATCATTGATGTTCACCTGAACATGTAAAATGTTGATGGAAGCTGAAGACGTTTCATCTCAACCATAAGAGTAGCATCTATCATTAATGTTCACCTGAATATGTAAAATGTTGATGAAAGCTAAAGACATTTCATCTCAAACATTAGAGTAGCGTCTACCATTGATGTCCACTTACACATATGTGTAAAATGTTGATGAAAACTAAAAACATCTCATCTCAAACATAAGAGTAGCGTCTACCATTGATGTCCACTTACACATACGTGTAAAATGTTGATGAAAACTAAAATTGTCTCGTCTCAACTACAAAGACTTGATCGTTGATGTTCTCTTACACACATGAAGTATTGATAAAAGCTAAAAGCGTCTCATCTCAAACATAAGAGTAGCATCTATCATTGACGTCTACCTGCATAAATAAACTGTTGATAAAAACCAAAGACGTCGTGTCTCAACTAGAAGGGTAGCTTCGATTTTCAAGCTACTAACGATCCTTTTTACGAAGATCGTTTTTGATCAAGTCAGATCAACGATACGCTAAGGCACTGCTATACTACACAAGCCATGACTTTGTTATTTCAGCCGCATCTATCTCGTACCTTTCTGGCCAATTTCTGTTTGGTCCTTTTATGTCACTCTTCAACAACGTCTTTATCAACGTTTTTACACATACATATATTCCATGGATCGCCAAGCCATAAACGTTGACAACGTGGCGACGAAACTGAGGATCCTGAAGGAACTCGACGAAGAATCTACCCGAAAATAGAAGACACTGGAACAATGAACCGTGGTAGCTGCTGGCCGCGCGATTTCACGTGGAACGGGTCGTGTAACGTGGTGACATGTCACCCCGTGCCCCGCCCGGCTACTGGAAATAACCCCTTATTATCCGAGGCACTCCCACCAGGTCGCACGCGGCCCGGTATTCGCCGCGGCTCTCGCAGCCATTGTGAAACCGCGGCTGCCGCGTTTCCACGGCCGCTCTTCGACGTCTGTCATTAATTCCGCTTTGGCCCCGGTGACGTGCCTCCATTATGAATGCACGCGCCGCGGGAAATAAAAAAAAGGAGAAAAGAGAGAAGAAAAAAGAATAGGAAGACGGACTGAGAGAACCGGCGGAACACCGGTACGATCAACGTGGTTGATTCACGAGAGAAAGAGAAAGAGAGAGAGAGAGAGAGAGAGAGAGAGAGAGAGAGAGAGAGAGAGAGAGAGAGAGAGAGAGAGAGAAGGGAGAGGAGAAGCTAGTGAAATCGGCTACGAGCGACCTTAACCCGAATTCGAACGTGGGACTCGTTTTTACCACCGTGATTGATCGTTTGCTTTTTCTTTTTTTCTTTCTGAGTTTGTTCGAGAATCGGAACTCCTCGTGTTCGATGTTTAATACGATAAAGTTTCGAACTTGATACGCGCTGGCTCGGGAAGGTGGTCGATTTCTTGGTATGGAAAAGATTTATGTTCGTATTCCGATGTATCGTGTGGAATATTTTAAAATTTTACTAATTCTTTTTCTTAATGCACGTTAATATAGTTAATAATGTAAGTGGATAATTTGTGCAATTTGATAATTTCACGAATGGAAGTAAAGAAATGGAACGCAAACAGGTTTCATCTACTAAATACACTGTGATCCTAAATTCGTGGTACGAGCGAAGTCGGAGAGTCATGAGTTAAAGTAAGACGAAAATAGAGAATAAAGAAATTGCGTTGGAGGTTTTGGTTTTTGAGAAGATCGAGGTTGAAAACTAGATCGAAGGTCGAGTACACGTGGTGCTTGGTACACATGGTGCTAAATATAAGCTGTCGATTGATTTTTGGGAAATTTGGCTCGAAGAATACAATAAAAATTCTTCGTTTGAAAAGTCATTTTTTCCAATCCTCTCTCGAACGCTGCTCGAAAAACGAGTCGTCCTCGCAACGCGACTGCCGCTTAATAACTCGTTTTCCTCGAATCACGAAACAAAACGAAGGCAAAGTAAGACGAAAGGGAAGAAGAAGGAGAGCGAGCGGCGAGTGGTTGGGGCAGAGATAAAAGATAAATCACAGCCGGGTATCGGAATTACTCGTGGCCAGGAATCATGCAAATTTCGCGCAGAGGATTGTAACGAGCCGGATCCGCGTGGATCCATGGACCGATAAAGAAAGCACGGTTAACGAGTTATGATCGAATAATGATAAATTCTGCGAACTGGCCGTCCAGCTGCTGGCAATCGTTAAGCCTTGGCCGAACATCCCACCTCGGCTGTTTCGAGCTTTTTCTCGTCGCCGGCATCGCGATTAATGTCTTCATGCCGACCCACGAGCTATTCTATCCTTCTTCTTTGCTCCTACTCCATCTCCTTTTGTACGTCTCTTCGACTTTAATGCGTAACGAAAGGTACGTACGTCGCTGATAACGTCTCGCGTTAGGAAATTTCAGTCATTGACAGAGACCGCGGATGTTCATGGAAATTTTCATTTTCGTAAGCGCCATAGAGAAACAGAATCTAAGCAGATTTCCTCGCTTGTTTCACGCGTTACTATTGGTTTGGCAACTAAGTGATTGCGGATTTTGTCATTAGGTGGTATCGACAAAATCCGCAATCAATTAGTTGCCAACCCAATAGATATTTGTGCAAATTCGTATCTGCGAATATAATTAGAAAAGCGGAGACGCGATGGGCGATTAATTCACTCGAATATTGTAACAGGTATCGTCGTTTGGATATTTCGTTTTCTTTTTGTGTATTACGCGCACTCTATGCATTTTTGCATCTTCAAATATTTCCTATAATTTGCACAGAAACGATTGTACCAGTCGAGGCTTCAAAAATTCCTTTATCTTTGTACAAAAAGTTTCCTTGGCAAGAAATCGTCGCAGCTATGTGTTCCTCTTTGTTCAAAAATGTGTGGAGGACAAGGTATATCGGAAGTTTGGCCGTGAGATTTAATTGTGGTTATCGTTTGTTGTCGTAACCGTCGAATTTATTTAAAATAATGAATTAAGGTACAGCCTATAATCGCTGGGTCGTTAATACAGAGTATAAAATCGCGGATGAATACTCGATAAATGTTCGTCGCGTAACTCGGTAGATCGCTCGTTGATACTCGTAGATACTCGATGATACTGTTAGATAGTGTACTCTTTTGGTTGCGTCGGTTTATTTATACTGGTCAGGGAGGGGGGTGGGGTCGGAAGATTCAAATTCGTCTTTGTTCGACGGTTATGCGTAGCGGCTACATTGTTTTGCCCGGAGTCTAATTGTTCTTGCATTACTTGTATTCTAACGATCTCGATAAAACAACTATATGATTAGAATTGTCCTGTGACTCACGTGCCGCTACAAATGCTAAACATCAATTTTTGTAATCCTTCCTCGTCGATGAAATTCGTCGTCGTTTCTGTGACAAAACGGCTGCATTTATTTTTCTTATTTAAAGTTGGCAAACGTCGATCTTTGAAATTGTTCCGCGTTGACGAAATTCATCGTTCGCTTGGAATACGATCGGTGAAACTTGGTGAAAACGAAACGCATAACGCGTCGCAGCGGGGAGTTGTCGAGGCTGGAGCGGATACGTAGCTGGAAATTATAAATTACAGAGCTGGCGCGGAAGCGAGCCGGAGGCGCATAATACGCGCGGCCGGCGCGAATCGCAGCCACTGAATGTCTGATGCGCAATCAATGTCAGCTGACATTCGCCGGCCGTGAAACGAGCCGCATTGTGTTCCACGTTGCGGCCTGCGTTCAACCTCTACAGCCCCCATTCCCCCTACAGCCCTCTCCCTACCGTTTCCACTGGAAAACGCGCCAACCTACCACCCATCGACGATTCTACCTATCGCGAGTATTATTTATTTCTCGTTGCGTGTATCGCGTTAAGAAACTGCGAGTTAGAAGTGGAAAGAAGATAAAGATATTTGAAATACGCGGGTAAAGCAGAACGGACCAGAAAATATTTATCAAATAATTATATCATTTTAATTAGCAAATAAAATATCTCTTGAAGCGAATACTAGATTTCGGGAGAGTTGGTCAGAAGTTGGCCAGAAAAATCATTTTAATTAGTAAAAAAATCGAATATTTCCTCAAACGATTACTGGATTTTGGGACAAAGTTGATCAGAAAAATACGACGAGTTTGAAGTCATAGCGAGCTTTTTTTAAATCTATTCGACGCGAATCCTCTCTTCAAGATATCAACTTTCTTCACTTTCAAAACCTTGACAACGAAAAGATGTTCATAAATGTTTCTTAAGAAAAATGAATAACACAAATTCACTTAAAGAGGAACATTTTTGCTCGATGGTGTAGACTCTTGAACAAAGCTTGGAACAGATGGAAGCTTGCAAATGATCAATTTATTGCAATAAATTAGATCTAATCCCGAGTCATCGTACTTGCTAAAAACCTGACCATATTTCTTTTCGGGTAGGACAGACATATGTTAAGAAGGTGTTACAATATTCCACGACAGTTGCATTCCTGCACAATTTCACAAGAGAGATTCATCATTTGCTCGCTCTAATTCGTAACTTTTCCAACCCAATTTTCCAAAGAGATCTAATCAACCAACCCACGTCGTCGATATAAAGAATACAAATTTACGATGATACACGAGCAATGAAAATTCTACTGAGAAAGCGGCAAATATTCAGTTCCTTTAAGCCCCTGCACGAAATAACATTAGACGTCATAATCGTTTTAAACTCAAGTTTGCCCACTTTACGAATTAGTGGAAATATAACAGTTAAGAAGTGGAACGACGACCTGTTTAACGATCTGTTCCAAGCTTTTATTCGCTTCTTTTTCAAAGGAAAAAAACCCACCCCTCTCTCTCTCTTTCTTCATTCAAAAACGAAAATTCCAGGAAATCCCCCTCTCCTCGCCAAACGAAGAGACGAGTATTTCCAGTCCTGGAACGGGGTTTTACCTCGAAGGGGATTTGTCGCGTCACGATGGCGGGTCAGGGTGTTTCCTAAGGGCGTTTTTCAATCGGCGCTCACCTCAGTGACGGTTTCTAACAGACGCCAGCTACGCCGAAGACAGCAGATTGACAACTCCACCTTAATATTTCTCTGCTGTAACGTTCGTGCGTTCGAATATTCCGTACATCTCTGCACTTTTACATTTCACGTAAACGTATAAAAATCCACGGCTTATCGTTAATGGAGATCGTAACGAGACGAGCGAATATCTACGTTTGGAACAAGAAGAGTTGGACTAACATTTTTAATTTATTTTACTTTAAAACTTGGAAAGAATGTCGGAACAGTCGATGGGAGACACAAGTTTAGCATTTGGAGATGAGAGGAAATGTCGAAACCAGTGCGAAAATTCGCAGCTTGTAATTTTTCGTTGAAGAACGAAGCAACAGGAAAGCTGGAAAAAGCTACTGAGAATAATCCACGACAAACGAGGAAGATAATTCGTGAGAAGTAAGTACAGTAAAAGTACGAACGCGTAATAAAAATGAGAAGCACAGCTTCCTATCAGGGTATAACTTCTACTCATCGAAAGCCGAGAAGATTGTTCAGCTAACGTTAACATTCTCCATCGTAATCATCGTAATTCGATAGCGCGTGTAAAATATCGCAAGCACTAATTGTTTCATCAAGCTGTTTCATTGGTTACTTTATTAGTTCTTAGCCGATACCTCGTTAGCTCAAACTTTCTTACCACGAGATTATTCCGATAATTTTCCCATTTCTGGAATTTTTTCTTCCACCTAAACTACACGACGTCTTCTTCTTCCATCATCATTTAAAAAGCTAGTGATGCGTCCTAACATACATTGGTCGCAAAAAATATTCCCATCCTATTTATAATTGTATCTATCAATTACCCCAATTAGCTGAGTGCAAGCTCCCTTGTTATTATACTAAAAGTCATCGGTGCCTTGTAGTATAAAATGGCTGCAGAAAGTATCAGCACACCATTCTACTTATAACATAATTGTTAATTACATATATCAGATGCAAGTACATCAAACTGGCTGAAATCATTTGCACAACACGAAACGACAGAAAATACGTTTAATGAAGAAATAAGGGCACCGGTATAAAAATCTGATCATTGGATCAAATCCGGAAAATTGAAGATCGAGTTTGAGAATGTTGTCTGTACAACTTAAACAACGTGCAACAACCTACGTGAAGTCTCGCCGAGGACGCTTTAATTATGCGAATATTTATGCAAATTCCGATTTGCAAGGGGGTTTCTCGCGGCACTATGGCGGGCCAGGGTGTTCCCTAAGGGCGTTTCTCTATTGGCGCTCACCTCTACGCCTGTTTTTACAGCCGGAGCTACGCCGAAGAAAGGAGCCCTCGTGCGCACAAAATGTTTCGCGCTGATGCACGACGCGCTGTGCACCCTCGACTCGAGTGAGGAGAAAAGCGTCGCCCATAATAGAAACGTCTCTTCCCCACCCCTGGCCTCTCCAATCCGCGTAACGTTCGAGAATTTCCGAAACACACGCGAGCATTCCTATTGTGGAGTATAGAATGGCCGGAATTTTCCATGGGTTTCCTCCATCTTCGAGCGGTTTTCACGGCCAAACGCCGATGGATCGTGTTTCCTGAACCTCTGACCGCCTTCCGTTCTTCCCTTCTGCCCTTGTTTCTCTCTTTTCCGTTCGTGCAGTCCTCGCGAACAGACACGCGGAATTCGTTCCAAGAATTCCTGTTTCCCGGCATTCCGAGAACAGCCGTGCTCCACCGTAGATGCCTTCCACGAGGTGTTCTTACGACTTCGCGTTGGATTTCAAGAAAGGATGCTCTCCACCAGGGTGAAAAATGCCCATTTTATTACGTATGTAGTGTCGAAAGATACGGAATGGTCGAAGGACCAAGTTATTCGATGGGGAACTGGAAAATTGACATCGATTTCTCGTTGTCTTTTAGCTCTTTGGTTCTCTCGTTTGCGAATATTGCTTTGTATTTGAAGACTATAGACTTTGTATTTGATTTGTAGGTTCGTCGAAGGATCAAACGCTGGCAAATTAATAGACAAGTGCGAGGATCTTTGTATTAGATTGTCCGAGGAGTGTCTTTCTTTCGCAAACGTGTTTTTTACAAGAGTGAAGCTTCACACAAACGTGAAATGTCTGTGAAATATTGCTGTTTATCTCAACAGAACAAAACGGATCGTGCGCAATTCAACAAAATAATATAAAACATAAAACGTCTATTATTTCCTCATAAAGCGAAAGAAACTTTTCGGACAACCTAATAATAGTCGGCAAGTGAGACGAACCTCTACGTAGCTTCTATTTGGTTAACGCGTTAGTGCGTTTGTCCGAAGGCAGTAGGTTCGTTGAAGGATCAATTGGCAAGATATGGGGATTTCTGAAATATTTAGCAAACGAAACAAATCTACACGTAGCTATTTTGTTAATTGCAATCGTAAAGATTTGAATTTGAGCAGTCTACAACCTGTACAACTTCGCTATAATACAAGTTCAGTGGAGTACAAGTTTATTTGAGTAATCGTTTCGGACGACGGTATTTTACAGTAGAATTACTGCTTTTCTTGTTTCGTTGTGCAACGTTTCGTTCAAAGGCAGCAAACATGGTAGCGAGCATTTTTTACCAGAATATTGCATTTTACTGTAATTTTAAGCCAAACTCGAATGCAGAATATTCATAACTGCAGAGCTGTAGAAGGAAGCTCGTCGTACTGCCTTTTCCCGTAGTTGGATAATCGAACTGTATCCACGTAGGATTGTTTGGAAAATTCATCGCGAAATTTTTCGGAAGATCGTGGATACTGTACCTTTACTGATATCATATCCTATCAACCCTTTAGTTGACAACGTTGATGTCGTAATTACTCGCATAAAATTGCTATACGATACGTCTAGAATAGACTCGCTTCCTCTACAGCGAATAGTAGGGCAAGGGATTAAGAATTCTACGAACTTCCTGAACAACCCAATGAATTTATGAAATTTGAAGCGTATGAAATTGCCATTTTGCGGAACGAAGCCTCAACCATAGTTAGTGTTAGTTTTCTTGAAATATCATACGTTTAATTCAATGTAACTTGTACAGGATTCAATGCACTTTTCCAATGACTTACTGGCTTATTCGCTAAAATAATTTTGGTAGAAGATTGTGAATCCTGATAATAATTATCAGTTACACTATCTATTCAAAAACTGACGATTAAGTATCGAAAAGTTTTTCACTTTTGCTAAATATAAAATTTACGTTGGACAGGCAATTTCACGATGCTTTCTCCAAACTGAATCCCATGCAAGAAAATCACGCAAATGTATGTTCAGAATATTCGTTAAAGAAGTTTTCATATTTCCACTAGAGATCTTCTCAATGTTGTATAATTAACGATAGAACGACACTCACTGGATAATGTTCATCGATCGATGAAAAACTGCGACGAGATTCAGTTTGGCAAATGCGATATTTATCAGCGAAGTAAAAACTTGCGAGCGATTCAATTTCCTATGCAGCAACTAAATATGCAGATACAAATTACGTATCGACGCGAATAACCATAATCGTCCACTGTCATTGAAAAATGTTTCGAAGGACTTTCCAACCCCTTTCAAACCAACGGTATCCTATCTGCCAATGAGAATGTCCACTTACAGCGACGGTGACGATAAATGAATAATATTAGAGAATGGCAATTCATAGTGACTCATCGTGCCATAGAAATACCGCAAATGATAGCACAAATAATACCACAAAACACCCCACAGTCTCTTTACGCACTAGCTTACACCCCTGCTCTTGCTTTTCAAGGTGAACCTCGAGCTGATACGAAAATAATTCGCCTCGCTGTAAACCTCGGCCGACAGAACTGATGGAAGAAAAACTACCTCGAGTTGGTTCTAGATAATCGCGCAGGGCTGTTATCTAAGATCGTAGATAGTCGGTGGCACCATTTTGTTCGCCAGGAGGCTAGAAACCCATCCCATTCGCCCCCACGCCACCCGGAGGCAACGCAGACGCATAGAAGTGGCCGAGAAGTAACTGGTGTCGCGAGCCAAACGTTTTGTGCAAGGCTGAACTACTCTGCACTCGCGATTGGTGTCCAGTTCTGCTGCCTGCAACCCTTTCCACCCACGCGGCTCGCCTATGCGAGGCCGCGAAGCCAACCTTCCGCGCCTCTGAATTAATTAGAAGCTATCCCCACGATTATTCGCGCGAATCGAATCGTAGCAGCTGGCAGTTGGGTGCCTTTGGGTTAGGCCAGCGATTTTAACCGCTGCCTGGTGACACACTGCTGTGCGGCGACGTTTTCAGGGGCGGGGTGAACTTTTGTGCGTTTGGGCGAACGTCTAGAGAACAGGGGTTTTTCTTTTTTTATGAAAATATCAAGATATTTGGAGCAGGATGAGTAAACGTTGGGGTGGACTTGAAGAACAGGGGATCGTTGGTACGCCGAAGTAAATATTTTGGGGCTGATAGGTTGAGGGATATCGACACGCTGCCATGAGTACTTTAGGGTGGAGAATATATTTAGTGTAGCGAGAAATTATTTTATTCAAATTTTGAAATGCATAATTCGAGAACTGGAGGAACGTTAACGTGGCAGGTTAAGGGATATTAACACGCTGGGATGAGAATTTCGGCATGAAGAACATTGATTTATTTCAATTTCGAGACGCGTAATTGGAGAACCGGAGATCTGAAGGTGCGTTAGCACATCGAAGTGGTTGTTCCAAGGATAGTAGGTCGAGCAATCTTAACGTACCATGAATATTTGAAAGAAAGTATAAAAAGTAATCAAGGTCGATAAATATACAGGAGTCTCAGCAGGGAAAAATGCGATCGTTTAACAAGTAGAACCACGTGAAAGTTGCGGAATGGAAGCTCGAGCGGCGGGGCAACGAATTAGAGACCCAGTTTCCACGTGGATAAAGTCGAGCGTCCACGGCGAATCAGCGCGCTTTCGATCGTTCGGAAATGAATACGTAAAAGGCTGGCAGTCGTATAGATCGCAGGTGTTGGTCGAAGGAAGACGGCTTAGGCGGGGCGAGTCCGAAACTTTTCATCGATCCTATCTAGCAAGTTTCAGCCAGGTCTAAGCAAGCGGAACCGGAGTTCTGGACATCGTATCCCTCGACATCCCCCACCGTGAATTCCGCCACGCGAACTGGAACGCGTCTATAGATAGACTTGTCCACGAGTTTCCTTCTGTTTTCCCCGATTCGTCGAGTAAGTCGAGCCTGTGGCCACCGCCGGGGTGAAACACTTTCCTCTTCTGGAATTTCGTGCTTTCACATTTCGTAAGGAAATAGGATTTTTATGCATTTCATATGAAAATATACGTATGCTAACTTGACTTAAATCGTAGGAAAGATTCAGCTGGATTCTAAAATTTTCGAACGTTCGAACTACTCGGATCGCCGATTTTCTCGTGACAGGAGATAACTGCGCGATAAAGAAATCTAAACTGGGTTAATATTTATTAAACTTGCAAGATTCGAAATAAACTGGAGACGAAAAAATATCGATGTTAATTTCTGGGAACTAAAATTCGAGGATTTTTATTATTCCAAAGATTATTATCAATAGCAGCTCTGCAATTAGAAAAGTCTAGAGTAAGTTAAGATTCAGGACTACGAGTCGTGGGATTCTAAATGGAAGAATATTAATTTTAATTTTGCGAAATTGAAATTCGAAATTATCGTTTGCCTTTATCGAAACAACCCTTATTATTATTAATATATATGTATTATTATTATCGTTAATAGCAGCCGTGCAATTAAAAAAGTCTAAAGTAAATTAAAATTCAAAACTAAAAGTCGTGTAATTCTAAATCGGAGAAACTTATTTTAATTTTAGTATTACGAAATTGAAATTCGAAAAACACGCGATTCTTCGAAATTATCGTTTGCCTTTATCGAGACAGCCCTTCGATAAAGAGACGTATAATAAATTCTAACACAATACCACGATGCCAAATTGCCATTTACCTTCGTCAGAACGACCCTTCCTAGTCGATTCGAGAAACAATTTTCACCGGTATCCCGTAAAGTCAATTTCCTCCGGCGAATCGTCTATAAGGCGAACCTTCGCCGATATTAATTATATCGTTTCTGTGGATGGAAACGGAAGTGCTGGGATCACAGGAGAGGCGAACGACAAGGAGTGGAACGACAGGCAGCAGCACAATTTCATCGGTACCAAGGGGGTGGAAAAGGTCTTGCAAAGCGGAATGAAATTTTCACGAGGAACAAGACGCGTCATTATGGCGTGACATGCCACGACAAAAGGGGACTTGTACGTGCGATATTGAATTATCGATGGCCGCCGTGTGCTTGGATATTCATGTGCTGGCTGCATCGACAACCTTACTTCCGATGAGTGATATTTTTCGCCCTGCACGAGGCAGGGCAGATTTTCTCCACAATTTTTTCCTCCATCACGCGCCTTTAACCCTCCGAAATGTTCATTTTCGTTGGATAATTAGACACCACAGTCGCATAGTCGCAATTAGACGATCGTTCGCGTACGTTAACTCTTAATTGGTATTACGAGTGGAAAATTTACTCGAGGGAAATTTTAATTAATACTTGCAGGCGAAGGCGGTCGTGGATTATTATTTGCTAGATCGTGTTTAATCGCTGTTGCTCGATTAAACGGTGATTTTATTTTATTTTATTTTATTTTTTTTTTTAAGTAAATTTAATTATTACGTAGGGGTGAGAAGTGTTCTTGGTGGACTGTTCGTTTGATAAAGTGAAATATTTAATGGCTGCGGTAGCAATCCCTCCGCTGGATGAGTGTTGAAAATTATACTTCACAATTTAACTTTACTTGTGCGATGTTTCGTTTCGTTGATTAAATTTGTCTATTAATAAATTAGCGTAGTTTCGAAGAAAATTTCATACAACAATGACAAATGTACGATTATAATTAAGCAAGAGTAAAAATTCATCCGAGAAAGAATGAAATTAGGTTGAAAGAAGAGGTATGACGTGAATAATTTGTTAGATCACTCTACGGTGTGTACTGGAAGTTAATATCGAAACTTGTGACTGTATCCTATTACGAATTTATCGCATGATTATATGGTGCTACAGTACAGTGCCATAGAAAAACTGCAATTTTAACTTGCAGTTTCATTTAGTTGTATTTGTCGTAAAATTCTGTCACAACAAAGAAGCGTATACCGGAGATTCCAAGCGTAACAGGAAAGTATCTACAAAACAAACAATACGTGCTCGTGCAACTTACGCATTCTTACAACAATAATTACCTTGAAGAACAACCTGTAAAGTGGGTTACGGATAAAAAGAATAACTTGCGTCGAAGCTTGCTCCTTACACTATGTTTGTTACGTTACTCAGCTTGTTTTATAACTAGATTCCCGTGTGCAGTTGACGTAAAATAGTAATATCAAAAAAAAAAAAAAGGAAGATGGAAAGTTTCTAACATTTCCACTATATAGTCTTTCCAACTTCCCACGCAGCTAAATCAATTAAAAGTTATGTTACCCTACGATTCCACGTTTTCTTTTCTTAATTCAAAGCGACATCGTAAGAATAAAATAAAAGATGTTACGATGAAAATCTTCGTAAGAAACGTCCGCACCTTCTCTACGGATTCGCCTAAAAATCGTGCTATAGACGCATAACAATCTCAAGCAAAGAAAAATCACCAAAATTTCCAAACTTTCTTTACAAACCAACCCAAATATCGCGTTACGGAAACATCAGAATCTCCCTCGAGATGAAGTGGAATCGTAACGAACAGAATCAAAAATATTACGATAAAAATCTTCGTGAGAATAAAGATCAAACCAAAAGAAGAAGAAAAGACACTGAAGAAAATTCGCAAACTTTCTTCGCGTAACCTAAACATCACGTTATAAACATACCATCAAGAGAAACGAAAATCGTAAGGATAAAACGAAATAAAAAAAAAAAAATGACCAAAATGCCCAGAATTGTCTCCGTAGCGTGGCGCAAAAATCGAAACACCGAGATCTTCACCGAGAAAAAAGGAAATGGTGAGAGCAAAATGGAATCGTAAAAGCTGCCAAAAATTCACAAACTTTCTCCACGGACTGGTCTAAAAATCACCCTTATAAAAACACTATAATCTTCATCGAGACAAAGGAAAATGCTCGAAAGAAATCCTCTGTCTGTCTGTCTCTGTCTCTCTCTCTCTCTCTCTCTCTCTCTCTCTCTCTCTCTCTCTCTCTCTCTCTCTCTCTATCTCTATCTCTATCTTCCTCTCTCCTTCTTCACCTCGACCAACGTAATCACGAGGATCACGAGGCGAAGCTGGATGGTTTAAAAAGGCTCCGAAAATTCGGATCGTTGTCCGAGGGGTTCCGAGGTTCTGTCGGCGTAATCCGATCCAAGACATCTATGTCGATAGGGCAATAATTAGGCTGCTTAAAGAGCTAGAAAGGGTGGAAGTAGGCGATCTTAGCGTAGCAAGAGAAAGAGAAGAAGAAGAAGAGGAGGAGGAGGAGGAAGAAGGGGACGAAATGTGAGAGAAATGGACGTGAGAGAAGGACAAAGGAGGCAGGGGGAGTGAGCAGAAGAGAAGGGAGAACGTACAGCAACGTCGGCTCTTTCTGTCGCCTCGAAGAAGGGTCCAGAGGCGGACTGGTCGGTAGTCGTGTCGGTTCCCGTGGCCTTTCATCCCTTTCGACGTGCGCGCCGCCGTGAATAGGCGAAACTAGAGGTACCGAGAGGGCACCGGTCCTCCGCGGCTTCCACACACGTTTCCCAGTGAAAGGGTAGAAAGAGAGGGAGTCGACTTGTCCCGCCAGCCTGTCACGTCCCTTGTGAACCGTGTCCGCGCTCGCGCTAGCGATGGCCTCGAGCATGTAATCGCTTCTTCCTACGCTACGTACGTAGGTCCTTGATCGAGGATTAGCTCGGCATTTCGGTTTCTATGAGTTTCGGTAATACAGAAGGGATCAGGTAAATTTGACAGATTTCTATTTAACGTGAACACGTTTCATTTTGACGTTTTTTCTGGCACTCGATATAGGTGCTTAATATTAATGTAGGATACTTTCGTCCTAATTGTCTAAATATTTGAGGATCCACAGAAACCCGAAGAATTAACCTTCGGAATCCATTCCGATCGTTTATCTTTATATCCAACCCTTCCTTCCTCAATATCCGCTACATTACCACCGACAACGACTGTCGTCCTTTTACCGGCCTCCATCACCTTCGCTGCGGAGGAAAATTCCCGAACAAAAGTTTGGAAAACACACAAACACCGTATAAACGCTGCTCTTCAGCCAGAACAAGGTTCACGGTAAAGCCCATAATCATAAACTTAATAACAGCATAATCCTATACAGCGGCTACAAACAGTATTGAAATGTAAATATCTAGCTATTTATTTTCCACCCAGGCGTATTTTTACCAGGTTCTTCCATTCCATCCATTCCATTTACTACATACAGTACGTACAATATAATACGTACAGTACGTGCAGTCTATAGCACAGTACAAATGCTACTACGTACCAAATTCGTGCAGTCGTAGAAAAGATACGAAGCTCGATATACTTGCGCCCGAATGATCAACAGCTCGTAAATGCTGCGACGAATACGATACCGCACCGATACTGTTCTCAGTCGCTGTACCGGGCCATAAGACCGTCTCGAATCTGTCTTTTGCCCAAACCAAAGTTTTAGCCATGAGGTGCGTGAAATTTCTGGAAAGCACGCGTGTCACGTAGAACGAGAGCGAGAGGATTCAATGCCCATCGCTAAATAGGGGTACAACAAGGAGGGGGGCAGAGGGCGAGTCCGGGTTCTCGGAGGGGAGGGTTGGCGAGCCGGTATAATGGCGGCTTCGGCACAGGCCCCCAAAAGAAACCCATAGATATCGCATTGCGCGGCCAGGACTGACGGGACAAAACAGCCCGACAATAGGGGGGGTTTTCGGTGCTCCGCCGCGAGATTCGTGGCCAGCTGTGGAGGGGCGCACGAAGAACCGAAACGGGCCCACGTTGGAAAGAAGAGGATGCAGCTAGGCGCGTTTTCACGTCACCGGTCGAGGGACCAGGGGAACCGAGACGCGGCAGCCTGCCCATCGGGCCCTCCTCGCGTGCCGATCCATTAATTAACCATCGTCGTTTCTTACCCTCCGCGGTGAGGTCTGACTCGCTCGTAGCCCTCTCTGCAACTTCTCTAACCGTTGGAAAATTCGAGCCCCCCCATCGGGTATGTCGGTTCACGCGCCATTGAATCATCCACGTCGTTGACGTTGGCATTCGGTATTTAGAATTTCGGATTTTTCGAGGTTTCTGGCCTTCTCGTGATCCTACTTGGATAAGACTCGAAGATTAATAGAGTGTGGTTCGACTGTGTCGTTCTGGGGTTAGGCTAACTCCGAAATGAAAATTATATTCCAATGGTAATATGGTCGAAATATCGAGGAATATTTGATTTCGGGATTTAACGTCGTTGAATCTTACCGTTTCGGAGTTGCCTCGTGAACCAACTTTTTTAAGGAAGATACGTACGGATATGTAAACGCGAGGCCGAGACCAGAGCAACTGAATTGCATTTCAAACATTTACCGTGAAGTTGCTAATGTTGAAGGTACTAGCTGCGAACTTGACGTATAAGTTTTAACTGCATGTGCGTGAGTTTACGTTCCCTTGAATTATGGGTATCCTTAGGCGAGGATGATGTTGGGTTTCACGAGGTTTCGCAATTTTACAATCTTCCTTCGATTAGATTTTAACTTGATCCAGTCGAACCTTTAATTATTATCGATGCACGCAACTTCCGATTTCGTTTAATTAAACGCTACTGCGCTCTTTGTATCTTCGTTGTGTACCTTAATTTTTATCGATGTAGCCTTATGCGCGTGGTAAACTGTCCGAAAACGTTGAAGCAAACACGCGTTCGAATGAAGATTTCTTTGATCCGTTTCAGAAATAACCTGCAGCAGACTATTATGAAATTCTGTCTGTTCAGAGATATTTCCAAGTCTGTCGTACGATTATTTGCATTAAAAAGTCAGTTTTATGGACTAAACAGTTGGAAGGCACATGTCACCGCAGAAACTTGTTTCGATATGCGACAAACCATACTCTGTTAACGTGAGACGTTAGCGCTCTTATAGAGACATAGACCGTGGAAGGAAAATAAAATCGCGTCGTATGTCAACGACTTTTATCTGCAAGAAAACTATAGTTTTAGCCAGGAAAAATTTGTCCCTTGGTCGCTCGAGCGTCGCCGCTTCTACGTGCAGGGTGAAAACGAAACAAGAAACAAAGGGAAAATAAATGGAGAGACAAGGGACAACGAAAGGGGCAGAAAATTATAATTTTATATCCGTAGATAAAGATAGAAACGGAGAGGCGAGAATTAATAATTCAATGAAATAACGACGTCGTTCGCGTGTTTCGCGGAGAGAAACGTTGCACGATCGTCGCTTCGATCATCGGCATCGCTATTATTACCGATGCTTCTTCGAGTAATTAGGCGTTTTGTATCTCTCATTGGCCATCTACGCTTCACGATTTATCACTCTGCTTACAGAGTAATTTCGTGCATCGCGCTTCAGTACGAAGCTCTCCTTTGCTTTATCGTCCACGCAATATCCAGCATTATCGACGTTCATTGACGTTTTTATAAGCGTTGAACGTTAAACAGAAGCAATAAACGTGTGCATGAGTCAAATACCTTTGTATCGAGTAGTCGTTTGGATTAATCAAATATCAGATTTTTAGCACAGTTTATTATATTTCCCTTTTATATGGTAGTTATGATTAACATAATCACGGTTGAAGGGTAACAGACTTGAACTGGAATCAGCAACGTTCCACGAGCTTATAGATGAGAAAACAAACTCCTTCAAATTGTCGTTTCTCTTAGAACGTCTCGTTCGTTCGTTTCTTCTCTTGAACTTTTTTATACAGAAGTCATCAAATCTTAGGATCTGTTTGACGTAATCTCGCTCGAGGGACAAAGAAACGCGAACTCGGATCGATTACATTTTTCAGAAGTTCAAAGACGAAAGAAAAATGAAGAAAGAAGCTTCTTGAATTTTTCCTTTTCACGCAAAATCCATCGAATGGTAGTCAACGTAGATACTTGTGGATCGAAGAGCAGCAAACTTGAATTCCAATTAATCGAGTTTGAAGACGAAGGGAAAATGTAAAGAATAAATCCGAAAATCTTTTTGGATTCCTTAAAATGTCTTGAATTTTTCCTCTTTGTACGTAAGTCGTGTTTTGCATGTAGTTAGCATAAGTTCGATCGTAGATGGACCAAGACAGTGGCGATAGGTTTGAAGCTTCTTCTTCGTAAATTTTGGGAAAAAAACGAAGTTGAGACGAACATCGAGCAGCGTAGTCTTTCGCGTTAGGTTAATGCTCACGATCAATTTCACTTGCCAGCCCACGGTGTTCCCTCTCCCGAAGAACGTTGCTGCTTAATCGATACGTCGCTTTTAGACTCTCTGACAGCCTAAGCGCGCCACTATTTCAAGTCGAACTACGAATAGACAACGCTTCACCTTGTTTCCAGCTGAAATACTTTCGAAATCGCTGGATCTCCTTCTGATAATTTCGAAACAATAATCGCGTAACTCGGAGAGTCTAAAGAATGTAAATTTTGATGGATCAGCAGAGCCTGTTACATATTTTTATCAAACTGTAATACGTGTCTCGTGTAACATCTGTGTTAGATCGCTGAGAAATTACTCTCAGATTTCTGAGAAATAAGACTCTGAGAATCTAAATGTAGATTTACATGAAAAATGAAATTCAAGTTGCCGCAAGATGAGTCTCACATTGCTGGAAAAACAAATGTAGATTTCTAGAAAATTGGACATCGATTGACGGAAAGCTCGATTTAGCTTGCTGAAAAATTAAGCACAGAATGATGCAAGATTATATATAACTAGTATATTCGTAGAAAATCTATTTATACATAAATTTCCAACCAAGAGAAAAACCGCAAAATTAATCGTCGTGAAAATTATTTTAAAATTAGTAAATTAGTCGTCGTTGAACAACCAATGAATTGAAAAGTACACGTGTAAATAGCAAGTAGAAAATTTCCCTATATCGCGTCGAGTAAAATTGAAATTTCCTGCAACAAGAAATTAATAATGGCTCGTGTCCAGTACACGAGCAACGAGGAGTAGGAATCTGCTTTGACTCCGGTTTACTGCCGGGCTTTTGTAGAAAATTCAATTTGTCACGACGTTCGTTGCGCGTTTTTCGAAGAGATCAGTGCAAACGCAACAATGTAGGGCGGCGGTGAGTGACGGCAGACGGAAATACGTGGCTTTGCATGACCCGTGCTAACCCTTGTCGCTTCCACGTTTACAATCGGAAGGTGGACGTTGCATGTCTGTCGAGAAGATACTATACTAGAGAAGATACTATAGTCGCGGAAGTCCTCCGGTCTAAACCACAACTGGCAAACAGGTGACTCTGGTCGAAAGGGTGAATGAAAATCGCGTGGAAATTTTATTGCCGGGACATTAAAACATTTTCTGGAAATAAATTACTTTGCTTGGAAAGATGAAAGATTCTGGACGAAATTGCTTTGGTTTAGAAATTGAGAAATTGTTTTTGAAGGAATGTTAAAAAAAAAAAAAAAAAAAATAGGTTTGTTTGGAAAAGCGAATAAAAATTACAAGGAAATTCTGTTCGAAGAAATATTCTTTTTTAAGAGGAATGATTTTGCGTTGAAACGAAGGAAAGTTAGAAATAATTTTCCAATTTTCCTGATCTTTGTATTTTCTTCGGTACACGCGGATTCGTTATTGTATTGGAAGCTTCGTTGCTAAAAGTTTCAAGAAAGGTTAATTGGGCCATTGTCAAGCAGAGTGTCTGCTTCTTTTAATTGAAGGGTTCTTTGACGTGTCTTTGAGAAGCTTCTTAGTTCCTCAAGCAGTTTTCTGTTGTAAAACAGCGAAGCGACTCGAGAAAGTGGCGAGTTACAGTTTACGTAACACTTTGCAAAAATTCTCGTGCGGTTGTTTGACAAAAGATAAAAAAAGAAATAGAATAAACAATTAATATCGTCTGAAATCAAAGAAGATACTGATTAAATACATTTCCATACACAATCATCTACGCCTATTCCAATATCCAATTAGACTCACAATTTTCCAAACTTACACCTATTTTTATCTCTATTAATAATCTTCAATTTTACTCTCAAAAAATCGTCGATAACTTTCACACGAACAAATCAGAGAAGAAATTAATAAAATGCCTACAGAGAATTTTCTACGATTATTCCAATATATATTTAATCGCGCTCACGATTTTTCCAACCTACCCCCATTTTCACCCGTATCAATGATTTTCGATTCTCAAAGAACCGACAACAACTTCCCTACGAGCAAATAAAAAAGAAATTAATGAAGAACATTTCTACACAGAATCACCTACGATCTTCGCAATATTTAACCGTAGCTGCCACAATTCCCCAAACCTACCCCTATTCTCATCCGTATTAACAATCTTCGTTTTCGAAAAAACATCGTGTCCGCCGCTAAGAACCGACCGGAAACACGTAACGGAGTCATCGAGATGAACCGTAACGGTGACTCAACAACGCCGTGCACGAGCACAATGAGTCGTTTTAGCAGATTTTCGGGGTAGAACTGGATGGAGAGGCGTTTACAGAGACGTAATCCAACGGAGGGGCAGGGGTGCGTCGATCGAGTGGTTTGACAGCGGGGTAGTTTAGTCAGATATATATATATATTTCTAATACTATTAGCCGGTGTTCCGTTACACAACGACAGATGGACGAGCAGATATATCCGCTCTGTTTGGATCGACGCTGTTCGGGGGTGCAGCTGCGTGTGTGTAAACCGTGCCGCCGCTGTTTGTGCCTCGACATCAATTGATAGTTTGGGTAAACGGGCTGCAGAGGGAGAAAGAAAGGGAAAACAGAGAGGAAAAAGGGCAGAACCGCGATGGTTTCTTCTTCGATTTGCTATTTCGCGTTCGATTAATTGTCTGATCTTCGCCGCGAATATTCTACTTTGCTCTTGATTTCCATCTCGTCGACATCTATCGATGAATCTTTACTTATCGTGCGCTATCAATGGCTCGAACAGCTTCTTTATCGTACTTTTACGTTTTATAGTACGACGCAAGTCTTATATTGTATAAAAAAAAAAAAAAAAGAAAATGGAGGAAGAAAGAAAGGAAAATTGCATTAGTACGCAGCAAGTTATATTGTACAATATTGGTCGTCTTATCTTTATCGTCTAGCTTCTTGTATTACGATATTACGACAAGATTCTTAGGTCATCTCTGTTTTTACGAATGAATAGAAATTTCAAGTTATTTTATATATCTGTTATTCCTTCTTCAGAAGCAAGTGTTTAATTTACAAAATTATTCTTCACTTGTTGCTTCTTAAATTCAGCCCAAGGTTATATCTATCCATGTGAAAGTATTATATAGTTGCCATTAGAAAATCGCTATCGCACATTTTGCTGTCATATATGAACTTTTAATAAAAGAAAAAAAAAATGCAAGCGATGCCATTGACAAAAGTATTCTCCCTAAAAATTCGTCGATGAAGGTGGTAGAAAATGTACAAAATTCTACTGATTGAAAAGCAGATTATTTCAACCGGAAATTTTGTTAATCACTTTTTTATCGAATTTTCCTCCCTCTGTTATTCATCGAACATCGAAAAGAAAAATTTTACTCCGCTGCAAGATAAAAGAGACGATAATGTTTCGATGAGTAATTTCATTCCACATAGAAATTTCACGAGGGAACCGAATGCATCGGTCTTGGTCGACGATATTCGAATTCTAATGCGATATTCCGTGGCGGATGGGTGGCAGGCTGCATACGTACGAGATAATTCAATTAACCTCGGGTAGTCGGCTCCTGGAAATACAATTCGAGGTCCCTGCACGTTGTACACGGCAAGACTGTTACGAATCGGGCCGAGTAGTTGCCGGATAATTGTACATATCGCGGTCGAGGGTTCCTTCACGAGATCGCTCAACAATTAGGCGTTCCCACTTTCGCCTCGTTATCCGTCGATCAGATTCGCGTTGTTATGGCGCTGAAAACTACCCCGACGAACTATTTCTCCGCATGATTTTTCCGAATTAACTCGAGTATCCGTATACGTCGAACGAACTTGTTCTTTATCTTCTCTTTCGTTTAAATCTTCCCCAATTTCTTCGTATTTTTATCTTTGAAATTTCACGAAAATCCTGTTTTATTCGAAATTCCTCCAGTTTAGTCAGTTATTTTCTATCTTGGTAATTTTTTATCGAATTTTGATTCTTTTTGGAAATCTCGTTGTGTTTGTTTAAAACTCAGGTGTCTTTCGCTTTTGGAAAAATATTTATAGAATAAACTATCGGGTAGGTTCCACGTAAGATGCACTTCTTGGTGATGTTAAATAATCAAAAATTACGACAACCTCGTTAGATTCAAGGAAATGTCACGAGGACGTGAAATTGCGTGAACACCGAAACTCAGACGAGACTTTCACGCGTTTACGAAAACCTTTGAAAATTCCATTCTGCTGGGAGAAATCCATCGTTCGACTCTCCGTAGATGTCTCAGTGTCAGAAATAACTATAGCGCGGATTTCTATGTAATTTCGTATTTTTAGTAACGTGATTAAACAAGTGGAAGCTAAGTAATTTATTTCCTTCGTTGAACGTTTTAACAAGCACTGTACTCTGGGTATTTCGTATATTTTGTCATATTGCATGCGTTTTAGTAATTTTAAGCGTCCTATAAATACATAAAATTTCGCAGTCTAGCAATGATGATTTTACGATTTTAGTTTCGAAAATCGGAAGCAAAGCCGACGAGTCATCGACCTTTCATCCCCTCAAACTGTCATCCAAGAATCAGACACTCGACCGTGGAATTCTCTTTAATCGCGCGTCTCATCCGCCACGACAGTCCGCGATCGATCAAGCACGAACGCTTATCAAGAGGACCGAGACACACGCGCGAGCAGAGAATTCGAAAATCGCGAGGCGCCGCGCAGACGGCGTATCCAGCTTTTTCTTCGGCCGTTTGGTTGTTTGTTCCGGCCGTTTCGCCGGTTAGCTACTCGGCTGCCCTCCCCTTTTTCGCTTTTCCACCCACCCTATTCTTCTTCTCGTAGAAAACACAAAACACGTAATAAGCATGCAACGATTTCGAAAATTATTTTCCAACTATCATTGCTGTCGTAAGGATAACGTGTCGCGTGTATTGTAAGAAACGTTTTGACATTTTTTTAAAAATCGGTACACTGTGAATTTTATTAACTTTTGCGCTGGAACTGTTCTATCGTATACTGAATTTTGTCATTAGGTGATATTGACAAAATCCGCAATCACTTAGTCGCCAACTCAATATATTTATTCGTCGCTCTTACCAAACGTAAGTTCATTTTGTAAACCCTTTCTACGCCGTGGCGGACAAATGTTGAAGTTGAAAATTCATACTTGTGTATAATAGCTACCCTGAATTAATAGCAACGTTAAAATAACTAACATTTACTTTAAACAACATTGACATTATCATTTAATTAAAATACCATTACAAAAAATTAATATTGTCCTGCGAAACATCTGTCGATAACAGGTCATCTCGTTTGTTCTTGTCAATTGCAACACTTTTTTCCAAAACTCTGCTGTTTCTCTCATTGCTTATTCCTTCTGACTGCACCATTGTGTCTGCTTCTTATTTATTTTACAAACTTTCGTTTATTTGCCGGCCTAATTACGATAATACGAAATATTCTTACCAGAGATTGCAATTTTTGCGTTCGAGAAGCTAATTGGTCGGTGGTGGATGTCGCGGTTTTAGGTTTGGTCGCTGACGATCCAAAGGAGGCGGCCTGTGGATGGGGTTGGAACTCGGCCTCGTCGGCGTGACGCTATTCCGGGAATGTGGGAATCACCGCGGCTGTGATTCAGTTCATATTACCCACGTTTCGCGGTAAGTAATACGCTTGGTGTATGATTACGGCTGTTTGTCGCCAGCGAAATCCGGCCACCGGTCTGCGGCCGTGATTAACGACCTTTTCTTTCGTTTTCTTGCGGCTTTTCGAACGGGTTAAAGAAGAAGAGGACGGAGCAGAAGATTTTCGCATTCGATTTTCGAGTTACGAATGGCTGAGCATTGGTTTAGCCCTGTTGCGTTATTTCCGTTATCTTCCACTCGATCGTATTTCTCTGTCACTAACAGATTTCTCAAGCTCCAGAGGAAACACCGATCCTTATTTTTCTATCACTGACAAGTTTCCTCGATCGCAGAGGAAAACGAAGCAAACGCGCCGGAGATTTTGTAAATCATCGGTCTTTCCGATCGTCGAAACAAGAGCGAAATTCAAATGTAAAAGCTCGAGGACTCGCAGCAGGGCTAACGGTAGAAGCATGGAAGATCAGGTTTTTTATTTTTCAAAAAATTTAAAAGCGTTTTTGAGCATATCAGAGTTCATTTGATATATTATACTTGCCTATTTCGTTATATTAATTTTAATTTGATTAATTATGCATGACACGCTTAGGTATACGCATATTGCAAGTTGCCAGTTCCAGTGTTAAGGCATCTTTGTATCGGGTCGTCGGAAAAGTTTCTTTCGTTTTATAAGGAAATAATGGATGCGCGTTTTCCGTTTTATATTATTTTATCGAATTACGTATGATCCATTTTGTTCCATCAAACTAAAGGTCACATTGTTCGACAGATTAGGTTTCACGTTTGTATAAAGATGCATCGTTGTAAAAGACGCGTCTGACACTTTCCGGACAACCTAATAGTTGGAGAATTTTCTTACCTCGACTTGAGCGTTTTGGGAAGAGAAGAATGTTATAAATACCAATAAATATATTCGTCCGCAGTAACCGTCTTCTTTTTCCTTATTCTCTGTTAATAGAAATAAAATGGAATAACAAGGTGCAAATTGTCGACGTGAAAATAACGTAAAGTGGGATTGAAGAAAATTTGCGTCCATATTCGTCGAAGATTTGCTGCGAAGAGATGCCAATCGATGGCAGGTTTTACTTGTAAGACAAATTTTTTTGATGTTTAACAGCGTAGGATGGGTGGAAGTAAGGTGCCTTTGGAAAGAGACGTACAACATATGGAGATATCGTGGTGAACACACCTGTGACGAGTTGTATCACGCAACGCCCATTACTGTCGCGGAAGGTTCCACGTCGAAAACGAGTCTCTTATTCTGCTGACAGTCAACGCCTTCTAATCGCATCCATTACAGATATGTACAGTCGATTGATATCTCTTTGAGCTTCTTCCACACCTTTCATTTCAGCTACAAGATAATTCTATACTTTAATAGTACAGTTCAGTAGCGACGTTTTCCAATAAAATCGACGAATGGAATTAAATTAATAAATTAATACTAGTTTTAATATTCTTCTTAATATTCACAAATCGAAGAAACAAATTTACCAAGCTTTTCTCTTATGTTTGATAAATATTTCACATTAATCATAAGCTTGTCAACTTGTATTACTCTATATTGATGTTATCCATGTAGAATGGCAAGAAATTGAAAGATGGAAATAGAAGAAGCGTTCAAAATTACCATCCTACTGTGTTTGATGGTCGTTTTGTACCAACTTTTTCAATGTCGATATTCTTCCTTAAAGAAATGTCGAAGTCGATTAAAAGATACGATAGAAATCAACTCTACGTCATAGTTTCGCATCAATCTCGTCGATCTTCATCATTTCACAAATATTTCCTATGAAAAAAAATCCTCGAAGCCCGTAAATAATGTAACAATCTGCATTTTTCTTACAGATTTCAAAATTCTCGAGGAATCATGTTCGAAAGTCGTCGAAGAAAATCGCTCAAGAAATCTCAAAAACCGCTGAAAACTATAAAAGTAGCTTCGCGTCAATCTCGTCAACGTTCTCTACTTCGCCAATATCCCCTTTAAAAAGTAGCCCACGATGTCCACGAATGATTCGAGAAACTTTTCTCCTCTGCTCGCGAATACCAAAATTCTTAAACCGAAGAAAATTCCAATTGACCTTTCGCGCCACCTCAGGAAATCCCCGAACCACCGAAAGCTATAAAAATCATGCCGCTTCGTGTCCAACGATAGTTTCACTAGGTCGATCACGTCGACCTTCGCCACTTCGCCAATATCCCCTTTAAAAAGCAACTCACAAAGCTCTAGAATCATTCGAGAAACTTTCCCCTTCTACCGGCAAATCCCGAAATTTTCAAACGTACGTTTCAGATCGATAAACGCTAAAAATCCGCGAACAAAAGAGGACAAAAAAAAAAAAAAAAATAGAGTGCGAAAATCATCGGAGAAGATTCCAATTCCACTTTGCTTTACCTCGAAAAATCGCTGGAAAAACTATAAAAATCACCTCCGCTGTACGTTCGATTGTTCGTGCTAAGCTCGTCAACGTTCGCCACGAAACACCATGTACCCGCGGCAAGCATCCCTCTTTGTCTCTCGATGCAGAGTCAAAAGGGCGATCGTGGAAACTGGCCACGTTCCTGGAGCGCAAAGGCTGCCAGTTACACGGCGGGTCGACGAGGCTGGCGTTAAATTCAGCCGTCAGAGAGCTTTCAGCAGGGTTCAGCAACAGCGTCAGCAACTCTGTTCCCTCGGCTCGTCCGGCAACGCGTCCACCCGCCCTCTCGCGTCATATACGTGTCTTTGTGTGTACGCGCGTATATCCGTATGCTGTGTACGTGTGTGCATCGCGAGCTGCTAGCCGACCAACTCGTCACGCATATGCTGCAACGACCTTTTGCATCAAAAGCTTTGTTTATGGGCCGAGGAGATTTATAGGCCGCGCGACGATGTACGCGGCCGGTATGCGTCGTGGTTTGTTAGATCTTGGTTCTCGAAATACGACCGTGGCGGAAGGAGGTTTGAACCGCGGCGTGGAATCGCGACAGGTAGTCCACAGGGTTCAGACTTCGCGTGGAAAAAATTCCATGTGAGTTTCAGGCGAAGGGAAGTCTGGATTTTTGACGCGACTGTTTCTGATTTCGAGTCGACGAATGACAAATCGATCGTTTGCGTGTAATACTTTTACTGGTAAGGTTCGTGACAGGATTCAGATTTTACGAGGAGAAATTTAGGATAAATTTCCAAGCGAAAGAAGGAAGCTTCAATTAATTTGGAATTGATGAATGACAAATTCGTGGATTTTGGTTTGAGCCTCATACTGCTACGCGCATCCGCAGGATGGTCCACGAAGTTGAGATTGCGCGAGGAAGAAAAGCCAGACGAGTTTCGAAAGAGGAACAGTTGAAATTCTCGACGTGATTTTTCTCCAATTGATGAATTGCCGTTCACTTTCGCCATCATGCACACTGTGATCCTAGTTTCGTGTGTCTAAATTATGTCGATAGCTTGGTTCTTGAGAAGCGCACATAGCAACGTGTATTTGACTAATTCTCGTTTGTAGTTTATTCTAAAATTTAGCGATGCAAAATTTTATTTACGCGACAGAATTTCATATAATATCGTATTTTCATAGGTATAATATTTCAGGGAATTGTATCAATTTCTAATAGCAGGTAAATATTTTCACGGTGGAACTAATTAGTTTCGCTCGCTGCTTGTCTTCGTTTCTCAATACACCGCAGGTAATGCGCACCACAAATGCAAACTGCTTCCAAAGATCAGCTCAAAGCAACATCAGGTCTTATCCTATCGTATCCGTACTACTCACGAAATCAAAGTAATTTTACCCTGCCGAGTCTCGATGCTTCTCTCGCGGTTTCATATACACCTTGCAACTAATTAATATGGCAAGAATCCGCCGTCTTTTATTACCTTCTTTAATCACGTTTGGAACTCAAGAACCGCAGAATATATTTATCAGTTGCAGTCACTTCGATATTTCTCCCCTTTTACGTAATCGTAAACAACGTTTCTGTCGCGTTCGCCGACGAACACGCTGTCATCGATTCCAGAACTGCGTAATGAAACTGTTCAATCAAGAATTCCCAATGTTCTTCTATTTAATTCGAAAATTTATATCAAACGCAAAACAATGTTCATTCTCTCTTTATTTGCAAGTTAAACAGTTTCAAAATCGATACTAAATACTAAATCGATTTTCATTTTTTCATGATCGACACGAAGTTCACCGTGAGAAGCCAACGGCTTTGTATGATTTTCTTTCGTTTTTTATCATCGCTAGGAAGTCTTACGTAACGCAAGAGTATCGATTATTTTACGATCACGAACGCCACTGTCAAGGAGCTCTAATTCTACCGGCTTTGTAGTTTCACCGAGTCAACGATGCCAAGAAATAAATTAAATCGAAAATCAATTTCACACCGAGGCTCGTCCAACTCGATTTATATTTTCGCAGTTAAAAATCGAGCGAAAGTAATTGTAGAAGCGTGGTAATCGTTCGAGTGGTCGCGATATCGCGCGAAATTCGACGCAATGTTGCGCAACATTTGGTTGGAGGCGGACGAATCGTCAGGTGGATCGCGATAAATAAAGTCGCGAGAGCGCAAGAAGCCGAGGAGGCCAGCGAACCGAGCGACGGAGGAAACACTTTCAAAGGAAATGCACACCAGCGGACAGAGATTTACGGGGATGATAGAGCGGCCCGTTTTTATCGCACCGCCAAGACCAACAAAACGTTCGATATCCGCTCGGTGACCGGTCGATGCGCGTTTCGCGAGTCGCTTGCGAGATCGTTCTGTCGTCTCACCGACCCTTCCCAGTCCCTGTCTTTTCATTTCGTCATTAATCCTTCTTCGATCGTATTTTATATTTTCAATATATTCTATCGAGTACAATCTTTTATCCAAATGATATCGTTAACGCGTTACGAACGCACCTGATGGTGCAAAGTGTTTCACGGGATCGCGAGAATTAAAAGGAAAGTTATCTGAAAATCCTGTTTACGAAATTTCGTCGAAAATCGATAGATTTGGAGAAACAATAGTATTTTATTTCAAAGTGCAATGTTTTATTCGAATAGCGTTATTAACGCATTATAAATGCACCTGGTGCGATGCGAAGGTTCAAAATTTGTTTTAGAAAAGTTATATGAAAATCCTGTTCCTCGGAATTCGCCACAAATCGATAGAATTTGAGAAAGCTGTTATTCACCGACTGTAATTGTAATTATAATCGCACTGTTTGGCAATTATAAAATGTACTATTCCTTGGATCTACTTTAGAAATAAATCATTAACGTTTAGACGATACTGTTTCATAAGTCGCATGATTACTTAGTATACGTTCTTTATCTTATAGAAACTTCTTCATGAATCAATAGTTCTGGTCGGCAAAAAAAGAAAACGAAGAGGATGTCCTTACGCGAGGCTAACTTCCATGTGAAATTTATTTAATACACTTTTCTAACGATATATGTATTTTGGCACAGATATGGTAAATTATCGAATAACAGCGTGAAATATTTGTAGTGGTACGAAGAAAAAAATATTCGAGGCATAATGGGTTAATATGAAAAATATATGATATTTAGAATAAAATGAAAATGTAAAAGCTGCTTTAATATATTTCTATGTAATTGATATAACTATGTATGTATTGATCACAGTATAATGTAATGATAAGGTATTAGCTTTGTTTACAATATATAAAAATACATAAATTAAATCCATTTCAAGAATCACACATGATCATACTCGCCCTATATAACACATGTTTCATTGTATTAGTATAATTTTCAAGATAACAATTAATCTGGTTCAGTGTATTAGACATACCATTAAATCTTCTCAATAATGTTTTCATTAACAAATTTGATTGAATTGATGAAATCATATTACCAGAAATATACAGAAACACCATATGATCTTATAAAATCGCACAACTATGTATAAACAACGTAGGGAATTAAATTAGGGAAAAGTATCGTAGACACTGCTAGACGTCTTGCTATGATCATATTTTCTGTATATTACTAATTTTAGTGGCGCTATAATGAAAGCATAATCGCGAGATATACCATGATCATAAATATAAATATAACAATGAATGTGGCACTAATGTTTTATATGATACAAAGTAAATTTTCCTACACTAAGTGTTCGAATACTTTCATGATCCGCAATATATCACGCTATCACGCAGACTTTCCAACGATCTATGAAACAACCAAGAAACTAAAAGAAAGCCAACAGTATACAAAAGTCTCGTATAATTCTCGCATCAATAATTTTAATCTCCGTGTAACGCCTCGCAACTAACGATATAAACCATCTTCAATCAAACTACATATTTCAGGCTATCACAGGTACTTTACAACAGCCTACGAAACAAGGAAAAAATTAAACGAAATTCAACGATATAAAAGACCACATAATTCTCGCGTCAGGAATTTTAATCCTTCTATAAATCCTCACGAGTAAAAATATAAACCATCTTCGATTAAATTACATACATATTTCTCTGCCTACCAGAATAACTGTGTCGGACAACAACAGCGGAAACAACCAAGATTAATCCAAGCAGAAGGAACCAACAAAGGAACATCCATCGATTCTTGCTTTCTCAAAGTCAATTAAAATCCGAAGAAAAATGTGCGGATAGAATCGCCGCGGGAAAATCATCGTGCGATCCTCTAGCAATAACGAAATCGTTTTCTGCAACGAATTTATCACATCGTGGAATCATAGAACGCGTGCAACGTGATGAGTGGAAACGGCACTGGAAGCACGATGCAACGAACAAAGTGTTAACGACTGGGGCTAACTCCGTTGCACCGGCAATTACGCATTAGATCTTACTCGGGCCGGTTTGCGGAGGCTTGGCCAGCCGTGGCTCGCGATCATTACCGGCATTAAATTCCCGATCGGATCGGTACACGGTGATTGGCCGATGGTTGAACCGCCGGCTGGGATCCGGTCGCCTGGAAACTCCTTATTTAGCGGGCCGTATTATACAAGAAAATACGGAATATCTGGCGCGGACTATCTCCTGGCCGAGCTCACAGCGAGGCTAAGCGTCCTAATAAAAGCAGAACAGGCCGTGGCTGCCGATCTCTTATCCGCTTCGCCGCCTCTCAAAGGCGTCTGCTATAATCTTCTATCACCGACGGTTTTGCATCCGCGAGTCAATTTTCTTGCGTGCAACAGTCAGACGAGAGATCGGTTATCGGTTTCGATGTTGCACAGTGGAATTTCAGCGTTAGGATGATCGATGCACAGGAAATATGATGGAGAAAATTGATAACAACAGTTGGAGGACCGGTCGGAGGACCGAGATCTTGGAATTGTGGTTTTGGTCAGTCGATACGTCTTTTGATGGCGAGTGGTCGAGGCAGGTTGACGATTATGCAAAGGAGAAATTAGTCCGTTAGATGATACTTGATAAGTTTCGTCAACCAAGACGGAAATCACTCGTCGATAAGATGATTTTCCGATTTTGCAAAATTTTCTTATTGCAAAAGAACCTTAGGCAGGATAACTGTATTAAATTACTTGTTATAACTAGATTACGGAAATTTGTGTGGGATATTTTTAAATGCTGTGATTGGTATTCCATTTTGAACATTTTCTATATTTTTGAAGGTGTATTCTGTGCATTTGTACGTATATAGAGATAGAAGGATATAATCTGAGACACTGCGTGAAACAAAATTATGTCTAACTGACTCGACAAGTAAATGGAAAATGACTTCATTGCATATTCCATTAAAACGTTCCTTCCTACTTATAAGGAATCAGACAATCGACAAAAACATCCTCAATATAATTACCAAATGATCTGAGACATTACAAGAAACATATGTCCAATCTACTTGGGAAGTAAACGAAAACAACTTCTTTCCATGTTACATCGAAACATTCCTTCTTACTCATAAAGTGACATTAAGATCAAAACAAACATCCCTGTCGTATTCTTCTCTTATGATCGTTATATCTATACCTGCAAGAACTGAAGTCAACCTAACTGGAACTAATAATACCTTCGCTAGCTCTAATTCTATAATTATAGAAATTTCTGATTAAGAAACACATTGCTTAATTCGAAATAATGACAAATAAAAATCCGGGGAAGAAGCGGACAGAATCTGGAACGCGGCAAGAGCGTGGCGAGTGTCGATCGTAAAGACGGCGTTCGAACATCGATACACTTGGCCGCCGTAGGTGTCCATTCCCGGTGGCGTGGTCGCGGACGCGTTTCGCTACGTATATACGCGAGTACGTGCTCGGAGGCACAGTGTAAAAAAAAAAAGAAGCGCGTGAAAGAAAAGGCAGGAAGCGGCGCGGCCGAGTTTCTCCGTCCTGCTCGGGTCGTGGTCACGGGACGAATGCCGCGCCAGTCTCCGTCCTCGTCTCGCGGACCCCCCACCCCTCGGTTCCGGCGATTCCGCGCGTTCCGCGACACCGGGGAACCCCCCACTTGACGGCCCGCTACAACGCGATAGTGGGGATTGTTGTTCGCGGCGGGCGGAGCCAGTTCAGACCACGCCCCGTCCCGCTGCCCGTTTACCAGCCAGGCGCGCTCGTCAAATGTTTTTCGTCGCGGATTATGACGCGGTCTGCGCGATTATGACCACCTCTCCTCTCCCTTCCACTCCTCTCACTCTTTCGTCTGGTTAGCTTCTCTTCATCCCCGTCACATGCACGCTCTTTGTCCTCTTATCCCTGTTCCTTCCCTTTTTTTTTCTCTTCCCCCCTATCTTTAAGCGCTTTCCTCCTCGAAGCTGGATCCATCTCCCTCTCGCCCCGACTGGACTCTCCGGCTCCTTCCAGGACGCGAAGTTTGCTCTTGCTTCAGCCCGTCGGACGTGTTCCCTGGCCTGGCCGAGCTTTTGCCTCGTCCAACGCTTACCAGCGTCGAATTCTAGATACTTATCAGGCGATGGGTGACTGTTTTAGAGAGATAGGAATAGATTGGTGTAGTTTCTTGAATCCTTTGGTGAATAAGGGGCTCTTGGAGGTTTTGAGAACCATGGACACTTTGGTGCAACGAGAAGGGTGGAAATTGGGCAGCTGACGAGTAAATTGGCAATGTTTATCAACTTATGAGAAATTTTAAATGCCGACATTTAACAAATGTGCTTGATACGGGAATTAAAGAATATAATTTGCATATAATGCTAAATTTGGTTATGAAGATACACAGAATGTTATGACGTGTGAAATATCAAAGTAATATCACTCTCCATAGTATGTATTGCGTGTTCATAAGTAATTTCGAGATTTTTACAATATCGCGTGTGCATATATATTGAATATATAACGATATAATGTCAATAAGATTATATGTTTGAGACCTTATATGTAGTCAAATTGGAAAAATATGAATTTCACGAAGGTCCTAGGGGATTCGGTGTTAAGAAAATCAGTCCGTAGTTATTGATTGATGAGTCATTAATAGTGGTCGGAACTACTTAAGCATTGGCCTCGGGGCTTCGAATTATAGTCGACGTATACGAGTCAGATAGAGGACAAAGAGGCAAAGTAGAAAATAATAGGAGCATGAAAATGAAAGTGTTTCTGTATTGATATATCCGCATTGTGACAGCGCTAGGATTATAGAGTCATGTGTGAATGGAGCTATTAAGCAGCCTCGAGTAGTAAACTACAAGTCTGGTAATGAGTAAAGCCTTGAACACGCTACAAAATACGTGTAATTACCATGTAATTACCATTTCGGAATATCTTTGTAAAACATGTAGATATTTGTTCGTACGAAGTTACAGAACAAGTTACAGTACATACGATCTTACAAGATAAATTATTTCGGAGAAATAAGTATTGTAAAACCATATGCACGCTTGTAATACGAATCGATTAAAGTTATAGTCACGTTTATGGTAACGGTTCGTATTACTTACTTGTAAACTAAGTTCGTTTTACTATGTTCCAGAAATCAATGAGCATTAATATATTGTTCTATATATCGCATGTTAAATATTTAATGCAATCTTATATATAGTAGACTTCTTTTTTCATTCAGAAAGAAACAGTATTGATCATGAGAAGAACTTCAATATTTGACTACAGTACATATGAACAATTTCACTTTCCACAAATTTGTCGATTCTGTTATTCAAGTGGGGAGGTGATTGATATTAAATTTTCAAGGAACAAATGTCTTACTACTATGGATAGAAAGCAAACGTGAATTTTAGAATGTAAATTTAAAGAGGTATTTTCGTACGTCACTTTTCATCATCACTTTTAATGAAGTTGATCAATGTGGTTGCTGAACGATTCATAGATACAGTAGAATGTCATTTATGCGAATCGATCGAAGAGCAAACAGTTGATATACGTAAATGGAATTAACATAGTAATAGTATTTATTGATTTTCTTCGCTAGCTATGAATTTTCATTCATACGGTAGAAGTTGATGGTCAAACAAGTGGATTCAATCGACGAGAATTCATTGCGCCACACACTAACTAAAATTTCATTCCAATAGCCATGTAAATGGAGTTCACTTAGATGAAATTCTGCTGTAATGTTCATTATTTTGCACACTGACTAAAATTTCATTCCGATAGTTATCTAAATGCAGTTCAAATACATGGAATTCTACTGCAATGTTCATTATTTTACATACAGATTAAAACGTACAAATAATATTGGTCGTATGTTTTCAAAAGGAGCGGTGCTTAAAATGAGGAACCAACTCATCTGTCACGCTTAAAACCAATGTGTAGTATAATAAAATAATTTCGTAAGTGTGTACAAGACTTAATACAGCAGCTAAACAAGAACGTAAGCAGATAAAGGATCTCTAAATGAAGGGATTATTATCCGCGTGACGAATTAACTCGTTTTCCCCATTTAAAACGAATGTCTAATATAACAAAATTTCGTAAGTGTGTACAAGACTTAATGCAACAGCTAAACAAGAATGAAAGCAGATAGAAGATCTCTAAACGAAGAGATTATTATCCGCGTGACGAGTTAACTCGTTTTCCCCACTTAAAATGTCTAATATAACAAAATAATTTCGTAAGCTTGCAGGGCTTAATGCAGCAGCTAAACAGGGATGTAAGCAGATAGAGGATCTCTAAATGAAAAGATTATTATCCGCGTGACGAGTTAACTGGTTTTCTCTACTTAAAACGAATGTCTAGTATAATAAAATAATTTCGTAAGCGTGTACAGGGCTTAACGCAGCAGCATACGGTTCCGTGCAGCTTGTTGCTGCTCCCGCGGCGAACTTTGCAACTGTTCGAACGGCTGTGCTCGGGTGGCCGCGCGTCTTAAAACCATCGAAACCGATGTTAAGCAGTATCGATCGAGACGGAAGAGCCTTTGTATCGCGCGTAACTTGCCGCTTCTTTGCCTCCCCCGGAAAACGAGGTAACTTCTTTCGCGTTACTTTTCCTTTCGGAATCACTTTTCCTGCAGCGGCCGTAACCCTCGCAAGATCTTCGCAAGAAACCAATTATCCAGAGTGAAACCTTCCCCGTGGCCATTTCACCAGTCTCTCTCTCTCTCTCTCTCTCTCTCTCTCTCTCTCTCTCTCTCTTTCTTGCGTGGAACGGCATATATTAAAATCGGAAGCGGTCCGGGTGAAAGCATCTTAAACTTTTTTCAAGGCAAAATGATAGCAAAAAGTCGTTCCATTAGAATGTTTAGGAGTCAGATTGCTTTATGCAATGGGATTAAGCGAGATTTTTATTAAGGATTGTTCCGTGCAGTGTGCTCTTTGCTACTTCAGAGGTGGTTCTTGGTTGTTTGCTTGACAGATACTCGACAGCTAACGGTGTATATTAAGCATTTGACAGTACAGCACGAGAAACCTGGACAAGCTATATAACAGCGCGGTATTTCACATTTTATGAGTTGAAATTGAACATCGAACGGAATAGAATGTCGAGTTGAGCCTAACATAGGACCGCAAAGAGTTAACGTGAACGACTGTCCGCCAAATCGGAAGAACGATTCACGACAATTGTAAATTTATTAGATCAAAATTCGCTACTTAGGTATATGCATATGGTCATATTTTATTAGATTAATTCTTACACAAATAGAAAATAAAAAGATATTTGCAGTTTTCGAGTAACTCGAGCATGCATTAATTAAACTTTAGAGGATCGAATTTTTTAAAGGAAAAGTTACGTTCTATCGATTATTAATATCCGCAATTTTTTTTATAAAGAAGATACAACAAATACATTGATCATTTTATTAGCTAAAAACTCGTTAAAGTACGGCGTTGCGCAGCGTGAGAGGGTTGAATAAAAATTTATGAATAAAATCTCCGGCGAATTTTTCGACACGGAATAAAAACCGCGATAGAACCTCTAGTGATTTCGAAATAATTTTGGTCGTCTTCGAACAGACTCTATGCCCGTTTTGGCTTCAAAATTTTCAAGATTCGAGGTAGGAAAGAATCGTGGCGTAAACACTAATGCTCTCGCTACGATAAACGCTGTCGAGGCTCGAAACACGAAAGCCAGTCGAATCGATCGCGGTCCGTGGACTCTATTTACACTGGCCATGCGATTCACAATGCGCGTGAACGGGTTTCAATGTGGTCGCGGCTAGATTTGGATATCAAAGCTGAATCACTTCAGAACAATACAATTACCATTCATCGCTATATTATTTTATTTAACTTGGAAATCGTTGAATTTGTACATTTAGACGCGAAACTAATAGTTATGGTTACACGCGAATTATTATTGGATATTAAGGGATTCGAGGAATATTCTTACTGATTCATTGATTCGAACGGTACTCAACCAGTCATTCGTTAATTGATTGGCTCGCGCTGAGTGGAACTTGTTGAACGTTACGTTTTTTGGGGGCGAGAGGATCGATGAAAGTAATTTGTTGCGTAAAAAGCTCTACAGTGAGTTTATTTAACGATACAGATTAGATAAGAGAACCTTGATACTGTTATAAATCGAATATTCTATGTAATATGAGAGAATTTGACGAAAGGGAAGATTTACGGGAGAAAAGAAATGGAATTTTTATTCGAATATTAATCGATTGTACGATTGATGCCTGTAGAGAAGAATGCAGAAATTGGATCGTCACAGGCTTCCTTTAACGTCATCGCGTCATCAAATTCATTCATTTGCTATTGATGCACACGTTGCATCTACAAAATACATCTGTCACAACTTTTGCATTTTTATTCTTACGCACTTCGAGCTAACGAATCGCAAGATTAAAGAGAACAATGGTGTGCTGGAATAGTCGTTGTTAGATGTTTGAGACAAAGATACTTTTAATAGACGACATTTTAAGACCAACGAATGTGTTAACCTTACTAGAATCCTCCAAGTATTGTGTCAGAATGTTGATAATCAAAAAAGGTTTTAATACCTTAACAAAACTTCTGGAATCTCTAAGACATCTTGGGATGAAACAGCACGTACATCAATAACTTTGGAGGAAAGTAAGCTTTCGAAAAATAATTTTAAATAATATAATTAAAATAAAAATTTGAGGAAAAATAATTTTCTCAAATTTATGAAATTCGTTAACGATAGAAAAATACTACTAAAATAATTCAAAGAACCGAGCTGTCTTTTTTAAAGGAACAGAACTAGCAAGTAACCTACACCCTTCGAAATAATCGTAAACTCCTCTGGAAATCCAATTTCGAATCTCCAAATTTCCTTTCCCTAACTTCAACAGAAGCACAACTGTTACGGATTCCCAAAATCTCCAAAACCACCTTCGCCGCCTTTGTACGATTCCAATTTCGAGCCCCAACATTTAATCAAATTTTCTCTTCACTCGATTAACAGAAAAATAAAGAAGATTCTAAGATCCATAAAAGCTGTCGAAAACCTTCAAAATAATGTTCAAACCTCCTTTACGATCGCAATATCAACCGAAATGTTTTCGAAATATTTCCTAATAAAATTTCCTACTCGAAAAACCACCACAGAAACATGCTCGGCTATCCGACTCCTTTATAGAATAACGCAGCGGGTCGCCTCGTCCAGCGCAGGAACGTAATCTTGTGGGCCGATTTCGTAGCGTGGCTATCGCGCAGAGTGTTTCTGGAAATCACGGTGGAAAAGCTCTCGCGGATTTGGCAACACTGTGACGCGCTGGGCGTCTCGCTAACACTCGACGGCGCGAAGGACGAGGGGGCCACACGACGACCGGGGCGAAAAACCGAGAGTGGCTTCGCGGTGGAGGTGGGGGGCGGAACCGGGATGGGGGTAGGGGAAGGTGCTGAAGGAACCCGCGATACTGACGTAGAACCGGGTTGTTGGGAGGCGTCACGTGACGCGCGATGGAGGGGATAGGGGCAAGGAGTGGGGGCGGAATGGGCGGGATCAATGGTTTCTCCTCCGTTGACGGTTCTCGCGGTGCAGAGCGCAGGTCGGTTCGAACGATCCGTACGAGAAAGGAAGGGTGGGGGAGAGACGCGGGGTGATGCTCGTGACGCTGACTAGCGCGAATTTTGGCACAGCTCGCGAAAATTTCTCACTCGGCTTTTCGCGGAAAACTCGGACGGCTCTTGACACGGCCAATCGGCTTGAATTATGACTGATGAAGTGCCGTTCCGGATTAATGGTGAAAACCGGCTGTCGAGGCTCGGCGCGTACCCGGCGCGCCGCGGGGACGCGAATTCCTGTTGGCTCTATGTAACAGGCTGAAATTGGAGGCACATGAAATTGTTGGAACATGAGTAATTTTGGTTGCATATTTGTGTCGTGCGATTATTTATCTATTAGTTGAAAGAAATATCAGCTGGGATTTGCAATCTCGCGAGTTTAAACAAAATTCGATTTAAAGCATCGAGAATGTTACTTTCGGCAAATATCTTAGATTTCAAGAATACTCTGAGAATATCTGAAAAAGTAACATATAATTAACTTGAAAGAATCTAGAGATTGAGAATATTCTCGGAAGACTGTGTCATACAGAATCTGACACCCTGCAGGCGCTCTTAAACTAAACGTACCGCGAGTGTCACGCTCTTATCGCGAAAAGCAGCTTGGTTTCATCGGTGGGTGTGCGGCGAGGCCGGTGAAAATCCAGCAACGTGTCAATCGGCATCGTTCTCGACAGCGAAGCTTCGAGCAACGTCGATCGTCCCCACCCCCCTGGAACCCCCGCTCGACAACCCGGTGCCGCGGGGAGGGTGGTGTTAATGGGCGTACTCGCGGTTAACACCCTTAAACGTGCGGTGGTGGGGGCTGTGCGCGCGCGCGAGAAAGAGAGAGAGAGTCGAGGGAAGAACGTCCGGAGCGTTGTGTGTAGAATCCGTGCATGGTGGGGATAACGAAGACAGAGTGAGAGAAGCGTCGTTCGCTGAAGGGAAACAGGGAACGTCGGAAAAGGCGTCGAGAGCAACGCCGCTCGGATTGGCGCCGGAACGCCAATCCGAACTACGAGCGCTCATTATCGCCCGTTCGAAGAAGTGGTGGGGGTTCGGTAGACAGCTCTCTCTCCTCGTTGTTCACGCGACCCGGTTAGTAGTCCCGTTCTCGTTCCACGCGGTAGTGCATCGTGCGTCGGCTAGGTTGTCGTGGCAGGTTCCCCCACTAGGCGGCTACACGAACGGTCTAAGGGGAAGGGAGGAGGAGCCCCTGCACCGTCTCAGTCTTCGCGTCGCTGCCCTCCAGCATTCACGCCTCCCGCGTCCGTTCGGCGGCGCAGGCACACTCCGTTCCGTCTGTACACACGCACACGCGGCCGCCCCCCGTCTTCACGTAGACGCGCGCGTACACACGCCCTGAATCCGGACGAGGACTTTAGCACACCAACACCTCCGCGGGAGGTGTGGGGGTGAGCCCCCAGAGGAGGTGTCAATCCTAGCGCTGCTCAGTGACCATCGCGGCGCCACCCAAGTAACACCTTTCGTCCGCTCTCCAGCCCCGACCGAGGCGACCAGCGCGCACAGCACCCGATCACCGTGTCTCGTTTGGAGAGCCCTCTCTCTTCTCTCTTTGCCTTTTTGTCTCTCTTGCCTTGCGTTTTCGCGTAAGGATATCGGAAGCTAGTCCGAACTGTCCTCGTCCCCGGCCTGTGTCGTCCGGCCGTCGGACGCTGCTCCGACTCGACTCGACTCGTTCGTGTCGTTCCGCTCTCCCCGATACTGTTCGCGAAGACAACGACGAGAAGCAGGTTTTCACCCTATTGGTCGCGTGCTCGCGTCGCGTTTCGCCGTGTCTATCTCGCATCGTTCGAACGCGGTTGATATTCGTGTCGAGGAAGTGAGTGCTCTACGGAACTGGCCTCGAGTGGACATCGGTGGACGACACAGTGAGTCAGTGAACAGTGAACGACACAAGGATTTAACACGTCCTCGACGTGCACGTATAGTGGTACTTGTCAGAGCAATCGGTGTTCTGGGCTACGGTGTGACTCTGTCTAAGCGCCACCGCCGATTCTACAGGAAGATCTTTCCTCGGGTGAATCGAGAAAGTGTGCTTCGTCGTGTTTCTTTGAGATCCCCGGATACAAAGTTCCACAGACAGCACGGGGCTTGATACGTCTTGGAGAAATTGTTTGGTGGTGGATCGAAGCCTTGGCGGCGCTTCGAAGATAACGAGGAATCGCGAGAACGCGCAAGGTCCACGAGACGTACGATGTCGAGAGGACGACTCGCGACGGACTTCGTGGGGAGCTCGCAGCGGGCGCGACGACAACGCAGCGACGACCTCGGCCTACGCTCCTGAACATCTCGAACACGTTGCTCCTAAACCATCGACAAACTCGAGCATGCCGAAGAATCGACCACCAGAGACATACACGACGGTCGACAACGTGGCATCGCGAGGTTCAGTGAAATCCACCCCCAACCAAGTGTAAAACCAATCGCCAAGATTTTCCACCAACATTGCCAAGTGTATCTGTGTTATTGTGCGTGTTTGAAATCCGATTGTTTAAGTGTAAAATACGAGATCGATACAAACGTCAGAAATAAGAAAAAGAAAGGAAGGAAGAGTATAAAAGGACGCCGTTCTCCGGTTTGAGTCACTCGAAGAGGAATCTCGCGCGACTCGGCAGACCCGCCCGTCTCGATGAGATTCGAACAAGACACAGCGTGCAGGGGTACCCACTGCGCCAGCACTCCGCAACCCTCCGCGCTACAGCAGCGATCACGGCTCGAGGAGGTGGTGGAGGAGGAGGTGGACTCCTCCGCGAAGGACATCGAGGGTCAACGACGTAGACGCAGAGAATTGGAGGCTAACGTGGTCGAGGGTGCAAACACGGGGCCGAGGGCCGAGGCGGGGGGGCCTGGGATGGCGTACCCCGCGTCAGCGACGGCTCTGAATCAGCACTCGGCCTTCGCGACCTCGATCGCTGGCACGCCGTCCAGCAACCCGAACGGACACATATCCGGCGGCCACCTGCCGGCGCCGGCCGCCCCGCGACCGACGGACTTCAGCGTCTCGTCGTTGTTGACCGCTGCGACGACACATCCGCCGATTTTGGGTGGCTCGTCGTCTCAAGGAAGCGCGTCACCGCCACCCGGCGGACCGGGAAGCCCGGCCGCCGCGCCGGAAACGCCGCCCCCGTTGCCAAGCCAGAGGGAATTGTCGCATCCGTCCTCGGCGGTGGCAGCGGCCAGCTACTTCAGCGCTGCCGCCCTGGCCGCCGCTGGATTCTACAATCCGGCGGCGCATCTGCCAGCCACGAGTTCGCCTGGACCGACGGCGCATCATCTACAGGGAAAAGGGATCCTCAGCAGCCCGCATCATCATCCGCATCTCAATCCTCACGGCATCACGCCGCCAGGTGAGACATATGACACATTACACTCGGTTTCCCGGTTTCCAAAGCTACAGTGTCTTGTGATTCGACCAGGATCAAGCTTTGTGATTATACGTAGCCTAGGTTTCGGTGTAATACGAGCGATATGAAGTGATCCGAGGCTTTGAAGGAAGTAGCGACGATGTGGAAAATGTTTCACGTGGAATGTGTACTTCTCGCAGGTTTAGGTCCACTGTTTTAGGATTCGTAGGTTGCAGTGTAATTGATATAGCTTTAGGTGTAATGCAGTGTAACAAATAGCTGTTTCGGTCGTTAGAAAAAAGGAGGAAAATTTGCTTTGGTGATGTTGAACTTCGATGGAGTAGGATAGGGTTCGAATTTGATGAAGAAGGTTGGAATATTTTCTGGAGAACAGCAGGTGGCAAGAGTTTGTTAAAGTTGCAGGAATTACTTTTGTTTGTTCGCGTTGAACTTCACTTCAACAATATGTTTTATGTTGACAGAGAAAGGTTGATGTCTCCTCTGGAAGAAAATAGAAATGTCTAATTTGTTAACGTTGTAGGAAATGTGCTTGATGATTTTAAGATTGGAGTATCTTTTAGAAAACAGTAGATTCGACAAAAATTCATTCTTTGAAGCTTCTTGGAATGTTTCCAGAAATGATTAAACGTTCCAAGTTGATAGAGAAGGTTAGGATATTTTCTGAAAGATAACAGATGTAAAGAGTTTGTTAATGTTTCAAGTTCTGAGTGTAACACGTAGATATTTTAAATCAATCGTCTTGTTCGGAAGAAAATAATAGACAGTAGGTGACAATAACTTGTTAATGTCGTAGAAGTCGTGCTTGGAGTTTCGAATATGATAAGTAAAAAGGTTAGTTGAAACAGGAAGGTCGGTGTCTTTTTTGAAATGACTGAGGTGTATGTAAGCGATTTAGGTTTAAAAACACCAGAGTATATTTAACTATGTAGTTTATTAAAGTATACCCTACGTGTACACTAGTCGTATGACACAACTGCTGTCTTGATTCGTGATTACGAATAGATCGACGCAAGGGAAGCATCGATTTAGCTGCTACTGCTCGTGTCACTCGATAACAAAATAATGCCTCGTTACCCTGTTCGCTATATTTATAACCGTCGGAGTTGACAAAAGGCGTTGGGATTTTAATTTTGAAGATGTTCTCGAAAGATTCCAACGGACGCTGAACTCTCGACCTTATTTACGAATTTTAATTTTTCGGGTAGTCGACTCGAGGGCATATGATCACGACAAAAACGACGGATTTTGATTAATCTTCGGTAACCGCCTAAGGTTGTCGGATCTATAATAAACTCATCTATCTGTAAATACGGTTTTTTGTGTAGCGGGTTCACTGGACGGAAACCGTTATGAATTTTACCGACGAGTGCCGTTGCATGACAATAGGTGCTACATGAAAAATGTGTCATATACAATCGTTAGATTATTAATATTACACAAAACTTCGTCCAAATAAGAATTTTCAGTCGATACAAAAGGATGCAGCCTTCTCTGCAAGAAACTAGAGGATAGAATCGTTAGTTTCTTTAAACCGTACAACTTGTGCTTCAAATTCTCTGTGTTTTAGGTTGATAGAGTACGATAAGTCTTCTCCGGAAGTCCAAATACGTGGAAAAGAGAACGAATGATAGATGGAACTGTTAATTTGCGAATATCTTGCGAATCATACGTACAGTGGTTACTATATAATGAACAAGTTTTTGAAAGAAAATTTAATTTTCTAAAGTACAATACTAAATTAGTACACTGCACAACCTTTAGATTTATTTTAGAATATTCTCGATACAATACAGGCTACAGATAGATAAGGAGGAACCTACTTTTACGAAACAACACTAAATAAAATCGTAATTTCGTTAACAACGCACGAATCATTGCTAAACCATCTACATAAGTACGTTTATCTTCGACAAAATCGAAGAGTAAGAGTTTCATTCATCGTGAGAGATCGCCATTTAACGCAACGTCGTGTTCATCCGCTGCTGGTTAATCGTTTTGCGAAACAAGCAACATCTTATACAAACACAGCTTATACAAACTGCCTGGAACATCTGTCTGATCAGATCCTCGGTAACCATTCAGACAAGTAATTATACAACAAAAAACTATTAAAACAAACGGACGAAAAACATGGATCACGCGTCAATCTCTCGGCCAAACGTATTTTACCTTCCAATTGAGAATCCTTCGACATGTCCAACGCGGGAACAGGTTGTTCCGTTGATAAGCGAATCGTAGAATCTGATAAACATCGTGTTGGAGCGCAAAAAGACACGTTGATCGGATGAATCAGATGTTGCGACAAATACACCTCGTAGATCTTGCTTCTGGCTACCGGTAGAATCTAAATTGAGACGTTAAAACACAGTGGCAGCGAGTGTTTAATTCGGAGTTGAAGTAGCGACGAGAACGAGATTTTCGTTTCACTGGACGATAACACGCGAATGCTAGATTCTGCTTAAGAATAGTTTCGAATACTAGTCTCGCGGCTAGAATTCAGTGAGCAAGTTGCTCAAACTTGAAATTGGATCCAACTATGCGGTGGAATTTCTTGAATCGGTCGCGAACATGCCACGCGAGTTGCAAAATGAGACGTGCATGAGTTTCTGTTTGATTCTGTCGGCGAAGTTTCAGTCGGGAAGGGCAGTTAGATTTTTGGTAAGTTGGGAAGAAAATTGGATTTTTGGCGGATGTAGGATTCGCCGTAGAGGCGGCTTGCTTTCATTTTCGTAGGTTTCTGAGAAATATTCCAAGTTTAGTATTAGTGTGTGAAGAGATCTGACAGAAAGCATTGTTCGAGCGTCAAAGTTGGCAATTTTCAGATTCATACGGCGGGAAACTCTACAAGTTCCGGGGAACTTTCTATAAAACTTTCATACGAGCCTGCAGTTCATAATAATCGTAGTTTAAAATTCGAAATTCGCAAAGAAATCAAATTGCGATTCACCGAAGTGAATCTTCTTTCTTTAAAAAAGCTTGCAACTTCTATTCTCGAATTTAAACACCATCGTTTTCTCCATTCCAAAATTGCGTTGGCCAAATTGATTCCTCCGTGTGAAACTTCCATTCTCGCATTTAGGTGAATCATCTGTCAAACTGGAAAATAATATTGCTCGGGATAAGCTATCAGCGTGGTTGGCAGACGCTGAAATTGAAACACAGGTCCTTTTCAAATTGAGAAATCCGACACAAAATTCTATTCTCAAGTTCAAGCAAGAATGTTCAGATTATTTTAGCCAAAATAAACTCTCAGTGCGTTCGTCTAAAGATTCTACTTCAAACTGATACACCGTCGCTTCTTAAATTTCGAAATTATTTTCAACCAAACAGGCTTTCGATATATTCGATTAAAATATATCTCCTTCTCAAACCCTAAAATCCTTTCTCCGCCATATAAATTTCCTACGTTCATCCATAAATCATCTTCCCTTTCTCAAACCGACTGGGACTACACGAAATTCGTCGTTACGCGTGAAACATCGAAGGACTCCGGCGAGAAATCGAGGAAGTTTTATCGAAAAACCGAGAAAATTCGTGTGGGAAAAATACACGACTGGATTGCGGATTTTCACGCATTTATAGGAAATTTAATGGCGATAAACCAGAAAGAATACACTCGAATAGAATACGCTAGAAAGTATAATACTCGTTGCAATTTTTATTTGCTAAAACGAATCTCCATTTAGATTTCATGCTTTAAATTATGTCCATAAAAATTCGCGAATCTGTACATGTCGCGCGATTCCCTTATGCTCGCCGAAATACCAGCAACAACCGCGGAAAAATCGACAGGCATTTAATTACCGTGGCTCTGGTTTGTTTTACGAGCGACAGCGTCGAACTTGTTGCGCGCGGTTTGCGCAAACCGCCGCGATTTCGGCGCGGAATTCACCCGAGCCGCTCACTTTCTCCGCTTTTCGCGTATCACTGATCGCAGAAATCAGAATATTTCTCGGTTCTGATCGTTTGGACGTTGCTGGTTCTCTAACGATTGATCGAAGATCGAGAGAGACGGACGTCTGCCACGCGATGCAACCGTTTCATCGCTTATTCATCCACGCCGCGGATACATTTGTTGGCTGCAGCGACGTTTCACGTTCGTTCGTTTTGTTAACTGTATTCTTGCCTCGCCGCCTGTCACTTTAATCAGACGACGTTGTTACCGAGTTTCGTTCAGAGATTTCGTAGTTTGCTGTATTGCTGTTTTGCTCTTACGTTATATCGTTCATTATTATACAGTGAAATCGGTCTGTTTGGCCAACGCAGAATAATTGCTGCGAGGAGAATTTCGCGCAGGTTTATTAAAAACGAGCGAGAATAATTCGCTCGGAAGGCGAAGAAAAATTGATGCGCAGAGAATTTTCTAGAGATTTGTTATAGATTAGTGACAGTTATGAGGAAAAAATTTGCTTCAATGAGAATTGCATCGTTTTACGTGCCTGTTTTCACGAAACAATGTGAGATTACAATGTGAGAACGATAAGAACGACTTTTAAGGAAAAGCGAATTGTTTGGTGTATTGTTACGCTTATCGAGAAAGAATTTTAATAATTCCTTTTGGAATATGATCAACGTATATGTTTTAGTTTGATGACGTAGAATTTGCTAGGTATTCTTCAAGTGAAGAATTTTTCATTTCTCGTGAAAAAACAACACCCCTCGCCTTTTTCCCAGAAATTTTTGTCAATGTGTTCGTTTGCTTCTCAGCAAGATTTTACGCAGATTCACTTTGAAATTGTCATTTTTTCGATCATCGACTAGCGTTCAAAAATCGAGGAAAAATGTATTAACCAAACGAAAGAAAACCGAAGGAAATGAAAATTCGTTTACTAGTTCGAGCGTCTTCGTGCCAGCTGCTAATTAAAATAAAATTAAAGCGGAAACTCGACGCAGCGAGTTAAAGTTGCGGAGAAATTCGTTGATCCCGCGAATTGCAGAAATAAAGCGAAGTCGAAGTTTTTCCTCGGTCGATTCAAAGTCGATCAAACTCTTAGTCTTTTGGATACGGTCTCCCGTTCTTGCTTATTCAAATTTAAAACAGAACATACACTGAATCCATCGTTCGTAAGAAACTTATTTGACAGTTAAGGAACAGTGGACGTTTCAAGGAATTTTGCCGAGGAAGATGAGAATTAATCAAATTGTCGTAAATATAATAATTTAGTGGAATTAAAAAGAACGCGTATTCCGAGCGTCAGGTGTCAGCTGAATACAAAATGGAAGCTCAAGCTACCCTGTGTCGTAATTCAAATCCACCATCATCGATTGTCCTGCATAAATCACTTGTTTCAAACGACCTTTTATTACACGAAATTAACAAAAATATTGACTTAAAATTATTTAAAAATATCTTCCACTTTCTGCTCGTGTGAAACAGAAGCTCACATTTTTCCAGTTCTATTTTACTCGCTTACAGGTTCTTTAACAAATTCGAAATAGTTCAAAGGTTCTTCAAAATTTATTAGCAACGTTACGATGTCCGACGACTCGACTGATATTCGTGCACGATATGATTTAGAATATCGTACGACAATGAGAAAATCAAAGTTCGTATTTTTCACGTTAATCAGAAATCTCTCGAAAAAGGACGAAAAAGAAGAAAAGGGGGCGGGGGAGGAGGAATTCTGAAGTTCCGCAAGCTGCGAGACAAAGTTCTCGCGTCTCGCCGGTTGTGTCCTGGCGCTGTGCCATCCTGAACCGGAAGTGCGCTCGGTTTCCACATGTCGCGCGTCTTACGCAACGCGTCCGACGGGAAAAGTCTGGAAAAGTGGTGCTTTTGTTCGCGAACACCCGTCTGGTCGCCGTCCGACGCGGCAAAACCCGGCTAATTAACGCCCCGTAATTATTCTTCGCCTTTAAATCCTCTGGCTTATCGCAGACGACCATCCGAATTACAAAGTGATCCTTTTCACTAATATTTTATTAAATTCTCTGATAATTCGATCCGGATTCTCATTATAAATGTTGACTTTTCTAAAGACAGAGGACACTGTTTTCCGCGCGAATTAATTCTCGCAACGATGTTTCATATGAATTTTACGATGATACAATTATTTTCGAAGTCTGACAGATCGGAAAAGTTGAGCAGAAAATGGTCGACGAGCAAATGTTTGAAATTGCTACTTTACGGAATCTAAGAATTGAGTACAATTTACGAATTTAAACAAATTTTCAATAGAATCCGTTGGTTGGGAAAATCGATCGACTTGCAATTTCGCTGTTTGGTAATACGATATTGTCGAATTTAGCGTACAATTGGCAAATGATGTGAGTGTAGCTTAAACGTAAGATATTGTATCGATATAGATTTTATTTTCGAAAACGATTTCGAGTCTTTGATCGGTAGTTTGGATTTTGGACTATGTGAGAATGCAATGGTGGTTTGACGATTCTAATCAACGTGGTGTCGCGTTCGTAGTATGCAGAACACTTTGGAAAGCTACTCCTTGTCGTTTCAGGATTTCTTCTGTTTTTCCGGCGTCGAACGTAGCAGACGGAGCTGAGGAGCGCAAAGAATTCTTGGCGCGTTTCTTTGGCGCAATGTCGGCCATGTTGTTAAGCGGCTGGCGCATTGTAGTCGTCGCCATCAGAGAAATTTTATTCGTTTTATTCGTCAAAAAGATCCAATTTCCCCTTTACGTTAACATCAACAAAGATGTTTGTTGCTTCCCAGTTAAAAGAAACAGATTCAGTTTATTTCGAAAAAGGACCAAAAATACAACCTAAAGTTCGCTCGATAAAATACGCTTTAAAAGGTGAAAGCTTTTCGTGAGTAATCAAGTGTCTTTTAAAGTTTCTTCGAATGAAAAAGGAAGCCATAGTCATATCGTTTGAGAAGGGAATTTTTCACAGGAAATAAAAAAGAGAGTAAGAAATTGAGGCTAAAGGTATGAAAATTCTTCGTCGATTATTATCAGGTGTTTCTCGAAGCTGTTAAGATGCAGCAACTCGGATGAACAATCGACGAGTCATCGAAGGGACGACAGATAAGAAAAGGAAACGACGCTCGTTAACACGAACAAGTCGAAAACTACAGCAGCTACGAGCTGCTCGTCAGCTATCAGTTGTCTCTTAAAGCTTTCGATCCTCTTCAAATATGAAAGAAACGCTGGTTCAAAGACTCGAAGGCATTTCGAAAGAACTAAATAATCACTTCATCGAGTAAATAACTATTTTATTCGTAATATCACTCTCATATGAAAATATATTATTAACTACGTCTAAAGATAAAAGCAACAATTACGATATCCACGGTTCTATCGTAGAAGAGGTATACGAAAAAGTTGAAAATTCAAATAGGGTTCGAAATTTTCGAGCGACGGCGTTACGTTGTTTGGAAAGAGAAGTTAGCAAAAATATTTTCCGACACGATTCCAACAGCATGATTACGGAAGTATTCTATCAGTTATCTTCGAGTTTTCGACATGCAAGAAATACAATAGATGGAAGCAAACGACACGAATGATCGAAGAGAGGGCAGAAAAGAGCGATCGCGGTGTTCAAGATCCATTAGCAGGAACAGAGCATAGATAAAAAAGCTGTCAACAGAGCCGCACCGCAAGGAATTAAGCATCGCTATCTCCATAAATCTCGGCCGGAGAAACTGTGAATTAATCCGGCGTTGATAGCCATCGCGGGTCACAGTGTTGTGCCCGTGGTTCTGCTTCAACGGGATGATTAACAGCTCCTCCTGCTCGTTCCAGAACTTGGAAATCGTCCGAGCAATGATACCATAAAGGCAGCAACCGCTACCGGTTTAATCGGACGCTGGAAATTGCTCCAAAAATCCTTGCACAGGCAATATCGTTGGAAAAATGGATTTCGCTGTATCTTTCCTGGATATCGAGAAGCCGATAACGAACCAGCCAAAAACGGCGATCCGGATTCCATTGGAAAATCAATGAAATAACGAAGGCAAGATGGCCAAATTGAGATTGCGAACTGACGACGAACAACTATGATTTCCGAGCAGTTTGTCCGGTCGATTTCCTGCGCCAATCTTCGACAGCAATTAGTGATTTTCGTTCTGAGCCATGCGTTCGCCTCTTCCTGTGAAACTTCTCGATGAAGATGAACACGTTTGGCAGATTTTTGTCGGCGACAAAATGAGGACCCGTGGTGTGATATTATGAATTACGATCGTGACAGTGTGACTCGTGAGAATAGTGAAACTTTGCAGTTCTGTGAGCGTTGGAAACGATTTAGGGGACAGTAGTGATCGTTAGTTTTGAAAAACAAGGATCGCGGAATCAACTTCGGTGATTTGGACGTCGCGAGGGAGTTCGTCGTTTGATGGACAAATTTCTAATGTTTTCGAACGTTCGCGTTTAAAAGTCGTTAATTCGTAAAGTTAGTGGCGTGTTGAATGCAACATATGTAAGCAAAATTCTGTGATTCTTATTTTTAATTCTGTGAACGTTATTTTTTCGATGAATGCAGCGAAGGAAAGTGGAAGATTTGACGCAATTCGTTTAGGAAGAAACAGTGTCCATGGAAGGTACATAGTGTGTACATAAACGCGAATTAATGGTACAGAAGTAATGAACAATTTTCGAAGAAATTGAGTTCTTGGAAAACGTGAAGCTAGAAATATTTGGAAGACTATCGACTATGCAAAACTGCGAGTGCCTTGGAGTGTCATGCGTATCCTTTGACTTTGAATAACGTCGAGAATTATAATAATTTTACTTTTGAACGAATAAATTATTCATAAACGATAGCGACTAGGGTATTTCAAATGTACTATAATCGTCATAAATATTTGATCATGAAATAGAAGAAGAATAGCCACGATCCTTTTCCCTCAGAAATAAGAAAAATTCTAGTCAAAGAAGAATACGAACAGTGTATGAATTGCTTTCTTCCATTTTCGATCATTTTTTGTACCGAAATACTCTTCGCTTCTACGATCAACTTAATAATCAAACTGCGAAATTACAATTACTGCGTCGATGTCAATCATGCAAACTAAAGAGATAGAAAAGACAATTCCATTTTTCATTTCGACTAAACGAAACCTGGAAATGAAGATATTCGCTGTAAGGGAAATTAAAACGGAAGGGGTAGCGGGGAAGGAAAATTCACGAAAGAAGAAACAATTCGATCTTTTATTTTTCGTTGGACGAAAGTCTGGAAAAACGTTTGGTGCCAAACCAAGGAAACGTGATCTTTATTCTGACGTAATTCGGCCAAAGGTTCGAGTGCCAAAAAGGAGCGCAAGAAGCTTTATTCAATAGTCAGGGTAAACCACAAAAAAGGAACGATTCAATCATCTGCGATCGTTGAACAAAAGTCTGTGCAAAAAGAAGTTGCAAACGTTTGACGTGACGAGCGCACAAAGAGGCTGTCTCCGAGCTGCGCAACGTGACGCGCGCCGATTTCCGGCGATCTGGATCTCGTGCAGAGCGCGATCGGCGTCGAGTATCGGTCGCACGCGGCTGCGTGTCACGCTAGCAGCGCGAACAAGCGAATCGGAGCGCGGAGAGAAGCGATTTTCAGCCGACTCGCCTCGCTTCGTCTTATCTGACATCTCGTTATTACACGCGTCCACCTCATCCGCTTCAGCTAGTTATTCCCTTCGTTTACCTCAACGATGAATTAATTCGCCAAGCCCGTCGACACGTGTTGTCTTCGTTGCGTACTCGTCGCACCAAGTCCGACCGAGCAACCGCGCTCTTTCAAGAAATTAACACGCTGGCCTGAGAATTCCACGATTCTAAACGGTTTCGAAAACTCTAAACTGTAAAACATGCGGCATCAGCACGCTTTTTCATAATTAAATTAGTGCCGCTATAGTACACGAATCTTGCACACCTCAACGAATATCTCGAGTTTTAATCTTCGCATTAATTTTAATCTCGGTGTCTTTGGAATAGATTCAAATGGTTTGCGAGAGCTTGCGAATATTTCGAGACGCATTCGTTGATTTTCCGAAATTGTCAAGGATGTGAGATCAGATTCTGCACTATTGAAATCTCTAGTAATTGGTAGAAACGCGGTCATGGAATTTAATCAAAACTCATGCTAACGACACTTTCGATTGTGAAACCATATTGCTGATATATTAGTTAAAAAGCTATAATTAATAGCAATTCTTTTTCCTCATAAATATACGAAATTCTATTTACAAACCTTTAAATGGAAAACCAATATATCGATTGATTTCTTTGAACTTTGGTTATTCTACACAAGTGATCCTCGTTTAATAAAGCTCGCGAGCTTCTTAGTGGAACAAGCCTGAACAGTTCTTAATAGAAGAGAATGGTGGTTGAAAGAAGCGGAGACGGATCGATTTTGGCAGGTATGGTCGGCGGAAATTTTCGTGCTCTCGTCTCGCAGTTTCCCTCGGCTCTTAAATTGCAGTCAGTTTGCATTCCCCGGCGCGGCCCTCGGCCCGAGTATCTCGAGACGTGCGAAGAATATCCGTCGACGAAGAGCCGCCCGATGCTCGTTTCGAAGGCGATAGGCGCGAAGCGTGCTCCTAAACCGCGGAGTCTTTATTGATCGTTTGTCGCTAAACTTAAGCTACTGCGCTAGAAAATGCAAAGCACTCGCTCGTTCGTTGCAAACACCATCGAACGTCGCTCTAAGTCGATCATACGTCCATGCAACTACTGTGCAGTAACTACTAAACATACAATACAAAAATTGTTCTTTCGATTATCGCTCTTGTATCTTCGATACAGTGAAACGCAACCCTGAGCTGATTTTACAACTTCTATTTCTAACGAAAAAGATTTTTGTACGTAATTCGTTTACCTTGGAAGAATTTTCTAATATTGATATCTTGAAAAGGATCGGTAAATCGACGTAGGAAGCTACTTGTATACCGTACATTCTTAAAACTTCTAAAACTTGCTCTTCTAATACAAAACTATTCGGAGAATCTCGTCGAACCATCGCTGTTCCATCTTCGGTTCATTCTCGAGAATCGATTTAATCTTCGCACAACTTGTAAACCTTTTCTTTCTAATGAAAGGTTCCAATGAAAATTAGAACTTTGTTAACCCGTTTGAGGAAGGATCAGTAGAGTTAGAAAGTGATCCATAAATCGTACATCCGCTGATCTTTTGGAACTTCCTCTTTTAATAAAACGGAATCTACCCTCGATCAACTTGCATGAAACATAAATAGAATTTCTACAACCTTTCTTTTTAATGGATAAATCTTGACACGTAACGTCGTTTATCTTTGAAGAATTTTCTAACGTTAATCTTGTTGCGAAAGCATCAGTTTAGTGATTTAGAAAGCGATTTATAGACGTTAGAATTAGAAAAGTTGCACGGTAGCGCTTTTCCCCGATGCGTCATTGGGAACAAGCAATCCGTCATTCTTATTGGCCGTCTGTCCCGTCATTTCTCGGCCTCTTCCTCTTTTCTACCCGGGCTGCTAGCCAACTGACCGCAGCCGGTCAGCGATTAATCTCGCCAAGGGCATGACCGATGTTCGCCGCATTCGAAATTCGCGCCACGTACTTCACCGCGTAACCCGTGGTCCCGGAGAAAACGGCCGGAATGAGGAAAACGCTCAAAGAAAACGGGAAAAGCAGGCCGGGTGTCGCGGAATCGTCGATTATTCCACGTTCGATCGGTTCGATCTTTTGCACTGTCAAAATTTTTCAAATTTTGCTCAAATTTTGACTCAAAGTTTACTCGAAATTCGCTCAAGAACTATTCAAGTTGTAATATAGCTTCAGCTCGAACTCTAAACTCTTGCGTTCACAAATCTTTTATATTCCTTTACCAACCACTTTTTAGTTCTCAAATTTCTCTCATATCAACTCAAACATCTTAAAATCCATTGTTACGTATTGGAAATTTATAGTTATACATGAAAAGTCCATCGATTTCTAAGGAAACAATATCAGTGTTTAAAACAGTACAAGTATTTGCGATAATAAGAAATAATGGATATAACAAGTTCACTAATAAACAAGGACATTTCTAGAAAGGAATTTTGAAATCATTCTATTCCTCGTGCTATATACATAACACATGTTAACAGGCAAAAGAAAGTTTATAAAATAAGAAATATAAAAGGGCAGTATAATTTTACAAAATGGATTTATATATAAGGACAATGAATAAATGTAATATATATTATAGATGACTGTTACCAATATGATGAATAATTTTTAGTATAAAAGTTACTAAAATCCATAGTGTATGAATTTTTAATTTATAATTTATAATCTATAAATTATCTCATATCGTTAGTTGGTAAATTATTACGCAAAAACATTCAGAGTTGATCGTTATTTCAGCTTAATGGAATATTTATTTAATTAGATTTCGATTTGAATATAGGCGCCATGGTGGATATACATGTCCGACCGCAGAGACATCTATGCAGATTTCGTAATTACTGATGTTTAGTTTAGACGCGACGTATACGAAGCAGGTATAAGATAGGTTAGCGTTGTGTTCGCGGAACTTTGATAAATTGTTGGTCGTTTGTTTTCGTTTGGTTAATTGGTGAATTAGTGAATGTACTGCGTACTTACCTGTGTAATGAGCGAGCTGTTGTTCAGAAAGCTTAGGTAATGTAACACTGCGTAAATACAGTATTTTCTTCAATCTTTAATAGTTAAGACTCTCGTTCGGTTGTATCTTGTTCACTATTGCTTCATATCGATTAAATTCTCATTCCACGAATCACTTAAGCGTCACTATTAAAAATTAAGTACTATTTTTTTTAGAATTAGTTTGATTAAGCGTCGAATTATTGTTTGTCGTGCTGTAATACTTTAGAGTTATAACGCTTCTTATAATCGATTGCGATTGTCAATAATGTAAAGAGAAGAATCGATATAGCAAAGAATTAATCGATCAAATATTTCGTGTCATAATAAGCGTTGGTTTATCATAACATTTTTTTTTTGGAAATTAACTCTTCTGAATATTTTCAAATGATCAACTACAAATGATAGATTAATACATATCTTCGAATTATAACATTTTCTATAATCGATAACAAATGCTAGTAGTGCAGGTAAGGAAATCGATATATTAAAGAATCTATAGTATCGTTTACGTTATAACAACCATCGATAGAATTAAATTTTGTTTTCACATATCATAATTAATATTTCATTAGAATAAGCTCGATTAATAGTTAAATTATTATTCATCGTGTCATAATACTTTCAAATCATAACATGTTCTGTATAATCGATATGTAAAAAGTTGGTAGTATAACACGCGTAGAAAAGATCGATATATACTTACGAAAGAATCGATCATATTTTTGTGTCGTGACAAGCATCGAGGAATGTGTCCTGTTGTTAATCTAATTTTATTTGTTTGTAACATTGTCACGTGCTATCATATTTTCGAATTACGGTATTTTCTATAAGTGGTAACGAACATCAGTAGTTGATTAATAGTACAGAGAACTTTTTATATCATGATGAGTGTCGATAAATGCATTCTATTTTCGAAGTTGATTTTTGAACAAAATGGAAGTGTCAGATACAAATCGATTTTTTAACAAAACGGGTGTGTCGTGTGTAAATATTTTGTGCAATATTTCTGGTGAAAGAAATCGAGTTGAATCGAGCCATGTACGTTTCGAGACACCCTGTATTCCGCTCTTGGGGGGAGGGGGGAGGATAAAAACGGACGACCGATAGAAAGCGGCGCAATTAATGGCGGCTGGCATTGTAGTCCACGTTTCCAGGTGAAATTCACCCGGATAAAAAATGGAGCGATCGTTTATCGAGACTGACCGCTCGATTTTTCCTGTTGTACGCGATTCACCCGGAAAATCGTTTCTACCTTCCTTCTGATCCATGTTCGGTCGACGTTCTACCTCGATAATTGCTCCCTTGGAAATTCAATCGCTGGAATTCTACTTGAAGCGATTCAAAAGAAGAACGAAGCTTTGTACGGTAATCACATACTTAATATATATAATAATACTATATATATGTATTGGTATTTATATTCTGATTTAACCTCTTTATAGAGCGATTTTCTGAAGTGAGAGAAGTTAGGTTAGAGAAAAGTAAGTATTTTTAACTTTGTGGTAATATTAAATCGACGCGATATAGGTACCTTTTATCGCGTATTTTAAAAGGTATTCAGTTTCTTAATATAAATCTAAATCGGGAAAAATATATGAAATCTTTTATAGTTATTCTAAATTCGTACGTGTCTTTTCAGATAGTGAAATTTGAAATTTATTTCAGAGTAATAATACAAGTCAAGGAAAATATTGCTTTATTATCGCATGTCTTAAGGTATTGAATTTTTTATTATAAATCTAAGTAGAGAAAGATATACACTTTGTTATTATCGCGTGTCTTAAGACACTGAATCTTTTAATATAAATTTCAATTGAGAAAAATATTCAGTTCTTATCGCCTACTCTAAGATATCGAATATTTTAATATAAACGTAAATCAAGAAGATATGGATTCTTTTAGTCTATCTATGATTCGAGCCAACAAGTGGTTTGGAAATCGAAACATGCAACGACCTCGATGAATCATCGTCATTAACATGTAAAATATAAAACACACGAGCAGCAGTAATTATCTCGGCGAATGGTAACGCACGAATAATTGCGTCGAACGCGAAACGTTGAAGGTACTGGTTTTCCAAAGTTGCCGCGCTCTTTGCCGAAAATTCGTCGAAATATCCACGGGGCCGGCGAGTTTCAACGACGACGCAACAACAATGCAATTTAATTGCACCGCGTGGATCGTTCGTTTATGCTGAAATAATATTATCAAATTATTAATAACCAGGTTTCCGCTGCGCGCCGAGAGGAATATCAACATCGTGATGCAATTGCTCCGTTACAAAGCTTGTGGAAGAAAATCAACAAGCAAATTGTACAACCTTTCTGCGTGTAATATGCGGCCACTGCGAATTTTAACAATTTTAACCACGTGAGAATTATCACGAAATTTCCTATACTTTGAAACTTCAAATTTTACGCTTTTACTTTCAACCAGATTACCAGCCCAGTTTTTCAGTAAAGATGCTGGGATTGAAATCTATCGACTTTAGGTTTTACTTTTCCTTTTTTTTTATCGAATATGTAAGAATCAAAGGCGTCGCTTAAATCTTATAATTGTCGTCTTTTCTTAAAAGCAGATAGCAGTTTTTGGCCGGGTAAGTGAAAGGTAAAGGTCAAAGTTTATTAAAAAGAGTCGATCGATTTTAGGGTTGTTAACATTTTGCACGTCTATCAAACAATGTATTAATTTCGATTGTGTAAAATTCTAGAATGCAAATAGCGACATTAATTTTTATTCTTTCGACTATAATAAAATCGAAGCTCGTTGTACGTAAAAAGTATGAAAGAGAATGGCGGTGAACATTAAGAACACGAGATGCACGAAGGAACGGTATACGAGACAGATAAACAGTATGGAGTTAATGATCGGCTCGTGCAGACTTTGTATGATAACAATCATGAAGTCATTAACGGTGGCAACAGGTTTGCATTTTTCCCCGTCGCGCTCGGTAATTGATTGAAACGGAAAGAAAATACCGGGAGCCGTGTCCGTGTTGTTAACTATTAACCGCGTCATTAGTCATAAATAATATAATCGTGATTTGCATCGTTATGAATGATAATTCGCAGCCGGCTCGGTCAAGTACCTACGCTCATTTAAAATCGCGGATAAAAAGTCACCGCAAAGGAAAACCTCGTAAACGCGAATCATTAAGCTGATTTGGTGGAGATGGCAATTTGTTGATAATTGGTTTGATATGTAAAGATTTAGAAGAACAGAGACGTTGAAAAAGTTGAGAAACGGGACTAATGAAAGAATCATTTTCTCTGCTCTAAGGAAATAGAGTAATTTGCAATTTCGATGTGCCAAAATTGCATCGATGAATAAAGATTAAAAATAGGAACAGTGAGAAAGTTTAGAATATTCGTTCTTTTAAAGTCTGTAATTTGCAATTTTTATGAATAATTTCGAGATTTTATTGGCGATTCAAAATAAAGAAGAATAGAAACGTCAGAAAGTTTGGAAATGAAATATCATTTTCGTTTAGGTAGACGTGTAATTAGCAATTTATCTCTCTCCTTTTGTATTTATAGGATATATCAGAGGTTGGATGAATGCGATGAAAACAAAATTTGCAAATTACAGTGCTTAAAGAGGATAAAATGTCGATTATCCGAACTAATAAAGTAACGAGTCCATTTGAATAAGCCATTGATCTGGAAAAATCTAGTTAACAAGTATGATTTTCAAATACGGATGTTCGTATTACCTGTATTTATTACGTTTTATTATTCCCTGTATTATATAGACTATATCATATTATATTTGTATATATATATATGATATATTATATATATAACAAATTCTATAGTAATTCCTTAATTGAAATCGAACATTTAAATCAGGAAATATACATATATAATTTTTAATAAATACGTTATTAATTGCCCATATTTTTGTGATTAACATTCTAACGATAATCGACGATCTACTCTATCAAAAAGTAGAATTGTTGGAACAAAGAAGATGTATCGTTCGGTGTATCGTTTCATAGAATGGAATAGAGTAAAACAAAAGTGTAGGTTGTGTGGTAGTTAACATCCTTTTTTTTTTTTTAGACCAAAGTGTAGTTTTGTAACTGGTCGGAGGTCGAACGAAATTTTTGCGAACGAAAGTGCTGGTTATTTTCTTTTTTTCTTTTTTTGCCCCTGGTGCAACAGGTAGTTCGTGATTGGTTGGAAGTAGAGAAAACATGTTGGGAATCGAAGGATAGGCTGCTGTAAATAATGAAATTGTTCGCATGAAAAAGCGGTCGATGGTCGGATAGAAGGTTCTCTTTCCCATGCAGATTGTTTGTTGGTAAAAATTGCCAACGATTTTTTTCTTTTCCTCTCTTTTTTTGTGTGTGTGTGTATGTGTGTGTTAGCGTAGCGATTATTAATTCTAAAATAAACGGCAATCTGTTTAATTGGGACTGGTAATCTCATTTGGGAAGAAGATATCGATAAACTAAGCGAATGGATGGTACCGCTAATAGGAATTTCAAAGTCGATCGCATCTTCTTTGCTTATCTTAAGTGTCGCATGTAATTGATTCTTAATTTACTTGAAAGGGAACCGACGAATTTATGAAGATCTCGCGTCGACTTCCATGCCACTTTTATCATAGAACGATAAATTAGACGATATAATAATATAACTTCGATTTGTGCAAACATTGCTATAGTAGGATATAACGCGATGAGTAACTGAAAGCAGTTAGCTAATTGCGTGATTAAGTAGTGGGTTCTATTAAAAAAAGATTAAAATTAATTCCTTCGGAGATGTGCGCTACTTACTCAAACGTTATTTTTTCGAGTTGACACGATACGTGTTCAGTATTTTTTTAGTACACGTTCAAAATGTACGTAAGAATAATTATAAATAACTATAAAAAATATATTGGAGGATTATATATTATATATCCTCCATATTCATATATACAATACATATATGTAATATACACAATGTGTACAATATATCCATACAATATATTGCAATATATATAAATATATTGTTCACCATATTTGTTCAAGGTTGAATCTTCATCTCGAAGATCACGGTAGAATCTTAGCAAAATTAATATCAACTAAAAAATCCATCAACAATTGCAAAAGAATCTGACTAAAGTCAAAGTTACTAGACAACGTTCTGCTTTGTTAAAGAATCCACAGCTTAGAAAAGAAGATTTTGCAATAATCGTGGCAATTGTGGCACGATCGGCGACACGAGACTCAGAGATTCAAGAATCAACGAGATCAAGGGATAAAGAATGAAAGACAGCCGCTTAAAGTTGGCGAGGGTGGATCGGCTGACAGTTTCCAACCCCCGTTCAAACTACTGGTTACTTTTTTCAGCCCCTGTTCTCGTGCCCTCTGAATGCTCTGTTGCAAGAAGTTTGAAAGTTGCCGGAAGGTAGATTCGTTTCTCTCTTTTCTTTTCCTTTCTTCCTTTGGAATCGCGAGCGGCTCGCCAACGCTTCTTCGTAATTCTTTCAACATATACGCAGCACCTTAAAAATAGAGCTGACGCGTTCGACGTTCGAGGGTCAATAGAGCAATCTCTGTTCCAGCCAATTGCCCTTCTCTCGTATCGATCGCGTCGATCGCGATGAAAACCACGTCTTCGATTCTCCCTTTCGATTGTTTGAGAAAGCAACCGCGGAACGCGAACATCGTTCGATATTTATCCGATACAAACTTCTGATATTTGTAACATTGGCGACTCCTCTCAGCATATCCCGCATTATATAATTATTAGTTCAGTGTGTTACTTAAGTTAATAATTAATGATCAAATACACAATTAGCGATGAAACGAGGCTGCAGAAATTATTCCGATTCGTTAGAGAAGCAGTTTTAACATAACCGAGATTATATTCTTTCATATCTAGCAGTAGTAGATATTATCATCAAATTATTAAATTCATTGATATTATGAAATTCAATTTTCTTTAATAAATGTTACAGTAAATTTTAATCAGCTCTGATTAATTTTCAGGTCTCGCTGATTCCATTCTCAAACCTAGATGTATATTATTATCTAGTACTTTAAACCTGAAGTTCAGTTTCATTTGAATACCGAGATAAATTCAGTGATTGTTAAAATTAGGTCATAATAAAAAGTTAATTTTACGTTCTTCGATGATCAAACGGAGGTCACCAGCGAATAAACGTTCCGCGCAGGATATTTTTCCATTGAGGGTTTACGCTCGTCGAACGAGAGCGAAAAGTGATACGTTATTATTATTTTTGCGATGGTATTAATTCGGTCGTAATTAAACGCTAATAATATTTTAATTAAACAACCGAGGGAATTGCAAATGTGCATTATCAAACCGGCACTAGCGGCCGCATATTGTTGTCGATTCACGGCGGCCAGAGCGGAAGATAAAGTTTATCGTCCCGTGCATTACAGTTATTTAACAGTTGCCGCGATAAAATAAATAATTTTCGGGGTTCTCTCTCTCGGTATTTAATCCCATGCAGTTACACTTTCACCATCGGATCTTTACCAGGCAATTATCGAAATGACCAGAATTAATTCTCGGAATTTTCTACATACGAATCTACAAAAACAGCTGATGGGAAAAAAGAGCATGGTATTTCTTTGACGTTAAGACGATTATCGAATAATTAAGAGTATCGAAACGAAGAATAAAGTAGTACGTGTATTCGAACCAAATTTAAGCCTGACGATGAAAGAAACTGGAGGGAAGTTGGAACACTGAGAACAGGAATATATATGTTACCATGATATTAATTGAATAGAAATAAATTAAGAAAGAAGTTGGAATTATAGTTGGAATTTAGTTGAAAGAACCTTTAAAAAAGTAGTATATTCTGCTACATGCAGTATCCATATCTAGTAATGAAATTCACCTAATTCTTCAGAGCTTATACCAAGAATAGTAACATGTTTTCCAATATATCATTCTAGTCCAATTCGTTCAGTGAAACCAAAAGAGATTGTAAGAGAATCATCGCATTTCTAACAACGTATCCATTGATTTAATCAATTAATCCCATTAAAGGTCAACAGATACAGAATAGATACAGAACACGCTTCTATTTAAAAATTTAATACATACAATTTTTTGTAATATCTCTTTTAATTCAATCACATTCGATCCATCCTAGCTTCAAAAATTTATTATGCCATACGAAGTAGACTATGTCAAACTAAAGACTGTTTCTCCAAGAAGAAATACTATATGTGTATAAATTAAAAATTTAAACTAACAATATAATATAATTCCCGATGAATTTAGCTAAAAATTTCTGATAGGAAGTTAATTGAACCGCGCTAAAAATATGTACGCACCTCGATATTCAAAACTAAGAAGAAAAATCTTGTTTCAGGTTTAGGCTTAGGCCCACATACGCCCGAAGAAGCAGCTGTCCTGGCGGCCGCGGCGGCAGCGTTGCACCACCATCATCAGGGTGGTCCTGGTGGGCCTGCGATGAGGCCACTCAGGCCTCCCTTACCCCCGGGGATGTTGCACACCTCGCCACACCCTCTGGCACCGCATCACCCCCTCGCAGGGCCTCACCATCCCCTCGTACCTCCTCATCATCCTGAGGAAGACGGTGTCGTGGATGATCCCAAGGTAACCCTCGAGGGCAAGGAACTCTGGGAAAAATTCCATAAACTTGGCACGGAAATGGTCATCACCAAAAGCGGCCGGTAAGTGTTCATTTTATTGGATTAAATGGAAACCTCGAGTGAGCGTCTAAAGAACATTCAATTCGTTTTTAGAAGAAGCGGTGGTTCGTATGTTACACTGTTGCATAAATTTCATACATAACGCGCTTCGCGTGTTCGACATTACATCACATTGCAACGAAATATCTGCGACGGTGTATATCTGAAACGATCGACTGTAGGACCACGTTTTGTCGTTAAATCAACTTTGATGAAAATGTGCTGTATATTCTTATTTGAGGTTTCTATTCAATTATAGTATGTATTTCTTTGGTTCACTTGATTACTTGATGTTCCGAATGACAATAGGCGGTAGTTATCCATTAATGATTGAACTCTTGGAATCGATTTGGTTGTTGTAATCAACGAATAGAGGGAGCGTGTTCCTGCGTTTGTTAGCTGTGAGAATGTGAGCCAGTGTGTATTTCTAGAAATTCTAATATTTTAAATTGGCCAAGCAAAATTCAATCTCGATATACCTGGTAGAAAGATAGAAGACATTGCAAAATAAAGAGTACATATAACAAACACGATAAATAAGATTTTCCACTTTTCACAGAATAGCAGTTTTAAAGTACAGTTTTCTGTCAGTTATTCTTGAAATGATCAAAATAGTTCTTTTAATTGATTATAAAATTAAACACGTACTTTTCCACTTTCTTCGTGATTTATGAAATATCAAGTTTCTTTGGCAAGCCGCATGGACAAAAATGTACTCATCGCGCTTTTTCCGCGATTTCACATAATTTGGACGATGTGTCGCGATTTTGTTGAGCCAGTCTTACCGATCGCTGTCCCTCGTGACGGAAGGTAGCTGCGTAAGGCAAGAGTCGTGAGAAAAATGACGGATTGCCAGGCGAAACACGAGAAGTCGCCACGAGAAACCGCAGAAAATCGCGTTGATCGACTCTTGGTCTGTTTCGTTCGCAAATTCGCAAACAGAGCAGCTATTTTTCTTTGCCTGCCAAAGATGCGTATTTTCAAAGAAGATTCAATCCCAACGTGAAAGATTAATTCATAAACTATTGGATCGTGATAAGGAAAATTTTCATTAATTGCGTATATTTTGTAAAATTAATTGATTTACATCAGTGGAGTAAGGGCGAGATTTTGACAAGAACAAACAAGAAATTTCCATCTAAATCAAACCATTAATTCGTAAAGCATCGAAGAGTTCAACTTCTATCGCAGAGCTCCTATGCCAATTAGAAAAATGAAATCTCTGACAGTATATACACTCGAATAAAATTCAAACTCACATACAATTCACAATTAGATTGCGGATATTTATTCAAATTCATACTTTTACCATAGCAATGTTAAAAAATGCGATTTAGCTAGGCAACTATTTCAGCTATTGCATACTATAACAAGTGCTTTACTTTGGATATTTTATACGTTTTTGCATATTATACGCGCTTTGTGTGTTTTTGTACCAGAGAATTCTCTATACGTGTACGGAATATCGCGGTCCGCTTATAATTCATAAATAAAATACGGATTGTTACTCAAATTGATATTTTCATGTACGCGATTAAGTTATGTTTGTATTTTATTTATTCTGTTACGCTTATTACGCTTATTATTATATTATAATTCTTATATTTGCCAATGAAAATTTATTTTAATATTCTTGTTACCAAAGATTTTGGTACTGAATATTCTTCATTATTGTACTTATTGTTATAATTAAAGTTGTTATTATATAGTTTTTATGATCTCAAAACATGGAGTTTCTTTTGTAAGATAATAATACATCAGTAAATATAAAAGTATTCTACTGTTACGTATTTTTTAAAGACCAGTCATTTTGACTGGCTTTGGTAGAGATAGTGTTAAACAGATAGGACCTGAAGAAAGATTTCTTTCGTCTACTTTGAATTTTATGCTTCATCCCTCACATCACGTGCATCTTGCGTGTTCTTACCTCGTTAAGTGTCGCATAAACGTATCGAAATCCTACTAATAATTCATTTACTATTGAAACCTTCATCTAGGCTAGAGTAGAGCGTAAAATCTAGCTTGTCTGGATCTACCAATCACACGATTTGCTCGGACTATACCCCGTCCTGAACCACGTTTCATCGCGTTTTAAAGATTCAAAGCCTCTATGGTCGGCGCACACTTTCCCCAGTCCTTCGACGATCGGAAATCCTTTCAAGCGCAAACTTTTACGAAGGGGAGAAATACGTAAAAGGGGTAGTTTCGAGAGCGATGGAAAACACGGGGACAGATATCTAGGCGAACTATAATAGTTCGGGAAAGAACCATACGCCGTACAATACGCGTGTGTGTATCTGGATCGTGATTCCAACTCACGACTATATACCACGGTCGCATTTGTTAGTTCTGTTATCGTTTCTTCTACCTCTAGCCTTTCCTCTCCTACGTCTGTAGTTTTCTTCTTTTTCCTCGCGATTTCAATAATTACCGCAACTTTGAATTTCAAATTATCCGTTTTAAATATTGCGCGGGAGTTAAAAACAAAAGCCAAGTTAAAGGAATATTTAGGCTCGTGAATTTTTAGGTAGATTGGTTTCGGGCAAGTTAACGTTTTAGAAAAATGTGGTTCTGCCAACTGATTCTACGATACATTTCATATATTCATAACTGTGCAGTTATGTAACTGATAAGAGTGTACGAATATATAGATTCAATTTCACGCATTTCTTGAGTAATCTCTTTCATCTCTAATTTCTCAAGTAATACTATATAATGTATAATACATTAATTGTATATGTAAATATCATTAATATATTCGCTATATAGTAGCGCACATTATTCGTATGATAATTCATTCTACGTGACATGAATTTTATATTTCGTGGAGGTCGTTTACGCAACATTTTCAAACATTTGAATATTCCAACTTCGACGAAGCTTCGAAAACTTCGACAAATGTATTTTCCAATCTTCAAAGTCGTTAATCGAGCTTCCTTTGCATTTTTGAAAATTTTCTTCTAGTCGACATTCCTACAATTTCAAGTACTCGTATTACAAGAATTTGCCAAACGCTCCGGGTCTCCAAGATTTCAAAAGAAACCTTGCCAATTCTAGTCTCCAATTTTCCAACCTCCGAACTAATTTACCAAACTGTACAGTTTCTTCTTCCAATGTAGAGTTTGTAAAAAACCTCGTGCATGAAACTTCACACCAAAAACAATAAGATCCTCCTATCCCCTGAACATCAAACCCATTCTTCTAACCATTATTTCTCGATAAATTTTCTAAGATTCGTGCTATAGGAACTTTACAAGATTCCCAAACGCTCGAACCCTCAATTTTAATTTTCCCAATGTTTCAACCACCGAACTAACTTACGAATTCGAACTTATCCTACAATTTTCTGCTACGACATAAATTTCGCATTTTGTAGAATATCTTACACGAAACTCTGTACCGAGGCCACGAGGATGTCGCTATGCCCTAAACTTGCAATCCATTCACCGACCTCATGTCCCCGGAACGACCATGTCCGCTGATCGCTCGCTCCAGAAATTTCCAAGGACTCTCACAACCGAACTAAGTTCACCTCCCGTGTCCGGATGCCGAACACGAGTCTCTCTCTCTCTCTCTCTTTCTTTCTCTCTATGCAGAGCGTAGTCTTGAATGGCGAACAATTTGTGGCTCTGGTGGGCCAATTTCGCCAGTTCGATACCCGGAGGAGAGAACGTCAAGTCCTATAGCTGTAGCGAGCGGGCAGGTTCGTTTTTCGCGGACGGGCCCGGGTAATATCTCGTTTAGAAAGATTACAGGTTCGGTGAACAGGCTGCCAATGTATAAAACAAACATCGTTAAGCGAGCCCTATACTTATGGAGGGGGAGAGAGGCCCAGAGTTCTCTGGGCCCTGCAGCACCCTGGGCATTATGCCGCTCCACTGTGTTTCTTTTCCTCTCTCTCTCTCTCTCTCTCTCTCTCTCTCTCTCTCTCTCTCTTTTTATTTTTCGTCGTCCTTCTCGCGCCTATTTCCTCGTCAAGTTGTACGGTGCGTGTGGTTGGCCACTGGTACAGGTCAGGAACGAACGTGGTTGAATGAGGAGGGGTGAAGAGGGACCAAGGGGAGACAGAGGCGCGCGTGTATTGAGACGTAGACCACCGGACGCAGATTGGGCCAGCCGCAATTTCCGCGCGTGTAATTATCCGTGATCGTCGTGCAGCGTCGTCCACCTCGTCTTCAGCCTCTTTCTGCCCTTAACTCGATGCTTATTATTTAGCAAAAGAGATTGATTTAGAGCGCAGGCCGCCTGTCCGATTATCCTAGACAATAACTAGGGGATGTTCCCAGGATTCGTCTAGGATTCTTGGAACGTAGAGCGGTGGACGTCAGGTGATGGATTTCTCGGATGGTTCGCTGGAAATCGGGCGAGAGGGTAATTCGGAGGACGATTATTTTTGCTCGTCTTTTTGGGACCCTTTTAGCAGGTAATTTTGCAAATGTCGCGTGAACTGTCTTTCTGTAAGCTTTATTATCTGCTTGAATGCGATCTGGGAAATAGTTCGTCGTAAAATTGAACTTCAACAAAGTGTTAGTTTGCACTCTCTTGCAGATGGTTTCGCGAGATAATTTTGGAGATTTATACGCGACACTGTTTTAACTTCAAACATTCTTAACGCGTGGTAGGAATGTTTGCTACATCGTCGATGACGGTAAAGTGACATTTATCCCGTTTCGAAGTTGATCTGAATAATTTGTTGTGAACTTCCATCAAAGCCATATATTGTGGACCAAAAAGTCACCATGCAAAGTGTCTATAGCAAACTTCTATATGTTCTCCTCAGATTCGATTCTGAGTAGAAAATCGAAAAAGTTTCTTAAATGACAATTTCCATCGAACGATAAACTGATACCTACGATTATAAATATTTTAAGACCTTCAGACTCGAAGAAACGAGTTTTCTGATAAAAGCAATTGAATGTAAGTCGGACCATATGATAAATTAAAACTAATTTCAAATAGAAAATTCTGTATATACCGTCGGCTTTGTACTTGGAATTTTTCACATATAAATTGCACATATATATAATAATAATTTCCTTGTCGATTTGCACCTTGATTCTGACACCGAGGACCTATGTTTCCGTGCACGCTGGCGAACCGTACAGCGATCTTATCTTTCTCGGTTATTTCTTGGAAAGCTCAGAACGTTCTCGCGTCTTGCATTAAACATCGCGATAACAAAGTTATGTCCTGGAAGACGGTGCCTGATTCCAAAGTTGTGCAGCGTTCACGCGATCGGTAGCTCGTCGGTGTCTTGCAACGTTAATGAAATTCAGCGTAATTAAGCGGCCGTACAGACGTTCGACGTTTCAGTGCAGCTATCGTTCCGAGAAAATCAACTGGTTAATGGTTCCTACTCGCGTTAAATTTCTGAAGAAACGCCTAATTACAGCTTTGGTCGCGTGTAACAAGCGGAAGTACATCGTGGAAATTGGAGGCAACGTATTGGACAGAGGAAAGCGGAGAAGTGGCCGGTTAAACGAGTCAATTAGACAGTGTCTAAGCATACGTTGAAGAGAACGGGGGCCTCTGGCCGTGACTAAAGAGAACTTTCTGACGATTTGATGCGGTTAGCAGCGGGCTCGCCTGTTCGCAGTCCGTTGAGATCGTTTAGCGGCTGCTTTATGGAACTTAATTTCACTGATTTTTAAATCAAATAAAGCACCGGCGGCAAGCACGCGAGCCAACAAACCATAAAGCTGTCCACGGGTTCGCTCAGTGTCTTACGTAATAGAATCGCGAGCCGAAACTTTGCTGACATTTCTCCCGTCTCGCGTTTAGATTCTTCCGTTTTCATTCATCGCTGAGATTTCGCTACTTTTTTTCTCCGTTTTCGTTCGAAAATTTTCTCCAATTTTATCTTCGCACACGCGTGTCTACCTTTGAATTAGTCTGTTTTCGACGATAATAATTCATTTTTAGACTTTTTGGAAACTCGAGACAGTAGAAACGTTAAGTTCGAGCATAAATCAACGGATGATATCATTGCATATCTTAATAATTGCTTCAAGAGTAGAAATTTTCGTGACCTTTTTACCGCCTTTCCTATAAATTCTCTCATATTTTAGTTCTTTGCAAACGTGTCGCGACTTTTTCTTCGCTTTGGCCGAAAATAATCTTCTTCCTTCTTCGTCCTTCGTGAACGAGAAACTGAAATTTCATTTTTGAACTTGCATTTCATGTTTTCCCTTGCACACCCTACACACACGACATAATTACGCAACATTTACATAAGTATAGGTCAATTTTACTATAATGCTACTACTCGTAGTAAAATGTAATTTCATAGTCGTTATTGAGCATAATTATAGTTATAAAATACGCTATCGTTCAAAAGTAGCAGAGAACCTGCTCAATTTTCATCACGTTTAAGAGCCAACGTTATTGTAACAATCTACTCACGACAATTGCATAATACGATGAATATCTCGTTTAAAAAGTTGAAGTATACTCATGAACAAAAATTAAAGATATCAGGATATTCGTCCAATTTTCTACAAGAATTTTCTACCGTTAATAATCATCTTTCTTTATTCCAGCCCATAAATTGCTTTCAATTAATTTATCGTGCATATCGTTTAATGAAAGATCGCGCGTTTCGCTGGTGTATTGATTCGACACGTACAGAACGACACGAAAGTAACAAATGGAACTTCGTTCCAGACGGAAAAAAAGATATCGCAGTGGAACGAACAGGAACGCCGGTATCTTCACACGATCGTTTTCCCCTTCCCTCGATAACTGTCCACTTCCTGTCGCTGCAAAGAAGCCGCGTTCGTCAGAGATAACGGTGACGAGCGACATTAACGATAAGTACAAGTTCAAACGTCAAAATGGACATGTATATTTCATCATGCGATAGCCGGTGTCCGATCGCGACAAGGGACGCGATGTCGCATTTCGTTGCGTAACCGTGAAATTACTGTACCCTGTCCAGCAGATAATGCACGATAATTTCGTACCTTAACGCGACACCTGTCTGCACGTCCTCGGTGAGAGACACATTATGTCTGATCGCTTGAAAAAATCTACTTGAACTTGGAGACGAATTTGCAGAGAGGAAGAAATAGTCGAGGAAAATTACGAAGAAGGAAAATTGCACGGAATTTTGATTAAGCTTCTGTATAAATATCAAAATATACGATGTTATATTAAGATTATAAAATTTAGAGATAATAAATATAGAAATTATAAAATTCTGGCCAAACTTCACCAGGCAAACATATCCTCTTATATCTTGTACATATATTAGATTGGCCGTGTGTAAAGCAAATTTGTACTGTATTCATATTGATAAAACATAGTAACAAATGTCGACCGAAAAATGGTTTGGAACTTGTGGTATAATGTTATTAGTGTCAACGTGAATTAAGAGGTCGTATAAAGAAAAATACAGGCGACTTAATCACGGTACTTACGAACCACCACTATAATCAGTCTCGTTACTATTAGACCACGTTGAACGTAGTATTCACCTTCCGTTTAAACTATCAGCAACTTCGTGTGTCGTATTTTTTCACAGAACACGTTCTCGTTGACGCCCGATCAACGGCAAATCTTTAAAAATTCCACTCCTTCGGACACGAAGGTTCGCGAACGATTCTTATCTGATAGAAAATTTCTTCATTTCTTTTCGTTAGGAGCTAAAAATTTCCGCCTTCGCTAGCAAGTACTCGGCTCTGAACAAAGTAACCGAACGGCAATAACAAGCACAGAAATTCGTGAACGATATTTCGCGTTTTATCGCGACTTTCTCGCGAGGAACGGCCGAAACAAAAGCGATTTCCGTCACGCGTTCGCGTGTGTATCGGTGAAACGATCGGTGGCGATTTATTCTTTGGCATCGGGTCGAGGTAGAAAGAAAGGTCGGTGTCGAAGAGGAACGTTGAAATAATCTAATCGCCGGCTCCTGGCTCGCGTAACAATCCTATCTGTAGCAGGATCGCGAGGAATCGCGTGTCACACTTTCGATTTTGTCCCCTGTATCCGTTATCGCGATCATCGATTATCATTTTTCGTTTTTATTCCAAATCCTAGCTATTCTTAGTTGCCTTGTTTGCCATCTCAACTATTTGCGAGTTCCCTTCCTTCTTCGGAAGGTTTCTAAAACTGTACGAATCTTTTGCAATGCTTTTATTTTATCTTCTCTAAAAATCATCCTTTCTTTTATTCATCCTCGGCGTTCGTCTCGCGGACCGCCTCTACGAAATACAGTAGCGCGCGAAAGAAAGTTTAATTGTAAACGTTATAAAATCGAATTATGTTTGACAAAAGCGGTGAATAAATGTAACGTATAGACCGTGGATTTTTATGCAAATTCAAAGTCTTTATGAATATAGTGAAGAAAACGGAAGCTAAGTGGGAAGCTAATTGTTTTATTGTACATTGAATATTATACGTAGAGACCACTACTGTATTCTGCATATTTTATGCAATACGTTATTTTACGTACGGAGTGCGATCGAGTGATTTCGTATATTTCGAAAGAATGGGAAGGAAATGTAGAATAACATCTTTTCGTCCGAGACTGAGTTTTCATTGAACACGATCAATTCCAGGACAAATAGGAGAAAATAATCGGTAGGATATTATCCTAAATATGAAAGTAGGTAATACATGTGGAATAAATTTCTTTCGTGAAACGTTACGTTTCCGAGAGAAACCGAGATAAATTTGAAAATTTATCATACGTACTGGGCCGATTATTAACTGTTCAAGTAATTACTTGAAGAAAAACTCTACATCTTCATTTATGCATATCCATGACCTGGAGACCGCTATTACGCAGAAAATAGAATTTAGTGAAACAGAAATATTCTAAATAAGGAGAGGTCCATATTTTGATAGAACAAAATGGATCATACGTAATTCGATAAAATAATATAAAACGGAAGATGTTGTGCATCGAGTATTTCCTTATAAAACGAAAGAAACTTTTCCTACGACCTATATACTTTGTACCGACGAAACCGTTGGAAAATTTTGTTGTCGAGTGCCGCTACATTATCATAAAAATATTATCTTATTATTATTATTATTATGTACTATTTTCGTGAATTACTAGAATTCCACGTATTCTTCCACTTTGCGTAAAAGTCGATAGTCGTTGAATACGCAATGTAAAAATTACTAATACGTGTACATACACAAATAAATTAGCAATTTTAAAAACTTTCATTTGTCCATGTTCCCTCGTGTCTTCTTACTCTGCGTCGTCCTTTACCTGTGGCATCAATCCGCGATCGCTGTCTCTCTTGCTCTCTCCATATTTTAAACATCGCACCGTCTCTTCCCCCCCCCCTCTCTCTCTCTCTCTCTCTCTCTCGTGCCCCACCATGCCGTCTTGTATACGTTGTACACACATACACGCGTACACACATACACGCAGCGTGTATTCGCCTTTGCCGCTGGTGGCGCATGTGCGCGAGCTCTCAGTTTCTCTTTTGGCCGCGAAGGGGATGCTTTCTCCTTCGTGGTCGTGCTCGTGCCGCGTTCAACCCTGGCGTTCGGGGGTTGGTAATTAGCCGTAGTGGCCTGAGCGCGCCTGAAAATGCGCTCTGCGATTGTGGTGGAAGTGTCAGAGAGTGGTATCGCAGGCGGCCGTGTATCGACGTTTCCGCGGCGAGAAGGAAACGAAAGCGGCCGGGAAAGGCGCGGGGGCGCCCTTTCAGCGCTACCCCTCCGGCACCCCATCCTTTCGTCTTTTTTACCGGGATTTCGTGCTCCCGCTACACCCTCCCACGCTTGGACGGTTCCCACGTGGCGTCGACCTCGGGACAGCGAGCTGCCCTTCGAATTCGCGCGGACCAGGTGGAACCGTTGCGGTGAGCTTTGTTTCTGTTTTTTCGTTCGAAGATTTATTTGACGGTTGGCAACTAAGTGATTGCGGATTTTGTCATTAGGTGGTATTGACAAAGTCCGCAATCACTTAGTTGCCAACGTACAGCGACTACGAGAGAAATATTTACACACGCTGCGATGGAACTCGGTTTATTTGAGCTCGTTGCAGGGCAAATAGTTTATACAGCTGCATTCATAGTTTAATGTTAATCGATATTGATACAGTTTTATACGACAGCAGCTCGTCGATTTCAGATAAGTAAATTCGAATAGCGAAAGTTCGGTTAATCGAACGTTAAGTAAAATTTCGTTGCAATAAATGCAGTTCCACGGTATGTTTATTGCAGCGTTTGTATACTAGTTTAATTAGGTCTAGTCGTATTAAATGTCGTACTATTCAGTGGTATTTTCGTACGATTATAAAGTTTGGCACAATGGAAAGAAAGTATACAAGCTGGTCAAGAAACAATTCATTGAAAAATAGCGGTGTGTACAAATACTTTTTGTAGCCGTCGTATATTGTTGACATTGACGCATATGGTGCGTCCATTTAAGCATTCACACACGAACGTATCTCTGTATTTATCGAGGGAACTTAAATATCGCGTTGTTTATTCGTAGTGTTTGTATCAAACAGAGAAAGTTTATTAGAAACGAATTACGCTGCAAGACTTTTGCACGAGGAGATACGTGCAATGTGCAATGTGCAAATGAAGCTCTACCTTTGTTGGAAAATAAATCCCGCTATTATTTATCCGATCAAATGAAATTAATAGTTTGTGGCAGATTTAAAGGGAATAGATCGGTGGTTATTGCAGGATCGTGAGATATGAATGACGTTTATTGTAAGATATTAATGACAGTAATTGTGAGATACGTGGGATAATTTATGCAATCTTAATTAAACCTCGGAACGGCAATAACGTCGACAGGCGTGTATGGAAAGTCGACACTGTTTACGAATGACGTTTCAATAGCTCGCACTTTGTTGACATTGCTTGTAAACTTACAAGTGTTGTAAACGCTTGCCCATTTTAATAACACGTCGTTCGTTGTTACTTCTAATACATCGTGTTCGTATTAACATTTGTGATAACTAAACGCGACACACGTTTATATAAGCACCTCGTACATCGGAAGGGTTAACATCTACTAAAACGGAACTTAGGCGAAGCTAAGCTTCAATGCGTTGAAATTCGATCATGAACTTTGCTCAGAATTATTAAACACGTGGTATTGTACGAGTAATAAATAAAAAGAACATCTCGTATGTAGGCTGCTTCATACACTCGCTAAATATATTGCAACGAATAGTAACTTTGAATATTGCATATTGTATCTTCATAGATAACGTACGTATCATACATTTTTGTACTTTTAACTTTTGGTAGATGCAAACACCCATAGTTTGGTAACAAAAGAACGAAGGAATCGTTGTGTACCTTAGGTTCACCAAGCAAAGATACGAAACACGATAAAGTGACATAAATAATGGTGTGGTAATTATTTAAGCCAACGATTAGGCTATTCCAATTTTTCTCCTTTATTGCTCCATTTTCTTCGTCGTATTTTTCAACATTTCATTTGCGTTCTGAATTTTTTATTATTATTTGTCCTATATGACCCTCTTCCTTTTTCTACGAAATTGTTACAATTTTATAGGAATCAAACGTTTTCTAACATATCAAATATTACAACGCTTGCGCGATTTCATCCCCTTACAGGGGGTGCTCAGTTGCGCGGCTCCGCCCAATTTTCCTCCCTTCTCTGCCAAATATTCGCGTTTTATCGGCGCGAAACCGTTCGTCGCTTCCTAGTTTATCTCGATCGCATAGCTCGCGTGACACTTTTCCCATTATAACGGTAACACACCACGGAATATCATACTGGCGGCATAGTTTTCTTCAGAAAACACGACGTCTCCGTTTTTGTTGATTTTCTGTGTTGTTATATTAATCGCTGGTTAAAGGAAAAAGAAAGTACTTTGATACGATACGATACGGATTTGTTAGGATATTAGACAGTAAATGTTAGAAATTAGATCAAGATATTTAGTAAAAATAAGTATTTTCGAAATGTTTAAGAGAGTCATAAAAATACACATGAAATTCGGCAACTAAATGAATAAAAATTGCCAATTTAAGATTAATTAATAGCGTATCATAGACGACCGTAATAATTTATCTTAAATTTTTCAAATTTATGGCTTTTGACCTAATAATTATTGGATGGTGGTAAAAATATATTGCCACTTATTGTACTTGTCTATATTCTGCGTAAGAACACAGATACAGCCGTCGTTTCTTGCCCTGAATTTGCAAAAAATTATAATACGCAGATGGGTGGGGTTGACCATTTTCATCAACTTTGTTCCATCTACAACGTTTCGTGGAAATTGTGCAAATGGATAAAAATATTTCATTATTGCATCGCATACTGTACAAATTGACACTGAAACAATGCAGTTGCAACACAAAGCCGCTAACTCACCTGAAATTTCGATCAATATCGGCCACACAGGCGATTGGGGACATCGTACTATCACAAACAAAAGAAACGTCCAGAGTCGACCAACAATCTCAAATACAACGAAACTAACAAACGTGGGAAATCATCTTCCAGAGGAAGAACCTACTTTTCCAAGATACGCGAACTGTAGTAGCAACATCAAAGAAACAAAAGCTGTTATACTCTGAATACTCTGCGCGCCCAAGGAATCTGACTCTCTGTTTCCAATGCTTTGTACCATTTGCCAAACCTCAAATGTAAAATTCAATGTTCATTTATCGATATTTTGACCATCCTGCATGAAGTAACGCGAAAGGTAGGAACCTAGTATTATAGTTTCGTTCAAATTGATCTTTTCGACGCTGATAAAACAGGAACATGCTTCGCTAAAATAAATAAACTCTGTAGCCATTCTTATTATTTTTATTTGTATACGAAACGTGGTATACATTATTATCGAAGATTACTGTAAACATCGAAATTCAGTAAACGATCCCTCGAGTACACGTATCACACTCTACAATAAAGAGACGCAAGAAAATGTTGGAAAAATCATCGTACGATTCAAAGGAAGTGGATTTTCCAAATTTTCTCCAAAGTACCACCCTATAAAGGCTTAATATTAAATTCTCTGCGATAGATGTTATTAGCAACGAAATGAAATTGGATTAAAAATCGCAAAATTAAATAATCTAACTATAACTCGTCACAGTCTACGATGGCTCGGTAATACCAGAATAAAGCAATATCAATGAGATCACGAAGTTACGCGAGGATATTAACCATTCCAGTGTATATTGCCTAAAGAAATGAAAACGCACGCTCAACTATACAAATGGAAATACTAAACGCGTATATGCATATAAATTCACAATGATTTTTTATCGCGTAGAACTACGTACGTAGATAAATATCCCAACCTTTATTTTCACATTTTCACTACCACGTAAGTAAATGTAATTGCAATTGTACCAAGTCGTTCACGATTTTCTATAAACGTTCGCTATAAACCTTAAATGAAAGAAAAAAAAAAAAAAAAGAAAAGAAACAGTAACAGTTAAAAATTAAGACGTCGAATCTCGAATGATTCGGATAATCCTATCTTACTGTATCGTGTTCTTCTCGACGTGACGCGGTCTACAAGTGTGAACTAACACGGGAAATGAGATGCGTTCGAGTTGCTTGGAAAAACATACGTCGGACAGAGCGTGGAGGGTGTAAGCGCGCGGCGTGTAGATCGCTGGATAAACAAAAGAAACGCGCGTCGGTGTCGTAGATGCGAAGCGAGAAGGGGCGCTTTCGACGCGCGCGAGATTGATTGCTCGAGCTTTCGGTTTAGTGGCTCGTAATTAGGTCTGTCGAGTCGCTGAGTATTTCTTTATTCGCGCGCTCTACGCCTCTCTGCCTCCTCCGCGCGGAGAATAGAGCTACAGTGAAGTAAGCGACGGGGGGTGATGGTATGCGTTCCATGTGTAACTCGATGCAACCCTGTTATTAAGAATTTTTTTTGTTATTTCGATTTTCCTCGCGCAGCGTAAGTTTCATTTTATTTTTCTACGCGTGTCTGATTTCTGGATGAGTTGCTCGTTAATTCTTATTAATCGTTGAAATAGCATCAGAGCATGACGATGCTTGTTAGAGTTGATTTTCAACGACGTGCTGAAGGAAAGGCGTCGTAGCTGGATTTTCGTAACATAGTCGGTCGATCGGGATGTTTGCGAATTAATTTATTGTAAACAAACATATTTTTTACTTTTATTTTTCTCCGCGTCTGACTTTTCCACGAGTTTCTTGCTAATCAGGTGGATAGGTCGTGATAGGTGCTGAAGAAAAACTAGAATATAGTTAACAATATATTTACTAACAAATACTCTCGATTTACTCTTTGCGTAGAACTTGCGATTACAATTAGCGGTTCTTATTAGTCGGTCGAGTGATATAAAAGTATGCTGTTATGTTGAAAAGACAAGTAGGATTTTTGCCGTATAGTTGTTTATTGGTAAAGATCGTGACTCAACGTTGTATCGACTGTCATTTTATAAAACTGTTGTAGAATTTGTGCGAGACGTACCATAGTTCAGAGATCTTAGAATCTTAGTTGTTGCTTGGAAGATGAGGACAAAAATGACAGACTTCATGATTCCGAAATAAGTTGAGAATAAAAGGATAAGGACTGTATAAGAAATTTCAACTTAAACACTAACAATTTGTTAGGGTCATTCGCGAGAATTGCTACTATAAAATTATAAAATTCTGCCTATGTTTTTGAACAAATTTCTTTATTACGTTTTATACTTCCAATTATATCGTTTTTATGCTAGTCTATATTTACGACGTGGTTGGAGAACGATTTACGACAAGAGAGAAATGTAGTGTCACGGTAATTAAGCTGATCATTAATTAATTGACATCTATCCCACACGTATCTCGACATAAAACAGAGTTACGATGTTATTACAATTTTCTCTTCATCTAACTGGGACGATTGGCCGACGTTGACGAGCTCGCTTTAGTCCAACTTAAGAATTCTCGCTATGCCAGCCAGGAATTTCGGACTTTTTCAAAATAACTTTATCCGATATCTAAACGAAATTCTTTATTCTCGGAAGAATTCCTTGCAACGATTTTAGAATTTTCCAACTGGAACGTTCGAACGAAGGCTTGGAAAAATTTGCACAAGAACCAGTATGGAATTGCGTCGGGATCATTGCGTTGCAGCGAGAAATTAGTCGGCTACCGCACGCCAAAGATATAACGTTTCAATAAACAGTAAATAATTTAATACGCGTATCCAGTAGCTGCTAATGTTGCAATCGAGTTTCCCAGGAAAAACTATACAGGCTCGCCGGCTATCGTAACGTGTGCAAATCATAACCGATTGCCGAGGAAAAAGAAACCGCCGCGTCATGGAATTAATGTCGATCGAGGGTATCGAATGATATTTTAGTTAAAGCGCGTGCATTCGATGCCAATTAACCGCTCGAGGCTCGCTTATTCCGCGGAGATCCGTGTTCGATTTTAATTCGATTTGCGTTTCGATTATTTCTACGATACGTAAGAGGATTATCATAAATACACGCGTGAAGAGTATAGATAATTGGTTGGCATTGCGTCACTTTTTCGAAAGTTGAGTCACCGTGAATAAATATGTGAAAAATACTAGCAGGCAATACGATCGATTAGAAACTTCAGTAGATATGCTTTTAATAATATTATTTGAAAATAATGATTTTATTGTTAATTAAAATATTGCTCGAAAAAGAGAAATGTTCGTAAATTTATTTACATAATAGTTTTCTTCCCTTTTAGATAATTTTCACGTTATCAGTGTCCGCGTAGTTTCATTATATTATGCCATCGAGTAATTTTACTTCTCTCGTGTTCTCTTTAAATATCAATGGGTTCTCTTTAAAAAATGTCCTAAATCGATGAATGTTTTTGTTTTATCCGGCAAATCACGAATCTTGTTTATGCGGATTTGTGATGGACGTAGGAAACGTGGCTGATTCTTCGACATCAAAATTTCTTTCGAGTATCGTTTCAGACAACTGTCGTTGGATTTCTTTTACGAGGCGCAGAACGGAGAAAAAACCTTGCGTGAATATCAAAATTTGGTCGATTAACCACCAACTGGAATCACCAACTTAATAACAGCAAAGTGTTTTAATATTTATGACCGAGTGTGCATGTTCAGTATTAATTTACATGCCTGAAAAGGATCAAATAAACCAGTAAATTTATATGAATTATATTTCTACTTAAAAATTTACGTCACTGAGCTCTACACCGAAACAAAAATTCTGTTTAATCATGAAGAAAAAGCGGGTCTAAAGTAACTGCCAAGTAATTAAATTAATTAAACAAACTTGCCTAAAAACGCGAGTAAGTTCACCGGAAAGATCAGCCAAAAAGTCTCTCCTTCTCTATCGTCCTAAGCACTCGCCAGAGATTATTGCGAAATCACGTTGCACTCTTAACGAGGATCTGACAATCGGCGCCGCCCACTCGCGTCAACCAGGTTCTCAGATCGGTTGGCAGATCGCGAGCGGACAGACGGCTCATCCTTCAACGCCTCGCGTCCACGCGAAACCCGCTCGGCTTCGAGGAAGGCCGAAGCTGTTGGGCTCGCGTGCGCGCGATCCCCTATCTCGTAATCGCGTGTACAGGCTTTTGTAGCCTTGAAACACGCTGCAAAGTGCCATCCCAGATAAGGACATTCGTGTTTGAATAAAACGAGGAGTCGGAGGATGAGTAGGATCGAGAGTGGGGAGGAAAAGCCAACTCTGCAGAAAGTGGAGGAATCTAAAGGCAAGTTGTCCATGTGACCATCCTTTCTTTTCCGCTTCTTTCAATTCCCAGACGAAATTCTATCGTAGATTCCTAAAAAAATTCCTATTGAACTATAAAAAAAAGAATTCAGTTATATTTGGACGGGACAGAAAATTATTTATTAAAAATATCGGCTAAATAGATTTTGACGAATAGATTAAAAATGTTAGTCGAGAAAAATGGTAATCAGTTTTGAAAAACATAGTATTACACCGTAGAGTGTGGAATTTTAGTTGGAATGTTCTAATGGAAGATTATTTAAAAAATGCAAAATTATTTACACGCGCCTTTTCAACGTTTAATTGTGTATCAGGATTATCCTTAATTATTTTACAATTGAGAAACAATGATTTTCATAATTCCAATTTTACAATATAAATAAAAAATATATATATATAACGAACAAATGCCCAACGTTTTAACAAAAAAGGGAATAAAAGAAGTGGATGCAGTAAAAATAGGAAATCCAGAGTAATTAAAACCTGGTGAATGATACTGATGAAAACGATTACGAAAAATTTGCCAGGATTTCCGTCCATCGATCATCGATCGTTGCCGGGATTTTTTTAGCGCGGTTACGAGCGGAATGCGGTACTCAGCAACGTGTATATACCGATGATCCATGGTGCCAGCTGAAAGAAGCGCTCTGACCGGGTATAATAAATTAGCGAGCGGCCGCGGCTAGAAATAATTAGCGTCCTATTATCTAGCATGCGTAATGCGGGCTTACGAGCGTGTAACTTACACGTTATGCGCCGACGCAGCGATAACACCGCGAGGGAAGTGCACCTTTTATCTCGCAATTAGACTCGAGGTTGTTCCACGAAATTCTCACGGCTCTCGACTAAAGCTTCGAAATTACGGACACATGCGCACATTTTTAACACGTTACGCATTTCCTTTAAAGTTTCTCCAATTTTAAAAAATATTTATTACGATTTTTACCTTATTTCGTATTTAACGCTGCAAGAAAAAATATCACGTTCAATCTGTTACTATAATTAATATTAACTATTTATGAAATTTTCCATCTAAAATCAGATTGTCCTCGATAATTCTAATTATCTCGTGACTGGAATTAACCATCTCGGTATGGAATTTTGTCGTTCTTCTAATTGGAGAAAAATTGTAGTTTTATTAGTTTTGTACTCGTTCTTGTAAAAGTCTATCTGTTTCTATTTCTCTTATTTGCTTCTTTCTTTATCATTGATTTTTGTGCGTAAAAGTGGTGTTTTTAGAATTGAAATTTTCATACGGATTCTTTTATTTTATTCTTTTTTCTTCAAGGGGGGAGGGTAGTTTAGGACTTTCCATTTTTAAAAATTTCGTTCTTTTGGCAGAATTTTTGGGATTATTTCGTCGAGTTCAGTGTACCATCTTTTATTCATGGTAGAACTTCACCTGGCTGAGCTTCGTTCACGGAAAAAGCGTGTCACTACGTTGGTTTTGCAAATGAGCTTAAATCACAACGAAATCATTGAATCGCATACTCGAAATCACTTGACGTTGAAATGCACCTCGATGTAGATACCGATCTTGCATATTTTGCAAAATAAATAACCTATAGAATCGAAAATGGCTTTACCATTGAAATTACCGTGAAAATAAACCGAATGTGTAAACATGTTATCCTGCCGCTACGAAACGTCGAGAACCGCATAAATCGATACGGAAGTTGATCGCGAGGATGTACCACAGTTGGCTGCATGCACGTGCGCGTATAATAATCCATACGAGCACATGTCGAATTCGAGCGGATGCATCGCGATCGATGACTACCATCGATCGATCCATCCGTCGATCGTGAAAGCACGAACATGTGTTGTAGCCGTGATGGAGGTCGAAAATCGATCGATATCACGGTGAATGCCTCTCGAATCCACTCATTCGAAATTACCCTTCGTGTGTTTTGTATGCACTCGAGTTCGTTGTGATTTTTTTATCTGGAGTTTTATTTGGTAGACTTAATGATATTAGGCTTATAATTAAATGTATAATATTGTAATTAAATAAATAATATATAGTAAAGTTAGAAGTATTCTTTTGATTTTTTTCTATTTAAGAAGCCTACTTTGAATCGAATCGATCTGTCGAAATTCTGATTGCATCAAATTCTATACGTCGAAAGTATTCGGTCGAATGTTTTATACTTAAAATTTTCCTTACATCGAGTTCTCTGGTTAGAAAAATCACTTTGTGTTCTTTGTTCAAAATTTTCTTCGAATCGCATCTGCTTTGCTCTCTTTACATTGAATTTCCTACCGCGAAAGTTTGCTTGGAAGTTAACATTGACCGTGAAATATCGAGAATTTCTTTTAGACAAAATTTCCCACGTCCTACGTCTGCCTGCAGCCTAATTCTTTGAGCAAAATTCTCTTCGCGTTGAGTTTTTTTGTATTTAAAACTTTCGCTGAAATATTCCACACTCAGAGTCAAATTTCTTTTAATCGGAGAAACGTCGCGCTTTCACTAACTTTATTCTCTTCTTTCGCGAACATGTCGCAACTCATTTTATCTCTTCTATTGTTTTCTCGCAGTTCCCCTTTGGTTTCTTCGATAGAAACTTTGAATGGAAAAAATATTTAACATTCAGATCGAATTTTTTATATCCAAATTCCCCTTTAAATCCCCTTTAAGTCCTGTGCTCGAACCTTTCTTTGCATCAAATTCCGCATAAATAAAAATCTGGAAGAGTGAATAGCTTCGCGTTAAAACGTTTTCTCCAAGTTTATTCAACGATAGAGAGAAAAAGAGAAGTAGAACGAGAGAGACGATAAAGAAAAGAAGAATCCAGCAGAATCGGCGAACGAAGGCAGCACCAAACGAAAAAGGAATTACGAGGGTTGAGTAGTCGCGGCGCGTAAGGGCGCTCGCGCCCGCCCAGAAACACATGTACATTTTTGTTCCTGTGTACTGCGTGTATCCCACTTACCATTTATATTGGTGTCCGAGCGGTGTGAATAGATAACGACCGTTTACCAGGACGTGACCGTCTCTCCGCTGCTTTTTTCCTCGCTTTGTACCGTGCTGGTTACGCCTATCGGCGTATCTGCGAATATGTAACGCGCCGCGGTTACCAGCAACGCTGACAGATTGTCCTGTGGACTGGATTGCTTCTCCAGAATCTCGACCGCGCCCATTGTCCATGCAAGATACCAAGATGTCCTTCACGATCCGCTAATGGTAGCCGCAGGGTTGACTTATGAAAGTGATTTAATTTTCTTTTCTTTCGTCCTCTTCTTTTTTCCTTTGGAATTTTATCGTTCTTGGAATTTGGCGAATGGCGCGACTAAGAGGCTCGAGATTTTGCAATTGGTTCGCAGGGAATTTGGGAATTGTATAATTCAGGGGATTTTTAGGAAACTGAAGAAATATGTACGAATGTATATATGTGTGTGTGTGTGTTTCGACACGATTTAGTTTTGCGTTCGCTTTCGAATTTTATCGTTCGTGGAATTTGGTGGGTGACGAGTACAAGTTTGAAATTTGCTGGTTGGTTTCTAGGGAATTTGGGAATTGTATAATTCAGGGGATTTTTAGGAAACTGGAGAAATATGTACGAATATATATATGTGTGTGTGTGTTTCGACGCGATTTAGTTTTGCGTTCGCTTTCGAATTTTATCGTTCGTGGAATTTGGTGGGTGACGAGTACAAGTTTGAAATTTGCTGGTTGGTTTCTAGGGAATTTGGGAATTGTATAATTCAGGGGATTTTTAGGAAATTGAAGCAATGTACGTACGTGGTATCGTCCTTCGGTGTGGCTCGTCTTCTTTTGGATTTTATCGATGGGGAGTAAAAGGTTTGAGATTTCGTGGTAGATTTCCGGGGGAGTTTGGAAATATTGTAACTTAAGGCAAAGCTTTTAGGAGATTGAAGAAGATTGTATATATATATTTCGATGTGGCTTGATCCTTTTCCTTCAAGATTCATCGTTTTTGGAAGTTGTGAATGGCGAGTAGCAAGTTGCAGATTTTATGATTGATTCGAAGGAAATTTGGAAATACAATTGAATTACATATATTTGGAAATATAATTCCGATTTAGGGGAAGACGTTTGGAACATTGAAAATAGTAGTTTGATCGTTAGCATCCATGGTTTTATCGTTTCTCGAAGGTGGCTAGCAGTCAGAGGTGTCAGATCCTGCGGTTGATCTCGAAAAGAGATTTAAAAGTAACTGAAAGGTAGGTTCTTAAGAAATTGCGAGTGTTTCGACGCGACTCCATTCTTTCTTCCTATCAAATCTCACTTCTCCTGAACAGAGTGAAAGATTTGAAAGTTTGCAGTTGGTTTGAGAAGAAATTTCCCAAGAACTTAGGGGTAAGTTGTCAGAAAATCGAGAATAAGTATCCAAATATCTAGTCCCTTACGAATTCAGGAGAAATTTCGAACCAGGTTCTTAAAACACCACAAACAAATACTTAAAGATTTAGTTTCTTCTCAAAATTTAGAAGAAAAATTCTTCGTGGAATTAAAAAATTCAAGTACCCCTTTTCATTACGAATAATCGTTCTACTCTTCCAATTATCTCTCTACGCTTGAAGAGTCGCACATAGATCCGTGGCAAAAATCTTGCAAAAATTATCGATTCAAGATAGTCGACGAAAATCTTGATCTTGGGGGATGGTTGGAAGGTAGTTTCGATTGCTCGTGGCAGTGAGTGAGGCAGGAAGGAAGGAAGGAAGGAGGTCGCGGCGGTGGTTGCCGGCCAATTTCTGAATGCAAATAACGCCGGTGTCGAAAGGGAGCTCGCGGATGAAAAGGGAGAGGCAGTATGCAAATAGAAAGCTGTTACGGCCGCCTTATTCGCCCTCTTTCGACCTACACCCCTCGGATACACTCGCCTACACCCCTTTCTTTTTTTCACCGAGTGTACACGCGAGACGTGTGAATTCCATGTGAAATGCAACCAGATAGATGGAAAGCCTGGAGGAAGGGATTGGAGGGGGATGAAATAGAAAAGAAGAACGCGAGGAAGGGTTGAAATTCGCGGCAAACGAGAGAGAGATGGGAACAGCGGCTGCAGACGCGCGCGAATTCATTTCACCTCGTCCCGCGACATTCTTCGCTCTTGTGGCGGCTATTCTTCGAGACGAGCCCCGTCTTCGCGACACCCTTTTCCCTTTCACCCTGGCAAACGTCGTCTTTTCGCCCTCTCTCGCGAATTAATTGATATCGTCGACCTTCTGGCCCGCCGCCACTCTCCTCCCTCTTTTTCTCTCGCTCGCGTGTTTCACGGTTTCTTTGGAATTGCCGGGCTCTTTCGCGGGAATTTGGATACGTTTCTTCAGTTTAGAGGAGAGAGGAAGCTTGTGAAAGACGGCGAGAATTCTTTAACCGTAATTTCGTTCCTTTTTTCTTTTTTATTGATTACGTTAAAGCTCAAGCAGCGAAATGGGTGAAGAATAAAATGGCTGGATGGATAAAATATTATCGTAGGATGGAAATAGATTGACATAGAGCGTCGACTGAGGGATAAGTGTTTGCACATCGTTGTATTTATCATAGCATTTACATGTTAATCTGTTCGGTGGAAAATTTAGCGATTGAGGAGAATTGCTTGATGTCGTCTGACGAGAAATTAGTTTCGTTAGAAAATTAGGTTATATGGAAATGCCTTTCGTAGTCATTGTACATGTTGCTTTGTTAAGCTGTAAAGATTTTATCATATTTCACTACACGAATTACAAGGAAACGTTTAAGTTTTCGTAATTTATAAAGAAAAAGCTTGAATCTTGTCAATGAATCTGAAATATCGAGCGAAACTTGTTAATTGTGTTTTACAGTCGCGAAAGAGAACGAAATTATTCCAAACTACTTATTAAAATCATTTAGTAGAATTATTTAAATTGACTGAGAAACATGTGAACCATTTGAAACAGTTTATCTTGGGACTATGTATTTTGTACTTTTATTCTGCAAGAATCAGATGCATGTTTTTTAAATGGAATTATAATAGGTGTAATAAGAGCGTCTAACTAAGTGTAATTATATTATAATTTATATCATCATGGGAAATAACTCCCGAACAATACGAGTTATAATGAATGTTAAACTTTTGTTTCCCGGATCGTTCTAAGAGGCCAATTAATTGTATTAGTCACAGCCACCGATTATGCTTATTAGCTGAAGAATTTTTCTTTGGCTCAGTAATCACGGAAGCGCTAAAATTTCCCACGTCTTTTTTTTACCAAAACTCACCACGCTCTTTGTATTTTGCGCCAAATTAAAATCACTAATCTACGCTCAATAATAAAGGACTAAGGAGCACGAGATCGAAAAGGAATTCAAATTTCCAAGAAATAAAAATACATAACACATACATATCTTTCTGCCTGAATGAAACAAGAACTGCATCTTCGAAAAGTACAAATACAATTAGCGAAGCGATACGGAACGATTTAATCGAGAAGAGTTTACATTTTCTTCTTCTTTTTTTTTTACGCAATTAATTCCAGATTAAAAAAAATGGAGAAGAAGGAGTAAAAATGGTATCGGCAGGTAAATAAATAACGAACAAAATATTTCTCTGTGGAAGGATCGCGTTACCTCGATCCACGTGCATCGCAGAGGCGAGTAGTGAGCTGGATCTGATCAATTACCCATTGCATGCGGGCAATTAATCTCGCGCTTTATCCAGAGGACTTTAATAGGTACCCCGCTATTCGCCAGCTGCCACTGCAGCCTGCACGGGATGTGGCCAGCATACTTTTAGCCGGTCGTATTAATTCGAAGGGTACAGGATCACTCATTCGCGCCACCGCAAGTTTCTGTTAATTTACGTCCGCTCGTTAATTCGCCAGCAATCAAAACATGCATCGCATATTCCTTCGTTCGATCGTAATCAACGTGGTTGAAGATAAGGAAGTTGTAGCGAAAAATTTACAGTCGGAGAATATTTTCATTTAGAGGAATTAGAATAAATCGTAAATAGCTATCCGTGGAAAATGTATGTTAAAATATTGGCAAGTTTGGTATAATAAAGCGTAGGTAGCCAGACAAAAAGCACTCAACCTGTTCGATTATTCGTTCACATAATCGAAGAATGGAAATTATACTTGAAGAAACGAACGTACACCATCGTCTACCTATCCGAGCGATACTTTGACCTTTATTTAAACGACTTGTTCCCTCTAACCAGAACGTCGATAACAATCTACTTATATCGCAAGTTGTGCATTCAAATGAAGCATCGCGAGACTAACGATCCTTCATCTCCATTTCAGCGATTCAAATGGTAAATGATGTCGCAGAGGTGAAAAATTTTAGTATAGACGAGCGTGTTTCGATGTTTGGTATTTTTCTAAATTCCTAGAAAATGAAAAAGAAGTCAAATCGGTGCTGATAATTTAAGCTTCTTCGATCGCGGTAAAATTAGGATGTAAAACTTGAGATAAACGTAGAAGCTAGTATAGACTATTTTAGAATTTGTATTGTCAGCTACCGTATCCACAGTCTCTTCATCTTTTCTCATTCAGGAAGTCATTTTTCATTTCTACGATATATTTATATCGTCTCTTCTTTTTCTTTTCTTGCAAACTGTAAATTTAGCGAAAATTTCCGATACAAAGTAGTGAAAATTTCCAATGGAAGAAGCACATATTTATCGATTATAACACTCGCCTGATTTATCGCTCGAGTACTGTAAACTTTCAGCATGTCGTTTGTCTTACGAACCGAACCGAATAATAAATAATAAAAGGTGCATCAATTAAATTCTTATTTATTCCTAAATTGTACTCTCGTCTCCTCGATCGCTCGAAATATCTCTTACAATTATATCTCCGTTTACAATCGCTGTATTATCATAATTCACTATGCTTCGCTATAGTCCAATTACCGCAATCGTAAAGGCTGAAATAAATTATTCCAGCACTTACATATCTCTTTCCACTAAGACAGAATCGTGCCCTTTCCTTTTTTGTCACACCTCCGCCGTTTATAATACACATTTCAATTGCCTATTTATCGCCGATCAGTGTTTAGAATAGAAGCTGAAAGGCGGTAGATAATTCGATTAAAAAAATGAAAAGAGCGCCGATGTTAATCGCAGTATTTGCGCATTTCATCGGCCGTGACGCGTGGAAATTCTCGGCAAAGACATAATTGCACGGTAGCCACGGGTTACACGATCGCCGGAGGAACGTGCTCGAGCTCGTCTTCCGGTTGTGTCGGTGCTCGCGCGCGCGCCAACCAACCAACGACGAACGAACGAACGAGCGAGTCTACGTTACAATGATCGTTGGCGCTTTCGTGTCTGCACCGGTTTTATCGTCGATCTTAATAACACACGGAGCGTTGAAAATAATGCCGGGTTGGGCAAACGACGATTCAACGGGCCACGTATTACGATACTAATCGCGAGAATACGCTACTCCGCGGAGCGAATGGATTTTAAATCGATAAGGGCCGCGTCCAGCCGCCAATTAATTGACTCGTCTTCCTCTCGGGATCATTCAACGCGACAGCCTCTGCTCCATCGTTTTAACGTCGGTTTCAGATACGTCCCGGTGCTGTCTGTGAAGCTTTTGAAATTTTCTCGAATTTTTGCTTAGGGTAGTTTTAGTTGCTCGCTCGGTTAGATCCCGTTGGCTTATTTTAAAACAGTAAATTGTAAGTTTATCCACCAGGAGGAGAAGTGTATTCGTCACTATTCAGAATTTGAATATTTCTTTGTATTTTTCGTATCTTGTCAAGCGTCCGCTTTTGTAGAAATTATTACGAGTGGACTTTGCAATCTTTCGTATGGTTGTATCGGGTTGGCAACTAAGTGATTGCGGATTTTGTGATTTGGTGATATTGGCAAAGTCAGCAATCGCTTAGTTGCCAATCCAATACATTGAATTTGTAACTGAATATTCGAGCCACGTAGAAACTCAACTGGCTAGTTTTATCTTTTCTAAAATTTCTCGGTTCTAGCGTCAGGACGCATGGTTAGCGTGTAATTTTCAAAGAATCAAAAAACTTCATTAATGGAGTTGATCGATTCATTTGTGTGTTTCGTTACACGCTATAAAAATAATCGACTTTGAAAATTGCAGAGTGTGGATAATCTGAAAATCTATAGAACATTAATCTACAGTCGTTTCATATATTGTTTCATCTTCATGTACCTGTAGAGGAAGTCCGATGAAGACTCGGTAATTTAATCCCTTGCGTTTCGATCGAATTTATGGCTACACGTGTTTTAATAAGCAACGAAATCATTCACTCGTAGATTTATTGCATCTAAAATTGAACTACATAGTCCGATTCTTTTAATTTCTTTCCGTTGTACAACATCAAGTTCGCAGTGTTGGAAATTAGCGAAATTAATTTTGGCACACCCGGTACATATCGATCGCGTCATTATAATTCAAGAGAGGCCTTCACATTTTTCGCACCTTCGATGAACAACCGTCGGCTAGAAGCGAGGATCGATAAACCCTCCGGTTTGTTTCTCCAGCTAATCCGCACGAATCTCGAGCTCGTTTGAAATTAGAGGTTAAACGGCCGATCAGCGTTTCTCCTACTGTACATCTATTTCACCAGCCTTCTTCGAGAGCCCTCTGGCACTAGTCTTCCTCTCCAATCTTCCCAATAAGCTCCTTCAAATCATCGCGTAACATTCGCAACCCTACTACTCTCTCTCTCTCTCTCTCTTTCTCTCTCTGTCTGCTTCTCGATCTACCTACTACGAATAAGAAAACAATAGAAAGGAATGAGAAAAGAAAAGCGTTGGTACAACAGCAGCAAGAGTCACTGGAAAAAATATATTTGGCACCGAAGAAGAATTTTTCAGAAGGTGTTTTACAGACACGAAAAGCCTTGGAATCAAATTCTTCCAAAACTTCATCCCAAATTTGCAACCCATCGAATAAATTAACGTACAACCTGCCCCTATGCTTATTTATGCCATCGATCGGTACCATATTTCTCAGTTTCGTTATTCAGGTACAAAATTAATGTCGTCCTATCGGCGAAATGCTAACGCACCTACAGCTCTGAACGATCCTGTTAACCGAAAGTCCCATTGACAAAGTAAAAGCTGCCGTAGCAGAGCCATTCTTAAAAGCAACTTCCAAAGACGAGAAGAGTCACCCGGTATACTGATCAGCGATCTTCAAGTTTCTCACACCTTGAGTTAGCTCGAGGACTAATAAGAAATCGTATAAGGTCTAAAGGGGAAGAGCAGAAGAAACCTTTCTCTCTTCCTCTGCGAACGTGAAAGAGGGTGAAAGATGGCAGACGTTAGAGAGACGAGGCTCGGCTGTTTGACGCGTGTGTGAGAGTGAACCGTGTGGATAGGCACGGGGTATAATGGGGGCCGTGGCGTGTGTAAACCATAAGAGATAATGTAACAGTGGAAGTTCGGCTGGCGCCACTCGTTATTTATACAGTGTGTCGGCCTGGCTAGGCTGCCAGGGAGCCGAGGCCTACGTATCTCGGGGGGTTGAAGCCGGTAGACGCCCACTAAATTATTATTTGTTCTTGGCGAGTCATAAACGGCCGAAATTATGCCGGGTCGACCGGCCGCGGGAATTTCGACCGCTGACCTTGGCCGAGCGCACAGGAAACCACGGCGTCCAGTCAGTGCAGCACGGGACCTTCTTACCCTCCTTTTCTGACTTTCGTCGGCCACTTGCTGGAGAAACCCGCGAAAATTCAGCCGGAGACTGCGCTACGACGTTTCGTGCGGCGCCCGTCTATCGTGTGCGGCTGGTTTCCGCGAATTTTGCAAAAGAGCGAGAGGAGGGAGGGCATGATTGCGAGGTGTCGGAGGTTGCAGCGTGATTTACGAGCTTTTGGGGAGGTTGAGTGGCTGGTGAATGGAGTTGGGAATAAACGTATATGTTTTCTTCTTTTTTCTTCTCTCTTTCTTCTTCTTTTTTTTTTTTTTTGAGATTTTAGGTGTAGCAGTTAATTGAATTCTCTTTATATATATTTTCTTATCGTTTTGAAGTTTCAACGCGGGTACGATGAAGCGTGAATTTTTGAAACAGGCGACTGTTCGATCGATGAAAGACGTTGATACACCCGGTGACACGAAGGGTAATTATATCGGATTAGTCATAAGAGTACGGACTTCTACTCGTTCATGGGAAATTAAAAAAGTACAGCAACGAATAGTACGAACATAACGTTCAAGGATGTGTGAAATATCTAAAGTACGACGCTTCTTGCGATATTTGATAGTCGAAACAAACCTCTGTCCAAGACTTATGTCTTTTATTGCTCATTTAATTACAACACGACGATTTGCTAAACATAATCTCTAAAGGTAATCGGAGACGTTACGTACTTACGTTAGCGATCGGAGATACATCGATGTGTGTAATTAAGGATAGATGCAGTGTCAATTATAATCTTCGAAACCTTATGATACTTTTTACTTTATTTTTACTTTATTATTAATTATACTTTATTGGCTGTTAAATCTTCGCCATCGACTCGTTAAAGCGTTCCCAATGCAACTTTCCACAAGTTTCTCACGATGCAATCAGATCGCTCTGAAAAGCCAATTTCCAAAACATCCTCTCTGCCAAGAAATATTTCCTAAAAGGCCTAAAAGAAGATTCACGCCCCATGGATTCAAACACCATTGCTCCCTGTTCCCGAATTTTGTGGCGTTGTTCGGGGCTCTGTTTACGAGCTGTCTGGCCCAATGAATATGCAATTAGCCGCGTTCCGTCGATCATTGTTAGGGGGCCGATCATTCCGGGGCTTTTGGACAGCGCTGCCCGTTCGAGTGTTATTTTGTAAAAGGAGCACGGTATTTTTTTCGAGCCGCTCCCCGGCCAGCCTGGTATAAATGAGACGCGGGTAATTATTGTCCTCGGGCGTGAAAGGTGGACCTCGGATCCCCTTTCAACCGCTCAAGTGGATACGGTGCACGGCTCATTGTGGTGGAGGTGACGCGTACACGCGAAGACAGGAACGTGAATCATTTTTCAGCGAGCTACACTGTCGCCCATAAGTACACACATGCGTTGACATTTTCGTCGATTTCTACTAAAAACGCTTGATTAAGGCTGGTAGTGAAATTATAATTAATATTCTGCTAAATGAAGTGTCTTTGACGTAGCGTATTGATATAACGCACTTGAAATTAAATGGAATTGAAAGCTTCTAATATACGTAGTGTATTAACGATATACCTGAATCTAAAAGATTTTAATGTTGCTCTATGTATGTGTAACAAATATATCATTTGATACGTATAGCAAACAATATATAGTAGATATATATCTATAATACTCGAAAGATTCTAACAGAATGTGCTCTAGCAACACTTGAATTCGAAAGATACTGATATCAACGACACGTTGCGATTAACACGCTGCCAAGGAACGAAAGAAATTGCAAGAACAGCTGTGCCCGATTTCGTCAAATCACAGTTACATCGAGAACTCAACAAGGACGTTACGAACGAACAGTGTAGCACGGTATCGCCTTTGAAATTCCTTAAACACAAATTTCGTCCACCCTCCTGTTTCACCGAAGCACAGAGTCGTACAAAGCGACTAACGAAGAAACAAAGGCGATTCGTTCCAGACCCGAGCGAGGAAAACGGAATTAAATCGTCCGGGCAACGCGATCCGTCTCCGCCCTGGTCGTCGTACCTGTGTTCGCGTTTAGAGAACTTAAATTTTCAAACGCACAGAAAGAGAGAGAGGGAGAGTGAGTGGAGAGGAGGAGGAGGATGCAACTTTGAGATACAGTCCGCTGCGGACCCACTCCGTGGATCCAGTTAAAAAAGTTCCACGCCGCGGGGGTTCTGGACCGCGGCCCCAGGATAAAGGAAGCCTTCGAAAGCCTCGGCCAGCGACTATCGGTTTCCCTATCGGGGCTGGTCATCTCGGTTCGACCGCCTCCACGGGGCCCTGCGAGAGAAACGCGTATATAAACTCGCCTTAACTGCTTTACGACGATCGTTTGTACCGATTTGTTCGACAAGACTCTCTCTTTCTCTTTCCTTCGGCCGCTCACGCTTGCTCGGAAGGCAAGGTCCTTCTAACCCCCTCGATTTCGTCCCGTCGATCCCTTTTTCCGCGACGATGATCCTTCTTTCCCGCGGTCACTCGTCACGTTAATCTGTCTACGGGTATTTTGTAGCTTTTGTTCGATCAACATAGTGTAACTAACTGGCAAAGCCACTGCGGCGTCATGCGATCTTGGGCGATTAGTCACGTTTTGCGAATTCTTAGCGGAGCTAAGTCGTTGTCGTGTTGACGCTTCGCATAGATTTAATCGGTAGCCAAATAATGCCAAACTTAATCGGTAGCCGGCGATTTTGTGGTAAAAAATGTCAAGTTGGGAAACTTTTGGGAAATCAACATGGTGTAACATTTGGCATGCACTTGGCGACTAGTTGATAACAACCGGACGTGAAAGCGTTAATGGAGTTCTTGTTCGTGCACGAATGATATAATTTTTGACGCAACAGTCGATGGAAAGGGTATTTTTGATTTTCGGACGGAATTTTTGCAGTTTTTTCAGACTTTTGCGAATTGCCTATAAATACACACTGTCTCTGTAGCGTATATCTAATCTTTCTAGCATTTACGATACTTTATATCATTAATGAAATACTTTCATAAAGTCTATTAGATTGCAACGTATTAAACGTCCAATTTTATTACACCAATTTTCTAGATTGATTCAGTTCTAGTATATCGTTCGTCATTTCCTTCAATGAATAACTTTCTCCATTTTCCTACGTCATTTTAAAATTTCCTCTTTCGTAGATGGTTTTAATTTTCAACATCGTGTTTAGGACGTATTATATGTATATCGATATTACGGAAGCAGCATGAAATATTAAAGGAAATAATGTATGCTGTTATCTGATTATATACTTGCACGCAATATTCGTAATACCTACGTGCTGATGATACTTGTATCAATCCACGTAGAAACTCGAAACGTGCAAATGGCTAAGAGTTAGACATTCATACGTTAGGATCTAATCTACGAGTACTTACACGCGATACTTGTATCGGTCTATTAAGTTGTCCGAAAAGTGTCTTTCTTTCGCAAACGCGTTTTTCACAACAGTGCAGCTTCGTACAAACCAGAAACCAAGTCTGTGAATTATCGTGGTGTTTACCTCAACAGAACAAAATGGATCGTTCGTAAATCGACAAAGTAATATAAAACAAAAAACGTTTTGTGTCTATTATTTCCTCATAAAACGAGAGAAACTTTTCGGACAACCTAATATATATGTTGGAATACAAGGATATTACAAACATAGAAGCAAATAGTCTTATGCAGACACCTACACAGGCATTTGAACAGGACACTTACTCAGGTCATACTCACTACTGTATAGAGAGTGGGGTTCAAAGTCTTTAAGGGACCATGGGTCACTACCTACAGTCAGTCTGAGAGTAACTGGCCAACTGTCAACAAGCCATAAATTCTTTACCTGCACACTTTGTTAATTATACCATATCACTCACTTATATTTTAAATACATTTGGTTCTGTAATTCTGTTTAATAAATATCACCTAGACACATAAACATTGTGTCTTCCAAAGACTACTTATCTTAACTTTAAGATTAGATTCACAAGTGCATCGACCGATACTTGAGAGTCTTCGTTACTTCAGAATCACGTGTCCATTGTCAAACCATTTGACCAGAGATCGACAACAGGAAAAGCTTAGTCTTCGTACACGCACCTCGTCATTGAAAGTTGAGCAAAGCGCGGATCGTTCGAATGGCGCTGCAAGCTCCGAACACGAAGCACGAGGCTTAATTATCTCGCGGTTTGTCCGCTCCCGTAAGACGAAAACCTGTCCCCCGACGCGTGAAAGAGTCCCTTCCGGATCGCACCCTGTCACCGTCGCCGGCTTAACGCGATAGAAACATCGCGCCGCGGAGGGCAAATAATGGGACGAGTCGCGCACGCCGCTCGTTTCCACGCCGAGCGAGCCCGTTGTGTACGCGACTCCGGGAAAAAGCGCATTGTCGCCGGCGGATGGAAGTCGCACGCGAGCATCCCCCCGGAAGCTGAACTGAAGTGCAAACGCGCGCGCGATATCCACGCTTCGGCGCGATGGAATCGCCGGAAACAAAGCCTTCGCGTGGCGAAAATCCACGCCACTGGCAATAATTCTATCCACCGGTCGACGACAGCCTCATCTTCAAACGCTTGCTTCGGTGAAGCGGCTCTTCTCCTTGGCCATTGTCTAAATGTTTTATCGAGACGAGGGATGAAAAGTCGGGTGGCAAAATTCACGCTGCTAGGGATTATAGGGTCGACTTTCATTTTTTACAACGGAGACTCCTATGTCGTTGTTGAAACGATGAAAAGTGAGGAATTCTTCGTGTCGTGGAAATTCACGTCAAACGCTTGTTTCGGGGAACCAGTTCTCCTTAGGCATCGCGTAAATGTTTCATCCCGATGGGGGAGGCTAAGTTTCGTGGTGAGATTCGAACGCTTTGCTGCTTCGTTCGCAACTTTGCAAGAAATTCATACTACGTCGTTGATGTTGTCGCGGCCGGCACACTTCAAATCCGATGGACTGCTGATGGAGATAAAGATGTGGCGGTACTCGGCGACGATGTATATCGTCGAAGTGCCTAATGAGCCATCGATATCCCAACGGTCCTTTCGCCGAGTGTTCTAGAAGAAGGCGTGCGTGGCAACGGTCGTGTACATCTAATAAACAACAACAAAGGGGCAACAAAGAAAAGAATCCGTTTGGTTTCGCCAAACTTAGCGCCATAGCGAAGCAAACACTATTAGGGATACGTGATTATTAACTCTTGATAGTTAATCGTTAATTGTTGATCGTAAATTGTTAACTGTTGATTGTTAACCCATTTGCATCCAAGCGCGGATTATTACGCGCGCTGCGACTGCTTTTTATTTCAGTCGCTAAATATTCTTCAGATGTAAGAGTTTACGTTTGACCCGTTTGTCAGCATCTCGTCTATATCAGTTTATTGTATTGACCATTTTAAAGAAATCCGCGAGAAATAATTTGATTTAATTTCTTATTTCTTATCATTTTTAAATAAATAATTTTTCTTTTTTCCTCTGTTATAAAGAATGTAAGACGCGATGTTTGCGAAGTAACATTGTCTACCAATCGTTTTCAACAATAAATTTCGGATAAACTCCATGAAGAATTCGGATGTCATTTATTGCATCTACGACCGACCGCGCGCGGTGATAGGGACCAGTCCTCTTAAGTAGAGCCATAACGCAAATAGGTTAATAGTTCAATAAACTTTGTTGAACGTCAAGAGCATCTCTTGTGGGCACCTTCACCAACAACCACTTCAAATTTTTTAAATTGTTGGACTGTAACGCGTAAAATATGGAATTCTTAAAACTGCCCCTGCATTCGTCTTACGCAGTTCAATTAACGCAAACATCCTCATTCCACGTTCAAAGATGAACCAGGTTTACCCACAGCGGCGAATGCCGATCGTCTCTTCCATTACGCGGCGAACGTAATATATCGAGTGTAGCGTATGCTACTAGTGGCTGGTATCACGCGATCCTCTTAAACAAAGAGAGCGATCCATGATTTAGCCGGGTGCTTTTCGCGAGGCAATCTGCGCCGGTGTTACGGCGTTATCTCACGGAATCCTGGTTTCCATTCGATGGCTCACCGTTCGAGCTTCGGCTCGCGGCTGCCCGCAATTTACAGTAAGCCTTGGCCGCCGCGCGTTTTTTAATCTCGCCATAAAACGCAGCGGGGCTTTCAATTTTATTGTCACGGTGGGGGCATCGTCGGCGGTGGAGAAGCGAAAGGCGGCCAACGCAACGGCCGGCAAATCATCGGTAGGCGAAGCTTAGCGATAAAATAAATTAACCGGAAAGCTACCGGGTTGCGGGCGCGCTTTCGGCGCGAACGTCGCGCTGGTAATCACGCCCCGTAAATAACGATTCAACGTTCGATTTATCGGCCGAGGCGAACGCGCGGCAAAGCGCGTATATAAAAACCGGCCCGCTATGGAACACAGCGAGCATAAAACGCGAGACGAATCGTAGTCGCTGCTCGATGCCTCCGATTTAATTATTCCACGCCTTTTGCCGAGGATTTCGCTACCAACGAATATTCCCTCTTCCATGTTTTTTTCAGTCGTTTATTTTTTTCCTCTGGATTGCGCGTGGTTCGCGGCCAACGAGATTATTTTCTTGGTTCTTAAGGAATTAAGGAATTCAAAGTGATAGAGCATCTCGGTTTAATTCTGCTTCGTTTTTCCAGTGAATTTAATGGATTAGCGGCGAGAGTCGGTGGAAGGAGAGAAGGAATATTTATTTCCTGTGATTTCCAGAGGAAGATTGTTCGCGATAATTTAACGCGTTCGTGAGGGATTTAAGAACGACGAGCGATCTCATTTTTATCGATTTTTTCTATTGAATTTAATGGGCCAACGATGCTGTATGTTTTATTTGTGGGAACAGTAAGAGGAATATTTATTTCGTAGGCGTACGGTTTTCATAAACGGGTTGGTAATGTATTTGTAGATAAGAACGTTAATTAACATCTACCGACGTTATGTTTATTCCGTTATCGCTCTCGTTATTAGATCCTAATCGTAAGTATCGTATCCGTAAGTTAGAAACGTTTAACAATAGATTTACATATCACTGCGAACAAAGATCTTAATTTTCTTCATTATTTTAAGATCTTGTCAGTGCTGATGAATAAATCGAATTTTTTTATACAAATCTTGTGATAGTAATTAAATCACATGATATTTTCGACGAATAAAGGAGTCAACGTGAAATAAATGAAACAAGCCTTGATGATTTTTGATATGACATAGTCCACGATGTTTAGAGAAGAAAAAACGGAAACGTTATGTTATATTCGAGGCAGAACAAGGCGATAACTCAGAGAACACAGGCTGGAACGTGGCAAATTTCGCGAGGATCGCGCCGGATGATCTAACGATCCTGGGATCGTCGTAAATCCGTGGTGGATTTTATCGAATGGCGATCGTATGTTGGCGCGATGACGCACTCATGCGCACACGTGCGGCCTTTTCTCTTCTTCCCCATTTGCCGTTATTATTCATCCAACGGCTGCTGAAAAGGATAATCCCTTGTCGCTGTTTGTACAAGTATGATTCTACTGATTTAAATGCTTCGATCGATCGTTTCTTACAACGTTTCTTGATCGTTCCACCGTCTTCTATTACTAGGAATCCTTTCGATGTAGCATATTTGGAGAGATTATAATTTCTAATAGGAGACTAAAAAAAAAAAAAACGATGAAAAATGACGAGACATTAATTTTATGTTGGTAATTATTCGTTAAATTTATCTTCTCCTGTTACTGAGACATCTTATCTTCCTCACTTTTCATCGTACGTCAAAACCAATCTATACACTTTCACTTTTTTCCTTTCGATGTGCTACAACCACCTTACACTAAATCAAACAAAGTGGAACAACTGAATAAAAACTCGTCGACTCTCTCAGACAGAAAACTTCGTAATTCTATAATTCCACCTTCAACTACAAATTACTCTTCGACAACCATCCGCCCCATTCCGATCAAATTTACTGAAAACAAGCTCAAACGTCGTCCAACGTCTCGTTCCACTTATGCCATAAACGATATGCATATCGCTAAATAATTATTACTTTCGTATCATCATCATCATCATCATCATCATCGAACCTCTACTGCAATCTTCTTGTGCAATGAATCTACAGGAAAAGTCTAAAAAGGCCAAACCTAAATAAAAAGAAAAACCAAAAGGATTATCGCAATCAAATCGATCAAAAACAAACACAAACTTCGTCAAACCTCTCGTTCCATTCCTATCGTAAATATGTATATATACATATCACTATGTAATTAGCAACTTTTTCTCATCATAATCGTCTTCAACAATCTGCTCTCGCGATCGTTCAGAAGCTGATACACGTGCCAGACGTCGATGCACGTAAACCAAGTGACAGAGCCAATCTACAGGTGTCCTGGTGAATCGTCTAGTTTCTTCGATTCGGTGGGTTAACGAGGCTGGAGGCCGCGGTCGAAGGAAGCCAAAGTTTGCCCGAGGCGATCTGGAGATCGGCCTCGGCCGATAGAGCCGTAACGCCGAAAATTAGCGCCGTCTGAGAAACAAATACTGCGAAGGGGGATCCGGCGAGCCGGCTATCGAATAAAAGGAAGAAGAGGAGCGACGGTGGCGAGAAAGAGGACAGAGGAATCGTATGAAAAGCGAGTGGGACGAGGATGCGACCGGAGACAAAGGGAAAGGGAGAAGAATTTAGGGACGTGGCTGCTCACCGCGCTTATATCGTCCTCGTCGCCGTAGTCCTCCTCGTTCTCGCACATCACCGCGGGCTCCTGAGGTTTCCTGGAAGCGAGAGCTCGCTTCCACCTGCCACACACTGCGGGAACACCGAGAACATTGCCTGTACTGGGTGTTCTCGAAGTTTAGCGCGATATTCGCGCCGATGATACGTTTGACATCGTAGAATTCGGTTTGGAAGAGAAAAAAGGACGAGCAGTCATCGTTTGGCGACTATATTTCGTGCTTTGAAAGTTTGACCGAGGAGTTTAGCTTTTACAACAAAGGAAAATTGGAATTTTTGAAAGAGACACGAAGAATATTATGGATTTTGTAGGTGTCCTCGAAGTTTGACACTGTTGAACGTGGTTTGATGTGAGATTCGCGCTATGGCGCGTTTGATATCGAAGAATCGAGGTTTTTGGGAGGGAAATAAGGAAGATTACGGGTTTTGCATCGGTGGTTTTAGTGGATATTTTAATTGTTTGGCTGAGTTGCTCGAGGTTTGACGATAAGTCTGATAACAGAGAAATAGTCGTTTGGAATTTTTGGAAGAGACATAGGAAGTATCGTGGTTGTTTCTAAAGTTTGCTTGCGTTGTATGGCGTTTGTCGATGCATCCGATATTGAAGGAGTATAAGCTTCGGAAGAAAAATTGGGAATAATTCTCTGTTTTAGATATTCATGTCGATCGAAGCGTTTGTTATGTAAGAATAAGCAAAGGCGGTAGATTTTTCCACTATAGAGGACGTTGCAGCAAGTAATCTGTTTGATAGTACGCAGAGTCGTATGAAATTGCGTGGGCAAAATGATACACTTCGTTACGACAATCCGATGAATGCCACAAGGTGTTTAAGTATAAGACATCGATACGTATGGCATTACGGAACAGATCGTCGACATATGACACAAAAGAAGGTTCCGTGAAGGATTGATATTCTTCCGTGGAGCCTGTTATTCATAATCCAAGAAACTTCTCAGAACTTCTAATTAATTAAATTACAAAAAAAAAAAGAGAAGCTTATTCTCAGAACGAAATTAATAATTCCAACATTTACCCAGAAGGAAAATGACAGTAATTTTTCTGCCAATCAACATCAAACCTACCCACGGTATTATGACTTTATCGAACCAACAAAAACTCTTGCAAACCAGTCTGCTTCTCTCCAAACCCTTCAAATTCTGTTCGAAACCTACCATTCGGCCAAAAAACGTGGCAAAAGGAAGGTTGCCGGATCCGAACGTTCCAGGAACCTAACCCATCCTCCCGAAGAGTGTGCTCCCAACCGAGCGTAAGGGTACTCGTCTCTTATAAAATCATAAGGCCGAACACGTGTCCGTGTTCCACGGAGAAGCAGAGCCGAATTTCTTTTTCCGTAATCTGTACGAGGGGCCATTAAACCGGAGGATGCCTCGTCGTCGAAAGGAATGTCACGGGGTTACGCCCTTTCTCATCGACCAAAACGGCCCCCGATTCCTCGATGCTCGTTAACGGTCCGTGCCACGTCGTTCGTCGTCTCTTCTACAAACCGACACAGTCGTTCTACCGTTTCTCCTTCGCCTCTCTCTCCCTCTCTCTCTCGTTCGTGTCTTATCGAATGCCTTAAAAGTTACAGTTTTTTAAAAGTTAGAGAGGGGCCAGTGAAAAGAGCAGTTTTATCAGACGATTTACAGCTTTCAGCGGTCTCGTGAGATGTTCGAACAGATAATTTGCTCATTCGACAAGTATACCGGTGATTTTGTATTGCAGGACGACGCAACTGCTGCGTTAAGCTACTGAAACGAGCGTTTTTAATGATTGATCGATTAGTCGGATTTTAAGAATATAGACCTGCACATATTAGGAGTCGTGTTACATTTTTTAGAGCGACGTTTGATCAATTTTTACTACGTTTAAAATTATTCGGTAGAAGGCAACGAACAGGAATTCTATTAAACGTAAAGATATTTTCGAAGAAGAAGTTCATTCTCGATTTAGAAGCTTGAATTGTCAAAGTTTGAGGCAAATCTTGTAGTTTCTTGATTGGCTGTGGAATTTACAATGAGATTTATCTAGGCCTCCGTTTAACTGTCTTTTGGATAGGTTTTCCTCTTTCGAGAAATGCTCGCTTAAACATACTTCTACTTAAACCAGGAAACGTATGTACGTCTTTTTTCCTAAATAAAAATTGCACAAGAGTCAATGTAATTAGTCTATAACGTAAGCACAAAGTTTCTCGTGTCTCTTCTCTACCAAAGAACCTACGCTGCTCAACACAGCACACACGTTATGTGCAATAAATCTAGATACGATGTTTATGTTCGTTTGAATATTTAATCGATTCTACGTTTCCAACGGAGTACTTCCTACAGTCTCAACGAAGTTCACCGCACGTAGGCTTGCACGTTGATTTATTCATGGCTACCGTTGCTCGAAAAACAAGGAAAGCGCGGCGGAACAAACGATAAAAAGAAGCCTGGAAGTTTTTCAGGAAGGTTAGTCCAGCGATTCGAGTCGGTCGTCAGCATCCTCCCGCGGGATATTTTGCCGAAGCATCGCAAGGATAATCCGGCTTACCGTCCTTCTGTGTGCTCCACGTGAATGAGAATCGATCCCACCCTTCGTCACGATATTCAGCACAGTAGGCAGATGCTACCAAAAATCCCTGAACGGCCTTTAAAGTCGTCCGATCGGCCGATTTTTCATCCCCCTTCTTCACCGTTGAGTTCAAGTTCTCTGTAACTTCGCTTTATGATACTCGATGGTCTGCTAATCTATCGTGATTTTCACATCTATTTTTTCCTAGCTTTCGCTCTTCGTCAATTTTCTTCTAGATCTGTCAGTTTGTTTTTTCTTTTTGAACCAATCTTTCCTGATTCTATGCGAGCTTGAACTCACGAACTGGCTGTTAGAGGCGAAGGTGAGAGTTGGTATCTTGATCTTGTTGTATTTTAAAACTTCGGTTTTCGTTCTCGAGCATGCGAGGTTCATGCGAATCAGCCAGAGCGCAGAGATAACTCGGATCGACTCTCAATCTTCCCTCGAGTTGCAGTTCAACTCGCGGAACCTCACAATTCGTAAGTACTAACAATCTATTAAAAGGAAGCTGCCCTCGCACACTCGGTACATCCACATTTAGGATCTCTAATTGATTATCAGAGTCTTAAGACCTGAAACAATGGATCGTCGCAACGGATGTCCACGCGGCGACAACCTGACTTGTATTTATCGGTGGAAGTAGAAGCGGCCGTATTGTTCCGTGGTACGTTCAAAGGGGTTCAACCGGTGCACGAAGGTGCTTTCTCAGACGCTACTCGTTTATGGCGGCTAATTACCGTAATTGGCCCGGCCGTTATAACGACGACGTTTAAGGATACTCGCGCCGTTAGCATACAAAAGTACAATAATTCGAAGGAGGCGCACCGAGCGATTTCTCTTAAGGCAGTCGCAGCTTCCATAATGGTGTACGCGAAACGTTTCTCGAACGTGCGCTCTACTCTTTTTGCGATGTTCGAGAGAGAAACCGCTGGCCCCGGCGAGGAAGTCCGAGCCACGCCGTTCCAACGTACGGCAACCAGCCGTGGGCTCGGTGTAAATTGGAACGTTCGGATTATAGCTCCCGATCTTGAGGAATTTTAATTTCCTGACCCCCTAGAACAGTATACTTATCCATCCGTTATTTCTCTTTTCCACTTATTTCTTCTGCTTCTGTTTTCTTCCTTTTTTTTCTTTTTTACCTTTTTTTCTTCTCGTCGGACGTCGGCGTTGATGATTGAATATTGCGGAATTTGGTGTACGGTGGAAGGAGGAACGAGGTTTCTTAAATTTCCTCTTCGTTTCTTTTCGGAAGGAGATACAGTGGCTAGAAAAAGTATTCGCGTACAGTTGCTTTTGTTTCTATAGTGTGTATTTTATTAATCAGATTTCATCGAATTTCGTATTGTTTGGTAAAACTCTTCGTTGGAAAATAGAGAGATAGGCAATTATTTCTTATAGCCACGTCCGTGTCCTTTTCTTCGTGTCAGGTGTCAGGGTTGATGAATGAATTTTAAAGGAGGCTACTTAGGAAACAGGAAGGCGTTGTAACGAGCGAAATAGGATTCTTTAGTTTTTCGTTTCTCGGAGCAAGCTACTGGCGGACAATTTTTCTTCAATTTTTCATTAACGAAAAATCGGAAGTTGCAGAAGATTCCCATTCACCTACTCGTATGAAAGCTTCTCATTTCTTCAAAGAAATTTATCCAAGTTCAAAACAGGATAAAGTTTAAATAAAGCAAAGATAAAGGCAGAGATATCAGACAAAGAAAGAAGGACCTGACACTCTCTAATTTCTCTTTCGTCTTTCTAATCTCCCTAACATCTCGTAATCTCTCCTAACTCGTCGATTCATTAGTGCCGCCATAATTTCCCAGTTTGTATACGATAAGCTGTTTAAATGGTAGATTATTTGTTACGGGCAGCCTTCGTCGTCGTCTAAAACGTCTATGTCGTAGAACAAGGTGGTCCAGAATGTCGCAGCAAAATCAATGTCGAAGCAATTGAAGCCGTGCGGCTGAGGGCGTTCTTCGGATTTTATTAATCGTGTTATGTCTGCCGCGCGAATCACCAGCTCCGACCAACGCTATGGAGTCAACAAAGCTTATCGTCGCCAGTTTTTTCCATGCTTGACACGATAGCACATAGGTTTTACGACACTCGTTGCGACACACATGCTCTTTTATCGAGCATCTTCTTCGCTAAGTACGATATTAGCAAGAATAATCCCTTTTTCGGTATACCAAGCGTCCTTGACTTCGATCCGATGGTTCGATCATCATCGGTTTGTTCGTCGCTCTCATGGTAATTTAGACGCGTCTTTGTTGCTGTATCGAAATTTTCCTCCTTGTATTTTCATTATCGTTTTCGGTAGGAATATTCTCCCTTTGGTTCTGTGAAATAAAATGTTGATTTCGTTTGAAGATTTTCAGTATGTTCGTACGTATGCTACAAATGTTAATCACGAGCCACCATGTTGCTTATTTTTATGTACGCTCAGATCAAGAAGGACGTTGCATTCTTCGTTAAACGATCTTCGTTTTAGTATTTTTATTTTCTATTTACATTTCCATATACGACAATACGTTTATTGTAAAATAAAGAATTTTTAACCTCGTTCCAGAGATCATTTTCCGTATCCTCGTGTCCCATAAGCTTCGGTCATGGTGTACGAAAATTGGTCGCGTGGCGTCTATCATTTTTATTCTACGCTTTGTGTGGTTTTTTCTTTACAAAGTCTGTCTACGTCAGAGTACAATAGAGGCTCTAATGTTAAATCGTTATCGTAGAAGCGTTTCGCAAACTCGGCTCTACGTTGCTCAAGCTGTAACCATCGGTTATTGTCAGTCGCATTAGGTGTGAGAATCAGTCGAGAAACAAGTGTCCGGGGTGGACGTCTCAAAAATCAGCCTATTCATCGTGAAAAAACAAGTTCGCGTGCAAAAGTAAGAGGAAAAATTCCACGGGACGTATATACTTAAGAGAGGTTCGACTTACCAACAGGTCCAGCTTACCAAGAAGCATCCATCTCGTCCGAAATCGAACCATCATCTTGGCTGGCGAGCCACTCCCACAGTTTACGCTACCCAGCACGCTCAGCTCGCCGACGTTTCAATAAAATTCTCACCTGTGCTTCGTAGCCTGTTGGAAACTTCAATTGGGCCCCTGGAGCGGCTCTCAGCGCGCAGTTGGGGCACATGTTGCGTTCCGCGAGCCTTCAGCCTCGCGGAGAACGTCGCAAGAACGTCGAAAGTCGGAGGAGAAGGATTTCAATTCCGCGTGACCACGGCCGGTATTTTCACGAAGCCACGACATTCCAACGGTTGGCAGCGGTGTCCGAAGCGATGCTAGAAAAAGTGAAAACACGCCGAAATGCCTGGCCAGGCGTTCCGTGACGCGCGCTCCAGCGACAGAAGGCGCCCTTTCTTCCCGCGGGATGATAATTCCACGGCGTGCACTGAGTTCCTCCCTAACTGCTCTTCGCCGCGTGCTGATGCTCTCTCTCGCGACAGCATCCGCTTTTTATTCAGCGGGAACGCGCCTCGGTCCGCTGTCACAGCGGCCACGATTGACTCGTGCACGTTTCTATTCCGGACTTTCGGCATTCCAATGAAAATCCCGTGGATAAGACGAGGGGGCGACGGAGCGCGGTACGCGAGCATCGTAGATTTTTCATTCCAGCGATACGTCTTTATAGAATTGTCGCTTGAACGATGAAATAGGATCCGACGAGTAAACTCGTGTAGGATCTGTAGAATTTGACCAATAGACTTGGCATTAATTCTTTTTCCCTGGAAATTATTAATACGCGGTTAAGCGGAGAAGAAAGAGCGTAACACAGCAGAATGGGAATCGCAGTGATATGATTTCATCGTGGTAGAAAGAGTAAATGATCGTAGGTGAATGATACAATAAGCGTCGAAATGCACAGTCCAAACGAATGTTTAGCATAGTCGGGTTTCAGGGCTAATGGCTTTTATGTGGGTTTGGTTAATGTTTGTTGGAGTACGAGTTAGAATATTGGGTTGGCAACTAAGTGACTGCGGATTTGTCAATACCATCTAATGACAAAATCCGCAGTCACTTAGTTGCCAACCCAATAGATGGAAAATTGTGAAACAGAAATGAATAGACAGGTGATAGAGTTTTGGGAACAAACTGAAGCTGTCCTTTGTAGGTTGAATTATCGCTGGCTGAAAATTGTACCGATAAGACGAGGAAGAAGAGCGCAATGTGTGTTTGCAAGTTCTTAATGGACATTACAGTGATGTATTGGACGTGGAAAGTTGACGTGAGTGAACGATGCAATAAGCTTTGATAAATAAGCGACAGAGTTTGGGATATTTGGGGTTCGAATAAAATCAAAATACGTCGTTTCTTTACCTTCTTCTTTCGTATTGGTTCAAGGCTGGTTTAAAATACAAATTAATCGATAGATGACAAAATTGTGAGAACATTTGCAAGATGATTAAACTCAGAGTTAATCAAAATACGTCATTTCTTTACGTTTTTCTTTCGTATTGGTTCAAGGCTGGTTTAAAATACAAATTAATCGATAGATGACAAAATTTTGAGAACATTTGCTAGATGATTAAACTCAGAGTTAATTACTTGTGTGCAATATGTAGTCGCGGATTTAATCAAAATTTTGTCAACCATATACTTTATTCGATAATTATATTTTATTCCAATGAATGTTACTGCAATTATCTGATCGAACTGTGTCTGTTGATCGGCGGTTCCAGGCAGATGTTCCCTCAGATGAAGTTCCGAGTTTCCGGATTGGACGCGAAGGCCAAATACATCCTCCTGCTGGACATCGTCGCAGCGGACGACTACAGATACAAGTTCCACAACAGGTAAGGGTCTAGGTGAAACTTGTAACAGTATAATTGTCATGGTTAGAACGCTCTAACGATTCGAATAGTTCCACGAATCGCGATCACGAACCGCCAAGCTGTTGCGTCCAAGCTTTCGTGACGACCGCGAACACGGAAATTAATGCAATTATCCGATTACTCGTACGTTACCACTTCCTCATCGACATCTTTCACCGGAACATATTTTTCTCTTTCCTTTTTCTTCGGCTTGTAATTTTTAAAGAAAAAAAAACTTGAAAGCAACTTTTCCTCTCATTAGCTGTTTTTACTTTAATTTAATTGTTTGCTTCATGTCGGATAAGAAAGTTCACCCATCTTCTTTCTTTTTTCTCTTTTAGAAAAGAAACGAAGGATGCGAAAAATGTAGAAAGTCGTTCATTAAAATAATAATAACATTAATTTGTTAAATAAAATTATGGTTTTCTTCTTATTTCCATCACGAACGAAACGATAGAACTTTTTCTTGGTTAATAACTGTCGAACTGAGTTTCATAACGTCCAATTTTCTCGGCGAGAAGTTTATGTCTCGAAATGAGGAGTTACCAAAAGCACCGTTTATCCGCCGATAGCGTTCAGCCGGCAATTTTAACCGACATTTTTCTCAGGAAAAAGATTTATACTTCGAAATTATCACCTACCAAAGTTGGATTACACAGGCGACACTTTCGCTTCGATTTTAGCGCCTCATGCTTATCAGGGCTCGAAGATTACGCGCCACTTGAAATAACGAGCCTGAAATTGAAGCCAGCCGTTAACCACGTGTATCGATTTATAACTTAACTCGTCGTTTTCTTTCCTGGTCCACGTGTCCATGAAAATTATAGTTTCCACGAAGTCTGATTAAAATGATAAATGTAAACAAGAGAGTTTTAACGAGAAAGGAAATCGAACTTCTTCTTCTATCGTAACTTCCGCTCTTTTAATCGATCAACGTGTTTTTCTTGTAACCCAAATTTCTCTCTTGGTGTCATACGTTGTCGCCATATATTTTCCATGGTGCAGAATTCTAAATTTCTAAATAAAATTCTACTTAACACGATCGGAGTTCTGAATAGCAAAATAATATTCTAAATTGCTAAATAAAATTCTACTTTCTCCGATCGACGTGCCACGTTGTTAAATAAAATTCTACTTTCTTTAATCTTCCAAATTTCTACATTTACGTAAATACCCACGATTGCACAGTAATATGCAAACGAGTAGGGGAAGAAGAAACCTCGCCGCTGTTCCAGTTTTTCCAAACAAACTGCTTTGTAAAGTAACTTGCAATGATTCCAACCGAGCGATTCAACCTTCTGCCAGTCATTAGCTCGCCATTAACTTTTTCCTGGATGGCCGAAACGTGCAGACACGCGTTCTCACGAGCGTTGCCACAATCGTCTAGCTCCGTTTAACGTTTTTCCGCGTCGCGAGGGTGCTAAACGGAACATAATCGGCCGGCCGGGAAAGCAGCCGGGAAATTCGTCGACCGACTTCGCGAAAACCACGTTGGGCTTCGAGATTCCTTGTCACGTAAATGGCGATCCTCTATGGTCGCGCTCGTTCTCACGAACGTACGAAACGGTATTCTTTTTCTATTCGCTTTCTTGCGTCGGCCAAATCGTTTATGCACTCTCATTTCCCGCTTTTAGAGCCACGGTGTTTGTCTTAAACAGTTCATATCTCCTTATTTAGAGGTTCTTTAGAGTGGAGATGTTGGCGCGAGATTTGAAACTCGTGATATCCTTTGGAGAAATCTTGATTTCTTTGGTGAAACGTAGAATGGGGCAATAATGGTGGAAAATTTGAACGATAATTGAGTTGCACAGAAAAAGTGACCAACTTTGCCGAGATTAATCGTTTAGTTTCTCGAAGATTACACTTTAAATAATTCTGCCTGTAATGCGATTAGTTTTCATATATAATTAAAATAATGCTTCGATTTAATCGAATAATCGAACTGTCCTAATTTTTCTAGTTCCTCTTGGCGACAAATTTTTCAATAAAATGTACGCAACATCTAATAAATGTCTATAGTTATAGATAAATGTCTATAAATTTCGCCATATTTATTCGCGAAAATAACCTGCAAATAACAATTTTCTAAGATTCCACGGCCGTTATATTACGTTAGCAACTAAGTGACCAACCCAATATTTCCACCCCAAACGTCAGCGTCGACTTTTCTCAAATTCCACACGATATCACGTCCCTTTCGACTCTCGAGTCCCAAAGAAATAATTTAATATGGAACTTTGGTAAATCTGAAAGTGAAAGAAAAATGGCCAAGTCGACTGCAGATACCGGGTGGCAAATAGGAAGCGGATGAAAAGGTGTCGATCGAGCGAGTTTCTCGGCTGATTCCTCTAAGCACCGGCTATCACGATTGTTGTCTTTGAAGGGAGGCGTGTCTGGTCGTTCGAATCCATCGCAGGTGGGTCAAAACGAGCGGACGAAGAAGAACTCGTCGAACGAGTTCCAAAGTGGCTGCGGTCGTCCGAGTGATGTAATCGTTCGTTGTGGTCTGCCTTTCGATTGGCCGTGTGTCGACTTCTCTGTTCGCGGATCTCGCCGTTTGGTTCTCGTTGCATTCGCCAATTGTTTCTGTATCGAGTGTCTGGTCCCGTAGAATGAGACAGAAGCAGCTGGAAATTTCGACTTAACGTGAAAACTATGCTGAAAATGGTCAATTCTTAACTCTTCATAGGAAATTTAAGTACACGTAGTTTACAACGATTTTTGTGGGGAAAGCTAACCGTGTACGTTTGTGGGAATTTCCTTTAATTTTCTGTAGAGAATAGAAATTAAGGATCGTCATTCTGATTTCCTGGCAGAAACTTCATTGTTTCATCGTCGCCAGTGTCAACACTTTGCATCTTATTGACACTGTTTTGGAAGAACAGTCGTTTCGATTTTATGCTGACATTTTTCGGAAAATATTCAAACTCCTCCATTGTCTGTTGAAATAGGAGTGAAATTTGTCGGTATGAACATCTAGGTGTCGTAGGAAGATTAGGCAAATATCTTTGTTCGATTAACGCGAGCTTCTGATATCATTAACCATCAGAAGTGTCTGATCGACATACTCGATAGATGAAGAAATCGACGTGTTCCTTTGTTCATTTCTACCCAATCGTAAATAATTTTCCAACAATTTCAAGATCTTTCGATACGTCTATTCTTACGTGTATAAAAATCCTTGAATCTTTTGAAAATACTCAGAAAGGTGTACAGTCTCAGGTTCCTAAATTTCCTTTCTTTAAAAGCAAACTGTATAGAAATTGAAGAGATCTTTTTACCGCTTTTCAATACGTTTGCAATTTGAATATGCAGCAAGCGGACGAGCACGTGACAAGCTTACGCATGTGAAATACGTTCGAATCTGTCGAATCGTTGGAAAAGATGTAAATTTTCCTGCTTTATAAAGAGATGTTACGATTGAAAAGATTTTTAATGATTTTTTGAACGTGTTTGTCGAGTAGCAGGTGGATGGTAGCGGGGAAGGCAGACCCGGAAATGCCGAAGAGGATGTACATCCATCCTGATTCGCCGAGTAGCGGTGAGCAGTGGATGCAGAAGGTGGTGAGCTTCCACAAGCTCAAACTGACTAACAACATCAGCGACAAGCACGGCTTTGTAAGTACTGTACGTAACGCCAACCAAACAATTACTTACTTACTAGCCTAAGTTGGAGCTCCGAGTCTCGCAATTAATCGCTAACGTTTGCCCGGCTAACGACCTAACGATCGACCGATTAAAAGCTCGTTAGGCCGCGTGCACGCGGCAGTCTCCGTCCTCGACGATGACCACTTTACTACTTCGTTTCGCCAATTTTCTATCTGTTACATTAACATATAAATTTATTAACGCAAAAAATTAATCTATTTGGTCGATCGCTTACAACTTCGCGTATCCATATGAGCCTGCAAATTAATTCATGGAAAAAATTATCGTTTAAAACTTGCCGCATGTTTTCTCAATGTTCTGTTTTCTATACCACGGTGTACGTTTATTAACGCGAAAGATTAATTCGTGGCAACCGAGTGGTCGATCTCTTACAACTTCCTGTCTACGTCGTGAATTTTCTATCTGCCATATCGCTCTGCAAATTCATTAGCATAAAAGGTTACCACTCAAAACACAAGCCATTCCTAAGATCAAGAATACGCTCATAAGATCTAATAACTTGAGCAAACTCGCTCGCTCTGCTCTCCACCTCCACCTTAACAAACAACGAGCTCCCAATACGCTGCCACGTTTCCCTATATCAAAATCTAAAAACTTGGCGGTATCAACCTGTTCCTGTTAATCGTTATAGATAGCATAAAATCTACCAAACGCGAGAAAGCCCAAATTGCCATTGATCTATCCCTGATAGCTGTTATGAATACTATAAAAACCTAACAATCTGAGCGATCACCTCGTACACGTCACTACCTAGAAAACGACAAGCCGATGATATACTGTCCCGTTAGTCTGTATGAAGTGCAGAGTGCAGAAAGCACTCGAATTAACCTATCTGCGAGAATTCGTGTGCCCATAATCCCAGCGGATTAAGTTATCGCGATGGATTTCGGCGTCAAGTAGTTGCAGCAGCCGGTGTCCCGATGGTGGCCTGGCCCGCTCCTCTCTATTAGCCTCGCCCTTGCCTCTTCCTGCCTCCTTGCCGGGTTGCATATAGTGGTCTCTCGATCGTTTTCTGTGAGAAGAAGACGAAGACGAAAAGAGAAAAGGGAGAGAGGGGAGGCCGTGGGTCTGCGGAAGCCAACGTCGGACCAAAGAAGCCTGGTTCTTTCAGCGGCCACCACTTCCCCTGGCCCCCTTTTGCCCGGTGGACGCTGCACCGTTCTCCTTTTTTGCGAATCCTTTTTGCGGCAGTCCCATGTCGGCGTCCTTTGAAGGATCCTGCATCGCTGGCTCGTGAAATCTAGTCCTCCAGGCCGGGGCCCAGAGCGATGTCAATGGTTGGCACAGCCCGACCTTTGTTACGACCAGCAGCCTTTCTCTTCCTCCTCGTCCTCCACCTCCTCATCCCTTCAGCCTACTCTCGTCTCTCTCTTCTCTTCTCTGCCCTGGTCTTCTGGTCCGATCGTTCCAATTTCTTCGTACTGCCGCACGGATTTCCTATTTTCTCAGCCTCTACTTCGATTTTTCCGGTTCATCGCGAATTCGATCTGCACGCAGCCGGGGGCAATCGCGATACGTACGCTCGACGTGTACTCGCAGATTTTTTAATGCCAGACGGTAGGTGCGATACAAGAACCGATAATAGGTTAATACGATCGAGTGAAATGGTGTCTGGTCCAAGTTTAATTCGGAATAGATGTTTCTGGCACTTCCTTATACCTAGAATTCTGAGATAGAGATGAATAAACGAATAACTTTGGATTTGGTAAGGCGAGTGGAATTAGGATCAATGTATTTATCAACTTCTCGCTCGTTTCCATATCTTCCTACCGCTGTATGATGAAACACCGTGTGTCATATGCGCCAGCAGGTTTCCCATTTTCTCAGTCTTCCCTTGCATTTGTTCAGTTCATTGTAGATAGGTACTGGATAGAGTTAGACACCTAAAACACGTATTTGCAGATTTCGTGACGAGAATTATGGTAATACATTTACCACGTAAAATGGTGGTGACAGTTGTCAACGAATGACAAAGTTTGAGAATATTTGGAAATTAATAAAATTACGTGGAATATGTGTTTTCCATATTTCTTTACACGAGCAACTCCAAGATAAAGAATGATAAATGAACAACGATATTGGGAAGACGAATAGAGTTAGGGTCGGTCTCTTTGTCAACTTCTTGGATGTTTTGATTTCTTCTTATCGTTCTATGGTGGAGCACCGGCTGCCGATACGCCACACCAGGCTTCTTCTCAGTCTTTTTTTTTTCGTCTTTCCATTTTATTCCGAATGGGTCCTCGATGAGGTTGGAGGTAACCACCGTGTTAACCACGGTTCACTTGTGTCTTCCAGACTCTATGAGCCTGTGCACGAGCCCAGAAAATGTATAAGAGGCAGTTCTAAGAGGGTTGTTGGAGCCGGTCAACCCTTTCCGAATTCGGGGAAGATTCGAGGAGCACGGTTTTCAAGTATTGCTTTGGTTCGCGATATGTGGGGCGGAACGAGGCTTTCAGAGGTGATCGTCAGCTGCTGGACCGTTATCTTGAGTGATTCGGAGATGTGTTGTTAGCTAGAAGGCTTTTTATTCGGTTTTCAACCCCTTTGTCACATGGATCGAGTCGTTTTTTCTAAATAAAACTCTAATCGTACGAGGTTTCCTATGGATTTTGATATTTATCTAGAAATGTACGTCGTTACAACGATGCAAACTTTCCCTCACGGACTATACTTCAATCTTAAATGCAGTCCGCTTTCATAAAAATAGGCGAAGGTGTTGAAATTTGCAGAATTTTTTAAACAGATTCGAAAGCAACGAAACGATGATCTAAATCTTCTCCAATTTCACGTGAATATATCATATGTCACTTTGAGAAAAGCAACCTACAACTCTTTCGAATTTCCAGCTTCTTTCGAAAATTAATTAAAAGTTGTTCGCAGGAGAACTCGGTTAAAAGGCAGACAAAGTGGCTACTACGAGTCCCTTGTTCCAGTGTACAGAAGACTAAGACATTCGAGTACATTTGCGTTGAAATATTCCAAACAACTTAATCCAACATAGGTGACCAATTAATGCTGTTAAAAAGGATTGCTCGAGTACTTTTCAAAAACCTGAAAACATCCTCGAAGCTGCGTAAGACCCTCTCGAGAAACACACCTCTGCTTACAAACCCTCTTCCACCCCCAAAACACAGTCCCGAAGTGTCCATCAAGTAACCACGAGAACCTTCATCTCAGGTAACAAAGAAAACCTCCAAGAACGACGACAAACTTCATCGAGTTTTCCACGAGGAATTGACCAAAGTCCGAATCCATTAACCCCGAAGACACGGTCCGATGAACAAGACGATCCCAAAAATTCCCGCGCTCCTGGCAAGCCAAATTCACAAAGATTTCAAGTCTCCTTTAAACAGAAAAGGAAAGGGAAGAAAAAGGAAAACGGGAGCAACAGGAGCTGACCGTTTTCCCCGGTGTTTGTTGACCTCGTGGTCCTTTAGCTGGAGCTGTGTTTGCTCGTGTGTCAGGGGTCTAAAGACGAGCACTCGAGGAAGCCATCTCGAAGGACTCGAGACGAGTCGAGTGTCTCATTTTTGTTTGTCGCCATGGGATTTTCCCGACAAAAGGCAGCCGAGGATTACGGATCCGTCCGCTCCCTATGAGTCCGAGTGCTGTTGGCGCTAATTTTCCTGATTTTCGCCTGACTTGTCTTCCAATTGTGTCGTGGTTCGAGGAAAATTAGGGAAACACCGAGAGTCAAGTCGAAATCCGTATTCCAAGGACGTCTGAAACTGTTTTCTTGGGACTGTCCAAGCTTCGTCTAACGATCCGCCTTTTGTTTAAACGGTTCTTAACGGTGATTGACTTTAAAGCGAAGCTATTAAATAAGGAGATTTTGGTTCGATAGGCGCGCCAAGGATGAAGCTTTTAATGGCGAGATTTTCGACATTCTTTAAGCGCTACTCACACTTTCACCTAAAAGTTTTCAAGATTCAAACGCAGTAGTTTAGTGCTGCCGAAGGCTCATTTGTACATATGGAAGGTCGTTTGTCTACTGATGGATCTTCGTCTGGTTAGTTCTGGAGGAAACCTTGGTTTAAAAAGTGTTTGAATGGTAGTAGGATTCAGGCAATCCTTTAATTGCAGCTGATGGTTTGGAGTAAATTTTCGAGATTCAAAGACGGAAGAGGACGTATCTGTACATACACAGAAGCTCGTCAGTCTGCGACTGGCTTCTCGTTCCATTAGGTAATTTTCCAGCCCTAAGTGGTTGGAAAAATTACAAGATAATTTCGTCGCGGGATTCTTGTAACTCCCTTGTACGCTTTTCAGCACTCGTCTGAAATTTCACCGATTTAATCGTAAGAGTGTTAATAAAATTTCAGAGTCTTTTATCATAACACGTCACAACATAGACGCACGTAAATGTTTTCTCTGATAAACGGTCCAGTACTTTTGTGAACCAGTTGTATGTCAGTTGCAGGACAGAGAAACGACGTAGGAGCGACAGAGGCTCGGAGTCGCTGGTTTTCCCTCGATTTAGTCGTTCTCCGCGCCACTTGATCCGCTACCTTTATCAAGAATACTTGATCTCGGCGTTTAATCCGCGCCGCGAGCAGGCATCCGTCGTCCTTTCAGCCGGGATCGGCCAACTGCTGGCATAAAGAAGATCCGGCGACTCCTCGTTTTCGAGTGCTTCGACAAAAGCGCAACCTCTCCACGTCTGGCGTCGGTATCACCGCTCTTCTCGCGAGTATCTATCTCCTTATCTGTCGTTCTTAGATTTTTCAACCTGAATTTCCTCCCTCGAATCTGTCATAAGCGAATCTGACCGATATTCTCGTAATGGGAAGATGGATGGAATCGTAGAATTACGAAATTGTGATTTGTTAACTCTTGGAGCATTTGGAAATTCTTAATATTTGTTACCGATTCGTCGATCGATCGCAACACTCTGCTGAAATTTTCTAAGCTTCCTACGTGTCAAATGGAGTTTAACGATACGCCAAAGTCGACAAAGTAAAGCGTGTGTTATTGGTTGGAAAGGTAACTTAGAACTCGTTTGGCAAACTGTTTTAGAATACGCGAAGATTGTTTGTAGACGTTGATCAAGCGAGTAACACTTTTGACAGCAGACGATGACAAATATCAGAAATTGAAGACCAGTAGATGGTTAGAGATAGAAAGATATTAAAATAAGCAAGAAACTCTGTGTAGAGCAGCCGCTCCAATTAACTTGATAACTCTCCAACTCCTCCACAGCTTTAAACCTCTCGTATTTCCTCAAATTTTCCTCCACCAACGCAACATCTCTTATTAAACCCGCACCAAAGATTATTTAAAAATCCAGTCAGCCTGCCTACCCTTCGTACAAAATATAAAATCCTATTCGGCCACGTTGGACGTCGAACATCAGCGAGAAACTTCGAGAAGCGAACAACCTTAAAAAAGAAAAAAAGAAAAAATATAATAAAAGTAGTAAAAAAAAAAAAAAAAAAAAAAAAAATGGAATCAGTCAGAGACAGGTCCAATCGGAGGTTGGTCGGAAAATCAGTTTTAATGTCCATTTCCCGCGGTGCACCGTTCGAGCCGGTATCCTTTTTCCAATATTCCGAAAATTAAAACGGGAAACAATCAGCGCGGACGAACGAATCGAGCGAAACTGGATCAAACGTGCCTCGCAGCTTTAATTATCCAGTGTGTCCAGGCTTCGATCGCGAGTGGAAAAGCTTCGTACCGGCGAGAGGAGCCGAGCGATACGCGGGAAATTGCACGCTCCCGTTTTTTTTCCTCGTCCCGTGATTTGCTTAGCGTGTACCTGCACACCTGTAGTTCTGCCTCTCTGCTCTGTCGACATGTCGCTTAGCGTTCCATTACCATCCCTCCACCCCGTACCACCCCACCCCATCCCATCGTTGATTTTTCCCATTTTACCCGCGGTGACTCGCGATCGAAATTGTTCCGAGCGCGGAACAGTCATCACGAGTGGAAAAAATTGAAGTGTATCGGGTGATGAGGCTGATGGGTGCGCTTGGTGGGCTTTGGGGTGGTTGAAGAGAGAGAGATAGAGAGAGAAGGGAGAGACAATGTTATTTCCAAAGTTGTTTAATGGTTTAGGAGGTTCCTTTTGATTAGAATGCTACAATGATGCTAGAATTAAAGCTTCGAAAAGTCTGTCTTTAAGAAAATCTTGATAGTTTGGTAAAATGGTCCGTGTTCTTTATCGCGTAGATACCATTTCTTGGTGTTTTTACTGTGTACGTAATCGTATTCGAATTTTAAGCTAATGTATGTGCCATGTGTGTATTTTATTGATCTCTGCCTATCGGCTACAGAGTAAAATTGATTTACATAGATCTGTCATTTACATTCTCATTCAACCTGGATATACGTTAGTTTTGATATAACAAATTTAATATAACGATCGTGATATTTGTAATATAACAATTATATTCTACCACGTTGTAATAATTATGTCCCAAGACCTTCGAGTGGATGCATAATCGTTTCTAGAATTTTATTTGCCGTAGCATTTGTTTGTCCCACTACACGTGGAATATCAGAATAAAGAACAACGTGGAAACGAGATACGAAAATGAAACGTGGATGCGAAATATCGAACGATATTAAAGTTGGCAACTCTTAAAACCCACATCCACTTCACGGTGATTAATGGGCACAGAAACAGCATTGTTAACTGAACAAAAAAAAACCCATCAACCTTCCCTATTCTTCCGCCGAAAACCCTAAAAAAAAAACACGTTTCTCAACGCCGATTGCCGGTAACAACATCCTAATACACAGAAACTAAAAGAGGGATAAAAGGGCAAACAAACAGGGACAGACAAACAACGAATTACTTTTTGTTGAACAAGAGCTCGACGTGGTTACCTTTTTTCTTTCTTTTTTTTTGTTTGTTTCTGTACGCTAGTCCCACGCGTTTTCGTTGCGTGCACGCACCCACGCGGCTTAGCACACGCGTGCGCTCGCTCGTTCACACGCACACGTTGTCTCATTACGGAATCGCGTGCGCATCGAGGCGTCGTTCGTGTGAGCTTCGACCGTGGTCGGGGGCCATTTTGCTGTTCGTCGTGCGACCAACACCGACCCGATTCGTGTTCCGTGCACTCGCGTGTCCTGCACTCGCGAGCGTGTTGCACGCGCCATTGCGCTGCACCACTCCCGCCTACACCCTCTTTGATTTCGAGTTGGGACCATGTGGACACGTACCTGCAGTATGTTGACACTCTGGTCGATTTGTATTAACAATACGCGAATGTTACTTAAAATATATAAATTTATAGGAAGGTAACGATGAAAATCACTGTTTACTATTTTCCCGCGAAATCAACAGTTTCATAGACATAAAGTTTTACACGCAGCTACGTACTTGTATCAAGTTGTCCGAAAAGTTTCTTCCGTTTTATGAGGAAGTAATAGACGCACAATGTTTTTTGTTTTATATTGTTTCATCGAATTCATTCTGTTGTGTTGAGATAAACACTTGGTTTCACGTTTGTATGAAGCTGCACTGCTGTGGAAAACACGTTTGCGAAAGAAAGACACTTTTCGGACAACCTAACGCAATAGTATTTAAAATGCAGCATGAAATCAGGTGTTAGATTTGGGAAATTTGACGACTAGACTGTGAATGCTCGTGCAAATTCATTTTTCCACCGAACGTAATCGATAAACCGAGGCTTTAATAAAAAGTTGCCTCTATACTGTTAAATACTGTGAATTGGGTGTACACTATTTTATACATATAATTATATATATAATACAAGTATATTTATATATATATGATCGTATATAAAAAGCCGATTAAATTAATCTGGAGAAGTCAATGGCGTTTGTGATCGTCGTATCTTACAGAACAATTTTGTTACTTTACAGCATCTATATCTGCAAATTCTTTAATTCTTTAATTATAAGACAGATTAAAAAGTGTATTCTAAATAGACAGGAAGATTCCCAATATTGATAGAATTATTGCCACTTAAACAGCAGATGAGATCGAATAAGAATGATCAGGTTGAAATTTTCCGAAATGTCATCAATCGCGTTTGAAGAGTATAAGGATAGGGAAGGGCTTAGACCCTCTCTCGCAGACGTCTCTGTGAATCGTTTGGCATGACCACATTCGGCACGCACTCCTGCAGATTTCCCTCGGGGACGCCTCTCTACGGTAACGATCGCGCGCGCGAATTCTGCGGCAGATTCTAACCGGAACGACGGGGGTGGCGAAGAGGTGGATTTCACGAGGGCTCGTTCACACGTTCCTTTCTGGCTCCGGTGAATTTGCACGTCCCTCGGCTCTGATTATACCCGAATAAAAGCCTTTTTTTTAAATCTCTTTTTCGTTTGCTTTTACTTCCCTTTTTTTTTTTCCTCTGAAAACCCGTGTTTTGGCTGCGTCGATGATTTTTCGATGAGCAACTCGGAAAATCTTGTCTAGTCGTTATCGTCCGCTAACGAACTCGTTAATATCGATCAATTAGAAAATTTCGCTAACGATATTAGTTCGATCGTACGACAGTTCTGACTTCATAAAAGTAGCAAACAAAAGACACAAAACGGATACGTGGAACGCGTGTCTCTGGTCTGACGACCGCTTTCACGCGAATGTTTGTGCGCACGAGGAAAAACGTGACGATTACTTTGAACTTCACCAATATCGTCAAACACCATAAACGTCCCACTTTGTTCGCGATCATCAGCTTCTCCACACAGCCGTACAAATGGCTCGCAAGGTTAGCAAAAAGCTGCGTCAACGCGGTCGACAATCCTTTCCTCTGAACATGGAGAACCACCCAGTCGACAATCTTCGTCATTCTTGATCCCTGAACATGCACATTTACTATGGCGGTGAAGAGAAAGTTTAAATAAAGTAACAAGTATAAAGAGACAGTATAATGAATTTATATTTAATAAGAGCAATGAATAAATATAATATATAGCATAAAAGAGACATAATTGTTAGCTTATCATAAATTACCAGCTTTAAACATTTGAGAAATTCCAAGTTGCGAAATGTAATATATAAAAATATATAAAATATCCAAAGTGTGATACTTGATGCCATATTTAACAGGTGAAACGATCTTCTATGTAAATTCAATTCTTTTTAATTACATCGATAAAATCTGAAATTTGCATTAATATCAGCAACCCAGTTATCAATATGGCGAAGAGTTGATAGTACGGAAATTGCTAATATTCACAACGTAGCAGCTTTCAAGCAGAGGTTTCACACGCACCAAAGGCGAACTCAAAATAGTCACTTTGTTGGTATTGCTCATTTTAGTAACTTTCTACTTAAATACTAATCTAAATTTTCCTTTACCCACCACTGTGTTACTATGTCAACGTGGAAAATCCAAATGCTAGAGACTGTAAACGCGCCAAAGACGAACCCAAAGTTCTCGCTTTCTTCGTACTGTTCAGTTTAGTGCTTGCTACTCCGATACTAATATTAGTATCTATCATTGTACGGTATCGTAGCCGACGCCGACGTAGCTTCATGTTCCATAGTCGATTAACGATCGCGCATTCCATATCAAGACATCATCGCGTCGGGTCGATTCAGTGCCGGGCAATTTGCGTTCGTCGAGCGAGAAACGGGCGTGGAATCCGGTCCATAGTGGCTGCTGATCGTTATAATAAATGGGATAATGACATAACGGGTACGCCACGAACGTCGAGGGGGCCAGATACGCGTAATTATTGCGTTTGCATCAGCGCATCGCGGTTCCCTTCGTTTCCTATCTACGACAAGGGTGAGACCTAAACGAGAAGGTTTTCTTTACGGGTGAGATCCTTCGTTCGTTCTTCTTGTTATTAGTTGCCACTGTTAGTTCCTTTAGATACATGTTGCGTTGTGCAATTATGTATTTTCTACTGTATAAATTAATAAGTTACGTGAGTGTATAAACGTTCTTATCGCGTAGATTGAATAAGCAATTTTTCCTATTTATTGCCTGCTAGGATTCTTCAAATATTAGGTTGTCCGAAAAGTGTCTTTCTTTTACAGACGCGTCTTTTACAGCGATGCATCTTTATACAAACATGAGACCTAATCTGTCGAACGTTGTGATCTTTACTTTGACAGAACAAAATGGATCGTACGTAATTCGATAAAAATAATAATAATAAATGTAGTAATAATAAATGTACACTGGTCTCTCATTTTATTCGCGTGAAACGAATCCACGGATACTCCGCGTAAATCGAGCGACCGGTGTATTTGCATTTAACGGGAAGAGTAGAATCTCCTGGACTCGAATTGTTTTAGAAAATTAGGAAATCTAACTTCTCTTTTTCGTTCCCATCGAAACGATTCATCGACTTTCGCCTCTTTGGATCTTCGCTTTAGGTAAATTCGTTGGATCGTTATATGGTCGACTATTATCTGCTAGGATCACTGACGCGCGAGCACATGGGAGCGCTGTTCCACGGACCAAATACAGTTTCCGGATTTCGTGGAATCGAATATTCGTTGGAGAAAATTAAGATTGATCTACGTACGCGAATCGAGCATTTATCCAACTCTGTTAAGAAACTCTGGCCGCAACTGGTTACAACCTTCTGATCAGGCGCTACAACGCTAAATTAAAGCTACGTACGGTTAGAAGTTTCCACTTTTCTACTTATAATTGCTTCAGTTCGTATAATCACGCCTGATAAGAAAACTTCGTCGCAAGCTCTGTCTATAACCGGCGTCCTATGGGAACACAGTAAAAGACAGCGCTTGGTTTCATTAAACCGGCAATTTAACTCGACCAAATACAACGCCATAAGATTCGTTCTACAGAATCTTCAACTTCTGCAATCGACCAAGGCGATTAAATTTCCCCATGCAAATCTCTCACGCCCATGTGTATAATAACTGGACTTATAGTCTGGCAGAAAGATCGTCCTTAAAAGATACTTAAACTGCCGTCTCTTCGTACCTTTATCGTACAAGACACTCGCCAGGTGGGCGTACGAAAGTCGACGTGTTGGCGAGGAACGATCGGTTTTCCAGGCGGCAAGAGGCGTGTGTGGGTTGATCGAACCGCGTTAATTCCACGATAAAATTACTTGGCCGACTCGTTTCATTATCTGCTGTTTAGCGCCTACTCCTCCGGCCCTAACAACCCTTGCCGTCCATCGCGGTGACTGATTACAATCTTTATAGCACGCGGCTCGTTCGACTTCGTTAGCCGGTGTCTCCAACACCGATGTCGTGCAATTATCCTCGCCGATAGCAGCTCGACTCCGATCGTAATCGCCAGTTTCGACGCTACGTGCTTTTATCAGAGTTACCTGACCGTCTTTTGTCCGCCGTCGAATGAAATTGTTTCGAGCATACGGTGTAAAGTCTGCGACGAGAATTAGCTTGTCCGAAAAGTTTCTTTCGTTTTATAAGGAAATTATTGAGAATTTTGAGAATTTTGCATCTTAATAGCCGAAATAATGCTATAGGAACAGTAAATTTACACTTAGAATTTATATTAGACAAATTATATTTTTATTTGATAAACGATTTCAAAGATATTCATCGATACACACTTGCACGCGCCTCAGCACTTTCTTCCGTACCCGACTGCTAACCGACTGAACAATTTACATTCATTTGTTTTCGAGACAATTAAAAATGACATAAAATTGTACGTATCTCAATAAGACGCACGATGCTTCTGTTCTATATTAGTTTAGAGCATAATAATAGAAATAGAACGAAATGGATCATATCTAATTCAACAAAATAATATAAAACGGAAATTGTTGCTCATCACGTTATGAAACGAAAGAAACTTTTCGGACGACCCAACACTAGCGCGCAATACGTTTATTTTCCAGCGAAGCGTTCCGTGTTTGTCAGGTTCTATCGGGTCGAGTAACGAGTTTCTTATCGTTTGATTGCTCGAAAAATAGAAAGACACTGAATTTTTTACGAAGCGTGAAAATATATTTCGACTCGTTTTAAGTGAAATTCTTGACGCTGTTCAATCTTTAAACTCGATCGAACGAGGAAGAATGTTGGAAGAATCGTCGAAGGAGCTTAGCAAAGGTACTGAACATTTTGATACGTGCGTATCTCTAGTTGCATAAACTGTTTGATTACGTAAACGTTGTACGCGATTGGCGCGGAAACTACTCGAGTTCTATTTGCCAAGCTGAATTTCCTCAGACACCGTTGCACGTTCCAGTGGTTAAGAAGCTACTCAACTAGAGAACCGCGTAAACCGGAAACAAGAATATTCCAAACACCATTTTCTCAGTTTATCTTGGAATTTTGTCCTACCAGCTATTTGCATACGTCGTTTTATAATAAACGAGCAAGTAGATAATTCCCTTTTGAAAATCGGCCATTAATCGGATACTTACGTAACGAGAAATCGATAGAAAATGAACTAGTGTGGCTTTTGAGAAGCTGGTTTTTTAGCATCGCGTATGCCTCGTACTTTCGACAGTTCGACAATATAATAAGAAGCCCGAAGCTATGCAGAAAATAAAACGAGAAAGCGGACCATAACGTATATTCGTACAAGATGCGGTGGCTACCTCCAGCCAATTTCTGGAAAACGATACCGGCTCACGTCGAATTGCACGTGTCGAATGCTAATGCGCGGCTGGCACCTGCGCCGCTGCCAATAAGAACCGAACAAGGCGAAAGGCGGTTATTCATGAACTGCAGTCTCGCGCGCGATCGGCGGGGGACAAAAAGGGTGGCAGAGAGAAAGAGAGAAAAAGGGAAAAGAGGTAGGACGACGTATGCGGGTGCTGATTAACGACCAAGGGCTAGTCGCAGTCTGGCGACACGGGCCTCGTTCTTTTAATCATCAAATTATTGCATTAGAAATAAAAATACGAAATAAAACGAAACACACAAACTTTTGCCAATATAACGGAAATCGTTACTGGTCATTTTATTTCGTATTTTATTCGCTGATAGTACAGTTGAATTAAACGAAGAATTTCGAAATTAAACGATCTAATCGTAAATTGTTACGGCGTCCAGTGGCTCGATGATGACAGTTTAAGAGTCGAGAGGACAAGCCTGCTTGTCGTTTGTTATCAGGGACAGACCATAGTCGGTCAGGTTCAAGGCCGGTGTCGCAAGAGATTTTCCTTCGTTCGCTAATTTTTTCGTTTGGCGACGTGGTTAAAGAGCTTTCGAGAGTTTTGGAAGATCGATTGCCGTTAAGGGGCACGCACATGCGACGCGCTCTGGTAAAAAGAAATTAAGAAGGTGAGTTTGCGGGATAAACGCGTTGAAGGTTACGCACTCGTTGAGAATTATGCACCTGAAGTTATGCAGTGGGGTTGCCTGTTTCGTTACCAGCTGCGTTACGCGTTTCGTTTAAGGTTGATCAGGCTACGTATACATAGGAACTCTACGTTATCTTCGAGCAGTGAAGCTTGCGCGATCAATTAAAGACGTTTTGTAATTTTAATTAATGCGATAAACAAGCGCCTACTTTCCTTATTGATACGTTACTTTAATTGCGAGTTCCGAAGTCGATAATTATTGGGAAATTCGGTTTGATCTCGTTGGAAAAGGCATAATTTTATGTCTACAGAAAACATACAAAACAAAAAAAAAGAATGATTTTTTCTCGTCTGAATCGTTTCTTACCAAAGCGCGTCACATTTAACGTCAAACGTCATATTTTTACAATTTACAGAAGATTTAAAGACGCGAAGTGGATACTCGATTCCTTAAATTGAGGCTCTCTGGAAACGGATTAATCGTTTCGTTCCAATGGAAAGTTGATGGGCCGATTATTCAAATGTTAAAGAAACGAAAGAAAGGTCGAAACTGACCCAAATTCGGCGTTTCGGTGGGCGAAATTACAGGCAAACGCCAGTTGCCCGGGCAGAAGTCAGGCAAAGCGTGGTTCTCTCTTTATCTGGTCGAGTTGACCGCGGCACGGAAGTCCAGCAGACCACCGCGCACGCCACGAAATTACAGTGGAAACACGGAACCGTCAGGTTGACCTCGCGGCGAGCTTAAGCCTCGTGCACATCGATCCTCTCTCTCTCTCCTTTTTCTCTTTCTCGCCGTTCTGTTCTCTTCGTGGTTCATCAAAAGCGACGGCTGACTGACAGCTGTCACACGCCGACGCTCCTTTTGTCTGGGTGAATTCGTAAGTGAACCAGTTGGAAAGATCGATAGTCGATTGTAGAGATCGAGAACACGGCGCAAAACCGCGACAGCTGTTGCCTCCGGTCGATCATCGTCTCTCTTTGAAGAAGTTGGACGCGACAGGTGACACGCGCCGCCATAAATCGTGAATTAGAATGTCAGCTGGCGTTATCAGGCCGCGAGTCGACTGTCGTGCGACTACTTACGCCCTCGATGGATAGGGAGGCGCTGGGACAGTTCGCTTTCTTTCCTGCAACTCGGTCGAATATTTTGATCCGTAGACTGCGGGTCTTCCTTCGCCGATAGTTGAGCAAATGCAGTGTAATCTCAGTTTGCTTCGGTAACTACCAAACCACTGTCTCGATTTCCTGCTGCGATTATATTTCTCTAGCGTTAAGGATGTCTGAAATTTGAAGGAAACGGAGAAAAGTGTGGTCGTCGTTGGGAAACGTTTAACGCGCAGTGAGAATCGTGCATGTCGTGTTTTAAGGTTCAACGTATGAGAAAATTCCCTTGGCCAGTCCCTGCGCAGAATTTCTCGTTCTAATTGAGTCGTCGTAAAAAGTTCAATGTGCTTTTACCGTTAAAAAAAATCGTAATACTCCTATGCAAAATTTCTGGTTCCTATAACAAAAATTCCAGTTTCCAAAATGTCTGTCAAACGTCTTTTTAGCATCTCGTGAACGTTCGTTTGTTAAAACTTCAACGAGATAGCATGAAACCATAAAAATTGCAGGATCGCTGCGAGATGCGCCTTCCGAAGCGATCTAAAACCACAAAATCGAAGAAATCCTTCAACCTCGCGATCTCCAGTAGATAGCAAAAATGTCTACCGCTCCAAAAAATGCACGAAACCATCCTTCGTCTACGATTCCAACTACTCCTTCAACTCTCCTCTCTAAAAAAAAAGAAAAAGAAAAGAAAAATAATCCACATTGTCCTGACTTCTCCGAGACACTGTGGATCCATTAATAACCGACGATAGCCACCCCCGGGACACAGTGTCGGGCGACTAGACTCCTAGAAACCTCTACGGCTGTCTCCCACAGCCGCAAAGAACCGTCGTTTATGTTCGGTAGTGGGGCGGTGGAAGTTTCGGGGCGGTCGCAATCCCCGTCGGCTCGTTTTAATAGAATCGAACAGGCTTGTAAGGCGATCCCGAACGATCTGTCTTGCCAATCCAGTCTTATCCAATCGAGAGTCGCCGCGTTTCTCACCCTCTTGCCGGCGGACGCAAACACGCACAGCAACCCCTGGCGTTAACGGAAGGCGAAGTTGCACGCGAAGGGCGATGCTGATGGATTCCCGCGGATCTTCTTGTGATGTGTAATGGCGATCCACAGAGACGGATGCTTTTCTTCTGAATGGTTTTACGTGTGTCAGGGGTGGGACACAAGGGGTATGAGAGTCGCCGGACGAATTGTAAGAGGGTTTCCACTAGCTTCTTTTTTGGGGTGAACGTACATATGTCGGTATATATGGAGGGACGGAGCAACTGGAGTTTCGCGGCTCCGGAAGATGGCTGATGGAAGTAGGTTTTTAGGGTGAGTTTTTGACGGGCCAGGCAAATGATAATTGGATAGGAAGGTTTAGGTGATACGCGAAGCTTTCTCCATACGGAAACTCGAAAGTGTCGAAAGTGTCGAGGGGTTGAACGACGATCTGTTTGCGCAATGGTTTGGAAAGAAGGTTTTTCGAAAGTATATTTTCCTGAGCAGAGTACGAACTTTTATGCAAATTTATGTTTCAGCGAATAAATATAAGTAAAGAAACCAGACTGGTGTTGAAATACCGTCAATGGAATTTTAGTATCACCAGGTAGTATTGATATGTTGCCTGATGATGCCGATGGTTTCTATTGTCTTATGAGGAAATGATAGACGCACAATATTCTTTGTTTTATATTATTTCATTGAATCATGTATGGTCCATTTTGTTGCCATAGAAATTCAAAATGACGTATGGAATCGTATTTGAGGATTATAAAATATCAAGCAGCGATAATTTCGTGATACTATTGTACAGTTTTGCGTAGATTTCCTCTGTACAGCTGATTATTGCTCTGTGTTCATCGAACGCGTAAAGAACAGTATATGAATGTGCGGTAAACGATCTACCGATCTACCACATTGTGCTCTCGTTCAAATTGTACTTTTTCAAAAACTAAGCCTGGAATAAATCTGATGAAAACGACTACTTTGTAATTTTATATGAACAAATTTTAATGTTTTTGTCAAATACTTCGCGCTTAAATTTCTCTAGTATAAGTTTTGTACCTTAATCGTCGGCGATTCTGTTGTTAAAACGACGCGCTTCTTTATATCCACCTAACCACCTAACTATACCTTTCATACCTATTGCAACGTAGCTCGTATTTCTGCACATTAGAAGACTTTAAACGTCACAATAAAATATTCAACATAAAAATGAAAGAAGAAATCCCACGTACGACCAACGATTCTCCTATATTTTGCTCAAATTCGATGCTGAGAACCAAAAAGAAAGAAGAAAAAAGCGCGTCGAAATTAGCCGGAAGAACAGGACAGGGTTAAACCCAACTAACGTTCCTTAACTCGCTCGTTTCTTGTAACCCAGAAACGGAGAGTTTCAAAGCGACTTTCTCGAGGCCACGTCGACGAAAGACGTATCAAAATAATCGAACGTTGACGAAGGCCAGACGAAAAAGAACAAAAGACACGGAGGCTCTAATTAGGGAAAGAAACGCGTGCTCCTTGACGAGACTGGCCGAAGAAAAGAGCTGGAGTTCGGCGGTGGTTGTGTTCTGCAGCCTGTATTTCGCATCGCCTTTGCGTTTGAAGATCGTCGAACGCGCGGCGAAAAACTGTGGAAAAACAGGGATTTAAAAAAACGGACGGCTCAAAGGCGAAACGCGGAAATTGCCCCCGACGCTTTTACTTCCGTCAAACCCACTCCCGACGGAGAGGAAAATTGAACCGACGATTTTTCTCTTGCGCCGATTTTCACCCGAGAATACTTGTTTTTGAATTATCAATAACAAACATTTCACACAGGGAATTCCTAGGAAAAAGCTTCTTGAACGTTCTTCTCTTGCTTTGTACATTCTCCAATTTTCGGATTGAAAATGATTTCCTCGACTTTTCTATGACGCTTGGTTTTCAATTAATCAGCAACGAATCGTACAGGAAATTTCTTGGAAAAATTTCTCCAACCTTCTTCCCTTTCTTCTCGGATTGAAAATGATTTTCCCAATTTTTCTATCTCTATATAATACAGAATGCCTACTTAGTTTTGTGTCATCAACAACGAATTCTACAGAGAATTTCACGAAAAAATTTCTGAAACGTTCTTCTCTTCCATACATTCTGCAATTCTCGGATTGGAGATAATTTGCCCAATTTTCTATCTTTACCTGTTTCAACGTGTAATTGTTAGTGATTGATGACGCGTGATTTAATCGATACCGTATAGCGGATACGCCGGTTCGTGAAAGTATTTTGACGCTTGATTAATGATTCCTCTATTAGTTTGTTGCATTCATCGACCGATTTTTCTATCGGTTCGTTCTCTTCCTCAACGACCAGAGCGAAATAAGTTCACTCCATTGGCCAACTTTCTCGTTGCACGTACGTACGAACGATCGAACTATACGTTTACACTTATTCAGCTGTAATTGAGTATCATTAATATCGAAACTTGTAAATTGCCTCGCTCCATTCTCAGATGATAATCAATTCGAAGATACTGCTAGCGAATATGGAAAATTGAAAGACGAAGGTAGCAAGAAATTGAGAATTTGGCGAAAGATGATATTTCTGAAAGGAGGCTGATTGCTGGTTCAGCGGCGGCATAAAATTTCGTACGTCGACTATCTGAAACGTTGGTTCCCAAGGCAGTCGACAAAGTGTAACCTCGAAGCAGCTAAATAGTTTTTGTAGAATCCTGCCGGCTCTTGGATGGTCGGTAAGAAGATGTTCCTGAAAGAGTTCTTTCTCGGAGAAGGGATCCTAGGCTCTCTCGTTGAAGGTAATTTACCACCCTTGACGATGTTTTCGCAAACAACTGACGCTAAAGTCCCGGCCGCTTCGCCTGGAATAATTCTAAACGCCGCGAGAGCGTGGAAGAAAGAATTCTGAAGGAAGCCGCGGGCTTTTATCCCGGTGAAACACGGCGGAAAAGTTTCTTGTAATTCGAGACGAGAATTCTTTAACGCGCTATATCATCCACGCTTGTTAATTCTTCTTGTAAAATTAATCGTGACCCGTTCAAAGAAACGCCGTTTTTTACGCCACGGACTTTGAAAAACTTGCCGCGGAATATTCTTCGCTTTGAATCATTAGCAACGAATCGCGTAGCATATTCCCTATTCCCGAAACGTTCTTCCCTTATTTCGCACTTTTCCTCATTTTTTTCCGGTTGAGAATGGTTTTATATTTAAGAGATTCTTTTCATATTTTCAGTAGAAAATATCTTGATCCTGAGAATCGTTGTCTCGCATCATTTTCTACTTCTCGGATGTGAAAATCATTAATTGGAAATCACGCAAGGTGTAGTGCAAAATTGTGAAAAAAATGTCAAATGTTCCACCGTTAATCTACATCCTCTTGCAGTGCTATACTTGGAAAGGTTCTTTAGAATTTCCCATATCTTGCCCTTAAGTGTCCAGAAAGTTCAAATTGTCTAAAATTCGTAGTAATTCTTTCAATAAATTTTATTTCGCCTTCCATTTTGCAACATACGATACAAAAATAGTTTAAAGTGAAAACCCCGAGAAACACAGTTTTCTATCAAAGCCTCTAAAAATTCAAATTACTCAAAAACAACGCTAAATCTGCAGAAGGTTCCCAACTATTCCGTATCATTCTCACATTTATGCTAAACGAACTTAATCGAAACTTCCAAAGCAAAGGCCAAGACTAACGATAATGATAATAATAATAAGAAGAAGTCTCAGAAGTCTCAAAATTCAAACTACTCAAAACCAACTTCCCAATTATTTCGTATCATTGCCATCCCTTGCGCGAAAACAATCCTAATGCAAACTTCAAAACCTAAGACCAAAAATAATAATAATAATAAGAAGAAGAAGCCTGAGAAATATATTTCTCAAATTCCACCGAGATTCAAACTATCGAGAACGAACGATGAACCTGCAAAAATTCCCAAACATCGCATATCATAGCCGCCTTTGCGCTAAAAAGCAAACGTAACGCAGAAGTTTGAGAAACACATTTTTCTCGCAGATCCTGTCAGAATGCAAACTACCCGAAACAAGGCGAAGCCTGGAAAAAATTCCCAACTATCCCGTCGTATCGTTCCCACCTCTGCTCTATGCAACAAACCTAACCGAAGCTCGCAAACCTAAGACCAAGACTAATAACAAGAAGAAGAAAAAGTAGAAGAAGAAGAAGGAGAAGAAGAAGAAGAAGAAGAAGAAGAAGAAGAAGAAGAAGAAGTTCATCCAAGGCAGAGGCCGATTTGCAAAGCTTGTTAACAAAGAGCAGAGAAGACGACAAAGACCGTAACCACTCCGCTCCTCGCCATCCCTCTCCCTCATAGCGCGCTCGCGCTTCGTGTGAACGCTCCAACACGCACACTCGCGCGCGCCTACACGTACACACTTTCAGGCATTCTCAGTCTCACGGGGCAAACGTGCATGCGCGTGCACATATTGCACATACGACGCAGCATATGCGTCGGGGAAGCAAGAAGGGCGTTTCTGGAGGCGGTCGGCCGCCCCCACTACGTGTCTGCCAAAGGGCCAGGGGTGGGGAGAGGGTGAGCGAGACAGGGAATGTGCAGTGTATCCTGTGGAAGGGCAGACACAGTCCCTTCCACCGATCCAACTGTCCCTCGTGTTCCTTTTTTGCACGCGCGTTCGAAAAGGATCGCTGTAAGAGACCCGTGGAGGGGGTGGAAGAGCCGTGGGCAAAGGGTTGGTTTAATCCCACACGCTGCTGGACCCTGTCGGAACTGCTGTTTTCGTCGGGCAATTTTCGCCGACGCGCTCGAGGTGTCGTAATTTGTGCGACGTTAAGGGATGATCGAGGGTGGTTTTTTCGTGGAGGATGGAGGTTTCGGTGGAAACGAGGGACGTTCACGGGGTCGATGGTAGGAAGTTGGTTAGGTTCGCGGAATTTGGTTAACTGATCGCGTTTGTTCAGTTAGGCGGTGTCGGGGGTGGTTTCTTGGAGGGCGATGGAAAATTAAATGACAGTTCCATTTTATTTGTTTTCGAGTATTACATTTTTCTTTGCTCTCGTGCAGTAAATTTAATTTACCGGTCTTCCTACTGTCGGATAAAATCGATCGTAGGGGATGGTTTCTGAGAGGGTGAAAGGGAAAATTGGAAGTCGCGTTCTCTTTGTCTCTTTTGCATTTAGGCTTGAGCGATCGAAATGGAATAACTTTCAAGTATCTCGAGTCACCAGTTTCATTTATTCTCCTTCTACAATTCGTTTTTCGGCTGCTCAATTTAATATCAAGTTATCTGAAGAACTTATCAAGCATCTGAAACATCGTTGGAAAATCGTCGTTTCGTTAATCGGGAAATTTGACTTGCAGTTTGATCGTCTACGTAGAAACGTCTTTCGTGGAACGAACAAGTGCAAGAAGGAAGAAATGCAAAGAAGGAAGAAGAAGAGAAAACCATAATTCTCAAAATAACGCGTTCTTACCGTATCTCGTATAGAAACTCGTGAAAGCAAGATGCCGAAGAAAGAATTGCAAGGGAGAAAAGGGAAACAGAAGGGAACCTTGACGTCCAAAAAAAAAAAAATCCATAAACGCTCGGAACGTCATAGAGCTGACTTTCGAGACGCGGGGAAGCATCCTCTCATAACGTGAAACGAAGAATTCGAGTCTCGTAGCTCACCCTTCGCGACGATTTCCTCCAGCGAAATTTTCTTAGAGGCGACCGAATTTCCGCGACGATTTCGCGCGTGTCGGGCGCGCGAGTCCGCAGAAAAAGCGGCACGAAAGGAAAATAAAGGGTCGCCGGGACAAAGTGGTCCAGGCAGTGCGAAGAATTCCCCCGTGTTCGGGGAGACGGGAATTCCTGGAATTCTTTCGGCGGGCGCGCCCCTCCGCCGGCTCACGCATGGCGCCACTAAAGCGAAATAGACCAGGGACACCGAACCTTTCGAATATTCCGACCGAAATTTATCGTTCTTCGTTGTACCCGCCATCGACTCCTTTCACTTTTTCTTCCACCAGCGAAAGTGTTCGTGAACAGAAATCGCGTAAGTACACGTATGAGTAGTACTCGTCACGTTAAGTTAATCGCCGCTGTACAAATTTCCAATATTTGCCAATCTCTGTCTGTACGAATTCTTATCGCCACGAATTTTTATGTACACTGCTTTCAATATTCAATTTGAATTCCCGTCCTTACGGATTTTGATATTTGCCAATTTCTATCTTCGCGAATTATTGCCTCGGCGAACTATTGGGTTGGCAACTAAGTGATTGCGGATTTTGTCAATATCGCCTAATGACAAAATCCGCAATCACTTAGTTGCCAATATTATCTTTGCGAATTCTAATTTTCGCTTACGAATTTTTACTTTCGCGGATTCTTATCCGTACGATTTTTTATCTTTACGAATATCGATACTCATCAGTTGCTGTCTTTATGAACCTTAATATCCGAGAATTTTTATTTTCCGAACGTTTACCTTCGCGAAGACCCGTCTTTGCCAATTTTTACTTTCACGATCCCTTTGCATCAGAATTTCTGTTTTAAATGTCGCGCCACCAAGACGCCTCCTTTACAGTACTTCGTTTGCAATTCAGTAGGTTTCTAGGTTTGTGAATAAATTTATGGGAATTTAATAAAATTTAAGGAAGTTTCAAGTACGAAAATAATTGCAATGATATTTGATGAATTCTCAGCCATTGTACGATATTTAAAACTCATCGATCGAATCGAAATATTTCTTTATTCAAACATATACACGATACACGATATGACAACACAATAAAGCGTTACGATATTAAACGTACAAAATATATATCGATGTGGTAACTCTAAAGTCACGTGCTGTTATAAAGAACTCGTATCGTCCTACTTCATAACCCGACGATGTAACCAAAATCGTGTACCATGCTCGACACTATTCTTAATTTCAGTAGCAACCAATCGATCTTGGCAACGCGCGTATTCGAGTCTCGCAGCTCCGTACGAACAAATTTCACTCTGTACGCGTTTTCGACATGAATCTCATCGAATTTAAATTACATTTCATTTTAACGTTAACATTTATTTTCAATTTCCAGTACTTTTAGTCTTTCACGAGATAGCGTAGCACAATTTCGAAAACACTTTGCATCTTATCTTTGCGCTTACACCATGCGTTTTCGCATGTTGAAATTTCCCACAAACGTATAAAAATTTGCGGTAGCTGTAGTAAAGAAACCGAGAGGGAGAGAAAGAGAGAAAAAGAGGAGTGCGAGCGTCGTGAAATTCCCTGGTCGACGGATTGCGTAACGCGACACGTCGAAGGATACACAGCGTGGCAAAAGACGAGGAAAGGCCCAAAGGACGTGTCGTGGTTTTCGAGATGTCGCGCCGGCTTAGCTTGGACAAACCGGGACGAAGAGCCGCGGACTTGTCCGCCTCACGCTTCGATGGTGAGCGACAGAAAACTGCTGCTCCTCCTACTCGTCAACCCCCTTTGCTTTTCACCGCTCTGTTCGCCTCTGATTTTTTCATGCAGTCTCGTTTTCACTTCTGCCGCCCGATTGTTCGTTTCGCCGAGCCGGCCGATATCAGCCGCTTATTTGCCAAATCGATTAACTCCACGGGACAAACGGTAGAAAAAATCGACGAAATCGCGAGTATAGGATCTGCTCGAATAACATGTACAACCAAAAAAGTCATTCTTTGCCTCGATTTTCTATGCAATTATTTATTTTGCATAAGGTTCGAGGGTTCAAAGACGCGTCTACTGGCTTAGTTAGATGTAAAAACGTACAAAAACGCGCGGTCTGTTGGCGAAATGATGAGAGAACGCTGAGTAAAATTGCTTTCGCCCGAGATATTCGCTTTGTGATAAAATCGAGTCTGAGAAATCGTGCAAGTACGCTGGAACCTGTTCGATCACCGATCGAGTACGAGTGAACCATCATCGGCACGAGGTTATTCCACGCGCGAAAATAAGCGAGAAAGATCACTGCACCGCTGACTGTATACTGGTACTAAAATCACCACCTGAACGCCTGCATCGTTGCAATCTGACGCTGTTGACACGCAGCCAAAGATATGCAAATGCCAGGCAATAGCAGAAATAAACATGTTAAATGAATTGCACCGTGAGAAAAGAACAAACGGCAGACCAAACCGTTGGAAAGTCGACGTACTCGTACCACTGCTACATGTACGTTCTTTTACCTGTCTTTGTAATAACTTGATCGATATTATTTGTTAATAAACATCGCTTATATCGTGCAAAGGTAACACGAAGATCGCGGGACAACGTAATAAATCCGTAAAAGAAATCAAATTCGCTTAAGATACTTATGAATAGACTGCGGATATTTATGCAAATTCGTTCATTATCGTTTGAATATTTTATATGTTTCTTCCGTCGATTTTTGTCTACCTTTGATTTTCCAATAAATGTATGAAAGTCCGTAGTTTGCTTGCAAGAATTTGCAATCCGTAGATACGTAAGCGTGCGCGTACTTGCAAAACGCGAGCGTGCGTAGCGACACTTATGCAGTACGTGAATTCCAATTGACCAATAGCGAAGGATCGATACGAAGCGTAAAATTCGGACGGTGGAGCGCGGAAATTCGTCGGCCGGAAGCGGCATGGAGTTCAGGGCCTCGTTTAATTATTCGGGAAAGCCAAAATCCCGGAAGGTGTGACTGGCGCCGGCCGAAAATGTGTTTATTCGGGTTAACGCCGCTGCGAGGAACGCCGGCGTGTAAACGGGGCCGAAAGCGGCGCACAACGAAATGAACACAGAGCCCGCGCTAATTAATATTTACCCTCCAACAACATCACGCCACGCCGCCATCGCGTTGCTTCGCCTTATCCACGAGTAGTATCCACGAAAAATAACTCTCTCTACCTCGTACGGACTAACAAAAGGAAAATTTTCCTTGTAATTTGCTACCCTCTCGTACGTCGTTGTTGCTTCCTTCTTTCTCAGTTTCTGTTTTTTCTCCTTTTTCTCTTCTGACAAGGTTAGTTTACAGCCGGAGGTGACGAGACGAGGGGGAACGTGTTTCTAGTTTCGGTAGAGCGTACGAGTTTTACTCGGAGTTGTAGATCCGTAAAATAACTGTAAATCTAGAAATTTGGTCGTCGTTGATACGATGGGGATTGTAGAGTTTTTATTGACAAATCGAGGTACATTTTCAAGGAAGAAACTGGCTCGTGTTTCCTCCTTTTCTATTATTTTCGCTATTTTCCTCGTTCTTATTATTTCACGCTGTGTTTTATAAATACGCGTGTCTTATGTTTCGTACATCCAAGCTTTACTCGAGCTTGCAAATTCGTTGAAAATGTAGGATTCGGTGAAAAGTCGGGAAACATTTTCAGACAAGAAGCTGACCCGTGTTTACCCGTTTTCTGCTATTCTTATTTCGTTATTCTTACTGTTTCATGTTCTATCTTATAAATGTAGGTTTGTCTCTCGTGAATCCGAGATTCGTTAGAAGTTGTAGATTCGTTGTTCTAAATGTATGATTCGTTGGAAGATCGAGAAACACTTTGGACACAAGAAGCTGACTCGTGTCGATTCATCTTCTGCAATTCTTCTTATTTCGTGCTGTATTTTAGAAACGTCAGGATCGGTTGCTGAAAACCCCAAAATGACGAAAAACTGTTTCGATACAAAGGTACAGCCAGTGTCCTAAATACTATAAATCTACGAAAAATTCGCGTTATATTCGAAACACCTGACACTGGTTAATTCATTTCCAAAAGTATGAGACGACGCGATGAAACGAAGTTTCCAGCTTTAGGATCGTCATCTCGTCCAAAAGGGCCGATAACGTATTCGAAAAACGGTGGTTGGTTAGGGGGAACCACTTGGCAAGCGAGCCAAGCAATGGGAAGCAGTCTACCGATCGAAAACCGAGTCATCTGGCCTGAAAGTCGTTTTAGTCTTTTACGGCTTCGTGTTATTTCCCTGTGACCGATGGCTACCACCGCGGAGAGAGCGGCCCTTCCTTCATTTATCTCCGACAATTATCATCGGCTACCGTCGGGAAACACCGCTTGTAGTTCGATACTAATCGTTTCGACCCTATCGTTGGCCGGTTGCTCGTGAACTATACCACGAAGACGCTTTATCGTCCTTTTTCTTAAATTCGTTACTTCGTTTTTTCATCGTATAAATTGTTACAAGGCTTATTTCTACGCGATACTCTTCGCCTTCGAGTCTGTCGTTATCATATTTATAGGCTTGGTTCGTTTCAATTCTGTCGTGTTTATTTGGTTGGCAACTAAGTGATTGCGGACTTTGTCATTACCACCTAATGACAAGGTCCGCAGTCACTTAGTTGCCGCCCTAATAGCTTCCGAATTTTTAGCCGAGGGAACTCTTTGCATTTCGAGGTATTTTTACTTTTGAATCTATTGTTATCATGTTTGTAGGCTGGGTTCGTTTCAATTCTGTCGTGTTTATTAGGTTGGCAAGTAAATGACTGCGGATTTTGTCATTAGTTGGTAATGTCATTACCTTTAAGTGTCTTTAAATGGCGCAGCTTTTAATAGCTTGGGATTACAATGCGATTGCAACGAACACGTGTTCACGTTGTCAACCGAAGGAAGTGAAATATGCACGTGGAACGGAAATGAAATAAATCGCAAAGACTTTGTTTCGCAACTTTAATCATGACTTTGTAATCATGCGCCCTGTGTAGGGTAAGGTTTGTGGATTCGAATTGCTCACGATCTATATCATTTGGAATATATTAAAAACATTTGTTGGATGAAACGATAAACGTTTGATAACGTTCAGACGTTGGATAAACGTTTTTTTGAGGATGTGTTCGCAATGATTGATTTTCCTCTTTCTCGTGGCACTCTCATTGAGTGCATAAGTGGAAAAAGTAACTTTCACGATGTGCCGTGATTTTGCATTGGGAATTTTGTCATTAGGTGGCAATCACTTAGTTGTCAGCCCAATAAATACGACAGAATTGAAACGAATCCAGCCTATAAGTATGATAACGATAGATTGGAAGGCGAAAATACCTCGAAATGAAAAGAGTTCCCTCGGCTGAAAATTCGGAAGCTATTGGGTTGGCAACTAAATATAGCAATTAAAAATTGAAATCCTTGTTACTCATCGCACATCGTGAAAGTTACTGTGAAAGTTAAGTGATTGCGAATTTTGTCATTAGGTGGCAATCGATTAGTTGCCAAGCCGATAGCTTCCGAATTTTTAACTGAGAGAACTCTTTGCATTTCGAGGTATTTTCGATACAAGTACTGATCGCACAGTAATTTCAGCGTCATCCCGTAATCCCACGAAAGTTTTACGCGTTCAAATTGAAAATTTCGTTTCTACTCGAAAAGGGACTCGAAGGTATAAGCCACGATAATAACATTTTCGGCCTTGCAACGATTTTTCAATTGGGTGGGAAATGATGGAAAGAACGTAGCGTGGTTCGTATGGTGCGCGTCTCGACGAAAGAAAAATACATTGTAGAGTAATCGGACGGAGAGATACAGTACAGTAGATTGTTTACAGCTTGTAGATGATTTTTATTGGGTGGGAAATAATGGAAAGGACCGGGAAAGGTTAAGATAGAGTATATCTCGGGGAAAGTAAAATAATACATTTTGAAGCGAAGTTCAAGAGTAATCACACCGAGAAATATATGAAAATAGATTGTTTACAGCTTAGGAATGATTTTTATTGCATTGGAACTAATGGAAAGAAAAGAGGAAGGTTAAGACGCAGTATAACTCGCAGAAAGAAAGATAATATATTCCGATGTGAAGTTTAAGACTAATCATACGGAAATACAGTAAAGTTAGATTGTTTACAGCTTAGAAATAATGTTTATTGGTTGGAAAATAATGGAAAGAACCGAGGAAGGTTAAGATGGAGTACAACTCGAAGAAAGAAAGATAATATATTTCGATGTGAGATTAGAGACACTAATTACCCAGAGATATAGTAAAGTAGATTGTTTATAGCTTGTGAATGACTTTTATTGGATCGAAAATAATGGAAAGAACCGAGCAAGATGAAGGCCGAGTATAACTGAAAAACGAAGAAAAATATACTTTAAAACGGAGTTGAAGAGCAATCATAAGTATGTTTCACAGTTCCTAAACGTTTTTGTGGATGCGCCACGGTTCCGTGTACACCTTTCACGAACGAACTAACGAGCAGGATCATTGAAGAAGCATCGCGTGATTCCGTCCGAGAAAAAGGCGCAGTTGCGCTATCCAGGTGCAGCTCCGATGCAGCCAAGGAAAAAGCGAGCCTCTTATTAAAACGTTGCATTCCACTCGTCGTAATTGTTATTCCCCCATAATTATTACCGTCGTTCTACTTCTTTTTTCTCCCTTTCGTCTCGGATCGGAGGAACCCGCGGTTCGTTTAGGTTAACACTCGGAACACTGTCGATGTTGCAACCGGTAACAATCGACCGGAAGCGTTTCAGAAACCACGAGATTATGCAGAAGTAGTCATGTGAAACGTTGCGAACACTTTAGTAGAAATTGTCCCCGTTCCCTCGAATCTTCGTTTTATATCGCGTTCAAATTCCCTGACAATCGTGATTTCGTAGTTTTTCTGGCCTTTAAATGGCGCAGCTTTTAATAGCTTGGGATTACAATGCGATTACAACGGACACGTGTTCACGTTGTCAACCGAAGGAAGTAAAACATGCACGTGGAACGAGAATGAAATAAATCGCAGAGACTTTGTTTCGCAACTGTAATCCTCGCTTTGGTGCACCCTGTGTAGGGTAAGGTTTGTGGATTCCAGTTGCTTACGAACTATACCATTTGGAATATATCAAAAACATTTGTTGGATAAAACGATACGTTTTTTTCAGGATATGTTCGCAATGATTGATTTTCCTCTTTCTCGTGGCACTCTCATTGGGTGCATAAATGGGAAAAGTAACTTTCACGATGTGCCATGAATAACAAGGATTTCAATTCTTAATTGCTATATTTAATCGCTTTTTAATTGCCTGGTGCATCGCAGATATTATAAACATTGCTATAATTTCGCTCTGAAATAGCACACGATGCAAAATTTGACTAATCTTCGATCATCTTGAAAATCTTGCAATTACGAACCACAAATCGAATGTCAAATTCTCGTTGAGATACTCTGGAATCTCATCGGAAGATCAATACACAGACTGTCGCACGTCTCGATTTGCAAACTTTGCCAACGTGTTTGGTTGATCGTTTTAAGGGAAAAATGTTCTACGCACGATGGGTCGATTCGGTGTTCGTTTTCGAGATTACGAAAGACAAAGTAGTATGAAACACAAGTCATCGGATGTATCGGAGCTACTTAACTTTTAATGACAGCCGTTTATTTCAAACTATTTTTTATACTGATTTATACCGCTTGGACTGACACATAAATTGTTCAAAATGATCAGCTCTTATCGAAACGGAACATACATATTTCAGAAACCTACAATTCATTGCGATGCATATGGAAATAACGTCCTAACTCGAAGACCATCGATACCTTTATCTGTACGATGCATATAATATTCTTTGCTCGAAGTAATCTTCCAAATATGTTGACAGAGTTTGTCGATGTCATATTTGGAACACCCTCTATCCATTTCTGCTTCATTATAGCAGTTAGAAGTTAAAATTATAATTTTCTGTGTACAGTAAAATTGAAAAGATCGCTGAAACAGTACGAGGAAAATTCGCGATCATTCGTGTATAGTCACAATTACATCGAGCCTTATAATTACAAACTGCGGGTCAGAGTTGAAAATTCCATTGAGACACCCGTGAATCCCATCGGAAAATTAATTAATATAATTTCTATTTCACCGTGTCGGTTAGAAGTTAAAATCATAGTTTTCTCCGTCTAATGAAACTGAGAAAATCATTAAAATAGTGCCAGGAGAAGTCGTAACTATTCGCATGCAGCGCCAATTACCTTGAGCCTTGTAATTACAAACTGTAACTGGAAATTCAAATTTTCATTCAGATATTCTAGAATCCCATGGGAAAATGGGAAAATAATGCAACTTCCATCTCATAGCGGCAGTTAGATGTTAAGATCATTTATATTTTTTGCGTATAGTAAAACCGAGAAAATCATTAAAATTGTCCCTGGAAAAGTCGTAACTATTCGCCGTAACTATTCGCGTGTAGCCCGAACGATTCGTTGATTACGGGGCGAGGTGGATTCCGATCAGCGCCGTGGGCGACGCGTTCTCGCGTTTTCACCCATTAATATCGCGTACCCGGCTATTTTACGAGGCCCTTGAACAAAGTTTTACCGCTTTTTGCTACGACCACGCAACGAGCCGGCGGTCAGGAAGTCGCGATTACCCGTGGTTATCCTTTAATGCCACGCTTCGTGCTGATCCTGGACCACCCCGAACGAGCTTAGCGCGAGAAGTCGCGTTTTTTCGCATCATGACGCGGCAGAAATCCACCACGATGATGATACTGCGATCCTTCTACAGTGTATCGCGTGTTTCGCTTGATCGTTGATGGTGGACAAGTGTGAAGATAGCTTTGCTTTGCTTTCGCAGAGGAAAAAGAGAATATCGCAAGGATGAACAGTGTTCGAGCATGATTACTCTTATTAGTGGGAATGTAAAAGGATCGAATGAGTTGTTGGAGGGAATGATACGCGTTTTTTCTGAATTTTTTTACACGCAATTCATCTGTCGTTATATTACAGAGAAACAGTGCACGATACATGTTTCTTGCCATTCTTTTTATAAGTCCTATTTTAAGCGTTTAAACTGTTATTCGCAGTACGTACGTGTAGTAATTTGTTGACTGAATATTTATTTGTTGCCAGTAAACCACTTACAATTTCAACGAGACAATCGAATTTCTGTCCTTTGACAATTTTAGTAAAATTCCAAAATGTTCCTTGCAATTCGTAATATTAAATTGTAACCTGCAACAATTTGTCCTGTCTTCGCCATTTTTATAATACATATAAAAACAGGAATTTGTGTTACAATCCGATATATCCACAAAAATTTCCATAAATGTTCAAATATGTTTCTGTATCGAATCCTTCTCTGGGCTTAAATGCTCGTATTAAACTTTGAATACCGTACTGTCTGAAAGCACTTTATTGGATACAGTACTGTCTGAAAGCACTTTCTTGAATATCGTGCTGTCTGGTAACACTTTCTTGAATACTGTGCTGTCTGAAAGCACTTTATTGGATACCGTGCTGTCTGAAAGCACTTTATTGGATACCGTGCTGTCTGAAAGCACTTTCTTGAATACCGTGCTGTCTGAAAGCACTTTCTTCGATACCTTATTATCCAAAAGTATTTTCTTGGGCACCATTACTGTCTGAAAGCACTTTCTTGGATTCCGTGCTGTCTAAAAGCACTTTCTTCGATACCTTATTGTCCGAAAGTATTTTCTTGAACACCGTACTGTCCGAAGGCACTTCCTCGAATATCGTAGTGTCCGAAAATATTTTCTCGAATACCGTGCCGTCTGAAAGTACTTTTTCAAGCCAGCATAATTCTAATCGTTGCAACGAAAATTCTCAAAATTACTCGAATTCTCATTCCGACTCATACACAGAGATTTGTATTTGTTTTATATCTTAAACGAAACTTGAACAAAAGCACGATTGAAGCCGAGTATAAAACAAATTATTTCAAGAATTACCACACAGGGAGAAGCGTAAGGATTATTTATTTAAACGAATTCTGAATGGAAACTTGGATAAACGACGGGGTGTATCCAATTGCGAGCGAATAGAAAGAAAAAAGAACGTGGGGCGAATTACACGTGAGGCGACCCCTCCAAGACAAAGTACGAAGGAAAGACATCGTTCCATTGCGCAAATGGAAAGAAAACCGCGGCGGGGGTGAGTCACGCAACGCGGAACGTTTTGTATCTCTTGTTCGAGCGCGAGGCCACGCGGGAAGAAATGACAAAGGAGAAAGTCCAATGGCTTAATAAGGTCCGACTCCTAAGTCTTCGCCTTGCTTTTCCTTCTTTTCCCTTTTTTTCTCTCCCTTTTATATATCTGTTGGCTTGAAATCCACGATCGCGGATGCCTCCTTTAAACGAATCGTTTCTACTCGATGAAAGAGCAAGAGATTCAAATGTTACGTCAGGTTCGATGAAATTACAGATCTCTTTGAATGAGACGATCCAATTTGAAAATTATCATTCCTTTAATTGCTAATACTTTCAAATGTAACATTAAAGGATTTTGTCGGAGATATGGAATTTTCTAATATTCCCCAAGCGAAGGATTGTTCCTCTTTTGTTTAAAAAGTGACTTATTTAAATTCTGCTTTAGAAAATAAAGCTTTCGTCGATCTTACAGTGTTTATTAACGTTTCGAATTTTGTTCTCGCCGCCAGATTTCCTCGCCACCGCGGTGACGTTTCACTTTGATTAAAACTTTTATTTTAAAACAAGCTACCGATATTTATTAACACGTTCTATCCAAACCAAACGATATTTGTTATTCAACTAATGTAATGTTCGAATTTTTCTATAAAAAGAAGCGTCGATGTTCCATCGATCATCCTGAAACTTCTCGTATTTCTAATTCTCCTTCCAATTTTGCTGCCATCATCAGACTTGCTCGTTATCATGATACTCGACGAATCTCTAATCAATCAAATCGTAAGAGGCTGGCTTCCACTTGGATTCCGATTCTCCGCGTCACATGTTTCCAACTCGATGAAGATAAAAGCACCCTTGTGCTATATATTCGCGCGAAATGGCCATGGAACAAGCATCGAACACGTCGAATCGACAGTCAGTTTCTCGATAAGGACGTCGAAACGTTTCGATAAATATTAATAGCACAAGCTTTTTGGCGGTGGAGCGAGAACGTTGAGCAACGACCAGGCTTAGAGAGGCGAGTGGCAGCTTCGTCGAATTTAAAATTCACGCAAACAGCTGAATTATGAGGCCTCTTCGGGCTCTCGAGCCGCTGTCTTGCCGCAGCGGGGACGAAGAAGAGGCACAAAAAGCATCCGAAGATTCCTCCCCATTTGTGTTTAACTTTGAAGCTCTCGTCGAAAGCGTTCCTTTTTCCACGGTTTTTCGCTCCTCCCTGCTGCCCCTAAATTCTTCGCCATTTCAGTTATTATGTCGATCGAACACATGTATGCGTGTGTGTGCCTTTTCCTTTTATCTTATTTCTCAGATATCTTATGTCGTATTAGACATTTTACTATTAAGAAGCTTTCAAATCCTTTAAAGTGCGCGATTTATAGTAGCTACGAAAACAATTGTCATTTATAGTATTAGATTAGTATTGGTATTAGTATTAGACTGTTACATTTACGATGGTATTTACGTAAATTTCTTAGATTTGGATATAATAAAAATGAAACGTACAATTTGGTAAAAGAATGTTTCGTTGGAAAACAAAAGCCTTTGCCAGTACCTTTTGCAGTACTGTACGTAATTATATCGAATAATCGAAAATTATGATATTCTTGGCAGAGGAAATAGCTCGTCCTTGTATTTAAAAAATATTAAAAAACATCCCAAATTTCACACTTTTTAAGCATTTCCTTGTATCCTACTATAGCAAAGCAACGATATGTCCAGGTACAAAAAGATGCTACTTCCTGGATATTACGAGTATTCATGGATTACTTAGACAAGCAGAATTGACAAGAAAAAGACGCAAACAACCAGCACGATGTTAAAATCGACAATTTTTAAACGACACTCTTTTCAGCAAACCAACGATACGTTCCGATAAAAAGCTCGCTCGAAAATCTTTTGACCCAAAAATCACTGACACAAAAATCACTGCACCCTGTATAATGCACTAAACGTCTAAAAAATTCGAAATCTTTCCGTTCCGGAGGGAAAATTCGACTCGATCGTTGGAGAAATTTTTCAAGTATCGCTCAAGTGTTCTCCATTATGAGAAGCAAAGTGGAATCGGCGAGGACCAATCAGGCTCGTTTCTCCGTGATTACTTAGCCGGTGATGGTTTGAACGACTAGACAGTAGGGAAAAAAGAGGGGGGAAGCTTGGAGGAAATTCAAAAACGCGTACTCCGCGGGGACACGAGGTTCGGGTACTTTTAATCTTCGATTATCGTTACCCCTACTCGGGAAAAAAAGCTGCGTCTGCGAGGCAACAAAGCCACCGCGGATCCCTTTGAAACTTCAATCGAAAATCGCGCCGCTTTATCTCGTCGATTCGCGCGCGCGAGGGACGCGCTTGCACCTTGGCGAGCGCGCGACATCCTCGGGGGTTGGTTCGTTACTGGGGAAAATAGGGGTGGTTCTGTCGGTTCTCGAAAAAATCTGACGCATGGGGAGGAAACGTTACCTGTCCTTCGCATTTTGCCACTTTGATTTTCAAATTTATCTCCTTCTCTTTTATCGTTGCTGAAACCGGAGCGTTTCAATAGGAAGATCGGAAGCGAACAGTAGAATAAACCGTATCTTCCATCGTTTATGGAGCAGCAATTCTAGCAGTTAGTAGCGTCTACTACATTTGATTTTGGGATTAAACGCGTGTTGTGGTCAGGTTCTGGAAAACTCGAAAGAGATTAATAATATTAATTGCGGAGGCCAGTATTAAGTAAATTGATGCTATTATTATTATCAGCTAATATTGTTCGTTTGTTGCTATTTACCTTCGAAAAGATATAATACGTTCAGGTTTAAAACACGCTTGTATATTTGAAATATAATTGCAAACGGATATTCATTATGTTAGAAATAATTATAATCGACAATGCGAAGACGAATTTTAATGTTTGTATCCATTTCGAATAAATATTTGTCAAACCACAGTCGTTCGATGGAAGTGACGATTCGTACGTTGTTTGCATTTCGATGGTTCGATTTTTCTTTCGCAGAAATACGGAAGGATAAAGGAAGAGGAAGTTGCGGTAGTTTTATTTTTAGAATACGCGCAGTTAGTAAATAAAAAGCAAATTATCAGATGGATAGCGACGAGAATTGAATTTGGTCGATGCAGGCCAACCAGTTGGTGGAATCGATCTAAATGAAAACCATCGACGCGATTTTCGCGCTCCAGATATGCATAAAGCTTCCGAGGTTTTTCACGTTGTATCGAAATCATCGTGAAACTGGCTAAATTTGGCACCGTTTAACGCGCCAGCGATGAAATTCTTTTCCGCTGCCCTTTTCTCTCTTTTCCTGCGATTCGCGCATCCACTAAATGCAATCGAAATAAATGAACACGTTTCGTTCCAAGGACCGTTCCACGTTACCCTCTCAACAGAAATTCAATCATTTGAACGTTAATCGCGATACAAAAGCTTTTGCACCTCCTTTACTTCCTATGAAAGTAAATGTATTGGGTTGGCAACTAAGTGATTGCGGATTTTCTCATTCGGTGGTATTCACATAATCCGCAACCACTTAGTTGCCAATCCACTAGTAAGTTTCGTCTGGATTATTTGAACCTTTCGCACATAGATTTTTGATAAATAAATATCGCTTGCTGTTACACATTTTTTGACATTTCTTTGCTTCCAGTTATTTCCAGTTAATAATCGGGAAATTCTCAGCTACTGAGCACTCGGTAGAGCTTTGCTTCAAAAGCATCTTTAAGTCGCGCAAGTACGATAGCAACGTTACCCCAAAGCGTCAGTTTTTTCGAGAACCCATAGAACACCCCATATTTTCCCCAGTAACGAACCCCCAACCCCCATGGATGGCTTAGATACGAAAGTGAGGGTTTGTGAGTTACATGGTTAAAAAGATTAATGGAAAATTTTACTGAGACAGAAACACGACTGCATGTGCAGATTAATACTTTAAAGATGTCCTTTGTCGTTGACAGGATGTGCAATAATTACGTTCTTTATGAAGGAACTCTACTTACGAATCTTAGCAACTGCCAATGATGAATTAAGAAGAGGACGCTTTCGTAAATTTGTTCTATTTCCAAATCTTTGCAAATTGCAACATTGTCTGGCAATCTCGGAACCTAGAAAACTTGTGTTCTATTTAATTTCATAATTTCCTTTATATATACTTTATTATTATACAAAAGAACATACTGATCTATCTATTCATAACTCATAACTAGGCCGCGAATTCTCGTGCAAATTCATGGTTTCGAAAATACGATAAGCAAGATAGAACCTAAGTAGAAAATTGTTTCATTTACCAATTACTACAGAATTTTACACATCTTATACGATTTTTCATATTACGCGTATTCTGTGCAATTTTCTACTTAATAAAAATCCACAATTTACTAGCAAGATACGTCTCGTAAAATTTCGCCAATAATATCGATGCAGTTACAGACGAGCGTTCAGTTACCTGTGTTTCTCTGGTCGAAAGAAACAGGTCGTGGAAAGCTCGGAATCCACGAAAAAGCCCGTAGCGTTGCCATTCATATTTATCACCGAGAGACGCTGAGTGGCACTGTTTCGGCTTGGTCCGGGTAATTTGCCGGCCGAATCGATGGTTTGGAAAAGGAGGGCATCCGCCAAGGCCTCGAGCCACTAATTTTTCTTAACGAATCCCATGGCATCGTATAATTTCCTCGGTGGGACGAACTCTGAAGGTTGTCGTTGCTGTGTACGTTAGTTCTACCTGCGCGCGAAACAATCGAGGAAACCTGCGGTCCATTCATAATCCAGGGTTGCCTGGGGCCGATCGTGTGGCTTCGTGGCGCCTCCAACGAGAGATCATCAATTTCACGGGAAACCGGCCGTCAACTTTCTGATTCTAACTTGCATTCATCGTGTCCCTCGCTTTCTGAAACCTCGCCGACGTTTCGACTTCTGTTCTCCTCTGAGCGGTTTGTCTTTCACGAGGCGTGCATAATTTGCAAAAATATAGTACGGAGATATTCAGAGCGAAGTAACACTGGTCGTATCGTTCTGAAGGATGAAACGATCTCGTACTGTATTTGATGTCTTCATGGCGCCTCCGACGAAACATCATCGGTTTCACGTGAAACCGGCCGCCATGCGAACAATATACGCGTTTTTGAATCGCCTGGAAAATCACAGTTACACCATTAATTTTGTAAATGGAGGTGTACATATTCCGTGACGGTTATCTTTCGAAAGAATTAGTTGTGTCGCTTAGGAAAACCATTTATTTTAGTTCTCTCGCTGTGGGTCCCGTATTGATGCAACTTATGGCGCACTTTATCTCCCGCGTTATAGGGGATCCTACTGTATTTCATTGTTTAGCGGTGGTTGGCGATCAGCTGTCTTTCAGCTTCGTCACGCGTGTACGTTCGCTTTAAAAAATTCAGACATCGTCTGCCAAAGACGCAACGAGTTTTGCCAACGCCAGTTGCTGTTTCGTTACATCGACAATGGAATCGCAACATGTTCGCAGGACGTTCCTTCGAATAGTCTCGCAAGCAACTGTACGCAGCCCTTCGTCATGCAAATTGCAACCCCACCGCCCATCGATTACCCAATTTACAATTAGGCGTACGTACAGCAAGAGACACCACGTGTGCAACGGCGTTGACCTGTCCTTCTGGACGGCATGTTGCTGACGCGACAGCTCCCGGGGACGCTGGTTCCTCGACGTGCCCCTTAAAGGACCAAAGTAAACTGGAATTCGAGTTCTCGGACGTTCGGTCAGCGGGCTGACGAAAATTGCCTGCAATTTTCGCCAATTCTGGATAATTCACGGGGCGTAGCGGGATTTCTCCCCGTGAACCAACGAAGGAGGGTGGGGGTTGGAGGATAAATAATGCGAAAGGGCAACATAAACGAAGAGCAGAAGAGGAACGAACGACATATGGCTCGTGTATGCCGATCGTCGAACGCGATAAAGGGCCCACAATCTTTCTCTTTCTCCTTCTATCTCTTCTTTCTCGGTCTCTCGTGATTCTCTATCGTATTACGGCCAACTATCTCTTACGGTGGCTTTATATGGGGTTCCGGGATTACGGTCCACCGCAAGGGACCTCGAGGGATCATAGATCCTCGATACGATACATCAAGAGGGTATAACCGTCCTGTTTCTTACCCCCTCTTCCATTTCCAACGTTTTATCCGGAAAAGAATCGACGTTCTTTTCGGGCTAACCGCCCCTCTCGCTTCGCTGCTGTCCAATCAAAATTTAGTTCTCCGCGTTTTACGGTGCACGGACGCGATCCGAGGCTAAGAAGGGCACCCTACCTACTTCAGGATGGAGAAGCGGTAGTCGTTTGCAGCTACCAGATGAAGTTGGCCAGAGATTTATATTTACGAACGATGATTTTTACAAGAACGACGAGTACATTCGATAGAGTTGATCTCATGACGCGCGAAACAATCCTGCGATCGAGATTCTCTGCTTCTTGAATTGTACCCTTGGAAGTAGGAACTCGCGCAAACATCCGCCGTCTAATTACCGAGAAACGTAGAGTTTCTTACGCCGCTTCGTCCGTAAATCGGAGCTGGCCGATGGGCGCAAAAAGAAGCTGCCGGTAACGTTACATTAACATCATATTTGTAAGGCGAAGCCGCGAACGCGCCAAATAGCCAGGAGAATCGTCGGTGAATTAACAAGTCCGCAGCTGCGTGTCGCATCTGCATACAGCTGAGTTACGCGTACAAGTCCGCGGCGTGTCGACGCGGCGCGACTTACCAGAATGCAGATTGCGCTAAGATTAAGAGGCCCCCGGTTGGCGAGAGAAACTTCGTCCCGCTTGATATTTTAATCAACCGGCCTCTGTTGCTATTAATCGAGGCTTGTTATAAATCAACGCTCCCCATGCCCCGAGTATCCAACCAGTTGGACTGAAACCAGTCGACGAACGGAGAGAGAATGCTCTTCTAAATATCGAGAAGAGCTGGAACATCGCTCCTCGATATTGAGAAACAGAAAGTGGTAGCTTACAAGTTGTCTATAAAGAGCAGCTGACAAGCGTTTAGTATGGCGATTTTCGAGCAAGAGCGAGAAGCAAGAATTTTATGGCTATAGCTGAGTACTTAGACGAGTATCGTAGAAAGCGCCGTACTCTCGATATTTTACACGTTTTGTCATATTACGCGTAAATTTATCCGTTTCTCATTTACGAATTTCCTGTGAGCGCATAAAAATCCGCGGCCTATCGGTAAAGTAATATTATGATTCGTTCGATTTGTAACATTTAACGATATCGATATTGCAATTCAGGTTGGAGAAAAGTTCCACAAGTTTGTCGGAATGTGGTTGATAAAGGTAATTGGACTTTTACAAATCGAACGACTCGCGTGTCGGGACTTGTACGAAAAAAACGTTGATCGTGAAATGCGATAGATGCGAACGAGAAAAACATTTGATATCGGCTGTCGTATAACTTTGAAGAAATACGAGTTCTTCGCGATCTGAGATTCCGAGCGAAATAATCAATTTTAAAGATCTCGGTGCTCTCAGAACGATCTCTCGCCTTTCCGCTATTCTCAAGCGCTAAAATTATAAAGCTCGAAGGACGAAATAGTATTTCGCTGAGAGCCAAACAACAGTTGGAGCTTGCGTCCAACTTACCGAAACAAGAAGAAGAAGCGCAGAGGAAAAAGAAGAATCAGCGAATAATTCAACCAAACCTCTGAACGACAATTTCCCCATATTCTAAATAAAACGAGACTCGATATTCATGCAAAAGAAACAACGAGTAAATCCCCAATTACCTGTCGGGATAATGCACGAAAAAATATCAGCCTGAAAGACGCTAAATCACAAAGATGGTCGAAAAGAGCGGTCGCAAGTTTACCGAAAAGGAATCGTTCCCCATAGAATTTTTTCCTACCCATCTCAGAACGCATTCCATTGGTAGCTCTGGCCTGATATAGGTAGCACGATATCGGCGACTCGCGAATACATTCGCGCGAGTCAACCATATGCAGATCGATCCGCAGCTGTTTCCCCGCTAGGGAAACTCGCTTGCGAAGATTGCTCGATGTCTTCGTCCTACCCGATCTAATTGTTTAGCCGCGAAACACCGTGCGATGCCTCTTGCAGCGGAGCACATCGAGCGTAAACGCTTAAAAGAGAAAAGAGGAAACGTGCGTGTTGCATGCCTCCACGCGATCCGGCAGACGTCTCAATCGACGACGAAGGTCCCTGTAAATTACCTGTCCAGAGTTAGAGGCCTTGGATCGGTGGCTGGATCGCGTCCACACCACCATAAAAGTGTCCACACCACATATTATTGCCATGTTGGGAACACTGCCACGCCGGGAAACTCGCGGTTACCTTCGTCGCGTCGCATCGCGTCGCCGCGTTCGTTCCCTTTGCTCTTCCTTCGTTAGTCGCAGCTCTTGCACGGATCTCTTCGCGGCTCTTTTCTTACCTACGACTTCTGTCCTTCGCCTTATCCTTCCACGTTTCTTACGCTTCAACTTCTTCTTCTCTTTCGTCATTGTATGCTCGGATTGTACGATTTATCACCTGGACTGTTTGGTACATTTTTTCCTCTTGGTGGACGTAATAGTTCTCGCGTAAAATTTTTCATTGGTTTTATACGGTATATCGGTGTATAATTATTATATATTTGTTACATAATTAGGAGTATACCAATGGTTCTCCAGCGATTGCTATCGCGTTTCTCTAATCTGATTCCCTTGTTTCTTTTTTAATTTTAGAGTAACGTGTGTGTGTATGTGTGAAGTGGATTGGATATTCTCTGTGTGTTGAATCTTCTCGGTATATCTGTAGCACATACTGTAGAGTATACTCGTTTTACACGTTTTAGGTACACGCTTTACAAAGAGGTCGCAACAGCTAACTGGTTAACTTTTTTCCAGCATTTAATTAGAAAATTCATTGCAGACTGTAAATTCTCTATATCGTTTAGGCACACTTTATTATACTTATCGTTAGATTTATCGTTTTACTGCTCGATGCAAGACCAGTGTATACGTTAGACGAGTTCTTTTCCTCCAATGACCGGTTAGTATACTATACACGGTTACTCGATATTTCTATACAAAGTTTCATATAAAAAAAAAATATTTTCTTCAAAAATCAATCTGTCCAATTCTCTCCGCAAATTCTACCAAATCTGGTCTTATTTCACGAAGAGAAGCTAAAAGATCGCAGCAAACTCAAATCCCCTGACCAAGCAGAACTCGTTCCAGTGCAGATCCCTAAGGGTTCGACGTCTTCATTAACAAAATCCGTAACGAGGCGGTCGAGTGGCGATCGAGGCTTGACCGCGCGTTCCCAATTAAACCACCGTCCTCCCTCTCCTCTCTCCCCTCTGAAAACCGCGTAATCGTGAACTGAGTAAATCTTATGGGGTCTGGTGGCGGGAAACGAGGGAAACGTTGCTCCATGGCAACCAAACCGTCGTAAAATAAAAAGGAAAACAAGCCAAGGGAAATAAAGGAATGATAGAAACGCGGCGGGTTCGGTATCCGATGCAAGCACCGCCCACAACGCACTAAAATACGATTTATATCGCAGTAAATTTAGTTTATCAGAAGATAGAGCGATAATAATAACTGAAGCTAGAAGTCAAATAATAATTAGTCGATCGGTTAAATTAAGAGGATTGTAGGCACGTCGAGATGCTCGCCACTCTTCTAAATAATTTTCATCACCTTTCGTAAAGGAAAAGTCACGGTCAGACTGCGGATTAAAAATGGACAAAACGTGCACGACAGGGAGAGGTACATTAAACTTCCGAAGTGTATGGTATTTGTCATAACTTTTCCATCTGCGAAATAATACGAACAAACGTCCATCTACGTCCCATCTTTTCTCCTCGTTCGCATAAAAATGTAAATCCTCGTAGAAAGACTGGTGACGATCAATTAAAACCTCGACGATTAAACATACCGTTTATAAAATACGCTTTAACCAGCTAACTGTTGCGATCTGTGTGAAAATTTTGGAAAGTGTCTACGTTAAACGTATGCGAAAAACGTAAACGATGACGAGTATACTCGTCGAACGTAAGGTACGCGTGGCTGTCGTAACATAGAATCAAGCCGTAACGAGATCACTGTTTTATTTTGAAATTTTGTTATCGACAAGACTCGTCGGTAATATTGCCATTTCTTCACGACGAGTATACTCGTCAAGAACACCTAACCGTTTAAGATACCCTAATATTGACTAATTTTGAGCTTATGAACCTCTATATAACACACGATACGATTCGTTTAGAAACGGAGCTCTGATCGACTGATATTTCTTCGATATTTCTCAATTTCATTTTACGGATACGAGATCGAAAATGAAGTAAAAGAAAAGGAGGCGTAGGCCTCGGTTTCCCACGGGGGCGCCACCCACGGCGGGGTGCACGTCCAGGTAGGTACATGGTTGGAAAGCACGCTCGCGCCCGGTTCTTCGTGGCTAACAAGTCGTTATGGAAATACGTCGGAGCATAATGAGCCGGTGTAATGGGGATGATGGCCACCTACCGGCCAGAAAATTCCGGACGCAAAGGAGAACGAGCTCCGATGTTGGCCAGCTTGCAGGAACGCCGACGACGAGTCGATGGCAGCCTTCTCTCTAACGTGTATCGGTATTTAGCCGGTCGACACGCTAAATGCCACGCTGTTAACCGGCAACAAGTAGTCGGCTTTAGCGTTGACTGAAGCTGGACGCGATACCACAGTCGGCGGAATGGCCAAGCCAAGTAACCTGCGACGATGAGTCACCGTGCTTTCTATCGTGGGATATCTTTCTAACTGTTCCAGCTCTGCTTCGTTCTTTCCGTCGATTCTCACTTGTATCGTAATTTTTCAATATGGAAATTTATCAAACGAAATCTATCGAGTTTGGAAGGGACCTCGAGTTGAGGGAAATATCGGTTCGATTTAGCTGGTTCAGTGTTACTTTTGTCAGGCTGCTTAAGCAAACTCGGTGAATGAGAATGAAATATGAGTGGTTCTCGTGTATAAAATTTAAAACGCGCAATCTGGAATCTACAACACGGACGGCAGAGCAAAGAAAATTAGCTTCGAAGAATTTTATTTCGCATGGAACTTTAACAAGATACCGCGCATCTTGACGCTACTCAAAAATTCCTGTAGCGTAGCAAACATCTTACGATTGCCGATGTCCGCACAATTTTACATTTGTCTAAACATGGCCAAATAAATAGAAATTTCTTTCGTCCATTAAATATCCCAACAAGTACTCCACTTTGTACACTTTGTATAGTTCTATAGTTCTAACCTTGTTATGTACGTCGTAGAAATCTTAATTTTCCAAAAAATGCGTAAATATCCCATTAATACTGTTCCATTCTTGTAAAGATAACATAGAAGGACGAGAGTTTCAATCTAGAAAAGTCAAACTAAAAATACTGCGAAACTTCATTTATACAAATTGTGGATTAAACAATTTATACAATAGGAGTTTTCTCCATTAGCTACGATGCTCCCCATGCAATGGCATTTCGCAATATAATTCGAATAAGCGGCTGCAACGATCAAGAATGCACGAACCAAGTTCTACCTCAGAGTTGAAAAAATCCACTGTGCAAAGTTGAAGATTTTGCAAGATTTGCAAAAAACAAAACACACCTATATCTTTCGATAGGCTTGTTTCCACGATAGCGCTAGCATGATACGATGATGACAGGAGAAGTATGGTCGATCGGTAGTAAGATTCTATCCAATGTATATCGAATTCGATGATTCCAATAGAACGTACCTAGATGCAACTTCGAAGGCCACGAATCGTGAGTTCCATTTCTGCCTGGAACCTGTGATTTCACCTTCGCTTTGAGGACACTAGCACAATGGGGACTGGCATTAATGTTAATGCCCGGTGCCTCAATTGGCAGCTCTGTCGCCAATAAAGGCGGTCTACCGCGTTAGACGACGCAGCCGACGAGCATATTGATAACGAACCATCGTTCAACCTCACCGTTTAACATCCAGCAATAAATCTCTGTTTAAAAGGAAAAATTTCACGCCACTCATACACCGTGGGAAACATCCTGTTCCGCGAGCGCGTGAATCGTTGCGTGCATCGTTTAGATGATGCATCGAACGCAAGAAGTATTACCAACGTTGCAGCGATAGCGATGATTTTCGATTTTCTTAAACTTCGTTCAATGCCCGTTTCTCGCTTCTTTCTACTGGCGTCTTTCGTGGTTCACCCGATCGGTGACCCATGTTTCGTTGAAATTCTCCGAACGATTGAAGTAAGATAAGTCTCGTCGATTAAACGGTCTTCTGAAATATCATTGGTAATCACAGTTTCTTCGTAAATGGGAATTTTACCTAGCATTTCCTGCATTCGTCTCGTTCAAAAATAAATCCACTTGTACTGCGTTGTCAACACTCTGAATTAACTTTTATCGTACAATTGTAGTTTTCCAGCGTGTTAAGATATGCCTCAAGTTCGACCAAAGTGGTCTCTTGGGATATTGCGAGCCTGTTTTCTTCGAAGGAAATACAAACATTCGAAGATCGCAGTAGGACTAACACTTTCTCATTGTCATACGAATTTCTTCTTGAACCACGAAACATAGTCAGACTCGAGTAAAGTGGAAGCTAGAGCAGCTAGATTCCCAAGAAGACACATTTTACTTTACGATCAGAACGAATGAATTATCCCCACAAATATAAAAAAGAAACAATTGTATTTTTCAAAAAATTCTAAATCCAATTTATTTCACTTGAACGTCCTTCCTCGTTTCTCTATCGACGGTGGAAGCGTCCGGATCCTTAGAACTTCCACGTACCCTGTACATAAGCCACGAATGGTTTTGCCTATTTGCCTCGACTCGGTCGCACAGATGAAGGTCGTAGACGAGATCGCGAGCCACCCCTGCGGAGGCCGCGGGTTCAAAGAGTTAATCGAAGAAGCCGGCCAGCACAAAGTAGCCTGCATTAAAATTCAATATCACGCTTGGCACTCGGCGAGCAAAGTATCGAGATTAGATCTGCGGGTAACAGTCGAGGCGAGAAACGCTCGCAGTGAGAAAGACTGTAAAGGGTTGAAAAGGGAAGGGAGGAGAGAGAGAGAGAGAGAGGAGCGGTAGCCGGTGTGTACCCGGTGGGATTTAAGGAACGTCAAGAAACACGAAGACGACAGTTTATCGGGTCGGCGCGATGAAAGGCGGCGCCTTATCTACGGGGTGTCCCCGGCTTTTATCTACGCGGTAAAGGATTCCCGTGTTCCACGCGAGATAGATCTTATTTATGCGACCCCTTTCCTGGCTACCGATTAAATCGACGCGCTCGCCCGGATCCCGTTTCCATCTTCCTGGAAGGACGACCCAGAACCCGCCCCGCAATCCTGAAATAGATAGCGAAACCGAGCGAACAGGAATTTTTTTGCCGAATCTGCGAGGTTTGATTCTCCCGCCTACTGATTCTGGGGAATTTTTCTCGTAGCTGTAGGGATCATTTCGGTTACCGAAAGTGTATAGGTAGCTGTAATTTCTAAATTAGATTAAAAAATGTAAATTAAATTTTGAAAAATTAGTTTAACTGATAACACGCACAGAATGACTCAGGATTATTTCGTGCTTCGTTAGAGCCGAGGTACAGGGATATTGCGACACGACAAAATTTACTTTTGAACGTATAAGCTACACGGTAGAAGAATTGGCATGTGTTATTTTAGCGTGAAACACGGTGGTGCAGTACGGTGCTATAGTTCATTATCTTCAGCTTGTTTGCCAGTTGTCAACGTACAGGTAAAACAGAGAAGGTTGTTTTAGGTTAATGAAGATGTTATATAGCGAATAATTCGACCTATGACACATAGAATATTTTAACGCTTCCACGAGAATTCCATAACGAGATAGTAAATAGCGCTTTTCATCATTAGTTTGCCATTGATTTGTATATTTTACTAGTATTCGTGTATCGTTAATGTAAATCGAGCAAAGTGTTCGCTTACGAGCGACAGCACACTAATTGCAAGTATTAGGACATCTACTTGTGTTCATTCGAAAGCCCTATCAAATTTTGGTATTTTAACATAAAACAAAGAATTCAGAAAGCTGTGCTGAATTTTCAACGAATCCAAAGTCCAAGTTTTTCAAAATTCTTGAAAAAATGTCTACGTTCTACGAAACGACTTCCAATCGATGACTCGATTAAAAAGAAATTCCCTGTCTCACCTGTGCAGTACGAGAAGCGGATACAACGATAACGTCAAAATGAATCACTGTAGCGTCAAGAAAATCGTGCGGCTTGAAACACCTGTTCGAGCGAATAAGCTATTCCACACTACGAGCCCGGAAAACCACTTTTTCTCGCTTTGACACGTGACGGGGGTGAAAAAGGGGATGGTGGGGGCCACGAAGAAGCGTCTATACTCGTGAATAAATTCTTTCGCTGCCGACTGACCGGTAGTTGCCGCGAATTATTATTTCATCGTCCTTAGCACCCGTTCTTGACAGCTGGCGTATTATCGCGTCGCCTTGGCGCTATAGTCAGCCGCATTAAAAATGGAGGCAAAGCGGGAAAACTGCTGGATGTGTCAGCACCTGAACGCGATATCAATCTCGTAAACGGGATGACACGGCTTCCCTATGAATTTTTAAAACGATGGCGCTGACGGTGTTAAGCTCTGTGAAATTCAAGAACGCCGTGTATCTTCGATCGAGATCGAAACGATCTTTATCGGGACAGAAATGGTTACTCTGTTCGTAGCATTTTCAAATCCGTCGATCGTCATCGTTTAATCGTTCTTTCGATCATCTTCCTCTTAATTGTATTTTTCCAATGTTAACAAACGTGTGAAAAGCTTGAACAAAACCGTTTGAACATTTTGACTGCCACGTTGGTCATTGTTAACCGGAACGCTTGAACTTCTTATCATTGTAAAGATTGAACGACAATTGGCAGTTAGGGCATTTTGAATATAACCGATAAATATAAGATACTTTGAAATAAAAAATGCCTCATTGAACAATTAAACAGTTTTATTAGAACATCAATAAGAAAAAAAAAATGAGAACAAATCTTGCATCTAACGGTGCACTGTGTTTGCGTCCATATCTTTGAGGGCTAATCAACGAATATTATTATAAACACAGCTTAGAAAATAATCGTAAATGCTGCTTTATAATCATATAATTGAAGTTAGAAACGCGAACATACCTTACTATTATATATAGAATGAGCAAATACCGTTTACTAATATCTTCTACGCGTTTCAACAATATATTCTGCGCGTTTTGCTTACGAGGAAATAACGAGCGCGAGTGATTTGTTGAAATAAACGAAGCCTTGTTATAATATGTCGTTATCAACTGTTACCAAGGCGCCACGGTGGTCACCCGCGACCACCAATAAGATAAGAAGTCCATTGGGGAAGAATGTTGTCTTACATCATCAATTTATTATTATTTTGCCATTATATGTTTTGAATGATAAAAATACTTCCATGGCGTCCTCAGCGAAACATGTGATTTCGGCGTGGCAGTCAAAGTGTTTTAAAACGCTTCCGTATTACGTTGAAACCGTATTATTAGTCGTACGATAAATGTAAAGACGCAAAAGTGCACATAGAATGCACGTAATACGCGAAAATGTAGGAAATATCGAAGATACAGGGTACTCTCCATAACGTTTGCTAGATAAAGCAATTTTCCACTTTTTAATTGCACCGATTAAAATACGAATTTATGTAAATACCACGGTCTAGCTATTAAGGACGTTCATAGTTCGATTTCGTATTAAAAGAAACTTCTAAGGAACAAAGTTGCCTGTTCCAAAGTCCTTCTATCGCTACCTTATTCCATGACTCAAAGTTACAAGGTTCTAGCGTAGTACTACGTCTTCCAAGAACCACTTTCCCACCTGTACACAGGTTGCTGTTTTTCTCTTTCTTTTTTTTTTTTTCTTTTCGCGTTGGTTTCGCAACGCCAGGCCGTCGAAGGAGCTCGGCGAAATGCAGTATTCATCGTTCGTCATTCGAACGGTTGACGTCAACCGATCATGAAAATTTATAATTGATCGCCGGAGCGCGGCGAGTGAATTATAGCGCGAAACGCACGGTGGTCGCGTGTCGTATTCACGACGACACGCACCGGGGGCGGAGCGCTTTTTTTCTTCGATAAAAAAAGAAAAAAAAGAAGAAATAAAAAGGAAGAAAAATACACGCGTTCCACGTCGCGGGTAAATAAAAGCGCGCACCGCCGGTCATGTAAATCGCGCAGGGAATAAATTGTTCATGTGGACGTCCGCATTGAACCGAGCGTCGAAATACGCTTTCCCTCGTCCGTTCGCCATTAAACGCTGTTATTTCGATTCGTCGCGTTTCCAAGCCCATTTCGTTCCGTTCCACGCGAGAATGAAAGATTCATCCACCATATTTTATATTTTACATTACGGTTATTAACCGGCGGCCTTTCTGGCTTTCTGGCGTTTTTAAAACGCCACAGTGATTTCTACGAGCTACGTGTTCGTTTCCAGCATGGAATTGTTACGCTGGTTTGTACACGAGATTAGAGTCTTTGCGTGCCTCCTGATGGATGAGAAACGTTTCTGGAAAAAGAATCGAGAAGATTAAGCCGGCCAGACAGTTGTGAATTGTTAATTGCAAGTCGATGAAGAAATACGAGGAGGAATAAACGTGGACGTTGTTTGATGTATGACTTGGAATATATCTGATGTTAGACGTATGAGCAACATCGCGTATTTCTTGCCCATAAAGAACTACGCTTTCTCAAAAACAACCGTACGTCAGAATGAACGTTAAAGATCCCAAGGAAGAAATATCTCGTTGTACGAAAAACTTCCAACTGGAACCCAAAATCTAAAAAGCGCACAGACAGAGCCAAGAAGAAGAGTCCGCCGAATGGGAAGACTCTTACACCACCTGTCACACACCACGATTACTTCCATCTCGCTTCGTATTTCAAAAGTACACCATCCACAAAGAAGTAAGTACACTGTCGCTCGCGCCATGACCAACGTTGCAAACTCCGCTACTTCCACTCGTATGTCCAAGCTAAACAGAGTGTGCTACATATTTGCAAAGCGAGTTCACGTCGCAGCCAGCGTCACAAAACGGCAAGAAAGATCTCGCGTGCATGAGAAAGTTGCAGCTCGCCAACGAGAGCCTAGAACAGTCGAAAAGCGAAAAAACGAAGGAACGACCGAACGGAAAGAAGCAAAAGCAAGAAGAAAGACAGACCCCGGCCCATATTCAAATCCCCGCGGCGGACCAGTCCGTTGGAGGACGTTCCTCCAAGATCCTGGAACCCCCAACGCGAGCCTCTATCAACCTCCCCTATCCTCCTTTTTCACGGAGGGGGTCCCTGGTTTGTATACCTGGCCGCGACTAGTTAAGGGCCTGCCGCAGCTGAAACTTTGAACAGTTAAAACAAAGCCCTCGAGGCTGCGGCGGCGGCGGTTCTCGAGTTTGTGAGAGGGGCAGAGGTAGAAGGGGGCGAGCCACGTTGTCCGGAGGTGAGCTCATCTAAATCACAAATCTCAGCCTCCATCAGCACACCTCCAGCGATAGAGTCCACGGTTAATAACCGTGCCTGGCGTCGGTGTGCCTCCACCCTTCGACTCTAGAGTTTCGTGGTGTTGGTTTGGTGAGAGAGTCAGGCTATGAGAGAAAGGGAGAGAGAGAGAGATATTGGTGAAACACAGAGGAAGGTACTGTGAAGAGGAACATGGATGCGAAGGTGAGGGTGTGTGGGTGCCGTTGGACCCCCCGCGACATGGCGCCACGGTGCTCCGCCTTCCTTCTGCCCCCTTCTGCCAGCCGTGGAACGACGTCGTGCGACCACCAAAGGATACACCTCGGCCGCCGTTGCACCGACCGCGTCGATAGGAATTTGATGGAGCACCCATGCCTCTTTGGTGAAAGCGTGTGGATGTACACTTCTACAGATATAGCTTATATGTAGGTGTATGTACAGAGATTATGTTTGGAGAGAGATTTTCTTTGCGAGAGGAAATGGTGGCTCTTAGGCGGTGATTTTTGGGTCGTTGAATACACAAAGTTTTTAGTTATAGGTATTACCGCCTTTTAGTTATAGTGCAGGTATGGGTTATATAGGTAGATACGTATTTGGAGAAAGAGATTTTCTTTGGGGGAGGAAATGCCGGCTCTTGGGCGCTGATTTTTTCGGTCGTCGAATACACACAGGGTTTTTAGTTATATTATAGTTTGTGCCGTTTCGTGTCTGTTAGATTTTTGGCAGGCAGATGAGATAGTAGTTTCCCAGGCGATGATTTTTAGGTCGTTGAACGCACTGCAACTTACTTTACGTTAGACGTCAGGAGATGATAGTTTTTAGGTGCTGATTTTTTGGGTCGTTGAACAACGTAGCATTTTTATTTATTTTATGAGAATTTACGGAGAATTTTTTGGAGAGAGAGGATGGTGAATCTTGCGCCTCGATTTTTTATTTTTGTGCCATTTAACGCACAAAATTTTCGCTTATGTAATAGCGTACTGCTCTCTTTTGCTTTGATTAGGTTAGATATATGGCGGTTCATACGCGGTTGTTACAGTATATTTATATCCTTGAAAAATTCGTAATTTTAGTAGCAGAGTACGTGATCGATATTTAACCAGTTAGCTGTTGCGATTTCTTCGAAAAGCGTGTACCTAAAACGCGTCGCAAAAAGTAAGCGACGACGAGTATACTCGTCAAACACAGAATATGTGTGGCTGTTATAACATAGAATTAAGTTGTAATGAAATTACCGTTTTATTTCTTAATTTCGTTGGTTACAGGGCTGGTCATAACGCAAAATATTGCCATTTCTTCATGACGAGTATACTCGTGGAAAACAGCTAACTGGTTAATTCCGCAGAAATCGAACGATTAACCTTGATGAAGTTCATTAGTCTGGCTTTTAATGTAACTGCTTCATCTACTCTGCATAATGTTATAGTGACGTATAGTAAAATGATACGATGCTGCTGTAATGACGATAACTATACTGCGCATATTTATGCAAATTCTCATTTTTCCAGAAACTGATAAAAAAGTGAAACTCGAGTAATAGGTAGTACGTCTTATCTCTTAAATATTTCATGCCATCTGTATATTTTATATTTGACATTTTATATGCCTTTGTAGTCACGCCCGACCTTGTACTATTTTCCTCGTACAATTTTTCCTTGTCTATAGAAAATATTCATGTGCAAAGTGCATATTCAGTTCGCCCAACCGAGCAACATCAATTTTTCGTCGTAATAATTTCTCCGTTTCGCGTATATCTCCGCATCATCGTCCTCTTGAAGACAATTCAACCAACACGTTTCGCAAATTACTCGCCTCTCCTCGCTCCTAAAAATTCCCAACTATTTTTCAAACCACTTCGCGTATCTCCACCATTCGTTCAAACTACATTCAATTCTCCGCGTTTCCACTGCCAACGATGAACTTTACTTTGAACACTACATTCTCAGATTCATCCTTATTTTTCTCCTTTAACCTATTTAACGTCCCTAGGGATATATGATATTCACCATGCCTAACTACGTAACATGTACAACTATATCTCGAAATAAATGCGAGACCTGGAAATTTCACCTGCACAATTTCACCCATTTGGACGCAACGAAAGCCGCAAATCCCACCGATAGTCAGCCTAAATTTCCAAGAATTTCTCAAACTGTTTCACAAAATTCCAACCGCCATTCGTTAAAGCGACACGCCTCTGGTTCTCCACGTTGTTGGACCGCTAATAATCAGCCTGTAACAGAAACTCCTTCGTACACGGCGAAGCTATATCCTCGGAGGAATCCACATTACGCACCAAGATGGTCCATGGCGAACTGTGACGAAGAGACCGAGCTGCTCGAGTCTGCGTGACCAATAACCTCGGTTTTCTTATCCGTTTGGTTCCGCCTAGGAATACCTCGGCAAGAAAACCGAAAGCTCGCCTATTTGCGCGGCCTCTCCTCTCGCAATTATGCAGGATGATAAGGCAACTTCCGTCGGGAACTCGGCGGATCGGCGCTCTGCTCGATAACGGCCGCGGTAATTCCTGTTGCACGGCCGATCCACAGCCATAATGTAGTCATAAGTATCCGCAACGAATTTGCGAGCGCATGTGCAACGAACAGAGGGAGAGTCGTAGCTGGATCAGGTTGGATCGGACTGTTGCCAAGGATGGCGTATCGTCGCCGTATAAAACCTAGCAGCGCCCAAGCGTTCGGTTAATGTTCGCGAAGGGATTAATCGGACGAACGTTCGATTCGTTGGCTCGGAGAACAGCGTAATAGGTAATCGTTAGGAATTTTGCAGATTCGACGTCGAATATTCCACGGCATTCGCAAATACGTCTAATTATCCGATCGGCGAGAAGGAAACGGAGATTGCTACCTTCGGCATCGTCCGCTGGGAATTTTCGTTGAAGATGTTAGGCTGCTTCCGACCAACTTTTCAACCAGCTATCGTCGGATCGGACACGACTTCTCGGAGAGTTTTTAGAAATGTTCTTTAGCGAGGAATTTTGATGACGTTTTGAAGAGGTTTTTGGGAAATTTGATTGGATTCGGGTCTCAGAATAAATGATATCTGCTATTCCTTGATTTCGTTAGACCGATCATTCCACGTTCGATAACAAGAGAGTTCCATCCCTGCAAAGAAGTTATTAATATTTTAATGAAGTGCATGGTCGTTAAGAAGCGATCGTTAAAGGAGCACAGGATGAGTTGACAAAATAGTTGAGGTTTTATTTCGTGATTTTGAAAGGTGTGTTAATCGTGTTAATCGTGAAGAAGATGAAATCATGGAACTGGCTTAAACGATACGAGATTAATTCGCCTAATACACGCGCTGATACTGAATAAGTTAAAGATAGAACGGATATCGGAGAATAAAAGAAAGAAGTAATTTGAGCGAGCTCGAGCTTCGCATTCTAAACTCAAGAGATACAGTTTCTGTGCTGCAGACAGAATTTAGTAAATTACTCTCATTCATCAATATTTCCAAACGCAAGGCTAGACATCTTCGAACCACCTCGACTAGACAGATTCTTCACTTCCACAAAAGCAGCGAACCCTTTCGAGTAAACAAAGAAGCTAATAATCCTGTCAGCCTAACCTCCACCCACCTCGGCCTGCTCTTCTCAAAAAATACAATTATCCCTGGGCTATCTGAACAAGAGGACGATAAATCATGGCAAAGAGCAGCTCAGCCAAAAGCGAGAAGGTAGCCGCGTGTGTCCCTGGAGCCGTCTGGTGCGTGAAAAACGCGGCTAATCCGTGCTTTACGAGGCTCTGAGACGCGTGAAATCTCTGCTCCATTAATACGCGCCGTGGACCGAGGTCATCCATCACTTTGTGAGGCTGGCGCCCATCGGATACGTCCAGCAGCCTCTAGACGAAGACCGGAGGAGTCACGAGAGCGTAAATGAGAGAGGAACGAACAGAGGCAAGGAAAAGGGAGAGGATCGACGAAAAAGGAGAAAGAAGAAACGACATCTTTGTTTGGCGAAGCTCGGGGTGGCCCGGGGTGCTCGAGGGGCCGACCCCGTAGATGAGGGGTTTTGGAGGTTAAACAAACATGTGATTACCGACTGCCTACAGCTGGCTACATTATATCTGCCTACCAAGGTAACCATCCATCCCCTCCCGCTCTGCTGGATCCATCATCTTCTCCCAGGCTGGTTCAGCAGACAGCAACGCGCTAGAAAGAGAAAGACAGACGGGGAAGGAGCCGAGGCAGCGAACCGTGGCCTGCAGGCTGAGCTACGTGGCACGCCATCATCACGAGATGCGGATGAGACAGGGTTTCTGGGCTTGAGAGCGATTCTTGGGACACCTTCGACCTGCAGATCACAAGTTCACTAGAAATGGGCGAACGGAATCTTTTAACGGCTCACAGAGAAACTGGCCAATGCAGGGTAAAGTTAAAGTAAGAATTGCTTAATTAATCCCCGGGGAGTTAATCGAGCAGCGAGAGCAAGCTTTCGCCTAATCGAGCGTCGATATACTTAGCTACCAGTGCTAGGACATATTCCACTCGAAGATGAAAAGTTTACTGAAAACGGGTGAGCTATTTTGGTTTTGACGATTGGGAGGCAAGTTACCCGATACACAGGAAAATTGAAATGAAAATCATTCGATCGGTTGGCTGGTTTATTTGCTCCTGGTTTAAGAAGCTGCTTGCTTTTGTGCAAGTGAATTTTCTAGTTTGAAAAATGTTTGGCGGATACGGGTTCGCGTTTGGAAACACCGACGTGTAAGATTAATTTAACCAAGTTTAGAGCAGGGAAATTATATTCTTTGAATCTAGAACGAAGTTCCGGCTGACTCAAATTCCTGCAGAGTCCATTCGACGAGCTTTTACCTGATAAAACATGGACGAACTCGCTTCAACCTGAAGAAAGATGAAACGAAAATTCTAGAAACCGTACATCTCCAATCACGAGCTGAGAAACGGTGCCAGTTTCAAATTGCAGAGTCCAAACTCAAAGTCCAGAGACACAGGAGCGCGAGACGTAACATCCTCCCGTTGCCTCTTTCTGTTGCTAAAGCTTGCAGTGAATTCTCGAGCGTGTCTAACCCAGCCAGGGCCACTTCTTCTTCGCGTTTCTTACGCTAGTCTCTGGGAGTGGCTGCGGGTCGAGCAACAGCCGCTTAATTACGCGGATTCCTCGCACAATCGCGGCTGGGGAAAGGTGCGCGACGAGGCCGCCGCTTCTTTGACGCGCTCCTTCTGGAAACCACCCTCTAAGCTTTTCCCAACCCTCTCTTCTTCTCTCTGTCTACGTATACACGCGTACACGCGAAGGAACAGCGCGTGGATTTCCGTGACGCGTCTGAAATACGATGAATGGCGAGTTGGCCGCGATTCCACGCTGAAAGCTCGCGGAAACTGACGTCACCGGGTCGCGACGCTTTCACGGTCCACGGGGTAAATCGGCTAAAGGGTTGGATACACGTCGTTCACTCGCTTCACGCGATTCCTTCCTTTTCTCTTCTTCTTTCTTCTCTTTTTCTTTATTAATCTATTAACAAACTGACTGACGCGATCGGCTACGTTACTAAATTTTTTAAACCGACTAAATGTTTGTGTCTTCTCGTGAAGTGGGCAGTAGTTTGAGGAAGTTTGAAACAGCTAGTTTGAAAGCAGTGAATAATAACAGATGGGATACAGCCTCTTCTAAGACGGTAATTCGACTGTCTTCCCATGGGAAGAAAGATCAGACGTCGTGGAAAACAGCGGAAAAATTCAATAAGAAACTTTTCCAACCACCTGAGACAGTACCAAACTCGGTGGAATCCTAAAAGGAAGGATAACCAGATGCGTCTAATTCCTGTAACCTTCGAAGGATCCCAAACGTTCTCTGATTAAACCAAAAGGATTAAGTAGAAAAATTCTACAACCAGATGAAATGCTATCAAACTCGATCGAATCCTAATCGCTTAACGCGTAAAACGAAGAAGAATCGGACACGTCGAACTCTCGCAACCCTCGAAGAAGCTCAAACGTTGGAAAACGTCGATCTTAGCCCGCATTCTCTGATGAAGTGGAAAAAATTGAGCGAAAGAAAGCTCTGCAACCGACTGAAACGGTATGAAGCTCGATTGAAGATCGCGTCTGGCGAACAGGGAGGAAGGAGAGTCGGACGCAATGACGCGAGTGGAAGAGCGTGTGGTCGTCGGAACGCGTGGCAAGATTGGTTGAAGCGACGGGGGCAGCGGAGACAAAAGGCGTCCGGGCAATCTCGTGAATTGTCGGCTATCGTCACCCGGAGGTGGCTCTGATAGAAATTATGATTGGCGGGCCGATCGTCGGGCAGCGAGACAGAGAGGGAGAAAGGGAAAGAGCGAATTGGGGAACGAGCGGACGTGGCCGAGTGGCTCGGCGTTAAGCAGGAAGCCGTCCCGACGAAGCGGACCCATTAAACGCCGTCCCCCTTTCCTCCAGCTCGGGAGATTGTATTTTATCATTTCAAACTCATTTTTCAATATGGCCGTCCAGCACTGGCCGCTTCGCAGCGCATTCTTTTCGAGTCGTCGGTCGTTTTCTCGCCGACTTTGACCACGCGTTCCTGCTTTTCGTTGATGGCGAAAAATAGGATGAAAACTGTGAGGAAAAATGGTATCTTCTTCTTTTTTTTTTGGAGGCAGGAGGAATTTAGTAGATACGTTGGAGATGAATTTTATATCGCTTTTTCTTTGTGGATGTTTATTACTCCCTCGAATAGATGTTTCAGACATATTGCTGGTTACGTTGCTGGTTGTATTTTTGCTGTTTTGTTCTCATTTATCAGTGTCCACATATTAATTCCACAGATTTCCCAGCATTTTTGTAGAATTTAAAGGCGTAAAGAAATGGACACGTGGAACATCCAAAGAAGGGTACAATTTTTATAATTCTCCTATCATTTTTTAATATTCGCTGGGTGAGGCAAATTTATATACAAATTCTACGATGTACTGGTCAGGTAGACATAGAATTCCCACGTGAAAAATATGGAAAACAGGCTGTGTTCTTTACAATTCCTTGATAATTTATTAATCTTTAATAGACGAGAAAAGATATTCTCCAACTCGGAGTCTACCAACCGACTACACAGTAAATTCTCACGTAACGTTAACAGTAATTTCTCGAATTTTTATTTTAAAACAAACTCACGTCTACAAATTTGCACGAGCGTCCCTGATCCGATTATTAATCGCTGGATTATCGTGCGAGAGGGTGCGAACAAAGTCTGGCAATTGGCGATACGAAAGGGAAATCGCGTGGAAACGTGAAAAAGAGACAGGAAAACCACTTCGAAATGCAAATGTCCGTAGCCATGCGTGAAGCAGCAGCCCAACGAGGGTCGCATTAGAAGAAAGGGTAAATATTACTCGAGCTTGGAAACAAGTCGAATAAAGAGCATCGGCTCTCTCTCGAGCTTTATACGAACTTTTCGACACGCGACGCGCGAAACACGCCATCGACGTACGGTAAAAATAAGTCTTTAAGTTCCACTATGTTTATACGCTGTTGATCCATTGTCGCGAACAGATCTATAGTACGTCGTTATTTATAGAAATTGGTGTCGTTTGTCGTACTGTAAAGATATGTAGAATGGCTAGCCATTTTCCTTATAGAGATCGTCTGTCCGCGTGATGTCGATCGCGCGATAGGTTATTTTCAGAGGGACATGTGACCCGGAAATCCAACTTACGATCGTCGTTTCCTATGGCTCACAGGCAGCAACTCTTTTCTTTGAATAAGTGAAACATTTCTCTGTTCCTTAGTTTAAAAGTGGACTGTATGTATATTGGCTAGGCATTTCGTTTTAGCTGGAATATATCTTTAAGTTGATCCGGATGTGGTCATCCATAAGTCAAGCAGCAGGTTTGTACGTGGTGAAAGTTCGTCTATATAAACCGTGAAGTTTCAAACTCTGCGATATTATTCTATCTTAGAACGTGCAGTAGAGTTAGGAAATTTTCCTTTGTCGTTTGGGTTTTTTCGAAGTTTCGAAGCTCGGCCAAGCCAAGTCTGGGTCTTTCGTCGCAAATAATAAGCTGGTAACACACTGCCAAAGCGTAATAACGAGCAGATAATTCAACCACAAAATGTGGTTAGAACGATGATCAGAGCGCGAGTTCTTCTATAAGCTTGTATCTTTTAGAATATAATCGAGAGATCAGAACCTACGTGGAAAAATCGTTTTACTTGGCAGCTATCGTACCTGGCACTATGCTTTTGACGTTTCATACGTTTTCTGGTATTACGTGAATTCTGCGCAATTTTACGCTCTCAAATTTCCTGTAACTGCATAAAGATCAATTAGCGACCTCGATAAACGAGATTACTTTGACCGGTAACGAAGTAAATTCTGCGGCAGAAACGAACGAAAGTTTCGAAGTAAAATTCTCTGGAATGGACGAAGGCTTAAGAGACGGTAGGTTTGAAAGGCTTGAACCGAACGTGACGAAAGGTGCATGACGAACACGATCATAAATTACATAATGAACGCTGTCAATTTTAAGAAGGGATTCTCGCGTAACGACGATAAAAGCGAGTGATTTGTACATTGTACAACGTCCTGCGATCGTCTTCCACAATGTAATCATTGTTGGCGTGCAGTGCAGTATTTGTCGCAGTCATCGGAACGCAGAGGTTACGAAATTTCCTTAATGTTAGATATTTCACACCAGAATTGAACCTATCTTCGAGAAAAAAATACGAAAGATTGGAAAGTTGTAGCGTTTAGAGGAGAAATTTATCTTTCCTTTGAATGAAAAATCTTACGAATAAATAATCGAGTAGAAATTTGAAATTCAATCCTCGGGGAAATGCGTGACAAAACGAATGAGCGTCGCCCGAAACTGATTGATCGATTAATCTTTCATTTATCGCGCGAGCCAGTTTAAGAAGTTGTCGAAGTTGTGGCAGTTAAAAATATTAACGAACGATAAGAAGAATGAAAATTGAAAGGATCGCATTTGTACTTCCAGACGATATGTTTACGTCCCAAAAAATGTCTAGTCCCACGTAACTATTGACCTAAAAAGAGAAGAAAAAATTCATAAAAATCGCTTGCTCTTGGTGCTGTTACGCGACAACCATTCATCCCCCTTAGGCTAACCAAGCATTACGCTTTAACAACGTTGCATGTACGGCGATTGTGTACGACGATTGAACACGTCTCAGGTCAACAATGTGTTAAAAATAAGAAGCTCGATCGGCAATTCAGCGAACGTTTGGTCGGCCTATGGAGGAAGCGGCAGATGCGTGGAATCGGCAGAAGCCGGAAATCCACGAACCGGCGAGTTCCTCGTAGCCGAGTGGCGCCACACCCGTGGCCCGTAGAATTTCGCCGAGGCCAGACGTCTATATCGCGCGGGAAAAGAGCGGGACGTAGAACGGGGCTCATTATGTTTCGGTAATTGGCCGAATCCAGCGATGTTTTCAATTTGCTCAAAGGCGCCGCTTGTACGGCCGCCACCGACCAGCCAAAAACAGACCGGCGACGTCCCTCAGGATCGTGGGCCAGCTTCCTCAGATTGGCTCAGATCACAGTTTTTGCGAAAAGTCGGGAACTGCAGCGAGAGATGCAACGGTGAAAAAAATTGGCCAAATTACTTAATCGTGATTTGGCAGAGTTTGAAAGAAGCTGCAGAGTGTAATAATTCTTTTTCTTTTTTTTTTTTTCTTTTCTTTTTCACTATCTTCTTTCCTTCGATCGTTTAATTCCATCAACGATCGAACAACGAGTCGTGTTTCCGGATCAAACATCGCTGTAATTAAAGAATTGAGAGTTGATAACGGCGAGTTAGTTGGAATTTGGCTGATCGTAATCCTTGTAGATATAAACGCGATGGAATTTAGTTTTCAGGAAAGTAGATAACATTGAGATGTTTAGATTAAAAAATTGTTATCTCCGAGCGACTGAGGGGCAGATCGATATTTTTATAGACGGTAGGAATTATTGTTCCGAATCTTTTAGAAACAGCTACTTGCTGAGAATTTTATGCGTCGTGAAATCTATATAATTCGTTTCGAATCCACGTATTTGTTTGCTTCTCGCGCATTTAATTTTTCCCCGATAGAACCGGGTATGTGATTCTTTAAAAATCCCACTATTTGGATGTACTTTCTCAGAGATTCGTTTTTCACGCGCTGATATTTGGTTAAGAATCTGACGTATTAAACGATCTATACTTCGTTTCTGATTCAGAATATGTTGCACGTGTGCTCCGTCAGAAATCCGGATATTTGTCGAAGAATTTCATCTGCTCTAAAGTGTACGTCTTACCTCGAGACTATAGCTCGATATTTAATTTATTAAGCGTTTGTTTTTAGAATTTCCTGGGTTTGTTGCGCGCAAGCTTTGTAAAGATTTATCTGAAAGAATCGAAACGGCTGTTACGTGCACCGGCCTTGGTGCGTTTCGGAGAAATCGAGGCGCCGATCGCTCGGAAACGGATTTTCTTCGGGATCCTTCGAATTCCACGCGTGGCCATCATTCCGTGCTCGCGGCTACCGTCGTCGGCCATTAGTCGACGCAATAATGGAACAACCGTTTTCTTCCTCTATCATCCACTATCATTGACACTTCCATCACTTACCGACCAAACCGAGTTCCGAGTAATAACAATTATACTTGAAACGTTTGGCTGCAGATCGATGCAGCGTATTTAGAGAATCACTTGCGTTTATGGAATCGTAACGAGTCGAGAAAACGTTAGAGAAGTCAACGTATGGTAGAAAAATTGGGCAGCTCGTTGGTACTTTTGATTTTTAACGATTGCATAAATTTGTTGATTTCACAGTTGTCATCTGTTGGCTTGGCAATTAAGTGATTGCGGATTTTGTCATTAGGTTGTATTGACAAAATCGGCAACCACTTAGTTGCCAACGCAGTTCATACGGGGAATTAATTTTATGCAAGTTTTCCCTATTGTTATCGAAAATAGTCGTTTTAGGTATTAAAAAATCAAGTTATAAGCGAGTAGCTGTGGCTAGCGAATTAACAGCTGTAATTTATGCTATAGCGTAATATTAAGAAACAGAGGTACGAGTCTCGCCGGAACAAAATATTCTTCTCCAATCCGACGATAAATTACTCGGACGAAAGTCTTACATCAGCAAGATAATCTTAGTCGCCATAAATAAACTATCGACTCGCGTATTATACGCTTGCTGTTCTCATATAAAATTTAGAAATCAAGATAAGCACTTGCGAAGAATACGAGGCGCTTCTTCAAACATTTAAACCCGGGATCGCTTTAACTTGAAAAATATTTGCAAGACGCTTCGAAACAGAATTTCCCTGATATTTCGAATAATCCAATATTTGACATGTTTGTGATTCTTCGGGTTGCTATCGTGTCTTTTATAATATCTACGGTAGCTGATAAAAGGACGTTCAACATTTAGAATTAAAATTTTGTGCCAACTTTTCCATTAAAATTTATTTACCATGATCTGCAAATAACGACGATTTTCATCGTCGTCTATGTCGACAATCAAAGGACCACGTATTCCCGAAATACCACGTGGATCGAGCTTCGAGGAGCGTTAATTGAAAAGTCGCGCGGCTTTAACGAAGGCCAGGACGGTCTTGCGGTGGCGTTGAACTTCAAACGGCAGTTCGACGAATCGCCTGGCAGTTCGCGAAATCTAATTATCACCCTCGGTCCGAGGTGATAAGATTGCCGAAGCGGCTCGCCGCGGGAACCCAGCCTTTTTATAGGCGCCTCTAATTCGGAACAGCTGCGCCGCCAACGACGTCGTCGCGATTTTACAATCCACCCTGATTTTCGTTCCTCCTCGTCCTGCGATTCTCTCTTTCGATCCTCCGCTGCTCCGTGACGTGATCTTAATCGCTGCTTTTTATCGTAGAATAGAACAGCTCGGAGGAAAAGCGACGTAAACGGCAGAAAATCGTGGATGATCGTACATGAGAAAGACTTTAACAGAAGATCGTTGAAAGTTCCAAGAAATCTCAGATGACATTAATTTACGGTTTCCCTTGAATTAATTAAATTGCTGCAAAAATGCGTAAAATTTAATTTGACAAACTCCTTCCACAGTTTAGAAACCATCTAAAAACATTTTCACCGTAGAAATTTCCGCAGACCTTTAACGGAGGATCGTTGGAAATTCTAAGAAATCTAACTTGAAATTAATTTACATTTCCCCTTGAAAAATACTAAATTGCTGTAAAAATTTAATTGCACAGCTTCGAAACCATTTAAAACCTTGTCACCGCAAGAATTGCCTAAGACCCTTAACGGAAGATCGTTCGCGACTGCAAAAAGATTGTAATCGCGATGCGAACTAAGTTACTAAATTGAAATTAATCCACATTTTTCTGATCTTAAAAACGAACAAATCGGCCTAAAAACACGAGACTTCTTCATCGGTTTGGAAACCGTCTAAAAGCCTCTTTGCTACGAGAGTCGCCTAAAAACCTTCGACGGAAGCCGAAGATTTGGAAATGCGAGTCGGATGGCGCTGTTTGCGCGGGTCGGTCGCGGCGCCCGTTTCTCGAACGAGGGTCCAGGGGACACGGATGTTCGTCGATCGGACATCAGAGGTGCCGCCGCGCAAACTCCATTAGCGGACGCTCGAACGACAGTCGCTGGAAAGACGACTCCTTGTTGTTTGTCGTTTGAATGTTTTAGGACCTCGACCTCTCGCTTACTTGCCTCCGTGGGAGACAACCGTGTGTTTGCACGGTTTTCCTCTCTCTTTTTCTCTCTTTCTCTCTGTGCTCTGCTCTCCTACCGATTTCTCTGGCGCTTCCTAGGGCCCGTGGACACCTTTTGTGCCACTCCGTGGATGCCTCTGCAAACATGTCTAATTACACACCGGGGTTTCCTGATTGTCCACCGAACTCGGCCACTCAACTACCGAAGTCATCATTTTGTGAATATTTCCTTGGAAACGACAGATTTTTCGATGGAGTACTTTAGGTTGTCTGAAAAGTTTCTTTCGTTTTATGAAGAAAAGTTTCTTTTGTTTTATATTATTTTGTCGAATTACGCACGATCGATTTTGTTCTGTTGAGATAAACACCGCGACATTTCATGGACTTGGTTTCACGAACTTGGTTTGGAAGATTTATTGTTGTAAAAAACATGTTTGCGAAAGAAAGACACTTTTCGGACAGCCTAATACTTGCTACATCGGTCCAGTGAGATATCTTTGTAGTGGTCTGCGTTTCGATTAAATACCTTTAGTCGTGAAACGTTGTTACTCATACTAGATGGGTAACTATGCTACTGTTAGCCTTGCGCTTGTGTTTGCAATTTTTTGCAAGCCTTTTGATAGTAAAACGTATCGAAAAGATATGAAATATTATTATATCAGTTACTCTGGATTATTACTCTTGCATTTATATTTAGAACTTTTCTGAATTTCAATAGTTTTAGATGCTAATATTACTATATCGATTACTGTGGACTATTATTATTCACAAATTTGTGTTTAGAATTCTTTCAGCTATTTTGGAGGTTTTAGTTGCTGTGGACAATTATTCTTGGATTTGTGTTTAGGATTTCTTTGGGCTGCATGGTTTCATACATGAAATATTATTATGTCAGTTAATGTGGACTATTACTCTTGCATTTATATTTGGAATTTTTCTGAATTTCAATAGTTTTGGATACGAATGTTACTGTATAAATTACTGTGGACTATTATTATTCACAAATTTGTGTTTAGAATTCTTTCAGCTATTTTGGAGGTTTTAGTTGCTGTGAACAATTATTCTTGGATTTGTGTTTAGGATTTTTTGGGCTGCATGGTTTCATATGTGAAATATTATTATGTCTGTTAATGTGGACTATTATTCTTGCATTTATATTTGGAAGTTTTGTGAATTTCAATAGTTTTAGATACGAATGTTACTGTATAAATTACTGTGGACTATTATTATTCACAAATTTGTGTTTAGAATTCTTTCAGCTATTTTGGAGGTTTTAGTTGCTGTGGACAATTATTCTTGGATTTGTGTTTAGGATTTCTTTGGGCTGCATGGTTTCATACATGAAATATTATTATGTCAGTTAATGTGGACTATTACTCTTGCATTTATATTTGGAATTTTTCTGAATTTCAATAGTTTTGGATACGAATGTTACTGTATAAATTACTGTGGACTATTATTATTCACAAATTTGTGTTTAGAATTCTTTCAGCTATTTTGGAGGTTTTAGTTGCTGTGAACAATTATTCTTGGATTTGTGTTTAGGATTTTTTGGGCTGCATGGTTTCATATGTGAAATATTATTATGTCTGTTAATGTGGACTATTATTCTTGCATTTATATTTGGAAGTTTTGTGAATTTCAATAGTTTTAGATACGAATGTTACTGTATAAATTACTGTGGACTATTATTATTCACAAATTTGTGTTTAGAATTCTTTCAGCTATTTTGGAGGTTTTAGTTGCTGTGGACAATTATTCTTGGATTTGTGTTTAGGATTTCTTTGGGCTGCATGGTTTCATACATGAAATATTATTATGTCTGTAATGTGGACTATTACCCTTGCATTTATATTTGGAACTTTTCTGAATTTCAATAGTTTTAGATACAAATGTTACTGTATAAATTATTGTGGACTATTATTATTCACAAATTTGTGTTTAGAATTCTTTTAGCTATTTTGGAGGTTTTAGTTGCTGTGGACAATTATTCTTGGATTTGTGTTTAGGATTTTTTGGGCTGCATGGTTTCATATATGAAATATTATCATGTCTGTTAATGTGGATTATTATTCGTGAATTTTTCTTCAGAATCTTTTTAAATCAGATTTACTCGTGAAATATTATTATTGTACATTGTATTAAATCGATTTGATTGATTATAGTATTGGGAATTTTTTCGCGGTTTATTTTAGACGTGAAATGTTATAATAATCGATGGCTCTTCACTATCGTTCCTGTATTTGTATTTCAGATAACTTTATAGAATTGTTGAGAAATTTTAGTAAATGACATTTTCACGATGGATAGATAATTTATCGAGGATCATAGGCTTTTTATATTCGAATGGCGATCATCTGATTGAAAATGTGTTTCATTCAGCATTTTCTGAAAATTTCCAATCGAAATGTTCGCCGAAATCTACGATTCTCAAACGAGATCTCTCTCTTTCTTCTGGTTCTTTGGCGACAAGTTGCACGAATAAAACTAGATCGCCTAGCTTCCCACGGAAAAAACGGGTCGACACGTCAATTACCAGCATCGACGGCCACGCATCGTTGCGTCGAGTTATTGAGACAGATTGCGATAGAGAGGCCCAGTCCCGAGGTTATCCGTACGTCTCTCGGGGTCACGGATATTCTCGTGATAAATTCCGATCCACGAAATCTGACGGTTCCAAGTCGTAAAATGAAACGAGAAACGGAAAACCTACACACGTACCAACAAACAAATATACACACAGTATAATTCTCAAGCGATCACGACGTTTAACGCACACGTCGATTCTCTGTATACATTCCTGTTCAAAAGTTTCTGACATATTAGAATTTCATTGCAATAAATCGCAGTAAATTTTACTCGAATTGGCGCGTATTTTTGGAAAATACGTGAAATGTAAATGGTTTCTTGCTTCGACGTTTGATAAAACGAAAAATGTCGATTCTCCCTGTGTTCTTCGTTCGCAACGTTCATAAAATGACAAATTTCTCCGGGTCTTTCTCTTTTTTCAGTTTCCTCGTTTGCTGTCGAGGATGCGTCAAAAAAAAAGAAGCAATTTTTAATTGCAGATATCTACAGTCACAAAATTAACAATTAACAGGAACAGACGAGTCTCGGTTAGATGGATTTTGCAAGTGTACATACAACGTAATCGACCGATGACCAAGATAAAATGACTCGTAAAAAGAGACGAGAGATTTTTAGATGGATTTAAAAATTTGTTGATCGCAGAATTTATAAATATTTTATTACATCCAAAAGTAGAGTAATGTCGCGAAAAATATTGAAAGCCTCGAGGCTATAATTGGCAGAAGAAAGTCCTTTCCTTGTAGTCAATTGTATTTTATTTAAAGACAAAACATACGAAACGTAATATTCTCATACGTTGGAAAAGGGTAGGAAAAAGCTTGTGCTTGTTGAAAAAAGCAAATCTCCAAACTTTTAAACGAAAGTGTATGTATTAGCTCCTCCTATCTTCTTTACGAGCCCATATTTACGACATTATTTTCACAGGGTCCTTGTGAAAAGGCATCGTCGTTCAAAAGAAACGCCTTGTATCCTTCCTTTCATCATCTGCTGTCAACGCTTTAATTGTTAACGAGCCTCTGTGTTTCTTTTTTCTGATTTTTTCTTTATTAGAGGTTAGCTCGTTTTCTTCTTTTTTTTTTTTTTTTTTTTGATCTTGTCAATGTGTAGCATGTCACGCGGTGTCGCCTTTGATTTCGATCGCAGTTAAATCGTTGAGAAAGTGAGGACAGTTTCTACGGTTAAACGACCATTTTTTTTCTTCCTTCAGCTGTGACTTGTTCGAATGGAAATTTGTAGCTTAGGTCTAGGGACGGTTAATCGTTAGTTTTATCGTGTCTCGTTAATTGTCGCTTCTTTAACGTCGCCGCTATTTTATTTTTATTACTTAACTTTATTGCCATAGGGAAGGATAAACTGCTTTTTGCTTGATGGATGTTAAGTAAAATATGGCGGAAGAATTGGGATGTTTTTAGATCGCCGCTGATCGACGTGCTCGCCACTTCTTAATGAATTTATTATACGTCGTCTGGATCGACTTTAATTTCACGATTATTCGAAGGGAAAGTAAAATAGCGATCCTCGCGTAGTTCTCGGACAGATTTCGTTCCTTTTATATCAGCGTGGCTGGCTGGCTGACATTTTCGATCTGTATTTTTAGCATTTCGTTTAATCGACCACATTAAGAAACACGTATTTCGCGATTAACGGCGTTTCTTATCTGTACAACCAAAGTGGAATCCATTCTCAAATTTTATGATACTCAAAAGCGATATCCTATTATTCAACTAAATCGATTCTACCAAATTAATCAGAAAACTTCATCCTTTCTCGTTTCTTTCATAAGGAAAAAGATCGATTTGAAACATTTACGATTGCTTTTTGTCCACCTGGTCAATCGTTTGTCCGTTGTAATTATATTTTTTTCTTTTTTTCTTTTTATTTTCATTTTTAAGATATTCTGTCCTTAGTAGTCTGCACGCTTCGCAGTGAAATTTTGTAGCATCCTCTTTTAACGAGAATGGCCTTAGAACGTACGAAAAGTTTTTTTTATGGATGACTATACGCTTTAACTACCTACAATTAGTAGATAAGTATACTAATTCGTAAGTAGAGATATAAAATAGAGTTGAAAGGTGGCGATAGATCCGAATTCACCTGATAACTCGATTAATCCTAATAAAGATCGGCCAACGTTCTAAACGTATATTGGAATAATCCTAATAAATAGAATCTAGAAAATGATAAACATTTAAACCTGTTAGACACTGAAGACGACGATAAATATCACCTCAATTTGCCATTCTTTCTTGAAACGCTGATTAAGTGGCCACCGTTGACCTCGATAACTCAGTTTTTTAGAACGTTTAAAATAAGATAATATTCAGCAGCGTGGCTGATTTAGATAATATCGGCAGAAAAGAAGTGCGCAAATACAACGTGATAGATACCTTGCAAAGATTAAATATTATGGCGTAGTATATTTCAAATTATCGCGGCCTGCCAGTGTGTGCCAAATACATCAAGTTGGCGTGCGAGTCAACGCGTTAAAGAACCGCCCTGATCGATCCAATGTTATTCAAACAAATTCCACGCACCGAACTCGCCCCATCCGGTCCTCCGCCACGAATTACACCCCCGACAACCCCCTCGGGATTCATTCTGCGCTAAGAATCCACGCTGGTCATCTTGGTTTCCGCCTAGCGCAAGAAAAACATCACCCAGAGGGGCTCGTTTGTATTCGAAAAAAGCAGCCTCCCGGGGGTGGTCAAAGACGAGGGTGGTCAAAGGGGGCGAGCCGAAAACGAAGGGGGTGGCGATGTATTCAGTTTCTTCTCCCTTGTTTGCTACATCTCCTCTCCTTCTTTCCTTCTGCTTTCCTTTTCCTTCTTCTTCCTTTTTTTCCTTTTTTTTTCTCTTCGTGGGTCACGATTGACCTCGTCACCCCACGTGAAAATCACAGGGCTGACGGTATCTCGAGCGGAAGCCAACAGGGGTGTGACAGCGGTGGTAAGTTAAAAAGTACAAGGAAGAAAGGTCCGATAATTGCTTTCAATCAGCACCATTGTTGGTCATCGTGATCTTCGATTCAGAAGGGGGTGGAAGGGGGTTGTTCGGTGTTTCGATGGGAAACTGTCCGGGAAATTGTTACGGGGATCGAGTACGGCTGTGCAACGTCCGGATATCGTCCGTAAAATATCTTCTTTTCTCTGTTTCCTGGGACAATCGGAACTGTAGATTGATTTTGAGGGGTGGAAGAGGGTGTTTAAAAGATAATCTTTTTTCTATTCATTTACTCCGCCGTTTTTTCATCACTCGAGGGATATTTGAGGAGATGATTTCTTATTTTTAAAGTTACAAGGTTCGTGGAATATTCTTTATTGGTTATAATAATCTTTATTATGTTTATCGAGATGTTCCTTCGACAGGTCCGATGTCTTGTACAATATTTTTGATGATACGCGTAATTTCTCGTGGTTACTTAAGACTGTCGATGTTGGAGTCTATTTTTTTCTTTTTTGTTAAATATGTGGAAACGTTTCTAATCTTTCGACCATTCTTCTTTCGATGCTTCGAGGAATATTCGATGACATAATTTCTCCTTGAAACTGTCTACTCTACGCGATATTTCTATTCTTCTCGATTTTTATCTTCGAGTACCTCGAATAATACTCAATAGAATATAATTTGTTGTTCCGAAGTTTGTCCACAGATGGAATATTTTTCTTAAACTAGCTACTTTTATTCCCTGTAATTTCCATCTTCCAAGGTCTCGATAAATTTGCTCGACGACGTAACCTTTTGTATTTGAATCTTCCAATTCGTGGAATATTTTTGCTAGACGTTTTACGCTAAGATTCCGCTATGCGTAATTAAACAGAGAGATATAAAAGAGAACATTGTAGACGGACGTTAATATTCCATAAAAAGTAACGAAGTCGTATCTCACCCTTTCAGCCTGCCAGCCTTTACAACGAGCATTTTTATACATATTTCATTATCGACGCATTTATCGTTTATTTTTCTTCCGTGGAGATTCATCGAATCTACGTCTCGAAAATTCATTTAAACGGCGTTGCAAAAAGGCGGCTGGTTATTTCCTCTCTCTCTCCCCCTTCCCTTGTAACGTGTTCACGATTTTACAATTTAAACGCAGAAAAACGAATGTCCCTCTGCTTCTCTCTTTCTGTTTTATTATTTTAACGAGAATAAAATTGCAAAAAAAGTAAACGACAGTTGCGTAACAAGCGGGTACGCGACTGTTTTATCTTGTTTGTCACCAGTTACGATAAAGAAGCGACTCCTTTTTGCGCGACATTCGCAGTTTTATAGCGTTATTTGCTTTGGTATCGGGCAAATTTGTAATTGATTAGCTAATGAGCAACAGCTTAACCATTTGTCGGGTACACAATACGAAGTGCACGGCGATAACACGATAACCAAGCCACTTTTTCTACCAAGTCTATCCGCTACTAATCGTTCGAAGAAAGACGATTGCGCTGTTCTGCAACGCATTTCGTTCATACGCAACTCAATTTTCCAATTAGGGCAACGTACTGGCCGTCGCAAACAGGATTTTAATCACCGGAATTCGTATTTCCTGCGCCGCACACGTGCACGTGCTCGAATTCAGCGAATTTTTTTATTCTCCGAGATTGATTTCGTCGAACCACGCGGCGCCTCATTTATATTTCCCGCGTTGCAATTACACGAATGTTTTTTTTCTTTCTTTCTTTCTTTTTTTTTTTTTTTTTTTTTTTTTTGAAATATCCATTTTTTTCAGGGAGTTTGTTATTTCAGAAATGTTAAATTCGTGGAGTTTCGCATTGGCAACTTTAATTTCCACGGATTGGAATTACGCGAGTTGCGCGATGGTTAATACAAATTTGCTGCGTTGCGGTTGTGCGAAAGTTATTTTTCAGAATCACATATTTATCTTTTAGAGAATTTTTATTTTAGGAGGCCTAAAATTCCTCGAGTTTCACGTTGCAAACAATTTGTAGGTATTCAACTTCGATACTCGCAATGGAGAATTTGAAATCTCGTGAATCGAAATCGCGTCAGTTCTGTGATTTTCAGTTTTCGATCTCGCAAGCCAAAGCGCGACGAATTCGAAATTTCGGAAAACGAGTAATCGCGACAGCTGTTTTATCTTTGCGAGTGTCTGACTTCCGAATGTTCGATCGTAAATTCGAAGATCGAAATCGCGTGGACCCCTCGTCTTTCGAATACTCCAGCTTGCACCGTTAAATATTTATCGAGTTACTTAGCGAGCAATTTAAAATTCGCGCACAAAGTTCGATTTGAAAGTTTCGAATGTTCTAACATCCAGCAATTCGCGCGCAAAGTTCGTTTTGAACATTTCGAACGTTCTAACATCCAGCAATTCGCGTGCAAAGTTCGATTTGAAAGTTTCGAACGTCCGAACATCTAGCAATTCGCGCGCAAAGTTCGATTTAAAAGTTTCGAACGTCCGAACATCTAGCAATTCGCGCGCAAAGTTCGATTTGAAAGTTTCAAACGTCCGAACATCTAGCAATTCGCGCGCAAAGTTCGATTTGAAAGTTTCAAACGTTCGAACATCCAGCAATTCGCGCGCAAAGTTCGATTTGAAAGTTTCGAACGTCCGAACATCCAGAAATTCGCGCACAAAGTTCGATTTGAAAGTTTCAAACGTTCGAACATCCAGCAATTCGCGCGCAAAGTTCGTTTTGAACATTTCGAACGTTCTAACATCCAGCAATTCGCGTGCAAAGTTCGATTTGAAAGTTTCGAACGTCCGAACATCCAGCAATTCGCGCACAAAGTTCGATTTGAAAGTTTCGAACGTCCGAACATCCAGCAATTCGCGCACAAAGTTCGTTTTGAACATTTCGAACGTCCGAACATCCAGCAATTCGCGCACAAAGTTCGTTTTGAACATTTCGAACGTTCTAACATCCAGCAATTCGTGCGCAAAGTTCGATTTGAAAGTTTCAAACGTTCGAACATCCAGCAATTCGCGCACAAAGTTCGATTTGAAAGTTTCGAACACTCGAACATCCAGCGATTCGAACGCTGACAAAAATTCGAAGCTTTGAACGTTCTAACATTCGCAAGCTCAAACATCTTCGATCTAAGCGATGATAAACGTTCTCCGATAGCGGAACCGTGGCAAGAATAAATCCATATCGTTCCGCGCGTCCACCGGCGCGTTGAAAGGCAGGAACATTCCGCGCTGAAGCATTCCGGCCGCGGAAAATATTCAGCGACAGAGAGAAGGAAAATTCCTGTCGGAACATCGGCGGCAATTTCACACTTACCCCCGCCACCACCGTGTCCCCGCGGCGTTTCCCATCTTTCATCGCGCGTTTCTACGCCCTCCGCCACCGTTCCAACCATCAAAGAATTTTTCTTCCCGTCTGCCACCCCCGCCAGAAGCGTCGGCTCTTTGTAAGCGGCCGGCTGATTTCCGTTTAACGTTCTCCACCGCTGGATTTTTTTTTCTCCTCCGCGCCCCATGGAAATCGTGCAAAGATCCAGAGCGGGCGGTTTTTCAAAAGACGCCGTGTCGCACGTTCCTTGATCGCTGTTTCTACCTTTTCCTTCGTCCGCCGGGTATTTAAACACTGGATTCCTCGAACATCGCGTTTTTTCTTCCACTTCTCCCCCGTTCCCTTATTTTCTCGATCGTCGTTTTCGTCGGGCCGATCTATACAGACGATCGGCGGGGAAAAAGGCTGAATTTTATTCAGCGTCAAACGGTGATTACGTTTCAGAAACGCTCTCTGTCTGTGCGCTAATTTTTCCAACTTCGTGTCTTTTCCATTTCCTTTGATGAGACGATCGGTAGAAACGAAAATGAAGAAGCGTCAGGCGTTAAAAGGTGATTACTTTTTACGCACACTTTTTAATCGTTCTTTGATATTTCTATCTTTTTAGTCTTTCGTTTTTCTTTCTAATGAAACGATCGATAGATACGATCGTTAAACGAAGAAACTATAGTGTTAAGCGTTAAGGAATGAATACCTTTTAGGTACTTTTCATCTCATTGTTTTTTCCTGATGGAACGATTAGTCGAAGAGAAGGTGAATCGTTAAATATTGAAAGGCGAATAATTTTCAAAGACACTTGTTAGTTTTTATTTTTTAGTTTGCACCTATGTAATGTTGTAATCGTGGATGAAAGAGATTGAAGATAATGTTAACAAGTTTGTTTCTCCCAAGTTCCTTTAAATCGGTTTTAACTTGTTGAAAAGAGACAAGAATCACCACCATCCTCATTATTATTAATTTCCTCAATCGATTCGCTAATCGACTTATTCAGCCATCTTGGCCCCTGTTGACCGGGTGCTGATCGAGCCGAGCAAACAACATTCGAAATCACTTCATCCTGCAATCTAAACTTACTTAAGGAGAACTTACTTATCCCGTAGCAATACTTCCATTCATTATAATTCGTAATTTATTAAAAATTCTCTAATTTAATTTCTATTACTTGGATAACAAAATTGCTACGTTAATTGCTACGTTAATACTTGACTATTCGATTAATATTTAATTACGAATCGCACGTTTTTCTCCTCTCACCCAATTACACGATTAATGTTGAATTACATTAAAATTACATTAAAATTAGATTAAAGTTGAATTATAGTTCATTTATTGCAAGGAGACGGTATGAAGAATCGTAGATTGCAAGTTTAAAGCATCAAAAATAATTGTATCTCTTAATTTTTCAATTTCTGAATCAGATCAGTGTAACTTCTCTACTGACTGGCTCCATTATGACGGTCCACGGTTCTAGTTTCGACACCGGAATTGCAGACAAATTCACGCGCACTTCAAAGCCTAAATGGGACCACTGTCCACGCTCAGATAAGAATTATCGGCCCAACGCGGTTCTTTGATCATCGAATGAAAGTAAATAGGTACTATCGTGGCCCGTTCACTCGACACTGGCTTTCATAATTTACGATTAACCGGGGCAACGATAGATTCCTCCTGAATAAGGAGCAAAGTCTCGAAGATATTCCATCGTCTTATCCAAAGATCGAACGAAACTGTTAAAATCTCCAATTAGTTACGAAATAACAGTCATTTCTTCGCTGCTGTCTTTCCAATTCCAAAAAAAAAAAAGAAAAAAGTTACAAAACGAAGTGTATCCTCTGAAACTTTTGCTTCACTTTTGTATAAATAGGAAACTTTTATTCTCTTGGAAACAGGAAAGAGTATCAGTGAAACAACAACATGTATTCTGCTTTGCCAGAAGACTTTCGACCAAGACAGGATCTTCTTTACGACCGTAAGAAAAAGTTCTTTCTTCTCAATCGTCACAGAGGGAAACACGTTTTTGCTTGAGCTTTGACAAAATATGATGCGCAAGATCTCAGACGAATTTCGCCAAAACCAAACATACACGTACACTTATAGCGTAGCAATATGTAGAGTTTTTGATTAATAACTTCTTAAGGTACAATTCTAAAATGCTCAAAGATTCGGCAGATGACCAACGATCATCAGAAACGGACAGACTTAATATTTCGGTGGACCAGCGACTTATCGAAGCGAGTATTCTCTCCGAGTAAAATTGTCTCTGTGTAACCAAATCCGACACCTCTAACCCTTCCGCTGCACCGCCCTCTGCTGCGTCATCCCTTAATTCCTTAATTCGTGGATCGTCCGATTTTCAAACCGCTTATTACCGAGCAACGGGCTGACCTGCCTAAGAAGATTAGAAAATCTCGAAAGCACCCTCTCTCACGATAAATCAGACGCGTTTATCGAGTTCAGCGTGGGGTTTTATCGCGTCGGATCGGGCAGAATCAGGCCGAAGGAAGGAAGCGAGGAAGGAAGAAAGGCGAGGAACATCGTTGGGAAGCGGTCGAGTCCCGTTCTTCGAGTGCATCGACTCGCGTTCCCATTGGTCGATGGCGAGGCTCACGTGCGAGTCGGCCATAATGCCGTGAACCGGATGATGGAAAAGCCACCCTCGATTCGGGCCAATTAGCTTCCGGCCGAGCAAAGTGCCGGAGAAAGCCCCCGAGGATCCATTTTTCTTTTCCCTCTTCGGATTCTTTGCAGCGCACGATCGTCAAGAGAGCAACCACGACGACGACGATATCGCGGAAGACGCGTAATTCGTTCGAGGAAGAGGTACGCCAACAGTCCCACGCGTCACTTCCCCGAACTTAGATCCGATCCGGGGATTAATTGGATTCCGGGGAAGCGAGCCGGTGTCGAAGTTCAGCCAGGCCGATTAACTCGCACAGTTTCTATTCAGATGGCCGCGTGGGACAGAATGGGCCAGTGATTTTCGCTTCACAGGCACTTTAGACTTTAGATCGGTCCTCTGAACTCCAGTTATTATTCTTCTTTCTCTGTTAAGGAGAAGGTTGGCTTGTTTAGAGCGTTACTTTGGGTTACTTAGTTTATTCAGCGACGACAGTGTGATTTTGAAAGGTTTGTTTAGGTGTATTGTCGAGGTGTTTGTCCTGCCAGGGGTTGTGTATTTTTCATTGGCAGAATATTAAGCATTTTAATTTAGGAGAATTTGATTGATTTGTCGTTGAGAGGGATTTTATCGTTCCAAACGAAGGAGATAGTTTTGTAATTCAACAAATGGTTGAATGGTTTTTTTTACATTCGATTAAAATAATTTGAATGTGTTTCGTCGTAAAACGCGACAGTAGACTTTGTTAAATATTTGCATAAATTGGTTGGCTTTAATCGTTGTATAAATTACATTTTGCCAGTTTTCCGGTATAGGATGATTGAGATTACTCGACACCTGAACTTCTTTAAACAGCGTTCTATTAACGAAATCAATCTCAATTACATATAAAGACGAAACAAAGTCAAAAAACCCTATCATCGACCTTAAACAAAAATCCCATCAGTCTTCAAACCTTCAAACATCCACAACGATCATCCCAAAGCCAGTTCTGAAAACTCAGAAACCGAAGGAAAAGAAAAGGATATTACGTGGTCAAGACGCAACCCCTAACAACGACCATAAAAAAACTTTCACCCTCAGACCCGCCGACACTTCCAACAAGCGCAGACAACGTCCCAAAAACACAGTGCACGAACCAGAAAGAGGAAAAGTAAAAATAAAAAGATGAAAGAAAGTGGAGAAGCAACCCCTAACAGGGATCTTGGAAAGAAGTTGAGACAGGGTGAAAGTGTATGGTAGAGGGGTTTCCTGGTGGTTTGCGGAGATCAGAGGTGGGCTAGTCGTAATCGAGTCCAGAACACGTCCCCCTAATGCTGGTCCTCCGCCCAGGGGTAGAAAAATCCACCCCTTTTTCAGCCGGTCGATACTAGGACGACCACCTCCTTCCTTCTCCTCTTCCGCGTTCCATCCCCCTTGGCCGCACCGCCTCGCCTTTTCTTTCTCGCACCCCCGACACACGGAGGACCCTCTACGCGCCTTGCCTTCGCTCCTCTGCCGCTTCCTGCCGAGGTGGCGCCACAGTTCTCGCCACCCTTTCGTCCACCACCCCTTCTTCTTTCTCTTCCACCCCTTCGCCACGACGCGTGCGGCTTAACGTCTTTTCTACCCCCTTAGGTTCTTCCCATGGACTTATTTTTTCTTTCTTCCGACTTCTTCCTCTTTCCTTTTTCTTTCTTCTCTTTCTGTGCTTTCTCTTGCGCGCGCCAAGGACGCGAGCTGTTTCTTCGACCTACCTTTTTAGTTATAGCGATTAGCCAGAAGTAGACAGAGAAGGAGAGGAACGGGTTAATTGCAGATGTTTCGGACATGTTGGTTGTTTGAGACACGTTGCACGACAGGTTCGGAGTGAGATGGGCTCTCAAGGCTTTGCGACAGTTGCCAGTGCCTGGGTTTGACGATTAGGCGCTGTTTAGGGACATTGGGTAATACGAGTTGCAACGAGTAGATGCTGAGGATTTCTGTGGAACAATCTGTGAAATGATGTTACGAATTTCTTATAAAGTAACCTTCTGCTTTTACGTAATAGCGTGATAATGATAGTTTTAAAATGAATGATAATAGATAAATAATGGTTTCAGGTAATGTTTCAGCTAAGGAATAAGTTTCTAGCTTCCCATAAAGTAACCTTCTATTTTCACTGAGCCACGTTATAGTAAACACTAAAATTAGCATAGAAAGCTTGCCATGTGGAATTATTCGAAGCTTAGAATAATACAGAAGAATAGTATTAGATTGTCCCAAAAGTTTCTTTCGTCTTATAAAGAAATAACAGACGCACAGCATTTTTTGTTTTATATTATTTTATCGAATTACGTCTGATCCATCTTGCAGCAATAGAACAAATTATATTATTTTATGGAATTATCACTGACGTATCAGTATTGGTAACTTTGTACCAGATACTTTTCACCGTGTTAACGCTAACTATCCATTTCGGGATATCGTATGGCGTCTATTCGCAGCTCTTGTGAAATAAAAGCCCATTTTCTGAAATTACCATAAAATTGAAATGATATTTAAACTTTCCTTCGTCGGCCACTTCGCAGAACTGGCAGCTGAACCTAAAAAATTCCTCGGGACACGATAACACGCTTCTAAAACCGAAAATGCCAGAGATCCGGGGAAACAACGAAATCCTGAAGCCGAGAGCGGAGCAACGGCAAGTCGTCAGAAGCGTCGCCGAGTCCGAGTTCAGTGGGAGAAAGGCGGTCGTTGGGAAAACCGAGAGAGGAAAAAAGGCGAAGGAAGCTCTCTCCGGTCGTTTCAGAGGCTGTGTGCACCGCAAACTAACTGCGCACAGTTGCCTTATGTACGGAGTCTAAGTAATCCTCGAACCATCAGCTAACTTCTTAACCCTCAAAGTGAAAAGGGCCGCCTCGAGCCGCGGCGAGAAAGAAACAGAAAGGAAGAGAGTGGGAGAAAGAGGGTTGCAGGGCACCTCTTTGTCTCCACGTTTGTCCGCTTCTCTCGCCGCGCGACTTTCCGCGCGGAAAGAAGCCGTCGATGATGTGCAGCCTTCGCCGGCAAACCCTTTCGGCGTTCAGAGAGACTTGTTTGCCCTTCTGTAAGATCGGTTGACCAAACAACGCGGCCAGGACCTCGCTGACTACGCGTGTCCGCTGTGGAATTCCTCTTATAGAATCTGTACTCTCTCTTTGTTGGCTTAGGAAGTTGAGTAGGAAGCTGGAACGTCTTACTCCATTTGGAATATAGGGGATTAGCGGGGATCGAGTGTTTGATATTGGTGGATGTTGCTTGACTTCGAGTGGAGATCATCGTGTACCTACGGAAGACGAGTATAGTGTTTTTGATTTACTGTTTCGGCGAAGAACCATCTCGCGTGAATTATTTTGGCTTTCGCCGACGTTCGAACAAACATTAACATTTCGAGAGAACGATCGAGCTCTATGGTTTCTTCGAGACTTCTGATCCTCCGAATGATCAGAATACCACGCAACAAAAAATAAGAATTTGATGTTGAATTCGAGAGGCAAGATCTATTTTCTTCACGGATGTCCATCGATCCAAAGGTGTTGTATTATACGCCTACGACTATCGTAGTGTATAACGACGAAAGATTTCTTCGCGTTACCTTGTGCCTTACTAGAATTCCGTACACTTATGCATCTTTGCATTTTCCTTGAAATTTGAAGTACGTAAAAATCCGCGCTCTGATAATATCGAAGGAGCTGGTCTATAAACGCACGGCGACTCGCCATCTCAGATTGCGTCTCCGAAATCCGCCACCCATAACCCTCGATCCTTTAACTTTACAACGTGGAGCTGAAAGCAAAAGAGGCAAGCGATCAACCAGGGAAATAATCAGCAGCGAGCTTAAAGTGCTAGCAGTGGTCGTGTTGTCGGGGCAAAGTCGTTGGAAGCGGAGAACGACGCGCGTTCGAGCGGCGGCTGATCGGCAGGAAACGAGGTGGAAGCGTGTGCAGGTTCGTGATTCGAAGTAGGTGGGCCCCAGGTAGCCAGGACAGATAACACCCGGAGATTACCGCGGACAGAGTCATTAGCAGCGTCGGCTTCTGTGTCGGCCAGGATATTCTCTCACTTTCCTCGGCCTCCCCCTTTCCTGCCTCCGGTGTCCGCCTCTCCCACCCCTTTTATCTGGCCGGTCAATTCACGCGGCACGATACGTATGTAAGTCGCCGGAGTCGTCTCCATGACCAGCCTCCTCTCCTCGTACCTTGGCTTCGCTGCTTTCCAGTTGCTTTACGCTCACGCTACTACCTTCTACGATACGTCTTGGTATATTTGTACGATTAAATTATCGTTGACTGGAAATTTGAAATCATAGAAATACGCGAAGTGCGTATAAAAAGAACGTGTAAGATATCCAAAGTATGATAATACTCGCTGTAATAGTTAGAGAGTGGAACAAATATTCGCTTACTTTCCATCTCTTTACTCGTATTCCTAAACGTTCGAATTTCCGTTTACATTCACAGTCTCTGTATAATCACTCTGTCTTGGATTTCTATGTATTTACAGCGGAGTGCGTATCTAAAACGTTCTAAGCACTCGTTGTGGCTGACTGTTCACTGACTGGTCGTTTTTTGATATTTCCTGGCACCTATATACGACAGTTTTGTTTCTCGCGTTCTGAGAGATCGACGATGTCCAGTACGCGTGGATCGTAGTTGGTTATTCGAGGACTGGAAATGTAGGTGGACGATTGTTTCGTAGGTTTGGAACGGACGATGACGCTGTAAGGTTACTTTCGAACTGACTTTACGACGTTTTAGGTGTTAACGTGGCTGAATAATTTCGTTGAAAGATTATGTCGTCCTGCTACAGTGTAACAAACGAAGCTCTGGTACTCGACATAGAATTATAACAAGATACAACGAATATTTACTATCAAAGTTGACTTCAACAATTTCCTGACTTCCATTTCGAAATCGTCGCAATTAAACCTGCCCATGTTCGTTCAATTTATCCTCAAACAAGCCATCGATTTCATCGATTCGATGATAAAGGACACCGTATAAAGAAACGATCCCACTTCAACGTCTCAAAGAATCTTCTGCAGAGAATCAGAGCCGAATACTTTGGAAAAGAAAAGCGGGAAGCTCAGGTACACGATTAGACCGAGGAGAAGTACTAATTGCAGCGATCTACGTTCGCACATATTTTCCACGGCGCCGGAGGCGTGTCGAGGCCGAAGGTCCAGCAGAGGGAACGAAGATAGCAGAAACGCCAACTTCTGCCAACTGGCAGCTTCGAACGAAACCGAGTCGAGGCGGATCGTAAATAAAAGAGCAAGAAGACTCGCTGGTATTCGGCTTTGATAGGCTAATGACAAACGCCTAGATTGGCCGGCTTATCAGTCGAGCAGCGCTAATTATTTCCCCTTTGTGCGGAGCCGCGCGTAATGGCGGCCGCCGCGGGCTAGCCAGCTTCTCTCTTTCGCGTGATCGCGATTTCCACGTTGGACGCGCGCCGTTTTATTTATTGCCGGGTCCGTCGCAGCTATTCCCTTTCTCTTCTTCATCCTTCGCTATCCACAGTTCCATTGGACACCGTTTCTCTCTTTGCCGGGCCGTTATCGCGCGGACCTTTGCCCTTCATCCTCCCCTTTCGTTTCTAACCAACGTTCGTTTTCGAGGACTTTGGTTTCTCAGAGCGGATGACGTGGGCGCGGACAAGAAACGTCGCGCGATGTCCTTTGCCTGACAAGATGGATGAGTTTTTGTTGGTTCGTTTCATCGTTCGTTGTCGGCTAGACAAGCTTTCTGGCCTGAAGCTTGGAGGTGGTTGGATGCTGGTTACGAATGGAATTTCTATGCGTTTATGGGAAATACGATGGTATAGAATATGCAGAATACACGTGATGAGGAAGCACGTGCAGAAAAAGCATAACATTCGTTTTAATTAGACTGCCGCTTTTTATGCAAATTCCGAATTTTGAGATAATTTCATCTGTATATGGTAAATCTCCCGTATACGTGAATTACTATATTGTAATTATAGTGTATGATTTCGAATGATTACAGAAGTTTCTTTTTCTCAAATTTCCTGATTTTTAATCGCAGCTTGAATATTATAAAAATATCGCGAAACCGTGTTTAGATAGAAAAAATACGTATGGTGTGTTAACGCCATTGAATTATAATGGCTCGATGAGAAACCTTCTTATCTTCTAACTTGAAGCTTCGAATCCAATCGATGACGTCGATTAACCAGTATCTCGCGAGACTTGTATAATTGGATTTATGTAATTCTTACATCCACACGATCAGATATAACGTCTAATAGCGAATTTGATTCAAAGGGACGATAAAAGAGACCGATGCTTAAGTTTCCTCTTAGGATTACCATAATTTCTCCCGATCCTACATTTTGTCACAGACACGCCTTCGTCGTTCGATCCTTTTTAGAGATCGAATCTAATAAATCTGAATATTTATTTCATCAATAAAAAAGAAAAGAAAAAGAGACAAGGATTTAAAGAACACAAAAGTCCAATATACGTAACATAACAAAAATGGTTTTCCATTAAATGGTATAATTTCTTCCACTCCAGCATTTTGTAATAGACAGACAGTATATCCTCGTTCTTTGTATAAATATTTGTCCATAGACAGTGCTGAATATTTATCGGTAAAGAGCGATGGGATTGAAAAACACAAAAGTTTAATACAAATAACGAAAAATGGCGTTCCATTGAAAGTTCGTTCGTCAGAAGCGGAGGATCGTTCGCCACGGCCGTCTTCTTATAAAATAGTAACCGGCCTGCTGTTCTCCATTACGAAAATTCCGCGGCGTAATTACCGCGACTCCAGGATGGAACGTAGATTTATCGAGACGCCAACGAAGCTGCGTCCATTCCACGATGGAATGTCCTGTGCAATCTTGTTAGCTGCTACCGCGCCATTTGCATCGTCGGCGCGCGTGCAACCAGACGCGACTAAAAGCGAACCGATCGTTTTATTTTGCCACGAATCGCTCTTAAAGCGTTCGCCATTAAAAACTGAGATTGCGCCGGCGTTTCTTTCAAAAAGCAGCCTCGCGGAGCTTCTTATTCTCGCGTGTCCTCTGGATCCTACAGTTCTCCGTGATCCTTCAGATTTCTCCGCTATCTCCAATTAGACTGCCGATTTTTTCCAACTTCGTGATTTTTCAGAATATAATTGGACAGATGGAAAAAGAAAAGAACATTTTTTCGCTTATCGAATATTATCATAGAAAACCTTGTACTTTGTACATACTCTGTGTATCTTTTCATGTTACGTGCATCCTGTGCAATTTTGCATTTTCAGATTTCGCCGTCTATTTACGAAATTTAGGGAAACTTGGAAAATAACTGAGGTGTTCCAAAAGGAAAGGACGCGGACGCCAATTTTTGTTCTTTTTTTAGAAAACCAGCAGAGGTACTTTAGCATTCTTGGTTCTTGTCCAACAGATTTTAATTGGTTCGAAAATATTCATTATATTACATGTATGCTGTATATATATACTACGAGTGCTATATTGCTGAAGGATTATATTCAATTAAATCACGGAGTTGTGTACTTCGTAAATAAATATAGCGAAGAATATTGACAAAAATTATTATCGCTTTTATACGAGCTTTTACGTTTCTTATATTCTCTTTCCTTTTTTTCTTGGTTTCAAATCAGATCCAAGAGGAATAAAGGATTGTTGCGTAACGTGATTTTTAAAGTAGCGAGGAAATTGGAGGCTAACGATGGTAAGATTGAGGGTAAAATTGAGAAATCGAGATGATACGATTGGCATAAGGTATAAAAACGATAGTCGTCATCGTCGTGGCGGAGACATTGGTTTTACAAATGAAAGAAAGACGAGCTTTAGAACGAGTTTATACGAGTCGATCAGCGGTGCATGATGCAACTTGAGCAACGATTATGCCGCTTTGCGAAATAATCTTCTCAATCTGTAAACCGCGCTTTCGGAATGCCACGAGCATGATAAACTCCGACTAGAATTCGTGTCTCTTCTGTCCTGCTTTTCCTCTTTCTCGTGGTTTCTCCCTTCTGCTGGGATATCTGGCTTGTTTGTAGCAGCCCATCGCGTATAATATATTAGCGAACAAAACGTCGTTTCACGTAACTGGAAAGTTTGATTCGTATAGAAATCGACGGTACTTCGATGCAAGTAAATTTTCGAATCGTGTTCGACTAGTATATTCGTGTTGGGCTGATGTTAGAGCAAGTTGAAAGCGAAATCGACCGACACTGGCTGTAAATTTCCGAAGAAGGTAAAGACAAAGGTGGGAAAAAATTGAATTTTATTTCATTTGAAAATTCCTCTATTAATATTGAGAATATGTCTATGAAAAAACATTTAGATCGCGTGCAAATTCATTAATCAAATCCAGTAAATCAATCATTTATAATCATCTTACAAAATAAAATTCATCTACTGCAAGATTCAATCAACGAGACATTATTTTGTCTAAAAGAAATCGTCCAGTCATTCTCAATTAGTATGGAAAGCGCGTAAGCTTCCAAGGCAAATTTCGAGAAATTAAATCTTCACGTTTCGCCTTTTACTAAATGATATTCGTTGTATTCCACGTCTAGTGAGAATTTCCATGACCAAAAGTCGCATATCTAGAAATTATTAAATTCCCTAGTTAGACTTCTCCGTATTCTGTATCTAGTAAAAAATTCCATCACCAGTAAATGACCATCTCGAAAGAAAAAAACTGTCCAGTAATCTCGATAAATTATCAGACGCTGGTATCATAAATTCCCAAATAAAAATATTTTCTAACCCAAATTTCTAATCCACGATCCAGATCCGCCATTAAGGTATTCCCAACAGTGTTGCCAACCTACACAGATAACCTGTACGCGGAGGCGGTTTTGCTCGTGGCAGCCAGTCGATTTCCTGAAAAGCACGCTCGAGAGAGGAAGAGAGAATGAGAAACGATTGCGAGCACGAGCTCAGAGCTGAAACAGTCTGTCCCAATGTACGGTCCATTGGTTGTTTCAGACGATATTGAACTCGATGCACAAGTACCAGCCGAGGTTTCACCTGGTGCGGGCCAACGACATCCTGAAGCTTCCCTACTCGACCTTCAGGAGTTACGTTTTCAAGGAAACGGAGTTTATCGCGGTGACCGCCTATCAGAACGAGAAGGTGAGTGAACGTCTGCTTCCTACTTCCGTTAACGGCTGACGGCAGACTCGATCGAGTCTGCGAAAACGCTAGGGGAAAACTCGTTAGTCTAGCTGGTCTCGACGAACTCTCTGATCGACTCTGGCCTTTTGTCGAGACGACGGTTTTGTTCGATTTCAATCTCTTTTGCTCGTCTCTACCACGCAGAAAAGTTTCCAGGTGGAAATTGTCGTCTGGAGACTTTCTCAGGTTTATAGGGATTTTTTCTTTCTTTCTTTTTTGGTTTCGCTTCTATAGACAGGGGTTTTGGGGATCGATCGCGGCTTTTATCGAGGAGCTTGCGGGGGAAAGGAGCTTATACGTAGAGTTTCTGTGCGTTTGTAGAGAGTTTGAAGGTGCGAAGATACGCGAAACTCGGGTAAAATAGAAAGATATATAAAACACGCAAGTCAACGTTAGAATATTTAGCGAAACTACTCTTTTTTATAGAAATATGAATATGATATGAAAAAATATGAATTTGCATAACTATCCTCTGCTTTTAAAACGAAATGGCGAATAGGTTAAATTATGTAGGAAATTTTAGTACTAGTTTTTATTTTTCTTTTTTTAATATTACTGTTCGATTCGTAATTGAAGGTTAGAAAGGAACATGATAATGATAAAAAACGCGGGAAACTTTAAATAGTTGAGGTATCTTGAGAGATGAAGAGGAAATCGTAATAGGCATTGGAGAGATGTTTTTCATAGAATAGTTGATTAACATGTTAATTAATATTTAGTCTCATTATTCGTGTGTGCAAAGGTGATTGAGTGTAACAGCGTTATCCGTTTCTTTATTGGAAATTTATTATCGAGCCATTACCTTTGCATATTAATTATCGAAGTTTAGGACCGAGCCGGTAGGGCCGGGTATCGAATTAATTAAATTAATTAAAGAAAATGTTGTAATTAACGGTCGGGTTGCAGCCCGACCTCGACAATTTAATTAACAAGCGTCCAATCGTTTGTTCGCGAAATTACTGCGAAAAACAAAGCAAAGAATTAATCGACGAATTCGGGGTTGCGTCAATTACAGTAAAGAATATTCCAGTTACAAATTACATTGCTTTTTAATCTTTATCAACCCTTTGGCAATTCAATGTACGATCACGGTGTCACCTAAAAATCAAACAAACCTTGACATCCCCTTTAACCCTATCCGAGTAAATTCCAGAATTTTGGACAAAGATTTTTGTAAGAAAAGATATCGAATAATATATTTGATTTATAATAATTAGGTACATTTTAAAAAGTAAGAAGATACCATTTAATTTATTAATTTAAAGAAAAATCCAAATCCGTAGAAATAAACATAGGAAGCACAGTATGTAAATTCGTATAAAATGTTCAGAGCATAATACTCGTCACAATAGTGGTCTAGTAGATAAAACAAATCTCTGTATACATGTTCATTTTGATTATACTCGTAAAAAAATAAATCTAGCCTAAGCGTCGTTCAGTCCAGTCTCAGCCTTCAATTTTTACAAATATATTTTTACAAATAAATTCTATAACCTAAGAAAATATCGTTGCTCTGTCGAAACTGAATATTATTCGTCCTTCTTTAATTTCTATAAGAAATTCGTTCGAAAGCCAAAGAAGGAAGATACGTTATCGCACCCTTATCTCCAGGTTATTCACATAGCCCCGTTATTTCCACTAACTTCTACCATGAGTCCACCGTAATCTTTTCGACATCCATTGTCCCACCCTCTGTACGCGATCATTCTTTCCCAGAACTCTTTTTCAATAATCAAATACCGCAACGATCGGTCCAAGTTACGAGGAATCGACGATCCCAGGAAACAACCGGCGAGATCAGCCGGGTTTCGAGAAACTCAGAAGGGCCAGGCCACTCGAAAAGATCCACATAGGCGATATCTTTCTTCTGGCAAGCAGGAGATACCGGGAAACAGAGACGATAACGGGAGAGGGAAGAATCGCGCGACGAAAAATACGGACAAGGGGCCCCTTTTGCGCCCGCGCGCAAGAATCAAGAATAACGCGTACCGGGAAGCAAGCTGCTTCCGGGAACCATCTGGCCATTCTAAGGCGATTTTAATTAACCAGATCTGGACCAACGAAAAAATTGTCCATTAATCCAGATTTCTGCCGTTGCACCGATCTCCGGCGGAATTTTCTTTTCTCAGTGTGATTTTATTCTTTGGAAACTTTCGGCTAAGTTTTCGACGTTGGTCGAAGAGATTTGTGTTTTTCTAGTAGGGATGGAAAGGTGGCAACTGCTATGCTTTTTTATTTTTTTAAACGTTTACTGAGCTGTTAGTATTCCTTGAGATTCGTTTTCAACTTTCTGCAAAAGGTAGTATAATGCATCGCAAATGTGTGAAGGCAATCGGAGCATAAAATCTCATTATATAAATTCATATTTGGCTGCGTAAAATTTTACGTATTTCGTTATTATATTCGTTATTAAAGGAAAAGCTGTGCTATTTACATAAATTAAAGGGACGTTGAATAATATCGAGCTAATAGGTTGAAGATATTTTCTTGAAGTTTTATGAACAATAGGTTTCTTTCATGGGGGTCAGGATTTTTATTTTACATCTTGGTATTTATTATTTAGAAGAATCGTAAGATATTGTACGATATTATTTGCGTTGAACGAGAATATTTGCTTTAAATTTTTAAATCTGCTTTATCGTAATTTGACGTAATATGTGAAATGAATTGTCGAAGACATTGTGGAAATAGAGTTTCCATATATTTAAGCGAAATGTATAGGTATGTGTAACAGCGTTGTCGAAATGATATCTTGCCGGTATGTTTGTTAATGAGGCCTTTGTCCAACACTGACAGCGTATTCGATTAATTATTCTCGGTTTTGTGTTACTCGCAAACGTCGATATCTCATTAACGAAATGCCGTAGCATTGTAATTCCCTTTTGTTGCAGATCACCCAGCTGAAGATCGACAACAACCCGTTCGCGAAGGGATTTCGGGACACGGGGGCGGGGAAGCGCGAGAAAAAGTGAGTATCGCTTTCAAAATTTCATTAAAATAGAAAGAATAAAGCTGTTGCTTAAAATTCACAAATATTTTGGTTCAGTTTACTATCTTAATGATATCATTGTCAGAAGATGAAATTCATCGGATATCGAATACTAAATTCCTTGGGAAAATCCCAATTCCAATTAACCAACCACGAATTATTATATTTTAATTATAGCATTATAAACAAAATAATATAAAATATAGATATTCTAGCAAAACCATTAACCTACGGAAACAGCTCTAATTGTAATTCCCTGTATCGAAATTATCATCGATAAATATTTCCAAGCTTCTTTAGAAAGTAACAAACGAATTTATAGTGGATAAAAATTCACAAAAATTAGAATACTCTGATTTTCTCGCATTAAAGAACAGAAACTAAAAAATCGTCCTTTAGAAACCAGCTGAAAGGGGCAACCGCGTAATGGTCTACCCTCTCTCCGGATCGTAACCCCATCGAACAAAAAGCAATTCCGGATCCTGTCTTCTAGATGGACCTAATTGATCGTCGAGCTTACCATGCTCTCCCCTCGATCCTCGCTATTAAGCTGAACGGATCAGGGCTCGGGGTCAGCCCCCAGGGCCGGGGGTTGCTTCCACCGGGGCTCATTTGCACCCTGGTATCGTCCATTTGTATTCAATATCGCGGCTTTACGAGCTTATATAAGCGAGGGTCGCGTATACTCGGACCCGTTTCAATTTCATCCAGGGGGTTTCTGTTGGCCCTCGAGTGAATCTTGACGAGGTTAAGTCGCTCTATGCATATAAACCTCGTGCCAGCTTCGTTAACCTCGCTAATCCTTGCTACACGCGAGTCAAAGCTGCGTAAGCTTCGCCAATTTGTCGTCTACGGGACGTTCAGGTATCGTCACTGAGGACTTTAACAAACGGACCAACTAGACGGACTTTGGGGTGGTTTATGGGAATTTAATTGTGTCCACAGGTTGGCTTTAGGGTTGCGGCGAATTTCGGTGACATGTGGTTTTTTGGTACCTTCGATTAGTTTAGAACTCGGTTAAGACACACTGTATATTAATATGAGAGCTTGGTTTTTTCGGTACTGGATGAGTTTTTGTTAGGAACATGATACATTTACACTGTACATGCGAACGTGTGTGTAAGCGTCAGAGGGCGTCCAGGCCTTAGTTGGGACAAAAGACAATAGTCAGTCGTTAGAAGCATCTGGAAGAGTCGGTTGACAACAAGCGTGCGTGCGAGTAGGTTTTCGAGGTCTTCAGAGTATAAGATACATGTATAGCTGTTGTGTGCTAAATAAAGGAAATTATTTGTATTTCCGAATCCCTCCTATATCTTTACAGTTTTTGTTGCCTTTCTTCACTATTATTTTAGAATCGAATGAAGAGAATAATTAATAATTAATACAGTTGGATTTTTGGATGCTGGGTGATTTTTTGGTGAAGGATGGGTCGTTGTCTTTCTTTCTAATTATTTTAGAATCGAATTGGAAGGATAAAGCGTAGGGTAAATGACATTTTTATTACCACAGAGGTAACAGATCTATGGTTTCCACACTTCTTCTATTTAATCCTGTTGCAGTCGAATTAAGAAAATTCCGAGATACAGAATAGAATAGAAATACAGTAAGATAAGATAGATTATACGTTGTAAAAATATTATAGAATAATAAACATAAAAGAAGACAGAGCGAACAGAACGCGGAATACGAAATACGAAATGAAGGAGAAGAGATTCTTCCTTCGAACTTAATAAATTTTCTTTTACGGAAATAATCTAACGTCGTTAAAAAAAGACAATTAGCCTAAAGCCATCGAATTTCGGTTTATTTCCCAAACGTAGAACGTAAAATATACTAGGTGGCGGCCGGTGGTTTCAACGGTTCCTTAGATAAGTGCCCTGCAGGGTGGAGGTGGGATTGGCGATGGGAAAAACCACGGGAGGAGGGGAGAGTACGGAGGAAATTCCGCGGAAATTGAAGCGACGCCCGACGCACCGGCCGGATAAAGAAAGGGCGAGGTTAATCGAGAAAATATGCAAAGCAGGGGGGCGCGTCGTGGCGCCGCCTAATTAGAATAAGGGTTAGTTTTGGCTTATGGTTTCGGTTAAGGGTGGTCGGATCCCATCAGGAAGCCGCAGAGAACCGGGAGATGGAGCCACGCTGGTTAGAAAGGGAAAGAGAGAGGGAGAGAAGGAGAAGCGAACGGGGTTGGAACATAGCCAATCATCGGATTAGCATACTGATGCTCAGGGGCGGCGCTGTCGTTAGCGTGGAGGGTGCTACTTGGTGGCTTTGAATTTTATATCGCCGCTACAGCCAGTAACTGGCGCATAAAGGCCGGTTTCGTGGTGGGGCGGACTACTTCCGGCGTACAAGGCCTCCTGCTTTATTTTCCTTCCTCTTTCTTTTCGTTATTCCCTTTCTCGATCCTTTTTCCTTGCTTATGGTTTAAACATCCTTCGTATCGATACGTCGCTGCCACTTTTCTCGTCGCGATAAAGAAACGTAGAAATCGTTGTTGGAGTTTTCACGCGGAGTTCTTTGCGTTCGTAGAAACTTCGGAAGTGCAAAATTTGCGCAGAATGTACATGACGTGAAATGGTAGACGAGGTATCCAAAGTACAGCGCTTTCTGTAATATTTGGCAAGTGAAATAATTGTCTATCGGCGTTCTACGTTTTCAATTTTACTCTAAAAAATATGAACCTGCGTAAAAATCCCCGGTCTAATCGTTATACACATTAGACGGAGCAGAAATATCTCGCTTCAGACATGAGCCTAATCGACTGCTTTCTTTCCCGAAAATTACAAAACTTTCGGATTATGCAGCGATACCATGCAGAGTAACATCATTAAAAAATTGTTATTTTAAAATGGTCAGACGAGTCAATGGTTGCCTCGAACGTTCGCTCTTCTCAAAACTAAGTGACTCAAATTAAAGATCACGGGTATTTTGAGAAAATCAGGAAATTTAAGTAGTTTCAAAGGCAAAATGATCAAATAGTCGAACCTCGTTCGCGTATCTACGAGCGTAATTAGATTATAAGAAATGAAATAGTTTGAATCATTTCTCTCTAGACATATCGTCATCTGTATATCATTTTGGTTTTCGCGTGTATGAACGTCATCCTGCGCCGTGATGCTCATACAGTGAAGGACGAATCCTTAAAAATGGGGCCCTAACATTAACCCCGATAATCTTCTTTGTTGGATCTCGATTAAGTCGATCATCAAATTTTCCCTGAACCAAAAAAGAAGCCACGATGACTGGACTGATTTGGTATAATCGCGTGCCTAGTGTCGGCGAGTTCGGTCGCGTTATTTCATTAAGTTTTTAAGTTGCGAGTAGTCGTGAGGCGCGGAACGCTGCTCGAGCGTGGCCAGTCGATTCGTCATGCCGGTTAAAAAGAAATATTTTCCTCGTGTAAAAAAGGAGGGGAAAAGAACGAAGCGAAGGAGGAGATAAAATAAAAAAAGGGCAGCACTGGCCCCGGCGTGGCTCGTTGTCACGTCATTTATCAAGGCGCGCGCCGGAACGATCGTATCGTGCCTCACGAAGAATCAATCTGTCCGCGGCCACATTTCCACGCTGGCTTCGCGTTATTAATCGCCACGCCTCGCCATTTGTTGCGTTTACGCGACACTATCGACGTAATCCTCGAATCTTAGAGACCGCCATGCCCAGCTATAGTCGTAGCGCGAATCACGAATCGTTTGTAACGATTGTGAATCACATTGGGATGAGGTTGTAGATTTATGAGGCTTCGTTTGAACCAAAGACGCCAGATGCAGTGTATTCTTCAGAGCCGCTTCTGTCAATAAATTATTTATTATTGTACAGACGGATTCTTAAACTGAACTTGATTTGACACTGTGATAATGATATTGAAAATGAATCTTACAAACTGGCTGCTAATTTTTTAAATGTAAAGGACTATCGTATAAACGTCGTACCTTCTACCTTTCAGTCTTTTCTGTAAATACAAGGCAAAGTGGTCTAAGAATATCCAAAAGACTTTAGATTTTGAATCTTCTGTTTCTGAAACTGAGATGATTAGTCAATCTTCTGTAGTTCATACAGACTGGAAATTGTATTAATATCCAAGAAGCTTTGTATCTACGAACGAATTCTTCTAATTACCCGTTGTCATGATATTTCTTCGATGTGCAAACTAGTTCTCCAACTGACTATAATTTCTCCGATAAGATAATCCCTCCAGCATAGAGCTTCATTTCCAAAGGAACGCCAAAAAACCAGATAAAATATTATATAATAAATAGCCATGGCAACACGTAATCAACGAAGCAATATGAACAAATATAGTGAAGGATCATCAAAGTAAACCAATCGATAAACCAATCAAAAGTGCCATCAGCGTGAAACTCCACTTGCCAGCAAACACTTAAAACAATCAACATAGTGAAAACCTAAAACCCCGTGCTCCTTCTTCTATCACACCCCAAACAGCTCCAAACTGAAATTCCGCGATACGTCAGCTAGCATTCAGAACCATCGTGGCTGAAACGGCCACTCGAATCCTGCGCCCTCGTGTGTTTTCGAGTGATAGGAAATAATAATGATTCCCCTGATATCCAACCGTCATCGCATCGTCGTCATCCCCTTACCCCTCCGCGATCCTGACAATATCTCAGGAAAAAAAGAAGAGCGCATCTATATATATATACGTATAGCGTGAGAAAGACGTTTTCACCGTCAACGATCCATTAAGAAGACGGGAATCATCGAGCCTTGACAGAATTTCATAGAGTATCAGCGGGGGTGTGCGCAACGAGAGAACCGAAGCTGTTCCACGGGGGTGGCTACGTGGTGGTGGAAACACAAAAACGAGGACCCAGCAAGCTCCGAGGGGTTGATTATAAATCCTCGACGATGACACGATCTCTGGGGTGGGATGACACCGATACACCAAAGGCCGAACGTCAAAGGCAAAACCCCGGGGCTGCTGGATTTTTTCATTATTCTGTCTGAACGTTCGATCACAGGCACTCGATCGGCGACCTGGCTAATTATGGTGAAATTATGCGCCACCTTTGACTCGTTCTTTCCCTCTAACGAAGTCAACCTCACCCTTCGTCTCGTAATCGCGGTTTAAGAAAAAGGGTTGCCGGGGGTGCTAGCAGTTTGGTGGTTAGGTTAGGAGGATTAGTGGGATTCTTTGTAGGTGTTGCGTTTTCACTAAGGGATTATCGAGAGGGTGCAAGTGATAAAAGTTGCTTTGGGTTTTTGGCAAAGGGCTAAAGAAGTCTGTGTTAGATGTATTATAATGATCATACGCAAAGAAATATGAAGATGTATAGTGTATTGTAATATTCAGAGGGGTGCTAGTGATAGGAGTTGCTTTAGGTTTATGTTGAATTGATGAAGAAGTCTGTGTTAAACGTAGAATGGATAACATGCGAAGATGTAGAAAATACCGTAGATTTAATATTTAGAGAAAGAAATCTCTACGTAGTTTCTGTTTCGTTCGCGAGTTTCTGTTTGCTCGTCAAAATATGAATTTGCAGATATCGCAGGGTGAAATTGTTGTTTGTTTCGTGTTTTACCGCGAGATTACAGATGTAAGAAGATATTTGGAATGATAAGAACATTGAAATCACGAGTACAAGGCGTGAACTAGTTGGAAATTGGAACGACCGTGTGCACAGTAGAAGCACACATAGTGAATCCAATTACCTGCTTCATCCTACTTGCGTGTGCAAGTAGCAGCAAGATCGGTCGAGGAGACGCGCGTATTCCGCGGATAATCTTGCGATTTGTCAGCCGTTGAATCGCAATGCTGATACACAGATGCTTAAGCGAAGATTAGAATAGGAAACGAGAAACTACTGGCTACTAAATTCCACAAGTATACTCGATCTTCGAATCGCTATGACGTGAGAAATTGTAGAAATTTTGGAAAAAAGGGCGAAACAAATGATGTAATTTGTCTATGGGAGGACTACTTTCAAACCGAGAATTGTCAAACATGGAAATTACTATTTATTAAATTATTATCTTCTCGTTTGCAAGTTCAACGTTGCAATCGTCAGCCAATGCTTCTAAACGGGAATGTAAATCGAATATTTCTCTGTTTTTTATTCACCAGCAGAGTCTCAGGAAAAGCCATTTCAAACCACCAAACGATATAAATCGTTCGTTAAATCTCGATCATCGCAAATTCGAGAAATTATGTATCAAACCACCACATCTTCCGATACTTACGATCAAGGGTGGAGGTTAATCATTTCTCAATCGTTTATTCGCCAACAAGATGCAATAATTTCTCACACACGTCTGAAAATTTCTTCGCAAACTATCGCAAACCACCATCAAAGGATACAAATCACTCTCCTAATCTCACCCTAAAATGTCGCCCTCGACTCCGGGAAAAGTAAATACCGTGGATCTGTTCCAAGTCCGTGGAAAGCTCCCCTTCTCGATCTTTCAGATCGTTCAACCATCGAAGACCATAGGGATGAGGGAAAGAAAAGAGAGTAGAGCTCGCTTACTAAATCCCGTGTCGTCCACGCAAACTATTGATTTTAACGTGTTTTTGCACTTAAGCGCGTCGGAAACCGGAGAACCGTAGTAGCGTAACACCCTTTCCACGCTCACGGATTCATCCAGTACACCGACAATGTACTCGCTAATGTTTCTCTTTCTTTCTCTCGATCGTGTTCGCGTTGTCCATCGACTCGGTTGCTCTCTGTTTCAAGCCTTGTCGACGTTTTGCCACGGCTGTGTCGGTGCATTGATCGCATTACGCGGCATTAAGGCATCGGTAAGCCTCTCGTTACGTCCGGCTCTCGAGCGGCTCAAGCCGAGTCTTACACGATACTTACGTTCCCGAAACGTGTTCGTTAAAAAACGCTGATTTGCATGATGGTCGCTTAAAAAAAGCTTTATCGCACCAGCGATCGTCGGTTTCGTTTCGAGTGGCCGAACTTTCCGACACAGATCCGATCTGTTGGCATTTGGTGGAAAAACGCGATAGAATGCGAAATTTCAAATTATCTAGTGTGCTTGGAACTAATATTAGGAGAATGTGGTTTAGGGTATTTGGTTCTGTCAATTTGTTGGTTACGTATGTGCAGGCTAAGTAAGTGGATAGTGTGATTCGAAATTTGTGAGAATTGTTAAGAGTGTTTTTATAGAGTAATATTAATGTTAATGAGATAAATAGGAAATTCTGTCTGAGAGACATTAAGCTCAGAGATATTTCGAGGGGATACAAGTAAGGTGAACAGAATAAGAGGGAGTTTGTATGCTTTTTATTTTTGTTTAGAATACTTTACGCTTATTGTTTTATTATTGTTAAAAATAATAATAGGCGCGAGCTGTTCTAAATTTTCCAGACGACTCGTTTCACATCAGTCGGCTGATAAAATTTTCCAGTTACGTCGTTCGGGTAATTGAGATTTGGAATAGGCGCGCAGATAGGTCGATTTGAGTGTCGAGCAACGGCGGTTTTTGGGGTAAATTGGTTTTCAACCCGAAATCGTCAAGTTTCTTAGGGTAAATTGGTTTGAAAATTGGATTCGCGAGGGTTTTCGAAGGGAATTGCTTCGAAAATTGAAGCGTGTCATTGTTTAAAAATAAATTGCTTCGTATATCGCGATATGTCGAAACTATCAAAGAATTTGAAATGAAAATAACAAGATACAATTAAACGTATCCATTATTTCTAAAGTATAAACACAAAGTTGTAATTAAACATTAGAAAGAAAAATGATAAATAAAATTCTTTTTCAAGCAATCGATTTGAAAAAAATGAAAAAAAAAAATGTAAGTTTCACTACAATTAAGATGAATTTACATGTCTTATTATAATTTTATTGAAACTGTACTTTCGAAGCATCGAATATTTTGTGTTGCATTGAAATTAAAACATAGTCTTTTATTGCACAAACTTGGTCCAATATAATCGATCTACTGACACGTCATACATACAACACACGATCAATACACATTTTAGACGCACGCTTGCCAGCAACAGCCGTACGAGTGTCGCTACAGCGATCACACGCGACGGCTAAAACGCCTGTAATTTGCCACAGGTGCGAAACACCTCGATTAAAGGGTGAATTTCAAATGATTGCATCTACTAAACCGATAATTATTACATTTTTGACATACAACGAATTAACCCTAAATATCGCTGGAATAATATTTATAATACTCCTTGGACTCTAAAAAATAATGTAATAGTTTAAAATATATAGAATGTTTAATTGAATAGAAATAGTTGTAAAATATTTCATAAAATCGATCCTTCTGTTTTCACAGTCTAATCTGTGAAAAGTTATTGTTACAACCTTTCCTTTTATAACATATAATATGACTTTCAACGTTAATAAGAAACCTAAAATCATTATTCTCTATACTTCGCGCAATAATGCTTCTGACAATGAATTATTAAAGTAGTATTCAACCAATGTGATGCAAAGTACTGATAAGTGCTGCTAACTAACTAAAGAATAAATTAATAAGAAACTTGGCCAACTGTCCCTGTATGGTAATGATATTACAGTAATATACTAGCTAGAAAAAGAAAAACGTGGAAGAAAATTTATTTCGTCTGTCAACTATTTGGCCTGCAGCAAACTAATTGAAGGCTAACTATGATAACCATTTGATTTCCAAAAATTCTATAAATCTAACCTCCTGTGACTAAAAAAATCCAAAAAGCTTTCCATGAAGCTAACCCTGCCCAAAAAAATAATCCATTAAATGAAAACATCCCAACGAGCCCTAAAAGATTGCTAACTCCGCGTCGTTGTTGCAGAAGGCAGGCGCTGTTGACAGTGTCAGGAGGCGGTTCCCGTCTAACAGCAGGTGGGCCAGCATCCCCCGAGAAGCGTCGTTCTTCCAACTCGGTTAACGATCTCTTAGATGACGAGGACAAACTTCTAGACGTCGTGGGACCCGATACACCCCATCCAGCGCATCATCAGCGCGAGCGCGAACACTCTCGCGAGAGGGACGATCGAACAAGCGAAAGAGGGGAGGGTAGCGAGTCATCGGGTTCCGAGAGCGGCGGTGGACCAGGCCCAACGGGTTCAGAAGGGCCTCGACCGGACGTATCGGTTGGTCCACCGCTTCATCCGCCCCTGTTACCGTACCTCTATCCACCGGTACCTGGGTTATACCCAGGTCCAGGGCCTCTAATACCACCCAGTCCCCTGGGAATCCACGGTGGAGTCACTCCAGGCATGTTGTTCAACGCGCAACTGGCTTTAGCTGCGTCCCAGCACCCAGCCTTGTTCGCTCACTATCCTCACCCCCTGGCCAGTCCTCTACATCAACTAAAAGGACATCGATTCGCGCCGTACACCTTACCAGCACCATCACACGGATCCGCGTTCGAAACTGTCACCCCTGGTAGTAGGACACTCAGCCCAAGGTCTCCACCTCCAAGGCCTCCAACTAGCTCTCCCACACCAACAGCTGGCCTAACGTCGGGCGGTAGTTCAGCGGGTGAACTAAAATCCATAGAGAACATGGTGAACGGCTTACAAGAGAAAAGGAGGCGTAGCCCTAGTCTAACACCCGGTGGACATAGAGGGGACGCGGACGCTGGCGGAGGGAGTCCGTGACAGGAGAACGAGCCCGTGACCAGCACGAACGACGACCCCGATGACGAGCAGTTGGCCGAACCCTGCGAGCCTGAAGAGCTATCCGGCGACGAGAGGGAGCCGGACTCAACCTCCGAGCCGTCGTAGCAGGGGAGAAGGTCGTCGGTCTCTGACATCCTCCGTGCCCCGATCCGGGTCGGTCCATGGCGAGCCGGGCCCCGGGCACCTGGACGAGGGACGCTCGACATAACGAAGTGCAATTTTAGCCTGAGGACTGGCCGTGTGTTCGCCGGGTTCGATCTTCCGGGACACCACGCCGTTTTCCTGCGAGTGTGTACATAAAATGGCCGGGATGAATCGCGCGGGGCCCGGCTTCTCCGCGCGTTGGACACTGCTTCAAGACTCTGCGACCGTTGCTGGTGTACATTTCTGTTTACGGGGCACGAAAGGGTGGGACGAGCGTGGCTAAATGGGGCTGAGACCTTGCTACATGGACGTGAGAGTTGTTTCCGGGCACAATTTCAAGAGGAACTCTTCGAATCACTTAGAGTGTGAGAAAACACTTTCGGGATATCCAATTGTCTTGAACGATTAGCTTCTTGACGAAGCCTTGAAATGGCTTTCTCTGATTGATGGTCCTGGAAGGCTTGGAAACGAGTACGTGCAGTGTCACTGGTTATAGATACATTTGGCTATTGTCGGATCAATTGTTTAGACACTGAGTTCGTGTAAAAGATTCGAAGTACAAAATTCTGAAATTCCAAGCTTTCAATGATCGTCAATTCTATAATGTTTGATCTTTTGGGGTTTTCAAGAGATTTCACGCTCAAAGTGTTTCGGAAAGTAACTAGAAAGCCATGAATGTGTTTCACGAGGATGGAAAGATTAACGAATAGCGTGGCTAGCGACAATGGTTGCGTTCTACCCGCGTGCGTTTTAGGTGTAAGCGAGAGGGAGACATTGCAATACGAGAGCACCTCTACTATTTGCAGCCCCTGTACATATGTACCCTAGTGATATTATATTATATTATATATATATATTATATATATATATAAATAACTACTCTCTCTCTGTATTAATTATTGAATATAATATTATATTAATTATTAGAGAGACGTGAACGAAGCATAAACGCACGCTACCCGATCATGCCTCGACGCCCTCGGAAGTAGCGAAGAAAACGAAAAAACAAACAAACCATACAGAAAGTGGTGAAGATGTGCAACAAACGAACGATATAATTCGAGAAAAAAAAAAGAATTCGACTCGCTATTCGGCCGCGAAAATCGCGTCGACGCGTGTTTTAGATGATCAAAAGTAAAAAATCGAATGATCGATCGTCGTTCTTCGATTCGGAGCCTGCATAGAGGGCACAACCGTCACCAACCTCGTTTCATGAACGTTTCCATACCGAATCGAAACGACACCGAAAGATTTCTCTCGAGGCGTTCATCCACCCCATCTCGACGTCGTTGCTTCGAAAATGGAACACCACTCGCCCTTCCCAACCCTTGCGTCCCTCCTGTTTGTATAAACGTTAGCGATCGATGTAGATTAATCGCGGGAATTGTCGTAGAACATCGAGCAATCAGTTTCTCGAAAATAAAAATACCTAAGAACGTTATAAAAAAAAAAAAAGAAGAAGAAATTCAGGGCCTGTGTTGTTTCTGGAAGATGAAAATGCTCGCAACCCGATCAATTTCGTGTGTCCTCGTAAGTAACCCTTTGGTCGGTAACATTTTTGAATTCTGGTGGTTATTTCGACCAGATTAATATCGTACTGGATGAAAATTGGTAGAACTGCTTGGTTGTAGGAAGGGTGATAGTACTGGTGGATGTCTTATCGGGGGTTGGAGTGCAATTTGCGTTCTCGGAGCTCGATTTCGTCAATCGATGTATGTGTAAATGTAAAGTTACTTTCTTCCATGCCGATAAAGAGCTCCTCTCCTTATTCCTTCGTTCTTTTCCTTACTTTTTCTTTTTTAATGAGAATGTAGCAACGGGACGGATTGTAGTATACGATATAAAATTTTGTTGCTGTTACCGTGTAAAAATGTGAAGTTTTGTAATTAGTTCCGTTTAATCCGCCTCTAGTGATTAACGTTATAGTTTGTTCCAGTTTTGCGAACTGTGGTTAACGGTAGTCGAAATATTATTCCTATGTAAATGTCGTGTTCTGTAACACCACGCAATGTTGCGATTGTATAAAATAGTGAACTACAGCTGTGGTGAATTCGATGCGTCGCTAGAATTATTTTTCGAAGGGTCCTTCTCATTTTTTTTTTTTTTTATTTTTTTTTTAATTCTATGATAGAACAACTCGTGATACCTCCGACGTGTTTTATTGTATAAAAATGTGAATACCTATTATATCTCTGTTCCTACGTCTTTTTTTAATTAATTAATGCTACTTTGCCAGTTACAAACTGTCATTATAATGATTTTTAAAATATTTTTTTCCTATTTAAAATTTTAAATAAATGCGTTAAATGTTTCTCCCGCTCTCTTTTTCTTTTCTCGCTTTCCTTCATTTATTCTACTTTTTAGGATATAAATTGCATCCCGATGATTTAAACAAATTAATCCAACACCATCCTTCCTTTGACACTTAAACAGTTGACATAGTGGCAAATCAAAAAAATCTCGTTAAAAATATCAATATCGTTAGATAAAAAATGTTCATCTGATCAAATCGAGATCAAAGGGTTAACAGCGTTAAGTTCACCAGACTCGACCGATCGAGTTCTATTTCCGCGACTGAAGCTCGTTTTCCTCGACACTTCCGCTGCTTAAAATCTATAATCTATAATCATACTACTATCCAACCGACAGAGAAAAATTCAAAATTATACAAAAGTAGGGCTGTTTTAAGGAAAACGAGTGAAACGTGGCCACATCTGTCGATTGAAACGAAAATGTAACTGCACAGGAAATTTTGTAAGAGCAAAATGTTAACTTCTTCGGCTTCAAAAAACCGAGAAAGAACCATTGAATGACAACAGCATAAGAAAAGTCGAAGCGAAAATATAAGATTCGAGCACAAACGAGGCTCGAAAGCGACGCGAATGCAACGCGCAGTATTGATGCGCAAATCAGGGCCGTATCGTCGAGTAACGGGGCCCTACGTCAAGCTGCGATCTTTCCACAATCGAAGTTCCGTGAGAATCTTGCTCAACCATCATCGGTCCCGTTTTGTTTATCTTCGTTTCACTCCTGTATTTTCATTGCGGTTACTTCTCGAAGCGCGTTGCGTGCGGTCCTATGTGCTTAGAAAGTATGCGAGAGAGAGAAAGCGAGAAAGAAAGCGCGAGAGAGAAAGAAAAGAGAACACGTTGTCGAGAGAAAAGCAATAAAATAAATGAACAAAAGGAAACAAAGAAACAAGTGTAACTCGAGGAGAATCGAAACGTTCTAAACTAACACGAGAATCCGTGATATTCCGTGGCTTGCATTGTATATTGTACACCCATCCAGCCCGATCCTGCTACGCCCCTACCTCCCAGAAACGCCCTCCGAGATCCACGTGACTAAAAATTATATATATATATTATATAATATATATATATATATATATATATACATATATTAATTTAAAAATACGACATTGACTTTCTTCTCTGTATTTTTTCACCCTATCTCGTGATTAAATATCTTTTCTTTGCACGGTGTACGAAGAACGTTCATACACCTTAAGACACGACTAAAAGGAAATACTTCGTAACTAAAAAGTATAACAGATCGATTAACGTCATCATGACGCTCCGTTACGTCATTATCTCCGCAAACATTCAATTTGAATCAGCTCAAAGAGTTTCATTATTTCGATAATTAGAGCTCGCCTTGACCAACCACTTTACTTCCGTGTAAATTCGATCCGGTGGTTTTTATTAATTTTCGATTGAGCTCGTACGCCAGGTGCACGATTGGACTCGTGTAAGGGTGAGGTTAAACGAGATCGAGAACAGAAATTTACCGAAGAAGCTGCTCCGGGGCTGCGTTCCGTAACGAGAGATCACCTGATACAGCGGCTCCGGTGAACCGGTTACTTTCAACGGGTTGCGTTCTAGCCGGCCAATCCATGTTTTCTTCCCGCAAAAAGAATGAGACGATAATCCACGATATCGGAAATCTATCAGGTAAGCTGACCTATATAGGAATCACGGACGAAGCAGAAGTTTCAAAGTTGGTTATGCGCGCGAACGAGTCAGGCGAATGTGTACCACCTGGCGTCGGATCTAGTAATCACTGTTAATCACGTGATCGATCTTTAGCGTAAGTAGCGTAATAATCGTTGTAGCACCGCGGACACGGTCATTCTCCGCATACGATAAAATACGGTGGTGAAATAAATAAAATCGGGGCCATTAAAAATCGGTCCCCCAGGGGGGGGCGAGTCTCTTAATTTTTCCGCCGCGTCCGCCATAAAAGCTAACGACTTAATCGCACGTGAACGTACAAATTGCGTGATTGTATAATTAGAACCGGCCGGGATCGTGTAAGCGGGCATTTTTGTCGTCGGAAACGTGCGGCTCCACGGCTACCTTTTTCTTCCTACCACGAAATATCGCGGCCACGTTGTAAACAAGCTGCCTACGTGAGTATAAATAATTCATGCACGCGCGCCAATTCGCCAGAGAGAGAGAGAGAGAGAGAGAGAGAGAGAGAGAGAAAGAGAGGGAGTGAGTGAGTGAGAGAGAGGGGAGGGGAGAAAGCAGAGTCTGTTCTTGTATACATATAGGTTTACGAACAAAAACAAAAAAAGAAGTAAAGTGGTTCGCGATGAATTCTCGTATACGATTCGCGTGTGCGAGTGTGTACGATGTAACGACGAGGAAATTGTTATTGGGGTCACTTCCGCGGAAATTTCGGGTTGCTTGTTAATTTTGTGCAAATTCGATGGGGAGCCGAGGACATTTACATATTGAATCGTCGCGAGTATTTGCATGTGCAGATTTGATTAACTACAGCGAACCATATCGTTATTATTCAAACAATGGCGTTAATACCCGTGCTCAGTGGTTTTAAGCTAGGTTAACCCGGCTATAACCTATATTCGACCCAATCGAACTCCAACGTGCAACAATGGTAACATGGTAGGTTTAACCTATACTATCTCGTGAAAATATTCGAATACTTGTCATAGAAATCTTTTATGTGTATAGTGTATATGTTGCGTAAAGCATTTTAAAATTTCATTGGTACTTTTATGAGGAACAACATACACTTATCAAATTACTACGGATGTCTGCGCGTTTTTGGGATATTTAAGGTTTCCAAGATCTACAAAATGCATATAACATGTACAAATGTATAAACTATTCAAAGTAAGACACTTATTAGAATATTCAAGGAATTTTTATTTTGAATCTATTTCTTTAGTCACGTTAAGAAAAATATAAAATCGCGTAGACAATCGCAGTCTATATATAATTAGCGCTAGAGATGGTCGCATTAAGTATCGTGGTTTATTAATATTAATTTAATATCTATTACCAAATGATTGCGTAAGTAATGTCTCATTTTTCAAAACCATGTCCCATATTCTTAATCATTCTTGAACGTTTTTTAAAAAAATTCAACTTTCATTCTTATTCATTTTGACAAGCAAAATTAAATAGATAAATGTGGCAACAGATAGTAACAAATTATTACTGATAGCCAGGTCTCATTATAATGTTAATGAAATTTCAAAGTGTTCCGACTAATACGTGTAATGTATTCCAATACTTTCGTAAGCTACTGTATGTGAATACGTCAAACCTCGTAACCTCGATGACTAATCAGGCTACAGACCTAAGAAGATAGCGGCGTATTTGAAATTTCTTGGTACTCGATTAAAAAGTAAAGTTCGATTATCGATGGCTATGGAACGATTGATGAATTATCTCTCATCTTTCACGAGGCGCATCGTCTCGAGCCGGACCTCCGTTCGCGAAAAAGGTGAAAAAAGACGGTTTACCGCCGCGAGTTGTAATTATGAGCTTTTTTCTCAATGGCAACACGTTGTAACTGTTAAGGCGTAATCGCGAAATCTCCGGAACGTCGACTGGTTCGCCTGGGTGTTCCCCATTAATTTTGCAATTTTTAAGAAACGAACGATCACCGTAATCGATGTTGAAATTTTTTAATGGCTTCCTCGTTTTTTCTCCGGGGCCATGAACGATGATGATTCAAGGTGTATCGAAAAACGCGCAGACGGTCTCTCTGTATGAATATTTATTCCCTCCATTATTTTTCGAGAATACAGTAGCTCGCGGAGATATTCCAACACTTGTAGATAACTTTTATGAATATCTTGATATTTCATTAGCGCCATTACGAGACTCGACTACTGTGATTGTATCGATAAAATTTCCAACTAATCTGAAAATGTATATGCATAGAAGTTGCAAGATATTTAGTGCAAATATATATTTCTTACCACAAACGATTTAAACAATTGTCCATTACGTTAGTAAGCCTCGATATTCAGTGGAACCACCTGTAACACATAGCATATTCAAGATGGCTATTCATACCCTATACTAATTTTTTATAAATTAATTTGTATACTACTTTTACTACTTTTATTAGATATATTTGCGCAGTAAATATCCTGCAATTTGTACATTACATTTTCAGGTTGCTTTCAAACTTTCTCGACATAATCATGACACTCGCGTCTAGTTACAGCTAATGAAATTTTAAAATGTTTTACATAACAAATGGAATATGTACATGAAAATTTCCTGTGATAAGCGTTCGAATGATTCCACGGGGCACTATATTCATTTTGTCGAATGGAAGAAAGCGAGCAAAACGAGAGGACTATTTTACCGGCGTCGGAGACTTTTACGATTAACCTGTAAAAAATTTACAGGATTCTCGTCTTGGCCCTTGGTAGAAATAAATTTTTCCGCTCGGCGTGCACGAACCGCGAGCGTCGCGTGATGAAAATGTTAATCCATAAATGTTTGAAACGCTCGCCAGGGCGAATTCGTCGCATGCTTAACCTCCTTCGATTATCCTCGAGCGCGATGAATGTTTCATGTGCGCGATTTTACGCCGTGTCCGCGAAATTCCATTGCCATTATAAAATTGAAAAGTATTTGTAATTGACGATGTCCATCTCCACTGTTATTCTTTCTCCTTTGTTCCCTTTTTATATTCTTCAAATGTTTAGACGAGGTAATTCAGAAAAGGCATAAATCTTTAAATCAAATACAATAGAACTTTAAAATAGCATTTCATCAATTCCATCCATTACCTATTACTTAACTAACAGCATACATTGGTGATACAACGTATATTCGCGATATTATTTTATCCGTTTCTCATTATTCTTGTCAACGTTGCTACTTTTAACATAAATACAAATTTTCTTTCGATTAATATAATTCAGGTAAATGGAGTTTTACTGTAAAGGATCAAATAACGATGGAGACAGTCCAAACCGGAAGTAGCTAACAGAAGGTGATACAAAGAATCAAATGAAGTAGAACGAAGTAGAAAAACTGGAGGAACGAAAAGGTAAAATGAAAGTCTAATGAAACGCTTTTATATTTGCGAGAAATTCAGATAGATATACGATAAAAATGGCGGACGATCGTGCAGATTTTCCACGTTGGTGTTGCAACTGTTGCTACGGTTGAAAAAAACGTATGGACTGTTGGACACGTCGGTGAGAATATGGCGATAATCTCTCGAGCAGAAACGAGTGGCAGTCACGGCAATGCCTAATCTGGAAAATCTACGAGCCGTGACATTCCATTTTCATGGTCAATTAATGCAACGCAATCGATTCACCGCCGCCGCTGACACCGTTCCAATCCTTTCACTCGTGTCTCCCGCCGATTTTTTACCACGGCCAGAGGCGATAATTGCTCGTCCAAGTTGTTGCCTAGTTCCAGCTAAACGGAATCAATTAACGAACGGTGAACGCGAACACGGGATTACTTCAGCGTTCTTTCATTACCGATCCCTGTGATTTAGACGTCGGTTAAGTCCTGGTTAAATAGAACTTGATTATAGATTAACTTGAATTAAGTGCAAATTAATCTCTGCGGGAACGAGCTTATTAAGGTGAGAAAATGTAATTATTTTTTATCTTTTAATTGTATTTGGTTAGTAGATATTTCAAAATTTTATATCTGATGGATTAGACTGGAATGGTATCTTCGGATGGCTGAACATAATTTAATTATATATCATTAGTAGGTCTTATGGATTTTTTATTTGGAGCTTAGAGTGACGAACCAAAGGAAGTTTAAAAATTAAAATGTAATGAATAAATGCAATATATATTATAGAATTGACAATTGTTACTAATATAGTAAAAAGTGTTTAGTGTAAAAATTGCTGGAATGCATCCATTCCAATCTTACTTTCTTTTGACCGCCACTATGTATTTTGTATTTTTGTATCATCCTTTGGAATAATGTAGATGTTACGTATGTAGTTATCGTAGTGTATTTTAGACTTTATATCTTTGGATACTATGTTTCGTATCTTTTGGTTCATCTCTTGCAATAATGCTCGAAATAAACAGGAACTGAACGTGTTCCGTATGAGATTAAATAAATTTGATTTAACGTGAATTTAAATTACTTTTGGATATATATATCAGGTCTCGAGGTGAATTTAAGATATCATGCGACAAATATGCATGACGTATATTGTCTCCATAGCAACTGTACAGTAGATAATAAAAGAAGAGAATCAGGAAGCTATCATTTAAAGATGATTTGCATTATGTGGCAATAACTTCTCGCGTTGAACAGCTCAGATTCTGCTGACATACAAGGTGTTAAATTAAAATTCCATTAGGTTTATGCAAATTTAAATTTCGGTTATACCTAGGTCAGTCCACGACAGAAACTTATTTTAAGCCTGGATTAATTAAACCTCGTTAACAAATAGCATTGTAAATAATAAAATATTCTCAAATATTCATTTTCCAGCTTGAACTCATCGCTACTGTGATAATCTTCCTGCCACTATCTTCTCAAATAATTCATGAAATTTTACAACATACCATAGACGACTGTCTTATATAAAATCACCTCTTAACATGTATCATTATAAATAACAAAAATCTGACCAACAAAGTAAACGTGTAAAACACGAATTAGTTGAAAGCGGGTGCAAACAAAGGTTCGTGCCGGATTAAGCAAAATCCACCAGGACCGTCTATATTAAAATCGAAGGGTAAACAACCACTTCGTGCCAATAAATGTTCTATCGTGGTCGCTTCGACCGCGAGACACAATTACATCTGCAAACATCGCGCAGGCAATTACGAGTGGCGTGCGTGCACGTTGAATCCGCGAACGCTATTAAGTCGAGGATAGTCTTGCAGGAAGCAAGATGAAATTGAAGGGAAGGAAGAACCTTCGGGTCGGGAGAAAATACTAACTGCCAGGAAATGTGGCTGGGCTCGAGCGTTTTGCGGTGGAGTAGGTCATGGCCTGCCCGCTTATTTACCAATGGAACGTTCCACCCGAATTTTTTCTTTCTTTCACGTTTTATTTCTCTTCTCTTTTGCGACGAGTAATACTGTCTATAAGCTCAAGAGATCATTTAATTCCTTGTAATGAAATGGCAAAAAATTGAGAGCGATTAATTTAGGAAACGATGATCACTTTATCTTCAAAATGTCTTGTGTTCATTCATCTCTGTATCAGATACAGAAAATTTATACCTTGAAGTTTCAGTAGGAAATAAATAATTAGTAATTGCATTATGTGTGATGCCACTAATGAAATTTATGTTGATAATTTCGATGCCTCGGAGTATTAATCTTCCATAATCGTAATTAGATCACGGATGTTTATGCATTTATTGGAAATTTAAAAGTGCAAAAATATACCTACATGACGTGTAAGAATTTCTAATAAACGTCTAAAGCGAAACGCTCGCTATAACATATAGTATGTGAAATAAATCTTTATCGAGATTCCATTTGCTTAGTTACATTCTTGTAGATATGAAATCGCTCGCAAGAGAAAATTTTGGCAAGTAATAATTGTTATAATTGGCAGTAATATCGGTACTGAAATTAAAGAATAAAATTTAGATATTACAATTTAATAATATTCGAAGAACTTGAACCATTTATAGCACTGCCTTTAAGCTACAGAAATCTCTATTGTGCCTTTGATTTATATAATGCACATATCTAACATTTTAATCTACTTTATTTATTTGTATATGTCTATCAATAATTTGGTCTTTAATATGTTAAAGTTAGCTAGATCAATGACTTCCATGCTTCAAAGTTTATTTCATAAATTACCAATGTTATGATAGAAACTTGAAGATATTAAGGATTTAGAAAGACGTTCATTAAACGTTAATAGTGTGAACGACGAAACTATTTGATAGATAGATATAACAGTTTACTCGGGAGACTCGCGATTTTATGGAATTCCTTCTGGCTAATTGGTGGTTGGGACGCGTTTGAATTACAAAGTATCTCCCTGTATCGAAGTTAATAAGACAGGCAGCGGCTGTTGCAGGTGTGAATTATTGCGGGCACCAAAGAGATTGAAGTTCGACTTGGCGCTAATTATAGGAAACTCTGGTAGCAAGGCTGTCATTAGTGTTCAGCATGAAACTATTAGCAGAATTATTTTCATCGATGTTCAGACTTGCCTCTTTGAAACACTTCATGAACCTTGCCAGTCGCGTAGAATTTAATCGTACTAATTCATTCGGTACAGAATAATCTTCATTCTGAGCCCGCGTATCAGATAGCAGAAATTTCAATTACATTAAAATGTAAATTGCTTCAGAAAGTAATTTAGTAGGTTTATCTCTCTTCTGTCATTTATTTATTCTTTTAAGGGAACTCTTTAACATGTATAATTTGTGACATAAGAAAAGAAAGGAAAACATTAAACTACTGTGAATAAGTTGTTACTGAAGTTAATCAGTTTCTTTTCATTAGTTTATTTATCAACTTGTTTAAGTTTAATATCTAACGTGTCAGTTAGAAAGAGAGGAAAAGGATTGGATTACTATAAATTGTCAGCAAAAGCAGGCGATTATTCCTCCTACTTCCATCATCTTATTTATTTATTCCTTGTAACTAAATATTCTTTAATATTCAACATCTGACATATTCTTTAATGCATGTCATAAAGAAGCAAGGTAAATATTCAGCTACGATAAGTGTCACATGACTATCAGGCATTTCTCTCATCTTCAATTTCATCTATTTATTTATTTAAACTAAAGATTGTCTAATATCTAAATTACAGAAATACATTTGAATGAAGAAAACGATCATAAGCAACGAATTACAAGCATCGAATTAAAATTGGCTTGTAGTTCCAATAGAAATTCTGTTGGAAGCCAAGTATATCCATAAAAGAAATCGATATTCCTACTTGATACACTGCATCGTGTTCTGTTTAATCTCTTTATTTAGAGTAATAGAAATTTTTCAGCAGAGAAATCTACAAAAGAAACCAATACTCCTAACATAATTACGTTCTCTTAACCCTCTTATTTCAATGTCCTCCTTGCTTTCAAACGCCGAAAGACAAGCAGAAGTAATTTGCCGGGTTCGATAACGAATCAATGTCCTGCCCTTTAAACTCGACGAAAGCAATAATCGACGATCCGAGTTGAGGCACGTAAAACGCGATCACTTAACCATCACGAAACACGGGAACAGTTGGAAGGGGCTCAGGGATTCCAGCGGAGGCAAGAGATACGTATCGGTTGACTTTTATGCGGCTCGTTTTTCGATTTTATTCCGCGCGTTCGCCGAGCAGCCAGCCAGTTTCGCGGTAATCGATTCGATCACGAAAGCTGCTCGTCTTTTCGTTGTCTCTGAATACGGCCAACCCCCTTGTATCCCCTTCCGCTTCGATATTAGCATAGCCGCCACCCCCTCGAGCTTGGATTAGCGGTTTCTTAAAAAGTCGTTCGCGAAACGAAACTCCTTCCCTTAACGTGTTTTTCCCTGTTAGCAACATTTATGCGCAAATTGCGCCCTTGTGAAATCCAAGCAGATGCCATGTTTAGGATTAGGGTTAGGCTATCGTCATTCTTAATAGCTTTCGTATGACCATGATAAGTTTCCATAAATATTTTTGGAACGTTTAAGGTGGAAGCTCGTATGGTTGGAGTTTCTCGGCTTGAATTTTCTATCGTATTCGGTGCTTTGCTTACATACGAGAAAATACAACTCTTGGTAATTATCGAAATTAAACGATAATTCATTATTTTGTTGAGTTTCAGTGATAGTAGTATAGTATTCTTTTTTATGAATTTAAAATGGACGCTTATTTCGATGGAATTTCTCAGGTTAAATTTCCTCTTGCATTTAGAGTCCCGTTCAGTTTTTTATTTGTCTAATATGAAACTTAAAATCTCCATATTTTATCTCATAAAACTCGTCGAGAAATTCGAAAACTCCACTTTCCAATACTATACTTGGAAACTCTATTTCCTTCCTCGATAGATCAAAAGGCATCTCCAAAAGGAAAAGGACAAATAGAAAATACATTCGAGAAATATCCCCGGTTCCTAATTATGACATAAATTTAAGAAAATAATAAATACATTTCAAATAAATTAAAGGAAATTGGCCATTGAGAAAACATTTAAAAATCACCCTTTTTAAGCCACTTACACCTTGCGAGTCGTCTGTTAGTGGTAGAATCGATTGACTCGTTCCCGGTGGATCGAAACGGATTTACATTTAATAGTCGCAGAAGTCGCGGCCAATACGCGATGACAGATTGCATTCCCGACGATAAATTCGAGACCACCCCCTTTGGCAAAGGGGTGGGCCCGAGGGCTGGCCGGTACCAAGCGTGTAGCGTGCTCAGGCCAAAGAGCACGGTTTAATATCGTTTATAAATTATTCCACGGAGATAGCCATCAGCATACAAATTGGTTCGGCGAGGACCTCCGGCTGGGCCGCGTGTTTCCTTCGATTCCCATTAGGCACGGATCCTTTTTCCGCGTCTGTCTGCCACGTAGAATGCTTCTCCACCCGAGAAACCATTTCGAAATAGAAAGTGAGGGAAAATTAATAGCCATTGTTATTTTCTTGCTGCAAGATATTTCGAAGCGTTGAAGAAGTTCTTAGGGGTAGTTTCAGGGTTAGCGATCGGTAAACTGTGAATTTTTATGCAAACTCGTATTCTTATAAATCCAATTAAACAAATGGGACCTAAGTAAAAATGGATTTCATCCACTGAGTATCACGATTAACGTTGTGCTTTGGATATCTTCCATACTTTCGCATATTATGTAGATTCCAACGATGTTTAGTAATCGATTTTTAATTTCCTACGAGTGCATGGGAATTCGCAGTTTAATAATTAAGTATGCTTACAATTAGAATTTTGTTTCCTCGCGACAGAAAACAGCTACGAATAAATAATCGAGCACCATTTCTCAATTCTTCGTTTCAAGCCATGTAAACATTTTTTCAAATTCCTTAATCAGAAGCTGAAGTGTATAAATAAATCAATATACAAATGAAACAGTAGATTTAATATACAGTAACACGGAATTACCTTCATCAAGTAATTAATCATAGCATCGTTCTATACCGAATGACTTTCCACGAAGAACTTCATCTCGAATATCGAAGCTCGATAAAATCACTTCGAGACAACTGGTCCCTGCTCGCTATCCTATCGAGAAAAAAATACCACCCCAGGGAACCATATAGATCAATCAAAAACTCGTAACCGATAAAGGCTAAAAGGTAAGAAAAAAGCCTGGCTCCGACGATACGAAGATTAGGAAGCAATTGGAATGCCCGGTGGTCTTTGATCGGCGTCGAAACTCGTCCACGACAGAGGCAAGGGGGCTAGTTTCGGAGTTGAAGGGGACCCATGGACCACTCGACACAGTCCGATAGCCGACGAGGATTTAATTGACACCGGGAGGTGTCGCAGCGCTAAACTATGCAAAGTGGCCGACTCGGCGGTCGGCTTTCGCTTTCTTGGCCGACCCTGTGGAACGCGAAGGGACGTCCTACGTGACGATCCATCCGGAGAAATTAAGGTTGCACGCGTTTTTAGACTGATCGATCGATCTGTCTCCGACGTCTGACCCAACTGTCTATCTGGGCTGGATGGTTTTGGGGGAAACGGACTTTTGTGGCTGTGTTTTCGGGCTGGAAGAGATGGAAGAAATGATGGAGGACGCCGTTAGTGTGCTTCTGAACGATTGGAATGGTTTCGTGAGCAATGATCGCGAGATCGAGAGGAATTGATTGTAATTATGGCTTTGTCTGGAGAGAATGGAAGTGGGTCGAGTAGAGGAAAAATTAAAGACGAAAAATGTGAATTTTGTAGCTTGCCTGGTATATTGCGTGTCGTTTCACAAACTTTATATCGAAGTAAGAAATGTAACTACTTACATTTCTGTTTTTTTTTTCATGGCGGCTATGATCCCTGACTCGACCTAAATTAAATTCATGTAACTGTTTGTTTAACGAAACTGACAGCTTATTTGGTAGCCTAAGATCTCGCGTATTATCACAGGTTCAACCAAAATATAGAGATTAACCTTTGTATAATATATAATCGTCGACTATTTTGTCTCTAGTAGAAAGAAATAAAGAACAGTGATAGGAAATAAAAGCAACCACGCCTAGTCACGCCTAGTCAACAACGTGTCAGCTGGATTAATTACAAATTCCCTGCGAAATACACACGACATTAACTCGTATCTGTTTCGTGTCACCTATTGCCAACCCACCCTCCAGTATCCATTACCGAAACCAAACATAAAATCGATCTGCCTCTAAGACATAATCGTGCAACCTCCAACTTCTTTTCCAATTCGTACTCCATCTGGCAATTCTCCTCTAAATGCAAAGTATCCCTAACAAGCCGTGGACAATCAAGCACGTTGAGCCCTGTCAGATTCCCTCGATTCCTCCGCCTTTCCTTGCGTCCACCAAACGAAGAACTCCGAAGGAGAAGAAGAAGAAGAAGAAGAAGAAGAAGAAACTATGAAAAAAATCCGACGAAAGGATCGGAAGGAGACGGAAACGGACGCGGAACGGTAGGAAAAAAATGGCGAAAAATGCGAACTTCTCACCGCGGCCAGCGACAAAGGGTTGCCGTGGCGTGCTCGCGGCTCGCAGATAAATCTTTCCGTCTCTGTTTCGCCATCGTCGGCGCGTTAGTTGGAAGCGGAGAGGAGCCTTGGCCCTTTCTGGTCCAAGCCTAGCCGGGTACCACCGTTCCCCGCCCCGGCTGGCTCTCATTTACACTACGAGCACCAGGATTTACTGGCCGCAGAATACAATGCGGACCTGTCCGTGTCCATCCAGCGCGACCGGGAGCCATCCTCTCTAGTCGTGTACACCTCTTCGTCGTGAGCTATAGATATCCGTGGCTTTGGTCGCTTTGGCTCGAGCCTTCTACCTCTACTCTCTCTCTCTTTCTCTCTTTCTCTCTCTCTCTCTCTCTGGACTCGGCTTGTTTCGGTCCTGGCTTGGTGTCTTCGATGGGAAGAGGAATAATGGAAACGGAGAGTGTCGGACGGAGCGGATTTACGCTGGCAACCGACGCGAGATTGATGCTTGTCCACGGTTCTTGCTTCTCGTTTTTCGGTTATGCCCTGGCTGATTAATTGGGCCGCGGCTGGGATTGTTAATTGACATCGTCAACTTTAAGTTCTCAGAGTTTCGGCATTGGGATTCCTGTTTGAGTTCTTGCTTTGGGATAAAGGAAGACCGGAGGCATTCTGATGCAGCTTTTTGATCGTTCCTGTTTGTGATGAAAGTTGCTATCGCGCGTACGATGCGAGTGGAATCTTGAGAACCGGACTATGAAGTACTACACGCATACACACCGTAGCCCAAAACTGCTACGGCAGTTACCATATCTTCTTGAAAGTTGAAAAGAGTTGTATGGCTTAATTGTGTTCCAATATTTTGCATAACTTGACAGTTTGGACGACGATGAAAGTATATTACTTAGAAGTCATAGCCCACACCAAGTATGGAAGTTTTATTGAAAATGGCTAGTGTCCAAGGAGTTTTGTGTAAAAATTGAACACAGAACACAAGCGATTGAAGTTATAGGAAGAACCTTAGAAGCTTGACTGTCCAATTAATCGTTTACTTGTAATTAGATTTTGTCCAATCTTATGTTTAAAGTTTAATGAACGTACAGAATGGATATAAAATATCCAAAGAATACTACTTTGTACAATATTCGATACGTCAACCAAATTCTCTACTTAAATTCCGTATTTTTAATTGTATTCCTAAAAATGAAGCCGAAATATTCGCAGTCCTCTGATGATGTAATTGCGTTTTATAGTATAGCATAAGGATTGAAAATTTTAGGGTAGCTTCATGGTATTGCGAGCGATTGATCGAATGGAATCCTCGGCTTGCGAATGCCTAACGAGACCACATCGACGTGAAACTTTCGGCCTGTTCTCCATTCGCACCTGGTCCCCGAAAACGGTCCTTCGATCGCCGTTTCACGATGAGAGAACGAGACGCGGCTTGGCTTTGGGAAAGGGTTAGCGGAACGAGGGCTTTCTAGCGGGACAACGTTTGTCGGCGCGTTTGAGGGCGCCGATGCCGCCGCCTCGAAGCCGCTTAAAGGCACCGAACTGTTACATTGGTACAGTTCTCTCACCCTCGAAAGGTGCCTGCCTCTCTGGTGTCCAGGTGAGAACGGGTGGTTGAATTCTGGAGATGCTTCGGGACAGAGCTCGACGACACGGTGCTCTGCCGATGATCAGGGATTCCAAGGATCCTTTTAAAATCGTTATCAGGAAGATTCTTAGGTACTCGTGGGCCACACTCCTTTAAACCCGCCATCTCCTGCACGATAATTTTCCAACTACTATTATCATTGTGTATTGACAAATGGATTATAAATATTTCTACTATAATTTTATAATTTTTGGTAGAACGTGAGTGCCAAAGTTCATCTATCTGGAACAAGATTGGAGATCTTAGATCAAGACAGATAAAGATTATAGAACGTGGGATAAATAAAATTCATGTATTCAGTGTCACAATGTAAAGCTGTTTCCTCGATTATTTTAATCATTCGATTCCAGATTTTTCCTCTTATCATTTGTAATGTTCATAATTATTAATGCTCATAATCGTTCCTCTCATTCTTGAATCGTTATCTGGTATGAATGCAAAATTCTGTCCGATCTATTGATTCTTGATAATTTATTCCAATCATCGCATCTTATGGTATAAAGTTACGCTGTCCTAATAATTATGAACAGGGTGTATATATATGTAGAACCGCAAAAGGCCGGGTATAAAAATCAAAATGACGCAAAGAACGATCGCCTAATTGTTTAAAGGAGCGCATAAACGAGCACCAATCCTAGGAACGTTCCCTGAAGCCAAGACACCAAAGCTAAACGCGTTAGTCGTTTAGAGGATTTACATTCGCGGCGATCGTTGGAAACTAAGATGGCCAATAAACCCGCGACCGTTCGGGCATTACTTTTCTCTCTCATCGTCGTTCAAGGCCTGGTCTCGCGTACAAAGTCCTGGGCTGGGCATGTTTGCGTCTCTTCCCCTTTCCCGGACGGATCGTGTGGGAGTGACTCTCGTCCGGCGCGGCTGATTTGCGATCAATTTGCCCTAATTTACAATCGGTGCCGTGGGTGCCGCGGAGCCTTCAGCGTCTCCTGGCCATGAAAGGCCAGAAGACCGGCCCTTACGTTCCTCCTGCGGACCGAAAGATTCATCCCGACCGACGAGAAATTAATCGGACGCCTTGTAAACGTCGCACGGCCTTCGTTCACTCCGCTCGAACGCTTTTGTGGCGCTTCGAATGCTCTTAGAAGGAGATCTGGCCTGATGGCGCTAGTTGTCTAGCTACGCCGCGTGAATAGAAAAGGGAACAAGCTGGAAGCATCTAATTAACATTCTACGCTACTTTCTTGCACTCTTAAACGAAGCTTTAAAAGTCAAATTGATCAACATCGTGTTTTGTAACTTTCCCAATTTCATTAGAATACATACAATTAGTGAGATACTTTTTATCGTTTATTCTACAATTAGACTTTTTTTTAAACGAATTATTTACTTCTATAAGATTACTTATTGTAAGAAGGTGACGTGATAATTGTTGATTCGAGAAGTTTATCAATATGATATTCGAGTAGTCCGAATGACGTACATGGCTCGACGTGATATTTGACTACGAAGATATTCATTGAAATACTGTGTTAATGGAGATTATAGGAAATTATTCTTTCACGTGTTATATTAATCTGAGTACGTCGAAATTTATTTGAAAAACTCTGTCCAAATTACCTCTCTTTATTTGAACTTTCGATTCGATGTATTAATTCAGTTGTAGTATTTCTCTGTTAATTAGTTTCGAAAAAGGATATTGCATAGTGTGAACGTACTGTAAAAATCATAGAACATTGGATGGAATTATCGTTCTGGAAGGATGAAAGGGTTAAATTCGAGGTTACTTCATAAAGGAACGAATAAAAATTTAGCCAAGGGAGGATTTAAAAAAAATGGAAGAACAACGGGAAGATTTTTTGAATGATTGAGCTATTAGTCTGTCAGATTTATAAATAATTGCTCGGCATTTTAATAGCGTCATAACAAATTCATTGACATTCTGCGCGGGAGCTATGGCTAATTAATTAAAAACTTTCTCGCGGCGTCGATGATAGAACATTTCGAAAATTCTGCCCAGCCAGCCTCGTTAAAATTTTAACGACGTTATAATTTTTTAACGAGCGTCCTCCACTCGGCACCGAGTAATTAAATAAAACTCCGACAATTCTACACTTCATTAACCACCGCCCCGTCAAATCCGCGCTTGACTAATTAATTTCCCGCCTTCGTTAATCGCGCTGATGCCACGTTAATTAATACCTCGATACACCTATGCTTGTTTATTGAATGCCATTCACGTCGTTCTACAAATTTTCATGTCAAAATATATCAATTCGATGTATTCAATTTCTTTTTTTTTTTTTTTTTAACATTTAACATTTCCTTTTAATGGTTTAATCGAGTCGAAACGTTTTAAAAAACAACGAAGATATAAAGCAATGAAAAATTCTATATACAGTGGCTCTTTCTTCTTATGCATACATTATACAAAACATTTTGAAATCACATCAGCACTGTAACGAGATCACGACTATCCTGATTATATTGGCAAAATTTAAAACGGATCTAAAAGTATACGCACAAGTTACATTTACAGATATTTATTCGTACCTCCAAACTATTTAAACAATCAAATTATCCGCTATATTAACAAGCCACGATATACAGTGTGACGATCTTTAGCATTAATTGTATGTTTAAGACTACTACGTAATATGCAAGCCATATACTAATCTTTCTCTCAGTGTATATTTGCAATAAATATCTTGTACACGCGTTTCCCGTTTGATTTCAAATTTTCCTATCGTAATCGCGATAGTCGTGTCTCGCTACAGTGCGAACGGAACTTTAGAGAGTTTCGTACAACGCGCGTGATATATCCGCAGAAACATTCTTCGATAAATGTTCGAATGGTTTGGCGGGTCACCGTATACATTTCGAGAAATATTGAGTAAACGACTTGAAGAGATTCAATGGCGCCAGATTCAATTAACCGTAAGATCTCGTTGCTCGATCCAATCTCAAAGTCTTCGGAAAGGAGCTCTACTACTTGAGCGGTTCTCGAGTCGCTAAAACGTTTCTATCGCTTTGATTAATCCCCGTTTTATCGCTGAATGGACGTTTCCGCTGGAGCTCGAGACGTTTTTCGCACCTACGAGCAGACAGGTCAGTCTTTATTAGTATCAGGCGAGAACGGCGGATTTACGCGTAACGGTATCGTCTCCTGGTACTTCGGGCGAGTTTTATTCGTTTCCAGACTCCTGCGGAATACGCGGCAAAAATAATGGCAGGAAATATAAATTTCGCCTCGCTGTGACGGCGAGATAAGCGACCGGCAGACTGGTTCCTCAGCAACGACACACTCTTTTAATTACTTTATTATTTGTTCGGTGAACCACTTCGATGGTCACGAAAGACAAGCAGAACGTTGTCTGTTATCAGTTGTAAAAGGTGGAATTAAATTGAGTTAATGAGTCGAAGTAAATATAAAAAATGGTACGAGATAGATTTATTGAGGAAATCAATTTTTAATGGTGAGAAAGGAAAGAGATTCGATAAATTTAACGTTAGGACTGGCAACTCTGTTAAAACTCTGTCTTTTTTCTTTTCTTGTCTTTGGCTGTATAATTTGCATAAAGACATCAGCCATCTAATTTCAGAAATAAACGTCACAACAAAAACCACGGAACAAACTCCATAAAAGGACGTACGCCAAAATCTCATTTCGAATAAAAGAGAAACGCGAAGGTGTGTACCAAGGAGAAAACCAGTAGAGTAGGCGGCTGTATATCATAATAGACATATCGTATACATAAAGACGTCAGCCAATACGTTAACCACCTGATCTCAAAATTAAACATCGTGAAAATTTCATTGAAAATGAACAGGAAACACAAAGGTATCCCACGAGAGAAACCAAAGTGGATAAGACCACTGTAGCATTAAAGTTACAACGACGCCGGCTAATGCTAGACATTTAGCGTCTAATCTCAAAATTAAACGTTACAACAAACTTCACGAAAGCTCATACTATGGCAAAATTTCACGTAGAACAGACAAGAAGCGCGAAAGGAGGGAAGCAATGGACAGGACGACTGTATTTAATTATATAAAGACACCAAGCGATACATTAACCGTCTAATACCAAAATGAAACATGGCAACAAGACGAACTTGATAAAAATACGCGCGCCAAAATTTCCTTTAAAATAAACGAGAAACGCAAAGGTATACCAAGAAGAAGGCCGGTGGTGGGGACGGCTGTATTTTACCGTCTCGGTTGCATGGGGCCCGCTATACATAACGCTGGCCCCCTCACAAAGGGCTCGTGGTGAGATGGTAGCCTACAAGATCGGATAATATGGGTAGTTATTTGTCGGCGCCGATGTTGGTTTTTCAAGGCGATGTGTTGGCTCGTGCGTGTGAGGCCCCCCGCAGCGTCGGACCCGCTTGCTCCAGGGCCCGATATCCCCACCGCTATTAGTATTTCCATCGTCCTTGTCGCTCTTCCCGCCTCGTGGCCGTCATCCGAACCACCCGTTCCACCACGTTCCCTTATCTCGGCGCTTCTCATCACTTTTCGCGCTCTATCTGCTGGTCAGTCGCGACCGTTCGCGTTCTGAGAGATCAGCGATCAGATTAAACGCGAAATGGGCATTAATAGGGACCCCCGGCTGGTGAGCAGCTCTGTCCGGTCCTACAGTGGGATTTCACTCGCTCCGATCCAGCCTGATCACTTTCGACGATCGAGGATTTCGATTTGTGGGACTGAGCTTCTATTGGGTTGGCAACTAAGTGCTTGCGGATTTTGTTATTACCACCTAATGATAATAATGATAATTTCGTGGATGTTAGACCTGTTCAGACGAGTTGACGTTCTGGATAAATCGATATATTTATCAATGTAATCGAATATTTATATACAGTGACTACAAGAGGTATTAGCACATAGTCTCGTTTTCTAATGAAGCGGTTCTTTGCCAGATTCTACGCTTCTATTTCATGGTACCAAACTTTTGTAGACATACGGAAGTACCGTTGGAAGTACCGATACGAAATTTAATAGACTTGAGCCTTTTTTAATATAGTATATTATGGACCTTGATTAATTAGTATATAAATTTTAGGATAAATAGAATGCCGATACTTCTTGTAGCAACTGTAGATCGCTATGAGTGTACGAGCGTAGCCTTCGCATGGTTCGAAACGTCAGACAGCGTGGCATTTGAACGCGGATTCCGCACAGAAATCAGAATTCGCTAGCCACGTTCGCAGGTCACGTTGGCACGTTTGCAGGCCACGTCCTCGCGTTGCGCCAGTTCGAATATGCATCAATTGTAACTGTGGCTTTCTTTTCTTGGAAGAAGTTTGGTATAATGTTCGTAGATCCGCCAAATGAAATTCTGCCTGTCTCGCCACAAGGCGGATTACGAATTTTCATGCAAATTTATATCTTTACGAATACAAATAACGAAATAGAGTCCAAACGGAGATTTGTTCCCTTCGCTAAACTATTTTCGATATTTCACCTACCTTGTTGCATTATATTCACTTTTATTTGCTTAGAACTGCTTACGCAACGTAACATATTTAATTGCAACTTAGGTTTTCTAAGACGTCTGCAGAAATCCTTAGAACAGAGTCCTTAAACGTTGTGGCGGCCATAAAGCGACCTTCGGCCGCGCTTATCCGACTCTCGGCTTGTCTAATCGCAATAAACCGAGAAAGGCGAGAGCCGTTAACCGGAAAAATATGGACACCGGCTCGGAGGGGTGCAAACGACGTGCAGAACGGTGTGCAGGGCGGTGTGTGGGTTGGGAAGGGGCCGACTGCCGCCACACACATGCTGCGTCGAGGCGTCCGTAACGTCTTTTAATCACGAAATGAGCCGGCTCTCTTCAAACGGGCAGGGGCCCGCGGTCCTCTGTTGGCCGAATTAAGTAAATCAATAAATAACGAGAATACCTCGGCAACACCTGCGCGCACCTCTCCTCGCCGGCACCGAGTAACAGGATTTACGGCGCAGGGCGCCGCGTCGCGCCGATTCTTCTCTTTCTTCTCTCTCTTCCCACTCTTTTCTCTTCTCTTCCATTTTCGTCCTACGATTTTTGCCTGCTTCGCAATCTTACAGCTACTACGACTTTTATTATAATTGGATATAGTTGTTGCATACAAAACGTCAGTTGGCGATCTATACAACGTTTCGAACGAAGATATTTGGTTTCACAGTATTTCATTTCCGTTTACATTTTAGAAATATTTCTCGCGATGAAAATTATTAATAGTATCTTACGTAGAACGTAGAATACACTTTCGAAGGAAATACTGGAATTGGGTAATCTACTTGAGACTATGGTCGAAGACCAAAGAAGGTTTAAAGGATTATAGCACTTTACTATAGTCTGGATCACTGAGTCACTATGGTTATGTCTGACCTTACAATACCTAAGGTACTAAAAGATTAAGATCATTTCTGACGATCTCAACACGACTTTCTATCTAATCTCGGAAAAAAACCTACTGTCTACGACAAGTCGGACGACTTACCAAGCTCTTGGGTTTAATTAATTTTACAGTAAGCCGGCGAATCGATTGCCTCGTAGTATGAAGTTCACTGTAAAACCGCTATCGAATTTTATTGACAATCTTAATACAATCTTGTACAACTGCTGGAACTTTAATCTGCAGAATAAATCGAAAAACTCGAAGCACATTTATACCGTGCAGCTCCTTCCTTCTCATTAATTTTACATGAAGCTGGTGAACTAATTCCACCGTAGGACGAAGATCACTGTAAAACCGCTATCGTGGTTTCACGCCGAGTATAAAGACTATAATTTATACGGGATCAGACGTCGTTCGAGAGGCTGAAACTGTGATCCGCTCGGGTCAACGCAGCTGCACGCCTCTCGCGATCTCTCTTTATTAATTTTAATACAGATAAGAGGCGGTAATGAGGACACGCTGGATCACACAGATAACGAACGAACGAAACGAAACGATCGTATCGTGGCCGCAATTAATCGGCCATGCGTTTAATTCCCGCGAAGCCCAGCTGCTTTTCGGTCTTCTGATTTTCGCTCGCGATTTACAGCATCCAATTTGTTGACAGGCAGCAGCACTTGAAACAGTCGACTGTACCGACTATCGAGTACTGTTTTCGATAAAACGGACCTTATTTAAATAAATGACACGAATTATAAAATAGAAATGTCGATGTCAATGCTGGTTTAAACGAGACTTATTTTGAAACGTCGATGCTAATGTTCGCTTAAATGAATTTTATATCGTAAGAATGAGCGGAATGAGATTCCACGCTACGGACGGTTAAGGTATATTTGCTGTTGATTCAGAACTGTAAATTATTTTCATATCAGAGTATCAACTTTTTCGTTGGTTTTATAAAGTTTAATATAATCAACCAAGCTCGCGAATAATTATACTTTAATAAAAATCTAGACAGCGGTATTAATCTATAATTAACGGCATATAATTAACGACATGACAATAATTAGCAACGCAGACTGTACGCGAGAACGCAACCAATCAAAATTAAGCACGATAATTCCCTTCTTGCTAAATGAAATTTTATCATTCGCGTTTGTAAACCAATTTCGTTCGTACGTTTCTAAATCCGTGACGTGTTCGAAACAAATGAAACGATAAGTAGCTGAAAAAGGGGAAAATGAAACGAGGACGAAATAGAAACAGAAATGGCACGGACGATCGTCAAAAGCGATAAAAAGGTAGGATTCCTATTGGAAGATCGTGTTGGGCAGCAACAATTATGGGAAAGATAACAACAAAGGGCGGATTAGTGAAAATGGGAACGACTTGGCTGCGAAGCAGGAAGCGACGATGAGAAGGAGGCGCCAGTAAAGAGGACGCATAAAGAAACGAATGAAAAAAATAATCGTAGAGTAACGTAACGCAACCGACGATACTATGGGACCTCGTAAATAATAATTATCATGAGAATCATCGGGGGAAAAACGTGGATAGCCGCGGAAAAAGCTTTCGATCGCGTTGATTTATGGCTTCGCGTTCACAATGGACCTTGGATTAGCCTGCCACACTGGGAAATCAGGTTTCCTGATTCTCGATTTCAATAGAAAATCTTATTGCAATCTTAAACGATAAAACAGGACATAAGCTCGTTATGCCAATCGCAATAATAACCCTGTGTAACAGAGTGGAATTTGTAAGACGAAGATTGTTGGTGGTTACGATTTTTCATTTTCATTTGGAATGTACAATACGCGTGTAGGAAGCAATAATCGTCTCGCTTTTATTTGAAAGCAGGAAGCGACAGATTATGCGGCACCGGTGCAACGATGATGATTGCGATGATTTCTTTTCGATCAATTTACATTATCGAATGTAAATTTTTTAATATCGTGGCTCTGAAAGAGAATTCCAGGATTCGACTAATATTTTTCACGTCGCTACAATTTTGTGGAACCGAACGAAGCTGAAGTATTTATGAAATTATGGCCAACCAATGCTTAGTTTTTAATTAAGTTTAATTTAGTTTTTAATAAATATATTAGCGATGGAATATTTCAGACACATGGATCACTTGTAGAGGCTCGATCATGAATCAATAATTATAGAAAATTAAAATTACTGAATGATTACATGCTCTGAAAGCTGAGCAACGATTGGAAGAATACAGAGTGCACGAAGATACTGAAAATAGTTTGTCGCTAGTTCATTGTAAAATTGTAGAAAGAATAAAATTTGTATGGATGATTCGACAAAAGAAATTTCGTTCTTTAATCCAACTTCGAGAAAAGCCATAGGTAACATCTATTGAAACGTGCAAACATTTCTTACTTCCAAGTGAAATTTCTAAGTTAATTGATAATCGCGCGAAGAAGATTAAGGCGAAAGATTACGTCGTCGGAAGACGATACCGGAAGATCACTGCGGAATAAATGAAAATAGCTAAAATACCCATGTTGAAGAAAAACAGCAAGTGGAAAACGCTAAAAACCGTCATCAAGCTCCCACGAAACTCAGCCATATTAAAAATATTACAGGAATGAAGCAAACACAATGAAAAGTATTACACACGAAGGTATATACTACTTGCTCGATGATAAAACAGTTGGTAAATGGCATCAACGAGCCATTAAAATCCTATGTTGGCAAAAAGGTATTCTCCGTTAAGAAAAAGAACGAAAGAAGGAAATTCCTGATTGATGCAGATAGGAAACAGATCCTCGATTCCTGGCGAATCCTCTCGACCGCGGGACAAAGCGCTGGTATGGCCAGAATGTTAAACGCGCTGGCTTCAACTCGAAACTTCCTAACGAGCATAATTTAATAAGCTGGCCGGTGCGTTGTGGCCCGATTTTATGTGGCATTGTAAGTAGAAGAGCGCGGGAACCAGCGGCGGAAACCACGCGAACGAGCCATGACTCTCGTGTCCTTCTTCTGGCTGGTCGTTGTCACGGACCGATTGCCACCCTGGCTCTCGATCTTTCCGATCGAGATAATCTCTGTCGAGAATTAACGTCGTCACGACGTTCGATGAGGAGGATAGTTCTATCGTGACACTTTTTATTTGGTTAATTAGAAAGTATCAGAAGCTTCGCAAATTCGAAAAAAGGGAGTTTGCGTGGTATCCTGCTACAGAACACTCGACTGTCATAACCAATTTCTCAAAAGTTCTCATCGATACCGCGATAAAATCCACCGTCTCTTCCTCGTTCTCAAATCTCCCGAGAGAAAGCTGGCCGGCGGAACAGGGACGATCAGATTAATTATCATCATGATTGACGATTAAACTCCCAAAACGCTGAACTACCATATCTGATATCTCGAACGTTCGCTATAAACACACGATAAATTTGAGCGAAAGGTAGCCAGGGGAATAGCGATAATCAGGTAAACATTACCATTTCTGACACTTGAACCCTCGAAGCTCTGGACTACCGTACCTAATATCTCAAGAATTCCCATCAATTCCACGATAAATTGAATCGACTCATCCCTAGGCTGAATCTGCCAAGCGGATGGTAGCCGATGAAACAGCGATATTACCATTACTTGAACCTCGAAAATACCGAACTAGCGATTTATCAAAATTCGGTGGGATTTCTCAAAATTCCTTGAAAAGTGGCCATCAATTGCGTAATAAGCGACCTAATCCTGGTCTCGGATTGCACGAAGCGAAAGGTAACTGGCGACAGCAGCGACAAGCAACGGGCCACGGTAGCCGTAGAGCGCCATTTCGCAAATTGAAATGGAACGGGCTGGCGGGTTTTTTTCTCGCCGTTTAACCGTAATACGCAGCGCGTTTATCCGCGTGTACCGGGGGCCCCGGCAAAAAGAGGAGAACTGGCGCGTACAAACGGCAAGGAAATATTGCTCGGTGTCGGCGCGCGAAAATTTATTGCCGCGCCTGCTGTCGAGAGCCGGAGGCCGCGCGAACACAGCCGCCCGACTTCCAGAGGAAAGAGGGCTATTCGAGGCTGCGACGGCGTATACGTGTGTTTGCGTGCGTTTCAAGACGGAGAGAGGAAATTCGGAATGGGAGGAATTGGTGAAAGGAGTGGATGGAAGAGGAAAATGAGGAAAGTGGCTAGAGGATGTTGGCGAATGAGTGATTGAGGAAAGAGAACAATGGACGAGTCGAGGTAGGAACTGGTTAGTGGATGTTGAAGTATTGGAAAGGCGCGTATTGGGTAAGAGAGTGCGTGAGAGGAAGTAGGGGAGAAGAACAAACCGAGACTAGGAGAAGAGAAGTGAAATTAGACGGGTTTGCGCGAGTTAAGATGCGTAGGAAAGAATGAAAGATGAACAAAGATGAAATATAGAAAATATATAGGAAAACGTCAAGAAGGAAGAAGATTGTGTAAGGCGGAGGTAAGAGAAGCGAAGTAAAATCGAGTGCTACGAGGTTGAGAGTAAAAGAGAAACGAGGAAGTTAGATGGACCTGTACGAGTTAGAATACGAAGAAGAAAATGAGAAACAGCTCATTTTCGACCTAATTATAATTTTAAAAATTGTCTTTAACAAAGTATCGACGAACTATCATTAAGTATTCGAATTGTACATAATAATTCACGTAAAATGTTTTGTCAAAGCGTTAGAAGTCTTGCCCCTTTGCTAAAACGCTGAAATATAAAAGATGGAAAACCGGGTTAAAAATACGGAGGCAAAGAGGGGCCAAAAAATACCCCAAAACAACTTCAAGAACATGAAAGACAGCCAGAAAGAAAAAGTAGAATAAGAAGTCGCAGGGAATAGAGAGGCTTTAATAAAAGGGAATGGACAAGGGGAAGGAACGTTGTGTTTCGGCTAATCGAAAATGTGAAATGAAACACGAACGATGCTTTCGTGTAGCCGTGTCTGACGGCCCGTTAAATTATCGTGCAAAACGATTACAATGTCCTCGTGCTTTCTTTTGACCCCGATGCTCTGACCATTTACTTTTCTTTCTTTTTCGTTTCTTTTTCTTTTCTTTTTTCTTTTTTTTTCCTATTTCACAAGCAACGGCTCGTTAAACGAGCTTCGTCGTCCGTCGGGTATCCGTCAAGTCGGCTTTTTTCTTTACGGATCGCCGTGATTCGCCGCGACAAATAGTCCGAGTGAAACGAGTCGTGTTCGCTGTTAGAAGCGGGCTGCCTTGGATTCTGACGTATGAGCCCGCGCAAAGGGAAATCGTGGAGATCCTATGAGCGATGGTCCCTCGTGAAACGCGACTTGATATTTCATTTCTGGAGATCTATCCATTTTCTCCGCTCTTTAGACGAATTACTTCTTGGAAATATTCGAATATTCGTTTACATATTTTTGACAGAGTGTAAGTCTGTTGTAAAATTGTAAATGAACGTGGATCGATGATAACTTTGCTTCTTATTCTCGTTATTGATAGACTGTTTTACGGGAAAGATCTTCGGGATTCGCAAAAATACGTTACATGTATCTTAATTATTTAACGTTTCTTTCCACATACGTAAACCCAACTTCTTTTTTCAGAATACATCCGTAAAACGGTGAAATGCCTAACGAACGTTCGTTTTCAGCAATTTTTACAACAGAAATTTACCGATACTTGTATCGATCCAAATATTTGGATATTTTTCTATCGGCAAAATAGACGAAGGGTACAGGTCTTCTTGCCATAATTTTTCCACGATACGATAAACTGATCGAATGAAACGAAACACCGGCGGAACTTCTAAAATTAAAAGGGGCGAGGTTAAAAAATAGAGCAACGTCGACGGTGTTTTTGCTAAAGCGATGATCTCGGAAAAAAAAATTGTTAACCCACGTTAAAGAGGATTTTTCTGGTATAATTTTCTGCTATAATAACGGTGAATGAGGAAAAAACGGCGGGTATCTCGTTACCCGGGGCGTACGCGCGTTAATAAACTCACGAGGGCGAGTTTCCTCGGTGCGGACCGGCGAGCTACATAAATTTCGCGGATAATTCCAATCTATCAGACTTACGTAAGCGCGGAGTACGAGAGCGGTGCAAAACACCCACGTGCGTTCCCTCGCCGTGCGAAAGATGCTATCGTTCGTTGACGGGATGCATTACAAAATTATGCAAAGCGGCGACGCTCGCGATTAATATCTTCGAGAGGTCTGAGCTTGCCAGCGAGCCATACAGGGTGGCTCTTGCTCTTGGTGTCGATTCTTTAACGAGTAAATCCACGGCCTGACTGTCCTATAATTTCCTCATGGTTCTAGGAATACCAATATTTGGACCTTTTTATCGTCGATGATATTCGAAGTGAACGAGTTTTTGGGAGAGAAATAGTTTCGTCAAGAAATTCCATTTCTGTGGATTCACGTATATGATAATTAAACCAATCGACGAATTAATCGATAGTTTCACCTTTTCCATAAAACCACGTGTTTTTCAATAATTCTCACCCACGGATGTAATATAATTTCGTTTCGTCGACGTCCCAACTCCAGCAAAGTCTATTCGAAAGATCGTGCTGTAGTAAAAGTACACATTGCAAAAATGCACACTGCATCTACAATTCAGATCCGATTTATCTTTCAACTCGTTGCAAACTAATTGCAACATTGGAAATTTCCATTTCTCGGTTATCCCAGATGGTCAGTTTACAGTGCAGCTTATTCAAAATTCCTATTCCATCCGCCTTAATTACCCCAGCGATCCGTAAGGACTACGTAGCTCGCAACGATTCCTTTTCTCTGAACGTCGTTCGAATTTTCCATTTCCCTGTCGTTGCACGTTGGCCAGCTCCAACGAAGCGTATCCGGAAGATGCTCTCGGTCGAATCGGTCGATCCAGGGAATAGATAAAAGCCCGGCCAAACGTCAGCGTTTCGAAGGAAGCCGGCAGCTGTGTCACAGGCTGCTCACCTGTTGTCTCTGGGCCTAATTACGCGACTCGATATAAAGCGGACACGAGCACGCCGTTATGCGGCAGTGCATGCAGCGAACGCGGGCAAGATTTATCGACTCGTTTAGCTCTCTCGTTCCAGAAGAAGGGAGAGGACCACACAAGAAATTAGCCAGGAGTAAGGAAACGCCGGCTTAATTCCGTTAGCACCTTCCGGCCAGCGACTGATTATCGCGTTCCTGGTACACCTTTTTTTCTTTCTCCTTCGTTTCCTCCTGTTAATCGTGTTGAACGGTCCGCAGGCTCACCGGGCAGGTTCGTTTCGAACTGTTTTTCGCACGGTTCTTCGGTATATTCCCTCGTTCTACGAGATTATCGGCCTGGCGATGATCAATTAGAGGCTCGTCGATATAGCAAAGATTGGTTTCGTGGAGAATTTGTTGCAGGAAATGCGCTGCCGTTTGGAAGTCGCACATCATCATTTATTCTTTCTTCCTTTGCAATATTTTCAATTAATTTACATCGTGTATTGGTATTTCTTTAAGATTATGACTGTGAAAAAAGATTCATGTATTCGTTTAATACCATTTTCGTCAGCATTTTTCATACAGGTTTTACGTTTCGAAAAAGTATTTGAAGTATTTAAAAGGTACCTATAGATACGAGAGAAGGGAAACTTCATATTAGGAAATGTGAAAGTTTATTAGTAGGTTGATCAAGGATTTATAGTTTGTCAAAGCGCTTAATTTTTTGTCGATCTATGAAAATTATCGAGTAACCTATATATATACCAATTAGTTTAATCTTAGATGCAAAAACTAGCGTACACCGTGTCCAGATTAGTTTAAAAATAATTTCCTGGTTTAATAATAATTTACAGAGATGCAATGAGACTTATGGAAATATATTTATCATCTTTATCATCTTCAGGGACAGGGAGATACCGTAACCGAGAATCTTAAACAGTATCGGCATTCGAAAAGGCGATCATTGGCGAAGGCTAATTAATGCAGGCAATTACAAGCGGCGCTGGCTGAAAATATTCCATAAAAAGTTGTCACAGGTCATAAACTCGCTGGTCTGTTATTCTCAGCCGTCTGATAGCTCTCTAAGGGAGCAGATCTTATCAGGTGGCACTTGGTTCTGGACGAACATCAGCCATGAAGCTTCCACTATTGGGCTGGTGTCCAATTTTAGCTCGGTCTAATTAGCTCGAATATTTTCAAGCTGATCCTTCTGTGACCAAACGAAAATCGAACTCTTCGGAGTGAAAATTTCTTTGTGTCCGGTGAAAGAAATTATGAAGAAAAAATGATAAAGAAGATTATAAAGAAACTATATTCAAAACTAGACTAATTCTCTATAGAGATATTAATTTATGTTTAGGTTAATTATGTTTAAGAACTATACTTACAAAGTAAAGTTAAACCTTATGGAAGAAGTATGTTTGTAGCTCAATGTATATTTGTTACTAATATTCCAATGTTCAATTCCAACCTAAAATTCCAATGTCTAACGTTATTCCAATTCTTCAGATTTCTTGATCGGTTTTAAGTTTCTTCTCTAACTTCTCGTTCTTCTGAAACAAACTTCTTGCAGGCTCTTGGAAAGTCCGATCAAGTCAATGAATTGCTCACCCTGGTTGGATTTAATTTGGGATGTAATTCAGTAAAAGCTCCTGTACTTAACTCTTCCAGGATCGAATTTCTGTTGGATTATAGACATTTTTTCTCTTTTTACGAATTAGTAACAATTACGTAGCTTTCAGGTATTTTTATTCATCGATGCGATTATTCAAATTCTCTCAAAAATATACTTCATTCTTTTTAAGCTTTCTCTTTCTTCTCTTTATTCTTCCGAAACAAACTCATCGTAGTCAATGGACCCTTAGAAAGTGCAATCAAGTCATTGGAATCCTCACACCAGTTGGATTTAATTTAAGTTCCTCTCCTTGATACGAGTTTTTCTTACGATTATTTACTTTGAATCGGTGGCCTCTTACTTTTTCGCAACTACTTTTCCTCTCTTAATTTTTCTTTCTCCTTAATCGCTCCTTCCATTGCTCATTTTTTTCATCGCAATTCTTCCTATGAATTACTAACAATTCGTCTAAAGTGCTTCTTCTAGGAATTCTTAAATATTTTTCCCAATTTTGAAGACCCTCTCGAGGTTTTTCTCTTTCACATTCAATAATACGAAAACTGATCTAAAAGCCAACGCCTTTTTCGCTCAGATATATTGCATATTGTTTCTCCTATTCACTCAGTTCCACAGATTGCGCTTCACAATTTTCCAGTCATCGGAGAAGCTCGTGAATGATACCGAGCCGATTTTATTCGTTTCTCGCTTTCGACGTCGATCGTGCGACAATTTTTCGCGTACGTTTCTCGATTTAGCGCCGCATAAAATCGCATCGGGGCCGAAAAGCAAGGGCCCATTACGCGATTCGCCTCTTCAACGGCGCGCGACGAGTTAAAAATCGGCACGGCATAACATTGACAAATCGATTCGCCGATTTTGCGTTATTGAAACGCATCGGTTCCGCTGAAACGATAAAAATTTTAAAAAAGAAGGAAAAAAACGACACGTCGATTATTTCGCGCGTCGCGCGATATCCTTCCAACGTGAAATTAAATCGCGTAAATAATTTCGTGTAAATACACGCGTTGCTCGCAAAATTGCCAGTCGAAATACCAAATTTCCTTCGTTTTCGACTTTTCCCATGCTTTTACAATTTCACCATAGAATCTCGTTCATTCGAACAGCCCGAGTTTCCCGATAATAGACGACTCCCTGATTTTCTTATTAGACCGAATAATAAATTTTAATTTTACGATTTCTATCCTTGCTTCTCGTCAACTCTGTAGAATTATCGTATCACGCGAAAGTATTTGAATATTTATTAAAGAAAAATTTCATGCGTGGCATAAAGTATCCAGAAACTTTATTAACGTTGTAACGGGACACGATTTTTACGATTATATTGGTGAAATTTGAAACTAGTCTCAGATTGTACATAGAAACTATGAAATATTTATTGAAAATATATAGTATAAACAGTTAATGTAAGCATGGATTGCCACCTTAAATATACGACAAGTGTTAGAGAAGTTATATTTGTACAATTAGAATAGTTTATATACTGAATTACTTGCCATACAATGACTCGTATATTGAATCATTTCTACATCCGAGATTTTACGGTATTCGTATGTTTTCATTATGGATGAAAACTTGTTTAATTTCGACGAAGAAATAAAAGAAAATGAAAGAGTGGATGATTCATCGGCGTGGAGGATGCAGCTAGCAGACTCTATCTTTCGAATTTCATCGCTGTGTAATCGGCTTTGCCCTAAGCTGACAGCGGAACACCGTCTTACAGTCTGCTCGTGGCAGCTTTGCACGAACCTGTCGACTTTGCAATCGATTCCACTAGTCCAGAAATCGATCGACGCGTAAGTGCTTTCAGCATGCCGCTTCAACTTCTTCGCCAGTTTACCGACTTCGATTGGACCGTGATCCTTAACGATCTTTTAATAGAAACGCGCTTTTACCCGATGCGTTTGTAAAGACCAAGTATTGCACTAACATAAAAATGTCGAGATTCGAACTAGAAAAAGAACCACGAAAGAATCAATCAGAAAAGAGCAGAACGTTCAACGATCTTCTAGAAGATTAAAAAAGTATTCCCTAGAATGTAAAAAATAAGAAATAGAAAAACAGAAACGCGGGCTCAAGAAATCAGAGAGGGAATGAAGTAATAGTAAGGAATAGCCTCAAGATATTAGAAAACGAGAGAATTGAAGATATTGAATGAAAAATATTCGAAAAAATCGAAGAATCGATCCACGCAAGGGAAGAATAACGCTAAGGATTAAATAAAGCGAATGCAGGGAAAAGAAAGAAGCAAAAGAAAGAATAACGTCAGCAGGAAACGAGGGACACTTTGAAGAAGCTTGAAACATCAAGAAACCCCGGATCGACGTTCGAGCGAACGATATAGAGGAAAGCCACGAGAGAGAAAGAAGAAAACGAATCAGGAAACGAACGACACCGATCCTCAGGCGTATCCTCGTCCCAGGGCTTCGGGTAACGCGATCGATGCGCGATATCGATGACTGAAGCTGCAATGAACCGAAACGACCATCTTCGACGTGGCAGCGAACGGATGCAACAAATTCCCCATCCCTCGAACAGAAACGGAAGGCCAAACTCGAAGACCAAAGACGAAAACGAGAAGCAGAGAAAGAAAAGACGTGGAAGAACCCGTGAAAATAATAGGAAAAATATGACGATTACGTTTTCACTGATCTTTTCACTTTAATAGTCGCTTTGTAACTAAAGAAACAATACTTTAATGTGATCAGAAAGGAACCAGGTGCGAGCCTAATCGACGTACGTATACTTCCATCGTTTTAATCACTGGACTGTGAATTTATGATTTTATGATTTTATATTTCTAAAATAATGGAAGCTAGACGTACAGGTTTGTCTCGTCTACTAAATGTTATAACAAATACTCTGCTTGGAATATTTTACATACGTGTATTTATGTATCATACATTCTGTATATATTTGTTTGTCATACATTTTGCAATTTTAAATTTCCCAAAAGTGGCACAGATCTATAAAAACGAAACATGCTTCCCAAACATCTGCAGTCCACTGTATTTAGCAGGTTCCACTTGTTCGATCGCGTCCGAAACGGTATAAACCTGCATAAAAATCCTACTTGCATGTCGTATTCTTCCTGTACGATCTTTACATGGGAACATGAAGTTAAAGTTGAGAAAAAGATGTGAAGACGAAGAGAGTGGAAAGAGGAGCGAATCACGTGAAATTACCAGGATCCAGAGACGAGAGTTGGAGATCTTGGACACGCGAAGACGAAGGGATCGGCGATCGAGAGAATCGATAGGGACTGGTCGAAGACCTGGCTTGGTATAAAGTTGTCCGTTACGGCTTCTCTATATAATCCAGAAGCTGAAAAGCCCCTTATGGCGGGCAGACAGTTGGCCGTCGTTTGTTACGACGTCTGCCACCCCCGTAAACCTCCCACTTGCTATTCCTGGGTCGCATGGTTCCCCATGGTTCCACGGTTGGATTTTCAGCGAGCTCGAACTGCGGGAATCATCTGATTGCGTGCAGCCGGCCGGAAGATCCAATTCCTCCAATTAAGCTTTCGCACTTTTTGATGGCGAGGGAAACGTGTCGGCAGGGTTGTCGGACGAATGGCTGTGAAGAAGGAAGCAGGGATTTGCAAGAAACGGAAGAAAACGACGGAAGTGGAGGAAATAGAGAAGAAGTCGTAAATGTTGAGGATAAGAGGGAATTCACGGAGAAATGGAAGAAAATTATACGGTGGAAATGGAACAAGCGGAGAGGAGGTTGTAGATGCGGAAGTTACGAGGAAATTCGCGAAGAAAGAAGAGACAAGGGGAGGAATTTACAAGGAAAAATAGGAGAACGACAGTGAAACGAAAAGAAGCGGGCGATTTCGCACGAGATCGAGGAAAATGACGAAAGATTTCAAAAAACGTATGAGAAATCGTGAAAATCGAGATGATGAGGGAATACGGGGGAGGAAGAGGGGAGAGTTCGAGACAGAGCAAAGAGCAAAAGGAGGATGAGTAGGCGAGGGTAAAGAATCGCGGAGGGGAGCGAGAAAAAAAGGGAGAAAGGATTAAGCCGCTTGTTAAAATCCGACATTAAGGGCGTCGCCGGTCGATTGGATTCAGTCGGCTCGCGTGACAATTGACTCACGTCATCAGCGTGATCCGCAATCTCGTCGTCGGGAAGGAGATTGCTCTGCAAAATTCGCGGTCCCGACGTTATAAAGTTTGCGGCTTCAGCGGGGGCTCGCCGCATTGTTCTCCGAGCCTTTTTTCATTCACCGAGCCAACCCTGTAATTCTTTCCGATCTCCTCGTTCTTCCGTATATACGTTCGTTTTACGTTCGAAATATTCCGATTTCTCGTTCACGATCAATTTCCTTTTCAACGTTGCGCGGTGGAGATCGCGTTCTTTAAGATTACGAGTTCCAAGCGATGTTGTATTACGCACAGACACAAATCGTTGATCCATTTCTCAACTGTGCTAACTGCATTTCTGAGAAAGAATGTATTGGCTTGGCAACTAAGCGATTGCAGATTTTGTCATCAGGTGGTAATAGCAAAATCCGCATTCGCTTAGTTGCCAATCCAATAATTATCCAGTCCACGTGCATCTGATTGGTGTACAGAGTACGAATGTATCATGATACGATGAAAATTCTACTTGAAGACTAACAAATATACGATTCTTTTAACTCCTAATTCCAGACAATCGTATTAAACTTCGTAAACTTTCAACTCGATTTTCTCAGTTCACGAATTAGTGCAGATAGAGCAGTTTTAAGAATCACAGCCTCAAATATGTTTACTTAAAATCCGTAGCACGGTATCCACGGTCTAACGATCGCAAATACGATCCAGCAATTTTAACCGATAGGCACCACCGCCCATTCCACCGATTCGAAATCCGGGGATTCAGAATGATCGATAGCGCACGAAGATCGCGGTCAGCTAGCATCGAACGCATCGCATGGTTCCAATGGCGAGTCCTGTCGATGGGGTGAGTCGATTTCGTCGACGCAGCTGACTCATCTCCGTCAGACGAGCAGTGTATCGGTATCGCCCCACGCGTTATCACGTTCCATCTCGGCCGCCTCTCGCAGAACCTCCACCCCCGAAACTCGTTTTCCACGCTCGACTCGTTCACGATCAGCGGCCAGCCCGCGTTTATTCGTTTGTGAAATTAGTGCTGGTTTTGTCGTGTCTACGTGCGACCACCGAGGGCGATCCACGATAGCCGTCGATATTAGCGAAACCGAGGGTGTTCTAGTCGCGCTACCCTGTCCCTTGCAGAGCCACGGCCACGGTTTATAATAGTTATTAGGCGAACCGAATCATTTTCGCAGGATTTACGTCGTGCAGGACGTTTCCAGCGTCGTTGAATTTCATTGGACGAGGAGGAGTTGTCTTTTGGAAATTTTGCATTTTGCCGAGTTTTCCTATAAATTTCGTATTTTGGGGGATTTTTATTCTCCGGCAATTGCGAATAGGATGACGTTTCGTTCGATGGTTTGTAAAATGGAAATTCTCAGTTTAGACAGGGACCATTTCTTTTTCTTCTTCTTCTTTGAAGTTTTATATTGTAAGGAAATCTTTGCTCTTAGATAATGGCAAGTAGACGATGTCCCGTTCGATGGTTTGTAAAATGAAAATGCTCCGGTTGATGCGGAAGAGGCTTTGGAAATTCTGACTTCGGGAAAATTCCTTTAAAATTGAATAATTTAAAGCTTGATTAGCTTTTTTTAAAAATCTATCGCGATAGTTCTGGACTTCCTTCTCTTTCTCGGTTTACTTTTAACGCGTTCGAATTCAGCGATACGAAGCTCTCGATTATTCGAACTACTCGTCAGAGACATGAACCTTTTTAAATCCTGGTCGTGCGCGATGCTTCGTTCGATGACCGATAGAAATTCTGTGTCTTGTGATTGCAGTGGTTTATCTTTTAAAACGGAAGAGTTGTCTTTAGAAATTCTATCTTTTGATGGAATTTCTTTCATACCCTTGGATAATGTCTTTTGCAATCTCCTTCAGCCATAAGACGAAAATGAAATTTTTCACATATTTGTATGGTTGTTATACAAAAATCGACAAAGCACAGATTGACAAAGCGAAAGAAATTATTCTTCGTCAACGGCGAGCAATTTCATCTTCGCAAACGCAAACTCTCCTCGACAAACCGTCAAACGTCCCAATATCGAAAAGTAAAATCATCTGCTGCAAGAATCCATCGGAAGTACCATTCGAAAAGACGTTGTAATAAAAATATCCGAAAACGGCCCTGGGACTTGTACGATTCTCATCGTAATCTTCGAAAGCCAGAGGACGTTTGGACGGTTGGAACGGTCTAAAAATCGTTCGATTCCGTGGATGTCCACTGTCCGGATCTAATTGCATCGGTTCCGAAGGATCCCGCAGGGACACCATAAAGCCGATCTCCGATCGGTCTCGGTAAACGATCTGTATTGGCGGGGCCGACGTGATCTTATCTTGAGCAGCGGCGGTGATCTCGCTTTGGTCGCCGTATTCCCCGGCGATGTCTATCTTTTCGACACCCTCGCCGATAAAACCGGCGTTCGACCGCGTACCACGGTCTGGCCGATCTCTCTATTCGTGCCGTCGCGCCCCACGAACAACGATCCTACGTCTTGCCAATCCTCCAGCATCTCTCGATCGTGTTCTTTTAATATACGCTACCGGCCATGAGCATATCGAGACAGCTCTTGATATTTAATACATATGATGTCTTCTGGAATCTACCTCAGCCGTAGGACTAAAATTAAATTTTTCACATATTCGTGTGGCTTTAATACAAAAATCGACAAAGCACAGATTGACCAAGCGAAAGAAATTATTCTTCGTCAACGGCGAGCAATTTCATCTTCGCAAACGCAAACTCTTCTCGACAAACCGTCAAACGTCCCAATATCGCTCTTCGTTGCATTCATTTCGTATGTGCATCAGTGTAGCTTTTATAAATCTGTTACACCGTTTGTAAAGTATGGGTCTTATAATGTAAAGTGGTAGATATTGTAAAATTTTTGTTACGGTTTTTCAGTAAGTGTTTTAGTCTTTTAAGATGTAATATTTTGAAAAATAGCGTCGGTAGAAATCGGCAACTAACTGAAGCTGTAGTCTACATCGCATATGTGTTTTACGCGCATGAAACACGACTAACGTCTTTCTCGTTTGATGGTTTCGTATGCAAGTTTCCCTTATCTTTTACTCGAGAACGATTTGGAATTTCATGGGCGATATTAGGTGCACTTAGCCCATGTACCTTGTGAGAAAGTGGGTGGTCCAGGAGAAATATGTACGCGTTGATTAACGTTATTGAAATTTATAGCAAAGTGGCTGTTGTGATACTAAATCGTCGAAAGATTCGAATGTCGTATCTCTGATTCGAGATAAGTTTTGGTTTCCTGAAACATGGACAGCCTACGAGCTGCTCCTAAATCGCTTCTACGTTCGGATTCCTCCGATTTTCAGCTACGTCGTATTAAAATACTATTCTTCCTCGTAGAGTGACGTTAAAATGAAAAACTCACCGGAAATGCAATTACCATATATCGCGATACATACAATGGCTAAAAGTGTGCTGTCCGAAATTGTACCAGTACAACGACGACAGTCGAGTCTCGCTACACGATAGCTAATGAAGTTCAGCAAGCAATACATTGGCAAAAATATTCTATGCTGAGTGTCGGAATACTTTCGCCTGTATTACTTTCAAATGTATGCGTATCTTTCGCCTCGATATCTGCATCGTTCGTTCGGAGCAGTCGTAGTATTAAACGACACCGAACTTCACGTTTCTCGAGTTATCGCCGCGCAGCCGCGGCCGCGGCGCATAAAGTCCACGGCCAGCGCAGAGATCGGGCTTAATTAACTCCGAGAGCGGACGATGGGGCGAGCTCGTTTGGCGGGGCCCCGAGGACGCCCGGGCCCTCTGGGTGGCCGCTGCCTCGGCCACGGATTCCAGTTTCTCGATAATTGGTCGAGGTGTTTCGACACCCGACCACACCGGCCTCCGAGTATGAGGAATAAATCGAAAAAGGCTTCCGTCTCTCTCTGCCTCTCTCTCTTTCCCCTTCTGTTCGATTATGTTCCCTATAGTCGGACCAGGCTGATTTAAGGGGCGATCGCCGGGGAAGGGGTTGAGAGATGGCACGATAGCCAGAACCGATGACACTACCAGAGGCGCCTACTTACGATCGTTATGACGCCGAGACCGGACGATTAATTTGCTTGTGGTGGTGGTCCCTTCGTAAGGGTGTGCATTTGGAAACGATTTGGCCGGCGATTGAGACATTATGGCGGAATAAAGATCGCGCAAGATTGCAGATTTTAATAATTTCGAGGGGAGTAAATGTGCCTGCAGCTACAAGAGTTCAGCTGCATTCGATCGTCGTCGATCTTCGTCGTTTTTAGCGTTTTTTACACAGTCGAGGTATCGAACAGGAGTAACGTAGATCGTGGAGATCGAGGATCGTGGAATTTGTATTTGAAAATATTTATAAAACTCATTAATTATCGTATATATGTATCGTTCCTAGACTCGATGAATATCGTAGTAATAGAAAAGTTATGTTAATCCCGTGGTATTTAATGTTTTATAAAATTACGCTTGTTCTTTCATCGTATAGACCACGTATTAATTTTTAGTCGCGTCATAGTGTTCTATGATAGCTCTCATGAAGGATCGAATCGTTCCGAATCTTCCTAATTATAATTTTGTAATTACGTAACGCGTAAAACTCACTCCAAGAGCGGCACAGATACAATGAAAATAATTCGTACGACGTACCTATCTGATATTGCCTCAAAACTGTAACCATTTTTGCGTTTCAATAATCCGCAACTGTTCACCTGCATAAAAGCCGCTCAAAGTGGCTACCTTCGGTCTGTGTACGAGCTTGCGGTCGTCGCGTAAGAAGATCTCGCGATTTTTCAAAAATGTTAGGTATACGTCGAATGATACAGACCGAGGATAGTCATTTCCATCGTCTTCTACGAACGTAATCGATTGCGGATTATTGAAACACAGAAACGTGTATATCCATCCATAAATTCGGAGTAAAATAGAACGCATGTTCGTGCGAACTCTTCTCCTTGCTTTTGCGTCTGTTGTCCACTCCCCAAGCGAGTTTCACGTGTCGTGACACACCCTGTATTACGTTCTACCAAAAATAAATAAGCGTCCACGTAGTAGGGCAAATACGAGGATCACGCTGGAGGAGAAACAGGTGTGTTAAAATTCCTGGTTTTCGTGTATCGAATCGATCGGATGCGCCCTAGTTTCGCGTGAATCGTTCGACGAAATATCGCGTTGGTAAATCTTGAACAATCGGGGTGCATAACTACGGCACAAAGTAAATACTCAGGGCCACGAAGAGAAATTGCACGATATGTGTAATTGACCGTAAAGAAACTGTAGCGCTCCGCCTCGGCGAAATATCTTGATTACGCCTCGGCCAAAGCTGATCAGAATGAGTGGACACGCGCATTAATCTTAACAGCGTCGGTCTGTGCAATTATAGAAACGCCAACGGTTGCCTCGTTCTCATGCAAAAAGGAGAAACTGGCTGTGTTGGTGCGTACAGTAAGTCACAGAAGTATCCGCACTGTCGCGATTATCGAATTCGACGATTCCTTTAAATTTCCATTTATATCCTCGCCAATTGCTATCTTCTAGAAAACGATATATTTCAATCAGAAGCCTAATTGCCACGCTATAATATATATCTATACTGATAGATATTTGCCAATTGTATATTGTGGGAGAATATCAGAGAATGTTAACGTTAAAACTACCGACAGTTAAGACGAAACTATTTCTACCAAAACTAGTCAAAATGGTAAAAGATATGTAATAATAGGATATTTTTATATTCCATGTTATGTGGTACGTTTTTGGTATTATTAATTCGTCTGGGACTATGGTCCCTAAACGAGGGTTGACACATTTATGAAATTGTAAAACCGATCATTTGCATTGGTGTGTTAGTTCTCGTGTTAAAAAGAAGAAGAACATAACAAGTCACATTTATCGTTTATTGGAGGAGGACAGTGCTACCAAATTCGTCTTCCTATTTGGTTTTTACATTCTGCCCGTAATTTGAAAAATATCGTCATAATATTGCAATATCGAAGATATTAAAACACCATCGTCGACCAACGATATTTAGGAAAGGAAGAAAGAACATCATTTTTGGTCATAGCACGTTCTTTTCATTCTCAGCTATGTTACATTAAATAAAGTGCTACTTGTTAGTAATAAAATAACAGGGAAATAAAGAGATGGATAAAAATACACAATTTATCAGATATCTCTGCTGTGATCTTCATTCGAATTGAGTAGCTGCGACGGTACGAATATTTCTGCGACATACTGTATATCGTTTATAAGCAGGCCAGCACACGGCCGTTGAAATAATTAATCAGCGATTAATGCCTGGTTCGCAATCAGGCCCTAAAGAGAACTGTTTAATATGCATGAATCGGTGACTTCACAGGCCGATATCGTCAATTTGTTTGCCGGCGAAATCCTTCTGAATTCTTCGACGATCGCCAGGTAAATCTTGCGTTCGCTTCTTTTCTTCTTGTTCCAGTTGTATATCTGCCTTTGGATATATGAGCTTGTAAGTCGTTGCAGATACTCGAGATTAAGTTTTCGATCAGCATTTTATAAATCATATTGGATATTATCGAGTTAAGAGCAACCTATGTACGAACTTTTTGCTTCCAATTAATCAACATATTGTCCCTCGTCTAAATTCTACGATTATATCAAATTTCAAGTATACTTCACAGCATCCTCGTAATATATCATTCTTCGAAATTAGAAAACTCGTTCTCACCCAATACAAACCTTCCTAGTTGTTTCGCTAAATTTGTCAGATATCCTTTTGACTCCTACGAGTTTCTCATCCTTCGTTCTCCATACATTTTCATCCTTGTTCCGTTTACCAAATTTCCCTGCACAATTTCACTAACGGCCGCAAATGTCGACCAGAGAATCGTGTCATTCTCGTGCAGCACGTTTTCCCAGGGCTTTTTATCCGGGCGTTTCGCCTGGAAACGAGCGCCATGTCGCTTGCAGCGTAATCCTGATCTCGAGGATGCAGGACAGGGTCCGAGGCTCGGTCGTCGATCCTTATCTTCGCTCGTGAAAAGAGTTGAGAGGATATTTCGTAGTTTCACCACGTTTTCGGTTTTCGTTGCGGTCGTAGCCAAAGGGAACGGGAAGAATCCTTCGCCCCCCTTCCTCCCTCTCGATGGAGGGAGTACGTGCACCGGAAACCGTGCACGAACCACGTTTTTTATCTCGAATGCATCTGACACCCGCGCCTCGTCCACCCAGAAACCAACGTCCAACCTGATATAAACATCTCTTCGTCCACCCACCCCTCCCCTCCCACCCCATCGCGCTCCTCGTTCTATGCAAGTCTCAGATCCAGACACCGGGGTCCTGGAACACACAAAGAGGCGCTCCTCCACCGGAAGCCAAGGTTACAGTGTCGAGATCAAAGAAAGGGGGAAGGCGGAGTGACGTTGCTTCGCAACTTGACAGTTCGCGTCGACTTTTTGCAAACTGCGAGATCGTCGTGCTGCAAATTCTTGTCGCGTTTTCGTCGGTTAATAGACCCGATAGGTTTGAACCTCGGAGGAGAGTTAGCATCGAAGCACAGAGGATTTCTTCACAGTTTCATTGGTCCTCGTGTGTTTTTGTTAGAGCTCCTGGTGAAGAGGGTGATGAAAATTGGAAAAATTGGGAAGAATAAATGAAACAGGGTTAGAAGAATGTTTCAATAATCAATGAAAAAGAGTATTGGAAGTTGGACGAAGAACGTGGAATATGGAAGATAAAAATCCAGAATAAAAAGAGAATCCACGATATGCAAAAGAGGTGGAGAAATTTCGAAAAAATGAATCAAGAAACATATTTCGAGTAAAGTTACATAAAATTCTCCATAAACCACGTGGAGTCAATCTCTTGCCGTATTTAATACAGAGAAAAATAATTGGAACAATTGGGGAAGAGAAGAGGAAGAAGCGACTGATAACGTACTCGGTGGACGAACAGATAAAATTTGTGGCACGGCGGGATCGAGCAGGAAGTTAATAGCTGTGAAAGAGCGTGAGGGTGGGGAGGGTCACGAAATTTGTGAGGGTTTTTTTGGTAGATTCATTAGAAACGTACGATTAGCCCATGGAGAAGCGGTCGGGGCTAGCCTCGTAAAAGTAATCTATAATTGGCTCGTAAAACAATAAAGTCTATTAAACTTGGACGAGCGTGAGGTACTACAGGAAAGTTCCTCGAAAAGGCGGCCAGTGTAATGGCCGGCCAGTACTTTAATAACTAATAACCAACGATCGTGGCGCAATCAAAGTTCCAACCGGCCCTACAACTCCTTGGTGTCTTAATACGACGACGTATTCATGAGATCTTATGAAAAATAGTGGAACTAAAATGTCTATGTAGAGATAATGAGCGTGAAATTTCTGGAATTTTGTTGCGACTGCTACATGTTCAATTATGCAACCTCCTTCGTGTGCTTTTTGCTGATTTTCATGGAACAATAATCTGGTATGCTTAATTTGTTAAATCGTTAAACCGTGTGGTCCTTTAACGGGAAATTTCTGGCGAACGCGAAATTGAAAGTGGACTAAGACAAGTGAATTTCAAATATTTTAATTGTTGCAAATGTAAATATGGTATAATTGAAACTTTTACTGCGAGTGAATTAAATCGACGTTTCAAACGATTAGTAAAGTAATTGTAGGCGGAAGATGAGAGACCCGAGTAACGAGATATATTTGTGATAGTTGTAAAAATCGACAATCGTACGTAATACTCGACAAACTTGAAGACCGATCAAAGCAGCTGATCCGAAGATATTAATCTTCGTTTACATCCAAAACGAGTACAAATTCTCGATAAAACGAACACCTACTCGATTGATCGATAATGACAGAGTTGTATCCAAAAGATTGTTGATGTAAGCGACGAGTTATGTAAAAATCTTGCTATGTTCTATATAAATAATCAACGACCTAAAAAATTAACCAAACTCGGTTAACCCGGAGAAGTCAATTAACCATCGCCTACTCAGAACGAATAAAAATTGTCAAAAAAATGAATATCTACTCCTTTTACCAATAATGGCGAAATGAGAAAAAAAGAAAAAAAATAATGGCAGACGAGTATTATTCGTCGAACACAGGATGAACAACGGAAACTTCAGAAGCAGAATAAGGTTTAAAGTCGGTGGATTGCTCCATGGAAGTCCATGGAGTGAATTTAAAAGCACTCGCAGTTCCTCCTTTCCTTGTGGAGATAACCGTTGGCCCCTGGTCGCTTTCCTTCGCTTTGTTGCATGCCTGCCGATACGATCCGGTGATTTGGTCGAGCAGCGAGACCTTAAGTGGCCGTTTATGCGAACCAGAGGAAGCTGAAGAGGGAACCGGAATTTCAGCGAAGCCCGCGCGCCGTGACCTTATACGAAGCTGACTCGATCTCTCGCAATCAATTAGATCGCCGATAAAGACGACACTGTTCCGGAAGCAACTTGTCAGCTTTTTGTTTATTCGAACGCTCGTTCGATACGTCGACGACTCGCCTAACCCTCTCCTTTCTTTACAAATCTTGGAAATCGTCTCTGGATATTTTCAAGCAAATTCGATAGAAAGTGTACGTATTTGAAGGTCAGTTGTCCGATGTCTTCTAACGTTCATCGGCGATTAACGAATATTTTGTACTTCGCTTAATTTTTTAAAGCCCATCGCTGCGAATATCAACGAGTCTCTTGGACACTAAATCGATCAACTTATGAATTTCAATAAATTTTCCGATTTTGTTACTTAAACGTACAATCAGTAAGTTAGTTCATTTTTCCTTGAAAAGAACAGTGTACGAACATAATGTTGACGTAACTAATTTAATTAACAAATTTCTTTATCTACGATCAAGGTCATACTTTACCACCATACAAGAATGAATTTGATTAAAGATATGTTTTTTTACATCCACGTTTATTATATATCCAGCTATCTGTTAATCCATCGCAGTAAGCAAATCTTTTAATTAATTAATCAGTACAGCGATGATCATATACGTTGTATCGGTTCGTATCTTCGTTTCTTAATGGCATAGCTGATGGAGTTACAATCTGTTATTATTGTCCAAGGGTTTAAAACGTTTGAGCCTACGTCAATTCGAGCAGAAATTCCCTTTGCCAGATTATTTGAATGGTGCCTATGTCTAGCGTATGGCCCTTGTTCTAGCGTCAGCCACGTAAAGAGGTCGATACTGATCTCGAAAATTGGATATCGTATGTTCGTATCCCAAATAAGAGATAATTCTAACAACGTTTCTTTCTGCCCTTCATAAAATCACTCCTAAAGCGATCAAATAGCGAGTAAGATAAAAAATAATCCGAACCCAAGTGGTCTAATTAACGACAAATCTCTTTATCTAAAATCAACGCTTCATGCTACCACCATACGCAAAAGTGCTCAGTGTCAGAGAGTCCGTGACAGAGAGCGAAGCGATAAAGAACGGCGTTCTCGAAGGAACAGAGATCTCTAGAATCATCGGTAGACACCTTCGAACCGATCGGTACAGGATCTAAGATACAGCTACCTGAGTTCAACCCCCTGGTCGAAAGAGCAGACTCGCAGCAGCAACCGCCACCAGTCGAACCTTACCCGGCAACAATTTAATTAATTCCTCGTTCTCCGGCGACATGCCGGCAGCCCGGGATCAAACGGATGAAGCGGATGTCAGGCGAGGCAAAGCCGAGAAAACGACCTCCGAGTCGTTATTACCTGTCCGACCGGCCGTTGGAAGAGCGTCACCAGTCAGAGGATCCCTCTGCAGCAGGTAGCACACGTGAACGTGGTTTTCGCGAGGGGGCAATGGTGTCGAGCGACACTTGTCTCTTCGTGAAAAACTGGACGTTCCTGGTCGTCGACCAATGGCGTGGAAATTGCTCGGTTTCATCCCGTGAAGCTTTTGCAGAGTTTCGATGGTACTGGAGGCCCGCGATGGCAATTTTCACCCTAACTAACACCTTCGTTTCTTAAGCAAATCTACAATTTGTATAGAATTGTTTAGATTGTTCTATATTTCTCAATTCTATCTTATTCTATACTTTGTGCCTCGACTCGACATATTTCTCAAACTTGAGACATTTTTCGCTACTTGGAAAATATGATACGGATGAGAAGAGACCAGCGAGGTTGAAGGTCAGAGGATGATACATGGTATTGTACGTGGTTGATGCTTTTATCTTCGGAACAGGACACACACGATTTGACGAATTTGATTCTGGGCGAATCTTCGTCAAGGTCGAAGAATATTACGTAGCGTTAGAATCGAGTCGCGTTTTTCATCACATAATTTTTTATCCCCAAGCAAATCCTCGAAACGTAGCATAATTTACCTTTGCGCGTGATTGACAAGCGTCGACCTCAATTTCTCATTTCTTGTTTTGTTTCTGTCACTTGTGGCTATCTCTAAACATTGTGACAGCGCAGATATGGTAACAAATCTTTCGTCAGATGACAACCTCAATGCACTTGCGATGTATCTGATATTATGGTTCTTCTAAAATTTATTAGGAATGTACCAAATTATTAAAAAAGGCGACGATCAGTTCGGCGCCAATGGAGACACCGAGCTCCATCCATCAGCGGTGAACGGTCGTCTTCTGGTATTCTCTACCGGTGCCCCCTTTACCCCTTGGCGTCGTTGGACCATTCCTGTCCTCATTCCACCTCCATCCACCATCCTTCATTCCTGTTGAACCTTAATTCCAACAGTGCGTTCTCCGTTACGTCCTGGCCCTCGTTTTTACCACGCAGCTGGATTTTCTTCTCGATTTTTTCCTCCGGGCTCGATGATCAGGGGCGCTGGCTGCTTCAGGCACGGCACTGTCCTCTCTGTAGTCAGATTAGGTTACCGTTATTTTCGTACATCGATTATGGAAGCCCAATAAAAATTTGTCTATCACCGATATTTACATCAGGACGTGTATTTTAAATTATTCTATATAATTGCAGGAATTGTTTATTATCGGGGTAAAGTTCCTTTCACGCTGTGGCTACAGTATTTTTAGTTAAGTCGCAGGTGTATTTCGAATCATTCTCCCTGCTTACAAAAATTGTTTATGCCCAGGTAAGGTTTTCTCTTCTCTACAAAATATTATTACATAAATATATTATATGATAAATATTAAATAGCGTACAAAAATTGTTTGCGTTATGGTTAGAAACGTGGTATGGTGGTCCACGTACTTCTCTGTACATTTGTACTGAAATCGACAAGTTAAGACACACCGTATACATTTAGACAATTTTTACTACTAAAGAAGCTGAAAGCTTGTTTCATTACTGTTCAGATATTTTCTCTATATTCACGAAAATAAGTTATCGAAAACAGCAAAATCAATCAGTCCGATATTTCTCGTAAACAAGATTATTCATTTCATCACAACGTCTGTCTCACTGTTTTTTCTTTTTTTTTTTAATAATTAAATAATTTTCTGCTCTCTGAATTTATCATCGAATAATTCAATTTAGATGATCCACGGTCTACTACGAACCGTTGAAAATAATCTCTTAGAGCAGGAGGTAAACTATAGCAAGATATAAAGATTATGACCGCGAGAATCGTTTTAAATCAATTACGATCGCGATACGTTGCTTCATCGACGCGAGAAAACGATAAAAATAGCAGCTGTTAGGTCGTGATAAATATAATAAATCCCCTGTAACAGCGTGAAATTACCGAGACGTGTATTATTCAATTTCCGCCGACCTACCTAATAAATCCTGTTAATCGTTTTATTAATAGGTCGTTTTATTAATTAATAAATATACTGCTATCGAACGTGGCGTCGATTGCCCTTTGTGCGCCGATGTTTTATCTTTTTAATTAAAAGCCCACAGCGTGCGCACGTCGCAAGTCGTAATACGCGGCGTAATTGCGCGATCCGACGCTTCGATTTTAATTTTCGATACGCAGCGCTCGATCCGTTGTTCAAACTTATCTCTACCCCCATGAAATCGATTATTTATGAGCTTCTTATGGCAGCATCGGTGAAACTATTCATTACATCGTTATGTTAGGTTACGCTAGGTTTCCACTTTTCTTTATTTAACCACTTTCGATCAATTATCACGATTATCCCATATTGCTCTTTATAGCTATATGCGTAGCTTGCTAATTAATACGTAATTAAAAATACACCAACTCCAGCAAATTTATTTAATAGCAAAATATTCTGTCGTCGTTTCGTACATTGGAAAAAGTAGCCATTAATCTGTTAACTGCGGAATTTAGTATCAAAAATCCCTTACGGGGTGCGCAGGTAAAATCCACTACCTCGATTAAGATAAAAAATCCATCAAGTTCCAACTTTGGCCTTGGTAAATATCAACGAAGCATAAAGAAACGCGAAAACTGTTCGCGATGTCAGAGATCGCTGAAAGTAAAAATGAGAATTTACCAACAGTGCGATTTAATACGCGAAATTACAAATACAAATCAGAGTACAGATGTTAAAGGAACGACGTTGATAGCACGACACCAATTAACACGGCTGCGATCTTGCAACTATAAACATAGCGTTGTATCGACTATTACAATGTGGTGGCGCGGCGTCGGAAAATTAAAGGGAAAAACGAAAGAGTAACGAAATGGCTAATGTATTCCGATTATATGCATTTCTTTTGCGCCACGTTGTATATCCGTCGTGGAAAAAGTGATTTACAGCGGCAAGGTATCGGTAGTAAATTAGCGAGGTCAGTGAGTTATGCGCGCTGTTAATTGCAGGATTCATTTAGCCAGAGGAAAAGTGGTGGTGGACAGCGTAGATGTAGAATGCAGGAAAATAGCTAAACGCGTGGCGCGTTCCACGTGCTCGATAATTTTCCATGGAAAAATTGTGACTCGCAGTAGCTCGGTCAATCGCAACGCGTCGCTTCTACGGTTCGTTAACGAGTACGCGCGAGTTTCAACGCTTGGGATCAGCAAATATCAAAGAAAATATTTCATTTGATCGAATAAATAACACGCATTATTCTATATAGTGTTGTGCTTAGAGTAAGTTAGCTAATGTCAAACGATTATGTATGTAATTCATTAAATAAAACATTCACAGCGAATAATTAAGTAGGACTGTACACTTGACTAATATGAAACAATTATGTATGTAATTTATTGAATAAAACATACACAGCGAATAATTAAGTAGGACTGAGCTAATTAAGTGAAACAGGATTTTACCACCCAGAAATGCGATAGTTACGATAAATTCTGCAGCCATATTATTAAGATAAGTCTTAGAAATAGAAATCCAAATATAATGCGTAAAGTGGCATGTATTTGGAATATAATATTCATGAGTTTTTTGCAAAAACAATCCAACTGATAACTGTATAATTTAAAATGAAACAAAACTATACCTTGGTTTTTGCTGATAGTAATTGTGTGAATATTAAATTGCGGGTTTCAGTAGAAAAATCATGGTACACGTGTATTTTTTCACGAACAAAATAAGTACAGTAAATGATGTATAAAATTGGTACTTAATTTAAGAGTTTTGTCATTTGCGCTGTTTGCTATGCAGTTACTCTGCAATGATGTAACAAGTATAACATTTAGAAACATACAGATGTTAAAATTCTAACATGCAAATTTCTCCAGCAGAGTGTAAATACAGGTTTTTCTATTCAAACCTAAACATATTTCTCTATTAAAATGATAGTTTATCCCCAGGTTTTCCAAATTAAATATACCCTTACTCTTTTCCTCCCTTCAATTATACAAATACAAAATAATCGAATAATTTGTGTAATTTCTCATAACCGTAAATATTTAAAAGACGATGCAAAGTAAACCTAATTACTCTGGGCTCGACGATGAAAGAAGGACAAATCTTCTTCGTAACAATTACAACCTAGATGCAACAGAAATAAATCAAATTTCTATATTCGATGAAAAATTGGCTATTTCGGAAATTCTATCACGTTATACCAACGCTGCAATAATCCTGTCGATCTTGTAAATCCCACCACAAACACTCAAAATTATCATTAATTGTCCTTCAGAGGATAACGCAAGAAGAAATTCCTGTAACAAAAGAAAAAAAGATCCCAATTTCTGTATTCGATTAAAAAATTATCCAGCAAATTATAACAGAACTGCGATCATTTTTCGCCCCACCAAGATACACTAGAAACCGTCATTAATCGTCCTTGGAAGAAAACGAAATCCTTCCAGTTCTCCATTGGGCTTCCGGAAAAATTCCTCGAAAAAAGCTGGTGGCGCAGGTAACGCGTCACAGAACCCATTCACGGCCACCCTTAAATAACAGCGACACCTCAGACTCCCGTTAACAGGCCGACCTGGTCCCCAGAAACACGCGTGTACGTTTTTCAACGCACGCTGCGTTCCACTATAAAGGCAAAGGGTGGCTCGCCTCGATGCGACCAGATAAGCCAGACTCGTTATTTAGAGACTTTCTAAGGGACGATCGCTCGCCAGACACGGCCAGGAATTACAATGACGACGCGTGACACCCTGCGCGCGTGGAAATTTTCAATCGCGCAGGAAGTAACGAGGAAAGGTCGATAGAATCTGGCTTCTGAACCTCACGAACGGCTTTCGGTGATTTTTACAGAGATAGGCTCAAGTATTCTTATGTCTTATACGTTGCATATTCGTATCTTTCAGGTTAGGAATACTTGGGATTTTTTGTAATTCTCTACGAAAGGGTCACGTTCGTGAACGATGATACACGAAGAACACGCGAGAAGAACGTGAGAAGTTCGTGTTTTGTAAACTTCGTAATTTCAAACAATTCGTTAGGTTCCCGAATATAGGCTTCTTGAGAGTAGATGAAACTTTGTCAAATTTCGCAAACGATCAAGCAAGGGATGATTTTCCGAAATGTTCGGTGGGATGGAAAAATACGTAGTCTGTGTCTCAAACGAGTCAAAATTTTGGTAACGCGTGAACTTGATTATCGTTTTTCGTCTGTTGCATGGTAATTAGTGCATTGTAATTTCAAACTAAGACAGTTGCTCCAAGTTTTATAAATAAATTCATCCTGCAACTTACGAAAGAAAATTTTACAAAGAACTTCATCTTGAAGAAATAAATAAGAAGAAATCTTAAAAAAATTCTGTGCAAACAACGAGTGAATCAACGTGCAACAAAAATAGCTCCTCCGAATTGTAAAAAATAAATCCGTCTTCGAATACCAGTACGAAAAAGTATCTAATCTGGAAGCAGAATCTGAAATTAATCAGGAGAAATAATCTTAAAGCAGAAACTCGGATCTCCTTCGCGGTTTATCTTATCCGTGACCGATTCGCAACACTAATTGCAGCCACTAACATAATCTTTCAACTCAAGTCTACCGAACGATTCCAGCTGTCCGAAGCTTGTCGCCCGTGTAACAGTAAAAGCAAAAGACGCGAAGGCGGATTTTAATGAACCCAGGGGCTCGAAACGAGCTCTCTACTATGACACCTACGCGTCCAGCCTCGTGGGTGCGATCGTAAACGAATTAAGGGTTTCCAAGCGGGTTGTAAAGCGACACGATTAAACCGCCGCGCGGCTGTAAAGGGCTGTAAAGACCAATTAACACGATCCGTGACAACGGGATTGTAAGTCACACGACCTGTTACAGTTGTCGCTGCGAAAAACAGCGTCGGATGTTTGCTTCTCGAAAATCTAAGATTTTTGCTTTTTTTTACGTATACCAAATTTTGATGTGCTCCGATCTGCTAATTACGAGAGAACGGAAACAAATATGACGTTGGTACAGGCTTTCTTCCCTCTGTACTCTCTAACTTCAAATATATTCTACCATTGTGTGCTTTCGATTGACACTTCTTTGAACGTTATAATGTTAATGCAAACGTAATAACTAGATTGTGGATTCTCATGCATCTTTGAATCTTTATGGACGTGGCTAAAGGAAGAAGAAATAAGATTTAAATAGGAATTTATATCGTTTAGCAAATATTATAACAAAGGCTATATTATTTATATGTATTACCTGTGTGTATTGCGAGCGCTTTAGCAGCCTCAAATTTCCCATAAATGCGTAGAAATTTGGCTAACAAATATCAAAAGGCAATGTATATGCTCGAAAACCAGAAGGCGTGACATCCGCCAATTATCGTGAAAGTTCGACATCCAAAAATGAACAATGCATTCGCCAATTATCAGTCTTTACGAGATTTGTTTCGTGGAAGTTTCTCAATTGCGAAACAGGAATGGTACGAAAATGAAACCGTCATACGCGGAAGCGTCAGGTCCCAAAAGAAGGAAGCAATGATAGAGGTACTGAAGTTTGCTGAGATAAAAGCAAAGATACATATCAATTTCTTATTTCCTGGACTAGCGAGTAGCCAAGAAATACAGGACACACCAGTCGATAAAGGAAATCTCGAGGAAAAAGAACAGAACGGTTCGTTCCTATCTTCCTTTCCTGTTTTCCGTTTCCCAACGCGGACACGCAAAGAGTTTTAAGGGGCTTCCCGTTCGACCGGCCGACGGCAGGCCGGCCAAACTAGCGGCACGAAACTTACTCGCGAGGGGAGCCACTCGTCCGGTTCTTTTCTAACGAGCAACACATTTCTGCAACGCGTTCTCCTTTGCATTGCAAATAGATGTCTAACGAGAACTCTATGTTCGACCTGGCCACTCCTGCAAAAAGTTTCTGGGATCTAGATCTGACGCGTTTCCTCAGAAAGTTCCTAGATCTATGCCAATCACGATGAAAAATGAAAATTAATAGCGAAGATTCGTACCATTATCGTAATCGAGAGTAAAGTATCGATAATATAATAAGATCGTTTCTCAAGATTTCATGATAAATTTAACGAATATTATTCCCGAGGAAAGTTACTGCGAATTTCCTGAAAGTTTCTAGATCCTCAAAAAAAGATCGCTAAAGCAATTCCTGTTGCAACTATGGTTTCTGGTCTGTTGAAATTAACTTTGAACCAGTTCCAAGAAAGAAGAAGAATGACAGACATTTCAGTAAAAATTCCCTTTTCTATATTGATCTAAGATATCATAGTATTTAATAAGGATCGTCTCTTAAAGAGGAAAATTATTATATAAAGAGAATTTTGTAAGAATTGCTAATCGATCGCTTGAAAAATCATCCAAGCGATCGTCCGGATGATTACACTGTTACTCTTCAGGCCAATTTTGAATCCAAGAGAAACAGGAGAATCTCAGTGAATTCCCTAAATTATAATAAAAATTCCCTATGTGCGTACATCAATCCTTATATAATATATGATAAAATAAAGAAACATGGTAAATAAATTTTTATGTAAATTAATTGATTTAGAAGATTAAGTGAATTTTCATTCTTTTAAGTTCTGATTATGACATTTAATACTCATAGAGGAAAAATTTAGTCCGAAAATCGATCGAAATCTGGATATGTTTCTATAATCTGAAAATATCGAGAATAATGGCGACTGAGATCTCAATCAAAGATAATTCGTCTCTTCCTGAAATTTCGATCGGTATAGAAAATAAGGGGTTTCTTTAACCGGATACGCCAACCCTCTAAAACTGGCATAACGTGTCATTCCTGAGGAAACTGTTGCCACGTTCTAGGGTCTAATTGGCCCGTCAACGTCTCGTTATCCTGATTCTTTCACCGTAATCCAAGCTCCTTCCTTCTTTTTCTCCCTGTCCTTTTTCTTTCTTTTTTGTTCTTTTTTTTTTTTTTTTGTTAAAAGAAGACGTCGTGACAGCTGGTACCGAGATCCCTGGTAGTGGATCGTGATTGACGGTCGCATGAAAACTCGTCCCTTCCTTGTTTAGAGGTATCTACATTGAAGTTAAGCTTAGTGATAGGGTAGCTTAAAATTCAGCCTGTCAAACCTGTCGACGATAACTTGAAAATTTCTTAGTTTTATTTATAAGGTTCCTGTTATACAGCGGCGTAATAGAGTAGTTTAAAGTTTCGACTACGAAACCAAACATAGCTATGAAAATTCTTCCTTCTACTTGGAGAATCTTGTTTGAGAAATTATTAAACCTTCTTTTAACTGAGATGCAACGTTTCTTTAGCCGTTGCTTGACCGTTACTAATAAAAAAACACGTATGCTTCGGCAAACACGTTTGTATATTTGCACTCTTCTCAAACAGTACGTTGATTTGGATTTTCCATACCCAGATTTGTTTTTCCCTCGACGATGTCAAGCCCATCTTTCGAGCACCAAAATGTACTTACTTATATAGGTACAATTAAACGTACTATGCTTTCGATTTACTATGTTATCGTTACGAGACGCAATTTTTCACTTCAGCATTTTCGTTTTAATTAAAACCGATTCATACTCTGGCCATAAATTCTTTCTACTAACATTTCCAACTAATTTTACCGAAAACAAACACGTTCGTCTTAATAATTTGCACGTAGATAAAAATTGTAAAAATTGTTAAAAATTGCAAGTAAAGGTAACGTCGTGTTAACTGCTGCTCACGGTGAACCGTAAATAATTGCACGATCTAGTACGTGTTCAGCTAAAATGTTGAAGCCGCGGTATCTTCCTGCCACACGAGGATATCCACCGCGGCGACCTCTGTTAATTACCATCGTTAATTGGCCGACCTATCATCCGAGAGACAATTATGGAAGCAATTTACGAGCAGGCGGACAACGCTCGATATCCCGGTGGCGGAATCGCCGTAGGTAAGTCGCGAGAGGTTCCGAGGGATAATCGGTTCTTCGACAGCTTGTCCCGGTTCCTCGGAGACAGTGCGGGCCGCACGCACTCGGTTCTTCTGACGATTGCGTGCATTCCCTGCGACGAAGAGTGAAACGCGGCACGCCAGGCCGCGTATAGCTGTGAAACGCACAGCTGTTAAACCCGCAGCTAAAAAGCATACTAAATGACCGGCCATAAAGGCCGCGTAATGACTGCCACGGGACACGCAGGGCGCCCGTTTGCTCGAACTTTGTCCTTCGGTAATTGACCCTCACTATGGCAAAAATTCACTACGGTGACTCCGCTTTTCCCGTAACTTTGACATTCTCCTCAAACGAATGCCGTGGAATTCTCAAATTGCCTCAATTTGGAGAAAGTATCGGGGCTCGTTCGAACAGTTGGTTGCGTTTTTATGATGAATTTTTATCAGGTAATGAAACAAATATTGCCCTTAGCCGGCTACCAGAGAGAATTAAAGAGGGACGCAAGAAATTCGCCAGGGAAATAAGTTCTTTTGCAAGGAGATAACTATCGAAGCTCGTATATTCTGGAAATAATATTTCTTCGTCTTCTTTAACATTCCAAAAGTATCGCTCGCTGTAGCGTTAAAATATTCTCTGTCTTAATAATGGTAGTTTTGGTTTCTACAAAGCAGCGTCGATTTTTGAGAAGCAAATTTATGAGTATTTTCTAATTAACAGCAGAATCTTGGTATCAAGTTGTTACATACGAAATTCCCTTTCGACAACGCTTCGATTATAAATAATATACAACGATAGAAAAATTGATTTATCAATTTAACAAATTTGTATGATACAATTGGACGTCTGATACGCTAAATTTTAATCTACAGTCGTTATATAATATTTCTCTCCTGTTCTAAAGTAGTAAACTCGAAATTTAAACGCATAACGCGGCAAATACGTAATGTGTCTGCTTAAAATGCTCATCAGCTGATCCAAATTTGGAAAGAAGCGCTATTGCAAACAAATATATTGCACATATACGTGCTAAATATGTTTTATTGGAAAAATACGATAATAACTCGCATGTAAAAGGACTTAGCGGCTGCAAGAGATCCGCGAGCCGCGGGTTAAGAACCGCGCATCTGAAGAACCACCTTGTGCCACCTTTCCAACCGCACCATTCTCACCCCACAAGATCCAACAATCCAAAACCTTCCACTCATCCATACCTCCCTGCAGAAGGAGCGTCCTACCATCTGGAAATACCTGTACTCGAAACGAGCGAACGTAGCCCGTGTCAAGTGCCGCACGATTTGACGCGGACCGCTCCGCTCCGCATACCAGGACCACGACGACTTTATGGGCGGCGTTCGTCGCTTGGATTCTCGTTGAATTCTTTCGATCGGGGTTCCTGGCGACTCTCGATTCGCCAGGGGGACAGCGGGGTGCTTCAGTCGGATTTCTCGATGGCACGTCGCCGATTTCACACCCTAAGTGGCGCGGTGCCTCTGTTCCGGCCACCAACACCGCCTCGCCCTTCCTATCGCCACAGAGCGCATACAAGTAGCTGCTGGCTGAATAAAAGATGAGATTCACACCGAGTCTTGTTCGCGGCTCTCTCTTCTCGCTTTTTCTGTCGTTTCTCGCGGCGGCGGCGGTGGCGGTGGCTGCGGCTGGCTGGTTGGCTGGTTGGCTGGCTATGCTTAATAAAGTGACTTCGGAAGCGGCGGGCAAAAGCTTCGAACGAGAACGCGCGGGACCGGTCTACGGACGCGGTGAACACGGCAGAATGGAAGCTGGTGGCTGAACACAGGAGACCGGTTCCGATCTTCATCGGACGCTCGATAAATCGGACGATAGCGTTAAACGCGAGTCCACCGTGTGAGTTTCTCAGGAGACGCGGAGGAGTAGGTGGATGATGGACCAGGATGCGTCTCGGATGTTGGCTTGGGGCTTTCCAGAGCTTCGCTTTGCATTATTTAGATCTTTGTTCAAGTGTAATAACCAGTTAGTTGTTTTTGACGAATATACTCGTCATAGATTATCTTTCACGGTATGCTTTTCAAAGAGGTTTGCAACAGCTAACTGGTTATGGTGTGCAAATTAATGATAAGTCTGTAATCGGAAGACAGTAAGTGCTAGCGTCTCGTGCAATCAGCAGACTATGAATTAATTTGCTATGTATGCTCTAACACATATATGATACTTACCATTAACATCTACAGGTATTATCTAGTAATAGCTGTTTAAACACAAATCAAAATTCAAGTTTTGAATTATAACATCAACAAGCGTTTTCGAGAGTTTTCGAAGCGGTGATATTTTAATAATAAATACCAGATGGTGTATCCAGTATTAAATAACAACTAGAATATTACATAGCAAATTAGTTCATAGCCTGGTGATTCCACAAAAGGATAGCGAGTACTGTCTTCCAATTATATATAATAATATCATCGTTAACCCGTACATTTCAATCAAACTCGAACATCGTTGTCTAAAGTATAATGATCTCGTGTAATTACATTAATTTATTACGATCCAACCCAAATGTTCAAATTCTCATGAACGATAATTTATATACTACACTAGGAACGAAGGCACTTTGACGAATATAAAATTCTGTAAGCTTGAAATAATAGCGGCAAGAGTAAGAGGAAACGGAAGACTCAATCACGAATGGGTTAAACATCGAACAAATTCGGATCAATAGCCGTACAAAGACAGCCATCATCGCATGGAATAATCCTAACCTATCGAGGAAGCCTGGACGATCCGTTGGAACGGCGGGAAGGTTCATATCCATGGATCGTTTCGCAATGCAATTTAGAGGCGCGTCTAGGACCTAATTGGACCGTCAACGTCTCGTTATCCTGTCTCCCTGTCCCGTGACAGCCGGTACCGGCGTCCTCGGTTCGCAGTTTTCAGTCGTTAAAAGCCAGGCCCGCGATCCATCGGGCAAATTAAACGTCCCACGGAAAGTCTCTTCTCGTCCTCGTTCCCTTATTGATTCGTAATGGTCGGACGCTCGCTGGCGTGTCTCATGCAATCTCCCGATATTGCGAAAAGACGATGGAACGCGGTCCTCTGCGACGAAAACCGGTTCCCAACCGCACAGAACCGAACGTTCGAACCCCCAAATATAGGGTAGGCTAGGGGTTATTTGAGACCAGAAGTATATTAAAGTCGAGTTAAGTGATTCACGTGGTAATTAGGCAAATTTGACGATGAAAAGACTACGGTTATTCGTGGAAATTTTCATTCTTCTCGTGACAATTGGAGAAATGAAACTTGGGAAGAAACTTGCCTCGTCCATCGATTATTACAAACGAGTGGCGTACTTTGGATGTTTTATTCGTGTTTGCGTATTACGCGTATGTTTGCACTTTCGAATATCCCATTATTGCATAAACATCCGCGCTCTAATTAGCGTATTACCGACTAGTGGTCTGTCCTGATTAGACTAACAGATACTTATGCAAATTCATATTTCTGCGAATATAATTAACGAAATGGTACATAAAGGTATAGAATTATTTCACCTGCTGTAAATAATACAACGAGTATTATACTTACGGTATTTTCTATATTTGTGTTTTCCTAGCACGCGCACGTTCGGCCTATTTCTTCACCATCGAATTTCTCATAAATTCAGAAGAATCGCTAGTCTACCCATGGTATGAGAAATTTCTCATTGTTTCGTGCAAAGTTGAAGATTGAATTTCACAATGCTGAATTTAAGGTAACTCGAGTAACCATTCGTTAGCAAATATCGTTTAGGGTATCTTTTGATAACTGTAGTATCGGTGATATTCCAACGGGAAACGTTGACAGTCATGGACTCGAATTATCGATGACGCCGAGCGTATTTGCATAATGACCAGCGTTGTATAATTAAATGGAACACGTACCAATAGATCGCTCGTCCGCCTCTGGTATGTATGCACGGTTTAAGTTTGATAATATATATCGGGTGAAAATTTCAGGAGAATTTCGTCAGTTAATGGAAATTTGTGAGTTCGACAGATACAATGAAAGTTTGAGAAGAAGATGATAAATTAGATTCAGTATGTTATGATATTGGTTAGTATTAGGTTGTTCCAAAAGTTCCTTTCGTTTTATAAGGAAGTAGATGCACAACATTTTTTGTTTTATATTATTTTATTAACCCATTTTATTTCATTACTACAAAATGGATCATACATAAATCCATAAAATAATATAAAACAACAAATGTTGTGCATCCATTATTTTACTTATGAAACGAAAGAAACTTTTGGGACAACCTAATAGTATCATAGAAGAATACGAATTATGTAGTAGGAAATCAATCACAGTTTCAGTTCATATACTCTTTTCGTTCAGAATTGTTTATATTTTGAACTAATTTATGCCAAGTATTAATAAATCCTTCTTTATAAATTTAAAAAGACTTCGACAATTTTGATCTAAGAAGACTATTCGCTGAGTTACGTTTCACGAAAAATGCCCTACTTGATAGCTACATTCTCGCACCTTAACAAAACCACGTTAAAAACCAACCGGTCGTTTCTACCGCAAACTACGTATCTGTGTTCTCGATCACGGTACAAACATCCATCAAGCCACCACTGCAACCCATACGCTCGAAAGCAAACGAAACCTCTGTGCTAAGACAATCTTTCAGCAAAGAAAAAAGCCTCTTCGAACGCCGACTAAAAGCGGTGTTTTCACCCCGGGGACGCGACGGATCGCAGACAATCTTGGAATCCCGATAAGACAGGGGCGTGCCAGGTGAAAATCGGCTGGCGGACAGAGGTTTCCGTAAAGCCGGAGCGTAATCGCGGTCGTCTGAATTACCGTGGTCGCACTAATGGCCAAATTAAGCGGCGTTTCTATACGGAATTACGGAAGCCGCCGCGCCGATATTTCAAGCATTCGCCGCCGTTAAGGCGAAGTAACGAGGCGAGATAAGGCGCCCCACCGTACTTAAGGCCCTTAGGGCCCTGCTTAGGGGCCCACACAGAAGCCACCGCCAGCTGACTCACCCCACCACCGTCGTTCAGGGCCCAGAAGCCTATCTTCGTCGAACGCGCAGCGCCAGACCATCGTACTGTCCTCCTCCACGCGTCTCAGTCGGAACAGAGTGTGTGGGGCCACGCATTTATTTGATGGTGTTTCACGTTCTCCGCGGAGAAATTATCGCTACGAGGTATGCTCACTTACTGTGACCAACCGCGCGAGTAGCAGTGGCTTTGAGTCGCTTTTGAGATCGTTGTTTCACGCGTCAACGTTATGGACGATCCTCCAGGTCCGGCTCATCCTACACTTGCTTCCTCTGGGCAAAATTGAATTGTGCGACATAGATTCGAGTTTCTTAATTATTCAGTTATTAAGTTATTCAGTCAAAAATTGTACGATTTTGTATTACGAAATAAGATTAGCTTCCGTGTGGAACGTTTTAGCGTCAGGTAGAAGAATGTTTAAAAAATATAAATCGAAGGGGAAACTATGCAAAGGTTGATCGCGTAAGTCGCAGATTGAGTTGGCAAGGGAACTTTAGAAAATCATAGTTTGTCGTACCTGGATTTCTTCAAATTTCATTATATCGTAGAATGTGTATAAGCGAAGGAAGAAGTAGATGTAGAAGTAGTAGGGAGGATATGAAGTAAACCCTTGAAACATCCTCTCGTAATTAAAATGTTGAAATTCAAGATTCAATTAATTTAGATTGACTGGACAAAGATTACAAGTTAAATGTCGCGTTGATGCAACGTCGCTCCTTGATGGTATAATATTATCTAGAATTTTCAAGTCTTAAAATCTTCGATCCCAAGTCAGCTGTGTGGAGTGTTCGCGTCACGAGGATCTGCATTCACATAGCGTTTGAAAGATCGTTTCCTCGTTTCAGGCAAATTGTGACAGCAGTCTGGCGTACAAGTTAGCGATTGTTATAGCGGTTGAGTAATTGAAGACAGCTGTGGGTAGCGGAATTTAGAGAAACTCGGCTTCCCTTTAATTCGTGAGCATAAATTACGTTTCCTGCTGATACTAATCGGCCTCGTTGACGTTTACACGGGGAATTACAGGGTGGCTAGACAAATTTCACAGATGCTCATGGAAATAGAAATTATTCCGCGACACCGCAGGTGTGGTGTAACAAAGGCAAGATTCTACAGTATAATTCACACATGCTGTGGGAACACATTAAGTAGCGGATTCTTTTTATTTCGGTGTCGCATCATCGTCGTTTAAATTTGTCGTGATCAGGTCGCTGATCGCTGCTCACCATCCAACGTTATCTTTAATTCGTTCACCAGGAAGTTTCCAATTTTTCTTTGACTGATTCATCGTTTGCAGTCAACAACAGATCGTTAAGATTATCGGCAACTGGTTGTCAGCTGAGATCAGACGCTGCAACCGATCTTTCTGCCACTAGATCGTACTTTAAAGCGAATTCTTTGTTTACAAAGAATAGCTCGAAGTAATTTAACCTAACGTTAAAATTGCGAGATTTTCTAAACACGCGAGAATCATTCTTTCGTTTATAAAAATTATTACGTCGAATCATTACCTTTATGCTATCCCAAAAAGATTTTAAGACAAGTATAAATGACAAAATTTTCAAAATGCAGAGAAAATTCATATGCTATCGAACATCGAAAAACTCGGAAACTTATAACAGAGGATGAAAATAGATATCCTAAAAATACCTCATTTTTGGAAGAAGGTCATTCGTGTTGCACCAGTTTCCGTCTGTCTTCCACGAATCGCGTATCAACGAAAACGATTATCTCGATTCATTCGACGTACGTGTACAACGCACGCTTTACAAATTCGGCAGATGAGCGGCATTAAACTCGTGGAAAAGCTCAGTGGTGAGCGATGAATGGCATTAAAATCGTTCAAGGATGACCGAGGATTAAGATCGCGTTTCGGTGTGCCGAACACAGAGGGACCTTTCGCCTGTTTTCCGGCCAATTTAGAGCGATTACGCGTCCACGCCAGATCCGCCCGATCCTCCCTCTCCTTCTTCGAGCATCAGGATAATTGCACACGCCAAAAGATATATTACATATACCAACCTGTCGCGAAGCTTGCTCGTTCGCCATTAGCACCGGCAACGTGATTGTTTCCGGGCTGGCAATTTAATGCACCGGGTTTCCTTATCTCGCACGACCGTGATTTTTCTTACTCCAACTTTTATACTAACGACGTATCCACTACATATACATATTCATTTACAGTTCATACAAGTTCAGATTTACATCATTCAGTTACATACACATTTATTACACTACCCAACGTGTGTCTTTTTTTTTTTATACGAGGATAATCCAGACCGTATAGCTTTAAGAAATTAATTTCCATATAATCACCTCTCGCGTTTAAGCATTCGCCATTCAATATCCTTGGATATTATAGCAAACCGACGATATCCTTGACCCTTATTCGAACGAAAGGGATTTGATGTCAGAGAAGTGATTGTTCCATTATCGGAATATTTTTGTCTCCCTGTAAATTCGAATATCGGAGACTCCACCGTACTACGTTTAACAAACATGTAGACCGGCGATTTTCGATCTTTTTCCTCTCGTGACGCACATAAAGTAATCACTGCGATTATTCTTATATATGTATATTACACACATTATACTTAGTTCAGGACATTTCGACGACTATCGTTGTTCCGGTAGCTGTCACCTCTTCGTTTGACGATCTTAGGAGAAAGTGCAGTTGAAATATGAAAAATTCAATTCGGAAATAAATTTACAGTATGTGACATAAATGACGAATCAAACTTTGAGGAGAGACAGAGGATCGGGGAGAAGCATCGCTTCTTCCACATACAAGATCAAAGCTTACTATACCGAAGCATCGTTACCCGCGTGTCCTCGGTTTCCCTATCAGTAGATTCGTCCGCGGAGCGGGCGTATTAAAATGACAGAAATTGGCCGCGCCCGAGGTGCGTTGTCCAATGGACGGGCCGGTGGGTCCCCGTCATTTCCATATTGTAATGTCCCGTATCCTGTCGAGGCCGGCCGATATTATGCGCTAACAAACCATTTAGGCCAGGTGTTAAATTGTCTGTGACGGGTTGGAACGGTCGATACCCGGTTGTCGTCTCCTTCTTCGGCCCCGCGTAGCGTAATTCTTGCGCGTGTAACCGAAAGATCGAGTCGTTAATGGCTGCAAATTGGTCAGAAAAACGGACCCTGGGTGCCGACTGAAAAAAGGTCCGCCCGTTTCCTGTTTACGATCCATCGAGACGACGAACGAGGACTCTCTGCCTCTCTCTCTTTCTTTTTCAACATCCTTCTCGTGGTTTTCCTTTTTCCTTTTTTATCATCTTTCTCTCTCTTCTTTAGAGGGCCCACGGTGACTGGTTATAATCGATTCGATCGGCCAATTCTTCGGACGGAGTCATTAGTAGACGGTCGTCATGAAATTTAATCCTTCGCTGCATCGCGCGCTGCTCTCTTCTTTTCAACCCGGGACCCTAAAGAGTTGTTTATTATGTTCCTTTTTCCTGCGCTTCGTCAGGGCGATCGTAGTGTCCGATAGCAGGTAGACCGGCGATCAAACTGTCCACCTAATGCTGGCTAATAAGCCATGGGAGGAATAAAAGTTCAGGTTTTATTGATATCAACACTTCCTGCGTCTTTCGAAGAGATCGGTGGTCGGTCAAGAACGTTGCTCATTGGTAGCCAGATCTTTTGATACGCGTGTTTAACGGTTACTGAGTTTTCGGAAGGTTAAGAGCGTGATTTTATCGTTTGATTCGGTTGCAGTCGAAATGTTCAGATTATCGAGTACAGGAAATCCTAACCGATATATTTTAATCCTTTCTTTTACGATCGAGCAAATGTTAGTTCCGAAGAACCGAACGAAGCTGGCGAAAATAGTTACTTTCCCAATCTAATTACGCAAGAGAAGCTGACAGTTTCAGAGATGAATGAATATTCTCAGTTGTATACAGTTGTATCTATTATGCTATTTAAACGTAAGCAAACGTACTAAATTTCGTATGATTTCGTAGTACTTCGTTTGAATAAGAAAACCTCGACGCTATGAGAATGAAATGCACATACGAGTTTATAGAAACTGAGAAAAAGCGCTTTAAAGGAAACCCAGCCACTGACGATTGCCGGTAATCGAAAAGAATTTTGGCCATTTATAATTATCTTTGCTAAACAAAATTATTTCAACCAAGATACTGATCCTTGCAATTTGCTAATAGTCCAATTGGAATCGTTACGATCGCCTTGTCACTATAGACTCTTCTTTATTATCCTGATTTGAGGGAACCAAATGGATAGTTGGGTTAGCGACACGCGTAAGAATTGACTTGGTTACGTTTTGCAGAGAAAAGACAGGCAGAATCGAGGGATAATAATAGGCGAAATTTCTGCTGGTGGCGATTCGCAGGAAGTGACTTCCGGCGCGGCGTCGAAGCGGCAACTTCACGGATTCACCTGTGTTCCACGCGAATCCTCCAGGTGTCCCTTCCTGTCTCGCTGTGAGAAATTCCTAGACCGCTTGGGGAGCGTCTTTTATTAGCGGAACACGTCAATCATTATCATCGTGGATTTTTTCTACGGACATATGGTTCCGGAGAACGCACTGTTGCAACCGTTAGAAGGTTAATTAATCTCTCGGAAGTATCGCGATACTTCAAAGAAAGTATCGTTACTTCCTCGAAGGGAGACGGTTTCGGAATATTTCTGTCTTTAGAATGCCAGGCATTGGGTGGATCTAAACGTAGAGAAAGTTGCGTGGAATTATAAGAAGATTAGATTTAGGAAAATTAGATTAGGAAAAGAAGATAGATACAATGTGGTCGGAATATTATGTTACGTATGGTATAACGACATAATATTATCGCAAAATATTATATTCGTGCGACATAATTATACGATATTATGGCATGATATTCATGATATTCATGTGATATAACGTAATATTACAAAATTTGTATTCATACGATACAATGATACCATATTACCATACAATGTTGTGTTTTACCATGTATCTACCATTTAAGACCTATATTTATCAAAGCTGCTCTACTAAAATTGAAGTTCGGAGCATGTCCGCCTATTTTCGAGACACGTAATCCAATTGAAATATTGCAAATAGAACATGGCAGGATGATTTTGCGTTGTACTAAAACTATCTTAGAAGGTTACAGCGTCGTAAAATTTACTCCCAAACATTAGAGGATTAACCGAACCAAAAAAGGATCAAAGTGCAAGCAGAACCAAACTCGCTGAAAGGCCAAAGCTCAAGCTTGATCTAAAAAATTAGTGCGGAAGCAAATTGAGATAAACACGAGTTCAGAAAATTCCGAAGCTTCAATCGACGTGACAGCAACTCCTCTAGTAACACGAATCGACGCAGAACTAATTGTAAAACGAATGAAATTGGAAAGTTTGAATATGATTTCACGTTTGAAAGGATGTAACAATAGCGCGATATAACGGCAGACCATCGTTGTCGTCTTCCCCTAAGCGTCGGCTGCGCTCGTTTCGCAACACCAGAAACCACTGGCGTGTCGCGGTCGTCCAGCAACGATTTGACATATGGGACACTTCCTACCGGCGTCGATTCACCGTCATTATTCCGCGTCCCGCGGTGCACGCGTGTGCTGCACGCCAATAAGCGTCACGCTCGCCCGCCGGACGCGGATTCGATTATCGTTCCGAGGGAAATTAAACGGCCGCCGAATATGTGGGATACGCGCGTTACGGACAGGTGCATCTTTCCTTTTCCGATGGAAAATTCTATTCAAAAATTTCTACGCTGTCAAAGATTTCATACATAAACGTTGAAACATGTGAAAGGAAGGAAAAGAAAGAGCGGGAGACACTAGTTTCTGAGTACACAGTGTGCGAGGCATAATCGACGTATACATTTGTTCGCAACAGTCGACCAGCTGAAGGTTTCTTAATGTATTAAACCACAGTAGTTGGTAGAGTAACGTATTATTTCGCGTGTTTCACTCTGATGTATTCCACGAATTTTTATATTCCAATCTCGCTATTGTTTCAACCAACAGAAAGACGTAGTATTGGCAAAAAGAACCTCTAAGATTTAGGACAAGAACTTGGAATAAAAGTTCACGCGCGATGGTGACAGTTCTTTCGCTTTTTCTTGGCGCTTAAGAAACTCTTAGTGATAGAACTGAGAAATAGCGCTTTGTGAAAAAGCCAGCTACTGACGATCGACTAATCGAAGAGAATTTTGATCATTTGTAATTATTATTCCTAAACAAAATTATTTCAACCAAGATACTGATCCTTAACCAAGACTTTAGTGATAGAAAAACGCGACTAATAAAGAAGATCGTGCAAAGAACGCAGCAAAATAAATAACGTTTGAAATTCTTGAAATATATATCCGCGTGTTAACGCTACTCGCTGCAGGCTAAACCATTATGTCCAATTACGTAGAAAGTGGACGTCTCAACGTTCGTCTCGAAGAAGCTTGCCACGAGCCACCCCGCACACCATCACAGCACACTTTGCATAGAAACCAGGAATCGTGCTGAACACCTCGAAACTCGCTCTCGTCTCTTCTTTCCTCCCAGTCGGAAAATAGCATCGCGACGAACGACACGAGGTAACGCGGCAGGGCGAGAGGGGTGGTTTACGATAAATCACCGAAAAACGGCAATTTCCGCGAAAGGGGAAAACGGCGGTTGGCTGTGACGAGAACATATTACGGACGACAGAGAGGTGTGCAGTGTGTTTGACCAGCGGTCCCACAGGCTCGTTTGTTCCTGCGCCGTGCAAAGACACGCGCATCGGAGCGTGCACGCGTGCAACGCTCGCGGACGAGCGGGGGCGGCGGCCACCACCGTCCCTTTATAGATTTGTAGACGAGACCACGGTCATTCGACACTGCGTTTGACCACACCCTCGGTTGTACCAAGATTTATGGCGCTTCTCCGCTACCCCCGCTCACGGCTCCATCGTTTCCGCTCGATCCCTCCACTGCCCACCGCCAGAGGAAACCTTGTTACCAATTCCGATCGGCAGTTTGGATTGTAACTACCGTATCGGTCCGCGTGCCACCAGTTTCCAGTTTCCGTGGTTGCGGCAAGATTTCGGTGAAACGACCTCTTAATTATACGCTTGTCAAAGATTGATGATTGTTTACTGTAAATTTATGTGAAACGATAAGGCTACGAGTTGTTAAACGTAGAGAGTAACGAGGCGAATCAATGAGAAAAATTCGGTCGAAATGAACAATAGTGTTTTTTAAGAGAACAATGCTTATCGTTTATATCGTTTATTTCAATATTCCAAAAGTTTGATGACTGACAAGAATTCTATTGGTTTCTAAATTTCTTCTGATTTTCAAAATATCTTTCTCCAATTTTTTAAACGTCTATGCCCTCTCTACTAATTTTTGGAATATTTCTCCAGGCTTGAAAAACTTGCTTCGATCGTTCGCTAGTCGCTGTTGCGTTTTTCGACCAAAGTTTATCTCTTCGTCCGAAAATTCCGTCATCGTCTCGGGAATGGTCGGTTCCTCGTCTTCTTTCTTCGACGGCGATGACGACGGCATAAAAGTTTTTACAGCTTTTCCTGGCTGACCGGCAGATAATAAAGTTTTTGCGTTAAGTGAGGTTTCTAGTAGCCGAATCGATTACACGGGTAGTAAACTAGATAAGCGTAATTACCGTAATCGATATTCCTTGGAGCGGCATTCCGTGAAGCAGCCGGCCCCAAATGACGGCTACATATGGTGATCATAACGAGCGTGTCCTTAGGGGAGGGAAAATGTCGTGTTGCCCTTAAACGACCCAATGGAGTCAAGTTAAAGGTCGACGAGTAGGAGAAAAAAGAGAATATAACGGACGAGGTACACCTGTTCGCCCGTGATAAACCGTTTTAACGACGTGTCTCTTTTAATGGCTCCAACATGCTCACGCAAGAGATCATGTCTTTGGTCATCGCTAAGTACCAATAGTTTAAGCGTTTTGTGAATTATCTTCGAATGAACTTTCCAATTTCTATGGATATATTTACAGACGACTACCCATAGTCAATACGATATTTACTTTATAACGTAAACAAAAATTGCTGATTTGTAGATTAAAAAGAAATCAGCTTTTACTTATTACTTGCGTATAAGCAACTATTGACGTTTTATAGATCCTAATGCGATCAGTAGAAATATTTTAATTCGTAAGACTATCTAATTGCACGATTATTAACAATAACATCGTTTAAGCATTTATGAGAAACTAAAAAGCTCAAGAATGGATGCAACGGAGTACACAAAGCTGTACAAAATATCCAAAATGTAGCACTTGTTGCAACGTTAGCCTCTGCTAGTGGCATTGGAAAATTAAAAATCTGCATGAACCCTACAGTCTGTGATTCACGAATTGGTTTGTTATCCAAATTACTATTTTGCAGAATAGAGTTCGAAATCAACCTTAATCTCTCTAAACTCTACATAAAATCTAATCTGAAAATCAAAAGACTCGAGAGATACATTTTCGCAAAATATGAAAAATAATCTGAAGAGTCTTCGTTGCGAGACAAGAAGCGAGAACGATCAATCACGAGGGTAACAGAAATTAACATTCCTTCCGGGAACATCTTCAACGAGCTGCCTTTCGAAAGAATTTTCCTCTTGACCGAATAACTGAACGAAGCCGGCTCGATTTCGTCTTTTTAAAGTATCCGAAAGTCAGTGGGCTGCTTTCTTTCTTCTGTCTTAGGGACGATTATTCGTGCGGACACACAGATTAGCCTGTTGGTTTGTGGATCGTGGCTCCAAGGGGATCAACCCCAAGGATTAGCCCCCGGTGTGGATGAAGAGATTATTTTGCGGAGATAAGCCAGGATCGCTTGTCGGATGACCAGGATCGGTGAAACCGAGTATCACTGGATCGTCTGAATGGGATATTGGAACTTAAAGCTAATCGTATCGCGTGACAGGGAAAAGTCGAATTGTTTGGAAATAGACCAGGCAATCTTCTTAAATAATTGACAGGCTCGTAACGAAAGGGATCCACGTTTCTGTCCAATATGTTCCGCTTTTAATAAACTAAACATTCATTATGTCGCATAATTCCTATAAGTACGTATATTTGTCGTTATATCGCGGACCAAGCGTGTCTCATTAAATTATAATAAACTAATAAATTATAATAGAATACAACGATTAAATTATGACAAGAAGACAAGGTTTTTCTAGAACCGAGTAATTTTCATGCTACAGCAAGTCGAAAAATATATATAGAAAAATATGCGACAGAAATCTGCTCAATTTTCCTATTCCCTTCTCTCGTTATTTCTAAGGCAGCAGGAAATCTAAAAATTCTATCGTGTCTTAAATATCAATTAAATCCGTTCGAAATACTTTGTGCTAATGGTACCTATTTTCCTCATTTACCGAAGCTGCCATTTTATAAGCACGGAAACCAAGCTACGAATTAAAACCATTTCTACAATTTTTAATATCTCACGAGCTAATGTTTTCAATATCTCGATTCGTGAGAATGCAGGTCGAAAACACGAATTACGGTGCAGCCAGTAAATATCGGACGAGATCACACGATCTTATCCAAGAGACGTGGCATTTTCCCAATTTTACGACTAATAACCGGATGAACGAGAGAAGCGAAACGCTGGTAAACACGTGGAACACCGGCAGCATCGTGCTTATTCCCTCTGGAATAAATAATCCTCGTGGAATAAATAGGAATATGCTCGATATGCAGGAAGTCCTTTGCGCGTCCGTCCATCGGACGAATCTTTCGTCGCTTCCGGCGCGCCGCTGACAAATGGATCGACCATTTCCTCGGGTACAGAACCTGAGGGGGGTGGGGCCACGATTAACGAACGTCGACAGAAAATTAAATGACGCTAATAACCATTACAATACACGGCCACGTCGCCCCGTATCAACGCTACCGACGTTCCCACGTAGCCCTCCGCCATGATAATTGCTGAAGTCGCACAAAGAGCAGCGGATCGATGAATCGCTGCGACGATAATAATCAGGCCGCTCCGATTCGTAGAGACGTTCCAGCAAGTCGAAGCTTCTGTAAAAATTGCCGGCAAGTATTCTACGATCAGATTGTACATTTTTATGTCAATTTATATTTTTTATGCATATTTATTTATACTTTTGCGTATAGTATCGATTTGAAAGTAGTTCCATCTGTTATCGAAGAGTTTTCCAATGTATGGTAAGTTGTTTGAAAAGGAACTGCCGTGCAACACGAAAGAGACTGTAACAACTGTATTTCTAGAATGTACGCGATTTGTAATTATTATAAATTTGCAATAGCGAAACGTGAATTGTATCAACATCAACTTAATAATGGCAAAGGTTGTCCGAAAAGTTTCTTTCGTTTTATGAGGAAATAATAGACGCACGTTTTTCGTTTTATATCATTTTGTCGAATTACGTACGATCGATTTTTTTTTTTTTTTTTTTTGTTGAGATAAAAACCGCGACATTTCACAGACTTCGTTTCACGTTTCTATGGAGGTGCATTGTTGTAAACAGGTTTGCGAAAGAAAGACATTTTTCGGACAACCTAAGTTTCACGGAGATAGGCAAAATAAAAATGAGTATCCTCGATATAAAATAACGCCTTGCCATAATGTTCCACGATCTATGAAGTTCTCTGAACCATTAATTAGCAGTTAAATTGTTTACGATGACAATGGTTTTGCGACGGAAGGAGCTCGCTTATCATTTCTCAGGGCAGATTCTGGAAAACGCCGATCCAACCCCATCTTCGGAAAAACCTGAAAGTGATTAGGGTGTGACTTCGTTTCCGAATTTCTCGCCAGGACACCGTGGCTCCCCATAGCAACCCCCTGTAGCGCGGCAGGTTAAATGGCCGGTGCAAAAAAGTCATAAAATAAGTTATAATTTGGCGCAGTCGGCGTCGCGATGCTCAATGTCCTGTATGATCACCGCCCTCTCACTCGACTGAACTTTACCCCCTCGCTTTCTGCGACAGAATTGAGATGACTACACCACCTCTACACGATCGTCCCTGTTTCCCGAACGCGGCTGGTCGTTCCGAGTCTTCCCTCGCAGTTCGTTTTATCTTTTCTTTCCTTTTCCTTCTTTTGCTTAGCCACCGCCTCTTTTCTCGCAATTCCTCGATATTTTCGCGTGGCGCGTTTCTGCACCACGGAAGACGCCCTATCCAATTCCAGATTAATTGCAGGATCCAGCGGGGAGGTCAAGGATCAACGAAGAGCGAAAGAGGGATGGAAAACATGGGGTTGTTCGTGTTACCGCGGGGAGAACGCGTGGCGAGTCGATGACGATACCACTCGCTCGGGCTGACAATAATTTGGTCACGCTGGTTTGTCGTTGTTTTATTGCTGCTCCAAGAAGATGGTTTCGGATTCGACGATATTTTTATCGATGCCGGCAGCGATGGTTAAATTAATTTCGTTCGCTGTAGCGTTGTGGATTTATTGCGCGAGCGAGTCACAAATAGATATCGGACAAAGGAAATATTTATTTCGATGTGCAGTTTTTCAGAAATTTCACGTTCCATCAATAACTTCGATTCCTCCAAAATTTGTAATATTTAATCGACCAGTCGTGTTTTTCTAGCAATTAATTTCCAATTGATAGCTTTATTAGCACTGGCAGTAGATACGGTGCTTAAGCGAATCGTACAATATTCGCGAACGTAGAATACAAATTACAAATAAACGTTCAGATTACAATGAAATATATCAACTGTCAAAAACTCTACGAATTCCCCGTGCCACTCGATACTCGACGCTCAAAATGTGTAATAAGGCAGAATTAATGACAGTTTAACGAATCATTTCGTACGGAAAAATTATTATTACGAAAGAAAGGTTCAGGAATGGCGAGTGCGCCGTCTTATAAATCGACGATACGAGAAAGATCCTTGAGAAAATATTGCTAACAACTTTTTAATGGAAGCTTAAAGGGGTCTAGGCTCGCGAGATCCCCATAAACGACTAAACGACCAGCTGGTTGCCGCGATAATGAATTAATAATAGGCCCGGGCCGATTGTAAAGAGGGAAGTGATAAAACATAAAAAATTAACATTGTCCAGCGCGTGACGAACGACGATCGCGTGTTGATAAGAATCGTACGCGAAACTCCAATTGTTTCTTCGCTCTTTTACGCGGCGCCCGTAGCTCGTACTCGTGACAGCTTATGTCACAAACGCGGACACCATGACGGGGCGACGTTGAATACCACGTACACACACGATTAAAAGAGGAAATTGCAACGACACGGTGGCTTGGTAAAAGAAAAAAAGAAAAGAGAATATAATTCGATCCCTTCCTCGCGTTTTTTATTCGACGACGCTTATCTCAGTTTAATTGAACCTTTTAATATTCAGCAGGCTTGAAAACACGACTCCTCCAATTGTGCAATATAACAGGTTAAACGCGGGCGTCGAATAAAATGCGAGCAACATGGAACCATGATTTCTCGAATAAGCCACCTGGCGCGATTACCTGCTATGCAATTATCAAAGCGGCGGCTTAAAGATTGCATGAGTAATAAGATAAGCGGTGTGACCGAATTAAATGCCTTTATAAGGAAATATGCGAGGTACGGCTGTTACTAAATCAAACTAGCGCCTTACGTTCAAGTGAAATTAATTAGCCATTCCGCTGTAAAGTAGAATTAACCACGCCCAATCTACATCAGACGCTCTACATCCTGAGAAAGGGAAAAAGGAACAAAGAGGAAAAGAAAAGGAAAGAAAAACGAACCACACAAAAATACTCAATTGACTTAATTTGCTGTATAAATTCAGCCTGTGGGCCATTGGAAAAATATCCATATTAGCACACCTTCCGTCTACGTGAAATTAATTAGCCGTTTGCCGCAAAGTAGATTCAGCCACGCCCAGTCTAAATCAGACGTTCTACATCGTTAGGAAAGAAAAAAAGGAAGAGAAAGAGAAGCTGGGCAGTGAAAGAAAAGCAAACGACGTAAACACGTTGTGTTATATCGATAGAACAAATCACGAATTACATCAGAGATGAATATACAGGAAAGGAAATATCAATTCTGATGTACGATTTTTCAGAAATACCATATTCGGCGATATTATGTGCAGGAAAAGAGAATCCTACCAGAAAATACTATAACTAAATTGTGGATTTTTATGCATTTATCAGAAATATAGAGATGTCAAAATACACAGAATAATACGCAAAAATATGTGAAATACCCAAAGTATAACGCCCATTGCAATATCTAATAGGTCAAACAAATTTCTGTTCAGGTACCATTTCTTTAATTGCCTGTAGAAAAGTATGAATTTGCATAAATATCAGTAATCTGGTAACAACGTTGTAACCTTACTTCAGGCGAAACAATGTCTCGGCATTGACCATGGTGGTAAAAGGGAGAAAAACGCTTGTCCCCTAAACGTCTTCGCGAAATCTGCGGAACAAGGCACCACGCTGCGAACGCACGTCCTGTTTTATGACTATCTCCTCGTGGAAACTAAACTTATTACACGGCGGGGGGTGGCGACTTGGTTTCCACCCCTTCCATCCTAAAAGGGAGGCTTTTTATTAAATCACACGTCTCGCGTGTTCCTCGCCGACCGATTAATTTACCATGACGCTTCCTTTTGTGGCGTCAGACCGAACTTATCCATATTTCATACCGACCCACCCCTCACCTTGTATTTTCACTTTCCTCGGCGCGTCTTTCGTTGGAACACGCGCAATATTTGATAGGTCCTCGACTATAGCGCTATTTTATGGCATTCTTGATCGCTCACCCTCGTAACACGTGTTTCAAGCATTCCGTAACTCTGCAAATTGTGGCTTGCGAGCTGCTTACGAATTTCCGAAATTGTTCCTGCAATCCTCAAACGCGTATATGTTACCTTATTCGATTTAACAATACTTTGTATTATAAAATGTATAATATATAGTATATAATATAGTGTATATATATTGTATACATATACAGAGGGTTCTACGAATCGATCTAAGTTTAACAACGGTTTATTGGCATCAAATTCAAAAAGATAAAGAATTTATCGACGTATCAAAAGCGTCATCTTCTCATAATAAAAATATATGCAGCCATTTAAGGAATCCTAACGCTTCCGAAATTCTCTTTTGCATCAGTAAATGGATTCTTGTTAAACTATCGAATTTAATTTAAATATTGTGGCCACTCGTTCACAAGCCAACACACACACACACAAACGTTAAAAACACATACATACGAATATTCAGAATCTTTGATATATTATTTCTATTACGACAAGCTTTGACCACTAATTGTTCCACAGAGTGTAATGGATGTTTACATAAATTCGTATTTTCGTGAGAATAATTAAGAAAATGGTATCCAAATCGAGAAGCTGTCACGCCTGCTAAATATTCCAACGAATGCCTCCAATCGTGATATTTTATATATTTCTGCATATTACGCGTATTTCGTAAACTTTGCATTAATCTGTACGAATATGTGGAAATGAATTTTCAGAAGTAAAGCGAAAAAGGTAACGCAAATTTGATGGTTACATGAATATATTGTGACAAAGGGAATTAAATGTTTATCCTTACGTCAGTTCTAGACGCATTTCTGTCGGCGTACACTAATAGAATCATTTATCGTCGACGAACCTTTTGTCGAGGTCGAAGAAACACAGACAAGGGTGGTTCCGAGCAAAAGGGGGTGGCGAAAGGAGTTCCAGAGTCCTGCAAGGGACGGCTAATTCCACCGTGATCGCATCTGATCGATGTCCCTCGACTGCCCTCGTCGAGAAGTTATTGTCCTTCGTGCTCCTTCCAGTCCTGCCCTCGCCTTCCACTCTTCTACCTTCTGTACCTATGCTTCGATGGAATTTTTCAAGCTGCTACGATATCACCGAGCACGAACAAATCGAAAATTTCCACGAAATCAAATTTTATACTTCGTGATTCCCCTGTTCGAAACTCAAATTCTTTCGTTACAGATTCTTCGTGTAACGTCTTTGACGTTTACGATACGGGCGTTCTAAAATCTTGGACCAATGTTTCATAACTTTACAACGTTGTGACTTTCTAACAATCTACTTTTCCAAAATCCTAGCGGTTCTAACTGAAATATAGAATGCAATTCCAATTCTTGAAATTTGTAACAGGTTCTGACATTTTATATTTTAGAGACTCGCGTCCTGATCTTGGAATCGTACGTTTCAAATTAGACATCATTGCCGGATATCGAACTTTTCCGAAATCCACAGCGAAGAAATCGCAGACGTTTCTATCGAGGTTCCAACATTTTGTATTTTCGGGTACTATGTCTTGGAATCTTAGAACGGTATTTTACAACTTGTCAATTTTGTATTTGAGAATTTTACGATTATACTTCGAACTGCAAGCCGCCTTGGGAAATTTCATTTTTCCAAGATCCGGTCAGATCAAACTACAGACACTTTTATAGCCAGTTCGTTCGATCTCCAAGCTATGGACTAAAGAAACGTATTTGATATTTTAGAGTTTAGGGTATTGCGTCTCTAAATGTTAGAATGTTACATATCTTTCGAGCGAAAATTCTACTGTTGCAAGATTCAAACAAGCCAAACTACAGACGCATTTTACGCTCCGTGTAAATCAGTTTTCTTCGATCTTGCAGACACGAGGGACGAAATTCGAGGTCTTCGACTTTAACAAGTCCCGGAAAAGTATGCAATCGAGGACAAAACATATGCATCTCGTAGGAGTTGGCACATGGACAGTTTCCCCGGTCCCCAGCCAGCATGATTCTTTTATTTTACTTTCTGCCGTGCTCCTGGACACGACGTGCTCGATTTTCGACCCTCCAGCTCCCGAGGAAACAAAGAGGAAAAGTCTCTGTCCCTGGGTAAAAAGGGAGCGACAGAGAGTGCGAGAAGGAAGATAGAAGAGAACATAGGACCGTTCTAGCGGACGAAGAAGGTCGCATATGGTATCCTCCACCCCCGAAAGTTTCGTACTTGGGGCAAAGAGGAGAGGGTGGTGGCTATCTACGCCTGTCCCCCTCGACTCTGACCCTTTTATCTTATCTCATGGCCGATAGATAAGCACCGGCGATAAAGCTGCCGGACGAAATGAAGGCACCGTTGGCGTGGATGCAGTCGCCATTCCTTAATTAAGTCCCGACGACCGTTTATTCGGTTTATTGGCTTGTTTGCCGCGTGCCTTTCCCTCGGTGACGAAGATGCTGCCGGGAATACAGCGACGTTACGTTCGTTTATGGAATTGTTTCTTTCTCTCGTGTCTCTTCCTCGCGTTATTCTTCTTCGTGTTCGTCTTCTGGGGGGAAAAAATTGGTGTAAAGGGAGATAGATACAGCAACTGATGAAAGAACGTTTAATGTTGATAACTTGCGAAGTAAAACTTTTTTATCATATTCGTAACAGTCGCTTATCCTGTCACGTATATTATATTTATTCGTCGTTGTTGTTAGATGTAATTTTGTTTTTCTATGCTTCTTATTTTATACACTTTCTTTTGTTCGCTACTGTATACTTTAGCTTTCCAGAAAGCAAATTGCTCAGCTCTATCTTTCATAAACTTCTCAGTATCTAATCTAATTAATAGATTGCGGCTATTAAAAATAGAATCTAGTTAGAGAATAGTTTTAATTATTAGATATTACAACGAGTACTCTACTTTGAAGAGTTTATGTATCCTTGCGTATTATGCGTATCGTGTGTATTTTTGTATGCGTAAAAATGCGCAGTCCAGTGAATAGGAAATTATTTACTTCCACGAGATCATTCGTTGCAAGAAAATGACATAAACGAATTCCAAGAGCATTTTAGAGAAATTGTAACATTCCACATACTGTTCTTTACTCTTCGATTATAGAGTTGATTAACGAATAGCCTCCGAGCTTATTTTACAGAGGACAGAATGAAAGAGAAGTCGTTGCTAATCGAATGTCTAAAACTATCGACAAAGATGAAAATTAGGAACTGTATATAGATAAAAGTTGAAGGTAAGAAATGTATTTTAATCGTTCTTAAAATAGAATCTCACCGTCAATGTCCAGAAATTCTTACGTATTTCGATCATCGACCAGCAGGAAAATAAAAATTAGAAACGCAGCGACGGAGAGTATATAGGCGAACGTTGAAAGAGATACGAGATAGAGAGCAGGATAGGCGGAGAGCAGAGAAGAGAGCACATTACGTATTCCTCCGGCATCCCTCTTGATCTCCCCGCATTTTTATTGCACTTGCTGCTGGTAAGAATATGTTTTATTTATATTTCATATTTCTTTCTCTGTCTTCCACTGGCCGGTTTCGTGACCACCACGAGAAAGACCGATTCCCGGGATTCGCACAGGGTGACCACGGGATACCAGCGAGATCGACAGGGGGATCTTTCCCGCTCTTTCATATTTCTGTTCCCTCTTTTCTTTTCCTTCTTTTTTCTTTTTCCTTCCCACCGTACCCCGTAATTTCGCCTCAGCTTTCGATTCACGTGCCCATTCCACCAACCCGAACCCTGAAATCAGGCATATCTTCGTGGAAAGCTTTTGTCCAAAAGGTATCTCGCCGTTTCGAACGAGTCGCACGCATTGACAGGAATTGGAGAGAGGGCGCTGCTTTGACCCAGATCATTCGATGGGATCACGCGACAACCCTCACCCCCGTGTTTCGCTTGATTAATTGAACACCGTGAACGGTACTCGTGTTAATTCGTCGGAGTACTCCCCGCTTGTTATTACAACGCGGACATTATTTACCAGCCTGTGTTTGTTCGGCCACGGATTGTTGAAAAACAGGCCGGTAAATTGGAAAATTTGTGTAAAATTTGTGCCAGCCGCTCGCCATTCATCACATAGTATAGCAGCTACGTGCGTTTTTCATGCTTGTATTGGGTAATTGTTTTATGGAGATCGCAATTGTAGGCTCGATACTTAGGCAGTATCGCGAGAAGCGGGAAGGGAGTGGAGCTTCATCGACGCGTTGCGCGATTGGCGGCGGATTGTTGAAAAAACAGATGGAAAAATTGGAAGATTCGATTATTCGTTCGTTGTATTACATTAGAGTCGTATTGCGTGCGTTTTTTGGTATTTATGTCGGTGAATTGTTTGATGCAGATTTACAATCTGGCCAGATACTTTGGCAATCGGAAAAAGAGTTGAGTTTCATCGATGCATTGCGCAATTAGCGAATTGTTGAAAAACAAGCCGACAGATTGGAAGATTTGTATAAAATTTGCGGCAGATACTCGTGATTCATCGTGCTGTACATATTACAGCTATATGTGTTTTTTTGTTTTATGTTTATATTGTTTGATCGTTTTATGGATATTTAGGCTGTTTCATGGGAAACGGAAAAAGAGTTGAGTTTCATCGACGTGTCACACAGTCGGCGGCGCGTAAACCCGGCCGAGGACTCTTTGTAACTTTTCGGGAGGGGTGTTACACGCAATTTGCCACACTTTCCTATAGTAATGACTTCCTCGGCCCCTTCGGCGTATTTTATGGATATCACACTGGCTGTGCATAACTTACAGCCCAGTGGACGAACACGATGCTCACCCTCGTTGAGCGTGAAGCGACCAGACGCCGGGAACCAAGAAGTAAATCACGTCTGTTGATCGTAAAACCGAAATGTTGAAGACTCGGCACGCGTTTATGGCTCGTATATTGCGTATTCGATATAGTCACGTATTATTAATCCGCACATCTTTGATTCTGCTTCCTATCAATAAAATAAGAAATTCTAAACTTCACGTTTGTTCAGTCGCGTCGATATCTAAATTAACGATTATATTTATATTTTTAATAAACTGATGAAAAGAAACTAGAATGATACTAAATGTTACGTGAACCAGTAATCACATATATTTGTTAAGCAGAGGAATAAATCATTATTCAATTTTATGTATGAATAATAATAAAATCAACTAATTTGCTCTAATTCGTTGGTTTCAAAAATTAAATTGTCATTGGTGTATAAAATAAGTAACGAAATAACAAATGTGGACATACATTATTTATTATTGAACTTTTTTAGTTTTATTAGCAATTTACTAACTTTTTTAAAGTATCTTTGAGGAAGCTACTTCATTCGATCTATTCTTCGAAGCTATTGTAACTGACATCTTGTGTACTAATGATTCTCTTACATTTGCTCACCTAATTCGTTCGGATGCTGTAAGCGATTTGAAAGTAGGATTTGAAATGATCAAGGAACCGGCGATATATGCTTTTCATCTACACATTTTTCGACTACCTACCAGAGACAGCGAAGTGAATCGAGAGTTATGAGAGAAACGTATTCCTCCCATGCAGCGTGTTATCATTAAGATATACATCATAACCGTGTGAAAACGCAAGGATTCCTCGGCGAGGATCATTCGAGTAAAAGTACGTGAGCTGAAAATGCTCTCTACAGTCTGAGTAATTTCATTGCATATACGTGACACGGTCTCTCTCAGACGTTCTACGTTTGTGATATGGAAACATGAACGCGTACACGTTCAATTCATGTCCGTACGGACGTACGTACACTGGTTCGTAAAAGTATTCGAAACAATTTAGCATAAAAAATTTTACAGATATACTATGTGTATTGTACGAAACTTTCTGAAATTTCATTACGTTTATTGCAAATGTATATTCAGTAAAAAGTTACTATACATCATGAACATCCGTCTTAAGCATATAATGAATGTTAAATACAGTCCCGCTGAAAACTAAGATTTATTAATATAATGGATGATTGACTGCTTAAATATTTGTATAATCTCCGAGACACATATACGACTACCTGTACCAAATATTTTCTAATTTCTTAAATTAATTTTGTGATTTCGAAATGCGGAAATTCGACACGCAATAATATTCACAAAAGGTTTACCTGTAATATTTAATCCTAATGTTCGAATACTTTCACGAATCTGTGTACAACGAGTTTGATTATTCTATGCAACGTTCACGATTCAATTTTATAGCGTTGAAGCTTAGGTAACGAAAATAATCCCATGTTGCTATAAATGTTCAAATATTTCCGTGTGCCACAGTACATAAGTACACGTGAAAGTCGTGTATCCAGTCGCGCGTGGGAATTTCGGATAATTTGATAAGGATTCATGTCAGCTTGAGATGCTTCTCTTCTCATGGACAGAGTGAGATTCCTTATTCAAGTCGCACACGCGCCGGATGGCTTTTAAATTCCGTGGCCCCCTTTGATGGGGACCGCTTTCGAAACTGCGGGACACAACAGCCACGTAAATCAGAAGTTTGATCCGTTGGACCAGCCAGGAGGCATAAATCACACGCGGAAATTATATTCCTTTTACCTTTCTCTCCTTTTTGCCCGCGTCTTTCTGTCAGGAAGAGACGTATCTTGTTTATGAAGGTCACCGAACAACATCGGAATTAAGACTCCGAGGGGCTACGCGTTTCACCTGTCTAATCCTGTTCGCTTCAGAAATTATGTTTCCGCGGCGAGATTCGTGTGGAATAATGTCCCGTATATTTAGTCGACGCTGATGGCAGGATTCCTTTATATGTTATGAAAGCGAATTACCGCAAGATACACAACGTCTTCCTAGGTTAAATTTGGCTTTTTTGAAAAAATACTGCGCGTAATGTTTAAATGAGTCATATATTGGTCAAAGTAGTAGAGATTATCGAAATTTTAATGCCGAAGCACTTGGTTCTTGGTTATCTTATATAATTTCATCAATTTTCTCTATTTTTTGTTTTATGAGGATATCGATTTAATAAATAAGCGGCTCAAATAATATGAATTTCAAAAATGAAAATGAAAGAGAAAATTTCTTCTATCGTGTCGCATATCTATGAAATGATACGTAGCATAATATAATTATTTTCCGGTAATTTTTCCTATAAAGTATGTTTATAACGATGTGTAATTGTATTTTAGAAAATAAATTGTAAGGCTACCTTTTTCCACGAAAGACATTCAAAATTCAAATATCGTGCACGTGATACTTCAGTCACGTGACTGTTCAAAAACTTGACATCTATCAGTCTTGCAGAGTTATATTTCTCACGTTTAATTTATACTTTCATAGTTCCATTCGTTGTAACACGCAACCGTATTTATGAATTTCTTTGAAAATGTAATTTAAATATCGCGCGTAATGTGAATAACATAAACTATCGCGTTTCGAAGGATAAATAAAGACGCGGGAAACACGTGTGACGTGTGGTCATAATCACCAGATGATTCTTTCCACTTTAATCAATTTTAATCGATGCTTGTGATTTATGTGATTAGTGCAGTGGTCGTGTTCATCACCTACACGGGAGTCAAATTAAAACTAGAAGAGTGGTTTGAAGAAACAAAGTATGTAACTGTACACGTGATAGTATATGATTTTTGAGGTTATATTAGCTTGTTGCTCTGTTTCCTCAGATTTTTGCATTCATTTTGTATGACATTTTATGAATATCATTGAAAAGACTTCACAGTGATGCAGTAATTGTTAAAAAAATTCTTAAGTTACAAGACATTTTTAAAATATTATACATTTTTGTATTTCAAGATACTTGTTTAAGTATCATTCGTTGTTTGATGATTCTAGCTTATTGTGCATATTTTTGTTCATAGAATGAGTAGATTACGTCTGAAAAGAGATAATTCAACGTATGAAAGATCCCAGGTTGAAAGGTTATGTCCAGAAAGCCCAAATAATATCGAGATATCTTCTGATGAAAGTGATATCGTGCTAACTAATGAAATAATAGAAAGTGAAAAGGATTCTTCAGACCCATCGATAATAGATACAAGTTATGACGAAGAGACACTATCTAAATTTGAAAAATCTACAGACAGTATAAAATCAGATGAAGATATTAAAGAACTTACGTACAACACGAGTTCAAAATCCAAGACTTCCATGTTTAACTGGAACCAACAAGGTCCAAGTCCAAAAAAAAGAAACATGCACGATCACAATGATTCCGATTCTTCTGATGATTTCAACTCAAAACCAACATGGTTTAAAAAAAAACATAATGAAAAGAAACACAAAGGTAGTCACATTAAACAAACCAAAATAAAAAATGAACCAGACGATAAACAGAAAGAAGAAACTGTGGCTCAAGTGAATATACAACACGAGCAAATGATATCTGGAATTAAAGTGAAGCTTCCTGTGAAGCCTTACTCGTGTCAGGTGGCTGTAATGAATCAGGTAAGAATTTTTATAATTTAAGTATCTAATTGAAGAGATGGAATATTGCTATAATGATTTATTAATAGTAACTAATAATTGTACTTTTACAGCTCATACAAGGTTGTATAAAACAGGAAAATTGCCTTCTGGAGAGTCCAACAGGAAGTGGGAAAACTTTGGCTCTTCTTTGTGGTGTCCTGGCATGGCATGATCATCATGTTGGTGAGTTTAATTAATTTTTTAATTAGTTATAAATTATATACACAATAATGTTATATTATTACATAATTATATATATTATATAATATAATATATACTGTATTATTACATTATTATATATAAATTATATACATCAACATATTACAAATTTTCAATGTCTTATGAGACGATAGAAAAAATGAACTTACATGTATCGACTACGGAACCTCTCTATTTACGGTCACGGTGTTGATAATGTTTGCAAACTCTCTCCCGTATCTCAAAGTCATCTAAACAGTTTTGTAAATTAAGCCTGTCTTCTCGCGTCATGTCTTTGTTCTATTTTACCGATAACTCGTCGTATTTCGTATTTACTTTTCGCAATAACTTCCTGATAATCGGTTATTAGATCGAAATCGCGTTCGATCGAAAACGTTTCACCCCATTGCGACAGATTTTCGAGTGTTGTACAAATTTCAAACTTGAACACTGCTGTCTGCTTTACTTTATTAAAGTTTCGTCGAGTTTCGCTCGAAAGTTCAGAAAGTCTCGCAGACAATTTCTTAACGCGTCAGTACAACAAACGACGTGCTCTGTCTCGCGGGAGATGCATAATGTTCCACGTCGCGCCACGTCTTCGTCGTTTAAATTGGCCGGCTCGTCGCTGCTCGAGTTCGTGAACTTTTCGGGAACTTGTTACTGTCGTGAACGGTCTCGAGAAATGATTGGAAAATTAACCATCTATTTAGAATAAACATGTAGTAGCTTTTACATGTTTGATGCAAGGTCGACTTCCATGGAAAAACGTGGTGAGTAAATACTTGCATTCTAAAATTCATTTACATATATTTATTTAATATTAAGATTTTATTTATGAATTAGAATGTAGAAAGTTAGAAATCTGGAGTTGGAGCTTTCTGATTATTGTACATACTTTCTTCCATACGAAATATGGTAATTCTACACCATAATTTAAGTTTCTATCCTAGGAAACAATGTTTTGTTTAGAATTAAAAGTCAATGCAGTGAAATAATAGGAATCCAGATATTTTCTCATTCTAATACATACTAAATACTGGTAGATAGAAAAAAGAAAAATTTGAATTTCAGCAACCAAATGGACAGTAGATACGATCCTTTGTTTGTACCTTTGTTTGAAAATTTGCTTATTTTAGTCGTTAATCTTTATAAATCTATATAATATTCATTTGTATTATTATCTTTTTATTATGTTGTCTTTTACCCTAAACAAGTTTGATACATCGAACAGACGGAAGAAAAATTTGTGCGTTGTCAGTTTCAATTTTCCTCTCCAATTCTCAATTTCCAATACGAGAAACAACAGAATCAATTTTCTCGTCCAATAAAACAAAGAATCGCCAGCGTAGACTTAAAAATCAAACAAGACTTTTTATATTAAGAGGTTGAATTTCCAATACAGGAAATAAAAAAAGAAAGTATCAATTTTCTACAGTAGTCGTTACCTCCGATAAAATAAAGAGTCGCCAAGATATAATTAAAACCTCACTCGAAATCGCTCGAAGCAGGAATTTATGTGGCGTGCGGAAAGTACGAAGCGTGTAATCAAGGACTTTAGCAGCACGAGAAGGAGAACGTTTAAGAAGTTCCGTGGTGGAAGTCGGGGTGAACCGGCTGTCAGCTTGTCCTCCGGCTGTCCTATTAATTTAAATTATTCGACCATTTCGGTTAGCCCTTACGTTAGCCGGATTCCGTGCTTGTTTTCACAGTGCATGCCGCTAATTGGTCGGGATTCGCGCAATTTCTAAACAATTAGAATCGAGATTGGATGTCGCAATCGCCTCGTCCTTACCGGTACCAGCTCGCGAAAGGACGACGACGCGTCCTTTCCGCCTAGTTTCGCGTCTGCGTTTTACCATTCGGTTATTATTTCGCATTTGCATAATTGCCTGACTACTTTACTTTGTCGCGGTAGTTTTCTCCACTGTGGAAACTATCGTTGGCGGTTGATTTAGGGGCATGAAATGGCAGCGTTGCTAAAATTAGAGGTATACCAAAGGACGAAAAATTACGAGCATTTGGAATTTCCAATGTTTCGTGTCATGTTACTTCGTGAAGCTAATTTTGGCTGTTCGATGTAATAAACGTAAAATTTGGCAATAGAGGAAAGTAACGATCCAAGTTTCTTCTGTAATTCGTGGACTGAGGATGCTCGTGCGTGTGTAGGAAGTTTAGGTGTGCGAAAGCGTACAGGACAGATATACATTCTCTGTAAATTTAATTATTCGACTTTGCGTACTTCAAATTTATTGTGTATCTTATACATTAGACTTTATGTTTGTATCACAGTAATAGTATAATTATATTGTATAAGAGTTATTATTAATATAGAACGAGTACTAACTCGTTATAATATTTAGAAGATAAAATAAATGTCAATATATCTATCCCATTTTCTTATTTGCATTTATAGAAATGTGAATTCGCATAAATATTCACAGACTATTAAATCGTGACACGGTGACTCTGAAACGTTTTTTTGCGTTGAGATTCTTCGATGGTTGTGTAATATTTCGCAACAATGTGAATCATAGAATTAATAGTGCATAATATGAAAATCATCTTTCATGTGTTTTTCCAAGGAATAAATATGACGCGAGAATTGTATCTAAAATTGATCGTCGAAGAGAACAATCTGAGATTCGTAAACGTTTTATCTGATGCTTCTTACGGTTCGAGGAGAGGAAAAATGAGCGTTCTCTATCGACAATCGCGTCATTTCTTATCTGGCAGGAGAGTCGCGACGCAGACGGGCCATTGTCTCTCTGAAAATTCTTTGGGGGTGGAGTTAGGTTCGAGAGTCGGGCCCGATGATTCACAAACTCTTCAGGGGGTTACGTATCATAGCTCGTGATCTTAATATTCGACCGGATACCGAATGGAGACTATAACGTCGCTTCTTCTTTCTTCTATTCGTGATATCTATCGCCGAATTGCGTAGGAGCTTCTGATAAGCTCTGAACGATTTATTTATTAAATATTAATTAGTGAAATTGAGGATCTTAATACTGAAATACTAATGCAATTAAAGTAACAAGTCTTTGATACTAGCGTCATCAGAGTGATGAAAGTGACATCAATAATTTTATAGATTCCTACCATTCTGTATTTTTGGAAACTTAAACGATTTTTTTATAAAATATATAAATAATGTTTTAGTTTATTTTTCTCCTTGCATTACACATCTTAATTGTCCGTAGTTTCAGTATTAAAAAAATGTTATGAGATTTGGCTGATTTTTTGTCCCGCTTCTTGCGTTATATATTTTGTCACATATTTTTCATTTTAGTTTCTTTGATACAAATTTCGTATTTTAGTCGTCCGTAATTCTCTGCCGAAAGAATACCTGATTCGTATAAGTTTCATATAATTTATATAACAAAAAAATTGACTTTCTCTGCCACATTAATCGTCGATGACAAATTTCTGCATTTTCACGAAGGATAAAATTTTGTTCATCCACGATGAGATACACAGTGCACTGTGTATTTTCCCATTGAAAACGTCGAAGGAGCAATTGGAACAAGTCAGGAAGCGCATCGTTCCGCTTCCGAAATCACGGATGGAACCTCCCCGGGTTTCCTCCTCCGCCTTCTCTTCCTTCTCTCGTGACAACGTCCTCGTGAATCTGGAATTATCGAGCACGTGAAACCCCTTTCCGCTTGGCGGATCGAATGTGTCCTAGCGTGGAGGAAGGAAATCCTGGGATTAATTGGTACCTTTCTGATGCTAGCGTATCATCGTTGCCAGCAGTTTCCCTCGCGTTTCCACGCTATGTCGCGTTGCCAGGGGAAAATCGTGCAAGGTGTTACGTACTCGTTTCAATCAGAAAATAACTGAATCTTTGATCTCTGGATTGGAAGATAATAGTAGTAACATAGGAAGATAATACAGATTAGATATATTACATAATAGGGCGATTTTATTCTTCGGTAATTTTTAAATTAAACAATTTTTATTAATTTCTCTATTATGGGTCGTTTTTTCGATATTTAACATTAATTGTGAGAAATCTTTGAGAACATACGTTATACAGGGCGTCACGAAATACGTGGTAGATATTTATAGGGTATATTGTAGATATTAAAACGACGAACAAAATTTGTATATAAAAACGTGCGGTGATTCGACAGGAATAAGGATGATGAAGATTATCATTGCTTAATATTAATCAATGTAAAATCTGGCAGAATTTCTCCTCTTTTCCTACTATATTAATATAACAGATAATAGATTGTTTAATTAATCCGCGTGAAATATATAATTGATATTAAATACACCTTGTTTTTCTCATTCCTGTGTATGTATATTGCCAGATGTGTTTCACATTTTACCAATATAATCACGATAGTCGGGTCTCGTAACAGTGCCAGCGAAATTTCAAAATTGTGCAACCATAACACACTTAACGTGCTCGTAAAAAAGATGTGGAACGAGCGTTCGAATATTTTTCTACTTCATATTGAGCAAAAATTGGCTGTTTGGTGCCCTCGAACGTGATCGAAAGAGGCGCGTGCGGATCCCCGGCGGCCTACTTTGATTTCAACACTCGTGTCGCGCGACACTCGATACGCTTTGTAGTACGCATTCGTAATTAGGCGAACGAAAGAGTGTACTGCGGTGCCTCGATTAGCGTTAGTCATGACAGCCTGTCCCTGCGACTCGGCCCGGGCACGACATGCTCCTTTTTCCAGTTATAATTCCCTTGCTCCTTTAAATCTGCCACTGTCACGCTCCAGCACGGAGGTCGAGTGGTACTGCTAGCCGCCGAAACGCCGTAGACCCGTGTGCCCTCAGAGAGCGGAAATAAATCATTAGCTCCTCCAACCACTGCTAGAAAACTCTCCCTATGACGTTGGTTTAATCGATACACACGATCCACGATGACCATCGAGGTTGCGCACAGTGCGACATTTGAATGAGGATTCGGAACAAGGATGAAGAAATGCATATAATGTGCAGTTTTCCTGAAACTTGAATGACATTTTTTAATATATTCCTACTTTCTGGCTCAGTTGAAATATTTTGAATGTTTATCTCTCTGTCTAATCACACGCGCTGATATTTAAGTATAAATATTAAGTATAATCCACTTTTTCGTTGGCGTTAGACAGGGATCATTCATTCTCTCTTTCGTTTCTTATATATCATTTTATTTATATTATATTATATATTTCCTAATATAGTCTTGAAGCAAGTCGCGATTACGAATGGATTTCACTAAAAAAATAAGGAATATACAGAAGCTTGTGAGAGAACAAGATTCTGTAAGAATGTAATACAATACCTTGTTGACATAGAATAATGAAAATTACAGGATGGTTTGAACCTTCCTTTTTTCGAGTTGCTCCTTAAAAAAGAAGAAAGAAATTTTTTAATTGGAAATTGAAGTTATACATATGCTTGCTGAAGTTTTGCATGTTTAAGGTGTAACTTGACTGTTTCTCAATACGATTTCGAACTAAGTTAATCTTGCTACGTTCTTTTGATCATTATTTAACCAAACGTAATCTGTTTTCGCAACGGAGACATGGTTTCTCTGGTTGTCCGGTGAGATGTGTTTTCCATAAATTAGAAATTTCCGATAGTTACACATTCGTATAGTCTTCTTAATAATTGCTCCGGAATTTATGAAAGAAGAATTGACTTTAAGACCACTTGCAAATTGAAATATTATTCAACGATGGCAAGCAACAAAACAGTTATCAAAATGGAGCACGTAGATGAATACCAAAAATCTAAATTCCGCATATGACAGTTGCTATGCCTCTCGATCTGAATATCAATCAGTGACGTCTAGAAGCTACCGAAAAATTTCGATGTCGACCACGTAGCATCGTCGTTCTTCTCCAACAAAAAAAAAAGAAGAAAAAAAGCAGTAATTCCATAAATGAGTCCATCTTCCCAAATTGTCAGAATCCCATATTACGATATAAAACAACGGACACGAGAAAAATCGTTGATCTCAAATAACGTGAACGTAACACGCAACAACTGGCTCTCCCAGTCCCTTGGGAACAAAATGACAGAAAGTTTAGAATGAACAATTACGCGATAAATCGCTGTGTAAGGCGCGTCCTTTGGCTACGTTACAGTAAGTACAAAATTGCATAAAAATCCCAGTTTAATAATGACTACGTTCTCGATTAAATGGCAAAGTTAATAAAAAATTAACAACGAGTCTCTCTCGACCCAATCTATTGATGGGTCAAAAACCTCACGTCCACCAAACTGCAAAAGCACTCGACCAAACAACAAGCTCGCACAAGCGCATACAACAAGCGTACTCCAGTCAAACCAAAGATTTATTATCTCGTGAATTCAGCTGGTATTAGTCAGCCATCGCTAAAACCCGGCGCTCCTCGTCATTATCGAAGAATCTGCAAAGTCGAAATTGTCTCTTACCGTATAAACAGCAAATAAACGATGTTTCTGGCTTCGAGGGGATAAAGGGGTGTATCGTGAGAAGTCGTGGGGGGTATAAATTTCGAAAGTTTATCGCGGAATCGCATGCCTGCTAATGTCACTTTATTACGAGGCGCAGGTTCGTCTCGACTCGCCGTGTACGAGCTAGAGTTTCGGAATAGGCTGGCCCACGGAGAAGGGGCCATTGTATGAAAGTTGCCGAGTCGCAATAATTATCGGCGAACGGGGAATTATATATTGTGTCCCGGGCAATGTCGGCCCCGACGTCGTCGTGAATCGTCTTTGCGCCTCAGCATGCAACTCCGCCGCGCGGAGTACGCTCTTCTGTGACGTTCTGACATTAATAACCCGCGGCCCGGGTCCTCCCGGGGCTTTTGTTGCGACGAAAGGTACCAACCGTGGTACCATCGTCGAGCATCGTTCCCAGAAACGAACATAATCGCTTCACCGCACTCAATCCGGCTCCTGCTGCACGAATCGTCTGTTTATACCGCTGTCTGAATTGATTTCCAAGCTTATTTGCATCTTTTGGCATGGGTTGCCAGTGGCTTCTTAAGGAATTTTAGAGATTTTGTTGAATTTTCGAAAGTTCACTGACGTTTCACAGCATTTTGCGAAAGTTTGACAAGTTTTAGGAAATTTTGTGAAAGACGAAGCTCGGCAAATATTCGACGAACTTGAGGAAATTTTATGGGATTTTGTGGAATTTTGCGTAACTTTGTACAACTTGCTGTCAATGTTTCTAGAATCTCACGTAAATTCTGTTGAATTCTGTTGAATTTTGCGAATCCCTGGGAAATTTTATGGAACTTCGTAGTACTTTATGACAGTTTGTAGAATTTTCATGTAAGTTTACAAACTCCTGTAGTATTCTGTGAACCTTCGAGCAATTTTGTAGAATTTCACTTGCACATTGTAAAATGGCAATCTTCTATCTTGCTCGATTACTACGTTACACACAGGCAATTTCAAGAATTGAATCGAACTGAAAGGATTCTGTCGCGAGCTACGAAGAACCAGCAATCTGTTCGATCATATGTTAGAATCTCCTTATCTTAAATTCTAAACTATGTTTTTAGACGGTTTAGTAGAAGTTGGCAATTTTCCAACGTCCAACGAAACTTTGTGTGCGATTTCATAATTTTACATGTTGGTTAATTATCATATTTAATTTGGAGGATCGTGGCAGAACATTTGAAGTTGGCCAAAAAAGGGAGAACAAGTGCCGACGGTCTGTTCTTGGCAAAGGAAAAGGGATTTGTTCCCTTGAGGTTTTATCTATTAAAATCTAGACATCTTGAACAAGAGTCGGTAATGGAAGCGGGGCTAACAGAAACGTTGACGTTGAAACGTAGCTAAAACTAAAATCTGTTACCTTTGAAATGGAATATTTTACTGGCAGCGAAAATGTTTTTCCCCGGTTGGTTTTCAAGTTACATAGCATTTTTCACGGGATCGCGTTTCTTGATGGAGTCGCGTTTCTGAGAGAATTTTTCTCAAAAAAAGTGGAGGGAGAAAATGGTTTAAAGGGCTGCGCGGAGGTAGAATTTTTGCAGGTTTCAACTGGTGGCTCGTGAAATTTTAATGGCTCACCGGTAGATGATACCCAATCTTAAAACGAATCCCACTTTATTCCTCCTTCAAAGCCAAATCGTCTCTAATTCGTATCGATTTTTTCCCTATTTGCGTATTTTCTCTTTTTCAATATTCTGTGCGATCATTCTTTACAATACACCATACGATGATATTTATTTTGGAATACGTCTGGATGATGCATTGTCCTTTCTGTTAAATGCGAATTATCGATAAAACCCTTAATATGAATACTTTTAGTCTTCTCCGGTCTTCTTAAAACTGTGTCGCGGTACACATTGGCGTTGACACTCGTATTGCTGTCGAACACTCGTAACACTATCGCAAATTGTATTCATGATTTTACTCGCCATTCGCGAGTATTCGTTCTAAAACAACATGTAAAGACATGTACATGTACATTACGATTAGTGTTGGAGCCTTGTGAAGAGAAACTATGAGACAAAACGCAGATTTAGAAATACGTATCGACTCGAACCTCTACGTCCTGACATCCAATTTTCCTAACGAGAAAAAGGAACAAAATAAAATGCCTCACAAATTTCTCCTAATTGTATCAATAACCAAGAGCCGTGCCATCGCGCGAGTGCACTAAAACGAAGCACGCGGAGGACAGTTTTCGGAAGGCGCTGCGAAACAGCGAGAGGAAGAGACAGAATCGCGGAGGGAGGCGAAAGAGGGAGAGAATGTCGGCGAAAGCGAGCAAAGGAAGACACAAAAGCGTAGAGAAAATCGAAAGGGAGCGAAAGGAGGGCAACAAACGGAACAGAGATCGAGAGATAGAGTGACGAGAACAGTGGAGAACCCTGGAGGAGAGGAGGGAAAGGAAGGGAGATTCAGAGGGGGAGAAAGAGAGACAGATTCTCATTGTGAAGAAAGCTGTATGCGTACGTAGAAGACGTGAGATCCGTTGGACCCGCATGCGGACCTTATTGTGTCCCAAAAGAGCGTATACGGTAGGTACCTTAATGTCGGCATGGATGAAAGCGTGGGCCCTCCTTTGTCTTTCGTTCGTGAAGCTGCCACAGCAAGTAGCGTGCTCTGCGGGTAGCCCTGCACCATTCCTCAACTACCGTTCTTCCCTTTATTTCCCTCTCTTTTCAGCTTTCAGCCGGCGTACCGCTCTTTGTCCTGCTTTGGCATACGCGCAAGGTAGAGCTTGTTCCTCCTTTTTCGCGAATCGCCGAAACGTTAGAGCCGATTTTTCTCGTTGGGGGCTCGTGCGATCGCTACGCGATTATTCCTCATAGGGGGAAGCCAAATGTCTGTGAAGTTCGACAGAAAGAATCGAGAAGCACGACCATATGTGTACTGCACGAGCCGTACGCAAATCAAAGTGGTTAACTCCAGTTTTTGAGAGTTTTGATATTTTAATGGCGACACGCTTGCTTCGTATTCCATGATTCTCTCAGTTTTCTCTGTTTTGGTTTCGATGCGATTTGGCGGATGAAACGGTCGTAGGTAGCGAGGTAATCGCTTAGACTTCAACGTCTTGGAATTCGATCTGAAAATTGGTACAGGATAATGAAAACCATTGCAAATATCGAGATATGATCGGTGGAGATGGAGTAATAACGAAAGAAAGAGAAAACGTTGCAAATACATTGTAAGTTCAGCTAGAAGAAACATCAGAAATGAGAGAACGAACGAGCAAAAACGTGGGTGATGAAAACAGTGATTTTAATCATATAATTAGTGGCTAAGATTGCCTCGCTCAAATACTTGCACCATCTCTGAGATATATATCTGCGATAAATGCCTTGCAGCTTGCATATGCATTTTTGTTTCTTTTCAAATTCGACCAATGTCAAATGGTAATTTCAAAACGTTTCGTATAACACACCTAATTATATTCCTAAAAAATTTCTATGAGTGTTGAAGCACTTTCGCGAGCTACTGTAATTTAGAATAATATGCTGCGTCGTGTTATATCACATCATTATGCCATTAACCAATTTGATTTGCAGCCGAGCAATTTGGATGTGATCTTATTATGATTCAATGACCACGACAGCTTACGTGGTAGTTTTCTCTTTTTTTGTTCCCTTTTTTTAATCTCGTTGACGTTATTTTGACGATCGATTTTTCGATTCGACGAGGATGATTGGTTCCTCGGGGGTAAGCAGGTACGTTCGAAATTATCAAGTTTGCAATAATAAACCGCGGCGTTCAGGGATTACGGGGCCGGGGAACGTAATTGATTGCGTGGCGGCGGTTAACGAGGCCAATTATTCACAGCCAGTCGATACGAAGCCCCGACTACGCTGAAAAAATAATACATCGGCTAATCGTTATTCTGTTTACCGATATCCACCGATACCCAGCCTCGTGGACGTGTCCCAAGGGAAGATTCGTGTCGCTCCCGGCTACCTCTTACTCCTCTTTATTATTTCTATCCTCGGCTATGCTGTGTTTATGCAAAGTAGTGTTGTTTCAGTACGTATTCCCATTAATTTTCAAACATCACGTGCCATGCGATGTTTGAGGTTCGTACGTAACTTTGCTTCTTGTTTCTTCAGTTTTCTATAAGCTTAACAGCCAACAATCATTACGGTGTTGAGATTGAATTCTCAAATGATTCTCGAAAGCCATGATCTATAATTAACCGTTAGTGCGAGGTCTTGAAATATCTCGGATATTAAAAATATTATATCAATTTAATGAACCATTAATTAGCTCGAGTCTTGTAAATACAAAATATAGCTTGAAAATACGATATAATTTCGCAAATACGACTCACCGAAGTATTCGTACAGCTCTCTCCCAATTGCCAACTTCGAATGATTCGTATCTCCTATCGATACAGGTTTCAAAATTTTCAATAATCAGAATGCTGATTAATTAACCTTAATTATCCCAAACATACATGGTCATTAGGCTGCCGCCTTTTTTGGCGTTCATGGGAAACTTACAATTGCAAGAATGTACAGAATGCACGTAGCGTGCAAAAATATTAAAAATATTCAATTTGAAGTAATTGTTATGACCTTGAATAGGCAAATAGATCTCCATTAGTAGGATCCATTTCCTTAATTATGTTAATAAAATTACACACTCGTATTAGAATCCGCAGTCTTCTTCGTCGCCTACAATCCAACAGAAAAACCGCCAAGGCCGTCAAAACGACGGATTTTAGGTTTTCTTTTTTCTTTAAAATTGCTAATAGCATACAGCTATTTTTCCCAAAATCAATATCGATTCTTATTTTTAGATCGAAGGATAATTATATAAATCTATTTACTTGAATTAATACCATTCAAATTATACTGTTTTATACGTATTTAGTGTTAAAGTAAAAATTCTGATCCAAAAGATTCGTAAAGATAAAAATCCGTCAAAATATAAATACAGAGAAACTCGTAAGACAAGAATTACCTGTATCTGTGTAAAATACGATCTACTGGAATTTTCCCAAAAAGGTAGGTACGGTAACAGCGTGACGTTATGCAAGAGCATACGCGGCTATTGATCGATAATAGGATGCAGAATGCTCGCGGGAGCAAAAGGTTCGCGGACAGGTCTTGCCTGTCCCGGATGGTCCTGGTCAGACGCGGAAGATAAGGGACCCCCCAAAGGTATGGCGTGCGCCGCCGGTTGCCAACCAGTCCTGAACTCCTCTCTCGGGTGGTCCCCGACGTTCTCCGGACCCTTTCCCTTTATACGTTCCTCGTTCTTCACCCCTCTGTGCCTTTTCCGCGCTCTGTTCTTCGTCTTTGCTCCTCTTCGTCCTTCCACGATCATGATTCGTCCATTTTCATCGACCGTTTTCTAACTCTTTTCCGGTTCGTGGCTGACTCCAGCAAGAGGTGGAGTCTCAGATTTTTTTCCTTGCGAGGATGATGATTATTAGCGTGATTATATGTAATTAAATATTCTGTAGGTGTCGATTACGGGTTATAGTTAATACTTTATTATGGACGAAGCGATTTCTTCGGGGATTGTATTTATTGAATTAGTAGAGATATCGGTTTGAGAATTCATCACAGTAATTTGGAATTTTTCCTGGCTTGTGCAAAGTAGAGTATTTTCATAAACTTGTTCTAATTATCAATCTAATATCGCTATGTTGCGCCGGTGAAACGAAGAATCTCATAATGGCAAAACTCTGCTTGAAATTCTGTCTTGCGAATTTCTTTCGCCAGAAATTTCTATCGATATCTCTGTAGCATTAGTTTCGAATTGATAGTAATGTTAACGAATGTGATTTCGTACACAAGGAAGAATTCTGAATGTCTTCGAGAAAAAAGGATCCTAAACCAAGAAATTCTCACTTCGTTTCGAGCAAACGATCTTTTTTCATGAACAAGAAAGCAATCGTTAATCCATTTCTTACCAAAGAAATAACAATCGAAAAATCGCAACTTTGCTTCGGACACATGACCCAATATACATAGAAATAAGGAGATGAGACCTGAAATTTAGTCAGAAAGGAAGAAAATCGCAAGGGAAAGCGGGATTAGTCCCTAAAATTTCGACTTTGTTTGAACGTTTGCTGATTCCTTGGAAACGCGTGCTGGCTGAAACAAAGGGTGCACGGTGTTGGAGGAAGAAACGAATTTCTGGAACGGCGGATTAAAAGAATCGGGGGTCTGCGGGAGAGATGCTAGTCAGAAGCAGGGGTCGGCTATCTGGAATCGTTAGCCCAGCCCTAGAACTCCTGGAACGGGCGATTCCAGGACGGCGGCCGATCTTCTCTCGCTGGGCGCGCGGAATTATGTAAGATCGCGGGTCGTCTGGAATCTGCAGGGGCGGCGCTTTTTGAATCGCGAATCCTTTCTCGGAAGTAGAGGGAGATCCTGGAGCCGTGGAGCCGCCAGCTTGGTCAAACCGAGCGTGCAATCGCTGCTGCTCGATCGAGTTCCTTACGCGACTCCACCTATGATACATCAAATACACTGTCGAAACCATGAAAACGAACGACTTTCGGATTGTCTATACTATTTTCTGATGGTTTATGTTTACACATATTTCAATATCTTTTCTTTTTTTACATTCTATCTTCGATATCAATTATTACAATTCATATTTTTTAGAATATAATTAAAAATGTAGAAGACAGTTTTAAATTTTCCATACTATCTTCAGATCATTTATGTTTATACATAATTAGTTTGTATATGAATAAAATAGTTGATATATGAGATGGTAATGTATTCACACATTTTTCCCAAAAAACACGCGTAATTTAAAGTTTGTGATCCTCGCCAGATATTAAAGTTTCATTTGAAATACAAGGTGCGCTAAGATGTTCAAGCTTCTACCGCTCTAACTTTTCAAGAAGAAAGAAAAAACATCTCTGGACCAATCAGTCTGCTACCTTTCACCATAGATTTCCACTTACGCCCCGACACTCGGAGGACCATTATGAGTCTATCTCTCTCTTTCTGTCGACCATGTTTCTCCTTAGCTCTGCTTAATTTCCATAAAACCAGCATCCATTGCCCTCGGGAACGCGATCGTGTTCCCGTTCGTAGTCCTTCCGGCTGGCGCTGCTCGAAGTTAATGAAAAATGACGCGTATAAACCGTCTGGAGATAAATTGACTGTTGGCCTTGAATGATCCGCGGCCCGGTGAATTGGCTCGTCCGACGAATTCGACCGCGCATTCCCTGATGTAATTCACGTGGAATCGATCGTCTCTGTATTCGTGTGTATCACACAGCCTGTGTGCGTTCGTGTATATTTGTGTGGAACGGGCCGACGTGCTGTGGCCATTTTTCGTTCGGCCGGAAATGTTTTGCAGGTAAATTGCGGGCGCCAGGCGCCCCAGCTCGGCCAATTCACGCCGATCCTCCGCGAGCAATTTTTCTCCCTCTCCTGAATCGCGTCGATTTCGCCTTCTCGCGTTCGTTCGTTTCGTTTCATTTCGAATACCCGGCTCTTCCGTCACGATTAACGTTCTGGTGACGCGCTACCGTGCTATACGCATTGTACAAAAATAAAAAAAGAAAAAAATAGGAAGACTAAAACAGGACACGGTGATAGACACTTTTTTGGAGAACGAAGGGGAGTGGACACTTTGAGTTGCTCGAAATTGTCCACATGGTGTTGGCTTTCCTGGACCAATGTAGGATTTATCTGTTGGTCTGTGTAAGTTAGAATGATTCGAACAATGCAGTTGAAAATGTTAGCGATGATCTAGATAGTGGAGAATTATTACTTGGAAATGCTAGGTAGAAATTTGGCGACACGTGATAGGAATACGTACTCGTTTGCGCGCATTTGTGCGCGTGGGGCCTTTAATTTATTTCCAATGGATGATATACGTCAAAGTCTTATCGATGATTTTCATAAATGACGTACCTCGAGATTGACTGACGATCTTCGAATACGGTTCTGTGATTTCCTTAGTGACAGATTGATAATGAAAAAGAACGTTTACTATTTTCTTATGGTCTGAGTAGATACGCAGTGGCGGATAAAAGAAAGTATAAAGTATATTTAGTAAAAGCAATGAATAAATGTAATGATGTAATATACAATACAATATTTATACAGTACAAAGTTGCTAAAATTCACACACTGTATTAATTTTAAACTTTCTTCTATCCGTCATTCTATATCATATGAAATCAAAATTGTATATTTAAAATCTTATCGATAGTACATTAAAATTACGTTGGTGATTCGTGCAGGTGGTTAACCGGCTCTCCTTGTCCAATTTTTTGATTCGACAAACTCAGTGTCCGGTGTCTACATTCGACGATCTCCTTCGATGAATTCATAACAATATATATTTACATAAATATCCACAGTCTACTTATAAATCTGTTGGACTTGCAAACGATAGGATTCACATAATATATATCAATTTGTAAAAGCTAATTGCCGAACCGTGTTAATAAATTCCAACCGATTAGCTCGAGGTCGGCGCCGCCTTGAAGATTACAGGGACCAATACCGGTAGCCAGTGGAATATCAGCATTTTCACGTGGCGAAAGTGCAAACATCGTTAAGATACTTTTTTCGAGCGCGGCGAAATTTACATATTCCTCGAGGGATCTCGAAAACTTGAGATGTCACGCGACGATTCAACGATGCGACTAAATATGAAAAATAAAAAAAAGGCAAAGGCCGTAAACGATGGTGAGGAGCGAGGTTGACGTTCCTTTATTTCTACTAAAGCATCCAGTCATATCGGCTAATTAGATTTAATTGGTGTGCGCCAAAGATCGCAGTAATTCGGGCTTTTTAATTCGGCATAATCCAGCAGTAAAACACATATATTCCCGAACGAATTGCGCGCCGTCTGAATTTCTAATGAGTCGTGCGCGAACGGAATTATTTTGCACGGCAACATTCAGCTACCAAAACGTCCAGCCTTCCCACGCTGGAACTTCGAGTTCCTTTTCAGCCTTCCAAGCTTAAAAAAGAAGAGGGAAAGAGAGAGAAAAAAGAAGGAACAGGGGAAAAGATGGAGCCGAAATAGGAGCAAACGAAGGTAGATGAATGGTTATCGCGGAAGGACGATTGTTTATCTGTTTGCTTTTATTATCAAATTGTAGCATCTTCATGGGAGATTCAGTTGGTCGAATAATTATAGCGTTCTTATCGGTATATTGCAGCTTGTTCCGGCGCTTTGCGAATATCCAAGTTCGCTTCTTCAGAGCACATTTCGAAGTAATTTTCACGTTCGATGTGTCATCTAACCATCGTTCAAGTTCGATATCTAACGTTTGATTTCACGTTTTGGTATTTTATATTATATAAATTAATTACGGATCTTTGCGAATTCGCGAGGAATTGCAAGGCGTTAAAATACACGGAATATGCAAAAATATCCAAACACAGGGCTATAAAAACTGTTTTATATTTAAATTACGTTCAGGCAATGTCCAGGAACTATCGAAGTAATTCGAATAATTTCGAGTAGTGACGTATAGGTGTTTTAAATCTAATCAAAGGCTATTTCAAACTTGTATTAAATCTTCGAAATACGACATGTGGCATCGAAAATTCTGTCCTCTACACGTATCTTAGAAATCCAGGCCAAGCGACTGTTACGTGTATCGATGAAACTACTCAGCACGTTGGCCTTGACAACGCATTTCAAAATCACTACAATTCATAAGATATGCGATATTCTACGTAACCGTGCATCGATGTTCCTTCGAAAAAACGAAACAAAAGTAGATGTAAAAATGGAGCGAACGAAGGCACAAAAGTGGTTATCGAGATTGTTTATCTCGTTCGTTTTTATTTCGTAGCTTCGGAATCCTCATCGAACGGAAGCTCGGAACGTGGAAACTCAGTTTGTCGAATTACAGGATGGTACAGGGAACCGTCTAAATAAATAAATTTTTGATAGGCGGCGCGACGCGTTCGATCGAGCAGCGTCGATCAATCGGCTTTTTAATCGTCACTGTAACGCTCCAATTCCGCGGGAATTTCGCGTGTTCCAGGAACCGAAGGGTTTTCCGACCGCAGACAGTGGAATCTCTGGGAATTAACGGCATCGAAATTTCGATTGTTTTCCCCACCGTTGTTCGAAGGCTGGACCTTCGACCTCTTGATCCTCGCGATCGGCGCGTCCCATCTCGCGCTTTTTCCACCTCTGTTTCCACAGTTTGCTGTGTTCAACGATATAAAAATAGCTTGTTTTCCCCGCAACCCCGTGCGCATCTAAACAGAACACGCGGATAGAAGAGAGAAATTCAACCCCCTGGATCGCGTGAAACGCTTCGTTTTTTTTTCAGCGACTTTTCCGTTTTTTCCCTTCCGTTTCTTGTTTGGCAGAGAAGCTTGTACTGGGTTTTAAGCTTTTCGGGCGAATGCGTTTGGATAACGACGCGAAAAGTTGCGATAACACGAGACCGCGTCCTCTTTTGCTACACGAACTGTTTTTAGCGTGCGCGGTTTTTTTAGCGTTTCGAGTGAGTGTAGTGATTTTTTGACGATTTTTGTGATAATAAAGTAGGTTAGTGTTCTAGATGTCGCTGCGTTGATTGACATTTTTGTTGCGGATATCGCTGTCACACAGAATCTTTCATACTATGGTGTACCCTATTTTTCGTTTATATAATATCGAATTATTTAATTCAGTGTATAAACAGTCTTCGTTATGAAGCATTTTGAACAATTCACTTTAAAGAATCTTCCCTATAAAATCTGGTTTGTTAAGTCACAAGCGTGATATTTATTGAAACTACACGCGCAAATGAGATTCGGGTGATTCTACATGAAAATTTGTATCGAAAATGTACAATATAATTCTTTCCATTTAAGACGGTTTCGAGAAAATGGAATTGAAAAGTTTGCTGTTTGGCACTCGCTTGCTGAATCGAAAAGATGCTCATAAAATGCTACAAAAATGCTCGTTCGATTCTTGCTCGGTCTAAGTTTTGCGGTCTTTACTTGGTCGCGTTCGTGCACGACATAAAGCATTCTTAAATCAAATGGATGTTCGATGTCCGATTCGGCAAGCAATCGCCCAACGACGAAAGAAATCAGAATCGTACGTCGTGGCGCCAACAATTCAGCTGTATATTTAATCATCGTGAATTACGAAGCTTCCGTATTTTACTTAATCGTCAAACTGTGTCATGTCTTGATCATTGTTCGCTCTCCGTATAAAAGATCATCGTTCCTCGGTGCAGTAAACGTGCTGTTCAAGAAAGATCAAGGTCGCGTCGATCGTTCCACCTGCACAGCCAGAACAACTGTCCTCTTCACGACGACGATCAACCTACAGTCGCCTCTCGACTAAACATTTGCCTCGTTTGCAGCGTCATTTCTAAATTTTACCAAAGACAAAATTTCGCCGCGTTAATCTGTTCATCTTCCAATGTTAAGCTAAAGCGGACGAAGAGCGAGCGTCCGCTCCCTCGCTCTAAACGCACTATACCATAAGCAACCCTCTTTTCCCACGAACCCAGCGAACTGCGCGCGTATCCTCGCGCGCCATTCCGTAGGATCGGATCGCGTGTCCAGGTCCAGCGTTTCATTATCGCAAGCTTCACCGAACGACTCCGGGACCTTACCTTGCAGAAAAGCAAGGAATGGTGGCGGCCGTGGAAGGTGGGCGACACCCTCCTCGCTTAGTTAAGTGCAGAAACTTCTCCCGCGCATTCTGCGCGCTTCTCCCTCCCTCCTTCTCTCTCTCTCTCTTTCTCCGTACGAATTTATGGCGTGCATACGCACAATATGCGTGCACACGACGTTGAACAAAAGCGATAGCGCGCGTCGCCGGCGAACGCTAGTGGCGTTGTGTGCGAGCCGTGTTCGCGCGGCTTTTTGCGCGTGCGTGCACACCGGCATCATGAATATGTATGGGTCTTTGCGGAAGATATGCGCGTGTCCTTTTTCCAGCAGCGTGTGTGCGTAAGATCAAAGGATGCCGTCCACCTTCTTTCTACCACCCCTCCCCCCTCCTTTCTCTGCTAATCCTTTCTCTTCGTTTCTCTGCCGGTTAATCGACCACTTCTCTCTTCTCCTCGTTCTCCTACCTTCTCTCCTATCTTTTCTCTCGCTTCTACTCGCATCGTGTTTTTTTCTTCTCCTGCGTCTCTGCGGTTCCTCTTACCCCCACTCCGCGGCCCCTGTCAAACCCCCACCACGTCAACCAGCTTTATTCGCGCGAGTGTACATTACGCGAACCGTAGATTCTCCGTATATAACGTTCTCTATCTCGCTCGTTCGCTCGTTGCTGGATTTTTGTTCTTCCTGTTCTTTTTTCCTTTTTTTTTTCTTTTTCTTTGTACTCTCGTTCTACTCTTTCTCGTTTTGCGAGAACCACGGTCGCGCCTGATTTTCTGCCGCAGAAATTTATCAGCGGCCATAAGCGCGCAACCTGCGAGGCAAATAAACGCTATCGGGTATTTAAACGGGTGTCCGAAGTTTCGGGCCGGCATCGAGGAATAGGTTGGCGTTGTTTTTGCGATGTAACTATTTTCTTGCGATGTTGCTACTATTCTCGTTGAGTTTGATTTTCTAGCGTTCGACGGATGAGTCTCGAAACGATCTATTCTTTTTAGTTTCGAATATGTAATTATACGAGTAAGCGTGAAGTTTTGATGCGTCGAAATTTGGTATAGAAGAGTGAGAATTCACAATGGTTTTGATATTTTGTTATTAAAAAATCGAAAAGATTCTTCGAAAATGTAAATATATAAATAGATACCTGATTACTCGCGATAGGATTAAATAACGAACGATTCGAACAATGGCGAATAGAGCGCGTATTTTTCTATATTTATGAAGAATTCGAGGATGCAAAAATGCGCAAAATGTAGGTCGTTCTATTTTATACGATTCTATGAAAATCGTGATTCGAAGTTCGAAAAAGGATTCAAATAAAACTTCATTTACCCCGAATATTTATCTCGACAGAATGTTTTAATCCGCAACGCGAATAAATCGATAGTTTGGGCAACATATGTACAAAATTTGTCTATTGTTTCGATGAGCTTTTCGTTCTACAATTGCGAAAATGTGAATTTCAGAAAAAGAATGTCTTCATTTAGACTGCGGTAGGTCTTCGTAAGTCCATCGACGTTATCGACTGAACGCGCATTCAACAATCTTCGTCAAAATATACCTCGAGAAAACTTTCAAGTACAGCGAATTAAGTACAGAACTTTTCAAACGCGTGTGCTTTCAGAAAAGTTCCTCGTCAGTATGTTCGTCTTCTTTCATCTTCATGGAACTTTAAAGTACCGTGAACGATGTTTCTGCCCTTATTTTGCCTCTGTTCGATTTCGATTTCTCACATGCCGAACACAGCCTCTCGAACTGTATCCGCATTCCTCTCGAAACAATCCAGTTCCCCCTCCTTTTCATACTATTATACATGTAATTAAATAAATATATAAATAATTATATATATAACCTTTATATACCATTTATGCTGATATACTATTTATATAAACATTTCTCGAATATTTTTTATCAAATATCATCGGTAATTAATCGATAATCGATCAACATGAAAATCGGTAATTGTCGTGAATGATGCACGTAAAATATGAAATTCCTATATCGACTATTCGCGCGTTAAAAAGACACTTTAAAAATTTTTAATAAGTCATTCCTAAAACTGATCTTCGTTAAGCTTCTTGATGATGTGAATTACTAATTATTGCAATAATCAGGCGCGGGCCTCATGACATAATCAATTCAATTTCATATAAAACGATATACAGTGGGTGTAAGAGGTATTCACACAACAGTCGATTTTACAAAAACAATGTAGAACGTTGTTAATTACAATATTTCAATTTCTTCGTCTGATAAGTCAGACCTTGATCCTTTTATATGGGTCTAATTATGAACCTAAACGAACCTTAGTATAATAAACGAGCAAAGTCCTTCCGGGACTTATACAACGAAAAACTCACAATTAGAATACATTTACGATATAGAAGGCACAAAACGAAACAAAATGCTCCGCTCGATGAAAAGCACAAGTAGAGATAGTGCGCGAGGGCGCATGCACTATTCATAGGTTACGCAAGTTAATGTCAGTGTATCTGTGGTGTGGGTCCGTAACGAAGGCGAATTAATACATCGGTTAACATGGATCGAGGCGCTGAGATTAGTCCGGCACAGGAACAGTATGGCGAAGATAAGCAATATATAGAATGTTCAACTTTATCGACGGTATCGGAGAAAAGATCGAGATCATTGTGAAATCTGTTGGCCGCGTTGCAAACTCTACCAATGGTATCCGCGTGACCGTATTTAGATGTGTAAGAAGCCTGATAAAATAGGTTCGGTTGTCTAACAGTGTGACGAGGTACACATAATTTCACTAGATTAAGATTAATGCGAGCTGGTCAATTAACCTACTGTCGATAATTTTGTAAAGGAACACGATCTCCACAACGATACATTATTTGAAGGGTGTAACATTGGATCTACACATTATATCGTTATAGCCGTGGTTAATCCATTCTACGGGAGTATTTGTCCCGAACGATAGGAAACGTACGAACAACCGCGAACTTGTCTTGCATTTGTTCAAGCCGGTTTCGATGTTTTGCTAAGTGCTCGAGTGACAGAGGTATATTACAGACGAGGAAGAATCAGGGACAAATATCCGGAAGCTCTGGTTCGAAAAAAAGATTGGAATTACATATTGATGAGACACGAAAGATTCTAAAGGAAATTCTAAACGCGAACAAGGGATCGTTCCTCGTGTGCTCATTAACTGCTCGTGATCTTTCGAGCTTTCGATCGAAACACCAGATTCTCACGACCAGAGTTCGCAAGTTCCTCGAGGTTCTGTCATTCCACGAAGCAATTCCTCGTTATTATGTTTTCCCTTGGCGCATTGGTATTTCTCCTCGTCGCTCTTCGGCGAACCGCCATTGCGATCGAAGCGCAAAACGACGTGAATTAAACTAGGTGAGAAAATTCTTGGCAGCCGGCGATGAGAGACTACTCAGTCGGATTGCGAAACGGAAGAGAGAAGCGGGCACATCGTTTCGTCGAATAATGTGCCCACAGCGGCGAAGAATCGTCGAGCGAGTCGCGGAAGCGGATGCTAATTAATGACCCTTAATTCTCTTAATTGGTCACTGGCGATCGCGGCGATCCGCGGGCACTCACGCCGCCCCGTGACTTTCCAGAGAGCTACGCTTAGCCCCTTTATGCTTTCCCACAGTCGACTGGCCATGCTACCATGGATCGATCCCTCCGCGCGATCCTTCGATTAATTTTTCAAGGTCACGAATTTCTGATCGCGCCCCCATGCAGGATTCCAGGTCTGGTGTACGTGTCTCCATCTGGTGGACGCGGTGCGAAGCTACTGGCGCGGTTAGAATGGAACAGAACCCTACATACACGGTGACTCGTAAGTAGACCGCGGCTATTTGGAAGGTTCATGAGAGATTTGACATTTTTTATACAAAACGTATACGACGCGAAGAAATATGCGAAATGTCTAGATTTTTTAAAGCGTTCGTTACAAATGTTTAATGGGTAAAGCAAGTTTCCTCGTAGATCTATAATTGTGTTCGTGAAAATGTAAATTTGCATAGAGATCCCGTGGTCTACTTACAAATAAATCTTGAGAATAATCTGCAGAGAAATTCTTTTTTGGAAAGAAAGTTGTTTGTTTTCTTTTTTTTTTAATATTAATAAGATCCATTATTTGATTAAGGAGTATCGTTTTTGACTGCATTAAAGTATGGAATGATAAATACACTGCTAGCAATATGTATTAGGGTACATGCTGATATTTAGTACAAATTGTTAGTACATTAGTTAGTACATTGGTGTAATATTTGTGACCCACGTAGTATGGAGAAAATTAAAGAACGGTAAAAATCTGGTATCTTGGTTGGAAAAATTTTGTACGCAAGACCTTTGAGTATTTTCCACGTAAACTAGTCGTCGATTTATCTACCCATCCATCATATACTCACGCGTTAGTTCGTATTTTAGGAAGTATAATATCTCAAAACATACAACTGTAAAAGCCGAAAACGAATGGGAACAAAATCCCGGGAAACTCGATGAACTGGATGCAGAGGGACAACTATTTCATTACAATAAGTGGGATTTATGCAACAAAAATTTAAATGAGCCGCACACAGAGGAAATGAGCATTAAATTCGTGCAGCAATTCGTTTGGAAAGCTTATGCGCTTCTCTTGGTCGGGATCGCAGTCGTATAAAAGCGTCTGTCCGCAGTATTTGCCTCCTATTCTGTCCTCTTCATCTTTATTCTCGTTTCGAACGTTTTTGTCAACCTATTCAGTTTCGAAAATTTCAACCGTCATGATTCGATTTTTATTTTAAAAGCTCTTTCTCCAATCAGTTTGAACAACGAGTCATCTATGACTCGTCAAATTGAATTGGCTTATCGAATTTGATAGAATTTTTCACCTGTTTAAAAGTAATTGCTCCTACTTGAAATTAGAAATTGAATTAGCTAATTCAAGTTGAGGAAGTTGTACAAATTGCTATTTCATAGTTCATTTTGTATATTATGCGTAACATGTATTCTGCATAAACATATTCTTTGTAATTAATATTCGATGTTTGTCAACGGATAAATTAAGTCATGATTGCAAAGATCATCCACGTTGATACTATATTCGTGATCGGTAATTAAATTGAAACTTTCTGCTGCGATTAATATTTCATTATATTTATTTATCATAATAATAATCATTTTTATTTATGAATAAATTAAGTCAGATCGGAAAGAATTGTCCGAGTTAAGACCAGATCTGTGAGGAATAATAAATTTGAATATTCTGTTGTAATTAATGTGCAACATTCATCAATCATTTTGGTCGATGGACAAAGTAATAAATATAGATTATAGACATGTTAATTCAGATAGGCAAATATTATTCAAGTTGATATTACATCTGTGATCAATAATCATAAATTCAACTATTGTATCGTAACGAACACTCTGTCTGCGAATAAATTAATTCGAATTGAAAGAAACCACCCTAAATTCCTACTAGACCTGATGAATTGAAAACATAAATAGATTTATAAAGACAAGAGGAATATTTTGTACTACCAAATATTCGTCATTGGTATAAATAAATTAATTCGAATTGAAAGAAACCACTCTAAATTGTTATTAGGTCTGCAATCAATGATGATCTGTAGTAACAAACATTTAATATTCGCCAATTATTTCTCTCTCTAATTAGCAACCTCCACATTCAAAAAAGGGAAGCTTCTATACAGCTTCGATGATAGTGAGCAATTTGGTCTGTATTTTCGACTGTTTCAAGCTCTAACGCGTTAAAAAGGGCCATCTAAATAAGCAAAATATCGCAAGGAAATAAGCACTTGGGCAATTAAATGATTGTGGGTTTTGCCATTAGACGGTATTGACAAAATCACTTAGTTGCCAAGCCAATATAAAACTACCTAAACCTCGGTGTAGCACATACCGTGTTAACTTTTATTCCGTCATTTTTATTTCGCTAAATCTAATCCTGTTAATCGACTACTCTACTAATATACATTAAACTAAACTTCTTCTTAACCCGTCTACCTTTCACAATCAAAAGTACGTAGAATTGTTTGCGATACTTTCTTTTTCGCGATACCCTGTTTATTCAAACACCCACGCGTTTCAACGCATTGAACTTTGAAAAAAATCGGAGATACCGCCCAAATTGCTCGTTATTACCGCTGCTTCTTTCGAAAAGACGCATACAGGGGCACTCGAAGTGAAGTCAGGCGAAGATTACTCTCGGCAGGAGAGCGCGGCAGGATAGCGCGGGCCAGAAGGCTTATCGCGACGTCTCCGTTTTGCGCATGTAGAACCGAAGGGGTTGAAATGGGGTGGCTAGAGAGAGGGGTAAGAGAGAAGTGGCTGGTCGTGGGCGTTCGCGATGCATCCGGTAGGAGGTACGGTCGACGACAATGGAAATTAAAAATGCGACTGGAAAGGAGTCGCAGGCAAGAGAGTTGGGACGAGAGCTTCCTCCAGGATTCCAGGATATTCCCGAGCGTGGAAAACAAAGCCGCCTTCGCGTCACTGCGCCCTCCACGCGTCGCGTCGATGAACTTCCATGAAAACCACGTTCGAATATTTATCCCTTTCCTTCTGCAACATCCACCCCTCTTCTTCCATCGCGCGCTTTTGTCTGGCTTCGGTTATCCCACCGATGTCTATGGGCATCGAAGAACTTCGCGGCCGTTTCCTGCGCTCGTTTCGAATCTGTTCAATATTTTAGTACCTTTATATTAGGTTGTAACATATGACCCATGTTCAACGATCGATACTCGATGAATTTAACTGTATCGTTTATAAAATGAAGCTTATACCTTGATTAGGCATCACAGGAAAGTTTTTTACTTGGCTTCTGTTTCCTTAATTATATTTTTAAAAATATCAATTTCCATAAGAATCCCCATTCGAGTTATTATTTTAGAGTAATTACAATTCTCGTCGAATTTCGTGTTTCATTTCAATGCAAAGTAAACATCCCCTGTTTTCCATTGCTAGTTAAATTTTCGACGCTATTTTATGGAGACATTTTGTGTACATTTTGATAGTTCCATAATCCTAGCTGCCACGATCAAAATGTGCTACAAAAAGGAAATATTTCTCATCTTTTCCTTTGCCCTTCATTTTGGGAATTAGAGTCGGTTGGAAACACTCGAGGAACTTTCGTTTATTTTTACAGAAACTGTGCAGTTTAGGTATCGATAGATTCCGAATTAGTGGATATTCTGATAGCGAAAGAATTAAAATGATTAATTTATAATTTCCCCTAAAGGTTAAAACAAGACGTAGCGTTAATTTGTGATCTTCGAATCTAACACATGAGAACTTCATATCGGAGAAGTTTCTTGAATCCTCAACCCCATGTTGCTTTGATAAAACTTCCCAAGTTTTGTATCGAAATGAAAGTATAAATCGCGAGTCTGCAGAGATCTGGCGTCTTACTTTTATCGAAAACTTTTCTCCATTCCCGTCGATAGATCCTGTATTTCGAAATATAATACGTCGAAAATAGTCTACGAATTCTCTTTGAATCGGTTCAAAGAACACATTTATGTTATGTGAACTGCAATCTGACGAATAGAGAATTAGAATTGGCAATAGTAGCACGAAAGATGGGGATGAAAGCGAAATATAGGAAAGTTCATGTTTGTATTTCTATCTTTTGATCTATTTTCAAAATATCTGTAGTCAGGCAATGGAGGTTTTATAGTTACGCGACTGTCGGCCACGTGATACGTAAAACAGAGGGTAAGAACGTAGCCGCTTCGACTCGTCCTCGAGGGTGAAGCATCGTCAAAAAGGATGCGCCGATTCAAGATGCTGCGATAATTCCAACGAAGAAAACGAAATTCTGGACACGAGAAATTTGCGGTGTTACCTGTGTTCTGTTTCGTAATAAATGCGATATACATAAAATTCGATTACATTATATTAATCGTAAAGCTTGCGATTAATAAAACTGTAGAGAAATTCCAATAGAAAGAAAATTGAAGAAACTTCATATTTCCTGTATCGATCGAATCTCCTCGGTAGAACTGGACGATTTATTCTCGAAGTAGTCATCGCAAACCTAAGAAGATCGCAAGTAAAAGTCGATTCTTATGAGAAATTTCAAAAAATAAAAATTATAGTCAAAAGTAGAGGGACTTCAAGTTTTGTATGTCAACGTAATCTCATCCTCGTAGAAATAACTCAACAGCTCCATAAAGAAAACGTCAGAAAGAAAATTCCACAGAATATGAAATAGCCTTTAATCAAGGACAAGAGAACTTGTGTAGCTTCGTCGCAACTCGACAACTGATTCTCAAAATGGCCATCGCAGCAGTTCAACCACCTCATCTACTCAAACAAGAACACCTAACTCTAACTCAAGAGAAAGTCCGTCCTATGACCAAGAGTAGCAAGCAGAGTAGCAGTGATCACTTCAGAAGGAGAAGATACTTCCACGCTAAAGTAAATATACAATTCTCAAACTGACTAGATATATACATTTGTCGTGATATTCACCGCATGAAAAATCAGTTTTTACTTAGGTACCATTTGTTTAATTAGATTTCCAAAGGTACTAATTTGCATAGAAATACGCAGTCCACCTATGATCAAGAGTAGTAGCAGTGATCTATTGTGGGGGAGGGAGAGAGAGAGAGAGAGAGAGAAGGTACTTCCATGTTGCAGTAAATTTCACGACCACTCACAGCTTCCTATCCCTCGTCTCTCTTCTTCCAATTTCCCTCTTCGTCTGTACTTCTCTGTATACGTGTGGTACTATATGAACGTGTAGTACGTTAGTATACGTCAGGTACGTCTGTACCGTAAGTTCTTCATCGGTCTCTCGGTACCTACGCTGGCGATATCCGTTTCCTCCCTTCCACACGCGTGTAAGGCGAGCATGCACGTGATGCACTTGGTATACACGAAGCGAAACCGCCCCGTGCTACGGCACTAATTAACTGATTCTCATTACGTGGCCGCGCGCGCTATACGAGGCTGCGTTTAATGAGACCACCGGTACGGAGCTTCATCGGGCATTCGACCACTCGATGGGAATTTGTTATGATAATATCGATCGGCCAGGAGACACGACCAGTCCCGTTCGCCTCTTAACGAGAGGGCTTCCATTTTGTTTTACGCCGACGGCAAACACGGATACACGCGCTTCTATTTTACGCGCCTTTCAGCGTTCTGCCTTAGACAACAATCTTATTTTAGGGAGAATAAAAATTGGGAAGCGATAAATGCGCTTCATTTACCCTATTGATTTGATATTTGGCATTTCTTTCTTCCTTTTTTATTGGAGATTTCTCTTTTGGTTTTAGAGTAGCTTTATTTTACATTTGTTTGATCTTGACTTTTTCCTGGTTTCCTGATTTCCTTACAGCTATGGTGGTTTGGGTTGGATTCGATTGGATTGATCTTGAAGTTATAACTGAGAAAATGATCGATAGGGATACTTTGATGTTTATGTGATATTTGTCGTCTTTCTTAATTGAAAAATTTCTTTCTGGTTGGTGAAGTAGATTTATTTTTCATCCGTTTGGCTTTCGTTTAGTTTCTTTTCGATTATGATGCTTTGGGTTGGGTTAGGTATCTTCGAGTTAAGCACGCGCAAATGATCAGTAGGTTTACTTTGATGTTCATGCGATATTCTTGTTTTTATCAGAGAATATAACGATAGATTAAATTTATTTTAGATTCCTCTGGTTTGGCATAGTTTTCTTTGCATTATCATAGCTTGCATTGGATTAGTTTTCTTTGATTTATACACGGGAAAATGATCAATAGAGATATTTTCATGTACATTTTTATTTTTATCGAATAATCCTTGATTGGTTTTGCAGTAGATTTATTTTAGATTTGTTTGATTTTTGAATTTGTTTTCCCAATATAGTAGTTTGATTTAGGATAGATTTCTTTGATTTGCGATAGTTTGGTTTTTGGATCAGTTTCCTTTGAGATTTCTATAGCTTAGGATTATCCTTTTTCTAAACTCCTTTCGTAACGTCCAGACTTCCATTTCGTAATTATTTCTGTTAATTTTAGATAATTTCATCTTTTATCGAGGCAGAAACACGGTTATATTTATCCATAAATTTATTGTCCTTATATCAATTTCATTACGGCTATTCATACGTAATGAACATATTCAGCCGAAGAATTACACATTGAAACAGAACCTGCGATATTTATTCGTTATATTATTCATATAAAACCACATTTTTTTTACATTGTAATGTATATCGTTCCTAGAATGTAACATTCGACTAAACCGGTGCTTATATTCTTTCCATCTCTAATTTCACCGTTGTTTTTATTACACTTGCAATTTTCTATCAAATTGTATCAAATTAGTATGCTTATATAATATCTCTATCTATCATTGGTAAACATTTTACACGGTTTCTTTCAAAGGGGGATAAACCGCGAGTGAAAGCGGACGATATATTTGCCCGCGAAAGTGGTGAAAGCTGTCGAGTTAATATTTGCAAAATTCGATATTCGACAAGGTATCCCGCGATTTGTTTGCCACCGCTCGTCGACGAGAGTAATTTGCATCGACGCCTGAATCGGACCTGGCGGACGATTAATCGAGAATTAAATATTACATTTAATAAATCCGGAAGAGGATTAACGCCGATCCGCAACCTTCATCGCTGGAAACTGACTACGCGTTCCGTGCCTGATGCGTTATTAAACATCGCCACTCTCGAAATTACCCTCTGCCATTATCGTGTTTCGATGTATATCACATTTTCGAGCACTTGTGCATTACAGTCATTAAATTTATTTAACTTACAATTATCGTGATGGCGTATCGTTCTATTTTCCCGGAAAATACATCTTTCACCGAGCAATCGTATATTATTAATTATTTAGAGAGAGCTTCAAAGAAATCCAGGTACCCGGAATTTCCTATTATTCCGATTGAATTTATTTATGATATTTTCCAGTTAAAAATAAATTACAAACACAATTCATTTTCCCTGAAGAGCAACCGTTTCGTTCATTTATCTTGATCAAAATGATCTATTTCTCTGTTGAGAGGATAAATTACAGTCTTACGAATTTCTCTATACACAACAGAAACGTTTTCCTTCGGCTTCATACGCGGATCAAAATTATCCGCCTGTTCGCGCGCAAATAAATTACAATCTCGAAGATGCTTGCTTGCAAGAACAGGAATCTTGCTCTTCAATTTCCCACGAACATCAACGATAGCCATTAATATTACACTCTTTCCCATTATTCCTGTAATTTGGAAATTACGATCTGCGAAATTCCTGTGAAAACAGGAATATCCGTTTCTTCGTTTTCCCGATTACGAACGCCGATAATAAAAATAAGTTAAGAATCTCCTCGCATATGACTAAACAACAATCCGAGCCGTCTCTGATAGACAATAGAAAATTTCCCTTTTCCAATTGACCGCGTAGACCAACAGCACGATAGTTGAAACAGAAAGGACTTGAAGAAGAGAAGATGAGTCTAAAAAGCAGCTCAGTCCATATCCCGCAGTCGCAATTTCTTCGTTGCCTGAAAATCCCCAGGAGGAACACCATGGTCGTTTTCCATCACCGAGAAGGAATCGTGGAATCGTGTCGGAAGACCTACGTCTCCGCCGCGTATTATACGAGTGCACTTCGGATCGATCAGTGGCATCGATCCACGGGATCTCCCTCCGCGACGGTCCTCCGCGTCCGACTAAACCGGATGCTGCTCGTAGGAAGAGGCCTCTCTGAGGGATCTCGCCGAGGCGGATGGCATTCGTCGTTCGACTTGGTGCTCTTTGTCGAGGATCCGTCCTCGTGGATGGTCTCCATCACACGCAAAATGCCCATGTACATTGTCCTTCTAGCCAGGAGGATCCTCAATTCCCATTGGACGAAAACCGTCACAGCCACCACGCCCATCTGGCCTTCTATAGAGGCTCACCTATAGCTTCCGAAGCGAGAGAGACTCTTTCTCTCTCGTCTGGTTCTCTCCGACCCGGACAAGGTTTCTTCTCTCCTCCTCTGTTCCACATACTTATACGTGTACGATCGTATATTCTTTCTTATTTGCGTTTATACGTGTAAGTACATGTACACGTGTGTATATTTGGAAACGTGTGCACAATACACGTATGAACAGGTATGAAGAATATATATGGTATAAAGAATATATGGCAACGCATGTGTATGTATTATATGTACAGTGTATACATACATACACACCTATATATACGTATGCATATATATGTATACATAGTGTCTAAAAATATATGAATAATGGACAACACATACGTATGAAGAATTTATACAGTATATATGTATATACAGTGTATAACAGCATGTACGTAGTTCTTCATATATATATTTGTTCCGATATTCTTCATTATTTGCGTTGTACGTGTACGTATATCCGTACAAACACGTATATACGCAGGTAAGAAAGAATATACGGAAACACATGTGTATGAGGAATATGTACAGTACATATGTACTGTATAAATTTTTCATGTATGCGTGCAACATTCTTCGTATATACATTTGTCCGTATATTTTTCCTTATTCACGTTTATACGTATATTCTCCCCATTCATATTTAATATATGTTTCCCATATACGTGTGTACATATGTATATTCACACATATATCCAGATACGTGTTCATCGTATGTACCTATGTTCCTTACTTGCGTTTATACGTGTTTATACATACCTAGGTGTACACGTACACGTTTAATTAAACGCATGCACACGCGTGCGTGTGTGTACGAAGAATCATGCGAGCGTGTATGTGCACAGGCGTGTTCCTCCTTGCACATGCACCGGTCGTCTCTTTGCCCTCTGTGCACACCCTACGTAGAGTCCTACCCTTCTTTTCTGTGGCTCTCTTGCCACGCCGCCTCTCCCGCTTCTCTTATTCGGTTCCGTTTCCAGCCGGAGGGACCGGGAGAGCCTCCGTGGAGAGCGACGGATGAAGAGTGTAACCGGGATTCAGGCTACCCTCGCGCAAACAGAGGAACACAGAGGAAAAGAGAGAGGCAGAGTTATTAGCGAGAGCTCCGAGCCGCGGCCGCGATTTATTTCTGTACTTCCTTTGTCGCGATCGGCCCGCGCCAATCATCTCCTGTCAGACTACTCGAGATAACGAGCCAGGAAATATTCCTGGAATCGAGTGGACGATTATGCGATTACATTTGAATAATTTAAGCACCCTGGACTTTGGCTCCACCTGCACTCACGTTCACTCTCGGTACTGTAGGTTTAGGTTGGGTTTGCGGTTTTCTGGCTTGTGATTAGAGCCAGAGTCGTACTGTAACTGATAGGATAGCGGAAGTGGAAAACTTCCTGGTAGTAGCGCCTCCTTGCATGAGAATATTTTCAAGCGTTTAGTAGGTACTAGCGTAGGTTAATTTCTTTTAGCGGTTGTTGGGGCTTCCAGCGAAAATGTTACAAAATTATCCTGAATCGACAGGTGGAGATTTGTGAAGGAATTTCAAGTATCGCAGATTTAAACTTGCAATTAGTTATACGCTTGTTGAATAATCGCAATACTTTTGGCAACAAAAACAGCTTTAGTATTGGGTTGCTTAAAATTTGCGAACAAGGGTGGATCCTCTGTCGCGGTGAGAATTAAAATGGGGCAAGCTTTCTTGAATTCTCTTTGCATTGACTTTGTATTGCTCTGATGAAATCGATCCGAGGATAGTTTAAATTTTATCAAATTTGCTCGTGTTTTTCTATCTCTATAAATTTAAAAAGTTACTTTTTCACATGGAGATGCGTATGGAATACTTTGTTTCAACTCGGCATATAATTTGTACAAAATTGAGATATCAAACTCGTTAACGTTTTGTCTAGACTTTTTACTAACCGTGATACAGCCTCGGGATTTTTACGATCTCGTTAGCGGGCACAAGAATTTTTAGGGCCTCAGGTAACGTTATAGCATACACTTAAGAAATTATGCGTATTAACAACGAGCCGTTCTTCGATATTGCGAAATTTGTTACGAATAAAAAGCGCTCAAATTGAGTTTAAAATTATCCAAAGAAAATTATCTCGTAACTGGAGACTTAGAAATACCCATAGAGTTTTCAAAATCATATCCAAGTAGAATTTTAAAAATTATCAATTTAATTTTCTCTGAAATTAGTTTAAATACTTTACACCCTCTTCTAAATACGCTTCTTCTTTCTCACTTATCCTTATGAACGAACGATATCCTTGTAATTCTTATGTGATTCTTAAAATCCCTAGAATTTTCATCGCTCTTACGAAAGAACGTAAAACGAACGAAGAATATATTTTTTTTACATTTTATACATTCACGACGAGAACGTTTGCTTGGAACCAGAGATCGGATCGAGTCTATCGCTGAGCTGGTCCTAGGAGGGACAAGGCGCATCTAGGAGCACTGATGAGTTTTTCGAGTGGCAGCCAAGCCGTTTGTTGTTGAACACATGTGAAGGAGGACGAAGCTACTTCGCTTTTTAGACTTTCGTCTAGCTGACCGTACTCATTACTCCATCTTCCGGAGAAAAGCGTGCCTCTTCTTCCTCCTCCACTATAACTCGTCCCCTCTTCTCTCTGTTCTTCGCCTCTCTCCTCTCGTTCTCTGCCTGTATTTCACTTTTTTCCCCTTTTTGTTTTTTCGTTTCTCCCCCCTGTTTCTCCAGATCGACCGGAGAAGGCTGGCGAAGTTAGATGAGAACGCAGACATTAGACGCCACTCTTGACGCACGGTATAACGGGTGCTGTGAAATTTTCTGGTTATCAGCTTTGATAGATCATAGATGGTATAGATCGTGTTGAAAGTTTTCGCAGTTTTCATTTGAGCACAGCCATTTGGGATATTTCTGAAGAATATAATTTCTCTCTTATGTTTCATACTCTTTTTTATAGTGGCAGAAACATAAATAGGTAAATTCGATTTTTTTTTATTTCACGTTTTTATTCAAGGCACTTGCGTATTTTTTGATACATTCAGTGGTTTTGGAAATGTAAATAGAGAGCTTTAATTTAGTTTGCTTGTATTAGGTACTCGAAATGAATATTTTTATTCGAAAATAATTTACAAAAAAAAATCCGGCAGTTTATAACAAGGAGAGCATAAATAGAAAATTTTATAGTATTTGAAAATTTCATATATTTGCGAAAATTCAATTACTTTCCCTCTATCGCTTTGTTACGTTTCCAAAGGTCTAAAATTTCAAATGATTTACAGCAAAAGCCACGGTTTTCCGAGACACTTAATATTTTACCAAAAAAATCCACGATTTTGTTTGTTATCTTTATTAAATATTGGATAATTTATCGTATGAAAGTCACGATGTTTCGCCAATATCACCAACAACATCATACGAGTTCAACGTTCTTTTGCTGCGATTTTGGTGATCCAATTTGACGTTTCTCCTTTCGAGAAACATCTAACATACTCGTCTTATTTATTTACTCTTGAGCGTCGATCGATTTGCTTGGAAATCTTATTACCGGTGCAAGGTTCAACCTCCGAAGGGGCAAGTTGTTTCTTATGCTCCGTAGACCTTCGTGAAAGTATTCGAGGGCGGAAAAGAAGGATCCAAGGATCTATCGCTGTGAAACGCGGAGAAGAGGGGTGGCCTGTAAGCTTTTGAACGAACGAGAACGGAGAGAAAAGAAAAAGAAAAAAAAAAAACGAAACGTGAACTTGCACGGAGGGAACGGTTGATGAGAAGTTGTAGAGAAATGGTCAGTAAACGAACTATTATGTAGAGAGGAAAAGTTAGAAGTGGTGGATCGGTTGGGAAAACTAAAGGGGGAAAGGAGTGCGGAAACTGAGCGCGAAGAGCTCGTGCTCTTCAAATAAGAATGAAATCGAGAATTGGGGCTAGTATGTAGTCGATAAAAAAAAACACTGCTATCAATTTTCAGCAAAAGCGTAATTACTTCCTACTATCAATATCATATAGATTTATCGCGATATCTTTGTGAAATAATAATTAGCAGTTTAACATTTTGTTCTGTGTAACTTGGAGATTACAGGTGATATTAATCACCGTTCGATTGAAGTAATTAAAGTTAGAGAAGAAACGAGATGTATTTTTGTAATTTTATTTCATGCGCGAAAGATTTGGAAATCCTAGTCGATCATGGTGTTCGTTGCACTTGAGATTTAATCTTGTTACGATGCGCGAATTTTTGCATTTCAATCTCGTTCTCATCCTGGCAAGCAAAAACAACTTGCGATGTTTTTAAGGTGAAATCGTACACGCCAGTCAGACTTTCCCCATATTTCGTTCGAATCGAAGGTATCTTTTAGCGTTGAAAAAATATAACAAGGTCGAGAATGATCGGGAAAATATAACAGGGTCAACACGTAAACAATTCGGGAATTGTAGCACAGTTGAAACGCTAGATGTATCGTGTTCTATCTTACGTATCTATAAGAAATGAAGAACAAATTGATTTCATTTTCTCAATTTTGCGAAACACGAAATATATTATATTCAATCTGATTCAAATATAAATAAATGTAATTTTTGAAAGTTCGCATCAAAACTTTGCGAAACACGAAAATTCTAAGATTGTCGGTCTAGGGATCTCTAGAAGCGCATTCTAAATGATTGAAACAGTCTAGTAGAGGGCAAACTAGATTCGGGCGCGTTGCAGCTTTTAATTTAGTCCCGTGGGAGGGCCGCAAAATTCGTTTCATCGACTCGCGTTCCCCGGAGAGAGAAAGGGAGAGGAAACGATAAGCAACCGTTGCTGGGAAATCTAGACGAGCAAAGTGTCCCGCGGGATGTTTCGTATCCCTCTTCTCCGTAACGCGTACACTGGTAATCCCGGCCGTCGGTCTATCGCATAGCTTCTAATTCCTTTAATTAAATACTCCGGGATCTGGCCCCTTTGATCCTCCTTAATTCCTTTCCTCGTACGCGTTTTGCTTAGCTACACGCGAAGCGAGAATATGTTCGTATTTTGAAACTGGAATCATTTACAACGGTATATTAGTAACATTTGGATGTTTTAGCACTTGCAATGATAAATGACGTTTATAAATAGACTGCGAATATTTTATGCGTTTATGCGAAATGTGAAAATGCAAAAATATACAGACTGTGTGTAGAGGGTACGTGATATACGTGCAGTAGAATACTCGTTGTAAGTTTTAATCGGTAAAACGAATTTTTATTTAACTTGTGTTGCTTTAATCGTGGCCATAAACGTATTGACTTTTTTTAATATGGATAACATTTTTAACATTTTTAATATAGATAAAAAAATAGGTGTATATATATGTTGGTTTAAGGTATAAGTAAAGCTATACTTCGAGATATCTGTTATATTTCAATATTTGAATACTAGCAATGGTAAATTCTGTATTTAAATCGAAAAAAGATATTACAATGTACAGATACAATGAGTATATCTCTACTAAACTATCTTCCAATTTTCCCGAATTTAATCCTACCAATTCGAGCAAGAAAATTAATCGTAGATTTAGAACTGTAAAGACACGGCTGCTCGTTTCTAAGGTTTCTTAGAGTTAATCGAAATGAAATTTCACGAAGTTTGCAGGAAACCTTACGCTCCCCGATATCTGTGTTTCTTTCAGGCTTCCTCGCTTGTAATCGCGTTGCTATCGCCAATCGAAACTTTCTTCCCAAGGAATTCCATCGAACGAAACCATTCCCAAAGAATCCTCGTCCCACTGTACAAAACAATCCCAAGAAGACGAGAGAGCTCTTGAAACCTGTACCAAAAAATCGTCTCGATGTCCCCATTCTGCAACAGTTAACAATCGTAACCTCTCCGGTTCGACCACAGATCAGATCGTTTACTCCATTCAATAATAGAAACACATTCGGTGATAGAAAGGGAAACCTCGATGGTAATCGGACTCTGCGCGAAAAACGATCCTTAACCTCCGCGTCCTCCGTGAACCTCCGTTGAATTTCGCTGAATCCTATCAAACGGTAAAATCGATCGAAACACACGACGGTAGAGAAACAGGGAAACGGTTTGATGGAAAAAGGGGCAGGAGGAGAGAACGAAGAGGTTCCTGTTGATCCCGCTAATCTACGGTGAAAAGTAGCTGTTGCACGACGACCTGTTTCTCGTCTGGCTGGAGCATTGTGTTGCACGGGCTGGTTCGGGTCAGCTCCTCCTCGAGTGTTTACGCAATAGACGCTTTTGTCCATCGAACGATGAGCATCATTGTCCGTCCATCTGTCTGTCCGTCTGTTTACCGAATAGATATCCCATTCTTTCTTATTATTTCTCCCTTTCTCTCTCCTTCTTACTGTCTCTTTTTCTGCTTCTGGTTCCTGGCTTCGAGGCTTCCTCGAGGAAGATGGTACTTTTGTGCCTTTATGAAGGAAGCTGCTGCCTCGTCCCTCTTTTGTTCTTTGTTCGTTGCCGAGGTTTTCGTTTCCCGCCAACAGGGAGGATCCCCGCAGGACCTCGACATTCGTTTTCTTCTCTTTCCTTTCCTCCTTACGAATGCTGAGTTCTTGTCTCTCCTCTCGATATCCTGCACCCTTCTCTCCGAGCTGGTTAGCCAGACGTTTGTCTCTCCCTCTCTCCCTCTCTCTCTTTTTTCTTTATCTCTTTCGTCGCGTGTATCCTATAAGGGAGAGAGAGAGAAAAAGAGAGAAAGAGTAAGGATCGATGCCGGAAGGAAAAGGGAGGATTCGTTCTTTTTCTAATTGGATAGAACGCGATCTTCAGACCAGGAGGACGGATTCTCCTCGTTTATCGGCTAATAAAGGGATCGAAGTGGTGTGTTTTTTAAACGAGGATAAAGGTTTTTCTACTTCCTCGTTTTAGCTCCCTTCCCGCTCTCGAGTGAGCGTTCTTCGGCGCAACGCGACCTTCGAAAACGATTCGTCCGACGAGAATCGTTTGAAATGGTAAAATGATATGATCATCAGAGTGATGTCGAGCATCGAGTGGAAGCTGCGAGGTGGTGCTCCTGTCGAATGCTCTTGACGAAACGAATTAACGAAGCTGTATATATCATGTCCTTTTTTCTTTCTTTTTATAAGAAATACATTATTGACTAGGAATTTGGAATTAAAAGTTTCGCGATTGAGTCGCATAGAATCGAAGACCACGAACATGGATATATATTGTTATTAATTCTGAATTAATTCTTCAACTATCATTTCCTCCAGTTCAATAGATTTTTGACAAAAATGTTTCTTAACGTCAGACAATTTTATAGTTTTGAGCTTTAAGGGACGCCTAATAATTTCAAACTTCCCGCCAATAATATAAATCTTGCTTAATGTTGATGTTTGTGTGTAATTTTTAAGTCGATTTTGTGTAAAGCTTAAGTTTTACGCCGAAATTGAAAGAGAACCTTCTTAAAGTACAACGTACAGCGTGCAAAAAAAAAAGGAGATAAAGTTGTCGTGGTGATACGAAAAGCCGGTGAAAAATTAACGGACTTAATTAACCTGAAAAACCGCCGATGGTATTTTCCGTGTACGCGGAGGAAAAAAAGCTCGAGGAGAACACTTGGGATGCGTTGAAGCAGATCGTCGGTAAAAATGAAATCATGTGGTCGATGAAAGTAAACAAAGTCCGTTCGTGTACACGAGAGCTGTGAACGTTCCAGTTTTCAACGTGGTCAAACTTTGTTCAAACTAAAAAAACGTGTGGGCTTTAAAAAAAAAAAGGAAGTGATAGAGAAGGAAGAAAAAAGTAGAGAAGAGAGAGAGAGAGAGAAAAAAAGACTAAAACGGCCGATATATCGCACGAAACGTCAGCACGCGAATTATCCATTTTAATGCATTTATAACACTAACACGAACTCTTTTTTTTTCCTGCCTCTCGAATTCGTTCTTTTTTCTCTATTTTTTATACGCGCGCTTCGTCGAATGTTTTTAACTATGGACCACGATCTTTTATTTCAACTTGGCTGTGGAATCGTGAAATTCTTTGTTTGTTTGTTTGTCCGAAATTTTTTATTTGAAAAAGAAAAAAAAGATAAATATAATTCAGCTTGGTTGAACAATTCGTAAAAGAAATCTTCTAAAATAGTAACACTCGATGGCTTTCGTGTATTCTATAGAAAATAAATTTCTTTTTGATCTTTCGAAACATGTCGAAAGGAAAATAAACGAGTCTGATCGAAATGTCATTTTTTCCTCTATCGTTGATTAGCTGAAATTGATTGAAAGTGAAATATCGAATTTGTCCGGTTAGTTTTGTAAAATAGAGAGGGTATCCCTTTGGTAAAGGCGTTCGGCACGTCAAAGAGTAAAATGTCGCATGGACGCCATTACAGTGGCCATATTTACCCTGATCGTCAACCCTGTAGGGAGTTCTGCCCTCACGGTGCCCATATTCGCCACGTAAGTGGTGTACAGTGTCAGCCAAAAGTACGCGGCCTGTTCCAATCGAACAACCCCTTTTCGTGTCACAGAAACATCTCTTGCGCATATTAATCATTTAATCGCATAAATATTCTTATAACCTGAGAAAATTCGGTTATAAACAAATTTATACAATTTGCACGTTATATCTCGTACATATTTGCATCATTCACATTGCGTTATATCATCATTCATACGTATTTATGCACTTCAGAAGACAAAAACTGATCTATTATTTCATCTTTTGCAAATTTTTAAATTTCACTAGTTCACTACCAAAGTAAATTATTGATACTGAATTTTTCAGAGACAAATAATTTACTCGCATAAAATTATTTGACGTAAGAGAATTTCATTGCCTAGTACGTTATTTGATTGACTTACTTCTATAAAATTATTTATTGTAAGAGTATTGACTTCACATCTTGTTACATCTCGATAGATATTACTAAAATATCGATGGTTTTTAATTATTTGGTTGTAGTATTCAATGTTAATTTCCCTTTTGTTTACTCCAAATTTCTTGTGAACAAAGTATTCGAACAAAACGAAATATACAAAGAGATATAAACATGAAGAAACGAAGAGAACGATAGGCTTACAAAATACCAATCAACATACCAATATATATTTTATATATCTTTCTTTGAAAAATTCTTCAAGAAAGATCACAAAAATCCCATAATCTGCCAAATGCTTCATCATCTACCTATAAATCACAAGTACGCAAGCTTCGTACCAATTTCCTAATAAATCTTTTACCACGTCACTCGCGAGAAAACTTAAGAAAGCTCTTGGAAGACTCTATCGAAGAGCAACAATGGTTCTCGAAGAAAGTAGCAGAGGTCATTCGAACAAAGGCGAACCTCGGTTAAGGGCGTATCGAGCTGGTGGAACGATCGAGATTCGATCGGTTTCCGGTGGCTTTTCCGGAGGAAGGATGCTGCGAAAGAAACCTAGGGATTTCCTTGTTCTTGGGGCGAGTTTCGCGTCAGAAACGTCTCTCTGGAACAAATCCGAGGAGAAGAAGAGTCCTCCTCCTCCTCTAGTTTCTACTGGAGTGGCTCGACTAACAAGTTACCGCTGCTAACAAGCATCCAGCTTCCTCGCTTCTTTTCCTCTCTGTCTCTCCCTCTTTCTCTCTGTGTTTTCCCCTTCGTATAGCCTTCGTACATTCTTCCCCTCGCCACGGCGAAGGAAACAAGCGGCCATCGCGATAATAGGGCTCCGGTATCTACGCGAGAACAGCGAGCGCAAACAAACCCCCTGGCAAATGACGAACAAGCGGCTCCACTTCCGTCACTGTCTTTCTACGATGAAGCTTTTCGCGTTTTCGGGCTGAACGCCAGGTTGTCGAGTACCGGAATCAGCCTGGTTCTACTCTTGGTGACCTGGAAGAAAGATTCAAGTGTTGGAGATTTGAAGCTTAGCTTAGGTCGAGAAGAGAAGATACTGTCACTGCAGAAATAGTTTTTTTTCATAAAGGTAATTTTAACGGAGGTAATTTAGAATGCTTCTTTCTGACAATCCATAAAGAACAATCATACGGCACATGTTTAGCTCGGTCTATACTTTCTCACCTACGATAATCCTCCTTATTAATCCATGCACCAAGAAGCTCTTTAAATATTCAACTGGCTCGCGTAAGAAAATCCTTGGTCCTAAAATTCCATAGAAACTTACATCGTGTATTTAATTTAGTCCATGCTTCTACCACCTAAAATAATCCTACGCATTTCCCTGCACACCTAGAACATCCAATCCAACCGTTTAAAAATCCATCTTGTCGTTTGCCGATCATCGTCAAAAATATTCCCACAGCTCCATACAAACCGCCATCGACGGCAACAGGAACGAACAAAAGACGAGGCAGGATTCTCTTTAGAGTCCTGATGACTCGATGAAGGAAAACACAGAGCCCGATGGTCTTTCGCCAGAGCAAACGATATTACGCATCGCGCGTGCGGCTATTCGGCGCATCCATCCTGTAAGCTTTAAACCGTTGCGCGGCGTGCAATTAATTCCACACATGGAAATTCAATCGAGGGTGGGAAGGGACCGGCCAGTTAATAGGGTGGCCTGGCTACGCGTCCACGTTCCGGGTGCACGTGTGCCCGTATGCATACACGGGGGTGAAACGTAAGGGATCCGATAGGCCTCATAGAGAGAGCCGCGAGGCCTTTGATTGGTCAGCCGGCGCGTGCACGAGCGCGCTTTCCACTTGCATTGCTAATTCCCAGCTTCCGAGCTTACCTATTCCATGGATCTCTCTTTCTAACAATCAGCTTGCCGCTTGTGCGTCCATCTGACCACCTCGTACCAGACTCTGTCTCTCTATCGCATTAAGTCCATTACACGCGGCATAAACATCGCGTAACGAATTCCTCATTCGTACGAATCGGAATGGATAATTGGTATTTGTAAGGTCTGATTCTTCGAGCCGTGGATTTGCTGTGAAATTGTCTGTTTTTCGAGTTGGATAGACGAGGCGAACGATGAACTGCGGATGTTGATACAATTTTGTGCTTTTTAGGAACTTGATCGAGGAAATGAAGTTTAAATAGAAACCTGTTTCGTCTATCGTAGTAAATATCGCAGTAAATGCTCTGTATTAAATGTTTTATTTATTTTTGGATATTACATGCGCTCTCTATATTTCTGGAACCTTAAACCTCCCAAAAATGCAATAACGCGCGCAGTTTAGCGAACAGTTCTAACAGGTTTAAGATTTTGCAAGTTGCGAGAATAAAGTTGGCGATTTTTAAGACATTTCGGTACCGTTTTAGGATAGAAAGAGTAGGATAATTGGGTAATTTTAGGTTTTTTGTAGATTTGTCTTTCAGCTGGTTAGGATTGGTGAATCGATTAATTTTTAGTTTGTGTTGGTTTGTAGATTACACGAATACAGTGTGCGGATAAGCACGCAGAGCTTTTTAAGTAGATTTCGAGCGATCCAGAGATTTATGGACTATGAATCGAAACGAACAGATCAATTCTTCCATTTTTCAAAAATTAGCAGGATGCGGTAACACAAATTAAACCGCTCGATGCAATATTCTATTCACTTTTGGGTTTCCCTTGAAAATGTATCGAGTTTCACGTGCAATCACTGGTGAAATTTTATTTCCCAATTGAAATTCGTTACATCGCCGTTGTTCCATAGCACCGGAAGAAGAATGGTCCGATTAAAAACGATATTTTACGAAGTAACGCAGTCTCCAATGGTTATATCCCGATTCTGCTCTTGTTTCCATAACCAAAGAGTCTTTTAATCTATTAAGAAGAATTGTTGTATAAAATTGGAAGGTGAAACAGCTACCCGAAAAATTGCAAACTACCACTCTAATCTTGCAGTCTGCAAACAATTCAAACAGATAATGAACACGTACAATCCCAAACACTTTTTCAATTAATATTCGGATATTCCAAAAAACGTGTAAACCTATTTCTATTCTCGTGGCCTATAAAAAAAACCAAATCAGAATTTTTCAATGTTCCTGTTCTAATCAGCTGGGGAAGAAAAATATTCTCAGAGATAGATACCGTAAAAACGTGCAAAATTCAACTCTCCCTTTAAAATCTATTCAGCTGTATCTCGAGAAATTTTCACGAGCATCGCGAGCAGTATAATCGTAGGATTAAAAGAGCGTGCGCCGGATGATGCCGTGTTAGCAAATAAGCCGCGGTTCCGTCCGTGGCCCTGGCGGCCGCGTCCCCAAAAAGGAAGCGGTCCATGATTTATTTTACATTTTTTCATGTGTTTTATTGTCGCACGGTGTCCAGGCCGAAGTGTGCTGAAAGCGGTTAGACGGTTGAAACCGGAGAAGCCGACGAAACGCTTGCTCACTCGCCGCTGACGAACAATTCGAATTTCAAAGGGCCAACTGTCGCTCCCTTACCTGACTTTGCCTGCAAAGGAAATCCGCCTGGGAGCAGCCATTCCGGCTCTTGCCATTTTTTGATTTTTGCCCTCCACAATTTTCCCTCGCCAATCGATATTTCCAGAAATCGGTATTTAATTTACGCATAAAGAATTAAAGCGAAATAAGAAACGCAAATATCCCTGGGATCACCATAGACGTCGTTCTTTGTCTGTTGAATTTATTCCGAGATTTTATTCTAGTGAAGATTTAAAGAAAATTGATGCAGCTTCCTTCTTATTTGTTTTCTTTTTCTCTTTTCGTGAATTCTGCTTTTTCTTCTATTTATTTCAGTTTGAAATTAGATTTGGGGTATATTTAGTAGGGGTTAGCTGCATCGCCGATGGCGACAAGGTGTGCGCTCGGAAAGCAAAGGCAATCGGCCGTAGGCGAGAGATTAAATCCCGGTGCAGCCGAGAGTTTTCGGTAATTTCAGCCGCGGGCTTGTTTGCACACCTGAGCCCTACTCTCCGTAGCCGATATAATTCCGTGGGAGCGTTATTAATTGCTCTTCCATGCGCGACACCAGTGTTTCCTCGTCGTCACGTATTTTTGATAGGAAAGACCGATCCCTTGAGGATCTCTGTCTGGGAAATTTTCTGTTCCTGCGTTCTTCTTCCTTTCCCTCATTTTCAGTTTAACATCCTTAGAAATGTTTACTCTTTTTCTATTTTTTATCTCTGTTACATGAATTGCAACACGTCTATTCCTTACTTTGTATCGGATTGAATACCTACGTTACTTTATTTGGTTGTCTGCGTCAAATTTTCAATAATAGCAACAACGTTCATTTACAATTAATTTACAATGAATCAGCACAGTTTCTCTAAAATATAGCTCACACTGAATTTTACGGCATTTTTTCATATTATGTGCTTTTAGTACATTTATTGTATATTAGACGTTTCCTTGTGTACTGGAAATTTTCTCTCGTACAACAAATACCAAACAGAACAAAGTGCAACCCTAAGAATATTAAAGGGGAATAAAAATAGGACCTTTCAATAGTTAGAATAGAACGGAACAGAACCACGAAAATGGAAACGAAATAAAAGCAGAGCTTTTTAGAAATTACAACAGAATTAGACAGAATTCTGAAACTTCTTAACTAAGCGACATGTTCTCAGTTTCTCAAAATTCGTCAAAGTGAAACATCCTTTAGAATTACATTTTCATAAAACCTGCACCAATCTGGTTGACGCCAATTAGCTTGGATATAAAGAAAATAAATTCACGAAACTCGTTGTTAATATCCTATACGTAAAACACGTGAATAGCAGATTCTTTGAAGAACTACGGCAAGGGAGAATCTAAAGCGTGTTAACGCGTTAAACCGGCTTTATCGCAAAAGTTGTAATTAATTGGACGTTCAGGAGCGCGACCATTAATTTAATACGATTATTCTGGCCGGTCGTTACGAGGCAGTTTATGATAAGTTACGTGTGCGCGATGTGAAATTTATTTGGAAAAAGCCGGGGTCCCGAAAACTTCTCGCCCGTCGCGGATTATTGGCATAATTAAGAGTCGTGGCGGTACGCAACAGTGAAATCAGGAAGCGTTAGATGTAATTTTATATTCTTCCAGAATTTATTTATTATCCTTTTCTATCCTATTTCAGAAATTTAATCTATTAAGATCAATATAATACGTGGAAGCTAAGTATTCGTACTAGAAACAACATTTTTTAGAATAATAGGTATTTTACAAGAATCCATTGCACAAATTAACAACGTAAAAGAACAAAAATTTCCATGGTTTACCACGGTGTTTGAAATACTTCCGTTTCTTCGAGTTTCAGAAAATTGTAGAACTCAGGTGGAATTATAAACAACGACAAAATCCTTGAAATAGCAAATTCTTTTTCATAATTTCGATGTTAAAAAACAGAGTTCTAGAATGTATCTGAATCGATCAAGAAATGATTATTGGATGATCTACTAGTGGTTTAAGAAAAGCATTAATGAAATATCGCAATGATACAACGTTTGCCATTAACGATATAATTCTGTACAACATGATGTGACTTGAAATTTACATCAATCTATATATAATTCGTAATTCACATCTTATTCATTCGTCCCTGTACTCATTCTACTGTATATCCTTTGCAAATACCAATAACCAATTTCTAATTTTTCGATCTCAATGAGAGACTACAATCGGTGAGAATCTTTTCTCATACGAGGAAGCGAAATTCTAGCTATACGGGTTTAAAATAAAATGAAACCGTGACAATACATTATATTCGCGTTTGTCAAATCCTCCTGAAGCCCGGAACGTTTTTTTCCATTTTATTAAAATTCGAGACTGGAGCCGACGTGTTCGATCGTAAAGAGATGCGTCGATAAATATTTTAATAATCCTCAATTTTTTTACCCCTTACCCTTCCTTCCTACGTATCTTTTTTATTTCTCGGGGAAAAAAATTTAAAACCTATATCAACTAGTTTCAGATCGCTTTTATCAGTCTCGCGTTATAAATCGACTCGTAATTTCAACTCTCGACGATGGCCCTTGAATCGTTGCAATTCGTGTATTTTTCCTGCCCACTCTCCTCTGCTCGCTTTTTCTCTCTTCTTCCTTCTTCTTGTTTCTTTGATCGCACACGAACAACGCGCGGGCTTTAATTTCATTGGCGCGCGCGTACTCGCTTCCGGCGAGCCGACCTGTTTGCACGCGAAGATTTGTTTAACAAATTCGAGGGAAGATCGAGCGTCGCCGACGTTTCGCGATATAAATTCATAAATCCGACCGGAGCTTTTGCTTGCTTTTCTCGCCGTACTCGTTCGATCGACTTTCAACGCGATTTCTTCTTTTTTCCTTTCCAGTTCCAGTGAATTGGATTTCTCTAGTTGGCGATCTCGTTGCCGCCATGCTGCGTGCTATAATTTTTTGTAAGTCCGTACGGCTCGATCTGTGGCTTTCGAATTGGTAAAACTACTTGCTGTTGGCAGAGCAAAGTTCCCAAAATTATTTTGGATAACGTAACAGGAAAATTACGTGCAGATATATTAAATTTCATAGTATTTTTTCACACGTATATGGAAATTAGGAAATGAAACGTGAAAGCGTGTAAAAGAAATGCTTTATTGAAAAATAGCTGTATATTTCAATTTGTAGCCACTATGCAAGAAGAAAATTGTTTAAGTTAAACCTAAGTATAACTTCTCACCCTCAAATTACCAAATAAAGCAGATAGTACCGCTGATAAGAATTCTCAAATCGGAGAAAAATTTGTAAATTAAAAGAAATTATAAAAATTCGAATTAAATGAAATAAGAAAATTCCTAAATCCTATTATAATCTCATCGTCAGACTAACAAAGAAAATGTTGCTACTACAATAATAACTACAATAATAAACAGAAAATTCTCAAATCAACGAGAAATCTTTCGGTAAAAAAATAAGTAGAATCTTCCGTTCACTGTAATGGGAAGAAAGGAAAATTCTTGAAATATCGCGAGAAAAATTCATAATTTGGTTCGCGTGATGGTGGCGAATCGCGGCTTGTGCAATTTTGTCGAGTAGTTATCGCGAGACACGTACACGTAAAAGGGGAAACCCATGGTCCAGAAACAGGGAGCGGAAACAAATGTAACTAAACGATTCGCGGAAAGTACCTCGAGGCGGTCAGTTTGTTTCCACAGTCTCGATCCAATACGTCGGTACTGCGTCTAATTTTTTACCAACCGTGTATCTTCCTCGACGAAAGCTATCCATGTTCGTTTAAAAACAGAAAACAGAGACTACACTCCGAAACAAACAGTACGAGCAGCTTGTTACGTTATAATTTTAATGAAAATTTCCATTTCCACAAATCACAAAATATCGAAAAATTCTTGGCGAACGTTAAGAAAAGTTTAACTGAGATTAGAATTACCGCTATTTGTCGCCTGTCTTTCGAATAAGCTTTGCAAAGACTGATAAATAATAATTAGACTATAGCGTATGTGGCGAATGAGACAGAGATAAAAGTTCTAGCCATGATGCAAAATTTCTTGTATATGCGAGGTTCGACATAGTCTTACTGAGAAAAAAGAACCTACTTTATTAACGAACTTTGCATGTTTCTGCCTCTAACTCGCTTTAGCATCTAACAAAGAGCAGTGCTTGTTTAAACATTTCGTTGTCTAACAAAAACGCTACGATCTTTTCGAGCGACGATACAATGATACATATTCCACTAAACGTCATTGAATTCATCTTCCTCTACAATATAAATAAATAGGATAAAAACTATGACGCTTTTTGTAAAGTACGAAACAACTTCTCTTCTTTATGATGTTTTTCAATATCTTTATACGTCGGTAAATTTTTCGCTCCATATCAACGAGCTTTTGTTTGCAATATTTTTTCGATTAATCGAATGGATATATATATCCAAAGATGAAACCCGTGAAAGATCGGAAAATCGAGCTTCTGATAGAACCACACTCGGTGTAGCATACCGATGTAACGACGGGGTGTCGCGGAAGTTAAACAGCAGCAAGCAACTGCACGTAGTTTTATTTACGACCTACAAAGATGGAAAGTTTTCGAGCGAGAGTGTACTAAGCAGAAGCTGATGCTGGAATACTCCATCCGCGAGTGTTCTTCAGGCTTCCAAGAGTTTTAGACGAGAACGTAGGAGTTCTACCTCCCCGCGTCTCATTCTCCAGAAAAAAAAAGAAAGATCTCTGCCCACACTTCTACTCCTACGAACAAAATCTCCGGTAGATTTCCGGTTATTTAGTTTCGCTTCAACTGATCACATGTTTGTTCGGATGAAAACAGTTTCGACCAGCAAAAACATCATCAACATTCTACGTAATCATTCTTGTTCGTCCGACTATTTATATCTTTTATCACAAATGTGACGATATCATATATATAATGGCATACATTATTTATATACACATATGCATTGTTTATATAAATAATAAAGTTGTTCGCGAGAGTACTAGAACACTTGCTTTTTCGAACGCATTTTTATGAATATATTATGTGTCTTATGTAAAACATTTTGAAATTTTACTAGCACTGTGGTGAGACTTGATTATCACGATTATATCGGCGAAGTTTGAAACAAATCAGAAAATGCACATAGTAACTAGAAGATATTTTATACAAACATGTTTAAACAGCAATTTATCTACTATACTAATAAGCAACAATATTTATTGGGATTATCTTTAACATGCTGTATACTAATTATTTACTAAGCGTATGTCTGCAGCAACTATCTTGTAGCTTCTACATACGTTTTCAAATTAGTTTCAAATTTGTCCAATATAATTAGTGCCAATGAAGTTTCAAAATGTTTAGTATGACACATGCAATATATACATAAAAGCTTCGTATAACAAGTGTCGAAATACTTTCATATATACAGTGTTTCAGGAAAATGGTAATTGGTATATATTTTCAAACTAACGATTCATTCGTTCGCAAATGCCAGCTGCTAATTGTCACTCGCAAATCCTAAGACGCAGATAAAGAAGCTCTCCTACCTCCACATGCACCGTAAAGAATCATGAACACCATGTAGTCGACTGCAAAATCATAAACAGGGAAAGGGGTCGAAGCTATACACAGTCATCATTACAGAATAGACTCTCGATGGCTTCCATTGGTCCATTATTTCTCTTCGCCAAACTCCTCGTGACCAAAGGCATCGAGCAATAGGGAAGAAACGGGATGATCGTGTGCTGCGTGTCGCTACGCAGCTGTGCGCCAGTATATCGCGCGGCCCCTCAGATTGGATCACTCGGTAGATTATTTGGCTTTATGGTGCGGGGAATATACTATGCCAATATGACGTGGAGGGCTTGTTCACAGCGAGGGTGGTGGTAGCCATGGAAACGCCGGCACCCGTGAGTGTCGGCTCCAACGCCAGCCGAGTCCCTCATCTCCCTCCCTTCCTGGCCACCCCCGCGAGCTGGAGCCACCCCTCGCCCACGCCTGCAGCAGCCGCCAACCCTCTTGCTCTCACCCTCCTTCCGGCGCCAGCCGACAGCCCCCTCTGGACCGTAGGGTGAAAGCCACCCCTAAACCCTGGTCCTGTAACGGATCTCTATGTACTTCTCTCCTATGTTATTCTCCCCCTCTCTCTCTCTCTTTCTCTCTATTCCCACCCTCTTGTCCTCTCGTACATACACATATACATGTACATATTATACGTTATGTGCGCCAACCGTCTAGCGTGGACGTGTATCTTTCGCTGTAGACGTGAACGTCTGTGTGTGCGCCTGTGGCTGCCACATTGATTCGCTGTGTGTGCAGAGAGAAGTGAGAGGGTGTACGAGTGGGTACGGGAGTGTAGGTGACTGTATAGGCAACCGGGGGTGCCTTCGCGATCAATATGGTGGACAGACGCACCGACACCCTCCACGGGAAGGCCAACTCGATTTACGAAATTCCCTCTTCCTCGCTGGCCTCTTCTTCCTCCTACGCGCCAGCTCCACTCTTCGACCTAACCTCTTTTCCAAGTTTCTTCCTCCTCTCCTTTCTTTCTTTTTTTTTCTTTTTTTTTTCTGTTTCTGGTTTTAGTTTGAAGATTTTTTTGCAGACGATGGAGTCTAGTCTTCGTTTTGATTAGGATTGATTTTAGCTTCTCTCGGGGGTTGGGATAGTTGCTTTGTTTCTAGTTTTGGCAGAGAATCTGCACATAGTAATTTATTAACTTCGGGGGATGAAAATAAAGTGTACTTTTGATTTTATTTAGAACGGATTTGGTTGTTCTTTTGGAGGTTGAAGTAGATCGCTTCTTTTTTTTATTTTTCAATTCTAATTTTGGCAGAGATTCTGCACAGGGTTGCAATTTGGATAGGGTTTGTATGTCCTTTTGAGGATTGCAATAGCTTCGTTCTTTCATTTTGCATTTCTAATTATGGCAAAGAGATTCTACACGTCGTTGTAATTTGTGCGAAAATCTTTTTCAGGAAAATGAAGTCTACTTTTAATTTTGTGTACCGTGGATTTGGAAGGTCGAAATAGCTTTCTTTTATTATTTTTTATTCCTAGTTTCTGCAGAGATTCTTTACAAGGTTGTGATTGGAAGATTCTTTCGAGAAAGATGATTTTATTCGGAACGGATTTGTGTGTCTTTATAAAATTGAAATAGTTCCTTCCTTTTATTTTTTATTTCTCGCTTTGATGAAGGCTTTACATGGAATTTGACAATTTTTTGGGCAAGACCGACCTTCGATTTTGGTTAAATTGAATTTAACTGTTTCTTGAACAGTTGAATTATTTCCTTCTGCCTTTTTATTTCCGGTTCTGATAGACGTTCTGCGCTCTACAGAAATTATATTCAACGATATATTAAACAAAACGAAGGATATTGATTTATTTCTCGAATCTAATTTATTTCTACCTGTTTTACCTAAAAAACAAACAGCGAAAGTTTCTCCAACATGTTGATCCAAAATATACACGGCAAATAAAATTCGAATAATAAAGGACAAACGATGAAGAAATTCTTCGAAATTTCTGTATCAATTCTAATCAACAAAATTCAGTCTTATTCGCAAGATAAAAATTCTCCGTCGACCATTTTTCTCTGTCAAATTATTAACAGGGAGAAAAAAGGGATATTGATAAAAGAGTGAAGTAAAAAAGGGAAATTTTTCGCGACAATTGCGAAGAGTGTACGGAACACGAACGAGAAACAATCTGGCCGGCGGACGAGAATACAGGGCTCGGCGAACCGCGAACAAAGTTACTTTGATCGCTATCAGCGAAATCGAAGCGCTTTGTCCGGCATTGCACGTGTCTACTCCAGGATATTGCTACTTGATGGCGGTGCGCGATCGGCGAGATTATATTTCGCGGGGTGAGAACGAACGATGTAGAAGTCAAAATACAGTCACTAACCACCCACCCCTTCTCTCTGTGTATGTTCACAAAGGGGGTGGTGAAGGCCGTTCGCGCGCATTCTAGCCTCGGGTCATATTTATTTTCGGGCGTTTTCGAGCGCGCTCTTTTTCCGTGTAATTGAGAACGCTCGTTTCGATAATGTAACTGTTTCCACTGGTTATTTTCCCTCTCTTGTTTCTTTTCTTTTTTCGAACGGACGTGACTTTTCGAAAATGAAAATGTTACAGTTCGCAGCATTTGAAAGATAAAAATGTATTCACATCGTGCGGCAAGTTTGTTCGTGTTTGTTTCAAAGGATAAAGGTCGTTGTGTAATCTTTATTTAAATAACGATTTAGGTGTCATTTTATTTCACTATCAAGTAATTTACGTGTTCTATTAAGTCTGGAGATTTTGTTCTGTCATCGAAGCGATCGTTAGAAGGTAATTTTATTACGTTTTGCGATTTTTTTAACATTAGTGGTACAATAAATATTTCAATAATTTCTTGAACCATTCTAGACCCAATCGTGGCTTTTTATGATTCACCAACTTCAGTTTGAAGAATGTGCGAAAAAGTCGTTTCTGATATACGTAATCTCCCGTCGTAGATGTATGTGAAAATTTGTCTTAGTAAATTAAAAATCTTATTGCTCGTTAAAACACTATAATAAATATGTCACGAAAAGACGATCTAACTAATTACGCAATTTAATAATACAAATATAAAATATGAACTATGAAAACAATTGATAAGTTAAAATTTTCTTTTGTAAAGTGTTTTTTTTTTCTTCTAGTAAAATATAGATACTGGAAATAAACATACATACTTTTTTAATGAATTCTCATAATAAAAAATATACACACATACATACATGCGTTCCTTTACTTCCTCTTCTATTTTTCTTCGTTTGTTGCTTCATTAATTCGTAACAAAAATAACTCGAGCGGATTAGGTTGACTGGAAAGAGGGAACGCAAACCGCGCCGGATTAAATTACGAAAAAAGGAATCACGAAGGCGTTCTTTCAATGATAATTACGATCTAAGCAACCTACGCTCACCTGAATTAGTACTCGTTCTACGTTTCGACTTTTATCTCTCACAAGCGTCGTTAGCCAGTCGATTTTCCATTCAATCTGCAATAATAACGTAATAGATATGTTGTGAACGATATATTTCATGAAAAGTCTGAAAGGTAGAACAAGATAAGAAAAAAGAGCGATTCTGTGAAAAATTTTCTCAAATGAATCTTTGAATCTTCTTATTCGGAAATATAACACAGGAAGATTGAATGAAATGCGTAGGAGGCGAGGGAGAAAATAATAAACGATGCCTGAATGAGCGAAATTTCATGAATGAAATTATATTATAATGATAGAAATTTATTTTCTGCTATTACCGAATGAAAAACGACAATCGAAGAAGTGTAAAATGATATAAATTAATTTAAGACAGGAAAGGCGGAACGAATTAATCGAAATAAAACGAAAGAAAAGTTTCGCTGTGGAATTATATCGATTTTCGGCATAATTAATTTTATTCATTATTTTCGAGCGTTAACAGGATGGTAGAAAATTACAATTTTTCGCGGATCTTGGTATAATTGATTTTTGCCGTGCAGTGCATGGTAATGAGCATAAAATAATAAACTTCTTTCGTGCGGTGGATTTTTAAGGGCGTGTTTATTCGGGCCGGCGAAGGGAAAGCGAGAATAATTAAAACGTAAATAAACGAACTCTGCGCTGCGTTCATTAAACCGTTGGTTACTTATGTTTCAATTCATTTAACGAAGTGTAAAACGCAAATAATTTGATCCTACGAGAAACTCGAATTACACCGCGCAATGTGTGCAACTTGGAGATAATTAATAACGCGCAGATCATCAGTTTTCTCGGACGCTGCTACCTGCAAAATTTCTCTCGTCACTTTTGTACTTCGAATTTGAAAACTTTACAGCTCATTTGGGTAGCTTAAAATTTTGCGTTTTCTTCTTTGTAAAAATTCGTATTCTTTGACACTCTTGATTTTCAATTCTGGTCATTTCAAAATCGCGAATTTTTTAATTTCGATTCGAGAGCATGAAGATTTCCGCTCTTTGATTCTCCTAAACTTTCGAGTCGCGTATGTCGACGTTTCTGGATTTTGAGATCGTCAAATTTTCAATCGCAGAAACTCCCACGCTTCGATTCAGAAATATAGAAATTCCTACGTTTCCACTTTCCCGAACATTCGATTAGTCATAACAAATTTCGAAACTCCGATTTCCATAAATGTAGAAATTTTGATTTACTCGCAAATTTTTAATCTTCGTCGGTCACAAATTTCCAATAATCAAACGCAAAAATCTCCAATTTCTAAATATCCCAATTTTTCAATTGCTAATCGTATAAATTTGTCAACTTTCGAAATATATAAACTAAAAAATGTTCGAGCGACAACTGAACAATTCTGCGGACAAATTACAGAACGAGGTTACTTTATTTAGTTTCCAGTTAATTATTGCTGGTTGTCGCGGATGTACCATCCGCTTCCACCGTTTCACGCATCCGCGTGCGCGCACGAGCTTGACAAGCGGGGGTGGTTATACGGAGGCATGCACCACACCTATCTGCGCAACGTGTCACTGGCAGTATAAGGGCAAAACAAATCGTCGCGATAGGGGAGTAAGTTCTCCCGGTTCCTGTCAATATCAGGAAGCCGGCTTTACGTATATTGCGAGACTCGATTTACGCGGTATCGCTTTCCTTTCCCTATTAAAGTATTAAACATTTACTGGCTCTTTTAATCCGTCTACCAGCGTATTGTAACATCCCGAGCGATGCACAGGGATGTAATAACAAAAGTTAGATTTTTCTCTATTTACGATTGGTTTTTATGGATCAAGCAGTCTATGAAAATTCCAGCAACTTTTCTAGAAAACATTTTGGACGAAAGATTAGGATAAAAGCAATCCTGAACTTAACATTCTATGGCGTTTGAAAAATATTTTGGCGAAATTTTTAATAATTCGAAATCTCAAACGTGACACAGGTGGTATACTACATTTTGTAGTCTTTTATATCTGTATATCTTAACGGATTATATATTCGCATTACAATTCCTAATAATTCAAACCTGAGACAATTTGCAGTCTGAAAAACATGTCTACAGATTGCCACGCATCGCGTTAAAAAGCGGTGCGTCGCGACTCGATCAAACGTTGCGATAGAATCAACCTGGTGCGCTAAAGAAACGGACCCACCGCGAGACCAAAACGGAAAACCAAAAATCCCTGCAAAATTTCCACTAGCTGGCATGATACCCGTGCAGCCGCCTGCGAGAAACGCGGGCAAATCCGCGAGAACAAAGACGAGGAACTCGCGAGGTATTGCAGACAGGGAGGCGGATACGATAGACGAGAGGAAAAGGGACGAAACAATCGCGGGACAAGTTGCAGAAGCCCGTTGGAAAACTCTTCCTCCCCATTTCGAAAGACAGAGAAATAGAGGAAGAGAAACAAAGAGAGAAAGATAGGGAGAGGGAGAGAAAGAGAAACGAAGATAGGAAAGTACAGCCGATGGCGCGAATCGTTTTCTCGCTGCTTTTCCCGCGGCTGCATCGGTTGCGGGGGGTTGCAGCCTGCGTTAGAAGGGCTGTGCACGGCTGGCAGAGGGGATGGGGAAGAGGACGGTGGCTGGCGAGGCTCATTTTGTCGGCGGCAGAGATGGTGCGGCCTCTCTCTGCTCCCTCTATCCTATTCGTCTCTTTCTGTCTCGCTTCTCCCTTCTCTCACCCCCTCGTATTTTCCCTCTGTTCACATTTTCACCTGAACCCACCGCGCCCCGTCACCGTCTACTCGCGCCCTCGCCTCGTTTTTCACTCCGTCCGTCTTCCCCGCTTTATCTCGCCACCCGTCACACCCCCTCCTTCCACCGCCGTCAACCCCCACGAGTGAGGATAGAGAAGGAGGAGAAGGATGAGGAGGAGGTGGAGGAGGGTGGCCGAAGCCGAGAGGGGGATGTGGTACGCGGAACGCCTGGCTGGCGACATTATTAGACGCCCCCGATGAGTCAGTGAGGCCAGGGGTGGATGACGACGCTGCACGGGCGACGCTCATCCCCCTCTTCCCCCGTCGACGACCAGAAAAGAGGGATGAGAGACGCCAGGAATGGGGCAGCCGGGTAATGAGAAGAAAAGACGGCGCGCACAGCGAGATATCGCGCGCCAGATACGCCCGGGAAAAAGGCATCGTCGCGAAAAAAAAGGCGCAATTTTCGCGTGCGTCGCGCCCACACCCCCCGTGATATCACCCGTCCGCCAACGGGGGATTAACCCCTCGTCTAGCCTCGCGGCGAAGAAAGGCCACGTCGTTCGACCAGCTCCAGCCACCAGTTTTTCCTTTTGTTGCCCTTCTCTTCGTCTTTTTTAGTACTCCTTCCTTTTTCTCTTTTTAGGGGTTGTTTAGCTTTGTTGTGTAATTTTTTTGCGAGTGTGTAGTTTCGCGGGTTACGTTGTGCGCGGATTAGGCAAGGTTTGATTTTTAACATTCTTTCTCGTTTTCTCATTCGGGTTCAGGCTGGGTTCGGGTCGTTTTTTAATTGAAAAATATACTGGGTTACGTCACGTTTGTACCAGGCAAGTTTTAGCCGACAGGTTATTACACAAGAATCCGCCGCTAACATTTGGAGGTTCAACCAATATACATATATGAATTGAACTTCTGGTTGCACGATTATAATGAAATAGGACTCGATGTGTATTAAAAATAGCATTTTTTTGTACATTACTATGTACAATTCTTGGCATCTCGCAGACCTGACATCTGCCAGACATCTTTGTATGTTACGGAGTTAACGTGGGTAGTTTTGATCGACTTTAAGGTCGACTCGATCCTTCAACGAAAGATCATCCGATATTTGCAAATATATCTCTGACGCATGTGGTGGGTTTCCGCGTTATTTTATAATTGTATAGTAACTGCGAACAGTATTTGCGCGTATCTTGTTTTCCTATAGAGCATCTATTTATCAGGTTCCATACACGTTTCATTTCTACAATCATGTAAAGTGCTACTGAATGATACAAAATTTAATGCACTTGCAATTAATTAGTATGTAAATATTATAATAAATATAATGGTGTATAAATATTTTTTTTACTTGATCTAGTTAATTATTTATTAACTTATGAGGTTTCAAAGATGAATAGGAGGTCGTTATTGAAGAAAAATCGAGCCTTCACTGTGTATTCCGCGATTATCGCGGCTCAAAGCGGCTCAGCAAGCGTCCTGCTAGATGGTTTCCCCTTTCATACTATTTTAAACAGGGCAAACGCGATCACAGTTGATTTCCAATTAACTGTAACGCAACTCTATCCTGACAGGATTTTATGAAACACTGCGTGAGTTGTAGGCTATCTCGGTTTTGCAACTTTTGTTTAAAAGCCAGCGTTTCAATCGGCATGGTTTTCATTCGGTTCGTGATCCAACGATCGATGTATGCCTCTTGAAGCCTCAGAAAAATTTATGTTTATAGAAACCTTGCTTAATTCGTCAATAATTTACTCAATTTCTCTTTCTTTTTCTTTTTTTGTATGTGTATGTGTTTTAGTTCGATAAATATTGATGTAAAAGAAGATCTTTCGTGTCAGTAATGTTGAATAAATAGAAACGTTTATAGCTCATTACCGGTTGGAATACCGTTTCTTCGTGTATTTCGTCGAGTACTTTAATGCATCACGTTTGATTGAACGTAGTCGCTGAAACGTTCGCTTAAACGACGAGTCACGCTCCATTAACCTAGCGATTTCAAATTACCCCAGTTTTTTCCACTTAGACATAATTGTAGATAGGAACAGTTAGATCGCTTTTACCATTTGACTTGCTGCTGAATATTCAATATTATTTATTATTCTTCATCGAAATGTATCATACTAAAATTTGTAAACACTGTACTAACAGGCTTATGAATAGGTAAATAGACAAATTCGATTAATTTTGCTACGAAAAGCTTTTTCTCTGCAATGTAGAATGAAGAAATACATTTCCTCTACCTTGAAAACTGTGCTTCCATATTTTTTTGATTAAAATTTTCTCCATTAAATGTAGGTAAATATCTTTACAATAAAAACATATCTATGTATTAAATTCCCTTATTTTCAAGACGATTGAATCATTAAAATTTCCTCAGTTCCGACCTTTTAATTTCTACACGTCTGTAATCTATCTTCTTTAAGAGCCGCGTCTTTTAAGATTCGTTTGAGAATCGAGCGTGTCACATATGTTACAACCTACTCAAATCAATCGCGTGTCTACACACCGTACTTCGAATCACGTGGTCAAAACAACCCTTCGCCATCCGTAAACATTTCCTAACTCTAGGTTACAATAATCGACGTCTAGACCTCATTTGCAACACCGAAATAAAACGACAGCTACTACTCGCGCTTCCATCCCCTACGGATATTTCCACCCCCTCGAAGGAAACAACAAACAGAAAAAGCAACAAAAATGAGAAGGGCGATGGGAAAAGCGTAGCGCAGAAAACAAAAAAGAAAGTATAGAAAGAGGAAAAGAGAGAGATAAGGTAATGAGGGAAAAAATGTTGCAGAAGTAGGAAAGAGGATAGGATCGGAGGGAAGGAAGGGGTTCTTTTCATGCCGCCTCCTCTCGGCGAGGTTTTCCGCAGGAAGAGCACAACCCCCGGTTGCGTGTGACAGCCATTTTAATTCCGAGCCCCCAGGGGGTCCCTGATTTTCATTCCCCATGATGGAACATCAGCCATCCTCCTTCATTCAACCCCCTCTCTGCTTCATTTTTCTCTCTTTTCCACTCCCTTCTCTATATCGCTTCTTTTAGCTAAGTCTCTGTCTCTTTCTTATACCTAACATCTCGCCTTTTCTATCTCGAATCTCTGTCGTCGTTGGCCGTTCCCTCTTCTATTCTCCTCTCCTACGGTTCGTGTCTTTCCCCGTCTCCTATCTACTCCCTCTGACTGGTGGAAAAGCTTTCAGAGGCGTCTAAGGGGGGATGAGGGGACGAGGATGAGCCGCACGGTGTGTGTCGGCTATCTCGGCTGTCGCATCGCGAATCGAATAAAAGCTGCCGGATGGCTGAGGGATGAACCGCGCTCGTTTAATTTCGGCGAAAGAACAACCACCGCCGGCTGCCACGGCTTTTTTTCTCGCCCGTGGAACACCCCCGGAAAAACTAGTTCCGCCGACGACACTTCCGCTCATGAACTCTGTACCTCGCAGAGAGTCACGGGAAAGCGAGAAACTCTTGTCTCTTGATTTTTCTTGCCACTGGTCTTGCAGCTTTTTCGTATGTACGCGTGGAAATCTGGATGCTCTCGCTTTTGGAAGATTCTCGTTTGAAACTGGACATTTTCGGAGCTTGAATTTTTTAAGCTAGAATTAATTCATAAATATGCAAATTTCCATGCTTTGAGGTATCTTGACGCTGGCTTCACTGTTTTTGGCGCGTACCCTTTGACGATCTGTATGCTTCGGGCTTTGAACCTTTTTCATTAGAAATTGGAGATTTTTAAAAGTTGAACCTTTTTAATTTTTTAATTGACGAATATGATGTTTTTAAAGGTCGAAATTTTTCATCACAGAAAGTTTAGAGGCCATCAGCGATATTAATCGATATTGTTTATAACTACTACAAACGATAATCTCGACACTTTTCGTCTAATGTTAAAAAATAGTAAAATATATAATTCCACTTGTTTGACTTTATTGATCTTTAAAATGAAAAAATGTCTGCCGCGGTGGAATCTTACCCTCAATAAATTTAACGTGATTTCCTTTGATGGTAGCTTTTAAAGGTTAATGAAGTGGCTGCGGAAGGATAGTGGCGTATAAAATACGCGAACGACAATAAAATTCGGGAAAAAGCTGGAAATCAATAATTAACAATTCTACCCTGAAGTACGTATTTTTCTCGTTCTTTAGTAAACCCTTTTCGAATTAAAACGTCCACTCTAATTCAATCTCTATTTGCATTTAAGAAATCCTATTATATAGAGAAACGTAAAAATGCGTCGTCATAATTTTACAAAATGAATTTATATCTTAAGAAAAAAGAAACGAATAAATAGTAGAATAGTAGAATAAATATCATAGAACGAATGACTATTGTCGATAGGTATAAAAGCCATTCCCAAAAACCACTATCAAACCCCAGAACCACGCTTCCCAATACCAAATCAACATTCAAGCGTCTAAAACGTAGCTTTTAGCGATGCAATAAAACGAGTCGTCTACCCATAAAATTCATCCCGGGTAATCCATGTGGTATCCGAAATTTCTCGGGGGACACCCGTTAGAGGGTCCCCTTGGTTATACCGAAGTCGTCGTGGTAATCTTGCGAAGGGTGCCGTGCGTGCACCGCTCTCGCCCCTGATTCGCTCCACCTTTGGTTGGCCCCGAGGGGATTGAAATTAAAATGACAATGAGGGCAGATCCGAAGGGAGGCTAAAAACGCGTACCCTTGCCATCGTCCAATCAGCTACAGATCCGTGGACGCCATGGCGACCCTTCTCCCCTTTGCTTTCCTTCCTTCTTCCCCCTTCTGTCGCTTTTTTTATTTCCTTTTCCTCTCTTTCTTCTCGCTATCTCTCTCTTTCTCATGCTCTGATGCCTGTTCACGTAGAGAAAAAAAAGGGCGCGAGAAAGATGGAGGAGAGGACAGTGGCACGAAATGAAAACGTTTAAAGCGTCGGTGATCTTCACAGAAGTTTTCAACCCCTTTCGCGACATCATTCGAGGGAGAAACAAAATAGATGGGACTCGCGTACCGGCTGAATGGCGAGGGGATGGAAAACGGAATGCATAATCGGGAAGAGGGCAGACTCCGGGTTCGAACAGCCCCGCGATTAATATTCTAATTACAGGAATCGGGATGAAAGTGTCGTCCGGGGTTCGCTCCCTCAGGGCGCTCCCTCAGGGCACTCTCTGAATTTACGTTTCAGGACAGGTTTCCCTTCCTCGGGAGTGCTACGTTTGTTTTTCCAAATTCGATAAAATATTTACACGTTCAGCGGTTGTATGTAATATTATCACCGCTCAATCAGTGAACATTTAATCGACATCCTCTGTTTCTTGTGTTTCTTTTTTCTTTTTTTTTTTTTTTTTTTTTTTTACTTGTAAAGACAACTGTCTCGTTTCGCTTGAATGTTCATTTATTATAATTTGGGTATCGCGTATTGTGTACTTTTTGTCGTATATTTTATATTGGGCTTCTAATAGTCTTATTGACTTAGTGCGGTGGTGTCTCATTTTCCCTTCTACCCACTTTTCAATGATAATTTTAATATTACTCGCCATAAAGTTAAACGATCGTTTAATAACGTAAGACGGAGTTACCCTCAACCCCAATCTATCTACCTACCTACAACACAAAGAAATGACTGGAATTCGGAAGAAAGAGACTGTCAATGATCGTTAATCCTGCGATAATGTCTGTAATTATTAAACATTAGAAACAATGATTCTCCTTCAGAAATTTATTTCTACCTGTAAATGTATTTCTATTTACAAACCTCGGTTTATTGTATCAAATTCTCTCGAAATATACCTCAAATATAAAGCAACTCGTTCGAAAAAAGGAATAAAGAAAGAGAACTGGCTCGTGGGAAAATCGAAGAAATCCGCGGCGAACGTTTTAATTTCCGCCCCATTTTCCATCTTTCGTCTATCTCCAATCCCCGGGTCTCGCCTGTTCTCCGCGATCTCTCCACCCCCTGTCTCTCAACCGGTCCACCCTCCTCCTTCTTTCTTCCATTTTCTCCTGGCTGGAGGATGCGCGCCATGCAAAGCCGTAATTAGTGGCTTCGCGTGTAATTATCGTGGAAAAAAGGGCTCTGAATGCCCATAGTATTCAGGCTGCCGAGGATGAGTCCTTCGCGATGGAATCGCACCAAGCACCCTTGAGACATGCGGTTCTTCCTTCCTTTCTTTCCTCTTTTTTCTCTCTTCTCTCTCTCTCTCTCTCTCTCTCTCTCTCTTCTCTCGCTATTTGCTTTCTTTTTTATCATCCATGGTTGTGGCGAGGATTGGTTGGTTGGTTGGTTCGGTTGTACCAGCCACCCCATTTCGTTTCGCAAAGCGATCGCGTTTTCGACTGTCATTAGTTTTCGAGGATGGGAGCGACTCCATTTAGTCGGCCGCTCGTTCGCCATTCGGCATGTTCGACGTTCTGTCGTTTCCTTCCTGCCTAATACTGGCTTCGAGTTTCCAAAGGATCTCTGTCTGTCTCTTTGTGAAATCCGTTATCCTTGTTTCTCCTCGTCTTTTTTTTTTTAATTAATCTTGTATCAGGTCGCCAGGAAGGAAAAAAATCTATAAACTAATAGATTTTTCATTCGTTGTTGTATATTTATCAACTAGTAAAATTATAAATCACGGAGATATTTGTGTCTTCTTGTATCTCATTGCAATCTCCATACTATGAAACTTCTTCATTGAGCAATTTAAAGATAAACAGATTTTTCATAAACAGATGTAAATTAATAGATTTTTAATTCTACGATGCAATTAATAGCTATAATAGAAATAATTGCCAATATGAAGACCACACAATTTATTAATTATTTTTTAATTATCTACTTTCTTCATTTTAATACCTGCCCTAGCCGAAGTCATCCTAATTAAGAATCTCTTTGAGTGGTTCTCATTATAAATAAGTAGAACGAAGTGGCGGATATCGCGAGACAAGCTTTTTCTTTTGTCATTTGCGTGAGGCATATGATGTCATCAATTTCGATTCTTTCTCGACGAAAGAAACGACAAATGTTATTAAAATATGTATAAATATAGTCTGAAAGCTTGACTGCAAAGAGTATTATAGTTTCTTTTTTAAAAAAATCACCAAAACCATCCGGAAAATGGGTTTTTCACTGAAATAACCCGTTCAGTGTACGTTTTTGTTACCCTCCATAAAAATATTCGAATGAAATTTAAATGAAAGAGCGCCACGTACAATTAACACAATCCTCCCAATCGACGACGAAGACATCGATGGCGACGAGAAACGCGGGCATTACGTTCCAAACCTTCTATGAAACCCGATGTGCAACCCCCAAGTAACGACGACGATGACGACTATGGTGTATGGTGGATGGAGAGACGGGCGGCATGGAGGGGGTTTGTCAAGGGGGGTAGAACTTGGCCGCGGGGGTTTCGAGGGCTCTACCGTCCGCTTTCGATTCATTGTACAATAATATGACGGAAATGTCAGTCAATTAATAAGCATACCGAAGCTGACTAATTTCCGCCTTTGTTCGTTCCACGGCCCGGCATGGATGAATAAGTGGCCATTATGCGGCTTTTATGATTGGTCAGATCCGTATCACGACAGCCGGTTCCGCTTTTATAAACCAGCGCGCGGCACGTCGAAACTTCTCTCTTGCGGCGAACCTTTTTAACCGCGTGCACGTGCCGAGAGCAGAATATATCGTTCTCTCTGCCCTCTCTCGTTTCTTCTCTTCTTTCTCTTAGTTTTTCTTTTCCTCCTCCTCCTCCTCCTCCTCCTCTTCCTCCTTCTTCTTGCTTCCTTTCCTTCTCTTGCTTTCGTTACCACCACACTCTCTGGCGATCTTAAACTTTGCTCTTTGCTTTGAATTTTCTTACGACACTTCGTAGTCGATCTCTTCGTGATCGGTTTTAAAAGACGTCGATTCATTCGTCGAAGAAAGTTGTACGAAGAGAGCAAAGTTTTTCATAGATTTTTGTTTAAGAAGATGGTTTCTCGTAGGATTTCCACTTGGAGTATATCGTAGTGACTTTGTTTAGAGAAGATGGTTTGTTGTAGATCGTGACTAGACTGCGGATTTTTATACAATTCCATGTTTTTATCAACATAACTGAGAGAATGTAACCTACATGAAGACTTGCTCGCCCATTAAATTATTGTAGCGAGTATTTCGCTTTGAATATTTTTTATCGCGTGCATTTTGTACATTTTTGCAATTTTAAATTTCTCGTTAATGCATAAAACTCTGCAGTCTAGCTATAACGTTTACAGGATGAAATAAATTTCTGTTCACATTCCATTTCTTTCCATTGCGTTCATTAGACGTCATGATTGGATTAGTTACAATGCACGGTTATAATAGCGTGAAAATGTTTTTCGAGATTCCGAAAACATGTTAGATACGCGTTCTTTTACTACGGCAGAGACAGTTAGGGGATGATTCGACGCTTTCGCTGGCTCTTTAATTCGGCTAATCGCGCCACGACACGGTTCCGTTCCGTTTCGGCGAAATGCTTGGTCCGGAAGCGAACATTTAATTACCGTAAACAGAATAAACACGGGGACGCCGAGGGAAAAATCGGCCGGACGGAAATGTTTGCTCGCCGGCGAATTATTTTTTGCCGCAGCGGCTTAATTTCCGCGAAGGTCAAGGGAGACAAAAAATGGTGTAATTGCTAGCCTGCGCCCTTATTCCGCTCGTTCGTCGACGAAATAAACGAGGGTGGAAAAGCGGAAAAACGAGAGATAATCCCCTACCACGCGGTCAATCTTGTTATCGTTTGCGTTTCGGATGCAACGCCCTGGTGTAATTTACGTGTTTCATGAAATATGTAAAAGAATTTATTCTGAAATAAACATATCAATCTTGCTTTTTCTCCTAACATTAGGATGCATACTTCTCGACAATAGGTTAGTTGAGTTTGTCCTATATTTCTGTATTTTGCGCGACAAATTTGATGCCAAATTATGAATTTATACATTATATTCAATTTTGTTGTGTTAATTTCTATATTTTACACGTCGGAGATCATTAACTATGTATCCCAACCTAAATCTATATCGTCACTTGCGAAACACTATCCCTTGAGTTGCACAAAACGACTTTTACGGATCCGTTCATTATAATGTTTAATTATTTTCGTACAGTAATTATCGAGCCAGCTTCGTTTCCCACTAAAAAACCTACTAAATCGACTTTCCTCTCAAACCCTGAAGAAAGAAAAGACCAACAGAGTCCAGGACCTGAGAGAAGAACCGATAAAAATCTCCAAAGAATTTCTCGTCTGCCCCTGTCGCAGTACCACTATCCTCTTCCACCCTTGAGGTGTTTTGCCTCGTCGTTGCCACCCTTGGCGAAAGGGTTGCGCGAGATGGCGGCTGCTACTGCTGCTCGGTTCTTGGAACGGTCAGGCAATTAAGCGAACCCTCGAATGACGATGACGTCGCGTTATTCCGCTGACGCGGCTCGCCTATCTTGCGCCTCCGCTTATCTGCGAAAGGCGAGCTGGGTGGTGTATTGGTGTGGGCTGCGGCTGGCGAAGATATAAAAGGGGGAAGGCGTGGCGGGGTGCAGCTGGTGCGCCACGTATCAGCCACCTATATCCTTGTCCGGCTTATATTGCCAGGGGGGATAATAGCACGGGGGCGCCGGAACGGTTTCATTACACGGCTTCCCGAGGGATAATATCCTCGGATATCTCGCTGGCCGTCCCCGCAGGCTTCAAATTCCGTACCAGCGACCCTCCGCCGTCAGCGCGTCACCACCGCTAACCCCCCTTCTTCCAGGAGACCCGCAACCCCTTCACGAAACGATGGAGGAAATTGTCGGCACGCCGAGGGGCAGGTTCGATCACGGAAAATGGCCGATCTCGATTATCCAGTTTTCATTTTTTGCGTTTTCGTTAATATTTCATTTCAGTGAGATTCAGATGAACGTGAACATTTAGTAAGGTAAGAGGTCGTCTAGAGGGGTAGTTGTAATTGTAGATGATATAGATATGTAATTCTAGCGTGATTTAGGCGAAGATAGGCGAACAGAAAGAATGATTTGGGTGACTTTGGGGGTTAGTTTCTACTTAGCATTTAGTTGTGGCGGTGATTTAGGGATTTAGGTAATGATAGGTGACTGGGGAAAATTTGTTGAGTCGTTTATCGTGGCTGGAGTTGTGGTTCTAATAGGATGTGCGGAATTTCAGGATAGTTTAGAGGAGTAGCCACATTTAGTATTTAGTTCTAGTGGGATTTAGGCGAAGATAAGTGACAAAGGAAATTTTTAGAATTGCTTATAGGGTTAGTTATAGCGATTTATCTGTAATGGGAATGGTGAGTGACGAAGAAAACTTTTTGGAGTTGTTTGGAGGATTAATTGGAACTTATATTTCTTTGTAGGGAAATTTAGATGAATGTTAGATAAAAGGAGAATTTTTTAGGGTTCGTTAGAGAGTTAATTATTAATATATGCAAAACTATACGAAGTATATATTACGCTCTTCGTAGGGCGAAACAAATTTCTGAGAAATGCATGAGAAATGAGAAAGTAAAGTAAAATGAGAGAAAAGTCTGCCTCGTGGAAAATTTTGGTAATGAAATTATGAATATTTCCGCGCGAAATCGATGTTGATAAATCTCGTTAAGGTGTTTGTTTTTTGCATTAAATTGGCGTTTATCGGGATCACGTATTCCAACGCGAGCTGAATATCGGATGCAGTTTTGAAATCGCGTGCACGCAATTAATTCCAACGAAATTGTCAAAACTGATTAACACTCGACTCCGATTACAAATTCACCAGAAATTACCGCGCCGCGCCAGCTCGCTGGTTAATAAAACATTACCAATAATTAAGCAGTTCAGAATTCACATTGATCAACCCCATAAATTGAAAAGGAGAAAAAAGAGGATGATGTTGCGAACATTATCTTTTTAAATTTGCTTTGGGATTTCCCATTATTTATGTCTTCTTCTGGTAGTAAAGCAGGTAATTTGCTTCTTTCTAAGAATTGAACGTTAATCGTGTACTTATGTAATGAAATTGAGAAATTAAGGGGAAGCTAAGTTGATCGGATTGACCGAGAGCCTCGATTCAGATTAACTAATTAAAATCATTTTACAATTTACGTTTCGTCGCGTTCAAATCTATTTTATTAGAATATTGCAATGAAAAAAAATCCTGGTTCTCCTTTTTTATTTCAAATTTCGAACTACCCTCTGTAAAGTGCTTCATCCCTGCTTAATTCTCATATTCATCGTTCGAAATCAGCGAAACGGTTCATCGATAATCTCCCACAGTCATTCCACCCTGTCAATCCCCGAAACAACCCTTTCACTCAATCCTGCCTCTACGATCAACAAAAAAAACCTACATCTATATCCCCTGCACCAGAAAACAACAAAACAAAGATCAATCTATAGTACTCGAAACACGAGTCTAGCACAAAAGGAAGCACGTAAAAGCAAGGTATGTCAACCACTCGATCTAGCACCCTTCCTAATCGTGCCCATCGTTTCTAAGTCAGTTTAAATTCGCTCAATAACTCATCTTTTTTTTCTTTTTTCTTTTTCTTTTTTTATGGAACTTGTGTTCTCAATGGTATATTGGGCCGCAAAGTGTTTTCTATTCGAGGGTCGTCGTGATCTTTTTAGTGGTGAAGGTTTCTAATACTAATTAAAAACCAACTTGGGATTATATTCTGAGACACCTCTCTTATGTATTTTCTTTATCGTATTAAGGGGATTTTCATTCACAAAGGAGTTAAAGGTATTCGGTTATTATAGGGGAAAAGTCGTGACTCAGAAGACACTATGTTGAAAAGAAATGAAAATGAAAAACTCTGTTCTGCAATTTCTATTTAGTAACCTTATCAAGTCTCTTTACCTTATCAAGAATATTCTTTTATAGAACAAATGATATACATTCTTACAAAAGTTTTCTTTTACGAAGAGATTAAAGGTTAGCTATTTCCCCATTATAGAAGAAGGTCGTGACTCAGGAAAAGATCATAGGACGCTCCATATTCAAATTACATAGAGCTGAGAAGTTCTCTTCCGAGACATCTATTCCGAATGTTAAAAAAATTTATTCTTACGAAGAGCCGCGAGTTATCTTGCTAGGAAAGGATCATGGCGCGAAAGTCGTATTAGAAATACGAAAACGAAGAAAAAATGTATCGCACCACGGTTTCTGTCGAAGTTACCGAGTTCTCGCGGAACAAGAAATTAAATCAATCCCGCGAGGCAAACGGGGGGTCACAAAAGGCGAAAGAGTGGGCGGCGATAGAAACGAAACTCTTCGCTGGGCCTGGAAGAAGTCTCACGAGGTCGGCCGGTAAAAAGAGGAGCGAGCGGGAAAGAGAGGTGAAGAGAGGCCACTGTGCAAAAGCTTTTCCCCCGGCCTTTGGTCGGCGGCCTTTGATGATCCCATGCGCTAGTACAATACGCGATCGTGCTCGTGCGCATTGCGATTAGTGTTTTTAATGCGCACATTGTATAAAGAGAAGGGCCCCGTTTCCCGTATCAGATGCGAGGTGGCCCACCGAGGGACCAGTTATTAGGCCTCTGACAGGCCCATAATCCCGTCGGCTCTCCTAACGAAAAATATAATGCCCATTAGCAGAGATCTTTTCAGAGGGTTGCCGTGTGTGTGCCTGCCCTGGGATATTTTCTTTTGCCTCCTACTACTCAGTTCAATTCCCTTCTCCTTTGATCTCTGTCTTCTTCTTCTTCTTCGTCTCTCTTTTTCTTTTTTTCTTATGCTCCATGGTAAACTAGTATTCGTCGTCTCGTTCCATTTTGCTACCCTTTGCCAGCTCTCGCTCCCTAGATAGAGTCTAGCTTTATAGCCGATGCGTGCCACTGGGTGCTACCGGAAAACGCGTGCTAAGCGTTTCGAATGGGATCACCTCCGAAACGACGCTAATCTGCGGCTGCGATCTCTTTCGGGCATGTTGGCACTCTTTGACTCGTGATACAGCTACGTATGAACACTTGGCGACGTGGGTTCTTGAAGTAACTGAAACGTTAACGTTAACATTTAAGGACTTCCCTTTTAGGTACAGCGAAATAGTGGTTATTGCACTGTGGTATTCTAACTTTCTTATATTTAAGCTTGTATAAGACTGGAACATTGTTACACGTCGGTGAAACAACTTCAAACAAATTTTGCGGATCTCGATGTGCCACAGAAAAATATGTGATTTTTATAATCTTTACATATATGTCTTTATATTTGTAATCTTACGTCGATTTACGCGTTAATCAGTCGAAATAAATTTTTATGATTTCTTTCTGATTGCCACATTAAAAGATACCTTTACGCATTTATTATGAGAATATTATCAGATAATGTCCGGTTATTGTTAACCAGTTAGTTGTTGCGATCTCCTTGAAAAGAGTGGGCCTAAATTAAATTAAGTTACATTTTATAAGCGATAGCATAATCCCAAAGCCATTCTGTGCCGAAAGGGTGACAAAGGACAATTCAACACTCCTTTCCTATGAAATTACGATCAGTTTTGTCTAGCTAATTGCATAACTGATTTCAAACAGTATGTCACGATACGTGTAAATATAGCTCAAATTTCTAATATGCTCGATACTTTCTCTGTTCCAGCCGAAGTGCAGAACCAGAAACTGGAAAAGCAAATCCAGGAGGATATTTCACGTAAGTTAATCATGGTTAACCTAGTCGAAAATATGGTAACAGTTCGCGATGGAAAAAGGTTCTTTCGAAGCGGATGCAAGTCCGCATCGTCCGTAGCTTCCAGCCTCTTGCTTCCATTGTGCAAGGCCGTCAGCAAAAGAACGAAGAATATTACGTAACATATTCCAGCTCGTTCAACCATGAAAACCCCTGTCGGTTATTATATTTAATAGACCTAACCGATTTTGCAACATCTGCTTTTCCCGCGTCGGTACAACGCGTGGCCGGTTTTTGAAAAGCTAAAGCTCGACCCGCATTGATTATCTCGAAAGGAAACAGGAACTTGTTTCGTTCAGTTTCTGAAGCTGTATTGAACGACGCGCCGTGAAAATAGTTTCCACACCCTCGAATGACTCTCAAATGAAGTTTCGTTCCTGGCGTTTTGTTGTTCTTTTTAGACTGAAGCGGAGGAATTAAAGAAAAATGTCGAAGACGTTAGATTAAAGAATTTCAGGAATTTTTCAACGATTCTAAATGCTTCTGGCATGTGGGAGGAAGAATTACTTTTTTTTCAATTACGTATTAATAACGCGAACCAATATTAATTGGTTAATCCTGGAGCATTGTGAGCATATCGAAGTGTATCCTTGATTTTCTGTTAGAAGTAAGTTTGCAGTCCAAACCATACGATTCGTGGAATATTTATGATTAATTATATTTCCCTATTTAATGTATACAGCAATTTTAATGGATAAAATAACGCGTGCTCGTAATCGAAATTGTTTAGACACGGTAGGTTCACATCGAACGGTAACAAACGCAAGTACGATCGTCATCGAAAATTGCACGGAAACGTGGGACACGGGATCGAATGATTTTATTGTTAAATTAGAATGTTAAGTGATGTTGATGCATGGCCCGGCAGAGATGTAATGAATACCATACGCGGTTATTAATTCCGTCGATAATATGTAAAGCATATTAATGTTGCGAATCCGATTGTAGTTTCATTTCAATGACTACGAATGATAATGATGATCGTTAATTATGACACGAATTGCAAATCGAATGTCCTAAGGGGGCTTAGCAAGTACAAACAGATTGTCAATGCGTTCGTTTGATACCGTTTAATGCCTGCTAGCGCCAAAGTTGTCAAGAACAATCGCGCATTAACTACACGATCCGAATATTAGTAATTGATTCCTCCAATAAAGATAAATCCTCTCTTGCGACTATTTCATAAAATATCTCCAAATATTTCTTCCATCTCGTCATCGTTCGCTATTAAATTAAAATACGAGCTTCTCAAAAGCCAAACTGACCGACTCCACTTTCTATAAAGTCCCCTATTTGCGAGCCATGTACCTACGCGCGTGGTTACTGTTCAAAAAACAGAGGATATTCCTCTACGAATTTATTTATCACAAAGACGTGACACAAATAATCGCAAATTCCAAGTTACATTTTAGAAAACACTTGCATTTTAATCTTTTCAGCTGATCAGCATGGTCTCCGAGAAGCTCGTACGTTTCATCATAAGTTTTCGACATTACGTTCGTCTCTACTAAATTCTCTAAATTCTCAGAGTAGGAACACTCGGTAGAAAGAGGAAAAAAAGGAAGAAAAAAAGAAAAACTATTCGCACTTTCACTGGTCGTACTCGTAGCCCGAGATACATCGAACATGCTCGGTACACGTATCAGGGGCGAGCTAGCGAGCGCGCAGGGTGCGTAGAAACGCGCGCTGGGGTGAGTAATGTCGGGAAATGCAGCTAACGAAGTTTACGAAGACACTTAACGGAATTACGCCCTCGCTAGCAATGGCCTCTGCGAGTGCTGCTTTCGCTCCGTGTGTCGGTGAATTCCCTTCTCTCATACTCTCTCTCTCTCTCTCTCTCTTCTTCCCTCTCTCTTTCTGTCCCTCTTGCCACCCTCCGTAGTCGTTTCCCTTTCTGGTGGCAGGGGATCCGTCGCGTTAATTACCGCGAGCGGAGGCAAGAAGCCGGGGAAAATCGCGGCGAGAGAGCGCATCAACGTCGTCCTCGGTGAATATAGTCCAGGAACAGGCGAGGCCTGGCTGGCTGGCTGGCTGACGAAAGGTCGTGGAAGGAAAAGCAGCTGCTAGAAAGCAGGGATGGGTGAGAGAGTGGCGTGGGTGGGCGACGTTGGGTGGGCTGAGGGTGACTCTCGGGGCGAAACGAGGGAGGTTGGCTCGGTTTTGCGTCGAAGAAGGGTGTTATTGACATGGTGGGTGTCGCGTCGTCGGCCATCTTGGCCTGCCTGCACCCTCTCCTCCGCTCAGAGTCTCTCTCTGTACCGAGCTCGATCCCCCCATTTCCCGTCTACCTTTCGCACCCTAACCTCTTGCTCGCTCACACAGCCCACGAACGAACGTTCCGTCTCGCTCGCGTCCAGGACATCCTTGTGTCCCCCTTGTGTCGAGTGACATTCGGGCTATACGCCCGGCCTAACCTGCCCGACAGACGCCCTGAGCCACCCTTTTCGACCAACCCCGGCGACGAGCTCCGTGGGTCCCGGGGGTTGCTTGTCGCCATGGCGACCGAACCCTCCTCGCCCAACCCCCGTCGACCAAACACCGGTTCCTGTCCCTCGGTACACACTTCCCTCTTCGTTTCTCGCTGTCTCTTTGCTTCCTCCTCGAACCATTTCCTCCACTACGATTTTTCGTTTTCTCCAAGGGGTAGTATTAGTGCTACAAGTTTGCTGTAGTATAGTGGTAGATCATCCGCGATTCTTCGAATTCTTGCGCCGTACTCTGTTCCACGTTGAAACTCTCCTCGATCTCGTCTATTTTATGAGCTTTCATTTTGTTCTGCTTTCTAATGGTTTTTATAGTATCGCAAGGCTCTTTATAGTTTTCGAAGTTTTTCTTTCTTCGAGTAGGGACAGCATTAGCGTTAGTGGTAGTAGTTGACGTAGAATTCCTGCGTCATACACCTCATCTATCTTCATCTATTTCCTGAGTTTTAATTTTCTTCTTCTTTCTAGTGATTTTCTTACTATTTGGCCGTTTTTCGGTCATTCGAATTCTTGCACCATTTCTAACTTTCCATTTTGTTCCACTTTCTAATGGTTTTCTTAATATTGAATGGTTTTCCGTCGTTTCCCGATTTTTCCCTTCCTCCAAGCAGGGCTAACAACAGTAATCGACATATGTACTGATAGATCATTCACGATTCTTGCAATTCTCCTCCCGTCCATCTTGTTCCTTCAAACTTATCCTTTTTTTCTGAGTTTTAGTTTTCTGTTCTTCCATCTGATGGTTTTTCTGCGTTTTTCTTTCCGGCCGGTTTTTCATCCCTTTTTCTTTCCGTTCAACGTAATATCGACGTGGTTGCCAGGTTCTCTGTGTCTCATTTTCACTCGGAGCTAATGTTTTCTTGGTTCGAGAAAAAGTAATATCGCTGGGAGAAAAGTATTTCCAACGCTGAAAGTATTTCTTTGCCTCCCCGATCCCATCCCACTTTAATCCCAACGCTCCTCTCGCTACTTTTCCTTTTATTTATGTATTTGCTCGACCTATTTCTTCACTTTCCGCCAGTAACCGTATCTCGATCCGACTAAGGCAGGCATTTTTCTCCCCTGCGTATTTGCTTTGCCCTTAAGCATTCTCGATTAGAAACTTCGGCTCTTTTCTCATCTTTTCTTCGTTTCTTATTTTCTCGTTATTTTATCAAAATAGTTTTGGTATTCTTCGAGCGAATTTGTTAGATCGCAACATACAAAGATGTCAATTTTTTCACTCGAAATAAATATCTTATTACGTTTCATTGAAATAATAATTTAACGAAATATCGTTAATTTTTTTAAGGCCGTCAATTTTCGAAAGATACTTTTGTTCTAAACTTTATCGAATCTCCGTAGATATACAGTTCCTTTCTTGAACACTAGATGTTATTAAAAAATCGTTAGCAACTTGTTACGACCTTTGAAATTACAATTTCGTTTAGAATCTCAAAGCATATGAAGAAAACCTCCTAATACAGCTACGATTTTGTCTCGTCCGTATCATTTTCATCTCATCGTTCGTCTTTCAGTATTTGCACTATTAAATTTTCCGTTGTATTTATCCCAGGTGTTTGGTAAATAATTCCACAAACTAGATTCGGATGCTTGGCATACTCCTTTGAATTTCTCATAATCGATTCGTCCACTTCTCATCGTAGCTTCTCACATCGACTGGTTTCTCAGTGAGAAATTTTAGCTGAACGATTTTTTATTTAAATTTCTCATTAAATTTCTCTTATCCATAACCGTATGCTTACGAACGTACGCGTTTCTCGATGCAATGCAAATTAAGAATCTGGAACGATCAAACGTGCATCTCATACGTTACATCGTAATGCACCCTCTTTTTCTCAATTTTTCCTCTTCCGCGTTCTCTTCATCCTTGCAAAGGCAACGCACAGAGGGATGAGGTCACTGGGTGGTTGTACAAGCAGAGGCTCGTGCTAATAACGTTTCTGTACGACACGGGGGATGCTATCCCGGATGCCGCATTCTCGTCGACTCTTTGCCCGTTTTCTTCGCGAAACGAGGAGGCCCCGATCGCCAGCAACCCCCTTTGTTTGGCCGCCTCCACTGGCTCGGTCTTTTCTACGCCGTGAACTATTGCCGAGGATTGCGATCACGTCGCCCCTATTTGCCCAGGAATGTAATGATTCCACGTTGCTTTTATTCCGCCAAAGAAATGGCGTATATTCAACCACCATTCGCGTAGCTTCCATTGCTGCAATTTTAATTCTTTCTGGCTTTACGTGGAAAGACAGACAATTGATGTTCCATTTCATTCATTTCCTTACAATTTAATCTTCTGTACTATGAATTAATTTTAGTACGTCAACAGGTGAAAATGTAATAAAATTGGCTCTTTTGACATCTTTTTATTTAGACATAATATGATCGAGATTCTCAAATAGCGGAATTGAAAATAATACTTTTCATTATGAAATATTAATTGGAACGTAGGATATTCTTTTTGCGTTATAACTTAGAGGAGCTGTTTTTTTAGTATCGTTGCTATTGTTGTCAGCGTTAATTTTGTGACGTGGCAAAATTTTAAAGGATTGTCATGACTAATTATTTCGTAAATTTTCAAACTACAATTTTTCAATTTTAAACAGCAAATATTAAGAAGTCCTTTCCGTCGTTTTATTGTTTCGTAAATTTCTGTTTCATTCTCGACTGTGCGAATAATTCTATGCCACACTGTAGATTATTCATTACTGAATTATGAACAGCTTTTGAAATGACCACACAGAATCAATAGATAAACTGAAAAAGGCTATTGTTTCATTCGCTGTTGATTATTCAGGTGTTGTTTTAAGGTTCTCCATCTATCTATATCGTACAATGATTGTTTCCAAGAAACAAAGGGAAAATTTACGAAAGAAGAAATAAAAGATAGAGTAACTTAGTAAGATTCGATACGAACAGACGAGGACGAAGGATAATACGAGGATCTGGAAGAAAACGTTCTTTTATTCCATATTGATAATCTGGGAATAGTTCCGAAATTATTTTTCATTTAGATACGTATTGATGAAGGAAAAGGAGAAAAACAAGGAATGTCACAAAATGGTTTTATTGGGAAAATTAATTTTGAATATTGTAGTCCACCAGAAGAGGAGTAAGATTCAGTGAATTCGACTGCACTGTTCATAAAATGAAGTTTACATACTTACAATTAGTCGTCATAAGAAAGGAATGATTAATAAAACAAACTCTAATATGATTTATAAAATATTTTTATCCGTGTTTTGTTCGAGTACAGAGTGAACATTTCCTGTTTTTAATCAGTACCTATACCAAATTTTTAATGCTGTCTTATGCAGAAATTTCGAAGCATCATAATCGTTGTAATTTGATAGTTGTGCAATTCTCTAATTTGATAGTTGTGAAATATGTCACAGTTATAAAACGGAAAATCACGAAAAGTCGACATTCCTCGATTTTCCCTTGCTCCTCATACAGAGTTAGGTAGACAAATAAATGGACAGCCAGTAAGAATAGATACCAATGAAAATATCAATTTCAATTAATTATTATAATATTTAGTAATATATAACAAATAAAACTTAAATAAAATTACGTATGTAAAATACATATAATAAATTCAAAGCGTCGCACAACGTTGAAGATTGATTCTATTTACTTGCATTCATTCGGAATTCTAATTTGTTCTAACTGCATTCGAATCACAGGCGAATAATTAAGCGAAAGAAGAAAAAAAAAAAGAGAAAAATCTCGCGAATTAATCAACGAGCTGGCGTCGACCCCATTCGGGCGCAGCATCGCAGAAACGTTCGCATTGAAATTGCCGCGTTTTCGCGATGCACCCGCTGCGCGAGCGAATTGCGAAACGATCCGGCGACACAATGCCGGCGCCGATGTGCGCGACATATGGACACGATGCACCCGTAAACTACGGCGAATCGTTTAAATTCCCGTAATCCCTTTGTCGAGGGCCACAGCATCGCAGAATTCCTAATCCATCTCCAGCGGTACAATGGCCACGATCGATTCCTCTTTCTTTCTTTCTTTTTTCCTCTCTTTTTCGTTTATCGCCTGCCGACAAGAACAAAGAAAGGAGAAGGAAAGAATCCTTTCGAGGTATTGCGTTTCGAAAAATCAAAGATAAGAAACAATTCGTTGCCCTAGTTCGTGACTGTGTTAACTTCATTTCTAAAAAAGAATCCAATTCACTGATCCACATATATATTATCTCATATTATAAAAAATACATGTAGGGAAGAATCGTACGATAATTAATTAACTGCACTATAGATAGAGAATTAGATGAATGTTATAATTCTGAGCAACAATCTATCTTGGCTAAATAGTAAGTCAGACCTCATCTACCAAATATCTCGATCTCAAAATATCTGTTTTTGAGTGTCTTTTTTTTTTATCGTTCTATCCTGCTCTAAAATATCGATCAAACACTGTCTCCCCTATTTGGTCCCGAAGGAAAGAATAAAACGGATTCTTGCTTAAAAAAGAAGAGATCGCCTCGACAGAACCGATAATTGGGATCCCGGATCGCGGCTTCTTCCGGTGTTCTTAACGCGATATTCCAGCCGGGCGGGGAAAAACGAGCAAGAAAAATAAGAGGTGAACCTTGGAGAGGAGCGGTGGTTTCTCTCATCGAAGAGGACTTAGAGTATTTGTTGTCGACGACAGACGAGGAAGAAAACGAGAAAGGGCGGAATGGCAGGGGGTTGGGGTACTGGAAGAAAGTCGAGGACCAATTAATTCGTGGCTGCGGCTTGATTTAGCAAATCGTTGCTAATTGGTTGGATTGCGGTGCCTCGCGAAACTTTATGGCGAGCCAAGACAAAAGCCATATCGATAGAGACCGAAATCCCCCCGCTAATAATCTCTAATTCTCTGGACAACTTCGGACAAAAGGAATGCCGGGGTGACTCTACTCCAACTTTCGATAAATTCGTTTACGATATTACGATACCAATCATATTTTAATTTATCCCCTCGTATTCCTCGTTTCTCTTTCTTTTGCGCAAAAATGTGTTGATATTTAAACCCTTTAAAAAGAAAAAATACGGATATTTTGATGGAGAACGTTTCGCTTCTAGGAAGTAAAAATTCAGATCTTTTTCAGGAGAGATAGTTTCGAAGGAAGTTTGCTACGAACTCAGGAACAAAGTAGTTTCGTACGAATTTTGAAGAATGATTATTTACCCCTTGTTTCTTAATGTCGCTACGTTCCTTGACCCATTATATTTTAAAAATTATCTCTTGTTCGAACAAAATGGAAGAACATGTCATTGGCATGCGTGTTCTCGTTTCAATTTTACGTTCGACATCTTTTCGAAATGTTACGAAATTAGAAAATATTTTTCGTTTGTTTAAACGTGAGAAAAATTGACGTAGAAGAATTCGCGTCAAATTCACGATCCACAGATCGCAGCTAATATTCATGTTCAAGTATACTTGATAAATTTTCAAACTCGATTTTCTCGAAAACTAAACTTTAAATGAACAAATTTTATTCCACATTTCGTTCTCATTTTTCCATAAAGAATCGCCCCGTACCCATCTGTGCACGTTATTCGACCACACCCTGTATATTCCAATATTTTCTCCAAGTAGCGATTATGCTTACGATAACCGATATTAATTATCCTCCGCAGCAAATCGTACGAACGATCCACGGGCTAGAATCGAAGAATCGACCGCTTTATGCTCGCGGAATCAACTGTTTATTTATTCGCGATATACGTGAACGAGTATGCGCGAGATACGGAGCGAGTGATCGACGTGAAACGAGTTCATTCATACTGGCCACGATGAATGGGAATGAAATACGCAACGGGACACGATACCGTATTGTTCCTCTTGGATTTTCTTCTCTTCCATTTTTTCTGCTTCTTCCTTCTCGGCCAGAATTATTCGCAAAGATAAGAAGCGGCACAGTGGACGATTCATTTGGGGTCTGTCAATAACGCGCGATATCATCGAACGCATCTTGACCTCGATTTCGTTCCAAACAAAGGTCGTTCTCCGCGATTAAATATCAATTAAATCCTCCTCGATCAAAGAAAAATACGAGCGCATATTTCTGCGCTCGATTTTCATTTTTAACGCAGTCATACCGTTTTTATAGTCAATCTTTTGTTTGATAATTTTAATTCGGCGAGGAAGAGGGGATGGATCGAATGAAAGAGTAGCGCGATACTTTAACGAATCAACGAATGGAAATGAGAGCCGATGGTTAATTGGTATAATTGCTTGCCGGAGGAAGCTCGGTTTACGCGCCGTATAATAAATTTCAAAATATCGCCACGGTGATACGAATTAACTCGTGTGGACCGAGAATCAAATTAATTGCCGGATTCGAGCGGTCTCGTTGACATTTTCGCGCGCCAAACTGATGATCTTCGAATGCAACACTTTTCTCGCGTATCGCTTTTCGACGAGGTTAATTCCAATTTGAATTTGTACATCGTATAATTAAGTACAGCGAGTAACTTTGATATTCGAATACCGCACAGTTTTTATTATCTCATATTGTAATTTCGTTCGTGATCAGCAAAATTGTTTCAATCCATTTACGCAATGAGTTACATCAACTGTAGTTCAATTTATCTTGTTAGAATAATTTATTGGAGCTTTTAGCGACCAGTATTTTTTATTTATACCGAAAATGTAAACTTTTAGCGATTACACTGGCCACGCGTAAGCAGCTAAATTTATTTAGTTAAAATAATTTAATAGCACAAGGTAGTAAAGTGTAATTGTTAAATTTATTTATTTCACTTAGAAATTTATGCTTCTAGCAATCATACTGCCGCCCATAAGTATTAATACCTATGCTGTGCCTAATCAGAAGTCGAATGCTTTCTGTTACTTTTGTGATCTACTTTTATTTTATTTTATAATTTTGTTTTATAACTACAAATTTTTGAGAAAAATTCATATTTCTATAGATATAATTCTAATGTTTTTTTTTTTTTGTGAACTCATTTACATGTATTTTGCATACATCGTTTGATAAGATAGTGTCGTGAAACTATTGCTATTTGTGGATCTATGGATCGTTTGTTGGAGTAGGTTAACGTTCGCGTCCTACTTTACAGAGAATGTAACAGAAACTTTGTGATGATACTTTAAAACAAACGAAAAATGGAACATCTCGACGAGAAGATTCTTAAAGTAGGTCCTTGGGGCAAGTTGAGATTATTCTCCCTCAACACGGAATCCTGCACGAAATCGATGGTTCAAACATGACTGTAAATTTATACCGAAACTGTACATTTGTATCAAAGCAAAAAGAAAAGAGATGCAAAATCTTAATGAAAGATTTTATAAAACCCAACCGCGTTATAGTTTACTCGTCGAAAGCGATGATCAAAGAAATCACAAGTGAAGAAAATTAATCAAATATCCATATCATATTCGAAACTCGTACAAGTAGATACGTCGAATAAATCGAATTCGATCCACTGCAGTCGAAACGATCGAAGAAATCACAGAAGTCGAGAGATTCGAAATCGCGCTCTATTCTATTAATTTTAGCCGATCACACTGTTTGTAAGTCATAAGTTAACGAACAAAAATATTTCCTTTGTTTCTTCTTTCTATTTACTTCAATTTTTCTTCAAAATTCCATCGATGATAAATCTATACGAGATGTAAATCGCTTCGACGATTTTGTACAGAGAAATAAAGAGGTGACTCATGAATGGAGGGTTAATCGCGTATTAGCAAAATCGTGGAAGTGGATATCAAATAAATCGAATTCGGCTCAATCGAGCGCAGAAAAGGTGTTCGACTTTCCATTTTCGTCGCTGAGGAACAGCTCGATGGGCGAAGCGAGGGGCGCAGAGGGGAAGGGTGGTTTTGATCGTCGATAGGAGGCACGGTCGCGGCTGGCTGATTGTCGAAGGGGGTGAGAAGAGAGAGGCTAAGACAGGAAGAAGCGGGACGGGGCCAATCAGAGCGGGGACTTTGAGGGTGTCGTTGCCTGGCAACGAAACACACCCCAACACCCGAGGGGAGAAAACCCCGAGGGGTATCATCCAGCGATACAGTCGACGCCGAAAGTTATCGCACCCCTGAGAGACGCCCCCTTTAACGTCGCCATCGAATTACGCCCTCGACGTCCGGACACTTGCGGGTTGTTGCGTTCGTGCCAGCCAAAAGGGATCGATGGAGACGTCGAGGACACGCTTCCACCTCGAATTCGTTCGAAAATGGTTGTTCGTTAAGCCGGAATTTTCGATAGGATAGTCGATATCGGCTGGAATTGCTTACGGAGGCATATACCGAGAAATTATTAATTATTTACACTATACATGGTATCGTCTCGTTTATGCCAAAGCCATGAACGTGTAAATTTCCGTTTAAAGAAGTAGATTTTGAATATCCTTTTCTTGTTCTTATTGTTAGCTATTTGTTCATAGCTATAGGATGTTAGTTATAAATGTACTAACGTTTGAATAAAGTTCGAGAAAATTGTTGACAAATTTGTTTTATAGATTACTTTACTATGTGAGTAATTGGCATTTTGTGTTTGTCCTGTAGATTTCTTTTTCTACGAAATAAATATTTGTATTTGTACGTAAGTGGTTCTCCAAGGTAGAATTACTTATTCATATTGGTATTTAACTTTTCATTTCTCTGCGTTTGGAGCGAATCATTTATGAAAATGGAATTGTATTTTAAAGGATTATAAAAGTAGGTGTTATAACATACGTATATGAATTATTAATTATTTACACTACGGTGTACGTATTATAATTTGATTTTATTGTATTAATTTTTTAAATCTTCTTTTTGTTCAACAAATATTTTTATCTTCATAGGTCGTTCTGTATATCACGTTGAAACTTAGGATTTTCTCTTTCTTATACAGATACTGAATACTGACGGAGACATCGCGTCGAGAAAATTTATATTATATGAATTATTGTTTAATTTTGTTGTATCAATTTTTGAAACCTTCCTTTTGTTCGTCAAATATTTTCATCTTCATTGATCGTTTTGTATATCATGTTGAAACTTAGGATTTTCTCCTTCATATACGGATATTGAATATTGAATATTGGTGGAGACATCGCTTCGAGGAAATGGTTCGACGTGAAATTCGTTAGAAGACGATAGTTTCGTAATTAAAATGTGTATTTTTTAACTTTTATGTATTTAATGTGGAAACGACACACTGTTTACACTTCATTCTAAATATTTATTATTTTAAATCTCCAAGAAGAATTTTCGTGAGAAGCGATAAGATAAAATCAGATACTTTATGATCGTCCTAAATTAATAAATAATCTTATCACACAATGTTACAAAACGTCTATGTAGAAACTCACGAAGAATCATTAAAATAATGTCGATTAATATTCATAATAATACCACCTCCAAAACAGAATCTTCGTATCCTATCGATATTGGTTCAACCATCCAAAAATACAATCTTAAAATACAGTCTAAAGACAATCTAAAATATATTATGCACACGAAATATCGATATAAAAATAAAATCTGTCTGTATAAAGACGATGTCAACGAACACAAAAATAACGTCGAACGTACCACCCCATCTACATCGGTAGAAATTTATCCACCTGCTGCTCGAATCTTATCAACGTCAAATATCATCCATCACAGTACCGCGTCCTCAATCACGAAATGGCTTCACCTCGCATTCCTCCTCGTCAAACATCATGTCAAATATCATTCATCAAACTACCCCATCTGCATCGAGAAATGGATTTACCTCTCGAAAATCTTCGAATAGCCTGTGAAGGACCTCTGCCAGTGATCTTCGTGCGCGTTCGTCGAAATCCGCTTACGAATAAACATCCATTTCATTGGCTTTTCACTGTCATTTCACCATCATTTCTATTTTTCTGACTCGAAGCAAACCGAGGCACGCGAAAGGATTAAAACCGCCCCTTCTCCATCTTCTTCGGCCCCATCTGTGCGTTTCCTTCGAGTAGCTTGGCCCCTTTTGTCGACATCCAGCGAGAGGGTGGATTAAACCACCCCTATTGATCCCGCTCAATGGATTCCCTGCCCTTTCACCTGCCACCGATCCCGCTGTTTTGACATTCCTCTCGCTCGTCTCCTCGTCTCGTTTTCACAGGCATTAATAGAACAGAACGAGCGAAAACGAGAGGAAAGATGATCTCTCCCTCTCTCTCTCTTTCTGTCTGTATTGCGGAGAAGAGATCCTTTTCAACGGCGAGGAACTTCCTAAATAAGCGTAATCCTTTTCAGTTAGTCGAGCGCGCCCCTTAGAAATCGCTCGCATCGAGGATGCGCCCGGGGATCATGCGAATTCGATGAAAGATTCCTGTCCCTTTTTCGACGTTTCGCCCCTTGGCCTCGTTTTTATTTTCTTTCTTCTTCTTCTTCTTCTTCTTCTTTCTACTCTCTGTATTTTTTTTTTTTTTTTTTGTTCTTTGTGATCTGAAAATGAATCGGCGGATTTTTGCTTATTTCTTATTCGGCTTCCTCATTGTGTATAAATGGCGCGGGACTTGGAATGTATAAGGGAAGGGGTTGAAGAGGGCTGAGATATAACGGATATAGATTCGAGAGCTACTTTTTATTATACGAGATTAGGAAATTTCTTGAGAATGTGATATTTTTTATTGCAGCTGCTTTTTCTGCTCTTTGCGATCCACGAACGAATCGGCGGATTCGGCGCTTATTTCGCATTCGACTTTTTTTTATTGTGCACAGGATCTCGCAATGTATTACTACGAACGACCGGGAAGAAATATTCCAAGTTTTCAAGAAATCTTCAGGGAAAAATTCGTAATTTCTCTAATAATCTTTGCGTAGGATTTCTTTCCATAAAAATTTTAATATACAAGGAAAGATATGAGAGAAAGGGTTGGAGAAGATTGAGATGTAGCGCATATAGATTTCAAATTGGCAAGCTTTTCCAATGGAATGACATTTGTTGTTATATAGTGTTTCATTGTATTTTATTATACTTCGCATCTTTGTTTATCTTTGTATTTTTATCGTATATAAATAAACAAATTCAAAGTGTATAAGAAGACGCAGGGATTGGAAGAACATTAGATTAAGGAAGATATAGATTTTTTTAATTTTAGTAAAGAATCACTAAATTCTTTAATAAACGAAACGAAACAAAGCTTCTAGAAATGGAAAGAAAATTTATATATAATTTGTATTTTTTTGTATTGTCACATTTTTGGGCGCAAGAGGTGGAAGAAAGATTTTTATTCGAAAAAATAAAATTAGAAAATTTCTTATGTTTCATTGGTATTACGATTCTACGTTACTGGAAGGTTTTGAGTTAATAACACGAGTTCCTCGGTTGATAGCGGATAAATTGTAAAAAGTGTGGTTGCAGAAGAAAGATACTTACCGAAGAAAAGAATTATTGACATACCTTTTCTCTCGTCAAAGAATCTCAAGCATAATTTCTTGAACTGAACGACGGTAGAGCACAGATTTAAATATTTTTATCGAGCGGAATTTGTTTCAGGGGACTGCAAATCAACGGCGTCGCACGAAAACAATGGAGAAGACCTTGCTGAAAGCTCGAATACAAAATGTACGGACTATTGCGAAGACTACGACGAGGAGGAAGATTTCGAGGACTCGTATGAAAATTCGTGAGAATTACTCCGACTTCGTAATCAAATTGTTCAATTCATTTTCGTTCATATAAATGTATATTATCGTTTTAGAAAGAAGAAGAAGATATCAAAAATATTCTACGGTACGCGAACGCACAAGCAAATCGAACAGGTTGTAAGGGAATTAAGGAAAACTTCGTACAGGCACAAAAAGTAAGAAGAAGTTCTTCAGTGGCTTACATTGGAAGGAAATTTCTAATTTGATTGCTCTTTCTTTTTCTTCTTTTTTCAGAATGACTATTTTGAGCAGTAGAGAGCACACTTGCATCCAAGAGACTACGAAAAATAAAACTGAGCTCTGCAACGACCTGTTGGACACCCAAAATGTTTGTTTTCACTCAGATCCCGAAAATTAATCGACTTTCTGATTGTCCGTGAAATTTTTCGAAACTGCTCCTCCCAACGCTTTGACTCTATTCTAATTTTGTAAAAAGAATCTTCGTGAACAAATTCCAAGTTCTAATTTTCGAAGAAATGTTCCAATGTTTCGAGAAAAGGAAATCTTCGTGGAGAAATTCCTAAATTGCAAAGTTCCCAAAATTTCTTCGATAATCTTCCCAAACAATTGCCTTGCGTAAAAATGTTCTCCAGACGAACTTCTACATTTTGTTCCCAACTTCGAAGCCGAGTTTTCCAATATAGTTAAAAATCCAAAAAATTCTTGTAGCACAAAGGCTGTCCGTTTTACAACGAATCTAACAAAAAGATCATTGCAACGTTTCGCGGGGCGAAAAGTCGAGGTTTGGACGATATATGGGACATCGAAGACTTGGTAACCATCGGAAAAAACGAAGGACTGTGCCCATATTTTGCCGCCAGAAGTTTGATGGAACAGGCGGACATTATTTTCTGCCCTTATAACTACATCGTCGATCCCGATATTCGTGAAAGCGTGAGTCTGTTTATTATAATAATACGTAGAAAATATTCTACTGAAGTTTCATAGAATATCTTATAATTGATTCAGATGCAACTCGATGTGGCCGGCCATGTGATTATTTTGGACGAAGCTCATAATATAGAAGACATCTGCAGAGAAGTTGCAAGCGTTAGTTTTCGCGAGGATCACCTTACAGCCGTTGCGACTGAATGTGAATCTCTTATGAAACAAAGAGCTGCAGATTCCGAGATTTATGGAACTCTTCAAACGTATTCCCTCAAGCTGGTGAATTTTCTGAAAACCACGGTCGTCGATAAAGTCGTAAGCCTTTTGTTAATTACTCAAGAAATTATTTATACAATAAAATTACACGATCGCTTGATTATAATATCAAAATACATATGGTATATCTGGCACTTCAATCCAGTTTTCAATTCAAGATATTATACCTTGTTATGTATTTTATTATGGTATCTAATTAATTTAATTGAAATTCCACAATTATTTAGTATTTAGTTCATTTTTAGTTAATCTAATTTCAAATTATTTAATACTAGAGAAATCTAATCTATTAATTCTTTTACCACATTCATTTTAACCCGATTATGTCATTGTTATAAAATTGTAAAACTATTGTTTCGAACAGTTAAATATTTTCTAAAGATCTTCCTCTAAAATTGCAATATAGTAGATTCTGTTAACAGGGCTACAACAGCGATAATCTTTCAAGTCCGTACTGGACCGGTGCAGAGCTGTTAGAATTATTTAACATGAACGGTTTAAACGAAGCCATGTATACTAGTTTCCTGGGAGCGTGCAACGCAGCAATTGCAGATTCGAATAGAGCGAAAGAGGAGAGGAGAATATTTCAGAAAGTGCTACAGCCGGTCATTTCACCCACCACCAAGAAATTAATTGAACAACTAATGTTCACTATACGGATGATCACTTCTAGCGAATACATGAACGACTTTAGGGCCTGTATAACAGAAACCACAGTAAAGGATTTCAAATACGTAAGTGTAAAATTGAAAATTCGTTTTTTACAATTGCGTCTAATTGAAGAGAATTAAACAAATTTACAAGGCACATATAAATTATTTTTCCAAGTTATGAATGGAAAAAATAATTTGAAATAGAAGAATTCTCTAAGACGATTATGTTAAAAAATTTTGCAACCACCAATGATATTATATTTAGGATTTAGGAATCATTGGAAAGTTATTTTTTCAAATGTTGAATAAAAAGATGATAAGTTTACTTTTTTAGGATCTACAAATTCTTTATATTCTCCTATTTTGAAATATTTCAGATTCAATTGACTTAATAGAATTTGAAATCTCTGTTCCCCTAAAAAAGATTGTATTTAAAAGGAATTTCACAGAATTTCTGATTTCTTCCCAAAATCGCAGGCCACTGAGAATACATGGTTGTCTTCGAAAGTGTGTACACAGCGTGTACGAACCTTGAAACTACTGTGCATGAATCCGGGTGTGACCTTTGCACCGCTTGCTCGACAAGCGCGCTCTATAATCCTCGCGTCCGGTACTCTGAGTCCGACTGCGTCGTTCCAAAGCGAATTGGGAACGTCATTTGCACACGTGCTCAACACCGGCCACGTGATACCCAAGGAACAAGTTTACGCAATCTGCATACCTCAAGGACCGAATGAAGTTAAACTGAGGGCGAATTATCAATCTGTGAACAGCTGGGCTTTTCAAGTATGTTATGCATATATATTTCCTTCTTTGTAATTTTAATAACAAAATTACACATTTTCTCTTGAGAATAGTTTAACGTATTCACTATTGCATACTAAAATTCAACCTTTCAAGTATTATGTCACTTTCTTTACAATTTTATTTAATTTTTGATAAAATTTCTGATTTCCCTTTATATAATAATTTAGCACTTATAATAAAATCGCTTTTTTAGTCATTGCGTTAACTAATTGGAGATTTTTATTATTTCAAAGTATTGTCCTGTTCTGTTTGAGATATCTGATATATGATCTTTTTCCAGGATGAACTAGGTGCTGTATTGTTGGATGTTTGTGAATCAGTGCCACATGGAATCCTTTGCTTCTTCTCATCCTATAATGTGATGCACACACAAATGCAGAGGTGGATAAATAATTCCATTTGGACGAAAATCACCAGTGTGAAGCAAATCTTTATAGAACCACGCCATGGTGGTGATCTTAAAGATATCATGTATGAATATCGTCAAGTGATAGAGCAAACATCTGATAAACAAAGAGGAAAAATCACTGGAGCTTTATTTCTGGCTGTCTTCAGAGGAAAAGTAGCAGAAGGAATTGATTTCAAGGATAATGAAGCACGTTGTGTCATTACTGTAAGTTTCTACCACTTAAATCACTTTAATAGAATTGAAAAGAGAAAATCACGAACAAATCTACAATATTGTTGTTTAGGTTGGAATACCATATGCAGTAAGGAAAGATCCTGTGATTGATATGAAATTGAGTTATAATGATATGAACGTTAAGAGAGGATTATTGAAGGGTTCAGAGTGGTACAGTATACAGGCTTTTAGGGCATTGAATCAAGCTTTAGGTCGTTGCTTGAGACATATAAACGATTGGGGAGCTGTATTGCTAGTCGATGAAAGGTTGTTGATAATTTAGCAGAATATAAATGAAAAGTTTTTGTTAGAAGTATGATTGATTCGTTCATTCTTTAGGTTTCTGATGCATGAAAATAAGGAAAATCTCCCAAAATGGGTCAAAACGATGGTAAATTTTTTAGCATTTTAACTTAGCATTGCTTTAATTGCTTTAATAGTTTCATTAATGATTTATTTTCAGTGGGTTAACCAAAATGGATATAACTTGAGAGAGAATCTTAAAGACTTTGTATCAAAACAAAAGGCAAGAGAAGAAAAACAATTAGGAATTACGAACAGTTAACGAAACTGGTTAAATTAAGGAATATGATGATATTTAGTAAGATTATGTACGTGTTACAAATTGTGATGACATTTAAAAAGCATATACATATATTCGATTTAAAAACTGTATTTGTAAACGAAATGCACATTTTGTTGATATATCACATGATATACTAACTTTTACCATGAATGACATAGTCTTAGATTTTATATACATCACAAACATTTGTTGTTTTTTTTTAATACATAAAAGGAAGACAATTTTGTTATCCATCTTAAATAGCTCACAAACATTAGTTTCAACAAATGCTTTTTTTCTACAGATTGAGCGTATCTCTTTTTTGTATCATTCTTAGATGTTTCTTCTTGATCTTCTTTAATTTTGCAGTATTTGTAATCTATAAATAAACGTTATATTTAATTGTAATTTTACATTTTTTTAAATTATTAATTTAATTTTATACTGGAACAATTTTAATTATTAACAATGACACTTACAACTTGTACAATTTCACCCTTCTTCTCATTCTCCTTTGTGCGTTTTAGATTAGCCCTCCTTCTCTCTTTCTTCGCCTCCTTTTCTGCTTGTTTTTCTGCCTTTATCGCTCTTGACATTTCTTTAACGTGTTTTAAATCATCCCTCAATTTTTGTTTCTTGTCAAAGGACAATCGTATGCCACGTGTTTTCACGATAGATGAAAACCTGTTTATAAAATAAACACAGCCCTTAAGGTTAACCTCAACAAAATCAAATATATTTTTCTTCTTTATTCTACGAACCTCTTCTTTTGTTCCTTCCATATCCTACCAGACTTTGGTTTACCTTTTGGAATTTGTTGCTCGAATGATTTCTCTTTCTTAGCTTTTACTTTTTTCGTATTATTGGCAATAATTATATTATTTGTGTCTGCAATATCAGGCAATTTGTCACTCAATATTTCCTCTGCTGTGGTTACTTTTTCGTCAGTCGTCATTTTTCATTAACGATTTTTATTTCAATAACAGTATTATAAATAAATATTGCTTTTTTACCAGTAAACAATTAGAACAGGTTATGTACCCACGTGGTTACGAACACCATATTGAAAATGGTCCTGATAAGTTAGAGACATCTGTCAACATATGCTGGAAATTTCTACCCAAAATAAATTCGTGACTTATTTTGACTTCAACAGGTACTGCCAATAGTTACCCTAGTACCATTTTATTCAGTTTAGCGCGTTGACCGTTAGATGCCACTATAGTTGTTTTCTCACGCGTGTTCGATCAATATATGATACATATTTTATTTTATAAAGTTACTGAATTACAATGGAGTCCCTTCAAGAAATTTGTCAATACTTAAATCCGAATACGCGACTAGACTTAAAAGCTGTTGCATTAGAAAATGTCCTCAGTGAGTAGTTATGATCAAAAAGTGTGAATGTTTGTGATCCTAACCTCTTATTTTTATTAATTTTCATAATAATCTTTGAATGTCAGGCGTAACTGGAACCACAGAAGGACGAGAGCTGCTATTAAAACTTCCAGATTTATTGACGCAATTAATTGCGTTGACACAAGAGTCTTCTGCGGCAATCTCCAAAGATGCAGCTCTGGCTTTAATAAACATAACCGCAGATGAAGCAGGAGCCAGTGCATTTCTGTTGATATCAGAAACTCAACCAGAGGATGGAAAATATAATTACAATCTAATACATGTTTGTATTAGGTAAACACATTATTAACAAAACCAAATAACACTCCTCTTTTTTTCTTTCATCGTTTCCTTTCCATGGTAGTTGTATAATGGACAAAGAAAGCATCTTGGCAGATCCATGCTGTATGATCCTTTCCAATATGACCAGACCACAGCACTTGGTTGATAGAGTTATAGCACTTATTGAAACGAGCGGTTATACTTGGGACTCTATAGTGGCAGCATTTACTGCAAAGCATTATAACAATTCTGGAGCCAACCTTCATTATTTAGGCCCAGTTTTCAGTAATCTCAGTCAGTCTCCACATGTAAGAAGGTGATCATTAATTAATCTTTTACAATTGATATCTAATCGCTAATTAATATGTTTATAAATTATAATTCATCAAATTGCGAATTTACTGTCCATAGGTATTTAATGGACAAAGAACGCAGTGTCATCCAGAGACTACTTCCTTTTACAGAATATGCAGGCAGCTTAGTGAGACGCGGTGGAATTGCTGGCACTTTAAAAAACTGTTGCTTTGACGTACAAAATCATGAATGGTTATTAAGTCCTGAAGTGGATATTTTGTCATACCTTCTGTTGCCATTGGCTGGACCAGAAGAGTTTGATGATGAAGACAATGATAAATTACCAACTAGTCTGCAATATTTGTCAGAGACGAAACAGAGAGAGCCAGACTTGGATATCAGGTGCAGAAACGTGTCTATGAAATCAATAATATTTCTAAATGGAAATTGTTATTTTTCTGTTGTGTTTTAGGATCATATTACTAGAAGCCTTAGCTCAACTTTGTGCAACAAGGAAAGGCAGGGAAATATTGAGAACACAAAATACATATATAATACTCAGAGAGTATCATAAATGGGAACAGGATAAGAATGCGTTGTTAACCTGTGAGAATGTTGTAGATATTTTGATCAGGTACGAATTTTTTGCTCCTATTTTACGATCTTATATCTTTTCCAATTTCCTTTTTAAATTGTAATTCTTAGCGAATATTTCTTAAATTTTAGGACAGAAGAGGAAATAGGCTTGGATAATCTGAAAGACATAGAAGTTCCCTCGGAGTACACAGAAAAATTCCATAAAATGGATCAAGATTTTATTAATAGTACATGAAGAAATATCTGTGCAGCAATATGAATTGCCTCATATTTCATACACATTACACGAGAAATGTACATATTATAATAAAACGATAATTTACCTCGACTCGAGGAGAGGAGAGACGAGGCTGCGCGTGGTATTGCACTGTTCCCTTGCTTCGTTTGTTAAACTATCTTTAGTCAAGTTATCAGGTCCTGTGTAGCAACAGAGGATTGACAAACATACAAACTAATAATTGATCATATTCAATCAAAAATCTTACAAACAGATCTATACTAAATTGGATCAGCTATCATTGCGAATTATTTTCACGCATACATTAAACAGCAGTCAAAAAGACGAATAAAAAAATTGTTTAAATCTCAATAGATACTTTGATCTATAAATAATTGTCAAGAATGCAAAAATAAAGGAAAGAAAATTTTACAAGTGATAATGCAGGTACTTGCAAGATATTCGTACACGTTATCACGAATGACGGTATTGAATATTTTCCTTTTTTATAATGTCTGTAGTGCAAACAGTAAATCGCTAATTTTAGCATGCTCGACTCAGAGCCACTTTTGCTGAGATCAAGTCTCGCGGAAACGAGAATATGGTACCGTTATTAATTAATATACACGCGCTATAATATCAATATATACGTAGACATTACATTCCCGTGATTTTTCATGCCAATTAGCTTGAATCAACTAAATAGTAATTGAATATCAAAAACGCGAGTTCAAGGTATTTCTTTAGTAAAAGACAAATAATATTCTAAAAGTAAAAATAGAAACTATTATCGCTGGAGCGTTTATGCCGTCGTAAAAAATAGTTCGATATCTTTTACGTATTTCTTCCTAGACGTTCTCTTTGAAGTATTTATTTCAGTATATACACCTCTTTGCTAAATGGTGTCTTTTTTTAATAAAAAATAAAAAAATAGCTATATATGTATATTTATGTATATTTATGTATATTTATGTATAATATCTACTAAATCTGATCGGAAATTCATCCTCAAGAATAGACATTTTTATATTTTTCGATATCAAGTTGTAACATGACGATTGATTAATGATTTATACTTTATTTAATTTTAAAAAGAATGCGCATATAAATGTTAAAAATTAAAATTATACGCGAAAAAGAAATTTCTCTGCTTTGATATTATCTCTACAAAAAAAAAAAAAAGAAAACAATTATCAAAAAAGAATTTAGAAAATTGCTAGGACAAATTTATATCTTTTAATCTTTTCGGTACCTTATTTTTTACTTAAGGTCATGTAAATGTCATTACTGTATAATTTGACGCATTAATTTAATTCACAATCATCCTGTGATATAACTATATTTTCTAATCCTTATAATTTTCCAATCAGATCAAGTAGAGGGTGTAATTTTATCAAGGAAAAAAAGGATCTTCATGGTAAATATCCTAAACCAGCCTCCAGACTAATGGAACTCTTGACGCTGGAAGCGTTACTGGTTCGCCTGCTGATTCTACTCGATTCAGCGCCGAAGATGGCCGCGATTTCCGCGCTTTTCTTGATCGAAAGGGCTTCGTGATGCGCTCCAGATCGACTGGAACAATGGGAAAGGCATTTCTTGTCTCTGTCAGCGCCACCGACGTACACTAAACGGCCCTGCGTGTCTCTAGCACTAACGACTAGCACCTTCTCGCTGTCTGAAGACTGTTGAGACTTTCGTCCTGGATTGAACAGGTCGTAATCTAGGGCGAAGTTGTTCGAACTACCGTAGCTTGACGATGACTGCTTCTGGAAACGAATAAAAACAATAAGAAGCCTCATTCATCGTATTATAATCAACTAAAATTTCTTCTTTTATAATCAAACAAACATTTTTTCTAATAGTTGAAATGGACCGATGAACCGTTCATTCCTCTCATCTTAACAATTCTCTATAAAAGATCAAGAAATACAAGAGATTAGAGAATGGGTTGATAAAACAATCAACAATTTAGGAAACGATTATTTTACTACCTACGTTAATTTACCAATCAATGCTGATACACACGTTGCCACAAACTCACAACTATAGGCAGAATTCACTGTATCGCTACTGACAGGTTTTTGCGAATATCTCGGAAACTAAGCAAAACCACCGTATGAAAAAGTTGTTCAAAATATCGATTTCTACAACATATCCAAAAATAATCGAAATCGGAGATGGGGTAACTTTCCTACAGTTCGATTTAATTTAACTTGATTAATATTACTCTGTATCGTTAATGTTATTGAAACTGTTTAAGCGTTCTAGAGAACGAGAAAAACGCATATTTAATGAAACAATCGAATGAAAGGATAGCTTCGATACAAAATTACCGAAGAATATATCGAATTTTAGAATTGTCCTATGAAGTTCAAAAATGTTCTACAGGGTGGTTGGTAACTGGTGGTACAAGCGGAAAGGGGCTGATTCTACGTGAAAAAAGAAGTCGAAAATATAGAATAAAAATTTTTCGTTTGAGGCTTTGTTTTCGAGAAAATCGACTTTGAATTTTCGTTCGGTACGCGTGTACTTTATCACGTCTCGTTATAACGGATCTCACTGTAGATCCTTGTCGATTTTCTCGAAAACAAAGTCTCAAACGAAAAATTTTTATTCTATATTTTCGACTTCTTTTTTCGCGTAGAATCACCTCCTTTCCGCTTGTACCGCCAGTTACCAACCACCCTGTATAATCGTATACAACTCAAAAACTGAAGTATATGGTACGTGTTTTCATCAGATGTTTTTTACTTATTGCAATGTGTATAGATTCATCTCCTGAAATACGAACATTTACAACTTATCCTGTATAGGGATTAGGATATTTACGTTTCGAATTACCTTGAGTACATCCAAACCTTGGGAGGGCGTTCGACATCTGCCGGTCTTGACCGCTCGAGCTTTGTCCGGGCTTCCGGCTCGGCTGAGGGTGCCTTCAGAGGGCACGATGCCTCTCTGCCTTAGCTGCTCCAGTATCGTCGGCCGGATCGGCTGCCGAGCACAGTAACACTTATTGCTTTCAGAGCAGCTGTCAGTGTCACAAGCACATACCACCGTGTTTGGAGGAACGTGAGGCTGCGTCGGGATCCTCCTCGACAACGAGCAGTAGCATTTGTCCGCTGACACGCAGGTGCACGACTCCGAATCGTAGCTACACTCGCTGCAACTCACGTAACCGCTGCTGCTCCTGTTCGCTGCCGCTCCTGCGCTTTTGTTTAGTCTTCTGCCTGAACAGCAATATCATCGGGTTTTAGTAAAACCTATTTTACAGTGGGTACAAAAAAAAAAAAAAAAAGGAGAAACATATTTGAACACCATTGCATTATTTTACATACTAATTAATTATGTTTAAGTACATTAAGTTTCGTATCATTTTTTAGTATTTTCATACGACTATACAAATTTTCTGCTCTATAAACGAAATATATGTACATTTCCGATCATCTGCGAAAGAAACGTTTGGAACAAAAGTTAGTCAACTTGCAGTGCGCTATACATTTGGATATTAAAAGTTTCCAATAAATGTTTAATCCCATAAAAAGTTAAGGTCGCCTTGAAATTTTTAATATTTTTGTTCAAAGCATTTCTTTGACAGATTATCGGAATTGTCTGAAAAATGCTGAATCTTAAACGATACATCGTGTAAACGTATACGTTGTTTCAGAAAGTTTTACATCGGATACATCAGTTTTGTATCATATTAGTGTCAGATAAGAAATTAGAAATATTGAGACGATGCTGAAACATATTACAACACTTACAAGTGTCGCTATCTTCAGAAGTAGTATGGCAGGCGCCATTTTTACTCGTCCTCCACGAAGATCTTCTCTTGCCCAATTTATTAGCCAATACACGATTCCTATGATTGTTCCTGGCGTCGCAAGAAGAGCTACTACCGAAACTATCGTTCAGTCTTCTCGCAGGGAAGATCACGGAAGTGAATTCCGTCGGTCCACCCTTCAACCTCGACACAGACCTTTTGATAGCTCTGCCAAGTAAGCAGGTTCGTCGACTGGATCGTCTTCGTTGCGGCCTTCGACGCCTCCTCATTATGCTCGCTGATCTCTGATATAGCTCATCCTGTGTCAGTGTGGCGGCCAATTTTAACAAGAACTCTTTGTACAGGGGTTTCAAGTCGTTGAATGACATCCCTTCAGGATCTAAAGGAATCGAATAACACAGTAATAGAATGTGATAATAGAAGAGGCATTTAATATGAAATAGAAAAGCATTTCATATTAACCTATTAAGGACTAGGCACAATGAAATAGTACACAGCGTGTAAAAGTTAACTAAAAAACGAAACTTATATGTATAAAAGAAAAAGAATACATATAATATTATTAACATAAAAGTAAGAGGAAGTGCTATAATAATATTAGTATAATAATATACGTTTCTTCCTCGTCATCGTTTCTATTTTATTCCCCTACAATTACACCTACAATTCCCCTACAATTTATAAAAAAAAATGCAATTCATAAAAAACCAATATGGTCAGCTATAAATCTGCATCTTCAAAGCTTCTTGAAATTAATCAAACAATAGTAAATCTTCAATTTTGAAGCTTTCTCGATTAATACTTACCGATAATAGCAGCCAAGATGTCGTCGACACTAGTCAGACCCTCCTGATTCCTAAACTCATCAAAAAGTTCGGTGAATCCCAAAGGAGTGCCACCTTTGATACTATTAGGTCTCCTAGCGCTTCCAGGATTCAAAAAGCTTCCTCTCCTGGGCAACTCGACTCTGGTCATCAAATCTCCTCTATCCACGTCTATATCACTCTGAGATCTCTTCAATCTAGTCTCCTCGAGAGCCTTCGTAGCATCCTCAGACCTGCTAACAGGTGGTTCACTTCCAGCTCTGCTTCTCTTCCTGACTCTTGGCTGATTATGCTCTATCAAATTCAAATTCGACGTGGAATCGCTCAGTTGCTTCTTCAAAGGTTTATCCATGGTAACCACTCTGCTCACTCGTCTTCCAGGTATGATCTTCTCTTGGTCCCTGGATCTTCTTCGTTCCACTGACACAGAATCCCCACGACTCTCCTGGCTCAACTGATAAATCTCGTTATTATTATCTCGTCTACCGAAGAATATATCTTCTTGCGAACTCTTTATCTTCCCTGGTCCCAGTTTGCTACCTCTGCCACTGTAAATTTCTTCCTGGGCAAGACTGTATATTTTGTCAACATCTTTAAAGTGTTCCTCGTAGAGCCTCTCTTTGCTGTTTCTCTTCAAAGCTCGTTCGTACAATGCATTTTCTTCGCTCTTGCAGTCTGGTCTTTCGATCCTGTCATAGATTATAACGTCTGACCTCGCAGAGTGTGTTTCTTGATCCTTAGACGCGTCTCTCGAGGACGCGGGATTATTCAGGTCATAGGAACCATGAGATTTTTCGTACATCCTTTCCTTCGCGTCATCTGCTTCTTTAATCGGAGTTTCTTGCGCCGGACTCTCGACTTTCCCCGCTTTTCCAATTATCGGATGCTTCTCGTATTTGTTATAGACTGTTTCATAGAATCCATTGGCCCCTATGTCGTAAATCTTGTTCGCAGAATTATTCGAGTTTTCTACTTCGATATTTTCAGGAGCGTTTAATTCTTGTTTAATTCCGAACGTTTTATTTTTCGAATTTTCGCGTTCCTCTTTCTTGGAAACTTTCGCGTCGAAGTTCGTCTGAATAGAACTGAAGCTCTGGACCACTGGATCGATCTTTTCTTTCGGACTAGCCTCTTTTCTTCTTCCTCGAGCCTCCAAAACGTCTTCTGCTTTGATATCGGAATTTTTCTTCTTTCTTCTGGGAGCTTTTTGTAAACCAGATGATTTTTCAGTTTCCTCCTCCGTTACCGAGCTGGACACGGAGGTCTTCTTCGTTCTTGGAGGTCTCACAGGGTGTTGAGGAGTCGATCTGATAGCTTCCGATTGTAATATGTTCATTCTGGTGCTGAGCCTGCTGCTTGGACTAGGTTCTCTGACGCTGGAGGCTACCGAGGCTATGCTCATGCAACCAACGCCGTTCGTGTGCCTTGGCCGACGTCGATTCGCGTCCAAATCAGCGAGTAGAGATCTGTAGAGGGTCGCTGCAGCAGCCACTGCATCCTCTTCCGTCTCACACACGAACGCGTGACATTCTAGTAACCTGGTCGCCCCTGGTCGTCGCATTACTACTGCAAATATCGGTGAATAGTGGTCTGATGTCGTTTTCAGGCCACGCATTGTTCTGAAACACGTGTGTTTTAAATTTAGTTGTAATTTCGTAAATCGTTGTAAACCTACTTTTGTAGTTCTATTTGGACTTTTGTTTGAATGAAGTATAACGCTAATTAAAAAATATCAACTATTCCAAAAATACGCTTCAAAAACGTAGAATAATGTAGAGTAATTAAAAAGCAATCATTTTTTATATTTATATCCATCATCGTAATTAATCATTATTTATGTGTATTCGAACGATTATCTAGAATATCTGAAAACCTAAAGTGATTACCTGAAATACTTAAAAGTCTAAAATAATTACCTAGAACATCCAGAAAGCCAGATTGATTATCTAAAATATATAAAAATTTTAGACGATTATCCGAAACACCACAAGATATAAAATTTGGCTATCCAAAGCACCTAAAATCCTAAAATGATTATCTGAAAATTCCTGAAATACCTAAAAATTCAGTATGTTCCTGTAAAATACTGGAAAACATAATACCGAGATACCTAAAACTCTAAAATGATTAATCTGAAATATCCACATCCTGGACAAAGTTTCTCAAACCAAAGTTTCCCTGAAATCAACCGAATAAACCTTTTCAAAGTAATTTTTGCAATCCAAGCGTGAACTGAAAATTAATTACAGGTAGCCACAACGCCATTAATTTCACCTGATGGCGCTTTCCATCGCCATGCTCACCTGTACAAGTCTGCGTGCTTCTCTTCGCTTGTCTGGCTCTGTTCGTGATCGCCGACCAACGGCAAGAAAGCGTGATGCAGCTCTCCCGATGGCATGCGTTTATTGCGAAGCCTCAGTGCACTCCACACGGCGATCCTGCGGAAGGGGTTGTTCTTCTCGCAGGTGTCAGACGTGCGGAAAGTCAACCCTCGTCTGGAGACTTCGAGTTCCGCCCGCACAGAACATTGGATTCTTTCCAGAAGCTGACGTAGGGGTTCTTGGAGGCCTCGAACGCTTGCCACGCGACCTCCCACAGGTGCTGCGCCCATATATTTCACCTGGAAGGATAATTTGATGGTCATTTAATGGCCATTTAATGGCCACTTAAGCCCCTTTTTCATAGTGCACCAAATTACAAGAAATACAATAGAATGTGATTCATCGATACATCGTTATAGTACTCCAAATTAGGAAATATCGAAGAGCATCAAGTTCGTGGCAAGCACCTCGCTTTTTACCGACATCACCAGGACGAGAAAGAGATAACATCTACTAGAAGCACAAGGAGGCGCCAAGAACGACAGGATAATGAAAGTTCACCAAGATGCAAGTACGGTGTAAATTACGTAGATTAATCGATGGTGAGCCGTTATCAGGAGTTTTCATCGGCCATTAGCACCAACTACGACCAGTGTAAAACGTTTCACGATGCGCGCGAAACACGTTTCCATTAAAAGCGAAACGTAAAGTATCGGTTATCTTCACGCTTAGAATACTTACTAAACCTTATCTCCTTATCTTCTATGAACGAAACGAAAAGTATATTGCCTGTCATAAGCGTGAAACCATTTTCTCCATTTTTATACAAGTACTTGGTATGGGATAATAACAGATAGGATAAGTCCGGTTAGAAATATCTAGAAGTGAGCAGCCAAACTGAAAGTTCCTATTACAATTTCTTTTTGTCGCGAGTTCGATTGTTGAGTCAACTTGTCCAATTCCACTTTTTTGTATAATTTGGATGTCATGCTGGTTTTGCAATTATGAAACGAAGATAAACGGTTCTTTACTTTTTTCTTACGTTCTAACGAGTTTCTTTTTTCCACTGAACATAATTTACCCTTTTTTTTTTAGGAAAGGAAAGGCTAACTTGTTTCTTAATATAATTTCAAACTTTGTGTCGACATGTAAAATATTTTTAATACAATATATAAAAATTGAAAGTTTCTCTGAGGTTTTGTAATTATGAGACGCAGCGTGTTTTCATTGGAAGAACGTCAAAACACGAGATAAAGTGCCATTTTTATAAAAATTCCTGTCTCTCGTGTTTTCTAAGGAATGGATATTTATTTCATGAAGATGTAGACTGTAGTGGCTCTTAATGAAGAAGTTATTTCTAAACGCAATTATGCGATTATAATCGAGGCAGTAAAATGATGAATTCTTATCCTGTTCTGGAAGAGACAACAACGTGACATATTCTTTTATCGTTCTACGAGTCTTTGTTCGCCATCCTCCGATGTAATGACGAGGCTGATTTGCATATGGGGACACATATTTGCGGATGATGGACAATAGTCGATATGGTAATGGATTATATTTGAACGTCACACGACGAAAGAAATTGAGATACCTTGACATTTTTACGGTTTATAAAATACGTAAAAGAATATATTGAATGTACCAAGGTCGAGTATGTACATAATTTCCAGTGAATATGCATATAAATTCTACGAATTATTTGCAGTAAATTAATAGTATTAATAATATTTTTAATGAGACACGATTTTCATGATTGTATTGGTCAAGTTTGAAAACATTCTGAAAATGTATGTAATTTAATAGAAATATATATTTATCCAAAAAATATTAATAACTATCTTGAATGTATAATCTTTGTAAAATTAATATTATTATCATTATCAGATATTTTGTCATATATTTCAAAATTTTAGAATTCCATGATTGAAAAATTAAATAATCAATTTAATGTTAGCAATGCAGTCCTACAATTAGTTGAAGAATTAATTATGTATCTCTTTTGCACCCCGTTGTACATTTGGAAAATGATCCTTTGCTCGATTCTGTATAAAATTTCATAGATCTGTGTTAATGAAATTTCAGAATGTTTCACGTAACACGTGATATACGTGTATTCACGAAAGTTTCTACAAGTGTTCTACAAGTGTTCGAATACGTTTTTCACGAGACGCTGTATGAGTTCTTCTTGCATCCCTTTTTCAAATTTCTCAGGAACCTACTTACCCATTTTCTTTATCGTCCCATCGCAGCTTCAGAGCAGCTATCTTTCATAAAACGTGCTCTTCATCCGCACATATTGGACGGTTAAGATCTGATAAGTATAAAAGCTCATAAATTCGAAGCGTGGATGAAATTCTACAGGTCTTAAGATCGTATCTCTATGGGCGTCGAGGCAATGATCTGAAGTTGTTGCTGACCTCGACGAAGGCATCATCGAGGATGGCGCAACGAAACGATGCGGAAGAGGGAGGCCATAAAAGCGGGGCAATAAGAAAAATCCGCATACCGATCCGCGGCAACGAAGGGGAATTTTTCAATGCTCCAAATAGTCAGGAGCAAGCCCCGTCACGCTTCGCGAATCGTGAACGGAATGAAAGTGATGATTAAAAATCGCTGGGACCACGGCCGCTCGAGGAAAGTCATGCAATTTGTCTTTAAGAATGACTTAGGGTACTTATCGAGAGACTGCGGACTTTTTAGTATTTATGAAAAATTTGAAGATGCGTAAATGCAAATGGATGTATATAACGCGCGAAAATATATGAAATATCCAAAGTATGGTACCTTTTACAATATTTAACAGATAAAACAATTTTTTATCCAAATTCTAATTACGTAATTACGTTCGGGGGAATATGATTTTGCATTTTTACCACCGGACCGACATGACTGGAAAAAACAAATTTTACTTTGTGTGTTTTATATTATATTTTTGCATCTTTATATTTTATATTATCGAACTTTCATATTTTATCTCCCCTTTTGGATTTGTATGTTATCGAAGTGTAGACGTCGATAGAATATAATTAATAAACGTATAGAGAATAAGGATAGGAGAGGTAGAGTAGAATCTCGATTATCCGAGGTGATGTGGACCGGGCCGATGTCGGACAGTCGAAAACTGGGATAATACGGAATAATCTATTAACTTTCTTAAATTATAAATTTCATAAATTATAAAATCGTAAAATCGTAGAAAACTTTTGATAGTACGATGCTGAACACGTATTTAGGTTTAATTAATTATTTAAACGGTTGAAAGTTTTTTTAACTACTTTCACAATACTTGACTATTTATACTTTCGTACTCTTCGCGTTAAAGTTTCGAAAAAAAATGTAGTTACCGTAAAGTTCAGAGCACCTCTGATAGTACAGCACTTCGGTTAAACGGGACTCGAACAATCGAGATTCCACTGTACATTCTAACTCTTGTAATTGTCAAGTTTAAGTACGAGAAATGTTAAGCTTGCTGATTGAAAAGTAGACCATAAGCGTAAATCAAACGTAAGTGGAAGTACCTATTAGGCCCTAACCTGGAGAGGAAGAACTATGAAAAATAAAAAAAGAAAGAAAGTCGTGTATCATTCTGTTGAATTGAAGAAAATATAATATATCGTTCAATTTCTACACCAATTATATTTCATACTGCAGCTATATACTTCAAATTAGGTTTTTCCCAGGAGAAATCAAATTTTGAAAAAGATTATGGCACGATATCATGCGATGGAACTTGAAATCGAACGGAAATAATGTTTCCATAGTACGAACAATCCTCATCGGCATATTTTCCACCGTTCCCTAGACATCAAGAACGATATTCGCCTCCTACTCGATGAAAATTGCGCTCGACCGTGTCGCATAATTAGTAGTACGCAATATTAAGTGTTACGACGTTCTTAATCTCTGCCAGCACGTTTCGTTCTACTCTCATTCAACTAAATATTATTTAATACACGCCTGTATGGAAGCATCAGATAGCAAAGATATTTAATTCGACATTAAACAAAAATATTCGAAAAATATTCTTCATAATCATCCACCTAAATTCATACTTAACTAGAAATAACACTAGATCATATTCCAGTTGAGCACAAAACTGCAAAAATTCTATTTTTATTACCCTTTTTCTACCTTTTTATTTTTTTTTTTTTTTTTTTTTTTTGCTTCTCTTCGTCTTCGAACGAGCAAGCAGTTCACCAGACCAATTATACGTCGATCTCAATTTTATTTCCATTCGTAAATGTATCAGATAAATTCGTTGATTTTTGTACACGAACGAATTGTCGAGTAAGTCAGGATTATATAAAATGATTAGAACATTTTTTATTTTAAACTCGTTTGACGTTTGAATATTTCATTCTTTCTTATATTCTCGTATTTCCCATATTTGGACTACGAGTATTTATGCAGATTCATATTTTTGCAGATATAATTAAAAAAAAAAGAAACTCAGGCAAAATATAACTTTATAATTTTAAATATTTTTGCATATTACGTGCACTTTTGGATTTTCAAGTTCCTCGTAAATGCATAAAAATCCCCAGTCTATTCGTACGCTCTGCTAATATTTCTTCTAAAAAAAAAATGCAATGAAATTAAACGAGAAAAGCAATATGGAAAGACAGCGAGGCGTTTTCGTGCAACGTCCGTAAAAGTCCGAGGTTTTCGTAGCGAAATATGAAATACGCGGTCGGTGCGTGTTTCGAGGCGATTTTCAGGCCGCGAAGTAGGTGAATCCTTGGCCAAGGCGCGAACAGCTGCGAACTCGTCTCGAGAGTGGAACGAATGGCCATTCCCCGAGATTTTTCTGTGCACGGGGGCAGGGACGCGGCGACGCGGCCGTACGATCGAATTAACATAAGTGAAAATCCTCTTTTTCTTCGTGATCCCGTCTAATTGCAGTGAAATCTTTGTTGCGCGGATCCGCGCTGCATTCGACTCTACGACAACTAATTTCGATCGAATTGACTTCGTTCTCGTATCTCGACGAATGAATATACAAACGATGGAAGAAATTCGAACGATGGAAGAATTTTCTGACCAACTCTAGTTTGACAATGAAAGGAAAGCAATGTCTTCTAACGACATTTGAAACGACAAGTGCATTAACACATTTGTACTGTGATATTTTCTATCTTTAATAAAAGAAACTTTGACAGTAAAAGCAGAAAGAAATGTCTTTTAATAATATTGGAATGTAAGTCGTGTATTTAATAATATTAAGTTAAGTGCATTGAAACTTACGCTGTAATATTTCATTACAAAGACCACAATTGCTACAGTTAAAATTACGATATTGCATCTTTAATGTAAGAAAAATTCTTTCGGAAGAAAGATTCTAATATAAACGCCACTGTATGCATACTTTCGAGATCAATACACTACTAGCAGTGATACCAACGATGAGTTTGATTAATGAGTGTACCAACAATGAGCGATAATATCGTTCTACTGGTTCACGAGAGTAGAGAAAAGTGTTTGGTGGCACGAAAACGACGAAGAACCACGGACGAAAGTAATCGATATATTTACCGGTAAAATCGCGGCGGCGCATTCTCCAGGTGTTTCGCTTTCGGCTTCCACGGAAGCGAACATCGCCTCGATCCTCGCCTGCACGGCGCTGTTCACCCTTCTCTGTTCGTCCACCCCCATGTCCTCCAGACGATTCGAGTTCATGGTTGATACCGCGCCATACCAACCGCCAATGTTCGATCCGTAGATCGACCTGAATCAATAAGTTTCACTGTAGCCTTTTAGGAATCTTTTTATAAAATTTGTATTGTCTTGCGAAATTAATGAAGAGATGTATAGTTTGTTATTTGAGTTTGGTACAGTACTTTTTTACTGGCTTGTATTAAAAATTGTAAAGCGAGTCAAAACAATTTATCAAGTTGTATTAAAAATTCTAAAACGAGTCTCGATTGAATTACTAACTGAAAATCATACCTCGAATCTTCGAACAGGGCATCGATGCGAGCCTTGCTTCTGAGGGAGCATTCCGATGCGGGACCAGCCAACCGGAAGCCATCCTCGTAACAGGACATTCCCACGCAAGACATATTCGGCTCTAGATCTAAACTAGAGCACGATCCACGTCTGTATCTCTTTTAAGCTCCCTGGAGCTTTTCTCTTCGTCGTGTTTTCATCGAGCGACGTCATTCGTTCTGGAACAATTCAACCATCCTTATGAAGAATATCTAGTCTCGATCGTTTTCTAAATATGTATGTGCGATCTCTTTTCATAATTTTATCGATTAATTATACCAATGAAATAGTAATTATTTTATATCAAACAGCAATTCTTATAACTAGACTGCGGATATTTATGCCAACTTAAATTTTTATAAATGCAAGTAAAGAGATAGAATCTGAAAATAAGTAGAGAGATTTGTTTCACTCGTTAAATATTGTAACGACCAATGACATACTTTCGATATTTTATATATTTTTCTATATTATATACACTCTGTGTCAATTCTTCTATGGACGTATAAAAATAAATAATAAAAATAAAGCAGAAACTAGTCTACTTATTTCAGAAATCTGCTCTATAAAAGTCTAATTAATATTAAGTATTATAGAAATGTTAAGTATTATGTAAACGTAAAAAGGTTAAATACAAAGTCAATGTAAAAATCGTGTTTTATTTCATGGAAACACCATCTCTCCTATCGATCAATGCATCTTCACTTAATTGTGTTAATTCATGGAAGTACAGACACCACACGTAAATTATTATATATTTAACAATATGTGTCTTAACGCGTTCAAAACATATACATAGAGATTTTACTGTATTTTACATTTAAGAGATTTGTGTAGACTTTTGTGACTGTATTTATAGACCCGTTTAATTACACGGTATCGCTATTGAAAAATCAACCACGTAACATCTGTATCGAACCTAAGCATAAACAATGAACGCCTCAGAAATTTGTTTAAAAACACTGGCAGTTAACAAAGTTCGAAAGATTCGAAAGAGGTGAGATCTGGACAGGATCTCACCTCGTTTCCACGGACCCTTGCTGCCAGTCCGCAGTCTGCGTTAAATTTATTCGAGAATACGTATCACGTCGGATAATGGCAATTAAAACTGTAATTGCAAGACGGGACTGGATGAAGAACGATCGACAGACACCGTTTCGAATCTGGGCTCGAGTAAAAGTGGCGGGCAGCTCGTAATTTCACCCTTTAAGGCGGTACTTTTAATCAAGGCTATCGACTGTATCCTTTTCAAACATGTAGCGTGAAACGTGCTTGTTGGAACAGAGATTGTGAGACATTTATGATCGGTTATCCATCTTAACAAGTATCTCTGGATCGTAAATAGCTAGGACAAGTTTTATCGGGTTACTTGTTTTTGACCTACTTAATCACCTAACATTTTACATTTTAAATGATAAACATCATCAATGAAGAATATTCATTATAATTTATATAAAACTCTACGAGTGTTGATTTAAGTTTTGGGGACATTAACAAAGAGCAGAAATTTATGAAATATTCAAAGCTCTAATTAAAGTTCCATATCGTAAGTCGCATTCATAAAACATGAAATTGCATAAACATCATCAGTCTAATTAACCTAATAATATCGTTCCTACGAACATTTCTCAGCCTATAATTCCCGACAAACATTTCGTGTATATCATCGAAAAGATTTACTGTCCCATAACTATGTCAGATGAATCGTTGTTTGCCTATAGTTCGTGTCTGCTCGCAAAACATAATAACTGGAACGTTTTTGCTATTGTTGCATCAGCGAATTCCAGCGAAATTTTCACACTCGTGGCGCCGCGCCGTCACTCATTTACAAGCTCGCCAATCACACGAAGAATATGGTTCTCCAAGTGGCAAGAAGGGATTGCATTTCGCGAAAGATCGCATTGTTCACCGCGGTAGAAATCGCGGGTACGCGGCACTCGATACCCACTCGTGTAGAATTATCGCGTGCATGCCATCGGCATACCGCCGCTCGATTTTCAACGCGAGGTTCGTCGCGTTTCTTTTAATACGTTGACTGTTGCGCAGTTCCAAAATTTCAATTCTTTTTTTCTTTTCTATACCTAACTATTAAATTTCCAATCCATCGTCCGCAGATATCAACCTTTTTCTATAGAATCAAACATCTATTGCAATCCCTCCTTACTCGATATTCAATTCTTTTCGAAACAAAAAGTGTATTCAAATTTCTACCCAATTTCTCGTAGAATTAAAATGGTTTACTGCAGTCCTCAGCCATTGCACGCCCAACTCATAGTCCCAAAATTTCAATTCCTTTTTTCGTAGAAATACCCAATTTATTGCCAAATTTCATCGTTCTCCATACAATAAAAGAATTCGTTTAATCCGCCACTCAATTCTCACTTACGTAAAACCTAATATATCATTGCGAAACTTTGTCACCGATTGTATATAAAAATTGATCCACTCGACATTTGGATATTGATATCCCCAAAAACGTTAGCGATGTCGTCATGATTAGTGATTAACGCTACTCTTTATTATTCCACTTGAAACCTGTATAAGTGGTCTAATGGAAGAGAAAGGAATAAAGAATAACCGATAAAAGAATATCTGATGCGAACCATATAAAATTCTGTCGAAAATAAGTCGAAGGTACAGAATATCCGTTGGTAATTATAATTTCTAATTTTACGTCGTATTCTGCTGGGAAACGAAGCAGCGTGAAATCTTTTACAGTTAGCCGGATCGAGGGACTTTTCAGAAAGGCGTCTGTCGGCTCGCGTATTATGGAGAATAACTGTCGCTGACACGTACACGTAAACGGAGCCCATCTGTTCACGTGTTCACCGTTGCACGCCGAGGTCGTGACGAAACTGATTATCGAAAATTGGACGATTACCGATCCGACCAGCTAATTACGGCAACGGGAACGAATCGATTTCGAGATGATCATAGTTGGAATCCTGGTCATAGATTTTCAATTGAACTTTCAATTCGATTACTTGTTCGTTCGAATTATGGACTAATATGAAATTTTGATTTAGTAACACAATAATACCGATGGCAAATTTCTTTCAAAATTTGCTTTAACGACTTAGTTTCTATCCTATGTATGTGCTGATAAATAATTTTTGTATAAATATATTTCTGTGTTGGAAAATCTTACGTATGTGTTTCGTTTATGAATATCATGAAAATTTCGTTTAAATCCTAGCGATTTTTAATTTATGCTCTTCGTTTGAATATTTGCTATCACGTACATACTATGAAACCAGGAAAGTCGATTGATAAAATTCTAAGGCTGAAAGATGGATTGGTTAGAAGGATAATACGATTTATTATGTTTATTAATTTATTTTAAAACGTATTGTTTTTTTTTATTTAAAAATAAAATAAATCTAATTGACAAGATGTAGTCGTAAAGTTAACGCTTCGTGAACACGAGAAACAGATTTCGTTCAATTTTATGGACCACTATTTTGTTTCTGGTGCGTTTACAAAATGGAATCTTGTTGAATGCTTCATTAAGTTAAGGCACGGTCAATTAACGACAATTAAGGCACGCGTTTAATTTTTGCTCAAGATGAATAACGAGGGTAAATTTTACAACTAGACTCGATTCACAGTTATACGTCTCTCTGATCTTTGACCGTATCAATTAAATATTCTTATTTTCATTTCGGCTAAACCTCGTTGGACAAGATTCTACTTCGATTTCAAATCGTTGGAAGGAAAGAGTCCGAATTATATCCACTGCAGTGCCGTAGGATTTGAAAGTTACTGGATACAAATGAAAGTTTGCCAAAATCTAAAAAGCTTGAAGTTGCGAATATTAAAAGACTCAAACATTTGAAACATAATAACAATATCGATTTTAATTTAAAATATCTAATATTTGAAGTATTCAAAAATTAAGATATTCAAAATTTAATGATTCGAGGAAGAAGGTTTATATTAATTAAGAAATTCTTATTCAGGATCTCTATCGAAATATTAAAACATTTGTTATATTCTGCTATTAATCTTTCTAAGCCACTAGTTTTCTTGGTTTGCCACTTTCCATTAATTTACAGCCAATTACAAGGTAAACCAATTGTTGGACGTTTAGGCGACTGTCAGCGCTACGGATGACGAAGGATCCTCGTTCGCCGCGTCGAAGGCAACGGTATTAAGGTCGACAAACAGATTACAGCATCACGTGTCGACGAATCGCGTGGAGAAGCTAACATGCGCGGCCGGATTTAAAGCGTGTGTGGATCGTTCAACTTGCAATTACCAAGTTCACGGTTCGTTTACCAGCCGAGTTCGGTCTAATGGGAATCGAATAAACGAACGGAAGTAACCGGACGCACGAAACTGTTCGCGTGCCAGGGAAAATCGTATCGGAGTCGTCTCTTCGCGATAGAAGTGCCAATTTCGGATAGGTAAATAAAATCTAGGTAGAAGAAAGTACAATTTAAGCAACCGTTCGAATCTTAGATGATGAAAGAAGATATCTGCTTAAAATCGAGGAGGCAGATGATATTTGTAATTCTAATTCTAATTCGTTATTTGCATTTCTAATTCTATGATATATGAGGGGCAAGATAGAAAGATAGTTTTAAATGGTTGAAAAATATTCATAATCTGACATACTACTTGCTTTAAACAAGTTCAAACCTGTTATTAAATAACCTTGATTTCTCCATGTCAGAAAATTATCAGCAAATGTGAACTCTAATCAGCCTAATAGATAATGAGAATGAGTAAAAGTAGGGTATTAAGATGATTGAAAAGTACGATTTTAATATCATAATGTCTACTTCAAACAAGTTCAAACCGATGATTAAACAGTCTCGTGTCGGATACAAGAAAGTGTAAATAACAGAAAGCTACGATATCTAAAAAATAACTAAATCAAAAATAAATGGAGGACACAGTACCCCACCATAATATCCCAGAGTCAGAGATCCATCGACGCTTCTGTAGAACGTGATCTCGAATATGCAACAAACTATCAAAATTCATTCACTTACTTTCCAATCGCTCCACGATCTCAATTTCGCCCAAAAATCCTCATACAGAGTCTCCTAAACAAAAGTTTTCTAAAGTTTCTCGAAAAACACCAGCGCACCACCGCCACGAATCCCATATTATCGTATAGATCACTTAGATCGTATAGATCCACGGTTCCCCGGACTCCTCCATCTTCTTTGTATCGATACCACAATATGAGATGAAATGTAAGAAACACTTGTTCGATTTCAAATTTCACAAATTTTCAGCAGATAATCGATCGTTGTAACAGAGGACAATCGATTCTTGTAATTTCACAAATATTCAAATGGATAATCCAATTGGCGTAATTCCACAAATTTTCGATAGATCATCGACTGTCGCAATGAACAATCGATTTTTGTAATTTCACAAATTTTCAATGGATGATCAGCTGTTATAATTGCACAGATTTTCAATAGACAATCGACTGCTCAGCAAGAAATATTAAAAAACCGACGTTTTTCACACGAAAAGAACGTTGCCGTTGACGATCGACCTTGGCCACGAGTCGATCCGGATGACCGTCGACGTGAAACTGCCGGGGATGTTCCGCAGGAGAGACTCGAGTTCTCTCGCCAGTGAGTCGGCTCCTCCACGCTGGAGCGAGGAGAAGGAGGAAGAACAGGAGGAGCAGGAGGATAAAGATCGACGGAGAGAGCCTTTCTGCTGCTCCACGGGAAGGGTGAATGTCTGGTCGCGGCTTTTTACCGGAAATCTTGTGCGTCGTGCCTCGCCTGACACGTACGCATCATTGCGATTAATTGGTCCAATATCGATATCTACTTCTCGTGAGTTTGACGTTCGTGGCTAGGGTAAGAGATGAGACGTGTTGTTGTGACCGATTTTCGACGAAAATCTAACGATTTTGGGCTTTTCACAAAGATTTGGAATATTTGAAGAAATATTAGCTTTTGAATTTTTAATGGAGATTTGGTACTTTATCATTTTTCTCGGAGCATAGACGATTTAGAATATCTTAGAAAATTAGTTTTTCAAGAAATGTTAGTTTTTGTTCGATTCTTAAGGAAAATTTGTCACTATTGGCCTTTTTGAGAAAACAAGCACAGTTTGGAATATATTAGAGAATTATTTTTTGGAGAAATTTTGCACTTTTTGGGGAAGTGGATAGTTTGGAAGATGTGGAGAGATAATTTTTCTTCTTGCTTATTTTGCTCGTTGAGGAGAATTACACACTTCAATATTTTGAGGCAGAATTCGATGACTTGAACTATTGATTTTCCTTTTAAAAGATATTAATGAGGAAAATATTAATTTTTAACAGTAGGAAATATTAATAAGAAAAATGCCAATCTTTTCTCGATCGTGAGAAATACCAATTAATTAAAGATATTTTGTGTTTCTTTATTATTATTAATTTTATTATTAATTAGTATTAATTTTTCCAACAACATCTTTTACGAAATTTACTTCATTCCTGTTTCCTTTCGTCCCTTTTCCACTATAACTATCATACGGAATATTCTTCAAAAAGAGACAGGAAAAGTAGGACACACGAGAATACCAATTTCGAAATTTCAAAGATCACGATTAAACGTTTCCACGTACTCGATGAGTACTTTTGTGGAACAAAAGGTACTGGAAAACTACAATAGACTACTGGTAATGATAGTTTATTTAAACTCCTGCGCTTTAGCAAGCCGAAGAAATTCAACAGTAGGAAAGTAGGTCGAAAACTAGTTACGTATATTACGCTAATTACGGTGCATTTAATGTGGTAACCATCATTCAGGGAAGACCGAAAGTATCGAGGAACTGAAAAACGTTCCTGTCTCTTATTACCATTATAATACTAAATTGAAACATTTACATCGAAGTTGAATTACAGAAGAAAACCAAACCCCATTGTCTCTCACAGCAGGAACACGTGTGATTACTATCGAAGAAATTTCGAGACGTTTTCTAACGAACAATTTCCCTCGAGAAAATAACAGACACTCTTAACTCTTTCGACTTTTGTGGGCCGAAAATAATTATTCTAAAGAATACAGCGAATATTTTCTAAAAAGAATATTTTCTATTCTGATAATGATCTGTTAATTAAAATGTTTATCTATAATAAATTAAACTGTTTAATAATCAAAATGTTCAAAATTTAGTTTCAATAAATTTCAATTAGTACCTAATTATAATTTTCGCAAAATCCAAAAATTCTAGCCCTAAAATCCTCCACTCAACTAAACGTCAGTCATCAGAAACCATGCCATTTCATCCGGTCAAAATAAAGTCCAAACAGTTGACCTGAGATTAGCATATAGAAAGCAATCCAAAATTGTTAATCCATTAACATCGTCCCCAAATTCATCTCTATAAATTCAAAAAGACAGCTCATAAACCAAAATGTTTAACCGAGATCAGACTACCAAACAACTATAACGAGATTTACTCTGAATATATACAGCAGCGGACGGAAGAAAGTTTAATAAAAGCCAGCATAATTTTACAAAATATGTTTAAATCTGCAATACAAGTCACGATTTATTAATATATGCATATATAAAACTAAATTCCAGAATAGGCGACTATCAGCAAAACAGTAAAAAATATCTAAAAAAATATCTATAAAAATTACTATACGAGCATATACACGAATAAATTCCAGGATAAGTGACTGTCAACGACATCGTGAAAAATATCTAATACAAAAGTTATTAACATATCACTACACATTTTTATACACTTATAGAAAATTTGACAAAATTCCTATAAAGACAGATATGTCGCAAAAGAAACAACAGGTTTATAATAAAGCAACTAGAAACTAGAAACAGTGAGAAGCGTTCGACCCATACTAAATATCAACATATTTATAATACCATTAGAGTATCATTATACTTATAATAATACTTTTAGTAGTACTTTTGATAATAATACTTTTCACTGGCATCGTATATCTAGTGACCAACATCTTTATTCTGTCCGGGAAAGGACGCGTGGGGTCAAGGAAACACATGGAGCAACGAGAACACGAAGAAAGAAAGGAGGAGGTGGAGGAGGAGCCTTACGGGAGAAGCTGAGGAGCAGTCTGGATTCTCTGGTTTCCGTCGCTGGTCCTCGTCGGCGTGGTAACGCGGTAACCGATAACGGTACCTTGCTTCGACGGCGTTCACCAATGTGAGAGTACTGTTATTCCAACGATGCAGTTGCCCTCTCTGTTCCACCATAGACTAGTTGGTCTTATTTGTCCTGCTCCTTCACCGACCGGCGAGCGTGAAGCAACACGGATGGTTGTTAGTCGTTCTTTGGCCTTCGACAGGAACGTTGTTGACGGAGGAATGCTAGAAAATTAAGCATGGAGTAGATTAAATTGATAAGGAGAATATTTTGGGAATATGTAAAAGTAAATGGTAATTTTCTCGAATACCAAGTAGGCGAGATTTTAGTAGTGGCAATGAAAGAGATTTTTTGAGAAAAATGGGGAGCAGGAGATTGGGTTCTACATAAGTGACTATTAAATGAAATTTCTAATTAAAAAAATTAGATGTGGGTTTGAATAGATTATATCGATAACGAGAATATATTGGGAATATGTAATAGTAAATGGTAATTTTGTGGGTATCAAGTAGACGAGATTTAGTAGTGATAATGAGAAAGCAGTAACAAAAGGGTTTACATATTCGGCTATTAAATGAAAATTTTAATTTTAAGAGAAAGGATGAAATTTGTTCTTACAATTAGTCGCTCTTAGACTTCAACGAGATCATTGTCGTTAAAATAAAGGATATTTACAGAACAATTATATTAACTTTTATTTCGTTAATAATAGATGCAGCACATGGACGAAGCATGGCCATTTTTGTTCATCTTTCTTATTTCGAACAACTTTGATAGTCATACAACTTAAAAAGTTTAGTTTCCTGAAAATGGGTAATATAGCTACGAAATCTTAATAAAAAAATCATTTTTTGAACGGCGAAGAGGGTATAAAAATACATGTGTAAGTTCATAACCGATTAAAAGAACAGTTTTGGTAATATGGAATTCGATTATTCAATTTTAAAATTGTTTATGTATACCTTGAAATAACATTTATAAAAACAGCTGCAAGTTGCAAAATCGACATATTCTATAATACATTTGCGCTTTCTAAAGATTTAATTTATATTTCGAACGATGAAAGGGATCTATCAGAAAAATCCACGACAAAAATCTAGGAGAAAAATGCATCCAGTGATGTTTCCATAAAAAAATATTTTCCCACACGAATCTTTCGTTTCTTTTCATCCTGAACTTGATATTCAAGCTGTGTGTGCCTAGATGGATCGCATTAGACACGCTTATTCTTATGTAATAATCACTAATGTGATCGCTCATACACGACGGGATCAAAGTTCATCTTGAAATAAGGTGGACTTGGAAATAGTAATTTTAACGGTACAAGAACGCTGTAAAGTACCCCTGTTTATAGGTATATTCCCTGTCCATCCATTTGCATATTTTAATTTCTTGTTTACGATCCTCGTATCTGATCGCCTTTTTCTCCATTATGGCGACATTATCGCGGCGAAAGTAATCGTTTGAACGATAAACGCGCTCTCAGCAAATTCTTCTGCTTTCAACCGACAATTATTCCACGAATTTAGCTTGAGCCCTCCCTTTTTTCAATTCCAATTTTTGAGACATAATCCCTTGACACAGGCAACAATTTACATTGCTTTATCAATGATTTATTTATTCTAGATATTAAGGTAAACAATTATTCACTAGCCCTTGAATTAGTAAATTTATATTTCGGATACTGCCTATGCTTCCAATTATATGTATTCATAAACAATCATAATTTGGAAAGCTGTCAACATTAGTAGGTTTATAAAAAATGAAACACGACATTATAATTAAAATTATTTTCGTAGTAATCGAGAATTATTTCTTTCTTATTCGTAAAAAAAGAATTGTTTCGTTTTCATTCTAAAGATAATTAGAGAAAAGAGAGCATTGTTAATAATTAAATAATAATTAAGTAATATGCATTTATAGGAAAAGTAAAATTCCAAACAGGAGTAAAATACACGTAATATACAAAAATATACAGAAACATACAGAAATATGAAAAAATATGCAAAATTATGCAAAATTATGTAAAATTATTCCGCAACATACAAAGATATACAAAAATATACCGAAATATATAGAAATACAAGAAAGTATGCGGAACATTCAAAGTATAGCACTCGCTATAACATTTAATTGATGAAATAAATCTCTGCTTATAATTGATTATATTTGCTTAATTCGGTTTATAAAAATACGGACAGTTTCGGCGAAAAAGAAAAAACTGGACACTTCTTTACGATTTATTCTAAAGGAACGTAAAACTTGGGGGGGGGGGAGGGCAAAGGCTGTTAAAAGCTGCAAGAACCGATATTGACAGCAAAAAGTGATTGCACCTACTCTTCAGGTTCTCGGAAGACAGGCGAAGTTCCTCCTTTCCCATGTTTGCGGTTGCTTTGATTAATACATGCCGGCAATTTTACAATAATGTCCAGTTATTTTATGCATTGTACCATTATACGACTACGTAGGTATCGTTTCATTAACGACAGCTGGTGGATACCGCTTCGAAGCGGAAGTTATCGTGGCCGCTGATTTTTCATCGACTCGCTTTCGCAGCTGTCGCTGCCTCCTATTTCTTTTTTCAATCGCCGGTTATGCAACGTTTTTATACAAATATCCAAGTTCATAAATATATCCAGTGGTATCTGCTAATTATCTCTAGCATCGTTGTTTCCTCTATAGTCATATCGTTTAACCATATTTTCACATTGATACTTCAATTTGATATGATGACATTGATACATCAATACTGCATTGCTTTCTTTCGAAGTTTTCGATGTTTTTGCATTTCTGGTTATTGTAGATTTTTGCACAAATATCAAAATTTATAAATATCCTTTGATCTTCGAAAATGATCTCTAGCACTGCTATTTGTTCGGTAATTACACCATTCAATCATATTTTCACATTGGTTTCATAATTGGTTCTATTATCTCCTTCCGAAGGCGACAACTGGACGCTGAAACTGTGTTTCAGTGATAATCGCTCTTCAATTATATCCTTCTGCAAAAGTGGAGCGAAATACAATTGGAATTCCTGGAAGAAAATGGCTGACCGTTAGTCCTTAATGCCATTTGGTGTCAGACATATATTTCCTAATATAGCGAACACAACAATATTTATTACATTCATTGGTGTTGTCGATTTTATTTATTGTACTAATATTGCAATCGATGCTTTGAAGAAAAATAAATATTGAGGACAATAGTTACGCCGATATCCTAACCTAACATTCTAACTAATAATCCTAACACGAAATCTATACTTTTTAGCGTTTCTCATTTCTTGCGTCTAGGATTCGCGGCAAAAGGATCCACAAATATTCTATAACATATTTCAGAATTTTGTTAACACATTTACATGCCATTAAATAAGAAAAATAGTACAAAAATGAATAATCTGAATTTCCATTGTAACAACCCTCCTTTTTGACATACCAGGTTGAAATTTGACGTTTCCTTATGATAAGCTATCAAACGATTCGCCATACTTTTTGATCATTCGATTATTATATTTGACATAAAGCTATAAAATTATAAAAGATAAATTTACAATGCACAATTGATAATTTGTCAATTGACCAACATTATTACTTATCAAATTGTTCTACAAGAAGGCCTTTGTCGTTTCTACCTTAAAACGAAACTAAAATCCCCATTATCAACTTTAATCTAATTAATTTAATTCGCGTCATGCATCGGTCGTTTCTTTCTCATTCCTATTCAAAACCGGATACATTATCCACTTACAAGTTCCCCGTTTATAATACAGACCTCTTTTAAAAGTTTCCTTTGTGCTGTTCTCCGCTTGTTTCCTCTTGATCCAGTCGCGAGCATGCGTGATGCAATTACACAGTCTGCTTCGTACGAAAAGGAACGCGCGATTGTCAACGACTGAGAAACGCGTGGACAATTGGAGGTAATACTGGAATTTATCGTACCTCGTCTTTTAACCTTCGTGTTTCTTTCGGATTCGCTGACCTAGACGATTGAAAGTGTAATTTGCTTTGGAGGCCTCTTTTAATCTTTCATCTGCCACATTTGTAGAGGAAAATCTCTCGTGCGAACCGAAGTGCCTGCATGTAGTTTGGTCTTGCCTTTCTTTAGAAATTAAAAATCTTTCACTTGCTGAAATTCTTGCGTTCTTAGAAATAATTAGCATAAATGAGATTTTTAAAAGAATCGAATGGTCATTTGAATTTGTAAAAATAACTCGATCATAATTTAGATTCCAAAAAAAAAAAAAAAATAATTAAAAAAGTAATTATTACACTTTCCATTTCGTAATAATTTGCATTTTCAAACTTGCTCGTGATAATGTACGTTTTTCAAAGTAATCATCATCATATCCTTATTAAATGTATCCAGAAACCTTTTGAAGTATCTCTTTTTTATTTTCTATTTCAATACAATAATTTCCCTGAATATTTTACCATTTTTGGAATTTCTCAGAAAATATTTACATTAGCATCGTTTCTTGCAAATATCCCTGTACCTTTAAAGTACCAATACTCTTGCCCGTGAAAAGATCGAAGATGCAGATAACAAAGTCGTTATACTACGAAAAAATGATTACTTTAATATGGTAACGGTGCAGCGTTCGATTCGCAAATCGCCTCAATTACATAGTCCCGTTAGAAAAATAAATTTTACGAGTAATTAGATATCGATCGATAACTGATGCACGGAATTTCACGAATGACCGTGTCGTTTCGTCGCTGACCTTGTTTCTACCTAAAAGCGTATACGCTTGTGCGTGCACGTATATGTAACTGTAAAATTGTCGCGTTACCTTCTAACTGTAATGCAGGCTATTGATGTTCTCACGGCGAAATTACATGGAAACTTAACAAAGATCATTTTTCTCTCTACGCATTGCGTACACTGCCGAACGTAACTATTTCAAACACTTTCTGATGTCTCGTACAAATCGAATGTTTTTCTCTTCAGCTTTTATCTACTTGATATTTTTCTACAGATATGTTGTTTCAGTTGCTTCGTAGCTGTCTTATAATTTAAAGTAGATAATAAAGTAGTAAATAAAATAAAATTTTCCAGAGCTTCTCAATAAATGTAACGAGAATATTGCCATAATACTCTTATGAGCAGCAGTATACGTGCATTTGTTTTATCATTGAATTGTTTGTTTCATCAATTTTCTTGACACTAAGATTTCTCTTTGATGATTTTTGCTAATCTTGCTCACTCTCTAGTTGTGAAAGATTAAAAATTCTAGGAACAAAATATCGTAAAAAGAGAAAAATAATATTCTTTTTTATTTTTCTTTAATTAAAATTAATTTTCTCTAATTGTCGTAAAATTTATGAAAACTGCTCGATCAAAGTTTTAGTTAATTGTAAAATCATGTACTTCGAATGGAACGAGTAATTTTCTCGATGGCACATTCCAATCGATGATTACCTTCAATGTGAAAATCACAGTTACGCATGTAAAATCTTTCGATTCTACATTTTCACCCCTTCTCTCGTATTTTTTAAACGAGGACGCGTTTCTTATCTGGTAATCACGTCTTAGGAGATTATGCGTATTCGTCCTTCGATTGTAATTACGATTGTGGTTGAATAGTTTCATTGCGGAAAATCCTTGAAAAAATAGTTTTAAAAAGAATCTGAAAGTTTTTCCAGAGAAGGTATACGAAGAATTCTCTGAAGCTGTGGATAGTACTTTATCGGAAATTGCATTTAAAAAATCTAAATCCTGAGAATAATTATTTCATAATCAACGTGGAAGTTTTCTAGAGGAAAGTCTATGAAAAAGTCTCTGAACGTTCATAAAATTTTTTAAAAGAATCATCGATTGCTTAGATAATGGTATGCCGAAAATTTAGTTATTTAGAAAATGTAATTATTATGAATAACACGTATCTAGAAATTTTGAAGAAGTTTCTATGGGGGGTGGGGGTGGATCTTTATTCTCCTGAATCTTTCCCACGATTTAGTTGCCGGCAGTTTGCGTAAATCGCCATCATATTATAATTTATGAATTATTCGCAGTGCTCGGTAACTCTTGTTTGTAAATTTCAATCTGTAACGGGACTGCTTGTGTTACCATTGTTTTAGTAAGTACTGTTATACCGTTCACTCCCACGTTGATACGGTATAGCTGTTGGGAAAAATCAATTTATTTAAAATTGAAAAATCCTTTGAGCAAGAAAGATTTTATAAAAAAAAAGCAAAATCTTTTTTGAGAATAATTTTCTTTTTATAATTTTTCTTCAAACAAAATTGATTATCTTCAACTATCGTACAATTTATTTCTTAAATTTAAGAAAATAACTAATACGTATAAAGTAATCTTTGTACCTTCAAATATCTCATAATTGCATGAAAACCCGTGATCTATCAGTTGCTATATGATTAATTATGCAAGTTTTAAAGATAAAATTAAAAATAGCGATATCGATGATTTCAAAAGAAGGAAAACGGATTAAAGGATGGGACACGGATTTTCTGAGTTACGTCAGGTGCAGATGCACAACGAAGGTCGATTCTCGCGCGTTCATAATCCAAGGCTGTCTTTTTATATTCTTTATATCTTGTCATCGTTCAAAGTAATCGTCTATCATCATCGAGGACTATTCCAGAAGCTCGTCCAGGTATCAAAGTGTAATTTCAATCGTAATTTAGATGGATGTTCTGAGACTTCCATAGAGTTGAGGGGGAAGAAAGTGGCGTACGAACGCGTAATATACGATAATTAGCTGTAGGAACGCGAATCGGTTGGATGCACTCGACCTGCCGTAAGGTTGGCACGTCTAAACAGCTGGTGTCATCGCCTCGATCCCGGTAATCTGCGTATCACGAGAATTTTAAGACTGATCAACCGTGATGCTGTTTTTGCAGATTAAACGTGACGATTGGCAGTGATCATGTGCAAGGAGACACGTTTCTTCGTGATTAGGAGACTCGTTAGTTCTGTTTATTGGAGACGAGTTAATGGGAATCCTGTTTATTATGGTTGTAAAGTTTGCGCAAATAAAAAATAAGAAATATCGGGAAGATCATTGTTACGCTTCGAGATTAATCTTCTATAATTATTAATCGAGAACTTTCCGATCTCCAAAGCTTTCATTTTGAAGCTAAACGTTTCGCAACTAATCTTCAATGATTAATTTCTACTTTACCACGACGAAGTATTAATCGCGAATATCTGAATCTTCGAATGGACGATTTAGAAGCTAACATTCGTGAAATCAATTTTCAATTATTAATAAACTTAATCGTGGAAATTTCCAATGAAATCCCAGCGAAGCGAACAAGTCGATGAAAACAAGGAAACGAGCCAATAAAGGAGATGCAAGGAAATTTCATTAAAATTCTCGACACGTTGGATTGGAAATACAACACGTCTAATGTAGGTCTACCAATGAAGGATTCGCGATAGAAGAGTTCAACGAGACTCGTTTTCAAAACCGTCGAGGAGAAATAAAGAAGGAAAAAAAGCGTTCCACTTAGGCTGCCAATCAAGGCGATTTGCATTCCAGGGACGTTTACCGCGATCGCGAAACTGGCGTATCGTCGGCTGTGGTTAACCCTGAAAATTGCACGCGAGAATGGAATGTGGTCGACGAATGTGTGAGCGTGAAGAGACCAGCGTATAGTCAATTACGAAAGTCTACACATGTGACTAATTATCCCTATCGACTGAAAATAGCACATAGCGCATAGCACCGCTCAAGTATTACGTTATTTATTGCTTATTTTATCAAAGCTGCTTTGTATGTTAACATCTATCGAACTCTGCGTATCTCGCCAAGAAAACTAAGACCGTACTATTTGTCATAAAATTATTTATACTTACATATCGATACAATTGTTGTTAATAGACTTGCGGATGTTTATGCGATTTTATATTTTTATGAATATAGATAAAAAATGAAGATTAGATAGATATTTGTTTTATCTACTCAAATGATAATAAGTACTTTACTTTGCATATTTCGTATATTTTTGCATAGTACGTGCAAGGTTCATATTTCCTCTAAATACACAAAAATCCGCAGTCTGACGTTGTAGAGTGTTAAATATCGATGAACCTCTTAGAAGTGACTTCGAATTGATCGTAATTCCACTTTTTATTAATTTTTTAATTTCACCATATCGGTACACGATTCTAATATCTAATCTTTAATTCTCAAGAAACAAATGACTTAAGTTTGCCTAAAAGATTTGTAAAAAGATGTCATATAAATAATAGTAAATTGTAAGGTGAATGGAAAAAAGCGACGTTTTGCAATATCATCGCTTTTCTGCACTTTTCAATTTATGGAATTGATCAATGTGGCTTCTGAATGGTTCGTAAGATGATCCACATCTAGAGTTGCATTTCTCTTCTTTTTCTGTTAGGAATATTTCTGTTTTAGGTAATAAAAGCTTTCTTTTTTATAACATACTTCTTTTATACTATGTTCAGTGTTTCGTTTGTTAAGTCATTTTTAAAAACAATTTCCCCAAATCGGAGATTTTGTAATTTGTGCTATTTCTTCGCTCAACCTCTCGATTATTATTTTCCATCTTGCTTTCAGTTTAGAAAATTAAAATTCTGCTGACCGATTTTTAGTTGCATTGTTAGTTTATTATTAATTAATCTTGCATGGCAATCGACACGTAACAATATACATAATATGTTCACAAGTAATTCAAGAGGATAGGACGGATCTCCGCTTCTGGTACTTCATGCGCGCCATTTTTAGGAGAAACGTCTTCGCTCTCTTCTTCGAGCTTGAATCGAACTCGTCCCATGCAGAATGCTTACCATTCAATTTACAAAATTTACCACGACGCTTTTGCACACGCTATAGAAACCAAATATCGGATGAAAAACAAAAAACCCGCAACACAACAAAATTGAATCGAATTAAATCAGATATGCCTGTCGATCTTCCAAAATGACGAAGATAAAATTACTTCATCTTATGATTTCCAACAACATTCTTCCGGAGCAATATCTATTTTCTTAAAAAAGTGGCTAACAGAGTTAGACTTTAATTAATAACAGCGGAACTTTAATTTTTATACCTCATATCAATTTAGAACTCAATAGAAACAAAAATCGCATTATCTTAAGAATAAAAGAATACCCGAGTTAATATTCTTTTTAATTTTAAACTACACAAATATCCCAGAAAAATACAAGATAAATAGTTGAAAGGGAAATTCCTCGACTTTTATTGAATATTTCGTGCACAAGAAAATAGCACTCTGCATGCTCGAATCGGTGATCTTTAAAAGGCTTACGTAAGAGGATGGATGTAGACATAAGCGTGTCACGAGAGAAGTTTGCATTATGCAGGGCAACACGAAGCTACCAGAAAACAGATGCGAGACTCGATCGCGTTCGCCGTGTGATAAATACATTTTCATTACGGTACACGTCCGCGAAACAAGCACAGACCACGATAAATAAATAATCGTTTGCGCTTCGTCATGATCTCGCGCAACTGAGTCACACAGAAACCAAACTTATCAACTCCATCGACGTCTATCTTGCGTTTTTTTTCGAAAATCAAACGACGTAAAATCATATATTCTAGTAAACAACGATTAACAATAATTTACTTACTATTATTATTATTATTATTATTATTATTATTATTGAAGTAAAATAAAAAGATTCTAAAAAAAATGACTCCTCGATAAATTTGACTTCTGAATGGCCCAATCTCCGCTTTTCGTTTAACTCTTCGTTTGAGCAGCCCATTTCTCCCTTGATCTGTTAATTTCTTTTCACCTGTTTCTCCTTTGCTTTACTCTTTAATGGTTAGTGTTGATTTTATTCGTCAAACGAAGAGTTAATAACAATAATTCCCGCCTAGAAAATCCTAAGAAACTCTAACTACTATCGACCGTGAACGATTCGTTTCACCCTTCAACAGAAATGTACAATTATTCGCAGAGTAAAACACGATATCTTTTTGTTATCCGCGATGCAATTATCATCGAAGGTTGAACTTCATCGAGGAAGGAATATAAGAGAACCTTTCTCTGCAAATATTTGCCACGATTTATACGATTCTGTTCGATCGAAGGGTTCGTTTCGAGTACAATAATTATCGTCGAGTTGAAAACACTCCACTGGTTGAAACTTCCTATACAATCATCTGGCACATACGATTAAATAAATAAGTTCCAGTTGCACACCTCCTGCTCGACTTGCAACTCTCGAAGATCGATTCTTTCTTCTTCTTTTATGACACCGGGCTGATCTCTGTTACGGAACTGTTAACCTTGTCCTCGATCGCGATTTAAGAACGTCGAAGGCAGCCGTGTGTCGCTCTTTCGATATTTCGTTCGATCCTTTCGCTGTGAAGCTAAATTTACGAATAAGAAAATTCGATAAGCTCGACGAAAAGCGGACAAAGTATTTTTAGTATCCCTTTCAATACTTTCATTTTATTTTCGAGTAAATTTTACTTTAGAATAAAATAAATGTATTAAAGTTAACAGGAATGAAAAATATAACTTTCATTTTATGTGATATTGGCTTTACTATATCGTAAGGTATTTTCAATGGTTGCGCGTTTTATTAGCATCGATATAAATCATCGTGCTACTTATTATTAGTCGGCGGATATTTATGCAAACCTAAAATTTTTCTGATCGCAACTGGGACAATGGAACCTAAGCAGAAATGTTCTTTACCTGCTAAGATATCATAACGAGTGCTATACTTCGGATATTCTCTGTATTACCGCACATATTGTGCGCATTCCGTGTAATTTTGCATTTTCAAATATCCCACAATTGCGTAAAAATCCGCAGTCTACGTATTATTTCATTTCATCTTACGAATCAGCACGCAAAATAAAAAGTGAGATTACTAGATGACGGATTTTTATGCAAATTCATATTTTTGAGAATATAAATATGTTATGAGTATACATGTGAATATATATTTAAAAAAGTGGAACTTTGGTAGAAAATTGTCTTACCTACCAAGTATCATAGAAAGCGCTATCTACTTCGGATACTTTATATTATGTGTATTCTCTCTACTATTTTGTATTTTCAAATTTCCTACAAATGCATAAAAATCCGCTGTCTAGAGATTACTTATGCTACCATCTGATAATTAACACGTTGACTGCCACGCGAATTTTATATACACTTTTATATACTATTTTGCACTGGGATTCGCGATACATTGATATATACACTGCGTCGTGTAATATTCGATTTTTACAAAATATTATATCACATTTGCGCTTTTTCTAACAATGTTACCTAAGTCATTCATATTGTTAATAATTTTTTAGTACATGAAATTTATCTTCCTTTGAACATACTAAAAAGATATAGTAACGTAGGTGTTCATCGTGGTAGACAACGTGTTAAAAAGGCTACTAAAACTAATTTTTGTCAACCTCGAGGAACAAACGAGCGAAACTTCCGTTCCAGCCTGATAACCTTAATGACTAGGCGAATTCACGAAAACTCGCGTGTCATCCCCATTAAGTTTGAAGGAACAGGACACTTCTTTCTGTTAAATTCAGCACAGCGAAGGAATTAAACGTGACATTCTGAAAGGAGCAAAAACAGTCGCGATACAATTTTGCAAAGTCGGACAATTTATGGCGTTTGGCACTGATTCCCATGCTGGCTAACGCTTTGCTAAAGCTGTCGCTGTTTATCGAACTTTTACAGAATAAAAAAGCTACGGCACTCGTTGCGTGCACAGTTAACAGTTCGCTGTCGAAGGGAAGAATTTGCGATTTTAGCGTGGAAAATTGGATAACCAATTTGACAAATCTTTTTTTCTTTTTATTACTATAACGAATGGAACAATTGGAAGATCCCTGTCATAAAATGCAACTGAAATTGAGATTTCCTCTGTGTATTTTTCCAGTTCTTTCTGACTTTTAGTGGCCAATTTAGCAAATTATTTCTAGTACTATAACGAACGGAACAATTGGTAGATCGTTTGCATAAAATCGAATTAACGTTGAAATTTCTTCACAGAAATTTTCGAAACATTTTGATTGCTATAACGAGACTGTATTCAGATTCGTTTGAGATAGTGACGCCATCAGAATTGAAGAACGGTCCACTCGAGAACAACCAATTTGCGAACAGTGAAAGGAATTTTCGTCATGTCGCAAGATAGAGACTTCAGTTTGTTGCCTGATAAGTGTCAGTGGGTCGTCAGTGTTTCATAAACTCCTTCGACCACCGAATGTGGTTACGAAAAGTGATTACGTGGCCTGTCCACGTACTTGTTTCCGTTTGTTAAACCCATAACCACATGGTGGAGGCAAGAATAGACGAAATAGTTGTTCGTGAATATATCTTCTGGAAAAATCAACTCTGAAACGTGGTTCTTATGGACAACTTGTGAATTTTTTTGATTTTTAGCGATTTCTTCGCTTGTATGGACAATTCTTGTGAATTTTATATTTTATTATGAAAAAGATTCAGTTTCATATATTCATTAACATCATTTTAATCGCGCCTTTGACGAAAATTTGCAAACTCCAGCAATTTTTGCAAATCACTTCGTTTCGATGCAGAAAGATTGTTTTCAATTCTCCTTTCGATTCTTCCATCGAAAATGTATCTACGACCTTGCTAAACGAAATCATGCAAAGCACGTGGGATTTTGCTATCTATGAATAATATATTCAGCGGCATAATTCGGTCCATTGCACTCGCGATACCTTGAAATTACCACGCAATTCATTCTTTTTTTCTCCAGTTTTTTTCTTCCCCCCCCCCTCTCTCTCTCTCTCTCTTATTGCAATCGTCGCGAGTTACGTGTCGCGAGAACGGAGAAACTCGTTGCGAAACCGAAGCGACACTTTTCACCGAGTCGATCAATGCGATCGATGAAGCGCGAGCAGCAAAAAGCAACGCTTCCAGGCTATGCTGCGTGATACCCATTCATTTGCATACGTTCGTCTGCCGATCATTAACCACGTTTATGCCTTTAATCCTTTTAGGTCCTTTTTCTCGTCCTGTCAGAAGATCGCTGCGCAATCTCGACTAGCAAGAAAGGAACGTCGAGAATCGTAGACGTTGTAATCTTTCCGATTTTGTTTTCCTTCCAGCCACAGACAGGCGATTGACGTCTTTTAATAATAAAACATGCAGTTAAAAAAAGATTTACTCCTTCCGAAAGATTATGAAACGTTTATAAGCTGAAGAAATTACAATAGTGTTCGATTCTTGATTTAATAAGATCGGTGGAAGCAAGTTTGCCGGTTTTTCAAGGAAATGCAGATTTACCGATGAAATTATTCGTTATTATTTACCGATATTATTTAATATAATACACTGACATTATTTTGCTTAACGAAGAATTCCTTTCACTCCCATGACCATGGATTATTCTTAAGCTGAAGCATCAAATGTACTGGCTTTTTTAATATTTAAATAATATTCATAAGTACATATTCGATGGCTTAATAGACCTATAAAAACAACTGAAAAATATTAGCAAAGTCAAACAAGACAGATGATTCGATGGATAAAGATATTTTTCATTTTCATCGGGCTAAAGTACATATTTCTTCAGAGTGCAGAGATGAGAAAGCCAGAGAGAAAAACCACGTTGAATGACGAAATATGTCGCGGCAAGCGTAACAGACTCGCGTCGACTACGAATCGATAATAATTGAGCCTAATTGTATATGCATACGCGACGATAGGAATGTGTATTCATCCGAGCATACGAGATATCTGTAACCAGTTTCGAAACAGGCATGCTCGATGCTTGAGCAAACACGCGTCTCTGAATTGAATAGTAAAATTTCAGGTAATTAATTCAGACTCTTTTTCCATTTCATCGTTGCTGTTAATTAAGTTTCCAATCCCTCCGTGTAATTTTTTCGACGGACGAGGAATTTATCTTGATTAAAAAATAATCTTTCAATATTTTCGACTTATTAATCCAAGTATGTTCATCATTTTGTTAAAACAACGATTACTAAATATTTTTATTTCATTATTTATACATGTTCAAAATATCGTATTTCTATCATCCTTTTCAAACAATACCTATCATTCTTTTGAATTAACAATAATGTAGCCTCCAAATAAATTAGGAAACGACGATATTTCTCAAATAATTTGATATTTATTATCGCCAAATTATGGATAATTATTATATTGAAAAACAAGAATCCAATCTATTCGGCTCACCCTTTCAATTTTTAATATTTCTCTCAAAGTACGAAATTTTCAAATTATCGCCAAGGACAAATCCGTGCAAATTTTCTAATGTCAAATATTTTCGACAAAAAGGCACGGAGATCAAAATGATCTCTCAATTTTTTATTAGAACGTGGAGAATCAGAGGTCTCGCGAAATTTTCCTCGCCATTAAACCGCGTTCTAATTACGATCGTTAGGTTAATTGTCTGGAACGTGTTTGCCAGCTCCGTAAGCTGGTGATACTGTTGCACAGTGTTCGAGATTGCATCTGGGATTTCCCAGATTTCGTTCTCATAAGCGCGAAATCGCGTCGAACTATTAGACTTAAGCAATCTCGATGTCTCCGTGGTTATTAAACAGTCGTTCATTATCGTTGTATTTTCTCATGGAAAAACGAGGCCGTACGTCAAAGGAATGCGATGCAAATCCCCCTCGTGTTAATGTTGGCGCCCCTACAATCTCCTCTCATTTTTCTCATCGTGTTGCAGGTCAAATAAAAAGATAAAGAAGCGAACACCATGCAAACGATCGTAATTATCATGCGTTGCGTGGGATATTTCATAGATCTGAGTAATTAGCGGTCGTAACAGGATTTGAGGCTAATACCGCAAGGCCGGTTCGCGATTAATCGCGTTTACGAAACTTGATTTGTCGTGAAAGCGATAACGTTGATCGTTCATTCTTCGTGTTTGCGTTAACTTTCTGATAGATTCGTGTAAATTATTGGTGAAGAATTTTGGCGTAGAAAATGTTGGATGAGAATCTTTCGGAAGTCAAAATCTGCTCTATCCTGTCTTTTGTAAATTAGTTAATATTATTATATTTGAGCATTCTTGCACAACAATTTAATAACTAATAATATTGTCATCGATATTATAACGAGTACTACACTTTGAATATTTTTTTATTTTACACGCATTTTATATCCATTCTACGCCTTAGAAGGTTTCCATAAAAAATCTAATCACAATTTTTAAAATTTCATTTCTCGTCAAACTTGTTGATTATTATATAGGAAAGTTAATACTGATAACTTGTAAGTTGTAAAATTTTACTAACGATATTAGTTTAACTGCGCAAGATCGCTTAGATATTATGAAACATTCCATTTCTGAAGAACAAGTTTACTGATTTTCATAAATTCATTTATGATAAATAATTGTAAATTTCAAGACAGACTTTTTAGAAGTAATGTTTGCAATATAGTTATTTTTTTGCTGTGCTTCAATGCATTGAATCGATCAACATGGTTTCTAAGCGTCTTAATTATTTCGCTCTTTTCCCGAAGCATTATACGAAAGAAAGGCGGTGAAATGCAAAGTTCTCTGTTTCTTAAGGCTCTCGAAACCCTCGCAGCATAACTTTTTCTCATGCAATTAAGATTAACGTTCACGTTCTCACGAGCAAGTCGGCTGTAACTCGTGCGTCGGAGATTCGAACCGTCGCGTAATCTTTTCTAGGGGAAACCACTGATACCATTCCTCGATTATAACAAAATATAACGAGGTAATCATCATTAATACGGCAAAGAAATTTCAATCGAATTCATAGAGAAATTATAACACGAAAAATGACCATTTCATTAAACAAAGACGATCTTCCAATAGTTTCATACAAAATTTCATATTGTAACCGAGTATAAGAAATTCTAAGGTTTAACAAATAAAAAGAGAGAAAATTCTTAAAAAGGTTCTTAATAAATCCTCTAATTGTATTAAACGAAATTTTATATTATGATTAATTTGTAGAAATTTCAAAAATTCGTGCGCAATAAATTCATTAACGAATTGCCAAATAAAGAACGATTGCAATATTGGAAAAGACGACTTCTTGATTGTTGACGAATTTTTACGATTCCTGAGTAATTTTCTGTTAGTGAAGGAGGATCCTAAACAGAGTTGTAATTCTGCGAATTCAAAGGAAGCATTGCAAAGTTGCGTGTCTGTGTCTAACGAGCTCCGGCCATTAGAACGATCTTCGTTGGACGACAATAATTCGAGCTCGCCCAATTAGCCTGTTCATTTCGCGACAGGAAGGTCGCGCAAAAATATTACGTCGTCGTCAATCTTTTCCGCCAGCTGCGATAAAAATTCTCGGACCTTTTGTCAAACGAAAAACGACAACAGAAATAATCAGTGTTAAAGAACGAAAAACTTCAAATTATATAGAGAATCGAGACATAAATAAAAATTATAAAATTCCAAATTAAAAAGTAGAAATAGAAATAGTTGGCAATTTACGAAGAAAATAAGTAAGATATAAATAAAACCGAAGAAATTCTAAATAGAAGAATAAAAATGTTACAACCCCATCTGAAAATTCACAAAAATCTTTTAAAACTCAATTTATTCGAATTGGATTTCTACTCGAGTTTTTTCGATGCGTCCCACGATCAAAGTCCTGAATTCGACAAAGGTGATCGACTCTCGAGATAAGACGATCGAGGTCACAGGTAGAAACCAGCGAGACGAAGATGAGGCCGGGTGTTCTTCAGCTTTTTGCCTATCCGTAATTTTCCTACTCGGGCAAGGTTCTTCCAAGAAACGAAAGCCAACTGAACCAGTCGGGCACTCGACCACCCATCGCGATTTTCCACGCTAACACCACGAACCAATCTTTTCCCCCATAAACTAGTGCCTCGATTAACAGTCCATAGACTCCAGAAACCGAGTCCAAATTTCCTATGAGAATCACTTTCCATCCAAAACAATGGACAACACCGTACGTTCTTATTCAACAAATAGAAAGACAATCGGTCCAAGTCGTCTGTTCACACTGTTATCTGGTCTCTGACTAAACGGTCCAGTCTCAAACAAGCTTTTTCACATTACCATGAAGCAACAAAGCGTCTTCAACAACCAAAATCCAAATAGAACAACATCTGCCTTCATATTGGACCGACTGTATAACTTGCAGACTTGACACATCGATTAATTCTCATGATTACAATAAGAATCGACATCCAGAAAATTCCTAACGAGGTCGTGGCCTAGGTAGGGGCTGAAGCTGTTGCTGATGGTGCGAGTAACCGCTCCTCGAGTTAGCTGGCATCGGCTGTACCCTCTCAGGGCTGTCATCCAGATTCAAACCAGCCACCAACTGAGCAATCTCCCTGTCCTTCTTCTCTTCTTTGGGCAGCGCGTTTCCATTTTGCCCGCTGAAGCCCAAAGAGGCCAAACTTCCGTGACTTCTGCTACGATGCTCGGCGCGAATGCTGTATGAGAACGCTCTTTCGTTCAAGTGACCTTTTCTTCTGTAGATTCCAGTTCCAAAACGCGATTCGTTCTCCGGGCTATCAGCTGCTCTGCTCATCTCTGCGGTGGTAAGATCCGCGTGAGAGGCAGCTAGTCTTCTGGAAGCTCCTAGGGTCGAAGAATCCGCCTCAAGATGCTGTCTTCTGCCTCTGTTTCCAGCTGTCCCGTAAGTTCCAGCTGGATAAATGGCTGCAGCGGGTGGAGGAGGCACCACAGGTAGTGGAGCGTACACCGGAACGATTGGAGCGGCTGCTGGAATCGGTCTGAGCCCTTTAGGATGATGGTGAGCCTTCCTAGGTAAAGTTGCGGCTGGTACCAATAAAACTGGCGCTGGTCTGGCCAAAGTTCCTGCGACTGATCGACTGCTAGGTGGCAGAGGATGAGGATGATAGTGCTGTTGCCTCACTGGGTGACCCAGAGTATGGTGTCCATGGCCATTAGTGTATATTCCTTGATGCAACTGAGGATGAAGGTGAGCTTGTTGCAAGGGATCTTCGTGAGAGGATCGGTTTTTGAGCTTTTTGAGCTTCTTGTTCGCTTTTCTGCGGACTGAGGACGATGAAGATTCTTCGAGGAGTAAAGGTTGGGAAGGTGGAGGGGGCGGAGGCGGTGGAGGAGGTGGAGCGACCAGCTGACGAGGTCTGGATCCCTTGGTGCTTCTCAGGGTCCCCTGTTCCTGATATAAGCCGTCTACCTCTTCTCGACCTCTGGCCCAGACCTTATGATTCTCATCTCCATTATACAAGCTAAGGTCGTCTGTTGAGGTAGCGTCTAAACGAGTCGCTTGTGGACTGTCTAGAGTAGTACTGGATCCTCCTAGCGTATGGTAGAGACTGTTATTCGAAGGATGTCCACTGGTGACTCCGTTGGTCGTTGTGGCAGAGGGATCAAGGCCCTTGGCGTAGCTACTGTCCGCGTACGCGTGAAAGCAACACCTGACCAGGGCGTTGGCCGCCATGTCGCGCTTACATATAAATGCGTGACATTCGAGAACCTTGATACCCGTGGTTCGTCGCAGAACCGCGGCGAAAAGCGGCGGATGGTTGGCACTTGGCGTTCTAGCGAAGGGAGAGTCCAAGGGAAGGAACCTCGTGTTCGAGGCATCGCCGCTTCCGCCTTTGACATGCCTCACAGCAGCGCAGTAGTGCAGCGCCTCGATGGGAAAGAACCTGGTGACCTTCTTGCGGTGCTCGTCCACATTCTCCAGCAGCAGGCCGTTGCTCCAGACGCTCAGCCAGGAGTCCAGTCCACGTGCTCCCAAGGCACCCTGTTCTGGGTATAGTTCTCTCAAAGGTTCTTGCACCCCTAGCAAACCTTCCTTACTCGCATGGGGCACCGAACTGCCTAAGTAAAGGACTCTGCAGCGACAGTACGGCGTCGCCGTATCCTGATTGGCACCTCTCATTTTTGTATTCGCTGGGTCAGCCCGTCGGATCCAATACTAGTGATCACTGATCAGTAGACCGAAGATTCTTGCGATGATCCTTCTACGTCGTTTTGGCTTATTATCCTCTTCTATCAAGATGAATACTCTCGGAAGAGGAGCAGAAACATACTACGCGTAAAGAAGTCAACAACCATTCAGAACCATCGAATCATCGGACACCGTGTAACCATCGATTCGATTGAATAAAATTCAAGGAACACACGCGACCGTAAGGTACACACGGAACAACGTTACAGAGGACTCCACCCGGTAACACACTCCACTCGCGATTACGCAGTCACTTTCCAAAGACGTAGCCCGGTTGCAAAATACGCGTGCGTGGACGAGAGAGCCGCTCTCGGCTATTTCGCAGCAGCTGTAGCCGCCGCTCGCGAGAGATCGCGTCAGGCCATTATGGCCGCCTTCTGACGACTTCCCCACCAACTAGCTACCTGGCCGTGTCTCCTCTTCTACCTGGCCTTCTCCTCCTCTGTGTCAGTCCGTTTTTTTTTCTACCAGCGCGTCCCAGCCCGACTCTTACCAACCTTTTTCAACCCCCCACCAATCCTTTTTCTCCCACCTTCCTCTACCAGCCGCTCAAGCCAGGTCCTCCTGTGGTATGCGGTGTACACCAGTGGCGTCTACGTCCTCCTGGTTGCCCCTTACCTCCACGTGTACCGATCCACCGACAGGTAGACACTCTTTTCACCGAGGGAACGCTCACCGACGATCGAACGGGCGCGCTGAGTGTGTCGCCGCCGTTGGAATCCAGAGGCGCGGTCGACAGGCCTCGTCAGCCACGCAGGCCGTCGTCTCTGACGTTCCTCTATGTCTCATCGGCACTTACAACTTGGATAAATATCCAGATATACGTGTACCTATATCCTGATTGCGTTTATCCGATATTATTAGCCGAACTTTCAACGATTATTTCCGACGTTCTTCACTATTACTGTACTGTGTTTCGTATAGATGGCGCTGAGGTCGCATTCACTTGACGACTGGTCCCACTTTGACGAATTTATTTCTTGTTTATGGTCCCTGGAGGATCGTGTTGGGTACGTAGAAGTGGAATACGAGATTGCTGTTCCACAGCGAGGTTTCTGATGGTAGAACGCGCACAGAGAGAAGGTAGGAATTGAACAGCGAGGCTGTTGACGCTTGTACGCTCCCCGTCAGACTGAGGACTGACGGAAGGCGTGAGACCTCGACCGACTGGGCCCCACTATTCCACCAGGCCCCTTCTCTCTTTCTTTCTTCTTCTCCCTCTTTCTTCCTTCTTCTTCTGATTCTCTTTCTGCCGCTTTTCTGCTTCGGGAAAGGCACTCCCTGGTAAAGGCCGTATCTGCCTCGGGAACCCTTCGCCCGATGGGGTGTCTGGAACTGTGCCGAGGAAAATGGACATTCTTCCGAGCCGATTTTGCCGAGGAACGCCGATAGCCTTCTCTTTCTATCATGGTACTTCTTTTTCGCGGAATCGAGTGATGCAACCAACAGTGTTTTGTTCCGAGCTGTTCTCGGTTGAATGGATTCCTGATGACGATGAAGGAAGCTGGAGAAATTTGTAATGGGAATGGAGAAGTGATTAGGACTAGGATTAGGATTAGCGAGGAACGAAGCATGAAAATTACGTTTAAGTACTTTTGGAATATTTGGCTAAAATAGAGGACCTGAAAGGAACCATTTATTTTGGCCAATTTGGTGATTCTAAGATTCAAAATTATTCCAGTCGGTTTCAAGAAAATGAAAACAAGAGGAACAAGAGACGGTTTGATAGAATCTGATATATCACTTTCGATACTCACAGCATTTCTGAGAATTAATTATAAGTTTTGAATTGCGAAGTCGTAAATTTTATAGTCAGAAGAGTTTATGGCTACGGAAGAGAAGAAACGAATGGGTACCACCTTTTTCTTTTTTCGACGCCATTCAAGTAATTTGCTGGAAATAACGCCAAAGAAACTAAAATGAATGGTATAAGAAATGTTACATAATGCAGGAGAAGATAAAACCACGTACAATGTGCATTACTAAATGCAGGTATTAAGACACCAATCTTCTGCAGAATCTAACAAATTTTAATTTATTTAATATTTTTATATTCTATATGTGCTATACTAATGAAACAACGAGGTTTTCTTTTAAACACAAGCACACAACTAAAGTAATGAAAAGCATTCAACGTGTAACAAATATCACACTTCGTGATACAACAGGTGCGTTCATATTTACAAATTTTTCCAACAAATCAGACAAAATTCGGTAAAAGGCATTTTTTTAAAATCCGACATATATCTGAAAACTTAAGAATTAGAATTTTATTCACATTGATAGTTCTATTAATATTAATAAGGAATGATTAAATCTTGCTGTTTAGAACGTGGAAGAAAGTAAGCGTTTTGTGTTGCAAAGGCAGCTTTCATGAAAATCGACAGAGTCTGTATGTCGGCACAGTATTTTCGACACCCTGATTTACGGACGAAATCGCAGGCAAAGGGTTAACACGGATTACTCGCGAAAACGATACACGTTACGATCGAATTCATGAATACCCCGTTCATAAATATTTAGCGAAGCAGTTTCGCGTCGTAGCGATATATCTCGCGGCAAGATTTAAGCATCGACGTCTGAACTTTGAAATTCAGCTCTCCTTTAAACTACGGCACAATATATTTCTAGTGACGAACGTCCTTTTCACGATTAAATCACAGATACGTTTTTCAACGAAAACATTTTCCAAATTTTCTCGAAATACTATGTCAATTTTTCCAAAAGAGGAACAAAATACATAAGGAGCAATTGGGAATTTGGAGCCTCTCCAAATTCCCAAAAATACATGTTCTTTCTTTGTTTAAAAAAATCGAGTGTTCGATGAAAGTGGGCTGGAAATTTCGTTAGGCCAACCACAAATTCAAGCGCTAAAGAAAAATGTACGTAATAAATGAGAAATTCCTCGGAATAAAGAGTGGATTAGATAACGAAAGGAATTGCAACGCCAGTTTACCATTAAATGGCAATGATTCGATTTTCACAGGCGCGTTCCCTTTTCAAAGCATTAACGGCGAATGCTTCGATTCGTGCAGTTGCGCAATAAATATTCGCGATTTCGCCTTCGTGGCCACGCGACGAGCCGCGAAGCGAAGCGGACATCCAGACGACTCGACCTGGAGACCTGGAATCGGCCTCTGTCAAAAGAGAATTGTAAGCGTTCACCTCGTTCACTGTGATCGTGCAGTCTCTGACCTATAAAGGACAGGTCGGCATATGTGATCTTACATACAGGTGTCAAAATGTTCGATACTTGCCACTTGATTAGTTTTCTCTCATCTGTCATTTTATCTGCAACGTATTTGTATTTCATTCGACAGGAGGACCATTAGCTATCGTAGACAATGCGACCATTGATTCATACAAATATTCGAACACTTCTAGAATCTTTTTATAGTGCATATTATAGGAAACATTTTGAAATCTTATTAGATCGCTGTAATGAGACTATCATGATCATATGGATAAAACTTGGAAAGGGTTTGAAAATTTATATTAGAAGCTGGAAGCAGAGAAAATCAAAGTATTCGAACGATCAATTATTCTCTATATTAACAAACCGCATATACTTTATCGTGTATATAATGCATTAATTGCACGTTTAAGACTGGTATTCCTAGTGTATATTAATTTCTTATTCGGTGTATGTTTGCAATAAATCTCTTGTAACTTCCTCAACTCCCGTTAGTTAGTAGAAATTGCAACGATTCTGTCATTCCGTGATATACAAATTTTTTATACTATTTATGAGATCTAGCGATTCCTACCTCTTAGAGATAACATTTTTAATTACCTAAAGCAGACGGCTGTCAGATATTAAACAACATATGTTTCAAACTATCCCCTATTAGTTCCAAAGAAGAAACAGCATGTAAATGTTGGCGAATGATTATACATATACTAGGAATTAATTATCATTTTGCATACATGTATATAATCTTTAGATACTCTCCGCTTATCACAGTCGAATAACTTCTATCTCGCACGAATTCTTTAATTAATTTAATCGCTATAAATAGCATCAGGTACACGTTGCATTATCAACTTTTTCCCTCCATCTAGAATTAACATCTACACTTCGTAATCTCGAAATTTCACACTCCAATAACCCACGATAAGAAACATTAATTACACGCGCTAATGAGAAAGATTTATAGACCTTGCTTTTATTTCTAATAAATTCCAAATCGAATCAAAGTTACAATTTCTTAGTTACCTTTTTTTTCTATCTATCTGTTCGTTTTACAGGATGCCCCGTGATTGTAAACCACAGGTGGGAAACATGTTAAGTCACATTTCCTGTATTTTATATAATTATTCGTTTTCAAGTGGTTTCACAAGACAAAATCTCGCGAGTTGGCCACTGTCAGGGTCTTCGGTCACGCGACCCTGATTCCATGTTTTCTGGCTTCACGTGACACGCTCGCGTTCTACGATTCCTCGCCGCTTCCTGTACTCGCGACTAATTATATGGAAAACGTCGTCCGCTCTTAATCCAAAGGGAAGACGTAGAAATTGTGGGGGAACGGCTCTTCCACGCCGGAAATTCCAACCGGAATTACTCATAGTCTGCGTATGACGCCGCAAACAGGATTCTTAATAGCTTCGTATTTTTTTCACTCGATCGTTTAATTCCACGGCAGTAAAAGAAATATTTTTCACTTTTATTAGTGGAAATTACGATGGAATAAAATGACTGAAGAGTTCTTTCATAAGCGTATTTTCGAACCTTTCGAAAATAAATCGTAAATGTTAATTAAAACTAAAATTAAGGAAAAAGACGGTGTAATGTTACTAAATAAACTGTTCTGTAAAGAAGCGCGTGTTGGACGTTAATTATTTGTACACTTTCGTCAGTAGCAAAGGAAATATTTTTCATTATTATTTGAAATTATAATGGACGAAAAGTCGCCAGATTTTGCTCTCGTGTACTTACAATTTTATGTGAGAAAAATTTCACAAAATCATAGGCATGTTGTAACTGTCGAAAATAAACGATAATAAAGGCAATGCTAAAAATCTATCGTTGGAAATATCGTTTTATAGTAATCATTCAGGTATACATATACCCATTATCGAATAAATTGTATAAAACAGCATTTTAGTTATGTTTTGCACGATTGTCAGGTAGACGAATTTGCAATAGAGACGACTTTCACGTCTATTTCTAAATAAATCTAGTAGTTTGTTTAAACCATTGTAACGAAATTTTCTGACAAGAAGAACGTTGAAAAATATGTTAGAATAATAACTAGAATACAAAATTTAACATTTTGAGCGAATTGTCAAATCGATCAAACACGATTATATTATATATTAATGGATTTAGACAACTTGGAATCAAGCATCGAAGCATCGAAGAAACTTCAAAATAGTTCCGACAGAATCCACTAACTTCTATAATTAGAAAATAAAATCCCGCGGAGATATCACGAATACCAGACGTATCTTCCGATCTTTACGGTCTTGTTCGAAGTGAATAAAAAAGGCAGAACGCCGAAAACACGCGAGCACACTGGACCAGTCGAGAATGGAACATTAGTATGCAAATGGGTCCAGGGCCGACTCGTTCGCGTATTTATTTCAGAAGATGGAACCACGCGAGATCCTTCGAAGGACGATCATTGAAATCGACGTAAATCGTTCGACTCGCTGTATCCTCGTTTTATGATTTTCCTTGCGATCTTATCTAAACTCGAACCGTGTCCTTTTCTGTGCCGTGTTTGCTTTTTATCGACGCCGAGAGAACTGTTCCACGGTGCTAGTAATTTTATTTTCTTCGCAGAAAATGAGAAGAACGTTGAGAAGGACGAGCTTTCTAATCGTTGTCAGAAACTTTGCTAAATAATAAATTTAATATCTGTATAAATCGATTACGTTATTACTTGGTAAAGAGATAGGTAGATAGGTAGACTTTCTTAGAAATTTTACGACGATTCTATATTTATAGAACAGACAGCTTAGTTCGGTTCATGGGTGAGAATATCGTTGGTATGCGAAAAATATTCCTGTTGAGCGATTTTATTTCAGAACAGAGTGGGTTGCACCCTGACGTTTCGAAGGTTCCTGAAATCGTCGATCGAGTGGGTCAGTGGGTCGTTGTCACGTTAATTACGAGGAATCCAGATGCTGCGTACACCTCGAGCAATCACCTCCTTGTACAGGAATTCTCTTCGCTTCTCCTCCTTTACTTTTCGTTCTCGCCATTTCCGACAATCACAACATGGAAATGAAACGTTTCGTTGTACATTCCTGTCATATAAATCATATTTTGTTCAAGTCACTCATATTCGCAATGAAAAATATCTTTTATACCGAAATTTACACAATGGGATACGTTAGCCCCATTTTTCGTAGCGAGATTTGGCATTTTGATGAGTTTCATTTTCAAATTTTTCCAATTGTTGAAAATATGTAAGTGGTTTCAGGAAAATTGATTTTTATTTGATACGAATAACGGGCGATTATTATTTTACGGCTGTTATTCAGACCTATGCCTTCTCCTTACATTATTTTAATTGAAACCGTTTACGTACAGTATAGTCAATTATACGCTAGAGCCGACAGCTTAATTAAAATATTAAAATTTTCTATTTAGAGAAACTTCAAGTCATCGCTGGATAAAAATAACATAAAAATAATAATAATGACCTATTTAAATTTCATATACCGTTATTTGTTAAATCGTGAATAAACTTTCCCTAAAAGGAAGAATAAATAATCTAACACTCGTATGAAGAGGATAAATTGCGATCGTTATAGCGTAACTGCTTTCGTTATAACATTATAACGTCCTGAATTTATTGACAAAAATTGTCCATTCTAGGATACTCCACTGTGCGATATTTATCGGCAAATTGCTTAAACGTCTTTGGGTTTGCGACTGAATAATTACGAATAATGATAGTCGAGTAACGAGTAATACCAGAACCGTGACAAACTTTTACCAGAGAGTTCGAAGCTACAAAGAAATCCCACTTATATTTCCGGTAAAAGAGCAATACCGGTCTCGAGGTAGCCGGGGAAAGCTTTTAAGATACTTGGCAATCTTCTTTCTCTTTTTCCGGGTTAACGATGTTGGGACACTTGCTCGTTTCCTTTTTCCTCCATACTTCAGCTCACAACATTGTAATTTTCATTGTACATTTGCAAACAGCTCGTCAATCCAATTGTAATAGAAATACCAATATTTTCATCGAATTGCATCGCGTGTACAAATAATTATATTATTATAAATTACTATAATTAAATTACTATTTTAATAATTGAACAATTTTTGAATAATACAATTTTTGTGAAAGTTTAGTGAAACCTATACAAATTTGTTTCAGCCAGTAAATTGTAAATTATATGCATCCCATATATTTTTTTTATGCCGATTTCAACGAGGAATCTCAATTCCTTTTTTGTATACTTAAACTTCAATCGCACATTTTACTAGAAAAATCATTAATTAGCCTCTAATGATCGTCAATGTTACGATGTCGTTTCCTTTTCCTCCATACTTTGTAACATTATGTTTTTGTACGTTTGCAAACAGTTCATCAATCCATTAGTAACGAAAATACCAGCCATTTGATAGAACTGCATTATATTGCCAAATACTTATGGCCGGCGTAACTGTAATACGAATAAAAAGAAAAATTACGATGCACAAATGATATTGCAATCTTCCGAAGGAACGCTGACATCTTTTTCGAATCACCGTTCTGATCGGCTTGAGCCTGCAACAAAAAGCCTTCCCATGACTAAGAGTAATATCGGTCAACATATTCTAAGCGTCGATGCATGACACAGCCTCGGAGTTTCCGGTATAAAACGGTATACCGTTTCGAATTTGTTAAAAACATCCTCAAAAAGATCGGCGACTTTTTTCTTAATTTAATTGCTCTCTGTGAGAACGATCGCGGTTGATGATTCTCTTTTTACACGATTTATCAACGTCTTTGACAGGTAAGGAATTAATGTTTTTCAAGAGAACAACGTGAAAAAGTGGTACAGTTAATATTAATCATTAAAAGAGGTATAATTTCGAGCGAGAAATTAAAAGAGCGAGCTAATGACACGGGATGATCCAGTGTGTTTCAATTGCGGTATGAAGAAAAGCCAAGAGATATGCAGAGAATCCTGTCCGGTGGAAATGCAATAACCTCACCGTTAGCGACTCGAGTCACGGTACCCCGATAAAAAGGAAAGAAAGTATCCTTTCTCGTCTGCGACCCGAGCGCTTCGCGTGTATTTTTAAATTCTTTGCGAAAAAGAAATATTTATATTCGTCTGTGGAATCGTTATTTGAATGTTTCGTTTTCCATCGAAAAGATGCTTCCATCTGAGAGAGTAAGTTGTTTTAAAACGAAATTATTTTCAAAAAATTTAAGTTCTTCTTCGATTAATTTTATAAGCTTCCGATATTTCATATACGAGAATATTATATTCAAATTTATAATACTATATTATATGCATATAGCTAAGGCAGATTTAATTAAATCCTAATGTAATTTACACCTGATAAAAATCAAATTAAATTCATGTCGATTAATTTGAGTATTTTATTCAGCAAACACATGGAAACCAAGTTACTCTTAAATAATTGAAATTTACATTCATCTAACCACGGAATATTTTATTTACCAGGAACATTTAAGTCACGTCATACTTAAAAGATTAAAATATTTCAATGCTTTCACTTACACAAATAACCTTCTAACATTTCATTTATATCATCGATTGCTCATATTAATATTTATTATATTATATATTTCGAATATTTTGTTTATGTGATATTTATTTCAATATAAAAATATCAACTATTTTTGCCCAAAATACACAGTCCTTTTAAATTTCCTACCGTTCTGTTTCGCAATCAAATTATTTCACCGACTAAATAGTTCCTTCTTACGTTTCTATCTGAGCGCTCTGTACACGATTTCCGCGAAGTTCAACCTTGCCGCGTACCATGTAGATCCTTGAGTCGTAGATCAATCGTCTGCAAGGCACGTCGACGATCTTGACTGCTTTCTACTACCTCGTGCCGAGGAAGCTTCGAAAGTTCTACGCAAATAAGCCGTAGGCTATGAGACGCACGTAAGAATCTCTCCTTAACACTTCAAACACCTCATACTTTCCATCTCGCGTCATCATTTTCCAACACTAAGAAAGCTGTTTTCAGTCTGAGGATCGTTTGAGAGTCGCAGGAACGCGAGAAAGTTCGTCGAACGTAAAAATAGGGGTTGCATTGACGTAATGATCGCTCTTCCGGTTACGTGGCGACTGGCCAAACGAGTAGAGTGTTAATTAAGACGATTTGGTTAACGTTCGATCCGTGGAAAGCACGTCTAAGAAACGCGAAATCGGTTCTGCTAATAAGCGCGATTACTTCGGAATGTTTTTACGTCTTGAGAAAATATTTGCAGTTCGATTATTACGAAACTTTCTCCTTTATCATAAAACAAGTATCGAAAGCTAGATGAATACAAAAGTATAAAAGTCGAGGAGTTCAGCTTGAACGCTTTTCTATAATTAAATTACTAGTCCGGTGGTTGGAAAATTGGACAATTACCGTTTGATGATTATTCCTATGATTTGTTTTACGGTTTCGCTTATTAAACTGAGCTGTTCACTTTCGAAACATATACAAATGGATGGCGAGTGTTTATGCAAATTTATATTTCCTATGAACGTAACTATAGAAAATTAAATGGAACCTACACAAATTTCTTTCATTCGGTGAACATCGTACGAGCACTATACTTATACGATTGTATTTTTAAATGTCTCATAAATACATAAACATGATATGAAAGTGATCAACTTTTGCTTCTAATGAATTTCGATGTGATGAACTAAAATTTGAAAGTAAAATAAGAATACAATTTGAATAGAGCTAATATCGTAAAGAAACGGCTTAATGAACTATAAAAATTAATTTTTACATTTTTATATTAAGAGTATCCTTCTTAGTACGCCCGTTGTGGTAATCTCATTCAACCATAAGGCTCAACCATCTATTGAGTGCACTGTTTCGATATAGTTCGCGCTGTGTATATGCGCGCATTGAAATCTCCAGCCAGTTAGAATAACGGAAGGAGAGATGAGGTGTGTTGCTCCATAGCGGTTCACTTTTACTAATGCGGCCGACTTAAGACGTCGTTGCCCTGCCAATCTAACGGGTGTCGTTCCACTGAACATTCCTTCTATTAATTAACACTTCATTTAATATGCACCAAGATACTTGCACCAAACATTCTTGATAGTCTCTCAAGAATGCTCTCGCGAAATGCTCCGAGAAATGCATTCGAAATGTCTGATAAAATAAAATTTCTAATATTTGAGAAACACATTTTGTAAACATCATTTTGCTGCACGCAATCTAGAAATTATTGTCCGTTTTCGCGATACCTATCTTTCTGAATCGATTTGAATAATATTACACGTTCTTATAGAGTCCATTCGTACATACGAAAATGATCTTTGTTTCTGTAGTTTTGACTTTATTTTAATTGCCTTTAATTGCCTCCTAGTGGTCTAACAAACAAGTACAAACCCTTGTCCATATATTTTACACAAAAGGTTATTAAAATCTTCCAAACTATACTATCGCGAATCTATAAAATTTCCATTAAAAGAGAAAATTACAAATACTTCATCTCGATTACTATTCAAAGAAGATCCATGAAAAGTAATAAATTTCCCTTCGATTTTATTCCACGTTAATTAGTAACCACGCTTCGATTGCCTCTCATTGCTCTAGCATACATTTCATCACAAATATCATAAAAATCTTCCAGACTATGCTATAGCAAACCTGCAAAATTTCAATGAAAAAAGAAAATGATAAATAAGTCATATGGACTAGGATCGAAAGAAGATCCATGAGAAGTAATAAATTTCCCTTCGACTTTCTTCCTTAATTAGTAACCACGTTTTAATTGCCTCTCGGTTGTCTGACAAACACCAAGAAAGGAGGATTATATTCATAATCAGCGCGAATACCGCAGGAGAAACTAGAAAAATTCTTTCAGGTACGCGCATCGGGAGCAACGGGAACTTCCGGCACGGAATATCCGCTTTTCCGTCACGTAGCCGTGTGCCTTTAGATAGTCATCGGGTCATAGCTTGCAATACATCGACATGACTATTGATGGCAGGAGCCACGAACATGAAACTCATGCGAAAACAGCGTCGAGTGACGTGCACCCATGGGCGTCTCACGGAATACCACTCCAATTCTTTCTACGACCTCATCGATGCTTGTGCACTGAACCGTGCTCGTTTCACGATTTTGCTCCGAATCCCAGGATGGTCAACCTTTCTCTGTCCGTTCCTAATTTCGTTACGCTGCAGAAATTTTAGGAAACTGAGATTTCAAGGTGAGTTCGCAGAAACACATTCTGAAGGGTTGATCTCGTGATCTTAATGGGAAACGGTCCAGCAAAATGGCCCAAAAGAAAGAAGCCGAGACAGGTACCCTTTAGTCTGGAAGACTGTTCTGCATACCGAGAATTTGTAGCTTCCGAGAAACGAATTGTCGATTTCATAGAAGATTGACGTAAACCGGGAAAATAAATTTTCTGAGAAATTGGTGTGAAATGGAAAATTATTAAGTAACTACTGTGAATTTTTATGCAAATATTTTCATGGATACAATTAAAAGAATAGAATCTGGACAGAGATTTGCTTTGCCTACTAAATGTTATAAAGAGTATATTCCCGATATTTTATATATTCTTGCATAATGTGTGTATTATATGTGTCTGTGCATTTTCAAATATCCTATAATTGCATAAAAATCTACGGTCTAAATATCACAAATTTGAATTTTCCTAACTGTAAAAGTACGACAAAGCAAACGTTCATTCATCATTGATCAACCCACGATGAAAATGTTTTAAAAGTTTTAAAAGTTCAAAATGCGAGTAATTCGATCGAGTGGAATCCACTGGAGTCGCCCGGTTACCTTACGAATTTTCTCGCGGTTTAGGTTTGCGTAATGGCGAACAATAACATCGACGGACGAATTTCCTAGCCGCACAAAAGGCCTGGCATTTAACCGAGGGATCGCACGTGAGCATAAAGTATGAGGCCTCGTGAGAGAGACCTATAACAGGTCACTGCCATCGAGAGAAGCGAGCAGGTTCGTAGTTCCAGGTCTCTTTATGGGAGAAGGGGATCCACTTTATTCCATGTACGTGTCCATGGAACACACACAATCATCGTCGAGTTACTTCTTTTAATCCGTAAATCTGTTTCTCTCACGGCCTGCGACGAACCGTACGTGTTGCAACTTTAAACGTCAAAGTATCCAACTGTGAGAAACGATATTTAATCAAGATTTCTTCCGAAGTCTATCTTCGAGGAATTCGACATTCGTCCTACTTGTAACTTTTGTTAAGAATTTTTTCAAGTAAGTGTAACTGGAGCCTCTTTAACATTAGAAAGATAAGTAAAGACATAACAAAGTATAATATAATAAAAATATATGTTAGTATCGTTTAACATTTTCCTCGACAGGAAGCTTTATACAATTCACGAAGTTCTCCAGATTTTTATTTTTCCGATACAATATTGCGTTCTTTGATTACTAGTTACACGTATTGTTGAAGCTTTGTCAATCGTAAAATTACATTTAAAATTATTCTTATCACGTGACGTTGCATATTTCATCTTCAGCTAATATAATAGTTTCGTACATGGTTTAACAAATGACTAAAAAGTTTCGTACGCCGTAAAGAATTGCGAATATTCGTGTTTTAAAATTCAAATCTTTTTTCTTCAAGTCTCTGTCAAGACAGAACAAATATCATCTTCCAAAAACAAAGAACTTTCTCTTTGCGTTTTCAGGTAAAATCAACCAAGACGCGGTTTCCTTTTGCCAACATTCCTGTGCAGTTGACTCGTCACTTTTCCCTCAAGCTCCCTTGGAATCAAGGTTTCGTTTCTTTCTTCGCATTCCATCCAAACCGCGTTTGTCCTCGCTCGTTTCTCAAGGCCAAGGTGTCAACTCCGTTCAGAATGCGTCAGCGTGGTCGCTGGCAACGGTAATCAAATTTCTGAATTCCACTAGACGCGCGAATTTCATTACCCAATCACGGCAACCGGACCTACTCCACGATACCGTTCCCCACGTCTCCGCTATAACGGTTTGGCCTGCGAATCCGACGACGTTCTGCGCGATTTCTGGCCTCCATCATCTAACAAGGAAAGTTCGCCAACGGCTACGACTCTTTTTATCTTATCCCTCTTTCTCTCTTTAAATCGACATCGATTTTAGGAAATGGGGGATAAAAACAGGTAGATGGTATTAATCAACGCTTCGACTCTAAGAAACATGGAAGATTTTACTTCTATGAAAGAGAATCTTTTTTTGATTCTAGAATAAACAAGACACGCAAGCTTTGGGTTCTATCATATTCTTTAGCCTATTTTCTTCGTTCATTTTTCGGTTAGTTTATCAGTTTACGAGTTTAAAGTATTTATGAAGGACGAGAGATGCCAAAATGGTACGTGGACGAAAATTGAAGAGTTTTGTTCGAGTCTAAAACAAGAAGAATGTCTTTCAGTTCCGTGATAAAGAACCTAAAGTATTTTTCGCCACGGAATGTTTAATTTCTTCAATTTTCTTCTTTCTGTGCGTATAAAGGACCTGCGACAGATGGAAAACACAAAAACGATGCTTCGAGAGCGACTGGAATTTTCTTTGATCCTAGACTAGACAAAAGTAGAGATAGAGAACTTCAATATATGTTTGTGGGAACACAAGTTCCATTCTGTCCGATATTTTTCCACTTTGTTTCGCGAGGCAGAGCCGAGTTTTCGCTCATGCTTTGATACTTTAGTTCAGCGGCATATCTTACGTAACAAGCCGGTCGAAGCTTGCGAAATTCCACCGAGAAACGAGGAAAACCGCGGGCTAACCGAGACGCATTAGAAATCGGGGGTAAATGGATCTGGCTTGTGCGGTGAACGCGACTGCTGTCGCTGTGGTGGTTTCTTAGAACTTGGCGATTTCTTAGAATCGCGATGATTACGATTACTACGGTCTAATACGATTCTCTGCAATCTGTTTGATTAATTCAAGAAACCACGAAGTAATACCGTTCACGGTGATACGAAGAATTATTTAAATCGCGAAAAGGATTGAAAAAGCTAGTTAAACGCTAATTCTTCCAATGAGAAAAGAAGAATAGTAAGAACTCTTCGGGCAAATAAATTTTTTCAAAACAAAGAGGAAATTCAATTATCCAATTGGGAGAAAAAACGGAACGGACGAGCCTGAGATTTATTCGTCGCTCTGGCACGAAAGACTTTCTATTCGTTTGTTATTCGTGCAACAACTATAGACATCGAAACAATGCAAACCGGCCACTTCCTGCTCCGTTAACCATGAAAGCAATTTAACGAGCCACCGTACGTGATCCAGCCAATGGACGTGTGCCGGTGGCTTATCAGAGAAATTTTCGTGCCGTCTCGAAACGGTGCTAATGAATTGACGCACGATCTGCAGAGAGAAAATGTATACGCGAGTAAGTTAATGACCGCATATCATTACACGCGAATCTCGGCGCACCTTGCAGCGGGTACTTTATTTTATCACGATTATTCCTAGAACTTGAAGAGAAGAAAAGTGACCATGATAATTGGTATATAGTATCTAATATCGAAAATTGAACGAGACGGGGACTCATCATGCTTATTTTTGGAATTTAGTTAGAAAGGGAAATTATGATTATTTTTGACATTTTATAATGCATATCCCAGAGGAAGAAGAATTTGTGAAAGTTCTAAATTTAACGAAGACTACGTGTATTTACGCGTGGTATGCTGGTTGTTTCGGAGCAGGTATTAAGATGAAATGGATATAAATTGCGATGAAAGAATGTGCAATAACAGAGGTGTCAAAGGAGATAATTGTGCGCACATTTTCTCAAGCCAAACTGCTTTCCATAATTCGCTGTGTCGTGAAGTATTTCGTGCGCGAATTAATTATTACAAAATTGAGATAGGTACCGGGAAATACTTTCTAATTAATTATCACCCAGGCTATGAATAAAAAGTTGTAAATCGAAAGATAAAAGAAGGAGATTTCAACAGTGTATCGTGTCTAAATATTACATTAAGATAATCGTTGTAATTACGCATTTATTCAGAGATAATACTAAAAAGAATGTAATAAAGGCAATGAAAAGATAAACGGAAACAAAAATCCAACTGCAGTTCGCATTATGCTGCTCAGAGACGAATCTATCTCCATGAAACATTTATTTCACGGTCTTCTGAGATTTACTTGCCATATATATTTGGAAACTTTTCTCTTGAGTGCGTCGACTCATGAATTATTAAACAAACCGCCCCTTTACCATTCTTATAAATTATAAATAAATACTCACTTTTACTATTAAACCAAAGGAATACCACGAAAACTCTTATTAAACTATCTTCAAAACATCGCTAATTTAATAAATATTTAGTTGCGATTATTATATCAACTACTTTCAAAGTGGAAGGCATAAATCGGTTTACAAGCTGCTTATGCGAAAAAATTACATTCAAACACGCCTTTCTATTTTCAAAGCAAAGCACTTTTTCTAATTCTGAAACTACCATTAAATTATTCTCAGAATTGCTTTTTCCATTTTTGAAACTAGCATTAAACTACCTTCAAAACGTCGTTAACATGATGCATATATTTTCCAAGATGTAAACTATGTCTAGATGATGCACGTTCTTATAAATTGTAATACATTCGAATACTTATTTTTATCTTTAAACTAAAAGAGCCAAAAATGTCAAAGAAGAAAGTAGTGTTTCTTAACTTAAAAATCTAATTAAAAAATTAATCTTAAGCGGAATTATTTTTAACAAAATTATCATAGAAGGAAATAACATAGAAGAAATCGCCACTAAACTACCTTTGAAGCACTGCTATCGTAATAAATAAACTAAATATTTTTCGTAATAAATTTTTCCAAAATGGGAGCCACGATCTGATCTGAAGGATGCACGAAGGAGATGAAGGAAAAGAACGACAATCCTTGTTTGTTATTAACCGTTATTATTGTTACTGTTACTGTCAATATTATTGCTTGTTACTTGTTCCTATCATTATCGTTAGTCTGGCATCCGGCGCGAATAACAATATAGTGGACGGAAGTCAAAGGTCAACAGACGACCCACGACTTCGAGGATCATGTCGCGACGAACGGCACGAGCTCAAGAGAGAATAATAAATGCTCGATCGCCGTTCGTCCCGATCGCTCAGGGCCATCGACGTTTTTCCATAGAAAAATCCACGACCTCCTTGAATCTATCGTATAAAAGTGAGGCAAACGAAACCATCGAAATGAAAAGCACACAAGACGTGTAGCTTCGCCATTATAATATAATTTCAGAAGAATAAATTTTATTCCTTTTCCTCTTTCGATTCTGATGTCAATTGAGAGAGATGCAATATGGCAGTGAACATTATAACAGCAATAATTGTAAATTTAAGAAGGTTTATAAGATTTATAAGAAGATTTATCAGATTTCAATTAACCCTTTCACGCTATGCAATGTCAATAGAAAATGTCGAGCAACATCGTACTTTAGTAATTTATTAATTAATACAAACGATAACCGTACTTGTTTGTAAAATTAATCTGAAATTTTGATGCGATGTACTTTCTTTAAAAAATCATTCCAAAAGATGTGTTTCTATTGGAGTAAAATTATTATTACTACTCATCAATACAATTTAGTGAAATGAAATTTCTAAAGATAAATATTTATCTAAATTACTATCTATAATTATTTTTAACAAGTTTCTATACTACAGGGTCGACAAAATTGTTCCTGAAAGGATTAATTAAACAGAGGAATCTAAAGAATGTTGCTATTTAAGAACAGAAGCTTCGAAGATACACCTAGATTTTTCTATAACGAATCACGTTTTCTAAAGAAATTCTCAACAAAATATCCTAATATGAAATCATCGTCATGAGGTTTACATTTGCTTCCCGTAATTACTACACTTAACGTCTTCACGAAGAATCGTCGAGGACGCTGGACAGCCGCGAATAGTACGATAACGATACGGTCGATTAATTAAATAATTTATTAGTTAACAACGAGCAAATCGACTCAGTACGGATGAAGGGCTGCTAGACCGAGTCTAGGCGGCTCTGCGTAGCTGTGTCGATATCGACCCGGTGTGGGCACAATTTCCAAGGGTGGCCTGGCGCTGTCGCGATCCAGACCTGGGTATCTCTCGTGTTCGGAGAGTTCCTGGTACGTGGTTGCCCTGGCACGCACTTTCTCGCGTATCTCTCGCACGTGTGCACGGTCACGGAAATCTCGAGCCTGTCGACAAAATTTTATGAAATAGAAATAATTGGCGAAAATTAAACAAGACGAGATGATTTAATGAACATACCTATTATAGACGTGATAATAAATATATAAACATTGACGATGTAATCCTAAATTATGTAGAAATGTATAAAGTAATAGTAGGCATATGTACATGTAACAGAAACAATTGGTAAAAGTTAAACAAGTTGATGATTTAATGAACATGCCTATTGTAGAAGTGATAATAAAGGTTTAAGCATTGACGACGTAAGGGTAAATTATGTAAAAATGTATAATAGCAAACATGCATAAATGTAAAAGATGTAATTGGTAGAAGGTGCACGAGTACATCTACAATTTAATGAAGATATTGTAGTAGTGAAGTTCAGTTACGTAGAAATGTATAATATAATCGTAGACGTGCATAACATACATAAATATAACAGACGTAATTGATAGAAGACACATACGACTATAGTCTCGTGAAAATGTAGGAGTGGTAGTGAAACTCAGTGGTATGAAAATGTGCAACGTAATAAGGCATGCACAGAATACATAAATGTAACAGGTGTAATTGATAGATGATGCGTTTATCGATAATAAAATATTGTTCAAATAGTAACAGGTTGACGACATAATGCCACATTGTGTAGGAATGCAAAACATAATTCGATCTTCGTCAATAACAAAAATAATTGGTAAATAGAAGAAGTTTAATTCAATGCAAAATGAGAACCTTCACAGCTCGGATTGTGAAGAATTGGATGTTGATAATATAACGATTACTACGATATATAATATAAGATGTTGGAATTTAATAAAACAATTCATTGAATACTTCAATGTCGGTATAAAGTAGAAACTCGTAGATGTAGTAATACATATAGAATTGAAAGTGATTAACGGAGTATAATACTTCACGTTTCTTAAAAAAGACATCAACTTGTCAATGAATGACTAGCAATGACATTCTTCGCTATGGAAGTTCACAGTAATACGCTTTTCTTTTTACCCTACAAGCACAAACAGTGCTACGAGATAGGCTTGTACTAGAGAGCAGCATTATTTGCAGTAAAATTCACAAGCAAACGACATAGTAGAAGAAGCAAGAAATCACGCAACTCCTTATCCACAGGACAAGCAATTAGCATTTCCATGCAAGATCACCACTAGTGGTTGTAGAAAGTGCAAATCCAAATAAGAAAGTTTCAGACGACACTTGGAATCATGCAGTCGCAAAATCGAGAATCTTGAAATACATTTGTAAATCGAATCTAGAAAATATGAATATGAGGATTGCAGGAGAAAAATATGACAAACATAATTTTGTTGATTTTCTAATTCTAACGTCATTTTGTGATCGAAGAATAGTATGACATAATTGAAAATGAATACCATCCCTTATATCCGATACAAGTCTCTTAAAAATAGCTTATTAGTTTACGATGTTTTGTAAAAATGACTAAAATGATAATACTAAGAGTAAGCAGTATTTTTAAAATTACCAAGCGAATATGTGTGCGTGCAGCTCCTCAGCAAACAAAAAGATAATTTTGGTAATATACACGATAACATATTGAATTTAAAAATCTTCATTTATCTTAGAAAGAAAAATGTAACTTATCGTGTTCTTCTCCTGTAATCTTCGTATGTGAGACGAAAAATGTTGCATATTATATCAATCCCCTATGATCTTCATATATTATACGCAAAACATATACAAAACATATTATGGAAATAATTCCAGAGAATTTCTGACGATAAGATGACAATAACGAGTTTCAGGATTTTTTCGTGGCAGGAAACTCGAGGAATGGTCGAAGAGGAGGGCGTGGAATCAATGACCCTTACTTCTCTCGGATCAACGACGTTCCTTTGATCTCGGAAGTCTCTTCCAACGGTTGGGTTTTCGTAGAAGCTTCTCGGCCGAGGCCTCGAGACCTCTTGCTCCGGTGGGCGTTCCATCGCGTAATGATGGGTTCGCGGCCGTGGTCGGGCCCTGTAAGAAATATCGTTCTCTCGTTCCGATACCTCCGAATGATTCCGTCTGATCAGGTGTTCGTGGCCAGTCGTTGAACTGTTGCTCGCCGAATGCTGACGAGTAGATTGGTCCTCGTGGCTCTGCCTCGCTGACTCGACCCTATTATATATAAAAATTCGTCACATATCAGAAAACATCAAATGATGATTAAAATAAGTAGATCTTACCAAGTTTACTTTTATCTTCTTCGATAACAGATTTTTTAAACTCTTTGTTTTTTTAATTTCTTGAAACGTAAACGTTTAATTTAAAAATGATAAAATGGTTTAAATAATTTTTCCTAGGAAAAATGTAATTTTTCTTATTTTCAAGGTAATAGATGTTGGAATTCAACATTCTTAATAATCTACACTTTTAACCTGTTAGTATTTTTCTAACAACACGACTTAACAACTTGTTAATTATTTGCTTTCCGTATGAACAATAAGAAATAAACAACAAGAGCTCCGACTTCAAAGCAAATTTTATTGCAATCAGAACCTGTCTTCGTTGAATCGGAAGTAGAATTCGTGCAACAGGTTGCACTCGGTATTCTAAGGAGATGCAGATCGCATAGTCAGACACGCAAGACACTCATAGTGCCATAAACACGCAGCAAACGTGCAGGGAAATTTTCACGTGACACTACGGATCTGTTGATCCATAATTAAAGTCACGATGCTGATCATCTCCATAAATTGAAAAGTACAAAGAACTGAGGACGTTACAAATTCTATTTTCTAAATTTATTTTAGAATTTTTCGCTATTCTTGTTGAGGCTAATGATCCTATGGGAATAAAACATTCGTTTCTTGAATATTAATCGTACATTTATGTAATGAAAAATGAAAAAATTAATAGAAAGTGGAGTTTATCAGGATCATTCGCGAGTTTTAATACTTCCGCATTGATGGAAATTTTTAGCCTATTCTATTAAATTCAGAGGCTAAGTCATCGAGTCTATTTAAAACAAATGGACAAGGTATCTGGAATTTTCTAGACACGTTTGGAAGAGCTCACAGAGTTATATCACTATGTGCCACTTCCGAATTCGTTCCACTTGCCATGTGCTACTTCTGGCAGTCGCTTGTCGTGAAATAAATCGATAGGGACGTTCATCAATTTCCCTGAACATCCTACAACGAACTTAAACTACAAACTTATAAATAGAATCCTAGATGAGTCGCTTAGAAACCAAATTAACATACTGTCCAATTTTCAACAATTTCTTAATACAGAATATGTATGTGTATGTGTGTATGTGTGTGTGCGTGTGTATGTTTAATAGACTGCAGATATTTATTGAAATTCATATTTTTATGAAATATAAACAGTGATTTGTTTGATCCAGTAAATAGTGTACTTATAGAAAATATCATATTCTTTCAAGCTACCTGTACACTGCAAATGTTTGTACCTGTGAATTTTCCATAGATAAGCAAATATCCGTAATCTAGTTGTTAATAAACTGCGAGTATTTATCTAAATTTTATAGCTTCAATGAAAGAAATAAAACCTAAGTAGAAATTTCTTTCGCCTATAAAGTATTGCGATAAACACTCCACATTAAACATTTCATGTATTATTTGCATTCTGTTCATTTTTCATACTTACAAACCTCTCATAAATTTACAAAAAAAAGTCCGCAATCTAGTGATTAATGTCAAACCTTTCGAAAGCTAATGCTTTAACCTCGATAGAATTGAATCGCTTTATTTCTATTTAACTCGGATAGCCGTCGAGTGAAACGATAATTTTCATAGAAATAAAGTTAGTAGGAAGTCAAGCAACACCATTGAAATATATTCTTCGTGCTCTGAATGAGAAGTTTGTTGACTGGCATCAATGGACCGAGCTCGCATATAGGTATATGTTATCTATGAGACAATCGTCGACTTTTCAGCTGCTATTTGCTCTGGAATCGCTCTCCAGCTGGTCGGGCAGCTTTTACTTGAGATTGACACCGGTGATTGCTGGCCCAAAACGAATGCCACCGGGGGAAAAAGCAAAGACAACCGCGTGGCCTTTTAAAACTAGTCTTTCTGGTCTGGGCACGGGAGAAAATGAGAAGAGGCCGGTCGAATCGGTCCCTCACAATGGAATCGGTGCAGATTCTTTGGATTAGAAAACGAATACGTCGAACTCGTTAAGATCCACGTTTGCCATAATGGCATTTGTGGTACTGAAAGCTGTTTCCAATTGATTCTGATCGCTACATATATATATGTACCTTGACTTTTTACTTTTTATTAGTGGTACATCGTGTCTTTCTCAATTGCCAACCACTCTGTCAATAGTGTCTTTAATAAAAAAAAAGTGTTTATGATTTTAAAATGTTTTAGAGACATAAAGATATTACAGGTATTTCAGTGATGGTATCTGGGTTATGTCATCTGTATTTCATAACGAGGAGTGGAACTGTCTCTTCACTATCTTTTTCTTCATCTTTTCTTTTTAGTTATGGATAGCTTTAGTGCTTGTCAAACCAATGTAAATCTTCCTGATCTGCACGTCAACCAAACAGAAACTAATTTTATTAACTTTATCGAGAAAATGTATTAATCTTATTTTTCATAGGTCAAACACCAATAATACGTTTACTGTGTACACAAACGAGGGAATGCGTAAAAGACAGAATTGATTTAGTTGACTTCTAAGCGACTCATACGTAAAACAAAATGGTTCTAACTGATAATACTAATTAAGAGGAATATCTGTACTTTTTAGTGCTCCATTACATATTTCCTTTATTTAATCAAGGAAATTTACTTGAAGGTGAAGATCAAAGGTTTGACTGCAGATGAAAAAATGAAGATAAAGAGTAAGAAAGTGACGAAAAGAAGAAAGATCACGATAATAGAGCCATACCTATGAGCAGGATGACTGTCAACATCTCTCTGTCTTGAGAGGACAGGTCTAGAGACAGCCTCTCTCTCCATAGCTCGAAACATCTCCTTAGCATCCTGGAATCTTTCTCTAGGGCTAGTCACTTCACCAGGATTCATCCTCGGTTGATACTGAGGGCTAGGCGATCGTTGCCTAAACTCTGGTGCTCTACGACTTCTATTACAACTTGGTGAAACACCTCTGTTCACTTGACTGGGCAATCTTTCAGGACTTCTTGGTAATCTTGGCAGCGTTAGACTCGTCCCAGTCGTTTCCGTCTCTGGCAAATAATCATTCTCTTCTGCTGGCACTCCCCAGTCGTCGTCTGAAATAAATCACAAATGATTAACATTCCCTTTTTCTTATATAGCAAGCTTATTTACAATCAATCTTCTATACACAGAACGTAATAACTTTGTAAATAAATTAGTAAAGAGACTATATTCTTGTACAGTTTTTATACAGATCAAATTTTTATGAATGAATTATACGTTATACCAAACATTTTGAAATTTCACCAACGCTATACTGTACACGCTACTGGATTATGATGATTACAGCTGAGGAGTGATTGAACAAGCTTTTCTCCTTTTGATATATCTTATAAGCGCATATCCCTTATATCGTACAGATGCGTTTGAAATGAGTGTATCGGTATAGAAAATGATTGACATCGTTTCGAGAATTAATCACTCCGCCATGAATCCTTCGTTCTACAAAGTAGAAAGCTACGATTGAACAATGGATCAGCTAAAAACACGAGGATAGAAGAAGAAGAATCGAGAGAGTCTTCGGTAAGAGTCTCAATTTCTCTTTTATCAAGCAACCTGTCGCTTGGCCAAGAAAAGGGAGAAGAAACGGAGGAAAAAGATCAACGCGCGTCTCTTTCTCAGATCTGTTCGAAGAGGTCAGGAAGGTTTGAAAAGAAGCTGGAAAAGACACGAAGGCAACGTGTGACGTCGAGACGAGGCCGAAAGAGGAGGCAGGCTAACAGCTGCCTCAGGCTGTGGGCCGAGAATGCGGAACTTTATTCCGCTGTTGTGTGTGACCTCCCACGAGGTCGATTTGCGCGCGAATTCATCAACAGTCGGTGGATTGGTACACGTTCATATCGATCCTCGTCATTATCTTTCGATACACGATGACGTTTATTAACCTTTTTTTTTATATCTTTGTCTCGTTTTACTTTCACCAAAAAAAAGAGACTTTCAGCCCTACTACGTTCTTTTGGTCATTTCCGACTCAATCTTATATTTTTCTAATTTTTCAATTTTATATCTCACACCTTCTTAAGACATTTCAAATTCTTTTTGTTTGCTAAAACGAAAGCAGGATTGAAATATATATGTAAAAATTCGAGGATCGTAGCAGGGTTAATATTAAAAAAAAATATCTCTAGTGTAAAAATTAAATGAGAAAATTTGACGCGCGTCGATAACGATTCTCTTGTAGTTTTCTTAAATTTAGGAAACTGTCTAACTATACAGAAGTACGAATCGGTCGAAAATGATCAAAGGGCATGACAGAACACGGGTTAAATAAGAAAGGACGCGAGAAGGCGAACGTTCATGGAAATCAGCCTTTCGAGAGCTAACGTTTTGCGCAATACACCGTGCAGACGCGAATGCCGCACCAGGTAAAAGTTAAAAGGCAAAGAGCCTGAGATTCTTCTGAATATCATCGACGATGCTTGGGATCCTGAGAAGAGGTTGCAACTATAGTTCTAACCGTTCTATAGGCTCGATTGCTTTTTCTCGGTCGTTCTGGTGTTCGTGAGTAATTGAATGAGAAAGTGGATTGTCTTTAGAGAAAAAAGGGATTAGATTTTATATTGAAATTGAGTGGATAGGAAATGTTGTCGATTTGTAAAACATACTAAGCACTAATGGTAAGATTGATTAAAAAGATAGAGTAAAATGATTGATTTATAAAACGAATTAAACGCTGAAAGCAAGACAGTCGATTTATAAAATGAAATAAAAGTTAATTACTTATTCTTTGTGCAGTTGCACACATACACCAATTAAGAATCACATTGTGAATGCTTGACATTTCTACGGCAATCAAATTTATAACCCTAACATATAATTAACTGTATAATTAGAAGTTTCTTTAGAAAAAATGTCCTATATACAGGACGATTATCCAACTACAAACCCCTTTAGAAAAATGTCCTACTTAACTTCCTGCACAAAAAAGACAATTAGCGAATCTGAAACCCCAAACGATGATTACTTAAACGAAAAATCCATTTTTCATTAGACCAATCGCTAGACCGTGTATTTTTATGTCTACTGCTTTACAGGCAGTGTTAAATTAAGAATTTAAGTGGATATTTTATATTTTCTGCAATGTTGCACCTTTCAGTCTGCCATAAATGCATAGAAATCTGCAATCTACTAATCATCCATTAAGGTCTATATCAAAAGTACACGCGACGAAGTAACACTTCGAGGATAAAGTAGCTACCGAACACGGCGATAAATTAATCGCCCTAATCGACGGTCAGAATCTGGCAAGCACAGGATGGTTTCGCGCGATGCATCAGCGCGCGAGAAACAGCGATACAGGGATCGCGGATCGTGAGCAAAGTGTGCCAGATCGCGAACAAGCGAGAAGCGCCGCTTATATGGAGATACGAACGTGGAAATCGTGATCGAGCCGTGTCCCCGAGACACCTGTTGCGAAACGGGTTCCTTCGTGCCGCGTAGAACACCAATGATATAACGAGCCGAACTATTTTCCTAAACAGACTTCAACGTTTCCTTCTTTGTCGTCTATTGATTTTAACACGCTCGCGACAAACGTTTGGGATCACCGTGCGCCTCGTAGAAGTCAAGGATTTAAAGAAGGAAGTGAATTGAGAATTCTGTTGTCTTAGGAAATTATTTCATCAAGCATCTACCGTGACGGATAAAGAAAAGTTTAAAAAATGGATTTACATTTAATGGGAGCAGTGAACGAATATAATACGCAGATGACTGTCATCAACACGGTAATAAATTTTTAGTACAGAAGTTACTGGAGCTCATAGTGTAGCAATCTTAAATATCCTTTTATTCGCCGCTGTATATAGTAACGAGGGAAATTATAAACATTATTTTAAATTGACAGAAGACTCGGTAGATGTATGTAAATTAATTTCTTGATCGACAGCGTAGATAATGGTGTGTAGATAATGGCACAGTTCTTAATAAAGTTATCTTAATTTCTACTACAGGCGCAAATCTATTTTGTTTTACGGTAAACTTCTGCGTTTAACGATCTAACGAAAATTCGTGCTTTAGAGAAAATTCCCTAGAGCACGAAGCTTACTTTTTGAGTACGATTTGTAAAGATTTCGAGCTCATAGAGAAAGTATTAAAAGGCTGTGTGTATTAAGGTCGTCGTAAAAAGATTAAATGGAGCCGAAAATCCAGGAAAGATTAATAGCGAGTGTCCATAAAAACTGACGTTGGTGAAAAGCGGCTTTAGTCGGTCAGTGGCACGTTCGGCTAGAAAACATTGGTGCTCAATGAAAAATCGCATAATTATCTAAGCCGCTGATGTATGCTCGCTTTAAGGTCATAAATCTGCCAAATGACTTCCGATCCATTCACGATTTAATTGCATGGGACCAAAAAACAACTGCACGACACCTGGACAGATTTCAACCCATAACATTTGAAATTTATTTCTTTCTAGTCATTCGAGCTCCGCAGAATGCAAATTGCACAGGAATAAAGAACGACCGTGTCGTATCTCGGAATTAAAATTTTTAACTGGGATTTATGGATATTCGCTGATTTAATTCCACGCTCGTTAATACAAATTGGCTGAATTAATTCGAGTTAATAATCACACTTCGATGGAATTTAGTTTCGTAGACTCGCAGAAGTACCAGTTAGAAAACCTTTCGAATTAATTTAATTCAAAGAGACCATTCTGCATACTCTAATTTCTAATCAAAGCAATTCAATTCGTCGAACTATAAATTTATTTGAAATACTTCGTTTAATGAACTCAGTTAATTCGAATTAGAAAACACGCCTCATTAACATACTATAGGTAGAACTGACAAATGGCAGTGATCGAAGAAACGCTATTTAGAAATCTACCGAAGAGACCTGATTGAAAAACCAGTCAGAAACCTCCTGAGAAACTTAATTCAAAATCCAATTTAGAAACCTCCTAATGTAACATAATCGAAAATCCACTTACAAAACGCCTGAACTAATTTCGTAACATTTTTCCTAAGTTTCAAATATCGATCTCCTCAACCTCGACGCTCTCCATTTCCAAATCCCCATCAAAGCAATCTAACGCAACAAACTAAAAAAAAACCATCTACCAGTTAACACTCATGATTCCAATCCTATCTGTCATCGATCGAACATTCTTCTAACTCCTCTCCGACTCAAACATAATTTACAACACATCGACTGTCTCAACCGTGCAGGTGCTCAGGAGATAACCCTAGTCGGACGACAGACGTCGAATTAGCGGAACAGATACTCTCCGGCTGGAACGCGTGTAGCGATTCCGGTAGCGGCGTCTGGACATCAGGACCTGGTGTCGAAGCAGCTCGATTTTTGCCCGGTTGCGGCTGCCTGCGGAGCTCGGGGAAGATGTATGCGTGTACCCGTAGGCTGGTACCTGCCGCTGACACGACGTCCTAACGGTATTCCTTCGACTGTAACAGGTGCCCAATACTAACGTCCTCTTCGTGCACGTAGTTAAAACACGGAGCTCGGTCAGCACCGACACACGACCACAAAAACAACCTGGTTCCTCTGTCTTCTTCTTCTTCTTCTTCTTCTTCTTCTTCTTGTTTCCTTTTTTTCTCTCGTGCTTTTTTTCTTCTCTCTTTCATTGGCTTCCTTCGTTCGCGAAATTTATTCGTTTATTCGCTATATAGGTCAGTCGTCCGTTAAAAACGTGTTTCACGGTGAGATGGGGAACGCGGCACGCCTTAACAACGACCGCCGACTGACTTTGAAGTTTCAATCCCTGAGCGAGTGGAGAGGCCCTCTTTAATCCTGTTTTATCGCCGATTAAAGGCAACCTGCGGGAGCTTGCCACGTTTCGACAAACGCGACGTTGTTTTTTCTTAGGAATCACGCTTTTGAATATAGGTAGTGTTCCGCCAGGTAATAGCAGGTTTAAGTAGCTTGCGCCGCTATGTGGTCAGACAAGTTTCAGCCATTCCTCTTTATTACCTTTCATTTGTTTTTGATTATCCCAATCTTTTTACCTCGTTTTCGTTTTATGTAAGATGTCCAAGAATCGGATGGGTTAATTTGGTTTTTGTCAATTTTCAGTTATTCTTCGTCCTGGATAAGTAGGTGTATAAGTAGATTACATATAAGTAGATTTTTCGACATTTTTGAAACTGTACTGACGGGTATTTCAAACAAGTACAAATCTGTTATTAAATAGTCCCTGTCCTTTATTATCAAAAGATCGCCAAATGACACAAATAACAAACAATTATCTCTTAAAAAACTACAATAAAAATAAATGAGAGACGTACTATTTCGCTATTGCATTTCAAACTTTACCCTGCTACGTTTCTTCGATCATCTTCGAATCAATTATATTTTTCTAACAAATAAAAATATTGATAGAAAGTATTATCTGTTTGGATGAAATATAAATCTCATTGGTACTACATAATTTACTATGATTTCTCGTTTCTCGTCGAAATATTACGAATTCTTTTTATTTGCCAAAGTGAGTGCAATATTGAAATACAAAAATTCGAGGAGTGTCGTTAATAAATCGAGAAGGACGGGACAAGGCAAAATTCCTAGAAACGTTTCGAAAAACGAAACTTTCTTCGACGAAGGCGTATTCGTTTAGCGATTCGTCGGGATAAAATTCCGAAGGAGAATCGTCGTCGAGCGATCGAAGTGAAAGCAGACGAGAGGATTGGCGATATTAGAGGCGCGTTTGCATTCAGCTCGAGGAGCAATGACGCGAAGAGAGAAAAATCGAGGAGGGATGACGACGACGACGACGACGAGGAACGTACGAAGAAACGATTTTTCGTAGCTCGACGAGAAACTGGGTTACCGGGTCGCCTTCCGCCCGGTTTTCTACGAGCGCCGATAAGATTCGAGGTGGAACATACACGCGCGGCCACCTGTTCAACCCGGTAGAAAGCGTCCAAATTTTTGTCATCGTCACGAATCTTCGACGCAATGCTGCTTCCCTTTTTTTTTTCTTTTTCGTATTTCAAGTTCGACCACGTTTCTTTCATTGCGCTCGAAATTTCGGAGAAAGTTCACTTTTTACGTGTATCGTCCACGTTTTACGAAAGTTTTTTTAGAATTTTATAGCTTCGGCTTTTAGCTTTGAAGTTTACCGACGTCTTTTTTTCTTCGGGAAGTAACAAAAAAGGCAAATGAAATAAATTTCTAACACGATGAATATGAAATAAGTGACGATTATATTTACTCTGAATTATCCGATTATATCACATTTGTCTGTGGACATTCGTGATATTGTTATCAAAAAGAGGACAGCAGTAAATAGCCAAAATTTTTTATCGAAAATACAAATATTTTTCTTCTGAATTGTTTGGTCTCCTAGTATCGTGAAATAACATTTCTATACACAAATATAATTTCCATCATTTTATTTGATAAATTATTTGGTCTTGAGGCTAAAAGGTATTTCTTTTATCCGAGTCTTAACTTAAAAAATATTATATAATATTGTTTATTTCACAACAGTTACAGTCTTTGCTTCTAGATGAACCATGTGTATAACATTCGTATAACAGGTTCGCCTCATTTTTATCTATCGTGCGTAAAAATCTTCCTTTCTAATAATAATGTGATACTAAGAGGAAAAACGATAACAGAAATACATTTATCATGCCTTTTCCTGTAATCTTTATATATAATTAAAGTTAGCAAAAAGCATGACGAACTTCTTCCAGGATTTAATATCGCGGAAGAGCAACTGCGTCGTGGTTCATCAGTTTTCGTGAAGGAGAAGGATCACGGGATCGTTTCCCGAGCGGGACCAGGAAAACAAGAAGCGGAGACTTTCACTTTCGTGCAGCATCAACCAACAGTACGCGCGATCGTTTAGCGGGCGTAATGGCGCGTTCAGCCAGATCGCCTAATTTCCCAGGAAAACACTTCAACCGCTTTCCACTTGGCAGTTAGACGACAATCGTGTGTAATTACTCTTGTATTCTTCTTTCTTTACGATGCTATTGAATCTTTTTATTCAAGGGAGTGAACGATGGTATTGTGTATGGCTGTGAAAGCTTCTTCTCGTTGAATATTATACAAAAGTATCAGAATTTCAGGTTCCTCGGATTAAAAAATTGGTCAAAATTCGAGCAGAATAATTCTCACGGTGTGGATTGACCTTTTTATTAAAACGATACAAATATTTACAAAAAAAAACTGCAATTGCTTTGGTAGGTTTTACCAAAGTAAACTAGACTCGTTTGAACGGCTACGTGTCGCTGGCACCGTGAAGTCACGGTAAACAACGAGTTTACTCGCGCTTTTCATTCACAATAAATTTCACACTTGCTCAGCATGACTATCGAATCGCCGCGAGAACGTAACGCCTCCGTGCTGTCGTAATTTCCCCTCTTTCGCGCTATTTAGCTTGGCGTTTCGTTACGGAATCCGTTTCGATGTTTCGCGTGACATCATTCTCGCGAGTCCCGCGATAAATCCACGACGATAAACTCGAATGAGTTTCGTGGAATGAAATTCGAATGAGTTCCGTGGAATGAAATTCGGAAAGGATGTCAAAATATGAAAGTAAAAATTCAGAGCACACAAATGGGATGGAAGCTTCTATTGAGACACGAAATAAAAAAGATAGAAATCCGAGGAGGAGAAAACGAGGAAAATCTCGGAGGAAAATTTACAGCGATAAATCCACCGCAAGTCCGAATGCATTTCGTGGGATGAAATCCGGAAAGAAGAGGACGATACGAACGAAAGTATAAAATAAGAATAAAAATAAAAGTTCGACAGGAACGAATAGAGTGAGAGCTTCTATTGTCAGTCGAAATATAAAAATAGAAATTTCCGTTAGAGAAAACGAGATGAATGGTATAATCTTCTTACCGGAGGAAAATTCACCGCGATAAATCCGCTGTAAATCCGAATACTTTTCGTGGGACGAAATTCGATAAGAATGGAAGCTCGTATTAGGACGTCAAAGAATAAGAATAGAAGTTCGAAGGGAACAAGGAGAATGAAAATTTGTATTGACGGCAGTCGACATATAAAAATAGGAATTTCAGAAGGAAAAAAAGAAAAGAATGGAAGCTGGTATGATTGACTTACCGGAGGAAGAATCTCTAGAAGGTCTGGAAGGTCTGGGACCCAAAGGATGATGACTCTGATAAGGCGGAGGTGTAGCAGCGCTGTCCGAGCCTATTCCACTGCTCGCCGCGCTCCTCGTGCCACCTCTGTCAACCGTAGTACTACCGCCTACGATCGTTTGATTCAGGCAGCGCCTGAATTCTATCCCAGCCAGATTGCCCCGGTGTCGGTGCACCGTATCGTAATCCCGCGGAGGCAGCAGAATCGGACCCACGTCATTGTCCCCTGAGTTGCCTCTGCCTGAAAAGGAATAAGCCGTGTCTCGCGCTCATCTCCCTCTCGTACCAAGACAGTCATCGATATTCCTACTTGTACCCATGTTTGTAACTTTTCTTATATTTGTAGTGCCTCGAGGTATTTCAACACTCGGCACAGAAAATTTGTATTTATAGGTATACTATGTGTATTATACAATATAATGTTTTATTCATATATTTTACGAAATACCATACAAATCTTTAGAAATGTAGCGTAAATTTACAAAATTTCTATGAAAACGAATTGATCATTCTGACCACTCTGCTAGTTCTAGTGTTAAATTTTATGACACGAATATAACTGTATTTTTGTCTGGTAAAATGAGATTCTAATTTAGAGATGTATTCACTGTCGTCGTTCGAATAGAGATTTTTCTAATTTAAATAATTTAATGGTGGAAATTACTTTTAAAGAAATATTTACCCAGCTTGGCACGCAATTCCGCAGCCAAAGACTCGTATATCGTGGTAGTCTGCACGGTATCGTGTCTAAGTTCGCCACTACCCTCCGATGACTCTGATTCTCTGGTGCTCCTACCGTCGCTACCTAAAGTGCTACGAGCTCTGCCTTCAAGCGAGTTCACCCTTGCCAAATTGTCGGTGTGTGATGCCAATGCTTTCAACTGGCCACCCAATAATTCGGCTGTCTCAACCGAGTCGCATCTAAAGTTACAAGAATCAAATCCACGCGTAAGAACAACGTATGTTAGGAAAGTTCTTTTATTAATTTAAAACTTATTAATCTAACTAGGATTAGAATCAAAATTTTTATTAAATTCAATTTCTCGAATTTTTCAACAAGTATGTCAGTGACTAAAAGCTTTCAATGTCATTCAATAACCAATAAATTTATGAGTTAACATTCTTTTCTGTCTGTTTATACTTAACGACTAGTTATGACCCAATAGGTGGACAAATTGATGTTTTACAGAGAATCTGGTTATTGTAATAAATATTCGTTTTTATGTATTTGCCACGCTGAGATGTTATTTTCATTGATTGCGTGTTTTATGCAAATTGAATGTTTTATGTGATCATCATATCAAATTGTTCTGTAAATTCTATTCACCTTCTCGTTCATATGAGTAAGCTATATAAACTTATGATAAATGTATAAACATAATATAAATCTTAATACATGTAGACGAAAAGTATTAAATAATTTTAAACAAAAATGTAAAGTTAGTTTTTAACGATAAATTTACAGATCTTTACAAAAGCCTAATGCAGTATCTAGATAGAAGAATGTTGTAAATAGAATTTGTAAATTCACTCTGGCAGCAATCTAATATTTTCCTCGTATGTGGGTACTCGGATAACCTGATTATTATTGAACATACATGCGTAGAGCTAATTATTTTAACTTGCGATTTCATCAATTCTCTAATAACAGAATTTTTCATTTATTTCAAGTAGACATCAATAAGGAGAGTAAAGAGAATTCATAATCTCTTTTCAAACTTTAAAAGTTCAAAGACCAAAGCATTAGAGAAAGTTACTCGGTAAGTTTGTTAAAATTCGAAGAAAGATCTTATAAATTGCACAATTTTGTTACAATTCTACAAGTTCAAGAACCAAAGTACTAGAAGGCTCAACCTCGTGATCAAGACAAATATCGACTTATTTTCCTATTTCTCACACCAGAGCAGAGGTCGCCTTTTAATTTCAAAGCGACCGCCATTGAAACCATAGTCTCCGCGATCGATGACCTTTTATTATTTTCCATGAACTCGGCAAGAAATCGCGGCCAACGAACGATCGCATGCCTCGAAACGAGCCGCGTTCCCGAATGAACCATTTACCTGGTTTCGATCGAAACAGTCGATTCATGAATTCAATGGCGATGTTGTATAATCCGCGGTTCCATTACGTATCAGGAAATCATTGTACCATATGGAAGAGAAGAAAAGAAAAAAGAAACGCGCTCTTCTCACGGGATAAAAATACGGTAATCTTGTTTTCAATGGCAAGGCTGTTCTTCTATAGCGCCAATGGGATTAGCATGTGCGAACATTGGCTTCTGAGCGTTATTAGTGACCCGTTACAATCGCGCAGATCGTTAATTAGCGAACGCCTTGAACTAACAAAATGGTCACAGTGGCCGCCAGAAATTCTTTTTGTCAGAGTGTAGTTTCTAAGACTCTCGCGAGCCAAATCGATTTAATTCCACCTTTTATAAATTTCTCAATTTAATTGCCAGTACGCGATCAGTATCTATTTCATTTTCCAAAAAGTTGGCATTTTACGTTCACCGAACTTACTGGCGCTAGGTTAGCCGAGTTAACGAGGTTGTGGCCGGAAATTAACGCATTTCGAACGATCTCACGGAATCGGTAACGCGGTCGTTTGCCGGATAATTATCTGTTAATTGGTACTAATGCGATCAAATTGTGCGAACTAGTCGTTTCTCGTGGTTCTATTTAATTAGAGATTCATGGTAAGTTATGATAATAAGTATCAAAGATCTCTACGAGAGAAAAAGAGAGCGTCGAAAGATACTGTTTTACTGCCTCGGGGCCGCCCTGGTTCATCGTTTCATTCCGTTACTAACTGTACGTTAGGACAAAAATTCAAACTTGATTCAGACTGGCAGTCGCGGCACGGTCAGATTTTCGTTTGACTTGACCGAACCGCCCACTGCGAATGCTCTCATTGGATTACGTGTAAGCGATTTCAAAGGATGCCTGACTTAATCCCTTAGTTAATGTCCAATTTAAACTTCTTTGTAGTTGAATCTTCTATTGTATGAACTACTGATTCTCCAGTGAACTCGGTCTGTTTCAGACAGAGAATTGTATACTACAATTATTTTAATCATTGAACTCCTATCGTACAGACTACTTATCCTTCGATAAGTTCAAATAAACGAAGTTCTATTGTAGTATTACTTTAACCCTGCTGCGTCCTTTCGGTCATCCTCAACCCAATTACATTTTGTTAATACTAAAAAGTATGTCGGCATTGATGAAAAATTTTAGCGTATGATTTCTCGTTTCGATTTTGTACTAAACGTTCTTCTAAAATGTTAATTAAACCAGAGCGAATGCAATTGTTCCTTGAATATTTCACGAGCTACACAATTTTTCCGTATTTCTCCTACTTCATCTTTACTTCTGTTTCATGGGTCGTTTTGCTTCTTCGTTTCATAAAGAATACTTGACGAATAGAGCAACACCTGAATTGCTAAAACGAGCAACAATGAAATATAAAAATTTGAGGATCGCAGTAGGGTTAATTATGCAAGTTGGTCGAAAGTATGATTCTTAAAAGCGTGTATATAGTAACCTGTAGGCGTGCACGTGGACAGGATTATTGGTGGCCGGATTTGGAAGCAGAAGAGTGGCGGCGACGACGTCCTCACGTTGCACCGCAGCGAGTACAGCGTGTCCTGGCACTAAATGCTTCACGGCCGATCTCGTCGAACCGCCGGGATGGACCGTCTGTATAATCTTCAGGCCTTTGTTGCTCACCTGACAATCGTAAAACGTGGACGATCAGCTGGTCGCCGCTTTAATAGCAGGTACACGTTTAACGGTGGTTTAACGCGCGCTCGACGTAGCCTCGACGATGAGTTACGCGGCCACGGAAACGCACCATTGTTGCGTACTAAAATGCAAATCGACCGATGGATACATTATACTAGCGAGGATCGTGCTACTTTGATGGCTGTAACGCATCGGCGGACCGAGCTTTAATGAACGTTAACGTCGCCTCGATTTTCTGCCTTAAAAGGAAACGGAATGCCGAGGGAACGTTGCAACCATTTTTGTATTTTTTCGTTTTAGAGTTATCATCTTGGAGATTTTTATTTATTTTTTATTTGACTCGATAAACTCACGTTCTTTCAATTCTTCGTCTTTCAACGAAGCTTTAAAGACACTTTTATACTTACAGTTTCAATTAACCTGAATTCGTGTTGACAAATGCAATTGTATTTCAAATCTTTCGCGAGCTGTGAGATTTTTCTCTACTTGCAATTCTTATCTTATTTTTAAGTCTTTAAATTATTCTGTTTTAATCCCTCGTTTCACAAAGAATATTTTCACACATGTTTGTACTTATATTCATATCTATACGTTGTTAGTTTACATCTAAATCGTTGCCACTAAAATTTGGTAAAGAATAATTCGTTTTCTTCTTTTTATTATCACAATGTAATTATAACAGTCTCTCTGTGAAATCTATCGGCAGTTCGGATGTGTACAGTATCTACATGTGCAAGGAAGAACCTCAATGAGGTGAATGTCTCTTTTTCCTATTGCTGTAGTCTAATATAATTATTTATAGACGTTTGATAATTGACATTTGCATCTGCGCTGTCAAGGTCCAATTCGATTTATAATTTACATCTACAGATACAGTTAGCTCTGCGCTCATAAAAATACAAATGCACTTGAATCATGCAGTTACAGTTATAACTTGTACTCGAGCATATAATTATCTCCTAATGTGTATTGCTGATGTATTATTACTGATATACTGCTGAATTATTTTTTAATTGCTATACCATTACTAATGTACTACTAAGTTTTGACGATAGTTACAAGCACACTCTGATTATTGTTCAATAATATCGAAGAAGAAATGCTTTCCCCGTAACAATACCATGTTCTGCGTGTTATTTGCTGCTGCGTAAAAATGCAATTTCCTTTTGGAAAGCATATAATAACAGCGTAACGATGAAAGCGAACACGATAGTTCAAGAAAAAAAAAATGGACTTTCTCTACTTTACGATCGCGCTCTTAGGAATGTGCGTACGAGCATATCGATGATTATTGCTCGCCCCAAGGTGCTGAAATTACCAGCAACGCCGTTTTATTAGCGGCCATGAAGATCCATTAAAAAGTCGATGAGTAACCTGATGAGTAACTGATTTTCAACATGGGTCGGTCGTAAACACGATATGGCATTGGTAAAAAACATAAGTTGTTTCTATCGACGTAAATTCTCTCTGAGAAGTTGAAATCTCTGATCTTACAATTAAAGTCTCCTCTCGGAAGATGTCTAGAAGTATAGAAATTCGTGAAGATCTTCCAAAAGTGCATCAACCGCAACAAATTGTCCCACGTCGATAAATTATATCATTTAGAAAAGTCCATCAGGGAGAGAGTTCACGAACTACAAGAAAATTTCTCGAGTGTCAATCCCTGACTCTTGTCGATTCTTACAATGAACTTTTCATTTCGGAAGATGTCTAAAAAAATATAGAATATAAGCACGTCAAGAAAGATTATTCGAGATCAGAAACATTGCTATGTTAAAAATATACCAACTTAAGGAAATTCTTTGATATTTAAACAATGTTATATTCAAACAACCATTAGCTCGCGATTTTCAAGAATCTTCCTCGAATTTATTTCTCTACTGCGATTGATTCGCAGAATTAAACCTTCCTTTTAGAAACTATCTGAAAAAGTTGCAAATTGTTAACGAAATATTGCTTCAGGTTGTGATATTCGCATTGAGGCATTAAAATATCCGATGTATTTTGAAAAACTCCATTACCACACGCGATTACTAAGAAATTTTCTCAGGCATTTTTGCCCATACGCCGAACAACTCTGCTCGCAGTTGGAATGGCAAGAAAATTACAAAATCCAATTCCGAAGCGAACATCGTAACAGATGCACGAACAATAATCAGCGCTGTCCTCGCGTCTGCGGTTTCGGCGAGATCGGGCAAGGAGAAAATGACGCGAGCAATTTTCGTCGGCCGCGAAGACTGTTCATTACAGCTGACGCGAGTCTCCATCGCGAAAATTCGGCGCGTTAAAATATTCTCAAGGCGAGCGATCTCTCGCAACGACCTGGCAATTACACTTGCACAACAATTAGGGGGGCCTCGCGTAATTTCGCAACGATCTTTTTCTTTCCTTTTTCTTTCTTCTCGCGCCCATTCCCTCTCTCTGTTCCTTGTAAAACGTGCCCGCAACGAAATAACACGCCGCCTAAATCTACGTAGAACGACGCCCATTAAGATTGAACGCGTCGATAAGAAGAACACCTTTGTTTTCCAGGCGATAAAGCTTCGAGAAGCTTGCCGGTACCTAAACGCGCAATAAATCACCCAACGATAAGCTTCTCGGACGCCAGATACACTTTTTTATGACGACACCTGTTAAATTCTATGATTCAGATCTTTATAAAGACTTTTTGTCGGTTTATGAGGTCCACCATGATTATAGGATTTTTTTTTTCTTGTTGGGCAGAGGACGATGATAATAATCTGTTTTTACATTTCTCCAAGTTCCTAGAAGAAATTACTAATATCCTTTGTGAATAAGAAATATGAATCATAAAGGTTTCTTTCAGATTCTCGAATCGTAGTTAATTGGATGTTTTAGTAAATAAAAAAATAACGTCGATTTTGGGAAGTCTACCATGGTTATATTTTATGCTGTTCAAAGAGGAGTAATAACAGTGACTTTTCTCTAAATTCCTCTTTTATGCAAAAAATTGTTAATACTCTTTGCGAACAAGAAATACGGATCATAAGTGTTTTTCAGACTTTTAGATTGCAGTTAGCTGTATATTTTAGTAGATGAAAAAACAACTTCTTCGGTTTTGAGAAGTCTACTATGATAATTATATATTTTTGTTTGTCCAGAAGGAAGAAATAATAATTTCTTCCACAGGTTCCCTAAATTTTTGCAAAAGATTCTTAATACTCTTTGCGAACAAGAAATACGAATCATAAAGGTTTTTTAGATTCTTCAATTGTAGCTAACTGCATCTTCCGATAAATGAAGAAATAAAAGACGACTCAAAGACGATCATTCATCGTGGACTTCGTACGGACGAGGAAGAGAAGACCAATTTGGTAAGGAACGAAGAATAACGAGGTGATTTTAAAATCGACATGCAACCCCTTTCAGTAAATTTCGATTGACATGCAACGGGAATGTCGAGCAACATGCCAGCTTAACGGTCACGGGACAATTTCGGTGTCATCCATTTATTTTCTCTTTCCCATATTGAACGCACCGGATGTATTAGCGGCGTGCTCGTTTTTGCTAACATTCGGGTCAACGAATCATTTATTGCGCTTATCTAATTAATCTGGTTCAATGAAACCACTTATTAATGTCTTTATATATAACTGGATCTTTGAGCCTGAAAAATGTTTTGAGAAGTCTAACTTCTAATGTATTTATTTACATCCGTGTATAGATGCTACTAATACGCTCACAGCAGTGGTTCAGCATTAAACGTAGAAATTTTCAATGAATATATTGTGTGTATTATGGAAAACTTTCTGAAATTCTATTAGCACTGTAATTACATCTGACTATTACGATTAGAACAGGAAACTTGAAACCAATCTGAAAATGAATATAGCAGTTACGAAATTTTTAATACAAATGTGAACATTATATATGTAGTAAAAAATTAGTATACGATATCCTATTATTATTGCCAATTTAAATGTTTTTGGGATCCTTGAATAATGTACACTTGCGCCAAATATCTTGTAGCTTCCGCGTAAATTTTCAGATTTGTTTCAAACTCTATTAGTATAATTATAATAATCGGGTCCCATAAGAGCATTAATGAAATCGTAGTACATTCAGAAAACGAATCTGTAAGTGTTCAAATAATTTCATAAGCCAGTCAGTGTATTTAATTCTGGCTAAACGAGATAAAAAGAAACACCTGAAGGAACTATCGATTCTATTGAAAGTTCAACGAAAGTTCACACGAATGATTTATAGCGGGGGCGAAGAAGAATTGCTTGACATCGTTCCAGGAACTTTTCTAACTTTCTGATGCAACAATTGCTCGTGGAACGTTTTCGTAACAACAAAATCTAGGTTTCGAGGGAATCAAGGAACGAAACTTTCCTAGAAACAACACGAAACGAATTTTAAGAGACCGCATTAAATTCTATATACGCTATCTCTCATAAATATCCGGATACTTTCATCAATTTCTAGTGATAGTATGTAAATTTCATCAAAGTATACGAATTAATGATGAATCATTAATTAGGAGCAGCATATACTCTGACTCAATTTCTAGTGATAGTATGTGAATTTCACCAAAGTATGCAAATTAGTGATGAATTACTAATTATGGACAACGCTTACTACCTTTTTACGCAACCATTAGGATACAAATCTAAATTATCTATTAAGAGATATAACAATAATATATTTTAATATTTTAGTACTATGTTTTCCAACTACATTTGTTAGTTAACATAAAAAATGTTCTATTAGTTTAGAAGACCTTTCTCAATCTATCTCATAATTCAAAAATGAAAAAAATCGATAAATAAATGTTTTGTCCAGAAGAATTTCTAAGAGAATAGTTCCACAAGATTTAACAATCTACAAACACCAGTTTTATTTTTGCATATTGAGTTCCAAAGTCCAATTTAATCAGATTACCATCCATCCGATTTTGTCCAATCGTCAATTACCAACCACAGTAAAGAAGAAGAAATTTGTTACAAATGACAATATGCTTAATAATATGAAGAAGATCTATAATGAAAATACAAAAAGTTTATTATTGATTGTCATGAATAATACAAAACATTTAATTCATCGTATTGTACGTAGTTTCATACAGTTTATCGAAAACAAGCGAGCGTCCGGATATTTTTGAGACTGTAAACCAAACAATTCAACAAAAATCCGAAGAAATCTAAAAATAATCCTGCTCTAACTGACTTTTTCCACCTTCTCGTTCCAACATCATCCAAGTTGTTTTCCAAACAAAGAACCGCTCCCAAAATGGTATTTCTACGACGAAGGAATTTAAAAAAGCTGGCTTACGACCGCTGTTAAACCACGAATCCAACTCCACCCCCGAAAACTCGTGGCTATCAATTTCCAAAACAAGATCCTTCGTAAAATTTAGCCGTCACCTTGACCATTTTATACTACTCATTTGCATATCTCGATTTTACAACTGTTGCTTTTATCTGTGTAACCTCGAAAAGATCAAAACAGAGTCATTAATTCAAGGTACAACCCCGTTCCTAAATTTTTTTATTTATTTCGAGGTGAATTTGGTGGAAAAATATGAACGTTCTCCGGGAAATTGATAATCGCCTCGAATAGGTCGAGGACTGGCGATCTCAAGTATGTAGGCTGAGGTCATAAATTGGTGATTTTTATTCGACCTGCAGACTGCTTTCACTGGCAACCGATCGACGCGTACAAGTAATAACCCTTTGCAGTCGAATGTCGTTACGGTGGAAGCATTTAAAACTTGTCTTCATAGTCGGATAGCATCGCTATGACAGCGGTATACGTTGTATTATTCGCGTATCTAGTATTATATCAATTGACTCAAAACTTGAAGCATATCAAACGCGAACTTGCAAAGTTTTAACATTTTTGTTTCTCTCGATTTTCCAAACTTGTCGGAACTTTTAATTCTTGACTTTCCAAGCATCTTAGAATTTTAATTCTCCACTCTCCAAATTTCCAAGATTTCAAACTTCTATACCACCACAGATTTTCCAACTTTCATTGCAGTCAAATCAAATCAGTCTCGAGTTTTATGATTTTACCTGTATTTCGATACCTTTATCAAGAAAAGAATACAATAATGTTCCTATATACTACGCATTGTATTATATTGTACGAATTGTATGTTATTATAATACGAAACGTGGTGTTGAGTTACATCCGCTATAGGACCGCTACAGGACCGCAAAGGGTTAAACTTAATGAAGAAACGTGGTCTCCCTTTTCTGATCCGGACAATTAATGCTCTTTCGCGCGATATTTTCGGCCACGAAACCGGATCTCCGAAATGGTACCGCTCACCTGCAGCGTGACCTTGAAAGGCTCCTGAAGCCGTTCTCGCTCGAGCAGGTAAGCTATGGCACCAGGCATCGCATCCACCCCCTTGGCCTCTCGAGCGCCCAGGTACCAAACATAGTACGAGCTCTTCTTGACATCCTTGCTGCTCCTCAGACGCAGGGCCATCACTCACTGTTCGACTAAAGAAAAGATGCATCGCTCGTTAGCTTGGAAGCTTTTAGTTTATTCAGAGGTGGGATGATTATGCACTCTTTGAGAAATGAACGCTTGGAAGTTGAGGAAGGAAACGGTGATAGGTTGAGAATTTGGTTGAAAATTTGATTGAAAGTTTGGTTGAAAATCTGGTTAAAAGTTTGGTTGAAAATGTGGCAATTCTTGAGAATTAAACGACTGTGAAATTGAGAAATCTACGATTTAATTATTTGAGAAACCATAGCACGATAAATATTGAAATTCCTATTAAAGTTTCAAAGATGCGCATTTTCCAAAATGTCCAGATATTCAAATTTATTAGTTGAACATTTATAATTTTAAAAATATATTTCTTGAAGAAAAAACTGTCAATAGTTTATAAAAATTCTCATAAGTTCGATGAAGATTTTTCGATAGTTAATCGAACACATTGCTCAAGCCAAGTGTGAGAATCGGGACACCAGATGATACTTCAGCATAGCGCGATAATTATTGAAATTCTTACTATAAAAGATTCTTTTTATCGGACATGGCGTGTTCATAACGTTTCCCTGGCGCAAAAACGGCGATTTTCCACGAGGCAAGCTTACACAGCCGTAGCTGACTGGCGAAGAACACGAACGGCTTGTCTGTTCATCCGCTTCCTCAATTACTTTCACGCTTAAACCCGTTTTCTACGTTAACCGTCTCGCGAAGAATCGGTTCCCACCGATCTGCATCGCGTCCATGCCGATCTAAAGCGAAAATATCCCAGGAACCGGAACAAAAACACGTTCAGGATCAATGTCGACCTCGGACGATCGATTATCCACCGATTTTTCATGCATAACCTGTTCGTTTCGATAGCTTCCATACAATTATCTTGGACTGTCCAAGATACTGTCCTGAGATACGAGATTGAAATTTTCAAGTACTTTTCCAAGAAATTAATATTCAACTGGTTTTAGTACGTATTTAACGCTAATTGTTGTCTAACTTTCTTAATAAATTTTGCTTGATTACAGTCAATTAACTGATTAAGCCCGAATTAAATATGCGAATAAAGTAACTGCCTATTAAACTTAAACGAAGTAAATGAAACGAAATGTACACTTAAATGAACGAAGTACTTATAAATGAGCATAGTAAAATACAGAGAATAATACAATATCCAAGATATTCGAAATAGGATACAAAAGAACATTTAAGATAAATAGAATTGTATTCTAGGACAAATCACGATCATTTCTCGTTCCAAATTTTCTAACCCTGTTAAATCTTTTGGATTATTTTCCAATCATATTCTTATGTCGTCAGAAAATTTTTCAAATTTAAGAAAAATACGAAGGAATCCTTATCACAACATGATACGACTTCTCAGTTTTAATCACGTGCTAGTGATTTTCTTGAGGCATTGAAAACCCGTTTCTCGGTTGAAACTCAAACAAGATTCAGATTTAAATAATTCCAGGATTACATCCGACTTAAAAACGTAAGGGAAACTTAAACGAGTCGTTATTAATACATATAATTCAATGGCGTGCTAATCTCTCTAGAAGATCGAGTCTTTTTCTAGACAGAAAACAAAACACGATTAAAGCAAATTCAAAGAATCGTAGCACAATCAATAGGATAGCTCGAATAGGAATAAAATGTGTTTGTTAGGAAGAAATAAGACGTGTACATTTTTATAACTGTAAAAACCAGCTAACTTTCAAAGAAACGTTGAAAAAGTGTGAACTCTCGCTTTTGGAAATGCTCGAACTTGATCCGCTCGATATACATGCGACTAAAGCACGCGAAACTGTACACGATACTGTCCGCTCTTACGGTTGTTCTCTTTATTTATGCATTACACGCGTTTCGAAATCTTATACGCTCGCGTGTAGCCGTAAATATGTAATAGGCTCGCTTTACCTACGGACACAGAACCGTTTACAAAAAGAGTTATGTTTCTTTTAACGATAAATCGCATTCGTTTATCCGGCTACATATACACCATCCAACGTACAAACCCTGATTAACAGTCTTTCAACATCTATATTAACCCTGCTACGTTCTTTCGCCCATTTTCGATCCAATTATAACCTTCTAACGCGAAGAAATATCTCAAGTTTCAACGAAATATAAATCGACTCAATTTTACGTTAACACGTTGACCAGCTACGGTGTTCGTCGATGGTTCAGGTTATCAAATTTCATAGAATGATTAAAATGAAATGAAATTTATGGACTAGAAAATGTTCGACGATATGGATAATTTATTATTATTATTTGTAATATTTTGCAAAAATTCAGTATTATCGTGCAGTAGTATATTTGCCAGGACAAAGCATAAAATTCACGTGGCACGTTCAACCTGTTGAATACGAATCTTTTACGTTGTTAAAGTGAGAGCAAGATTGAAATGTAAGAAAAATTGACGATTACAAGTTTCAGCTACATTATGATTACTATTTTCTAGTAGTTATTATAATTAAAAAATCAATGTTATCGTATCGAAATTCCTCTTTTTACGGGTCACGTGCGAACGATATCTAAATATCATCGACTTTCGATCTGCGTTCTACATACAACAAGGAAGTATTTTTTATTAAAAGAAACTTCGTTAGAAGAAACGTGGAGATCACAAGCGTGGAAGAAGGAAAAAGAAATGATCTATGAACTTTCAAGTCGTTTATTACTTGTTATCAGATGCCGGGAACATTCCGATGAATGGAAATTACGATCGTTTAAACGTTACAAAACCACGGTTACTCGAACAGTTGGGATTAATGCGAGAATCGCGATGTAAGAATTGCAACTTTCGAATCTGTAGCTTTCATCACCACGCCGGAAATGATTAGATTCGAATTTCTTCGACTTGATGTTGTAAACGATTATTCCATGTTCGGCGGCGAGTATTCAAATTCAAATAGTATTTATAGCGTTTAGCTTGATCGTCTCATCCTTAGCGCCGCGCATTCAAATTTAAATCGTATTTACTACGAGCATGAATAGCTATAAACAGCCTTGACTTGGCGATTTTAAAGAGTTCTGTCAATTAACATCTCCTTGAGTAATGTGTCGAATCAACAGAAAATTAAAATAGAGTTGTTGTAATTGCATTGAGACTGTTTCTAAAATTTTGCTGATCAGAAATAATTGATATTAATAAATTCAAATATGACTCATAAAATACGGATACTTTGGTTAATCTATTTTTAACTTGTATTTTTTTATACTTATAATTTGTAATACTATATGCGATAGTATATATTAGAACCACTTAGAAGCCAAACTGATCAACCTTTTATTAATTTCTTAATTTCATTATTTTATAGCTATACTTATATATTTAATCCTCAAGAAACAAATGATTTATTCATAAATTCACTGATTGCAAGAAGATATCTTAAATAATGGTAAATTTGAAAAACAGTGTTTGTAAAACATCATCGCCTTTTTATTTCTTCGAGCTTATGAAATTTCGATTCGGTTTAATTTTTAAACAACTAAAAAAAGAAAAATCATATTAATTTTCTATGAAGTACAAATTATTATTGTGCCATACTTTCCAGTCAAAATCACGCAAAAGTAACGAAAATTAATCTCCATTACGTTACTAGCTTCTCGAAAAAAAAGAAAAAGAAAAAAGATCGTGTTAATATTGTACAAGGTAAAAATGCCAGGAGGGAAGAGAAAAGAAATGGTAAAACAAACTGACCGGCAGCGGAACGGGTCCGGGATGCTGAGAGCTTGCGGCGATTTTCGCAGAAATTAAGCAACGCAGCCGCGGCCAAGAATCAACGGGTCTTCGGTAAGCAGACAGCAGCGGCGGCGGCGGTGGCGGCGGCTGGTTTCGGTGAGCAGAGGAACAAGTTGTACGGTACGTACGGCCCACGTAGTGCATACAGCATGCACAACCGTATCTCTGTAGCGCTTCTATAGGTGTACACAAATCCTGTGGCAGACACACACCAGCTCGTCGAAGCGAAGGAAGCAGAAGAAGAAGACTAAGAAGAACAAGAAGAGTAGAAGCTCGCCTCGGTCGATCTGACAGCTGCGCGACTCCAGTCCAAAGCACTTTTCCACGCTCGCCAGGCGTTTCTTTATATGCACACGGTTGCGTTTCTCTGTTTACTGTTGTGTACGTTCCTCGTTGGCCAAAGAAACTCGGTTGGAACGGAAGGCAGAAGCAAACGAAACGGAACGGAAACGTAATCCGAAGCACGAAGTTTAGAAAATGAAAACACAGATTTGTAATGCTACAAAAATATATAGAAAAATTCCAATGATTCTGTATATCGTATATGTACGAAGGCGTCGCTTGTTGTTCGCAGAGTTCACTTGTCAACGACGCGGCGCGAGTGGATTCGCGCGTACCTAACCATCACGGGATACTGACTCCACGGCGGAGATCCTCCGCGAAGAGCTCGAGTGAAACGCGGACGAAGGGAGAGTGAGTGAGCGAGCGAGAAAGGCCGAGCTACGTTTCAAAGTTAGTTAAAAAGAGGCAAACTAACCGACTCGAGTCGAGGTTATGTCTGTCCTTTAGCGGGGAGGGGAGGAATCTCTCGCTCGTTTCGAATGCCCGTTTCGACGGGTCTTGATCTTCTCTGCGCTCTCCTCTCCTGTCTTTCTCCTCTCTCTTTCGGACGAACCGCCACACCTTGCCGAGATCGACTCGCGATCGCCGGTAACGCGTTCTCTGCCAGCAGCCTCGAACTAACCGGACGGTTTTCTGTCCTGAATTTTAGTCCCGGGGCCCGTCGAGGAAAGAGGAGAGACACTGGAAAGGGAAAGAGATGGCATTAACGGTGGTGGAGGTGGTGGAAGAACCGGGCCCCTTCCCCTTTCTCTCTCGCTCCTTCCTTCTTACTCTTTCTTCGTCTTTCCTCGTCTGTCTTCGTCCACGACTCCCTACCTGACCGTTTCAGCCTCCTCGGTAAGCGTTGCCCCTGCACCGAGGATGGCAGGTTAAGAGGCAGGCAGGTAGAGAGAGGCCCCCATTGATTAGCGATGGAAACAACATGCGGCTGGTGTCGATTGCTTGTCAACTTTTTCAACTGCCCTCTCTCTTCAAATGTTAGCGTGTCAGGTTCAAGCGTTGCTCGTTGGACAGTCTGGTTATATACCCGTGAAATCGAGCTACACTGGTTTCATGGACGTGATCGTGTTCGCACATGTTGCGAAATTGATGGCAGATATTAGTCATTGAACTTAAAACCTGAGATTTTCTTGCAGGATAACATCAGAGATGCAGCTTGTGCAGATGAAAACTATTATTACGTAGAGTATAAGACTATGTTTCTGGCATGGTGAGTGCTCCTTTTTCCCTTCCATCTCGCTTTGCCACGTGCACGTGGAGAATCGTAATATTCAAATTAACGTGTAGGGTTTCGAAACCAGGTAGATAAGTATCAAGTCGGTCCCATCACTACCGCTAATGCAAGCAACAGATCCATGGCGGGCGATTCCTCTTCTGGCCACAACTAGCGCCATCTCCGTCCCATTACTATCTTTCTTCTCCTTTCTATTCGCTCTGCGTATCGGTTTTTCCTTCTTCAGCTCGATACAGTCCCCCAATACGATTTTCTGCCGTCGAGGCCTCCAACGGGGACCGTGCCCCCTCCACCTACGCGTTTATATAGATACTCTTCGACTCGCTTAACCCGATGCCAGGTGCCTCTATAGGGTGTACCGATTAACGAGCGACCGACGAGATCGGAAGGTGCAACCGATCGTGCTTCCAGGGTTATCTTATCTCTCTGTCGATGCTAAAGAATTCTTCCAATAAACTTCCTGCGTAAGGTTCACAGATTGACGTTTACAGATGTCGATTCCATTATTGCACATTAACCACTAGGAATAAATGTTAACGTACCACGTAATATTTTACGAGATACGATTGGAATAAATTATTACTGACAATAATAAAAGATAAAATCCTCCTTGCATGTAACGAGAAAGAACATTAAATTGATAGTGAAATTATTCAATTGCGAAATTATTCCAACATTTGTTACAGGAATTCTTTACGGCTGTATTACGTGTGCTATATCCAAGCTTTTGAAACTTCATTACTACTATATTCAGACAGATTATTGCGAGATTACGTTGTCAGAATTTGAGACAAATCCGAAAATTTTTATAGAAATGTGTGATTCTTGCAAAAACAAATTCTATCTTTTCTCGACTAGATAATCGCGATTTTGGAGAATTCCATGACTGACGAGGTTTCGTGCCTGTCGAGGGCAAATAAGAATGCGTGAACGAAGGCGTATCGGTCGTGCATGTTCAATGCAATTAACCATCGCAGAGAGACGCCGACCTGTGTGGTCTTATTAACCGTGACACGAAGAAGATTCTGCAAAAGTGGGTGCGTGAGCCTACGGAATCGCGAGTGCGCAATTCTTCGAATAATAATGTTATCCAACTCTCGTAATCCGATTATCCGCTCAAATCCGCTTATTCATCTACGATAATTATACTACCAGTTATAAATGTGCGTGCACTTTCGTCGATGTGTGGTAGTAATACGTACAAACCAATAATAAGCTAATAGTAAAAAATAATAAAAATTCAAAATTTTAATTAATTCCGAATTTATCAATGGCATATTAAAATTGAATATAGTCGTTTATTAAATGCATAATAGGCGAGATAAATCTCCATTTAAAATCCATTCTTCTATTTACGTTCACAAAAATATGAATTTGCATAAAACTCCAGTAATCCTTTCGATGTAAACAAATTAATTAAATAAGAAAAATAATTTAATAAATGAAAAATAAATTAATTTAGTAAACTAACAGTAATCCTTTTTCTTTCCTAAAAAATGTTACCATGGTGCAAAAAAAAAATTCGAACGTTAAAAGATTGCTAAGAATGTTAATAAACAAGTGTTCGGATATGATACTCATAAGCATCGATATAAGTATCCAATATTTAACAACAAATATTTGAAGTAACCCCGATCGACGCAAAGCAATCCATACGTTTCTATTTTCCGTCCCATTTATCGAACACGAGCGTAAATTAATGGAAAATATTTAATAAAAGGTGGCAATTTAATGGCTGTCCGTGAGGTTTGTCTAACGCAAAGCAATTTCACCGTGCTGTCATACGGCATAACGTCATTCATAATTCACGGATGCCATAAACATTACGCGAGCATCGTAAAAATACGCATTTATAGAAAGCTCCCTCGGAGGCTTTTACAATTTCTTGCTTGGCGAAGGACGAATTCATATTCATCCGCGTCACACGATCGTTTCGTTCGGGGCCGTTCGAATTTCATCGGTACAAATGACTTCATTTCATCGTCGACGTATGTATCTGTTTAATGACTCTTTACCTGTATACACGTGCCACGTTGATAGGTGCTTTTCCGCTTTTCCTATCGTAACGGTCTAAACAACGACTCATAAAGTCCTGTTACATGAGAAATCATTGAATGAAAATTTCTTTCGACTACTCCTACTCGTTAAAATAGCCAACAATGGTCCAAAAGACATTTACCTTTTTTTTTACAACCTGGTTTCATTTATGAGACAAAAGGGACGAATATTTATCGAGTATTAGATTGTCCGAAAAGTTTCTTTCGTTTCATAAGGTGATAATAGATGAACAACAACTTTGTTTTATATCATTTTATTAAATTAGGTATGATCCATTTCGATCTATTTCTATTATTATATTCGTGCATAATTCGATAAACTAATATAAAATAAAAAAATATTGTACGTCTATTATTTCCTTATAAAACGAAAGAAACTTTTCGGACGACCTAATAGTATGAAAACGTATATGAAGAAAGGCAAACGTTACGGTACTTAAAACTAAAATACAACATTAACAAGCAAAAGAAAATCGATTCATGATCATACCATACGTGTAGTATCTTATACATAATAGTTTATCGTTTCTCGGAAAATTCCAGAATCGACCGAAGCGTAGTAACGACAGATCGTACGAGTCGATCATCGAAATACTCAGCTTTACTGTTTCAAATTATAGGCCGTCAGTTCTCTGATAGCAAACCGCAGTATAGTTTCGTATGCGCACCGTACAAAACGAAATGTATCACATATCAGCAATGATACAGTCCGTATCGCACGAGTGAAAATAAAATAATATATTTACTCCAAGCCTTGATCTATACTCAAATGTTCCAGTGCAAATTCCAATCGTAACCATATATCACACCGAAATTCCAAATTTTACAAATCTAGCCATTCAGAAGTTAAAATGAGTAATTCCGCACTTTGTAAAATTTCCACTTTCATTATCCAGGTATACGATGAATTTTCATTTCGTTAAAAGTAAATCATTTACTTGTATCAGTTCGTTCGTCTACCATTAAATTCTGCAAAATTAATGAAAATGTAATAAACAGACTGCAGACGATTATGCAAATACAATAGATATTCTTATGAACGATTTAAAAACTGAAATCTAAATAGAGATTTCTTTCGCTTATTGATAGATGTTTCTGTGGCAGCACTCGACAACGGAACTTTCTGGTGGCTTTGCGACACAAAGCGCTATACCATCAAAACGTAAGGCAGACATGCCCAATGTACCATCGATATCCCTACGGTCCTTTCGCCGAATATTCGGAAGAAAGCTTACGCGGCAATGGTCGTGGACGTCTAACGAACGCGAGAGTAGTGGGGATATCGAGAGGCAACAAAGAAAAGAATCCGTTTGGTTTCGAACAAAAGATTCATTCCGTTTCGAGCAGCGAAGTGCGAAGGGTATAGCGTACGAGTGTAATTGTTAATCATTGATTGTTGATTGTTGACTGTTAATTGTTAAATAAACTTTATTGTTGAACATCGAGAGTATTACTCGGTCACTTACATCTAACAACACCTCATTTCTTTATAATATTGCGTTGTAATTGTTTCTTTGGAGTTTATTAATCGATGGATATATTTATTCAGTTCATGAAGTGGACGAGGTTAGGATTAGCAATGGCGGATTACATTAACCCGGCACGCGCGGATTAGAACCAATCGGCGAATATAAATGAAAGGCGAGGCTAAAACTAAACCTGGCTATTTATCTTTATTATTTATTCAGGTCAGTTAATATGTGAGACGATTCGCAAGGACGGACTGCATGTAGAGCATCGGTCGGTCGACTAAATACGAAAAGGACCATCCTCAAATTGTAACATCGATTCGTAATTTTTCGATGATTAAACAAAGATTCATATTCGACTATATTATATAATATAACATAATAATAATAAGACATTGAACAAGTTTTAAAGGAAACTTTAGCTTAATCAGAATACTTTTTACAAATTAGCCCTCCATATGTATCTAACTAGATCACTGACTCGTTCGTTGATCAAAAAAGAATAAAATATCTTGCTTGTACTATACTTCCTTGCGTATATGAATCAGTACAAAGTTCCTCTGTCCATTTTCTATAATTTTGAAGAAGTCATACGAGTTATTTTCGTTTATTGATAACGAAAAAGAAATGTCCGTTGCAATTAATTAACACGCGTCGTCACGCCTCCTCTTCGAAGTTACAACCGTCTAACCACGCGAACAGAGATGCAAATTAATTAAAATGAAAATCTATCGTGTTTATTGATCGTGTTTGGTTGCTCAATCCACGAGTATCGATTTGCACAGGTGATCGAGCGTATCCGACCGCGCGATGACGAAAACGGTGGAGAAAAGAAATTAGAGCTAGATCATCATCCAGTCGTATTATTTATTCGGGTCACCCGATATAGGAGACCATCGACAAAAGCGAGTCGCGGCGAACGTGTACACCTCCGCTGCCACGAATGCTAACCAGATGCGCTAAGTATCGTTGGCGAACTCGCGGACGACTCGAGCACTCAACCATTCGCAAGTAAGGTCGCTTCAAGGTGCGTCTAGACTATGGAAAAAAGCGTATTCTCTTTGTTCGTGCAGTTTGAAAGTAATTAGTCGCGCTATTCGTGCAAATTTATATTTTACTGTGTTTTATTATTTATTTACGGCTGGCCAATTTCCGTCTCGTTCAATCTGTATCTATTTATTTAAATGTCTATTTCGTTCAATTTATATTTATTTAAATTCATGTTTTTATACTTCAGTCGGTTTACATTTATTCAAATTTATATTTTGTTCAATTTATATTCCATACGTTCGCTTATTTATCCGCAGATGGCAAATTTGTATCTACATATTGAAAATTACAATTTCTATGAGATTAAGAATTAACCGGGGATAGCATTTTAATCTGAACGCTCTGTAGCACAATTGTCGAATAACAGTTCGCCTATAACGAACCATAAACAAACATATAATCGTAAAATATTTGAAATACACGCCTCGCAATCGCTGTAATATGTAAATTACAATCTGTACTATGGATTAACTAAAGGCAGTACATATGTAACAAGAAATGCTTAATCGTTGGTAAGAATCAATGTAATTGAAGCTTTGTAATCTAAACGCTGTGCATGTGAACGACAGTTCGCACCTTTGTGAACGATTAGGTGAAACAAGATCCTAACGAATGGTATGCGCGTTCTCTCCGGGCTCGATGGAATGCGAAACACGTTTTCCAAGCCAAATCCAACGGGACTGACATCTATAACAGAGTAAAGGAACGGAAAACGAAAAGGAGGAAGGTTCACTGAAAAACTGATTTCAAGTTTTGCTCGCTGACGCGGAAACTACCAGACAATTCACTTAAACCGTATAAAAATGGGGCCTCTACCTTCTACGGTTATCTGTTTCAACACTAACCAGAGGAATTTTTCTTCGTCACTTCCTATCCTGTTCCTTTTTATTTCATCAATTTCAGTACTTCAATGGCTAAGTTTATTTTCCCCCTTACATCTCGATTATTTAAGTATTTTGAAATTTCTAATATTTCAGCACGATCTTCACTTTGGTATTGCGGTACTTGTAAACTCGTCCACAAGATCTTACGTGAATAACTTGATTATCGGAATACCTGTACGTTTAAATGATACTGATATATCAAATGTTTTTATACATTACTGTGTTATCAGTAACATCTAACGCATATGATATTTTCAGATTAATACGGCAATTTCTGATCGTCGCCATTATTTTCGTACCGTTACATTATGCGGCCTATTTGCTGTACTAATAAAACCATAAGAAAATCATGACTTTGATATCAACGTTTCCTCCGACCAGGCACAGGTGAATCGACTATAGTATAATATAGCTATTTCTCTATGAGCTATACTCTGTTAACCAGCAATTCGACTATACCAATAAGCAACATGTTTTTAAATAAAATACACGGCTTGCTTGGTATTACGTTTAATCGTCGGAGGAAGTTCAATCTCATCAAAATAACGGCTTACGTCGATTACGCCGATAATACGGTCTGAAACTCGTGGAAACAAGTTTACGTAATTTCACGTAACGAGCCCTGTCGCCTAATCGCGGGATAACGTTCAGGGAAAAAGATAGGGAAAACAGGAAAAGGACTCGTGTGCCCAACGAGTCACGGTAGAACGCCGCTGAGAAAGTAAACGGTTCCGGTACAACGTAAAATCAACCGTGAAAACATGAAACACGCATCCTTTCGCCGAAGATCCGCCATCGATCGATATATTATCCCTATAATCGATATTCTAGAAAAATAGATTTATAAAAGATATTTCGAGGTCGGAAAAATTAAAAGCCTCGAGAATCTTTATCAGAAGTTTATGAATAATTAGTGAGGATAATTGATAATGTAAAAGTCGGAAGATCCAAGCAATTAGTTTGTAAGTTAGAAGTCTTAATATTTGAAGACCGTGAAATTACGAAGAGTGGTGATAAGGAGGATAAGAACTGGAAATTCAAGCAACTAAAATGCAGGTTTTGAATTTCAATATTTAGAAACCAGTTAATTTGCAAGTTTCAAGTTCTAATATTTGAAGAATAATATTTGCGGATGCATGAAGGAGTAGAAATTCTAAGGAATTTCTGGCTTTCCAGTCTTAATATTTAAATATATAGTAATAAAAATAAACGACTAAACTCCGGATCCAAGTGAAAGTTGAAGGTCGAACATGGAAAGGTTGACAGTTCAAATAATTAATCCCCAAATATCTGAATTCTAATCTATGTGAATCGTAAATATACAAAAATGTTGATAACGACGGTGGAAAGTGAAAATTAAAGGTATCAATTTACAAGTTTCAAGTTCTAATATTTCGAAACCAAGACCATTTGCCAGGAAAATAAATTTGATTCTTAAGAACATTACAGTAAACATCTATGGACCACCGAGACGTGGTAATATTTTATAGGGACTCATACGAGAATTAGAATCCTACTTTTACCTCTTTCTTCTGTATCGGTTCTGAAAGAGCGTAATCTATGTCGATACAAGCATTAACTCGGGGTCCGAGAGTTGTAGGATTCCTTTCACGTGATTAAATGTCGAGGGAATTTTTATAACAGTATCGCGAAGAGGATGTAGAAAGTCGCGATGTGATGTAACGTTAAAACGTACACCATTAACGCCTCACGAGACTCCTATTGGTTTGAGGAAGTGAGTAAGAAAGATGAGGATATTGTGTATATCAATATTCTGGTACTTATAGTATTTCCTACGATTTCTAAAATTCTTTCTAAAATGTCCGGTAATTATTTAAAACTTCTTCTTACGTATGGTTATAAAATCAAACAAGATTAAAATAACTCGTTACTTTATTCATAATTAATTTAATCGAAATATGCAACTGATTCCATTTCGACATCATACAGAGTTCATGAAAGATTTGAACTTTCTTAACATGAACGCTATAAGTGGTGACTAATGGTGGCGGAAGACCATCAATCGGTAACTATATTTATTGATGAAACAAATACCTATATATATACACTGACGATGTGCGTATGTATGTATGTGTGTATATAATTGGATTAGAATTTTACAAAGTTTCGTATAAGATTATACGAAATAATTGCAGATGTGAAAAAAGTACCAAATGTTTACTTTTGAGCGAGTTTAAAACAATTATTTCTAAACAATTTTTTACTTATCTCCATTTGTAGTTACAATTTGCTCTTTGACATCAGAGACAACTTGTATTCAGTTCTAGTAAATCATTGGTAAAATCACAGACCAGATTCTATAGCACCGATGGTCAATACTTATGTCTCACTGTATCACGTTCTGAAATACCGACTTTGAAAAGTCGGAGTGTTTCTTACGCCCTCTGTGATTTACTACGGCGAGTATTAACAAACAAATATACTTTAGCAATGCATACTTTAAATAATAATAGTCCTTATAATTTACGGGCTGCTGAAAAAGAGAACAAATCTCTAGCCAGAAGGGCCAACAAAATCATAACAAAAAATAACTTACAAAGGAAAAATAGATGCGAAAACATTGTTATCGATGGTGCAGTAGCTTACAGGAAGGCATCACTAGAGCAATTATCAAACAGAAACCACAGAACTCTATAGAGGAATTGAAAGCTGAGAAAAGTCTGTAACAAAGCATGGGATATTATAATTTACTTTTAAAGACGTCAATTTTTTCATCTTTCTTAAAATAAATTAAACGTTATCAGTGATCTACACAAAACATAACTAAAGATTTAGAATTAATGTAAAAAATTCAAGTAGTTGTGTTAAAATAAAGAAATAATCCAATTCAAATCTTATCTCAAAAATAGTTTATAATATGAGCTATTGGTAACGCTAACGCTTAAATAAGCAATCGATGATAAACGAACAGAAAAAGTTCGGAAAGCTATAGAATTTCGTCATAACAACACATAATAAACTAAATAAGATATGTATTAATTAAACGTACCTGATAATAGTCGGTAGAAAACAATAGAATAGTAACAAAAATACTACATAGTTGAAATTACACGTTTCAAACGACAATATCTCTTGATACGATGCCTTTCAACAGTACAATGACGAACCGCGCCAAAACTTCATCTAGCTGACTCCTGATTGGCTGATGTGGAACGGCTTCTTATTCGTGTAAAGTCGCGCGCAAAATTGAAATGTTGTATGATTGGTGATTCAGTTCATGAACTACAGCAGCTTCAGAGCAGATAATTAAAAAGAGTTTTTAATGTTTGCTATTTTCATCATTCTTATGCCGAAAATATTAATTTAAAAATTAATTATATTAATCCAAAATTTAATTTTAATTCAAATCACTACTATACTTAATCGATAATGTCGCATGAGAAATATAACTATCGGTAACATGAAACCAAATACCGATCAATGGTATTACATGTATTAATAATTATCGATATATGCTATAACCTATTTCTAGTATCTAACTGCTAGTACATAATCTATACTAATGGTGGTTTCTTGTAACAAGAGTATAACCTATCAATTATATATTTTTTGTTTATAGTAAGTTAAACATAAATTTATATAATGGCTGATATAGAAATATTTAATAGCATTTTAAATACGATCAATAATAATACTAAGAAGCCGGAGCAATTTTTAAGGTAAGTATGCTTCGATATTCTCTTTTCCTAACCTACATCATTGTATAATAACAATCATTTGTTTATAGTATACAACACGATATTGCTATAGATTTTAAAAATTCCATAAAGCGTTTATATGATTTTACAAAACAGCAGTCACAAACAAATACGAATGCCTTGCCAGAGCTTGTTACAGAAGGCTTTGATGAAGAACAGATCTGGCAGCAGCTTGAATTGCAAAATGAGAGTGAACTTGATCACCTGATTGGTGATGTTTCTAAACTTTTAGCCAAAACTAAAGTATTCAAAATACCAATCAGTACAACTAATCCTATATCGGAACCTGAACAAGATAATGAAGAAGATTTATCAGATAATGAAGAAGATTTATCAGATAATGAAGAAAAGATGATAGAGGATGAAACCTCAGAGGATGAGGAGAAGCTACAAAGTATTTTAAAACAGCAAACGAATGTAAAGAAAAGAAAGAAGAAATCATCAATAGTAGATGACAAATTTTTTAAATTAGAAGAGCTGGATGAGTACTTAATGAAAGAAGAAAAAAAAGAGAAAGAGGATGAAAAGAATGAAGAAGAATCTAGTGATGAATCTGTAGATTTATTCAATTATTTTTCCGATGATGACAACCAAACTGAAAAAGCAGAACTATTAAAGTATGCAGACTTTTTTGATAGTCCAGAAAGTGAAGATGAAAATCTTCATTATTCCAAACGACGCAAAAGTATAAATGACAAAGAGTCTGATGATAATAAATCGCTAAATGATGGTAGTGATTCAGATAATGAAATGGATATAAATAGTGAAATGGAAGATCCAAAGTCTTCCAAGAAGAAGGTCACATTTAATCTCACAAATGATTCTGATGAAACAGATAGTATAGAAAATAAAAATATCGATCCGAAAGAAGATGTAGAAATTAAGTCTTCTCTGGAAACGCGACAAGAGAGATTAAAAAAGAGGATTGAAAAGCTAGAAGAGGAAGCTATAGGAGACAAACCTTGGCAATTAAAGGGCGAGGTCACTGCATCAAATAGGCCACAGAATTCATTGTTAGAGGAATTTGTTGAATTTGACATTACAACTCGACCCGCACCTGTAATTACTGAACAAACAACATTAAAACTAGAAGATATAATTAAGCAAAGGATAAAAGACAAAGCTTGGGATGATGTTGAGAAGAAATTTAAACCAGTTGAGACACCATTAGAGTACAAAAAGAAGTTGATCTTGAATCAGGAAAAAAGTAAAGAAAGTTTATCTCAAATTTACGAAAATGAGTACATTAGACAAAGGGAAGCATTAAATCCAAATAACAATGAGAAAGAAGAAGAGGAACCAACATTGCATACGGAAATTCGTGAAAGGATGGATTCTGTGTTCTCCAAGTTAAATGCTTTGTCTAACTTCCATTACACACCATCACGGGTAAGAAGATTATTAAAAAAAACTTGTTTCTTTATGTTGTAATTCTCTACAGCTTATCAATAATTGTACATTTTTTTTAGGCTAAACCTGAAATAAGGATCATTAATAACATGCCTGCAATCAATATGGAGGAAGTGGCACCAGTTGGAATGAGTGATGCCGCTTTATTAGCTCCAGAGGAAATTAAAGGTATATTGAGTAGAAGAAATTTTGTACACTGTTTAAATTTTTCATATTTATCATATTCAATTATGCTTTTCATTTCCTTTTCTTTAAGCCAAACCACGAGGTGATGTGCTTGGTAAATCGGAAAGAACCAAAACGGATATGAAACGAGATCGAAGACGCAAGAAGATGAGACAACGTGCACGACAACAGGCCATGGAGCAAAAAGAAAAATTAAATGCACTCAAACCAGGCATTGCTAAGAAATACAAGCAAGAAAAGGCAACAGAGTTGGTAAAGAAATTGAGCAAGGATCGGAATATTATAAAAATGGACGAGTCCAGTTTTAGAGCTCCTAAGTCCTCTACAGCTTTCTTTAATCAACTGCAAGACGAAGTAAAGAGCCATATTAAAGCGAAGACTGACACAGATAATAAGAAGAAGCAAAACAATGTTCTATCTGCGATGAAATTAAAGTTATAATTTTTGCATAAAGTTATATAAATATAAATTGAAAATGTTATATAATTAGCATTTGATTTCTAATCTGTCCTCAAGTCGATCCTAAGTTAAAGTTAATAAATTAAATTAATTTTTATATGCAATATCGGTTTCTCTACCCCTTATGTTGTCCGTAAGTTTAATTTTATTATTTTTTTTTAATAATATAAAAAGAAGGAAAGATAATTTCAAATAATAGAGGAGAAAGGATCATAGAATGCTTCAGAAATATGTTTCGGAGTTTAATCAATTATTTGCGTTATACATATTGATGCCTTCGTCGACTTCAATATGTTAATTATTGTCAGTAATCGTAGCTACTTTCGACAAAGGATGATTAAAAAGAATTATACGTGTAATGTAAATTTTTATATATATTAGTGACAAATGTTCCCAATTCATCATGATATGCTGCAACTGTTCCTTCGATCTACTTAAGAATTTGCTAGACATGTACATCTACAATGCACTAAATCACACATGGTTACTTATAAATGCAATTATGTTTTCGTATGCGTAACATTATCTATATTTTTCTTTAGAAATATCTAAAAATGGTGTTTTTGCTTTTTTCTTGTTTTGCACAGAGAAGCAAAGTGGATTACATATAATTTTTTTTTTGTACATCATTGTTGTTGTCCAGTTCAAACGATGCCTTCCGTTTCATTCCGCGTCGATTTTGACGATTGCACTATTTATAATTACAAAGGTCTAAATTAAAATAATTAAGCTAATCTTAGAAATCTAATGATAAGCTGGTATTAAAATTACCATGATTTGTAAGTTTGATTGAGAAGTTTTTAAAAAATACTTTGTTTTATTTTTTGTTTTTTCTCTTATCGTTTAGAATGCACCCCTTTGAACGTTTATTGAAGTGCGCCAGCTTCTTATTCGAAATAAAATCACTACCACATAAAAAAGGAGAGAGATTACTTTCTTCTACTTATTAATAAGCACAGATGAGGCGTTAAAATTCTATAAAAATGTAAAGTGATAATAATCGTACAAAATACATGCAGTCCAATACACAACAAACGTGTTCGTTTGGAATCTTAATGAAACATTACTTTTTCTCGAACAATTACAAATCTTGCACGCATTTTTGTTTTCTTGTAATCCAAAATTTTATACAGATACTCACATCCATTTAATAATAGCTCGATGATACTCCAGGCCACCCCTATTACTTTATCGTTCTTGAAATTTCATGTACAATTTAAATATAGTTTACCTTACTATAATTGTTTTTTTTTTTAACAAGAAGGAAAGTCAGTAATTCTGTCTTTAATTTACGCTACTTTCGTTAAACTTACTTCCCCTATTATCGCAAAATCAGATTTATGTAAAGAAATAGCAAGAAAATTATCTTACGATAATTCATTAAATATAGCCTAACCTACATTTTAGTTGTAAAAAGTGAATGAAAAAAGAAGATTTAAAAATATAAATTATAATTTCCTTTCAGAAAATCCCTCTGTGTTACTTGTGATATCAAACGCTAAAACCTGTATCTCATCAACTGATCCATCTGTGCATATTATAAGTCCCCACTTTCTATATTATATTTTCCCAATATGACATTTCATGGCACTTTGGAAAACGATATTCGCGAATTTCGAATAATTTATTGTGCTGTCGTACGATCGTTAAAATTGTACTGTTAATCAATAAAATAAAAACTTCTCGCAAAACGGATGCGTTAACAAATCAATTTATAAAATTCAGATAAACTTGAATAAGATAAATTGTGAAGTTAGTTAATTCGTTTGAAGTTTTGCGCGTGAGGTGCTGACTGGCGATTTCTCATATCCTAATTAATTGCTCGAGTAAAAGTGTGATTTACGATACTTCGAGCGATCCCGGGACTCTACCAATGAAATTCGAACCTTAAAGCTTCCTTAAGGTAGATGTTTATCGGTCATATTGTTTTCTTGTCGCTACTCGAAATTAGTATTGAACATATTTAACTCCTCGAAACCGGACGCCCCACCCTGGTCTTGTAGCATTTGTAACATGTCTGACAGTTCCTGCGGTTGTGTGCCAGGTCCACCTTGAGAAGGATGAGGCTGTTGTGCTTGTCCGGCCACCTGAGGATTTGATTGTCCGCCATCTTGTTGAGGTGCTTGATGTTGCTGGCTCTGCCATCCCCACATACCTACAAACATTAAATTATTTATCCTTTTAATCCATTTTAGCGTTGTTTTATCTACGATTAAATAAAATTATCATCATAACATTCATCTACATCATAATGATCATTTATATTTTTATGAATAGAATCTAATAGGGATTTGTTCGATTTAGGGATTTGCATATTATATTCATCCTGTGTACTTTTTAAAATTTCCATAAATGCACGAACATCTGCAGACTACTTATATTAAATTAAAGGTTAGGCTTACCGGGGTTGTTAGGTACAGTTGTGACTGCATGATATTGTGTAGCTGGTGTCCTAGCACCGCTACTTAACTGAGTATATGTTGGTCCATTTGGTGACCTTGAAGGGCTTAACTGATTGTATTGGTATCCTTCTGTTACAGGTTGCTAAAACAATGAGTAGTATTATAATCTAACTTTTGTAAAATATTCTTTAGATTAAAGTTAAGTACAGATTCATTGTTATATATTTACCTGTCTTCCAATAGCCCAGGCTTGTTGCACAGGAGTTGGTGATGTGTTAGCTGGTTTCTGAATTCTACTTAAAACAGAAGAAGATGCGCTTTGTTGACCAGGTGAACCATAAGCTATGGGCGACTGTGTCGTTTCATATCCCTGATAAACATTTTGTGTACTGGACGGCCTAGGTTGTTGAGGACCTGATGAATTTATGATTATATTGATACAATATACTTTACAACTTTAAATATAAAGAATCTAGTAAAAAATCTAATCCAAACTAGAACTTAGTATACTGAATATATTAATATCATGATCTTTTTTATCATGATTTAAGAGAGCTAAACTAATTTACCAGCTGTGGCAACAGCTGCTGGATGCTGCATCATATGATGCCCAGAATAGAGAGGATCCCTTGTAGGGTGTCTCTGCAGGGAATAATCTAGGCCAGGTTGTCCATAAGCAGGTACAGCTTCATTTTCTGTCTGACCATCACTACCAGGATGGAACGACCTTCAACATTAGAACACAGATGTTTTAATTGACTATGTTTGCTCTTGTATCGACACATTCACAATTTTTTATGTCATATGTATAAAAAAATTGGGATGTTGTGAACGTGTTAAGTTAAAAAAAAAAAAAAAAAACAATTGCACAATACGAAATAAGTGAAATAAACAGTTCAGTGTCTAGCATGACGTCTCGTACTTGGCATGTGTATTCGTGCAGACAATGTATTCAACGTCGTCATTGTACGGGTTTAAAAATGCAAATGCAGACGTCCTTAACCACACCCAGTCACGATTTTTGGCTCGAAATCTGTACATTACAGACACCACTTGTCCTTTCAACTTCAATACTGCAACAATAGATGCTCATTAACAATAAGGAACACGAGTACAATCGATATTTCTCAGTCTTAAGAAGCCTCACCTTGCTCAAAACTTTCTCGCATATGCGTCAAATCTTCTGGATGAAAGAATTCGTAGCACGGATGACCTAAGAGCTCGGACGGCGTATACCCTAGAATTCCACCGACTCTTTGGTCCACGAAGGTAAATTTACCTTCTGCTGAATGGCGTGAAATAAATTCTGAAATAAAAAAGAAAAAGAAAAAATTAATTGTCTAATTCATATTTTACAAAGTGGATATTGTGAAATACAAAGTGAAATATTTAGACTGCAAAACGAGTCAAAGTCAGTCACTCCTAAACCAAAATTACTTGAATAAAGATGCTTGATACTTACCGTTATTGCTGTTCGAACCCGCTAAATCGCTACTATTCGGTGTGCTGGTGACCTGTAATCGCCCAATGGCAACCAGGCAGCAGTGAGTGCTGACGTTCTCATCTGCGACCACCCCATCATGTCCGACTTGAACAGCCTCTCTGTCAGCTAGTCCCATACCTGGTACACATGGGGGAACAAAATCACCTACAGCGTAAAACGTTGAGTCAGTCCATGGTTCCTCATAACCGACAACTGATTATGATTTACATGCTGCTAGATACAACAATGCTAAGTACGTTTAAGATGGATAGAATTTCGAATATTATTTAATTATACTTCAATATAAACATGCATGTTTAGAATTTCTTACAACTTCTATCCAACTTGTGTTACTTTTATTCTTTTCTTCATTGGAGTTATTTCTTTGTTTTTTATCAGCTCATTTAAAATAAGTAACAGTAGATTCTATGAATCACACATGCATGACGCGGTTCTAAAAAAGATCATATGTATATGTATGTATGTATATCACAAGATAACATCATAACTCACATATGAGTAATGCGGTAAAGAACGTGTTAATTACAGAGTTCCAAAAATATCCCCTCGCGAGCACTCAATGGTAACAAACAAATTCCCAACGAATCTCTATGTAAGAAATCTAAATGGAAGGACACCTTGAACTCTACATATTAGATCACTCCATGGGTAATGTCGTTTTTATGTATATAATTTTAAAATAAAAATTTAATTAAATGATGACACTTTCCCTAATTTTTCTAATTGCTGACTGAATTACATTTCTGGAGAACAATTCCATGACATAAAATAACTGGAATAAATTAATCCCTGAAAATCAACTCTCAAAAAGACTTTGTCCTTTTCACATCTACAAAATAAATCAAAGTTTCATAGAAATCCATCCAACTAGAAAATACGTCCCATACCTACGTACATATTCGCTCAAAACTTTTTCTACAGAAATTTCTCCAATCGTAAGTTTTACCAGTTGCTATTTCAATTCACTTTGCAAGCTTAAAACACAAAATAAGAGATGAAATTACTCATGGAGCGACCTAATAAAATGATTGAAAATGGAGCGATATAGAAGGCGGAAACGCGTGAAAAATGGCTCGCAGAGGAGCCCGTTATTATGCATTGAGGTTCTTGATAAAGCATACGAATTCCGTATCGGGCCCCGTCTCGACATAGTTTATCGGTATTCCAGCCGTTCTGTCGGCTGTTAGGTCAAGACGATTCCATTCATTCTTTATAAACCGATCATACTATCCGTGACCGCCACCGAGTGCCGGCCCCCTTAATTTATAGTACAAACGTCGCTATCCTCGTGTATTCTACGAAGCCGTCGGGTTCGTTCATATTCTTGCTGCACGCCGACGTCTCCCTCGCTTTAAAATAGAAAGTTGGCGCTACGTCTCGCGCGCGGCCATCAACAGAGCGGCCCCGTTATACGTCGACAACGATGTACATCATCACCATCATCATGACAATCAATTGGCGAAACAACATCGACAAGTTGGAACCTATGTTGAACACTCACCGTTTGGAGGCCAGCTTTTGATGTACCCTGTACAATGAACTACGGCGTAATTTTGACCATCGCGAGCTGGAGGACCGAGAGAGTTCCTCTGCTTCACGTGGTGGAGGCCATGGGCGGCAGCCATGTCGCCAGTCGTCTGCATGTTTCCAACCTTCATGCGACAGATAAACCCTCTCCTCGAGCCCATGCATAGTCTCATCGATGCTATACATATTAATTAAGAGTTTATTATTATAATATTCATATTATATTTCATTGTATTTTATTATTAATTAATATATTGTTTGTACCGATTATGGGATCTGCAGGATTTTAGTGTATTTATGCATGGTTTTCTTTTAGAACATACAATAGAACTCCGTTTATTTCAATGAGATTTTACCTATTGTTTGATTAAATGAATTATCGTCGATTAATTGAATTTGCTTGTCCGAACTATTATTATGTGAATTGTTTTTCAGGTTCGTATAAACGGAATTTTAATGTAGCAATTTAAATGAGGTTGTAGATATTAACTATGGCTTTTTGAGAAATTTGTTGTAGTTTCAGGATACAGTAATTTTATATAAACGTGGAGTTTTTGGAGGCTCGATATATAGTTTAGAATAAACTATGCCAAGAAAAATTATACACCAAGCTATGTAGGCCACCTCCAATGGATATTTAGTTTTGAAGAAGTTAGTAAGAGAAGATATACTTACATTGTCCCTCTTTTTTCACCGTTCCCGTTTTCAAGTCAAGTACCCTGCCACCGTTTTCCGGTTCGGCACCGCTCAGTTGTTCCTTCACTTTTTCTGTATCGTCCGGATGGACCTGCGAATAGAGGCTGGTGCCGTACCAATCGTTTTGAGTGTAATTCAAAACAGGCGCCACAGAATCGGATACGTAGATGATCATGCCGCTGGTGCAGTTCACGACGAAGAGGAAGCCATCCGCCGCCTCCAGAATCAGGTGCTTCAGCTCTTGGTCGGTTAAAAACGAAGGCTTGTACGCGCCATCTGAGCTGGTGTTTCCTGTTCCTGCCACAGAATTTATATCTTTCTTTTCTATGGCTTTTAATTAATTGTATTAGGTTCTCCCAAAAATTGTTGTCTTATTGGAACAAAATGGGTCGTACATAATTCAATGAAATAATATAAAACAAAAAATGTTCTGCATCTGTTATTTCCTTATAAAACGAAGGAAACTTTTGCGACAACCTAATAATTAATCGAAGAAAATATTCAAGTGACTTATATTTTTGATTTGTATAAATTTACTTTAGCAGGCTAGTATTGACATAAAAGTGGTATATTTGCAATACATTTGACTGTAGATTGTGGTGTATTTATTGTAAAATTAATTTTATTTCTAATTTTATTTATGAAACTGATTTGTTACTAGAACTAAGATTTTCTTAATAGAAATGTTTTGTTTAAAGGAACAAAGCATATTGGGTTTGGAATTATTCTTAGTTAATGAAGATATTGATTTTCGGTATTGAAGGATTGGTGTAATATTAACCTTAGAATTAACTTTTCGAAAGAGAAAATTAGTTGCTCCTTTAAGGCACGTGTTTTTTCTTTGACGAAGACTGAAATTTTATATCGCGCTTGATGTAAATGGTCCGTATCGATCGAGGGATCTACCTGGTCGCTCGACATCGAATGCACGTGTAACGAGGAACACTTTTCAAGCGAAACGAATGCTTGTCCGTGGATACGTGCCACTACTTCTCCACGTGTAGATCGGGCGTTCTTTTTCGAAGTGTGTCCACTCGAATGAAATGTCCCTTTCTTATTAAGAATTGTAATAGTTGAATCCTACGATATTCGACGTAACTGGTGCAAAAGGAATTAAATGCAGTTCCAAATTCAGACGATCACACGTGAGTTATTAATACTTCATTGTTAATACGAGCAATTAAAAACAGATCAGAATATGTTCAGGAGCAGTTAAATCATTTTATTTTACAGCGTATACTAATCACATAATATTCATCTCATCTATCACATGCCGCTTATAATTCTACAGAGGGTCATTGGCCCACATAGGACTACTATAAGACCCACTTAAGAACTTCTTCAAGCTACCTCAAATCACGTCGCGTTATTTCACTTGATAATTCTTAGTCTCATCAAAACCATGAGACCAAGAATTCATGTGAAAGACAGATTCAATTAGACCTTAAAGAATTTAATCAGAAAACTGAAAACTAGTGTTTATGCTAGAATACTTATAGCAACGAAACTGAGACACCATTTGGAAATTGCAAGAACCAAGTATCACATATGTGAAATCTTTAATTCGTTGCTAAATCTCCGATTCGAATCATTGAAGAATGGAGAGGACACTATAATAAGAGTCAGAGTTCAGAGAGAGAAAATGTGAGACGATCGTGTCGTCCCGAGTGACAATCTTTCTAGAGCTAAATTACGTATTACGCTGTTCACAGCTCAAAGTGATAAACTCCGCTTTCTGCTATCTTTGAAATTCTAAGCACTCTTATCTTACATCGATTTCATCAATCTTCTCTACCTTCTATTTTGTTGAGTTCATCGATTTGGCAAATAAGCGGCTCGTTTCTATGCTTTATTTCTTGCTTCAGCGAATAATAATTTAGCCGCGACTCAACGTTTATACGAGACGAACTACAAAAAGCGTCTTCCTTCGCAAACCTTCGAGGACAACATTAAACGACAAAATCTTTTAAATTCAACAAGAAGCGCCAACTTAAAGCAAGAGACGGAGGGGAACAAGCAAAAGAGGAAGGGAGAAGGAAGAAGCGTGGTACCAAAAATGAGGACGGGGCAACTCGGCAGCGTAGGTAACTATCGAGGTGCAAGATCGGAATTGCAAAGCGGACAGGATCCCGCGAGCATGAGGCGGTAGAAGGAGAAAGAAAGAAACAACAAGAGAGAGAGAGGGTCGCGATGCGATCTTTACCCCGATATACGGAGAAATTCCGGGAAGAGGTACTTTAACGACTTCCAAACAAGATCTATGGAAGACCCCGGCTGACCTTCGTTACCATTACCTTCCATGTAGAGGAACGGTCTTTCGATGGACATTAATGCCGCCGTGATTCTACTCGGTTTCCTTCCATCGAAAGAAGACGCGGATGCTTCCCTTGACCTATCTAGCGAAACATGTTCCTAGAGGTGGTTTTAGTACGCTTTTCATCTTCATTTTATGTGTACGGGCTAGAGTTTTTTATTTATACGGGGCTTGTTGAAGAGAAAAGAACGTTGCGAGGTGTTGGAAAAATTGAATACTGGAATCGAGCATCTGTGGTTTTGTTCTTATGATTCAAAGTTCATAAGGGAATAATGTCGATTATGCTGAAATATGTTTAAGTGAATAGATGGGTGGACTGTGGAATGTTTCGATTGAATTGTTGAAGAGGAAAATACGTGATGAAGTTTTGAGAGAGTTCGATACTAAAATTATGGTTGGATTGATAGAGGAAAAGATATTGATTGTGTTTGACACATCTTTTGATAGGTCGAATGATGGAGTAATTGATGATGGAGTGCAAAGTGAAAGAAACGATGATGACGTTTAGTAGAAGGATACTGAAGAGTAAATTTATGATTGATAACCTAACCCATTCACCGATGAAGTCATTCAGCAACTTAAGTACATGTTTCTCTGTGGTAGTTATTAGAAACGGAATGGAAGGAATTTAGATTCTATTTGTTAGAATTGTTGTTCTGATCATTGTTAAGTTTCATTGGAATTTAATTCCTATACAGTATGGGACACAGACACCGGAAGCTGATACGATCTATCGATTCACAGAAATAATTCTTATTAGTAAATCGTCAATCACCCAGTAAAAATAAAACTTCAAGAGAAATCAATCATTAACACCTATTCGTGATTAAATTTATTTCGCTACAAACTACTAATTGGACACATTTTTGTTACTAGTATTACATACTTTGAATCTTTTCATTCTTCGTACCTCATAGTGCAATGTAATTTTACATTGGTGTTAATTAGCTATATTTTGCGAAAGGATGTAATTCTACGTTAACGTGTATCAGTTATAACTTTGGAAGGAACGTAATATTACGTCAATGATAACCCGCTACGTTTTACGAAGCGGCGTAATGTTACGTCAGGTGTAACCTACTACAACTACTACAACTTACGCCAATCTTAATTCTACGTTAGCTACAATAAGTAATACCATACAAAAAGAAGTAATGTTACGTCGATTGTAGTCTGTTACGAGAACACGTACTTTTACGTCAATTGTGGCCTGTTATTAGAACACGTAATTTGACGTCATCAGGTTCGAACGTATCAAACCATCAATCAAAATTGAATAAAGCCTTCGGTAAAACGTATTGGTTTAGTAAAACCAGCAAAACATACACTGGTACATAAAATAGCAAGAAAAGGAAAGAGAAAGAGCAAGGAAACTCTATACGTTAATTGGAATCGAACAAGGTCTTCGGTAAATGTGTATTGATTTATCAAAACTATCGAAAAATATATTGGTTCAATAAACCAACAAACAAAAAAAAAAAAAAAAAAAAAAAAAAGAAAGAAAGAAAGAAAAAAAAGAAAAGCAGGAAAACTCCGTAGAAAAGCGTCTCTTGGACGTCCCACCGTGGGTGCACCGCGTCCTGGCCGAAGGGTGGGTGCGTGTACGCGCGCGAACGAGCTACGTATCCCGGAGGCGATCGCCTCTCTCCTCCCAGTAGGTAAAGATTGTATAGAGAGACAGGCAACGAGGCAAGAACAGGAGAGAAGCTCTCCGGTTCGAGCAATTTGTATTCAGCGGCCGCGTTGTCGGGAAAGAGGAGAAGTGGCTATAAACAATGCGACGCACCACCAATACTTAGCTGGAATCACGGCACGCACACCGATCCACCAACAAAACGAGGAGAAAGAGAGACAGAGTAAGAGGTAAAGAGAGGTCGTATGAACGAACGCGTGTGTGCACGCATCGTAGAAGGGAGCCGGGGCTAAAGGGATAGCCGACGGGGCAACTCCACCCATTCTTGCACCGGAAGCATATATCGCGCTTTCTGCATTCGATATGACCCAGCACACGACGAAACCGTCGTTGAATTACGACCGTTCCGGTGCGACTCGGCCGGATGAATTTTCTCCGCGGAGAAAGAGACGCGAGTAAAGAAAGAACCCACTGTGTCCGTGCCGCAAGCGACATCCCCTTGCTTACTTGGACTTCTTGTATTATGAAGACGGTGTGGTTCTTTCAGAATGATTGTGTTCCGAATGCGAGGTTCAGTTTCAAACTGGACTGTAAAAGTTACTTTGGAGTTATCTGAAAGTATATTTTCAAGGTTGATTGTTCTTAGTGTTTCTTTTGATGATTGATGGGGTGGATGGTCTTGCTGGTTAACAAGAGTAGGGTAGGTTTTGATCGCGTTGTTTGGCGAATTAGAATTATTTTTAATACCTTTAGTGTGTTATTGGAAATAGCGTATAGAGGCATTGTTCTTTTAGGATAATTGTTTGAACTGGAGTATGCGAATGTTAGCTTCAAAATTGGACTTCTCGAGTATCTGCAAGCGTAGTGCAGGAAAACCGATGGGATGGATGGTTCTCTTACTTGGTAGGAGTAGAGTAGATTTTAGTTGGGTTATTTAGTGAATCAGAATTATTTTTAATGTTTTTAGTGTATTATGTAGCAACCTAATATCAAGAACCTGAAGAAACTTTTGCAATATTGATGTTGACTTTCATTCGGATAAAAATGTAATTGTATCTATCTATTAATTTTTGTTATATTATTTCAATTACAATAATATATTTAATTCATTGTCAAAAGTAGTTTTAGTAGTTAATTATTTTTTTGATAACACTGTTTTTCAAATAATCACAAGTTATAGAATTGTTACACAGGAAAATAAAAATGTTCAACGAGTTGCTGGCTGTCCGATAAGGAACAAAGTAGTTCAATGCGGGACGTGACGATTAAGCATTGTCGATGTTTGAGTTATCCGTCACGAGCAGTAAAATAACTTTGGCAACGCGATCTTTAAGCTTTGACTCGGACCGATTGAATTACGCTCTGTACAGCTTATTCGATTCTTTCGCAGCTATCGATATGAAAGGTTGGAAATATCGAGCGAGTCAGGGACCATTAATATCCTGCAGAAGATGTTGTAAACTAACCTTTATCTTCCATGATTCATAAGTTGAACAAGAAATTACAAAATACGATAAGGATCATTATAAACAGTCATAACAAATATCGCCCGGATTTTTTTAACGTTTCTATATAAAAATATCTATAGTATGATACCGAGTAAGAGAAACGTGCCGAAATTTATAATTACAATTAATATTATTTACGCTTTGAGCGAGATTTTGCTAATGGCTGTTTACAAAACAAATTTTTATTTTTCTTGAAAAACCTTTACAACGTTTGACTTAAAAATTGATCGCGTAATGCAGACAAGAATTCAACAGGCGTTTCAAAATTTTTCTGAATTTTTTAAACGCCTGGAACAATGGAAAACATTGCATTTGATCATAAACGACTCTGTTTGGTTGGATTGAAATTTTCAATGAATGTTTATCAGCGTAAGAAAATGCTAGAAAATTTTCAAAAGAATTTAAGAAATTTTCCAATTGTTTCGTATCATCATCGTCCTTAGGATCCCCTTTATTTGCTTGAAGTACGAAAAACAATAGGAGATAAGAAAGGGACTTACCTCTGAGGTTCCTCATGTGGGCGACCGCCATCCTGAGTATGGTCAATTTGTCCGGTTTCCTGGCGAGGGCTGAACACGTCGGCACCATGTCGGACAATTCGGTAATATAGGCGGTCATCTTGTTCCGCCGCCGCCGTTCAATTTCGCAATGATTCTCCCTACAGTAAGACGCAAGACAAAACCAAGGTAATTGCATAGTTCACTGAACGATAGATAGGTACATCAAATGTATAGATCTTTTTCTTTTTTTTTTTTTGTGACGAAAATGTATTCCAGATGTCTGTGAAATTTTAGTAAACAAAAATCTAGATCTTTCTTTAATATAGAAATAAAATGGCAAGCTAATTTCTATTAATATCTTAATTAAGCAAACCTAAAGTTACTGTTTCAAAACTCAATTATTAATAAATATCAGTCAACAACAAATTTCTCCACCTATATACAAATACGAAATTAATCCCAGTATCCTTAGTACACTCCCCCTCCAGCGTCCTGTTATCCGATTGCAAAAGAAACTTGACCGTGAATACGATTCCGTCGATTATGGAAACGCATGACCCCAATCGTATGCGTGTGGTTCGTTTCCATGATTCAGAGGTGCAAGATGTGGATACTACGCCGCTCTGTATTGTGCGATTTTCAGACGGTGAAACGTGCGCATAATGGATAGACAGAGGAGACTTTAACGCACGAGTCGTCGTGGTTGGATGATTGAAAAGCGTAACGCAACATGTCAGCGCTTATTAGTTCATTTAATCAGGAGTACAAAGAGACGTTAAAAAGTTCGAACTTAAGAAGATTAATCATCCTTAAGACTTTCGTTCGTAAAATCCGCAAACTATTCCGAATTAAAAAATCCAAAAAACGGCATTAAAAGCCTTGATGTCTCGAGAGAACTGTTCCATCCCTAAATCCTTTAAATGACTGGAAATTAAAAAAAAAGCTGAAAAACGTTTAAACGCTAAAAAAATCTGTTTACCCTTAAACTTCTATTCAGCAAATCTTTCAAAACGCGTCCATCAATATAAAGAAAAGAAGAGAGATCTAGAGAGAGATTTCTACAATTCAAAAATACGATATGCATATGCATACATCTGCTTCCATAATGGAAGCACGAGTGTGCGTGGAACATTAAGAAAACTATTCACGGATGGGACGTGCGTTTCCATTGATTGGCGACGTCATTGATAAGGGTACTAGCGATCAATGCAGCCAATAAATTCTGAAACGATGCTCCCATCGAGAAAAAGGGTATCGGGTGAAACCACAATTTCAGGCCTCCCCTGTTATTACCGCTACCAGAGGGTAACCGGCGCGAATAACGGCGCGCTTCTTTTCTCCGCTTTCTATAGACCGGTAATTGTCGGCGAGCAATCGTAAATTTAATGGCATTTAATTCCTGATAATTTCAGTCGAACGTACCACACAACAACAAGGACGAGCAACAAACGACTTTCAACGTCGCGAGAGTGAAACGTATGAAATTTATTGGAAACATCCCCTGTTTTATCCATTTCTTGAGATTCTATGTTCATACTAAGCTCATTGCAAAATATATTTAGATACATGTTTATGACATTGTAAGTAATCATTATCAGTAAGAAAAATATGTAACACGGAAATTAGGGGGCATGTTTTATTATGAATTTTGGAGGACTGGGTTAACGTGGAATTTACGATTGGAAATTGAGAAAGAATAAATGGGGGTACGTCTAAGAACTTTTCAGGATGAACTTTCCAATTAAAATAAAAAAACAAGATAGTAAAAATTCGATAAAATTGATTTATGAGAATTTCAAAGCCAAGATTACGATTATGCAACGAAAGATTCTTTAAGATGACTTCTCTCTTCAAATACGATTCTTCTCATTTTCTACTATTAATATAAAAGAAATAATAAGAATGAAATAGGAAAAATTCTATGAAATTGATTTATCAAAATTCCGCGATATGAATTTTCCCTTAAAATAAAATTGTTCTCATTCCTCGCTGCTGATATACAGCAAAATAATAATAATAATAAAAATTCCATAATGCACGTAGACTTATAAAAATTGCAAAGCTTCATATCAAATGTGAGAATTTCCGAGCACGACTTCCCTCTTATTAAGTAACCAAGGTCGTTTCTCGGTGGATGGAAGAGGCACACTGCGGAAGATTAAAGGCAATTTGAAATACATGAATGAACTCGTTTATTTTCTAGACCCGGGTGTATCCGGGATGCTTCTCTCCTTGGCTCAACTATCGCGACTCTCTCTCAGCTATGGGGTAGAGAACTTCCTTTTGTGTCTACTCGCGAGATAAGACCCTCCATCTCGTTCCAGGTCCATCAGGAACTATTACCCCGTGCTTATTCCACTTTCAGATTCCCAGCTTTCGTTCTCCCTCGTGCAAACCGACTCTAGATTCGATCAACTCCTACTCGATTCTCTTTTTTCATCGTATCCAACGTGATTGGGGATGATATTTACCTGACTGTTATAATTTAACTCTAGTTATATTTTTTCATTTAATTGTTGTAATCTTTATGTCTGACTTATAACCCGTTATATCTGTAAAAGTCTTTTGTTGTAATTAATTTTTCGTTTCGTCGAAACTAATTTCATTTAGTTCACCATGCTTCTTCTTACGCTTTTCTGCTATAGTTTGTTGAATTTTTTAAACTCTATGTATTTTCATTTAATTCTTCGAACGTCTTTGGATTTATGAAAACTTTAGCTATAATTGATTTTTTATTTTATATGTAAGGACTCTTCTCGATTTCAAGGGAAGTAGTTTTAATTTACGATGCTTCTTTTCTTTATTACAGTTTATTTAATAATTCTAGTAATTATTACATAGTTCTTTTAACCTCTTTATATTTACAGATCTTTTACAAATTTTTTTATTAAAACCTCTATGCGAATGATATATATCTATGAAGAGTTAGCTATAATTAATTTCCCGTTTCATACGTAAAGTTCTAATGTTGTCTTGTTCTAATTTCAACGGAAATAGTTTGAAGAACTTGTGTTCTGTTCTACGTTTTACTACGGTTTACTAAATTTTTTGAATGGAGGAGCAGTTTGCATTTTTTGTCGATCGGACAAAAGGATTCTCGAGTGAAATATTGCTGAAGTTGACGCGAGGCTGATGTCTTCGTGTCGTGAACATTGACCTCTCGTTAAGTTCCGCGTCCAGGACGTCCACCCCGTCTGAAACACCGCGACCTCGCACCAGAAAAATTGTTCTCCAGTTTGTTCCATGTACAAAAGCTTGCTCTGACCAAGCCGGCGATAGCACTTCTATTGTAACGTAATTAGTTTCAGATACTCTGTGGTTTTGAACACACCAAATCCTCGATTTTAAGGTAGTTTAGTGTGAAATACAACTGGGAAGCTATAATTATTGGGTTTCTTCCTCAATAGCACTACGAATGTTTCAATTTCTTTTTCTTTAATTTTTAGAAAGGCTGAGAATACCGGAAATTTGGCAATGTTTCTATAAAATTAAGAGACGACAAATTTATTTTATGAACGTTCATACAGCGAACGTTAGTAATGCAGCTAAATCACAGGAGATTAAAGGAATCTTTCGCCTGCTCTCATTTTCAGAAAGTTCAACAACTTTTCCAGAAAATTCTATTAAAGTATATTATAGAGTATGCTCTGTGAATTTCCCTAACGCAACATTTCCTCAAGAAAGAAAAACGCGTTTCAAAAGATTCCTGCAATTTGCATAACTTTGCCTAATTCTACGATTTTCCGTACCACGAACAGTAATAGAACATATCAATTGCGATACTATAGAAACTAAAAGCAATCTTCCTCTTCTCCCAATTTTCAAAAAGACCGACGATTTCTCCAAATCCTTCACTTTCGTCGACTTACTCCCACCAATTTCAAATCATTTAACCTTGGATTTCCTCACACCTGAATTCTCAAAAAAAAAGAAAAAAAAAATTGAAGCTTTCCTTCGTCATACACCAAAATCAGCCAAATCTCAGTTGCTTCTATATTCTACATATATTCCAACTTTTCAGGACTTTCTCTCATCCATTTCGTAGAAAGAGTTGTCGGCTGGAATCGGTAACGCTGCCCTCGACGACGTGGGGCCTCGAAGTCGAAGCAGCGCAAGGGCCGCTATTTAAAAGAGGCCAGGACGCTTAAAGCGCAAGTATAAAGCAGAGTCTGTACCGTGCAGGACGGTAGAAGAACACAAGAGGAGGAAGGGGGCAGAAGAGGAACGCGATCCAACGAGAGCAGGACGGAGGGAACCTCCTGGGTCAAGGGTCAGACGTTCCGAAGTTGCCCGCTCGCTCCGTGGGTCCAGCGAACGCTATACAGGGTGGGCAGATCAAATGTTTCTTACGTTTTACGATGGGTCCCTTTGCGATTCAATTTTCCTATGTTTCGTGTGTTTTTCAATTTTCATGCGTCTTTTGTTTTTAGGATTTGAAAAGTAAATTCCTAGCCACGAAAAAATTAAGAGTAAAAAAAGAATATCTTGAATGTACTATTTTAACGTTTCAATGTGATGTTAATTTTGTCATCAACTTTTCAATGAATAAAAATAATGTATCCAATTTCAATATCGTTAGTACGTACGCGTTAACACGATTTTATATTTTATTTTCTTACAAGTTAGAGAATTTTTCAAGTTCTCTCAAATGTTGAAAGATCGGTCATTTTTGTCATAGCTTTGCATTGATCGCGTTAATTTGAAGTACTTCAGTCACGATTTATTCGTGTCCTTCAAAAATGAAAGACGGAAGAAATACTAAAGACTAAGAATTAAAGTCGAGCTGCCTACTTTTCAACTCACTTGAATAATAATTATGTTCGGTGGTACTGGTGTGGTGTTAAAGGATCGAGGATTTCGTCATTCGTACCATTTTTCCTCTAAACTCGTCACACACAGTGTTACGAAGAGTGTACCGTTTCAAAACCTACAATATTCATTTCTACAGGTGTAGAAACAGGTGTGGATTACAGGATCAACGATTTTGTCGTTTGTAGCGCTTTTTCTCTAAACTTGTAATACAGTAATCATTAGCTGTACTACTTCAAAATCTGCAAAATATTCATTTGAAGCATCAGAGCAACCAAAGAGGTATAGCAAAGAAGCTGCCACCCAGTATATCGATCTGTGCATTACGATGATACAAAGTCGGCACTGAAATGCACGTACCGCACACATAAAATCGTTCTAAGGGGGAAAAAACGAGTTCCTCGACACACGCGAACATACACCTGCAAACATATACATAGAGAAATTCACGTATAGATACGGTAGGAAAGGAGATCGCGTAGGAGATCGTTTCGAGTCATCATCGATACGCTCGGTATTACGAGGCAATCCTATAAATGACAATGTCCGTATGTGAATTATGGATTCGTCTAACGATCGAGTCCGCCGGCGTGTCGATAGAACTTACGTACACCCTCCTGTTCGAACAATGAAATGAATTATGAATCGATCGAAGAACGTTTAATGCGATCCTATTCGTTATCGAATATATTCCGGCCGTGGACGTATGCTAACGAGCTGTAGACACCGATTGATTTATGCCAAATCTTAATATTCCGAATGCTTAATGGCTCTGGATATTCGTTTCGCGGAAGTTCGATTTTTTCTTCCTTCTCTTTCTCTTATTCGTTGGAGATTTGACGACGGCGTTAGAGTGAGAATGATATTTTCATGCCCTTTTTTCCCTTAGCGTTAATTCTTTTATGATTAGGAATTTACGCCTCCGATTTTCGATCAACTTTCCTTTTCTATTATTGGAAACTGGATAATTCGAGTGGTAACAAAATGAAAATGGTACTTCAGAATTTTTCATCGTTGAGGATTAATTCTCTCAGGATTAGGATTTCGATGATGAAGACGACATTAGAGTGAAAATGTCCCGTTGTGTACATTTTACATGTTTACTATCTCATGATAAATATAAAAATAAATTTATTGCTGAAACGTAGTTTTCATGTAACTTTAAGAACATCTGTATGATAAAATAATTAAGTAGATAAAGATATTTAATTCTGACGTATTTTCCTAAGAACAGCGAATGATATGATATAGTGTTTAGTAAAAAAATCGATTAATTGTGGAATATTTGTAATAACGTTTTCTTGGAATTCTGTATTTAAAAGAAAATCAGTATCATGTTTGGTCCTGCTGATAAAATGGTTACGGTTCAACGTTATCTGGCAAAATAGGGCACCATGATTGAACAGAAAACACAAATGTCAGTGTCTAATTAGTTCTTGTAATTATACCAATTCTTCCTTGCCATTTGAATAATTTTGAATTCTCTTTCAAGCACTGATAACACAACCAATTTTAAATAGTTTTAGGAAAGAAAAGATTGTGATTAAGAAGAAAAGGGTCGCCAGCAGTCGTGTTTGAGGTTCGTGCAAACATAAACCGCCTCATAAAATAATAGAACATCGGAATAGGCAATTTCACGTCGAATATGCGACCCGTTGAGAGCCCTTTAAATCATTTACGAACGAAGATGTTATAATCTCGGCCAGTGTCGAACGATAAATTTTCTCCTGTCTTGGGTTTACTGCTGTGCAACCGTAAGTCAACCAATGATCTTTCCAATGGTCCTTTTTTAACCTTACACATGCATATATAATAATCTTTTCAAGTAATAATACTCTTTAAACATGATAGAATAATTTTTTTAATGGGATAATATCGTAGTAATTATTGGGTATAAAACGTCAATTGTTATTAATTTAATCCTGTACGGGACTCTATAAATGTACACAGAAGTTGATTCCACTATGCTAAGTGGTTATTCGCAATTTTATATTTGTTCAATTTTTCATTAATTTCATATCTTTATCTTGATGGACATAACTAAAGAAGCACAACCTAAATGGTTATTTATTTTGATTATTAAAAATCATAACGAGAGATGATTTATAAGCAATCTTTTTATTTTTGATCTTTTTATAAGCAAAGGAAAATCTGGTTACAGCAGGTTAACGACATTTTAAAACTCTTGTTCTTCATTTTTAGGTTCCCTCGACTCTTTATTCGTTTTGTCATTGACCGCCATTAACTGTACGAGCAGATCGTCTTATAATTCCATTATGCTTGGCAGGAACAGGCCTGACATTACGGGTAATGGAAGACCGTCAGGATCTAATGACTATAACCAGCTCGCAAAATCATTTCCATCGGCGAATCTTCATTTATATTTTCATAGTTCAAATATTTCTGTATTATCTTCGTGCGGTCGGAAAGATCGTATCGTGTCGACGACTTCCATCGAAAGTGCATCTCAAAACGTTGTCTGCTTTCTATAAATGTGGTCATGATTCTTTCGAATTTCTCTGTTTTAAATGGAAATTTTGTAAAGAAACTCTTCATAAACAAATATCGATAGTTCATAATACGAACATACCTATTTATATTATATTCACATTATCAATATATGCTATGTATAAATATTGATTCAATCTGATGCTTCTTTCTATCCTTTCTCTTTTTTTGTTTCTTCTTTTCCTCCTTCTCTAACCATCTCTTCCCCCTTCATTTCCTTCATCGCTCCTCACTCTATTCCCTCCATTTCTTCCGTTTCACACGCTTTTAATTACCATTCAGTTACCGCTAGACAATGACAACAGTTTCTATAAATTTTTGTAAATGTAACCAAAGGAATGAAACTTCAACGGAAATTCATTTCATCCATTAGATATCACAGCAAGTACAATATTTCTATTTTTGCGTATCGTATACACTCTGCGCATTTTCAGCATTTTGAGATTCCTGTAAATGCATAAACATCCGCATCCCCACTAATTGCAGTATTAAAAATTCTTATCCAACAGACAAACGAAGAGAAAAAAGAAAGAAAGAAGGAACGATTATATGTAAAAATTCTTTAATTCTCTTTAATTATACAGTCTTAAAAAATTTTCTTAAAAAAATTCCCGACGGAGAAACCAACTAGAAACCAACCTCATCGCGGATTTCGCGGTTTATCGCAGTGACCTTGCCGCCGAAAACCGAGGAGAAACTCAACGAAAGGAAGAAAATGGCGGTGGAGGCGGGTGGACGGGCCTGTTTCACCGGGTGGAGGAGGATAAGAGGGTTGTACGCCTTGCGGCGGGAGGCGGTAATTGCGTTATTACGTTAAAAGTGAGGTATCCAAGCGGCCGCGACATCGCCGCCGCCGCAACTTTTCCATGAAACGCGTACGTACAGTGGCCCATCCCTACAATCACTACACCCCCCTAGTTTGCCCCGGTGCCGGGGCGAATGTAAAATACAGCGGTTCCGACGCAAATTCGCGGTTACAGACGAAGGTCTGTCCACCGCGAGTATACCTTTGCATCGAGAATTTGCGATGGTGATGCTGCATCCAGTTCTTTCGAACGGAAGTTATGTCTTCTTTAGAACTTCAGCCAGTTGTAGGTGGTAGTTTTGATTTTTCTTCCTTTCTTTTTTTTTTTTTTTTTTTTTTTGAAAGTAAAGTTTCGTTTTGTTCTCTGAGCGAAGAGTAGTTTCTCCCTTGGAAAAATTGCTGTTGAAGAACAAGTTTGTAGTTGGCGTGGGAGATTTGAATTGAAGAACGAGGGTATAGAGTTGAAGGATTTGAGATCTAAAGAGTTGCTGTGCCGAGAAGTTTGATATATCCATCTCAATCATGTCTGAAACAATTCATTTTCAACCTTCGCCCTGCATGCAAACATGCTCAAACCTAATTCAAACAACCCCATATATCAACCAGCTTATTATATATTATATGAAACGTATGTTACTTTTTAAAACCAACGATACTTCTATTGTCTATGTGCCTGAACCTACCATCTTTTTCCCTAATACAATTTATACTCAACCTTGCATCTACAAACATGTTCAAACTTTAACCAACCTATATCGATCTCTCTTTTCCAAAATTCAATCAAAACCCATCCTTGAAAATTTACAATGCTTCTGTAGACGAGAAGTCTGACGTAATATCTATCATCCTATTTCTAACACAATTCATTTTTCACCTTTCTACGTGTATGTATGTATACGCAAACAGAGTCAAACTCATCAGAACCCATCTGTTATTCCTGAAACGCGACAGCACTCCTGTAGTCAAACAGTTCGGCATAATATCGATCGCTCGTCGTATATCATTTCGATGGATCCTGGCGTGTCAACGGTGGTATCGCGTCGCAAGATCGAGATCCTCGGTGTCTTCGCCGCGGACGGGACTTATGCGAACGCTGCGCGCGTATAAGTGGCCCGTGTTCCCACGCTGGAGCAGCCTGGAGGGCTTCCCATTCCGCTATCGACTCACATTGGCGGGTATCATGTAGGTATGTATGTATCTTCGTACTTGGCTGGCCATGTACAGGGTGTACCGGTGGAACATATTGGCCCAGGATTTCGTGAGACGAATTAACAATGCCCTCCTCCATCAGTATCAGGAAGGAGACTTGTCCTCCCTTTGTCTCTGCTTCTCTCTTTCTTAATACTTTCGTCAAGCCGAAATAAAGATATTACGAAACCAAGGAGACGAACTGCTTCGATAAGCTCAAGTTTTTTTTAAATTATATATACACTGGTTATATTGTGCTTCTCTCTTACTTAATATTTTTATCAAACGAAAATATAGATTCTTATAAAACTAAGGGAATTAATTGCTCTTAGATAGTTTCGGCTTTTTTGACGTTTCTGAGTCTTAGAACTAAGTGTACGAAGCTTCACACAGCAGAAGAAAGTAGCAAATAAGTACTTTTTTAAAATAAATCGATGTCAAAATTCCGTCAAAATGCATTGATAGAATTGTAATTAAAAGGCTCATTAAACGTTCTTTTATAAAAGACAACATGTTTTGCTGATGGAATCATATAGAAAGTTCTAATAAGTTAACAGAAATTTTACTAAACAGCAACCCTTGTTTTTAAATTAAACATTTCTTAATTCCTAGAGCTCGTCTAACATTATTTAAATCCCACTAATATAATACTTCTGTTCATTAGCAGATTTCTAGTTGAAAATTTCCAGAGAACAAGTGCTCTATGTTCAGTATGCAAATGGTTTACTCGCAAAAATCCCTTGGCTCAGGAAAGGACGCATTTTTCCAACGAAAAAAAAAGGGAAGACGTTTAACCCGTTCACCGACCCCTCTCATTTATCGTAAGGCGAACAGCATGCAAGTTACGTCGAGCCTGACACTCACCTCGCAAATCTTTCTTTGTCCTGTACATTCTCGTTCTCCAGCCTTCTATATTTACACCCGCTAGGATCATCCTCGTCGGATCTGCAAAGATACAGGCGTTTATGATCATTTAGAACGACGTTCTAGGTCCAATTATTATTGTTATTCCTGTATCTCATTACAATAGGAATTAATTAGTTAAAAAGACATTATGTATTTTTTAATATTTCAAATGAATTATGTCAAACATGAAAGTAGAGATTCTACTGATAGAAAATAAGTATAGGGAAGGTAATCATTGTACATTCTACATGTTGCAGTTGAATCTATGTACATATATTGATTTGTCGTTGCATAGTGTCTCAATTATATTTCATATTCAATAAGAACATAATTATGTAATATATAAGCTTTGCTTTTTCAGTCAATTAGACCATCGTTATATAGTAAAGCAACAGACTATCAAAAATGGATTTTGATTTTCTTATTTCTTATTTTAGGAGCGGGATTGATAGAGTCCATTTTTTACAAATTTGTCAATTACGTTATCTACGTAATACGATTACTGTTCAATTTTCAAAAAACAGATGGTTTATTTCAACAAGGTTATTTTAACTATGCTATAAGTTTATCAATATGTGATTAATTTATAATTTACTGTATATGTCAATATCCCTGAAGACATTAGCAAGTACACCTGTGCATAAAAATACCCGATATCTAATATTTCAAACTACGAGACATGAAAAAATAAACGAGCGAAATAAAATAAAACAAGGTGAGGAAGAGGCACGTGGCAAAAGCCACGGTCGTCAACGTCGATCGGCATAAATAGAAGATTCCGTTGCGCAAAAAAGCCACGCGAAAACTCTTCCTCGACCTTCTCGTTCTCGTGGAACGTCGTTACTCGAGGTCCATCTGCCGTTTTAACCGATCGGATATTCTATGTACGTCGTGAATAAATGTCGCGTCGCCGATACGTCGTAGTGTAATCACTTCCGGATTACCAAACGCGACACGAGGCCTTACAAAATTGGCCGTCGCCTATCCAACTTCCCCAAATCTGGATCGTTCGTGTAACAGTAAGCGCGAATAGAGAAGACCCTCTCATGCAATATTCACGCGAGCATTCTGCTCTCTATATCACTATGGTGACGAAGTCGCGTTCACGTGGCCGAGTTTGAAGGATAAATATGGATTTCGATATGAATTTCATTGTAATTTTCAGACGGGTCTAAATATATTGCCTGGTCAAGGCCGTTTATTCTACGACATTTGGTTCTACTATACTATTCGGCTTTAGTTTTCTATAGGCTCGCAGTTATGCGGGGTGGAATTGCAGATTAAGCAAAGGTTCGAAGTTATAAATTATGAGACATACCTCTATTCATGAGTCACGAAACATTTATCAGTTGTAAATGCAGTAATATAATTTTTAAACATTGCACAGACTTGGATTCTTGGATACGTGTGATGTTATATTCGTTTAATTAGATTCTAAAGGGTTTCAGAAGTTTTAGGTAAGGAAAAGCGTGTATTAATTAAATATAATAAAACAAGATTTTTTCTAAAAAGAAAAAAAAAGAAAAACATGGTCAAGGAATATTCTATGTAAATTATTGAAATATTTTCGAGTATTCTTTTAATTAATTTTAAATCGTAAAAGTCACACTTTATAATTGATTAATCGATACAGTCGGGAATACCTTACAATTTCCTCTATATCTCAATAAAAACTTCATTTTTTCTTACTAGAGGTATAATCCCTTCTTTGATATATGCATCTGTTCTCGGCAATACGTTCTCTTTCTTGCCTAATCAACAATTTGTCTTCGTCTTCGTTCTTCAGAGAAGAATATATGCTACTAATGTTAATTTGTCAAATTACTACATGCCCGGTGTGAATGTACTGATTTGACCAAGGTACGAAAGATATAGGTACACTTGATTTATACTTTAGCGTTTCTAAGCCTGGTATCTTCCCCATTTTAACTTGTTCTTGATTAAGGTTCTCTTAGTGTAACCGATCAAGATTGAACATTAAGATGAAAATCTTTCAAGATGGAATATTAAAATAAAAATATTTCTCAACCACCCTGTCCAAGGAAAAAATCAAACGACGATACGAAAGAATAAGAGTCAATAACAAGAATGATCTAATTAAGGTAGACTTAGAAGAAGAAGAAAAAGAGGAAACGTGAAATGGCAGGAAGAGTGAAGGATGCATCGTAAATCCGTCATTGGCATCTCGTTACTCCGGTGTCAGCCGCGTACCCTCGATCAAGCGGTTCTATTAAGCACAGGATAGAAAATTGTGCTGTCGTTGGCCGCACTACTACATATACAAATCCAGTCGATCGTCAAGCTACTGTATCAAGCTAATGTACGCTAGGGATGGGATCAATTTCGGTATGTGTTCAGTACATATTCATAACTATATCGTATAACCTATTTGAAACTTTTCAAACATATTCAAATTCACCATATATCCGATTTCGCCCCTAGTTCTTAATTAGTATTAATTATCCTTTAATTATATCGAGTCGCGTATATACCCATAAATACGCCTTATTACCTATTCGAAACTTTCCAGTCATATTTGAGCCCATTTACCTAATTTACATCATAACTAGATTGCTTAATTTACTCTCAACCCTAACTCTCAATTTACAGCAGCGATCCTTTAACTATTTCGGCCAGTATACACTTTCATAACTGTACCACGATATCTATTCGAAACTTTCTAGTCATATTCGAGCCTATTTGCGATATACTTGATCCCATCTCTAATGTACGCCTCTGACCCTGAGCGAAAAACCGAGATCCCCTTCCTCCATCCCCTTCCCTTGCCCATACATACATTTTTCTCTTCCTCTGCCCTGGCAAACGCTACACTGTGCTACAGCATCAGCATCTGCCCCCTACCACTCTACCCATAGGTAACAGAGGTGGTGGCGGTGGGGGTTGTAGGGCCCGTACTGTATCCGGGTACAACGAGAAGGCCCCATATTCCTTCACCGTCCCTCTTCCCCTCCCTTTCCTTATACTCGCTCTGTATGTCTGCCAGCTTTGAACCTCTTTTTCTGGTCTCCTTTTTCTTTTTTTTGCCACGAGGAGTCGGATACACAGCGAGACGAGGAGAGACGATAGGACCCGGAGACTTATGGAGTACATAATGATGCGGCTCGCGGTATTACGTCGACTTAACAGATACGTATGCATGCTTGGTAGCCAGGGAACACGCGGTGTCCCCGGACATGGGCCCGAATCTTCTCGACCACCGTAAGAGGCCGCCGCTTTTGGGGACCCAGAGGGAGGGGATTTTGGGATTCATTGAGACGTTGATGCCCGGTGCGTGGCGGAGATCGGTTAGGAGATTTGCCGCGTTTGGGTGGTAGGAGTGAGGATAGTGGAGGGCTCTTGGGATTATTTAAGCTGTTTGTTTGACAAATCGGTTGACTCCATGAAACAGGGGAAACCAATGAAATTATATAAATAGACTGTGGACTTTGATGCACTTATGGGAAATCTAAAAGTGCAAAATTGTGTGAAGTTCACGTGAAACGAAGAAATATACCGAGATTTAAAAAATTTTGTTAAATTTTAAAGTATAGTCAACCACTTTGATCTGTGGGCATGGCTTATTTGTGTTAGATTTTAATTGGTCGTCTTTGTAGTCATAGGTTGTAGATAATTTAGGCCATACTTTGGACAAACAGGTGCTGCGAGGAAATCTTTTTTTATATTTTTTTCAACTGGAATTTGAGTAGAATTTCAGTACTGTAATTCAAATGTAAAATTATTAGATATCACCTATGATGCAATAATATAATTCAGGAATTAATAATTCATATTAATTATTTTCTTCTTTCGTGTTCTTTAAATGAAATTTTCAATGATCGTTTTCCTTCATATTTATCGTATTTATTTTAATTATTTGAAACGATTTGGAGAACGCGTTAGAAATCGTAGGTAACGACATTTTGGATATCGATGGTAGAACACGGTGAAAGTGTCTAGTATAGTGATTCAGAGGGGGACCGCGCACGTGTAGATTTTGCAGTCAGATCACAAATCTCTGTATTTCTCGGATCTTGGAGCATTCGATAATTTGTAGCCACGAACGCCGTGGGAATGGAGTCTCGATTCTGATTTTTATCTTTCTTATCTGGTTAGTAAATCATCGGAAGCAAGCAACGCTAGATCTTTGTGTTACGAACCAGGAATTATTGCGTTCTCCAACCCTTGCACTGCTCTAGCTTATTAAATATGTTGTATTTGTTCATTTTTATTTATTTTTCATTCGTTTCTTGTTGACTTATTTTATTCTTTTCTATTCATTATTCTGGTCCATCTGTTACATTTCAATAATCAATTGTTAAAAACTATTATATATCTTTCATATTTCCCTTTGTTTTCATGAAAATTAGTTAACATTTGATTAAGTTAAATTTAGTTACCACATCGAATTCATAAAAATCTTACAAATTACGTAAAACGAATCTAACCGAACCTTCCGGCTATAAATTGAATATTTTTATTTTCTATTCATTCCAATAAAATCCAAGTAAAATTTATTCAAACAAAATTTAATCGAACCACTTATCAAATTTCTCAATTATATTCGTATAAAAATTCTACAAGAATTTCAAGGTCCCAATGATATAAAACAATCCCAACTAGATCTCACCCGTTACAAATTAAATTGTGTAAAAATTCTACAAAAGATCCAAGACTACAATTGCTATTATATAAAACAACCTGATCAACTCTCTCTCGATAAAAATAAAATACATCTTCCCAATCACCATGTACGATTACCCAACCGTGCAAAAACGTTCGAACATAAAACGAAGAGCTTCTTAACGGTCTTGCAAACGCGCGAATCTCATCCCAGGAACGTGCGACAAAAACAACAAATAATAGCTTCGTTAATCCGGGAACAGCACGTTCCCTGATCGGCCATTATCCTGCGTATAAGGATCGTAATAATGTCTTGATAACCTTTCCTCGACCGGTTCCTCTTCCTCTTCTCCTTCGTATCGGCTTGCGTTAATGAGATGCGTCGTTACACGCGTTGCGATCGATCTTAACACGCGGCGAATAGCAACGATCGTCGCCTTGTACGTTCAGGGATTTCTTTCTGATTCGTTTGTTTTTGATAGAGACGAGATCGATTTGTTAACTCGACGATTGGGGAAGATATTAACACGTTAATGTTTAGGTAGTCGATCGAGATCAATTACGATAAAGATAATAGAGGAGAAGAATGAAGAATAGTGGGGATACCGTTGATGAATTGGTGAGGAGATGATGGAGTTGATAGAATAGAAGAGAACATTTTACAAATATTCAAATCTGTAGACTGTATCGTACCAAAAATCTTACGTTTCTAGAAACGAAGCGTAACGATCTTCATTAATCAAGTTTTACTTCGTTAACTCCTACGGTACATTATCTAGGTAACTCTATTAAACTAACACGGTTATTAATCTCGTTCTTATTGGAATTTTTTCGACGATTTTATAGGACAAGTACCGGGATAAATAAGAAGATTCATGACTCGACGAATTTTTATATTTTTAATTTTTTTAATCAATTCCGATACTTCTATACAGCTCCGAAAAATAACTGCTTGAAGTTTCTCAAAATAAGCACTACTGTAGGTATCGAATTGTTATTGAAAGCTATTCGATGATCACGATATTTCTCAATTCTGAGAACGGCTGGAAGCTTGAGAAATTTTTGGATCTTTTCAATCTGAAAAACATGCGCGACCCACAGACAAACTATACTTCAACTCAGAGATATTTTCCATAGACGCGATACTTGTTTTTAAATTAACTTTCAGAACGAAACACTTAACACCACATTTTAATCAAGTACTCAACTTCAAGTTTTAAATTAGTTTATCAACAGAAATATTTAAAATTCATAATACATGAAAAGCTACCACTGCTTATGGGTTAGATAATGAACTTTCAAAAATTGTATTATAAAATACACGAAATTAGACAAAGAGGGTAAGACCTAAGAGCTTTACGAAATGAAAGCAGAGGACCGAAATAATTCGAGGAAAAAACAAAAGAAGAAGGGGAGTCACGTGATACGGTGGCCTCTGTTCAGGTTACGGTGGCGCCTTTTTGCATTTTTCCAGCTCGACACCGTGGTCACGACTTTGACCCCCTTGTCCCCCTGTTCCTCCCCCTTTTTCTGCTCGTTGTCTGCGATCGTCCTCGTACATTTACGTTCGCCATTCCTCTACGTCCACGTGTGCTACATCCACCTAGGCTCCTTCCTGTAGTACGTCCGACACTCGGCCCGTATCTGCAGCCCAAGCCGTGTACTTTGGATGCAACTGATCTGCCTCGTATACAGGATCATGCAAACATTACGGTCCTGTAGGGTCAATTCTTCATAGAGTTCGATAAAATAGCGCAGACGAAAAGACGTGCAAAATGAAGCAATAGCAATTATACTTAAAATAAAATGACTAATCAACAGACTCTACCGAATCTTTTGCTATCTTTCCAAAATCTCGCCAACCTCAAAGAAGCTAGTACTTCACTAAAAACCACCAAAATATTACTCATCCTGTCATCAACTACGAAGCAATTCCACAAAACGCAAATTCCAACTAACCTCGACCACGACACTCCATAAACAACGTTTCCAGATCCAGGACTTAGTCATGACTTAAATTGAAATTACGTGACGAGAACATTACCGAATTTTCGACTATCTTTGCGAAGCTCCTCCAACATCCAACAAACTAATGCACCCTAATTCCCGAAATGTCATATCCTCATACTCTCATCGGTTTCTAGACAATTCTATAAAACACTAATTCCAATTAACCTCGGCCACGATACCCCATGAACGATGTCTCGAGAAATGCAAGGTTAGCCATAACCTAAAAAGAGGATCGAAAGGAGGAAACCAAAGTAGAATCGACGTGAGCCGAGGGTAAGAAAGGCGCAGCGCAAGCGAGCAGAAATGTCCAGCGACGGTGACCAGAAATCTAACACCTAGGCGGTAGGTAGCGTGAGTTTTTTTCATTAGGAGAACGGCGATCGAACGGCGGCGAGTGTTCGCATATTAAAAGGAAAGAGCGAAGCTATTGGCGGGCCCGGGGAACGGGCCCAGGAGGCGGTCCATCGTTCTCCGACTCCGGGACTCTTATCCGTTCTCCGCCGACCTTATTGGTCACCGCCTCCCCGATCGTTCCTGCCGACCCTCTTCTTGTACATACGCCGACTTCTTGCACCGAGTTTTCCGCGAGCCACGATCGCTATACAAGATTCTGTAGAGTAGAGTGAGGTTGGCTGGAGACTCGGGTTACCTGGATTAGCTAAGTGCAGATTCAACCCTTTGAATGATTAATACTTGTAGGTGATGAGTAGCTCGTTTCAGGATTATTTAATTTATTCTAGTATCAATTGTGATTTGTATTGCATTTATAGTAGAGCTCTATTTATCGGAATAGAATTTTAGTTAATACCCAATTAAAGCTATATTTCTGTTGAAACTTGTCTGGGCTAGCGCTTATCTGAATGTTTTTGTACGAAGGAACAGTCATTGGTAATGGAAATAATCGGTGACTTTTCATTATACAAAGTGTTTGTCTCCAAAGTTCACATAGATAGAATTCCACTGATTTCGTAGAGCTTCGCCGAGGAGTTTGGACTATTTGCATCAGATAACTGGAGGTTAAATCTTTGAGTGACAAATATTTATAGAGGACGAGTGATTTGTTTCAAAATGATTTAATTTAATGTTCTTTGTTTTTAGTATTAAACATCATCTGCTTCGGATTTATAGTACAATAGAACTGCATTCATTGAAACGAAATTTTAGGATAGTACTCGATTAAATGCACATCTGGTGACACGTGACTGAATCTGCTTATCGTGAAATCTTACTATATGAACGACAAATCACAATTACAATCGATACAATTACATCATACCAGGCTTTCAATTGCGAAATTTTACACGTGAAGTAGAAAAATAAGTAAATAATGGTATCAAATATTGGTAACTTGTGGTGTACTACTTACGTAAGAGCTAATTAATATTTCACCACTTAGACTGATCAATTAGTACGTAAATACTATAATAAATACAATGGTATATCAATACTATCTATAGCCACTGTACATTAAAAAACTTGTCAGAGAGTATTCGTCAGAATCAATGTCATCAACATCGCTCCAATACCTGTTGCACCCTCACAGGAACTCTCACCCTCGAATTCAATGAACCGATCACTCACGCCTCTTTCCACCTCTTACCAAAATCTCCTCACACTCTCCTCTCTTCCTTTTTACTCGATAAAAACGTAGCAAAAATAGAGCAATTTATCTGGATCGTTTCAGTTCGTTAATCATAGCGGAACGGTTCGACGAATGGAATTACTTCCCGGCAACAATAGAATCACAGGAAACAAAAAGGGAGAAGAAAGCATCGGAGCGCACGTTCGCGCGAAGGGTGGATTTTCATCGGTTGCCAGAAAATTTCTGGGTCGTTTTAGGTCGTCCGGACCGCGACGAAAGATACAATGTGAGTGGACGAGAATCGGGGTTTGAGCTTCACGGTAGAATGGAACGAAAACGACGATGAAGGGGAACATTCTCACGGCTGAGGAAACTCTTATTGTTGTTTCCGATACAAGTATAGGGGGCTCGCCTCGAGCGGAAAGTCACGCGACCAAAACGCAAAAAGGAAGAGGAAATTAGAGGGAGATCCGCTTAATTGCCGGCCGAACGTTTGCTACCACCCTGTTCATGCACCGTGTAACTGCTCTATCGACTCTAGCTCCCACTTTCTACCCATAATCTCGCTCTTTTCTCTCATTTTTGTTATTACACGCTCGTTTAAGAACGATTACGCCACTTTCCAGGCTGTTTAGGCCACATTTTGGTTGCCGGGTGAAAAGTTTTTTAATTAGTGGGTGGTCGGTTGTTTTTAAGAGGGGATGTAATTAACGAAGTTTCGCTCTGTTCTGAACATCGTTTGGAGAAAGAAGAGTTGCTATCTATGTAACAAGCTTTCTTAACTACGTTATGGTCTTTGAATTTTTATATCCCAGTCTCGTTCTCCTTTTAACGTATAAGAAGATTCGTATTGCTTTGGGGGAAGAGTTTGATACAAGAATGAAACTCTTAATCGTAAGACTCTTCCGTATTTTTCTCTTCATAAGAAACTTTTCGAAAAAATGATCCTTAAAGATAGATTCAAACGATAAATAATCGCTATTATTGAAATAACGTACACAAATTTACTAAAGAGTAAAATGGAATATATTTACGCGAAGAAGCCTTGAAGGAGGATTATCAGAGAACGATAAAAATTCAACGAGAAGAATCTGTGCTGGATAGTGTTATCGGTGGATTCCTCTTAAATACGATGCAGGAAACACAAGCTGTTCCGATGATAGCCACGAGCTGTCCGCCTAATGCCAACCAGCTTAACGTGGTACGCGTCGACCAAACAAAACCCGGTGCTCGCGGAATTCGTCACGTAGTAGAGATTTGTGGCCGTTCGCGAATTCACGCGGCCGATTACCAGATCATTACGTTACGTAACATCCTAACCACTCGAGAATTCTTCGCCTCGGCCCTGTTGTTTTTAGGACGGTATACAATAATGGCGGATAACAGAAAATTTCATACTGATACATGATGAACTTTAGTAAATTTTAAATCTTACATATCTCTTAATTTATTTTCAATTTCTATATTTTATATATACACTTTTATTCTACATTTAGACATTTTTCGCCATCGGCGGCAGACATCTAATCTGCGATGTACTTGATATTATATTAAATATACAAACGAATAATTTAATCTTTTTAATGAAATTCAAAGATTCAATGGACTTCAAGGTTTAATGAAATTCAATGGACTTTGATCCATCTATTAGGTTGACAACTAAGTGATTGCGGATTTTGGCAATATCACCTCATGACAAATTAGCACCAAAAAAGAAGGACGTTCTGTGAAATTGCCGCGTGACGACGATGGACCACACATTGCTTCTACTATGAAAGACGTCATAATGAGTCTTGCTCCGCACGTCTTGCAGCAGCCAGCTTATTCGCTAGACATTACTCCTTCGGATTACTAATTGTCGGATGCAACGCGCCTTGTCCGATACCCACTTTCAATTAGAAGATCAGACACAAAAATCACTTGACGATTGGATCTTGTCTAAAGACGCAGCATTTTTCCACCATGCAATTCATCACTTACCTGATAGATGACTCAAAGTTATAGAAAGCAACGGCGAAATACATTTTGATTGAACAACTTGCTGTACCTTTTTTAAAATAAACTTTGAATTTCATTGAAAAATTTGGTTTCTTTATTTATATATACATTATTTATTTATACGCGTAATATTTATTCATTGCTCTTATTGATGGACTATTTCTGTATATTCATATTTTTATGAACGCAATCAAAGAAATTGAATGTAAATACAAATTTGTTATGTACATTGAACGTCATAATGAATATTTTTTTATATTTTTCCGTGTTATAGCATCAGGTAGATGTTTTACGTTTAAATTTCCTACGAATGTTGAAATTAAAAAAATGTTTAATTTAAAGAAATCTATCTTTATCTTTCGTAATTGTATACGAAATCCTAAATAAAAACTTTATCTAATTAATATGATAACAAATCGTTCGATATATCATCTAATTCACAATAGACGCTTTTCTCTCGAGGAGTCGTTGAACCGGATGAACAGACGACGAGAAAAGTATGTTTCAAGATTGAGGCGGCCGTGCTTATTATTTTCGTTCATAATTAACTGCTTATTAGTAACGCTCGCTAAACGCACCGCGTAATGCATATTTATGTCATACAACGTGTATCGACACGCATCTTCATACGAGCCATGATTGTTCAGCAAAATTAACGTATTACAGACGAATAATTCCTGCGTCTAACATACGCGAATTAAAATCTCAACAAAGAATCATTGTTACAAATATCGTACCAACCGAAGAAAATTTATTTTAATGGTTCAATCTAACTATTAAATTGTTGCATAAGATCCAATTTATTTTAGATTTAACTCTTCAATCGAAAGCGAAGCTCCATTCATTGAAAAGTGCAGGTTTATTTATTAGAACGATGATTAATGTATTTATTGATGCATTATTTAAAAGGTAAGAGTTTATGAAAAATGTTAAGTGGTTTCTTCTTCTTAAATGTATTCTTTTGTAATCCCTTCTGATCCTTTATCAAGCTTAACGGTTAATATTTTCTTTCCATTATTATTCTTGTGTTAGGCTTTCGCTCATTATAAGCTTAGGTAATAAACGGCATACAAATGTATTTTAAGTAGAAAATTAATATCTTTTATTATAAAAGTATACCGGTACGTATTATAAGTAACAATTTTTCTTCTTTTGGTATAGTGTTGATTTACGCTATCCCTTTGAGTGTTATCTCTATCCTTGGTAGATATTGGTAATTAATATCGCATCGTCTTAAAATGTCATAAATGAAGGTATACTATTTTAGTATTCGAGGCAAATTATAAATATATGAAATACTGGAGTTTACTTAACGACTAGTATTTCATATATCAACATATGGTGATCTAACATATCAAAATATTGCTATTCTCTTTTTCTTATATCAATAGCTCACATCAAATTTACCTTAAATTTGTTTCGATTAGGTTTAGGAGATAGTTAAAAATTATTTTTATACCCACACAAGACTCTAGTTTCTATCTTGTTGTTCATTTCTATTTTAATGTATCAAATAAGTCTCAGCCTAGCACAGTATGATTTGGCTTAGCTTTCCACCAGATTTCCGCTTTAAATTCCTTTTCCGAAAGAGCATTAGACTAAGAAACGACCCAGTTAACAGATTAGAACGCTCATTAAAGAATTATAAAAGAACATCACACAGAAAAGAAACAGGAAGAAGAACGAAACGGAGAAACAGAAACGAATCGCAATCCATGGAAAATCAAATCACTTCTCGTGCCATCTCTTTGAGATGGTCGAGAGGCAACGATGATCTCGTAAAAACTAGCCAGATCCCCGACTGATACATCATCAAGGCTACGAGAAGATTCGTTCGTGACGCGGCTAACCGTAAGAATGTCCGGGAACAGTAGTTGACGAAGAAGACGAGGAACAGGAAGAAGAAGAGGAGGAGGAGGAGGAGGAAGAAGTCGATGGAGCGTGACTCGGTCGGATTCGACGAAAGTGAGAATAAACCGGCGAGGATAATGGCCAGACGATGGAAAAACCGCGTGGAGGATCGCGGAGGCGGCAGCGGTGGCGGCAGGGAAAAAAAAGCCCCTTTCACGGCTCTACCACCGGCAACGACTGCCCTTTCGATAGATCGAGTTTTTACGCGATCGTAGAAATGCCAATGCTCGGCTACCGCTGTTCAGGGTCTCTTTTCGTTTCCAACAAAGGGATCTTTATACCCCTGTTGTCGACGTGTGAAGATAGAAAATAGCAATAGCTGGAAAGCGAAACGGGTTATCCGATGTTCCTCTTTCGTATTTCGTGTTCTTCGTTTATCTTCTTTTTCTGCTCAGTTTCCTCTTTCTGAGGTGGTTTTGAATAAATGAAATTAATTTAGAAAGAGGAACGAGACTAGGGGTAAATTTGTAATTTTGTCAAACTTCTTGCAATTCTTTTGAATTAACACATTAGTATTCCTGCGAAATATTTTCAGACTAATAGGTCGCCTGATGTTTCTTAATCATCTTCGTTTCTTTGGTCTGTTCCTTTTTCCATTTCGATACCCTTTCTGGTCTTCTGTATCGGATGAAATTAATTGCATTTAATCAATTACATATTACAATCAATTTCATAAATTAATTCCATTTATTAAGTTACATAATTTCATAAATTAATTTCATTCGTTCAATTACATAATTTCATTCATTCAATTAATAAATTTCGATAATTAATTTGATAAATCAATTTTATGTGCTATTTATGCCGTATAAAATTCTGTGCTTTCGTTTTGATCAAACGGAAATTAAATGGGGAAAAGATTTCGTAGAAACGATATCGCGTTGATTGAAAAACAGTCACGGAATAAACATTATAACTCCGGAGGTATCGGGGGGCCGAAGTATGAGGAAGTCGTACGCGTACGCACATTCGTTTTTTAGTCCTTTTGTATATATAATGAACTCTGCCGTTGGTTACACAAGACATTGTACAATAATGAAGCAATTTACTTCCGCCAAAACGTGACATTATTTATAATCCGTCCAACCGACGTGTTTTGGATATCATTGTAAAAATTTGCCGATCTTGTAATAAACTGTTTACATACCATCTACAAGTATTATGTTCGACACGTTGTAGGTTAAAGATCACATTGGAAAAAATTTAATTGTGTTCACTTAAGCAATGTTACTTTTTATGATTTTTTTTATGATGGTGTAGAAATGAGAGAAGATTTGGAAAATATTAAGAAGATTGTAAAGAGTGGATTAATTAAAAAAAATAGGTAAGCATAGTAAATAGGAGGAGAAATATGAAACAATAAGAATTACAAAAATTGCGATAATGTAAAGAAAAATTTCTATATAGACCAGAAGACTTTATCATTTGTTTAGAAAATTTGAATAGCTGAATTTAGGTATCGCAAGCGTTAAAGATACGAAAAAGGTAGCAAAGCGATTAAAACCGCTTTAAAAGTTATCAGTTCATATTCTTAGCCGTTGAAATTTCCTTTCTCGCAAATTTATTCGAATAACACATTTGACAAATAGTACAGTACTTCCTAATCTTTTAACGTTGATTAGTTTCTGCAAAATATTATATTCTATCTGCACATTTTTTCTCACAATAGTATATAAGTCAGTCGCATCGCTGGAAATTTGTTAGTCCATGAAATTTATTTCGTTTTAATCGTTCTAACAAAATTTGGTAACCGACGTAATCATAACCGATGACCACAGTCACGGTAAACATGTTAAATAAGAAATCCTTGTTAAAAATAAGACGAGAAAAAAATGAAATAAAAGAAGAAAAGAATAAAAATACCAGAGTAACATGGTATTAGCGCACTGTAAATACGTTTTCAAATTCGCTATCTATTCTATGTTTCCGTCCACGTGATGACGGTAAAGCGATTTTACGACGGTCCACGCTGTTTTTACGCGGATTTGGCCGATAATCCAACTATCTCGATTCAAAAACAACAGTAGTAGCTACCGTTTCTGGCCAATCGTCAAACCACGCGAAATTATTACCAATACGACGGGACTGTTTTGTCACTGATAACACGGTACGTGATAATTCTCATGTAGAAACTCGGCATTCGACGATGCTATTTCGATGATCGTCGTCCGTATCAAAGTTCACTTGGCCAATTAAGGCACTCCTTTCAATCGTCTCTTATGATTCTGTCCTCTTATCTTACATTGTTCTTTCCACGATTTCGAGTTTCCTGTTTCATCATCAAAATAGATCGATTTTGTAGATTTAATACTTTCTTAAAACATTAATCGAGTTTTGATTAATTTCAGAGATAACAGGGCGATTTTAATTTTACTCGACTGTTTGATTGTTCAGAGTTTGAGGAAACGATTGCAATCAAATACAAGGCATTGATCATATTTAACTCATTTTAATAGGTTTGCGAACGTATCAACGATCAATGTGGATTAAGGAGGTCAAATTGAGAAATTTCGGAAGTTTTATATAGCAAAGTCGTATAGTTTCGATAGCACATAGATGTTTTAGAGACGGTTAATGATTTTGATCGATTTAAACAATTCGATTTTAATGTTGGATTTGTTAATCGTTTAGATGACTCGACAAAAATGAAATGTAGAAACCAACGAAATTCTGCAAATGGACTAACATAGAACAGAGAAGAAGATTAATATTACCTTTACCAAACCTCCACCTCCTGTTTCCTTTTTTTATATAATACTTACTTACAATACTCTTCTAATCTTTTCTCCAAATTTCCACCAGAGTTTTTATAAAAGTATAACAAAAGGAAGGAAGAAAAATGGCAAAACTTGAAACTATTGTAATACTCTAAAAGAATTCATAGAACAGAAAAAGAGAGAACTAAACTTTCCTTCGCTAACAATAAGACTTGTCTCATTTTTCCAATATCTCTTTAACTTTTGTTCGGATTATGTTCCATCATAATGTAAATATAAAAATCCCCCTCTCCCACCGAAAAAAGAAACGAAAGAAAACTGATAATACTTCGAACTAGAAAGGATAAAAATTCGCTGAAAGGACACACATAGAGTAATCCTCGAAGTGGTTCAGTTAGAAATCCGGATTACTTTCGCGATAATCCTCATTGTCCGATCTATCTGGCATAAATCGACACGGTAATGGTCTGATAGAAGAAATTCCCGAACGGTAACCGCAGAAGTATCCCCCGTGGGCTATTGATTTAAGGGAATAGCGAATCCATGACCGCTAACACACGCTTGCCTCTCTCAATTTCAATAAGCAATTGCGAGAACAACGGTCACGATTTCAACGTGAAACTAGATCGAACACGACGCAGCATAGCTTGGAATTCTTTTGCCAGTCTCTCTTGTCCTTTCCGATCTCATTCTTTTTCCCTCCTTCTTTACTTTATTTCCTTCGTTAAACATGCAGAATAGTCATTTACAATTTAGAATTCATGTCCTGGTACTCACTTGACCACGTGTTTTCTATCGAGAACGATTTGAGGAGAGATAAACTAAACAGATAGAAAAAGGAATGAGTTGTTAATAGATCCGAGAATGTAGTCGTTTCTTGTTGGAATTTCCGATAGAATTAGCGGAATAGAAGTTTCTATGGAGTTGAGATTTAATGTGTCGTAATATTATTTGTAATTATTTCAATTCTGTCATTTCTTTTCCCTAATATTAGAAATACAAGAAATCTTGAGGATAAAGAAATGTATAATTATTTTCAAAATTGTTCGTTCTAAAACCTTCATTTTATTATACCGCCGAATGGTCAATAGTTGCATAAATATTTTTAGGTATTATTTTATTTTATTCTAATAACGCTGCATTGTTGTGAAACAACTCGTTAATAACAATTGCGAATTCCTATTCTTCTTCCTGTTAGAAAGATATAATTAATCGTCATTTTTTTCGTCGTAAGAAAAGAAAAATTCAATCGTAAAAAGTCAAAGGGATTTAGCGATTATGTATTCGATTGATTTTTCTAAATCTTTCTACAGACGACATATCAAGGTGTTGGAAATTAGAGTGTTAGTAAGCAAATCATGAGTTGAAGTATATAGTGGAAGTGATTCACATAATGATATTGTAACACAATGCAAGTTCTTTGTTTAAAGGAAAGATGCAGCGTTTCTTTTTATAAGGCCGCATCTTTTTAATCAAAGAGAAGACCAGACCAAGGCAGCTTCATAAGCATATGGGTCAAGAATTCACTTGGCCATCTTCTCGTGCTAATTATAACTATTCTATATCGATTACGCCGAACTGCGCGGTTTCTTTTTTTAAGAAAACAGCCTATTTCTTCAACGAAAATTCTAACAATGAACATACTAAATACTCAAAGAACTAACCTACGTAACTGAAAATATTAACTTCATTCCGTCCGCAAAATCAAGCCACCTATCCATCAAGATTATCTCTGATCTCTCTTAATTACAAACGAATTAAAAGCCAAACTACAACACATTAAACAGATTAAAATTTGTTTTCCACTCGACAGCTAATCTTCAACACTCTTAAGCCCTTCTCACACTCGTCTTAACTCAACTACGTTCTTTCCATCATTTCCGACCCGATGTTGTTTCTTGACATTAAATAATATTTCAAATTCGATTAAAATCCGAAAAAAATCGTCGCTGGTACGTTTCTTCGTCTCAATTTTACGTCGAACATTTTCTTGAAACACTATAAATCCTTCTCGTCGCTAACATGATAGAGACTCGAGTATTAAAATTCGAGGATCGTAGCAGAATTAAAATCCGGCGCCCCAAAGGAATGTAAGAAAAAAATCGAAATACACAAGTTACCTCCTTCTTTTCGACTGTTGCGCGTCCCCATGGGTCTGTTGCATATGATGGGGCGACAGGTTAGGCCCGTAAGAGAGCAGCTGACCTCCGGCGCTGGGACACGCCGGCGGAGGCGGCGGGGGCGGCAATTGGTAGCCGACGGACGTGGCGGAGGGTATGTAATGCGATGGACCCGCTCCTGGGCCCAAACCTACCCCATACCCGCCACCACCCGTCCCGCCCCCATACATACCGCTACCACCAGGGTACTCTATTTTGTCGGCCTTTTTGCCACTGTGATCAACACCAAAAACTCGTACCGAACACCTCCCAGAAAATGTTACTTCATTTAGTTCGTATAAGGAGTATTAGATATCCACATAAAACGATGATAAAAATTAGTTTAACTTGCCACTATTTTAAGTTTTTAAAGTTTGAACTATATTAAAGTAGTAGAATTATTTAGTTCGTTTAATTCATATAATGAATATTAAGTATTCATCTTGAGCACTGAGTTACTGAACGACGATAAACATGTTTTTTTAGATTTACCACTATTTTATGCTTTTAGAGTTTACTGTATTGGGTAGCAGAATATCAGTTCATTTAATTGGTGTGATAAATATTAAATATTCATTTTGAACGGTATAATTATTGAACGAAGATATTTCATTCGTCAGTGTTTCATGGCTTTAGGGTTTATTGTGTTGGATAGTGAAATTCTATTTCGTTTAGTTCATGTAGAAGTTGTTAAATATTCATTTCGAGCACTAAGTCTTTGAATAATAATAAAGATTTCTTCACAGTCTTAACAGTAATAAAACTTTCTCGCTATTTTAAATTCCTCCGGCGTACTGTATGGTTTTGGTGACAAATTTTCGTTAATTATTAAAGACTTTTCTGTAAGCTGATTGGTAATTATTATTCTGAGTCTTGGGAATGCCGAAGTTACAGCATTTTTCTGTTATCCAGAGATTTAGCGTTACAGTGTTAATTCTAAAATATTTCTTTCGACTTCTACAAAGATTACAGACATCAGACTCATTTCTGGATTATTCATAGAGTGTTCATTAATCATGGATTTATGCTGAGCTTTTACTGAAAGTTTCTATCTGACATCAGCGATAATCTTGCTTATAAAGTAAGTTCTAGAACCTACATATATTTCTCAATCATCTGTTGCGTTGGAATCCTCAAGACAATATCCCTGAATCCTCGATCAAATTATGAAAAGTCAGTTGTCACAGTTGAATCTCACAACCACGTACAGTAGACTGAAATTGTTCATAAAGGTTGTTAAATCAGTTCATCATCTTGCTACCTCTAATCTCAGTACGAGATTCTACGTGGTCAGTTTAAAAGAAATTTTACTCCATGTATTCCTCCGGTTATCGCGAAATCTCGAGATGGCCCACAGATTGCACAGGAAGTGTCCACGGGGATTACCTGGATCTTCCACAGTTCTCTTACAGTCCAAAGCTAGTCTACTCTCAGCTTCAACTCGAAACGCATGCTCTTCTCATCGACAATCTTCTTACAAATTTCTTTCATTATAATTCCTTCCAACTTCTTGCAATCTAAAACCATCACACGTTATTTTGTATAGTTTTTCAAAAATATCCTTCTTACTATGTAGAGTTTCACTCAATTTTACTTTTATAGTTACACGACTTATTGCAGAAGTTTCATCTTTACCGCTATATCGAGTTATTGCAATTTTATTTTACCACTTTTATGACTTTCATCTCTGAATCTTTCGACGCTTCTTGCTGTACCAAATTTTCGTAACTTTATTTTATGATTTTTGCAACAAATGATTTTTCCAAGAACAGAATTCTTTTGTGATTTTATTCGACGATTTTCAAAGGAATTTCATTGGTGGCTTCAATTTTCAAAGTAGAAGATCCTTTCTACTGTATCGAGCTTTTGATAAAATTATTTTATTTTATGATTTTTGTAACAGTTTCATTGGTAAGAATTCAATGATCATCTTTATGGCAATTCCATTGATGTGTAATTCGTATTGGATTGGAAGATTCGAATGGGAAAAGTGGAGACCGTTCGTTCACCTTGGCCAGGGTTATCTTCTCGTCATCTGGTTCTAGCAGAGATCTATGCTCGACGAATCTTTGATACTTTACACCCGGTTCACAGCGACGCGGCGGGCCTGTCTCTGCCAGATATTCCAGGCCTGTTGCTCGTAGATATCCCCAGTGACTTTTTTCCAGAGATCCAACAGGTATTTATGGGTGACGCGCGCAGGAATTATCCGTGCCTCCTCCAACCTTTATTCCAGCTTTTCCAGCAATACTATCGTGGATATTTCAAACTTATTATTTGTTCTGTTTTTCAAGATACTCTGAGTCTTCGACTTCTCTGTAATTTTAAGCAACTTTTCAAAGTTGAATTTCCAGTCATAAATATTTCTTCGATAATGCAATAACTGTTTTGCTCAATGTTGTTGCGAAAAGTCTCATTCTTCAGGATAGTTAAAATCTTCAGATTTTGCTGTAACTAAATGTAATTATACATTGACTTGTTCAAAGTTGCATTCTTAACAAGAAATATTCTAACAAGAGATAGTTACTTCTGTGAAAAGTTGAATACATGGCTCTATAACAGTATCTGGAATATTTGATGAATTTTATTCAATCCTCGAGCTGGAAATCTTCAGCTATATTTCAACATATTTTGAATCTCCACTTTTGCAATAATAATTATATTATTATTAATTATACTTGGATATTAATTCGGTGTTGCACTTCCACGATGGATATTTCAGTGATAAACAATCATTTCCATAAAATGTCGAGTCGATGATTTTTTAACTATTTCGAGTGTCTGGACAACGCTATTGCGAAGGATCTCCTCTGTTCTTCAAGATACACGAAATCTTCAGCTTTTCTAGTAACTTGATATCTATTTGGAAACCGTAATCCAAAGTTGCTATTTCAACAACGAATATTTTGACAATAGACAGATTTCTGTAAAAATTTGCATAAAAACTGCAAAGTTTGGATTTTTAACTGGATTATTCAGAATACTGATCCAGTTTTCACTTAAAGTTCAGTAAAGGTCCAATTTCTGGCACGATTACAGGAAGCTTCGATGAGAATAAAAGACAACTCGATGGAACGAACATTGTTCAATATTGGCAACTTTGGTGTCATTTTGCAGACAAAATATTTTCACTCGAACGTCGTGAGAACCAAGTAATCTACACCATTGACCCTTGAATGACATCCATTATTACAGACAAAGTTTCACCTGAGATTCTCGTTCCTGGCTCCATTAGAACCGATGGGGAGACCTGGCTCGACTTCTTCTCGATAAATTGTAGCTCGATTTTTGAAACAGAAATTCAACTCCAGCTTTGTCATATGACAATCGACCAAACGCCTTGCGAGATTAGTTCCAGTAATCAGGGTAATATTACTTCTTCCAGTAAATGCAAATAATAAAGCCTTCTTCAGCAAAGGAAATATTTTTCCATCTTACTCAAGGAATCTTCTCGATCGATCTTATTCCAAACGTAAATAACAAAGTTTTATTTTTGCTCTTTGCTTTCAAAATAATGTTCATCAAAGAGAGTACGTTTGCCTGTTCGAAGAATCTTCTCGATCAACAGCACTAACTCGCGAATATTTCACACAAAATACAAATCTCAATCCCATCAGAATCTTCAGCTCCACCAAAGCCAAACAAGGCACGAGTCTCCCACGAAAGAATCCTCACATATTCAAATGCACCTCCGACAACCCCACGACTCACGAAATCTCCAAACCTCCATCAAACTGCAGAAGTTCAAATCCAAGCCGTCCAAACCTTTCTCATAATTAATCCCGCCACGATTACAACTTCACCGTCGCACTTTCACCATCGATGAACAATCTTCCATAATTGAAAAGAAACGTTTAGTTCATATATTTACGTATATTATATTTCGTCCGGACGTCCAAAAACATGAAACGATTCGAGATACTCTGAGAAAGAAAATACTATGGTGAAAGAAGCGAGGCAACGCGACGGCACGTGCTCGAGAGTAACTTGAGACGATCGATCGACGGATCGATGTTTTTGATCGCGATTTTCGGTACGGTTGAGACGAAACGAAACGAAAGGAACGAAAACGCGGAAGCACGTTCCTACTCGGACGGATGGGTCGCCGACTAGTCACCACCCACAACTCGCCAGTGACTGATTCCACCATAGCCGCATAATGTGCCGCTGTGCTATACCCCGGTAAGGACTATCACTTCTCCCACCAGAGAGCCGCGGAACACAGCCACTGTGTAAAGCATGACTTTTAACCGGGATGCATCGTCCTCGTTCCGCACGCTACATGCTCACGAGGAGGACGACCAGGATCAGGATCGCTCCTGCCGGTGTGAAGTCGCAATGGAGAAAAGTTTGAACGATGATGTTCGCGGAGAAGGTGGAACTTTGGAGATTTCTTTGGTCTTGTTTTTCTTTCTCTCTTTTTTTTAGAAGATTTTGAAGATTATTCTAGAGAAAATAGAATTTTTGGTATCTTCTTTGATTTTAGCTTCTCCTAGGGGGTTTGGAGCTTTTGTAGGATTTTTTCTTAAATTTTTCTCGTTATTTTTTAATTCTCTTGGAAAGATTCATTAAATAATTTAGTGCTTCTGTGGTGCATTTTGATTTGTAGAGGATTTGAAATTTTTGTGTAATGTCGCGGACTTAGAACTCCTACGATTGTCTTATGAAATTCCATAGAAGATTCAGAGGTTCCGCGCTATCTCTCCTCTGTGAAAGATTTGCAATAATGCTCGTGATTTTCTTTCGGGAGAATTTCCTTGATCTTTTCACTCAATCGACCTGTCCACCAAGTGAAACTGGTTTCATTTGGATAACCAAATGAAAAGAAATGAAAATTTGTAGTTTCCAATTCTATCAAGACGACAGATAGCAATATTCTAATAGGAAACTTTGTTTGCCTATTGTGTTACTTATTAGACAGATGAAACGAATTATTAGAATAAAAGGAGACAGGCTAATGAGAGCCACCGAAGGAAGTAAGTTATTACATCGAATCATTGCTGTAGTTATCGTTTCAGATAATGTATATTTTATGTAATAGACATTTATATAATATCGGTATGATTTTCTTTATAAGTGATTTGTGATTTAAGCGGTATTACATTTTTATTTTTCTTTGCATAACTTCCTTTTCCCAAGAAAAATAACTGTAGCGGCATATGAGCTAGAGGGCAAACTTTGTATAAACATAAACAATTACAGCTTGCAATCTTTTTGTGTTAAAACGATTATACGGCTGAAACGGCTATAACGCCTTCCTAATAAATTTTTATATAAAATTAATCACGGAATACTAATTTGCTATGTCATTTCAAGAAATCAGGAAATCTTACTTTCATATCGCGGAAACCTAAAAAGATAGAGGTATTTAAAAATTCTAGAATTTTTTAAATTCAAATAATATTATATTAAATTGGGATAAATCAAAATTTTGGTATTCCAGGAAAAGTCTTAAAGTTCTAGGAAGGAAATCTAGAAAAGGGAAATCTTTTAATTTTACAAATTTAAATTAGAATAAATTACAATAAATAAAATTTAAGAATTTTGAAGAAATTATCTAAAATTGTATATAATTTTAATAAAACAAAATAAATTATTAATAATTAATATTTATATTAAAAAATCAATATTGAATTTCATTAGTATTACTAAAATTCTTAGTTTCTAATGATTACTCACAGTATCTTTTTCATCTTTGAAGAAATTTACCGCTTCAATGAACAAGAAGCTTATCTGCTGATCGTTTATAGACGATTAACGTGCAAATGCCCAGTTCAAAGAGCCATTTCAAGGCGTTGTAACGTTCGAGAACCGTTTACAACGGAGGTAAAGGTATGCAACACTTACGATAACGAAATGTTTCTAGCGCGATGTCGCAACCGCTTGTACGAACGAATATTAGCGGGCATCGACAACCCAGAAAATCGCCTACCATTGTGCCAGACATCGTAGCCCGGCTCATTGTTGCCACTGTAATACTTCTTGGAATCGTGTTAATCGAGAACGACTCAAAATTTCCTCAATTCACAATATGTGTCGACAAAAGTATTACACTGTCTGTTAAAAATAAAACATTAATAACAAAACCTTCCTACAAAATATTTTCTAAGAAATAAAAAATTCCAGAATATTTTTAATACAAATAAAATTAGATTAAATTAGAATAAATCAATATTTAAGAATCCCAGAATTTTATTTACCATTCTTTAATTTTTTTTTACAATTAAAATTTGATAAAAAACGAAGACTTGATTAATTTAAAAATCAAATGATTAATTAATTTAAAAAGAAGATAATTTAAAACACAGTAATAACATAGTAATGACAATAAAAGTAATAAGAATAATTAATGATATTTGATTACTAGAAGTAAGCAAGATTGGGAATGAAAATTAGGCAAGAGCTTTGTGCTTGATTAATTGAAAAATGTAGAATTAATTTGGATAATAATAATTAATCATTCATTATATAGTAAACTCAATCATTATGTATTTAAGTTTTAATAAATTAAAAAAATAATTTTGAATAAAAAATTACACAACAACATAAAACTTAACTAATTAGAAAATGTGAAAGATAATTTGAATAGTATCTAATAAACTAGTATTTGATGAATGCAATTGTGGTAAATAAAAAAATAATAATTTCGTTAGGACTTACCCAACATGTGACATGCCAGCACAACGCTTTTGCGTCATCTTGTTCGGGTCACTTCCTAAAACAACTACAAATAGTAAAGATCTTGTCATGATATTGGTATTCTATAAGTATTTTTTATATTCATTTTACATGAGATAATATATAAACTGCTTCCATAAAGTACTACGAATGTAATATCATTCCAATAAATATACATGCGTATATTGTTTTCTTTGGTATTTTATTGTTCAAATTTTAACGATTATTAAACTGTGAATGTATATGCATTTATGAAAAATTTATATATGTAAGAATCTACACACATTATATACATTATATACTGCACATTATATACAAAAATATATAAACTGTAATAAAGAATGAGATAGATCTCCAATGTTGTATTTATCCACAGTTGCAAGTATATGAATGTACATAAACATTCCCTGTGTACAAATTATAATACTTATATAAATGTACCTATGAGTGCTACTACCTAGACAGATTAAAAGAATTACAGAAACTTTCACCCATTTCTAACCAAGCTTCATTTTTGTGCATCAAAACTATACATATAGCTCTATACACATTCTGTCACCAAAATCATTACTTAAAGATAGACTAAAGAATATAGACGTTCGTACTATACTAGAGCAACAGATTTGCATGTTAAGCATAGTAAATCACACAGAAAATAATTTGCATTTTATGATAGAAAAACGTCCCACTTAGGGAAAGATGTTCTAAAATTCGTTTGGACATCATCACTTTACAATTGCTCGGAATTTGTCAAAATTTCAATATAAACACTGTTCACAAGAGAAAATAAGTATTCTAAAAAACTTTTTAATAAGATATTCGCGAGTAGGTTAAATTGGATGAAATGAGAAAATACTTTCAATGTCAAACAATTTCGATACTTACCTGGTATGGAATGGGCGATCGTGGATACAGTGAACATTCAGGTAAAATTTGATTGTTACACCGTGAAACACAAAAAGGATGTAACAGTCGATCGAACTTTCACGCGAACACTTCGCGATTAATTCACTTTACTTAACATCAAAACTGGGTGTTTACACTCAGCAGTCGCGCCATTTTGAAGTTTTACTCGGAATTTTATTTTTCCTCAAGCCTTCGACCACGAGAAGTGAAATTACATCGACCGCAGTGCGATCTGCTGGCCAATTCGTGAAAACGTTCTGTGTCGAATTATATATATACATATGTATATGTAAATAATTAATAAATATTAGTCTTTTTGTTTTATATCCAAGCTTTTAGATTAGAACGCGTGTCAATATCCCAAAATTTTCCATTACTTTTTGTATACTTTTGTTCGTTATAGTATTAAAAGAATAACTAATCGTTTATACAATCGATTCTTAGATATTATTTAAGAGCATTCAGATATGTTGTTCGAGAACAACGATTGAATCTACTAATATATGTCAATGTTAAATCAACTAATTAAAGCGATAATTAATTGAAAGATATCTTTTTAGAAGTTAATTATCAAAAAGTTGTATAATTAAAAGGCCTAGTGGCGCCACCTACGAACACTTTTATTGCTAGGTCATTGAATATAGTATCGAATGTGCTTCAAAATGTGTGACAACTGTTCTGCCAACTGTTTTTTGGACAACTATTTGATAAAACGAAACAAATTTTAACTGGTAATATATAATGCAATATAATTATGTGTATATATTTTACACATGAAATATATTTGATAGAATTTACAAAATTTGGATAAACTGTACCGCTTTTATGTGAACAGTGCAATGTTGTTACGCAGATTTTCAAATAAATGATAAACTTTATAAATAACTTTCTTACATTTTGTATAAAACTTTTATATAAATTGAACGAAACTGTGAAACAATTTTTAAATTTACGTGCTATTATTTATTACTTCAAACGCTTGATAATATTTAAAATTCGTGCCAGAAATATTAGAAGAGATTCACAACCATTATCTATATCATATGAAGGCGGACACGTAACATTTCACATGCACTTAATGTATAAAAAAATTCTAAACTTACTTTTTTGAACATTTTATTACTAATAACTAAATCTTTTAAATACAATAAAAGTAAATGAATAATTGTTCTCATATGAATTATATATCATCTTATAATAACATTTATAAGATAAATAGCTGTTCTTGTGTAAAAATTATTACTGACTAACAAGAGCTACCAAAAAAACTTATATTATAGCATAAATGAATATTTAATGATGTTACAAGATACATATATATGTAATAAAAGTTCGAAAATTCGGATTAACAGTATCGCTTTCATGCGAACGGTTCATCGTAATTCGAAATAAGACGCCGTAGCGCCGGTATACCTGTATCTAGCCTGTATCTACTACGCAACTTCCGCTAACTCGCTGCTGAGCAAAATGGACGCCTTTGTGTCTGTTTTCCTCGTATTCACACTATAAATACTGTTTTCACTGCGATGGATCCCCTTTGACATGGCGATGTTTGCGCGGTACCGCGAGAAACATAAGTGAAAATCGTGACACGCCACGAATCGAAGTGCATTCCTTGGTGATCGACGAGAAAACCCGTCCAACCAAATAGGCCAGAACCACGGATGACAATTGAGTGAATATCGTTTCACGACGAAAACTTTTTCGAACAGACTCGCACGAACTGAGTCGTTGTTTTTGGCTAACGTGTAAATACCGACGATTTCCACGCGTCGAACAACACTGGGATCTTGGATATTGATACGCCTCCCGCCAAAATTCCATTCACTACTCGCATTCTGCAGTATAAATAATCGTTGTTGGACAGCCAGGTAAGGCAATTGACACAAAACTTCCACCGATGATTGTTTTCATCTGTCAAATGACATACGATCGTCGCAGTTACCATCACTGACTATGGCAATTCTATTATTTAGTGGAATTGAGCACACTTGGGAGATTTCCAGCCTGTAGCAACCTGGTTAAGGCCATGTTATCATATGTATGATGTTGGATGGTAGATACCTGACAATTGGAGGTAATAATAACAACTTGATGTGGTGATAGTGAATCAATCATTTTATGTTAGACAAATACTTTCTGTAAAATTGTTCCAACGAGACAAATGATCAGGATCATTGAAGGAAAGATGGTTTGTATTGAGAAACTATGACACTTCCGTTTGACATTGTTCGTGTGAAGCAATTTCTTCATTTGATTGCCGATCTTAATTGGGAGTTAATGTGGACTTGTTTCAATGTGTTATATTTAATCCATTAGTGATGCTGATATTTGTGAAAAATATTGCACTGATTTTGGAAATGATTTAATTGATTTGGTTACATTTTTGTTATGACATTATAGCATGCATATATATGTATATATGTATGTACAAATATATAGAGCTATAACCTAGTATTATTTTTGTAATTAATTTGAATGAAATATTGTTGTAAGTTACGCAGAATAGGAATATAATGTGATTTTTTAAATTTAAACCAGAACTTTTTTAAATTCTGTTTTATTTAGCTTTCAGAAAATTATTTGTAATTAGTCTAACCTTTATAGAAAGAATCTTATTTTTTGTTAATATTTAATGTTTTTAAGTATATAATAAAGTATTAATATCCTATTTTCCACTTAAATTGATTTTTTATTAATTTTATATAATATAGATCTGAAAAATAAATTTATCTGAAATTAATATTTTTTCATAAAAGCATGTCATTAATTTGACGTTACATAAGTGTAGATTAATTTTATCTTATTGTTTATCAAAATAATATACCTATTTCTACATTTCATACTGTATATTTGAAAAATTGAAATAATAATAAAAGTATATTTATTCATTGTCTTAAAATATTATTTTTTATATAGATTTAATTTATATACATAAAATATGTCAAATTAATAATTTAAATGCCATTTTATTTATTACATGTCTGTTTCAGGACAAAAAATTATTGCTAACAATGGACCGTTTGTTGGAGGATCCACGTGCTTCATCAAAATTTGGTTGATAATCGCTACTGCATCATGGGAACTTAAAAGAGACTTTGTTAAGTTCCCAATATATGCCTTAGTGCTAGTGTTCTTTAATAAGCGTTAGGTACAATTCTCCTTGACAGTGAAAGATCTCTTATGTCGGAATGCCTTGAAAATGCGAGTGTAAAGATTTTAACAATGATTTCTTTAAGCATTCGTGGAAACAGTGCATTTAGATATGTTCTGTTGATTTATATTTACCATATACTGTGAATCAGACATTTTCTAATATGTCAGTGCTGTGTTTGTTACGTTGGATAATTCTATGAACCTCAAGGTACATATAAGGACACTGGACCTAATTTCAATAATATTTTTTGTCCAGGCTGTAATGCCAGAACAAGTCAAATTCAAGATGAACGGGGTTATACCGAGTGTGCCAATCACAACTCTCGCTGGTATTGCGAGTCTTACTGACTTGTTACCTGAAATGCCCCTTCCAACACCGCTGCCTCAGACTTTAACTAACAAGTCCCTTTTATTTCATCCAAGAGTGGCAGAGGAAGCACAAATATTACTAAGTGTTCGTAATGAAAACTTAGTGCCGCAATTAATATTATCTTTATCTCAAACTTCATCCGATCATATTGAATTGAAAGATAATTATGCAAATGCAGAACAGCCTTTGGAAACCGAGCAAAATACGCCGGAGTTACTTAAGGCAATTTTACAAATAAATCCGCATGTGTTTAAGGGGCCTCAATACAATTCACCACGAAACTGGGCCCAAGGCACACCTATGATGCATACCAATCAAACATCCGCTAATTACGAACGATTTTCTCCATCCTACTCGAGTTCTTCAGGGTCGAGACAGACGCCTCAAGGTAGTCCAGCTCATCCTGCTGCTGCTAGAACAGTGCTACCCCCGCCTGGCGGCATAAACCCACTACCCAACATGACTCCGCAACCAAATATGTATTCTCCAGCACATATGAGTTCTCCTGGGACGCCGTTAACAACTCTCGGTAATGTAACACCTCAACACCACAATATGGCTGGTATGACACCTCAACATAATATGCATATGGCATCTCCTATGCGTGCTAATATACCTTTACAACAACATCAACCTATTAATATCCAGCAAAATATGTACGATCCTATGATGAATCAACAAGTACATCATCCATTAGGAAATCATCAACCAATGGACATTGATAGTACAGTGCAAGAAAATCAGCAGTTTTTACTTGATCCAGTCACAGGTCTTCCTGACATTGATATACCGATAGAAAATATCGAAGCGAAACAGCAGAGCATGGATAACGTGACGCAACATCTGTTATCTACAACGGAAACCACGTCTTATCCAAGCATGGATACCACCGACATGGTAAATACATTAAACACTACGACACCAGTAGTAATACAGCACCAACAGAACAACAATTCAGAAAAGGGGATGAAAATACCCGTTTCTTTGCCGGAGAAATTAAAAGAGCCGATTGTCATGTTGGACAGACTATCCTTAGCAGATCAAGCTTTGATGCAGAAGAGTCTAACCGCGTTTGCCGAGAAGTCGCCAAGCCGGGCCGCGAAGATGGGCATTTCCAATCGTGAAGATGTAAAGTCTGAGTCTGATAGCGAGGAAGAAATCGGTAAAAATAATAAATATTTCAAAGCACGCGCGAAAGAGCGTCAGGTTCAAAGGGAAAAAGAGAAAGCTGAGAGGAAGAAGAGCGAAGATAAAACGCGCAGACGAAAAAGGATAATAGATGATGATGACGAAGACGAGAAGAAAGAACCTTTTACACCCACGAAACCAAAAATCCGTAAAGTAGAAAAGAAACTTGTTCCTGTATTGGCTAAACTTAGCGTGGAGGAGCTGATGGAAACTAATACGTATCAACGTTTCAACACAACCATAGAAACGATATTTGAAAACACAGAAGATATAGCAACTAATGCCGAATTGGATGACGATGGTGATGTGCCTCCAGAATTATTAATTCCTAAATACCAATTACACGATTTATGCACAGAAGCAGCTAAATTGAAAGCATTAGGAGCAATGGAGTCGATTCCAGCAGATAGATTGGTTAGACTATTAAACATTTTAGAGAAAAATATTCGGGATGGAGCCAAGGTGTCTCCGTTGGCAGATCCGGACGACGATGTTGATGAAAGTCGATTATGGACACAGCTGGCCATGGAGAGAGTACAACGTGCTGTGGATGCGTCTTTAATTGCATTACACATCATGACATCTAGCAACATGCCAAAAATGGTCTACCTGGAAGACGTGATCGACAGAATAGTCCTTTTCATGAAGTTTCAATTGCAGAATACTATTTATCCTTCATTCGATCCGGTTTACAAAATAGACACAAAAAACAAGACTGACAATTATAATTCTAGTGGTCGTAAGAAAAGAGGTCATATGAAAGAAGTCCGTGAGAAGAGTATCCTGCAAGTATACAACAAAATGCACGAATTAGTTGGTCTTCTTGCTGAACTATTAAACATCCAGGTTCTAACAGACACTAGTGTCCTTCATGCCTCTACATTAGGTGTCGCGCCATTTTTTGTTGAATCTGTTAGTGATCTTCAATTGAGCGCTTTAAAATTGGTCACGATAATATTTACTAAGTACGAGAAGCATAGGAGATTGTTGTTAGATGATATTTTGGCGTCTATAGCTCGACTTCCTAGCAGCAAAAGGAGTCTAAGAACTTACAGGTTAAATTCTGAAGATCACATACAGATGTTGACAGCGTTGGTCTTACAACTGATTCAATGCGTTGTTGTATTACCCGAAAATGTACTCCCACAACATAAGAAGTCACAAGATGATGAAGAGAAGAAAGAAGAGAAAAAAACAAATTACGTAGATGCAGATGTCCTAATCATAAACAAGTACGAAACCGCCACCAGAATAGCGGGGAATTTTTTAACGGTGTTCCTGAACAAATGCGGCAGCAAAGGTGAGGAAATTGATTACAGGCCACTGTTCGAGAATTTTGTGCAAGATCTGTTGGCTACGGTCAACAAACCGGAATGGCCAGCAGCTGAGTTACTTCTGAGTTTACTTGGAAACTTGCTGGTGGGTCATTTTTCTAATAAAAGTTCAGATATGGCGCTCAGGGTGGCCTCCATCGATTACCTCGGCGTTGTCGCAGCCAGATTAAGGAAGGACGCGGTAAGTTCTCAATGCAAACTATCTACTATTGACCAGATCATAAAGGACATCAAGATTGAACAGCAAAAGGACTCCGAATATGACCAAGTGAAAGATAAAGAGATTGCAGGTTTGAGCGAGGACGAAGAGCGGACGGGTTTTTTACAGAAAGTGCTTCTAGACTACTTGGCTGTAAACGGAACCAAGGACTCTGCCTTAGGTTACGCCCGCCATTTCTATCTAGCACAATGGTATAGAGATTGTGCGTTAGAAAAATCCAGGGTTGGTCAGGTAAAGAATAGTCCCAGTAAGAAAATGCATAAGAAGAGAGTGAAAAAGAAACACAAGCATCACACGAGTGATCAGGAATCAAAATCAGAATTAGATGAACCTGATGCCGATGAAAACGACAATAACGAACAAAAGTACTCAGAAACATACCGAATCATAGAAGAGAAAAAGAAGTACATTATAAGTAGAATAAGGCCGTATAGCACTGGTACGAAACCGGATATTCTTCAGACATATATCGATTATAATTCAGCAGAATTGATATCACAGTATCTCGCTTCGAAAAGGCCGTTTTCGCAGAGTTTCGATCGATACCTGAAGCAGATCCTACACGTGCTCACAGAGTCGTCTATAGCGATCAGGACAAAGGCGATGAAGTGCCTGACGATGATCGTTGAAGCGGATCCAAGCGTTTTGGCGCGAGTGGACATGCAGCTGGGTGTAAAGCATTCGTTTCTAGACCATGCGACGTCGGTGCGCGAGGCAGCCGTCGATCTGGTAGGAAAATTTGTACTAAGTAGGCCCGAATTAATAGATAAATACTACGACATGCTATCAGCTAGAATTCTTGATACTGGCGTTAGCGTTCGTAAGCGCGTAATCAAGATTCTCAAGGATATCTGCATGGAGTGTCCTGACTTTCCCAAGATCCCGGAGATCTGCGTGAAGATGATCAGACGAGTGAACGACGAGGAAGGTATTAGAAAATTGGTAATGGAGGTGTTTCAAAATATGTGGTTCACACCGGTCAGAGAACGTCCTACGTTAGATTCCGAGTCATTGCTAAGGAAGGTCATGAATATCACGGATGTTGTGGCAGCTAGTAAAGATATGGGTTTGGAGTGGTTCGAACAGCTGCTGGTTAGCTTGTTCAAGCCCAAGGAAGACAAAGACGATAGTACAAAGATGAAAACCGAGCCCACAAAGGCATTATTGACGGCGTGCAAACAAATTGTTGATTGCTTGATTGAAAACGTTCTTCGACTAGAAGAGACGAACCTGGAAGAGTCTGAGAAGTCTGAGAAAAAAGGATCCTCTCAAAGATTGGTCGCTTGTTTGACAACCTTGTATTTGTTTGCTAAGATACGACCGCAATTGCTAGTCAATCACGCGATCACGTTACAGCCTTATTTGAGCTTGAAGTGTCAAACGCAGGGCGATTATCAGATTATCAGTAGCGTAGCTCACACGTTGGAGTTAGTCGTACCACTGATGGAACATCCTAGCGAGACTTTTTTAGCACAGTTGGAAGAGGATTCGGTGAAGCTGATTTTGCAACACGATAGATCTGTCGTGGCTAGCTGTCTTTCTTGCTTAGGTTCAATAGTGAACAATGTAACCAGAAATTTTAAATTAATACGAGACTGTTTTAAGAAATATTACGGACATCTGACTGAGTACAAATCCTTTTATGAGAAAGACCCTACAAATCCTATGCTTTTAAAGTATCGGCCTTTTGTCAGGAGAGCGTTATTCACAGTTGGCTTGTTGCTCAGACATTTCAATTTTACCGACCCTGAAGTGATCGAAGGATTAGCGGAAAATATAAAGGATCAGGTATTCGAAACATTAAATTACTTCGTGCATCTGGACAATGACGATATTCGACATTTTACTCTGTCCGCTATTGGTTCTTTATGTATCCGTCATTACGAATTTATGTTGCTTCCTGAATTAAAGGAACTGTACCATCATCTGCTCACTTCAGAAAATGCGTTGGTTCATATGAGGATTCAGGTGCTGAATAATGTTGAGGTTTATCTGCAGGAGGAAGACAAAAGGATGATTAAACAGGACATGGAATGGGCGAAGATGTCCAAACAGGAGAACCTAAAAGAAATGGGGGACGTATCATCAGGGATGGCTAGCACAGTGATCCAGTTATACGTGAAAGAGATCTTGGAATCCTTTTTGCACGTGAACATCAGCGTTAGACACGCAGCACTTAAAGTAATTCAGTTAATTCTGGCTCAAGGTCTAGTTCATCCAGTCCAAATAGTTCCATACCTGATCTGCATGAGCACAGACTGCGAAAAGGCAGTGAGTCACAGCGCAGACAAGCAACTTCAGGACATCGAGAAGAAATATCCGGGCTTTATTCATATGAAATCGCAATTAGGCATCAAGCTGAGCTACCGGCTGCAGAAGATCCTGCAGAACGACATCACGGTAAGAGGAATGCGAGTAAAAGATGGCGAGTTTCCTGGTGCACTAAACGGTTTTCTGTACACCATCCTGAGGAACACGAAACAACAGAGGAGAGCCATCGTCTTGTCCTTCCTGAAGCAGTTCGATGAGTCTGCAAAGACAAGTTTATCGCAGATGCTCTACTTGGCTGACAATCTCGCTTATTTTACATATCAAGTACAAGACGAGCCTCTGTTCATTATCCATCACATTGATATCATCATCTCAATGTCTGGTACAAATCTGGTGCAGTCATTTAAAGAGGCGCTGTTACCAAAAGAAGGCAGCAGTCAATCTCAACTGCAACACCATCATCAACACCAGCAACATCAGGCCCATGCATCTATTGGACCGGATGGACAGCCGCGACCAGACCAGCTGTTATCGGTGTTAGAAGATGAAGAGGATGACGAAGAGGACGAAGAGGCCCTGCTGGCGAGGTTACCAGAGGACACGACGCTGCTGAGGGATTACATTACCGCCAGCCAAGGCTTCTTGTTGCTGCTTACTCTAAGGCAGCACTTGAAAGACTTGTACGGCTTCTCTGACCAAAAAATCGGCCAATACTCGCCGACAGAAGCAGCAAAGGTGTACGAGAAGGCGGTGAGCCGTAAGAGCAATCTGCTGTTCAAACCAAAGGCCACTCTGCAGAGACTGAAGGAGGGAGTGAGTAGCGCTGAGCCCGACTCCGATGGCAGGAGGAAGCTAGTGAAAGAGTACTTGGACTTCAAACAGTTAATGCTGAAGTTTGACTTGGAAGAACCGGAAGAAGATACAAACGAGGTAATCTAATTCGTCCATCGAGCATCCGATCAATTCGGTGAACTTGATGACCGCCAGTGGACTCATTCCGGTCTCCACGCCGGTCCACGCGTCGCATAAACATCGTATCAGCGTTACACATAGCGACGTTATATGTGTCCAAGCTAACGATGTATGAAAACCACCAGGAGGGCACGATGGAACACCGCAGACATCGGACGCACAAGACCGAGAAGGTGAAGAAAAAACACAAAAAGAAGAAAAGGAGAAGAGTCCCCGATAGCAGCGAGAGTGACGAAGACTACAGTGATCCTGACTTTTTAGTGTGAGTGCGGTGGTGTGTTCCCGAGTCCAACGTGTACATATTACATACTGCGTACGAGAACCTCTAAAATAAGTGGCTGATGTGCGTACTGGTGTGTGTGCGGCGTTTTTTCTTGGTGCGTTTTCCTGTCGGCCGTGAGTGTAGGCGTTCCGTTTTTTCTTCTATTTGCGTTTTTTTTTTTTTTTTTTGTATGAATTCGAATACAGGAAGAGAGAGAGAGAGAGAGAGAGAGAGAGAGAGAGAGAGAGAGAGAGAAAGGGAGAGAAAAAAATATATAAGATATATATATATAAATATATATGACACTGATGTTATAGGAAATACCAGTGCCGGACGCTCTGAAATCGCGACGTAGCCCCATCGATCACGGAAATGGACTAAAACTTTTAGCAAGACTAAACACAAAATAATAAGTATACAAAATGTGGATTAGAAACGATGCTGATGTGTATAGAGGACGGTGGTGCTCTGCGGGAATGCGTGCGATCTTTCTCTGCGACATAGTTTGATTGAACGAGATTGAGAGAGTTTAAAGGAAAGAGAGGTTTTAAGGATCGATCATCTCGAGACGATCTATTAGAATTATCTGTTGGCTAGGGCATGTGGTGGATGCACGTATTAAGATTTCCTCGGTCCGTGTTAAACCGTTCGAAATATTTCGATCACGTGACCAGAGGAAGGAACTTGGTTCAGCCATGAGTCGATTTCGTCAATTCTCATATTTCGAATGGAAAGATTGCTCGTTAAACTTTCTTTCGTTTTCCTTTCTTTTTTGTCGTCCTTTTCTTTCCACTGTCATCAAAACTTAAATTGCAACCACAAAAGAAGAGTTTTTATTTACAATTCTCGAAACTTAATTTAAAATGAAGAAAAACGAATTTTGTTTACAGTTAACAGCACAATTTAAGAAATTTCGCTATGAATATTAACATAAGAAGATCGTCAAATTTGTTTATGCGCGTAATCGTAATTTAGAAAATAGATTTTGATAGAATCGACTAAAACGATGGCGAAATAACACGAACCAAGTATCTAATTTAATAAAGAGACGGAGCCCGAGTTGTAACGTTTTCTTGGAATACATCACGCATTATTCGACTAAACGTTGTTATTGTAAATAATATTGAATAATAACACCAAGATTGATATGAGATTTTAGTTTTCTTTTCACGGAGATAGAAAAACAGAGTGGCCAGTACTCGGGATGATTTGAATTTTTTTTTTAAGCAAGAAACTTGTCAAGAAGACGTTGAAAAAATTGGTATTGTAAATTTTTGTTTCAAAATTCTCGAAAAAGAAGAAAGAGACAACAGAGAGAAAAAGATACGAATCAAAAGAAAACTCGGGAAAACAGCGAGGAAGAGATAAAGCCAACGACAAAGGGAAACAAAAGAATCATAAGAGAAAGAAAGAACCGCATAGAAAAACGGATTTATTTAGGCTTACTCCACAGCAATGTATTATAGAGAAGCGTTTAGTTAAAAAAGATTAAAAGAGGAAAAAAGAAACAAAATGAAAGAAAACAGAAACACATTGCCTATGCATTATGAGAGAGAGGGAGAGCGAAGCGAGCGAGAGTGTGTTGTTTGTAATATCTGTACATACAAATTTCAAGTAAAGTATCTTATTTTCTTACAAACTATATAGTGATGACATTACGAAAGAATACTTAAAATTTTGTTGTAATATTAAGTATTTATTCAGAATTCATGTTGTCCCAATATAGTTTGCTTTATGCACACAACTCGTCTTTTGGTGTAATTGAATAAACAAAAAAAAAAAAACTATCGTTTTTATACAAGCTTAGAAGTAAACAAAATAAAAGCAGAGAACAAAAAATGTGCAGAATGAAAAGTAAAAGGAAAGAGGATACAATGATGATGAAGAATTAAAAGGAAAAGGACGGATTTAGTAACTTTCGACGAGGAAATGAACGAAATTATTCATAGGGATGGGGGTGGAACGAGATGAAAGAACAAAGCGAGATAAGAAGCCGGGAAGAGAGAACATTGGAGATCCGTAAAAACGCGCGATCGAGGGAGGAACTTAAGATCCTCGACGGGTCACGCAGCTCTTCGACGATTCGTTTCCTTTGTGAATCGCAGCACATGCGATTTTGACTGTCCAGGAACGAGAGTAACGGCGTTAGTCTAATGCGTGTAAGCGTAAGGCGATTCTCATCGATTGTCCCTAATTCTAGAAAATCAACCGCGCAGCTGTGATCTTTAGCGATATTGAAGCGCGGACAGGTGCGTCGCGGTATAATTCGTCTTTTTTATACGTTTATAGGAATTCCATCAGCCATCATCAACATAAAAACATTATCGAAACAGAACAATTCAAGGTATCTCGTTGTCCTGGATGGTCGAATATTATATTCGATACATTCACATACATATATGCATATTCCAGGTCTATGATCTGGTTAGCGAGCCGTTTAGAAGTTATTAATCACACGACACCCGATCGAATCTTCATTGAAAGCGAACCAACATGCGATATCATCGTCCATAACCTTTAGATCGCTAGCTTGAAACGTTTGTGTCCCTACGAGGCAAGTACACGAAGGAAACGAGTCGATTGATCGATGAGTAGCTGCATGAGCCGCGAGCCTTGGTTAACGATCGAAAGATTGCGACAGACATGGATGGAAGGAGAGAAAGATTAGAGATTTTTACTTTCTACTGCGAGAACGTTACCATTTTACGATCATTGTCAATCATTGTTGCATTTACAAGTTGGTCGTTCATTTATACAAGAAGAAAAAGAAATATAAGAAAACGGAAAATTGCTGACTGTTCAACGGATAAACGTTAGTCCGCGGAACGTTGGCGAACGATCGCAAACAGAATGATCTATTAGGTGACATACGCTTCTTTCGTTTTAATCTCGATTTAAAGTAGCTTTATTGGGGCCCAGATGTACCTTCATCTATATCTCATCAATAAATCTGGCAGTAAAAGGAGTATGGAATTCATTCGATTAGTTATTAAGAGTCTCAACTATGCTCGCAAGGAATGTACGCGAATGCTGTTTTGTCAAAAATTCATTTCTTTTCTTTATTTAATATTTATGAAATTTCGTTCGTTTTATGATACCTTAAATTTACGTATTAAATTAATTTCCTTAATCATAGAAATGAGAGACGTTAAAAATTCGCGTACATTCCTTGCTCTTAGATTAGTCGAACGTTCTCGAAAACCGTCGCGAATCCTTAGAAACCCAAAATTCAAAGGTTTGTTCAAAAGAGGAATCAGTATACACTTGCACGAATCGCTCCCATCGATCGCGTTCCCTTTCATCTTCGCCCGTGCCTTTCAACGGCGCGATTCTTCGCCCAAAGACGATCGATCCCGTGTCCGACTCTTTGCCGTCCCGAAATCGTGTGCAATGTTAGAAATTAGAAAAAAAGAAACTCGTAACTAAGCTAACCGAGCGTCGAAGTCTTGAAAATATAATAACTCGCGGACGTCGTGATTCGACGCTGTTCTTGGCGTCCCTGAACGAAGAAAGGGATACGCACAGTTTTCGATCGTCAGGAGAGGAGAGTCGTGCGTTCGTTGAAATTAGCGTGGCGGACTTTTCGATCGATCGTGGTGGTTCGGTCGATCGATACGAAAGGAAAGGAGAAAGAGAGGAGAAAGCGATATGGAAGGAGAGAAGAGGAAAAAAAGCAATTGAACACACACACCTGTTGCATCTACGGTTTGCACGAGAGAAAAAGGATATATAGAGTTGGAACAGAAAGAGAATGAGTGACGCGCTACGTGTGAGGATATCGATGGCGAATATTGTTAGACGGGAGGTTCAAAACGACTAAACTAATCGTAGGGAGGAAGATCTTTGACCTGTACAAATGTTCAAGTGTGTACATATTTATTATAAAAAAGAAAAAAAGAACAAAAAAGACGATGTTGGGTTACGAGGAAGAAAATGGCAAACAATGGGAAAGAAAAACGTCAATCGTCCTACAATGCTTGTTGCTATGAAGGATAATAAGGGAACGTGAGGATGAGTACAGTGTGCGTGTGTATGTTTGTGTAGGCGAATACAACGGAGAAATATGATCGTATGAATGAGCAAGGTGGGAAAATTGAAAGCGTTCAATTAAACGTTCTATTGTGCGTTGTAACAAACTTTTAGAGAAACGGTATAACAATTATTGAAAAGAGACGAATTGTAAGCAGTTTCTTTCTGCATATATACACATATATAGGGTGACATATATGTGTATATATACGCGGTTCGAGGAGAAAGAAAATCGGAGGGATTATCGATATTGCTATAGCGTGACGTCTAATTAGTAAGAACGAAGATGTGAATGGTAGGTAGCGTGATTGTGAATCATAATGATCATAATGAGCGTGATATCTCATAATGATCGGTGAGAAAGGGGTAGCCGAGGATGTGAACAAAGGAAAGAAGACAAAATACGTGAACAAACAGAAGGATAAAATATGAATTATGAACGGTCGTCGAACTTGATTGATCTATCGTACTCAGCACAGTGCGAGGCACATTTGTATTATAACATTATACATATATATATAGTATATATATTGTATCACCTATGTTTTTGTATTTGGTCATCTAACGAAAGACGAAGAGGAAAGAAGAAAAAAAATCTACAAAAAAGAATATCGAATTAACGAACAGAAGGTTAATAGAAAGTATATTATATATTTGAGTAAAATCGTCGAGAATTGGTATTATCCACGACTGACCGGAAGAGGGAAGCGGGAAATCATCTTTTTCGTTCTTACTTATATGTTTGTTTAAGTTTGCCACTCTTCGTTCGTTCTCTCCGATCTTTCTACGTATGTTTGTTTCCATGTTCAATGTATTCACACAGATAGACACACGCGTGCGCGCGCGATCGCTCAGGTAACGTGAGGTTTGGGTGAAGGAAGAGGGTTAATCAATTAATTAATTAGTTAATTAATTATTAACAGTTCATTCTGAGCAGTCGAATAAATTGACGGTCCTGGATAAAGCCAACGCTCTTTTACTCATAACTTATTATGTACATCGTCTGAGAAAAACCGGTACGTTCGTAAAAGAAAAATAAACTTAAGTATATATCAATCGTTCATTTCGTTCATTTCCTCTTGCCCTCCATTATTTCAATTATCGCGCTCGTCCGATATGGCGTTTTTATTTTTCGTAGTTTGAGAAATATGCAAAATTAAAAGGAGAATTTTTGAAAAAGATATATCCATCAACTCGTAACGTTGCGTCGTGTTGTGCTGAGGTCGCGTTTTCAGGATGTGTCCAACACGTTGAAATAATTTTTCAGAGCGGATCCATTTGTATAGCCGACACTTACGCCGTCGCTTTTGATCGCGCGAATTTCCTCGAGGCCGATTGCCGACAAGTAGCACACAGGCTATTTGTAAATCGAAGATTTTAGCGATTGTAAATAAAACAAGAGAAATGACAATTTTTTGGAGTATAGTGATTCGTGGATGGCGGATCGATCACGAGGGATTGTCCTCGTTACTGCTTATGTTCATGGAGTCGCCGTATTCGTGGATCATTTCCTATGAAAGACTGTTACTATAGGAGAATATACTTTTAGTATACCGATTCGGAAACGAAGTACAAAACAGATACCGAGATTTCGTTCGGCTCTAATGAAGTGATTCCGGAGTTTGGGAGAAGTTCGAACAGGAAGTAAGTACAATTACTGTAAATACCTTGAAGTATGATTATTACGCACATTATTATACAGAAATTGCGCTAAAGATTCGCCGGTCTAGAAGTGTGCTCGGTTGGTTAATTTATTAAAAATTATAATATTAAATTAGCGGAGGAGTAATGGGAAACATATCGTATATTCTTTAGCCGTAAACATTTGTTTTCTTCCTAAATATGTGTACACATAAGAATTGATCAATTAACCCTTTCAGGATCGGATATTTCTTTAGGAACGCACATTTTTTTTCTAATACTTTGCAAAGAAGGCTTAACGCACTGAAATTGAAGTTTGATTTGTAAAGTAAAATTAGAATTTCAATGGGAGAAATGTAAACTTCGTCGAAACGCAACATCGATCATGAAAGGGTTAATGAAAATAATTGTACTTTCCTTAAGTAAAAGATAGACACCTTTTAAGTTGCGTTCGGGTTATCATAAATTGCATGATTTATTGCTGAACATTGTTTCAAAAATTATAAAAAGATGATGTAAAGTTTACCAATGACAAAATTGTATATTTATACGTATTTTGATTCGCGTTAGTTACCAAGTTACACGTAAACAATAAAACTTGTACGAGTATATACAATAAATTAGGCATACGATAACACGATCGTTTATACTAACGTCTTTTACATTTTTTAATCGATATATTTCTTGTTAGATTTTTAGATCCTCCGATTCTTCGTTCCTCCATCGGATACACCTGTAATACCATCCATATGTAAATAAATAAACAGTTTAATAATTTATTCGGTTACTCACATTTTTGGGACGTCCTTGATATATTGCAATTCGTTAAAACGCATCGTCGAATCTTCTACTCTACATTTCTCTCTCCAAACTTTTGTAGTATCAAACAATGTTGAATAGCTCCTTGCTTCTGCGAGCTCTATCCTTCTTATATTTACTGATTCGCATTTGTTTGGCTTCTTAGAACGTAGAATTAAATTTTTTCTTTTTTTAGTAAACTCTTTGTCTTGCTCTCTGCAAACATAATTTCTGTCTTTTATTCGTGTAACTGAATTTTATTTATACAGATTTATATACTCAATTTCTATTAACTTTTTGTCCTGTTTCTAATGTTCGAATTTTTTATAAATTCAGCATAAATTTTACCTAAATGCTTTGATCAAAGTTACATTGTATGCACATTTTTCTTTAAATTGTTCATCCCTTTCTCTTAAAATATTTTCCAAAGATTTCTTCTTTTTATATTGTTCCAGAGCTTCCTGGATCTTTTCTTTACGCTTCTTCCTCCTATTTTGCTCTATTTTCTCCTTCAATTTCATTTGCATTTTTACCTGTTCTTCGTCCATCAAACGCTTATTTTCTTTTTCCATTTTCCACTTTTTAATCAATTCCTTTTTCTTGCTTTCGGTCGAACTGGCACTGCTGTTGGTACTTCTGGTTTCCGTTGTAGATGATTTTGTTTTTCTTAAAATACATGTTGCTTTCTCTCTGGGGATTTCATTTAGAAAATCTTCATCCTCGTAACGATTCCCGATTTCTTTATCTATTTCCTCGATATTTTTCTTTTTTTCTGATTCCCTCTTTCGACGCCATTCTTTCACAGCTGCCTTCTGTTTTTCTCGTAAATTTGTGTATTGTTTGTACCATGCCTCGTGGTTTACTATAGTTTCAGTAGATAGATCTGGACACCTCTTTTGGATCGCTACAACCAAAGCTGGTATATTTTCACAACTTTTTCGCGTTTTTAAGAAAAATAGATGATCCTCCATGGTCCAATTTTCTGTGTGTCCTGTTACATATTTAGAGAAATTTAGAAAATTTTGTAATGATCTTCCCAGTGTTTAAATGGCTTTCTGAGTGTCTTAAATGACTCCTGCGATATTCGAATCTTTTTATGTTCCAGTTCCATTTTCGTTTTAACCAAGAAAAGGACATTTAATATTCGAAGAAAATTATTAGCATAATATTGAAACAAGAAGTCAAGCGTGTCAATAATAATTTTTTCATGTTCCCTTGAATTTAAGGAATTTTTAAATAATAATTATAGAAAACTATGATTTGGCCAAAAATGATCTAAAGAATGTAAAAAGATTAATTAATTTTCTAATTGTTCAACAAATAATTCCATTACCTGTTACTGCAACCAGAGCATGAAAATCGTCTATGTCTTTGCATTCTGTATTGCGTTGTCTATTTTCAATTTTACTTTTGCATAATAACGATAAACGTGTCCAATTTTTCTGTGCTCTTTCATATTTATCTAAATTAAATTCGAATTCACGTACTTCAGTATTTAATGCAGTTCCTTCCTCCATTAATGTTTCAATAGGACAAGATTTCTCGAAATCCTGCATTTTTTGCGAAAGTTTGATCAATTTTGACTTGTACGTGTTCACATCTAAATGAAAATATGTATAAAGGTCTTATAGCTATAAAATTATTACAAAGGAAATTAATCTTCTAACTAGTTTGTTTATTATAAACATAATAGTAAGAAGGTTGCGAAATATTTATATTTACCTAGTTTTTGCAAATCTTCTGGATTGTTCGCCACATGTTTCGCAGAATCCAATTCAGAAGTAATATCTTTAATATTTTTGTACATCGTGTTCAAAAAGTTTCGTCTGCCAAATAGTAAATTAATATTAATGCACAAAATATTAAGAGTCATTAAATTTCTATTACTTTTCCTTTGCTTTTGTACTATGGAAAGTTATCATTTATTTAAGAATGGGAAAATTCGAATCTTAATTCAAATTTGCTAAAGTAAAATATGGCCAAATACCTTTTCAATGACAATTCCTTGTGTTCATTTATAATATCCTGTAACAAATTCGAGTCTATTTTCATGTTTTCAATCGCTCCGATAAGTCCTTTATCAAAAATATCTTCTTGTTGTTTCAGCCTTAATAGTGGTCTGATATATAAATCTCGTTGAGCGGAAGTCACTTTCTTCTTCGATGTATCGTACTTCATTTTAACACTATTTCCGCTATTGGCGCTCATTGGCGTAATTAATTATCCGTAAATGGACGTTAATTGAACTGAGAACTTGGTTTTAGCAACCCTTTGAGCTTGACATTTAACGTCAAAGTACATGAAGCAAGGCTCGTTCAACTTCCATTGGTCGACTGTAGCATTTTATGGGTTTCCATAGCGATTCCCCATAACGTAACTTCGTATATATTCGATGCACCTGTCGTTTGGACGAAAAAGTAGTCATCAAAGCTACGTGATAATTACGTTTTCACATGGACTTTGTTTCTTAATTAGTGATTGAGGTACATGAATTCTCCCTATAGAATAGTAAATATTTTTTAACGTAACTTACTAATTATTACTGGTAACAAATTTCTTACTAAAATCAATTAATTAGAGTTACACGATATTATTAAAAAAAATTTTGTTCGTATGTTACATCGTGTTAAATGCATATTAAATTATAAGTAATACCTATAAGATTGTTAAAATATCTACATATTGTGGAATCAATCAAAAAAGGTATAGAGCAAATTTTTTAAATACCTTTTCATGATTGCAATATGAATTCAATAATGTGAATTTAAACTGGAATGAACTTTTTAATGGGTCAAAATTATCTCTCATAAGCTATAAAGAAATCTGACATATCTACTTAACCACCGTGGATAAAAAATATCTTTATAAATACCTCGTCCGAGTAAGCGCTTAAAAACCTACCTTTTTAATTTTTTAGTTTATCTCCATTTCTAGTTATATTTTGCCTATTTGACATTATAAGCTATTAAAATCAGTACCAACTAAAATCTACAATTTTCCACGGTCGATAATGTTATTCTTTTAATTCTTAGATCTTCTTTACCTACATTTCCCACTTTTCCACTATTTCTCTACCAGAACCATAAGCTACATCATGGCGCCCCCTAATGGAAGAAAGCGACAATATTCCCTTCCAAGCTCCCGAACCTACGACTACATTCACGCTGCAGCGAGGCATTTATACGGGTGGAGAGTAACTAGGCGCTTTAGTCTCTAGTTGGGACGCGACGCGTGAGTGTGGGGTTTGAGTGCACCCCCTGAAGGTGTGAACGGTATCGTGCATTGAAAACAAATCGTCGTAACGCGACAGGAAGAAAAATTGTATGATACAGAAACGCGCAGAAACGGACGTATCCTCTGGCCTGGTAATTATCGAGCTTTTGTCTCGGTGGCATCGTACCGTATCGAAGTGAGAACTGTCACTCCGCTGATGTCCGGTGAATCGATCGTATAACACAGGACTAGTTCGAGACGATACGTCGCGATCGCCTTGATGATAATTGGCGGTCTCGCGCGCGACTGATCGAGACGATTTCGGGATTAAATCGTTCGTCGATGCGACACCCGCTGTCGCGTGTGCCTGTCAGGGATACGTGAAGAAGGTTTCCTCTTTGTGGACACGGCTGATAGGTGAGTGAGAAAATATCAAGTGTTTATTGATTTATTTGGTCAGTATTGCGCTGTAGCTTTTTGTCCCGCGTTTTTTTATGTATCTTGCGATCGTTCCATAGCGCAACGGTCAGCTGCGTGGTTCGATTTAACGGTCGCAGTCGATCGTCAAATTAACAACGGCTTTTTTAGACGTGTCATCTTATAGGTCTAAGAAGATAGATTAAATTGACATTCTTGGATCTCAAATACATACTTAGTTATTCGACGAAATATTGAGATTGTCGTTAGAAAACATTTGAGTTCGATTTCTATTCGTCAAAATTACAAAATGGCGGAGTTATTAAACGTTGTCTACGAGACCATGTCTGGCAAAATCTTGTCAATTGGTAGAAGTGTTAACAGAGAAAAAACGAAAAACTTTTATGTTACATTGTAATATATTCTCAAGAACGTGTGTGGTGTATGATTCTTTAATCATTTCAAAGGACAAGTGAAAATGTTAACTTTCTATTGAAAAATATATTCTAAAAGGAATAATCTTTGAAAGTATCTAAAAATTTCACTAATAGAAGCATTGAAGAAAACACGAAATGTGATATATCGAGGTTTGTTATTAATTAAATAAATCGTTCCGAATATCTGTTGCGTGTTAGTATAGAAAGCATGATTTCAAAAAGATTGCCTTTAAAACTAGTTTAATGTAAAAATTTACCTAACCTAACACGTAGCTCTTGTAAGCACTGTAACTTCGCCACTTATATGAATCTCAAAATATTCTCATTCAAACAATATTCTACGCATATGAAGTATAAAAAAAACATGCAACAAAATTCCTCTTGTATCTTTGAAGCTAACTAAGCGGTATTCCTTAACCCATTAATACTTAACCTTGCTACGTGTTTCGTTTTGTTACGACCATTCTCGACCTAATTATATTTTCTATTATTATTTGTTTTGATTTTCTTTTAGCTATTTCTTTAAATCATTAGAAACCTTGACTGATTACTAAGATTACAGTCAGATCAAAATATAATAATTCCTACCGTATACACTGCATATACATACATAGTTCAATGTGATAATATTATGACGAATAATGCGATCATAGCTTATTATACAATGTGAATGCATGTAATATAGTTGCGTATTAGCGTTTGAATAAAGAAGTATAGAATAGTATTCGTGTACGTTGAACGTATATGTGCATAGATTATCAAAATTTTGATGGATCGAACAGTGTTGTGGCAGGAACAGGTCAGCGATTTTTCGTATTATCTTGGAAGCCGCGAAGAGAGATAGACGATAGGCTTCTCGATGATTGTGCTTTAAATACACGCAACGTTATATCTCTTAACGTCTGAACTGGTATTATCAGGCCATTGGAGATTATAATAATTCAGGGCTGGATTACTTAATTTTGGAATTCTTAATTTAATTTCTTTTTATCAGAAATCCCTATCACGGTGGACGTAGAATACAAAATAAAATTATTTTCCGTTAACACTAATATTAAGAAGCAAAATGATTTATATCAATATAAAATACTCTAAATTTTACTAAACTAATATAAATTATTATATCGATTTTTAGTCTAAGAATACTATTTCAGAGTTGATCTAATCGAAAAAGACACGCTACCGCGAAGGTGTCTCAATCGAACAACGTTTTTATTGATTTAGCGCGACAAATGTTTACCTTCGCGGTTACGCGTGATTGATCGTCAAACAACCAATTAGGTGTTGCTTGTTCTAACATCCAGATAATTTTTTCTTAATAACAAACGCAAACTCTGATTTTAAGTAGCCTCGAATTACATAATTGTCATAATCCGAATTTTTCGTTCGATATTAATAGTCTTCTTCGTAAATTATCATTATTTATTTTTTAATATAAATCATAAAAATACGTGTCGACAATGATTTCATTAAGTGAAATATCAGCTTACATCGTTATTAAAACGAATATTAATCGTGCTTGGTATCTTCTTCGCTGTCTTTCTTCTAAATCATTTTCTTATTAGCTATCAAATTTTTGATTCCGAAATATTTTCCACGAAATGTGTGCCTACTTGCAAGAGAAATATTAAGCGATAGAATGGAAATTCGATAAAATATCCTCGAGTAATCTATATTTGATCTATATTTGAATATTATAATACCTGTTGCACAATTAATACAATTATCTCAGATATCAAACGCTCAGATAACAAACGAGAGTACAAGAAAACAATATTGAGACAAACAATACGACGATAAATAACAACGATATATTTCAAGAAGATGTCGAACATATGTAACGCCGAATTTAATAGCGATTTATGCTGGAAACATTCTGTATCCTTAGCAAGATCGTTATTGACGTCTATTTTTAAGTCGCTTTACCTTAAAAGTCTTAATAAATTTTCCGAGAGCGCGACGCTGACTCACCTGTCCTTAGCGCGTTTAAAAAAACACGCTTAAAAGGCAAATGAGGCGATTAACGTATCAACGTGCAGCTAGGCGAACAAATAAATCCTGTACGCAATGACACTTCTTTCCAGCGAATGTAGCGCTGATCTCTACAGTCTGGATCAGATTTAATCACGAATTCTCGTTCTATGGAATCGTCAGGCTTTGTCGCTAGCAGCGATACATTATATCGGTAATACGATCTAGACTTCGTTCCATTGTAAAGTAAACACAGATCGTGGAAGATGGTTTATTTATTTCTGTCGAGATTTGTATCGATGTTTTACTTTAATTCTAATTTATGTTGCTTTTTTTTACGGATCTCGTAGATATCGTAGGTTTTATATAAATGTTGTAGAATATTGTAGATATCGTAGGTGAGAAGTTCACTGGTCAAGCTTGTATTTTTTCGAGATTTATTTTTAGGATTCATAGAAAGATCTGTTTCTTTTAGATTTTTATATGTTTCCGAAATTTTCTTCGATTTCTTTGAACAAATTTTAACGGCTAGATAGTTACAGGGTGATGTAGAATTTTCTTCAAACTTTTTCTGTAATTTTTGCTTCTTTAATGTTTGCTGTATTTCACGTTTCTTCTTTTCGATTTATTTCGATAGTATTCCTTATGAAGTCCCCTATACTTTCTTGTAATTATTTTAGGATCTGTTACAGGCTGTTTTATATTAGGTTGTCCGAAAAGTTTCTTTCGTTTTATAAGGAAATAATAGACGCACCTTATGAAACAACTTAATATATTTTCTTGTAATTTTCCCTCTTAAACTCTACGTTTAAAACTACGTTAACGAAATTTAAATTCAGATTCAAAATTTCTTCCCAAAAGAAACGAAAGATCGCCCATGTACATATAATATGTCTATATAAATATCAATCAAAGTAAATATCAATAAATAACAAGTTGGCTCTTCATCCGTAAAATATCCAAAAACATCACCCGAAAGAAACAAAGCGTGAAATATATATCGAGATACATCTATCGTAGATCTTAAACCAGAAGGGGTTGATTCTTCCATGTCTCTCTCATCCCTATCTCTCTCCAAAGCGTCCACCCTCGTCATCGTTTAAACCGATTATCCGACAATCGATGCGACGACTAGTTTTATTGAATTCTCAACTCTGGGTGAAGTTCTCGATGCTGTTCGATGTCGTGGAAATCGAGATGAAGAAGGGAGGACAAAGAGGGAGGGCATTCTCGGTGAGATCTCACGCTGTAGCTCGATGGAAACGCGAAACAAACAGCCGAGATAGTCGGATGATAGTCCGAGGCGCTCGGATGCGCTCGCCAGATGCACTTTTGTGATAATCGAGGACCGGCGCATCTTTCGAAAGCTGCTTGCTTACCCTCCGTGAAATTCGCCTCTAAACGGTGGATGATGAATCACTGATGCGCTATAGCGTGCGGTAATTTGCTCAGTGCTTGATGATGGGGGAACCCGATGTATGGTATTCTTGGATGATTATGGGCAGGGAATAGGGAGAATTAAAGGTTTTCTTTTCAGCATGGAAAATCTAAAGGGTTGACTTTTTAAAGTTATGTCTGAAGAACATTTAATATTTCTTTATTTTCTAGGATATTTATTTTGTTCTTTCTTTCTTTAGTAATTTAGTAAGTTGGTCAATTTTTGTTGTTCTTGTGTTTTGATTTTAATTTATTTTTAGATTAAAGTGTATGATATCATAGGCTTTATTTTTGCAATTTTTTTTTTTTACAATTTTTAGCGTAATCTGGAGATTTAAGAACGTTCTTTTTGGATATTTCGCATTGTTAAATGTATTCTGTTACCTCGCAATTTTCATATTTCATTTCTTATTATTGTTAAACTTTATGGTTTTTGTGCTACTCTGGTGTCCAAAAATTCTTCTGTAGTTTCCTTTGTGTACCTTTTTCAAAGTTTTTTTTTATTATTATTTATACCTTCAGTATCAAGTTTCTGAATAACGTCTGGGTAAAATCATCAACTTCTTTTCCAATCATTCTCGTATTTCTTCTAAGATCCTTACATTTGTTTTGTTCTCGTTTATGCTGTCTCTATGTTGTTAATATATTCTACGAAAGATAATCTACATTGATTTGATCTTCTATTAACTTTCACGATACTTGAGCGTATCACGAAAGTCTGCGTCTGGAAATTTGCTTGGTTCGCAAATAGAAAAAATTTCACGGATCATTATCCTCCGTTGATTCGACGACAATGAAAATTAACGTTCACTCTGAATCACGTATACTTAGGCCGAACAATAACGTAATCTCGTAGGATTCACGTCGGATTACTCGGCACAATAGAGAAAGCGGAAGAGATTAATGGAAACGGAGAGTGAAAATTATAATAAATAGCGATAATAAGAAGAAAGGAGGCGCCGGATGGGCCACCAGGCTCGGTTCTACGAAGATGGATTCTCTGTTCGAGACTTAAGCGATAGAGAGAGACACAGGGACGGGCTATTTGCATATTATGTCTTGATACACAGGTTCCGGGAATGCAAATAAGGCGGTTAAGAAAACTAGTAGGCAACCGTGCGCGCGTAAACAATGGCGATGAAAATATTTGCGCGGCCACAGGGGAAAGTTGCACGAACCGGTAAACACACGATGACGAGAAATTAAATGTACAAATCCCAATGTAATAAAAAGTTGAATACGATTGCATAATATAGCGTAACGCGAAAGGAAAATATACCGGCAATTGAAGTTCCCTTTGTTTGGATCTTATGTCAGTGTTACGTGGTAGGAAATAAGCTTTGGACTTACTAATTCGTTGCGAATAGTTAGATATCTATAAGTATCGAATCTTATACTATAAATTCTTTTTCATTGTTGATTTTTTCTTAATAATTAATATAGTTTATGTAGCTTACATAAAAATTACTTCGAATACACTTTATGGATATATTGGGTTGGCAACTAAGTGATTGAGGATTTTGTCATTAAGTGTCATTAGTCACCAACCCAATATTTACAGTTCAGTGATCAGTTCAGTTCAGTTCAATGATATGAAGACAGCAAAAGGAAAGCTTTTATGGGAGAATTTACGAGAAACAAATTGGAAGATTTATTTATATATTAACTTTATATATTTATTGACTCATCGCGTTTAAAGTATTATTAATCATATATTGGATTCAGTTAGACAATCTAGTCGTGTAATAGAAGATGTATGATATAATGTAATAATACATGTACGATATAATAGCAATGTATATACATGAGATTAAATTAGAGAACTTAACAAAACATCTTCGTGAAAATGCATCTATTTTGTATAATAATACATCGTTTATCATTAGGCGGAATTTTTCCTATAACAAACAGATTACAACTAATTTGAAAGTTTTTATCGAGCCAGGCCACCGGTAAATTTGCGATTAATCAAAAAATATGCTCAGCTATCCGCAGCAAAGCGTGACTAGGGTGTTGTGCGCGTGTTCCGGCGAGTCCGGTTTAAAAGTGAATGGAGAAGCGGCTCATTCACAAGATTTTCTGTCGGGCGGTCGGTCAATTTTGCGGCGCGCGCGTATAGGCACGGCGCATGCGCAGTTAAAGGCTGCTGCGCACGCACGCACGCGCAACCGCGGGACTATGCGCGCTCTTCGAATAAATTCCGCGCGTGTCTCTTCGGGTTCGTCGCGAGACGATTATTTTCGACACAACAGGCATGTTTCTCCTTTTTTTTTTCATGGCATTTGTCAACGAAGAACGTTGCTGTCTCTTCGTTCTTTTGTTTTCAGGTTAGAGACGCGATTAGAAGGCTGAAGGTTACTCGAAGGGTTCTCAATTTTTAGCTTTGGGTTGCTAATTCTTAGTTTTCGATTTTTCATCATATTTTAAGTTATTTGGAGGTTCTGTCGTCGGAGATTATGAAGATCAGGAAGTTGTGAACATTTATGCAATACATATATAACTTTTATACTAAGAATACCATATTTTTATAAATATGATTGAAGAGTATTGCTAAGTAGAATTAGCTAAAACTAATCAGTTAAATAGTCTATCTTCCTCTTGAAATCTTCCTCGAAACTGAAATTCGGTAGATAAAATACTTCCCAATCATCAAATATTCCATTTCTAAGCAATCTCTGTCATTTTTACCACACGGAATTGCTTAAATGAGCGGAAAAATGGAAAGCATTAAAAAGCAAAAAGATTATGATGGATTACATAAATAGTGTTGACGTTATCAAATCGGAGCCGTTGTAAATGGTATGTCCTCCGTCGACGAGTTTCTGAGTACTTTATCGCGTTGCATAATTTATAGTCGAAATCAGCGGGGTATTATTAGTAAAAAAAAATGGGGTGGATATCGATAACATCGGTGCATTCCATATTCGCACAGCGGCTAAATTTGTATTTGTTTACCAGTGCCATACGATCGATCATTTAAAAACGTGCATAGTTCTAACAGGCTTATCGTGTCGCTGTATATTTTAACATTTTGCCAGGCGATTTTTCTCGTCTTATTCGAGCTGTCGAACACCTTTCTATTTTACAGTGTGTATCTTATTCCGTCTGCATTTATAATGTGTCCAATTCGGCTACGGTCGATGGATTAGCTACTAAAGACATTTCTGTGGAACCAACGACAGACAGTAATAAATTTCTAGAAATAAATTGTGTTTCCGTGACGATGTTGATTGATGTAGTTCTCTGTAGAATAAGAGGGGAGAATGTAAAATCAAAATTTCACAACACCTAACATTGGTATAATAAAATATTAGACACGCAAAATCTAAATGCAAAATATTTATTTAAGAAACAGGACAAAATGATATCCGGATATTTCAAGTGGAAAAAGTAGACTTTTTAGAGAATAGGAATAGGCGAAAGCTTTATAAAAGCTAAAACTAAGGTATTTAATAAAAAACTGAAAATTTAATTCCTGTAGGAATTGAAATGGAAGAAAATAATATTCAAAAGGAATATGAATATAGAAAAGGTGAAATATCCTTAGACCCACGAATAGAATAGGAAATACAAGCAGACGAAATTCACATAATTTCGAGAGACACGACAAAAATAATATCCTTAGAAAATAATAAAGAGAGAAAGGATTTCCATAAAGATAGAAAAAATAGAAAAAATCTGAATTTTTCTACAAGTAAAAATAATCTACCTACAATGAAATAAAACACAATGTTTAGGGGTAAATAAAGAAAAATTCGAAATCTCGGAAAACGATAAAGCATATTCCAGCCTCTGTTATAAAGCATAGGTCCAGCTACGAAACGAGATATTTAATCGAATTACGTCCCATTCGGCGAGAAGTTGCTTGATTTACGCCACTGACAAAGTCGTTAAGATCGAACTTACGATTCCGTGGCTTTTATCCTCTGCTCTCGCGTTCAATTCTCCTGGCTACGATGGTTTCGTTTCAATGAAAACGGAGTCATACCAGCAATACAGACAGATAACGATCTCTAAGCTGAGCGCTGGTCGTTAAGAATAAGGACAGCTTTTGCATAATCCGATTCACGAGCGTAGAACGCTATTCTAGACGCGATACCTCGCTCTAGGAATTCGCGTTTCCCTCCCCGCTGTGCAACTGTTGCAAATTGCACTTGCCACCGCATTAGAATTTATAAGATGGTTGTATGTAATTGTCGGGAACCGAGGTAGGTTTCTAACGAGAGCAATTGAATCTTGGTAGGCTGGTTTCTTGATCTCGAGGACGACAAGCAGAGAGAGACATAATAATTTATACCTGCATGGTGGATTTTTCTCTGTTTATGGGAAACTTAAAGTTTCTTTCAAAATATCCCAGATATAGTATCTGTATTTTCGAGCTTTCGCGGGGAGACGCGGTCGCGAGAAAACGCGTCAACGGGAGTCGTAAATTCCCGTTACGATTATAAGAATCGACACCACGAATAGATCGATCCCTTATTTCTTATGGGATAATAGGGGTGATTGATGTGGTATAACACTGCGATTAACAAGGTTATAAAATTTGTATTTCGAATACTTAATACACCGAAGAGTTACACCGTTACGTATGATATAAATGACTTAGACGATACACGATGTTCTTTCGTGGTAGAGCAAGGCCCTTACAGTTGAATATAAGAAGAAGAAGATGAATTTCCTGATGTAGCGGAAATAGCGATTGAACAGACTAAGTATAGATAGAACACAAGTCTAGAGGGATGAAGTGACTGTTCTGTCGTGATGAGAACAAGTTTAGAGCACAAGTTGAGTGTTCTGTAGGTCCGAGAAAGTGAAGTTCGTTCTTGTGTGATTACGGAGGAAAGGTTGGCGTGGGTATGTCTTTTGAGCTAAGGACGTGGATTCGTTGTTCACACTTTTCGTTAGAAAAACGATGGTAACGATCCGTGATGCCCATTGGTTATAGCTAACGTTAATAAATGAAGATCGGAGGAGTAAGCCTCGTACTGACGTATGGCTAGGTGGTGGCCTTGTTCACGGGAAAAACCGGCAATTGACTTTTCTAAAACCGGCCATAAGCCGAAAACATTTCTAAGATTAGGAAATCCTTCAGGACAAACATATGAACTGAAAAAATGTGTTGAAACAATGACGTTAAAAAGTTAAAGTTTTATGCTGGGTGCTTAGGTTTATTGAGGGTCGGAAGCACGGTACGTGGACCGTCAAGCAACGCGGGATGGAGTGCAGATGTCTTACGCGGCATGACAGTATCTGTTTTAATATTTGGTAAAGCAATTCTCTGCCTAAGTTCAATTTACTATGTTAGTTGCGCTCATAGAAATATGAATTTCGTGCTTGTAAATATATCCACAGTCTAGTAATTTGTATGGTAGACGTAGATGTTAGGTCGACAAGATTGCAAACAGTATTATTGGAAATATAGAAAGGGAAGGAAACGGGAAAAATAGAATTAACGAAGAATAAGTTGGGATTTTCTATGGATTAGAGCTATTCTGAATACTTAGGAATTGTCGAACGATGTTAGGAATTCATTGGAGGGGATATTATTGAAAATCAATAAACTGAATTAAATTGAATCGGATTAAGTTAATATTTTGTATTGATTAGAGTTGTTCTGGGATTCTGAGTTGTTCTATTTATTAATTTTCCACTAATAATAGCAAACAATCGGAAGTAATATTATTGGAGATAAATGGATAGGACAAAATATGTAGAAAGAATAAAATTGACAAGAAATAATAAGTTAAAATATAGAATCATAGAAAAATTATTTTCATTCCATGTACCATATCTTAATGGAACAAATTGTTAAATTAATTGAAGACTAGTTGATTAGAGAAAATACTATTATAAATACAAAAAATTATTTTCGTTTCGTGTAGGATATTTTAAAGAAATTACTGGCGATTAGAGTCTCATTTGTAAGAAGGAGATTAATATGCAGCAAGCGAATAGTCATCGGTGCGTGTACAATGACAAACGAGTACAGAAATGTTTCGGACGTTATCACCATTCGGTTGATACCGGTTCCAGATATCCCGTAGCCAACAACGAGTTGCCGCGTTCTACGGCATTATGATGCAGGCATTTCGAGAGCTCGGCTCGAGCCTCTAGGCGATTTGCATTCGACGCGCATGCCACCGACGACGTACGACGAAGCAGGTTCATTTTCTGGTCGCGAAATGAATGAAATCGTTGCCTGTTACGACACACGCGAAACCTCCAGACACGAGTTTCAATCGAGCTCGTTTTTACATGTACCGGAATATAATTATGGAATACGTTTCCGGTTCAATTCTAATATCATCGCTGTATCTTTTTAAACTCTCTGCCTCGTTAGATTTCTGTCTACTTGAAATATGTATATTGGAATGGGGATAGAAGATTGGATTGGAGTGGGATAGAAGAGATAAAATTTGTTTCGAGGACTATTTTTTCTTTTTTTTCTTTTTTTTTTTTTAGAAAATCGAGCTATCATTCCGTATTTTTTACGGTTAAAGTGTAAAGTAAAATTAAATGGCTTAATTTTAAAATACATAGTTGTCGCATATGACGAGGTAGAATTTAAAAGCCTGTAGAGTTGAAATCTGTGAAGCTACATAAAAATTTGAGAAGGAAGGCGAAACATAGCAGTTAATAGACTTATGCGTCACAAAGCTGATTGAATGTCACGCGCATCTAGCGCTATTAATTATCGAGATGTCTCTAATCAATAAGTCTACGCTGTAGAATCGCGTCACTGAGAATTAATTTGTTTAATTTTCAGATTTTCTATCCTTATATAATTATAACCGGAATTTTCTAGACGTTTCGATTCTTCTTCCGCCTTCTTTTCTTTGAAGAAAAAGAAGAAATTATTTTGTTTTATATATCGCTATATAATCATCCAGGTTTCAGAATTTTATTGCTGTTGTTTCTTCTTCTTTCTTCACATCCTCTTATTTTCTCGTCTGCCTTTCACAGATTATTTTTTGTTTTCTTCTATATTTAGTATTCTGTGTTACTTATCTTTATTATTCTTGTGCTGGTTTATTTCTTCACTTTCGTTTCTTCTTTACGATACTTCCAATATAGTCGTCCAGATTTGCGCAATATAATCGTCTAGGTTTTAGCATTCCAATTTTAGAATTTCTTTCCAATTTTTATATTTTTCTTCCTTTTCCTTGTTTTTTTTTCTTATTTTTTCACTTGTATTTTTTCTTTCGCAATATGCGTATTCTTATACTATGATCACTTACATTTGGTATTATATAACGTCCTTGTTTTTGCTTTCAATTTCTTCTTCTTCGCTCTTTTATTTTATACACACGTTATCTTACACAATTGTTTTAAATGTCCGCAGTACTCTCGTTCCAACGTCCATATACATAAAATTTCTTCGAAAGAAAAAGGTGAACCACTATAGAATCACGTTGGTAATTTACTTAACAGCCGAGTCACGTACTCAATAACAACTTCTCATTTATGACACGATCTCGACGATCGCGGGGCTGGCATTATACCATAAAGATAATTATTACAACGTGTCGAACGAAGGATTACGTGAACCCATAGTCAAAACCAATTATGCAGAATCCCGATAATTTACTCAATTGGGTAGGATCCATAACGAAAAAGAGAACGACAGGTGATAAGGGAAAAGAAATCTAGTTGACATTTAACGGCCAGTAAAAGAGCAAATGACCGTTAATTACGCGCCCGTTTAATTCGATCGCGTTTATACTTTCGTGAAATTATCGATTTAACCGGCGCATATCGCGATTTTACGTTGTTATTGGCTACGGTAAACCGATTAGGAAAATCGATATGATTAATCGAGTTACCATGTTTCAACGTACGCGTACTCAGTTTATCAAACTATGTATTACTAATTGACTGTATAAATTAGAAAATTTCAAGTTTCACGGTAGAAAGTTGTATTTTTACAATTTTCATTTCTACCATGCGAGATCTTTTTTAGAAACGTAGAAAGTTGTACTTTTACAATTGTTGGCTTCTTCGATCCGTACTTCTCTTTTTAAAAGGATAGAAAGTTACGTCTTTACGATTATCGATTCCTTCGATTATAGAATTTTCCTTTAATTTGTTCTTTTTTTTCTTTCTTTAATTTCAAATTTTTCTTAACGCGGCAAATTGCATCTTTCGAACTTCTACGATCGTCGATTCCTCTCAATTTCAGTTCTTCTTTCTGCAAAGTGGAGTATAGCATTGTTAGAGTTACCCATCTCTTTCGTACGCGATTTTTTTAATATTCTAAAGTTACATTGTAAAGACTGTATTTTTTAACTCCACGTTCTTACATAATATTCGACTGGCCATCGTAACAGCTCGTCGACAAGATTCCAATGGATGAAGAAGCAAGTATAGTCGCGCCCGTAGGGTTTTTATTATTCCATTGAACCGCGCGAAAGGGACGGAATATCAAAAGGTGCGTGGCCCTCGGTATGAAAGAGCTAGTTCCTAAGTTTACCTACGTGAGCGTACTTTAAAGGTGTACTTAGCCCGCTGTAACGGTATATCGCGCGATGTACACTACGAGCAGAAAGAAAGAGAGAAGAGTTGTCAAGTGTATGCACGCCACTCGGTGAACAAGTGGAAGAGTAGATAAGAATAGAAACAGAAAAATGAGAGAGAACATTGAGCAACGATAGGTCCCTCCTTCTCCTGCGTCTTGTTAGTTGGCGAATTTCTTTCTCCTCTTTTCGTTTCGTTTCTTACAATTAATAGTAGTAAATAATTATAAAAAATATCTCCATGTTTTTATTCGTCTATTATTATTCACATGTTCTTTTTGTTAACAGTAATAAGAGATGATATAGATATGAACAAATATTTGTTTTTAAATAGGAATAAAAATAGGAAAGTGGACGATGAGGACGTTGAAGAATGTTTCTCTTCTTCATTCAGATGTTCTTTTGGTTAACAGTAATAAGAGATGATATAGATATAAAGAAATATTTGTTTTTAAATAGGAAAGTGGGTGATGAGGACGTTGAAGAATGTCTCTCTTCTTCTTCTCCTGCGTTTTGTTAGTTAATGAATAGCTTTTCCATTTCTATAATGTACAAGTTTCTATAGTAAATAAGTGGCTTTTCAAATTATTGTTCTCTGCATCCCAGCATTTTGACGTTGCACTTCTTTATGCAGAAATTTGTTTGTAAAAATTGTACTTTTTAAGTCGTATGTAATTTATCAGGATACTCTTGGAACCGTAAGTTATATTTTTGCGGATACAAACAGAAAGAGTAAATGAGAAAGGACCTATCATTCAGGTGTAGAATATTCGTTTTCAACTACCGGTTGACACAAGAGTTAGAAAATTAAAAAATTATCGATTTGTCATATTTATCCCGACGTTTGATTAAAAAGAATTTATTACTTTTAAAAGAATACCAATTATAAAATAGCGGTATATAGAACAATAGTATAAACAAAAATTATATCGGTTTAATAATATATACAAAAATTCTATGAAAATTACAGGCAAAGGAGAAAAAGTAAAAAGTGAAAATAAAATGACGAAACTTGTAATAGATAGGAAAAGGCGGCCGAATGCTAATTAGCGTAAGAGAATTGCCTGGAACCCTCTTTTTCATTCATAACAGCTGATTCATTCATCCGTTCATTCATCCGTTCGTTTGTACGTTTCCAATTAACCTCATTACGCGTTCCAGGAGGCTCGAATCTCGAGGGAGAGACAATGACGAGAAACCAGCCAATCTACTTACGCAGAAAACGAACACGATCACGATTTCTTACGCGTTCGCGATTTTTAGTATACATACCGATGTCTTTATTACGCGATAGAAAAGGCCGAAGTAAAAGGAAAAAGGTTGATACGATGAAGTCGAACGAAGTTATGAGTGTATAAATCACGACTGGGAAACGCGAAGGTTATCTTGACGTTTCATAGCACGTTAACGTAAATGGAATAATTGAATTTCTTGCGAGTTACTCACGAGTTTAATCGCACGATGATTGTTTAGTCCTTTAAGAGTTATTTCCAAAGCAATTTCATTGTCATTTCTTCCTTTTCTTATTTAAGGCGTATTTTATTGCAGGAAAATTGAACGTTTCAAGTAATTCTTTTTATAGAGTTTAAGTTATTATCGATAATTGTATTTAATTATACTAAATTTGATATTTAATAAATAAACGCTTTTCTAGAAGTGGGAAAGAATGATAATAAAATTGCTTTAAAAATGAAATTCATCGTTAATTAAATTAGACATAAATCGCGAAATAGTATTTACTGACATTAGCGATACACACTGAGAAAAAAGAGGAAATGAAAAAGGAATTTTGCCAATTTCCATTTCCAACGAGTGTACGTAACAATTAGCAATTTTCGTTTATTTTATAACGATATTAAATAATTCTCCTTCCTCTTATTTGCGTAGTATCTTTTTCTCAGACGGTTGTTTTTAAGGGATTTTAATTACTGAGGCAGCGTAATCAATTTCGCAGTGTGTACATATACAATGTGTGTAATGACAAAAAGACAGTGTAATTTATTTCGAGAATTTTTATTGCATCCAGAGGAAGGGGGGTGAAAGTTTTTAACATATTGAATAAACAAGCTGTATTTGCGCAATATTTGTCTATGATGTAATTTTATTGTTAGTATCATGCTACTGAATACAAGTTACTTTCACTTTATTAAATTGAAACGAACATCGATGTATTTCATCATTGTAAGAAACATCGTTCTTTAGCAATTTCTTTTACAAACACATGCACGATAACTTATTACAATTAAATATTGTAGTATCGTGGACGAAAGACCTAAGAAATATCGGCCGAATTATAAACAATGTCACGAGAAAGCCTAGAAAGAAATGCCGACAGGCCCATCAATGTATCGTCGGTCTTTCAATCGAATAGTTACGGAAAGACCTGCCTGACCCTGATCACGAACGGTTGTGCAACACGTTGGTGGTGGGGGTAAGAGAAAAAACAAAGGGATGCTAAGGGTGAAAGACGAATTAACAGTCAGTGTTAGTTAATACGTCAGAGAGTGCGAACTGTGTTGTCAAGATAGTGTTGCTAGTGTTGTCAAGAGAGTGTGGCCCGCGTGAGAGAGAGCGTTGGAATCATGATGACGAGAGTTGCAAAGTAATTATTTAGTTGTCTAAATTATTGTATTTAGTTCACGTTAAACAATCATCGTTTCCTGTTTAACTAACACCTGTTTAATCCATTTTAAATAAAGTAATTGTAGTAAGAGCCTACAATATTCTTAACAAATGCAACAATTTTGCAACAAAAAAATATTGAATTCCCATGACTTATTTGATCAGGTTCGTTAATAAATTATCTAATTTAGGATTTTAATTTAAAACTTGTATCTCAAAGATAGTCTGAATTATCATATTGAATGCTGTATAGATTTGGAAGCAGTTTATTCCCATTGCTAGTCCTCTGCAACCCGCGTAGCCGAAGCCACTGATTTAGCAACTCCCTCGTTTGGTTTCGCGATAACACGCGCCTCTATTGACTACGAGCTAACCGTAAATTAGAGGCTAAACTTTCCGAGAGCTGAAGCTCGTCCGCCTTGTCTTTCGTTTTCTTTCCCCGCTTCCTTGCCAAGGAAAACTCGTCTCGACTTGCAACCTTTTCATACAGTACCTCTTCTACGAACCATAAACATAAACATCTACGGTGATGTCTTGCGGAGAAATAATCGACTGACGGGCTGTTGGACAGATTTTCATTCTTGTAAACATGCGAAATATACTTTGAAAGAACTTGCCTTCTGAATTAGAAAAAGTACTTCATTATCGATTATAACGTAACGCGCGTTTTTCAACATTTTGTTTTTTGAACGGAACCTTAAAGAAGTTTGCAATTTTTAGCGAGATAAATGATAATTTCCTCATTACTTATAGGGTGATATGATACACGATGTAACAGTTTGAAAATTTTCACTGAAAACGTAATAATAGTTATAGTGGTTTCGTGAATAATATCGTAGTTCAATTAGATTTTTATCTTACCTCTTAAACACGTTGAAAATGCACTAACAGATGTAACATTCGATAATTCAGCATCGTAGTTCGATTAGTTCCTTATTTTACCATTCAGAATGAAAATACTTATTTGTTATATCATTTATCATGGTATCGGATTTAAAATTCAATAATTCAATAACTTAAAGCCCGAACAGAAACTCCAACCGCTACCATACGCGATAAACCATAAGATGGAAAATAAATCTGCAAAGGACGGAAGACCGAGTGAATTCGCGACGATCCATAGATCATCGGGAAGCATGGAAACCGCGCGAGAACGCGAAGGGGCATAAATCGATCCGCTCACTGCGCGCGCAGCTGTCCGACTTGAAAAATCGCGCGGGACGATGCGCGCGCACACGCCGCTCGCACTCTCGGGGAATTACCGCGAGATAGCGATCGCATTTTGCCACAACTTTGTGAAAGCGTTGCTCGCTCGCGCCACGCTGGTAGGTGTATGGAAACGAGCGTGCCTCGTTTTACATCGTGACACACCACTTCCTGCATCCTCGCCTCCTCGCCGTGTCCAATTGAAATTTTCCAGCTCCGCGTATAGTTTTCATTGAAAGTAGCTCGTTTTACGAGCCATAAAGTCTTCATATCTTTACACCTGCAGTCTTTGTCACTTCGATGTGAGAAAGTTTTGCGTAGGGTTGATTACTTTGCGAATTATATCGATGGTATAGATATTTTTTTTAGAACGTTTGAAGCTTTAGGCGACTGAAGTTAAGGCTTTGTGGTAAACGTTTTAAAATCGTTAAATATTAAATGATCGTTTTTAGCTTGGATATTATCTTGTTTAAAGGGCATCAGTATGCGCTGTATTCTTCACTGGTTTGATGATGAAATATTGTACATAATGAATGGAGTAACAAGTTCGTTGGGATTTTCTTAAAAGAGCACGTCTGTCTAACCAAAGAGTCATTTATTTATCTCATTTATTGGTAACCGCAGATATATCTTCATATCATATAAATGATTCTTGCAACGTTCCTCGAAATGTAAACATCGATGAAAAGATAGTTAATCTTAACATTTCTTAACGTGATCTGCATATTAAACAGATCTTTAGAAAATTCTACAACCAGTGAAATGAACAATAATTCGAAATTAACCATGAATTCACGATATCACAACCCATGAAATTTCGCTTATATCTGTAGCAACGTTTTCATAGAAAGAAAACTCCTAGAGAGACGTAAGTTTCGCACTTTGCCATTTAAGAAGAAAACACCTGTTAGCACGTGAACCACGGGGTCCCCTGAAGAGCTTACGGGATAGATACGCTGTGTAAACGACGAGTAAATCACGCTTGTTGCAGCCGAGGGAAACACGAGACGGGTGACATTTTAAAGCCACCTTTTGCCAGCCTGTAATCCACAATCGCCGATGTTGGCTCACGAACCATCGACCTCGCCTTTATGATTTCTTCCCTCTCGAGCCGCGTCTCCTTTCTGCTACGTTTCTTCCCTTGCTTCCTTTCCTTCCTTCTCTTTATTCGTTTTCTCTGTTCGTATTTTCCGCCTCTATTGTACTCTTCGTTAGCTTTTTATTGGGATTGATGGTCGGTGAAGCGTTTGTACTGCGATTCTATGACAGTGATTCTCATTGTTCAAGAATTTTTTAGATTCCTGGTCGAGACGATAGGAGTCTGAGGTTAGGGTTGGATGACGATATAATGGAACGATTTGTTGCCTTTTTTTCATTGACTGATTAGGTATCTTTTTATTAACTTGGCCAGGAATCGTTTCTATTACGTTTTGAAATTATTAACAGTCGTTTTCGTTGACTTGGGATTATTGGAAATTTGTTCTGTAGTTGGTGGAATGATTTTTTACAACGGTAACGAAAAATAATTTTTCTTACTTCTGAAATCATCGGAAATAGCTTCCGTTGACTCGAAGATGTTCGACAATTGCTTTCATAGATTGGTCTTACCTTAGAAACGATTGACAATCATTTTCATTATTTGTGGATTAACATTAACTTTACCAGGCCCAGTAAAACGATCGGTTTCAAAATTTAACTTAAAATCGTACTCTGTGTACAAAGAACAAACTAGACAGGAGAGAAGAGATCGTATTTCGTTAACGTAAAAGCACATAGAAAGGCCTGATGGTCCCGTAGCTCGTCATAATCGGCCCTTCAAAGCCGAACGTTCGTTTGGAAAGGGGCAATCGCACCGGCGGGTCCATCGTTTTATGAAACCAATGGAAATTTATAGGGGTAGCCAGGGGAGTTTCGTAAGGGATATGGCACGAGTTTAGCCACATTGTTCGATAGCGTTTTCTGGGGTGGTTTAACCGGTAGTAGCCACCAGAGGGGAGAATTTTCTCTAGGACGATACAAGCAAACGACCAGGCCAGGCCATTGTCTTGCAAATCCCTCGAAATTTTATTGTTCATCGACAATGTGTTTCACTGTGACACGTCGTTCAATCGGTCACTGGTGGATCGTCCGGCTTGGGAAAACGATCAGTCGTATTATAATTGCAAATTGTGTTCGCTGATAAATGATTCTATTGGGATACTTTGTTCCAGCCGGACCTGTAATTATGGTTTTAGCTTTATTTGAGTATTTCTCTACACCTTTATGAAAGGGGCGGTTTGATGAATTACTTGTTCCCTTTTTAGTTCTTTTTAAATATATTTTTTTTAAATTAATATTTCTATTCATTGGTGTTTAATATTTTTAATACGATTTACTCTGTATTATTAAGTATAGTTTTAAAATATCCTACAGTTAATTGAAATAGTTTCTGTATAATTGTATGCGCCCCTTTAACGATTAACTAAGGTCTGTTGTTATTTAACGAAGTATCGATGAGACAGTTAACAAATTTGTTAAGATCGTAGAAACACCTAAATTCGCGTATATGTAATCACGAATCTCACAGCCGATAAAAAGACATTTAAACACCTACCACACAGTATGCACATGCTAACCGCAAAGCCCATAACCGTTCATATTCAATCAGCCGCGACCCACTCGTATCCATAAACCAATCTATAAATAAAATCGGACTGAATTAAACGTTCGTGCTCGATCGACTTCCACTTCTAATAAAGTAAAAAGAACGGACAATTACAGAGAAATAAAGACACAATCATAAACAATATATGTATAATATGAGTATAGTATATTTGGAAGTGTAGCATTTCTGCGTCATAGTTGAAATGATTAGACAGTAATGATATTTCTCTAACTTTTTCTAATGATGTACTTCTATACTCTATTAATTATACACTACAAAGATATTATTATTTTCTTTAATACTAAAAAATTATATATGCAATTTCATTTATTTTAGCTGTGACATTTAGTTTCAAAAATACTTTACGGGCTTCGCAGATAAAATCAAACAACGACGAGTATACACGTCGAACGCAGTTAACTGGTTAATAAACTACTTATTCTGTTAATCTAAATGAAATATCCAAAATGAAATCCACGCACATATATGTATATAGCGTAATAATAAAAATGAAAACAAGAGGAATAATAATAAATAAAGTCATCGCTTGGTGGCTATTATTATTCAAAATTAAATACTTGGAAATTTCATGTGTAATATAGCGACAAAAATTTGACAAGCGTGTGATGAAGCAGGATCAATTGGTGTTTCAGGTATCGACCAAGCAATATGTCGGTGCTACTGGAGGCGAGGTCTTACAGGCCCTTCAAATCCTCGGAGGAGTATTTGGTCGCGATGAAAGAGGACCTGGCCGAGTGGTTGAACGCGCTGTATCCGGAGCTGAGAATCAACGTTGACAATTTTATGGACAGGTTGGACACCGGCGTCGCTCTTTGCAAAGTAAGTGGCCGTAGAACGATTTATACGTTCCCAGAAGTACATATAAACTAGCTCCAACTGTCTATCTTCGCGCGTATGTATGAAACTATATACAGGGTAGACCTAAATAGAACCATGAAACGGATAAACTACCACGACGATATACGACGATATATCAAAATTATGATTTATGAAAGGAAAAGTAAAAGCTGGATGCATACGCATAGTTGACTATCTTCTATTTCCAATGAATTTATTAACATTCGTAAGATACGACTATTTTTTCTAGATCGCGTCAGTTGCACGGCGTAAAATTTAATACAATTTTATAATGAAACTTAATATCATAGTAAATAAAAATCGATATGTAGAATTTATATGGGATAAGATTCGATGAATATAATGTTGATAGACGCGTGTATAGGAACATTTCGTGTAAAATCAAAAATTAAGTTGGTACGCGCGTGGAAATTGAAAAAATCCTACGCAAATTATTATGGAAGAACGTCAATCTAAGTTTGGCAAGTAAAAATTAAGAGTTTGCCCCCGTTTCGATCAATGATCAATCTTATCTCTTATGTTTGCCAACGGTAGTACCCTATTTATTTATTTCTCCTCTTATCACAGAAAACAAGGTGTGTTCAATTCCTCCACGACTATGAATCGTGAAGTAAAGGGAAGATATCTACATGCACGATGGATTGAAAATGAAATAGGACGAAGGTTCGATTGTAGGGTTTTGTTTCTCAGAAGTGTAACGTTTGACTCACCATGTATATGCGCGTAATTTACAATTATTTGCTTTAGAGACGTATCGTAAAGCGGGTTTATGGTATTGTGAGGACTTTTAGTATTTGTAGGGTGAAGGAAGTCTTGTTAAAAGGAAATTCAATTCCGTTTGATCGTGTCGTAATTCAATTTTATTACCGTGGCATTTCCGATTATTAAGTGATTGTTAGATTGTAATATACTTAGGATCGTGTGTTAAAGAGTACAATAGGAAAATTGTTCGTAGACAGGTCCTATATTATTGTACTAACAGTTTGTGGTTACAGTATTTCAGGCACTTAAAAACTCGACTTATGGTAGAATAACGAAAGAATAAAGGTTCTCGTTTTATCGCCTTAACGGTTTAAATTTAAAAGGAAAGAAAAGAGGAAAATAGGGGCACCGAGCAGCTCGTTTCAGCCGCTGCTCATCGTGTCACAGAGTTTCTTGCACGCGCCGACTTAATTCATAATTCAAGTGGCGTTGAAGCAACAGCTTCCGGTGGACGTCACACGCATCCTTCTTCCTCTGTTTCACGATCCGCGACCAAACTACGTGCTCCATGCGGCTTCTATGCATTTCCATTTAACACTTCACTGTATCAGTAGCCGTATTAGTATAAGTAGCTGTATTAGTATAAGCGTGTGTATTTGTTGCACGCGTCCTTTTCACGTTACTCACGCACAGAATTTTCAAGAAGCTACTGAGAATCACGGGTTGCGAACCATCACCTCTCTCGGTCTTCTTTTTTCAATTAATAAGTTGTTTCTTATTTTAGAACGTGGCTCGAGATCTTTGAACTTTCTTAGATTCTCTTCTAATTTCGCGAGTAATTTATCTTCCATTGAAATTGTGCGAACAACGACACTTTTATTCTCATTACAAAAACAACATAAGAGCAACGGTAAAGAGTAAAAGTAATATTAGTTTGCAAACTGTTAGTTCATTACCATGTTATATATCAAAATTTAGTAAACGTAAAATAGGACTAAATACAAGATAGAGAATGATATTTAACAATCCGAATCGTTCCGTGTAATATTCTAGAATTTTAAGTTTTAAAAGTGGCTCTATCTGGCTCTATCTCTCTAACAACATACAAAAATGAAAAGTGGAATTTTAATCAAACGGAGAAGAATTCCTCGAACGCAACTTTTATTCTTGCAGATGCACTTTCATTCGTTCCTAAAAACACTCGACCGTAAAAAGTATCGTGGAAAAAATCGAAACGTGAAAATTTTCGAGCGATAGATTGCTAACAGGCAAAACGGTAGCCTCATAATTGGAATTCTTGCACGAGCCAGCGCGTGGTAAAACCGTTGAACGAATTCCCCAGTAAAATAATCAAAGGTCCACATCGAGCTCTCGAAACGAGTTCTCGGCGTGCTTTTGCGCGCGATAAAGCATTTGGAGAGCAAAGGGAGAAGCGGAGAATGTCGTGGCGAGTACTGGAACCGGAGGCGATCATTAGGCCGGATCCGAATGGTCGCGAAAACCGTGAAAAAACAGCGTCTGCAACTGGAATGCCGATTATTATTAACCACGCCACCATCGATATTCGTTTCTATTCTATCGCGTTTTAGTTTAGGGTTACGGGCGAATAGGCGTGCAAAACAGAAACGATATCCGCGTTGCAGAGGGAGGGTGCTGGCTGGAAGAATCTGCGATAAATTTCATGGAATTTACAATCGAGATAAAAGGCGAATTTGCATCGGGTGAAAATAACTGGTCGTCGCGTGGTTGCGATCATAGCGGCGTAACTTAGCTCGGTTTATGGTCAACTGGGACTAGTTTAACGATACACTCGGCTACAGAAGTACGTATCACGAAGACCTGAGAATTTATCACGAGACCATCTTTTAATCGTTGTTATTAAAGTAATCAACAAAACGTCCAGGAATTATTATCTCGTTCGAAGAACTATTCGAAGTCAAACACGTTGTTGGTTTACATGCATCTAATCTTATCGATTGAGACACTCGTGAAAATTGGACAGTTTATTACCAGAATATCTTTCAATCGTTATTAGCAAACTAATTATTATCTTATAAGGTCTCGAACGATTATCTTGTTTGAATATTGTTACAATATCCAATGTTTTATAAGAGGAATTTCACGATAAGTGCAGTAATACTCTCGTCAGTTTGATACGCGAGTAATATAATAATAAAATCAATTACTTTTTTTTTGCCTTGTAGCTGTTACGTTTGTTCATTACAATTTCCATCGATTCTGACTTTTCAGAAAATCCATCCATACCTTCGAAACGTTTCAATTGTCGAATTTCGTACGAAGATCATAAGTGTCTTAATACTTACGAATGGGACTGTATCTTGATCTTAATATAAAGTATAGTCGTCCAAATGTTTGCAACGATCGATACACCTATAATTGTATCATTTAGTAAGATCGTGTTCCGCATGTTGGTTTTTCGATGTTTCCCGCTCCGGCAGCTGCTACTACAGGGTGTGTTTAAGATGAACAGATTCGATAGGTCTGAATTACTGATCGAACGGTCTCGATAAAGGTATCTAAGTACACATGCATAATGTAACCAGTATGAAGTATTTGGTTTTTATCCGTCGGATATATGTACCTAAATGAGTTAAAAATTTGGATATTGGGAGATAAATAAGTTGTCCAGTTACACAGCTTGAGTTTCTAATGATAATCATGATATTTGCATATCTTGAACTGCCTACGATGTTCATACGATTTTAACGTCGTTATTTCTTCGAAGCAACTTTTATCGAGCTTTCAGAACTTCGTTTATATAATAGATACGCTTGCTATAATTATATCAATATCGACGATATTAATCGATTAATTACAGAATATAATAAGAGCATTCTTTCAATTTCCAAAAAAAGAAAAAAGACACAGAAGAGACAAACATGTGGAGTTAATGATCGTTTTTGTTACGAACCCTTCAATTGTAGTCTCTAATAAATATTCGATCAACGTCGTCGCGGTAGGAGGGTTGAAATCCAGCCACCCCTTGATTCTATAAAATTCACGAAAATCCAGCGCGATTAATCAGAGCAACACTGTATGTAAGCTAATCGAAGCGGACAATCGAAGCGTTCGAGCGATGTGCCCAACACGATCTCACCCGATCCTTCGCCAAACTGTCAAACTAAATGTCGAAATTGGAGCCCCGTGGCGTCGCAACTGTTGGAAGGCTGCGTGTCGAAAGAAACACGGGCCTCGTATCTGCCGCGCACGATCGCGTGTGCCATTGAACAGCGCTGATAGAGCAGTCTCTCGTGTGTCGGATTGGCTGTCGGCAGCGCGAGCAGCGAGTAGCTGCTTCGACTTTCACTGATCTACGAGGAGTCGATCGCTGGAACTCGACTCCTCGCGAACTGTCGCGGTTACGCCGCGTATAATCGCCGAATCAGACTCGGAGTTAGGCTCTTTTTACTGATATAGGTAGATTGCGGTTTTTTGTACTTTTCTGGAAGATTTGCGGATGCAAAAGTGCACAGAATGCACTTTGATAGATCGTTCCATGCAGATCTCAATGGACGAATTTTGCCAAGTCGTGTGGGAGGATATTTTGAGCATAGAATGTTATATATGAGTCGGTTCGTTTTCGAGATACGATAGTGAAGTAGAATAGAACAAGTTTGTAATCAGATGCATTCAAGCTATCTAATTCTTAATGCAATTAATTAACATCGCTGTCCGGTGTAAATATTATTGACGAGGTCAATGTTTCCCTCTTATCAATACAAAACATAATCATTATAAAAACTTGCAGCTCATATCAGCGAGTACGAGAATAATGCCCTAACTCGACGACTATCAGTATTTCTGTTTATATCTCGAAAACGAGCACGAATCGTACGTAAAATAGTGCATATGTGGATGTCTGAGAAATCGTTTCACGAGATTTTTTTAAATTCTTGCGTTTTAAAAATACCGGTGCTCATATGCAAAATGCATATTCTCAGAAGTAATATAGGTAATTGAGGTGGATGAAGAGGTTGGATGACGATGAACGAGGAATTGAATTAGGCTTCAATTTAGTTCAAATTGTCAGATAGTTTAATAACGTCGAGAATTCTAAAATATCGAAGAGATAGAACAAGTCCTTTTAAAGCTATGTATTAATACCATATAGAAAAATTGTTGTTAAGTGGTAGAGAATGTAGAACCAACTATGTACATTAGAAGGTTTCATTAAGGTTAGTCCTCGCCAGTGTGCGAGGCTAATTCTGGCAATAAACGTTTCGTATATTGAAACCAGTTATTGGGAAATTTAATGGCACTTCTACTCACACAGTCACTGCCAGAGTATTTTTAGCAGTTTACAACTTCTGTTTAGCAATATCGACTTGTATCGGATCGTGTTAATCGCGAGATAAGTCAGAAGTAAGCTGTAGTGCAAATAGATTTAATCTCAACGAGTTAATCTTTTAACCATCTACTGCCATTACATTCTACTTTTCTGAATAAATTTCACGAATCTTTCAGGTTTGCCATCATCTAACGGACTGTATGTTAATTTCCAATCGAATACACCAGTACTTTTTCTTCCCTATTTACATGAAGCTAATTTCGCAAATCTATATTTTTCTCAAAATCGTTGAGTCGAATCTTTAAAAATGGTTCTGGTATCAGCTTCTCGGTTTTAATTCTACAGACCCTGTCCCTTTCACCATTGCGATTTCTGTAATCTACTTTTGTTAAATGAAATCAATTCTTTAAATCTTCCATCGCTGTTGAACCACGCTCGTCTCTTCTTTTTATCTTCTGTTACCATCGAATCGAACTCGCTTCTTCCTATCTAGCTTTCATGTCGCATTACATTTCATTCTTTGAATATTCCATTGTTATCAAACCAAACTGAAAAACTTCCTCACTTTTCAACTACCGATTCCAACCATCGAATATCAACATTATTTAGTATCAGTTCTGTGCACTTCCTCTACGAATGCATCAACAATCCCCAGTCTACCATTTACGTAGCTCGCCCTTCTCTTCTACCTTGACTGTCGTCACGGCTCGTAAAGTCTACGTAGTCGCAGAAGGTGATTCGCGAACAAGCCGCGAGGATTGGAAATTCTATGCGACTTCGGCCGTATCGAAGAGAGAGAGAAAGAAAGAAAGAGACAAAGATGTCTGTAATCCTTTGCTGGCGCAACGGGGGCGAGTAGCCGATGTACCGACTCGGTTGCCCCTTTGTCTGCTCCTTTATCGCGGCTGCCTACTCTAAATATTTCTCTGGCATGAATTTATAACGACGACAATCGCTAATAACGAGTCACGATAACCGTTGTGGCTGCTCCACAAGTCCACAAGCCGCAACCTATGGCGATCTGCGGTGGACGATCGTGGGCCAAGCTTTAGGTGAACTGTGCTTGGTTGCGTGAAAAGTGCAGGTGCTCGTGGGTGTTGCGTGTCTGCGCGCAGCTTTCGCGGAGGGTTGTTGAAAAGAATCTGAGATATTGGCCGGCAAGAGTACCAGATCGTAAAAGATTTTTAATTCTCGTAATCTACATTTCCTTATTTATTTATTTAATACCAGCCTTGCCAGCTTGTACAGAAATGGATTTAGCTTACAATTGCTTCCATACCGCCGTTCTTGTACTATACCTGTCGTGTTTATATACCAGTTGTCTCGCTATCGTTGCTTAATCAACCGACTGCTTATTTACTCAACTTATTCTACTCTATCATTACTTCTTCTAATCAGTATAAGATTTCTTGGAATTTTCAATAGCTCTTGACATACCTAGTACGATTTCAATTTTCAATCTTTACGATTTGTAATCTTCTTTAATTCCAATCTTTTATTAAAATCTTAATGCTTTAGACGACGAAAGATTTTTTATCCTCGTTCCATGAACGAGGTTTATAATTAATTGGACTAAACTTCTGATTATATTTAATTTATTTTTAATTATGTTTTTTCACGAATCTCGCGAATCTCAGTCAGATCTAAAAGGAGGCAATCGCGAACTATTCAAGCTCACCTAACTCGAAGCTTTATCATCTAGTCAGTTTCAATTTAATCGCTTCTGTCGCAATAAACAGCAGGTACACGAGACATACCTGGAAGGAAAGTTGGTAAATCGGTAATAAGGACGTCTGTTGGTAAAATAGGAAGCCGTTTCATTAAGACTCTTCCAAGAGAGAATGGCCAGGCATTGGATTAATCAAGCGCAATTGTCGACATCTGCTTTCCTTGTCTTCCTTCTTTCACAGTGAATTAGAATTTACGGCAGCTCCATCGAGGTCTCGACTCGCGTAACGCGGCATGTCCCCCTTTTTCAACTTCCAAGAATCGCTTTCCTGGACGAAGATGATTTTTTACCAATTAGCAGTTGGCAGAAACTCGAACCGACGCCGTAATTGGGATTAAACGACGCTTGTCCTTACCCGATCGACGCGCGAATCATGCAAATTAATTGTGTCACGCTTAGAGGGAACAGGCTAATCACCGCGGATATATGTTGCTTCGTTTTGGACGAAGCTGTCCGATAAATCACTGTCGTCTTAAATCGTGTCGTTTATTTGCTGGAAGCTATTTCGGGATTGTTGCTCGACCAAGAATTATTTTTAGGCCGAGTGTCATTTTTTAATATCGAGTAATTGTGCATATAGTTTCATGATGACATCTCTTTCCTCTTTCCTTGGGATTACTTTTATTGGAATTCATATTGGGTCAAGTATCTTCTTTTAAAGTTTATTATATACAGAGTGTCTCACAGCAACGATGATTCATTTGGTCGACTGGATTCTATAATACGTATGAAAACAATTTAAAAAAACTTTATGTTCTTAATAACAGAACTTACATAATAAAAAGTTCATATAATCATTCAGACATGTCCTATTTCATCCTACTTTCAATTCAAAATAATCTGCTTGCGTATGAGCGCAAACCTGCAGACGTTTTATCATCGACTGGGAGTGTTTGCAGGGTCAGAATACAAGATTCAACTTTAAACATCCAAATATTGGATTACGTTTGTAAATAAGTATGTGAGATTAATTCAACTATCTATCTTTCGATAGAATTATTTATTGTAACTTGAAAATATGATCGAACGTACAAAATCTTTTTATTGTTTCCAAAAACAGAATTCGGGATGCCTTGTATATATTTTTATGGCGAAAGTCTTTATTTTGTTTAGTTTGATTTTATTTTTATTACGACTAGCTTTGTGTCAAGTGTCTTCTTTTTTTTTTTAAATTATGTGTTTTTTCTTTAATGAAACTTTTCACCTTCTTGAATTTGGGATTATTCTTAGCCCAATTACACAATACCTAAAAAATAATAAATAAATAAATAAATAGGTAAGTAATACCTAAAAGCATCAGAAATTGATTTAGATGAGTGATCAATGAATGCAATTAAGGATCGCGAGTTACAATGTCATAGGAATTATTGGGTTGCCAACCCAATATCATAAATTCCTCTACGATTTTATCTTTAGCGATTTAAAATGATTAAGATTGAAAAAACCATCGACTTGAAATAATCTAAAATCTAAAACACCGGATAAAAATTCACTCGTTCAACCCCGTAATCCACAAACCCACATTTCGAGGCCGCTTGAAACGCGAAATGTCCTCTGACCGGTTTTATCAAAATTTGATCCAGTTCGTTCGTATGGGAAAGAACGGCGAATAAGAAATTCCACGACGTGAAACTGCCACAGGAATCGCGTAATAAGGACACGTGATCGTTCGCGACCCGCATTCTGACACGCGTGTTTCCCTATCTGCCTCAGGATCTCTTGTTTTCCACGTACACCGCTGTATCTACGACTCTAGGCCATTTTACATGCATTTGCATACAAAAAGATATTCAGCCAGTCGTCCTTGCCAACTGATTATCCTTTTCGGAAGGCCAATCTATTTTTGCAGCCAGCAAGAACGAATCTAATCGAAAGACTATCTTTTCTGCTAACTTTTATCAACCCTTCGTTATAGTTTATCAATAGCGTTCATTAACAAACACATGTACATACTTATGCAACTCTGTTGTTGTGGTATACTGAGCTTGATATCTTGTGCATAGCGCGTGCACAATGAAATATATGCTACGATATTATATCTGCATCATTTGCATAATGTATGCGTGCATTTGTAATTTTACTTCTGATCGTTTTCTTTCTTCACGGAGAAGTGGCTTTTTTGAAATTACAGCTTCGTGGTTTATAAAATTTATGCAATATGTACGTATAATTTTACTATTATGATGATTTATTCAAATTCTTACTTTCCTTTTCTTTTTTTGGAACAACGTATCTTTTTATGTATTTATTGGTATCCATTATTATTTTAGTTTGCTGATTATTTATTAAAATTGGTATTTGTTCACGGTGAAATTTTTGGAAACGGGTTCTTCAAATTATGGCTTTGTGGTTTATGAGATTTGTGTGGTATGGAAGATTTTATTGTGTAATTTTATTATTGTGATAATTTATTTAAATCCTTTACTTCTCGTCTATATTTTTTTGTCGCAATGTAAAGTATTTTATAGAAATATTTAAGCGACATTTTTTCACAACGTTGTCTTTTTAATGTTATTCGAATGATTTCGTCGGCCTATGGGATTTCACGATACACGTCAGCCTTTATGATTTTAATTTCGTGATAATTTATTTAAGTATTCACGTCTCGGAATTGAACCGTTTCTCGAAATTGAAAATTATCCAAATGATGTTATAGCCTTTATATATTTTTGTTTCCTTGCACTGGGTATTTTTTCTCCTGCCTTTGCAATTATTCTAACAATCTGATCTTAAGATTCTAGAAAATCTCGAAATAAATAATTTAAAGCTACCAGTACTTTTCAAACTCTACAAAATTGCCTTAAAAAAAAAAGTAAGAAAAATAAAGAAACACCAAAATGAAACAAAATACTCGAGGAAAAGATCTAAAAGATGATAATTCTCTACTCCGGATATGACATCTTACTTTTCCAGTCCTACAAAATTTTACACGACGTTCTAAAAGACTTATGACCCTTGTGAAAGACCTTCAAACGTCGTTACCAGTTCAAAATCGACTGAAAAGACCTTGTACCTATTATCCAGTGGATTCGTCAAAGGAATTCGACTTGGAACTGGATTAAAAGGCAACTAAAGATATGTAAATCCCAAAAGGTCCTAGACAGTCGTGCTCCACTACCATCATGGTCGCTCGACATTCTATTTTGGTCGATTGTTTTTCCAGCGCAGCCCTATGCGCTGTGTTGCATCTCGGGGGAGGAATCGGTATATTTAGACGTGAAAAAGGCCGGATGAAAGGACGACTGACTGTTTATTTCTGCTATTCCCCGAAAAAAAAAAGGAGAAAAATTCGGCTAGACCAGCCGACAACAAATCGTTTTGCCTCTATTTCCCACGCTCGCCAAGGGTAGCTGAAGTAGAAACACGATTCCAGGGAACGTAGATAGTCTAACAAAAGGTCCTGCTATTTTACAATTCTTCCTATTAAATCTTTTGTGTCTTATTTTTTTTAAAGAAACAAATTTTTAAAAGATAGACACACGCGTGAGTAAAATTTGATAAAAATAAAGGTTTGCTATACTTTCTTAAGTTAGGTGTATTTTCTGGAGTATCATATCTTTGATAAGTTTGATAATCTTCTTTACGTTGAACGATGGTTACTAAACGGTTTACGTTAGTTTTTACGCGTTTTTAGAAATAAATTTGTTGGAAAGTAGAAAGTGATAAGAACATCGATAAAAATACAGATTTTGTACTTTATTTGTACAGGGTTCAGGTTGTTCTATTGTAAATTGTTTCGTATATTTTTAGTAACTTTACGAGTAATAGTATGAAAAGTTTATCGTTATCGGTTATTATTTTTAGCGGATGGGTTTATGGAATAATGAGATAGATATGTCGTGATATACGAAGAGGAATGTTAATTAATACAAGAAGCAATTGGCCGGCAGACATATTGCCGTGTTTGATCTTTCACCGGTTGTTTGTTATCAATCTCCGTTATGCTTCGGTAATTAAGATTAATCACCGTGATCTATGGCAAGTATATTGGCGTACAACTTTTTGCGATTGATCGAGACCCAGTTGGATGTAATAATACGATAGTGAAATCGAAACTGAATCTATCATCTGTAAAAATAATATTTTTTTGAATTCCGTTCTATATCTGGTGTAAAAATAAATGTACACTTGTGATACAGAAATAGAAATTCATTTTCTCTCGAATGCTACAGAATTCAATTTCTCAGTTCGTAATCCGTACAATTTCTAGTTTTGTCAACATTCAATTTCCTCAATTGGCAATTCCATCTCGTTTCTCGTTACCTTAATTGATAATTTACCTCATTCCTAATTCCCTCAATTGGTAGTGTTCCCAGGTCTGGATTTTTCTAGTAGACAAATGCTCGAATTGCCAATGTTATCAATTTCTGAAAGCTGAGACCTACATCAATCAGTTGATAATTTTTCCGATTCACAGCCTCTTCAATTGATAACTTTCCTAAATTTTCCAATTTGCAATGATTTTTCCAATTTTCGAATTATCAAATGGAAAATTGTCTGCTTGTCAATTTTTCCAGCGAGACATTTCGAAGAAATGTTTCAATTGCCAAATTTTTCGCAATCCTGATTTTTCAACTTTACGATTTCCAATCGTTCCACTTACCTGCACTACGCATCTTTCTAACTTTGATTTCGATATAAAATCCTCCGCTACGAATTTAGCTATCGGAATCGAATTTCCAGCGGTCACAAAGTCCTTTGGGCGCCAATTTGTACAGCGCGATATCTAACGCAAAGCCCTGTTATCTCGAGATTAAACCAAATAGCGAGTGTCACCGAAACGTCGCGTCGGTGTCGTGTCACGCAATTCACAATGCTCTTGTGACGGGACATTTGAATCGTTGAAACGCTCCGCTTCAAACGCCCGTCGAGACGGATTAGCCGATGGAAAGTGTGCTTTATTCGGTGTAAAGTGCTGGTGGCATTTGCACGAAAGCGAAACGAGACACTTGCATATGCGAAATTTGCTCCAATAGAAACCGTTTCTCCTATTCTTAAGCAGTTCCACTTTATCTAGTTAGTGGATCATCAACCGTTTCCACCATCCAAATCCCAACTAGGAAACTTAGACAACAATTAGAAAACCATAAATATATTTCATTCTTAACAGATCATATCACATTTGTGTGAATCAAAATACAGATATGTTAAATTCCCATTATTAATCAAACCACCATACGATATCTGCATAGTTAAATTCAATCATATAGAAAACCTGTTTGTCCCATTTATCTCACCATCCACAGTTACAGTCATTTGCTGATCTTTCTATCTATAATTTTTATAAAAGATATCTGCAAACCTAATCTCAATCATACAACGAACTTGAAATTTATTCCTTTTTCACCAGACTGTCCCATAGTCGTATGAATTCAAATTCGAACACAATATCAAAATCTTCTGACTATCGATCAAACCATCAAAGATACGTGCAAACCTAACCTCAACCATATAGAAAACTCTAAATGTATTTCTTTTCTACAAAACAATTCTCCCTTCTCATAACGTGGAATTCACATTCCAAACTCTTCTGTATCATCAATCAAATCACCAACGATATCTACAAACCTAACCTAAGCTAACCTAACCTAACCTAACCTCGCCTAACCTCACCTATCACGACTGGACGCTAACTCAATTAACTCTCGAACGCGGTGGTTCTTGGGACGCGTTCGGCTCGTCGAGATGAATCAAACTTGTTGGCAGTCGGTCGATATCGCGTCATAAATATCTATTTACCAATGGGTATTGGTTTCTCCGTAATGTATTGCGGTGTTCGACTGGTTGAAGGCAGTTTTCCCACAGTGTACCGGCCGTCGCGGAGTAATCCACATCAGCTGGCTATTAAGCAATTGAGCGTACAATTGGCTGCGCAAAATAATCCGTAACGTAATTAATGGCTACATATTTAATGGAGATAGTGTATCGTGACCCCTTGTTGGATAAGCGTGACGAGATAATTATGTTTAAAAAATTCAGTCTACACGTGTACCAGCTGCGTATGCATAGGTGCGCGCGACAATATACCAGTCATAGAAAATTGCGCAGCAATTGCACATGTTCTAGCTGTCTCTCTACAATTTCGATTACGTTTGTCTGTTTCATTAAATTCTGTTATTATCGTGGAAAATTGCACGCAAGCTAGAATTATCTAGGTTAGATGGCTCTTCATAGAAATTATTTTTAAAAGTTTTACGATAGATCGATGATGAGTGTTAAGATTAAGCTTGATTGCTTTCGATATAAAGTACCTTTAACAATACTCTAATAGATGAATCATTGGAAGATACGCGTTTTTAGATATGGGAGAAACTACGGGTGTTAAGTGATTATGTGTCGTAACCTACTGTTGTTAGCGATTAGATCGATACAGTTCCTGTTATTTAATAAAATTGATTAGTAATCGCTATATTCCATATTTTTTCAATGGAGAAAGATAAGCAGAGAAACGTACGTAGAGATTCATTTTGAAGAATCTTTTCTTTGATTTTTTAATATATAATATATGAAATATATTTATTTATCTTATCAAGATAGGAGTCTCCACATAAGGCTGGTTTTAAAGTGTGCCACGAGCAACACTGATAATATATCTATTAAAAACTTCTGTAAGTGTTTGAATACTTTCGCAGACTACTGTATAATTTCACAGTAGCGATCAACCATTTGTGCATCCAATTCCTAATCCCGTTGCGATACTCGAATCTTTATGTTTCAATCTTGCTCTTAACTCAGCAAACACAGACATTTTTCAACGCGTCAAGAAAATATTTAACGTAAAATTGAACGAAAAAATGACGTACGTCGATAACAATTTCTTCATATTTTATCGAAGATTGAGATATTGCCTGACGTTAGAGGGACGTCAACCGGGCTGGAAATGATCAAAACGTAATTAATCTCGAGTTGAAGAATTTTGCATCGAAATTCCTAATTCCGGGTCGAAGTGAAAGGAAAATGGAAGTTGGTGGAGAGGATTCGCTCCAAAACGCAAATAACGAGCCTGCCATATAATAAGCACGGCTTTCGACCGTGAAAGAATAGCTTGTAGTTTCTACAACGGGCCAGGGAAAATCTTGTAACGGTAGAACGAGTTAAAAAGCGGATGTTTTCTATTCTTAAGGGGCACGGTGTTTCCTATTTTCACCCATAGACTCGTCTACTTTACAGGAATGCTTGCTTTTCCGACTCTCCTTTTCCCATGCGTAAAAACTACTAATTAAAGTTGGCCATTGTGCGACCAGTTATTTCTCGTGCGCGCTAACAACGACAAAAACGGAAGAGGTTCTTCTCGTCGACTTCCGTGACACGCGAAAAAACCATGCAGATGATTCACGACACGAGTGTCAGCCACAAATTACAGTATGCAACGTGAAAGTTCCAATATTTATCGTCTTTGAGTAGGAGGGATACGCGAATCAAGACTTTTTTGAAGTATAGTTGCCTCGAAGTCGATTAGTGTCTTCCTCATCTTTAGGCTATCTTCCTTTTTTCTTCAGATTTTTCATCAATAGAATTTTTTACATTATTTATTACCAAGTTTATTATTAATTGGTTAGAAAGCTTGTCTTTCCTTACTTGTCCCTTTTTATTTTTTAGATATAAGTCTGATATTGATTTACTGTTCGATTTATCCTGTAACAAATTAAATTTCCTTACGATTTTCTATAAGTTCTTCGTATGAGCTATCGATCTGCGTGAGTAATTCATTTGGGAAGAAGACGAAAGAAGAGAAACAAGCAAAATCGATGGAAAACCGAGAGAGGAAAATCCGTACGATCAACGTGCGGGTCGAAGAAAGAAGCGAATACGATCGAGAGACTTTTCCGGGATTGAAAATTATTTAACAACTTTGCAATTGGGAATTACCGATTGTTTTACAATTTTCCGACCTAGACCCGATGATCGTCCAACGAATTTCGTAATTAGATTATGAGCATATACTTGATAACTTGATTAACGAAGATTACCTTGAAATATGCAAGCGAAAAATATTTTACAGCTTCATAGAAATCGACCATTATTTACAAACGAAGGTTACCGTAAAACCTGTTGACTATAGGACGAAGGAGAAGAGACGGAAAGAAGAAAGACGATTAATGAACACAAAAGAAGACAAGAGACCATAAATAACCCAATGGAAGGAAAACGAGAACAAAATTCAAAGATGAACGAAAAGGGGAAGATCGGACGATCGGTACGGGGTCGAGAGAGGTCGCTTCCTCTTCGCAGCGACAGCGTTCGTGTTTGCGACGAGCAAATAAACGAAACCGCGGTGCGTTACGCTTTTCTCCGTGGCATTACGGTTAACGATGCCGCGCGCGCTTCTCTCCCCTGCGATCGTACGTTGCGCGTCTCTCGCGAGGCTCCGCTCTAATTTACGATGTTGAATGTGTACCAGCCATTTTCATTAAGCGCGTTTGCCCACACCGTCGGCGCGGCCCAGACGACACCATGTCAGAACATGAGAAGAAGGGGGGAGGGGGTCAAAGGCCACATAATGTGACATCCTGCCGTCAAACTCTCATCTGCTCGGTTATATTACCATATGTGGCGTTTCTCTCCTTTTCTACTCTCCTGCACGCTACTCTTCCTCTCTTACGAACCAGTGACTCTCATTTTCACAACCCCTTGTCACGTTCTCAGATACAACGAGAGTGGAAAGCAAGTACAGACATATCGAAAATCGTTGCGTATAGCGTCACGTAAAATTCGTGATAAAAAAGGAAGAGCTGAGCGATAGCTTAACTAGACTATCCTTTTATGTTTTCATATTAAAAATTAGTATTAAAGTATTAAAATAGTTGTTCAAATCGCGGCCAAGACTGTACCCAAGACTAATCTCATGGTCGAATGGCAGTTTTTATATGTTCAGTTTGTAGGAGTTGAGGAGCAAGGAGAGGATCCTGAGTGTCCTATGTAATGGGGAAAATTTGGTGTTGGGCCATGTGCGAACGTAAGGTCAAAGCCTAAAGGTTCATTGTCAGGTAGTGTGAAATGACGTGCATTTGGGTATGGTAGTTGTCGCAATACCGTGGTCGTAGAAAAAGCTCCATAACTTAAAGGATCATATTGGGTTGGCAATTAAGTGATCGCGGATGTTGACATTACCACCTAATGACAAAATCCGCAATCACTTAGTTGCCAACCTAATAATACTTGCCGAGAGGAGCAGAGAATGGTCTGATCTACGTGGAATCTGGAAGCAATTCTTTCGATGTAAAATCGACTTTTATTTTCCAGTGGCGTTATCGCGAATTCGAGCGAACATGGTAAACGAATGGTACCTTTTATATGTATTAGTTCGAGGTTGTAAACTCGACGTTCAACGTGATGCGAAGAGAACCAGCTCGCTGTATGGGACGCTAATGAAGAATAAGAGTCGATTTTACATGGAAAGGATTCACTTTCGTACGTACGTTGCTTGAGCATTTCTTGCTCCTCTTAGCAAGTATTATAACCCTTTATTTTATGGGCCCTTCTTTACGACCACTCTATAGACAGTCGGATAGCAATGAAATTTTGTTAAATATATGGCTTGTTTACGCAAGAATGTAAATATTAATTTCAATCATTTTCTAAATAATCTATATATTACGAGGGTGAATACGTAATAAATAAAGCTTAAGTATATAACGCTAGTACAGATGAGATGTGGGACGATGTGGGTACAGTGTGGAGGGACGAGTGTCTATAGAGAACATTGTAAACCAAGTCTGTTCTATGACCCCATGGGGCAACGGGATTACAAGAAATATCCATCTATCTATACGACGCTGTTACTAAATTAAATACAAAATTTATTCATTATTCAAAAATAAAATTACTTCATAAAATTATTCCATTATCAATAGCAATGATTCATACTTATATAATACCAGATCCATTTAAATGTAGAAGTTATTGACATCGCAAATTGAAAAAATGTAAAAAAGTTGCCATGTAGGAATGCAAATTAAATGGTAAAAATACGTAAATAAAAATCTGTAGATAGGTCAATATTCGACGAATTTCATTTTTGGAAGGTATATACTCGCTTTTGAATCTCACTGTATTTCAATCACATATTTTACGTACAGTCTTATATAATTGATACTTCGAACACTCTGCTAATGTGACGTTTGTGTCTATACCTGAGTCCTTTTAAATCTCCTGAAGACTTACGGTTATACGGTTATGTAGATTTAATCGAAGACCTTTATAGATAGATTGCTTGATCAAGATAATAAAGTTCATTCTTCGACGTGTTGAAAAATTCGAATCTTTCAATTTACTCTTTGAAGCTTTCTAGAATCGAAGAATTTGGTTATCCACATTTTGCGATATAATTAAGATGATTGAGAAAATTAATCGATGCATATTGAAGAATTTAGGGCAACTGGATCGTTGTAGACGTTGTAGAAGGGTTCGTATCTAGTAGTGGCGCGCACGTGGAGCCCATAAGGCGATGGTATGCGAGCGGTTCCACGGCTGGAGCTGTTCAACACTCGTAAAAATTCTATGTAACAGCATCCGGTCGGCCGTCCCGGCTCGATACCTCCCCGAGGATAATATAGAGATTAGGCGAACGTGTCAACGGCCTAACCAGCCGTTGTTCCGTTCGCCTTCGCGTCTGGAAATCCTGCGAATGCGACAAGAGTGGGCACAATCGTTTTTGTCACGCTCCATACTAGTCGAAATTGATTGGTTTTATCGTTGGGTCGAGAATTCTTTAATTGACGATCGTGGTTACAGTTAAATAGGACGAAGAATGTTGTCTTCGTTTAAATTTAATTGTAACTCTTCACGAACCGAAGAGCATTTGATACTCTGTTTTAACGAATCGAATAAGTTGCGTATTTTAGAAAATATATTTTTTGGAAATATTTTAAAGAATAAAATTTTAGCAAATTTTAAGCAGGTTACGTGATAATTGAATTGTTTTATAATTTCTCGACTACGATGAAATGTTTGGAAATTGTTTGTGGAAGTTTCTACGGTGAAATTGGGTTGCTTTCGACACGAAGAACGAAGCGACCGCGTCACAGATCGATTCTACGTCGCCGATTTCGGAAATTTGCCGTTCGCAGGTGAACATTCGGAAATTAATTCGAGAAACAGTTATGTCCTATTCCGATTTCCAGCTGGCCGTCGCTTCTATCGCCCCGTTTCTCGCATTTCGCGGATGTTTGACTTTGGTTTTGGTAATGTGACGCGCTCCGAACCTCGTCTGACGTCAGTACAATTTATTTAGGAATACCATTAACGATGATGACTAGAAATCCTATGTAAATTAATCGAATTTATGTATTAAAATCGTCATAATTCATTTGGTAATAACGATAATTATGTTACAATACAATTCGTTATAAGATACGCTTCAATCTTTGAAATTCCTGAGAATTTCGTAACACTGAATTCACCTCTGATCTATGACAAAAATTCGAAGCTTTGAATTCAGTTATTCGTTAAAAAAAAAAAAAAATTCTGCTTTTAAATTTAGTCTTTGGTATTTTGGTAAACTTGGAACTCGTAATTCAGCCTTTGAAGCTTCTACAAATTTTTCAAGTTTCAATTTCACTCTCTAAAATTTTACGAAATCCGGAACATTGAATTTATCCCTCGAATTTCCAAAAAATGTTTGTCATCTTCCTCAAGTTCCGACGATTCGAACAGAAATTTTGTAACAAAAGGAATGCCAGCAATTATCTTAGGAAAAGAAGAAATATTTGTTCTTTGAGCGAACTGAACAAGGCTGGAATATCTACATAAGACTAGAAAACAAAGAGGATTCTTAAATTGGTTCGAAGAAAGGCTGTTTGACTTGGGTTCTATGCCATCGTCGGGAATTATTGAAATTCATGGTAGCGTATCGTGGCAGGAAATGAAGAATTACGGAACAATCGATCAGCGTCTGCCAGTTGACCTCTTTAACTGCTTTATCAAGTCGCCTGTAGTCGGATTAACAACGACGGTGCCGGCAGATACGCGGCATGAATGGTACGAGAAGTTTGCTCAATAGAAAACGATCGCTTCTGTGTAATTGAGTTTTGAAATGCTCTAATTGCATAACTACCAACTTGATAGGTCGCTTCTGTTCTTAGAAATTCGATCTTATTTTATTTTATTCCTCGAAACTTTAGACAACATTTAGGAAATCAATCTCATTTTCAGAATTTCTTAACGTAGGTGAAATCGCCTCTTGTCGTCGAATAAAACAGCAAAGTGTACGCGTATGAATATTATTATATTTGTAATATCTTGTCTGGAAGTAACTTCTTGATAAATATTATAAAAGGAGTATTTTTAAAAGGAATCGTTGTTTGTCATTAATAAGAAGAAATTTACTTCCTGGCAGAAATTTAACAAAATGAAACCTAAAATTGTTTTTTTATCGTCGATAAAACATAAAAGGTGTACACGTGAATATCATTATATTTCTAATATCTTTCTTGAAGAAACTTCTTGACAAACTGTTCCCTTCTTTTCTTAAACGAAAGAAATATTTAAAGAAGAAAAATGATGCTTAAGATAATCGAGCTTTCGTAAGGAAATTGAAATTCTCATTGACGAGTTAAGCGAAATTTTATTTGACAGTTTCGTCTCTCCGAATTTTAATGTTCTATTTAAAATTTAACTTAACCTCTGAAAAATCGATTTAACTCCGGATAGAGAAATTTTCTCGTATAAACGAAATTTAATTTACCAAATTACATAGCAGAATTGGTAGCTTTAAAATCGCGAACAGCCGAGCATGTGGTACGGTGAAAGTGAGATGAGAAGGCATTAATCCGCGTAACATTGACCTCGTGAGCCCTCGGAATTAGGCAAACAGACGACGCTCGAGAACAAAAAGCAAAAAGTATCGACGCGTCCAAAAATATCGCAAGATATTTCGCAAAAATTTCGCAAGGTACGACTAATTAACTCACTGTCGTACCGCGATCTATTCCTTTCTTTTTTTTGCCTCTCGATAGAAATAAGGCGAATAATACCGAGTGTACCTTCTGTTGCGGTGGAAACCACATCTGTCGATAGAAGTTTCGTTTCATTGTAGACCGAGTATAAAGTTACTTGTAGTTGATACGTTAATGGAAATCTCTAGCGATACTGGATATTTTCTGGCCACTGTTGACCTTTCTAGCGAATATTTCTTCTTTTTTTTTATTTGTTTTATTAAGCTAACTCGAAGTTGATAGAGATTGAAGATAGAAAAGGCGACGCTCGTGCACTGAAATGGACTATGATCACAAGAGGGGAGGATGATATTTGAGTTGATAACACAAGTCTTTCGTTTGACTCATATTTCGAATATTTCACGCATTTCACTTGGTTTCACTGCTACGAATTTGATTTACATCGAACGTTAATGTAATTTCGTTTGGTAGTTTCATTTTGTTTCAAGTATTTCTTCTTTGATGAATTTCGAATTTAATCGAGAATATTCGAGTATTCGTTTCTATTTCGATTGAAATTTAATTCCAATGTAGATCTTTTGTCAGCGCGATCCTTTGTGCATCGACAATCCAATCATAAAGAATTCAGTGCTCACTGTGGCTAGCGAGTTCTTCGTATCGATAGTTATAGCACTGAGAATAAGGGCGATCATTGTTTCTCGCTGAACGGGAGACTTTGAAACGAGATTTCTTTCTTTGGACATGTGACTGACGCGCCAGGGTGATAAGAAAGGATCGGGAAATGGTTGGATCGATGATTGATTAACAGGAAATTAACAGAGTATACTGGAAGCTTTGCTACAGGCAGAGTTTGAGAATTGTGAGCAATTCCGTTGCTACAACGAGAATTGACTCTAAATTTAAATGAAAGTTGAGATTCGGATTAAAATTCGAATGGAAATTGGTGTTTTATCGAGCGGCCTAATAATTCGAGATTTTACGTCTTGATAAGTCGTTTCATTTCTAATTAACCTAGAGAAATGAAAAATAGAGAAAAGGGCGTATATAACAGGTCGTCTGATTGTAACAGGCGCACTACTCGATATTAAACGATAGACCACGCAGCAAAACCTGTTATTAGACGTAAGCTCATTTACATCATCTCGATATCCAATTATCAGCCGGTTACTTAAGCAGCTCATAGTCGATGATAAAATCGTATACGTCTTATGAATACATGGACGCTACATCGTGCAGACGTTGAAGATTCCTCGGTGCCTTGTACAATATTTATCGCTCGCGTGAATGTTAATCGCGCCAGAGAAGAAAGGTGCGCGCTGTTATTAATGGAACAATTAGTTTCACGGGTGTTAAGATGTTATCGCTGGTGTCTGTTTGACTGTTTAAATGAGCGCCAGCGAACGGGCCGCGTTCCTACCGGTGAATGCCAGTCGTGTGGCTCTAGAAGCCAGTAGGAAGGAGAATGAGATAGGTGCGAGCCAACTCTATCATTGTTTGTTCAACCGAGACAGACAATTTGAGTTTAATTTGGATTTGATATAGTGGAATGAATTTTAAATAACTGTTACGAATCGTAAAATTATGTTTGCAGATTATTTTCCTCGTGAAATCGAGCATCGAGTCTTTACAAATGGTTCAATTAGTTTCAATGCTTTCAGTGATCAATGGTCAAGTAGCTTCTTATAGATGAGATCAACGCAAACCGAATCAAAGAAAACAATTCGTCTAGATTTACTGACGCGCGATAGCCACTATTTTGGCGGTTGTCAAACAAAATCAAATCAAGTTAAACACAGACAAACATACGAAGATTTGACTTAACATTCATTGACTCATCGAAGCGACAAATTCGTCATTCTCACTGTATCAAACGACATCAAACCAAACTACGATCCAAATCAAATATACGGAAATTCAATTTATTTTGGTTCATTAAAGTATCACATTTGCTGATCCATTAAATCAAAGCAGTTCAAACTAAACCAAATCAAACACAAAAATTCAACTAAAACCATTACGACTAATCAAGTCGGTATGTTTGCTTCTTTCTTAAATACAATATACTCAAATAAACGAATATCCAATCTCTTCCGGCTCGTTAGAGCATCGCATTTGCCAATTCCATTGAATCAAACCAAAGCAAACCAAGGCAAACCAAGTCAAACTATATCAAACACAGGAAAATTCAATTCAAAACGATCGCGATTCTTCAAACCAGTATTATCCAGTACGTTTGTTGTTTCCTCACGCGCCTCTAACCAGTACCGTTTTATCTTCTGTTTGCAGCACGCGAACAACGTACGCAAGTCAGCGGCCGAGTACGTGGCGCGGCGTCAAGCGCGCAAAATCTCGATGACACGATCGATGACCTCGTCGCTGGCGTTACCGATGAGCCAGCTGAGCGACGTGGCCTTCCTGCCGAACGCGAAGGCCGGCACCTTCTTCGCCCGTGACAACGTGTCCAACTTTATCGGCTGGTGCCGCAACAGCCTCGGTATCATCGAGTGTCTGTTATTCGAGACCGACGACCTGATTATGCGCAAGAACGAACGACATGTGATTCTCTGTCTATTGGAGGTCGCCAGACGGGGCGCGAAATTTGGTATGCTGGCGCCAATGTTGGTACAAATGGAGAGACAAATCGATCGAGAGATCGCAGCGGAGAATAAAGCGGCGAACGGAGCTCATGGAAATAATGGAAACGAGGAGAGCGACGACGATTACGCTGATATGCAACAGGAGGAACCGTGTCTCATTTATGGACCCCAGCCGCAGATCGTCACCAATGATCTGAAGAGCCTGGACGAAATGGTGAGTGATCTTTTGTATTTCGTTATTTAGTATAAAATGCTGTGATTTAGCTTTCTGATAATAATTCGTCTTTCGAAACGTCCCACGATGTAATTTCCAAATCGGCGGACTTTTGTTTGAAGCTGTACCAAGAGACTGCAAAATATGTATATAAATATCATAAAAGTGATTTTAAAAGTAGCTTTTGGTTTCAAGCAACGTATATTCACTTTTTTCTGACTTGGATGGAATCAATCAAAATTTATCATATATAGTATAATTATTTGGAAACGAACTTTCGAAGAATTACTTTTATTAGTAAAATATATATAATAATTTCGATATAATTTTCGATGTAGAATATTATCTACAATATTCTATATTGTTTTTAAGTAACTATAAAAGTAGTCCAATATACAGCCAATTACGTTTTTATTGATGATTTTATAGACAAAGCGCTGTCTGTTTCAACCCGTGGGATTCCAGAGTCGCAAGTCAGCTTAGGAAACGAACTCGTATTTTTAAAAAGGTGACGCGACTGTAATATTCCCAGACTATGAAAATAACTCGCGCCCTTAGGTCTATCGGAGTGTATTTATGGCGTTGCTCCCCGCTGACCGTGAATATCACGAGATCAGGAATAAGAGAGTGGTTTATTCGTATTCCGGCGTTGAAAGGCGAAAGAAACGCGTGTAATTCACGTTCCATAATTCATCGTTTATCGGTGGCTCTCACAAAATCACATTCCTTTCCCATAAACCCCGCAACAAGTCATCTCTTCCCACAAAGGGAATTCGCTATTCCGCGAAGGAGATTTCCTATACCGCAAAACCAAATTCATCGTCGCGTGCAAGTAAAAATCGAAAATCTCGTCTACGGTCGTTTCACATGGTGTCCCGTTTCCATAATTTTCTCACTCTGTAACCTTGCCAAATCCACGCTAAAACGCATACACGTTCGACAATCGCAAAACAAAAATTCCCAACCTTCGTCAAAGTGTTCTCTAACCAACACGCGTTACGTGCGTTTCAAAGCGCACCGATCGTCGCAAGTGGCCCGATAATTTTACAAAAAAAAAAAAAAGAAAAAAATAGAAGAAAAAGAAATCCCTTGCATAAAGCCTTAACCAGTGTTCATACGCTAGGAAACGACGGTTTGAACGTCGCCTTGATAACTCTCTTCCGCTGGCGGCTCGCCACTCGTAAATCGTATTAGCATGACACCGGAGCAAAAACCGTCTCGCTTCCAGTTCCACTTGCGTTTTCCATCTCTAAATGGATTAAACGGCCACTAAATCAGCCGGCTAAACGCAACGCGTTCGCGTCACGTGGGCAGAACAAGCGTAATTGCCCGCCATGCACGTATCGCGAGACCGATTTCGTTTTCGTTGCAATTCGATCGTAAACGGTTGGCGTGTGCTACGTGGGAATCGATCGTTTGGCCCCGACTTGTCCATTTTTCACGCACTCTACCGTCGGTCACGCGTGTTAGAGGTTACCGTACTGCTAGAAGTTCCTCTGAATGGTCGCTAACGGAATTTATAGTCGTATTGTCCGATTCTTGTAACGTTAGAGGCTACTTTCAGACTTTTAGTTAGGCTACATTAATTGAATCCTACGGCTGTGGCCGTTGTTGACTCGAGCTTGTGATTGGCATTATTTTTAGTTGTGCTTTGGTCGCTGGATAACTCGAGGGATTAATTTATGTGAGCTATAAAGTGTACCTCTGTAGTTGTATAATGGTACTTTAGACAATAGTTAGAAAAGGGCGTGGTTACGTGCCGATGACGGACAAAAGCGATGAAAATGTGATAGACCGAAAGAATTCAGATTAATGTGTTCATTTATATCTACTTCGACGATGTCAATCGAAAGCCACGGCAGATTTATATCTTCGCTTTTACTTCTCCGCTTATCGCTCGCTGTTAGGCTTGATGGAAATTGAATTACAAATTCCATTCATTCTACAAATACCACGTTATATGAGATGTGTACAGGGAAGAGAGTATCAAGTACAACATGTTTCTCACGATCGCAAGAGTTTTAGAATTTTCTCAAGAGTCGGCCGCGTTCTTCTCTCGGAAAAATTAAAATAACAAAGCTGTTCCATTTTCCAGCATTCTTTGTGTAGTTATCCGCGGTATGCGCGTCAAAACACGCTTAGGCATCCCAGGGATTTGCCCGGTTGTTGTTTGAACATAGTCGACCCCGGACTTAATGCTTGCGCGTCGACTGAATGGGAAAAGAGCAATCTGCTGATACATGTTCGCAAGAATTCATACACTGGCGCGGCGCCAACAAATCTGACGTTGTGCCTAACGGCTTCCAGGCTCGCGAATAAAGTTTGCGCGCAAGAAAAACTAATCAAAGATCATACGATAAAGTATAAAATTGAATACGCGATGCACAGACCTGTAATATCGATCCATTAAGAAGCAAAGTTGCGTTAGCGTAATGTTTCATTTGAAGATGATAGGAAAACGTGTAACGAGGCTATTCTCGTTGGCTTTTTAATACCGATGTTACTTGATAACTAAAAGGTTAAAACTATTTTTATATAAAATGGATTATACAGGAATATTTGCGTTTAAATTCACGAACTTTTGCGAGAAGCCAATAGCAAAAATACCTGACAGAAGTTCTTATACCGTGGTTACACAAAGTATCGGCGCGCTATTTATTATAATATCTATACGCTAATTAATCGAGTCATTATGATTGGTAGTTTCATATGATTACAAAAATTTGATACTGTAAAAGTGTAGAGGCTGACGTTTCAAGCTTCGTTGGAGGATAAGGATATGTGCCACTGTATATGTAACAATTTTGATTAGGGCCAAGATAACGATAACCACAGTAACAAAGAATCATTGACCCCAACATAACGACAGAGATAAGGTACGTGAAACGCGACAGCACTAAATACCAAAAGTAGCAATTTTTTAAAGAACAAAGGATACATTAAATCAAACTGGGTATTATTACGTGACAAAGTGTGCGTGTAGGTGTGTCGATAAAAGTTCACTATACACGAGCGACGTTCACCGTGGAGTTCAAAGACTAACCAAGGGAAAATGTGCGGCAATTCTCGGAGAACCGCGCGGCGATAACGTGTCGCGCTAGTTGGAAATTTCTGCGTCGTGAAATGCCGTGTGCTCGCGCGCACATCGCTGTTGTTTGAGAGTCGGCGCGCGAAAAAAATCGACTAGAAGGTGTTTTCCAACGTGTTTCAGCCGGAACTAACGGCGTCTGGCGGGCTTAATGCGACTGAAAGGCCGCGTGTGCTTTCGAAAGCGACAAGAAACGCTCGTTAATTTGTTCCATCGGAACGAATGCAGCCTTGCATTTGCTATTTTACCGCGCGAAACTTTTCTTTTCCGTCTGATTTCATCGTTATTCCCAGGCAGACTCGATACATCGTTTAGATTCTTAAAGTCTGGAAAGTCATAGGGTGTGTACAGGAAGTCTCATAAATTTAGTTGTTAACATTCTGTTGAATTTTCCTTGGCAAATTAAGGATTTTATACAGTCCAAGATATAATATCTAGGTCCATCACTCCTTAATCGACCACCGCTGGTTAAACGCGTGACTTTTGAACGGACCCATATACCCTTTCCAAAATCATGCTGAAATCACCGCGATATTTACCCATACGAAGTGGAAAACTTGTTCGATATTTATCATTGAAAAATCCTTAAATGCAGTCTCTCACAGTGTTGCAACGTTTTCGTTGCAGTCGTGTTGACGTACTGTATAATTTAGAGGATAGAAGAACTCCCCTCACACCTTCAACTTCTATCTCCTCCACTAAGTACCTATAATTTATTAAGCGTTCGGCTTATGAGCCAACCTATTCACCCTTCTCAAAGCTGTATCGAAGCTACATTTAAAACTACAATCAGAATCATCACAGTATCCATAGAAAATAGGAAGAACGTTTCTCCTATTTACCATTGGTATATCATTCTCAGCATTCTTTCACAATGTTGCACAGTGTCACATCTCCACAGCCTACACTGCGTGTAAGGCATATTGACATATCGCTAGGCACTTGATTTTTTGACGAACCTATCCACACTTTCCAAAACGGTACCGAAACTACACGCAAAATTATATCGAAAATCTTTTTCCATAGAAATTTTCAATTTCCATACAAACTAGAAAACGTTTTCCTCATTTAACATTGGAAATCTCTTTATAGTAGTCTTTCACAATGTTGCAACGTTTCCTTCGTATCAACTTACCGTATAAAATAATGGAATATAATCGAAGAGTAAAAAGCCTCCAAAACTCCTTGTTCTCTTCGCACCTCCAACTTCTACCTCTCCCGCTACGTATAACTGGTTAGACGCGCGATTTTCAGACGAACCCAAGTCTCTACTCATCTCATCTCACATCTTCAACTTCTATCTCCTTTGGTAACTACGTGTAACCATAGAGTACAAGACAAGAGTGCGCGAATTTTGAACAAACCTATACACGCTTTCCAAAACAATGTTGAAACTATCACGGTATCTGTACCAAGTAGAAAGACTTTTTCGACATTTATCGTTGGAAAACCCTTGAGAGCGTTGTTTCGTAACGTGTTGAAACGTTCCCGTTGGAGTGAGGTCGTCGCGATACCCCGCGAATTTGCATTCGAGAGAATGGCACGCGTGGCGGGAAACGGTTTCTTATGGAAGGATCGTATACGGAATCGCAGCTGCGTGGCTGCTCGTCCAGCTCGCGATTTATCCACGGGCACGTCCGCATGAATACAAACGGGCATTTCTGCGCGGCGCGATGTCAATTCGCGTGCGCGTTCCATAAAGGGCAATTACGAAAGGGAAATCTGTACAGGTCGATCGGTTTCAGCGTAAAGCGCCTCGTTCACGTGTTCCTGTTCGCCTGTGCAAGTCGCCTATGGCTAATTAAATTGAAAAAGTCGTGGTGAATAGACGCGATACAGCGGAGGCTTCCCTTTTTCGATGGCGCGGGTGTGTCGCTAGATGGAAATGGATTTTAACGCTCATACGGCGTGTTCCAAGTTACGTAGCTGTACTATGTATGTACAGTGTGTTGGCGCTATTAGTTCCCAGCGTTTCTCTCCTAAACGATAAGTAAATGGAAAGAACGAAAGAAAGAAAGGAGACAGCTACGTATTTACGATAATATTATTTTTGTAAGTGTAAAAATCCATGTGCATTTTACAGTTGCATCTTTCTTTTTTCAGTAGAAAACCTTCCCTTTCTTTATGCATATATCGTTTATGCAAATATATTTTTGCACTTGTGGAAAAAATATTATTCCGAATATGTAGTTCATCTTAAACTATTCATCTTTTTCCTCTTTGGTTTTTTTCTTGTGCTTATCGTTCACGAGAAAAACGCTGCGAAATAGTAGTGTGACTACCCTGTACATATGTACATATGTGTTTATTTAATCTCGACCTCGCGGTCAAAATATCGAGCTTGGTTTCCAATTTCTTTTTAATTACCATACACAAGTATCTCTGTAACACATTCTAATCTTTCTACGTTTACCCCTTCCATCCTTTTTACTCTATAACAACCATACAATTAACGCTATACCTTCTATTGCACATATCATCTATTCTTTGGTATCCATTCCTCGTCTCTTTTTATTTATTTCTTTTTTTATCCTGTTTATGTCCCTAAACTATTCTAATACTTCTCCCACCCTTCTATTCTGCAATATTTTTTCAATACTTATATTTTAATTCTTTCCACGTCTTTGTTCCCATTCTTCCATCCGGTGTTTAACATTCTCCATATTCCTTTGACATATCTCGCACATCTTCTCTCTTCTTCTTTCTTTCAATATTTATTCCGTCCATATTATGAAATTTTGCTCTAACCATAAGACTTTGACCCGTTTCATATACCTCCTTTTGCCAAGTACTGTGCCATATCTGTCTTGCAAATATGCTTGCAAGTTTTATTATATTTTGACCGAAATATCTTATTGTATTGTAATAAACTTTGTTAAAAGTACTTTGGTATTTTGAATCGAAGATAATTAAATGGAATTTTCGAAAGTTTAAATTTTCATAATGTGTCATAATTATACGAGGTTGCAGAAGTATCGTGAGCGAAAATGAGATTTAAGACATCATCGATAGCTTGTTATTGCCGGATGAAACAAGAGCAAGAACTTTTAATAGTATTAACGGTCGCGTAAACAAGAGTGCTTACGTAACCCCATAATCACGCAGAATGCTGCATGTGTATCGTTTCTACGATGGAATTTTATTCCTCTGTAGACTCGATAATTGGCTATAATTTAAAGCTAACGACTTTATTGATTCATTAAAGAGTTAAGTGGAAGTGGGAGCGATCGCAAAAAAATTAGCTGCCCCGTTGGATAAATCGTTTAAGTATAAATGATTCACGATCTCGTTTCGAAATTTTATATTTAAACACTCAGACTTGATCTTTGTCACTTTTTTTGTTTTAAGATTTAAACAGAATTAAACATTAGATAGATTATTTCTCAGAGCTAAGATAAAATAGAGTATCGTAATTAGATCGCGGATTTCTGTGCAAATTCATGCTTTCGAGAATATAATTAAGAAAATAGAAAACCTCGGTAGAAAATTATTTTATCTAATAAGTATTATGAAAAACACTATACTTTGAATATTTCAATGTATATATATATATATATATATATATATATATACTTTTATACCATTCTGCACTTTCAAATTTCCTATCGATGATTAAAAATCCGCAGTCCAATTATAATATCATTTTTATAATTAATATTATTTTAACAACACTATTCCCTTAAAACAGAAATTTAATTTATACGACATTTAGAAATTCTAGAAATTTTATCTCATACAATCTATATGAACGATCGCGTCTGGATTTTGCATTTGCACTTGGCATTTGCATTTTGGGTCGGCGTTTCGTATACACTGTCTACTTCGAGGGAAACCTGAAACCGTGTTACATTGCCCAAATTGTAAATGCCAGGTGTAAATGTAAAATGGAAACGCGATGGGTTATCCAAAAAAGCTGATATCAAAATATCTCGTAAAAGTTCGACATCCAAAATTTATACGAAATTGTGTTAAAAAAGCAGCACCTTATCTTTCATAATTATATATTATATACCAATATATTAAAAATATTATAAATAATCTGAATACCATGTTAATGTAATGAATAATGTACCGTGTTACGCGAACGTATTCTTAAGTCGCGAATTACGTTGAAGACAGAATTAAATGCGAAAAACGCCGAGTACTCTAGTGGAGTATCGATTAGGGAAAGGCTGACAAGCGTGCTTGTCTAATCTGAACACGGTAAAACACGCTGCGTTGGTCCTGTTTATGGTGAATCATTGGGACAGCCCAAGCTGGAGTTCTGTGATCGCGGAACAACACGTTGGGCTCTTACACTTTGCTTAAAGATTGTGTAATTGTCAAATGGATAGTCATAAATCAAATAAAGTTTGGCGTAGTGTTTCAATTTGTTCGTCGTAAAATTGCTTTAAAAATTCTACCGATTTTCTCGTAAAAATCTTCTTTGTTTATATTTTAACATAATTATTGGGTTGGCACTTAGTTGCCAATAGAATAGTTCCTTATAAATATCTTATTTATTGTTGATTTTAAGCCTCGATGGATATTTTCTTAACAAACATCAATATTTCCCCCATTCGTTTGTCTCTGTAATTGAAATGGTAGTTTCTTATGAATATCGTAGTTATATGTGGTACTTGATCAATAATTCTGTATAGTTCGATACACATAGCGTTTTAGAATTATTTCAAAGTATTCAAAGAACGAAATCATAGAAATCTTCATTCATCTATTGTTACAATTGAAATAGTTCCTCGAATACGACGAATATCTTATTTATGCTTCATCCTTGATCATTATCTCGTCTAAGTCTAGAAACTCTTATCTTTTGAAGTGCCTTATCTAAGGAAAGAACCTGCACTTATCTGACAAGCTAAATTACTATTCGTAGTTTATTGCTATTAGTAAGTTAGAATTATCAACCTATTTGCAATGTGAATTTCGAACAATTAACCAAGAGGGAACCACTTAATTTCTCATATTTCACGTTTAAACACTTAACTGTAGTTTCTGCCATATTCTCCTCGTTTGCTACACAAGAATTCCTTTAAAAATGTAAATTCTTTTTTAAAGAAGTCTAAATTTCAAATACCATCGTATGTATATCTTTAAACACATGTTCAAACAAAAACTACAGCTATTTCTTTGAACAAACTTAACTTCCTAAACTCACTGTCACGTTTCAATACTTTTATTCCTTATTCACAGATTCTCTTTACTTAAACTTTCTTTAGAAACATTTCTATCTCAAAATTTAAATGTCGAATACCATTGTAGTAAATTGAAGTTTTGCTCACTTCCGGTCTAGACGTAGTTCCTTGGTATTTATGGCTGCCTATGGCGATTCCCATGCCGATAACAAGCATGGTGGCTCGTAGCGAGCTTGCAGGGTGGTTTCTGCTGGCCATGCCAGCCGGAGCTTTGCCTCGCAAGCGCCGAAAGCTCGTATTGATCGCTTTTAGCCCATTTCGTATCAAGTTCAAGCGCAAAGTCCTTAAGTTTCCTACGAAGGACGAAGCTCTCCTTTCTCCTCGAGGATATCGACTGCACAAAGTGGCCCGAGGGTTGCTCGATAGAACGAAGGAAAAGAGAAAGCGTTTTCTCCCTTTCCTCTTCTTAACTGTTCCTTCGCAAAGGAATAACGATCCTCGTTATTTAATCGCCATTTCCTTATCAAGTTTTAGGTTAAGTGGAAGTTATTGGAAATTTTAGATCGGTCGGTCGATTGGCAAAAAGGTTGACTCCATAGTGCCGTTACAATTGTTACTTTTTTTATTATTGTAACTAACTGTTATTTACGTGAAGTTTAAAAATGCAAAGATGGATAGAATGCGTTTAATGTATGAGATATCCAAAGTAGAATAGTCATTGTAATTTTTGGGGAAGTCTGAGTTTATAGTGGTATTATCCTTCATGAGAATATGTTTTATGAAAGATGCTATTCCTCGCAAAATGACGTTTTCCATCTATTCTCATGCAAAATAAGCGCAGAGTGATGTTACAGTTTAAGCGGCCATGGAATTAAAGTGACGTTATCTTTATTCTCATTGATTAGAGTACATGATTTAACTCGAATTCTTGGTCTGGAAAATTTTGGTTTGTTCCACTAGATGGATAGTGATCCTTGGAGCAACCGCGTTATATCATATACAATTATATAGTTTTCTTTCTTGAAAGAATTCTTTTCTCGCCTTTATTTATTATATTCTTTAGAGAACTGTATTTTAACAGCACATAATACGTACAACCTTATTATTCCAAAAATAGACAGTTTGCCCTGGTTTCTGGCAACTAATGATCCTTCGCTATCATTATAGATGTGTCGAGACCCCGGCTGGTCATTATCTATTCATATATTCGTTAACGATAAAAGCTTGACCGATTTTGAAATCCGCCTCTTATTAAAAAAACGTTTTATTATCGGAGAGAAAATATTTCCTCGATATCCTCAGGTTTTTCTGCGGATATTTGGCTTACGCTTCATTTCTGACGATAAGTGAGAACGTGTGCAAGCATACGTGTTGTCGAATACCTGTAGCCTCTCGTTTCCATGTTTTTTAATACGTTTCCGTAAATATTTGCTCTCGTCGATGTTGAACACATTTTTGCCTTCACTAACAGGTTCGGATGTACACTAAAATGCGTGAATGGAAGGCAATGAATTATAGTAGCGTGGTACTTTAATAAAACGAGCGTTATTCTGTTAGAGTGTCCATACTCATTTCAGTCATTAAAATGATCGAGCTTTAATGTGTACTTAAATATAATTACGTACATAGTGGCAGACGAAAAAGAGTTCAAAAGATAAATGGTACGAAAATTTTCATTTTCATTTTCATTTTACGTAACTGAATTATATTTGACAAGAGCGATGGATATTATTGATTTTATAAAAAGATGTCAATATAATGTCGATCGATAATTTTATAAGAATTACTGAGTTTCTTGTAACATCGTTCAATTTTTTTCATTTCCTTCCGCTAAATAATTATAATCGAAGGGACATGATGAAAATAAATAATATAATATATATATATATTATAATAATATATTCTTGCTTCAATAAAATTCAGTATTATTTTTGTCGAAAGCATATGTTTAGTAATTGTAAAAATAGAAACTAATCCGAAACTATCGTAATTTCATTGATAAAAATCGTTTTACGATATTCCGCTGTCTTTTGATCGTGCACTACTTATGAAACTTCCTATAGGTACATGTATGTCCAACGTTTACAAATGTGACTGGCGAAAATTACATAAATATACATTACACGCTACGAGACGACAGTTTGAAAACGTTATCGTACAGGAAACGACGGATCGTGTTCACATAACTGATTGATTCATAACATAACCTCTCGATGTGTACAACTACTTCATTTGCTCGTCAAACATACAAGGATTTCCCGTCTACAATTTTCTAAATATAATGAAATAGCAAGAATGCCATTCCGAGTAGCCGTTATTAACAATGACGAATCCGACTTTTCTTAAAATTCGTATGATTCATTTGGAGCATATCTTCCATGGCGTCTAAAGTTAGCGGCCATGCTCTATATTAGTATATCTCGACACGTTTTATCGTAAATATGAATCGTATTTGCTGTGCTTAGTCATCGAAAGAAAGAGTTAACGTTTTCACCGAAATCCTTGCGTATTATTGCGCGTCGCAATCGTTCCGAGTACTTGAAATTGCCATTTATCGTTCCCATCTAATTAAGAGTTTAAGCGGTATCGATTTAACGCGAGTAACAAGTTCTGCAATAATCTGCAAGTCCAGGAATTCTTGGCTAACTTTGACGCGATGAAATGTAGCTACATTGAAGTTTACTTGTAAGTACTTAGAGTTGAGAAACTGGTCTAGTAACTTTCAATTCTCACCCATAATTCGGAAGATTCTAATTATTATTCATTCAACATATATTTCTATATTAAATGTATTCTGTACATCCGTGCAACTTTGTATCTTCCACACGTGCATAAAAAACCGCGGTCTACTGATTTACCAAACCAGCATAATATGCAAATTTCAACAGAGAACATTTTCTGAACGACGAGGTAACATAACCTCAAAATTCCCTAGATTAGTTCAATAATCACCAAGCAACCACAAATCACAGCTGCCCGTCACAAGTCGTGAAAAGCAATTCTCACGCAATCTGAAAAAGCCCCGTGGATGGTCGAGTGGTCGGCGTATTCGCAATATGGAGGCGAATCTAGGTCGTTCGCGCTAACCCATGCCCAAGGCGGCGAGCGCTCTCGTCATTGCTGGCCGTTAATTACTCCGGCGAAGCAAGGGGACGGTTCGTGACGCGATCGAGAGAAGAAATTGAAGAATTCTTTCCCTCCTCTATTCTCCCTACTCCATTTTCCTTCTTCTTCTTCGACGTTTACTTGTTCTTTCTCCCGTTCGTTTAACATAACCTATCGCGATGAGGCGAAAAGAGGAAGAAATAAGTACGAGAGGAGCTTCGTAATGTCGAAGCTGCGTTCTTTCTATTATTTTCGTGTCAAACGTATTTTTCCGATATTACGTACCATCTCGAATGAAACAATTGTTTTTGGTATGCATTATGATTTCTCGTTTCGATCGTGTGTTAAACATCCTCTTAAAATACTAGGAACTTGTTTTGTCGGGTAGTAGTAGGGTTGACTATCGCGAATTATGAGAACAGGAAGAAATGTTAATGTACAGGGTATTTCATAAGACGAGCCAGTTTAGAAGTCGGTATGGGACATAAAATCAATGAAAAAACTTCATACAAGCATGTGTCGTGTTTGACCCTGTTTCAAAGTTATAGCCACTTTTGTGTTACGATAATCCACGACAGCTTATCTTGATAAAAGGTGCTCGAAATGACCATCCTCGATTTCTATGCCAACCTACAGTCGTCGTGTCAAACAATATCGCCATCTTTCAAAAATTGTGTACAAATGATACAGACCAAGGGTAGCCATTTCGAGCATCTACGAAGATAAGCAGTTGCTTACAGAGATTATCGAGACACATAAGACTATAACTTTAAAAAAGGGTCAGGTAGAAGATACGTTTACATGAACTTTTTTCACTGCATTTTTGTGTTCCCTGTCCATCCCTGAAGCAGCGGGTCTCACGTGTTAGGGAACAGATAGTATAACAGGGAAATCATCTTGATTTATTCAATTGTTTATTAAAATAACGTGACCAACAAGTGCGCTAAGAGACACGAAAGCCATCCTGAGCCATTAGAGATGATGGAGAGTTTCGTAAAGGACAATATAAAAGTGGTACGAAACGGAGGAAACAATAAGCTCGTATTTCGTTAAAAAGAAGGTAAAAGAAGAAAATGAAGAAACATGTACGCGTCCCCTTTGATCCCGCTAGCCTGTCCACGAGAAACTACCATAAATAGCATTGAAGTCTCGAGTCCAGGCGTGTTAGTTATTACGTGCAATTAGCCCGAGATAGCGCGGAGAGAAAAGGCTACCGAGCCGTGCAAGGTCTGGCTGCGGTCTGAGTCTTAGCTAATCCAGTGTTTATCGGCGACTTTCAACCAGCCAGAGACACACACGTTCGTCGTGCCAGCGTTCGGTTCCCTGGCCTCTGTGTGGCTTGAGTCACGCGGCTGCTTTTCGTTGCACTTTAATGGTGTGTTGTTGGATTTGTTGGTACGTAGATTGTTCTTTAGATTAAAAAAGAATCGGGTTTGGCTTACAGAACTTTGAAAGTTTAACTTGAGAAGAATAACACAAGCCATTTTCAGCAGAGAGGATTGCAAATCTTGGTAGTAGATGTTCATAGACTTTGTCAGATAATACAGCTATAAATGTGTTGCCAGATTAGCGGAAGATTATCCAAAGTGAAAGATAATGGGTTTTGTCGGGAAGAATAGATGGGCTTATTTTAGCAATAGGGTGTCGTATCTTAGCCTCGGCTGTTCATAGATTGAAACTGTAGGCAACTACTGAGAAGAGAAACGCTATTTGTATTTAATATTCGTAAACAAAAACTGAAATTCTCAATAGAAAGTTACAGTTCGAATTAAATGTTTGCGAAGTCAAAGAACCATTGGTTATAACACTTTGAATAAAACGGCCTCGATTAGACCATGTTCTCATTACTGAGAAAAAGATATTTCAAAAATACAAGAGATTCATTCATTTAACAAATTTCAACCCCACAAGAATTTTTTGCCACGTTTCGCCCCAGAATCCCCATTCTCGACTTTCCCTCAACGAACACTCGAGTTAAAAGAAAAATCGTGACAGACAAACCGGGTAACCCCCTGTGTCCCGTGTCCCCTCGAGGCTTCACGAGGGTCCTGAAGCGGAATCGACGTGGTTGTCACCTTCCGCGCACCGTTCGATCGACAACATCTAGGTTATTCCAATAAAGTGCACTCGAAGAGCTTCTAAACAGCTTTGATTGCCGACCTGAACCGTGGCATCGAGGGTGCGCTGACCAGAAATCAGATTTCACAGCGTAAGTCGCGATCGTCCACTGGAAAACTGCATCCAGTTCGAAATTTATCGAAACTTCGTCTGTGAAACGAATGATTCGCTTTGCTCTAGCCGAGTGTGAAACGATGTTACGTTGATTGGAATGGTGTTTTTGACGATGGTCGTCATTGGGGTTGCTTTCGTGTGCTTCGTTTATTTTTTCCTCTTTCTGTGTATTTTTAGAAAAATTTCCTCGAAAATTCGTATAGAACTAATTTTATCAGAATAGCTGGTCATCAGTCATCGTACCACTATACGCTCGTATTTTATTTTCTGTCTTACTTTACCTCCATTCATATGCTGTGCTATTTCTCTCTTTTGATTCTAAAGAAACTTATGAATATTTATGAATGTTCTGTGGGTTATGAACGAGAAAAATTTAATGGAAATAGAATTTACATTTTCTTTTCAGATATCACGTTTTATCTCTCGCCCTACTTTGTATTCATTTCTCACTTTTACTCCACTATGTTTCATCATACTCTTTTAACCATATATTCTTCTTCTATCGTATTCGTTACATCAACCAATTTCTTCATTCTTTGTTTCACTTTTCGTTTCCAACATCTCGACAAATTAAATGGGTAAAATTGAGCTTCATTGACATTAATCTACGAATAATTTTAATGAAACTCCATTAAATTTAACGTAAATGGAAGTTGAACGAATAAATAAATAAATTCGAAAGATACTATTAAAACAACGTGGATCTTGTCAAATCAAAGGGAATCGAATCGACTAAATTGAGAATGTACAGCGTGCAACCTGTGTTCGCGGGTTTCGTCTTCAACCGAACAAGCTCTATCATCATTCGAGGCGACGTCTCGAGAAATGTTTATTCGATTGTTCCGACAGATATTTTTAAGACTCGGGAGCTTACACAGGCGATTCAATTCGAATCACGATTCGGCCACGATAAAAAGGTGATGTGAAATATCTTCTTTATCAAGCGAATGACAGTTCTCAATAAAGGGCGTGACAAATGGCACTTTAGGTTCGCATCATTGAAATTCACCTTTCTCATTGGCTTTCCAATCTCATACGCGATTTAACATACAATGTTTCGATTTCTAAAAAGCGCGCTGATGAGATGGTAATTTATTTTTAGTCAAATTTTTTAAGAATTATCATTGCTAGCCACTGCTGAATGTTAAACAGAATATGCGAGTACATTGGATGTTATACAGTAGCGTTGAAAAGTAATGGTCCCCGTTTCCTGCCTGGCATTTGCGCTAAAAATATCAAGTAACATGATAAATATGTGATTTTAAATAGCAACTGAATATGTATTGAGTTGGCAACTAAGTGATTGCGCATTTTATCATTAGGTGGTAATAACAAAATTCGCAATCACTTAGTTGCCAACCCAATAGCTGGTTGAGCAAAATTAAATTTTCTCTTCAGTAGGTTACTATATTGTCGCTATTGCGGTATTCAAAAACACTGTAGTTCTTTAAATTATTTATTTCTTTATCTTCCTCTCTCTGCACTGTTCTCATACACAAAATTATTTGTTGTTTTATACACTAAATTATTTAATTGTTCGTTTATACTTAGCCTTATGTTTGGAACGATACAATGGAAAGATGTGTGTTAAATAAGAGGACAAATAAGAACACAAACTCTGCCCAGCTATATTAAAGAAAATGCGAAATTGCATAAAAATTCTTCTTAACAAACGCGTTAGCAAATTCCACTGTACCTCGTTTACGATCAAATTCCAACGTTGCTACTGTCTGGACGCATGTCTCTAACGTCTGGATGTCTCGATAAATTCGAGAATCGGGCAAATTGGACATCTCAGAGTGGAGGAAACGGAAATAAGACGATCTAGGAGTTAGGGCGTACGCGAAGAGAGCGAACAGCTGAGGTTGGAGCACGCGGAACGTTGCGCCGCGACGTATTGATTGCAGAGACGCCGGCGCCGCGACGCTGCCCTCCGCCATAAAACCTGCGCCGCGGGGCGTCGTATTTGCGGGAATTCACCTGTCCTCCACGCCATCCGATACCAACTGCAAATCGGAAACCACGAAAGTAAGAATATTCCACCGACCGACTTGCTTTCACCTTATTTTCTTACTCTTTACACCAAAATTTCTTCCATATTTCTTCCTATTGTCGTCTTTTCTGTTCCTTTGGAACTCGAGCGAGGAGATACGCTTGGCAAGGAAGAAGGAGGAATAATAAAAGCACGTTTCCAACGTGCTTTCTATTTAACAATTGTAGGTGACTTCTGCGATATTTTTTTAGATTCGTACCATTGGAAAGGATGGGTCTTTCTTCTTCTTCTTTTTTTTATATATCAGATTGTTCTAATATAAAACTAATTAAAAATAAGAATATTCCAGCGACCGATTTCTTTTCACATTTTTTTTCTTATCTTTGTTAGACTGAAATTTCTTTCATATTTTTCCTTATCATCGTCTTTTGTGGTCTTGTTGGAATCCAAGCGAAGAAATACTTGGAAAAGGTGAATGTTTCTTAGAACGTGCTCTTGTATGGACTTCGGTTATCAACGTTTCGTAATTTCTTATTTACTATTTATGAGCGACATTTGCTGGCACTGTGGTAGATTTTTCTAATACCAAATTAATTAAAAAGAAGAATATTTGGTCGATCAATTTTCTGTTGCTGTCTCTTCTGTCTGCCTGTGACTGGGATTTTTTCACGTTTCTCATCTGCGGTATTTGTTGGAATCAAAGCGGGAGTAAGTCTGTAAAACTGTTATTGATTATAACATTAAAAATCTGTCAAATGCGAGTTGAAACGTATATTGAAACCTTCTTACCGTAACTTTTGGGACGTTAAACAGTTGTACAGATTATTTCACCTATACATAAAAATGGAGATCATTAAAAATAAATTTCTAGAGAGTCTCAGACTTCTAGAAAGAAGCACGTTAAATATATTGGAGGACTCGGGTACTGAAAATTACAAGAAGGTTGCGTACTTTCCAGCTAAGAAATTTCCACTTTAGGTTTGAGAACGCACGGTCTTACATTCTTAAAGAAGTCTGAGCCCGGAATTTTGTATAAGAAATTTACCGTCGAAACTTTGTTTACGATTCCTCAATGTACCATACGCGTGGGTGCAGAATTCGAGGAATCTTGTAGAAAGAAACTTGGTTGAAACACGCACATCTCACAGTTTGTGTCTTACAGTTTTCTAGAAACCTTCGACAACATGTAAGCCAGAGTGGTCGTAAAATTACAGTAATTCCAACAATAAATAAAGAATTCAAAGGTGGAAAGAAGAACGAAAGATCTTCACGAATTTGCCAGACAAATTTCCAAATTTTCCTTCTTATAGGATTTTCGATCGCCGAAAAATCATCACAAATTTCACGTCTGCATCGCATCTACTTCAAACAAAATCTTCTAATTTTTGTCGTCTCATTTGAATCAAAAGAACATAAGAATTAATAAGTAAAATAAAAATACGTAATTTACGTGAGAAGCCAATCATCGAGTCACTGATTCGTAATTGATAACTAAAAATGTATCAAAGTATCTTATCGACTAAGAAAATATTTTTGGTATACTTTTATGGACATTATACTAATGGAACCGATAAAATTTTCATGTTACCATCATCTACAATTCCACCTAGTGGTCATTTGTTAACTGCGCGTGTTTTTTGCCTGTCCAGCGTTTACAATTATTGACTAATTAGTAATTATACAGGTATCCATGAGCAGCGGCTCGCCTTTAAAATCAATCGATTATAAAACCGGTATGTGTACTGGATATTTTCCTGTGATTTGCATCGGCTATCGTGGCTGTAATTATTATCCATTGACCATGCCGGTCGAGGAAAACCCTGAAAAGATTACATAGTGCGATTTCTTTTTAATGTGTCTTTTTCTTTTGCAGTTCTACTGTTGTATTTTTCTTTCTTTTTTCTTTTATTAAAAAAGAATAGAAAAATAAATGTCGTTCGTGAAATTATAAAACCAGTTGTATAGTTATATGTGCATCTATGTAGTCGAGAAAGGATCAAGAAAAAAAAAAAATAAAAAAGTACGTTTGCGTAAATTTACGACTCTTATTTCATCAGATTTAAGCACGAAAGTGTAGACTTATGTTAACTTATCAGAGATCAAAATATGTACCACTGATTACGATTGTTTATTTTTAGACATCGAATATTTGCGAAACAGGCAAATAGTTCGATGGAAAGCGCAGAGATTTCGTTGCACAGAATATTCCGAATGGTATTTCTGAGGAAACAAGTGGAAGAGATAATTTTAAATGGAAGATGCGCAAAGACCGTAATCTTTGGAAAATAATGTATACACGAATTACTCCTTTCTGAGAATACCAATTTCGAAACTATAATACTCGCAGTCATATCTACTTTATTATTCCGTGAACTTTTTTTCCGTGGTATCGTATAAATCACTATATTCTTTTTCCAACAGAAGGACTTTTAAAATCAATATTAAGTTTCTTAGAAATTTATTAAACAAACGCTATTGCAAGTATCTTAGGGAAATATTGTTACAAAGACAGATACATTGAATACAAGATACGTTAATTTTATAAAGCATTGTGATAATTTAATTAATTTTATTATCATTATTATTAAATATTAATATTGCTGAACATTTAAATTAATCAAAAATTACCAAGCTATACTTTAGCACGCACGGACTAATATTTTCAAATATTTTATCACAGATTAATTTGTTTCGTTGTTTCGACGCGTGTTCATTTAAAAAAAAAACCATACTATAAATATACCATAAATGTTGTTTCAATGAAAAATCTATTAAACGCTTAAAATGAAGGAAAATTACCAAGCCACGTCAAACATGACATTAACAGATTAATTTTTTACAGTAATATCTTTGAATAAAGTTGCGATAGAGTTGAATGTTTCGTGAATGGTTGCTTTGGTAGAAATGTCGTCTAGAAACCGTATTAATTAACTCTTGCTACTCTCCATCGTAACACATAGCGTGGTAGGCGAGGTTGCACGAACGTGCCCCATTGTACGGGATCGATCGATCGGCAATCATCGAGAGGAATGCACGGACAAGTACTTGGCGATGTTTTTCACGCAATTCCACTGCGTTGACATGGTGTTTCACGGAAAAAGAAGTCGAGATTCTGTTGAAGAGCTCGGACGTGCACGTGACACAACAGACGTTTCATTATATTTCTTCTCTTCGATTAATGAAATCGTTATCTGCCCTTGCAAATTTTATTCCATGTCTGGTCTAGTCAATGTTAATCATTATTCGCTTTTCATTCCAACAACACCATAAACAATCGTTTAATAAAATCGTCGTCTACTCTGGCGAATTCTATTCGATGTCTGGTGTAGTCAATCTCATTCGTTGTTCTTGTTTTCGTTTCGAATAAACAAGATCGTAGATGGCGAAATATCAAACTCTTATATTTTTCAATATTTTATGATTTATAATACATTTTTGTTTTTAAACGATATCAAACCTTTTGCTGATTTAGAATTTGATTTAGAATGTCAGGATAATCGCAGGAAATTTCCTTCGTCATGGAAACTTTTTCCCAGCCATTCTGAAGATTGGAATATCATTAAACCCACGGAAGCTTCTAAATTATGGCAAATATATACATAATAATAAATATTATTAGAGGTTGGTTGGAGCATTGGCGGGAAAGGGCGTAAAAGTTGATGATGTTACAATTACAACATTGTAATGTATATTGTAATTTATTATTATTTAATATTAAATATTATAAGTCATAATATTTTGTGATAATATTTAAGCCACAAGAGTATAAAATACATGTACAATGATATACAGAATGCAACGTTATATTAGAATACTAAATATATTAGGTTGTCCGAAAAGTGTCTTTCTTTTCCAAACACGTCTTTTACAACGATGCATCTCTATACAAAATTAAACCTAATCTGTCGAACGTTGTGATCTTTATTTTGATAGAACAAAATGGACCATACGCTAAAATAATAATTCGGTAAAATAATATAAAACGGGAAACGTTGTGCATCCATTATTTCCTTATAAAACGAAAGAAACTTATCGGACGACCTGATAATTAAAATAGAAGAGAGTAGAATTAGAATTAGAATATGATGTGGCAAAAAGTACAGATATACCATATAATTACGACCCGTATATTTTTACGTTTAATAAATATAAGTTCGAGTTGAGTTGCCTATGGTCTGTGTGAAGTCCCACTTTTCATTCTAATTCTAACTTAGCAAGATTATGAGGGTAGGGAAACAGGTTTTGTGGTGAGAATGGCGCATAAGATGAGACAAGCCAAGATATCGTAAATACGGACACGTAATTGGAAGCTATCGAAAGGCGGAAGACGTGGATCACAAGGAAATAATAAAAAAGAAGTGTAGCGAAATTGAAAATACAATGGGAAAAAACGACACAGGTGTAGGAAAAGGTTGGAAAAACTCAAATAAATAGATATTACTATATCCTCCAAGCTTTGAGAGATATCGCGCTTTCTATATCCTCCTGAAGAATCGAACGAACCACCCCAATTCGAAATCCTCGTCGTACAGTCGCAACATATCGCCTGGAGATATCGACAAAGCAGCCATCTCCACGCGTATACTTTCAATTTTTACCGCCTCACAGAGAAAGCAAGCATACAAAGAAGAAGAAGAAGAAGAAGAAGAATCGAATAGGATCGTCGGTTCGTTCCGCTCGCGCGATTTTTACCAGCCGCAAAAACCGCAACCCGGCCATGGATAACAAAAAGAAGGAGGCGAGAAAGAAAAGGGTCGTGTGGGCGGGCCACGCCTTCGCGTTCGTACGACTTTTAATAATCGGGCCGATTTATCAATGCGCCGCGGCCCTAATTAGTAAGCAGCGCCGTTCTTTTTTCAACATGCTCGCGTTCCACCTTCCCTTCGGGGCCTTTCTTCGCCTGGATCAACGGAAGGAAGGGGTTGAACGAGCCAGCAGACGAGCAACGAACTGCCATTTTTTACTCTTCCAGTTATCGTCGCTTCTTAATTAAAGGATATCTTCCTGGGATGGGTAGAGACAACTAATTGATTTTTATTTAATAGCGAGGTTCGTGGTTGGTGGCTGTTGACGGGATACGGCTGGGGGATGTTAAACGGTTCGATGATTTCTGACGAGTTCTTCTAGAGAGTTTAGGGTGCTTTTTTATTTAGGGGTATTGTGTCTTTTGTACTTGATTGGGAATCTGAATGTTGGGTGTTTTAGAAAGAAACGTGTTGCTTGTTACGCGTTATGATAATCTGCTTTCGTTGTCTTCCTAATTTACTTGTCAGCTCTATCTCTAAAGAAGACAAATAGGAAGTCTATTTCTTTTTTTTCTTTTTATGATAAGTAGAAATTATGTGCTTTTGACGTTGTAAAGGCTACTTTTTATTTTTTCCCCTGGTAGGAGTTTTTTTCGTTCTCTCAACGATACATGGAACGAAAATTTACAAATTTTTCTTACGCATTGAAATTGAAAAAGATTCTTCAAACGATACGCTTGTACGAAACACACTGTACTAAAATCCAAACTCTAAATAAAGATATTAAAATTCATGTAAGTTTTTAACAAATTTAAATTTGGTATGTAGACAGATAAATTAAATTTTAGCTAAATTTCAATTCAATACTCGGTTTAACAAAATACAAATTTTTGAATATGTACGTAATTCGGCGCATCGTTAATTTCAAAGATAATTCTAGAGGTCCAGTCACTTGTTCAGAGACATATGAAACACGTAAACAGCTGATGGAACAAATGGTCGCACGTCGAGAATATTTATCAGAAGCAGAAGATAAGGCGAGAATGATCTAAACGGCCAGCTGAAAAAGCCAGATATCCGTGCAGTATACTTTTCTCGGTGCAGCTGCGGCCAGATTGTACTTTTCTTATCTAAAAGTTTATCCCAACGGTGTATGTAGGAGGACAAAAGTTCCTTTGTGCACGTCGTTCAACTGGAACAAAGATTTTTTACCGGCCTCTGGTCTCGTCTTTTAATGTGCCATCCCTGAAAAATAGGTCGGTGTTTTAGCGAAGTAGGACGTTAAGTAACTTTTAGAGAAAACGTCGAACAAAGATGCCTGCAAAGCTGGGATTATTTTCAATTGAACGTATAACGCTTAATATCTGTGACAAGATTTTCTACAATGGTGGGCAAATTTTGTAGAATCTAACGCAAATCTTAGAAATATCTAAATTTCTAGATTCTTGAATATTTAAATTTCTATGTTTCTTAAAAATATCTAAATCCCGAAACGCACAGAGATTCCAAATTCCTAAATTTACAAACTTTCCATATTCCCAAATATCCAGCTTCCTAAATTCTTCAATTTCTACACTTCAAAACTGTCAGGCTTCTAAATTTCTAAGCTCCTAAATACACAGAGCTTCTTCCTAGATCCCCAACTTTTCAAGCTTAATAAAATACAAATTTCAAGATTAATAAATCATCAGTGAAACATCCACATCACCGATAATACACATGTACTTCTTTATCCTTCGTCTCAACGCAAGCCCAAAGCCATTAGTGAAACCGCGCTATGTAGTGGGGGGGACCGTGCTCGCTATCGACCTTGAACGCCGCTCGATCTCACGCGAGCTATAACGAAACGTAAGTACAAACTCGCAACGACATGATCGATGTCGTTCGGACTATTCCTTCGGGACTTTCATTCTCTCCCCGGAAAAGAAGCGGCCGCTCATTTTCATGATCAAGAATCGCAATCACGGAACTAAGCATCGCTCACGGTTCCTTCTCTTTCTCTCTCTCTCTTTCTCTCTTCCCACGAGAGCTTCCCCCGATCATCATGGGAAGATCGGCTGCCGGCGATAGCGGCGAGATAGCGATCGAGATGTCGACCGTGGAGGTTCCGTCACTTTCTCCGCCGTGTATACACCGTGTTAATAAGTGTTGGGGACAGTTTTTTTTTTCTGGAGCGCGTCGATGTGACGTAACGATAGAGATTCATTTGTCCGTCTGCCAAGTATGCTCTCTTTGTCAGAATTGACGTTGAATATCGTCCTTTCTTTTCATTACGCTCTCCTTTCGAGTGTGCGTTTCGTGTATGTTTGGACACGCGTCTGACAGACTGAAAGTCGAGAATCTTTATATGTCGATGTTTATTTTGTACGAGTTTAAAGTAGCCATTTTTTGGCTGGAAGATTCTCGTTCGAGAGAAATGTGGACAATTTTAGGCGAAACATAGGAAATTTGGGGAGGTTTTATTCGAATTAATATATCCTTTATACGCTATGTGAGTTTGGTTATTTATATTTATACTTCATGTACTTTATTTATATTTTACGTCAGTTGAGGATTAGCGTGTTCGTAAGATGAAATAAATTTAAAGCGGGAGGCGTTTCACTGCTGTACTCGGTTGGTACGATAGTGACCTACAGAATTCCACGAAGTATCTTCGATTTCGTAAGTATCGTCGAAAGAATTTTAATGAAAGTTATCGTCTGTCGCGTTCCACGAGAAAGCGGATAGTTCAAAATCATAAAATAATGAAACAAGAATGATCAACTCTAGATGGCCTTGAGCGATCGATTCATCATGGTATATTTGCAAAGGTAACGAAACCGCGACGAATCTTTAATGGAATAGAATTGAAGTTTTTCTTGTTTAACGATCTCTAGATTTTCCACGATTTTACACGTGTAAACGTGTTACGATGATTATCGGTGAATAGAGACCAATATGGCAGGCTCGTTTGTTCGACAACCTTTCGTATCCTTGTCGCGATGGTACTTCCGCGTGTCGACGTGTCCATTAACATAACAACGGCCGTGGAAAACTAATCCCACCGGAATTTAAAAGGAACTTTCCTTCCTTTGAAGTCTGCAGTCTGGTCACATGACCTCGCGTTTTTTCCTACGTGAAATGTCTTTTTCGTGCACTTACCATATTTATGATGGTCGCCGTACGAAGTCTCCTTGTGACTTACAGCCTTCTTAATTAGAGAAAAATGTATTTTATGGTGCTTGGAGGTAACAGTCGAAAGAACGAAAAGGTTAAAGTTGAGTTTGCTGAGAAATAGGAAGACTTGGATTCGTCCAAATCGTTACGACCTTACGAAAAAATAATATAATATAATGGTAATAATTAATAATCGATTTTTTTGTGGCGAAGATATTAGTATAATAGAAAGGGAAAGAACGAAGGAAGGAGAGTTTGTTAACTCGTTCAACACCTACGCACACACTAGTAGCGAATTAATTCCCCGATTTTTCTGCCAGCCGTTTCACCTTACTCGCGGAATTATTTCACTTCCGGTATAAAGCGCGCGATTTGTTTCGCCCCGTTTCATTTCCTGTTACGACACAATGCATGTACATTATATTTCGTATTAGCGATAAGAAACGCTAATGATGTTTATAAAGCTAAAATTGTTAGGAACTTAAACTACATTATAGAGTATTAGAAATTTATTTGAAATTTCATTAATTTTATCTCTTAACTGTTAGTACCTGAAACGTTAAAAAATATTGTCGCGATTATGATCGTTTCATATATTTCAAAGACACTTATTTTCTCTTTTTGCTCTGTTGTCTTCATATGTAGAAATTTACGTGAAAATAGTATAATATTTATTAAGAAGAATTGTATTTATACAGAATTATATATTCATAATATTTAATAACAGAAATGCTCAAAATTATTTATATTTTTAATGTATCAGATCCATGTAATCGCAGTTGGAGAGATTCAAACAAAAGAGTTAAAACAAAGGACGAGAGTCACCAGAAATTATTTTCAGATTCGATAAATTTTCCATTTGCGTCACGATTCGAGGGAAAGTCGATGCAACGAGTGGACAAAAAAGAAAAAATGATTTCACAAGAAAACGGAAGGCAGAAATTGACGGTAATGGCACCGGGTAATTCCTCGTATAGCCAATAATTACAATTTATGCGATCTCGTGGTGTATAGTTGTTGCGATAACAACTCGGGATTCGTGCATTTTTTCCATTAGCTATCGATCGTTGCTGATGGAAGCTGTCAATGTCAATGATCTTAACTAGAGCTTTGTGAAAATTGAGAAACTAATGCGCCTTTGAAGGAAGACCGACTAGAGCAAAGAACAAAACTCGCAAGAGAGTTAATGCGCAGGCTTGTCAGATTTTCCCCCTCGTGGCCAGAGAAGGAACTAAAAAAATTCACGCGTAGTCTTTAATTTCTGAAGCATTTCGAACGTAGGTTATGTTTCTTCAGGTTGCCTGACAGGTGGTTTTTTTTCTGATAAAATTGACGAGTGGCTGCTTATGATTAGAGCGAGCTCTCTCTTTGATAAGTCTCTTTTGATCCCAGTACAAGATATAGATAGAAAAATAGGATTTAGAAATTCTTGGAAAGGTTAGGTTTTTGATGATTTTTCGTATTTCATTATACCTACTGCTATATTCCCATATTTTATTCCGTCCATTATATTCGTGAATAATTGTTATTAAATTATTTAATACTTATATTTCGTGCATTACATTTTTTTTATACATACAGAAATATTTTATATATCTGGAAATCTCTGATATACAATTCTATCTTATTATGATTAACAAAAAGTCAGATTAGTCTTACTGAGTAAAGAAAAGTAAAAAATTAAAGTAGATTATTGATTAAATTTAAAGATTACAATAACTTGGTAATTTTATCGATTCCATAATTGAATGTTACCACCACAGAAATAAATTTACCATCTATTCCTCAATTTTTATCTACCTTATCTATGAATGGAAACCTAAATTAATTTGCGAAAGTAGAATTTAAGAATGCTCCACGGAATTCTTAAATGCCTTGCAATTCAGCGTGTTCGTATGACAAATTCGGGGATGATTAGGCTTGCCAAGCACGAGGCTTCTCCTTCTATACTTACGTATTTCCAAACGATTGCACCGATAACGAACCGTGTTCCGTATCGTTGGGTTAGGTTCTGTTACGTAACCCGTGGCGGCCTTGCATTATAGCATCATAACCATTCATCCTGTCCGCTCACCTGCAATGCGCCACGCTGTGTGTTCCAAGCGATACACGAAATACAATGTAGGTACCGACTAAATTGTGGAAACTATCACCGCAGTCTTAATGTCAATGACACTTGAACATAGCCAAAATCTTTAATTTCTACAATTTCTTTTTAAACTTAATTAATAAATTTCATTATTTCTTTTTACGAGTATGTTACTAGACATCTAGGAATAAGGATATTTTTCAAATATCAAACTCATAGATGTACCAAAGTTTAGAAGATTTTATAGAATGCTTTTATTTAATTTGCATATTCTGTTTTTCAATTGTTGAAGCAAGTGGGCGTATTTGTCATGTTAGTATAATTTTTATGTGACTGGTGATTTAAGAACGTACAGTAATATACTTAATAAATCAATAAATTAAAATTAATTAACAAACACTGAGAAATTGATTTCTTGTTTTACATACGACGGATTGAAACGAATGTTACCAAGCAGAAAACATACAGCCTAGAAAGTTACCGAGTCGTAGACAATTGGTGTGTCGCAAAAGCAGAGTAGGAAACGTCCACGCCACGATCGACGCTATTAAAAATTAAAACCACTGTCGCCATACGCATCCAAATAAAATTCTCTTAACCAAAAATTCCATTTAATTCTAAACACAATTAACAACAATTAACTCCAATATCGATTATTATCGACTTTGCAATTTGTAATACACTATTAGCTCGATCAAAACGTTGTTCGTTAACGTTAGAAGCATATATGATGTCCTTTCGTGGGTTAGCATAATCCGGTAATTACTATGGAGTGGACACATCCTGTATGGCCCGCGTGAAATGAAATATTTGGAACGAGAAACGACGTGACGCAAAGTGACCACGTCAACAGGAACAACGTGTACGCTTCAGGAATTCCAATCGACTGTTTGCGCCGATGATTTATCGTCCATCGTTTCCTTTTCCTCGATTATCGTACTTCACTTTTCTGATATCTGTGCTTGGACAATGATCCCTTCAGATGTATCTGTAATTTTAATTAATACTATAAATTCTTAAGTTATCTCTTTTAAACACTCTGTATAAGACAGTTCAATAGCGCCGTTAAAATTTAGTGTAAGCGATTTGCACGAAAAATGAAGTACAATTTGCTTTCGTATCCTTCTTACTTTATACTGCGTGTTTCAAAATGGTTAACCATTCCAGACCACGCCCCCTACAAAATGATAGTTTAGAATTGATACATTACGGATATATACGAGTATATGTACGTGATGATATATACATATGATGTACATATGTACATATATACTTATGTATATGTATTTATTTATTTTATGGCTTCGTAGCTTGGTAAAAAGTCTTGGCTTACATATAGTATCTAATTATCATTCATTCCCATATCCAGCTCTTAGAGCACTGACATATCCGAAGATTCTAACCTATCTATGCTTCTAATCCAAACGCATCTATCCTTTCTGATATCGAACATTACAATTAAACATATATATCTTTATTTCGCTTAATCTATATACATTATCTTATACTTAACCTATATACCGTCACATATTTACCATTGGCTTACAATTAGTTCCATATCTATATTCTTATACTTTTTCCCTCAAACCTCTCAACCAGCTTATCATTAACATATCTTTTTTTCAAACCGCTTCACTTATCCTACTTTCTACTTATCATCTGCCTCTCTTAATACGCTAGAATCTAACCTGTAGCAATCTCAATAAATGCGATTGGGGTTAGGTTGGGGTTATGTTATTGTATATAGGTTATGCTATAGTACAAATATTTCATCGTATCTGTAACAGGCACATCTGTTCTGTGGTATATATCTATTCATTGCTCTTATTATATTTAAATGGATCCTATAAAATTAACATATCTCTTTATATTTCGTATTTTAGAAACTTCCTTTCGTCTGCCACCGTAAAATAATTTTTTCCCAGACTACTTTTTTAATAATATCCCCCAAAACATGAGTTTGCATAGAAATCCGCAGTCTAACCATAATCGATTATCCCGGCAGAAATTTGCACGAGGGGTTGCTCACCGTGAATATCAGAAAATCGTCGCGACAAGCATTTACACAACGCGGCGTAAATCATTCGCGGGGAAAAATGTCATTGGCAGACAGAACAGCAGGGGGAAGGTTGAATTGGCGGTGCGAGCGCCACCACGCTCAAGAATCCTGAACCATGTGGATACGGCCGATCCGGCGATAAATAATTTTCACCGTTCCGCTGTCAAAAGCTCGCCCGTGGGTGTTCGCACGTAAATGATATATATTTATCCCGACCGATTCGCCGCCGCGATAACACAGCGTAATCAATAACGCAGGCGACTTAATGCGCCGGGAGAAGAAAGTCGTGGACTGGGATAACGGAGCTGCGCTTGTCTCCCCAAGTGATTCCAGATAATTGGTTCGAGTCTTTTCTCCCAATTTTTTCGCGGTCTCGTTGTAATTCACTTTGTCTGTATTCTTAGACTCGAGTGTACGAAGTTTGAAACATGGGAAACGAGCTTGGTAGATGAATTTTTACCAGTTTTCTTAATTCTACGTGTTTTAGTTTAAATTTAGTAACTTTTTTGTTGATTGTAAGAAATTGGAAGAGACACAGCTCATCTGTATATTACACGTTAGCAGTAGTACGAACATTTGCTGCATACATTTCCTTTTGCATTTGAGACTTTGAGTCTTAAGTAGTGGTGGTCAATTTTGACTCAAATAGAAATACCTTTGAATATAATTAATTAAATTAAAAGATAGGAAATTCGTAAATAAAGAAATTACATCTAACAGTTTAGGAAATCATATGATGAGTTAATTCGTCTTACAAGTTAAATATCGCAGACAAGTATCAAAACCAAGTCAAATTTTCGATACGATAGAAATTGTTTCCTTGTAATCTTCGTTTATAGCTGAGAAGCAATTGCTCGTGAGTTACTATATGACAATTGACAATGTTTAGTGTCCCCTAAACTGGCCTAGGGAATTTTTGATAGGTTAAGTGATTGAACCCATACAAAGTACTAGCATTAATAGTGTTAAATGCGTGAAATACGATCACCATACCTAAGCACAGAAATAATACGTTCTCATGATTTTCTCTCGAGCATGATTTCCTCGAATAGTGGTTCGTTTCTCTTCTGTAAAGGAAAAAAGATTCTAGAGAGATTAAAGAAGGAAGTGTGTGCGTGTTGCTCGTGTCATGGCGGGCGAGAACGAAATTAACAAGCGGTTAAGAGCCGATAGAACTCGAATCCTTCGGAGGGATCTTACGGAGCCGCGAGCGTTTGACGGACGGACAGATAGGGCGCAGTCCTGCTTTCACTTCACTGCTTTGAATACTAGCAAAAACGTAGATATACCCAAAGGCAAATAGTGGCGGCGCTGTAACTCGGCGTTGCCCGGCGGAAACTGGCGTCCATGTCACTTTTGTTTCTGTTATTGAATCGTTTCGTCTAAACATGTTATTCGAATAATTTTTATGGATATCGTGCACGAACATAAGTCAGGAAGGAAAGTGCGCTGATTCGTATTTTTTCTCTTATTCTGAACCTTTTTTTTTTAGCCGTCGGTTAGAACATAGCGCATTTTCGAAATATATTACGAAAGAAACAGGCATTTAAGGTCTGTATTATACAGCGTGTTTGGAGCGTAATTTGGCTGATACAGTTTTTCGTGTTGGAGATTGAAAGCAATTGTCAAATTAGAGTTTTAATCTGATTTGCAACATTTAGTTGCAAGACAGCAGTGTGTAGTCTATTAAATATATGGAGATCAAGAGCGTCTAGTGTTTCTTAGACTGACAGGAGTTTATGGGATTGAGGACAAATGTCAAAATTAAATTAGATTCTTTTATTCGATATGAACATTCTACACGTGGCTTCTAGCTGTAGGGGAATAGCGGACAGATATTTATGTGTTTAATCTAGTCAAGTTTTCCAGGCTTTTGTATCTCTAAACATCGCAGTTTAGATTAGAATCTAAATCTGTCGCACGTCGAAGTACGTGTTGTAAGAAAACGTGAAATATCAGTCGGTCTGATTACGTCCGCAATCTAATTAGCCGAGTATTTCGAGGTCTTTCAGAACGATCGTTCGAGATTCCATAAGAATGTCTTGACGTCAGCTCGGATTTTCCCATAAAACCATACTCGTGCGTAATTGAATAATTACGGGAAATTGAAATCCATTTCATCCAAAGAATTTATAATTTTCTAACAAAAATAAAATACGTTTAAAGAAATATTCTTTATGGCAATTTAAATAATAAACATTACGTATCAAACACGTATCAAAAGAAGTATACATTTTTATATTTCGACGAATTCTCTCAACTTTAGCGAACTTTCAAGAGACTCTTCGTCTGAAAATATTTTTCTTCGACATCCTTTTGACCGAGATTTTCCTATTTTCATGCTTCAGGTTCGAGACTTGGTGGAAAGGTGCACGTGTCCAACGCAGTTCCCCATGATCCGCGTTTCCGAAGGGAAATACCGTATCGGAGACACGAAGGTGTTGATCTTCGTGCGAATTCTTCGAAGCCACGTTATGGTGCGAGTGGGTGGCGGCTGGGACACCCTCAGCCATTATCTGGACAAGCACGACCCATGCCGATGCAAGACCTGTAAGTGAACTTTCAATACGTGTCACGAATTTTTTTCTCTCCTCCTTCCTTTTTCTCCCTTTTTCTTTCTGCATTTTTTCCGTAAATCCTGTAGGTACTAGTCGTTGAGACAGATAAAAAATATGGGACGTCGGTGACAGTTTGAACAAGGATGAGCTCATTGTCGTTGAAAATAAAGATGATGATCGGAGACTTTCGATTTTGTTACGTGTTACGAGTATGTGAAAGATGAACCATCCTTCTTTCATCTTTTCTTTTTCTCTCTTTCTCTTGGTTACAAATTTACGAAGTATCAGATGATTTGTGTTTGTCAAAGAAGCACGATGATTTAACGCGTTTCTTTTTTTGCACATAGAGAAAAAAAATAATAAGATTGATGGTTTAACGGGATTTTAATTTGATTTAGCAAATTATGTTTCTTTGAACGATATGCTACTCTTCTTAAATCGTAGTTTTATCGAAAAAAAAGAAAGGAAAAGGAAAAAAAATGTTTAATATTCCCGTCGTTACAAGATGCAGATTATGGTCCTTTTAACCTCTCTTCAATTATGATATATGTCACTTTATATTTGGATGTTCCATTACGTCATACGTAAATTACACGTTGCTGAGTAATAAAATTGATGATTTAGTAGAATTTAACTTCGCTTTGATAGGAAATTACGTTTCGTTCCATTATGATACGCCTCCTTTAGTAAATTTAAATTTTGACAAAAAAGCTTGCATCATTCGATGCACAGTTTATGGATCCTGTAATCCTTCAATTATAATATTTTTATTGTATTATAAAACCCACTCATAGCTTAATGCAGCTTTAACCTCGATGATAAATGATATTTCATCGAATGATATGTTCGTTTCATTAAATCACGGTTTTACTAAAAATTCCAATTCGATTCAATTCCCAATTATTATACTTCTATTATGGAATTACGCTGTGTCACACGCGTAAATTACACACCTATCTCTTCTATTTTCATTATTTCATTCAAATTATCCTTCCTTTATCTACTTTCAATCACTGTATCTTCGTCGAAAACCACGCTACTCAAATATTCCCCTCTCAATTTTCGATCCAAACTTAAGAAGAAAAAGAACAGAAATCTGAGAAAAAACACGAATAATATTTCTATTCGTTTTCCAACGTATTCCATCTCGTAACACGCTTAACTCTCATCCACACGCGTCCCATCCTCAACTTTTCGTCTCGAGGCATTGAAATCTCCATGCTTGCAGGTGCCTATTAACGCTAAACGATGCGACGTTTCAATTATCCTTTAACGAGTATGCAGCGAAAACTGGACGAAAAACGTGTATCGTGGCCGATTGTACAATCAGAATCACGATGCACGACACTATACATACTCGTACACATAGGCTACGTGTTTTCACCATTTTATTATTTATCTTTTATTGCAGCGCATCGCTCGATGATCTCAGCGAAGTTGATTCAAAAGGCTGGAGGGTCGTTCGACCTTGGCAGCGCGCAGGTGCATTACGAAAGGTGAGTAATTTTCTGCCTCTAACGTGTCATTTGTCTGTCTGCAGTCATTCATTCTAGAGCCGAGATTTTCTGCCGCTTCCTCGATAAAAGGATGCTGCTCGAGAAAATTATGTTGTGCGTCTCTTAGAAACCCAACGATCTCGGATTTAAACGAGCACGGACTGGTCTGCTTGTTTTCTGGACGATGAACCGAGCTTTTATTGTATTTGAAAACATTTATTTTCATTTGCATTTTATCTGAATGTGTTTGATGTTTAATCGTTGGAATTTTAAAGAACTTAAGAATCTCGAGCAGCAATTTTTAATGGACTTCCTTCAGCTTTATATCTTCATCAATAGCTCTTCTTCTTCTTGAATATCATTTCCTTTCAGTATTCGAAATATTTCATTTTTTATACAAATCCCTCGCAAGTAAAACTGATTCCGCTCTTTGTACATATGAATGTAGATAGATTTGAAATTTCAAAATAATAAATGTTCTATTTTTATAAATTTATCGCAAATGATAGCATAAATAATTGTACTATCTCTGTTTCGTATTTTTCTATTTATTAAGCTGATCAGTATGTCTGAGTGACTGATATAATCACCTTATCTTATCTCAGTGGACCTTACTCCTTTCATTTCCACTCTAACTTATTATATTTTACACGTATTATATTAATCTTCTTAATCTCTAACAACTAACCTCTAAAGATTCTTGAAATATTAAATTAGAGGTTATGTGAACCGAAAACGCGGCATCCATTTTGTAATGGAGGGGTAGGCAAAGTGTGTGTTGGCCTTGAAAATTGTGAAAAATACCAAAATTCGTTACAAGAAGTATAAATCTGAGAAAACTGTTAAACGCAAAAGCGCCAAGTGCTCTCTGTACGTAGAGCAGAAACTTGAAAGATACCAAAAATTGTAAAGTTTGTTGGAAAGATGACAAGAGATGTGTATAGAAACGGCCAACTAGCATAGTCGTCTGCTCCTAACGCATCCGAAAAAAAATTCGGCTACTGATCCGCAGATCACCTCCTAGAACACGACGGAGTTCGGCGTCGAGCGTCGGTTCGTGCGCAGGCACGATGCAGAATCAGCAACAATCGACGCAGCTGCACGCGGCCAAGAGCGTTTCCAGCAATCGGTCACGATCGCCCACGCCTCACCAGCCTGCCGGCAAGCAACAGCAACAATCAAACAGCGAGGAGCAACGAAAGATCAACCGATCGAGAAGTCCAACGCCACAGAGGAAGTTCTTGGGTAGCCCTAGTCACCAGCCAGACTTTGGCAAGCAACGATCGAGATCGCCAACACCAAAGGCTCAGCTAAGGTCTAGCAGCCCCACGACGAAGCTGGAACATGGAAAAGGTGGATCTTACGTGGATTCGCCTGGCAGGAGTTCGAACGAAGATTCACGTTCGCCGACTCATCATGGAAGGCATCAGGAAGCTAAGGTGGGTGACGAATAAACTGCGGATTTTTGTGCATTCATGTGAAATTTGAAGATATAAAAATGCATAGAATCCACATAATACACAAAAACATATGAAACGTGTCTCAAGAATGGCACTTCTTTCACATATTTAGGGATACAAAATTCCATTTGGACCCACCGCAGATAGAGATGGAGAGAGTTATTTAGGATTGGGTTAGGTTATCTTGGGAATCTGAGAGAGGGAAGGTTTGAGTTAGGTTTGGGGTGGAATTATTTATGGGTATAGTATGGGGAGGGGTAGAGATTTAGGGGATGTTGATGAATATTTGCAGATATTGATAACTGATGGGGCACGTTTTAGGGGTCTTAGAATCGTTAAACAGGATATAGTTGCTTTATTATATATTCATTGATACTAATGCATGTATTCTGGAGAAAGTTATAAAAATTGAGACACGTATTTGAATCGTTTGATATATAAAAATTCTATATGACAGTAGTAACGTTTGACATGGTCTTTTAAGAAAACGTGAATGAAGTTATCGTTGGACTTGATAGATCTGTGGTAAAAAAATCCCTAAATTTGTCCCTAGGATGCAAAGAAGGACCCCCAAGAGATTCGTACGAAAGTTCCCCTAACAGAGGAATTCACGAAACGATACGTCGTCGACGGTGGCGTAGCGCGTAGAACAGTAGAAAAAGACGACACACCGAAATACGAGCCGACAATTTACAACTACAAGTGTCGCGAGGACTCCAGTAGTCGCAGTCCAACGCCGAGTCCTCCAGCAATTAAAGAAGAGCCAGTCTTGGAAAGTTTCAGCAAGGATGTAACCGGGAATGCACATTACACAAAGTCACCACACGATGGAGAACATTCAGACAATTGCAGCGAAGTATCTGACGAGGGTTATCGAAGCTTGGGAGCAGTTCAGCCAACAAGTGGAAACGGAAATCCCGGGACGTGCACGCAAGGATCGCCCACGGTTGCCGATTGTCAAAGTGAGTATAATTTCTTTTCTCTTATAAGGGCTATCAAACTATTAAGGACCAAGCAATTGTTTCTCATGACGTTATTAAATTTAATATTCTCCAAAATTCACAAAATTGTAAAATCCAAATGGAATGTTTTCGTGGACTCAATGTTAAAGAACAGAAATCGATAGCGTCAATTAATTGGGAAAAAATGACGAATGAAATGCGTGGAATTTTGTGACTAACGCAATGTTGGCCCTTAATGAGTAAAAAAAACCCTAACAAAATATTTAAACTCAGCAAGGTTTAATTCTATTTTGTGTTTCAAAACTGTTATGACAGTCTGAGTAAATCTTTTATATTACATATGGCTTTTTATACCGAGATTATGAATATTTTTAGATTGGTAATTGCAATTATTGTGAATGACAGAATTAATGACAAAAATGAATAAGACAGAGTTTGACTATTTTTATAGTAGGAAAAAGGAGTTAACAGTAAAAAAAAAAACATGTTCTTTGACCGCAACTTTAAAAATATAACACAAATATCGATGTTTTGGTAGAATTGCATCAAATGTTAGAATGTAACTAGACATTTTGCGCGAGAGTAAGTCCTGCGCAAAACGATGCGCATTAATGTAAAGCGCGCCAGGTACATTTTACTCTTCGGATCTGGTTATTTTCGACGTGGCGAGTGTTTTTTTCGATGTTCGGTCGCGCGATCCCGTTTATTCACGCGCTGGGATTTATGGGCTGCCCCAACTGCGTGGGTTGGCACGCCTGTTACGCGAGTAGCATGTTGTAATGCGCCGGTCAGATCGAGGCTGCCGCAGGAATTCGTGAATGGCGAAAGTTTTTGGGGGAGTGTGTTGGTGTCTCGATTGTTAGATACTTTTAGATTAGACTTTCGAACGTTAGGAAATTTCTTTATGATTGGATTCTGTTTGGTCTTCTCTAATTAACTTTTAATGGGGAGATTTAGAGTTTAGGCAAATTACATCTTTTAGAACGTACTTGATAGTTGAGAATTCTTTTTACTGATCTTTTCTTTGCTTTCTAATATGAAAATTTCGAAGTGGTCTTTATACCTAAAAATTTTATAATGATCTGTTCCCTATTTGGAACATCAGAAAGATTTTTTGATGTGTTAACGAAAATTAAGAATCTTTTTATGAATCTGTTTGACAAATGAGTAATCATTTCTGAAAACTGAAGCATCAGCTTTTATCTTCTTTTTATTTCCAATATATAAAATAAAGTAGAAGAAGCGAAAGAAATGGAAAAGTAAAATAGGTACATACAATACAATTCAAACTATAAATTTCGAAGCTGTACTGCTTTCCAAGGAATATGTAAAGATGCAGGGATAAAATCTGAGAAGTCAGTGACACGTTTCCGTAGAGAACTGTTATTTAATAGAACATGCTCTATCGTGTAATAAGTTTACTTTAAAGACCACTTCTGTCACGACTAAAATCTCTGGTATGAATACATACTTGCAATGTATCTGGTAACAGTTGAAGAACTTGGCGAGATTATGATAATGGTGGAAGCGAGCAGCAAACTTCGCAAAGTTGCTGATGGTGGGGAGAGTGTCCTTGAGAAGCAAGTTACTTCAGGCGAACTATATCCCACTAGAAATTGTAGATTCACGCAGAAATCTCAATTATATCATCGATCATCATTGACGATTGACATTAATTTATAGTAATATCCAATGATAAATTCTATTAATATTTTTCCAATGCGATTAAATTTTCTTTATAATAAACAGTGAATGCTGTGGATATCGGTACTTGTAAAAGCTGTCCTCGAATATTAAATGACAACGCCAAGTAATAAGACGGGAGAGAAAAGAAAGAAAGCGTGTTGGCTAAATACACTCGTTTAGCGTATAGGTCGTTTCATAACAGGGCTCCGAGTGAAATCGCCTCGGCGATCGCGATAATCGCGTCCCGCTGCGAAGAAAACGCACATAGCTCGCATGGCTTTTCGATCAAAGCCAGTCATTCAGTTTAATACGAGCGTATCAGGGATGGATGAACAAAACGAGCTATTGTGTGTTTACTTATCTTTCTGTGTTTCAACTTTCTCGACGTCTCGTATCTTTTTCATTTCCTTTTTTCTGTTTCTTTCTTCAATAGCCCTTCTAACAGGCTCCTTTATTTTTATTCACACATTTTAAAAATAATCTAAATAAATTTGCAATATAGAATTTGTAAATTTTATCGATTGATCGCTGAATTATAAAGTATCTTAAAAAATGTGGAAAAGTGTAATTACATTTGAGTGTGAAACATAGAAAAGGAATTTCATAAATATTTTTGTCTAGTATTTAATTCTATATATTTTTGCCAAATCTTATAATTATTATATTTAAGAGATTATTTTATAGTAATTCTCTTTTAATATATACTTTTATATATTCGTAATTCATCACTTAGTGACACGTATTGATAGAGTCAATGATTTTTTAGTCATTTTTTTGAAGATCTGAAGACTTCGGAAGTTGATACAGTAAAACGAGTGTTTATCTGGTAACTTCTATCTAAGATTGTCAAACCTGACAGCGAAGAATTTAATTCGCGTCTGAGCTCGATGAATCTTCGCGATACTGCCCCATCCTTTCAACTCTTTTATACATAACAGCGCATAGAATTGCCTCGTGTGCTTGTTTTTATCGCGTTTTGTCCCATCTAGCCACTCCTCACCGTCAAACCTCTACATCTTCATATAGAAAAGAGAACTCTATAATCTGTTCTACTTTCTTCAATCATAATCCTGAATCTAGGGGAAAAACCTTCTAGGGTAGTTACAGGAAACTACAAATTACACATTACACAAATAGTAATTTAATGCAGCATCAAGTATGATCAAATTCCAAAAATAAACATTTATGAAAACTAAAATACATATATCTATATTTGACATGGTGACAATACTTCAGCATTTCACACATTTTTAATAAAATTGTCAGATCTTAAAAATACCATCAAAGTCAAATACTCCCTACAATTTTCATTACAATCTTGATTTCCGTGAGTAATTTAAAAAAGAAAAGATTCGCTAGAAAAATACCCCAGTTATCTATCATCTAGAAATAAAAACTTAATAATTGGATTTAAATTCTCGAATTACTGCCATCTTCATTTTAGCGAAACTAACCTACGTACCAATAATTCTTACCTAAAGCTAATCTAACCTAACCTAACTCTCTTTTTAACAATTCTTCCTTCAGAAAGACGAAAGAAATTAAATGTTCAAAGGCAGCCACAGAAGCTATGAAAATAGTAGCACAGTAAACCGTAATATATTCAAACCTAACCTAACCTCCTTTCCAAACAAGTCTTTGTTATGGAAAAGGGGAGAGAAATGAAATTTTCAAAAAGCAAATACAGAAGCTGCGGAAATGCTAGTATACGAAACCGTAATTTATTCAAATATAACCTAACCTCCTTTTCAAACAATTTTTCGTGATGAAGAAAGGAAGAGAATGAATTTTCAAAGACAAATAAAGAAGCTACGTAAGCAGCGGTACGCGAAACCGTAATTTATTCAAATCTAACCTAACCTCTTTTTCAGACAATTCCTCGTTACGAAAAAGAAAAGAAAGAAATTGAATTTTCAAAGGCAAGTAAAGTAGGTACGAGAGTAGTAGTACGCGGAAACCGTTGCTCCGAGTGGAAAGATCAGAGTATGTGTCAAGTGCGTGAATCACGGTATTCGAGGCAAAGCGTTATCGAGGATCGACCGCTGGTGATTGTTCCGTGGACAGGTTGTTGTTGAAGATCGCCCACGCTTCGCGATATGCGCACACAGATATCTCATTCTTCGTGTAATCCTTCACAGCCAGTTAAATGTCAGGTTAGGTGTATGTATTTGTATACTTTGAATATTAATGAGCTACAGGGTGGTCCAAAATGGGTTGCTCGATTACTATGGACGATGAAAAGAGACGTTGTCGATTACGTATGTTATTGCGCGCGTTTTGTTTACGTTAGAAGAGCGATGGGTGTGGAGCTACCGTGATTGGCTTCTGTAAATGAATCGATTTCCTTTTCGGTTGAGACTGTGGGTGGAGAAGGTTAGGGAGAAGTGATTTTGAAGGAGAAAGTAGATATGCGTTGAAGCGAGCGTATCGAAGGCATAAACATGGAAATGTTAAAATGTTGATGATTCAAAAATGTAGAATTTGTCAGTCTTGAGACGGTAGAAGGGATTTTAGTATTTACAGAGACTAAAATTTTGGAATTTTGCTAATTTGTACAGTTCGAAGATTGGGAATTTGGAATTTTCTAAAATCTAAATAAATATTTGAGACTTGGCAGTGTAAAAGTTTGCGAATCTGGTAATTTAACAATTTCAATAATTTGCAAATACAAGATTACAAATTCTGAAATACTCGGCTATTTTAAGTATTACGTGTCGTTAAAGTATATTTCTGTAAAGAAAATTCTATATAAAATTCGTTTGTATGTCCACTTTGAAGACATAGTTACTTACTTGAACTACTTCACTCGACTATTCCTGGATTAGACGCACTATAAACAAGCTTATGTTCTTATAAATTCTTTTGTTCAACCGATAAGTTTCTTATCATGGATTATAATAAGTTACTTGTTATATCTGGTTCGTAAAAATTCAGTAGTTCGAGTTACTTTTTACTTCAATATTTTCTCAATCTCTTACTTTTCTATTAAAGTCTATAATTCTCTCGTCCGAACTTTCATTTAATTCTCAATTTACGTCTCCAGAGAACTAAAAATTGCCGAAAAATGTGTCAATTATCTTGGAACGCGTCCAGAGCATACTAAATGCTTCTTCCGAAATAGCATTTGTAAAAATTGTTTTTGGCAACACACCGAAGATCCCGCCAGCTATTAAGATGCGTTTTACGATTCCTTCGAACTGGTCCTCGCGACGTAAAACGCATTTATACGTCTGTAATTGGCAAACCTCCACTAATAGCTTCTTTTACGCCCAACAAGACCGTCCCGGTGTATTCCTTTCTTTTAATGAGGAGCGTACACGTGAACGATTCCATGTGCTATTACAGAAATTACGCAATCGTAATTCCTACGATTAAAATTGCACAGTTACACCGAACAAGGAAATCGTAAAGATAAGAAAGTGGCGAGTTAAATTTTCCTCTTCGAGAAAATCGTAATTATATGGGGATATTGCGCGTATTACAGGTAACGATCGATTGCTGAAATTTGTCTTGCACTTGCAAGATACTTTTAATCAAACGCGATGGTATAATTCGATGCTTTCTAAATTAAATCTTATTTCCTTTAAGAAATCCGACATTTAAGACATTCTGAGCAAATTAAAGACAGATTATTATAAATTTTCTATACAGCAATGTAATTCATTTATAAAATATTTCAAATTCATCAGAATTCAAAAAGACCGAACAGTCATACTGTGCTTGGAAGATAAATATCCTTTTGAATAAAATTATTTTTACATTTTTTACCGATTAAGAAATCCACGGAAAAATCAGCCGACAATGTTTATTAAATAAAGAGTTGGCGAGAAATGTTATTGGCGATGTCAGCTGGGGAGGGGGGGGGGTCGAAATTGCGATATAAAAAACTCAGACGCGATTATGTCGACCGTATATTCGGCAGGTTGCCCACGCAGTGCTATGCGATGATCGTCGAATCCTAAATCCCGTCGAAATCCACTCGAGTACGCTTGAATAAACAGCGAGGAGGGAGCTGGTGACGCTCTCTGGTTGACATTTGCATGCGATTGCACGCGGAAACAACGCGATTCGTCGTTACGCAATCGCGATTGCGTATACCGAACGCATTCATAAACTAATTCTGCTCTTTCAAACCAGAATGTATATTTAATGATTTTAGGAGAGTTATAAGTAGAGATTATAATAAGACTGTGAATTGTAATGTGAATTTTAAGGCGTTGAATTTTTGGAAACGTGCTTTCAATAATTTAAACAAATCAGAAAATGGAATTTATATTTCATTGAAATTAGGATCTCTTCATCTATTCTTCTAAAGACTTTTATAGAACTATGAACCTATAAATTTAGCAACGCGATATTAAAATCATTTCACCTATGATAAATCCCACACATTATACTCAAATGATATATACAAGAAAAATATCTCTCTCGTTCCCCAAATCCATCTTCAGAAATTCTGCAACAGCTAGGTCGAACCCTATGGACTGTAACGATCTCTACAATAAGACCGAAAATATATTCAATAATAAAAGAAAAGAAGAAACACCTCTTTCTTCCCTTGTTTCAGAGCAACCCGTGAAATCTGAACCTGAGGAGAGGTCCTGCGTGGAGACAGAGAGCATCGAGACAGGCCTTCGAAAGACTCGCATAGGCCCAGCCAGTCCTCTCCGCGCTTCGCCTTCGAGAAGCGTGGCCTCTTCCTCCGGGGACCGAACTCCTCGAGCAAATTCCATCGTACGCGAAAACAGCAACGTCTCAAGAGCTTCCTCAGGCAGTAAAACACCCAGAGACAGCAATTCCAGTCCAGAAGGAAGTCCTCTCAAACGAGGAACCATCAGAAACAGCCTTCGAAAACCTCCAACAGGCAGTCTAAGCAAAGCATCCCCAATACCAAAAACCTGTCAGAGTCCAGTGAGTGGTAGTAACACTTGGAACGGTAGACAGACTCGACAGAGACCCAGTATCCAATCAGACACCTTCCTGAACCCTCAAGTACCAGCCACCTGTGCCACCACCCCTAATTTCACCAGAAAAAGTCCAGCCAGGCAAAGTCTGCCTAGGCAAAACTCCAACGGTGGTATCCAATATGACAGAAATGGAAGAAGAATCAAAGTTACCACTGGATCTCTTCAATCTTCGCCCACCAAGGTGAATCCTCTTCTGGAGCAGATTCTACAGAAGGTTGGCCACTTGCAAGACGAACGCGAAGTGGTTCAAAAGCTTCAGGATCTTTTGAGGGATTATCAGTCGCATAGTTCTGGAGATGGCGTGGCGAATATGGAGTTCACCAGGGCGTGGATCGATGGTAACGGGACCGTGGCGTTGCCTCAGGACAATCAGATGACGGCCAGTCCTAGAAAGGATCCCAAGCCTGTCTCGGAGAGGGGAGGTTTCTCTAGGATACCGGCGCCAGTTTACAAGAGGCCGATGTCTGTCGCGTCTGACAGCATGTAGAGCTTCTCTATGAGCTTCGAGTAACGTTTAGAGGGCGACGATGATGCTGGTTCAGAGCGTGTCCTCGAGGTCATCGGGCTCCTCGATCGCCCATAGGCTGGACTGTGTGTACGCGGAGCCTCGCCAGTGCTCTCGCTGCTTCCTTGCTCGTGACGCCCTAGATTTAGCAGATTCTCTGTTGATTATACGTGGACACGTGACGAGACGTGGGTGTGAAAGGTGTTGCAAGGTGAGAAATGGTGATTCCGAAGGTGTTTAAGTAAGGGAAAGAGTGAGGTTAGGATGATCCTAATTTTAAATGCAGTGTTTCCCGAATTAGCGTAACATTGGTGTCTCTGTTGCATCGTTCAATGATCAACATTGGTCGAAACAGTTCTACATGCAGATTTCCTGAATTAGTATAGACTACTCATCCCAATTGCATTGATAAATAATCGCTGGTCGAAATGGGCCTAACTGATGCTTCGGGGTTAGATAGTTCCCTTTGGTCTAATTCTGGGAACCCTGTAATTTCATGAAACGTGTCTCTATGGTGCTTGGGAGATTTCTTTTCTCTTGGAACATTTTGTAAATAGCAACGCTTTTACTGAAAGAGTTTTAGAAAAATTATTCCCTTTTCTATTGTGAATTATCTTAGAGGAATAGAAATCACGTTCTTTTCCCCCTTGAAGAAGAGAAAATCCCTTTATACCTAAACACCGCGAAACGATGCTTAAAGGGTGAATCAGCCTTTTCTCACCTGTGCACGGTTCACAAAAATCCCAAACATCCCCGTTTTGAAATGTAAAAAAATCCGCGTTTCCACGTGTCGTGCGATAGCAGATCGAAGGTGTCCGATTAGAGTGGAAGCTTAACGGGCCTTAACGGTACGGGGTCGATCAGTTAGTTCGTAGGAGTCACGTGTATATCGAGGTGGTGCTTGGATGGTGCTGAACGAGATGACGTTCGTGATGCAAGTAAGATTATAAGGTGATCAAAAATAAAAATGAAAAAAATTGAAAAAACAGATCAAAAATGAAAAAAAGAAGAAAAAAACGATGGGAGAGAAAGAATGACAGAGAAGCTGAAATGATGACATGGAAGGGAACGAAAAAAAAAAGAAGAAAGGTAGGTTAGGTAGGTAAGGGCGAGGGAGACTCGTCTCGTCGATGAACAACAACGATTTCGATTGACGAACAACAGACAGAATTCAAGCAGGCAATTAGCTGGTGTACGGCTCTTGCGTTAATGGCTTCCCGATCGATTTGCTTCCAGTCAGTTAATTGCACTCCGGCTGACAGCTCGTCGATTCATCCGAGACGAGAGATTGCACCTTTGCACCGTGGACACACGCGACGCGATCTCTCTTTTTTGTCGTGATACGTTCTTTTTTCCGAGTGTCTTGTGATCGATACTTCGCAGCCTTCCCTTTTGCTTTATTGAATTCTTTTACCGGGAATTCTTTTTCTTTTTTTTTTTTTTTTTTATTGCGGAGCTAATGGACATTCTTCGACCGAGGAATTATAGGGGGCTGAATATTTATGTATTGGAAAAAGATTTGGGGCATGTAATATGGTAATAAAAGAAAATTACAGAAAGTTTTATGAGAGATTAAATATAGAATCATGAAAGTCGTACATGAACATAAAAATTGCATGAAACTTTGCAGAAAAACGAATACACAATCTTCTTCGATATCGACTTCAAAGCTTTTTCTTCAAACCTAACCTAACAGAATCTCACAGATCGATCACAAGTTACATCGAGTTATATCACAACAAGGAAAGGAAAGGAAAAAAGAGAATCACGTCGTTTCGTGATCATTTTCATTAGCTTAGTACGTATAAGAGGTCGACGAGCGTAAATCGCGATCTTCCGACGATCGCGGTCGCTGAAGAAGAAACGATCGTCGGGGGATCGACGAGAAGATCTCGGGTTTCGCAGTCAGAATTTCTACGTTCGATCGTTCACCACGGCCGTCGGGCCGGCGAGAAATTATTTATTTATATAGTCTATCGGTTATATTTATTAAAGACGATTTATTTGCGCGTTGCGAGTTCTCTTGAGGATGGGAGGATAATAAACGACGAGAACAATGCAGAGTCGAGGAGGGAATAGGTTAGAAACGGAGTAGAAGAGAGAGAAGCGAAGGTTTCTTAGCAAGAAAGAAAAAAAAAAAAAGAAATCAAATTCACCCCAGAAAACAGACTGCATTATTGTAGATAGCGACGTGTCGTCGAACAAAACGCCATTCCAATGTTTCAATGTTTTTTATACCAAAACGCGAGCGTAGCGGCATTTTGTATCAAGTGTCTTGAGGGGAAAATGGCGTCCGGGCGGGACGTGTTTCAGTTTTCGCGTGTCAGCTTCATGGAAACTAGAAAAATGAAAGTTTACAGGGAAATTTTTGCATAAGAATTGTACGTAGTGTCCTTGCTGCAGAATTGAACGTCTGTAAATTAATTATATATTACTCAACAGAATGTAACTCGAGTGAGTGAGTATTTGGTACCTCGTGTGGAAGAGTCAATGTCAATTAGGTTATGTTCTATTTTTAAAGACACACATTTCTGATTCTGGAACAAGGTCAAGAAATTTGATGAATTTCCTTTTTAATTCTACAATTTTTAATTGAAAATTGAAAAGATTGGGAAAATTTTCATAAAAGACATTGCACGTAGCGCTGACTCTAACCTTTAAATCTTCGATCCTAACTTCTCGATTTCCTAGTTACAAGAAAAGATCGAAAAATTCGAAAATGAATACGAAAATGATTATCAGTTACTTAAGCTTTTTATACTACATATATTCTAACCTCCAAATTTGTAATTCCAAATTTTCAGTTCTATAGTTGCAAACGAGATTTGGGAAATTTCTAAATATATAGAATAAAGAGAAAAGAATATTACAAAATCTCTGCGTCCACCACCGATTCAAAATACTTCGAGATATCATAATAGCGTTTAATCAAAAATTGTTTCGAAGCGAGACGCGCGAGTGAAACTTAAGCGAACTTAAGATGAAAGAGGCTGAAAGTGTGAAGCTAATATTTTTTATAATAGCCTAGTAGAGAAATCGTGTCCTTACGGCCTAAGGTCGGCCTCTCCAAGTTTTTCGATGTTTCGTTTCCTCTCGAAGATTCTTCGATAAGGACTACGTCCCGCCACGGAAACTCTGGTCCCCGCCGATTACGAATTAAGAGGTACACTTCCGGCAGGAAGACAGAGAAGTTTATTTTGTTGACCAGATGTTCGAGTAGAGATTGTAACGCGAAACGTACGTATGCCCGATATAAGGAAAAAGAAAGAAAGGGAATTATTTTTTAGTAAGACGCGTTAGGTGCACTTCCGGAAGTTACTGTGTGTCGCCTCTGTGACGTTCGAACGATGCGTGGATTATTTTCATTTGACATTTCTTTAATTTTACTGCGTTTTTATTTTAGTTCGCGGGCTGTTTGCTTTTCAAGAGAACGAGGTTTGAGATTTAGTTCGTACAGGGAGTTTCATAAATGTGGAGACAAATTTTGTGAATGTAATATTTAAAACAGGAATTTCTTTTAGTTTTTACTTCTTTTGTATTTTTATTTTTTATTTTTTTGGGGGGTACATTATGAAACACCGTATGATCTAAAAATTATGTTTCCAATCAGATAGAAAATATTGTTTCGTTTAAAAGATTTCTTCGATACTTGAAAAGCGAAAGGTTCCAAGTATTTTCTTCCTTTTTTCTTTTTTTTATTTTTGATCTTCGGGTAATTAAGATCGGCGACCTATTTGGAATTGAGATCGCTGTTGAAGACGTTTTTTAAACCACGTGGTACCTTCTTATGAAAATTTTCTTTCTTCTTTTATCTCTTTGTTCTATATAATGCATGCCAAAGATACATACTTCGTTTTAAAGTAAGCGTTCTCTATATCGTGGTTAACGAAAAACGTCTTCAAAGATGAACAATATCAATCGGTTTCAAGAAAAATATTTTAACTCCTACTTAGTTATAATTTTACTTTATAGAAGCGCGATTTTTTTTACAAAAAAATGACAGAAAAGCTTGCAAAAAAAATTAGTGAATAAACAAAAATACGTAAAAAATTGCACGTCCAAGAAAATATTGTAAAATATTTCCCGTCCAAAAGCGGTTCTCGGGCAAAGATTTCCAATTCGACAAAGCGCTATTTCCTCGAGGAAATTCCATCGAGGAAACGTCCGAACTGTTCTTCTTATAAAAGAAGCGTTAAAAAAAAAGGAATAAAGAATATTAGAGGCCACAGTTCGTTCCGGAAGGCATGCTACAAAATTGCTCGTAGATATTCAAAGTCTCGAACGCGGGGGTGAACATCCCCATTCGTATTTTTAAGCCTAAGCTTCATAACCCCATGCAGCTGCGGTGTTTGTCCGCAAAATGACAAGAAATAAATAATATCGATGATTACCAATATTAATATTATTATTGCAAGAATTGCGGAACTATCGCTATTATTCTTATTAAGAATGATCATTATTATTATTGCGATTATTATTATTACGATATTATTATCATCATTGTCAGAGATGGTGACGATGCTGATTGATTATTATGATTATTATACGCAACGTTGAGTATGTTACGTTATATCATTTTATCTACGAGAAGTTGTAAATTGAGAGAAAACTTGCATAAAAAAAAAACAATAAAAAGCTTTGACAAAATCATTGTACCGCTTTTTCTTTAAGTAATTGTTCTATTACCGTATGTACATATATAGTTTCTAACATAATTTCGAATATAGTTTATTCTTATGGCATTATTTTACTATATATGCTATCTCAAAATACAAGTACTAAATATTTTAGTTCATATATTATTCACACATACGATGCTATGGAAGATGATACGGTACCACACCTATCATATTTATCTAACTGTTAACTAAATACTTTACTTCAAGTTTTCGTCATCATTACGCAATATTATTTCTCCAAGATACTAAACATAATAATAGAATTCTAATAATTCATACACTGTCACGTATAGAACCGACTATGTTCGCATCAATATCCAAAGTATTGGATGCTATACGAAGACCATGAAACATCGGTTACATCCAATACCAATATCGAATTCTTAATTCCCAAAATATCATCAAACACGACATCCAGTAAACATATTTATACGTCCAATACACCAGCTACATCCAATGCCAACAGCTGATATCTAAATCTCTCAAAATATCAAATATCCAGTATACGAATAATTACGTTCAATACACCAGCTACATCCAATGCCAACAGCTGATATCTAAATCTCTCAAAATATCAAATACCCAGTAAACGAATAATTACATCCAATACACCAGCTACATCCGATACCAACACCTAATATCTAAATCTCAAAATACCAAATACCCAGTAAACGAATAATTACGTCCAATACACCAGTTACATCCAATGCCAATATTTAAATCTCCCAAAATAACAAACACGATAGCCAGTAAACGAATACTTATATCCAATACACCAGTTACATCCAATGCCAACACCTAATATCTAAATCTCAAAATATCAAATACCCAAAGAATACGTACATCCAATACACCAGTTACATCCAATGCCAATATTTAAATCTCTCAAAATATCAAACACTCAGTAAACGAATAATTACACCCAATACACCAGCTACACCCAATGCCAATACTTAATTCTTAGTTCCCAAAATACCGAACACGATAGCCGAAAAATGAATCATCATACACAATGCTTAATCCAGAAGACATTTCATCATTTCAATGACATCGGATAAGGTGTAAAAGAAATTGCAGGCACGTTAACGTGTCAATAGCGAACTTTGTTGCGATAACGCAAGCTCTAAGCGGAGGTAAACAGGAGCGTGAGGCCCGTTACGAGGCCCAATAGACAGGAGTCATCGGCGTCCTTGCCGCATATGGCGAGACGACTCTTGTTCTCGGACAGCCAGCAGCCGCCAACAATGGGCCCAACATTGGCGGCGTGAGTCCGCACGCGTGTATACGTGAGTCAGCACGCGGTTTCCTCTGTGTGTCTGGGGCCTGCCGGCTCCATCCACTATGATACACGAGGATCTCGGAAGGGAGCCATTTTTAAAACGTCCGGCCGCAAGCCGGGAGATTTATGACAGGCCCCGGTAGCCTCGATAATAACAACGACGATTCCATCCGAGGAATCGTGTACACTGCAAATAATGGAGACGATTAGCGAACGTTTTGTGAGACATCGCTGGTAGGTACACACTTTTTTTGGATTGCCGTTGATGCTCCATAGGTTGAGCAATTTCAAGTATTGGGAAATTGGGTATTTTAAATCATCGAAGCGTTCAGATATCGCCGAAGCGTACAGAAACTGAGAGTTTCGAGTATCGAAAGTGCATACGTACAGGGAAATTGAAGGTTTGAGGTGCTGGGGCGTTGGGAAATCGGAGCTCTGTAGTACTGAGATTCTGGGAAATTCGGGCTCGTGGTAATTGCAAAATTTAAGCACTGCAAGAGGCTACAATTGTAAATGTAGAATACGAGAACGCAAGGAAATTAAAAGTATTTGAGGAGCGTGGAGCAATTTAGACGTTCGAAGTGTTAATATAATACATAAAACACTCGAAGCTATGAAATATTAGACTACAACGAGAGTAAAAGTTCCAAGTCACCAACTTCAGATCGTACGTCTACTACTTGGTCATGGAATGTAAGAAAATGATCGACTACATTAAAGTAGCAAAAAAAAAAAGAAAATTAAAAAATTCTCGCATTGTAATTTTGAATTATTGCGTAACCAAACGCGTATTGAACGTATACGTGCACATATTGGCTATACATATTGGAAAGTAGAAACGCTTAACCACAGAGACATTGAAATATTGATTTCTAGAAACCACTGTAACTGTTTTCCACTAATAAATCGCCATAGGTCCCGATGGTCATTTACAAGCGGAAAAAGTCACCATAAAAACATGTTACACTTCATTCATCTCGTCGTTCGCGTTTATCACGGCAGCGTTGCGACAACGATATAATTCAGTTCGCGGCAAGTTGGTTCACAGTTGCCAGAGCAAATTGTTTACCGGAGCTGACTCGTAATTGTCGATGCAAAGTAACCGCAGGAAAGTAATGGCGGCAATTAGAAAATCCACTTATGCCGCCCTAATGATTCTCATTTAACACGCTGAACGATACGTATGAACGAACGTGGCTGTTCATTTCGCATTCCGTTGGCTACTCCGCGGGATCTCATGGAAATTGCAGCATACGTTCTCTGCGTACGCAAATCCAAACCTGCATACGTATATATTTTCGAGATTCCATGCAGCGATTGCATGTTTGATTTGTCGTCGCGCAACCATTGCCATTTTCTACTAATTTCGGCCCTGAAGGCCGAAAGTGTTACACAAACGGGCCATTCTTTGTACACTCGAAGGTGATTGTTTATGCAAAAGTAGAGCTCTTTTCATACGAAGCTTCGTTTTTGAGAAAACCGATTTTGAAAAATCGTTGGACACGCGTCTGTGAAGATACACCGTCTTTTAACTTGTCTGAATTTCACTATGAATTTTCGATATTTCTTTTTTGGGACTCGCGATGCAAACTTAGATCGATAATGATCGATTTCGAACAGGTTCGCCTGGAAAGTTCACCTCACGCTCGCCTTCAAACATATTCAGAACTGTACGAAGATACATCGTCTTAAATTTCTTCTGAATTTTACTGTAATCTTCCAAAATTAATTTTCCATATTCTGCGTGCAAAAAATGGATCAGAAATGTAGAACGAAGCTTGTGCGTGTCAGGCTTTTCGAGAAAACTGATTTTCGCGATCTGTTGGGTATCCGAAGACAACGTCTACGAAGATACGTTGTATTGAAAGAGGTGCAAACTTCTCCTAAAGTAACAAAAAGTCTCTGGAATATCTTGATGTGACTGATGTTAGGACAAAGGCGGACGATAAGTTGTGACTGGTGCTTGCGTGGATTTGTCGACGTTCGGAATTTTAACGACGGCCGGCATTATGTTTCGCGTTTTTACTCGGTTCTTAATGAACGTTTGAGTGGCGAGGTGAAAGTCCTCCCACGCTGTCGGGCCTGGGCGACCTCACCTCTGGCCAAATTCGATCATTTTCATGTATGAAAATTCGCCAGAAAAAAGACGACCCTCCCCAGGACGTCGGGTTTCACTTACGCAGAATAAATATACTTTATTGCGTAATCTCTACCGTGCATTTATCAACGCGGCCATCTTGCAGACGTGTCTGCTTCAACGTTCAATTGGGAAAACACTGGAGATAGCTTTTTAATTAAAGTTCCACCGCGTTTTGTTTTATTATCCGCGACGTGAGTAAAAACTGATGATACGGTACAGTATGTGTACGTTCGATGTTAATAGTAAGGTCGCGGACAGAATTATAGGCTCAATTTGTCACGCCCACGAAGTGGACCAACACACTATCCAACATTATGGTATGCAAATTTCTTAATAACTTCTTCCACTGTCGTGTCTTCGTTTTCTTCGCTCTTAACGCGCCACGTATCTCGGTCGAGGTGCTCTGCCTAATTGGTCAAATTCTCGACAAATGTTCGTCGATCAAGTTTTAGTAAAACGACGTTGGCCAGGCCAACGTACACTATCGTTCAAAAATATCCTCACGCTTTGCCTATTTGATTTTCTCGAAAGACAAATCAATTAACTCCACTTTCTCTGACTGTAGCGATCTCATTATCCTGATGCACGGTTAGTATTCAATTTTTGAGAAATAGGCGGCTGATTTCCATAAATTTAATATGCGATGAATAAGGATGTAGCTTATGATAAATAAAAGTGAATATATATACAAATTGTATGGAGTGTGCAAATACTTATGGATGATAGTGTCTACATTATAAGTGTTCATTATGATAATACGTATACATTAGCAGAATTGCCTAAATCTTTCATAAACGCAGGAAGGAACGTTAACGTGTCTAGAAACCGGCTACCGTTGCAGCCATAAAAGTTTAAAACCTCGATACATCGGATAAATTAAGTCGTCAATGCCACTTTTTCTAATCGATTCCTAGGAATTTGGGACAGACCACTACTTTCCTGTCACATATTTCAATCCAGGTGTGCTTGAAACCACTAATTCAAGCTATAAAGTGTACGTAATCTTAGGCAATTTACGTGATAATTAATCGATGTTTATGATTTCCAAATAGCCTAAAAGATATTAAGACTCTTCCCTTGAAAGTCCATAAAAATCTACTCGCAAGAACTTCACAGATCTCGTCAATTAACTGGACCGTGAATGTTCGTGCAATATTGCTCTATTATTTTATTATAATATAATAAAATATCCAAAGGGTACTTGATAATACTTGGCACTACTAATGTTTCACATTTAAGTTTCATTCTTTTTATCTTGTTTCGTTCGGAGGAACGTAATGTTGCAATTCAAACTCATTATAGTCAAACTCGAAGATGGTATCCCGCTGGGGGTAGCCATCCACATGTTATTTAGCAATTAAGTTAAACAAATTTACCAAGTGTCCAGCTGGACAAATTGTAAAGTTCAAATTAAATAACAAAAAAAATATTATATGCATTTCGTGGATCCTCGCACTCTCAGATTTGTAGCAGCCCATGACCGTGGAGAAAGTTCCAGGATTGAAGAATATGTGCTGGCCACATGACCGGCGAAACGATATCCGAGGACAGCATGTCGTAAAAGAGTAAATCCTGGAACTTACTAAACAACCCATGGGCCATCGAAGGGAAAATTTATTATTTTATTGCCTATGGACTCTTCTCTTTTCTTCCCACCTCGGAAGCAAACAAGGAAAAGCTCGGGAAAGCTCGTTGATAGTCGTTCAAAGTCGTTCAGAGTCGTTCAGAGTCGTTCAGGGTTGCTCAGAGTCGCTCAGAGTCGCTCAGGGTCGTTCAGGGTCGTTCAGAGTCGTTCAGAGTTGTTCAGAGTCGTTCAGAGTCGTTCACGGTAGTCGCTAGTAGTCGCGCGGTTAGTCAGACAGACCGATAGTCACGGTTAGTTGGTATCAAGTCTGTATCAATTCTGCATCGTTATTGTTCGAATTTGACGTGCTTCGCGTTATGATCTAAAACGTCGCACACTCGACACGGAAATAAACATTGTTGAAGTTAAACACCGGAGTACTTTAATAACACCCAACACGTCCTCACCACCTTAGATTGCCCGCCGAAAGTGCACGAACGCCAGTCTACCGATAACCCTACCAACATCCGTGCAGTACGCTATAATCATCCTCGAATCAACGGAATCAAGGTTTGTATCGAAGCAATTTGTTTCAGGGAGGATGAAAGTTAGATGTTTGTCGAAAATACGATTGCTAATTTCACGTAGTCGCGAAGGAAACGCGTTATTTATGGCCACCCTTAATAACATCGTTTCGGCACCGCCCCCCTATTGGCCATCGCGACCAGCGAGGGAAAAGGCCAGGCAAAGTGGCGCAACGGATGTGATATATTAGCCAGTTAAGGGTTAAGATGTTCACCGTTTCTCGAGTAATATCGAACACGACCTCCAGCGTCTGGGATAACCGGCCCTTGGCGTTTCTCTCCTCGTGGGCGGTGTGCAGGTGCCTCTGACTCCTTTTACAAGTGGTGCCAGACCGCGTAACAACAGCCTACGCCCTTCTTCATCCTCCAGCCTCCATTGCACCTTCGGGAACAGGCCGACTAACAGCCGCGGCTTTACGATCGAACATCGTTTTCTTGCCTCGCGTCGCGTTTTATGTTCCTTTGTTTCGTCCACTTTCTGCTCTCTCAGCTTTCGTTCTGTGTCGAACGAATGCCTCCCGGAGGAATGCGGTTTTCATTCATAGAAACATTGCTATATAGCGCGATATTAATAGGACTGCCGAGACAAAAACGGGTTCCTGGGGCATGAAATAATAGCCACGTCGAGGTGTCTGAATGGATCGGTATGCGGTGTTAGGATGATCGGTATGTGATGTTGCATAGATGAATCTTTAGGGTATTTGGCAAAGTGAGATAACCGCGTGATGTGGGCGAGCGAAACAGTATGAATGAAATTTTGATCTACAGGATAGGTACGCTAATATTTTCTACGTTGCTGTCTTTTGTTTATGACAGTGTCGGGTGAAATTTTATTTGTCTATTGTATAATAAATAACAAATTAAGGTGATATTTTACTTGAGTTTAGCGAACGAAAATGAAATTTCATATTTAAATAAAAGTCACTTGAACAATGCCAGAAGTAATTTATTTATTATTTATTTGGACCTCATTGGGAAACAAACGATAACACACGAATAAATAATCTTTAGAATTTAAAGTCTAGGATGTTGAAATATTGAAAAGATTGGTAAATTAAAAGCTTTGGATATCGAAAATTAAACTACCGCAGTTTTTAAATACAAAATTCTCGAATATCGGAATATTCGGAATTTCTCAGTATCGAAGAATGATATAATCAGAGTGATGAAATTTTTTAATATCCTGGGACTTACTGTATAAAAACTTCAAATGCAACCAAAAGAAGTTAAAGTCTTGTCCAATGCAGTAATAACGAAGAAAATTGAGTACAGCACAAAATTTATGAAAACATTGAAAAATGTCTTCGATAAATTTCTTTCAAGGAGATTTTATTGTATCACCGTATACGTGTATAGACATAATTTAATTTCGAAGCATAGGTATAACGATGAATACACTGTTCCCTGTGCCGACCTACGACAAATCGACGTCAACGACCCGCTGTTAATCGACTTAACATGATAATAGGCTGAAGAATCGTGGCACGCTTGCCTCCTCGAGAAAGTTCGATTCACGCGTGCAAGGAAGTCGATTACATGAAGAAGCAAGACTCCGACTTGAAGACCTACGACAGAGGATAGTCCGTCTGTAATCCGAACTAACACGCCATCGCTCTTTCACGACCGCGAGCATCTTTCTATTGCGTGGTCGGTGCCCTCCCTTTCGTACACCCTAGCCATTAGTAGACTGCGGATATTTATGCAAATTCATATTTTAAAGATCATCTGAGACTATTTAAATAATATTTCTTATTCTAAGATAATAACGTAAAAAACAAAAGAAAATATGACCCAGACGTTTGAAACGTGAAAATTGTTTAACGTTGAAGAAACTCTACATCTTGTTTTATTATATGTATATCCGTGACCTATGACCTGGAGACTGCTATTACGCAGAAATATTCTAAATAAGGAGAGGTGCATATTATTGTACCCTTGAATATACATTATGTTTTGGGTTGCAAGGTCTAGGAACAAAGGAACTAATTAAACAGATTTCTATTTGTGTTCCCTGTAGCCTCTAGCCAAAGTTACAAGCTCTCTATCTTTCCATTGTCTAGTGAACACTAAGAGTGTAAGGATCTGAATCAGCATAAACTTATACATTATACTTATATCTTTAATTATTTCAATATACTTTTCTATTACAAATTGTCTAGTGAACACTAAGAGTGTAAGGATCTGAATCAGCATAAACTTATACATTATACTTATACGTTTAATTATTTCAATATACTTTTCTATTACAAATTCATCCACTCAATCTCAAAATTTAATATATTGAGTATAACGAGGAATACTCTAGGTATTTCAGGTATTTTATATGCTTTTGCATATTATTACGTTGTCCAATAATTTGGTAGTGGAATTAAACAGCAGATACGATACTTTCTTGTTGGAGACAGATAAGAATTTTGATAAACGTGGGATTGTAAAACTGTCCGAAATATGAGAAAAGAATATTAATTATAATGGACAATACATCATTGAACGAAGATATTTCCTATGATAAAAAGAATTACATTTTATTAACACGTAGAAACTACACGAACTTTTCAGTCTATATATATATACTAGATCGTCCGAAAAGTTTCTTTCGTTTTATAAGGAAATAATGGATGCACAACATTTTTCGTTTTACAGAACAACGTTCGACAGATTAGGTTTCATGTTTGTATAAAGATGTAAAAGAAAGACTTTTCGGACAACCTAATAAATATTCTCTGTACTGTTGCATTTTCAGATCAGTCTACGAATTAAATCTCTTAAACGTTGCCTTTCTGCGTCCGCGATTTACATCTCTGTAATTTTCCCCGATATATAACATTTCTGGAAAATTGATGACAAAACAAACGAACGGTTAGAATGTCGAAACTATAAACTGAAATCTTGAAACGCCGCATTCTAAGCTCCAATATAATGCGATTCTTCGATTATGTGCACACCAAATTGCCAACGGCAGTAGACCAATACGATCGAACGTGACCCGGAAGTGGCGCTATCGAAGCGCAGGAAAAAGTAAAGGCGAAGAAATATCGTAGAAAACGAAAGAGACGACGCGCTGAAAGAGGGAAAAATCGGTGTCCCGCAATCGGCGAACTTTACTGTCTGTCGGTTGCACTCAAGTGGCAGTAAACACCGATAACATATTATGATATAAAACAGCAGCTAGCCACGACTCGTATTTTCCAGCGGACTCGTGGGAGAAATGTTTTTCGCGTGTACCGTTCCGCCAATGATCTCTGGCAACGATCTCTGCCTATCCACAAGTGACCAGTGTCTATCCACGATTATTTGCATATCCCATGCATTTCAATATCTGTCCGATGTGTGTAGCACATCTGGCGTTTCGAGGTAAGTATCACAATCTCCTTTGACGCGACACGCGTACACACACTTACACACGGCCAGGTGTCGTTTCCAACGCGAAATCGCTCCCGTTGCGGACGATTGTTTAAGAATCGCGGAGGAAACACAGTTTCGATAAACATTGTTTATCGGTCGTTAATCCGTAGACTTATGCAAGCGATTGGATGATGGATAAACTGCGGATGTTTGTGCATTTATGGAAGATTCGAACGTAGAAGAATTTATAGGACGTGCACGATAATACACAGCAGTGTAGAAAATATACAAAGTATGGATTTACGCGTATACATAGTTTTAGGAATGGAACTTGGATGGAAAGTTGGTTTATCTATTAAGTAGCGTGAAAAGTAGGATACTTTGGATATTTTACGTATTGTACTTTCGCATACTCCGCGTATTCTGTGTATCTTCGCGTCTTCGAATCTCCTACAAGCGTAGCAACGTCCGCAGTCTGGTTATGGTATTTGCAGGATGAAAGAAATCTCTGTTTAGATTCACTTTTTTAAACGGATATCAAAATTTGAATTTGCATAAACACGGTCTAGGTGTAACTATGGACGATGTTGAACATTTTTGATTGCAATATGACCTGGAAATTTATCCTGTTTTGATCATTCTAATACCATTAATTCGTAAATTGATCGCAGAATGGACTCGATTTCCTATTGTGTCTATGATCTCTTCCTCGTGTCAATTGGAAATTGTAGGAAAATCTGAAAGAAACGTATATGTTGAGCAAAAAAAAAAAAAAAAAAAGAAAAAAGAAAAGAGAAAAGAAATCAGAGGATTTGGAAAATGGGAGATTTCTCCTCCGAGATTGAAAGTTGCAGAATATTAAGCTGTTTACGTGAAATTATGCTGATTTAGTTGGCTAATAACTTGGAGATTTTTTATCGAAACGAGGCTAAGAAAGATAGGTAGTTTTTTTTATTGAATATTAATGATAACGTTTCCACGATGAAATATGATTTGATGGAATGTTTTGTAGCACAAGAAGCTGCAATACGTTTCATCTACAAAGTAATAATACGTTCGTATAATTTTGCATAAGAGGATCAGCAAACGACGAATAACAGTTATTACTGTACGAGCCTGGCATTAATCGTGGCTAATAAGTTGTTTTAGAGTCGATGCTCGTGTTAATCTTTCATCAGCCACGGCTGAACGACACACGTTTCCACATACTTTTTACAGTTCGGTGAGTTTCTAGTTGTTTTGTATTGCGATACACACGTTGCACCTTTTAAACGATTTTCCACTGATTGAAAACTAGTCTTTGATATTAATGGAGATTAACAGCATGCAAGTTTCAACCTTCTTTTCATACGTTTCATTCTTTCTAATTTTTTGGATGATACAAAGTCACAATTTTCTGTTTCCCACCTGGGAAAAACGATTAACAGCGTGTGGTTTTCAATCTTCTTTTGCCACTTCGACTCGTTACAACTCTTACGTGTGAGAAAATGTTAGACGTATACAGATAACATTTTCTATCTTTGACACGATACAGGCGAGTGACGACACGTGCATTTCATTCTTCTTTTGATATTTCAAATCCTCATAGTTTTGAAAACCACGCGAAGATATTGCTTTCTGTCTAAATTTTTGAAAAATATGGCCACATGGATACACGAAGCGTTAACTTGGCAATTTTTCAATCCAAATCTCTTCCTGTTCCTAGTGCATTTGGTTGTCTGAAAAGTGTCTTTCTTTTACAGACACGTCTTTTACAACAACGCATCTCTATACAAACATGAAACCTAATCTGTCGAACGTTGTAGTCTTTATCTTGATAGAATAAAAGGGATCATACGTAATTCGATAAAATAATATAAAACGAAAAACGTCGTGCATCCATTTCCTTATAAAACGGAAGAAGACCTGATACTATGCATCCTACGAATAATCAAAATTTAACAAAAACATTCCAGAACTTTTAACTCTAAATTCTCTCCTTTTCTCCCTTAGATTTATATTCAACGCTTTCCTTCTAATTTCCACCCTAAATTAATTTCACATAAATGCAAGTAAACTTCAGCAAATAAATATTCCCTGTTATATCAAATACCAGAAAGTGTAAATATTATACAAAAAATTCTCAAAATCCTCTTCTTTCCCCCTAAAAATTTCTTCCCATATCCAACATGGATCAGTTCCCTTCGTTAAAAAAGTCAGTTCGATGCCTTGTTATCTCAGGATACTCGAATAAAGCAACGAAAAAAGAAATAATCAAAGAAACAATTAAAAAATATCATGCAACTGTCAGGTGAACAGAATTCCACAGATTTTCTGTTCGAATGCTGTCTCCGGCAGAGTTGTTGTTTCAGACAGAGGTCGTAGTTCCCCGGAGAACAGAGAGAGACTGTCAGGGTCGCCGATGACAGACGGTAAAGGATGAGGCTCGTAGTAGGTTACGTGCTTGCCATATCAGTCGAAAGAACAGGCAACCTTGGGGGTCCTTGCTCGAGCGAAGGCCTACGAAATCGCAAACAACCGGGCGATCGCGTTGCTCGACAAGTCATTTTTTTTCCACACTCATGAATTTACAATCGTCGAGAGGGCGCCCGTATAACTCATGAATGAAAGAGCTATGTTGCGCCAACAGAGACTCTTTTTTCATTCCTGTTAGAAGTATACTAATCGCGACTAATCGTCCCTTTGTCGGTTGAAATTTCAATGGTAAAAAAGGAATTAACCTTCCTCTCCCTCTTTGTCTCCTTATTGATTCTTTCAGGATAGTTTAAGACCTTTTTTCTATGATCTTAACGCGAATAATAGGGCCATTATTCCGTGGTTCTTTTATGAAGAAGATTTAGAGATTGGATCATTTCGTTGTCTAGTACAATTAGTAGAATATTGTTGTAGCACGACTGACTATGAGATTGAGCAATTTTTTTTTTTTTATTCAAAGATGAATTAGCCAAGAATATTTCTCATATTTCTTATTAAGATGTTAAGGGTTATACGCGTTCATGGAACACTTTATTCACGTGTTATTTTCATTATTTTGTCATTCGCTTTGATTGGACGTGCGTCATTGAATTCTGCTTTTTATTATTGAGTTTCAAAGTTCAATTTGACTTCATTTCATCCTTCGTCTAGATCCTACGACCTTTCTCGATCTTCTCTCTTCTTTAGATCGAGCAAAGGATATTAATAATATACAGTATAATAATATTTATTGTACTCTAAACTACGTGTTTAAACTTGCACGTCTATATCGATGGTTATTCACCTAAAACTTAATACTTTTCCCTGGGTTCTACTTATATTCCAATATAAGCTGAATTATATCAACAAATTTCGCTGGACGTACATCAACCCGACGAAAGACTTGAATGTTTTAAGAAAATTCGTCGTAGAGAAGATTCAAATGTTCTGATAATAAAATTGAATAAACGAGACAGCAATCTGTCGATTTTTTCCTCCAACGTAGGAAACTTTCTAATAGCCAAAGATACGATTTGGTCAGAAATGAGTGGAAGAAAGCGGTAGAGTGGAGCAATTTTGCAGTCGTGTTGAACGAGAGCGCAGTAGCAATTTTCTGACCACTTTACAGCGGAACTGCGCTATATGGGACCCCATATACTTCAATGAAATATGCGCGAAATATGAAGAGGAGAGACGGTGTAACGCGTTAATAAGAAAGACTTCCGCGAGTTCACGACCTTCCAATTAAAACGTTGACCCGAGCTATCTGTTGGTGAAAATACAGTCGACGAGGGAAGCTGAATGGTCGTAGCATGGTTTCGTGGAAAGCGGTCGCGACGCTAATGAGAAGTTAATGGCGCGACTCTGTCTGAACGGTACAAGTGGCGTTGGTTCTTCAGACTCGGACAACAAGCTACTAAAGAGGCCTTCGAGGACGGTGTACATCGAGAAAGTCATCAGGGCTCGTGTCAGACGAGCGCTGGATACCGGAAACCATCGGTTCGATGATTAAAACTCACGCTATTTATAACTCAATCTTCTAATTAGTCGTTATCATCGATAACAATCGAAGAAAGGATTCATACGGAAAGATAAGGGCCCATAAATTGGGTAAATTGCTATGGAAACGTTGGCCCTAATCAAACATGGTATTTCGTTCTCTTAGCATTTACAAAATACACGAATAGCAATTTTGTGATAATTTGACTATTTTATTAAAAAATAGGATATTATACATTGCATTACGGTATAAGTGTATCTTAATGTAATATTTAAAAACATTCACATGATCTATAAGCTTTTCTTGAGAGAGTCCCTCAGCTGCAAGTGAGATACTCGATTAAAAAATTGTTGGATTCTGTTTGTGCGGTGACAGTGGTGGATTCTTCAAGTTGGTTGAAATTATTACGCAGCTTAAGGGTTGCATTGAATTCAATTTAGAGCTGTACTTTACTCTGATTATCGTGATATCGTGTAATTCGTTCGAATAGGTAGAATATAAGCAGGAAGGGTATATACTTTGAGAGAAAAAGCGTGGAAATAAAAAGTAAATGAAAATGAAGTCTAACGTAATTTAAAGTCAATTTATTCACGTTCATTTTAAAAGGAACGTTATACGGCAACATGCACTTAGTGATTCAATACACGTGCATATATTCGTCATAGATTTATAGGTCCTTTTTTCATTGAGAAAACCTTCTCAATTAGGTGTAATTGGGGTACGACGATGATATTTTATTAATAATAAAGTTCGATATGTGTAATCGTGGTCGTAATTTTGGTAAACAAAGTATGACGATAAAGAATGGCTGGCTGCGAGTATATCTCAAATATTTTCTCTTTTACTTTCGCACGATGAAGATTAATAACGTAAGTACGAGTACGTTCAAGGCAAAGGATGATTTTAATTGTAAATGAACGTATAGGTTATAATTAAAAGGGCACGGATCGATGGACGATGGATGATTAATAATAATCGCCATTGCACGTCGACACATACTCGTAATGAACCTTTATGTGGCTTATTGATGACGCGGTAAATTGCAGTGTCTCGAAGGAAGCTTTGCGCGTCACGCAACAAGGTTACAGAGTGAATGAAAAATGGAATGAAAAAGAGAGAAAAAATGGGTGGCGAGGTTCGTTGTTCTCTTTTCGTTCGAGAATGTATACCCGATTTACACGTTCGCCTTCCAGCTCGTAATTCACTTAGACTCGCTTCAATTTATTTTCAATTTGCACACTCGAGTTTCGATATTCGCCTGTTAACATAGATACAGCTAAACCTTGTTTCAGAAATATCAAACAGATCTAATTTAAATTCAATCGTAATTTAATCTGATCTTTCGTACAGCGAACCAATATCTAAGCTGCCATTAAGTAGCAAACTGTGAAATAATGCGCGTAAAAGTAACGTAAGCGCGGACATTACGAGAAAAAAATACATAAATCAAACGGGATATTATTTTGTCAAGATACAAAAAATTTGTATTTGAAACGTAGATGCATTATAGAAACCCACAATATACAGTGTTGCGAATAATTATATAAACTCGAGCGCGTTTCCTGCGTTATTTCTTCGACGTTTCCAAGAAAATGTAAAACCGATATTGTCTTCTCAAAGGGAAAATTGAACGCTATAGAATATCAGACGTCACACGGTGAATTATTGTTTTTGACAACCGAAATAGATGACGAGAATTTTTCGACGGGAAGACGTTCCTATTCGCAGAGTCCTGATCCGATGAGAACCTGTGAGGAATTGTAGGAAGGAAAGTTTACGATCAGGAGAATCCATTTTTCCCCAGACATCAACGGATTCTTCTTCTATTCGTCCGTATCCACGTCTGTTCTGTTCTATATTCTAATACAAAATCATACAAACGATTCGGTTCATTTTTGTTTTAACGTTCCAAAAAATGTAAAAATAGTTTTCACGTTTTCTATAATTCTTCACGCCCCTGTACGCGAACCAGAAACACGAAAACGAAGCCTACCATAGCTTATAGCGTTGGAAACGCTCTAATTTTTCCGTAAGATTCACATAGAAACACTTCGAGCAATTTCTGCGCAGCCAGGTGCTTTGCAGAATGATTAATACCGTACACGGTGTTTCAACGACGTAGCGGAGGTAGCGAGCGAGATTTCAATGAATATCGTTGGCGTCGTTCGTGCAATTAGAATTGACAGACGGAACAATGGCGTTGGAATCGCGATGGAGCGCGTACTTACGTACTTTGATTACGTCGAAGGAGCCGCTAACAAACATGCCGTGTACCGGCCCACGCGGCGATCGGAATTTTTAGGCAACTGTTCCTAAGCGCGTATCGTAATCTGGTCAGCGGGGCCGGATGTCGACATCCAAGACCCAGTTTTCTACGGACTTCGGTGTGCTAATAACAGGTTCCCCGAGAGATCGTAGGAAGCTGATTCGTGCAATTTTTCTTCCCAAAGAAAGAGAGAGAGAGAGAGAGGAACGAGACCCGGAACATACTTGGCGAATGAGTATTGGTAGAGGATTAGGACTATCATAAATGGTATCGAAAGTTTGCTGGAATACGCTGGAATATTGCTTGGAGAGATAGTTATGTAGAACGTGTGTGACCGAGGGTTTGATTCGAGTGCACGACTTGGACCTATCATTAGTCTATAGGCCAGTTGGACTGCTGCAAGTTATTCGATCTGACGCTAGGCTGATTTAAAGTAACTTATATTCAACCTGGTTCAGGTGTAATTTAATCTGACTTTACTTGTCGTATACCTCGATCCATTTAAGTTAGATTTAACTCATTGTATATCAAGATAGAGACATTCGTACGATGCAATTATACCTTACGTGATAGGCATATGACAGTTGTAGCAAATAAAACTCACGGTATCACTCAATGGTATCGGGTTCGATCAGGATACTGTCGTATGAAAAATTCAATTCTCTAAATTAATATAACGATAAACGGAATCCTCGATCGGCACAAATTAGATCAGGCCATATGACTAAATTTTTTAATTGCACGCGAGAATTGTTTCTATATCCAAGATTACGCTACATCTAATTTAATCGCTGCTCCTCACGTTCAAATCCGTATGAGAATGGAAGAAAGAATGTCGACCTGAACGAAACCCATGATATAGGGTTGCCTATAGGTGCAAGTTACTCAACTGTAAAGCTAGAATCTTGAAAAAGTACCACGCAAGACTGTCTTCCGTATGCCAGATCGCACCAGATCTGATCTAATTGGTACAACTTCTGATGTACTTACGAGCAACGCAAGGAAAGGGAAGAAAGAAAAGAAAAATTGATTTGCGCGACACGTACGTTCCGTATCGTGTTTGTTAATTAACCAGTCGGTGATATCGTTCATTATTTGCATGCACCGGATCGGACTGTCGCGTCGTGTTGCGTCGTGATTGACGTCGATGATGCATGCTGACGCGCCATATGGACACGCCTCGATTTTGTCGCGCGATATAACCCATATATATATATACGCTGCAACCGTAATAAATACAAACGAGCACCAGTGGCGAGACGACATTTCCGTTTTCATTCGACGCAGACCACTTTTCTCACACGCAAATCCATCGCGTGCAACAGCCAGTCCAGCGTCTCGCTTCGACAAATCACTCGGTCATGCCTGCCAAGCCGCGGAAAGTCTACCCTGATCGAGTAATTGCTTTGAACTCCGTTTCTCCGATTCGTCGTGCCGATTTGTATCTCGAAAGTAACTTCCACCGGTAACGAAATTCTTTTCGTTATAGGACAGCAGTTCTTCTCATAGACAGCTGCCGTCGATTATTCGCGCCTGTCCAACTCCAAACAAACTAGCCAAATTCAAATTCGATTTTCTCGAAAGCAAACCTTTAAACGAAAATCTCTTATTCTACATTTTCGACCTGTTTTATACGCCATCGATACCGGTGCACACTGTGTAAGATTCTAAGGAGCATCCCCGTCGTCGTCGTTGTCATCGTCAACCTGAAACGCGGCGAAAGAAGCTGGAATTCCTGTGGAGGTGCGCGTGGCACACGCGGAACAGGCCGATTAAAGTTCGCCGTTCTATTTCTGCGTCGCCTCGAACGAGCGCAGCGCGGCTCGATTAAATCGAGCTTGATCGTCATCGCGACACGATGCGCGCGCGCGCGAACATGTTGGCGCCTGTAGAACGCGTATATGGCAGTCGAAGGTCCTGCGGCGTGAAACGATTCGCGCGCGATGACGGGAGCGCGAAACTCCGCGGACCAGGAGGATCAAGAATCAAGAGACACGGGAGGGGAAAAAAGAGGAAGGGACACGCGGAAGTAAGGAACCTTGAAACCGCCATTTCGAGACGTAGTCCTCGTGCCGAGCCGTATAAAGCCTCCGCGTGGCTCACCTGCTGCCATAATCCTGCCTAGAATTAGTTCTCGCGAGGGTCACACCGATGATTTTAAAAAAGGAAGCAGTCCGGAACGATTGAACTTCTCGCCTCTTACGGGTCTCGCGAGGATAATGTGCAGGTTATGGCGGTGATCGAGGAGTGTGCAATAGCGTGCATGTTTGGAGGCTTAATATTTGGCCTGCTTGAGAGAAAGATCGTGGGAGTCAGATTTGTCAGCAGACATCGTCATACGCATGAGATGTAAACACTTTTGCCACACATTCTTCTAAGTCTTTTTTTGGTAGCAGAAACATGTGGATGGTGGCGCTAGTTTGTTCGATGCCAAGGATTAAGTTTCGACAACGACTTGGACAATCGACTATATATTCGATTGAATTTGTATTCAGATAAACCCTTACACGAATAGTTTCTTATTCGAATAAATCTTTATTCTTCAGATAAATACTTGTTCAACTGGATATTTATTCATTAGTATCGAATGAAATTTCATTTTTTATTTCTATTCGCTATTTGCTATTCGAGGAAAATTTTGTCTAACATTGGTGCAGAATAGTTAAAAAAAGAAACTACGGAACAAGTTACGTAATGGAACGTAGTTTGTTTTATGTAGTAATCATATATTCAATTAATTAACGATGTAGTATCGTTAATCATACATTCAGAAGTGGACGTTTCGTCGCTGTTTTGATAAATGGACATATTTATCGATTAAATATGAAATCCAATTAAGAAGAAAATTCTCGGAATTCTACAAAATATATGAAAGTTTCTTTCACGTAGATGACGATTCGGTAGGAAGAGAACGAGATAGGTTGTGGTTATCCTTGAATGGTGGCGCTAGTTTGTTCGACCTAGAAACTTAAGTTCGGATGGACGAAATGTTTTATAAACTCAATATATCAAACTTTCGAAAATTAAAATTGCCATTTCCAAGAATAAAACCGCCTATATACAACTTGTCAAACTCAAAGCGACGATATTTTACGATTATCGCAGCGTTTCATTCGCAATCTTGCCCGTAATAGCCAAAAGGCTGAACTATTGAACGAAGTAATGGGTCCATTTACTCGCTTTACATGGTAATTTTTCAATCGTAAACTGAAAACTATACGTTTCATCGCGGCACAGGCGATTTATAAAGCGCGGCGTTACAAAATTCGCCTACCCTTCGCGTGAGAGCATAAATCTCCGGAACGATCGCTTGCCGAGACGTCCCGTTCCTTCTTCGATGCAGAAGGATCGCGCCTCTCGTTCCCTCTCGTCCGGCGTAATAAAAATTTTACGATAACTCGCTCGTTAGCGCGATTTTACGGTTCGTGAAATCGGCCCGCGCCATGTTGAAAGGGACGCTTTCGTGATCCTCGAATCCGTCGCGCAGCCAATTTGTCCAGCCAGTTTGACGTCGTTTACAACGTGAAATTGGGAATTGTTTACTGCCTAACCTCTTTCATAAATTAATAAAACTAAATTGAGGTACTTAGTGTAATCGATGGTTCAACGTTTGTAACGTTAAGACGTTAACTTTGTTGAAAACGTATAATTCCGAGATTTTATTCTCACTTAAATACTGCGGTTGCGGAAGATATTGACACGTATCTTCTTTCTTCGACGAAGCGGATTTTGTATCGGCGTTTCGTTTTCACAGTATCAAATCCTTGCGATCGCGTGGCTGTACTATGACGCGGTGGATGAAACTTTGTAGGCTTGAAAAATGACCAAAAATTATAGAAATAGTAGTCTAGATGTAGATCTGTTACAAGGTCGTTCACCAAATTTGTTCAAGCCCGTGAAACCAGAAAACAAGGCAATTTACCATTTCCTACAAACACTGAAACACGTCGAACATCCAAATGTCCCTCTAAACGAAACACGAACTCGAATAATACGAATAATAATTAGGGATACATGGAAAAACTCGTTCGTAAACAAGCTTCTAGCACAAAAGCATCCGACTCAGCTTCCTCGAATCCTCTAAGCCAAAGAACAGCGTAATTTACCATACTTCTGGGAACAGTGAAATGACAAAATTTTCAAAGAGGGATGCTACGAAAGTTACAGAACGTCGACTGCGATGATTACGAATAATGGTACACGTAGTCAGTAGTGGTCAGTAGTAGTGATTAGGTATACGTAGAAAAACACGTTGGTAATCAGGCCCAGTAAGTATGTTAGACCGTGTAACTCGGTCTGTATCGCGACAGACGTTCATTGACGTTTTTACTTTGCTGCTTGATTTGTTATTCGCCGCTGTATGGCGTTGCGACAAGTGGAAAGGACTACGGACCGGTCTTCGTCCTGTACAGCATCGTGTCACCTTCGTGGCCACGGCTAAAACAAGATATTAAATCGGTCTCTTCGGTTCGTACGGAGATATGTTAATTAGGCGGATCGTGCGGCGGTGTAGCAACGCGCGCGCGTCACCGACTTCTTTTTGATCTGCTTTCAGTAACTTATTGCTTCACGGTTAAGGGGGATACGCGTGGAATGATGAATGCGACGCGGACACAGCTGTGGAACACACGCCGTGGGAAACGCCGCGCCGGTCACGTTGTTTCGCCAAAGATCAGACCGAACGATCGACGAGGATTAACCTCTTAATTGGTGTGGACGAGTTAACTCGTCGCTCGAATGTCGGCGATTCGGGATAAAGCAATCTCTTTATCGAACCTTTGATTGTGTTATGTTGTTGTTGTTGTATCGAGTTTTATTTTACGAGGAAAGTTAAGCAACAAAGAAGACTGGAATGTTCCATTACTGGATTTTTTCCTCTCAAATGTCACTTGGGTCTTATCAGCGAGTTTATGATTTGATCATTGACTTAATTTCAAATTGGTTTTAAAGGTAATGACACGAGTTACTGATAAAATTATGTAACTAGCAATGAGTTATGCTTTTCCTTTTTCTCTTTTTTTTTTTTTTTTGACGACGTATAACTAACTTTAATAATTTATTTTAGAACGTATACTGACATTATCGCGGACACTTCGCTACAGGTGCGGTTAAGAGGCGCGTTTTAAATTTTAATACTCAGACGGTTAGCATTTATTATATTAGACTATTAGATTAGAAATTTATTTTACAATGATAGCAGTCGGATATTCTGCACCATATGAATATCATATCTATTCCTTGCACAATATTCATTAGGTATGAGTATTGTACAGTAGTTGAATACGTGTTTGCGATGACACAAGAGGCACGTGAAGAATGAGGAAGACTTATGCCGTGCGAAGGATGCATATGGAATGTGAGAGGAAACTAGATCGACTTCAATTTGCAGTTTCTCAAATTACCACCGCAATTGTGCAATCTTTGACTATTGCACGGTGTTCCTTCGTGACTTTAATGAAGCTGCCAGCACGAATCAGCCATTCCAAAATGTTCACCCTTTCGCTGAATAGTCCTCAAAATAGATGTTATTTGGAACAAACGTTCCTCGGTTGCTTCAAATTCCTAGAGATTACCACTTTTACTGCTATCTCATTAAAAATGTCTACTGTAATAATGAAGCGTCTAGAAGCTCAGCAAGCCGTAGCCTTGGTCGAGCCGTGTTTTTTCGAAGAAAATGAAATGCTACACAGAGAATGTCACCGTATCAGACAGTGTCTGTACTTGAGGCTTTAATTTAGACCGACGGTGCATCATACACACTACTATCCGAAACGTAGCGTCGAGTCTCTTCCGGCACGGTCCATGGCGTGCAGCTGGTATGCCGAGTCGCGATTCGCACTCCTTTTTGTCGTTCCCCTTTTGGCGGACGTGCATACGCCGCAGGTCGAAAGTTCGTGCGACCGTGCTCGATTATTTTCAACCCGGAACGAGCTGGCCTTTAGAATTCCTTGACGTGTCTCGTCAGATACGACCCTATCTTTCGCATCTGCTTCGTAGAGGGCAGGATCGAGCTTATCGATTCGATCGAGATCGCCGTGGCACTCGGTATGGAACGTCATTCGATTATATGAAGAATGAGAGATATTTTTTTCAAATATACCTTTCAACATTTGTATCGATTGTACGGCGTTATGGCTGTCGACGAGGTAGGTATTTATTGCGACAAACACACGTTAAAAAGGAACACCTTGTGCCAGAAACACACAAATGGAATTAATTCGATCGCGCGAACAATGAGAATGTTTGAAAAAATTCTTATGGGAAATTGTTGCATCTTTCAAGACGAGGAAATATTATTTACCGAATTTTATGGGTATAGAATAAATCGACGATTGAATTTGGTAGAGTGAACATTTGAACAAACCATGATATAAAATTAAATTTTGATTATATTCGTGTGATATTGTAAATTTAATTCCTGCGTCAGTTGCAGAGAACTCGTATAAAGAAGATTTAGGTTAAATTCTAAGCAGAACAATTTAAATTAAGACCGAACGCACAAAAAGAGAAACGACCTGTCTTCGTGTTCTTTTCATCTACGAACTATATCCATCGTATTCAACGATCCTGGCCTGCAAATATGGATCACCAAATGATTTGATAAATCTTCCTGTCGTTTTGCATGTCAGCCGAAGATGGCGATTTGGAATTAGTCTGAGGTACTGTACGCTGTTCGTCATTCCTAATATAGCAGAGGAGGGAAAAACAGTCAGTTAGAAGATCTGTGGGTGCAAACGTCCGACAAAGTGAGACGGCAATATGACTGGACAGTTGTAGCGGCACCTATGTAAGGATAACCGTATGCTATTTAACGATTCTAGCTCGAGTTTCCATTACCGATATGCTTGCCCGAGCAAGATTAAAGAAATCTCATAAAAATTTCATGAGGCTCACGCTAAAAAACAGAGATATTTTTCGAGCGTTGATTGTCAAGCGATAACGAGACATTTGTTTTTATCTGTTCACTTAAAACTGTTATTAGTCGTCCTGTTGATTATTCAAAAATTTCACTTCGAAAGTAACCGCATAGTATACTTTCCACGAATACTTTCATATTTTAAATACGCTGCTTTTCAAGATGTCTTTTCTCTAAAAACATATCTATAAATGCAACTATCCCATACTAATCAAAAATTCATCCACCATTGCCATCTTCCAAATAAACTTTCATATCTTAACTTTCTTTTTTTTCGTGGAAGAAACCTTCATAGGTTAGGTTGGGGTTACGTTGAGGTTAGGTTAGAAGATTTCCAATATGTCCTCTCCACAATTATAATCCAAATTCCAACCTAACCTCCATATCCTGACCAAACTCTAAGAATGTACCTAAATTAGTGTATCCCAAACTAATTGAATATTCGCAACTTTCTTCTTCTGCAACTTTCACACTCTACCTAAGCTTCTCGAAATAATCTTCTCAGAAATAACCTAAGATCTAGAAATCATCGTCATCTTGCGGACAAGCCTCGATATCCTAACGAAACTTTCCAAGACGTCCTTGTCGAAAATTCTCTAGGGACAACTGTGAAAAGGAGAGGATTGTATGGTGTCCAGTAAATTGCATTTCGCAAGCGTTTGGTGTTCCTCGTGGCGGGATATTTCGGAAGTGACCTTCGGCCAGAAACGACCGGTCGTGTCGCGAGATACGCCTTAAGCCATATACGGATCTGCTACGGTGGCGCTAATAGGAAGTGTATCCTTGCCAGGTGATCTGTTCGCGGCCACCATGGGCAATTCCTCTAAAAAAATGCTGCCATCTAGGGGAGTCCTAAGGACCGCGTTCGCTGGCACCGCGGCGTGTCCTCCAGCGCGGCCATAGGAATCGCGGGCAATTCTTAAAAATTAGTCACGCGGTCAGCGCCGTGTGAAGGACGATTTCGATGACTCGTACACCAGCTCTTTAGGACCATTTTTCTACCATTTTTGGTACTAGTTTCACACTATGCTTCGTTCTTTTTTTTTTTTTTTAAGGCAAGACGTTATTGGAAGTAGATCTCGTGAAAATTTAAGGAGATCGTGGTGTTTAACCCTCGGACGGTGACACTGGCATCTGACAGAATTCTGACTCACGCAGATATCTCGCGCTTATTGCATTCTACGTTACGCACTTACGTGTCACACATTTTTTATTCGAAGATATAGAATTGCTTTATTTTTAGCCTTTCTCGCGTTTATTTTTATCGTTTCTTTTACCTTCATTTTATTCTCTTCTCATTCTACGAACGAACGATTTGGCTTCTTATGGAAATTAGGTCGTCAGAAATTAGAACGTCACTATGATCACGAGCGACGACTCGCGGTTTGGCTAAATTTTTCAAAATGATCAAAACTATTTAGATAAGTTTCGTGGACCCAAATGTGGATTCCAACCTTCCAACAATGTGAACGTAGTCTTCACTACGAAGAATATTGGAAATAAATCTTATTAATTGTAAAAGCTTTTACATCCAACCTGGTATTACTTACTATGACCAATCGTCGAAAAGAAGGGCATGAAGCGTAGCTCCGCTGCGTTATTTCGATCACTTTCGACCCAGCCATATTTTTCTAATGTGAAAACATCATATCTCGCACAAGTTTGAGTGAAATATGAAAAAACTGTTATCCACTAAAATCATAACGTGTGATTTCTCGTTTCGGTTTTATGTGAAGCTTTCTTTTAAAAATTAGAAACCTGTTTTGTTCGCCAAAATGAGAACACGATTGAAGTATAAAAACGTGGACGATTGCAATAGGGTTAAGAGAATAATGTCGTTTAAGATATGTTTGCTTGTCGTGTTACGCGAGCCAGAATCGTGGCCGCGACGCTGGAAAGGCGGCGCGACGAAGCGCTCTTTAACGAGCGCAGAAATTACTGGCACATAAATTCATACTGCGGTTTACATACCTGGTAGCTAAAAGTCACACCGAGGAATTAAGTCTGTCGTACGCGCGACTTAGACATCGCGTTATTAATATTAAAACGTGTTCGTTGTGTTTATCTCTTTGCGTGTAAAACATTTCCATAAATTTCCTATTACAAATTGAATAAACAACATTGAGTCAATCTTATCCTGACAAATATGTAAAAGACAGTACGCTCAGTACATCGTTTTGTGGTTTGTAAATGAAACAAGCAATCTTCAACCTGAATATTCAAAAGTGTCGCCCCCTTTGTCTCAAATTGAGGTTTTTCTAAATTTATTGATTTATCTACTTTATTTTCGTGCATTCACATTTTACTATTCCATCAAGCTGACGCTAATTGCAGCGGCCAATTGAATTACAAAAACGAGGAGCAGCTAGTAATTTGAAGTATCAATAAATTTCAGACAAATATTTGTCGAAAGGTCTATATGTAATCTTCTCAGAAGGAAAATTAAATCTACTTTCAACTAAATATTTCTCCATCTCATCGGGTGGTCCTCGAAGAAGCTGAAAAACCGACTAGTTCGTTTATTATATGATACTGTACAAGAAACTACGAGTTTCAACGTAAATTTCGAAGAACAACATCCATAGCATCGTCGTTCCTCTAGTTCGCGATTTATGTAGTTAATCAGCCCCTAATCGACTTTGAGATAAGCTACTATTCAAAAGAAGATCTACATACAACAAGATTTCGCTATACCTTTCAAAATGATAGCTTTTTATTTTCGCCATTAGGAGATCCTCGTTTAGTAGAACCAAACAGGAACACGTATAATCTAGGGGAAGAAAAGTCCTTGTAGCCTCCGCCCTATGTTTAGAGACCCTCCATACCGGAACTTGCTCTATCTTCGAGGCTCTTTAGGGGGAAGAAACGCGTTTGTTACATTAATGCTCGCGTCAGTGACAAAAACGAGGTTCGAGCTCATTACGCTGCGCCAAGTTACACGTTTGCCAGCTATTAAGTATCCCTTACAGTGTGGCAAGAAACGTTCTCCCCGTGGTGGACACCGTGAAACAGAAGACAGAAGAAAGGATGCGGCGGCGTGTTCGAATCAAGAGATCATTTGGAGCCACGTGCGGGTCTGTCGCAAGAAAGTTTCGCGTCGTTTCGTTGGAAATCGTCGTGTCACGGCGCCGACGCCACATAAGGACTTTTTCTTTTTTTGAAGTTCGTTTATTGGCAGGATGCTAGGCAGGGTTAGTCATCATCGGTAGATCGTGTGTTTTCATGTATTTATGGGAAGTTTGAAAGTAAAAAGTTGCACGGAGCGCGCGAAATGTCAGGAATATGTAAAATAGAATACTCGTTATAGTGGAACTTGTTAGGTTTGGTTTCTTTAGCAAAGAACCTGTCTATTAATACAGAAATTACGTATGAAGATATCAATTTGTGTTAATGTCCGCAGTCTTGGTCATTGGAGACAGAACATTAACTCGAGTCGTGGATGACCCGTGAGATTTCTCCAATTTTTATTTGCTGTTTCACGTAGATTACTAGCGTGTATTTAATAGTATTGTAATTTTAATAATTGAGTATTTCAATGTTAATAGGTATAATATAGGATAGTAGAGAGACAGAGAGACAGAGAGAGAAGAAAAGCCGAAGAGAAATAGGGGATAGTTTCACAACTTATAGCTCTATATTATATTTTTGTATTTTTATATTTTACATTATTACAGTTACGTTATTAGATGTTAGTTATGTTACACTAGAGTTATTACATAATTATGAAAATTCTGACGCTGAGAACATGAAAAGTAAAGACATAGAGAATGAGGAATATAAGAGGTACATTTCCAAGTTAAGCGTAAGTTGTAATTGTTTTAAGCTAAATATGAAATAATTAAGCTCAGTGATTGGAGAAGTACACCAAACGATACGTAAACCAAAGGGAAGTGTAACTGGATATCCAACCTGTCCCAAGAGGAAGCTTCATGAAAATAAATCAAACGAAAGCTATAAGATACGATATTTCATTTACAGGTTAAGAAATGTTCAAACAATCGATTTGGTTCCTAGAAATCGCTCGTTAGGGTGTTCCGCGTCCCTTTGACAAATCCTGTACAACGTGGAATCCCCTTTAGAAAATCTCACGGTCGACTCGGCATCAGAAAGTCTCCGATGGCTTTTCCTGCGGCTAACGATCGCGATAGCATAAAGAGAGCCAGAAGAAGAAGGAAGAGTAAAAGAGAGAGAGAGAGAGAGAGAGAGAGAGAGAGGAAAAAACGATGGAAAGAAGGCGGCTCTGGTTTCTTGCGATATCGGTGCCCTTCAATTACCCGAGTGTATTTTAAGAAACCGCCGCCTCCCTTTTCCCGAAGCATGACTTTTCGCATTCCGCTCGATTAATGGATACACGGAGACCGCGGCGAGCTACCTTCGCGGCCACGTATACCGTTAAAATCGAAATAAAAGAAACGAGTCGAAGAGGCGAGGTGGAGGGGATGAACGTTCGTCAAGACGGAGCAGCGATAATTGGCACTCGCTTTAAGGCTCTTGGTGGCTGAGTCGAGTGCCATTATAATCCGTGAACCCTCGCGCATCGCGACAAATGAGGCGAAACGCCGGCAAATAGTCTTCGTACCAGCAAATAGTAAACACCAGTATGTCTCACTATCTGGCTCCTTTGGTGAGCTACGATTTCAGGATACGATAGTTCATAGGGTACTATGGTTTCTAGATGTTTGTTCTATAGGGTATTCCGAAGCGTTATTTGATATGACGATGACTTAGGTTTGGACACATACGTATTGTAGTTTATGGATATTCGTCGCACAGGTTGTTCCGAAGCGTTATCTGGTAAGACGATAGTTTGGGATACGTTTGGCTACGTATTATGGTTTCCAGCAGATGTTTGCTCTATAGAGTGTTTTGAAGCGTTATTTGATATTATGATAGTTTGGCTTAGGTTTGGACACATACGTATCATAATTTATAGATATTCCTTGCACTGTTTGTTCCCAAGCGTTATCTGGTAAGACGATAGTTTGGGATAGGTTTGGCTACGTATTATGGTTTCTAGCAGATGTTTGTTTTATGGGGTGTTTTGAAGCGTTATTTGATATTACGTAGACTTCAACTTGGACACATATGTATTATAGTTTACAGATTCGTTTCGTAAGTTGCTTTTGTTTATTTGCTAAGACCCATGGCTTGACATAGGTTTGCCTATGTATCATGGTATTTGGCAAATGTTTGTTCTATAGGTTGTTTCAAAACCTGTTTGGATTCGGCTTGGGTCTAGGTTTGGATACGTATTATGATACAGCAGTTTCAGAAGATTCCAATATCTACTTGGTTTCTTTGGTGTACTACGATTACACAATGTGTTTGTGCTTATTCGTTACCTATTATGTACGTATTCATTAGCAATTTGGATTAGCTTCGAGTACCGATTATGGTTCATAGCAGATATATGTTCTGTAGATTGTTTCGAAGTATCCTTTCATAGGATAATGATGATTTGTATTAGATTTGGCTACATCGTTTATAACTCGACGTGTTTTCAAAATTACTTCCATGTCTCTAATATGCCTCTAATCTACGTCCGGCAAACGATTCTCTACACGATTGCAACGATTATAAACGATATCCCTATTGAAGCTTATTGAAGATTGTGTGAAGAGGTTTTCTAGACGAGGTGTCCGGGGCGGCATGGATTAACAGAGCAGCGATATTGCCACGGCATGACGACGATCGAAGCCAGCGATCCATGGACCCGTATCGATATTACGAACAGTTTTGCGGCATCAAGGCCGCCTCCTTACTCGAGATCTTGTCTCTCACGATGACTCACGCCTAGGCTGGCTGCTACCTCGCCGTGGCACTCTCTTTTGCCTTCCTTCTTCTTTCTCTCTCTTTCTCTCGTTTTAAATCGCCAGAGTACGGAAAGAAGCGAACAACAACAACAACAACAACGACGTCGACGGCGACGACGACGTCGACGGGTAAATAGAGGCCGAGAGATCCGGCGAGCGAGACCAAGATCGTGAGAGAGAAAGAGAAAAAAGTGAGAGCGGTTCTCTAAGCGAGCTTACACGTTTAACATAGTTTATAGACACATCGTGCACCACCGTACATCCTCTAACGTAGTTAGATCGATTATGAAACGAACCGACCCGGTAAAACTAAGCTTCGTTCTGCTCTGGGCGCAATTGAATCGAAGAAAATCATCTTTCGACTCGAAGCGTTTATAACATTAATAGAATAAAAAATTATCTATTGATAATCGATCGGTGATGAATTTTCTCGTACTGTTTGCAATTCGTTTCCTATCTTTCCTATTAAGTTTTCCATTCCAATTTTTCATAACTCCGATAACAGCTCCCATTGTTTTGAATAGAATTCTTTAAAAAAGCTGTTTTACTTATGGGATGGCTTTGTATTTTCACTGCTAATACGTATGCTATTTGTACGGTTTTATTAACGTTAATTACCAAATACTAAAAAATTATATAATTATCGCAATCGATCGATGAAATACGAGTTTGATTATTCTGCGAGAAAGCTCAACATTGAATTTCAAGATGTTGGGAAGCTTACACGACTACTCGGATCGTCTTCGGATAGTCCTACTTTGCTATAATTTGCTTATAATTTTGCTAAAAGGAATTAAGCTTTCAGCAACGCGTTAACGCTAATTTCACACACTTTGTCCCACATTATAAATACACCACAACGTTTAATGTGCGCACTGTTGCTCCGACAATCTGCAAATTAAATCTAAACCATCGGCATCATGGAAAAGTTACTAGTCGACGAAATTTATCTTATTCTCATCATTGTGAATGTAAGGTGGGTCACCTGTGACCATCGTGGCAGTGGACGTGGTAAAAAATCGTGTTCGCGTATTACAGGTTGTATTTCTCTCGTTTGGAGATTTAGAGAGAAACTTTCGCGATTGCAAATCCCTGCGATGATAATCAGTGGATGCAGATTGCTTCCTGATGGGAAATCGGAGCGGGATTTATTTGGCAGCGCGTTCATTTCCAACGGTTGTAAACAAGGCAGCCGTTGATTCGCGATTACGCGGAAAGGTGAAAGTCGCGATTAGCGTCGCCGGTCGGTCGAGTTCGGACTGTAGATTAATCGAAATGCAGATCGAAAAGCCAGGGGAATGTGGGCGGAGATATTATCCTTCGAACCTTCGACTTCTTCGTTCGATGCGCGATTTTTGCGAAACACTCGCGCCGATTTGCCAATTTTTGTTATTAAGTCGAATATGAAATGGCCGATTTCACAAATAAAAAGTGAAATCTTTCGTATAAATATAAAGTATAGCGTGTTGCGCCCTCGAGCAACAATGTTACAAGGATCGCAGGAAGTGAAATTTGCAGTCGCTCAAGGAACCGAAGTTCACCAGGTTTCGAGCAACTTTTTAGGCAGATCAATTTTTAGATCGAAAAATAAATAGTTTTAAAAGGAGAACGACGTGTTTGCTCGTCGTGATTTGTTTTCAGCGAAAGTTTCCTTTTTATGAATATTTTTGTCATCGATCATTCCAGGTCAGATCATGAAGGGAATTAGAAACTTCGTGAATTTTGAGAGAAAAGGGGCGGTTTCATTTCTCGAATTTTATTCCTATATCGTGCAACTATATCGTCTAAATAATTGCCACAATACCACAACTATTCACCAGAATGATATTACGAAGCAACGTCTCGTTAATTGAATTCTCCTATGTTACGGTACTTTTCTGTCAATGTATGTTAATTTTCTGTGTATGTAGGACATATTAAGAGGCTGTTTAAGCAAATAAATCAATACTACTTTCTAGATTCAATAATTGTATCCACTTCAAACTTGTTCCTCGCAGAAGATCGACTTGGCTGCTTGAATGCATCAACATTGTTGGCTGACCAGGACCAGTCTTATTCTACTTCTTTTTCAGCTACGTCAGGTACTATTTTAAATGAAATTGTAAATAATAATTTTCACAGTGCAAAGAGTTAATTGCATAGAACTTTTGCACAGAATAGAACTGTGCTACTATAACTCTGTATCTAAGTGAAAATCTGAACTAGTATATAAACTAATTTTTATCAATAGCTGAGAAGTTCCATTATATTACGTAATATTTTATTATTATTATTATTATTTGTATAATTTATAGAAATAGATTCGGCTTACGATTCCTTTCATACCTGCCTTACTATCGCTATTTAACTTATTTAACTAAATGCTTATTTACTTAATCTATTCTATTTCTACTTTATTACTATCTAACCCAGTCTTCACTCTTGTTTCTCTTTCTTTTTCTCTTCTAAATCCCTCAGACGATCTACCGTTTCTTCCTCCGCTGTTCCCAGGCTGCCTCTTGGTCCATCTACCACCCTAAATTATTTATGGTAATGTACCACGGTTCTCTGCTATAACATCTAATTATGTTTTATTATTTGCTCACTTATTATCATATATTATTATTCAGGAAACTCAACGGATAAGAATTGGAAATTTTAGGATCGTTTTATAGTCGTGCGACCCAGTCCGCGTCTTTTAACGTTCAATATTCCAAAGTTTACCCGCGACTATTGGCGAATCAGAATTTTATGCGAATGTGCTGGCTGCGTAACAAAACTGGTGACTGATCGGGAAAAAAGGACACAGTTTCGATCTTCTCGCTTGTCAAAGCGAGAGACGAAGGCGCGCGGATTGCGACAAAAAGGCGGGAAAGTACGCGGCTACGAAGGTTGCCCGCGAAATTTCGTCAAGTGACAGTGACACAGGCATACCGAATTCGTGAAACGAAGCGCGGTGATTTCTATGTTACGGTGGACGAGACGTCTCGCGGACGTGATCTCGCATACGAATGCTTATTTGTCGAAAACCGACGGGATGCACTTTAAAGTGGCGTCTAAGAGAAATGTATCGTTGAAACTAGTTTCAAATTTCCGTTTCGTTTTTACTTCTCCTTCTTCTCTTCTGTTTAACTTGCCACCTTCTTTCACGCAGTTTCCATCCAATTACATTTTTCTATCGTTGACAAATATCTTCATTGTTTGAAGAAAATATCGAGAAATATCCGTCTGATTGGTATGCAGGATTTTATATCGAAGAACATCTTAAAACGCTACAATGAATTTTCTGACGATTTCATGTAGAAAACAATTGTTCGCGAAGACGTTCGTTGACATTGCGATTGCGCGACAGAAAAATTAAGCTTACACGTATGTGTTATTATCTGTCGAGAGATTAATTTGATTGGATCTATGCTGTGGATTAAATTGAACGATTACTTTGCTCGATGATTGTAAACATAAATCTACCATTAAGGAAACAATAGAAAATCGTACGCTTTAAGAAAGATAATAAAAAATTACGTGTTACTAATGAATCATTTCGTTCTGTTGAAACTTTACGTAAGCACCTTCTTTCGATCAGAAGAAATAGGATTGTACGTAATGCAGCCACGAACTAGAAGATGTACACTCATTGTTAGACTTACTTAGTGACTATACTTCATACGATTGCCACGAATCTACGACACACTTCTATTACTGCAAACTATGTCAGCTGTTCGATTCACTTTTTCCACTTTTTCCTTGTTACAATCAAAGCTTTTATCATTTTCTTTTATGATGATATATCTAGCGGTTCAAGACAATCAAGGACCTTCCTTATCACAGTGTGTATCATAGAAGATAATGACAAGCTACACGTTTCCGTCATATTCAGTGAATCATCTTATTTAACGATGCCACTGTGTATATAAACTGAACGATTGCTTAGAAGGTTAATTAATCAACTTTGAAAGCAAACGACTCTACGAACACTGAATCACACACAAAAAAAAAAAAGAAAATGATGTTTCGTCTGACGCAACGTGTGCGTCTCCGTTAATCCAATCTGCTGTCGCGACTTTCTCGCTTCATTAGTAGATATTTATATAATAGTTGGAAAATAGTTGGACAAAATACAAAAAATCTCTAGATTGTAAACTTCACAAGTGCATGAAGCACATAAAGTAGAATTATTTATATTTATTTATATTTTTTGAATGATTAAAATACACTAAAGGACGTATGAGAATAAGAATATGTATCGTATTTTTTATACAAAATTATTTGCTGCACTCACCCAATTTCGCAACTTGATCTTTGATAGTTTACCGTCTTAATATTCCACGACTTAATTATACGACGAAAAGTCATTTCCTTTCATTTCCCAATTTCATTTTTAATTAAACGTTTCTATTGCATCAATCCATTCGTACCATTGGCAACTACATCAATTTACATAAGAATAAAGGTATAATATTGTATTTCCATAATTTTTATTCGCCTTATTATTTGATTCTTAATAAATTAGCATTTTAATTAATACGAATAACATTGCATTCTTCGTCCTTGGTAAATTAACGTTTTAATTCACGATCTAGGTATATTTCATCGGACCATACCGATCGTCAGTTTCTACAGCACTGCTGCTGATACTAATAATATTGCGTTTGCACAATTGTTACGTCTTATCGCGTTATTTGTCTCGCAATAAGTCGACGTCTGAACACTTTACCGACCGATAGTCTATTAATCGGTGTTTTGTCATCGATGTTTACCGACCGATAACCTATCAATCGGCTTTTTGTCGCTAATGATTACCGACCGATAGCCTATTAATCGACTTTTCGTCGCCGACAGTCTTTCTCATTATTTGAGCGGTAATTTGTTATTTAGTACTAAGGTACCTTGCGTAGGTGCGTTGCTTTATAAGCATCCACAATTTTATACCAATTTGAAAAACTTACCGTTCGCGATGAACGGAAAGAATGGTATTGGAGAGTCTAAACCGAAACAGAACCAGGGAAAATCTGCGCCTGAGATACCGGTCGGACGGGCGTATGCTGTTGAATCGCTAGCGGTCGGTAAAGTGTTAAAACTCACCATCTGGCTATATCTGTTCGAGAAACCATAGGAATCGTTAGTTTGTATAGCGGAGCTGCTAGCGCTAGCCTGGAGAAACGGCCTTGCGAAAGGCAAATCGCAGCAGCACGCGGTACAACCGGATATACGTTCGTAGGCATCGTGGGCAGCCTTGTCGCGACGTTCATGTCGGAAAACACCTGCGTTTCAACGGCCTAGAGCAGCAGACAATCCTTTACGTCGGCGACCTTCCGCGAACCATTGCGAAACCATAGTCCATGGTAACTGCAACCGGCATCCAGATGCATAGGATGCCCGTTCGATTCTCTTTCTAACCAGTCGAATGTCACCGCTGCTATTGTCACCACATGACAACCGACCATTTGTTACGAGACTAGTCCGACGTTTGTTCAACAACGTTAACCGCTAAGAATGTCCTGTTGCAAGCGGAATCTTTAGCTTTAATGATGTTGCTCGATGGTATTGCAGGAACGTTGTGAGATTGCAACGGAGTGATACGTTGGATTTCGAAAAATCCCAAGTTACCTAAGAGTCTATTTATTTACGGTTGCTAACATGATTAACGAGTATAGGGAAGTTGTTTAAACAGGACAAACTGTGCATGGTATCGTTATTGTCGGTCGTTGAATAGAGAAAATTGGATTTGTATATAAGGTGAGAACAGCTGTGTATTTGTGACTATATAGAAATTATTGTAATATTTTTTGTACTTTCAAGTCGTGCAAAAAGCAGAAATGGTACACGGGTACTTCTTTGACTTTGTCATTCGGTAAATCGTCGTGTACATTCGCCAAAAATTACGATAGAAACTTGTACTAGAAATTCTCTTATTACGCTGTTATTTTTCTCTAATAAATAAAAACGTATTTTAATTTCAATTCTTTGGACTTGGAATTACTAAGTACTGTTTCGATCTATCAAAGATAAACTGGAAAATATCAATATGATAAAACTTTAATATTTTTAATAGAGTTTCAGAAATTTGTATTTTTAATAAAGCAATAGCGGCAATACCGAGAGAAAATATTTCTATCTTGACCTCTTTATATCAAGACGTCCAACAGTGTTCATTTTCTTTAATCGAGAATTTACGAGCGATACGCATTAGGGTGCATTTTATCAAAAGCGTTGCTTGTGTTAGTCTCCGGCACCACCCGTGGTGAGAGGTGATTCTAAAAAACTCCAGACAACCAGGATTAAAAGAAGTAAAGAAAAAGCGGTCGTTGCCAAAAAAAGACGCGTTTTATCGGATATAAACGATGCTACGGAAAAATAAGATACATCAATGGGTTCATTATCGATTCGGCATCGGAATTGCTCAATTTGCCCGTTCTGGGACCTACATATGCTTTTGCCCGGTGGAAGTATCTCGGAATAATGTCATGTAAACATGTTGTCTTATTTGTAATTTGTGTCTTGATATATAAAATTCAGTCTTCCTTTTTTCCATGAAAAATGTTCAAATATACAGTGCCGTTCAAAACTTTACAATTGTTCTAGTGCATGAAATTGAAAATAAGATTGAAAACTATGTAATTGAATATGTGCATCGCTTTAAACAGTAGTTTATTAAAATGATTTTCTGATTTTTCCAAATAGTAGTTTTTTGTCCCTTTTTAATATTATAAGAGATTTTTCAAATTTTTCGAAATTATTTCAATACACAGTAAGGAGAGATAATATTCCATTAGATAATTAACTGTCCATTTCGTTTACTGTTAAGCATAGAAGATGTAATATTATAATGCTATTGTAAAATAACATATTATAAGATGTTGTTATATAATGTTATACTATTAAGTACTATATAATGTTACTTGTTGATTTATATATATGCTGACTATTAAATGCTAGTTGAGAGTATTAAAGTTGGTAAAACGAATCCCTGAATTTTGTATTGAAATGTTTTGAACATTACCGATCGGTAAGAAATCTGATAAAACTCGGTGTTGCGCGAATGGTAATGAAGCAGCACTGAGAAGAACCGATTGATCGGTATTATCTCGATCGATAATATAGAAATTTAAAGACTTCCTTGCCTTTGCGATAACTAGACAACAGTTCGTAAAGATCTATGTAATCGTTCTGTGAGAGGTAGATGGTGCGTGGAGTACGCTTATTTTTAAGTTTTTTTAGGCTCAGTTTTAACACACGCTAATGCAAAACATAATATGGATAAATGGTAAATATTGAAATACTTTTGTAAACCACTGTATACAGAAATATCTATATCCACTTTTAACCAATTTCAGTGATCGAATTCGATAGATATATATTTGTAACAACTCTTTTGAACAATGCTCATTGTTCTAAATCGTAGACGAATTAGATAATGTAAAAACAAATCTAAAGACTATTGATTGTATTCTTTACCTGACATTTAGATGAGCCGTTCACGCTTCTTCTTGTTGTGTCTTCTACGATTCCTGTCTAACCATTCCAACTAATCACTCTAAAACTGACGCTTTTACGTTATATCTCAATACGATATATCGATCGCGAAAAATTATATCGATTATTGATTAAATATCGCGATATATAATTGCGTATTTCATCGTTTCACCGGCGCTGTAACCTTTAGTTAAAAGATGTGCGCGCATTTCATGCATTGTCTAATCTAAAACAAAAAATTTAAAAAACAAGTAATATATATCCAGAGAATATTTTTATATCAAGTTAGAACAGTCTTTATATCAATAAGGTCTTTGTATGAAGACATTAGAAGTATAAACGTGTTTAGACCTTGAAAAGACAAGTTTTGACTCACTCTATCTATTACTCATTCCATAAACCATGCTACCACTTAAATCAGTCTAATCATCTTTTGCTTTTAAACGCGACCTTCTTTTGTTTGCTAGAAGAAGATCCTGATATTACGAGCTATTAATAATCGCACCATATTTCTAATCATCAACAAAAATAAAATTGTTCATACAAGAACAAATAGTTTTTAAATAAGATTACGACTTTCAAATAATTACACCTAGAAAATAGGATCATTAGAATGTTAGTTTAAATAATTTACAGCAGTAAAGTATGAAAATCAGTAAAAATTTTCTTTTATTAAGAAAAAGGAAATATACAAACACATTATTACATGTCATAAACATTTTTTACACGTACAATATGTACAAATTTTTGGCATAGTCGCATAAATTTTCTTTGCACTTTTTTACACGAAAGGGGGCTTAATTATTTCCGCATGCAAATAGAATGATGGAAATTCTTAGTAATTTACTTTGGCGGGAAGATTTTGTTCAGTGGCACGCGACTAAACACCTCGTTGCTGAATTGGGTGAAAACTTGACTGAAAGTTTCCTCGTAGGGGGTCTGGAGTTCCTTGAAAAGCAACTCGGAATTTTCATTGATGAAGCTGTTTAATTGTGGTCCTACAAAAGAAGAAGAAGGCAGGTGAAATATTAAATATGTAATTCGAGATCGCAATATTCAAGTGTTTGAAACTCGTGTAAGATTACAGAAATTTTTAATCACATCAGTCTAGGTTATATTTTTGTTAGTTTATTAGGTTAATTATTCCATTTCTTTAATTATCTTAAATGTATTCTTTTCCATAAAATTTAATCCAGACCTAACCTCATTTAACCATTAAATGTTATCATAGATAAAATGTCATTCGATACAAATTTTATTTTAATATTACCATCCTATAATAAAACTATCACACTGTTACGTTTCAATCACTGCAAACGATAATTTTTCTCACTTTTTATATAAAATATTGAATTTCATTCGTGATAGCATTAACCTAATTTTGTTTCATGACGATCATAGAGGTAATAACTGTCATTAATTAACAATTCTGTATGATCTGTCATACTTTGCATAATCTAACTTAGAACTGAATAAATCTAATAAATAATGCATCGTAGCATCGATAAGATAGAAGAAGATATTTATGTTAAAATTTCCATATAATCATGACTGACTTAGGAAAAGATCAACTGTAAAGGTGAACGTCGTACATAATCATAAATTTATAAGTCTATGCACACGACACATTATTTTTCCTTCATTCGAAACGGTGACCTCGTAAGATAAATAAGATCATATTTCTATTTTTGTGAGTAGCATAACAAGTATCATTATTGTAATCTGGTCATAAACAATGATTCTAATGAATGGTTTTCCTATAATTTTATACAAAATCGTGAGTCACGATGCATTGGACATGTAAATACTACATTAAAAGTTTTCTATAGTATTATTAGTAGATTATCAAATTGAATGTATTTATGAAAAATGTATTATTAGAATTATGAATGATTGAAATAGAAACTTATACCAAAGAAATCCAAATGGAAACTATTTAGAAAACTATATAGTTTTTATCTCACTAAAAGTCCCTAGAAACTCATCGTTGTAAGTTATAAAATTTCTCTGACAAATTCTGAAATTAGTCAAATTTATCGTTCTGCTAGCTGTAATATTAATACGCAAAAATGTATAAAAAGTTCGGCTTTTAGTTAATATTTGATAAATAAAACAAATTTCTGCTAGGATTGTGATAAATAATTCTGCTCAAAAATTGAAATTTGTATAGACATGCACAGTAATTAGTACGCTGCTATTGTATGATTTTTGATAAATACCTAGTATCTTGTCACCATCGAAGAGGTTGTCGAACTGCAAGTTGATTCGAGCAGGATTGAATTTCACTCCGTATTTCTTGATTTTCAAGTAAGTCTCTCCGTTCTTTTCATATTTCTCGCAGTATATTTCGTTGTGCGATTTCAAGTCGTCTAAATATTTGAATAAAAATAATGATTAAAAGAATATTATTCATTATTTATATTTATCGTTTAAACGCAATAGATATAGATTTCTACAGATACAGGAAGAAATACAAATCCTAAAAAACTGAGAGAAGAGAAGAAAATATGAATAAAAGGAATTACAGCTTTGCAAAGATCGGAATAGACGAAAATTTCATTTTTATATTTTCGAGATGAATTGATATCGAAGAGATAGATTTCTAGAAAAGCGAAGAGCAAGAGGTCGTGAAGAATTTGGAAACGTTATTTATCATCTACAATGTTAAGTTTTTTAAATTATAAGATGTAAGTAGATAATATATAAGCAAAAATATATTTACACATGGTGATGTTTGATCTTCCAGATCCTTTGACAGGCAAGAGTAACACTTTTCCTTCGATCTTGTAATCGGCGACAAAGTCTACTTGAGGATTAATTGAATCGGACGTCAATAAACATCCATTATCCAGATCTAAGCTAAAAAAAAAAACGAGCGTTATCGCTAACCATCGTCTTGGATCGAATCGTAAGATTCATGTATTTTTCCTCAATGCGTATAACGTTCTTTTTCTTTATTTACCGACTATTTTATAATTTATGAAAAAATATTTCATCTCGTTTAAAAGATTATGCGTTCATTATCATTTACGATGTAAAGTAACTTCGATACACGTTTCGTGCAATATCTGATAGAACAATCTACTACTACAATTATAAGTTTTTCCAGTTTTTTTACTTTCAATATTATCTCTATGTAGTCTCTATATACTCTCATCAATTTAGAATAAATCTTTTTATTGGTTCGATTTTTTCGAGTTCAAGTTTGATTTTAACGAACAGGACACAACTTTCAATTTCTACCAGGCGTTTCTTTCTCTTTTTCCTTGTTACTTTATTGTACATCGTACCGGTTCTGCCCATATTTGGCCAATTCTTATAATCCGAGCATACGATACATTTCTTTCCTTAAATTATTATGCAACCGTTCTACTGTGCTTATTTATTTTTATTCGATTAAACTTGTCAATGTAATTCTCCGTAATATCATACATAGTACAACTTTTTAACTACGAATTGAATAACGTAATTTCTATTAACCAATCGCACTAAACGTACTTATTCTGCTAAACGTCACGAAAAAGTTCGCCCGCAGTAAAATATTTTCTAATTCTCGGAAAGCAATTAATTGTCCAATTATTGAATATCAAATAAAGCAAGCCTCTTTTCAACTTACTGATTATTGTAGAACTTAATACCATTCGTAAGTCCATGTAACTTAATATTCTTATATTCCTGCTTCAAAGTGACCGATCCTTGAGTTCCTCCAATACTCACGCTGTCCACGGCCAATGGATCAATCGGCAAAATCCTTAAACTCTTCAAGCCTGCGGAAGAAATTCATCTTTAATTTCGATTCACTATGTGATCTTTAACTTTCTTTTTTATTTTTATTAAAAAATGTTTCAAACGCTTGACTTAATGAACGATTATACAATCGTATAATATGACAAGGAACCAGATATATAGCACAACATTCTTTTAGCTGTTTTAAAAACCTAACGTAATAAATAAAATTAGGTTTAGACATAAGTAACATAATTTATCCACAAAGGATGTGAACGAAGTTCGTTCAGGCAGTATTAATAAATTCTTTTAATCGCATGATCTCTCTAGATAGTCAATCGACCGGTCACTAGAAACGATTATATAAAAGTTCTTCCTGTTGCGATTGCAGCCAATGAAAAGCACAGTTGCCGCATTTTTCACTTTATCTAAAAAGAAATAAAACTCGAATAGATGTATATTTTAGTTGGCAAGAGTAATAACATGTATTTCGCTCTGAACATTTTCCGCGTGTAATTGTTTTTATTCTTCTTTTACATATTTGCATAAATACATACGGTTTATAGTCCAATTATCAAACGTCAAAGTCTAAACAAATCTTCACAATTGTTCAGCAGAAAATTAAATTATTCTTCATTGAAATTATTAAATCCTGTGTCTTTGTTTAAGTGAAATGAGCGATACCGAAGTACCAAAATTATTAATTTATATGAATAAGATCTTTGTATAATAATCGTTCCAATACTAGCCGTTCGTATGAGAATTAAGAAGGGTGCGTTAAAATTATTTTATATTTCGAGAATTATGTTTGAAATTATGTTAAGAGTTCAATGTTTTGGGTCTTATGAACGAGAATATGTATACAGGTAAACATGTGTGTGAATTTTGATTAGGGGTCCAGAAAGCGAAGGGAGTCAACTTGAGTCAAGGAGAACCTCTGTAAATTGCCACACGTGATTATACCGGAGAAACTAATGCCAGTTTCAAGGAAACGCAGCGTGCATTGCTCTTGTGAAATCAGCAAGGAATTGTGTACAACGTTTACCGATGCATCGAAAATTGTGACAAAAATGAAAAGTAGCAATGGGGTCAAAGTCTGTTTCAGTCGATTCTCTGTCTAATTTGAATCCGTGGAAGATATTTTTCTTCAGGTTTCTTTGGACAAACTTGCAAATGTGACAAGTGGTTGTTCAATGATACAGGTTTCTCTCCTGCGTCCCTATGAAAAGTTTTAGCCTCTAGTGAAACCTGTAGAAAACTGAATATCAAATACTGATTGTACTATTTATAAACAAAAACATATTCATTATTAATACTTTCAAAGGAAAGAATAAAAATTTAATAACCAATTCTGATGTTGTCATCTTAATTGTAAACTAGCAGAGGAAATTAACTATTTGATGCTGATATTTGTAATTAACAATTTAAATAACATTTATAATTAATAGTTTCCTCCAAAAGGAATGAAAACTTAGCCTATGATGTTGCACTTTTGAAAATTTAAGATTGAAGATATCGTGCGTGGAGGGAGATAGTAAAAATATCAATGAAAAATGATTGTCTGCTAATAACATTCATAATATATAATTTCTTTAAAGAAGGGGATGAAAATTTAATTAATTAAAATTACGATATTACTAGTTCGACTTAAAGAAGAGAATAGAAAAAAAAATGGAAAAACAAATACTATTCTTTCAATGAAAATTACGTTGGATTAGGAAATCACGATCGGTCAGGTGAAATGGTTGCATAATTATGCAAATAATAAATATTCAACGTAAACCTTATGCTCTCGGTAATGACGATAATTATTTGAATGGTTGATTCGTCTTCCAGAGAATTCAGTAATACAGTAGACGATATCTTTATTCTATATATATTTCTATTAACCAAATTGAAATTAATTCGATGCATAATGTTTGACGCAAATATGCCACATTTCTTGCTAATGACCAAATAGCATATACGTAAGAATATATTACAAATACTCCTAATAAGGAATAAAATGTTTTTAAAAATTCTTACACTGTTGTAAGAGTTTCTATACGGGAAAAAAGCAATACAGAATGAATACAGATCAAAATAGAGATCAATTTTCCAATCTTCTGATAAAGAAATAAAGGGTAAACCTTACCTCCAGCCAATGAAGTCACAACATCTGTAATAGCCTTGTCCAGGCATTTGCTAAGCTGTTCTGCTGGCAATGATCTGCTACATACCTTCCAATTGCTTGCTACAAGAATTAACGAAAAACAAACAAATAAATGAATGATACATACTGAGACTGATAATGAGGGAAAAAATGTCGCATGCAACAGTTACGTAAACAGTTACTACATTGCAGTGGATCCAATAAAGTGCAACGCCAGTTACGAAGCCGATCTGAAGCTCGGAATTGACTTTCTCTTTCAGACCGTGATCATGTCTCCATGATCTGTAATGATTTTTCGATTGGAAATCTGAAATGTTTCGTCCAGATTCAATAATTTCATTGTTTGCTCGCGGCACGAATTTCTTTTTCATCGACACTGAGTTCAATACTGGCATCTCTTTGGATCCACTCAATGATTCATACGTTTCTACATACATGATACTTGATTTTTCTTTAGTTAAAGTATTAATAAGAGTTAGAAAATTAGTTTCTTTACTTTGAAGTGTTTCATTGTATCTTGTAATATAATTGTATGTAAATTTCATTGTTATTAGATGGTCGTTGAGGACAGATCACATGGAGTTCGTTCGAATACAGAAGAATGGCTAGAATGTCTGAATTATTTTACAGCGATTTTTTTTCTTTGTACTTTGGGAATCGTTCTAAGCCAAGTGTGTAGCAGAGTGTCGTAAGTTAAGAGTTACCAGCCAAACGTTGTAGCAACAAACAATTAGGTGTGAGTGAAAAATATTAAAGCTACTTACGCAGGTCGGCGGCGATGGCCATGGTCAATGACATGACCACGATGAGCAACTTGATTATCACCATATTTCCCGTGAAAATTTCTATTAGATTGGTTGAAGAAGTGGTTCTCTCCGGACTGAAAATTACTTCGGACAGTTGAGTGTGAACTGATGGAAACAGTCATTGATGCAGTCTATTTAAGCAGCAGGATCGCCCCACTACTACTTGTCTGATCAAGTACGCGTGCCTCTTCCTTCGAAATTATGCAAAAATGAAAAAAGCCATTAAAACAATACCTGAGGACATACAAAGTAGTGGCGACACATGAGCTCTAAATGTTCAATAAGATTTTTTGTTGTTGTTATTGGAAATTCCATTCCACGATAGAAAATCTTCGATCTAAATCGCTACAGTACTTAAAAATCTATTTATCCGACGCAGTCGATGGACAGGACGTGGACAATTATAATTATTTTTCACGTAATTGAAGGAAACAGAAAAATTAAACTGAATAAACAACTGAGACAAACACTTATTCATGCAAGCAATATACAGCGTGTCCTGGCATCGGATAGCAGAACACATTCGAGGAACACATTCGATAAATCGGGCTTTGTGATGACAGTTCAGGTAAATGCAGTTCTACCGTATTTATCTACGCGCCTTCATTCAGTAACTGGAACTGTTGTCAGTGGTCAATGTGGACTGGAATTTTTATCCTTTTTTCTTTTTCTTTGTCGTTTAGATCTAAGGTACAGAATCTTAATCTTCGATTCCATTATTAGATCTTCTCACTTTCCTTTCTGTTCTTACTTCTTTCTTTGTTTTCCTATCTTTCTATTAACAATCTGCAAACAGGTGTTTTAATAATTTAGTTGAGATTCTTTTTTGTTTATACGTGACAATACACGTTGTTCGTTCTCCAAAAACAACTCTGATTTTACTAACTTTCTTGTCCTTTTTCTTCCGAGCCTCCCTTCTTTCTTTGTCTCCTCTTGTTTTCTCAGATTTATAATGTAAATCATGATTCTTTGTTTACTTCTACGTTTTCTTTCTATTATATTTGTTTTTAATCTTTTCTTTCTTCTTTCAATTGTTTCTGTGTTTACATAGAGATGTTGATGTAGATGATTTGTAGAGATGGAATGTCGGTTGTGAGTGCAGTTGCTGTTTTATCCGCTTGTTGAAAGTGTTCACTTTAAAAGTAAAAGTATTTTGCATATACAGGTTTGTCCCTTATCTATATTCCTCGTTTCTTCTTTGCGTTTAAGGAAACAACCTACTCCTCTAGAAATTCTCTTGACAGCTTTTGGTTCAATTACTCTACGATGCTCTGTTGAATTTATTGATTATAGGTAATTGAATCAGGTATCACGTTTAAGTACATATTTGCAATTAATGATATATTCAGTTGGAATTACTCAGAATGGAACTTATTAGAATTTCATAGGAACCTTTGGTAAAATACAGATTTGGTAGGATATAACATCATAAGCTGATAATTATATAATAATAATTTTCATATTTATTTGCAATCTTAATGAACCACATCATTTTACATTGATTTTATATGCAGAATATATTACATTTACTTAGAAACAAGTTTTTCTCTCTTTGAGTTTAAGCAATCGTAAAAAGTTATTTATTATAGTAACTTTTTTAAGGTAATAAAATACCAGAAAGTGGCAGATGATCATGGTTTATAAAAACTTTTGCAATAATTCTGATCTCAGTTCTCCAGCGCGATAAAAGTCTTATACGGAGCGTCGACGCACTCGATGGACGTTAAAATTTTCCTTTCATCTGCATCTCGAATAGAAAACTCTAGAAAAAAGTCTCTTCGAATGGCTGAGACGGAATTGCTCGAAGCGAACAGCTACCATTTAGAGGCAACAAAGGGAACAACAAAGGGATTGTGAAAAGCTCGCATCGCCATTAACAGCCATCCTGTACGCCTGCCATCGAATCGGAAGAAAACAACCGTATGCAACTGTGTTGATCTGAAAAAGAGCAATATTTGGCGACAAACATAGTCAGAAACGTACTTGTTAAATATTGTAAATCTTTTAACATTTTGAAAGATTCAAGTTATCGTTACAAATTACTCTGAATTAGCTATAGGTTTGTTAATTCAGTTAGGTAAAAAGCATTTTCAATAGAGAGATACATTAAGGAGTATACGTGAAAATCAATAATGAGGTACTTAAGTACTTCCTTTTAAAAATAGTAAAGTGAATCTCTGTTCAAAGTTCAAGAAATGGGTAGATATTAATTGAATTTTAATATCTTTTTTCTTTCTTAGGCAATTCTAATTTCTTGTTCGAAAGTTCGTATAAACCAAAATTAAATCATAGATTATTTCTTCACTACTTAACTTTACTTTATTCTCCTCCTAAGAAGAATAATTCTTTGATCCAATGATAAAATCATTCCTCCGCTACTTATTCTTTACACTTTAACACTATTAATCTCCTCTTTTTGCGATGAAATTGTCGACTTTGTTAATATTCACGTGACATTGGCTGGATGTTGTCAACCAAGACCTAAATCGATAACATTCGCTCGACCATTCGATCTTTCAACAAAGTGAACGCGTTTGTAAAATACTTTCTCGATAAGATGTGAACGATCGATTAAAAATGCACATGATTTCCTCGAAGACAACTAAGGTTACGCGTTCACGGTCGTCGAAGTTCACTGCTTCAAGGTTCACTGCTTCGAGGTTCACTGATCTCAAAACCGGCACAATTTTCGCTCGAGAGCAAGTTTTTACTTTCGTTGAATACGAAATATGTGAAACATTTAATGCATTTAACCAGTAGTCATTAAACTACTTTAACTGCTTGTTACTACTGACTGATATTACTGACTTATCCGACTATAAGACTATGATCTATCTAATGGGAAGATATCCAGCGACTTTCGAATTCGACAGAAATATTTAAAAATATTGAAGTTACAAGGACTTGCTCCGCCAGTTAGATATTGTCATGGCCAATTTAATGTTTGCTTACGTCGACGAATAAGCAATTTCCGTGTAGCGACGACATCTAATAATATTTTGAAGGCTTTGACGTTCATCTATTTAAAAAAAAAAAAAAAAAAAAACGAGCAAAAAGAACAAAGATTACAATAGCAGCAAATAAAGTACGTTACTGACATCAGCAATTAGTAACGCTACAAATTGTAAATTTTGAGCGATGACTAGCATGTTCGATTACTTGTTCAAATAACGACAGAGCCGACAAAGAACCGAACGACAGCTAATTAGCTAACGCAGACTTTTATGGAATTTCGTCACGACAGACGAGCGCATTCGCAAGTTTTTACGATTGTTCTCTTCTCTTTCTTTTTAACGAATCTTGATTAGCTTTGACTATTTTATGACGTTTAATAAGTGACGTTTAATTGTCATTTTGGTCTCGTAATTTCTAACGTAATTTTATGTCAAGATCTCTGCGAGTTAAAAATGTCGAGAATCTAAAACTATAGCTGTTATTTGTTTTCATTTCTTCCAGATTCTTCACATTAATAATGATTGTATTGTAACGAAAGGGTAAATAATTTTCCGAGAAAGCGCATTTTTAGTATCTTTGTTAAGTCAGGCTCAGAAAATTCGACGGATGTGTCTTGCGTAATAACACAAGGGAATAATAATAATATAATAATAATGCAAGGGAATAATAGATTGTATTTGATAAATAAATTATAAGATATAAACACGAATGACGTGATTAGGCTGATTGATGTATTTATTTATGTTAAATGAACTATGTCGCAATCTCTTTTACCTTTATTCTACCGATTAACATTTTGTTTCGTGTCGTTGCTTGCCAGCATATAGTATCATAATAATCAATGTTTATAATGAATTTACATTCGTCTCGAACCATTAGATTAGATCATAAAACTTGTAGCCGTTTACATGAATATGAAAAATCAACTGCTTTAGAACGAAGCGGTTAAAGCACGAAAAGATCGATGAAAAACGAGAAAGACGATAGGTAATTGGTATGCGTAATCGTAACCAATTTACTGAAAAGAAATCTGCAATTTAAAAACACAATTGTGATTTGCTCGAGTCCAATTGTTACGCAATAATAATGTCTTCGTTACTTTTATAACGCACACTCTTCGTACATTCAAAAGAAAAAAAAAAAAAAAAAAAGGAAGCGAGAAAAGAACAAGCAAGTTCTGAAAAAACGGCGAATATTTGATTTATCACTATATATATTCGCTATTTCCTTAATGATCGTTTTTTAAATATTCATGAGACAAAAAGGGGACATGATAGAGATAAAAACATTCCGTGAGAAATACGATATCTGGTTTAATATTATGTGTATTCATTATTTCTCTAATATATACCGTTTCTACGTTAAAAAGAGAGGAAGAACCCGGAAACTTCTGAAATGAGAATATCTTTAATTTGGTATTTCCAAGTGATAAAATCTTATTTTACTTCGCCCATAGCCCTCTTCCTTCGTCATTAAATCAACGTTTGTAGCTCTGTGACCCTGAATCTTCATTTCAAATTATTTACCTACGAATAAAATCCTAAGTTTTTTGACTCTATCTCCTAATTACCTTCTATGCTTTCATTAATAAAAACAACCACGAGAACCATAATTATTCGCATATAAATAATCGCTAGAAGATTAATTTGTTATGAATGGGAGGATAGTATCAAACGATTAAAAAGTTATTAATAATTTTAAGAAGAATAGAAGGACGACTATAAATGGTGTAGAAGTAATTTCTGACTTAAAAAAGTTAGAAACATTTACGTGATATCACTTGAACGGTATACTTTAAAAGGAGCAGCAAATGATTACTGAAATGGACAGAGGACAGATAAAATTAAACACTTTTTTACAATTTTTTTTTTTACCTTTCAGAGAACTTTTTACATTGTGAAAGATTTATACGAGACATAAAAGACATTTGGATTTTTTTCAAACACCAAATATCTTCAATAATGAATACCCACAAGGGCAATGAATCTCAAGTGCACTTCTCGTTTCGTGTTTTGCTGCCGTTTAAGGAGACAAAATGATCGTTAAAGTATTCATGATGTCGTTAATCACGAGGAACTACTGTTGGTATAAAATGACGAAATTTTTACCCTCCCTCCACGTTCTGCATTAAATCAACTAATTATTGGCTACGTCCTCTCCTTCCTTTGCTTGTCCAATGTCTATTGTCCAATTTTTATCCAATTGTGTGTAATTATTACATGCATGAATTTGTATTTAGAAAACCGTGGCACCAAACATTCGTATTTCTAAGGCTTTAAAGTTGAAAATTTGTTATGCAATTGCAAATTAGACAATTTTCGATATAAACTTAAAATGGATTGTAAAATTCAAGATTTTAAATTCCCAACTTTCCGATATCATCGATTCAAATTTGTAAATATCGTTAAAGCTGGAAACTTTTAATAGTAAATATTGAACTGTAAAATTAATCGTTTGATATACGATAATGCAACCCATCTTCGTTCGCCAGTTCCTAAACTTTGAACCTTCATTTAGAAGCGAAATTTTCACGATAAAAATAGACCGATTGTGTACTACGTACAGATTCATGAAATTACTAATTATTGAACTTCGCTTCGTAAACACAGCCCGAATAATAGTCTTTTCTCTTCTATCGGCTCTTAGAATAAACACGCGATTATTTCTCAACTTCTTTGTCCGTTGAGAAATCGAGAAACCAGTTTCATGTGTAAGAAATATTTTTCTTCGATGGCGTTAATCTTTCGGTGAAATCGATATTTAATGAGTCTATCAATGCTCGTCAGGTTCAATGTTCTTCGAACGAATATTTAATTACTTCCGTCATCATTCAGATTTTCTGTCATTATTACTCACTATATCATTGTGTTTCATTATACATAAATTTCGAGAAAATATCTTATTTCATTCAATTTTTACATAGTCTCGAATTAGAATATCTAAATAATTAAAAAAAGGAATCGTTTACAAGATTTTCTCGATTTTATGGATTGCGCGCATACTGTAACAAAAATATATTGAAGTTTCTAGAATCTAAATGACTCCGCCTGTGAGTAATTAAAATGCCACATAGATTTTGTAATCGCTCGCAGTTGCATGTTACTTAATTATGCAGTAATCAGGGAAGAAAATTGTTCGCCGAGTTAGAAAAACTTCGAACTTTTTTTGTTCGATCGAGTAACATTGTAAATAGCTATAATTCTCATAAATCGAACTATTCTTTGCAATCTTACAATCCATAAATATCGAAGCTGCTTACCTTTCAAATTGAACTTTCTAACATCCAATTCATTAAATATCCCTTATTTATCTTCTTTTTCCATATTCTAATTTTGCACGAGAATTTGTGAATAGTAAGGAACTATATCTTTTAAGTTTCTATGACTAATTCAACAAATTAAAAATTTGTAAAGCTTTCGTCAATCGTTGTAATCGGGTGTTCATAATTTACAGAATGATTCTGTCTGATCTTCTTCCTTTAAATTCCTGAGGTTATATTTTTATTTATAAAAATATGAATTTACATAAACATTCTCAATCCAATAATAAATAATACGTATCTTATGTAGATTATTAAATAAATAAAATTTTATTGGTCTGTTTTAAAGCATGTGGGCCACAGTAAAATAATATTACAAATAAATATTATTAGAATTGTATATGTGCTGTAGAGTTGTAGAATAAAAATCTGACGATAAATGTTCTATAATCCCATCATTTGTTCATTGAAAAATTAGTCAAATGATCTTAGTTAATCGCATTGATAAATGCTTCATGTTTACGCATCTTTTATTCAGTATAAATTTGCATCTGGTAAACTTGAATTTGTCAAAGATTTCCGACTCATCATGGTCGCAGAAGAGATTTGATTTATGAGATTTTATGTTCTTGTGCGAGATCACGTAGTCCATCATGAATGTACTATATTCTATATTGTACTTCTATTGTCGAGGCTAATGTTTCATTCAGTTACGATCGCATTACTAAACACTGAATCATACTGAAAGCCATGGCTTCTGAAAAATACGCTTTTCCGAGGACATTAACGTGATCATATCGTTGTACTAGTTTCCGATGAAAGTATGTGACAGAATTTTATTGTTTTACATTCGAAAATTTATAGTAGTTAAAAAAATAGAGCAAAGTAAATGAAACTAATTTTTTAGAAATCCTTGTGGTAATGTTAAAAAATGCAAATGACTAAACCGGAGTTAATTATCAGAACTTTCATTTACTTTGTTTCCTCTTAGAGATATAGTTTTATTTAATTAAAATATTAATAAAAATAAAATTAGTTTTTTGTTAAGGCAATCGTTTTTGGTACTTAAGGGCTAAACTGTTCAAGGGAGGTCTTATTTTCGTGATGCCAAGATCTATGGCATGACCGGTTAGAGGACAGGTCTGACATCGCTTCTTCTTGTTATTTGCGTTACAATTACCCTTTTCTTGACGGACGATGTATCTAGGGAAATAGTGGATTCGTTTTCGTTGTATCGTGGCACAAGCTGGCATTGTTACGACTACGTCCTTCTTGTGTATCCTTCTTGCTGGTTCAGGGAACAGTCTGTCATTTAGTAGACACTGCTCTAAAGAACCAGAAGATTTAGATGACGCTAAAGTATGGCTGGATCCATGGGTGTCAAAATAGTTTTGTTCACGAAATATCTCCAATTCTCTCATTTCTCTATCAGAGAGGTATTTCCTACTAGTTTCATCTGGTAGTTTGTTTGTACAGACTGTGTCTTGATACTTTTCTGAATCAATGTAAGTATCCTTTTCTAATATAGATTTGGAATGTTCTAACTTATCCTTCTGACAACACTGGCATGCTGTGCCAGGTATTATCTTTTTACCCTTAGTTGCTACTTTTGAACTAGATTTAGACTTTTTTATATCAGGTACAGATGTTTTAGAGGTAAGAGTTCTTTTTACTACTACTTTTGGCTTGAAGTGTTTCTTCAACGATACTTGAACTCCTGTGCTACATTTCTCTATATCTTCAGCTTCAGAACCTGAATATTCTTCACTGGTTTCTGATTTTGTAGGGACAGATTTTGCTAAGTGATAGCTAGTTTCTGATTTCTTATCATGAGCTTTCAACTGACGTATGGAATCAGCTTTATATATATCCTTCTTGGCCATGAGATCATGATAACGTGGTGATCTGTAACATGTCTCTGGACAGTCTCCTCCTCCTGTTTGCAAGAGAGAAATTCTGCTTCTGACATTACGTAAGAATTGAGATCTAGGTGCATAATCTATTTTCTGGACTCTCCTCAATGTTTCACAACTAATAGGTGATGATAATGCTGACTTTTCACAAGTATCTTCTATCGTTATAGCAGGAGAGAAGGAATGACTCTTGCATCTTTTACTGGGAGAACATGGCTTATACTGTGTCCTTGTGGGTCTTAGCTGTGCTTTTTTAATTTCAGGATTACAGTAACACTCCTTGACAGGTTTTCGGTGAATGTTTCCCAAGCAATGCTGATTTTCAGAGTGTTTTTTTGAAGATATTAATATCCTCTTTGCTGTTGATGTATTAGGCATTGATGCAGGTGTCTGTTTAGGGCTATTACAGAAATAATCTGATCGCAAGACTTCACCAACCCCACTAGAATCATTTCTCAATTTCCATGATTTGCTGTCTTTCTTATAAGACACACTTGATGCGTTTGCCTTGCCAACATGATTTTTAAAATTATCTCTGAATGTCCTACATTGAAAAATCAGATTATGAAGATCAAATTATATAAGTTTATACCGGATTATCATATAAAATATAATATGCGAAATACTTACAAATTTTCAGAATATAATTTCTTAATTTCGTCTTTAACTTTTTTAGAACTCTTATCTACTTGAGCTAATAAATGCCTGCTTTGTTTACGTAAATTCTCTATACGCTCGTTTAAGCTTTCGCCCATATGATTACATGTTTATTTATTAATTAAATAGAAATCTTTTAATCGATATATTCAAGGATTTCCCAGGAAGGATTTATGATTCATTTTATATTTGGTGAAGTATTTTTCTATAACATACTCGGAGATGAATTAATAAACAATAACAAGTCAAGAAGAATCAAGTATTCTGATTAGAATTTCGTGGTCACGTTCAAGTCCTTCTCCAGACCATTAATTATCTATCTTTACATTTTTAACTTCTCAAAATCATGAACAGTACACTCTCGTTTTGACTTCAAGATATCACAAACAAAATGTTTATTTTTATTTTATCAATTGAAGTTTACCGAGCGTCCACTGTAAACAGAGTGACGCAATCAGGGTTGCCATGATAATAAATACCATTTTTTCTTTCCACATTTCTTTCAAATTAAGTAGAAACTATTTAATATTTCACACATATCGCACATATTGAAGGATGAAAATCTTTTTATATTATATAATAAAGAACGTATCCCAAATATACTTTTTGGAATTAATTTTAACTGTTCGAGAAATGTGATTGAATTTTGGAGATAGTGCTTTAATGCAGCCATGTTGGAGCGAGGCATAGGACGCGGCGTACGTTACAATGTGTCGTCGTTCGACAAGTATTATCTAATTTAATTAGCCGTCTCGTGTTTTGTGTCGATGTCTCGTCCGGATATTAGTTTGCGTTTCCACATGTACGAAATATGAAACTAGAAACGTAATAATTGAATTGTTGGTTCGTCGCTCACGACGAAATACTATAGGTTATAAACGTTCGCGTGTTTTAATTGGAAACGCGCGTACCTTTCGAGTCTATTCGCGGTAAAATGGATTTCTCCGGAAACAATACGACCCATGGTGCGCTCCCGCAATTTTCGGAATTAACGTCTCGATCGAGCACGGTTTCCACATCGAAATTCACCAGCAGTGATAATACTCAAGCGGAACAAACTGTTACTACAACCGCTGCTGGCCTGAATCAAACAAAACAAAATTTATTGGTAAGATTTATTATTGTTTCATCTTCGTTTATAGCTTTCTTACTTAATTATGTATTTTTTTAAAGATGAATTCAACGAACAAGTATGCAGCACCGATATTAGCATGGCCGGATCCAAATACTTTGATGCAGCTTTGCGAGAAGCAAGGCATTCAAACAATTAACATTCCTAATTACAATCAAAATAACACAATACTCAGTGTCCAATCGAATAGTTTACCAGTAAGGATTATACCTAACGTATACTTGCCATCAACCTCACAATCGGACGTTATAAAGCAGGAGTTAGATACAAAGACTGAAAATGAAAAACAAACATCTACAATGGTACAGAATTTTTCTTTTAGCCAATTAGAATGTCTATTGAGAGATTTATATATTTCTATGTAATGAAATATTAATATTGCAGCAAGATTCGCAAGTCCAACTTCAGCAACAAAGTGCCATGGCAGAGTATTTTCAAAAGTTGCAAGCTACTACTCTTCCATTAACATTGCAGCAATTGATTAAACTCCAAACGGAGCAAGTGAAAAAAGAAAAGACTGAAGAAGAGAAAGTGGAGCACACACAGAATAATATTCTCAACATTCCTAGTGTTCCAGTATTTAGAAATACTCATACACAAAATGGAAATAACACCTTCATAAATTCAGATCAATTGATAGTGTCCATAAATCCTAATGACCTAAATATTCAAGTAGAAAATCAGCAGGAGACTGAGAATGCAGTACAGACTATTAAGGTTGAACAGCAAATACAAACTGATTCGCCAAAAACTGAGAAGAAGATGAAATTCCGGGCGAAAACAGGAGAAATAAAAATCAGTGTTGCTTTGGATGGTTCGACACTTTACTGTTGCCCAGAATGTAATTTAGCATTTCCGGATAAAACAGAAATTGAACAACATATACAAGCTCATATACAAGTACGTGTTCTATGTATATACAAGTGTTTTAGTATTTCTGATCATGAAAATAAATGTAGTATACCAGTATCAACTTCTTTTTATAGGAACGCAAGTATCAATGCAAAGAATGTGGCGCCATGTTGAAACGAAAGGAGCATCTCGATCAACACATGCGTGGCCATTCAGACGAGAGACCATTTAAGTGTCCAGTGTGCCACAAAGCGTTTAAAAGAAACGAACACCTAACGAGGCATTACGTTATTCATTCTGGTGATAAGAATTTTTCGTGTTCGGTATGTCAGAAAGCCTTCTCTAGGAAGGATCATCTGAACAAACACACTCAAACGCACTTAGGAATTAGAAGAAACCGAACGAAGAAGGATTCGTTCTTCGTGGAGCAAAAGGAGTCTTTTGAAAAAGCTACTGAGGTTTCCACGACGCCTAAACAAGAAGTGAGCTTTGTTTTAAAAGATGGGGGCTTTGTGAAGCAAGAGCCTAATTTTCTGCAATATATACAGAATCTTCAAAAGGATCAAAATCTGATCCATACATTCTCCTCGTTTAAGGAGCAAGCAACGGCCGTATTGCAGCAACAGGCAGTAAACATGAACGAGATTCTGCCTCAGAATACAAGGTACTTAATGCCGTCTTAGTCGTAAATGAGTTCGTATAAATCCAAAGCATAAAGGCTGTTCACGTGGGAGCGTCGGGGTTAGCACAAAATAGAAAATTGGTTAGGCATATGTTAGGAATTGAAAACGTATTTTAGAATTTGAATTGTAAAATCTTTTGAGAAGGCAGCACTAGGAAACTGAGGTGCAATTACCAAATGAATATTCATCAGTGGTAGATTGTAAATTTTCATAAAAATCGGCGGTGATCGGGTCATTAAACTGTAACTAGATTTTGAATGAACTTGAGACGTTCATTTATTTTTTTTTACTCTTATGAACAGTACCTTATGTTTCCACTTTTAGTGGACACATTATGAACCATAAATAAGTTCCGTTATTTGCATGAAATAACACTTAACAATAGTCTACCATAAAGCCTGAATGAGTCTAATAATAACTTTAAACAAATTAAATAAAAAAAATACGACGTTAATTTAAAAAGAAATGAGCAACCTATGTAAGAGCACACTAACCGTCTTATTTAAATTAGTTTTAAAGCAAATAGTTTGTTTACTGATTCTAGTCTACGATCACAGATGAAAGCCGAATGTAGTTCGCTAAACTTGAGTTTTTTATTGTGACTTGCAATAGAAAATCTCTTTTTAGTTTTTTCTTTTAATGAAGTCGAGTTTCGTGTATATGTTTGTGACCTAAATTGGAGTACGTTTAAACGATAATCAACAATTAGTAGCATCGAAATTGCCAATCTGTCGCTAGGTTAATTTCGAAGCGAGTACCTATAGTAGGTAATAACATACTGCCAATAAATATGGTTATAAAAGTTTGTAGAATAATTATGTATATAAGTGCTATACAAATTTTACCTGATAAAGACTCAGTAGGTACATATGTTGTTTGATCTCTGATTCGTCCGTGTTCATCTTTAACGAGTATGTATATATATATATAATATATATATACATATATATATATATAATAATAATATAATATTATATATAATATATAATATAAAATATATATATATATATTTTACATAAACATTCATCATCACTATAATTCACCTTTTATTTTTCTCTCTACTTTCTCATGCACGAATTGGACAAACAGATATTTTTTATACGTATAAATATTTGACTATCTTTCAGTGAAAGATATCTTTACTATATGATTATTTTTTATTCTTTCCTTTTACAGATGGATTTTTTTAAGGCAAAAGCAATAGAAATTTTTAATTGAAAATATTTTTACTCTTAATTTAGAAAATATAACTTTATCTTCTAGGAATTTTTTTTAGTAACGTAGCTTATATCTCGCGTTGTAATTATGTATCATTTTTTTGCAAAGGTTTAAGAAGTGATTTAGAGGAAAGGAAGATTACTTTGCTCAATGTTTCAAGATTTTTTCTTTTCTTGTACCAAAGAATATATATCCCTTTAATAGTGCTCCCGAATGAAAGCAATATATTATTATTTAAGTAACAATGTTTGATAGACTTTTTCTTATGTTTTTTATTTTAGATTCGGAGAAGTTCCCATTATTTTTGACTCACTCGCGACTCATTTTTACTGAAACTCACACCATTATCCACGAAAGAGTTTAGTCACATTCTTCATTTCATACAGAACAAATTTTCAAAAAAAAAAAAAAAAAAAAAAAGAACGTGTTTGTTGCACGCTGGATCTTTTATATTTATTCGATCATCTTTTAACTATGTAATAAAAAGGATATGATAAAAAATTGCTCAAGAATAATTTTGAAATGGAAACGGTAAATTGTCGAAAAATTAAAGTGAATGAAGTTTTACGAAACCAGTTTTAATTCGTCTTTCAGCTTTGATAAAAAGAAAACTTCTATAATGGGACAGTCTTTTAATAATATGACAACATAGTTTAACTATAAATTCTATGTCTTTTCCATTATTTGTTAGATAAATTTCAAATACATTTTGATCTAGTTTCTCTTTTACATTGACTGGTTTTTTGGCAATTTACCGAACTATCTATGGTGGAACATGCTTTCAAACATTTCCACACGCTGTAGGTTTTGGAATATGTGATTACAATTTAATTATGACTAACACCTTTGAAATGTCTGCTAGATACACATGAGATTAGAGTGAATAACTGCGGATGGCGCTAAAGATAAGACTAATACCCCGTTGTAATAGAACCAAAGATCTTCGTGAGAATAGCAGTATTTTGTCTCTTCCTCCTAAACTTCTTTCAACTTCCTGTTTTACTTAGCCCTGGATGGTAAATAGTTAAATATTCTCCTAAATTTTGATGCAGTTTTACCTATGATACAGTGATGGATAATATAATTCGTTAAAAAAGAAAGGAATAATGCGCTGTACAAAATCTATCAATAGAATTCACTATCCTGGGTTACGAAAACAGCGCTAATGTTTCCACTGAAGTTAATGAAATAGTACGTAAGTTTTCGATGTCCACGTATGTGGCCATTTTTCGTGGGCATCGTATGTAAGATGATACAATAACGAAATATTTTAAAATAGATACGCGTTTGCGGCAAGGTGTTACTCTTCGATCTATTGTTATGTATAGTAATACGATGATTGCCAAAAAAAAAAAAAAAGAAAAGAAAGAAGATGAACGAAGAAAAAGTAACACATGTATTTTTCAAACCAAGATATTTTTGAATAAAATAAGTGTAAAGAAAATGTTTACTTGTATTATCTGCGATAGAATTTCATTTATCTGAACTTTCCATTTATTGGAATGATATTTTTATATCAAGTAATTCAATTCCCATTCGACAGGGATTGAACTTTAGTTTAATCTAATTTCAATTCTTTAAGTTAAAGATTAATGTAAGAATAAATTATATACGTGTAATACTTTTATATTATATATAATAAATTGTATACTATATACAATATACCTTAACATGTTTTACATCATATGCAATAAATTGACGATATTTTAAATTATATATAATATTCCAATAGTCAATTCTTACTTGAATAGCTATTAAACAACGATCACGAGACAGAAGATTTAGAATTGAATCTATTTACTTTGATAAGTGACAATGAATCATATTTCTTTTCTCAACAGAGTCAGATAAATGAAATTCTGCTGTGTCTGCGTATTATTTCAGCTCCTGGGATAATCATCTACGTCTCCTTTTACTTCTCAATAATCTTTTAATACAAATGAAAGTCCGTCAAGCGGTATAATACATGTTCCTTATAATTAATAAGCTATCGTTAATTATAATTAATTAACACGTATCGTATTATTGGTATAAATAGCTCTAGCCAATTTAGAATAGACACCATAAGTGATTCCTAAAAGTGATCCAAGCCAATCGACAAGATGACGACTGAGCGTCACCGGAAACTGGAAAGCGGTTCTCGGTGTAATGATCTCCACTTCTCGGTCTCTGTCATTTTCCACTTCATCCTGCAGTTCCAATGGTTCCAATGGTTCCAATGGTTCTAAGTCTTCCAAAGGTCGAATATCGTTTACCCAATCATCGTTTGATGGTCCTAAATACGTGACTTTTAATTCAGACTTCTTTGCTGAATCTTCTTTGTCCTTCGAGTTCTCTTGCATTCGATTGGACCAGATTAATTTAAGCGCCTCGGCGTCTGGATTCGGTGTATCCTTGGCCAAAATTTTCTCCACGTTACTCGTGTTCTCTGGCCTTCGAAACACGAAGTTGTACGTGGCTCGCAATTTCCCGAGCAACTTATCCAGTGGTTTTGCCTCGGTGTTACTTTCTTGCCTCGGAGTACTCGTTTCTTCTGGGATCGGGAACAGTCTCGTGATTTGTGGCTTCGATTGCACTCTCAACGTGGAGAGCTGAAATACAGATTTTTACTTTTATTCCTACGGAAACCTTGATAAATTAATATTGGTGAAGAGATTAATGTTTTTCTTTTAAATTCCCTTTCTTTCTTCTTTAGAAGATTAAAGTATTTATCTAGCTCGATTAATTTATTTTTGGAAACTGATACGTTAATTTTGCTGCAAAGAGTTGACGTTTCTGAAGTATTAGGTTGTCGCAGAAGTTTCTTTCGTTTTATAAGGAAATAATAGATGTACAATATTTTTCGTTTTATATTACTTTATTGAATTATGCATGATACATTTTGTCCCATTATTGTTCTATTACTACAAAATGGATCATTCATAATCGAATTTAACGTTTCTCCGTCGCGGCGATCTAATATTTATCGAGCCTTCATACAGAGCGGATGATGGAAAATTATAAAGCGGTTCTTTTGACCACATTTGCGTTTCTTATCATCCTCAACTACAATCGCAAGCTTTGTATCATAACTCAGAAATTTCGCCACTGAATTTCTAATTTTAAAACATACGAAACACAAATGTGTCCCTCATCTGGAAAGATGAAACCTAAGAAGACATTTATTATTTATTTATTATAACTTATTATAACTTTGAATATTTTACATATTTTTGCATCTCGCATACATTTTCCATCTGTATATGGCAAGCGTGCGTATTTTCAATGCAATTTCGTGAGCCAATGTATGAATAAATAACCTGATACGCGAGAAAAAGCAACAGACGAAAAGGAAATAGAATTCGTGATCGATAACCATTGTGTGATTGAGAAATGACGACAGAAACGTATCTAACAAAATAATTTATTACGATACAAGTTTACATTTGCAGATAACGCAGTGCACTCTTGACCCAATCAGAACCGTTTCGACGAACTGGGAGACTGGTTACCATCTTTTAATCATCGTCCTTTAATCGTAATCTCTCAGAGTGACCGTAGCTTGTACACAGTTTACACAGCTCGTGAACGCTGTATTACGCGTTGTTAAGCTTTGTTTTATTTCAGTTCACACGCTGAAAAGTTAGGAGGTGTGAATCCTATAGTCTCGCGGGTGCCGTAGCGGACAGTTGTCGTGTTTGTCATCGGCGTGTTACGGAGATAAACGCTTTCTGCCAATAAATCGTCGAATAATTGTTCAGCAACGCAGTTTTTTTTTTATACCATCTGGAATTCACCAATAGTGTTGGTTTAGTTCTGGATCTGGTTTGACGCGATAGATCGTATCATAAGGTGCGGACCTTGAATCTTAAATTTTTTATTTAAATGGTGTGATTTTTATTGAGTTGATCGGAAAATTCGTTGCGTTTAGTTATTCGTAAATTGCTGCTGATACGTGTCCCAAAGATATAATTTCAAGGGAAGAGAAAATTAAGTTTTTTGAAGAAAAGGCACTGATTCTACGGAAGTAGACCATTTTTCGTTTCTTCTTAAATTTCGCTACGAATTTTCTGAACGATGTAATATCAGTCGCTTGGTTTTCTAAAAAATAGGGAGACATTGGGATTTTATATATTTTATGTACGTGTTTATAATATCAGATTGTAGATTTTTATGCTCCTATGAAAAATTTAAAGATGCATACAGTGCATACAATAAATAGAAATAGATAGAATTTCCGAAGTGTAATTGTATCGGATCGAATAATAAATTCGTTTGTCTTTCACTAACGCGTACATGCATTTCGGAAAACGTAAAAATGCACGTATCGCGTTAATCTGCCGGAAATAATCTATGATTATAGACTGTTACGTAACTGGTAATGGTTAAATAACGATAATTATGGATGGTTACGATCACTGATGTTTCTCATTGATATGACGTTTCCATTCTATGCAACGTTGCATTAATGTTGCAGTAGAGGCTATTTCAGAGGAGGTGAACATAAAATTTGAAGCTGAGTTCAGTATACAGAAATTGAACAGACACATATCAAGGTAAGTTATCCTTTTTTTAAATTAAGTTAGGTCTAAGTTAATCAACCACAACATTATATGATTTAGAAGTAATGGTAAAGTATAAAAGTATTCATTTACTTCTTTTTTCTCCTTTTCTAAAAAAGACAATTTATCAATTGCAAAAATCTCGTGTACAGGTTATTTCACTAAAAGCGGTCGCCAATTTGTACATTAAAGACAGTCAATTACGCTCCATACTAAAGGAAGATTCCTAATTGAGAAGGTAAAGCAAGCTTTAAGATCCTCGTTACTATACAGGTTGTTACATGAATAAAAACACCGTGAAAATAATACCGCAATGTTTTCATCCTATTTTTCTTCTTTTTTTCATGTTAATTTACTTCCACTTCAAGGTCTAAGAAGATACCACAAGAAAGATGTTGCGATTTTCTCGCTTTTTCCTCGCTGTCCTCATGCTCGTTGTACTGATGCATATCTCTCAGGGAGAAACGACAACAGAGTTACCCTTATTGTTGGAGAAAATAAAGCAAACCATTAAAATAGGACAGGCTAGAATATACAACACTGTGTTCGATTTAATAACACGCACGACTACAGAGATGACTACTACGACGACGGAAGAAGATGATTTTGAACTGACTAACAGGCAATTAATTGTAGTACCCAACAGATGCCCGTCTGGCTCTGATTTCATACGGGGAAGCTGTCGTACAAGAGTTTACTGAGGTGAAAAATGTAAAATCGAAATTTGGAAACGTCCTATATATCATACCATATACTTTTACAAAATTCTAATAATTTACTTTCTTTATAACTTTTATCAGGAGCGGAATAAAATATAGTAGAGTCGGGATTTTGGAACGCCTTATATCATGTAGTAATATATTTGTACGAATATTCTGTTAATTCTGTTCTTTTATTTCAATTAAAATAAAATATATCAGATAAATAATAGTCGATGTACAATTATATACATACTTTCGTCTCCATTTTGAAATATCTTGTACTTACCAAAGATCGAACAGCATCACGTTCGATTATCTCAAGGGAGATTGAAGAGGAGACCGGATACTAAATGCGGCATAATTATCGAACACTTGTCTCACGCGAGTTTCATGAAATTTGACAAGAATGTGCGATGGCTTTACTTTGTTACTTTTTTACTTTATGGTTACTTTAAGGTTATGTATCCATTTCTGTCGGCCATATTGTATACAGGGTGTCTAATTGAAACGCCGATGATCCCTCGTGTGAAAAAAGAGAGAGAGATGCACGTAAAATGCGTTTGATTCTTGGGAAACTACGGCTGAGTGTTTCTTGTTGATTTTTTTGTTCTATTACTACAAAATGGATCATAATTCAATGAAATAATATAAAGCAAAAAACATTGTGCATCTATTATTTCCTTATAAAACGAAACTTTTGGCACAACCTAATACTTATTTGAGATGTAATTAAATCATTGGAATTTCTCACCTGGAAGAAATTTTTTTGAAAAATTTTGTTGAAAAATTAGATAACTCTAAAAAATTATCAGGTGGAGACATTTTTTGAAATGTTTATTCGAAGGATCTAACAATTTTTTAAAATCCTTGCTCAATAAAATTTTCCAGAACGATTACTCAGAGTTTTAAAATATAAACGCGGATGTTCGTTGTGACGGAAGCAGGGAAGTTTCGCGATTAAACGACAGGAAGGTTGCGAATGTTGCAAACAGTCTGCCTCTCAGATTCCTTTTCTTCTTCTCTTTGAACTTCTTCCGCTACTTTCATTACTTTAATTGAATGTTAGGAAATTAATCCCTTGTCGAAATCAAAGCTACAACTATCACTCTGTTCAATGAACCAAAACTTGCACAAATTCCTCCGAAAAAATCCAAAGAAAATCAAACTTCTCCCTTTATAATATCCCACCGTTTGAATGTCACATTTAATTAAATCCAATAACTATAATGAAAGAGTAACATTCTCTCAGGCAAGTTTTATTTTCTAACTGTACTTTGCATTTTGTATTTGTATGCATCTTTGCACACTTACACTTGTCATAAATGCATAAATACTCGTAAAGGTATGAAACCCCAGGAAAATATCTACGTGTTACTAATGCAATTAAGCTATATAAAATTGTCGAATGTTTTCAAGACAGATTACAATTTCGAAAGGAGATATTAAAAAAAAAAAAAAAAGAAAAAGGAAGAAAAAAGCTAATTACTAGACTGTGCATTTTGATGGATTTGTGGAAAGTTTGAAAATGCAGAAACACGCAGGGCGCGAATAATTAAGAAAAATGTAGAAAATATCCAAGGTATAGTAATCTCTATAATATTTAATGGATAAAACAATTTCCTATCTAGGTTCCATTGTTTTAATTATATTCATAAAAATGTGAATTTTACTTACAGAAAGAAGGAAAAGTCCAAGATGTAGAGTCTTCATATCGTCTTAAGCTGGGTCAAGTGTTCCCTTTCGATGATTCCTTGGGTCGAAAGCGAGGCAACAACTGAAGGACTCATTGATTTCAAAATCCATTTATACGGGCGTGCAATGCAGCGGCGTAGCGTCTCGGCGCATCTAATTCGATCATAGTAGCGAGGCTATTGTTTTCTGTCTGCGCCTCTGCCTGCTGGACAAACCATTGACATGGTGTTGCCTAATGGAAATCGCTATTCGACACACGTAATGCTGCTCCGTGGACTCTGCCAACTCATATTGTTCAACCAATAAACAATATCGTGCCGCGGGTCAAGGTGGATCGAAAAAATTCATGGGATCTGTGGTATGGGTTCGATGGTGTCGATAGATGGATCATAGAACACGACTCTATATTGGTTAGATAAAAGTACATATGGATACTAGGACAGGTATATATACAGTGGCTATAAAAGGCTATATTGGCACGAACCCTTATTTTCCAACGAAGCGTTCCCTTTTCTTTTTTTTTTTTTATCAGATCTGCATTCCATTTTCATACATAGTAGTGAATTTTTTTAACCGTACGAGAGTAAATGTATATACTTGGACCTAGTCAATCAGAATAAACACTGCCGTTTAAAATTTTCCAGCAACCTTTGCTTTTTAGATGAAACGAACTTCTCCATATATTTTTCCGAGAAATAAGAATATTATAATTTTCAGAGAAGCATCTGAAAATAATCCACGTTCATCGCATACGTATGTAGGTGTGAATTTGAATTTAATATTGATTTGGTAATACTGGAAGATCGATAACGAAACACGATTCCATGATGTTTAGGTGGATATAATAGGTGGTTGGTAGAAATTGTACACGGATGTTATTGGCATTAATTAGTTCCCTGGCGTTCAGGCGAAGATTTCACTTTAATATTGATCGGTCTGATTTGGTAGTATTTGAAAGCGGATGGTAAAACATGATTCTATGGTTGTTCAGGTAGGTATACATATACATAAGTACTAGGTAATAATAGATGTTTGGTAGGAGTACATGCTATATATATATAATATGTATATCGTTTAGAAATAATTTGTTCCATGACGTATAGATGTGGATTTGATCTTCGTTTGATGGATTACATCGAGCTTTGATTTGGGTACTTAATATGTATGTATTATGTAGATTATAGGTACGTATGTGTTACGTTAGTTGATACGTATGAGTCAACGTCGTAACGAGGCTTTACCAAAAAATCGGACGTGAATCAACTTCATTGTATTCTGGATTATTGAGTCATCCTACGGATTCTTGTGGTTTTGCATCCTTTTTAGCTTGCGAACGTACACTGTCCTCTTGAAAATTTGATACTTTGATGTACTTACGTTAGTTGCACTCGAAAATAGTATCTTCATAAATATTATTAAAAAAATGGGATCTAAAAGGGAGATTTGTTTCAATACTTGCGTCAAATATATTATAACGAGTACTTTATTTTGTATATGTTTTATATTTTTGCATGTTATGTACATTCTGTGCGTTTTCGGATCCTTGAAATTCCCATAAATCGTATTTAATATTTTGCATCCTACGTTTAATCTCGCGCAGTTTTCACCGGTTTGAATTTCCTTTTTAATTTCCATTTTAATTCACAAATGCACGAAAATCCGCGATCTAATTATAACTAGACTACAACTATGGAAATTCATATTTTTCAAAGCATAATTAAAAACGTAGAACCTCGGTAGAAAATCGCTTTTTCCCCATTAAGTAATTATGCAACCTATTATATTGGACATTTTATATGTTTCCTCATAACGTATGCATTCTGTGCAATTTTTTGCATTTCAAATATCCCACAAACGCATAAAAATCCGCATTCTAATTGTAACCACTAACATTTATTCTATTTTCGATATTTCATATTAAATTCGCCATTTCGTATAAATCTTACGCGAGTTTCGTGCATTTTTACATATTATGCATGCATTTTGTGTATCTTTACATCCTTAAGTTTCCCATAATTGCGTAAAAATTCGCCGTCGATTAATCGTTTATCGACACATGTCATAATGTCATGTAACGTTAATGTCGAGCATTATGGGGAATAACGCAAGGGTAACAAGGGTCTTAGGTCTTTGTTCAGCATGCTCGAAGGGTTGTCGAGATCTCGAATAGCCAACGATGTCCTCATTCTTGCGTCTTCTCTCGTCAACTCGTTTCGTTCCAGCAGCTTCGACAGAATCTTCTTCAGCTGTGGTCCGATACCACCCTCCGCGGAACTTTGTAGAGTATTGAGAACATCGTCAGAGAAACCTGTGTATTTTCCGAATCCCTGCTTCCTGGCATCCTTGCTCAACGAGTCGTACAGGTTGGCGAGTTGCTGAAGAGTCGCACTCGGTGGCACCTTTGAACGTCTTAGGTAACTGCTTAGGCTTGGCCTTGGCACTTGCGTCACCTTCTCGCCTAAACGTGTGAATCTGTCGAGGAATTGGTTGAATTGGAAAGATTAGAAAGTTAATATATTCGGTAAATATAATTCAATATTGACTTGGATTTTTTAACGCGTTCAGTCCAGCTTATTTTCTCTATCTTGTTAGTTTATTTTATGATATATTCTTTATCAAGAGATTGAAATTTTCCTTAGTCTTGGGTCACCTCTGAATTGTTGTTAATTAATTTTCTTACCCAGTCTTCTACTTTGATTAACCAAGTTTCTCTAGTATACTTTATTTCTTTTTTCTCGCGAATTAATTAATTAAATTACCATAGGATTTTTGACGATCTATTAAAAAATCTGATGCCCTGCTTATTTTTAAATAATACTTGCATTGTTACAAATTTGCTTCATTAAATTTCATTTTGCTTTAAGTTTCTATCAGAGAGGGAAGATGCTATTGATCTCGTTTCTTCTCGATTATTTTGTCAGTTTTTAAATTCTCATGGTATTTGGAATGCCAAATATGGACACGAAGTGGTAAATTATTCGATTGAATTATCGTCGAAATCTCAGATGTAACGTAATAAAATTTTCCATCGAGGATAGACCTTTCAGTTTCGTAACGAGTATTTGTACTCGAAGCATGCTTGTATCTACGTTTAGTTAAGCAGACTTTTCAATGAAATTTGAATTGATCCCGGCAACCGAACGTCGAGCAGTGACAGCCTTGTTACGGCTGTTGCATTAGACTACGTTTATTCTGCATTAAGTTTGCCAAAGTAAATTTCAAACTCGAATGGGCACCAGTTCAATCTATAAACGTAGCACATTTGCTAGACGTTTCTGAGATGTCAATGCTGTTCCGATATCGAGGTATTCAAATTTTTCTCGGAACTTATGACTGCTAATAATACGAAACGAAGTATAATAATAATAAAAAAAAAAATACTCAGGCTGCAAATACATCTCGATTTTTAAAAACGAATTACGAATTTAATTTATTCCATCGTAGTTTTATCCTAGCACTTTCTTGCATTGTTCTGTTTTATTAGTAAATCTTTGCACCATCGTCATTTATTGTTTGTTTACGATAATTATAATTATTATTATTTTATAAACTGTATACACTTGCTGCATACCAAATTGTAAATTTTGAAAATACCAAGCTGCTTCATCTCTGTATCAAATCTGTCTTCTCTTTCCAAGAATCTCTTCCATTTCTTATTATTTATTATCATTTCGAAATAGACCAAACTGAATATTTCTTCAAAATAAGATGAGATTGTAAACGAAGATGTTGAAAGACAGGAATTTTTGCGAACGAAAAATTCTCGCAGGATATTTAAAAGCGTCTTTCAAGGGACGAAAAATGTTATTTTAGCCGAAATGTGATGAGAAAGTTGGAAAAAAATGAGTTGGAAAAATGAAAAAGTGCCGAAGCTTATCCGTGTATTACGTTCAATCTTAATTTTCTTCGAATTCTGATCCAGTTACAGAATAATTATTCATCTGTATCGACATAATAATTCCTCGGCGATTCTGCTAATAAATCAATTGCAGTTTGAAGTCGAGTAAATCTGAGGTAGCACCAGATCGTTGCTACGTGAGAACAATGGGCAGCAATAATCTTGTGATACTTTGGATTTGCTCGATTCCAAGTTTCGATTGATTTATCGGCTGAATTTTCAAGCAAATATTTCATAAATAGTTCAGCGTCTTGAGAAGATGAAGTTTAAGCGTAGGGTAAGTTTGATCGCTGCCACTCTTTCATCTTTGCACTCATTTTTTTCAGCTTTCACGTTCCGGACAAATGCTAATAACGTATCTTCTCCTTGACAGATGCTTTCAAATATCTTGCGAGAACTTTTCGCCCTGAGAAAGGCCAAAAAATGGCCATTTTTAACATCCAACCTTCTAAAATGCGATAAATTGCCTCGTAATCGAATCGCGAATTTTTATATATTTATGAAAAATTAAAAAATGCAAAAATGCATAGCGTGCACGTGATAAAAGATATCGTTGCCCTAGTTCTTAACTCTTCTAACTGCATTTCTCGACGATGAAAATTCTGCTTGGGCAGCAACGAATATTCAGTTCTTTTAGCTCCCAACTCCGCGTAATAATATTAAACTTCATAAACTTTAAACTCAGTTTTCTCGTATTAAAAGCTCGCGGAGATAGAACAATCAAGAACCTAAACGAGGATATAGAAAATAGCTAAAGTACATTGTTCGGTATAATATTCTGTAGATGAAGATCTTCCCTACATGAAAATGTGAATTTCTAGAAATATCCTCAGTCTGCTAATCAAGTACCTAACAAACGCTCAGCAAATCCCTTTCTCAAACCCTGTCATCTATTTCTCCGCCAAAAAGCAACAAAATTTTCCAACCAAAGGCTTCACCTTGTCTCGTCGTCCTCCTCTTCCACGTTCTCCATTTTCTCCACGGCAATTCCCGCCACGCTTTTCGATTCCTCGAAATGATCCGCGTCTGCGAACTTGGACGGTTTAGGTTTCAAGATCTGATAGACATCCTGCACCACGCTATCGATAGTCGGTTCTTCCTTCTTGTCGACGTTCGCAACGATCGATTCGGGTCTCGTGGAATCATCAGGATCGCTCGACGCGGTCGTCGTTTCCAGCTTCGTTTCCGCGCTCGTAGGAGACCAGGAGATCCATTCGTGATTCTCCTCGGGGACTTCTTGATTCGTTTCTTGCACGGCGTGCACATGTTCCGGTTCCTCGTAATTCGTCTCCGGCGTCGCGTAGTTGGTTTCTGGCGTTTCCTCGTTCACCTCTGGCGACTCTGGCTGCGTCGAGGGATCCTCCATCGATTGCTGGTCAATTTCACTTGGCTTTGACGTCTCTAGCGCCACCAAAGTCTCCGCGCTGTCCTTCGACGATTCCTCCACCTTGGAGTCACCTGTTCTGTCCTTTGACGTCTCTTGCGTCTTCGATTCGTCCATTTCGTCGGTCGACGTTTCTTGGGTTTGGGATTCTTCCGTCTTATCGTCGAACACTTCTTCGACCTTCGACTCCTCCACTTTGTCTTTTTCCGTTTCTTGCGCGTTTGATTCGCCCGTTTCGCCTTCCTGTGTCTTTTCTGCACTTGGCTCTTCCATCTTGTCGTTCGTTGTTTGTTCTACCTCGACTGCCGAATCTTCGGTTTTATTTTTCGAAGTTTCCTTAATCACCGACACTCCCGTTTTGTCGTTCGACGAGTTATCCGATTTGGATTCGTCCTCCTCCCCCTTTGACTCGTCCAAGGATTGGGATACTGCGATACTGCATATGGTCGAAGGATCTTGAGAAGCGGTCTGTTGATCTTCAGCTGTGAAGCTAATGGGTGAAGTGGAGGGGCTTTCTGCCAAGGTGGAACTCTGCATAGCCTCTTCTGATTGAAGAAGTTTCAGTTGTTCGACGGCGTAAAATATCACCTGCGTTGGAGAAACGGATCGTTTTAATGAGAATTCGATCGATTTGATAGTTGTGGAAATTTTGGATCTACACACGTGTTATAATATATTCTTCCGATATTAACGTCGAATTGACAATTACCGCGTATTATTATACATATATTTTACATACCTCTTTATAAATATGGATAGTAAATTAATAATTAACCTACGAGATGACTACAAGTATAATAAATTATTAACTAACATTTAATTCTATAACAACTTGGTTCTGTATTAATGTATAAACTAATAACAATATCTCTGTTTAGTGGAGATGTTTCGTATGAAAATATTTCTTCATTAAGCAGCGCTACTTGATATAATTAACGATGATTCTCACCTGCATGGCTGCCGGAAGATAGGAATCCGAGTAATCCGGCTTCGAGAAGGCTGGTGGATTCCTAAGGATTCCGCAAATAGCCTAAAAGGAACAGTTATAATTATCACAAAAGTATCGTCAAAAAATATAAGCGGAAGCCTTGACGCAAAGGTCAAAGGAGGTTCGTGCGCAGGTTTATCATATCATAACGCGTGTCCTACTTTGGACATATCTTATTGAACATATTTTATCCTGTCTTTTTGTAAATTTTTCCATCTCTAAATTTTCCGTAAATCTAGAAATATTCGCGGTATGATTATAAAGTACAATAGTACGGCGATAAAAGCAATTAAACGTATCTGACACTGCGAAGAATAGTTTTAAGCAGCAAATAACCGCGAAGATCTGGCTATCAACGAACGCAGAAATTCGTGAAAATATATCGGAAACTATGTCTGGAATGGAATGAACGACTTCACGGTTACTTTGGGGGATATAATTAAGAGGGAGGAGCGAGGGAAAAGTTCCGGCTTCAGAAAATCGTCAGCGACGATTCCTGGAGAAACGACGAAACGACACGAGAAACGGCTTAAACTCCGGTGAAACTTGTTCGTGAGTTGGTTAATTAAAAGCCGACCTTTTATCTGCCTCCGAGCAAGTAACTTTCGGTTTACCCTTCTTATCGTAGCGCTAGATTTTTTGGAAATGGCGGAATCGGTCGATTAACGCGTCACGGACTGGCCAATGAAAATTTAACGAGAATATTATGTTTGACGTTAATTCTGCCAATTTGCAAGCTTCACTCGATTGAAACGAACTTGCCTTTAGAGAATCTAATTAAAATTTAATAAGGACCTGTTATAAAATCTGTTTCACAATTTCCTCTGATCGTCTTCGTAATGGAAAATATCGACGTTCTTTTTCATACTAGAATTTCTTTTCAATAGATTGTTTGCAGTCGCATTAATCGTTAGAATAAATCGTCAGCGATACGTAAGTGAGACGATTGGGATGAAATTACGTAGGCGCGAAAAACAGACAAAAATAGTAGAAAAGTTTTAGTTGCGGTAACGCGAGATTTAGAGGGTGAAAACGCCCCTTAAGAGGTAACTCGAAAACGGTTACAGATGGAAGAAGATTTTGTCAACAAAGATCGAATGGCTTCTAACATGTCGAAAGAACATGCTGTGACTGACGAACAATCTTGAAAAATGTATAAAAAATTCCTTATCAAAAGGCTCCTTACATTTATCAGTAAACTCGAACAGATGTTACTTCGCTGAATATTCTACCTTACAAAATACAGATTGATACGATTAAGCAGGTAAAGTGGATCAAACAAATACGAATGAAAGAATAGATTTATGACAAAATATCTGAATCACCTGTCGAGCCAGTAGAACCACCAAAAAGCAGCCAATAGTCTTCATATCGCCTCCTTAAATTTCCAAACTGCGGAAGAGATCTCCACTCTGAAACCTCTGCCAAATCCGCCAAACTCCAAAGTACTTCGGTAATGCTTGAAAAATACCCGAAAAATACTGCAAAAGTGCTTCGTGAACGTCTGAGATGTTTCACTGATTTCAGGCTATCGTGTTTTATTCGTTGAAAAAGTTCGTGAATCCGCGTCAGAGCGTCGTCGAAGAGCAACTGGAGGATCGAACCGGTCCAGACGAGAGCTCGTTTCGTCCGATTCTTCGATTTTCCACACTTTGGATCAAGGTTCGCGGCCGAGCGTCACCGCCGGACTGGTCTCGAAAAAGGCTTGTAACGGTTCCATCGTCGCACTTGTACATTCTAAGCCGCGAGTAAAGCAAGCAGAAGTGTTAATCGGAGGAGGAAGAGAACGAGAGTCGTCGGTTCGTTCGCGAACGTGAACGCGTGACACTTGAATTAAGTTGCACTCGGTATGCGTCGCGTGTCCGTGAACTGAACCTCGGCTTCCCGCTATGCAGCCGCCTTCGAGAATCGTTCTCCTCCGGTTTCCGGTTCGAATAGTGCGCGAACGATGACTCGTTTCGACCGTTCGATGGGCGGCTCTTGTGAACTTTGGGTGTGTTCCACTTGGTGAGTTGAATGGAAAGCAACGATACAAATATTTTGTTTTTATACTTTGAATGCATATTATATTTTTCCATATTTTAAATTGCATTTGTACGTTTTGTAGGTTTCTACAATTCATCGCGAGGAAATTTCGTTTGAGTAATTATCCCAATTTACGCGACGAATATTTCGTTAAAATATATTAACATTTGTTGGATAAAAAGGTTAAGGATTTTTCGAAACGGGTCACTTTCCACTAGGAATTCTTTCATTTTTCTGTACGTTATCTATTACGATAATAAGTAATATAATTTATAAATAAATAATTCCAATCTACGGTTATATATCTGAAAACGGAGATGCTCGTTAGAATTACAATTGTATGAAAAAGATACTTCAATCTAATTAATAGAAGCACCATCGTGATTAAGTGAACATCGTTTATTTTTATTCAAATTATAGTATCAAACTGGAACATCAATTTATGAAAAATTATACCTATGAAAACGTGAATGTTTAACGCACAATATCAAATCCCAAACATTTATCTTCAATGATTTATCTTACCACGACGTCCTTCATATCTGGAACCTCTCCGCTTCTTTCTTTTTTTCCCACTTCCTTTAACAACCAACGCTGTATTTCGAGATCGCGTTGCCGCTCTGGGCGAAAGTAAATCACAGAAGAACGATCCCAATGATCGTGACTTTCGTTCTCGGAAGGCTACGACCTTGGACAAGGCCGTTGCGACGATTTCACGGAGGAGCATAGAAAAAGGACAGGAACAAAAGCGAACACTGTTCGATGACTGCACCTTCAAGGCGATTGGGTTATGGGTCCCGGTTGAACGCGATCATGAAAAGGACAACTGGTTCTCGATATGTGACTGGATCTCTATTTGTGGATCCATTATTCGTCTCTCTTTTACGAGATTCCTCTTGGACTTCAGGAATTTATTTCATTCGATCTGTTATATTTATTACATTCGAATTTATTATATCTATTAACTTGAAATTTACAGATATGTGAAATTTTTATTATTTTTCTGTTTCTTTCGTCAAATATATTTAGATCGTTGGAACACACGCGATGCCTGTAACGCTATCTGAGGATTCGATTAATAAAATCGATCAAGGGACGATAAGAGAAGAAAAGATCGCGAATGATATGTGAAATACGACGTTTCTTATCGATTGTTAATTCTGTCGATTGTTGATATGTATTGTGATTTTTATATGATTTTTATATATTCGTGATTGTTAACTGTGTATGTGTCTTGGCTAAAAATCTGGAATTTAGAAAGTCATTTTTTTCTACAACGTTTCATCCGTTTTGAGAATTTCTTTCAAAATTACTACCGAGAATTACCACGTTCCTTTCGTTTTCCTTCGTAGGAGTACGAGATATTCTTCTCTAGAAAGCTGCTTAAGAAACATAGTGTTTTGATATTTAGCTTTCGAAATCTCGCTAATTAATATATAGTTTTTACATCTTTAAAGTACGAGCAGTTTGCTTACGAATTTGCGAGGACAGTAATTAGGAGATAAACAAAGACGTAAAGCTGGTTGTAAAATCATTCCGCCCACGTCTAACAGATCATGCAAGTTCGTAGAATCCATCTTAATGAACTTTTAGCTTTAACGTAGCTTTCCGCTTCACTAAAGATTCCTTCGATTCCGAGAAGTTTGTTGCAGTGAACGAAGCCCATTTGGCAAACGTGGCGAAGGTAAGAAATCGAATTGAATATTGCGACAGAAAGGTGGAAGTGGAGTTTTCACTTTTTAGTTGGGTAGTGACTGATAACAAACGACGAGCTGGCTCGTCTTTTCGATAACGCTTGTGAATATTAAAATCGTTTCTCATATAAATAGAACGCGACTAGAAAAACGAAACTCGCCAGCAGATAAATGTACTTAAATCGCAGAGTGAATTTCAGTAAATAAAAATTGTATTATTAGATTTCAATGTCAACAGATTATTTGAATATTATACCATTAACTATACTTTATATAGATTATAATTATAGTGTTAATAGATTTCAGGTAAACTACAAAAGATTTAAAATAATAATTTTACATAAAAACCAATCTACTGAAAATATATTATTATTGAGAATTTGAATCTTCATTTCAATTTATCAGTTACATGTCCAAAACAACTATAAAACAATACAGACCTTTTGCGATATTCATTTTTTCGAATAAATAGATTAGAGAATTTCAATAAAATTTTCAACAGATTAGATGTACAAAAACAAATTTAGTCTTCGTGTATTTTCTATGTATCTGTCCTCAAGAAATTAGTTACGTCGAATTACGCCCATACTTTCACACGCATCAACAATTTGAAGAAAATTCGTAATGATCGATTTAAATGAAAAAAAGAAATTCTGTAAATATATATATATACGTATATTTGATATGATTTATTCAATATCATCAGACGAGCTAACTCGTCTTCACCAAACAAGATAGTTCGTATGTATTGTAGTAATTTAAAAGGAGAAGCTAACTCGTCTTGGTGAGTTAACAGATTTGAACAGGATGGAAAATACGGCTGGAAGTTTCGAACACGCGAAGCATATATAATTTAGTAATAGTAGTGTTATCTAGAAGGTATGAGGGTACCTCCATTCGATAAGAGGAATCCTATGTACGGGAAGCGTTATATATTCAGGCTCCCAGTTGCGGCATCGCTTCACGCAGTTGCATTTCGATTATTGCGCATCGTGGAAACTCCTGTGAACCGTTGGAACGTGTTTTCCCTCGACGGAAGTTGGGATTATCGTGGAAATCGATTTTCGAAACGATGTCGCCTGTTTTGCTCTTGATCGTAGTGGTAAGATACACGTTGATCATTTTCTTTTCCTTCTAACTAAAATTACTTATGCATTAGGCTGTTATCGTTATCGTGGAAATTTTCTAATATTTAGTTAATAATATTTACACGAACAACGTTGTCTTTGCGCCATCTTTGTTTAATGTATAACAAATTTTGTCGAGACTTTTTCTTCAATTTTAATCGAACCATCGAAATGGCAGATTTCGGATATTTTATTTTCCTAATTATTGAAAATATGAAATTCTTAATAAAATTAATATTGATTTTCTAATTAATTAACGTTTACTCTTACTCTTGAATTATTCAATTGTTGGTGTTCACGTATTATATCTTTTTATGTACTTTTTATGCATATAATATATTCAATATATTTCAAATATTACTTTTGAACACCTAATGTACATGAAGCGTTAGTTACACAATAAAGTGTTATAGATAATTGTCTAGACACCTCTATTTGGTAATAAAATATTGTCATATTTATTTTTCTATTCCATTTGTCAAATATATTTAGATTGTTGGGACACACGCGATGCCTGTAACGCTACCTGAGGATTCGATTAATAAAATCGATCAAGGGAAGATAAGAGAAGAAAAGATCGCGAATGAAGACTCAGGTGACCCGGCAGTTTTCGAACACGTAATTGAAAATGTAAGTTAATACCGAGGATAATAGTCGATGACTCAAATAATATAGATTTAAGTATAACACAGCACGTACTGTAGGATAATTCCGGATGGGATCTGCACGATAAAGCGCACCCGACTTTATAGCTCCTTGTTCGTAACAATAAAGTAAAACACTTCCGGCAGAACTATAAATCGCGTTTTATGCTCTACATAACGTAGACCGTGAAACGAGAGCAACAGAAGTTCTTTATACGCTTAAAAAGATCTACGGTTGTTACCTTGAGTTTTTCTACTTCTGGCGTACATCCTTAAAACGGAATCCAAAAACTAAGAGGAATATAAAAAGTTTCTTCGGCAACGATCGTAAATTTCTCGTTTCACGTTAAGACGTGATCTAAAATCTAATTGGAAATTGTAAAGTAAAAGTAGTTTTTCTTGCGAAGTAAAGTAATCAAATCTAATCTTAGCTCGTGCTGCAATCGATTAGTATAACTCTTCGTTATATATGAATTTTTATTTTTAACTTGTTACTAGCAACTTATCTTTCGACTTTGTTCCGTGCATAGTATTTTGTTTCGATCAAAATTGCTATTAATAATCGATAAGCAAATTCCTATTAGCAATGCAAAAGATGTTCAGCCTTGAAAGCTAAATTCCAGTATTCCAAGAAACAACTCATTATCATATCTCAAGCAAATAGATTCCATTCCAAATTCTTCGTTGCGAACATCGAATCGAGTTTCGCTATTCCAATGAACAGTCTACTTGATATTAATTTTCAGTCTGAGACCAACAACACGACCAAACCAAGCCTACTCGCCTGGTTTCTCACGCCATTGACTCAGAATCTGCAGATCAACCCCCCAAACTCTGCAGAACCGTGTCATTCAGCTCAAGGAAGCGCTGAAGAATCTTGGACTTGGAAATCGTAACGACTCGAAAGGAAAGCAATTGAATAACGCAAACAATTTGCTACATGTCGCGAGTGTAAGCGATTCTGGCTTTTACACGGATAGATTGGAACCAGCTGGATTCTTCGGTGGAAATGGCTGGCTGGCGAATAAAGGTGGGATCTTAGGTCGTCCTGGAGCGATTCTCTCTACTGGTAGTATCCTTACAGATTATCCATCGCGTATAGAAGAAAATAGACGAATTTTCAGAAAGATATTCCTTCGAGTTTGATGAGGGATTAGTGAACTTCGTAGCATGTCAGAGAGAGAGAGAGAGAGAGGAGAGAGAGAGAGAGAGAGAGAGAGAGGGAGAGAGAGAGAGAGAGAGAGAGAGAGAGAGAGAGAGAGAGAGAGAGAGAGAGAGAGAGGAGAAGAGAGGAGAGAGAGAGAGAGGAGAGAGAGAGAGAGAGAGAGAGAGAGAGAGAGAAGATCGCAACGTATTTTATTTTATATTTGATCGAGGGAAATTAACACAGATGAGTTATGTGCAATGTCTTTAATTTAACGTTATTTCTCATTTATTTGGAAATTAGAGATAAGATTTATGTTGCCGTGTTAATTGAAATAAGCGTATCTGTTCAGAAAGTGGTTTGGGAAAAAGTGACTTTTAAGTGTTTGACAATCAGCCGTAGATTTCACATACGTCCGAAATATGAACCGTTATATCTTCAACACAGATATCGCTTTCTTATTGAATATACACATAAATAGATGATCTTTGCGCTACCCGATTCGATTTAAACGAAAATTGCAGATAAGCCCTTTCCACTTAACACGGCGGAATGATTAACCCAATTTTTACATTTTGTATACTGTAAATGTAATATTCTAATTTTTAAAGGAATAGTCACTTTATTACAAGAGTGTTGTAGCCTGAACAATGGGTAATTTCATAAATTTTTAGATAAAATTATCTCCCATATAATCGTATAATTCTACATAATCACGTTCCTGGAAGGATAGTAAACGCATGTACGCTAGGAGAATAGTGCGAATTGATAGTAGTTTTATGTTGTTTTTTATAGTAGAGGAGGATCTTAGATCCGTGAGATAGTATGAACATATATATAGTAATGTATCAGCAACCATTGTTAAATAAAAATTTTATAATTTTCTGATTATTTCTGAAATTTAGCTCACTTCTAACAGCCCAAATTCCTAAAACATATAAATGGCGGTATTCATCGCACGATACATCACTCGAAACCATTCAATTCCATCTGATAAAACTTCCACCAATTCTCTATCTGGTTTTAAGGCTATGCTTTGGCCCACTTTCCACGAATATTCTATATACAGCGTGTAACAGAACGTGTGCAATCCGCTTGAGGAGATGATTGTAATGAAAAAGGTCCATGAATCATATGCTCGCGATAAACACAACATTTGAGCAATACTACGACGTCCACAAATTTGCCTTGAAACATCGGATGGTCTTCTGAGCATCTTCTTTTTTCTTGTTTTTAAATGTACACTCAGTTGCCGAAGTGGGCCTCACGTGTATTGTTACACACTGTACAACATCTTTACTCTTTGCAACATACTCAGTTAAGCAAATACTGGGCGTCGAATGAAAAAGAAAAATTGCCCGATTTGAAGTAAGAACGAGGAAGGTAAATGTTCGATATTAAACGAAGTTAAGTGACATTTCTCTATGATCGAAATACGAAGGAAACGAAACGAGGAGGACTAAAAGGTATTGAGAGCAAATAAATTAAAGTACTTAGATAATTCTGGTGGAACGTGCGCGAGAAATTCTTCTGATAACTGGTGGTTCTTAGATCGAGGATGAAGACCGTGGAGAAAGCTTCCGATAAATAAGCAGCTTTCGCGAGACGAAGAAATTCCTTTGGTAGCATTCCCCTTCGATGACATCCAACTCTTTTTGTACAGAAGCTTTACAGTTTCTGCGCGATGCTTCAACGAATCAATAACCTTCCGGATTTTTTCGCTCTCCAAGTTACTAAATGAGGAATTTTGATTTTCAAAATTCGCGGAATTCCTTGTTATATCTACGATATTACGAACCTTCCGTTCGCAGAATTTGCCGAGGGTATCGATTTATTTGAAGTTCATGTAAACCGAGCAGGCATTTTAAATGGGGATTCTAGGTAAACTGTTTTCGTACGTTTTAAACACAAATTTAAGGTAGATCATATAATAAATGATCTTGAGTTGGAAATTCTCGAGAGACGGAGAATTCTGCAGGGATAGGATATTATGAAAATTAATGTGGAATTTTGATATTTCGATCTTGCTCTTATTCTAGTAACAAAAAGGATTTGTAACGTTTTAAGAAAATGTTTAACGTAAAATTGAGACGAAGAGTCACTCATACCGATAACGATCTTCTCATGCCTTGCTCGAATTTGAAATGTTTTTCAATATTGAAAGATACTATTGGGTTGAACATGTCTGAAAGAACAGGGTTAATCAACGAATTCTTCTCGTATACTTGGAATTTAATCGATTTACAGTAACAGTATGAGAAGTTTTCATCGCAATAAATAGCAAATTACGAAGTTTCTACGATTTACAAAATATCGACAGTTGATTTTTCCCGTATGCTATTAAACCTGATTTCAACTAGATATTTCGACTATAAAAGACGATGTCATTCGAGGCTCTCGTTTTTATCTTTGTAATTTTCGTAATTGAAGATTTGACACGCCGTCAAGAACGGGTATCTATCCTGCTACAGTTTAACAGCAGCATGTGTTTCATTTAACATTTTATTTCACAGATTCAACAACAAACGTATCAAACGCGTTAAAATAATTTTACAGAGGTGAAACTGTTCCACATGAAAGTTTTAACAAGCTATCTGCGGTTTGAAAGTGCCACATCCGGAAATGCGTTGCATAATGCACACGCGTCACTGAATTTCCCTAGAATAGTTATCGTTGATGTTGCATCGTCGAAAACGCGAATCGGGACAGAGGAGGCCTTTGATCATCGGAAAATCATCAGATGTGTGCTCGTTTTGGCTAATAGTCGTCAATTTACTGAATTGTTTCCGGGTATCGCAACATTCAAAAGGAATATCTTCTCCCTTCAATTGGAATTCAATTCGATTAATGGTACGACAGAACGTTTCGTATGATGCCAATAATGATTGATTATTGATTTCTTTGTAATTAAATGAAAGCCAGCGATCACTGTCTTTTTATGATTTTTATTTTGCTTGTTAATTACTTATTATTGTACAATACAGATACAATAATTATTATAAGAGATTATCAGAAAGCCAAAGTTAATAGTGATATAATTATTACATTTTTTAAAAGTAATATCGATTTCATTAAAATCAGTTTATTCCTGTAAAGTATTAATTCTGTATACGATGGAAATTCTAACATGACCCGGTTAACTGATTGGCATTGTAATTATCCCGTTGTTTTCTCTACCGTGAAATTTTATAGTTAATTTTTTACCATGATGTATTTTGTACATTGTTCATGGATGATGTAGAAAAATGAATAATTTCAATCTCTTGGCATTGGATTTATTTCGCGCAGAAAATTTGAACAGAACAGCCCTCTTCAATTTTAACAGTTGGATCGCTTCTGAATGAAAATATGTAGTATCATAGTAAATCATTATTAAAATGTGAGTTTCAGTTCAGCAAAGGAAAATTATTTTTTTAATGAAGTTTAATTTGAATTTCAATTTCAGTTTCAATTTTAAGCCCAATTTTTTTAGTCTTCTGGGCTTCCAATAGACAGGAAACTTATTTATAAATGTCACTATTATATGATATCAGTTGTTGCTTAAACCGAAGATTAGAAATTGTGCAATTTGCCTTTGATTATAATACTACCATAATATTGCCATTTCACATATTATTACAGCAGAGTATTGTTAACGTTCACCAAAATTAACTGAATTAATTTAATTACAAATGATATCCGCACACTGTGTAATTACTAAAGCAACCATAAATTACCAGGTTTTTGATATCTTTTTCTGACATGACCACCCATCTCTAATGCTACAAGCATTCTATAATAGTCATATAATAACAGTCTGTAATAGTTCTTGATAGTATCATTTATCTCAGAGTCGTCTCTAATTCAAACTACAGAAACTACTAACCACAAGCTTCTCACCTAAAAGAGAAAAAAAAGAAAATTGGCAAAGAAATGATAACCAAGACATCTATACGTACAATAAGACAGTATACATTGAATAGTATCTATCTAATACTGTGACAAAACAGTAGAAGGGTTGTATTTGTGCATTGAATAAAAAGGAACAAAACAGTCATCTAGAAATAGTTCATAAGCTATAGAGTGGAAAAATCTAATTTTTGGAATTTTTGTCTAGTTTTCTCTATTGCGTAGTTTAGTGTCCAGGTAAGAAACCAGGGTATATTGTATCTCGATCTGGCAGAGGTCATGCAATGGTAGTTTACGTCGTATCGGTTCTGAAATCGAACCTTTCTATAATTTAATATTTTTACCACGGAGGATGATCTAACTGTTAATGTAAAACATGCATAGGTACATCACTTGTAAAAATTTGTGCTTGAAAATTATTTTCCATATTTTAATAGTTCACGAGATCGAAGTCGCTGGAAAAAGCTAGGTAGTCAAACACAGAAGAACGATTCCACGTTTACGAGTTACGTTTCGACAGCCAAACTTTATTCCACCCTGAAGGTTTAAAGGGCAGCCAAACTCAAGGAAGCTTACTGCCTTACATATGCAAATGTTTAAAGCCATGGGCCCTTGGCGTGGGGGAAGCGCACGTAAGTGGGGATAGCACGAAGCGATCCTGGCTTTGGGGCGGCAGTCGAGGTTCGTCAGTCGACCAAGTAACACGTGTTACGGTGATCGTCGTCGGTACAAACGCGCGACGAACAACGTGTACGGTCCAATAACCGCGAATCAAAACATCAAACAACGAACATAACCGTGTAACGTTCCGTGAAAATCAATATTTTAATAGTTGGAAATTTTTAACATTAATTTTAGTTCGAAGTTTCTCCGTGATTTCGTACGCGTGTGTTTTTTCGTATCGTTTGTATCGTTTATATACATACATATTTCGTTTATAATGAAGACTTTACTTGACGAATGACCGTGCTTTTTGAATATAATTCGCTTCCTTTTTGATCGAAGAAGGAGACTTTTCGATCGGAGTAGAAAAGAGACTAGCTTCTTTGGTCTAGTGGGAAGAAGGATGGAAGGAAAACAGCGCGTGTGACGCCGAACGTATCGTATGTGGTAAGTGATAACATTTCGCTTTGTAGTTTGATATTCGAAACTAGTCGAAACTGTGTTTGTTATTGTTTCCCCCGGAACACGTGCGCCTACCACGCATACCGTGTTTATATTGGCGAAAACGCACAATGCTCTTAAATCAACGAAGGGCGAAAGAATTATACGTATTTCGCAGATATTTTCTAGATTTAAGATCCTCATCGACAAACCAATGTAACTTGTATTTTAACAAATTAGCAACGTAATTGTTAATAACAGCATATATTTGATTGGCAATGAGCGAAACAATTATACGGATTTCAACAATAAATCAACGACTTATATTGATAATGTACGACTATGTTTATGTATATCTGAGTCTATAACGATTTAATGATTCTATAATGCACGTTCGCTCGTCTTTGGCGTGTGATTCTGTCCCGTCTGTTTTTCTTTTCTTTGTTAACAAATTTTTTTCCAACGCTTGTATCCTTCGTCCCAATTGGCTTCAATTTGATTATTGAATTTGATTTAGGAAGTAAATATGGCGGGTGACAAAAAGCGCGCGTTTTTGTATCTGCTTGTGTTTTTTAGTTAAGTGCGTACCCGCTAGGGGGACGTGTTTTTTATACAGAGAAATAATAAAAATTGATAATATGGAATAATAAGTATTTTTTAGGAGATTCTTCGAAAAGCAGTGAATTGATTAAGATTGATGGTGTTTTAATATAATTACCATTGAGATTATGATTGTATACATATACATATAGGGAAGTTTCAATTGGAAAATTTTATCTTTATTTCGAAAAGGGAAGTTTTCTGCTTACAAATTTTAATACGTTAAAGGTCTCGAGTAAGAATTCCATTAAATGGAAATATTAATTGTTATTTTTAGTAAATTCAATGTTATATAAATGTACATATTATATCACATATTATTAATAGATCAGATTAGATTCGTAATTAGTAGATTAGCAATTTGCAAAATTTATTCTATTTACGAAATTTCCGTTATTTTGAGATTTTATTTATTTGATTGATCCTATTTTGTGAGAGAATTTTCGCAAAATTTCGGTAATAATATCATGCAAGAGACACTCAGCCGTGTTCTATCCGGGAAAAAAGCATAATATTGCGTCAGCAGGGCAACCATACATGTCGTAATAATATTATGATGTGTATGGTAGTTTATTTTGAACAATAAAGATAAATATGTAGGCGTAGGATAAGAATTCATTTTTCGAAATGAAATTACGAATGAAACAAAAGAGGGAGGATTATAAATGAGATTTTGGTATTCGATATAAAAACGAATATGTAGGTTTTAGGAGGAATTATGAGATTGAATTACGCGTATGAAATTCCATACAACGAGATCTTTTTCATTGGTCGACGTATTTAACATTACGGTTTATTTAATATTAATAAACGTTCAGATATGCATAACAAATAAAAGTTAGAGAAGGAATTATTTTACATACAATTTTCTCCCACTGATTGAAAATTCGTTATAAAAATTGAATAACTCCCAGCCTCCGAGAATATACAACGAGTGTTATAACTTTATGTTCGCTAGAAATTTGGCCGTTTTCTCAATTTTCATTCCATTTTATCACAACTGAAAAACCATCTGTCTTCCCATGACAAATTTATATCTCTCTGTTCCAATAAAAATCCTTTTAATCCCGATCACTGTCGTAATCAAATTCTTTTTATTCGTTTCTTCTACACACACACAAAAAAAAAAAAAAAGAAAAAGGAAAGGAAAACCGCATGATAAAATTCTGAGAACCAAAAGGACCGTTTTGCAAGCGTAACATAAAAGTATTATAAAAAAGTAAAAATTCATCAAAGCTACTCGCTGGAATTTTGCGACTCGGTTTTTTCCCTCCTTTTTACCGCAATATGCATTGGGAATTTTTCTCCGGGGAAATCGCGGAACTAGCAAGTTTCGTGTACAAATCGACATTTCGTGGATCTATCTCAAGCAACGGGGAGCTATGATTTACGAAAAGGCTTGCGAGAATTATACTTGTTGACATTTATGCATTTATACAAGTATAAATGTACAATAATATAGAACGGCATGCCAAAATGCACAAATGTACAAATATCAAAAATAAAGTTTCTTTGAAATTATTCTATAATCGGTAATACTTCACGATTCAGTCGGTATCTGCGATTATTTTCAAACTTTGGTACATCGAAAAGGGATATCTAAAAAGGTGAAATGTCACAAAAAAAAGAACGTGTCGCAAACAATTTCCAATCGCGTTGAAGAATATTTTTTATTTTCTAAATTAATCTTCACTTCAGTACTTCAAAACGTGCGAAAACTCTTATTGGAAGATAATTATTGGGTTGGCAACTAAGTGAGTTGGCACTTAGTTGCCAACCCAATAATTGCCAACCCAATATTAGAAAGTAACTAAAATAAAATAAAATGAAATTGATTACTCGATAAAGTAAATAAATACCATCGAAGTAAAATTATTTATTTATCCGATCGTTCGTTTGTAAGCGTTTTGAAAATTTACTTTAGATACAACCGCCATTGGCTAAACGAATATACCAACATATAACAAAAATATAACACTAGTCATACACGCCATGGAAATGAAGACGAATGTAAAGCGTTTTTCGCATGTTTTTTAAACGTAGGCAACGATTTACAAAAGGTCCAACTGGTGTATGGGTGAGTTGGTGTGTTTACATATATGTATTCGATTAACACAACTATTGGGGCATAGTTGGTCCTGTGGTTGGATGTACAGAACGAGGGAACGAGGATTCTCGGACGAACATTCAGTTTCAACACTAGAACCATCACACTAGTCAAATTAATTGGTTTTACAATTTTATTTTAAAATTCCTACTTCATGCCATATTTTTTTCCGCAATGATGTAATGACTTTCGCAACGATAACTAAAAGAATAATATAATAAATTTTATTTTCTTTTTTATGTATTCAAATTGAAAATAATTTTGTATCAAGGCTACTTATACCAATACCAGTCAAAATGGCTGGCACTTGTCAAAGTGTAAAAGGGTCCTGCAATCTGTTTATCGAACCGCAATTAACCAGTTTCCTCGTTTTGAAAACTTCACACACGTTTTAAAAATTTTTACCGCGTATCATTCGATATGATGATATCAGTTATCAGGAAAATTCCGGATCGATCGCTAGATGCTAACATTAGAAATACTACAGCAGTCAAAATGACTGGTCCTACAATTTTATAAATGTGTCAACCCTCGTTTAGGGATCATGGTCGCAGATGTATTAATAATACCAAAAACGTACTACATAACATGGAATTCCTTTTGTAAGAAAGTAATAAATCAATGAATATAAAAATATTCTATTATTACGTATTTTTTTAAGACCAGTCATTTTGATTTATTTTGGCAGAAATAATTTCGTGTTAACGATCGGTAGTTTTAGTGTTAATAGCTCCACCAATATAATATATAACAGTTTACAAAGTTGAAGGCGAACGGGCAACATCGGCAACGAGCCTACGCTCTTCTAATCTAAACATTCCGAGAAATGTTAAAAGTGGATCGTTGTTGTGGGAGGTTGTTGGAACGTGTTTATCAATTTTATAGAAAACAGAAAGCAGAGATCGAAATAAATTATCAAAATAGATACTTGAGACTCGTGTCACGGATTACAACACTAATGGACGATTAGCTGAAAATCTAATTACTTAAATATACGTACAAGTGAATTATCGAGGAATCACGTGGAAGATCGTGTTACTCGCGGAAAGATCGATTCGTCGAGTATATTCGTCGCGTTTTACGATGTAACTGGCTGTTTGGTGACACGATGTCTCGCGTGACCGGCTAAATACCTTTACCTCGGATGACGCCTTCGATGTACTCTTGTACAGATTCTATTTGCCAACGAGAAACCTTGAAACATAGACAGAGCATGAAGATCTTTTGCGATGGGTGTTTGCGGGTGTTACCTTGTTGAACGAACAAGGAAACTCGTTAACACCGACGTTACGAGGCTTTGGCAATGAGTTCTGTGTAAGGGTTGTTGAAAAAGTGGAAATTAACGACGATGTCGAAGAAATATAATTGATGAATTGAATGTAGGTAATTTTTGGTTTATTTTTCAAATTGTAAGCAGAGGGATTATATGTACAGTTGGTGTAAGAAGTATTTCTACACCACTGTGTTTATTATTATATTTATATATCGTAAAGTAAAGAAATATAAGAAAATCTTTATCGATTCACATATTTCGATTTTCCTCTTTGTGTCTTGTTTCATTTTTCTCCTTCATATCTGTTTGTTTCAATCATATTGAATATTTAACGTATGTTTGAAACTCTTGGCTTGTAAAAACAAGACCAAGACGTTGATATAAAAATTCAAAATTAAAATTCAGAAAATTTAAATTTGCAACACGTACTTTCAATAAAATTATTGTTTATAATGAAAATGCTGCTTACGAATAGCTTGTAATAGCAATGTAATAGCTTGTCGAAATACAGTGTCGTATATACGCAGTGTCAAATGTGAAAGGATTAAAGGCTATTACGATGCCAGGTTCTGTTCGTCTCTCATTTCTCTCGAAAGTTATCAAACTCATCATTTCTTACCCTCTCGTTTCACTAGAAGTCGCGAAAAGTATGACAAACATCATAATATATTGTTTGTTTATAAAGATAATTAGGAAATATACATATTTTAATAATATTTCAGTTTCGTTTGTTATTCTGCTTTGTAATTGCATAATTTTATTCCGGTGAAAGAGACGTTGCGTGAATTTTTAAATAAATATCGATTCCACCGTATATTTAAGTGCTTTTTCCGAGCTTTTGCTGCGAAAAGTTTCCATTCGTCGGTTATCGGTGCGAATATTTTCACGTTCCGTGACACACGTTACGATACGCCAACAGAGAAATAGTACAAATTGCGATCGTATATCCGACGCGCTAGTTCCTGCGCGACGATCTATCAATTATTTCGTTTATTTCGATGTCCGACGAGTTTCGCATTCCCGGCAAGAGAAAAACAATTTTTCGATCGATCTGTTTTCGATTCGTTTCTCGTCGACAGCCGAAGGAACGGCACGGTTCTCTCTGATGCGTATGAATTTGATTAAAATGGATGTGCAATAGAAACTCGGTAAACAATCTGACGCAAATGTGATGAATTTTTGTCAGGTGCCTGTATTTTCCAGATTGGTGAAGAGCATAATTGCATTCCATTTTATTTCCCCAGCTTTTTTTACCTTATAACGTTTCTCTTATCTTATATTTTTCCTGCATTTGTATTTATCGAAATAAATAAACAAATCAATTTTTATGTCAGGCAGTTTCATACAGAAAACTAATCTACGTATTTCTAATTGCCTTCTTCCCATTGTCTTTTCCCATTTTTCATAGAGAGATGCAGCTTTTAATAATTAATATTATACAGAATTATAAAATTTCTAACGAAATAATGAAATCTCTGTCTCATAATATCGTCCAAATAAAATCAGTTTCATTTAATTCTCCACATAACTGACGCAATGTAATCCGTTCAGTTCATCCGTCGAAGACTACAACAATCGTTTCATTTGTCCTATTTTTGCATATTAAGTGCATTCTGTACATCCTTGCACTTTTATTATGAATTTTTCGTAAATGTATAAAAAATGCGCTGTTTGATACTAACATCCAATAAATATAGCAATATATTGTCGAAAGAAAAAGGAAGCGTGATACGTTTAACGAAGACTTTAGTTGGTCCAAACCGTACTTTCACCCCAATAAACTGACCCAATAAAACACGAAGAGAAACCTATAATCGAGTAACCCGATCAACGTCCAACTCTGCTAAAAAAATTAAACACTTATCGACGGCTTGTCTTCGATTTCCCATCTCCATCGATTCTCCTCCTTCAATCCCATAAACTTAGAGCCACTATCGAATCTTGAAAGTATCGACACGAGCTTCCAAGAGAAACGAAGTTTTCTTTAGAAGAAAACTTTCTTCTTCGAGTCACGTTATCCGGGCACATAGTATCACGTTATTTGGTTGTTTAATTAAAAATGCATGGAACACGGATTGGTTTTTCGCGTGAAAAACTTTTCCAAAGTAGAACGTGGGTGGGTGTGTAACTTCCTGTAATCGTTCAGCGATGCGTTTGATGCGCCATCCTGTATATATTTTGGCAACGTGGGTGTCGAATTTTTCCGAGTTCGGAGCCCTGGATGATTCCTTTGTAATCGAGAAGCTGAAATAGTAAAAATTTGAATGACCGGAACGAAGATTATCAATGGAAATATGTAGAAAACCTGAAATCTCATAAGATATGTATTTGCGATTTTAGATTCAATGAAATTATTTTAGTTCTGGCCTAGTAGCGTTATAGAATAAATAAGAGATACAGTGTTTTACATTAAGTTGATATTTGTATATAGAAAGCATAAGGTTTCCGAAGAAGATTTTCTAAAGAAAGAAAATGTCAGAATGTTTCCAAAATTGTAGAAATATATTACATATTTTCGAAAATGATACGTAAAATTTCTCGAGTTTGCGAAAACTGATTAATTATCTTACGAGTCTTAATTAAAATATTACGAGTCATTCCACTACTTACCTAACTTTCGTTCAATAATCAGCAAGCCAGCAAACTGATATATCCATCTATTCATTAAAGTGTCAAGGACTATACAAAAATTTTAAATTAATTATCCCATAATTCTAAAAAGAATTATATCTCAGCCCTGCTTATCTAGCCTTCGTCAAATTAATTCTCAGCTAAACGATACTTAAAATTCCTCCACCGCTTCGTACCTTGAAGATTAACAGACAAGATTACCCAAAAATAAACAACGATCTCGTAACTCCGACTAGCTACTCTATATGAAATTTCCTGACCAACTAAAAAAGAACAGGATAAAAATAGAAAAACTTCGTTTCATGATGGTACGATAAAAATCTGCGAGTTTGACGAAGGTTATCGTGTTGGAGAACCAAAAGTGGTGCGTGAGCCACAGGTATCCACGGCCGATGGACTAACGTTTGACTATCGCTAATAACGCATAGCGTAAAAGCGGATAAGTTGGTTAACGTGGAACCTTTTTTTTTTTTTTTTTTTTTATCAATTTACAGTGAATTAATCCTGAACCTCGAATTATTTTTATCTACGTATAGCGTGACCGAGGGAAATAAGTCGCGGTCGAAAGGAGCGGCATTTTGTGATCCCCAACCGCGAATTATCGTTCCTTGAAAGACTTTTTTCAGACACGCTATATCCAGACCTCGAGATAACAAGTTCGTGTTACAGCAAAACCTTAAGCACCGATACATAGTTACACGTGTGAATATCTTCTCAGAATTGAAATTCGAAGAAACGTTTTGCGATGAAATGGATCGTCTTACACTTTTATTCGCGTAAATATTTTTCGAATTTTGCAAATTGTTTTTAGCAGCATTGATATAGTATAGAAGTAAATCCAGAGAAGATAGTAAATAGTTCGTAAAATATTCTTGAAATATCATACGGATACGATGTATAAATTTATATAAAGTGAGATAAAAACAAACAGAAATTATAAAATTCTATATAAATAAAGAATCTATATAATTGTATAATTCCCAATTTATATATTGGAATAGAATTTTATAATTTAAGTATATAGAATTTTGTAAGATATATAGTATGTTATACAGATTCAATATTGTAACAAAATTAAATTTTGTTTGTTTATGTCCACTGCGTATCTCGACCAGTGCTTTAAGCAGTTCTTGATATTTCTTGATACATATAGAAGAAGGTACGTTTCATTTTTATTTCTTTCAAATTAAAAGGCAGGATTTCTAATTTATATGTTTACAATATACAATTACAAGTAATCGATAAGAAATGTATCTCTTATAGAAGGCAATAATGCTATAAAATTACAAAGAGTGGTAGGAAATTAGATCTTGCAAAAAACTAGAAGATATTTTCTAATTGTCAAAATATTCCTAATTTTTCAAAAATTTGTATCTCACAAAAGTCATATCTCGTAATCCGATGAAAGTTGACAAGAATCTTAGGGACGAACTTCTCTCAATCTTCCTTGGATTTTCCGCGACGCGAAGAATAAGTCGAGAACTATTTTCCAATTATTAAAATATTCCTAATTTTCCATAAATTTTCATTTTACGGAAGTCGTTCGAACCTCGTATCTCGTAGGATAAGAATCATAGGGAAGAATTTCTCTTACATTTTCTGTGATCTTCTCGATCATGTCGAGCAACGTCGCTTACATTTTACATAATATTTTACCGACTGTGCTGAATCGGTCGGAATATTACGTCGTCGTGATTTATCTCGCCATCCTTTCGGCTTTCGTTTGCGTAATCAAAGGATTGTTTGTAGTGGCGACGATCTCACGGAGATATGTTGGAGCCCTCGAAAGGAAGCAGCTCATCCATCTCGAAGATCTTTCGCGTTTCTTCTTCATCGTCGTCTTTCGTGTCCTTTGTATGACGTATCGATTTATAATAAAAGTGGCTATAGTCGAGAACGGGGGCTGATCGATGACACGACATTTTTATCTATTCTCATTTCCGTTGGTTTCGAGGAAATGGAATGACTATCTTTGAGAATGGAACAGGAATGATATTGTTTTCTCGGTCTTCTTTGAAATTTATTGGATGAAACGTCGGTGTCACTTTTTCGCCGAGATGAAGCGGAATTGGGGTTGGTTTTTTTAGAACTGGAAGCTTCTTTTTTTTTCTAGAGATTCCATTTTTCTATGCGGAAATATGTGGTCTGATAACACAGGGCACTGATTAGTGTCTTGCATACTTTGTACAGAAAATACAGTAATTTTCCTTTTGAAATTTAATGGACGTTGATTTTTTTTTTAATTAAACGTGTGTATTTTAAGAAAAGATTGTATTCTACTTTTGACAAATTTATGTCTTGGTGGAAGATTCTAATGAAATTTTACGTTGATATTTGTTGCGGCCTTTTCTTAGGACTCTTTTTCTAAAGAAGACAGGAAGATCATTTTTAGATAGAAAAGGGTAGAAATCGTCTGTTTGATTTCGCTCGAAACATAGTCAATAGAAAGTTAATGTGGATTTTTCTCTGCAGTGAAAAGGAATAAAGGATGATTGTTCAAAATTAGAAATGAAGTGTTCACAGCGAAGACTGTATTTTTCTTTTGATAAATTTTTAGATTGATAACACTTACTGGTATTTTTTATATTAATTATCACTTTAATTAACTCGTAATGCTTGCATTACGATCGAATAGAGTTTCCTTACGATATGATATGGTAGCGATCATTTTCATTAATTCTTCCTTTAATATTTTTCACTGTACCTTTTTTTTTCTTTATCTTTTCCGTTTAATCCAATTTTATCTGCAAGCAATTCGGATTAAAACGGAGCTCTCAAACTTCTAATTGAATAATCACGCAGAGACCATTTTTGCCTGTTAGATTTACGAATATTAAAGTTATCCTTTAATCAGACCGTATTCTTTGTTTATACGTAATTACTGTTTCCCTGGATAATGAACGCATTTTAGGAAGCTATGAGAGAAATTCCACTGTCAGCGAAAATATCGCAAAGCCTGGACGAGTAAGAACGAATTTATAAGTTAATGTAGAATAAAAAGTATTTTAAAATTGCCTGGAATTATAATAAACAGAAGGGAATTATCATAAAGCATTCAGAAAAAATAATTCATCCAGTATCTTTTTAATTCGACGAATTAAGAATTCTTTTTTCTCCAGCTATTTCCAGATTAAAAATACTAATCTAAAGTTTATCTACACAGCCATCCAATTAGCAATATTTTTCCAGCAAGATTTAGCAATTTTTCTCTTCCCATTTAAAGTCACAAATTTGCAAAAATATTCTACTGAGCTTTTCGATTCACAACCATTCGAGCAGACTATTTAATCTCCGATCTTTACGCAATTTTTATGAACAAACGGGCTTCTGAAGAGAAATTCCCGAAGAAATAAGATCGCGGAAAATTGCTAGAGAAACGTTTCTAAAGTTTCTAAACGTTTCGTATATTTTTTGTACAATTTATGCATTCTGAAATTCCGCATAGATACAAACTCTCGTTCGAAAATAGAACAGTCCGCGATTGACTTTCATCAACCTACGTTTCTTTTAATTCCAGAGACAATCTCTGTTCGATCGGATGAAAAATAAAACGACGAATGCGAGAATGTAATCCGCTGTTAGTATGACGCTCTACAGGGGGCAGCCGATCGAATTCCGTTCAATTATCAATGAATTACGTCAGTCGGCCGCCTATTTGCCGGTGGCAAATGTCAAAACAAAGAAAAAAAACTATTCGTTCTTTGACGCAAGCATCGTGTACATGCGTCTACTCTACGATGTAATTTTGTTTCGCAACAGGGTGACTGTACTTTCTTTTAAAACTGGTTCACACACGGCCAATATCATCGATATTGGTCAGCGATAACCAAACAAATTTTTCCTTATCGATAATGATTATCGGTAACCAAAATAAAATTCGGATCATCGATAATAGTTACTAGATAACAAAAAAGAAAAAAAAATTCCAGACATTTATATTGGTTACTGATAACCAAACTAACCGATAACTACCAATAATGAAAGAAGTTTTTATCTTTTATAATTGTTATTCCCAATGAAAATTTGTTATCCAAAGATATGATCCATAGTACCGGGACTTGTAAAATTTGCCACAGAATAGTTGTGATGCCTGGATTAATATAAATGAAATGCCGCGTTAATATAAATTAATATTTGACAGAAACGGAGAATTTAATGATTTTATTTATATTCTTCAATCCTTTCGAAGATCTTCCTCTTTGTTGTTTTCGAAAAATATTCAAAGTTACCTGAAAAATAATTTGTATACTATTGCATACGATCATCGAGCATCCTGGTTTAAAATAATGTAAATTCCAATCAGCGACCAGCTGTTGGCTTATTTGATCAAGAAATCTAAAAATTTGGAACGACGTTGCTCTAAACTGTCTGACTAAATTTTAGTGTTCACACGCGACATTTCACTAACGTTAATTGCTTCTTGCCTCAGCTACTGGAAAGTCTTACTCGACTATCGGATTAAAATCTTGGTGTTCAGTCACGGCAAGTTACTAAATTCCTTGCTACTCGTCTGCTGTACTGGTCGTGTCTGAACCAGCCTTTAGAGATTAACAATAAAACGCGAAAGATGAAAAGCTCGACGTGACGGTGAAGGATCCTCGAGGCTAGTAGTTTGATCCGTGCGAGGTCAGACGTGGCTCGATAAGCCTCCGACGGATATGCGCTCGGCTCAAGGTCGAGTGTTTGGAACCTCTTTCTGTAATTGGATTAACTAAACTTTCCACGTTGAAGGAGTGGAAATTTTCTTTTTTAATAAATCATTAGTGGACTGCGGACTTTTATGTAAATGCATATTTTCGAGAATATAATTAAAAAGGTAGAACGTCGGCCAATATACATAGGATGACATCGATACGCTTGATGCATCACTGATATAGTGCTAGAAAAATTCTTTTAAATTGTTGAATAATTTATAAATTAATCCGTAACCGTGCGTGGAAGATTTTTCTAATCTTTCTAAATTAATCCACTTTACTTTAGTTTAGTTAGAAAAATTGATTTCCAATCAATTACTAATCAATATAGAATTTCCTTTAGTTTGAACTTTTCAACAATATCGTATCTTTTTCAGGAATATTATTTTAATATACTATCTGCTTATCTCTCTATCTCCTTGAAAATATCTCGCACGTCCGTTTTTCAATATTCGTTTAGCGTCGTTTATAGCATGTGCTATATTTTAGATATCTTACATACTTTTTCATATCATTCTATGCATTTCTGCATCTTCAATTGTCCCATAAATGCATCAAAATTTACTAATTAATCATGTAATTATCAGTGTTATCGTATATTTAATCATCCGATGATATTCATGGAAAGCCAATATTCTTAAAATAATAGAAAACGTGCAGTGTTTTTTTTTTTTTGTTTTATTTCGTTTAAAGAAGAAGAGGAAAAAAGACAAAGATAACGAAGAGACAGAGGAAAACTCATCGAACTGATAAAATGTTTGGATAGTTGTTAATGGTGCCTCGAATGACGGAATTCCAGCGTATCGAATTCCCATTTCAGGAACTCGACTAGTCTATCGTTTCACCTGGACGATGGATCACCAAGACAACGTTAACCAGAGAAAAGTTGGATCGAACGGATGTTTTTCTCTCGAATTACAGGAGTAGCTGTATTATCACAGTATCATGCGCAGCATCGAGCAGGAGAAACAAATAGAACGAGATAGAAATAGAGATAGGTAGATAGATAGATAGAGAGAGAGAGAAAGAGAGAGAGCTGAGTTGGTCGAGAATTTCGCTTAGAAATTCCATCCACGGTATTCTTCCGCATTTCGTGACACAGCGTTACGATCTATACCTTTGCTGGATGCAAATGACGAAGTAATATACGTGCTCTGAGATGCATGAGAACGTGCAATAGCGATGACGACATCAAGCAACTCTATGTAGCTCGACAACTTTTCTTAATTTGCTATTCGTTACACTTTGTTCTTTTCTGGGAATTTAAGCGTAGTATTCTCAAGTCTGTAGAGAGAAAGAGTTTCTTCTGTTCATTGTCTTTCTTCTTCTTTTTCTTTCGTTGCAGATGGTTGCACACAAGCAGAACAGTTCCTTCTGAATAATTTTTTATTTTTGGCTTTGAACGATGGAGTAGAAACAGTTTTATATATAGATATGCATATAGTTTGAAGAGAATTTCCCTAGGTAAAAGTTCCTCCTGTTTCTTATTTCTTCGAGCGAACAGCGATCCGCAATGATATTCGTGCACTATTTCTTGCATAATTTCTTATTCTTGAATTTGAAAGATGGAATTGCAACGAACGGGTTAGCGTTCGGTATAATTTTACATGCTTTGTTAACTTCCTCAACGAGTATTTCGTCAATGTCAACAAAAAATGTTATGCTTTAAGGGTGTACGATACGAAACTTGCATCTATCGTCCATTGGATGTATCAAAAATTCCCTTGCGAAGCTGGTTAGCAACTAAGTGATTGCGGATTTTGTCATTAGGTGGTAATGACAGAACCCGCAATCACTTAGTTGCCAATCCAATATATGTACATAGAATATGTATAGGGTTGTCCGGAAAGTGTCTTTCTTTTACAGACACGTCTTTTACAACGGCGCATTTTTAGACGAACATGAGACCTAATCTGTTGAACGTTGTGATCTTTATTTTGATAAAACAAAATGGATCATACGTCATTCGATAAAATAATGTAAAACGGAAAATGTTGTGCATCCATTATTTTCGTATAAAACGAAAGGAACTTTTCGGACGACCTAATACTACGAAAGTACGTTTCCTAAGATTGTAATATTATCTCTTGCGAATGAATGCTATAGGAACGAAACTGGAAGATTTCTTGGAAGCAGTTGGCAATATGTGAAGCATTATTGCTTTTGTTGCAGGAATGTGCACATGTGGATAGACAAATCGGAAAAGAGAACACGCGTATCTCGAACTTGAAAGAAGACAAATGCGTACGTATATTTAAAGGAAAAGAAATTCATATATTTGAAACAGAGAAAATGATACACGAAAGAAGGTGAAGATAACTTTCTAACTAGATCACCAACAAAGGGATAGATACAAGCCTTTGCTACTTACGTTTCACTCCACACACTTGAGGCAGGCACTCGAGGCGCCTTCTGGCTTCTTTGTCGGACATCTTTTTACGTTTGAAAATTAGGTTTCTAGGAAATTACGATTTCTCAGGATTTTCTCCTTACTCTTAGCTTTTCCTGCTACACCACCAATGTTTTTTATTTTGCACATACTATTAAATATTAATATTACATTTTTATATATACACCTCTGTTTATAATTGTCGATATTAAATAAATCTGAAAGATCTCATGCGATACCTTAAACTATAAAAATTTCATATATTCAATATATATATATATATATATATATATATATATATATATATATATATATACATCCATAATTATCGTGTATCAAAAAATTTATTCTAAAAATACTCACAAAAATTATTGCATATTTGTAAGTTACTATAAAGTGCTATAAAAAATATTATAAAATACTATGTAGCGGCATATGAGTCAAGGGAAAATTGGAATATTATTGTGCCTTGGAAAACCAACGTTGTATTCGTTTGCTAGGTTTAAAGGTAAACGAACTCCGGACAAAATATTATCGTCGTTATTTGTGATCGTCAACGGGAGCTACTTTTTATAATAACAACTGTAGGTATAAATAGACGAACGTGCTCTCTAGGACAGTTCAATGGTAGAGTAATTAGCGAGTATTACGACAAACGTGAAACCAAGTCTGTGAAATGTCGCGGTGTTTGTCTCAAGGAATAAATATGTTCGTAAATAATAAATAAAATAATAAAATGGTTCGTACATAGTAATAATAATATAAAACAAAAAAGCCTTGTGCCTCTATTATTTCCTCATAAAACGAAAGAAAGTTTCCGGACAACCTAATAGTTACAGTGATTTTAATATAACCGACTATTGCAATTTTATCACTCGTCTCTTTATTAAACAAATCGACACATTTAATCTCAACTGTATCCAAGAACACATTCTGTTTTTCCAAAGGATGCATTACAGACATGATTTTCACTTATCAGGGTGAAGTTGACTTGCATTTTAGGGATAACGGAATTATGGAGATGCGGTAATTAGAAGTTAATCCAAAGTTATGAGAGCCGAGAATAACTGAGAAATGCAAATTTTGGTTTCGTGTAGCTCTTGGTATTATCGGGCGCGTTTCAACTTGCAACGGGATATCTTTGGCAGCTTCAGACTTCCGTAACTCTGGTTCGAAATTCAACGTCTCGGGCCATCACGTATTTCTGATAAATTGCGTCGTTACAAATTTAAGAGAGTCGTGTTTTATTACGACGTTATTGAAATTTCAAGATGTTTCGTGTAACATACGTACCTCATGCACATAAAATAATTTCGCCAGCTCTAGATACACACAATTACGATTATTACTATAGCTGGTATTTTTATGCATTCATATGAATATAAAAGTAATACAAAATAAATATTATAATATATATATATATATATATATATATATATATATATATATATGTTTATTATGTGTTACTATACTTTACTATATATACGATAATACAAAAAATACAGAATGCACGCAATATGAAAAAGTATCTAACGTATTCAAAGAAAACCACAGTTCATAACATTTAATAAGTGAAACGAAGCTGAATTTCAATAAATATCCTCGCTGTAATTATTACATTGTACATATGTATATTTCCTATGAACCTTTATGAATACGCGACGCCGTGAAATGTTTGAGAATATCGCAAATTTGCATGGAAATTGACGTTAATTGTTGGTATGTTTGCTTCTATTTAATTGTCTGAACTGGCCGCGGTCAATTTTATTCGCAATTTGTTTGATATGTGTTTGCGATACGTAGCACCAACTCGCGATTCTAATAACGTTTCATTGGCGTTTATCAACCTTGTTCAGCAAATATTAGGCGATCGCGCGTATCTCAACCGCGTTGCCAATGTTATTATATAAGTTGTCGCTTTCATCGTTTCACGAAGCCGTAAAATGTCCGTTTTAAGACCAGAGGAAAATTAAGGAAATAAAAGTGATGGAAAAATAGGAATTACGTACAAGAGATTTTTAGGATAAACGTAAGAAATGTAAAAACAAAGATAGCGTGTATTTTGGTAGATTAAAAGGCAAACGATAAAACTCGCAAAATAACGAGGCGAAAATTAATTAGAAAGTATAATAAAGTTATATAATAACTTTAATAAATAAATTTGTTTCCACAATTATCCTTTTACTTGCACTCGCTTTTACTAAACACTAACTACCATTCTCGACATAGTAAACCTGTTCGATAAATAAATTCGCTTAATTTCTCCTCTTTACGTAATACTTGACATTTTCTTCCTCGAAATAAAACACGAACGATTTTCCAAAGGAAAAATTATTCCACAAAACCTCCAAATACCATCGACTGAACACATCGCTCAGAAAGGAACGTATGCTTAAACGTAACGTTTGATTTTCCGTGGAGACAGAAATTGCAAGGGGAAAAAAAGGTAGGAAATAGTGCTGCTTGTCAGGCAATCCGGTTTTCGTTGGTATCACGATTGCCACTGGTATAACTGGTCCGATTTGCAGTGCTAAACAGCATTAAAATTCATGAAAACCCCTGGAGTAGCCATGCTTGGCTGCTCGTCTTTGCGCGTATCCCCGTCAAAAGAAATTCAAACAAACGAGTGCCTGTGGCGAAGTGGCTTACACTCGGCTTCTGCCCATAAATTTCCACGCGCACTGATTTTCACGCGCCACGTACAATCTCACGCGGAAACGACCGTCCTTTCCTCGTGTTTTTCACTCATTCACGCGTACGCAACGTTATCCACGACTGAAACGTATAACGCGTCTTTGTAATCAAAGTCAGCCTGGAAAACGTCCGATTCTACTTGAAACAATAAGCCGAGGATGTGGAAGAAAATATTTTTACGCGATTTTTCGTTTTCGTGGCAACTGAGTTTGAATATTGTTCGGATGTACGTTTGTTTCACTCGTATGAGGATCAACCAAGGATTTATCCTAACATCGCAAATTTTATACAATTGTAAAATGTTGGTAGAAGGAACAGCCACGAGGAAAATATTAAGCGAATCCTTGAAACTCTCTTTCATAGCCACGATATTAATTAACGATCGATATATATATAATAACGATAGTGTAAATCGATTGAAGAAGATTGGAAACGAAACGTGGATTCATAATGGGTTAAGGGAAAACGAAGTATAGTACTCGTTTGGAAAGTTCCATCAGTGTCTCGCAAGAACAATCTGTGTATCCAATTCTCAGAACTTCATTTTATGTTATAAAAGGTAGAACAGAAAGGAAGAAATTTTAAAGGCAAACAATCGTTCCATTCTCATCCAAAAGATTCATCTTCGAACTTTTTACAACTTCCATTCTTTCTCCCTCCCTCTCTCTCTGCCTCTCTTTCTCGAGTCATTTTTAATTTAATATTTCTCACACCTGGCGTCTTTAAATCGTAGAATAAAACCAATTTCAAGGCCGCTAGCATGGATTTCATGGTATCGTCTGGAAGGAAATTTCGAATCAGGAAAACAAAGGCTGCCTCCAGATGTAGCACCTACATTTCCGTCGGCAGTAAAGTATAGTCGATTCCTTATGTAACACTGAAAATATTCTTCGTATTATACGAGTGATACACGTATGTTATACAAATATGAACATTACGTGTGCGATTGGAACGAACTATTTATGAAAGTTGCAGTTTTTTATTCGCCTTTTTTTGTATTGCAAATAGTTTAATAATCTGTTATAATCGTATCCTGTGTCGTTAGTGAACGTTGCCGATCTGTTGCTTTATAGAAACTGCCTGAACGTTTCGATCGAAATAACGTATTAAAATTATTTCCGAATTAAGAACTAAATTTGTGCAACGTGACGATATAAGAAGTAAGACGCGTTTGTGTTTGAATTGTCCGCGTATTACAAAATATTGGAGAAGTTTATGAAATTGTAGTTAAAAATACCGAGACCACTACGAATCATCGTTCTTCTAAAGTGGATATATATCGTTGAATTTTATATACGAGTTAAGAAAGGATGTGCATTTGAATTTTCATTTGCATTTTCATTTGCATTCATAATATATTCCAGCCGTAATTTTTCAAGTTTCATTAAAAGATTTGTACTGGAAAGACCCTTGTCTCGTATATCATCTGAAAAATTTAAGTCAGTCAGTTACGTATTTTCCATGTCGTACAATTCGTGAACATTTTTACCATAACATTACAGATATGATACATACTTCTCATACATGGTAGACAAGTCCAAATGAGATATAGCAGGATTCCGCGCGTTAGGACAAAATTGTACTCAATGCTTCGTTAAACAACCCTCGATAGATGGAATCTGCACATCCAAACTCGTATTATTTAACCTGCAATTACTATAGCGGTCGTTATATCACGTACTTGTAACTGGTTCTAAGTTGCAAATATCATTAGTAGACTACGTTTATAGGAAATCTAAAACAGTAGAAACGTACAGAGTGTAAAAAAATACCTGTAATAAAAGGTGATAATAAAAAGCGGTAATAAAAAAAAAAAAAACAGCAACTGTTATAATCTTTGATGGGCGACATAAATTTTAAAGTAACGTCCCATTGCCATAGTCGCGTCAATAAAAATATAAAATTACACGAAATGCAGTCTGATCTAACTCACTTACAATAAATAAATTATTGCTCCGGTGTAAACAGATTTCCCTATGTTTTCCGTAGGAATTCCTGAATAAAGTTGTACCTTCGTGATATATACCAGCCGCTTTTATCTCTTTCGTATGTCGCAATTTTTCTCGTTTAGTTTCCTTTCCATCTACCTTTGTTTCCGAATATCTCACTTTGATCCTCCAACCCTTACTTTTTCTACGGTTGCTTCATTCCCTTCTGTCTTCCCTGGCTCATCCCTTTCTTCTTCTTTCGTTCTCACTCAGACCAACTGGTTTCTTACGCCAGCAGGTCCCTCCTTATCTACTCTGACCCGTGGTATCCTTTTTACCGCGTACAATATCGTGAAACGCAAGGAATAGCAACGAGGTCGTGGTTCAAGGCCACGTCTTTTCAACCACACGTGTCTCGCAATTTTTTCTTTCCTTCTCTCTTTTTTTTCCCTCTTTTCTCCTCTTTGATACTTGGCGACTTTTATCGAGGTCCTTTCTTTCCTTTCACGTCGGCCATTCGTACTCTTTGTTCGGCCGTGAGGTTATTACCACGCGAGCGAGAAAGGAACTTCTGGTTTCTCAGGCTTTCGCCAGCCAAGAAATGGGTTAAACGAAATTTTTCGGGGCCAACGAAGGGTTTCCTAAGGCTGGCAGATTCTTAAAACAGAAGAAATTTATATACCGCGCTGGATTTTCAACAGTTAAGAGTATCTTTTTTCATTTTTATCCCGTGTTTAAGGTCACGTGCAGCTTTCATGGTTATCGATGTCCACGGTGAGAATGATCGGTGGAACAGAACGTATCGAACTATCAGGTTGTCCGAAAAGTGTCTTTCTTTCTTAAACGAGATTTTTACAACAGTGCACCTTCGTACAAACGTGAAACCAAGTATGTGAAAATAATATAAAACAAAAAACGTTGTGCGTCTATTATTTCCTCATAAAACGAAAGAAACTTTTTGGACAATCTAATAGAATAGACCGTAAGAAACAATATCTTGCAGAGCTTAGAAAATCTGCAGCTTCATTGCCGGAGTCCTGTTTTTGTAGCACCTTGAACGAATTAATTGGGTCATGCTGTACTGTCGTACCCTTTTAGTATTGTATTTAGGCGATTAGGATATGTTTAGTAGAATCTAGTAAATGTCGTATTTATATTAACAAAAAGATACATTAATAATAAAATTAAATGTCGTTTATGTTTGGTTTACTTTTAGCAGTAGGATGTGTACAGTTTGTATGGTCTGTAGTTAAGAATTTTGTTCAAGAGAAATAAAGAAACGAATATTCGTATAAACAAAGATGCAATATCAACGGCCTGAATTTTTGATAGAAATTTCACGGGAATTCCTGGAAATTAGCAGCGGAGATTTTAATTCGAGAGGTTTTCAAAGGGAGAAGGAATTTGCATATTGCGAAAAATTCTTTTGTCCTGAGAATTTTGCTTTTGGGAAAAACGTAGGATGTAAGTAGTCAATTTTTAATCAACACTTTATATAGGAATTTTCTGTCGGAATTTTTTGGATATCAGCGATGGGCATATTAACTCGAGAGATTTTTAAAGGCGAAGGAATTTGCATATCAAAAAGAATTCTCTTAGCCTGAGAATCGTTGCTTCTAAGAAAAAGTAGCAAGAAACAAGTATTCAATCCTCAATGGAACTTTTCCAGAGAAAATTTTAATTTTTTTGGAATTTTTAACTTAACTCTTTATACACAACGCTATATTTGAATAAATTCTTAAATTGACTAAACAGTAAATATATTTTTAATAAAAATAGTTCACAATTTTGTGTTTTCTTTACAGAATCATCCGAAGAAACATATTTCTATTAATAATTATTGAAAAAAAATCTTTTCTTCACAGAGCGAAATATATTTGATTCTGAAAACTATAAATTGTAAAGATATCAACGTATAGTGAAGATTTCATTGTTGTTTCGTTCTTCTCTGACGACAAATAACAGATCGTGCGACTTTTTGTTATTAGGTTGCCCGAAAAGTTCCTTTCGTTTTATAAGGAAATAATAGACGCACAGTGCTATTTATATTATATTAGTTTATTGAATTATGCACGAACATAATAATAGAATATAACAAAATAGATCATAGCTAATTCAATAAAATAATATAAAACAGAAATTGTCGTTCATCTATTATCACCTTATAAAACGAAAGAAACTTTTCGGACGACCTAATATTCATTTTATCCTTCTATGATATCCCGATAGAAACAAAGCGTTCAATTCCACGAGTTTCACGGCCGTGAAACAGTAAGCACGTGAATTTAAAGTTTCGTTGTATTAATGTCACGGGTCAGGCATTTCGAGATTGAAACAACGTATTGTTACGGATCATTGAAATCCTTTCCTGTAGGGTTTTATTTACGTCGAAAGTAATAACAAAATCTAGTTAAAAGAATCTCGCTCGTAGGTGTCGTGGATACAGCTAAAAACAGAAAGATTTGATTAAAAAGATCAGTTTGCGTCAAGATGAAAGGTTTGATCTTATACACTTGTTGACATTCTTCCTTTACATTCGTTCTAATAAATACAAATTATCATTGAGATTTGTTTTTCGAGCTGGCTTCAGGCCATTAAAGATTCGTGGAATTCCATGATAACGAGAGGATATTTAATTTTCACACTGAGTGTATAATGAATAATCATTTCACGTTGCTAGAATATTAAAATGCAACATATTAATTAATTAGCATATTGGAGTTATTTTACGCGTTATACTTCTGAATACCGAGCGTTAATTACCCGATATTTGCCATGTTGCACTAGAATCGAACGAAACTCAATTCAATGTGTTATTGTCTCTCGTTCATCAAAATGTAAATTTCTACGAAGAATTTACGGTCTAATTATTACTTGTTATCGATTTATTCCTATCTTTGATTCCGTAGCATGATTAATTTCTACGTTGTAGGTTTTTGTATAAATTCGTATCTTCATGGATACAACTAAAAAGATGAGATCTACCCGGAGATTTGTTTCATCCTATGAAAATTATAACGAGTACTGTAATTTTCATATTTTCTGTACCTCTGTTCATTAAAAAGTCCACAATCCACTAATTATTATTTCCAAACATCAGAACTTCCCCAATCTGAAAATTATTCTCTAAAATTCCCCCCATTTCAAATTCAAATTCTGCCCGCAACCTCACACTGCCATTTACAATGCTGATTTATTTCGAGTTCAAAGATCTTAGCACGGTTATAACAAATTAGCTTCAGAGCTGGAAAACGTTAAGTATTCCGCCCATTTCAAATTCAAATTCTCCCCGCGACATCACACCGCTATTGGGTTGGCTATTTTGTCATTAGCTGGTAATGACAAAGTCGGCAATCACTTAGTTGCCAACCCAATATTTACAATGCTCGTTTATTTCAACTTCAAAGATCTTAGCACCGCTATAACAAATCAGATTCACACTTTGGAAATATCAAGTACGTAATAGAGACACCAAGGTATTTCCACGATGAAAGAAAACGACGTACCTACCAGGTACGAACGATTTTCTGAAAACACTCGTGCAACTTAAAATTCACCATCTTCGTACTACTTAGGACTTTCTGACAAAAGTGTGACAAAATTGTCTCCGTGCTAATAGACGCCGGATAAAACCTAATACACGGTGTGCATATCTCACGAGAAACTCTTGTAAAAGTGGCGTTCGTGAACCCATCAAGAATAACCCTGGTCGATAACTATCCCTCAGGATTAAGTTTCGAGGTAAAATCACTACGTAAGTTCCAACATAGTGTATCAGCAGCGTCTTCCATTCAGCTACCGGCATCTTCTATTATGTATGTAGCTCCTAATATCGCGGAACGCTTTTCGTATTCCGCAAACGTTCCAAGTTTGCCGTAAATTTCGACGAGCTTCGGTTAAATAGCCAGGGGAAGCTTCCCTAAAGTACACGAAATGCCTAGGTCCGCTCTGTGCGTGAACATACACGCGTCTCAAACGCTTGCTGATGGCTCGAGGATCGCTGATAATACGAGGGATGCCTGTAGACTCGACGCTGGTGATTTAGAGATTTATTTAACGACTTATGCCACGAACGAGTATCGTGAATAGCTGGCTGATGCTGATCGTGGAAAAAATTTCTAATAGAAACACATTTGTGAAATTTTGTTTCCTTTTCCAACCTTCCATACGACCATTCCCACTCGCCCTTCTGGTCCTCTTCCATAGAATACGGCAGCGAGAGTGCTCGTAGCTCTGATCCCCGAGCAATGAACGCGGAGTACGTCTATTGAGAAGCTGAGAATTTCGATACACCAACCAGTGGTAGAAAATGAAACTGTCGAGGGTGGATCTAGCGATATGATCGCGATGTTTAAATGGAGTGAAAAACGAGCGTTACATTTGTTTTAATGGTTTCACGTCGACCGGTATAATAAGAGTCGTAGGATTCTGTGACTTGGTGTAAGAGGTACCAATGTCGTAGCTTTGCAAAAGCGAGTTAAATCTGATATGGAGTTAGTGACAATTTCAAATTCTATGTAGAAACGACGATAAGACAAATGTCAACGTTTTTCACACAATAAACTTTGCGTGCAAAATACCAAAGTCAACATGGAATACATAAAATAACGTAAGCTTTGATTCACCAGTTTTGTGTTAGGAAAGAGATTTGAAACAACGGAAACTTGTGTGTTGCAAATTACTCGAACATGAATTTTCTAAACATAACTTTAAATATTAATATCTTGTAAATATATTGATACTTCTTGTAAAATTTATGCAACAGAATTTTCTCCTAGAAAAAGTAGAAGCAAGGCACGGTAGCTGATATTAATACAGATATGTACAATATATTATACTCTTCAATATGGAACAACTTTTTCGAGGTTGGACCAAACTTTGTTTGAGCATTTAAAGGGATTAGTTTACCAGATGTCGTGTAAAAACTTGCCCAGGAAATTGCAATTAGTCGGTAGAAGCATAGTTCATTCTTTACAGCTTTTTTTATCTCAGCCTGTAATGAAAATTTAAGCAACACATTTCGAAGATTTATGATAGTTATACACATGCTGAAAATTTCATCGACTAACCGTCGTAACCTCGACAGCAAAACCCTTGGAAACGGACATTTCTGAAACCTATAGCGTTTCCGTAGAATAATCAGCCGATGGTCTGATCGAAAACCTTTGCTACACGCATCTAAAAATTGCATTGTTTCTTCAACTTCAACGCAGGATTGTGTATGGATAAAATAAGAGTTATTGTCGAAATTCTATATTTTATACGGGATTAACATTTTTTAAAGTTGGTGTTGCGGAAATCGAGGTTTGGTTAGTTTCACTAAAGGGATTTGCAGGGTAGGACGATTCGTATTATCGGGGCCGATTAAAAATAAATATTGGCTCAATTAACGCGACCCAATCTGGCTCAGTTTGAGCCTGTTTCGATAGTGCCAGCTTCGATGAATTTTTGTGTTAATTGGCAATTTTTTAATGAGATCTTGAGTATTATATTCCATCGCTAATTTTTTTTTCTTTAACTCCTGTTGCTTACATTTTTATTACACTATTTTATTATCTTACCATGCTTTTACTATATTGAGGAAGAATTGGGTCAACGTGTAAAGGCTCAAAAAAATTGGAGATATCGAGCGAAGATGGAGCTTCCAGGGATTTTTGTGTTAATTGGCGATTTTTTAATGAGAAAATCTAATATTATATTCCATAGCTATTTTCTGTTTTTCTTTTCTTTAACTCCTGCTGCTTACATCTTTATTACACTATTTTATTATATTACCATGCTTTTACTGTATTGAGGAGGAATTAGGTCAATGTATAAAGGCTCAAAAAATTGGAGATATCGAGCGAAGATAGCCACGAATTTTATGCGATACGGAGATGTATGCCGGTTTGCGGCAGCATTTTTTACAGTCGGATATAAAATCACATAATTTTCCAGTGCTTTTACCGTCTGCTGGAAATTCAACATATTTATCATTCTGCAAAGGACGTTCCAAAGCAAGGGAGAAAAAAGGACGAAATGCTGGTCGTTTGCCAAACCTTTCAAATCTTTATTCTGATTTTTTTAATAAAATAATACCCAAATTCTGGGGACATTAAATCGATACGAAGAGTAGAATGTAAGGAATTTCATTGAAATACTACCCCGTATATTTTACGTCTGAATTATTGTTGAATTTAAAGAAAAGTCCTTGGAAATTTTCTTTCCATCAAGAAGAATGAAATAAAATGTCAGAAACGTTTTTGGAATATCAATTTACAAATCTTTCGTTCCAATAATTCTAACATATAAATAAATTTGTTGTCAAATTCTTCGCTCTCCTGTGTTTCTCGAATCATTTTTTTTTATCACTAAGGAATATCTCATGTTTAAGGAAAAATAAAATAATTATTACGTTAATATAAAGTTAATAATATAGAGAAATCTTCATTTTGTTTCGAGATATCGAAAATCTTGTTGTTTCCTAAAACGAGATACAGATTCAGATATAAAAATTCAAAGAAAGTAACGGGGTTCATTTTGCAAACTTGTAAGTTCGTTTAACGAAATAAATTTCTCTCAATGATAATAATATTCCTCTTAGAAAAATTACGAATTATCGAGACATAAAAATTCAAAGGACGTAGCAGCATCGATCCACGAAAGTAACAAATTTATTTAATATTTTATCTTCTTCAACGACTTACAGCAAAATGTGTATCATCGTTAAGCGATAGCGGTTCAAAATGTATATTTCTAACCGCTTTCATTGAGAACCGATAGCGGAAGCGAAGTCACGTCCGGAAATAATAAACGATCAGCATCGTTCGAACACCAGCGGAACACTTTTAACGAGCCACGTTAGATGTTCCGCTTATCAGGATTTACTTAACGACTCGAAAAAGCCTTTCCAATTTTACGCGACACGCGCTTCGGATCCTCGTTCGTTGAAATGTACACGGAATACTGAAAATATCACCGTTGTTGTTCTTCCCTTCTCCCTTATTTCTTAAAGGGAAATATAGTCTGTAAATGTTACTTTGTGCCTCTGGTTTTTCTGCTTTTTCGCCTTTCAAACAATCAATGGAAACGAAAAATGAGCTTGTTTTATAGGAAAGCCTCGTTTCGTGTATCGAAGAAAATAAATAGAAAATTTACGATAGAAGCGTTTAATCACAATTGCTTCCTTTTGACGAAACTAGAATTACAGCGATCTTACAGTCGAATGATGATTTGATGGTTGTTGTAGTCGTGCATATGCTTAGCCCAATATTGTGACGAATGTGCAAGGATAAGTAAAATTATAGGAAATGTGCTTTGGCTTTGAGAACTTTTCGCATAATTTTTCTATCGCGTCTAATTTCTATTTGAACGCTTATCACGGAAAAGTGTTATGTCCATGTCGTATGTATTGTTCAGAACATTTGGAAATTTCATTTGCGCTGTAAAAACACACTGTCGTGATTATATCGATCGAGTTTGAAATCAATCTGAACATGTGTACGGAAATCACAAGATATTTAATATAAAATTAGTATACAACATGAGTAGCCAGCTTAATCCTGCATACTATTAGCCTCGATGACTATTGAGGACTAATGTAATTTATAATTGGCCGTTTAATTATTTTTATAATTTCTACCAAATATATGCAACAAATATGTATCCTGTAGTTTGTCATAAACATTTTCATATTTGTTTCAAGCTTTACGAATAAAATCACGATAGTTGAGTCTCGTTACATCGCCAATGGAATTTTTAGGTTTCTGCCATAAAACACAGAATATTCATAAGAGTTTCTTACAAGTTTCGTAGGTAAAGGAAAATTACTAGAATTTGACGCAGTACAACGAAGTCCCTTTCGATGTTGAAGCATCGGCAAGTCCCTTTTATTAATAGCAGCATCGATCCTCGTCAATCAACATTATGCACATCGCGGTGCGCACAATCTAACGCATCAGAAATTGTGTGTGCATGATGCGTGACGTAAACCTGGACAGATTCACCTTATCCCGTCGATATACACGACGAACGAACTAAATTCCCGGAATTCCTTTGGAACAAAGCGCCTGGATTATGGTTCCGTGCCTTTTGGTCGAACCGAGAGTCCATTGGATTCCTGTGGCCCAGTTGCCTGGATACTCATCGATGAGAAATGAATAAAAGGCCGGTGTAACGTAATACCTACGACGTCCATCGAATTTAGATGAATTTTCATTTAAAATTCTTAAAGTTTTTTCAGACACGGTGCTTTCAATTTTCTATGCTTTTTAAATAAAATACGGCAGAGCTGTGTTTATTGGGGCAAAGTTTTAACGAACGCTCGACGTGTGGTCTTTGAGTTCTGTTTCGTTTGCCGGATAAATTATACTCGGATCAAACGATAAATCAGACAAATTATATTCAAACGCGATTCAGATAAATGAAATTTCACTGTGGCGGATTTTTTAAAGTCTTGTTTCATTTATTTACCACAGGCCTATTTTTATTACTTTTAGTAGCATACTTTTAGTAGCGTTTCATTGTACTAGTAGTAGTTTGAAAACATGTTTTGTATATAAAAAAATAAAAAGGAACTGAGATCAATTCTTCCTTTCTTCCTTCATAAACGAGCAAGCTTCTGGTTATAGAAGCTTAATTGACTAAGAACCTTGGGATTCCAGGGATTTCATTGATAGAATGTCTGCCAGGTTTCTTTATAAATTTAAACTATTTACGAACTTGCATACGTTCACCTAACATCGTCATCCTAACTTTTCCTGCAAATATTGTCAAAAGTTTCTCTGGGAATATTACCACATTTAGGAATTTTCATTTAAGAAGCCATGCAACCATATCGGCTTCAAGAAATCTAAATCTAAATCTTTTTTATATCTTTTTAAAGCTGCATATATCTAGAATACCATGGTAAAAGGTAAAAGGTACTTTGAAATTTTAAAAGATACCGAGGTTCCAACGCTGAATACGAACGCATTCTTTTACTTTAGAGGAAGGTTAACTTAAAATTTCGAACACGTTTTTCTCGAAACTATGTTCTTCGACCTTGCACCCAGTAGATCCCAGAAACTCTCCATTGGATTAACTCGAAATTTTTAAACGTTATTCCCTGAATTTTTTCGAATGTTTAAACTTGCTTTTCGTCAATGTGAAATCAAATGTTTTCCTTAACAAGCTACCATTTCTTTATTTTTCCAAACTATGAACAAGTTTTATGCTACATCGAGGATAATCTGTTTTCACCACCGTCATTTTCTAATTTTATGTGATACAAAAAAATACGAATACAGAGTTCAAATGTTGTTGGAAATTTGCTATAAAAATCTTGATCCTTCAGCAAATGTTTGTAGGCGAGAAAAAATGTTAGATTTACCCTACTTTTTTAAGCCTTTGCGCCCTTAAATGGCTAGATTCGCGATTGCACGCAAGAAAGTTTGCAAGATGATCTTTTAAGCACTGTTTTAACGTTATTGTCGCTACACGAAGTCTGGGCGAAGTATTAAAATTCTATGGAACTCGTGTGTTCTTTGAAAACGCGTATCTCGCGGAACACGCAAAGTTTTGACTCTCCTGTGAATATCAATTTGGACTAGACGTTTTAGTAACTTGCTGCTGTCTTAATGTTTAAATAAAACTAATATTCTTCCTTTGAGGAAGTTTTCTGAAGTGTGTCGAGGACATGGTTTATTCGTGTACTTTAACCGTAGCCAATGGGAAACGTATTTCCATCGAAACCATCTAACTCATCTATTTTATATACGTAACACGAATAAAAAGTAAATTGCATTTTCAAATTTTAAATTTCACTTTGTAATTTCATTCCCTAACTTTTACTTACGCAAACGTGTCCTTCTTAAGACTCGGACATTCTTTAAATGTATTTCTAAATTTCCTATCTTCCTGCAAAGAGAAACTAAAGTTGATCCTCCGACTAGACTCGTGTACGTATTTATTTACTAAATATTCAGATACTTGCTGATAAAATACTAAACGCGACGATGAAAAGCAGATTGTCAAAAAACCGATTCAAATGCAGAAGCCTGAAATAGGTGACCTCGACATTGAACGATCATGCTTACGGTCTCCATTCTACGTCAGAATATTTATCCACTCGCTATACGTATTTCTTCTTTCCAATGAAAAACAACCACTAATTTTAATATAAGATAATAATATATATATATATCATTCTATGTAATAAATACAATATAACATCGTTTCTTTGTTTCACAGGTCCACAATGAACAGTTCGACCAAGTGTCCGTAAACTCTGCTCCGGCTCTTGCGCGACAACCGAATCAAAGATCCATCGTGGCTCTATCGACAGAATCAAAGCGAAGATTTTGCATTTGGAAGGAGGTACGATGACCTTGCAAGAAGCGGAAGGCTCGCGATCGATGGTGACCGAGGGAACTCGCGACTCATCGACTGGTCCGTGTGTCAGCAGCTTGTCGAAATCTTTGATAATTCGATTGTCTAATCTCGCAACGACACGTTGACCATGACGTGGGAAAGGCGTGCGATCGTCGGCACGTTGGTTGGTCGCTTAACGAGGACGAAGAAAGCTCGTGGAGGGAAAAAAGGGATTGTCTAGAGGTCCCTGGTAATTGGATACCTGCGATTTACAGGCAACAGAAATAGAGAGAAAAAGGGAGAGAGAGAGAGAGAGAGAGGGAGAGAAAGTGACATTTCCAGAGAATAATCGCTCGTGTCTCCATCGAGCGATTTGGGAAGGTTCGATTGACGGCTAGTCGGCTGGAACAACGTGGGACCATCCGGAACAGTGAGCACACTGAGCACCGAAATGAAGCTCGGGGATAATATAACGATGGAAGGTGAGTTGGATCGTGTTCTTTTGACCAGGTGATGGTCGCGTGGCAACGGTCGCAAAGAGCAGAGAATGGTTTGGCAGAACGTGGAAATGATATTTTGAATATCAAACGGAAGAGATATCATAGATGGAAATAATATGAAGGAGAATATGATGTAAAAATTCTACTTTCTTCTTTGTTTTGTCATAAATTAGTCGAGTAATTGGTTTTTGGGATAAAGTAAGCAATGATAAAAATAAGATGATAATTATCTGTTGGAAAATGTCATCAGAATATGTATAGTTGCTTTTTTGGAAAGATTTATTGTCAAAGCTAATTTGTTTGAATTTATAATGTGGATTCGTAGTCAGGTTGCCTTCTGATGGCGAGTGGAAACACAAGCGTAGAGAATAACTAACACGTGGTCGTGGAATGCAAAGGCATTGATTAATAGGATGTTAAAAAGAAAAAAATATATAGGTGTAGAGATATACGTGAAACTACCAGTGTAATGCAATTTTCCATTTTGGAATTTCGTGTTTTTGAAGAGGTTCAAAAAATTCATAGAAACATTGATTTTTTTTATTTCTATGGTATTTTGTTAAATATCCAGACAACAGTTTGTTTCTTCCTTGAATTACATATTTTTGCATATATTTCTTATTTGGAAAAATGTTTTTCTCTAACGTTTCATACTTCAATTATTCTACCTTATTTGTAATAATTTTTATGTTTAATTAAAAAAAAAACCCTGGACGTCGAGTGCAAGAATTACAACGATAGAATACACGAAGATAAAAGGGACAATCGTTACTCTTATTATTTATTCTTTTTTTGAAGTGGCATCAGATTGTTAGCGACAAGGGCAATCATATTACATCTTTTTCTTTTTTAATCAATTTTAAATTGAGAAAAGGACGCGCAGTTGCTTGCTATTCAACTCGTTCTTAATTGTTTCGCTGTTATTGATTTCCGGAATGTGGCCACGTTTCCTCGTCAACAGGCTACGATCGTCGCAGTTTGCCTCATCAGACTTCGTTGACATACTCTCGCTCGTTAGCCAAATATTCAGGCAAACTCTGATGAAGCAAACTCCTCTGTTTACGAAACGTTGGCAGAAGCATACGAGACGTGACTACTGTTTCGAGATCAGATGATACGATTCCAACTTCAACGTTCTCTTGTTTTCTACCGTTTGTCTTGATTTCCTTCGCTCGAGAATTCTACACAATTTTTCCTGCAAACGGAGTTATTCGACTACAGCTATTTCTGATTCTCTGTCTGCCTTCGTTTTTTGACGTTGGAGAAACGTCTAATTTTATTATTTTTTCCATCCTTACTATAAAGAAAAATTAGAATGAAAATATCCGAAAATATTGCACAGGAGTCGCCTTTACCGTCCTCTAATTCTCTTTTTACGTTTTCTATCTTCTTATTTATTTGTCTTGGAGCAAGTTTTATGATTTTAGTTAACATAATCGAACAAGTTGTTTTGATATTTTTCGATTTACTCAAAAGTTTATCGTGCGGATGTTTTAGAAGAGAGCAAGAGATTTCGAAACCAGAGAACCGGGTTCGTTAAGATCATCTCGGTTTCTCTTTCTATCTTTGGATTAATTAATACCATTTAATCGACATGCCGAGGAGTAATACATGCCGTTGATTGGATTATCAGTAATCAATAACGACGTTTCATTACGTACGAGTTCATGCACATTCATGAACCAACGCAATGCGGATCCAACCGGTCGCAGTTGATTATTTTCTGATAATTTCGCGAAATGGAAACGGAAGTACGTGATTCCCACTAACCAATTCCTAGAAATACACAATTTCCTACTAACATTTGAATAACCTAATGTCCATTATCCTATATCCTTTCAAATCGAGTTCGATTCGAAACAGAAACGATATTCGCATGCTTTTGCCTACTTATTATGTATCTGTGCTATCATTCCTCTGATAAAATAATAACGACGTTCACTATCGTATATCAGCGATTCTCATTTCGAATAAAAATTGTGACGAGGATTTAATATGCAAATAAGATGGAAAGAAATTTACTTCCTTTCTTTGTTCGTTATTCGTCCATCTTACAATAATATCGATATTAATCATCGATCGTCTCCACTTCAAATTGAATTCGATTGAAAATATAAAAAAGTTCCACATTTTTCGTTATTTCTCTTAAACTTCTTTACTAAAATGAAAATAACTTTTTGATTGATTTTAAACCAATAGGATCTAAACCTCTGTAAAGCCGGTATTCTAATCATCAAAGGATTTCTCCAAAAATTAATAAAGAAAGACTACAATTTTCTACAATTTCGTCTAATTTTTGGACATCCTGATATATTTTCCGAATAAAATTCTTGTTAGACGAAAAATAATCCCTTAAAATAGTTTACGATCAATAATTCATACATTTATGCAAAAACGAATTTCCTGACTATCAGAGAACTTGAGTAAAAAGAAAAATAAAGGGATGGACAATTTTAGTGAATTTTAGGTATCTCGATGAACTGAAAATTGCTGTGCTAAGGGTAATCTCTCGATCAATTTCACCCGATATATTCTAAACCTTCCTATATACAACTTAAACCTCAGCAAATTCGTAGATTTCAATTATAGCAGCTGTGGCCGTTGGTTTCAACCCCTAAACGCAGCGTGCCCTCGGGGTTCGACCAGCAGGAGGGTCGCAGAGGGTCGAAAGAGGGTTGCTTCGTGACTCTTAATCGAGTTTACGTTGATTAATGGAGCTGACTGTCGATCACAGCCAGGCCTTGATATAAGCGCCACGATAAACTCGCCCTAAGCACGTAAACACCGATATCGATGACGATTCGATGCTCGTGTTTCCATGGAATTATCCCACTATTGCGTCGATGCATTTTTCAAACGTTGAAACTTGAAAAGTAGAGGAATTTAGGGATATAAGAATATCAAAATGTACGAGTTTAGGGATTTAGAGAGATCTAAGCGTGTAGAAATATGGGAATAGGAGAATACAGGAATGTAGAAACTCAGGGATATAGGAATTTGGTTACGCAAGAACGCAGAAATGCAGTAACGTGGAAATGTAGAAATTTAGGGATTTCAGGATATAGAGGTAGAGAAACATAGAGATATGTATAGCAATATAGGGATGTAGGAATTTAGGAATCTAGAGATTTAGAGATGCACGCATTTAGGAATCCAAGGATTTAGAAGTGCAGGGAGTTAGGGATCTAGGGACTTAGAAATGCGGGAATATAGGAATTTGGAAATATATAAATTTCAAGAGAGAGATATGGCAAGTATAAAAATATTGGAATTTAGAAATTTGACGATTTAGGCATTAAAAACATAGAAACTTACTAATATAGGAATTTAGGAATCTAGGGATTTAGAGATGCACGCATTTAGGAATCCAAGGACATAGAAGTGCAGGGGGTTAGGGATCTAGGGACTTGGAAATGCAGGAATTTAGGAATCTAAGGACATAGAAGTGTAGAAATTTAGACACTCAGAAATATAGGAACTTGGAAATATATGAATTTCAAGAGAGATATATGACAAGTATAAAAATATTGGAATTTAGAAATTTGACGATTTAGGTATTTAAAAACATAGAAACTTACTAATATAGGAATTTAGGAATCTAGGGATTTAGAGATGCATGCATTTGGGAATCCAAGGACATAGAAGTGCAGGGGGTTAGGGATCTAGGGACTTGGAAATGCAGGAATTTAGGAATCTAAGGACATAGAAGTGTAGAAATTTAGACACTCAGAAATATAGGAACTTGGAAATATATGAATTTCAAGAGAGATATATGACAAGTATAAAAATATTGGAATTTAGAAATTTGACGATTTAGGTATTTAAAAACATAGAAACTTACTAATATAGGAATTTAGGAATCTAGGGATTTAGAGATGCATGCATTTGGGAATCCAAGGACTTAGAAGTGCAGGAATTTAGGAATCTAGGGACATGGAAGTGTAGAATTTAGATATTCAGAAATATAAGAATTTGGAAATGTATGAATTTCAGGAGAGGGATATGGCAAGTATAAAAATATCGGAATTTTGAAATTTGACGATTTAGGCATTTAAAAACATAGAAACTTATTAACGTAGAAATAGTATATAGATTTAGGAATATAGGGATTCAAGAATAATATTACGTTGTCTGGAAAGTTTCTTTCGTGTTAGAAGGAAACAATAGATGCAACACATTTTTATATTATATTTTATTACACGTATTAATATACTGCATGTAATGCAAAATGGATCATACGATATAAATTGTAGAATAAAAAAGCTAATGGTCAAAATAATATAAAACGAAAAATGTTGTGCATCTATTGTTTCCTTGTAAAACGAAAGAAACTTTTCAGACAATCCAATGGAAATATAATAATGTAGATATTTAAGAATATAGGAATGCAGTAAAGTAGACATTTAATACAATAGTAATATAAGCAAAATTAATTTAAGAATACAGCAATGTCTTATATTCCGATTGTTCACAACAGCTAATAGTGAATTTTTAATAATTAATATTTACTTTAATGAAACTACATAAATTAATTATTTCATTTATTTTTTAAAATTAATTCATTCGTTCAATCAAAATTAACGTTCAATCTTATCAATATTTAATATACGTAAATTCTAATAAATTTCTATTTCTCAACATAGTTGACGAAAGTTTTGGTAGTAAGGCGAAATTAGATGGACGATATCAGTTTACAGAAACGACGTTTCATATCGTGGATATATCAATCGGATAATTTGAAGCAACGAAATCTCGGATGAGATGCAGTTATGCCTCTGTATAATTGCGAAAATATTTCATCCGGTAGGATGGATGATAAACGAGCTCGCGTATTCGTTGCCGTACACGCATCCCTTTAATTCTGCAAGTGTGTCAAGGTGATGTGTGTGCTGTGCACACGTACTCGCGCAAATGCTGGCGTTCGATTTGGAAAAGTGCACGTGCCGAGTCGACGATAAACTTAATGGCGAGCAGATGATTTACGAACGTTTCAAACTGTCCATTTCTTGACACGAATATCTGTATCGATATTATTCAAATTTCTTATTTGCTCGTTTCGTTCGATATACCATGATCGAGCCAAATTCCCTATCAAATAAAAATACAATTCTCACTTATCTTATTTACTTAAATATTTTTAAAGATAGCAAATACATAAAAAAAAAGAAGAAACATATCAACAGTATTTAGGTTATTTCTTTCGTTGTTTGTCATTTATTTTCGCAACATTATTTAAATTCAATATTTACTCGCTTGGTTCATATTTCACAACTAAAACAATTCTTGTTATCTAATCTACTGTTTCCCCAATAGTAAGATAAATGCATGGAACAGATATATCAAGAGGGAGATTTTCTCATTTATTCATTTCGTTAATACACCGTACGTAAGCGGAGTATGTATATTTATGCAAATTAATATTCATGTAACATAAATTATATCATCATCAAAAACAATAAAAAAAAAAGAATTACAAGAAAAGGGAACCTAGGTAAGAAATCTGTTTTGTCCATTAAATATCATAACGAATATATTCTATTTCGGATATTTTATATATTTTTGCGTCTCAGATGAATTTCCGCACCTTTAAGTTTCCCTTAAGTGCGCAAAAATCCACGGATTAATCATAATCGATTTAAATCCATTCGCTATCTTTCTATTCCCTGCAACAGGCAAGATAAATAAGTGACATAAGTATATCAAGAGAAAACTGATGAGATTTGTTGTTTGCCCATTTCAGTGAACGAACGAAACGAACAAACGTCTCGAGCAGAAGCCGTGCACGTGAAGTAGAGCGATCGCAATCTTGACAATTATTTTTCCATCGTCATCGCGATCGATATCTCTGCACGTGTGTAGTATATAGATGTGTGTGACTGGAACGATTCCAGCTAAGAGCAGCCAGAGAGTTAGCCGGCACTAGTTATGGACGGAAAAGAGGATATGACCGAGATAATACGAACACAGATCCGGCTCCAAGCGATTCGTGGACCCTTGGCGATTTAACAATTGACTTGTGCCTACGAGTCGTCTAGCGGAGTAATTGGAAATGACCCGCGACTCGTTCTCTGCTCTTCATACCGCTTTTCCCCATTCAATTCTTCCTTCGACAGACGATCGCCGATCGTATTGTTCGCTTGCTCGGTCGAGAGAAGACCAGCAATTTCCACCTTTCAAATTCCTTGCGGCGTTTAACGTTAAATTCCTTCCTCTCAAATTTTCGCCAACGATTAACGTTCTAAGGTTTATTGGGAATCCTTTACTCGTCGATAAACAGCCAGTGCCGTGGTTAGGTCTTTGAGAAGTCGAGTGAAACGTTCTGATGTGAATTTTGCAATTTTCTATTTAATTGTTTATACCTTTTATTTCAATGGTCGTCGATTGAAAAACGTAGAGGAAGATTGAACATTGTCATTAATTTAAGAAACCGTTTAGCAATTGTGGCTAAAATCGACATTAGCAACTTCCTAGAATTTCATTGGAAAATGTAAGGTTTCTGATGTGAATTTTGCAATTTTTTGTTTAATTTTTTATACCTTTTATTTCAATAGTCGTCGATTGAAAAACGTAGAGGAAGATTGAACATTGGCATTAATTTAAGAAATTGCCAATTGTGGCTAAAATCGGCATTAGCAATTTCCTAGAATTTCATTGGAAAATGTAAGGAGATTTCGCGTTAACGAAACGTTAATATTCTCGTTATTATCTCGCGGGTCTATCAAGAAACAAGTATAGCAGCTTTGTAGAAACGATAATTATAGACAAATATAAGATTCAGAATCGATCTTGAAATAAACGACTGAAATCAACGTTAGAAACATTGGAATTATTGTTTGATCGCAATAAGAAAATATAAAAAGAAAGATTGCAATTTCTTTAACGAAATTGCGCAATATTATACCTGGAAAACGAGTATGTCCTTCTAGCTACTAGATATCCCTCTTGTCGACGAGAAAATCTAACAGAATTCCTGATAACGGAAAATACGATGACTCCATGCTCGGTCGAATCTTCCAGCGGAGGGATTAATTATCGTTTAATTATCGTCTAGCGGGAGCATCAGCGCGGTAACGAAATTTCTCACAGGAAACGGGGCAACAGGTTAGCCTTAGGGGCACGAAGGACGCCGACCAGAGACGATGGCAATTTTTTTAATACAGTTAGTTAATGAATCTTACCGGAAGGTAAATTTGCTTGAGTCGGATGGCGTCGTCTGAGAAGTCGATGGCTATTAATCGAGTTAGCAGCCGGTCGAGTCACATTAACGAGCAAAGTGTGAATTCAAATTTACACCTGTCTTGCCCCTTCGTTCTGTTATCGTACAAATTTGCTAGAAAAATCGACTTTTCAATTAAAGTATTAATATTTAAGCGATTAACAGGATGTCGCTTTTCCTTGCATCCAATCTTTCCTTTAATTATCTCGTTTATTCTAATTTCTTGCTATAATTGTATTAACTCTTTAATTTCGTTTAATCCATGTCACTTTAGATATTTGTAATTAGAGCTTGAAGGGATATAACCTTTCTGCCTCTCGTCTTTTAAATTTTAATTGGCTGTGCAGCGAGTAGCGTTAGAAGTTTTAATGACTTTATAAAATCAAGTTGTAGAACGGAAGCTGTACGTATAGAAAAGCGTAGAAAACAGTATTATGATGACATAAGTTGATATTGTCAAAATATTCCGAAGCTGTCCTGGGAGAAAGTAATTAAGTTGGAAGTCGATTCTTATCTATCATCGTGTGCTTCATCTAATTTCCTTCGCTTCCTTTAGATCCATCGCCTCGTTCCAATCGGACGAAAAGCTGTCCGGCTTTGATCACCGACCTTTCAATTAATTATCGTTCGCCGAGTGCAATAACGGGGTAACGAAGTTTATCGGTGCACAGAGGGCGAAGAAACCGCGGATAAAAGGAGAAAATGAGCGATTCTTAGCTGTCGAATCTCCATGTCTATGTGACTAGGGAAATTGAGAAACCGAAACTACGTTAGTATGAAAATCGAAGACTTTCAATAGAACTAAAACACAAATATTAGATTGGCAACTAAGTGATTGCGGCTTTTGTCAATAGGCGGTATTGACAAAATCCGCAATCACTTAGTTGCCAACCCAATAATTGTCTGTTCGATTTGTAATGCACTTTAATGATGTATCACCTTCGAACGACTGTAATCTTAAAATACTCTTGTTTTCTATTTTGTAAATCAATCCAGGCCTACTAGTTCTCAAATTAATCAAGTGATCTGTTATTTACTTAACTTGAAGCACGAATTGCTCAGAAGCCATATTGGTTAACTGGATAAATTAAGAAATAGAGACAATTGAATATTAATTTCTTCCGAATCTACGTTTATTTATATAATTTTCTCGCATTAAATAAATTCGTGGAAGTAAATAATCTCCGTTGAAAGGCTCAATATTAATAGGAAAAAGTTGCAGTTTATCGAGTTTTCTCATTAGTCAAGTCACCTGATATCGTGTTCCTTCCATTCGAATAATTCACCACCTTTTTCTTCATTTGGTAAAAAAGATGTTCGATATTTCGCGTAAAACGTAAAGAGGCAAAAGGAAGAAACAAGGAAAACAGAGGGGAAATAAGAACGACAGATGGTAAAGTTCGCGTGAAAACAACCACAGTACCAATTCCTCTGCTCATTAAAAATCGACAACGGATCAGTAATCCAAGCGTGGCAAGATGCTTTGTCACGTTATTAAGCCAATTTATCGGAAGTAATCAAATCACGGATGAAATCAAGCCGATGATTGAAAACAGATACTAATCGTGGCCAACGAACCCCAATATCATCGACATTCATTTTCCACTTGGAGCTTTCAAACTTATTGATCCATAACCATCCGCACTTGCAAGATGTTCACATTGTGTGTTATACGAGGAAAATATTCTTTCAGATTTTATTGCAAGATCAATTATTGTAAATAAAACATTATTAGATTTGTAGCGGCGCATGAGTTACAGTACAATTCAAATCATGTTGTTGTTTTGCCTCGGAGTATCAGGATCGTTAGGATACACGTAATCTAAGAATAAATAAACTCCGGGCAAAACGATATCGCTGCTACATGCAACCGTCGAACGAAGACGAATTCAAATTTTCCGATTTCCCTCCGGCCAGTATAAATAAACGGACGCGATCGCGAGCATGAGAGTACATACCGAGTATCTAACAGTATCATCGAGTATCTCCGAGTATCACGAGCGATCTACCGAGTTACGTGATGAACATTTATCGAGTTCCCATCCGCGATTTTATTCTGCGATTTGTACTTTGCATTAACGACTCAGCGATTAATGGCCGTACATTAATTTATTATTTTAAATATATTCGACGGTTTCAACAACGAGCAATCTCGTGTTTTAAACCTCACGTACCAACCATCCTCTACACGTGAACCTCCAGAGATTATTGTCATAAATTCCGACACTACCCAGCCGCTTTCAAGAGCGGGAGGGGGGGGGGGAAGGATTTCCCCACGTATAAAAAAAGAAAAAGAGATTATTATCATAAATTAAATTAATTTTTTTTTATAAAGCCTAAAGAGATACGACTCTGTTTTGTCAATGTGCGACTATTCGGAGAAGCTGTTCAGTTGGAGGTTTTTCTGAAAATGTGCGTAAGGTTATGGTGTAATGTTGAAAGCTGGTGACGAGGTATGTGGCCGATGTTGTGTGGCTAACGTTGACGCGATTTCACGCTCAATTTGTCAAGAGAATAGAATTTTTCCGATTAATTCCCGAGGCATCCTCGCGATATATATAGAAAAGCAGCCTCTTAGCTACCTGAATTACGATGCAGCGGTCAATTAGGGAAAAGGCCTTAAGGGCACGAAACTTAGCGACAGCGGAGAAGTGTGACGGTGGCCAGTTCATAAGGAGCCCAGGATCTCAATTGCCAGACGTAATACAAGTTTCAATGTTCTCCTTCTTTTTTTTTTTTCTTTTGCTCTTCCTAAAAGCAAAAAGAAAAATTCACAGGCAAGAAATATAAATTTTGTCGAAATGGAATGTGAATGTAATGAAATTGATAGTTTGGAAAGAGCGACGAGAAAGGAACATATCAAAATCATTTCGCTATATTTCGTATTTTTGGAAACCTGGTCAAAACTATCCAAGTACTCGCGTTCCTAAATTTTATCCCCGACCTTCCTCTACACTCTGCATATGTACACTGTTATTTTTCCAATAAAGAACGCAACGCAATTGTTTTTATTAATATACACGGTCGTTATGTACACGTGTGCACGTTATATACAGGTATTCTTTTTCCAGTGAACATTCAGCCAGTGAAATTTTTTAACACGTTTCCAAAACGTGTCTATCGACATTTCCTTGGTACATATTAAAGAATCACTCAATTGTTATCGATAACATTTTTCCCTTACGTAACCCTGTCAAACTCGAGTTATCGAGTATTTACCATTTTTTGGCTGATTTTCAAGCCTACGGAATTTCATCGAAATGGAAGCCGGCTCGTTCACGATTTTTCTTCGCCAGTTCGATCTTACGTACGATAACGAGCAGATTCGTGACGATTGGATTCGTTCCAAGATCGGTTTCCAAGAATCGCCATAACCTGATTCGCCTTCTGTGCCCTGTAAGAAACTTTTGAGTTTACGATACCTCTGCTTTCCATCGTCGGAGCGGAAAGCCAAACTTTCCAACTTCTAGCAATAAATCGTGTTTTACCTCGACGAAATTCGAAATAACTGGAAATGCTCTACTAGTCGAAAAGATGATACGCAGCCGAGAATTAGATTAAATCTCGCGATTTCTGCTTAAAACAAGCAACGATTAAGCTTAAGCAAAAATGTGATTTGCATCGGCTAATTTTCTTCAATTGTTCAATTTTTATCTTCTTCTTTTTTGTAGGCAATATTTAATATTCTAGATTAAATGCAAGAGTTTATTTTGAATTTAGGTTAATTTTATAATCAGCGTAAATTTTATTTCGCGTTATTTACGAGTTTTTCTTTGAATCACGCGTAACTTTTCCCCTTTTCATCGAATAATTCCACGGTGAAGAACATTTTGTGCGTGACATAGCTTACGCTTGCACAGCATAATTCAAAGGGATATGAGACTTTTTCAAATGACAAAAGAAAAAATTTTGTCGCAGTGACGAGTACATTTTGCGTTAATCCCCTCATCCCCGGCGGGACGTATGTGTCGCGTACAGTTTCCAGGAAATAATTTTACTTGAACTTTGTCTTAGTTTTATCGTAATTAACTTTAGTCTCATTTTTTCTTTAATTTTAATAACCACCCATTCTGTTTAATAAACTTTGAGCTCTTTACGTTTTTATCGTTTAAATTTTACATCATTTTATATTAATTCCATGTTTAAAATGAAGAAACATATATAGTCGTAAGAAAACTATTTTTTAATTAATAGAAACATTAAAAAATTCTAATTTTCATACGTTTTGTATATTTGTCCATATTATACGCGCTTTGCTTTAATTTTTATATACTTTCCCATTTGTAACATTTCCACAAAAATGTATGCTAATTAATTCGTTAATACCTTGCCAAAGAAAAATATTGCACCGTGTAGCATCGCCAAGCTAATTTGCAGTGGAAATAAATTGGCCGGATGTAATGTTTAACTCTTCATGGAAGGATTAAAATATAAAAAATGAAGGGTCGCAGTTTAATCAGAGTTCAGAGTTTGGAGCACGGACAGTGGACATCGTGCATCGCAAATGTGTTCAAAGTGAACAGCCAACTTTATAATTAGTAAATGTCTTTCGAGATGAGCGATCGATGAAAGGAATAAAAGTTGAACAAGCGAGCAGGGCATGAGGGAATGAGAGGGCTGATGTGTAACAACGAAGCACAATTAACACGGATATTTCAGTTTTTCGAATCGAACGCTTTCAACGTCAATGTCCGTCAATGTTTTCAATAGCACCGATAACAAACAAGCAATTATCCTACGTTGAAAGAGTCGATCAGGAAATAACTGGACCGTAGCGTTATTTAAAAAAATGTATCACCGCAAACAAGTAGCTTTCTTTTATCTTTCAATTCCCATAGGAAGCTTTATTCAATGGCAATATTTATTTATTTATCACATAAAGTAAGGATTAACACCGGTGCTAATTTTATATAGCTATATACCAGAGTACATTTGATCGGGTCTCATAGCAACAAATTCGCCTTGTTTAACACTAGAACCATCACACTAGTCAAATTAATTGGTTTTACAATTTTATTTTAAAATTCCTACTTCATGCCATATTTTTTTCCGCAATGATGTAATTCCTTTCGCAACGATAACTAAAAAAATAATATAATGAATTTTATTCTGCTTTTTATGTATTAGAACTGAAAATAATTTTGTATCAATGTTACTTATATCAATACCAGTGAAAATGACTGGCACTTGTCGAAGTGTAAAAGGGTCCTGCAATCTGTTTATCGAACCTCGATTAACCAGTTTCCTCGTTTTGAAAACTTCACACACGTTTTAAAAATTTTTACCGCGTATCATTCGATATGATGATATCAGTTATCAGGAAAATTCCGGATCGATCGCTAGATGCTAACATTAGAAATACTACACCAGTCAAAATGATTGGTTCTACAATTTTATAAATGTGTCAACCCTCGTTTAGGGATCATGGTCCTAGATGGATTAACAATATCAAAAATATACTACATAACATGGAATTCCTTCTGTAAGAAAGTAATAAATCGATAAATATAAAAATATTCTATTATTACGTATTTTCTGAAGACCAGTCATTTTGACTGATTTTGGTAGAAATAGTTTCGTGTTAACGATCGGTAGTTATAGCGTTAAACAAATAGATAGCTTGTACAGGTATATACAGTGTGTACGAAATTTTAACGACCAAACTTCTCTCGTTTAGAATTCATTCATCAGAGAATACTTTTTAGTGAGAAATCTATCGCAGGTGATTACGGTGCGATGTTAATTTCGTGGCAATTTCTGGATCGGTAGAATGTTGAAACTTGGAGCAACTGAATTTTGGAAATTCGCTGAATTTGGATATCTTCGAAATTTCGTTCGGCTGTGTCTCGAAATCCCTTCAAGCCGCTGACACGTCTGCGCGTCTAACTTTCGCATACCTTCGAGACTTTGACAGGAACTTTGAAGTTTTGCGAAGTTGAAAAGTCCGCGTGTTAATTCAGAAGCTGAGAACTCGTTAAGGCTGAGCCGCTCGATTATCGAAACTTCGCTCCATGACGAAAGCTAATTCGAACCCATTTTAGAATTTTAGCTTCTTTTCTAAATTGTTTCGGACAGCTTGTTTGTTTCAATTTGTGCTTGAAATTCTTGTAGAAAATTTGATGAAAAGCAAAGAGCTAAAATATCGTAGTCGTACAGTTCCAATCGACTTTTCTCATTAGGATGTTAGAAATTAAAAATTAGATATCTTTTTACAATTTCAATTGCCTCATTTTCATTCGACTATCGTAGTTAAAAATAAAAATAGCAAAATGAAAATAGATAAATAAATAAGGGCAAAAATAGCGTATTACAAATACTATAATTTTGCAATCCCAATTAATTTTCCTTTGATAGAATATTATGAATGGAAATGCGGATATAGTGTTAAAAAATATTGTTTTTTTTTTTACAGCGTACAACATATGGGGCGACGTTCCTGCGCGAAAATGTCGGCCACCGAAGATCGGCGACATCCCAAAGTGAGTACCCTGGTCTTTTTCCAAAAAAAATACTCCATCTCTTGTTTTTTTAAACTAAACATAAGAAGGAAAACGCAGATTTTCAGATGCACGCGCGTCAAAGCTATTTTCAATTATAAAAATGAATCCTCACTGTAACTAGCATTTACAAATTCTCATTCCAACTAATATTTAGAATGAAAATTTTCGATACAAATAGCAATACGGCAATCGTTATTTTAAGCGAATATTCTGTTTCAACGAGAAAACACAGAATTGAAATTGAAATTGCGCGTCGATTTCCGAATCCTTTGGGCGTACAAACTGTCGATTCGTCTACAAATCGTTTAAAGATCGGATCGAAGTCCGATAAATTCGGAAAACCAGTTCTACGTTACCTGGTTATCTGATTTCTCTCCTACACCTACACCGACGATTTATTTTTCGCTCAACGAGAATTATCGACGTTGATCCCGGAAAAAGCATGCAGTCTTCGCGTATCACGATATGTCACTGAAAATCAAGATCGCAACTCGGCTCTTAGCCTTTGAAAAGCGTTGAAAGTATTACTTGAATGATTATTAAAGCGTACATCTTTTATTATAATTATTATCGCGATATAGGTAGTTATTTTTCTGTAATACACGCGTTTAGAGATTTCATTTCGTTTATTAACTTCTATCCAAGTTTAAAATCATAAGAAGCTTAAAATTTCTGTTGGATTAGTAACTAAGAGATTGCGGATTTTGTCAATACCACCCAATAGAAATTTTAAGCTTCTTGTGATTTTAAATTTAAACAAAAGTTAATAAAGAAAATGAAATCTCTAAACGCGTACATTATAGAAAAAGAAAACTACCTATATCGCGATAATAATTGTAGCAAAAGATTTTGCCATTATATGCTTTGAAAAATAAAAATACTCTGATGACTTCCTCAGCGAAACATGTGATTTCGGCGTGGCAGTCAAAGTGTTAATGTTCATAATCTAAACGATGGTTTTGGCATTACCACCTAATGACAGAATCCGCAACCACTTAGTTGCCAACCCAATACTTAGATTATGAACGTTATTAACACTTTGACTGCCACGCCAAAATCACATGTTTCGCTGAGGACGTCAGGGGAGTATTTTTATTATTCAAAGCGTATAGTGGATAAATAATAATAAATTGATGATCTAAGACAACATTCTTCCCCAATGGACCGTTTATCTTATTGGTGGTCACGGGTGGCCACCGTGGCGTCTTGCTTACAGTTGATAGCGACATATTATAACGAGGCTTCGTTTATTTCAACAAACCATTCGCATTCGTTATTTCGTCGTAAACAAAACGTGCAGAATATATTGTTGAAACGTGTAGAAGATATTAGTAAACAGTATTTGCTCATTGTATATATAATAGTAAGGTATGTTCACGTTTCTAACTTCGATTATATGATTATAAAGCAGCATTTACGATTATTTTCTAAGCTGTATTTATAATAATATTCGTAGATTAGCCCTCAAAGATATGGATGCAAACACAGTACACCGTTAGATGCAAGATTTGTTCTCATTTTTCTTTTATTCATGTTCTAATAAAAATGTGTAATTGTTCAATGGGGCACTTTTTATTTCAAAGTATCTTCTATTTATCGGTTATATTCAAAATGCCCTAACTGTTAATTTTCATACAATTTTTACAATCGTAAGAACGTGGTAGTCAAAGTGTTAATAACATAAACGAGCTTAATTTATTATTAGCTCATAATCGCTTCGCTTTCATCGTACAACATGTTTCTAAAGATCACTCGATCAAGTTTCACATCAAGTATAAAACAGTTTACTCTACATCAGATTTATTTATTACGTGGATAAAATGCTCCACCGAAATGAATTTAGTCGGTTAATTCAGTTCTGTAATATCACGCGTGATATTATCATGCGAATAAGATATTCGACCACGATAAATTTATTCGTGTAATTATCTTAGACAAACGTTTACTGAAAACAATTCCAATAATGTTGAACTCTGGTTCAGGTAAATGCAGTTCTACCGTGTAATCGAATCGCAGTCAGCAATCTGCCTTCCATTCACAAATTTCGCTTCCATTAACATTGACCTTCGTGCAGCTGTGGAACGACCACACGAAAAAAAGCGACACTAAGAGTCAAGGAGCCACATAGCCTAATCTACCATAATGCATCTCGACATGCAAATAGATATTTTTAACCTTGTCTCGAAAGCGATCGATAGCCACGAAGGCGGCACGAAACTCGTCTAAATAATTGCTCCACCCCGATGCCACGTCAGCCGCAGAAACGCTTCTGTTCTTTCACGATTGCATCGAAGATTCCGATATTCTTCTCTTCTTATACCCACGGAACGATTTTCTTTTCCCCTTCGTTCGTCGACGATAGGAAGCTCCGTAGGTGACTGCTTTCTTCTACGACTTTCCCTCAACCGAACCTGTCGTACTTTTTTGCCACCCCCGTTGCACGATCAGCGACGTTTAAACTGGTCGCTTTCCATCCACTACGATTCGTTGTTCGATAGAAAATTCTGAATTATTGCTTGGGCGAGTGTAGAAAAATTACTTCAGGTGGATAAAGAGTCGAAATCTGGGATTTTCGACAATTTATTTCGTCATGTTTTCGTTCTTCGTCGAGAATGATCGTTATTAATATATTTGTTTATCCAAAAAGTATCTCTCATTTTACAGACACGCCTTTTACAACGATGAGTCTTTATACAAACACGAAACCCAATCTGTCGAACGTTGTGATCTTTATTTTGATAAAACAAAATGGATCATAGATAATTCGATAAAATAATATAAAACGGAAAATGTGCATTCATTATTCCCTTATAAAGCGAAAGAAACTTTCCGGAGGATCTAATACCCGTGGAAATAAAGTGCGAGTTAAGAATAACGCATCTGGGACAAACGTGTTTATACGCAGACTACAAATGTCTGTGGTAATTTACATTTTGATGGATATCAATCTATCGCTGGTTTCCTAGAAGAATCGCACAAATTGGGAAAGTAAATTTTTAAGAAAATTTCCGAAAAATGGGTAATTGTTAATAACTTCGCCATTTAGCCATGAAATTTTTCTTTCTTTCATAATTTAAGCGATGGTCTGTAGGTTTCGAGGGTCTTCGATAAAACTCTAGAATTAATTTCCTCGTATAATTATTTCATCTAATTAATTCGTATAATTTTCTCATACAACGGAGAGAATTTTCTTCAAGTTTTCCATGAAATCAAAGGTAACAGCTGTCCGTGATAAATGTTCAAATACTTTCGCTAGCCGGTGCATTTACCGACTATATATAGCGGAAGCACAATTTGTAAGAAAACCTGGAAATCGTTATTCAACGACCGTTTCCGGCAGCGACGAGGCATGAAACGCGCGGTGAAAGCTGAAGGATCGATAATTCGGCGTCTCGCGATGCATCGCGTAGCTACGGCGAAATCATTTATAAGCATTGCTGCTTCTTGCGAGCGCGCGCCTCCGAACGCTGAATTATGAAACGTTGGACGATACGCGACGCCCTGAATTATCGTTTCGTAAATGCGATGCATCACAGTTGCAATTCCACGTTCGAACGTTCACGCGGTGAATCCATCGGGAGAAGGACAGAGTTTCTATTGGAAAATTGTCGGAAAAAGTAAGCCAATTATCACCTCGCAATGATCGAATGATATCTCGCGTCTCGCACGATTAGAACGCGATCAAATTTGTCAAAATTCTACCATCGAGCGATTGCTCGCGATACGAACCGGGTTGCCGTGCGTGGGGCGTGTTTATGGGGTTTGTTTCGTGTATCGATTTCAGGGTGTTGCGGAGAAATCGAAGCTTTAGGCGAAGCTTGGTTGCCTTTAGTATACTACCCATGCTCTTTCGCTTTGGGAATTTTTCTTTCATGTTTCTTGTATTTTTAGTACAATAGCATTACCTATGGTTTCATTGGCTTAAGAAATTTTCTTTAGAGTTTCTCGTATTTATAGCGTACGCGTGGCTTTATCGGTGTAGAAATTTCTCTTTCAGTTTTCCTGTATTTTCTTTAATAGATTAATTCCAGGAATTTATATGCCGTAATCGGAACCTTGGAATGATTTTAATCGAATCAGCGAACACTGTTTCTGATAACCGTGTCGAACAAGTCTTAAATTGAAAAATTAGTCGAAATCTGACGTTTGAAGGATAAAAATCAAACAGATAAGTAAAAATTGAATATTTATATGTTAGATATTAAATGGGTAGTGTAAGATATTAAAGACACCGAAGACAATAATTAATATAAAATATTAATGATAATACAGTAGTAACAAGAACAGTTAAACGACAGAGATACTAAAGATAATAAGGATAATACGGAGTGGCAATAAAGTAACGAAGTGACGCTAGTAAAGATAACAAAAGTTACGGAAGATAATACAGCTAATAAAAATGCCTACTATGGACGATAAAATTGCCTTAAAAATCTTTCGAAATTTTTCATCCGTAAATGAACCAATTTCTCCAGAATAGAACTTGCCATACCTAGTTGCGAATCAGTAAACTGCTCAAGGTCACATCTCATCGTCAAATCCAATACGACAAAAGTACAAAGAATCGGGAATAGTTAATTCTGTTCAGCGTTATTTTTACCAGAGAAAACGAATAAAAATATTAATGGCGGATGAACAAAGATATTTCTTCGTTTAACCTGCTTTTCATCGCTGTTTTCGCTGTTAGCTAAGCGATTGTATATTCCATTTCCGTCTCAAGGATTTTCCTTCTTCCTCGTACGTCCATATAATGTAGCCTCGACAGAGATAATAACGCGTTGTTACGCGATTGTACATGGTTATCGAAGTTAGTCTGGTTGCGATGGTTTTAATCAGGAAACGAACAGCAACCGGAAGGGACAAATGGAAGGGAGAAGGAGATACGCGCAGCTTAACCCCGTATACGTTTCGTGTGTCTTTTTCCTTTTCTCCAATTTCCCTCTTTTTCTCTTTTCTCGTGTGGTTTTCCATTACTCTTGACCTTTTTATTTTTGCAGCCATTTACTTCTTTCTATGTGTTTCATTTGTCCCTTGATTGCACCGTTGTAATAGGTTTCAGGAACTTTTTAAAGTTCTCAGTTTATCGTGGATTGTCAAGCTCGCGCGTATTTCTTAAATTTTCTAGAACTTCCGTTCTGTCGATTCGCAAACTTTCATTTGTATCGATGGATTTCGAAACTCCTCTACTTTTATCTCTGCAACTTCTACGTTTGCCATTCCTTCAATTATAAACTATCTGTACTTGGCAGTTTCATGGAATTTCCTGCAATCTCCAGCTTCCTCCTGACCCTTTAAATCTCGACAGAATTATTAGCTTGACCGAAAAGTTTCTTCCTTTGATACGGTGATAATAGATGAACAATAATCTCTGTTTAATATTATTTTATTGAATCAAGCATGATCCATTTCGTTCTACTTTTATTATTACGTTCTTGCATAATTCAATAAACTAATATAAAACAAAAAACATTGTGCGTTTGTTATTTCCTTATAAAACGAAAGACAAACTAATACAAACGTACCGTTTCACACGATAACGTAACAACGTACAGCTTCTATCCGATAAAAGGGAAATTTGAAATTCTTCAAGCTGTGCCACTATCGATGTGAAGCAACGATATATATCCTAATACATCTATTGTAGACGATTAGTTTATGACTTCCCCAATTAGCCTCTCTGGGAATATAGAGACAGTCGAGACCCACACGAGGCCTGCACTGCGTGAAGCCGAATTTACACTGTTTCAGTTTGCAGGAACAGGGCGGATAAACACTGCTTTCGTCCGAGTATGAAACGAGAACGAAAGCAGTGTTTATCCGGCGTGTTCCTGCAAACTGAAACAGTGTAAATTCGGCTTAACGTGAAACGTGTCCATTTCGTCTATCCCGAGGCAAATATACACCCTTAAGTGGATCCTGACTGATTCAGTTGGAATCCACGCGTCTCGGCGAATCTTCTGACCTTTCTCTTTACACTTTATATTCATCCTGATAATAAAAGTTATTTGCCCGCGTTATATTAGGTTGTCCGAAAGGTTGCTTTCGTTTCATAACATTTTTTGTTTTATGTTATTGTATTGAATTACGTTTGATACATTTTATTCTATTGCTACAAAATGGATCATACATAAATCCATAAAATAATATAAAATAAAAAATGTTACAAGAAGAGCGTCACCCATACGTCACCACGGAAGTATACCTGTCACATAGATAAGGGTGACGTGGCGACGAACGTGTTATTTCATTTATGAAACGAAAGAAACTTTTAGGACAATCTAATATGTTGTAATCTCTTCTTCCATGTAAACTCTCATCGTCCTGCTATGTCTCTATTTTTCCTATCTTCTTATTTCTAACATCGCCACCCGATACTTTCGCCGGTATATCTATTTAACCATCGTACCATTCCACTGTAAGTATTCTTCTCTCTTTCTGTCAGCTGAAAGCTTGGTGAAGGCGTGCTTGGTCGACCCTGCATTGGCTCTCGTGATGCTTCCAGCTCGCTGGACCGCGTTAAAGGGAGCTTTTCACCGTCCTGTTCATTCATACGCGAGGTAAATCCTGTTCCAGCTACGTTGGATGCATCGTTTCTATCTTTCACCATCTCTTTTCCTTGTGTTCACGAGTTGTCACATGCAGCTTGTCGTTCCGTTTGATCGAGACGAATCGATAGGTTAGACTCGTGCGATCAAATTCCCTGTTATCGCATCATGAATTTCTGTAATAGCGACCAAAGGTTTGAAGTTGGAAGCGTAACGTCGCAGGACAGAGGAGAAGTTAATTGGATAATGCATTTTCTGTCAGTCATTTTTGTTACGTACGTAACAATATTTTTCTCCTGGTTATCAGGTTACTGTTTGCTATGCAACACCGTCCATAGTTCCACATATTGTGGCAGACTTTTTTAAACGCGATTTCAAATTATGTCAGAGAAATTTTGCATGACAAAGCAGTATTTGTACGTGGCTTCTTCGCGTGTTGATGTAATGTCTCGATATCGTAGCAACCTTCTAAAATGTGATTTCGAATGAAATCTTCAGAATTTTATATGCAAGAACGCTGTTTATATTATGATTGGTGGTTAACGCGACGAGTAACGCGGAAAAGACATATTATGGCTTCAGTTACTATTGCATTATTACTACTTTATTATTATCCTAATTATATTAATTACATTTACTAGAATATTGCGTTGCTATTTAATTGTAATGAATACATTAACTCATTTTTCGTAAATTCTTTATTCTTTATTCAATATATTCTTTATTCAATATAAAGTTCCTCGATATACTCTTTATTATTATCCTAATTATATTAATTACATTTACTAGAATATTGCGTGGCTATTTAATTATAATGAATACATTAACTCATTTCTCATAAGTTTTTGATTTTCTTTATTCAATGTGAGGTTCCTCGATATATAACTAAAACTTATTATTATGTTTCAAAGATCAGGTATTTAGGAGAAATAAAGTGACACAGATACGCGCCACTTGCCACAATATCTTTCAACTAATATGCTCGCGCAAATAAGAAGAAAATAACCACTAGATGCCGATACGCAATATTAAAAGCAATAAAAATTACGAGGGATTTATTAAAACGCTGCCGTGTATATGAAGCCATAAAACGCATAAAAGCGTCGATAAATCGGCTGGTTGGCTCGTTGGCCGCGATAAAATGGCCTAAAAGAAATTTAAACACCCTTCACGGCTAGCCACACGTTCGTCTAAGTGAATAATACGACGCTGCCGGATAATTCAGTAAAATTTACGAGCCACCGTAAACTCGAACTCGTGGCCGATCAAGATACGCTGCGAGATCGAGCGGAATACGTGAAATTTCGCGAATTTGCATCTTGCGTGACACTCGTGCGAATTCCACCGCAATTTCCTTCCTTCCTTATGCAAATGAACTCTCATTCAAACCGTGCACCGTGTATCGCACTCTAAAATCACACCAACCATTAATTTTATAATTCAGCCTTTCATAAGTTATCTGTTTCATTTTAATTAAAAACGATCCGATTGCGTAAATCGTTAAGAGAACACGCGTTCCAGACGAAGATCTTATTACGTGTCGTGTTTTTCCTGTTTGCTCTGTCGATTAATAATCAGTAAAGTGTAAAGTAAAAAATTACTAACGACAGATTAGAATAAGTATCGTAATGTACGCGAGTAATAATTATATTTTGTTACTTAGTTATACAATAATTATATATGCAAGTATATACAGGTAATTTTATAATAAAAAAAAACCACGTGAATTTCATCAATTTATATCTTTTTTCCAAGAGCTAATTTTTTTATGCTTTCATTGATTTCCCGGCCAATTTAACAAACAATAGCTATTAATGGCCAACAAGATACCACTGCGAACGAACAGAGTAACTGAGTGAAATACATAAAATAAATTGCAAAGGTTGCGCGGATGCTGATACAAACTAAAACAATTCCTATTGTTTTTCGAGAATATGCCACAAGCTGCAGGAATAACAATAGCCGATAAAGTTGCATAGACCGTTGGAATAAACGCGTCATGGTCCAGTAAGTTGGTAGATGGACGTTGCTTTGGTGCAATGGCACGTGGCCAGCAGGGTCGAAGTTGTAAATTCTTCTTCTTTTTTTTTTTTTTCACCGACCACGAACCTTTTCCACGATTTACGATCGCGCCACGCGATTCATTTCTTGGACGTGGCTTTAATTTCCTACGGATCTTCAACGAAGACAACGTCTGACAGTGTAGTGATACGACTACTTCAAAGTACTGGCGGTAAATCGTGAAGCAGATTTACGGTTCCTTTGTAGCTAAAAGCTTTCGAGCAACGTTTCACGAAAAGTCCTCGCTATTCACTTCGTGGGAATCGTAGTTAGCACCGTTTGGATAATTAGAACGTAACCATCGATGCGGATATTTAAGAAAATAAAGCAAATAAGCTGATGTGCTGGTCGCCATTCTGTGTTAAAATTTCCTTTTGTCTTCTCCAGTTAATATAACGCATATTTTTATTTAGACATATTGCAAAAGCTATAGTATAAGACACAATTTAATTAAGCTTAAAATATAATTATAAACGATGTCATATATTAATAGTTATGAATGTAACTATAAACATAATTTAATTTGATTAAATATAATTATAAGATACATACAGGACGAGTTAAAAGAATATGCGATATACCGAAGATCACAGTGGTTTGTATTTTATAATTAGCTAGTTTCCCATTTTTGTATAATGTAAATAAGAATTTAAATTCACAGAATAGATATGCCACACCTACACATGCTTCCTACGCTCGCTGTATTTTCAGAAAATATAATTAGTCGCCTTTATGGAATGATTAAAATTTTTGCCCAGTATACTACGTTTGTTAAGAACATTAATAATTATCCGATACTATCCTTATACTTATACGAAATACTTGTAGCATCTGAAAGCGTTAAAAGGAAGCAAAACATCCCTAGACCAGTAAAAGCTTTCGTTCCCTAATCTTCTTAATGTATAACGCTTTTTTATCCGTAAAAGAAATATAGCGCTTCTATAGCTCCAAGAGAGTCTTGAGAGTCTCAAATATAGAGATATTTCCCTTAAATCCTCGGTGGACATTTTCCGTAGAAACAAACATTGTTAGCAAATTTTAGATTATCTTCGTTTTCCATCCAAGTTGTATATATTTATATATATATATAACAAGAAAAGTCACTTTTCTGCCTAGAGTAAGTAGGTGTTTTTCCAGAATTTCCCAAAGATGTTGCGTGTTCGAAGGGAATCAGCTTTTGCAAATCCTATATTTCGAATCTGACGTCGGTGGAGCTTATGGCGTGGCTCGTGAATAGCGAGAATGGCAGCTGGATACGGTCGACTTGGCACAATACCCTATTTCCTATCGAAATTCCTACATTTTCACAAAAATCACCGCTAAAGTCACATTTTAAGGAGCATCGACAATAAATGTTCCTTTTCACGCGAAAATTTGAAAGAATAGAAGCTGGGAATTCAAATATTAGATCAAGTTGAAGAGAAAATACTTCTTCGTTCTTTACACACGATTCTAACTGTCACGTCGATAATAATTATTCCAGGAAATTGGCTTTAGTCTCATTTCAAACGGCATACCTTTGCCCATAACAGAACAGAACAGTCAAAGTGTGAAATCAATTTTTCTGCGTTTTATAACCCGTCAAATACCAAATCATTTTCGAGTGGCTTCCTTTCATTCGGGCTGCGTAAGCCATGGTTTATACAGGAAGATTATACATCGACCTATGATATTCCGAGACATTTCACAATCGAGTCTTGTTCTACAACGGTTCTAAATGGAAAGCCCACGCAATGTTTTATGTGTTAGCCCCTTTTTACCACAGCACGTCACACACGACTCGTCGAGCTGCAAGAACTATTGACCCCACGCAACAAGAAGCAGAGACGATTGATGAAATCGTACAAAACAAGTTTCAGCATTAAAATGTCAAACAGCCAAGCTAATCGTTTTAGTTAATTCCGTAAGAAAGGGAAATGGTCCGCTCGTCCCTGTGCCATATCTACTCATAGACACATTCTACTTGCCAAATCTTGGAAAGAAAACGTCACGTTTTAACCATTCATCAGTATCTTCAGGAGAATCTCTAAATCTCCATGATCCAGCTCTTCTAACGTCGAGACCCTGATCAGAGTCTGTCCCCGACCGGTAGATGGTCCACGGTGAGTTCCACGGCCGTTCTATCTTCGTAAGAAAAGAAAAAAAGAAAGAGGGAGCGCAGGTCGATAGGATGACCTTACTTAAGCGCAGAGAAAGATCGTCGAGGCTGTATCATCCGCTCTTTCCTTCCCGTTGTTACGTAATCGGCCTCTAGGAGGCTCGGTTGAGACGCGACGATAGCTTCGACGGACGGCAATGATCGAGAAACGAGGTGGTGGGACGAGCCACGCGGCCGCTACGCGAACAGCGTGGTGGCACGTAGTCCACGAAGAAGAACACCACGAGTCTGCCTCCGATGCGACTACTGGCCGGAAGTGGCCACTGTGGATCCGGTCACTCGACGTCGATGATACGTGTACTGTGTTTTCATCGGTATCAACCAGATAATCGACGATTTTCTTCAGACGTTGAGCGGTTAGTGGATCGTTTTCTTCGCGAGGACGACGTTTGGAATTGTTTGAAGCGAACATTGGAATTTGACAGACGACGAAAAATTTCAGACAGCTGGAGGATTTTATTTCTCTTAAGATACCGAACAGTCGGTGAACGTTTTCCCTTTGTGAAGAGAACGTTTGAAATTGTTTGAGGTGGACGCTAGAATTTGATTATCGACGAGGAATTTCCGGCAGTTCGAGCATTTCCTTGCGTGAGAATCGTTTTCTGAAAGATATTGAACAGTTAGTGGACTCTTGGGAACAGTGTTCGAGTTTGTTCGAAGTGGATTTTTCAACCAAGTCAAACTTTGGATAATTTGAGAATCTTTCCTTTTAAAATACTGGACAGTAAGTGAATTCTTTTCGTTGCTAAGAGAGTGTTTGAGTTTGTTTGTACATCCTGGCATCTGATAGAGGATTTTGAATGGTACAAGGATTCTCTTAATTCGGAATCTCATCCTTTAATATATTAGCAGTTACTGGATTCTTTCCTCAAAATTAATAAGAAGAGTGTTTCACTTTGTTCGATGTGAAGACTAGAATTTGGCGAAAGAGCAGTTTAAACAATTCACTGATTTTCTTGAATAAGTATCTGTTTGTTTAAGACATGAAATAGTTGAAAGATTCCCTAGGAGGAATGTAAACAATTAGAAGATTCCACAGGAAGAATATAAACAATTAGAGGATTCTGTAGAAGTCTGAGAATGTTTGACTTAGATTGAAGTGATCACTCGTGGATGTTCAATTTGGAGGTACACGCTTCTACCTTGGAAGAAAATGGATGGAAATCTTCGAATACTGAAACGTTGCATGGAAAAGTTGTAAAACAAATCTTGAACAATTAGAAAATTCCCCGAAGAAGATTGTTTATGCTAATTAGAGGCAGATGCCGGCAGACCTTGAATCTCGAAGAACAAACGAGTATCGTGATTCAGGCAGAAGAATGAAAAATACACTGTGAAAATTGCGGAAGAACCTGACGAATTTGAAAAAACAGAGAAGAACACAGTCGTGGTTGTTTTAAGGTAGAAATAATCGAAAATTATTTATAATCTTTTAATTATATAATTTTTGGAGATAGTTGGATAGAGGATGGAAAATTCAGAAAACCAAATTAATTTCACTTTCAGTGAAATGCAATATAACGCATAATCAAGACATTCGCAATCTAAACGACGAGTTAGCTCGTCTTTTCAAGTCGACGGGAAAGGAACTGTCGAGAGAAGGCGAATCTTCCGTCGAATAGAATTGGGATAAAAATACATAAATATAGAAAGAAAAAAAAATCTCAATGGAATGTTATGGAAATGTAGAAATAAAATGTGACTAATCTGATAAACCTTGAACTTTGTCCAGTAACGCTGGTCAGTTTTCTGTGATCGATGTCGATTCTCGTTAATCACGAAGTCACGGTGTCACAGCGTTTGATTTAAACAAACAAACATCGTGAACTTTGATGTCCGATCTGAATTTGTCTCTCTCTCTATGTGTTTTCTTTTTTTTTTTTTTTTTATTTTTTTGTCTTTGCCTGATTATAAAGTATGATTTAGAAATAACGAAAGACGAATATTGGCTCGCGAGCTTTGGCATTTCTTTCCTCTTCTCCGAACTTCTTCGGCCAGGTAAACATCATAATTCCTAGAACACGGGTGAGCTGATATTTGGTTTGAATATTATCGAGTAGACGTCGATCAGAATTCCATAATTACGATAAATTTCGCAGTCCATTGAAGCTCAGCGAGCAAAAAAGGAATTCTGTATCAAGAAAATTTAAATTTTCACCAGGTATATATCTTTCCTTCGATTTGAAATTTCAATTCACTCGTCGAGATTTCTTAAGGCCCGAAGCCACAAGCGCGTGTATTATTCTTTTCGTGTTTATTGTTCCTTTTGGAATTCTTGACGAGTCGAATGCACGATCGATGTTGGCAATAGAAACGTCAGCTTATTTCATAAGCGTGACGAATAATATTTACGATAATTCGAAACGTTGAACGTCAGTTCGAGACGTCAAACGTCATAACAATTTTATCTCGTCGAGTTATCGCAAATTCTGAAAAAAAAGAGAAAAAGAAAAGAAAGAGCAAGAGGAAACGAAGAAAAAAGAAACGAAAGATAGAATCGCTTAAAATATTCGACTGGGTCGGACTGGACGTTAATTTTCGATGATTAAATAAACCCCGCATACGTCACTAAATTGATATCGAAATGTTGTCGGTTTGTTTAGTTTCCCCAGCTGTGTTTAACATATAACGCGAACGTTTACACATGTGTTGCGGATATTCGCAACGAACCGATGCAAATTTCACGTGTAATCGATGGCCGGTACGAATGCCAGAGAAAAACGAACATTGCCGTCTAATGGAACGAAAACGAGGTAATGCGATGGGCAATCGGTACGATACTAACCGACGTGTTCCTACGTGTGAGTAAATCGAAAAATGGGTATTTCCGCGATATGAAAATTTCCTCGCTGGTAGAGATGTCTTTTTTTATCGTTGTTTCTGAAACTGTCAATTAAGATCGTTATTCACCGTTTACCGACGTTAGAGAGCTTCGGAGCTGTCGCCAACAATTTCTGCGACTCTTCGCGACAAATTTATATTTTTGGATTGTTATCATTGCACATTGACGTGCAAAATCAAAGGATCGCTAAATTTCCCATGAAGAATCGTCGGTTTTTAAATCGTTAGAATTTCGTGAGAAAAGATCACGGTGTATCTTGGATTATTATAGTCCGTCGGTGGCAAACTTTTCATTTAAATTCCAATAAAACGACGACAGAAAATCGTACGTCAAGTTGGACGAACTCGTTCTAAGGGGGTGGCTTCGATTTTCGACTTCACGTTGATGAAGAATATTTTTCCGTGTCCGCAGAGACGTTTCGATTTGTACAACTTTCGATAAGTATTTTCACTTTCCGATCGGCTACACGACGTAGAAAAGCATCATTGTGAAAAATGTACCCGAGGATCGTTGTACGATTTTCTTTATCACGAAATTGTGACAGTTTCAACGTGGATAATATTTCCTTGGGAATTCCGTGATTTTTTAACTTTGCCACGATGGATTTACTTATATAGTTCGTTTCTCGTTTAATTTTCACGTTTTTGTTTATTCGCGGAAAAATGGCTTGTAATTGACGTAATAATTCGAGGTTTTACGGAGTCAGAACGATTTTATATTCTCGTAATTTTAGAATTCTTTCTCCACCCAGTGCCGATTTACATCTGAATGTTTTGCGATCTCGGTGTCTCGTGATTTTAAAATATGAAATTTCATATTACGAAGATTCATAGCTTGCATATTACCTTAAAGAGTATTCAACGTTGTAGGAAGATGGTGACGCGAAATTTCCATTGCCGGAAGGTTGAACGGCCTGAAAGGACGGAAAACATCTTTGCATATAAATCGATGGTATACATACAAATAAGACGAGATAAATTAGCGTCACCAGCCGTGGATCCTTCAGACGCGCTCTCCGACTTTAATTAATACAGAAAACGAAAACGTGATCGCGAGATAATACGATATCTTCTCGAGGAATTCCTCTCGCGAACCCACCGCGTTGACCTAACCTTTCGATTAGACTGTGAGACAGAGTCGTCTGTTGCGACGAATGAACCGTGTTTTCACAGAAAAAGTCAACCGATATTTTAATTCGACGAGATTTAGATGCAACTCGAACGGACGAGCAATATTTTCTGCCGACAAAGCAACATTCGACTCTTTACGAGTCTTTGAACAACTTGCAGTCGCGATGAATCTCCTTTTCTTTGAACTTTATCGAAACTTCGCAACAATTTGTTTGGATTTTCGAAATATTTTGAAATGCAAAGATATCCTCCGTTTCAATCGTATCATCCGTTTTACATGTTTGTGAAGTATTTACGACAGACGTAAAAATAAATGAAACGAATCTGTTCTACATTTAAGCATTCGAATGTTATTCTAGGAAACGTTGGTTTAAGTATTGCGTTTTGTATGAAAGAAGATGTTCTTGCGAGCTGAAATTTCATGCATAATACATGGAAATGGTAAGTAGCGTGTGCATCGATATCAATCTAATCGGTTCACTGACTGAACGTTATTCAATGCGTTGCATACCGGGCACGATGCCGCTAGGGAAGACAAATGGTGTCACACGTACATACTTAATTGATACGCGTCGGTCTGCCTATGCTAGTTATCGCCATTCCGTGATTTATTACGGCACCAATAAATCGGAGCATAATGCGTGTGACAGTCGACGGGTTAGTGACCAACTAATCTCGAGTTCCAGAATCATAGTATTCGAAAGTTCAAATGGTTTACTCTAGAATTCTGAAGTTCTGCAATTTATCGCAGCTTTTATAATTGTGCAGTTTAATATTTTTCGAGTCTCAGGATTTTTTAATCGCAGAGAATTCTCGGATTTTAGAATGTCCAATTCTAAAGTTGTAGAACGCTCGATTTTTAGAGTTTAGACGCTTTAAGGTCCTAGAGTTCCCGAGATATCGGGACTTGGTTGCTAGAGTTCTCAAAGTCCAGAGCTCTGATATTCCCAATCAACAATGTTTAGAGTTCTGATGTTGTAAAATTCAAGAATTGCAGATTTTTGAACTCTTCGCATTCCAAATTTAGAATATGTCAATGTTCCAAAGTTCCGGCTCTTTACAGTACAGAACTTTGTTATTCGAGTTCTAAAGTGCTGGATTCCAGAATTCGAGAATGCAGGCCACTTTAGAATCGTGAAGCTCGAGTTCTACATTTCCGAACTTCTTTATTTGATAGAACTCTCGAGTTCGACAGATCAGAGCACTCTAGAGTGCCAAAGTTCGAGTTCCCGAGTTCCAAGGTAACTTATCGACTTTGACCGTCCAGAGCACTCTATGGTTCTAAAATTCGAGTTCTAGAGTTCCGAATATCAGATCTCTAAAATTTACGTGTTCGTACGTCCGTAAATTTCGAGATTTTTAGAATTCTCTATAACATTATCTACCTCAAGAATTCAAGATTTATGATTCTAAAGTTCCAAAGTGCATCAACACTCGTGTTTTCCAACTTGTCGTACTCTCGATCAATAGAATTTCGAGCACACGATTGTCGAAGAAACCAACGAACGACAAATTGACCGCGACGCGATTAATCACCAAAACTAATTAACATCGGCGCCTCTTCGATAGCAATCAGATCGATAATTCATTAGTGCAAGGTTGAGGAGAAATGGCGAATGCGTCGCGGCTCTATTATGCTTTTTTCACTTCGTGATATTAATCGTTGGAAACCGGATCAATTAACAGTGCTAATTAGCGTTCGCATCTATGCATCTCGCTTTCAAATTCAGATAGAAAACGATATAATACTTGGTTCTTTGTCAGACGAAGAAGATCGCTGACGGCAAAAATATCTCTTGCACAGAGAGAATTATATTTTGATGGAATTGTTCAACGATGAGTGCGAAGAGAATTGAAATGATCATGCTGGTGGAAAATTTCACTCGAATATTATACCGAATTTGATGATCGTTGCCGGAATGCTTCTCGTGAAATTGCGGCATAAGTTCATCTTATTTCTCTGTAGGTATACAGAAACTTTCACAATGCAGAGTATTTATATAAACGAAAGTGGAATTTAATAATTCTAGAACTCAGAAATTACGGCAGATATTGTACGTACGTCGTACACATCTCTAAAGGTGTTTCTCAAATCTGTTTTTACTTTCCTTTTAGCCATTATCAGCGATGAAATTGGTTGAATATTCCTCTATATTTCAGCAGAATTAAACTTTCCAATAGAGCTCATCATCTTTTGGATAATTTTGACGTATATTTTAACGTTAAACGTAACAAGAGTAAATCAATTGTATCGTAATTACACAAAGAAAATTTCTTTTGCCTGTGAAACGAAGATTATTCTAATAGCTAATCCGAATAAATGAATATGAGAAAATAATGCAAAATTATTTTCACGAAACTCAAACGATAAACAGTGTAATACAGAAATAGAAGCTACTTATAGCGCTGAAATAGAACTCAGAAATTGTACGCCTTCGAGTGCGCACGGAATTTCATCCTTGTAGACAGTGGATATACTCTCGAGTGCGTTTGTATGTTGGCTCTAAATCTGGATCTCAAGTTGAGCGGTCGATAAGTGCGCGATGATTCGTCTTAATGCGTTTGATCGCTTGTATCGTAACATGGATAAGTGTTCGCTGAGATACAGGCCTGAAACAGATGCACAGAGTTTAATTTTGGAAACAGGAATAAGAACTGCTAAAACCGGGAGAAAAATTACATTCATCCATACTCTTTCTACCGATATCGATTTCCTTACTTTTCTTCATGCTGTCGTGTTTTCTCGTTTATTTTCTAACATTAAGAAATATCTTCGACCGGAACAAAATATAAGAAAGACGTTATTGGTGTACACGATCTCTCGCTTCGATCTTAAACATCTTCGAAACGTTACGAATTCCTTTCATAAAACGAGAGCGAGATCGGAATATTAAAATTACAGGATCATGCAGCAACATCAACGTAAGAATTGCCAAATCTTTATCGAAATTCTATGTCATTCCGTGGATTCCAGTTGGATTTTACATACATAAATTAGATTTCACAGACTGAGTTTCAGAAATATTCAGAAAGGACGCGTTCGAATAAATCTCTTTCTTTGCATTTGCTCGTCTGTCTTATTACCGAGTACCTTTCGTCTGCTAAAATAAGATCGAAGCACAAAGCTTGAAGAATCGTGGCGAGGCTCAAACTTCAGCATAATTCACAGCTGCAAATCATGGCTTAACCGAATCGCATACAGCATCCCGTATAATCCAATAGAACAACGACAGAAACACTCCATAAACCGTGCAGACAACAAGTCCCAGTGGCCGTCATCCGAGGTCTGGCTTCAGCAATCGCAGGTCAAACTCGGTAAAGCTCGCTCGGATAAGAAACTCGTTAAGGATAAGAAATTCGTTTATATAGAGAATAGTAGCGTTTCCACTACACAGACCATAGTAAAGAGTAATGTTTATTGCCAAGCAGAGAGAGTTACGGAAGTTGGTTGCAACTGAACGCTCGGAGGGATCCCGCCGTTTAGACGGTCTAAATAGCTGGAACAGCTGCACCACTTCCACCGAGTGGCCGTATATCAAGTTCTTAACAATAGGAGGACAGGAATTCTCTCGGTGCCAGGGATGTCGGATAATGGGTTGGCTGGCCGCGAACTTCCACGTGCGTGCTTTTCCAAGGCTGCCATTGGTAACACTGACTGATGGCAATTAGCTCTTTTACTATCGGAATGGGTTTTAATGCTTGGAGGGGCCGTGTGTTAAGTTTGATCAACTTGCTCTTACAATTTCTTCTCGCCTTCCTGTCCTTCATCTTGCTATTGGTTCACGTAGTTTCACAGTGGATCATGAGGATATATGAAATCTTTGACGAACGTATCACGATGTGTTGTAACTCCGCGTTCTGAGATTTTGTTAGCACTCTCATGTTTATCGTAGCGATAAAGTTTGGAACTAGAGCGAGAATGAACGTCAAAGCTGCAAGATTGTTAACGTGTCATCAACTGTCGATGATCCGTTAACTGATAAGTCTCGATATTCAACGAGATCATCTTTAACAATGTACAGTATAGTAGTTAAGAAAAATATTAGCACAACGTTGTACCTATTAGGACATTTGTATAGTAATTGATCAGGCCCAGTGTTAAGTTTCGGATTTTCTGGTAGTGCTTTTATCCAACTATGAAGGTTTGATATCATGAAAATGAAATGTATAGAACCGGATGGAAAAACACTGTAAGTGGAAAATAAGGGTAGCACAAGGCGTCGTGTAGGTTTGCGGAGTAAATATCTTGTAGCTTCTATGTAGATTTTCAGATTTGTTTGAAATTCGAACAACATAATCATGACAGTCGTGTCTCATTACAAATCCAATGAAGTTTCAAGATGTTTTCTATAACACGTGCGACCTATACGCGAAAATTTTCTACCGTAGCTGTTCAAACACATTTGTGAGTCATTGTATATCGACTTAACCGCAGCCTAAGATTTCCACATGGTCGAAGAAATATTATTAAATGAAAAACTTCTCGTTCAATTGTCTGACCCTTCACGGCGATAGACTTCGTGTCGTAAATGTTTAAACGCGCTTAAGTACACCAAGGCTAACGCCTTTAAGGCTTGACGGTATTATTATTCCCACGGGTATAAGTCAGAACTTTAAACGGTGCTGTATCTATCTAGTTGTCTGTTTAGTAAACCGTTTGGCAAGTGTAAACCCGGCTATCCACGGTTTCCTCTGGAATCAATTTTCCCGTCAGCGTTTTCAGACGTTACAAGCAACCGTTGGAATTTATGCGATGCCATAAAACGTGTGTCCCATAGGGGCCGCTCTTGCGTCAGTATCTGTCGCAATAATCTAGTAACACGACGTTGATGGCGCGGCGTCTTACAGCGCGGTATTCGAACGAGGATTCGCGACAAAAGTCAAAACTCGCGGGCTACGTTGGCAGACCACGTCCGCAGAACAGATTCGCACGTTCACGGACCATATTCGCACATTTTCACGTTCCACTGTACGGCATTTGAATGACGATTCGGGACAAAAGGGCACGTTTGCAATGTTCCAGGCCACGTTCGCAGTTATACGAGACACATATCGGGACATGCATCTCATATATGCGGAAGTAGCGTGTGTTCCGCTGCCTCGATATTGAAAAGGATTCTTAAGCTATTCATATATCTATATATGCGGTATATGGAATTATTCATATGTACATTTGTTTGTTTATTTATTTATAATTACTTAATATATCGTCGAATTATACATGTATAATTTTTAGACACTTTTGCCTCGTATTAACTCTATATATTTATATATTAACACTTTGACTGCCACACAGAAATCATGTGTTTCGCTGAGGACGCCAAGGGAATATTTCTATTACTCAAAGCATATAATGGCAAAATCTTTTACTACAATTATTATCACGATATAGGTAATTCTTTTTCTGTAATACACGCGTTTAGAGATTACATTTCGTTTATTAACTTTTATCCAAGTTTAAAATCATAAGAAGCTTAAAATTTCTGTTGGATTGGCAACTAAGCGACAGCGGATTTTGTCAATACCACCTAATGACAAAATCTGCAATCGCTTAGTTGCCAACCCAATACTTCGTTTAGATTATGAACGTTATTAACACTTTGACTGTCACGCTAAAATCACATGTTTCGCTGAGGACGTCATGAGAGTATTTTTATTATTCAAAGCATATAATGGATAAATAATAATAAATTGATGATCTAAGATAACATTCTTCCCCAATGGACCGTTTATCTTATTGGTGGTCACGGGTGGCCACCGTGGCGTCTTGCTAACGGTTGATAGCGACATATTATAACGAGGCTTCGTTTATTTCAACAAACCATTCGCATTCGTTATTTCGTCGTAAGCAAAACGTGCAGAATATATCGTTGAAACGTGTAGAAGATATTAGTAAACAGTATTTGCTCATTCTATGTATAATAGTAAGGTATGTTCACGTTTCTAACTTCGATTATATGATTATAAAGCAGCATTTACGATTATTTTCTAAGCTGTGTTTATAATAATATTCGTAGATTAGCCCTCAAAGATATGGATGCAAACACAGTACACCGTTAGATGCAAGATTTGTTCTCATTTTTTTTTTATTCATGTTCTAATAAAAATGTTTAATTGTTCAACCGGGCACTTCTTATTTCAAAGTATCTTCTATTTATCGGTTATATTCAAAATGTCCTAACTGTCAATTTTCATACAATTTTTACAATCGTAAAAAGTTCAAGCGCACGGGTCATCAATGATCACAGTGGCGTCACAGGAAAAACCGTAACTGGTTATATATGACCAACGTGGCAGTCAAAGCGTTAACTACGGTTATCATTGTTATCATTATCATCATTATTATTATTGTGATTATTATCGTTATCAGTTTTGTATAACCAAAACTGACTTCAAAATATCGAGGTCTCAATTTGAAAATATTGCAGAGGACGTTTAGTGGCTCTGATAGAGAAATCTTTTCCGGGACAGGAGCACCAGAAGTTCTCCCTGTATGCGACAGCCGGCCGGAAGGAAACGAAAGGATTGGATGGAGGATTTAAAGAAAAACGGCCACGTTTGCAGGTTTTCACGTTCGTGTCGCGTTCACAAGAACGATACGCGACGAGACGACATCGTCTTTTTCTTCAAATTCTTTGTTCTTTTTGACAGATTCTTCTAAACCAATAGCGTTCCTCGAAATTGGTTTTCTTAGAGCGTAGGTGTGCACCGAAGTATTCGAATCAACAGTATTATTCGTCGCTAGATTTCCAAATTACATACATGGTCAGAGCAATGGATTTTTTATTTTAATTTTGATAATTGACAAAAATATACAAGCGAATTTTGACGCTGAAAATTTATGTCGATTTTTCTTCAAGTGGAAACACGATTGTGTGTATGTCGTAGTTAATAATTATAACTATTAGTAGTAGCTAACTATAGTTAACAGTAACAGTAGCTAATTCTTGTATGCCAGAATGAATAATTATTGTATAACATGTGGCATAAGTGTTATCAAGATTTCGAGAATTTCAATCTTATCTCTATTTGATGCTGTTTCACTTTGTTAACATTTAACCTTTACCTTGGCAGTTACTCATTTAATTTAGCATAATTGCGATAATATGCATAATTTATCGTATTGAGTTTAAACACGTTGCAACACGTCAACTTTACCAAAGTTTTTAAATCTTAACTGTTGCAGTTATTTCTCGTTCTCGTTGAATTTCAACGTTTTATTAATGTTTTAATATTCCAGTATCTTTAATATTTATTTAACCTTAATAACATCGAAATATTTAACGCTTATTTTGATAATAATTCTCAAGACTATTACATGCCGAAGACCATTAACGTTATCATTTTTGCTGGATCACCGGCCGCCTTCCATTATTTGGAGCGACACGACATTAATCAATCTACCAAGCATCAAGGTCACTAATGACGTAATATCGCCAAAATGTGTCCGATCGAGGATGAACGTTATTTGACATTCCCTGATGTCAACGTCGTCGAAAGACACGCTTTCCTTTGCCAATATTTCGCAAGCATTGTCGACGTCCCGTATAATAAAGTTACAGCTTCGAGGTTATCGTTTGTCGCGTTATTCGTACCATTTTAATTAGTTATAATATTTAACGACGCTTCTGCTAATTAATATTTAGCTGGAAAATACAATTTTTTAAATCGCAATGTTCCGTATTACGAATAATCTAATTTCTAATTTTTATTCGAATTTTCTATCTCAGTTGTGCCTACGAAATTCTGTTTTCTTTTCTTCGCAAAAAGATTATCGAAATCCTACTTATTATCGCAGCAGGTCGCCTTTTTCAAAGGAAGAGGATTAAAATCGATTTGCTTTTTCGCTCGGAAGAATTACTTAAGTGTCACCTATAATCACGCGAAACGACTCACTCCTTTTTCGCAAGAAGATTACATTTAAATGCAATCTGTAATCACACGGAATAATTGTTTCTCTGATTTTTTCCCAAATCCACTTTTCTTCATCTTCCAAAGGAATCGTAGCTCTTCTCCGACGGAGAAAGAAATAATCACGTAAATCGCATAATTTTTCTGCTCATCGCAAGAACAAGATTATTCGAATACACTTGTAATAACGCGATAGCGAAAACCACGGACGAGACGTTTTATCGCAAGAAGAACTCTATTTCTATGGACATAATGGATCACGTGCAGCCTTATATTGCACGATTCCTCGCATAGTTGGCGCACCAGGTCGTGCAGTTTCCGGCGGAAACACGCGCAATTAGCGCGACCCTCGGCTTTCTCCTCAAATTCGATATTTCATGTCACGATAGTACTTAAACTTGAGTCAGTGCTGGAAAAGAAACATCGAAGAAATGAATCGAGTAAATGCCTCATGGACGTTACACGTGTTCATTGGAGAAAAGATCGATCGTGACCGTGCTTATGAATACTGAAATTTCCATACGTTCGTGGGCGTTCTCGAGCCGAAGTGCGAATAAGAAAAGAAAATATCGTCTGAATTCTTGGAACGTTTTAGGAAAATTGTCCCTTAGGCTCGAACAATTTGTATAAATAAAGCGATCAGCTTGGACTTGGTAAACATGACTGGTCGATCAGAATCAAGCGGAATTTTCTATTCCCCATTATCTTTATGTAGCAGCTCGTGAAAGTGTTTGAGCGATAGTAATTGAGCAGTCAGAAGTTATTGGATTGGTAACTAAGTGATTGCGGATTTTATCGATACCACCTAACGACAAAATCCGCAATTACTTAGTTGCCAAACCAATAGAATTTTTATGTACGACGTGTCGTAGGAAACTTTTGAAATTTCATTAGCGCCATAATCGATAGACCGCGAATTTTTATGCAAATTCGTATCTTGGAGGATATGAAAAGGTGGTGTCTCGGTAGGAAATTATTTTACCTAGCTATAGCTAGTTTCACCTGGTAAGTATTATAGGAAACACTGTACATTGGATATTCTATGTATTTTTTCATATTGCGTACAAAATTCCTATAAGCATTTCCTTTATAATATAAATCGTTTACCTAACTTCCATTTTTATTAATTGCATTTATGAAAATAAATTTATGAATTTGCGTAACCATCCACGGTCCATTTTGCTATTTATATTTTATTACCACATTTTACTATCTGTAGATATAACACGAAACGTAGGATTGAAGGATTAAATAATAAATTAAATAGCAAACGAAATAGATGTTCTTCTACGCTAAGATCATCGAAGTGACTAGTTTAGAACGACCCGAACATCTTGCAATTGGTATTCCTTGCGAGTGATCCAGCTTTCTGATCACGGCGTCACCACCCACGAGCACGTCGATTAATTAAACGGTGATATTTCCAGACGGCTGACAAGGCCTTGGCGAACATTCTTTTTAATCAAAATTGCGACATGTTTACGCGTAATCCCACGCATGCAACGATATCGCCTTGTTTGTCTCGTTTGTCTGTACGCGTCCACATGAGGCAGGAGGTCAAATTCAAACGTCAAACGTTAAGGCTCGTTTAAACGCGTGCAACCGTTTAGTCGAGTGGCGAGTAATTTGCTAACTTGTTGTGTGTGGGCGCTGAAATTTAGTCGAGTAGATCGATAAAACGATTTAATCGAGTAGATCCATTTGATTAGATTTGCCTGGTTGTATACGGTGCTTCCATCATACTCGCTACTAACCAACTAAACTTGTTACTAAACTCTACTAATTCCAGTTACTTTCTACGTACTAAACTCCAATACCTAACTAAACTTCAATAGTAGTTGCCTTATAATTGTAATTGGCTCGGATCATTGGATGGTGGTTGCGCGTCTGAACAAGATCGCTTAAAGACGATCGATTTAGAAATTTGCCGTGAACGTGAAAAATGAATGGATTTGTTTGTAGTAAAACAGTTCAATCGGAATTTGTCTACCCCACCAGGCTTCTTCTTTGACCTTATTATTAACCAACTAAACTCGTAACTAAACTGTGTACTAATTCACTTTCTATGTACTTGAACTGTTTAGTTAGCAACAGCAATTGGCTACTCGTCGCTCGGCTAAATTATTCGACGCGTCTGAACGGATCTGCACTGTTGACGTCGATGTTAATTATTATTCCATCGTTAGAAATTATCTCGGTGACGCGGCAGAAGCTTCTGGCAGGCGTGAACGAGGTCAGAAAAGCGACGTCACTTTACGGTATGCTTCGCCTCGCCATAGTGGAAACTTTTTGAATTATGTGTTGCGTGAAATAAACACTGACAACTCGCAATTAGAATTTTATTTATAGCCGTACGTACGAAGTAGTATGCTGATACGCGGTAATAGAAATTTATTGCTATGGGAAATGTCATGAAGCCCGACGTTTACAAAGGTTAGCAGAGTGAAAATGATAAGATACGCAAGCTGTAGTCATCACGTTCTTCCCTTACAGTCTTCACCTTCCATATGTCCTATGTAATTTCAATCTCTGCGCCATTTATTTTTAACGATCCTCTTTAACGATTTTCTATTTTATCCGCCACACTACTCGATACTTATGTCACCTTCGTTTCGAATACTACGAGCTTGTTAAGATCATGTCGGCCAGATACTCGGAGCCGATCGGATCGTATTTCGCGGCGGATATCGTAAGCACAGGCATCGAAATCACCGTCGAATTTCCTAAGGGGCTTCGTAAATTATCGTTATATATACAGTACTTACACGGAACCAATTCCCCAAAGGGAATTGCCCGCCGCAAGACGTTTGCGCGCCTGTTTCGAGGTCTTCGCTTGCAGCATGTTTCACTCGCCTCCTTGACAAACGCTGCAAATGGCAAATGATTTACAGCAGGAACGTTAATCGATTGGATCAATCCATGAGCGATGTACAAAGAAACTTGTTAACGCTAATTAGTCGAACTAATGAGTTACTATCCGAACGCGTCCAGTTTATTCGTTGCTTTTTGCGTAAACGACTTTATTGCTTTGGTAAAAAGCTATGTATCTTCTCGTGAATTTTACATGGACGTGTGTTAGATGTGACTGTTTTTGGATTGATATTAAATAGCTGTAGTCGTAGTTACAAATGAAATAAGATGGCTGTATAATTCTTCCATATCTACGTACGATAAAAATTATAATAAAAGATACGAGCAAAAGGAAGAGGCCAACAATTATTAGGTCGTCCGAAAAGTGTCTTTCTTTTACAGACAGTCTTTTACAACGACGCGTCCTTATACAAACATTAAATCTAATCTGTCAGACGTTGTGATCTTTATTTAAATTAATTAATTAATTTAAATGGATTACACGCAATTCGATAAAATAATATAAAAAGGAAACACAAACAGTTTCTTCTGAATAATCTTTTATTTTTGGCTTTGAACGATGGAATAGAAACAGTTTTATATATAGATATACATATAGTTTGAAGAGGATTTCCTTAAGAAAAAGTACCTCCTGTTTCTTATTTCTTCGAGCGAACAGCGATGCGCAATGATATTCGTGCACTATTTCTTGCATAATTTCTTATTCTTGAATTTGAAAGATGGAATTGCAACGAACGGATTAGCGTTCGGTATAATTTTGCATACTTTGTTAACTTCCTCAACGAGTATTTCGTCAATGTCAACGAAAAATGTTATGCTTTAAAGGTGTACGATACGAAACTTGCAACTATCGTCCATTGGATGTATCAAAAATTCCCTTGCGAAGCTGGTTAGCAACTAAGTGGTAGCGGATTTTGTCATTAGGTGGTAATGACAAAACCCGCAATCACTCAGTTGCCAATCCAATATATGTACATAGAATATGTATAGGGTTGTCCGAAAAGTGTCTTTCTTTTACAGACACGTCTTTTACAACGACGTATCTTTATACGAACATGAGACCTAATTTGTCAGACGTTGTGATATTTATCTTGATAGAAGAAAATGGATCATACGTATATAACGATAAAATAATATAAAATGGAAGATATTGTGCATCCATTATTTGCTTATAAAACGAAAGAAACTTTTCGGACGACCTAATACAATGAAAAATGACAAAAAAAATCCGGCAGCGTCACGAAACTGTTCATCGGTACTATACGTCATTGCGAAAAATTTGCCAAGAGAAAGACGCGTCGGTTGCAAGAACAAAGGAGCGTAAACGTCTGGTCGAGCTTGTACTTACGTACGACGAGCACGTAACGGACACGGAATGTGCATCACGACTTCTTTGCACCTGTCCGATTTATGAATACCATTCGCGTGTACGCGGATCTAACGTTTGTCCAACGAAGAAAAGGCTTCGTTACAGCAATTAAAAGCGAATGAAAAAAGAAATGTGAAACAGTAAGAAGGAAGATCGTCGTGTATTCTCGTGTCGATCGTCGATAATTTGTCGGCAAATTAACGTCTCGATTTCTCCCTCGTATTGACCGCGTTTCCTGCTTAGGCAACGTGATGATGTTTTGATCGCGACAGTGTATTATTCAGCTTAGCAAGCTATATGTCGCAACTGTGCAAAAACCGTGAAACGACTGGCGCATTCCATGTTACGAGGGAATGCTGTTACGCGAGACATACGTGCGTCGCGTAACCGATCGAATCTTTTTCGTTTCTGATCTCGTTCGCTGTGTTTCAGTTTGGCCGAATGAATCTTTGTAAAAGTAAAGAACGAAATTTTAGTTGTTGATTCAATCTTTCGTTATCGAATTCCAATTTCTCGTTCGTTTATTTGTTATCCAATTTCACTTGTTTCGTCGGTTATTCCATTTCAATTTTCAAGTTTGTTCTCGAATCTTCGTAAAAATCATCGCAGCATTTCTTAAGCTTCTCGCGAAATACATACTTTGTACTGTACTAAACATTATTATTATACAGAACAGTGTATTATTTGTATCATAACATTCAGTACTACGTTACAGTGCTATACATTTTACAATGTAGTTGTGTATTAACGTGGTCAAATGAGAAGAAAAAGCACTTTACGTAAGCCGACAACAATGTGTTAATATTATACCGTGATATTATACAGAAGAAAATCAATTTAATATAATAAGCGTCTTTCAAAATCTATTCAACATACAATATATAAAATACTACTAAATCCTTCCATTCGATTCATACACCCATCATCCGCGCTTGCACATCAGCAAAATGAATCCGATTTCATGGTACTGCGCTAGAAAAGCCAAGCTACGGGTCCAAGACCAACGAAACCGAGTCCTGCATTCGAGATTACGTACATTTGGCGAAAGCCTGAAATTTGAATTATCCAAATCGTGGAAATACAGCTTCTCAAAGCATTGGACGCGTTAGTGGCGATTGAGACGTCAATTGGCTATGGAGAAGTGGCCGTAACTAATTGTCAGCGAGTTCAAAGCTGTTCTAATTCAACTAGATACGCGGCGTGATGAACGAGCAAGCTGATATATAACTGTGCGATCCTCCGCGAATGCAGATCTCGTTGTCAGTCGTATTCATTGGCCTAGTTCGAACCGAACAATTGATTCGCCTTGCGGACGTTATTTCCAAGTCAGATCGAGCTTTTGTACGTGTAGGATGGAAAAAGCGGGATTTTTCTGATTCAACGTCTTTTAAAGCAATCGCTCAACACTTTGCTGTTTAAAATTGAGAGGAAAGCGGCCCGCTGTTTAGTTTCTTAGTAGGAGAGTAGCTTGTTGGTTGATGTATTCAAAGATGTACGAAATACTCGTTCAAGCGAGCAATTGTGAAAGGAAAAAGTATTGTCACAAAAGAATGTCCAAAAATTTCTTGGATGTTGATACAATCAAAATTCGGAATGTTCAAAAATTCAAAGTAAATTGAGAAACAAGTGGCATAGCTATTGGAGCGTTGCAAGTCTTTGAAGAACTACATTAATTTGCGTCAGGCAAAGGGAACGTCTTTTGCTCTCGAAGCTAGTCGTACGTCGAGCTTCAAACAATTCCGTCGTCAATAGCATAGAGCGTCATTTAAATTTCATATTTTCGTCATTTTAACCGGCACGATCTCAATTGCAAATCGCCGACCCTCTAAGGAACATACGCCGGGGCGACACAAATCTCCTCGTTGCGGATTTAATGAGCTTCACACTCCCCGGAGACTGACACTTCTTTGGATTGTTAGAGAAACCAATGGCATGGTCGTTGGTTTTCGGACATACGGCGCAATTCTGTCAGAAACTTGATATTTTTGTTATATTTTCACGGTTTCGATAGAAGAGCGTTGCTCTTTTTAGAATTTTGTTTTCTTTCTATGTTCGGTCGCTTGGAAACGCTATGTTGTGAAATGGTTTTCAAAGAAACGCTGTACAGAGAACTTGCGGAACTTTGCTTCCATATGTTCTCTATATATATCTTTCTATTTCATACAAAATAATCAAATTCGATGGTTTTCATCGAATGATCATTCTTTCACTCGCCTCTTTGTGATTCTTTATAAAATAACCAACTCATTACACAAAAAGAAAATAGAAAAACTAGAAGAGAAGAAAGATAAGAATACTATTTGTTTGAGTTAGGAAAGCAATTCGGTGATTTTATAACAGAGTAGATAATATAATATATGGCACAAATAATCTAATGTAAATAGACAATAAACAAAAATCACTGTTATGGTTTGTAAATAGTAAAAGAGAAAGGAAAAAGGAAATGGTCGGTAAAAATTTACTGCGAGAGCATTTCCATCAGTTCGTCAGTAGGGTGGCGTTGAGAAACGAGGCAAGGCCGGGCTCGAAGCGGCGATTAAATGTCAAACGCAGATCGAATTGTTGTTTCGGTGGACTTTGGAGCGAATGCTCGAAAAAGTTGGCCAGGCTGGTTTTCGAGGAAAATTCAATTCAACCTAGTACCCATCGTTGACAGTCTCGTCACCGGTTCAAAACGCGATCTGCTTCTCTCGATCGTATAAAACGAGAGATCTCGAACCGATTGAAATCGTCGAACCCACGCGTGTCGTTTATATGCATTTGCCATTGATCGTTCAATGTTATTTGCTCGAATATATACACATCGATTCATAAGTATTAGAAATATACACAGGCTCGCGAAAATATCGAAAGAATAGTCGTACACAGTTCTTACGAATATATTATATGCGTTAGACGAAATATTTTGCAATTTCATTAATACTCCAATGACAGTCATAATCATGTTCGTAAGATTTGATACAAATTCGAGTACGTAGAAGAAATTGCAAGATATTTGACGGAAGTTTATACGTATTTCGCGTTGTAAGATCATTTAAACGATCAGTTATTCATTATGTTAATGAGACTTAGTATTCAACGAGAACATGTTTAACCGAAAGGTACAAAAGATTAAAATTATTTCAACGAATAGAAGGAAACTACCAAAAGAATAGAAAAATGGAACGTAATTCGATCCATCGAAATCCATCTCATTCGTCAAAAAAATATAATCGCCAACAAAAACGAGCTTCAAAGTGATTTTCGTTTTTCAGACACAGCGCGATCGACGAAGAGTCCCCAAGTTCGATCACCAAGTCGTTGACAGTGGCCACGCCGTCTCCAAGGGACGCCTCACTTGACGATCCTCTGGGTACTTCCACAAACATCAAACAAATTTTCCCATTACACTCCAGCGCTTCGAGCGACCAATATTCTTCGATCCGAAGATTCGAAAGAAAAGCCAACGACCCCATTAGGCTCCAATACCCACAGATAAAACGAGACTCTCAATCTCCAAACATTGTCAAGAAATCCTCTTGTTCCCCGGAACAGACTACTCTACCAATCGATAACTTAGGTCTACTAAAAAAATCGCCACATCTGGACAAATTGAATGACCTGGACAGACAACTACCAGAAGGATTCGTAGATTTGGAAAGCAAAGTGACCATCAAGTTACCTCCCGAAGAAGCTACATTAAGGTCTATAGATCGCGAAGATTCCTTCAGAATCCCGTCAAGCCCCGAAGATACTTCTGATCAAGAAATCGTTGAGGTTAGAAAGGACAGTGCTCTGTTCTTGGAGGAACCTGAAGGTCTGCCCACTCTTCGTGAGATCCTTAGGTCTAGGAGTCCAAAGATCGTCAGACCTAGGAGAGAGAGTAGCGGGTACGGAAGTAATTTGGGAACTTTTGACGAGGATAGAAGAAACTCGTCGTCCGCGGATGTTTTGCAAGATTTGTCGTCGTTTTTGAAAGAGAGACGAAGGTCTTCTACCGGTCCTAAACGGTTGAACTCGAGGGTGATTTTGGGCAGAGCCGAGGAGAGTTTGGCTAAAGACGGTGAAGTTGGAAGGATGCCTACGACCGAAGTTCACAGGAAGCTATCTGGGGCTGGACTCGAGATGCCGAATATTGAGGAGGTTAGGGAAGTTCTTAGAGACGAGGTCCCTTCCAGACAGGAAAGCTTGGATAATCTTTGTAATCTTGTGAAGAGAGTTAGCTCGGGTAAGTTGGGGTGCATAACGATTGGTTGGCTTATAGAATTTTTGTCTTTTTATATTTTTATAGTTCTTCGCGATAACTTATCAAGTTTTAATATTTTACAACTTATGTTTATATCGTACAAAAATAAGTTGTATCTGAAGCTTCTTTTCTGTTCATCAGAAGACTTCTCCATGCGCTGTCGCCTTCTCGGAGATTCTGCGGACCAACGTATCTACCCAAAAGACACTTCAGGCATATCAACCATCAAACACCAAGACTCGTCAGCCCTCTTCGATTCTTCTCTCAGTGATTCGATCAACCGTCTGTCGATATCTCCAACCTCAAAGAGTCCGACTCAACCAGTCGCACGTTCCACAACGCCAACGTTTCTCAGTTCCAGTCCACGAGACATCAACAGGCTCGGCAATAAATCTGACGAATCTTTTGATCGATCAAAAGACACGAACGCTGAAAGACACAAAATTGTCGCGTCCAGAGTCAACGAAGAATCTCAAAATAAGCTTGTCGCTCTTCAAACCAGAGAGGAAACGGTACAACAATCTGTGCAAAACGATGACCAATTTAATGTTCTTCCACGATCGATCAAGATGTATCAGTTGTTATCCACTCAATCTGAAGATAGATCCGATGGCGAGTTGCATTTGGACAGAAGGATATCCTTTCAAATTTCAAAGCAGGAAGACGTGGCTACAACAATGATGTCATCGGCGGTATCAATGAACGCATCTCTGAACAAGTCTTCGAGCGTCTTCACGTTGAAAAGCAGCGTTTCTGGAGATAATCAGACATTGACGTCCGGCGAAGCTGTTGACAGCTGCAACGTGAGGAAGGCAGTTTCACCTGGAGAAATTGGGACGAGTCAAAGGTTCCTTGGGGATAGTGGAAACGTATCTGCGAGACCTATTTATCCGTACTGTCCTTACTCGCCCTATGGGAGTCCTCAGGGAAGTCCCAGGAATAGGAGGAGACCTTTGAGAGAAAGTAGGAGAGTTTCTATCGATAACAGGCAGGGAGCTCTTCAGCTGAATCAGTATAAATTGTTGGATAATATTGGCCAGGTAAGTTTATATCCGTTATGCGACTGTTTCTATGATTTGTAAGATTTGCAATGTCCACTGCACCTCAAAGCTTTATGATATAGTTCATTTTTTTAATCTGAAAGTCAACTCTAAATTAATTCATGTAACCAATTCACAAACACAGATTTAGGTTGTTAGCAAATAAATTAGAAACGTAACATAGAAGTATCCACGAGATTGGTAATTAATTAAAATATTTTCCAAAAATCCACCAATTTAATTCTCTAATTTTCCAAGTTCACCGGTTTAAAAAAACACCAATGTGTTTCGTTTTTATTAACTTTGAGGGTAAATGGGAATTCATGTATGTAATACCAATTCATATTTGTGCGAATATAATTAAGAAACTAGAACGTCATGGAAAATTTGTTTTATCTATAGAAACACTACTCTTTGGCTACCTTTTTATACATTTTTTTAATATAATGTGCATTTTGCGCAATCTAGCATTTTGAAATTTTTAATTTAACCTCCCTTATACATATCTCATTAGTAGAACAACCAGACGAATACCCCTTCCTTAATATTCACCAAAGGAAATTCTACTTTTTACCCTTATCTACCCACGTAAAGTACCTGTAATAGAACGAAACTGAATATGTAAATGAGAGGCAACCATAAATGAAATATTCTTCAACGGGATCGGTCGTAATTTTTGTTCTTCCCTGGCAAAACGTGTTCCGTTTCCCACGGGAGTTTAGTCCGGTGAAACTCATTAATCGCGAGAAATTTTGACGCCAGTTTCGATGCACGGCGATTCGCTTTAATCGCGTTTAATTGAACAGTATCGGGAACTGCGCCGCGGGCGCGTGGAAAATCACGCGTTAGCGTATTATTTGCCATCGAAACCGATTAAATATTCTGATCGATCATACGAGATTACTTTGCAGCCTGATTTATTATTTTCAATAACGTCGCGCTGTGTCGTTACGATTATTATTCGATATTATTGTACATTAATTAAAAATGAATTATGACATTTGTTACATTTATTTCACGCGAAATCATTTGAAAAGATGATTGCCGAACGTGAAAAATGTAATTATCAAATGATTTTTAGTTGACGATAGACGTTGAAAAAACATGGTAAAGGCAGAGAGGACTGTGGTTTCATTTGTTTTCTGCTTCTTTTATTTTTTTTTCTTTTTCCTTTTCTTCACTTCGAAGTGGTGTCGCGACATCGTATAAATTGCTCCAATTCCCTAAATTACCATTCATTCTCCTTTCCATTACACTTGCGTCGTGATAAAATTCTTTCTCTGCATAAGAAACAGCTGATGAATATATTGCTACAGAGCTTAGATTTTCTTGCTTGAACTTGCCATTACGTCGATAGAAATTGCTTCAGTTATTCGATTATTTTAGTTCTAGTAAGAATGTTGCATTAGAACGTTACACGCAGATTTTTCGGTCATTATATCTTTCTAGCGTTAAAAAGTACCTTCAATTCGGACAAAATGGCAAAAGTTGTTTGCTAGTACTTATCTCGTTATGATTCGAGGGTCGTAGCAGAATCGTATAAATGGAGAAATATAAAATCATGCTATATTACACCTACATCTAAAAAGATTCTTGGCATCCAGTTTGAATTTTCATTTTTGCCAAATTGCTCGTTTTCCTCGTTCCACCGCTTGTCAGGCAGAATAAAAATATCTCACTTTCCAACTAAAATAAAAATAACACAATTCAGCAGACAGAGGGTTGAGCAAGTGGAAGAATAAAAAATCTGCGACATATCATCTCCGTTGATTCTACACTTTTATCGCTAACAATTTCTTGGCGCCCAGTTTGTATGTGAATTTTCACCATTTCCAAAGTGCACGTATCGTGCGTTCTTTCATTTCTCAAATAAAATAAAAATAATACAATTCAGCACAAAAATAGAATTGAGCAAGTGGAAGAATAAAAAATCTGCAGCAGATGCTACGCTTTTATTGCACCTACATTCTAACAGTTTCTTGGCGTCCAGTTTCAATGAGAATTTTCACCATTTTCAAATTGCACGTTTCGTTCCATCTGCCCGATTTTCCGCCCCTCCAAACCATGCTCCCTCCATATGCACAGTTACGTTGGATCCTAAGTGGTCAGTGCCGATCGACAAGTAGCCGTCATTTGCCTCACGACGAAAAACTGATTTTCATGGATCGAACGTGGAATTCCATTCCTCCGTACGACACGAACGTCGCGAAAATTAGACGGAAGTGGACAGAACGGGGCGTGGTTTGGTTAGAAGTTGGAAAATTTCGTTCGCCGGTGTAGCGAGGTGAATCCCAGGAATCCCTAGGATCGAGGTAAGAAAGTAAAAAGGAGGAGGCAAGGAGAGTTTGCTCTGTGGGAAGAAACGTCGTTTCACGCTCTTAAGCCGAACGTCGGTTTCGATTCGATCTCCGCCTCGGTCACTTTACTGCTCTTTCTCAGCTACAAAGTGCAGATCGGGATCAAATTTCTGCCAGATACTCGGCCAACTGCAACCTGGCAAATTAGAAATTTTATATTTCAAGTGTACATTGTACGATGGAGCTTGTCGAGTTTGATGGAGCGATATTTATGCGACGTTGGTCTATTTTGTTGATACGAACGATGGTAAAAATTATCAGTGCAGAGGAATTTGTTAATGACGAACGAAATAACGTCAAATCAATAACAAGAGAGACGAGAATGATAAATGTACAATGACGAAAGAAAATTGCAACTTTAAGTTAGACATTGTTCGAAAAGATCGATTGATCGTCTTGTTTATTAAGAAATTAATAATAATCTCAGCTTCTCGAATAAAGAAGCATATTGGTAAAAAATAATTAATTAAAGCAATGAAAAATAAATTTATATGATTTTTCTGTTGCCTTTACACATTTTCACGATTTATTGGATTGCCTGAAATATTCATAACATGCCCGACAATTAATATAAAATACTACTGCGTATTTAGCGAGACTAAACAGAGGTGAAATTTTTTTATTCCACAACCAGCAATGCATCGCCGTGAAGAATAAAACACGTGAAACTTTTTAATTAATTTATCTGAATATTTTCATGAAATTTTTTTCATTCCTACGAACGTTTCGTGGAACACGATATACAATTTACGAGTTCTCGGAAACCAGTAGTATATATCAATGATATCACTTTCAAGAGATGCGGATAAACAACTGAGTTCACAGAAAATCTGCACAGAGAACGCTTTCAAAGATTATTCCCCGTATTATTCGTACCGTTTTGTTTCTATTAAATTTGCCAACATGTATATTTTATTCGACAATAAATTGTTTAGATTAATGGAGAAGGTTTTTTCAGCAAAAATCACTAATGAAATTTGGTAATTTGTGATCGATCATTTATTTCGTACATGTCACGAAATATTCGAAAATCGATAATCACGGATCCGATTGATATCGGAAATTGAAACCTTCGAGCATCAACTGCTGTCCAGCGGACGCGAAATTTTCCGAAGCAATGGAAAGGATTCTCCATTAGGATCGAACATTGCTAATGAAATCTAATTTTTGTTAATCTATGGCTTCGCGAGGAGTTATAGAATTTCCAAGAATCGATAATCGTTCATTCAATTAATCAACGTTGAAAATTGAAATTCTGTGTTTCAACGCGCACCGCCAATTCGTCTTTATGCGACAAAGAAATTTTCGAGACTATGAGAGGAATTGTCAAAGAAAGATCGTCAGTTAAATGTAATTTTTACTTAACAGTGGCTCCATTTCCAAGAACTGGTCGCTCTGAACGTAATTGGAATTTAAAACTGGACGCTCCTGGACGTGTAAATTTCAATTTATTATCGAAAATTTCCAAAAGAAGTGAAAAGGATTCTGAAAGGAAGAACTTACGATATAATTTTTAGTTAACAATGGCTTTAAAATCTCCAAGAACTGATCGTTCTGAGCGTCGAAAATTGGAAACTGTAAATTTAAAAACCTTCAATTTCTTATCATCCCCCTCCAAAAAAAAGAATTTCCAAAGCAATCAAAAGCACTCGAGCTTCTCCGACGCATTGAAGATGTCGAGCTACGGTTATCACTAAAATCCAATGTTTGGTTACTCTGTGGTTTTACGAAGGACTGCACGTGTGACAGAATTCCCAGAAATCGTTAATTGCGAGTGCAATTAATATCGAAGATCGAAGGCCACCGTTTCGAACGTACCATAGTCTTCTGTGCCACAAAAGTCAAACCGAAGAGGCAACAGCCAACTAGAAAAGGTAGCGGCGAATAAAAATCTTGCGAGACAACAGCCACGATACCGTGGAAGTTAAGCAACAACGTTACTGGTAATTTAATGAAGGTCCATGCAAAACAATTGTGTTTTGTCGTTCTTTGTTTTCTGTCCAATGTTCTTTTTTCGTCGACATCTACTTTTGAGGCTGCAACCGCTATTTTTCTAATCCCGCGGAAACATCATGCGCGACAACCGTGAAATAAACGAAAGGAAAAAATATTGTACGAAGTTTACGGAACGTGTAGGCACATCGTGTGCTTTCCATTAGAAGCAACACTTCTGCCGGAAGATGTACCTTGTTTTTCTTTTTTTTTTCAGTTTCTTTCTTTTGATATTCCCATGGGAGAAGAAATAACGAAGGGTAAAAGAAGGGTGGTGTGAAAAGAAAGTTTCTGTGGACGTCGACAAGACGAGAATTTAACTTTAATGAACTCGTATTGTCTTGCAAACTACGTTTTCTTATTTTTTTTTTTTTTTTTTCGTGAATGCGACATTCAAATCGGGGAGATTGTTTTTTTTAATTAGGAATTTTTTATAATTAACTGTCATCCTGTTAAAGAAATGTAATTTCTTCGGATTTCTCGCGAAAAAGTACGAACTGTTGTGTGAAGTGAAAGCGAAGTGACATTCGTTTAAATTTAAGTCCTTCCTTTTCCAGGAATTTTGAAAGAGTAAATTACGAAATTTTCTGGAACTATCTTGTAATTCAGTCATTTTTATACTTTCTTTGGGTTTCGTTTAAAAACAAAACGAACCTACAAAGCGTACAATGAAATGCATAAAATGAAAACTTTTGCAGTAATAGAATAGAATTGTTAAATCAGAGAAACTTCGTTTAAATTATAATCCTTTCGTTCTAAGAAATTAAAAAATAATTAGGTAAAGTACTCGCGATAATTGTCTTTCAATTTTCCGTATATATTTTCTTTAAACTGCCGGAGACGTGAAACCATTCAAATTCCTTTAAATTTGAATCCTGTCGTTTCCAGAAGTTCTTAATAATTTCCTATCGGTCTACCAAAAGAAAAAGGAACAAATTTTTCCGAAGCACGGAATTGTATAATTCTTCGCAGCAATAAAACTGTGTCAAACCAGGAGAAATTTGTTCCAGGAATTTCTAATATTTACATGTCAATTTACTAAGAAGACAAACGATTATCGAAACACAGAGCCATAATTATACCTGCAACAATAAAAAACTGTGTCAGTTCTTTAAGATTCTTTTAAAATTTGAATCCCTCTATTTCCAGAAACTTTGAATAATCATCCATCGATCGGCTAAAATAGAAAGAACGTGTCTTTTCGTAGCACAGAACTGCGTACGATTCTCTGCAACAGTAAAACCGTGTCAAATAAAAAGAAATTCGACTAAATTCAAATTCTTCCATTTCCAGGTTCTTTTTTAGTGTCGACGATCTCATATCCGTCTTTCTTTTTTTTTTATTTTATTTCTCATGTTATAGGGTTCCTACGGGATCGTAAAACTAGTTTACAACGAGGAGGACGAGACTCACTACGCGATGAAGATTCTCAGCAAGAAGAAACTGATGAAGAAGGCGGGAATCTTCGGTAGAATGGCTCCAGGGAAGAAGGGTGCGGCTAACCCTTTGGCGAAGGTCTACAGGGAGATCGCGTTGTTGAAGAAATTGGATCACCTAAATGTCGTGAAACTGGTGGAGGTTCTCGACGATCCGGACGAGGACAACCTTTACCTTGTTTTCGAATTGGTCCAGAGGGGCGAGGTACTTCAGGTACCTACCGATAAACCACTCGACGAGGAAACTGCCAGGAAGAATTTTCGTGACGTTGTAATGGGCGTCGAGTATCGTAAGTGATTTATGAGGACTTAATTAAATACGTTGGCTAACCATAGAGAATCTAAGAAACAATTTAAATTTAACTAAATTTGGTAAAAATGTTTCAAGTGTTTTATTTTATTATTTATTCAAACATGTTACATTGTTACTTTATCAAATACTTTAACCTTAGCAGGTGAATTTCTAGCGTGAAACACAATTATTTGTAACTGGAAAAATAAACCGCGAAAGATAGTTTCGTATAAGAACTATTTTCATTGTTTCAATGTTTCAAATCGACCACCTAATATCTTGTGACGCTCAGTATAATTACTAGATTACGAATTCTTATGCAAATTTATATTGTTATGAATATTAAAGAAGCGAAACCAGATTTCTTTCACGTGTACATATTATAGTCAGAAGTTTACGTTGCACGTTTTGCCTGCTCTTTTACAGAATACATTCTCTGAACATTTTTATACATTCAAATTATTCATGGATGCATAAAAATCTGCAATCTAAAGCCTCGTCTCCACCGCAGCAACATCGAGCAACCTTTTGTCGCCTCTTGTCACTGCCCGTGCCAAGTTGCAAGAAATTTCCGACGAACAGCAACCTATAGAGACATTTTGTCCACAACGAACAAGCGGCTATCTTTTCAAGAAGTAGGAGCAACAACAGAAAGTTACTCGATGTCGGTACAATGGAAACGAGGCTCAGCCCCACAGTCCACGAGGCTAAGCTTCGTACACGCGTATTAGATGCAACAATGCTGAGAGTAGATACGTTTCCATTCAGCGGTCATTGTAGCGCACACCTGTCCACGAAACCGCAGCGAAACCGTCTTCATCGTGACGATTGGCGTTAACATTGCGTCAGTACGTTGTAACCTCGCGTCATAACACGACGTCAGTGGCGAGACGCAGGCTACAGCGATACAATGAAACGTGGCGATGAGTCAATGCCTCCTCGTCATCGTTTGATATCTTCATAGCGATACAAAATGTATTTTACTTCACACTTCGTACGTCAACGATTGGAATACAATTGTGGCGTAAACGTATCGCCGTGTCTGACCCATTTGCATCGTTGCCCTGCTTAAGACGACTGGTTCCTATCACCGCGCGCGGTCGGTCGTAGGTGCAGTAAATGATATCCGAATTCTTCATGGAGTTTATCGAGAATTTACTGTTCAAAACGATTCACAGACAACGTTACTTCGCAAACATCGCATCTTACATTCTTCGTAACAGAGGAAAAAAGTAAAGATTATTTATTTAAAAAAAAAATTATTTAGATTAAAATGGAAATAAAAAAAGCAGTCGCAGCGCGCGGATTAATCCGCGCTTGGATGCAAATAGGCTAATAAACTTCAAATAGGCTTCTGTAGGGCGACGCTTCGTGGACAGTGGGTCGATAATTATATTTAATTATATTTAATATATCTCGTGGGTGTTCTCAAAGTTCATTGACCTTGCATTGCCGCTGTTGTTGTTGCTGTTTAGTGCACTACCAGAGGATAGTTCATCGTGACATAAAGCCGAGCAACCTGTTGGTAGATAGCGACGGTCGCATCAAGATCGCGGATTTAGGTGTCAGCGCGGAACTGAGAGCATCCGGAGAATTATTGTCCGGACCAGCCGGGACTCCAGCGTTCGCGGCACCCGAAACAACCACGCCTGGCGCCCATTATTCTGGAACGGTAAGTACCATCGGCGTACGAGGCTATCGTCTGATCGATTTTCAATTTCGCCCCGTATTTATAGGCGGCGGAGAATTATGACGCCGGCTCTGTCCCTCTCTCTTTCTTTCTCTCTGTTCAGTCGTGTCGGTATCCTTGGGTGCCATCGTTCCACTTGAATTTCGCGATGCCAATTGTGATCGTAAATGGAGGACATCCATGGCCGATCTTCTTTAGCAAGTGAACATAGGAAAAAGGATATGATAAGTCACATTTTCGGTTGTTCGTAATAGGATTTGGTGTAATTTTATTGGGTCGTTCGAGAGGCCTTCTAGGATGATTTTTATTAAATAGCTGTTAAAATTAGTTTTGTAGTAAATTTTAAAAATTAAATGCGAAGTGCGATGCTCTATTTGAAATGAGACAAATGAGATTTGAAATGAATTGTCCGGGTAAATCTTATTTGAAATAAAGGCTATTATTTTGTAGAGGATTGGCTATGTTAAATAAAATAACAAATAATTTGCATTTCAAATGTCGTATTTCGCACGCATTTGAATAACAAACATTATTTCGCAATACGACAACGTTTGCTCTCAAAACTGTTTTCTTTCCATTTGCTCATAGTTGATACGACTTTTTAAGATAAACATACAACAGGTTGTGCAGTTAAAATAGTTCGCTGTTTTAAATGGTTACTCTTTATCTATTTCTAAAATAAAACTTAACCATCCACGTCGTTGAGCATCAAATTGATCGAAGAAACAAACATTTACTTTTGGAGTTAAGCATTTTTATCGCCCTGTTGATAACACCTCAAAAATATGTTTATAATATTTGTGTCTTTTTGTAAAATTCCATACATCTACTGTCCAGTTTTAAAAGAAACATGTATCTTTGTGTAACTGATCTAAAATTATTCCTTTTCTTAATTACGTTGCATTGACATAATTAGATTATGACGTTAACAGCGATATCGATTATGCCATATTATCTATTATCGTATTAGCGAAAAACCTGTATGATCACGGAATTAACGGTTAATGAAGACAAAACAACTTTAATTAAGAACGTTTGGCATAAATGCACGAGTGTACGCGAACTAACTCTGAAAAGAAGAGACGAAATTTGTTTTACAAATGATACGGTGCACGTGCTTATGCAAATGTATAATTTATAAAAAAAAAAAAGAAAAAATCTAGGAATACTTTTTCCCCACATACGAGGAAAGTGACTCTGGGAATCTGATTACGTAAGGTAATTTACATAATACAACTGCAACAGCGAACACGCGAATCTCAAGTGAATTCGCTTAACTGCTTAAATAAGAAAGAATAGAATTTTCCATAGACGTGTCATAAGTCTTCTGCTGGGTCATCATCATTTGGAACTCGTCAACAAAATCTATCGATCGTAGAAAAGACAAATAAATCTTAAGATATTGCAAAAAAAAACAATTTGCAAAATGTAGTTCAAAAGAAGCACGATCTTAAATTTTTAATTCATACAGATATATCATTTCTTTAATTTAACACGTTCAAACATAGAATCCTGTGTATGTGTATATTTCTAAAATTATCATCTACACTGTCAGAAAATGCGAAAAAAGAAATGTTATATTGTTCATAGGTTTACAGCTCAATACCACGTTAAATGCATAGGCTGAAAAGCATGATCAAGCTTTGGCCTAATTGTCCAATCGGAAACGTTTCATTGTACTTCAAGGTCACCTGCATATTTTACGAACAGTATAAAAGATCGATGTCGCTCGTACCACGTACTGACTTCGGTTTGAATGAAACCATGTGAGCCTGACCAAACAACCATAGATAGTAGATTTGAATTTCTTTTTTTTTAGCTGTGATCAAATTTAAGGGGTGAAACTACCCTCCAAAGTACGGTCCTTTAAACGTGAACTTGGGAAGGTTTACGTAAGCGGGACAAATTTTTTTGAAGGCAAATGAAATGATTTCTAACATGTTAAAAGAAAACGCTGTGATCAGTAAAGAATTTTGAAAAATATATAAAAAATATTGGTCGTTCAAAAAAAAAAAAAAAAAAAAAAGATAAGAAAAGAAGGAACAGTAACTGTGTATAAAATAAAAAAGATGGCATTCTTTATTGCACAAACAACGATGTACACACACGTAGTGAATATAAAGTTGACTCGCTGTTTGTATATGTGTGGCCACGTTACACATACCCTGAAACTTTTTGATAAGAAAGTTGGGTCACATAGGGCCACGCCATTTTACTTAGATTGACCGTGACACGTTCGACGTAACAATTGTGACATCGAGTTTAATTTAACTTTCTTTTATGCTGAATCGTGCCTGAATTAACTTTGAGTCCAGTTGATAAGTCGAGTCCAGTTCGGTTGATATAGTATTTTTAACTCGATTAATTTTTCATTCCACCTACATTCGACGATCAAACTTCGAGTTACTATAAATTGAAACATTGCTAGGTTTTTCTAACGTTCTCCCGTGTAACATAAAAATTATAGTATCATAAATTATTGTATTAAAATCGTATTAAATATTATCAATATTATTATTAAATACAACATAATATTTCTCTTGAAAACGTATTCGGTTTTCAAGAAATAGATAAATCACCGCCTACAAAAGTATTAACTTTAATTCTAACACCATTCTCTTTAATAGCATTGACTCGTCCAGATCAGGTCCACGAACTTAAATGGAATTAAGATCTTCGAATCTCTTTAATAATTAACCAATAATTAACCTAATTTAGAACAATGTGGGCGTACTTAAACTAGCTACGGATTGTTAATCTTTGGCTAAAATCAGAACGGTGGTGATACAAGAGAACGATATAGATATATCTGATTCAACTTAAACAGTAAGATAGGATTGACGATCACAACACATTATTACGCCCTCTGTCATACAGACGACCGAACGTGTAATTTGACGTAGACTGGAGTAATTTCATCCCTTTCATGTGTATTTCCATGATTACAACGGGGACGTATCGCGTGACCTTATCGACAAGTCGATCGATCTAGCCAGTGGAGTTGTGGAAAATTCAATGTCCACGAGAGTGACACGTTACCCAATTCATTAGCTGTTCAAGAGCTGTAATTACTAATCAGTTTCTTAACTGACGATCTTCGAATTTTTGTTTCGTCCTAAAGATAAAAGAGAATTTCAATGGTTTGATAAAAATTGAATTCACATTTTATGTTTTCTTCGAGCAATCGGGAAGAATTATAATATTTGAAGAAAAAGCTTAATCAACCATATGATCGGCAATTCTTTCGAAAGTTACGAATATTTAAGCATGAAGTATATATTTTATGACACGCTGTCCCGGAACAATTTATAATCCACATTTTGTTGAAACTTTACCAACTCTGTCGTAAAGAGAGCCAGTGAAAATATTTTATGAGTCTCTAACATGGAAAGCTTCCAGATAATAAATTAGTGGGGATACCAACATTAATCTTCCTCACTAAAAGCTAAAAAATAAATGGAAAGTAAAATAAAAGTGGAATTAAAAATTGGAAGCATTTAAGATAATTTTTCATTAAAAATGAATATTCCATGTGTTTCAGTTATGTGACGTATGGTCAATGGGCGTGACACTCTACTGTTTAGTGACCGGAAAAATCCCTTGGGATGGCGCTGGGAGTATAATTGGTGTCCAAGCGGCGGTACGCAGCGAGCCGTTAAAATTTCCGGAAAAACCCGTCGTTTCGGAAAATCTTCGTGAATTGATCACGAAAATGTTGGCGAAAAACCCAGCTGAGAGAATCAAGTTATCAGATATCAAAGAACATGCCTGGCTGACCAATTGTGGCACTGAACCACTGCCAAGCGAGGCTGACAACTGTCGACTTCCGGTTACTGTTACAGACGAAGAAGTAGAACGAGTGGTCACAAGGATACCCAAACTCGACACGTTGATTCTTATCAAAACTATGTTGAAACAGCACAGTTTCCAGGTAAGTGGAATTCTATCGTTTAAATTTCTAACTTGTTGACTTAATTTATTATATGTAAATAAAAATAAATTTCACAATTATGTATGAATGATTCGTGGCATAACTACCTTTGCTTAGTATGAGAAAAAGAAAATAATATAATTCGATAATTAATGTTTACAAAAACAGTAAGAGGAGGTTAATATTTTATATTTGGCGCCATTAATACACTATTCAAATAATTTGGCTCGCAATTTGTGAATAGCAATTATCGATATTCGATAAATTGTAGATTAGTTCTAGCTCGTACAATGAAAACTGCTGTGGCGCGGATCTGCCAACCAGTATCAGGCTTTAATTAATAAATCCCACAACTAGTTTGAAGTATTATGCTACTGATTTAGCCTTTGACAATCCAATTATAATTTATGTGTTCCGCTTTACTCGAACATAAAATCATGCAACAAATTGCATTTAGTTGACGCACTATAATACCCTTTGTTTCCACGAGTGTTCTATCTAAATATCTTCTAACTCGTGGCTATCGGTAAAGTAGAGATCGTCCATAAGTCACATATACTTTTTCATGTAAGATTAACAACTTTTTATGCATTTGTTCATTTATTTAAACGTCGTACTGCACTATTTATAAACACTTCGCATTTTTAAAAGTACAAAGAATTGATATTCAATTATATTCGCTATTATAAGGTATTTATATGTTAAACTATAGCAGTCTAACATAGACATCGTCTTTATAATATCATAGAATTCATTAATATAATATATTTTATGATGTTATTGAAACTATCTTTCCTTCTTTCTTTTCAATAAAAGAGTTATGACGAATCTTTTAGCTGTTTCTTACTTTGATAGTTTTAAACTCTCATATTAGTAGAGAGACGCGCGCATAAATTGATCCTGACAAATGCTCGATTGTTAGCTAATTTCTCTAAGAGGAAAAGGTTAGAAGGTGAATTATTATTGATGGTCCCAATTGACGAACTTTTCTATTCAACTTGTAAAACTTTTTTTGCCATTCTTTCCTTTTACTTCAATGCTCGAGGTCGTTAAGGCGCCGTTCTATATACCGTGACAGTTTTCTTACCCCACCCTGGTTATCTCTTCACCGTAGTTTGGGTGATATTAGGACGAAGCGCTAGTTATTGCCAGCTTGTCCCGTATAATTGCATTAAAGGGAAATGGATCCTTTACGTTCGCGTGAGATTCTTCGCCCTTCACCATGGCCAACTGTACGTCGATGCGATAAAAGTCGGAATAACGCAGACCTCGCCGTTAAAGTGCAGCCAACTGTAAAAATTCACTTGACTCTTCGTGATTCTCCGAATATCCCGCGTCGGCTGAATACATAGATCCTTCGTGGCTGCAAATGAAGCGATAAAATGAAAATGTGGTAGATATCGTTCGAATACTGTGAGATCTTATTTTCTCATTTGCGATTAACTTTAACGAATGAAAGATTTCGAAGATATGCACGCTAGAAAATAATAAAAATCGATTTTTTATGTTTTTATTAAATAATTGTGAAAACTCGAATCCCAACTTACAGGAACTTCCCAATTTTGCAATAGTCAGGTTATTGTAAGTACCAAATCTTTTTATTGTCTCCGAAGCCCCTATTTTATAATCGTCAGTGAAAAGTAATGAAAGGGCATGTAGAATTCTATGTGGTGGGGATAGTAAATGCTCGACGACCTTAAACGATTCAAACTTTGTCGCGAGCTATAGATAGACTGGAAATCGTCGTCGATTAGGCAACTCCCAGATTCGGATGAGTATGAAAATGAATTTTTTCTCCCACAGAGGCTTTTCATCGAGCACATTAAGCCATTTGGAACAGTCAATCGTGATCATGATAGAAGGCTGTTAGTAGGAATCTATGAAATAGGAAATGTGGTAAAGACAACAGCAGTTCAGTGACTTCGATCTGTTAAATCTAGAAACTAGTTTCTTTTTCTATAGGGGCCTCAGCTTGAGTACTATGAAATCGTTTGGATCAATTCACTCCTAACCATCACAAAAGTTCAGCAATAAACAGTTACACAAGAAATATAGGAATCTAATCTCTAGTGATGGCTTGGCGATTTTGAGTGCCTTAAACTTCGTTACCAGCTATAGAATCAGTGCAAATTGGGATTAGGCAATTGAATCAGACCTTGTTGGACCAGAGTTCCTTCTCACAAATAGACTGTGCATCGAGTATCATAAAATCGTTCAGAGCAGTTCGGTCTCCGTTGCGATAAAGGAATCGGCCATTGAATTTCAATTGAGACCGACATTTGATCTCGCGCTTGGGGCGGCGAGCAACGGGAGGTCAAGCCTCTCTGTTTCTTTGTTTATGACGCGATACTGGCCGCTCCCGTAGCGTGGAAAAGCTACCTCCTGCTCTCGCCACGGCGCCACGTCTCTGGCCTTATTATTTGACGAGCACAGTCAGTCGATATCAGCCGAGTTCAAGGAAGGTTGACGGCTCCGTAAACACGGCAATAACGCCGGTGGAGTGTCGATGTCATAAAAGCGTAAAGCGTTTTTCTCGCTTTATTTCTCTCCCTCTTCTTATCTTCCTTTTTTGTTTTTTCTCCTCTTCTCTTATCATCTTTCACCAAAGGTTCAAACGATCTCGCGAAAATAGGTCGGAAATTCGCGAAAATTTCACAAGAGGTCCTTTGAAATCCTACCCTTAGAATCGAGAACAATGTTCGAGCAATGGTATTCAGAATTAAACGTTCGAAGGATTATCTGCTCCTCGAGAGGTCCTTTTTATTTCTGCTCACGTTTCGTAAACGTTGTTGTTCAGTGGAGTTGCGAAGGAATCGAAGCGTGAAAAAATTATCTATTCACGTGTGACGTTTTTCTCTGATTTTCTCATTGCTTCTACAAATTGTCACGACTCTATTTCTGGTGCACTAGCGCTCAGAAGTATCCGGACGCTTTGGCCAATTTGTAGCAACACTTTAATCAATTTGTGACACGGAATTGATCGTTTTGAAGAATATATTTTTGAATAATGTTATTTTCAAATTGTCAGGGTTTGTTTTCTGATGTTTAGAATCCCTTCCTGCCGAAGAAAAGTGGGAAAACGGCGGGCACCGATGTAACGGTGGATAACATAGAACTATCCTCATCAGGAAGAGCTGAGGAGATCTCACCAGCGAGGAAAGCCATAAGAAATGCAAAGTCGGAACGATTTCAGAGAACGGGTAGAAGCAATTCCGCGCCAGATTCTTACGATTGGCAAACAAACGGCAGGTAAATTATTCACGATTCAATCTTTTCGATATCTTTGCTCCAAGTTCTCCAAACCTGATTGATTGTGGTCCAAAATTAATTGATTGTTCTTGAATGATGATATTTTATATCATTGTTTGCTATCTATATATTTCGTATTTAATGACTCTTCTGTTTTATCGATCGAAACTGGATATGTTTCACAATTTTCGGGGAAAATTTTGTGGTTGTACTAATTTACGCCCGTAATGTATCTCATAATTGAAAAGGTTATAGTTGAAACAGTGGTTCTCGATCTCTCTAATTATCATTTATTCGTTTAGTTTAAAATAAAACTGCATCTATTTATAAAATCACTGTCCCAATTTCATTGAAATGTATGATAATTTATTATTCTTATTTTCTCGTCTGTGTTCTTGAAAAAAATTTCAGACAAATATCCATAGACAGTCCCCTGCCTCCGGTGACGGAAGCAACCAGCCAAGAAACAGAGGTCGAAAAACGGTGATATCTTTAAACAAATCGGATCAACACGTCGAAGAAAACCACGATCAACCAATCGGTTGATGAACACGGTATGAGCCGACTTAACATTCGATGATGTAATAAAATTGTTAACTAGTGCAAGATTCATATTGTATTTTTGACTTGGAACGTTTCTTTAGGATTTTGAACAGCTAAAAATTATTTAAAAAATCTTTTTCGATAGTCGTTGTTCCAAAATATTTTAATGGCACAATTTTACATAAATTTTAAAAAACAGCGAAAGTCTTGAAATAGCTTGGAAACGGCTACTTTTCGCGAGGACAGTTCGTTTCAAAAACAACGTGTCGCGAATATTAAAAATTATAAAATAATTTGTCGATCATGTACCAAACCGATTACTCGGCTGTACGATTTAGAGTCGACAGACGGCCTGTTTAGAGGCGGCGTCCATTTGCGAATTCGCCTTAAACTCGCCAGACGGTACTTCCTCGATTTGTGAAACCTGAAAGTAACGAATTTAGAAATAACTCGTTGCTACAGTTCGAAAACAGCTGGAGAAAAGACAAGCTGAAATTAATTTAAGGAAACGCTATGAAACTGTCAACGTAGACAGTCAAATTAACGAGAATAAAAACCAGGTTGGACTATTCTCGGCTGAACCAAATTTTCGAACGTAGATATAAGAAGGAACTTAAATATATGATAAATATATTTTCAATTGTCTGCTAACTTCTTCGGATGATGTTCATTTCTAGTCTTTAAATAAATATGGTATTGTAAAACACTTTTAAAATACTAATTATCTCCTGTGTGCTCTTGGAATGTTATAAAATATTTACAAAATTATTTCTGTTTAGTTTAATAAATAGCAAATAACTAGGACATTACAAAATATTCCTATATGAATATTTATGTATTTGAAATATTATTGGAAATATTTGCGACGTTACATTTTTTAAAAATCTCAATCACCACGACCAGTGATGATACTTCATTGCGATTTAAATTAAAATTCTCTAAATTTTGTTTTGCGTTTTTCTGTGATTTTAATCGACTCAATTTGAGGACTACAGTTGGATTTAATAATTAGTTTATTTTAACGAATTAATTCACACACTATTCTTCATTAAACTAACTTTTAAAATAAGAAAATTGACAAGAGTTGAGACAATGAGACAAGAGATTTCTAAAATAGAAAAAGTTTTTCTCATTTATACTTTCAATTAAAAAATAGGAAGTTCGTTTAAATTGTAAAGGATTTGGTCTGAAGAAGTTAATGAGACACTTGGAAGCCAGATGGCGTTTTACTTACGAACTTTAACTAATTGTAAGTAGCGTTAGGTAGAGGGCGAACTTTGCCAGCCGAATGCTGATAGAATTAACCGTATTTTCTATCCACGTTAGAACGTAAGGGGCTCGAAAGAATAGCCTGTTGAGACAACGACATCGTTTTAGACTCACGTTATCACGAGAATGGAACATTGATTCTCGGCGAGCTCTTTTATTTTTATTCTTCTGTGATGTAATCATGCACATTTTCGTACTTCTACGTGATTTAAGCGATTCGATAAAAGTCTTTTTCGTAATACACGGTTTAGGTATCAACATTTCCAAAAAAAAAAAAAAATTGTAATTCTATGTTCGTTTTAACCTCTATTCGTTACGAGGATGGCAGTTCCTTTACGTATTTTTATTTAAGTTCTATAATATGTAGTTTGCTTTTGTGTATATATGTATCCTCGAAAAATTCAACGCGGAATCGGGAAGAACGATCGTGCGATCTTTTAACGAAAATCATAGCACGTTAACCCTCCTGTGTTCTTTGGGCCATTTTCGACCGAAAATTGTGTTCTTCTATCGTTAAGAAATGTTTGATTTTGAGAAAATTGAGATGATATCATTATTAATACGTGGAAGAATTCGATGATTGCGGTAGGATTAATACACAGAATATCTCAGAAGCATGATCATATAGCATAATAATATTAAATTTAATGAAATTGAAAGTACCCCTTATAATTATACCATTTTACCTAATGTAATCAGCTGATCGTAAGTTCTAACCTCGAATCGCAAGATCGTCTTTCCTAGCCCAAGTAAAACGAAGCCACGAACAAATTGATGTGACCTGTATATAAAAAGAAACTTATGTCTCGCGGATAGTGCGAAGCACGCGACCAATCGAACATAACCAAAGTCAGATTCGTGATTTCGTTGGACCTTACTGATATCCGGGGGACCACAAATGTGTATTTGAATTTAATCGATAACCGTCGAACCTCACGACCGGATACATTCGATGATCATATCATGTCCTGATCTCACGAATTCTCCTGAAACGACAGGATTCACAAACAAGCCCATGTTGGCGACTAGACATCCGTTTCCTGGTGTTATCAACGTTTATCAGTAGGCTGCGGATTTTTATGCATTTATGGGCAATGTGAATATACAAAAATACGCAGAATGCACGTAAAACATACAAAAATACATATAATATATAAAATATCTAAATAACCGTTAATAATAATACCCGTTGTTTAATAAAAGAAAAAGAAACAATTCTGTTGGAACTCTTAGCTTCCATTTTTTCAATGATATTCATAAAAATATGAATTTGTATAAATATTCGCAGTCTATTTATTAGCAAGTAACAGTAGCTGTAAGAGCAAAACGACGTCAATAGATCGTCTACCGATGGCTAATATTTCATTTATTCGTAAAATTTTGAAATAATCTGTAGTGCAGTATATATTTTTATAAATAGATAGAAGAATGTGACGAAGAAAGTAAAACTACTTAAAATTGTAAAATATCTGTTTCGATGATATTGGTTGATATAGAGGATGTTTCATAATTGTGAGGCAAAGTGGATGACGAATTGTTTGTATTTAAAGAGTTAAACTTTAGATCGCGCTGCATTCGCACTAAGAAGATCTCAGAGGAAGACATGTGGTGCATCGGTAGGCCTTCTGCGTCTAATTGTTACGGGTATGTGTATCATAAAAAGACTAGAATCTTATATTTACGATATTTCTGATGGTATGTAATATTTTGAGCTGAAAAATTTCATCCAATCTTACTCTAAACATAATTTGCTTTCTATGTATCAAAGCTTACACTTTCTTCCATCTTGATTCTACCCTAAAAAATTTTTGAAATTTTACCTCGAAGCATGATGTAATAATCTAAAAGCGAAACAAAAAAAAAAAAAAAAAAAAAAAAACCACACAAAAAAAGATAAGAATTTTCATCATTATCTCCTCGAGCTTAGAGAATTTCGATTTAGATTACGATTGAGAATATTTACAAATTTTCCACTGATCTCGAATAAAAATATTACGTATCCCCAGAAATATTTCTCGGATCGTCCCGTCGTCGATAAAAATCTCCTAAACGTTATTCAATGGCTCAGGTTTCGATGACATTTTTACCCACGGCGGTACATTTTCGTGTATGATAATGGATGTATCTCACACGTTACGAATATTCTTACGAAATGCACAAGATATTTTGTACTTCGTATTAGATGCGCACTATGTTTCTTAATCTACTTGTAATAAAATAAACCAAATCATGTGTAAAGTAGGATTGGCCCTCAATTGACAGTCAATTTCACTCGACGAGTTAGATTCCCAAACAAAAGCAATGAAAATATCCAGTAATTCATTTAGAGACAGCTAAATAGCTTATAATATAAAACAGATAAATCTCGAAATCTTTGAAAGTCTATTCTAAATAGAGTAAATCGTAAATTTTTCATTTGAGAACGAGAATATTTCAAACGATCGTCATAAATTGGCCAATTGAGGGATCGATTATCGACGATCGTGTTCGTGATCAATGTCTAACGCGAAACAAAAGAAAAATCGATCGTTGAAGCCGCGAGAGGTCGTTAACTGACGCTGTGACCAAATCCAACATGGCGATTCAAGTGAAGTGAGAGTTGGCTGACGTTTTCGACTAGTGTATTGATTTTCTCGACAATCAATCTCACAGATGATTTTGGTTCGTTATTTTTAATAAACGAAAGAAAAAATAGTCGGTCGGTCGGAAGTGATTACGTTTAGTCGTCTACTGCCATAATATTGACCAGTGAAGACGAGCAAGGAGCGAAGTATGTATCTATGTAGTACTTTTATCGATAATTCACGGGTCTAGCCGATGTACTTGGTAAAGTGGACAGGTATTTGTGAATCATGTGTAACTCCTTTTTATATAATTCGTAGGCGAATTTATGATTCTCCCCCTTTTTGCTCTCAGCTCGAATTTGTCGTTGTTGTTTCCAATTCTGTAATTTTATTCGACTGTTGTAGAATGTCCTTTTGTCAATAATAACAATCTTTATAAAGTTCATGCTCTGATATTTTAACCATTGTTTTAATGAATATAAAATGAACGATTCATTGATATTCATAATGAATATTTTATGTACAATTTTTGAAACATCCTGCATACATATATACATACATTTCTTTAACTATTAGTGGCATATGGTATTAAGTTTGTATGTTTTCTTTCCATTTTATCATTTACAGCAATATTATTTTTTACTAACAACTTTTAACAACTTTTACGATGAATGTGGCCAGTAACAAGCCTAATCACTTTTAACGATAATAATTGAAATATTACATTCTTCCTTTGCCTTTCATAATATTTAAATATTTCATGGATCTGAATAAATCAAAAATGGACGGTTGATGCCATTTAGATAAAATTCGCATTGCTATGTCGATGCAATCTCCTGTGAACAGAACGTTTCCAAGTTCAAAATTAAAGTACTGTAAATTTGAGATGGCCAAAAAGTCTGATTCCAAACTTCCGGTATCAAAAATTAGCGATTTCAATATTTCAGAGCCAACAATTTCTACATTCAAAAGCACAATAAAAGGAAAGCTTGACCCTTAAATTTCTATGTTAAGAAATTCAGATTTTAAGATTTAATGTTACAAAGCTCTAGCTGAAAAATTTCAATAAGAAGAAAAAATTCAACTATAAAAATTTCAGGATTACAAATTATCTTATACCTGTCGCATTTGTTGGATAAATTTTTCTGGAGAGCGTAAACGGTTTTTCAACTTCTTTGAAAATCCGTTCGTTGATCCTCGTGATATTCAAGCTCGTTCCTTTTATTAGACTAGTAGTAAGCGCATCCAGGAAAATAGCCCAGCGAGGTTTAAAGTAATCCGAGACAATTCCTGACCACTGTTTGTTCGCGTAATCTCTAATCTCTCCTCGTGGTCCCCACAGAGTAATCTGATTCCTCGCGTTGTACTCATACAATTTCGACTCGGCATCGTCAGTAGCCAGATTTTTCGCCATTTCTAGCCATGTTCCCAATAAAAAGTCTTCACTGGATGCTAAGATGGCTTCGAGGTCATCGAACAGTTCCAATAGACGATCAGCTTGCAATCTACATGTATGATCAATCATAATTTTAGGATGAATCAAAAATATTTTCGGGCTAGAGATCTTTATGCAAATTTATACCTTTTTAAGTAAATTAGTTCTTTAACATTTTTTATGAATATTTTATAGATCCCCAAAGCTGTTTTACCTTAGATAGCTTACATGTGTATTTCTGCATATTATGCAAATTTTATTTTTACACCTTTAAATAACGCATAAACGCATAAAAATCCTTAATCTAATAATTAATAATATTGAAATGATACGAAAATTATATGATAATATATCTCTTTGAAATTTGATGAATTATGGAATTGCTAGAATTTATCTAATATCTATTGTAGGTAGGTGTCATGTACTATCTGTTGTAGGTAACAGAACTTTCAACCTATGATCTACCGTAGATAATACAACGTTTAATCTACTCGGTAATCTCAAATCCAGAACTTACTTGAATGTTGTCACATCCTTTTGATTAAACGATTCGACTAAAGCAGAGTAAATTTTATCCGCTTTTAGTTGAAGAGCTTGTCTAGTTATATCAACCACGTCGTGTCGGTAGAGGGTGCTGTTTTGTCTTCCATGCCTCGCTTGGAGGAATATGTACCAAGTAGAATAGAACTTCTCCGGATCATACCAAGTCTGTGCAATGTCCCATATTATACATATTTAATAAATAATTGAAAAGACTAGATCATTTTTATAATAGTTAACACAACGTTGGCTCTTAATGGATTGATTGAACATTATATTAATTTTCTAACCGGTTCTGGTTATTAGATAAACTTTTATCGAAATTGTATACATGAAATAATGATTGCCTTTATGTTAGCAGAACTTTGTTCTCTTTTAAATTACGATAGCTGCAGCTTTGGAACAGTATAGGGAAAAATCTGGTAGAACTTCAAAGAGAATGGTAATTAAGCTCACCAGTCGAGCGAGATTCAAACTCGGTCGCCTGGTAATCACGTATTTCCCTCTAATTTTCGAAATACCTCGGAAATTGTATACAGTACTACCCAAATTCTTCCATGCTGCAACCGCGTACTCATTCCATGCTCCATATCTTCGACTAGCATAATCTTCAAACCTGAAACAGTGAATGTTACAATTTATGAATACGTAATTTTGTATGCAATTATTTTTCTAATGGAAAAGTTAATAGATATTTGTCCACCAATTATCCAAGTTGACAGGTTCTTGACGATAAGCCATCTCGTTCATCAACTCGTAAATAACATAATTTTGATTTATGCCCTCTGGTGTCAGACCTGTCCCGATCATTGTACTTCCTTCCATGTTTCTTCCTTCGAAAACTCGCTAAAAAACAATCGGTAATCACACAACAAAATTATCTCATTGTTAGTTAATCGTGATTGAATTTCTTAAATGAAAAATTCAAATTTAGATAATTAAAGAACTATCACAAATTAATTTTGGAAAGTTAAGACTGAAGGAATCTTCCACTCTTTTCAAATGTTAAATACCTTTTAATGTTGTTTTACTATATAATTTGAATCTTCTTTTTACACGTGTTGAGGTTATGTAAGGTGGTAAAAGGCAGCGCCATTTTGTGAACGAACATTCAGAACATGGCGCACGTGCACCAGTGATGAAATTTGAGAGTAGAAGATTGTAGAGAGTACATTTTTGTAGAAAACTTACGCGATTAATAATTTGAGCAGAACCAAACATTCCAAGAGTCCCACCAAAATTGTGCAACATGCACCAAATAAATGGCTGGCCATAATAGGATTTTAATTTACCGTATAGCGGGAATTGTTCTGATTGAAGGTCCAATACTATCAGTCTTCCCTAAATTAAAAACCGAGGATCACAAAGAAGATAAGTATTGTATGAGCTTTTAAAACATTCATTCAAATGTCTGTTTTAAGCATATTCACCAGTGGGACTGAGGTTAAGAAAGTCTTTATTCTCGGCTCTGTCCAGAACAAAGCATCATGAACAAAGAGCCATCCTTGCATTAACCTTGAAAAATAATTTCACTTTTGTGTATCAGAAAATAGTTTCAAATTTCGTTATGATACTACTTTGTATTTTCTGCAAATTATCCCATAAAGAAGATTATTAATGTAATATATATCTACACATGCTACTGATTAAAAGTTTGGAATTATTATGTCTTCCAAAGATTTCAAACATTTTACAAAATTTCGACTCAGATTCTTGGCAGCTTAACATCTGCAGAATTAATTTCCAATTAATAACTAGGAGAAATAAAATATCAGTGAAATGAAGCAACCTATTTCAAATTTTCCATCGAAGCTGTAAATTACCAATTATTATTATTGGATTAATAAATGATTACATTAATAAACTGTTAACAGATTATTAATATACGTTAATATACGTTAGTATATAATATTAATCTGATATATCGTGATACCATATCGCTTGTGGATCGACACTCAGCATAGTTTGAAAAATCGAATGTCCTACGTTCCTCAAAAATTTCAGTTCGCTGGTGGGGGGTTCGTTTTCATTGAAAGTATCGCAATTATATATGTGATCGGTTCCAAATTCCTTGATATACTGGAAACCACGAACACAGAGGTGGAAATATCCTTTGGGAGAATTTTAGATTTCACCTACCGTTCTCAAAAATTGATCTCCAATTTTATGAAACAGGGGATCTGTAGGTTCCAAAAGATAAGGGCTGAAAATAGATTTATATCTTCATTCAGAAATAGTGATGTATAGCATAAAAGTAAGAAATGATAATCTTGACAATGTTTAAATGCTTATCATTTTCTCTAAATAATAACAATCCGTTATCTCTGAACGATAAAGCTGCAAGTAAGCAAGATTTAATCGGTGATACAGATTGAGTAATGTATCAATACATCTTATCATTGATTAATTAATATTATGTACATTTAGATCCAAAATATCACAAAGCAAATATTCATTGTTTCTTAACTATTTCATTATCAAAATTTCGTTTGCTTAGAAGAAAGAAAAGATGACAGTTTATCGCAATTTTTTATTACGATCTGAAAAATTAAAAGTCAAGTAAATGGTACCAATAATTGTAAAATTCAATAATACGATGATAGATATGTAACGTAAGATTCAATAAATGTAGAGTTGAAGTGATGTCAGAGGGATAAGAAATTTTTTTTCTTACCAACAATATTTGTCCGAAAACGAATTCCATGTCGCACTTTTCGTTACGTTGGCTTCTGGAAATAGTCTGGGGAAAGCTCTAGGTACGTGCCCAGTAAAAGCAGGAAGAACAGGGATTATTCCTAATTCCCTCATCCTTTGAAGGATTTTGTGCTGCAGTTGGAGCGATCTTTCGTGCCAGCTTGAGGTTAGAGGACCACCAAAACCTCGAATGTTACCCATTCTAGACCTAATTAAAGGATTAGAATGAAAATTGCATGGAAGAACAACTAACCAGTCGTTTAAAAAATTGCGATAGATCAGTTTCTCACATTTATTAGTTCTCTTTTGACTTGTAGGATTCCTAAATGAAGTAGCATGTTTTGGGTAATTAGGAGGCAATTTGAAACTAATTTCGAAGATTGGAGACATTGAAATCTCTTTTTTACTACAATTTTTAAATCAATTTTTTAATACAAAAATTAAGTTTCAATAAGAAGAATTAGGAGGTAATTCTAAAACATTAAGATGTTAAGTCTTCTCCATTTTTCTGCTAATTTTAAATTTTAATAGATTTAGCACAGTTGATCTCGGCCCATATTTTTTTTACAGAATCAAGTTTCAGACAAAAATAATGAACTAATTTCCAATTTTCCCATTTTTTTAAGCTTTAGACGATGGTTGAGTGGAGAACCAAGTTTCAGATAGCCAAAAAATGATTGAAAACTTAATAATTTCCATGATTGAAGAAATTGTATAGTAACCATGAAACTTTGGACCTATTGATTGTACTAAGTCAAGGTAAACGGATAAAGTGTCTCCTCAACGATTCGTCAAATAGATAATCCTTCCAAAATACCAGAAAGTTATCGATAATTCTACAATGTTTTTTGTTCCGAGGAAATCAACAGTTAAATACAAACAGTTTCATAATTAGAGCAGATTTTCTAAGAGAGATAAAGAAACAGATAAAGAAATGTTTCATCGATATACTGCAGATGTTGATGGATTTATAGAAAATCTCAAAATTCAGAAACTATAAAAATATGAAATATGCAAAATTATTCATTATAATAATAGCTATAGGTTCCATTAAAACCGAAATAATAAACTTTATGAATGAAATAGGCTGCCATTCAACTTTCATATCTTTAGGTATGTTCACAAAGATATAAATTTGCATAAATACCCGCTGTCTATCTATAAATGAGCACCTGCAGAATTCATTATATATTATACTTCAGAAGTATACTTGGAATTATGTTACGAATGTCAGGATTCCACCACGATTATTGTAACGGAAAGCATTGTAAGGGTTACCAAGGCAAAAATGCTGGCCCGGCAAAGTGCTCATTAATCTCGTCTGAAGTGAAATTCAATTGGAGGTATACTCTCTGCCAGATTGCCTCTTGCCCGTTAAAAGCAAGAGCCAAATTGATTCCATTAAGGGCCATCCAGTCGATGTTTCTTTCCCACTGATCCCATTGCCACCATGCGAAAGTGTAACCCAGAGTGCATACGTTCTGATAGTACCTAAACCTGTGCAATTCATGGATTAAGTAGCATAGGAATGAAACAAATATTTATTAGAGAACTTAAAGACTAGACTAGACGAGAAGGACTAGATAAATCAATTTTTGTCAATTTTCGAATTTTCATATTACATTTAGCGTGACATAGTCGAAACAAGAGCAATCTGTTAGGATCCAAATTGAATATAATTTAATGAGTAATTTTAATTTTAATAGTGACATTCAGATGTTCTTAAAATGTGCATTACGTATAATACTTGATCCGTTCTAACTAAATCTAATAACATGTAAATAATTCTACCAAGCCTAATTCAAGAATTAAATAGTGTCGAAGAGAAAGACAGATGAAGATTACACAGGAGCAAATGGATTTGACAAATGCATTTTTGTCGATGTTCGCTATATATTTTGTCTGGAAACCAAATTGCAACATAATTTGGTAATATAGGTTTCATTGACGTTGCAGTGAATTCAGCAATTGCTGCTTCATACAAAATATGACTTATCATATTCTTCCCTTGCGGTTTACGAGTGGTTTCATCTTCTTTGCTTGAAACTTCGTACCTATCATTGGACGTGACTTTTACTCGAACATCTGGTAAAGTCTGAGGAAGTTCAATCTGATTCCCCTCCCATGAAATGTGAACGTTGCAATAAGTCTTCAGGTAGTAATGCAAGCCCCAAGCTACAGCCACGCCGGAACTGCCAAAGATCTCCACTTGATCCAAGGAGTTTTTCTTGATCTGGCAATTAAGTTGAATTTGCGGTTGCGCAATAAGTAAACTACTGATTTTTATGTATGTATGGAAATTTTGAAGGCACAAAGGTACGAAAGAATTGCAATTCTTTGCTCTTTCGAATACTTATAGTAGAGCAAACTATTCATAACTCTGGAATTACCATTATTATATTAATTCCATATTATATAGTCTGTATATCTGGATAATAGATATATATATATATGTATCTATACCAATAAGACCATACCGTGTCAAGTGCAAGGTCGAGGTCTTTATCAAACTTGACAGCGTAGGTTGGAAGCTTGCGGACACAAATATCTATTCATATCTAGTGCTGTGAATAATTATAAATCAAAATCAGTATTTCGCATTATTTCTCCAATATTTCCAAGAAAACACTGCTCGTGCCTGGATACGTTACGTGAACTCGTTTTTGTAAAGGCAAATTGAACGCTATAGGGTATCAGGAGATCTTACATGGCGAATTATTGCCCTTCTGTAACTGAGATAGACGACAAAAAGGTAATTTTTCAATAAGACCATGCCCCTACTCAAGAAGGCAGCCGCTACAAAAATGTGGTTTCAAAATTTTGAAATAGGATTATTACCATAGTCATCGTTCAATCCTGATCTAAATCCGATCAAGTATGTAAATCCTGCGGGGGATTCTAGCAAAAAAGTTTACGATCAGAAGAAGGTACCTATAGAAAATATCGTTGAACGTAAAAAAAAAGAATAAAACCCGGGTAGGTGGATATTCAAAACGAAACTTTAACCGGTTAACTGCGTTTGACGAGTATACTCGTCGTCACTTGTGTTTACCTACGCACTGCACGACCTAATACCACGAGAGATTTCTAAAATCAAATTCCGCAGTTAATTGGTTAAAAAAATTATTGGATAGCGTACCTAACACTATGAATAACAAAAGCAATCAGAAATAAAGAAAAATGCGCTAAATATTGGACGAGAAGGTAATGAAATTCACAGAGAGTTTATGTTCTGTTCACAGCCGAAAACACAAGTTTAAAAGAAAAAGTTTAATTTCTTCCAGAGTTCGAAAGAAGAAAATTTTCGTTTGTTGTATCCTCAGTTTCGGTTTGTATCGTAACATGAAATTATACGAACGATCCTGTCAACTATTGTTTCGATATTGTGAAAAATCTAGAAACAGAATTGAATTTACAATTATTCACGGCACTGTGCTTATCTGTATAGAATTATAACGTGATATACGAGTTACCAAGAAGGTATCTAGTCCAGTAGGACCAAGATCAGGATTCACCACCATTAGGAATTTTGCAGCACGTTCGCGTCCCAATAATCTTTCAGCGACACCTCTGGCAGCCTCAGCCTGCACTTCCGGTGAAGTCCGAGGCTTAATGTGACCCAAAGTGTTCTGAAACGCTGTTCAAATTTCCATTTTTTAATCTTTTTATATTATAATTATATTTAACATATTATATGACGATCATGGGAATAGGATAATGAAGAAAAATTCTGCTTACCGTCTGGCTTTGGATCGCGACAGAAAACTGTCAAAGATCCGGAAAGAAAAACGATGGACGCGAGTAACGAATGGATCAACATGATGCATGAACGTGTCGTGTCTGGAAGACTGAAACTATTGAAAGAGATGGTACTTGTGAACGTATTACTATTTATAGTCTCCCTACTCTTCTACCATTTCTCTTTATCTAACATGTCCTCCGATTACCATTTATCTACTATGCAATTACTCTCGCGACCATACGCCATTCGTCTCGGAGTCTTCGTTCGTATCACTCGCGAAATAAGATTTCAGCTGATCTACAAACTGTTACAAGATATTTCTACTTGGAAGATATAAGCATGAAAAATTGTATACACTTTTTAAAAACAAAGAAGAGCAACGAAGAAAGTAAATGAAAAAATGTTCATCTAGTTGTTTCAAAGGTGATGGTGTTTTGTGAAATTCGTGAACGTTAACTGCTGTTCCTTTAAATCTTCAGCTTTTTAGTATGTATTGTATTGTCTTTAATAGGAAGTTAATTTACATCTCTGTATTAATTTCATATAATATTATATATCATTTCTTGCTAAAATAGTTAATTCTTCTTCAAGGTAAAATCACAAGTAAAATCATTTTCAAACTTAGCTTGGGTTTCATAAAAAAAAGAAAGTAATGAACATGGACTTTGTATAACAATCGAAACTTTATTTAGCATAACGATTTTTAAACATTATCTCTGAAGTGCCCTAAAATACATGAATTGAGAAACACCGATGCAAACCAGTGCCACTTATTTTAGGACACCTAACATACATATACAATGTATAACAATTATATAGATTTGAATTGACAAGAATCGATCGTACAAATGGCGCATTTGTATTGTCTTGAAGTCTTTCGAATCTTCTAGAAATTACTCGATTGAATCGTTCGCCTGAAAATACTATATTCCATAATTGTTCATCGAACATGAACGTACATATATCGGTATCTTTTTTAACGCACGAACTTTATCTATCTTGAAATAGAAAGGCCATCGAAAGCGAATTAGTTTTCAATATATTTCTTATCTATCTAGGATTTTCTGCTTCCCGATGATTCAATTCTACCGACGAATCATTGGATCGATGAATGAACACCTCGTCGCCGATCTTCACTCTTCCAGTAACGTACAGTCCACAATATATCCCCATAACTGGCGCCTTGCCCTCCAGCGAGATTCGTTCTGGGTCAGTTGGCTCCCTGAAACTGGAGAAGATTAGAAATTGATTGAATAAAGGCGAATCTCTGACGTACAGTGGCTCACGAAAGTTATTTGTACACTTATGGACACTTTCAATCAACGTATTAGACATGTTACGTGAAACATTTTGCAATTTCAAAATGTTTTATATGACACACACACAATATACAGAAAAAACCAATTATATGTACAAAGACTTTTGTCAACCAGTGTAGTTGCGAGTTCTTGGTTTATCCATGTGCTCGATGAAGATAGTGTATCTCGTCGTACGATTTCAAAGTCTTCAACGGCTCCTCCTTGTCCATCACACCGTTTTCTGGATTCACGCCCACTAGTTTGCACCTGAAATATGAATTGCATTATTCAAGTAATCCGTAACTTGAATTCTACATTTCGGGAAACAGTGGATAAATGTTACACTTAAAATTTTTAAGATGTTAAGAATCTTATGGATCGTACATCGTAAGCAGAGTATATTAGCGTTATATGTGTTAACTATTAATGCAAAGTATACATATTTCTTCGCGTAAGAATCTTTGAAGAATCTTCGCCTAGAAACATAGCAGAAACTCGCTGTTATAGCGTTCTAAATGAATTATTCACGGAATATGTAATTTTGAAATGTCCTGTTCGTTTATTTTATAAATTTACTCGTCGTCGTTCTAAATATTTGTTTTAAATTGTAATATTTTGATGATATCAGGGATACATAAAATTAATCACTTAAGAAGGCATGATAATTAAAATATGTTTACTTTACCGTGAGCACGGTTTGACGTTCCTAATCACGACACGTTCGCCAATTTTAATCCATTCCCATTCATCTTCCTCGAATGGTTGTTGCGTAGAGACCAAAATATTTGGACGGAATTGTAGAGTAGACACTGGTGTCTCCAATTTCTCGTTCAGTTGTTCAACGGAGCTTGTGGTCATTAACATATAACTGGCTAGGTCACTGAACAGCCCCTAGAAAACATCCCTTCGATCGGCAAAATATATGAATTTCCCGCTTAAAGGAAGACAAAAATTGAGATAATTACGGTGTCTTCGCTTCTAAGTGTCCGGTATACTTGAGTGAATTTTTTCCACGGATCGACGAAAACGTTTCTTCTATCCATCATCGTGTACCCCAATCGAAGACCAGAAGTCGTTCCAGTCAGGAATCTTCAAAGAAACGTGAGTCTTATTAATGAAAATCAATATGAATTAATTGCAAATCAATATCAATAATGAAGATTAATAAAAATTTAGAAATCCAACAATTTAATTTTTTAAATTTCCAAGTGCATCAGATGTGACAGCTCCGATATATTTCATCTGTATCAATGTCGAAGCCAAGTCAGAATTAATTTATCCGACTAAAAATCAATAGGACACATTTATCATGGAGAAATAGGGGAAAATAAGATTTATCGAGAAATTTCTGTGCGAGTTCATATTTTTGAAGATATCGTTTCATCTTCCGAGTATTGCAGAAAGCATTCTATTTTGATAATATTTTATGTTGTATTTAGTAATATTTATATTTCTTCGTATTAAGCGCAACAATTTCACGTTTTCAAAATTTCCTAAAAGTGCGTAAAAATTCATAGCCTATTTACGAAGTAGAAAGGGAAGAGATGCAAATACGAACCTCGATAGCCATTCGGCGGGTTCCGTGCCACAATCGATACACTTCACTGGCTCTCCCCACCACATTTTGCACTGCACGGCTTCAGACGCGTCCTTCAAGTTCTTTGGAACCTCGAAGATCACGCTGGGCATCCCTACAGCCTCCAACTTCACCTTGTTCTCATCCACCGTCGATAAACTCACTAGGATCAAGGTTGGGTATTGTCTTCCGGTTTGGAAGCGTCCAGTTTCCTCGTTGTACACTAGAAACATTCTGATGAACAGCAGGGGATTCATCTTTGGTTCCTTTGGGAAGGGGTCTGTAGGATTTAGTTATATGTCGTTGTTGTTAGTTATATGTATTGTAATACAATGTTCTTGTATAGTGAAGCTAATTTATTGCAGTGCAGTGAAATTTCTGTACAGTGAATATAAATGATGTTTCAGTGGAAGTACATGATTGAATTTTATAATTTTATTAGAACGGAACTGAAAGAGTTGGAAATGTTAATAGAATATTGTGAAGGGAGTTTGAAGATGTTTGATGACGTTTTATTGAAGAAACAAGTATAAATGTTAATAATATAATGAAAATAATGCGTGCTTCCTTGTTTTTTAATATTTTCATAGTATAGGTGTTAAAGGCTCTGTGGGATAATCACTGGAGAACGTGAATTAGGATGAGTTTTATGACTGAAGAATGATCCTAATACTGGACATTATTTTTTTACAAAAGCTTTGACATATTTATCCGACAGTGGAATTGCTATAATAGAATTAATTCTCAATAAATGACAAACAAATTTTCTACGCAAAAAATTCATCGTTTATCAAAACCAAAATGCACTTAAGCAAATATAAGAACTAAAAAACCTAAAGAAGCTAAGAAAAAATCTAATATAATGCAGCGTAACTAATCTGAAACACGATAAATAACATTTTTACTATATCCATGAATATATCATGTTTAATATTAAGACCAAAAAACCAAGGTACATGAAACCGTTAAAAAAATTACTAACAAATAAAATTTTCCCTAGAATTGAAGATCATATCTAGGTGAACTATCATATAAAGTTTGCTTACCTATCTCTGAGGGTGAACTTTCCTGCATCGTCCAATTTCATTCCATATTCGGTGAAGTCACATTCCCTTACATTCTTTCCACGTCCAGACTTCAATGGATACATATATAGTTCTTGAATCTGGCCAACCTTCTCCCATTTTGGATCTGGTAATTCGGCAATCGTATCGTCTTTTGGACATTCCTCATCGTTTGGACGTTCCTCATCGTTCGGATATTCCTTATCGTTTGGAGATTGTTTGTCGTTTCTTTCCTCTTTTTCCTCCACATTTACATCTTCTTCGCCAGTTACTTCGTTCTTGTTATTTATGTTGCTCTCGCTATTAACATTCGCGTTCACTTTGTCTGGCTCTTTTGAATCATTTGTTCGAGACCGCTTCCGTTTTTCATGAGAAGTTTTCCTTATAGTCCAAACAGCAGCCGCGAAGATGACCACGAAACTGCACGTTATCGCTATGGTTGAGCGCCAGTACTAGAAAAAGATACGACCTTGTTAAAATGGAACAGGGTCTAATGGGATGGCTGCTAAAAAGTACTCGTGGAAACGTTAAAAACGTTTCTAACGAAGCTCTGCATTTTGATAAGAAAAAAATTTTTTTTTGGAGGGTGTTTTTAATAGAGGAAAAATAATAGTTTAAATTTAGTTGTAATACTTTTGGATAAAATGTTCTAAAATTTGGAATAGACATTTTTTGAAGCCTAGAAATTTTGATTTGGAGTTGTTTTGTATAATTTAAAATGTTGACTTATATTTTGGTCAAAATCCTTTCTTGCATAATTTCTCATAGAATAGAAATAATAATTGAAATGTAATTAGAGCGATAAAAATTTGTCGGAGGTTTGGATGTTTGAATTTTGATTGAAATGAAATGAAATTGACTTGAAATTCAAGTTCAATTGAAACTATGCTAAAGAAATTCCAGGATTCTTAATCCATTTCATTATTTATCAAGTTTATGAAATTCCATTATTATATCTTAGCTCGTCGTAATAATTAAAATTGAATCACGTCATATGAAACATATAAATTTCTAGATTTTTAACTCGCTTCCATATTCCTAAAGTCCATTAATTCGTTTCAGTAAAAAATCCATTTTCTTGTTATTTGTTGTTTCTTGTCTACGAACATAATATTTTTTTACGATTCTGCCATTGCGCCTTAGTCACTGTTTTATGTTAAGTTTATCTAAAGACCTATTGTGACAAGAAGAGCATCAGTAATTTTCCTCGACGAGATTAGATAAGCATCGACTAATCGTCAATCTCTCTCGAATCACTTTACAGTCGACTTATATAGCAAGTTATATCCAAAATTCACGTAGCTGTTAGAGTCACGCGGCCGTTTAAGAACAATGCTCGTCATCCGAAAAGTCGAAGCTGCGTCGAACACGTGCAGTAACAATCGAGCATAATGCCATTGTTTCCTAATCGAATTCCTGCTACAAAGAGGCTTAGCGCGGTGTGTTTGCTCATAGTTTTTGATCGTTCCATCTACTAACATTCTCGAAGATATCGTTGAAAATTCATCTATTTTACTCACTTTCAAACATTGCTTTCATCAGATATCGAAACACAATTATCAGTTCAAACAACGCCATACTCGCAATCAATCGAAAAGATCAATTCTTTTAATTCAGCTCGTTCCATGGCCTTGGTATCGTATCCAAATTCTCTAACTTGGTCTGCATCACGGGTACCACTCACTCGCTGTATTCTCCTCAATGTGAGAACAAATCCAATGTTAATCAGCGAAAATCTTTATCAGAGTTGCTACGTTAACACGTTGTTAGTAGTAAGTGTCTGTGGAATCGATTTTATAATTTTCCGATACTTTTTGGAAAACATCGACTCGCGTCTCAAATGAAAAACATCTGCGTCGCGTAATCCACGCGCAGTGCATAATCTCATTCGAATGCAAATGCCATTTTAATCGATGGAAATTTATTATCTTTTATATTAACATGTTATACGTTGTGAAATGTGTTTTGTTATGTTCGTATAAAATATGTCAACGTTTATGAAAAGTGTTGATTCGCGTCTTCTCTCATCGTTTAATGAAAAACTGAAATATGTATCGCGCAAGCAACTCGTTGCATTCCTGTTTATTTGAAGATAAATTCGACTTTAATCAACGAGAACCTTATTACAGTTTCTACATTAACGCATTGTGTGGTGCGAAAGAAATTTATACGATTCTCAAGCATTTTTGGAGAATGCTCTGATGCTCGCGTCGATTCTCACGAACAATGTGTTCATATGGAATAAAGAAAGGTGTTTTATCGTGACAAATACATACCGGGTGTTCTTGCATGATCCTCGCAGTTCTGGCACTCGTGCAAACCGTCGTTTCGGGCTCACAGCCGTATTTTCTTCATTCCGGAGTATCCGTGCTGTGTCGCTGCTGATTGTATTATGCAATGGCCCGGCTGCCTGTGCCCCTTCTCCACTTCTTATCGGCGCAGGTCTATGGTGTCGCCGATTGTGCGCTGTGAACGCGTCAGTCGTTGACCAGGAAGCGTTAAATGCGATTTGCTCGTGACGAACGTCCTCCTTTATCCTTCTTTTTCTTTTTTACCGCAGTTTATGAGTCGACTGATAACTTTTTCCATGGGATGGAACAACCGCGCTGAAATCAAGAGACAACAAATTTTAGCTATGCCTATTCCACCATGTTAAGTCGAAGGGGCGTGTCTACAACTTTCGCTTAACACTAGGTTTACGGGACCCGTCAATTTCACGGATTTCGAACTTCGAAATGAAATATCTGAAAAACCATAGCACCAATTTTAACCATTTTGCATCGTAGATTAATCATTTCATCTAAAGAATTTATACACAAAATTACTTTTTCCTAGGCTTTCTAATTTTTTGAAATCTGTATGTAGTATGCCTATCTCTACTAAAGTATATATCTATCTCCACTAAAGAAAAGACTTTTTATTTATTAATAATTTATTTGAAGCCTAATATTGTTCCGTTCACACTTAATTCGAATAAATCGATTTTTTACAGAAAAATGCGTATTTTCGTTTACCCGTCAATTTGACGGGTGCTCGTAGAGATAGGTATATAGGAAATGCCCGTAAACCTAGCGTTAAATATCGCAATAGGTACTCCACATTGGATATTCTATATATTTGTATATGTTATGTGGCTTTTGGAGATATTTGAAAGCTTACATTTTCCAAAAGCGTTCTGACGACGACTAATGTTAGGTTATATTTAGGTTAGGATTAGCATGTCATTAGTGTTACAAATGTCCATTCGAATTTAGATTTTTATGAATACGAGAAATAGAATTTCAATAGAGATTTATTTTGCTCGTTGAATATCGTAACGCGTTGCCGTATTTTGGATATTTTATATACTGTATTTTTGCATTTGCTAATTAGCTAAATATATATAAAAATCCATAGTCCAATGACGATACAACATCGATATTAATACATCGAATAGTAACGACGCGACCATTTGTTATGAATTGCAATAATGCTAAATCACCCCGATAATTATATCGCGAAACTTAGAAAAGCTTGTCTTACATATCTACGTGATATATTATGTATTCTCATTTATCTATATCTAATATGTATGCAGATTTTATGCTAAATTTTGAAATAGAAATTACATAGCAAAATGGAAAGTGGAACCTCGGTTGTCCGAAATCCGTTTAACCGAAGTTCCGTATTATCCGAACTACTTTAATTTTTGCCATAACTTCCTTTCTCCTTTTTCTTCTTCCGAAATATTAACACAAAGAGTACGAAAGTGCAAACACAGTCCGGTAATGTGAAAGCAGTCGATCGAACTTTGAATCGATTAAACAATTAATTAAACCTAAACGCACGTACAATATGACGTTATCAAAATGTTTTCTATTATCTTATTATGCGATTTACGAATACTGATAAATCTGATCTAAATCTAATCCGAGATAGCCGCATCATTTCGAATAATCGAGGTTCCACTGTAGTTTTTATGTGAAAAATTTATAAGAAATTCACAATATAATTAACGATAAGAAAATAATTGGTACTTGTATTTGCTAATATGCTTATTTTCTAATTTCGCTTTATTTTAATTGATCCTATACTTGGTATAATTTGATATGCGTTATGTAAGTATTCCACGTCAGGAACTGTTAATATAGAAACTTCACGAAGCTTCAGTTTCGAGATATGTGGACTAATACAGAAATTACGATAATGATACTAATTTGAAGATAAAGATACACGAACGTGCCATCAGTTTTCTCTGAATAATATACACATTGGATATGTTCTTTCTATCACGGCCATAAACAAGTATGATACGAGTGAGGTTATGATAAGGGTTAGCATATTTCATTTAACCTTCGCCTTGTCAGTAATTCTAGGCAGGAATGTAAATTGAAGCGATTAAATAAAATCTCGTTTCAATGATTATTAGCATCGTATTTACAGTTATTCGTTATCCATTCGCAGATATTAATATTATCGTCTAAAGCGACTAAAAAATCGATAACAAGTGAGAAGTTATAAAGTTGAGCAAAAAATCTTGAACAATTCTGCTAGAAATGTCTCATAGGAAACGTTTCATTAATAAAGAAAATAAATTTGGCGTGTTACATATCGGTGGACAAATAAAGTCTACCGCTGGACAAGTGGAAACAGGAGAAACACGATTTTTCTAGTTCGCCGATTCGTTTTGCAGCGAATCGATAAGGGGGGTTAACAACCCCAGACTCGGAATATAGTAATCTGGACAGCACTCGTTGCTCATCGTCGCTTCGTTTATTTTGTCCGCGCCCGTGCTGACGAACAATTTTTTAAATCCACACATAGCACCGAATTTCATGTCTGTCCCTATCCTGAAACAGAAAAGAGAACGATTTATATCAGGCGATTAAAGATCGAGTAAATGATTCATCGTGACGTTAGAAGCAACACAAATTTTCTTTGAAAAATTGTAAACGCTAGAACTAAGAAACATGGATTATACGAAAGTATATTTACGAGTCGCCGATGATTAAACATCTGCTTGGATCTTTCACGTTGCATATATTAAAAACATAATCTTTTAGATTTTCACTAGGCTTGGCAAATTCTAACGGCGTTCTTCCGCTCTGTCTGCTAATTAGATCGATCAAGGGACCAGAACCTGCAAATAAGGTAATCGTTGTAAACCCGTTATATTTGTTAATTAATTTGCTACTTATTTTTATACCTAATAGATTCCACTTTATTTAGTATTTTATTAAAAGGTGCGCGTGATGCAAATGGAATAACAAAATTACAATAAAATAATTAGAAATTAAAAGCAGTTAAAAACGTTCGATTCTAGATATTTATTTTAATATTTATAATGGAAAAAAGAAAAAGATAAATATGCAAATAATAGGAAAATTAAGTCAAACAACAACATTTGCATGCAAATACCTAAAATTTTCTTATTGCCATGATAAACGAGCCATTCCTCTCTACAACCGCACATATAAAGAACTTCTTTTCTATCCAAGCAAGAAATGGCTAATGCTAATCTTGTCCAATCACAAAGAGAACAGAAATCGACGATCACTGCTTTAATAGCTGGATCATCTTCGATAGCCTTTAGTCCCTCGTATCGTTTATGCTCTATGATCTGAGTTTTCTGCAAGTGAATTTTAAACATTAGCTTCCTGACTGTATTGTACAAAACATGTTCGTATATCCTATAAATACATAAAAATCCGATAGGCAGTGAGATATATTTTTCTAAATAATTCAAAGAAATGTTTATCTCGATCGTAGGCTTTGTTAATGTTACTCACTTCCTGTGGTACGAGTTTAAATCCATCGTCGATTAAAATTTGTCGGAATTGTGTCGTAGCAATCACGAAAGCTTCGCCCGTGAACTGAATCTTCTTCAGATACCAGCTAATGGTTTTCGCGGTGTTTATTATTTGTTTCTGTAAAATATTCGCTATGAAACGGAATGCGAGATACAACGGAACGGAAAATTCTAAAGGGGAAATAATTTATTCGAGAGTAGGAGTTTCGTTACATTTCTATTGTACAATTGTTTCGTATAACATGCGTGACATATCCAGAAAAAGTTTCTATAGGTATTCAAATATGTGCATACATACATAAATTGGTGTTATCTACAATACCCGCTCTCGATACTGAATGTATCTACTATATTCTCACGCATCTATTTTACCTACAAATCCGCATACTTCGTGTATGTATCTTCGATAAACGAATTTCTCCATGCACTGGCAAACGGAAATCGCCGTCGATAGCATCGAAAACAATACTCACCGGTTTGATATCTAATCCATATAAGTCCAGTCGCTTGCGTAATTCATCTATGGTTATGGTACTGTTGTTGCTTATTAGATACAGCTGCTTGCCTAGTTCCTGTAGTTTACGAAGCGCATGCGCCGAGCCAGGGACCGGTTTGTCAAGAAACCAAAGGACACCTAAGGACACACGTCAAGTTAGCATAATCGTCTGTGATTCACCATATTGGTAAACAGGTGGTTGTTAAATTCTCCGTTTCGGACTACTCGAATATTTTCATGGAAATGGTACTTAGCACCTTGTGTATGTTTGCGTATAGGGATGTATTTCTCGTGACAAGAATATACGTAGATACGTAATTTCCTATGATCACGACGATTAATACGAGACGTATTAATTTGAGCGCATTAGGACGCACAGTTTCTTTCGCAAAGCCAACAGAATTTAGGAATCGTTGTATTGTAACGAATCTTGTAAACGAAAAGTATTGGAAGAATTAGAAAAAGAAGTGTCGATGTAAAATACTTATGAGACGGATAAACAGTGGGAACTCGCCATCGCAATCTGATAAGACGACGTCAAATGAATCTAAAAACTGGCGCGTTTGCTCTATGCTCCCGTTTTCCAAGTTTATTGTGCCGGTTGCCATGGCGATTTCTTGGAGACTGGTAACTAGTTGTAACTGTGTATCACGCTAAGCTTAGAACTTCGCTGTAGACTGTGTCGAATGCTCGCTGGGACTCGACTGAGAAAACAATCTACTACCAGCAAGCCACCACCAAACCTAAATATGTAAAATAAATTTTCGTACCACACGTGACACCAGTACATAATACTCATAACATACACAGCTTTCTATATGTATTCTCAACGTTATTGTACATGTGGAAAATTTTTGAATAAAGCAAAGAAAAAAATATGTATGAATAACGACAAATCATGACTTCGTGTTGGTTTCCTAGATATGGTAAGTATAATCGACTAAGTAACGTATATAGTTCAAAATATCGAAACATGTATTTAACGTAATAAGAGCATAGGAAGGTCGTCCAGAAAATACTGCTAACACACTTTTTCCCTCGCATCATTCGAAAATTGATAATTGAATATCACGTATAAAACGAGCTGCGTCTTCGTCTTTTTCGCTTGCACTTGACGAGTCTATTTCGAATTTCTTTCTGATAGGTACGTTCCTACGTACTGATATCTACGTGGAAGAACGAAATTATGTATCGAATAGACGAACAAAATTACATGTGATAGTTAACGTTTCAATAATCGTTGCTTCGAATGATTAGTGCATTTAAATTAGTTGAAGATGACAGTAAATTAACGAAAGAAATCTTGATGTAATAATTTTTTAGATATAATTACAAGTTCTAGTCGATAAATTACAGAACGAAATTACCACATCGGAATATGGAAATCGAAGCAAAATATTATGCTTCACCAAAAGTAAATGGTGAAATTACACACACGTTAGATGTTGCAATACGATTTCAAATACTAAGAAATAGTGCAGTATGCACTACTGGAAGCGACGAATTTCTTCCACTTTGATATCATTTAACTAGCTGCATATCTATTTCAAATCTCAATTGCGACTTACAGGCTATAGTACTTAACAACAAAGAATGATGGAGAAACGAAATTTCGGCCTGTTAGCCTAAATAAAAGTACTAAGAATAAAATATTATTAAATTATTGCAAAGGTTTAATGTAAATAAAAGGTCTTCTATTGTTAATTTACTGTCATTTCTCAGTATTTTAAATGTATTTATTATTTATAATAATGATTATTAAAATATTAACTGTCGATTTAACTTTTATAACTTTATTTAAATACTATGACCTTTAAATACGGATTTATCTTGTTTTTCAATTGTTATTGATCCGAGTTATCGTCTAGTTTACGTTCTTGACCGTTGCTCAACAGTCAAAAGACGCGAATTCGCAAATTCAATATGACCATGACACATGTTACCTAATCATAGTCACAAAGGTACTAAGATTTATTAATATATTCCAGTTAGAGATAATGTGAAGCTCGATATTTATCTTAAAGCAATGAATTTTTTCGTGTTAAATTATTCACGTACTGACGTAAACAAAGTGCAGTGTCGTTCGTTGTAAAGGAGAAGATTCTTCCATCTTTAAATCTATGGTGATTTGGGTGATTTGAATTCGTCATGGTGCTTGGTCCAACTTCCAAAGTCTAAAGAAAATCTAGAGATTTTCCAATTCGCATTGTCAGTTTAAACGTGTGATAGAACAACGACATTAAATATTTAAACACAAAATTTTGTATGCTTATGTCAATACATGAATGGAACTAGGTGAACTTCTATAAGTACATTCCATAGTTTCATATGGCTTCTATATGTACGCATACTTTCTGGTTGTCATCATATATGTATTTTTTGCTTTGTTTGTATGAACTTTTATAAAACATTAATTATATATCCTTATTACTAATCTTTCAAGGTAATTGTATAAATGTTGCTAAATTAAAAAATTTATTTAGTCTTGGACAAATACTAGAAAATCTTTCGAGGGACAGAATTTAAGCATCTCGTTTTATTATCGCTAACTGTAAAGAAAACGAACGAAATTGAAAGGTAAGTAAATTTATGTACTTGAATAGAAGGAGAAACACCCACAAGAGGAGAATTGGAATAACAATGGAACACGTTTGGGTTAATAGAATTTCAATTTATTAAGTTTTTTTCCCTAGCCGTCGGTGTCTTGATTCTCATTTACAAAGGTATTATATGACTGTAGTGGTATTTTTACTAATAAATCGACGATGGTAGCAATCAATTCAATAACCGTAATCATAATAATAAGAAGAATAATCATAAGAATTACAATAATAATAATTAATATATTAATTCGAAATCGTATCTTATAATCGTCGTCTTTGTCATTGCTTGACATGTTGTTAATGATTAGATGTTTATCGCTCGATGACGAGCCGCGCTCGACTCGAAAAGCCAAAACTAAAGACAGGAAGAATGGATCGAAACAAAGGTAGAGATAGATACGATGCAGAGAAGAGAAAAAACATTTTACATATTCACAACGATGAAATATGATATCTGTCAACATAAAATTGTGTATAATCATAACCTGACTAGAAAACCAACTTCCTTGCGCTCTTAACACGGCGTTACCGTACAATAATTCGTAGGCGAGGGCGGATCCATTCGATGGTGGGGAGAAATGGCGGGAAACGCTGGCGTGTTCAAAATGATAATAAGATTTATTGGCTATAACTGATTAAATTTAATTACTCTGTATAATCGGGACTGTATCGCGTTATTAGCGATTCAGCGATGGTATAACGGTAGAAATTGAAAATTTAAGTTACCATTCCCTCCAGCCTTTGTCATCACGAAACTGGATCCGTCCCTATTTCGTAGGCTATCAAGTTAAAGTTGTACACGTACATAGAAACATTCGTCGCACAACAAGCATGGGAACACGTGATGGACGTCGCCATGGAATATTTCCAACGATTTTGATAAGCTAATGCAGGTTGTTTCGTATTTCTTCGCCCTCATATTTCTTCTTTTGATTAAACGTGGCTTGGATGACCCACTAATCAAATTTTTATTAAACGATCTTTTGGAAATGAAAATGTTCAACGTTTAGACTGATACATAATGATTTTCGAGAGGATAAATGAATTTGGTAAACCATCGATAAGATAAAAAGAAAACAAAGCTGTGGTTATAGTAACTGCTTTTTATTTGTCCGGGCGACGCTCGAAACACGTTTTTTCTTTTTTTTTTTTTTCTTTTTCTTTTTACCATATAGCTTTCTAGATTCCAAGAATCCGAGATTTACACATAATGTTCGTTTACACTTCCTTTCTGCACCAAGCCTCAGTCCACGACCGACGTAAAACGTTCGAGATAATCGTTACACGCTGTTACAAGCGATTTCACGACCAACAGGAAACGAATCGGGCCCAAGAATCGTTGTTCCGTTAACCCTTGATCGTATTTTCTGTAATCCTTTATAGGTTTAATTTACAGTCGTTAAATGTTAGATTAACGCTATAATAATCGGGACTAAAGCTAGGCCCTGTACTAGCACAGGACCGTTTAATACGTCACCGAGGTCAACACTTTCGTTTAATATTAAGGTTATGTTATATACCGAACTATAAGTGAAATTTCATCTGAACTCTATGGTGAATTAAGTTTCATTTCTCTCTTTTAGGCTATGTATATATCGCGATAGGATTAAGTTTAGGCCTGAGTTAAGTCTTCGTTTACCTTTTTCGTTTCAAGTCTGAATGACAAACTTAGACTAAGTGTGGTGTCTTTAAGTTTGGGATTAAGTTGAGCTAGGAACTATGGTCTATAGAGGGCCAACAAGAATTTTCAGTCAGTCGATCACCTTGGACGACACGATCGGTTTCGCATTGGTCACAGCAGTCTCATGATTATACGTGGGTTAATCGTGAGCAATGGGTAGAAACGAATGTTCTTCAGTTCGGCCAGAGAACGTTTCGTCGAGGAGACTCGATACTGGCGACTGAAGGAAGAATAGGGGGAAGGAGGAGGAACAAGACAAGGAGGACAAGATAGGTAGAGATGATGAGCCTAATGTTAGTGACATGACTTCGTGAAGTCGGTAGAATGTCAGACATCTTTGAGACTATCGTCTTAAGATAAACCTCTCTGATCCTTTATACTCGTCTATAAACTTACATCGATCTAATCTATATTTCACACAGATTTCATCCACAACGATTCCTATAATTATTCCACCAAATGAAATATACATATGTAGATCAATCAATGGAGTATAAAGGATCGTGCCATTGTGACGTACACATTCACAATTCCATATAGCCAAGTAAAGCCAAAGTAACGTCAAAGTAACGTTCAGAAAGTAACAGAAATTATGTCCACCCGTAACACGTTTGTCTAAGTCGACTCGATGAAAACAGCGGGCTCGAATGTACGGCAGTCGAAGGGTGATCGGTACACACTGGAAGAACGAGGTTCTACGTTTCCCATTCGTATAGTTCGACTTCGTTTACCGACGTCATATCACCAGGTAGCGTACACCTATATGCAAAGGGCGGCGTAGGCGCAAGCTCTCGATTTCGTTCCCTTTCGATGCCTTATCGGTTCGATGCCTGTCTCTCGATCCGCGATCCACGATCTCGATCGATGTGTACGATGAAAAGAAATGTCAACTAAAATAACCAGACCCCATTCGATATCGCATTGTGCCCGTCTAAACGACAGCAACAAGATTTTTTTGTAGTAAATAGACGAGTTACAATGTTAGTTAGTAGAGAGCTCGTAGTTAATAATTAGAAACTTGACGTCCACTCGACGTGTCGGTCGCCTGTTTCCTGATCGGATGATCGAATGAACGAAGATGACGATGATAGTCCCGGCAGTGACAATTGCGCCAGCCACTAGCATGTGTATCGAGAAAGGTAACACTAGCAGCCGTTCGCTTGGCTCATCTGATTCGGTGTCGCGTGTGGTTGCACTCGACTGGCGCTCGGCAGCGCTGCGATCGCTCCAATGGCCGCGAAACGCCGCAATTATAAATCTGTGCGATTATACGAAAGGCAAAAGTTACAAAAAAAAAAAGAAGATGTTTCATTCTATAGAGAGAATACTTTGAAAGATGTGAAGTTTAAAAAAATGCTGCCTCGACGTAATCAGCTTCTTGTTTGAAACTTTTTTTGGCAAGTATCCAGGTGGACACTTCTAGTAAGTCACGTTTCACTTACTTTTACATAGGTTTTATACAGGCCACGGGAGGCGATGCAGATGCTACCGATCGCACACGACGAAATCGAACGAAATAGTGACGATGACGGTAACAATTAGTGCCAGTAGGTAGTAACGGTAGAGTAACATTCTACGTGTTAGCACAGATTAAAACTGGGACTAGGCTGGCTGTAGTTTAGATCCTCGTTAATTCTCCTTTAATTTAAAAGCGCTTACTAGTTAGTCGTTGTGTAGTTAGTTACTTCGGTAATAAGTAATTAGGCGTTAACTAACGATAGTCAGGAGTAACATGGTAAACTGTTATTAATAATTAGGTAACACTATAAAAGAAGTCCACTGGCTGATTTCTCTCGCTGTTTTCTTTTTTTTTTTTTTTTTTTTTTTTTTAACTACTTTTTTCCTCTTCTTCTTTCCACGAGGATATCCGTAGTTCATTTTAGAGCTTCTTTTTTCTTCTTTATTTCCCTTTATATCTTGTCCATTGAAGGTAGGTCTAACTACATACCATCGTTACCGGTTGCCGATCTTTTGCTTCAATTCTTTTTTTTGTGTTTTTCTTTTTTTGTGTGGGGTGGGGGTCGAGTTCATCCAAAGTACGAAGAGCAACGATTGAACACTATACAATTAGATTCATAATGGCACGCGATATTAACGCTGCTTATCGCCGCCCTGCTTTCGGATATCTACCTACCTACCGACTTATATCTTCTACTTATCCTATCTACCTCATTACGAGACCTGACTTGTCTTTCTTGGCTATCTTGCCTATACGAACGAAGGACAACGCGCGGATAATGGTGTACGAATACCACGTTGCCAGATTTAATGTCAATTCCTCAGGAGATACTTATGATTACGTTATGGCGTTCAGTGATTTAAAAAATACTCTTTCTTAGAACTTGGATACCTCAGAAAACTTTTGTAAAATAGATACTATTTCGTGAATTAGGCCAAACTGACTGTTTTTGTTCTCCTCCATCATATGAAGGTGAGATATAAAAGACGAAGTGAGCTAACCTGTCACTTAACCCTGAAATACTATAGTGAAATACTGCATTCCCACTCGTTTTTATTTCAGCTATTCCTAAAGAGATTCTAACCGCTTTGTTACTTACGTCATGCGTATAATTTTTTAAAATAGGAGGACTAAAACTATTTTGTAATAGATTTGTTTGAAACGATTGCTGTAATCTCGTAAACCTAATCTCTATTCTTATTGAGTTCCATAATCTGAACTTAGTTTGAAACGTTGCCCGTAATATTTCAAGTCTAACCTCTAATTTTATTGATTCTCAAGATCGAGATATTGGTTTCTAGTCATGCCATATTTAACGTTAGAGCGGTTATGTAGCATTGCAGGGTTAAAGAAGAAATTCCCAAGACTCTGAAACTTAAAGTTTGCGATCTATCGGGCCAAGCAGACTTTCTCGAACGATCTTAAACTACGATACACCAGGATACGAAAATATTATTGGAACAAATACTGGCAACGAGGCATCCTACTCGTCTTCTCTTCTCCTCTTCTCCTCTTCCGGCCACGCGGGATTACATCTAACGAAGTTACACCTTTAATAACTAGTATCGCCTGTAATAATCGACGATCCCCTTCAGATATTTTTCATCATCTTTTGTGCCAAACGCATTTCCATCTTATATATAATATTTAGGCTCGTCCTTCCCCGTGTTCTCCCCGCTCCTCGATATTAACTTGTCGTTAAATGCTTAACACAATTATTTATCGATAATACAATAGGTAATACGATTCTATTTATTTATCAATTAATTGTATGCTAGTTTACGATACGACGCGGCGATCTCTTCGTCCCGTTCTCGCCTCGAAACTCTGAGGAACGTTGCAAAGCAAGCGGGAGAGAGAGAGAGAGAGAGAGAGAGAGAGAGAAAGAGAGAGAGAGTGTGTGTGTGTGTGTTTGTGTGTATATAATAATTTCTAGATCGATTCAGAGAGAAAGAAAGAGAGAGACTATTTTCTGAGACAGAAAATACAATTTTGGTATAGATTTTGGAAAAGTTGATAATAGTTATTAATTTCGACTGAAATAATTGGAGACCAATGCTTCGAATCTCTCTCTCTCGTCGTCGTTCATCATCCTTCATCATCCTTTCGTCGTCCATTAATAGATCCATGTCAAAAATGTTAGTACTGGTGTCGTTAAGATGTTAATTCATAGTAATCGAAATCGCACGGCGAATAGCCTCGGTTGTATAATACTTGTTTGTGTATATTGTGTATGCATGTATGTATAATACGTCTCACTAATAGGTTTGTCACTCTAACAATACACATCCTATATACAATGAGAGCAACGCAGTGTGTTCATCGATCAGTTGCTCGACAATGACGATTAATTTACGATTTGCTCGACCCAATGCACGCTTCTCCGTTCATTTATCGTTTATGCAAGTGTATAGTATTATGTACCCCTCTATATAACACGCGACGAAGCGCACGAAGCTCGTTGCCCAGTTCTTTTTATCTCGAGGAACTAATAGCGATCTTCTCATTTTCATTTCGGCACCACGATGGAAAAACTATACATTCTTGTGTACAAAATGTTGGAACGAATCGTCGCCACTTCGTACACGTGCTCGGAGCTTTGACGTCGCGTGGCTGGCCACCATGTTGTGTCGACGAATTCGTTGTGTCACGTGATCAATGAGATACAAAACGGCAACCTTAACCAATTAAATTTCACTGTTATGATTGAAAATATTCTTTCAAATTTTCGCTGAAGGTATCTACCCTAAAAGGAAAATCAGAGGAAATCTGTATTAATGAATGACGGATAAATAGAATGATAGAGGGCAGCAGCCACGCGACTCGTGTAAGTTTTACGTTAATGAGAATCCTCCTTCAAACGTGGAGCAGCACTGATACCGCACGACTAATAGGAGCCTTCTTCACAAATTAAGCCATATGTTATTGCACATTGAACAAACGATTACGAATGCATGTTATATGAGTCCCTCTCAGCACGCTTTATACTTCGCCAGGAGTTTATTTATTAATTGATTAATTTACCCGAGTGCTTCACTTTTTTTCTCTCGTTTCCATATGTATACGTACATGTGTATATATGTATATTCCTGCCTCCTCTTCATACTGTACCATACAGCAGTTTTAGACCATCTATGTTATTGACCTCAAGTAATTCCTATATATGTTGTTACATAAAAATGCATTTTTAGATATTTATTTCATGACATTGCTAGTTAATGATTCTGTCTTAATTTTAGGACATTACAGAACATACATTTTACACAATTTCGCACAATTTCGAAGCACCAAAGATGACATTATGTATATATAAAAGTGAGAATTAATTTTTTAAAAATAACTATTATTGTTATGGAAATAATCTGAAACTTAATTACCAATAATTACTATTACTAATTCTTAATTTACAAGATTTAAAAAAGAATTAAAATAATAGCAAATATTCTTGTATTCGTTCACAGAAACAAAACACTTCTAATTGATAGATGATCTAAGACTTTTGCACAATACTGTATATATATTTGTATGTATATATATATATATTCATTTATTTTAATTATTTACTTTTTCATCCGTTTCTTGCTTCTTTAATTAATTATTTATCCACATCTTTCTTTGTTCGTTTATTTATATATATTTATATATTTATATATATATTTGTGTTTCTCTCATTTTAGTGCCTACTTATTGTTAATCAAGGAGGAATGTAGTCGTAGTGGTCGCGTTGGATTGAGCGAGCTAAAGAATCGTTCGAGGGAGCCGGCACGTTCATCGTCCGGTGTAAAACTAATAATTGAACAAGAAACCCAACTGCATCAATGAAAAATTAGACATGTATTCTCCATTTTAATTCCAAAATATGTGCGAAAATGCCTACATATATTGGACTATTTGAAATAAATTTAAATCGACCTGATTTCGATTTGTCACTAGTAACCTAACCCCGAACGTTTCTAACCTGTTAACCGGATCATGCCTCAATCAGAGAGTCCTGTAGTCATGAAACTAGCAGTTGATATAGAGGAAGTATTCAATTTCTAATTTTAATTCTTCGAAACAGAAATGTGTTGTAATTTATTTTCAGTGCAAATGAAACGACATATTAAAATAATGAATCCGTAAAAAATTTAATAATGAAATATTGGAGCTGAAGATAATTTAATCCGCCTTTCGTTTCATTTAAGTAGTCTATGAACTTATCTAATTTGACTGAAAATTATTAAAAATTATTGAATAACACAGATGTAGCATGAAAAATGTTTCATACGAAATTTAATCATCAAGTATTAAGTGAGAGAATTTAAAACTGGAAGAAGCAGATAAACACGTCTAACCTTTCATCGCGTAAATAGAGCCAAAGTTGAATGGCTAGTGAATCCGCGGAGGCACAGGTTGCGCTCTGTATGAATCGACGCGTGTGGATCAGGCATAAACCAATCAGCGTTTTAGAACCAGAGAAACTGAACCGGCCTGTAATGCTTGTTTAGAAAAAAATGACATCGCTATCTCTCTCTCTCAAAGTCTCCGCGAGAATCGGAATCTCAGAATTACCCTAATACATAACGATGACTCTTAAATGATAACGTTTCAAGCGTAAAGACTATACGACGTTTCTTATGTCCATTTCTTTTACCTTTAATTAATCGTCTTCATCCACGCGAAGAAAACAGGAGCTCTATAATATCCATGCGATAGCTTTACAACAACCCACGGTTGTATATCGCGTCACGAGATATGATCCATAGAATATTCTTTTTTTCTTTATTACGTGTATACGTACGTGAATTTTTATAATCGACAAGATCGATCTCGATTCACATCACTTTATAAATAGAATCGTCAATATTTCACGCGTAATTCCGTATATCGAATATACATCACGTATATATATATATTTATATATTTGTATATATCATTAGTAATATATAGTATATATACATACATATACATATATATTCGTATATCTTAATAAGTATATTACGGAGCTCTTCTATATTTAGTTCAATTATTATTTCCTTGCTCTTCTCATTGGGATAATTCAATTCCTTACGATAAAGTACTAATTTCTATCATTTTACATTTTCCTTGTCTTTCGCTTCGCCGTGGAAGCAGAAACACGATATTTAAATTACATTAATTACGTAATTACAGATTAGATTTCCCGCTGGCGAAACGATGACAAGATCTCTCCGTTTTTCCCTTTTTTTCCTTTTTCCTGTTTATAACTTTTATAAGGCCCAAATATTGTGCGCTACCTGTTCAACATGGAAATTACACCAAAAAAAAGAAAAAGGAGAAAAGAAAAGGAATCGCGAAAGCGTGTGATTCGGTGCTGCTTTGTGTTGAGAGAACGCCCCGGAGGACACCGCGCGTCATGGGTTCAGTTTCTCGATTCTCTCTCACTTATGTGTTATGCTTGACCCATTTAGTCAGATGCGAGGAAAGACGCTTCGTCCGATCTACGATCAACGACAACGACGGACTCACCCTATGTTGTCGTTCGATCTCTTTCGAGGACAAACGAAAAGAAACCAAGCAGAGGGAGCGCGAGTCAGGTCCGCGTATGTCATTACTAACAGAAGATCTCTGGTGTTGGCAAGCTCATGATTTTGGCACACCTAATATTCCCCAAAAATGCAATCGGTCGATCGTTTTCCTCGCTGAACACCGTGTCCTCGAAGCGTCGAGCTTGGCAGACCTAACCTAGACCTATCGAAGCTCGAGTATAGCCTCTTTCTGTCGTGACTCAAGTCAGCCAACCACAGACCACGGATGATGGGAAATGTCCATTAATAGACGATCCAATGATACGCGGCGATCCCTGGAAGCTGGGCGAGGATCGATCTCGTCGAGGAAACTGGACGTTCTTCCCTAATATCGTCATCTTCGTTGTCTACGATCGTCGACAAATCAAACGGATTTAGAACTAGAATCCGTTTGTTATGCTTCTCTGTGTTGCTTCGTCTCGTAGTCGGTTTTCTCTTGTCCCGTTTAGTGCGCTCGTTTCCCTCGACGACACCCTCAATCAGGCGATCAGGTGACCATAGAGAACGCTTCTCCGAACTCGCTCCTACGTCGGGCCACAGCCCACAGTTGCCGTGCTACACCCCCTGGAATGCGTTGCCAGTGTTCATTTCTTTCTCTTCTAGCTGTCCACAGAAGCGTCAGCCTCAGGTGGCGTCACTGTCGCGTGCCACAGACTCCCTGGCCTCGCTGCGCCGGTGGCGACCTCCCGTCGGCGGGGGTTGACGGTAACCGCTATTCGCGACCACGCTCTCGCTGGTGGCGCTGCTGCTAGTCGAGACGTTGTCCGCTTGTGGGTCGAGGCTGGCGCTAGAAGGCGCCAGCATCGCGAGGGATGGCGAGGACGACGAAGGCGACGACAACGAGGGTGAGGAGGAGGAGGTGGAAGTGGAGGACGCATTGGTACGTTGACGCAAGCTCCCGAGACCTTTGGATGACTTGGTACGTTGACGTCGCGACGTAGACGTCTGTGGCTTGGCCTCGTGCTTGACCGAAGCCTTAATCGTCGTCGTCGACGACGTCGACGTGGGTGTAACGCGTTCAGATGTCGACGACGTCGTCGCTGCTCCAGAGGCCAGCTGGTACCTGGCTGTCGGTAGAACTTGTTGCTGTACTTGCGCTCTGGCGCGATGGTCGTCCCTGTGTTGTTGGGATGGACTTGGCAGGCTGTTCTGCAAAGTCCAGTGATCTTTTCTGACGGTAGACCCACCAGTGGCGACGTTGTTGACGGACGAGGAAGAAGACGAGGCCGACAGAAGGTAAGTGCTGGTGACTGATGTTGCACCAGCGGAGGTGGAAGCGGTAACCGCTGATAGAGCTGCTTCCGGTGTACCGTCAGCCATCGGTGACCCCGCAGGGCTCGGTAGACCGCGTATGACAGGCTCAGGAACAACGACTGGAGGACGTTGCTGCTGCCCGTTGCTGCCCAGATCGCCAGCGCAGCCGTAATCGTAGCTGCAGCATAGCTGCCCGTCCTACGGAGAGGTTCGTTGGATACTGGGTTAGCCAACGGCGGAACGAACCAAGCGACTCTATCATGTTCGCCTGACTTTCGCCCTCTTCCGTTTCTTTTTCATTTTTTTTTTTTTTTTTTTTTTTTTTTTAATTTATTTTTCCTTTTTTTCTCATTTTTACGCAGTATCCGTACGCGGGTATTCCCCCGTCCGCGTGAAAAGTCTTGGGACGCGCATGCGTGCTGCCATCTGTCAGGTGCGCGGTGCGGTATAAAGGATGACCAGAAGCGGGAAATTCGAATTGGGCAGGGGGATTCTGCTATCTGCGTTGTGGTTGCGTTTTCATCTGATTAGCAAGTGTCTTTTGCAGATTTTGAAAGACGGTGCACTGTTTTCGGCGTGAATCTGAGTTTGTGAACGTGTGCACAGCTACGTCATGATGTTAAAATGTTACACAACTAGAAGTAACTTTATAGATCGATAAGAAAATATTCGTCATCAATTTCTCATGAAAGAAGCGTGTAACGAATGAATCCGCGAGCTGAGAGGAGTCGTTACAGATGTCACCCTGGTCGAATTACGACGTTGATCCAAGACTTTTCGCGTCGCTTGGGGGGATACTCAGGTAATCCTCCACATAATATGTAATTCATTGTTTAATTGAAACCGCATACGTCGTTCTGTTGTGGTGATAATCCACGTCCTCCATTCGCAGATGACCCAGGTTCGACGGCCCTTTCCTCTCAACCGTGCACGATCGGTAAAAATGTTGGATTTTACGAGCACAAATTACAAGGACTCGACTCATGACAATCATGCTCTGACATTCGGGGGTCAAAACAATGAATTTCCATAGTATGTATCTGACACCTTGACGACATCGTGTCTAGGTTACCACTACTTCCATCTACGATTCTGACAGAAATCAATTTTATTGTCAAATTTTACGTTTTATCATTTTTCGTATACTGTAAAAAGTTTCAAGGCAAATCTGCAATTTGTTAAAATGTGCTTATCAAGAAAAATAGTTTCGAAGATGTCATTTGAAAATTATAGGTTCGGTCATATGAAACTTATAAATTTGGTTTGTCCCAAACCATCATGTATGATCTTTTTCATTCTTATATCATCTTTTTAATTTCATAATTTTTTATTTAATTTTCTTTTTTGTCAGAATCGTTACAGGACAACACTCGATAGACAGAGAGAAAGAGACTCTTGGTGCTTCTATCGAATTTCGAATGCAGATCAGAGAAGGGTGCAAAAGAGGCTCAAGTGTAACGAAACCATAATAATAATAATAAATAATAGTAGTAATAATAATAATAATAATAATATAATAATAATAATAATAACAGAAAGACAAAAATGAATCAAAATGCAATCTGTGTGTATATGTGTGTATGTGTGTGTCTGCATGTGTGTGCGTGCGTGTGTCTGTTGTGTGTGTGTGCGTGTCTGTCACCACGTGCGTCGTGCGCCCGACCGATACCAAATATGTAGGAAATTTTAATTTCTTTCTCTTCAATTTAACGACAATGCATCTTCAAATGTGCGCTCTTTGAATCTAGTGATTTTGACGTTAACTGAATTATAATTAGTTAGAAAATAACATGGGGTGAGTCGGTGCATGCGTATCCATTGTAAACGTGCATTTGACTACCTTAATTGACCTCAAGGATCGTACATTTCTTGATCGACCGATCGACGCAACAATAAATTTTTTAATTACGACAATTGTGACATAATAGCTTGAGTATTCTTCTTTCCTCGTAAAATATGCAGTTGAATAATACTAAAGTTAACTCAAAAGTAGCTAAAACTCTGTATATCTATTCTTGTATATTTTTATCATTCAGAGTAACTAATTTTTTTTATAATAAATAAATTTTACTTTGGTTGAGTTCGTAATCTTACAATATTTAGCATTGATGTTTGAAAACATTACGAGATAATAACATAGTATTTTTATTCATGTCAAAGGCAATTTCATATTTATAAAAAATTGTCCTCAGATCGATCAAGAGTAATTCTGATTACAATTTTTAATACAAAACATGCGTACGTGCTCGCGATTCACCCTGAGAATTAGATCTTCTTGCCACACGTCTATGCCACACGCTGTCATATAGATCATCCACATATACTCACTAATGCGTCATCTGCAAGTGCTTTGTCAGCTGTACCAACCTTGCCCAGAAAATTACTTACTAATGCAAAGTTATCGAATAACCAATAGAAACATCGTCACACAATTATTCCGATTTCAACTTGATTCACATCTAAAGACTTGCAAGTCTACACGTGGCATAGACGACCAGAGTAGATGTAACCGAAGGCAAGAAAAAGTTGAGAAATTTGAAGCCTGGTGACCAGCGTGCGGCGATCAACGAACGCAAGAGACCTCTATGAACGAATGAACCAGATTACTCTCTCTAGTGGATTCTAAACGAACGTTACAACACAGAGAAATGTAAAGTTTCAAACGAAGATACAAATAAGAAGCGAGTGGGGTTGGGGCAGCGATAGCTAGAGTGGAAGAGAAATAAAGTTACCAATGTGCTATTCGATGAAGCAGGCAGAAGGAAAACGAAAGCATTTGAGAGCTCGTGGGCGCTTAAATAAGTGACAAGTAAGAAATAGAAAAAAGAAGATAGAGAGAAAAAGACATTAATAATAAATAAAAAAGAAGAAGAAGAGGCGGGTAGAGAAGATTATAGGTGAGGTAGAAGTGACGTGATTACCGATGCACACAACACGCGCTATTGCTCACCAATTGGGCGCAGTACGGCACCTGCAAGGATACCCATCGTTAGGCTAGTCAGGTTAGTCATTCACGGCCGATGTGTGTATTTACGTATGTCATGAAATGGCATGGGTTATTAAGAATTTTCACAGCATGATTACACAGCATACGTTTTCGTTCTTTCTATGTTAATTAACAGATATCCGCTCAACACATCAGCTCATCTCTCCTCGCCGATTCATTTTAAACATATGATCAACTTAACCACTTTTTCTCTTTGAAAGGCTCCACATATCACTCTAATTACTTTTACTGATTCTTCTTCTTTCTTCTTTTTTTTTCGTAATTATAGGTTATCAAGCTATATTAAATATTACGTTGAATATATTTTATATTAAGGACTGTGGTATTATAATGTTGTTAGTTTTGTTTTTTTAATAAGATAGATTCTAATGAATCGACGAGGTCGAGGTCATGCTACACTCGGTCGCAATGAGATATAGGATCCACTCTCGATTAGTCGTTGTCAGGCGAATATGTATTGAATACGATCCATGCAGGGCCGACCCGAAGCAGTGAAAGTTTTCAGTTCGAATCTCACGAGAATCGGACGAAAGTTGGATCAGAGCTTAACATCTTGCGCGCGCGATTTGAATTATTTCTCGCGGCAGTGTTCAATTTGTGTGAGACCTAAAACACCATCGCTAAAGTTCAACGCAAGCTAACTGTTTATTTACCGAAAATTATTCCATAGATTTCTTAAACAATTTTTAAGCTATACATATTTGTATATATTTATAATAATTCAAGCTATTTAGCATCTGGTTTATACAGTGAGCGAGGGTTAAACGAAAAAAAAAGAATAATTATACAATTGATCAAATCAACTGTTACTACAAAAATAAATATATAGATATATATAGATATATATCAGTATATAACAACGATAACATTAACATTAATAATGATCCTCGTTTCTACGTTACGTACAGCACGTGATTACTCTGATCATTAAATAAACATGCATAGTAAATACATATATGTATATACGGTGCCGAATTAGGAATCTCGTCTTTCTTATTTAAAGTGAAGGACTAGTAATAATAATAATAATGAACACTGCCGCGTGCAAGGCAGCCAACGAAAAAACATTACACATAAGAATAGTCTAGGCTAACTTAGGGACGCCCCTGAACGTGTCTCGTACGCTGGTATTGCCAGAACAGACAGATCCAATTGAAGTAATTTACATATGGTGAACACAGCTTTAGACAATTAACATAATGGCAAGAACTATAGCACGACGCAATAGTTAGCTCACGCCGAGAGAACTTATATTTAAAGAATTAAAATTTTGTTTAAGAGACTTCGTTCAGCCTTTGAAGTCAGGGTGTCGATAATCCATACTTTTATCTACTCTAGATTAGGTTAGCCTTAGACCTAAGATACGTTACATTAAGATCGAATCTTTCTCCTTTTAAATTCTAGATTAGACTAATTGCTAGCTTCAAACAAATTTTAAACTCAGTTAAGTATTCTAAATCCAGCTTACATCTAGACTAATTCCAAGTTAGATCTAAATATAACAGTTAATTTACGTTTTAACTAAGCTGTAATTGAATATTAGTTGGATTTAGTCTAAGTGTGTGGCTAAGCTGGATTAATCTAAGTTCTGTGTAAGCTAGGACTGTACTATATCTATGACAAAGTGAGGTTATGGGACTCATGAACTCGTAGATTATACTTATACTTCAAAGACTTTAACGAAAATGAGTGAAATATTTTGATGAAATTTTTTTCTCTCAGCGTACGAAAGAGCAAGATTTTATTAGCGCAGATAGCCTTGCAAGAAGTTGATTCGCGTTATACACACCGCAAAAATAAATGGCATACTGGAAATAAATGACAGTCAGTATATAGGTACCTTGTATTATAGGGTTACCTACTGACACTGTAAATAAATGACAGCGAGACGAAAACAGAGAAACAAAAGTGTGAGAGAAAAATAAATATATTTATATGCTGACACGTGTGACTCTAAACACGTGGCGGATGTTACATTACGAAGCTCGAATCTCTGAATCAATTAAAATGATCAGCTACGATTATTCTTTTATATACTTTGCACACAAAGTTAATAAAATACTTTTTAGTTAATTAAAAAATATTAGTAAATATATTTACAATTATTTCATGGTTTACATGTATCTTAAATTAATCACATCAATACTGATGACCGTCCATGCAAAATGCAAGCGATGTTAGTTCAGCGTTTGAGTTTACTGCAACTGAAGCAGAAATAGACATAAGAAAAACAGAAGAATATTATATTAAAGAAAATGTTAATCCGCCACGTGTGTTATGTACATCAATGTTTTTGGAATGATCGCCTGCCGCACAGCAACTGGTCGCGCCTCGTCGGAACATAGTGAATGTAATTGATTAGACGCATGACAGAACCACGGCTAAATGAAGGCGACATTTAGTTTTTTGGTTATTTACTGACCTTGAGCTCTTGATTTCGCGGGAAAAGAGAGCGCGGTAAATAGAAACTTCTGGCCACGATGCTTATTTACGTTAATTAAAGCGCCATATTTAAAACGTCCTCTATATATTACCAGAAGAGAATTTACTGAACAGCATCTTATTATAAACTAACAATTTTTATTGAATATAGGAGACATTAGTGTATAAAAAAAGTAAAAGCAGAAAGAATATTCCTACGAAAATTTAATATAAATCAACAGTTTCATCGCTATATCATCTAGGCCATAGTTCCTCCACTATAATTCGCGAATCTCTTTCCTCACGGACCCCCCTATTCTATCCGTATCCTGCGATACTGATGATTCTTCGTTCCCCCGATGTGACCGAGGCCAAACGTCCTCCTTACCTTGCACTCGCACGTGGTGCACTTGTCATTGGGATCCTGCCAGGAGCTGCCACTGTCGTGGATAATCCCGGAGTAGCTACAGGGTCGTGGTCTGGTCAGTACAGAGAGGGAAGTGCCATTTCCAGGCAATTCTCTCGCGCAGGGATCATCTTCGCAACGAGGACAACAATCCCCATCCTCTGTCACAGGGTTCGAGCAGGTCACTGGTGGACACTCCATCTGCCAGCAGTCTATTTCGCCATACTGTAACGTATCAGATAGTGAATTTGTCAAAATCTATGTTCATTTGAGATGATCGTCAGCGAAAAAAATGACACTGAATTTAATGACACTACGAAAGATGGAATTTCGTGATCATTTGGGATACTTTTTTGTCTATTATTTGAGCAATATGTATTGTATTTGATAATAATTGTTCTATAAAGAATAAGGGGTCAGCTTAGCAATTTTTGAGGTTAGCGCTGTTACCAGGCATTCGCAAGTCTGACACTGGTATATCCATCGTTCGCCACTTCTGAAGACTAGGTGATGAAGCTCTTGATGTCTGCAAGAGGCTGCAGGATCACATTGCGGACAACATTTGTCCCTATGACTTCCAGGGGCGCTGCAGTCGCATATAGGGTCTTTGCATGTGATAACGCCATCTTTACAAGTGCATCTTCTGCAGGGATTCCCAGCTGGCGCTAGAGTCTCTCCGTTTCTCACCTCTCGATTCTCGAACCAGCAACCTGTTAAAGATACAAGCATTTTTATTCTATTTTAAATATTTCTCGAGCTCTTCTCATTGAAATTCAATGAACAACGAGTATTTTGTATACTTGACAAAAAGTAAACTATTCTTAAAAGAAGACGGTAAAATAAATTAAGATATAATATTATAAAATATTTCTGTACGAAAATATACACTTACTCAGCCTACATTCCTCCATAGTGCGATTGTCCTCCTGAAGTGGACATACACATTCATAACCTCCTTCGGTATTGACACATTTAGCACTAGGATGACAGGTGTGCCTCCTTTCGATCGTTTGATCGTTGCACTCGTCGATATCGACACACTGCGTACCCTGAGTACTATCGTGGAGGGCGCTTCTGTAACCTGGCTTGCAACGACAGTAGTACCAACCGGGCATATTGAAACAAGTCGACGACTGATGGCATCGATGCAAATCACTCGCACACTCGTCAAGATCTAGTTCACAACTGTTGCCGATATAACCTCGTCGACAGGAACACCTTCCTGGCGCCACGCACTCACCGCCATTTTGACAGGTCTGATTGCAGACAGCTGAAAAGAACAAAGAAGGTATTCTTATAATGACGTATAGGAATTATTTCGCCTTTCTGTAAGATTCTCTAGTTTTGAGCCATTCTAAAAGAGTATAATTCTTTTTTAAACTGAATATTTTATCTCCTTTTCTTTACTTAATCATATTTGACCAAAATCAGATGCAGTAAAAACTGGGAAAATCTTTATGATAACTTAACACAGGAAAATGAAAAGAAGGTTAAAGAAACAAACATACGTTTGCACGTGTAACCATCGCCAGTGTAGCCATCCTTGCAGATGCAATAGTAACTTCCCGCAGTGTTGACGCAGGTGGCGTGTTCGTCGCACGCATGATGACCAGTCGCACATTCATCTAACTCGGCACAGTTGAACTTGTCTACTCTGTGATAACCCGGAAGACACTCGCACGTATAAGAACCGATCACGTTCACGCATTTTGTGTTCGCGTTACAGTGATGCCCCTCAGAACCACCTTGCTGCTTGCATTCATCTATATCTGTGGTGCCAAAGTATTTATTTAATTATTCCAAATTAATTTCCTCTGTTAGGTGGACTTTCAGATGACCTTGAGCAAATATAGCTTATAAACGAATTTAGTGGTAACTTTGTAACTTAATGAACCATCTGAGTTATGAGCTCTTACAAACAACTCTAATTTAGTAATTTTGTGAACATTTTCTTCAAGATCACTTAAAGTTCAAAGCGATGGTGATAACCTTCCAAGGACTAAAAAAAATAGCTTTGAGAGATGAATATATTTATTTTCATTATAGAATTGCGAAGACGTTTGCGTGTATTTTATTTTAATGCGTACGTAAACTATGAATACACGTTATTGCATGATGCTCCTTTGAAACTCATTAAACCGCCTATCAATACGAATTTCGAGTAGTTATCTACAGATAATAAGGCGAAAGCCGATTCTAATTTGACTGTAACAGAGACATGAACGCAACCATGTTACCGCAATTCTGTAACCGCAATCGTCGACGACCTGGCTGTTCGACGTGACCATCGACAAAGCCACGAGTAAGCAAACATGTTGGGATTGGCCACGTGTGCACCAACATCGATCCTCTACATATTTTACGGCAGAGGATCGATCGACGCGAAGCATCGCGATCAACCTGCCATCTCGGTAAGTTCGATCGAACTGAAGGTTGTTAAGCACCATTCAGATTAATCAAGTTACTCGAATCAAGTAGCTTGAATTCGAGCAACTTAACTAATTTGAACAAAGCTTCAAACGTCGACATAAAGAAAAGGAGCATGACAAATAGAAACATGAAGAGGGAGAGAGAGAGAAGTTAGAGAAGCATTAGGTACCGTGACAGTTATGACCATCCCCTTGGAAACCGATATCGCAGTGGCAGGCGTACGTTGTCTGCAGGTTCAGGCAGGACGCGTTAGCGTGACACTTGTGGCCCTTCGCGCAGTAGTCCACCCCTGGTTAAATTGGGTTAGCCAGGCGGATGCAAAGACAGTTAGAACATTCGATTATTGGCATTGGATCAGGTTCTTTTCGACCTCAGGCTCAGTTTAGTTTGCTCGTCTTACATGACATTCGACATGCTTTTATATGATAGCAGAATATAGCGGAATTTTCTTCCAGGGACATTTTCGTATATAATGTGAATACCATGGAATGACATGCAGCGTTTTGTTTACTAGTAGTTATGGGGTTTTAATGTTGAATTATGGCTGAATTATAGCATTGAGTACAATCCTTGGCAAAATTTTAATTGATTTATGATTACGTAAAGAATTAAAATTAAGGAAACGTGAAAAGTAAGAAATTGGAAATTTCTGGCATTAATTAATTTATTATCTCTTTTAATTCCATTATGTTACTAGAACTAGTACCTTTCAATATTTTTAATACTATCAATGTTTTCTCCACGGATTGTACAATTAGTAGGTTAATCGAATACTGTATGGTACAAGCGAAATTTTATGAATGATTTTTATTAAAATGTTAAAATAAACGTCACTGAGTAATTAAGTATTATCATCGTCCGCTAAACATGTACGATCATGATTTACTGTCAGCTGGACGTTCATGAATTGTCATAAACATCGAAGAATATTGATCAATATAATAAGTATCATAAAATATTTAGTTATTCGAAATATGCTTGTTTGGATAACTGTACCTGGACAGAACTTGCAGCATTCTTCTGCCACACTAATCTGCTCGCTCGGTGGACAGGGCAGTGGCGGACATCTTGTTTCCGTATCGAACCTCTGACAGGTGAAGCTGCCATCGAAACAGTCACATTCTACGCACTGTTTCGGCGAAACTTTCTCACCGTGATCGTAAATAACTCCGTGCAAATAACATTGTTCTAAGGATAATAATTAATCAGAGAACATTAGTAAATAGTAGGCGAACAATGGATTTGCAAACTACTCTGAAGCTGCTTCCACAATTTAGATAATATGAAAATTAAGATTTGGCAATTACACGGAATTGAACTTTCGTAATTATGCAATTAAATTAATCTTTAAAAATTTGCTAATTAAGATTTAAAAATTATACAGAAATTAGAATTACAATTTGAGTTAAGTAGAATACATACTTAAGCAAGTGGGACAGCATTGTCCTTGAGAAATGACAGGATTCTTGCAGGTGACAGGTGCACAGGGTGTCGGTCTGCATTCGATCTCCCCATGGACGCAGGAACATTGTTGGCAGCCCTTCTCCCAGGTCGCACCATCCTCGTGGACGGTGCCGTTTGCCCTGCATGATTTTTGGCACTCGCACTCCTCCACTCTGCTTATCCTGCCCTCTGCAGCGGCTAGCTAAAAGGAAGGACGTGAATAAGCGAATACAACGATTGTCTAGGGACTTTTCAAGTAAACCCCTAAATTAGGCAGATATTTAAATATCTATCGAAAAGTTTTAAAAGCCAACCTACTAATTAAAGTTAAACCTGTAACTGACTCAACTTTCCCTACTGTCTCTGATGGAGATCCTTTAGATAGGAGGATTTCTTTGACCAGAAAGCTCCTCAATTATATTCAGAAATATTAATGCGTATAAAGATCCGCGGTCCAGTCATAATTCTAACAAATTTAACCAGACCACTGCTGACTACTCACCCTATGCGTCAGCTCGTTAAGGTTATGCATCAGCTGTTCCACCGTGTTTTGTAATATAGAAAATTGACCGCAAGTGGGACATGATGAATCGAGCTGAGGACACTGTGACAGGTAGCCATGGGGGCCTGGTATCAGCTGCACATCCTGCAAAGCACCCTGTGGCGCGACAATCGTACGAACTTATCTCAGTTGATTGAAATTTCAAATTCTTAAAAGATTATAATTACATTCCGTTTTTTATTTTTCGCCTCTAATCAATTAGAATAGTAATTAAAATTGTATCGAAGGAAAATGTAACCTCGCTGAAGGATCTTAGGAAAGTTATATTTGTATTTTATTAAGCCTTGCTAAAAATAAAAGATAAGACTTTTAAGTCTTGAGATTTTAGGACGGGAATGTGGGTAAGAGAAACAGAATTAAGAAGAAGAGGTGGTCGTACCTTAAAGAGAAAGTGCCTGGCGTTTCTCTGTCCAACCCAAAGTTGAAGCTGTGGCAGAGTGAAATTGGTGTCAGGTGGTCCAGGCCTAAGCAGCCGCCTGTACAAGGGATGACAGTCGACGAGCAGCTCGACCTGCGAGCCGCTTACACTGAGGGCGACCTTGTGCCAGGCGGCGTCGGCCAGACGGAAAGGAAACGCCTCCACGTGGACGCTACCGTCCCGGCGCGATACGTAGTGAAGTCGAAGCTCGTCCTTACGGCCGCTGCTCTGCAGCTCCAAATATCTGCGAATTCATAGAAAACAGTCTGATCGAATCCCAAGTCATTGAAGTTACTGGCCATTCTATTTTATTCTAATAACTAGTAAATATTTAAGTAGTTAGTCGTACATATCATCGAGCGATTATGAGAATAATTTCAAATGAATTTTCACTAGGGATATTATTTTAACAATCATTAAAGTGATACTTTATGTTCCATTATTTTTTCTGATTTAGGTTAGGATATGGTATAAATTGTGTGTGGCTATAGTATAATTGGATTTGACTCGGGTTATAAGATTAAATCTCTGTTACTAGAAATTTACTAGATACTGGTTACTTAATCGCATGAAATTGTTTAATAGCAGCCTAGCAGACCAAGCGGTTCAATAATGCAATTACAGAATGTGGTACACGAGCCGCGTCTGTAGGTCGATTAAAATCAGCTGCAGTCTCTTAATTGAAACGTGTACACGGAATTAAATAGATTACGTGATCGAATCAGAATAGAATTGATGGCGTGTGTGTACCGCAATTTCCGTTTCACGCTTATCGTCTATAACGGGCTGTAATGTGGAACACATCGACATTAGCACACTGTCCTTGATAATAAATGTAATCGACATTCCAGTTCCAGGAAATATCTAATACCATATAAAATATGTAAAAGATTACAGATTTAGGTTAAACTCCGATTCATGAAAATCTCTAGATCAGATTTACGAGTCGTAGGGACATCAGATCAACAATTAATTCCGCTTAAATTCTGACAGTGGTTTCTGCTTGACGAAGCGTGTTAATTACTGTCTAAATACGCAGATACGTAGGTGCACACATCCAATTTGTGTCAGCCAGGTCAAGACGACTAGACTGCGTTACTCGCGTTCCAACAAAGGGTGCAACTACTTTGAGGTTAAGTGCTCTCCTTCGTTCCCGACTCAACAATTGACACAGTAATTTCCTTAAGAATGTGTCTTCCTACCTTTTTCAGTTGGTCGATTCTATTAGACCCCGCTAACTCGTTTTCCGATCGTAACTACGTCTTCAATCGACTGGGATAAAATGGAGGGTTTAGCCATTTCTGACTAATATCCTTCGCTCATTCTATTTCGTTATTTTAAGAAAGTAAAAATATAGTAGGCAGGACGAAATGGTATTCAGATGACTCACTTCCAGTTTATTAAAAGATTCTATTAAAAGTAAGGCGAGTTATGTTATTAAAAATAAAGTTAGTTCTTTAACTACGATATTTTTAATCCCGGTGAAGAGTAACTGACTTTATTTCAAAATAGAGCTGTTCATTCCAAAAATAAACGAAAGAGAAGATTAGAAGAAATGTAAAATAATAAAAAAAAGATAGAAGGAATATGTATAGAATGCTGCAAAATATATAGGGGTTATTTATAAGGTCGATTCTATACATCGAAACAACGAAAACTATACACATATATGAAAATAAATAAATTTCTTTTAAATGATTTATCTGTATCTAACCTGATTCGCAAAAAGCAAAAAATATTGATCGTCGATGTAAACTAGGATCATCATTTAAATTCATAACATTTAATTTTTCCATAAAGAGAAACAGCAAAAGTGAAAAGAAGCGAAATAAAAGCGTCAATAAGCGAAATAAAGGGATTTAACGCCATACTCTGTTTATGCATCGCGTAAACGCCACCACGATGGGGTCGCTTTGAATCGGGAATGAAATGAGAGGAACGAAATTACGCGTGATCCCTACCTATTGTTCCCATGTGAAAAGGCGACGATCGTCCCGGAATTGGCCTCCTCTTGTCGCAGAGCGGCGGCTATAGTGAATTCCGGAACCTGCCGGAGTAGCGTGGCCGCTTGTTTGAAACTCGCCTCGTTCAGTCGGAGCTCCCTCTCCTCGCCTGAAGTAGTAAAACTCAATCATTCCTGCGACCCACTCTGCCATTCTGTGATGTCGCTACTAATAACTCCGACGATGTAATTTCATTTCAAGAAAACGATTATGCACGAATATAGACTAGTAAGAAAATTTCTAATTCGAATAGAATTAAATTCCAGAATTAAATATGGTAGATAAAGAAAAGTTTAAAGCAAGTGCTAGTAACTTTTGTAGTAGACATTTTCATAATTATAATTTCTGTATTTTGCTACAGGAAATAAAATACAACTTTTGATTTATTAAGTAAAATTATGTTGTCTCTTCGTATCATTTAATTTTTCTTTTGTCTGTAGTAGTGGGCTATCAGTATACAATATAATATATTGCAGCGCGAGTAACGTGCACACTTAAAGACAAAAAGCCTGTAATTTAATTAATATATAATGGTAAATATAGTGGTAAAATAAAAGAATAATAAATAAAGGAGACCGGAATGATTGATGTTGATTATAGTAAGGATTTGGCCAAGTTTGCCAGTGCTGCCGCCTAAGTAGAGTTTCGCAAGTTGGCAACAATGGATAAAACTACTTGTAAAGTCTGCTAGATGCGATCCATCATAGAATAGGACTGGTAGAAGTTCGGGAACATTGTTCGGCTCGACAAGGGAAGGATTCACAGACCTCGTATGTAGGTCAACCGAAATTTTTGGTGGGTCGCATCGATTAGTCTCATTCACGGTTCCTGCTCGCATAGTTACGTAATCTCGTGGACATGAGAATTCGATTGCTCACAATTGCTTCATCCGTTACGTCCAGGAAAATTCTAACAAACTTTAATGTCTCTATCTCAAAGATTTCTATACGATCCCTCTCATAGAAATTAGATAATATACGCAATATTATATGAATTATCTTATTTAATCCTACGTAATCCGAGATTTATCAAAATGTATCAAAAATTTTAACGATCGAAAACCAATAGAAAGTCGGTCTTTAACTTGCAAATTTCATTTTACTATTCTACATATCTAAAACATTTAAGAAACTTTGATCAAATTCTAACCTTACATTAAACTTCAAATTCTATAATACTTCTCATAAGTTCCTAATCATGATACAAATAGAAGAGAAAAAGGTCATATTGCGTATACATATTCGCCCATTAATTCCACTAGAGTTATACCCTAGTCACGCCATCTACACCGGCTGTAAGACGACACCTTTTGCACGGTACGATGGCTCATTAGCTGGAACAAAGCACGAGCGATAAAGTTTCGCTGGAAGCGGGATAAAGCGTGGTTCCTGTGCAAAGCTGATCCTTCGTTGTTCGATTAAGCGCACTAGCAGAATTAATTGTTCGCGTGGGCCTCGCCAGCGAACCGTGTAATCGGACGGGGCCCGCGGCGATTGCGCGTCTGCCCTAAGGATCGGTGTGTCGCCACGCATGAATGCAGCGCGCATGCGCCAGGCTTCTCGCATGGGCCTCGAGTTTCAGACGCGGCGCGCGAGCCTTAATAAAAAGTAACCAGACACCAAGGGCCTATATTGTACACCCGAGGGCCATCGAACGCTATACCACGTTCAATTATCCAAGTCCATGGTTTGTTAACGGGTAAGTGCACGTAACAGACCCTTTTAAGCCGTACGTAATCGTTTTGCACCAACTGGCACACGTATCGATGACTTCTGGTCGGTGACACTGAACGGGCGATGTAGAAGATAAAGGTAGATTAAGGCGAATTTACACTATTATACTCTGGATGTACATGGTAGGTGATTCATCTATGTTGAACGTAAAAAATGAAAGCTGCAATGTTTATACGAGTGTTCATGCAATGTTTCATCTCACTGGTCTTCAAAATGTTTGTGATTGGAACAGCGTGATTGTTTCAATTAAGCAACTCAAACCTATAGAAATTCTAACCTCTAATTAAATGCTACTTCACTTAAGTTTGCTCAAGACCAAACATCATCTATAAATGCAAAATTCGTGAAGAATTTGCGAAATGTTCCACATTATGATGCAAACACAATTCGCCAATACAAATCTAATTCAGCCAGATTCCCATATCCGAAATCGATAACACAGAAGAATGATCAAAGGGGAATCCTAAACCAGTAGCCAGCAATAATTTAGCATCTGCGGAGATAGTCGGCGAGAAAGTTATTCGTTTCGCAAATAAACAGCGTATAGATTAGATCGGGTATTCCCCACAGATGGGATAGACATGGGGTCGAGCAATTTTAGGACCAGAGTGGTACTGGTTCCCCATCGAACTACAAAAGGGGGATCATGAAATCTTGTTTTCCGTGTTCAGAGAAAACTCTGACACGTGTCAGTGTATATCGTTCGAATCCTTTGTTCAGTGATTACAATGGTCTCCCAATACGAACTGAATGAACTGAATTTCGGGGGTGCTTTCTCTTCCTCAATCCACTGTCCAAAAGGATATTTATCGAGGGTGAACACATGACAAGAAAAATAAGAACTAAGTGAACAAACACGTGTGTAATGGAAAAATAATAAAACATCGATGAAGTATCCATTTTACCCAAAGAACCTAACCTTAACTGCACAGAAAAATTAATTACTATGAACAAATACTTATGACCTAAAGTAAATAGTAAAATGACTAATTCACCTTGTATTTGAAACAGAAATGTATAACTGAAGTCAATAGTCAATAGCAAAGTAATGGGACGTATAGTACCTAACCTTAACTATACCATAAAATTGATTACTAACAGAAAGGTCATTTATCCTGTATGTCAATCATAACTGTATTGCTAAATTGAGTATCATAACCTCATTCTTTTAAATCAAGCTAAACGAAATAGTTGTTTCATACCTCATTCATAATTGCGTTATTCAATCCTAATTTCTCTGACTCAAACTAAGTAACTATAAAATTTCTTCATATCGTACCTCAACATCAGAAATATGTACTACAAATTATCTATTCCGATTCAAATTAGATAATAAAGTAGTTCATTGATTCCATATTGGTTCAACCAAAACACTAAGATGATTTATTCGTCCCATATATCAACTGTGATAACTGTACCTCAGATTCAGCTGTGCCAAGAACAACCATTATAACCAAACACTCCTGACTCAAGCAGAATAATCAAACGATTCATCATTCTTTAAGATTCTCCGTTACAACCACTCGCAATTCCATAAACCATCTTCTGGATCCCAATGCAAGCAAACTTTAAAAACAATCATGATCGTCTGCCAAGAACTCATACTAAGGCAAGGAACGTCTCAGTCGAATAACATCGACGATTTCGACTCGTAAAAACGCTCACGCGCGAAGACAGAGAAACGAGCGAAAATAGGGTTGTGCAAGGGGTTGCAGTGACGAAAGGAAAGCAAGAGAAAAAGAGGGTTCCCTTTGGTTCGACGTTGCAAACCGCAAAGAACGTTCGGTTACTTCCGCGAAACCATCTACTGAGGGCGCAGACCGGGTCGGTAATTGAAATTTCTTTCGGGGAAACCCCTGCTGTCGCCCTTGGGCCAACCACCCCCCATTCTATGCTCGCTTTTCGCGGACGTTGCACCGTCGCCCACGCTTTTAGCCACGGCTGTGTGCACGTTTCTCTGACGTTGGATGTTCGGGGGAAGGGGAGGTCGGGTATTTATTCGCTATACAGGGTGTCAGCATATTCTCGATTTCATGTGGAACGTAGAACTAAACTTCGTTTTAAGGGACTTTAAATTGACTCATTTTCTTTCCTCTTTCCTTTTGACTCATAGAACTCAAATATGTCAGTTTTAAATGAAGCGAATCATGGGATCAAATGTCGTATCAATATGTAAAATATTACAATAACGATAGCGTGAGATATGTTATATTAAAATTATGATAGATAGATTATATTATCTAATATCGCGAGCCTGCGGACCAAACGTATACATTAACTGATTAAAAACTGTTACATAACCTTAAAAAGGATTATCGCATGATGGAAAGAAGAGAATTGCTGTTGCACGTTCATAGAGTTAAAAGCCGGAAATGCCGCGAAAATGCCGGGTCAATTCGCTCGAAACTTGAAAGGACAATCGATACTCGCAGACCACAAGGGAATTCCCTCCGGAGGTCTGCCAATGGAGACGACGCGGCTATGAAACTGACCTTTCACAATATCGATTAATCAGTCGTTATGTAACCATCACGGTTCAACTGATCAGGGCCAATTGTTTTTCCAGTTGATCACTGTATCGCACGAATTCGTTCCGTTCCGAGAAATTAAAACGCTTTTTCGAGAGTAATTGGAAAAATTTCATACATGAAAGAACTTCATTGGCGAGATAAAACTTGAAAAGAATAGAAAATTCATGAGTTTTCCTTATCTAAATCTGATTCAATTAAATACCGTGTTATTTCGAATGTAGCATTTTTATTTTCGATATTAACTCATTACATAACCTCAAAGATCATACGGCTACACCCTTTACTCTGTTCCGACTTGTTTCTAAATCGTTTTAATTCTGGATTTTGACATTTTTTCTTTTTTTTTTTTTTAGAAACTTTTACTGAAAATAATCCCTTAATGAACACATAATTAAATTTAACGAAATTTCCTGTATAATCGCTATTTAATTCCATTCAAGTCTCCATGTACACAGTGATCGAAAAAAACGTAATTTACATTACCTAGGCACTAAAATTAATTTTTGTTATTAACGAAACATATTTTAATTTTGATCAAAGTCTAGTCAAAAATGTACCTTATGTGCTTGAACCTCGCTAATTTCTTGACATTAAAAGAATATGATCTTACATTTTTGTGACCTCTAATCATCGATCGTTCATCTTCGATCACAAAATAATGATAAAAGGACTGTAACTTTATTATACCTCAAAGTAACATATTGATAACTTTGACCCTGCACAAATTTAGTTCTAACCTTCAATGATATATACATAAAATCGCAAAGCACCTACATATATTTCCAATGGCGAATACAAAAAAGGAGGGCGAGGTAACACGCGATACGCAAGAAGTAATAATCAACTTTATGACTGACGATGATTGCCAGTCGCAAAACTCTATAGGAAGATAGCACGCGGACAAAACTGCTCTCCGATATGCAAACAGGGCTATATTCGGGTTAAGAGAACCTTCTACAGATACCCGTTTCGGTTCCTGCACCACTCGTGAAATTTACTGCGTCCCGTACAATCTGCACGCAATACCGTGAGCCAGTGTAAATTGCGCGATATGATTTATGCTCGTTTCACCCATATTTCGAGCTGCCACGTCCCAAATATTGACACAAGTCGTCAAATTCTTCGCTTAAGTTTAAGTCTTCGGAAGAAATAAAAATTGTCTTTAAAAAATGGACAAATGTCTTTTATTTGTCTAATGAAAGCATGTACGTTGTTTATATATGAGAAATATTGAGACAAGTGGAATATTTTGGACGAAATTAGATTATTGAAGGTTCGAAGTAAAATTGAGTTAAAAATAGTTGATGGTCTTTTTTATTTCTCTAATGGAGAGTAATGTACGTTGTTTGTATAGTATAGTATATTGCAGAAAATTAAGATAAATATGAAAATGATACTTGAAGTTCGAACATATTTAACCTTTGGACAATAAAAGATTTATCTGATACGTCATACGATTCTCAGTACAACGACGTGTTAAAAGTGTCATTTAACCTTAAAAATCATCTTTCTCCTAGAGATTTTCCGCTAGACCTTTAAACTGTGATTCTCAAATTGATCTCTTGACGTAAACGGAATAGACTGTTAACCCACTGGCATTAAATAACGTCTCTGGCTCGTCATATGTGTCTTATACTAAAGTATACAATGCTGCACGACATCAAGACGTTGACTATACACGTTCACATTGCAGTTTACGTAAAAGAATATTTTAATTTCAAATAATTATAAATTCTTTTCTTCAAACAATTTCGTTCAAAGATTACAGTTTACAGTGAATGATATATAAAGATCATAGTCAATACAAAACATGTTGGCAATCTTTGAAACCATAGAAACGATTCTATCCAAGAAACTGTCTCGAATGACAAAACAATTTGTAAACGACACTCACCCTGAAGATAATAGGCTGGCTTTAACCTAACCAGTCCTGGCACCTGTGTAACACCCTGCCGCGTTGTATTGTGCAGCTGTAACGCTTCCAAGAGGTCTATACCTCCACCAGATTCGCTTCGTGTCCTGGATCTGGTCCCCAGGACATCGGTGGTCTCCTCTGTGACACCAACAGTGGCCACCGCCGTCTCTTCCTCTTTCTTGTTTGTCGTGCCAGACACTGCAAAACAAACCGATCGTTAAACGTTTTCCAACACTCCACAAAGGCCAGTCATAACATGGGATTGATTTATGAACGAATTCATCGCTGTTCGCTGTACATACAGAACGAATTGATCGTTTGTATATAATCGTTTATAAAGCCACTGATGAATAGGCCTTTGGAAGTTAGGGATGGGGGGTTTTTGATAGGCATCGTATGTTCAGGTTTGTTTGCAAAAAGGGTTTATAAAGCGAGCGGCGATTGTGAGAAAGGAAGATAATTGTGGAATGTTTAAGATATCAATTCCTAAAGCGAATCATTAATAAGTGACTGCGAAAAGAAATATTGGATATAACATCAGAAACATTGAATAATCTGTCCTAAAATATAATAGCGATTAATTTTGAAAGTCTATAAAACGGAATATTGATAATTTCTAGAATACTAGGAAAGTGTTTCTGCGCAGGATTCCTCTACAAAGGAAAGATATCCTTTCAAAACTTGTTCTTAGAGAGAACCAATTCTAAGAAGAAGAGTGTTCGATATCTTCTAAAAAAAATACCGATAACTTAAAGAACCCTCAAAACCGCTTGCAAAGAAAGCAACGTTCGTCAATTGTAGAACCCCCAAAAAATCCTATCCCAGCAGCACGAAACTTTAAAATCCTCTTATAAAGCTTCAAAAAAAAAAAAAAAAAAAAACCAATCCCCCAAACGAAACCGATGCTCCATTCACATCGAAAACCGCAGATCTAAACGAAGCGATTGAAACACCCAGTACAGTACCACCACACGCACCGTGCAACAACCTTTCATGTGGCTCGTCAAACGAGGAAACCATCAGGGAGAAAAAGAAAGTAACCACCCGTCAGCCACCTGCCAGAACTTTCAATTCCCCAAACGAGCCGCTCCTCCTGCCCTCTGGCGGTCAGTCATGGAAAAAGGACACTTTTATTAGCCATTCCCCATGATCGAGGGAAAAAGATATTGACAGGTCTACCAAAAACGTCAACCAAAAGAGAAAGAGAAAGAGAGAGAGAGAGAGAGGAAAAGAATCAACTTGTGAAAGCCTTTTACACAGAGGATTCTGTCATAGTTCAGCGAAATGGATTTTTCATATAAAGCTCGAGCGAAACGATCCGCTGTTTACGAGTGGTAGAACGAGAACGAGGAGGAGATGAGTTTGGCGAGAGGAGATCGAGGATGGGGAGCCGAAGGGAACGAGAAAAAGCGTAGAAACACCGATAACGAGCGTCGACCGTGAAGAGTCGATCGATACCAGCACGCTACTTCGAGAGGTTACCTCGCCGCCTCTTTTCCCTATCCTTTCCTTATCTCTCAGCTTCTTCCGTTCGATCGGTTCTCGTCTGTCTCCTTTTCTCTTTCCACGTCTCTTTAGTATTCTCTCGCCTCGAGAATGGATGCTCGACGAACGGCTCTCAACATTATTCAGAGGACAGTGAGTGGAAATACACCATTGAACTTTATTGCTGTTCGAGTGGAGGAGTCCGCGGAAACGTGGCTCGTTTCTCCAGACGAAATGGCGAGGGAATATCGAACTGTTCTCTGTAGTTTTACAAAGCAACCGGGAAATGGAGCATTTAAGAGGCGGAGTTATTGAAATCTTGCATTCGGCTGTCGATTCGTCGTGTTCTGACTTTGATGGAATGTTGCTCGAGAGAAATCGGAAAAGTCTTTGTGTTTGACATGCAGGAAGTACAGGGTAACGTAGGTTTGATTTAAGGCTAGGTAAATTGTACGTTGAAAGAAGATAGGGTAGAGGTAAAGTAGGGTTGGGAGAATGGTAGTTCGGTAAAGATGGTCATAGAATGTTGCGAAAAATAGTAATTTAGAGTTGAAGAGTGGTATAACAAGCATAAGTAGAATGGAAAGTTAGGAGAATAGTAATTTAGTAGAGACAGTATAGAAAGTTGGGAAAAATAGTCATTTGCGACTGAGAGATTAAATAATTTAATAGACATGCCACGTCAAATTCAAAGAGATAATTTAGGAGTAAGAAGTATTAGGATACAAGGAAATAGAACAGAAATAAAATAAAAGTAAAAATATAATTTGAAGTAGGTATACATAGGAGAGTGGTGAATAAATATAATAAGGGGACTATTTAGCATAAAAGAATATTTCGGACATAGTACGGCAATTTTGATAAAAGAAAGTTCTTACTCGAAGTCGAGCAACACAGCGACTATTTTATAGATGCTCAATGTACGACCGGAAAGTTGGCGCCACATGGGTTATAGCACAGGCGCTTGCGATGCTAACCTATCAACGACGACAATCTACCCAACTAACTTGATGAAACTAAGAATATAATCGTTTAGAGTGCCGTGCTATGATTGCCACTTTTTTTGTTGTTTATAATCTTTTGTTTTCACATTATACTTCCTCAGAAGTTCTATGAAGTTTTCCAAGTTCTCCAGTTTCAGATTTGTATCGTTGGATCGTAAAAAAATCTGGGAAGTTCGCATTAAATTACCTTTCATCTTAGAGTCCAATTCGATTCCTGTATGTTAACATTTATATTTACGAAACAGAGGTTACGACTACAATTACATAACTTCTAAGTCAACCTTAATTGAAACAAAATTATGTGTGGTCCAACATAAAGACTAATTTCTCTGTTATTTTCTCCCTTTCTTGCTTTATTTATTTATTTATTTATTTATCTGCTGTAATAACAGACTTAGGTTTAGAGAGGAACTTGATATAAAAAACAGTTATTAAAATTTACAATATACGGAGATCTTTCTTTCATTTTCCGCTAATTCCACTGTTAAACAGAAAGATGAACTCCCCTTTGCATTCCAACCTCAAAAAACGTCAAATATTTTCAATCGACCTCTTCGATAACGAAAATCCGATAAAAAGTAAAAGAGCACGAAAGAGGAAGGGAAAAAGCATACAAAGAGACGAAGAAAACGAGCTACTTAAAAATTCCAACTCGAATTCTAAAGGCTCGTTCGCTAATTGACTGGGAAGGCTCAGTGACGAATCAACGGGACCATTGAAGAGTTGCGAGGAACGGGACCAACAAAACGTAAACAACACACGGCGAATGCTTCTAAAACGGTCCGTGAATCGGTTTGCTCAGTGGAGGAACACTTTTTTAATTGCGTAACGAGAGACAGTAAAAAGAGACACCGTGGAAAATCAGCATTTCCCTTTCATCCGCGTAGGAAACACAATCGGAGGATTTTGCGCGCGAGACACACTGCCGCAGACATTAATCGGGGCAAATCGTCCGCTAAATTAATGGCGCTGCTGGTACGGCAGCATTCGTGTCTAAAAGCGGCCCGATTCGCCAAACGCATGCCTCCTGCGTCTTTGATCCATTGGCGTATCTCTCTTTGTCACGCTTTACTTTGCGTTTCCAGACTAAAAGTCCCTTTGACTTGCGTGAATCCGTCATTAATCCTACAGAAATCCTTAACTTCAAAACTGAAAGTCTTTCCATTGTTGCTTTTTTCATTTTTGGTTAGAAATTTGGAAGCGTGCTGACTGAAGATCGTAGCAGTCAATCATTTTCTATTTTAGGGTTAGAATGTTTCGTATTCCTTCTCTAACGATTTTGCTTAGTAATTTCGTTTCTAAAAATCAAAATTCATGCTTATTTTTATTGTCAATAATTAAAACAAATTACTTTCTCAAAATCGGTAACAAAAAGGTAATTTTCTACAAGTCCTTAAACTACGAACGACCTAGAAGGTAATCTACACATTCGTTTCCAAAATTCGTCACCAGAGGGATACCACCTTTTCAAGATTATTCGACCCAACTTAATCATTCGAAAACCGACTTAACCACCAAAAAAAAAAAAAAAAGGAACTAAATATATCTTACGAATGCAATTAATTTTCATAACCTGTCTTCCACTCCATTTCTCAAATACCACGGCGAGAAATAAATGCGGAGAACGTTCTTGCCAACTATCGCTCGTAACAATCCCGACGCGAAAACTTCCAAAGCTCGCGAATTCCCCTACAACCCACTGGTAGGGCGCATAAAGTCGTGGCAAACAGAAAAGTGGTGCAAGCCCCATCGATTCGTCGCAAAGGGTTAACGAACCGAGCGAATTTCTGTGGGGTGACGCCAATGCTCATCTAAGAGCGACGACGCTTTCTTGCGTCCGAAAACACGCGCTATCGTGCGCCTGTGTACGTGTCTGTACGCCCTTATACACCTATATACATATATATACGTGTGTATGTGTGTGTGTGCCCGCGCGCGCGCGCGATAGCCCGACGCCGAACGAAACTGGATGGAATGGAACGACGGTGGCAGACTGCCGGGCGTCGCGACGCCCGCTATCGAACCGTACGCGGCATTATCGTTCTCTTCGAGCAACAGAGACGGGACGAGAGAGCAGGGTGGAGCACGAGGATGTGCACAGCTCGTAAACCGACTCCCACACGGTCAAATACACAGGCCAGATGCAAGTATGAATGTCTCGATGCTGGTGATGATGATTAACGAGCCTGGCCACACGGATTCCTTCGATATTTACGACTGTGCACCTTACACGGGACTTCCGTGTGAAGATCGACTCGGAGCTTAGGGAATGATTGGTGGTGCTGGTGTCAAGTTCAGTGTGCACTGATGAGTCTGAATGGGCATCCGTGGATCGTGTGTCGTTCCGTTCGGCCGCTACTCTCTCGGTACTATAGGTATCTGTCTTTTTACTAAAGGTTTTTTTGGACATTGGAAGAAAGATCGTTTAACGGTCCACGTCACCGATGTCGTCTGTCTAAGTAGATGTCGCTGCGGATGTTAACGGCCGTGTCAAAATCACGCGACTTTTTGTAGGCGTCAGTTAAGAGAGTTGGAGGATCCTCTCGCGGTTACAGATTGCTTGGTTAAGGATTGCTTGGTTAAGGACTTCCTTTCTTTTTTCTTTATTTTGTTAAGGAGTGTTGCTAGAACGAGTAACGGTAGTAGTTCAGATTGAATAGGTGTTGATGAAGTGGTACGAGGGTCGTATATTATTTTGGCCAAGTGGTACTTCTGTTTTGTAGGACTTTCGCGCGCGTCAAGTAGTTAGATGGAATTTTATCTTTGTATTTGATGAATATTGTTGTGAATTCTTTTATTTAGGTCGCTTAGACGTCGAGAAGTGAATGTAAAATGTCCCCGGTCAAATTAACGATGCAGCCAATTATGAGCTTCAATTTAGATACAATAGGTTTCTTCCTTTTTTTTAAAATCATCTTAAAATCATCTTTCGTCAAATTTAAAGTTAAGGTAATTTAGTTAGAATTATGTAAAATAAATGTTGACACAAAGCTCCGTAACGTAATCTTTAAATTATTTAGTGCGAAATGTCCCTAAATTAATTAACGATATATCGAAGCTGAAGTGTTTCACTTAATGCTACAGTCACGTATCAGCTTATCAAATTACTTCATCATCATCTTCGTTAATAATGTTATTATTCGAGAATATATATTATTAGGACTTGTAACAATACTGCAACACGTGAGCCGAATGAACCGCGCGAATGCCTTTTAATGAACATGTTCTACACGCGAGGATAATGACCTTACCACGTTCTCGCGCGCGTAACGCCCACATTTATCATTCATAACGTTCCCTTTACGATACAATCCGTACGCTTAATCGTTATTAACGTTACCGAATTTTCCAACTGGTACACGCCGCGAATTAATCCGTTTCGTTTTAATCGCGATTGCAGCGTCCAATATCGCAGCCATCGTGTAAACGAGATTTTAGTATCCAAATTAAAGCTTCGTTTTCAATCACGAGATAACCGTATAAATTTGGATATTGATTATTCGCTGTTGACAAATATAACAAATATAACTAGAAATAATTAACACTGAATTCAATATTGAATTACGTTCAATTGATCTGTAGAAGTAGCATTCGCGATTAACGAAACACAATTAAGAAACGACACCGAAACTGTCCGATTTTCATTATAGCTCGTTTCAATTACATTGGTACTGTGCCCAGGAACATAGAATTCCATTTATTTGAATCTGTCGAAAGGCAAACAGTAATTCTCTGCTGTCTGATACATCGTTACTACCTACTGATTCTCAGCGCTGCTATGTACTTATAATTAATTCCAAGCCTGTTAGTTCACATTCAGGTAAGTAGATTGGAACAGAGGTTCGTTAATTAAAATTCCATAGTTTAGATAAATGAAGTGGTAGCGCAACGATGATAGCTGGTATACGGGTTACGATATAGCAAGGTCGTAAATAAAATTATCGAATAGCGGCACTAACTGGTTACATGGGACTGAAGGCCCACTTATACAGGTATATATATATCTGTGTATATACGCTGCGTTCTATTTTATATCTTCTTGCAATAGAAAAGAAAATGATGAGTATAATATAGCTTATAAACCACGATATCTCATTTATAAGTAAAGCGTTAAACTCACAGTTAAGTATATTTCTTGAGATTTGTAGAAATTTTTAAGTGATTTTTGAACTATTTTCAATATCATGTTAATTAATATAGAGGGTGTATCTTTATCGAATTTAAAGTATAACTTAGACGACTCTTTGAAAACGAATAAGAGTCCTTTGACAGGATTGGCAGCATACAATCCTCATTTTACTCATTAAAGCTGCAGTCTTATACAACATTTTAAAGACACACTAAAAGACGATAAGAAAATTCTCCAAACTCCCAGCCAACATCACCTTCATATCAAACGTAATACACGCGATTCCCATATTATCGATACCATGTATGAAAAGTCTAATCCCCATAGAGGCTAATGGCAGGCTCAAATCATCAATCTCGCGGGGTGGTATTCTATTTTAAGCTGGCTGCGTGCAACGCGCGCCGCATTTTTCATTCACAGTAGACCGGTCATAAGGAAACGAAACGCGTCGACGAATGCCAGGGACTGGCGTCGTCGAATCGATATCACACGGCGGTCAAGCATCGTGTCCGGCGACGATACTGTTCCACGACCTGTTTCATCGATCCATCAGCCACGGGTCGAAAGCGGTTCCCGACTCTATGGGGGTCGCAGCCCCCGGAAACGTCGATGAATTTTGCTAGATACGAGCGTCACGCGGCTTGGACGCTCCTGAAACTCGTCGTTGGCAAGCTCACGGTTTCCTAGAACTTACGGCTCATACCCTCGATCACGCGACTGCCAGACGTCGGTGATTATCGTCATTAGCGCCAGTGTATCGACGGAGAATCGGGGAACTATGGATTTTTGGTGAAATAAGAAAAATAAACGACTGAACAGAGGAAAAGTGAACGGACGTTTTTAGGGATTTTGATGTCGTTTGGTGTCTTTGGGTGTTGGAAGGTGAAAAAGAAGTATAGTTTGTAGAAGAAGAGGATTAGAAATTTCTTTAGACTTCCTTTTAAGCGAGACACGTGTATAAGACGATTATTGCAATAATTGCAATGATTCTTCGATACAAAGTGCTGGTACATTCCATATGAAATCCAGTAAAATTTAAAATTCTGTAAAGGTTAATAAAATTCCAATATTCTAAATAAAAATATCTTAGATCGAAATACTCGATAAGAAAATGCTGTATTGGATACGTGTTCAATTTTTAAATCTGAAATACATTTTTAACTGACATGAAATTTTCCGAAGGTTTAATCGAGCTCTTGAATGTTTGACCGTGTCTTCGATAGTTTATTACACTACTACTACTAGATACGCGATATACATATTATGCGATTTTCTATTATCGTTTTACGTAGTCGATAGGAATAACAATTGAAAGCACAATTTGTTGGAACACGAAATTTCTTGGAAGAACCGATGAAACGTAACTCGTTCAATTGTACGAGTGCATCGATCCGTATATTCGGCACGCAAATTTGAAGAAGTCAATTATCGTTCTCAGACGTGATAATTGCATGAAAATTGTACGAGACCGAACGTACGAGTAAAGCTTACTAGGCAAATAGAAGCAACAACGATTTGTTAAAAGTTTGCACGATTATTTGAAACGATAAATTGTTAAATGGCTCGTGTTACGAGGAAATTCGTTCGATTCGAGTTTACTCCTATTCACGATGGCAATTCATTCAATAGTTTTCAATTATTCACAACTATGGCGTGTACAGTAGTACTCAGTTACAATGACGAGCCATTCAATGCATCGAGCAAACGCATAGGCGTTCGTCGTTTGATTGTTTCGATCAGTCATGTTTTAAACAGAATATTTTTTATTATATCAATTATTTAATTGATATTATATATTCGTTCATTCCAAGCTGCTAACTATTTTCTATTATTTCCAGTATATTAGTTATCTAATTAATTAGTTCCAATAGTAGTTTCACAGTTTTCAATTCTATACAACAAACATTCCCTCTGCCAATTCGATAAATTCATTTTTATAAATTTCCTGTAAATGTGTCAAAATTCGCGATATATCCATTTTAAATTATACGAAACCAGTGATAATAATTCTTCAAGTACTCACCTTTAACCGTCCAAAGAATGCCCTGCGTGCCCCCAAGCGTTAAACCGATTGGTAATAAGAATAACCAGCACGAGGAAGCACAAATTATCAAAGCAAACGAGATCGACATAACCAAAGCGCGATCGTTCTCGTGGTAAACGCGACACTGATCAAGCATCGAAATATGGGGAGTCCCCGGTTGCTAGCAGCACGCGCCACATTTTCGTTTCGCGCGGCGGCCAGGATCGGATTTCGAGACCACGCGTTGTTTTTTTTAACGTGGCGTGATTTTACGCATAGGATTACGCGAGATCATTGAAATTTCTCGTAACAGGCCGCAACGTGAGGAGGGTGGATATAAGATATTCTTGAACGTCGATGGAATTTAACCATAGAATACCATAATGCTGACAAAAATCGGCCTCCTCGTGAGAACTAGCGAAGTTCGATCATTGGTGACCAGGGTCAAGGTCGTTGTGGTTAACTTGCCGTGGTCGATAGTCTTGGAATATTACTCGCGTCGCGGCGCCACGCGACTTTCGTGCCCACATTATGGTTTTCCCCATGAATATCAACATCAACCCTTTTATAGTGTGGTAAGAAATGTGAATTTTAACTCTTTCATAATGGAAGAAAAGTAACACAAAAATAATGAAAATTTGCTCGGCAGGATATTTTGACGTTAATATATTTTTATAAAATTGGAATCTTATTCAAATTACTTTATGCATGTAAGTACATTTTGTCGATGGATATTTTACCATCTTAAGCGAGTTGGAACTCGAATACTCTCAGCTGAAGACTATTACCGGCGTTAATTTCGGAAGTTTTGGCAAGCTCGCGTGAAATTAACACAAAGGAAATCATGTTTCCGCGATGGCGACGATCGATCGCGCCACGCCGCACAAAAGCGCCGTGATTGAGGAAAGTATTAACGTTAAGGCGGCCTTTTTCAGGCTGCAAAGGCGATTAAACAGGGTTGTGCCAGTTGGTAGTGGCCTTGTCGACGCCGTTTCACCAATTGTCGAACGCAAAGACGTTTAAACAAAAGACGTCGTTGCATAATCGAAGACCGAACATTAAACTTTTCAATACAACTCCCTCTCTCTCTCTCTCTTTATTCCATCTTCCTTCCCAAACCAAAATTCCAATTACATTTTGAAAATCAAAAGATATTATCCTACGTTCAATGATATTCTCCGCTCTCCACTTTTCAATAATATTCAACGAAATCTCTAAAATAAATCCTAAATCCTAGAAAGAATTCCCACGGTTACACCTAATTCCAGTTTCCTCAAACAAGATGGTAGCCCGGTGGTCAATATCCTGAAAGACGAAAAGTCAAACAGTCAAATAATAAAGAAAAGGACCTTCTTGCTTTTACCTAGCGTTTACCTAGACGTTATCAACCTTCGAGGTTCGTTATCTAAGGAACGCCACATCAGACTACGATAAGGATCTTGATGCCAGATTTTTAAGACAGAGGTTAGAGATTAGAACGAAAGATAAGAGAGGTATGGGAACAGGTACATGTTATACAGGTCTCTTGTAGCGGTCGGACGAACGGTATTTAACTTGACGTGTCAATATTTGGCGATAATCGGCACCTGTGTACACGTTTGCCTAAAGAGATTAGGCTATTTTACCCCGTGGTCGAACGTGTGTTCGCGAGTTTCAGTCAGGTGCTGCGCCACGACGAAGGCCCCACGTATATTTAAATCCACCATGTGCTATTCTTAATGGAGGTGTTGCTCGATCGGCCAGTCGCGCGGGAATTCAGCCTTTGTCGTTCCTTTGGTGTTGGGCTTCATGGCATTTCGAGCCATTGCACGACCTAACCTCAACATTTTCTATGGTTACTTCCAACCGAACTATTTTGCTTGAATAAACGATACAAATCGTTACATACAAATGGCGTGTGAGTAAATATGTTTGACTGAACCGTTGACTAAGGTAATAAAAAACTAGATTTCGAAGTATTCGTGGATTTCTCGCGTGCTTCAGTTCGCTATCGTTAGTTCGTGGATAATTACGAAAGTTTAAACAAGGTTTAGTAATAGACTGTCGATCTTTACGCGATTATGGAATATTTGAAAGCGAAAACATGTAGAAATGCAAATAAATGAAACATAACAATGATATACAAATTATAATACTTGGTAGAATATATAGTACGTAAAATAATTATTATCCGTTTCAGTTCTATTCAAACGAGATTAATGAGTTGTAATTTAGAAAATTTTGTTACGAAAGAGTTTAAAATAGTACGTTATACAGGCTTTTCTTTTACATTAGTGTAATTTTACTTTACTTACTATGATGATATTAATTGGAGCCTTAATTAAATTTGTTCAAATATCGTTACTACCACGAATCATAGCTATGGCGTAGAACAGAATAAACAGTTAAACTACGTGTTTTAAAATTCGGCAAATTCGTCCCAAAATTATTGCAGCGGCCTGTAATCCAACGGTGGCAATTTGTGGTTAATAATACGGCAGAATACATAAACATCGTTGGAAAAATGTTCAAACTGGACTTGAATTCATGGCAAGGCTGCTCGAGAAACATCGTGTGTCAGAGTCGAATTTTTATCGTGCAATCCACTCTGCGGTCGCGTGCCACGTTTACGTTAAAGAGTAACACGAAAACTTTGTGTGTGAAAAATTTATGACACGTCGTTACGTAAATCAGCGGTGTATTTTCGTCTATACGATCGATGGAATACCCATACAGGAAAGAACTTGCCTCGAAACCCCCATTAAGATCGCATAGTAACAGTTTAGATTCTTATCTTCTACAAGAATCAAATCTACATTTATTTCCCACTATTCCACTATTTATAGATTAACAAAATGAGACTACAATTTGTTTGTTTTCATGATTTTTTACTATCTAGAATAAAAAATGATTTTTATTTAACACCTATTTCCACGTTATTAAATTTCACACGAGCCATAAATTTTGATAATCCGTTCGGAAGCCATATTGATCAACTATATAACCTCAAAAGTGGAAACAAGGAACGATATTATAAATATTATTTTGGGATCGATTATCGTCCGTGTAACTTTCTTACGATAGACAATTTTATGGACTATAGACTTTTTTATTTTGTCAATGTTAAACATTAATCGTGCATTCAGTCGATAAAATTGAGAAATTTATAAAAGTTAATAAGTTCGGCTATTCTAAGAGATTCATCGTCATCACGTAAATTCCTTATAATACTTCTTTTCTTCATTTTCTTATTTTTATTACATAAGCTGATATGTATATCGTACAAATATGTGTCAACTCGAATTAGGAGCACCCTAACCTATAAACTGCTACCATCGTATCGTACTGACACTACGAATCTAATCGATACTCCCCTGACATGGTATAATTTTGAAAATCACTATGCCACGAATAAAATCGCCAAAATCAAAACGACGAATAAAATTCTCTCGATAAAGGGGTTAGAGTCGCGAGTTCCTCGAAGGGGTTGAAAGGTCAAAGTCACCGTGGCGCCAATGGCAGAGACGCTGGCCGTCAGACAGAAAAGAAAGGCGACGAGACGCGACAGAGACGACGATGAGAATGCGTGTTTCACAGGCGCAACAAAAGACTTTACGAGCCGACTACTATTTTCGAGGAGCGTGCGCGACCGCGCCAGCGTCGAACAGCGTCGTTTGACGAGAGGACACAGAACACCGGCCGTGTCGCGATTCTTTCCTCTCTATTTCCCAAAATGAAACCATTTCGACACGAGAGAACGCACGCCCCTTTTCCATCCTGCTACTATTCGTGGTACAATCTGTCAGTTTGTGAATCCCTGCAACCTTTGATCTACATATTTCTAGAATGGATTCACATCTGGAGCAAATGCATTATCTTTTGGCATTTAGTAGCACCGATATAAACACGTACATGATTTATCGTACAGAAAGAACATTTCTAACCTTCTATAAATGAAACTCCTTCTCTTTATAAATGTTTTCAACCGTCTGAATTGAAGGATTAGAGCAATTTGCACTTCCAATGAATATTGATGGAGTTTGTATTGGAATTAATACGGTATCGAGAGATGCGCAATTCGATCATTGGATGTCGGATTTTTTCAAAATAAATCCGAGTAAATAAGACCGTGATCTTGATAACTGAATTGCGATTGAGTTAATACCGTACATCTTAACATATTCGATCAATTAACACTGAAGTTTTTCGTTCAGTTGGTCAAATCTTCTAACATCACATACGTTGATATACAGGATGTATCATAATCGCTTCAGCAGTAGACAGGGGGTACAGAAACAATGAAAATGATTCATAGGAACCTGTGTCCTTGTTTCAAAGTTATAGCCATTTTTGTGTTTCAATAATCCGAAACTGGTTACCTTCGTAAAAGGTACTCGGAATGGCCACCCACGATCTGTGTTATTCGACATACACTTGAAATTTTTGAAAAATTGCGAAAAATTGACACGACGACTACTGGATTGCATGCACGGACCAATGCCATTTCGCGCACCTTTTATGAAGAGTAGGCAGTTGCAGATTATTGAAACACGAACGTGGCTATAACTTTGAAACAAGGATATATGTTCTTATGAACTTTTTCATTACTTTTATGCCTCCCGTCCGCTTTTGACGTGGGTCCCCCATGTTATGATACACCCTGTATAGTGTTATTAGATGTATTTAGTTTTGCTGTCAGTGTGCATAACATTGAAAGATCGTCTTGTAATTGATGAAGATAGATTGGCATATCATAAGGCAACATGTGTTTCAAGTTTACAAAAATAGAAGTTACTTTATCATCAGTTAACTTTGAGGTTAAGTTCATTAGGTAGCTCTCCATGTTGGCGTCTCAATTGGTCCTGATTATCCAGAAACCACAATTTCTTCGATGAATTTTGCACGCTGAAGGGATTTAACTGTCGTTCGAATGTCTACACAATGTCAAAGCCACCATATCGCGTCGATTCTATCGGTACTCTTGTTCCGTCAAGATCAGAGGCGAGTCCCAACGATCCATACACACCAGCGATCCATAATTCGCGTCAGGCGCACGTGCCGTTGCAATTGGCTGGTCTGCGTTACCCTCAGGATCTCAACTCTGTCACGAGCACAGCAACGAGATATCGTAAATTCCAGCTTGTCACCGACAACGAATAAACCACCTCTGTATCCGTAATCCCTTCCTTATTCCCTCGTTTCTCATTTCCGTCAGTGTACGCGATTTTTCCAGTCGTTTTTTCCTGCCCTATATCAACGTTGACGTTTCGTTCAATTGGACAATGTAGAATGCATGTTATTGGTACGTGACGATGCAGCGTAGAACTCGTCTTCTTGAAGATCTTTCAGGGAATTTATTGGATTTGCAAATTTAGAAATGAACGAATTTTAATGAAATAACTTCTTTCTGTTAACACGCGGAATATGAGATTCTAGTTGGTAAGAATAATTTATAGCGCGTCGTGACTCCGGTTTCGTTTAGATCTGATTTAAGTGAAACTTTTCTTGCTGGAGATACGTAACAAAATTTGTTGAATTTATCGATTTAAAAATGAATAAAGTTCTATTAAATTTCTCAGATCATAACGCGAGGAATGTGTGTTTACGAGTATTAACGGTAAAGTAGTGATTTATGGTTTTATGATTTCCTTGATAGAGGTGTTCGGTAACGGCGTGCGTAGGATAAAATTAGGAGGAAAAATATGAGGCGATAGACATCGAGACGTGTGGTTTTATTAGGCGTTCGAAATAGGTCGTTCACTTTCAAACGATCGACATCGTGGGAATATTTTATAGGGATTTGTCACGAGGAACCATAACAAGACATTGACTTCCAATCGTACTGTCAATCAATAAAATCTTGTACGATAGGGAATGATTTTAAGCTGTCATAAAATCTATTAATAATAATCGAATTTTAGCAGGTAAAAATTGATCATAGCTTTTGTAGCTATACAATGATTTTCAGATGGTCGTATCTTTTATATCGGATTAATAACTACAATTTCATCATGAGATCGATAAATTACACAGACGACAAGTGGAATTTAATATTGGCGTCGATCTTAAAGAGGGATGGCTATTGACCAAAAATCGTTTCTTAGTCGAGAGCAATGAGAAGAAAAAAGATATAAAAAGTTTGGAAGACCTTTTAATGGGTCATAACGGGTTCATTGTATTTAAAGTGGCGAAGGTTATCGCATCTTATTAATAGCAACCCATAAGAGATTAAGCGAAACTCGTTGCCGGAACGTGAAAATAGCGACTTCTTTTCGTAAACGTTAGAATGGATCAATCGATAACGAACAAATTATTCTCGGTGTCTTTCAATAAATTACGTATGACTTGCTATTTCTCAACTTATTACCATTTTAGAAATATTAAAAATAAAATGTTCAATGGAAACAAAGATAAAGTACTTTTCGAAACATCAAAATTCAAAAAGAATTTCTTTGACTTCATTCGTGAAAGATAAAAAATCAATCTAAATATCTCGTATATTTCGAAAGACGCTTTGGAATTCTCTATAGATGGTGGAGTTTCAAATTCGCGGTTTCAGCCATTTAAATAGTCCTCTAGCCACGGAATCGAAGCGTTCGTCACAGTGATCGATTTCTATCGGTCAATTTTTAAACGTCTCTCAAATATTTAATCGCGTAGCATACGTAACGCGTATCGACGACCACGATGGAAGTCCGACAGTTGCGCCGATTTTATCCACGGCCTTGCACGAAATACGAGAGCCATTCTCGCGTTGAAACACTAGCTCGTAACTAGATTTCTGGTGACAGAACGGTCTCAGTAATCGTGAAACGTGAAAACATTCAGAATGGACGAAGATATTCATATGAAGATGAGGAATCAAATCTTCTCTGTTCTTTTTAATAATTTATATCAGAATTATTCAATCTAATTAAAAATCAAATTAATCAATTTCACTTTCCAAATATTTTTTATTTGTTGGTTGACTTCTTGTAAGTTTATGTAACTTGAGAGTCATACGAGTATATGACATATGAGTATATGTTTGAATTTTTTCAAATTTTATTTTATGACTGTATTATCGTTGGTATCAAATGATTTTTTTTCAATTTCCAGTTCCTATATTTCAGATTACATTAAAAAATTCTAACAAATTGTAACATTTTTTTAAATAAGAATCAGACTTCTATAAAGTTTACATTTGTTTCTATTAATGTATACTGATATATACTAATAATATACTATTTTATGTTATCCGCCTAATAAGATTATCTTTTATATTTCGCATTATTTTATTTCTAGGAAACAAAATGGCTAACTTCAAAGAAAACGATCAGTTTAGCTTGTACATAGCTCATCGTTATCCTCTGCAAACGCAATAGACACTGTGTTTGACATTACCAGAATGATAATCACAATCAAACACAGCTTTGATGTAGATAGGATGACAAATAGCGCAACCTTAATTCATGTACATATATTTCAAAGCGTGAAACACAACCTAAATTCGTTCGTAGGTAAATTCGTTTCGTTTTCGAGCATCAAGTTCGTTATTAAGTATACAAAGTTGATAAATGCGTTTTTCCCACTGGCAAAATTAGCTAGACGATGACAAATTACTTTCTTCCTCAGTGAGGGTACACTGAACGGGATATACTATCGCGATAGCAACACTCTCTGGGTAGAAGTATACTCGATACTCGTACGTGAAAAGATACGTGTGTTCGAAAGCAGTTCACTTGAAGCACGGCCATTTGGAACTTGTTCATGGCGTAAAAGGAAAGCACTTCCGGGGAAGGAGTCAATCCGGAAGCGCGCTAAAAGCCTGCTTGGAAATTGAAGTACGGCATTCCTTTAAAATCTTCTCTATGATTACGCTATTCCGGCGCGTTCAATAGCGACGCTACTCGTCGAATAAATTTGAGAAACTCAAAATTATTATTCCCTCTCTCCCGTCTCCCGTCTCTCTGTTTCCGATAAACAGCTGCGTTAAAATTAAATCAAAGAAATTCGAATTAATTTTTAATTACGTGTAAAGTCATACTTCTGTGACTAGATAGACATTTGTTCCGTCTATTACGCGCAAAACACTGTACGTTAAATAAATAAAATTTGTGATTCTACCAGCTAGAATTAATGTCGTGGTATATTAAAAAATGTTGAACTACTTCAAGAAAATCTCTACATCTTTATTTATGTATATTCGTGACCTGGAGACTGCTATTACGCAGAAATATTCTAAATAAGAAAAGGTACATATTATTGTACCCTTGAATATACATTATGTTTTGGGTTGTAAGGTCTAGGAATAAAAAAACTAATAAGCAGATTTCTATTTATGCTACCTGTAGCCTCTAGCCAAAGCTATAAGCTTAACTTTTTTGGTAATGTCCTTTTGCTATAAATATATGAACTAAGAGAGTAAGGATCTGAATCAGCATAAACTTATACTTATACTTTTAATTATTTCAATATGCTTTTCTATTACAAATTCATCCACTCGTTCTTCAATCAGTCAACCTCAACCTCAACAAAAAATGATAGAGCAATAATAATAATAATCTATCCAACACCGTGGTTTTCAAATATAACAATGATTATACTATGTACTGCAGGATGCATCATTCACGCGGCTTCTTTCCTAAATTCGTACGAATCACTTCCGCAGCCTTGCCACCCTCGTATTTACGGTATCGAAACGACATAGGGGAGTGAGACTTGCTCGAGGGGGTGGCTCGATTGATCCCGTAGGATGAACAAAGTGGAAGTCGTCGCTTAAAGGTACCCTTCAAGAAAATCCCCATGGAGGAAGCGACCGTACGCGAAAAAGGGAGCGATGGAGACAATTTTCGCGCGATTCATTCCTTCCCTTGACGAATCCACGGCTTCTCCAGCCCCTCTTGCCGCTTGTAAGAGAAAGAACACCAGCAGAGGCTCTCTTTATTCCTCCAACAGCAACGGTGAAATCTCGAGCGCCCCCTCGACGCGCCCTGACCACTCGATAATGAGCAATTCGCTCTCCATTTCCCAGCCTTTTGTGCCGCCCTTGGTTGACGCGTGCCGCGTGTCCACACCCCTCCTGTGACGCTCTGACGCTCCTCCTGGAACCGCCGTATGTTCGTTAGCCCGCTTCGTTTCGTTTCATTTGGGGCGGCGCTGCCTGAATTTCGGCGGATCAGCGGGAATCCCCGGTGGATGCATAGTGGCAGAGATTATTTTCTGGCAGATTTTTGGTAGAAACGAGGCTTCCTTAAGGTTAAAGAGAATTAGGTTTCTTTGTCTGTCTTCCATTTTATTCATAAGGTAGGAAGGAAGCGAAGGATTTGTAGAATTTTCTCTGAAACGAGGCTTTCTTAATTTTGCCAAATTGTTGGGAATCCCCGGTGAGCTCATAGCATTAGAGGTTATGTCCTGCAAGATTTTTGATAGAGGCAAGACTTTCTGGGAATTAGGGTGACTTACATCCATTTTCTCCTTTACATTTGTTTATGGTTGAAGGGAAGAATTTTTTTAAGTGTAGAATTTTGTTTAATCTGAATTTTTGTAGATTGATGGAAATCACCTTGTAAGATCGGAAACCATTTCTACAAAGCTTTTAGTAGAACTGGATATTACGCGTGTTCTGGTTTTGGAGATTACACAGAGTTAGGCATTTTTTGTATTTCAAGATCAAATTCGGAAAGAGTAGAGTTTCGTTACAGATGATACTATCTAAACCTCGATAAATCAACGAGACTCCCATTAGATGGATAGCATTAAAGTTTTATCCTGGTAAGATAAAAGCTTCTAGGGATTAATGATACTTTTTCTTAGTGACGGCAGCCACGTAAATATTTTCTTGCCCTCTAGGGTATAGCGAAAGAAGTTTATAAAATGAAGGTAAATATCGAAGCCTTAAAACGTGAAGCAAAATAAACTGTATGATTGAGTGACATATAGCCATCCAAGAGACTTATTTGAATATTCTGTTTCTTGTGACACATTCTACTTTCCCTTGATACACATTTCATAAATCTACTAAACAATTCAAGAGAAAACAGCGTGTTCAAGTATTAAGGCCCGTTTCCAAGTAAATTGCCCCGATAAAAATCAATGAAAGACTCATCACTGACAGACATAAAATAAAGCAAGTTCTGAAAAGAACGTCATTCCTCTACCTTCTGTTTAATCTACGTACATCAATCTAACTTTCAAAGATCACAAATCTTCTTTCAACATTCGTCATACGAATTTTACATTCGAGCAACGACAATTAAATAGTCTTTATTTTATTTGATCCTGCCGTTTCTATTAGCTGTCAATCATAGTCGATGTTACACACTTCAGAGTTGATTGAGGACAGTCGATGAGACACTCGAGGACGAAGCCACTGCGACTCGCCCTTTAAATAATCGACAAACCTGTCCCTTCAATAATCAATGCCGCCCCACGGTGGTTACGTTCACAGAAAATGTTCAACGAGACCGAATTAACCCTGATGTGCTAAAAGTGTCAGCGTGAAATCGTAATGGCTTGTTTTCAATTGGCGAACTTGAACTAAGGATACTCGACGAGTTGCATCGTGAATTACTAAAATGTCATAAATATTTCACGATTCTTACACATAACGAAGTAACGTTAATCGATTGACGATTATTAGTTGAATTGACTGTAATAAAATTGTCGTACATGTTGTACAGTAATGATTGCAATTTCTAATATTTATTTTAATTCGAACTTAAATTCTAATATAATCATAGTTGAAGAGTTGGAGTGATAACTTACGTAATCGTCAGAAGTAGAAATTTTCCACACGAACGAAAGACATATACAATTAATTGTGACGCGTGTTTATCGTGTCAACAGATTGAAATTGATAATGATTAAAAATATAGAAAATAAGGTGTTTATTATAACGTTTAGACGATCACAATTTCGATTCTATTTTTTCATTTGTGTTCATAAAAATTTGAGCTTACATAAATATCTGTCCAAGTGTAATTAGAAATGACAGAAAAGTTGAAAATTATACAGCGAACGATTGAACTGGTTTCAAGATAATTCGCTTCTGGTAAAAATCGAGTTTCTCGTTCGTTTCTTTTACACGCGCGCATATATCCATACCGACGAGATTTTTAACGAGAAAATTCGTTTGCTGCGAGGCTGAAAAGACCTGTGCGCGCAATTATCGAGAGCAGTTCGAATCCTTTTCATCGCGAACACCCGTGTTAACCAATTACCTCGACCTTGACCCAGGCTTAGGGTAGTGGCACTCGAATTGGACGCGGAGTGGCGTTCTTCAATTTTTCACGCTACTCCTCGCGAATTTTGTTCGCCACCTAACCTGAAATCCGTTTCGCGCTTAAACCTCGGAATGTAAGTCGCTGATTTTTTTCATAAGAGTTCTCATCCTCGTGGTTTTCAGATGTATTTGAGGTACTTGTACATATTTCCAGCCGAGGGACGATAATTATGTAGAACTTAAATGGCAAAAAGTTTTAAACAGAAATCATTTGTTTAATGGAAAATAATATAAATTTCACCAGACAGATTTTCTGCACCTATCTATGTGAATGATCGTTATGTATCTGCACCTTGTACATTCTTTTTGCATTTAAATTGCCCGTAAAATTCCTCAGCCTAATTGCAAGATGAGAATTGCAGAGAAACGAATAGTTTCCATCTTACTGCATGGAAACAGTTGTAACATTCCCATGTTATCAAAATCGTCCTTTTACTTCATTCTAGGGCCAAACGTGTATTTTTCCATCCTCTTTGTGGCTTAAAAAATATTATATACCGTGATATAGAAATATCCTTTGTTTTAATAATCTATCCGCCATCTAATAATATCTGTTCCTATAAAATGGCAACTACACTTTTAGACTTTAGGGTCTAGAGGGTTCCCTCTCTTTTTTTAGCTATTTTATAATTCGAGTAAACAAAACCTGTTCTTTTCCTGTCATAGTTTGAGAAAAATCTCTGTAACGCTAATAGAAATAATGATACACCAGACTACATAATACGAAATTGGAGTTTCGTATCACGTAGCAGTGTTGACTCGCCGTGAGCGGAGGAGAGGCCAATTAATACGCGTGAGTAACCCGTTTTACAGGGACTTAACACCTGTTCCGAATTACAGTGGCGCGTAAGGAAGAGGATTCGTGACAGGAAGGGAATGAAGGGTCCCATCAGGCACGTGCCAAGGAGAAAAAAGTACTCGAGAGGTAACGGTGCGTAAAGCTGGATCCCCTGGCACTCGTGATCACGGATTACATTAGATCGTCGATCATAATAATGATAGCTCCCGAGACTCTTGAGAAACCCTCCAAAAAGGAACTTTATTCTGCACCATTTCTCCTCAGACATTTTATAAGCACCTATTATATCAACTGTCTGCAAGAACTTGTAAAAGTATAATAAAATAATTTCCTTAGCAGTATAACATGTAAAAGTGTGATAAAAGAACTTTCTTTTAGTGTCTTTTTCTTCTCTCTTTTTCAGATAATTTAAACGATAGTTAGCTGTAATTAATTTGTCTGTATTAACATTTCTTTAAGAGGCAAAATCGGGACATAAAAATATGTTATACATAAAAGATTATAAGTCTACTTATAGTTATAAGTATAGAGATATGATAAAAAAAAATATATATATATGTATCGATAAAATTCAACGTTAACTTGGTAAAAGTTCCTTCATATTTTTAACAATTACAAGGGTTGATTCTGGCTGGATCACTTTGACTGGTTTGGTCGTTCCAAGTGCAGTATTTAAAGACGAAACGAAGGGGTAACGAAAGAATCGATATAGTTGATGTGAACGTAGTTATCCGTAAGTTTAGCCGTAAGCTTTTATGTTCATAGATATGCAAAACCAAGTCCAATTCCTGGGCCATTTGGCTGAAATAAATAGATACATATACATCATCATATCTCATGTACAGAGACTAAAATCGGCTTAACTACAATTGATTACAATTGATTAACTGCACGAACTATTAATTCTATAATTATAGAAATTTTTAGTTAATAAATGGCCCGTTGAGCGTATTCGAGAGTCTTACAACCGAAACTTCGCAAACGGGGCGACGCAAGGCGTCAACGCGTTTGACAATCGGTCGTTGCTCGAACAATCCAAAAACCAATCGACAATGTACGGTGACTGAAAACCAACTGGATGCTTATGTACATGTTTGTATGCGGCTGCGTACGTGTGATTCAACGCGCCGGGGAAGGGTGCGCCATGTTGTCTGGCCGCCCCGCATTGCGCCAGTGAACTCGGCAAAATCCGGACACAACCCGGCCGCCCGTATCTTTCACTCGCTGAAATACCCTTTCACAGATCTATTATCTCTTCTATACTTCATGCAAGAAATATAGCAAGCTGTTCTAGGCGCGTTCGAGTGGCATAGAAAACGATACCGTGCTAGCCATACGGTAAATGCATAGCCATTCTTCATGGGATGGATCTACACACTGAAAATAAGCAGAAAACGTCCAACGGACATACGTCCTACGTACCTTAATTTTCCTGTTACGGATGCGTAAAGAAAAAGCGTTTAAAGTTTCCGTCTCGTTTCCCTTTGGCAGTAAGAACATCCCTTAACAGGGAGAGATGGGACCATTGCATGGCTATCATGATCTAAATCTATTAGGTCTTTTTTTGGGTCATTCAAGATCCATCGTGTGTTCAACGTAAACGAACAGTGTACACGATTCATGAGAAGGGATACAAAATAGACATTAGGCTACTCGGAGAATACCTGGTACTTTCGAGCGAGTACGAAACTCAATGTTCAGACGTACAGTAAGCCGCGTTGAGACACGAGGCAGACACTTGGAACATTTTCTTCGATCATTCGTAATTCGAAAACTAATTTATGTAGGACATATGTCTATCAGATATATTTTACTTATTCAGATATCATGAAAAACTAAAATTCTCTGTTACAAGTAACTTTACGTTATATATTTTAACCTCTGCATCGTGAATATTGTTATTTTATCGAATATATGTGGTTCTATCCTGCTGACTGTTTTGCTGGCTATTGTAGAACGATGAATGCAGCAAAAATTTATCATATCCTGGGGATAGCAGGGAAAAACGAAAAATTCCCTATTACGAGCGATTTTACGTTACATCATCCATCAATGTCGCAATGTACCTCGTTCCTTTGCCGCAATTACAATTCTTCCGTTGCGGATGCAGCCTCCTCCAGGACTCGTCCTCGTTTCCGCACTATCAACCTACTTCCTCGAGCGATGCAGGTTGAACGCGACCGATCGTTGTCGGATTTTAGGGCACCTTCTCTTGAAAAACGGCGTCGAAAACAATTTTGCCGTATCAGTCGTTGTGCGATTGTTGCGGCTGCAGCGGTTCCAGCCAGACTGAAGCTGTTTCCGTGGTACCGGTCACGGTTACGCCAATGGAATTCTCTTTTTTGTCCTCGTTGTAACAGTCGATAGCGAGGATAATTGATCGAGGACAAATTTACACCCTTATACGTGTATTTATTTCTCTTTCATCTTGGCTTCTTACTCTTCTTCTCTTCGAAACATTAAATCAACGAATTTCGCAGTTTTATCGGTTTACTATCATCGTCAAGTTAACTTATCGTCTTCTTATTTAATTTGCGATCGCGTGTAACACAATGGATTAGAGAATCTATAAACGAAAAACGAGTGGATACTTGTGAATAAATATTTGCGAACAAAATTAGCAACTTGTGACGAAGAAGCCTGCAAAATATATAAAAAGCCTGGCCGTCGGAGAATACTTTCAAAGAATTCTAGAAGTAATATAATAAAGAGAAAATAATAAATCTTATATGAGCACGATGAATCTTGGCTCTAAAAAGGACCCAGACAAAATATATACGTAGGATACAAGTTACACACGTGGTATGTATTGTTGATGTTCTGCTGATTTAAATAGAAATGATTATTCTACCGACCTTGCAAAATAATATTTCACCTCTATCACCCGCTTTAAAAGCTTTTATTTATAGAAGTACTCGTACACCCTGATTTAAGGACTAACATGGCCAAATTATGGTAGCCGAAAATTTTATTTACCTTCCAGCAAGACATAAGAGTCTTCCTCGTAATTAGAGTTCTAACGAGGCAGAAATGTTAGTTCCTGTTATATTTAGCGGTAAACGGATGGGGAGAAGTTGTCATATGGGGAATGTATGGGGCGCCAGGTGTTGCTACGAGATCTCCTTTCGCAACACCTGCCTCGCGGGAGGTATTACCTACGGAATTCGAATAAATTAGACGTTTCCGCTAACCACCAAACAAACAAACCTAACCCTGTCGCAAATATTTTGTATCTCAATAATAATTTCCTAATTATTCCACAATCTTTTCGTATTTTCCTCGCACCGAAGGAATAATTTTCTAAAGAAGAAAATAAAACTCGAAATTGCCCGAAGCAACGCAGTAGGTTGGCATATTTTCCAAAGCCAACCTGGAACTTTCCTTTCCACGTAAAGAAAAACACGAAAACAAATTAGATTCGGATATTCGAACGAATGTCCCCGACATCTGTCAACAATTTACTCGAAACAAGATAAATTCGGCTATTTTAAGGAACCCCGCGGTACAACTTCCAGACACCCCATAAGAATCCCGAGAAAAACAGTTTAAAGTATGTAGACCGAAAACGCCGACAAGGACGAGGATTGAGTTCAATTTATCAAACGCATATATAGCAAGCCCTCAAGCCTAAAAGCAACAATCGGCGAAAAGAGAGTTTCAACTAAGCGAAGAGAAACTGGGAGCCAAAAATAATGTTCCCTCGAATTTATTCGATGCCATCGTCTCTTTTTTCTTCTTCTATCTCTTTCTGTTGAAAGTTTTCTCTTCTTTCGTGATGGCAAATGGCCGCGAGTGCCGCGGGGAAAGGAAGAAGGAAAGAACAGAGGAACAAGGCGAACGACAACCAACGACTACGACGAAAGTCAAGAACGTGGAGTGCCTACGAATGTGGAGAAGGCAAATTGAAGTAGGTCATAGCTTCTAGATTCTCTTTGCAGGCCGGAATAATCCTCACCTTCCCTCTTTCCTCGAATCGTACGGCCAACACGGTAATCCCCCGGGAGCACACGGTAGGAACGGGGCTTGAATTCATTATTTCCCGTTTCCACGGCCCCCGTAATTGCATTCGCTTTCGTTCGACCGTAATTTGCCTAGCGGCCATCTTCCTTCGTACCGGCCTCTCCCTCCTTTCGCCACACATCACCTGAGAGTCTGTGTGCTTCCGTTTCTTTTAGATTTGTGGATGATTCCAGCAAATGTTAGATGCAAATTGTTATGTTAAAGAAGCGACGAAATTGGCAGTATTCTTTAAATCTTCTTCTTCGAATCTATACTGTCAGTGAGTTCTTGAAATATTAGAAGAGGATAACGTTTTCTATTTATATAGAATTTAAGGAAATAATAAAAAGGTAAATTGAAGCGTAGAGAACAAGCCAAAGTAACAAAGTAATGAGAGTGGAATAATTATAACTGCTCACTAAGGACACTTCAAAATTCCTAGCAAAATTCTTCAAAGTGGTCTTTAATAATAAAGGGGAAACTTAAATAATTCTAAAACATCCAATCGTCTACATTGCATGCGAACCTAACCTACAATCTTTGTAAATGAGACTAGAGTAACTATAATTCGTCATTGAATACATTTCGAAGTACCAGTCAAATATTTTCAAACGAAATCATTCTTAATAATTAAAAACAAACTCGAATAATACTGTGACATCTATTCACCCGTTACATGCAAACCTAACCTTCAAACGTTATAATTCCATGAGAGAAACCTCATCTAATAAATGTATGATAATTCGAATAACAACCGCGACAATCTGGCGTCCCTTCGCGAAGATTTTCCCAGTAGTCGTCAGATCCCATCCACAATACCCGACAATCATCTGTCCTCGTTGAAACAAGCTACCTCGACCTTGACAGTAAGAAGAAGAACTCGATGGAAAATTGTGGTTGACGAGGATGCTCCCATTTTCTCGGTGGATCCTGTCGATTCATCTTGTATTTTGTTTTCTTCCAGGATGCGAAAATCTCGAAAAACCTTTGCGTCTATTACCACGATATGGATCGTCCTTGATGAGTCGAGGTCGCTGGTGAAACGAGATCGTCGATCCCCCAGGGTGATTGTTGTGTGTTTGACATCAATCATAACCATTTCTCCGAAGGGTTCCGCGTTAAAAAACTTCCAACGAGTTCCAACGATTCCTTTAGTCGGCCATAATAAGGTAAAACGATACGAATGTCAAGGCTACCGATATTATCGCGGCTTTGTCGACTTTGATTAAGGTTCTTGTATTACAGAATCTTGACGAGGCAAGGTAAATACTCGTAAACTAAACGTTTATCATTTGAAGGTATTATCTTTTGAATGTCGCATCTAGTAATTTCTGTCGTTTGTAAGTACATGTCATTTTCTGAATATCTAAATCTAGTGATTTCTGTCGTTCGTGATCTAGGGAATTATTAATTTTTAAGATGTACGTTGCGTCGATCTAATTATTTAAAGGAGTACACTACCCAGAGGGTTTAACAAATCGAATTTTTGAAAAATTCTCTCAATATCTTAGGCGTATAGAATATTATATCGAAGTGGATTATTAATATCCAATTCTTCGAGATAGCTACAGGTATGAATATTCAAACTGTTTGTATTTTATTGTTTAACATTTGTATGTTTAATTTTTGCACGTCTTGGAGAAATAACATAGTAAAAGCAGCGGACAGTGCTAAAGCAAAGATGGTTACTTAAAATGAAGACATTTCTGGTGCAAAAAAGAATGCAATTCCAAGAATAGGTATTTTAGTAGCAGTGAATGTGTTAAGACGAACATGTCGCGTTGGTAAGTGTCGATCGTTGGAAGTAGAAAAATTCTTGTTTTCGCGCGATTGTACCGAGACAACGTTCCAGAAATTCGTCTCACGAAGATACTTCGAACGAGACGAACCGTCCTTGATGCGACGCCACGAAGACATTCGCACGTTCGAAGGCAGCGGTCGTCGTGTTTCACCTCGGCGGACGTTGTTGGATGAAAATCGGTGGAAATATATATACATCGAAATAGCGTTCGACGAGACTATTTTAAGCTGCACCCCGTCACCAATTGAAATAATGATTTTGCGAAAATTTATAGAAATTGGTTTCGGCGTGGGCAATTTCTTTCGAAAATTTTATGCCCTCTAATGCTTTCATCGTCGATCTAGGTCGTACAACTTTTCGTTTATTTCCTTATACCATATTCAAGTGTTTGTTAAATATTAAATTTGTGAAATGCATTAGTATATTGAGTACAATGTGACCAATAAGAATAATAAGAACTTAATACGAAGAATAGAAGAGCAGACATTAGTGTCGATTTAGAAGCAAAGTGTATACAACTTAAAACGGATAAAATACTATATATTAAATAATCAAATAAGCAGAGATACTCTAATTATTTCAAATACAGCGTTTTTCACCACACTTTTCATCGATAAAATCCTTCAGTCGTCGAGGAACAATCCTTCTAGAAGAGTAAAACGAAAAAGAATAAGAGGAGAAGACCATAAAACAGTGAAAGAAAAAGAAAAAAGAAAGAGTCACGATGGATCTGTTTATTGCCAGCCGGAATAAAAATCACGGTGCTGGGTGGGTGGCGCGTGGTTTCGCGACGAGGAGCAACGTGGTAATGTCAACGGCTCTTGTATCAGCTAGAGAGCCACTCGCCCTCTTCCACTGTCTTCTTCCTTTCAGCCTCCTCTTCGGGCCTCACCTCTCTACTCGCAAAAGATGCAATCAATTATGACGACTTTACAATTCCCTTCTTGTCGTCCGCGTCGTCTGCCACTTCATTCGCTTCCCCGTCATCTCTTCAACCTTTTTTTATTTGTCTTCTTACCACGGAACGTCTGGCGGATTTAAATTTCGCGCGCGTGCGACCGCTATGGGCCACTCGATAATTATTATTGAACGATTAGGATATCGATGATTTTTTATAATTTCTGGCATTATACTCGACTCCATATATAATTTGTATTATTATCTAATTAATTGTCGGATTAATGTCGATGAATTATTTGTAACGAATTTTAATAATTCAATTACACGTACTCCTCGTAGTACGCAATGTAAGTAAAGTTTAAAATTAAAATTTGCAACTCCGTGTTCTTTCGTTGGTTAAAATGCTTTCTTGAACTGTTATTAATAGATAACGAAATAAAAATATTTGAATAGATTTGAATATTTATCGATAAAAATAGGAATATCAAAATTATTTTGATTAATTAAGAATATTACTTATAGCAATCCCATCTACATATATCTAATATATTCTATGACTGATAATAAATTCAGTAAATTCTATCTATATTTTATAAATTTTATTATTAATAATAAACTTGATGTATATTATAAACAATTAAAGTAACCACGAAGCAATTTAAAAGTTCCAAATATTCGGTTAAAGAATAGAAAGAAAGGCACGAAGAATAATCATAATGATCATAATGGGAAATTTTATATCGTAACACTGTTACATATATATTCCCATGAAAAATACTGGGTGGTCCATGTCACGAAATTGGTCAGTTGGTACGTCGTATTTTTAAATCAGGCAACGGTAGTCGACTACTAGTAGCAAATAATTTTTACTCGGTGCGACACCGGCGCCGTTTCAGCTCGCGTAGGCGAGGTTAGATTTACTCGCGCTGAACCATTCGCGTCTGGCCGGCGTCTGGAGTCGCGTCTCGCTCGTAAAATCATCAGTCGCTCACAGAATTGGCCGGTTGAAATGATTACGCGCTTTTTACGATACTCGACTTTCATGTTGTCTCATTTTCGTGAGCTTCATTGTAACGTTGTCGGATGTATGATGCTGTCATCGATGACACAGTTCTTCCCCCTTGGCAAACGAAATTTTCGTTTGTATGATAAAGCTAACAGATTAACGAGGCATTGACGGAATATTTTGCATCAACTGTTACAATATTTCTCAACGAAATTTTCGTTTTTCGTTTCTATTTAAATTTCGATTCGATATTATAATGTATATCTGTAGTATATATGATTAACATGAAATGAGCAGCATATCTTACATGAAGTATTAGAATTTTCTATCACACTGTTTTGTCGCAAATTTGGTTTCGATGTAATCGATCTAAAGATCACGTCATATCGTCTATTATAACATAAAAAACAAATTACCTTAAACCAGATGACAGCTACCACCATAATTCTTCTTACATGATTCACTTCTTTCTTGTTTGCACGATAAAATTGACGGATTAACAACAAATCTTAATCTCTTTTTAAATATCGTTCGAAATAAAAAAACAAACAACATCTACCCACCAGTAACACTTCCACAAGAACTTTTATTGCAACACGAAACGCTATTTCAGTCGCCATGTTTGTCACGAATCGAATTCGACCTATTCAAAAAATCGATTGTTCTATTGGTTATCGACCATGTATTCGAGATACATCCCTTTTTCGCTTGTATAGTAAAAACGCCAAGTTAAGGAGAAACTGTTAAAAAGTTTTATATGAAGCATCAGAATTTTGTAGCTTAAACTCTCTTTGAAAATAATTTAAAATTAGAAACAACAAATAACATGAACTATGCAACACGTCCGCAAGAACTTTTGCAATATGAAACGATATTTCACTAACAATAAAATGACAGATTAAGAGACCGATGGAAATGGCACATTAAGAAATCGATAGAAATGACAGATTAAGAAACTGATAAAACACATATCTCTTCAAATATCATGCGACGAATACATAAAATGAATATCTATTCATTTAACATCTCCACAGGAACTTTGCAACAGTCGCCATGTTTGTCGGGAGTTGGATTCGACCCATTAAAAAAGTCGATTGTCCTATTGATTATCGGTTCTCTAATCGAGATATACCTCTTTTTCGCTTGTATAGTAGGAACGATAAGTTAAGAAGAATCTGCTAAAATATTTTACATGGATCACCAGATTTTGTAACTTAAAATCTCTTTCGAGATTATTTGAAATGGGAAAATAAATAACTACTAATATTGAACTATGTAATACCTCCGTGAGAACTTTTGCAACACGAAACGCTATTTCAGTAATAATAAAATGATAGGTTAAGAAAGTGATATAATACATATTTCTTTAAATATCATTCGAAGAATGCATAAAATAAACATCTATCCATATAACATTTCCACAAGAACTTTTGTTGCAACGCGAAATGTCATTTCAGTCGCCATGTTTGTCACGAGTCGGATTCGATTCATTAAAAAAAATCGATTGTCCGATTGGTTATCGATCTTGTACTAAAGAAATCGAAAATTGCGGCGTGGCCAGTAGGAAGAAGACATCGAGCGTGCTGCCACGATGTGGCTATCGCGTGTGCAAGTGTGTACGTGCGTGTAACGTAGTGGTCTATCAATTTCGCGGGCCCGGACGTTTACGAGTAGGTCGTAAAAGCGGCGTAATAGGCGCACACGGTCGTATATGCCGTCGCCGGGTGGCCAGGAAATTCGATCGAGCGCGAAGGGTTTTACGTAAGTCACGAGGTCCTTCAATCGTCCTCTGCGTGTCGCAGCGTTCTTTGCAGAACGTTACAGTACGGTAGACATAACCTCGAAACACATCCTTCGAAACTGACATTCGCTCTAATAGCGAGATGTCGCGAATGTACGAAACATCGAGAAGTAAGTTGTTCGTCTTACTTTACGTTCTCGTCTACCAGTTATTGCACGCTGGATACGGCCGGATTCGCAGCAGGGAGGTTAGAAATGATGGTCATTCAATTTCTACGAATCAAGATCTCAGTTTTACTGTTGCACAATGTTCATTGGGATTATGCTACGTGATTTGACTCGTGATTATGTTTAATAGGTTATGAGGGATTTGAGTACAAGAATTTTGAAAGAAGAATTTGATCTGGCGTAATTGAAACAAACAATATCTGGTAATTAATAGTAATCAACCTAGCAACTAATTGCAAGGACAATGTAATGATCAAAATTTTATCTCATATTATTCATAGTTCAACAACATTCAAAGAAGATAATGAAGTCTTTTTAATCATTGAAATTTGCTTACCATTATGCTAGTCATTTCTTCTTGAAACGAAAGTTATTTTTACACCTATTCACTTCATGTTGGCTCTCCTCTTTCTTATAGATAATATTTTAAACGTACCAGCCCGATTTCGTTTCCACGCGTAGCTTTAATCTGCATTTATTCTTTTCCCCAAATTGCAGTGCAGCCGCTTAGGCAAACAAAGAAAAGAACAGAGGCATAATTTCCCCACATTTTCTCAGCTCTGCTGCTTTATATTCATTATCCGTGCTCTCCACCAACGCAACGATATCGAAATCCTCGTTACAGCCTCTCCAGCGTCAAATTGAAACACTCGACGAAAGTAAAAGTGAAATAAGAACAAAAGTAAATTGAAAAAGCTCCCTCCACTTTCCATGGGGTGTAAATTCAATACGCGGATATATTTATGAGCGAAACTCAACGATCTTGAAGTAAAACATAAAAATAATGTTTTGGTCATATTGATACGACAAATTGAGACACAAACGTAACCTAATCTAAATACGTATTTCCTTTTCCTATTTATCTTCGTAGTTATGTAATCAAATACATTATTTGTGACTTATTATTGTGTAACTCTATATCCCTTCGACTATGTCTTACTCTTTAACTTTGTAAGATGAACTTTTCACTCGTATAACAAACTAAATTATTTGTATATCGCTATTGATCTTTCCTTCTGTATATCGTAACTGATTGTTTCGTGTATATCATTATTTTTCCATTTTTATCGTGTCATCGCGTTCGTGTACGCGATGATTACCTTGACACGATAACAGCAAGCCAGAAAACAATGAGTTCTCAGAAATAGTATTTGAAAGAACGTAGCGGGGTGGCCAGCTCTATTACCGGTACTTTATTAGCCTAGCTGGAAACCACGTGGGCTGAAACAGCGCTAGATTTTTCTAACGTTCGATGCTAAACGACCGTGCCAGAAGTCGAATGTTATGGTGAAATGACATTTTCGCGCAAAACTTTACGTATTGTTGGTTACAACCAAGACTTCCGGTATAACAATGTTATTGTAATTCATACTTCAATCAATATGAAAAAAACTTCCTATAAAATCGAATACATATGATACTGCATACGATACTGTGACACTATCGTAAAATGATAATACGTATCATAAAGACTTCCATTCTTCATACTTTGCTATGATAAATATTACACTAACCTAGAAACGCAAATCGAAAGCTCGTACTCGATAATTCCTTAAGTTCTGTTACTCCATATTTATTTTAAGAAGGAGGAAGGATAAAAAGCGCAAAAAGAGAAATTCGACGCGTCTCTCAAATTGTCCTGCGGTTTTCAGGCTATTTTTAACGTGACTGTCGCTTAAAATAACTCCTCTCCCTTTACAAATATTCCCACCTTTTTCCTTCCGAGATTAGAGACACAATGAGATATTTGTAAACTCGAGTATTACGAAGGAGATTGTTGGATAAACTTTAAATAAACAAAGAATGATATAGATTAATTTCTACAATTTTATTTATTATATACATCCTGCTGATAAGTCAAATTTATTCACCTCGTAAATTGTTTGACAACGTTATTATTAAGTTGCAAAAATATTACTTGTTATCTGTATAATTCAAGAAGAAGACATTAAGTTATCGTTTATTACAAGATTCTAGAATACCAAATCATTTTGAGAACCAGTTCGTTGTCTTAATAAATTAATGTAATTATGAAAAATAAAACGCGTTATATTTCTACACCAAAATGTTCGAAGAAAGCAATTTATTTCAAGCAATCGGCCTCAACGGATCTTTGGCAACGATCTCCAAAACGATTCAGGAAATGTCAGTTGGAAGCAACAAGATTAAAGCGCGATTTCACGAAGACTCGAGTTTATCGAGGGTGAAGCGTTAGAATCGCGCCGTTTTCGAGGCATCCGGCCACCTGCGGAGCCTCATCGCGAGCGTGGGCTGCCTAGTGCAAGAGGAAGGGGCGTTGAGAGCGAAACTCTCGAGAACGAGCACACGTCGACGCATATGGTGCCACAGTAACGACGATGAGTACTACATATGCACACAGGACTTTTCTCGGGGAAACTAGTACAACAAAAAACTGTGAAGATGATTAAACAAAAGAAATGTTGGTCTGATTTGGTTATTTCTGACAGACCCAAAAGAATCAGGGAGACAAGCACGCACACTGACAGGAAGTGTCATATGTGCAAACAAGACCATATAGCAGTGATCCTCAACTTGTTTCATTTCGTGACACACATAAACCAATCACGGTAGAGAAACAAAGATTTCTTGGATCGGTGACTGAAATTTGGAGATTTCTCGGATCATTGAATCAGGAATTTCTATTATTACAAATTTCTCCAATCTTCGATTCCGAGAGACAAGGACTCCCTTAATTTACCATACGAAGTTCAAGGTTTCCCAAAATTCTAACAGAGAGAGTTAGAGATTTTTTGAAGATCTATCAAACTTCTTCCAACTTCTCAAATGAAGGATTAGAAATTTCTTGAATGGACGATTGGAAATTACAGATCTCTCGGACTTCGTGCGAAGGATCAGAGACTTCTCGAATGGTCGATCGAAAATTACAGATCTCTTAAACTTGGAAACGAAGATTACAGGTGTCTTGTATCCTGAATGGAAAATACAATTCTTTCGAATTTCTGATCGAGTAATTAGAAATCTTGGAAATTTGTAATCGGGATTTGGCGTATGGTGCAGCGCGCGGCATGCCGTTTAGCACTTCCGGTCGCGGTATTTGGCGGGACGCGGCCCTATATATGGCTCGCGTCCGTCACGCCGAGACGGATACGACGCACGCAATTTTCTAGGTCGACACGACGCAGCAGGGAAGGTCAGGATTGGTTCAAGTCCAAGCGAGTGGTCGTCGCGCGGCCGTCGACGGCTACGCGTTCGCCTCGTCGCTAGTCGATCTATAATTAGCGAATTTCCGCGGACCGTTCACTGGAAAGAGATCGAACAACGCTTCTCTTCTTCGTTCATCGTCTCTTCCGATCGACATATCGCTTCGAGTACCCTAATAACACGAGGAGAAGATGAATCTTTAACACTCTGCTTTTTAACGCAGGCTTCAATCGTCATTCATAAACGATCTGTAACTATTAGCGTGGATTATGGATAGTGCAACGCTTCTTAAACGTTCTTCATTCGCGAGCCCATCTTGCCTGTAAAAATTGTACGCTACTTCAGTTGTATATGTAAAAAGCTACGTATAATAAATGAAACATCAAACGATGATTAATGGAAGAAGTTTAATTTTAAACAATTCCTAGTTATGTTTATAATTCTTATCGCTTGTTACCGCTTATTACAACATTAAATTTGCATATTGATGAAATGAGTGTGCTGATGACGACACTAAATTTCCATATCGATGAGATAACAACGTGCTTGTTTATTTTTGTGTAAAGAAAATCTCGACTGAATATTCCATATGATATTTAACAGAGTATCTTCAACGTTAATTGGTGTTAATTGATATTTACAAAGACAAAGACGTGGTTCTGCAATAGATATGGGATGGACAATATCATAAATGTGCTTAAGACTATTATGCAAACTGTTGGAAGTTCTAAGCCCTGATTTCGTCCCATTTAAACAATTTTTTAGGAAATTGGTGTTTTCTATTTATGTCGATCCACAGCTCGGTGAATTCTTCCTGATTCTTGGAAAAATTCACGCTTTTCATTTCACTGGTCCGTGGAAATTTGGTCGTTCCAAAATTTTTCCAGCCATCATTGTGTACAGCTATATAAAGGAAGAACAGAAATGAAATCACTTGCATAGAAAATTCCCACCCACATAACTCCGTTACGCGACCAGCGGTTTAAGAAGAAGTCTCGGTCGAATGCAACGACTTGGATGTTTTTCGGCATACAGCTAACACGTGAACTAATCACTAAAATTCTACAATTGGCCAAAAAATATATTATATTTAGCTCAAAGTAGAACATTCATATCGGACGATTGTTGCTGTTTTAGCTGTCGTCATTTGACGATCTAACGGAAATGAGATCAGTGCCCCTGATTAAATATTATAGTCAAGTATTGCATATTTTCAAAATTCTCGCGGCACACTGCTTGAAAATCGCCGATCCAGTCTGATGATTAGTTGATAACTACGACACCATTAACACGAGACACGATATCGTGAAAATTATTACACAAACGATTCTATCAATAAATAATTCAATCTGAATCAAAACTGTATCTTACATCATTGTGTACAGCTAATATAAAGGAAGAACAAAAATGAAATCACTTGTATAGAAAAACAATGAAACTTCGGTTAGCGAAAATCGATAAAAGCTTCGACGAATTTTAATAAATAGTGTGGATGAATTTGAAGGTGAAAGAAATTTCAAAACGACAGAACCATGATCGTCGAAAGACCAGAACCAGCAACAACGGAAGGGACGTCGATAATGAAGTTCTGCAACTTGATAAGCGACAATAAAAACGTGTAATATATGTTGGAAAATCGTTTGCATATTGCATATCTAACAATACTGGGAGGGGGGAAAAATGTAGTACAGATACAGGATATTTACCGGTATGTAAATGTAGATTCACCACCCTCATCCGTGATATGACGGTACTCTGACAGCCCGTGCAAACATTCTACGTGTATTACGTACGTGTATACGCGAAGAGTTATCACGGTACCGTGGCGTTTCCGCTTCTCATCTTTCTCACGTTCGATTTTATGCGATCATGTTCCAGTTTCGATAGCCTTTTCGAATCGATCGTCTTATACGTCACGCTTGCATAATGTATAGCAAGCGTGTATACGATGGAAATTCATCGTGACATACGCCGAATTGATATAAATTCATATGCGCGTTTCCAGGAAGAACGCCGCAGGAAACTTGGAAAATCTAACTGTCGCGTAGCAGTGGCATCGAAGATGGAAAACTTTGATAACTTTGATGAAACTTTGTAAACGGCGCGGAATAATTGAGAAAGAAGAAAGAAATAAAATTAGTTTGAGAAAGGCAACGCTAATGGGAAATATATTAGGTTTTCCGAAAAGTGTCTTTCTTTCGCAAATGCGTTTTTTACAACAGTGCAGCTTAATACAAACGTGAAACCAAATGTGTGAAATGACACGGTGTTTATCTCAACAGAACAAAATCGATCGTACGTAATTCGAGAAAATAATATAAAAGAGAAAACTTCGTACGTCCATTATTTCCTCGTAAAACGAAAGAAACTTTTCCGACAACCTATTAAATACAACTGCGAAATAAATGAACGAGAAATCTATAAATTAAGAGAATAAGAAATCTCTAAAAGTGATTTTCAATTTTTCCATCCTGTTCTCCGTCGAAGGGAAACGATTTAATGGAAAATCCTCGGAAGCAATTATTTCTTCTATCGAAGAGACGAATATTGAAAATGTATAAAATCGTTATATATCTTCGTAGAGAAAAGTAAAAGAAAATGTAAACCTATGAGATTAATATTTCTTCCCATCTATCGGATAAAAACAGCCCGATAACGTTTCCATTTCCTTGTGCAGTCAGCGTTTCCGAATCCCCCATGAAAATTAATTTCCGGCTGGCCTGTTGGAAATCGTCCAGGACGGTCGCGAGCAGCTTATGAAAGAAAAGGAATTGGGTTGGAATGGAGCGGCAGCAGTTGCACAAGAGTGGTCGTAGATACTTTGCCGTTGAAATTTCTAAGGCTCTTGTCGCGACGACCGTGACCTTACCGAATGCGTGTGTGGGCCGAAGAACAGCGTGTTGAAAGCACGATGGCGGATGGTGGCAGCTGAAACGAGCCTCAATTGAGGAAGATGCGTGCCGCTAATTAGCAGCAATTGCCATCACCGACCAGCCGACGTTAATATTCGGCTCATCGATATCAGACCCGGTGACCCTTCGGGATCGCTCGCTCTCTCTACAAGCCCCATCGATCGTAATTTTGACGGCGCCCGCGAAACTAATGGCGGCCTGGCATTGCTAAATAGATGGATCTTCGTTCTGGGATGCTGAGAATGTCTCCTTGGGGAGGATTTTTTTTAAATAATTTATCAAAGCGTGTGCGAGGCTTTTGGAGGGCAAGTGGTGTTAGCGATGGAATATTTCATCTGGAAATACGGTATCACTCGTATAACGCGACTGCAAAATTGTTTAAGATGACTCTGTGTACAGTAAACGTGGATAGTAAATTTTAGACGCGCGACAGCATACTTTTGTATAAGTTGGAATAAATTATTGTTTACTAGTTAATTTTAAAAAGTCGATGAACAATAGAGTAGTGAAATTTAAGAATCGTGAGTAGGATGAAAATTCCATATAGAGATTGGTAGGCTTCTAAATCTTCATAGAGATTTGGAAATTCGTGGAAATGTTCTTTAGAGAAGGTACAGTGTGTGAAGAACATGTATGGAGACCAAATGTACAAATTCCATTGTCTATATAATTTTTAAATATAATTCTTCTATGTAGAATATCGGTATAAAATTCTTTAAGAAAAAGAGGATACTATTATACATAATTATTTTTTAGTACGGAAGAAAAGATTATAGAATTGTTAGAAGGAATTATATCTGAAAATTGGAACTGCAAGGATCTCGAGAAAAATTTTGTAAAATCGTAAGAGTAAATTAGGGTGGAATATTAGAAGCGTGAATAAGGACTCTTTAGAATTTTCGTAATTGCAACGAGTTTCACGGGTTTAAAGCGAAGAAGAGCGAAAGAAGGCAAACAAACATTTGTTTTTCTCACCCCGAGAGAGAATGAGCGTGAGCGATCTGGAAGAAAAACTAATTTCGATGGAAAGTAAGGTAGACTCACGCTCGGCCAGATACCGGAAATGGAATAAGGGATGAGGGGAGAACAAAGCCGTGAAATGAAACCTCGCTGTTTGCACGAGATAAAGGGCAAACCGAGGTTTTGGCTGTTCAAAGGACTGAAAGAATGCTGAGAATGAAGGCTTTTCGACAAAAGTCTGCACCGAATGTGAATTCAAACATTTCAGTAATAATTCCTACAACATTAAAAATAACGTAATATTAGGTATTAAATCACAGTGACAAATGAGATGCTTCTAATTTATTTTTACTCTAAAATTTCGGTTTCAAGCTTCCAATAAAAATATTTTTAAATATTAATAAATATCTTTCATTCAACACGATCGATATAACACAAGTTATGAAAAGAGGATGTTCCTATTGATATACTCATCAACGTGTATCTATTTATTCTCGTAAAGTACAAATCCATTTGTTAATATTCTTCGATCCGTATATTAATTTCTCGCAGCTTAAAATAATATTTTCCGACGTTATAGCGATACTCGCGTAAATCAACAATTGGTATTTTCTCCTATCGACGTTATTACTTTCTTTCTTAAAAGCAAATCTAAATCAACCTTAACACGTCGCTCACTCTAATTACAAACAGATTAAAGAAGAATTCAAATTACCACCATCGGCAGTCAACATTTTATCCTGTTCCTACTTTGCTTCGACTTTGTTCTCAATATATCCATTTCCAGTAATTAGAGAACTTATCTATGAAAAAAAATCACGGTAACGAGATACAGGAAAGAAGAAAAAGTGAAAAAGAGAGCTTCCGCGACGTGGCAAGAGCCCGATAAAGAAGAAAAACTTCGTTGGGTCGTAGCAAAGGAGAAAAGGGAAACGAAAAAGAGAAAGGAAGAAAAGTTATAAGAAGAAGATAGAAGAGTTAGTGTCGAGGTAAGAAAGCATTCGGGGTTTTAAGGGATGGAAAGAGGCAAGATGGTGTACGTATATGTGTGTGTGTGTGTGTATGTGTGTATGGCAGGTGTGGGTGATTGGGGGCGATCGATGAACCCCCGAGAAAAAGCTGGGCTTGCGGCGGGGGCATCGGGATGGAGGGGGCGTTGCCGCGGGGGGTGGAGAGGGGCGTGTGCCACGAGGGTGCCACGAGGAGAACGGTGGATGTAAGGGGTGATAGGCCGGGGGCAGCAGGTCACTCGACTCTAGCTACACCTCGCCTATGCGATTCCTTTCTACACGAATATTATTAACCTTCCTTTAGGAAATGAGATTCTTATCCGAATTAATTTTCTGATTTGGTAACAATATCTTTTCTACTCGAATATTGTTAACTCGTTTTTCGAGGGTGAGATTCCTATTTCAATTAATATTCCCATTTAGGAACTGGAATTTATTTTATACTCGAATATCCTTAACTCTTCTTTAAAGGATGAGATTTTTATACGAATTAATCTTTAACTTGAAAATCAGAATTTCTTTCTACTCGACTATTGTTAACTCTTCTTTAAATGATGAGATTCCTATTCCGATTAATATTTCCATTTGGGAACTGGAATTTATTTTGTACTCGAATACTATTAATCCTTTAAGGAGTGAGATCTTTCTTCGAATTAATCTCTGATTTGGGAACCACAACATCTTTCTGCTCGAGTATCGTTAACCTATCTTCAAAGGCTGGGATTCTTCTTCGAATTAATCTTTGCATTTGAGAACGAGACGTTTCTGCTCGAATATTATTAACCCTTGTTTAGGAGGTGAAATTCTTATTCGAATTAATCTTTGATTTAGAAACAAGAACTTTCTTTTCATTGTTAGTACATTGCTTTTCAGAGTTGTCGGATCACTAGTTGTCAGTGATCATTGGCCTACGAACATTTGCAAATTCATATTTTTGTTACATGTTTCAGATGCACATTAATTTCTTTATCAATCACCTGTTTGTAATAAATATCTTGTAACTTCTATATTCATTTCCAAATTGCTTTCAAATATTACCAGTACGATAATCCTCGCTCTAACTTCATCATCGTCTCATTATGGCGCCAATGAGAACGTTTTATACAACACAGACGATATCTACGTAAAAGATTTTTGATGACAAGCGTTCGAATACTTCGGTGAACGACTCTGTATGAAAGACGACGAAACAAAAGAAGAAGGCGAGATCTACGTGTGTGGCCAAGAGACGATAATTGCACTGCTTAACAGGAGGACCAAACTTCGGTGGTCATCGAAAAATCGCCGGCAGACGCGCACAATCGACCTTTGTGTCGGACCTGTGACCCATGGCGTATATATACGTCCTCGCCTGGATGTCATATTACTTATTGATATCGAAGGAATCCGATGAACGTGGAACGGCCATGACGGTGCCCGCTTAAATGGAAGTAATATTGGCCGGTTGATTTGGCAGCAGATCAAACGCGGCCTGGCGGTGAATCAAGCCCCCCTTCTGTGCGTGTGTCGCCGCCCGATTCGAATTCGAATTCCCCGCTGATGATGTCACATCGTCATCTCGCGTTTCTATATTGGCAATTTCGCCAGCCCGTGAGAACAACCGACAACACCACGTTCCGTGCCCCCTCAAAAGGTTCGCGGACCTGGCCCCGGTATATTGGATTGATCATCGACTCGATTTCGGACGCTTTCGGACCACTGCACTGTCTCGATCATTTCGTCAGTTATTAGTTGCTTGTAATTAGACTACGATTCCTATGCATTTATAGGACATTTTGGAGTACCAAATTAATATGGAATGTATGTATATGGAATGCATGTAATATGGAAAAATATACGTGTTCGATAGTTGGACAGTTTAATTTAATTTAGAACATTTGGTATTGGAATGGGACATCGAGGGAAAGAATTTTATTCCTCGACTAAATGTTCAGAAGATAATTTCTTCGTCTTTTTGCATCATTTTCTGTTTCTCTATGCTACGATCGAAGCTAACAATTGTAAGACATTAGGCATAATTTAAACGAAACTAGAAAAGTAATTTAGATCGGAATAAAATTATCCGAAGGCAGAGTTGTACCTTTCCACAAATTTCGATGATGAAAATACTTTTCCTTTTGAAAAGATGAGTCACCACGAGGGAAGATCTTACTTTCTTATCGTAGAGGGGAAGAGAATCGTTCGACCAATAAATTTCTTCTCCCTAGTTTTGCTACCATCGATGACTTTCGTCTTTTACCGTCCGTATCGTTTCTCACTATGGCCAAACAACCATCCGCTCTATCTTGACTTTTCCAGCTCGTTGAACCAAAATTACTGGATGACATATAGCTAAGATGTAGGTTCTTGGATAAGTATTGGGTAATTAAACCTCCTTTCGATAATTCATATTCAATATGTTTTCGAGCACACCCTCCAGTCACGGGGTGTGGTCAAAAATTATAGAACCTGCGAGAACCTAGAAGAATTCTTCCCTGAAAGACAAAAAAGTACAATTGCAAGCCATTTTTTAAATCCAATTGAATTGAAAAATGAAGTTGTTCGTCCAAATATTCTATTTACCAAATTGTTAAATTCTTCTTTGTTGAAGTAACTATTTCAAGAAAAACTCCACATCTTTATTTATGTATATCCGTGACCTGGAGGCTGCTATTACGTAGAAATATTCTAAATAAGGAAAGGTGCATATACCCTTGAATATACATTATGCTTTGGGTTGCAAGGTATAGGAACCTAGAACTAATCAACAGATTTCTATTTATGTTCCCTGTAACCTCTGGCCAAAGCTATAAGCTTAACTTTTTTGGTAATGGAAATTGAAATAAGCCATTCCTTTAAAATCTTCTCTGTGATTATGCTATTCCCGCGCATTCAATAGCGACGCTACTCGTCGAATAAATTTGAGAAACTCAAAATTATTATTCCCTCGTATCCCGTCTCTCTGTTTCCGATAAACAGCTGCGTTAAAATTAAATCAAAGAAATTCGAATTAATTTTTAATTACGTGTAAAGTCATACTTCTGTGACTAGATAGACATTTGTTCCGTCTATTACGTGCAAAACAATGTGCGTTAAATGAATAAAATTTGTGATTCTACTAGCTAGAATAAATGTCGTGGTATATTAAAAAATGTTGAACTACTTCAAGAAAATCTCTACATCTTTATTTATGTATATTCGTGACCTGGAGACTGCTATTACGCAGAAATATTCTAAATAAGGAAAGGTACATATTATTGTACCCTTGAATATACATTATGTTTTGGGTTGTAAGGTCTAGGAATGAAGAAACTAATAAGCAGATTTCTATTTATGTTCCCTGTAGCCTCTAGCCAAAGCTATAAGCTTAACTTTTTTGGTAATGTCCTTTTGCTATAAATATATGAACTAAGACAGTAAGGATCTGAATCAGCATAAACTTATACTTATACTTTTAATTATTTCAATATACTCTTCTATTACAAATTCATCCATTCGTTCTTCGATTAATCAACCTCAACCTCAACATTCTTAAACCCTGAAATTGTTAGCACTGTACAAAAAATAATAGATTGAAAAATACAAAGGATAAAGAAGATGTTTCTCGACAGTTCGTAGAGGTTAAGAAAACAGAGGATAGTGCCGGTAAGGATTAAGGATCGTCTACTATAGATGACGCCCTAGTTACGTAACATCCTTTCCAAGAAACGCGATTGTATAACGTAATCGGAAGGGCATTGACTTCGTCGAGCTTGCAAATCGCCTCTGAGCCTGTAAATCGACCGTGTGATATCACGTTTCGCAACCCGTGACTCGGCTACGCAAACCAGCTTGCCCTCAAAGGGATGAAACGAACGTATTCAATCGATTAGTTCCTGTTAACTGGCGATGCAGCTTCGATTGCATCGGTTCAACCTATTACCCATGGAATTATACTATTCTTACTTTTATTCTAGACATTTCTGCTCTAAATATTTAAATAACACATTTCGTATACTCTGTAATATGTACAAATTTGTTTCTTAAAGATTGCTATATTCTGCACAATATTCACGTACAGTCAGCATTTTATTTTATTTTGTTTTTTACCTTTTTTTATTTATTACCGTCAGTATATTAATACAATACAAACACAGAATAAAATAGACAAATATAAAAATATAAGACAAAAATAGTAGTAATAGTATAATATGACTGTATAATAATAATGTCATCTCCCTTTCATTGTTTGATTTACTATTATACTCTACTTTCACCCAATTGCAATTGGAAAGGGATGAAATAAGCGTTTTCGGTTCCATCGATACGGTGTTCAGGTCGGGGAAAAGAGACAGGTCACGCGAGCTCAATGGACATGCCGATTTCCTGGCCCAGGGAAATTTAGTTCTATCGTGCTATAAAAGCAACTACAGCGTCATCGTCGATCGATACGCCTGGGCTCAGAATTCCACGACTGTTGCCCATGGCAGATCGAAGTATTCGAAGTTTCTTAGCGATAGTGTAAATTACCGATATCGATTATTACCTGCAATTAATTTGAAACGAATAAAGTTGGAACTGGTTAAAGAAGGAGGCGGCTGTAATCGTAAATGAAGGGTGAATTTCCTTTCTTTACCTTCGTGGCTATTCAAATGGCACTGTATAAAAGAAAAATTGTAAATAATAAATCTACTTTATATCTAAGAATTTTCTCACAAATTTAGTCTAATTACAATATCATACTCTTTTACTATTTTACGATACTCTTTAGGCTAAAAAATGGTTTAGTCCAGCTAGCGTTGCCTGTCAGGAAAAACCGTTTGAAGGTGAAACAGGTGAAAGAAGCAGACGATCCTAATGGTAAATGCCCAATGAATTTCGTTCCTTTCTTCCTGACCATTCAAATGGTTCCGTGTAGAAGAGTTATAAATGTACGTGTCTTGGCGTTCGCTAAGTGCATTAAGGGTGTGCAAACAGAAGAAACGACGACGGGGAGAATAGAGGAAACAAACGGATAGCTGAAAGCTCATTGCTCGTTATACAACCCTTATTCGACAAACAGCCACGTTATCGCCACCCTCTGCTGATGTAACTTCGTTGCAATTCAAATACGCTCGGTTATTGTCTGTGTATTTTATTCTTCGCGACGAATAAAAATGGCATCGGACTCATTAAGAGTAAAAGACCGGAACAGCGAAACTGTTTACCTGCGTTTGATATGAAATTAAGTATCTGTGATCAGTAGACTGCAACGTTTATGCATTTATGCGAAATTGCTAAAGCGTACAGATACACAGAATACACGTAACAGGTAAAAAAGGTTCTGAAGCGTGCAAAATATCTCGTTATAACGTTCAGAGACTATAACCAATTTCTATTTATGTTCTGTGTTTCTTGAAAAATTCCTGAAAGTATGAGATCACATTGACATTTACTGGTCTAGAGATTAGATCGAGATTGTCATTAGAAATAAATGTGATCGATGACAGGATTGATATCTACTGTTCTTTTACCACTAAGTTAATAAACGAGTTGAAATCGAAGAGTCTTTACTTAAACTTGATCTGAAGCTAAAAAAGTATTATAGATCGTTAGTTGATAGTTGATAGTAGAAACTGAAAAAGTAGTAGATTGACGTTATCATTAGGAATAATGCCAAAGGTCGTTAGAGTAATACTAACAAGCAACTGACCTCGATTCAGTGAACAGAAATTTTTCTACAGATAAAAGTGTGCGATTGGATTAAGGTTATTTATGATTAAGTTTATACAAACCCATTTTTTGCAGTATAAATATATCAATATCACGATATAGTATCTAATAGTCGAAAAAGATGCGCTAATAATTTGTCCAAATTAGAACAATAACTCTGAGATATCTACGCACGTTTTATTAAAATTATCCAACAGTTCCTCGTGTAGAAAACACTATGAAAGAAAAGAAGGAAATAAACAGAAAGCAACGTCCACTTTTTACCATGAAAGAATCAAACGCACGAGAAATAGACCTAAAGAAACCACATTTCCAGTCTCTCGACTCCTTGAACACCCTCAAGTCACGAAAAGCTTCAATTTACCAAAAGCAGACAATATCGCTTCCATTAATTTCTCCAGCATCCCTCGATAAATAACAATAACCCAAGAGGCCGCAAATTCAGGCGCACGAACTACCCTCGACCATCTCACATTCCTCGCAATTTCCCTTGAATTTCTAGGTTTTCTCTGTGAGCAATTTTCCATTCTAGCGCGTACACTGCCGCTCAAAAGTATCCGGAACACTTCCTTATCTTTGACAGGATGGATTTTAATTAGAAAACTGCGGATATACGAATCGAACTACAACAACGTTGTTCTTTATGATCGACCTCGATGACTGCGGATTTTTATGCAAATTTATATCTTCACGGGCACGACTAAAGAAATTCGCTATGGTTATATTTTCAGTAGATACCTTCGATTCACAGACTGGTGGTTTTAATTACTGGTCCTAATTACTATTTTGCCATTGATTTGTACATTTTCCTAAAATTAACGTTATTTCTGCAGATCAACTAAAGTGTACAGATACCTGTGAATAGACTACGAATATTATTTTTCCCGACAAATTCATATCGTCGAGAATAAAATTAAAGAAGCAGAATCTCGGTGGAAAATTATTTTACGTAGCAAGTATTATAGAAACCGTCATACTTTGGATATTTATGTTTTTCATGTTGCAATGAAAATATATTAGATTATGATGCAGCAGAAAGAATAGATTTAAGATATGTACACGTTCATATTTCATATGTCCAAGTTAAATTGAATTCAAATTACAGTTTATGTGAAATTTACTTTTGGTTTGAATTCTAATCTGATGAGACCATAAGGGTAGTAAGGTAGGTTTTACGACTAGAATGGTACGTAAGACAAGAGAAGATATTGTATATGAAGATCTAATCAGAAGCTATCGAAAACCAGAAGGCATGGGCCACAGAAAAATAATATTACCTGCATTTTGTGCAATTGTACATTTGCAAATTTTCTGCGAATACATAAAAGTCGGTAGTCTACTTATGAACGATAGTGTACGAGCACGAGAAAGGAGTGGTACTTCAATCGCACCACGCGATAATCGGGGAAGAGTAACGAGATGCACGGTCGGACGAGTTCCTTGAGTAATCCCGAGGGTTTAAGCGAAGAGACGAGCAACGGGCGCGATATTAGCAATGGGGGAGGAAGCATAGCGTAAGAAACGTAATGCCTCGCAAAGTCAACGCCCTGATAGCTCGATGCTCGCTGTGTATTATGCAACCCTCCCGGAGCAGCCACCGAGAACCGCCCTTCACCGCCGCCACCGCCTCCTCCGGAAACATCACCACCATCAGCCGCAACTTTAGCTACGACGCGATCGCGTGGCCAACCTAGTAATCCTCGAAATTCATGGAAATACGTTCATCTCGAACCGCTGATCCATTTACAAGGGTTGCTTGTAGCTTCTCTTCCTTTTGCTTTGAATATCAGGACGTTTGTGATTGTGATATTTGTGAAAATTGACGCTAGGGAGCTGTTTCAGTGGAGAGGTAGATTTTGAAGAGTACAAGGGTTGTAGAAGGAGTACTTGCTTTGCTTCTTCTCGATTGCAACGTTGCAATCTGTGACATTTGTGAGAATTCGTTCTGGAGCATCGTTTTGCTTCGACTGATCGTGAGAGATGCTTTGGAAAAGTTGCTGTGATTTAGTTTAGAGTTTGGAAAGTTATTGCAGCTCCGTGTTTTGGTATTTGGAAAAGCTTGTGCAGGGGAGAATTTGCTATTTACAATAAAAGTAGCACGAGACCTAGGAATTGGAAAAGACTTACGAATTCTTTGTCCAGATCCGATTTAAACCTGCGTATATGTAGTTAGATCGAGGTTATTGTTAAAAATAAGAAAGAAAAAGGCAACTTTCTATGATGACTTTAGCAAGATCACTTTACATGTATCAAAGAATCCAGAATTTCTTAGGTTCGAATTGAAAAGCCTATAGGATGAGCGAATTTACTTACACAATTCCACATTTTCCATATAAACGACCCATACAGAATATCACTGTAAGAAACTAAGCCGAAGACCCTCGTAGGTTGTCAAAAAATTTTTCATAAATTTCCAACATCCCTTTGGATTTTTCCAACCCAAAACTCTATCTCCGGAGACAAACAGTAATTTATAACCTGGCAATATTTACCCGCCCCCATGAATACTTCCAAAATCCACTAACCCTCTGTCCAAACAACAAATCTTTCCATCTCTAATCCAACTCAAACACGCAGTCTGTGCGCAAACATCCACCTTCATTGCAGCGTCACCTTCATCGCCCTTTCATACCCTTCCAAAGCAACCAGCGCACGCTATTCGAAAAAAAACCCTCCCCTAACTTTTCACCGGTGGCACCATAAATCTCCGGGATCATGTACGCGCTTCCATTTAATTACCCGCGGTGTTGCCCCCAAAGAATAATCTTCCACCCCAATTGTCGCAGCGCGTTTATCGACCCAGGGGCCATCGTATCTCTCGCTTCCAATTAACCAGTGATTCACGCGCGACGGCCTTGAACCTAAGCGTACACTACCATACGTAAACACGTATGTGATCACTCATTCGTTACATTTTGTTTGTAAACTATAACAAACACAGTTGGTTTATTTAAGAGGGAAGAGGATGAGAATATGGGGCACCAAGGTTTCGATATGTACAACATCTTTTCGTCTATGTAAATGAAATGTCACGTAGATTACGTGACGTCCTCCTACAGCGGTTCTTCGTTCTTGTTCTTTTATTTGATCAATACTTTTTGAATTTCATAAAAAATCATAGGATGTAGATATTTGGTGACTTGAAATTTTCTGAAGACTCTAACAAAGTCATATCAATTATAATATTCGATTCAGGATGATGGTGCAGGTGCAGAAAATGGAATTGTAAAACTAAACTGACCTTGACAACGCTGTTATATTTAACACCTGTACGTCGTCAGAACTTTTGCATTGTATACACTCTTCAGTCTTACAACTTATTTTTCTCAAAAGTAACATTCTTTCGCATCGTTACTAGAATCTGACCCATTTTCCAATAGCAAAAGATTCAAACGTTCCACCAGTGTCAGGATATTTACGTTTATTCGTTTACTTTTGTTTATTAATGCAAAAATTTATGATAAAATGATTAAAAAACAAAATTGCTGAAAAGTGAATGAACTTGTGATCAGCATCAGCAAGCGTCGTTGTACGTATGAACTATTGGATTGGCAACTAAGTGATTGCGGATTTTGTCAATATCACCTAATGACAAAATCCGCAATCATTTAGTTGCCAATCCAATATTAAGGTGTATCCACACTGTCGTTAATTAATGACCTTCGATTAAAGAACAGCACAGGCGATATAGAGTGGAAAGAAAGGCAGCGCATATCAAAGGGGGCGGATATGCAAGGGGACCAACACCTGCGAACAACGAGAAGCGTTTTGCGAGAGGAAAAGGCGATCGTGGGTTTCGTATGGTGTGTGAGAGCGTTTATGGCGGTGGCACGACCGGTACATGACAGCTGCTGTCACGGCTGGTGCTTCGACCATGTGCTCGCCGCTCTACGCACCCCCGTTTATTCTGATGATACAGCGAACCGCATCTACGCTGAAATTCTCGACGATTCGAGAGTGTAATGGTCATCGATTTTTCAAGTGGATTGTTTTTATGGGGAGTGGCCCGTTTATGGAGAGATGGTGAATTTTCATGGGAGTGAATCGTTGCTTCGAATTATTTAGTGTCATCATTGTACGGTGTGGACGGAAAGTTTTGGAATAAGACGATTTGGAAGATTTTGTGCACTGATAGAAAATGTCAATGTACATAGACAGAATATTCAATGTGAAATATTGGTTATGATTTTTAGAGCAATCTGATGAGTAGAGCAGGATATTTACTAGAGCAGGAAATTTATTTTAGATTTATTTTAAATTAATTTTGCAACGAGGAAATCGTATGTTCGAAATATCAAGCCGTAATTTGAAAACTTACGAGAGATTAAAAAATCTACTTTTAAACATTGCCGATTATTTGTTCAAGAAGTTAGTAAATTAAGAAAAAATTCCACAGTCGATGAAGAATTCTTAGAATATGAGCTGAACTCGAGGTCCCGCCAACGATGCACGCAGCGTTTCCATTTCGAGGCCACGTAAACCTACGATTCGGCTGGTGAATTTGGGTCACTGTCTTTTGTATAGGCGAAAAGGGTTGCCCCTTATTATTTTGAAACCAGTTCAGAGGAGACCTGAGCGGCGCGACAATGGAAGAAGAATCGTATCCCTTTCGAATAGAGTGAAAACCGCGATGACAGGTACGATAATGCCTCTTTTAGAGAAAGTGGTAGTCCTTTCTTGTACCGCAAAAGTTATACGCTTTTACTCCACCCACAAAGATCCCAAGGCACAGATATTTTCATTTTTAGGATAGTCTCAAAGGAAAATTTTCATTCGTTACGTTCATTCAATTTTTGTGCTCAATATATTCGAAATTAACATTACTTTCAGTTATTAGAAAATTATCTTTTTAAAAGGCATGCTAATGCTAATAAAATGAAATTATACTTTCAACCAGTCGTTAATTATCCTCCTCGTACTATAATTATGTAATATGTTAATAGGTCTGTGATTATTTTTCAAGATTATTTTTTTTAACAAAAATTATTTTCCCACGTTGTACTAACGTTACTAAAATAAAATCGATAAAGTGAAAAATTAATAAAAATTATCTTCAACCAGAGAAGGCAGAATCGCAACATCTCGAATATTTTTCTTTGAAAGACGTTACACTGATATTTTAATCATCAATGGAAAAGCTATTTTAATCATGTCGAACATTTCTGGCAGTGCTGACAAATCGCTGAAAGTTAAGCTCCAGCCGACCTGACGTAATTTGAAGTGACGCCTGCTGACACAGTAACTGAACGAGAAACGCGTGCCGTCCAGATCAGCTTGATTATACAACAAAAATTCGCTCATCCGCAGTAACTGAAACACGTGAAACCCTCGCGTTCGCTGATATTAATTCGCCTTCGTATCAAACGTAACGAGTGAAAAAATTTTATTAGCGAATTTACTTTTACGATTCCTTTTATCCTCTCTTAATTCTCTTTCAATTTTCACAGGTTTTCCACTTTTTAAGGAAACAAATTTCTGTAGATCCGTAGCGTATTTTCGTATTACGAAATTTTCATTAGTTTCGTGAACATAGAAAAGCGAGGTTCGCTTTTAATTTAAACGTAGCTAATATTACAAATCTAAAATTAAAACCTCTAAAACAATCTACTGGCCATTTTTGCCAGAAAATTCTTCACTCCTGATCTTCGATTTTTCGTATAATATTCGCTACATAAATTGATTATATCTATTTAACAAATCAAACTGATTTATAAATAGAGAAGTCTATATTTAGAAACATTAATGTATTATTATATTTTTATTAATGTATAAATAAAACACATAGGGAAGTTACGTTAAAGGCAAAAAGAAATGAGAAAATATAATTATGAAGAGCTGAAAGGAACACCGCGATTATGAAATCCTGGCGTGGGAAGCGTGCGTGCTTCGTTGCTTCTGATACGAGATTGTGTGAGTACGATGGGGTGGAAAGAGGATGAGGAAGCACAGCAACCCCGGAAACGTTCAAAGCGAAACAGTATTTCACCACCATCTTGATATCCAATACCACTATCACGCTGTTCCATTTTACAAGCAAAAATTCGCGATACCTAGCCAAGATTTTTATCATCAAACGAAACAATTCTCAACTCGACGATCTCGCAAACGTTCTACTCTTTAAGTTTATATGCGCACGTATAACATATGTTTCTTTATTACCATTCTTTGGCATTCATTTACCTAGAACTACACGCCAGATTTTCCGAGACAGTGGAAACAATCGTAGCGAAGAATATTTTAAACAGCACCTTTGTCTTTGAAACTTCGACAGAAAGCGAGCGCATTGGCACGTTTGATGCGCTGTGAAGCAATTAGCGATGGAATCTGAAACACTTGGAATCGTTTCGAATTTGTATATATGGCAGAAAATTCGAAGCATTTGCAACATGATTCAAAGTATTAAAACTCTCGAAAGTCTCGATAAGCCTTGATTCTTTATCTTACCTTAATCTTTAAAAGTCCCGAAAAGTCTTCTCTCGATCGAGATGTCTTCGCGGCTACTCGGTCGTTCCAAACTTTCTTTGATATTTTACGTCGATGATAGCTTTCGAACAAGATCGATCGAGAAGTTTGTAAGATACGTAAATACTCAGCAAACATTCAAAAGCTATCGAAACTGTTGAGATTTTCAAGACTCAGGACCTACCAACACTCGTCAAGAGTTTCAAGAATTTTAAGCCTCGGATCACATTCCAAGTGATTCCGAATTTCTCGCCATCTATACAATTGAGATTCAAAGCGATTCCAAGTATTTCAGATCCCATCACTAGAAACAATATTACGATAAAGCGTATCTCTATATTGCATTGTACCAACCTAACATTTCGTCTCTGTGTAAAAGTTGTCTCTATGCGAAATTAAGGTGTATTCACACTTGGAGCTCGTATCTAATCGCGCCTATTATTGCCGACTGAATTATGCTCGTTCACCGATTTTACTGTTCTCGCGAGACGGAATAGTACAATGATCATACTGTGAATGTACGAAACCATTACAATAAACCGGTCCCATTGGCTGGTGTCTGGCGCCTGGCCTCACAAAGCCCGCCCTTAAGCTTGTCGGGAAAAGTTCAAGAACAAGGAACATTTGTCCACTGTCGCAGATACTTAACGACTGCTAGTAATCGTGGTCCAATTACTTGTACGATATACACCCTAATAATTTACGAAAAACATGGATTTGTTTACTCGTTTTATGGTTATGTTTACGACACTAATGGCGTGTATTTCGTTATGAAGACGTGTCATAATTGTTCCAAGTTCGTTTCACAGTTTTATGACTGTGATAAATCGAAGACGTACTTTTCAATATTTTTTACTCCTTTTATTCGCATTAAAATCCTTTCTTCTATTGGATAGTAGATTTTTATCTGCTTCGTTCATATTAGATAGCCAATTTTTAATTAACCCAGAAACTTTCATGACTCTAGCGGAATACTAATTTTGGTTACAGCATCGCAAAATAATTGCAAATAGAAATATCCCATAGCTGTTCTTAAATTGCTTGAAGGTATTTTAGTGAATTTATTCAGTGTTCTTCGGGTATTCAGAGTGAGCGAAAATTACGCCAAACCTGAATATAAATTTGTATGGTAGCTCGAAAAACAATTCCAGGATTAATTCACATCGGATAGGAATTTTTTGATAAAATTTCGTAAGATACTATATCAGCAGGTAAACAATTTGTAAAAATACTGTGCGCTCCTTTTACGTACATTTTTGAAATGATATCGAGCCAGTCGGTGGAAAAACAGAATTTCCGTGAACACGTCGAATTTTGGCCGAGAACGAGGCCACGCTGAACTTTTCGGGATGATGGATGCAAAACAACTGCGGTAAAGCACCTCGAGAGAGAGAGAGAGAGAGAGAGAGAGAGAGAGAATTGAGAACGTCGGAACGTTGAAACTTTGTATGCAATTTTATTCGAGTATCCTGTAGAAATATACGAAATGTATATTATTATACTTTAATTAAAAACGATTAAAAACAAGTGATGAACGAATAATCTATTTCAACCGAGTTTATTCATGCAGTTAGTCGACCTTGACAATCGAGAACTTTGCTGACTCCGTTGCTCTGATCTAGAAATTAAGTCATCGTCAGCTGTTTGTTGCATCGTTTCATCTAGATTTCCTAATTTCGTGTTAATAATTCGTAACGTCGTACTTCTCGGAAATCATTACATAAAATACATAGGAATTCATAGTGAAATATAGCGAAGTGTAAGTGTGTAAATCTGTGCAGTTGGCAACATATTCATCCTCCAAGTAATGTATCTTCTTCTTTATCATACGAAGACTATGTATTTATTTATTTATTTATTTATTCACTCACTGTGTATTTTATTTATGTGCCCGCAAGTTGACATAGTACGAAATTAAAAATTACGCGTTGATTAGAGGGACAAAGACGTAATTGGCGTAGTTGTAAGCTTCGAATTAGAAACTCTTCTCTGCAAATACATAATATCTTTGTCTTTATTTCATCTAAACTATGAAATTAATATTTATGTATTTACAGGTTGACATAGTAAGAAATTCAGAATTACGCGTTGATTAAAGAGACACGTATAGGGACAAAGACGTAATTGGCGTAGCTGTAAGCTTCGAATTAGAAACTCTTCTCTACAAATATAGTAAGTATCTTTGTTTTCATTATAGCTAGAGTAGGAAATTAATACGTATGTTGTTATAAGTTGACACAGTACGAAATTAAGAATTATGCTTTAATTACAGTGATAGATATAGGGACATAGAACGGAAAGGTATCGATCTGAAAAGGGACCGGATCTAATTTACGATAAAGTAAAATCGGGAAACCGGCTCGTGTCTCATAAGATAGGGGAGCGGTGATGGTCTCTGACTCACCCTCTGTGAGAAAGAATTACGAGCATGGAATGTTCTTCTCATAGAAGTTCTAGGTTTTTCTTAGAAGTCTACATTTACCCATGTCGCGTTTGTCTCATGGGAGCTCATGAGACGGAAGGAACTCTGCTTATACTCTCTTCGATTGTGCAATGCTAATAGGAATCATGGCAGATTTGAGGGAACGATCACCTATTTATACTTTGCGCTGCATTTCATAAATTCGAAAGATTCTTTAAACTTTTTCTGTTTATTCCATATTGATAAAGATTAGATACCGAAGACCTCTTTCGTTGATTTGTCTTAGACTATTAGATGAAGATACTGTACCAAATTAAATGAAACAAAGAATATTGAGAAGAATCACAGTTGTCGATATATCTTCCTTGAAAGTATAATAATTTTATCAAACGCTTCTACACATTTTTAATACATTGTAAACAAACGAAAAGTTAGCAACTCCTAACTCTGTTCTATTATTAAAAAAGAACATTTAATCGATACTTAGTAGCTCATAGACAAATAGAAGAAAGAAAAAAGCCTGTAAATATCTCATCTCGTTAATTCCACCCTGCAAGAAGCTCGGACAATAAAGACGTCTTAAAAACGAATATTTAACTGATCTTTAATATCTATCTTAATATTCGGTACCTTATAAGCAAACACAACGAATTAAAAACTCGTTTCATTAATTCCGCCCTGAGGTCAAGCTCGCCCAATAGAAATGCAGAAAAGAGAACACGGTCAAGAAACATTAGTTTCTCCTCCATATAGACGTATCCCCTCTCCACAGCAGAGCTTTGCAAACTTTGCACGCCACAGTGTGGCTATCGATCAGACGCCGTCCAGAAAATGATGCATTACGTAAAACTTCTCTCAACTTCTCCGCCTCGTATCCCGCAATAAGGCTTTTAATTTGCAGCCCACAACCGTGTCAGTGATCCAACGTATCCCTCGACTATTCCCAACAACGAGCAGACTCGGCTCGGTTCGCCTTAAGGCGGTAATCACCAAGAAACGAGCAAAAATTTATCGCAGCCAGGTGTCGGCGGGGGACGACGCGAGAAACGACGCAGAATATCTATTATATCCGTCTTCACGAGGATCGTGCGGAAGAGAGAGACAGCGATAGATCGTTCCTCTCTACGATATCTAAATTTAAGAAGTGGCACCACCACCGTTTCCTTCGATACGATTCGTGCACCACGACCGTTTGCTTCCTTCTAGATCGTGGAAAACACGACAACAGCTCGAAAGAAGAAGGTGACGAAGTGGAGAACGAAAGGTGGGCGGTGGCGATTAACGCTAAAGGTAGCAACAATGACCAGAATGATCGATTCGTGATTTTGTCGCAATAATTTGGCTACGCTTCGGAAATTTCGAACGATTCTTTACAAAATATACGGAACGAAAGTTTGCCTTTTACCTTCAACTATGTATCTTCTTGCTATTTCTTTCGTCTTTCTTTTTCTTGGATATCGTCCGTTTTGATTTCTTCGATACGAGTCTCGCATTTTAATCGTCGGCGGTTGTAGCGTTAAGATAGAAATAGACGGATAGACGAACAGAAGGAAGATGGATGGCGGGGCAACGAGATGAAGAGGAGGGCAAAGAGATGCGACGAAGAGGTAACGGTATGCGAAAAAATATACTCTTGGCACTTGGCTTCGGCAGACGACGAGATAAATAGCGCGCGTGGGTGCGGCTCGTCGATGTCTACGGGCCACACGCCACGTTTCCACCGGAACGCGTCAGCCACGAAGACCGAGAGAATGAGAGGGAGCCGAGGAAAACACAGCCGGAGGTGGCCGTCGAACGGCCTGCACGTTTTCCACGGAAAATATCGCTTTTTCATCGTCTTTTGTCGCATTCACCAGTCTCGCACAATGCATCCAAACGTGTGTATCTAAACGGTTCCGTTGCTTGTGCAGTGCTTTAGAACGTGGTTTTTGTGAACACGGTTTGCAGTTACTTACGTGGATCATACGTTAAAACAACTAGCACACGTTAGTGCGGATTTTTATCACGTTTGTGAGAAATTTCAAGATATAAAAATCGACGGAATATACAAGAATATATAAAATATACAAAATAGATCATACCGCTCATAATATTTAACAATTTAAAACAAATCTCTATGGAAATGGTATCTCCTCAGTTGCATTCGTAAAAACATTAACAGTCGATGAAAAGAAGTTTCTTCTAGTCGAAAAAGAATTCGTCGTTGGGAAGATTAATGTTAAAGTTCGCTTAGACCGGACTAAAATCAACGACCGAGCTTCCTGCACATTTAAATCCCACCCTGTGTTAAGACGAACGCTGAATAAGCAGATGGTCGAGTGATTCGATCGACGAAAATCGCGGAAACTAAGGTGCAGAGGGCGAGTCTCGTGCAACAGTTTCCTCGACACTGGATTTTGACGCAATGCGTCACATGCTTACTGTCACCACTTGCCACTTGACTATTCGTCGAAGAAAAAGTCGACCTAAAAAGCGCTGAATGCACACCTAGCTTTCTGGCCCATCCGCGCCTCTTTTTCCACTTCCCTTCGCTCTTTCAATTAATCTTCCTTAATTTCCTCCGATTTTTTTCACCGATTTTTTCCACGACGAATGAATGAAACGAGAGACGAAAAAATAAAAGGGAAGAAGAGAAACCGGATAAAAAAAGAACGAAAAAAAAAACGAGAAGAGAGGGAGGCGCGTAACGAATCACGAAACGGAGCAGCAGCATTTTAATAATACACGTATCTGCATGCTCGAGTGGAGACGTTGCAGGCGCCAACATGCCTGTGAATATTTCTCTTATTTTCCCGGCGGACAGGCCGTGCTGTTTACTTTTCGTATTTCGACCAGCCGGTCAGCGTGCTTCGAGCTTTTTGACAATAACTATGAAGGTATGTAGGAGTTCGTTGATTTAATAGGTTACCCTTAGATAATCCGCAATAATGCGCCAAGTCTCGCGACACTTTCAAAACGTTGTCACGTAGATTATATAGAGTGAACAGCAGAAGTATTTTTACACCATTGCATTTACTATTGCATTTATATAATATTAATATTAAATGAAGCCCAAGTATAAGTATAAGTCCTTCATATTACCTGACAGTTCTTTCATATGATTACGAGAATTTAATGCTATGAAAATTAGATGCGCATGATAAGAAAGAGCCTGATTGAAAAATAAAGCTGTATACAAATGTGTATTTGGTATTTGTATAGCCATTGTAGTCGGAACAAATGCGAATGTAATTTTCGAGTTGAAACAATCGGTATGTTCCCATGTCAATGTTCATTCGAAATGAGAAATATAGATTAAATGATAAATGATTAGAAGATGGTTAGTAAGAAAGAAAGAAGAAAAACGAAACGGTCTTATAGGTGTTATCGTGATAAATAGACTGAGGATTTTGGTGCATTTAGAGGAAATTCGAAGGTGCGAAAAATATTTAATGCGATAAATATTTAGTGGTAATATCGAATTAAGTTGCACTTTTTTTAATTACATTCGTAAAGCGATGGATCTGCATAAATATCCGCATTCAAATGATAAAGATTAACTGAACGATAATTGATAATACCTTCGGTACTTTACGTCGTTTAGAAATAGAAATAAATTATTCGCGAAGATTAAAGTAATTGATTTTGACGAGACAAACTCAAGCGTCTCGAAGTAATTGATATTTAAGATGATAAACAGTCAAACGTGGTAAAGTGATAATGAATGATACCTTTCATCGGTCTTTGAAAAAGTCTTATTTCAAAGACAGAAACTTCTGTTATCTTAATATGCTTATTGCTGATTGAATTTTCGTTAGCCACAGTGTTATATTCTAACAAGTAATTTTCTCAAATGAATTCCATAAACACGGTGATTAATTATATAAAATAGCATATTTGAAGTTTCTTTACTTTCGTGTCGAGGAGCAAATATGATGACAAGATGAATAAAGTTATACAAGATTATAAAATCGTTTAATCTTGTGAAACATTATCAAATATAATTCGTAAGATCTTACAAACTAGATATTACCATTCATTGCATGTGCGTGGTATGATAAATTATTAGATTTACAAAATTTATTCATCTGTAAGTTATCCTGCAAGTCTCATTCTAATCGATTATGCTATTATCAATTGTCAGGAAGAAGAAAGTTTCTTTCTTGAAATTTCACGAGCTCTTATCCACCTTCCTAGTCTAAGTCACATCAAATCGATGCCAAATGTACTTCGTAAAAAGTACGTGCCAACTCCGGTGCAAGACTTTCGCAGAAAACATGTTAAACTTATTGGAGGTGGGTCGCGACCCCCTAGAGGGAGAAACGGCCTTGAGCACCGATTGATTCCGCAGAGACTATAGTCTCACCGATTCTCCAAACGTTCTACTCTACTCCACACCTTTTAACCCATTCGTGTAACATTCAGCGTTTTATCTTAATTAATTTACAATAATCTACTTTTAAGAATTGTCCATAATTTGACTATATTATCACGTTATAGATACTCCGTGTTTCGTATCTAGCAAGCTACTTCGTCTGCTCTATTTAATGCTACACATTCGTTGGTTGCAATACTCGAATACCAGAATTTTTCAGATTCTCCATTAAATTCTAACAACGAGATACTAAATTATACAGTATAAACGTCTAATCACAAACTATACAAAATACAAATCCGGTCTCTTCTCTGTTCCTTCTTTCGGAAGCAAATTATCATAGAACAAGGAACCACAAATTTTCCCAGGACTTACTAAGAATCAATCTGAAGAAACAATCGAATCTCCACGGAATCAGAGAGACAGTGATTGAAATAATCTTAAAACTTACCAGGAGAGACGGCGAGTGCGAAGAAGGCAGCGGCAGTGGCGAGTAGCAGTATCCTAATCGCGTTTCCGCCGGTTCGTCTTCTGCCAGGCCTCGGAGCGGCGTGACAACCAATCCGATGACCATTTTTCTCGTTCGATTGCACATCGAGGACAACGTACGCCGGCTCGTGATACTGAAGTTCGTCCTCGTTGTCGGCGTCGTCCGCGACGCCGGGCGCCGCGGCAACGCGTCTACGTCGTCGTGGCCGTGGTGATCGCGGCTGCTGAAGGTCGCTGGCACTGCAGCTGCTGCCGATTGTACGGTCGATTACCGGACCGTAATACATGGCCTGCAGGAGCGACCACTGCCGTGCCACCGGGGGCTGCACTCGTCAGCGTGTCCTCGTCGCAACGACGCCGTACGAAACCGGGACTGCGGCTCCACCAGCGGTGTCCTTACCTACGACACCCAGCGATCTCAAGGATCCGCGGCCGCGAGGCATCACCACGACCTGGCGTAAGCCGAATCACCACCAGCACACCCGGCACCAACCACCAACTCGTGATCCTTTTCTCTTCTTCTTCCTCTTCTTTCCCTTCAGAATTTTTACAGAAAGCTTGTCTCTCCCTCCTTCGTTGTGTGTTTCGTTCTTACAGTTTAGGATCTAATCGATGAACTTGTGTTTCAATCGTTTTTTCAAGTTATTCGATGCTTCTTTGATGTAGGTTATTTATATACGTTTTTTAATCAGAATACATACATATACATATATATATATATAGGTTGAGTTTTAGTATTCTTATGGGTGTTCGAGATAGATCACTGGTGCTTTCATTTTTGTAATTGTTTCGCGTATTAGTGTACGTATACGTTGGTTTCACTTGGAGAATCGGTGGAAACACGAATGGAGAAGGAAGTAAGGTGTAGACACCCCGACGGGACTCGACGTCGATGAAGAGGAGGCACCGCGTGCGACCCGGCACTCCTACGCGCGTCGACGTCGGAGGGAAGAAACCCTCTAAACGAAAGCGTACACGCTATATTACCGGCGACACGTCGCGGCTCTCGCGGTATACGTGCACGAGTGTGCGGCCCCGTGCGTGTAAGGGAGTAGCGAAAGGGTTCGTCGCACTCGCTAGTCAAACCCTTTTTCCTCTTTTTTCCTTCCTCTCCTTTTTTCTTTTCTTTTCGTTGCCCACGCGAATTCTTTTTCTCTCCCTCCTTCTTCCTCTGTTACACTAACAAAAAAAAAAAACGTTCTTCTCGTACAGTTGAGAGCCGTAGTTCACAGAGCACCGTGTGTGTCACGCATCACCTTCTGTCACACACTTCTACCTTCTTCCCTTATCAATTCCCTTCTTTCTTTCTCTCTTTCTTCCTTCGTCTCCTGTTCCACGGCCGGCTCTTCCACGTCTTAATCCTCACAACGTTCGAACAACGGCAGCAGCGACCGGCTGCGGCTCGTCGTGTGTCCAGCGCGCCTGGACACTACCACCGTCCGGCAGGAAGTGTCGACTGCCACGAGGTGGACACCTCTGCGAGCCTCTGCCAGCGGCAGCAGCACCAGCGAGACAGCGGCGACGACGACGGCGGCAGCGCTAGGCAGCACCGCCGGTGCTGGTAGCAGTGGCGGTAGTAGCGGCACTGGCAGCTGCAGCTGGTGGTGCACCGGCGCATCCGGATACACCACGCATTCGTATACGAAACTCAAGTCACGTCTACCCGTGTCTATCTCGTGTCTAACGTCTTCACTTTGTTAATTGATCAAAACCGCTTCACTTTGCCATTTCATTCCCTATTATCGTTCGATTATTCTAAATATCTCTATATATAGTATCTTCCTTTTTAGCTCGTGTGCCTCCGAAATACCAATTGTTTCATACGTTTATAGCTATATTTATGTATACACGTGTATATTTTTATTGAAAGAAATTCGACGAACTTGAAAATCGTGACTCGAAAGAGAAACACGAATGCCTGATCCGTTCTGGCGGAGTCTTCCAAGAGTACTGAGCCGGTGTGGACACACTGGCCGCGTGTCGTGTCGTGTGCGGCAACGTCAGTACCAGCCAGTAGTAGAGGCCAAGTCTGTCGCTGTCTAAGCCAGGCAAGGCACTCGAGGCTGGCAGCACCACGACGCGGTGGTCTCTGGTCGCGCGACTGCTAAGCGGTTCGGCTACGTCCGTGGCGAGCTCGTGCGAGGCCCGCAACGCTCTCTTCGGCCACACGTTCGACTCGCGCGCAGGCGGCAAACACGAGCGCGCGCGCGCGGCTCAGCTTTCGTTCTTTCTTCCTCCAACTTGGTAAGATGAAACAGGATAGGCAGTTTCGAGGTTGGAGTGTGTATGTATCGTTGGTGGTAGTTGGAGATGGCTCGAGAACGGAGAGAAGCGCGGCTCTGTCGGTCGACTCGTACTTTCGGGTATACAGCAGCGCCGCGACGCGCTCCAACAGCACGTCGGGACGCCCCTCGATACCCCGCCGATGCCATCGGCCTGGCCCGAAATCGATGCCCCGCAACGCGACGTCTCGAAACCACCCCCTCGTTGCCGACCTGTGTGCCATCAAGCGCTGCTATACTCGCACTCTCTTTCTTTCTCTCGTGTTATCTCTTTACGTTTCTTCTTTACATTATACGTATCTTTACAAGCCGCTTGCTTTTGTTCTTTCCTTTGCTTTTTTGCTTTCCTTGTACGTAGTGTTGTATTTTTTCTTTTTTTTTTGTCTAAGATGTTCTTCTTTACAGTGGTACGTAGCCTTATCTTCCAGTGCAACATTTTTCCATCATACCTCTATACGTTTCATTCTGTAGTATTAAATTTTTTGAAGGCAGGATACTTACGAATAATAGGAAATTTAATATACTTGGATCTAATTAATTAGTAACGCTATAATAAATACATCGGTGTAACAGTACTTTCTGTAGCCATTGTATTCGGACTGAGATAGTTTCTTAGATACATTCTATCATGTTTCGCTCGTTTCTTACATTCAGCTCTTTCTCTTTCTCTCTCCTTTACATTGTAACTTCTATCTTTGCCCTTCTAGATCCTATTACATGTTAATATTATTTTACACGTTTCTTACCATTAATTCGTCGACTAGTGCTGCCTTGTTCATCTCTATTTTTTTCCTTAGAATTTAAACCATTTTCATTTTCTTACCTGCTTCTTAATATCCTCTCTGCAATTTCTTAGTTCTCTTGATTGATTAGACTCTTTCCCTTTATCGCACTATAACTACTACCTTTCTTCCCCTAAATCCTTCCGTGGTACTGACATACATCTTGATGTAGCCTTTCTTATGTTTCTTTCATTTTCTTTCTTCCAATTTTCTTTCCTCCCACTATTGTCTAACTTCCTTCCTTCGATAATACTGTCTTTGTCTTAGTCGAGGTTCAGAGGGTGTGTAGATGTGGTGGTTCTGACCGTTTCATAGTACCTAGACAGGGTCGTGCCTTTTCTTCGTGGACGAACGGATACGTATTCTCTTTTTACAGCAGGATACATGAATGGTGTACCATGAACGGCGGTGTCGTGTGACACGGATCGATCGCGAAAACTAATAGCCTGCATCGATGAGAGAATTGCGTTGCAATTGGCGTTTTGTAAAATTCGCTTGTTCCGGGGGATGATGTTGAATAATCATCCATTATTACGTCGCAGTATCCACATACAATTTTATGTAATCCCTTGCTTTATAATCTTTTTTGATAGCTATTTAAAGCAACGTCAATTGTTAACTCGGATGAAAAATTATACATAATTTATAGTTAGAAATTCTTGGCCTGAAAAATTGCAACTGAAGTTCACATTCTAATCAAACACTGTTGCAAACTCAATTTGCGTTTGTTTTCCACGTTCCTCGAAACAATAACATAATTTCTTTGTTCGAGTATACATTGAATGGATTAATTACATTTTTTGCATCAATTAATAAATAGCCAAACGAGATTATTTTTCCTGTGAAAAATCTAATCGAAATTTGTAGCGTGCGATAAGGTTCTTTCAACTTATGGAACAGTACATCTCAAGGTAACTTTTAAAAAGACTATAGTGTCCTGGGGACTATTGTAAGATTCCACTGTAAACGACTGCATATCTCATTGTAAAATGTTTTATTCAATTTATTTCGTTATTAAAAGAAAGATCTATCACATAATCGTATATATTGGAACATTTTAATTAATTGGTATAATGAACTTATTACTACGTGCACTGTTAAACTTGGTACTTTAGATGCGATAAAGTTATTACTGCGGTAAATAACATAATTCGTACTTAGGTCAAAGTTGACCGCGACCCATAAAAATCTGTCGCAACTTTTTGCCCATTTTTCCCGGAGTTGGCACACGGTAACCGGCACAAGTGAAACGCCCTTTTGTCGGATTGCCTATTACGAACGATGTATCCAAGTCTCCAGAAAATGGCTCACCAGCGAAATAAAATGATGCAATCAGTCGAACTCAAACTCCAGAAGCGACCAATTATAAAACTCTCGTAACTCGTTATCAAGCATCTCCATAACAAGCCATACCATAAATCACGGTATTCACAAAAATGAGCAGTTCCATTCGTCATAAACCACGTTTTGTACCTGCAAGACGTGCAATCAGTCACAAAAGTCTACACACTGTACAGCCCGTTTTCGAAATATTATAACTGGTCTGTGGATCTTTGTATCATGTTGCAAATTTATGTTTTTACAATCACACCCCTTTAAATATTACAACGATCATTTTATCTTTCCATAAATGCATCAACATCCGCATAAAATTTTTCTCAACGGAGTTTGGATCCAAAGATTGCGAATCTTATTGTAAAATAATTAATTATTTTTCTCCTGACTCTTGTAGATGACTTTACAAAACTTTTACTATGTATTCTGGGCTTCTTTCACTTGCATAAAAAAATAATTCTAGTCGAGTAATCAGTCCCTTGATAATCCCTAATAGTTATGAACGTGTAAAGCGTGTAAAATTTTGTAATCTGACGTAATCGTGACGAATGTTTTCTGCAATCTGACGTAATCCAAGAAAGGACGTACCGTTCCAATCTGAAGCTAGGGCAGTCCAAATATTTTCCGCTCACATCCTCCATCCTCGTTCCAGAAACCACTTCCGTCTTCTATAAAAAAAATTTATTGAATTATACTACGTACTTTTTCTCTAAACAAGAAAATATATTGCAGAAACGTTCTCAGACTCTGCGGAACGTGGCAATTAAATAGGAACTGTACGTATAGGACATCTAAAACGTAAGTAATACGCAAAACTAGGCAAAATACTTTTTTCCTTAGAATCAAATTGACACGAAGCTGAAAAGGTTTCAAGGTGTTCTCCAAGAAATTCTCCAACTACTGAGCTGCAAATACGTATGCAGATTTATATTTTTATAAATATAAAAAAATTATTAAACAGTAAAAAATTATTTTGCCTGTTAAGCATCATAAAGAAATGCTATATTTTAGATAATTTATACAGTTTCCTATATTCTCTGCATTTGTACACATTTAAAATTCTTATAAATGCATAGGGATCTGCAGTAATTAGTAATGTAGCAATTACACGTTCCAGCACTGGAACGTTTAAACCTTAACTGCCCGTCTAAATTCATTTTATAGCCACGCTATATCGTTTCCTCCTACAATGCCAATAAACCAAAGAGTCGCCAGCGTCAGGAGAACCGTCTGTTCTCCCGCGAGATTTCCGTGGAAAGCGGGACACGCCGCGCGTTCCATCCTGAGTCGCCTTGGAGATGCTCCGAGCAGCCAGAGGAGTCAATAGACTCTACGTTGCGGCAGATGTACGTATCGATTTTGGAACGTTGATTCGCGCGTGTTCCAGAACGATACCGTTGCCCCCCAGTGCCATAGACAGGGACGTACAAGAGAGATACACGGTGTCTCGTGATCATTTTTCGAACGACGATCCTTTTTTCCCAATGAACGACAAAGTTCGCAGTTTGGCAGCAGGCATGCGGGACGAGACAGGGGGTTTCGAGAGCACCTGGAGGCCACTGGGTGGCCGGCATCGCCCTCGCCAGGTGGTTGCAACTTGTTGTTGCGGCTGCCAGAGTCTATTGTCACAAGGACTCTATGGTGTCGCAATATTCGCGTGCTTGACTCATTGACTGGCGATTCTGGTAGTTTGCTTGTTGGTGAATTAATAACTGTGATTTGTCGATTTTCAGGCAAACAGGGAGATTTGAAATTGCTAAAATATATATAAATATAAAATGTCGAAATACCTGGATATATGTATGTGTATATTGAAAATATGTAGATATTTTGGTATTTATGAGACGTTTAAAGGTACAGAAATACATAGAACACATGCAATGGCTAAAGATAAGGAATATCAAAATTATTCAAATATATTCAAATAATAAAGAAACAACAAACGGATAATACATAGAAGCAGAGAAAGTATAGTATCTATTCTAATTATAATACTTCATTGGTAGAACAAATTCCTATTTAGATCCCGTTTCTTTAGTCGTGTTCATAAAAATATGAATTTGCATAAACATTCACAGTCTAGTGATCAGAGTTTAGATTTGGTTTGGTGATATTTGGGTTAGCGACGGGGTTAGTGTCCTTAGCAATTGAAGTATGGATTTTCTTGATGCGTGCTGACGACTGGAAAGCCGTTTCGACGATAGATGGTCCTGATTAAGAACGAGAGACTTGTTTATGGCGTTCCGTTCCTTCGCCTTGCTTCACTTGCAGATCGGAATTTCTGTACGTGATTTCTCTCTTGGAATTAGCTTGCTGGCTACTTTAGTTGCATACAGCAGTCTCTTAATTCTCTCTCCATCCTCTTCTTTCTTACTCAATTTTTAAATCTCTTCCTTCCAATCGTATTACGAACAAATGCAAGATGGTCAGCGACGTATGTTGAAAATCACGCATTTAAGGAAGAAATTTCGTGGAAATGGAAAGACACGCGCAGCTGTGTTCTATGGATCATTTACGATGCTCGTTGCCTTCGGCTGTGAGTTGATACGTCCTTCGGGCACGATCCCATTGTCCATGGTGAAAGGAATACGTGGACTCGATCTTCCGCAAAATAAAAAGCAGCCACGGTGTGGTCACCCTTCGTGTGGCACGCGCCACGATCCACCTTTCTTCTTTTCTTTCCGTCGTGCGGCCAGCCGTCGCCTTTCAGATCCCCAGGATAAGGAATCCTCCCTACTGTGACCGAGGGAACTCTTTAGAACGTACGGTTACTTGGTCTGTGTAAGGACGAGAGATAGACAGAGAGGTCGTACGGCGTCTTTGATGTTTTCGTCACTGCCAATGGCTACTGAACGTTGCAGAACTCATTCAACTTCCTATTTTCTTCACTGGTATTGCCAGAATATCGTCACGGAGGCGTCGATTTATGTAGAAAATTGGCCCTGGCATTTGGCGTTCATACACTGTGACTCACAAAAGTATTCGAATGCTCTTAGAAACTTTGTATCTACATGTATATATATATTATATGAAACATATTATTGCTAGAAAATGATATCACCGCTTAGAATATAATTTGGTGTATAACGTAGAAAATTGTTCTTGGCATTCGGCTTTTATGTAAATTGGAATTTAGCTCCTATAAAGTAAGTGCAGTTCTACTGGAATATTTTTCAAATCGATGATTATATAGCGGATTCATTCACATATTTCAACATTTGATATTTAAAAGTACCAGCAATCTGGAATATGCAATCTCTTTAAAAAACATGATCAATGTTTTACAATAATAAGCATAGAACATACCATTTTATGAAAATTAGAAGTGATATAGAGTACTATGATCTTAGCGCTCATATATAATGTGTGTTATACAGAAATTTGGTTTAATCTTGGTTGCTATTGTTCAGATGTTTATTGTAGTTTCACATGTTATTATTTTATAATTAAATTGCAACATTTTGCCTGTATTTAAAAACAAGAATACAGGTATTTACTTTGTTTGAAAAAGAAACAAAATCTTCTTGTAATTAAATAGATAAAGGGAACGAACAAGCCGGAAGGAAGAAAAAACAATGTATGTATTATTCCTTAGTGCACCCTATTGGTTAAACATTGCGTCATATTTCGATATCGCTATTTCACCAGGGGGTGTTTTCCTCGCTGCTGCCCTTGAGGATTTAAAGAAACTGGAATGAGCGGCATCCCGCTTTACGCCTATTCCACAGGCCGGGTCGCGACTCGCCCAAGCGTCTATGATTGAACACACAAAGAAAGACAAACAACGAGACTCTCGAGGGAGCAGGTGAAAAAACCGCTGTTGCTTTTAAACCCGCGTTCGAATGTCATAATTGGTAGCAGGCTTCCTGTGTGCTCATTAAATTCACCGAAAGAATAGTAGAAAAACAGAAGATACATAACAGCCCTATTATATTGCCAATATTTGTTACAATGTATCTCAAAAAATATTGTGAGATTGGATTTCAATCTTTTCCAATATATCTAACGCTATAAGCATCTTAAATTGTCAATCTTTGAACATTCAGGAACATACAGATTTTAACCTAGAACCATTTAAACTTGGAGACATTTCATCCTGGAGAAATTCTAGAAATTAACAAGTTCCGATCTTTGGCAATTTAAAATTTTACAAATTCCAAACTCTGACAAGCGTAAAAATTGAAAGATTGCTGCTTTCAAGAATGAAAGATTCTACAAACCCCAGCCTATAAAAATATCAAATTCCAATGTTCTAAACACTTACCAACGTTAACATTTAACGATTGCTAATTTCCCACGAACTCATACATTCTGCTAACATCTCGTATTATTAAAACAAATCGAACAAGGTGTTCACATAACTTATGACCAATCTCCATGCATCTCGAAGGAAAGAAATTTGTTTCGCTTTGAGAAGAAAGAAGAAGGGTGTAGGAAGGGGCTCTGCGTTGGGGGGTGACCGATACAAGTGGGACATTGAAGAAAGGGGTTAGGTCCCATACAGTGACAACGGCAAAACTCGAAACGACGTCGTCGGACTTGGCTTCCGGCCATTTCCCAGCTATCGATCCACGAAGCGTTACGACGAAGCTGCCCTACGCGCAATTATAGGTGTATCGTGTGTATAATACGACCCTGGTACATGCATAGCCGGGGGATAGATCGCCGTCGGCGTACAAGGACGATCCCCGAAATTCGGCCGCGACACCGGAATCGCGAATTCTTCGATGGCCGTGCGAGGAACGCTCTATCGAGGACAGTTATACTGTTGCTTAAAACTGTTCCACCCAGGAGAGTTCCATAAACGGGTCCAATACCACCCATCTAAACATATTACTAAACATATAACACCTATTTAAAGAAATATAAATTACTATTAATTATGCAAATACCTATTTCTTTGTACCCAATTAGGCAAATGGAATCTATAAAATTTATTTCTCCCACTAAATATTACAATGAGTACTACACTTTTGGTATTTTATATGTTTCTGCATATCACGTGCATTTTATGGATTTTTACAATTTTAAATTTTATCAATTTTGTGAGCTTATAGCCCCTCCCACCCAAATATTCAAAAGGACAAAATTGTTCAATTTATTCTGTAGATAAAAGACGATTAGTTAAGTGTAATGAATGATCGCCGTCTTACACAATGGAACTAATATGATTAATGAAATTTTGTAAATTGTAAGTTACAAATTATTTATGTTGATTAATTTTTCTATACAACATTAAGAAGTTTAGTCATAGAACAAATTAAATGTTAGAAGTAAAATTGAATATGAATGAAGAAAACTTGTAGCTTCTGATTTTATGCGTAGTATCATGAAATTACCTTTATCATTGTATCATGAAGTTATTAAGTATCATTATAACTCTAGACTTGATTGTCAGGAAACAATATTCATTTCGCAAATTTGAAATTTAATCGATATTTGTAGTTAATATAGATAAGAAGATTAAAAGTTTTAGGAGACCTTTATAATAATTTTCTTGTTAAATTTTGTTAATTTTACAACTTTCAAAATAATTTATCTTACTGAATATAAAAATATAAAGATTGGCACGAAAGAGAAATTTATAACGTACAAACTGTACCTTGTTAATTTACTAATATTATTAAACGAAATTATATCATTAAATTATTATGCAAAAGAACCTGGGAGTCATACTACAACCGTGTTAAAATATTATAATTTAAGATTGTTTATTCAATTATTTGTATGAATAAAACGGAATAATCAACAATGTTTATACTGAGAAATTTTTATAATAAAAGTTGGTAGAATGCAGAATTCTGACTGTAGTGATTATTTCTCGTAACATATTTTGGGTGACGCGGCGTGTAAGAAAGACACAGTTCACCCACCCTACGAATGCAACACAACGGTGCGTTTCCACGTATGCGTGGAATCGATAACTGGGAATTAGTCTGACAGGCTGTCTGCCAGAACCAAGTACGTGCATCTACGTGAAAAACCTTGCCAATCATGTTAAAGTAATTACATCGTATAGGTAACCAAGTTAAATATAATTGGCAAGTACACTTGCTGAATGGAAAATTATTAGATTAATATTGTTTTCCGATTTATTTCACTGCCTGAAATGATTTTCAATAAGAGAATGTTCCTAGGTGAAGAAATATTTTTATTCAAAACAGTCGATAATGTCGTTACTTAGTTATCGAATCGAGATTAAAATCTAGTTCATTGAATATATACCACGTTTATAAATTCTGATGTATAGGCCATTTAAAATTAAGTACTGTACATTAAAATTAATTTATCATTTCATTATTAAATAAGATATTGAAACGATAAATACATTAAATAACTCAGATAAAAATGAATGTTTTTCATTGTACGTACTTAAAATTACATAAGAAAAACGGAGTTCCAACTGAAATTCAACGAACTTCGATCAATAATTCCACAATGAAAAATGAAGATATAAGGCTCCACTCAGAACAAATAAACGATTTTGAAATTAGGTTATCATAACCAGTTAACTCGTAAAAGTTTACCTTTCTGTATTTTCGTGGCTCCACCTAAACACACTATCATCCGTGTCGTACCAGACTGAAATGTACATGAAAAAAATGCCAGTCCACAGAAAGACAAACTACGGAACAAATAAAAATATGTCCGCACAAACTACGCCGTGAAAGCCAGTACGAGAACGAGATAAATAGAGGATCATCGTAGTCGGTACCGAGGATCAATATAATATGTCACAACCACGGTCACAAATACACAAAGGTATAAAAGTATATATAGCTAGTCGATACATACGATAAATACTTTGTATGTTTCGTTCCGCCATGGTTCCGCTATAAACCGTATCGACCATTTTTCGATTATCGATTATAAGAAAAATTTACATTTAGAACTACATTGAGGTCATGAACATTATTCGTTATTAATACATGTGAGTTTCTCATGTCTTTTAAGTTAAATAAATAATATATATTTTTCGTTTGGAATAAAATTGACGTAGTAAAATACATTCTTCCACAAGTATTTATTATTACAATCAAAAATAAAAATGTATAAGTCATTCCACGTAAAAAACAATTTTGTTAAGAAAGAATATACTTCGTTTTTGTTTCATACATTAATTATTAGTTACTAGTAAAAATTGATTGTTTTATTTGTTTTGTTATACAATAGGTGTCCAGCCTTGAGAGTTTTTGAAAAATTGCAATTAGACGTTTTGATAACATCGATTAATTCTGCACTCCGCGAGTGGCGCTGAAATCAGTACATTAAATATCGCGCCCTTTTTCGCACGGGGAATATTCCATCTGCGACACTGAAGGTTTTTAACGGTTGAATATTGTTGTCAGTTATTAACAAATTATATTATATCTTTCTGTGATAGTTAATTAATAATACGATTCAATTCAATTCAACATCAAGATATTAAAAACTATATGAAGACGCACTTCACAACACGCACAAGTAACATTCAGTACTATCCCCGTCATAATAGTGAAACATGGAAAGGCACTTCGTAACCGAACTGGTGAGTACTTTAACGCACGATAAGTAGTATATCAACACCATTTTCCAATTGATTTTTCTTCTTTCAAATATTTTAATTAAAACGTCTTTTCAATATCAGTGTAATATGAAATAAGTTCTTTAGTTATTCCAAAGTACAAATTCAAATATTCAATATAAAAATGACTAAAGATCTAAATTTATACAAAATCATTGAATGATTCTTTCTTCAATCATACAAAAATTTTACGATGTTAGAATTGTAAAAAAAAAACAATTGAATAATGCGAAATATTAGCACCGTATCAAGCAAATTGTTATTATAAAGCATATATATAAACCGTTTAATATATATCATAATAAACTTCATCGTACTAAAAATACCTTCTTTTAACACTGACCTATATACATTTGTTCGCGAACATAGATACACGTGAAATCATAAATGTTATTTTGAAAATTTTCCTATACTTGTCATCCCATCCTCACCACTCATTTTTCCCTAGTTGTCCATAGCAATATTTTGTTCGTGATATTGCATTCTTTCGTGGAAATATAGTCACTTAGAGATATGATTTAAATGAAATGTAGATTTCAGTTGAAAAAATCTTCTACCTCTGCTAGTTCCCTAGCTCGGGCTTGTTGATGAGCCCAACGTTCTTCTGCAAGCTTATCGCTTACACCCCATTTTTCATGATAGATACGTTGTTCACATGTAGGACATTTTTTACCCCCTACAATAGAATAAACAATATTATTTGAAACTAAAATGTGTGCCTTCTTTTGGAAATATAAGTGTGTAAAAATCTACAAAATACATATAATACATAAATATATGTAAAATATAGGAAACAAAGTACTTATTACAATATTTAGTAGATGAAACTAAGTGCTGTCTAGGTTATACTTCTTAATTATATTCATAAAAATATAAAATTGCATAAATATTCGCGTTAAATAGTCTATCCATTAGTATTACATCACATTAATGTGACAATTGAGATTCGATGCAATAATAGAAATTACCATGGAATGGAGGAGTCTTCATGTATGTCACAAGACAGCGTAGGTGAAACAAATGTCCACAGTAAAGTCTCTCTACATGCATATCTGCAGTTTCGTTGGTTTCTGCATTTTCTGGATTCTCTGGCAGACATTTTTGTTTGCATGACTGACAATGCTCTTGTGGCAAACTCTTTACACATCTAGGTGATATAATTTACAAAAAGAAAATATTAAAAAAGAATAAGAATGATATCAATATAACATGAACATTGTTAAATAGACATACTGTATAAGAAAAGATGTAACAACTTTCAAGGATGGTGAGGGAATAAAAGGAGTGTGTGATTTCTTCCTAAGCGGTGGTTCCACACACTGTCTGGCTAATTCCTTTCCTTGACCTGTGAAATGGCGTGTAAATAGTGGAGGAAAATTTGTATCTATGTCTCCCAATCTACAAACAAAACAATTATTAAAAAGAGATACAAATTTCTTGTTTATGTCTTTAGTCATCATTGGTACGTACTTTATACAGGCAACTGGATAATTATCTGGTACATCGATTTTAGCTTTGAAATAATATAACTCTTTCTTAATCTTCAAACCAATACAAGAATATTTTTGTTTCAATTTTATTTCATCGTCGTCCCCTAAGAGTTTTTTTATGGTTGAGATTTCATCATAGCAACAAATCAAGGGATTTTCATCAATAAAATTACGGATAAATTTCAATATTGGTAACACCTACAGTATTAATTAAAATTCATATAGTAAATTCATATAAATAAGAAACTGTTCGATTTGGTAGATTCAAATATTTACCTGTGCCTTTCCCAACAATTTCTTGCATTCCTTTTCACAGACTTCTGTTAGACCATTAAGTAACTTCACAGATAAAGTTTTGCTCTTCAATTCAAGTAACAATGGGCAATTAGGATAGTTCTTCGCGAACTGCATGCACACGACGATGGTCTTGAACTTGGTTTTCCTATGACGTTTGTAAATAATAGAATTAATTAGGAAGTTATCTGGTAATAGTCAGTCATCATAAACGCTAGAAGTAAACTTACGTTATTTCCACTCGCACCATGGTACAAACACAAGAAACGAGACGGCTACCATCAACGACATTTTGACAAAGTTTTGATACCTCTTGTAATTCATCATCGAGAAAGCCCATGAGAAAATTGAAACAAATATTACTTCACGATCTAGTAACCTCTTATCGGTTTTGTTATCAGGTGGAACCGATCATCTAAATCTAAAATAGACTGATATAGCAAAACCAAATTTTTAAAAAAGGTTTTACTAATGATTCTCCAAGATTAGGATTACGTCATATAAATACTATTATCTCAAGGTCAGTCAAGGAAGCTCTGCTTGATACACTCATCTGTTTTGAAACATGAATCATCAACATTGATACTTCCTACTATGATGTAACATATCTTAAGTAATTGAATGGAAAATAAGTATCGACAAATAAGATTTTGGTAAAGGAAAATTTCATCGTTAGTTTATTATTTATAATAAAATATCAAATATATACAATCATAAAATTATTATGGTATTATTGTATATATAAGTTATTCGTTTCATAAAAAATACGCTAAACTAAAAAAATTTGTTAAGAAAGATCATTTATTCAGTCATTATAATTATTTAAGCAAAAGATTTTATGGGAATGAATGATACTTGAGAAGTTATACTGTCCAATAGAATCGTTTTTGTACTACCTAAAATAAGTCTCAACTAGTGACTCTAAAAGCGCCATGGTTTATGGTGGAAATCTAACCTAGTGTGACGCACGTGTTTACAGGAAAGTTGGAACTCGACTAGAGAGGATACTAGATCGAAGGAAAAAATTTATACCAAAATATGTTAAGACTTAAAATAACCATAATCAGTTTTTAAATTTAATAAAACTATAATAAAAATGTCGCGAATTGCCGACACGAGAGAAGTGATTTTAACTAGTGACAGTAGCGGTGAACATTGGAGTGCAGCTGTGTGGGATCACCGAACTGGTTCAATTTTATCGACTTATAAAAATGCTGGTGCTCTCAGTCATAGAACTCTTCAACTTTTAAGCGACAGTTATATAGTGGGTGCGGATTTAACGAAACCACGTATACATGTTTGGCCATTGAACAGTCATTCTCCCGTATCTAACCTGAGACTGACAACACCGGGAAAGGTTACTGCTCTGAATTGCACGCCCAATGGCGCGTACATGGTCGCGGCCATTTCCGAAAAACTATTCGTCTGGCAATTGTGCAACGGGCGTTTGTTAAAGAATTTATCGCAACATTACCAAACAGTGACCTGTTTGACGTTCAGCAAAGACGGTTCCATTTTCGCCAGTGGCGCCGAGGACGGATTAATTTTCGTGTGGTCGTTGTATCGTGTATTGAACGAGGAGCATCCTACGCCATTGCACGCATTCTCTCATCACTCTTTGCCAGTGAAGGACCTACAATTTGGACATGCTGGCGCGCGAGGAAGACTGTGCTCCGTATCTCTCGATCGAACATGCAACATTTACGACCCAGGCTCCGGATCGCTATTGCTCACCCTTGTGTTCGACGTGCCACTTACTTCCGTTTCCATGAACGCACGCGAAAGTGATTTATTCGTGGGCTGCACAAACGGTGACATATATGGATTCAATTTGCACGAGCCGCCACGTGGAATAGAGCATCATGTGCAGGTACGGAATGACGGAAATTCGGATGGAGTGATAGTTTTCCAGGGGCACAAATCGAGCGTAGTATCATTGTCGATATCGATCGATTGTCGATACCTGGTGTCGGGCTCGACCAGCGGCGAAGTTCACGTCTGGGACATAGCGAGTCATCAGATTCTTCGTACGATCGATCACAAGGGACCAATCACCGCTGCATTCTTCGCGAAAAACTACGACAATTTCCGGGTCACCGACCTTAAGCCGCGTTTACAACTATGTAATTTACATAGGATATCGGACGATAGCGGAAAGGAAAGCTTCATCGAAGTGATTTCAAGGGATCGAAATACAACAGACATTTTAGATTTTGATTTGTATACAGAAAAAAATATCGATATGGCCGGATCAAAGGACGTAACCTCGAAAAAGTTTTCCGAGATGAGGGATGAGATCGATAAATTGAAGAAAATCAATGCTGCTATGTATCAGTACAGTGTAAAACATATTTTGAATAAGTCGAATATAGATTTAACTTAACTTAAGTTTTGTATAGATATATAATTTTTATGTCAATTGTTAAGTTATTTGGTAAAAGTTCTCTCATGAAAACTGATCATAATAAAGAGTACTTGTTGCACGCTGTAAATAACGTAACTTATCTTACCTATCTTTCACAATCCTTCTTATTCTGTTTGAAAATAGGTTATGTGGCAAAAAATGAAATTGCAGTAATATCCAATCAGTTGTAAAGATGAGTAAAATGCATTGGTTACAGAGGGAGTTAAATATTCTATACATTTTTATTTTGTATTTCTAATTCGTTTGCTTTTTGATTGTATTAGAAGCGAGAACGAAAAACATTTAACATGAATAGAATAAAATGAAAAATAAAATTTATTATAAATTTTGAGATTCACACAAGGTTTATATAGAGGAATTTTCACTAATTGCCGAGAATAATTTCGCGACAGTTAAATGAATACTAGAGCATATTCCTCTTATGCCAATATTATGAACTCGTGGTTCGATAAATTCACAATTAATTCGGTATTTCATGATTGAAGGTAAAATGAACCTTGATGATAAATGGTAAAATGATAATTCTACAGATCATAAATGAAGCTCAGACCATAATATACTCATAAAATTAGTAACAGTTTTGGTATAAAGTAAGCAGACAAAGAAAGGCAATTTGTTTAACTTTTTAAAAAAGTGAAAAACAGAGGATAAATTTGCACATTCATGGGTTTGACATAAGGAGGACGATATTATCCGTGAAATTTATATTCTCATAATATTAGAGAGATAAATCATCGTACTATACAGAAGAGAAAATTTAAAAATTGCTCATGAAAAAAACATGGAAATAATAATGAAAAACTGTTTCGCTGTTTCACTCTCTGTCACTGTGGAAAAACATTCTATAAAGGGTATAACTTGTTCATGTCGCACGACGATAAAATGATTAACTCGCTGTGATACAAACACGTTAAATGAAACAAAACGTGGCTGTTTTTCGGTTTAATGGCAAGCAATATTTCAGCTATGATCGTCCCCGAAGAGCTAATATTCGGATCGAAAATTCGGCTTCGAAAAACGATTCATGCTCTTTATTCTAGTTTTTGAACTTGCTGCATGGTAATTTATTTCCACGACCCTAGAAAAAATATTTAATTTCACGATGAACAAAATTAAAAAACTGATATACTGATGAAAATAATGGATGTAGTCATAATTCAATCCGCACACTACACAATTTTATTTTTGCGAATAAATACAAATTTTTTTTATAGATAGATGCTTCTTTTTCCATAGATTCTCTAAATCGGTGTGCAAATAGGTCGCGTTACACGTGGGATTCGCGTTACATGGAATAAAAAACGAAGTAAATCGAAGCATTTTTTAATACGGAGATCTTCTTTCTTGCGTCTCTTTATTTCAAATTATTTTCGTTTCGATAAAAAGTTCGTTTTAATAAAATATTGGTCGGTACTCCTATATTAATTATTCTCGCATCGATGAAAGAATTTGAATTTATATGAAAAATTCGACGCGCGTCCGATTAAATCAGACCTTCATTTTCATACGTTTAAAATTGTACTGTTCCTGCAATTTTTTTTTTTTTAAGTGGGATGGATACGTCGGTTTATTACGAAATAATTATTCGAATCTGAAATTACGTTTTACGTGACTTTTACATGATACTTTCATTCCGTTATATTTTCGTACGAATCTCTGATAATATTTTGCTTTCTGTTCTTCAGAAAAAGCTTTAAAACCTTTCGCTATGGCAAATGAGAAAATTTTTTGGTATATAAATTGTAACTGTTCTTTTCTTTTTAATAAGAGAATTATACGTCACTAGGTATTTGAATACTTTATACAATTAAATATAAATTTAGTTGACGCGTCAACACTCCTGTTATCTCTAAAATACATTTTTGATTTAATAAAACGTTAGTATACGTGTATCGAGCAGATTTTTAGAGTCGTTTTCTTCGAAATCGATTCGTCTCGTATGTAAAAATATTATTCTACATTTTTAACTTATTTTTTCACGAGGAATTACCTTTGGCACGGTTGCTTCTACCACCAGTTATCATACATCTTGCCCACATTATATACTCGTAGTGGAAGGAGAAGGATTATTTGCAGTGACTACAAAAGATATTGGCACATTATTGTATTTATTACAACATTTACGTACTAATTAATTAGTATGTCCAAGTATATCACATTTCGTATTTTATGTGTATGGCTACAAAAATTTGATACTCTAGAAATGAAATTTATAGAACTTGATAAAAAAAATGCTTTATTAGAAAATAAAGGTATGTGATTACTTCTTTTTTTTTGCTACTATACATATGTTCCCCCTACAAGCTTCTTTATCTCAAATTAAAACCGGAGGACCTTTCTATGGTGAACTTTTCAGTTAAATCGCCAAGGAAGCTACCCTCTTATCCTCCTCATCCAAGCTGTAGTATCATAAAACGTATCGTGATATCGCTCAACGTCGTTGAAGAATGGGATTAATTATTCGCCCAGCATTAGTCACCATCATAATATCCACGGTGCGTAATTTTCCATCGGCGGATCGCGGGATTCCCCCGCATTTTTCACCCCATACTGACTACTAGCGCTCTTGCAAGCCGCTCATCTCGTTTCAAAAGCATCGGTTGATTTTTACCACCACTGTAAATTCCGCTTATAATCTCGCATTGTTAATTACTCATCCTTCACGACGTAATCTCGTGTTTTAAAAGAGAATCCTCGGTATAATTATCGCAACTTTGGGCGATTTTAAGATGGAAGATCGCTTCTGATTTTCGCTCTTGCTTCAATCAATTTCTTTATCATTTCTTACAGTGATATTCAACTTCTCTGACGTTGTACGAGATGATTATTTGAGAAAGTTATACAGAATATCTTCAAATGAAAGGAAAGTGCTATCTGTTACTCAACAGTTGGTTTTCATCAACGTAGAACTTACTTTCTGTTAAAATGTGTATTATAATATACATACTTTTTAGATCAAAGTTTAATGCCGTATCAACAGCGTGGTTTTATATTAAATGGTATTCTATTGACTAACCAGGTTTTCTTGATGAATTTTACCAATTCGTGGATTTCTTCATCCGCTAGATTTTCCTTGAAGAAAGGCTTCACTGAATGTTTTTCACGGAGTATGTTTTACTTCCCATAACTCGGAAGATTGAGTGATCTATCGTGCTTCGAGTGTTGCACTCTTCGCATTGTGGAGTTGATTCCTTTCGTAGAAGATACGAGTGCGTGATTGTAATATAACATATCATTTGGTCATACGAAGATACGGAATATTTCGAAAATAATATTATGTTAATTATATGATGACATACTTAGCGATAAAGTCCTTGTACGAAAATCTGCTGAATTTAGTTTGTAATTTTCTCTTAAAAAACAATCTTGAAAGTTCATATGTATAGTACTTGAAATTTTATGTCACTTAATTTTTCGGAAACAACTAACACGTTGACTGCCACGAGAATTTTATGTATTTTACTCTGAGACCCGCAATAAATTAAAATATATTACACCGTAGCATTTAATTTTGACAAAGTATCATATTCTGTATTCGCGCTCTTTTTCTCTGACAATGTTATCTAAAGCACTCATATTGTTCAACATTTCTCAGTCCACGAAATTTATCTTACTCTAATCATTTCAAAAAAAATCTAGTAATCGTGAACAGTCATAAGAAGACCAGATTTAGTGACCAATGTCTTAAAAAATTGTTTAAAACTTTTTAAAAATTCCTCATTTATACACTCGTATAAGTATGTTAAGTGTTGTACACTTGCTTTATCTGTATATTTATTTCAGAATATCGCATTTAGATAACATTTGTCCGTCTATTTCATCGTTTGATGCTTAATATGTTAAGAAAGAATCCATCAGTGCCAAGCTGTCTGATCACTAGTGTCGCGAATCCGGCAGAGATATTGGTTATTTAAAATATTTACATGTTTACCAAAGTGTGATGATATGCTCCATCTTCTTGAAAAATGAAATTCCTCTTAGTTCAGAGGCGGCACATTTTCTAATAATTCCAGCAATTTATTCTCAAGTATACGCGTGCTCGATGAGCGTTCGATATCGATTTACTCGAGATACAAAGTTTCTCATGAGAGAATGTTAGCTTACATTTTCCAAATATTTGTGCATTTAGCGCGCGTCATTAGATTAAATGCATATTCGAATTCTTTACGCAAATGGAATAAATAAAATTGAATCCGTCAACACGTATTTCCAGTTAGCAAACAACGTGAATAATAATAAATTTACGCGGTCCATGTCCGCGCACAGTTTCGTGGAATAAATCAATTGAAACGTACATCAGCGAAACGAACCTATAATTATACATTAGACTTACTCAGCATCAGGATTAAAGCCCCGTTCGCACCTGATAAATCGTTTTCTTCGCGCCAGTGATTTTGAATTTCATTTTATACCAAAGTTCGTTTATTTGGAATATTCACAAATTTTTCGAATTTAACGATACGGAAATTATTATCTTTCGAGTTATTCGTCTTGGGTTCTAAATGCTGAAGGTTTACATATTCTGTATGTAATACGAGAAATTCAGAACGAAATCTTGACGATATTTTAAGGAATAATTATTTTATTCCATTTATTCAGAATTCTACACCTTTTTCTGCCTTTTATATTTCCCCTGTAAACCAGATTAACATTAATTCAAACACAAAGACAGAAATTCTCATAACAGGCAACTGAATTCTGAAAGCTGAAATTATTTTTCTACTTCATTGTAGTTTGCGCATTTTTCGTACCTAACATTAAAAATGGAATAATAATTTTTGATAATAGAGAAATTTTTCATGTCATAGAATCACACGGTGAAAGGTTAATATACCATGTATTTCTCCACATTCCACAGCACTCGTTTCAAACATTTTTCGACATCTCCCACGCTCTTTTCATTCAACTAAATTAATGTCTTAAAATTTTAAATGTTCACGTTCGTGGTACTTCGGTTTTCCATCGTGTTTTTCATAAGTACATCGCGCTACCGCAAATACGATAAATTAGTATTGTTCCTTAACGTAAAAAGAAGCTGGTAATAGAGTCTTACAGTTTTGCTGTAAAAAATCATGCACGATACCATGCAAGAAATAATTCAGAATATTCAGTAAAATTGACGATGCACGCGAATGAGCGGAATTTTCTTACGGTGTTGCTCGAGGGTAAGGGAGGAAAAGAGAACAGAGAATTTACTATTCGCCGTAAATTTGTTTCGTTGCACGCTTATAAGCCCCGGTTACGGGATCCTTTGCTAACAATAATGGAACTTTTCATTGTGCCTAACACAATGACCGGCTTGTTTCTCGTCGAAGAGAAAGGGGAGGGAAGTTTAAGCGGCACACGGGAACCGTGCCTGGAAAAATAGACGAGACAGCTCACGGAACGACTAGCCGAGAGAAACGTTTCAATTTTCAATCGTTTCTCACGAACGCGCTATATTTACCGATCTTCATTGAATCGAAGAAAATTTTCTCTAGTGAGACCAATATGATCGTGTACAGGCTATTACTACAACGTTGATAGCTCAATAAATCCTGCGTAGGTGATTTTAATATTTGGACGCTATACATGATACAGAAAGTAGATGGGAAAGATAAATAGGAAAGAATAGATGTCTTCTTTATGGAGCTATTTCTATTATATTTTTTCCTGACCCATAAATTTTCTAGAAATTTAAATTAAATTAAATATTACAGTACATATTCTAATTTAACTTGAACGATATGAATATCATACGTTGCACTGTAGTTTCCCCTGATTCATAAATTCTTTAGAAATATAGACGAAATTAAACATGACAAGATATATTCTAATTTAATTTCAATGATATAAATATCGTACATTATATCATTTAGCCTAACCCGTAAATTCTTCAGAAATGCAGGTCAAATTAAATATTAGAAGATGTATCCTAATTGAAATTAAACGATACAAACGTAAACCAATCTCAATGTTACAAACATAAATTACTCTAAAGTAAATTATATTTTCTAATTGATCTAACAAAATAGATCCTTACTCGAGGTTTCCATTAGATTCGTGAATTAAACATCTCTCAAGGAATGAGAACAAATTTAAGACATCAAGCATCTTCATATTCATTCGTAAAAATGGAAAATTTCCATTTAGTGGATAGCTTATGACTTTTTCAGACAATATATAGCAACCGATGATATTTGCATGAGAAGTAGCAAAAAACAATGGAACGAAAGAAAGAGAAAAGAAGAAGAATTCGGTAGAATCCGCCGAGATCATCCTCTGGCATCGATTCTCTTTCTACCCATTCCCATGCAAATTCTCTTTCTAACACGAAAGAAACTCCCTACTTCTTAATGTCCTGTTCGGCCATCTTAGTCCTAATTTAATCTCGCACGCATCGGAAACGCGTTTCGTAAAACGTACCTCGTTTGCATTCATTCGCGATTCATTTGAATATAAACTGCGGGCTGATACCAGCGATGTGTTCAAGATCGAACACGAGTATGTTTTTACGTTTTAATTAAACGAACTGTACCACCGGTAGAAGATAGTCGAGGATTTAAAGCTTCGTATATCACACACATCTCACGCATTTCTTGCTGAGAAAAAAGAATTATTATAAAGTATGTCCTGTTTAACTGGAAACGTTGAAATATTTGGGAAAGCAAGAATGATACGAAGAAATGTTTCAAAGAAAAGTTATACGGTATCGAGGCAGACATGCTGTGCTTTTATCTGTTTTATCTTACGACGGCCTTGAAACGTTCTGTAAAGATGACATACAAATTCTTCAATGGATATCTTTATTTTTGTTAGCACACGCTCCGATAACTGTTATTCGGACGTTCTCAGAACACTGCAAACTCGTGTTTTCCGCATCATTCGCCAACTTTCAAATTCCACAGAGCAGATACAGACAACTCCCTGAAGCGACTGATTGTTTTGAAAACATTGGGGAATTCCAATTCTGTGTTCAGGTAGTATCATACCAATGGTAGGATTATGAGAAATATCTTTATGTATCCCGCGGTCATGCGTTGTGTATGTACAGTAACGCTAATGTCGGTAGCATGACACGTCGGATTTGAATTTCATATTTCGATAGCGGATGAAAGGCACGAGTTGGTGATGTTACGGAAATGTCTCAATTTCAGCGACGAAAATATGTAGATTTAGAAATTTTGATCTAACCTTCACAGGACCTTTTAAGGTCATCGGAAGGTCAAATAGATGAGAATATGATATGTCCTTCGTCGATATCATACAACTTTTGCCTGAAACATTTTTTCATGTTATTTTTCCATATATATCAGCGTTTTCCAATTGAACAGGACATGTATATGTATACTAATTTACAGGCTGTAACGGAGAACACGTGGGGTTTGTACAACTACAAAAAATATAGAGTTCGTATGAATATATATTCTATCCATTTTTGTTTAGGAGATATAACGAATTTTCTATTGAATTCTCTTTCCATTTTATATTATGTAATTACCCTTACAGAAAATGTTTAAACTGACCAACTTGCATCTCAAAGCAAACCTGTAGACGTCTTGTCACGGATCCACTTACATCCGAATGTTTCCTGGTATTTCCCGAATTTGTTGCGAAGCTTGTTCTATTCTGAACGTTAGTGTTTCAACATTTTCAATAGATGTTGCGTACACAATAGATTCATTGTGTTTCATAAACGAAGACCAATAGACAGTGTGCAATCAGTTTCTGAAGTGGGTCTCACGTGTCCTATTACAAACTGTACATTATCTCTACTAAATATTGATATACGATAAATGTTGATATTATGCTACTGTCAGTATACATTACATATATGCAAAATATATATCATATAACGTAAAGTTTGGTACACTATGGATGCGTATATTTGTTATTGAGGAAAATATATGTATACCTAAACATACACAATACATCTGAAAATATTTCGTAAAAATATGATTAATTGCTCTTACGAGAAAACCAGTCAAAATGACTGGTCTTTAAAAAATACGTAATAATAGAATATTTTTATATTTATTGATTTATTACTTTCTTGCAAAAGAATTCCATGTTGTGTAGTACATTTTTGGAATTATTAATCCATGATCGGAGCCTATTTCTAGTGTTACCATCTAGCGATCTAGCGATCGATCCGGAATTTTTCTGATAACTGATATCATCATATTGAATGATACGAGGTAAAAATTAAAAAAAAAATAATGCTAATGGAGGGGGATGATTTGAATTTAAAGAATTGTTAATCGAGAAGCGTTTAACGGTTGAAGTGAGAGTGAGTCGAGAGATCAGAGTTAATCGAGGAGTCGAAGAGTAGAGTTGTTAGCGTTGTCGTGTTGCGAAAGGTGTTAGCGTTGTCGAGTTGCGTGAGTTGCTAGCGTTGTTGAGAGATTGAGTTGTTAGCGTTGTACAGTTGCGAGAGTGGTCGAATTAGAGTAAGATTGTTACATTTAGTTCCAAATTAAACAATCATCGTTTTCTGTCTAATTAATATCTGTATAACTAATTTATTGTAAATAAATTACAAATCATAAATAGTATCAGGAAAAATGTATACCTAAATTTCCACGATACTACATTATATTATTCTTTTAGTTATCGTTGCGAATGTCATTACATCATTGCGGAAAAAACATAACATGAAGTAGAAATTTTAAAATAAAATTGTAAAACCAGTCAATTTGACTGGTGTGGTAGTTCTAGTGTTAAGACTTTTGCAGAGTGCTGTATTGATCGTACGGTTTTGACGTTTTTATTATGCGCCTCTCTCTCGAGAAAGCCACGGATATCGGCCGAGGGGGTGATGGCGAATCAGTGAAGTATTATTTTGTATCGAATAAGTTGAAACGCGACGTTATCCGAGCTGAATCGATGCCACTCTACGGCAGAGAGTATCGACGTGTATCTGTTGCATGCGAAATGAGTATTCTATACTCGCCGTCGAGTAGATATTGTTCGCGTGTAATGTTTCGAGTAATGTCGAGGGTCGTTTATTGAGGGGCGATGAATTTGTTGGCGCATAAGGTCTTTTTGATTGCGCTGACGACGGAAAATATCGGGGGAATCCAGAGTTGCAGATCCTACCAATTAATCGAACCAGTTTCAATTACAAAGAATGTGTTTCAACAAGACAACTATTTTTCATCTACTCTATATTTTATTCTATATGAAGTACGTTCTAATATAAATTTAGATAGCATATTTTTAATTAGAGTAAGTTTCGCGTGATTTTATGATTTTTTTATTCTTCTCAATGATTACATAATTGTGTTATCCTTTCTATTATGAAAAAAGTTGCAATATTCCAAATATGTTATTTGGTATCGCGTTGCAGATTGAAAAGAGAAACGTTGATGCCAAAGGCATACAATGAAATTGTTCTCGAATTTCAGCCATTCGAATTAATGTAAATCGATTGGTTTTAATGAAATTTTAGCTGAACCGTTTGAATTTCATCGGACAAGATAAAACATACTTTTTAGTCGCGATACGTTTTGCCGATATAAAAAGCAGAAGTTTCTACCTATCATTCACAAGAAATATTCAATCTGTCTCTCTTCCACTTTAATAGGAAACACGCATAAATCTTTTGAATCATACATTATCAGATATATCTCTTCCCGTGTCTGGTAATGGGACATGAATTTACAATCTGTAGTTGTAGGTCACCAGTTACAACTGGATAGAATGATAATGGAATTATGGAACATGTTATCGACGTGAAATAAAAAATTGACATTAATTATCGGTATTATCCGCGTAGTCTATTTAAAGGTGAACGATTGTAACGATTATCCAGGATAATCCAAATACACAATGGTGCGTGTTACCCGATCATAGGATCGCGCGAAGATTTATAAACACGTGAGATGTTCATGATGAGGCAGATTAGACTGAATCAATATCATCCTACGAGTTCCTACGACGTACAATACAGGATGCTTCGGCTCCTTTGATTTTTCATCCACGAGATCTATCACGTTCGTTTGGTATCCCTTTCTCGAATCCGGGTTAATTCCTCTTCGATATTCGATCAAACTTTCTTCGGTTATATCAAGTTGGCGCACGTGAAATGTCCTTTAGACGAAGTTCTAAATCGGCATACGGACACTTTTGGATATTTATGGAAATTCAAATTTTTATGATGACGAATGCAGCAACATAATCTAAGCAGAAATTTATTTCATCCGAATATGAAATTTTAAAATATAAAATGTATTATAAAGAACATAAAATGTAGTTAAATATTATAATGGACGTTGAACTTTGCATATTTCATATACACAGGCACCGTTGTACATTATTTGCATTCTGTGCATTCTTCTACATTTAAATTAACCGTAAATGCGATCTATTCGTAATTTATATAAAATAATGAATTACAAGAGGCGAAAGCCGTGTGTTGATTATTAAGAGGGTGCATAATAAAGCTGTTGGAACTTAGAACTCGATTCTCTCGCGTCGTGTATCATCGCGAGATTTGCGTAACTTTTTCATGAGTTCCAGCTTGGAAAATGCAATATGAAAACTGTTGGAAGTATGAATCTTCCATTCGAGGAAGTTTCTGTAGATGTAAGGGTAGTTCTGCGTTGATTTGTAGAATTCGAGATCGAGATGGTCTTTTGTTGCTGGATGAGTCAAGGAAAAGGATGAGGAGTGATTATGGACTACAATATTTTTATAGAAATTAGTAAAAATAATTCACGATAAACGTAATAAAAGAGATACTATTCTAAACGAAATAAAGTCAGTGTAATTAGAAAAAATACAAAGAATAGACTAATGGATGCCGTGTTAGTGAAGCGATACGTGGAATGAAGATAGTCACTTCGTTATTTGAATGGAATAATTAGGATCAGAGTATGAAATTTTGTTATAGCCTGTCCTATTCCTCTGATCTCGCGGATTATTGTCGTTTCAAACGTTCAACGAGAGCAATTTGTCAATTTATATCCTGTTTTAATCCAAGAATCTGTTTTAATCCTCTATTAATAAGAACTAAGAGCATCGAACAATGTAGCTCTATATAAATTATTTTAAATAAATATGTTTGAAGTGCCAGATAAAGAAAAACATTTTATATGCAGTAATAAAGATGAAGTTTCACTATATTAGAGTAGTTTCTCTATGTAACGAAAAGAGACAAAAATATACTTTTACATTTTAAAATATCGAGTAAAATATTGAATATTATTTGTTTCTTTCTATTCGGGACATTGTACGGCTTAATGAATTTTGAAGTTGGAAAATTTTGAACATAATGGAAGCAATAGCAAGGTATGGAATACGCTTCATTCGTTCCTCTTATATTCCTCGATATTTTTATATTTTCCCTCAATTATTTCTATTTGGAGTTTGTAGAAAATGATCCCGATCAAGTGGTACTAAAAAATAAACGTTCTTCCTTCTATCAGAAAACGAACATTCATCTCGAGTTTCCTGGTATTGTTTCGAAAACGTAGTTTGATTTACTTTTTCATCATTAAAATATCTGTAGCGGCACTCGACAGCAAACTTTCCAACGGTTTCTACCCCGCACGACGGCAGCACTGTGGTTAGCGTAATTGGTTACGAACGCCCCAGACCCAGGCTCCAATCCCGGCACTCATACTCCTGTTTTTCACGATTCCTAGATGAGAAAAAGGGAGTGGTCCGGATGGTTGGAAGAAAATCCACCCCAACCTGGATGAAGACAAGAATCTTATACACCAACAGTACCTATCACGACCTATTTACACCTGTCTACCACAAACCCCTTACTTACGCGTTCAAACAAAACATTATCGAAACATTACTACCACATGAAACATCAAACTAACATACAATATTTCTACATAGGAATAAGATATACACAGTGGCTCATGAAAGTATACGAACACTTATCACTGAATTCTTTCTATGAATATATTATGTATATTAGACGAAAGTTTTGGAAATTTCGTTAGCATCGTAATGACTACTGTGATTATAATAGTGGGAACATTCTGGGAAGCCGCGAGGTAGTGTCGGATTGCCAACTAAAACCCCACGGTGGATCGCCTGACGCTCAGCTGGGATGCCTCGGGACCTCTTTCGAATTACTGCCGGGGCACTCCTGCATCTTTTACTGTCTGAGGGAGTCATTCCTTAGTTCGGGTCTTGGGAGGGACCACCCCTCTCAACGCTATCCCCTGGGCCGTCGGGCAAGTCTGAGGAGATCCAGATCCTCCTCGGCATGTCGGCCCCTATAACCACCTAGGGCGGCGCAGGAACCCTGCAAGGGTAGAATGTTCTCACGCTCTCCCACTTTATTCGTTGCTTTACGAGCATTACGCCTTCGCAATATGGACGAACTGCGAGAAACTCTTGTTTTCCCATTAGTATCACAACTGACGAGGGGTCTAATCTCTCGCTAATGGCTAGCCATAGGAATACGACGTGGGACCTCCCACGCAGGACAAAATTCCAACGTGTGCTGGGCCGTGTCCTCGCCCTCACCGCAGTGGTGACAGATATTCGTCACCTCTCTTCCGATTCTCTGCAGGTATTCCACGAATATTCCATGTCCTGCGAGCATCTGCATCATCCAGAAGAACAGCGGAAGTCTTCCACGGTCCCTCCAATTTGGCAGGACCGATCTAACGGCCCGGTGGTCACGGACCTGGTCTTCGCCAAAGTCTGGAGCTCGAACGGAGGAGACACCGCCAGGACAGTCGTTGACGCATATGATATCGTCCAGTATCCCCTTATGATCCTGATGGCGGTAGTCGTATGAAGCCTTCTCAGCAAGAGTAGGCTGCGATGACTTGTCATCAGATCCCCTGCCTACATGCAAACATACGCCTAGTCAGAAATTATTATCCAGCAGAAATAGTAATCCTAAACCTGCAATTAGTGTCAAAGATGATCTCATTAAATATTGTAACTTATTAATATCGCGAATAATTGACTGTTCAAGTATTCTGATTATCCAATAAATATCTTGCAATTTCTGCATACATTTTCAGACGTATTTCAAATGTTATCAATATAATCACGAGATAATCGTATCTCGTTTTGTACAGAAGAAACAAAAGATAGAAAGATAATTAATGCAAGAAATAAATCCAGTCTTTCTACGATCAAATATACTAAGTATGCTTTTCACGATATCCGCTCATATATCTCCATCTTTGTGTAATAAAACACCAAACGTAAATCTGATCTTTGCGCGATCGTCTTTCCAACATTCGTCGTTACGTTTCGACGAACATGTTCGCCTTACGTCGAGCTAACTTATTTCTCACAATTAACAGATTTCTGACTAAATAAATTCGAATGAAGGATCAGAGCCAAGTTAAGGAAAGAAACGCAAAGCATTTCGAAATGAAACGATTCGGACGGCACAGCCGTTAGTTCCTACGGGGAATTTTCCATCGTCGTGGCGAGTGAAGATTTTTCCACGAGTAATTAACCGACGCAATTCGCCGCCGACTCGTAAACGCCTAACCCTTTGCTACGTGAAGAATAAACTTTTTGTTTACGGCCGTGAAATAATTGCATCGTGGAAACTTTGAACATTTTGGCGACTGCCGACGAAACAGCTAACAATAAAGTATCGTTCCGACAATTTTTACGGCCACTGGCCTCGAGTTGCTGGAAATTAAGAATCGCGTTTCATTTGAAACAACGAGGATTCCGTTCTTTTTTTTACGCTCTCGAAAGTAACCCGATTAATCACAGCACAAGTCAACGATCTCTGGTTAGCTACAGTAGAGCTTCCCGTATCTGAACTAAGCGATACGAAAGTGTCGAGATAATGGAACTTTCGGATAAGAAAACAATCGTTTCTCTGATATTAAATTCCATTCGTTCAAATAGAGATCAAGAAAATTGTCAGTTTGTTTTAACATATAAAGATCCATATTCTTCTTACCACTACTTTAAACTACATAAAGATATTATTACATCGTTCTTCTTATAGTTAGCTTACATATCTTGCTTGTAATTTCGAAACTGAGGAAAAATGAAGCTTTTCCATCCCTCCTGTACTTTTATTCGATTTAAAACATGTAATCGTTATTTCGCCTCAGTCTGCATAATAGGTATAACTTTGCACAAAAGACAAAGAACACGGTGAACTTCAAATATTTGAACACGTTTTGGAAAAGAGGAAATTTCTAGATATTTTAACTATGGAGGCTGCTACACATATGTGTAATGAAACAAAAAGTAATGTTTTGCATGTAAAGTGATTTTAAGCCAAATTACAATAGTAACGTAATGAGAAAAATAGAAGTGGCCAGAGATTTTATAATCTCTAGTGTATTTTCAAGCTATCGCAGAGATGTGGTCGCGAGAAAACGCTTCAACAGGAGTCGTAAATTCCCGTTACGATTGTAAGGATCGACACCACGAGTAGATCGATCCTCTGATTTCCGTTAAGATAATAGGAGTAGTTGTTGGAGTATAACACTGCGATTCACGGGATTATAAAATTTATTTCCCACACTTTGTACAATCACACAAATTAGTAACGCCGTTGATTAAGATACAGGTGACGAAGAAAAGGATTATTCGTAGATGAGAGAATCCGTGTATATGTTGACTTTGACTGTTCGTTGGTTATGAGAACCAGCAGAGTGATCCTCCTGATGGCGTAGAACAAGTCGGAGCAGTAGGAACAGTAGGAACTGTAGGAACCGTAGAAACTGTGAGAGCCGAAGGAACTGCAGGAACTGTGAGAGTCGTAGGAACCCTGAAGTTCGTTCTGATGTGATTTCGGAGGAAAGCTCGGTATGGGTGTGCCCTCTGAACGAAGAACGCGGATTCGTTGCTCACATTTTTAGTTAGGAAAGTGAGGGCAATGATCCGCGATGCCGATTTTTTATGATCAATGTTGGGAATGAAGATAGGAGAAAGAAGCCTCCTACCAACGTGGTTCATGGGCGGCATTGTTTATGGGAAAAACCAACTTTTCCGTTAGACAACTATTTGGTTTTTTCCCCATTAGGTAACTACCTGCTTTCTCCGTAATTTGCAAGAACGTACAATGGACCTAAGGATTTTTTAAATACCAATTACAAATCGAAAATACTTGCAGGATTAACGGTTCCTGCGGGTTTATAAGACTCGATTTATGGTGGGACCTTAGGTTATTGAGGGCCCTTCTATGGGTGCTTGGGCCTTGACGGTCAGACAATGAAGGACGTCGCGTGGACCTTTTCACGCGACGTAACATCTAGTTTATAGTTTGGAATGAGCAAAGTTGCGGAGTTGAGTTTAAAATATCATAGTCTAACTATAATTAATTCCAATAAATGATACTTCGCTGTCCATGCATTTACAATAATTGTTTCTAACACGATGAAAAACAGAGAATTTTATTTATTCAATCAATTTATGGTAGCAACGTTCGATGAGATAAACAGACAAAATATTTTTACAAAAAACACGTAAAAACTTTTAACAACGCACGAACCTGCCTAATCCTTTAAAAAAAACATACATTTCGATTTTTATTTAATTAACTTTTGATATTTTTTGTTTTTCGTTCGAATATCTTTATTTCGCAATAGCAGCAACGATTTTCATGGTTCGTGCAGCTTTTGTATGCTCAGCTTGCGCAGTCGATGCATTTTATATTTCCTTTTGGTTTTATTAGAATCTTTGCTACATCCAGCACATTCGTCTTCATTCGAAGATACAAAGCTGTCGTCTTCTGCGAAACTAGGCTCTTCAAATGCCCCTTTCAAGAGAAATAAGTCACGGAAAGAAACAGATTCAGAACTATCTTGTCCCTTTCTTGTCTGCCTTTTATTTCTTCTCCTCCCGCGAATCTTCTAGCTTGCTGCTTTTTGTTCCTGCTTCTTTCTCTTTTCGGTGCATACACCGCTTCTATATTCTTCCAGCAATAGCACTTCTTTTTCATGGAAATCATACACTCGAACATTTTTCAATTCATTCGCTCGTTAAACTCTTTTGATCAAAAATCCCTTTTTTTTTCGAAAAAATGCCGTACAAATGTCATATGCTATAATGGCTTTCTTAATAGCTTTAAAAATGTCGGAAATACAATTTCGTTTGCCACAGGGTAAAAACAGATTGACGATATTTTCATCAACTTTAAAATGTTGGAATGCAAAAATTGATCCCATTCAATTGCGAATCCTTTTGCAAATTTATCCTTTAATTTCAGCGAATGAATTGCAAATTCTTTCAATTAATTCCTAACGCTATTAATCTTTGCTGCGTCAACTGTTTCTTTTAAAGCTGCTCACAGGCAAAAATTCGGTAATCTATTTAGCGTTAATAGTAATGCACTTAGTAGTACAGTTAGTAATAATAAGCATGTAAATATTCAATATTTTAGAGCTTATGCAAATGGTCCGCCTCAGGTGTAGCATCCGACACTGGTTGAATTATCTTATTGGAAAGAAGAAAAAGTTTGCGAACATAATGTGCGTGAAAAAGTTAGTTCCTAGTAAAGGAAACAGTTGGAGGGAGTAACGGCGTTCCGATTTTATTTTAGCAGCACCATTATCCTCTCCTTTCTCTTTATTATCTACAATTAGCTTTTTTTTACTGCACGAATGAAAATTTTCTGTCTTTTAAATTTATTTATTTAAAGTCGGGTATTTCATAAGCTTACAAAATATTAAATTAGCTTGTTATTGTTTTTCTTTTTCATGAAAATCATACACTCGAACATTTTTCAATTCATTCGTTCGTTATACGCTTTTGATCAAAAATCCGTTTTTGCAAAAAAATTCCGTACAAATATCACATGCTATATTGGTTTTCTTAATAGCTTTAAAAATGTAGGAAATACAATTTCGTTCGCTACAGGATAGAAACAGATTGACGATATTTGTATCAACCTTAAAATGTCGGAATGGAAAAATTGTGATTGTACAATACTTACATTGTATTACTTACTTCTCTGCGGCTACATTTGTTGCCAAATATCTGGGTTTTTCTGCTTGTAAGAGCCGCTTTATTTTTTCCTTCTCCTTTATCTACTTTCTTTATTTTCTTAAAGTTGCTTAGAATGTTGTGCTGTTGTCTTGCGTTTTGAAATATTGGACACTCAGTATATATTTTACAGTGATTTTCACGTTGCTTATGTTACACTTCTTCGATTCTTTCTTCGTGAAAATTAAAACTTTTATTCACTGATTAGACTTGGACGTAGAAACGATGAAAATTATTATTGATATGTCTAAAATAAATTTCCAATTGATATTAAAATTGGCATAAGACAACGTACAGTTGCAACAAGAAAAATAACTCTAAAATGTGTATTCGATAACGCACGAGGAAGATTGTTATTAATTCTTTGCTTGGCGAGCAAATGAAGGAAAATACAAACAGCAGGTGGACGAATTTCAAGTAGCTGGGAAATGGCGAACGGCAAATTTGACCCGCTATTGAAACAGTTCGTGAAATTGTTTGCCCGTTTCGTTTCACGTAATGGGAAACACCATCGTGAATGAGAATTACCGTGGTTTAATTGCTTTAAAAAATAAGAACGACATTCGTGCATATCGTCAAGGGACAGACATAGCTAATTCAACCGGCTACGTTATGGAAATCGCGACCGCAGATTTTAAATATGTAATCGCGTGCTGACTTAATTAAACTGGTTTCAATTCTCGCGTTGTCCTCGTGTGTATTCTGTTATAACTGTACCGCGCACTTCTATCGCTTGATTAATTTCTTGTACTCTTGAGAAAACTTCTTGAAAACTCAACTTTTTGAAAAAAAATCTTTTGCTTATTCGTTAATTATATTACTGTTATCAGTAGATTAATACGTTTACTTTTGCTTGCCTCAGGCTTTATAACTTACGTTACGTGTTAACAGATATTTCTTGTTCAAACTCTATTTCTGTATCATAAAATTTTACGTATAATATAAATATATAATATCAAAGAACAATTCGATGTTACAAATTGTTTTATGGAGTTTTAGGATTAAAAAAAAATCATTGTATTTTGAGTTGGAATCAAAGCAGGAATTATCAAGTGGTCCATAGAATACAGAAACACGAAATTAAAGTCAATTTAAAATTCTGAAAATTCTGTTAGAATTTCGAACGTAATTTTAAACATAATATTTGATCAAATAAATTTCCATTAAGATGAGAAATCAAATTGACAATATCTACTGTTATTTTAAACGTTCAAAAAAGTATTCTTTGCCTTCTAAAAATTCAGAACTTGCGAATAATTTTATTTGCCAGCGAAAGTAATAACTTTTATTAATTACACTTTTTTTACCCAATTGCTTTCTCTGGTTTAAACAAGTTGGAAAAAAATTCTGCCGGTCAACCGTAATTCAGGTGAAAAATCAATGCGTGGCTAACTCTGTAATTTCTATATCACGAATAACGATCTTCTGTCGCTGCATTAAATACAGAGAGTTGCACAAGCGGTTTCTGCCAATTGCAAAATGGGATTTATGGCGAAACATCGAACGATTTGGTCAACATTAATCGCAGTTCCGTCTGTTTACATGAATTTCAACGCACCCTTTTATTGCGTATTATACGGCTATTTGCATTTATCCGTGGCTCTCATTAGGGAGATTTTAACGCCACACTTTTTGTTCGTTTCATGTTTATTTGATGTTTAAACGTGTTTCATACGTTTTAAAACATTTATTTGAAAAAAAGAATCTCAAAAAACGCATCATTGCAGATTCGTAAAGTTTCTTTGAAAAATTACAAATTGATCATTTTCATTACTCTGATAATCGCAATGATAAAATTTAACTTACTTTTGTATCGTCGAAACGCTATAACACTATACCATTTCATTCTGAAAAATTGTAACGTTTTTTCCGTATCACTTTATTTCCTACTGTACATGTAGACCGTTTCCCAAATCCAAGTTCTCCATCGAAATCCATAAACTCCATCCTTCCTTCGTCAATATTTCACAACCAACCTTTCTCCTTCACCAACGAATCAGGTTAAAATCCCAGAAAATCTCTAGAAATCCTTCCAAGTCTCTATCATCCCCCCCAAAATACAACACCCTAACCTCAACGATTCCGAATGCTAACCCATTAAAGTCCAACGTTGCGTTAACGCAATATTTCTTTTTGAAATCCTTTTTTTTTTTCTCTCGATCAATTTACCATATTGAATTCGGTTTTTGAACATCGTGGTGGTAGAAGGGAATTCGATGAATTTGCCCGAGCCTTTGACTCTCAATGGTGCGCGTACATTACGATGTATTTTTAGTTATTAATTAACTAAATGAGAAATTTAACTTGTTTGTTCTTGTTTACAAAGATATGCTTCGGAAATGTTTTTGTATTATTAATAAAAATGTTTTTTTATCATTAACAATCGTTCAGGCAATACTTCATTTGCGATATTTGCAGGAAATTTCAATTGTACGCATGAATTTTACTCGTTTAATATCGGCAGTTTTTAATTCCCGGCATGGGAAATACAATTTTAAATTGCCCCATAGTGGCGAAATTCGACTGCAGAGTATTAAGAATGTTAAAATAAACGTCTCGTTGAACTATTAACCGGTTTCAAATATCGGTAGAATTAATTACGATGGTATTTTTATCGATTCGATAAGACCTCCTCCGTCTTATCTATCTTATCCTGAGAATTCCATTTTTGACGTATAGTATTAGGATAGTATATTTATAATTATATGCACATTTATAATATAACATTATATACAATAGAATATTAAGGTTAAGGTTAGACAGCAGTATAAAGCAGTAAAATAATCAAGAACTATCTGTTGCGTGTAAAAGCTCAAATTCTATTAGAAACCTACATACAATGTGCGCGAATATACAGTAAATCGTCGATAGGTATTACGTAAGAATTTATAACAGGCAAATCTTCAACGTTTAATTAAAACTCAAACAACCAGATTTGAGTGTATGATCAAAAATGCAAAATAATATTACTTTATGCAGCACCACCCGTTTAACCAGCACGGGTACAGACAAAAGGCAGCAATGTGTAATATATGTTAGCCTACTTGTCCTGTTTTCATTAAAATTTGACTTATACTCTTTTGTCTGGCCATCGGAGTATCCTCACGTTTCATGAAGCCAGCAGGTGTCCTAATACCTACGAACAGTGGTATAGGTCGAATGTATCAGCAGGATGAAGAAACAAGGCGTCGAATCACCATACCGATCGTATAGAGGGGCGAATGGAACGAGGCAATGTGGAAAGAGAGGGTTGAGAAGGCGACCGGGGGTTGGGCTGGCAACCCCCGTAGTCGGACGAGGCGCAAGGTATAAAATCAGACGTCGGATACCTGGGGGCATTCAGTGTCGAGCGAGATACCGTGCTCTGCTCAGTATCGCTTCATCGGATTCTGATCACCGTGTGATTGAACGATCGCCATCGCGATGAGAAATCACCTATTTGTATTCTTGGTCGTTCTAATATTTTCCACCTCTTTCAGCCGTAAGTGCAGTGTCCCTTCCGGCCTCCGAGTGGACCGGAAGGGGATGCTTCTTGTATGTTCTGGGGTTCTCTTGCACAATCGTTTCTGTCAATTGATGACATTGATAAATAACGATAGCAAAACAAACGGCAATGATATCGGTGATGTTGGTACGTTGAAGAGTTACATTTTGTAAGTTACAATCTTTGATTTTGCATTATTAATTTTGAAAGTAGAATGATGTTAACGATATGAGTAAATTGGTAACATCGATAAATTGATAAGTTGTGATTATGTAGTAGATTATGAACTTTGATTTTACAATTTTATGATAAATTTTATGTTTCCTTACGATCAACAATTTAGTCTTAAACAATAAAAAATAAGACTTAGAATCTGTTATCTTGTGGTAACAACGTAGTAGTTGTGGCAAAATTTTCTTTCATCGAAAGTTTCATCTGTTCTTCGCCTGACTATGAAACTTGTTAATGCAAAAGAATTTAGCAATATCAGTGACTCGTGATTTGTAAAATTTCATTAGTGCAATTGTGCAAAGGGTCCCTGGTTTCGCGCTATCGATGGGGTTCGCCATAAGACATTGCCATTATTCTTCTCCGCCTTTCAGTTTCCTGCTTTTTCTTATTTGTCTGTGGCGTTTTTAGACTTCTTGATTTCTTACTTTTCTCTTACTTAAACTGGATCATTGACGATTTAAGTAACGTTTCAAGCTTAAGTTTCTTTGAAAAGAATTTTTTCGTTTCCTCCGAGTCTTCGAACCGTTCTGACGATCGGTTTGTAATTCAATTTGTTTTTTAGTCTCCCAATGTGGGCAACGTCGGCAGTTGCAGTCTACCAAAGGCAAGACATTCGCATGAGTATCATAATTGTTTTGAATTCTTTTCAACTTTCTTTTCGGGCACTTTTGAAAACTTGACGATTCACTTAAACTTGCTTGTAGAATTCGATAATGCAATTAAATGTCTCTATTTCTGATATCAATCTCCTGTCGTTGCTTTATTAAATTTAGTCGTACTAATTTTTCTATCAATTTACCTAAAATTTAGTAATGGAAACCCATTTTTCTGTTTTCAATAATAACGTAGTCTTATTGTTTTTAGAGTTTAGTGACGAAAATCAACTTTTCTATTCTTGATACTAATTCATCGTGATAACACTGTCCATAATACGAAAACGGTATCAATGCATAAAAAATTGCATTAGATATGTAAATATAATTCGTAACTGACTCTCTGCTTGCTTGTTTAATCATAAACTACGCAGGATATTTCATTTAATTTAGTCGTTATTTTTAATTAGCCTTTTACCAGCTTGGTCGAAATTTCTTTGAATCCAAACATTACACGACTCTGAACATTTTTATACCAGGAACGCTTCCTACTATCTTAACCTTCCCGTCCTTTTCATTTCTAATTAACCTAAAAAAAGAGAGAGAGAGATCATGTTACCCTAAAAGAGGAAAACTGAATCCTCTGACGTATTCACTAAAAAAACTGAAACACGCCCGCTTGTAAAAATTTATTATGCAATGAGGCAGAAATATTCGTAAGATACTGCAACTAATTGGATGTCTATTCATTAAATGAAAAACAAATGTCACATTAATTACTTCCATTAAAAATATATATGCTTCTATTTGTCCTAATACAAGTTGCATAATATTATTTTCAATTTTTCTTCGATTCTCCTATTTAACCATTTTAATTTACACACACATATATATATACAGGTTCACGAAAGTATTCGAACACATGTATATATCTTCTAAGATCGTATTACATCGTCATACGAAACATTTCGAAGTTTCATTAGCACAAAAGTATTTGAACAAGTAATTATTCGCTATATTATTAAATGTTAATATTCATTGGCACCATCTTTAACATTTAATGATTTTTCAAGCTTTATACTAATTGTCTACTCTAAATATTTGCTTCCAATAATATTCTTTTATTATATGTAGATTTTCAGATTAATTTCAAATTTGATTATTTATAGGAAGATACCGTGGTAAGAGTTGGAATAATTTCGTGCGCCAGTGTAAATTTTTATTCAATTTTGTTTGCCGCATTAATTCTTAAATGCTTATCAAGCATTTCAATTTCCGTCATCTGTTACGTAATATATTTCAGAGGGAGTGAAGTTAAAGTTGAATGACAGGCGAGCTTCTGGTCTGATGGCGTATCCGAGGGTCGGTCGATCCGACGTGCCGATTCCTAACCTAAATTTCAACCGTCGCCACGCCATCGAACCAGACACAGATTTCCAATTTTACAGCCCCGAGTTTGACTCCGTCTCCGACAAAGATTACGAAGGTGAAGTATCGCCAATAACATTGAAACGTGCATTCGCATGCCATCCCGCAATCCCATTTTACGTGTAATTTATCTTGCCCGGTGAAAGATGGCCAATAGCCCGCGCCATTTTGCGTGCAGAACGTTCCACTTAGAGCGTGGCAACCGGCTCCTCGTTCTTCTATTCTTCTACGTGCAATTTCGACCACCTAAAACAAAATGACGAATCGTTGTATCGTTTCGTCCGTCCGACAGATCTTTCATAACAGCCATTTTTTACAGAGGTCGCTTCATTCCTCGTGCGGAAATACGAAACTGATGTTTCGAAGAAATAGCATGACAGATTCATTTTTTCTTTTTTTTTTTTGCGATTATGATACGATCGTAAAGAACTTTAGTTATCGATCGAAAATTGCCAAACTTACGGTGAGAAATTAGAAGTAATTATGGCTGACATTTTTACGCGTTTGTGTGAAACTTAGGGATGGAAAATAGACAGAATGCATATTATATGCAAAAGAAAGTTTATAAAATAAAACGTGTAAGAACATACAATAATTGTACAGAATGGATTTATATTTAATTAGGGCAAAGAGTAACTATAAATTCTTTAGTATTATACGAAAGTTACTAAAGTTCATAGTATATCAATTTTACATTTTCTTTTATTCGCCACTGTATATGAAATATCCAAGGCAGAATACTCGTTAGAATTTTTAATAAGTAAAGCGAGTCTCTATCGGAACGAGTTTATATCGTTCCAGCTTCCATTTGATTGCACTAAAATTTATTTGCTTTATAATATCGATATCCAAATTATATCGAACGATATAGTAGTAAGGTAGATTAGATTGAGCTTCACGGTTCCTACGTCATGTTAATATTTAACATTTTCAGTATACGTCTATGGCGTACGTAGACTTTACGCGAATACTATATAGTCTGTCACACTAGGTTTATTCTACTTGATCTCGGTGTGTCTCGTTCGTTCTCTCCACCGCACAATTCCACTTACGTGATTCAAATTTGTAGATACGATAGTTTCGATCAATAACCAAAATTCATGTGTCCTATATCTATAACCGTATCGAATATGCCGATGTTAATACACTGTGACCACACGTTATGGATTTACTAATTTTGCTAAATATTAAAATTCGTTACAGATCAATAGTGAAATTTAGTCAATTCTGGCTTTATAATTGTGTTAGACAAATTTGTTAGATGAGTTTGTTACATTATAAACAATCAGCTGTTCATGTTAAACTACGTACTTTCTATACGTTAATTCTTTAGAATCTTGTAAATATGATATGTTTGGCTAATAGCAAAAATCCAGGTGCTTATCGTTTATCAATTTGAATAGTTTGTCTTACGAGAGAATTGGTTGTAGTTGTGAGTAAAACGATCTGTGCACAACTTTGGGAAATTGAAATTTCCTTCCCTAAAGTCTAATTCAAAGGATAGAAACACACTTCGAGCTAGCGTAATCGCATAAATTACCATACAATTTGCAGACGTTCGCAATACAGCTCCCGGATCCCTTGGGAGATCGATGAACCTTAAACACGCAGACAAATTTCCAAAGGAAGCATCATGGTTGATTTCAGATCGTATCCGTTCACCCAAAGATTATCAACTTTGGCAAAAGATCGACGATGGAAGATTCGTTTATCCCGGCTCGTTGCTACTCACTCGAGGTATGAGATAACCTTCTTTACGTTAGAACATTTTTAGGGTTTATATCAATTGATCTTTGATCGAGTTACACAGTAAACAAACTGACCAACTTCGTTAACCCTGCAGCGTTCTTTCCAATATTTTCAATGCAATTGTATTTTTCTAATATTAAAAAATATCTCGAGTTTGAGCAGAATGAAAAGATTGCCATCGTAATGTATTTCTCAATAATTTCTCAATACAATTTAATACCAGATATATCCTCAAACCTTAAAGAACACCATTGAATTATAAAAATTCGGGAATCGCAACAGGGTTAAGATCAATTATTTGATTTCCAAAGAATCAAATACCAATTGTGTATAAACGATTTTCGATCACAAGCATACTTCCACTTCGCATATTCTTCGTGTCATCTATCCATTGACTTATCCCCGCTACATTCTGTGTAACTCTTCCTGTATAAATATCGCAGTTTAATAATAAATATCCGATAACAGTTAACAAGACGCCTCATCCATCGACTCAAAGAGGCTGAAAACAGAAGAGTGTTTCTATAACCCACGCCACTCGTTCACACTTTATTTCTTTATAAACTGCCCATCGATTTATCACCGTTTCGTCGTGTACAGTAGGTCGGTTATGCTTGAAGCATTCGATCGTGATTCGAATCCTTTTTTTCGGGTTTCGTTGCCAGTGTGGGAACGTTTCGCTATTTCGATATAGCCACGCGAAAATCCCAATCCCATTGATACGTGATCCGGGAACAAAAGCTCGAGCATTCGTCGCGAATGTTCTGTTGATGCGCGGCCCAAATGCCAATTTAATTTTTCCCCTCGTACTGATACTATTTCACTCCACCTCTCTGTCTTGCTGTCAATGGCACAGGATAACGCGTTCGTAAACGTGCATGCCAGATTTCCAAAGAATAAAACGCTGTTAATGCGTTATTTATACGGGGTGAGCGTAAAAACTCGATGGGAAGATGTTACACCTGTGATACTCTGTGAGCTAATATTTAATAGGCGATTTTTCCGACGAAAATTCAGATTTCTACGCATTTTTAGAAAATTTGAAAGTCCAAAATTACAATCCTCGTCGAACAAAAGTCATCATTTTACCGCGGATTTCATTTATAGGAAATTAGAAATTGCGAAAACGCACAGAATTCAAGTATCCAAAAGAGCTCTATGTATCATATATTCGATCACATTCTATAATCTAATCGAATACTCGATCTTTCTTCTCATCTGTAACAATTAAAATGTAAGATCGATCAGTTGCTTTAGCTCCTTAAACACTGTGAAAGAAAATCACGTTAATCCTATCATCTCGAGTGAAATTTTATTTCCGCAGTATTCAAAAATGTAAAAAAGTGGAATTAATCGATTTGTCATTATTTAGTAGTAAACAAAAATCAGGGAAGTTGTCATTTATAGATTATATTATCACGGTACGATAGTGTTAAAACGATATTTTCATAGGCTGAGATTTCATCGATGGCCTTTAAGAATTAAACATTCGCATCAAATTTAAAGAAATTTACACAAAAGAGAAAGTAAAGAAACTTAATTAAATCGAAGTATTACGTGACTAAATAAAATGAAAAAATACGTCTTCCTATAGAACAATTTGCTCACTTAATATAACCAAGCTTCAAATCCGAGGTTTGTTCTTCAACAATAGGAAATCTGTTGATCCTCGACATCAATGATCGGACTATTTGCATAGAACTATATAGTCTACGACTATTTGTGCCTTCGTTGTTGACTAATTTCAGGTTCTCGAAACATTCAACTGAATGGTTACACGCCAAGACTTGGTCGTGAAAACGACGACGATCGAACTGTCTGCAAATGATCTTCGAGGATCTTCAGCTGCGACTCCATGGAACTCACGCGATCTGACCTAACCTATCTCTAGCCGGTAACCAGCTGCCCTCAACGATGCCAGACCTAACCTTTCTTTAATATTGCCAGGAGGTTTTACAAACAACAAAACTACGTGTCGATTCTGCGTGTAACACACGACTGCGAGAAATATTGTTCTTAGAGGATTTATAGAAGATTGTTCTACATGTAAAGTGGTCCATAGAATTTTCGCTGACACACGAACGGGTAATAAAGCTGGTGAAACGATGTTTCGTTCTGAACAGATATCTTCTCCCCTCTATGAACTCGTCCCATTCCTCCTTTAAAGAATTTTCTTCCCCTCGTCGTTATCGATGTCGAATTTTTCCGTTTTCTTTTTGGAAGAACTCCTCAGTTACGACGTAATGTCTCAGTATTTTTGTTTTCGAAATTTTTGTTCAAACGAGTTGACAAATTTCTTTTACTTTTCATTAAGGTCCTCTATGTTTCTTCATCTTGAACAATTTAGCAGAGCATTTGTTTGGGGAAGAAAACATTGAAAATTTGTTAATTGGAAATTTGAGGCATTCCTTAATTCGTAGTCTTCTTTTCTTTGATTTCTTGACGTTCTATTTGGTAACAGAAGATGACAGTAGAATATTCGACGATTTTGCTTTTTGTAATCTGTCATGTAATGGAAATAAGCTCTTTCTCTCTCTCTCTCTCTCTCTCTCTCTCTTATGTATTGTTAAGTTATTATTAAATATCTTTATTTTTATACCCATATTATATTTTATGCATTTTGGAAAAGATCGAAAAAGTTTGCAAGTTTTCATCATGTTGTTTTCTTTAATTCTTTCGATGTTATATACTGATAAAAGTTTCTTTACAAAGCTCCCTTTACAGCTTTAATATACAAATTAATATCGATTGTCTTTTTTTCTAGCCGGCAGGCTAGAAAATAAGCTAAATTACAAATTTATATTGCTCTTCTTAAAATTTATCACATTATTCGTTTGTAATATAGTCCAGAAATGAAATTTCCCTTTGATCATCATAAGAGGCAAACAGTGCATTGAATTATTAATTAACGACGAAAGAGGATATTTCGCATCGGTGTTAATCGAGTGATTAAACCCATAGGAAGGATTCTGACCAACTTTCTCCGGAAGCTTCTGGCATTTTAATGAAGTTCGTTTAATCCACGAATCACCAGGGAATCAAGTCTGGAAATAAATCCTCATATCTCGATCGATTATTCCTTTCTTTTTGTTCTTCATCGCAGCGTGAATTATGGATGAATTCGTCGACACGATTATAAAAACATATATATAACGATTGAAATATTAATTTTTATATTCAGTGACGGAAAATACGATTGCATTTCGCGAGAATTATCATCTAGTTCGAATATTGTAATTAAAAAGCTGTTCACAATTTTGCTACGGTTTTAACATTTCGAAACCAACAACGTGTCTTTAGTCAACAATTGTATACTAAAATGGTCATTTAAAGATAAGTGTAATTTTCTTGATTTTCTGACCTTAATGCCATTTTATGTCGTTTGATGTCACGATGATGAAGAATAATATTTTAATGCGACAAAGTCAGTTTGGTCCAAAAGTCCAAGAAGTGGGACTCTTAAAAACAGCTTCTAAGCTGATGAAATTTTACAGAAAGGTACGAGTGTTGATATTATGACCACAATTACTTGTAGACTGATTATGAAAATACATATTTAGCTCAAATAAAAATCAAACAAAAGGACGATTTTGCTGCAACGATGTAAAAATTGCTTTCTGAATATTCAGCTGAATTTTTAAATCGTTAACAAGATTAAAAAGACACGAGTTATCATGTTCTTTTTTGGTAATCCGTGTACTGAGGTAACAAGTTGTATCATGAGGTTTCTCGTCTAGCGGTAATTATCACCGAATAGGAATATTAAGCCAATTTATATCTGTTCGAATCGAAACTATTCACCGCTGCTATGTATATTTAGTGGATACAATGCAACGATTTAGCAAACAATGCACGTGTTACTATCGATGCAAGTTCAGATTTCTAATTTCTGCGGGTCGAATGCAACGAGCGGAGAACGATTACGATCGCCCTCGTCGATTCGGCCTGTTCGGAATTTCGTTTAATCTCCGGAATACCGCAGTAATGCGGCTACCATCGGCTATTCTGCTAATAATTGCCTTCATTAATTAAAGAGTTTCCTACCAGTTTTAAGGAAATCTAAATAAATGTCTTACTTAGATATTCTGCGATTTCGAATAAATATTCTTTGCTTTTCGAGCCAATTTCTTATTCTTCCAATCTAGTATTATAAAAATAATTTACGTAAAAAGTATTTAAACCATCGTTCGTACTAGAACTATTTGAAAGTAAATTAATTCAGAATGGAAAGTAAATGTTCTATTGATTTCGATTGGATAAATATTCTATCCATATAAATGGAATATTCAATTTCGTCTTGACAATTTGCTATTAGACTTTTTAATTAAATAAGGTTAGACTTCAGTGAGTACATAAATTAAATTATTTAATTAGATATTTAAATCTTTATATTATATTCTAGAACAGGCATAGCGAACTTAAACAATAAAGGGTGAACGTTAAAATTGCAAAGAAAGAAATTTACGAACCATCAAAAATCAATTAGAATTTCCAGACTAACTTTTTGAACTTTATTTTCTCCTCGAAAAAAAATGTACACCACTTGAACCTTAACTTTCGCCCTCTGTCAACCTCCTCCTTCGCTGACGATTTTTCAACCCCCCAACATCTTACCCAAAAGATAACAATTCTTGTTTAGGTCCGATCGATCAGATCGATTATTCGTCGGAATAAGTGAGAACAATAATTCGATGACGTGTAAAATTCAATCGTTTTATTTAATTGACAAAGTGTTCATAATTGGCGGCGACACGGCACGCGCTCGCCACGCTATTAAATACGTGTACTGCGATAACAAATATGTACAGTTGATGGAGTCGAAACAGTACAATTAGAAATTAAATCATTACACAGTTAAAACGATAATGTGGCCATATTCAGGGCCGTATTATGGAAGAACTTGTAAATCCTCAAAAATTGGATCTCGGAACCTTCGGGTCTTTAAATTTTTGACAATCGAATCTTTGATTCTTAAAGTCTCTGAGAATAGAATACACTGAATAAGTTATAGAAGCCATTTGTGAGTTACATTTTCACTCTAAATTCTTATTAATGTAAATTATTAATGTAAGCTTTAATGGTTGACCAATTTTACGAGGCCACTATATCGATTCCACCAACACTGCACACGTAGAGTACGTAACAAACTAGTGATACACCTCAAGAATGATTAGGGGAGATAACGTTACTTCGTTCTCTGCATCCACTGAGGATAACCTCGTTCCTCCTCGCCTTCTTTTTTCTGTCCCTTTTTTCTTCGTCCTTTCCTTTGTCTTCGTATTCCTTTTTTTTTATTTTCATTAGTTATTTACAAACCACTGGAATCCGTGGGTATTGGCAACTAGAAGAAACTTACGTCCTAAAACGATCACACACGCACTCGTCATTGTACACGCTTCCTCTGCGAGCAGCCATTGTACGCCGACCAAGCATGCAAGCCAGTTAGACAAGCGAACATACAGACACGAGGGGGCTCGTCTTAGAAACTGCACGTGTCCAGTTGATTGTATCCATGGGTTGAGGAACGTTGACGCAAGTCGATGGTTCCGTGGAATATAGCTGAAAATTGGAAAGGATATTGCTTTCTTAAGCTGTTCATAGGAGTTTTAAGAGGTTAGGAATGACGCAGTAGTATATATGAATTACTGACACGTTTAGGAACTGGATAAAATTGTTTCTATGATAGCAGTTTGAGAAAGTCGGTTTAGTGGAATATATCTGAAAATCGAAAAAGGAGATTAATGTATCTGTCAGAGGAATTTGATGAAAAAATAGAATTCTCGTGAAGTAGAGAAGTTAGGTTAATACTAAGGAACAAAGCGAACGACAGTGAATTTGGATGTAACAGGTGCTTAAGGAAATAGAGAATACATAATATATCAACAATCTTTTTAACAGTTAGGGTTGCGGAAGGGTAGTCAAAATTAAACAAATTAATATTATATTTTTCAAATGTAATGTACCTTGAAGTTACATTATGTCAAACTCTTTGATAGTTTATCAGATATTTCACAGTTTTTAAATGATCAAAGACTAGATTAAGAGAAACTTCTTCTTGAACTTAAAATATTGATAAATATAATTTGAAAAGTCTGAATAAGGAACGAAGAAAGATAAGAGTTAATGATGTTTGGAATGATAATTATCGACGTTATAAATAAAGAAACTGATTCACTGCATAACTTAAACATTCTCAAAGTATAAAATATCAATTAATGAAAATATGGATGAACGAGGAGCTGGATGGAAAGTAAATAACCGCAGCACTCTATTGGAAGCACTATAATTGCTACCCATTAAACTGAAATCATAAATATATTATATACACCGAACGAATAGATTGCTGGATGAAGTTCTTAAAATTATGCACAGCGAGCTTCTAAAACGGTCAACATCGAAAAATATCGGGTCGACTATACAATGTGTGTATGTTCGTTATAAAAAGTCACAAGTCTTACGAGTTCTAGCATCAGAAATCACTTTAGCTTTCTGTATTTTCGTTTCTGATACTTGAGCAAACGAACGAGTTTAATCTTCATTTTCTTTTTCTTTCGAGCTATTTACAAAAATGAACCGTCCTCTTTGGCGCAAAAAGCATTTCATTCATTGACGAGAAAGGGTCGCTTCGTCGATAATAAATTCCAAATGGCGAACGTCGATTTATTGGCACTAACGTTGATCAGCGGCGCTAGTGTTGCCAACTTAGTGAATAATAAGGGGAACGTGCAGTTTCGAGACTCAACGTCTTACGTAATCGAATAGGTTGTTGGACAGACATAACTGTGTTTATACTACTTTCGATAACCTCCGGACGTCTTTTTAAATATACCAACGAGATACAAACTTTCTAGGTCCCTGTATGCATACAACCTTAATCAATGTACGCTCGAGGAGTGATTTTTCGGATGATTTAAAAATGTGAGCCATTCGCTTACCAAGTGATGATAACAATTGTTAACTTACGTGTATATTACATCAATTACGGTATAAGTACAAGAGATACAAAAGTGTCCCTCCTATTTTTCCCTTAATTTACATTTGGCAACAGGATTATTGGTCTTCTGGCTTTTCATAAAGATCCATTAACAGTTTGAAAAATCAACAAATTGAATGACAAATAACGCAACACAGAAGAAAAATGAAATTACCAAAAGTACAACGGTCACCACACATCATCTCAATTTCTTGTGTTATACAATTCCTACATGGAAACAACACACTCGCCAGTATTTCACCTGGTAGGCCCACGGCTCACCGTATAAAATGCGGATACGTGTGGAGTATTATCAACGACGAACACAACGAACGAGATCGACGGGGAAGAGGACGCGCGTGACTGAACATGATGATGGTTTGTTTTTCGGATTGAGGGGGAAAAAAGCGATGGACGAGCTTTGAACAATTATACCGACTATTTGCTCGAAAGCCGGCCGCACGAGGACATCCCTCATAGGGATACAAACTCGTGTGGCGGTTGTATGATTCGAGGTGGCGGCGGCGGCGATAATCGCAGGTCCGCGTCCGTTAGCGAGAACGCGGAACTCCCGTTGGCCGTTACGCGGGGCCCCATATTGTCGTAAGGCGAACAGAGGTCGCTGGATCGCAGCGCTCGTCGCGGCAGCGTCGCGAAGCTAGACACGCTGCTGGCCGCCGGAAGAGCCGAAGTCGTTTTGTTCACCACACCGCTAGTGCCATGAACAGGAATGTCCAAAAGATCGGGGTAACAACGATCGGAAGAATCCTGGGGCATTGACACGGAGATAAAGATGTTCCCGAAGATTCCAGCTGGTAGGACGCCACTAGTGAATTCTGGTGGGGGTGGTGGGAACATGGCGGCGCACGGTACAGCTCTCATAGCGGTCACGGAGCCACTGCTCACCTCTGGACGTAGTCTCTCTACGGTAACAGTGGCAGCGCTCATGGGGTCGCAAATGGACCCTCTCTCTGCCAGTTCCAGGTCACCTGTGCTACAAGCTTCCACTATACTGCCGTGACCACTGCCTCGATCGTTGCTATTTCCAGGTGTCGTGGTAGTCACAGACAGATCTAGAAGCTTCTTCTCCTGGTCACCAAAACTAGTGCTCCCCTGAAGCTTCACCTTTTCTCGAGCACGCTGTCGTCGAGTACCACCACACACGCACAAAGCCAACAGAACCGCAGAAATGGAAACACACAACGCAGCAGCTCCCCCACCGGCCAAAGTCACCCAGAGCAACCAGTTATCGCTCTGGGAGAGTGTGGGTGCCGTGTACACCCGCGGAATAGCAACACTGACGGTATCCCTGGCCAGACCGGCGATATTTTTGGCAAAACAAGAGTATTCTCCGGCGTCACCATCACTGGCGTTGTAGACGGTCAAGTTGTTCCACCTATCGGTGAGTCTACTGGTCGATGGGACTCGCTCATTGTAGGCCATATCGACGTCAGATGTCGCGTAGGCCACGTAGGTTCCCGAATAAGCCTGTTCGGTTAATTTGGTCGCGTTTACTGGACCTCCATTTAATTGCCACCAAACTTCAGGCTCTGGATCCCCCGTGGCTAGGCAGGCCAGGCTCAGGTTTCCATTAGTCTCTTCCTGAATACTACTGGCCAACACGAACACTTCAGGCTCACAGGCGAATTCTGCTGGTTTCACATCTTCCCACTTGCGACCTTCCAATCTCATCGGCGACGAACACACTTGAGGTACGGAGTACAGTTTGCTAGGTCTGCTAGGGATCAGCCAGATTCGGAAGTCTCTAAGTCTGCAATCGCAACTCCACTGGTTACCATCCAGTGTTAGAGTTTTCAAACGTGGCAAACTTGATATTACCGATACATCCAGATACTCCAATTCGTTGTGGTCTAACCTCAATGACTCTAGACCGGTCAGATGGACAAATGCTTCTCCATGAATCTCGGATAAGGAGCATCTCTGCAATTCCAAGTTCCTCAGATGTTGCAGAATCGGGAACTGGTGGCTTCTCAGCTTTCCCAATGGATTTCCGCTTAAGATCAGGATCCTCAGTCTTTCGTTGCCCAGAAAAGTGTCTGGTTCCAGCATCTCCACGTGATTATCGGAGAGATCGATTTCTACTAAGATCCTCATGTCTCTGAATGAGTCTGCGTGGATTTTATAAATTCCAGCGTTCCTCAGGAAGACCCTCTGCAGATTCACTAGGCCGGAACGTTTAAAGATCTCTGACTGCAACGCGGGAATTTTGTTTCCAGACAGGTCGAGGACCTGCATGTCAGGGTCCAAATTGGCGGGGAGCGAAGTTAGGCTAGCATTGTAGCATAAGGCGGATTTTTTGCCGGATGTCCACTTGCAACGGCACGTAGCAGGACAGTCGGTCCAGTCCGGAAACGCGACCGCTTTAGAGAGCAACGCGAATGTGCTGAGCAGAATGAAGAGGGCCAGCAGAATGCGCCCTCGCAGAGGGTGGTGCATTGCCCCTATCATGCCACTGTCCGTTTCTCTTTGGCTACTGCTAGTCGTCCCTGTGGATCCTTCCTTCGTCTATTAGAGATCTGAAAACAGAAAAGATTTTATGAAAAATTGGTTCAACCATGATTTTTTTTGGGTGAATCACCTACCCCTTTGTTCATTAGGAAACATTCTAGTTTTGTATAAGACATGATAATTGAAAAACATATTTCTGACATTTCTAACAATTATTACTTCAATTAATTATAACATTTTGACAGATACAGATCAATCTTTTTGTACTATTATGCTCTTACTAGTACAGCTTTAGTTAGGACCAATATTTTTAACCAGATCACTTATTAACCAATATGATTCTAAAAGTTATAGTATAAGTAGAGCACAATGGAACCGAAAAACACGTAACAAACTGTAGATTTTGTTACCTTTCGCGAGTCGAACTTTTCTTCGCGTGTACCGGGTGACCCATTTTAATTGTTACCCAGAGCAATACACGTTCTCGAAACTTTTCAACTAGTGACCGATTTCTGCGTACTGATAACTCTTCCTATCTATATTCATTCTTTACGTATGTAATAATGCAATGTAGAATTTAAGTGACAGCGTTCGAATTTATTATTTTGCCTCGTATGCTCGCGTCATTTTCTAAAGGTCATTGTATAATCGATATACATGATGGATATATTTCGGAAATGGCATCGTATCCGTCGAATATATTATACGTTGTTGAAAAAGTGGATACATGGGGAATTGAAGGTTTAGGGGAGCAACAGAATATTAAAAACGGTTGGCCGGAAATGTAGGTAGGGGTCTCTGGGGACCCTTGTTGTATCGATTCCAACAACAAGAAAATTGTATATAAATGGTACTTTTCTATTGCATAAATATCATTGTTATCTTTAAACCAATAGGAACAGTATATATAATACACTTAATTCTGTGTGTACACAGTTTAGATTTAGTAATATTAGTTCAGCAGTGAAACCAGGTCTATTTAGCGAAATTCTAACCACACGAATTGCAACATTTGCTATACAAATCAACAAACGAGATCTCGAGAACTTCTCTTTTAATTTATAGCATAATCAATCTTTCGTAAACAAGAGGACTTTTGTGGAAAAACATCAAGTTTCTCGCATAAATTGAAATAGGTCAGCCCCTAGACTGTGTGCATATGGACAATATGAAAACAAGGCACGAACGCGCGGTTCCTTTTGCAATATGTCCGCATTATTCTGCGTCCCGAAACATTTTCTCTAGAACACTTAAAAAACAACTTTGAACCTGTTGACTCTAACGCGAAACAGACCGAACGGGACTCTTCAGGAGAAGAAAAAACGGAGGGGAGGAGGAAGAGAGTGTTCAGATATTTCTATTCATCTTCATCGTCCCCTGTTTTTTTGCTTGTACGAGAACAAGAAGGCCAATTAACGAACTCGATCCGTTTCTCTTCTTCTTCTTTTCTTCTTCTCCGCGTAAAACAGCGAAAAAAAGGAAACGTGGCGTTATAAAGAAAATAATCGAGGGGAGGAAAAAGACCTGTCGATTACAAGGGGTGAAAAAGACTTTGAAAATGAACGACACTGTCGCATAATGCTGGAACGATCGAACGCTACGCGACACGCGTTGAATATGCTTCGAATCGCGCGCGCGTAGCATATAGAGCGTTTCAGAAAGGTGTTTTAAAGAAAGAGGTTAAGGAAGTGATTCCTTGCGAAGGAAGAAGATAAAAGCGAAGAATAAAGTTTTTGCATACAAAGCTTCAGCAGTTTTTGCAGGAAATTACTTTAAAAATTTGTAAAATATATGTACAGTGAGTTACAAAATTATTCATGAAGTTGGAAATTTGTGAGAAGTTTTATACGTAATAAGACTATGTAAAAGACTTTCCAACACTTTTTCTTATAGCAAAAAGCAAAAGCTGAAAGAAGTGATTTTTTGTGAAAAAAGATCAGATAAAGATATAGCGTAATATTTTTCGATATACTACGAAGGAATAAGCAGAGTACTTCACAACATCGTTTAGAATTTTCCAAATATACGAATTACATTTTGCAAGAATGTTTAAAATTTAATAGTAAAAAAATGTGTTCTTCTCCAAACTGTTACGTTAATTTTCAAAATTCTACGTTACACCGTAGATAATAGTCTATGAAACGAAAGGAATTTTTTATTTTAAAGGTTCCAGTTCTTGCCAGTAATAACAATCAATCATCTGTATTTTACTAGTAGTGATTTCAAACATAGGCGATAATTTTGCCTTTTTAAATATTTCTCTTTAAAAAAGAACGTAAAGTGGAGCTAAAAGCTATATTAATATTATCTACGAAAATTTGTGCTTTTTATTTCATAATTATTTATGAAGAATGACCCAAAAATACCCATATCTTTAGATACCTCAAGATGATATATCCTCTTCAATATGAAATGAAATCATATTATTTGCATATATGAATACTATTCCTGTGTGTCACGAAGTGAGTCGTTAGTGCTAACAGGCCGTACATAAAATTACACGTGATAATTTCTGGATTAACACGCTCTCTGCGAGGCTGTTCGCTCGTTAGAGAGAAACGGTCGCTACTTAACGCGTTATTGTGCGCCATTGCTCGAACAACACTCGCATTTGTCAGACTAGCCCGGCCTTAATGCCCAGTCGCCGAAATGTGACCAATTAAAACTCGTTACCGTTTGTCAATGACGCTAATTGTAGTCGATTTAGGAACGTTTAAACTTTAAAGAACGATCCCCTCTCTATAGTCTCGATAGAAGTCGTTAGTCGTTCAAGGCCACTCCCCCCACCACTATTCATTACGTAGGAGAGTCAGTTTTATGTTTCTATCAAGTTTCACTCTTTAATTTATATAATGAACTTGTAAGAAACATTTTTTAATTCTTTCATGTATTTTTTATGAAAAAATATGTAATCAGTTAACACACATGCTGTGATGTATGTCTGTTTGTTAGAAGAGTGACATAGTTAGGAGGAGATTTTTGAAAAAATTAATTTCAAATATAATTTGAATATAACCAAAAATGTAGTTAAGAAAGGAAATAATGTAGTTAAGAAATGAAAAAGTAACCTAGAAATCACTATGGGAATAAAATATTTTCGAAAGGTCTGCTATCGTTACACATTATCCACACAACAGAGGAAAAGTTATGTTAAAAAACCATTTTCATCGCTCGTTACAATATATTATACGAAAATTTCGTTATTTTCATTAATAAACGGAAGAGTTGGAAAAATTGGTACGTTAATCTAATTCATTAAAATACTGTAATATTTACAATATTTTAATGAGCTGTAGTTCGAGCTATATTACGCAAGAAATTACTGCCACATAATGGAATTTTCTCTTTTAAATTCCCAACCCCCTTGAGTTCCAATTAATAAATAGATTCAGATGACTTATTTTACCTAGCAACAAATTGCATAAACCGTACGTAATACGAAGAACACTCTATATATCCCCGTTAGAAATGAAATATCCTAAAGAATTGAAGTATTAAGATATAACAGGTTGGAACTTAATTTTCGAATAACTCGAACACGAAATGATGAACGGCTCGTGACGCGTCGTGAAATGGCACATCTGATAGATACTTAATCGTTCACATCAGGAACACAGGCGGTTAATTTATTTACATGATTATGAATATTAATGCGGTTGCAATTGAAATGGAAATTTCCTCGTAAGTGTTCAACGGAGTGTTTTAAACGTTGTTCGGTTCGATACTTCCCTCGGCAAGCACGAGCCAAGTTGTTGGTCGAAAAAGCGAATGGAATTAAGGGGGCAAGCTTGCTTGATAAAACGATATCAATGAATCATTCGCGAAATCCCGGGACTCCCATCTTTTATTACCTGCACATGTTGCTCGTAAAACGCGTTCGAACATTAGCCGCTACGTTAAAATGGAAACATCGTGTTGCGTGGAATTTGTCCCAACAAATTTCCAAACTTCCGTCCCGTCGAGAGTTCGAACAAACCTGTTCTTGAAACTCTACGATGCGATGTCTCAGAAACAACTGTACAGGACACTCGTCACCGACAAGAATTTACTATATTTCTACACGTAATGGTCACTCAGATTGTCGATATCAGACCTAGTAGATATCCTTAACAGTCTATTGGTAGCTTTAGATTACATGAGTGAGTGAAATAGTATTTTAGGTTACATTTGAGTTACATTATTCAATAGTAGAGAGTTCGCGGCGTCTGCCACGAAGATACTGAAAATAAAAGTATATTAAGTTTCACACCATCTAGTCTGTTTCATATGACTATAAAAACTTGATGCTAAACAAAATGTATATGGGGTCTGATAAACAAAACGTTTCATCGGAGAATAAGTGTATGCGCAAATACTTTTTTGTGGCCACTGTACACGTTGTGACGTCCAAGAGGAAGTCTAAATGTAATCCTATGCCTTAGAATACACAAGTGTATAGTATAGAAAAAATACTGTTTTACTTGTGCTCATATATCCGTAGTGTCAATTTTAAACATTCTTTTGTCCATCACGGTATAGCTTCACGCACAAAAATTAAAAACAAAGAAAGAAAAGAAACATACACGCATACGCAATAAAAAAGAGAAGAAAGAGGACTTGATTTAGAAGAAATGATACAAGAGGGAGAATATGCAGGAGGATGATACGGCATAAGTAAAACGGCAGACACCGAGACGCATGGTGTAGTTTGTATCATGCCATTCGATCGTGTCCAAGAGAAAGCTAGGTATCTTTCTCTTTCTCATTCTTTCTTGTCCTTTCGCCCTCCTTTTTTCTCCCTCTGTCTAACGATGCTCGGCTTATTCTTACTTGAGCGTCTCCTTTGGCCGCCACTAAGCATGCCGTCTGCGAATCTGAATGGGGCCGTCATGCCTGCGTGGACGCTTCCATTGTTTCTCAGGGGCTTTCATTTCGCCGACGGTCCTCCTTCGGGCATCACAAAGCCATTGTTGCCCGGGACTTCTTAGATTTCATTCTGATTAAGCCGCGCTGAGCGTGCACGCTGGCCCACTTTTCCAATTACAACCCCAGCCCCAGGATTAATCTGCAACAAAAACAATATCCACCTCCTGCAACATATTACGCTTTTAGGGGAAAAAATAAATACATCGTTTAATTTAAAAACATACTACTTAATTTGTTAATGCATTATAATAATTTAAGAGGAAGATAAAGTTCAATGTATAAAGTTGCATTTGCTGTTGAAATTTGCTGTTTGTTTTTTTGGCTACATAAAATGTGTATAGTCATATATGGTATTTTGCGAGACAAAGGGGAATCTTGAAGCGTTATGAGAAGCTGAAATTCCACAGGCATGTTCCGACATCGAGCCGCTTCCGGCCGCGCACACTAAGGCATATTAATTGCTGACGTACGCTAATGGTATGCCCGCGTAATACGCCGCGAAATTTATATCGATCATAAATTAGTCAGAAAGTCGCTTGGGAGCCGGCCAATAACTCTCAATATTGCGAAATTTTCGATAGAAAGTCGTTGAACCAGAGACAGAGTAGCAACAACCTGATAGACACCGATAGACCAACAGCAACAGTCAAACCCTTTATAAATATTATGAGAATCAATTATATACGTATTAAAAAAAGGAATAACCCTTAGAATCTATACAGCAATGACTAGAACGTGTACAAGACTTTATATGTAATATAAAATACTTGAAAAGGAAATTGGTGTGTATCGTACAAGCAAGAAATTCTGTAGTTAGGTTGACACAGGTTCGTTAAGAGGCAAGGGGCGGCCAGGCTGTGGTTCGACGCTCGATTCGACGCTCGATTACTCGAATCGACTGTGCCACGGTCCTCGCGGTGTCGTGTACGTGTCACTCGACTCCCCCGAGCGAGCTTTTGAGTGCATCGACCGCGGCAAATTCGCTTATACCACGTACTTGCATGAGAATCTGCGGACTCGACGAAAAATCCGTACGTTCCTCGCGGCCTGTTCTGACCAATCGCGTCGCCGCTCGCAGCCTCGTTGAAAAATTAAACACGAGAGAGCACACTGTACACCACCGTGTCCATCTCTCCTTATTTCATCTTCCACTTTTCTTTTTTCTTGATGCTTTCTTGTATTCTCGTCCTTTTTACCAGTTTCGTCCTTCCATTTATACGTACGTATGCTTCTTCCAAACGAGAGGTTGTCCAATTGATCAAAACCTCTTTTCGACTTAGATGTAAATTTGACGATGGTTAGCACCGAACAGAATTAGTCACATAAATGTGGACAAACACTGATCACGCGAACAGACACATTGCGGGTAATTGATTGATTGAACGAACAAACGAAGCCCGCAGAAAAGAGTGGAAACGGACCGACAGACAGCACGGTGCACTTGTCAGCTTCCTCTCCACGCGTAGTCTCGCGGCGCGTGAACGTGTATTCGCCCGTTCTCACGAGAGGACACCCCCCACCTGGTCCGCGAGGTCGTCGACTGGCATCGACGAGCTCTTTTCTATTATCCTCTTGGCCGATCAATCAATTCGGTCGCGCGAGACCTTTCGCGGATAAGGTCGAGCCACCACCTCATCGGTCCACCGTAACTGTTCCTTGGTTAGCCCCGAATCTCGTAAGGGATGCTACTCTTACAGATCGAGTGCTGCGACCGCGCCACGCCATCGAAGATCTTCATCCCCCGAGCTGGCCAAGTTTTCGCTACGGCACACGAGAGGCAATCCCACGCACACGTACTACACATACAGAGAGAGGAGATGCACACCGTACGCACGATTTAGATTTACGCACTAAAAAATTCACGGGAGAGCACGTTTCCTTCCGGCCACGCACACTTCTGGGATCGTGAAATCCCCGCGATTCCGTGCCACGCACACGCCACACGAAACCTGCAGATTTGCCGCAGAGGCCAGCGACACGGTGCCTCCGTATCCCCGTGTCTGTTCCTCTCGCTTCCCCCTCCCCCGCCCTTCCAACCCCTCCCCAGCAATGAAATTCTCCCTCTCCTTCCTCGCCCATCATGGTGGCGCGGTCGTTTCACCCGCCCTCTCGCTCCCTCATTACCCATAGCTGTCCCTTTTTGGCTCCCTTGCCGCATAGCCGTCCGCCGGCAGCACCGTCGAATTCTGGTTCAATGAAACCCATTCTCCCCGCACGAACGCCCTCTTTGGTTCTACGGAATCTTTCAACCCCTTTTCCGTTCGAGATCGTCGCTACACCCAGTAAGCGTTCACCATGCCAGTTCGATCAGTATTACGCTTTTCGTCAGTTGTGTTTTGCGAGGGAAATATGGCGAGGATTGGTGAACACGTTCCATGGTTTCTAACCTAAAAATCGGAATACGTTGGGAAGGTTCGCTGGAAGCCAATGAGAAACAGTGGTGGAACTAGGATATTTTTTGAGTCACGAAGTTATTTCTCTATTGTTGGTTTGACTTACCTCTTTTTACGTAGTAGGTCTCTAATTTATCGACTTGCGTGCGAGACACGAGTAGTAACTTGAAGGTTTCAGCCGGCGCCGTAGATATAGCACCGCAGTGGCGCTACAGTGTAAGACTCGTGGGGAATCCCACATGAGAAGACAAAGCGTGCGAGATAAAAGGATGTGGAACAGATTGATGGGATTACTCGCGTTGTTGAACGTGTTCACACGGAAGATAGGGTTTCGATGTCGTTATTTCCGTCTACGTTTTTCAGCATTTTATTACAAGAATATAGTATAAACTTTCGCTCGATATGTGTGTGTACATGTTAAGTATGTATGCATGTATGCATGTATGTTGTATGTTTTATGTATATGCAGGTGGCGGTATGAGTGGGCGTATAAGGCGCGAATTTCCATCACGCGCAAATCTTTAGTTTTTCTTTTTTTTTCTTCATTTCTTTTATACATATAGAATTCTCGTGTCTTTCGTTTCTATCCCCGTACCTATCATTATCGTCACGATCATCGTAGTCGTCAACGACCCCAACACAGGCCACGATAGTCATAGCTTTTTTTTCAATAGTTGATCGATATACGTATAATAATATATCTTGTGTTAATCTTACGTTTTTTTAAACCTTATCTCCGCTAAATTGTAATCTATATATAGGTATATCTTCTGTATATGTCTCTCTGTGTACCTGTCTGTGTAATCTGTGTATTCTTGTGTTTCTTTTTCTTGTTTTCTCGTTACTGGAAACATACTTGGCAATTCACGTCTAATAGTACAACGAAGCATTTTTCTTTTTTTTTTTTTTTTGTTAATCTTTCACGCTCTTCTTCGCGTCATTCTGGCTTCTCTTTTCTATTTCACACGTTCGTTCTCTCTTTCTCTCTTGCTCGTTCATTCGCTTCCGCGCGTTCTCTCTCTCTCTCTCTCTCTCGCTCTTCCTTTCAACGATACGCGCCACGATGGCCTCTGCTCGATCCGATCGACACGATGACCACTGGTCGCGCTCATTAATTGATATGTCAGTGGGTTTTTATCCTGTTAACTGCGTGGCTCCAGCTTGTCCCAGGGAAAGCGTAGTACACCTCCAGCCGCTGCCATAACTCGCTACGGGGTTATTTCCAGCTGTTGGCTGCAACAAATATAAAAATAACGTTAAGAATCTTCATCGAAATGATTTTGGTCAACTTCTATTATCAGATTCATTATCTATTCGTATGTAAATTAGGTCAAGTTCATTGGAATACAAAAGCCAGAAGGGTGATGGATTCAATTTGTTGAGGAGAATGGTTTGATCTAGAAAAATTGTATATGAAAGCTACATACATATTTTACTCGCGTTTTGGTTCGTGAAAGTCATAAGCCTATATCGCTAATCCTGTTGTTTTCAAATTCTTAAGGATTATGATCATGATAAATTAATGAAATTTGATAAGAGTAATCGTTCTCTGTCACTGTGTTAATTCATATTTGGTATGCCAATGAATATAACTTTTTGAGAGTCCTAAAGATTCTGATGGTATATAATAACAGCTAATTAATAACAAGGATCATATTTTGTCAAAATTTCTGTACCAATAGATACAATTTTTTGAAACACCTGAGGATTATGCTGGTAGATAATCAATTAATCATATGTAATAACAATCATTTTTTGTTACTAAATCAGAGAAGAACCGATTCTCCGGTTTTTATAATATGCACTAGAATATCAAGCTCCTCTCATAAGAAAAAATTATCTTCTACCGCCATCTGTTGTTTCACACATTACAATTCTGATTACCTTGCGTGCCATTTTATTCATAGCCTACTGTTAGCAGAAAGTTACACAGTAACCGATATATTTAATGTGCCAGCACGTTCCCAGTATTCTACCATTACCATTCCCATCAACACCTGTTATCAGTAACTGGAAACAAAACATCCAACTCGATGGCCATTTTTGCCCAACAGAGAGCCGCAGAAAATTAGTCGGTGGACAACTGGCGCAACAGTCGTTCTAGCTTTGTATCCGAACGAACTTTTCCCATTTCACGTGGAACCGAGGCGGCAACCAGCTTTTCATACCTTTGTAGTATATGTCCCTATTCATCGTCGGACAGTTCTTCGGTCCCTGAAGAGGAAAAAGTTTCCAGACAATTATAACGGGTTATCGCACGGTTGAAGGAACTCGTATACGGGAAAAGCGTTACCTGAATGTTGAAGTCGATGTTCGTTCGAACGGGACGATGATGAAGCGGTTGGGGCGGTCTGAAATTATTCCCAAGCGGCGCGTTCGGATGATCCTTGTCCCCTTGCATCAATTGTCGCAGCGCGAGAAGCTGCAACGAATCGAGTCAATATCACTTTCCTTGTTTTATCCCCTCGCGTCTTTGCTTCCTTCTTTTTCCAGGCTTTGTATTCTTTCTTTTTTTTTCTTTGCTTTTTGCTCGAGTGAAAGATTAATAACCTGAAAGCTTTGAAAGTTGAGGTTTTTAACGGCGATCGTGCAGATTGATTCGTTTGATTTTTTTTTTAGCGACGGAGATTGATGTGTTTGATTCTTTTTTTGCCGATCGAGTTACTTTCAATTGGATTATTTTATCGAAGAACGGGAGATTGAAATATGAGGTTGGGATCGTAATTTTAAACTTTCGATGTTTCGATCGTTCCCACGAATACTTTGAAAGTTAAGCATTTTAATAGACGTCGTGCAGCTGATTTGTTTGATTCTTAACAGTAAAATATTTTTAATTGAAACGAGGGGGAGATTGTAATTTTGAACTAACATAGGTTTCGTCTTTGATGTTTCGCTTTTAAAAGTTAAAATCTTCAATGGATATAAAGAATAACAAAATTTTGGTATACTTCCTGCAAAATATTATTGCAATGTATCAAAGGGTACGTTTCTATTCGATTAAATTAATCTGTTAATCAAAAAGCAGACATTTTCAACAAGAGTAATAGAAAATCAATGAAAGTTTCGCTAAAACGATAATATTATACATTAACGTGTTTAACAAATTATTAAAGAATCTGCGACAGAATCGAAATTTCAGGAATGTTGCACCTCAAGTAACACGCTTGAAATAATAACGTTCCATTAACCTTTCTAATAAAAGCAGAGTGCGAACTAATCTGATTAATTTTGTACGAATTATCGGCCGACGAAAATGAAGTAAATACGACACCCTGTTCTTTATAGTCTTTGCATTTTATAATGACTTAATGGCCCAAACAGACTCCGTGAGCCAACAAGCTACCAGCACCTACTACTACAGAACGCCTATTATAGATATTGATTTATCGATTTATCAATTTTGAGAAACTACAACACCGACGATCGTAGTTCTTGTTCTTATCGCTTTTGCATTCTGCTCTTTCGAGACGACCTTTCCCTCCTAACGGCTTAATAGCTTGAAAGTTAAGGTCCTCGATGCCTGTGCTATACAACAGCAGTTATACGTATCAGCTCTTTGACTTTTGACAGGAATATTTCATTACAACACCTGCTCGTCCTTCCCATATTTCAAACTCCTGTTTAACCTCGTTTGATTATCCAGTCGGGGAAAATTGCAATTAGTTTATTAAAAAAGTTTGTTAAAATTCATACCCAATTACGAACTTTTAGAGCTCGTTTTACTGAAATATAAAATACCAAGTTTGATGATAATTATTTATGATGGGGCGCATCTCGCCGATTTCAATGACCTCGAAATATGTTGTCAAGGTATTTATTCTGAACAAATTTTCCCTATAGATGCTGTCCTCGTTCGGCCTTATTCTAAGAAATATACGCAAGAATATTTCTATCACTATGTATTAAGTTGTATCTGTTGAATTATGCATGATCCGTTTTGTAGTAATAGAACTAAATGGAGCATATATAACTCAATAAAATAATATAAAACAAACGGTGTGTTGTGCATCTACTATCACCTTATAAAACGAAATATACTTTTCGGACAACCTGATACTTTTAATACAGTAGAGCTCTCCTTATCCGAATACCTTAATATTCGAACGTTCTATAATAATAATATAAAAATAAAAGTAATATTAATATTATCCGAATGCTCTATCAACCAAACGTAATATTTCCCAGGAACAGATGTCTTTTCGCGTTTCAAATATGTACGTATTTTACTAATGTTCATATAGAATATATTCTTTCCTTTATTCGACTGAGCATTCGTGGCATTCGGAAAAGCACTTCGATGGCTCGAAGTACGAAAAGAATGTAACTATATGCAGTCATATTATATGTTAAATTACATATTATAAATCCTAAAAAGATGTGGGATCCGTAAATAGATAAGGAAACTATCGATTAACCTCAATCTGTATGTGAATAAATAAAATTTCATATCAGAAAAGTGATTATCTCACTATCCAAAAATTCCATCGTAATAACATTTTTGTTTCCCTATTACACAAAGGAAATTCTACTGTACTGTATATTCGTTAAGATTTTCATCTGAATTAAGGTTTATTTCAATTAATAAGAAATAAATATATATTAAGCTTCACAATTGTTAAATTTATTGCTACGTATTATAATTATGTATATATAATATATAAATATGTACATCTGTACGAAGAAAAATGAAAATATTCCGGGCGATGTCACCTCGTTAGAAAAATCAGGCTCGAAAATGTGAGCTGGAAAAAGTGGGCTAATAATCGACGCGTCGACATCACGGGACGCTCTTTTCGCTCTAATGGAGGGCCACGAGGTCGGGATAAGCTTACTAGAATATTCGATACACCGTGTGCACCGGTGGTTTTCCTGGTTGGATTTTTTTCGGTGTAACGAGCAATACGCTGCGTGCATGTGGGTTCTTCCCCGTACGTGTGTCGTTTGTTTGTGTGCTCGGTTATTTTGCATCCCTTTGATGTCGCCCCCTGGGTAACTTGCCCCGAAAAATACTAGCCACGTAATCTCGGCCCTCTGTTTTAGCAAGTATAATTTCTCGCACGCCACCGGCGCTGTCCCCGATAAATTTATTAAAATGCATCGCCGCCACCCTCTGTGGATACGTAAATCATCCCGCGAAAAGTGGCTGTTAAATCATCGATCAACGTGCGGTCGTCCTCTCCTCGATATCGCCGCGAATAAATTAGTTTCGCCACGAAACTTTCGACATCCAGTTTTTCCATCGTCCAACTTTAGTCCCTTCTTTTTTTCATTCTAGCTTTGATTTTTATTTACGGTTAAACGATCGAATATTGATTGCATTTTTTTATGGTTTTCGCGGTTTCTTTCTCAGTATTTAGCTTTTACGAGGGTGTGGAATTGGTCGAAGGGACGATAGATTAAATTTGTTATTATTACACGAAGTTATGGGTTGTTATATCTTTTCCTTTTATCTACAGCCGTACAATGGTTTGGGAGTATCGATTGATTGCATTGTTCTCCTTTTATTCTTTTGATCTTTTTACTGTTATATATTCAAGTAGATTCCCGGGATAGAAAACGTAATCAAGGTGAAAAGGGATTAGGGTAGTAGCTTAAATTTGATGTTATCGTATGCGGTTCTCGAGCGTCAAATTTTATCATATTTTTCTGATTGTTGTGTAAATGCCTGTGATTATTCTAACGTTTTTTGCGGATTCCATTTTTTCAGTTATATTGATATACAAAAGACGTGAATTTGCATAAACATCTGAAGTTTAATGACACCCTCATAATCACCGCGACGTACCGGAAGCTTATCAACGCATATTTCGCAATATCTTCTATTTAACGTTTAAAACCAAAATACTCAGCGTTATTCGAAACATGTTTCATAATGGAAGTAATAGAATATCCCGAAGATTAAAATCGCTAGGTTATAACCTATTTGTAGAATAATTCGATCAATAATTTAGAATAATTAGATCAATTTTAGAATAAATATATCTCGGTATTTTCGTACACAAATTTTTATATTCTGCAGGGTGTTCGACTATACTGTTTCAACATAATTTAAGGGGTGTTTCTTGACGCTGAAATAAGACGAAAATGAAGAATAAAAAAATTGCGTTTTCAGCTTTGTATAAAATTTGATCAGTCAAATTTAGACGCTTCATTAGTAATGATTGTAATATTGATTTGCGAAGAAACATATATTTTTTTGTCTATATAACATTTCCTTCTACATTTAAAAAGGTAATCTATCTGAAATTAAACATTCCATAAAAAGAAAAAATAAAATTAACCTCCACCTGTAAACCACTTTTCACCACCATGCAACCATACAATTTTTTATCTAATTATTCAATTCCTTATATGAAACTTCCCCTTATAGATATTCGATTATTCATAGTTGATCATTCCACTAAAAAAAAAAAAGAAAAAAGAAAAATCAATCTCCATCTATGCAAAAACAATTCAAAAATATACTATTATTCGAAAAACTTTTTTTATCTAATGTTTCCCTTCATCACCTAATCTAATAAATACACGCGTTATTTTAATCACCAAAATTATCCTAGTCTAAATACAATTTACCCCCGTCACCCAGAAAACCATTTCTCTCAAATTAAAAAACGAGTTTCACGTTCACTGACCGATTCTTCCACTTTGCTCGGTAACAAAGCGCATTTTTATATTACCGATCATATCGAGCGCTTTGTCCGAGGCACTGGAATTAAAATCATATCTCGTACACCGGCGTATCGAGATTAATTCCCCCTTTAAAGAGCTCAATTCGGAATCGTTCGACCGGCAAAGCGACGTTTCCGTCAGGAAGTCAATAGACCTCGATCCATTTTATTCGCGTCTCAGACGTTGTTTGCACGCGTTTGTTTTCTTTTTTCCTTTTCTCTCGCTCTTTTTTCCTTCTCCTCCTTTCCTTTTCAAAGGCTTCGTATCGTTCTGCATATCGATACGAACGAGTTTCTCGATGATAATACGCGATGCATCGATTACCGATTCGCTGGCCGGTAATATTAAAATACGAATCTGACGGCGGGAACACGCGAGACACGAAAAAGGGATGAAGTTTTTCCCGACTTTCTGAAAGACAGAGGGAGGGCGGAGAGGCAGACAGACAGACAGAGACAGAGAGGGAGAATCGTGATAAACGATCCATTTGGCTGATTGATCCGCAGACAGATAGATCTATTATGCAGCGAATGAAAACGACGAGTCGACTGCCCGTTTTGAAAAATTATGCACTGTATGCAATTGAGATCGGCTGTCGCGTCATTGCCGCGATCGAGAATGACGAACAACTGCGAGGCAAGTGGTGTACTAATATGTTGGAAGTGAATTTTTCGAGTAAACTCTGTTGAGGTTTTTGAATTTTTGTATTGCAATCTTGTTTTAATAAAAATTCCTGAAATGTTTGAAGGAAAACTAGCAAAGGATTGAAGTTCAAAACGAGTTTTTCATACTTTTCTACGAACTAGATAAGGAAGTTTTTATGCCTCATTGCCATTCTCGAATTTTTATGTCCGTTTTTTCTTTCATTTTAATAAAATAACTTTTAATGGTTTTTTAAGCTTCCTAGAGAGCTATTTCTTTTTATCCTCGTAATTGAAATGAATTCAAAGTTTCGTTTTAGCTAAGTTGAAGTTACTGTGTTAAGAAATTCCCTCTTATTTTAAACACGTAGGATGAGTAACTTAATTGACATTGATTAATTTAAAATATTTCTGTCGAGAAAATATGGATCGTCTGAAATAATTTCACAAATATACAAACTCACAAATACCATATAAACAGTATAGGTGTATATTTATATATTTAGCTGGCCTATCGCAACGAACTGCCAGATAACTGAATTTCCTACGCTATGATCGAATTAAAGGAAAAAAAGATCAACGACACGGAACTGTCCATTAAACTCTGCCTGCTTCGCTATATAATTCTTTATGAGTAGCTTCGAAACCGAATCTTTACATTGTAATTCACTGCCTTAACTTGCCAAATCAGCCATTCTGAAAAGAAAATTAAAATGGGAAAAGAATGGAAAGGAAGAATGAAAAGCAAAAAAAAAAAAAAAAAAAAAAATACATTAAGACATCAAAGCGTGATAAGGAACTCACGTAAACCAATTTTCTTGGTCTGTGCGTGCTACGTGGCGCGCGAGATTACGCCCGCCGTTGGCCACGTGAAATCGTTAAAAGAACATCAGAAACTGCTTTCGTGCGTGAGTTACTACGATTTTTCAAATCGTTGGGGCTCCAAATGCGGGCCTCATCAGTGACGACCGCAGAAACGAAATAAGGTTCTAGTTGCCGGGATTGCGGTCTTTCAATTGTTGAGAAATTGAAAAAGAACTAGAGAGAAAAAGCGATAAGTACAAGCATCGAGAATTATTCAAAATTACTATTATTTTAATTTACATAATTGATATAATTTTGATTAAAAATTGTATTGATATCTTATCAGATAGTAATTGAGAATAATAAATGTTTCAATGAATTTTTCGTTGTCGTGATCGACATAACATTTTGACCAACTTAATTTCACTCGACTAATAAGTTGAACAACAACCAATCAAGTATTTCCGCCACTCAAAGGTTATCGTAACATCGCTGAGAACATATTCACCGCATGCTTCAACAATCGAACTGCAGAGAACCTAAACCTCCTCTGGCTAACTTGAAGCCGGTCATCGAACAGTAGCAAATTAACCCTTGTTCGTAGTCATAGAGAACGAAGATCAGCAGAAGCTGCATAGCCAGCTATGGAAACTTCAAAGTTGGATCAATGTAATTCCTATCCGCAATGGCGCTATGTGATGGTCGATATTCAACGACTGCGTCTTGATGTCGCTACTCTCGATTCAATGTGCATAATTTTATATAATATAATATAAGATATAGTTGTTTCAATCAAAATTGTAATTTTAAAACTAGAATACGTTTCACTAAGTGTCAATAATATCGCAAAAATTATGACAATTCACTAGTAACATTGTAACAGTTACCTTACAACATATTGCAAGTCTTAAAATGGTTAAAATTGCATATGGTAACAATTAGGAAACTTTTAGAAAAAAAATCACCAAACCATTAAGTTCGATACCATGCGGGCGAATGTGCACACACACACATATACGCATATTCAATGAAAATTTCACCCTCACCTGCTGCTTTGTGATGTATATCGGCTTGTTCAGGATGATCCACGTGGTGGTCTCGTGGCAGGCCGGCATCGTGATGGAGCCGTCGTACGTCATGTAATATTTCGTGTCCGGCAGCAGTTCTCGTACCACGAAACGTTTAATCTCCATCGCCTGGCCTGCGTGCAATCGGTTCGATCGATAACATGACGATCCGACAGCCACCGTGACGCGCATACGTACCCCAATTAGCATTGGCGTTCCTTAACATGCGCCTCTAACGCCTGATATTACACTTTTATATGTACTCTGTGTACTTCGTGTTGTTAATGGCCGAAAGAAATATTCAAAGAAGCCCGCGGCGCGCTCTCGATCGATAATGCCATGAAAACAGCATTGATCCAGAGAGCGTCTCGAGCGTTTTCTTCGACTGTGAATCGCGAAACCGATTCTTCGCGTAGCTTTTCTGGAGGTACATACTTATGCGCGTGAATTTTATTCTTACGTGAGAGATTCTAGTTTGGAAAGGATTTCTGAGCTTTTGCAAGAAGAAATTAAAGGTAATTCACTTTCCGTTTGTTACCGGGTAATCTCTGACTTTGTTTCTGTTGAAGTTATGTTTGAGGTTAGATTCGACGTCCGTGTCGATCGAATGTTAGTTCGTAGCGTTGAGTCTTTGTGAAATTCCCTGCGATACGAGTGAAATACCGTTTACAATAAGGAAATAGTAAGCGCTATCATGTTACAAGATCACGTTTGTATCGAATACCCATGCATATTTTTGTATTTAGTATGTAATTTCTTTTATGATATTTATATCGATTGAATGTTTGTGTGGTTCTTTGTTTAGCGTAGAATCGTTCAACGTTCCGTATTATTTAAACGTTTTATGTGGGTCGTTGTTGTATTTAACTTAGAATCTTTATAGAATTGACTATAATATCCGTATACCATTGAGAACCCGTTAAAGATAAAGGAATAAAGTATTATATTTGGCTGTGTTTTAGTCTGTGAATATTAATTCCTACGATTAATCCTTTGTGAGCTGAATATTCTAACCTACAACACTTCCTATACACGACGTGATACTGTGTACCACGCGATCGCTATTATTGCCAGCGTAATACCTATCACGATTTTACATGCTGATCAAGGTATCAATCAATTTATTACACGCATATTTAAATTATTCTTTTTAATGCAGTAATATATAAACTCAGGTAAAATATATAACACTCGCTTTTCCACTATTTGCCAAACACGTATGTGACAGAGTGACGAGGTTATAAAGCTATATGCGATGCTCATGAAATTCATCGAATCGATATACGCGTCCGTACCGTATAAAGGGTTAATTATTTAGAATTTGAGGTGTATATCCATGCTATTCCTGCTTCGCCTGCTGTACAAAATGTCAATTAACCATGACACGCGTAACGAAGTTATTCTTTTAACTTTGTATGATGTGAAATTAAATAACGTTCGTTGAACGCGCATCTTTGTTCGAAACGCGTGCGTCAATAGCACACAAAGGATTAATTATATAAAATTTCCGTATTTATACTTTCTATTATTATATTACTAACTTTCTAAAACAAACAACAGAAATATCAGGTAGTCAATACACGTTTTATTATTAAAGCTATCATTTTTCGATTTTATGAAATCATGTGAAATGAATGAAATGTGTATTTTGATTTGAAACGTGTGTATTCATAATACACAAAGGATTAACCCGTTAGGGATCAAGCAGTTAAATAATGTGAAATTTTTATTTAACAAATGCATAATAAAATAACTTTCATATTGATTTTATCGAGATACAAAAAATGTATTAGAATATAGATAATATTTGTAGAATAATTGTAGAATTGCATAAACTTTTTCTAATTGGAAAAGGATAGTTTGTATCACAGTACCAATGTATATATTAAATGAAAGAAATGAATTTATAGAAATTTCATAAAATGAAAAAAAGCAATAATAATGAAGAAAATATTCTGCAAATCTTTGAGATGATCTATTTATATAATCTCAATGGTAAAACGTGCTTCGATATAGGAAATTAATTAAAATTTTTAAGAAAATGCTTTAAAATATGCCGATCTATAACTGGTTGATTACTCGAAATTACATATATTTACTTTCGGTACAATAAATTTTTTCGATCAAGGACGAGCTAATTATGCAAATGGTGTGTGCTAGTCGGCTATCGATATCACGTGCAAATAATCGGCGAAAAAATCCTCTTTCGACGTCGATAGCGATCGTTTACTCCGTCTGATTTTATTTGGAGCAAGCAATATCTTTAATTAGCTGATGCACCCCCAGAGAAGAGTCCTCTCCCCTTTTATTTTCAACTCGCATTACTGTTTTCGTTTGACGTGTTTCACCGGAAAAGATGCCTTTTTCTCGGCAATCGGAATCAATTAGTTTGCAATTAACGTGGCCGTCGTTGAGAACGACGACTTAAACTGGTGATTATACGAGGAACAATTTGAAACGAGAATGCGACGATAAAGTAGGATTTAATAGCTGAAATCGTTTTGGTTATTAACATACAATTTAATTTTTAAAGATCCCTCGTCCTTTTTTTTTAATTCTTTTTCGTTATGGTCCATTCACTTATACATTTACAATGCTGGATAAAACAAAGCATAAAATTGCTACTAAAATTGGTACTTGTGTATGAGCATTGGTAATTTCTCTATTAGACATTTTTTGCCGTATTGATGAAAGTAATTTATATAGGGGCATGCATTGTATGTATTCGTTGCTGTTGTTAAATACAACTCCGTTTCGTAATATTACAGTGACATTTTGTATTACTTGCATTCTTTTGTCCATCACTGTATATATGTATAATAAATGAGTACGAATCTAGAAAATTATTCTGCGAATAGCATTATATTTTCCAAGTGTAATTTACTCAAATCAAAGTAATTTTTATTTATATTCTGCTTATCGATATAATGGAATGTTTATAAAATTTCCGAAGACGAAAACAAAAGGCCAATAATGCACGGGGATTGATTTAAAGTTCTTATTTTCAATGTGTAACTTTAAGTAGGTAGAAAAACTGTCGTTTAAAAATTCATCTGGCCGTAATCTAATGTTAATAACAAATAGAAGTTAAATATATTAAATTCATCTTCGATATATAATGTGAAATTAAAATAGAAAGTCATGAAATTTGTTTTCAAGCATCATACACGATCATAGACGGTCTTTGCTGTTGAAAAGTAATTAAAATTTGCTTTTTGCGAGCCACCTTTATGAACCTCTCTTAATTAACTTTTTTTTTTTTGTTCTATTGACACATTCGCAGTGGCTGACGTAAAATTACGTCTTTTCATAAGCCACAGCTGGTTGCAGCTGGCGTAATTTTGGAAGATAACAGAGATATAAGAAAACAGTTTGAAACTATAAACGAACTTGAAAATTCTATAGATATATTCACTTCTTATCTTTGTTTTTTTCAAATTTATTATTTTCATTGCAAATCTTTTGGTGATAAGTTTCTAATTATGAATATGTAACAGAAGTAACATTTATTTTTACAGCTTAAAATATATATTATTTCTACTAATAACGCGACAACCAGCCATTGACTTATCTCTTGAAAAATAAATTACCAGCTGCAAAAGTGTCAATTCAAATGCATAATTAAATAACATATTCGATTTGATCGTAATTGCGTATTCAATTGGATTAAAGTATCCTACAGGGTGTACCCAAAATGGTTTAATCGAACTGATTGAGTCTATTTCACGAATTATCTTAATGAAAAAATAAATCGATATTCACGAATTAACTTTCGTCCAGCGAAAGTGTAGAGATTCTGGTTGTCACGAGCGTTGAATATTTTCCTTCCTTCTTTTTTTTTTTTTTTTTTTTTTTTTTACCGATAAAACGAACTGAAACGGTTTTTCGCGATAATGAAATTTAAAAATGAAATCGTTCATATAGGTTGATAGGGGGTAATAATACGTGGATGTAACTTACAAAGTAATTAAATTTGCAGTTCGGCTGGAAAGATTGAAAATACCCTGTGTAACCTTTGCCTCGTGAAAGTTGAATAATCTCGTAAAACGAGCCAATTTAAAAGCAATTTGAAAGAAGCAATTTATGTATGAACCACTTATTTGTCAAACCAGTTAACTCCATAAAACGAAATTTATAGAAAATTAATGAAATTACGCAAGATAAGCATCGATCTTTTCAAGCACTTTGACACTGAAATTTGAAAAATTTCGACAACACCAACCTAACCACTTTGGCTTGTGAATGTTCATATGCAAGTTCCTCTTAATTATTCAATTAACAGGATGCCTGTTAATTAAAGTACCATATTTAGAAGGAACTCACGTATGTATGTGCATAGAGTATGCGTGAAACGTATCGTGGATTTCGATCAAACATATTCCAGGCACACCCTTCGCACTGTGTATCGCGAAGCAGCGCGTGGAAACTCGATTTCCTCGAGAAATTCGAGTCCGGTCGGGTGTATTAAATTACTGACGGTCTCACCTCCGTATCTGATCTTATCCAGCTGTTCGGTGAATATTCGTAGCTCCGGGTTCGAAAGGTCTCCAACCTGAAAGCCAACCAGCACACAGGCTGTATCTATCGGCTATCGCTTACCGCGATCGTTTTACGTTTAGCCGATCTTTCGCTGAATGGCCCGTGAAAAATAATACGTAAGCGGGCCTGTGGCCTGTGAGAGATTAGACATGGAGGAGAAGTACCTGGAGGAGAAGCGACACCGCCACGATCCCCTGCGCTCGCTGCAACGCGTCCGAGAAGTTGTTGTATAGTTGCGAGTTGAAGCCGAATATCTGCAACTGTTTTCAAACAGAAATTAGGAAATTGGATTAGTAGCGATAGCTGCGAGTAAGACAAGTTGTGATGTTTGTATCATATCGAGTAGCTGCGATTTCGCTTAACTTCTATATAGTCGATTAAATAGACAAATTGAACTTCTCAATACGAAAATCAAGCTTTTCAATAATGAATAGGGTGATCAATATCCTTGATTTCATGAAACTTTTAAGTAGCTCGTATGCTTTGCCAGAGCAATAGCGAGGCTTCCAAGCGATGAAAGGTTATGGCTTATAAAGCTTGCGTAAAAGATAAGTAACGTAGCAAATTGCTGGAAGATAGGAAAAATGAAGAGTGATGTGTAGAAGATAAATAATAGTAGATCGTTGGTATGTAGATGCAGGTAGCACGGCGGTGTAGGTTTTCAGAAGTTTGAGGTGCGTACGATCAAATAGAGCTTCTGGATAGTTTGAATAAAAAGGATATGGCCAGCGGTCAATCGAATGGGAGAGTTTTCAGGTAACTGGAAGTCTGAATATTTTGATGAAAAATAAATTCGTGTAAAAAATTAATAGTATAGTGAATTATTAGAAAATAATGAAGATGAATAATGCAGTGAACTATTGGTAAACAGAAATAACGTGGTGGCGCTTCTAGTTGTAAGTAGTTTGAGACGCAAGCGATCAGACAGAGGCTGTGAGTAGTTTAAGTCGTTTATCGGCCAGACAAAAAGTTCCCAGCAATAAACGGAATGACGAAACATTTATGTACGTAGCTTTATGGACTTTTAAAATATTAAAGGGTTAAATATTTTGAAGAATCACCAAAGATAATCTTCAAAGGGTTCGTTTACTTTTAAAGGAATATGGATGCGGACTTAAACAATTTAAGCTGGCAACAAGTTTTAAGAGGATTTGTTCCACTTAAGCCTGCACCGTTCAAACCCTTTACCCACTGATGAATTTCTAATGAATAATCCAGCGAGTGATTTCTTTTTTTCTTTAACACGGCGGAGTTCGATCGAAAAGCACAAATTAAAATGAATGCAGAGGAACGAAGTGCCATCGTGAACGCGAATCAACCTTTCATTGTCCGATTTTATTTCATTTCACGCGACATTCGTGATAGAAAAAATATATATATATATATATATATATATATATTCTTTTCAATGTTATCTATCGCAGATTATTCTACTCTCACCGCATCGAACATTTTATAATAAAAAAGGAGGAATTTCGTCGTTTCCATGGTTGATTTTTGTCTCGCCTCGGGCGAATTTGCCACGAAATATTCCGCGAAAATAACCGGAACAATGAAATTTTGGAAATTCTCTCGACGCTTTTCAACAAACAAATTTGCAAAGTTAATAAAACATTAATCATCCGGTTGAAATCATCGCACTTTTTCGCAAAATTCGTCGTCGAAGAAACGGCTATGGTGCTAAGGATAGAGATGAAATCAAGTTCAATATGTATAATATTGCTTAGAAATATCCGGATATTTTGATCAATCTGCAGTAACGGTATATAAATTTTACAAATGTATAGAAATGAATGATGAATTAGCAGTCAGAAGCAATACTCGTTAAATTTTTATAAAGTCATCAGACTATAATATTAAATTATATTGGAATTAAATAATATAATAACAATATATTTTATTATTTACTACACTGCTTCGAGTATGTTTAATAAAATATTATCACATAATTGTATCAGTGTCAGAAGCTTTTGCATCAATTTAAAAGATCCTTCTTAACCTGATTTGTAATTAGAATAGGCCAAATATTCCATTAGTTTCCATCATAAAATTAGATATGTTGTGTTTAAAATATTCTTTCGCGTTTTCAATAATTCTTAATCTGGGCAAACTTTACCATTATTATGAGTTTACCAGAGTGTCTGAATACTTATGAGCCAGTAGTATACTTGAGCCTATCACTAAAAGTGCTGGAGGAATGGTCGTCTCGTCACGCGAATAAACCGGCCGCCATATTAGCAAAGTTTTATAATTTTTTCAAATTCCGTGTCGACCAACTTTTCCAACGTCGATGTAACAGGAACCCGCAAACTGTTAAAAGCTATACGTTTTCGCGGGCCACACGTATATCGCGAGCCTATACCGGTAACCTAGTTCGCTAGTTCTGACCCAGTTCGAAGATTAATACTTCGAACGTGGAATGAGAAAAAAAAAAATAAAAGAGGAAAGAAAGGGAAGAAGAAAAAAGATAGAGGGCGGTGCTTTCACGTTAATCAGTTCCAGTTACGTGATCAAGTGAATAAAAGTCGTCGTCTAATCGGCGAGTATAAGAATCTGCAGATAGACGGATACGTATCGAAGAAAGATCGATAATCGGATGTCCAGGAGGCTAGGCTTTCTGATAGAGGCCGATAGTCTTGGCCACTCGATCCATGAGATTAGCGAAGATCAGTTGTTGGAACAGAGAAGTCGATGTTGCAGCTTTTCAAGGCGACGTCGATGTCTACTTCTCACTTTTTATTTCTCTTCCTGTTTTTGTGAAACATTCCTGTTGATTTGATTTTCCAGTAAATTGTGTATTCCTTCGTATAACAACTTTCTTTGAAATTTCACTTCCTGTTAATTCTCAAGCTTTCATCTCTTGTTCTCGTTTCTTTAAATTCTTTGTCGGTGTAATGTTAGGTTACATATCATACTTCTTTTATATTTCTGTTTCTAACTTGGCGAAATACCTGTTATTTTTCGGAGATCTTTTATTCTTTGGTCTAATTAAGTCTTGAGTTTTATTTCATGTTATATATATATATATATATATATATATATATATATATATTTTAGCAAGGCTTCATTTTATAAAAATTTGCTGACAATTTAATATTATTTTCGTGAAACGTTTCTGTTCATTTCGTTTTGCGTTTTATTCTTTCGTCAAAGAACTCTTCCGTAGGCTCTATTTTCTATTGTTTCCTTTATAGTATCTAGCGTTTTTGCCACGCCTCTGTTGTTTGAAATTTATTGTTGATTCAATATTAAGTTACGTTTTTAACTTCGTCGTACTTTTTTCTCTACTTTTGCAAACACCTCCGTCGATTTTATTTTGGATTAAATCTATTATTCTTTGGTTTAGAAATTTTTATCTCTGATTCACATGTCTATTGTAGGACCTCTTCAGCTATGTTTATATTCTATTGATCTTGTTTGATTGTATTCATTTCTCTACTGTAAAAAACTTTCAAACTTTACTTTCTACGATCTCTAAATCCGAATTTCGTTAAATTTTCAAAAATTCAATTATTCCCTAATTTCCTCTATTCGTAATACTAATATGGAAATTACAGATTCATTCGAAAAACCTGAACCGAGTTCCACATGTTTTCCTTACCTAGGTAATTTGAATCCCATTTTCTCTCTGAATCCACTTCGAATTCAGAGAGATATGGAAATCTCGAATTACTAATTGATGCATGATTATCATGCATCTGCATTTATCGTACTATTACTAAATTATTGACGTAATTCGTGGACTAATAATAATAGCAACAGATTAGTGGCCAGTACTCATCAGCCACGTTAAATCAAACAAAATTCACAAACTATATTGAATTTCATGTTCAGTTTATTAACGCTACCTGGCAGATACCGCGAAAAGATTTGAATTATTAATCACAGACCATCTTGTGGGAATATAGTGAGATTCGGATATTATAATTCGGAATAATGTTATCAATTGGCTATTGTTATCATAAACAATCGGTCCCAAAACACTTCATTTAAAATTAATTAAAAATAATTCGTCTATAGCAACCAAACCTCGCCTATTATATTGTGATAATTATACTCAGGGACGAACGATAAGAATTCTTAGCAAATTTCCACTAAATGAATCTCTTCTTTCGAAATTTACTTTTAACCAAAACATACTTTTTATTCTCTACATGGTTGTGTGGCAAGAATTTTTAAATAGTAAATAAATCTTGTTCTGAAGCGTACCCTTCATCTTTTCAAAACATATTGTCGAAGGGAAATGTGGAAAAATGATTAATGGAACTGCACAGGGGCAAGGAAATAGTGTGATGGCAGAAGCGAAGCAGAAGCGTAGAGGTTTCTGATGTATTTAATATACTATTTGTGAGAAATATAAATTGTAGGAATGTTGCAATCGTTTGACTTCCATAGCGAAAATCTTGTATCCTCATTGTAATGTTATCAGACTGTGTAAAGTTATTCTTATTAAAAACTGCAAATCCCAAAGTGACAATAATAAGCGAACTCCACTCTATCGTTTTACAATTTCATTCGTAACTCAAATGCATCTTCTCATCCGCTACAATATGCAATAGGAAAGACACGGCCGGATAAAAAATACCTCGCAAAATCTCAGACGAATAACCAGACAAAAAGATTCTACTTCCACGATTCTACATTCCTCTTTTAAAACCATTCGAATCATGACATAAACATTTTCCACGTTATAAAAAACAAACAAGATATTTAGATGCTCTTTATCAACTGAGATACCCTGTATTTACTTATTTTTAGGAAGGCAACAATAAAATAAAAAAAGAAATAACACCCGCATCTCAACAAGTTCTACTATTATTTGTTCCCATTGTCTTTCCAACTATGAACAGTGTCATAAAGACCCATTACAGTGGGTCGAATATAAAACACTCACCTCAGCTGGAAACGCATGTCCATCCACAGTGTGCTCGCTACCGGTTCGATCGTCTAATCCAAAATGCAGATGGATCTCGTGGAACTGGTACCGATAACTCAATGGACCGCCCGAGATATTCACAGGATGACGCGTGTCGTTGTCCACAGCGAACACCACGCTGTGGCCAGTGTTTGCTAACACACCGCCAACTCTGTGCTTGTCCACGTGCAGAGGTTGCAGGTTCGGATCGAAGAGGAGCCTGGATGGCTCCAGATTCACCGGCGATTGCCGTCTGCCCTTGTGGCACAGCCACCAATCCGGATTGATGAGACCCCAGAAGCCGGGACCTTCGAAGCCGAACCGATTAAACGACACGTTGAACGCGACTTTCGAGCATCGATTAACGCGCCCAGCCCTCGAGACCGACTCTAACCCCTTCCCCAGAAGAACTTTCCGGCACGATAAGCTTTGGGGATTAACAGCTACACGGCTGTTGGGGAGGAGTGGCGTGAAATTATTTCGCTGAAGGGAGTTTACGATTTGACGAGATCGTAAGGTTTCAAGGGGCATTCGATGGCTCGACGAGTTCTCGTGTTTCAGAGGGTTTCGATAGATTGGAAAATGTTTGGTAACATTGGAAGATCAATGTGACTTCTTGCGGGACGAAAAACAGTTTCTAGTTTCTTATGGAATTGGCGAAAGTTGTGGAAATGTTTGACAAGATTGGAAGAGAAATGATTCCTACGGGGAGAAACATGTAATTTATCATATTGTTGGATGGCTGCTCATGGCCGGATTCTCATGTTTGGAGAACTTGGACATGGCTTCTGGTTCCTTACGGAACTAGTGAAGGGACAAAGACAATAAATTCTAAGAATAATAGCTCTAAAATTGAAAATAAAGTAAGTACATGATGAAAATAAGAAGAAATACACTCGTCGGTCGAAATTGAAAAGGAAAAATATATAAAACTTCTTAAAAGAATGTTCAAGACCTTGTAAGTGAAGAAGAAACTATGCAAGTGGAAGTTATTATCGTATTATTATAATATATATTCATTCATTATTAAGAATATTGTATTTAAAATTATTTGTAACAAGAACTGAATAACAATTTCATGAAAACGATCACTTAAAGAGTGCGAGTGTGTTTCGATTAATTGATAACAGCATGGGATTCCTTACCGGAAATACCGTCATAGGTCCACCATTCCTCCCAGCTGACGGGCCTAGATTCTGCAAATAGTTCATTATCAAGAATCCCCGCGATGTCACTTATGCGACAGCAGTCCTTAACCTAGAACTAGTTGCGGTGAGTCAAGTGGCAAGGATATTCGGCCACACTCCACCAGATAACGAGCCACTCGTCTCAATTATACACTTTCTTGCTATAGTCTGGCTCTGAGTCAATTGGCCGCTCAAGGTCACTCAACCAGAGGCTCCCTTCTTATTTTTTCAATCCCCCTACGTACCGTTCTCAGACACGTTTTCAAGAAACAGTGTCTACGAATCATCACTTGTCTCTTACTCTTTGACGATGCATGAAAATAGTAGCGAGGAATAACAGTAAATAAAGAAAGATAAAATATTGCTTTACAGTTGTTCTTGTTTTATTTTCTTCATTTTCGATATATGTAATAATTGGACTGTCGATATTTATGCAATTGTACATTTATACGAACGAAGCTAAATAAGTGAAACTTGAATGGAAATTTGTTTCATCTACTAAACATTAATAAATATATAAATTGAATCTTTCTGTCAAGAGGCACTATGGTAAATTGAGTAAATTACGTCAGAAATTCTAGTTATTTAATTAGCAATTTGCATTGATAATTATGAAAAAATATAAAATGAAAGTTATATAAGAATTTAAATGAAATAAAATTGCTAAATATACATATATATACAAGAATATGATGTTTCACAAAGAACTCTGTTCTTGCTGTATTCACAGAATGAATAGCTTGTATGTTAGCAATCTAAAATTTAAGATATTTTTACTTCAGTGCTCCTTTACACGGATAAAGATGTCTATATGCGTGGAGGACCCATATGGTGTAATAATATTTCAATTTATGACCTCGCTATGTTCTTTCCACCAAGAGTAAATCTTTGCCGATGACCCAAACACCAAGTCCTCGGCCACTGAGAAGATGTATCGCATGACTCAACATCTGGGTCGTCGATCCCAAATGGGCTATACATAATTATTTATTTAATTCTTCCCTCGCCACTCGTATATGACGTCAATGAAAAATTCGATTACCAAAGGTTAAGAACTACTGAACGCGATTGAACAGCATTGAAAAACACAAAGAAGTCAGTTAGTACCTTGTATCAGGACGATCACGAACACTCCCCAGACGCCCAGGAAGACGGAACTGAATGGGGCCATTCCTAGGACTGCGCGGTCTTCGTCAATTGGGCATCATTCGGCTCGATTCTATACAACACAAAAAGGAAAGGACACGATACCTCCGAGTGCACGTGTATCATCCTATATATGTATATCCTTTTCCTCCCCTCTCTGTATGGCCATGAGCCCTGTCCCCTTATCTCATCTTTCTAACCCTCGAGAATCGTGTCCAAGATCAATCGAAACATCAAGTAGTGTGAACCACTCTCGAAACGAAAGCAACGAACTTCGCAGCCACGACAGGGAATTTCTCTCTATTCGATGGTGAAACGATAACGACGAAAACCACAACTTCAATCGATCTACGAGCACGCCGCAGGAATGTCTCAGAGCAAGCGGGACTTTTAATTAGCCAGCGTCACGCGACCGATTCGCAACTTGACGACTACAACTGTCTGTTGTTGAGGAAAAGTCCTGCGGAACTGTACGGGGACAAAGGGAATATAGTAGTGTTTACTTAAGGAAGTATCTAGCCTTGTTTAAAGTGCCATTTTTACGTATCCTTTGATATTTTTTCCAAGGAAACCATATAGACGTTTCGTGTTGGTTTTCTTACACATATATTTATTAACGATCGGAGAATATTCATTATTTTTTCCAAGTGAAAATAATCAAAGTTGCGTGAGTTATATGTCATTACATAGAGTCTGGTTAAAAGAATCATTCTTCTGGCTGACACGAATCTGGCTATTCTACTTGTTTCCTCTGGCGAACAAAACTTACGTAGCAAACTGAAGGATAATTACGTCTTTCTCGTTTCTCCTCGCTTTCATCTGATGCTTTATCTACGAGAACTATAATGTGGCCTCGCATTTTGAAATTGAAACATCTCGAAAGTCTTGGATCGATTGGAATTTAAACGGGCACTGCAGTACTCTGTTTCTTCATTCACCATCGCTCACTGCAACGATGTTCGATTTTTATCTGTAGAGATAACATTTCTCCACCAGTAGCAAATCTGTTTATCTCAACGATTGTATCGTATCTGTCTGAAACAGGCAATCGGACATTCTTTCTAAGAAACTTCTTCTTTCATATGAAACCTAACCTATCCTAACCTAACCTAACCTAACCTAACCTAACTTAACGACAACGAAAAAGAGAGGACGCGTGTCGTCGTCGATAAGAGCCGCTGGCTCACGAGCCTCTTTCTGAGAAGAAAGAAAAGACAAATCTGCAGTCATCGTCGTTGTCGAAGTAGGGAGAAGTACGCTCGAAAACGGGGCGGGCTTACTCGAATGTCCCCCGCCCCCTCTTTCACTAGGGGTGGCTCATTCTGTGTTCGAGTCCACTCCACCCCGTTCCACGGCACTCCAGGCCTGTGTTCTTAGGTCAGGAAAACTCGAGTAGAGGCTCCCTTCGAAACGTCGTCGATCGATCGATCCGATCTCACTGTGACGCCGCTATCCACGCCGAGTGTCTCTAACCTACAACCCAGCAGCCGGAAAGATAAGAGGGTACTCCGCGAGTGCGATGACTCGGCTCTCATTGGATAACCCCTCGTTTTTCTTTTGCCTTGGAGGCTACGGCACGTTTCTTCCGCGATTTCCATCGTTCTCTGACAAGAGATGCGCTGGATGCCGGTGTTGGTTTTAATGAAATTTGGCGCGGTAATAGTTTCGTACTATGTGCTATGCAGAGATAAGAAGATGGTTAACGGGATAGCACAGGGTCAAGGAATATTACACTGTTACATCGAGGAATAATACACCGTTCTCTGTCACTCATCGTCACGCGTTGCTACATTTTTGTATTATCTTTAGAATTGTATTGAGCCTATCGGAAATAACCAAACAAATCGGCAGTTCCTCGTCTAACCATCTTCTTATTTCTGCGCAGTACGATGCAGTATAACCCCGCTTAACGTTTAAGAACGTTCCTTCCGCACTTTCGACCGCCCTCTGACAAGAAATGTGGTATTCGTTGGTTTAAATAAAATTCGCTGTGGTGGTAGTTCTGTATGTGCAGTACAGCAGTACTTCGTTTCTATAAATTCCATTTATTTGAGCGAAACTTTAGTCGGTGCTTGATTAAATGAACTCCTACCAGTTGAATCCACTTACCCGAACGTGAACTCCTATTAACGAATTATCGAAAAATCATAGGTAGTTGGGAGAATAAATGGTCTCCTATTCCATCGCACAAGGCTTTTAAAAGCGCTGCAACTGAAAATAATTCAATCCTCCGTTAGGAAATGACAAAAGGTGCGTCTTATGCGAATATGGTCCTCGCGGATTACAATGGAATACAATGTGATTAAAAAATAAAATATCCGAACGTTCTACTACTCGAATATTTCGTTTTTCGAACAGAATGTCTGTTAGTAACAAATGCGTTTCTCTCTTACAAATACTATTATTACGTGTATTATTATATGTATCGGAGCACACACTGCAAATGGAAACGCAGCGGATGTACCTTTTTACAACGAAAACTTGTATAGTCTGGCGGACAAAAGAATATGAGGTCGGTAGATATTAAAACAAACTGACACTTCCATGTGTAGAGAGATAGAAACAGATGATATGAAATACAATAAAAGTTATTTAATGTTCCTGGATTTGGGATGTTATTAAGAACATTATCTGAAGAGATAATGCTTTAGCTGGATTGGCAAGTAGAATATAAGAGAAATATTGAGATGTGATGGATTAAATCAACTATATTATGCAAATTATTCATATGTCGCTGTTTGTTTCTTTCGTTAATTCACATTGGTTGAAGATTACGTTCCATAATACGAAACCTACCTCATAACGTTAATCGTATAAACATAGAGATCAGAGAATAACTTGTTAAAGACATACTGTGAAAATTAAATAGTTACTACAATATAGAAGCCTCAAACTCGGTAGTTTTACACTCTATGAAGTTTAATCCTCAGCCAGTTTCCGCTGAACATTGTTGTCACGAGCGTGAAATATTTTGTTTATGGCAATAAAACGAGAATCCAAATAAAAACACTCCCTGCATGAAAACACATAAACGTCGGTTAGAATTTAACAAACGGGAAAGATCTATCTAAGTCATAATCGATGCAGACAAGGATTAACCCATTGCAATCCAAATTACATTCAACGTTTTATAATTATTGGTTCATATTTATAAAGTTAGTTATAAATTTTCCCAATTAACGATGACAACATAACTACTTCTTATTATTCCGCTAAATTAAGCATTAGCACGAAATAATATCAGTTTTATATATTTTACTAAAAGCAACGAGAATGAAATGAAATCCATTACCTGGTTCAGCTAAACATAGAACTGCAAAGACTTAACCGTTGAACAGGCTGGATCAATTCTGACTCACTTTGATGTTTTAGATATTTCCACGTTAATTCCTTCGTAAATTATATTCTACGTTTTATCTAGCAAACTTTACAAACAGGTTTCACTGCCATAAAATAAAGCGACGAAGAAATGTGTACTACGAAAAACGGAATCCAAAAATTTCAATAGCACCAAGAAAAATGTGTCTTGCATTTAAAGTAAAATTCAAGATCGAAGATCAACGCACCTCACTACGGTCCATCCTGTGCTAATAAACGAGTATTAAACGATTACCGATCATCATCATTAACGACGACATCAAGGATTTACCAGTTTGAAAATCAAAACCCTCAATTACTAACCTATTCCTCTATTTTCTTTATAATGATAACCTAACCTACGTATAAACTTACACACCTTATGATAAGTCCGTATCGGTAACAAACGAACCGGAACGGAACGGGGATTGGTTCTGGGTTCAAGCATCTCAAGCTTCGTCTTTAATTAGACCCTATCGGATCACGATTGATCCCGTCGGATTTATTACCGAGGGCCCTGATAGTCGACGGTGTCTAATCGAGCGAGCCAGAAACGAGTCCTGTCGTTCGATTGCGCCACTCGAACGCAATTATCGAGCCGTAGGATTTTCGTTGGTGCCTCCGTGAGAGCCTTGATTCGCGCTAAAAATCCTACCTGTCACTCTAACTCCTCTGATTCAACGTCAAAACTCAAAAAGACAAAAAAAGAGAGAAAAAAACGAAGAAAGAAGAAGCAGCCTTCTTAGTGGTGTTTATTTTTAAGTCCGAAGAGAGCGCCAAGTGAAACGATCCTGAAACGCTTGAAACAACGAAAGGGAACAATTAGCCAGGTCTTACCCCAAGCCAGAGTGCAATGACTCGACTCACGGTTCTACCGTCGGTTTCTTCCCGTTTCTATGCCCACTCGTCCCCATAGATCACTTCTATGTTCTCTTCTCTACCCTTGGAATATGGCCAACGAGGAAGGAACCAATGAGACACACGTACGAGAAGGATGAATCGAGGAAACACTATATGTCTCTCGTGCACCGTACACATTAGCCGTGCATACACTCGTACACTTAGAGGTGCACACGTATGGACATATACGTATATACACGTTGAGTAAGAGTGTCCTGTCCGGTCGAACGATCGATCGTAGGGTCGTGGTTAAACGTCGAGTCGTGTGCTTCGATCGAGACGATTCCCAGTTCAGGACACGGATCGTGTCTCTTGTCGGTCTTAATCTTAGACGCAGTTTGGTCCACGATTTTTTCTAACATAGACGATTTCTCGTTCAGCTCTAAACGACATTAAGATGACAAATTTGGACTTAAAAGTGTCTTAAAAAAAAAGAATTTTCACTAAAACGAGAAAAGCGTGGACGACTGGTAAGAGAGACAGAATGTATAGGGTCGGCCGCGAGCGAGACTTGGTGGGAGGACGAGCGTGCGAATCGATCGGCAAAACGCGCGATGGTGCGGCCAAAAATTTCGCGTGACGAGTAAACGCGGTGGCTATGGGCACCTCCTGGCCGCAATCAATAAATGTCGATCAAGAAATAAAAGCGTGCCAACGGCTATCCCCTTGTACACTCACAAATTGGTTAGCCTTATCTAGATCCTCGAAGTAGAAAAAAAAAACACTGTTCCAGGACTAGAACGCGTACAGTTTAGTTCCCCGGATTATAATATCGGTTCCGTTGGAAAAAGAGTGGTTAAACGAAGTTTCCGCAGGCCGATACTGACCCGTGCACGATGACGAAAAGGACGAGGATCGTCTCGTAGCTTCCTCCTCCTTTCTTCCGCCTGCTCCTCTCGCTTAGCCACCGGCACACCACTTGCACTGCTAATACGAGGGAGCAGCGACACCGTACGATACGCGATCCCGCTAGTATCCAACCGAACGAGCCAAGACACCGATGTATCTCCTGAACGAGAGTCGGAACGATCGTTGGGACGGTCGCGAGTCGACTTCGAATTCTTTTTTTCCCTCTCGTGCGAAATAATCTCGTTAAAAGCGGTCTGCACCTTTGCGAAGGAACGACGAAGGAGGAACGACTGCCCTACGAGACCAGTGTATACGTTCCTCCTTCTCCCTCTCTCACCCTCGCGCTCCCACCCGATTCGTACTCCATCTAGATCTCTCGTCGGCCGCACCGGAGGCTGACGGCACGCATGCGCGAGAAAATAGTACGGTTATCTCTGTTTCTCTTGATAGTAGTTCAGCGGAGATGTATAGGGAACGAGGCTAGTTTCCAGCTCGTTCTGTCTTACTCTGGCTGGCCCTCCTCGGTTCAGGCCACATCGATGCTTCCGGACATGGGGGAACGAGCGTTTCGCGCCTCCACCGCTCTTCCACTCTTTCTCTCTCTCCTTCTCTCTCTCTCCCTTTCTCTGTTTCTCTGTCTGTCTCTCTCTGTCTCTCTCGGGCATCCTCGTCGACATGCGAGGACGTCTGCGCACTTGCCGGACCAGGACGAGGATGGAGCCTCCTTCGGGATACCGGAGCACCTGTGCGCCCTTTGCCCGCGACCCACTCGCGATTTTTCACCCTTGGAATTGGGATTGGTTTTTCAGGAATTATTCCGAAGGCTTTCAAATTGCTTTGGTTGAATATTGGAGTTAATTATGGTCTCTTGGTTTAAGACGCTTGGTGTTGCGAGTTATTTATGGTTAGCGGTCTTCTTCGTTGTAATCGTTGAATTTTTTTAAATTATTGTGGAAGTCGAATCTTGGTTTGGATTGATTGAGTTTTCTGGTTTAATCGAGGTAGCTTGCTGTAGGGTTTAGAGCACTATCGGAGTTTTTATAGAATGTGGTCATTTTTTACCCTTCCAGTAGGAATTTGTGGTTTCGTTTTAAGGAATCGTCGTGAAGATTGGATCTTGGGTTGGTTTAATGGATTGTTAAAATTTGGTTGTTTAATTGAACGTCGGAGTTAATTATCATAATGTGGTACAGGGATTTGAGTATTATTGTGGGTTTCATGGTTAGCCATTTTTACCCTTGTAATTGCTTGTTTTTTTTTTCAGAAATTACTCTAAATCTACTCTTTAAATTAATTCAGTGGGTTTTATTGGATCTTGAATTTCATTATGATCATCTGCCTCAGGGTTTCAAATATTATCGGGGGTTTTATGAGATTTGTAAAACGATTTTTCGTCCACCTAATTGGAATTGGCAACATTTTTCTGCGAATTGTTACTGTAAATCTCATTTTGAGTTCCTCCGATGCATCCATTTGGAAATTTAATTATAATCATCGACATAATAACATAAGCTTTTGAACGTTGTTAGTTTTCAGAATTTGGTTGCCGATTTTTCACTACATTACTCAAAATCAGCAAATTTTCCCACAAATTAACTTAAACTTCATTGTATACTGATTACATGTACATACAATTGGAGATTTAATTATAATTACCTTGGCCCTTTTGCATAGTAATTTACTTATTAATAACATTAGTGAATTGATATGTAATTAGTTGTAGGTTACATGCTTCTGTCGTATTATATAAACAGTCCTTAGACTGGTTTGTCATATGCGAAATTCACTTGTAGAACTTTACTTATTTTATTATCAAACTATCGGGTCAATACATCAGGTCAAATACAATGACGAATGACAATAATACGTCAGGTATACAAAAGAATTTATTATCACTGATAGCATTTTTGAGATTTTTATGCTATTTAATTAACAACTTTCTATTCCTCTACACAGAATTAACAAGCTTAAAAGTTGCCTTAAACTTCATTTAGACAGATTTTTATGCTATTTAACTAACAACTTACTATTCTTCTACACAGAATTAACAAGTTTAAAAGTTGCCTTAAACTTCATTTAGACGGTACTTTTAGACAATAAAGTTCAGATATACACTAAATAAATTGTATTGTATCTTCAATTTAATTAGAATCATTCGATCCAATGTTTCTCATATTATTACCCTTCAACTCTATTTTGGTATATGTGAAACAGCTAAAACGAAACCGGTAAAATTGGATAGGTAAATAGTAGGATTAGATTGTTTGACACCGGTGACCTATTTACGATTTTTAGAACCCTTCCCAGAGTCTCTGTCTACCCCGTCGCAATGGGAGTCGATAAATTTGGAATGGCTAGTAGCGACGCTGTCGAATTTAACCAGGCAAATAGTAGAACTGATTGCTTTCACTTTGAAGTTGAATAAGTTAGGCAGCCGATTCGGTTGTTTCGTTCGCGTTCGAATTGGCCATGTTCCATTTATCGTGAACTTGGCTGTTGCTTTTTAGCGATGTTCGAGTAGCCAGCTTGATTAATTCGATCAATCATCCCTCGTCATCTGCTGGATGCAATTACTTACGGCCCCTTTAATCGGACGTTTTAATCCGATCTATCACTGCAATGCGCCGCGTAACCAAGTCACAGAAGAAAACACGCTTGATAGATACTGTCACACTTACATCACCAATGCTCATGATTATACTTGACACTCTTGCCAGTGAAAGTATTTGAATAGTTGTAGAAAACTTGTTATACGAAATATTTGGAAATTTTATTAAAAATTTTATAACGGGACCCAACTGTGTTATGATTCTATCGGCCGAGTTTTGAAATTTTCAGTAGTATTAATCAAAGTATGCATAGTAATGGAGGATGCACAGTAACTACACAGGGTACTCGAACAGCGTTGTATTTATTATATTATTTATATACAAACTAATGAGGTCTAACTGTATTTCGTATCATTTAGTAATACTTTCATATGGCTACAAAAATTTGATACTATAAAAATGAAACGTGCGAATTTATAAGAATACCATACCATTTCATTGGAAAATGAGATCTTTTATGATATGCTTGTTACGTTGGAATTTTCTTCTTAATCGCGAATTTTACGTCGAATCTAGCGCTTGCTTCGTATAGATTTCGTATGAATAGAAAAATTTAAGAAGCCTGATGCGCTGGGAAAATTTTATTCTATCAATTATTACCAATAGAAATACGTTTTTGCTAGTGCTTTTTACGAAAAAAGACATAATTCTTATAAACATCGTATGTCTACCGTATTCCCGAAGAATCTCCATAAAATATTTTCGAATGTGAACTTGGCAAAGTTTTCGTGACTCTACGTCAATAAAGTTGTCGAAGTCTCAAAAGCCTAAATTTAATATCATTTGGTAGTACTTTCATACGAGTGACAAAATTTGTAATACTATGAAACCGAAATGGTGGGACCTGACAGAAAGAACGGTTCATTGGAAAATAGGGATATGTATAAATATCTTTGGTAGCTACTGTATGTGACGAAGAGAAAATAAAACACATATGTGACCTAATCTACGTAAGTTTAACTCGACCCTGGTCGACCAATTTATGTCCGTGATCTTTTGCAGAGCTCCGTCTATAAGAAGACATTGTGTGCAGTTTTAAGCTGATGGCTGGTGTTTCCGTGGACGTAAGCAGCGCCACGTGACCAGGGCAGGATCTCCGGCGCGGATACACCGAAAAGCTCCTGACTGGTCGACTACGCGGAGTCGCTTATCGATTTTCAAAGCGGCATTGCCCGAAACGCCGCTTTCCAGGCCTCGTCGTTTTCCTCCAATTCCGCGTGCAACGTGTGGAACCAGAGGTATGGAGAATTCTAAGTTGATCGTGCCCTTGAAATATCGCTTCGCTCACTAAGATTCTTTATTAAGAAGATTTATTCTATTTTGCTCTTCTACGCTACTAGCCACAATTATTAGGATCACCTTATACTTATTTGAGAAAATTCAAGCTTTTCTTTATCTAATGTATTTTATATTATACGCACTGTGTCTTATAACATACTAAATCAACCTAAAATTTTGGCTAGCAGCGTATATCTATTAATTTTATGTGTTTGCTAGCAAGACCAATTTTCTATAACTGGATGTTTATTTTTAATTGTGAACTATATGTTGAATCTGGAAACTAGTACTTGATTTTTATATGTTTTATAGGTTTTGTTGAAATGTTAAGATGTGAACAATTATGAATTGTTGAGAATTATTGAACTCTTTCAAAACTAAATCTTCTTTGAACTGTGCGGAACGTTTTATTTTATCAATTATTACCAGATAATAGAGACAGATTTTTCCCAGTGTTTTCACTTAGTTGATTAATAATTAGTCGAAGGATAAAGTTGTATATACCATATCGAGTGTGAAAAAGTTAATAATATGACGTTATGTGTACATCAAGCCGATGCCTTTTTAAAAAAATTCAGATTTTGTCTGTGAATCTTGCATGAAGTAAATTAGGTCATGAGAAATGACGTTAACTGATTAAAACTACCATATGAGGAAGAAAATAGTTGCAGTTTTTAGAAGTGATCGTAAATTAATTTACATATTTGATCATTTCTTCCGGATCAAGATTTTTTAATTTAACTTATTTCATAAATATTCATTGCGATTAATATTTATACGTAAAGGAATAAATTTTATTGGTTCGATAACTTTAATAAACCAAGTAGATTTCGTAGTAGAAATTCGCGTCTTTTAGTTAAATTAGATTTTACGTGATTCTGTGACGTGAAGGCCATGTCTATTCTTTGAGTTTGGAACGAATTCTATATAATTTTTTGATGTACTTAATTTTTCTTTCTTACGACCCATAACAGCAATCATAATAATACAATCATAATCACAATGAAAAATGATTCATGTAAAACCTACGGCTATCGATTCATTAATGCTTCTTGTTACAATTTTCAAGCCATATTGCGTTTTAGAAGGTTAATATTGTTAGGAATAATATTTATACAGTTGGATCAAGGATAGAGCAATGGATTGATTTGTTTATTCGTTTTGTGTTCGATCGAATGTTTCTCATCTGGCGTGTCGAACTTTGCTAGAATTCTAAGGTCTTAGTATCTTAAATCAGTATGCAGTTTACGTTGCTATACACGGAAGTCGATTGTTTGGAGGTAGCGGTGGTTTACGACGGAAGCTCGTAATTCCAATTACTAATATCCGATCGTGACGGAGAAGGTGCCGACTAAAATGCACGACTTGTGTCTTCTGACTTTATTAGAAATCGATGTTTACCCTCTCTCTCTCTCTTTCTCCCTCACTCGTATAATTAAACACGTTCATCTTATATCTTACTCTGAAAGGCTCTTTGAAAACACTTGACTAATAAATTCCAAGTCTTTATCGGCTCCAATAACTACTAAAATATAGGTTAAGAAACGTATCGCCGACTATAAAAGTCTTTGTTCTTTCACAGATTGTAAAAAGACCATTTCTATTCGAAAATAAAGTCTATATATTGATGTACAATAACGCATGTATTTATATGGTGTTCTTATTACTATGTAGGGTACTTTTCGTGTAATCTTGGATTTATTGATGTCTCAATATATAATAGAATAAAGTAAACAGTAACTTAGATACGAACTTATACCAGCCGCTTTTCCCTATATTCAATAGGAAGATGATAAATCCAACTGTAACACCCTATATATACAACGCCAACGTTAAGGATACAGGGAAAGTAACAAAGAAATATAAATTCCTTTTAGCCATTTTGTTGCTTCCTGTAGTGGTAGAAATAGATTGGTGGTTAAGTTTAACTGAAACATCCTGTATACATCGCGTCAACGTCGACCAAAAGGTACAAAAAGTCTGTAAGAACGTAACTATAATAGAAACTTGTCTTAGTTCTCTTTTTTTACCATTTATCTTATCTTCAATAGCGACATGCTAAATTGAACTGAGGCATCCTGTACATAGTACGTCAACGTCATCGAAAAAGTACAGAGGGGGTAATAGAAAAGTAAGCAAGGAAAGAAAAAAACGGAAGAATAAAAAATTACTCCATTCGGTTCGACCAACCGACTAAATACATCGAGCATAGTTGAGATGGGGCTGAAAAGGATGGGATAGACGGCGTGACACGAAAACGAATTCGTCCCTCCCATCTACGTCTCGTCAAACACCGGATTTTTCCTCTGGGCCAATATCACGGCGTTTTTGCATAGCCATAAGCGGTCGCGACGTCGAACAGCATCGATAACCCATAATCATTGGTGTCCCGTCGGCTTCGACCGGGCCCTGGTGCTCTGGCATGAATAAAACAAACATAAGTTTCGCAGCGAATTCAATATCCAGCTCCCCTATAACGTTTCGGTAGTAGGAGCAGGTAGGAAGGACCGCGATGGAACGAGCGAGCAATCAGTTGCAGCCGGGTGCATAGACATTCGAATGCATGGCGATGGAGATCGGTTCGAGTCGCGACTCTCGTTTACCCAAGTTGCACGGTTTTATGACAGGTTTGCGAAACAGAAGCATTTTTTGATCAAAATGGCAATAGTATTGTAATGTTTTGGTATTGTACGTTATTTTGGTTATTCAGGTTATGGTAGGTTAGTTAGGTTATAGTAGGTTAGTTAGGTTATGGTAGATTAGTTAGGTTATGGTTGTCTCACTTTCTAGTTATGAGAGCTTGAAATAGAGAGAATATTATGTAAGGTTTTTTAATCTAAAAACCTCAAGTAAGCTAATTAAGATAGCTTTCTACAGGATATTTCATATATTTAAATAGATTTTGGTTTAGACTTTTAATGTAGAGGTTATGAAAGCTTGAGGCAGATCGTTAATGTTGGCGAGAATGTTACGTAAGATTTTTCAGTGTAACGATAGCATAACCGTTAACTTTGTACATCGTGTTTCACGCAATTGGACAGAGTTTGACTTGAGCTTTTAATATGAAAGCTTTTAGAGCTAGATTTTTTATAAATGAAAGAAGAATATTTTTCGTTTCGTATATTTGTTCATCCGTTTGATTTTGATTTCCTCGATGGAAATTTTATGCTTTCGTTAGTCAGCAATTCTAATGTTGATATTATGACAGTCCCTTTGTGTCGTTGAGTTAAAACAACACTTTACACAAAGAAGATATATCCAAATATGTACCCAACCACTTTGAAACGCCCTGTAGGTATGTTGTATATACAGCGGTATGTGTGTATAAGCGGAAACTGAATCAACTTTCAAAATCGATGGTGTTTTGTAGAGGGAGGGATCGTCCACAAGGATACAGTGAAAAGAGGAAATATTTAAACTGGCGTGTGGAAAGGGCGGATCGTTCGATGGAATTGGGTGTATTTGGGAAAATTGATTGATCACGATGAAAATATTTCGCTGGTTTTTAATATCGGAAAGAGAAATATTAACGAAAGAGAGGGTATGTTCTGAGTTTCATATGTTCGTTTAACGAAGCAGGAAAAAGTTACGGCTGTAGTAGTCTAAAGACAAATATGACGGAGAAGTCATCATTTATATTTCATATCATTCTGCATGAATATAGAACTCCAACATTTTTCTTCTTTTAACTCTGACTTATAAGAAGATTTAAATAAATACACGTTATTTTCTTAACTATCTGACTTCATTTTTTAAAAATTACATAGTTGCACCAAAAAAATGTTAAGCATATCCGCAGAATTTTCTTTTATGGTTTCTATGTTCAAAAATAGGATTCAATAATGAAATTTGACTGAAAAGAAATTGCAAATAAAATTTAACCTTAAAACAGCGATGATACCTAATGCCGATAAAAACAGATTGGAATATTTAAGCAACAAAATTAATAATGATACTGAATCAATTTATCATTGAAGAATGAAAATCTATCTCTCATAATATTATAATAATAATGATGAAAGTATATATATATACATATATATAGAAGAAGTGAGAATAAAGGCGCGAGTAAGGTAGAAAATTTTGCTGAGGCAGCAGGTAAATTTGTCTTCTCACGAACGAATAAAAAATCATAGAAGATCAGATAAAAAGGGGTCGACTCGTAAAAATGTAAAAGTACCAAGGGTGATCCTTACCTCGTACGACAATAATGCGCGCCGTAACGAAGTAACGACAATGGATTATCGGTCGTGAAGGCAATATCCTGTCATCTGTTTCTGTAGCTCGCAGCCACGAAATGGACCTACATTTTCTCCTTCTCCGTATATCTTACGGACAATATATCACCACATATCGACAACAGCGACATCGTGTAATTAGAAGGATGTCTTTGGGAACCCGTCACGGTTTCTCGAAATAGAAATCCTTTTTTACCAACGAATCAGGGTCATCATGTTGAGACGTTCTCAAACGAAATAGATTTTATATATTAAGATGTTCGTACAATTTTGGACAAAGCTTTTTAACATAGAAGCCTACACATATATATTAAATATATTATACATCTATTAGATTATATTTATATTTATATTAGAGCATTTTTATATAATTGAATTGTTATTAAATTTGGAAAATCATAGATTACAGGTTATTAATATTAAATAAGAATCACGTAGCAATTACAAGTTTGATAATATCCTTCGAGTATACGTAAACTTGGAAACTACCCCACAATTGATAACGAGTTACTCTACATGCAAACATAAATTGAAAATGTAGGACACAATTTTTTTCTTTGAAGCCCTTGTTTTCGAGAAAATAGAGTTTGAATAGGTTTAGTCAAGAATTGCAGGCTTACTCAACTTTTCAAATTCGATTTTTTCCATAACGTGACTTGGAGCGAGAAAATGTTAATTTACGTTTTCAATATATTTTTATATGCGGAATAAATATATTAAATATGGCATGCATATGAATGAAAATTCGTCTTATTTTAACTCGTATCGCGTGTTCTCGTATGAAAGAAATAATAAATAAATGTTGGAAGGGAATGCGGGTGTTCTTAAAAAATCTATGCTTATCAATTAAAAATGATTTCCATAAAAGTAATTATACCTGACAAGACATGATAAAGTAGTAGGTAATTTTAACAAATTAGCATAAGACATAGATGTGAAGGTTACTATGTAATGCACTACTAGATTTTTCCAAGAAAAACAAATTCATCTTCTTGTGAATTGTGCAATGTTATTTATTACATGTTATACACTGCATCGCTCTATTGAGAACAAAAAATACTTTTCTCAATCTGCAGTTTAATATAAAACCATAAAAGTCAATTAAAAGGGTAATAAATCAATACATACGAAAGTTATTAAGTTATTTGAAACATTGCAAATTACATAAAATCCATGTAACATTTTTTCCTCTCTCGCACTGTTAATTGTCCATCCAAAATGCATCCATGAATGAAAAAACTATAACTAACTGAACCATAAAATAAAAGGTAGAACAATATAAATAATAATAAACAAAATAGTAGAAAATAAGAAATCAAATAAACGTACGAAGATAATCAATCGAGTAATACGATGGAACTTTGCAGAATTAGATAAATAAATCTCAAGAAAATCTCGTTGAATGCAATGGAAATTATTGTGTATCATAAATTGATCACACATAACTTAAAAACGCGATAACATTTTGCAAAACCTGATATATATGTATATTTTCAAACGAAGTACAAAAACGGCTATTCGGATCCGTTGAATCTAATTGTGCGTGGCTTTTTTAGTATATTTCCTTGTTTTTTTTTCCTTTTTTTTTTTTTTTTTTATTTCTGGTCGGTGACTGTATATATGTGAGAGGAGAAGACAGAACAAAGAGACGGGAAAAACGAGGAAATTTGTTTCGACAACGGCGATGCATTAGTGATGCAAATGAAGTTACGTCGTTGTCGGAATTTTTATGTGTTTTTCCACGCTGGCCAGAGCAAATTTTTTGGCTCGCTTTCAAACCGTGACCCGTCGTGTACATGGCGAAATCATCGACCGTAGGGTTGGTTTTATTTTTTTTCGTCCTTTCTCTATTTTCCCTGCCTGGTCGGTGTCTCGTATTCGCGATTTCAAACATTATTCGAATAACCTCGAAAAATTATGGTTGGCCGAAAGAAAATTTCAACCAGACGTTGTATACGTTTAAGTGAATTCGATTGAAATTCATTCGACGCTCCGTTTAAATTATATGTATGGAATTACATTTATCACCGGAATTTTACAGGAATTGCCCGAATGGTCTGATCGGAATTTATGAAAGGTTTTAATGAAAACTAGCGATGGGTTCAAGTACGTGTGAAGTTAGTGCGAACATCGACGAATAAAATTTATTTTGAAAAATTATCAGCCAACAAAAAGATTGACACCCGCAAGAAAATAAAAAAAAATTTGATATTTAAATATTTTATATTGTAAAAATACCAATCCCCAAATATTTAAGGTTCTAAAAAATTCCAATCTTACAGTAAATACCTTGTTACTTCTACATACATTGCCATATTGGCTTTACATTGTACCAATATAATCAAATAACTTGAACAAAAATTAAGTAATGTAACTCTAAATTGTTATAATTCCCAATGGGTCAATGATTAGTTAAGAGTTAAATATCGCGTGTTGCTGGATTGGGAAATAACGCGTTTATACAAAATCAAATATTGTACATCTCTGGTGCGTTTGCTGCCTCGTTAAATATACCTTCGCGCGCGGAACGTTATCTTTCTGAAACATTGGAATCGAATCCAATAAATCAAAAATAACATTTTTTATTCAATTCATTTATTTTAAAATAAATACGAATTAATTTCCTGATTGTAATCCGGTAAAAAATATCGACCATCGCTGCACGTGTGTTTTGATTTTGATAAAGCTTATTAATCGCGATTCTGTCATACAAATATATATTTAATGCAAATTATATTTTTTAATTGGAATATATTTCATAGAAATTATATTTTTAAATTGGAATATATTTCCTAGAAATGATATTTTTAAATTGCAATAGGTTAATTTAGTAAGAACTTCGATTACGACTAATGCGAACTCAATTCATTGGTTTCGCGCTAAGCTGGTTGTAATTCATGTATGTCTAATCCAAAGCTAATTCACGCTAATCTATACTTAACTCCCCTACCAAACCTATCCTAAATTAGGTTAACTTTGAATCCAAGCGCCATCCCGCTCAGACCAATGTAAGATATGCATAAAATATCGCATATTGAATCAGACCGATTTAAAATATACACAAAATGTCGCGTGTGGATTCTTCCCGATCTTTTTATTTTCTTTTTAATTCAAACCAAACCTAATTTACCTCCGATTTACGCTCAATCAAAACCCCACAAAAATTCTCAACTCCGAATCATTATTCTCAAACTGAAAAAAGAAGAATTCCATTATAACGGAATAAAAATCAACAAGAAACGTATTTTCACAAAGAAAAGTATTTTCCCAAAAACAAAACGCAGAGGAGAACAAAACCCATTTCGCGTGCATCTCTTTCTTTTTTACACGAGGGATCATCGGCATTTCAATTAGACACCCCGTATACAATATGGCCGACAGCAATGGATACATAACCTTGCATTCGTTGTGAGCACGGAGAAAGTAAGGGGAAACGCAATACCGGTCGCAGGCATTATGAAGTCGTCGTAACGATGTATACATCTCCTCTTCTATGTGTGCATGTATACGAACGTAGTTCGTGTCTACACGTGTAACTTGACAAAGAATGCAACCACGAAAGCGAAATGCACACGCGTATATAACGGTGGGGCGCGCAGACAAATGTCGATGGCGAGCAACAAGTGTCGAGGGGTCTTTACTTCTGACAATGAGTACAAAATCTGGCTGACTGGAATACGCGAACACAAGCGGTAAGAGAAAGGTTGAAGGGGCACGCTGAACTCGTCGCCAAAGCTTCCACATTCACAATTAGCGATCATGCAAATTCGGCTTTCTTTTCATTTACCATTTAACTTACTGTACACTAGCATGTTGTAAATGTGTTCATGTATATAATTATTCACAAAAGTATTCCAGTACTTGTGCTCACCTTTCATGAATAATAGAGAAATCAAAAAAACATTCATATGTTCAGTCAAAAAGTAATCTCGAAGTATGGTCCCGTTGAATATTGAGATTTATTAATTTAATAGATAATTGACTATTTAAATATCTTTTTGTTGATCTGTGAGAACTATACACTGGTACAGCGGTAATGAAATCATTACAATGATGCACCCCTTGCGTTGTTAATTGATCGACGCCATATCCTTCTACTCCTGAACATTTTCGCGCTACTAAGCCCGTTCTCGTAACAGACCCCGGGCTAAAGTTTGCGTTTCTCTTCACATATATAGAACTTGTTCCCAAAACTTTATGTAGAAACTAGGAAAATTCCAAAATGTTTAAAATGTTTTCTACAACCACTATATATAACTGTCTGTGTTCGAGTACGCCGTGTATCTATACCCGTTAGCGGACATTTACGCAGAGAGTTTTAATTCACAGCTTGTAACAGGTTTTAGTACGTGCGTCACGCGAAACAAGCATGAATCAGTTTACAACGATCGTAATTGATAATCAACTGAGAACGGGAGCAGTTAATGAGTAATTACGATAAGTGTCGCGCGTGGGGTGCTGTTAGTGAAACGCGGGAATTTCGGCCAGTTTCTTTCGTGCTTTGAAAGCGTTTGCCAAGAAACCTTGATCCTTATCGCGATCAGATATCACGCTCCACGCTTGGTGACTAACATGAGACCCTATGAAATTGAATTTGTTTACCTGAGTGCAACCGGTAATGGATTGATTAAGTGGTATATTCCTAGACACAGAATTATGAAATTATGGATCTACATGTGTTTACAGATATTTTAGCGTAACTGAGCTTTCGTGCTTGGTAATTTATTGAATAATGAATTTCGGGAATTATTAAATTTAGTGTATTTTATAAGAATCAGTTGCATAACGAATGTAATTTTATAAATCAAATTCGAAATTCCGAATTGAATTTTATCTTAAATTTTATCCGATCGCAAACGTTCGGTCCGGATCGTTTGATGTTCCGTAGATCAAGCCTTATTCGAGTAGAACGGTTTCATTCAGAGATCATTTCACATTTCATTTGGCGGAAGATTCCTTGGTCCTCGTAAAATTACACGGAACCTTTATTCGATAAGTTTTTCACATTTCATTTCACGCAAGATTCATCGGTCCTCGTAAACTTACTTCCGTGGAATCTACCATCCGATATTTCCGCCTTGCCCCTTCGCGTTTCATTCGTCGCACATTCTTGTTAAGTTTCATGAAACTCGCGTGAGACAAGTGTTCGATAATTATGTCGCATTTAGTATCCGATCTCCTCTTCAATCTCCCTTGAAATAATCGAACGCGATGCTGTGCTCGATCTTTTGTACGTACAAGATGTTTCAAAATAGAGATGGAGGTATGTATATAATTGTATATCGACTTTCATCGATCTCACATATTTTATTTTAATCGAGACGAAAGAACAGAATTGGTAGAATGTATAGAGCGATCCACAAAACACGATGTATAGGGCGTTCTAAAATCTCGACCCTACTATATTTTATTCTATTCCTGGTAAAGGTCCTAAAGAAAATAAATTATTAGAATTTCTTATGAATATATTGTATGATATATATAGGAGATTTCCAAATCTCGATTTTACATGTTTCATTTCAATTAATTCTTATGCGACAGCTTCCACGTATGAAGTCAGAACCGGGTTGACATCTGTTGGGTGCTTCAATGAAGCTTTGCAAAGCATTAAGCGGTTGTGGTTCCATAGTTGTAGTACGCATCTTTGTAGCTGCGCCTGTGGGTGGATTAGAAATGGTTTTAAATCCCGAATTCCCTGTATCGATCTGGATTTTCATTTGCGTTTTGATGTTTTTCTTGATTCTTTGCATGAGGAAGGGCAGCTCCGTTGTCGTCTCTCCCTGAGAGAGATGCGTCAGTGCAACAAGCATGAAGATAGCAAGAGAAAAAAGAAAGAATCGCAACATCTTTCTTGTGGTATCTTCTCGGATCTTGAAGTGGAAGTAAATTAACATGAAAGAAGAAAAAAAGTAGGATGAAAATACTACGATATTATTTCCTTAGTTTTCCTTATTTTTATTTATGGAACAACTTGTATAATAAGGAGGAGTTTAAACGTTACTTTAACTTCTCAATCAGGAATCTTCTTTCAGTATGAAATGAACAATGCTTGATTCTTTTTGATATACAAATTTAATTTATTTTCGATTCGTGATTAACCAAATTCCAAAGTTAAAAATAAAATTGAAAGTTTCAAAGTGTTTTCACAGATCACAAACTTACCTGTCTGTCCAATCTCTGTATACTGAACTTAGCTTCAAATTTTATGTTCGCCTCTTCTGAAACAGCCTGTACTGCAACATTAACAGAACGTTACATAGAATGGAAACATATCAATGAGAAACATCAACGATCGTAATTATTCATAATTATTGTTATTTAACGATTATTAGTTATCTAACTACCTATAATTATGGATTATTTCCGACAGATTAACGTGATACGTGCATTTTTACGTTCTCCGAAATTCATGTATGTGTTAGTGAAAGACGAACGAATTTATTATTCAATCCAACACAATTACTTTGGAAATTGTATCTATTTCTATATATTGTGTACATTCTATGCATCTGTTATTTTTAAATTTTTCATAAGTGTATAAAAATCTACAATCTAATAGTACTCAATGTTTCTCCATTTTTAAAAAACCAAGCAACGAGCATTAGATCGTTCGGCAAATTCGTAGCAAAATTTAAGAAGATCAATTTATAGCGAATAAACTAAACGACACGAATTTTTCAATCAACTCAATGAAAATCGTACTTTTTAAATAAAAAATTTAAGATTCAAGATCTGCACCTTATGAAATAGCCTATAGCGTGAAAAACCAGATCGACGACTAGACCACCGCTATTGATGAATTCCAGTTGGTGTACAAAACCGCGTTGCTGAACAATTATTCGACGATTTATTACCAGGAAGCGTTTTCCTCCCTAACACGTCGATGACAAACACAACAACGCTTCGCTATGACACCCGCGAGACTATAGGATCACACCTCTATAACTTTTCAGCATTGTGAATTGAAATAAAACAAAGCGTAACAACACGTAGTATAGCGTTCACGAGCGGTGTAAACCATACAAAAGCTACGATCACTCTGAGAGATTACGATTAGAGAACGATGATTAAATAACCAGTTTCCCACTCGTTGAGACGACACTAATCGGGTCAAGAGTATGTTCCGTTATCTCCTAACGTGAATTTGTACCGCGATAAATTGTTTTGCTGGATGTCTTTTTGACCTCGTTTTTTAATCGTACAGTTCTTGTCGGGCACGACTTATTTTGTTATGTAATTCTACTTTTTTGTGTCTTTCTTTTTCATATGTGTCAGCTTATTTATTTCCATGTTGGTTCACGATATTTCATTGAAAATTTAGAAAATTTAAAATGTGTACAAAATATTAAAATATACAAAATATCTAAAGTATAGCGCTCGTTGTGATATTTAGTAGGCAAAATTCTACTTAAGTTGCATTTCTTCCGTTGGCGACATGTTTTGTATTTCGTATGTTGAAAAATTGAAAATTCTTGAGCGATGTTTTTATTGTAAAACGCAGCATATTAACAACAAGTTTCCTCTCTTATGTTATTATTCTTTGTCCAACGCCATTTGGTGAATTTTTTGTGACATTTTTAGAAGATGAGTGTAAATGATGATTGGAAGAAACGCGAGGCTTCCTGGTTATAGGATTTACTGGTCCTAACTTCTGCACGTGGCTGCAGGTTTCAAGTTAGTAACATGGTGACTTGTTTTTAAGGATAAAAGTGACGAAGATTCTAGTGAATTGACAAGACATAGTGAATCGTAGCTAAAATTGCTCCTTTTGTTGTCAGCTTCTACCGATTATAAAAGAGTACTTTTGATCTATACAATTTCGTTACTAATATCGCACAGTTAAATTGTGCAAGAGGACTGTAATATTAAGCGGAAGAGATCCGTATTTAATTTTCATTCTTTAATAATAAAGAATGTACATAATAGTAATTTAATCAACATACAAAATACCTACAATTGAGGCATTCCAAGTCATGAATAATAAACCAAAATTTCATTCCAAACACCGACCATATAAAACGCATGGGACACTCGACTCATTGAACAATCAGCTTATCGTCTTTGCAAAAAATACTTACGACACTCGTGACGAAGGCTTAATCCGGAGCGTGATTGTTCCTTTTTTAGAAAGCATTCAACGGTGTCGGATCGTTTTTACGTTTAATTGGACGTGAATTGGCGTGGCCAGGGAAAGGGGAGAGCACGAGTGAGGAAAAAAAGAGCCTCGCGTGCTTTCACACGGCTCTCCTTTTCGCGAAGTTTACCGGCCGCTCTTTAAATATGTGCGGCCGACTTAAACACGCCACCGTAAAGACCGGCACGCCTCAAGAGTCCGCTCAAGTACTACTTTTCTTCTTCTAATCTGTGAGTAAGTTGTCGCCTTTGTGGCTACACGGTTATTATAATGTGCTCGCGTTTGGGAGCGACGTGTTGCCAAACACATGTACACTCTTGTCCATAAATCACCGTACGCCGATTTATTTCGTAGATTTGTAACTAAATAATTGTCAGAATGTAGGTACGACTTCCTAGATTCACTTTGTTCATTCATAAGTTACAGTAGAACTCTGTTTACGCAAGCTCCATATATTTGAAGCAGATTTTAGTCAGTGCCCGATTAAATGAACTGTTGCTTGTTTAACTCACTCATTTAAACGTGAACTGCTACTCACGTTCACGAAAAATCGTAGTGGAGCCAGTGGACACCTATCATATGAATGTCAAATGTATAAAATATTTGTCACCCAAGAAGTTCGTATAAAATTTTGGAGTTGTGAAGCCTTTCCGTGTTCTATCGAATTAAGATACGGTTTTATACTATAAAGTAACTATTATGAAATAAAGTTAGCATTTACGTTAAATATTGAAATTGCATAATGTCAAGCGTACTTAAGTTTTAACAATCACTTTGCTTAGAGACAAGTGCCCCATGACTAATGGACAGGAATATACAATTGAGGATAAAAATAAGTGTACGTAATAGAAGAATATAACTATCATTGACGATGAATTGTTTAAAAGAAACTAGCAGGAGTGTCATGTACTTAAATTTTATTTATTTTATGTATTGTATGTATTATATGAAATTAATATTTACATTTTTGTGTAAAACTTACGTATATATTTAATGAAACTTCATTGATACCAATTTCCACTACCTGACATTTAGTTTTGTCATCGACTGTATAAGTCTGGCGGGGTGCACACAGACGTGCTCCTAACAGCTTCATCTAGCGGACCGTGAAAAAGCTACAGCCCCGGTGGTTGCAGAAAAATTAAGGAACATTTATACACTTTATATTACGACGCGTGGATTCCTGCTCAAATTCGTACAGCTTGTAGGCTTAATACGTTTGCTACTAGCGTTATGTACACTCCGGTTTATAAATATAAGAAGATCTCTGGTTCCGTATAAAATGTAAAAGTTGATTCATATTATCCATGTTAGCAATAACGTTAGCAATTGCATAAACTCAATATCGAAACTTATAGAAACGATTGCTATCGTTTGTTTTTTCGCTAACAGTATGTCACGTGTATGTAGCTTCAATATATAGTTAGCTGTATGTTCACTTGGTGCAATTCGCAATAAAATTGCCAACTAAGTACTGCAGTTGTTAATCTATAATACAATATCGTCATAAAGTGAGATTTTAATCGAGGCATTGAAAGCAAAAGTGAAATAACTCAATACATAATAAACTAAATAATTCGCCGTGCAGAATAAATATGACGAATGCATTAATGGAACTAATACAATTATTCAGCAATTTCTTTTATCTCTTTAAAAACTGTGTAGAGGAATTAAAATTACACAAGCATAAATAATTGTGTTTAATTACAGCCAGATAGCTGTTCTATCGTTCTTTCGATGAATGTACATTATGATTACGTTGGCTGAAAGAAATGAGAAAGTTTTTAACAGGAAACCAGACTCGTGAACCGGTCATCCACGGCTCGGCGATTTGCTGTTAAATATTAAATGCATAAGAACACGTTTCAGAGGAAGTTTTTAATAAAAGTACATTCTACTGGGAAATTTTCCTCTGTTTTTTATTCCTCGAAGCTCGATTAAACGCGCGCGCGCGCACGACTAGCTGGATTACCTTGAAAACAACTCGGCGTGCCGTACGAATTCACGCGATTTCATGCTTAAATCACGGAACGAAATAAAGGTGGAATTTATACAACTCGGTTACGTAAAGAAAGTGCGCGGTACATTAATCATACGATATTTATATTTTACGTTTCTAAGAAATATTGTTGCAAATGTCAGTAACAATTATCGCTAATTGTAAATAGAAGATAAAGTACTGATAAATATTGCATGTAACAGCCAATATTTAGCCTAATGTGTTTTATGTGTAAATTTACGAAATTATTCGATAATATGCGTATGAAATATACATTTATTCATCAAGAAAGAGATCATAAATTTTCTCCCAAGAAATGTTGTACACAGTATACGATTGCTAATTGAAATTAATCAGCGTCTTTTATATTCGAATACATGATGCTACCTAAACTAGCGATCATTAAAAATAGAAATATGCGAAATTTGCATTTAGAACTATAACATCGTTTATGAAAAGAAAATGTCTATTTAAACTAAGTGGTCAACGACTTTTATATTTGGACATATGGAATTATTTAAACTACGAATCATTCAACACAAAAACATATGAAATTTCTTTTTACAAGTATAAATATATTCATAAAAAGAAAATATAAATTTCCTCATAGCTATTTGCACATTTTATGTTTACACCACATACTAAACAAATTCGTTTAAACTCCTTTTTCTCAGTAACATAACGCCATGAGAAAAACTGTTTATACTGCACTTTCCACTTGCTTCCTCACGTAGGGTCGCCCTCTTGTCCATTGTATCATCATTACTGGGATACTCTGTAGAACAAAATCTTACACCAAAGAATACACTAAACAGTATATTGAACAACTTAAAACCACGAAACCTCCTCGAAAATTCCCTTTGTTTCATACATACCTGTCCAAGGTAGCAAGGGTTGCGCGCTACAGTGGTCGAAAGTATAGCGTTCGGAACAAAAACGCATCGGCACGCTCCAAGTGTTCCATAGAAGCGTAAGAAATATTTTTCCAAAGGATTTCATCCGCTGTAAAAGTTTGCGCATTATTTCTCGGCTTTCTGCCATCCACGAGGAAAGTAGAAGATAGAAAACAGAAAGAGAGAGAAAGGGAGAGAGAGAGAGAGAGAGAGAGAGAGAGAAAGCGAATTTTATCCGAGACTCAGTCATGTGCAACAAAGGGGTATTGATATGGACCGTGCTTGTGAAACGGGCCAATAGCTGTGGCCGCCATTGTCACCCGCGGCCAGATCTATACCGAAGATATCTGCTGTATTCTTCCAACTACAAATTCTCCTGGTCAACCTTTTTTTTTCTTCTCCTTTTCTTCCGCCACTATCGTCACAACGTATCTTTGCACTTTCTACCAGGGCAGACCGAGCTTGGCAATACGTCGATTCCAACAGTGGAACATTAAACGCGCATAAAAGCCACCCCGAGAACAAAGCGCTCTCCATTCGATTTCTTATTACGAAAATTCACTCAGCCTCATTGTTCGATGGTTTCTGTTCGCGTATCGGTAAATGATTACGTTATTGAATTTCTCTGATTAATGCGGTCTCTTTCGGACTATCGTTCGATCATTGTTTTTATTTATTTCTTTTTCTATCAATCTGTTGTTGGTTGTATAGTTGTTCACACACCTTGCGATGGAACTGGGTCGTTCGCGTTAAAAATCTAATTCTTTTGGTTGGCTAAATTTAGTTGACTAAATAATTTGAAGAAATTTTAGGAAGTTTGTTAATATGTCTTTAGTGTGTCGTAAAATTTTGTTAAATGGAATGTTTGAAACTTTAAAGGTTGGTTTTCTTGCATCTCATTGTGAACGTGGGTCGTTTATTTTCCTATTCATTTTTTTCATTGTTCTGACCTTTCGAAAAATCTCAACAAATTTTGGGATATCAACGTGTTATGCAGTAGTTCTTTCGATAGTTTAGAAACATTTTTTTGGTGAAAGTAAACCATGAAATTCAACCGAATGGTGCGTATCAAATATTGAATAATAAAATAATAATAGAACGAATAAATTAAGAAACAGTAGAGTTAATCACTTTTACTTCTAAAACATTAAAAAATTTAATATTTAAAATTAAATATTTTCTTTCCTAAGAAATTAATTTTCTAATAACTTATCTGAATAATGAAATTGTCAACAAAATTCAGTTGTTAACAGAAAGTAAAATTGATCAGTTTGATTCTTAATAGATTCATATATATCTTCTTCCAAAATGTTAAGGTCTCTGGTATATTTGTGGATCCAATTCAAAGCAACTGATTAATTACTCCGATACGGATGAAATATTTCGTCATCGTGTGAGAACAATTCAGAATACGTCGAATCTAATAACCGGTATGAATGATCAGCCCGGTAAATCTGTTATCTGTATCAAGGATCGTGAATTATCATAACGAAATCCGTGCAGAAGTGGATGTTGTTATGTCCGTGACACGATATTCAAATGATGAACAGATTGTAGGTCAGCGTTGAATATTTTATGAGTTGTTTGGATGGTGAAGTTGAATTTATTGCATAAACTCCACACGACCACCGAGCTTGCGACATGATACTTGATGGTAAGGTGATAATACGGTTCGTTACGTTCTACGGAATTTATAACAGTTCCCCTTCATTCCCAGCGACTTTTCGTTCGGAATAATAATTAAATGACTTTGTTCTCCCTCCCTCGCTGGATTAAATATTCAGAATAACAATTCGATAATGAATAATGAAAATTCGGGAAATTTTCAAATCTGTTCAATGATTCAATATTTGTCATTCCATCGCTTTTATACGATATGATGATTTTCTCGTTGAAGAATTTCTCGCTTGAACTTCAACATTTTTCCCCCTTCCTTTTTTTCTTTCCTTTTTTTTTTTTTTTTTTTTTTTTAGTTCCAATACTTTAGTGAAGTGGACGAAAGTTCCATTAAAATTTCATGGTTACGTGTGCAAGGAGGATTGATCGATTCGAACACCTTCTAAGTAAAGTTTCGCATAATCGACGGCTCTTCGTGTAACGTATACTCTTTAAAAGCTAAAGTACGAAACTTTATTTCGAAGAATATTTTTCTTCGAAATTCTTATTTCAGAGTTTTATTTTATAAGATAATGGAACGAGGAGGGTGGAACATTGTGAACATTTATAATATATAGAATAATAATGGCTAGTAATTTAAAATTTATGTTTCTCAAAAAATAAAATATATAATTTTATTCGTAGTCCTTTTTAGTTCTTCTCTTCTACTCTTTTATTTTATATTAATTTTTAGTTCGAAAATTTTAGAATTTCAAATTTGTAAGGATTTCTAAATTAGAGAATTATACAGTGTTTGGTAATTTAATTTTTACTCTCCAAAATCTGAAACATTTACAAAACTTTATTTATAGAATGTTTTTCTATTCGCAATTGTTATTATCCATTAGAAAATAGAACTTCAAACCTGCAAATGATAGAAACTCATAAAACACAGTGAATAATATAATGTCTGATAATATAAAATAATTTGTATCTACGTTCTTCTGTATACTACAATATCATAAAACATTTGACTTCGTTTGCCCCAGTAATTCAATATAGCTGACCTATACTACTTATAACTGAAACTTGGCTTTCTTAGGATATAAAAAGAACACCATTAATCTGAAAAATAAAAGTCCATTACAAAAATATAATATAATTGATTATATGAAATACAATATCGCAAATATTGTTCCAAGCTGAATACTATTAATATATAATTTAAACTGAAAAAAAGCTACTCTTTAACTGGAAATTTTTTTTATACTCACGGTATATGGATACATGAACATATAATTTTTAGGTGATACATTAAACTTATAGAGGATTAAATAAATGTTATGACAGATCACGAAATTTATTTGTGAATTATGAGCATGAAATAAAACGTTACGTATATAAAATGGCAATATTATGGTACTCTGTCAGTAATTCGAGCAAGTAAATTCGTAGAAAGCTTCTCAACGGATCCATGTCTCGCTGTTCGATGTTTCCCCCTGTAATCTTCTTTGAACTTGCCCCTCAATGTCCCATTCCTTCCCTCCACTTTCCTTCCCGAGGAATCACTAGAAGGTTTCATCTTCCATTCCGTTATAGTTTCGTCGCTCGAGTGCTTTTTATTTCGTACGTACGCGACAAATCTTCTTTCCTCTTCCCTTCAATATTTCCTCTTCCCCCCTCCCCCTTTCTGTACTCACCTAGGCTTCACCATCAACCTTTCATCTCTTTTGGAACCTTTTTTAAATCTCGTGGCGCGCGATAAATATGTACATTGTACATACCTACGCAGTCTGAACACTTTTTAGAAAGTTAATACTTTTTGTATTTGTAAGGAAATATTATTTTAAATGGAAAATTTATTCTCTTCATTAAAACTTTTTTATAAAGCCCTTTCTTCAGGCAATGAACTCTGTACAATAGATAGTTTTAAAGAAATTAAGATTCTTTGTCCAAATTGTCTGGAAACATGAAATTTTTTGCTTAATGACAGTGACGTTTTGGAGCAATTAATCTTTCGCGGTATAATTACCTTTCCTAATTTATTTTTAGGTAACTCTAATTTTATTGAAACACTCAACATGTATTATTTCTTCTTCTTATTGAAAAAACAAAGTTCAGAAATATCTTTTGACATCTAAATTATTTGATTTTTCAAACGCTTCTAAAACTGATTTCTTTTTGTGAAAAAATTTCTTCTTCCTTCAGACTACTTCCATTTTTACAAACCATGAAAATTTCGGGAAACTCTCATACTACATACGTTTTCCTAGTTTATGAATCAAAAAGAATTTTTTATTTTGAACATTCCAGTTCGCATAGGGAATGACGACTAGCTATCAATATTCCAGTAGAAGAGATTTTTTTAGATACAGCAAATTTCACCATTCCGTAACATTATTTTCCTCTTATTGAGAAATAAAGCTAAAAATCGAATGCTACCTGAAAAAATCAGAAATTTTTATTTTGAAACTGCAACAAAGGCTTTTCCATAAAAAGGACACTTCTAATTTGGCTTTTTGTTATGGAGGAGGTGAAAGTGTCTCTCATGTGAAAATAAATCGAAAATATAAAATGCAATTGACATAAGTGGTACTTCCTTTCCACATTTCATATCCTACATTATTTATTTCATATAGATCTGAACAGGTTCGGATCGTTTCCGAATCAGTTAGTCAGAAATCGGTGTATCCAACGCTCGGAAATTCGATTTCGATCGGTTCCAATTTCAGCGGACTAGTCGACGTGTAAAATCATGATTTCCAAATTTCTTAGTTCAACCTCTTGACACAATTGCACCGACTGAATATGAAGTAAGTACGAGTACCATTGACTTCTAAAAATCCTATTCCTCTCCTCGTTTTAAAATTCAACTACCAGTAACGAAAAAAAAAAAAAAAAAAGGAAAAGATGATATAAGGCGAAAAATCTGCACTTTTATTAACTCCATCCGCATCCATTAGATTGACTCCCCTGCTGGCTTTTCTTTCAATGAGAACCATAGAATGATCCTCGTTCCGATAGGATTAATTCGGCAGTTGAACGACAGGGCGCGCGTCGAGCAGCGATTTTTATCTATGGTCGAAGTTTCCAGGTGCCGGTTGACAGGGCATTAAGTAGCAGATAAAAAAACAGAGGTTAGGAAAAATCTATTTACGAGAAAATGGATTCGTTTATTACCAGAGATTACGTAAAATCTATTACGACGAAGACCGAGGAAAGAGGTTATCCATGACTATGGATCTCTGCTCCACGAACTGTAAATAACTTGATTGCGAATGCCGACCGTTCGACAAAAGATACGTTTAAGTGATATCCAATTTAGCCCTACTAAGGAATTTTCCTTTTTACTCTGGCCTAACCTCTTTTCTATAAACTCAGTCCTGAATATAGATTCGAACTCTTTCCTTCTTTTTATTTTTTTAAAGTTTATTGCCAATTTTGCAATAGTTCAATATCTAAATAATCTAATAATATCTTAAATAATTTACAAAAAACTTGTCTTTTATCTATTCATAGACTATGCAAAGATAATACAGATTCGAACGTAATTTCATCAAAACCATCGCTCTGCAAATTTTTGGAATGCCTGAAGATTTAATGTACGCAGATAATCATTTAGAATAGAGCATAATTCATCAATTTCTAGAGCAGGCACGGATTGGAGAGAGGGGTTAGAGTAACTAAAAGAACATTTTATTTTTATAGCGAATTTAAAAAAAAATTAAAAATAATTGAATATAAAAGAAATGTTACTCCATATTTACTTCGTTATTATTTCAGTTATAATTCACCATTATTTCATCAACCTACTCCCTACCCCATTTTTCTATGAAGTGAGGTCACGTTAGACCAATAGTATCGGGTCTCAAAAACATTAATCTGGTTTTTGAAGCTATAACTTCTTTTTATATGAATAATTATTGTCCTTCCTCAGTTTCTGAAATATTCGCAAAAAACTTAAAAAATATGATAATTACCTAATTATTTTCGAAAGTTACTTCACTTCCTGTAAATGTTCTAACACGAACAAGGGTGTACGTTATACACGAAGTGAAATTTAGTATTATGCTTGGATAGGTAGTATCATGTTGAGGTTAGGAATATTTAGGTTATGAAAACAAAATGGATAGCGTAATTGGAGAGAGTGACTGATCATTGGTAGTTATGAAGCTTCGAATATAATCTCAATCCTAATTAAGCAAATATGTCTAACCTATAGTTCAACTGTGAATTTTATGGAGATATAATGGAAATATTGGTATTTCATAAATGTGAATACAGTTTGATGATGATTATAAATGTAAATAATTTTTAAAGAATAGGATAACATCGTTGACTTTTTGATTTATTTTATACTCTGTATTGTACCCAATTACGTGTGATATTTCCCCTTAAACAAAATTTTAATTATAAACAATCAAACAATTCTTTTTTTAATTTCACCATATAATCACATTTTGCATAATTATAGACAACCGAAATTCACGATACGCGAACTATCGTTAATAAGGCCAAATGTCTTAAGAACTGACGAGACCTCATGGTGAAAAGCGAATCGTAAAAGAAGGGGCGAAAACCAAAAAAATAAAGGAGGAAGAAGAAGACGATTTTTACGCTACAAGTTCGTCGTGCTTGAGTAAAAAAGACATTTTTTCTCCTTCATTTAATGATCTTTCCGTGACGTTACTACAGTCTCGAAGTAGTTCTCGATGCGGACTCGTGGCCCTAATAAACGCCATTCAAAAACTCTGGTGAAAGAGGCGCGTCGATGGGGGGACAGAGTAGGGGTGAAAGGAAGAAGAGTGAAAAATAAAACGCAGAGTAAAGCAACGTCTCTTCAACCATGCTCGAATAAAAAGATTTAATGAGCTTATTATACGCGAATTAACGTACACTAATAACGCGTTCTCCGGTGCCTCTCGACACTCTACTGAACACTCGGTTAACGATTTCCTCTAGGAGAGGGGAGGAACACGAGTTGTGGTTTTATTTGCATATCGACCTATCAGAGCTATCTAAAAGCGACGTCACCTTTGATGCTTCTAACGGCCCTGTGCACGGCAGATTATGCGTCAAACGGTAACGATATTTGACAGGGTGAATGCGATTTCCGGAGACGACGACGGGATTCCTTAAGGCTGTCCAAAATGGCGCACATTCTGAAAACATAGTCCCGTTAGGTATAAAGTAACGTGACTCTAGGTTCTCTCAAATTTTCTTAATGTGTTATCGCGTTATTTAGGAAAATATCATTTACGATAAATGTTTTATTAATTAATTTAGTCGTTGACAGTTTCTATTACATTTTTTAATCGTTGAAAATAAAAAGATGCATCGACTAGAGCATAAAAAGATATGTAGTATCATTTTAAAAGACGTAAATGATATTATAAAAATGTTATAGAACATATTATTCCGTTAACCGTGATGAAAAATAAAGATGCATCGATTAGAAATTAAAGCATAAAGGCATAACATAACCTCATTTAGAAATATGCCAATTACCTCGAAATCTTAAAGAAGAATAATTCTAAAGGAAAAATATCACGAATCATAATATTCCTCGCTTTAAACTGCCCTACTTTGCCCTGACGTAATTCACGTACCAGCAAAGGTAACAAAAATTCCTATTAAGGAATCTATGACAAATGAAATACCCAAAACGTTCCAATAAGCAGAACGCCATTACTAAACGGTCTAAAAACATAACCTCTATGAGGAAACTTCTAGTTACATCGTTACCATGACAAATTAAGGATGCTAACGATGATTGGATCGGAAACACGTCTCTCCAATCTAACCTGTTTACGCCGGGCTGGTGTCGGAGGCCCGCTTTTTCGAGGCAAATCAACGTCTTGTCGATCGACGTCGAACGTGCTGTAAGCAACGTTTGAGATGCAAAACAACGTTTCAGCATTAACGACCGTGTGTACACGTGTATCCGGCACGTGTGCAAAACGAACGAGAATGTCCCGTGTACGGGTCAAGAGAGACGAAAGAGAAAGAGAGAGAGAGAGAGAGAGAGAGAGGGAAAGTGAGATGGAGGGATGAGACGGGACGTTTGGCGTACAATAGAGGCGTGGATATTGAAAATTTATCGGAGGCAGAATAAGTGGATGAACCTTGGCCGAGGCTATTTGTCGGAAATTGAAATTTATCGAATTTTCGGCGCACGTCGAGCGGAGGCGGCGTTCTCGAATTTTCCCACCGCTGCCAAAGCTTTAACACTCAATGACATGTGAAACATCGAGTGATCGTTTTAAACTTACTGATTTCTAGAGTCCGCTCTTCAGGTGCTCGAGTATCTTTCGACGCGTCGAACGTTTTTCGAAGAGAAAAATATTCAGAAGGGTTCTTTAACGTGATAACGTGAAGATCGCGGGAAAAGCATCTGATAATGTTGATATTTTCTTTTTTTTTATTTTAATCCATTTTTGTGTTAAATCCCACTTAAACGTTTTGATCGTTTTATCACATTTGACTTCTGCACTCTCACTACTTGGAACGTCCTATCCAACATTCTTTCATTTTTTAAGATATGTTCAAATATTTGAAGTTCCTTAGGTCTCTTTTTTTCATGTAAAATGATATTATATTAAAGTGATAAAGTAATATGACGTTACGGTAACTCGGCTTCAATGTCCGAAATAAGTAGTACCAACATGTATAGGGAAAAGTTGTTCAGAATGTTGACCTTGACAACGTATTTCAGAGTCATTGAAATCAGTGAGTTCGTTCGTAGACGATTACCGATAAAACCAATCTCTTTTCTCAACTCAATTTCGAAATGGTAGATAAGACATCTTAATCAAGAGGCATAATGTGATCTTCAGACTCATTGATGTTTTAATAAATTGTATTTAACATTTTAATAAGAATCTCACTTCGCGAAAAATGTTCAATAAAATTCCACGTACCTTCACACAAGCCTATGGCTTGTTGGAGAAAGGACCGCGTAGGAAAGAGGAACAGCAAGCAACAACGAGGCTTCTTTCTGGCGCATAATACTCTTGGTCGCATCCGCGGCTCCAACAATGAGGATCGATAATTCGAAAGGCTCGAGTAGCCATGCCGTTGAAAAAGATTCGCCCAGGCTAACGGAAATCTTGCAGCCAGCGAACGAAGAAACACACCGAGACGGTGCAATCTCGTATTTCAAAGGATTCCACGACAATTCAGCCTCCCCGCGAGAGCTTTGTTATCGCTTTGCCTCTCTGCGGGTACCTGTCCGCTTTCGTCGCTTTTCCACCAGATATTCTAGGTCAACGTTGCTCAAACTATGATCCTCGTCCTCTATCAACCGAACTGAAATAAAGTTTTCTTTTAAGAAACGATCATTCTCTTCATCTCGTGATCGATGTTTTCACTTAATTCCCCGTGTTTTTAATTCACGTTCTACTTTAGCGAGCTACTAAATAGGATAACATATTAGATTACTTGAAATGAAATATTCTCGTAAGATAAGATAAAATATCTTTATTCCGGTAACACTTAATTTATGCAAGTGTTAAATAAAAAGAATACTAAATTAGTTTTAAAATAAAATATTCACCGTAACGTAACATAAAGCGAAGTATTTTTATGTTGGTAAAACAGAATTTTTAGTTTACGGTTCGGAATTTAAATTTTCAATTTAAATTGCTGTGCATTGTTCCTCCTTCGTAAAGGCGGGGAAAAGGAAGGTTTCATTATCAATTATTCAGCAGCTTTTATTACTAATTCTATTATTTATTCATGGAAAAAGAATTGTTTTATTGCGCAAAAGAAGTTTCATATGGTTTGCTTATATAAATATGTATTTGAAAAAATGTGTTACGAAAGTTGTTGGAGAAATTTAAATTTGCTATTTGGAAAAGATCAAAGAAGATCTCTAGACGGCATGTTTCACTGTATAAATTGACCACTCGGAATCTAACTAGTTATAATTGATTAATTATAACAATGATTGGTTTAAACAATTTTTATCGTCGAAAAACATTGTTATATTGGTGTTTACTTAACAAAATTACGTACACCAATTTTAATGATCAACTGGTAATTTAATTATTGATAGTATAAATAGCAAAAAAGATCCATCAAGTAGTGTGACTCAATGTCAAGAAAGAAAAGACCCTATCAAGTAGTATGACTCAACGTTTGTAACGACATACGCCGTCAATAGCAGAATATCTATCTATATTTCTTGAGATGAATTATGCATATTATAAAAGAAAGAGTTCATATTACATTTCCAAAATTTGATTGTCAATCAACGAAATAACAAGAATAATATTGCTAGAATCAATTTCCTTCTCCTCTTCATTCTTGTCTAATTTTCTGTATTATTATTTTGAAATTAATAGTAAAGAAGAAGAGAGTAAATTGGTAAAAAAGACATAGTAATAGAAACATTCTGTACATTAACAAATCTTGGGATATTGAGGATTTATCTGAAAGGAATTATCAAACACAATAGAATATAAAATCAATATCCCACTAACCAATGAAATAACCATGATAATACTATCGGAATCTATTTTTCCTTTTGGTCCTTTTACCTTCGACGATAATGTGATTTAATTAAAGCAGAATTAAAACTGATCGCCGGGATTACGTTTCACAGAACATTTATAAATGTTATTTAGAATCTTTCGCGTGGCTTTTTTTTTCAATAAAACCGCCCACGCTCGAAACGGAAACCGATTAACGATACGACGGGAAGGGAACTTTACGAGCCGTTGAAATATTGCTTTCTAAAAGCAATATTGTTCCTGAACTCTATACTCTGTAAAACTTTATCCATTATTTCATTTGCCGTATTTAACGGCGAAGCAGCGTAACGTTTCGCGATTACCTTGACTGACCGTCATAACATCGATCTATATATCGAAAACTTGTTATACCATGGAAGAATTATTTTTCCGTAACGTTCAACGTTAAGATTACTCTTTATTGGCATGAACAACATTTTTTCCAGTTGAAAATTATATAAAAGTTCGTTACTTTGACTGATTCATGCATGTACTGTGCCCCTTACGTCCTTCGTCTTCAAAATTAATTTGCCTTTCGATATAAAATCGATGCGACGATAAAAAGATCGATATAATGAGAAAAGAAAGTGAAATTTCTGTAAATAATTAAATTCGAAGTTTGAGGTTATGTTGGGGTTAGGTTTCCTATATTCCATTCTTCTACAAGTAAAAAATATTATAAACAATTAACTCTTTCGCTACCGTCATTTAAAGAAAAATCGCTGTTCACAATCAAAATTTCAAATTTTCAATGTGTTACATAATACGACACATATATCTTTACATATATAATAATGAAAAAATGCAGGTAGACGTTCCAAGAATTAGAATGCGCCGCGCGTGTGACGCATGGTAGCGAAAGGATTAAATTTGCGATAGTAGCAAATAAACAGAGAATGTTTAGTCTATGCAGATTCGTATCTTTATAAACGTGATAAAGAAAAAAAAAATGGATCTGTATTGAAAGATATTATCTCGAGTGCTATATGTCAGATTTTTCTATATTTTTAAATTTTATGTATGTATTTTTACATCTTTAAATTTCCCACAAATGCATCGACTATATTCGACGTTCCAGTAATAACCGATCGAAAATCTTTCGAAACTACACGAACGAACTTATTACCTAACCTAATATGGTTTTCAAGATTTAATTATAGAAAGTGGTTTTTAATGACGTGGAAAATTTTCCATTTTTCCAACGACTCTCTGTGAAAACACTTTTGATCTTGGATTGAATAGACTCGTCGTTCTATTCGATTACGAGAGACGCGACGCTCCGAAGAGTAAATATCTCGCGAAAGTTTCGCGAAATCAGCAAAATTGCACTGGGTGTACAAACATCTGTGCCGGTCTGCGCTCGGACATCGTGTTTGTCCATCAAGTTTATTTCCGTGTGAACTCGGTAATTTATTCCCGTGCACATTCAATTTCATAATTCCACCGCTGGGAATGTCCTCCGGTGAGAAAAAAAGCCCGCGCGTTTTAAACCGGATATTGTCTTCAAACGTTTATGTACTTAACATCGTGACATGATACGAGAAGAACGAAATAAATTGCGATACAAATTGTGAAATAAATTGGAAGAAGCAAATAATTCAAATAATATCGTTTGTTTTATGTGATATTGTCATTAATTGATATTACATATTAAATTACTTGAAATCGATTAATATTATTATGCAATATTGTTATTAATTGATAATTATAATTAGTTTGTAAACGAAAGGGAGAAATAAATTGTGAGATAAATTCAAAGAAGCATATGATTAAAATAATATCGTACATTCGAAATGATAATGAAATATTGTTATTGATGAATATTCAGTATTGAATTATTTAAAATAATTTAATATTATAAAGGTAAATAATGTTTCAGATATCGTATGATTATCTTTTATGAAAATAAAATGAAGTATATTCATATTTGTTGAATGGTTCGAATCGAAGCATCATTAATTTGTTAATTGACATAGATAAATTGTAGGTTTATAGGAAGCGAAAAAAAGAAAGCGAGAGGGACGTAGCATCGAAAAGTTGGCCGCCTTAAGAACGCGATGCTGGCAGCTGTACATAATCAAAAACGAAACAAAAGCAGTGCTCCACTTTCGACCGATTGTCCGGAGTTTGAAAGAAAGTAATGTTGTAGAAAATCAGGCCGTTATACGGCCGGCTAAAGTGAAACGCGAACTGTTTCATTCAAAAAATTGTATCTCTAATCTGTCAACTTTTACTCTTACCATAAATTGAAATACGCAGAACTTCCCTTTGTTCGTTCGATTGTTTTAGTCATCTTTTGAAATTGAATTTTTTCTTCTTTAAATCTTAACAAAATCATAGAAAGGTCTAAATGAAGTAATTTAAAAAATATGTTAAAAGAATAGAAACTAACCTTATAAAGTAGAGGTACAAAAGGAATTTAGAAAGAAACAATTGTTTACTATAATTCAAACTTTTTCCTTGAAAATTGTATGATTCACTGAAAAAAGATTGGAAATGAACAACATTAGTGTTCAATAAATTAAAAAATTTTAAGGGAAGTTACTTTCCCAAAAAGGTTAATAAAATCTAATTAACCTTAAAATCTACTTTGAATATTTAGAATTTAGGAAATATCTCTATAAGGTAGTAAATCTGAAAGAATCACTTTCATGAGAGTAAAGTTTGAGAATTTATCAGGATAGAAAATTTCAAGACTTTTGTCATAACTTTAGAAATGATTTTTGCAGGCTTACCTTTACAACGAAGGAATTCGAGAGGCCGTTCCTATAACCTTCACGTTTACTGAGAACCGCCTTTGTACCATTAAGCAAGACCTCCCTCGTAATCTTGAGGTTTGATATAACCATTATAGTCCATAGGTAAGTCGTTTTCCATAACCTACCATAACCTAGGCTCTGGACAATCTTAACCTCCATAACTTTTAAATTTGATATCTCATAGTATAAGTATTTAATTGGAATTACAATCTTCGAATGATTCATTAATTTCCAAAAATTACTTATATCTAAAACTTTGGTGTTTATAAATAAATAAGAAAAAATCACAAGAGATATTGTATTATATTGGAAAATTCTTTAATCTGATTCGAATCCATCGTGATACTGATAGGAATGTTACTTTTTATCTCGCAAATGGTACAGCTATACAATGTCCTTTTCATACAGATGTCATATACATTTCGAGTGCATTCTGAGTTGCATCGGCTATGCTTTTCTTATCTCGCCACCATTCTGCGACATCGTATACGATGCTCCTTAACGATATCAGTGGCATACAATAGCAGCGTTGGACGTTGTTTATAGACACGCCATTATATTTCAAACGGAATGGACTTTTGCACTTTTAACAGGCTTCGTTTGAGAATAACGTATCGAATATAGTCGTGGAATTGTGGTTTTACCATGTATTATAATGGAACGTATGTTCCAGAGAATGTCATACGAAAGGATATCGTAAAACAATATACATACATACTTAGGAAAATTGCAACAATCTGTTGCTATCAAATGAATAGATTAAATATATATGTTATGAATTTCATAATTCACGCTTTTTCATTCATTCAATTTAAAATGAAATAAATGCTTGCAACAAAGAAAAAAAATTGTTCTTTATACTTACTTATATATGTATCAATGTATGGTAAAGAAGAGTACCTGCTATATCTTTAAAAGATAATTTACCTTCGTGTGATAAAATTATAAATATGTATGTATCTAATTGTCTTTTTTTATCATACTGAGGCATAATCATTTCTGATGAAAATTTGAATGAATGATTAGATATCTACTTATTTCTAAAATACAAACATATAAAGACACGAATTATTTTGTTTTACCCGGTTTATGTCATTTCTCACAAAGAGCGCTACTAGACGATTAGCAACACTACCGAATGACTTGCATTCCAACTGCAATATCACATTTTTCCTCTAGACTTGCACGTGTCATCTTGCACTTGTGAAAATAAAGAAATCTCAACCATGGATAAAAATCTGTTACGATCCGTGGATTTGTTAAAAGAGAACGAAGAAGAAATACGAAATGACGCTGAAAATGCATTGTTAACTGTTTGTCAAAACATTCTATCCCATCCAAATGACAAAAAATATCGAGAAGTACGACTTGATCATCCTCTAGTTACTACAAAATTGCTACCTGCTCTTGGTGGCATCGAATGTTTATTTGATATTGGCTTCGTCGAGGTAATTATACTTTAAGACTTTAAGATATTGTCATTGATTTTTATTTCTTTGAATTTTGTAAAGTACTGTAGTGAGTTACTAACTGGTCAGAATTCTGCGTCGTTAATTGACCGTCACCATCCCCACTATCCCCACACTAGTTTGACTTTAATTCTTCAGTCCTCATAACTCAGATTATGATCCAATATAAGAAATTTCTTAAATTTTGGTAATTATTTTAATAGTTAATTGTATAGTATATGTAGAATTCTTTTTTCCTATTTTCCTGGTATGGAGTCTGTCTTGTTAAATGATAAGATTTAATTTGATTTGTGACCAGTTAGTAAGGCACCATTAACATTCTTTTTTTTCAATAGACCACTGACTGCCTTTCATTGCCACAAGAAGCACCACTTTCGAAATTGCAATCTCTACAAAAATTGCTTAGTAAAAGCTCACTTAACAAAACATCTGTTACTAAAGACCCAACACTGTATAGTTTAATACCGTCAACAATCACAGTGGAAGAGAACAGATTTTACAAATCTATTATAGACAACTTTCAAAATGTTCTGCAATATGAAGATGCAAGCTTGCAAGAGAAAGCTAAGAAAGTAATACCCCTTGTAGACCTTGAAATAGCTACTATGACTAGACTCAGACAACTGCACAAGTAATAATCAATTATTTAAAAATGATTATATTACTCTAAATTTGGTTTTGTTCATAAAATTTACTGTTGTAGGCATGTGAAACTAAATCAGACTGCTCCAGAGAAAAGTGTTAAAAAACAATACAGTGAGGATGATATTGACGATGTTAAAGATATATTTCTCATGGAATTGTTACATTGGTTTAAATATAAATTCTTCACATGGGTCGATAGTCCAAAGTGTACTGCTTGTTTTTCAGATTGTAAACATCAGAACACAGTACCTTCAGATGATCCTAGATGTTCACAAATAGAGATACATAAGTAACTTGATATATTTTAATTCCAAGAATAATTGGAGAATTTTTTGAAGGAAGGATTTGTAGGTCTATTCTAAATATATAGATTTCGAATGTACGATTTAATTAAACTTTATAAATAGAAAAAGAGCAATATATATTCTTTAAGAGTCATTATAATTCTCAATTTAAACATAGCTAATAGAAAGAAATTAGAATTAATTATGAAATTAAAACTTTCAATGCCTTTTTTCAAAAAGTTCTGCAATTGTTGTTGGAATATAGTTTAATAATTGTTAAATATCATTTCAGATGTACTAAATGTGGAACACGGGTGAAATTTCCTCGCTATATCGATCCGGAACCATTGTTAACTTTAAGACGCGGACGGTGCGGAGAATGGGTGAACGTGTTCATGCTTTTGTGTCGAACACTAGGATACGATGCAAGATGTGTACACGATGAAACAGATCACGTTTGGACAGAGGTGTGTAATGATCACTGACCTTGCGTAAATGGGAAATATGTGCAAAGGTACTCGTTAACTCATTGCAATATGGAAATCAGTCACACAAGGGTGTCCTCATAATTATGTTCATTAAAAAATTTACTTCATCAAAATAATTGAGTGATTAATAATATGTCAATAACTTAGGTATGGTCTATACACGAAAAAAGATGGATTCATCTAGATCCATGCGAAGATGTCATGGACAGGCCATTGATGTACGAAAAGGGCTGGAAAAAGAAACTAACTTATATAATAGCTTATTCAAAAGACGAGGTGCAAGATGTTACTTGGAGATATACTTGTGATATACTAGGAGTGCTAAAAAGAAGAGATATCTCCTGTGAAACTAAACTGATACAATTCATTGAATCATTGAACAAATATCGTCAATCTTCCCCAAACTATAGTGTCACTCGCCAACAATATGTGATAAAACGAAGAGTTTTAGAACTTGTAGAATTGATTCATGTGCCCAATAAACAAAATTCTGATGACAATGAGAATTATGGAGGACGATCCACTGGTTCTTACGAATGGAGATTAGCGCGAGGAGAAATTTCTGAGGTATGGAATCATTTTCTAAATAACATAAATTGATTCACATATGTATAAAACAAATAAGATAAAAACTAATTCTTAATTAAATCTTTCAGTCGAAACCAAAAGTAAATTATTCTTGGGATATTTCAAATTACGGAGAGGCATTTCATTTGCAGTATTCTATCGTTAACGATGTATATATGATAACAGATAATAGTGGTAAGGCATTGATGGATATACCTGGTTGGCAAAATGGAACGAACGAGATCGAAGGTGGAATGTTTCGTAAAGAGGAGCACGATTGGAAGGTTACCTATTTATCTCGTTCTCCGGGAGCTACTTCTGGCAAGGTAAAATGGTGCTTTGTAGTCACGAAACCAAACCTGTACGTAAGGACGTTCCATTTACAAGCTACCATAAAAATATTTCATAAAGCTAATGTATCGTGGGTGGTAAAAGCGATTTTTGACAATGCAAATCAAAATAAGTCTGTAATTTTACCTATTAGCGATGTTTCTGATTATCATACGGACCAATTGAAAGGGGCAGTGAAATTAATTCTCACGGTAACTGTTTCCGGTGGTCAAGGCAATTGCGCGTGGCAACACGCACAAATTTTTCGACAAAGTCTAGAAAGCAAAGACGATAAATCCTTAGTAATCAATATCAAACTAGAAAATCGGTAATTCTAGAATTTATTTGTATAATTTAATCGAAAAACCTCATAATTTGTATAAACGCTTTTACTGAAGTTGTGCGGATTCTTTTAATAATGCTACATAAATGACATATTAAGTCTTAATGAATATGATCTTTACGGAAAGAATATATCAAGACCAATAAATTTAGTTTTGAAATAAGTAAAAACATTCCATATCTAAAATTTCTTCTTTTTTTTTAAATATATATATGCGTTTAAATTATATTGTATAATTAGACGATAAGAAAAATTTCGACACTTGCGTAATGCAGTTGATAATGTTTATCCAATAAAATGATGGAATTAAATTGTTAACTTATGCTGCAAATAAAAATGAGCTCTTGTGAATTCATAAGCTTGAAAATTTTTTATTTCATATACAAAATAAGCGAACTAGTGATGACATTTTTTGGAGACATTCGTATCCAATAGATGTTACGCAATTATTCAACAATAATTTTGTAAGCATTGATAATATATGAACACAGTATTTTCAAATATTTATTCTTTTTTCTCTTTTCTATACACATTCATCGAATGTCATATAAAAACAGTACTTTACAACTGTTTTATTATATAGTTGCTTACATGTGCTCCAAAAGTATTAATTTTTGCTATTACTTTTACTTTTCTTTGCATTTCTCATTACATATAATAATAATAAATCGTTGTGTCTTATTGAATTTGCAAATAAGTTGCAAAATGCTGACATAATACGTTGTCGAATTCACGCAAGAACAATGAACAAATGATTATAAATAACTTTATACAATGTGTAAATTAACAAAATTACAAGTTATCGATAATAAAATTATCGTGTTGAATAAGGAACGTGTTGCATTCGTGTTTAAAGAATGCAAACTCAACGTAAAATATTTATATTACAACATATTAAGGTACTGAGTGTAACAACGTTACTAAAACACATAATCACAATAGAATACAGACTGCAATGCGTGCTAAATACAATTTTCTTTCATAATATATCATTTTTTTGCTTCACTAATTTCGCTATCACGTGATATAATTTCAATACTACCGAAATAATAAATTTCAGTTCAACGTTATTTATTTACATACTGTTTAACGTATCCCAGCACCAATAAAGCCCATCATGACGTCGTAGTATTGTGTTTGTGTGTGTATACATACGCATAATTAATACACTTCATACATGTACATACAAAAAATATTCAATTATCTACATTGTCACAGAACATTCATGGCCTTAAGTAATAAGTCAGCTCTTTGTATTAATACTACATAATGTTGCTCGGGAAAGATGTGTAAAATAAAAGATACGCATTGGTGTTCTGAGACCTTACTTGATTCACCGTAACTTCCGTGACTGTTTGATCGTCGTATTTATACCACCTGAGAAGAAACCACATGATCAACGTTATTAATTTTAATAATTGAAACGGCTATTGCAGTAAGGAGGCAGTTCCACTTTTCAGAAAATTAATTAAAATCAAATAACTCTTCCAAACGTATAATAAATTTACAATCAGTTAATATTCATAATAACAAACTTTTGGATTTTTTAATATGAAACTTATATCTTTCATTTTCTTCCTTGTAATAAATACTTTGTGTGAATATTACAGCTGCCTTATTATTACTCCAATTATCGTTTTGTTTCCGCCAAATTATCACTTTGAAGCTTCATAAAGAATAAATATGAATATGAGGCTAAAGAAGAATATTTACTTACTTATTTTGGGTCGCGTTTTTACAGAAGGCCGTATAATGGCCGCCTTCCATGGTCCCATAATGGTTAGACATTGCATATAAACTGTAACTATAATTATAACTGCGGATATTCGAAATCGTAGCACTGCTACTATCTGCCACCAAGTACGGTTTCAAATTAAAATCTGTGAGTGGAAAATCTACAGCAGTGTTTCGTTTCTCGAGCCATCCACCACTCTCGGCGAAACGATTTAAATGTATAACTATAATAGGCGCCAATTTCACGAAATCGAATTTCTTCGTAGCTTCTCGAGGTGTCTGGCACTTTGGACACTTCCATCCTATTACCTTCTGTCCACTTACAAACTTTAAAATGCAGTCCTATAAAATTAATGAACCTGTTTAGTATACAGCAAAAAATTCATTTTAAATTAGAAAATGGAAGTTTACGTTTAATGTACACCGATTGGCATGAGGTAAAGACATTGTCAAGCTGTTGAAAATCTCATACGTAGTACTACTTTGCTTGCAAAAGCTACACGTGATAGTAGACCTTAATTGTCCAAAGAATAAGTCTGATATTATGGATTTTTGGGAATCCATCGCTTTATCCCAGGCTTTCTCGGCGACTGTCATTTCCAGAGGCACTTTACAATTCTATAAATACCAGAACAAAATTTTATAAACAATGTAAAATTTAACTTCTGTTGGATTTAATTTAGTATTTAATGGTAATAGAGTAAGGTATTACCTTTTTTAGATCGTTATGCATCCAATCTAAGAGAAAAGTGAGGAATTCATGGGAGTCTTGTTGTTCGTAACTTTCAAATTGTAATTTGTATTGTCCCACGGCGATCTAACGATAATAATACACTTATTAGAGCATACATGAATCTAAAGGTACAGTATGTAAAAATAAAAAGAGAAAATAAATATCACGTATTATAATATACAATTTTTTAAGTGCAAATTAATTATAGAAAGCGTATTTAAAAAATATACAAAAATTGGAGCTACAGAGAGATAAAAGATTATATCTTTTATACGAATATTTTTTATTGATTTATTTATATAGAAGAAATAAAAATATCAGACCTTAAGATCATGTGGCGATATGCTCTTGTATTGACCTCTCCAGAGTGCTTTAATCACTTGAGCTACTTCTTCCACAACCTGGCCTTGCGTATTGTTATCGTTATTGGTGTTTAGGTCATCGGCGTACAAATTGTCCATAAAGTATTTGGCTAAATGCGTGGTATTACTTAAGCACTGTATAATACTGTTCATGTAGCAGGAGTTGCCTAAGTTCTTTAACCCTGTAATGCCTGGATACTGTAACACAGTAAGAAAGACACTATGCTAAATATTTTATTCTTGGCACATGTTTCTTTTTTAAATAAAATTATTTTTTAACAACTTTCTATATAACGAAAATTAAAAATTTTATTCTTTTCTATCTCTTTTATTCTATATTTTTATTGTTTTGTAAAATCTTCAATGTTTATCATTTACCTTTTTAAAATAATAAACATTGAAATTCGGTACAAATTTTCTAGACGAATTTACCATCTTTCGTTTACACGTTATTTGTTAATAAATCATTTATTACATGATTTACTACGTATTTTAAGACGAGACCGATCATAATTAATTATTCTATATTATAATCCTGCTAATTCTAATGTATTCGACACTCATTCACGCGATCGTAGAGTTTAATTGAAGTTATGTTAATGAACTTCGTCGTAGTAGCATTTGGTGACGATAGTCAGACATATACTGATACATATCTGTGACGCGTTACTTCGAGAAGATTTAACTAAATTGGATTCAGAAGCCTTGCAGGTAGAAAATGTTTTTGTGCTCACGTGTTTATTTGCCACATAGAAACGAAAAATCACGCGATTTTATTCTATTATGAAGTTTTAAATTGTATTTTTTTCACTCTATCTTCTCTAACGAGTAGTATAATTTTATGTATTAATATAACAAAACAATAATTAATATAGAGTTTAATTGGGGTTAGGTTGAGGTTCATAAATTGTATACTTAGTATGTCTTATTCTGATTATCCACGTGGACAGTAAACACGTGGCTGTCAGTAGAATATTGTCAATAGAATTGTCAATAGAATCTCATACAAAACAACGTGTGGTAATGAACGTCAACTAAAGTTGCTTTAAACATTTCTTTACGTTACCTCCACGTTTTTTAAACTTTTTAATGATGTGTTGATACTTACAACACTTCCATGAACAGGTGTCATTCTTTCTTCACGATTCGCCCAACTCAAATGGGACATTTTATTATCGCCATAAGTCCCATTATGATTGTACGACGAGACTTGTGGCTTCGAGCTTCTGTCTACTTGCGGTGCTTTACGATCCGTCAACTAAGCGATTTATAAAAAGAAACTTTCTTTAAGTTACCGAGTTTTTAAATTAAATCTTCTTTTGTAAACTAATTGTAGATACCTGTAATAAGTTTGGACTGGAGTACGAACGCTCTAAATTTCCTCCCATTGATGTACTATCCATTTTCAGAGGTTCCTTGTGGATATTATTTTCATTCTCTTTTTTCGATAATTCTTTGTAATTATTTTTCATAGATATTCTATTGGCAAAAAGATGTATAATTAATAAATGAAATAACTTTTAATATTATATTTGTGTACTCACTCTCGTAATTTTTTTCGCTCTGCAGAAGTATCTTTCATTCGCCGTTTCAGTAAAGCTAGGGTGAACTCGAGATTGCCCTTTTCGTTTTCCTCTGTAGGATTAAATTTAATTGATTCCATTTTTCCATAATATTTGGTAAGTTCATCTTCGATTTTCTTATATTCTTTTTGCTGTAAAGAAACCCATTACATTTTTAGTATGTAATCACTATATAAAAGACTGGTTACATGTCACTATTAGTTTTATCAGTTGTAACTGTTTATTAGGTATGTAATAATCATAATTTGTTATTTAAGCACATTCAATACCTTATCTTCCAATTTCGAGTGCAAAACCTTTACATTACTATGAATATATTCCTCCTCATTTGAACCTTTGTACTTAATATCATGTTGCATGTACAAAGTGCGTTCTTGTTCTAAGATTTCTTGATCCAAGTCCTGCTTATTCTTTGCCAACTCATTTAACTGTTTCATTAACTTCAAAACTATTTTCGATTCTGAATTGGAAGTGTCTAAGGAAACTGGTTTGCTACTTCTATCTACTATTGGTTTTATGTCATTCTTCCTAATAATATTCGATGTTTTCTTATGCTGAAGATTCAACAAATTATTATCGTATTGTCGTGAACTCGTGTTGCTTTTGGGGACTTTATCTGCTTCAATAGAACTATTCATAAAGTTTTTAGAGCGCATAGTAATATTGTTACTTATTTCTGAGTCCATGTGTTTGTACCACATTTTATCATTCGTAATGCTACCTTTCGACGCGATTTCGTTCTTATTTACTGGCTTTAATTTAATTAGTTTATTTTCACGTGACTTAATAATATTTTCTTCCTCATCTAAGTGTATTAATTCAGGGTACTCTATGTTATCTAATATTTCGTCTGCAATGTCGTGTAAACTAGGCTCTACAATATTAGGATTTGTTGTAAATGCTGGATAACGAGTTAACCATTCCGCATAACCACCATCCAAAATCGTAATTCTTTTATATTTTATACCAGGATCCCAATCTTCTAAAATTTTCCTTAGTATATTTAAGTGGTTTTCAGGCGTCAATGTTTTGCTCGATGTATCCCAATCGGTCAGGATTATAACATCGACATATTGCGCTGCCCTATGTTTAAACAGATCTAGAGATTTCTTATCTTTGCGAAGATATTCTTCAAAATACGTTGTTAATTTGCTAAAATATAAGATTTATTATTTAAAAAGATTCATTTTAGAGTAATATAGAGAATAATGTTCACCTACCCAGGTTTTATTATGGTATTAGGAATATTAACAGATTTGTCAGATAATATTCTTGAAGCTTCATATTTTAACTTAGGTCTGATATCAATGATCAAATATCTACTATCTGCTTTTTGTATTAATTGAAATAGTTGATCACAGTTTATAATTTCTTCATTATCACTGACCAATGGATCCCTGGTTGGTGTCTCAGGTAACTTTATAGGACCATCAACAGAAGTCATAAAAGCATCTACTCCTCTTTCGCTATCTACATCCATTTTTTCTACATTAACTTTCTCCAATGTCGTCTCTTTCAACTGCAGTTTGTATCGCGCATCTAATCTTTGATTCAAGTCCGCAAGTAGTTTTTTTACTTCATTGATCTGCAAGACACATTCACAATGTTTTATTTGCTCGGATCAATTGTTCTAAATCTATTTTAACATATAACACCTAAAAACTTTACATTCGGAATACCTTTATTTGTGAATGATAAGTTTAATAAAGCATAGCCACTCCCCACCTGTTTGATATGCATATTCAAGAATGTTCTGTCATCCCTATATTCTCGAGTGGTTTTCAACCAATCAATGCAGTTCATCCATCTTTTTAACATGATATATTGCTTCTCCTCCTCTCCTTGTAACTTGGCATTCTCAGCCAGATTATACATATCAGGGAGCCTTTTGTAAATATCTGAGGGCTTTTTCCCAGTGTAATTGATTCTGGTCTTTTGCTGTAGATCTTTTATGCTGCTGTATTGTAAAGATACTTTCTTAGACATTTTGATTACTTCCACTGTTACAAATCTCAGATTTAATTCATATAGTGTAGTAAACACTATTGTATATAGTATCTTCTATATATCTATATAGTATCCTAAAAAATAAAGAAAATCATTTAATGTATTATGACTACACTACTGAACTAAGATTATGACTACATTGTTGTTATTTATGCAAATTCATATTATTATATTGTTTGTAACAAAATTTTAAGAAAATGCAGGAATTATATATTTATATACAATTAAAATTTTATTAAGTAGTATAGACTGTTTCTTTTGACCACTTTTTGCCACTTATTTGTTTAAAATGTTTTGCATGATTTTAAAGTATTCTTCTAACATTTTATCATTAACTATATGGATTTGTAAAAATAATATCAAATAAATGAAACTGCTGGAGTTAAATACCTTAATAAGTAATAAGATAAAACATTCTTGATGATACACAAGAGGTAACATTATTTTATCGGAATTTCTAATTTTGGAAAACCTACAAACTTCCTGAACAATCTAACGCATAAGTAAATATCATAACAAGTACTTTATATTGGATATTCTCAAATTTTCTTTCAAATTTATACATACATATGTACTCTGTATATTTTTACAACTTCTAATTTTTCAAAAATGCATAAACATCTCCAGTCTAATTATAAAAAATAAAATATTTTAGAAAATAGTAAAAAAATAAATTATTTTATAAATAAAATAATACACTTTGAAACAAATAATTATACTATGATAAAAATATTTATACGAGATTATAAATTCTGTTGGAAAGATATGACCTATTAAACTGGAATAATTGGTAAAGAAACCACTAATGTAATTGAAATTGGTTATGCACCTTTTCATCATTACAGTCCATGATCCAAATGAATATTATTCACGATGCCATCGAAAAAACGGTGTGGTGCGACATTTCTGTTTACCAATAGAAATGTCAAGATTCAATAAACACTTTAAACGTCAATAAAAATTCTTGAACGATGTTACTACCTCTCTGCTACATCCTAGTAACGTGACGTTTATTGTGCCAACATCAGCGCTCTCTCGTGGACTTTACATGAAAAACATTCGATATTTTTCGTATTATATTTTATTGTATTATATTTATATTTGTATTGTATATATAAGGAGCGTTTACATCAAACGTGAGAATTTTATTTCTCCCCTACTATAATACAATTTAATAAGATTTAATAAAGTTAAAGGTGGTTTAACATGCAAAAGTTTCCGTGTATTTATATGGAACCATTTTCAATCGTATTGTTTCGATTGCTTAAAAGTATAATTAAATATGAGAAATAAATTGTTCTTTTTTGCACTAATTAGTTTTAATAAATCGAAATGGTTTAACAGCGATTTATAATTTTCTCCCTCTCCCTTGCTCCTTCCTTGCCGGCAAATTCTAACACCGTTCGTATATCTGTCCTTATCGCGCAATATTGTTCTCTTCGTCTAACGAAACATATGTCTGTCCTTGTCGAACACAATTGCGTTCCTTGTTTATGGACAGGCCATGTGCTGCCATCTATCCAAAAACTCTCAAAGTTTTAGTTCGTTCGCCACGTAGTAGATAGCAGTTTATGACTTGTAAGAAATGCGACTACTAATTTATAATAGTTTAAAAGAAATACTTATATAATAATTATGTTGTAAAAATAAATATGAATTATATATTATTTATGTTGGAATTAAGTTATATCTGTTATATATTTTGTTCTAATACATATATTACGTTCTAATTCAGATTATTTATGTTGTAATACAGATAGTTAAGTGCTTGAATCACTATAGAATTAGATTTCATTCTCAAGACTATCGTATAACTCCTTAAATTTACATTTATCCTGTATTTAGTCAACGATTATACTTTCCTTGTAACTTGATGTAAAGACTCATACTATAGGTCGATAACGCAGTTTCGAGATAACAGTTGTATCATTTGTCACTAGATACTGATAACATTCAATGAGGACCAGTTCATAATACAATCATATTACGCTTATTTAGAAAAATTAATAAAAGGTAACAATTTCTTCATGGTATAGAAATGTAGAAATGTATATAAAGCATTATACGAAATATAATTGATGCATACTAATCACGTTCATATTGCACAGATACACCCTTTACATTGTAGCTCCTTTATTTTTAATAATTCATACTTAATTAAGTTTCCAGCTATCTCTAAACCGTATGTACATTTTTAATCGCACTCTACTTTCACGTTTCATATGAAAACTCATTTTCTTTGCACGTTTCGTATCTTTCTCATTATGCCAGTGCTTTTAGGAATTATTTGCAAAATCTACACCGTATTCTGCAACAGTCGTATCGCATATAATTACGTAGTAATAAATATCAATATATGAAAATGTGGTAAATGTAATGAATGCATATAGAGTTTCGTATTCGCAAAAATAATTAACATAGTTAATGGGAAAAATTACATTATTGCGTCCGAAAAGATTTAATCCAAAATTTGTAGCTTTCGAAAATTATTTCAATGCAAATTAACATTATTAATTAACATATAAAACACATTTAGCGAAAATACAATGACGTAATTAATGAAATTATTAGCTCTATTAGGATGGTAAAAAAAAAAAAGAAACATTGAATAAAAGATTTACTATTCGAATAAGAAATTTTCCGTTCAAAAAAAATTTTAAAAGATTTTAAGACTAAGTTTAAGAAAAGTTTTTTTATGTACACATTATTGCTCATGTGTTCTTAAAGCATATATAATTCATCAGACAGACAACGTGTTGAAAAAACATAATTGAGTCGAAAATGATGGAAAATATGCAGCAGCAAGTAATTACAAAGCATTCCTCACCTTCAAATGAGTTTTAAAATAACTACGATATCGGTCCTTAGAGTATTAAAAAATATTGAAAATACACGAAAGAGGTGTTCGCGATCAATTGATTTTGAATGAGAATCGGTCAGTGACAAATCGTAGGGAGTTTATCCATTACGGTGCAAGACAAATTGACGTAGCGTAGCCGAAGGACCCTCTTAGGTACATCAGTGGCTGACAAACTGGTCAAAGCCCTCTTACAACCCTCTCGGCTGCCAAATTATCGGACTCCTGTGGACAGCGAACCCATTTATACTGTCCACCAGCTAAGACATAGTAGGACCGGGGATAAAGACGATCCTGCAAGACGAATCAATCGGTAATCGACCCTCAGGGCGCTACGATTTATCGACAGAACTTTAAAGTAACACGGAACATTGACTGAAACCACTAATGTTACGTTTTGTATCGATCTGCTGTGGGACACTTACCACAGAATACTAATATATCATGCGCATTGTCCGAAACTTTTTGAAATTATTGTTAGTACCGCGAGTAGACTGCAGGTTCTTCTGTAGATTCATATTTTTTAGAATACAATTAGAAAGGTAGAACCCTGGCAGAAAATTTCTTTACCTAGCAAGTATTATAGGAAGCACTATGTTTTGGATATTTTATATATCTTTCCATACTATGTATATTCTATGTAATTTTACACTTTCAGATATTCCTATAACTGCATAGAAACCTGTAGTCTAGTAACGAGACACAACTACCGCGATTATAAAGGTACAATTTGAAATCGATGCGTAAATGTAGATAGAAATAACGAAACATTTATTCTAAATAAATATATGCTTACTGTCAGCGAAGAATCAATACACAGCACGAACAATACAGTCTTAAACATACAATTAGTGCTAAAGATGGTTTCACTGGATATTGTGACACATAGTGAGTAATAATTTGTTGAAGATAGCAACGTGAGTTCGTGCTCGCCCTTCACATGCGGATGCGCTAGTTACAAAAGGCAGTAACTAGAAGATTGTTCTAGAGGCAATCAATAGATTCGATCGATAGTTCTAGATACTTTTTTTTGTTGTTTCCCCTTTTTCCCTAGTCTGTAAGCGCGTGGAAAAGAAAGGTTCTTTTCGGCTCAGAGCGGTGCGATAGATTTATCCGTGAAACATAGTAATAACTAATGTGATCCTACCTTTGAATATAAAAATAACAACATAATTGACCGTTAAAAAATTTTAGTTTGTCGTTGTGAATGGAATCGTTCCAAAGAAAAATTAGGGAATTTCAGATTTTATTCGTGGAAGGATTAACGAATTTCTAGTCTGATAAGAGGAACGTGTAAATATATGTATCAGAAGAACTCACGGTTGAGAGTGCGAAGTAAATAAGGATAACAATTGTAAACCGAGTATCTTTTCATGGCCAAGGAGCTGAAAGAAACAAATATGCTACTCTTATTTTTATTATTTTTATTATTATTATTAACGAATTTCAGATTTTATTCGCAAATGTAGCTGGAAAGGGAATTTGTGGAGATTTTACTTTTCGGAAATAGCGCCAGTTAATGACACGACTGTTACAGGCCGGCGTACGAGACAAGAATAATGAGATACGTAATTCCGGGCCGTGTTACGATGTTATAAAGTATATCGTGAAACGACTTTGTGATCAAAACGTAGTTAAGGAGCGTGCCGTTCGAGATTGCTAAATGCTTTCATAAAGGAGAAACCGATCTTTCTGAATTAACGAGATAAATTGTTTTACCTTGAAAAAAGCTGAAACGATTCATTGTTTATCAATAGATACTATAGAAGTATAGTAAAGAATGCAGTTTGTATCGAATGTATAATCTTCGCAAGAATACTCAACTCTGTGATAAAAGAATTTTTATGTCCTTAACTCTTCATTTTCTTTCTCTTTTTTGCGTGTCCGCAGATTTTGACACTTAAAGATAATTAATTACCAACAAAATAATTTAGATTATACATAGGTAAAAAACCTGTTTCTTCGTTGTATCTCTAGTCCTTCAAAAATTCTAAGAGGACCCTCCAATATCCGGAGACTGTACATTACTTCAAAAACTCAACATACGTGTATCAAATAAACTTACTTCTTCGCGTGTACCTTTACGAAGAAAAATCTCGATATGCAAAACTATATTCAAATATTCAATAACCAAAATCTCGTATACAACTTACGGGTTATAGCATGAAGAAAATAAAGAAAGAAAAAAAAACACAGAAATATAGAAGGATACGATTCGTCAACGTCGAAAAAGGAATTCATCGGCAAAGAATCCGTATCAATCGCTTAAAAGAAGGTGAAACCACCCTCGGAGGAGGCAACGATTTTCATTCTCACGCGGCAACCAGAACAGAGGATCCAAGGAAGAAGGTAAAGAGATTGGGGCTTAAGCCGGCAACAATATGGCCGAACGGAATGGAGTGAAACGGTCGGGGCTGTCGGATGGAGTGAGTACGGTCGACAGTAGTTGGTGGGCTATAATAACGTATAAAGTAATTAAGGACATCGGGCGACAGCCTGGAAAAGGGTAGGGAGGCAGGGACGTGGCGCGGGGAGGGGAAACGGACAGTTTAGGGAATGCGACATTTACATAGTAATTAAATCGCGGGAGCAAGTGGGACCGTTGGGGAAGATACTGGTGCTCGAGCAATTACAGACGCATTAGATTGCGGTAAGCACTTGTTTATGGCCTACCCGGCGTCGCTTCACTCGACTACTCGATTCTGTTCACTCGTTCACATCGTAGTTTCACCTTTATACTCGTCCACTTTTTCCCCGAACGACTCTCTTCTACTTTTACAACGATTAACCTATCCCGCTTCGTATCGGTATCGTCGATCGAGGCAGACTAGGTGAAGTTTGTTTAGTTTGAGAAACAAAGCACAAACGTTAATGCTTATGCAAATATGTATGCGTTTCTTTTAACGTTGGAAATTGGACTTGTTCATGGTTGGAGAACAAGATTATTGGTATTTTAGGTAAATTAGAAGTTGAGGGAGGAAGAAGATCATATCGACTTCAATTTTCGAACGATTAAGCTGCTCCTAATTCCATTATTCCTGTGAGTACTGCAAAAGGGGCAGGGATATTTTAAGTTTGTTTCGTTTGAGTCACGAATCTCGATGTTAATCCATTAAGCGAAGATGAATTAATCTACTAACCGTTGGACGAATTATCTTGTCGAATTGATCTCTCGCGTGTATATATAACAATTATTTTCTTTGTTATATCACCTATCTGACAATTCTAATATTATAAAATGATTGATACATCGAAAAAATTGGCCCGTGTTAAGATCGCGATACTATAGCTGCCTAGGTCGTCGATTTAAGTAGGGGACACTAGGTAGATCACTTAAACTTGTCCTATCTTCCATTAATAAGTATAGATACATTTTTTTAAAAATATATTATATTTAGTTTCTATAGATATTTCTATCGTTCATCGTCGAAGACAGAAAAATAGAAGGAAGAAATTGTCCCTAGAGAAATATTATTAGAAGGGGATTACACGACTAGAATTTTGAATGGTTTTATTATTACAACAACTAACACGTTTCAGCTTATTGACTTCGATTCGTCTGTTGGTAGAAATGTATTCGGGAGCCAGCAACCAGTAGGGTACAAAATAGACTAACAATAAGCTTGTCTCCCTTCCATTGATCGTGTGTAGCCCCTCCGTCCTCCCCCTAGTGCAAATAGATCGAAATATTTATTTGAAAAGCGCAGTCACTGTTCAGGAAGAAGAACTGGTTCCATAAAAAAGAGCAGCAAATTTTATCTCAAGAATATTATACATTAAATCAATCCTTAATAAAAATGTGTTACACGGTTTAACGATTGTTCGTTAAAAAAATATTGCGAAGAAGAAGCTGTAAAGATAATAAAAATCCAGAAATGTGCAAATCTACAATTAAAATTTTTCTAAATCAAAGGACTTTTATATAATCAATAGACTATTATAAATATTCTATATAAGCGCATCAACAATTTCACTAAAATAATTCACAAAAATTAATTTAAATTCTATAGACTCTGAGAATCTTCTCGTCAAGTTTTAGATATTTGTTAAAACAGATTCTTTGGGGAAAAGATAGGAAACGATAGAAGACAGGAAAAGAAATGGAAATGTATGATTTTCAGATGGACAAGATTGATTCGTTTGCGATATTCGTGCGGCACTTGCCGACTCAGTGTTATGCTAACAGCTGGCCATCCCCAAGGGTCCTTTCTGGTTCGTTTAGCATCGCGCGAAGACAACCGTGTGTCATCGTTGTTGCCGCGCGCTAATTGAATATCGCACCCTTACACAGGCTGCCATTTCATCTCGCGGCGATAGAGCTTTTAAGTAAAATTTCATTTCCATTGAATCGCCCATTCCTCCTATGGAGAACAGGCACCGACTTTGTTTATGATCCAAACGAATAAAACGATCGTTTCAATTAGTTAATTGAGACGGCGAGCGATCCGCCCGCCGCGATCCTCGTTCGCCAATTTTGTTTGTCTCAAAACGAGATACAATTCGCGAGCGAAAGAAACACGTGAACCAAGAGGATTAAAAAAGGAAAGAGTACCTTGAGTAAATTGGTAGAGATGTAGCGGACATAGCAGACACACCAACACTCATAAATATTCGAATACTTGGAATTTGTATCTGGATTTTATCAAAATGTACAAATTAATAATGGATTAGTAACTGTATTTTGAAAATCCTTAAATAAAGAGAATAATATTATTCCAATAACATTTTTCAAATTATATTCTCCTATTTTCCCTTTTATTTACTCTAAATCTAGCTAATTGAAGAGAGAAGACTCCCTATTCTCAGACTCAAAACCAAACAATTAGTTGTAAATTACGACTACAGCCTCAGTTTATTAAGAACATCAAAAAAATCTTATTTCCCAGCCATAAATAACAACCCACCCTACCTAACCTCTCTTCTAAAGTAATATTCGCCAGTGAGAGAAACGCACTGCCCCAAAAAACAGAATTCCGTACTCAACTTATCGATAAAATCGAAAGAATTCTTAATCTCGAGTCAATAGACACCAAACCTAACCTATCTAACCTCTCTTCTAGAAAAATATTCTTGCTCTTGATAACTACTTCCTGAAAAACACCATTACAGACTCAATCTATCAATAAAATCAAAAGAATCCTTAATCCTTGTCCACGGGCAATAACCTAACCTATCTAACCTCTCTTTCTCCGAAATATTGTTCGGAAAGAGAGCAAGGTAGGATCTACAGAGCGAATAGATCGTTTAAGCGCGGGCGAGACGACAGATACGGCGTATTCGAGGTTGGAAGAGGCTACCAAAAGGGCATAAATGTCCGCGATATAATAGAAAGAGAGAGCCTACTGGTAACTGGATTACCATTGGAAAAGGACGGATATAAAAGGGACAGGGGAGTGCAGAAGCTTGATGCTAGCTCGAATGACTTTGCAGGCAACAATCGAGGGAGAAAGGTGGACGCATAATGGTGAGAGATCAAGAACCATAATAGACCGTAGGGTATACGCGGCGGGGTACCAACTGACTGACTGACTTATTTGTATTATGGCATTACAGAGGCAACCCTATATCCGGGGCACAGAATTCAGGCGACACGGCGATGACGAGAGAGACGGCGAGGGACGCCCATGCAGTTGACCTGCACCGCCTAATTTGACGCTTTAACCTATTGTCGGTGAGCGCCGCTTTCAATGGGGCCCAACTGAAAACGCGTGGTTCTTCTCTTCTGGTTCCTCTACTGTCGAAAAACGCGAGCAGAATGTGGCATTTCATGTATATACCGCGTTTGGAGCAACGCGGTTTCCACTGCCACGACTGCATCTGGAAAAGAGACCGGCAGAACGTCCAGTGATCTATTTGATCAATTTGTCGATTTTGAAAGAGGATCCCTTTGGTGTAGAAATATTATAGGGTTCTGCTTCTCGAGTTTTGATTTAAGTTTTCACTTACTGGTGGCGCTAGTTGAATGGTTATTTAGAGTGGTGATTCGTTTTGGGATTAATTGAAGGTTTGGTAAGGTTTTGGACAGGTTATGTGATGATTTGTTTCATCAGTTTGACAATGTTTGAAAGAAGATCTTTGGTAGTAAATCTTTCTGTTGTGGAAATATTATAGGGCCTCGCTTTTAGAATTTTGACTGAGACCTTCATTATTAGCGATGCTAGTTGAATGATTAGTTAGAATGGTTTTAGGATTAATTGAACGTTTATTAAGCTTTCGAAGAAGTTACGTAATGATTTGTCTAATCAATCTGACGATGTTTGAAAGAGGGTCTTTGGTATAGGAATATCATAGAGTTTTGCTTTTAGAGACTTGAGACAAGTTCATTAACGGTGATAATTTTTAGGATGAGAGATTATACATAATTTTATATGTAACTTAATGTGAGATATAGCTGGATGACGGTTGGGTGGAAGAGTTCTAGGGTTGAGATCGAATCAAGCTTGAGTTTCGTAATAAATGGATAATTGAGACGAAGTTAGTTACGAGTCAGAATTAAATTTAGTTAGATCTTGAATTAAAAAGGTAATGGAGGGAGATAAAGATTGAAGTTAAGAATGAATTAGGATTAAAATTAATTACTAATTAAGGCTAAGTTGTAATTAGATATTGTTAAAATACGAACAAATTCAAGTAAAATAAAAGTAAAACGATTTACATTATACTTATATCTAAATTAAAAAATTAAGCTTATGTTAAATCTTGAATTGCATCAATGATAAACATGAATTAAGTTCAGTCGACCATATTAAGTCAAGATTTCTTTCAAATATAAGTTAAATTCTATAAGCCAAACATATACAAAGAGGAGATTAAGCTTTGACAAATTTTACAACCGCTGGTATCGCATACGGAATTGATACAATCTATCGTACGTGACCGATGTTGATTTTAAGGGGATCTTGGTTAGGATCGTCGTTAGGTTAAAATGAACGTAAAGAACAAGGGAAAAGGAATTATGACTCGTATATCTTCTTTGAACGCGAAATACCTCGCGCGTTGGATGCACTTTGAATATCTTGTCCATAGCATCCTGATGTCGTCGGTCATTTTATTATACGTAATAAAAGAATAAATTACAGCTTATCGTTTCATTTAAATATGCAACAGAAAATCTATATTATCTGCAATGCGTATTATCTGTAATAAACCGGGTATGCCGTGCGTAAATATTTCTGTAAATCATACTAGCAATAGGGGCAAATGCTTTTCATGATCTGTTTTATTACTTTAGCAATGGGATCCCTGATTTTTGGCAATTTTCGAAAGGAGATCATTTAAGAAATTACGTTTAATATAATCACAATGTTGTTCACTTATGAATTATTGACTGTGGAGTTTTATATCTTTCGTTTCATGACTATATTCATATTTTTCATCATCCGTTTTATTCTTCTTTACAACGATATCTATGCCTTTTAGTAATTTTGAAAAAAAAATTGCTTTAGAAATTACATTTAACCCTCTGCAATTAGAACATTATTTACTTCTGAGTAGATTGCCATTTTTTATGCAGATCCATATTTCTCATGACCTGTTTTATTATTTGTTCACAACTACATTATTATTTTTTAGTCAGTGTTCAGTAACTCTAATCATAGATGCTTCAATTTTGCGTAAATGTCGCATAACTGATGCAGGATATATTCGTTTATTTCTCTATTTTTCCTATTTGACTGGAACGACGGACACCTTATCGTAGATTTCGTTATGCCATTTAGGGGGAAATGAATTCCTTCACTTTTGTATGATTAATAGACTTTGTTGGAATAAATTAATGCTAGAAATTCGTATTGCCTAGAAAATGTGGCTCCTTAGTTACGCTTTTCTTCTTCATATCTCAAGTTAACATTGAACTAATCTAACGTTTACATAAACTTGTTCGAATGTTAAATTCATACTTTTCATCAAGTTTCACGATGCATTTTCCCAGTTGAAACTCATAAAAAAGTTAGGCGAATATCCGGACGATTCATCACGTCGAACAACGAAGTTCTAACAATTTTATTAAAACACTTCTTAATATTCCACACACGTGTATCATGGCAAATTTCTTTCCTCTACGAAATTTCTTTTTCAACTTCTTCCTTTAACAATTGGATATTGGAAAAAATTTAAGATAATGATATCCACGTGCTAGCGCGAGACTTTGGAAAAATAGCGTTTCACGTCGACGAGCTTAATGGAATTTGCAAAAGGAATAATTGCAGGAAATCGTAGAATCATGGAAACTTTAGAACAGATCGTGCTTGAAAACAGATTGCAATAATGGAGTGTTTTCGAACGATTCTGGAACACGACAGAAGTTATGCTAGATAATTGAATAACCAAATAAAAGGGATTGATAAGATAGCGGAAGGCCTGAAGTATTGACTTGTGAATAATATAATATCGTGTTGTTATCTGTGTAATAATTACAATTCGAATGATATAGAACTGTGAGATTGAAGTAAAAAAATTCGTTCGCTATCATCTATCAAATATATAAATAAACGAAAAATACTAGACGTGAAAAATTAGAACTAAACTAAAATTCCTATTGACGTTACTGTCGCGTTAATTCTACGTTCTAGATTTTCTCTTAAATATTTTTTCAACGTTATTTTCTTTTTTCGATCGAAACGAAGATAGGTATGAAGAATTCGAGGATCGTAGCAGGATTAAATAAAAAATCTCTGCGTCTCTCAATTATACCAAAAAATCCCAAAAAAACTACATTTACATCGTCTAAAACCATAGCCGTAAGCCGCGTTCTCATAAATGTAGAACCTCTTCTCGAATAATTTTTTGTTTCGCTTCTATGCTTAAGATTTTGCCAAAGTTTTTTTCGAGAAATGTTCTTCTTTTTCTGTGTTGGAACGAAATCGAGATTGAGATCCAACATATTCAAGGATCGCAAGCACAATGCATTAAAGATCTTTCATTTCCCCAGTTGTACCAAAAACCTCTGGAAAAAAGTACCTTTTATCGCGTGGAACCGTAGTTCGCTACCTTAGGCCACGTTCTCATTAGTGCAGCACCTATTCTCGAGCAAAATCGCTGGAAAATCGATGACGCCACGTCGTTCCCAGAACTGATTTGCGAGATAAAGGCCAGGTCTCGATCAGAGGTATCGTTAATACAGAGAGATTATACGCATCTGCCGTTCTCGAATGCGTACTCGCGCGCGCGCATTGTGCGATCTGTGAAGCATCTTGGCGGATGTTACAAAACCCTAACAACAATAATGATGTCGATTTTCTGCGTGCACGGCCGTACCATCAATCATCGACTGGTTATTATTTAAGCCGCAACTTGACGCCATAAATACGTCGTTAGAGCCTAAGTCCTCGCCGTCCGGGGAACAATGTTGTTCGCGATGACATTGATGCATTGGACCTCATCTTTAGCCTAGCGTTACTTATTGCACCCGCTGTTGGGAAGGTGAGATATCTCGACGGACAATTAAACTGCCTTGAGGCAGTGTTCAGGTCACGTTTTTCGCCAGTTTTCAACGACACTCGCCAGTTCGTTATGTGATTATGCAGTTATAAAGTTGGTTAAAACGTACACTGTCGTCGGTGACTCATGTTTTCGTCAAATTTTTTCCGACCAATAAGATAAAGTAAATTTCATGATGATCGAGAGGCAGTTGATCCTTTTCTTCATACACCGGCAAATAGATTATATACATTGGAAAGGAGGAAAATGTTAGAAAACTAGCGTGTATGTTTGATCACTATAGACCTAGCGTAATAGAGTAATTTTATTATACAGGAATTAGTTGTATTGGAAAGTAGCGATCACTTGAACTCATGGGATTTGGACAAGGTTCGAGCAAGATTCGGGTAAGACCAGTTCACATTCTTACTTGTTTCTTCTTCATATCGCATAGAAATACGATTTTCTTTTTTTACGTAAATTGCAAATTTAAGATCTACTCTATACTATATAGTAGGTTACGTCCTTAGGCCAATTCTTCTCGAGATTTCTTTTTATTTTTGACTAATTTGTCAATTCTTTGATAAGGTGATTACCAATTGTACATTTTCGTGCATTGCTGCACGAAGCCCAATTACGTCCTTCATGAATGGTATCTTGAGAACTTGGTGAAATGTCTGGTTAGTGATATAGCAAGAAGCACATGTGATTCCAATAGTAAATAGAAATAAAATCAGTTTCCTATGGTAACTTAATCAATTATTGTATCCACAAGATAAGCCAAATATGATAAAAAGTTCGCGAAATAAAAATATTCTCCCTTCAAATTAACATACCTTTGTATTTCTACATCTTCAAAATTCTCATAAATGCACAAAAATGTGCAGTCTAGTTATGATATGTAATACAGAAAGAGACGAAATTAACCGGCAAACTGGAAGCAAGAAAACTATCAGAATGGACGATCGGTCCGCAAGATACGACGTTCGTGAAAGCAAGCGGTGGAAACGATGACCGAGGCACGATTGAAGGGTCGTGCAAACAATTAAATTTCCGATGCTTTATTAACATTCACGCTAATATAGCAATAAATTCGCGCGAAGTAGCTAGCGACCGGTTATAACCGGGATCGATACGCTTTGTATATCGTTTCGTAACGGCCAGTCGATAGTATATTATGCAAATATTTAGCTATTAATGTTTTCTTTATGACACACGCAAGTAATTTGTTTCGTAATTAGTATTTAGCGTAAGAGTTATTCGTTTGGTAATTACGCGTGGCCGCGCCCGCGTTTCCGGAACTTCCGCCGATGCGAATCCAACAGTTTTGCATACAATTTTCATTAGTCCATCGTTGTGCATTAGAGGTTAATGCGATTGGTTAAATATTGGAATTTACACGTGCTAAACTGGCGAATCGCAGCCGGAAAAGTGCCGGCCACTGCGTTCCCAAACGGCCAATTCCAGATATTCCGTCCGCAATGTTTGCTTTCGATTACGTTTCCCGTCGATCGTTTTGCGTCTTCTAATTGGCGATTACAACAATTAGATTTAACGATCGCGTTGTGAGAAATTATTCGCAAATTGTTTCGCGTCAGTTATTTTCCTTTTTTTCTGTAATTGCAACGTGGTCAAAACTTGAATCTGCTTGTTTTCTCGATATCGGCAAAGAAATGGATAAAAATTATGTATTATAATCGCGAGCATCGCAAACAAGGGAGAGCATCTGTATTTAATAATTCTCTTGTTTCAACAATTTATTATCCTTTTTTCAAAATATCGTTTAAAAAATATTTTTCACTTGGTATATGTTGTATTATATATTGGGGTTCATCGACCACTTTAATGGAATTTATTTCTTCAGAGAAAGAAATAATATACTTAATAAATCTACTTTCAAAACAAGACGTAACATCCACATCTTGTAATTTTCTTTTCTTAATAATTTCTCATCCCTTCTTTAAGATATTCATAAGATCTTTTTAAATTGTCGAACGACAAAGACACTACCTAAAAGCCGTAATATATAATCCGTAGATCATAAAATTTGCAAACTATTCTTTTGGAATAAATGTTCCCTCTAGATTTGAGTATATCTTCCAAAAACACATGGTTTATATATCGGAGCGTTAATTTTGACAATTTTGATGGTTTGATGATCACTTCCAAATACTATTTGGATATTTCTGCCAGAAGCAATGCGATTTATATCAGACAGGGTCAACTTGTCCTAGAAAGACACGATTTACGTCCTCAGTCTCAATTTCTCTAATTATTAGATATTTCATAATCTCAAAATTTTTTAAATCATAATTTAGTGATTCAATTTAACAATTGAACAGTCTCATCCAAACGTTATTCCCATATTTAACAAAAAAAAAAAAAAAAATACAATTTACATTCTCAATCTCAAATCCTTAATCAGAAAAAGCTTCACAATCTCCAAATTTCCTTGAAAATGTTACAATTTCTATCTTCCTTATAGTAATTTTAGTAATCCATTATAGTAATGATAATTTATTAATTTAATTTAGTAATTCAATAATTGAATAATCCCATCCAAACATTGTTTCCATGTTTAATTCGAAAAAGACGCGATTCACACTCTCAGTCTGAATTTCCCTGATCATAAAATATTTCGCAATCTTCAAATTTCATTCTCACTCGAAACAATAAAATATTTTCCTGTTTTCTCATATTCATTCTAAAACGTAGGAAGAGGCGTAATGGGCGAGTCAACGGTAAACTCGCATATTTTCGTGGAAAACGAAGAATCTAACCCGGGGATGTTGTTCTCCATCGTAGAAACAGAGTCGTAACGTTAAGTGAGAGAGAATAACACAACGTTTACTGGGCCGGAATAAATGTAAAAATAAACGAGAGAGATCGGGGGCGAAGTAAACAGGACGGGCCAGGGTATTTCGCGATAGTCAGACTGAAATATGCAAATGACGGCGTGTGTAGTAACACGGGGATAAAGAGGGTTGTGCACGTGATACCCGGGCAATTCGAATCTTTTGTACGCGACGGGGTCCAGCACTCGAATACGTGATTTACCGTCAAATTTCACTGTAAACGACGAAAGAGATTCTCGGAAGTTATGAAATTCTTTTCAGTTTCTTCGCGAATTTGCGCAAACAAAATGCAATTTCTGATACTATTCTTGAAAATTAAACGAGAATTTTTATTTTCCTGGTTGGAGTTAATTTACTTTAATGGTAAAAAATACGGCATCGTCACGAAACGAGGCATTCTCCGAAGCTAGGGAACCCTTTTCAGTTTCTTCGTGAGCTTACAAAAATAAAAATAAAAGTTTGGTATTATTTTCGGGAATGAAACTACGATTTCCTTTTATCTCGGTCAATACTAATCTACTTTAATGATAAAAGATACGACTTTGATGTAACATGAGACATTCTTCGAAGCAATGGAACTGTTTTCAGCTGGTTCGTGGGTTTGCACAAATAAAATGCGACTTTTGGTATTATTTTTGCAAATTAAACTACGACCTTCTTTTATCTTGGCGAAAACTAATTTTCTTTGCTGATAAAAATTCCGGTATTACTATTTTTAAGAATCAGACTGCGACTTCCTTTTATTTTCGTTGTAATTAGACTGTAAGCGTAAACGTTCATAACAAACATAAATGCATATTTCTATGAATTTAATTAAGGAGATGGAACCAAAATAGAGGTTTGTTTTATCTACTATTATAACGAGTACTTTGGGTATTTTAGATGTTTTACGTGTATTCTGTACATTTCTACACTTTTAAATTTCCCATAAATGTACAAACGTCTACAGTCTACTTACGATTAATCGACTTTTAGATTTGATGACAACGACAATTGATTTTACATTGGAAATTCCCACTGTTTAAAATACAATTTCGTTTAATAAATTTCGCAATCGCATGATCGCGATTCTCTTACATTATAATCTGTTCTGATCTGTTACGATTTGCTCTACGACAATATAAGTCCTTTCTGCCATACAATCTCCTAACAAAGAAGATGATTCTGTAACATCAAGACCTGTACTCTAAAACGAACTCTAAAACTCTAAAACTCTAAAAACGAAACATTATTGAAACACTAATTAGTTGCATAATCGTTTCTTTATATCTCAGAATGTCGATAAACAAACAACGTTAAAATTATGAGAAAAGGGTCCTAAGCAATTTGACGACATTTTCACAAAGAAACTAAATACAGAAACCAATAACACGCACGTAAGGACATAGAAAGAAAGAAAGAAAGGAAGATGAGGGAAAAAAGAGAAAGCACAAAGTCCTACAGTGGCCATTTCGAGGATTCGAAAAAGTCGAATAAGATTTTCGACTTCGACTTGGTTCAGGATCCATGTCCCCGGTGTTACACACCGTTCAGACGTTCCTGTGAAACTATTTCATTGAGCAAATTTAACGCTAATACTGTCCAAATACGACAGGCCTATTGTTGGGGCCCCATAAAGGGCCACAAGGCAGTAATGGCGCAGCTGCTGCTGATTCGTGAGGGCCGACAAACAGGCTTAAGTCTGCCTGTCCTTTTTCGGTCTATCAGTCAGGTTCGAACATTATGTCGGTCCATTCACACGAGATATCTTCCGCTGCCCGGTGGCGACGTTTACGCTACTCAAAATCTGCTTTCCACTCGCTTTGCATGCGCTTATCGTTTGTCACCTGATGATACGCCCGACGGATCTTAAACGATAGAAGATCGACCGCCATTTGTCACTGGTCTGTCTGTTCCCCTTTTTTAATTCTTCAGAAAAGAGGAAGAATCTTGTGGTTCGAGAGTTTTCAAGTAAAAGGCAGCAGCGTTTTAAGTGGTTGCCATTGATACGGTTAATGTTGTTAGAATGGCCGAAACGACTAATTTGATAGATTTATAATTCTTTAAAACGTGAGTCATTTGGCAGTTTCGAAGTCGCGTGGTCGCTAAGCGGTTGCTATTGATGAAAGTGACTAATTGTATAGATTTATAATTTCATCGTGCATATCGTTAACGTTAATACGACTATCGATACGAAATCAATTAAAACATTGCAGCATGATGGTCCAAAAATTTGATAGCCAAAAATTTCCCACCGCCTTCGGTTCACTTAACACTCGTCATCCTCCGAAACACACCATCACCCATTCACCTAAATCTCCATGCTCGCGATGATGATCACCATACTGATCGCAGCTAAGAAACCAAATCGTCCAAGCCCTCTGAACGACCTTCTAAACTCGCCTGAACCATCCTGACGCGGTTCGAGCACAAAAGAGGTCCACAGCTAGAAGATCTCTTTCGAAAAAAAGAAACAAAATTCCAGTCCCCCGTATAATAGGCTAATTATAATTACCAAGCGTCCGGTGGGGCTACCTGCTATTCTGTGATCCAAGCTAAGCCGGAAATAGAGGGAGCTGAATGGATGATTAATAACGTTCTACGAAGACCAAAAGTCCACCGCCATCGCGAGCTACCTTACGATCAAACGACCATATAGTATACTTAGCTTAACCCTTGTATGGATACCGTTTCTATGCATCCCTTAACAATTTTTTATCGCCTTGTGGAAATACTGGAAAATTAGACTTTTTTGTTCACCTACGTTTCGAGCATTAATATCGTTGTTATTGTTATATATGTAATTTATGTTACGATATCTTTATTATGTTAAAATTCTTATTATTAACATCAAGTATCTACTTTATAATGTTTTACGATTAATGTTATAATTGTCATTATATCGTCATTAATATTGTTATTAGATATTAATTATTTTAAATGTTTTCAACATGTACGAAAGATTCGAATCTTTTATTTGCACGCTTGTTTGGCGACAAAGATGATTTTGCACGGTCAATATTTGTCTTAGCAATTTCAAATATTTCCTTTAAAAATATTGAAAACGCGTTAATTACTCTTCCCAAAGATTTTAAGAATGTTCAGTCATAAATTTGTAATAAAAAGGATTCCTGCTCAGCTTCCATTTCTTTAATTATGTCTATGAAAATACGAATTTGTATAAACATCCCATTCACCTAATAATACTGCTGTATTTAATTTTCCTCTCTGCATATTATCAAAGAGTTCTTTGAAATTCATCGATACTTACTTCGTAAAATTTAATTAGTATACAAATAAATAAGAATTAATTATTTTCATCTTCGATTAAAAGCAAGAAATTGAATAGAAATTTAATAGAATTTTAATAGAAATTCAATGAAATTTAATCGAATTCAATCGTCGAGCTTCGGAGGTCGAACAATACTGCGGATACTCTGTAAAGTCTCTGGCAAACGCGTAGAAAATAGAAAACCGTAGCCCTCCCGATTATCGATTTTCGCATTAGGTCGCGATTGGATAGACTTTCATTAATATTGTCCCCGAAAGATCATCGCATTATCGTGCTTCACAGTCGTCACCCGTTTCGTTCCGCGTCGTTGCTTCCTTCGGGATGGTCCCATTAAACCCGCCTCTCTGCACGCTGAAACGACTCAATTCTTCCATTTTAATCTTCCTAAGTAGCGACTGGGCCCAATCGAAACCCCTTGCAATCGTTGAAATCGCTAATAATTAGAAACACAGAAACGTATATTAAATTTCAATCGTCACTTGTTATATGATTGTTATCCATTCGCCTTCTTAAAGGAATTTTTATTTGCGATCCATTCGAAGTAATCGTTTAAATATAAAGAGATTAGTTGGTTTTAATTTATTTTATTATTTACCATTAGCGGTTAAATGAAAGAGATTTCCTCTTGCTCGATTTTCATACGAAGAAATAAACGACACTTTTGTAAGTCATATCAATGCGATGGAGTTATCATTTTTCCCTTTTATTTCTGAAATAGTACAGCGTGTCACTTCTAATTAACAGCAACATAATCAGATGTACAAAATTTGTGTTTATAACGACGCAACGCAATTAAATTGATATCTCCAATTAACGTTACTTTTTCTAACAAAGTCAATATTATATAGAAATCTTACGTTTGTAAGATGTATGCTCACTTTTGAGCGTCAATTGCGTATAGGCATGCGAAGAAAAATGAAACGAAAGAAAAATTAAATTATTAGAGGGGAACTGTGCTGCATATACACGGCCGTGGCATCATCTGGCGTGGAACACGCGATGACACGGATCAACGGTGGGCAAAAGGATCGCGTTGCATGGCTAATATAATGCAATCATCGGCGTGTAATGATCGGGGCACAATGGCCGGCCGTGCAAAATGCTTTTCTTCTTCGTTTTCGTCCGACGGTTTTTCCGTCGCGCGTGACACTACGTGAGCCGTTTGTAAAAGCCGATGACGCGTGAAATTAGCGAGCATTCATCAGGAGGGAGGAGAAGGTCTGCTCGATTATGGCTTTATGTCCCGTAAAACGAGACGGGATGGAAGGAAAGTTGGCGAAAATTAGGGAAAATTCTTTCGATTTCGATTGGCATTTTTTGCTTTACTTCCGTAAAAGAGAAAGAGAGAGTGACAGAGGGAGAAAAGATGTTTGGGTTTTATTTTTAGATAATGAGCAGTTACTTTGAGGATTTAAATAGGAGATAATGAAACTATGCTGATTGGATCTTTCTTTTATTTGTTTATTTTTATGGAAAAGATCTCTGCAAAATTAGGGAGAAGCTTCTGTAAAATTTTAATGTTACAATTACTGCTTTTTGTTTCCCCTTTTTAAACACTTGATTTCGATTTTTGGATAATGATTTAGCGAGTTAGTTTGGCAAATTGAGCGACGATAATACTATGCTGACCAAGTGCCTCTTTTTACTTTTTTCTTTTTTTTTTAATAGAAAAGGTATCTTTAAAATTAGACAAGATATAAGATTTTCCAGACTGATACGTTCGCTTTGGTTACAGGTAGATTTTACAAGTGAAGATTGTTAGTTTACAAATCTGTCTCTATTACGACAAAAGCATAGTACATAAGTAGAAACACAATACTTAAATACGAAAGGAAACCTGGATTCTAGATAACTTGCACCCCTGTACTCACGTCCCTATTTTCGCCCTATAATTTGTCCCATCGTTTCGACCATTATACAAGTATAAAGGACATCGTTGAAACGTTCGAACGAGGATCGAATCCCGCATGAAAAATTAGCCCCGATCTCGTGAACGTTAGGGAATAAGTGTGTCCAAAGACGTAGAAGACAGGGAGATGGAATAACGGATGGATTCAGAACGTTCGAACAACAAGGAATATTCAGGGGGGATCGTATGTGAAATTTTGGAAATTTATATTCGACTCGCGATTACGCGTCTCATGATCACGTCGTGGTGGTAGTTCGTGGAAGAGAAGTTTTGCGAAATCGTTCTCGTGGAACTTGGCCGGACTTTTCCATAGGCACTTGTGGACCTATCTGATAATGCGTTTCCGCTTTCTTCTTTTCCCCGGCGTAGTAGTTCGAAACAAATATTTCGCGAAAGAAATAGGGAGCGACGAGACGTGTATGGGGATCGTTGTGTACCGAAGGGGATGGAAGAGTATCTTTTTCGCGGATCAGACGACAACGTTTACGATCCTGTTTTTAACGCTGGAATTATTGCTTGTAACAACATAATACGACGTATCTACAGCGGCGAGTGTGTAAATAAGGAAATTGTTACGCGACGACTTAACTATGACATAAATTGTATTATGAAAAGCTTCATCCATATTTTCTTTATAGGACCAATAGGTACCTACTATAGTATATAAAGAGAAATAGTTTGAATTTCTCGATGGGGTTCTAGAATATATTGTTTCTGCTTTAGAGTATTGTAAGTATACAATGACTTTCGAATCTTAAGTTCCAATAATGATTAGATAAATAAATAGATAAAATCAAGTCTTTCTGTATTCGTATGTCCGCTACTACGAATGTACAATAATATTCAGTATGTTTAAGTTATTAGTTCAGAGTATCTTTTTCATAAATAGTAAATTTGTAATTAGATGGAAAAAAGCAGAAAATTGTTCCTTGTGTAGGTACCTTTAATACGACTAATACACTTTGAATTTCAATATATCTTAAGAAATTCCTATTACAACTTTATACACATTCTTCCATTTGAATGACTTCAAAAATTCCCACTGTAATTTCGCCGATCTCGCAAATCCAACGCTCAACTCCAAGAACTCGGAAAACCCACAAAATTCATTCCCCCATTCACGCATAGATAAATAATTTTCCATATCTTCCTATATATTCTTAATTGCAAACAACTTCGAAAACCATACTCACAAATCTAACAAGCCTCTAATGCCTGAACCACAAACACCCTAATTCATTCTCTCCTCTTTACCAGAAACATCCATCTTCGGGAATCAAAGTACACTTCCGTTTAGGGGACGGAGCAAATGGTTCGATTTGCAAATGAATTCGCTAATCGCTAAGCGTTAAGCGTTTCAATTCGTCGCGAAGACCCAAACGCGGGCGCGAGTCCATTAATCGAGGCCGTCGAATCGTTACATCCTCTAGAGAGAGAGAGAGAGAGAGAGAGAGAGAGAGACATACAGAGAGAAAGAGAAAGACAGAGCAAGCTTTATTGCCGGTTGATCGTCAGTAACGATGTAATTTGCACTGATTTTATTGGTCCAAACCAACCCTTTCTACGGGTACTATTTAATAACCTACGCTGATACAAAAATGGATTTTTAGAATAGATATAAGAATACATAATACTTAACATGACGGTAATTTGCACGGATTTTATCGGTGTGAATCAATCCTTTCTATAGATATACAATAACGTATGGTGGTTTAATAAGGGGAGGTACCGGAGGTGTAGCTCCAATACTTTGATAAAACTTTATATTGGTAATGATAAAGTTTGCAAAAATCCAAGCTAACGACACCTGTCTTTTCCCATGGTTGGGAGTCGATGGTTAACAGTTGCGGTTAATAGTTAGTGGTTTATTGCTATCTTTTATCATTTACAGTAATGCCTTGCATTTTGCCTGCGGATCTTCTCGTTGTACTTGTCATATTATTTACTTGTCCTACTTATGTTACATCATATTGCGTTACGTGCTAATTTAGTGGTTAATAATTTACGAAATATTCAACATTAATCATCTATAGTGAATTTATACGACGTTTGCAGCGATTACATAAACAGTATAGGTGGATACCATATACTTTCCAACTAAGTGTTTCTTCCATCAGGTCCTATATTTCATTTACTTAGTATTTTTATTTAACGTAAAAATATTACCAAATTTAATGATGCTTGTGCCGAATTGATTATAGTACATTATCACTATAAGAGATACAAGGAGCAAATATTTTCTCTAACTATTGCATCCTTTTAGTAATTTTCCTGTAGCTAGTAAGAATTGTATTCTTAATAGTATACTTACGCTATAGATGCTGTATACTATACCTTTCGATATGTTTTTTCATAATGTAAACAGGAAGCTAGAATGAAGAAAGCGGATGAAAAAGGGTGAGAGAACACGATGGAGACATGGAAGAGGCGCGTAATGACTTTCTATAGGAGGAAGGAGATAAAACCGAACGATGGGGGGCAGTCCTTAACGAGAAATTTATGCTCTGGTGTTGCCACCGCGGCGCGGATTACGCCGACGGAAACCGCGATTCTTTTCGAATTATATTCAAAGCGAATGGACGTTACGTTGCCTGTATTTACTTGTATTATAGATATACATATACGTGTATAGATGCGCGAACGCGTTACGTCGCCACATAAATGTGTTTTAGATTGCGACTTGTGCCTGAAATGAACTGTTTAACTCTTTCATTTCTCTAGTGCAAAGACCGCAGTCGTCATTCGCGAAATGGTGAGTAAGTAACTTAACGTAGACTAAGGTGTAGACTAGATATAAAACGATATAAGAAATTATTTCACAGATTTAACAATTGAACAGTGCACTAATTCGAGGCAAAATTATTTATTACATTTAAATGACCTAATGTTTAATTACTCCAAAATAACATCGGCTAAATATGGAATAAAATAATTCAAAGAAGCGTCATTCGCATATTGAAATGCTATGTGGTCATCTACGGATTTAATATACATTGTCGTTTATTCGATATAATATGTGCGTTATATGAACTAATTATTGTAGTTAGAAATATGTCTATATGTGGTTTTAAGTTAGGTAAATAACAATCAGGTATGATTTTCATTTTAATTAATTTTATTTTAGAGATAACAACAGAATAAAGCAATTCTTTATTTTAGTTAACACTTTCGAATAAAATAGCAAATATTTTGCATTTTAATATTAACTAGAATTTTAAATATTGTACCTTGCGTAACTTAAAATTGAATTATGTTGCTATCTGACCGGAACAGAAGGTTCAGAGAATTTTGTTAAAACCAATTTCGATTTCGATTTCGATTGTGAATAAAATAATACGTTCAGCTGTATCAAGAGTCAATGTATGTTTGCATGTGTATTATTGAAATCATCTTATTTAAACAGAGGATCGACAGATTATTTTCCATAATTGAAACGGTGCTATCGAACAGAGTCATAAAATGCGCCATATGCCGCGTCTTCATGAAGCGTCGCGCTTTTATCGCGTATCATTGTCTCTATATTATTACATCGTGCTGTATCGCGACCATTTAATACGGATTATTACGAGAACCGGCCCTAATAGATCCGTATCGACCTCAATTGCCCGACCCTGACTCTTGTTGCTGATAATAAATCAAAATTAGCTTCAGGTAGATATCGAAACAATATTTGCCGAGTATTCTTTTAATATTATACGCGATTTAATATTATATGTTCTCTTCTATTATTGTTTGATTTATTAAACAATATTATAATCGAAATAAAATTTAAAACATACTGTTTTATCGTAATCATCTAGAATAATGGAAAAAGAATTATATTTTTATTAGATTTTCATATTTTCCTTTTTTTATATGATCTTTTAATCTTTAAAAAAATTACGATTAATATTGAATTTCCAGGAAATACAAATTTATCAAATTATTCAAAATAATAGAGAAGAAATTTTCAAATGTTCTCTCTTTTTTAGTTTAATATCCTTATTTTAAAAAGCTACAGAAAAGGAAAACAAAATAATCACACAGAGTGTATCAACGAGGAAAACCATCCACACCCGGCAATTTCCTGCCTCTAAGAATTCCCCTTTTCAAAATGTCATTCACGAAATCTTCTTTTTAAACCACTGAATAAAAGAAACTTCCTGACATATAAAGAAGCAATACACTCGACAAATATAATCCCAGAACGAGAGGAAATAACCGCGTCCTATAATTTTCTCGCTTTGACGAAATATCGTTCGTAAAATCTTGTTAAACCATCGAGCAAAAGAAACCACCATAAATAAACAACATATCGAACAAACCTAAATTCAGAACAATAAAAAGCTCGTCGAACCTGCGATTTTCTAAGAACACCCATGTCTTACGATTTTCTTGTTTAAATAAAATATCATGCGTAAAATATTGTTAAATTATTAAACGAAAAAAAAGTATCGTAGTAAAAGAAATAAGATACCGAACAAATCTAAATTCAGAAGAATAAAAAGCTCGTCAAATCTACAATTTCCTAAAAACATCCACATCCCATAATTCCTACTGCTGCTATTCCCTCATCCAAAGTATTCGCAAAGTTTTCTGTTTGAACCGTTGAAAACCAGAAGAAATACACTGCAGAGGAAGCAATACAGTGCAGAAATCTAAATGGAGAAATAAACTTCCTCGGTTAGACGCAAGTCCATCCGACGATAGCTGGTCTGACGGAGCCACCCCCGGAATCAATATGGAGAATACCATCTAACCATTGTAGCAACATATACCAATAGTAACATCAAATCTCTATCCTCCCCTCCCTTCACCTAAAACCCTCCAGTTCAAAACAATTTCGCCGGGAACGATGCCTCGCCGTCCATTATCCGTCGATTCGACATTCGACGAACCTCTCGCCTAACATAACGCCAGCGAACTGAAGCTTGGAGGAGGGAAATGGGGGTAGCCAGCAGTCAGCCGGCATAAATTATTCATCCTTCGGTTGGAAAACGAGCGAAAGGTTCGTTCGGTTGGCTCGATCATTAGATTGGTCGAACGCCAGATCTAGCTGAACCCAGATACCAGAAACAAATGAAGATGGTTTGGAGCGAAGGATAAGCGTAGTTGTAAAAGGATAGAGAGAGGCAAGGAGCGACATTAGTTACGTGATCCTAGTGGCAATGATTTAGCCGGATGAAGTAAGCGAATTCTCGTTGACACGTGCATCGCCATACGTAGGAGCAAGCCAAATGGACCATCGGGAGCAAATAACTCGATTTGCTCGGTCTACGCGTACTTGGCTGGCTGAAAAGCTGGAGACTCGTCCGGTCGGAGTGAACCGGCACAGAGATGCTGATACATATAGGGTGGCTAACAGGATAATGATACAAACATCGGTTTTTGTTTGTCGAGTCGAACAACGTACGATCTTAACGAGACGACATATTCTTTTAATTTTTCGTTAGGGTACTCATACGAATATTCTTGTTTGATTAGTTTGGTTCGAAATTTCAGGGTGGTTTTGCAGATACGAGAAGCAGCGTACGTTGGACTTGATACTTTTTGTTTTATGTCTTGTACATACTTTGTAGGTACTTGGTCAAATACTTTGATTGGTAATGAGAGAAAATTGTGCTACAGGTGTACCATCGTACCATATGTGTATCATCGTATCGTAGGCTGATCTATAGACTCAACAGAATCTTAACATTTTCCTCTTCGAAGCAACCAATATAATTCGCTACAGCACCATAAAAGTCAGTATCCTATTGAACATCCTGCATATACTTGTTTCGTGATACATACTTCATGGGTTATAACAGACACGCTACACTTATACTTTCTATCTAATACCTGGACAAAATACGTGAATCGATAGCTGAGGAAAAAATCACGTTACATAGATACGTACGTATCGCAGTATAATAAACCGACCTATAGACCCGACGAAGCCTTAATCTTCCCAGCTCGAGGCAACAGCTACGACACGATACGCTACAATTAAAACGAGTATACCCTATTGACCACCCTGTATATACCCCGAAAAGACATGGAAAAGAGAGATGGAAAGAGGGATGGTAGGGCATACGCAGGAGCGTGAAGGGGTGGAAAGGAAGAGGGCGGCGGAAGCAAGGAAGTTATCGAGGCGGTAGTGTCACCATAGTCATACAGAGGTGCCCAGTTGTCGAGCAAACTAGCGGAGCCAGTCAGGCAAACAGCTCAGTCGGAGCCAGGGGGCTTCCTAGCCTCGGCCAGCCAACCAGCCAGCAGCCAGTAAGCGGAACACCAAGCGAGTTCTTGTTTTATTCAGTCGGGATCATAAATTACGAATTTAAACACACAATGAAAGACGCTTAACAAGAAGCTAACGCGAGATTGAGAGGCCCCGCCCGGAACACCTCTTCTTCCGGAGGAATGAGCCGAGGTTGGCCAATCCTGGAACAGAACCGCCCTTCGATGTTCAGCCGACCCACCGTTTCCACGCCAATCCACTTCGTTCGTTCGTTGCACAGCCGGCTGTTGGATCGACCTATCGGAGAGCCGAGAGAACCCGAAACCAAAACCCGAACCAAACACGAAGCACCTCGACCATGCTTCGAGCGAGTTAAGTCGGATCGGACGAGCTTGGCTCCCGATGCACCCCAGTCGCATACCACTTGGCGAGCCGAGTCGCTCGGCTACTACCCCCTTAACAAGTTAGTATAGTGTACCCAACAATCGACGTGATTTTTCAACCATATTTTCCGATATGTCGTACCTTAAGTGATATTAGGCGTGTATGATTCGTGAATTTGCAGGGTATCGGTTTGTTATTCAGAGGCAAGGATTTCGGTGGATGATAGAGGAGTATAGTGGTGAAAACACAAGTTGTTGAAGTTTGAACTTTGGGAAAGGGGAACATCTGGGGAGGAAAAAATCTAGTGAGATAAGGACTTTGAACGAAGAGGATTGGTCGAGAGGAAAAGGAAGAAATCTTTGCGTTTGAGAAGTCGGAGGTGGACAGTTTATATTGGATCTTAGGGGGAGAGGAAAATCGTATTGGAGAACACAGCGATGGAAAGTTCATACTGAACTTTAGGAAAAAGAGAGATTTGTATCGCAGAGTGCAGTGGTAGAAGAAGGGATATATTGGATTTAGAAGAAATTAATTTGTATAGGAGAATAAATTTGTGGTGGGGGAAGATTGCATTAAACTTTAGAAGGAAAAACTTGGAGTAGAGAGCACAGTGGTGAGAAACAGATCAGTTTGCATTTCTTAATAAAAGGGCGGATCTTCGTTGGAGAATGTAGTAGGAAAAAACGTCATTTTGGAATTGAGGAAAGGGAAAAGTTTTCATTAGAGAACATAGTGAAAAATTTATATGGAACTCTGGGAAAAAAGAAAGTCATATTGTAGAATATAGTGGCGAAAAGAAGGTTATTTTGGACTTCAGGGAAAACAAATTTATGTTAAAAAACACAGTGGTAGAGAATTTACATTGAATTTGAAAAAAAGAAGAAATTGGAGAACATAATGAGTAGAGTCTTGTATTGAGCATCGAGAAAAGAGAATGTTTTGATTGAAACGCAGTGGTCTTCGAAAATTATTTTGGAATATTTTACATAATAAAATATCTTGAAAAGTCAATTTGTTCACCTTTTGTTAAGGACCCATTAACGTAAATAAAACTATCGTGCATCAAATTTGGGATATTTTGGTGAAATAACTGGAGAACCTTAAAGTAGCCACACGTGCTAAATAAAGCTAGCACCAATGATAATAATAATCAAAAATAACTCCTCCTAAACAGAAATATCTCTATAAAACATATTCTAAAATATCCTGAAGCTAATATTTCGAAAACCAAATAAACCACATTATGGGAGCGCAACAAAGTGATCGGTGAGGAACCAGTCCACCGCCAAATCGTGAGTGATTATGCTTAGTGTGTACCAGTGACCGCGCTCCAAAGTGCTCGACCCGCCCATCATCTGCAAACGATCTTGTCGTTTAAACCCCGGTTTCCAGTCCCGGCCGAAATTTTCCGCTCATTGCCGAACTATGCGTGGTGCGAGATGGTGTGTTCTTTGACCAACAATAACAACAACAACACAAGTGGTAAGAGCTGCACGGACACGGAGCCCTGCACGGACTTGCAGTCTCGTTCGAGCCCAGAGGCGCAGCCAGGCGAGAACATGTCGTCGTTGAGCGACGCTCACAGACGGAACAGTCACTTGGAAGGCGACAGAAGTTCGTCTGCGGGTTCATCTCTGGGCTCGTGTTCGCCGCCTCCTGCATCCAGCCACTCGCCACCGCCTCCTAGACCGCCTTGGTTGCACGATTTTCACGCAGCAGCCGCGCCTCATGTTCTCCAATTTTTAAATCTGAGCGCCGCCGGTGGAAGCATGTTGGCCAGTCAGCCATTGGCAGCGTTGCACTCTATGGCTGAACGAAGTCACCATCAGCAACACCAGCAGCACCAGCAGCAACAACAGCAACAACAACAACAGCAGGTTCATCATCAACAGCAACAACAAGCTGCCGGGATTCACTTGCCCAGGATCAGCGTTCCATTGTCTACGATCACTCAAGGGCAGGCATCACCCACTGGAAGTGGAAAACACAGTCCTGCCACTTCTATCACCTCCGTCGGAAGCAATCCGCATGGCATCGACACGATATTGTCGCGGCCGGCGGCCACGCATCCTCAGGCGCCTGTGTCCGCCACACATGCCGCGCTCCAGCCGACGCCGCACCCCCAACACATGACCGCGCCGAGGTACGGCATGCACGCGGGATTCACCGCATCGTCGGGTGAGTATTTTTCCTTATTTTCCCCAATCTTAATTCACTTTTATTTCGGTCTTATCTTTGTTGGTTTGATTGAATTTTTGAGAAGGTTCCGAGAAGTTTGAAATTCTTTAATTCATCGATATGGGGGAGGGAGTATAGGGAGGTGACAATATAGGGTGTACAGGGTACAATATAATATAGACGATGTAGATTCAGCAATAGCTCCGTTGTGCAGAGATTTGTAAGTTGAAATTTTGGAGTTGATAATGGTTATGAACTGGGAGAACGTAAGAGATACAGAAATCTTGGAAAGAATTGTGCCAATTAATTGCACAGGTACATAGTGTGGGAGAACATGACGCATAGAACATACGCGAGATTCACCATCATATCGTTAGATGAGTATTTTTCCTTATCTTTTCAGTATTTTTCAGTCTTATTTCTGTTGGTTTTATTATGTTTCTGGGAACGTTTTGCGAGATTTGGAATTTTTTAATTGATCGACATGGAAATGAGAGTGTACCTATGTAAAATATATATTTTCAAGTGTATACACCAGAACAGAATATAACGTAGAAATAGTTTCATTATTGGCGGATCTGTAAGTTAAGAGTTGGGATTTGGAAGGTTTTAGAATCGATAAGGATTGTAAGAGGGGGGGAATTTTAATGATACGCACAAGTTTCAGAAAAGATTGTTCTAGTTAATTGTACCAGTGCATAGCGCGGGGAAGTATAACGTATGCACGCAGGATATTGTCGGATGAGAATTTTTATTTATTTTTTCCAACCTGTTTTTGATTCCATTTAGATTTTCGAAGGTTTATAGAAGTTCGGGGTTCCAAATCTTTAAATTAATCGATGCGGGGTATGACTGTGAGAATACTTGTGAAAATAATTAGACGGTGGCGAAGATTTTAGGGTGTACAGTACAGGAAATAGAATATAATACGGAGGATATAGGTGTAGAAATAGTTTTATTGTGGGGACATTATATAATGTTGGAATTTGGAAGATTTAAAATTGATAGATAAAGATTATAGACAGGATGCTGTGAATGTGACAGATATAAAAGTATTAAACAGGAAAGAAGATTATGGTACTTGATGTTTAGGGGACGTATAATACACACGCATTCATAGAATTTGTCTAAGCCAAAGGCAAATCACGATTTGCGAACCATGATTGCCAAATTATATTGAACGATAAAAATTCAATCGAGAACAACAATATCCAACTTAGAATAACAATTGAAAAGAATTTCATGGGAAGAACGTGCAAGATTCATTTTACACGATTTTTATTCCAATTTTATACAACGCGGATATTAATATCGTGCGAATTAATTTCAATAAAATCAAAAACGCCAGCGGCAGCAGATTTATAATTTGACCGGCGGTATGATCGATCGTGTCGACAATCGAAGAATAAAAATGATTCTGTTCCCGTGTAATATTAAAGATTTATACGATATTTCATTCGGCTTAAATGTCAATCGATGTTTGCAATTACTAATATTATCAATAATCTATCATCTTATCCGATTTTCAATTCTTATTTAAAAAATAAAGGAACAAGAAGTATTAAAAGATCGTGTTATAACAAGTGAAGGTTTAATGTTCTTTGCAAACAAAATTTGACACTCGATATTTCTAATGAAATGTTCTTTTGCGTTACGAGTAGAAATACTATTTCTATAAAGATATAACACATCCAATTAGGACCAGTTTTACCAAAAACACAAATACATTTATCGTGTATTCAACTAAGAATTCGTAAAACATAATATTGTGCATACGAAACACCAAATATTGAAGGAAGTAACATCGCTCTATAACGAAGAAAATTTACAGTGATTTCTTCGCGACAACACTGTCTTTACATACAAACGCATCAGCATAACATAATTTTGGAATTACCCAAGTAATTCACTCTGTATGTTCTCATAAATCTTGGTACTATTCGTGAAAAGTATTTTTTATATATTTTCCAGCGTAACACGAAAGATCACGATATTTTCGAAATGCTTCTATCTTCAAAGAAAGTACGTAAGAATTTTTATGCAGAAGCTATTTTTCTACAGAATTTTTCTCCGATAGTTACTTTTCTATGGAACTCTCCTGTAACGGAGACTTCTCGAATTTTCCCAATTTTCAAGCGAACGCGTTATAATTTTGATATTATTCGATTAACTCATTTTCCTGTTCCTACGAACTTTTCTTCATCGTTTAATCATACAATGTAATTTAATGCGAATGGTTCGAATCTTTTCTATAAAAATTATTTTTTTATTTTTATAGAACCTTCCCAATCTATCAAACAACGTGCCATAATTTTCTAATTACTCGAATAACTCATCCTGTACATTCTCATAAATTTACATCATTCACGAGGATTTTGTTGTACATTCTATGATTTAAAGTGAAAGATTCGTATTAAGGATGTTGTTCGTTAAATTGTTTCAGTTGAAATTAAACGTGTCTTGCGCAAATACCGCTCTGTCCTGTGCACGAGCAATAATCTGTATCTGTCCTGGAGCTCTATCTTGAACTTGATCCCGGATTATCCGTGCATTTAAAATGATTAAAGCGCCAATTATTTACGAGACCCGTTCGTGTCGCTTCGCCGACGAAACGAAAGTGAATTTCGAATAATTTCCCAGGCGATTGCGAATCGTTACACCTGACGGCCGACGAACGCCATCGTAAATTCAACGAAATTTCTACTGCTTATTGAAACCAGAAGAATATAATTTTAATAAAAAGTAATTCACTTGAAAGTTATAAATGAAAATCCATGTACACGTCTGTATACGTTCGTGTAATTTTGGAAAATCGATCGATAACCTGACTGATCTTTGCTTTTATTCGTCTCTTCTTGTTCTTGTTTACATAAATAATTATCAATTTGAATCTCCGCGAAGGGATATTTTATTCATATTATGAAATTGTTATTTAGAATCTCTTCATTTTCCTTTTTTATTCTTCTAATACGAAGATATTGTAAAATGATTAAGGAACGTTAACATCGAATTTTGATGGATTTACGATATTTTATACGCGATTTATTCTATGTAGATATTGTTTCGTTAAACACATCGTAATTTATTTATATAAATAATTTTCATTCTCTCTTTCGATAGTTCGAAAATGTAAATCGCAGAATACACGTAATAACAAAAGATATATAAACAATTCAAAATAAATTGCTACTCAATGACGCAACAATGTTGAAGAAATTACAGCCACAGCGTACTTATCCGTCGCTATATTTTTCAATAGTAATTAACGGTACTTATACAAAAATTGAGTATCTAAACGAAGTCGTTGAATAAATTTCACAAGCTTCGTCGAACTAAATCTCCGGCAATACAGATAATTAATACTGCTATCCCAAAGTATGATCAAACTAGCTTACCAATCTGAAGGATACTAATTTCTGATCGCTAATCTTCCCCAGCATTCCCAACTCACACTATCATCTGTAAAATTTTCACATTATTCCAAAGTCCGATGAATTGGACTGTTGCATAAAATTTCTTATTAAATTCTTACTGATAAATCAAACAGTTAGGAATCAAATTATATAAATTAACGAGTCCAACGCATTGAAATTATTAGCTCGCGGACGATAGCCGTATAATTTAGATTAAATTTCAATTGCGTTACTTGATCTTGTCTTTATCGTGTGAAATATAGGCTGCGAATTTAAAACGAGGTGTTTTGAAATTAAAGAATCGCATAACTTAGCTGAAAATTCGATTAGCTCGCTTAATTTCCATCTAAATCTTAAATTTCGATTTATGCTCCATATTTTACGCGATAAATGCCACTGATGATCTTTATCATGTAAAATGTAGAATGTGAATGAAAACGAAGAGTCGTGAAATTGAGAAACTTAATCCAAACTTTTATGGGTCGCCTACAATCTAAAGATGACTGACGAACACTGAACTAGTTCAGAGTAAAATAGATTAAAATGAAATCGATTCAAATGAAATGGAGATTTTGTAAGGTGAATTCGATGTACGAGATACGAAAGTGCTTGAGTCACGTAACACGGTACTCTAAGAGCACGTAAAAGCGTAAATTTAGCCATATTGTTCGATGTAAGTGGTACAAGAGCTTGGCTGGAATCCGAAGTACCCGATTTCATGTCATTAGGTACACGTTTCTGGGCCAGGCCCCCTTCAAACCTTTCCTAAGGCGTAAACACTTCATAAAGATTCCTCCAATAGCTCTCACTTCGTGGCCGGCATCGATATCGATTCAATCCTGGCGAATATATCGTCCGCAATAACGTTCAATTTATCTTTGAACATAATTAAATTATAATATTCTTGAAAACTAAAGTTTTCCACCAAAATTCTATCTTTTTTCTTTTTTAAGATTTTAACATTTCAAATGATTCAACGATTGAAAAATGTCATAAGAAATACAAGGTTCAAATGACGCAATAATTAATTGCAAATTTAAATAGAGAAACTGATGTTTGCGAGGAGAGGAAATTTAGGTTTATCGTTATTTTATCTGTGTCCTTACAGCCTGGAAATGGACTTGGCTTTGCTATATTTTTTTTAAACTCACACGTACTTATATCTTCCTCGCATTCGCACGCTCAAAGTTCGCAAAATGAAATCTGTTCTTAGGCATTAGGTCGACTCAAAAGCTTGTCGCGTTTTCTAAGGAAATAATGTTCTATGCGAAGCATCCTATGTTTTGTTCTATTGAACGTACGTAATTCAACAAAATGATATAAAACAAAAAATGTTGTGCATTCTATTATTTCTTTATAAAACGAAAATTAACATATGTATATATACATACATATCTGTGTAAAAACTCCATAAAAGAGATGCCTGCTAGATACTGAGAATACTGGATACCATATCGGCAGAAGTTACGTATTTTCTGATTTATTCATTGCTCTTATCAGATATAAATCCATTTTGCAATGCCATGCTACGTTTCTTTTATACCTTTCATTTTACATCTAAACTTGCTTTTGTCCGTCACTGTAAGTATATCGTAGAATTAAGATAGAGCTCTCTGTAAGAACGAGCCGGGGCACGTAACGCGGTTGAGCAACACTGTAGACACTATAAAATTGTTTTCCTTCCAATAAAAGGAGAAATCCACGGCGTGGCACCCGTAAAAGCTACCGTGGGGTCCCGAAAGAATCTTTCGCGATTTATATCCGGCTGCTGTGCTACTTTTGCCCGTGGCGGACGTTCAAATATCTCCAGCAATCGTTCTCATAATTCACCATAATGGGACCGGCTATAGTTTAAAAAGACCGCGTGAACATTGTTTAAGATCTGCCCTACCTTCTCTCTTATTTTCCTTTATTTTCGTTTCTTTTATAGATAACATAATAGCAGCCAATAAGATAAAATGACGCAGCTATAAGAAGGTAAAATTGCATTATAGAATTTTGGAGAAAAATTTTCTTGGCTTCTATCCAGTTTATATACAATATAACAGCGTTTCCTATTGTAAAGTACAATTGACCTGTTCGTGAGTTAACACAGGATCAAAATCCCTAGCCAAGTTGGCCACCGTCGTCAGGTGGTTAACCGGAAATACGCTAACTTTGGTTCGCGCGAGTATACGCGTTTATCCGATTCGGTTAGGCGAGTTTGCGATCTGAAGTCGACCTCTCGATCCTTCGCCAAGTTGGAAAGCCACGTTTCAATCACGGAGAGAAAGATTTCTAACTGTCTATTAATACACGTCAGATTAGAATATTTGAATGTACATATGTATTTAGTGTTCTGCATTCATAATATAATAATAATAATGATGATAATAATAATTATAATTTATCTGTACTTTAGGCTCATGGCTATCGCATTCTTATCCCTAATTCCTTATCCTACGTTATATATTTACATCCATCTTTTACTGCTATCTTATTGTGTCATATTATGTTATTAAATTTCATCTTAATAATTAATATCTATCTATTCTAGTGGATAATCTAGAATCTTTGTCTATTAACAATTTCACACAGCCAGGATTTAACTGCAGAATTTTCAAATCAAATTCTCTCGGAAGCAAAACCCCGTGTTGAAAAATATCCAAATTGAATCATCTTCGAAGCAGAACGTCGTTTGTAAAAGTTTTTATTTCCTCCCATAGGTCTACCGTAGATTTTCGAGAAATGCCAGATTTTCAAGCTATTATTTCACCCCACTACTCCATCATAAATAAATTATAATTTACAGGATAATAACTATTTTTCCATTAAAAGTCTTCTATTTTCGTATTTACAATGACAAATTAAATTCTACAAAATCCAGCTACGTAATTCTATAGCAGTCAATTTTACATGGTTTTCATTATGAAAACAGATGGAAGATAAAATTCTAAGCGGAATCTGGGCAAGCTTCGCCCTGTTGCTCTTATTTCGCCATTTTAACGATGTTGTATCGGGGAACGTGAGAATCGAGGGTGTTTCACAACACTGAAGGGTTCATCGAGCTCGGTACGTCCATTATTAATGATATCGCGACACGTATACATATATACACACATACATATATATACACACACACACACACCTATACACCAAGTATAATACCATAAATTTAAAAGCAGAGCCATCAAGAGCGGCATAGAAATACTAAACACATTTTACGAACGAGAGGGGCACGTGACCAGGGTTCATGAGTTCGTGAATTAGGCTGACGATGCCACGAACAAGGTCGGGTTTTAAGGGCCATCGAGTTCGTCCGTTTACGCTATTCAAAGCTATCGGAGAATCTCATCTCCTGGTAATTCATGAGACTAAAGATAGATATTAGGGATGAAAACAAAAATTTCTTCTCATTTCTCATCTACGATCTTTTAATTAACGCTTTGTATATAATTGGATATTCCCTTTGCTCGTGAGGAATAACAAATTTGTTGCAATTTTTTCATTCGACAAAAAGAAGTAGGACTTGATGGAAAAATAAATTGTTCAATCGACAGAATGAAATAGTACGTTAACATTCGAAACGATAGTTGGACTTCCATCTTCGTGGAAAAAATCGCGATGCGTCAATTTTCGAAACGTAACAGCGATAAGATTGCATTAAAAAATTTAGGGCTTCCCCTGCGTGCGAAATTTTTACTATACGCAGATGATCGCAAAATTGATCATTGCGTTTATAATCATCAATGAGTTTAATTGATAGAAAATTACGTTGATCGGTTTCCTGAACGCTGTTGCAACGACAAATTGTCTCTTTTGTATGAAATTTAGCCAAATGCCACATAGTCAGATTTAGCCACGGAAGGAGTAGTTCAATTTTTTAACTACGCTATAAACGGTGTACCACTATGTTCGTTGAGTCGTGTTAAGAACGTGGGCATTATTTTTTCCTCAAATTTGCCATTCGCGTCTCGCTGCAATTACATCTCGTGCTTTTAAATCTCTAGGGCTTACTCGCGGAGTATCAAAATTCTCTTGTAACGCTAACACGCTCAGAATTCCACTCTACCATCTACTGTCTAGACACATTTCGGAATATGCTTGTATTATCTGATCGTCTTACTGCAAATCGCACAGTTACAAAATTGAGAATACACAATGGAAATTCCTTAAACTTGCTGCCAAACGTTGCGGCTTCTTTTTCTCGCGGTTATCACCTGATCCTTAGCGATTTGACTCTTCAACCATTGAGCAGTATAGGCATAACGTTTGATATTATCTTTGATCGTAAGATATCGAAGGACGTTACGCTACTCACATTATGCAACTATTCTCTCCAAAGGCTGCTCCTAGAAGTTTGAAGAATCTCACTTTGCTCCATTTTGAACAACACCATGTGGCATGTAGCTATTTTAATTATATAGCAATCCATATTAACGCTATCATTTATTAACTCTCATATATTAGAACGCTCCCTAACACGCTTCTGTTATAGATACACGCGTCTAAAGCTTACGTTTATTTTTCCTCGTAATTTACGCTTCTAATGTTTCGTCTATGTTTTTACATATATACCAAAGAGTTTTTCGAATAAATCGACGAAATAAATGGAACAGGAACAAAAGAGAGAAAATAACGTAACAGCAAACGAACGATAAGCATAATCACGAACTCCATGATAAACGCTTCGTCGATTTTCATCGTACGGTGGTGTCAACTGTACCTCTCTTTAAACGTGTCTGAAAACAGGAATACGTCTCCGGTGAAGAAAATTCGGGTATCACGAGACGCATCGATACTTGCAATTAAATTTCTTCTAATCAAAGGAAATTATTCCAACAGCAAACGGCCGTTCATTAACCCTCTACATAGGGCCACAATTTTTCCTACCAGGAGGATGGAAAATGTCGCGAGTACGCTTTTCATCGAGCACGCTGTATAAACATGTATCCCGCCCCCGAGTAAAATGGGCGAGCAATGCATGTCGCGCAATACGAAATGCGCAGGTTCGATACGCGTCGGTGTGTTCATTCAGCCACCTCTTGGCTTCCGGCGTGGCTGCATCTGCTTTCGCGATAATTCACCCCGTTCCGTCTCACTCGAAACAGAAGCAACGCTTTAATTTTACGTAGCCGAATATTATTTCCATTTTCTATTCCCTATTTTCCATCGTAATAGGTTCAACCACGAATTTGTCTACTAAAAAATATTATTACTGCTTGTTTGGATATTGTCTAATATCGTATCGTTGATTTTTCTATGTTACTGAGCAAATGTTTGAATTTGACTACTTTGTATGAGAAAAAATTGTGTACTTTTTATATGATATAGGATAATCAGGTGGTCAGAATTATCGAATCTCAGCTATTAGAGCAAAGCAGATATTCGCATGAGCTAAAGTTCAGCAGTGTAAATTCAATTTTACTTTTACTATGAAAAATGAATATTTATTTAAATAAACAAGACAAATGGACAATTATCTTCCATTCTTTAAACTTCTATCGTATTACGTTAATTTTCTTTGTCCTCTATACGTTGAACGTGTGAATGACGCACCTTAGAAGCACGTTGTTCGTGTTTCTAACGAAGATAGCGAACTGAATCTATTCTTCGCTATTATCTTTTGCAATTGCCGCAACAAGATAAATATAATTTTGTATCGTCGTTATTAGCTTCGCAGAATTCTTGACACGTTACATATTACGTACACTCGATGTGTTCCGTATTAGGTACATACGTATTTCGACAGAAGAATAATAATTATACCAAGAAGAAAATAAATTTAACGTTCATATAAATTTAATTACATTTTTTCCAACGCTCAGAGACAAGCACGTTTAATGATAAATCGTGCAAAAGTAATATTCTTTAACTCGTCTTCGCTAAAAACTTTCACTATTTTAACTCGCCTCTATAGAACTTTTATAGGCTTTCAAACATAACGATCGACTGCATTCACCGACAGATTTCCAAGTGGGGCTCAAACGTGAACGTGCTCGTCCTTTGCTTTTAACGAACCATCTTACACTGTTGGCGATTGATTTTGTTAATTACTTGCCGAGATACTGCAGCGTTCCATACAGATATTACATCCATATTGGATACTGTTCCAAATTAGCTACAGTTACTACTTTACGTCATAAGACACGTATAATGCGAACGAAGCATAGGATTTACGATGAAATAATTAAAAAGTGAAAACAGCGACGAGCGTTCAATTTCTACTGAATATCGCGGGATGTGCTAACACGAGATTATGGCCACCAATGTACGTGGATCCAATTTAATCAGTATCTATATAAATGCTACAATAAATACAATGTTGCACCACGAGTTTGATACTCTTAATAGCCAACACGATACTATTCTCTAAAATTGATTATTAATGAAACATTCTTTTCTAAGCCACGATCGCTAGTCCGCTCACTCGGCCACCTTCTTCCAAAATCATTTCGACATTCCTTAAACCGATTTTCCCTGAAAAACTCCAAGACCACGCACGCCCCGTAAAAATCTCCGTTGGAGGTTCAATTAAAATCAGTGAGTCCAGCGATTCGACGAGCGGTTACGACACCGATGCCGAATATTTTTGTTGATGAGCATGCAGCATCGCCCTGGTTTTTACGATTCAATAAATTTTATTTGATCGGAACGTAACGGACAAAAGGGGTAACGATCGTATCTCGAACGCGTTGCGTTTCCAGCGCCGGTTTCTTGAACCGAGAACCGCTACAACACTAAAAACGGAAATAACGTTTTATTGGTAGACGACTAAAGAGATTTCCTAAAGGAAAGGGAAAAAAAGAAGAAAGAGAAAGAGAAAGAACCGTACGATTTTTCTTCGAATTGTACCAGCCACGATTAACGACTGACCAATGCAACAATATTACCAACTGGGATTTTATAAACCTGATATAAAGCGAGCGTTAGGTGGTTAGGTTAAGAGCGAAGGAAAAGGGTTCAGAGCAATTTGTGAAAGCGTGATTACGGTCCTTGGTCTTCCGGTTGTAATTGCTTTGGTTAACACGTTTCGTGTCAGGTTACCGTGCAGCAAAATTAAGGACTTTTCGAGAAGTTTTAGAATCTACGATGAGTTTTTTGGTTATATATTTTCTATTCGAATTATCGGTGATTCAGAAGGTTGTAGAGATTTAAGGATTTAAACGATCGGAAACCATACAAAGTATGATATGTAGAATTTTATACGAATTATGAATTGACAAAAATTTGAAAATTCGAGTATTCGAAAATCTGGTTGAAGATATGAAAGTATAAAGTGAAAAGATGATTGTAATAAAATTTGTTAATATTAATAATTCAATTGTTTTAGAATTCTGTTAAATTGAAATTAAATTTTACAATTGAATTTTTAAATATGAGATAATTTCAAATTACGATTTTTCTAGTAATTACGATAGCTATCTTGAGAAGATCGTGCGGAACTACTGTAGTCCCTTGCGTAATAAAAAGGTAGCATAAAAGAGTGGGATTTTTATTGATTTTACTTTATCGGCTAATAATGTCTAGAAAAATTGAAGAACGTCCATTCGTATCGCTTGATTTTCCCATCGTCTACTTGGGGAATAGCAAAGCCAAAATCAGTATGCATTTTATTAAAATATCTTCTTAAAATGAGATCTGATAAAAGAATGTTCCACGTGCATAAAAGTTTCCTCTTTTTCCACATAGAATAAAAATCCGCGAAGGAAAAGTACGATTCCCACTTAAAAGACGAAAGTTGACTTTTCAAATATCTTTAGAGACGCTCCCCCAAAAAAAGGAAAAAGATAAATAGGATAGTAGACTTATTTTCTCCTCGAAACGGCAAAACTTTTGTATTCGACATTTCTGCCGAAAACGTATTGTTTTCCAGATATTTAGACGCGAAGTAATCGAACGAACACCCTATAGATTTCAATTCCACAATGCCAACTTCAAAATTCGTGTAAACGTGAATTTTTATAGACGATCCTCCGTCTAAAACGATGCAAAGTAACTGTAATTTCGACGATAGGTTTGAAGGGGTTAAACAGTTTTTGCGAGAGTGGAAACCTCTCTTGTGATTGGATTGTTCGTGGCCACACGCGTCGCGTTGCGGTTCTCCGACGTTGGCGCGATCTCTTTGAAAGATATAGGGAACTGCGAAGGGGATACAAATAACATCACTTTCCTGTTGGAATTTCTTGCTGTCATATTGTCACGCCATTCGGCTACATAAATCACCACGGTATCCTAAACGACATCTTGTTACATTTTCCATAAAATAATCGATATTAGAATTCTCTTACAAGATTACACGATATGGTGCAAAGATATTTGTCAGCTTATTAAATTTTAAGAAAACGCTGAAGACCTTATAAGCAGAAAGGTATGAGGCTGTTATTATTAAACGTGTTGGTTGGTTTATTAAAATTATTTATTTTATTTGTTGCACTTGAAATTGACCAACAAAAATGATTTCAGAAAATTGAACTTATTTCGTAAAAGCTTAAATTGAGCTTCTATAACGCTGTATAATTAGGAAATTACACATTCGTGTATTTTACTTGTATCTTTTCAATTTTGTTTATCTGTTTATAATTGTTGTTCAGACTTCGTTTCATTTCTCTTTTTAAATATCATTTAAACCTTTCAGGTGGTTTATTATACGTGTTGCTTGGTTTATTGAAGAGGCGAATGATAAAATTGTAATAGTCGATTATATTAAAATCACTTTAAGTACAAGTATAGTAATAGTGTATACCGGTTGTAATCGTCGCTCGCTCAATGCTACTGTCTAACTCTATGCTCGCTAGTCGACTGTATCACTCGCTATAATGACTCGCTGTAATGGCTGTCCTAGAGAGCACGTTCGTCTATTTATATCGACCGGTGTTATTATAGAAAGTTGAAATGTAACTCCGGTTGATGATTACAAATAACGACGATAATGTTTCGTTCCGAGTTCGTCTACCTTTGAACCTGGCAAACCAAAACAAAGTTGGTGTTCCAAGGCACAATAATAAGAGTCTCTCCCGATTCAAATCTTCCGTTGACTCATGTGTCGCTACAGATATTATTTTTTATTATTTCTCATATGACTATGTATGGCAGAAGTACGTATTGAAATAATCTGTTTAAAGATATTCTTTGATGTTTCGCTTTTCGATTTTATTCGATATTTCTTTGTGCTTTGGAAAATATTAAACCGGAAAAGAGCGTCTCTCCGGAAATGCAATTTTTCCATTCAACTCTTTTGTATCTCGCTGTATTATTGCAGTACAACATAATTTATGTTTGACAATTTAAAGGCATATATAGTATGATTCGTTAATTGTAAAATTGCGATAATCGGTAAAAGGGAATATCTGGAGAAAAGTTCATAATCCAGAAGATCTTCTCGAGTTATTCATCAACACTTGATATTATCGTTCTATTGTATTATCCTTTCTTCATATACATATATACTCTGTATATTTATACATCAGATATTAAATGAAACCATACATTCAACACAGAGGAATTCACAATTTTACATTTTTCTAAATACTAAGAATTTTACAAATATTTGAGAATCTCAAGATAGACGACAAAGATAAAGAAGAATGAAACGCAGCAAATGCAGCGGGCAAACTAAAGAAGAGAGGATACTATCTATGTGTACGCGTATGTTCATGGCGTGTTTGCTTTGAATGCAGGTATCGGGCAATTCCAACAAAGAACGGAGCCACGGCATCCTGCTGTCTATTGGCCAGGTCTTCAGGGATTAGTCAGTGATCCCCTGGGATGGCGAGCAAGACTACACACACGTGAGTTTCCTTTCCGAGATATATATTTCGCCTACTACCAAATATACTCTTCGTTTCAATGTATTAGAACAGAGATTGTTCGCGATGTTTCGCAAATAGGATAACAAACGGAATGTCGTAACGTGGAGAGTTTTATGTTTGCATTATGTTGTAAAACATGCGCAGAAAAAACGTAATTCCGTGAAAACAGACTTCTTTCTTGAATCTGCTGGAATATTCTCTTTCGCCTATCATTCAACACCGAGACATTTCTTTTAAGTATTTCGAAACTGTAAATAGAAGAAAACATAGGTACTCCTTTTCTGAAACTTTTTTAACAGATATCTAAGAAGATATGAAATTAGAAGATTTTAATTGTTAGTATTTTTTCCTTTCGATTAAAATGTGCGATGTTATTTTTGAAGCGAGTTAACAGAAAAGATGTATCTTTCTGAAATCTTGTAATATTTTTAATTTCAGTCATTAATATCTCTTACTTAACGAATGAGACATATCGTCTTTTAATTTCACTAAAGAAACATTTATTATAATTTTAAAATTAAATTATATAACAATTTTAAGAGAAGCGTGGCATTCCTGGGATTTTTCGGATATTCTAAAATTTTAATTACTCTTTCTTACTCTTCGTTAACTTATCCTTATCGTGGCGTGTAACGAGTAAAACACTATACAGAACACTAAATATATATGGAAACTGATCTAACGTAAAATATAGCCTAATAAAGTAAATGTGTAGATCATCTTAATTCTACTTAAGTTCCAATATTTGCTTCGGGGGGGAAAAACTGTTGGAGTTGAATTCCAAGCCTTCGTCAATTCGTTCGTCTTCAATTTTTTCTCCTGTCTACGAATAAAAAACTTGTTTTCTTAGATCTGTGAAGCGGTATTTAGCGTGGCCCGGCGACACGTGTTTCTTCACTTTGGTCAACCGATTTCCTCGCCGCAAAAGCAAACACGAGCAGCTGTCAAATCTGTACTAATATCGGCCGAAACGAAATATCCCGTGGGCAGAGAAATATCTCCAGCAACCTCACCGATCAATGTTTTGAATCCAATCTTTTTCACTTCAACCACCTCGTTTCACTTTTTTCCATTCCCTTTTTTCCTCTATTTTTGTTAAGTCTTTAATTCAATACATATGTACGATACGGTAGATTTTTGTGTTGTATTTGCAATTACGATAAGAATAATACATAACTCTTTTGAAAAATACAGTTTTTGGAAAATATCGATGATAGAAATTAATATCGATCGCCAGTGACCATGACTGTTCAGATACTACGCGTTCGTTGAACGTTACGACCTTGAGACATAAGAGGATTGCCATTGACACTGTTATACCGTTCGAAGATTCTTCAGAAAATTAATCAATGTGGCTAGTAGAAGAGTCAGGCATCCTCATACGTTCACACTTCTACTGTACGCTATAGCAATTCACTAGCACGTAAACTTCTTTGGCACAATAATTTTCTTTTAAACTAAACGCACGGAACGTTCTCCGAAGCTAGAACAATCTACATAATTATCATATTGGCATTAATTTTGTACCGTGCGACGTTTCGTTTGCGTATAAAAAAAGAGTTTGTAACAAACTGCGATCATTTGTGCAGGCTCGACAGTACCAATCGATGCTTAACGTTCCTCTCATCGCTAAAAAGAGAAAAGATACCAAATTCTTCGAACTTTCCCTGAACATCCCGATTCAAAAACAGATGTATCTTCAACCTAACTTAAGCTATCATATTATGATAGTTTACAGTAGATTGAAATTATACTACGTCTGTCGCGTGGGTAGAAAAGAAAAGGATAGGAAAATCTCGGAATTTCCTCGAAATGCCCATCATCGTCTGCTCGCATCTTCACCTTCACCCTCCAAAAATCGCTTCACTCGCGAAAAGTCCAACTGGAAGGCAGATTCTCAGGCAGCCGGAGGCCGCAGGCGATTTGTGAAAGCGATTAAGGGCAGCCGCAGAGAAAAAAAAGAGCGGAAAAATCAGAAACACAAAGTGAAAGAACACGTGACGTCGGTGGAAAGAGCATCCCCTTTCGAGAGCATACATCAAGCCCCGCCGGTGGCACATGTGCCAGCCACGCACACCACCCAAACCAAAAACCCGCCTCTGTTTCGAGGGGATGAAACCGTTCTACGAGCAGAAGAAGACCGAGCGAAAGTTAAAGCACCCTACACACCATCTCAGAGTTAGCACATAGCCATCATGAACTGTGACATAGGTACAGACAAATAAACCATATGGAAACGAGAAATATATATATTTGCAACGTTTAAATTGCATATTTATATCAAATAGGTAGCTAACAGGAAATCTACGTAATGAATTTTTGGAATGTGGATAGGGACACATATATCGCTTCAACATTCCGAAATTGAACGAGGCTTAATGTCACTTACCCGAAGGTGTCTTCAAGACCAATTCGTATTCATCTTGAATTACTGCTTTTTTATTTACGTTAACAATTATTAGTTTTTAATTGGTATCATTGGATTATTAGAGATCGTAGGAATTTAAGGTCAGATCGTTTAATTTTGGAATTTTTAATTTAATTGTTACTAATCTCTATCAGGAGGAATGGATAATATAAAACGATATTGAATACTGTCGAAGAATTAACTATTGTTTTTATCAATATGCACAACTCTCGTTTATGAAAATCTGTTCAAGATATTCGCGATAGTTTGTCCAAATATTATCTTTACCTACTCAACAGCGTGCAAAAATTTCTGGTCAGGTATACTTTTCATTGTATACAGAGTGTAACAGAATATGTGGGATCTGATTTTAAAAACAATAAAAAATGTTCGTATAAACATATGCTCTATTTGTCTTCGTCTATGAGATGCAACGAATCTGTTACGTACAGGAGACGTTACAGGAGGAAGGTTTCTAACAAATTTAGGAAACACCAGGAACTCTATTCAGACTGACTCCAGGACAAAAGGTCTACAGACTTGTCTTGAAATGCAAGGTGATCGATTTGAACGTGTTTCGTAAAGTTAATTAGATAAAATCAAAACAGGGAATTCGTTATATCTCATAAACGAAGACAGATAGAACACAAGTTTATACGAACCTTCGTCGTTGTTTTTAGGTGTACGATCAGCTTTCGAAGTGAGTCCTGTGCGTTCTGTTACATCCCGTACGCCGAATCGATATTTTAAAGAACGTTAAATAACATCATACAACAACACTACAATGTTCATGTGTTATACTATTTTCTTTTGCTCGTCATACTCTTTTACCCAATATTATTTCATTCTTAACCACCACGGAACTTCCGCGAGACCGCTCCTTTTCTTTATTCTTTTTCTTCATATTCTCCATGACAGTAAATAATTACAGAGAAAAGATTTTCAATACGTTTGCTATCGCGTACTCAGGTTCGGATCTCTTCGTTATTAATGTACAAAGTAAAAACACTCGAACACTGATTTGTATTCCGTACTATAATAATGAATAGATAATGCAATAAACCTTATCAGTCTGTGTGATCTCCTGTGGTAGTTGCGTAAGTTTCGACGTCTATGGCAGATAAGGGTAAAAAATCCTTTTGTCAAATTTCCAATATAAAGCGAAAGAAATATCTAGCCAGAAATTTTTTGCACGCCACTGTATCCAAAGACCTAATCGTCCCTCCATAAGCAATACGAAACAAGTCTCGCCGTGTGTATGGTACTTAATCCAGGGAAACTAGATGCTAAAGGGGGTGTGTGTAGCAAGAAGGGCGACGAGACAGAGAGGATACCGGGCATGTAAGTACGCAGGAACGCGTGGATGGGCGTGGACGTGGAAACGGGGCCGCGTGTTGTTCCAGCGTGTCGTGTCGGCCACGGATGTCACTGTGGGACGAATATAAGAGGGTATACCGTGGTCCGCCACGGTATCCGGAATATCATATTCAATATCAACCCTCGTATCCCTGCGAGGCCCAGCCCCTGCTTTCCACACTCACGTGAATAACTCTGGGCAATATTTTAACTGCATGGACGTATCTGCGGTGTACTCCACGCTCTTTCTTCCCTGTTCTATCGTTTTCTTCCTGCCGTTTCTCCCTTGCTCGCGTATCGCTTTGTTTCTCTTTCGCTGACTTGAGTTACGAGTGGAAATATAAAGGCACCGTGTCGATACCCACGTGCTTTATATTCCGAGCTGTTAGGTCGATCGGTTGCACAGGCCTCGCGTGCTGATCCTTCAACGACCGTCACGGGACACCGTTTATATTACATCCATGGGAATGGTTTTATATTTCTATTAAATACCTGGACCTTCTGAATTGGCTCGACGATGGGATTGCTTAGCGGCAGATGGATGTTAAGGATCTAGCGGTGGTGATGAATGTTTTGGGTGGATGGAGTGGTGATAGACGTTGAAAGGATAAAAGCAAAGAACGAGGTAAGTAGAATATGAATGGCGAGTGTTGTAGTAGAAGATGTTGAAAGAAGGAGGCAGATAGCTTCAATGGGCGACGAGGGAATGAGAGGTAAGGGAGAGTGTGATAGTTTCAAATTGAATCGATTAGTAGGAGATGGATGTTGGAAATTTGTTGGTGGAGACGAACGTGTTCGATTGATGGAGTGGTAGCTGTTGAAGGAATAGAGAGAAAGGATAAGGTGGTTTTAAATAGAATATGAGTTGGTAAGCGTTGATTTAGAAAATGTTGACAAAAGGAGGAAGATGGTTTCGACGGACGTTGAAAGAATGAAAAGTGAAGGAGTGTGGGGTAGTTTTAAATTAAATTGCTTAGCGGAAGAATGTTAAAGATTTAGTGGTGAAGATAAATATTTTGAGTGAAGTGAAAAATGTTCAGAAAATGAGAAGCAGTAGCGAGAGAGTAGCAGTAGTACTTTTAAGTAGAATATGGATGATGAGCGTATGGTAACTAAGTACAATTGTTAGTAGATGATAATTGCGTAAAATTGGTGGTATGATAATTAGGAAATCTGGCATTTAATAAAATATGTAAATAAAATTCTAAAAACTAGATAATATCGTACGAAGCCCCCGTACAGATATAATAGAAAATGAGAATGCAAAGGAAAAATATTAAGTCAAATTGTTGGTATGGTAATTAAGAAGGGTTCAAGGATAGAAGGCAGCACGCGGTCAGACGCGTTTACGCGGCACATGGGGGATGATGCAAAGAGGAGATGCAGAGAGGGGGTTGAAAAGGGAAAGAGGAGGCGTAGGGTCGTCACAACAGTATGGGTTGTGGGACTTTAATTTAATAAAGCAATTTGTAACGGAATACGGAACGAGGCAATAATGGCCAGTCGGCGGGGAGGGTTCTAATGAGCTGCTTACCGCACTCTCCACCCTCTACTCACGATCGAGCTACACGTTTCACGCGATATCCCCTATTCATCTACTTAGAAACTGCGTAAACTCACGCCAACCAACTTTCTCTTGCTCCGGTAATTCGATAAGTCCGTGCGCTTTTTGCGGAAATTTATGCGTGTCAGTCGTTTGCCATCCTGTCATCTCTACGGAGCAAGATTGATTTTCCACTAAGGGTTGGTTGCACCGAGGGCGTCGTGCTAAATTGCGATTATTACAGTGAGAATGTTTATGCATCTAATAGAAATGGAAATACGTAAAATGCTACAGGACAAGTATAAATGAAACGATATATGAAATATCAAAAGTACAATTCTGTTCTGTGCTACAATAAATTGTAATGGTCGTTTGTTTGGATTATTTGTTATATTTCGATGTTATCGATATGAGAATATTATTAATTATTATATTTTTCGCGCTGTGCACCGTACTGATCATTTGCTTCAGACTCGGCCGTAGAAAATTATATTGTTATAAATACTATTGACATAAAAATATCATTATTAATAACTACGTATTCGCAAACATTATTTCGAAGCCAGTAAAATTGCCAATTTTTCTTCGTCTCGCTCGATACAATGGATAACAATGAAATTCACAGTCAAAGTCTATTGCCATTGGAAAAACACAGCTTTGTTCCAACCATTATTTATCCAGAATTGGGCAGAATTACGATCGACTTACCCCATGAGTTACAGTTACAAAGTAATTCAATTACATCGTATGCTATTACATAGTAATTCAATTACGCTGGTGATCACGGTAATTAGCGATAGAATTAATTGGAAAAGTTCGAATTATGTAATTAATTGAGAAGTTTGAATTATGTAATTACTCGTAAATATACGTAATTACTGTGTAATTCAAGTACAGTGTAATTAAATTCCGTAATTAAATTACAGTTTAATTCAATTAGCTCGACCGTGTATTCATCGAAATTACTGAAAACCAGCCGGACGTATCTTACCGTGTTCTTGCAAACACCGAGCTCTCCCAAAATCCCAAAACGAAGAAATTAAAATTTCCAAAGATCAAATACAATTGGCCTTCAAAATTACCAAAGTCCAATCAACTGACTTTCCGAAAATGCTATATTTCCTCTGTATCCCTGTATCAATTAGATGTTCGCGCGATTTCCTGCGAATTTTCCAGGCTATTACCTCGCAACATCAACTAGAAACCCCAAGATACATACTAATCACAATTTTTCGCGGTAGATCGTCTGTGAACGTGTTTCCGTCGCGATAATTCCAGGCCAATCTCACCCTCTGTCACGTGTCGTTCTATTCAACGGCGTTATCTATTCCGTAGGATCTTGTATCCCTACAGGAGTAAGCAGGATCAGCCGTGAAGGCAAGGATAACGATAACAAAGTCTGGTTATTTGCGGAACAGCGAACCCACGTGGCAGTCACGTGCCGACACCCGCCGAGACGCCATCATTGCGGTCTATCGCACAAGTGTTTAACCCTTGAAACGCGTTATTCCGTCAAATTAAACCGTAATCTCCCCTTTTTTCTAGTGGCACGATTTTCTATGGCGTCATGATGATATTTCTTATTTGAAATGTAGAAATTGGAAAAAATGGTGTTGATATTGCGATATCAATTATTAATATACCATCTATCTGTAGGTAATGATTTTAAGAAAATCTTGAACTAGAAGATTTCAGGTTTCTGTAATTAAAGCAAGAACAAGAATCTGAAGAGTTGGCATTCGAATATTATGCGTGATTCGGATAATCAAATAAACGTAGAAAAATTTCCTTGTGTGTAGAGACCATTTGTCTACACGAGCCCCTTTACGTTATATTTAAACTAATGTTATTAGCTAGTAAAATCTTGTTTCCATGTAGAACAGTATTTAGTTTGATCCTGTTTATTTCTTCCGTAATTGTAATTGTCAAAAACACAAGTAAAAGTACGAACTGGTAACTTTAACCATTAAAAAATTAAAATTAAAAAATAATCCCTTTCGTCGTGATTTTCTTGAAATTTTCCTCTTTGATATATAACAATTGACAAGAGAGCGAAATTTAACGAATGATATTGACCTGGCAAATTTAAACTCCCAAGAGACACTTCGCGTGGATCAATCTAATAATAAAATAGTATAATTATCATTTACTCTAAAAATATTTTAATCCCGGTACTCTTCTATGTTTAAAAATAATTTCCTTTCTGCTTTCAAAATGTTCCTTCGTATTTAGTTCCCGAAACTTTTGCTCCTCGGCTTATTTCTACGATAACCGAGATAAATGTGTTCTTGCGATTAGTATGAGTTTTTAACGTCGACGAGGTAAATGAAGTGGAGGATCGAATATACCGCAAAAGGTTGCAATCGTGACGTGTTATCGTGGAATAATTGGATGGTTTTCAATAGATATGTCGTACAGAACATTTTTGGCGTGTAACGAGATGTAAATTTATGACGTAATTATCGATAGCCTATGTGAATCGTCGGGGACGAAACGCGCGGACCATGGCAAGAAGAATGACGGAAAATTGATGAAGATTAATTGCTTGATAAAAGTGACCACGACTCCGACTGGTTCGATAAGTTTCGTGATAATTTTACTGTTCCAGCAAAATGTTTCACAAAATTACAAACACGTGAAATTGTCAATTCCTCGAAATTCTAAACGTATAATTCGATTCCTAATTTCTCGAAATTCTAAACACAATTTGTCCAGAACCTAAACTTAATTCTTCCGAAGTTATTATTAAATCCTCATAATCGAAGAAAACGTCACTGACTCCAATTTTCTTTGGGAACGACCCGCAACGATCTCTGTTCTCTTTGTACCGGATGCTCGTAGTGGCCGACATCTATCTTTTTTCATTCATTTTTTCGTAACTATCGGGCGGATGAATAGAAATAACGACTCCTTGGAAAGGGAGCCGATGTTGTTGGAGCGACGAAGAGAATAGCGATGGGCTCAAGTACGTCGCAAGTGCTTTACTCTTTGCTCTTTGTCAAATTTATTTTATACAATTATGACATTTTCTTCTACCACTTTGCGTTTAAACTTTCTTTTGCGCGACATGCAATAGTTTCCATGTTTCCTGCCGGACAACATTTTTCGCTTTATACTTCGAAAACCATGTTTTCAAGACTTTTAAATAATTACAAATAATCATACAACCTTCTATAACAATGCTTTCGATGCTATAACAATTTCTCTCTCATTTATCGTAGATCACGCTTAATATTATTTCAAATTCTTTTACATATCGAATATAATTTATGCTTTCCGAAACTCATTTCGGTCAATACGAGCGCTTATCCCTAGGATTCTATTGGGCCTAACAGAAATAATCAGAGGCGAACTCCTTTGCCTAGCCATCGCCTCGTCTCTGCGCAGTACGCGCGATCTATTTGAGCCCATCGCTACCCTTCAGTAGAAGAGAATCCCTGGAAGATATCGATGTTACAGTGTCGCAACAGCTGGGTTGTCAGCAAACGATGACAGGCTCCGGTGGAACCGGCGAACACGAGGGCGGCAAGAAGAAACACACCAGGCCGACGTTCAGCGGCCAGCAAATCTTCGCCCTTGAGAAAACGTTCGAGCAGACGAAATACCTAGCTGGACCAGAACGTGCTAAATTGGCCTACGCCCTGGGCATGTCCGAATCGCAAGTCAAGGTAAGAGTGTTCAGAGAGATTTTTCTCCCATCTTTCCTCTACTTCTTTTTCTTTCGTTTGTTTTTAGGGGTAGCTCTGCTTTAGGGCGATTAAAGGGTCGTTAGTGTGTCTTGGCCGGACTCTTGATGAGTTTATGTGGGTTTGGGTCTCTGATAGGTTTCGGTAGGGTTTGCTTTAGGAGATTACGGGAAGATTGGTGTATATTAACTGGTCTTCTTGCGTAGAATTGTGTAAGTATTTAGGTGGTTAATTGGAAAATAATATCCGAGTCCTTCGTGATAGGTTTGTCTTTATCATCGTATGGGAAACACGTTATTTGGTTCGTCAAATAGGGCATTTTTCGATGCAAATTGCAGCTGTCTCAATAATTTATATACTCGATTGATTTATTGACTACTGTACTTTATTACGCTGCATATGTTAAACTTTCTTCTTCTTTTATTTAGGATTAGTCTTCCTTCGTAAATTATAGATAGAACGAAAGATGAGAAAGTTAGCTTTTCGAAACGATCCTCGAATCTTTTCTTTTCGTTCTGACTTGATCCTCATTTCCACAAACGGAAGAACCTTCCTTACTTTAAGAAATATCTTTAAACGAAGAAGATATTACGCGCGTTAATAGCTGTTCCTTCGTGTCTTTTTCAACGCTGCTAGACTCCTGAAATTTGTATACTTCCATCGTACTCTCGTTCCAAGAAACAGATAGTATTTGTAACGTTTTATGAAGATGCTTGATATAAACTTGAAGCGAGAAATCATGCATACTAATATTAAGATAAGATTCTTTGGATATTTTCAAATTACGCGACTACGGAGGTATTTCTTTAAAAAAAAACATAATTAAGAAAAGCGCGAGACATTTCTTAATAGAAACAATTGAATCGAGAATGATCCGAAGAACGTAGCCGAGGTGAAATCTGTTTGAGAGAAATTAGACGCGTACGAACGTTAGAATGTGGCGTTTCGCGCGGTGCTTTTAATAAACTTTACGCTAATCTCCGATAAAAACGTCCGGATGATTTAAGCGAGCGCCCGGCTAATTATGAGTAACAGATGTAGATGGGTTAATAAAAATTCATAACAGTTGAAGCGTTTTCGAGCTCGGCGCCCGATATTAATCCGTGAATGATGGAACGAACGGCAGCGGGGAGGGTACGCTACGTCGCGATAAAAAGTAAAATCAACTTAAACTGCCCGGTGTTTTTAACGGCCGCCATCGTTTAATATTTCCTTGTCGGCTTAAACGTTTAAGCGCGGATTACAACCTCGAAAAATCATCCGTTTTAATGACCAGCCACTTTTTGTTGCTTCGATCTCGATCCCTTTCGATAGAGAATGTCCACGCTGAAATTATTATTTCATTCGTCGTGCCCCTTTTTTCTTCCCTTTCAGTTCCATGTGTATTTTCGCCGCTCTAATTTGTAATTTATTGCAACTGATTTTGCATCGTTAATTCGAAGGTTTCAAGAGGTTCGAAAGTTCTAATATCCTATCTGGATGTAGATGATCGTAAATCGTTTATTAAAATCGTGTTTGTTAATGGTACGAATTGTAGTTTGTATAGTTAGACTATTCACAATGAAGATTTGGTAGAAATATGAGAAGTAAAAGAGCAGTGAAGATATGATATTGTTATTGTCATACACTGTCGTTTGGATATTTCGAGGTTCGAACAAGAGGGTTGGTAATTTCTTAAGATGCGACGTGGACGAAATACGAACTCTCGAGGTGTCGATGATAATTACATTCCAAGCATCGCAATCACAGCGTATCAATATTTTTGGAACGGTAGCGTAAATCAATGAGAATTCTCATAAAATTCCAAATTGGTAAAAGACAGGAATCATACTTAAAATTTATCTAGATTACCATTACAACAACCATACCACCAAATTTAACCAAACACAAACAAAATAGATTCCAATTTACAAGCATAAATTTCACTATCTGAATCGAATATCGATCGTTTGTTCTACAACCACACGAATCGAAGAATATTCGTGAACGAATGTGCATCGAATTATATTAATAACAATCCTATCAAGCCGAACTCAACGTCGATAGAATCGAAGAGACCGAAAATTAACATCTATGCCAAACTATATCATCAAATTCAATGAAACACGAACAAAACAAACTCCACTTTACAGCCGTAAATCTGATCATCCAAATATCAATGTTTTAGAACCATATGAATCAGAGAATTTTCATGAAGCAATGTCTTAATAATCAGCCTGTGGAACTCAACGAAAATAGTAACAAAACCAAAGAAATCCAAAATGAAAACCTATCTGGAAGCAACCGAATAATCCGCGAAAGCCCCGGATATCATCGCAAAGGTACACTAACTGGGGCGTCAGCCTTCGTCGTTCTCCGACATCAGCCGGGAGCGGAGGGGGTTGTCGTAATTTTAAAACGCATTTGTCCGCCGCCGGCTTACTCCATCAACGCCGCGAGCAAGCTTCTAACGAGGCAGCTTGTAAAAAGTTCGAAGGATAAAAGAAGGTGACAAAACAGCCCGGAGACGTGTCAAGCTTTGCGGCACCTGCGTCATTCTCTCCCTTCTATCTCCTCCCACCCTCAAACCCTATGAAGCACTCGCCGTAAGAGGAACGAAGAGAAACGCTGAGAGCTGCTGGGTGACGACAGCGTCACATCCCTCCCCTCCAATCCTCTTTTTTCACCCAGTGTCTCTCTTCTCTCTATCCATCTATTTCTCTCCATCTTTTCGACCCTCCATCCCCAGTTTCCTTCCCCACCCCCTTGAAAACCCTCTATTACCTATCTTCCATATCCAGGAAGAGGAGGAGGAGGAGGAGGAGGTGGGCTTCCAACCACCCTACATCTCCACCTCTTCTTCCACCATCCTCCAAGAGGGAGGTGGAAGCCTGCCACTTTTACTCCCGCCTCTGCACAGCTACATCTGTAGTACTCGTAGCTTCCAGTTCGAGGAAGAGAACTCTCTCCTGGCACACTCGAAGCCTCCTACATCGTGTCGCTCCTCTGGTTCGCCATCTTCGACCCTCTGGCTGCGTTTCCCTCTTCAGCCACCCCCTTCCGTGCTCTTTCCCTTTCTTTCTGTTCGCGTTTCTCCATCCAACCCTCCGCAGCTAGCCGGAGGTTTCTGTGTGTGTCGCGGCCTCGTCGATGTAGCGCTGTCATTGGCTCGTTCTACGCCGCCATATTTACATTTTTATTGAAAGCTACAAGTCTGCGTCGGTGAGTGATGGCCACGGGGATGAGCACGTTTTCCCTCCCGGCCTCCCCCATCCCACCCCTTGTCTCTCGCTGGATGATACTGAGAGGGTGGATTGCGGGTGGAGAAGGGTAAGAGCGGAGAGGGGGGCAAGGAGGGGGTGGAGACGGAGGGGTTAGCATTCAATTACCTCGGATTTCCTCGGCAAGAGGCGATTCACCTCCGCGTATATGCCATCTTCGGGGGCGAGATTGCCAACGGATCTACGGAGCACCGTTTCCCGAAATATTACGACAATATATACCCGAGCAACGGGACGAGTCGCTGATTCAGAGGCATCGATTCGTGCTGGATAGGCGGTGTTTCGATGTGTTTGGCTTGGTGGTTGTAGCGGTGGAAAGGTTGACGAGCTTTGGCGAGGGGATGTAGTTAGATTAGACGGAAGGATTTGAAGGGTGAAATTTAATGGTAGTTGCGTTGTTGTTTTATTATTTAAAGTCGCATCAACTGTCGCAAGTTATCAACGACTACTTTCTCGCTAAAACAGCGCATATGTGTATTCTCGATTTTTCTACAAGCTTTAATATCTACGTTGAAGCTGCTAGCAAGATGTTGGTCTTTAGCACAGCCATTGTGATCGTCGCGCGCAAAATTCCAGCACTCTAAGACGCTAGCTAGCACTCTGATACCTCAGTACCTACGAGCAGAGTAACAATGAGTTTGCGAACGATTGAACACGAGGGACGTGTTTCGAATTCGATAGTTACGCGTTCTTGCTGCAATTGTTGATTTTGGATAGGATTTTCACACGTCTGATCGCAATTGTTTGAAACCAAAAGTATATATATATATATATATAAATTGATATTCGAATTTCTTATTAAAAGGAAAGAAGTAGGATGGAGAGTGGCCAAAAAGAAATTACTACGCGTCTGGCGACTAAATGCAAGTTTCTTTGGTACAGAGCAAGACGAGTTTTAATATTCTGAGCGTTTCTCTGGCGTCTTGATAGACGAAAAAGAAAAAAAAAAATAAAAGGGGAAAGAAAGGGGCCGAGGCTGGAATAAGCAGCGGGGCAAAAGAAATTAAAAATAAGGAAACACGGGGATCGGGGCTTGAAACTAATGATCAAGGTATAATTAGCGAAAAGGGATGAAAAGGGGAAAGTTAGAAATTCTTGTAGAAAGAGGATCCTAATTCCCCCAATTATTTATTATTCCTACATAACTCGGTATACCAAGTATATGTATAAAATCTTTTCGAGTGATCAGAAATTTTATTAAACAACGTTTTAAGGTAAATTATTGAAACTTAAAATGAAAGATACGATTTTAAATTGTGAAATATTATCCCCCAAAAAAAAAGAAAAGAGAAGACAAAAAATAAAAGTGCAGGTAAATTATTAAAAGATCGGAGAGACGTCAAGATTTCATATTAGAATCATATACATTCTATTTCCTGTAACATGTATTTTAGTGGAGTCGTCTTTTACAAATGAAAAAGGAAGAGAATCGAACTTTTATCGCTAAGAAAATGAAGATGGTTCTTCCAGTTGATACACTAGCGAAACAGTGTTTCGTCGCGAACTTTTCTCGTTTGCCGCTGTGTTACGATCATGTGCCGCGTATTACATTCTTACTTCGTGCTTCCTTCGATGTCAGCTGTTAGATAACAGGAATATATTGTCCCCTGTTATTGTTAAACGTTCTGAACTCTCGCCTGATAGACGAACGAAATAAGAATTCAACGATTGTATTCCATTCTCAGAAATGAAATAACTGTATTTCATAGATATTTGATGATAAATTAATATTTTATAAAATTCAATCGATAATTTCTCATCGTCAATATTAAATAAATCAAGGATAAAATCGAAAATTGTTGTCAATAATAATATCCAAGAGATACCATCAAATTACACTTACAGACTTTTTTAATATTTAAACAATTCTTTAACGTTGTAAAAATGAAAAAAAAAAACTACAGAAGATTGCCATCGGAATATCTTAATTATTTATGATGACCATTAATAAATGATTTTAACATTTTCATTAGAAACCTCCTTAACATTTATATTACTGCTTTATCTTCGTTGATAATTGACGATAGGGCGTAGATTTAACGTATGGTATTAGATTGTCAAATTCAAACTTCGGAGAAACGATATTTTTTATATGCTTTTCGTGCACATAGTAGCCTAATTCAACGCGTCTAACGTGAATAGAGCACGATCGAGCGTTGAAGTCTCTGGAAGCCTAAAAATGATCTCGCCGAGTGGCGACCACGTTCATCGTTGACAAACGATCGTGACTAAACGCAGGGATCAAGCGAACTACATTTATAAACATTTGCGTTATTACGCTGGAAATTATTTGCTCGACATACGTTGACGCGGCGTTTCGCTCCGCTCGTCGCGTAATAAACTTATCTGCCTCGACGCGACGATATATCGATCATTACATTATTTACGAAAAGCTTTCAGTCGAATTAATATCATGCGTTTCGGATGAACGTGGATTTATGAAGTATATTCAGCAATGAAATTTACGGGATACGTTTGTTCGCTTGATCTGATTAAACAGAGGCTTGTCCTCCATTTCTTGTTTTGTCTTCACCTTTTATTTCGTTCCTCTCCTTTTGCCAATTTTTTTTTCTTTTGAATATTCTGATAATCTTAAATGATTCTATGGAAACGTAAAAATTAAATTCCCCGCGTTGTATTTCGCTATTAAACAAAGACTAGCTCTGTACTTACTGTCTTTCTTTTTATTATTCCATTTACTTTCTCCTTCTTCTCTTTTTAATTTATAAAACTTCTGAACGATTCGTGGAAATTTAAAAATTATACGTGCACTGTTTTTAATCTTCAAAAATATCGAACGACTCTACAGAGATTTAATAATTGGATTTTTATTACACTTTATTATAAGGTGTTTTGCCTTCGTATTTTGTTTCTCCTTCTTTCTCTTTATAACTTGCGAAAATCTTGAATGATTTTATGAAACAATGATGTCTAATTGTAAGTTAAAATACCGATAGAACGTAATAGATTAAACATCATAAATACGATGCTTCATCTAAGCTCGTCCGTCTTTTTGTATCAATAAATATTTCATTTCACGGTCTGAAGTTTTTCTAACTACATATTAATCCGACTACACTACTCGTCAGTTAACAGATTCGGCGAAAATATTTTATTTGATATCGTTCGAGGATCAAAGATCGCTCGTTAAACAAATACATCGTTTATACTATAGACGAACGAGCTTAAACGTTAAAGTTCTTATGGCTCACTTATGGATCGTCCTGTATACAAAATCGATATCCTACGTTCGTGGTTTTACATCCGAGATTTATCATTTTTTCAGTATCGGAAAAGGATTAGTACGGCATATAGGGATTCGCTAGTTCCGTTCAACGAAGATATATGTGTTCTGTCATTCCACATTTCCAGATTTATCACTTTTTCGTTTTCGAAACGTGTATCCCACCGATACGCGTTCTTTTTCCTCTTTCTTCTTTTACCTCTTTTTTTTTCGTGTCTGTTTTCTTGTTTGTTCTTTTTTTTCCTTTATTTTAACCAAATACACGTTAAATTTGCCACGCAACCACGTTTACATTCGTGTACAAAGGATTGATCGGAACAATATTGAAATTACTTATTTTATTTGTTGCATTTGAAATTGACCAACAAAAATGATTTCAGAAAATTGAATTTATTTCGCAAAAGACGATTAATTGAGCTTCTGTAACGCTGTATCATTAGGAAATTACACATTCGTGTATTTTACTTGTATCTTTTCAATTTTGTTTATCTGTTTATAATTGTTGTTTAGACTTCGTTTTATCTTATTTCATTTCATTTTTTTTTTTTAATATCATTTAAACCTTTGAGATGATTTATTATACATGTTGGTTGGTTTATTAAGGAGACAGGTGATAAAATTGTAATAATCAATTATATTAAAATCACTTTAAGTACAAGTACAGGAATAGTGTATACCGGTCGTAATCGTCGCCCGCTCAATGCTACTGCCCAACTCTATGCCCGCTATTCGACTGTATGACTCGTTATAATGACTATCCTAAAAAACACGTTGGTCTATTTATATCCACCGGTGTTATTATAAAAGGTTCGAATGTAACTCCAGTTGAGGATTACAAATAACGGGGATAATATTTTGTCCGGAGTTCGTTTACCTTTGAATCTAGCAAACCAAAATAACGTTGGCGCTCCAAGGCACAACAATATGAGTCTCTTCCGATTGACTCATGTACTGCTACACCTTATTTTACCAAATCTGGAATTAATAATGAAAATAGCAGGGGACCATAATGTCACAAGCAAGCGAAAGCAAAATTTAGCAACATTGGTTCAAACGTATCGTAGACTAAACGACCGTCTCATAAAGATTATCAATTCTTCTTGAATTAAACATATCAGTTACAATGGTTTGTATGTAATTTTTGAACATAAAAGTTCCAACCAAGAAAGATATTCTCCTCGCACGATCAAGTGCAAAAGTCGAGACTTGAAATTATAGGTTTAGATCTAAACAAAACCAAACGAATTCAAATCTCGAATGAAGTACCAAAATTCTGGTCCCAGTAGCTCGATTTAAACTAAAACAGCGAATCGCAATAATTGTTTCAAATAATTTAATTTAATCAACATCCTGGTCCCAGAAGCACAACCCAGCCTTAATATAATTACTATTCGCTATTTTAGGTTGGGTTGTGCTTCTGAAACCAAAATTTTGGCTAATTCTGAGAGAAAAGGATAGCCAGAGATTTTGGTATTTAATTTGAGATTTTAATTAGTTCGGTTTTGGGTGGATTTATACTTTTGAATTTCGATTGTTCGCGTAAGGAGAATGTTTTTCTTGATTAGAATTTTTATCTTCAAAGGATAGGTCACTCAGATAGGCCTAGATCCAGCGTTTCTCCATAAAACCCACTCAAAATCACCCGAAAACACTCATCCATCAGTCCTTCAATCTCGCTATACACGCATTTATATCAGGCTCGCCATACAATAAAGAAAAACTACTTCCGCGTGTCTACCCAGTGGAAATATCGCGAATTGCTCTGACGCCACCAGCAATCATCGCTTGACACTATACCGAAACGCAACGCACTGGTCTGCGACGTGAATCGAACGAGAACCAGCTATTAAGATTATTACGCGGGTCGTCGTTCAAATTGCCAACGATGTCCGACGCATGATTTAGTTAGCCGGCTCGGTGAAGCGAACAGTGAGCAAAGTGCAACGACCACCACCACCGAAAATGCTCGATGATGTACAGTGGCAGATGAAAATATCCCATCACTTAGAGAAAATTTTTGAAATTTTATTACGACCATTACAGGACAGGACTGTTGTGGCTATAATAAACAAATTTGAAGACCTATGATGCAAGAATTACAAAACGTTTATTGTAAATCGTGAAAAAATTAGCGAAAAATTAGTACACAAAATGAAAAGAATACCAAGGCGAGAATAATTCAATTATTTCTCAAATTTGAAAAAAGTGTTCCTCGTTCTATTCTAATACGTGATTCTTCTATTTATCATTTTTTCAAGTAGCCATCATATCAAGAAATACCACTGCGCGTCTTCTCATTCTACTCTATCCAATAGAACGATATAACACTTGCTAGTCGTATCATAATCGCTGAAACATCCTGTGCACGTACGAAAGCAAACCAAACACAGGACCAGTTAAACGATAAAAAGAGAAAGACCTAACCACTGCGCAAAGCTCAGTCTCCAGCACTAAACGAATGACCCCCGAGTGGCGCGCGTCCCCTATTAGAATCTAATATGGCAAAGTGAACGGCCAAGCGTTTGCGAGTTAAAGAGCGTGACACCCCAATGCTCGTAGGCGTATCAGCGCGTGTATCACGTTTAACAAGCTAGAGAGCTAAAGACGAGAGAGAGAGCGAGTCACACACACACTAAAACGAGACACTATACCACGATTATAGTAACAAGTTGAAGTCCACGTCCGATGGAGCGCACAGTAGTCGCACGAAACTCGCGGTGGTGGGGATGTGGTGGGGATAAAACGCGCAATGATCTCGGCGCGCATCGAAGTGGAGGGGATAGCGAGGCGCTGTAACCGGAGTGGAGGGGGGATGGGGATAAATAGCGCGCGCTCGAGGGTAGGACCGCGCGGAAGGAACGAGGGCTTAGATGGTGTTTACGCAGTGGTGGTGGTAGTAAAGTGGCGGCGGGCACCCCTGTGTCCCGATAGAAACGACAAGAGAGGACGGGCTGCTGGGTTGGTAGGCTGCAGCAGCACCACCGGGGGAGGGGTGGAGTTGTTTACGGCGGAGTAATCTGCTCGTCGACGGATACCAATATCGATGACGTCAATTAGTACGAGCGAAAGCCTCCTACCCGCTTTTCCTCCACCATGTATCATCATGGTGGTGTATGTATGTACGGCGCGGCATGGCACGGCGTGATAAATCACGGCAGCAGGCGGCGTTCCCTTCATTCACCTCCCACAGCTCGTACCCTCGAAATTGGCCCACATGTACTTGACTCCATAATGCTCGATTCCACGAGCTTGTGCCTTCTCGCTCTCTCCCTCTCTCTTTCCTGTTTCTATATATGCGTGTATATGGTCTCTTGTTCTACCATGTTCGTCGCCTTCGTCGATAAGAGGCTGAGACTTTATTTCGAGAATAGAACGGTCGACTTGCGGCATTAGTTTCTGGAAAGGTAGTTTCCTAGGGGTTCTTTTGTAGCTTGGCGGCGTTGTGATGGGGAAATTGGTCTTCCGGTTACGCTTCACATCACGTGTAATTGCTCGGGTGAAGAATATTTCTTTTCGTGCTGTTTTCGAATAACGTTTCGTCACGGTATGGTCAGGTGATCGTCCGGTGAGTGACCTCGGTTTATTTGGAAAAAGTTGGAGAAGTTTAAAACACAACACTGTACTTTAACGAATTCTTAATTAGCTGAAGGATAAACGTGTTTCTCGTCGATAAAGCTGCTCACAAATTTTTATGCAATATACCTTCCTTAGTATGTTATACAAAAATATATGTTTCTATTCTTAGTTACAATAATTACAATATTTAAAAATCTTGATCATTCTTCTTATATGTTATACCTACAAAACTAACCGGTATCTTCCCCTCTCCCTCCCATCAAAGAAGAAGGAAAACATCGAAAAGCTGTAAAAAAGAAGAATCGTATCACGTCTGAAAATTGAATCTCCAACATCAACGATTCTTTGGCTACACATCTCGTTGACGAATATCGAATACGAAACATGGATTCTTTTTTGAGACGATCTTTTCACGGTCATAAACGGCTGTGTTCAATTTTCCGCTAACGCCGCGTCAGTCGAAAGAAAAGAAAAAATAAAAAGAAGAGGAAGAAGAGAAAGAGTTTGGTTAGGATAAAGGGCGAGGCTAAAAATCCATGCTGATCAAAATCGGGCTTCTATGAAGGGGAGACGAGACTAATCCTGTAACGCCCTCGAGTGTTTCCTTGATCAAATTTGATGAATGTATCTGTATCACTGTACACACGTATTAATATTCCCCTACTCCCCATAATTCATTCGAGCTGCAGAGATCAGTGCTCCGCTTAGGAAACAAAGGAGGACACGGGATCGCAAATGTGATCAATAAGATTTTCACTGATCCGACTACTTCTGAACGAACCGGGGATTATTTAATTGACTTTCGGACCTTCTTCCCTTCCTTTGAGCACGGTAGGCGTCCGAGCGAATAGAAACAAGTAGAATATCATGTACAGGTCTTGTTAAATTGAGATTGTTCTGGTGAATGAAGATTAAGAAAAGTTTCTATCTTCTATTACAAATATGTATAAAAATTACAAATATGTACATATTTACATGTGAAGATTGCAGGAGAGAAATATGATAATTCCTATCTTCTGTTTCCTATAAGAAAGTTCCATAATGTATAACTAAACTGTTCTTTCATTTCGTTTTACGTAATTTAGGGATTAAATATGCGCTCTTCTTAGCTATCCATTCATGAATATTTAAAGAATATCGACTGTTATAGACTACGGATGTTTCTGCAATCTTTCCTCTTTACGAACATCTTTAGGAAAGTAATTAAGAAACTAACGTCCATATACGATATGGACACAAGTACTTTCTATGGTAGATAAGTATTCGAATACTACGTGAGCTACCGTACATGTACGTCTACCATACTGAAGAGAACAATAGCAGAAAGCCATTCGAATTTCATTCGTACTTCTTATACGATTAAGATACGTCTCGCTATATCAAAGTATCCACAGCAGTATCTTACTAACGATACTACAAATGTACTATCTATTTAAAAAGAGAATTGTACGTGTACAAACATCGCATTATGACTGCCTCGAATATCAAAACTAAAACTTAACATTTCAACACCATGTCACATTTTAATTTTAATGAAGAAAGGAATGCCTAAGGCAAGGAGAAGACCCGGGGCAGCAAAAAGGGCGGAAACCCAGTGAGAAACATCACTCACCGGCATTATCGATATTCATCGACGAAATCAAGACACGGTGCGAGCTTAAACTCGATTTCCGCTCGGTCATTTTTTGGCGAACATCGAAAAAGGAACAAAAGAGAACGACAAAGAGGGAGGGAGGGGGCCGTAAAGCTCGGCCGTTTCCCAGTTGCCGTCGGTCGCGAAATTTGATTCCGAAATAAAAATAGAATATTGGGGATAACGCGAATCGGTGAAGCCATTTGATCTTCGAGTGAGGCGGAATGGTCGGCCGGGGTGGGTTACGGGGACGGGCGAGGAAACATATCGATATGGGGAAGCGGTACGAGAACGGAATACAGAGGAGCGCATTATCGCCAAAAGCCAACTACCCTCTGCCATTCTCGCGGATCGCATTACTTATTATTTGAAGAAACATTCTGCTCCAAGCACTTTGTAATATTACGAGAAATTACTTTGGACCGATTGATCTCGACAGATTCCGATCCTCGCGAACTTTCGCGATCCTCAAAGTAATTTTGATCCGCTCTTTTAAACGAAGTGAAATTGATTCGTACGATTTGAAGCTTTCACGATGATCATTAGAATGTTATACAGCGGTGATCTTCAACAGTAGGACATATCATGTGCCGTGAAAAATTCTGTCATTTCTTTTCCACTTTGGCGTTACGCAAACGCTGAAACTACCTGTAACTGGAATTTACCAATTTGAGACAATCGGATCGTGTCTACGATTGTTTGTTCGTTTTCAATGCGTTCAAAAGCTGATGGATATTCATCGTCGACTTTGCTAGGTGTACGAAAAACATACCATGAGTGATTCGATGGTAAGAAGCTCTAATGACGGTCGCGAAAATGTGCATGACGATCGAACGAAGCGGCGGACCGTCTGTGACCAACGACGATTTGATGCACGCGGTCGAAGAAAAAGAACAGGCGATTCACAATTTCGTCAACTTTCCATTCATTCTCCGCGAATTTCACGGTCGTGTCTCCACGAAATTGTGTCACACGGTCTAGAATTTCGGAAGTTATACCGTCTGGAATTCCGGAAGTTATGCCGTTTGGAATTTCGAAAGTTATGGTCACGCTGGCTACAATTCTGAGCGACATCGTTCTATGAAGCGGGGATACAAAACCTAGTATTTCGTTATGACAAATATCACAATAACGATAAAAACGACGTAAAGGACTAGTTTAAGATATATACACTACGATAAATATCAAAGATTTTGGGAATAAATTCAACTTCTCTTCAACAGCTAATGGCAACTTCTGTTCTGGATGCGTCTCGTATAATACGAAGGAAATAACGGATTTGTAATAAGATACTTATTTAGAAAATGAAAACCGTGAAACACGTGCAATTTGCACTGAATATCAGCCAGTGTTCTAATACTTATAACCAACCAGTGTATTCGTGGTTCTATCGTGTTTCCAAAGTACCTTGGATTTTGTTGCCTGAAAGAAACTGGAACAGTTTCAGATCTCTCCTGAAGGAGTGAACTGGAAATCCGAAGAACCACAAATTTTATGTTCGAACGATTCTTAATTCTTTGTAATCCTACATCGATTTGAGGGCTCATTTTGTTATTTTATTGCTCATTTGTTTATTTTTATTTATTGGAAGGAATTTATTGCCAGAAATATCGAGGTGATTTTTCTTGTACTTCATTCCTACTTTCTTCTGAGTTTTTGTTTTAGAATCTTGATACAGAACATTGCGAGATATTTTTGCTTTCTGCACTATTGTATAATCGTATACCATATGAAACAATGATGAGCAAATGATGATGAGAATATACCACGTTGAAAAGATGAAAGCAAAGTTGTCATGCAATTAACTACGTCATAACAAGAAGCAGATGAAAGAATGGACTCACCAACAGTTGTCTTCGTTACTGGTAGTCGATCTTCAGTCGAAAGTGATGATCAGGCTGCAAATGTTTATGCATTTTTTAGAAAATTTCAAGCAACAGTTTTACACATATTACATATAATTAAGTGTATGTACAACATCCAAAGCAAATGTTAGTCACTATAGTATTTAACCTTCTATCTGCATAATGGATCGTTTTCCACCGATAATTGTAAGTAATGTTTTTCATTCATCCCATTTCTTTGTTCAAACTCTGTTTCTACTCTGTTTAAAAAAGTCAAGTTAAATATACAGTGGTAAAGACGTATTCTAGAAACTTGGAAGAATATTCAATAATTTTTAGAGATCTTCTAAAACGGAGAAACCTAACGGAAACTGCGTGGACTTAAACGACCCAGTATGCAGGCGACGTGAGTAAAAATAACGTTACAGACCTAAGGTCGATGGTTAATAGACGAAACAAATGTGCGATTTAAGTTTCGTTTCATCAGCTTCGTTCGTAAAAAATATCAAATTGCGCATAAAAATTCGCAGTCTGGCGATGATCGATCCACGATTCATCTCTCAGCAGGTTCATGACTTGGTTTTGCCGCGAATGCACGAACGGCCTTAAAAATTTATCGACGTGTCAATGAGACGGTACCATTTGAATGATAAGCGGGCTCAATGAGGTGGAAATTGTCCAGAGTGAATGTCACGCACGACTTTCCACGCATCATTAAGCATCCACCCTGACTGAATTTCGTTTTTCCATGCTTAACGCTAGCTTCCATCGGTGAAAGCCGCGAATTTCACTCGGCGCCCTTTCGAGACCATTTTGTTCCGAGCGTACAGGGTGTTTTAATCCTATTACGGTCTTTTGAAATTTTGTTTCAACCTTGCTCTTCAAAAATTTCAACGAATTTCAACGGAGTTCCAAAGAAATTTGCAATGTTCGAAGGAGAAAAGCTCGAATATAAAACTGAAATAAATGTCAAGTATCCGCAACGATTCTCTCGTATCATCTTTTAATTTGCGATATTTTTTAACGATACAGAAGAACGTCTGAGTTGAAAATGACACGCAGGGAACGTAGCAGTTTACTATTTTTAATTTGTCACTCATTACAAGTAAAAGGTTTCAAGATAAACATGTAATAGATACAAAGATTTTTCACATAAATCGTTATTCTAAACATGGAGGTATTATTATCGATTTTTATTATTTACCATCTTCTATGAACGAGAATCTCATTTTACTTTCAAATAAAAAAAAAAATGCCATCGACCGACGTAATTAATAAAGCAAATAGATAAATTAAAAAAGATCAACGACTGAAGTACTGTCATTGCTGCTATCGAACATCGTTATTAACAAACTAAATACGAGATCCTGTTGATACGGTATTTAGCAACAAATAAAAAATGAAATTGGATATTTGGGAGGATAACGAGGGTGATTTTGCGGACGTTATAGATCGGCAACGTATGATCGGCGTTTAGCCAGCCGTGGTCGACCGCATTCGATATATAAACACTCTCATTTGGTAATATATCTCATTAAGGCCTCATTGATCCACCGTGACGATAAATTTATCCGGCAGTTTAGAATGATATGCGAACCAATCTCTCGGTGTGGCGCACGCCGATAAAAAGCCGCACTGTAGTTGGTTTATTACGCTGGATTCGATTGCGACCGGATCAATTTATAGAAAAGTGAATCGAATGAAGAGCCGAGTCTCCATTGTTCCGCGATAATTGTTCATCGAGCGGAAAATCAGTTGAAAATTTTTATTCCTCCGTGAAAAATTTAAGGGCTGGAGAATGCACAAAGTGTATATAATATGCAAAAGTACGTAAACAAATCCGAAATTTAATATGATACTCTTTACATTATCAGTTATATCTAGTACGTAATACGATTGTGTACCTAAATTCCACTGTTTCAATTGCATCTACAAAAATATGAATTTGCATTGATAATTGAATTTACATAAAAATATAAATATCCGCAATCTAAAAGTAGTAAGGTCTAAGAACAATCTATGTAGTACAGATAAGTACATGTATTATACTCTTCAGCCCTGCTGAGTTCTTTGAGTGATTTTCCAACGAATTACATTTATCGTTGACAAAGTTCTCAATTTCGAGGAAAATGTAACAGAATTGATGATAATAAGCGGAATTTTCTATTTCAATTTTATATTAAACATTTTCTTAAGATATCAAAAAGATCTTTTTATTATGTTGGAACGAGAGTGAGATTGAGGGATGAACATTTCAAGAATACAAGTTTAGTATTAAAATTATGCTAATTATATGATTAACATGAACAACGTCAAGGTGTTATTCAAATTGTGTGGAAATTATAAATCTTTTACTAAATATCATTATTGGAAGATATTACTGATAAATAGATATTATATCAATAAATATTATTATTGGAGGAAAGCTATTATTCGAAGAACGTTTAGAATTATCGACAAATGGAATGGCAAGAGTGGACGCGGCAAAGTGGAATAACAGGAAAGAAGGGAACAAGGAAAAGTCGACGAGGGTGACATGTTGGAACCTCTGACAGGGTGGAAAATTCGAGCCGAAAAGGAAGTCGTGAAACGATCATGATTTTTTGTCATGGGAATGGAATGAATATAGAATATAACACGAATGGGAAAATCATATAGACACACGTTTTCACCAACTACGTCCTACTAATTGTAATTCGTGGGCTGACCGTGTGTTACACAGCTATTACTCTACATCGCTAAATCGCAATGCATTAAAACATTGTATTAAAAGCAAATCATCGTTTTAAAATGTTTGTTTCCATGCGAATCGAATCAATTATTTCAAAAGTATTAAATTTCGAATTAAAAAATGATCCAGTAGCACGTTGAAACGACGAAATCCTTGCGTAACGATCGAGGAACATAAGAGAAGAGGAACGAAAGACAATGATTCTGTGATGAAAACAAAAAATGTGCACTTTTATAACATTCCCAGCCTTGTTATCGGAATTTAATAAATTCGAATTGTACGTATAATTATAGATATAAATTATACGTACATATGTATATATATGCATATATAATTCATATGTACAATTATATGTACACGATTTAATTCATTTACCATTTCCATTTATATGTATGTATAATTATATATATATATAATTTATATGTACAATTAAGTGTACACAATTTAATTTCCACTTATATGTATGTATAATTGATATGTACAACTATATGTATACAATTTAATTCATTTACCCTTTCCACTTAACATCTCCTTTTAAAAATGCACCTATGCTCTAACTATGACAACTACGATGTAAAAAGCAAGCCCAAACGTTGCCAAAAGCATCTTGCATGCACATCAAACATAGTCGGCGAAAAATCTCGAGAAAGCCCACTCCCAATGAAATTGACCCTCCACCATGATCCAGCTTGTTCTACACTCTGGTAATCGGTTGGTAGCCGCGTGTCTATGCAAATTCTCCGGCTTCGAAATCGCGGCTATCAAGATGTGAGTCACGCCTGTAATCTTTCGCATAGTAAATTATCCGCCAATATCAACGAGATCAGATACTGGCCGGTATTATCTGTTACGATTGGAGGATGAGGGGAGGATCCGAGAGGGACAGAGAGACGCCGAGCAGAGGGTGCGACAGAGTCGCACGGACGACATTGTGGAAAGAGAAAATCAGGAGGAAAGGGAATAACGGGGAAAGAGAGAAAGGGAGAGAAGAAGAGAGAAAGAGATGGACAGTGGAACCCCGACGGTGTAAGGGCTTTGCGCAGTTATAAATGCGGTTTTGTATCTAGCTTTACAGGACAAAGTAATGGGCTTAGATAATCCTGATTTAATAAATCGAACAGTTGCGGAGGGAGCGTTTACAACGCGTGACTAACGCGTTCAAAAACAAGATGAATGACGCGCCACGTCGAAGTGCCGCCGCCTGCTCGCATTTACATTTCGCCACTGTATCTCCGAAGCGGGAGGACAAAAAAAAAATTGCCCGGAAAATGCGAATCCAAAATTGCGTGGGATTTGTCGAAATGGCTAGTCGCTGATTTCAATTCTCTTTCTCTATTTTTTTTTTTTTTTTTTTTTTTTTTGTTCTTTTTTGGGGCTGAATCTTAGGGTAAGTAGAGAGAATACGATGGTTTTCTGTTGATGGGGTAAATAAGTTTGGATTAGCTGAGAATATTCTGACAATTTAACCGAAAATATTTCTTATTTAATATACACGTTGAGGGAATATTTTATCCCATACAGCGTAATGATATTAATTTAGAGAAAGATAGTAAAACCTACGTATCTCGCGAGAATTATGAGAGTAAAACGTTTCGATTTATTGCTAGTGAAAATAGGCTGTTTCAAGAATTTGTTGATTCAAATATCCTTGCTTATTTATGTTATTTTCACAGACTTGATAATACGTTTTACATTATTCTGTTATTCGGACAGTTGTTGGCTGATCTTCTTTACATTAAGGTTTTAGATTTAAGTAAAAGAAATCTTTAGATAAGACGTACCATTTTTTAATCCCTTTAAGGATCCATTCCTTGCAAGAAGATATTTCCTTTAAATATCGTACATTTTTTTTTAATTTTCTTATTTCCTTCTTGTAAATGGAGATAATTGCTGTAATAACGTAACTGACTCTTCAACGCGTGATATGATATTTTGACGAACGTGGCCGTGTTCCACTGGCTGTTCTAACATTAACGTTCAATTTGAGGGCAATGTAAACTGCAGAGAGATTTTAATGGCTTATTATCGGTTACTTGCGTCACGTTTTGGCCCCATTACGGTCTATTAAATTAGAGGTAATTCCTGGTTAAACAGTACGCCGCCATAATGTTAGCCGAAAATCAATTCTTACACCCTGTTGGGACAATTTTCGCTCTGTATAAGAACAATTCATCAGCAACCCAAATTATTTCATAGTCATCGAACCTTTACATTTTTTAAAAATTTATAAACTACACGTACACGTATACTAACGTGGGAGATGATTGGGGTAAAAACAGAATATTTAAGAATATTTTACCCTTAGAAGAATATTATTAATATTATTATATTGTCATTATTAATAATAGTCTCTTATGGTAAATATATCTTTTATTTTATTTTTCTCATTTTAAAGAAATAAAGAGGATTGTACTAAGTTTTTTAATAAATCTTCCTAATATTTTTTCTCCTTATTTCTTAATTCTAATCTAAGGTTCTTAATCCTGTTGCATTAGTACTATTACTGTCATTCTATTGCTATTCTACTTTCTTATTCTATAACTCTATCTTGCGAAAGGAATAGAAAATACAAAAAGCATCAATTTCAGATATACGACATAAACAGTACAATTAAATAAGTAGATACAGTAAGTAAGTAGATACAATTAAATAAAAAGTACAATTATACTGTATAGAAACGTGAATTTTAAAAAACTGAATGAAAGTAAATTAAATTAGAATTCAATAAAATTCACCGCAGAAACCGACATCAAATTTCTAAGATTCCCTTTCCAACAAAAGTATCGTTCTCTGTTCGCAAACCAGAAATATCTATCCTTCGCGAACACTTACACAGAAATATCCGTTAATAAAGATATGTATACAGGGGGACGATGATAAAATTCAAAAAATCTGTTGCCGTACGATAAACTGGAATCTTCGAAACGGTGCAATGATCGAGCAAACGTGAAATGAAAATCGAGTTTCCGGATGGGAGATAGGATTTTCAATCGGAGCAGTTGGCAATGGCCAAAAGTCGGTTTCTTCGCGGGCTCGTAATAAAAATTTATCCTTTGCCATCCCGGTTCCCGCTTATCTTTTTTATTCCGCTCCCTTCGCTTTTATCGCTGGTGATAAAACGTTCGATCTATGGGCCGATCAACATATCGCGATCGGAAATCGCGCGGACGAATTATTAAGTAAGGACGCCTAGAAACATTTCTTATCGTCGAGCAAACTGTTTCATCGTTTCTTACTTGGTTATCATACAGGGTGAGTCGATGAAGATTACCAGCGAAAATAATTCGCTATCCATTGACTGCATGAAAAAATGTATGAAATCAAATTTTCTATATTCGAGACAACTCAACGGATGAATATATTCTGACTAACTGATGCCCAGCATTTTCCGAGCTATCAGCGTGACCTTGAGCTTTTTAAACAGCGCCACGTATCGTTTCCATCGTAGCCGTAAAAAATACGAATCCAACGACCTACGATAAACCCCTCAATCAACCTTGAATCTCAAAACGAAACGAAAATTTGTAGGAGGCTTGCTCCGTTCTTAGAACTCGTGCAGAAATTGCTGGGCGCGAGATGCAGCTACTCTTTGCAAATCTCCGTATACACGCGAACCAAAGCTCTGCCATTAGCTTAGCTCGAGCAAAGCTATGACCAAGGCGCACTGTGGACGAGCGACTATTGTCCACACGATCATACACGTCTGTACTCGTTGCTCTTAGCTGGAAAAACACACAAAGATGCGTGTACGATATAATCGTAGCGATATCGCGCGGACGACAGTGTCCGCATCGGACCCGAGTATTATCTGTGTGAACAGTAGCAAGCGAATTAAGAACGATCCACCTGTACGAAAAAAGCCTGTTCAGAGGTTGAAGGCGACTCAAGGTGGTCCCTTCGTACATCTATAAAGCTGGAAATACGCGGCAGGAGTCCCGTGTCCCCGCAACAATGTATTTAATTAACGTAACGGGCGCCAGGGGAGCGGCGGGACTCGAGCGTAGCGATTGCACCCACAAACCACCCTCTATCCATAGCGGCGAGCGCCGCGTGACCCCAACTAAACTCCACCCCCGTGGCGGCCCCTCTTTCCTCACCAATCCGCAGGCTTGTTCAATGGCCGCCAAGTCGAGAGCTTAAATTAAAGATATAAGCGTGGCGTCGCTTGGTTTGGTGGTGGTGGTGGTGTTGGTGGTGGTGGTAGTGGTGGTGATGGTGGTGTGCAACGCGCAGCCCTTGCCGTGTAGGCGGTAAACGAATTAAAAAGTAAACGGCCAGCCGTAAAAGTTAATAGCTGTTCGGATGAAAATTAAAACACTCGAGGAATTAAGATAACGGAGAGAAAGGAAGCCAGACAATCTGGGCGAGATTGACTGCAGCCCGAGAGCTGGAACCTGGCACGAGCGTAAAACGTCAATCCCTCTCTTTAAATAGGAACATCCCACTCGTAAGCGCACCTCTTTCTTTTTCTTCGAACCCTTCGCGAGGCTGCACGGTGCGACGTGCAGGATAGACAAAGATAGGAATAACCTTGTTAAAAATAACGTTGTTCGATTTTGATCTCATTACTCGATGATACCATCGGTATGGAAGTAATACAAATGTAAACGATAACTCGTGGGAAAATCGACAGAGGATTAATAGAAATCGTTTGTACATCAAAGTCTAATAGCTAGAAAATTACCAAGCTCGTTATTATACGTTCTTGTCTGTTAATTCCTGTTAAATAATAATTGTTACGCCGTAAATGTGGAGAATTTGAGCAAAGATACGTATAATTCTAATTTCCAATTTGAAAATTTCTTTCTTCCTTTCAACAACGATTTATTAAAAAAAGAAACGGTTCGAACCATCCTGCAAGTTTTTATTCCGTGTCAAAAAGGTATTGCATCGCATCGCTGTAGAATTTTGTCCTGCTAAAAACTGTTACCCTAAATGTTCTTCGTTTCTTTAACGAGATCCATTCGTAATCATCACTTGCTTGAGAAGTGGATTTCTGACCATATCTATCGCAAAAAAGGTTTTAAAAGTTACAGGAAAACTCTGTCATTCGTTAAACGCCAGCACAATGTCCGATGAAACGTAGGATAAGTGCTGTTATTAAGACGCTATTTATTTAAACGTCACCATGTGCGGTTAGACGAGAAAAGAAATATTCAAGATATTTCAACTGACCCAGAAACCAGAGGAGATGCTATCAAAGATTTGATAAGTGGACTTTTACCTACGACGGGCTTCCTGATATCGAGTTTTAGGGAAACTGCACATTACAAGCACTTTTTTATCTTTGTACCGAATAATCGTTCAAATGCCGCACTGTGGGATGGCTGGGTTGACTTGCAGGGAATGGAAGGTGTTGTTGCATGTTGATAGAAAGGAGGATTTTTAGAAAAGAGGAGTCTTGTGGGTTTCTCTGGGTTTTGAGCGATAGTAGATTCGCAGATGATTGTGCTTAACATTGTCGCAAAGGACGCAATTCTGAGGAACCTCAAATCCCTGAAGGAGGCAGCTGCAATGCTGGCGAAACGTCATGAAGAATTTCCTTCTGGACACGGTTTACGCGCGAAAGCCTCGAACAGTGTGACGATCCAGGCCGTGAGAACCTTAAGATGAAGCCTCTCAGTTGGTAGATGGCTGTTTTCAGAAGATGGATAGAGTTTGAAATCTTCAGTCTTTACAAACCTACATTTGATGATGGTGAGTGTTAGAGAATGTTGATGGATCGACATATTTTTTAATTGGAAACCTTTTAGTTCTTCTTCGATTTTTCTGGATTGTATCGATAGATCGTGGTTTTTTAGGAGGTTGATAAGGTTCAAAAGTATATCTTCCGAAGATATAAGGGCTGAAGAATATAGATGGAAAGTTGGATTCCTGGTTGATAGGTTTCTTTCTTAGTTTTCTGTGAGTCTTGACGAATAGTAGTGGTGAATAGTATTCGTAGATGGTAATCTTAGCCAGTTAGCTGTTTTCGTCGACTATACTCGTCACGCTTAAACAGTAGTTACAATTTGCTGTTTAAATTGGAATTTAATAATTGGAATAAATTAAGAAATAAAACAGTCGTTTCGTTACAACTTAATTCTGTGTTGTAACAGCCACGCATACTCTCAGTTTGACGAGTATACTCGTTGTCGTTTATATTTTGCCACACATCTTAGGTACACACTTTTCAAAGAGGTCGCATCAGCTAACTGGTTAACGAAACTGGTAGAAATTCTCTCTTGGTATTAGTATGTTTGCAAGATTATGTTTGGAAGTGAAAGATGTCAGAGAATGTTCGTGGAAAAGAGGATATTCAGGTCGAACGTGTGCGTTCCTTTAGACTAAGAGTTGGCTTCACAGAAGCAACGGTTTAATTACGAAAATCTGAATCTGCATAAACATATACTATCTACCTATATCATGGAAGAATTAGAAGTATTAAAAGAAATCAAAGTTCCAAATTTAATAATTATAGCACGCTGCTAATTAACTTAAAGAAGAAGAAGAAGAAAGACAGAAAAGTTTCCAACGAAAGGGTTCGTTTGTGATTCCAGGTATGGTTCCAGAACAGGAGGACAAAATGGCGGAAAAAGCACGCGGCTGAGATGGCGACGGCGAAGAGGAGGCAAGAAGAGGTCGAGGGCGTCGTCGCCGAGGGTGAGGATGGTTGCAGCGACGCGGAGGCTGAGGGAAACAGCGAGACTGCAGCGAAGAGACTGAGAAGGGAACTCGAGCAACAATACAGGCATTAAAACACGCGAATAAAGAAACGAAATAAAAGAACGAATCGAAGGACTAGATTCACTAGGTAGATTCGTAAAAGGATGTGAAAGAGTACGTGGCAAAGAGAATTTTAGAAAAGGAACATCAAGACACACCGATCGTTAAACATTCCCCTTTTCTTTATTTCTCATTTTTTCGCCGTTTCTTCACGTTGCCAAAAGAAGCTTTAAGGGAAGTTGACTTCACGAAACATCAGACGAAGATTTTCAACCGGTCCGATAATAATTCAAGCGTTAAAATGTTCTACCAATTGACCTAAAATAATTCAAAGAGTAAGTTGCTCCAAAAGATTATGGTTTCTTTCGGTTTAAAATTGTTAGAAAATTGCTATACTAAGAAACGTCCACGTGGTTGTTCTATGGAAAAGGAAAAAAGAAAATGCCTCGAAGCGTTCGTTTCAATGTGTTAAATAGAAGAGAAGAAAATTTGTTAAAATGTCGATATGAACGTAACGCCACCAAGACTGACGAGTTGAAGAGAAATGACTATCCATACGATGATCGAGGAACTTGTCAATTTGTGTGAAAAAGAAGATATTCGAAGGCTGACTTCATCTAACTTATAATATTGTGCCGTTAAAACGTGTTAACTTGTACAGAAGCGTTCGGGGAGGATGTATACGACTTTCTATATAGATATGAATTTATTATATAATTGATGTTATCAATTAATGTAATTATTATTAAAGAACCAAAGATCGACGCGTATTAGTTAGAAAGAATAATTCGACTAATTAATTTTTATACAAAAGGGAAGAATTGACGTAAATAGTTGAAAGGTAAATTCAACTAAATGCCTGGTGATTGTATTCGAGTAAGAAGGATCGATACGTCGAATTTTCGCAAGATAATGAGTTTTAGTGGCACAATTGGCGAGATTGCTATTTTCACAAATCCATTTATCTAAATGTTTTAAGTTGACGAACCGCTGAGAAATATAAACGCATTCCTCTTTCTTTCCGACGAATCTCACCGACGAGTTTTTAACGTTTATAGAGCTCTATCGTCGTTTGTATATATTTGTATCGAGATAAAATTATACTATAACGAAAGGACCGTACCGTCTGGACGTACGTTGCAAGAAATACACGCAAAATTATTATATCGAATGACAGTAATTTATACGTATGCGATTATTTGCAGGATCTTCAGATTAGAACAAATATTTTATGGATATCGAGGGGTAAATTTCATTTATGGCAATCGACAAGGAATTTTTAAGGCAAGAAAAAGAAGAAGTCTCTTTGTGGTGAGGCACAATCATGTTATCGACAAATCAAACTTTGTATGTTTATCGTGTAGATGGAAAATAAACACGGTTGTTGTTATATAGTTTAATTAGTCGAGAATTAGTAATAGATCTCGGCGGCTGAATCTAGTCATGTCTATGTTAAAAATGTCATTTCTACGATAACGATTGAGTTACAACGATTGTAGGAAATTTTAGCCAGGGTAATAGCGAATTCGCGATTTTCGAGAACAATAATGGACAGTTTGAAAATTGGAGAACTTGAAAAATCTGCACATACATATTGGAGCTCGAGAATTTGCAAAAGTTTCGAATCTCATGAAGCTCAGCGTTTGTAAATTTAGAAACTGAACAGTTGAAAGATTTAAGAATTCAAGAAATTCTACAAATTTAAGATACACGTTTAAGGATATAAAAGTTGGACATTTTAGGGATTACAAATTTGGGAATCTGAACGTTTAGAAATTTCAAATCAAAAGATTTCAGATATCTGGCTATAAGAATCTGTATATTTATAAATACGTACTCTACAAAATTATAAATTCTTGTATCATGATAAAAGCAATTTAAGCCACTTTTTCTGAATCTTGCCTTAAAATTAGAGCGTTTCCAGCTAAAGAGAAATTATGGTTCCACTAGGTCGATCAATCCTGCAAGTAATTAACTATAATAATAAAAGAAACGCCGGTAAGCTCGTATTCAGTTAAACAGCACGTGTATAGTAAATGTATGCTGAGTATCAGACAAGCCATTAAACACCACCACTATGAGTATAAATATATAAATATTCAAATAAATTAAACGCGAATGTGAAACGAACGAGAATAAAGATTCAAAGGGAAAAAAATATGCGTAAGAGGTAAATGAATCGAACGATTCCCCTTAAGAATTCTCTATTTACGTCCCAGTGAACTATGCCAATGAACGAATAAGCGAATTCAAATGAATTTTGTATATTCTGTAGATACGATAAACGTGAATGTGATATTTAACGTATTTAATAAGAATCTGACGTATAGATATACATATGGGACGACTTTTGGGCGCATAGCTGATATTTTTAAACGTATTTGAGTCATTTTATAAATTAGCAAAATTCCATTAATAGTAGAAATCATATAACAACTGTCTTCTATCTTCTTTTTCTCGTTTGTTACAAGTCGAAAGAATAGAAACCATAGGATTGCCAGATCACGTAGAGACTCCTCTGCTTCTAAAGAACAGACAAAAATTAGTAAGATTCGAAATCTGTAGGTTCGAAAATCCACGGATCTCCTGATCTGAATATTTTCGAGTTTACAAATTTCAGGATTTGAAAATCTAGAAGTTTGAATCCATCGGATTGAGAATTCTCTTAAGAATTCCATAATTTGGTATTACAAAAACTGTAGACATCCTGATCGCCCGTTATATCCGTACTCGAAATGATCAAACTACTAGAAAAAATTCATGCGATCGCCCGAAACTCGTCCAACGAGTAAATAGGTGTTCCCCAATTAAACTCGAAGGAGGCAAAAAGCGAAAAAAAAATAGGATCGTAGACGTACACGTATACATAATGTGTAATCGCAGGAAGCGTGCGACTAAAGGCAAAGTATTGGTTACCAACGAAGAACCGGAAGTCACGCTAAGATCTTCCTGATACCCGAATTAACGCGTATTCTGAATACTTTCGGTGTATCCGATATTCGTACGATGAGAATCGATTTTTAATTGTAAAGTCGTGGCTGGTCAACGAGTTTCGAAATGGAATAATAAGAAATGTAACGATGGAAAAAAAGGCCGAGTGTACTAGCGTACCAGTTACTCGACCGTTCAACGTGTTATTGTACAGTATTTAGATAAATTGCTAAGCGCGAACGAGGTAGAGACAATCTGTATAAAGTATTGTATAAATTATACATACGTGTTATCTATCGCTTGTGTATTATATCTCCAATTTAATAAATGGAACACGTATTACGGTAATTATAAAAACCACCCTGTGTAAGTCTTTTATCCCTCACGTTTCGCAACATTCGAAATATTTGTATTTATTTCAAATTAAATTACCTGCATTGCGCACAGTCCTTTCCTCGATCATGTTAACTTTTGTTTATTTTTTATACTTCATTATTTATGGAAGAAATCTTCTGGGAACTGTTCGAGAAGAAATAGGTAAGTGCCAGCAAGATTTTTAATCATTCGTATCTCATTGAATTCTAAGTGGAAAGTGAAATGCTTAATTCTACGATGAAACACGATAACTAAGAAGGAATTATGCGATGTAAAAATATTTATTAAAGAAAAGGAGATCTAAGAAACGGATATACGGATATTTAAATTAAAGATTTGAGAATTGAAAGATCTGGAAGTTTGAACATTTTTTAGACTCGATGATTCTCGGCTTTGAGAATTCGAGAAGACGAGAGCTTAAAGATTTGATCATTTGAAATTTTAAGTTGTATTTAATAAAACAAGTTCGATTTAGAGAAACATTCGGCACCCATATCGATCGAGAATGCGAGTCCTTAAACTAAAACGAATGAAAATTTCATCGTGAAATGACTAAAATTAATGTTCTGATGCTTTAACAGATAGTATACGCGTTTTTAATTAATCTTTCTGGAAAATCAATAGAGAGCGTATGGGTAGGTAGATTGAAGACGAAAATCACCAAGACCATCAGGAGCATTGATAGCGACATGCAAGGGGACGTAATGAACGATGTACGAGTGTGTTGCAGGAAACGCATCAATCATAAAGCAAGACACCTGAATGACGTAATTTTTAACACATTGACCGCCGATTAAGTCCAACTGACTTCTACTACCAACACTAATTGAAAAGGAAATTATTCCTTTAAGATCTTCGCATTTATAAAAATTCTAGTAGAAATTTATTCATTCAAATTCCATTAGAACATTAAGATATTACAAGATTTCTTTAAGGGACGCATTAACGGTTTTAAATATTTCACTTCTGTAGAAAAATTGAAGTATTTTCCCTTTTGAATATAGAATCTAATTACTATCGATATAATAACAAATATTTCCAAAATACTTCAAACAATCGTTTAAAGGTATCTAAAAGGTATCTGAGAAATAAAAATAACAACGAAATAATTCTCAATATAATAATAATACTTCTCAAAACATATATACAAATATGTAAAAAATAGTAATAATTCCTAGAACACTATCTAAACAACTATCTCTATACAAATACTTCGAAAAGAAAGATGATAATAATCCAGGATATAGGTAATAATAATAATTCCCAAAACACTGTCCGACCAGCTACGTACATTTGCCAAAAACTAGCAAAACTCTTTCTCGTTGTATATAGTTTCCCTTGTCCCTTAACAGCCAGCGAGCCAACAAACAACAGCTTTGGACGTACATACGCCGTTTGGTCCGACCGGAAGTTCTACGAAACTAGGAAAAAGCGCGGGTTGGAAACGTTTTCGTAACCGGTATCGATTTCGAATACGAATAGCCGGGTGATTAATGTTACGGGAGTTCTCGTGAGTCATAAAGTTAGCGTTTCACAGCTAGGCGAAAGAGGAAGAAGAAAGAGGTGGTCCTTACAACCTCTTTCCCACCCACCTCGAGGAAACGAGAACCGACAAGAGTAGAGAAAGGCGATAGCAGACATTGGCAGTGTAAATTTATCGTGGTGTTAAGCCGTTAATATTTGCGCTCGCCGGCATTAAATCAATGAAAAATATTCTAATTGGAATATGAAAAAAGTTGGCACGCTGTGACAGAGGGTGCCGATGCCAATTGGAAATAAAGAGGGGGGCAGGGGGGCGAGGTGAAAAAAGGAGAAAAGTCGGTGTCCCTCACCCCACCCACTCACTTGACTCGCAGCATGCCGCAGCACCCCTCGTGTTACAGAATAGAATATAAATTGTCTTAACGAGAGGCGTGCAAAGAAAAATGGCGAAAAGTTTTTCCTTATCCGGCTGTGAGGAGGAGAAGGGCTCGTTCGCAAACCTGTATTGACCTATAGATTCTACGACTGCTCCCCCGGCCACAAAGCAAGTTTACTAATTTCGCGAATCGCCCGTTCGTTTGCCAACGTACATTAACGTCACGTAATATCGCCGCGCCAAGAATGGGCGGAAATTGCAGATAGTGCGCTGTACATACTGTGTTGCTAATTGCGTTACGTATATGGTTTATTGTATGTGGCGGAGTTTGAGATTTTCAAATGGTGGCACAGGGCGTAGATTCTCAAAGTGTGGCTGGAACGCACTGGTGAGTTGATTTTAAGTGAAAATCTAGGCTAAGTAACTGTAACACAAAACAAGAACGTACATTGTAAATGCATGAGCAAGCGAATGTGCAAATCCTCTTTATGGCCGGGAGGATGAAAAATAAAGAAAAACTGAATTAAATAAACTTAAAGATAATAGTATCGTTAACTTACAGCTGTGATGCTGTACTATACTAACTGCAATAACGCCTTTTAAATGATTAAAGTTTAGAAGATTTAACTTTATTTTATATTTTACGTTCTCCACGATAGAGGCCAGTACGATGAGATTGAATTAAATGAAAAATTCCAAAATTAAGTGATCTAATCCTAAAGTATTATGATCCCCAATTAAGAACAGAGTCAAGAGTCAGAAAATTACCAAATTTTGATGTTAAAGAATTCAAAAGTTGCAAAATTTAGATAAAGAGTCGGAAATCTCGGGTATTAGGGGATGACGATTCGGTAACACGTAGGATTTCCAAGAACGCGGCACGCGTGAAGTTAAAACCCATCTCTGCCCGTGACTCGACGATTTCCAATAGCGATCGGCCGATCGCGATCCGAACCGCCAATAATTTCTCTTCTAGCCGACCGGCTGACACGAAATCCCAGGTTTTACTTCGAATACCGCATTGATTAACTTATCTAATCTAATTTAAATGCGAACGTAGGGTGAAGTGGGAGGCCACGGGAGGGCATAGGAGGCGGTGAGTGAGGAACACCGACAAGAGGAAACCAGAGGCGGGAACGAAGGGTGAAGAGGGTGGCTGTCTAGCTACCACTTTTCGTTCCGAGGACTGCAGGGGATGAACCCTTGTGGTGTAACCATGTGATACTACACACAAAGAGGGATAGACAGAGACAGATACAGAGACGAAGAGTGGGAACATTAAGCGCGATAGTGAGGCGCCTGGGCAAGGAACGAGACAAAGAGAAAAATGGGGATTCGAGAGAATGTAAGGGTGGAGTATTCGAATCCGAGGCGAGAGTGAACGAGAAAAGGAAGACACGTGGAATGTGTGTGTACAGGTTACTTCAGAGTCAGGGGTCGATTAAGCAAAAGTTATTAGAGACGACAAAGTGGGGACGATAAAGAATAGATGTATTTTTTGTGTAGATAATAAGGCTATATAAGGGAAATTGAGTTTTGAAGTATGTACAGCCCTGATCGTAAGAGTTAGAATATTTAGAGATATTATATTAGAGTACCTTCTAATTTTATACACAATGTGGTACATAGTTGTATCTGGATTACATACATAGTACTCGGATTATCAGCGAAATAAAATATATTTGGTCACAAATCTTTTAAATACTTTTGAAGAACAAGAGAGACTAAAATACAAAAACATCATTTTCATTCGTTTAGTGCAAAATATTATATAAAATATATACAATTAATGAATCACACATGTGCAACTTATAAGATAAAAAGCGTCTATATATAAAAATATGAAATTTATATTATATATAATATTGTTTAATATTTAACACCCGAGTCTCTCTCAGGTTACACAACGTATAAAGATTAAACAAAAAATTGTCCTCTTATCATCCCCTACTACCTTCTTCTCGATTAGTCCACGATTCTGAAATAGCCTGTACACTAAGAGGGTGAGAAAAGGGAGGAAGACATCAGAAAAGGAAAGGGTAGGGGGTGGTAGAGAGCGGTTGCACGAGATAATGAGAGAACCGAGGGTGAAACAAAATGAAGCGATCTAGTATGGGCGGGTCGTAGGAGCAGTAATACGAACAGGGTGTACCGTGTTGAGTAAGGCGAGTTAGGGCATACAAACCGCTGTGTAACGTATCAAATCGAGTGCTGAATCCCGGATTAAATCGGCGCTCGGGAACGAAACACGGTGGGGTGAAAAGTGGGAGTGGTGGAGGGATCGGCGAACGACATCCGTGGAACGCCGGCGAAGACGAGGAAATCCACGTAGGTACAATTTTGACTAACGCTAACGTTCGCGTGAATGGGAGACACGAACGGGCCCGAGGACCGTTCCCGTTTAATTTTATTCGCTGTAAACGCCGTCGCGGCGGCGGAGAAACGTTCAACACAAGAATATGATATCTTACCAGTGTAGTGTGTTGCGTGAAGAACATGGCTTTTGGGCTTCTTCCTTGGTTCCGTTATTCTTTCTTATGAAACCTTGTATTAACTTCAGTCCAGCCGAATTTATTGTGTTTCAACGTTCATCTGTGAAATATATGATTATTTATAAGTAATTTGTATAGTTAAATTGATTTGTAGTAATAGTACTTGAATATAATTATAGAAGAGAAATCAATAGTGAATTAATTATTCATTTAGCATCTTTTTATGGAGTTAGGAAATTGTAGATATGAATTACTCTACAAAGATTTGCACAAAACTATATGTAGCTACGAGGAGTATAACGAAAACAATCATTACTGTACATATGTATAATACATTCGTGTATTATACATATTCGAAAAATAATGCCTAAAATATAGATTATGTTGTAATATAATTATGATCGACGTGAGAGAAACACTCTAATTATGCTTGTATTGCATGTATTATATGATTCTTGGTATTCTTACCGCAATAATTTGAAAGCGCAATATTTCATTGCTCGTAGAACAACACATGATTGACAGTGCAATAATAACGGCGATTACGACAATATTGAAGCACCGGCTGACTTTGTTACCGAACATAACTGGGGGATTTCCCCTCTGATACTCGGACACCCTAACCGCCCTTAACTTACTGCATTAGTTTCGCAAATTGAAGAATTCTGGCTTTATTTCCACTCCACTCTCCTATTCTCTGCATTCAAGCAGAAACTTATAGTATGAATGCTATTGAATACGATATTAGAACACGAATTTTCAATAATCTTTAATAACCGTTGCAACTAACATCGATAAAGATAGATATTATATACTCGTAATAATTAAACTGCAATATTTATGCAGTTTCATATTTTTATGAACATGACTGATTCCAACGCAATTGTACAATAAATAAGCTCAAAATATTTGTTTCGTAACTTTCAATGATTGTCAAATGCGTTTTATAACTTTTGTATAACTATATACCTTTTCGATACGATGTTGAATGACCTGTTTTTGAATGTCCTTGTATCCTTTGACATAATTGTCAAGTGATAATTGATTTTCACCTATCTCACTTTCTTCGTAGGTACGTACATACGTGATTACCTTGAAAAGTGAAAAGAAACGAAACCTTTGAAAATTAGGAACATTTTGATTGAAGTATACCATTGTCACGCAATGGCGCATCTTTCAAATAAATTTAACACAGATATAGTCTATCATTCCCACTCTCATAACAAAAAAACGAAGTTAAATTTGAGCAGTATTACCAAAACTTACAAAATGAAATAACCTTGTGATAGTTTCTCCAGAAGCATGATAAACATATCTGGATTAAATTATGTCTAGATTGTGTTAAAATAACAGGATACGTTAAGACGGCCTAATAAAAAGAAAAGAACACCATTGGTTTACGTCCCCCCCCCCTCCCTCTGTGAATATCACTTACCATCCTCCCTTCTCTATTTATCATCCGACTACTCATCTGCTGACTTGTTATTAAATTAATCCTTCGTTTAGTCAAATTGATGCATTGATATCATAGAGCACTCATAACTCACGGCACCCTTTCCGCCACGATTAGTACACGCGCGCAACCGTTTTCACGCGCGACCCCTGATTCAAGCGAGAGAGAAGCAAGGGGGACAACTCTACTCTGCAATTCCCTATTTGCGCCGATGCAGACTCCACTATTTATTAACATCATTACTTATCATTTCAACCACTCGTGCATCACGATGACGTTACGCCGAGATAAATGCATTCTATTCGCGAACGCACGGCACAAGCTTTATTTAATGGTCACCGACTAGATGCTTCGAATCAATGAGTAACGATCGATTTCTTTCTGATCAGCGCCACGTAGCGAAAGAACATAGAAAGAACTATCGACTTTCGATAGTCGTATGAGAGTCGCATCGATCATTTACTGTTAGATCGCTTTCTAAATACGTATGATAAGTAACCAAAAAAATTGTACCGTTCTTTTATTTTATAACAAAAAGGAAGATGTAAAACATAAAGACTAAAGTTATAATACAACTAATAAGAATAAAGGAATTAGAACAAAGAATATCAAAATGTATTTGCATATCGCTTTCCTGGTATTTATGGTTCTCGCTTAGTTATAATGTAATATGTACGTAATATGTGTCTCATGTCTGTAAAATGTGAAATGAACATTACTGATGATTACTGAGATATGTTTACATTCAATTAGATAGAATCACAGTCGCGTTTTCATTGAAATTTCCATTCAAATCAATGCTGCATTTAGTTATGATATTTTAACCTCTCTGCGGTACTCGAACTTTTATGTTCCAATCTTATTTCTGCTTTAACAAGCAAAACGATTTAATGTTAGAAGAAAAATTTTAGTACGAAACCGAAATGATTGTCGAAAATTTTTTTTAAATAATAAAACACGACTATATATTTCGAAAGTAACCCAAAATAAGTAACAAGACATTAAATATTTCATATAATTGTCATTCATTAAAAGTGCAAATACTAAAAAGAAATCTTGGCCCAAAAATGGTGTTTCTACCGCTTTACATATTATATGATTTTTGAATTCCTATGAATATTGAATATTCATGTACCGCATTACGGGTTAATAATAAACCTTCGATTCCACGAACGACAAAAACGCAAGAAAATAAAAACACGAAAATTAATTTTTGCGAGAAATAATAAAAACATATGTAGCAGACCTATAATAATAGAAACGCAGCCGAAAGTTTATCATCGAACAGTTTGATTCGATCAATCATGAAACGACAGCGGGCAAATACCGAAATCGGTGGGTCCGGCGTAATTAGTATACGCGATAGAGACGTTGATGGCCGCGGAAGTTTTATTTTCCGTTTCCTCCTCGGACCCGTTTTCAATTTGAATACCGATTAATCTGACCGAATAATCTTACCGTATATTTCGCGCGGTATTCCTCCCGATATTCGTTTGAGGGCATTTTTTAAAACTAAAACGTTCCACTTTATCGTGGCGCGCAGCAATTAATAATAACACGCAATCGGGCGTATCTTTTATAACCTTTCGGAGTATAAATCGCGAAATTCTGGAATTATCAGGCAGCCGGAATGAAAGGCTATTTCCGTCGCGCGGAATCACGGGCAATATTTTACGTGGGATTGGGGTTGAACGCGGACACATCGACGTTTGATATTTTTATGCAGTGGCGCCACCGCGGAGAGATTTACGAGGCAGATATGCGATCACAAAATGTCCGACACTAAATCAAACATGTTGCATCGGAAAACATCAGAAATTATTATTGGGACTTTTATGGGATCGACGGGAGCGAAAGGAACGTACAATGTAACTCGACGCGCCGTTTCATTGAGAGTATCTTGCCGGGGATCTATCGCGGAATAAATCGTGATATATTAGGCCCTTCTGTTCTCTCGGTTTTATATCGGACGCAAGAAACTTATAGCTACTTATTCGACTGGCTTTTATAAGTCACTGTTGTGAATGCCAATAGTACAAATTGCTTCTTTACTGCCGAAATTAACACTTGTGCCAATCTTTTCAGACCCAGACCAGAAATAATTTTTCTTTCTTCATCTTTTACGAGTCTAAGATTTCTGGCATTTCTTAAATATGTGTGTATTTCGTAAAATGAATATATGTATATGTATATACGAGTATTACGATAAAATAAAAGATGAAATCATGTTATATCACATTTAAGAGTTTACGTGTATTTATCAACGCCAATATAAATTTTATTGTTGCGTTTTTCCTGACAGAAAGAACTCCTCCATAAATCCGCAAATATATCTTGTCAATAGCCGTTAATCATTCTCAATAAAAAATAAAACAAGATAAATTTTTTGGCTACTAACAATACTATAAATTTGTACTTAGCACGTGTATAATGCAAATGATTTATTGAAGGGCTGTCTTTCTACGTGTCATTAAAATTTGCATGAAATGGAAGATTTGTTGATGTATGAAATTAAACTTTAATACAAGAGATTACTATAGAAAAACATTTATGTATCTCTAAAAGCAGCTGTGATAGAGTGCGCTATGCTACAGCGAGGATCAATTCTAACTTTGTCGGTACATCAGTTTTAGAATAGATTTCATAGGATAACATACTTAGAAAATATGTATGTACATGAATCATTAACATCACCACCTGCAAAAGATTACATAGCATCCTATCCAATCTTTCTAGTAAATTATATAATTATTAAATTGCGGAGTTTTTATGCATTTATGGAAATTTAAGTGCAGATACGCATAAAATGTATATAATATAGAAAAGTATAGAAACTTATCAAAGTACAGCATTCATCATAAAATTAATGGATGAAACAAATCTTCATCTATGTATAGGTTCCATTCTCCTCATTTTACATAAACATCCGCAATCTAATAATTATACATATAAGTATCATGATCTATGACTACATATTATTAAAATTATAAATAATTGAAATGGATGAAGAAATTTATACAAATGTGTCAGCTCAATGAAATAAAATCTGCTATATTAGAGCTGTTCTCATACTACTAATGAAGGAACACAAGTTTTCCTACCTTCCATCCCCTCTACTCCGACGGCCCTTTCATTCTTTATCCTTAGAAGAAATAAAGGCAGAGTCGTAATAGTAGGATGATTAATATCCGGCTGACAGTTTGTGAAACGGGCAGCCAATAAACGGGATAAAAATACTGGTGAAAAATAGCGTGCTCATTAGGGGTACAGTGACATCTGCGACTGCTGCGTCGAAAGTCTTCGAGGAGCATGGAAAAGGCTCTTGGACGAAGGGAACAAAGAAGACAGGTTTATTAAACTAATGGCGGATCATTTTAATATTCCAATGGGAGCACGTTGCATTCGCTGACTCGTTGAACTTAATAACTTCTTTCCCGACGATATTATTATCTCTTTTTCTAATCATCATTAAAGTTGATAATTTTTTGCAATTAAGAAAGATCGTCAAACCAGAATACTTAAAAAATTAAAAAATTGTACATATTTCTTTTTTATAAATGTAGTTACAAATTAATTAATGTTTTTAATTTTTGGGGCATAAAATACAATTATAATAATAATACTGATTTTAAGGAAATTTTAACAGTATGTGAAGTAGAATTTTTTTATTTTGCAAAACGTATAATATTAAAAAAGTACTTCCTGCTATTTCTTCTAATTAAATGCTTCGATATTTTAATATATGCTTAAAACATTTTTTAACTAATTTTTGAAGCAACATACTTCTTTATGAGCTTTTTACTTATTTAACTTTTATCCATGGTAATTTTTAATTTAAAAATAATAGACTTCGCAGGTGGCGCTCGTTAGTTGCATCAAATATACACAATGTACGGAACTTTCATCGGCTAATAATTTATTATTATATATATTAGTGAAACAAATATATTGATTATATAATAAAAAATAATACATTCTTTATTGTACCGGGATTTTTCTTTTACGGAAAGAATGGGTGACGGTAAGTCGATTATGGTACTACTACATAGACATAACCTCTTAATCAATTAAATGAATTAAAATCACAATTTTTGTAACGTTTTATCAAAACTTTTAATTTCAATTTTCTAGTGTCAATTTATTTATCTTACAGAAGAAGTAATACGCCGGAGATTACTGATAGATGGAGATGGAATTGGAGATGATCGTCGAATAAATATGCTTCTAAAATCATTTATAAAATGGGCAAATAGTCCAGAAATAGATAATACTTTACATGAAAGAATGTTATCCCAGCTAGCTCAATGTGAATTTGCACAACGAAAATCCAGACTAGTCTCAAATATGAGTCAGGAAGAATTAAAAAGCTATGAAAAGTTATCAAAAGAAATTGAAATACAAATAGAGGAGGCTAAGAGAGACATAGAAAAAACAAAAGCGGAATTACAAGATGCAAAACGTGTTAGGAAAAACAGAATAGAATATGATGTACTAGCAAAAGTTATAAATGAGCAACCAGATAGAGTAGAAACCAATTTAAAACTTGCTACATTATGTGAAGAATTGAGCAAGTTGAAGGTAAAAACCATTGCACCATAATAATTAAGAAAGGGTTTATTTTATTACTATAAACTTAAAATGATTTTCCTGATGTTTAGGAAAAGTCTAAACAATTAGAACACAAATTGGAAATGAGACGTAAACAATTTCATGTCCTAATATCTTCCATACATTCTTTACAAGGAATGTTAGATGAATGTGATGAGGAAATAATGGATGTAAGTTTAGAAAATTATGAAGATACAGATACTTCTACAGCTATAAAGACTGAAACATCTTGAAATGAAATTATTTTGTAAATATTTATAATTTTATAAATGCTTTAATATAATATCTTTGTATCTTATATAAAAATTCTCCTTTTCTTTCCATATATATTGTATAGGTTTGCAAACATAAAGCAATAAAAACACATTTGATGTTCTCAAACTTTACAAAGTGAAATAACATGTATGTACATAAAGATATATTATCCAATTCTTAGTTTTAACTTGCTAGTTTTTGGAACATGTCTAATAGTTAAAGACAACCTAGTTCCCCGTTTTAATATTTCTGCTTCCGAAAATTTGTCTCCACATATACTCAAGTTTTTTATCACAGACTTTGAAACAACATCTGTATCTCTTTCTGCAATTGAGTGCAAGTAATTGTGATATAAGTCTCCTTGGAGAATAAATAGACTCCTACGTTCTAACAGAAAACTAAACTCTAAATTAGGTTGATGTTGCTGAAACAAAATTTTGCATGTAATTTATACACATACATACAACTATTTTTATAATTATCATCACAACCTTTGTAATGTCAAGCCTTTTATAGAAATCTAGAAGTGTATGAGAGCCACAACTTATGGTTGTTACAATAGGATGAAAGAGTGGACCATCTGAATGTGCCTAATAAATACAAATTATAATATGCTTTATATCTCGTTATGTATGGATATATATCTTGTTTAATTTGTAACTATACCATTATTCCTTGACCAGATAGATATTCATTAATTAAAACATGATTAGGTGGTTTATTTTTATCAAATATATCACATGATGATACTTTATTAACGTATTTTTGGAGCCACTGAAAACTCATTGTTAATATAATAAAATATATGTGTATCAGTTTATTTTAATATTATATAATAAATTCTTTCTATCGTGAGGACATTAGTTATTACAACAAATTATTATAAATACTTACACTTGGTATTTCTTCAACTATCATGCCTCTTGGATGAGGAGTACCACCCCAATTTTGTAATCTACGATGAGTTAATTGTGTCCACTTTGGTAATGGAGCATTATTCACATATTTTGTTATTTCATCTTCTTCCTCTTGTGTAATAAAATTTGGAATATAAATAGCTAAGTCTGGTACCTATAAAAATGTCAGAAGACAAGATTATTTCAAGTAAAATAAAACATAACCTTTAGTAAATAAACTTCATATTAAAACAAACCTCTGGAATCACATTTTCACGAAAGATATGTTTGTGTTTTTCCATTTTTTGATGATTGAAGTAAGGTACTTAAAAAAATGTTCGGAAAATATTTAGATATTGACTTATTATTTATAAAAAGGCAAATATTTTTGAACGCCAGTTTTGAACATGTTCAAACGCAATGTATACATCTGTAAATAAAGTCATATATAGATTTATTAAAAAAATTAAATTTCTCTTTTATAATTAAATTCATATATTTTTTAAATTTCTTTTAATTTATAACTTTTTATGAATTATCGATATTATACATCATTAATCGAAAAGCTTTTGTTCTTAAATTTTTAAAACTTCATACATATGAAAGAACCAACCCTTTTTCTTATGAATCCATAAGCGTTTAATAATTAAGTTGTTTTCTAATCAATATTATATTCAATTTCATAATAAATTAAGAGTTAATTATTTTTCCTTCATAGAAATATAATATTTCGTGATATTAAAAAATATTATCTTACTTAACATGTAGATGCAAACGCTAGAAATTGCTTAGAAATGCATTTGCGTAAAATCAATCTTATGGAAGGGAATATCCTTCACACAACTGTATGTAAAACACAACTCCTTAAATATATAGCGACGTAAAACGATCTCTCCACCCCCATTATGTTAAAGTTGTCGATTTAAATAAATAAAGAAGAAAGATGGATAAGAATCGGGCAATAAATAAAATGGATAACAAGGAATTAAAACTTGTTCATCAGGTATATATATCCTTCAAATTCTACTGCGTCTTCAAAATTGTATCAACTATTATTAATATTAATAAAATATTTATTATTTAATGAATATAAACACAAATTTTATAGTTCCTTATAGACCATGATTTTGAAAATACTGCCGATGCATTGATGGTAGAAGCAACAATAAAAGGTTTTAAACATCTTAAGAATGATTTGCAGACCGAAGGCGATATGTACGAAAATTGTTACGAACAATTAATGTTCAGCTATAAAACAGGAGATTGGAAAACGTTTTTCAACGTATAATAAAAGATATTGATCAAATATATTATATTATATTACATGTAATAAGAAATATAATTTGTTGAAACTTTTTATTTCTAGTTATGGAATTTGATAGTACCTGAAGATGCTAAACAGACAAAAGCTTGTAAAATTTTAATGTTACATATATATGTGTATTTTGCCATGTTACCTAAACACATGTTAATGTTACATTGGTATAAAAAAAAAGGTATTTATAACATTCAATATATGTAAAGAGTAAATATATATATTTTATATTCTTAAAAAATTAAAAATCTTATTTTTTAAATCATTCAGATAAAATACAAGCAGCTGTAAGTGATCTTGTGACATCATCTAATCAACAAGATTCTGAATGTGAAGAAGTAATTTTAATCTGTTTTAACCCTCTAATTTTTGTTTGTAAATTCATGTCATATTTATTCTGCTCTCATTTACTACATTTATCTTTTTGTAAGAACATCAAATATGAGGTTGTTTTTTTTTTTGTTTTAATTGCAATATAAATTTTGCACAAAATTTTTAAATGAATAACATAGATAGCTGTACACACAAAGATTCAGCGTGTTTATAGCGACTGATTTAACATTAATAATACACAGAATTTTATGACTGAAATAGAGAAGAACATGAATGATAGTATGGAACGGTTACGTACATTTCTAAATACAACAGGTAAAGAATTAGAAAATGATGCAGAATTAAGACCTTATTTTGCGTTTCCTTTTATGGAAGATCCATATACAGAACCATTTCTTTCTAACATATTTGAAAAAAGTTGGACAGATAAACTGACAAACCACTTACAGCTCTTTCTAAAAAATTACAAACAACAAGTAAGTAAGGTACAAGTTGCTATAAAGATATAATATAAATAAAATATGTTATGAAAATATATGCAATTTTAAGAGTTTTAGCAATACAAAATATAATGATGAAAATTCAGACAAATTTTCTTCAAGCTATACATCCTTATCAGAAGACTCCAAAAAAGATGTGATTGCAAAGAAGGCAATTAAAAACAATAATATACCAATCATACCAAATGATAGAAACATTCCAATGTTTTTGGAAGATGATGAATCTGAAGATCAACCTATTTTTTATGATAGTATAAAGTATAGTCAAAAATCAAAGTGAGAAATGTTTAATGTTCTTCTGATATAATGACAATCTAAAAATCATCTTCTTTTATCATTTTTTCTTTTTGTAGAAGTATACAGACTGTATCAATGAATTCTTCAGAAGAAGAGATATATTCATCACACTTTACTAAAAGGAATAAAAAATTGATGCAGTGCACTCAAGAGTTAGCAGTAGCAAAATCTCATTTATGCAGTGTTCATTCCAATTATGAAAAGCTAAAAATCAGATTTCATAAACTGCATGCTGATTATCATAAACTGATGAGCATTGCAAGAGTATTAACAAGTGCCTTAGAGGATTCTGTAAAAGGACAAGTAATTGATTTCCAGGCTATGTTAGAGACTTGTATAAGAATCTTTCCAGATTTGTTTAATCAAAATATAAAAGATAGTACACATGTAAGCACTGAGAATTTGATGTATATATTAACTTTTGTATATTATTATATTATATTTTATTTGTTTATAGTGTTCATCAGAATTGTTATTAGCAAAATCTCGTTCTGATATGAAAACCATTGAGTATTCAAACTCAAACAATATATTTATTCCTCCAAAACTATTGAATTTCAAAAAAATCAAATTACATTTAATTAATGGAAGCATTAAAACAAAACTATTTCTTTTGCAAGCATTGCGAAGGGTAAGACAAATTTTAATATCTATTTAACATAAATAAATAAACATTTTTTTCAGAAAATAACATTTAGTCAACCTGGAGAAAGAGATGAGACGGTGCATGAATATATAAGTAAAGACTTGTTAGGACTGCACAGTCAAATTGCTAGTTATAGAGGCAAATCTATCTTGCCATATCTATTAACTCCACAAAACATTATCATACCACATCCTTTACAACAATCAGTCACGAGATTATTGAATGCGTTGGCATCATTTAGATGTGGAAGAGACTATTTATCATTTGATTCTACTGTTGTTGATACGGTATTGTGACACTAACAAAACTGTAAATATCAAAGATTTAGAAAAGATTATAGAATTAATAAGATAAGCATTTTAGGTATTCAAGTGCATGAATAGTATTTCTGATAATAATATAGATACATTGACTTGCAATATGATGATTGCAATGTTACAAAAATTATCTTTACGTAAACAACAAAGGATTTATATGATAGAAAATGGATTAATGGAATGGTTGATCCATCATCTACATGATCAATATCGTGTTATGGATTCTTATCGATTGGAATATGCTACGGCTCTTTTAATGAATTTATCGTTGCATCAAACAGCTCAAAGAAGGGTGTCAACAATGGCGCCTTTACTTATGTCAACATTAATTGATTTACTCTTAATGGATCATGAATCGGTATAATATATGTGTCGTGTTTCTAAAATTACGAATTATGATACACATTATGTATATACATATATACATATGTATTTATGATGTATATTTAAACCAGGCATTACCATATATTAATGGAGCCTTAAATAATTTCTTGACGAATCACGTATTCAACGAGGAAGCAAAACGAATTAAATTCTCTTCTATAATAGAACAATACAGTAAATATAAAACTGGCGAGATAAGGTAACATATTTTTTTATGAGTTATAAGTTAGATTATATGAAATAAAATATTTAAATAAGATGGGAAAAACAGGAAGCACTTGGATCATATTCTAAAGATACATAGAGGTGAAATTACTATTAAAACGGAAGACGAGGAAATGGCAGATAATGATAATGTGGGTAATGATTTATAAAACGTCTTATACTTTGCTGAAAAAAAGAAAAATTTTCAGGAGGAATTTGATGTATTGGAAAGTCAATTGGACGAAAATGATCCGGTAAAGAACAATTACGGAGAATTGTGTGGAGAATCATTATTAGAGTCATGTTATACAATTTTACCAAAGGCAATTCAAGAAAAGGAAACAATATCCGACGAATTATCATTTCCGCAATTTAAAACAGAAGCAATAGATTCTGCTATGCAGAATAATCAAATTAAAAATTTATCTTCTGAACACGAATCAATACAACATGAAGAAATTTTACCAAGGTATTGTTATAGCATGTCGACCTTAATTTCGTTAATATGCAAAACTAATAAAATTAAATAAAAAGATAATTTTACTGATAAAGTAAAAATATATACTTCTATGAAAATTATAAACTTCTTTTATACATTTCAAGAAAATTGGTAAATAGCAAGCCTAACGTGAAAACTAAAACTAATATTGTAATACTACAAAATTCTATTAAAAAGACAATCTCGTATCCAAAACCACAGCCACGTGTAGTCGAATTAAAATCTTCTTCGACAAAGGTATTTAACGAGAAATTAACTATCAAATTAAAATTTAAAATTTATATTTATAACGTTTTTAAGGATCGGCAAATTTTTAAAGTGCAAGTGGCGAACGAAAGATGGAACTCGAAGAATGATAAGACTTCCGTAAAAGAAATTCATAATGAAAGTGCTATGTATCTTTATGAAAATCATACTTCGAAGTTTGTTATATTTTTTTAGGATAAAGATATAATATAAGGAGATGTTTAATTGAACTTTTTTACAGGGAAAGCAGCAAAACGACACTAGCATCCTCGATGCTCCTAGGGCTTGGAAGTGAAGTTGAATCAACAGGTAAGAATTTTATTTAAAATAATCTTTCGATCGATTTCACTTTATTGAAAAAAATTAGGAAAAGAATATTTAATGCGTAAAAACCATTTATAAATTTCTAAACGTCCACTGATTTTACCATGTTTGACAAGGTTTACTGTAAGCACTATCTAGTGAAAGCTTTATAACTTTCTCTTAAACATGTGTACTTGATCATGATTTCGAAAAAATTGGAGCGACCATATGAAAGGAATAAAATCTAAGATGAATCATATCATCGAACGTATTCTATAAAATAATGTAAAAATAAAACTTATAATTTTATTATCGCTTTTATATTTTTTCAGTAATGGAGAAACTCAGCAGCATAGCGTCATTGTGAGTCGAAATTCTAATGTGATACAAACGCACTGTATGATTTTAAACTTAATTATGCACCATTGTAAATTTTTATATTAAAATTTTAACTTTTTTATACGCCACAAATTATTGAATAAATTTCATATTTAATTTACTGTTATCAAGCTTTTTCTTTAGAAAATATCGATTATCATACGAAATTGAAACTTTCTTTATAGGAATACCGAAGATAGCAATAGGATTGCCAACGATAAGGTTTCATGGACGCAAGAGACAAAATCCGATACAGAGGAAGCATTTTTAGCTAAGCCAAAGCTTCCACGAACTCCGCCGTAATTAAAACCAGATCTCAAGAATATAATAAAAAGGGATGAATATTATACTCCCATCATTTATACAATAATTTTATTTTAAACAACAAACATAAACAGTATTTAATTAAAATTAAATATTTCATATAATAAATATGTACAAAACATAACATAACATACTTCCCTCACGCTTGTCTAACGTATCAATAATAACCGGGATATGGACTAACATGTCCTGGTATATAGCTGTTGCTCCGATATCTTCTCAGTGGTGGACTATCTGCATAACTGTTACCACTAGAACTACTATGTAAGCCAGACATCGATGAATAACCAATCGGTGAACTGCTATGATATGAATTCATGAAGCTGGGTTTACTCTTATAACTTCCAATAATCTTATTAAGGTACGAAGGTCCGCCGAGATAAGATTGGCTAACATAACTGCTCGGTCTACCTTCTTTAATCGCGGTCAGTTTTCCATTGCCTTTACCATAACTACTGAGCAAGTAATCAACGTCTTGCTCCTTCGAAAGGTAATTCAAACCTGCACTGGAGGTATAATCACCCAAGTGCTTATTATACTTGCCGAATTTTCCTGATCCATAAGCACCAGCGCTTCCTCGAACGTTGCCGAAAGGACTGCTTTGGCCAGAGTTGGCCAAAAACATAGAAGAAGCATAATCACGACCCACATTCCCGTGATTTCCTCGCACGTAGCGAGTATCAGGATTCATGGAGTAGATGTCGGTCATGAACTTGTTACTTCCTCCAAAAGTATTTTCTTTATGCTTTCCGTACGAATAATCGGTACTAGGGCTGTTGAAGAGATTAGAAACTTCTCTGTTGAAAGCTGGGTCAGCACTGTCTATGAATCCTGTATTTTGAGATGTGTGACTCCTAAAAGAATCTCCAGAATAATCTCCTCTGAAAGAAGAAGCTTCTGAAGTCTCTGGATAGCTTCCTGTGCTAGTAGCACCGGATATATTATCGGAAAATCTCATATAAGAAGGATTCTTGTGCTTGTTAGCGGAGAATTGATTGAAATCCGATCCAGCTTGATCGCTGCCTTGCGTGTAAGCCTCGAAAGTCGAATCAGCATTGTTGTTATTATTATAACTATCAAAACTGGATTGTGCAGCGTTGTTAGGGAAATAAGAGCTGGACGCAAGATTATCGTGAGTGGCAGCAGTAGTATAAGTAGTAGAGAAACCAGTATTATGGGAACTGGGTGAAAATCCGTTGTAAGAGCTGCTCCTTAAACTTTCATCGAGGTTTCCTTGGCTCCTGCTGTTGGTCAACGAGTGTCCAGTATTTCCTCCACCGTAAAAGTCCATGTTTTCTCTATGACCTTCTTTCCCAGGTATGTAGGCACCGTTGATAATATTGCTGTTATACTCGAATCCATTGTTCTCCCCGTTGATAGAATAGCCTGTGACAAATTTGTGAAATAAAATGAAAAAATTACTTAACAAATTTTATATTAAAAAGAATTTTAGCAAAATTGTAATAACAGTTAAAAAAGAAGAACAATATTACTTCGGATATTTTAATTGCCATATTTAAAATATTAACATTTAAATAATTCAAATATAATTGGAATATTATTTGTTACTAATAGTCTGCTAATATAAAAAATGTATTACAGTCACATGAAAATTTATTCGAAAGAACGTCGTATTTTAAAAGGCATAAGAAATACGTACTGTTAACCGATGCCGGTGGTTCCGCGTGGGTCAGCAGGATGCAACCGAGGACTACTGCACTCTAAAAGTGGAACAATTTCACCATAAATGAATACTCATCCTCCAACAATCTTCTATTTAAAGTATAAACACTAACAAACATCTCTACCAATAAATAGTTATATATACAATTACAAAGTTAATCCAAAAAGTTAATCAACCATTTCACCTGTTATAGAAATTTAAATTTTGAACAGGACTCAGAGGAGTAATATTACGATTTCGATTATGACATTAAAAATTTTATTGAATTACATTCAAAATGAAATTTCACGATTTCACAGATATTGTTTTACAACTTATTCAGTACTCACGAGCGAAATGAAATTCGCCATGACAAAAGAAGAGAAGAAGTCCAAAAAGGTTTCAACTACGTTAACTGGCGACTGAATCTCTTAGGACAAATTGAAACTACACACATACTGACACGCGAATCGATTCCTTACCGTTTTATACTCCTAGGAATCCCTCCTCGTTCACAAAAAGGTAAAAGCGATCTTGATGTGCACATACTGATAGGACATTGGTTGGTATCCGACCATACAGAGCAGGGAGAAAGAGTCAACCTGATTTAACTCTTCACTTTTACGGGGAAAGCAATGGGTCAGCCCGCGCGCAACTAACTATTCAGTGAACTATGAGGAGCATGACCTACCTAACGTAATTAGACTTTTTAATACATATAGAAAAGTCTCCTTTTCCCCAAACATCAGCTTGGTTACTCAAAATATAGTAATGGCTCTGACTCTTTTTACAAGGTATATCATTGGGATGGGTCTTAGTAATTATAGATTATATGTGAATGTATGCAGAAAGAGAGAGATACAGTAAGTTAAAAAAGATTAGTTTTAGATTTGCTGTATGTATCTATCTTTTTACTTCTCGCTCTTAAATATTTATGTTTTTAAGCATTCTTCTGAACGAATTCGTTTTTAAGAGTGAATTTTATTATAATTATTGATATTAATCATCTTCAAAATACAGTAAGATAGAATAACTTTATATTTCATATCTGCTTTTAATTAAGTTTTTGCTTTCAAGTATTTCTTTAAACCAAAGTTCTTTCAGAAGTGAATTTTATTACAATTATTGATATTAATCATTTTTAATGTGTTATAATAATATGTAATTTTCCTAGAAATGAAAAAACAAGATCTTCATCTTAATATCTCTTCCATAGACTGCAAAAAGGTAAAAATTTACTAAAAAACCTTCTCTATGTATAAGTGATCACATAAAGAGCAGAATTTAATCAGATATACTATTAATAGATTGTTTAGTTTGAATGTAACTATAGTTTTCGTGTCTTCTCAACAATCAGCTTAATCGACAGGCTTCGACGCAGCCAGTGTATTGCGAGCTTTCGTAAAAATGTAGCCCCGATTTCTATGCATTATCATTGCCAAGGTTAACAGATATTTGTTACGGTAGATGGATAACTTTCTTACAGTGAGAAACGAAACCGCGTTACGTCTTCTTTTGAATTACAAATACCATAATTTCCACTACAATGTTACTCATTACAGGTCCAATTACCACGTAAAATGTGTACTATTTATCCTGTAACTGTTTTTTCGGAATTTTGAATTCGGCGCTCTCATATTAATTATTCAATATTGTCCTATTATTAATTATGATTTAATTAAATTTGCATATTTGAATTAATATTTAGTTATGGATTATAATCTAAATATAATATTATAATTATTCTTTTCGTAAACATACCGAGATATAAATAAGATAGTGCTTAGTAAATAGATTGCGGATATTTATTTTATAAATATCCAAAGTATAATAATTTCTATAACATTTGTTAAATGAAACAATTTTCTACCGAAGCTTTAATATTGCAATTATATTCTCAAATTAATGAATTTGTATAAAATCCATAGTCTATTAATAAATAACAATATGATTTCGGCGCTGTTCGCGGCTAGGGGGTTAACGAACATAGATCAAGTTGAATAACGATTACATAGAGTTATTGGTAAGTAGTCGAGTTGTTCACACGCAATGTTTATGGGAGCAAGATGGAAGAGGATTTACTGAAAAACGGACGTGCCTGTATTTCAAAACATAGTCATAGGTAATGATGCTCAGGAATACCTATCTTTCTCCAGGCATCAAATTCGTAAACATCAGAAAGAACGCTTTGCTCGGTTTACATCCGCATAAAACGCACGAGTATCTTGAATACCAATCGCCTTTCGTACGAAAGAAAGTTTCATGAAGTTCCCTTCAAAGATCATAGTAAGTCCAACTCGATAATATCAATCTGTGATCGTATTTTATTTAAACAACATTATTATAATACAACAGTTAACCTCAATATTGATATTTGATCACAAAAAGTGCGTAAATTAATATTTAGATGCCTTAAGGAAAAAATTAATATAATTGTACGATTTTCTTAATCAAGTGTATGCAAGTAAAATGGTTCAGGTGTTAAAATTGCAGATAAATAGAAAACAAGTCACGTTAAGGAAAGGAAGCGGCATAGATCATTTAGATCCCACTCTAATAGGCAATAGGAGATTGATCCTCTCACTACATCTATTATTATGCAAACATGCTTCGACAGACGCACTTTCTACCATGCGTGAATAATTTACATCAATTAGCAAACATTATACAGTAGCAGTTGATAGTAAAATGTTGAAAACAATTGGAAACGATAAAAGCTACATTTAATTCCGTTACGCCTTTCCAATTTTCATGGTCCAACTTCACTCCTATTTCGATGAACAAAAAGATTTTTAATACTTTTAAGGAAAACTTCTGCATAAAATTGAACTCTTGCATAATTTCCTTAATCTTCAATCTGAAAAGTTTATTAATGGGGCTCCATGATATACATAAAAATAAGACTGGACTTTGAAATATAATTTTTTAATTTAAATTTCCCGCGGGCTAAGCAGGAAATTGTTTAGCAGTAGCAAAACATAGCCGAGTCAAAAATAATCCAAAGTATCTAGCAGAATTCAAATTGATAAAATAAAAAAAGGATACATTTCGATTTTTGTATTTTGTTATGTAATTTGATATGTGCGATCTTTTTGTAGACCTTGCGTGCAATATCTGTTTCCGGATGCTTTAGAAATGTATTCCAACGTTTCACCAATATTTATAACTGCGTTCATTAAGATCTGATGACGCACTAACATAATATAAAGAGAAATGTGTTTTTTTAATAAACTATACATCGCAGTATAGTATTTAATCATCTAAGTAAGAACCTTCTTTGAGATTAAAATAGCTATTCCTTTTTAAGGTAAGAAATTCAAAGTACTTTTCTTATTAATATTTCATCGCACATCATTAAAATCTTTTATTCTATCGTTTCAGAGTTGTTTTAATACCGAATGTCAAAAAAGGAAAATTTCTGATAAAAATTGAAGATCGTGACACAAAGTTATGAGACAGCATATGTAGATCGCAATGGGACGATCGCATGCTGCGTTCTGACATGAAAACCGGAATGACACTGCTACATCCTTGTCATTATCTTTTGCAATGCTTTCTACTTTCTGCACACGCGTTTACAAGTGTATTCATTTGAAACGTACATTGACCATGTGCGTCGGTCAGCTGAATTCCAACATATTAACGACAATGACCTAGGATACTTTATCCCTGTTCATAAATCACAAATAATCAAACACGTTGATCCAGTCGCCACAAATAATTACAGTTGATATATTTATTTCATTTCTTCACTTTTTTTTGCATAGGAAATCTATATTTAAAATGACAGAAATAGATTTCAAAAACGATATTCTTTGATGCAATAGCATCCTCTGTTTTAGTAAATGACTTTTCTTTATTGAAATTAAATTGTAATTGTAACACGTAAGCGGCCTGTTGACACAGTTTTCTATTCGCCGCGAAAAAGGCATCTCCAGATCAGAGTATAAATTGTCCATTTCTAAGAGGCCATCAAATGACCGTGAAACGGTAAAAGTCGTACACGCGTAACAACGCGAGACATTAGTACAATACGAAGAAAGTAAAATGAAAATGGAAAGTGGACGGTAAACTAATTCCAAGCGGACGCTTCTTTGATGTCGTTGCATATATGTAGAACATTCTGCCTTTTATAAGCCGCACGAAACACATGTGTGTCGTATTGCATATTTATTATACGTATATTCCCGAGCAGTAAATCTGAACTAAACATCGAGCAAAATCGAACCATCTTCGTAGAAAACACAAATTTTATCTTTTTATCGAAAAACGTTTCATGAATTTAAAATGCAAGAAATAGAAAATTTTATAATTTACATCATCATATTTTTAGTTATATTTAGTAATAAAAATAAATCAAATTTCATAAATAATTTAGTTATGTAATATTTTTCTTCAATTAGAAAATAGGAAGATTTTCTCGTTAATTGTGAAGATAAGATTAAAGTAGAAAGAATATAAATAAGTTATGATAAGGTATGAACATGTGCGCTACACTTTCGAACTCAGAAATATTTGTGGTGCGAAAGTTGCAAAGATATGTAGTAATACCGGTTGCGACTCAGCTTCACGCATCTTCGCATGCTTGGCATATTCTGAATATGATGACAAGATTCTGTGCAAGGACCTATTCTAGTTACTTTATCATAGTATTATAACCCTACACTTTGTTGTTAGAAAATTATTCATTTTATAAGTCACAAATCATAATATGAATTTAACATAGAGAAGTAAATTAAAAACTGCGCGAGATAATATTCGTAATTTCAAAATTTAATGAGAAAATTATTACCTCGTAATATTCATAATATTCGTAATATTACGAGGTAATAATTTATTAAATTTTGTTAATTTTTCCAATTGAAAAATATATTATTATATCGAATACAATATAATCAATAAGAGTAAATAAATTGTTGTAATGAACTACTAAATGAAATACTAAAGTAATACTAAACTAATCATGATGAAAATTTCGTTCTCTCTTTTTCCCGCTATCAAAATTGAATCTATGCCAATAAAAATTGTTCTATATGCCGCGCATGCGCTCAGTATCCTGGGAAAATGCCAATTAAAGAGAAGTTCGATCCTATGCAACGCATCTATACATAGTATCTTACTTATGTAGATAACTTTGATTGCAATGTGACAAATTGCAATCTTTGCGATGAGATTATACAGAAAACATAACCATCACCATCAATTGGGAGAATCCAAATTCGACCGTATATTTCTACCTTGCTATCGTTAACTGTAATTGTTTTGTCAATTGCGTTATCAGCCGATAATAAAAAGTTGTTTTAAAGTCGAACCAACAACCATGACTTTTAGTGAGTACACGTATTAGCAAGATCAGAAATGTCAGCACGTAAATTTGGTATAACATACTTTTTTATTACAAAATATTTAAGCACAATAGATTAAATAGTAGATATAATAATTTTTATTAATATTGAAACATCACAATTTTTTGGGGAAATTATTGCTTTATATATTCGTTTACAGTAGTTATAGAACTATTTGCTTTTTTGTATACTATAACATTTATTTTATAAACTGATAAATTAAATAATATAAAATCGCACAAATAATTGAACAATGTGTAAGTTACATCAACTTTATGTGAAATATATACACATCTACAATATATGTATAAATATATAAATTTTATTTAACGTACTATTATCCGAAATTTTTACAATTCTAAATTTTATCATTAATTATTTTATTGTCTACTATGTGAAAAACTATGCATTAAATAAACCAATTTTATATTTCTACTAACTGGAATATAAATGTTTTAGTATACAAAAAACAATCGGTTTACAATCATTTACTATCATAAATAAATACATAGAGCAACAATTCCTCAAACATTGTTATATCTACATATTAATATGAGTCATTGTATAAATTGCATAAAAAAAATTGTGCTTTTGTTACTACAAAATGATGTAATAATATTTTAAACAATATGGTCCAAATATATTAAAAAATTAATATTTTTCCAGTTAGGATTATTACACCTGATAGCATAGAATATCGTTATTTTCCCATCACAAAATCTCGCCTCAGGCTGAGTATGCAAGCTGCTCACGATGCAAGAATTTCCTTACGTACACATTTGGGTGGAGACTCAAATGTGTATGAGGTATGTCTATATCTTGCTAAAAATAAATATTATATTTACCAAACACTTGCACATAACATAAATATAAATATATTCTATATTGATAGATTATTATTGGAGGATGGAGAAACACAATGTCAGCCATAAAAAGGAATAACCAAGAACAAGATGTGGCAGAAGCAGAAACAAGAAACATATTAAATGCTCAGTATATGTTCAATATTTGGATTCAGTAAGAAACTAAAACTACTCTTATATAAAAATATCACTTTAATCAAACCCGAAAGGAAACAACAATTTAATTCTTAGATGGTGTTGTGATGGAACTTTAAAGATTGGTCGTCAAAATGGTGATGTTTTTCTAGCATACAAAGACAGAAATCCGTTTGTTATAAATTATATAGGGGTTAGCACAGCGTGGGGTGCAACTGGTGAATTTTTGATAGAAGGTATCTCTTACAAATTAATCAAATAACATTTCAAATTAATAAATATGTTATTAAACATTACTATTATTAAACATTATTAGACAATTCTATATATCTATTTTAGAATCACCGTGTACATCTCTAGTTGTTAGGCAACAATTGGTAGACACTTGCTACTGTTGGATAGATTATAACGAGTCAGATGGTCTTCCACAAAACGCTGTAATAGCCTCAGAAGATGGTTTGTATATAGGCCGCGTTCATCACAGAGATTCGATCACACCTGGTGGTATCAGAAATAATGTATGTACAATACCATGGGGTGGAGCCTCTCACGATAAAAAAGATTTTCAAATATTATGCGGCAAAGATGTGAATTGGGTAAAATCATGGGAAGGAAGTGTTCCTTTGTACGCTCTTCCTGCCGGTGAAACCGAAGACGGCCACGCTCTTTTTATAGGCAGAGTGTTACACGAAGGTGTATATCACATAGGAAAAATACAGCCGAATCATCAAATATGTTATATAGGCGTACACGGCCATGAAGAACGTTACATAGATTATGAAACTTTAGTCGTTTGTGATTATTATGCTGTGGAATATGTTGGTAGATAAAATTCTTCTTGTGGAAAATATTTATTTTTCATACGAGATACAAATTATTTTTTTATGTCATAAATATTTATACGGTTGTAACTCTAATTTAATAGAGATAATATATAAATTTAAATGAGAATTATAAATAGTATTATGATGGTATTAGAGAATGATGAAACATTTACTCAGAAATCTAATGGAATATAGTTTCATATTCATTAATTTATTGTAAGCTTTCATTGAATGATTCCATTAAAATTTTATAAGCAATATAACATTGAAAGGAAACAAGAGATAAATTTATTTAATATGTGTACTTTTAACTCCCACACTTTAGTGGTTGAGTCATCTTAAACCCAGATACTTTTCAAATAATGGAGAAGCAAATTAATTGATCTTCATAATTTTGAAAATTATAGATCAATTTTTCATGAGCATATACTAAATGCCATAAGGAGGACTGGGAAAGAAATTACAAAAATAGTGTAACAAAATTAGAAAAAAGATCCCAAAAGCGTTCTATATGTATATATATTGAAGATGATAATAAATATTATCATAATTGAAATAAGTGTAAATACTATATAGTAGATGTGCTGACACAAATACACAATAAACATTACTTATTTATAATTCTGAAATTTATTCCATTTTTTATTATTGAGAACCAAAAATTAGATAAATTTGGGTCCATTGGTATGATTAATACTATTATCTTATCAACTGAATAAGTATGTAATATATTATTGTAATAAACAAAAAATAATGTTTAGAATCATCATCATCACCATTTATTTATTCTTTTTTTATTTATGATTATAATTTATTATTATTAAAAAATTAATATATAATTGTAACATCATGAAGATAATTATTGTTTCTTGAGCTCATAAATGTATTGTATGGAATCCATACAATCTTCCTTCTTAAGTGTTTGATTGCTCTTCATTCGTCAAGCTTTGCTGCTCTCTGAATTTTGCATCATTAATACCATTATGATGCATGTATATATTTATATTAACAATAACGTTAATTGGAAATAAAGTAGTATTTTGGATTATTCTTAAAGTATTCATAAAAGGACTTTCTCCATAGAATAATACATTTCTTAAACCTCGGATACTGTATGAATGAGTGATAGCACAAGCATTTTTTGAAATACGTGCAACACTTTGCAACATTTTTGTACCATATTGAACACAGTTGTCAGTGTTTCTTGCAATAGTTCCAATAGCACCAGTAAAGTTGATGGATCTCAAGAAAGCGGATCCATTTTTCAAATAAGAGTTACGTAGACTGTCAGACATATTGATCTGGTTTTCTTTATTTTTTACTTGGAGATATTATACAGAACTACTGCTTAATCGAGTGACACATAGCATGATAACTGTCAGAATTATGATAAGAAACTCGATATCCCCGGGAATTACCGGATTTAAATTACAGTATGTGCAAATTTCTAGATATATTTCTATATATTGAAATTTTTATGAAATTTATTATTTTTATGCACAATATAGTATATATAGTATAGAAAATTTGAAAATAGAAAAATGCAGGGAATATACAAAAATATATGAAATACTCAAAGTACAGTATTCTTTATAATATTAGTGAATAAAACAAATTTTTGTCTAGGTCTTATTTCTTTAATTATGTTTGTAAAAATATAGATTTGTGTAAATATTCGCAATCTAATAATTGTTATTTACATTTCATGTTCATAAGAAGATTTATGAATTCGAATATTCCAATACTTTCGTGAACCATCATAATTGGGAACATTTTTTTTGCTACCGCCCTGTATAATTCACTTCGCCATCTATTCTTATATTTCTAATTCTTTGGTCTCAAAATTTACGTCGAGTATTCGTTCTATGTATTCTTTAAATCATAGCATTGTTTTTTGTATTGCTTATCGGATAAATAACATACGTGAGAGTACTTTTCTGTTTATTGTCTATAATTTGTTATATAATATATTATTATAATTAACATATGATATATTACTCTGCGGTAAATAACAGTTGGCAGTGTAAAGTAGATTAAAGATGTTTAATCAAAGCGGGGGACTACAAACTGGCACGTCGACTACTTCTAACCCAATGCAGGATTATGAGGTTGTCTCCCCACCTGATGATTCTGTCTCCAGTCTCGCATTTAGTCCTGCTTGTATTCCACAAAATTTCCTCGTTGCTGGCTCTTGGGATTACAACGTTCGCTGTTGGGAAGTCGAGCAATCTGGTAAAACTGTTCCTAAATCAATGCAATCTATGGCTGCTCCAGTTCTTGATGTTTGTTGGAGTGATGTAAGTTTATTAAATTTTTTATATTAAATTTAACTTTTTTAAGATCATGATATCTTTAAAGATTAATGTTTTCTTTGGGTTATTCAATTCAAAGTTCATTCCCTTTGAAACAGGATGGAACGAAAGTATTCATGGCAGGTTGCGACAAAACAGCAAAATGTTGGGATTTAGCTTCCAATCAGAGTATTCAAGTAGCACAACACGATGCACCTATTAAAACTTGTCATTGGATTAAAGCAACCACATATTCATGTCTTATGACTGGTTCTTGGGATAAAACCTTAAGAGTATGTTTATATTTTTGTTATTAAGAATTTATTATTATATATAGTCTATATATATATTGATAATGGAATACTTTACAGTTTTGGGATCTGCGAAGTCCTAAGCCAGCAATGACTATAAATTTAATTGAAAGATGTTACTGTGCTGATGTTGTAAATATATTCAATATTTATTCTTTATTATATTTGCAATGATTATTCTTTGGAAATTACAGCTAATATTTAATAATTGTTAAAGGATTATCCAATGGCAGCAGTAGGAACTGCTGGACGTGGATTGATAGTTTATCAATTGGAAGGCAGTCCTCGAGAGTATAAGACGGTAGAACTAAACTTAAAATATCAGTATCGATGTATCGCGATTTTTAGAGATAAAAAGAAAGTTCCAACTGGTTTTGCAATTGGCAGTACAGAGGGTCGTGTAGCCATACACCATCTGAATCTAGGTTCAAAAGAAAACTTCACTTTCAAATGTCATAGAACAAATGGAACCCCTAATGGATACCAAGATATTTATGCAGTCAGTATAAATTTGGTCGATCTATTTCTTGAATTTTTTAATATTCATTTTAATAACAAATATGAATTTTTGAACGTTTAGGTAAATGATATCGCATTTCATCCGGTTCATGGTACTATTGCAACCGTCGGAGGTGACGGTACGTTTGGATTTTGGGACAAAGATGCTAGAACTAAACTGAAGTCTTCAGAACCTATGGAGCAACCAATTACTCGATGTTGTTTCAATCACAATGGACAAATATTTGCATATGCGGTGTCATACGATTGGTCAAAAGTAATTATTAATCTTTCTATACAATTAAACTTTACATAATCAAATGAATATCTTCTTATTTTATACTTAAAATGGAATTACATATTCTATTTCAGGGTCATGAATACTATAATCCAGCAAAGAAGAACTCTATATTCCTTAGACCCTGCTTTGAAGAACTAAAACCTAAAGCGTCGCCATAAGAGGAACACTATACAATCAGGCTAAAAGGTTTCTGAATTCTGTGATGTTTTAAGATAATAGATTTTATAATTACAGAATATACTGTTTACATTAATAAATTATAGCTTTCCTATCTTCTTTTTAGTTATACAAGTTTTTCAATGATATTTCATTATAATACATTGTAAATAGTTTCGATATACAATACAATTGTAGTTTACATTTTTCATCATATATATATTTGACTATTTTTCACACAAGCTCATTGTACAAAGATGTATATACATACGAGAAGAGTCTTGTTCTTTTTTCACGAGTATAGAAATGTAAAAAAATAATTCCGATAAAAACTCTTACAATATCTTGAAACTGACACGAAAAATTAAGCTATTCTTTTTTGTTTAGTTAGTGTTTCTTGAAATAAAAATGATCAATGCATTTTAATCCTTTAAATGAATTAGCATTATCAATTTTAAAAACATTTGTTGAAATTAAAAATTGGACAAAAAGATTGTTGACTTTTAAATATGTTTTTTTCTATTGAATTGCTGACACATGTTAATAGCAAAAAGTAAATTTATACTTCTATTGTTTGTATATCATTTTCTACTTTAAAAAGGAAAAAAGGTGATTGAATAAGAAATATCTTAAAAGAGAAAACATCTCACTCATATGGATTTCCCATATTTTATCTTCGATCAACGTGACTCTTATGGTAACCTTTATACTTTATATATGTATAATTACGTGATTTAACGTTTATTAAAATGCTATGCTATCAAAGGTGTCTTCTTATGTAATTAAAAAAAAAAAAAAGACACAATCGTTTTTATAAGAAATACAACATTTAGTTTATTTTGCGAATTCCTAAGCAATAACTCCCTAACAATATCGCGAAAAAGAGTCCGATGGATCTATGTATTTCTTCAACGTATATTGTCCTATTCGATGTGTTTACAAAAATTAACATCTGCTCGATTGCGAGAGTCCCGTTACACGTTTCCCCAGAGAAGAAACGTTTGGAAATTGAAACTAATTAAAGGAAGTTTAAGGATATTAAAAGTTTGGAGAGTTGGGCGAATTGGACGTGATTTTGCGCTATATATCCAGAGGAAAAAGTAAAGAAAAAGGAAAAGAACGTTACATGACTTCCTTTTTAACATCACATTTCTCAAATGATTAATATTAAAACGATATTAATTAATGATTATTACTATCGATTAAGAATTAGATAATATAATTATTAATACTAATAGTGTACAACCATACGTTTTTTTTCCTGCGGGCGTTAAGGATATAACATCGTGAAATATTCTTCTTTTCCTCATATTTAGGCTCGTGTCTAATTGGTTTTTTGAATATTACTCTCTGTTTCGCATTCGTTCATTTTACATACACACCCACTCACACTGTTACATACAATACGTTTCTTTTTCTTTCTTTTTGTTTTTTTTCTTGTCTCACGTACAGATTCTAGGTTTCTGGCAGCTTTTTCTTACGCATAATATGAAATAAACACGTACTCGAAATACAGGCACACTTCTCCATCACTTTTTCATTTGCCTTTCTTCGTCATGGCAACAAATCGTTTTTGCCTTTTTTTTCTTCTCTACCCATATGTTTGAATTCTGCTTTAAGAGTAGAGCCGCTCTGAGTCGCAATTATATTACATATTTATTCCATCCCGCTGCATCCTCTTTTTTCATTTTTTCTCTAACGACGAATTACATTGAATTCTTATTCGTTATCTCTTAACTGTTAAGATCCTTAATTAAAGTGTCCGATTTTTTAAGTCTTCCTTTCCATCAGGAATTATCATTAAGCTCTGCATCTCCCTCGTTTTTTTTTTTTTTTTTTTTTTTTAAAGATCATTCAACAAAATAAACTCTAGCGACGAATCATCAGTAATTACATCGTTAATTTTACGTATATACATACGCCTTCAGTTTTAATATGTATATAGCGGAGTAAAAATTTATATACTAAATCTTGAGCGAAGATCAATCGATACTTTTACAATTGTTTTATCAATATTTTAATCATTTTTCTCATTTGTTGTTCATTTGGTTGTTTTTTTTCTATATTTCTTATATCTTTTTGTTTTGTCTTCGCTCTTAGATTTTCGTGCAAAATCACGCAAAATTTGCTCAACTTTGCAGAAATTTAGGCGAAACCGAATCCTTCGCTGCATTCGTGGATCGCTTTCAATAAATTCGTGCGAAGTTTGTCGTACGTTTCGTAAACGGGTAGATCTAGCTGATTGAAACTAAAAACGATAATATGAGAAATTAAGTTCAAGGTACGAAAGAATTTAAAAGAAAGATAAAATAGGAAAGATATTAATGTTAATTTACCATGTGTGTGCTGACGGAAGCCTATCTGTGGATCTATCCTCTCGATGAATTTGGAACTTTTGTATACCATTCATTCCTTCTAAAGCAGCAAAACCTTGTAACGGAACCTTCGAAGTTCCGGTGACGAATTGCAAAAATTTAGCTCTATCTGCTTGATCGAAACCTCGTAATGCTCGCCAGAACCATTGAATCTAAATTTCAAATAAACATATTTATTACTTTAACATCAGATTAAAAGAATACTTTTTAGATAAAAATAACTTGCTAAATACTTACTTGTAAGGAATTTGCATTATATTTATGATATTCAGTATTAGCTTTAAGGTCCTCGATATCTACATTGGGTAATCCACTAATTAACAATTCAAGTTCCTGTTCATTGAATATAGAGATCAGTCGTTTTGGAATAATATCGTAAAAACCTTCTAGGAACGCGTTTAATCTATAAGTAAATAAGAAATATTGTATATAATACGAATCTTTTTGATGCATAGAAAAGTTAAAATATTGAAATTAATCTTTATTTCACTTACTGTTTCCGTATTGCTCCAGTCATTTTCATTTGACATACAAGCCGAATGTACTCTAATTTTGTTTCTTCAGTAACTACGATATTACGACCGTTTGGTATTAAATCACGTACATCATTCACACCGAATTCGTTTACCTAGAAATGTGAATTGTGAAATTACGCACATTACGATTGTATTTGCCATATCACAATACAATAATGTAAGTAAATAAAAAATGGAATTTACCTCTGTAGAGAAGGTTAATTCGTATCCAAGATCAGCAATGTTGTGCTCTGTGAGATATACGAGTCCTTTGTAAAAACTATAATCCTCACTTTCCATATCTGTGTGTTTCACAAGTATTCCCAAAATGTGTTTGTAAAAACTGCGCGTGAAGTAACATTCTAATAGTTTGTTGTCATAAATTGCTTTAGCTGTAATAATAATCATAAATATTAATTATTTTCGTCATTCTTGTCGTTGAAAAAATAACGTTATTGAAAATATAAAAGAGTAAACTCACCGATAACTCGACCGACAAATTTATAATAACATAAATGATTAGGGTTGCAATGCGAGGAGGAATTTATCATGTATGTAACTCGATCTCCAGGACTTACGGTGAACAGAGCGTACATAGGATTAAAGATTTCTCTAGAGATAATAACGTACCACTCTCTAAGCAATCCTCCAGCGTCTTGTCCTTCTTCGCCTAAAATAGAATTGTTGTGAAATAACATTTCGTATAATGTTCATTTAAATGCAGGTTTTTATAAATGCAAGAAAAAAAAATAAAACTTAAATAGAGATACACATTATTCTCTAAATATTATAAAAAATACCTTTGAATATTTTGTACATTTTTACATATTATGTATATATCGCGCATGTATCTTGAAGGTGACTCAACTCAAACAAATTTTTAAAGAAAATAATTATTTTAGAGCTCATAGAAATATAGATTTGGATAGGCATCTGCAGTCTAGCAATGATCATTATACATTATTTACCTTCAAAGACGATGTAAAATCGGTTCTTCCATTCATCGGCATTACGCCTATGAAGCTCACGGAACGAATCTTCGAATACATTATTCCTGCGAACATGCACTGCCAGTTCTTCCCTACGAATACCTTCATCCATTCGTTCTAATTCTGTTCGGAAGTATCGTCTTTTAACGTCGAAATCAAGAACCCTTGTGTGATCCACTAACACAGAGAATGGTCCATCTGCTAAATGCGTCGTCGTTTGACGGAGAATTTGATTTAGAACGGTTCTGTGCGTCTCTGCAATAAAAATACAAAGAGTATGAGTAATATAGTATTATTATCATATTTATTCTATTATTATTACTATTATTATTATTAGTATCATTATTATTATTATTATATTATACCCGCAAATTTAAGGAACTTGAGTTGATCCGGTGGTAGCGTCTTCTGTGATGTAGGTTGTATATCCCAGGAAGTGTTAATAGTAGCTTCCGATTGAGACGTGCCTTCGTTGTCTGAGTAGATTGGAGAAACAGGTGTTAAGTCAGGAACAACCTCGCGAGTCTCTGTATTTGTACTTAGGTGACGATCGCGAGAAGTACTTGATGATGAATGTACTAGGAAAAATGCTTCTACGGCGGGCTATAGGATATAATACATAATGTATAATAAACTGTCTAAAGGAATATATGTATAAAGCAACATATAGAAAGTATAGATATTTTACCTGTAGTACTAAGACTGCATGTTGATCCGGAGTATACTCCAATTCTAATAAACAAGCGCTAAGTGTCTCCCACAGATGATCTAATACTAAGCTTTCACTTAATAATGGAAGCTTGTCTTCACCTACAAAATTTGACATCATAAAGTTAGTTAGATAACTATGGAAACTAACACAGCTCCTTGTTATATTTGTGAATATATAAAACAGTAAATTACCTGACTCTGAAGCTTGGTTAGTATTTCCAGTATCTACAGAACTTTCGGAACTTTGATTGGCTGAAAAAAAATATTAAAAATGAATTCGATAATTTTGTTACAATGATAATATTTCAGTAATAAAAATAGGATTCTTAAACATACATGTTTTCTTATTGTTCGCTAAACGTACTGCTTCCCTTATTTGTACAATCACTTTAAGTATTCTTAAGAAGAATGCCTGACTAGAAGTTTTGCTAACGAGAGCAGCCATGGATGGTAACTGAAGATCACTGCCAGCTTTAACTTTACTTGGTGCAGTTATAACTACATTCTCGTTGGTAAACCTGTAATAAATTATCACAATGTTAAAATATATATCGATATAAATAAAAAAGGAAGATAATTCGAAATACATACCTGTCTAAGAGAACCCAACGAGAACCGCCACTACTAGTTGAAGGTTGTTCTTCGATAGAATTTCGTCTGAGTTCACGATTCAAAACTTTTAACTCCATCAATAAATCTTTGATGTGCTCACAGACAACATTAGCCAATTCCATAGCACCTTCCAAGAGTAATTTCAATATCTGTGAAGAAATTATTCAAAACTAAATATATAATACATACTATAACGCATGAATAAATAAGATAGAATTTAATAAGGATATTACCAATTGTCTAGTAGGATCAGGACAATGAGACAAATTAAGCAATAAAGCTGTTGCATCTTCGAGTCCTTCCTCGGAACAACTTTTGCTTGTCAATACTTGTACAGCCAATTTCAGATGTTCTTCCGGCGCAGCGACGCTTTGTTCTTTGTTCACATCTGTTCTCTTGTTTTTATTTCCTTCCTGTCTACGATACGGATTCACTTCCGTTAATCCGATCGAAATTAGAGACAGCAATTTCAACACTTTGTCCGTCAGCTGGCTGCTACGTTTAATGACCGACCAGTTTAACATCGAAATTAATTGGCCAAAAGCGGAGGATTCAAAGGTAGTTGTATTATGTTCGGAATCATTTCCTAAGTTTGAGTTTGAATGAGATCTTGCAACAGATTTTCCTTTCTTCGAGGCACATGAGTCAAGTTTCAGCAGCATATCCCAAAAATCTGGTTGATCGCTTTTCCCAGGTTTCGATGTAGACTTACTTTTCGAACCGGTTTCTTCTTTATTACTTGAGTCTTTTTCTTTGTTACTTTCTTTCTCATCTGATTCTTTAGACTTAATTGGCACAAAATAGCCAGGAAAACCTTTAGCCAACGATATTAATAACTCTAACGTATGTCTGAAAAAATATAAGCATTACATTATAAAAAAATGTAAACATTTTATAAATAATCAATGATTACTAATCATTAAGGGATTTAATTAAGTTACCTGCATACTGTAGGTGCTGCTTGTGGATGAATAGCGATACTACTGCCTTGCCTTTCTGACTTTTTGCCACCATGCCTGACAATGTGGAAAACGTTTGCTCTGCATCCAAGTGCAGCATCAATACTAATATTCAACCATGACTGCGCACTGCTTCTTTGGTCAAATATTTTGGGGGCACTAAAAGAAATTTGAGATTAGAAGATTCGACACACTTAAACATAGGGTAACATGCTTTAGAGGGTTTATAAATATTTCTACAGATTATACAAATTTTATAAAAATATTAATATTATAAAAATCATTTATAAAGAATAAAAATGTCCTACCAGTAATCGTGGTGCATCATGGGCACTAAGCTTTTCCTCCTGAACTTTCCACCAAAATCCATGGCTATATCTTTATTTTCATCGTTACTTCTTTCCATGATACTTAGTAAGGCTCTAACTACCCATTCCCTTGTGCTACCATGATAGCAAAGATTCCTGATAACTCTATGAAGCCTTAATGTATTAATTTTTGGTTCATCTACAAACAGTAATACCAATACGCAAGCCATTGACTCATGATCCAACAATTGTCTGCCTCTGAGTCGTAGACCGGCTCCGTGATGCGTTATAGGGTCACCATGTGACCATGGCTGCCATCCTCTTTGTGCTACTGTGTGAATCGCATAACGCGTACCTCCACCTCTACCTATTATTTTGTTTCGCGTTCAATTAGTTCTTCTAATTAAGTTTTTCAAATATAAATAAGAAAGGGAAATTGTTAATGAATAATAATTATTATTTACCTCTACCAGAATTCCGTAATATACTGGACAAGGCAGCATTTCCTTGGCTAACGTGATTAAGGAATCGATCTTGCATTATGTGTCTATTTCGAGCTTCCCATTCTCTTCGAAGGTTCTGAGCCTCTTGGGCTAGATCTGGCGGAAGAACTGATATTTGCGATTCTTCCATATCAGTCAAAATCTGTAAATATAAAAAAATTAGAATATTCAAATATTATACATAAAAGTATTCTAATAAAATAGGGGTAAAAACAATTATTTACTGACCGCTTGTCGAAGGGAAGGTTGCAAATTTTGGAAGAATGCAGCTGCATCAACTGGATCTTCTGGATTAGCGCTTGCAGCTGCATGTCGTTGTTGTTCCAAACGTTGTTGCGCGAGAACTTCTTCTTGGATCGCTGGAGGTAAAGCTGCTAAGAATTCCGGATTAACTTCAACCGGACCTGTTAATTCTTCAACTACAGTTGCCTGCGCTCGTTGTCGAATTCGTTGAAGCCTACAAAAATTTCAAGTTACAAACATTACAGATTTCAAGACCGAATGTTAAGTTATCTATTCGAATATATTTAATAATATATAAAATATTACTCTTTTTATATCTATATATCTACTGTACAGATACTTTTATTTCTCACTTTCATTAAATCTAGTATATAGATACCTAAGTTGCTCAGCGATAACTTCATCGCGCATATCTTCTGGTAACGCGGCTAAGAAAGAAGGATCTACGCCATCGGGTAATTGTTGTTCTTGAGACTGTTGGTTTGGTTGTTGTCGTTGCTGCGATTGTTCTTGGGACTGTTGTGGTTCTTGCTGTTGTTGTTGTTGTTGTTGTTGTGGAGGTAATTGTTGCTGTTGTTCTGATGTTCCTGAATTAACATTTTCTGATGCAGAAGTGGTAGGTCCTTGATTGAGTATGTTCGCACTATATCAGAAAAGAAAATAAATTTTTTACAAACATCTTTCTGACTTGATACGAATACAAAATAAAGCTGTTTACTTTCGTTCGACATTCGATTGACTGTCGTCGGTAAGGATTCTTATCCATTCAGACGAGTCACTTTCTCTCAGTAAGTCTTCGTTAGGTTCCTGACTGAAATCGACAACTATGGATGTGTTGGGTCGACTAGTAGATGTTTCATTAGTATTAGGTCCTTCAACAGTACGTTCAGATTGTCCTGTAATAAAAATCATTTATATTGTTAAAAAAACTCTTGTATCCGAGAAGGAAATGATTAGTCTATAAAATGAATCTCAAATAAATTAAATTACTTAGTCTGCTTGCTTCAGATGCGCAAGGCCCAAGCACGGAATCCACTATACTTTCGGCAAGTTCTAAAGTTGGATTTCTATTGCTCATTCGAGGATCTCTGGGTTCTGCTGGTTGTTCTTCCGGTGGTGGAGGCGGAGGTCGTTCTTCATCTTCTTGTATTGTTGCATCCATTTCACCAGTCACATCTAATAGTCAATATTTAATGTATAATATGCAGTCTTATTGCAAAATTTAACTAACTAGAAATGTATGAAAATTATACCGATTATATCTTCATCGAGAGCACGTTCTAATCGTGTCGTTTCTACGCAAGTTTCAAATCTAGGAACAAAATTATTCGTATCTTCCCTTTGTGATGTTGATGCAGTTGATATTTGTTCATCCATGGATATTATAGCGGAAGAACCAGCTAAAAAAATATTATTGAAAATAAACATATATTATATAAGCTATTTGTAAAATACAATTAAAATGATTAGTTACAATTAACGTACATTCTGTATTATTTAAATGATCCTTCCCATCTTTGTTATCCTTTTCATTCTTTTTCTCAGAAGCATATTGCATTTTACGTCTTTCTCGTCGCTCTCCCAATTCTGCGTTCCTGCGTTTTTCCAGTTCAGGAATTAATTTATGTACAACACCTGTAAGACAATTACAGTTTATTTTATCAAGTTTCATCTTTCATAAAAAAAAAAATTAAATTTACGAATTTCTTTCCAATCTTGCTACTTACCAACACAACAATCCGTCTGAGAATCTCCATCTAATAATTTGCTTTCTTCGATCCACCAATGTAAAGCAGTAGGAGTATTATTCACAGTGGTTGCAAGACTAGACCCGAAAAGATAGCCAGATTGATCCTAAAATAATTTTTATAAATGAAGAAACATCTAGAATAAATTAATACCATTTAACAATCACAATCTACGAACCACAAAGTCTATTTGTTCATCTTCTTGGTTTGTCAATATTCCAACACCATCCATTACAACAACACGAGTATCCCGAAAACTGGAAGCCAGAACCTGACTGGCAGATAATGGAATCGCTTGTGCAGCCGGGCCTAACAATCTATAATTACAAATATAATATTATTGCATACTTTTATAGATGAAACCAGTTTTTCTTTTCATATAAACTTTATGTTCTGTGTTTTAATTTCATTTTTACGTAAAATTCATCTGAATATATTTAATACAATTAAGCTCGAATTAATTTACCTTTGTAATATTACTGGTGGATTTGGATTTCGTGGATTTGGTAATTGAAGATACTGATATCTCCGTGGTCGTACAGCTCTCTGACCTCTTGTATTAGTAGCGTCCAAACCGCTTTGTGGTATTAGCAACGAATGAGAATTAATACCTGCACAAATAAACAAAAATTCCATATTACCTATTTAATCATTCTATACAACTTTTTTGTTATCGTTATTAAAAATCATTATATATTGTGATTTTATGCTCACCACTACTTTCAGAAATTGAAGGAGGATTTTCAAATAAACCCAAAGGAAGAGGAAACGTTGTACTCCATGGAAGACTAGATCGTGGTGTGACCGTAGTCGAAGAGTTCACGTTGTCCTGATTATCGATATTATGTCGAATCATTACAACACTACTACCGTCACGATCCGCCGATGGAATCATTCTGAATACACCACTTTCCCCTACGTCCTCGTAAAATTCAATTCCATCTTCCTCGTAATTTGAGGACCCTTCTTCTTCCTCCTCTTCTTCTTCCTCGTTTTCTTCTCCTGATAAACAACGTTTTAATATTTATTCATACAGTCCAATCGAAGAAAAGTTTCCATTACGTATATAAAAGATGATAAAATTACCATCATCCTCTTCTTCTTCCTCTTCATCCTCATCATCCTGTACTTCATCTTCGTTATCGTCAGATGGGTTGCTATCTGAGTCTGAATCGGAACTCATCAAATCCTCCTAGAAAATATAATTGTATTCCCATAAAATAAAAATCTTATAAAATACTTAATTTATATGTTATTACATATTATTGTACTTAAAAAAATATTCAGAAATCACTATGTTCTATACTTTTTATTTTGCAAGACAAAATTTAATAAACATCTTATTTTTTATTTCAAAAGTAATTTTATTAGAAAGATGAACTTTTCAAAATAGATATAGGTTGAACTCCTACCGTAGCATCCCGTGTTGGATCGAAGTCGGCTTCCCCGTCTCGTATCGCAAGGCTCTCCTCGTCAATGTCCATTGGCCTGTGCGGTCGGGAAGACTGATCTTCCGTCACGCCCGGGCCATCCCTGGAAAATAGTACACTATTTGATTATAAGTACAGTAGCTTATATGAACTTAAAATTATGTATTGTATAAAAATACACACACACGCGCGCGTACACACACAGTTTACGTTAATATTTCATAGAAATAATTTCACAAAAATGAAAAACATTATATATGATTACCTTTCAAGAAGCTGATCCATAATATCTTCTAAAGCAGCTTCGTCCTCGTGCACTTGGCTTTCTGAGGTGGGCTCCAGACTCTCTGCAGTAACAGATATATCATGTTCCGTATTCTCTACGTCCTCGTTTGTTTCCTCTCCAACAGCATGTGTTGCTTCCGATGTTGTAGTCCCTGTTTGTTCTCCAATAGGCTCCTCTTGAACTGTTCTACCTTTTGGTTTGGAAAATTTGCTATTGACAGTTCCTGGCATTGGTTGATTTATGATTCTTGAAAGTGTTTCCAAAGGTTTCAAAGCTGCATTGATCGTAGCAGCCATATTTGGACTTGAGAGATCCAAACTGTGTGGAATCTTTGCCAAGTCAGTGATTATTCCTTTTCTCAGCATAATTCTCACAATATAGTTGACATTGTTATACTGGTGCATCTTCAAGGAGGTCCTCAACTGATTGTAGGAAGTTGGTGGGCAACTATCAATCATTGTAGAAATCAAACCAACCAATAATTGAAGCTGTGCATGCTTCTCATTGCTTTCAGGAAGAGCTAGGGTTCTTGTTAGAGCTGCTTTCACTTCAGTCACTAAAGTAGTTTGAACGTCTGGGGAATGATTGCAGGAGGCAATAGCAGCTATCAACATCCTTGCCATACTACTGCACTGTTTGTCAGTTGAATTCTCTGGTGACATTGGTAGAAGCTTGTCAAGAAGAAAAGCAAGAGCTGTTGTGTATTCAGGTACCATTTCACTTTGTCCTGCTCGATACACATGCTCTGTGATTAAGCTTGCAACTGCACTGTATGAACGAACAGTTTCTGCAAGTATCTTTAGAATAGCAGATTTTGTCAGCAAAGGTTTTTCTGCCTCTTCTGGTTCCACTTTACTGTTATTACTGCTGTCTGAATAAATCTTCATTGGTATTATTTGAGAGACTTGATCCTCATCGTCAATCGTATCATTTGGTGTCGTTGCGTTATTTCTGAGAACATCTCGTCGAGAAGATGAACTTGCTGCATTGGAGTAGGTTAGCTTCTTCTCTGGACTCCTCGTTGGTGTAGAGGACTTTTCATCAGAAACAACTGGCATAGGTTTTATAAGAGCATTCAGAAGATCCTTCACAACGGATATCGAGGCTTTCTCCACCATTGGCATCACTGATGAATGACTTGGTGGAAGAGCTTTTACAATCAATCTAGTGTCGTCATCTTCTTTCCCTAATAAACGGATGTCAACTCTTAAAATGTTTTCACAAACCTCTCTATAAACTTCTGGATTGCGGCAGACGGCACTGTTGATCTGACGTGTCATAAACAAAATTTCTTTACATGCTGGAGGAATATTGCCTTGAGTGCGACTACGAATTACTTTCTCCATGGCTAGCCGAAGAGTACATGGTTCCTCTAAAGCATGTCTTATTAAGAGGGTACTCAAAGTTATGCAACCAATGAAACTGCTTGCCTGAGACATTTCTAGAAGGAGTCTCACACCACCTTCTCGAACAAATATTTCGGCGTTCTCGTAATCTCTTGTAAGTCGCAGACATACTTTCATAGATGCATGCAAAGCATCGCGATCCACTGGAATAGCCATCAGTCTTACACAGGCACGTATAATGCTTGGCGCCATGCTAGGATCTAATCCTTGCAGTACTGTATTCCGTTTGTCTTCCACTCGATTTTCATCAGTGTCCATAGTCGAATCAGAACCAGAACCACCGCCCTCGTTTCCAGTATGCAATTTAAAGCCCATCGTAATGGGTCTTCTGTTACCGCTCTCTTCATTAACTTGAGTCATGCAAGAAAAGTTTATCACATATCTTCGCCTGTTACATGTTACTCTAGTGCTAGATTCGCCAGCCCAGTATGCATCATTAATTATTCGATTATTCACTGGTGAATATAAATTCCATTTTCCTGTGCTCAGATCAAACCACTTCCACATTCTAGTTGTTACCTTGTACATCAATTCTTTCCTCTTTGTTAGTACTGCCACTTTCTCTAACCGCTCGATCAGTAACAACAAAGGTGCAAGCCATTTCCTAGTTTTCGCAGATGATGCATCCTTATTACCTTCTTTAACAATCTTACTTTTACTCGCTGTTAGTGGACCCTCGCTCACCACTAGCAAACGTACAAGTTTGTTCAAAATAGCATACTCTTCCACGATCTGAGCGCAGGGTACACGCATTTCTTGGAATGTTGCCTCGAAGAACATCGTATACAGGTAAATACGTCCTGTAACTTTGTTAGCTTCTTTACATTCCACTAATTTCACTCCAGCGTTCGGATCGTTGCTCTCAGCAACTTCTATCAAATAATCTACTAGACTACCAATTTCTTTCATGAGTTGTCGTAACATATTATCACGCCATTCATCTCCATTTCTTTTAGCGATAGCGACTAGCAAATCGCATATTCTGTATACAGTATCAGGCATGAGATCTAGTAAATTCAAGCACTGACTTAAGGCGTTCTGTGTGAATTTGTCTATGCTCTCTGTAATAGTGGTAGTCTCGCGCGCAGTAGATTCTTCTGCGCTGAAAACTTTTCGCGTTTCCGTCGTTTCTCCAAGCGACATCGCTATCGCGTGCATTATCTGATCATCGTCTACCAATTCCAAATCCATTATCAGGTCTTGTCCACTTACATCACCTGTTGGCACATCTGATCTACGTAAGGTAGCAGGATTACTTAGCAAGTAATCAGTGGCTTGTTCAACTGTCAAAGTATGAAGCAAAGCTTCTATGCAATGAGCTCTACTGAAGCCCATGTCCATCAGCTGTCTGAGATGCTCTGGATTTACATCAGCTTCTGGTTCATCTCTACGATCAGATATTGCTCCACCTCTTCCAATTCCACTAGTTCCACTGGTGCTACCACTAATAGCTGCTTCGCTGTTTTCTTCTTTCTCAGCGTGTTCCTATAAAATGATAGTGTTAAATAATCGTGGTATTTTGATTTAGTATTGCGCAAATATTTAAAATATATGTACCTTAATGATCTGTTCACTTCGTAGAATATGTCGTAAAATAGATAATATAAGTTCTGTCATGTGAACTCCATAATTTTTCAAGGGTTTTTTTCCCCACATTAGCATCACTGCCTCAAAAGCTTCCTTGTGAATATCCGTGAGGTATTTTATAGGATCAAATGTTTCATACACCTTGTATATTCCAGTGCATTTTGAAGAAACAACGTATGGTGAATCAAGGAGTGTTTTAGGGTTCACCATTTTTTCTAAGATCATCAGCCATCCATCTAAGAATTCTCCAGTACAATCAGGCAAATTCGGGTGTTCTAATCCCTCAGACAATGGAAACTGTCCTCCTCCAGATAATACCCAATGAAAAGCACTAAAAATATACAAAAATATCGAGTGATTTAAAGCTGCTTTTTATATAAACTTATACAAAGTATTCAACGAAATGATGTGCACGAGTTTTCAAATACTTCCGATAATGTTGCACCAAAATATTTCAAACAAAAGTTGATCTGTTTTGAATCAGCTGCAAATTGCAATATTTAAAATGTGTCAAAAAGTGTTTCTTCCTATAAAATATCAAGGTCAGCTTCACTGTTTTAAATGAGATGATGTATTTTTGATTTCATAGCATTGTAGTACATAGTAATACACAGACATAGTAACTCATGTCAAAAGGAGTTCAGTGACTTACAATACTATCACCTTCAGATAACCTTGAGTTCAGAAATCTTAGATTTATTAATTCATAGGAACATTAACATGTGAAATTTGGGTTAAAAGGACATTATCAGATCTTGATTTTTTATAGACAGAAGCATTTTTTGGCAATTTTAAGTATTTCAATTTGTAGCTAATTCAAAATAGATCAACTTTTGGTTGAAACATTTTTTTGTTACATTATCAAAAGTGTTTAAAAAATCGCACTGAATACCACATATTAAAGATTCTGAAGATAAATTTACTTACGCAAAGAATGCGTTTTGTCCGCCTAGTTTGACGAACTTTTGAAGCATCAGATGAAATGGATAACCTTTTTCGTCAAATAGTGCAGGAGACACGAAACTCAGAGTGCACATCAAAAAAGTCACTTGAAGTTTTGGTACAGTTGATGGTGGTAATTTGTCCCATGATAATCCACGAATTAATACGCAATTTAAAGCAGTTGCTACACTTCTAGATGCTTGTGAGGGAAGAGCTGGTATTGGAGGCACTTGTTGTCCTCTACGTTGTCTGATTGGGGAGCCCATACAAAGCTGAATAAATTTTAGCAATTATTAAATACGAGAATGCAAATTATACAAAATTCAAAAATTTAAATGTTAGGTTTTATGTACCTTTACAAGTATGGCAAAGAGTTCTGCCAATGCTCTGCCCATTTTGGATGTAAGTCCCAGCAAGTGCTTAGGGTATGTGATTCGATGAGAGTTTGGAGATATTCTTCCTGTAGTGACACTTGGTTTCTCATCCACTTCCATAGGTACAGGAGGTGGGTCCGTACTTAAAGCTTCCATGGCTGTAGTCATTCCATTACTTCCCATATCCGAGGAGGCACCACCAGACCAACCGCTACTTTCGCCCTCGTTCGTTGGTTCAGGACGTATTAATTTATCCATATCTTCTTTCCCAAAGTCACAGCCAGCTGGGATAAAATCTTCCGTGGTGAGAGCTAATAACGCTGTGCTTTCCCAAATCAGAGCTGTATATAGCTCCGACAGACCTTTCAAAACAGTCAGACCAAGCTCTGAGCCCCAGTGATTCATAGCCAAGTTTCTGATTTCGCTCTGGCTAGTGCGACATACTTGCGCAAACATTATTATGTATCCGTAAGCCGCATTCATAGCATGAAGTAAAGGCGTTGCCGTATCACTGGTAAAGGCTGTTTCCAGATTCGGAGCATTGACAAGCTCATGTAACAAAACAGATCCTCCTGGAGCTTCCATATAATTGTACAATGGTTTCAATAGATTCAGAACTTCGTTTAACTGGGACAAACCAGTTTTAAGAACAAGCGGCTCATGTGCGAGATTTAAAATACTTTTACAAACTGTTGCTACAGCTTGCGCTGTTTGCGCAACCGAATGATCGACAGGAAGATTGGGTAGTCCCAGGATTGATAATAGTGGCACCAGGCCTTTTTGTGCAACGAACTCTCTGCAGTGATCGTCCGTCGAATTGTTACTTAAAATAGCGTCAACGAATTTTGTAACATTCTGTATGTATTCCATCAAAGCTATTGGAGTCTTCTCCCTGGGTTGAGGTGGTGGAACTGGTTGAGCAGTGGACGACGAACACTGTTCTTCGCGTTGTGGGTGAGAACTTGTACTGGCTTCTTCTTCATCTTCTTCTTCTTCGTCGCTACTACTTCCACTTCCACCGCCTCCCCCTCCGCCAGAATCTCCAACTCCAACTCCAACCGACTGTCCAGAAGATTGACGATTACCAGGAGTCGTATTCGATTGGGAATTGTCGAATTTATCTTCAGCTTGTAAGCATATATAACGAGGATCACAACCCAATACGCAAAGTTCTTCTAGTAGCTATACACACAAAAAAATTAAATATTATCGATATAAATATTATATACATAATGTAGCATTATTATAATTCACATCATATTAATTTGCCGATTCTAAATTTAATAAATATTATGCAAAGTATATTTGAAGAATACATTACATGAAAGAGAAACACGTAATACCTTTATAACAGCAGCAATTGCGTCAACTTTCAAACTTGGCTGATGTCTCATTAACTCATCCATTGCGTTACCTAAATTCGAAGCTGTATCACCCAAAGGATCTGTGCTTCGACGTCGATTCATCGCAGGCAGATAAAGTGGAGACAATAATACTTTAAACAAGCGTTCGAAAGGACGTCGCTTTACAAACGATTCCAGACCACGTTGATTCAAACACAAAGCACTAAACACATTAGGCAGTGATCCCAGTACTTCTCTACTAGCAGGAATCTGTACACAATATTAAAATATTGATAAACATTTTAGTAATATATTGTACTATATATTACCTAAAACAAATGATCAGTTTAATTACCTCTTTAATTAATAAAGCATGTAATACGAGATCAGTTAATCCATTATCTTGCAAGGATGATAATAAAGATGGTTCTTGGAAAACATATACTGTTACAGCATCCGTTGCAATAAGGAACAGAGAAGGACCATAATATTCTGAATTACTGATAATATGTCTTAAAGAAGAAGGTAAAGTACCCTCCATAACGTGTCGAATACTATCAGAGAATGTGGGATCTTGGATAATTTTCTTAATAAAATTTAACAACGCCTTCAGAAGTGTAACTCGCTGTGGCAGGCAAGTTTTTCCGGTCTTTCCAGCCGAATAATCTGGCATTTGTTCGTTTTTATCGTCAGTTTTGGAACTCATATTTTCATCTTCTGAAAATTCCATGGGATTTGACGATTCCTCGCGTTCATCATACGCACGTGAAGACGTAGAATTTTCATCGCGATCCATGGACCTTTCACGAGTGGCTTGTGAATTATCCTGGTAATGTATTGGCTCTATTTCAAAAGGTTGTTCCTTCCTACAAACATTCACTTCCATATCGAGTCGATTAATAAAACTCGCTAAACCACCATGAGCTTGGAATCCTTGCATGTCTATATTCGTTATTAAATCTATAACGCGAACTGCCCTTGTTACGAACTGTAAAAAAGAAAATAGATAATTGAATTCAAAAGTTTTATGCAATTAGATATACAATAAAAATTATAGAAAAATCTTACCGTTAGATGTTCAAACTCGCTACCAGGCCAATTCATAATTTTTAACAAGCTTTCCATCATCCCACAACTAACAAGAGCTTCGCAACCCGCTTCGTAACTCGAAAGATGATAAAGAAAGCTAAACAATGCTGTTGCAAGCGATAAAGGGAACGGTTGTCCTTCAGATTGTGGAGAAATCAGTGTTGAAATACACGTGCGAATTAATACGGGGAAAAATCCGTGATATGAGTTAGCTCCAGTAACGTCGATTATCATATTTAGCCTTGAACTAGGTTTTCTGAAAAATAATTGAAATTGATCGTCCAATAGGTATCGAAAGTTTCATGAGAAATGAAATAGAAAAATTATATTTGCATCAACATACGTTAAACTTTCACTTACTTTGGAAAATGTGGATTACGGTCTAAGTGAATAATACTAGTAAGAGTTCGTAGTGCGGCTGCCCGTAATTCAACAAGATGTGCGTGTGGAAGTTCCAGTAATTCAACTAATTCTTCTAAAAGCCCAGGATGCAGCAAACTATGTGCATTTTCTTCAAGTTCGCTATTATATACAAGTATGGATAATGCTTGCAGCCGAGCGTGTACACATTGCAATCGTCTTCGATAGTCAGAGAAACTGTGTGCCAGTCTTATATGTGTGAATAACGCAATCTAAAAGAGGAAAAGAAAACAATAAACTTAAATATTTATTCACTCATTAAATAATTATATACATTAAATATTAAATACCGAATTAAATATTGAAAGAAATAACATTTACCTGTCGATCTTGAGGTACGTTATTAACTTTTAATAAATCATTCATAATTTGTGCTGGTGTTTTACCCAGTTTATCCACATTTTCTATATGTATACACGTTACAAAATTTGTCTGTCCAGATTTTTTTGTACCAGTGGTTGATGTGGCATTGGTGTCTGTTGAAGGATTTTCTGCATAAAATTCAAAATGCAATGTTGTGGCACTTGTTGGAAGTGGCTGAAAAAATTATATGAAAAGATTGTAGTCCATTGGAGCATATCTTAAAGGTGGCTGTTGGTTATGGAATTTTGATTACCTTGTCTGGATACTCTTTACAACATTCTGCTAAACCAAATCCATTTTCTTTACCACCCCAACTCTAGAATGTAAAAATTACGTTTAGTATTCTTGTGAACTTGCAGTATTCTAATAAAGTGCTAATCAATCAATGCATATGCCTCACCTCTGCTAAAAGAGTAAGTCTACTTAATAAAGCTTGCCTCTTGTCACTGTTTAAACGTGCAATAAAATTGCTACGTTTACTGAACATGTAAAGAATATTTAATACACCAAGGACAACATGCATGTCACAGCTTGATAACAAAGTTACAAGATGTTCCATACTACTGTATAAATGTCGCGAGTATGAGTGTTCGATTAACAACGTTGTAAGATGGAGAACCCAGAGGAGAAGTTCTTTTGCCTATAAAAAGTGAAATAAATATGCAATAAAAACATTGATCATTCTAATCACTTTCCTAAATATTTATACACATAATAGTAAATGTTACTATGAATAATGGTTTGTAAGAAGCTTGGCAATTACTTCTCTGTTCTGAGGGAGATCACAGGCTAATTCCCATGGATTATCTGGACTTTTAGCTGCAGCTTCTTCCAAAATACTATCACTAAGATCCAATACATCGACCCAATGAAAGAGTTCACATTTACCGAAAGTCCATGCATCTATTTGCTTCAACTCCTCTAGCAATTCTGCATGGGAGCATGAGCGCAACTTGTTTATAAGCGCCTGACATTTTGCCGGCTGAAAATTTATTCATGGGTGCAACCGTTATTCAACATATTCTTCAACATTTTTTATTAGAAATATTTATTTAAAAATATATGTCATTAAAATATTACTTACTGCTTCTGATGTGTACTTTCTCAACCTATTCCGATCAATTTTCATTTTGGCGGATAAAAGGTTCCTTTAACAATTTAAATTCTGAAACAATGATTTTATAATACATTTATAAAAGATTGGTACAATTTCCATTTAATGCAAATATGATATAAAACAATGTATTAATGTACAATGACCTATTATATTTTTAAGCATAACTACTAAATTTTAATAATCATAATCAATGTCAATTGTTACACAATAAATTTTTCATCTCATCTTTTTATTGTCAATAATTTTCATTACGTCATTAATAAAAAGATCTAACTTATATAATATTTAACTCATCATATTAAATAAGGACCATAAATTTACTAATCAATAAATACAATCATATTAATAGAGTACACAAAAACAAATTTATATTTCCAAAATTAAATTTATGCTCTGCAACATATTAAATAATATTTCTTAGAATGTTAAAGTATTTCACAAATTTTTCTTGTATTGCATAAATATGATCTTTATTACGAAATTTTTATTCCGTATGAATCATAAACATTCGTTAATTCATTGAACAAACAAAATTTTATTAAAACGATAAAATAATACGAAATAAAAAAGTCATTATAATTTCTGTGTCAATTAAAAGAATTGTCCATATGGTTTTTTAAAGATAATGTAGTCACCAAAAATAGAATCATTGTCATTAATACGCGAACACCTTGGAATCAATAATTTTGTTCACCTATTATCTAACAAAAAAGTTTGCTACGAAAACGACATAACGTCACGAAAATTTGTATCGATTAAAAAATCTCGAAATAGGGAGCACAGTTTGGTTATACTGCGATATTCGATATTCGAAGCGACAATGACGTTGTAAACCTCATGATAAGTTTTGAAAACATGACAAATCGTGACAAATCGTGACAAATCGTGACAAATCGTGACAAAACGTACCATCGACATAAATAGTTATTTGTTAGAATCTATATAAGGGAATCGTATAATCGTCGATTATAAAAAAGTGAGAAAAAAAGGATCTGAGTAAACAAAGGAATCCTCTAGAAAAAAAAACGCAGAAACATCGTGGTGAAAATTTAAATGTTTTAGAGGTTTGGACCGTTAGAAGGACGATAGGAGCGAAAATAGGCTGTATTCTCGTTAAGATGCAGAGTCATCGGTTTCTAGGGCCTAACCTAACTTAAGATTCGTTCGACTAGTGCAAAATAATAACAAAGGGATAATACCTGCAAAAACATCTTAAAACAATTAGGTATAGTCTAAAATTGACAAATCATACTGACAAATGATTTAAAAGCGATAAAATAAAAAAAAACCAGAGGCATAGTAATACGCAAAAGTGGTGAAAGCAGAGATGCACTCGTGGCACGAAACTTACCTATAGATAAGCCGACAAGGATTTGATAGAGTCGTCCTTGTCGTATGGCCTTTCAATAAATTCGAGGTCGGAACGATGCGGCATCACGGCCGTGGAAAACCGTTCCCTCGGTGGTTTTTCTTAACCACCTTGATCGTCTTCGATTCCAATTATATTATTTCAGCGAAGGTCAATAAGAGACGCCGTTATTAAATTTCGTAATAAATTGGTAAGAGAAAAAAAATTGAATTCACAAGAGCGAAAAAATGTAAACCGAATGATTTGAAATGAACGAGAATCGACCAGTTTCCGTGAAGATAGGTATCGAACTAGAGAATCAAAACAAAACTTAAACGTGAATAGGAGCCGCGATCCTCTTCTATCGCTTAGCGCCAATCGGAGTACCGATCACCGCCATTTTACCGAGGCTTTTCGCGGAGGATCGTCCACCTTTCTCCTTTTTTTAACCTTCTCCTTTTTCGTGTTCCGCTTTCACGTATACGCAAGCTTCTCGAATAATCTTGACCAGAAAAGTTCACGACCTTCACGGGACACTGCACACAACACCTTGCGTAAACCACGGGTTAGAAGATTCAACGAGCAACGATTTTTATTGTACACTGAATATACACCGCACACTGGCTGCTTGTGTACGCACACTCTCGTATATATATATATCACTATAGACAAGATTCGCGGAACAAGGCAACACTGCTTAACCACTGCTAGCTGGCTCGCATCTTTCTTCCAGATATTCCTCAAAATCGTACGTTTGCATTCTCGAGCTGCGCAGTAGAAAGGTCCAGTATTTGTTATATGACGAACGAACTGTGTGTCCTACTATTTCCACTGAATTTCTCTGATTCGTTGACTGTCGATGATACTCTACGTGGTGATAGGACGCTTCGTAACTATCCGTAACTGTTCTTCATTATATGTCGACGACGACGACACATGCGTCTAGAAACGAAATTTACCGATGCGTCACAAAATTGCACAATGTGAATGGGTCTTAAGGTCATTATTAACACACCGACTCGTGGCTCCTCACTTTTAGCCAATCCCCGACAAACTTTCCATTGTACGTACATCTGATTGAACGAACGTACAAAGGATTCTCTACCTTTTGTACGCAAGCTGGACCCGTTTAATTATTCCTTTGAAACTGCGCAGTATGAAGAGCAAAAATATATGTAACAATGAACGCTTCCTTTCTTTTATAAAAGAATTGCTATGATTTTGCCCATGAATATTGGCAACGTTTTGTCAAATGTTACTACGTTTTAATTATAAGAAAAAATTTTATTCGGTCGTTTTAATTTGCTGAAAATGTGATTTGGAAGAATTTAAGTAAATTGAAAATCTACATATTATGAAATTTGCTATTTTCATATTTGGCATTTTTATGCAAATCAAATGTTTAAAAGGCATCTTTATTTTTTTACGAAAACAGCAAAATTATGATAATGATATTTTCTTTCTTTTATAGAAAATAACAAGCCTGATTAAAGTTGTAAATGTTAGTTACCGTTGTACTAAAAGTTACTACATTTTAAGAAAAATTTTTGTTCGATCATTTAAGTATACCTTAATTTGTTAAAGTCATGCATGGAGAATTAAACATTTTTTCCTTTAAAAATTTTAAATTTATACATGATTCACATATTTTAAAATATTGTATCGTGGTAATAAATGTAATTTTCATATATATCAAATGTTCATTCGATACTAAACATTTGTAGCCTACGTCTGAAATGTTTTTTAAAAGCTCCAAGATTTAGTAACTTAACAGTGATATATTCTAGTACTTTATTGATAAGTTGGTATCAGTTGGATGCACTATCTAATGTAGATAGATTTGATTTGAATCAAATCATCGATATTTTATGTAACATTGCGACATTAAATGGCATAAAATTATTTGTGGACATGAAAAGCAAGTGGGAAAGATATGAAAAGGACATTTTTTTCATTTTTTCATTTAAATATTTATATCTATGAAATTTTATAACAAAATGTCTAATATAATGCAAAAATACATATTTAATCCAGAACCAAATAAAAGGACAATTTTAATAACATGGAATAATTGATTATTGAAGTTTAAAACTGTTTTTCATGTTCTTCCTCTGTAATTTTTTTACACGAGAAAGCTATTTCTATAAAAATTCTATCTAACAATATCTAAACAGAAACAATACGGGGACAATTTATGTGCGGTACTGCTTTCTATGGAAAGCGGTTTTCTCAAATGATTACTAAATTTTTATTCTTTTCACTGAATTCATAATGATGTCGCTTTAACGTTTCGTTGAATGAGATTTCTAATGAGGCTTTTGACGGTTTTCACGCTGTACACTGATAATTTACAAGTGTTCCGTGACGGAACTTTAAGTAAGAGAAGATCTTCTAACACTTATAAGGATGTACACTGCGGCATCCCTTTTAGACGGAAGTCAGAATTCGAGTGAGTACCAAACTATCGATTTAGATATTCTGTTCTTCTAAAAACATATATATAATTTTTCTGAAGAGAAATAATAATTTTCCAAATAATAAATACGTATTTGTAATTCACCGTAGAAGTACTAACATTAACTCGTATCTTATTCATACATACACACATACATAACACACATCCTAATTCATTATTGTATTATATGTCTTTTCTATATATACATTTATATTCAATCATTAATTAACAATACATATTTAACCATTTAAGAGTTCACTAAAACAATCAAGTATGGTAAAAAGCTCCATATTTTTTTATGAGAATATTACTTTATTAAATTGCTTGTAATTGCTATAAATAATATAGAAATACTCTTTACCTATAGTATAATTTTTTCTTATCTCTTTTCATAGTTACTTCTTGCATAATAAACTTTAAAACAAAGAATGTACAAACCAATATCACAATCTAGATTACCACGATGTTTGTTTCTTTCCAAAGTCTCTTTTCATTTATACATTTTATTACAGTAAATAAGACATTTGCATAAATATACATAGTCTATCGATGAACATATAATAACGTTTCAGGATGTTTAGATTGATCTTGATATTTTGTCTCATCGTTCACGTTTGCGCAACGAAAGCTCACGGGAAAGGCTACAGACCACTTTGCAGATACTGGTGTAGGACGATCGATCATCAATATTATTGCTGTCCAAGCGGAAAAGCTGAGAGTTGGACGGAATATGTTTGGCATTCTTTCCTGCACCCATGGCTGCTAATGATCACCGTTGAATCTGCTCCGATCGACACATTTTGGCCAGAAAATGTCTATGAGGAAGAAACGGGGAAACATTGCCCGCCGTTGAGAACCCATTGTCCACGAACTTATGATTGGTACTCACTGCCACCAATTTCTTGCCACGGCGACGAGGATTGCGACAAATGGGAAAAATGCTGCTACGACGTTTGTCTCGAACACAAAACCTGCAAACATGCGGAATAATAAATGAATCGTTCTTTCAATTGGTAGTATTTCAATTATTTGTTAAATATGATTGTTATAAATTGTATATCCCGTATAATTAGCCCAATTACTTCTTATATGATACTTATAAAAAACATCTTTCTTTATGATATTAAAATAACTACCTACCATTGCAGTATAAACTATAATTAATTCAGTATTGCCTTCCTTTCTAAATGAAATTGATTGACAAAAAAGGATGTAATTGATTTCCGCGTATCATAAAAGTAAAAATCACGTGCGTTAATATGCTGTAGCATGCAATGTTCCCAAACATTTTTCATTTAATTATCGTGAGAGCAGGTCTAATTAAAATGCTTCGGCTGCGATTAAGGTTACTTTACGTCGGAGCTATCAATTCGACAGTAACTTCTCAATTAACGTGGGCGACGAGATACTTAATAAACAGTTATGTTACGGTGCGCTCTTCACCGTGACCTGGACCCATTAAATTATAATTGTTGCATATCACGTTTCGTATTAGCTTAATTAACGCCGCCGTTTATCCAAATTTTTTGGGAAAATTTTGCGACTTTAGTCACGTCTAAATTGGTCTTATTGCCTGTAAAATTCAAAATACAAGTTGAATAGTCACAAGTATGTTAAAAAATGTTATGTATATATGAATTTTATTGTTTTATATTTAAAAGTTTACACATAGATCTGACAAAGATCTCCTTAGGAAGATTCGTGAATATATATTTAGTCGAAGACTCAGGTAGACCCAAGCATCGATTTTCCCTAAAGCTCCTACTACGACCACCTACTTTCTATTTTTTCCACGTACTTTGGAACAACCTGTATTCAGATTAAATCGCTTGGTTGTTGGAATATCGAGAAGTTACGATCGAAAGTTACAAAGGCAGAAGAAAATTGCATGTTTTTCACCGTGAACGTTGTACGAGAGAAAATCATCTTCATAAATATATCAGATCATAAATCGTTGTGTTAGTAAACTACGTTGAACAATCCTTCACGAAGTTCTTGTTCGTTCAATATTCAGTAGCTTTGTCACCTTTTGACTGTCAGCTGCGAATTTTAAATGGGAGGCCTTCGTTCACGGCTTGTACAGACAAGTTGTAACCTGTTATTATGACTGTCATATGCATCACAAATGCCCTTTCTTCGAGGTATCGATGCTCATTACCTATGGAAATCGATGATTGTTAATTCACGTTACTCTTACTTTCAATATAGAAAGTTTAGTATATAAAAATTGTTATATCTATGATCACAATACAGAAAAATATTTTTATACTGATAAAAGAATACTTTATGGGATGTAGTTTGATTTTGTAAATTCGAAAATTCCAAATCTAGATTTTCAGATGTCGATTTAATCGTGATGGAAAATTAGTTGAAGTTGTTCCTTCCAGGAAAATGAGCACGATTGTTTGATTTAAGGTAATACGTTGTTGAATACTAAATTGTGCTCAATGGTGTGGACGTTTCTAGAGGATTGTATAGTGACCGTGTTCAAAAGATAATGATCTTCTGAAAGTGAAATCTTGAAAGGCGATCGTATCTAAACAATCTATATAAAGATGCAGTTCTTCTTTTTTCCAACTAGAAATACTTCAATAATTTTACAAAGCGAATTTAAAAAAAGATAGAAAAGTACCTGTTCTTTTTGTTATTAAATAAAGATTTATTATTCTTTGTTTTATTTTTCTGGTCTTTCTTGTACAATTATGTTAATATTAACATTTTACAAGTCATAAATAATAAGTTCTTTGTAAAACAATAAATTTACAACTATTTTACAAAGCGAATTTAAAAAAGGATAGAAAAGTAGCTGTTCTTTTTGTTATTAAATAAAGATTTATTATTCTTTGTTTTATTTTTCTGGTCTTTCTTGTACAATTATGTTAATATTAATATTTTACAAGTCATAAATAATAAGTTCTTTGTAAAACAATAAATTTACAACTATTTGTTACCAAAAGAACGAAAAAATGAGGCCTCTGTTAATTCAACAGTATCTATGTCTATAGATTTAACGAAAAAAAAGTTGATTATTTAGGACAGTCAGGCAAAAGCTATGTGGGAAAAGTAACAGTATCACGGCATTATCAGTGCCAAGGAAAATCTCACTTGTCGGTTGGTGAAATGACAAAGCCGACAGCAATCTAATTTACCCTGGCGTAAGTTGGTTTGCACATGGTTGTGTAAATATTTCCGTAACGGTGAAAGAAACACGCGTTCTTCCTTCCTTCCACTAACACCTCCATAATGGTGGAAAGACCTTGATAAGGGTTTCATCGGTCGGTCGAACAGATCTTTTTATAAATTCTACAGCTGTTGTGCGTTCGCAGTACCTACGCAGAGCGCGGCAAAAGGATAAAGCAGAGAATAGAGGCGAGATCGGAATGGGAATGGAATCTGGCCGATGGTGCGCATGCGTCGACCCCGTTCATTCACTCCTCCGAATCATTCATAAATCGCGGAGTCCTACGCTTCTGTTCCCAACGGCTAATGATAAAACGGTGTATTGTGAACGAGTTATGCGGAATGCCGCGAAATTACATCACTACTTTGTTGCTTTCTGATTACATGAAAAAGTTAGTTCGGTGCTTGTCACTGGCTGCAGATAATGCTCAATTCCTTTAGAACTGCTATAAGAAAGATAAAAGTTTATTTCTATGGTTTAGTTGAATTACTCATAGACAGTATATAGGCCAATGTACATCTAACATAAACGATAATAGACTGTTCAATTCAATAAGTACATGGTGTTTAACTTAAGACAAAGTTAAATTAAACAAATCAAAGTGCAGCAATTTTCTATGGGAACGAGCTCATTATCTGCTATTAAAGTTTCAAATTCATCTAACGATCACTGTACGATCATGATAGCGAAAAATGGTGCAAACTATGAACCCCCGAACCCATTAAAGAAAAGTCAGGTTGCCTTTATTTTGCAGCGTAATCACGATGAGACGTCGCCTTCGATTCAGATATAATTGACGTGTCGACCGCACACGCGCTTAGCTAGATGCAGTGGGGATAAAGGAAGTGAGGATATACCAGATTCGAGGCCGGTGGAAAGTAGGAACGGAATCAAGCTGGTCGCGCATGTGCAAATGTCTTGCACAAAACAGTTATCCAGGCGAAATCACGCTTTCGAAATCTATGGAAGAAAAAATTTAAAATTAGTGTTTAACGAAAAGTTCAACTTTGTTCATTGAGGCTTATCTCAAAATGGTGTTCAAAATATGACTCAAAATAATTATTAAAATTATCTGCACACAATATAAATAAATTGCATAAAAAAATAATTCAAAATATCAAATGAGAATTAAAAAGAAGCAATATGAAATTTAAGATAATGACCATTAGGATGTATTTGCACTTAGGCGAGGATGTAAGAATATGTAGAATGCACATACATATATGTAAAGAGATATATATATATGTAAAATACTCGAAGTAAAGTTGTGTGCATAAAAGTAAGAAATTACGTAAGCTAGTGATTGAAATCTTACTTCAATACATAGAAATTAGTGCCCCCAATAGAACATAAAAATGTTTAAAATGATGCTGGAAATAATTAAAGAACTATCTTTGAATCAAAATACCTATTTATTGTAATTAAAAAAACATATAATTACTTCCATCTCAATAAATTTTTTCACTACAATTAAATATGAAATACCTTTACGAAAGAATCTTCTAGTTGCGAAGATCGATAACTTCAAAATAACGTTCACGCATTTGTAGCATTCCTTAACTCTGGAATCCTTATTGCAGGTGTGAGCTTAATATGATACAATATGATGAATTCCATTAATTTCTTTCTAAAAATCGAAAAGTAAATATTATAATTACTAGAATAGTCAAGATCACCAATTCAATAATTTTAGTAATTTTTCACAGAAATAATATAAAAATCCATTGAAAGGTTTCAGTAATATTGTGTAAAATATATGTATAAAATTACATTATATATTTCCTTATATACCTTACATTTTCACTCCTTTTACATAAACTTTACGTCCTAATCGTTGGTGCTTCCAATGTTAAATAATTTTAATTATCAATTCTTCAACTTTATAATAGGCAGCAATTGCTCATACGCTTCTTTCAAAAGCTTATTCTTACTTTAAGACATCTTTTAATCCCGAAGAAGTAACCTGCAAAAAAAGATCGAGTTTCATCTCGAACGCGAGATTATAAATTAAAGAAGCTTGAAATTAGATCGGAGCCATTCCTAATCGAATGCTGCACACCGGTACCGCGGTGGTGTATTTATAACAGGGGGAAGATGGTGCGCGTAGCCGAGAAGCGGCGGTGGTGGGGATAACTAAATTCACGCGGTGCGAGAAGGAAGGGGGGATACGGCGCACGCACACCTATGTAGCCACGGAATTCGGAAGAGCGGCAACTTCAGTGGCATTCGTTTGCGAACCGCGGCACGGTGCGGGTCGCGGTTATTTCCTGGCTCGTTTTCTTCATCTTCAATTTCAACCCCTCGATTCGACTCGCTGTCCTAGTCTTTGACACAGCTCAAAATCAAGTGACTCTTAACGTAAAATCATTCACTATTATCTAACAAAATAGAGACCAAATATTCAACGAATAAAATCGTAAACAGAGGAAGGAAAAAGTAAACTGACAAAATTTCTCAAAATTTTCATTTCTCGTGCCTACATTGCCAATTGTGAGCGAGAATTATTATCCATTGAATAGTATTGTAAAAGTAAACACAAGCTTGTAAGAAGGAACAATATCAAACGGTATTTCATCGCGTTCCTCTTGAGCAAAACTCGTGGAAAGTGCTGTACGCTCCGGTTCACGGTGCACTATTCAGAGGGACGGAACAAGAGAGAGGGAATAAGGGAGGAAGAAAGAGAGAAGTCACGTTTGCTGAAGAAAGGCGTGCTCACGACCGAGCTTTTACGGTCTCGTCTCTTCATTGACGTATCCTGATTTTGACTTTCGACGAATATACATTGTATTTATATATTTTCATTTTTCCCTCCTCTCTTATTTTATGAATGAGATGTATTATTTTATAAATTAATAATTGGAAATAAGGTTATTTGCACAACATTAGTTATACGATAGTTCAATGAATGTTGCGCGGATGATTTTGCTTGATCGTTAATCGATGAGTCGCGATTAATATTGGCGGATCTCGAGGATCGAAAGTGAGTGAGTTCAAGTGGTGTAGAAATAGACTGAAGTTTAAGGAAACAGATGAATATGAGGCTCATTGTCAGAGGAACGCTTGTGTTGTTGGTCATTGCCAATGCAGTCTACAGTCAAAGTGAGTACATATTTGCACGTTATTTCATTTTTTTATCTTTACGTGTGTTTTATGCGTGTGTATGCAAATTTGCTTATATGTGAATACTTTGATTGATCTTTATTGACAATACATGAATGTTATAGAAAAAACATAATTATAAGGCATCTAGTGAGGTATCTTTTAAGAAATGTATTCCCTACGGCTAATTTTTAATTGGTATAACTGTAATTATAATGTGAAATATAACGAAAAATGGTATTAAAAATTTTAAAAATGGTGACATTCGAAATATTTAGTTGGTAACTCTTCTTTATCTAGGTTCCATTTGTTTAGCTATATAAATCCACTTTTTTAGCCATGGAAATGTGAATTTACATAAATATCCATAGTCTAATTATTATTCAAAATGCAAGAAATAAATTTTTCAATCATATTATAAAAATAGGAATAGAAATAAAACTTTTCCTAATACAATTACAGTTAAATTAAGGACTAAGCATTTCCCTGTTTACATTTCGTCACTGTATAACTCTGAATGGTTTCGATTAGCTTTTTATTCGATGTAAACACGCAAATGATCCGTCCACGATCCTATTCGTACCGGGCTACTCTTCTGTCTCAATTTCGCGGTACAATCGCCTTTCTGATCATTGATCAAACAGATTTTATTCATAGCTTAATGTCATCGTGTTCTGAAATAGCTCAAGAGTGTTTTTCTAATGAGTCACGATTGTTTCCGAGTAATATTCGAATTAGATATCCAATGATTATGAAACAGGTATTGAATGAATGTTCGATATGGAAATGGCAGCATTCAAAAAATTTATATTTGTATGGGCACGTTTACAGGAACAGTATATTGGTTTCAAATTATAAGAATCATAATGAATACTCGATTTTGGAGATTTTATCAATTTTTGTGTGTTATGCGCAATCTGTACACTTTCGTATCTTCCAATTTGCCATAACTGCATAAATATCCGCAGTCTACTTATGAATTACGCGTTAAGTGCACGGTAGCACATATGGTTCATCTCAATGGAATTCGAGTTGTATGACTCAGGTGTACTGACCTGAACTATGGTCATTTTTAGCCGTAGTCATTCTCAAGGTCAGTCCACCTCCACGAATTTTTATTTCAAATTACAATCCGTTGACACTGTTACCATATTTTGCTGTTTCACAGTCTTTACTAGTTTATTCCTCTTACTTTAACTCTTGGGAATATTTCTTAATTTTCTTAAAGCATCAGACGTATAAAATACTGTATCAAAACGATTGATCAAGATTCAAATTGCTGACGAAACTATAAAGATGAATATGTGGGAAACTCATCAACGGGAAATCTTATCTTAAAAGCTTTTTACGTTTCCCATGGAATTGCATATCCGATGTTCTCCTTTTCAAGCAATTATCTATATTTTGCATTACATTCTCTACGCTATAGCGTTGCTTGATTCCTTCTTAGAAAACGTTTTGAAAGTTCATTATTTTTATACAAAATTTCTTTTCGCTTCAAACTATTACAATTTACCTTAAACAGCCATTAATTAAGATCTCCTTACAGATATTCCAATGATATCATTAAAAATGCGTCTTTATGAGATATAACATTTCAAGTTTGTAAGTTGCAAGTTTTCTAGCGGATCATCCCCTAAGACGTAAGATTTGTTTTTAAATACAGATTTATGGTTGTGATATTATCGAGCTACATTTCTTAAGCGGAATAGTTTACTGTCGATTACTGCAAGGATGATTGAATATCGAATTTTAATTTTGAAGTGCTATAACAATTATTTTTCTTCGTTCATATATAGCATAATTTTGTTTATACACCGGGTATTTGCAGAATATCATAAATATAAGAAACGCCTTTAAAAATCTAGTCTAAAAAATTCTATTTTTACAAAAATATCTCCTAATATTTCGAAATTCCTTCTCTCTCATTTACAGCGCAACTTTATCTCGTAGTAATCAGCATTGCGCGCAGTTCGCAAGAAATTCAATTTACGTATAATTTTCACTCAAAATCTCCAAGGCAATACCATCGTCGATCAATTCATCGATCTTTCATCGAGCATAGAAACGTGTATTTCATGGGGTATGATGGAGACTATGATGGAGAGTTTCTGCCAGTAGTGTAATTACCACCTTGCTCAAGATCGCGTTTTCTTGTTGCTCATTTCGTTTTCCACCGTGGTTCGCACAAGCCATCATCGACTTCCACCAAAAGAACAAATCGCTTGCTAGCCGACATGCTCCATCTTTCCGCGGTACGCTTGGAAATTAGAGGAGAACGAAACGAGCCGCGTTGCGGTCGCTCCTCGAATAAGAAACATTTTTTCCTACCAGCCTAATGGTTCTCCGACGGTCCCTTTTTTTATCCTGTTTCACCAAGGTGTAAATGGACCGACGCAGAAAAGTTCGAATCTTTTCTTATTTCTCGGGCGAATCCAATTGAAAATAGATAAAGAGCAATCGATAATATATTGACCAAATATAATAAAATTTCGGAGACCTTGGTATCTTGGTTGAAATAGAGAGATACCGTTGCTTAGATAAAGGAATTTCATTTGACAGAGAGATTTTTGGAATTTTTTAATACGCGTAATTATTTGTTCTTGCAGGGATCGAAAATTAGATCGTAGTCGATAACATACAGAAACGTAAAGAAGGTAAAAGGGTTATTTGATATCTCGGGGATAATAATACTATGTAGGAAACCACTTGGAAGGACAATTTGACGCGATCGTTTATTTATTATTCTTTACTTTAGCGTGGTTAACTCTTTTTCGTTGTGTTTCCTAATGGATGTACGCCCGCGCACATGCGCTTTGTTCCGCACTGAAAGAGAAAATACATCAAGAGTTATATATCGCAGTGATTTCGATAGCAGCGCTGTCGCCAAAGCGATGATTGATGATTTCTGCCTGAGACGCACAAGTAAACAGGATCGTTCGAAGATGATGGGAACTATGTTCTCTTTCCCCGGTGTTACGATGCATTCGTGATTAATGGCCGCGATATTTAATCTAATCCGGTGTAAACAAGTGCCACGAAAAAGTGTTTAATCCTTCGTTCAATGGTTCAAGTTGAAGAGCTGTAATTAAGATTTTATACTTACTATTTTACTATATTTGAACGATACATGTTATGCAGTGTATTTTGTTTATCTTACACGTTAATAGTTGTTGATAAACAAATTGTCTTTCATACGAAAAGTTTTGTGATGTGAATTTTATGCTTCTAATATTATACTTCTCTTTTTAAAAAAGAAAAACTTCTTGTCATATTAAAATTTCTTTTAAAGAAGCAATCTAATAAATCTGATAAAAAAATAATCCCCTGAATCGTAAACGAATCACGGTCGTTTCCGGAAACCATTCGCCTTAATAACGCGTGATTATGCTCGGCTCTCTTCATTCATCTGAATTGTGGCGAAAGTGGCATCAACGATAACGATCGACCTGTTGTTTCAAGGGTAGCACGCCTCAAAGGGCAGATGCACCATGAACCTGTTTTTGAAACGATTACTCTACATACAGTGGTTACAGAAAGTATTTGAACATCATTGTATTTATTATAGACATTTGTATAATAATTGTTCAAGTCTATGTATATCTAATTTCGTACCATTTAGTAATATTTTCATATAGTTACAAAAATTTGACACTATGGAAGTGAAATGTAGAACTTGATATATTCTTGTACATTTATTCTCAAAACATACTCGGAACTTCATCTATATTTTCCACCTATTTATTTGTATAAAGTTTTCTAAATATTTTCCGAAACAGCTTGCTCGCTCGTATTTTCAATTTATTTGTTTCCACAAAATTCCACTAACACAATTTGCTTCTTCATATTTTTCAGTTTATTCGTCCGTATAAAATTACTAGGATTTTTTTCCAGGTAATTTATTCTCCTAAAATAAAGAATTTTCTAAAATAATTAGTTGATTTAAATTTTCACTTCTTATTCGTTTCAATAAAATTCAAGGCAATGATTTTGTGTAAATATTGACGTAAATTCTAAGAAGCAGACGACGATAGGAACAATAGGGGTTGTAACTTTTGTAGCATACTGTACCAATCAATTCATCGCGTCGATTGCGCTCGTGCGCACGTGGGCCGACGTTTTATAAAACACAGTTGGCTAGGGTTCGAAAACTGTGTACAAGCCTCTCGTAATTCATAAGAAATGTTAAATTTAGGAACATCGTGGGAGGCCGGATTATGGTCCCCCTTTGAATATCACATCCTAAGTATTCTTTCTTGAAGGGCCCCAGATCGTATCGCGAATCTTTCTCAGACAGATGGCTCTTGAAATCCTCTAAAGCATATGTCCTGCAGGATACGGGAGGTCCCCCTTCTCCGTATTAATTCATGATGCTTTATAATAGAACGTTAGGTACCGGAAAAGGTATGTGCGTATATGCATTTTTAGAATAAAATTCAAATGTTCTGATCTTCTTTAACATGTAATTTTATTCGATGTAGAAATCGTCATTTGATTCTGTTCGCTTCAACATCTTTTTCGTGAGTTTGAAATGGTTTGAATCTAAGTTCTCATTTTCGATGACAGATGAACGTTGTGAATGCGACTCGTCATCTAACGATTCATTTCCTTCTTTAAACCGTCTAAATTTTTACGCTATTTTTTTGCCAACAGCATCTTCTTCGTGTACACAAATGTGTCTTACCACATTTACTGTTGTATTTCCAAGTTCAAACTGATATAGTAGGAAAGCATAAATTTTTAACTTCCCGCTATTCATATTTATTGTTGTGTGAAGTGTAAACAACGAGATGTCAAAACGATTGAAAACAGTAAAGCATGTATACCAACTACAAAGATCAAACTTTCCACTGAAACCGATTGCATGCATTACGCTTACCAATTACTGCACAAAATTCAATTTGTTATTATTAACATGTTATTAACAGGAACCAATTTTTACAAACTTTTTTAGGAACTTTTTCCGGTACCTAATATAATTACATTACTCATAGTACTTTATAGAAACTATATTTCATGGCAAATTTATAATATTATAGAACATTTTATTACTGCATTATTCATACTGTGCACTAGTAATTCCGTAATATTTTATATTAATAGTAGTATAAAATTTCATAATATTTTAAAATACTTTAAAATAATACTGTAATCGATTTGCAATATTTCATAGTTTTTCTATGTAGTATTATTCAATAGTATACCTCTAGAAATCAAAGTAACTAACTAGATTACAATTAGAGAGAAAACTAACCTAAGTAGGAGGTTAAGTTGTCATTATTAAATGCTATAAAGGATACAGGAAGTACTCTTCTTTCTAGAAATTGCGAAATGAAAAAAGATGATTATCTATCTTTGGCTTTAATAAATTCCCCGAAGGAGTTAAACACGATGCAATTTTGCACCGAAACGTGGAATAAAACTGAGAAATCTGATGGAACAAGTAGGTATATCGCATTTTATAATAGCGGATCGTTGTAGGTGGCTGCCTGAGGGATAATATTGGCGGTAAGATTGTCTGGGAACTATCGAAGTATAATATTGCACAGTGTGTAGGCAGAATATAATTGATATGCAAATGTGTCTTTCAAGCTGGATACCAACGACGATGCAACGTTAACAGCTAATATGATCGACGAAAAGGTTCGTTCTGTTTTGTCTCGCTAATTCAAATGCTATTTCTATTATTCCATAAACTATTTCGTTGCTGAACTATGCATTAGGTTATATAATAAATTTTGTCGCATTTCTTCATAAGAACGTCAAAAACTTGTATATATGTAGGATCTACTTATCCCTTTAAGAACTGGATTTTCCTTAATGTGTAACAAAAGTTAGTAGGAAAATAATTGCTCACTTTACTAACAACTTGTTGAGGATATAATGTTATGCATGTGCAATATCAAGCGTGAAAGGGTTAACTTGTACAATTATTTAAGTTTGCCTGTATTTAACATCTCTGTATATGTATTTTCAGATTTCATTAATATGATCATTACATTGAGGACTTTTATATAATTATAGGAAATTGGAAAGCACAAAGTTACACATAATATGTACGCAGTATGAAAGAATATATAAAGTATTCAAAGTATACTGCTTCCTATAATATGTGCTAGGTAAAACAATTTTTTAAATTATATCCTCAAAAATATGTAATTGTATAAAAGGCAACAGTTTATACATAACACAATATATTCATCAAATTAATTTCCTATAAGTCTTGGAATACTTATGTATGCAAACCACTATGTATACCTATAAATTCATATAGGTATGTGGTGAATAAAAAAAAATAAACGTATCATAGGTTGATACCGGTTTAGGCTGAATACCGCCTCTCGATTTCCAAAGATCGGCTCATTGTTCAGCAGCCGGTGGTGCGCAGCTCGCTTCCTTTGTCTCTTAGACGATTCAATGGCTTCGACATTTCGCGTCCGACACGAAGCCCTCCGTCTGTGTTTCCCACAGTTCGTTCCGTGGCCCGTTCCGTTTTGCCGCGCAAATGTTCGATCGCTCGGAAAATAATGAAAGATGTCGAAGAACCAGGACGCAAAATCTCCTCTCGGCATTCTTTCCTGACCACAACGATACTCGCAAGTTGGCCGTGTTTCTTCCTTCGCCCGCTGTGAAATCGATTTGTTTGTATGAAGAAACAGGATGCACCCTCTTGATACGTTCAGGAGGAGCTTGTTTCCTGTTTCATGAAAACAATTTATTGCTAGTTATAGTGGAATTTACAGTTGAATTTGTTCGTAGATTTTGTTTTATTTATGGATCTTTGGCGAAGATTGGAATTGTAGTAGAGGATTGAGTTTTAAGGCAATAGAGAGTAAGGCGTTAAGGGTAATTTTTTATAAGAAGAATGTATAGCATTGAAACTTTAATGTGAATTTTTTGATTGCTTCGTTGGCTTTCTTGCAATTTTTTCTTAAATTACTACATAGATTGAAAACATTTCTACTGCCGAAATTTCTCAAAGTAATTACATATTTGTAATTTCAGTAATAAAATAAAATTCTCCACTCTCGTTTCTTCCCTCCCCTTTACCACGTAAAAATTTTTCCAACGTGACTTCGAAAATATTTAACGCTGTTCGAATAATTCATTAACCAAGGGAAACATCGAGAGAGCATAAATGACGCGAAACGCATTCATCTTCGTGTGGTTGACTTATGAATCTTTGAACAGGCTGAATTTCACTATCTCGAAGGATCCCTCGAATGGATTCTAATACCTTCGATTCGTATGTACCATGGGGTCCTGTAAATCACCCCGTCGAGGCTAGAACCAACCCTCGGCCAATCGATAGAAACCTTTGCTTAAAAAAGAAACTGCACGTATGAACAGTGGTGCTATTGTAATGAACAGGTTTTGGAGGTTGCAACTACGTTGTGCACTACCCCTCAGAAGTTTCGAGTGTCGCTTTGTAATTCGAAGCAATGAGCTTCTTGAATTTTGAAAGAATATTGATTATTTGGAAAAATAAAGAAGTGACTATTTAAAAAATATAAAAATGGATATACAACATAATATACATAATAGTTATTTAATTAAAGTTTTATAGACATAGTTGAAAAAATAGAACTTAAAGATTCGTTTTACCTATCAAAAATTATAACTAGCGTCCTACTCTATATATTTTCTATATTTTTATATAGTATATTTATCCTGTGCATTTTCTAAATTTTGCATAAACACATAAAAATCCATAAGTTCAGTCAAATATTACATTATGTTTCTTTTATATTTCTCAAATAATCAATGTTTCTTTCCAAATGTAAGGAACAGATAGATAGTTACAAATAGTTAAATAACAAATAGACAGTAATAATTACCAGTTACTCCCACAAATCGCGAATACCATTTTAAATACCAAGATGAAGAAAGCTTCAAAACCTTTCTTTAAAAGGAAGGGTTAAGCAAAAAGAACAAGAAAAGGGAACAAAACAAAGATCCCTCGACAATCCGTGCACGCAATTGTCGCGTGTTTTTCCACGCATAATGACCACGTACAAAATGTCCTTTGATTAAGAGGAACGAAGTCGACCAGGTGCTTTCTGGTTCGCGTGTCACGAGCCTTCGTTATAACCTTCTTTTTCTTTTGGTCATTGGGAGGATTGAATATTCACGGTATGATGGCAAGGGTATGCAAGAATAGTGGACGATTCGGAAGTAGGTGGCGGAGCTTGTGGCAGATGTTTCGTTCCATCAGAAGTATCACGGAATTCTTTCACTCCTTTGCACCCTAATATGGCACACGCGCCCTTTATTACCGTAGAAAATACCAGACAATTCCTTCCTTTATTCTTTCTCATTTTTTCCTCTTACAATATTTTTTTCTTATTTCTTTTTTATTGTTCTTGTTCCGTCCAAAGTGGACGCCGCTCTCGCAGCAGCTTGCAATTTCTATTATGCAATTTTCCTTAGGGGAGTTTTTTTGCGCGGTCGCTGGGTTTTAAGAAACACGCAAGATGCAAATTTCTTTGTTCTTTTTTAGAGAATTTCTTGCGAAAGATTAGGGAGAAGCAGGAGTTCCTGTGTTTTTGGATTTTATTTTACGGCTCGATCCACTTTTTGAGAAATATGTAGCATGTACATGTTCGTTTAGTTCTTGATATATACCATTTTAGAATTTAGTACAATGATTCACTTATTATATCAGATTTGCTTTTATCGTGTTTACTTATACGAAGATCATAGGAGAAAAATATTGTAATTACGTTTTTCTTAATTTGCTGAGTTTAGCGTTTCTTTCCGATCGATCAGGAGAATTTTAATATGACATTATTGAAAATGTAAATAATTGAAATATCGCCCATTTTCTTTAATACTTTCCATGAGATTTGTTAGATCGAAAATCGTTATTAATATTTGTTAATCGATAGCCGAATTGTAACTAAATAATAATTAAATAGGGAGGAGGTATAACTTGTCCCAGTTGGATGGACCACCCTGTACAAGTATCTGTTTATCCAGCGTTCCCACTTTAATGACACATGCACACGCAACATGAACGCTGAAAGTTCGGCACGAGCTATGGGTGAGAGACTGGTTTTCATGGCTTACGATTCTGGACAATGCACGAGCGTATGTGCATGCGAACTTACGCACGGGATGCATTATGAACATAAGTGGCCGCGTACTTGCAATCTTCCTTTGGCAACCTCTGAATGCGTTCTGCTTTCATACACTATAATACATTCATACATACATATATGTTACTTACGACATGTGGACGTTTATTCGAACAGATTACATTTCTTCAGATTTCTCAATTACATTTATATTTCACAATAGAACTACGAAACTGATCCAAATAGCCAAAATTATAAACTTAGAATTTTATAGATTTGCTGTGGAACATCTTTGCTCGTTCATTGGAAAAGATTATGTCTCATCAGATATTTCAATTATATTTTATTCGAGACATCTACTAAAGTAATCTAGATAATTATTTTTTAATTATTTATACGTACAATTATATTAGTATTTATATATACAATCGTAATTTTTCATAGAAATTTTATAGATTCATTGAGACACATTTTGAATGGTATTTTGCGAGGTACGAAACTTGTTTCTTCTCTTTCGAAGATACATATTTGGCGGACTAAATTGTGATTAGTGATTATTGCAAATATTTATTTTATTATTTATTCTAGTCCTTGCCCGTTTGCTTGTTATAATACAAAATAACTCATTTATTTAATTACATTGTAATGGAATATTTAATTACCAACATTACTTCAACATTGCTCTAATGAGTTGGAAATACGTAGAAAGTTAATTCATACATAGATTTGTTTTGCGTAAGCTATCTTGTTTATAAAGAATATCTCATGATATTTACCTATCACTACCTTACGTACTAATATTCTATTGTATTATATTATCTTATCTGATTAAATGCACTTACATTATCTTTAAATTACTAGAGATATTAATTAATTCTGTTGAATTGCAAGTTAGTCAGCTGATCTCTTTATACGAAAGTTTCTCTTCTTTCTTTTTTCTTTTTTTTTTAAAGAAAGAAATTATGAATAATAGTTCTTACGAATGTCAATGTACTACCTTTTCCATTTGAAACATACCAGAAACGGGCTGGTCACGGTAAGGTGACTCCACGCGAAACCTTAATAATCATCCGAGACCCCCAGCAGACCAAAAGCATGACCCGTAACCGGATAGATATAATAAACGATACACTAAGTAAAGTTTGGGCTGCTAAAAGGTCTTCTTCTTCCTATTTGAACAACAGGACGTACATTCATATTTCACATATTTCAACTCTGCAGCGTAAAAAAATACGAACTGATTAGATTAGGCTAAGTTTACAAAAAATAAGTAATTTGTTCGTTCATATACATTTACATATTAGTACTCCTACAATCTATCAAGTGAAAATATTAGGAATATTATCAAATTGTGCTAATTTTATTATTACTTTTCATAGTTATTTATCGAATAAATTGAATAGTTTATTGATTTAAGAAAGGTTTTAAAATTATAATAAAGAACCTTTTTTGATTCTAAGTAACTTTTCCATAACTAATATCATTTAATTAAGAAATTTACTTACATTTTTAGAAACCAATCTTTTCTATATTTTTACTTATACTTACTTAACTTTGATAATACGAAACTATATACTAAAATAATATGAAGTGATATAGAAATATCTCAGTTCATAATACTTCTAAGAGATCCTATATGCCAGTATCATAAATATTTTCATTATATTTCTCAATCATCAGAATTGTTGTTTCCTAATTCTTAATCTAATTTAACCATGTACGCGTTTACATTTTCCCATGTTTCTTCCTCACAATACTGTCTTATCTCACGTATTGTTAAAGTCTCACAAAACATCGAGAAATCTTCCTGGCGAGATGATATAACCTCAAAAGAAAGAGGCACAAAGTGTACGTTACAACGATAAATCAAAGTATTGCAATTTTTTGTATAGTAATTTTGTAATAGTTCGCTATCACAGTATTTATTGATTTATAAAATGTTTTATAAAATTTATAAAATGATGTATTTGTAACCTGACTGGGAAACCGGAATAAAGACCTTTTTTCAAAGGAAATATCAACTAAACTTTAATCTTCTTTCGAGATTAATTAGTAGTTTAGCAGTTTTTGATTTATGCCGAACAATGACACCGGGGAACTCAATATTTTGTAAGAAGCATCACTGACCCAAATTTCTGTTAACCACCGGTCGAAAGAGCTTCAAAATTGCCGTTGATGATAGACCGCAGGACGACGAAGCTAAAAAAAAGAGGATTGGACCCTAGAAAAATGCGAATGGAGCAAAGAATAGAGAGTTTCTTAGGTCACGCGAATTATTCTTCTTTTTTATGTTGAATGACAAATTTGCTTTGAAATTCTCGCTTCAGCTAATCACTATGCCCGAAGGAATTTTCAGACAAATAATGTGGGGATTTTACACGCGATGCAGACTATCAATGTGGACTTTCAAGATGGCGGAGATACCAGATGTTCAGGATAATAATACTTAATTTAGGTTAGAAATGATAGAATTTCGAAACACGAATTCTCGTACTATTTAATAGTTAGGGTAGGAATTCTCTTTTATTAGAAAACCGGAGAACCATTATGTGTCGCGTTTTCTGCATTTAATTCCGGTTAGAATATTTGCATTTTCTACGTCGTTTTATAGTCTCTGTTATTGGTTTGTAATATATGTTTGTCGTATCAATTTTAAAATAAATCTTCTCCTTTTTCGACAGATACCTTTGAATTTTTTATCTTCCACATATACATATGAATGTATCGTATAAGGATAATTCAAATGGTTAAAATATTATACCGTTAGCCAAGACGTTGATCTAGCCTCTCCCATTCTAACCTAGGCCAGGCATCCGCGGATTACAAGAGACTTCCGGTCTACTCCTTCTGATGGTCATTGTTGCACCGGGCAGCGAGTGTGACGACCCGACAGCCTCGATCCGTTCTTTCTAAACGTCTTTCCTCCTCCACATCATCAATTATTCTTTTTAAAACGTAATCCTCTCTAACTCAACTACGCCGTACAACAAATTTTGTTTTAAAGCGAAAATATTGTCAAATACAAACTCGAAATCTAACCTAATCTAATTGAAATGTAAACTGACAAATTTGGTCAGGATTAAATTCCCTAAACTCAAAATTAGTGTTTTTAAATTCCACTTGTTTACCATCAGAGAGTACAAAGATCGATAAAAAATTGTTGGTGTTCTAAGACAACGTTTTAGCAACCTATAATTCGGCTAGGTTAGATTAGACATGTGTTTAAGTTGAATTAGGATTTTTAATTAAATTTCGCTTAAATTTTGCTAGATTTAACTTCAAGTTAAAGTTAAAATTTTTAATTAAATTTTAGGTTAGGTTAACTTTAGATTATAATTGAAAATAGGTAGATCTAAGCACGGGGAATTTATAATTAGAGATAATTCTTAAATTCAGAACTGCTGTTTTTAGATTCTGCTCTCGTGTTGTCAGTCAAATATAGTTGGTACTGTAAAACAAAGTTTAACCAAGTCATATCCTATTCGTTTTCCGTTTTTCTTTCCTTCTTCTCTCTTTCCCCCTTTTCTTTTTAAACATCCGTGAGCAATCGGCAGAGAAATGAGAACTGGAGAGGTTCTACAGGGTGCGGCACTTACTCCCGCCACTCTTGTCCCTTCTTCTTTCGCTCTTTTCTCTCGTCCCACGATCGAGATTTGCTTTCGTGTTCTCACGCATTCACGTTTCCATGCACGATCCATCGATATAATTTTCAGGTCAACGCGTTTGATTCTACCAGCAGGTTGTCGTGATCTCGTTCAGTCCGCGAGATCCTTTTGGTATTTCCTCCAGCCATTCAAGTTGGAGGTGGAGGAAACAGCGAAACACAGTTCACTCGAGGAATGCTCCGTGAGTCATCTGCGATATTTACATGGTAATTTCTCTTTTAACGATTGTTTCCACGTGGATTAGTCAGCTGGTCTATATTAAGTTCCTTTTTAGTAATTCAGATTTGTGTGGAATGGAATTGTTCAGTTCTTTTTAAATATTTACTTCCACTTTTTCCTATTCAAGCGTGGGAACATTTCAGTATCGCAAATAAAGAAATATAATCACATTTCTATCGATTTTTGTCAATTTTGTACTAATTTCACTAATCAGCGAACATTTGTAATTGTCTCAGAACATATTGAACGCGAAATTGAAAATCTTGTATTAATATCTAATTTTGTTCAGATTTCAGATATATCTCTGACATTAAAAAAACACAATTGGGTTGAAAATGATTGAAAGCATTGCATAGCAGAGTTACATGTTATAATAAATACAATGGTGTACCAATACTTCCTATAGGCACCAAATTCAAAGATGCTGTATTCTCCCTTTGAGACACAGTGAGTAAATCTGATGTCTGTATTCCATAGAAAGTATACGAGGCATCCACGAGGCATGATTCTTGCTTCGAGTGAAAGACGAACATTAGTCGCTTACTTCCGTATGACTCGTCATATTCCTATTGTCAAGATGTATACACAGTGGTCGGGAGAAATTTGCACCGCTTGTTTGACTGAGACTTAATTCGCTATCTTATCTTAGCTCTAAGTTCTTGGAAGCTCACCGTTCTCTTTGATCATATGTATGTATAGGTATTTAATCTTCAGTTGTAAAAATATATACGCATCGATCAGCGAATTCTTTAAGCGAAAGATACTTTCTAAGAAATCATTAAGATATTTAGGGGAAGTTTGTCATCGATAGCGTTGGATTTTGAGTAAAATGATAACACTTTGTGCGATTGCATTCTGAATGGCTCATCGGTTGGGAAAGCCCAATAACGTATAACATATTTACCTTGTGTCATGTTATAAAAATGTTCACTTTATTTGAAGCTAAATATAAGTATACAGTGATCCATAAAAATCCTCCTATACCTTAGAAAAAAATCATTTTTATTTATTTCTCGCGTGTATGAAATATTCAAACGTTTCTGGTATGGTAGCTGCGCATTTACTGTTTTACTTTTGATAAGGATAACTGTATATATACAAGTTGAACAGATTGCAAGCTATAATTCCAAAAGATGCAATGAGTTGCATATTTTATATCTGTTCAGTGGAAACATATGTCTAACTTGACAATCGATGCATGTATAATATAATTTGAACAAAGGATTACAGTAGATGCTTTTTTAGGTTTGTAGGTACTTTATAGAAAAATTATCATAAGCATTCGCAGTTTGAAGATTATTAAGATCAAAGTGAATTAAATTAAACTAAAACCATGGTTCCATTGAATCATGTAAGTTACAGTTAATTGAACCTACTTCCCAAAAGATCAAGGATTGAACGATACTACCTATAATCTGTATTATGGAATAATATTTCCTAACTAAAGTATTATAATCCATAAATAGCTATACTCATTCTTACAAATTCCTCCATCCTTCCAATGATATCTTCATCATCTTCTAACTCTCACGTATTTTAAATAAAAAATTCTGTAAATGTTCACTGTTTGGAAATTAGGCTCAGAAACGAATGAAATTGGTCTAAAAAGATGCTATTGAACCATGAGATGCAAGTTGCAACTAATTAATCCTAGTTTCCAAAGGATCTGGAGTTGAACGGTACTATCTACATTATAGAATAATATTTCCCAACTAAAGTATTATAATCTGCAAATAGCTATGACATCTTTGTCGACGTCTTCTAGTCCTTGTGCATTTTAAGCAAAAAATTGTATAAATATCCACGGTCTGGAAATAAGGCTGTGAAATGAATAAAATTGGTCTAAAGAGATTCCATTGAACCGTAAGATGCAAGTTGCAATTAATTAATCCTAGCTTACAAAAGGTCACAAAGAGTTGAACGACCTGTTGGCGCAAGGTCGTTCAACTGATGTCTCCTTTTTCGCTTGAGAATTAGCGGCGCACGTGCACTGGTGTTTTGACGCAGCTGATTTTAATAGCCGATTGTGTCTATCGAGGTTTGCGGTCCCAATTAACGCGTCTAAATATAACTAACGATGGTTGGGTAATCGTAGCCGTGAACTGCATCGTTAAAACACGTATTAAAGAGCGAACTAGGCTCGGGCAACACTTTGAAAGTCATCGCTGACAGCCAGGAAACACTGTGCAGATATCCATTAACATTCCAGAACGATCCATCTAGTTTAATACGAATAGTGTCGCAATTAGCCGCTTCTTCCTCTTCCTTTTCGTTCGATTACCTCAATTAGCCTAATCTTATATCATCGTCGTTTTGTATTATATACAGAATAATATGTATTATACGTACAGCCGTTATGACTGCAGGTCAAAGATTTCAAATCAATACACGCTTCATGGAACGTGAAAATTAAAAAAGGAGAAGTTAATTTAGAATTCTATTAACGGTAAGTTCGTGGGATTAAATAATTCATATTAGTTTGTTCGAAGGATGAAGATCAACGAGTAATACAATTAGATACGTATACATATATGTACAGGGTGTTCAGTCGCATTGGAGAACTGTTTCTTCTTTGACACCTGCTTGTACCTGCTTATCTCGTGCAAGGGACGTTCGAAACGATCTTTTCACATCTGAACGTAAGTCTGCGGGATATTTTGTCATTGACTTTTACTCATGGTCATTTATCCATCTTGTACGGAAAGCTCACTGACGAATGAGAGAATCGAACAACACTTACAGAGAAAATACCTGAAGAAATGAAAAGAGCAGGGCAGTCAATGCCGAAGCGTCTCCAGTTTTGTGTTGTCAGAGGTCACTTTAAACATCTTTTGGGAAACCAAGCAGATACAATGCGATAAAGAAGAGATTCGTTCTAACCGGAAAACAAATTTGCATGAACTTTTTTTATTATTTACAATTATAAAAAGATGTTTAACATAAAACTGATGCACGCCAACATGACTATTTGCCATTTCGGCCAAGTCATGAAGATACTTTTTAACGTTAGAAAAATATAATTGGATCGAAGATGACTAAAAAGGCAGCAGGGTTAAAATGAAAGTATGGCTCTGAAACCGAATTACCGAACAAGTCAGCTTCTCCAGCTGACACACAAGGAGGCTTGAACCTTTTCGATAAGTACATGGCGTTTAGGCTCGAGCCGATGCGATGTTCGAACATATGTCGAAGAGCCGGATATTCTTTTGCGACGTCCTCCCGCATTTTCGATGCTTCTTTCCTCTTTGTGTTCGCGGGCTTCTCCTTGCTGTTTCCTTTTTCTACCTCTGCTGATGGCTCTCAGAGACGGTCACATGGCGAAACGACCGCCTCTTTCGTCGACAACCAGGTGCGACCACGTGTCATGTCATTTTGGCGATGAGACAGATGGACTTTGATGGTATCCGGTTACTCCTTACATCAGTGCCTCGTTTTCCGCATCGGCACTTTGAAGTACTCTCTGTTACGCGATAAAGGGAAACTCGTGATTCTTGGGATAATAAATTGTGTTAAATCCCGCGGATATTTCTTTCTATATTTTCCAATTACTTTCTCTGTACACGGATTATTCTAGGTCTTTGTAAATATTTTTCGGCTCCGGTATAGCATCGGGACTGCAAAATATTCGACAAAAACGAGACTTTTTCGGGGTTTTCGAGGTCATCGAAGTCGAAAGTCTGGGTCGTTTTTCACCGAAATAAGGTAAACAAAAAAATTTTGTCAACCTGTCGATGCGTGACATCCTCGTGGATTTCGACCACATACATTTCTTAAGATTTACTGCTCTTAAACTCCTGTATAGCTTATTCTGCGTGCACCTGAATCGTGAGCATTGTATTAGATTTGGGTTATTTTCTGTCTTGTGGACGTGACTATACAGAGAACGGTAAACGGTAAAATTGGCATTCAGAGCATTGGCATTGACTGTGCCATCAATTGCTCGCCGCTTACCGTTTAGTGCTCGGCACAATCACGGTCTTACGCGGATTTCTACAGTTAAGACCTTCGTTGACCAAATGTTCACAAAATCGGATTTTCAAAACTTTGGTTCGTTTCCGTGAAAAACGACCCTCGTTTTCGAGATGAATAACCTAAAAGGGCCTAAAATACCCTCGAATGAAAGACACATTCGGTTAAAAAATTTTCCTCTCCGTATCGTACCTTATTTTTCTATTGAGCTAACCCTACGTTTTCCAATTGCCCTGCATTATTTCGTTTCTTTTTGCATCCACAACCGAAGAATATCCTTACAGTATAAAGGAAAACATTGGCGAGTTTTAGGATAATAACTCTATTGAGATAAGTGGTTCTCTTTTTGCTATAATTTGGATAGCCAAGCTTAGGCTCGTGTAATTTCCGGAGCACCCTCGGAATCACGGCATTCCTCGGGTTGAACGCGGCACAAAAAGCTGAAACCAACAGGAACCAACGTGTTCCGACCTAACACGGGTATCTTTCGATCTATTGCGTTCTTTTTTCGGCGCGACTGTCGTGTTCCCCTGTGAATAATCGTCCGCGCACAAAGGAATATCGCTTCGATACAATAGAATGCAACCGCCCACGGGAATAGTGCCGGAATCCATATTCCATAAGTGGGATCTTCGTTCTCTGTGACATGTTTCTGGGTGGATCCAGAAAAATTACAATAAAGGAATGGGATCTATGGTTCCAGGAAAATGTTTGTTTCTCGATCCATAAATATTATGTTAATATTAATAACGACGAGTGTACTGCAGATGACGATGACAAAGATTCCGAAAATATTTCGTTTTCATAGCGAAACCTGCGTTACCTCTAACGAAATAAATAGAGCCGTGTGTTGCCTTTTCCACGAGATTGTAAGAGACTTTACGACAAATTAAAAAGGCGCGTTACATGATATTTTTACTAATCCATTGCCAGGTTTACGGTACACTTTATTTTAGTGCCGGTTCAAATTGTATACCGTATTCCGCAATTCAACATTCTGCTCTTTTGCAGAAGTTCGAACGTGTTGCTGTTATTAGAGTGGCTGGATGTACAACTCATGCTCCGGTAATTTTCTCTTTCTCAAATGGAATTCTGAAATGTATCAACGGATGAAATATTATTATTTCCACTACTGTAAACTATCGAGTTAATAAGAATACTACGTGATATGATCTAACATGAATTTGTAAAGTCCTCTTGTGGGTAGAAGAACATATGACCCTAGTATAAGATATTTTCGATTGAAGTATAAAAATTCGGGGATCACGGTTACTTTAAGAGGGTATACTTTGTCGGTTTCGAAAAATGGAAAAGAATTTCTTTTTGTATGTTCGGTGGATCGTATCAAATTTTTCTAGTCCTACGGACATACCACATACAATGATACAATTTTTGATACAATTTTTTGAATGATACAAAAGTTATTATACTTCGATCTAATTAATTAATATGTAAATACTGTTATAAATACAATGGCGTGGAGATACTTTTTGTCGCCACCGTAAAAAGAAGAGAACATGAAACAAATAAAAACGTAGGTATCGTAGCGGTATCACGTAGATCGAATAAGCCAAACAAATATGCAATTAGAAGTTGGTTCGACCGAGAAATCTGTATTTAATCGCCGCTCTACATGGCAATTATCGTGTTATCGTGCAAAATTGTGATACCATTCCGTGTACAGTGTCGTTACGCACGTATGTAAGTATTTGGTATCGCGTAATCTTTATCGTGCGAAGATTAACATGTAATAAGGCGGTGTCGTAAAATTTCATGCTGGGTGGTCCGGGACACGGGATGGTGGAAAGGGCTCCAAGTGTGTTATTATGTCGAAGTAAATTTAGATTAGCTGCTCCGTCGGCCGGCTCTTCTGTGCAATTTTTAAGATTATCTGTGAATTCGTCTTTGTTTCGATTTTTAGTCCCGTCTCCTCCCCTTCCGATAGCTTCTTGCTTCTTCATTATCTTTATTACAATGTACGATAATATCAGTGCACTTTAAATTACATTATAGTACAAGCTGATCCTATCTATTTTTATATTCGCTATTTTAGACGCGCATTAAATTTGTTCTCTTCTTTTTTTTTTTTTAATTTCTTTTAGAATCTATGGAACGATTTTTATCTTGAATTCCAAGATTATCTACGAATTACCTATGACTTATTTCTTCTCCATTTTTATCACGACATTTCAAATTACGTTACAGCGGCAATTTGTATTACGTTGTCCGGAGATGGGGAAATGATACAAATGCGTTTCAAAAAGTCCGAGCGTTCAAAAGCAACCCTTCGTCACCAGTTTGCCAAGTTTATATTTAGACGGATCTCTTCTCACCAGTCTGTCTTTTCGACGATCTTCCTTCTTATTTCCGAGCGCGTTCCCTTTGATCGCAACGGAAACGCACAGAAGCGTTCGCGTGTAATTGTGCACCGTAAAATTAAGAAGACCGTCTTTGATTCTTTAGACGCCTGAAAATTCGATGCTCGGAGTTTTGCTTTAAAAATTGTGTTATAGTTTCTAAAACAATCGCTTTAGCTTCGAGAAGAAATTTAATAGGTCGCGTTGTATAATTTCTAATTATATTAGAAAAATATTATTGAATATTTCGCGCGAAAGAAATATCGTTTAGGGGGAATATATTCTCGATGGCCTTGAGCAACCAGTTGATATCAATCGAGCTATGACTTTCTATTGTACGTTTGACTCTACTTATCGTTAATTAACGTACAATTGAAAGATAGCAAAGGATCGATATTTTCAAACAGCACGTTCGATAACGTAAAACCACGTTATGTGGGATTGTGCTTCGAACGCATTCCTGGTAGTTCGTTAACAAGTGCGTGGCTGCCGACTGTATAATAAGAACCGGAGAAGGAAGGCGAAAGTACTCCGGCGGATTTTTTCTTCCTTGATAAATATAAGAGGGAACATCCTGTCTACAGGGTTTCTAAGACTATGCCAAGCCCTGTTAGACTGCATCTGGTTATTACCATAATCGGCCATTACACTTGTACATTCATGTGCGCTTATATCGTGTGACGTCGATAATTTCGAGGATTAAATTGTTTTTATTTTTATACACTGTTTGAAAAATGTCTAGACTCGATTGGCGGGTGATTGTACGTGGAAAAATAAGTCGGACAGGAAGAATAAAATTTGTTCGTCCAGAGGATCGAGTTTGAAAATTTGTCAAGTAGACTTAAACTTGGCAAAATACCGACCAGGTACGAGCAAACAATTAATAGAAGGCTATCATGGAAAATGGAAAAATGAAAAATAGAATTTCTTTGTTTCAGGTCTCATTTTCAAGGAAATAAAGTTCGAATACGTTCAGTAGAGGACGGTAAAGAAAATTTATTTTGCTCGAAAACAAAGCATCTTATAACAAAATTTTATTCTATATTTTTTACTTGTCTTCGCATGTAGTTTAACTTCTGTCGATTATTTGCTCTTGCTCAGACCGCAATTAGTTAATTAAGTTTAGATATACTTGCCAAATCTTCAAACTCGATCTTCTCGTAAACGTAGCGTCATATGAAAAAATCTTTTTCTTTCCTTTCGACTGCTTTTCACATCTGAAATCATCTCCCACTTGATTATCCACAAGTCGCGGGACAATGTATAATGTTTTCCAACTCTCTGATTACATTCTTCTCGAATTGTATTCATGTGTATTCAATTTCGACGTAATTTCCAAAAGTTTTCTTTACTCTCTGTCACTTTTCAATCTCTCATCGGTCTTCAATGCTTCCCAACTCTTTTATTGTCTTTTATCTTCCCAACATTCTTAGTAATTTCTTCTTCAATCCCAAAAATCTCCCATACACTGTACCACGTTCCAATCTTATCAATTTCTAATCCTCTACGATCCCTTCGCTGTTTCTTCTTTTCCTAATATTTTTCCTCGTTCGTCTCTGAATTTCGAGCCATCGTCCACGCTCGCGATCAGTAAGAAAAGAAGTGGAAAAAAATCAGAAAAAAATAAATATCGATTTATTATAATCGTCTTAACAAGTGACTTCATTAAACTATCCGAAGGAAATGGCCGCGACGATAATTAGATTCGCAGAAAAACGTTAGAACAATCGTTCATTCATCAGCAGTGAGAGATTGTTGAACGTATTATACGAAGACACGGTTTCCTGCAGTTGTGCGTGTTCCACTGGACAAGTATTTATAGTTTTCGACTTCTCGTCTGGCTGCTGCACCACCGGAAACCGGCTGATTATATTTAGAAAAAGACTTGACTGAACGTAGAATAACAATTCTGCTCGCGTTTGTCGAGAGGATCGCCATTGGTGAGTGCCAGCCATCCTCTTTCCCCTCGCTTTCGAATACAATCAGAACATCCGTCGTTAACGATTCTACTCGTTAGAAAGGGAACTACGAATTCGTTGTATCAATGGCAAAACACGACCAATTATTTCATAGAATCGTTCCGATGGACTTTGCATTTGCGAGCCAAAGGTTATTGCTCCGCAATGCTTTTCATCTCCGCTTATCATTTCCACAACATTCTCCGAATCTCTTCTAACCAGCTAATTAAATCGCTACAAGTAGTTAAATCTATATTTCATACATTTTCATTGGTAATTTTATTTTAGCACTATCTCGTAATTATATTAGGTTATCCGAAAAGTTTCTTTCGTTTCATAAGGTGATAATAGATGAACAACAATTTCTGTTTTATATTATTTTATTGAATTAGGTATGATCCATTTCGTTCTATTTCTATTATTATGTTCATGCGTAATTCAATAAACTAATATAAAACAAAAAGCGTTGTGCGTCTATTATTTCCTTATAAAACGAAAGAAACTTATCGGACAACCTAATGTGTTAAGATTATTATTCGAAGAGAGTATTTGACGATCCTCTGATGGAGATTTTTCGATTCTTCCTGCAAAGAAAAAATCTGATTTATGCATAGTTTTGTAACCTAAGGAAGGACTATATTTTTCTGATAAAATTTTCATATGGGGATGTTGAAAGGATTTTTCGAAATTTACCGTACGATGAACAAAAATAATGGTGGCACGGACCAGGTGTTTCCACGAGATACTGTTTGTTGCATTTACCGATACACTATCGATCACTGGTTCATATTACGTAAATCCAACAGTAAAATATAACTATTATGCCTCGTTCATAGAATTTACATTGACAAAGATGGAAGCTAATTAATTTTCAAGCAACGTGCTATCAATCGCTAACACCATACACAGCGCGTGCAACCAAAAGCAAAACAAAAAAGGAGACGTAACTTGAAATAAGAAAAGGAAAGAATATAAAAATAGTGGCAGAGATAATTGAGAAAGGGAAAGTATCGACTACAATTACCTAGAATTGCTACTACCATTACGTAAATCCAATGGTAAAACATCACTGACCATTACACATCATCCATAGAGTTTACCCTAATGTTCCAACTTCTTCTGAATTCTATGTTCTTCAACAAATTAATCTACCAACATTCTGTCGATCGTTAATACCATAAACCACACTCGTAACCGAAAACAAAAGAAGAAAAAGTGACGTGATTCGAAAGAAGAAAAGGAAGAGAAGGTAAAAGTAGCCCTAGAGTAGATTAGAGAAAGGGAAATCATCGACTAGAATTAGGTAGTGTATCACCCGGCGGTGGTTTCGTATTAAGGATGATGAGGCAACCATAACTATCTCTTGCCAGTCGAGCCAGATGGTGTACAAAGTGGGCCCCGATCCTGACTGCGCGTAGAAGATCCGCGAAGATCGTGCAAGGTCACTTTTTGCAAGCGCGTTCACCTCGAAAAAGAAGAGAAGAGAAAAGATGCCGACGATGGACCACCGGATGTGGATCATCGACGATTTTCTTGGTACACCATACCGGTCGTTTATTGCGCGATTAAAATCTTTTAACGGTCATCGAACGATCCAATTCGTTGCGGCCTTAAGAGAAAAAGGTGGTGTGAACCTTTCGGAGGGCCAACTTCCGGCGAAACTTTTTCCAGATCTGCGCAGCGGGAGAAAAAATTTAATTTACGATTGCCATTTATGACGGCGATTTCCGACGCAACTTGTTCGACGTTTTTTTCTAAGAGACAAGATTTTGTTTGCAGCAAGAGGGTTTCGCCTTTTTTCAAGGATGGATCTTTCCGGTGAAACTCGTCGGGCAATTTTTGCTGAAGATGTTTTATCGATGTGATCATTAGTCGGAGGAAAATTGCAATTTTTTCCGAGCTTCTTCGCCAATGAAAAAATTTAACTCGAATAAGGATTTCAGATTGAACAATTTTTTCGTGAGACGTTCGGAATATTTTTCGGAAAAGCGAAGGTTTATATTTACGAAATTGTAGGTTTTTCATTTCTGAATATAATCAAGGCAAGCTTCTGTTGAAATTTATTCGTGCTTTTACATAAGAAAAGATTGTAGGAAAATAGAGTCCACTGTTTCAATGGAACGTTTTTTTAAAGGTAATTATTCCTAATCAAAATTTAAAGACGATTTCAGTTCGTGCCTTGTTATAGCGTTAGTGAAATTTCAAGAAGATTTGTACCCGTAAAAATTTCTTGTAACGAATTGGTTACGATTGCTTAAATTTTTTCCTGTAAACGTATTCGATGTAAATCGTTCGATGTATTTCGCAGATCCGTATGTTAGCGAATTATCTTTAGCGAATTATATGAAAAAAGTTAATTAATTTCAGAAGCTATACATAACGCTAGCTATACATAACATACATGATTGTTTCGCGAAAGTTTCACCGTGACCACGTTACAATTTGGCGAACTAGTGGTATCCGAAAGGAAGCGAAAGACCTCGTTCTTCCTCGCGATTTTCACCTCGTAGACCGGCTTCAGAAAGCGTGAAGCCGTGTGTTATGCCTCGTTGCAATCGATCGTCTAGTTATTCAATAGATGAAGACGAGCTGCCTGTTGCGTTTTCGCGCGCCGTGCCATATTTTTTTCGTCAAAGGATACGATTATTACGGTTACCGTGTACGACGCTGCAAAGAACAAAGTTTCGAAATAATTATTACTGGACGTGAAACGGAGATCGCAAAGTTTGAAATTGCAAAGTTCTCTCGTAATATCGTGATACATATACCATTTTTAATAAACCAACGGTACAATTATGCGTTATTATATACCTATAACTAAAGATATAAAACATTGATTCTAATTAAGAGCAATTTAATCATAAATGAAAACAAGTTTCACAGATGGCATATATGGGGCGGAATACGTGGAGGTTCCTCGCGATAGCTTATATGGAAATACAGTTTATAAAGTTCCGTTTACATTAAAAGTTATTAATATCGTACTGGTGTAATGAACGTTTATATAGCAGAGTATAGTATCGCTCATAAGTACAATAGATGATTTAAAAAATAATAAAAATTTACAAAAATAGTGGTAACTTGTTAATAGAAATAACGCAAAATTTATGATAAAAATAACAAAGATTTGCATAGTATGTCAGTTAAAATCTAATTTCATTGTATTCAGTTGAATAAGATATAAATAATATTTTCGTGAGTCTCTCTCTTTCTTTCACACACATACACACACACGTTATACACATATTGTCTATTTTAAACATATTTGATAGGAATCCTTTAGTGAATTATATGAAAAGGAAACTAGCGAATATCTAAATACTTTTGAATGGTAGTGTATCTGTACGAGATGCTTGATGAATATGCGTAAGTATGAAAGCAACGGTTTATGAAAGCAGAAATTCGAAGACTGAAACGGGCAAGTTACACATTGCCGAGTATTAGCTGATGCAATTAAACAACCTGTTTCGGGTTATTCCGTCACGTTATCCTGCTATTCTTTCGCGCGGTCTTTCATTGAAGCGTATGCAGGTCGCGGCGGAAAGGGAGGGGAAAAAATGAAAGAAAGGTTGATGAACACAAAAAGCATCAGAGGCAATTATAAAGGAACACGTGATCACGGTAAAACAAGAGTCCCGGCTAATAGCGTGTTTCCGGTTTACGAAGGTAAGCTACGTAGCAACGAGGTAACCGTAGGTAGTACTCGCGTGAAAGGTAAAAACCGAGCCCTAATCAAGATCAAAGCACAGGTAGAACAATTTCAACGATTTTAAACGACCTTACACTCGATAGGGTTTTTCAACGATTCCGCTCGTACGAGAAAAATCAATTATCGAAGGAATTTACAACACGTTTGTTGCGAAGGTATCTAAATAAATTTTCGAGGAACTTGAACATCTGGTATAATTTACGAATTATAGGAGGCGAATGTGAAAGGAATAGTAAATATCGAATACCAAGTAGACGATTTTTCCAGAATCAAATACTGAAAATTAAATATCGAACTTTTTTATTTTTGGGTACTGTACATCGACTACTAAATAAATTGTTACTAACTACCAAATACTCGATTTTCTAATTGCTATCGAAGGTTCTAATTACATATCGAATATCGAATTTACCAATTTACTGAATAACGAATATTAAATTTAACGCTCTTCAAGAGACGAGTATTCGATTCTTCGAAAACCGAATGTCAAATTTCGAGTATGGAATTCTCCACAAGTGGAATAGCAAATTTTCTAAAATCTAAATACCAAAGTTTCTAAAAGCTGAATACCAAGTTTTGAGTGTCGGATTTCTCAAGAGTCGAATATCAAATTTTCTAAAAGCCGAATACGAAGTTTAGAACGCCGTACTTGCCAGAGCGAAATCCGAAATATCGAAAGCCAAATACCAAGTACTAACTTGATAACTGGAAATATCATCGCCGTATACGTGAAAAACGAGAATTTCCTACTATCCTAGGAAGGAAGATATTTATATCCGCTCATAGCGGAAAAGGTCGCAGCAGCCGAGCACCAGTATCCATTTGTCTCATCGGTGAGCCTGGAAATAAGTAGGATATAATTTATAGTGGGCATCGTGTTTCCAACTGCACTTGCTGCACTCATTATCGCCCTGGAATACCCGTTCTTCCACGCCAGAGAAGGTAGCATCCGCGTGTTGTGTCACGCGAAGTGCATCGAACAAGCATCTTAAATAAATTCCGCGTGAGGCGAAAGAAATGGATCGAAGATTTATAATTCACGGTCAACTCGACCGGCACGACGATTTCAGAGGCACGCGATATTGTACTTCGCGTTTCTTTCGCTTCTTGTGCGTCCTTAATCATGATTAAACGATCCTTAAAAAGTTCCTATTGTTTCACTAATTCTGTTCATTCTTCGTTTTTACTTTACGATTATTCTTTCTATTATTGCTTCTTCTATTCCAAATATTCTCATCATACAATGGCTACAAAAAGTATTTTCGCGTACCTTCGTCTTTCAATGAAACGCTTTCTTATCAGATTCTACAGAAATTTTTGTAATCGCATGAGAGTGCGCTACTAAAGACATTAAGAAAGTCAATACGCTTGGATTCAATTAATTAATACGCAAACGCTGTAATAAATACGACAATCGTCAGATAGCAAATATTAAGCGTTAAATGTTAAAGATAGGAAGAAAATGCAGCAAGAGGTAGAAAATAAATATGAGCCTGAAAACGGTACTTAATTCTCCTATTATAACTTATAACTTACAGTTGTTAAGTACTAAATACGGAACATTAAATACCGAATGCCAAATAGGAAATACTTAAAGTATATTTTTACGCGAAGAATCCAGGAAGAAGGAGAGAAGATTCGAATACGGGTAACTCAACACTGTGACGTAACAAGGAAAGAGCCAGCTTAGCTCCCTGCCTAACAGGCGACTATAATAAAAGAGAATCCGTGAATAACGACGGTCACGTTGGACTCTATTTAACTTGGCGAACTCGTAGAGAAGAAGGTGCGCCGGTACCTACTCTCATGGGATCAACGCGGCGTTATGAGTCCTCGTTGGGGTTTGGTTCTCAGGAACCTGAGACCACTGAGTTTAGTCGTATATAATGCACAGAGGAGAACGCGACAAGCACCGCGAGAAGGAATGCGAGGAACAAGCTGCTTTGCTAAAGGCATTACGCCCCTCCTTCGTTCCGGGGCACACACGTACGGCCACAGCCCGTTTATACACATTGTCTCTTTTTCCTCTCTACCCAAGAGGTCGTCTCTTTCCTGTGTCCAGCTTTCTTTCTATTTGCCCCTTAACTCGAAACCTCTTCCCACTGATCAGCTGTATACCTTGTCGAAGGGGCCAATGAGTCCCTCGTTTGCCTTTCCAAAGGGACTATTTTTCCTGCTAAGTGGTAAACGCACATTCCTATTTGGCTAATGGTACACGACTCGTGTCTCGAGGATTTTTGAAGAGGGTGCATCGCCTGAGATACCTAAAAATAATCAGAGATAAGAAGCAACAATTATTTAAAAAAGAAATGCGCCTCACAGATTTTTATGGATAATTTCACTCAGAAAGTCTTTAAAAAAAAAAAAAAATGTTACCGTTCATTCCAAATATTTAGTATCTCACGTTCAAGAAGAAAGAAAATTATACCGTGTATTCGACACTCTATATATCATATTCAGTGCTCAAGAAATTGATTTAAGTACACACTTCCTCGAGAAATCTGTCCTAAATTGCTTCAAGAATAAATTTTCCCCCTTACGAGGAAGTTTGGTCTCACTCGGTCATTAAGGAGCACTGACGTAATGACAGTAATCATATTGTTGCTTATCCTAGAATCATCTGTGGTCTAGGTGACGACTGTATTTTATCTGATTTTCTTCGCTAGAATTCTTGTAATTAGAACTGTCCTACGTTTCCGGATTTTAGTCGAACCCCTTTTTATTTTTATTTTATTATTTGTCGTATTTTCTATAGGGATGGTCGACCGATGTTTCAATGTTTCTGAACGGATAAGTAATTGTAGTAATTAGGCCGACGATATCAATTAACACCGTTCATTATATGTATGTTATGTAAATCCCGTTTTAATCAGGTGCAACGGAAGAGACACGTTCAGATGAGTCATCTACTTGTCCGTGCTTGTGAACACGACTCCCAGACGGCCGTAAAACACTGTCGTTCAGATTTAGACTCACGTACATATTCCACTCTTGATAATTTGCACACGCCCACTGAATATTAAAGCTACATGTGTTAACCCGCCCACATTCCATATCTTTCCTATTGCACATTTCAATAAGATATCTGCTCGAGAGTTCATTGAAATTTTATTGTTATTCGATGTTTAATACTTGATATTCGATATTCCTAATTATTCGGTGTTATTATCAGTAGTAACAAAAGATAATAATTGTCTCGAAAATTTCTATAGACAGAGGTCAGTGCCAAAATGGTAATTTCTATTTAAATGGAGGACATTGATCAGTAAATTTGAAATAGAAATTTTTCGAAAAATTCAGTAACCAGAACATAGCGGAATATTTTTCGCTTACCGATAACCATCATCGACAACGGAATTGCTTTTAATTACCAATAACCGTTATCGATGACGATGGAATTGTTTTTATTCAACGATAACCGTTATCAGTGACGAAATCTTTTTTTATTACCAGTAACCATCATCAATGACGGAATACTTTTTGATTAGCAATAACCATTATCGATGACGGAATCTTCTTTATCACCGGTAAACTACTATCGTTGATGGAATATTTCTTTGGTTACTAACAAACCATTATCGATAATAGAAATTCCTTTGTCATCGGTAATCATTATTAATAGCGGATTACTTTTTAGTTATCGGTAACCATTATGGATGATGGAATTATTTTTGGTTAAAAGTAACCATTATTGATGACAGAATTTTTTCGTTATTATCGGTATTAATGTAATAACATTATTAACGTAATAATATCACGCTATTAATGAAGGATTATTTTCTGACTACCGATAACCATCATTGACGACGGAATGTTCTCTTTTAATTACCGATAACCATTATCGATGACGAAATTAAAAGAGAACAAAGTCGGGGAAGGAAAGTGGAGCGCCACGTGAACGGACAACAGGCGAAATGGAATAAAAGAAGCGATACATAGTATGTATTATGTTTCGTTGCAAAGTTTGCTCGGTGGTCCATCTGTCAGCGTAGCACCTGCCTTCGTAACCACTTAATGCCAACGCTAATGACCATTCATGGATCGTTGGCTGCGCGACATGTGGGCAATAAGGTGGAATGCGATTTATTCACCGTGTTAATATGGACAATATTAAACAACTGGTTGGTAGTCTCCTCTACATTTCCTTATGCCCCCTTTTTCTCTTTTCATTTTTTAGAAGATAATTAACCGAGGAGAGTCGATCGCTCAGTTGGCGTTGAATTGAGCAATTAGCGGGGAACTTGTTGCGTTCCCGTGTCGAATAACGTTTCGCGTTTTGTTGGAACCCATGGCTGATATGATTTAACGTTACACTAACATTTTAATAGAATTTTAATAAAATGATTTGTGTAGCTTACGAGGTGGGAAATAAAATGAAAATAACGTTTTCTTCAAAACGTACGCCTGAATTAAATCGTCCAATAAATAATTATATATTCGTTAGTGAAAATTTAATGAGTTTCTATTAAGTTATTGATATTTATATCTTTTAGAGCAATGTATTTCTGTTAATTTTGATAGCATGTTCCTGTTAATAATTTGGATTTTGCTTATTTATGAATGTAATATATAGTTGGGAAATTTTAGAATTGTTTAAATGATAATAAAATGGTATCAACCCGGGAATACGGGTTCAAATAGCTCCGCCGTGTAAATTAATTAATCCGCGTAATTAGAAGATATTAGTTGGAAATCAATTTTAATCTTGTTCTTTCACCTCGAAGGCCGTTGACATTGTACAAATTAATATCGAGGCATCTCGTTTTTAAGGTCGTTCACATGACCCTCGACTCGTTCATGGGAATTCATTTCGCAATTCTTTTAGTTTTACTCAAGTCTATCGATTTGTTCCGTGAAAACAATGAACACCGTGAAGCTAAATTAAATTTGCCTTCTAAAAATGAATTATCTTCGCGGGTGCCAAGTGTTCTGCGAATCTTATAAATAATTAAATCAACTTAGATGTAATTGTTCTACAATCTTATCTTCATCGCGTGTTTTTTAATACTCTGCAATCTCAAGAATTAATTAATCCACCAGATATCAAAGAAATGCTTTAGACAAACTAAAACGAAGAAGAAAACGCTAGAACTATCAATTTTACTGGCGAATATATTTAAATGTTTGTTGCATTCGTTATTAGAGCGCAAATGTTTATACAAATTCATATTTTTATGAACACAATCGTAGAAATGAAATTTTAACGAAGATTTCTTCAACTCATTTAATATCATAACGAGTACTACACTTCGGATGTTTTATATATTTTTACATACGTGCATTCTGCGCATTTTTGCATCTTCAAATCTTCTATGAATGCATACACTCATTACGTTAAATCCCCTTTTAATTAGAGCCTCAATTAAATACTCTATAAGTAATTAAGTAAACCAATTAAACCACGTGATATAAAAGAAGCATTTCATACCAAAATACTTTGTTTTTCAATTTTTTTTTTTTTTTTTTTGACGAATATAAATACTTTGTTCGCTGTATTATCTCTTTTCAACTAGTCTCAATTAAATACTTGATCATTTAATTAAATCATTTAGCACTAAGGAAATGTTTCACACTAAAATACCGGAATTTCCAATATTTCCTATGAATATATTTCTCTGCTCATTATATAAATGTTTCTTCTTTTTAATTCACGCTTCAATTAAATCCCCTGCAATTTGCGATCGATCTACGAATCAGGGAAGACGAGCCACTTAGATGCCAAGGTAGAATAATTTCGCTCCAAAGCATCACAATTTTTTATCTTATTCTACAACATATATGCGTTACATTAAGTAGATTAATTAATGAACTAGGTATCAAAATAGCATTTGGCCAGAAATTGATAGCACGCCATAATTTCCAACATCATTTTCTTACAAACATATTAAATCAATTAAATAATGAAACATCGCAAGTTTCAATTTTTCTGCGAACGAGAAATACTTCGATAATTATACTAAACTTCTCTTTCATTGAAATAAAGTTAACCCGAGGAAACCGTATAAAAGAGCCTGTTATTTAATTTACAGATGCGACTGTAATCACGAGTGACGACGCCCTCCAAGGGTACGACCCCCAGTTCATGGTTGGCTGTTATTTCCCCGCGGAATTTCAGGGTGAGTTCGTGACGCAGGTGAGCGGAAAGGAAGCCAGCGACACGAGCAACGAGCCCATTCAATATTCCACCATCAACATCACGTTCAACGCGATCCCCGTATGGGGCTACTGCCACAGGAGGATCGGCGATAACGTGTTGCTAATGGACAGGTGGGTCTACCTAGAAATCACCGAGTAATTTATTCCGACGACCGCTAGTCGCTACGATTTGCCCCTGTTCAACGATAACACTTTGTCCGTTTCCGGTAACCGCTTGACCCTAACGCGGTAATGGTAATTGCCAGTTACCTGAATCCGATTGGTAACAGCAAGTTAATATCTGTAAATGTGAGGATAAATTATTCTAGGAGAAGATCTTGGTTCTAGACTTAACAGCCATAGACAGTTGCATAAATTGTGAAGAATTTATGTTTAGTCTGCAAATGGGAGTAGTTCTATGAAAGTCAGACTGTAACTAAATCCGTAACTGATTGTGAGTTACGGATTGCACGCTTACTTAATGCATCCTTAGGGACAGGGATGCCCCGATGTGTCTGCAGCGTGTCTGGGATGGAAATAGACCAGATCTCAGACGGTGTCGGCCTGCACTTTCTTCTTTCCCAGCTATAATTGTACCTAAGATGTAGTTAGAATTATACAAACGCATTTTATTAGATTTACAAGGGTTAAAATCTATCTAATCATAATTAATTTGCGTTTATCAAATTTTATTTTCACGCTGCAAAGTACTTTTTGATTAATGTAAGAAATAGATTAGGAGATTGATAATCCAGGATATTTTCATTCGTCTTCTTCTCTGAACATTTCATCGGGAGATTAAAACCAAATAAAGTCAATTACATTTATTTCAGATACGGTGATGGCGACTGCATCCGATGCTTCCGATTGTTAAGGAGATCACGCAACATTATCGAGGTCTTCTCTGAAGATCTGAACAGGTGCTATACTTCAGAAGCCACTGCTTTGGCCTCCTGTGATAAATTAAATTCCACGTCCGTTTTATATCGTAAGTATAACAATTATAAACATTTACGTATAAGAACATTTCGAAAATATTTATTATTTAATTGCTTGATTATTTGGATAGGTACCAGGGAGATTGGAAATATCCCCATAAGAAACGAGTATTGTCCAATAACTGGCCAGTATCACTTCACGTATAATCTCAATAATGGATCTGATAAAGTTATCGAGTGTAATAGCTTCTCATCTTCCTTCAACAATTGTCCTGATGGCTCTGTTTTAAGATTGCACTTCAATCGTTGTAGCTTCGAGCCTCACAGTAATTTTCTTCCTAATATTCTTGTTGTTTGCTTTCTTAAGATTTTAAATATGTTCAAAGAAGAACTTATTTGTTGTTATTTGTTTTTCAGTGAATATTACGTTTAATTGCTTAGGCAACTGGCCTGGTCCAAATGGTTCTACTTATTTTGCCCTGATGGACATCAGTGGCAACTATGAAGGCAGACCACAGTATAGATGTGGAGTAAGTTGAAAATTTATTTTGTCTTTTCAATTAAGGTATATAATATGTTTCTTTAATTAAAGGATCTATTCTTTAGCTATTTCATGTTGACAATAAAAAAGGAAAAACATACATGGCTCTCAGCAGCGATTCTAGCTGTGCACAGAATTTAGATAATTCCACTAGTGGATATGAGACACTAGTCCTTAGTAAAATTCCAAACCAAAAGAAGATGCCAAATTATGTGAAGACTCACGTAGCAACGTAAGTATATTTTCTTAATTTTTTTTTTTATTTAAAATTTAGCATCGCATCGACATTTAGATCATTAGCGACGAGTATTTTCTTTATAGTATCCACTGATTAAATGTTTCCGATGGTTTCGTAGTCTTTTAAGAATTTTCTATTAGACTTAATTAATTAATTAAAAGCTATTATTGATTTAGATTTCCAAAATGGGCACAGGGTGTATGGGAAGAATCTCTGATTGTCAATGGCACCATGACTTTCACTGATCTTAATGGCTATAATAGTTACACGTTCATTACCGTTGATTCGAATGAAGAAACTGGCCGCTACATCGTTTATTCCAAAAATCAATGGTGGGATAGGACATTAATCGAATAATATTAAAATATTTTTTTACTCTAAAATAATAAAAATATTTTCAGTGAACAAGTGGCATATGTGTGTTTAATGATGAGGCAACGAAGTGAAAATGTACTAGAATTTGCAATAGGTATTTACCTTTTAGATAATTATTTCAGACGCCCACAGATATTAATGAAATTATTTAATCGGCTAAGTATAATCAATTTTTCATACAGGAATGGTGTTAAGTCCAGTTTATCAATCTTATTTGTGTGACGATACTAATTTGGATAAACCTGTTTGGATGACACAAGCACGTAAGTTAATTTCAAGGAAAGAAGATGTAAATTATATATTTCAAGAAAAAATCATGATATTAGATCTAATGCTATCAAAATTAGGAATTGAACGTGCGGTAGAGTCGCCTTGTCCAATTACTGGACAATATATGGGTATGATAACTGATCTATCAGGCATGTGTGCTGAACTAAGCAGCAACTGCAACACTCGTGAAATAATGTACTTTAAAGTTACTGACTGTGAATCTGGAGAACTCTATGAAGGTACTTACTTAAATAATTTAATTAATCTAAATTCATTGAAACCAAAACTCAACAAAAGAATTTATATTTCAGAACGAGCATACCTGTGTCTAGGTCAATGGGAAGAAAAAGGTGTTATGTATGCATATACTATGAGAAACGATACCAGTACGAATGAATGTTTTGTTGGTTTAATCGTGAATGATGAAGAAATTTATATCAAGGAAGCGGGGGATCATTGCATGAGAAATATTGATCCTAAGAAAGAAGGAATGCGTCTGTATAAGAAAGGTAGGTTCCTAAAGTGGAGTCTACATTAAATCAATATTTAATCTCAAAGTTATATGCATAGTGATTTAATGTAATTAGGTCAATGTTATGGAAATTCTCCAAGTCCTGCACCAACGCCAATGAAACCAATTCCTCACAATCCAATAATGAGAACTGCTACAACTCCGCGGTCGAGAGTATCAGGTAGAAATAATATTACTTACATTCATTGATTAACAATATTGTATGTTATAGAGTTTATAATACAATTGATTATTTTGTCATGATACCAGGTACCACCAGTATATCAGGAAACAATATTCCATCATTTGCCTCACATAAAACCACTGCATCTTATGGTTTTGTAATGTTCATAATGGTAATCGCGTTTTTTAGAAACATTTATATGTACGTTTGAGTACCAAGTCATTAATAACAAACAATGAACTAGTGAATGAATGCCGCTATGGGATATAAAACAAGAAAATCTTATTGTCTTAAAACAGAGTCATAAAACTTTTCTTAATTTTATTGAGATAAAGCTAAATGATCAAGAAAGTAAATATTATACATGAAGTATATTTAGAAAATGCCTATCCTGCTAAATGATTTCATCAGGAAAAAATAAGTATTTGAATACTTTTAATCTGATATAATGACTAATTATATTAATATTGTATTGTTGATATTAATTTGTTCCCTTAGCAAACACCATTCTAATCTACTTTGCATTTGAGAGATGCTTTTAACAAAAATTTCTGTAGATACATAGAACTTTGTTATATTTCAAATCTCCACCAAACACTGCCTTGTAAGATACAAGTAATAGTAAACTGTATGTTGCTAGGAGAATCCAAAGAAGTTTATATATTTTCTGATTATAACACACTTTTCATAATGGTTTTTTACTAAATCAATCATGTAGATGAAATTACTAATGAGACTGACTGAATTAATAACACTGTACAGAAAGATTCATCAATAGGAAAATATATATTTTTTTCAAATTTGTACTTAAAATAAGAAACTAACACTATTTTTTTCTTGTTGAAATAAATATATTATAATCTACATCGAATGAAATGAATGAAAATTACAAACTTAAAGCAATATACAAAATAAGAAATATGTTATCATTCTTAGGGTAATACAATTTATTCCCTGTGATTATTTGCAAAAAAAATAATTTTTAAATAAGTCACGATAAATTTTACACTTTTTATATAATTATTGAATTAAATTTAACATCGATTTTTGCAATTAACACAAGCAAGTGTCATACTTGTACCTAAAGTAGAATTTTTACAAATAAGTATTGTGTGAAATGGTTTACATATTTATAGAATGCTTTTATATATATGCAATTCATTTTTATATTTATATTGTAAATGTATATAAATATGTATTTATAAATTTATACCTTAATGTATAGAATTAATAGTACAGTAATATTTACAATGTAGATAGTACTTCTCCAGTCATGCTGTGTATAAATTTAAACAATAAGTCCATCAGATGCCAAATTATTAACTTCATTCATTGCCAGTTCTCTAACATTAACAACTACTTTTCAACTTCAGCATTTGTAACGCTTATTATTTTGACATCTGAAAGGCTTGTATACTAAAGAAAATTAATTATATCACAAAATTTCACAAAAATACATACATAAATTTACTCCTGAACTTTTTTTGACATTTATTTTATATATTGCTAATTGAACAGTTTAATATTTTGTAAATTAACACAAGATATTTAAAAAATGCTACATTTTTTTATACAAAACAGTTACATATACCGATAACTATCTAAATTCAAATATAAAATTATACAATTTTATTTACGTTTAATTTATACTACCATCTTAGAATTATTGTGAATGCTGAAGACCATCCTAGTATCATAGTGTTCCTGTTACTGTATGCAAGAGTGCAATGGATTTATCATTACAGCTTAAATTATTAATTACTTTAAGTGTACATAAATTATATTGCATACTTGTATTTAAAGATAATAAACATAATTTTTAATGTATAAAAATAAACAATTTTTCTTTTTATATTATCCAGTGTCTATTTTACATAATCTATGCAAATATCAGGATGCCTAAATTTGTATATTTATATATACTACGAAATAAACAATTCGTAAGTAATAGAACTTATAAAATCGTACCATATTACATAAACTACATTTCTTTGTATTAAACTATAAATTAATGAAAAAATGATAGAAGTATGTAAACATATAAAAAATAAACTTAAGTGTTTGCATGATCACGCTCATACAAAAGAATATTTTCCTTACGCTTCGAGCCCCATTTATATTTGTTACTACCAGATTTACCTACTACGCGATGGCATGGCACCAAATAACCAATATTATTTTTCATGACCGCATTTCCAACAGCTCGTACGGCTTTTGGTTTATCTATATTACACGCAACTTGTTCGTAAGTAACAGTTGTACCATGTGGAATAAGCATCAAGGCTTCCCAAACTTTTATTTGGAACTGTGTACCCTTCATGAGAACAGAAATAGAATCATCCACAGTTACACATCGGGAAAAGATTTTTTCTATAATTTTGTTTGTTTCGTTCAAGGTATCTTCGACCAATTTTGAAAGAGGCCAATCGTTCTTTAATTCATTCAAAGCTTCTTCATTATTTTTATCAACAAAAGCCAAATGCATAATTGCCTTATTAGTGTTAGTAATGCCAATTAAGCAATCCCCAAAAGGTGTAGCATGAAAACCATGGATTATCTTAAAATTTTCATGCTTTTCTTTATACTCTTGTGGTGTCATACTTTGAAACCGAACCATTATGATTATTTAAATTATTCAAATCTGTAGATACTAGGAAAATAAAGAAATAAAAGTTATTAGAAGGTAATATGTTTAGAATGTTTAGATGTTAGCTGTCATTCTTAAGGTGCATCTCCAGCCAATGTCAATGATTTAACATATACAAATATATCTTTCACCATTATTATATTTATTATGTTTGCATACACTATGGTCGTATACACTAGTTGTATTGTCTTTCTCGCACTGCTTGATTCACATTCCTACCCTTGATTTACAATTATGCGATCTATATAACTACCTATATCTCCACATCTCCTATGATACCACTGTATTTAAATGTTGTTCGTGGACTGTTTGTCAATTTGTTATAAGAAGTAATTGTTTCATGAAAAGATCGAATAGCGGTTACAAAACCGTTACAAAAAAATTTGTTAACTGTTCCAGTGGGTGAGTACCCGCCTTTACTATCCTTGGAAAAACTGCGGATGTTTATGGAAAATATAAGAGTTTAAAATTGTACAATATATATAAGACAAAATATATGAAATATTCAATATTTATTCATTAATTCTGTTCATTAAAATACGGAATTACATAAACATCCACAATCTATATAATTTTTATATAAGCTTTCGGCATCAGGTGAAGACTTGGAATACAAGTACCAAATTTTAAACTCAAACTTTGTTCATACCACAATGCTTGAAATTAATTATTTAATAGTAATTCAATTATAAATTAATTCGAAATATTATATATATGATAAATACATAAGGAAGAATGATTTGAATCTATTATTTTATGAATATTTATCGAAATGCTACTACGTGGTTGATATGTGAATTATTTCGAGGAAAATTTAGAGCATCTTGCTCCTTAAGATTTTATTTTAAAGAAAGAAGTCTCAAGACTTTATTTTAAAGAAAACATGGCATTTCACAAATCTATATATTATTATGTAAATATTATTATATAAAATTTTCGTTCATCCTTTCTAATAATTCCTAACAGCTTATTCTTTGACCAACTGCAATCAATCTAAGCTTGTAGCGCAAAATACGGAATATCTCGTAGTTGGCAATGAATGGGTTAATATGTACAATATACAATCAAAGTTTATACAAGGTTAATTGAGGGAATAGAATAAAATTAAAATTGTTGAACCGATTATTAAAAATACATAATTATTAAATAAATAAAATAATATAAAATCTGTTATAATATATTTAAAATAATTAAAATTGGTTTGGCTTTCCAGTTTTCTATTTTTTATATTACTACTTAAAATAATATATTAAAAATAATAGTTCTATGCAATGAAACCATATATGATTATTCTTTCAGTTTATGATTCATCAATGTAATAATATTCCAAAAAGAAATTAATTATGATTATTAATAATAGGCATGTTTGTTTATTTTATTCTATTTAAGACGCCATAAGTAAAGAATTTATTATTTACAAAGACAATATCATAGAGAAACGGAAATTTACAACATTTCAAGCCGCGTGAAAAAGGTATAGTAAGTATAGACCACGGACGCCGTGTTGAACAAGTGGAGTGGAGTAAAAAGAGATACAAATAAATAACGAGATCTCTTCTTTTCTATGTCTATTAATAATATTCTAGTATCTATTAGGAAGGAGAGAAATTATGTTAAATGTCTTTATCTCTTTTTCAACGAGGACATCTTCATTTGACAACTGTGGTTTATACTTCTTACATCTACGATGAAGAGAATGAAGTAAGATTTATACAAATATACAAGAATATTTTATGTAATCGTCCAATGAAACATGCACGATTATTTGATCACATGTTTAATTACGTAAGATTTGATTTCATGAGAATTTGCGTTGGGATTAACATTAAAAAATACTTTACGCGCTTTCGCGTCTGCTATTAATGAATTCCACATTGAATACCTCTGTAATCAATAAAAAAAATCATTGTATATGTTACATTGTATGTAATATATCAACTATTTTTGTATCATAAATGCATATTATATTATATAAACAAGTTTTTCAAAAACAGTGAGAAACTATTGGGCAAAAAGAATAAACTCTAAGCCAAATGTTACTTTTCCATTGCTAGCCTTTAAAATCCTTCTTTGACGACTTTGATGTCTTTTTAAGATAGGACTGCTTGTTTTGAATTGTTGTAACACTTTTGTAAAAAGTTATGACACTTTTGAAATATATATGCAATATATATAAATTTTTTTAAATATAGATAATATTATATAATCTTACCATGAAAATGTTAAAATTACCACATATTATCAGGCTGTGTTTTGCTCTTGTAAGTGCAACACAAAGTCTTTGTCTATCTGATAGAAAGCCGATCTTCTGACTCCGCACACATGACAAAATTATCACATCACATTCTTGACCTTGAAAACGATCTACAGTGTCCACAATACATTTTATTTTTCTCTTAACATTCTCTGGCAATGAAGATATTCTAAAACAATAAAAGATCAACATGCAACAATTAATTCAGATGATATTTAGAATACACTTCCATTAAATGCTACAACTTACATTGCATTAACTTTAGTCAATATCATAGCTCTTTGATTATTATATGGTGTAAGAATTCCACACGAAATGCATGATTGCCAATTATCCAAATTGGCAAAGTTTAGCATACAATAAATAATATTAGCTACAAAATCTGCTTCTTCATTGTTTGAGTTATCATGATTCTGATTTGTAATCAAATTTAAAATTCGATATGAATGGAATGGAAATTTATCATTGCGTTCTACTGCATTCTTTAATTTACAACCATAGAAGAACTTATTTGGCCAAGAGGAAATATCAGGTTGCATTCGGTATTGAGTGTCTAGCATAATTATGGGATTATTTGGTTGTAAATCAAAGGCGCTTTGCACTCGAGAAAAGATCGATTGATCCAACCCATATTTCTTTGCCCGTGTACTCAGAACAGTAGCTGGTAATTGATTATGATCACCAACTAAAACCAATGTATCTATTCCTAACATCAATGGTATCAATGTTTCTGCCTCGCAACTTTGAGTAGCTTCATCCACAATACACACAGATATCCTTTTCTTATTAACACCAAAAATATATTCCATTTGACTAGTATAACAGGATGAGAGGGTGCAGGTTATTATGTCTGCAAACTCAAGAATTCTGTGTTCTGCCGTACGCTGCAATCTAATGCTTTCTCTGCTTCTATCATTTACTTCGTTCGATGATGTACGATTCTTTAATAACTCATATTTTGCAGACATATCTGCCAGTTTCATCCTAACATGCTCTTTATGAGTTTTATCCAAATTATTTGAGTTCAGCTTACATTGCAGGGCGTTAATCTTAGATTGTAAAAATAATTTTTCACTTTCTATACTATCGGATGGAATAGTGTTCAACTTGCATGTTTTTTTAATTTCTCGTTTCGCCAATTCAGTAACAGAAATATCTTTCACTTTTGAATGCATCATTTGTGATTGCCCAATACGAACCATCCTGAATGGTTTTATCTTTGCCTGCTTTTTTATCATGGTCCTAATTTCTAATAATCTTAAGACAATGTCATCAATGGCTGCATTTGATGGAGCACAAACTAACATTGTAAAAGAACTTCCATTGCTTGTATATCTGTTATTTCCATATAAAATTTGAGTAACTATATTTACAATAACTTTCGATTTTCCAGTTCCAGGTGGTCCTTGAATAAAACACAATTTGGTATCTTTTTGGATTACTGCTTTGGTTATTTTACTTACAGCTTCCATCTGTTTCTCATTTAATTTATCTCCTGTGATCAATGTCTCTAATTCAAAAACAGTTGGCAATTTGTACATCTCGATTCTTGGACATAAGATTAAGTTTACTAATGGCGACTTAGGGAGAAATTGCAATGCTTGTACCATTCGTAAATTAGGACGTAAATAAATCGCAGCTCTTAATCGTTGAACTCGATTTACTAGAATATTTTTATCGAGATATTTTGTTATCACAGTATATGTTAACAATGTATGAGCATCTTTTACATAATTTTGTAAATCTCTGTTAAAATGTGTCACAGGAGTTAATACTGTTGTGTGTACGTTAGTAACAAATGCGAACACTTTACGAAAATCTTTTGATTTTTGTGAATTTTTGTGATTTTGAACATACTCAAAAAATACAAGATCTCCATATTTAGGATGAATTTGCCTTTGTATATCGTCCTTTGTGGCTAATACTTCCACCATCAACGTTGTAAGAAGTATTTTATTTGGCTCCACATTCGTCTGAATAGAGTTTTCAACTATAGAGCACATGAATGTGGGCCGTTTATGTATATCCTCTATGCTCTGAAATTTGTTTGTGATGTTATGCCAAATTTCCAGCAACAAAAGCGAACTTATAGTATTATAATATTCATCATACGATCTATAATGAGTTAAGGTAGGGTTAAGTTCTTCAGGCTGAATAACAGGTGGATCTTGATTCAAATATAGCTGTTCTTCCAACCACACTGGTTTCCAGCATAAGATGCGGCATAAAAATTGATTCATTGTATTGACCTTTTCTCGACGTATAGGAGCATCTTTTCCTTTCAGTTTTTTTAAAACATTCGATTCATCAATTTCATATTCACGAACAGTTTGAATCTCTGTAGAAAAAGACACTCGTTTCTCCGAATTCGGTTTTACAGCTGGTGACTTAAGATTTGGCTTAAGAGGTACAGAAGGTCCCTTTTCCACTGTCTTACAAGATTCTAAGCTTGGTTTACCACTTACTGCAGTATCTTTCAATTTAATTGTTTTCTCTGTTCTTTTTTCCAATGAAAGATCTTTTAATGCTGTTTCTGCTTCTACGATATTTATTTTTATTTTAGTATTATTAGATTTTTTAGGAATTTTTCCCAAATTCGAAATATCATTAAGAGTTAATTTATGCTGTACATCCATTGCTATTTCTTTAAAGACATTTTTACGTTTTGTTGCATCAATCGTTTTTGCATTTGAAGAAGTTCTATTTGCTGTTACGGATCGACTAGACGAAGCTTTAGACTCCTCTGTTGCAGTTTCCTCTCTAGATGCAGCGATCGTCTCCTCGACAAGGAAATCGTTTCGGGATTTTGTCGTTACTTTCGCTTTTGGTTTAGAAACAATACGTTTCTTTTCTTGATTACCTTCTAAAGATACTCGGTTTTCTTCGGCAATTTTCTTCAATTTCATCTTTCTATTATCTGCCAATGCTTTCTTCTCTTCCTTAGAAAGAGTATTTAATTTTTTTGTACTAGGGGGAAGACAATCGGCCCATTTGTGAAGTACTTTACGATTTTTTTGCTCCTTTGCATGCATATATTGCTCTAACTTCAACTTTTCTTGTTGTTCTTTCTTTTCTTTAGCACTTAATCGCGGTTTCGAAGGTTTTTCAGATTTTTCAGAATTTCCAGATCTTGCAGATTTATCAGACTTTTCAGGGGTTTGTTTATCTTTATTAGAAACACTTCTTCGTCTTTTGGAGGTAGGTAAGTGTGGAGGTTCGATTTCAGGCACCTTTTTCTCAACCGACTTTTTGCTCTTGGTGGGTGTAATAGTTTTTATTTTAATGTTACTCAAGGGATGAATATAATTTCCTGCCTCTTTTTGCATTGGAGGCAAACTCTGATTTTTCGGAGACTTACAATGTTTTTTAGTATCGCTAGTAGCACACGTGAATTGTTTAAGTAAAGTATTTTCTGGTGAAAGTACTTTATTTAAATTGTCTATATCCTGCAACGAGTTCTCTGTTTCTTTTTCTTCGTCTATGTTTACTCTAGGAATTAACTCTTTTGGTAGCTCTTCATTAGTTCCGATTAATTCAAACTCGCTTACAATTGGTTCCTTAATTACGACATTTATATCCATATCTTCTTTTTTTATACCATTCTTACTTTTCACATCAATTTCATCGTTTTCGCTGAATATTTGACTTCGGGATAATCTGTAAAACCAATTCTTATCTTCTTCGTCTTCACTATCTGTTATTGAAATAACAAAATCCACATCATCTATACCAAATCTCTCACTTTCTACTTCTGTAGGTAGCTCCTCTTTTACCTCATCTTTCATGGTTGTGTTCATACCATAGCCAATATCAAACAATTGGGAGCACGGAAAAATATCATCCTCACTATCGCTTAAGTTTATAACATCGTCCTCTGAAAATTTTGTTTTTGGTTGTTGTTGCACTTTCTTTAGTTTTATCGGAGATCCGACTGCAACGAAACTTGTATTTGAGGAATTTAAAGTAGCATTTTCATCAATATCGGTTAATTGCAATTCATCTTCAAATTTTATGATACCATCTTCGTTATGCATGAAATTTGGAGGAAGTGTTGCGAGTAAATCTCCTTCTTCATTGTTTTTAAATTGATTGGTTTTATCGATTGTATTTGGTCTTTCTATCTCACTCACAGTATTTGTTTCACTACTATTTTTTCTACTGTAGTAGAGTTGTTTTGAGTTGTAATTCATGATTTCTAAATCAGATTTTACTCTTATTCTACTGTCCTTGATTGTATTTTTTGATTCAAGATTATGTAAATTATTTACTGTATTCTGTACATCTTTAGTATACATTAAATTATTTCCAGTATAAGTATCAATCTCTTGTAACATATTTACATTTACTTTCTCTGTACTCTTATTGAGAGAAATTTCCCCTTTTTTAATATCTTCTTTTGTGGTGCTTATTATCATATTCGATCTCAGGTCCTGACAATTTATTAATTCATCATCCATTGGTGATTCTGTTCTTGTATTGTTTGTCCAATTACTTGATGAAGGCATGTTGGTATCCATACGTTTCTTTGCATTCAATTTATCACAATTTTTATTTTTTCCATTTGATGAATTCAATGAAATATGAACTATTTCAATATCATTTTCATTTTTTTCTTTATCTTTTTCTGAAATAAAAGCAAAATTCTACTATTTATTCTTTGTCTTGTAACCTAAATAACCTGAATAAAAATGCAGTAATACCTTGCAGGTAATTTTTTTCTAAGATATAATTTTCATTTTGCAACTTGGGAATTTTACTTGCCACTTCCGAGTTGGAATTCGTGTCTTTTCTTTTACGTTTATCTACTCTGTCAGTCATTGACTTATCATTAACTATATTTACATTATTTACTATAGTAGTTTCTGAAAGTGTACTAACACTGTGACCATCTTCCAGAAGCTGTGGCTGTTAAAATTATTATAATATGTGTAACAATCTTACTCAATAAATAGTTCAAAAAAGATATCATGTGATGATAATTAGTCTGATGATATAATTAATTAAATCTTACTCCAATTGAATGTAGTTTATACACATATAGATTACTGTTTCCAGTTGCATCTTCAACAGTGGGACATCCAATGCCAATAACATCATTCGAGCATAATTTAGTTGTCTGAAAGGGCTTTTGAGCTACACCATTTATAAATATACCATTCGCGCTCTAAGATAAATAACATCATCAAATGAAAATATTATATTAAGAAAATACATCCTCGTGCACTAATTTCATTACATAATGTGTACCTTTAAATCTGTAACATATAATTCATCTTTGCTATGGAAAAACATACAATGACGCCTAGATACTGTCAAACTAAGGCATACTATTTCATTTTCCTTGGCTCTACCACAAGTATACTGAAAACATATAAAAGAGACAATGCTTTATACAACGTAAAACATCCTTATTATTTGTTTTTGATACTCAGAATACTTTCTTTATTCATAAATATTGAATTTCTATGAACACATACAAAAGAGTAGAACATAAATAGAAGATTTAGTTCAATTACTAAATACTTTGAATATTTAATATATTTTTACATATTATGTATACTTTGAATACTTCTATGTATTTCAATTCTTTACAATTGCATAAATATTTGCAGTCTACGCATAATTTAACGATAAAATTAAAAAACAAAAATTATTTTATGGCTTGTGCTTGCTATCTACATAATAGAAGAGAAGAACATTTTATACTCACTGTATGTCCTGGTTGATCTAATACAATTGTGTCCGAAGTATTAATACGTTCCAATATAAATCGGTAGTAGTTATCGGTACTCATTTTTAAAATAATGACCAGTTCTTTCAGAGGTCACCTAATGCTCTGTATAACCTGTCTTCTTTTATTACATCGAAAACGATTTTTAGACTCTTCTACTAATAATTATATGATATGATTATAGATACAATACAATTCATAAAACTTAATAAATACGTCGTTTTGCGATGTTTTTAATGAATACACGTGCATTGATATTTACCGCCCTTTTCGAATGAAAATTGCGTTTATGCCATGTATACAGATATGCACACAAAGATTCAAACTTAGGCATCGCAAACAACGACATCTACGAGGAACTTAATATAAAATAATTTAAATCGAATTACTGTGGAATTCTTTAATTAGTTGTTATAGAGTTATTTACAAAATTATCCTTCTGTTATATATATAATTGATTCAAGGGAAGTGCTTATGATGTGTACTCTCATGTTAATTCCTTATCGTAATCGTGTACCGTAAAATGAGTGAAACTCGTGATGCAGAATTTAGCTGATTCACATATTCGTGCTTAGATCATTGAGATAGATTCTGTGATAGTACGGATTACGTTACGACCTAAAGCATAAATTGAAGTCAGACTTATTACGGTTCAGTATTACGAATGTATGATAGTCGTCTAAATAATAATACCTCTTTACGTATAGTAAAACATGTAAAATAATGGAATATGCTTATAAAAAGTTTTCTAGCTTCATTCATATATTGACATCAATCGTATCAAAGTTAGTATTTAAATAACTAATATTGGTGTAGTTTCATGCGTTCAAATGACGATATAAATTGAAAATCCCGCCGATAAAGAAATACGGTCTATCATTTTTACGCTTTCTGAATACTGAAAATGTTCGACCAAGAAGAATTCACGGTTACTTACATCCTATTTTTAGTTTACGAAAAAATGTCTAATATTGTTCGTGATTTCGTATTTCTTTTTATTTACAGAGTGAAATTTATTTGAAAACCCTTTGCATAACGTTTAGAATAAAAAATAGTAATACTAGAGATAATATGTACTCAAATAGTAAAACTATCGATATTATCGATAGTGTTATTTTTGACAATAGGCAAAACAATTCTTACAGATCGCTAGAGGAATTAAGATGTATCTATATGTTTTAATATATTAAAAATTTATGTTAAATATATATTAAAACAATATATTAATAAAAGAGAAATCACATTTAATGTATGAAAGGTTTTTATTTCAATACCGTTGATTTCTGCACGCTCGATGAAGGGAGATCGAGCTTAAAGTTTGAAGTTTATTTATACCAAACAACGACTTTGTCCCTCATTATGACGCAGTTTAAATGAAATCGTACGGCAAAGGGTTAATTAGTGATTCAAAAGACAAAAATTACGCAGTTACAAAGATTTCTAAAATATTGGAAAGAAATCGGTGTCAAATTGGAATCCCTCCTCCTGAAATATTGCAAATCGTTGCACAGTGCGGAATTTGAATGAACAAAAATCAAAATTCGCTGACCACGTTCGCACGTTCGGTCCTGTCGGATAAGTGGTTATGTTTTTCTGCTTACAGATATGAGATCTGCTTATGACAGATATGAGGAGACGCTTTTAATAGATATACTGCGTACCACCCCCACATATCCAACCGATAAAATAATCACCAGATTGTGTTTGTATATACCAGAGAAATATCTATAAATTTTTACATTCCCTTTCATTTCGAACAAGAATTGTCGTTTAGTTACCGGCATATTTTCTAAACAAAATCAATGGTGAAATTTCTATGATTCATCGATAGATGTGAAACGTAAGAAATACATGTAGTCGTTTCAATAACGTGAAACTCATAAAAACTAAAATATCCATATATTTTCAGGTTTCCCTCCATCTTAAAGAAATTAAACTAAAGGTGAAGGGGAGATATCATCAATATTTGAAATATTGCAAAAACTTCGAAAATAGAAGAGTACGTAAGTACTTAAAACTCTTACTTTTAATAAATCGATTCTGATATTAAATTTGATTTAATCGATATTAAATTTCCAACTATGGCAGAAAAGTAATTAACTTCATATTCTTTTTTCTATTTTTTTCATCAACATTGCTTCAGGACTTAAGACAGAATAATTACCAAAGTTATAACTGGATATATAGACACCGAAAACGTTGCAATTGGACCAATGGAAAAAGAAGTAAAAAGGATGACTGCAATATTGTTATGAAATCTCCACCTAAAGAGTAATACAATCATATCTCAGCTCTGACCTGCAAAAATATCAGACATAATGACAAGGGAGGAGTGGGCCATTAAATTTCAAAAACATTAGCTGCATTAATAAAACACGGATTTATATTTTGAATACGTCCGAGTTTCTTTACAGCTACATGATACATAAATAGGTTATAAGAATGATTGGAGAAAAAGGTCCGAATCATTTGCAATAAGATAAGGAAAAGATTTTCTGTTTTTACGTTTTTGAGGATTATAAGCCACACCGACATTGCGAAAGAAGGACAACCAGTTTTCGGTACGCGATGCCCGGTATGCATTTTACTTTCGGTTTCGGTTTCACTGATGAGAAAAGGTTTAGTGGGGCAGAAAGAAAGAGACAAAGAGCGAGGAAGAGGGAGGAGATCCGTATAGAAGAAACGATAACTGAGTGTCCAGTTTCCAGTATGACAGAAGACTTTTGTTTCAACATAGTCATAAAATTTGAAGCGATGTTTAAGTGGTTCGCAGAACCTTTGATTTACGTTTATTGTATACTTACCAAATTGCTATTTTTCTCCAGATGCATATTTCATTAACCCTATAATGATGTGAAATATTTAATGTAAAAATTTCTCTGTTAATTTTTAAGTAGTACCGTGAAGAAAATTCACTCGCAAGGATGTTATAACTTAAAAAATAATTGTAATTATAATGTAGGTGCAAATTCATCCATAGTACCATTAAAAGTTCTAATTAACGAATAAATAGTAATTTTACCGTAAGTATACATATATGTATGCCATCTGATAGTGCAATGAAAAACAGTATGCTCAGTAACTTAACCTTAATATAAGATAAAATATAATATTATATTTTTCATGACCCATTTTATGTGCACATTTTTTAAAGAGTAAGTGACCAAAGAAATATGCTTAAATAATGTAATGGGATGTTGACATTGACTTGCAGTTGCTCTCTTGTAAAACGTCATAAATGACGTGAGATAAATGGATTCGGTTCCGTTTTAACTTCGTATCTCTCCATAATTACTTCTTTCTGTTTCCTTTTAAGTATTTATCGTGTCAACTACTTCATCCAAAGCAACAGCAATTTGTTTACAAGTACGAATGATTTATTATTATTGCTTCGGTCTTCATTTTTTCTGTCACCTTAAAATCAAATTTATGCCTGTCGTCAATTTTTATAAATAAATTACGTAAGTAATTTTAAATTTATCATAGTTCTTTAAGTTGCGATCCGAATAATTATCAAGATCATAATAACTCTATATTAAAACTAAAATTAAAAGTTAGAACTACGATTGAGTTGTTACAAAATAATGTAAATGAATGAATTGGAATTAGAATTAAATGGAAAATAAATCTAGATTAAATTATAATTAGATCAAAGTTAGAATCAGATTTGCAGAAGAATCAGGAGTATCAGGTTTTATAGATTTTTTTTTATTTTAAGCACGAATGTGTATCAGTAACCTGACTCGAGCAATTTGTATTATTTCTTCATTTTCCGATGCATATCATACGTAATGAGTCACACAGTACTTCTTTCGCTGAAAACATCATCTCTATCTGTAAGAAGAGTATTTTTTTAGGTAATTATTGGGTATAAAGAGATTTATTAAGGTATATGTAATAAACGAATAAAAACGAGATAGGGTACGAACGAATTACCGGTTTAGGGTATACATAAAGTTGCGCAACATTTTCATCTGGATCGAGAGCATGAAAATATCGATCGTTATTCCTTTAAAATCAATGCCCGACCTTGGTACACATACATACATAGATATTGAGCAAGGCTGAAATGATCACTTGACGACCGGACTTAAGGACCAGGATCTCTTCTGTTAAGGGAAGATAATAGCACAATTTATCGATTGTGTAAATATTTAAATTTTGAAATCGAAAATCACGAGTTAAATGACTCGCAATCAATATTTATGATATACAATTATCCCTCACAACTCCTATTCATGTAAAGTCTGAAATGAAATTAACATGTGTTACCATGTGGTTACAGAACAATAATTAATCAGTCATCATGTGTTCAATTCGCAACAGCAACGTGATTTCTTTTGAGTAATCATAGAGCTTGCAATGAGTTTGGTAATTCGAAATTGAACTACATTATTTATTAAACGATGATCACCGATATGATTATAATTTTCATTATTGTTGCATCATTCGAATCAGCATTGCAAGATGTTGTTAATAAATAACTGAATTTGTACTCGTACAATTTTGTTCACGACATTTTAGTACTGCAAAAAGAATGCTTGTAGTAGTATGAAATGGAACAAGAGATTTAAGGTCACAGTAATGGTATAGGAAGCGAAATTAAAGATAAAATCCAGTGAGAATGAGGAATAAATTAACATGTCCACGACCTTTCTAGATTCCAATCTGGTTTTGAATCGTTTTGTCTTTCGTTTCCAGAGCAGTCCTATAAGAAAGTAAACATATATAAGCGTGACGTAAGTTGCTCTAAAATTGTCAATAAAAAATAAGCATGTTGTTGAGAAAAAAAATAAGAGAAGATTACCTTGATACCTTTGCAGAAAAAAATGATCATGGTAAAGCCATAATAGAAGCCTTTAATTTTCAACGTAAAACATTTTTTTTTTTAAGATCTTTATAACTTTTGTCTAACATTATAGCTTACTATGGTTTATTAATGTAGGATTAATTTAGGATTAAGATTAAGAATCTATATCTGTACGCGTATTGCTTACACATGAATTTTTTCAAAAATCTTTTGAATGATATAAAATAATTTACAAAAACAATATGAATTTTTTATTTTCCATGCAATAACCCTGATTATAATGATTTTAATTTCAATCTAAAGTAATCTTAAGTTAACAAACATCAGTAAATTAAAATCTTAGATTTGTGTTTTAAACTTCAAAATATTCTATTATCGGAAATAGTAACTATTCAATATTTATCGCCTTGTTAAGTGAACGGGGAATAATAAAATTCCATATGATCGATTCAGGAAACGTTCTTTTCACTTTTTTTAGAAGAAGCTCGCGTAAGTTAGCGTCAACATTTCGTGAGTGATAAATTTTACACGGGCCCACACGCACACGGGACGAATAACAATCGAATTGTAAAGGCGCATCGACCTAGTTGAATTCTCTGTTTTCACTTTCGAATACCTATAATCCTTTGGCATTCAAAATTGCTCCACTTCATTCATTAATCCTCGATCACTGCTTTTAAACGAGTACGTCGATGACAAATTTCTTTTTCAATTATATTTTATACGATAAATTCATTTCTCAAACGTATAAGTAAAAATTCTTGTGATCAATGTAGCTAATATCCCTATAGAAAAAAGGAATAAATAAATAAAAGTAATTAAAGAAAAAGAACTTTTTACGTTCATGGACATTATTCAATTCATACTATACAAATATTCAGATACATTATTATTTAAATGAATGTCTTAATATTCTTCATTAATTATAAAAAACTCAAATTACCATGAAACCAAATTTTGTATAGCTACAGACTTACCAGATTGTTATATACTTCTATCATCTAGAAAATTACCACGTTGTATACATTAAACTATTTTTACAAATCCTTAGCCAAGAATTAATCTTTCTCAACAATTAACAGCAAGAAGTCAATCAAGAACAACGAATTTTCAGAATAATTAAGTGCTCTTAATGACCAGTATGATATTGCGAAATGGTGAAATTAATGATCCCTGTCATAGGGACAGGGTGATGCATAACTGTCAGTTCCTATGAGGGAGCAGGTTTCTCGAAGATTGAACACGTGGAGGAGTGAAGTAGATCGACCCAGTTTTGGTCAACTTTGAGCCTTTGTTAGTATGGGAGGGGTAAGGCAATGATGGTTTTGTGAGAAGGGGTCCCCTTTACGACCACGTCCATATAAACAACGTCTGCTGCCACAGATGGGACAGTCTTGCACCTTACACCCCTTCGCTTATTCGCACGTCGTTTCATTTTTGGGCGATCAAGGTAACTTTGTCTCTCTGAATTGGCCTGAACACTTCATAATTTCACACTTCTAGTGCTTTTAGATGATTATTTCAATTACTAATCGATGCTACTACCTTCATCACCATATTTCCTTTTCTATAATTAATTTTCTTATAAATATCTTAAATAATTATATTCCTATTTTAAAAACTTTGAAAATTTTTGGAGAGAATTCAAAATATTATTTTGAATATATCTATGGTTCAGATTTGAAATTTTTTAATATTCCAACATTTTTTATTGGCGATTACTAAAATGCTAAACTTTCTAATAATAAAAAATGCTAAAAAGTAGAATATTAAAAAATGTTCAAACTTCATTTATCATATCAATTCAGAATGAAGCTTGGAATTTTCTTTAAAAATTGTCGTCTTCACTTTTCAGTCTTTTTAAAATAACTAATTATAGAAAAAACGTTTAATACACTCTGTACAATTGTTAATTTTCTAGCAACTGTCCACTAATAAAAGATATTAGGGAATTTCATAATTAGTATTTCATAGTTAATTTACTACGTCATTCCAGGATGAAATTCGGAGTTCTCTTCACAGTGGCAGCCGCCCTGTTGCAGGGTGGCTATAGTAGTTTTGTATCCATTAGGATGCCTTACTTAAATCCAGCAGGAGTAACTTACATAAATAATATCGGACAAGAGGCACAGCTTGCATATAGTGTTCCCGCTAAAGTTGAAACCGAACACATTGGATATGCCGCTGCCCAAGTGCCAGCAGTGGCTGCTGTACCATACGTCAAACACGTGCCAACTGTCTCTCATGTGCCAGTCACGAAAATTGAGGCACAACCTGCTCTCCTGGAAAAACAATTAGACGTCGTTAAACCAGCTGTTTCTACTCGAAAATTCGAAGTAAGTGATTATTAATTTGACAAATTGCCTCCTTTCCCTTTCCTGTTAAACACTCTACCTGTTCGTTATTTTCTATTTTTTCTTCTCACTTCTTATTTAAATTCAGACTTTTTAATGCTTTATTTCACTTGTAAGAATTATCTTTAGATCCTTCATTTTTCTTTAAAAGTCTTCATCTTCTTTAAAAGTAATGAAATTATCGTTATAAATTATAATATATTATTTATAAATTTTATATTCTATATTAAGTCTTTTGTGGGTACCTATTTCTGTATTTCCTTTTACAATTTTTCAAGGGAAAAGAAGCCAATAAAAGAGTAAAATTTCATTTTAAACTTTAAATAATGTTTATGAATTAGGTACGCCGCCCAGCAATCCAAAAGCAATTCTTCGACATTGAAGAACGCGTAGTCGTTCGTCCAGCTGGCTCAGCAGTAGTCGAACTTGATCAACCCACCTCCAAGACTCAGAAAGGACCAGCTGTCATTCAACCTCTGTTCCAACACTTCTCAGGTCTCGAAGCATCTCCATCTCTTCCTTCTCTTCCATCTCTTCCATCTCTTCCATCTCTGCCATCTCTGCCATCTTTGCCATCGCTGCCATCTCTACCATCTTTGTCATCTCCTGTAGAATCTTCTACTCCATCCTCCTCCAGCGATGACGAAACTGTTGTGGTTGAAAATCCTGACTTCCGCAGAGTCGGTCCTCAAAGCCAGGTATGATTAGAAATTGAACTGGAAGCTCTGATTTTCAATAATTTGAGTAAACCAACGAAAGCCGACTTGAGATCAAATTACATTTTGGAATGTGCTACAAGTTCATAATCAACTAATATTCGTATTGATCAATTTTTGCAGTTTTGAATATGAAACCGAAGCTGCCTCCTTATTTTCACAAGCCTTGCAATTACTATTCTTTCCTTATTCTTTAAGAATTAACGATTGCTTTTGCTCCAGGCTGGTGCACCTGCAGCTCAAACAAGAACTAACTTGAACGGTGGTGCACAATCGAACGAACCATTCGTTGCACATGATCCTTCACCAAGCGTTGTGGTTAGCCCCAAATCTTCCCCTGAAGAGGACAAGGAGAACCAGAATAGACTGATTGACTTGCTCACTGCCCGTGGTAACGTTGCTGAGGTAATTTCATAAGAACTATTAATACTAGAATTACTGGCGATTGAAGGATAAATCATCTAATATATGCGATGACTCAACTAATATATATATATAGCTTTCTATATTTCTATATTTCCATTTCTAGATATGCATTATATTTTTATAGGTTGGCTTTGGTCGCTATCCCTCCCTCTCCCAATCCGCAGCCGGAGACGCTGGCCAGGTTCGCGGACGTGTAATCTCTGCTACCCCAGCTCCGGAATACGCAGAACCAGCTGACGAACGCGTCTCTACGCGACGTGTTGTTGTCAGCAGACCGATTGAAACTCTCCAAGAAGTGAATGTCGTGGAACCAGCGACTAAAGTCGAGAGAGTATCAGTCCAACAGCCAACTTACATAAAAACAGCGCGCCTCGATCATGTTCAGGTTCACAGCTCTGTACCGGTGGTCGGAAAAGCTTTTGCACCAACGATTGCCCATGCTGCTGTTCCAGTTTATCAGAAGACCATCTCGCCAGCTTATGAATATTACCATTGAATCGCTCGATGACTCGTGATCTTAGTTCCCTAACGTTCTAAAACAGGATTCAATGCTAAAAATAGTGTACGAGTGATATTGAATATTTTAATACTACATAGTATATTGGATTTTTGCATGCAAATGATTAGGTAATTATATTGAAAAAGTTGAACTTGATTTTAGTTGGTATTCAATTTACATTAAATTACTATTATTTGTAATATAATCAAATAATTATATATGGATGATAATAACTAAAATTGTATGTAGAATCATATTGATTTTTTAAATCAAAATGAGACTTGTGTTTTACCTTACATAGGTAACTGCAAGTGAAATTGTATTGGGTTTTTAAAATGAAATAATTTTTTGTATCGCTTGTGAAATTATGTAAGTTGTATCCTGTGAACAGATGGAAACTTGTGTACCTTGTATTTCTGTTTTGTATGTGTTTTAAAAGATGTTTATATAAAAGACGGAAGTGACATGCGATTGTTTTATTTGTCACGAAACCTGTTACTTAAAGGACATGAAAGTTTCGAGAGTAATACTTCTTTTGTTTACCTGTGAATATAGAGTTTAAGAATCAATATGTCGAAATTTCAGTTAAAAGATATTCGAATAATAGGAATTATTTTTTAGGAAATAAATTTTGCAAATGAAGCTTTTAATTAGTAGCAATCTTTACAACGATCTTTGAAACTTATGTGTTAGTTACATAAATTTATAGAAGAAATTTTATAGATCTTTTTCAAAACTTAAAGGAGATAAAAATTATTAGATATAACTAAATTTAGAAACTTACAACTTTTCATATTCTCAAATAACTAACACCTAAATTAGAAGCTCAAAGAAACTTTAAATATAAAATTGATTAAGCTTTGTTTTACTTTAATAAAGTTTCGAATATTATATTCCACGTTCCAACACAAGATACAATTAGCAATTACTTCAAAGAAAATTAAAGAAACTTAAATTTTGATAAACTTAATTATATAATAAAATTAAATTAAAGATTTAATTATGAAAATTAATGTAAAAATTTAAGTTAACTAATTAACTAAATGGTAAATGTATAAGTAAAACACGATGCTAGGTCAAGGAATTACATGTACATGCGTTCAATTCATCCCATCGGACGTCATAAAATGTTTTTATGACCCAATTCATGCACTTCTTATGTGATCTCGTGAAAGATAATATGTATGTAATTAATTGTAATATGCTGAAGAGGAAGGTCTCTCGTATACTTATATAACTTCCTTTCGCTGGTAGAACTTTTATTTCACGCCTTTCATCTGCCAATGACTTACATGTATGCATTATTCAGAATAAGCTGAAAAACGACGACTTCCTATAGCAGGCGAGTCTGTTCCGACAAGGGTAACCACTGCCTCTGGTTATTGCTTATAAGGACGTAACATTGACCTGAATACCATTATACATATATCCGACTCCCTTGCCTCTTTCAAATATCTTAAATAAAAAGATAAAATCATTATTCGATAGATGTACCAGGATGTCTCTACTGAAAGCTACTACTAATAAAAGCATAATATTTATTCCTCGAGAACGTGTACACATATGGCATTTCCGCAGTTTTCGACCTGGTTAAGGAGCTATTTGTTCGGAGTATCACTCAATAAGAGTCATTATTATTTCTTTAAGCATAATTTATTTTAGTGTATTTATATGCAATCATAATGTCTCACACACGCATCCACTTTTTTGCTCCTTTTATAAATGATGTATGTAGTTTCTGTTCAATAAAGTTATTCTAAAAAATATACCGATAGGTATTTAAAAAATTTGCAAGGATATATCCAATTAATATTATGGAACTTTATTATATTAAAAATTAAGAAAATTTAGTATCCGAGGAATCAAATGATTCGGAAAGAACTTATTTGCATGAAAGTCGAACGTGACTAAAGAAAGCGTAGTTACATGGTCATTGCAGAAGGAAAGCAAAGAAGCTTGGAATTGCGAATGGTGCACAGGCTCGTAATAACGTAGCTCACGAGTTTTAACCCGGACTCGACTGTCGTCGAACAGAGACAGTGACTATATGTATGCGTAATGCATAAACCGGAAAACTGCGCTGCTCGAAAAAATCCATAAGAACCTACGTGGGCGGTTGAAACTGCAGCAAACCGGCACAGTTTAGTGAACCCTCGTTGAATTGTAGACGTTCTATTAACAAATATAGAACAGTTTGATATCCAATATAAACTTCTTTAGAAATTCTAATTGAGATCTTCAAGATTTCTCCAAATCAGTTTCGATTTTTATTAAAATTATATTTTTAATTTCTGTAAAAAAAGATAAAAAGCTTAAATTTAATTTCCGAATTCTGTATTTACATATCTATTTTTTATTATACCAATATACCATATTTAATTGTTTGATAATCTGTTACTAGCTAAATGTAATATAATATGGTTTTTTAAATGGTGCAATAATGACCATAGTTAAGTAATCATAAAACGCGTGGAAATTCCGATCACAACGTGAAATCGATATTTCTAGGCACGTAGGAGCATTACACTCACCAAATCTCACGATACACATCGATTTGAACCAGAGGATCGTTTTTATAATGGGACCTTTAACAAATTCACTGTGCGTAGATCGATGACTCGGCCATGCCTATTGAATTATTCTCTCAAACAAAGTGAAAACCGAAAGGACAGTTTCGGAATAGCCATCCAAAGTAATTCACCGGACTTTTGTGTTTTACTGGTTTGTAACGATCCCATAGTACAAATTACGAAGTCACTGTCGATGAATGCTTAACTACTTTCTAATCAACAGCGACTGTAATCAGAATTTTTTTATGAAATAATAAGTAACTTTGGAACTACGTGGATTAAATAAGTTACTTAACTTACCTGTACCACGAGATGTCGCATGATGAGCAAAGATATACAAAATATCCCCAGAGAGTAGTACCTGTAACATATAACAAGTAAAACAATTTTCTGTATCTTTGATGAAACAAGATCCTGTATCTTTGATTATATTTAAAAAAAAAATACAAATTTAGATGAACATCCGCAGTCCAACTACAATAAATACAATAATGTATACCTTTGTTTGTAAATACAATAATGTGAATACCTTTTGTAGCCACTGTGATAATATTTTCCTTTGCCTTACTTAGCTAGCAATTGGATCTATCGAATGTCGCGTGACCCGAAACACGCTAACGAGAAAAATCTACCGGATAGAGTCTATCGCGTATCCAGTGTCTAATATCGTGGTCTCCGTCACTGAAGAGCGAAGCAAAGCGAATAAAGCGCACGAGAATGAGGAAGGTCGCGGATAAACGGCGGCGAGTGGTGATCAGTCAGCTCGAAGGGATCCTCACCCTTGAAACGCCTCAAAGAGGAAACGAATGACCTCGTCGGGGACATAAGCTCGACAGAAGGAGCCAGAACACGGATAATGACCAAGAAAACGTCCACGGTAACTTTAGCAAGCTGTATTGAAGTGGCGGCTACTATATAAGTAACACTGTAACGGATCTTGTATTCAGTTAGACACGCGCGAGAGAAATAACTAGATCTTGTGGATTCAGTATTGTATTCGTAAGGTGAGTGGATTTGCGCAGAAAGTCGTGGAGCACGAGATCTGACTGAAATATATACATAAAGGATGCAAATAGACGTCATGGAGGATAAAGATATTCAACGTAGTTTCTGACACGTGAATCAGTGGTTCGACACATCCTTCGTGCATAATAAAAATTGCGTGCACAGCTCAAAATTTACGAGAATAACTCTGTTACAGTTTTCGTGTTTAGTATTTATAATAATGTCGCAGCATTTGGCTATTGCTACCTTCACCAGTTTTTGAAATTGATTTCTTGGACTGACGATGAGTTTTTGGTGTATAGTGGCGAGTGTATAAATGGGAAATGATAACTGCCAAGACCATAAATTGTATTATGAAAAATGTTATTTCTACTTTTTTCTAAAATCCTAGTTTATGTCCTACATTATAGAAAAAATAGAAATAAAACTTTTCAAATCTTTTCAACATTTTAAATCCCAAGTTAAATTATATATTAATTCTACATTATGTTGAATTTAAGTGTATCATAACGAACAAATTTCTTATATTTTGAACCATTGTGGATATAGAGTGGCTTTCACATTTTTATTTCAAGTAATAATTATAAACTAAAATAAACTAAATTTTTATTGTAAGAACTTTCTCTTACTTATGTGTTCATTGCTGTATGTAAAATAAACAAATGTGTCAAATATCTGTATCTCATTCGCACTCAACAGAGAAGATAATATTAATAATAATATTAATAGATAATATACCTCCTTTGATAGTTGGTCAGATAATCTCTCGACTCGTGACTATTTAACGAATCACTACTATATGATTCCTTGTGTGCAAACCTGAAAAAATGTGTCTTCTTAATGGAATTTTGAATATTGTACTAGCGTACATACAGAATAGATACGTACATAAGCCTTGAATTAGAATGGTGTCTCAGCCAACATGAATTCCGTTCAAATTTTTTATTACTCTGTGAAAGATACAAACTTCTTATGATTTTATAAATCTTTGTGTAATTTACTTGTTCGATAAAAAGATAATTTTATGCAATATGTAGCTTATAGTTAAAAAGCATAGTTTTAAGAAAAAATAATTAAAACAATTATTTAAAAAATTATTAAAAGCACTAACTTCAAAATTTATAAAAAATTGAACAAATTAAAATATGAAAAAAATCATAGACCACATTGTAGGATAATTTTATAAGAAACAATGTGCCGAAATTTAAAATTTATCGGGCAATCAATTTTTAAAATCTGCTCAATGTCAGTCAAAAAGCATAGTTTAAAAAAAAAATACTTTCAAATTTTGAAGGTATCTTTTAACAAATTCTTCGCAAGTTAATATGAACAATATGAATACCTTCAACCACTCAGTATGAATTTCAAAAAGCTCGTTTCGCTGGAATATTTCATACATATGAAATTTAAAAAATTCTGAGAAAGTTTTCCGATTTTCTGAATCAAATAAGTTATGTACTACCTTAAAGTAATTGGGGTTTATTCTTTTCCAGAATTTTAGGTAAATATGAACGTAATAATTTTGCTTATGGCCATGATAGGATTATGCATGGCCGCTCCACAATACTACATTCCCTCGGAATTCGTGTATCAACATCCGGCAAATGTATTGAATTCAGCAATCGAAGACACCTTGCCAAACGAATTACGAAATAACTTTTACAAAAACCCACGAATCGCTGCTCGTCTCGCGAAGGAATCATGGTTTTTCAATAAAGAGATGCAGGTAAAAATTTTCCCATTTATCTTAATATATTTCTTCTATAATGTTATGAAAATGTGTTTTATGATTTTAAATGTAGCATTGCTCGATTTTGAAACGAGGTTGCTAGATTTACTTCTGAAATCTGAGAATACGGCCTTCGCTACTCTCTCTCTCTCTCTCTCTCTCTCTTATACCGATTTTATCTCCATCTATCACTGACATATCATATTTCGTTATAAATTCGTAGCAGGATGTATCTGATACATTGTAGTACGATTAAAAAACAACTTTTTTTTTTTACTTAATTTCCTTATCAGAAAAATATAATAATTTGTGTTAATGTCAATTCTACAATTGTCAGTATTTTTCTATCTTTTAAATTCATTCTTTAATTTCAATATCTTCAAAATATCCTATTAATATTGTCATAGAATATCTTATATGTAGTATATTATACAGAGTGGCCCACGTTTTTGTCTGCTTTATAAGTAAAAAATAAATTTAAAATGTCATATATATTAAAATTCCATCATTAAGAAATTATAACAAAAATATAAAACATGAAAAATGTAATAATATCTAACGAACATTATTGCCAACGTTGAATTTATCGACCGCGACCAGTCGCATTATAACCTGACGCATTTAAATTTTTATTTATATGACACGCTAAAAGAAAAAGTTTAGAATATAGAAGTAAAAGTAGTAATATATAGTATCTACATAAAACAAATTAATAATGAGAATTAATATGGCATAATTGTAATGTAATTAGACAATCACAAGCAGTAAATACTACATCAATAAAAAAGTGGACGACATTTTGAAATAGAAACATACTCAAATTATCTACACCACTTTCGATACTTTGGTTATAACTTCTTAATAAAGAATTTATAAATTTTTTGTTAAATTCTAGTCTTAATTTTACTTATAGAACATATTAAGGAAATTTGAATGGAAAAGTGTGAGACACTCTACATATAGTAGTATTATTATACATATTATTGCTTATAATAGCATCTCTTACTTTTATTGTAGGTAATCGATCGTGAAACGGATAAAATTCCACGAGAGAAAGTATATAATGTTCTCCACAATGCAGGATTTGTGCGAAAATAAAATTAGAATAATAAAAAATTTGTAATAACTTGTTGAATTCTTTGAACGTCTATAATGTTCCTCTTGTACAGCCATCCATCTAACTTGGAATCCGCGCGCAAGAACTTGAAAAATAACAACACTAGTCATATGTGCATTTATTACAATAATAATACATTGACGCCGCCATCTATGAACTGTTACTGCGCCTAGGGTTATACCGGTTATGAATATAGAGATATAAAGATAGAGTGCATGAGCGAGCTGAAGAAGCTATATAGGAATAGAAAAAGAACACTGCATAGAGACTTCTTGAGTCCTTATGTAATAACGCATAACATTCGTATAGTAAATATCTACATGTATACCGATTAATGAATGGCGTCAATATGCATGCCTGATTAGACGAACACAGAAAACGCCTCTATGCAGCTTTTTCTTTCCATTTCCATCTCGCAGCCACTTACACGATGGCAGAAACAACTACTTGAGTATCGTTCTCACGATTACTGCAAATATTTGAAACATCAAAACAAATATTTTTTATCGCATCATTTAAGTAACAGTCCATTGAAAAGTATAAATAAATATATAACCAAATACATATATGTAAAGCATATGCATTAATTTAATTTTATGGAAAGCATAGCACATATAAAAAATCCAACAATATGTAAATATGTAACAGTATTCTTGCAAAATTTCATTTACATATTATTTCTATTTGTGTAGTTTACATTTTTCAGAGGATTCTAATAAAATATCTACGATAGATATATTATCTTCACCCATTACGTAACGTGATTTTTTATGAATAGTTTGATGCACATTAGTATGTAAGAACTTATGTATTTTTTCTAAGTAATTATCTATTTCATTTGCGTACAATGCACCTTTGCTTTCGTAACGTAAAACGTGTGGATAACAGTTTTCAATTACGCGATTTAGATATCGCGCTACATTTATCTCGCCTATAATTTCGTGCATCCCTGGTAACTGCAATATGGGATCAATACCAATTTCTTTCCAAATTATTGTTAAGTGTATGTCAGTAGTTTGCTTTGCATTTCGATACTCTGAACAAAAAGTTAATAACTGATTTGGAAAATGTTGCACACTGGAATGTACATGAGAGGTCACAAAAATGTTGACATAAGATTTTACGTAACGGAAGAACAATTCTATAAACTTGATCGGATGTTCTGGATCACAAAATATGACGAGCCTTTGCTTCTCGAATTTTTCTGCACATTTAACTGCACACGATTTATCTTCGTGTTTGTTTAATTCTTGTTTCTTGTCTTCTGGCCTCTTTGTTTGAGAAGTATTTTGACTAGTCCTGTCAGAAGGTTATTGTATTTATCTTATTTATTCGCTTATTTAATAAATAAAATTTTGTACATTGAATTAAAACAACAATATATAAGTACAAAAAATTTGGATAAATTACGTCCCCATATTTAGTAGTTTTGATGGAGGAGATGATTTGTAACAGAAATTAAGTTCTATCATAAAATCAAATGCATTTTAATTAGAATATTGTAATTACTTACATAAATACCTTAATAACGATTAGAAAGATATTTACTTGTTTAAGCGACAAATAGGATTGTTATAAACCATTTCCAAATCCACTTTTGGTCCAACTAAATCTCGTATATTGTTTAATCCATATTTAATCATAGTTGGCCTAAAAAAGCAAATGTATTTATATTTAAAAACAAATTTTATAATATTTTAATAATACAAATACTATTCATGATTTTATTACCTTTCTAAGGACAATCCCCAAGCAATGACATTTACATCATCAGGTAATTCCATTGGTAATAACATTTCAGGTCGAAACATTCCACTATTACCAATTTCTATCCATTTTTTCAAGCCCTCATGATAACAAAAGATTTCCATACTTGGTTCAGTGTATGGATTGTACGCGGGCTTAAATTTAAGTTGCATAATACCAAGTTTCTTAAAAAATTCATACAAAATCCCTATTAAATCACCTAATGTGAGATTGTAATCAGCGACTACACCTTCAATTTGATGAAACTCAGCTAGATGTGTGGCATCCAAAGTTTCATTGCGAAATACTCGATCAATGCTAAAATACTTCACTGGCTTAAACTCGCCCTGAAAAATTCACATATAAATATTTTTTAAATTAAAAACTTCTTATTTTTAATTTAATTACCTGCTGCATAAGCTTATAAAGCATCCGTGCACTAACAGCAGTCGTGTGAGTACGAAGAACATTCTTTTGTGCTTCTTCAATTTTCCAATCGTAACGATAGCCTAAAGACCCATAGTCTCCTTCACTATGTACTTTCTTTACCTTCTCCATGTAATCCATAGGGAAATTTGTACTATGAGATGGATCTGAAGTAAAAATTTTTAATGTATTATAATCAGTTGAACATACATAATTAATTAATTAATTCAAAAGAATTATTTACCAGATATGAAAAAGGTATCATGTGCATCTCTTGCTGGATGCTGCTGAGGTTGAAATAATGCGTCAAAATTCCAGAAAGAGCTCTCAACAAAATTATTTGTTGGCATTTCAGTGAATCTATGGAAACAATAAGAGAAATATCAAAATATCTGTTGAATGTTATTACAAAATTTAAAACCTTAATTTCTCTACTGTATACCCCATTTCAAGAAAAATTTTTCTAAATTCGCTTCTAACTTTTAACAGTGGATGCAAATGACCCACTTCCAGCGTAGCACCAAGAGCTTCAAAATTATATGGTTTAAATTTCCTATCTTTCCATGCACCATTTATTAATAAATCAGCAGTCAACTCTGTTTCCTGTTTTTCGATTGTTGTTGTAAAATTTGGACCCTTTTCCAATTGTACAAATTTAATAACTCTGTTAACAAAACAGTTGCTCACATAATACAATCAATACTTATATGTATATCTTTTCTATTAAATTGAATTAATAAAAACCTTACATTTCTTGGATCAATTTTCTCTTCTTATATTCATTTTTAAGGCGGTCAGTTAAACTTGCAAGGGTTTTTAGATCATTTTGTGTAACATCTGTGATAGATGCTACTTTCTTTTTCACAATAGGCTTACCATTGCTTTTATCAATTACTATCCAACCAGCCTGTAATGCTTTGGAAAATCCAACCTTTGCAAAGGGAACTGATTGCATAACTTCAGGTTGAGGCATTCCATCATCAGGAATTGCATTATAAACAGCTGCTTCGTGACTTCCATAACTCACTACATGTTGTCCTTCTGATGTTAATTCCCATTTTTTATCAATAATCTGTTTAGTAGTAATCAACTAGAATGTAAATTAGGTTATTATTAATAAGCAATTAATATCAGTTTGATAAAAAAGAATTTAATAAATATAAATAAACATTTTGAGGTTATGACGAAATCTAAATTTATATTAGAAAATTTATTGTACGTATTCGTTTTTACACTATAAAAAGCGTGAAAAATAATTTTTGGTAAACTTTGTTAATATTATTATAACAATTACGAACAATTTGCGGTAATTAACTTACTTCACCAAGTGCCTCAAGGCTTTTGATGGCACCAATAATTTTTTGATGATTTTCTTTAAAAATTTCAGCCAAATGCAGCGAATTTATTTCTCCGTGCTTATCTAAATAATCCAATATTTGGTCAGTCAATTGTTTTGCCATATTTGAAATAACAGTAGATTTCACTTTGCATTAAAACAGCCGGCAAACATCCACGTGAATCATACGTGGATACTAACATAACATCAACACATTTTATATGACAGATAATTTTAAGATAAACATCATTAAATTTCGATATTACGCATTGTAATTTATTTTAATTCCTATATAATATCGAAGATTTATAATCCAAGATTTACTTTATACTTGGATAAAAAGTAAAACTTAAAAATTTTCTAAGTATATATTTTTTAATGTTTTTTACTTAAACAAAATTCAGTTTTAATTCTATATATGTATAAAAAATATTATTTCATATTACATATATATTTACGATATATTTTATATTCAATAATTTTAAAGTAATTCAGTAACTTATACTATATTATTTCGGTATTTATAAGGTATTTCAGAAAAATAATTGTATTAATTTTTGTACATTTTATTCACATGAAAAACATAAATTATTTTAGTGGAATAAATCTTGAAGAGTGGGTAGCACCAATACCTGGTCTACCATGCTTTACAGGTTTGTAAGTAACAGAGAACTCTCCCAGGTAGTGACCTATCATTTCTGGCTTAATTTCAACCTGATTAAACGTTTTCCCATTGTAAACACCAACAATCGAACCAACCATTTCTGGTACTATAATCATGTTACGTAAGTGAGTCTTAACAATTTCTGGCTTTTCATTTGGTGGTGTTTCCTTCTTCGCTTTACGCAACTTCTTTACCAAAGCCATAGACTTCCTCTTTAAACCATGGGAGAATCGCCTACGTGCACGAGCATGCATCAAAACCATAAGTTGCTCACTGAAACAAATATATGTATATATATATATATTGTATAACATAAAACTTGTATGAAAATTTATCTGAATGTATATCATTCCTTTAATTGATCACTATAACCTAAAAATGGTTTGGCTTTTCTAAGACATAAAAAGATACTCACTTTGGCATATCAAGGAGTTGATCGAGATCAACTCCTCGAAAGGTGAACTTTCGGAAAGTCCTCTTTTTCTTTTGGGTTTCTTCTGCCTGAAAATGATACAACACATAATTAGTAAGAGGTTATGTTACAAATAAAAAATATTCATTCTTGTGCGTCAATATTATTTCTTTCTATTAAAAGAGAAATCAATATCTTATCCTAGAGCATTCACTTATATCTTTCTATAATAGATGAATAAGATTTTATTGGATATTTTCGACACATTTGTGACACATACCTCAGCCATGTTTTTAGTTGCAGGGAGAAAAGACAACAAGAAATGGCGCTGTGCCTTTTACGCGGAAATCGATTCCACCATTAAGTAAATATTACTAGATGGTCCTATGAATATACTTTTTCATGTAGAATAAAGAAATTACTTTTTCTTTAAAAAACGACATCAATCGTTTGAGTTATACTGTGAAATATATTAGCCTAATAATATTTTGACACGAGTTATCAACTTTAAAAATTTTTTTAGTACTTTAATTAATGTTTTTGTAAATTAAAGTTTCAACTTCAATTATTAGAAAAAGTAAAACAATTTACACAGTTTAATTTCTTTAAAGTTTTCTTATTACTAAAACTACTATAAAGGATTAAACGATGTACAAGAATTTATAAAGCTAGGAAATTATAAATATTAGAAAAATACATTGCTTCAGTTTCTATATAATAATTTCAGAATATTTTATATCGTACATTTAAAAATCCCGCCATAACGCTCCCATCCTTTCAAATAATATAAGTGGCACATAAATTTAATAGTGAATAGTACTAATAGTACAAAATGTGGGACGGCACTTTCATTGACTGTCACGCGTTGCTATATGATCATATTTGTATATGTAATATTTTTGGCCAATATATGTACTTATCTTTACAATTTTATTAGGTCTATCAGAAAGCATTCCTTTGTCTATCAGATTAGCATTCCTTTGTCTAGTCCTCTTATCGCGAACAAACAGTAAGAGTAGGCTGCGTGTCCCCATTGGATCCAGATATCAGTCAACGAAATCGAACAACTTTGAATAACAGATGCGTATGGAGAAGTTGATGCAAACATTTTTCGTCAAATAGATCGCTTGTAAAATATGAAATATATTCTAGTAACCGGTGGTGTGATTAGTGGAGTCGGCAAAGGTGTTATTGCAAGTTCATTTGGTACTATACTTAAACATTGCAATATTCATGTGACATCTATCAAGATAGATCCTTATATAAATATCGATGCCGGCACCTTTTCTCCATACGAACACGGTACGTTATTAAACATTTATTTTTTTTTAATATTTTATCTGATTAGAATGACATGTTCGAAAACACTTCTGCGAAAATCTAAAGTTTTATACAGCCATGTGATGTGAGAAGCCATTTTACACATTGCTGCCGCCAATTTTATAATCACGTGCTATATTTCTAACAGCATTTTTAATTCTAACACAAAATGAAATTTATGCATTTTATTATGTACGAATGCTGCTTCAGATTAATAAGTTATAGCGATTGAAAAAATTGTAAAAGCTTAAATTGTTATTGTATAAACTTGTGACTATGTCTATCTTAATAGAAAAGTTTTATTCATTTTGTTATTTGTATATGTAAAGATTTTATTGAATTAAAATGTACTTAAATAAATATGATGTTAATTAATCATTTTCTCCTTGGTGTACAATTAAACTATTATGAAATTTGTTTTCAAGTTTGTTATTATTATCGCTAATTTTTTTAAAAAATACATTATTAATTTTATATTATTAATTTCATGTTATAGATGTTAGTTTGATTACATGAAAATTGTTTACATTTCAGGAGAAGTATATGTGTTGGATGATGGTGGAGAGGTAGATCTTGATTTAGGAAACTATGAACGTTTCTTAGATATTACTTTACACAGAGACAATAATATTACAACAGGTAAAATTTATCAACATGTAATATCAAAGGAGAGACATGGCGATTACTTGGGAAAAACAGTTCAAGGCAAGACACTTTTTGTAGACACATAGAGTTAATGTATAATTCATATTGATAATAAGTGCTTACTATTATTATGTAGTAATACCACACATAACAGATGCCATTCAAGAATGGGTTGAAAGAGTTGCAAAACAATCTGTAACAAAGGATGGTGATAAACCAGATGTAACTTCATGTTGTACAATAACATTTAGAAATAAATGAAAAGAAAAAAATACAAAATTAATCTACATTTTATTCATTTCAGGTTTGCATTATTGAATTAGGTGGAACCATAGGAGATATTGAAGGAATGCCTTTTGTAGAAGCTTTCAGGCAATTTCAATTTAGAGTAAAAAAAGAAAACTTCTGTTGTGCACATGTATCATTAGTGCCACAAGTATGAAACTCTTTTTATTTAAGTAACTCTCTTTTTTTCATTCTAGACCTTGACTTTGAACTCATGCCAAGTACTAAGCATATGTTTGGTAGTTTATTCTTAATCCTTAGAATTATGTAACTATTATTTGTAAAATTTATAATCATGTATAAATAACGTTTATGCCTGTTTAGAAAGCAAAAATGTATATATGAAGAATACAAATATTACTTTTTCTTTTTTATAAGTTTCTTGAATATTTCTTGTTTTTTTTAGCCAAAATCTACAGGAGAACCAAAAACAAAACCAACTCAATCCAGTGTGAGAGAATTACGTGGTTTGGGTTTGTCTCCTGATCTCATAGTTTGTAGATCTGAACTACCAATAGGCGATTATGTGAAAGAAAAAATTTCGAATTTTTGTCATGTTGCTCCTGAACAGGTGATATTCTTTAATCATTTCAATAAAACTTTAAGAAAATTCGCTAAAAGACTAATAGAAATTTTGATGTATTATGATTAGGTGATAACAATACATGATTTGTCATCTATATATCGTGTTCCTTTGTTGATGGAATCTCAAGGTGTTATTGAATTCCTAAATGACAGGTTACAATTAAATATTGAAATGCCACGTCCCCGATATTTTATGCGAAAATGGAGAGATTTGGCGGATCGCACTGATCATTTACGAAAAGAAGTAAACATCGCGTTAGTTGGAAAATATACAAAATTAGAAGACTCCTATGCATCAGTCACAAAAGCATTGCAGCATGCTTGTATTCAAGTTGGCTACAAACTCAAGTTAACAGTAAAGAATTTGTTATTTATTAAATATTAAATTTTATTTATTTTTCATTTATTTTGATTAAAATTAAATATTAATTTGACTTATCAAATATATTGTTATATATAATGATTACTGTCATATCTGTATAACTATAATTTTAGTATATAGAGGCTGATAGTTTAGAACACAATACAAAAGCAATAGATCCTGTACTATACCATGAAGCCTGGCATCAACTTTGTAAAAGCAAGTAAGTTATTTTTCTTTCTATTATTATTTTATAACATTTTGTTTCTTTCAAATTTGTTTATCTTAATTGGGTTATATTTAGTGGTGTTATAGTACCAGGTGGATTTGGTAAAAGGGGTATGCTGGGAAAAATGGAAGCATGTGGATGGTGTAGGACAAATAATAAACCCTTTCTTGGTATTTGTTTGGGCTTACAAGTGGCAGTAATTGAGTTCGCAAGAAATGTTTTAGGCATAGAGGATGCAAATAGTATAGAAATTGATCCACAAACTGATCATCCCCTCGTTATAGACATGCCTGAATATAATCCAGAACAAATGGGTGGAACCATGAGGCTTGGAAAAAGATGCACTCGATTTATAGAAAATAATTCTCTCATAAGTTGGCAATTTCTTACTTAAAAATTTGTTATGTAATATAATGTATTTTCATTTTCATAAGTGTTTTGTATTATTTCATATATAGAGCAGCTGTATGGCAATAAGAATTTTATAGAAGAAAGACATAGGCATCGATATGAAATTAATCCCAAGTATATCAATGACTTAGAAGCAGCTGGATTGAAATTCGTAGGTAAATTAACATTCACTTTCTAATTTGTAACTTTACCAAATTTTAATGTTCATTAAACTAATATATATTGTCTTTCTTTTATGTTAGGTCATGATGAGGAAAATTTACGTATGGAAATAGCAGAATTGGAAGGGCATAATTACTATGTTGCAACGCAATTCCACCCAGAATATTTGTCTAGACCATTAAAACCTTCACCCCCATTTTTAGGATTAATTTTGGCCAGTGTTGGTAAATTAAAACATTACTTAGCCAAAGGTTGTAAACTTTCACCTCAAGTGGTCAGTGATAATGGTTCAGGTAATAAACAGTGAATTTTTGTGCTGTAATTTCTGTTATTATAATCTTATTTAAAATTTATCGTTCTTAATAGATACCGAAAATCTAGTTGATGACAGTGAAATAACAAATAATGAGCGAGGCTAGTATAAGTGGTAGCATTATATCAATTTGAATAATTAATAATGAAGTACTATTATGTTCATATATGTACGTCTGTTGGTATTAAAAAATTTTTTTATTTTAGAACAAAATTTTGGATACATATTCAAATATATGCGTAATAATATACTATATACTTATACTATATAATTGTACTTTAATCCTTCCTCAATCGTGCTTAGATCTATGTTCGTAACACGAATTGTTTATTTAAAATTATATGACGATGTGTATAACTTGAAATATATTCTTCAGTTAATTTTTAATATACATATGTCTCGAAAAAAAGGTAAATTCGTGTTTAGATCCGAAGAATTTGTTTTTTTTTTATTAGTAAGTTTTATATATTTTATGATATAAAGTATTTTTATATTTTATCTATGTATTGACACGATTACCAGTGGTCGCCGAAAGGATCGGTTGATGGAGGTTCGGATACGTGTACAATATATACTATGTAATCAAAAGAATCCATAGATAATAATTTATATTAAATAAATGAAAAGCTTAAATATTTGCAAATTTCTAATAGATTAGACTTTTACTGTGAACAAGAATTTTCCATAATAAATAATATGAAATTTATAATAATACTATTATTATTATTAAATAAAGAAGTCTATTTCTAACATCAAAATTTTGTTTGAATTACAAATTTGAAAAATCGTAAACATGTTATTTCTGTGGTAAATATTAATGAATGAAATTCGTTCGTTGAAGTGTTTTTATTGTTTTTCGTTTCTGTAATTGTATTATTTTAAACTGATAGTTAAACTATTAGTTTTCTATAACCATCGCATATTTCGTTCGCTTCCTACTCACTTACATATATAGTTTTTATAATACCAATTAAAAAATGTAATTCTATTACTATGTACAATGTATTTTCGTTAATTGTTATATTTTAAGAGTTTCACTAACAAAATTAAAGCATCTTACATTTTATGAGAAAATAAAATTTTACGTTCTTCAGGAACGTTGGATACTTCTATCGCACTTAACTTTTTCGTAGTTTATATGTGAAAGTGTAAAATTAAGTTTATGGCAACTCTACAAAATCTTTGTTGTTACAAACTACGTGCTTCAGCTAACTAGTTTTTATGAAGGACTTATTGTTACAAAATCATAATCACGACTTTGCGTCTTTATTTAGCAGCACATGCGTTCTGCTGAATACAGTATATAAAATATACACTGGCATATTATTACAGTAAAACATTTCCTTTGTATAAAAATGATATATATACAGCACACTCTCACTGTTACACGTATAGTATACGAATATTAGTTTTGATAAGATTAAGTTAAGTTATAGTATAGAATTCGGATTGTTACACTTCACGAAAGAAATAAAATATTTGTAAATACATAATAAACAAATGTAAACAAAATAAATATAAAGAAAAAGTAAAATGCACTTTGGACGGTAAGCATTACAAATAATACTGAGAACACACTTTTCGTGAAAATAAAGAGAGAAAAAAGTATTTTACATGTAATGAAATATTTCTGAAGATTTAGAAATATTTTATATATGTACAAATAACTTTGTTGTCATTGATAGAAAAATAGCATAGCCAATAAATTTTTTAGTGAGTTTCAAAATCAGTTGATTTGTTGATGTTCTTACGATTAACGCTAACAGGTAAAAACTCTGATATAACAGAGTAAAAAAGAAACAAGTAACTGTTCTCATTTTTAAAATAATAAAATGTTAAACAAGTATCTAACCTAACATAGTATTCTGTCGCGATGGTCAATCTAAATTTCAATGTACATAATAAATATTTATGCACCTCATAATGTAAAGTAATAACAGTCTGCAATTCGAAAGATCTTTTACTACCTCTTATTCCTAGCTATATGATGACTGACATTAATAAGTATTCAGAAAAAATATCAAAGGTACACTTAATACAAATAAGATATTTCTACATGCTTACATCTTTTTAACATAATATTTGAACTCATAATTGTATATTATTTCTTCATTATTGTAAGGGATTCAATAAATTTGTTCATGCTAATTAGTTAAGTTTACCAGTCTCCAGTTTTATACAGTTGTCATTAAATCGAAACAGTAGAATTATGTTTCTTTTTATCCTTCCTATAAAATCTTTCATTATGACACTTCAAAGTGCACTTATAAGCATAATTTCATCTATATATTCTAGCATCGACATAGCGAAATATCTAACTTCGTACTTAAATAAACCATTCTTTCTTTTTTTGAACTTGATGACCAGTAGCAGAATGAACTACCGCTGAGTCTGGATCCAGTGCTATTTCAGCACCCTTATCCTCCTGGGTCAAATATTCGCCTTTGTGTCTTGACATGTATCTTCCTATAAGTACTGTCATTATAACTAATGCTATAATAATGACTGTCAACACGCTTCCTAAAATCGCGGTGTCGGTTTCGTTGTAAGCAGCTCGAACTTTTTCTTCATCTACTTGCGGTGGTGGACGAGTTTCTACGATATCAGGCGGATGCGTGATTGGTTCCACGCCACAGAAATCTTCCGTGAGAGGAGTACCCAAAGAACGAACGTTTCCAGGCCCATCTTCCTGGAATAGTAACTTCAAAGGGTAAATATCGTCAAATTCTACTCTAGATATGCAACCAGCAAAACCTTCTGTCATGGATTCGTTTCTTCCTATATACATATACTGTATATTATTAAATTGTGCATCGGCTGAGGTTTTAATGTTAAAGGGGAATTCTTTCGGCTCGTAATTATCGACTTGCAAAATGAGTGTCGCTCCTGAATCCTTCCTGCCTACCCTAACATCATGATACTGTCCCAGACCGAAGTGCTTATTAGGGAAAATAACTTCTTGTCGTTCAAAACCGAAATCGAAAACGACACGCAAATGCCCGCTATTTGAGACCATAATTGTCATATATTCTCCAGAGATGTTCGAAAACAGGCCGAGTAAAAATCCTTTCGGATTCGTCGTTGTAAAACCAACTCTGATTTTTTCAGAGATAGTGGAACGCCAGCTACCCATGAAGTCGTACTTTATCATTGAACTTGGACGCATATTTACTCCAATTTCTATAATAAAACAAATTTTAACGTTAAAACTCAATGTAATACACAATATTCAATACCCAATTTTTAATAGTTTTAGAATCATACAGAACAAGGTATAAAGAATTATCATTTCCCAAAATTTATTAAGTCGTCCGAAAAGTTTCTTTCGTTTTATAAGGAAATAAAGAAATATTTATGTTAATTTTTATCAAGGAGAAAAACATACCATCTGCGCAAATTGGACCTTTAAATGCAGTCCATCGACAGTCACAAGAATATCCATCGTATCTTTCATGGCACGTGCCATTGTTAAGGCACGGATTGCTTTCGCATTTACCCATACAACCTTCAGAAATTCCATATAAACTTTGACGAGCATAACTTCTCAGATCTTGCAACTGACCATTCAAAAGGAGAGCTCTGATACACCCAACGTAACCATCTCTATAATCTGTCGTGGCGCCAACCACGAGATCCGATGTGAGATGAAGAGCTCGTACTGGCCCTGGAGGTTCCCTTACTTCATTCTTTAACGCTCCATCGATTACGATTCTAGCTTCCTTACGATTTCTTTCAACCGACACGGAATGCCATCGATTATCAGCTAATTTGTACGAGGTTTGTACACTGACCGTAAGTGGGCCACTACCTGCTAAATACTGGAACTGAATCTGATTTCCACTATTTATAGAAATCTTTATATAATCTGTGGGTCCCTTGCTATGAATTATAACAGCGTTTTCGATGGTCGTTTTAAACTCGAAATAAATATCACCGCTGTGACCGATATCAAAGGTTGGTAGGTTGATGGTAGCATCAACGATGCGGAATGTTACTACGTTCTTGAACAGATCTACAATAAAACGAAATGTTTTATTTATTTTATATAGGATTAAGGATAGGATATATTATACAGGATTAAGGAGGGGGAGGGATCAGCTCCAATAACATTGATCTTGAAAATTGTTATAGAATAAAATATTACCCAGAAAGATGGCCACTTCTATGTTATATATTAAAGTAAATATTATTGAAGCTGATTCCTCTATACCGAATAATTATCAATACTTTTGTTATTCAAGTACAAATAAATAGAGGTGACTACAAAAGTTTGAGCATTAATACAAATGGATGGAACTCAATAATAATTAAAATGCTAATTACTATTATTTTACAGTATCTAATGTACTTACAAAGATACAATACACATTTAAATGTTTGCAAATGTATCTTTTAAATAGCTACTTTAAATGGTATGAATCTTACCTGATCTTACCTTGGTAATCAACCAAGGTAAATTAGAACCTTACAAACAATTTAAAATAAATTAAATATCCTGGTTTACATGCATAATGCGTGGAAAATGTTTTAAACTTACCATCTCCCTCACAAATAAGTGGCCCAAGCGTATAATGACCCATTTTATCGTCCACCGGTGTACCAGTATCACCAAATCGTAATTGTTTAACTGGAAGATATTCCTTTTCAGTGATGTCTCCGCTGTCTTCTAAGATAGTATCCAAATCAGCATCACAATTGCACCATTTTGTAGGATCCGCGCAATTTCCAAGTATACCGCATTCGCATTTACGTGAACCTGGTAATGCTCCTCCCCAGTAGTCCATTTTCTGATTATTTCTACTGACCCACCACGAGTTTGGTCTGAAATAATCTCCTTGTGGTACTAAAATTACATTATATTACGTTATTCAAATACAAAATATATAATCTTCGACGGAAATCATACATTTAAATCTCCGTTAATAGATTAATAAATAATTACCTGGAGAATTGAACAGTTTAGAAAGTCTACATTCATAACTGATCCTTTGTCTACAATTCGTGGATCGATTAAGAAGAGCTTCGATTTGATCCATGTCCGCGTCGTAAATGATATCTTGTTCAAAACTACCTGGCTCTTGGAATCCATCCACAGGTGTAATGCGTTCATTGTTATGTCGCAAGATAGTTCTCACGCGTCCGTCTGTATAGAATTCACAAACTACCGGGAATGGTTTCAAAGGACCGCTTCCATCAACGTCTATTTTGATATCTGCTCGTTGACTGACTGAGTTTATGTTTTTATATGCTTCGCATGATAGAGGATTCAAGGAAGTGTGACAGACAGCTCCTGTATATCCTGTATTGGCACAATCACAGAAGAATTCATCAGAATTTTGACGGCATACACCAGAATGTTTGCACGGATTTGGATTGCAACGATCCATCATTTGACATGCATCGAAGACAATTTCGTTCTTGCAACAGTATTCCTCTTCCTTCCAGTCGGTTGGTAGCTTATAGTTGCCATCGATACTAATCATTCTCATACAACCAACGAAACCGCGGTTGCTCTCTATTCCTGTCATACCACCAATCATGTAAACAGGTCCTGTGATCATATCTAATATACGTCTCGTCCTCATAGGTGTTCCATCGACATTTAGGATAAGGTTATTCTTTGAAATTGTTAATATAACTTGATGCCATTTTCCGTCATTGAACTTTTCATCGAAATTGTCTAAAGTTACTAGAGGACTTCCTTTCGTTTGAATATCAACTTTCAATCTACCATCTTCCAAAAATAGCTAATATATACAATATAAAACATTATTAACATGTATTTGATACAGAAAATCTTCATCTTCCGAAAATAAATTTACAAACCTTTACGAAACCAGGTGAAGTAAATTGATGATATAAAATAATTCCTCTATCTTCGTATGTCCTAAAAGTGAGGGAAGCATTCAAAGAAGATACTCCCTCGTATCCTTTAAGTCTGGCATATGAGCCGTGAGTTAAAAATGTTACAGGGATTATAGGTGGTTCTGGACAGCTATAAAGCGTATTCACTTTGTAATATCTTAGATTCTCCCCGGTAATTCCTGTTTCCTTTAAATCGTGAATAATGCTAGTCGCATTTAGATAAAAATTTTCTATACACCCTGTAAAATTTTGATTGACTACCAATCCATCTTGTTTGTTAGGTACACCACCTATATATAACTGGTGAAGGTATTTGAATTAATTAATATTATAGATTTGAAAATGTAATAAAAGATATTATACATTATTTAGCTACTTACTGCTCTATTTAAATCCAGTCTATGAAACTCTCCTTTTATCCTTCCCCTAATTAATACCCTATCTACAGAAAATGAGATATTCTTCCTGTTACGCGATATTAGAACATCATGCCACATATTGTCATCCAAAAGGCTACCAACAGACAAACTAGTCATGATATCAGACCCCAAATCTATATTTAATATCATTCTGTTGTCTTTTAATTGTAAAGCTATATAATCCCCTTGTGTCCCGCGAGAGTACATTAAAATACCATCTGCATTGTTCGTTTTGAACCGGAAGCGTATAAAATGTCTGTCAGTTTCTATTGGTTCCCTCAATAAATCATACCGTAAAAGAGATGAACCATTGAAGGAAAGAATGTCGGACACTACAAAAAGAAAGATTAGTTAAGTAAAGACTTTGGCATATTAAGAGAATTTCTTGATTTGGAAGACTAAAATTTAGTCATCCTTAAAACATTTTTTTAAGAAAATTATTCACTGCAAAAATAGAAACCACACTATTATTTTAATTTTTTGGTATGAGAAAGTAATTGTTATCTTAGAAAAGAGATAATTCTTTAAAATATTACTTTGTTAACTGTAAAAATGTGTCAATTTCTGATTTATGTAGATTTCCATATCATAGTGAAGTTATGGTTTTGTATGGTTTCATGTTTTTCTTGAAAATAGTCATCATGGAATGTCGCCAATTTTCTCAATAAAATTCACAACTTCCTCTTAAAAGTATGTCATTGCTTACCATAACCACATCCATACAATTCTATTCTTAACGATATTCTATCCCGCCATCGGGTTGGATTTATTCTTATCCATTGTGCAATAATTGGTACTTCAAATTTATTAAGTTTTATTGTATCACCATCTATGTTGCCTTTAAACATCTATAAAGAAAGAAAGAAGATGTATATCCTTATTTAATAATGAAATGCAATCTTTGTTAAATTTACTATAATCATTTCAAAAACAAAGTGTTTCTTTTGTACAATGTTATATAAAAACTTTAGAATTTTTGTTAACATTTACATAATCTGTTAGTTGGTTATATTTGATTTAAGTACAACATTTATGCCTAAATTGTAATGCATAAATAAATTAAACATAGGTTGGTAAACATTTGGCATGCTTTTATCTATAGTTATGTTAGTATAGCATTGTTATTTATAAGTGCAGAAGCATGAAAGCAAATGTTAAACATTCTATTGAAAGTATCATGTAAAAAATGTAAATTATTAAAATAATTATATATATGTATAGTGTTTAATAGATTCGAGTTAAGAAAAGATCTTCACAAATAGAAAAAAGATCTTCAAGCTATATGCTTGAGCATTTATTAGAAATTAAGGAAACCATATTTTTTAATTTTTTAAAACATGTGAGATTTAAGAAATTATTAACATATAAAAGCAGAATCACAGTTCCCATTGTGCCTCCACCAATAAAAAGAGAGCACTTCTGCTATGTATTTCTCACTGAAAATATATAATTTTAGAAATAATGAAATAATTCTTTTACTGAAAAATATGTCGCTATGTATAACATGTAAATGTTATATTACATATGTACAATATTGTAGCAAGTATATCACATCCTGGAGCAAAAGATAAAAATGATTCTGTACAGAAAAGTTCTACGTTTCTTTATAGTCAATATCTCTATTAATACCTCATCTACACCATCCTGGCTTTCATAACTGGCCCAGGCTTGCCCATCATCAGAGTACTGGACAATATACTCTGTCACATATTCATTAGTATGTGCACGACCTCGTGTAGCTATGCTGCGTATCTCATATCTGTCCCCCAGTTCCACAGTAAGATGTTGATCATAACTGCTAAGCTCTGGTGACCACGTAGAACCTCCTGCAAAGCCCAGCCCCATGTCCATGTGTAAAAGGAAAAGAGTAGAAGCAAAGCAGTTAAGTAAGAGAAAGAAAGTGTTATGAGCCATTGGAAGATGGTAACATAATGATTATCATTTGTGTTTATATTTTAATAGATAATTATTTTAATAAACGTTTTATATTATAATACATAAAATTCTATTTTTCATAATAATATTTACATCATTCAGAAATTCGGTATGAAATGCATGAAAAAGATATAGCTGTTGTATATTCATTTGTACAAATAAAGAAGCATACTAACAGTGTTGTGTTAAACATGCAAACAGTATCTACCTACGTAGAAGTTTTTATGATACAATGTTATGGGAATTCATTCATTACTTCATTCATGCTAAGATACTTAACTAATATCATACTGAATTTCAAAAACCCAGTCTTTTGCATTATCACAGTGCTATGAGTTTTGTTAGTCATTAGTTAATATTAGTTACTAAATGCAATATACCTTTTCAACAAATCTGCTCATGGATTATGGCTATATTAGCACAGACACTGAGTCAAAAATTGTATAGGTTCAGTTTACCTTAACATTACCATCTTCTTCTTTGTAATCAACGTAGTCCAGGCCATTTGTACCATAACTGATAACATATTCCATAACATACTCATTTTGTACTGCTCGCCCCTGGGTCTCCACAGCTGTGATGTTCATTATTTGACCCAGGTCGATTATAAGGTACTGATCAAAGTCTGAACTGCTAGCCGTCCATGCGCTTCCGCCTACGCCACAACATATACGCATGCATGCAACTCAAAATGAACTTAAGGAAGCAGTCATATTTAACAAAGTAGGGTTATCAGAGAATTAAATACTACTATAATTATCATGTAATGAATTTGAGATAATTATAACATAACTAAATATATTCATAGCTGAAAAATACAAGTAATACTTAAGTTATACCTTTCAAAGATATGTATTAAAATAGTTGAAAGCAATATCATTTAAAAGAAATACATATGTATAAGTTGGAAATATATATGTTATGTGTTATTTATGGAAAACTCCCTTTCCCAAGCAAAAGAGAGGAAACGTGTAAAAGTAACAGGTTTGTGTATTGTATGCACATAAAATAAATGAATTAAAAATTTTTTATTGCATCTTTTGTAGTTTTTAAATTGAAATTTATAATTAATTTCAATATTCTGTAAAAACTGTATTCTTTCAAAAATCTTACATTTTTCAAATTTTGTACTTAATTTAATATTAAATAATTTGATACATTTATGTGAATGTTTAAGTGTACATACGAAACTATGAATTTCATAAGGAGGTAAAATAAAATTTGGACACATATTTCTAACTATATTTATTAAATTCACTAACTAAATGCGACTGTTATATCTGTACATCTTTATTACACATACATAAAAGCATTACCCACAAGAAACTAATGTAACAATATATAAAATTTAAAGTTATGGATGCTCCTTTTTTTTGAAATATTCTTCTGTATATTTAGGATCTTGTGAAAATAATGGAATAGCATTTGCTAAGAGTGTATCACTGTTTACATATTCAAATATTTTCTTTTGCGAGTTTGGTGCTTTTCCATTTTTTTGCAAAGCTATAGCAACACAGTGTTGGGAATTCAACAATGTTTCCTCAAACAACCAATCTTGTTTTACATCATTTATGTATAAAACAGTATCAGTTGTAACAGAATTTTCCATGAGTTCTGAATTAGTTTTAAAAGACATTGATCTAAGATCAATCGTAATACCTTTACCTATAGCTTTCACATAACTTTCTTTCAATGCCCAATGCCTGCAGAACATACTAACTTTATCAAAGTCGTTAGAAAACATATTTATTTCTTCCCATTCTAAAGGTGAAAAATTTCTATTCATTATACGGAAAAATTCAGGCAATTGCCTACCACCAGTATATTCGAATTTCATTACATCTATTCCTAAGTTTATATTCCTTGTTTCACCTGCTAAAACTGTATAATTACCGTGATGAGATACATTAAAAGACAAGTTTGAAGAAACATTTTTTAAAATAGGTTTATTATATGCATCTCTTGCAAATACTATAGCAGAGTATGGAATATGTTCATACTCATTAACAAATTTTCTCATCATTAATCTACCTGCAAGAGAAGCCCTAATATCTTTACGAAACACAAATCTGCCTAATCTTTGTTTCTCTTCTAACTGTATGCAAGAAATAGCATAAGCAAAGTCCTTCTCACTGGGATTCCATTCCTTCCAATTGAATGCCCACCGAATACTTTGAAACATGTTTACTAATATTAATTTTAACTCTGATTTATAATCAGGTTAAAGTTCTGCAAACTGTTATTTGCTTCTGTTTTATTAAAGCACTGCTTTTTTTAAAGGCTCTTGTCTTTTAAAAAACCAGGCTACTCTTTAGCATCCACCTGGAGCAAATAGACAGAAGACATTGGATTACTTTTCTAATAAATAACAATATTTATTTCTAATTTATAAAGTATTCATTAAAGGATTATTAATTAATTATTAATAATGATCATTTGTGTGACTAGTGCTTGTTGCTTAAGAAGAAATCAGATGCACAGAATAACTCTGCAATGAGTCAGTGAGTTCATTTTACCTAATTCAGGTCTGGAGTTCTTTTAATTGGCTAATGCATGTGGGTGTCAATGAGAATAGCATTTCTTTAAGTTTTAAGTCTTTTCAAACAAATCAAATTTTATGTTTAAACTTAAATATACAGATACATAATATGTGGATAATACACTACCTGTATTGCTATTAAACTTAATAATAAATATAGACGAAGAAAAGCAATCTTAGTAACAGGTATACATTATCACATACGTTTTCAAAATATAATATATAGATAGCAAGCAACAAACTACAAATTATCAAATGTTTCTAAACTTGTACAAAAAGATAACATAAGAAATGTTATTGAACAATATAACTAAAGGAAAATGCAGTATATAATATGACAAAAAAATTAGAAAAGCTTTACCATTAAGCCTGGCATTTTTTGGACCTCTGTTAGGTAATGATGTGGTAGCTGTTAAGTGAGCTCTGTCCAAAAGTGGATCGTTACATTCATCATCTAATTAAAAATTACATGTAAATTAATAATATAATATACATCAACATATCAAATATCATTAAAGTAATTTCTTAACAATTATAAATTCAATATAATATCTTCATTTTATATAATACAAGATATCTATCAATTTTGAATAATAGGATTAAAGAATTTTATTTTATGTAATCAGTATAAAATATCATGCTTCTCTAACAATATATGTACATTCATACATTAGGGAACAATAAATGTATGGTCGTAATGCAATTCATTTCTCAAATTCTAAAAAATATTAATTCTTAAATTGAATATTGGTTCGTAGATTGGTTGAATTAGAAACAAAAGTTTGCTCGTTTTTCAATAAGTTTATCATACATTAATTCTCTACTACGCCATGTTGTAAAATGGGCTTGGCTGCATTGAATCATCTTTAGGAAAATTATTTCTCTTACGGAGGAAAAATTTCATACAGTTAATAATAATATGTACTTACACGCAGAGGTGAATGAATTACTTGCAATTGCGAAAACGAACACAAAACACCTGATAGTATTCATCGTATCATTGCCCTTTCAGAGAGCAACATACGAGAAGCTAGTCCTAAGCGAGACGCGTTGTTGAAACTGTTACTGATTCTCTCTCACGCTCTCACTGGAGTCATTTCACTAGTGTGTTACTCATACGTACACAACAACGAGCCATAGTTACTCTCACACATGATCACATATACATGCTACTATAACTATATAGTACTTATCATATTATATTATATTGTAAAATATTGGATTATCTTATAGCATATTACATACTACCATCACATTATTTAAGATAAGATATTAATAATTATATAGAGAATATTTAAATTCCAATTTGATTGAATAAAACGTGAATTTTTTAAACACATTGGCAAAATTTAATGTACATACATATTTTAAAATGCAATGTAAGATGTAACGGAATTATTATTCTACCGTATCTTAAAGGTATACTAGATTTGTTATCAAATTATTTATTTGTTACGAAATATGTTTTTATATGTATATATGTATATGTTTATATTTATATACGTATATATATATACATTTTATAACTTAAAATCGAAAAAAAAGTTACCGGTAGTCGATAAAGTCAAATACATATATTGACTAATCGGTGATTATACATGCCTAATCAATGATTAAATTGAAAATAAATTTTCCTATGAAATTCTAAAAAACATAAATTTCTATATTTCTACAGCTTAAATAAAAGAAAGAACAGAGTTTATTGAGGCCTAAATTGGACTACAAGTAGCGTAGTCCTTAACTTGACATTGTTTGCCAAAGATTAATTGATACATGTAAAAGCAGTGTATGCTCTGTAGTAGGATGAACAAGTATTGTAGAGGTATTCGTATGTCAATATTAAGATCTCACGTCTCGTTCAGTACCTCGTTCGTGGTACGATTATAAATCGAATACAATACATACATATTTGACAGATGCTTAGCATAGTCGACAACGTCACGTGTGACAGAAATGTATGTACAAATTTCTGTTTAACGTGTTTAAATAATTTAATATTATTGATATCATTTTTCTACTATTTTCGCATAATTAACTGAAATATAATGGCTGATGAACATGGGCCTCATAATGAGGAGAAAGAGAAACAAGATGAGCAACTTAATCAAGGTGACAAAATTCTTCAAAATGAAGAAACTGAACAGGGAGAATATGAAAGTACAGTTGAAGAATCAAGGAAAAGGGAATATTCTGCGCTAGCAGAAAATGCCATGTATGATGACGATTATTCCGAAGCTGAAGATTATGGATACATGCCTAAATATGAAAAGGACTGGACGGAAGCAGTAAAGTGTTGGTTTTCATTTTGTCAATCAATAGTAAACTCTTTAATTAACCATAACTAATTCATTTTATGAAACGTTATAAATATAATTAATTAGAATTTTCTGTGAAGCCATTTCTAGCGAAACCATAGATTGGGAAAAGGAAGCAAAGGAAACAGTACGCTTGGACATAAGTACATTAAAAGAAAGACGAAGAACGATTTTCGATTTAGATTCTTATTCCGCTTCCGGTCCATCAACCAGCGATCTTCTACGTCTTGCTTCGGTGGATTATGTACCCGAATCACCGAAAGAAATTCGCTATTCTGTTTCACTAGTAATCCAAATCAATGTCATTTTATTTATTTATATTGTTGTTGGTTCTTCCGCCCAAAATCTTCCCAATTATGTTCTTATGTTCGATCACTGGCCCTTTCTAGATCAAAGAAACAACTTATTAAGTAGTACGTTCTTGTTCAGGGCGCACCAGGTATAGCAAGGATCAATTTGTCGCCTTTAACGCAAAAGGTAGTTGGCTGTGTCATAGGAGAAAACGTTAGCACCGAGTATCCTTGGGTATACGTTCGGAAAGAGATCATTGAAGACAATATAGATCTCCACGAAGACAGTAGCGATTTCCTGCCAATAAAAAACGAGATTCGAATGTTTCCGAATTCGAAGATACTAATCGGTTATGTTCCATCGTTAACCGAAGAAGGTCAGTTCTACATATGCTTGACGGAGGATGGCCGAGATGCTGTGGTCGAAAAAATTCAGAAACAAAGAGAGGAACACGAAAATCGTGTGAGGACCGCCGTCTATAAACCGTTAGGGAAATGGCAGGAATTTAACAGCAGTGTAGAGATCGAGGCGTCCATCGTTAAGAATACTAGACCGCTGTTAGAGATCGAGGTAAAAAGTGGAAGGCGAAATAAGGGAATGAATGAAAGTACTTTTACTATGTAGGCAATGCTAGAATGAAGGAAAGAGTTTATTGTAACAAACGTGTCACTTTTTATTAATATAATTTTGGAGAATGAAATGGATTTTTACTATACACATATAGAGAATCTATGGTATATAATTATATATATATATGTATATATAATGTAATATTTTACGATATTTAAGATAAAATCGTCCTGAATATTCTTTTTGATAATTTTGCAATTATATTACATTTTGTTAAAAATAAGTAAATGTTCACTTTTGGATGATCGTACATCATCGGTTCATTTTAGGTAATAGGAACAGCAGATATATTCAATGCGTCATTCCAATTCGAAGACAGAAAAGTAAACGATGTTAGAGATGGATACATCGAACTTCTTCCTTACCGTCAAATCTTTGAAAATATTCCACGTAAACTGTTAAGCAATATGATTCAAGTTACTCCGGATGTTCGAGATGTGGAAACTCAAACGACTCTTTCGGTACTTACAAATTGTTGGGTTCAGTACAAATATGAATATAAGTCTCCGGATATATCGAAATTTACGCCGGATAAAGTAGAATCTTTGAGGAGCTTCCTTCATCGTTTCAGCGACTATGTGTGCGATCAAGTTAGTTTTCTTTCAATCTAATAATAATATATAATATGTAATATAACTCGTCTATTCTCGTCTTTATATTATTGTAGTTGTTGTTAAATGCTACTTGGGACATTTACACGAACGATTATGGCAATTTAGTGAGGAACATAAGAGACACACAGTGGCCGATACCTGTAAGCTATGAGGAACACTTGAGCTTTCACGATGAACAGCACGTGGCTAATAAAGTCATCAATGACCTTTGCTGGCATCCATTATGGACTGGTATAGCGTTTGCTGCCTATACGAGCTACTCAAAGAGTCAATATCTAATTGGACCTAAATCGAACGAAGAGGTGAATTTGCAAAAAAGATGTCTTTCTTCCAATTTCCTAGATTTCTTAAATTTTTAAGATAGTAAATCTCGAATTTTCCGTCCCAGGTAGTTAAGGCTTGCGACAATAATTTTGTTCTCGTATGGTCGTTTAACGATCGTTTGACACCAAAATTGGTTCTTGAATGTCCAAGGGAAGTGACATCCGTAGCTGTGAGTCCACTAGATGGAAATCTGATCGTAGGTGGTTGCGCAAATGGCCAGTTAAGTATTAATAATCTAAACTGCTAAGAAGATTATTATTGAAAAATATGAGTATTTCATAACAATATTTAATGTACAATATAATTATAATTTAACATTAAAATGAAAAAAATCAATAAAAATGTACTTATCAAATTTTCTTTCTACGATCTTCGTATTTAATGTCCTCAATTACTAATAATTTTAATGTTTTATGTTTATAAAATACCGTGTTTAAACTATTACAGATCGTACTATGGCACATCCCAGGTAAAATCGAGAAAGTGGAAGCGGTAATTGTGTATACAGCGGCTCAAATCAAGCATAGAATCGCGATAAAGACTTTGACCATATGGATGCAGGAAGTAATTGGAACGTCCGTAATCAGACCTACTGCAATGTCCTCGTTAAAAGAGAGCCAGAAGGCGGCTGTGACTCAGATTATATGGATTTCTCCGTACGATCAGCTTGATTCCAGTGGCAGAATTACATCGTTGCCAGAAGACACTAGTGTCAATGATTTATCGTCGCAATTTGTGTCTGCAAGCGAGGATGGTACGATCGCTTTCTGGAACTTGAAGTTAGATGAAAAGTTGGTCTTTTTTTTAAGTAAATTCGATTTATTACTTATTATACATATTGTAAGGATATCATAATTAATTTAATATTTTAGAGTACTTTAACCCTAGTACGAGTATGTAAATAGGAGCACGCTTTGAGCATTTCAAAAATACTTAAAGACTAAGATATATAAAATATAGGAAACATCTAAAACAGAGTATTCGTTATAAATAGATTACAGAAGTTAATATCGAGTTTTTATACATTCTTTAATATCGAGTTGATATACAATTTTTACACGATAAACAAATAATCTTCCAGTGTTTCTTATCATTATAAAAAATATATGTTTATTTCAACTTTGAGATCAATATTATTAGAGAGAAAGGGAGATTACACATTCAGAAACTAGAATACGATTCACTTAAAGTGCAAGTATTTGCCATTAAATATAAACTAATTAAATTAAAATGAAGGTTCTCCAGAAATTAAATGTTATCCCGTATTATTTTACTTTGTTACATAAATATATGATGAATATTTTTTTTTAATAAGTCATCATTTTCATCTGTTTTATATCTTTTTTAGCTTCGATCAGAAAAGTTTATTCGTTCACGATTATGCACTTTCAGAAATTAAATAAAAAAGAAGGAATTAATCGGAAATTGAAATATGGTTTACAGTTTCTTATTGAATTAATTTTTACTGGCGAATTAATCAGAAATTATTATATATTATAAGATGGCAGATGTATGAGAAGGAGAAAAAGGAGAAAAGGAAAGGGACCGTAATAAGACCAGAAGCATTGACAAAGTCGATATCTCCGTTTAAAGTACTAGACCGTGTTTTCAAGCCCTATTATATCTTGACAATCCAACATCCAAACGAAAGTCGAAACGTAGTAATAACTACTATGAGCATGTATGCAGCGAAATTTACGAAAAAACGCACTGACGTTGCTCCATCAATGCAAGATGTAACTATCCGGAGGTATTTTGAAAATGTTATCAAGAAACCAGATTATGTGATGAAACCGATGATACATATCGGTACTGTTGAAGGTATAAAAAAACAATTTATAAAAAGAAAAAGTAGATATTTTGTTGTAGGTATTTTTGTATTTATGTATATTAATTATATATTATATTTATTTTTGCTACACAGGTTTATCTTAAATTTCTTTGTCTTGGTACAATTTTTTGTATATAAAATAATTGTAAAATATTAAGCAATACAAGATAAATCAAACGCCTTGTATATTTTTAAATCATTAATTTAATTTAATTTAACTACATTTGATTTTCTAGGCGATTTTGGTTGCATCACGTGGGAAGGATACGATTTCACAACAGATTTAAATATTAATACAGAAATATGTCGATGGTGTTGGTTTAAAAGAATACACGATGGTCCTATAACACATTCTGTTAGATCTAGGCTAAATAGATCGTGGCTTGCAACCATAGGTGGCAAAATATTCGCTATTTGGAAAGAGGATATTGGTATACCGTTATTTTGGAAGAAATCACAAGTTAGGTACATTTCGAATTTTTAAAATATTTCATTATAATTATAATGCTCTCGAAATATAATGTCTCTCGAATATAATAGCTCTCGGAAGTATTTATACAGTTAAAACAGTTATATGTATATGTTGTATGTATTATATAAAACATTTCGACATTTCATTAACATTATAATGAGACACGAGTGTCTTGATTATATTGAACCTAATCTAGAAATGTATATAGAAGCTGTGAGATATTTGACACGAAGAAATTAGTAAGAAATTAGTATACAACACGAATACTCATCTTCTATTGACTTTTAAAACTGCTCCCCTGTAAAAGAAAATATAACTTATCACGTTCTTTTCCTTTACTTTTATATACAAAAAAATAATTTATCCTTTTATATAGCCTCACTGCTATTTCTTGGGGTAGTTATCGCCCCACGATAGTAATTCTAACACGATTAGATGGTACCGTCGAATTATGGGATTTCATGGTGAAAACAGAAGAACCATGCGTCATGCAGAGTCTGTCAGGTCGCATAATTACAGGGATATACACACACGAATTATATTTGACTCCACAATGCGTAGGATTTTGCGATTTTAATGGTATCTTAAGGATGTTTCTCGCTCCCGATGTTTTTTTCAAGAAGGACACCGCTTGTGTAGAATGGATGAGTAATTTTATCGAACGCCAAGTTAAAAGGGTAAATTTGTAAAAAATGAAATGATATTTGAAAATTAATTTAATCTATCAACGCCACGATATAAATTGGCCAAACTACTGGATTGCTCATTTTCTATACTATGTCTAAACAACGCAAATTTTTATTTTCACTTATTCTTTTTGTATTATTTTATTTCAATTTACCATTATCTTTGTCATCTATGTATACCCCCTTTTCCAATTTGCTTTTCTCCTTCATTATCCTTACCTTTTCCTCCATTGATTTCATTGTCGCCACTATTATTGTGTTTTTGTCCCCCACCCTTATCATATGTGTTCTTTCTGCTTCTGCCCCTATTTTCATTTTTTCTGTTATGAACTCCTTTATTGTCTCTCCATTGCTTCTTTCGTTCCAGTCTACTCCTTTGATTACTATGTTCCTTCTTCTTTTCTCTCTCTCTGCCCTGTCCTTCTCCTCCTCGATTCTTCTGATTCTGCCCAATAGTTCTTTCTTTTCCCTTTTCCACTCATCTTTCTCTCTGGCTCTCTCTCTTTCCCTTCTTTCCCTTTCCTCTTTCATTTCCCTCTTCATCTCCTCCACTTGATTTTCGAATACACCTTTTATTTCCTTTATCATTGCCTCGAATCCTCTTTCCATTTTCTCCATTTTTTCCATCATTATCTCCATTCCTCTCTCCCTGGTTGGTGCCTCTTTTTCTGACAAGCTGTATCTATCCTTGGTCTTCCTCTGTTTGTCGCCATTTATCGTTTCCCTGCCTTACTTTGTTTGTTTCTGACTTCTTAACCTCTTCTCTTCTAGTTTTTCTTATTTGTATCTCTCTTTCGTTCCTGCCTTCTTTTCGCTTTTCTTTCACTTTCTCCTTGTATGCTCACCCTTCATTTTCCCTTCTTCGTGTCACTTTGTGCTTCCTTCTCCTTTTTCCCTTCACACTTCACTTTTTCCACACAGCTCTCCGTCCGCGTGTTACCCTCGCTCCGAACCAAACCGAAAGTCCTATTATCTTTTTATTATATAATTTTTCAGGATTGTAATATTTTAATTCTTCAGCTTCTTCGGAATAATTTTTTCATCTTTTCGAATACAATTACAATTTTTTTTTCATGGCATACTCATTAGCTTTGAATGGGTTATTAATCCATTCGGACGGGTAATTCCAGGTAAAGAGCTGTAGAGAATGGTTAAAGAGATGGACACAAACGGCTTATAAGGAAATCGAAGAAAAACAAAGAAAAGCAGAGAAGAAGAAGCAAGAAGAAGAAGAGAAAGCAGTCACCTCTAAAACAATGGAAGCTGAACCTTTAGTAGAGCCCCTAAAAAAAGGCTTAGTATGTTTATTTTAAACTAATATAACTAAACTAATATTATTAAACTAATAATACTAAAAACTAATATTACTAAAAGAAAAAGATCAGCTTATAGAACTGGACTTCTTTTTATTAATGTAATAATAATAAGAAAAAGAATTCAAACTATTATTTGATCGTTAATTGGGACGAATTTTTAGAAAACATGGGAAATGATTGAAGAATCACGCGAAAGATGGAAAACAAGGGAGTTGAAGCACATGCAGCAAGTGCTTCTGGAGAAGAAAGGTTTAAAGAAAGACGACCTCGAAAGGCAGCGTGAACCTATTCTAAGATTACGGCAGGATGCAGAAAGGAAGAAGAAAAAATTGCGGCAAACATTAAAAATGCAAGAAAGTATTTTTGAGCACACCAAAAACCTTTTCTTCCCTAAACATCAGCCAGAGACCAAGCGAATTTCCGTGGCGCCAGTGCCAGGAAAAATCGATAAACCAGTTACTGTGGAGGATACTATACTCGAAGAGGAAATGATGGTAAATGGAATGACGAAAGTCGGATTATGGTTTGAAAAATATAGCAGAAAATTCTATGATAATCCCTCCATAGGCAGATTCTATAGGCAAACTACTACAAAATTTTATCTCTGAATTTTTTCATCAAAAATGATTCGAAGAGCACACGATTAACGCGGATTAACAGAGTAATTTTACTAGAGGCGATTAACTGTAGTAGAGGGGTTAAATACTTCAGAATCTTTTTTTAAATTTTTGATAGTTTAGAATACTAAAAAAGGTAAGCTTGGATATAACTGATCTAATTTGCCTATGGAGAATCTTCAGAAGGTCAATAATAACTTAACACACTATATCACAGCGTCCAATTTATTCATCTCGTTTCACCTTATTCCATAATCATTGTATCATTATTACATCGTAACAAGAAAAAAGATGTTGAACACAATACACTTAAATATTTTAAAGAGAGTTTCCCGAGCATTTACATGACTTTCATTATTATTACTACTGTTCTTTATTATTGGCCATTGTTGTGTGTCTTATATCGCGTCTAATTTTTCTGGAACATTTGTACAGACACCTTTTATGAATATATTATATGTTACACGAAACTTAAGTTTCAAATTTGATCACTATAATCATGACAGTCATGTCTTATTACAGTGCTAACGTTTCAAAATATTTTACATACAACATGGATATACAAATTTTGTATGATAAGTGTCCAAATGGTTTCGTCAGCTACTGTCTACTATGATCGATCGATTAATATTATTAGAGGATGTCCTTATCGTATTTTAATTATGATCTTTTTTCATTTATGATCCTTTCTCTAATGAATTTTAAGGAAATGCAACGAATTGACCCGAATGAAGAGATCATTTACCATTTTATGGAAACGCAGGCTAAAGTGTTAGCGGATTTACAGAAGCATCCGTTTCAGCATTCGTTTAATTGGGAGAATATTCTAAGAAAGAAGAAAACGATACGCGTCACGATGGATACCGAGTTGAAAAAATTGAACAAATCGAAGAAGAGATTCAGCATAATCATATAAATGATATCTACAATAAAACATTAATTTAACTATGTAACTATGACTTAGCATGAAAATATGCATGACGGCTCAAGAAATTAGAAATAAATTGATTTTTCTATCACGTTACCAAGGCAATGGAGCCTTGCATATTCTTGTGACAAATGATTAACAAAATAAATATATGTCGAAATTTCGAGAGGGTAAAAAATAATCGGTCAGTATTGCCACAACATCGGTAGGTTTGTGTCAATCGTGCATCGTACTTTATAAAGTGTTTTATCGTTGTACAACATTTTGTTATTTGAATGTCCGCGTTTTAATTTGCGAGGAAACAGTTTTTTAATTATTTTACAAAATAGGCCCTAATTCTAAAAAAGTAGCAAAATATCTCATAGAACTAAAAAAAAATGAAAGCCAAGATGAATTATTGTTTGATGATTTATTGGATACACTAAATAACACTTCAGATGAAAATGAACTTACTGACGATAGCAACATTCTTGAATTAAGAAGCCTGTATACTAAATAGATGTACGAAAAATATGTAGTAATATTTAAGAATATTTTGTAAATGTAAATTTAAAAAGTGCATATATGCATTATACAAAATTTTTTTGGAACGCTCAAAAATGTGTGGACCCTGGAAGCACGTTGAACCAGCAGAATGTTGTACGCAATGTGACTTAGCATGAAAATATACTTAACTTTCAATGGAAGTAATCTTAAAATATTGTATTACAAAAATAAAATTTTATTTTATTTATTGAAAATTAATGTAAAAGATTAAAGTAATGTTGAGGTAAAAGTCAAGTTAAAGAAAACAAATTGAAGAAGAAAACAAGGATGAAGAATTGCGCTTTATTCAACTGCAAGAAACATTGTTACGTAGATGAATTGGGATGAGATGATTCACGTTCACGTAGGTGAACTGAAAATCAGTGCCTTACAAATATAATATCCGGTATTCGTTATAAGAAGGATTCAAGCAAACAAAAGAGAGCAATTTGCGTCGTAGTTGTCTCCATCTACCATCACATACGCTGTAAATGATCTTCAATTTTGTTGTAGAAAATGGTTGCAAACAATTTTCATCTTTACAACATAAATAAAAGATCAAAAGTAATTTTCTTAAATTAATAAAGATTATAAACCAATTAAAAGATAATAACATGTTTTGAGAATTTAAGGAAATTGCCGTGATGACAAATATAATAGCATATTATTCTTACAATTATTTTTGTCCTTGAAATCTATTAAAATGGGACCTACATAACGAATTAAACGAAAGTTGTTCTGGGAATATTTTTCATGGCCATCCAATTTTTGTGATAAGTATATACATAAAAGGAGTTACTTAATTTTTAAACTTGCTTGACAACTCTAGTATTCTTTTACGATATTGTGTGACTTTTCAAATGCGATAATCTCATGTTTATACATTAATGCAATCATCAGGAAAAAGACATGGATTCGCAGAATTTTCCAGAATCCAACTTGAACTTTGTCAATTTACTAAAATTATTATTAGTGAAATTTTACGAGTGACAAGTCACAATATATACGTATATCAATAATTTATTTTGCATTATAAAAGAGAAATTCAATATAATAAAGCAAAAAAAATTTGCAAAGTAAGTTTTGCAAATTATAAGTTATCTGATTATTCTAGTTAACATAAAATTGCAAAAAAAAAAAAAATTTATAAGTTGTAGTTCATCAACTTATTAAAATTATTAGTTGGTAAATTATTATAGCCCAGATGTTAATCTAATCCATTTCGAATTAATCTCTGTAAGATATAAGAATTATTCTCTTTGTTGCCAGTGAAATCTAGGTCTAAAATCTTTCATCGTCTTTGACGATCATTTTGTCGCAGTAATAGGTGAATTAATAGAGCAGGATCATTCTCAAAGTAATTGTTCATAACCATTTTAAAGGAATAGCGAGTGGGGATATATCTAACTGCGAATAGTATAAGTAGGCCTTCAGCACCGCATCCAACCAGTTTGTCATTATCCGTGCATAAATGTACATTCCTTTCACTTTCTGCATTTATTCTCCAAGATTGAAAGGTTCGTTCGCTTACGGCGTAATATTTATTTTTCATCTTTTAATCGGCTATTATCTCACAAGTTTACGTGCTTGATAAAAATTTCTTATATTTTCTTATTTTGCGCATTACTATAATTTAAGAATAATTTTATCATCATAGTTATTGTGAATTTGTCATTTTTATTTTAAAAATTTGTTAAAAAGAGTACAAGTAATTTTTAGTATCTATTAATATAATTATATAAGTTTTTATTTTTCATGGTATGAATATATTTTCAAACTAAAATTATTTTTTGATATTTTTTAAAACATAATCGATCTTCCTTTTTAATTAACATTTAGATTTAAAATGATCAGATTGAATTCGTAATTTATAGATCAAAAGTTGATTCATGAACAAATCGGTAATCAATTTAACTCTAAGTTAACGATTCTCAAAGTAGGTCAAAATTATAGAAATTTATTGAACCTTTGCCATATGATAATTGTATACAATATTATATAATTATTTTATTTTATTTTCAGAATATTTCATCATGAATCGAATAATCATACTGCTCACTTTCATTGCGCAAGTATGTTTGCCAAAATATCAATTTCATTAAAAAGAAGTTAAGAAATATTTCTAAAAAGAGAAATTAATTTATACTCTTATAAATTACTTAATATGATTATTTAATATTATGAAATTCATATCTCATAGCTAAAGGCTGCACACGTCCATTTGGTACCAAATAACGCTAAAACGAAAAATGTAACAGGGGAACTAACTTTGGTTCAATGCGAGAATAACTTAATTGAAATTACCGGAAAAGTATATGGACTTACACCAGGATTACATGGTATCCATGTACACGAAAAGGGAGACTTACGAGATGGTTGTATGTCTACCGGCCCACATTTCAATCCTGAGAATGTAAGTTATTATTTAATAACAAGGCCACATTAAAATTTGCATTCAATTCTTAATAAATTACGTATAAAATATGACCGAACCATAAATGATGCTTATAAAAGAAATTTTATCTTTGATTTCTAATTTTAGGTCACTCACGGTGGACAAAATAGTCCGGTGAGACATGTTGGCGATTTAGGTAACATATTAGCAAACGAAAGCGGAGTTGCCGATGTAAATATCAAAGATTCTATTATTTCTTTTACTGGAAATAACAATATCATAGGACGTGCAATTGTTGTTCATTCCGGCGAAGATGATCTTGGGAAAGGCAGCAGTCCTCTTTCTGCGTCTACTGGAAATTCGGGAGATCGTTGGGCTTGTGGTATAATCAAAGCTGAATAAATTCCTAATCTATATTTAATCTTGATCATTATATTTATACATAATTAGGCCTCAGCGATTTTGCTTATACATTAAGTCCAATATTAAAATTTAAGTTCTAATGCCTTATCCTATGTTTCTCCTCATCATAAGAATCCTAGAACTTTAATTTCTGTTTAACATGCTATTACTTATTAAATAAATGCTTTCAAAATGCTATATATATGTATTATTTATAATATTTACTTTATTTATTTATTTATAATATAAATTATATATCGTTGGTAATGAAAAGTTATCCAGTTAAACATATATATAAAATAAATATATATTATATTATATATATTTAACTGGATAACTTTTCATTATCAACGATATATAATTACAATTTCAAACTTGTCAAGAAACGCAAATTGTTGATGAAGGTTATGAATCTTCTCAATTTATTATAGACTCATTATTTCAATAAAACATTTAGCGACGATCTTCATCCGGGATGTTCAATTTTTGTTAAAGCATGTTCGATTGTGTATTGCGAATTCATAACGTTATTAAAAGGCATTTGCTCGGGTTCTGGAAAACTGTTTATCAATTGTCCATATGGCTGTAGTTGAATTTGATGAATATATTCCATTTCAGCTTGATGAACTATCTTTGATATTTCTGATTTTACTTTCACTTGTAACGTTGGTGGAAATTCTCGAACTGTTTCAGCTACAGTTTCGAAGTATTTCGTTAGAACATCACGAGTTTCACATTGTTTATCATTTGCATATTCCATTACGAGGGATGAAGATCCGATTATACGAGGTTTCTCATATGCGTTCTTTGAATTTGAATTTGAAAGTTGAGTTGGAAGAGAATTCGATGGTACAGTGATTACAGATATCGATTCAGATCTTGATTTTCTATTATTGGTGTTGTTTAAATTGGTATTTTCTATTATCGTATCTGAAATACGAGGCGATCTTCGCACATCGTGAGTATAAAATTCCGGTAACCATCCATATAATGATGTTTGCTTCAAATGTGGCTTTAAGAATTCCATTTCATATTGATACTGATATGGTTTTGAAGACCATTTTTTTCTTACTGTTGGTTTCCTCCGTAAAAATCTTAGATATTGATCTTTAATAATAACCCATCTCCTTTTACATCGTGAAGCTAAAATGGAACAAAGTTTATAATTAACACACATTTTGCAATAAGTACAGGATGCTTGAAATAATGCATCTTGCCCATTTTTTTTGCTTTATTTCCTTTATTTTATTTTGTTCATTTTTTGTTTTATATAACTGCCCAAGGGCACACAATGATATATATCTGATAGAATTGTAATAAAAAAAAAAAATTCAAAAATTTGTTCTGAAGAAAAAAAATCAGATCTTCAAAGATATCGTATGTACAAAAAATAATAAAAGGAAAGATATGAAATATTGTTATGGATAATATGGTGTAGATCTATGTAAACACAGCTGCTTTGAAATCTATCACACAATTCGTTATCTTTAAGTAAGTCATTTGCCAATATCTTTACAATATAGTTTTTATTGTCTATTAGTCGTCTAGGGGTTAAAGTTATTAAAATTATGAGAAGATTATGTAGCATCTGAAAAATTCCAATGTACCATTTAGTAGTCCAAAAAGGACAGTATACAAATATATGGTTAATCAACTAATCCTGTTGTTCTCTTTGGATATACATGACTCAAACTGGATCTAATAACTATCTATTATTAAAATATAGATAGTTTATAAATGTTTGGTTTTTGGTATTCAATATAATTGTACTACTTTTTGTGTATTTCACACTTAAATATTAAATTTATTCCTTACTTGGTAATCCCATAATCCTCGCAATTTCTTTCCATACAGCATTTCGTGCGGCGTTAGATCCATAATTCTCAGCAGAAGAATTGTATAATAGTTCATGTTCTCTCACAAGTTGTATTAATTTTACGTCATTTATCCTAAATAAAATATATGGAGTAATGAACAAATAACATTACATTAGTATGCAACTTATATATATTCGATTTACAATACCTATTTACAGTCGCCATTATCAACACATAACAATATCAGAATAAAATACACTATTCATGTGCAGAGACAGGTTATCTTTAGTATTAGCAATTATTAATTATTATCGTAAGCAGTTATTAGTTATTAATTCAAGTTCTTTCAATATTACGGTCCTACAGACAGATCTGAACCTCCAGACTCAATAGGAAAAACTGTTTGAAAAATGAGTTGTGAAAATCAACAAAGCAACAAAGTTCTCATACTACAAGATAGATAGAGATGAATAGAGTGTCTCTGTCTTTGTCTGAGACATTTATTGCATGTCACATATGTGCAGAACGAGACCCTTTTTGTCTTCCATGTTGATTTTTCAGGACTCGATAAATTTCAAACATCGTAACTTACATTAAATTATTTTTTACAAGAATTTACAAGATGAAAATCTTCAGTAATTTCTTATTTATTTGAATGTATGTATTAGATTATTTGGTAAGTTCGCAGCAAATTTGAAGCAAGAATTGAGGAAAATGTATTTTTATGAGAATTACAAAGTAAAATTTAAATAATATTAATTATAGAGAAAATACAACGTAATCTTAAAATACGAACTTTCTTTGTGTAATTCATCTTTTTAATTTATTGAGATATTTGAATTTCCCGCCACATGCGCTAATTTTACTGATTCAGCACAAAATAAGATTACCAACACACCATAGATAATTTAAATTGTGAATTTTATTCGAAAGTAAAATATAAACGTTGTTTGTTCTTTTTAACAGAGATGGATATGTTTATATGTAACAAGTGTTTTGCCACACCACATAGAGGGAAAAAACCATTTTGCTTAACTCAATGCGGTCACATATATTGTAATGGATGCATACAACAAGGCAATAATAAACAGCATAAAATAATAAATTCATGCTATAAGTATATGCTCATATTGTATATAAGAATAAATCTGTTTTCTCTTTCATAATTTAGCTGAAAAACAGTGTCCTCAATGTCAGCAGATTGATATTTTTTCTGTCGAGTTACAGCAACCATCATTGTCGAAAGTAGAGAATTTCTTTGCTCCATTGAATGAATCATTGGAATCATTACACAAAATATGTGGTTTTCAGAATAATCAAATGAAAATTATGATACAACGCTTTCATGAAATCGTGTGTTTCTTACTTTCTTTTTCTTTTTTTCTTTTTCCTAACTTTTGTATGTTGAATTGAAAGAAACATATGTTTTTAATCAAATTCTCAAGGACAAAAAATACGAAACATTGAAGTCCCACTACTATAGCTTAACTCAAAACATGAAAATGGTGAGAGATAAATATATTAAACTGAAAATGGAAAATACTGAACAAAAAAAGAAATTAATGTCTTTCGAGATGCAAAATAGAACTTTAAACTCTTTAAGTGATGTATCTACACCAATAAAATCGGGCAACAACAGAAGTTCAAAAATGAGGTATATGGATATAAGTCCAAAATTAAAAATTTCAAACTATTTTATAACTTCAAATTCTAAACAAGATATATAACTGGAAAATTCTTTTTATTTTGTAGACCTGCATCAAATTCATATTTTTCGTGTGGGGCGAATATGTCGAGTCAATCATTTGACGTGAGAAAGGGAAACGCAATGTTCGAAGGTTTTCGTATTCCTTATCCTCATATAGTACGATCAGTTGGTTCTCGTGGAACTTCAGATACCAATTCTACTTACCTTTAGATTTTGGACAGAATTAGAATAATATTTTAATTTATCTATACATAATAAAAAATGGTAACTGTATCCCTCTCTTTAAGTCATTAAAAATCTATAATAAAATACGTATAATCTTACAATGAATTCACCTTATTATTGCAGAATTAAATTTTACAAAATATAAAGAATTAAAAACATATGGAAGAAATATTTATGAAAAAGCAACAATGGTTTTTTCTGCATACAGTTACTAAAAATTAAAGAATTATGAAGAAATTGTTTTTTTCATTTGTGTAGTAAAATTGTCTTCTCTTTATTCGCTTATTATCAAAATTCAAATTTATAAATGTAAAATATTCGAATTTTTTAAGTACCTATGACTTCATTATATACTGATAATAACCCAACATATATTTTTCCTGCGAAAGTACACCAACTTGAACTGTAATCTTTTAACCGTTCAGAATTCAACTCATCCGTATCAAACTTATTTAAATTACCTACGTATATTGTTACGAAGATTTTTTATACCTATACAGAAAATTTGTATAAGTTTTCAATCTTCCATTATAGGATTAAAAAATAAGAATATAGATTATTTCTTCGAAAAGTCATCATTTCTAATTGATAATAGATATTATCATGACATGAAAAAACAATGACATGAAAATTTTACTTCAATGATAACATTAAGTAAATTTTTAACGAAATACAGTAGTCATGTGTGTGTAAACTAGGTTATTTTTGTGCTGTTATGCACAAAAATAAATAGAATTGTTATCTTCTTTTATTGCAATTTAATAATTTTCAATGCGTGGAATACAAAAAATGCTCCTTAATTTTAGAAATTTGGTAGTTCAAAAATTATGAGTATGTAAAGTTAAAGCGGTTTTAGCGTACGTAGCTTCTATCCATTCATCCAACGAGTGTAGTTTAACCCAAATTAATAAAGTTATCATAATATGAAATGACGTTGGAAACAATAAATACGAAATTTACTTTCGCTATGTCTTTAATAGTAAGTAACAAAATGTTTATTTATATAAGGGTATAATAGTACGTATAATAGTAGTATAATAGTAACAAAATGTTTATTTATATATGGGTATAATAGTAAGTATAATAGCAGTATAATAGTAAGTAACAAAATGTTTATTTATATAAGGGAGACAAAAATTGATCTAAATTATTTGTTAACTTATATAGTATTTGAAAAATTGAAACTTTATTCATTATAATTCATTTATTCTATAATTCAAGTATTCATTTAAATAGGCAGGAGGATTGGCTGGGACATCTGTCGATGTAATATTGTATCCATTAGACACATTAAAAACACGTCTACAATCTAAGCAAGGATTTGCAAAATCAGGAGGATTTTCTAATCTTTATAAAGGAATTCTTCCAATAATAATTGGATCTGCACCAAGCGGTAAACAAGTGCTATAATATGAAGTCATATAAAGTAATTTAGAAATATATACAACTACATATAAATTAAACTTTTACAATACTTTAGCATCATTATTTTTCGTCACATATGAAGGTATTAAAAATATAACGCAATGTAGAGTACCTGAGAAATATCATTTGTTCCTTCACATGGGTTCAGCATCTTTAGCAGAAATGGTAATTTTTAGGAGAAAAGTAATTAATTAGAATTTTCATTAAGAATAAAATTCTAATTATATTTAATTTAAATGAAGGTGGCTTGTTTAATAAGAGTACCTGTGGAAGTAATAAAACAAAGGAGACAAGTTTCAATGCTAAATAGACATGATATTAATCTTAGATTATTATATAGTTGTTATTGGAGCACTATATTAAGAGATGTGCCTTTTAGTTTAATACAATTTCCAATATGGGAATACTTTAAGAAAGTTTGGAGTTTGCATGTTGACAGAGAAATTCTTCCTATAGAAAGTGCAATATGTGGAGCAATTGCAGGTTTAAATCTTTAGTATCCTATGATAATTTTACTTTATAATTAATTTCATGTAATTATGTAGGTGGTATTTCTGCTACTGCTACTACACCACTAGATGTTATAAAAACAAGAATAATGCTTTCACATGGAAATGGAAATACTTCAAAATTAAAAATACTATATGTATTAAAAGATATATATAGAGATAAAGGTTTTCATGGGTAAGTCGGTATTTGATTTATAATGGATAATTTTTCAAATTTTATATTGATTTGACTTTAAAATTGGAAACTTTGTAGACTTTTTGCTGGTGTGGGTCCCAGAGTAATGTGGATAATTATGGGAGGATTTATCTTCTTTGGAAGTTATGAAAAGGTAAAAACTATAGGAATAAGATATTGCCTATATTCATAGATTGCTTTCATGGAAAATGACAAACATCAATGATATTTGTAAATATAGTTTGAAATATATGAATAACTATTTGAGCATTTAAATTGTATAATTCCTTTATTATTTGTTGTTACAAAATATATTACAAGAGAGTATATAAAAATATATTTTACATTAATCTTTAAAAACTGTATAAACGTTTTATACTTAACAATAAACTTTAAAATAAAAGTAACAATATGAATATTCTAGTTTCATGTAAGAATATTCTAGATTCAGTGTTTCTTAAAAAGAGGAAACATTTGATTCTTAAAGTTTAGACTTTAATAGATTCATTAATTTTTCCAATTTCATTGCTTTTTGAAGGTCTCCACTAATTCTCAATTTTCCCATTACAAATGCTGATGTCGGTTTCAATTTTCCTAAACAAATACAAATTTTTTATTGATAAACCTCATTCTAAATCAATTTTTAATGCGTTTAATACATAAATATATTTAATTACCAGAAAACATTGCAAAAAAGTTATCGGAATCCATTGTTAATGTAGCATCTGGTGACTGACTAGGTTCTCCTCTACCTGCCGAACCTTGTCCAGTTTTAAGATCCAAAAACCATGTACCAGCTTCACTACCTATTAACTTTATATTAATTGACATGTTTCTAGAGCAATCAATGAAAGACAATATTTAATCTCACAGGCTGATTTACCTCTGACATTGAATTGAAATATGGCGCCTGTTTTGTTAACAAGATCACTATTCAAGTTTGCTTGAATAACGCTAAATATTTGTGCAATTTTTCCGTTTGTTTTATTAATATCCTGTATATCTTTTTGTGTTAATTTATATAATGAATGAACTTCTGAACCCAAAGACTCCAAATTTTCATCCACAAAGAAATCTAGCATTAATTTATCTTTATTTTCTAAAAAAAGAGAAAGAAATATTTATAATAGATTCCTTTAACAAAGTATTAATTATAGATCACTATAGAAATATTATATTCCACTCAATATACCTGGATTACATGCATAATCTGTGAAATCCGTGATTCCCTCATTTTTTAATATTTCTTCATCAATTAAAAACTGCCCAGTAATAGATTTACTATCTTTACAAATCAAAGCATACACAGCATCTCCCATTATATCAGGTTTACGACTGTAATTACTTGATTCAGCACCAGATAACATTGCAACCGCGGCAGTATAAATAGCTGGATTAAGAATAAATTTACATTTATACAAATAAATAAAAATTAAGAAAATAATAAAATTAAAAAATGAATAATTTACCAGTCTTTGGCCAGACAGCATTTACAGCAATGCCAATATCCTTAAATTCTTCAGCCATGCCAAGAGCACACATTGACATTCCAAATTTAGATATTGTATACGCAACGTGATTTTTAAACCATATTGGTTTCATACTTAATGGTGGACTGATGTTTACTATATGGGGATTTGTGCTTTTTTTTAAATAAGGTAAACATATCTTGGACCTTAAAATAAATATCATAATAATAATTATCATTCTTGATTTGTACATGTAATTCGTAAAGAACTTTTATTCTCACACTAAAAATGTTCCTCTGGCATTGATGTTATTCATAAGATCATACTTTTTCATATCTGTAAATTCTGTGCCTGTTAAAGAAATTGCACTGGCATTATTAATAACAATGTCAATACCACCAAATTTGTTAACAGCATTTTCTACTGCAGACACTACTTGTGCTTCATCTCTTACATCTACGATGCAAGGTAATGCCTTACCACCCACTTGCTCAACTGAAACAAATGAATTTCTTTAATGAAAGAGGTTTCATACATCAAAATTTGAGATAATTAATTAATTATTATTTAATATTTTTTATTATTTTTATAATTACTCTCTTTGGCAGCAGTGTATATAGTGCCTGGTAACTTTGGATGTGGCTCTGTAGTTTTAGCTGCAATGACGATATTTGCTCCATCTTTTGCAGCTTTCAAGGCAATATTTTTCCCAATTCCTCTTGTTGCACCAGTAATAAAGATTGTGCGGCCAGCAAGTTTTCTATATACATATATTAAACATTTATAAATGATAAGTCTATTTTATAAAACTAATAGATATTAAAAACATACATCTATATATATCTGTACATATGAAAATATATATTTATTAATATGTATTGATAATGATTAGACTGCAGGTGTCTATGCATTTATGAGAAATTTGCAGATATAAAAATGCACATAATATACAAAAATATATAAAGTATCCAAAATAAGGTATTAATTACAATATTCAGTAACTAAAATATGTCTCTGATTAGGATCCACTATGTTAAAAGAATAAATTTACCTAAACGTCTGCAATAATGATATTTACTATATATTTAATGATATTTTTGTAGCATTTATAATTAACTTATGTACAAATAATATGTAACTAGAGCATAATTAACAGCACAATATGTATAATTTTCACTCAAATTTAATGAACTTTTCCAAACAATAAATTGATAATTTACAGTTATCTTCTTTTGCATAATCGTCAAAATGATTGCAAATAACAATTTGTTTTATTTTTAAACAATCTGTTATAAGTAATTTATGTTTTTATTTATGTTTATGTTATAGGTAATATATGAATTATAAATTTATATTATATTATATTATACTAATTTATATTATAAATATATAACACAATTTATAATGTATAATACAATTTATGATTTAAAATATAAATTTATAGTACAAACCCCGTATTGATCATATTGCAAATAAATCGAAGAACTGTCATAAACGATATAAGTTATAAACGTATAAACAGCTATGTAATTGTAAGATTGTGCTCGAGCTAACTAATAATGACTAAATAAAATATGTACAAAAAATATATTATGCCACACAATATCACTATACAAGGTCCAATGCGTGAATTTTAATTAATTATCGATTCTTTAAGATTGCCATTTTTGACAACATGGCGAGAACTCATGTAGAACAATGAAATACGTTCAAATTAACATCTACATTTTCTTTGCATGTTTTTGACGATTTTAAATATTTTAAAATGAAATTAAAAAATATTGGAAGAAATTTGTTAATTAAAATTAAATGCTAACGTAATTTTAACGTAATTAAAATCATACTTTTTATATATTTTATATTACCTTTATATTATTTTCATATCATAAAAACATACGTACGATTATGCTTAAATAAAGCATGATTTGAGATATACACATAACAAGACATTTATTTGTAAATCAACTGGTTTATAACTATAAAGGGTTATGTTTATGCTAATGTAGCCATGTGTGGAATATTCTGTAACATTTCACAAAACCATGCAAATTGTATAGAGATTTCACATGAGGTACTATTATTGAAATATACATTACAATCATAAACAAGAATTGTAATTGATAAGTTATAATATTATTTATAATATTTAATATTTTTCTCTCTCAGTGGGAAGCTTGTAAGAATTTAATAATTGCCCGTGGTCCTGATGGTTTAATTGAGAAATTTGAAAATTTGACTCCAATTTGGTCTGGTCACTTTGTTGCTTCTGTATTATGGATGCAGGGTTCAGATTTTTGTGAACAACCAGCTATAGATTCGAGTGGTAATATTCTTCTTTGGAATGGAGATATATTTTCTGGAAATTTGGTAAATATTATATATTATGCGAATATATTGACTATATTATAACTATTTCATGTACTAATAAGGAATGAGATAGAATATTATTGAATGATTATGTTATGTTTTAGGCTCAAGATAATATATGTGATACTATTGTGCTGTTAAATGCTCTACAGTCATGTTCAAGTGTACTATCAGTGTTCCAAGAAATCCAAGGACCATATAGCTTTATATATTTTCAAAAGTCTACAAATCTTCTGTATTTTGGTAGAGATGTTATCGGCAGACACAGTTTGCTTTTAAAAGTGGATACTGATGAAAATATTTTAACATTGACATCTGTTGCCAGTAAAGAAGTAAATAGAATTATGGAAATTCCTGCAATTGGAATTTTTGTTATGAATTTAAACAATTCTAGAGTGAATTTTACATGCTACCCGTGGAAGGAGCCAGATTTGAGATTTACTGATATTATTGAAGCACTAGAAACACATTTGGGTGTAGATATTGATATTGAAAAAGCTATATTAAAATCAGATGTATCAACGTGTCTACATTTGCATCCTAATATTAAAGACTTGGAATATTTGGAAAATAGTCCTTGTTTGGAAAATTCTTGTAAAATACTAGAATATCTGATAGAAGATAAAGATATCCTTGAAAGAGTCAATCGATTATTGAAACTTCTTTATAAGGCTGTGGAAGTTAGAATAAAGAAACAGCCGAAATTTTGTAGAACATGTATTAAATTAGTTTTAGAGAAACAAGATGTTATATGCAATCATTCAAAAATAGGTATATTATTTTCTGGAGGATTGGATTCGGCTATTTTAACACTAATTGCTGATAAATATGTATCACAACATGAACCTATTGACTTGATCAATGTTGCATTTGAAAAGTCTATTAATACATCTAAGAAATCAAGTGCAAATAATGAAAAACAAAGTATGGAGGATCAATATGATGTTCCCGACAGAAAAACTGGAAAACAAACGTTTGTAGAGCTTACAAAGATTTGCCCAAAACGAAAATGGAATTTTGTAGAAGTATATCAATCAAAATATACTTTGAAATACCCGTAACATATGAAAGATATCTTAACAACTAATTTATATTAATTTCTTCAGGTAAACATCAGTCAAAGAGAATTGCAGAAATATCGTTCATCGCGAATTTGTAATTTACTATATCCACTATGCACTATCTTAGATGAAAGCTTAGGTTGTGCTGTGTGGTTTGCAAGTCGAGCAAAGGGCACAATTCATTTGAATACAAATGTATATGAATCCCCATGTAGAGTACTTCTCTTAGGCATGGGTGCAGATGAATTGTTTGGTGGATATATGAGACATAGAACGATATTAAGACATAAGGGTTGGGATGCTTTAACACAAGAACTAAATATTGAACTAGCTAGAATCTCTGAAAGAAATTTAGGCCGTGATGATCGTATCGTATCAGATCATGGAAGACAATCTAGACTGCCATACTTAGATGAAAATATAGTAGAATATGTTCAAAAGCTGAAACCATGGGAAAGGTAAATTGATAAAGTAAATATAGAAAGAAAAATAAAAAGTAAAACGAAATCAAACTATTAAATTATTTATAGGTGTTATCCAACAGATAAAATGCCATCTGGATTAGGAGATAAATTACTTTTACGTTTAGTGGCATATAAACTTGGTTTCCGAAATACAGCTAATTTCCCTAAAAGAGCTTTTCAATTTGGATCTCGAATTGCTAATGGCAAAGAAAATGCCAAAGATATATCAGATCGCTTATGAAATTATGGTATATGCAATTTTTTCTGATGTCAGTAAATATAATGTTTAGTTAATTGTAGTATAGCTAATTGTGAAATTACTTATGACCTATGTTTCAGGTATTATTTCATATTCACAGAGTTTATATTCTAAAATCATTAAAATAATGATGCTTATATATAATTACATTTAACAAATTATGCATAATAAGATTAAATGTAATTATAATGGGCATTGAAAGGTTCATAATATACAATGCAAAATTAGTGCCTGAAGTGAAAAAACTGCAGAAAAACTTAATGTCTTTTTCCTCTATGTGTAAATAATACGATACGATTACGATGTGTAATAATACGTTTAACGAATTTCTTAAAAATAGAAGTGTGCAAATTCAAAAAAAGAGAATATAAAACTAGCATTTCTTTTTTTCACTGAATCAGTCAATATTTTTCTTAGCTTATAATCTACCTCAAAATATGCATACTTTGAACAAGGCTGTGATATTTTGTATGTGTTACAGCTCTTGTATTTTTTGTGCTTCAAATTAGTATACACATGTCTTATAAAGACATTCTTTTTAATAAATTTTATATACCAATCTTTTTACAGGACATAAAAATAAAATATTTCAATGACAAATTTTTCAAATATTCTATGTTTAATATGTGCTTCCTTATATCATTTCCTTCAAAGTTTATATTTTATATATATTATATATGTATTTCAGAAATTACATATTACATTTTCTACTTTTAATGTAAGTGAACTGTAGTAGAAATAATGTAAACCTAAAAGTAAATCTTGAAAAATAATTATTACTTACATACTAATGGATAGTATGTTTATTATATACTAATATTTGTATTATTATTTATTGTTTATTATATCCTTATATACTAATGGATAATAGGATCAACAGAGAGAGAGAGAAAAAATACACTTTTTTGTCTTTCTCTATAGTGGTCGTTAGCCATGTGACCATATATCCGTAATTATGTATGAAAATTCAAAGAATTGAGGTTAAAAAATCGTAAGTTGTTAGAAACTATTTTCCAGTTTTATTGCTGAATTAATATAAGTTTATTTCTATATACTGCTCATTTTTATTCACGTTTCATAAACATTGAAGGATTTACAAGGATAATGTCGCAAAGTACAATTTGTTTCGACACAGAGATACGAAAATTAAGGCCTGCGGAATTATATAAACTGGGACAAATATTAAGTATACAGAATTCATGGAAAAAGTTAATGGCAATTATACCAAAGGATAATGGTTCTAATCTGCCAAAATTTAATGTTGAACATTTTAGGTATACAGTAGCAAATATCAATAAAAAATTGTATTATACTTTTATTATAATATTTTATTATACTTAATATAAAGTAAACTATGTTTCTCATTTATTATTGTTTAAATTTTAATAGTATGATTGAGCAAGCTGCACAGCAAGGAAATGCAGCAGAATTATTTTTATCAGAGTGGGGGACAATTGGTAAAAGGAGACCAACGTTGGGTTATTTATTGAGCCTTTTAACAAAAGCTCAGTTATTTAGAGCTGCAGATTATGTTGCTGGAGAACTACTAAATGGTATAATAAAAAAATATAGTATATAATTATTGTAACTTGCTATAAAGTATATAATTATTATAACTTAAATAAAGTCCTTACTTTTTTTTTAGAGGAACTTCCAAAACGGCCACAATACGGACCTGCAGCACCTGTAGATATCTCTAACGAAATAAAGAGATTATTGGAAGATAAGGAAGAACTTGAAAATTTTAATTTTAATGAATCTTTGATATTTGAATTACCTATGCAAGTTGATGACAATGAAACAGTTAATCCTAATGTAATGAATGATAGTTCTTTGGAAAGAAATATGCAGTCAACACAATTGATTTCCTCAAAAGGGAAACACAACAAAAAGCAATTAGAAAATGATGAAGGAACATTAAATGCACAAATGTCAGATTTGATGAAATTTAGTAGTGAAGAAAACATACAAGAATGTAGAAAACAAGAACAAGTACTCAAGCAACAAGAAATATCATCTGGTGAATTGCCAGTTTTTTTAAATCAGTTTGGACAATCTGCAGAACAAACGAAATTATATCAAGAAGTATTATCAAAAGAACTTCCTGTATTTTTGAATAATACAATTTCGTCAAATGAAATTTTAACCAATTACGAAACAAAGGATTCATTACATTTATCCAGTAGAAATATTGATGAAAACGAAATATCTTCTATCGAATTACCGCAATGTATTGTTGATCTTCGTTACTCTGATAGTACATACAATCTCGAAAATAACACGAATGTAGCGCAAAATGCATTGAGCTCGAAAGAATTGCCAGTTACAGTACTAGAATATAATGAATAATGCAGGATTTAATTGTTTTAGTAACTATATACATATTTTATACTTTTTTCATTTATGAAACATCTAACATTCCAAAATGATGAGCATTATTTATAAATATATATTTTTATAAAATATTTGTAGAGAGAAAATTAAACTTTGATTTAGGTGGAATAATTTTTCATGAAAAGGCATATCGTCACATTATTCTTATATTATGCATATATATACATATGGTTTATTTAAAAACTACAGTGTATAAATAAATATTATAAGTTTATTTTATAAAAAAAATATACTTTCCTAATCTTATATAAATATTATATTAAAAATCCATATTATAATTTTTACAAATATATATGTTAAGAGAAGTTTGAATTATAATATACATATATATGTATATAAGAATAGATTTAGTTTTATGAACTTTGTTTGTATGAAGTCAAATGTGAGAAATATGTAAATATGTGTGAGTTTCAGATAATATTGCAAAACCAGATATGTTTCTGGGCTGTAGAACCGAAATTAAATAAATAATAATAATATTGTATTAAAAATCATATATATTTTTCAATATTAATATATACAATAATTTAGTATATTAAATGTATACATTACGAAATATCATCATGATATTTATAATTAAATTCATGAATGCAAAGGAACTTTTAAAGTACATCACGTTGTGCAATAATACATGAAATGGATGCAGTGATACGTGAAACTTTCGATATAATGGGAAGGTTTATTAAGTCTTATTTAAACCCGATAAGAAATAAAGAATTACCTAATAGAGAAATGCAGATATGTGTATACTTTATCCATCGCTGTTATTACTTTCTCTCATTGTGAAGTAGGCGCTTTGGAGCTCTTTAAGATTGCGTTCTAATGTTGCAACCTCATCATATCTGCAATCTGCTTTAGCTTGCTTAATGTAAGCTCGAAGATTACTCATTTGTTCAATTATAGGATCCATAGAAGATGGCATTATGGGAGTGACACTAGATGGACCCCAACCTTGTGATTGATCTAGTACCACATTTGGCTATGTGAACATGACATCAATGGTATTAAATTAAGAATAGTTTTTTGATAAAACTTTTTTCCCGTTTATTCAATAAATTAATGTCACCTGATTTTCTTTCATAATAGGTCGAACTTCGAGGTTCCATGTCTCCCTTTTACGTTGCTCTTTCGGTCTTTCTCTTTGTTCTTCTTCCAATTGTCTTTCATACGCAATTCTAGCTTCTATACGTCTCTGTCGTTCTTTCTGTAATTCCGCGTATCTTTCTTCTGAAGGTAAAGCTTGCACGCTCAATAATTCTTCTTTCAAAAAGATCATTGCAGACACTCTAACCATATGATGCAATCGAAGTTCTTGATCCTGCGGAGGATTTTCTACGCATCTCGTTCCGAGTACTGAAATTCTTTTGCTAATTAAATCTATATTCTCGCCTAACTTTGCGATCTTATTTCTTAAAGCTTGAGCATCTTCTAAATTATATGTGGATTCCCCCTCACTGAAAAACATATCTCTTAACTTCGTACGAGTAATTTTGTGCTAGGAACAATATAAAATTGTACACAAATGTTATAGTATTACAAATGTCCATTTTACAATTATTGGACCACGTACTTTAAGGATTCCCACATTTTGTTGTACATTTTCACGTGTTGCGAAGCTTCTTCCATATATGCCCTCAGCTTTTCATAAAATTGGCATACTATCGGTTTATCAAAATGTTTCGCTTTTTGTTTTTCTCTCGCATCAAGTAGATTCGCACAGTGCGTACAAATTCTAAAATGCTGCTCGCTACCTGTTGAATCGTTAACCAAGGATAGTACACTATTTAAACTACCACTGGATGGTGACCTCGCCAATTTTGTAAGACCAATACCCGCACGTACTAAACGTTCCGAAATTGGTCGTTCGGAAGTAGGAGATACTGCTGAATCATCTTGTACAGAAACAGGACTTGTCATTTTTCCTGTAAACATAAGGAATTAAATTTCTACAAAAATTTTTTTTCCAATATCTTTTTCTTTTAATAATTTTGAAACTACCAACTTGCATCTTGTAACGATAGAAATATTGTACAATTGTGACACATAACAGCTCCACAAAGTCTACAATGATGTTTTCTTCTTGCGACATGAAAGCTTTTTGCACAAGTAGGGCATAATTTTACATCTTTTTCATCTATCCATGGCACAATGGTGCGTTCATGAACTATCATAAAAAAAGTAAATTATTAGTTAATTTTTCTTTGTAAAATGAATAATAAAATTTGTATTCTACCTTTTCTATCAACTGGATCAGATGGTAAATTGTTTAATAATTTATCTAGTCTTATGAGAAGTTTATTTGTTTCTGTAGAGTAACGTTCCAATCTCATATTTCTTACTTCTTTAAAATAGTTTGTATGTGACGTCATTGCACCTGAAAATTATTAATACATAATTATATAACGTTTTCTTTTGAAGGATCTATAATTCATTTTAAATTCTACAGATCTTTTGTTAACTTTTTAAAAGATAGCTTGAATATATCTCTGTTATCTTCTCCAGTATATTATAAATTTCTTTTCTTCAAAGTAAAATTGTTTTAATATTAAATTTTTTAACATAAATCAATATCAAAGAGGATTTTCTCTTCGTCAATACCTATTTCTTGAGGTCCCCAATTAAGTTCTGGGCTACGTTGCCTAGTAGTTGATGGTATACTATTTGCAAAGGAATCTGACATTTCATCTTGCTTTAAAATCTTCTTTTTAGCCTTACCAAAAAGATCTAGAAAAATAAAATGATTTAAATATTTGTGACACATTTACTTTTAAAATACATTATCAATTTTTATAATCCATTAATATGTTTGTTTAATAAATTTATAAGATTTAAGGATAATTATGAAAGTTTGAAGTTTTACCTTTAAGCGACTTCAAAATTTCTGGATCATCTTTATGGAAATCCTCGAAATGTTTCGTTAATTGATTAGGTGCTTTGAAATCTGTCATACATATTGGACAAATAAATCCTTCTAATACTTCCTCGCAGCCAGCCATTATAAAATTTTATATTTAAAGGATTTCTACTATCTTTTTTTGTAATTTTTTCTTAACTTATACTCCACAGAAATCATTTGTAGGCGTCTCTTCAATCGTGGATAAGCAACGTGTTTTCTGAGCAGCCATATTGAATCCTATCAGCTGAGAGAAATGTCAAATTTCTTTTACATAATTCAGTTTAATAAAAGTTAAATTTTTAAAATTAATTTTCTGACCTATTTCCATGATTTATTTAGATAAAAGCCTTGGATAATTAATATTTTATTTCTGGACATTGTGTTCTATTAGTAATTAGAAAGTATTTGCATTATACATATAAATACTTTCTTGTAATTTTAAGAATAATTAAAACTATTTAAAAGATTGTACAGATTATTTATTTGATAAATGTACAAATTCATATTAGCTATAGGTACATAAGATGTTATAAATCTGTCATAAAAATATTTCATGAATAACTTAGCAATAATTGAGTAGTTAACAAAGACAGTCTTAATGATAATTACATTTTTACAAGATTCTTATTAAAAAATAAAACAGTTATTACATTTGATCTTGTGCGTAAATAAAAGGAAATTTCTATTGCGCTACCGACAATTCAAGTAGTTTATCGCCTAAAATCCGAAATTCCTCTGAGGCTTCACAATGTTGTAAAAGATTACTACTAATTTTTTCTTCTCCATAATATGCACCGGCTATCGCTCCAGTCATACTACCAATGGTATCTGTATCACCACCTAAACTGATCTGAAAAGTAATTTTTGTTTTATGTATAATTTTTAATTAAAGAGAAAAAATTAATTGATATTAATAATTGTAACTTTATCATTATTTTACTCAGAGAGGTAATATATTGTACTTACAGCATATTGAACTGCTCTTCTGAAAGGATTATCTGTCTGTATACCCGTGATTGGTTTTTGTGCTCTTAAAAAACAAAATATTGCAGTAGGTACTGAATACAAAGCTGCAACACTATTTCCCAACTTTTGTATCACCTTTTCATCGTGTGAGCCTTCACTATCTTCAAATATTAGTGATTTTACCATACATAGCTGTACTTTGTATGGTTGCGGTTCTGACAAACCTAATCTGCGAAAAATAAGCATTTTAAACAAACAATAATTTTTAAAATTGTATTATCTTATGTTACCCTTCTTCATCTTTTTCTATTTGATCCATTTTATGAATCAAATCATCAATAAAATTTGTTACATTTAATTCTTCATTTGGATTTAAATGCAGACTTTGATAAATTGCTGTTGCCTGAAAAATAATAAAAATATATTTGGATTATAATTGCTCAATGAGACTATAACAGGTTAATGAATTTATAAGCACAATTACTTGCAAAATAGCCCCATCTATTCCAACTTTATGAGTATGAGTAATCTGAGTCACTTTTCTAACTGTATCTAAAAGTTTATCATAGTTTTGATAAGAGAATAGTGCAATAGGTGCAACTCTCATTGCACCACCATTTCCCCATGACCCTTGTCCATTAAACTGCTCCTTGGCTGGACTTACAATGTCTGCAAATTTGTTACCCCGTAATTTTTGAAATACCTTTAACAAAATTTGAATCTCAGAATCAATCTATGTGTCAGGATTACAAAATTATGATAGATGTAACATCATACCGTTACAACACCCATACCATAGCCTCGATTAGGTTCTTGGTAATAACTTTTAACAAATCTTTTTGCAACATCAACAACGTCTAATTCCTTCTGGTCAACCAGAGATTTAGCCAAAGAGTAAGTCATAGCAGAATCATCTGTAAACTGCATGACAGGTGCTATAGAATTAAAAAAAATGTTCTATAGAAAAATACTATTATTTCTATATTTTATATTATTTTATAGAATGATGACTTATTTAAATACATACCTTTGAATGGTGGACCTTCCAGTTTATCAAATGATTTTTGTAAAACTAATTTCATGCCGCTTGTTAACTGATCGCCGCTATCATAAGGGCTACCAGTGCAATCGCCGATTAAAGCACCAAGCATTGTACCGCGAAATTTGCTTTTTAATAATGATAAATCCATCTTTGCCATAACCTTCGTGTACTTCAAATTCTTTAACTAAATTTGGGGGTTTGCAAACACTTTAATGTAGGATTTAATATGATGTTTAAAGCGATACCAAAGTAAATATTATGTTACGAATGTCGATTACTCAGATAAATAATGATAAAGATAAAAAAGATAGTTGTAATAAAAATAATGTAAATATCAATCTGATCACTTAACTTGTGGATATTTTATTATACTTTATACCATACTTGATTATATATACATATACATACATATCAAGTTATTTACCGGTACGGTAAGATGTCTCTGCTTGTAAGTTCGTAAGAGAAATTTAAAATAAAAAGTCAATGAATGTTATTAAATATACTGTCATAGTTATAATAAGAAATTATAACTACTGCTACTACTAATCTAAATCAGTACGAATCGAATCAATAAATCGAAATTTAGTTTTGTTTTTTTAATATAAATAATATAAATGAAGTGTAATCCGTTATTATATCATTTCAATTCGTAAAAAAATTAATTTTCATATATCCTTTTGATTTTTATGCAATAAAGTCGATGACAGTGCGCATTTAACATATAATGAGATTTAATAATTTATCGATTATTAATCGAATTGCAATTTTCCGAAGCAATCTTTTTATAATTGTAATGCATTGCATTTTAAAAAATTAGTATTCAATTTTGCAAATCAATCTTCATGATGCTAATCAAATTTTCCATTCTTTTACCAGTTATTTTCTGAAATTATAGTTTTTATAGTTTATTTCTTAATGTTTTGTTTAAATTATATCCGATATGAATTGAGAAAATTTTATAAATTTTTTTTCATAAGTTTGTTTTTTTTATATTTATAATACAAAAAGAAATAATGAAAATAAGATGTGAATTTAATTAGCTTATTATTAGGGACGAAAGTAGCGCGTATTAAATTTTGGTAAAGCTTGTATGTTGATGGTATTATGTGTTAGTAATTTTCCGATATAATTTTATTTATAATAGACTAATTGTGCTTGGATGTATGTCCTATTTGCATCAAGATATAACATTATTGCAGAGATCGCTCACAAAAGAGAAGATAATGTAACATAAAAAATATTCTTAATTATTCTAAAATGCTTTAAATATTTTAAACAAAAAATTTATTATAATATTTTGATTTTATTTTATTCAAAGAATGTGGTTCAATATCTTTATGTATAAAAAAAATTTTAAATATATAGAGTGATTAAAAAATCTAATTGTATATTTTTTCGATAAAATTATGTATTTTTCGATTATAGATCGGCTTCCCTGATATTTTACAAACAGGTATATAGACTTAGGCCATTAAAGATCAAATATTTCATACGAGGAGAAATAAGAGGAAGAAACAAGTAGTCAGTTAACAATATTCAAACCATCTAGTGGAAGGGGAAAGCGCTATTAATTAAACAAATCTCTCCTTAGTACATTTATAATTTCAAAAGGTACAAAAATCGGACAGACATATAATAATAAGATACGATCATAAAATCAAGAGGAATATGGTTAAATAAACATAATTTCAGAGGACACGAAGACTCATGTACATATTCTTTCTGTTGTTAAACAACATAACAATATAACCAAACCATCTAATGGAGGGAGAAACAACCTTGAACAATTAACATTTCTTAGGACAAGCATCATTCTAAGAGGTATGTACAAAATCAGGCAACTCTAGCTTTTAAACAATCTCATCATTCAAGCAATTTTCATAACACAATGTATTCTTCGCAGTATGTAAAAAAAGAGGGAAGAGGAGAGGCAAAGGAGAATAGGTGAGCAAGTCGGTGGGGAAACAGAAAGGAGCTCGCTCGTTAAGGGTAGTTTCCTTCCGTGGGAAAGGATCGTATGGGGGCGAAAAAGAAGGAGGGCGACGATTGGGCGGGGCAGAGGATGCGTGGTCCGGTCTAACCCGGCCACATCCAGTCTGCCGCCGACTACGTAGTTGCGCAGTATCGTTGTTGAACGTTGTGTGTGCCACTAGAAGAGGATATAAACGGTATGCCGGTGCTCGGGCTAGCCTGACTCTCTTTCTCCGGTCCTTCGTCGAACGTCGCGTCTCTTCTTCGACCCAGGGTCGTTCACCCTGCAAGTCCAGCGTGCTCGCGTTGTCCTTCAAAAAAACGAATACATACTCTGTTTTCCTGTTTCTCTCTCTGTGGCCTCCTTCGTCTGGTCCACCACGTCCTGATCGAATTCCCAGCGAGTTGGCTGACATTTCTTTCTACGCGGAGAAACGTAAGCGACTTCTCTCTGTTATCTTGCCGCCAGGCTGTTGCCATTTTCGTGCGCTCGCGCGAGTCAAGGAAACTGTATACTTGATAGATAAGGTTATTGTAAGGAGGTTAGAAAAGGATGTTTTTATTCTTATACTGTTGATTTTTTAGAGATTAAACTTGGTTTTCTACGTTGAGCATTAGGATTGTTTTAGAGTAAATGGGGCTCAATTGATTCGGCAGGATTAAATAAATTAGTAATGAATTGAATATTTAAAAAGGTTGATAATAGATTGAATATTTAAGAAAGGATAATCAAAGTATTTTCATATTTTTTACATTTATTATTAGATTTTAAAAATTGATAAAAGTATTATTGTATTCTATTCACTATAATATAGTTATTCTATTCTGTGTGCTAATATTTTCTAGGGGAAATTTAGATAAATAGAGACAACTTTTATTTGTTAAATAAAGGTAATCAAGACAAGAGTAAAAATGTATTATTCCAGATAATTACATTTTCTGTCTTATACAAATATTATTATTTTCCTCAAAATCTATACAAATATTATACTCTATTCACTATAAATTGCTACTCTAGAGTGCTAATACTTTCTAGATGAAGCTATATAATGAATCAAACAGATAGTATTCTTTTTGTGTCTTTTATATCCGTTGTTACTTTTCTAAATTATACAAATTCCATTAGGTATTTTATTTACTATAATGTTAAATGCTAATACTTTTTAGCGTTGAACTGAATAGTTTTCAACAAAACATCTATTTATGTCTTTTTTAACAGAAAATAAATTAGGATAGTAAGAGATAATTTCAGATTTTTTGGCAACGATATTTCGTTTTCAAAATTAATAGTCAAATACAGGTGCGAGCGTTACGTAATGTTATTTTACCGTGCGCCCCGGTGTGGCAAATTGTCCTTTGTTTCTATTGTTCTCTGGTAAGGGACGATATTTTATACTTATTCCATGCTGTTTCCGTAAGCTAATAAGATTTATTATGGTACGGTAACGTGTTATACGACACGAGCGAAATAATCTTTACACGTGATAGATGCACAAATAAAAAAATGTAGTTCCTATATTTTGTTAGTTCAAAAGAAGAAATGGTCTTACAGTTGTGGACAAGTTAGAAACTTTCTTTGAAGAGTAATAATAGCAATATTTTGAGTGGATGCTCGCGTAGCCGGGTGAAATATTTAAGCTAGTTTAAACATAGAGCCATTCACGTTCGACATCCTTTCACTTTGACCAGCATGAAAGGATACTAAATTTTTCAACTGTAATAATAAACGATACTGTGTACTGTTAAGTCGAGTACTTAATATTATCACTGTTCCTCTTTTCGTTCGTATAATCGATATCATTTCTCAAAGTTGTATCAGGATATTTAATTTTTAAATTACTTGTGCAATTCAATTTAGTTTTCAAATATGAGAGAATAGTATATTAGTTACAATAATAAATGATAATACGCCAAATCTCTTTATAAAATAGCATGAAGTATTCTTTTTAATTATCATTTTTACACATTTTTAAATATCTTCTGTAACATCATGAAAAAGTGTTCAACTATGTAATTATCAGCATATGTACAATAATGCAATATTTTTATATAGTATTATTATACATTTTTAAATTTTGTTTATACAATAATAAAAGCATATTCGATTTCGAAGCATTTTTTAACTTACTTTTAAGTCTTCTATTATGAAGATATTTAAATTGTAATATTTTGAAACATTATCTGTTACTTATTTTTATAATCATTTGCCATAAAATCAATGAAATTTATTGACTTAATCGCGTAATTGAGTTTTCATTCAATCGGTGTCATTAAGTCCATTTTATCCGTCATTCAGTAGAACGAATGCGTAATGTAGATGATGGTAACGAAGATGTAACGCTGGTTTATTGTCGAAACGGTACGCGGCCATCGCCATAGAAAAGCAATTCGCCGGAAGATTTAATGCGGTGTGTAGCTAATTTCTTGCACGCATGGTATTCGGTTTACTTCACCGTCTATTTTTGATGGTACGAGAGCTGATCTGAAAATTTACTTCTGACAATAAGCATGTCTCCATTATCATTTAGAATAGATATATACATTTTTATAATGAGTCATTATCAATAATACATATCAAATACACAAATAATTAAAAGAGGTTTATTGATATAGCAAATATATATTTTCTATATTTGAATAATATACGTAAAATCAAAGAAAAGCATTCCCTACAGAATATTATATTAAAATATTCCTAGAAAATTCTTTTCTTTGATGTTATATTTTATGAGGAAATTATTATAAAATAATTAGCAAATTTTTTTCTCGTGGTAAAGGAGAGTAGTATAGGCTGATTTGCATGAATTAGTTAATTCGTTTTCACCGTTCTTGTAACGAACATATAAAAGTGGGTAATGAGGACCGCAATTAACGATTTGCGTAGCTTTACAGTAACTTCGTAGAAAAGTATATCACGAAGTAAACTCGTGTTTTACCTTACCGCGACATTATCGATTATAATATTTGTATTTCTTTAAAAAGTCTCTTATATTAGGCATTTTCGATTACATCGAAAATTCGACGAATAAGTGAAACTACATAATTTACGGGTATTATTATACATTTAGTTATATTTAATTATTTAAAATTTTATTTACATTATTTACTTTACAATAATTGCTTGAACGATGTCGAAAGTTAACCGACTTCACATGAATAATTTAAATTTGGAAATCAATAAAGATAGTAATCAATATATAATAAAAATAGTATTCTCTGAATGTGATCAAGCAAACGAATTAAAGGATTCATTACTCTAATTACACCAACCTAATATTGACATGAATAGGTACTACACTATATATAGTCCGCGCTAACATTACAAAATTGTTCTAGAAAGAATTCTTGGTACACCCTAAGATTTACGATACTCATCATCCCCCACATTGAGAAGGTCGTAAAGGGGTTGAGGAGGGTTGTTGCAGAATGCGGGTGGATTTAAGCTGAGAGCATCGAAATTTATTCCAGAAATTCGCGCGTGCACTGCTTTTGCCAACTTTCCAATGAAACACCGAACAACTGTATATCTAATATACAGTATAGACTATAGGTATAGACACCCAACATTGTAACGAGGCTATGTATCTTTCATTTATACATGTATGTGTCACATAATAGCTATATACCTATACGCCTATGAAAAATAAAAATTCGCTTTATCTATCGATCCTCGGCGGTAACATATGGGTACAATCATGATTCATTCAAACTTTACAACCATTTTTCTTTTTTGCGTTTCTCGCAACGGATACATAGAAAACGATAAAACGGTTATTACTTTCGTCGTGCGACAGCTTTTTATTCGGAGAAATTTAGGGACAGATTAGTGCAGTTAAAACAGGTGTTTCGATGTTTGTTGGAATAAATCGAAAATGTTGGCTTTGCTGTGCAATATTTTGTAGATGGTACAGCTGATTTAGGACTGGTTCTTGGTGTAGGAAGGATGAAGATGAATTTTAATGTTTCAATTTTTTGTGATAAGAAGAATAATAATCCTTTTTCGGAATGGAGATGAATTTTAATGTGTAACATGGGAAAGAGGAACTGATTGTTTTACTAGAGAACAACCACCATAAAATATTTCAAGTCGGTTGCCACGTGAAAAAAAGTTCTAGAAATAGATTGAACCTCATATGTAGTTGGGAAGCAAAACGCTGAAAGCTATTCTTCCGAGTGAAAATCAATTTTAAAATGAATGAACACCAGCGTACACGATCTGCATATACAGAGAAAGAAATCGCCGGAATCGATAAGTCGATTCTTTGTCCGATGTTTCACCGTGTTTGTGTTCGTTTATTCATTGCCTTTTTCGGTTTACTTTACTCTCGAAACAAAGTAATTCAATATTGTAATTCAATACAGCAGCTCACGAAAGTATTCGGATATTTGTAAAAACTTTTTATGAATATATTATGTGTGCTATGCGAAATATTTTGAATTTTCCTTTGCGCAGTATAATAGGAGCATCATGATTATATTGAAGAAGTTTGAGAGGATCTGAAAATTATATATAGTAATATATACAGAATGTGTACTAGAAATAGTAAATATCTTGTAACTTTCATATACATTTTCAATTGGTTCCAAATTTTACCAATGTAATATACTTGTAGATTTGTATATTTGTATGTTTGTATATTTTATACAATATATAGTACAGTATGAAAGTTTCCTGTGGTATGCCTTTAAGTACTTTTGTTATCCACTGTATGTACAAGAACGAAACATTTACACCTTAAAATCAATTTCCACGGCCATGTCAAAATCAGATTTTGTAATTGAATAACATTAAATGCTACATAATTAATTGAATAAATATTCTGCGATCATATTGATATCAATTATAATACATTTCGAAATCAAAAGGGATTTAATCAGGTTTTATGGTTTAATTAAATTATCGTTCTATAATTATGATAATATTGATTATAGTCTATTTCAAAGTTAACGTATTGTCAACTGCATGAATGAGATATTACTAGGCGCTTCTAGTAAGTTTCCTAGGGGCATTTCTAAAAATCCTATACCATAAGAATTTAATAATGAGAAATTGAAAGGAAATATTCTGTTGTTTTTCTGATCACATTATAAGAAAGAGTTTGTTAGAATAAAGTATAAACATGTTTCTCCTAATTTATTAGAAAAACTAAGATCTGTTAGAATGAAGCAAAAATCAGCTTCTTCTAATTTGTTAGGAAACTAAGAAAACTAAGAAAACTAGAATAGAAAATGGAGAATTTTCTCAAGCGGTTGGCCATGTGTTGTAGTAGAATTAATTTGGGACAACTATTGAAACAATCTGTTCGTGTTCACCAGAGGGTGTGAATTGGAATGGAACGATTTGAAAATGTCATTAGGGGGACCCTTTGAACCATCATCGATTCTTGAAAGGAGGTAGCGATGCCTGACGAGCATCCCCACACGTTTATCTTTTTCTCTCTTTGCTTCTTTACAGAACACGGTTGTGACATCGCGTTTGATTCAATAGGCGTTAACCGAGTGACCTGAATCTTGCCAACCGTATGGTAACCTTACGTAATTTATTCTTTTTTTCTATTTTTCTTTTTTACAAAAATTATTGGAAGGACTTGTTGGTAAAGAAAGAAACATATAATACCCGAGAATAAAATCAGTCATCTTAAGCTGAATATTATGTACATTATCATTCACAAGTTCCTGGATACTTTCTTCTTTTTAACAAGATGTATCTTAATAAGTATAAAGTTATAAATAAGGAATTAATAAGTACATATACTACCTTATACAATATTACCGAAGACAAGTAAAAAAATATATAAAACAAGGAACTAGCAATAAAAATCACCTCAAACTACTTCAAATCTACTTGATACGCCCACTCATACTTTAAGTAGAACGAGGCGCTATTGAGTCAGACCACGCGACTCGCAACACGTGGCTCCGTCAATCAGAGAGTTTTTAATTCATTAAAAGAATCAACTGACATCGTTTGATCTGATTTTGACATTAATTTACTCTCTGAATATCAGTATGTAAATATTTGATTCGACTTGGATTTCGGTTTGCCGTTCCAACGCGCTTACGTGTACAAAAGCCAGACACGTAGTAGCTGCAGCTTTAAATCCGTCATTTTACAACTGCTTCCATGAATCTGCCACATGCATTCGGCTATCGTTGGCTTACCGGATGTTTATGGAAGCCTCGTACTAGGCCGTATATGTAAAATACATGGCAACCAGTGCATATTTATGGAACACCGTTTTAAATTGTTCCTCCTGTTTGTCAGTCGAATCTCGAAGAACGAATGAATTTTTTGTGAGGTTTTACGAATATTTCTTTTGTCGCGCATACGCAGTATTGATTGTGAAGCGTGAATTTTTCTTTTTCGGAGTTTTATATAATATCTTTCGATGTAATAGAGTTAGGTTTGAGTTCTCTATTATATTTGGTCTTGATGCTGAATCAAAGAGATTTACGAGAATTTTAGTAAATATTTCTTTATTCGAAGATATAAAATTCCTATTGTGTGGAGTGTGTATTTTCCTTCTTGGACTTTTATGTAACATTTTGTTGATATAGTAAAGATAGTTTCGGATTCTCCATAATATTTCTTCCTCACGTTAAGTAAAAGAGATTCATTTCAATTTTTATGGCTATTTTCGTTGTACTATGAAAACATTCACTATGAGTTATGGATCTTCTCCTTATTTTAGAAATTTAACGTTACGTTTTGTTGATGCATAAAGTTACATTTGGATTTCCGCTAATATTTCTCTTTGATGCAGATTGAAAGATATCCGAACTTACGAAGTATATATTTATTTAAAAATGTGAATTTCTCTCTTTGAAAGTTCTATGCAATATTTTATTAATGCATTAGTATCCGATTTGGGTTCTCTGTAATATTTTCTCTCTAGTACTTCGTATTAATTTTTCTGAGTATTCCTTTTGTCTTGGAAATATTGCTATGGAAACGTATGAGATATTTATAGCAAGTTGTGGGTTTTCTTTTCAAATTTTATGCATTCTTCCTTTTAGTGCTTTAAAAGCAGAGGTCTTTGGGAAGAATGGAAGAAAAAAGTTCTTTAGTATTTTGCTGTTAAAATTTTAGGTTTACGAATTGAGGAACATTTAAGATTGATGGGCGCGTGAGGACCGAAATTCGAACTTCGCGCGTCGAAAGTCAGGACGCAAAAGTTTTAATTGCTTGTATTTTAAAAACGAAGTATCGGAAAACAAAATGTTAAAAGATTTTTCGATTTTTTTTAATATAAGGAATTAATATAAATACCAATAATGCAGCCATTGATAGTTTATATATTCTGGAATGTTTAAATTTCTGTTGTGGCAAATAGCTTTATCTATGCCTATTCAAGATCATTTTAAGTTCTGATAAAATTTTAAAAAATTTGATACTTAGCTTTCTGGAGGTTTTATTGATCTTAAGCCTGACCAATGATTTACCTTATCTACTTTCAAACTTAAAGTTGAATCTCCTCTTTTGTCGTTCAATCCCTTATCGATCAAATTGTCACTATTACGTCATATTAATTGGATTTTTAATGTAGATACAATTTACGAACACGCAATTATTCACTGATTTATTCTTATACAGTGGCGGCCAAAATTTTCTGATTGTATTTCAAACGCAGAAAATTTAATTGTTCTGTACTTTATAAGCCACTCCACGTTCTATAAGTATACTTTTTAAAAACTCATTATTTTAACAATATAATAAATTTACTTTGTGGTTAGACATTTTTGTATTGGAATGTTTTATGTTAATTTAATTATATTTAATAATGCATATGACAGTCATTATAAACTATTGTATTACTGGTTATTACATTAATGGTAAAAAATTTATAAGCAAACGATCTAAGATTATTAAAATATAATTACTATTTGAATTAACTTAAAAATATCATTTTTCAGACACTGGTCTAGCACTGTTCCTTCAATCTTTCTTTTAACTATTAAAAACTGGAAATATAGGCAAGAGGGCAAAGCAAAATAACGAATGGAGAAGGATGAAGTAATCGTGGTGTGACCTTGAACGAATCAAGAGGAGGACATCCGATAGATTGAAAAACAAAAGAATTTCGTCGGACAAGAAACGTTGAGCTGATCACAAATGGCCACGCCGCCGGATTCGCCAGGACCGGAAGAGGCTCTGTTTGATTTCGAAAGCACACGAACCAGGCAACAAACCACCAGACCTGTCGCCCTCGAGGAACTGCTTCGACAGACCAAATTCTCCAGACAAGAAATACGAGTGATGTACCGTGGCTTCAAGCAGGTAAGCCACGTTGAATCTGAAAATACAGCCGATGATACAGAATTGCGGTTCCTGGAACAATAAGTAGAGCCGTGAGTCACTCTTGGATGGTCTGGCCACTTTAATCCCCCGAGGACATTCCCAGTTAAAATTTCGTTTCTAAGCAGTGAGAAGATGTTTTAAATGAGGGTTTAATTGAATGTAATTAGTTAGATCTGGATTTTTTAAAATTTGTATTTAACATAAGCACTTGTTTAAAATTCATATTCTATTAGGCACGTAGAGGTGAATTAATCTCACCAGTTCGAGTATTTTTATTAATAATTTCAGTATAATTACATACTAACATTTGAAATTTTTCCGTTTCTGTCTCTACAAATTCTTTTAATTCTAATATTATTTAGATATTCAAAGCCAAATTAATTTAACCAACTGAAGTTTCATTTCTGTGCAATAATTTTAAAACGTAATTTTGAACTAGAGCTTAATTACGTGTAATTGGTGATGTTTCTACATTAAAATAATGAATAATTTATATATTAAAATGATTGATCAAATTAATCTGATTCTGAATTTTTAATGAAATATAAATTCCAAATATATTTTATATAAATTACTTCATTATCTTCTATAATATAAAATACAAAATTCTATGAAGCGCTTTATCATCAGTTTCTCATTCAGGTTGTTCCAAGAATCACAACTCTCTGTACCTCTCCTCAAAGTTAGTTATCTCTCATAGTCATTAACTTGCTATCAGCCTGCAACACGATACTGCATTAATGAATTCGTTTTATAAAATCTAAGTAATCCGAAACCTATCATGTATAATTACTTCTCACGAAAGAAAATTTCATATAAGAATAATCTTTCATGAAACGTTGAATAAGATCGTTCAGTTCTTGATTAAGTTAGTCTTTTTGTAAAATTAGTTATAATTCGTAACGATGATTGTACTTTGTCAACCAGTCGGCTGGTGCGTGTTCCTGGCTTGCCATCAATTTTCGTCATAATTTTATTTGCTATGAATATTCATGAGGAGACGGAAATGTCGCTACGGAATTTTATTTTGAATATCCCCCTCTCCTCTTACGTTGTGCGTACAATGTTTATCTAGAAATATTCTTTGACGAATTAACAATCATTTCTTATGCGTTATTAGCATTGTCTAGTACAATTATTTACCAACTAATAATATTATTGAATTGGCAAATTAGTAGCATAATTGGCAATAGTTGTAGATTATACATTTCTTTTTTATAAATTTATAATGTTATGATAAATAGGATCTTTCGCCTAGCAAAATTTACATAATTTCGTAAACTTTAGATATACGATTTTATGTGTTTTATTAGCAAGCTTATTTCTGCTATGCAAGGAAATTTGTTAATGCTGATAAACTATAATTTGTAACTTGGAAACTTTCATTGATAATATTGGCTCATAATTGTGCAACAGCGCCCAGACTATGATAATGTTAATGAAAAATAATAAATAACGCTAAAATTTCTGATATATTATAGTTCGAGATAGATTTTAATAAATCTATTTAGACGCGTCTGACAATAAATAAAAGAAAGTAATTCCATCGTTCAAATGTTGGTTTTTAAACGCGAAAGAAATAAAATGCAACGTAAAAGAGGTTAGTAGAAAAAGGTGAATTTGAGGGATTTTTGTAAAATGAATTTTGTCCAACTTCCTGAATCACGTTTTTAAACTTAGAGATTGCGTTCCTTTTTGTGCTTGGACATAACTTCGAGTTTCATATAAAAACAGGTAATTTTTTACCGCTCTCTGTAGTTATATTCAGATAAGAGGAAGCTAGAGATTATGGTCTATCCCAGTTCTTTGGACGAGCCTGCGTGGAAAGGTTTGTGATGTACAAGGTCATTCTTTGATGATGGACGGATTTCTCTGACTGTAGTGCAATAGAATGTCGAAGAATTCAGAATAAACAATTTTTAGAAAATAATTACTCCTTCATTCTTAAAATTTCTTGTATTTTTGGTATCAAGTACAAACAATACATACTTTCAACATTTCATAAGAAATAAATAATAATAATTATGTCGCGTATGTTGAAATGTTCATAGCTTGTAAAATAAGAAAGAAATTGGGGGAATGACATTCAATTTGCACACAAACATGTAATAATTGCAACAATATCGCTACGATGATTAATCTATAATTGCAAGTGCGTAGAGTTATAAAATCGTCTAAAGTACCTTATTTCTCTTTCATATAATACATGTAGTAACGATTCAATTTTAATCAAACTATCACCATATGAGTACACGTAATGCCAGCGATTTTCATGACGAATATGACCTTGATGTTGCAAAGGAGAAATTTCGATTTTTGCGACAAATGAGTTTTCGAGGCTTAGGAGGGGAAAGTAACGTGCCACGCCAATCCCGTGTCACTCATAAAATATTTACGTAGCGTTTAGAGGGTAATAGAGACGGTAGTTGTACCTCCTCGAGTTTCCTTCAAGGTTGATGTTGTTTCTACGTAAATGTCATAGGTGTACGCTCTAGCATGTCAATACGGTAGTTCAAAACGTTTGTTGTTCTAATTTTATGCTTTAGATCCGATCTAATCCTTTTTTTAAATAAAACACGAAATTTAATTGAAAATTTCAGTTGATCCTTGATTAGTAATTTAATTGATGAAATTAAAGACTATACTTCGAACTTCAGTTATATTTGTACCATTTTAAATTAAATACAATTATACAATTATAGTTATATCACACATATTAAAATTACGGTATTACAAATTTAAAAAATTATTTAATATATGTTATAATTAATCTTTAATTATAATATATGTGAAAATCGATTTGTGGTATTATTAGTGTAACGTCAAACCTTTAAGGGACGGTAAAGTTAATTAAATTTAAAAGAAATAGTACTTTGTGCCTGGTAATAGTACTTAGTGTTTGGTATTTTCTTTTCGACTAATATTTCGTTTAAGTGTTCCAAGTTACTTAACTGCGTTTTCCTCCATTGAGGATGTAACTATCCGCAGACAAACGAGTTCGGAACTGTAGCAGAACCACCTGTACGTTTCACGGTAATTTGTCGAGTTTAGAACTTTCTATTCTTTAACCAGGATTTACCTACATTGCACGATGTCTGTCTCATTTGGGCAAACCGAATACATACGTTGTACTTGGTACTTTTGTTTAAAGAAACATTTTCTTTGGTCTACCACTATGTTAACCGTATTGCGAGTTAACACTGACCTTACCAGGTTCGGTCAAATGAGCGGTTTCAAAATTTAATCTAAAATTGTACATTTATTGTTATTTCTTTTGTTCATCTAACTTTATGTAAACTCTTATATTATCCGATTAATCAATTTCTTAATTTATGTTGATTTACGTGTCACAAACCTTTTTGACTGTCTCTGCAATAACAGTTTCAATAAAATCTCTACCACTTTTTCTGCCTGATAGTTTTTATACATTAACAATGTTTCTTTGCTCAATTAACGACAGATGAAAGTCGGCTGCAGTCCAAACGTTTCACTTTTTGATAGCTATCGATATAGATAACTGGCACGAGGTAGACAACGAAGAGATGGCTTATTGTCTGACGTAGTCGATATTATTCAAGCACCGTCGCGAATCTCTATTTTAACACGTTTCCACGTGGTTTAGTTTGTACTAGCATAATCGACTTTCTGAAGCGACAAAAAATTTCCCTTTGTATCGTAACGATATGACAGCACATATACATATTTGAAATAAAACATTTCGAAAGAATGGACATGTTCGATCGATTGATTAATCGACGTTGTTTCTGGTTGTATCACAAATGTTGTAAGATGACGTATTCACTATCGTTCAAAAATATATGTACATACATATGTTGTGTGTATATATATGTACAACATATTGTTTATTGTATATCGTACATCATGTTATACATATACATGTATTTATATATATTTGCTTACTTTTGACAAGATATACAGTGAATTGAAAGAATATTGATGGAAAAAATATTGATCACTTAGAGATTTTTATAATTCTGTAGTATCGATAGTAAATTGTAAAATATTTTATTACTAGATACATCTTTTAATAAGTATGGTTAGTTTATGATCTATTAATTCCATAAAGAGATAATGTCGCTTCTAATTGTCAATTTATCATTAATTTGTATACTTTGATCAAACTGAAGTACTGTTACAAATGAACTAAAGCTTCTGAAAAATTTTGAACGGTAGTGTACGTATAAAACGCTTTTGGGACTGGTATACTGATGATCAAAGTCGTGAATACACGATGTGATAGTTTTGTCACAAAATGTGTGGCTTTTAACTGCAGTTTTTTCCCGGCTAAACACACGTATACTAGATATCGACCGGCGTATTATGCTTTTGCCAGCCTAAAAGTGTGTCACGACGATTACTATTTCGCGAGATACCAATGAGTTTTCGAAATTCTGCTGGAAGGTTTCGAACTGACAAATGGATCTACTTTCAATCGATCATTTTACTGAAAAGAGTGAAATAAGAGAGATATTAAAATTTCGACCATTTGGTTTTTCTTTTTAACTGGCATTATTTTCAAAGATATTATTCTTTTATATTATTTAAATATTAAGTACTGTTTCTGACTTCAAACAACAGGTTCCCTGGTAAGATTGTCTCTAACATTCGTTTTTATTATTCTTTTATAAAATGTGTTTCAAAGTAACAGTTGAATTATAGGATGTCATTAATTATAATCACATCTTTTACTTATCCTCTAAAGCATCTTTTATAGGTCATTTACGAAATAATCTTCAAAAATATTCTTCTCCTATATTATACAAGTATTTATACTCCTTTTCTGCTTTAAACAATAAATTATCTGATAAAATTGTCTCCAGTGCACTCGTATATCATTATTATTTTTAAAAAGGGATTTTAAAAGGGAAATTTCCTGCGGTTGTTTTAATCTGATGATATTAAAGGGTATTTAGACGTACAGCGGCTACAAACAATATTTACTTACCATTCATTTATCGCAGCATTTACATACTAATTACTTAGGTTCAAGTATACTTTTCGTATCATTTAATAGTACATATATACTTTTGTATGATTACAAAAATTTGATACTGTAAAGATGAAATATATAGAACCTAATAAAAAGATTGCTTTATTGCAAAATAAGGATATGTGACGATACCTTTTATAGCCACTGTATTTTTCTGAATGAAAAAATGTATTCAATTGAAATGTAAAAGGCAAAGAGAGTTGAAGAGAATTTATTTATGTTTCTGACCAGCCTCTGAAAGGATCGAAAGGTTGAATATCGTAAGTACTTTCGTCGCACAGCCACTCGTCGACGAGCACTTGCACGTTACGTAGAAAAAGCCCCGAGCCTTGGAACGTTTTGTGTGTATGGGCGAAAAAAGCGTCGGATTTTTCGAGAGTTCCTTAGGTGTTTTAATTGCGCTATTTCGCCACTGTACGCTCTCCACTTGAGCCTTTAAGACTGGCAATTGTGTCAAGAGCATGCGTTTGCACGACGATGAAAATGTACGGTGCTAAGTATCGCGGGTATGTTTATGGTATTTTTTATCCGAATAGGTAATGTCTAAAAAACATTGAATTCTCGAAATGAAAGAAATTTATCGCTAAAATTACCAAATCAGTCAATATGACTGATATTGGGTCTTTCGTCTCTACAATTGAGAATCACAACAAAGAAACACGATATGTATATAGTAGAAGGTTAACGGACTTTAGAGGATTAATTTGTGACATTCTTCATACTTCATTTATTATCAGAAGGCATCAGAAGTTTGGCTGGAAGAAGCTGTTACCTATATTACACAACCTATATATAATATCTATTATTAAATCAAATTTTTGTTTCAATTACCCTTTATTATGAAAAGGTGCCATAAATATGACGTTCAGTATTAAGTAAAACTTCTATTTCAATTATTATTTATGGAAAAGAAAAGACATGATAACAATGTTAACTTTCTAAACGCTGCTCTATACAGAAACAAAATATTCAAGTGTAATCTTGCGGACAGAATCTACCGCGAAGCGTCGAATTTATTCTCCTCCATGGCATTGATATATGGTTAGGCAGCAAACAAGTCCGATATCCTCTATTCTGTGGCCTCTTTGTCACAACTATCGAGGAGGCACAACGTAGCCTCATTGTTTCCCTTGTTCTTTCTCTCGATCTTAAGTCTAGAGTATAGAAGTCTTTTTTTTCCTTTTTCTTTTTTTTTTCAATGAAAGCGTAAAGGTTAGGCGAGCGTTAGCACGTTCGTCCTATTGAACTCGATTCTATTTAAGGGAAGTATGGCGGGAGTAAGCGTGTGTGTCGGTATCTAGTGGCAATCGAAGAAGGCCGACCACCAGAGGCCGCGTCGAGGCCGGAACCTTGACGTTTAGGAAAATTGCGAGGATTTAGGCCTACGTATGTATATAATAGCCGCACACGCACGAAGGTCGATAGGATAGCTGAACTTTTCAGCAAATTGTCGCCTTCTAATTCGGATGAACCTTCGAACTTTCACGCATCCCTCTGACCTATTCCAATTACCTTGTGTCATTGGATAAGCAACCTTTGCTTCTCCTACGAGAAGTAAATTTAAGCTTTTCTTTTATCGATAGTTTACTTTTGTAACGACTCCACGGTACTGAATATAATACAAAAGAAGATGTATTATCACTACCGTACAATACAGTATTTTAGTAGATGAGTTTAACACATTCACGAGCAGTAGTTTCATTAAAAATGCTATACTAAAGTTATAAGCTACTGCAGATGAGATAAGGGAAAGAATTTGAACTTTGCTTTTAAATATTCTTGTATCATTTATTTGATTTATTATTAGTGATTGAAGTCATTATAAGAAAGTCTACCTTTTATGATAATTTTAAAGCAAATGAAATCTCAATCTGAAGTAAGAATTGTATAAGTAACTTATAGATAGATGAAAAAATATGATTTTATTTAAAATTGTTCATCTCGTTCACAAAATCATTAGAACTTCCTCTTCCTAATTTGTTATCTCTCTTATTACAAAACAGTGCCGTAAGTACAGGTTAACGAGAACTATAAGTTGAGTGGTACTTCAATGAAGAATCCAACTACAATTTCTAGGGGCCGCTAAGTCTCTTTTCAATTCAGTTCGTTCAGTTCGTTTCGCGGTGTATCTATGTAGCTCTATTCGTGAACTGTTGAACCTCTGTTCTATTTACCATACAAGCATTACGATTATTATATCTTTGACGACGTTTACATTATATTATATTTCAATCTCAATTGGATTAACCGCTCCAATTGCAGTTCACGTGTCGACTGAAATTCTAATGAGGTGAAGTCCGACGTAATTTTCTGAGCGAATAGAATTTAGTGACAATGTTCCATGTAATTGAAGTGTACCTCCATAATTTACTTTCTCAAATGCAAATATAGGTCGGCCACGAATACCTTTCGCGTATTGTGTAAACTAATCACTCAGGACATATTTACATAATTACATTTATGTTTAACATTATTATTTATATTAATTGTTTAATTATTATTTATAGTATTTTATTAAAATATTAACCCTTATTTTGGAGTGTGCATCTTTTAATGTTATATTAATGATACTGCTAAAGGGATTTTTTTATTTTTTTGATTTTCATAGTGTTTCTATTCAATTTATGTAACATCAATCGAGAGATTAGGCCCTGCATTATATTCGCTATCTTATCAAACCGATTAAACTGTCGGAAATACGGAAACTTTCGTTGTAAATGTCATATTAAAAAACGAAAATCGATTTCTGACGTTGGAATCTCGTAATGGATGGTTGCTTTCTATAGGATGCAACGGAGGATGTTCGTTTTTGGCGAACATATGTAGGTATGATTCCGAGGAAACTATAAAACCTAACCTCCAGGGAGTCGATAAAACTTTATGGGCTCGATCGTTCGAAAAGATATCGTGTAAGATTTCATGGGAAACATTTTCGTACAAAGCAGGTAGTCATTTTAAATATTGTAACGTTATGCATCTAATATGAACCTTTGGTTTTTTAATTTAATTAGAAATATTTTTTAGGAGGAATTTTAATTAAATAAATTTATTCTAAAATTTTGTATCAACAGTTTACTATATATTCTATTACATGAATATACTCGCTATATTAAACATTTCTCTAAGATAAACTTTTTTTGTCTGTTAAAATGGGAATAAGATTGAAATATAAAAATTAAAGAGTGGCAACAGGATTAAATCTGCTTCTTTCAGAAATAGAAACGATGCGGAGAAATATCCCTAGGAATACACGAACGAAACTGGACCTTCTGTTTTTTCCTGCATCCGTTCGTCTTAATAATGGAAAAAGTCTTAGCTCTGGCCTACTTTCGCCGCAATTTACCGTGTTCACGGCTCTCGCATAACTTCCTCCAAGTAGCTACACGCTCGTTCCGCTGTTCTTTTGTTGCCAACTCTTTCGTTAGCCCTTCTCCATCACGATGGTTATTCTTGCCGTGCTTCCTCCAGCTACAACCGAAAATCCGGATACAATGCAAACATTATCGTCGAATATTATGCAAAAATGGTAATTACTTTGCCAGCATTAAGATTCCTGTGCTTCCCTTAATTGCTTTTAAGTAATTAGTTCCGAGTTTAATATTTCCGTGAATAATAACGCTACAGAACATAGAATCTTGAGGATAGAAATGTAAAATAGAAGCTTGAATTCTTTCTTCTTTTGATTTTATATTTTTCATGTAAGGTCACGAACCTTTTATTCTGTTCTTTTTATATTTTCTCTCTTTTATGTAGGTTTACGCTTCCTTATTCTTTTCTGAAATATTCTTTATAAATTCAAATTAGAAGAATGTCTTACTCCTTTTATATATTTGTTTTGTATTCATTCTTTTTGTTAATTTTTAAATTATGAAGTCTGAATAATTGAATTCAATAAAAATTTTGTCATTCGTATCTTTATTTTATTGATTCCATCATATGATTTATGTTCAGTATGTTTTGCTGGTAATTTATTCTGAAACGAAGGAATCAATGGAGATTTTCTGTGATTTCTCAAGCATCCGCTTCGTTTCTTCTTTTCTTTTCCTCTGTTTATTTCTGAAAAGTAAGGAAAGCCTGTGAAATATCGTTCACCGAAATACATTGCTTTTCCTTACCTGAGTACACTCTCGTGGATAGAGTATTCTGATTGTCTGGAGAAATTGCACATTCGAGCTTCGAATCCCACTACAAATGGAGCGTTTCTCAACGCTGCTTCAAATGAATCCCCAACTACATAAAATCACACCATATTAAATTCTTTATATGCACCTTCTCCAATTATATTTATATTTCATTGTATTCGGTATAAAAATGTTACACCTCTTATTTCAAGATTTATAAAAGATAAATTAAAATTACTTTAAATTATTGAATTATAGAATTTTTGAAATCCTACTCTAGAAAAATATAAAGAAAAATAAAAAAGAGAAAGAAAATTTTATTATTCTTTTTTATCTTACTTGCTTCGTTAAAATCATTGTTCGACAAATTAAGATTCAAACTTTTGAGCTTTATGGAACCGGAAGTCAATACTTCGGCAAGTGCTGCACCTCCAGCAGCCTCTATTCCGCAAGCACTCACGTCGAGAACTTCCAAACTTTCGCTTCTTAACAGATCTAAAACAAACACAGACAATGAACTCTCGGAATGCAATTTCCACGTGTTCTTTGTCTAGAATCCGATCATTTCGTTTTCGAGGAAGTTGTAAAGACTTCTAAATAGGGAACTACATATATACATATAATGAGTTAAAAATAATTCTGTAACTTAATCATGATATTTACAATTTCTTTTCAAATATCAAATCACGATATTTCTTCTTTTTTATTAGTATTTCAATCTTAATTCATTTAAACGAGATGAACAAAGAATAATGTTGCACTTTGTTTATTAATAATAAGATAAGATAATTATTATCTCTCTCTAATAATTATTATCGATTAATAAATATTATCTCCATAATCTTTTAATGTCAGTTTTCCCGTTAAATAGAATACACGGAGAAAATATTTCGAAATTCATCCGAAATAATTGTTACCAATTAATAAATAATTCATTGTCATATATCAATTTTATGACAACATTTTTCTGCAAAAATGTAATTTTAAATGTTTAAGAAACGATATTGCAAAGTTCTATAGTTTAACGTATAAATCACGGGATAGTGTCCATTCGGGCAGATTCAGCAAAAGTCAAACAGGAATCCGGTGTAATTTCCGAGCGGAACACGCTGGAGATTAACGGGACGGAAGTCGAGCACGGTGTTTGTTCTACGAGATACAATCGCCGTCATGGCTTCGATACGGTAACCAGTATAAATATTGACTCATAAGAGGATAAAGTTAGTAACTTAATACTTTGTACACTTACAGGCACACACATGAAACATCCCGTTGTCTAGCAAAGAATTTAGCCTCAAATTCAAATGCTGTAGTGTTGTATGCTCCGCCTTTAGCAGCCCATAGATTATACCAGCCACTCCATCCGGTCCTATATCATTGTTTGCTAAATGCAGTATTTTCAAGTTCCTGTGCGAGAGGTATTCACCAACTGCCTTTGCTCCTTTGTCTGCCAGTTTACAATGAGAAAAGTCTAATTCTTCTATCTGAATTGAAAAAGAATTTGATATTAACAGCACAGTATTATAAGAATGATCAATAAACAATATTATAGAAAATACGTTCTTACTTTCAGATTGTTATTGAATAATAGGACACTGAAGAAATAGAAAAAGAGAATATTAAGTATTAAAAACCAAAGCGAGTTTAATCAAATTGAAATTTAAATGACTGGAAAAATTAGACAATGGAAAAATTAAGAGACTCAAAGTTTGTAAAATTAAGAATTTGAGATATTAAAAGATTGAGGAATTAAGAGATATAAGATGTTGGAAAATTAGAGGATCAAGGAATTGAAAAATTGTACGATATGAAAATTTTTTGTAAGCCTTTGTGACGCTACTAACACTATCATTCTCCAGCACACCTTGAAGAAGAGCTGCTACACGTGGTTGATCCAAATTGCTTCTAGTCAAAGTAAATTTCTTCAATTTCGGGCAAGCTTTAATCCCACGACCAAGACCAAAGCAATCTTCAATGGATATCCTTTATTGTTATTTTTATCTTTTTAATGTACATAAATCAGACTTGAAGAAATAGTAGAGTATTAAACTGTAACCTGGAAAAGCAACTTACTCGAAGTCTCGCCACTCGAAACCGTCGTTCATGTAAACCAGTCCGAAATTAATGCGAAGCTCAGTAAGATGAGGGAATTGTGGCAGAATAAACTCCAACGGGATGTGATGGACGAATGCTTCCTCTGCTAGACACGGATCTTCTTCGTTTAGAGATATCTTATCCTTCCTGTGAATGTGAACAGATTTCGTGCAAATAAGTAGTACTGTACTATGTACAATGATTATGTAAGGTGAAGGCTTATACGACAGATTCAAGGAGAAAGATTTCAATTTTTGAAAGTCTAATGGTAGCTACCTTTTGTAAATTTCTTTTGGATTCGGATTTTTTCCTTATATTGAGATAGTTTAGATTTGTAATTAAATTATTTTGTATAAACAAATTTTAGAATATATTATATCTTATTTATTTAAGAAGATTTACTTTGTTGGCAGTAAAGAACGTAGCTCTATTGTGTGCACATAATCACGCACAAGATCGATCATCTTTTCACAATCTTCCTTTTGGGATTCGAAGAAACTTGGCTCGAGATTCTCCAAATATTCACGAAAAGCACCTTCGCAATAACGTCGCCGCCAGGAATTGCCATGTTCAGCGCAATCGTTGTGCCCCCATCTGAAATAATTCTAGTCTCTCCCGCATTCTCACATTTGAATTTGGGGTCACGCTTTATGTAAACCAAAAACGAGTTTCTTTATGAAAATTCGATAGTTCTCGTGCTGGAAAGTGGGCGAACAGTTTCAAGAGAATGCTCGTTGAAAAACGGCCAAGAGAAATTAATGGAATTGATACTGTATAAAGTACATATACTACCGCCGGTAGTAAGCTAAAACTACTCATGGTCGGTAAATTAAACATCCATTTATGAGATTGCTTCCGTGTTTTATGCTTTTATGAAGACGCGAATAAACTTTTTTTTACGGCCTCTTTTATGGATTGCGAATTTTTTAAATTTTCTGTTTTTCTAATTTCTTGATTTCCTGGGGTTTCACGTTTCCTTATTTTCCTTACCACTTAATTTTCTCTGTTACTCGTTCCAATTTTCTCTACTTTTTCTATTCTTACACTCTATACTTTTCATTTCAACTTTGTACTACACGATAATATAAAGAAATTTTTCCGAAGTGTTTTCAATGCTTTCGATTACGTTTTTCACCTTGCTCTCGAGCAACGTTCCCAATAATGTTCATTGTCGATTTTCCTTATAGTCAACTCGAACGGTAAATCGGTAGGCAGAATTTCCATCAGCATATTTCTATCCTCACAGGTTGGTAATTCCTCCAGTATCGGATTTTTCTTCCATACGGAGGCTATGACACGAAGGGCGAGGGTCTTTAAGCTTGGGACTCTCTCCTCGTCCCAGGAAACATCTTCCGGTCGAATTGTTCGATCGACCTCGCACGTTAACCGCGTCGTTTCTTCCGAACATCTTCCAAAAAAGATATTAATTACATATGCATCTTTTTTGGTGTTAATTATTATATATAATTATAATAAGAGTTCCGAATATCAAGTATTCGAGAAAGTTGAGAATCGAGCAGTAGAAAGTTTAAGGAATTTGGAATTTGGGACGTTAGAAACATAGGAAATCAATGATTGAAAAAGATAGAACGTTGTTAAATTTGTAAATTCAAAAACTAGATAACTAAGAAATTAGTAAATTGAGGAATTACAGAATTACGGAGTTGGAAAAATAGCAAATTATAGGGTTTTTAACAAAATTAAAAAAATCTGGAGAACTTACCTGTAAGCTTCCAACACGTTCTTGGGTATAGTGTGCGGAATTTTCATTTTTGTTACCTCCTCTATGCATTAGATTCATAAATATGTAAACAGAAGCATCTCCCCTGGTTCATTTCCTCCATATCTCCACCATATGATAACTTGCTTCAGGCGAAACATATAATCGACGATAAAAGCTTCTATCTTCAACGAGTTAACATACTGTGCCAATTCCTTCTTTTCATATTCAATTAAACGACCTATTTTCCGACTGAAATAATATCCACCATAATAATTATATTTTCAGGAATGTCCCGAGGGTGTAGTTCACGAGGACCTGTTCAAAGATATTTATGCGAAATTCTTTCCTCATGGCAGTAAGTTTTAATTATGTCTTGCCTTGTAATTAATTATTACGAATAATTTTAATATTAATTCATATACACGTTGCAGATTCTAGTCTTTACGCTCATTACGTGTTCAAGGCCTTTGATGTTAATTGCAATGGTGCCATGAATTTTAGGGTAATTTCAATTTTTTTTCTAACAATTCTCTTTCATTATCGGGGTTTTCCTACTTAATTTAACTTAATTTGTAATAATGCATATTTAATATCTAATTTTTTACTAATTTTCTTTTTATGCAGTTCCTTTGATCTCCAAAGTTCCTAATGCATTAATTGTACTACATTTTTTCCTAATTTCCCAATCTTCGAAGGAAGAGAAAAAGAAGTAGAAAGATCCCAAACATACGATACGGTTTTTCTTCTCAGGATCTCCTGGTCATTTTATCGACTCTACTACGAGGCAGTATCTACGAGAAGTTACGATGGATCTTCAAGCTGTACGATATAAATGGCGACGGATGCATCACCAGGGGCGAGCTATGGGAAGTGGTGATCGCAGTGCATGAGCTGATGGGACGACGACATCACGCCGAGGAGGAAAGGAAAGCGAGAGAGCAGTTGGATAGGGTGTTCAAGAAGTTCGATTTAAACCAGGATGGCATAATAACGATCGAGGAATTTATGGAGAGTTGTCTGAGGGTATCGACACGTTTGCATTTTATGCATCTTTGAACAATATTGCTACTTCGTGAATAGTTTGCCGATGGCGAGAAGTTCTCGATATTGATGCATGCTATCCACTGAAGAATCAATATCTCGTGAAATCTTAACATTATAATTTGGAGTCTCTAAATCTTAACATTATAATTAGTATTATAAGACAAATAAAATTTGTTAAATGATCTGTACAATTATTATACACGTAAGAATGGATTGAGGAAGAACATGATCATCTTCCTTCTAATCTCCAAGAAAAGAATTCATAAAACTTCAGAAATAAAAAATTGTTCACAATTCGTATCAAAATGAGACAATTCGTATGAGACAATCTCACATGTCTTAAGGAGTTGAAAGAAAAAGGTATACGAAATCTAAAGTTTTATTTGTCTATCATATCGATCTCTATATTTCTCCTAATGACAATTATATTAACAAAAATGGTATGTTTAGGATGATGTGACTACACGGTCGTTGGCAAAGTTCGATTACGCGTTTTGATCTCCGGAGAAGGAAGAGCCTCCGGTGATGACCAAGACGACGCCGCCAACGCCGCTCTCTACTACGACCACCTTCTCGCAGTCCCAATCGCCCTCGCCACCACCGCCGTCCTACTCTCTGCTGCCACCTATTCCACCGCCTTTGCCTTCTCAACCACCTCCAGGTTACACCGTTCAAGATCAGGAGCTTTATATGCTCCTAGCGGCGCACTGGTGGAACCAACCGGAGGCTCCACTCTTTTGCTAAGGGTAAATTATCATATTGAACCTTCTTGTACAATCCAATTAATACTATTATCATTAGTGAAATTTTAGAAGTTACAAGTTACAAATTAAAAATACCAATAGATTCTCTAACGTAATTGGAACATGTTTGATAATAAAACAACTAGAATTTTAGAGATATTAAATAAATATAAAATAATAGATTCTATATAAATAAATTTTATTTTAAATAAGTGAGTCCTAATTCTGAAGTGTTAAAATTCTAGAAAACATTTGTCTCATACACTAAATAATATAACAAATATCATTCTTTGAATATTTTTCATATTTCTACATATTATGTGTATTCTGTGCACTTCTTAAATCTTCAAATTTTCCATAGATAAACCGTGATTCCCAACTTCTACAATAAGGAATTCCAACTACTGCAAAGAAAAACAGAGAATACTGTAAAAAAAAAAAAACAAAAAAAAGGTAAAAATGAAAACAAAAAGAATGAAGCCCTTAAGAATCTTGCGAGTTCAAGAATTCAATTAAACGCTCGAGGTCGATAGGCGAACGAGCTATAAGTTATTTCTTCTTGCGGAAGAACTATTTTACATCACGTAAACAAATCTGTTAAGCATCCAGATATAATGGGAGTAGAGCATTCCCTTTCTAAGAAGAAGATGAACGACTTGTCAATTGTGGAATCGACATTACAAAGTCGAATATTATCACACGAGTTAAGACTAAGAGAATTGTATTAACAAATTAAGGAGAAAAAATAAAAATCGATTCGACGAATATATCATGGAGGAAGAATATTAAATAAGCAACTATCAATGATGTCGAATACTTCAACTTCATTTAGGGGAAGAACTTTTGAATATCAAAAAGAGTATTTAACACTATCGTTTTCGTCAAAGAGAAGAAAACACGCTAAAAACGAGAAGAATTCAACATGAAATAGCATTTTGTCTTCTTTCACTTCCGTGCCAAACTTCGAGTAAAAAAATTATACTATTCCTTTCGTACGCGATAAAATGAGGTATGGGTATGACTGTGTACGCGATTGAAAGATACGATTTTATCTACAAGATTATGTAATTTGGAAGATGCTGAAAATGAGGCAGTACGTACTAAGTATCGATTCGAAACAATTAATCATGCACAGAATGTTTCTAGTTTTATAATTTGATCGATATAATGAATTTATCTTTATAATTTTTATTTACAATTTTTTAAATAATTTAAGTTTAAATTTTTGAAAGATACAAAACCGAAAATTTATTGTACACTACGTAGAGTAAACATTTTTATCTATTACTCCTGTCTTCATTTCTGTCTATTATAATATACGATACAGAAAATATTGAATTACACTATTAAATTAAACATCATAGAATGATTTTTCATTTTTTTAGTAACATTCTGTGCTTAACGAACAAGATATTTGTTTTAGAAAGCATTGCTTTCGTACGTGCTTACACGAAGAGTTTACATATTAAAAATTCAAGCGTGCAACGAGCATTCGGCGATAGAGCTTCGCGAACAAAGAAGAAGTTCGATTTTCATTTGAGACAATCTCACATGTCTTAAGGAGTTGAAAGAAAAAGGTATACGAAAACAATGTGGTTCTCCTGAGGAAATAAGATCAAGACGATATTCTGTTATCTCTTTCATATTGAATACTATACAATTATATCATATGATATGTCCCTGTAGGGTTCAACTGTTTTACGAAGTTATTAAAGTAGAATTACATAATATCGTAGGTGTAAGAGCGATGACAGAGAATCAGTTTTCTAATACCGATAAATCTGTTAGAATGTTTAAAAAGGAGGAAACAATTGTCATAAAGATATAAAGAAAAATTAAATCGTAGTTAAGATTATATATTCTTGTTCAATGCATAGAGGGCTGTTTCAATCAGTGATCGTTCCAAAAAACGAAACACCAAATTGCAATAATTATCTAGTGATTTAGAGAAAAAAATCTGAAAGGAGAAAAGAATGAAAAATCACATGGTATTATATGAGACGATTTTGTTATTAAAAAATCGAACGATTTATCGTCGATTGAACGTTTGCACGACCATAATAGTCGACATAGACGTAGGCAGCTTGCGTCGATCATAGGATCTCCAACTTTTTTTTAGTAACGTACAGCCACGTTTTATCAATATACAACACCAGGTGTGTCTTTTCAAGCTAGAGTATCCTTTCAAATTTTGCACATGCACCTTGAAAACACGTTTATACCAAGATCCATTTTATAAGATCTTTAAAAACCACTAGAACGTTATAAAACTACTCAATAATTTTTCAGAAACATTCTTTTTTCCATAATTATTTACAAACAATAATATCTGATATTAAATTTTCTTTATTGAAAAATAGGCTAATTTGAATAATAGCGAGTAATTCAGATACTTTATAGATAGATCAGAATTTTTAGTCCATTTTTTGAGTCCCCCAAGTACCTGTAGTTATGAGGTGCGGATTTACAAAATCATTAATAATAATTAGTATCCGTTATAATCAAATGGATATTAATTTGCTGAATCATCTAGCCATCTGGAATTAACTAGAATCGTTTAAAAATGATAGTTACCTTGCCTCAAAGTTTTTAGGCAATATTATATATACATATATATTATATGTAATTTTTCTTTTTAATCGTAAATCTTTCGAGATAGAGGCTCAAGTTAGAAAAAGAATTTAGGATAAGTACCGTTTGTTGACCGTTGTTGTCTCTTTGTAGCACTCGCACTGTTACTTGTTAATCAATGAAATCCTTCATCATGGTGTTTTAATAGAAGTCGAAGACGCGTAGGTTGCTAAGCGCGTTCCTATAGCAACTATATTATTAAATAACGATGATTCTCAGATAGAGACACTCAGATAGAGTCCGCAAACAATTCGGATCTCTACCATTTCTGAATAATCAGCTATTACAGATTTAAACCTATAGGTATAAATTGTAATTTTTTTAATTATTTATTTTCTATCTTTTCTTAATGAAAAAAACTTTTTAATGAAATGACAACACCAATTTTTAAATATTAAAAATTTTGTTTTTTCATTTTGTATAAAAAATAACTAAAGTTTTTCGTCAAATACGAACATCTTTAAATAATTGAATAATTAAAAATAAATTATAAATTTAATTCTTTTTATATTAAAATTTTTTTCAGTTTTTAGACCAAAAAGAGTGAAAGTATGCTACAATCAAGAATCCGTTGTCCATTGTTCCTAATAATGAATGAAAGCGTTAACGTGGAGAGTTCACAAGTCGAGAATATTAATTGAAAGCCGCTTGTTTCTGGGTTTTCTAACTGAACAAGTCAATTGCATCCGGAGGCGGACAAAAAATTCTGATGACCGAGGATTTTGGAAAGAAAAGATTTTTCTAATTGCACGAAAGTTTCTTCGAATTTTAAATGGAAGTTTTTTTCACCTGGATAAAAATAAAATGAAAGAAATCGATATAAGAAGCGATTATCGATGCTTCTTGGCGACAAGTATGCGTGTGTATCGCAATCGATCTAATATTAAACGATTTTTATATATTTTCTAAGAAAAACAAATGTGAGACTTTAGAAGATGGAAACAACGAATGTTATAATTAAAAAAGAAAAAAGAAAAAAACAATTTTCTATGAAACAACTGGAAGCATACTTAAGAATAAAAGTCTCCAAGCGACGATAAGGAGTAGGAAAATACGGAGTATTTCCGGTTTCAAAAGAAAGAATTTTCAATCATAAAATACGATAATTTTCAATGAAAAAAATAATTTTTTATTATTATTTAATGCTTTAGTGCAATTGAAAAATTATTAATCTAAAATTATTCAATATTTCTTCCTCATTTTAAGTTTTCGTCGTTTTCTAAAATAATGAAACCGGAAATGCCCTATCTTACAAAGTATCAATGATACTTTTTTGAACTAAAATTTTCAGGAACTTGTCCAACATTTTACAATGAAACAAATTTATACACAAACACTTGACGATCATTTCCGTTACAAAAAAGAAGGAAAAGAGAATTCAAATTTCCCGCCAAAAGAATTGAACACGGTTTTGTCAACGCGTTTTAGAACGTAAGAGAAACTAAATGTTACACTTTTGTTAGTCAATGATTTAGCTTATTCGTTTCGAAAAGAATTGTAATTTAGATCGTTACATATCGTGCGTGCTTACTGGTCGTTTCAAAATCAGGACAGCCATTCAATTTGAAATATAGAAGCATAAGATCGATGTTTAAGAATCAAATTTTGAGGAACTTATTAGATCGTAAATCTAGTACGTGTTGGTTTCTTTCTCGAAATGAGAATAATAAGGTACTATACAGAATATTCCAAAATATGAGTAACGTCAAAAATGATTTTTTCTTAGAAAAATATCTTTTCGCATACAAATTTGAAATATACTTTTCATTTGAAAGAGTTTGCAATTTAAATTTTAGCTTTTTCCCGTATATTTTGAAACATTCTGTATAGATCGAAGTAGTCATAGTCAATTCATGAACATTAGAGGTAACATAGATCGTAATTAACTTTATTGATCTTTAGAATTTATCTTGTTGAACTGTAAACCAATGTTTCCAATTGTATCAAAATTTATAGAACCGTATTTTAACTTGTACACTTATTTGCTTCTTTGTGTACAAAAATTTAATTGAAGCATTTAATAATCGATTAGCAGTGATCGATCGAACGACTGGGGATTCTTGGTTTAAATCGAGTCAAAAACAACATAATTATTGTTAACAATTATCGATACTATTGATAGTTTGGTCGATTTGAGTTTCTAATTTAATTCATTTGATCGTTCGGATTGGTTGATTCGCTTAATTGCAACAAAGAAAATATATCTGTCAATGATTGTAACATTGTTTTTACATCTTAAGAATCTTGTTTTAGGTGATATGGATCTAAACTTGGTTACGATAGCGTAAAGCACGAGTAACGAATCAAAATTTGTTATGATAGAGACATTTAGCGTGTACTTACGAAGTATTGAGTTATATAATTCATAGAATATACGACTCGATAGTTAAGCTTTCAAGCAGTTTTTTATGACAAGAATTTACGATTAGCCATTAAAGTGAATCGATTAGCGATTGATTCCGCATCGCCAAAGAATTCGAAACGGTTTTAATTTCAAAATAATTAATTATTTAAATCGGGAAATTATATGTCGGTAATAAATCGATCGAGACAAAAAATATTAGTACAGCCGTTTTTTTATCTTTTATTTTCGATATTATGTATGTATCTATTTTTTAAAATGCAATATAATATATTTTGTAAAATTTTTATTTTATGATGATCGCTTTATGATGATCGTTCGAATACTTTGGTGATACATTGCATTTAGATGCTCCGTAAAGTACATTTGTTAATTCTTATACTGCCAGTTCTTCTGTAGAATTCGAATATCACGTATGTTATTAATTAAAAAAGAAAGACAAGGAACATTTTTGCATGCGATAGTTCATAATCACCGTGTTGTCCTTTGCCCAGGCCTTTCTCTGATACTTCTAGTGTCCATACTCCCGATCCTTCGTTCATTAGATCGAGAAATAATTATACTGAGTACCGACGAATGATTTTTAGAGAAATTATATCTTCACGTCGGGTATTTGCAACGTATGAAGAACTTATATCTCGTCACAATTGAATTGTATATTCAGAGGAATAAAGGGAGATGGTCATTATTATTAATCTTCAATGTACCTTTTTTCCTCTAAAATCATTGCAAGATGTATTGTTATATCCAACATTCTTTATTTTTGAAATAATCTGATTCGTCATAGGACAAGTGCTAATTTTGCCTACAAATGGGCCATGTATTGTCATCTACCAGATTGGAAGGAACAGTAACTTAGAGTATCTAAGGATAGATGGTAGCACATAAGTTTTCCCTAGGCAAAGAATGCAATATTGCGCGACAAAGACAGATATGTACTCGTGTTAGATAAGCAAGGCAATAGTATACGACAAGAACAGACGTATATATTGATGTTAGACAAGAAGGGTGATACCATGCAACACAGAGAAAAATAGCTATTAATTTCACTTTTTTACCTCTACGTGGTTATAGTGTTTCAGTATTCATAAATTGGACAAATTTTTATTACTGAAAAAAAACTAATTAAGAGGATTAATTTATGAACTTTTATGATTGCGTCTTCCGAATTAGATCCTCAGCTTTTCATTCATCGACGAGATAAAATTGTTCTATTGTATATCACAAAATTGTGCAGATAACCTTCTAGTATCTCCTATATTTCAATCACGTGGTTTTATTTACCTTTCCGACTTGAACTCTTTGCCTTCGTACAAGTATATAAATTAAAAATTCGATATTTTTTTTAAATTTTCCTTTTTGACGGTTGTTATGTAAACAACCTCTGTAAAATAACGAAATTAAGCCATTCAAACAGATAAGAATCTTGTTAAAACACACAAATTAAATAACATTGTATTTCGCATTCTATGTTTATTATTTTATTTGTAAATTGTGATTCAATAGTGATTTAACCCCGACGTCAAACTGTCTCACAGCGGAGAGTACGTATTCGTAAAACAATTCTTTTACATAAAAACATAACCTTTTTTTATATTGATTTGATTACTTATCTTTATATTATCGTTTTACTTTTGATTTTATAGAAAAGACCGAAACCGAGGCAGCATGCCAGAACCTGTGCATCATCAAATAAACGCTGCTCGCAAAACATTTCAAACGCTTTACCAAATCTCGAAGCTATTAAATACAAATTTAGATCCTACAACGTTAAGTATATGCATACGATTATGCGAAAACGGCGTAAATCCATATGCGCTTGCAACAGTTGTTAAAGAATTACAAAGAGAAGTAAGAGCTATGGATAGTATGAATCAACTTGATTCTCCTACGAGCAAGTCTAGTTTAAATAAGTAATTGCCAATTATGTCTTCTTCATAATTTAGATACTTAAATGAACTCTGTTGATCTATAATTTTGTACACATATTCCGACTATATATTCTCAACAATGAAATATTGAATTGTTTGTATTGCTTATGAGATTATTGATTGTTGCCCACTATTATATCTTTAGTGATGTTACTGATGAATTGCTATTAGTTGAATTTGTCAATGTCTAAAGTATACTTTTAACATTTGTAATTGTTCTAGCGTAAGGCCAATAAACATGTGACTAATAAGTACTGTTTATAACGTTGCATATGAAATACATTTATTTTGCTGTAGAAATGATATAGGAAAGAGAGATTTCACTTTTCTATAGGATAAATCAAGTTTATTTATGATATTTATAAGTATTTCAGTAAGTTATGAAATATTTAAATAAAAGTAATTTAAGTTGTATATTTTTACAAACAAAAAAAATATTTGTATCAAAAATTGTCCTGTACTTATTTGCTTATAGATATAGATATAGATATATATCTACATGTACAAAAATATACAAATGAAAAATATTCAGCATCTTCGAAAAATTTATAATATAAATTATAGCTCCTCTTGTTTGTTACTATCGTCCTTCTTAATATTTCGTTTACTTGCTTGTTTATTAAGTTTTGCCATTCTTTCACTCTAAAAAAGTCATCAGATCATTATAGATCATACAAACCCTTTTCTTACCCTTTCTTTTGTTAATATATTTTAGTATTCTCATACCTGTTTCTTTGGATCCCTAAAATAAGTTTGGCCTTCAAGAGTCACATGAGACAATTCTGGTTGCTCCAAGAAAAAGTTTTTTGCATCTACAGCTTGAGAACCCTCGTGAAATAGGAACACAGATCTTTTTTGATCAATTGGATACCTGTAAAAGATTCAACTATATTATATAGGTGTTTTTATTATTTTAACATTAAGTATATAATTAAGAAAAGATATTACCTTTCTGCAATAATATGATTATTTTGAAGACTAGTCTGCCAAATTTTCATTATAGTCTCAGCTTCTTCAACTGACAAATCTTCATTTGTATCAACAAACATCATCACACTTTTACCTTTTTTTGTCACTTTCAGTACATTGTCAGGATTTGACATATCAAGCTATTATATAAATAAATATAGATTACACAGAAGAACATACAGAAAACATGATATAACAAGCTAAATAAAAAAATTATATAAATAAATATAGATTACACAAGAGAAAAATATAATAAGTACAATTTTGTTAATTTTTTGATTTTGATATTATTCAGTAGTTAAAGAATGTATTTTAGAACTGCTTTCATTGGATTTTATCCATAATCCATTTATAAGGTAAAGAGTTAATTAAGTTCAAGAATACTAAATTTGGTAAATACTTTAATATGACTATAAAACTTTAGTGTTATAAAAGAGAATGATATATGTAAATATTTTTTTATAGTCAGATATGAAGATATATAAAATTAATTTATAAAGATTTTTAAATACAGTACCTTCGATAAATCAATTTTTGGGCTAGGCCTAAGATGTTCTGGTAATTCATCTGGTTCCAATGGTTCATCATTTTCCTAATAATAAAAGAATTATAATCTTTATTAATTCCTTTTACTCTATGTAAATATGTAATTTAAAAAACTGAAAAAAAAATGTAATATACCTCCCACTGATCCAACAAGTGTTCTAAATCTGCATCATTCATATCACGTATATCTTTGTCTCGCCATGACTTTTTTTTATTTGATTTTCTATCATCGGTTGCATTCACGTAAATTAACAAAAATATACTATAAATAATAATCTCGTTCCTCATATTTGAGAATTGTAAAAATCAACACGTCGATCCAAAATTTACAGTTCTTTAATTATCAAATAGTTAATACATTTGAAATGTTCCTAATAAATTACAAAAAATTTTATAGAAGTTTTTCTAAGAAATCTATATTTGAAATTTATTCTTTTATAATATATCTCAATCTCAATACACACGACTGAAATAAGAATGAATTTGTCCTTAACAAGAACAAGTTTCATTCATCTTATATCAGTACAAAAAACGTGATTAGTGTTGCCACCTATCGTACTTGAAATGATGACAAGAAAGACAACAATGTCGATAGTTTTATGCGATGTTATAAATTGCAAATTACAGTCAGTATGTCACTTTTGCCATTGTTTAACCTCATTAAAAATTTCATAGTGACTATTTACTAAAGCTTGTACCACGAGAAACAATTCACTTATCTTGTTACTAACGAAATAAATTATTCTAATTAACTGTATTATTTGGATACAAAGTAGGGCAGAAACGTTTTCCTAACTTTTTTTCTCTTATGTTGAAACGATTTTTGAGGTGCATCTACAGTATTACAATACGCAGTAATGTGAATTTTGTAACATTAGTTATAACAATTATGCAATATAATTGAATTGTTTATAAATATTTAGTATGTCTTTTAGGGTTTCGTTTTTTGGTGAGAGTGCATGCAAAATAATAACACAAGTTAAGGTTATTCAATTGCGAGATGATAGATAACATTTTACGACTGATCATTTATTAGTCATCGATAGACACATAATCTTTCTGTATTGCTTATTTGTAATAACATGTGTGAGACTGTACTTCCTGCATCGTTTGTCACTTAAGTATATATTTTTCACTGACCAAGCGGATGATCTAAGCAATGTATAATAATTTAGTAAGTGCTTTGCCATTTCCTTTATATTTGCTAAATTAATATTGTGCATTACTTTCTTACTATGATTTACAATTAAAAATATAAGAATAGAACTGTCTAAACATTTTTCTGAATAATATATAAACTTTGTTTTCTATTTAATGTAATAGAAAATGTTTAAGGTGCAATATGTTAATTATAAAAGCATTTTATTTATAAAACTGAAAATAAGAATTTTTAGATATATTGTAAGAAAAATTGGGTGATCTGTAAAATGTTATTAATGATTAAATGAAACTTTTATTCATACATTATATTAGGTAGTAACAATTTTATTTTGCTACTTTTTAGATTGATATGAAGATACATTGGAGTCAATCTTAAAATTATCATTGAAATTTGTTGGCTTTTATAAATTGGGAAGGATATAAAAATGAGTAAAGTTCAAAATGAAGCTATTATGCAAGAGATAATGGTACTTGGAAAGCTCCTGCATCAGAATGGAGAAAAAGTATTAAATGCATCTGGCAAACTCTCTTTGTCAACTACTTTACTGTATAATTTAAATGAAGCTTTTTCTCTGATCGTCGATGGATGTGAAAATTTAGAAGCTTCATTTCAAGTATGCAACAGCTCAAAGATTGACATATTCCGTGACCTGAAATTTCTACATGACTTTGTGCAGAAGACAATTGGATTAAAAGTGACTTATTGTCCAAGCAATCCTAAGATACCCATTGATATTACTAAATTTAGGTGTTTGAAATATCTAGAATTAAAAAAAATTAACATTGATATTGTAAAAGGACTCAGAAGTGTTAGAGGCCAACTTGAAAGCATTGTCTGTACTGGTGGAAAAGGAGTTTGTACTGTAAAACAACTCTTGGGTAATTATAATTAAAAAGTTATAATTTTTAATTAAAAAATGGATTTAATATTATAAACATTATTTTTATGCAGTAAATTGTGGTGGTGATACTGGTGTTGGGTTTGTATGGGGTTCTTTGAAACATTTGGCATTACCACACAATGCTCTTGAAAAATTGGATACATCTTTAGAGTTAGTACCATGGTTACAAGTAATAGATTTAAGTCATAACTTGATAACATCTGCAGATGAATTATCTTGTTTGCCAAATTTAAAACATGTAAATCTTGGATATAATAAACTTGAAACAGTACCCATCTTTAATGAAGCTGCATCACGTTTATTACAAGTACTAGTTCTGAAGAATAATTACATAGAAAGTTTAAATGGTAATGTATTAGTATATTTAATTATTTTAAGTTTAAGTTTTATTTTTCTTTCAGTACATTAGTGTTACATCAATAAATGGTGTTTTTAAAACCATTCTGCTTTCATACTGTCAGTTTGCTTATACCATTGCACATATATACATAATTTATAAAAGTAAAAATATATTTATGAATTATTTTTGTTCAAACAGGTTTGCAAAGTTTGGAGTGTTTAACAGCGTTAGATTTATCTTACAATTGTTTGATGGAACATTCAGTCTTGTGGCCTTTAGAGAAAATGTCTGCTTTGTTATGGATATCCTTAAAAGGCAATCCCTTGTCATATCATCCAAAACATCGATTATTATCCATAAAACATTTACATCCATGTTTGAGTGATAGCAAGGTAGGTAGATGTTAAAAACGATAATATGCTATATTATTACAAAATGTATATTTCGCAACATTTAAGTATTATATAACTATAAATAAAATTTCACGATTTAGTTGGTTATAGATGATTCATCACTTTCAAGATTAGAGAAGCAAATTATTACAGAAAATCGATTCTTTATCGTCAGATCTGAAAAATCCGTGTCGAACGAGTTACTCAACTCAGTGTCAAATTCCTTAAATTCTAGTAGTTTACTTACATCTATTAACACGTCTACGATTAGTGATTTCATAGCAGGAACATCTGCAGAAGGGACAGGTAGCATGGAAAAAAGTTTTTCTAAAAGTAAAAAGAAATCAAACATAAAGGAAGCAATTATCGCGGAAGTCGAGCAAGAAAAAGATGATTTAAAAGCAGATCGTAGTATTTCTTGCTTAGGTAATAAATCACTTTCAATTTTAATCATTTTTTTATGATATTGAGACATATAATAAATTATTCTTTTGATATTATTATTCACAGAAATTTCGGAAGGACATCTAGAAACAAAAAAGCAAATTTTGGAGATACGAAGAAGATATGGAGAAGATAAGTGGTTAAGTAGTCAAGCTGGCACATTTGTTCAAGATATTATGGGAATACAACCTCCGACATATTCAATAACATCGGAATTTACGATAGAAAATTTAAACGCTAAAGATATTGCGCATAGTATTGAAGATTCTGTGAATCTTTTGATGAAAGATACACACATTGAATTAAATGATAAATCTGAATCTTTAAAGCAAGAAATTAATGAATTTAACGACGAAAAAAATGGAAGTAAAGTATTAACCGAAGAAGAGAATGTTTCCGAGGTTTTACTGAGCAATGACACAAGCGTTCTTGAGAATCTGTCTGAGCCTCCTTATGATCCAGAACAAGGTATATTATAAAGAGTAAATTGTATATATCTTTAAAAAATTTAAAAAATTACTTTATTTTAATTGTTGCATTTTTAATATCTAGAAGTTGGGAATTTGTACCGAGTTCAAAGAAGGAAAAATTCAAACGAATTTGAAGATTTGTTTTTAATAATAACAACACAGTACGTATTCTTTATTGTATTAAAGAATTTTACACTTTCATTTTATAATATAATTATAGTGTTATTCGAGAGAGAGATTCACTCACTGGGAAACTGAGATGCTGTTGGTCAACAAGTTCTGTATTATCATGTGTACTTGGTAGAAGTGAACCAGTGACGGTAGATATAATTTTCGATACCACACGCGAACATCGTCAAAACAGGAGATATTTCGTAGAACCAAACATTGCAAAAGTAAGAAATAAGAAAATACAAACATAGATATAAATGACATGTAAATAGTATTAATGTACTACATATTCGATCGTTTTATAGGAAATAGTTCAAATAATTAACGAGAGAATAGAAAAAAGAACGATATTGTTGAAAGTTTTTAAATGTATGAAATGTTCAACTCATTTTTCCCAAGATTCAGAATATATTTTCATAAGTTCATCTGCATCAGGTACATTTCCAATAATAGTTATAGATTGGAAGACATTATAAGTTACAAGCATGTTCAGTATTGTAAAAAATTCCAAGTTCCAGGTACAAATCAATTGAAATGTCCCACCTGTGGAAGTACTTTAGTTATAGAAACAGACGAATTATCGATGTTGGATATGGAAAATGATACTTCTAAAGATTTGTTGAAAAGCGTAACCAAAAATCAACATTCTGAGAATCCAGTAAAAACCAATCTACAACATTCTGAATCTTCTTCTAGTATTGGTAAGTCTCACTCAGATCTGCGCATGTAATATGAAAATGAATGAAACATCTGACAAAAGTTATGAATTTTTTAATAATGAACTGTAATATCTTGAATTTACTTCATATAACACAGTTTTTATAATTTATGCGTGGTGTTCAAATTTATTTATTTTAAAGTATTAAGTATGTAATAAGAGCTATGTATTTATGAGACTTCTACAATAAAAATTAACCATATATATTTATTTGTTTATAATGTTAAGTTTTTGTAATACTAGTATCTTCAAGTTCTATGATAAAAATAATATTTATTAATTTATCGAATCTGGATGCACTAATTTCGTAACTGCTGGCTGCATATTCGTGCATTGTACTACTGACTGAGACTATAACATACTAATCCCGGTGCAGGTGGAGCGGGAGTACGAGCTATATCCGTCACCACTTCTTTGGTGCACTCCGACTCTCACATCCAAGCTCAAGTCCGCTGTAAGCTTCAGCCACACTATCTTATTATAGCATTTTCTGTTTTCTCAAGCTTTCTTCACGATTAAAGATATAAAACTATGATATTAGTTGCTTTACCATTTATGATTCTATACTACTATTATTAAGTATCTTAGGCTCATATTTTTATTTTTGTATTTGCGATCCATTCGTTTATTCTAAACAATCATAATAATTTGCATCAAAAGAACTAGCCATAAGAAAAAATACATAGAGACCTATAAAGGAAAATGTGGCCTTTTCAAGTTAAATGTTAAACAAAAGTTAAACAAAAAGAAAAGTATGAGTATCTTTTTGATTAATATATTCAAATAACAAATAGTATACATTAAATTTAAATGAGTTGTAATTATTTTTCCTTTGTTATTAATAGGTTCAGCAACAAGTTTGGAGGAATCAAGAGAATCAACACCATCTGCAAATGTACTAGATAAAAAATATGAAAGTGATATAGAAGTACTCAGCAATCCAAGTGAAAGTAGCATTGAAGTTCTAGATGATGGGTCAAGGTAAATTATGTTTTTTAATATTTTTGGTATAGACAATTATTCAATATGTTCATTTATATGAAATTTGTTCTATATTATGTTCATATTAATACAGAACACATCTTACACCACATAGAAAACGTTCTTCGGAGGAAAGACGTGCTGCAGTTGCTCCATGTCTTTTAACAATACCAGATGCAGCACCAATCATGACTGGTTTAACAGAGAGTAGCTCTTCAGGTTTGTTAAAACTTTTATTTTTCTTTTTCTTATAAAAATTATTTTAGATTTATTATTAAAATGCTATGTCTACAGGTTCTTTAACGAATAGTATTTGTACCGCATATGAAAACAAAGTAATGAGACAAATTAATGCAGATGAAAAATCCCTTAGTAATAATGATAAAGAGACCAAATCTACGCCAGTAACAAATTTAACTTCTATGCTAGGAGGTTAGAAAAGTTATATATTTTTTAATATATTAACATTTAATTTATGTATATACCAATATTTATTTAATGTGAATAATTTTAGGACTACTTCAGAGTATAAAAATTGGCAGTAATAAACCATTAGAGCTAAAAACGGATGAAACGTCGCATTTAATGGGTAGTAATATCCAGTATTCTTATGCGGATTTCAGTAGTATAGATCATAGAATAAAACTACATATCATTTTAAATATATTTGAACATGAAAACGAAGAGCTTATTCTTCTTCTCAGGGTAACATTGAACTTCATATAATCCAAACTGTTAAACTAACATTCTAAGTGAATATTGTTAATTTATTCGTAAATTTTTAGGCAGAGATCCTAATGCAAAATACAAAAGATACATTTCCTGGTTGTGTGGTTTTATCTACATCGAAAGTTTATATTCTTAAAATTGTTGGACCAGAAGGGTAATGATAAAATAAAACATAATTTTATTAGAATTCCATTTATTGGAAACCTGTTCTATTTTTATATTGTTATTATTATAGAGAAGACCCACAACGCTGGTTGCATAAAGAAATTAGCTGGACTATAGATAGATTAAGACGTTTCTCTCCGATACCATTTAAGCAAGGCGTCCTGATTGAATTAGAACAACCTAACAAAACAAATGATGAATTGAATTCTACTATTACATTTTTATGCGTTTTACAAGACTTACAAAGAACGCTCAACTTTTTGCTTTATGTTACTGGTAAAGAATAGAAACGTCGTTTATTTTATACTTAAATACCATTAAGCCAATAACTTCGTTGTTAAATAAATTGTTCTTTGTTTGCAGATTTTTTATTACCACCAATTTGTGAAGAAGTCGAACTCAAAATATCAGAACATTGTACTTCTTTAATGCATGAATTATTAAAAAATTGCAAAAACTACCAAGATAAAGATACTGTTAGGCACCTTGCTTTATTCTCTTCTGCCTTGTTAAAATATCAAGACCTCGAAATTCAACTGAAATTATCAAGCTTAATAGTGACTACTTCCGTCTTGGTAATATGCAATATGCAGTGGCTTCTTCCAGGCAACAAGGAGTTGCCACAGATAATAAGAGAACAAGCAATGAGCAATTTGATTGGAGTTGTAAGTATCGAAATAATATTAGTAAAATTAAAAAAGGAAATCTTTACAAAAAACTGTACTTTAATTTTTGTGATTAAACGTATTGGTTGTTATATTTTTAGGAACATTATAGCTCCTCAATAACTTTGAATTTCTTAGATGAAATAATAGGACAAGAGGAAAGGTGGGTTTTAGACTTCGTTTCTATGAGTGCTGCTGAAATAGTCATTACTTCCATACGATCTCCATGGGAGGAACTGTTTTCAATTCCCTTACAAAATATGGTTTGCAAATCACAAGATAGCGAAAACGCATAGAACACTAATATATACAGGAAAGTATTCTAGTCGTATAAAACACGTCATGTAAACTTTTAAATGAGTATAGGTTCATTAAATCAAATTAATAGTTTACGCAATTTTGATGTGTTAGTGAAACTCATAGTTAATCTGTACAGAAATTGTAATTTTACCAAATGACCACACAGAATGGTATATTATTTGATTAATAAAAATATATAAAAGTCATAATATAGCAAATATTATATGATAAATAATACTTGCTTGTTTTTATTTTTAATTAATTTGTTATTTTGTATCTTTTTCCAACTAGAGATTATTTAAATACTTATTATAAGAAAATATAATGTAAAAATGGGAAAAATATTTAAAAGTTTAATAAGTAGTGTGAACGATCATTTTCGTATCTAAAAAAATTAATTATCTTATATAGATATATTTATGGTAACTTTTTTTAATTGTATTGAAATATTAAAAGTAATATATCTTTTAAATGGTTTCTAATAATTTTTTATATTCAATTTGTTGAAAGACATAAAATTTCAAATGGTGCTATTAATATTAAGATGCAATACATAACCTTTTATATCAATAATTTATTGTATACATTAAATAACTGAATGTTTCACAAAGAAGTAGTCATACTTTATTTATTATTTTATTATTAAGAACATTATACATACTCTACTCAACAACAAATTTGTTTTTTTACTTGTTATAATGTTCAATTTAATGTAGTTATTGATACAATGAAAATTTTTATAATCACATGATTTTTATATTGCAAAGAGAATATAAACTTGTATATAAACTTGTCTTTTTTTAAATATATTTTGGAAATATCAGAAGTATAAAAATCTTATAAGTATTCAAAGAATTTGTATGCTTTCTTTGCAATACTATAGAAATAAATGCAATTTTCATCATGAACAATACTTAAATAATAATCTGTGATGAACTGATTTTATTATTTATCTTTCTACCTATACATATATATGTATTTCGTGTGCATGTGTACATATTGTAAAACTATATTATATTACGATTTATAACAAGATAAAACAAATGTAAGACAATTTTATATCAACTTTGTCAAAGTCACTAATACCTTAGCTTAAATATTGGAGCTAATTGTAAATTTACGTATTGTACTAATTATTTTTCGCAAAATGTTGAATTTTTAAATAATTAATATAACAATGTATTATGAGGATGGTATATATTATTTGTATATATGTAAATAAATTGTTATAATATCTATTATACAAGCTATATCATAAAGTTATATTAAAGAAAAACATATATTTAAAAGTGAATATTATGTATAGAGCAAATATGCTTGAATTTCGTGTTACTATAGTTCTACTTGAAACAAAATACATTGAGATGTGTGTACATAAGATATCCTGTATTAATGATGATAATGGGGTATGCAATATGTAAATGAAACAGTTGGGAGATGCTAGAAATAACTTAGTGTGTTTCATGGGCCCATACACAAAGTATGTATTGCAAGAATGTGCAATTATCGTATTACGTTGCTTGTTAATAGTAACGTTAAATGTCGTTCGAGCTGTAAGAGCAAAATTGAAGTACTAAATTGTAAGAAAGAATAAATTAAAATTACATTAACATGATCTGTATTATAAAATGTGTAATATTGGTGACCACCAGTAAGTTTAATTATTTTTATATTATTTTATTGTATTACTTGTAACAGAAAAATATTTTTTTAGTACCAATTATCGCTGGATACTTTAGCTATAGTAAACGTGGTATGTATAATGTCTTCCAATACATTTCTCATAATATTTTTATTCTTCATTCAATACAATATTCCAGATCAACATACATGGATTCAAAATTTTAAATTATGTGGTGGAAAATTGCAATCTCCAATATCCATATCATCATCCAAATCAATAACTCTTCCTTTACCTGCACTTGAAGTAATTGGCTATCATGATTTTTTACCCAGTCCATTATATTTGGAAAACAATGGTCATTCAGGTATTATCATTGGATTTCATCCCAGAATATTACTTAATAAGTAGTTATATCTGTTTTTTCAGTTGTAATTAATATAAATAATCACTTAAGAAAAAGACTACCTTATATATTTGGAGGCTCACTTGATATAAATCAAGAATATGAAGTAGATCATTTGCACTTTCATTGGGGTGCAAAAAATAACAGGGGATCTGAGCATATTTTAAATGGTGTTAGGTAAAAGAACAAAACATATATATAAACTTTATTATTTTTATTTAATTTTCTCATCTATCCTATAGATATCCTATGGAAATGCATATAGTTCATAAAAATAGGGCTTATTCAAATTTATCTAATGCACTAAATTACAAAAATGGTCTTGTAGTTCTAGGAATCTTTTTTCAAGTAAGTTCTTATAAAATAAATCTTTTTTCAGAACGTTACTTTATTTAGGGTTTATATTTAGTTACAGGAAGAAGATAACAAATCCTTATACTCTATCGTAAATGCCTTAACGAACGTGCAATTCTTAAATAATGAAATAGCATTAAATAAACCTATAAGGCTAGTTTCATTATTGCCTAAAAATACGGATGTATTTTATACTTATAAGGGTTCATTAACTACACCACCATGTAATGAAGTAGTAACCTGGATAATTTTTCCCGCGCCTGTATCAATATCTGTTTCGCAGGTACTTCTTTACTATATTGTAATTAGTTCCAATCAATATCTTTTTTCGTAGAAATTTATTTTTATATGTATTATTTGTTTGCAGTTAAAGAAATTTAGAAATCTTTTCAGTAAAAATGGTATGTTAACTGATAATTATAGAAAATTACAAGATATAGGACTTAGAAAAGTGTATGTTAGAAGATTAAATCCATATTTAGTTGAAAAATATAACGAAGAGATTTTTAATGTTACGAATTTAAAGTGGTTTTCGTAATTAAATGAATTCTAGATTAAATTAATTTTCCAACTTTGAGTTGTTTAAGGAAAATAAAATACGATATATTTTTGTAAAGTATTCAAAAGTATTAAAAAAAAATATTGAATTAAAAATGTAAATTTCTATGATGTTCAATTAAGAATTATGAGTAATCTTAGAAATAATTTACATTACATAAAGATATCTTATAAGGCAAAATTAAATAGTTTTGAATAGTATATCACAAGGTATAATTATAATGTAAATGGCGGTATTTTAAAACTTTAAAAATTACTTTTATCTTTTTAAGTTAGTTTATATATATATTTTTACGTGAATCAATGCGCATTTTTATTCTCTAGAAAAAAGTGTTAAGTATTCTTGTGTTTACTTTCCTTGTCTTTCATTTGACAAGATCCACAAATTTAAAAGATAAAATATCTTTCAAATTGATCGTATTAATCGTAAATAAATTTAAAAATATTTTGAAATTTTTTAAATGCCTTTACTCTCTTACTATTCTAAACCATTTAATTTTATCCAAAGAAATTTTCTTCTATTTCCTACTATTTTAAAACTATAAATCACTAAATTATGTAATATAAAAAGAACTAAATAAAAACTGACGAATGATGTTCAATAAAAGATCCTTTTATTTAATAAGAACAATATAACATAAACTTCATAAATAAATGTAAAAGAATAAATGTGGTGAATAAATACATTTTTATCAAATACATTTATTAAAGACAGGCAGAAACTTTATCAATCGTCGTATGTAATACGTATGTGTATGTACATACATATAGTTGTATGGACTAGTTGAGTCTATTCGTGTAAGTTTGGTGTGTATATAGTCATCTAATGAAGTGACTGCAAGTAGCTAGAGAATGTGAAGGTAGAGTTGGTGTAATCACGTATCACGTTAAAAGGCATTGACAGTACCACATTTTTTAACAATGTCGTCATCCAAATTACAAAAAATTTAAAGTTAATCGATAAGTATAGGTAAATTAAATCGTCTTCGATAAATTTGAAATATAGACAACGTGAGGCGTGACAGTGTACTTATTTTAAACAGTGATTTCAACAGCGTGAATGATGACAATAATTAAAAACGTTTGGTGGCGATAATTACAGCAGCCATAAGATCACACAGATTATTTTTTTCATCCGTGTGTTGTATTAGTTCTACACAACATATATGAACACCTTGAAGGTTATGCGGCAATTCTTATCGATCGATTTTACTTTCGTGCCTGACCTGCTTACTGTTTAACGTGTATCCAGAGCACGAAAATTGACCAAATAATTTATTTGTTACCGTGAACCAAAAATATTTTCTTATAGAAATCTTTTTATTTCGTAAAATAAGAATTCGAAGATGGTTTTTGAGTCGATTGTTGCCGAGCTCCTGAACAAGGTGTTGGGAGAGTATATTCAAAATTTGGATTGCACGCAATTAAAACTGAGCTTATGGGGAGGTAAGCATTCACGAACAGTTACGAAAGAATTGTCTTGAAAATTACGAGCGTTCCATGTACGTATGATGTAGCGTTCAGTTATAGGGAGTGCGCTTCTACTTAATTGTAAAGTCCGGCAAGGCCCTAGGAAGTTTTGAAAAATAAAACGCATTCGATGATAACACATGATAACACGCAGTTTGATATTTCATAAATATGTACATACAGATATATTAATAGTACGTCGAAGTGAGATCAGCTTCTATTTATGTTACGATCTTTTCGACTTTATCGCTTTATTGCTTATGGTTTAGTACATGTATCAAAATTATGAACACACATATATACATAAATTAAAATTAAGAAATGTGTTTTGTAACATATAAAGTTATATGCTAAGACAAAAAAATAAACAATTTATATGTTGTTGCTTCAATGTTGTCTGGTTTGAAAAAAAAAGAATATTTTCATTACTTTTGCCATGTAGTTGCTATTTTAATTACTTAGTTTATTATTAGTTGCTTTACTATCACAGTACATCTTATAGAATTTGAAATATTTAAATCCATTTACCATTACTATGTATATAATATTTTGTTCTTGTATATTAAATATAAGTACTATATAAATATAATAGAAAAATATTTATGTAGTGTAGTTTTGTATTTTTTCTCTTACAAAATCCTGTAAATCAAATTTTATAATTTATTTTTATTTGTATAAAAAAGTTAGCTATTCATTTATTTTTCAAGAGTTAAATATGCATACACATAAAATAAGAAAATATTTTTACAAAATATTATTATATGTTATGGTACTTTTCTTTTCAATGTATATTGCAGTATTTAATTGGAAACATATATCTATCTATTATTTGTTTAAGAATTAAGATATACTTTTTATTTTTACAAAAGCAATGAAAACATTATAGTTTCTTTCTTTTAGGTGATGTAGTGTTAAAAGACTTATTAATAAAAGAAAGTGCATTAGATATATTGGATCTACCTATTCGATTGGAATATGGAAGATTAGGTTTGTAAATCAAATTATGTATACTTGTATAATAAATAACAAAACATAAAATTAATGTTTATAAATTTATTTTTCTATCTTCCTTCAGGAAAACTTATATTAAAAATACCATTCAAAGATATGTGGAATGGACAAATTGATGCAATAGTTGAGGAACTATTTATACTTGTAGTACCTTCAAGTCAGGTTGCTTATGATGCAGAAAAAGAAGCAAGAATACAACTTGAAGCAAAACATGCAGAACTTGCAAGAGTTGAAAAAAAGAAACAATTAGCAGATATCAAATGTAACAATATTTCATTAAATAATTTTATGATTTTGTATTTTTTAATTGAGTAGCTTAAGCAGTCATTATTTTACTTGTATCTTTCAGCACAAGAAAAACTAGATGATTCAATGATTGAAAAACTCATTGCCCGTATGATAAAGAATATTCACATTGAAATCAAAAAGATACACGTGAGATATGAAGATCATATCTCATACAAAGACCATCCTTTTTCAGTTGGTTTTACATTGAGTACATTTACCTTAGAAAGTTGTACAGATTCTTGGCAAACAACTGGTAACTTAAAAGATATGTATGCTATTCCACAAATTTACAAGGTATGTGGAAACCTAGATAATAAACAGTGCTAAAGATGTTGCTGAGAATAAAACATATCTTTTTCCAGTTATGCACACTAGATGGTTTGGCAGTGTATCTCAATACAACTCTAGAACAGTTTAGTAATACAAAATCAGATTATTTAAATTTATTTCATAATGGAATTGCAACCATAGATTATAATCCACCTGGTTATCAATACTGTAAGCAAATATAAGTTGAAATACTATATATAATATGTAATCGAATATTAATACCAAATTAATTAATTTCTCATCATCTTAGTTTTATAATTAAAAATGTTTTCATAATTGTTTCTTTCTTGTTTAGTATTAGGTCCAATCAATGTCAATGCAAAATTAAAATTAAATCCAAAGCCAGAAACAGATGGAAGTAACTACACGATTCCCAAGGTATGGTTAGACATGGAAATGCAAAAATTAAGAATAGGATTAGCAAGGAAACAATATCAAACCATCGTTCAATTAGGGGAGGGTTTAGATCAAGCTCAGAAAGCTGCACCATTTAGAAAGTATAGACCAAATTTAACATCATATAGAGGACATTATAAAGAATGGTAACAAATTATCCTGAATAGTTAGAAATAAAAGGAAGATGTTTGTATAATAAGTTATTATCCCCAGGTGGAAGTTTGCATATGTTTGTGTCTTAGAAGAAGAAGTACGTAGAAAACGTAGAAATTGGGATTGGAATCATATGAAAGAGCATCGAGATATGTGTCGCTCTTATGCTGACAGTTATCAAACAAAATTAACGACCAAAAAAGTCACACAAGAAATAGTAGATCATCTTACTCAGTGTGAAAGAAAATTGGACATTTTTAATTTAGTCATTATTAGGCAAAAGATAGAAATGGAAGTTAGTTGACAAAAACTCTTATCTCATAAAAAAATATATATATTCTTTATGATCGTTAATAAGTTGGATTTTTACTTCTATTTCATAGGTAGAAAGAATGGCTGAAAGAGAAAAAAATCTAAAAGCGAAACGCGGTTGGTTCGGTTTCTTGTGGTCCAGTACACAAACAGAGGAAACACAAGAATTGAACTCTGCAGCTGCTATAAGTAATAAATTCGATTATATACTATTTTAAAGCATATAAATTAAATAATTTTCTTATTTACTCCTTTTGATTTATTTAAATATTTTAGTGCGGAAATTCGAGCAGGCAATGACACCACAAGAGAAAGAAAAGTTATATAGAGCGATTGACTATCAAGAAAATAGTGCACCAGCTCATTATCCCGAAACATATGAAATGATCGACACGCGATTTCTTTTACATGAGCTACAAATTATAATTTTAGATACAGATAAAGAGTATCCTTGTATTTTGGATCTTCAACTTCATAGTGTTGAGGCTGGTTTCAAATCGAGACCATCTGCTAATGCTATTTTGTATGTGTTTTTTATTATAAAAATAGTTCTGATAAAAATTTGAATTAATATATGATGTTTTTTTTGTTATAGAGTTACAGCATCAATTAATGAGATGAAATTATTAGGAACGAAACAAGATGAACATATTCCTTCACTTTTTAATTCCCATCAGCATGGCGCAGATAATGTTTTAATATCAGTGTCATATGAAAAGAATCCTCTCGATAAATTATGTGGTGATCGTATAATAGTAAAATCGAAATCTGTGGATATTATTTACGATGCACAGACTGTGATAGAAATAGTTAACTTGTTTAAAGTACAAAATTCATCGACTTTGAACAAGTAAGAATATTATATATATTATACCATTTTTCAACAGTAAGTATTTTAACATTTAAATGATTACTTTCATGCACAGTCTTCAAGCAGCTGCTGCCGTACAATTAGAAGGTTTGAAAGAAATGTCGGCTTTAGGTTTGGAGCATGCTATTCAAAAGCATTCAGTATTAGACATACAGGTAACAATTCATTCAACAATATACATTCGTTATAATGAACAAAATTTAATATCTATAAAAATACATAAATACATAACAGGTTAATATGCAAGCTTCTCAGTTAATCATACCACATGATGGATTTTATGATAGTACGAAATCATTATTAGTTGTAAATCTTGGTAGCTTGCAAATACATTCTTTGGAAAAACCAAAGGGCGATGATAAGACAAATGTATCTGTTAAACAATTAATCAGCATGGGTAAAACTGAAGAAGATGTGCTATTGCATCTTAGAGAACATAGTTATGATAAATTTGTTTTAAAGATAGTCGATTTTCAAGTATGTATTTTCAATTTCTTATGTATCAAATGTGTAGTCATCGATATGATCACATTTAACTATAATGTAAAATAGGTATTAGTTTCATTGCCTGGTGAAGAATGGCGCACAGTATTATCAAATGTGGATGATTCTATGACATTATTACACCCAACAACGCTTGAAATCCAATTTCACAAATGTTTAGTAACGGATGATCCATTACTTCCAAAATTAAGGTTGATAGGCCAATTACCATCAGTTGTTGTTAATATAACAGGTATCATTTTGGGACAAAATTTTATTTTAGTAAATAGTATATATTAATAATACACAGAATATAATATTCTCTTTTAATTTTTTTAGATATTCGTTTATTGCAAGCTCTTTCTATTGCTCAGAGCATACCGCAGCCAAAAGAGGAACCAACAGATCTCCAGAAGTCATCTATGGTATATTTTGTATTATACATCAATTATTAGATATTCCATTCTGATTAAAAAATATTTTTTAGAGTAAATCTGTTTCACAATTATCTTTGCTGAAAGATATAACTACCACCATTGCTGAGAAGAAGAAAGAAGAAGATTCTACTGTAACTTCAGTTAAACAAACAATTGATATGGAAATGAAATTTGAAATGAAAGGTAACAAATGATATTTTATAGGTAGTTAGATTTTAATAAAAAATTATATTATTTATTATAGAATTTGCAATACAAGTTTCATCCCAAAAGGGTAATGAAATAATACCATTTGTGAAGTTCGAGGTACTACAGTTAGAAGCAGAGATGTTACAACGGACTTATGATCAAGAGATATCATTAAGATTAGGTGGAGTTCAAGTCAAGCAACATTACAATCAAAGAGAAATATTTATGATAACCACTCCAATGTTATCAGGTAGACATGAATATTTGATAACAGTACAGTATATAAATGTAAGTAAATAGATTTATATTATTAAATAAATTATTCACAGGATATAATTTAATTCTTTTATATTTATTTTTAGGTAAATAAGCGATCTCCTGAATTTAAGACGAAACATGGATCTGTTCTTCAATTACTAAAATTAGAATTTACAACATTGGATGTTTTATTACATCAAGAAGCTCTTATAAATCTTCTTCAATTTATATCATATGTGCAGGTAATTTATAGTAGCAACAAATTTTGCGTATATGAGTAATAAAGCGTAAATTATATTGTCTCATATTTAAATTGTAGGATCAAATGAATGTCATAGCAACTAGTAAACTTGAAAAAGAGCCTCGCATACGTCCACGACCTTCTCATTTGGTTTCCATTCAAGAAGAAACTTCTACATTTTTAAGAGAACAAATTCAAAAGCAAAAACTTAGGTCAACGACACGTAAGTACACTTCTATTATATGTTTTTATACTTTAAAACTGAAGTTATAAATTATAATTATACATATATGTTTAGGACGGAGAAGAACAATGATGGAGCATGTAGATCTAAAAGTTCAAGCAAAAGTTGGGACTATTTGTATGAAGATAACTAGCGATTGTAGAGAAATTACTGCATTTTATATCGACGGTATCACTGCCGGATTTATAATGAAAGCTTCCTATTCTCAAGCAAATGTTAATTTATCTTCTATTAGCATTAAAGATCTTAACGAAGCGTCAGGTTATAAGGATGTAAGTCTTTATTTTCTTATTAAATCAATTAAATGTTAATTTATTGTAATAATATAATTAATTACTGTTTTGATATATAGATTGTATCAGTGACAGAAGATACTGAATCCTTGCAAATCCAAGCTATAATGTATAATATTGAGCCGTCAGACATTGATAAAAATAATATGTCTATCACAGTTGTTATGGGCTGTTATCGTATTGTCTTTTTGAATATGTTTGTTACTAGTATAATGGTAAAAAAATCTTATATAATAGTCAAAATATCTTAGTAAATAGATGGCATTAAAGAATATTTCATCTTTTAGAGCTTTTTAAACAATTTTCAAACGGCTCAACAAGCCATAAAGGATGCATCAGCAGCAGCTGCAGAAGCCGCGAAGACAAATATTAAAGACGTTAAAGAAAGCGCGGCACGTATTGGTCTTGCAGTAAAAATTAAAGTATGTAGAAAAATGTGTAGAAAAATAATTCGATTTTTTGTTTACTAAATCATTTACGTTATGACGAAATTGTTATCTAGGCTCCAGTTATATATGTACCAATGCATTCGAAAAGCGATCATTGTTTAACACTAGATATGGGTAACCTTACTATATGTAATGTTTTTAAGAAGTTAGAAGTTACAAATGATGCTGGAGATTGTCCTATTGTCGATGAAATGAGAATCGAGCTACAAAATTTAAAGTTATCCCGGTAATAACTATTTACAGAATTTAGTAACATTTACTAATCTTGATAATCGCAATTATTTAATGTATTATTTTTACAATAGCGTAAGACTAAATATGGAGAAGTTCGCGATTGAAAACGAAATATTGCTGTTAGAACCAGTTAGTTTTACATTACTCATTAAACGTAATTTATCTACTGCTTGGTTTACATCTATACCTGATATTGACATGTCGGGTAGACTAAATAAAATTAATATATTAATAAGTAAAGAGGACTATGCGACTGCATTGAAAGTATTAGAAAAAAATTTAAGTGAAACAGTTGAAGATACAAAGCTCACGGCAAGTGTTAGTCAATCCGAAAAGAAACTTGAAGTAGAAGTTTTACAACATCGACAAAGTGGTAAGAATATATAATTTGCTTTATTTACAATAAAGTAAAGAAATTATGAACTAATTATATCTTTATCTGAGCAGATAGGTTTGCAAGAGCTACTGCAGAAGATGCAGAAGATCCAAATTCACAAGAGCAAGTACATACACACACGTCCATCAAATTTGAGTTTGTTATGGACAGTCTTATGATTACTTTATTTACGGGAGGTTCAAAAATGGTAATTTCAATGAAATATATATATACATACAACCGGAAAATTTTTATTTTGTGGATAGTGGGATAGTAAGTTAATAATGACATATGTATAAATTATTCAAATTAATTACAGCTGCAATCACAAAGTTCTCTGCTTCATTTACCGGAGAATGGATTAGCGAAATTTTGTTTAACCCATTTCGCGTTAAAAGGTCGAATATTTGCCGATGGATTAATGGCAACTTCAATTCTTCTTATGAACTGTACTTTGGACGACATACGTCAAAATAGACAAGGTTCTCTTACAAGAATCATGGAAAGAACTACGGCAGTGCCTTCTATGGATGATATAGAAAAAGAATCCAAACCTGTTCGCAGTATGTTAGATATGACTATTAGACAAAGTTCAAATGACATGTTTGGTGAGTTGAACAATATTTTTTAATTAATATAGAACATGTCCTTATTGTCATTAAAAAATTTTTAATTGAGTTTGTTTTCAGTTGATATTCGAGTCTTTTCATTTAGTATTATTGTGTCACTTGACTATTTAATGAAAGTGAAAGATTTTTTCACTACTGATGAACCATCGACAAATAAAACAGTGCAACCAAAGAATTATAACGAATCAGCAGTTAAAAAGAAACAAACTGTATCATCAACCAAAAAAATGTTTACGGTTAATATACATATTGAAAAACCCGATATTATTTTGTTAGAGGACATGGATGACATAAATTCCAATTGTATCATATTAAATGTAATATCTATTTGACGTATTTTTATTGGAGTATATGATATATATTGTTTCTTTCATATGTGTAACATTTTTTGCAGACTGAACTACTGTTGAAAGTACGTATGATGGATGAACATCAAGTAATAGCTGGCACCATAAAAGATTTATCGATTCTAGCTGGTATATATAATACCGCGAAGAGAAGTGATTGGATATATCAGGTAAAGATTCTTATAAAAATGTTCATTTATGATTTATATTATTTCTACATGTGAAACTATTAAAATGTTAATTTTATAAAGGTGCTAAGACCATGCAGTATAAGTGTAGCAGGTTCTACGCCAGAAGGAAAAGGACTTCACATTGATATTTGTTGCACAGACATTCACTTATCAGTTTCCCCAGGTGATTCAATAAATTATTGGTAATTAATGTCGAAATTGAATCACTAATCAAATTTGCTATTTATAGGTGTCATAGAAATATTGAATAAAGTAGTTCATACTGTTACAAAGACACAAGAGCAAGATCAGGAAGTTATTATTACTGAGCGAAATTATGAAGGATTATGGGTTGTCACTCCATTTGAAGAAAATGATTTTTGGTTTTTAAAAACAGGTAAAATATATATATATATATATATTTATATATATTTAATGTACACTTAAGTTCTTTCTATTTAACATGATTTGCTTCTATATGTTTTCTATTCCCTCTTTAGAAGTAGGAGTAGAAGCCATAGAAGATATTGTATATTCTGATGATGAAGATTCTACAGTTTATAAGCCAGAATTAGCAATAATCTCTGCACCAACAATTTTACTCACATTAGAAGCAGGCATTGGTAATAAAACATTGCCAATGCTTCTACTTCATATTGGCTTTGAAAGCAACATTAGTGATTGGAGTACAAAAACTGTAAGTTATAGTGGTATGACTTTAATGAAGATTTTTTCGCACTATTCGTTTAAAATTCAAATACTTTTAGATGAACATGGAGTATACAATGTCGGTAGTTATGGCATATTATAATAGCTGTCTAGCATTGTGGGAACCATTAATTGAACCAATAGAGGGGATCAGAAATGAAAAGCGGGTTTCTACACCTTGGGAACTAAAAGTTAAAGTAATGTATTTAAATTTTTTTAAATCGAAATGTTACATTTCTTAGAACTTCTTTCATTGTTTTTATGTATCTTTTTATTCATTTTGTATGTTAGATTCAATTTAATGATGTATCACCGGATTCTAGAGGCGCAAGTGCGGCCAGTCCTACATCAGATAGTGAAACAGAAGAATTACATCAGATTCCCAAAATGTCTATTGATATAATATCAACTGTAAGTTAGTAAACATTGATTTTTTTTATTGTATATTTCACGTAAAATCTTTTTGACATTTTGCAATAGGAAAATTTGGAAATAACCATGACTAAAACATGTCTCGACGTATTACAACAACTCGGTAATGCATTTTCATCTGCTATGGAAGCTAGTGGGAAAGGAGCGGCTAAAAGTGTAGCACCATATGTACTTAAGAATGAAACTGGTTTAGCGATAGTTTTAGATTTGGAGCGCAGTCACTTCAAGGTTTATTGCTTTTGAATTTTTTGTTCTTTTAACTATAAATATAATACTATGAACTATGTATATAAAATAAATATACATATCTTTTTTTAGGTTTTTAATGATGGATCCAAATTTACAAGTAATAACACAGATTCGTATATGGAAGTAATTCTTGAATCTGGTGCATCAGTACAGTTAGCTCCGAGGACAACAAAAACTGAGATACCACTGCTTGATCAATTGAAAATTGAAACAATTAAAGAAAAAGACGATGATAAGTTTATTATTTCGGTAATACTTTTAAAGTGTATAAATTTATGAGTTTATTTCATATAACTAGAACAATTTCTGATTAGTTAATATATAATATTTTTTTGAAGTTTAAAGAAATTAATAGAACTTTGGCTGTACCCGTGTTAAGAGCTGATAAAAGATTCTTTTCACTGAAATATCGAAAGGACGGTTCTGAAGAATGGGGTATTGTTTCTGATGTTATAGTAGATGAAGGAAGTACTATTGTTACTCTTAGAAGTATTCTACAGGTAAATTGCATAAGTTCTTATTCCTAAGCTTTAATAATAATTGCAAGTAATAATTTTTTAGGTACACAATCATTTTAGTCAACCAATATCTGTATATTATATGACTAAGCGTGGAAATGAAGTCGAATGTGTGGGAACTGTTGCTCCAGATAGTAAATTAAATCTTCCACTAGACACTGTATATACACCAACAAATGTTTATGGGCTATTTTTCAGTGTTGAAGGGTACTTTATACTTTTATATAAATTTTGTATTTTTTATGTCCTTCTATAATACTTATTTAATTTTCATTTTAAGATATATGGTTTCGCTAGAACAATTTATCTGGAAAGATTTACAAAAAACAGTTAGTATGACAAAACTGTTAAAATGCGAAGCTCGAGTGAGGCAAGAAGCTGTAGAACCATTTTACATAAAGGTAACAAAATGAAACGTGTTTATTTATGTACACACTTAGAAAATTTTTATATTTGATTTCTATCTTTCAAAATTTTACACTGTGTAGTACATGTAATACTATTATTCACGACGTGTCGATTACGTTTGATAGTCATATAATGAAACAGTACCTTTGATTCATTTTTATTTTCATATGCTGTAATCAAACAAAATTTCGTTAAAAAAGTTACACTACATGCTTTTATAAGCAGCAGTTTTTACTTTTAGATGTTTTTCATGATGATTGTGGTTGGTAGTATTTTATATAATAACAACACTATTGGCTTATTATTGAATGCTATTAACTGGCGATCCGTATTCTGTCGTTTCATTGATTGCGTCAAGCGTCTTTGCTTGAAAACTTTACCCTCAGAGCACAAAAAATATCTGGAAGCACCTATACAGGTACTACCGTCTTTTTCTAAACTAGTTTGAAAATCAGTTGCTACTTAGTATACGTTGGATATCAGCCAAATAAATATCTTTATTGCCGCTATTAGATAGTTAATAATTTTAATGTGGATGTATACCTGTAACAAATAATGTTGTAGGATAAGTATAGTTATTATACTGATTATCGATAGAGAATCCCTATATGTTTGATTGGAAATGGTTATTGGCATGGTTTCTGTTACAATTGTTAATTGTGTCATATTAATAATATAATTACAACAAAACAAAAACAGAGAAATATGAACAAATTATTTTTATATTGAATTTAATTCTTTTTATTAAACTCGACAATTTTCAATCATTAAATTATGAGAACAAATCTTTTATTTTATAGGACTTTTCTTTGTTTAATTTTCTTTGTAGGCACTGTTTTATTTTTTATTTCGACGCATTCCAGTAACAAGTTTTTACAATGTACTATGGTTAATTTTTTAATTTATCTGTATTATGCATAAAATGTTCGAATAGTTGTTGAAAATTTATGTTGGTATTCAGTATAATGTGTTTATTGCACGTTTTTTTTATGTTTTATTGATGATATAAAACGGAGTGTATTGTTACTGTTATGCTTTAAACATTAAAAGTGTCTTTTATTACTTAGACAGTAGTAGAGAGAATAATAGAATAACATAGTAGAGAAAAAATAATTCCAATATTTTAAAACAGAATTTATATATTTTGAGAATGTATTATAATACTTACAGGTTGTTGGTGAAATGGAACAAGTTTATTTTGAGAGTACTAGTCGACATACTATAGCAAGTACAATCTATAATGTTCATTTATACCCAGCTGTATATTTGAAGAATTTTTTGCCTATCGATATTATTGTATGTTTACCTGGAAGTGTACAAGAAAAACTTCTAGAAGCTGGCACATCTTATCAGATTCCTACAATTGACCCAGGAAAATCTTATATAATCATAAAAGTAAGTAAATCATATTTTTATACATTGTGACTCATATAACTTACTTAATTATATGTTACAGTTACCAAATTATTTAGAAAAAGATTGGTCATGTAAAGGTGAGATACTTGCGAATCCACCAGAATTTTCTGTATGGTCTTTTGAATCTTTTGATAGTGCACAAAAAGTTATAATGGATTTGGGAATGCATACATCATACAAACATGGTTCTATCATTATGGCTTTATATTGTCCATTTTGGATGTTAAATAAAACAGGCTTGATGTTGTCTTATCGGGTAAGTATCATGAAATTGATTCTAAACAATTAATTAAGTGACAATAATTTTATTTTCTGCTTCATGTAAATCTCGCTTATTATTTTTCCTTTAATAATTCTTTTTCCTTTTAATAAAAAAAGAAGAAAAATTCTTCATTAAATAAAATACCATTAAGTATAAATACAAAAATTTCATTTATAATTTTATAATATCGTAATAAAGTACTCTAATATATTAAACAATAATATGAATTTCTTTTTAGTAATTGTATTAGGTATGTAATTAATCTCTATGCAATGCTTGAGTTATGATATTTTTGTGCCATATGTAAGTGCTATGCCACATTACGCATGCTGGAAGTAGTATTATGTTGCAAACTATTAATTTTCTATAACTATATCTTATTCAATACATTATTTTACAGAAATCAAGTAAGGGTGGCAAAGAACACTCAAGTCCAATCAAGGTAGTGATTTCATGTTACAGTATTTTTCATGCTTTGGACACAGTGTTAATTAAATAATTCTCATAATATATTAATGGCTGTTATATTTCTCGGTGTGCAAAATTTATTTTAAAAGATCCTAGAATATTCTCAATAAGTGCATCGTTAAATACAGCATATAAGTCTTTTAATTCTTTTTTCTGTTTAAGTCAAGTATATTTATTTAATGTAATAAAACAGCAGCATGTCGCAGAATGTTGGAATAGCTTTTCAGTATTAAACTTTTATTGTGACTTATATCAGTTGTAATGGTCATGGGTTGAATCATAAATATTAAAAGTAATCTTACAAAATTTTTGAAAAAATTAATTTCGTCATTGACAATTTTGCGAATTCTAATACATAGAAAGGTATCTTTCAGAATTTGGTTTGTGTGAAACCTCATCAATCACGTACAGAATACAAGAGGAAGAAAGCACGTTTGGTGATATATTGATTTCATTTTATATTGGTTGTGGTTTAATCTTGTAAACTGTAGAATAGACTTTTCATACTACCTAATATATTTAACTAACTACTTGTGTCCATATATTAATGTTTTACATGTTTGTACACATTATTATCAGTGCTTTTTTACTAACTATGATTTACTAATTAACATTAATGACATTTACATACATATACTCTTCTAAAATTAACAAAAAAATGTACTAAGCTTCATTCATACTCAGTTTTGTTTATTAGTTGGCATATTGTGGTACTATCATAATCTTGCAACATTACACATTTTTCCTAACTATGTGTAAGGTATTCCTACTTATATACTCATATATGTATTATTATGGCACGTACAAGGCATGATTGCTATGAGATTAAACACATAGAAATAGTAATAATGCAACAATGTTGTAATAATGAAATAGTAATAATTTAATGCAACATTAATACAAGGAGTTTTTGTAAAATTTGTATGAAAACTTCAAATACAAAAAGAATTCATAACATACAAAAATTTATAAGTTCAAGCTTTGTTTATTGAGATATATAATTAAAATGATAAAAGAAAGCTAGCTGGTGTTGGTGAATGTAATGTTACATTGTATAAATATGTTCAAAAATGCAATTAATTGCATTTTTTATGCACAGTTAAATTATTGAAACACAATTAACATTAGCACAAAAATTTATATGTATAAATATTTTCAGAGTGGAGAAGATTATCTAAATGTGCTTTATCATCCAGAGAATTTTAAGGGACCAATATTGTTCTCATTTCGCTCCAAAGTATTCTTTGGTAAAAAGAAAGCAATGATCAGAGTCGAGAATGGTGAATGGTCAGATAAATTTCCAATAGATGTTGCAGGAAGTGAGGGAGTAGTCATTTGTAAATATAATGGCCAAATATATCAAGTTAGTAGTATTTTTCCTTATTTATAGTTCCATTATTTAATCACCATATTCTTATATCAGCAATATTTCTTATGAATTACAGATTGGAGTTCACAATCAATTAACTTATAATTCTTTGACAAAACAAATTACATTTACTCCATATTATGTACTGATAAATAACTCTGATTATCTCATTGAATGCCAAGAAGGTAATAGGCCAGCTGATCCTATGATCAAGGTAATAGCTATTTATAAAAGGGAAAATTATAATATACAATGTATATTATTAATTTTAATGTATCTAAATAAAAATATTTATTATTTCATTTACTTATAGGTACCTGCCAGAGAATGTGCAGCTTATTGGCCTCGTTCTGATCATGAACAAAAAACTCTAAGTGCTAGAATCGCAGGTAACCCTGAAAAAACTGCACCATTTATTTACACAGAGAACCATACGACTTTGTTAAAATTAAATAATAAGGTTTGTTCTGTTCTTATTTCTCTCCGAATGTAATGTAATTTATGTTTGTACAATTCCTTTTATTTAACAGTATGGAGGAATTAATGTAGATATACAAATAAGTGAAGGTGGAGTCTACATTTCTTTATCTGCATACACTCATGGAAATGCCCCAGCTTTAATTATTAATCACACTCCACATACAATCAATTTCTGGGAAAAAGGTTCACTAAATGTCAGGTACGAACATTAATGCAGAAGTTAATATTATTATTAATGTTATTATATTGTAAATTACTTTATAGATCCGTACAGTCATACAATAGAATGTTTTACACTTGGGAACATCCTGCAGGTCCACGGAAATTAGTCTGGGAAGACAACAATAAAAAAGAAATTGAAGAAACTCTTCGAAAGGTAAATATTTAATAAAAATCATTAAAAATTAAAATTTTATTTACATGAAAAAGACGTTAAAAATTTTATTTTTTAGGACACTTTAGGAGGTTTTCAATTGCCAGATCTAGAAGAAGAAGTATACTATGTATCATTTTTAGATGGTACACAACGAGTACTTCTATTTACAACAAATATGAAAGTTGCAGAAGATTGTGAACTAGCAGGTGATTTTGAACCTATAGAACAGGAAATAACAATAAGTATTCACGGAGTTGGCTTCTCACTCGTTAACAACATCATGAGAACTGAATTGTTATATTTGTGTATAGCTAGGTACGTTCTTACACATATTAATTTTCATTATTTCGACAATTATCACAGTTTTCACATATTGGCAAATTTTATAATTTAGTTCTGGAATTATGTGGGAAACGCGCAAATCTGTTAACCATCGTTGGCGCAATCTTGACACAAGAGAGGTAATGGTTATAGAAGAAGGCTATCAAAAATATATACGTGAATTACAAATGGACAGAAGTCCAATACAGAAAGTAATACTTGAACCAAAATTAGAGGTAATGTAAATGAAAATAATAATTTCATAATTTTTCATTTAACTTTAAATTTAATCACTAATTAATTTTAATTTCAGGTTGATTATTTAAATATGGAAATGTTAAAACCACATCGTCGTTGTCTACGACGCACTTTTCAAACTGGTTTATGGTTGCAATACCGTACTTCAGTGCATCAAGTGCAGTTACACGCAAAGATCAACAGGCTGCAAATTGATAATCAACTTACAGACTGCGTTTTCCCAGTTATATTAGCTCCAGTTCCGCCACCAAAGAGTGTTACAGCGAGCACAGGTAAGTTTTTATATTAAAGACTAAAATAAGTGTTACACGTGTGATTATATGTTTCCTAAATTATTTTTTAATAGTTATGAAACCATTCGCTGAACTTAGTATGGTTAAACGGCTACTTGAACATAGTAATGTACAACAATTTCGGTACTTTAAGGTTCTTATACAAGAGTTTCATGTGAAAGTAGATATTATATTTATTAACGCGATCGTGGGACTGTTTGAAGCAAATGAAATGAACGATGCAGAAGAAGTGAGTTCTATCTACTTTATATGCATAAAATATACAACTAAAATACTATAATAATTATTTTATTGTATACTTTAGAGTAAATTATTTAAATTGGACATGGAACTCGTTAATGAACCTCTGATGTATCACGTCAGTTTGATTACTACAGCCGAACAGAAGAATTTCTTTGATCTACTTCACTTTTCTCCCTTGAAGGTTCGTTCCTTTACACTTCAAATTAATCATAACCATATTTCTATAAGTGACATCATCTTTTCCAGATTCATATAAGTTTCTCAATGAGCGGTAGTGGTAGCGGGCCATCTGCACTACCTCAAGTATTAAATGTATTGTTACAAGGAATAGGTGTTACGTTAACTGACATTAATGATATTGTCTTCAAGTAAACCTTTTCACCAATCAATTTTAAATTAAGTTACTAGGAAATAAATCATATGGGAATAATACATTTCAATTTTCTCTGCAGATTAGCATATTTCGAAAGAGAGTACATTTTTATGACCAATAAACAGCTTATTTCCGAAGCAACAACACATTATGTAGGACAAGCAATTAAACAAGTTTACGTTCTCGTTCTGGGACTCGATGTAATAGGCAATCCGTATGGCCTAGTAGTAGGTACTATGAAGGGCATTGAAGATTTGTTTTATGAACCTTTCCAAGGTGCCATACAAGGGCCCGGAGAATTTGCAGAAGGTTTGCTTCTTGGTATGAGGAGTATGTTAGGTCACACTGTTGGAGGAATGGCTGGAGCTGTTTCTAAAATTACTGGAGCTATGGGTATGTTTGATTTTTGTATTATTAAATTAATTATTCTATATATTTTTCCAATTTTATTTTTATTTTTATTATAGGTAAAGGTATAGCTGCCTTAACGTTTGACAAAGACTATCAGAGAAAACGACAAGAACAGCTTAACAAACAGCCAGCCAACTTGCAAGAAGGTCTTGCTCGTAGTGGAAAGGGTTTGATAATGGTAAGTGAAAATAAGGAATAAAAATTAGTACAACTTCTAATTTTAGATAGATAGACAAAAACGAAAAGAGATGAATAATGATATATATGGCTCTTAGGGTGTTGTTGATGGTGTAACTGGTGTTGTGATGAAGCCCATATCGGGTGCCAAAGAAGAAGGTGTGGAAGGATTCTTTAAAGGATTTGGAAAAGGCATGGTTGGTCTTGTTACTCGACCAACTGCTGGAGTTATAGATTTTGCTAGTGGTTCATTTGGAGCAGTGAAACGGTAAAAAAGATAAACTGTGTCTATCAATCTAAATATCAATCTAATTATCAGATATACTAAAAGGATTTAAATTATTCCATTATTCATTAATTATTTCAGTGCAACTGAGTTGAATGAAGAGGTAAAGAAAGTAAGACCATCTAGATTTTTACAACTAGACTGCTTGGTTAGACCATATGTCAGAGATGAAGCTGAGGGACATAAAATCTTATGTGTAAATATATAAGTATATATATACATAATCTTATTTAATATTTTGTAATATTTATGAATACTGTTCTTTTACAGGAATTAGAAAAAGGAAAATATGCGAATACTGATATCTATTTTTATCACATGTACATTAACAAAGATGTATTATTGCTTACTGATAAGAGAATAGCATACTTAGAACATAGTGATTTATTTGGCGGATGGCGGGTTAGTACATTTTATAATTTTCGTAAACTGAGCAATAAATTAGTTTTGCATAAACTAGACATTCTATTGTTTTCAATAATATAGGTGCATTGGACCCACGCGTGGCAAGAGATGAGCGAACAACCGAAAATAGTTGATAAGGGAGTTCAGATATTTATCAAAGATTCCAGTAAGAAGAAGAAATTAGGATTATTTGGTAGTACAGATCAATCAAAAATAATTTTAATACCTGATTATAATATTAGACAGGTAAGTTGTCTAATTTAATACTAATATCTTTTACATATTTAAAAAAAATTAATTTTTTACAATTTTCACAGCTTCTATGCGATAAAATGCAACAACAAATTAATCAGTACGAGTTGTAATGCCAGAAAATCAAAATAGATAATACATGCAAATATAATTTAACATTTGAATATAGTTAATTGAATTGATATCATCTAGCATCATAAATTTCTATTCGCTTTCTAAGCTGAATTTCATAAATTCTATATATATACATATGTATATTATAACACAGTTTTCTACAAATATTATTCATAAGACTGATACTTGATCAGAATCAACAAAAAGTAGAGAAGAATCAGTATGTATATATAGTATAGTTTTATATTTATTACGCTTTGAATATTCTGGGTTTAAATTTATTATATTTTATACGATTTAACACTGTTTTTATCACAAAACGTGCCAGTTTCTAATTCCATAAATTGTTATAATGTTAGTAAAAGCCACAAGACGCTTTTAATGCTTTTAATTAATCTATATAATCTTACTGACACGTTTTTTGATATTATACAAAATAATTATTATAGTCTTTATTATCGTTAAAAGTTCTTAATCACATTATTGCGTTATAATTTCGCTCCAAAGTATATTATGGTATGTAAAACAAAGTTAAAATACGCATGGACATATTTGAAAATCTAAACAAATATTTTTATCCTATTAATTTGAAACGTAATTTTTTCATAAGGTATAAGATATATTTTAAGTTGATACTTAAATACCTGATTAATTTTATGTAAGAAGTTATATATGCAAAAATCAATATAGAGATATGTCATAGTTTTATAGCACTTAAAAAACACAACTTGAATATTGATGCTTTATCTCTTAAAATATTTCTTGTTAATGTAATATACTTGATATTCTAAAAAATCGCCATCATATGACAATATAATATTTTTTTATCGCTTAATAGTAAGTTTAATAATTATTTACTATATACACATTTACGTATAAACAAAAATTCAAACGCACATCCTATGTTCAGTAACTTCTGTACCTGTATAACTGTGTTGTTATTATATATATATAGACATACAGGATATTTCTAAAGCCGCCGCATAATTTTCTAAAATATATACAAAAATATATTTCCGTTTTTAAAATGTATATTCTTAAAATTTTATATGCACGTAGAATAATCAACTATTTTTCATATAAAACACTAATGCTTATATAATTTTTTATTTGAATTATACTTCGCATGAAACTATTACTCATTCAATCAATTATATGTTTAAATTCAAATCATTACATATTCTTAGAAATACTCTGTATGTTCATGGATAGTGCATAGCTTTTGTTACAAGATTGTTCAGTTAAATGCATAATGGAAGAAAATGAAAAAAAAGAAAAAGAAATCCAAAGTCAGTACACTATACCTTTTACAGCTTATGATAGATATAAGATATGTATATGTTACTGTATAATTATGACTAAGTTTAATGCGATTTAATTAGATTATGTTATTGTTAAAGAAAGATATATCTGTATTGTTATGTATTATTTGTATAAACAAAACTGTATTCATAGGAAAATTAAAATAACTTTTGCTTTCTATTCTTTCCTTGTATCTTGATCATTATTACCAATGTTCAATGAGCGTGATAAGTATATGTGTATATGTATATTTATATACTACTCCAAAAATTTATTTTGTTTGCATCATAGCATTCATTTGTTTATCTATGAATTAAAAGTTTGACATTTTATGTGTGTCTATTATTTTTCTTATCAATGTTCTGAAATTCCGCATCTAAATAAAATTGAAAGGTGAACAACTTTTTTGTAAGTATAAATCTATACAAATTCAATTTTATTAAGATATAGTTGTGTATTAACACATTCACTATGTCCAGAAAAAGTATATGTTTAATATAAAAATGCATTTAGTTGGTATTTCAGATGTATTATATAACTATTAATTTAAATATTTGGTAGCACATTATCAAGACAATTATCTGATGGAAGAGAATCAAGAGGCTCAAAAATTTATACCAGGTCCTCCACAGCTTCCCCCTTTGTATAAAGGGCAGAAGATAAAAACAGTGAGTAACAAAAATTACATATATTCGTACATCTATTTATTTATTAATGATGTGGTTTTCATTAGGGACCATACACTACTACAGTTACGGATGAAATGGTAACTCAAAGAGAAAGGGAGAACGAACAATTATACAGAGCTTGGCGTGAACAACAACGAAGAAGAGCAATGGCGCCAGATGATGATGATTCAGAATATATGGGCGACTTTAAAGATGACACAGTGAGAAGAAGTTTTATTAGAAAAATTTTCTGTATATTAACAATTCAATTACTATTTACCTCTGGCATCATTGCAGTCTTTTTGTTTGTGTAAGCATTATGATTTAGCAATGTTTTAATAATACTTCCTTTATGGATTAAAGCTATGAATTGTGTTTATTTTAACAACTCTATTCCAGGGATGCTGCCAGAAAATTTATGATAATTCATTGGTATATGTGGATTATAGCTATGTACGTAAATAGTGCAATTATATTGCAGCTATTTTAGATATATTATTTAGTAAATAATTCATAATTTTATTAGGATATGCTTCACCATTTCTTTTTGTGCTATATCTATATCTGAAAGAGCTAGACGTATTCCACCTTTCAATTATATATGGCTAACTAAACTGGTAAGGTTCTTAGTCATACTGAAACCTTATTAATTGGATATCTTTCATGCAATTTAACATTCAGTACTAAAAAATTATTATTTACAGACACTTTCTATGTCATATTTAGCTGCTTTTGTATCAGTCTTTTTAGAAGTTGAAGTAATATTGATGGCATTAGGTATGACAACTTTAATTACATTAGGAATAGGTCTTATCGCAACATTTTCTAAGGTATTTAGCTATAAAACTTGTATGACATAAAATAACAGAAAATATCATAAATAATAATTATGAAACAAATAATAATTATAAATAATGTAAATAATGTTACAGTTTGATTTAACAATGAGAACAGGACTGTTGATGATCTTTGGATTGGCTTCTATTGTTTCAATTTTTGTGATAATGATAGTTCTGCTATTTACATATATAAGAGTATTACATATAATAATCTCAGTTATAGGAATGATTTTATTATCAATGGTTAATATAAAATTAATATATATATTGGAAATATTATTTAATTTCAACATAATATATCATACTCTAAGAAAAGATATTTCAAACGTAAAAAGTCATTATTATATGTTTTCTAGTACTTGTATTTTGATGTGCAAACAATTATGGGTGGAAGAAGAATAGAATTAAGTCCGGATGAGGTTGTATTTGCAACAGCACAAATTTATGTTGACATAGTATTGTTATACCAATACGTGTTATTGTTTATGGGTATGATGTATCATCGATAAATATTAAGGATAAATTTACATTATGTCATTAAGAATAACTTATTCTTATTATAGCAGTAATATTTTAGATACAGATTTGAATATCAATAAATAAATGTACGTGAGATATTACACAATAGAGTTGAAAACTATTTTCTTTTTTATGACTTGTCTATATATGTATTTTATTGCTATTGAGATTATTAACTTACGCAGTGTCAATAATCATTTGCTATAAAGCTATAATTATATAAAATTCATAAATGAAAGATTTCGAAACGCTACTATCCCTTAAAATAGCATGTTCTGTCAAGTCTGTTGCTAAGCAACTGTTTGACAACAAAAACCTAACCTATTGCATGTTCAAAACTTCAATTAAAAAATACATATTTTGTAGATTTAAATGAATGTGTAAGTATATAATTAGTTGAAATTTTTAAAAGATGTATTATTATTAGTATCTTATATGTAATAAATGGTATGAGTTACATGACCAAATTATCGTCATTTATGTCATTACAAATCAAACGAAATAAATTTGCAAGGTTGTTTTATGCAGTGCATCATAATGAAAACCGAGGTCTTTTCTACGTAAAATTGGATGACAATTGTAAGATATATTTCATCCGAAAAATTATTATTTTAATAAATTTCTAATATTATTCACGACCCAAGAATTGAGGGGAAAATATGGAACAAACTTGATTTTCATATTGTTAATGTGAATAGTATCTTAAAATATATTTCTTTTTTTCATTTTTTGACCAGCAAGGGCAGTATTACAATACAAAGCTGAGAGGAAGGTTTTAGACATGCAAGTGATTAGTGTACCTTATAGATATACAGGAAGAGGTTTAGCTCGCTTGCTTACAGAGGTAAAATTTATTTTCAAATTTCTTGTAACTTCAAATGAATGTTTATTGTTATAAATTATGCTATATTAATGTCTATATTTGTAGACTGCATTTACATATGTTATTGTGAATTATTTATATATGTACTTGACATGTGAGTACATGCAGAAGTATTATCTTGCAATTAAGAATCCAGCTCTTGAAGAATATATTGTTGGACCACCGCATATTTTAGAAGGACCTAATTCAGAACCTTTAGACCCTGACATTATATATGAATTACCTGATCCAGAAGATTTTTTGATATATTCTTCTTAATAAATATCGTTACAATAATTGCTGCAATTTTGAATAATTATTGAATTAAGCTATCACTTAATGATTTAAAATTTATTATTATTCCTTATTTCACTGATAAAATGGAGGAAATAGAGTACATTACTTTAATTGAATGGTTTTGTCATCAATTTTACTATAATGGCATGTTAGTTTATTGCAAAGAAGCATGTGAAGTGTATCCAGAAAATGAATATCTAAGAATTCTTTTAAGTCTTGCATACATATTAACTGGAAAAGTACAAGAAGCAATCAGAGAATGTTCAAACTTAATGAACAATGCAGATACCACATTGACAGCATTGCTTCTTCAGAATATTGCATATATGAAAACTGAAAATGTTGAAAAGGCCACTATAATACAAATCGAAACAAGAATTAGAGACGAGAAACGAAAATCGTCTTCAAACGCATTAGCTTTAGCAGCCTTAGTGTTGCTTTTATCTCAGAAAGCTGACAAAGCTAGAGATTATGTAGAGAGGGCTTACAAGCTTGATTCATCTAATAAAAATGTGTTATTAACAAAAGCTTGGGTGGATTTATTTATTGCAAACAAAAATGATTCAAGTGAGCCAAACTTGTTTGAAGTTGTTTTAGTACAAGATTCAAAGAATATAAATGCTTTGCTTGGCTCTGCAAAATACAAACAACAGCAAGGTGACTATACAGGAGCAATATCAACATTGAATTCTTTAATTGTACGATATCCTAAATTATGTCTACCCTTGGTAGAAAAATTGTGCAATCAACTCGCATTGAAAGATTGGGACCAAGTTTTGGAGACTGCTAATAGAATAATGTCGATCGACTCGAATAATTTGGATGCAAGAAAAGCACATGCATTTGTATATCTTTGTAGAGATGGAAATTATAATGAAGGATTAAAACATTTACAGTCATTCTTCAGAAATATGATAATTATAGAAACAAAGAACGTGACAGTTTTGGTGAACAATATTCAATTATTTTTACGATTAGCTTGCAAACATCAAGGGATTTTATTGGAGGTTTCTAGGACCATTGAAAAGGCATTACAACAGAATCCAAAATGTGCAGATCTCATGGTGGAATTAGGAAACTTGTATGTTTCACTGGGTAAAGTGAAAGATGCAGAAAATTGGTACAGAAGCGCTGTTCGAATAAACGAATCGTCGTTTGCTGCATTGATGGGATTAGCCCATTGTCAGCTTTTAGATACTTCGATTGATGCCTTGGGCTTGGCACAACAGCAAGTAGATTTTTTGATGGAGATACAGTCTAATTCAGTGGATGCAGAATTGCTTTTTATGTCTGCCAAATTGAGCTCCAATGATTCCATTAAAGCCCTGAATTATTTGAACAATGCAGCTACTATCATATTGGATAACTGTAAATATGTACCATATGGTTATGATTATATGAAAAAATTAAATCCTGATTTATGTTTAGAAATTTCCAAACAACGTTTAGTTTATTCTGTAACAAGTGATGTAACAAATTCTGAGGAAAATGTATCCAATTACAAAGAGCCAAGTTTGTATCTGTTAGAGCAATTATCAGAATCATATCCTGGTTTGAGTATTTCACAATTACTACTGAGTAAAGCTAAAATGCAAAGTGGAAATTTAGAAGAATCTTCATACATACTAAGAAATCTTTTAGACAACGTGGATTCATCCAACGCGGAAGCGCATTTACTAATGGCGCAGATTCTAGCTCGTCAAGGGAATTACCAGTCAGCTTCACAAAGTCTTGAAGTTGGTTTAAGTTACAATTTCAAGATCAGAGACAATCCGATTTATCACTTAATTACTGGCATGATTCAAAAAGAAACAAATGATATAGAGGGCTCAATAACAAGTTTTCAGTCAGCTATGTCGTTAGCTGAGATGCAATCACATAAAAATACTTCAGAAGCTTCAGATATTTCAACATCAGATATGGCAACTTTGTACCTGGAACTAATTTCTGCTTATGGAAAAATAAGACATTTCAATGAGGCAATTGATATAATACGAGATGCAAATATAAAACTTGGGAGTACTTCAGAGAAAGGTAGAATATTAATAGGAAACGCAGAGTTACTTTTAGAAATGGGAGAGTTGGATGAAGCCATTGATTGCTTGTCAAAAGTAACGTCAGACCAACTTTATTATTTGCAAGCACATACACGTTTAGCCGAGATAAATTTGAAACACAAAAAGGATCGTCTCGCTTTTGCTATGTGTTTCAGGTTTGTTTTTCATAAATTTCTACATTTTGTTATATCTTTTTCAATCTGTTGAAATATTTTATTTTGTAGAGAATTGGTTGAACATTGTCCTGGTCCTAAGACATATAGTATGCTTGGTGATGCATATATCTCTATACAAGAACCAGAGAGAGCAATAGAAGCATATGAGCAAGCTTTGAAACAGAATCCTACAAATAAAGTACATATAGCAAGTAAGCTAGGAAAGGCACTTATAAAGACGCATCAGTACACAAAAGCCATAAATTATTACAGAGATGTGATGAAACAAGAGAACTTTAAAAGCTTGAAATTGGATCTTGCAAAGTTGTTCATAAAGTTGAAACAGTATGATAAAGCAGAAGCTACATTGGTTCAAGAATTACAAGGTAAAAATTATTTTAGCTGCATAATTTTATTCTTCTATTTTAATTTTAATTATTTTAATGACTTTTGATATTTCAGACGGTCGACGAGATTCTGATTTAAAGAGCTTAGAAGTGCGTAGTCAGCTTTTACTGTTGCTTGCTAAAACGCGAGAAAAAGCAGATAATATTAATGGTGCTTTGTCAGCATTGAAGGAAGCTAAGGAAAATCAACATAGATACATTCAACGCATGGGAGGTTCTAACTTGGAAGAGGAACAACAACTTCTTGCAAATATCTGTTTAACAATGGCTGATCATTCCTCTTCTCTAAGAGATTATGATCAAGCTATTACGTACTATAAAGAAGCACTGAATCATAAGCCTGCGGATGTAAATGCTTTGTTATCCTTGGCAAAACTTTATATGCAAGTAAGTCGCAAATAAAATGACAATAATTACAATTTACAGTATCATTTAGGAAATTATTAATAATTGTACACTGTAAAATGACAGACAAATAATTTGGATCGATGTGCTCAAAGCTGTACAGCTTTATTGAACGCGGATCCCAACAATGAAGCTGCTTCCATAATGATGGCAGATCTTGCATTTAGAAAAGTTGATTTTGACACAGCAGCATTTCATTTTCGACAACTATTGCTGAAGCAGCCAACTTACTGGACTGCTTTAGCGAGATTGATAGAAGTTTCTCGCCGAATAGGTGAATTTAATTTAAAAATTTAAATTTTGAAATTTGTAATTCCCTAATGCAAGACTTATTTATGATGTAACAAATTTAGGGGATATGGACGACCTTGAAGAATGGCTTCATCGAGCAGAACTAGGAATGAGTGGTGCGAATTTAACACCTGGATATTATTATTGCGCGGGTTTATTAGATTGGCGTAAGGGTCGATTAAATTCCGCGCTTCGTCAGTTCAATTTCGCGAGACGTGATCCTGAGTGGGGTCAACAGGCAATATACAATATGATCGAGATTTGTTTAGATCCGGATGATGATTCTTCCCTCTCTAATGAAATCTTTAACGACGATGATGCTGAATATCAAGACTCTAGAACGATGGCTCTGAAAACAGCCTATCGTTTGCTACAGGTACTAAAAAAAGACCAAAAAGAACATAGTAAATCTATGATTTAAAATTTTTAATAAAATAGTGTGTTACAAGATTTGAGTTTTAAAAATATTACTTTATTATTACAGGAATTAAATCCTAAAGGTAGTCCACATGAAATGTTGACGCACAGATTGTTAAGCAATTTCTTTCTGCTTGCTACAAAGCAAAAATCCAATGTGGAAAAAGCATTACAGGATTGCACTGCATTAGCTAGTCAAGAGGCATTGAGAGATCACGTAGGACCAGCTTTAGGTATGGCTATGGCCCACATTCTTTTAAAACAAACTCCTAGAGCTCGAAACCATCTAAAACGTGTCAGCAAAAACACATGGACCTTTGAGGATGCAGAATACCTGGAACGTTGTTGGTTACTTTTAGCAGATATTTATGTTCAATCCAACAAATATGAATTGGCAAATGATCTTTTAAGACGTGTTTTACAACATAATGCCACTTGTGTTAGAGCTCATGAATTGTCTGGATACATTGCAGAAAAAGAGCAAAATTATCGCGAAGCTGCATCACAGTATAGTGAAGCATGGAAGTATGGTGGAAAATCGAAATTGTCTGTGGCTTATAAATTAGCTTATTGCTCAATGAAAGCGAAAGCTTACGCAGATGGGATAGAAGCTTGTAATGAAGTTTTGAAACAGAGTCCTGATTATCCACGCATCAAGAAGGAGATTTTGGAAAAATGTATTAATAACTTACGTACTTAATAAACAATTGTCTTCATTATAATTATGTCTTTATTTATATATTTGGGAACCTTTTTTTTCTCCATTTCTTGCAAATTAAAACAAAATAATACTATGGTTTATGTCGATATTCGTTTGGTAAATAATTAAATAGAGCATATAAACTTGCAATAAAATGTTGAATGAAAAATTACATTTAGAAAGGAATGATCATATACTTAGAAATTATTTTCGACGTAAAGAGAATGTTTTAAAAGTAGTAGTTACAGATGGTACAACAGATCTTGCACGTGCATTTTTGTATAGAATGTTAAATGATAATGTTTTTGGTGAAAATCAATCTGTCTTTGTCAGCCTTTATGAGTTACCGAACAAGGCGACCTTCTTGGAAAGTGTTGTAATTGAACTCACTTCCTTTAGCCCCAAAGTTTTAAATGGTAAATACCCATGCAGTAATAAAAAGAAAAAGTTTACTTTTGTTCAATATTATTCAGTGCATTATATTAAGTTAAATAACAAGATAATCAATTACTAAGATATTTCAATATCAATAGGCATCAGTTATGGTCATGATGCTTCCATTGAATTTAAGGATGCAGATGTTGTAATTTGTATTGGTTATGCAAGAGAGTATGACTTTAAGGATAATGAATACCTTGAACCATTTTTTGAAGAATACGTTCTGACTTCCAAGTTTTATGTATATTATTATTCCTATCTTATTTTTAATTATTTATCTTATCTTTAATTATTCCTATCTTGTTCAGATATAATATTAAAATTTCCAGTATTTATAAATATTATACCATCTGTAGGGTGAAGTTATAGAAAAGTATGTAAAAAGGGATGCAAGAATTATTGTACTAGGAACTACTGCTGCCACAATCATATCCAAATATGTGAAATCTATTCCTATCAAGAATATAACAACATTATCTTTGCTTAACTTAAATATTGCTGCAGGTCAGGTACTTCTCGTGTTTCTTATATGTGTTTGATATTTAAATAATTTAATTTATTAATGATTTCAATTTATTTTTAAACAAACAGTTTTTTCTTCAAATTTCAGATTGCTGCACGAGCACAGTGTCTTCCAACAGAAGTAAAGAATATAATAATCTGGGGTTCGAATGGCTCGTATAGTTATCCCGATTGCAGATATATGTATTTCACCCGTGGAAAACCTTTGGCTGATGTTTTAAAAGTTTGGATTACTGATGTTCTTCCACAAGTAAGACCTTCGATCTTCTGATATATGAAAATAAGATATTTAATATTAAAAATTGTAATTAAAAAATCAAAATTATTAAACTATATACGTATATATTTCTTTTTTTAAATATTGTCCTTTCAGGATACGTAAAGGTTTCTTAATTTGACCTTCACCGCTTACATTTATTAAACTCTATATACAAATGTGAAAATGTGTATTCATTGTATTTTGGACTTTGTTTTAATCTTTTATTCAAGTTTCAAACTTTTCGAATGTGAATCGTGTATGGAGTTATAAATTGGAATAGTTGCATTAAATTGTTGTAGGATGATGTGAAGTGATGTAGTATAGTCATTATTTTCGTGAAAACGAAATAGAATTATATAGATATAATTATAGATATTTTCCTCCTTTTTTTAGATTATTCGAAATGTTGCTCACAGACCAAGCCTCATTAATTCCATAGCTTATGCATTGGCAGAGCACTGTAAAATCTTATGGAATGGCACTCCAGAGAATGAATGGACTTCTATGGGTGTTATGTCTGATTATTCTTATTCGATTCGATCTGGAATATTTTTCTCTTATCCCGTAATTTGTAAGAACAGGCAGTATGAAATAGTACAGGTATGATAATTATTAGTTAGATCTACAAGTAAATTCATTTGTGATGGTTCATTAAATCAATTTCGTGTTCAGTCGTAAATGTTATTCTTTTTGATTAATTAATTTGTTGAGAACTTTAAGATCATTATTTTAAAGACCATGTTCTTTTCACTCCTTTTTTCTCTTCTCATATATCCAAAATTTTTATATGAATAATAAAGAAATGTAAAATGTAGAAACATAAAAATATTAAAATATGAAAGCATAACTTTTTTGTGTAATTTTACAGGATTTTGATATGGATCGGTACGTTCTGCGGTACATTGTGGATCTAAGTAGGTTGATTTTTAGGGAAATCGAGATTGCCTATGAAATTTGTGGTTTAATATCAATTGATTCTTAATAAGGTATATTCTTCATTCGTGTATAGATTATGCTACGTATTTTATTACGTTTTTACAAGTTACATTTATTTACAAGTATCTTTAAATTATATAGAATCGCAACTGTACGATGTATCGTAGATACACGGAGCCATTATTTGTGCATCGTTATCGTTATTATATCGTTATTACATTTTCTAATCACAAGGTTTCATAGATCTTTCCAAATCATTGAAATTCTCTTTCGTTATGTAAATAATGCTAATAACAATAAATGTAGAAATGTTAATACAGCAGATATTTATATAGAGAGGATCACACAATATGTATACATCACTTTAGCAACAATTATTATTTTGAACAGTTTTTACGACAGCACTATTCTTCTTATACTTGGTAGTAAAAATAAAAATAATCAACGTCGCCAAATGTGTAGTCTACTTCAAAAGTATCAGAGTAATAAAATCTCTTTAGCATTAATATATATATATATACATATATAATATATACTATAATTTAGTATTAATTTGGAGAATAAAAATAATTTCAATGTCATTAAAAAGAAAAAGAAAAAAGAAGGAAAAATAGATCAGTTTGACGGCAGTCTAATTTTTCAAAAGTGATTTTAGAAGAGAATTGTTAATTAAATATAAAAATAAGATACTTCTCTTTAAATTTCAATAACTCAAATTCTAAATTTAAATTAGTTTCCATTAATAATAATAAATCATAATATATAATATGATAATTCCTCCAGGGCTATTATTTCGAATTAGGCAAATATAAAATCCATTCTTTAAATAATAAATTATAAAAATAAAAATAATTAACTTGTGTTTATCAAAGGAACTTCAAAGATCCAGATACATAATCTGCGTTGCAGAAATGGCTCCGCAGGCGGCGAGGGTACTAGCCACGCATACGACGGCTGTAGTGGTCCCAGATTTACTGACGATCGTTCCTAGGCAGCAGGACAGAAGAAACTGCGCCAGAAACACCATAGAGGAGACGATTGCAACGTCCGTGCCAAGACCACGCACTCCCCCGCTTTGAACGGCTTCACCCTCGGCTGTCACCTCGAACTACAAAGTCGACTAATTCAATTTCTCCTTGATATATACGTCTGTTGCATTACTACGTTACGTTATTTAATGACATTACACTTCCCCTCCATTGAGTTTTATTAAATTATTCTTGTTATTTATAAAATAATTCTAATAATATAAAAATTGGATATATTATATGGTACGTATTATTAAACTTCAGAAATTATTAAGATTTATTAAAATTCCGAATGTTATTTGTTACGAGAAAACATGGTTTGTTTTAAATTATATATATTTTTTCATAATTAAGGAGCATTTTGGTCCTAATTCAATCTAAGACAAAATTGTGAATTGAACAAATTTTTATTTTTTTAATCACGACATTGTTAGTTGAATGATTTAAATTTTTTGATCGATTCCTTTGGGATTACTCTTTCAAGATACAAGATACCACTTACTGTTGATGAAGCATGATAATGTGCAACTAGAAGATACGGCATAGTGAATAATGTGGAGTACATAACACCTGCGGTCCAAGAGAATATGATCACTCCCGCGGGATGTTTCGTCAACGCCATCATCATCATACCAGTGCTATAGAACAGCAGACCGCAAATGTATACCCTCCGGGCTCTGTTAAATCACATGATACATTATACGTCTTTTACCAGAAAAACGATTCTTTTTTATTGCAGTCTTTTGTTTAAAAAAATCTGAAGGACTTAAATAAAAGACGAAATAGAAAACTAATTTTTGAATATATAGCATTGATATGAAGAATTATTTTGATAAAAAAGAATCTAAATAGAAAATAAAATGAAATTTAAACTTCCAGTGAAACTATACTATTATTAATTAAGGAATTATTCTGTCAAATAAAAGTTACTTTTAAAAAAAAGAAGAATATGTTTACTTGTAGCGTTCTATGAGCTTCTCGATGATCATTGAATAACAGGAACAGGATAATGAATACATAGACATTCCCCAACATCCAAAGCGAACTCCACTTTCGTATAATTCTCTTTCTTTGCTACCTTCTGGAGCCTATAATTTGCACGAATAATACATTAAACTATACAAATATAAAAGTTCAATTATATACATTATACAAACGTATAATTTTTAAAACTAAGTAATAAAAGTATAATTGATTAATGAATAAATACCTGCGGGTTTCCCCCATAAACAGCTTCCCCAACGAAATCAGTGAAGTACAGGGAATAACATACATGTGCCATCCAACAAAATAAATTAGTTAGGCACACCATACGAAGACTGTGTGGCATATATACGATAGAAAGAAGATATTCTCTTAATGTGGCTTTTGGATTTCCTTCGATACTTTCATCGAAACCATGTTCAACGTAATTTGTGTCTTGGATGGGTATATCTGGTATCATAGGAACTTGGCCAACTCTTTTCTCTGGTTCTTGAACTGGAAGAGGTTTCAGAGCAAACTCCTATGAAAAAGAGAAAAAATATGCAATTATCTTATTTATCATTACTACTTTATTTTTTATTTATATTCTGTGGAACAAATATATCGACTTACATCCTTTTTCGTAGCAATCTCTTGATCATTGCCCAAGGTGCCATAAGAAGCACAATCATCTGTGATGATTTTTTCATGTTCCTTTGGCTGATCCTCCGATTCTTCAGCAGATGCCTGAATTAATTTCGAGAATAAAAAAAAAAATTCTTAAAAAATACAAGAAAACTATCCAAGATAATTCTTTATTTCTAAAGCAATATAAATTAATGGTTATTAATGTTAGTAGTAGTATATTTATTAATATTATTCTTAATAATTAATTAATACTAAACGAACCTTTTGTTCCTGTAACTGACGATATTCGTCACTTTCCAACAATTGCAATGGGATTTCTTTGAAGCTAGTAATGGTACAGGATACACAAATAACAAAAATAATCGTAATTAAAGTGAAAGTAGCATGAAGATGTCCACCTAACATAATTCCTATCGTAGTAGCATCCCAATTAATTCCACCTAGTCCGTACCCCATGAATCCTCCCAAGCCTGCCATTATGGTGAACGTACTTAAACCTTTAGCATGGTCATCTGTAAAAAGAAAAATTTGCAATAACGATTATGGGATCATAAATAATTCTTGTAACCATCGCATCAAAATATATTAATTTTATTTCAATTTTAGTTTAAAACACAAATATAAAATATTTTATTTAGAATAAAAGTTTTGTTTTATTCAAAATAAGTAGTTAAATAATAATTAATATATGTAAACCAAGTCCATTTTATGGTCTCCTAATGGTTGGAATTACAATAAATATCTATCTAGTAATTAATATAAATTGTACGATGAATAATTAAACGATAATAAATATTAGTTAGTGTGTAGATAATTAAATAATATTATAAATAACAACTTTAATTACTTGCCAGGTACAGTGACGTCGAGTAAATAAGCTCTGGCTGGACTTTGACAGGCATCAGCATCGAAATCGAGCAGAACTGTGCCTAGGATTGTGAAGAAAATTCCCCAAGAGTGAGACGGAGGTTTCACTGACTCTTCTGTCGCATGTTTCGCCGTAGTTCGATGTCCTAAGGGAACTGTATAGTTGGTCCACGTAGGTGGAACATCCCCAAAGGCATATCCCATGTCTTCCCCATTTGGAACTAGTATTAATCCTTGAAAATTAAGTAGAAAGAATATCATAAAATAAGTCATTTTTAATAATCGCGTAAGCATACAAAACTTATTTCATTTATTTTATTGGCTATTTCACAAATAAATATTATAATGAATACTGCACTTTGCCATTTACAAATATTTTACATATACTGTAATTAATGTTTTCATTCTGCGCATTTTTCCATTTTTCAATTTTCCATAAACGATTATCATAAATTACACAAAAACGTTTTACCTATCAAAACTCCAAGAGCCAGCAATAGAATGAACGGTCTTCTTCTTCCATATTTTAGTCTGCATCTATCACTTAAACTTCCCAAAATCGGTGTGACGAAGAAACCAATGAGAGGGCTGAGTGCCCAGACGAGGGTCATATGCTGATGATCTACGCCGATTTTTAATAAAGTCGGTGAAACAAACGCTGTTTCTGCGGCGTAAGAAAATTCGATTCCCATCACAGCTGCGGATATTCGTACCAATTCTCCTCGTGTCTTTTTTCTACAAGATATTTATACATATCTATGGTCTATGTTATTTTAGATTTGTCCCTTTTTACTGAATTCTAATATATTACATCATATTATAAGCCGAGAAACTGATGTTTTTTTTCAGAAAATTAATTTTCTAGAGGTGAAAGTATAAAATAAAATATATCCTTTGTATTTTTCTATCGTTTAAAGTTAATTATTTTCAGGACCTTTGCGCGAATAATTGAACAAATACCTGTAAATATGCGCGTAATCATTCAAACTCCTCTCCAATTTGGGTGGTCCTCGTAGATGATTCAAGAACCCTTTAATCCCCTGGTCCATCGGTATCCCATTCTTCCACTCTTTCCACGTCTCCCATTTTTCTTTAAACTTGTCTCTAACATCGTGCACCCTGCCAGCGAAACCCTCATATTCGTGCAATTTATCCACCATGGCTCACGATTTAAACGTTTTCTCTCTTTCTCAGCTAAATGTCCTATCTCTCATTGTGTCACAGAAAATTCAAAGAAACACCAAAACTAATCGTCACTTCGTTAAAATTCTCCATCGGCCCTTATGAATAAATTACGGGTAAACATCGATCAGACAAAGTAATATCCTTCATATTTCTACTATTTCTTCTTTCTCTCCGAAAAAAAAATACGGAGAAAAGGATTGAATCAAGAAACAATAGATATAATAAAAATGAATGACACGAAATAATATCCTTTTTATTCTTATCACTTTCCTTTAAAAGAACGAAAATATTAAACAAGAATACAAAGAAAACGATAATCGAATTGATTATACGGAAATATCAACCTTTACGAATGAACATCGTACAAAATAATATACTCCTTCTCGATTCTTCTCCTTCTTCTTCGAAAAAAATAGCCAGTTTAATTAAACAGAAATTAGCGTGAGAATTAGATTGAAAACGTTCATTTTCGTAGATTTGTCGCGTTCGATAAAAATAAAATAAAATTTCACGAGAAAGAATCGACGCGAAGGGATGTTTCCCGTAGAGGGTTGGGGGATGTGCTTCGTCGACGAGACGCGAGAAACGACTGGTGGTTCCGCAAGCTCGCGACTAAGACGAAAGCTCGACCGACGTCGCCTTTCACCGTGGATACCTAGTTACATACCTAGTCCCTCCATTCGTGTTCCGGTAGGACGTAAAATGAGCTTCCCGTGTACCAAGGGAAACCTACTTATTAGCCAGCTGCTTGTTACTCTTGATTAAAATCGGTTCGGTCGTTTGTTCGTAATTTACCTTTGGAAAAATGTGAAACAGTTTTTTGTTCAGTAAAAGTATGTACACATATAAAATATACAAAAATATACACATAGCACCGGAAAGTATCTGGATGGTATATAATTAAAAAAGAAACTTATAAGAAAAAAAATTAAAAAAGAAACTTTATAGAATAATCATAAGACGATGTCATAATAATATTTTTCTGTACATCGTTCCTCTTGTGGTTCTTCTAAGAATAACAACCTTATACTTATTGATAGTATAACAACATCATACTTAACAATGATCATAGGAGAGAAGGTTTCTTTTGTGACTCTTCTAAGAATAACAACCTTATAGTTAACAATAACCATAAGAGGAAAAGTTTCTTTTTTAAATATCTTTTTGCACATCGTTTCCTCATTCCATTTATGATTCTTTTACGAATAACAACCTTATACTTAACAATGACCATAGGAGAAAAGGTTTGTGACTCTTCTAAGAATAATAGCCTTATACTTAACGATGACCATAAGAGGAAAAGTTTCTCTTCTAAGTAATATTTTTTTTTTTGCATATCGTTTCAAGAAGAAAGAAAAAGATTAGAATGGCAGAAATCGTTATTCAGTATCCTATAAAGATTATATGTGTCTGACATAAATAATTAAATATCGAATCAGCTGCTCCTCTTTCTGTGTCTCTGTGAGACATTTGCTCTATTCTCGTAACACACAGCTATATCATGGTTTACGCGTGTACACACGGACAGGTTTTCAACAATGCTTTTCACCGTTGGTCGTAGATGTAATTTCCGCCGCGGAAATTGCACTTTGTCCATTCTCTCTTTTCCACCAGGATTTTCGATTCGATTTACCACCGAAGGATGTTCTACATATATTCTGTACATTTAGATACAATTTGATAGATGCTCTATGCCTCATCTTCTCTAGGGAAGAATATTTATTTTCAATTGATTTATTATATCGGATATTTATTTACGTTATTATATTATATTTTTAATTTTCTTTTTTCTTTTTCTTTTGCAGGTAACATATAACACATTGGCAAACATATCGAGCTATCGCATTAGTCGACAAGGAAGTCCTACAAAGTAGGTCTTGTTGCGTATGTGGCCTTGGCACGAGCTTCGCCTTTGTCAGAGCTTACGATAGCAATACGCATCGATAATACGTTCATCGGTTGAACGTTTCGCTCTTTTCCTCGATGGACTTCCGATGAAGTCGTTGCATTGTAGCCACAATGGACAACATCGATTTCAGCCTTTCGTTTCTTGCCTGTATACGTTTATTTTCTAGGAAAATTATTTAATCGTGGAAAACGAAAGAGAGAGGGGCAACAGTATACTTGGCGTTAAAAATGACAAAAAGAAATATCACTTGCTTCAATTTTCGAATGCATAATCCCTTCAAATGCAATAGGCTATTTTCAAATTGCAAGTACGAAAGATGTTTCAATGTAATTTCTTTATTCTAGCGCTACACACGTAAAAATAATTTTTCGCGTAATGGAAACTATGTATGCAATCGTAATTTGAATTAATTTGAGGCTGACAAAGTTTCATCAACTATTCTTTATCGTATACTAAAGGTTTTAGTAGGAACGTATTGTTAGTTAGCCTTGCACGAGTCAATGGCAATCTGATTTGTTAATGATTTAAGATTCCCTCTGATTGAAGGCACACGCAAATGCCGTCTTATTTCTTAACGATGTGCCTCGCTCGTAAGAACCAATCTGCGTTGTGTAATCAGGCTTAAGCTTCATCTGAAACGGAATGACACACGGAAATTAACATTTCTTCAGGATTAAATATTATCCTATCCCAATCGCGTAATTTTTCTTCTTTCCGATGCCCTCAAAATTAAGCAAGAAAGTTACGTAATTAATTGGCAGGAAAATTACGTTAAAAGGAAATAATTAAACCAATGTATCAAGAGTAACATCACAGATTTAAGTTGATATAAAAGGAGAGGTCGAATGTATGGTCATATAGAATTTATTATAAAATATTTTGAAGATAATTGGCAGTTTCCCACTTTTCTTGATCCTGTTTTTATCAACTTGGAAGAATCTTTTCGAAGGACGGTTAATACAGACGAAACATCTTTTTCGATCCGATTATTTTATTAAATCTTATTAAATTCTCGGTTCGTTCTTGTAAGACCGCGATAACGATGAAAAGCTGGATTTTCTTACACTCTTGTATGTGCGCAGATTTCGGAAAGAATAATTTTCCTCGAGCTAATTTTGATTTTAACAGGGATAATTCTTCGAAACGAAGATAATTCTTCGGAGAGGACACGACGAAACAATTTAAGGAAATCAGATCTTTATAACGTTACGATTCTTGAAATTTATCGCTTTACAAATTTCTATGATTCTACGAACTTACCAAGGATTAAAATAATTCCTGCGTAAAATTATAGAACTTTGAAGGAACTCGAGTTTTCTGTCGTAAAAAGAGAAGGTAACTAAAAATTATGAGCTGTTTCCTTTTCTCCGAAGAAAATACAATTTTCTTGTCAGCTACCTCGATAAAACGAAACACCAATCAATTTCACGGCGATGATACGTCGTTGATCCTTATTCGATCACGTATATCCCTTTTCTAACGTTTATCCTCGCTATTTATCCTAGTATCTGTCTAATAAACGTTCACAGATTCCAATTTTCTTCACGATAAAGACACGATCGATAAATTTGCGATTCAACTTACCCGAGCTGAAAGTGATTTTTATTGGCACTTAAGCAACCTTTCAATTTTATATCCTCTGAAATATTTGCGACCCTGGTAAGAAGTTACTCGAAATTATCGTTTTTTAAAAATACCTTTCCCGAATGAAAAGTCTAGATAAACGTTTGATTGCGTATACAGAGACTATTCGTTACATCAATTTCGATCTCTATCGTAGACGGTTTCTAGAAAGGGAAACATTCTCGATAATTTTCTAATATCGTTTCCTATCCGCACAAGTTATATCAATACGATAAATTCAACGATATGTGATTCGTGTTTCTCATTGATTCTCTATGATCCGTGACGTTCTCTGTGACGTTATCTGATCTAAGAATATGTCAAATTAAAATCGATTAATCGTGTACACAACGTTACGGTGTAGTAATCTTTAAAGAACGTAACGATTCTCATCAAATCTTCGAAGGAATCAATGAGAAGATGGAGCAAGGTTAACAGGAAATTTCGTGGAAGAAGACAGAAATCGTTCGGTGAACTTCGCTCGCACAGAAATCGAAGAAGGTTCGATGGGCTCGATGGTCTTCGCTCTCGTTTCTACCTATTCAAGAAGTTTTAAATCCGATGGATTCGCTGGGAAAAACGATGGAAAACTAAAGGAAATAATTTACTTATATCGTTAGTCGACTGATTCTCTGTTACAGATTATTTTCGAAATAATATCCGAATCTTCGTGGTAAAAATGATGTTTGGCAGAAGCAGGTAATAGGGGTAAAAATTAAGATTTCTCAAATACCTGTCAGCTATCTCAAGTAACAAATAGGAATCAATCTTAAAATACGAAGAACTTCTTTCGTGAATAAAACTGAAAATGGGGTTTTGGAGCGTGTTCTTCTTAGAAGATCTGCGTGTGTCTTGGTTTAATCCACCACTAATTAATAATCTTCTCATTCGTGTCTCCTTTTTCAAACGGTTGTTACGCGACATAATTCTGGCAATTGTACCAATTATCACAGGGTTAAACGGGCAAACAAGTGTGTTGAAAACGAAGGGAACACCGGTGACAATTATCGCCGACAACAGTTTAATCTTTCTCCTCGAGAGGGTCGGCTCGTTCCTAATTAATTTAATTAACCACAAGAATTAACAGATGAATATTAAACAGGCAATATTCTACATCGCGGTTTTCTACTATGCCTAGGAACAGTTTCTGTTATGTGGAATGAAATTGAAGGCACTATTATTCAAGAAACGCTTTTTCAAAATCAAAATGCAAAATCAAAAATTTCCCATCCTGGTCTCTGAATTCCAGTTCCCTCAAAATCCGTCCAATCTCGTAATTTCTGTATCTTTAGTTTCTATTGTCATCATTCATATTTCACAACAGTCTTGTACAGTGTTTGATTTAGTTTTTCTAATTGAGTCTGAATAGCTGAGTAAAGTAGTCTAATGAAGAGTTAAACTAAGTACCATCGTAGATCTGTAAATTCTATAAATTTTCTATCTTCACCCACGATCCTCATTCCACTCCTAAAATTCATTCAATCTCATATTATCAGATATCTCCATTATTTCGTTCTTGCAAATTTATTACGTTTCTATAAACTGTCCATCCTAACCGCCTAATTATCTTTCTACCCCTAAAATCTATTCAACCTCATATTCTCCAAATATTCATCGTCTCTGTTCATAACTTGTCGATTTCTAGACTTTCCAAATTTTCAAATGTCCAAATTTCCAAATTGCCAAATTCCCAAGCTTCCAAATAGTCAAATTTATAAATCTTCAACTCTTTAAGTGTCAAAATTTCCGCATGATATACGAAAGTTTAAAAAATCGGGAGGACCCCAAAAACAATAGTAACGTGTAACTATAAACGTGAATTTGCTTCACGGTGGTTTGCTTTCGTCGTAAATACCAAGAACGACGAACAGAAAGAAATCAAATATAGCCCCTGGTGTGTTTTGAAAGCAAGGAAGAACGAAGAGAGAAACGATGTCCTCCGACGAATCGACGTTAATGGGAAAACCTACACAAACGAAATAACCTTTCATAAGCATTTTCACAGTTCTTATTTATGGCACGTGTGTCTGGTGCCAGCTGAATGTCTCTCTCTATCTCGATGTTTCTTCGGAAGCTCGGACAACGACACACCGATGCTCTCGTCTAATTTCGAAGCTCAGTCAACGTTGTGATCCCAGGGCTGATTCATCGTGTGTTCGATCAGTTTCTCTGTGATCCTTGATGAGAGGATATGACAGGGAAGTGGTTGAGACTTTTGCTCTTTTGGCTGCTTTAAATTGAGAAGAAGAGGAAGAAGAGGAAGAGAGTGCTAGAAAAATATCTTTTCTAATAGAAGAGATAATTTTTCTTTTTGTATTCTTAATTTTAACTTTGCTGTGAAGACAGTTTGAGGAAGTTTGCAATGGTCGATGTAGAAATTGAGAATGAAACATGTAAGTTGGGTCGTTTTTGGATTACTATATTGCCTTAGTTACATAAAATGTTCCTTTCGAGGAAAAGCGAAATTTGATTGTTCTTTTGTATTGTATTTTGTTTTGTAGTGTACAATATAATTTCAACCAAAGGTAAAAAATATGGGGAACTAAATTTCTCAACATATGTTGGGAAATAGAAAAGTGTTAGACAGAATATTTCAATCTGTAAACTTCAAATTTTCTATATTTAAGAGTTTCTATCTTCCTTTGTCTCTGTCTTCAATATAAAGAAGTTGGTGTACTATTTTAGTGTTCTCAGTCTATCGATATATATTGTCAATATTTCAAAGTTCTCAATTCAAAAAATCAATGTGTATTGTTAATGCAATATTGTCAATATTTATTGACAAAGCGCATTTTCATTGAGAACCTTGAAATATTGATAATATTCCTGATCGTCTGAGGGCATTCTTACGAAAAGTTCATTATATTGTTTATTGTTCAATTAGATTATGCAAAACATATTTTGCTTTAATTGGATTACACTGCGTTTTTTAATTGGATTATGTAAAACGTTTTTCTCTTTATAATTCGATTCTTTGTCTGTCATTGAAAAAGAAGATAACGTATGTGGTATTCTTCTTTATAATTATAGCACCTTTAATGGCACATTTCTGCAGGCTTAATTGAGGAAAAATGCAAAGCGTAATGAAATAAGAGATCTTTTGATTACGACACTTCAAGACAACATATAATATTTGAATACCACCTATGGTATTACTGAAAATTATTTTTTACCTTTATATATTTTACTTAATAACAAAAATAATAAATTTTGCTAAAATAAAATTAGTAAAACAGTTTTCCTAATAACACAGCGAAACAAATTTAAATATAAATAAAAAGTTAAGAATATCTGTCTATCGATAAAAGATACTATTTATACCAATAATAACTAAATATATCAATACTATTAATCAATCGAGCACTGATTAATTTTGTATAATTAAAATGTACTAACATAGAAAGTGTCTATGCTTCGTTTTATGATTTGCAACATCGCTAGTTATCAGAACTTCCATGCATTATTCGTCATTTGCAAATCAATTAAGAATTGATATTGGAATTGGTATTGGGATTAAATTGCCTCAATATATATTTAGAAGTCTTAGATCATCGATTACTATCTATTGCAGCATCTTCAATCTAAAGTAATGTTAATGAATTACACAATACTAAGATATCAATGAATTAGAAATTTTAATTAGCAAATTATATCAACATTTATTCTAAAGAGAAAGAAAATCAAAAGATGAATATTTAAATAACAGAAGACATTGCTGTTCTTTCAAACATCCAAATTTCGAAATTTTCGAATCTCTAAATTTCTATATTTCCATTTCCATATCCATATTCTAATATTATTACAATTAATTAACGATCGCTATTATGATGAAAATAGAAATAAAGAAATAAAAATTGTTTGTACGTCTACAGCATTGTTATACTGGAATAACATAATAAACGAATGAAAAGAATAGGATGAGAATTCTCTATCTTGGTCTTTCCACACATTGCAATGTCAAGGATGCTGAACTAGAACTATCTAAATTGCTTTTAATTTACCATTCTCGTTGATTTATCTAATGAAATAAAACATCTCGCAGCGTTTACGACTTGTCTTTGTTTAAGAGCTATATGTAAAAATATAGATATCAACGTAAATACAAACGTCAACATTTTTTGAAGTTCCTACCTTAAAAAAAAATTCTTTCGAAATTTTTAATTTGCGAATTTTAAATTTGCGAATTGTTCAAATTTCCAAGTTTCCAGGAAGCTTTCAAACTTCCAAATTTCCGAATCTCCAAATCTTTAAATACCCAAACTTCCATACAATATGTGTTATATTTGGAAAACAAAGAAAACTTAAAATGCAATAGTAACGTCATAATAACGAAATAAAACAGTATCATGGATACAAAGAGATATCGTGGAAACGATTTCTAAAAGCATGTATTTACGAGTATGTTTTATCGTGTTGCTGGCGGAAGCATATATTTCCTGTTTTAGTATACAGCTCGTATATCGTGCACACAGAGATGCACTTAATGCAAATAACAATGATAATATGTCGTTGTTATGTGATTAAGTCAAAAGGTGAAAAAAGAAAGTGAGATACGGATAAATTAATAAACAATAATAATGTCTGTCATTGAACTTAATCCAAGTGACAAAGACGTTTCGCATCTTGACTTTAAAAAATAGTAATCTAAAAAGAGAGCTCTTTGTCGCAGGAGAAAAGTCCAAGTAGTTGTTCTATAATCTACATCGATTTATGGCAGAGGGCCAATAGCGAGAAAGAAGAAATTCTTGAGCAACAAACAAGATGTGTAACAAATGAAATTTACCAAGATAAAATGAAATAAAATTCGATCTGGATAAAACCTCATGAATATGTAACAAATCTATAGAAAATAAAAAAGAGAATGAACCGTAGAAGATGTAAAAATTATTTAAAAATAAACAAATAACTCCGATCTAATAAGAATATGTAACGATCATTGTCAATATGTGCAATTTCTTTGTTCAACTTTATACAAATATTTTTTTTTAAGCCATTAAGAGCCTATCTTCATTAAGATGAATGTGAGATTGGGATATAAAAATTCGCAATAAGATGAAATATTATGAAATTTGTATGATTTCTCGTTTAAAACGACCGGTACGTGGTAAATGGATAAACCTGTAGAGGCTGCTAACTACCTAATGGCGTGGCGTGCATGAATTATTAGCGGGCAGCATTTTTATCATCAAATAAACTCGTTATCGAGTGATATAATAATGCAGCGCGCCAATAACAATTCGCAAATGAACTAGAATGAACAGACTCGAACCGATCCGGTTTATCAGTACGTGTTCCTTTTGCATTTTGCGTTTCTACGTTTCCTCAAGCGATTCTCTTCATCGAATAGATTAAAAAAAGTTAAGAAAAAGATCTTTCGACCTTACATTGTGTAAAAAACAAACGTGAATATTGCTTACAGATATAGGAATCTATGTGCAATCTATGAAATCTAAATTTTTGAAATACATATGTATTTATACTTGTACATATATGTGAATATTATAAGAAAATACAAAAAACACGAAATGTGTTTAACGTTTATTATATGAGGTCTATTGTACGAAATATAAGATTTATGAGATCTATACATAGGTCTCTAAAATTGAATGAAATGTTAAAGCAGTTGGAGTATAAGAATAAATAAGCTTTAATAAAATTAAATGATGCATAAAAGCGTCAAATATCGATCTATATGTTATACGATTGTGCATATCAGTAAGTAAGGTACGATATACAGGATGATGCAAAAGTTGATATTTGAAACGAGGATCTTGCTTGTTTCATCTCATATCACGTATAAATCTTTCTTTCTTTTTACCAAAGATTTACACGGCCGTAATTCTTCCAAATGCAACACCAATTTCTATTCTAACTTTTACTCTATATAAATTATTGAAGATTTTTATCGTGTAAAATATATGGTACGAAACAAAATTACTTAATCTACTTAATCGAAATTTGTCGCAAGTAGTCACCTGTGACCCAAAAAGATACCAATCAGATTACATCGTGAAATGAGGATTCGTGAATCTCTTTTAAGCAGTTACGCTTTTTCAGGCAATACGTGATGTTTGTTATTTTCAAACAAAAAAAATGCCAAACATATCAGAATTTTCGATATACTTTCAGACGTTAGTAATCCAGGGATTATAAACAAAAAAAAAAGAAAAAAGAAAAGGAAAGATATCGATCAACGTTTTCTAATCCATAGATAAATTAACGTGTATTATCAATTTTTATATCAATTTGAAAAATTCCACTCGTCATACGAGAAAAAGAAAGGAAAAAGATGAAGTGAATATTTTAAAACAAGCATTACATAACGTAAGCAAAGGAATGAGGAAATAAATTTCTAAAAAATAATTTGCAGTTTTCTGCAACCTTGTATAAATAAACAACGAACCATCCTTCAAGATGCAATAGCATCGTTGTGTTCTTGACATCGTTTCGATTTAACGTGTTGGCACGCGCGCAAAAATAGTCAATGGTGAAATAAACCCCGACGCGACTGCGTTTCGTTTGTTCGATGGAAGTTGAGAATGCTTTCGGTCAAACGATGGTTTCCCCATCCTTTTTCGTTTTCTTTTACTATTTGTTCGAGAAATTCGTGATCATAATCAGATTTTAATAAAATATTTAATACGATGTTTATTACGGAAATTGATTATTTAAATGATATTTGGAGTACTAAAATCATACTGTTGATCCACGTTAAAATGAATTGTACTAAAATATTGCTCACAATGAAATAATCGAAATAATTGCATAAAAATAATGTTTCTAAAAAATGTTAAAATATTATCGTTAAACCATATTAAAATATATTAATTATTAGAGCGTCACTTAAATGAAATGTTAAGGAAGGCATTCCTTATTTTAAATCGTTATTTAGCGTCTTTATTGTTAATTGCCACCTGATTTTGTAATTATATATAACTTTAGAATTTGCGTAGAAAAGTCGTCGAATCGACGTATGTATGTCTGCGTTTATCAGTTTAATTGCTTTTATCAGGATCGATAAGGCTGTAGTTGCAAACCTAAAGCGGGCTTCCCTTAATTAGTGTGATTTATATTTATCAAACGATTGCGAGGTGTCTAAATCATCTGAACAAGACTCTCAACAGCTAGATTTATCGTTTGTTATTAGATCGTAAACAGGAATCCTTGTATCTCGTTTCTTCTCTTCTTTCGCCAATGACTGAGAATGTGATTCACTCTTCACGCTAAAAAGATGATCTGGAAGATTTTCTTTTTCGTGTTTTCGACACAGAGATCTTCGTCATTTTTACACATATAGTATGTAACAAACAAAATAGAGCTATTTGTATAATGCCTGTTTGAATTTAAATAGATTAGAATGTATAACTATAAATTATAATCTAGAATCACCATTGAAAAATATATATCGCTTTCTTACAGTATGTTTCTTTCTTAAAGTAAACTACTTCCAAATGTAATTAAATCAAATTTATGAACAAGAAGAGTAATGCTTATAAAATAGGTTCAAATGTTCTTCTTCTTTTTTCATATTTAACTCTAAACCGTAGGAAATCATCCTTCTAGTCAGGACACAATTATTAATGATAAGACGCATTTGTAGGATACAGCACAGTGTCGTATAAATCAGAAAGAGCGACATAACTGCTTTGCATCGGCCAAATTACGAAGATAAACGAATAAAAGTTTCGCAATTGGTCGAGAAATGTCTCTGTAACATTTTCATAGTTATGACTCAAAAGTTGCATTTTTTAAACTGTGTCGTTTTTCTCGCAAAGCTACGATATGCAAAAACGAAGACTCTACTCTACTTCATACGGAGTGCAATGAGAATTTGAGCAATTCGTCTAGAGTACTAAGATAGTGATACGAGCTACTAGTAATAAGGACAGGAATAAAACTCAAAGACATGGTACAGATCAACGCTACATCAAAGAAAGATTGTTACTTATATACATATATTTAGCTATATTTATTCATGAGAGAATGATGTTATTCCTTGTGTAAAAATAAGCGAATGATGTGGAATAAAATTTTCTCATATTTGGTTTAGTTTTTAAGAAAATCGAGTTTGAAAATTGATCAAGTATACTTGAATATGGCTAATTGCGGACTGGACAGAATTAGATAATCGGGACAGGATGTCGTTCTACGTGTGAAACTAAACAGAAAACGTGGAATATTATTTTTCCGTTTAAGAATTCATTTTCGAGAAGATGGAGTCTGAACATGTTTAATTAAAAATCGGCCTAGTACATGCGCATGATAAATTTTCCAATTTCTTTGTTCATAGGAACCAAGTCGAAAATGAAAAAATATTATTCTATATTCTTATACAAAGAATCATATGTAACTAACAGTAACCAGTATTTGTAGCCAGTTTATTTCCTAAGCATGTAACGAGCGAAAGCTTAACGCGGAAATAATAATAATAATAATAATAGTAATAAAGATACATATGTAAAAACGAGCAGAAGATAGTAATCGATCGAATGTCTTAAAATGGAATTTCCTGGTGCCATAAAACACGAGGATTTAGCCCGCAGTCTAATTATATGCGCTCCGTTACATGTTCTGTTTTTTTTTTTCGTCGCGCGTAAACCGGCATTGGACAGGTTTTCTACCATTTCTATCTCTCCTTTCGTTCGACTTTTTCAAGCGGAATCAATATAATAGGTGAACGCGTTGCTCAGAATTTCGATCTCTTAAATCTGTCGACACGAAATATAAAATCTAGATTTCTAAAATCTCTTACATGAGATGCAGAATCCATGAAATGTAGATTTTTGAAATCTACTACATGAAATATGGAAAATGACGTAATTTTGCGTTAACTACTACCAATGTGTTGAAAACATATTCGCTGTAGTGGAAAAAATAAATTCTTCACTGGTAGTACAGATATATTCATGAAAAATTCAGTAGCTACAATGTCCTTGTAAAAGATTATTTCATAACGCAGATGCATAATTTCAAATATTTCTTAAATATTTTAAGTCGCCTCCTTCAATAATTTTCTAGCAAAAGAGAAACCTTGTTTTTATTTTGACAGCCGATGGTCATGTACATATTTTAAGCTCGCATACTTATAGCTTCTCAGTCTATTCCACAGTCTTATCTTTAGTCCTTTTCTGATAAAGAAAGAATTTCGTTGCTGTTAAAAGGACTGACCAAGGAAGTAACAGTTATATTTAATAGAAAAATCTAGCAAAATTTTATACGATATGTAAGATAGATCGAAAAAGAAAAGTTGGCATAAGTAAACATTGAACTTCAAGTGGATATTTATCTGTGCGTTTCATGCAACTTTTCCAGACTTTAATCGGGTAGATTAGTTTATCTCAATTGCCGTGTCCGATGCACTATACTAAAACTAAAACACACTATACACACACGTGAAACGTAAACACAGTATAACTAAATTTCTGCGCTATCTATATGGTTAATTAACGATAATGTTTAACTTCGTCACAATTCGAAAGAAACAAGCACCTCTTCTCAAACTTATAAAATAAAACAAATGAACGAAGAAACTTGTGAAGCTATGTAGGGACAATGCGAGTCAACGATTCTCGGTTTTTTTTCGACAAAGGTATCAAATCAAAGGTATCTCGTAGCTCCAGCTATTGGAATTGAATATTTAATTATTTTAATTTGGTTTTATATTATTTGATTAAATTATAATTATCGCGGTAACCTGGATTTATGTCCTAATTGGCTTTAGAGTGAACGACGAAAGTCGAAAAATATTATTAAACTATATCACATAAACCATAACTTTGTTGCAAAATTAATCTATTAATTAATACGATAATAGTGCAGATTATATATGTATAAACTTTCAGTTTTCGACTAAGATTCCTCGTTTTCGTCCTTGCAAATAAAGTATCGTTCATAGATTATTGCAAATATGAAATAGACGGAAACGAGTTAAAACAGGCGATTGCAATTTGCATAAAATATGTATAAGACAAGAACGAAGAGCTAATGATTTCATTGCTTGAACGTATATCAAATGAGATTAATGAACCAATTAATAATCAGAAATTATCATTCAGCCAGATCATTTTCCAACTAAGTATATTTGTTCCTTACGTAAGTAAGATTTGAAATTCGAAGAGACTCGAGCTTCCATTCGGTATCTACTATAATCGACGTCATTCTTGGAATCTTCCTCGTTTAATCTTTCATTCTCGTGGTATAATAGAATCGGAACTGCTACTTCAGCTACTCGACTTATTTCGTGACAGAAAATGGTCGAGATTAATTAATTATCAATTAAATAGAGTAGATTAATTTGGCTTCTAAGTAGCTCATGTACCTATTTGTTTCGAAATAGAAATGAAGAAGGAAGTTCGTGGGAGTTTATGGGGGTTGTAAGTAGGATGGGTGTTTCATGGAAGAACAAGGGTGAGTGAATGCTCTTTGTACGAGATGTAGGATACAGAGAAACATCTGCGAGTGCATATATGCCTAGATGAATGAAAGGCAACTGCGAATGACGTCACTGTTTGAAGGTTGATGTACGGAAGGCGAGGTATATCGACATCGCTTACACTCGACATTCCTATCCAAAAGTTACTTTTCTCAGAAAAAAAAAGAAAGAAAGGAGAAGAACCTAAGTCCAAATGAATTTGACTTCTCATTTTGCTTCTATGATAATATATAATCGTTATAAAACAAACATTCGCAACAAATAAAAAGATATATATAAATACTCGTGAAGAATATGATAAAAATGAACTTCCGCTGGACGAGGATTAAGGAAATCGTGAATCAAGGAATTCTATGGTCATCTTCGTAAGCCACCGATGTAAAAAGGATTATGGATCGTAAGCCGCTATTCGATAATACAGTGAAATACACATAGAGCGACAAAAATACAGGATCTTCTATATGTGTAATAAAAAGAACATCCCCTCTTCGCAGATATCGCAACAAAATGTTTCTGATTTGGTATGACAGGAGTTGCAATTCCTTCAGAACGCTGCGAAAATACTTGTTCGAGAGGATCCATCTTTACGATCGCGCTTGTCGTCGATAGAAGCAATCAATTTCCGGCTATGCGAGGGATCGCCAAATGACGAACGAATCGCTCGTCCACCCTTGCATTTCTAAATTTCACTAAGGCGGAGCGCTCGCTCGTTTCATCTAAACTCTAAACGTACCATTGCAACGTTCTAAGAATGCACTAAAGAACGCTTGTTCGATTCTTTTAAGCGTTTAACGGCAGAAGTAGCGTGCGATTGGTTTCATGAAGTATTCTTGCAAATGTTCGGTTCGGTTCAAATGACGAGGAGGAACTGACGCGATGTGCGAGTTTCCGACCACTTTTTATAACGGAGATAAGAAACAGCCGTTCGAGCAGCTGGCGAGCAGAAGGCTCACACGCGAAAGATAACCGAGAATATCGAAAAGCCTAGCTAAAGCCTATGGAACGGCGGCAGCAGGTTTATTGTCGAGAACTGTTGAGGGGGGCGGCGCAGTCGGTCGGCCGATCTCGTGGCGAGCGAAACTCGGCGACCGCGGACACTCGGTTTAGGTCGGTTCGACGGTGGTTCGACGAAAGCAAGGACGCGTTACTACCGTGCTATTATACCCGCTAGGGAGATCAGCGACACAGCACAGCACAGCGATGCGTTAGTTGCGCGCGCGTACGATGTCGGGCGATATCGCTCGATTCGAGAGCGAGCCGGCCGCCTCCGACCCGCTAGTGTCGGACGCCGTTTCCACGTTGCAAGGTAACTCTTTTTCTTCGCGTACGTCGCACGTTTGTTTTGTGCCCTTTCTTTTTCTTAACGCGCGTCTAAGGGATACAAGCAAGAGCATTCGCTCGTGCCCATTTAGTGCAAACTCATTTACACCAAAAAACGTTTCCCCGCAACGAACGCGAACGAACGTTCGAGGAGATTAGACCGAGCATCTATAGAATACGCGATAGTTATATTCTCGGTTCGATCTTCGCTCGAACCTGTGACAACGATGTTCGATGGATGGATTCGGATGTTTATCGTGAGAAATTTGAAAATGCAAAAGTGCGCAGAGTCTCGCGTAGTACGTAGAAATATACGAACTATTCGAGTACAATATTCGCTATAGCGTTTAGTAAGTAAAACGACTTCTTACCTAGATTGCATTTTATCGTAAAACCAAGATCCAGTTCCTAGGCTATCAGGCTGAAACAGATAAATAGAATACAATAGAATAAGAAGATTCTTAGAGCATTCGATTCGACGAACAATGATCAAAACGGCATTTACGTTTCAATTCTGCACGTTCTTATATTTGCAAATTTCCCATAAATGCATACAAATGCATAGTCTAGTTATAGATAGATACATATGTATGTACATATATCTATAGATATATAGGATGAATTATGATCTCGAATAAAAATAAAGTACAACGGGCAAATTCTATGACTCGAAACAAGTGGAAATGATGTCTTATGAAGAAATAGCTTGGAAAATTTAAACGGATTGCTTTTACACGTGATGGATACTTTGTATGTTTCCTTCCACTATAAATTATTATACCACATGTGTTTCTGTATCGGATATATAAAAGTTTACTTGTTATTAGAAGCTGTGACATTGTACTAACTTCAGAGACGATGGTTGGCCGAAAATCATAAAGTTTATCATACAAGAATAACGTAAACATGTTAAAGAACAGAATGATGCTAGAATAATTACTATGACGCAAAAATATTATTATTTTTGCCAAATATTACATTTTTATCGCGCAAACTTTATAATAACAATATTCTATGAAATTCACAAACAAGTATGATTACAATCGCTGTAATAAAACGGCATTGACGCATTGCGGTATTTGACTGGCAGTTTGAGAGATATTTGCCTGGCCCGTTGCTTTTGGTGGTTTATTTTTATCTGAATTGCTTTACCTGCTTCTTACTTGCGTCAATATAGCATAACGATTTGCTTGCTATTGAAAGAACTGACACTGTATTATGAAGTTAAAAAATTTATTTACACCAAGTATCAGATGCACGTGTAGGCGCCTTTTCTTTTTTCTCGAAGATGTACTCTCATTTGTACCACAAATTGGAGAATAGTAAATTTCAAAAAATAAAATTGGAAGATCTTGAATTCGAATTAGATCTCTTTATACAACAAAATTGTAACATTTATTTCTTTGGAAATATTCGTGTGTTATTTTATATTATTATAATAATAGATAAATAATTACCAGCGAAAACAAAGAAACATCAATAGCGTTAATAAAAAATTACTATCAATGAGTTATAGCTATAAGAAACAAATATAATCAGTCATAGGTGTTACCGATGTTGATTTGCTGTCTGTCTAATTCGAGCTTAATCTGACTACTGTTGATGCACGGAGACCAAAGGAAAAGAAAGAAAAATTCCGATATCTAGTTACCAATGCTGATGATTAATCTAAAAAGTCAGCGTAATCTAAGACTTAATTCCAAAGACTAAAACAGAGCGGTGTATTTAAATTTTATTTAGCTTAACTCAATATTATTTTAATGGCTCACAACTTCAGCAAAAAAATCGTGCAATCATGATCGGAATTCAATTCGAAGTTAATCCGCGTTTAAGCCAAACTTAATCAAAAAATAAATAACGATCGTCACATCTAACGCGATATAATCTAAACGTAACACGAAATTGTTTTTGTCGTATCAAAATTTCAAAACAAGCAACGGCTTACAAATAATTATCTACATAGATATTTAGTTTTGGCTCGATCTCTCTGATTAAAGATCTCAGGCGGAAACTCGATTAATCGCTAATAGTAATAAAAACTAAATCGCAAATAAAATTTTAATCACGTTTAATCTCGCAGAATAATCTCGACTCAAATATCGTGCAAAACTTAATACGAAGTCTAATCTTTGTCTCAATGTTGGACTTAAACTCGACCTTCTGAAGACTAAAACAAAAGAATGCATTAACCCAAACTTGTACCCATGTTAATGTGTTAGAGATATAATTAGAGATATACGTAATTAGGTCATTTCCATAAAGAACGTTGTGTTTATATAGAGACCGGTTCATTGCCATCGACCAGCGCAATTATCTCGTAAACTCTACGTTATTCGATAAAGTATTGGGTTGACAACTAAGTGATTGCGGATTTTGTCAATACCAACTAATAACAAAACCCGTAATCACTTACTTGCCACCCCAAAAAATTCTTTTTTTTCATGAGCTTTGCCAAATGGATGATAAATTGGTTCCTAAACAGATATTCCTCTCGTCTAGCAAACACTCGACGAGTATACTCGACGTATTGCGAATCTTTACGTATCTTCGTGCGTCTTTGTGTATTTTAGATACATTTTAATGGATTATCGCTAATAAAGGTCAGAGAAGCGTAATGTATCAAAGGTGACAAACAAGTGTGTAATCCCAGTGTGTTGCAAGAACAAAGAAGTGTTTTGAGTAGCGTTGCGAACTGCTACAAAGACGCGAGCGAGAGGAACGATTTATAATTTATAGGCAAGAAAAGCCTTCGGAAAGACTTGGTACGCTTTTGTTTTCAACGGATCGACAGAGGGCCGTAGCACATTCGAGGAATGTTTTTATTCTTGGAATGAACATATGATCACGGTGGCGGGTCTGACTTTCACGTCAGCCTGTACGGTTTCTCATTCCATCTTTCTTTCTTCTATCTCCCCCTCTTTCTCTCTTTCTCTCTTATTCTTTTTATGAGTAACCGCGTTATTTTCTCGTATTCGCAGGCACCAAGCAAACGGCGGAAAGCGTAGCTCAAGATGCCGTCGACCAAACAGGTATGCGTTTCTTGGGTTTTTAATTTGAGGATGTTGAAGAGCAACGGTGGATTGACTCGAATACGATTGAATTTTTATTTTTATGATAGTCGTAATTTTTTCGTTATTTTATAACATTATTTTATGGTTTATAGCTTATCTCTATAGCGGGCTATCATCTTTGCATTGATCTAAAGCATTAATCTAAATACAATTGAACTTTTTAAGGGACAGTCGTTTGGTGTTGTTGTAAATGAGTCAATCGAAGGCCCCGTAACCTAATAAAGGGGGAAAAATACTACTACGAATAGAATAGAATAGAATAGAAACGAAAGAGAAAATAATTTTGTATATATAGAAATGTCTATTCTCATCCGTTTTTCTCCAACTTAATCTCTTGTATCTTATTTGTATATATGTTCGCAATTCGCAATATCAAGTATGAGTATACAACTATAGATGCGATTTATTCTAATGATTCGTGGTATCTTTCCACAGGGTTTGGCAAGTTTAACCTTAAGGTTATGGCCGTCTGCAGTCTGATCTTCATGAACGTGGCTTTTAGTATAACAAGTATCGGTTTTGTATTACCATCAGCGGCATGCGACTTCAGAATGACCACTGTTGACAAGGGACGCATGAGCGCCGCCCCCATGTTAGGTAACACTCGAATAATCAGCATCTTATTAACTATATATCAATGTTCCTTCCGGCATATCAACGATATCATTAACTACTTTCATTTTTGCATACACACATGACAACAACAATCCTTGTCTGTCGCTGACATTTGCTTGACAATTATTTTATGACCACGTAAGAATTTTATGATTGTGTTGTTTCAACTGTAATAATCTATTTAATTTAATTACAAATTATATTTTTTTATGGGTTTACCGATTTTTATTAAATCACTAATCGTTCTAATCGCAATTGTTATTTGCAAATATGAACGAGGATCATGTAATTTATTTTTAACGTCATTTTATATATTGTTGCTTGTAGTTGGGAAATACATTTTTTGGTATCAAAAAGAAATGTGAAATAAGAAATACAAGTCTGTCCTAACCCGGAGGGAAAGGACTTATAAAAAACAAATAAACAAATAATAAGATGATAATTCTTTAATAATTCTTGTTAAAAGAAAGAAGATATGTCACTTACAAAAGTTCCATTTTCGTGCTTTAATATGGCATATTTGCTTCGTATAATGTTTCTTTATTCGATCGATATCACTTTAATACTGTTATCAAATATGAAAATAGCCTATATATATTGCATTCACCTTATCACTGGAATGAAAATGTGTTGCGTGCCTTTCCGAGGCTCGCAAACGCCACACGCCCTGCAATCGATTTCCATGGTGTTTCGTCAACACGTTGCGTTGCTTACATTAGCTCGAACAGGACATCAAACCGCGTTCCTTTCGAGTTACATAAAAATCCTTGTGAAATTCAAGTTATTTTCCACTCGTTCAAGCCTTCTCACTTTCCTTATTTATATACGGACAAGCAGATATTCGTGCAAATATTTATATAAATAATGGCAATCATAAACAATAGAATTATTTTCATAAAAACGATTAGAGGAATAAAATTTAAATAGAAATTTGTTGTACTTAATGAATATTATAACAGATGCTGAACTTTGTATATTTCATATACTTTTGCATATTACGTGCATTTTTGCATTTTTAAATTTCCCGTAACTGCATAAAACAATTTCGCAGTCTATTTCTATCGAATCCAGTCTTTTTCATCCATTCATTGCCGTTTGCCATCGTTCGTTCCTTTGTCCGTGTTATTCCACTTTATGCGGTATAAATATTGATGACGATGTATTGGATTTAAATTTTTCTCTCTATTTATTCACCTTTATCATGATTCACTTCATTGTTTAAGTCGTTTCTGAAGATAAAACGGCCTATTCTCTCTCCTTCGTCTCATAACTCAATTAGTATAATTTGCAATATAAACACACCTTTATATTTCCATGAAATTTTAGCTTCATTATAATAATTTATTTCATATTACCGCTTCGTTAGCAATGTGAACAATAAATAGTATTAATAATATCCTTTAATTTCTATCGAATTAATACTTTTTTATACATTTGTCCATCACGCGCGAAGACCTTCTTTAGCATCGTCCTTTTTAAAGATGACAACTAATGTACAAACACTAATTTGCACAAAGAAAAGCTACACGACGAGATAAAGTTGATTCATCGCGGTGTTGATGAACGTACGAGAGGAAACTCTTGTGCAAAAGTATCCAGACACCAATGCTCTTCAAATGGAATGCGACATAAATTAATTGAATCGTAATGCGCGAAAACCAGGGACGTATCGTTAAAATGTCCATACAACGTTCCCACTTTGTCAGGAAATTGATTTTTCAATTAAAATTTTCTACACAGTTGAACATATCGATGTTGCAATATTTATAGCTTTACTTTTATATTCTTTTATCACTTAGTTCTTCATACTATTTGATTATCTAGTCGGTTAATTGATATTTCGTCGGGTGTTACAAATTCTTGTTACTTTACTATTACGAATTTCAGTATTAAAAATCGTATACCGATATTAATATTTAATTTACTATTATTCTAATATTAAATATTAAATATTAAATTATTATTATCATATTCTCTTGTGTTAAACATAAATGCTCTCTCTATAATCCTTTTTCACATTCAGCTAATATATCACGAACAAACAACAAGTCATTGAACTTGTTTGCCACGAATTTTTCCGTTCGCCGTTAGCATAATAAATCGTTTAAGGAATAAAGCTAATTATTTAAACATACCACTAGCACGTAGTAAGAACGACTAACATATTCATGAAAGCAGTGACAAGAGACACGATCAAAGAATTACTACAATCGTCTAGATGACACCTGTCGAATACGAATAATTAAGCTTTGAAAGGTTACATGATGCAAGAACGTGACTCTTTGATCGTTTTCTGCTATTTTCATGCAACAACTATCGATTATTACGCGATAGATAATGAATATTCATTAGAAATATTCATTACAAAAGAATATGCCAATTTTTTAAAATACAAAGAACAGTCTATATTAAAAAATAAAAATACCCAACTAACATTTTCCTGACAATATTTTCTATCAGCAAAAGTAACTAAATAACTAAGATGGTTTCCTTAAGCGTTATCAATCTCTCTAATTATGAATTTATAGGTATGTTAGCAGGTTCGTACATGTGGGGCTGCTACGCAGCTATCAAAGGGCGAAGAATGTCGTTACTGGTCGCGCTATTTCTACATGGTATCTCTGAATTATTGGCGTCGGTCGTGCCATTTTATTGGGTCTTCCTGTTTTTGAAGTTTCTAAGCGGTGCTGCGTTAGTATTATTACATTTTATCCAACTTAAACAGAATAACAGATAGATGATCTTGACTCCCTGTGTCTAAAGTCGAACATTTTATTTCAATTTAATTATTGCTTCAGTATGAATGGACAATCGGCCGTCGTTTTTCTATATTTGGGTGAATTTCAACCGACCAAATATCGGGACAAGATGCTCTCGTGGATGGAAATGGCTTGGGTGGTTGGAATGATCATTTTAGCAGGTAATTGCTGTCAAAATTTACGAATTATAATATTTCGTTAATTTAACGTGAAGTATAGATGTTTCGTTTATAAATTTTTAGAAGATTCAGTAAAGAGATTAAAGTATTAAATTTTCTATTGAAATCAGTTTTAATGGATGTATAATGTAGATGTCTTACGTTAAGTTTTAACGATAATGATCTAACGATAACGATCTTAATGATAATAAATCTTAGGTAATTTTTATTAGGAATAAAAGTTCGAAAACATGATCCTTTAAATATTTCACTCTGCCTGCGTTTCTTTCTCAAAATTTGTTCAACATTGCAAACTGTTTGGAAATTTCAGGCGTCGGCTGGATTATTATTCCGTTGAACGTGAACATCGAAACGGACAGCGGTTTCTTTTTCCATTCGTGGAATCTTTTCGTGTTCATATGCTCCCTTCCAGCCTTGTTGACCGGAACTTGGTTGTTGTTTTTCCCTGAAACACCAAAATATCTCGCGGAGACTGGACACAACGTTCAGATGCTGGATGTTTTAATGAGAATGTACTCTGAAAACAGTGGAGAGCCACCGAAAGAATACATAGTAAGTATTTATATTCGATTTTCGAGTAACAGAAATCATTAAAGTGTTTCTCAGAGGTTGAAAGCTGCTATAAAAATATTTTCAAGATGAGAGAATTCTATCTCCGAGTCAATTTCCCTCAAACTCGAAATCCTATGTAAATTAAGCTAAACGCGAGTAATATTTCTTTTAATTGTTGATTTGTTTATTTGATAAAAATATTTCTGTAATAGCAACGAAACGAAAGAAACAAAAATTTCTGATCTTCCATTTTCAGACGAAACTTCGCAACTGCGAGAATAACAATTTAAACGATTTGGTGCACCGAATAATGCACACCAAAGAGAGAGAAGATGTGAGCGAGAAATCCTTCCAACTGATGATAACTGACATATACATGAAAACCATGATGATACTGAAGCCACCGTTTCTTTGTAGAACGATTGTAATGTGTCTGATCGCATGTTTCGTCACGTCCTCTTATTACACGCTGACTTTATGGCTGCCAGAACTTTTTCATAGATACGCAGACTTTCAGGAGGCGTATCCCAATCAAACAGCTAGCGTTTGCACATTGAAGAGCGCGAAAAATGTTACAGAAATAGTGAGTGATCGAATAACATAATATAAATATGATTTTTAGGTGAAATTTAGAGGAATTTTTCAACATTTCTTAAATATCTCGTTCATAATTTTTTTATCGTTAGACGAAAGAAAAAAAAGGTGAAAACTATACATATATATTAGACAAAAAGATGGAAATCATTGTAATAGGAATTTTTTCTAGTAGAGAGTTGGCTCTCGCAACGAAATGTCGTATAAAGTAAATTTACAATTTGTAATTGTAATTGTTCTAAGGTTAGAAACTAGGAAGAGAGATATTGGGACGATTGCCAAGAAGGCATTATAGAATAGACAAATGAAAAGTAATAACTTTTATACAAAATTTAGTAGATAATTATTCATTTGTTATTCGTCGAATTGAATTTTGCAATGAAACCTCGTATAGAGTAGATGTGTAGTTTGCCATTGTAATTATTCTATGAAGAAGAAATTGTATTATTCTACATTTAGAATTTAAATTAAAGAGATATTAGGATGATTGCCAAGAAGCAATTGCAAAATAGGCAAAAGCACGGAATAGTTTGCGATATGTAGATGGAATACAAAGATCAGATGTTCGTGGTTCATTGCGTTATTATCTATACATAAAATTCTATTTATAGTTTGTTACGCTGTTTTAATTGAATTCTAGGACAACTTAAAAATTACTCGATATAATAAAATATTAAATACTATTACAGTGATTTAATGAGACAAATTTTGCACAGGATATGTCGGACGATCCGTTCGGCTGCAATTCCAGAGTACAAACTAGCGTGTTCGTGCACACATTTATTTTGGGTGCCTCGTGTATTCCGACAGGGCTGATATTGCCATTATTTGTTAACTACTTAGGATATAAATTTTTCCTCGGTAAGCAAACAAATATCTTTTTCCTTCTACCATTACGAGATTATATATATTTTTAGTTCAAAATATATTTTTATCTCTAACACATCCGTTGCTATTAAAATACAACTATTCATCCCTGAATTCTTTGCCTTCCTATTTTCATCAAGGATGTTATCAACAATTACATCAGTGACATTGTTTAAATTAATCCAATCTATACACCATATGCGCCAAAAGCAGCGGATGTGATAAATATATTTTTGAAATTCTAATTGATTTCATAAGTATATCATCGAGCAATTCGAACTATCTCTTTAATCTCTAATTGATTTAATTTTCTTGCTTAAGTTGAGAAATTAGTCTATCGACAGATACCGAATAATTTTGTCTGTCATTTCAGTGATAACAGCTTTCATTCCTGCTGTCGTGACGGCTTGCCTCTTTCTGGTGGAGACGTCCACCCAAAACCTGATTCTTTCGTGTGCCTATGAGTCCGTCACTTCCGTTTGCTTGAGCGTCGTATATTGCCTTTTAGTCGATCTGTATCCAACGCACTTAAGGTAATCTACCCACACAGGATTCTTACTTTTTCCCTATACTTAATAATTCTAATAATAAAAATATAAAATAAATCCTAAGAATAAAAATAAATTTAAAGCACCTTTATTTTCTTAATCGTTTCGTAAATATTTCAATGGAATTCAAAGAGATCGTTCGTGAATTCGATAATTGTGAGAGTATGAATGCCTCTGTGATTTACTGTAGAAACTTGAAAAAATTTCATCCTTCCGCACGAGTTTTCTAAAAAAAGATCGCCACTTGTTTATTCTCTCCAAAGATATGAAGGAAGTTTATTGTGTGCTTATCGATCGATATAAATATCCCGGCATATAATGCTTATTTTTTCGTCTGTGTCAACTGGTTTATTTATAATAGAAACGATCATTCTTTTCGACGATCGAATATTGAACTAATCTGTCGATCTCGAAATATTATCTCGAGTGTTCTTGCTTTCAATACCTACGATAAAATACTTGTCTTCTTATATTATTATTATCGTTATCGTTTATTAATATTATCATCATAGTTGTTAGAGAACGTTATGCAACTTGATTTTTGCAGATCGAAATTGCAGTTGCGTTCTATTGCGAAATGTGATTGAAATTTTCGTCATTGATATTTCTTTCATAAATTGAGATTTATGTAGCTGTTGTTAGGTGTCTTTGGAATTATGTAACCGGAATAAACGTTATTATCGTAACAGAGAGATCTTATCGTTGGAATATTAGGTAGAGATCTATGATTAAAATAGAAATTACGTCCTTAGGGAAATTTACAAAATTCGTTGTTTCTTCGTTATACATTAACTCAATTATAATGTAAAAATATTGAAAGTTAATTACGATCATTGCCATTTATTATTTTGTAACAGAATCGATGTTATCATCGACGTAAATTTATAATTCTTACCGAATATAAGAAAATTAATTACCCAAAACTGTTACAAAATTAATGATATAAAGCTCAATAATTTTCAAATATAATTCTGTTTCAGAGCAATGGCATCCGGTTTGTCTGCCTTTATCAGTAGAATAGGTGCCATTAGTGGCACTCTAATGATCGGCTACTTGATCGACGACTATTGTACATTGGTGATTGTTATCGTGGCTGCTCAATTATTCCGTATGTATTCAAATTCCGACCTCTCCATTCTTTTAATTAGGTCTTAAATTATCTCCAGATAATTTAAGATGTAATGTGTTGTATCAACTTATCGCGTTTAAATAGCGATAATGTCGTGACAGTACTTGTTACAGCTATTAGACTACTCAAATTCATTCAATATCTGCAAATATATTTATAAGTTACTTTTAATTTAAAGCTTTCTTCCTTATATAATGTCTTATTGAATATTTATATGCGTGATATTTATTTATTTATTCCAGTGAGTGGTTTGCTAGCCCTGTTTACACCAGGAAGAAAGAAATCGAAAGCGGTAGACGTTGAGAAATCTTAACGATAGTACGGATTAAGCTAAAGAAAGTGAGACGAAAGAAAAGAAACAATCAAAAAGGTTTTTACATTCACAAGAAGAATTCTATATAATTTACTTTTCCATTTCTTTTTTTTTTTTTTTTTTTTTCTTTAATAATATAAACGCATTTCGCTTGGAAACAAGAAATATAGGCAATTCTATCGATGAGAGAATTTAATTAAACTCGAAATAATTAGAGGATCTCTTATTTAACACCAGAAAGTCCAATCAGAACGACCAATTCACAAAGATTGGTAAAAATGATTAATTTCATTAGTGAGCGTGACATAATTATTTGCAACTCTTTAAACTATGGTGCTTCTGGTGTTAAAACATCTTTACTTTCTCTTAAGTTCTGTCAAGTTAAAAGTATGAAAATATGTTATTACTTAAATGTACGATATAATATTACAATTTAAATTTAGAAGAAAGATATTAGTGTTAAATTTACAGTATTTCTTTCTCGTAATGGTTAAGAACGTTAATGTCTTCATTTCTTGTTAACGAATTATATACTTATCTATATACATATACATATATAGAAACATCATCTTCTAATAATTAAACTATCGTGCCTGTGTACTTTCTGCGTATACTTTATCACGGCCGGTGTCTGCGTTATTTTATACATTTTTCTTAATACACACCGGGCATAATTTAGTATACTTTAAGAGGATGTCTGTTATTGATCGAGTGTATTTTGCAAGTGAAGATTCTTGTTCCTATACAATGGCTACAAAAAATAGCGGCACGCATTTTCCGACGAAGCATCTTTTTTTATCAGGTCGTACACTTCATTTTCACAGTATTAAATTTTTGCAGTCGATATATAGTACGAAATCTCACGTACTCGGAATTAATTAATTAGTACGTAAATACTATGATCAATACGTACAATGGTATAGGAATATATTTTGTAGCCACCGTATAGATATTTGTAGCTGCTATGAAAATTTTACGTGACAGTTTCACGTAACGCACATAATGTTTGTGAATACTCGGCAAATTCGAGAGGTTCACGATGATGAAAGTATATATGTGTTACATATTTTTCTACATTTCTAAAATATTAATATGTATCTTCATCGAGCGTCGTATACGGTAGTTAAAGAGTATACAGAATCTTTGTTTCTTAATTAAAATCTCTTAACATGTATTCCGGGATATTGTACTTTATTCTTCTAATTTATGGAAGAAGAAAAATGGCTATCTTGTTCTTTTCAGAATTTGCAGAGCGATTTGGAAGGGGTGTGAATAAAATTTAAAAAATCTGTCACGGTTCGAATTTGTATCGTTGTCATAACGAGGGAATAAAATTAACATGAAGTGTCCTTTGGTAAACTTTGAGAAATTTCGATTTTACATTTTACTAGAACGTGAAAAGCATTCTGTCGCAGTAAGAATGACAAATTTTCTCAAAGAATAAGGAAAGTAGAAAATGATAAATCTACAGAATTTATCACAAAACTGACTTGAAAGTAAATTGTTCGACTTTGTCTTAGTATTTTAAAAATCATTTGACATTAAACTTATCATTTTTCTGTGGCAACAGAACAATTTTAAGTTGTAATACCTGTACATATAATTACCGTGAAGATAATTAAACGATCGTTTAAAAATTTACTACACTCGTTCTGAAATAACCTGTGGAATATTCTGTTAAAATATTATATACAACGAAAAAGATCTTCGAATAAATAGATTAACGTATTTAGTACTTAATACACATACAGCTAAAAAAGCTAGGCAGGAAATAAATGCTCAATTATATAAACCATTATCACGGCGATCTCTCGTATTGTTAACACAGTGCCACGATATTTCTTTAACATTGCATATTGTACGGTGTTAAGGGGCCCGCATACGATTAATAATATTGTCAATATCGCTAAGTATTGTCAAACAGTATTCATCGTGTGCAGATCTCTTTACGAAGCTTGATTCGATCGATCAGCCTCGAACTCTATGTAAATGAATATCGAACGCGACGATCGTATTCCCGACGCGTGTTATTCTTCTATTTTTCTATGTACGAGACTTTTTATATTGTAAACTGTTTATATGCCGGCCATCGAAGTACAATAAAAAATATGTTCTTGCTGAACCTATCAAAATCAATTATCGTCTATTACTTTTTGAAAGTTCGAAATTTATATCAAGTGATTTCAAAATGTTGTTACCGTATACAGGAAAATTTATTAATATCTCTTATCAGTGATCTTAAAAGATCGCTTAACGTATTTAACAATAAGTTACCGGAAAGAACGCTACTTCAATCGAGGTTTTTATTATTCGTATAAATTTTGAAACAACGTTTCTATCTACAGAGAGTAATGAAAGATATCGATAATAATTTTGGAATTTCGCAATCCTTTATGTCCGAGAAGAGTTCATTTATATTCTGCTATCGATAAATCTAGAAATTTCAGTTGAAATAAAAGTCTTCTTTACAATCTTTTTGAAACCACTGGTCTTTATGGGACACAAAGAAAGAAAGGATCTATTAATTTCATAACCGCTTACTGATAAGAGTTCATGTCATTTTACGTTTCCGAACACATTCGCGTGCAACTTTAAATCTCTCCCTTACGAAATATCCTAATTCATAAACACCTCCTAAACCTGGTCGCTCCTCTAGAAAACCTATTTGTACCAAAAACTCATTCTATTTTCGTAACCGTATTTTACCACTTTGTATCAGCCTACTCGTTCAACATTGTTGACATTGACACGAAGCCTAAACGGTGTGTTTTGCAATTGGACCACGGCCATTTTTAAAGAAATACTTCTAATTCTTTCCGATCAACTTAGCAGTTTTTCTTTTATTTTCGCGTCCCTCTGTTTCACAATGAAATCTTAATTAAATATCGCAATGGCGAATATCGTTGTTTGGATGATAGCAATTAATTATTATTTTTTTCTCGCGACGCATCGATGACGGAGATATTGGGATGGCGATCGAATATTTGGCGCGAATCCACCGATCGCTTGCCAACACAGCGTTCGCGCGCATGCACGATATGCGAACTTAAGGAAAATTACAGGCTTACCTTGTCGATCTACGATTTAAACGCTTAGTTTCGTTTCATACCTGACGCGACCATTACTTCTCGATCAGTTGCCCTTTCATACTAATCCCATTCCGATATATATGTATACCGACCAACTCTTTTGTTTTGTGTTGCAAGAAGAAGACACGATACGACGATTTCGTCTTGGAAACTGATTTCAGTTAGCCAATGTGAGTTTGATTAATGGACTGCGGGTATTTATGCAAATTCGTATCTCTTTGAGTAAAATTCAGAAAATATCTGTTTTATCCAGCAGATATTACAACGAATACTACGCTTGAAATGTTTCTGCGTTTAATGCGCAGTCAGTTTGTTGTAGTTCAGTTTGTGTTTTTTTTAAATAAATTTGTGGATTTGCTGGTTTATGAGAGAATCGATGGGAAAGCTGCAACGAGTTGCATGTAAGTGATAAATGCGGGTAACATAGAAAATATAAGATTGGAACTAGAGGATTTTATTAACAGTATATGTATTTTAAAGCGTTTATCAAATTTCCTGAAATTTACACGCAAATTTGTTGTACGAACGTTATTCAAATTATTTGCAATACTATCTTTTTGGAAGAACTTCTATCCTTGAGAGTATGATTTTGTTATTTATACCAATTTCCCTCGCAGTCTCTCGAATACTAAATAAAATTTGAATTTTCTTTACTGCTTTAACAAGAATTTTAATGATAATAATAATATGGAATATCTAATAATGTGTGTGTGTGTTGTTATAGTTAAATAAAAAAAATCATAAATTATGTACAGCCTAACTCTTGCTATAGATAACATTAAATAGCGGATCATTAATTAAATAGCTTAACTCTTGCAGAGGCTAACATCTTTTTCCTACAAATATGTAGCATTAATTTATGAAACAAATATATTTCGCTTGATATAGATATGATACACTTTCATTTTCAAAAAGTGTACATATAACCATCGATCGTAACAAAAATATTAATAAAAATACTTGTCCCCATAAATAAATAAATTTATAAGAAAAGATGGTAATGGCAATTTTCACCTATATTTATATCATTTCGAAAATTTCTCGTTATCTGCGATTATTTCGTGTCACAAAAATCACGGTGATCCTTTGATTCGATGTTTGGATCATATTCAGGCGACGTACACGTGTATCTGATAAAACAGACATCTAAATCGTCGTCCTGGTTACGTAATACGGAATCTTGGCCATAGTCCGAATAAAATGGCCACAGTTTTCATTCACTCACTCGCTGACCACGATAATCGCGATTAATTTTGTCGTGTTTAATCCCATTGCGGATATTGTCGGCTTTGTTATGGGGAAAAATTGACGGATTGAAATGACGAATTATGAATGATGACACAAATCAAGGGTGGTCATTGGTTCGACAGATGTCAAAGTTGATGTATCGGCCTGTGCGAGATGGAAATCGTTGTGTGTTTTGACTGTTAACGATAACATGTTTGTTATGCGAAACGTTGTTGCGGTAGAAATATATTTTCTTCTTCTTTTCCTTTTTTTGTTTCTTTTGGTGTTTCGAAAAAATTTCTAGTGATTCTCTCAAATATAGTGAAGAAAGAAAGATTTGATAGAGAGGAAAGATGTTGAATTTGTTACATTTTCGAGTATTTTGGAAAAAAACTCGAAGAGCTGGTTGTTTTAAAGACATCAAAGAAGAAAAGATTTTGGATTTTTCTTATTTGAGGTAATTAGAAAATAAAAGGTTTGATTAACGTCCTCTGTTTTTCCGCTGGTTTGCCCTTTTATTATAAAACATTATGATTGGGATTCGTGATCACTGTAAATTCCTGATACAACCTAATCCAAAGGGAAATGTTACAAAGAAGTTGGATTTATCAATTCCTGGTTCTACAAAAATCGCGTAAACTAAAATTGAACAGCCTAAAATAATGTTCCATCTAAATTTACAAATCAGTATACTTGTAGTTATCACATAATCTACGACTATACACTAATGCGTGTATGTAATGTATGAATCTGTAGTAGAATAACTCCAATATGACTCAGTATTATACAATGCGATTTAAAAATAACAAATATTCGTTTTATTGCCACTCGATTGATATCTCGATTGTTTCTATCAATTCATTTCAGAAACAAAAATTTCGTTCAAGTATCAACTCGAACTTGACAAATTCGTTTCCTAAGCAAACGAAGATATTCGTGTTTAATGGTTCGATCCACTCTACCGACATATTCCAGCTCGATAAGAGAGCAGATAAATCTCTCTAATTCGGGGACTTTAACCGTACGATTCTGTGATAATGTTGCAACGATCTCGATCAACAAGAGTACGATACGAAAACAAAGTACTGAAATATTACAGAAAAAATCTCATTTAACAATCTCGAATTTTACGACTTAAGATCCAAGTAAAATCAAGATAAAGTCCGAATAAATAAAATTTAAATAAGATTTCTATCGATTCGAAAGAAAACTCCGTCGAAGCAATTCATGTCTGAAGAATTCAATAAAATATCTAGAAAATTTCATAAAATGACGCTGAAACAGTATTGTGTCTTAGAGAATGGAAACATGTTTTGTTAGCTCAGCTAAGTCGTCGATCTTACAAATTCCATGAAACGATAACGTAGCCTGTTTAATCGATTTGTGCTTTATGGCTCTTAGAACGTGTAAACTTCCGCTTTTTGCGATTTTCGCGACATAATCGACGATAATTAGTGATAAGTCTTATAACGCTACATTGTATACGCATTAGTTAGGGAAAATAAGCGTACATAATGATCGTTGATATTGTAAATTATTCGGACTTATGTGGCTTTATATTGTTTTTACGATCGCTGTACAGATATTTTTAACAAAGTTAACGTTACCTTACATTCGCCTTTGGAGGACTACAGTTTCAGATTTTAGACACCTAAATAAAGATGAATATTAATATGCAAAAATATCGCCTGAAATTTATCTTTCAAGTTATAAACAATTGAATTTTTCGCTGAACACTTGTAAATAGGTATCGACTCAATAAACGTAACTCTCAATAGTTCGCATATTATAATAGAAGAAATATAACTGAATCTTATATCAAAAAAAATATGCACCAACTTATTCACGCTTGACCTAGACGTGACTAGATTCGATGTGACCGATTATTATCTGGATAAAACTAGCCACGATTCCGCGTCATCATTTTCATTTAACCGTAAACAGGCTTATCGGAGGAACACATGGAGTAACAACATAAACTGTTGTGTTCTTGCTTCGAATGAAAAATCTAAGAAATTTTATCAAATGTATCTAGACCTAATTGGGTTATCTATGAAATAATATAAATTTCATATCTACAGCGTGAAATAATAATTACAGTAGTTACAAAATGTATCGGCAGACAACTATATTTATTATAACATTTGCATATTGATTAACCTCTTGTAATCTTTTGCTAGCCTTAGCTTTTATCTGTTTGCTGTTATATCGTTGAAACGAGACATTGAATTATTGTACGTGATATCTTCTCAGTAATCTACAGTCTTGCAATATGAAAGTAAAAAATGAAAGTATATCATTGAAATTTGATACTTTAATTTGAGCCCGGTCTGTCTTCGTGTATTTCATCCATAAACCATACCATATATGTAATTCAATATTATTAGGCAAAGGGTTAATTGCATTTGGTTGTGATTCGTATGACCAGAAAAATTGGGTACTATGAAAATGAAATTTGATAAAATAATCACTACAGTGAGAAGTAAGGATATGTGCCAATACTTTTTGTATATATATGTAGATCAAAATTGAATTACAGGTAAATTGAATTGTAACAGGATAGAGCCTGAGATTAAGTTAATTCAGAAATAATCTGGGGTTTTAACTGGGATTTCGTATTGGACTTTAATTAAAAGATTATACGAAATGGTACGAAATGAAAGACAAAAGAATTTATGAAGTATAAATTCAATGGAAATTTGATTGATAAAATTGAATAGATATAATGAAATTCAAATAAAATTCAATTAAATTGAAATAAAATGAAAGATGAGGAATATAATAGCTAATAATGTTTTTATATCGCTATATCTAGCTACTCATTCTCTTAAATGTTCCGTAATAAAAAAATTTAATTCCTTTTATTACATCGATTACGCTAACACACTAGCAATACATTAACAAGATAAACATAAGTATAAATTGTATTCCTAAGATGTATTACATTAAGATTTATTATTAATAAATATCTCGTTAATATCTTAACGATTATTACGTTCAAATCGCTTAGGTTTCAGACTCTTAAGTGTCTCGAAACAATAAAAGTGGGATTTATACCACTTGAAAGAAAACGAACAATTTTATATATTGATATAGCTACTTGCATTTTCTTATCGATCAATTTATTACAAGTATCAAGTAGGGACTTAAGATGTCTGTTCCCTCCGAAATATCTAGAAACACTGCTCACGTGGTAATCAAGATGTTAATGTAGCTAAAATTACTCACAAATGGTTAATTTAACCAATATACAAATGTCAACTATTATTACCTGTATCCCTATCTCGTTTATAAGATTTACTACATATTTGTGGGCGTATTATCGAAAAATCCCTTCCGTCATACTTGGCCCCGATAAAACGTCATGTTTTCTTCAGTCATTCGTACTACTGTCTGCTTAAACATTCCGTCGAGATTTCCAAGTGCAATATGCTGTTTCATGCGTGACGTTTTTTTCGCTTGTAGAAATAACCGGATAAAATTCGGACGGAAATACCGGTTGTAAAGATACGGTTTGACAAATTTTGTGTGGGATCCATCTTTGGACAATTCATAATAAAATTTGACAGTTTTAGATTGAATTCTGTCGTATATTATTAATTTGGTAATATTATATACCTAATATATGATATACGTAATATATTATATACATAATATATATATTATATTACACCTCAACAAGCTGTTGATTAACTAAATGTTATTCGTCAATATTATAACATGTTGTTATACGTATTTGTTTTTTATCAGATTGGTATTAAATCTAGCGTATCGCATCTTCTTTTTAAGAAATGTCCAATGATAAAAGATTAAGTCAAAAGTCAACTTTGTGAAGGCTACAATAAAGTGGGTAAAGGATAATAAGATCATAAGGGCAAAAGTAATAGGTAATAAAGGTATAAAACCTACAGATCTATTGACCATATTGGCCCAAATAGTATTAAGATAATTATTCTGTTTCTACATATCTTTTTAATTACTATAGATCTTTTCAAAGCTGATGTGATGAATGGTTTCGGGTACAGTTTTATTTCATAGTAACATAATATCATTTGAAATTAGGTTATATAAGTTCAAGGTGTTGAATATTCATCTATATAAGGTACAAATGCTGTAAATATTCTTCATCACGTGAAATAGAATATTAAATCAAAACTAGATGAGATATCCTTAGATATCAAAGAGTGAAAAATAATCGTAGATGGCATTCCAAGCATGATATACTATGTGACAAACAGGTTACCTCACACATCTAACCGAATTTCGTCCAAACACTTTGTTTATTTACTGGAAATCTTATTACATATTTGGACAACGTGCATACAGACCCTGAAAATGTGGCTTATCTTTTTATCGCTATAAATCATATACATACCTACATAATACAGTAAAGAAGCACGTCGTCACGCGTTGTCAGTCGTCAGTTTCATTCCACGCATCGAAATCTCTTGAACATTTGTGCACTATCAAGCAAATTACACTCAATTAAAAAAAATACATTCATATTAAATGATCTACCAATTATATTATTAATTTGAAATTGATTCTACAATATCCTTTACTTTGCTGAAATTATTAAAAATCCTTCTATTAAGCAGCCCTATTAGTATTATGGAAAACTGAGAATTTCAGTGTGCCAACTGGTGGCAAGAAATTGAACTACTGAAAGTAGGTTGAATATCCAAATAATCGCTAATGTTAAATTGATCGTTATGATAAGAGTCATATAATCATTTAACCAATTATAAAAATTTACGCATTGACATTTTCTCCTAGAAGAGATAAAACTAAAATACGTGGCCCGGTCAATTAATATATATAGAATCCAAAGAAAACTACCCATGAAAACTATAAAGCCAATCATTACGTAGCTAACTATGGTGCTACCTCCTTTGGCTACATTAAAAAAGTAATTAAATGTAATCTTAAGAGTCGAATGATGGGAGAAAAAAATTTGAAACCATGCACTGTAGCTATCTTTTAAAAAATAAAATACATTCGTTTACAATACTAAACGTGATACTAAATAAATTTCTTTGATGAGAATCAATGACGCAGACGTACCGACGCAGATGTACAGTACAAAAAAACCCACTCGTCACACATACGTTTCCATCATTAGGAGCAAACGTGTTAATAATAGTAATAATTTATTCCAGTTTTTATCAAAAATTAGGAAGGTCAAGAACTAAGAAGTTGGTTGGAAAACTCGCATAAAGAACTCTAAATGACCACTCGGTTATTTAGTATTACACATCGAACGACGAAGAGGTAATTAACCAGTGGTTTTTCCTTATACTCTATATACTCTGTAAACAAAGTCAGTTTAGTATTCCCATATTGGTGGAACAATTATAAATAATTTGATTAAAGTAAAGGATATTGTTATTGATATTGGTAGAATTAATTTCAAACTCTGTATTTAAGTATGTATTTCTAAATTTTCACATTGATTTTAAATATTGCATCATTTGCATTTTAATACGTATAGTCATAACGTGTCTCGTTACAGCGACGCTAATGGAGTTTCAAAATGTTTCATATAACACACATAATATATCCGTAAATATTTTTATGGTAAAGTATTCAAATACATTTGTAAGCTCGAATAGCATCCTTTATTAATAAAGAACAGAATAAACTTTTATACAAAATAGTAAGTTCAATTCGGCGTCCATGCCAGATAAAGGTATCACCGATGCATAATGCAGACACAATTCTCGTACGTAATAAAACAACCTCGTAAGAGTAAACCGGTGTATTTTAATCAAAGTAATCTGAAGCAATTAGAAATCCCGTGATACTTGTTACAACTGTCTTATCAATTAGGTGCACGACTGTATCGTATGACATAAACAATTATTGCAAAACTGTTCTTAACGCACACAGTTCCATATTCTTTTCTATACTTACACTCTTCCATGCACATACACACTAATCCTTGTGTAAACAAACGGGGTGGATATCAGGAATTTTCAGAACACTCACATTTCTTTTCGTTCTTGCTTCCTTTCTCTTTTCTTTTCTTTTTTCTCTGATCAAATTTTTCTCAAAAGTCTCAAGTACCTTTAACTAGAGGGAAAAGCGAAGACAAAGAAGAAGGAGGAAAAAGACAGACAGGAAAGAGTGACAGAGATAAACGAAGCTTTATATCTTATCTGGGGAGAAGACTAATAACTAAAAAGAGAGGAGATATATGCTGGGGCACGATCGATTTTTTGGTCAGTCGTTCGTTCACCATCGAGGGTCGTGCTTGAATCAAAAGCTTAGTTATGAAGACTATAAGACGTTTTTAGTGCAACCTTCGTCTTTATTTCGTTCCAGAAGTATCTGCAATTCGTCGAATTTGAAAGTTGGAACTTTCATTTAAAAAGAGAAACTTGAAGGGAGAGGAACTTTATAAAGATCAATTATCGATCAATAATAAAAGGTAGAAGATTTTGTACGAGAAGGTGGAAGAATTTCGTGAGGGGATAAAAAAGGAATACCCCCCGGTGGAAAGTCATCGCCAAAATTCGCTTGGGCGATAAAAACGGCGATCAAATACCACCGAGTGTTCACCAATGAGCGTGGCGTACGGTGGTTGCAGACGAGGACAAAACCGTGGAACACGAACAAGGAACAGAGAGTGCTGCACTTTGGCGACCGGGGTCCTCCAGAGTCCGGAATTCTCACCGACACCACCTGACTTCATCACTTCACGTGAGACTAACGTACATCTCCGCAACGTAATCGCAAACCATGGGTAGGTTTTCATGGCGATTTAAAAAATAGAAAATACTATCGTATGATTATAACGATGAAGATGACGATAATAATGATCATGGTAGAATGAGACTAGTGGTTGTATACGTTTCTGATTCTGGATCTTTAAATCTTTAGATTCTTAGATTCTTAGATTCTTGAATCATTTTCTTACTTATGAATATGTTTTAAAAATTTAACAAACATCAGTTTGTATTTTTATGGAATGAGTAGAATAAGAATAGCTATGGCTTTAAGGGTTGATTTTGAATTGTAGATTCTTTAATATTAATTTTTTTGTTTATGAGAATACTAAGAATTTGAGAAATATTAATTTGCTATTCGTTTGGAATTATTTAATAATATTTCTATGGATTTTCTTCCATTTACTGATTTATTTTATACTTATATTTTCTTCTGGTTATTTTTTTTTTTTTTATTTGTTTGGAATTAGCTGGTGGAATTTTTATGAAATAAGTAAAATAAGAATAGTTACAAGCCTAAAAGTTGTTTTTTAATTAGAAATTGTAAGAATCACCACCAGTATTTTTTAGAGGCTTTCTCCATCTTTCCAACAATTCCTTTATTTTCTGAAGTAGTTATTAGATAAAAAATTGCGATCAAATTTAGTAATGATTACTGACATTAACAAACAATTATAAATCGAGTTCATTTTGATGGCTGATAGACTGAAAAATAAACTATTATTATTATTACCGACATTAACATAATCATTTATATCTATAATAGTATATAATAGAATAGATAGATATTATCACCGTACATACATGTTTTACTGATTGCAATACAAGATAATATTATTGAGGTTTTTCTATCCCATTCTTAGTATCATTAATGTATTTGCTATCACTGCTTCGCTAGCGATACCATCATTACTAATCAACATATTGCTGTAGCTATTAATATAACATTACTCAACCACAGATTTCTTTTTGATAGCAAAGGATAATCGTCTCGAAAGATTATGAAATATATTTATGATAAAAATCTTTGGATATTTAGATTAAAAAAATCAAAATAACGAATTAAATGACTTTAATCAAACATCATGTGTCTATATTAAAATATTTCCTATTAAAAATTTTTTATATAGTCGCATTTAATTGTTAATTGTCCATAATTATTTTGATAATACTTCTAAAGATATAAATCATAATCTTTTATATCGCCGCTAACAACAAATTGCACTTTTCTATGTACCAAAAATCTCTTGAAACATTATAGGAATAATTTTGCATGATCTATTAATTGATCTGATAATTGTCCATTACTTCATATAATACTTTGTTCATTATCGTGAACACGTATCTACATGAAAATAAAAATTTTGATATATTTTAATATATTTATCAAAAACATGTTTCCAATCATTATCGAATAAATTTTGCATTGTATGTTATCAATTATTTATTTTTTAATACGATTTAACGTAAAACACTCCATTAAACTTTAGCAAGAATTCAATATTTAGCAAGTAAAAATAGCATTTGTAACGATCATCATCCAAGTAAACTTTGCACGATCTATCAAACATCAATTCTTTAAATATCTTACTCAACGTAAAAATTCCATGGCAAACACGTGTCCACGAAATATACTGATACACTGATACACTATCGCGATCTTTCCTCAAATAACAATAGAAAACATGATATTTTAAGAAGCTCATAAATCTTTTCGTCTTTGACAGGGCTCGACTTCTTGGCAGACGGAGGTGCCGATTTCGAGCATGCAATCACCGTAACAGGTAATCCATCCTCTTTTCCGTATTGATTAAGTATTAATAGTACATCATCGAAGAAAACCAAAGCTTTATCACAATAACATTTGATTTTAATCAACAGGGATAGAAAATATCATTGCAAAACTGCGTTTGCAAAAATAATATTGATTACACTCATTTCTACGAATCAATGATTTCCTGATACGGAATATACACGATTAATAATCATCACTTTTGAGATGCAAATGAGAATTGAATTTATCACAATTTCTAATTAAGTATTCGACCAACGTGAATTGTTTAAAGATACATTATATATGTTTAATGACATCTTTTCTTCTAATTAAATTTTTCGTTTAGTTAACTTGAGACTAAATTTGATGATAAGTATATCTAAACGTTGATTCTTAACATTTTAATTTAGACGTAAATGATTGGTAGTTTTATTTGAATAATGAGATTGTAAAATATAGAGGATATCTAGTTCAAGAGCATTGTTTGATTTACGTATTGTCTTTGCATAAATACAATTAACGTCAGCATCGAAACCGGATCAAACTTGTTACTCTTCTTGAAAAATGCTGATTCACGCGGAAGAACGATATTCCTTTTGTCTCGATATAATTCTATTGTGATTATGATGAAAAATTTCAATTATATATGAATCTTAATCAATTCTCATTTACAAATTGTAAAACTCGAATAGAAGATATTTATATTTTCATATTATCAATTGTTTCTTAAATTCTTAAATGAGAATTTATCTTTTTTAATCCGCAAATATAAATGTCTATTATTTTTAAATCGTACAACTAATCTTCGAATTACTTTCACCCTCTTGATCTCTACAAAGTACAGCAATACGCATAAATTTATATTTCACGACAACTTTACATTATACACTGTATTATGATGATATACAAAGTATTCAAACTGGTAAGACTGTTATTTAATTCCGGTACACCAGAAAAGTCTGTAATCTTTGATAACTCCAAGAACGAATTTATTGCCGCTATATAAATTCCTTTTGAGCCAACTACTCCCAAATAACACAGGCTAGATAATTCGATTGGGATTCATTCTGGATTCTTTGATTAGTTATGTATACGAGTCTTGATGAAAAACAAAATGATAAACAAATATGGTCTTCGAAAAGTTATAAAAATATAAATATGTTTCCTTATGCAATAAAAAATACAAGATTATTGTATTTTAAGAAACGTTACAAGGACCCTTACCAAAAGCAAAAAGGTAAATGATGCCATGTTCGATCGATGTTTCGAGTTCTTTGGCCACGTTCATTCGCAAACATTCCAAATTCATTGAAGCAAAACGAGAATTCTACTCTTCCACGTACAAGAAAAATGTTTAAAACGCTAACTGGGAAATAGCTAGGCTATTATCTTCTTCCTTTGAATTCTGTAATACACAAAATATTAATCATATGTAATTAATTAACACATACAGATACTAAATTGCAAGAAAATCTTAAATCTTGCAAAAGAAGTTAGTACTTACTTATTATACTTATTCATGCACTCTTCCTAACTTCCTGACCTAGTAATAAAGTTTAAGGATTTCAACCAATTTTTCTTATCAGTCTGGCTCAAAGCCATGAAATCCAAACGTGGTGTTGACCAACAAGTGGTCGATGAATTGGATTCTACTCTGAACATAAATGGTATGTCCGTCTTCGTTATTTCCATTACACCTGGATTAGTGATTGCATCTAATACAGTAAATCCATCCTTTTCGATTAAATCGATACGATTTATTGGTGCCATTCCGGGAGATGGCTGGTGATCGTAAGTACATAAACACGGTCCTTCCAGCCTAAGGTACTTTCTTTCCCAACAAGTATTCGAGCGGTCTGGGAGTTTCACCCAACTTTCCATCGGCATGCTATTGTTTTTACTTTCTACATCACATACATCCTATTAACAACGATAATCACATATTAGTATAAAATATAGGATTGCACGGTTAAAATATTAAATATCATACCGTGTCGGGTTTATCCGGTTGATCTATAGCTAACGTTTGAACGCTTCCAGTCAATGACGATAAACTTTCGTCACTATTTCCCCAGATTTTATCAAACTGCTTAGCAAAACCTCCGGGTAAACCGCAAGTGGCAGGTGCGGTAACCATGCACTTTAAATGCGTCATTACTTGACATTCGTTGCAAATAGCTGCGCGTTTTCCAAAATGAATGGAATCCAAACATGTGAAGCATTTCCCAGCTCGCATTGGTAGACCAACATCAAATCGATGTGGAATATGGTGTCCAATTCTTTGCGGCGTCAAATGTTCAGATAATGAGGTAGTTGATGGTTCTGTGGTATAATTCACGTTTTTTATATCGAACTCTGAGGAGTACGATGGAGCAGACCTTTCTTTTTTTTATGCAGTTTGTGCTTCGCGAAATTTCGTCTCGGTCGCTTTTAAATCCTTTTGTAACTTCGTTTTATCTTAAATTAGTATATTTCCTCGCGTTTTATGATCGCTTGTTATAGTTGTTCTCCAAGTATTTCGTATGTTCCTTTCAGAACTTCAATTTATAGCCTTTGATCTCTTCTTCTAAGTTTTCGCTTATGTAAATTTGCATCTGATAGTTGCTTTTCCTTCCTCGATAAACTTATCTGTTCTTGCTTCACTGTCTGATGTTCCGCGTTCAAGTTCCCTTTCATTGTGTGAATTTCTCGGTCCAATTTCTTTGTTTGCTCATCTAAATGCACATCCATTTCTATTATGGACATCATCCCTGTTGTATTTGGTTGTACGGTTTTCATCCTAAGAGTAGCATTCTTTGATTCTAGCGTAGTAACCCTCTGTTCCAGGCGTCGTAATAATTCTTTCAATGTACTCATTTTACACAAATTCTGCTCTTCTTCTTCTTCGAGAAGAAGAAGAGAGAATGCTGTAATCAAAATATTGCTCACCTAAATTTAGAAAACCGGGGAATTATTTCAAGTCGAATTTTAAGCGTAATGTTAAAATTACGAGTCGTAAAATCTTGCAAATTTTTCGAGACAACGACTGCAAATGATTATCTTATCTTTTATTCCATTATGCGTATCAGGAAAAAAGAAGAAAGTTGGAAACAAGTTAGTGTTGACTCTTAGAAGATTTAACAAAAGCTTACAGTATGAATCAAAGATCAAATAGTTTCTTGATTGCAACGATAAATCCTTTCCTTGTAACTTCTTTAAGATTTGAATAAATATTTATAAGATTATATTTTTCTTATCAGGATTCGGGAAATTTCATTACATGCTGTTGGCGATTTGCGGTTTAATTTATATGGATACCGCCATTGGAGTCACGATACTTTCATTTGTATTACCAGCAGCACAATGCGACCTGGAAATGGATTCCACCGCGAAAGGCTGGCTAACAGCCTCACCAATGCTGGGTGAGTACCATAAAATCTATACAAAATTAATCTCTTTACGTATTTTTACTTTCTTCGCTTAATAAGTTTAGAATTCTTTAATTCAGATGGGAGAATTTTTTAGAGAATTTTTGAATTTGTACTGAGAAAGAATTTTTCCCACGATCAATTTTCATGTTTTCCTAACAGGAAAATTTTTCAAACGATAAATTTCGATTTATCTTCAAAAGAAAATATTTTCCAATCAATTTTTAACTTACGCTGAGACATTCATCAAAAATACTATTATACAATCCCCAAATTTATTTAATTTCCTGTCAGAAATATATAATTTTGATCTTTATCGAATGAAATTTCTTCAATATGAATGAATAGCCTCTTAAAAGGGAGCATATTAATCAGACTTGGTAATATAACATCTCTATTTCCTGGTGAATGGAGATGTCTGACTCATAACGAATAATTCTACTTAAACTTTTATCGCTCAGCGCTTAACACATGTGTATCACGTGGAAATTATTTTATTATCAGCAATAATCTATTAGGAAAGAACCAAAGTTAAGAAACCATATGATACTATTTCATACGTTTTTCGATTCTCTCATTCCTTTCTTTTACTCTAAACCATACGTTATAGAACTGGTTTAAAAATAGAAAACTAATTTTTACTTTCTTATTCATAGGGATGGTGATTGGTTCTTACATATGGGGGTGCCTGGCTGATACCAAAGGAAGGAAAGTTGTGTTAATCGCTACATTGTTAATGGATGGCATTGTTGGCATTGCTTCTTCCTTTGTCCAGTACTTTTGGGTTTTCCTGATATTCCGTTTCTTTAACGGTTTCGCGTAAGTGTATTGTAATTGAATGTTAAATCCTTCGTATCTTATGTTCCCCACCTCAGACACTTTTTATTTTTCTTTTCGTTTTGTTCCTATTTTTATTCTTTTATTTTATATATACAGCGTTACCGGAGCTATGGGAATTTGTTTTCCGTATTTAGGGGAGTTTCAGGCGACAAAATATCGCGAAAAATGTCTTTGTTGGATGGAAATGTTCTGGACAGTCGGAGTCATAGTATTACCACGTGAGTCTCATCTTGTAATTTCATTTATACGTAACATTGAATAATATCAAATAACATTTAATAACATAACACCTTAACATTGAATAAAGTAAATCTGTATGAACTTTCGCGAATAACAACAGCATCAATATGGTGCGACGTGAAACTTGGATAATCCAAATCAATTTCTTAGCTCGTCCTTCCATTCCAGATATTCTTCAACAAATATTATTGTAATACGAAGTGGCGAGAAATTTGAATAATTTGAATTGTTCTCTTACAACGTACTACTTTATTCAAAGTATTAATGATTGAATAATCTAGACTGTTTTATTAATTCACCGTTCTATTAAAACTGTTAATCAGATTTTTTAATCTAATTAGCTTTGTAATTTAATCGCCATTCTTTCTCTTCGTTTATTCAGTGATAGCATGGCTGATCATACCGATGAACTTCATGTACGTCTCGGACATGTTCTACTTTAAATCATGGAATCTCTTCGTAGCGCTGTGCGCTCTGCCCTCGATAATGTTGGGCCTGTGGTTGTTTGCATTCCCGGAGAGCCCGAAATTTCTCCTCGAATGCGGCGAAACGGAAGCTGCCCTCGAAGTATTTAAATGGATCTACTCGCAGAACACCGGAAAAGACGCCGACTCTTACCCGGTAATGAAGTACACAAAAACACCGAGTCCAGGCTTTTTCAGATTTCGTTAGATTTATTTTCCGATATTGTCTTTTGAACAATCGCGTTTCGATTTTGCATTTGCGCTTTTTATTTACACTTCGAGGCGACGTTTCAAGTTTGCTCAAAATGCAAGTAAAAAGAAAAGCCAATATCAAAATTGGCCTGTTAGCAACCACTAAAATCGACTAATAAAAAATTAATTGATTAACGAGAATTTAACTCGTATCATTTTCTGTTTTATTTCTAACGTCTTCTTTGTTTCTTCTTTCAGGTAAAATCATTGCAAGAAAAAACCAAAGACAAAAGCACGAGGTTGTTGAAACTACACAAACGGAAGGATCTAAAGGTGCTTTTAAAGGAAGTACGTGATCTAACTGCTGCTCTCTGTAAATCGCCGTACCTTAGGAACACATTGCTCGCCTGTGGAATTCAATTTGGCCTTACCAGTAGTTACTACACCCTCATGGTTTGGTTCCCAGAATTATTCACCAGGTACGTATATTCCTTCCGAGAAATATTTTTATCTTCCTTTCAAAAGTTATTGCGCCTGATCGATTTATTAAATCGATCGTTTAATTGACTCAGCGGGATTGAACGTCTAACTGTTTCAATAGATTCGAACAATTTGAACACGAATATCCTGGCGAATCCACGTCGGTTTGCATAGTATCGTCTTTATCGAGTGATAATGGAACTACAGCCCAGGATTACGGATGCGACAGTGTAATAGCGCCTTCCGTTTATCTTCACACGGTTTATATAGGACTTGCTTGTATTCCTGGCTCCATTATTCTACCGATTTTCGTGCACAAACTCGGCGCCAAGTTCTTTTTGAGTAAGTATACAATTATCATGTGCACGTAGCTCCACTAATTCTTCAGATACCATAAATGCATACAGGATGTATCCTAAAATATGGGACCCACTTGAAGAGTGGACAAGAGGTACAAGAACAATAAAAAAGGTATTGTTTCAGATATATGTTGAATGATACAGACCGTAATAAACAGTTACGGATTATTATTATTGAAACACAAATGGCTATAATTTTGAAACAAGCTCGGATAGGGTACATGTTTGTATGAACTTTATTCGTTGTTTTTGTTCCTCCTGTTCACTCCTGAAGTGGGTCCCACGTGTTATGGGACACCCTGTATATGCGTGCAATAAATATCATTCTTGTAAATAGGAATAATATTTTAAGAAATATCTCGTGCCTCATTCCATCCTACAATTAAAAATGATAATATTGAATTTCAGTAATGTCATTAATGGTATCCGGCGCTGTAACTGTCGCCTTCTATTTTGTGGTCAATGCAACGCAAAACCTAATATTATCCTGCGTGTTCGAGGCACTGACGTCCCTCGGTATCTCGTTGGTCTATTGCATAATCGTCGACATGTTTCCGACGAATCTCAGGTGAGCAATCACGCACACTCTTCTGATTTATTTATTAGGGAAACAAGCGAACGCACAATCTCCAGTGATTTACAATCGTTCCTCAAGTTAATTACATCGGCGACAGCCGAGGACAAAACAAGGACACGATGTAATGAACGACGCGTTTACACGCCTTTTAATCGTATAATCTCATAGTTTACCCAAATTGCATCGTCGCGGTGTCGTGTCGTTACAATATAAAAAAATAACGTACTATTTGTTCGTCCGTGCTACCGAGTCAGTCGCCGAATGGAAAGCATTTTTGTATTTCATAATTTTCAAAATTTTCAAAAATTAATCGACATTTCTATATTTTCGAGGATTGCGTGTTGTGGAAAATTTGTATTGTAGACGGATACTTTATGACTCCCCTAATGAGCCTCTTTAGGGGCTTGTAAAAGCAGTTCAGATTCTCATAAGGTTTGGACTGCATACCGTGGAGCGTGCCCATTTGGCTCAGCCCGAAGCGGGCCAAATGGACATCGATTCACTCATCGGTTTGATCGGTCAGGCGAGTCATCATAGAATATAAATGAAGACAGAGAGATCTAAAACCATCAATTTCAGGTCTCCCTTGAGAAGGCAATGTTTACGAAACGTCGGCCCAAATTGCAAATGCCAAGTGCAAATGCAAAATCGAAACATTTGCTTATGCCGAAAAACCAGTATCAAAATATTTCATTCGTTCATATTAAATATCATGAGTAGTATACATACTTTGGATATTGTTATATTTTGGGGAATATTTTATATCTTGGTGTTTATTTTTTAGAACTAAAACTATGAATTTATTGAATTTCCAGAGTAATGGCTGCAGCCCTTTCCCTTACCATGGGTCGATTAGGCGCGTTAGTCGGTAACTTAGTATTCGGCTACCTGATTGATTTAGCCTGCGTGGTTCCTATAATTTTATTCGCAGCATTTTTATTCAGTAAGTACATATTATAAATCGCCTCTAAGAAAGTAATTCATTGAACAATTGAATAGTAAATTATATAAAATTTATAAATATCAGTGATGCAAATGATTGAAAACTAATTGTCAAAGTTTATAAATTGAAGATGGATATTAAGAATATCTCTTTTGACTAACTTATCATGCTTTTCGCTTGTGATAAAGAAGATCATATTTTACTTTTACAATAAGGATGTATGTACAATAAATATACTAATTAATTTTTTATTACTTTCTTTTCAGTATGCGGGTTTATGTCTTTCCTGTTACCGAAAACAGGTAAAGAAACCCTGGAATAATCGAAGAACGACTCGTCTCTTGAAGAGAATCGAGCGATAAAAGTATCTCCAGAAGTGGAAGTACAATTGATACACGTTGAGAAGGATCGTTCTTCTATAGGAGAAGTTCTTGACAAAAACTAGCATTGTATTGCGATAATAATGATCGAAGAAAACAATAAGCACTTCGATATCTGCGAATGTTTCGATTTTTATAAGATCGTGAAGAATTTTTAATAAGAAAAGTCCGTTTTTACTTCGTGCAACAACGTGTAAATTTGTGTAAATATATAATATTTATTTTATTTTGTGTATCATCTTAAAGATGATCGGATACTGTAATCATAAATTAGATAAGATAATGTAAGAGCGCGGCTAACTATGTTCGAATTGCGCGCCAAAACGAGTTAGATGAATACTTGATAAAACGTTTACAAATATAAGGCCAAGAAACGCTGTTTAACGTTTATAATTCTTTTGTTCGATTTAAAACACCTGTATTCCTAAATCAATACGAATAAATATAATTTTAACATATTCCACGCAACATACGTAATTACTTCATACGTACTCGATTTTAGTATCGAAAATCACACATACAATGTAATTTCAATCCACAAACACTTTAATCACGTAAAAGTTAATATTAAACATTAATATATTTAATGTCTATACTCATCGTTCTTAATTGTAGATGGTATAGTATAATGCCGTAAGATGCTTCGTTTATTATGTATTTCTGCATTTTTACTGTCTCTTCTGTACAAGACATTAAGTAACATATCAATGATATTTCTATGTTTGCATATGCGAATAGAATTTCTATTAATATTATGAAATAATTATCAGTATTATGAGATAATATTTCAGAAAATGGAGAAAAACTTTAAATATACGCAATAGAATGAATGTTAATATAAAAGTACATTAACAATAGTATGAATAGCATAAATTTTATTTGAAATTTATAATCGTACTTTGATTGGACTCGAGTGCTTGTAAAACAAAACACATAAATCCAAGTACACACGTACTGTTTATGGAGAAGTTTTTAGAAAAATATTTAAGTATACAAAGTAAACATGTAAATATAGAAAAGTACTCACATTTATATTAAAATTCTATTCTGACACTTGAATTCTTTCTTGGATTTCAAACTAAGTAAGCTCCATTCATTTACTAATCCAGAGGGCAGTGCAATCCGATAATTTTGTCGCCATCTATCGTAAATATGATTCCTCAGAATCAAACAGAATTTTGAATTACAAAATAAAGTTTGATCCGCAATTATAGATTTGATAACTGTATAATTCAATAATTGTACTGTTATAAATATCTGTTACATAAGAATATTAGGGTGTATTAGCAACAATTTTCATAACAAAACTTTTCCTATCTTCTCTGACACGCTCTTACTCGATAAAAATAAAATTGCGCTTGCGCGATCACAACCAATTGTCAATGCGGCGCCAAAGTACCACGTGACCGTAGTTAACGGCTTCTATGTCCGCAACCGTTAAAGATACGCTGTGGTTATGAATACGATAGTGTAAAACAAAACGTGTAACATTAAATATATTTTCATGATGTATAACCATACAAAAACGTTGTTATACAACCGAAGAACATTACACACTCGATAAGATTGTGTTTATTTGTGTCTTTTAATTCATGCAGGTTACAAATCGCGGGAATTTTGCGAAGTTTAATATATAGTATAAACATAATAAAAGTTCGATTTAAACTTGACTAAATTACTTTTAATTCGTTCCTATATTTTCATGTATCAATCTCGATTCTTGCCATTAGTCTAGACAATGAAATAGATACGTTAATTGTTATGAAATAAAACATTTTTTAACCACATGTTCTGACAGTTTATCTAACAAACGTGAGATAAAAAATATCGAAAATTATTCGACCACAAATGAGCAATAAAAAGAATGGATTTTGAAAGCAGAGAAAAGGAATTCGAGGAACGTTACAGAAAAATCTGTGGGAAAAATAGACGATCCACCACTAACAATGAAACTCAACAAGAGGAAAAAACGAGAAAAGTGGAGATATCCAAGAAAGAGAAAGAACAGTTGGAAAAAGAATTAAAAACAGCAAAATGTGATCTGGAAGTAATTCGGCGAAGTCTTGGTAAAACTATTACCAAAATTTCTTTAACAATTTTGTCTATATCTATTTTAATCTGATACATTCTGTATATAGGTGGTGATAGAAGCACGTGTGCATCAGACTCAAATGATCAATTTAAAGATGTTGAGAAAGACTGCTCTTCCTTTTTTGAGTTTAAGTTTCATAAGCATCATTCCTCTCAGTCTGACAAATTCTCTAAAGAGAAAAGTGAATTAGAAGCACAATTAGATATTAAAAAGAAAGAGATCCAAGAGAAACAAAAGAAAATATTTGAATTACAGGAAAAAATCAGTTGTATAACGCAATTGGAAGCTCAGCTGCAAGAAAAATCAAAAAGATTAGAAGCTTTCAATAAAGAGAGAGATATTCTTGAAAGAGAATTAATTGCAACAAAGTCAGAGTTAAATGGAATAAAAAGAACATTAGGTAAATTGACTTGCAATTCATGTGTAGAAATTTTAAGCAATTTCTTTTTTTTGATTTTAACTTCTTCATCTATTTTTCTTCCATATAATTTAAATTTCAATATTATCAAACTTATATATTACTACATTAATCAATAGAAAAATCATGGAATTTATTTAATTAGCCCATGATTATAATCCATTATAAAATTATTGTATTATTTTTAAGTTTCTGATATTTAATTTCTAAAATTTTTTAAACATATTAAAAGTGGCTATTATTACATATTTAGATATAGTAGTAATTGTAAATAGTAGAATCTTTCGTGTATATATAAAACTATGTTTTATTTGTATATGTGAAACTGTATACAATAATTATTTTGTAATGTCAGAACTAGAGCGTCAAGAAAGAAGAGATTTAGAAACCAGAGCTTTAAGCTTGATAAAAGATGCTAAACGTAAATGGGAGAATGCAGAAAAGGAAAAAGTTGCACAATTGAATAAACATATAGAAACACAAACTGTAAGAATCACAGAATTATGTACTAGTAACAATGAGATGAGTTCAAGGTTGCAAAGAACAGAATGTGAACTTCAGACAACAAATGCAGAATTACATAAACTCAGAGTATTTCAGGTTAGTAAAATATATGTACATATATATAGTGATACATAAGTAATATAGTACATACATATAGTAAAGTAAAATTTATCTGATTTAAATGTAAAGGAAAAATATTGAAATAATTATTTATTTTATTAGATGCAATATAAAGAATCACTAGCCAAAACAAGAGAACTGAGTCGGCAAAGCGTTCAAGGTGTTGAAACTAAACTGGAAGAAATAGCTACACGTTCACATAATCAATTAGCTGAACTTAGAGCAAAATTGGATTTAGAAGTTGCCAAGAATACAGATTTGGAGACTAAGCTAAGAAATGAACAAGATTCCAACCATTGTCGTCAATCAAGGTTGAATGTTGCTTTAGAATTAGCCCAAAATGAATTGAAAGATTGTCAGGAACAGTTACGTAGTATACAGGCTACAATACCAGCCAGAGATACAGAGATAGAAGCTTTAAAAAAACAATTACAAGATAGGGCAAAGCAGTTAGATAATGCAATAGCATCAGAACAGGCAGTTGCCACAATACAAGAACAATTGGAAATGTCAAAACTTGAAAATGAGCAACTGAAACAACAATTACAAGTGATAAAGTCTGATTTAAATGAAACAATGATGAACTTGGAACAAAAGGAAACCCTTGCTCTGAACTTAGAACAAGCTACACAAGATAAAGCCGCTCTACAAAAAAGATTACAGGATTCTCTCCAGAAAGAAGAGGAGCATTTGCGTAAGGTTGGTAATTTAGAAGAATTATTACGACGCTTGGAACAGAGTGTTACCAAACTAGAATCAGAGAATGCTACTCTTAAAATGGAAACCGTACAACCAAGTACAAATAGGATGTCTATAATAAAAACAGATACGCATTTAGAAGAACAAATGAAGAAATTAGAACGAGATCTCCAAACAATGAAACAAAACTTGAACACAGAACGTCAGACAGCAAAGCAAGCACAAATCAATTTATGGAAGAAGGAAAAGGAACTATCGGATGCAAATTTAGATAAACGAATTGCAACGAGGGAAGCTAAGAAAGCAGAAGAAAGAGTTAAAACATTACAGGAAGAAAAGCAAAAGCTGACGGAAAAATTAGATCATAAAATAAAAGAGGGAGAAGAGAAATCAAGGAAGCTACTTAAAGAGTTAGACAATGCAAAAGCGTCATTGAATGATATTACAAAAGAATCTACTAGAAATAAAATGCAAGCTGATTCGGCCCAAAGGGCATTAACTCAGACCAATCATCAAGTAGAAGAATTACAGTCTTCAAGTGCTTCTTTACGCAGAGAATTAGACGCGGCGCGGAAGCAATCGAAAGTAAATCAAGATCGGGTCGACAGTTTAAGTAGTGAAAACAACCGTTTGACGCAGATCATCGCAAAACATACTGAAGAAATACGTGAATTGGAATCAAAGATAGATAAATTAGAACAAGAGATTAAAGGCTATGAATTGAATACTGAACTTTTGAAAGAAACCTGTACAGTACTTGAAGAACAACTAACAGATTACGAAAGACTAACAAGTGATCACGAAACACGAGAAAATATACTAATTCAAGATAAAATGAAGTTACAAAAGGATTTAGAAGCGACTGAGGTGAAACTTCGCGAAGCACAAACCGCACAAAACGAAGAAAGGTCACTGAGACTGACAGCAGAACGGAATATCGAGAGACTTGCATCGGAGATAAGCGATATAGAGAGTGAAAGAAATAATTTGATAGCCCAAAAAGATCAATACAAGAAGCTTGTACAAGACTTAAGCGAACAAGTCGAAAGTTCCACAAATAAATGCGGGGAATTAGAATATGATCTTTCAGAAATGAAACGTGCTTTAGATATCACTAAAGCAGAAACAAGGGTCGTTAAAGAAGAAAGTAGTCAACACTTAACACGAGTTCACGAATTGAAAGAGGCGAATTTTGTGTTGATGAATGATTTACAGAATAGCATAGATCAAGGTCAGGAACTTCGAATGAGGATCACAGAATTGGAAAGCATCTTGGAGGAAATGCGACAATTCTATCAGGAAAGGGAAGTGAAAGCCGAGAGTACCAGACAACAACAAACAAAATTGATAGATTACTTGCAATTTAAATTAGAAGAGTGCAGTAAGAAGAAGAAAACAGTATGTGATAAAATACTCGGTACTAAACAGAAAGAGACTATTCCTCCTAGTGGTACTGGAATGCCAGTTGGATATCGCGAATTGGAAAACCAGTTAGCAAAAGAACGCGCCAAAGTTAAAGCATTAACTGAACAGTTATTAGCACTGAAAGCTATTCACGCTTCGACCTCCCCATCGTCTCCCTCAGCACCCGATATAAAAAACGTGAATTATACCACAGAACCATCAACTACCTCATTATCTAAACATTTGACGCCGCAAAGAATTGGACATCATATTCCACATCGATTTGATGTCAGTCTACCAATGCGAGCTGGGAAATGCTCCACGTGTTTGGATTCCATTCATTTTGGAAAACGCGCAGCTATTTGCAACGAATGTCAAGTAATGACGCATTTAAAGTGCATGGTTACCGCACCTGCCACTTGCGGTTTACCCGGAGGTTTTGCTAAGCAGTTTGGTAAAAGCTGGAGAAATAGTGACGAAAGTTTATCGTCATTGACTGGAAGCGTTCAAACGTTAGCTATAGATCAACCGGATAAACCCGACACGGTATGATATTTAATATTTTAACCGTGCAATCCTATATTTTATACTAATATGTGATTATCGTTGATAATAGGATGTATGTGATGTAGAAAGTAAAAACAATAGCATGCCGATGGAAAGTTGGGTAAAACTCCCAGACCGCTCGAATACTTGTTGGGAAAGAAAGTACCTTAGGTTGGAAGGACCGTGTTTATGTACTTACGATCACCAGCCATCTCCCGGAATGGCACCAATAAATCGTATCGATTTAATCGAAAAGGATGGATTTACTGTATTAGATACAGTAATTAATCCAGATGTAATGGGAACAGCAAAATCGGACATACCATTTATTTTTAGAATAGAATCTAATTCATCGACCACCTGTTGGCCGACACCACGTTTGGATGTCATGGCTTTGAGCCAGACTGATAAGAAAAATTGGTTGAAGTCCTTAAAGTCTATTACTAGTCAAAATATACTGAGTAATGTTCATAGAAGTAAAAAGTATCAAACTATATTAAGACTAGCAAAAAATCAAGTGAGCAATTTTGTTTACCTTCAAACAATTGTATTTATATTAAATTCATTTTTAACATATAAATATTTTATAGTTGGATTTAAATTGTGCCGTAAATTTGACAGAAGAAAATGTACTTTTATTGGGTGCAGAAGAGGGTTTGTTTTCGTATAGCGGTGCTAAATCACGAACTCTTACTATGATTCGTGGAGTGAAAAAGGTGCACCAATTAACTTTACATCCCCATTTAGGAATAGCTTTAATGATAGCTGGTGAAAATAGGCAATTAGTATCTTGTAGTCTAAGGCAATTAAAGAGTAATGCAGTGGCTGCCGAATGCTCAAGGCCAGCAATTAATACGAAGGCAGTTTTAACTGGCACTGATAGCTACCATTTATATCAATTACAACGGGATATGCTTTGTGCAGCAACTGAGTCCCACGTAATGTAGGTTTTCTGAAGCAGATATATTTTCATTTGATTTTCAATATCATATTTTATATAAAAATCTTGTTATGTTATAAATATAGATTACTTAAATGGTACATTGAAGATGATTCTGGAGAATTTATTGTAGTCCGTGAACTTGAAACATCCGAACCATGTAGTTGTGCTATATTTACACAAAATGTTCTTATAGTAGGATGTAATAAATTTTTCCAAATTGATCTTAAAAATTATTGTGTCGATGGTAAGTAATAAATACTATTTACGTTATTTAGCGAATTCATTCATTCCGTGCAATTAATAATTCATGGTATTGCAGAATTTCCAGAAGAAGATGATAGTTCAGTCAAAGCTGCACTATCGGGAGTAGCCAAGTTAGGTATTTTCCCAGTTTGCGTTTTAAACGTTTCTCTTGTACCTGGAAAAGTAGAGCTTTTGCTTTGTTATAATGAATTTGGAATGTTTGTGAATGAAAGTGGCCAAAGAACTCGAAACATTGATCCAACATGGAATCATTTACCTTTTGCTTTTGGTAAGAAATCTTGTAACGTTTCTTAAAATACAATAATCTTACATGTTGCATAAAAAATAATATTTGTATTTTTACAGCTTTCCGAAAACCATATTTGTTTGTCATTCATTTTTCATCCGTGGAGATTGTAAAACTCGATCAAGATACATATACTTTGTCAAAAAGTCCAGAACGAATTTTAATCGAGTTATCTAGTCTACGTTATTTGGGAGCTGCTGGCTCAAAAGGAATTTATATAACAGCAATGAACTCTTTCTTGGAACTATTAAAGATTGAAGGATCTTCTATCATACCCGAATCAAATGGCAGTCTTACCAGTTTAGATACTTTGTATGTCATCATAATACTGTATACTTAAAATTGTCGTGAAATACGAATTTATTTATATTGATGTATTTTACAGAAATCAAGAGGACGAAAGCAGTTCGGAGTTCAGTTTTACATCGAGTCTAATGGAGGCTTTAGATGGTCAAGGGAAAAAAGTACATTTTACCGGTGTTTCCAAATATTAATACATTTTGATATTAAAAATAATAAAAATTCTATTTTTGATATAATTGTAGGAATCGCAAAAGAATTGAGATCAAGGCTGTAAACATTTTGTAACAATTAAGAGAAGTATGTTTTAATCAATATGTTGCAAACTGTGTTTTTGTACACTTAATTGAAATAGTTCATTCTTGCCAATACGTAACCGATAATTAATGCATAATAAACGAATGTACTCGAATCTTTCGTTCAAACAGGAAATTTTGTTTTATATTTACTTTGTATTTAATTTTCTTTTAATTAAGTGGTTACGTAGTCAGATCTCAAATGTTTGCTATACAGGAGAGCTTGTATTGCGTAGTATTTATTAACCAAATGTATTTATACGTGTCTCAAAAGTAATATGTATTTTACTTTCTACAAGCTTCATTAGCTTTTACAGAGATCTGAAGTTAATACTTATAGTACTACTTAATGCGTGAATTAAGAATCATATTGTTAATATTATAATAGTATTGTTATTTAAAAAAATGTGACAATAATATATTTTCGAATTTCTATATTGATGACAAAAATTTTGTAATTTTGTATTGTAAAATAAAATACTATTATTAATAGAATAAAAATTTATATGAAAAAAATAAAAAATCTATGTTGTTACTTAAGGGGGTATTCTAGTCTAGAGGCATGAATTTCGGGCGGTTTTTGAAACTCTGTACAAACGAAACAAAAAATATTTTTACTATTCGTTTTTTATCATTTGTTTATTGATATTTTAAGATTACATAAAAAATTAACCGAAAAAACTCAAAATTCACAAAGTTATGATCTGGCAAAGTGGGGGGAGAGGGGGCCCAAAAAAGAAGGGTGTCATGGTTTGCATGATTTGAACACTTCTGATCATCTGAAGCAAAAAAGCCGAACGGATTCTTAATTAGTATAAATTCGATTATATAGTAACGATTCATTATTATTTTGGGTTTCAGAACCCAAACATCGTCCCAATAAAGTATCAGTTGATAAGCTTTCATAAAATGGTTTTATTACTTTTAAAACGTCGTCATTTAAAGGAGAATTTTCATGGTCAGCTATAATATGTGCCAATGGTCAAACCTTGGCAAATGTCCATCATACTATAAAATATGTCGATACCTTCTCTTCCAACTTCTAACAATCTCAAAGCTACTACAAGTCTACGATTCACTTCAAATGCTTTATTGTTAAAAGGCGATGATTGTATAGCACACATTGATTGATGATTGTAACACACACCCACATTGTATAGCAATTTTAAACCCTAACCTACGAGCAGTGAGAAAATTTAACATCTCTCTTACATGTAGAACACAGAATTAACGATGAAAATGTGATAAAAACAGAGAAAAATTCATACGTATTGGTATTCATACGTAGGTACTCGGACAGCGCCTACCGTCTACTGTTCATTTGTTCCGGTCGGACCGGAGCAAATGCCGCGTTACAAGAATGGCTGTAACTCATAGAATAATTGAAATTTTGAAAAATCCTTTTAAGGGCATATTCTTAGGCAAATCAATCTTAGGGCAAATTCAAGGAATTTAAACTTTGGAAATATGAAAAAAAAAATTTTCAATTTTTTCAAATTCGTAGACTAGAATACCTCCTTAAGTGATCATTCATATTTTGATAACTGATGTTATCATGGTCATGATTCATTCTACGTTTTCAGTTTTTTAATTAACTGTTCGTACAACTTCAATTACGGCTAATACAAAAGAATATCTTCGGAAGCAATATGTAATTCTAGTATGACTGACTACCGATTATACTGTACTACTATTTTCTAACTATATTCCACGATAATTTTGTAATAATTACATACTGGTTCACTAGATACGGATTAAGCTATATTTTTAACTTGATCTTTATATATATAGAAATTTAAACACATCTTTATTGCACATCTTGTAACATATTATGTATGCATACATAATTCAATAACATAATACAAAACAAAAAATGTTGTGCATCTATTATTTCCTTATTAAATGAAAGAAACTTTTGGGACAACCTAATATAATTTTATTGATGCCAAAATTACAATATTATATCGATATTATATATTATATATATATACGACAGAAAATATATTAAATACTATATAAATGAATGTGTCATTGTAAGTGGTGGATTGAACAGTTGCCACTCTTCTCCGTGAATATTCATTATTTCAATACTATAAATGTCAAGGGTGGCCGGATATCGCATTACTGTACATCCTGCTTGTGCCCCCTAATTGAATTATGTATGATCCATTTTGTTCTATTACTACAAAATAGATCATACATAATTCAATAAAATAATATAAAGCAAAAAATGTTACATCTATTGTTTCCTTATAAAACGAAAAGAATAAACAGTTGATAGCATAAATAGTTAATTACTTATTATGTTCCTATCTTCCATGTTGTTATTAATAAAACAAGAAGATTTTTCGTAAAAGAAGAAACAATTTTTAATATTGCATATTGATTAATTACAAAAATTCATTATAAAAACGTAATATTCTCGAATGATTTATATCAAATAAGTAACGAAGTGAATAAACTCTTATTAATTCCTTTTTTCTTATCCGTCAACCTTCTTATTATAAAAATGAACATCAATATCACTACTAGATATATCTTATTGCATATTATATTTTTTAATTCGTCGAGCTCTTTGGGCAACGAAATTCAGTCCATTAGATTTTCAGGGGTCATTTCGACCGGTAATCGTTATACAGATTAACTTCAGGAATATTCAGAAGAGAATTCGAATTACCACATGGAGGGGAAAGTCTGTTATAAGAAGCCTTTCTCTGTTTCTTCAGTCTTCAATTGTATCCATGGTCTTGGTGACAATATTGATACTGACTGATTACTCGAGAACACTTCATTAATATATGCACGACTGACTGAACAAAATTGAAAGAAGATATAAAGATAATCAAACAATTGAAGAAAAAAAAATTTATAAGTAAAGTGTAAAGAGAAAACAAGGATGTCTTGCAACGCACGAGTAGATCCGTTGAAGGTGAACTACGCGGTGACGGAACCAGGAGAAGAAGTGGTGATTACTGGCATCTCTGGGAGGTTTCCGGAAAGTAACAATATAATAGAGCTGAAAAACAATTTGATGAACAAAGTAGACCTTATCACGGAAAACTATTCAAGATGGAGACAAGGTAAGTGTGACTTAACTTAGAGCCATTCAGAATGTCGATGAAACCTTGTACATTGGCAGATCATGCGGAAATTCCAAAGGCTGGTGGTAAGCTGTCTGGCTTATCCAAGTTCGACGCTATCTTCTTCGGCGTTCATTACAAACAAGCTCATACGTTGGATCCTATGTGTCGGATTTTGCTGGAGAATGCGTACGAAGCCATCGTCGATGCAGGAATAAATCCTAGACAACTCAAAGGAACCAATACGGCAGTTGTTATAGGATCTTGTATCAGCGAGTCAGAGAAGACTTGGTTTTACGAAAAATTACAAGTAAACGATTTTGGCGTCATTCGTAAATTATAGTTCCCTAATGTTTTATAAATACTTTGTAAATATTAAAAGCTAATAGTCCTGCAAAATTATTTCCTGAATATGCTTCTACTCCAAATATATTTCAGGCGAATGGTTTTGGTATTACTGGATGCAGCAGAGCCATGTTGGCCAACAGGATCTCCTATTTTTTTGGTTTACATGGTCCATCTTACGCGATTGATACAGCTTGCAGTTCTAGCTTAGTCGCATTGGACCAAGCTTACAGATTGATACGAACTGGAGTATGCGACACTGTGATCGTTGGAGCATCCAATCTTTGTCTTCATCCCTACGTATCTCTTCAGTTCGCTCGTCTCGGTAAACTATAATAATTTTATTAAATCAATAAGTCTTCACTTGCGTAATCTCAACAAGAGATGGAATTCGTCAAATTTGTTTTAATCAAGCGCATTATCAGTCGCATTCATTAGATTCTCATTAATTACGGTAATTTGGATATTCTTCACAATGAGGCATTTATATGCATATGGATGGAGTCTCGTGGTAATAAATTGATATCTAATATCAGGTGTATTGTCCACTGACTGTCATTGCAAATCCTTCGACGCAAGAGCGAATGGGTACGTCCGCAGTGAGGCTATCAGCGTGATCATTTTACAGAAGGCGAAAAACGCAAAGAGAATTTACGCACAGGTCGTCTACACGAAAAGCAACTGCGATGGCTACAAGGAACAAGGAATCACATTCCCTGCCAGTAACGTCCAGAAAATGCTTCTGACAGACTTCTACAAAGAGTGCAAGATATCTCCTAATGAACTGGCTTTTTTGGAGGCTCATGGTACCGGAACTAGCGTCGGTGATCCTGAAGAATTGAATGCCATTGACAAAGTCTTCTGCCAGAACAGAACCACTCCTCTCAAAATCGGTTCGATTAAGTCGAATATGGGTCATACTGAACCCGCCAGTGGTCTCTGTTCAGTAGCCAAGGTATGAGACTCTTGTTGGAAATTCTCTAAAAATGTTGAAACTTTTCTTTAAAAATGGACTAGAGATGATAGAGTAAAAGTATAGAATTTTAAGATATTCTTCAAGTTAAATGAATAAAAATAGTATATAAGAGCAATGCTAATGGCAAGATGAGAATATAATAAAATAGTAATATATAAAAGTCAAATATAATTACAAATAAATATTTTAAGATCATTATTGCGATGGAAAGTGGCTTGATCCCACCAAATATAAACTTCAAAAGTCCCATGAAAGGCGTGACGTGCTTCGACGAAGGAAAGGTCGAAGTAGTTACAGAACCAACCCCATGGAATGGTGGTTACGTAGGAATAAATTCGTTCGGTTTCGGTGGGGCCAACGCTCACGTCTTATTAAAATCCTACACGAAGGAGAAAGTGAATAATGGTGCACCCTCCGACGATTTGCCTAGATTAGTAGTAGTATCAGGACGTACACAAGAAGCGGTAGAAACTCTCCTCAATCATGTAAGTAAATTGAAGTATAAAATAGTAGAAAATTCTAGGAAAATATAACGATTACTTTCCCAGATCGAAAGTATACCAGTGGACGTGGAGTACATTCGACTTTTGCACGATATTCACTCCGAAAATATAACTGGCCATCTATTTAGAGGGTACACAATAGTTGGATCTAAAACATCAGAGAAACCACCAAGGGACATCCAAGAGTACTCTGGCATGAAGAGACCAATTTGGTTTGTGTTCTCTGGAATGGGATCACAGTGGCCTGGCATGGGTACATATAGAAACGTTAACAACTTAAACAATTTGCAAGGAAATAATTAAAGAAATAATTAATCATTTTGAAATATAAAAGGTGAATCATTGATGAGATTCCCCATCTTCGCGAAGGCCATTCAGAAATGTGACGCGGTATTAAAACCACATGGCATCGATATCGTTAATATCATCACCAGCAAGGATAAGAAGACGTTCGATAATATTTTGAACTCGTTCGTTGGGATCGCCGTTATTCAGGTAAAACGATTGTAATTCTTCGAAAAATGATTTCCAACTCTCGCGCAGTAGTAACGAGTGATGTTTCTTCAGATTGGTCTCGTGGATCTATTAACATCCGTGGGTATCGAACCGGATAATATAATCGGTCACTCTGTCGGAGAACTTGGCTGTGCTTATGCGGATGGATGCTTTACGGCCGAGCAAATGGTGCTTGCAGCATATTCGAGAGGTTTAGCGTCTATCGAGACCAAAATGATTCGAGGATCTATGGCAGCAGTTGGTCTTGGATATGAAGAGATCAAAGATATGTGTCCATCGGATATAGAGGTTGCTTGCCATAACAGTTCCGATAGTTGCACCATTAGTGGCCCAGCTGAGTCCATGAAGCAATTCGTTGCCCAGTTACAGGTTTGTTTTGAAGGATATGATTCTGTGAAAGTCAATAACAATTCTTCAGAAAATAATCCTTTGATTTCTTGTAGAACTGTAGTATGCAATATTAGTATTATTGCAATATTAGTAGTATTGCAATGTAGTATTGCAATACTAGTAATATGAAGGGCTCAAAATCTACAAATTGAGTTTTCTCTGTGATTCTTCCAGGCCAACAAGATCTTTGCAAAGGAAGTAGCATGCAGCAACATAGCGTATCACAGTCGCTACATCGCGGACGCAGGACCAAGATTATTATCATATCTGAAGAAAGTGATTCCCAAGCCACAAGCAAGAAGTTCCAAGTGGGTGAGCACTTCCGTACCACGCAGTCAATGGTACACGGAAGCTGCCAAGTATTCTTCCGCCGAATACCACACCAATAACCTGTTGAGCTCTGTCCTATTCGCGGAAACAGCGACAATGATTCCATCTGATGCTATAACCATAGAAATTGCACCTCATGGTCTGCTACAGGCAATTTTAAAGAGATCCTTAAGTCAGTCTGTAACGAATATTGCACTGACTCAGAGAGGCCATAAAGACAATGCCGAATGCTTGTTGCAAGCCCTTGGAAAATTATACGACGTTGGTCTACAGCCACAACTTGCGAATATTTATCCGCATGTAGAGTTTCCTGTTAGTCGGGGCACTTCCATGGTCTCTCCTTACATTAGGTGAATATAATAAAATAACATACATATATATAACTAAGTTTCCAGATTTGTACGTCCTAACTTCACTCTTGTTTCAACAAGCAAAAAGATTTTGAATATTTTTGGAAATACAATAACTTTCAAAACTATTACAACACTTTTTGAAAATGAATGACTTTCTTTAAAATTGGGCCAAACGACTTGGCTTTTTTTTAGGTCTTTTTAAAAAGAAATAAAGATCGCAACATAGATCTAAAATTGTTGTCAAATTTCAGATGGGAGCATTCTGAAGACTGGTTCGTACCAGTGTATACTCAACGTCAGAGGATTACCACAGCAGAGCGAATGATTGAGGTAGCTCTGAAAGATGAGAACTACGAATATATAATGCATCATGTGATCGACGGAAGAAACTTAGTCCCAGCCACAGGTTACCTTATTATGGTCTGGGAGACGGTTAGTTTGTTGCAAGGAGCACTTTACGACGAAGTATCAGTGGTTTTTGAGAATGTGAAATTCGAACGTGCAACAAACATGCCCGAATCCGGTTCTATTTCATTAACTGTCATGGTTCAAAGAGGTATACATCTTTTTATTCGGTTTTTAATTCTGAGGCATTAGTGATGTAAAGAAGGAAGTAAAATGAGAGCAAAGAATTAACCCTCCGCCGACAATATCGTTTTTCACAAACGTGGTTTGCATAAAGGGTCTTCAATTCTCTGCCTAATTTCTTATTGTTTTGAGCTTTAAAAAGATCTGGGAAAATTCCGAGCTACATATTATAATCCCTAATTTACTATATGCGTGATACTTTAGCCACATTTTGTACCTGAAATCGATAAGTCCACTTTTTCCAGATCATCTTAGAGCTTGTTTAATTGCATTCAGCAGATTGCAGATAATGTAAAACATTTTCAGGATCTGGAAAATTCGAAATATCAGAAGGATCCACGACAGTAGTGACAGGATCAATTCGTGTACAAACGAATCCTGCGCAGGAGAAGATTCCAGCCAAATTCTTGACTGAAATTGAGGATGAGGAAGTTCTGACCAGCAAGGATATCTATAAGGAGTTAAAACTTCGTGGTTACCAATATACTGGACCGTTCCGTTCGCTGAAGAGCGCTTCACTCAAGGGAACCAGGGGACGTATCGCTTGGATGAAGAACTGGGCCGTGTTTATGGATAATATGTTACAGATGAAGATATTGAATCTCGATACCAGAGCACTTTATGTACCAACAGCTATTAGGAAGCTAGTAATTGATGTGAAAGTTCATAACGAAAAGATTCGGAACCTTACCGAAGATAATAATGGTAATTTTAAAAGTTTAAACAAATTTGGAAACGTTAGAAATACTTGTACAATATTATTGAGTACCTCGGATGGCGCTCTGATAAGAAACGCTTACGATATAAAAATATAGAACTGCATAAACATCCGAGTCATAACGAGTTATAATAAATAATAAAACTTTGTTTTATAGAAATCCCAATCTCAGTGTACAATGACTACGACGTCGTAGTATCTGGCGGAATCGAAATCCATGGAATAAAGGCCAACGCGATTCAGCATAGAAGATTAATGTCTGTCCCCGTTTTGGAAGAATATAAATTTATAGCCAATCGTGACAAAGCACAAACATCATTAGAAGAAATGATCATCTTGTCTACGCAGATTGCGTTGGAGAGTCACATTATAAACACGCCAAAGATCCTCGAAGTGATCGATCAGGAGGAGAAAGTACCAACTGAAGAAACCCTCACTCCAATCTTTATGAAAGTATTAAGTAACATACCCATGATTCGTCCGAATTTGACACTTGCCGCAGAATCAGAACGAGGCGAAAAGTTATTGCTTCCTGAAAATATTACAGTAATAACACCAAAGAAATTGCCGGAGGATGCCAGTATCTTCATAGCAGCTGCTCATAATATTCTATCCAATAAATCGACTGACATTCTGGAACAACTTCTAGCTGCAACAATGGGTCATGGATTTATCCTGCTTCGAGAAAGTGTTGTCAATAAAGATACTTTCTCTTATCTTGAAGCTTGCGATCTGAATGTTGTACTGGAGAAGAGTTTCAAGAATCAAACTCTGTTGCTCCTGAAGAAAGCAGAGAAGCCACCTCAGAAGACAGAAGTAATATACGTGAACAACAATGAATTCACCTGGCTGGAAGATGTGAAGAAAGTCTTGAACAATGAAAAAGATAAAAATAGTAATGAGACGGTAAGATTGATACTAGTCGCAGAAGGAGATATGGAGAATGGTGTCCTAGGATTAGTTAAGTGTTTAAGAAGAGAGCCCAATGGTGAGATCGTGAAAACTGTGATAATCCAAGACGAGAACGCTCCCAAGTTTTCACTGAAAGATCCATTCTACTCCAAGCAGCTTGATATAGACATTAGCTATAATGTCTTAAGACCAGGGAAAATCTGGGGAACCTACAAACACGTGCCTTATCCAGAGCTGCGGCCAACTTTGACTTCTCATGGCTATGCCAATTTAAGGGTACGTAAATATTTCTTGTTATTTAAAACGAAAAATTTGTAATCTTTCAAAATTTAAAAGAGTTATGCAATAGGTCAGAGGAGACTTGAGTTCCATCCAGTGGTTCGAGGGTTGGATACAACCGAATGAAAAGTGTCAGGATAACATCGTCAAAGTAATATACTCTTCGTTGAACTTCAGAGATGTGATGTTGGCCACTGGAAAATTGATGGCGGAAACTATAGTGAAGAAGCGAGAAATGAGCGATTGCCTGATTGGTTTTGAGTTCAGTGGAATCGACTCTAATGGAAAACGCGTGATGGGTTTTGTCGAGAGCAAGTAAGATATACCTCAAATATCGGAACCTTACACGTCAGTAACATAGGTCTTCTGCTAATTTGATAGATTAATTACATCTTCAGGGGTATATCAAACCTGGTTACTCCCCATAAATTCACCCTGTGGCCAGTGCCAGACGAATGGTCCCTAGAAGACGCAGCAACTGTTCCGTCTGCCTACTTTACCGTTTTCTACGCCTTTTACTACTTTGGAAAATTAAGGAAAGGTGAGAAGGTGTTGATCCACGGTGGAAGCGGTGCAGTAGGTCAAGCTGCTATCAACGTGGCCCTCGCTGAAGGATGTGAAGTGTTCACGACAGTAGGAACACCTGAAAAACGGAAATATATCAGAGAAACGTTCCCCAGTATAGATGATGATCACATTGGAAATTCCAGAGATACCAGCTTCGAACAGATGATAATGAAACAGACACATGGAAAGGGAGTAGACATAGTTCTAAATTCCTTGGCTGAAGACAAGCTCCAGGCATCGATTCGTTGCCTAGGTTATCGTGGACGTTTCTTGGAAATCGGTAAATTCGACATGTCTGTCAATAATCAACTTGGAATGGAAGTGTTTTTGAAAGAGATTAGCTTTCATGGAATCATGCTTGATGCCATGATCCATGGTACCTTACCTCATATAAGGGAAGAAGTACATCATTTTCTTAATGCCCAGGTGAACCGAAAATGTATCAAGCCTTTGGCAAGAAAATGCTTTGAAAAGAACCAGTTAGAAGAAGCTTTCAGGTATATGGCGGGAGGCAAACACATTGGAAAGGTATAAATATTATTTGTCCCCTATAATTGATATCTCGTAAATAAGTATTACCCAATCGTTTACAGATTCTGATTAAGATAGCAGATGAGAAAGCACCTTTGAATACACCAATTCTTGCTTACCCTCGCTTCAATGCTACGAGTAACAAGAGTTACGTAATCATAGGTGGTTTAGGAGGATTAGGTCTAGAACTTGCAGACTGGTTAGTCCTACGCGGTGCCAGAAACCTGGTAATAGTTACTCGAAGCGGAATCAAAACAGGCTATCAGAAATTAAGGATAGATATCTGGAAATCCTATGGAGCGAAAGTCCTTATAATTTCTGGTGTAGACGCATCAGAAACGGATGACTGCGAGTTTATCTTGAAATCAGCAGAAAAACAGGCGCCTGTGGATGGTATCTTCAACCTGGCAGCTCTGCTGAAGGACTGTCTGATGGTAAACCAAACTATGGAATCATTCGAAGAAAGCATGAAACCCAAAGCCAGAATCACCAGAAAGCTGGACGAACTTTCTAGGAAGATTTGTCCAAATCTTCGACATTTTGTGGTGTTTTCTTCTTTGTCATGTGGAAGAGGAACTGCTGGTCAATCTAATTATGGTATGGGAAACGCGGTATTAGAGAGGATTTGCGAAAGAAGAGTGGAACAAGGTCTTCCTGGCATGGCCATTCAATGGGGCGCTGTGGGGGATGTGGGTATTGCTGCAGAAATGCTGGAGAATAAACACCAGCTGGTGATCGGTGGAACCTTGCCTCAGAAAATATCCTCATGTTTAGAAGAATTAGACAAGTTCATGTGTCAGAATAGACCAATTGTGGCTAGCATGGTGGTTGCAGAGAAAGTACCTAGTGCTAATGAAGTTAGTAATGTTCTTGAAGCAGTGATGAATATTATGAGTAAGTATTCTTTATATATGTGTCATGTAAGTTTACTTGTAGTTCAATTTTCATGCAATGAGATTATTCTTTTATTATAGATATAAAGGATATGAAGACCGTGAGTCAGAATTCTTCTTTGGCTGAGCTGGGCATGGATTCCATGATGGCTGTGGAGATCAAACAGACACTAGAAAGAGACTTTGAGGTGTTTCTAACTGCACAAGATATTAGAGTCTTGAACATTGCCAAGCTTGTAGAAATGTCTGCAAAAGATACAAAGAAGCAAACAAAACAAATCAAAAAAACAACGACAAAGACAGAAAAAATGATTGGCATGAGATTGCTGATGAAGACCTTGAACGTTTCCGTACTAGATGGACAGTATTGCGTAGAGCTTCCAGTTAAATGTGGTGAAAAAAGAAATGAAATATTTCTTATACCGGGTATTGAAGGATCTGCTGCGATTTTTGCTGAATTAGCATCAAAATTAAAATTCCCTGCCACTTGTTTGCAATTAGGAATATACAACATTAATGACTCAGTGGAGGAAATGGCTGAACGTCTTTTACCAGTATGTTTTAAAAAAAAAGAAAGATTTCACAGTATAAAAGAATATAATATTCCTCTTTCTTTTTCAGTATGTTTTAGCAAGGAGTAAAGGTCGCAGAGATTTCACAATCGTTGGCTATTCATATGGATCACTGATAGCCATAGAATTAACAAGGAGATTAGAACCTTACATACTAATAGGTCAACTCATATTAATAGACGGATCTCCCGATTATATGAAGGCCATAAAATCAGAGCACCTTGCATCGCCTACGGAAGACGAATATCAGAATACATTTCTGATTGAAATATTGAATGTCATCAAAACGCCAATCATCACAGAGGTGAAATATCTTTTCAGTACTAGTCGGCCACTGCAAAGTTTAGGTCTAATTAATAATTAATAACTAATTCGTTCTCATAGATCGCATTAAAACTGAAAAATTGTAGTAATTGGAATGAAAAGTTGGATCTAGTAACCAAATACACAACCGACGAAATTCATAAGGTCTATTCGGCAGAAACTCAAAAGAAAATTATATCATTTATTTATAACCGTCTTTGTGTATTAGATAAATACGATCCCTCTTCTGTACCGCCTCTTAGAACGCCTATCAGGTTACTGGTACCAACGACGCCAGCTGTGATACTTCCAGATTCAGATTACGGTTTGCAGAAGGTAATATCTAATAATATTAAACAGTATTAGTAGCCGACTTGTGAATAAATATAATGAAACTATTTTTCTTGTTCAGTTAACTCACGGAAAAGTAGAAATACACAAGATCGAAGGAAATCACATTTCCATATTGGATGATAAGATTACCGCAGCAGCAATTAACGGCGAACCTTTAGAAGATGCGAAAACATTCAAAGAGACTCTAAATTTCGCAAGTTCTGAACTGGAATTACATGGAAAGAATGAAAATTTTATGGGGTTATCGTAAAAATGAGTAAGAATGATTCATTCTTCAAAGATATCTATCATTCCATACTTTCCATTCATTACAAATGAATGAAAAACTCAATATTAATGAAATGTTGTCATATCTTTATGCAAAATCATCATACATTCAGAAACACAGTAAATTCATTCGTACGACAAACGATCTACGTATCACCCATACAGTAAATTGAATTATGTTTCACACAACCTTAACATTATACACGTGTAACATACACATAGTGTAGAAATAAAGCTACCTTATTACGAATAATCTTTTTTTCTATTTTATCCCTGTTTTTGCGCATTCTTTTATGTTTTTTATTTTCTTTTCTTTTTTATATGTATTGTATTTTTATCGTACTACAATTTTAATCGCAATCAAACGCAACATACTGCATACACAAAAAAGCACAGATGATAGCGTAAAATTAATAATAATCATACACTTATGCTGTGTTAATAATAATTACAATAATACTGAGTTTCACATTAAATCCATGAACGTATTTATTAAAGAATCCTATTTTTATATTTCTTTTTATTTTTAATCAATTTTCACACACAAATCATATTATACGAAAGGAACTTGATGTTTAGCCTTTATCTTTATATAGTAATTGATACATACATATGTCTCAAATAACTAAATAATTAGTTAACTAATAGAGAATAGTTCCATGTTATAGAAAGACTTCATTCCAAGTACTTTGTACAACATTACACAAACATGTGGAGTCCGATAAAAAATATAATGTATAACTTTCGTTTCTTTTAACTTTCGTACATAATACAACTCGATATCGCGTTCTTTGTTTGCTAACGATATACAAAGATGTAAAAGTAACTTACTAACGAATTGCCTTCATAATTCCATTGGCTCGAAAATTGATGAATTGCTCGATATCGTCTGATTCAAATCAGCAATCGCTTCGTTGTTGTTATTATTATTATTGTTGTTATTATCGTTGTTATTATTATCGTCAGACGTATTAGGAATCGGAGTTGGTGTATCTCTAGTTGGAAATATACGAAGATGTTTGCTCGGTGGTTCCCAAAGGACTAAAGCCATGGAGGGCCTTTCCCTGAAAGAGAAAAACTGTAAACCTTCACACTTTATCTTATTTACTAACAGAAATTGCATCATAATGAAAGAAACAAAATATTTGATTTAATTTAAATTAATTTAATTGAAATATGTATACTCACAATTTGGATAACAGGGAATTTGGAAGGATTGGTTCATGTTGGATTCTCTTCAGTTCCTCTGAAAGAACTAGCCTGGGTCCAGTTTTGATTTGATCTGCATTAGCTGTATCCAATTCTAGTTCCATATTCAACTCCCTAGGATTAACTGGTTGTGAGTCAGCTGTTGAAGTTGATGGCACTGAAGACTGTTGATAATTGGAACTAATATGTAAACCTTTAAAATGTGCAGCCATTTTTTCTTCTGTTATAAACTGTTTCGTTTGTCTCCTGTAATCATCCATTACATTACATTATCCATTACATATCAAACTGAAAAAATGGAAAGGTTTTTCTATAATATATACCATTATATAAATTACTTACATATCTAGCAGATCGCAGGTCTCAAGTTTTCTCTTCTGATGAAGAATTGATTCGAAACTTGGTCCTCCGGTAAATCTGACTAATTCTGGTTGTTGGAGAGATGGTACACTCCATGGTATAGACATTGGAGGCACCTGTGGTATTTGCATCCATGTCTCTGGTTGTTGTGAAGTATTTTGCTGATTCATCATATGTTGAAATATGGATGAAGGTGTATGGAGATTCGTTCCTCCCATTGCATTCTGAACCGGAGTAGGAAAATAGATTTCATACTACTTAGATACTGCTGCATACTTTTAAGTATTAACTATAATCAACAAACAATCTCAAGTACAACAATTTGTTTTCAAAAATTTATAACATAACAATTCCCTGAATATTTAATTTTATCTGTTACAAAAATAACAGTATTTGCGATGGGTAGTAGCTTTGGACTGTTTTCATATGTAAATATCATATTAACAAGATTCAAAGGAATTTTGAATGAAAATAAAATGCTTTTTTCATAGAGTATTTTGTTTGGATTTGATTAAATCAATATGTAAAATTTGTAAATAGTAAATTGCCTACTGTCATTTTGAACCACCGAGAACTCAAGAGAACGTGCTTTGGCCTTCGAGTGTACGTCTTCACAGGCAGTGCTTATGAAGAATCTCACAAAAGCATCGGCGTTGTGTAACATATACGTTTTTGGCGCAAGTCTCGTGAAAAAAGAGTATGATAAAATACGTTAGAAGACACTTCGTCACACAATGTGAATCCTTGAACTATTTTTCAGACGCTAACCTCTATTGTTCACTTGCCGTTAATCAGGAAATGCACGGCACTTACTGTAATATGTATAACGATACGTAAATGCGTACTAAACCGAGAGTGATGGAAATTGAAATATTACACTCAACGATATATTTATCTACAACGTGCGCTCTATAATACGCGACACGCTATTCGAGAAAGATCGCACAGAACTAATTGTTTGTTTTCGTCTCGAAATGTCACGATAGAATTGATAGAACAGATGGTGGTACCTATGGTCCATATAGTATTTAATAAATAATCCGCGTGACTCTATCTTCACTGTATAAATCCACGCAAGAGTTTCTAGGAATTCTGTGCATACATAAATTTCAAGATCAACTTCACCGCAAAACAATACTACTCATTCGCTGCTTTACTTAACCATACGCATGGATTCTAAGCTTTAAACTACGAATTTGACCTGTAGTAAGATGTTCGCGCATGCGCGAACTCGTCGCGGCGAAATATGTTTTTACAAAACTCTCGAATATTCTCGTGTGTAGACAAAACTTATAAAAAATTGGAAATTTATCTTAAATAAAGTAGTTCGCAAAAATATTTGAATAGTGATGATATAAAACTTCTATATATGTGTGTGTGTGTGTGATGTATAAAATATTTTGAAATTTCATTCACATTGTAATAAAACACGATTGTTATAACTATAATTAGTAGAATTTGGAACCAATCTGAAAATGTATATAAGAGTTACAAAATATTTATTGCAAACATATATCTAGTAAAAAATTAGTACGCAGTATGAATAGCCATCTTAAATGTATAATAAATGTTAAAGATGGTCTCAGTTTAATGAATAATTAGCTCTTTGAATACTTTTGATTTGATTCACAGTAGTTTAAAAATACAAAATATCAATTTACAGCTTCGTAAACTTTTGACGAAGCCTTCAAATAGAACTTTTGGTTCAGAGATAATATATTTTTATAGTATTATAAATATAATTTGGCAACTTTAGAATACTTTGAGAATGTATAAGTATCTGACAAGTGTAAAGAAAACACGTGTTATTAAATGCGCAATAATACACATCACTGGCGCCTTAGAAACTGCAACCACACTCGCAAGACTGTAAAAGAATTATGTTATCTCGCTGTAAACTCAAAAAAATTATTCATTCTATGAATTAATTGTAATTTTATTTTGTAAATAATTCACATTTGAATAACTTCTTAACATTATATTTCATCGATATTTTAAAATAAGAAAAAGTCGGAAATAACAACATTCTTCGCAAATTACAGTCATCAATCAAAAATTATGCATTGTCATTTTTACTACAATAGAAATATCTGCATGAACATCCTGTATAAGAGACGTGACGTTATAACGTTAATTATATACTTTAAGTTTTTGTCATGGATAGAACCGAAAATCTACCTGCTGGATCTTAATTTGACAGTAGTATAAAACCTGTTTAGCTGTGAAAGTTCGGTGCGCGAAATAAGAAAAAATTGCTCCGTCTATCATTATTCTCCTTTTATCCAGGCCTCAGTCTCGGCTCCGTAAACCTTCCTAGAAACAGTTGACTCAAGATAATATAAATCTCCAATCTTATTTCTCTTACTTATAAACATCATTCCTTTATCTTCAAAAAAATTCGAAAAATATTTGTAGGAAGATATTGATAAAGATATTAAACCTCGCATAGAAAGTGAAAATAATCTAATCAGGATTCTTCCAGCTCGATTAGTTCTCGTTAACTTTGAAATATATGTAAACTTATATCTTTTAATTACAAACATTGTTTCCTCATCGATAAACAAATATATTCAATAATTATTTGTTAAAATATACTTAGAAATATATTGACCCTTTTGAAAAAATAAAAATAATCCAATTAGGTTTTTCCAATTCGTCTAGTTCACGTTAACTTTGAGCGTACAATTATGCAAATGAGGCCATGAGTAGATAAAACTTTTCTTGTAAATCGTCGATGGCACAAATTCACGCACGACTCCTTGAAACCTGTTTTGCATCGTCGTTTACCTGCTGCACAGAATACAAATAAAGAAATGCATAGTAACCATGGAATAATTTTGAACTGTGTAAAATGGTCAATTGGTATAAACGACCTTTTATTTGAATGATATGGAAATTGAAAATACAATTAATGCATTCCTGATTCCTAGCCTGATTGATATCGGCTGTCGTTCGTTCACAACTCAATGACGATCGTATCGGTTCGTATGCGTTTCCTCAAGAATAACCTTTCATAAATAAAGTTCCCGTCTCATCCTTCGCCGTGCAGTCAGGATTGAAAGCGGATTTTCCACAGCGATTCTCGATTGGCTCGCGTTTCTATGAATCCACTTTTATAATACATCACTTATCTACATACAAACACGCGAAAAATATGCCTCGTGCAATTTACAAGCATAAAATGCATATCTCATGTAATCGATTCCAACGAATTTTAAAATTCCTCTGAAATATTTTTTCGTTATAGGAAAATTCTAACAGCAATAAAATCGAGTACCGTAAGATTTTCATGTATATCCTTTGATCGTACCGCGGCTATATATAAATATCCAAAGTGAGTTATATAATTAATTATCGCTCGAACGAACCAATATTTCTAATTGTAAATCACTCGAACTATTTACACGTACGCCTCTACGTTGAATAACTTTTAATCGTGTCAAGGAGAGGATGATTGAACAGGAAACAAATCACCCTGATGATCGAGACAAATAAACTTCCATTTAAAAATAAGATATAAAATGAGTGGTCAACTGCGCGCTACGTGAGAATTACGAGGAGGGATTTCCCTTTTTGCGGCATGATTAATTACATTGTTGTGCCGGTGATACACGGTGGCGTCTCGATACCTGGCCAGATACTCCCTCGCTTACCGTATCATCATTGCAACGGCAAAAAAACAAGCGTCATTGCCCGTGGTCGCATCTTTCAGTGGAGACACGTGAGAAAGTAGAGACGTACAAGACACAGAGCGAGCTCACGTATGTTAAGGCCGTGTAGCCGGTTATTATGTAGCCGATATGGTTCCGAGGCAATTAATACTATTGTTATGATTCAGACGAATACGTCATGTGTGCTTGAACGGCGATGCAACCGCCGCGTTTCGATTAGTATGTATTCGACCATAGAGACTCGCGGCTGCTTGCTACCTGGTCCTGCTCGCCCTGCGAAACGAGCACCGCTCCGTTTGCGCTTTAATGGCTTTCTAAATAATGTCTTGGGAAATGTGTGCGCGCCTGCCACCCGGAACGGATGTAATTAACAGTTCAGTGTCGTGAGAGTATACAGTATGGTATCGACGAGTGATCGTTCGATTCGATATGGACTCTCTACGTTTCGTTTAATTCGCTGGTTGCAGGAGGAATCCTAAATTCGGCGGTGATCGGGCAACAGATATGGAATGCGGTGGAAGAACTGAAATGCACGATAGTCGCGCGGTGATTGTGTAAATGTATGCACGTTGCTGTGACTCAATCCATTGGAAAGGAAACAATGATAACGATGGACGTTCGTGAAAACCGTGTAAGGATTCTTTGACTTGGTTTTGCGACGAGGCGGCAAACAGCATTTGTAACAAACGATACGGGGAGTTTAGCGAAACGGGAAACGAGGGACAAATAAGAAATTATGCCGAACAATAACTTAACCGAAAAAGAGTCTTCAAACAGGAACAGTCTTTTGATGCAGGTCGAAAAAACATCGGGCGAGAGGTATGGCAAGAGCAACACAGTTTCCATCCAGAGGAGCACCGAAGAAATAGCCAGTAAATCAAGCAAGGCGACTCAGATTGATCTCATCCAATTGTCTTACGGTACACAAAGAATCAAACCGACTTCTCTGGCTTATTTGCCCAAACAGACGAGCGAATCCGGTTATCCCTGTTACTCCAAGAGCTCCTCCTTATGCCCGTCTCAGAGTGAATTAGTTCTATCGCCAAGGAACAGGAATAGTCGTTATGTAGCTTTAGATATGAGATCTATGGGTAGTTTCCCATTATCAAATAGTCATACCTCGGTAAATAATATGCCATACACATGTTGTTGTACGTGTGTGGGGTCACCTGTGCCTCCAACATCTTCCTCACAGCAGACGGAAGAACAAGATGGTCCTGAGGGTCTCTCATGGAGGAGACTTCACATGAGCAGAGCTAAATTGAAAGCAACTGCAACAACGTCAGAGTTATTAAGCGGTTTCGCTATGGTGAGCGCCATATCTCGTCATAGTATATAATCGTCTATTAAAATTCCTTGGACGACTGTTTATGCAGTGGTGATTAATCACGCCATTAACCATCCACACGTGGCCCTTGATGATCCTAATTGCCGATGCGCACAAATATTAGATATCGATCCGACGACAGAAACGTTTATTGATTTTAATCAGTGAATTTTCGTGACAGAAGGGGGAATATCATTATAATAAATTTCAAAATGCGTGTTGCTAAACATTTCAAGCAAGTAAATATTTCAAGAAAATCTGTGTTTGTATAATCAGAAAACCCACGACGGGTTACACAACGTTTCCTGAAAATCATTAGACAGAAGTGGACGACAATTCCGTGTAATCTTCAGTCTCGTCTATGATTACATAAGACAAATATCACTTTCTTTAACAATACACCTCGGCTTGACGTAGGCATAATTGATTTTACAATGGGTTTCGCAAATAGCGTCGAATCTGTGATCTCATTCGTAATCGCGCGTATAAACGTACGAATCGTATAAACCAGCTGACAGCAACATTTCTCGGAAGATACTTGTTTTTATTGGCCGGTAATAAAATCCGATGTAACTTTCATTTGCCTTTTTTTTATCTTTCCAGGTAGCTATGGTTGAGCTGCAAATAAACGAGCCAACCGCGGTGCCGGAGTGGCTGTTTGTGATGTTCGCTGTTTGCACAACCGTCCTAGTATCAGTACACATCTTTGCTTTAATGATAAGCACGTATTTATTGCCCAATATCGAGGCCATCAGTAAACTTCAGGTATCTCGGCTTGTCACGGAATCCCCTCATGAGAGAATGCGCGGCTTCATCGAGTTGGCTTGGGCATTTTCTACGGTGTTAGGATTATTTCTATTCTTAGTGGAGGTGGCTATACTGTGCTGGGTGAAATTCTGGGATTACTCGTTCACGGCCGCCACTGCCAGTACGATTATAGTTATCCCGGTCCTTATAGTGTTCATTGCCTTCGCCGTTCACTTCTATCATTCGTTAGTTGTATACAAATGCGAGTCCTCGGTATCTGATATGAACGAGCTGGAAAGCATCAAGAGAAATTTAGATAACGTGACGATGAGACAGAGCAGCGTGTGACGATTCTGTAAAAGATTGCCATCGACGTTCATTGATCGTTGAGTCCTTGCCTCCTAAAATATGCCCCAGACTGTACGTTATTTACTCGCGTCTCATTCCGTAGTATCGTAATTGTACTTAATGATATATATCCGAATACACGTAAACAGTGATGGAAAAAGAACACATTTAAGTTTATTCAATAACTTTACTTATTCAACACGAACACGCGCGAGGCGCGATCGTGTTTTTTTATTATATATAAAAATGTACATAGCTGTACACATGCAAGTCGAGAATTGCAACAGTACAAGCAAAGTGCTCTTATAAGTATATTAGCTATATTATTTTAGCATTTAATTATATTCTATTTATGACTTATAATTCCCGATTTCTTCTTTTAAATGTATTTTTCTCATTTACCTTGCTTTTTATTTCATACATCGTATCACTAATATGTATATATATAATATATATATATATAATATATGTCATTTTTTTGTCACTTAGTTTGTGGGAAAACTGAAGGACAGTCAAGTATGTTATTTATGTACATGCTTCCCATTCTGAAACTTGTTATCCTAGTCAAAATAAATAATCCATCAGACTTGAAGACTCTCGTTAATTAAAACGTGGCTCGTTACGTAAGTTTATAAAAAAGGAAAAAATATAATTTTACACATCTTTCATTTTCGCCATAAACTAAGTTATAATCTTATCGATCGATATTTTCTATATTGTTATGCGTTAAATTCTGTTTGTACAAAAAAAGCAATACGAATTAAAGAAGAGAATTAAAGCAAGAACATGATACAATCATTTCCCTATATGAAAAAGTAATTTATTGATGCAGCCCTAATAACGAAAGCATTGAAACACATTTTATTATTGCGCGATATCTCTATATAAAGATATACATCATGGTTTTTTCTCTTTTCAACTAAAGTGTTTAACTAACTACTTAAATTTGTTGAAACAAAATTTTATTCAATAAATCGCATCTTTGATTACAAAGTGAACGAAAAATTAACGATACAAAATTAATGCATAGAGTTAACATAACATAGTATGTATGTACATTCAATGAAATAAAAGAACTCAAAATGTACATTATGAAAACATTAACCCTATATTGTAGATAAAAGAAAAAAAGAAGAAATAGAAAGAAGAACAAACCATAAAATGAGTTTTAAGCTTTCTGAACTTTAATAGAACGGAGTTAAACTCATCCAGATTATGGATGATCTCAAGTCTTCTTCTTTTATGTTTACAACGGAAGTAGTTAAAATATACTTTGTCACTTATATCCTTATATCTTATGAGAGAAATATGTAGATATTTCTTCTGTACGACTCATCCAAAGATTACTTCATCTAGACGAGTAATGAATGAGAATAAATTGCTTGTGCTATGGACAGGTAAACGAATAAAGTATAGGAAGAATCACAATTTTATACAAAAACTAATTAGATTGTATAAAAAGGAGTATTTTATCAGTGTAATATTTAATATATCGTATAAATTGCTTAAATTCCTTTCATCCACATTAACACAAGCAAGAGAGAAAAATAAAAACAATCACATATGCAAATAATCTTTTGTTCTTTTTTTTAAAGTTTAGAATTATTAGTGTTTGTACATTAATCTATATTAATTTAACATTAATCTATTAACCTTATAAATGTAAGGACAAAATACTTAAAAGAAAAATGAAATATCGAAATTTTTCTAATGAACAAGATTGCAAGTATAATATTCTTTTCTTTTTTCCTTCGTCCACGTTACAGTTTAGAGTTTACTTTCTATCTCAATATACAAGTGTACAAGATATTGTATTTCTGTACCCGATGATATACTGTACCTATCATCATATTATACCATTCTAGGTGTAAAACAGATTACATTACAGATTAAAAAACGTATCGCTTTCCTTAAAATATTCTTATCCATAAAATATATTCACAGACCAAAATTCAAATATACATATATGTAATTCGTTCGTAATCTTTAGAATGTGATGAATAAAGTATTATAAAAACAAACAGTAAACAACTAACATCTTTTAGATTCTAGATTCCTTCGTAATCTACGGTAAATAATAGGAATTATGAAAGCAATTAATTTACTTTGTGACACATTGCGTAATATTGTATTATATATCATACTATGTTGTATCATATCAATCTATAGTATTATAAATTGAGAAAAATTGAACAAAAAAGATTGATTAATTATATCTTTTTGAGAAACCTCTAAATATGTTGGCTTTCATACAATTTACTCTCTCTCCTTCAGTCTTGTTTCTAAATAAACATATAAAGTCTTTCTGGTGCCCATCCATAGCAAGAGCTTAGTTAAAACACTCTATTTTTCCATCATAAATCCTTCTTTCTTATCACGAAATAGTCCTTGAAAATCAAGACACAAATACGCAATTTGCTCATTTTTTTTTTTTTTTTTTCTGTTGACAATAAAATTCTACAACATCCACTTTTCATTTCCCTAAAAATTGTTTGCAATTTTACATCGTGCTGTACAAAGTTAGCAAGATGTTTGGCAAGTTGAAATGCTTGCTGTTTATCCTAATAACGAACTGTAAATTTTTGTTCTTAAGTTTATAAAAACCAAAATTTATATACACGTTTGTGTAGAGAATGCTCTGTTCAATGCTAGCTCCAAGTAAAAGAAAGTCACAACCTACACACATACGTTCACTAGATTTTCATGGAAATCGTCGAATAATTATTAAATTACTCTATCCATAACTACACGTTACATACAATTAGTTTGATATTGATTGAACAATAAATTAAAAAGAACCTTTCTGCGTAGAGAATATCACACACATTTATAACAGAGTTATAGCAAAATTATTAATATGTATATGTGTTATTGGTTTAGTGTAAAAAAGAAGGAATACAAAAATTGTGTATTATGAAATATTAAAAATTTGTATAGTAAAGCCATTGTAAAACTAAAAAAAGAAAAAGATACCTATCCGTTTTTTTTTTAAGTGAATTTCAGAACACGTTTTTACGTATTTACTAAACTATGAAAGAGTAATTAGTAAACGGTATATTACCTTACCATTTACTTTATCTATTATACATAATTCATTCATTTACTCAACATCGAATTTAAGACACAAAATGAATACCAATGACATATTGATAATAGACAGTATTTTAAATACGCTTTCCGAAAATTGCTTTATCTGTCACTTTAATAAAAAAACTTTGTCGTAATTTGTATTGTATTTTTAATATCATATTAAATCAATGTCGTAGTGTAGTATACCTTTACGTTTCCCATGTATTAAATCGTAATTTGCATTGTGGCATTAAAAGACGCATGTGTAAAAAAAAATTACTTACATTAAATGACATTGATAAAAATAAGGACGTTATGATAAGTGACAATGGGATTCTATTAGTAGCTTTCCTCCCATAATGTGTAATATACACAAACCCATGACTGTTGTCAAACTTCCATGTGTTTGGAAGGTTGTTGAGATATGAATGGTTCGCTCCACATTCGACGTAAATCTCCCTGTAAATACCACATCCGTTACAATTCACGTCGTTTACATAAAAAGAAATTAGAAGTACTAAGTAAAAATACCTTCAAATATGCCATTGTGAGCAATGGCAATAAAGTAAAGGGCACAAGGTACAATAAGGCAGGTTGCGCAGCTTTGAACACCTCAGAGCTTACAGTAGCAGTAAGTAAACCAAGAAAATAACCGATGAGTGAACAATGAAAATAACTAATGCGATTGATGTGTCGTGGCGGTGGAACTCCTGTTTCACAACCACCGGGTAACAATTGAGTCTTTTTGTACGCGTCATATCGTAAAACGAAGCAGAGCAGCAGGCCTGGCATAACGACATCGCCAAGACCTAACATTGAAAAATGTCCTGCTTGATGCATCGATGGAAACACTAATTTCCCAGGTAAAGGAAGTTTTGGTGCTTCTCTTGCTACACCGCCTAAGTGCAACCTTCTAGCCACAAGATTCACTGGATTATCTGCTGGTCTAGTTGCTACCTGTAAATAATAATACATAAAACACTTTAATACAAACGTTCATTTATCGCAAATTTGTTGAAACTTACCTTAACCATTACGTTTGTGCTGAATATATAAGATGAAAAGAAAACCCAGAAGACATCATAAATGAGTAATCCAGTTAAGAGTATGGTGGATACCTTTAGACTAGGTAATCGAATAAATGCAATGAATGCTACACAAAGTCCCATACCCATTGCATCCATGAGTAGCCAATGCCCAGTCAGTACCCAAATGCATACTATACTCACACTCAATGAAAATGAAAGTAATTCTGCACCAGTAAACCTTCCACAGACACCAAAGGATATTTTATTACCATCCGAACATGGTCTAATGATATATTGACACATGGGCAAAAGAAGAAATGCCAATGCAACTGCAGCTACGACTGCAAAATAAATATCCCTGATTAGATGCTGTTTTTTATATGAATAATAATAACAATCATAAAATCTATCAGTCTATGAAACTTACTTGCTGTACAGATTGCTACAAGCATTTGCATGCTATCAAAAAAGAAAAACATGACGAGTAGAGAAATGGAAGCACCAAGAGGTAGACAAAGAGCATGCATTGTATTTAGTGTTTGAACTCTTCCATTAGCACCATCTGCATTTGCTGTGCTGCTGTTACTCAAAATTCCAGTCAATAAATTACCACGTTCCTTTTCTTTTTCTCTTTCTCTAGCTTCCTGTTCCATGTTTAGAGATCGGAAACTGCCATAGACTATCAATAAAATTGATATTAGGAAAGTGGATATCCTAGATGAATCCATTATGGTATAAGCCCTAAAATGGTAAATGACCGTTGAACACCAGTATTAACTTCAATCAAGTAATACTTAGTTTATTACTTAATAATATTTTGATTCTAAAATAAATATTAATTGTAAGACTAACCACTGATAGTCAACTTGATACGTGGCCATCTTTAAAAATGCCTGGCCAAAGCATGAAACGCTATGCTAGGACACCTTCTGGCATTTAGATGTCCTATTTGAAAGTGCTTTCTGCTTGCACTAACCTACATCAGAGATCATCTGTAATCACTATAAATATAACACGTTAACATTTACAACATAAAAATCACCAAAACAGAAATACATATAATATATAGCTGCTGTACCTGCAACGCTGTGCATTCAACATTGTCAGTAATGAAATTAGGCCTTGTATAACTTCGGTCACCCCCTTTAAAAAATAAAACAAAAATACAACATCAGTGATATTAAACGACGAAATAAAACAATCAAAGTTACTACCAAGGTAATTACATAAAGATACAGAGTCCAGTCATCTAAAATGGGAACGCAAAAAAAAAAATAGTAATTCAATAGGTCAATGAGTTTTATGAGTTTTCGAAGAGTCGTTAACTAATATGGCAGTGATCGCATCGTGAGAAAACACGCTCGGAATGCTCGCAATAACTCAGAATAATTCACGTACATCAGTAAAAACCACCGAGATATTAGACGCGGAAGACACTTTCGTACAGCTACTTTCAAACTTTCGCTACACTCGTTTGTAACAACCAAACGCGGTGCAAGTGTAATATCAGCTACGATTGCCCTTTTACGAGATGTTAACGCTAGCAGTAAGCTTACTGCAATTCCACTGCCATCTCATTGAATATATCATAAGTGAATGGAACAAATATTAGAAAGAAATGAAAATTATTTGTAAAACATAGATGTACACCATTTTGGTAAACAGAAGGGTCACGTGACTAGCTGTGGCCCCAAGAGGTTGCTACTCCCTTACCCCAGATTATGTCTCGATGCGATATTTTAGAGACCCAGACATCTCACCTGGGCGGTCCGAAGTTTGGCCCTTTTGTACGTTCTCTCATCACCTCATGTATTCACGATTTCCGTGATAACGAGTAAAAGTCACGAGAGAATACGAAAACACGAGAAAAGTATATTAGCGCGCGATCGGTCAACTACCACAGTTAACTACACAGGTCAACTGTTGGTTGACAGGCGCAGAGCTGCGTCAAGATTCTCTACTGGGTGTTCGAAATGCATTAACTTTAACAAATTGATATCTGCAATAGTAAGGCAGTAGCAAGCAGCATGTATTTCCGTTTCGTTTATTTTAAATAAGCAACACTTTTTTTTAATGTATAAAAGGTATTTTCGACGAATTTCTGATATTATCTTCCAATAATGAATTTCACGTTGAAACATGCAACAGTCGACGCACGAAACTGTGTTTCATTATGTAATAGTTATATATTTCGTATATTATAATATAGTGAAAGAATGATTATATTCCTTTAATTGCAAAGAGTATATTTAATTTAAAAGAAAGTATCGTAAATTTACATTAGTTGTTATTTATAATTTTTAAGTATTGAGTTATAACGGGGATTTTTATTGTACATTTTACCTTTTTCTTGATAATTTCAAGAAAATTTACATTACGTCAGTAAAGCATATGTATTTATATATATATATATAAATCTTGGGGATAATGTATGTAAGAAAATTATATGTCTATATAACTTAGCATTTTATTTATTAAATTTTTTATTATATTGGTAGTTACATTTATGAGAATCTTAAAACACTTAACAAAAATACTTAAAAATAGCTTTATTTTAAAAATAAGTTTTCATTAGAAATATCAAATAGGAAATATATATGCATATCATAAACTGTTTTATATTATATATATATGCGAAGTAAGGGAACGGTATTCGAAAGGTAACTCGTATTACGGATTAAGAAATATTTTAAATTTTGATTTGATTCAATGAAATTAAAATTTACAATCATAAACTAAATATAACATATATGTAATATCTTAGGAGAATTTGTATCTTTTGTACTAAAATACCGACTGAGAAGAAGTAGTAGTTCTTGCGTCCCCTGTGATTTGCAGTGATGATTTTAGCACGTTTTTAATGACGGATGACAGGAGTTGAGTCGGTAACGTTGGTATTCGTTTTCATATTATCGATAAAGTAAAATAACATTGAACTCTATCTTTCATAACTTTGCTTATTAAACCTTATCGAAATAAGAAACATTAAATTATCTGAATCAAACGATTAATACATGTAGTCGATCGAAGTTTTCGCATTTCTGTGTTTCGTATATATACACTACGAATACGTGAGGTGACTACCTAGTTATTAATACATCGAAATTCGTAATATACTCTTCGTACGGTAAAACGAAGAGGCACTCGAACACTTCTTACTCGTGTGATCTGCTCAGATAAATTAAGAGCTTGGTTTCATTTGAAGATAATGGTCAGTATCAAACATCTAATCGAAGAGTGTACTGAGTGCTTCTTCATGACATTTCGAGCAATTCGCTCCAGCAGAACGTACGCATATTTCGCCAAATGACAGAACGAATATCTTTTCGTTGGCGTGTTCGTTCTAAAAAGTACGTAAAAAAAGAATTTTGTTAGATTCTTGTCGCGTGATAAATCTATCCGTATGACGTTAAATAATTATATGTATGTTCCATTGTTTGACTTTGGCATCGTCGACTATGACTTTAACACATGTGACATGTATAGAATTCTCGTTTTAAGATCAAATAGGAAAACATCAAGCATGACAGTGGCCCAATACGATCTTTCTCGTTTCGATAACTAGTAACTTCTTTCGTTAACTTACAACCTAGTTTCGATGTAGTCCAAATAATGCTAAGAGAACAAAGACAACATATGCTACATATTGCAAAAACATTTATTACAATTTATCTCTCGAAATTCATCGTGCAAAGGTTCTTTATCATCGCATAAGCTATCGATTATTATATTTGTTTGTGATACACTGAAACGATCTTTTCTCATGAAAAATAACAAGAAGGATAGAAAGAGAACGAATCGAAGAAATTTGCAAAATCACAGATTACCCGTAATCAAATTTGTATGTGTTCGTATACACGAACATTATATAGGTGACTCGGTAATAAAGGTTAGGCGCCGTCACTAAGGAACGTGGCAGGTTACCACGTTGTGCAAAAGGAGAGACCCATACTATATTCAAATACCGTGCTTTTAAGGCACGTTCTTCGAGTCTGTTGGTATCGCTGCTGGTGTTATTGCGACTAACAAACAGTGTGTATAAGTACGAATTTCGATCTAAGAGCGTACAGTCTGTGGGCTGGAAAAATACCAAAATGGTGGCTGTACGATACGGGTGATGTGTACGCAGATATTGGAGTGCATTGTAATTTCAGGAAAAACACGTGCGAACACGCAACATATACAAAAATGGGTGACTCGAAGGCGCAACACGGTACACAGGAGATGAAAGGCTGGCTCTTTAAATGGACTAATTATTTAAAAGGTTATCAACGAAGATGGTTCGTCCTGTCAAATGGCCTACTGTCGTATTACAGGTAGTTTTCTACGTGTCAGTTACTTTCGTTTACCTTCACTTTTAGTCGCGTGTTCAATCACGCTGAAAATCAATGCGATTTCTATTCGTAACGTAATTATTTTAACACGGGTTTCCGTCCCGTGATATGATTTCTAACAGCATAATAACAATTATTGACAGAGAAAATTTATTTGGATACAATACGGAGCTGTTCCCTTTTTTTCATTATTACGTACTTATCAAAGCACTGTATGTATATTTTCTAATAGAATCTCACACTTTCAAGTTGATTTTATATCGGAGTAAAATTTGAAAAGAAATTGTAATGATTACTGTCATAGCTATATAACCTTAATTAGGTATTTATTATTTACATATATATATTAGATGAAAATATAGCCACATTGAGTTTAGTTTATAATGTTCTACTTCTAGTTAAACAAAGAAAAGTTATAAATTTCTTGAATGAATCTATTATTTCTATGAAATGTAACATATAAGCATAATGTTATGCTTATAAACACATGCATGTTTACAACTGCATGCGTATGCTTTCATCTTGTGTATTATATATGTAATGCTATAGGTACAAATATTGTTTTTCAACTTAAATATGATACTAAGTCATCATGTAATTATGGGTTAAAGAAAAAGATCTTGCATTGAAAAATTTAAGGAACAGCTTTGGATTACGTATCTGACACAGTGTTCGATAATGCTTGTGATTCTGTCAATGACTTAAACAGTTGGTATTTAAGAACACAACAAGTGAAATACAATACTAAACATTTAACAGTTTGAAATTGCATGTATATAAGCAGCCAGTGAAGGCTGGATCATGGATATTATTGATATGGTTTATCCAAGTATATTTAACTGAATCTTAATCATGATTTTGTCCAAAACTCATATTTACATATTCCATACTTATCCATTTTAGTTTGAGCAACATCCTTGAGCATGTACATGCCGCAGAACACATTGAGATCTACGTTAAAACGGTTGAAAAGCATTGAAAGAAAGAGTGGCTGGTCGCAAGGACCATATTTTTTGTGTGTATATATATATACACACACACATATACACACACATACACACATACTCGCTTATATATATCACACGCATCAGAGAAGATTTATTGCATATTTGCCTTTTTACTATTCTTTTTTTCCAGTACAGCGAAACTTTAAGTTGAATGATTTTTGGTTTACTTTTGTATATAGTTATGTGGGAGAGTAAAAAAATCGCTAAACATTATTTAACCATCGTTAGTCACGTAAAATGTGTTGCAACATTTTATTTCCGCGGACGAAACTTAGGTCACCCCGGTCTCACAGTTACCGGTCGTGGATACAGGTGAGATAGTTCTAAACGAGTATAACGTATATGTCGATGATTCCACTATTCTATTTCTTTATATTTAGAACATGCGCGTTCCCTGACAACATGCAATGCCCACATTTTTTAATTTTCCGCTTGGCACAGTTGTGTGATTTGAGTTTGCAACGTCTTTCCAAATTGCAAGAACGGAATGTCCTGCAACTTTATTTTTACACGAATTTTTCAAACTTCGTGATCGGTGAAACTGCTTCTCGCACAAAGTGTGTACACGCAACGCACGAACGTGATGGTTGCACTGTTGGCTATATTGCTATATAAACAGGAGAGAATAGAAAGAAAAAGAGACTGAATGAATGTATGTGTGTATATGAGAGAAAGAGAGAGAGAGAGAGAGAGAGAGAGGGAGGGAAGGAGGGAGGGAGAGAGAGAGAGAGAAAGTAATCAAGAAACGAAATATGAAAGAAAGAAAAGGAACATCGCTATATCGTGAAAATTCGTGGATAAACAGCGACAGAGATACAATTTTTTCTCGAAACAGATAAAAAAAATTATCGCTTCGATACAATATTACACAATGTGAATAGGGTCTATTTGTTTTATGGACTGTTTAGGGCTGAACCAACAGGGGGGCCAAAGATATCAACACGACGCAAGCGGAAGGCTGGCAGAGCCTCCGAGTAAGTAAAATTATCGAAAAAACCGAAATATCCTGACTATTCTTTGAATCAAACTTTTTAATTAAAACAGACAAAGACGATGTTCGAGTTTTCATTTTCATTTCATTATACAGTCCTTGCCATATTATATATATGTATATGTATATGTGTATATATATGTATATATATATATTTGAGCTACGTATTATTAATACAACATTGTCAATATTCCTAATAATTTTACTTGCTTCCTGTCCATTTCTTACCCTTTTATCATAGATCTAATTTTACAGACCGATTCTCCTCAGTCCACCCCTCTCTTCTTAATTAAATCTCAGTTACTCTAAAAAGGTGGTAAAACTTGTATATTTTTTATGTTCTATGTGTACATATATACGTGCATATATACATGTTTACCACACACAAATATAAAACACACACACTGCTTTATATCGTCTAATAGTTCCAGTTCTGTTGAGGAGGTATTCCGAAGGTCTTTGCAGACCGTGTAAAGCTTTTACTGGCTCGTTGGGAATGTTCCAAGAAATAATTATAGCACGAATAGATGAGCTGGTATCAAGGAATACCGATAATCTTAATTTGTCGAATAGTTTCAAGAGAGGAAACAAATATGTATTTCACTGATTAATTCTTGTCGACGCGGTTAATGCGAATTTTCCTCGGTCACCTTATTTCCTGTTTTACATAACGCATGCAGAATTTATTCTCCCTATTTTACTACTTTTGGTTCCGTAATATTCAGACAGTGACGCAATAATCTTTTGTTGATGTAATATCTTTTTTAATATTAGCAAAGTAAGTTTATTTTTTTTTTTTTTTTTTTTTTTTTAGTAAGAGTAGCCTTGTTATTTAAATGTCAATATTTAATAACATTGATAACTGTTCAATTATCTAAGATCATCGGTCAGTAAAAGCATATATCAGATCCTCCAAGATACACTTTGTACTTCAATTTTCTCAATTTATACTAGATCGTTGTGTTTAGCCCAGTCATTTTATCTAATCGTTTACTCGTTACGCTTGGAACAATATCCAACAGAACGACAATAAAACGATGAGATGCGACTATTTTTATGGATATGTATTTTTTATTCGTTGTTCTGCCTTTTCGATGTTTTACTTATGCGCACAATTTATGTTCGTACGTTTTATATGCCCGCACCTCCCTCGCTCATCGAATACACATACGAATTCTCTACAATCGATAGATTTGAATCACATAAGTACATGTACCTCATACTGCAATAAAACACATAGTTAAGATTACTTACTTACTGTCAAATAGTTTCGAAATACAATGACGAGTTCTACAAATTTTTATCACAATAGGTGGAAGGAGGAAGAAAATCAAAAAACCAGAAGAAACAAATTTTGCGCGAATGCCTGTGGTCTATGCGGACAATATGCAATAATAATTTCTGAACGCGTTAGCATGAGTATGATTATTCTTTCATCGTGTACAAAGTCTCGATCCCTTGCGTGTTAGATTTAATTTCACTGACCCTAAAGTGCATGACATGATCCGCGAGCTATCTGTTCCCCTTCTTTCAATCATCAGGCCGGCTATTGAGCATTGTACATTCTTTCTTTCTTTATTTTTTTTCCTATACCCCTTCTTGTTTTCTCTTCACACAAATTACACCATTGGGTTCCTTTTTTTTGTAGATTGTGTGTAAGAAAATATGGTGGTGTCATAGTCGGACAAATGGTAATGGGACTGCTTGGAAAAAGAGTTAATCGATCTCCTACTAATTTTATTTACACGAACTTCGTTTTCAAAGCTCTTTGAGTATTCACATCATAGTGCCACAGATTAACACAGACTGTCGTGTGTTCATCTCGTTTGCTACGCTGTACACGTTACGGTGAAAGTATCTAGTTTGATAGTTCTATATAATAGATAGATGGTCCCATAGCATGGTTCTTTAAAAATCTCTTACGGTTTCATAGAATCACTGCAAGGAGTTACGGTTAGTCATCAGATAGAACCTGAACGATAGAAATGTTTGCGTTAATAATGGAATTTTAGTAAGATAAGGTTGGTGGATATAAAATTTCCTTTGTTCAAATAAAACCTCAATAAGGCCATAGACTAGATTTATTGGTCTATCAAAGTCTAATTTCAAAGAAACCAAATTTTATATACACCAACCTGACTAAAGAGATTTTATTTGTACAAGTTTCGTGTTACTGTAGAGTTAAGTCTACTTTGTCGCCTCGTTTCAGCTGAAATTCACAGTAAAACGATCACGCGTCTAACTGAACAAACATTAGAGCCTTCTTGCACAGTTGAACTAATATTATTATTAAAATTTGACAAGTCGCAAGTTGATAATTAAAAAGGTACAACGTTACAAAAATAAATCTCATTAGCTACAGATTATTTGATTATCTTATTTAATGTAACAGTTCTAAATTTTTGCTCAAGACAGAACCAAGTTTTCCGAGATAGACAGAGAATGAGAGAGAGAGAGAGAGAGAGTCGGAAGGATTAATTACTTTCACGGTAACATGTACAACCTCGTGCCTGCGTATAATCTAATTACGTGTAATCATTTCTGGGGCGAATCAGAAGTGTTTTATTTTTGGCTTGGATAAACCTCAGGCTTGCATTAGACGCAGCAAACGGACTAATTTTGCAAACTCACGTCTGTCTTTCTCTGTGTCATTCGGTTCTCAATCGATTGAAGAATATGTCCGGGGAACTGTCGCTATTTTCCTTCTCTGTTTAGAAATCCCACGGAGATGTCGCACACGTGCCGCGGCACGATATCCTTGCATGGGGCCTTAATACACACCGTCGACGCTTGCACGTTCGTTGTGAGCAACGGTGGCACGCAAACCTTCCATATCAAGGCGGCGACAGAGGTAGAACGTCAGCAATGGGTCACGGCCCTCGAGTTGGCGAAGGCCAAGGCCATCCAGGCGATGGAATCTGGTCTGTATCAACGAAATATCATCCATTTCCTATCTGGCGTTCACCAGAGAGAGGAGCAGGGACAGAGACAGAATCAATCGTCGATCTTTATCGATTATGTATCTACAGTAGCTCGTCAAAATATTTCAACATTTATCAGAGAAAATTGTATACGACACATTTTGGAATTCCGCTAATACTGTAATGAAATACTACTATCATAATTATAGTGGTAAAATTTGGAACCGATCTGGTAATGTATATAGAAGTTGCAAGGCATCTATTGCAAACATAAATTCAATAAATTGTCGGTACACGGTATGAATAGCCATTGTACAATAAGTGTTAAAGACGGTCTCACTGAATATTCAGGCTTATGAATATAATGGATAATTGAATGTTTAAATACTTTTGCGATCTCTGCAAAACATTAGGCTCCTTGTAACTTCCATGTACATTTCTACGTACAATTTATCACTACATGACAGTCGTATCTTATTACGGTGTGAAGGAAATTTCAAGACGTTTTCTGCATAATTTATTCATACATAATTAGATACGCATAATTTATTTGCAAAAAATTGCTGTAATTGTTTAAATATTTTTGCAAGTTACTGTATCTGAAAAAGGGTTAAATTGGGCTGGAACTTGGAAGTAACAGGGAAAGTTCAGCAGCTGAAAAATTTTAAATTGTGCAGAAATATAGTTTAAGTAATGTTAGCAACAACACCGCTTTTTATTTCTGTAAACGAACGATTCATGGGGCTGTAAACACTCCTCAAAACAGTTCTCCGTCTTGATCTTCTAACAAACGAGGAAATGAAGAAGCTCAGTCGTCTGGGAAGAGAAGTGACTTCGTTATTTCTAAAAATGGAATTTATCACGCTCTCTTTAACTTTAAATTCCATAGGAAATCTAATTTTCGTTAAAGGACGACGATGGTCGTATTTATTAGACTGATTGAGCAGTAGGTGTCTCTTATTGCGAATATTAGGTTTGCAGACGATATCAGTCGATCGTAAATCACACTAACAGTTTAATAATATATAACTGAGTAATTATATATAACATCTTCGATAGACGATACAAGATTTTGATTTAGAGTCGCATGATTCTAACTGATTTTTTCTCTCTTATGATTTACTGGTTACTGATACTGAGTAGGAATCATTTGCTATTTGAAGAATCAATGAATCTATTAACAGTTTGCGAACCGTATGAAATAGCATTAAAGGCAATTGTCCATAGTAACTCTTCTAACATTTACACAATTGACAGCCTGGTAGTTTTTCACGAAGATAAATGATGATTTAATCGACGCGAGATAGAATTATGTAATCATGAAAATCTTAATTGTAATTTAGAATTAGACATAAAGTAGATTTATATTTTTTTAATGCTATTTTGTTATCTAAAACGTTTAAAGATACGCTCAGATATTCTTTATGAAAACTGGTCGTCCCTGCAGTATCTGTTAACTAACGGTTAGGCTGCGGAATTTTTATGCGTCTGTGGAATATTTAAAAATACACAGAATGCATAAATATTCAAAATGGAATACTGATCATAATATCTCACTTTTATAATGAATTTCATTTTTTGTAGTTGTAAATTTTACAAGTTATTTGCTAAATATTCTTAATATACCAATGATATAATGATCATTCCTACCATACGAGATACAATTTATAATATTACTAAAAATATCAGCAACCTTTAGAGCATAATAATTGGTATCTCCATTGAAATTGTATTATTATAAATTTATAAATTTGTTTTCTTGAATACTTAATTTTTTCTACACAAACAAAGCATTTTGATAGAAGATAACGCATGAGGAAGTCTGGATGATAAGGGAAACAAAAAGAAAAGCAAACATCTTTTGATCTAGATTTACTATGTATTTTCCTTTGTTATCGATCTCTATTGTTACACAACATTTCTTTTTCATTAACAGATAATACATCCAAATACTTATATATTTGTACACAGATATCTTTGTCTGTCTATTTTATCTTCTTCCTGTGACTCAAAAGAAATTGATTTAGCAGTTTAATAAATGATATTGAATCATATGTAATTGTAGAAGACGATATTGAATCATAGTCACGTTCTCTTTTGTTGAAGTATCATAGACAATGAAAGACTCCCCGTTGTCTTTAATAAAATATTGAGTTGAATGAGAGTTAAATTGCTCTTAGAGGACATTAAAACAGTTACGTTATGTAAAGTAAAATTTGTTTCAGAAGAAGAGGAGGAAGAATTTCAGGATAACGATAGTCAAAAACCAGAACAAGTTACTGTGAAGGACTTATCGCAGCGCTTAGAAAACTTGCAGGCCTGTAATGATTTATTGATAAAGAAAGGGACTATGCTTCAGCGAGTTTTAAATGAGCTCGAAACGTTGGAGCCCCCGTCGCCTGAGCTAGCTGCGAAAGTCAAGACAGTCAGTGAACGAGCCACGCTCTTTCGCATTGCGGCCGGTGCTATGGTTAATGTAAGTTGAAAGGCCATCGTTAAGACTAATATACAGATGAAAATTTCTGGCCAACGATGTATAAAATTAGCTCATTCGCTGCGCGTAGCAACCGTGCTGCTTTGTCGCTAAATATTAGGTTCAAAAGACTCCTTCTTATGTGCTAATTAATATTTCTAAGCAATTTTTAATTTATCAGTGTAGTTGCTTATGTTATTGGTGTATAGAATACAACCAAATATTTATTTCTATTTCCATTAAATTTATAAAGTTATAAAAATCTGAATATTATATTAAAAATATTGATTTTGGAAGTATATGTATATTTATAAAGTCTCATAGAGAACTAATTCTGATTTCAGGCAAGTCACGACTACTTGCAACTAGCGCAGCAGCAGGAACCAAAATGGAAGAAGATGCTGCAGCACGAGCGTGACCAGAAAGTGCGAATAGAAAAAATGGTCGAGCAATTGGCCAGGCAACATTCTCACTTGGAAGAGGCTGCGCAACATGCCCTACCCTCGGCAGCTCCAGCAGGGGGACACAGAGCTTCGCGTAATAATTTCTTTTTTTATATTAACGCAATTGCTAATGCTGTAATTAATATTTTGATGCAAGTGTTGCGTTTGCGAACAGTCGTTGTGTGTAACGATGCTAAGAAAGACGAACTCGAGTGTTCGTCCATTTTCCACACTGTGCCGAGCTTTTACCTTTGTACATTGTACGCAACACAATGCTCTGATTGTGCTATAGGCCTTTTAACTCTGTAACATTGACCTGAGATTCTAATAGAAATGTATGTTAAATACACATGGTCACATAAGCGTGTATCTACCGAGTGAGAGATGCTGTATTCATTAGATAATAGTGCACAGCTGCATAGTTTCACCTTACTTAATATACCGACTGTTTGATCATACGCTTAACTGTGTAGCACGTGAATTTGATTTTTCGCGCCTTTGAGTGCCTTATCGTTCTTTAACCAGATGGCAGTCGTGAAACTCTATTTGCTTTGAACGGTGTCGCGACTTACGCAGCTTAAAGTCTATGCATGCAAGACGTGCAGTATATTCTATATTCTACTACATATATTGTATGGCATATTACAGTAATGTATACAAGGCTTATATGTACATATATATACATCTAGAGATATATATACATAATATACACATGCACGGGTGTGCTTTCATTTCTCCCAAGTTTAGTACTTCATCAGACTCAGATGGCCTTGCAAATTTCCGTTTTGTGTGAATATTTTTTTGACAGCTTTTTTTCGCGACTTTACCATTAAATTCGATGTGATAAAGCTGAATCGAGTGTCGAAATCATCGACGATTGTGCGACGAGAGGATCAGTGAAAAGATGCTAAACTGATAGTTAAACGGGGCGAAGGGAAGAAGTTTATTATCAACGGGTTTAGAACGGTCCGCAGCTTCAATCAAATTGATAGCAAGGGCCAAAATATATAAGAGCGCCGAACTTATTCTCGAACGTAGCATAACCTAATGGGTGGTACATTATAGTTGCCTATAAAAAAAATCACAGTGTACGAGCATCTTTAGTGATTCATTATTCGTTACTTTACCCAGTACTGCAGGTGTGGACCGAGTTTGGAGGGGGTAGAGGACGGTACAACTTAATGGCAACAGTCAGTTGTCATACCACGATTCAATCGGTTAGGAAGGGGAGTGATACAAATAATAAGAACAGGGGAGGGGTTGAAGAATTATTTCAAAGCAGAGAAGTAAAGTGAAATAAATTTGAGCAGTGGCATGCGCGGTTATATAGGTTCAATAAATTTCTCACTTTGTGTTACACTTTTCGTTGGCGCGAAATGTGTTCCATTGCGTAATCTTAATAATAGCTTTAATTGTATTTTATGTTTATGTATTCGTGTTTTATCTCTAATCCTAACAAGGAATATGAGTCATGATATATAAAGGTTTATCTCCATTTTCAATTATAAAGTTTGCTATAAGATTGTAATTGAATAACTCTCTCTCTGTTTTATTGATTAACTAAATCTCATTTAGCTTTGCATATATACGTTTACCGCTACTTATTTAATTAACCATTCAGTCAAACTAAGTAAAATTTTGATTATCTTTGTAGATACAACAGTCACAACTTCCCCATCAGAAGACGAAGAAGATAACGTTGAGTTTTATGATGCACAAGAATCTGATACTTTTACTTTGAGTATACCCGGTGTCCAAACGAATAATTCAAGAGATCGAACTGATTCTCAAGGTAGTGACGATGGCTCTAGTTCAGAAGGAGATCAGACACCTTTGCCTTTGTCAGATACAGCTACCACAAATTCCTTTCGCATTGTGACCGATTCTACAGTAGTAACTCCTACCACTGCTGCAAATACTGACAATCTGGACAATGTAAGTGAATTTAATTAAATTGACTTTTCATTTATCTTTATGTAATTTCATCCATTTTGTATCAGACAAATTGGGAGTCTAACAATGGCAGCAGTGGCAGCACCGGGGTAACAGGTTTTAAACAAAAACGAAGAACTAGAGTACCTGAGAAACCAAATTATCCATTAAATTTATGGAGTATTATGAAAAATTGCATTGGCAAAGATTTGTCAAAAATTCCAATGCCTGTCAATTTTTCTGAACCGCTTAGTATGCTTCAACGGCTTACAGAAGATTATGAATATGCAGATATTCTTGACAGGTATATTTTGTCTCAATTTTTATTTATTTTATTGTGTATAAAAAAGAAAGAAAAAATATCTATTTTGATCTCTTACAGGGCAGCAGAATGTACAGATGGCTATGAACAAATGGCTTATGTTGCTGCATTTACCATATCTAGTTATTCCACAACTGCTTCCAGAACTGGCAAGCCTTTTAATCCTTTATTAGGTGAAACGTATGAGTGCGATCGAATTGATGATCTAGGATGGCGTGCGATTTCAGAACAAGTATCTCATCACCCTCCAATGTTAGCGCAACATTGCGAAGGCCGAAAGTGGCGTTGTTGGCAAGAGTTTACCATGGCATCTAAATTCCGTGGGAAATACCTCCAGGTATCCTTTATAAATCACTAAAGAAGCAACCTTTTCTAATATTGTAAACAAACGTTCAACATTTAATCCTGTTATGGCTCAATAGGTAATACCATTAGGAACTGCTCATCTTGAAATGGAAGGTGGTACACATCACTACACGTGGCGAAAAGTTACTACTACGGTACACAATATTATAGTAGGAAAATTATGGGTTGATCAAAGTGGTGATACAGATATTGTGAATCACAAACAAGGTATCAAGTGCCATTTGAAATACACGCCCTATTCATACTTTTCGAGAGATAGTCAGCGTAAAGTAAAAGGGGTAGTCATGAACTCAAGTAATGAAGTTAAATGGGTAGTACAAGGCACGTGGGACTCGAAGATAGAAATCGCTCCTGTTATCAGTACGTCTGGTACACCAGACAATCCAGTATACAAAACAGGGCCTTACATACTCGCTTGGAAGCGTCGTATGCCACCGTAAGTATTTTATTAAATTAAGGTTTATGTTAAAGAAGAAAGTTCATACATTTTCATGCATTATAATATTTCTATTATAACAGTGAAGATAGCGAAAAGTATTATAATTTCACCGAATTAGCGTGTCAACTTAATGAGCCTGAGGAAGGTATAGCTCCAACAGATTCTCGATTTAGGCCTGATCAAAGATTAATGGAAAATGGTGAATGGGACAAAGCGAATGCGGAAAAACTTCGATTAGAAGAAAAACAAAGAGCTGTTCGACGTGCAAGGGAACACGAAGCTGAAAAAGCGGCCGTTCAAGGTATTATAAAAATATATTTTCTAAAATAATTTAAGGTAGAATTATTTAATATTGAGATATTTTATAATTGAAAATTTAATTTATATTAGGTTTACCATATGAAACTTACGAACCTTTATGGTTTAAGAAAGAGCAGGATCCTTACACGGACAGTCTGTGCTACGTATACGGTGGTGAATACTGGGAATGTAAGAGTAAAGGTGATTGGTCACGATGTCCAAACATATTTTAGCTTACTATATAATTATATCAATATTGTGACCGCCAATATACAATGCAGAAATGTTTGAATTTGTTTTACGCGAAGATAGCCGATTTAGAAATCACTGCTTCTGAAAAAAAATGCTGATATGATATAATCGGGTTGTTAGAGGACATGGTATAGTCGTTATTTCTTCCAATGAACTGGTCGAAGTTGGCATTCTAACACATGAAATGAGCGTTTTGTAGTATATCATTATTTCCATTCTCCTACACATCCTTTTATCTGTTCATATTGCCGCTGCATCCCTTCTCTTTTGTCCATTTTTCTAAACAACTAAGAACATTATCATATACTATCCATATGGCCCAATTAGCGCTTTGCATACAATGTTTGTATAGGCTTAAAAATTTCCTGTATTTCTTATTAGGTTCCATTATTAAGCTAAATGTGTCATAATACATTCACGAGAAATCCAGATACGATGATAAGCAAATAATGCGCGAAAATTTTGTTAATTCAGTTCATAACTGATATAGCAATAACAATGATAATTTTTATTACGAGAACTTTAATAATATATTAGAAATTAAAACTATAGTTATTGGGAGTTTAAGTTTGAATACGAGAACCCACTTAATGCAATTACAGTATTCATAATTTGTTTTAAACAAATTTAGGTATATTTAAATTTCTCTTTTTTTAAAAAATGGAACTGAATTCATAAGTTCTAAGAAACCGATCGTAATAACAATTTCGGAAAATTTCCATAACTTTCTGATAACATGGTTATCACGTATCCATCGCGGAAAGTACTTACATAGACTGTAAAACGTATTTTTGATGCTTGACGCGATGCTGAAGATATTTAAAAAAAATTAATTGAAATTAAATTTTTAATAGTATTTCTGAGTAAATTATAAGTAAGAAATAATCGCGTTGAATGTAACTAAAGCCTTATTGAATTATTTAAAGTAGATATTAATAGGTAAACATGTTTTTACGATATTGGTTATTTATACGTGTGGTGCGGCCAGACTGTTCATTCGACTGCCTCGTCTTAGCCTTTGCACAAAAACTGGATAAGAGGTGGCATTCGTTTACGTTGATACGACAATCTGTAACCGCTACGAAAAGAAATGTTCCTGCGGATAAAGTGATCGTAGCAATGAGAGAACTCACTATGTTGAAACATCATCTCGGTGATTTACTCGAATGGCGTATTTGTTACTATTTAACATACGGTGAAAATAAGAAAGAAGCAGATGGTATAAATGAGTATGCTTCCAAAATTCTGCATTTTACCATGCAGAGGTAGACTCTTGAATGTTCCACAAAATATTGACTGGTTACCTAACCAGCCTAATTACTATACACTCCGTTGAGCTAATGTTACAAAACATAATCAATATTATTACGGGAAGAGTGTAAGGAGAATATAAAGTCACACTAAAGGCTCATAAGTTGTAGTAAGTTCTTTTCTCTTTCTCACTCTTTTTTTAAGGGAACGCTTCAACTCAGAGCATTAACATTCATTAAAAACCCAGGTCCTTTTTCCAAGCTACATTGTGTAGACACGCACACATCCATATACAGGTACAAACTGCGCGAGTGATTGTGTACGTACGTATGTATGTATGTATGTATGTATGTATGTATGTATGTGTATGTATGTATGTACGTACGTATGTGTGTATGTATGTATGTATGTTATGTATGTATGTATGCTTGTATGTACATATGATAATTAATAAAACCCATTGTATATCCCTCTTATGAGCACATCATACAGTTGTTCCGTTCATAGTATTTGTATATTGACAACTATATATTTCAGTCTGTATAGGATCGCATTCAACGGAACATCTAGCTTGCAACCAATGTCTACAATGATTGTTATAATTAAGTATTTGGCTGTATTATAATTTTAATAGTTGATTATAATCGGATATATCTGTATACATATAAATACAAATTAACTATAAAAATAAATAATTTAAAGAAAACACAATAAGACGGATAGAACAGATGTTTGAATTATATAGTGCTTGTACATTAGCTATTCGTGTGGAACGATAAATACAAAATGCTTCGCTACAAAAAATCGAGAAAATATCTTCGTAGCATTCACATAATTGCCTTTTGGCATCTCCTATGTAATACCCGTTGGTCGCACAAAAAAGGATATGGTGCAATTATTTATACGATAAATAACTGTAGTTTTCTTTTTGTTCCATCAAACAAATTGTATTTACTTATTGTAACAAATTAAATACGATCTTGAACGGGTAATATCTATCATTGAATATTTCATTACTATCCAACGATCGGTCCATTTACCTACCATTACCAAAAGCCATCGTTTGATATTTCGCATGCTACAATGGAATACATTGGAATGTTATTCTGCTTCGTTTTATAGTTTGCTTTTCATTCTGACGCGCGCGAAATCATTAACATCCATGACCTTTATTATACTTCCGTTATAAAAAATAAAATCAATTTTCATAAAACACGAGAAAAGCTTATTACTGAAATTACTCTGAATAAAAATATGGAAACGTGTATAATGGTAAAGGACTAAATATTTGTTAAAGAATTTCTCTTTTATTCCGCGTTTTTCGCATCTAGTTCCCTATTCCGATAAGACCAAGACGTCATCGATTTTATGACGTATGAATGAAATATATACTAAGAATTCCTCGCTTATCGTAATTAAGAGGAAAACGGTCTGATAGATACGCCGATATTTTTGTTTCTACAGTTTTACCGGATATTCAGTGAATTGAACCGACATGCGCGCGGCGTCGGTAATCGGATGACGTCACGCGTAGTAATACACGTCGAGAGCGCATGGCGAGTGGAGCGTCTGCAGAGGCTGCGCGAAGTGGGAACTGCTTTCGATTGTTGGCGGGCGCCGCCATCTTGGTCAGTGAGCTTGCGAGTGGCTGTACGACGAGGTGTACGTATTTCGGTGAAACGAGTATTTGGTGCGATTTCCCTGAAACCTTTCGTCTACCCGTGAAATCCACAAGCATCCAAGATGTCGGAACGGGAGGACAACGTTTATAAAGCGAAATTGGCTGAGCAAGCGGAACGCTACGACGGTGAGTACATATTTTCCGGGAAAAGGACCCGGCCTGCGCCAAAATGAAATCCACGAAATCGACCACAAAGCACTGCCACAAAGAGAAAGGAGGTAGCACCGCCCTCATGACGTGCCTGCCGTACGATTTCATCGGATATGTAACGATCCTCTTCTGAGAATCGAGAACCTCGAACTGGGATCATGTCTCATTGGATCTGTCAAAAGCCTGTGAAACGTCAAATATGACTAATCCATACACGGTGTTGGCCAAGTTGCCGGTTCGTAACCGGTGTTTTTTTTATTAAAGGGTAGGTTTGTTCTTAGATTCTCTGTCACTGAGCTTGAGGCTCGTTAGAATCTGTCAAGATACTCAAGTTAACCAGAGTTCTTTCGAAGGATCGGGCAAGAAGGCATGAAAAAAGTTTCGTCGTTTTTGGGTTATATTGGTTTCGTCGAAACAAGTTAGCTAACGCCGAGACAGCGTTGCTAGGCGTGCTGTGTTCATTACTTTACGGGGTCCCTCGCAAGATAACGAGACAAGTCGGTCCTTCACCGACGTGTATGACGCATAGACACGGCACGATACTTACCAATCGCTGCCGGGTTACTCCTTAGACACGTAGTAACGCGTGCTCTGCTCGTGGCATTTGGCCTTGAAAGCCGAGAGAAATCATTTAGTCGATCGACCGACCGATCTATGGAATCGACGATAACACCTTCGGAAAATTGTAGCTTCGTAGCTTTTCATCTATATTTAATTTTCTCGTGTATCATTTCTTATTACGTAGTATCTACGCAGTAAGGTAATAATTTCGATTGTAGAAATTTTTACATCGCTTCTGGCGAAAGCAACTCGTAGTGGGGTCACTCGTTGCGGTAGTAGGGGGAACCGTCAAATCTCTTCGTTTTACAAACCTCTCTCGTTTTGCATTTCTCCCTAGATGTATTTTACTAAATACCGCTTTGTCTCGTGGGATGTTATCGAGCCTGCAAATCAAGCACACGCGTATGAAATTTTGCGGAAGTACAATGTATCTACATATAAATTCCTTGTAACCGTTTGGTCTCTCATATTTCTTGTAAACTAGTTTCATTCTAAAAACAAACGTATCCGAATGTGTCTGCTAGCGAATTGTAACATTTTTTTTCGAAAGTTCTTTATTAAAGAAAATCCTTCCAATAAATTCTTTATAGATACACATTCTAGCAATGTCATACCTAAACTCATCCTATTTATTCTACTTTAGTAAATTTACTAGAAACAATGTTACATGTTTTTAAGGTCGAAAATGAAAAATGGAACGAGCTAACGACGCGGACAAAGGGAATAGCGTTTTCATTTATTCTGTGAAGCTGCTTTTCATAATTTCGCCGTTTTCATCACCGCGTGAACACGTTAATCGAGACAGGCATATTAAAGGGTAGAAATACTGGCATGTAGGAGATCCCTGGTTGAAACGGCCGCTAAGCGTGAAGAATGACAGGGTGGAAGGGAGAGGAGCTATTGCGACTCTCCCGGGATGAGGAGAAGGAAGGGCGGTGGGCAAATTTGAGGGTTGAGCGAGAGCAAGATACCGGAGGGGGATAGAGAAGGGAGAGGAAAGGACGACGGGCGAGATTACGAGTGGAGGGTGAGAACGGGAAGGGGTGAGATATGCGGACAGAGTGGGGGAAAAGAGGGGCCATAGCAGAAGGAAAGTATTGATCTGTACTAGCTATCCTACGTTTCTGTACACCTCCGTCACCGGGTATACCATGTTCACAGTAATTCTTGCCGTCCGGAACCATCATGAACTTGAGCCTGATCTCTTCTCATAAATGTCATCATGAAACCTCTGTTGATCTTAGCCGGCCGATAATAAAGAGAGGATATAGATTAATCTTCTCTGTAATACAAATATTTATACATTTAATGGTCGGTGAATTATATTACTTCAATGATAATAATTGATTATTCTAAGGGCATCCGTTTCTTTTCTTTTCTTATGAATAGAGTTATCGTAAAGAATTTGAGAGATTTTGAATTGTATTTTGTATTCCGGAAGTAGAAGCTCGTATCATCATCTTTAATCAGTTCTCCGCGTATTGCACGCTCCCGTAATAACTTTTACAGCCAGCTATCGATCCTATCGCGGAACCATAGATTTTAACGTCGCCTGAATATAAGATGCGACAACGCATTGACGTATCAAAGTTGATGTCCATTTTTCAAATGATAGATGACAATGTAAACGTATCGTTAATCAGATTTATTTTCTGCAAGTGATGCGAATAATGAGACGCAGACAAAAGTACGCGTACCCAGATCGATATCATTATTCTCGAACATTATGTATCTATAGATAATAAATACATAATACTAACCAACTTCCTTGCAAAGTTCAAGGGGCAGCAGGTTAATATATGCTTGTGCGCCACTTTATCCTCTTTCTCGCGCAGAGCCTCTCTAATATCTCAGATGAAACTAATAATATATTTACACACAGGGTAACCACTTATTAATAATCAATAAATCATTTCCGATTCATTACTTTCCCATGATTGCATGTAACGTACCTCGGTAAGTTCGATACCTTTATCAAAACATCCAATATATATTCTTTCATCTTAATTTTCATCACTTCAACAAAATTTTAATATTTGAAAAAAAAAAAAAATCTTTTGAGATCTATTTGCAAAATATTAGTTTAAAAAAGATGTTTATCTTATCTATATTAATTTCTTATCTTATCTACAATTCTTCGTCATTCATTGTGTTTATTACTGTTGCTTATCCTTTATTCCTTAGGAATTTTAAAAATTTCAATTTAATGACACTTTCGTCGACGGTGACGCCGGCGTGATTTTGCAGAAATGGTCGAGGCGATGAAGAAGGTTGCCTCGCTGGACGTGGAGCTGACCGTCGAGGAGAGGAATCTCCTTTCTGTCGCCTACAAAAATGTGATCGGCGCAAGAAGGGCGTCTTGGAGAATAATATCTAGCATCGAACAAAAGGAGGAGAACAAAGGCGCCGAGAGAAAGCTGGAGATGATCCGCCAGTACCGATCTCAGGTCGAAAAGGAACTGAAAGACATCTGCGCTGATATCCTCGGAGTTTTGGACAAACATCTGCTCCCATGTGCGTCTACTGGAGAGTCGAAAGTCTTCTATTACAAAATGTAAGAAAACTGCTGACCTTAAACCGGAAACTCCATTTTTGCTTTGTATTCTTACAAGAATGTTCTGTCTAACATTTTCATAGTTTTCAAGATACATATATTGAAAAATTTAAATTTCCTCATGTTTTAATTTTTTAATTAGAGATATGTTGCACGTGCTATTACGAAACAATTACTATATATATATACATATCAGGTTGTCCGAAAAGTGTCTTTCTTTTACAGACACGTCTTTTACAACGATGCATCTTTATACAAACATGAAACCTAATCTGTCGAACGTTGTGATCTTTATTTTGATAGAACAAAATGGATCATACGTAATTCGATAAAATAATATAAAACGTAAAAAAATGTTATGCATCCATTATTTCCTTATAAAACGAAAGAAACATTTCGGACGACCTAATATATGTATCAAATCGAATTAAGGCCAAAAGAGTAATGACCAGAATATTCGAATTAATTTGTATGTTGAATGTCATCGATTGTGAAATCGTTGGAGTTATATTGTAAAGTCAAAAAGAGAGTTAGTTTTTTAAGATAGCATTCAAGATTCTGGAGAGCGAGGCAGTTTAAATTAAGAAGTAACTAGCAACACGGAAGAACTTTCCGTTTCGGTCACTGATTTTTGAGGTATATTATTTTCTAAAACTTTCAGCTACTGTTTCGATAATTAAATGACGGTACGATACTCGTTACTTAACGACTATGACTTATGAATAAGCTGGAGATTTGATTTTGCTGTACTAATAGCAAAGAATATTTATGTACAGTAGTCTCTTGGAAATCTTTTATCTAATATTTGAAATTAGCTCGTCGATTTCACCATCCTTGTGTATTGTGCGTGATTCGCACGATTTAATTACAAATAATCAGTACTTTTACGAACATCTACGCCGCAGCTCATTAAACTTAATGTTACAATGAATATTAATGACATACACGTATAACGTATAAAATATGCCGGACATGAATGAAAGAAACTAGCGAAGGAAATTCTTAATAAGGCTGAGACATTTTTACGAGATCATAATCTTTTAAGAAATTGTACTCCATGTATTCTAGTAACAGATTATAACTGAAGATTAGCACAATGGAAACCACAGGATCTAAATGTGACAAGTATTTTTTTGTCGATTCTCTGATTTTAATATCACTTTAGAATTAAACGGGAGGATTTTAATATGATACAACTGAAGATGGAAACTACCTATTGTCTATTCAAAGACGTAAATCTGTTAAAAGTAGCTGGCAATATTTTTTAGAAGCGATAGGTATAATTATTAAGACAAACAGTATTTTGGAAATTTTGAAGTAAATGAAAAATCCCACACGTACCTGCAAGAACATATGAAGATATAATTTTGATAAAATAGAATTAATTGACAACATAACTGAATCGTTTGAAAATTCTTTTTGTACAAAACTTGTATAAAAGGATAGAAAATATGACTTATCATATACTGTCGTCTTGATATCTAATTTTTAATTTTTTTTATAATAAAAGTTGATCAGGTTCAAATTTCCACTCTTTTGTTTTTGTAGGAAGGGCGATTATCACCGTTACCTTGCTGAGTTCGCCGTCGGCAACGACAGGAAGGAAGCAGCAGAGAACTCTCTGGTCGCTTACAAAGCGGCGAGCGACACCGCCATGACCGATCTTCCACCGACTCATCCCATCCGCTTAGGATTGGCGCTCAACTTCTCCGTGTTCTATTATGAGATCCTCAATAGTCCCGACAGAGCATGTCGTCTCGCGAAAGCTGCCTTTGACGACGCGATCGCGGAACTAGACACGTTGTCCGAGGAGAGTTACAAAGATTCTACCCTCATCATGCAGCTTCTCAGGGACAATCTTACTCTCTGGACGTCGGATATGCAAGGAGACGGTTAGTATATCTTTTCGTGAAAAAAACCGCCCGTTGCGTTTAAAATGTTCACCACCACTACACCAGGCTGTAGAAGCGACGTCGTACGATCAATAATATGTATTGCAGCAGCGCGATAAAATCTTCTCGTTATATTAGATTTTTCATAAAGCAACAGACTCGTGTAGGAAGAGTAGGTTGATTTATTTCGTGATAAAATTTATATTTTATGCGGAACGATATGAAAGTAATGCAATTGAAAGCTTCGACGCTTGAAGAAAAGATGATATTGGGATGGTAAAGCTTCTTTAGAAGCTCCAAATTTTGTATTACGTTACTAATCCATTGATCGCAAATGACTCTGTATTATGGCTTTTAATTTAATTATTAAAATCGTATGCGTATGGGTGATGGGGTATTAGAATGATTAGTCTGTGATTTAGAGTTCGAGGCTGATCGCGAAAACGAGGCTGCGGCTGTTTCCACCAACGTTTGAATTCAGGCATATCCTGTCCAATACGCCCTTGCATTATAAAGTCACCTGGTGAGCAATCCGATCGATCCTTCTCCTTTTTTCTCCTTAACCATTTAGATCCTACAATTAGCAGGTTAGGGTCAAAATAACTCACACCCAGTTTTTGATTAGTAGTTGAGCCGACCCTACCCTACTGGGTTGTACAACCAATATTTTATCGTGATTGAAGTGGAATGTGTTTATTAACGAATCTTCTTCTTGTGTTGCGCAGGGGAGGGCGAACAGAAGGAGCAGTTGCAAGATGTGGAAGATCAGGACGTATCGTAACTCTAACTGTAGTGAGTGTTATCTTGCGCATATAAAACTGAAAAAACACAAGAAAGCAAAAAACTCTTAATAACTTGTAAGCAAAAGAAAACAATTCAGCAGGTGGCAGTTCGGGGTGGGAAGGGGAGATGTTTAGCGATTGCGTGACCCTAAGCACGCACGTACGGTTACTCCAAAAAAAAATACAAACAAAAATGAAAAAAAATCATTCGAAATAACATACACACATTGAATTAAAGAGCGCGCAGAAAAGTTACAACGTAAAAAAGGACGTACACTCTGCGGTAAATAGAGAGACTGCAAGAGCATTTAGAGTGGCACTATTCTTTGCCTTCTTTATGTATTGAGAAGAAACAAAAATGCTGTCTTTTTCAGTGGACGATGTCGAGAATGTTGAGTTGGCGCCGACTGACGTTATGCGCATATATTCATCCATATTAATTAAAGAAAACAACAAAGAGGAAGAACACGAAATGAAAGAAATAAAAAAAGAGAAGAATATGCGCTAACCCAGTCGGAATAAACTCTCATTTTTGTTGGTTTCAGTGAGTGAGAACGAATAGCATTATCCCCCACCCATAACGTTTCACCAATAACGAAACATGTTAATGGCTCGACGTCGATCGAAGTGCATATTGTGTTCGTTTGTTTTCACCCAGCCCCAATCTCCTCCTCGTCCTCTTCCCCGCTTTTTTACTGCGCGCATCATTACTCTCGCATACTATAATAAATAACGTTATTATTAATGTATGCGTGTAAATCGAGTGTAAATCATCTGTTTATCTAAGGGATAAACGCGTCTCCTCCAGAGTTGGAGATACGTGGTTGATCGATGTGTTGGCTAAGAAAACGGTCAAAATAGAACCACGCACCTTCATCTCTGCTTTCTGTATAAGATATTATGAATGTACTTCCGACGAAGTGTCCCGGTTTGCAAACCAAGTAATTTCATACACCATATAGATTTCGAGCATGGGTTCCCTCGTATAGTCACTTTTAAATATGATTTAAGAACATGCGTTTACCGCGAAAGCGACGTACTTAACAAAATGCAATAACATCAGTCTGTCTTAAGTCTGGCTTTCGCAGAATCAAATTTCATGTTAAAATCGAGAACAACAAATTCTTTTAATTGTGAGTGAGAAACAAAATGTACACCATTCTCGACGTGTTCTTTCATACTCCGATCAGTCGTACTCCATCACGACGAAAGAGCATTCTGGTCGTCGAGAGGAGGGTTGAAAACAAAGAAATCACGGTAGATGAATTTTTAACACGAAGAAGAGAAAGAATGGGCAAATTACGTTTCACAGACAGGAAATAGCAGGAAACAAGTAGCTATCTAGCTAGTCTGTAATTGTGGTTGTACTTTTTCATACGCCCCCCTCTGTAAACTATAACGATCACTGTGGTATAACGAATTACAGAATAAACGATTGTATCCCGACTCGTTCTTCACCCGCGCTCACTTTTGCTATTATCACTGTCCTCGATTCCACTGTATCTTAGTTGATCTTAGCCGTGCGTCCATTCACCTTTTTATCGATGAACCATTCCGTCGATTTTCGCTTACGAGAAAAAGAAATATATATATTAAAAAACAGCCGGGAAACATTCCAATGATAAAACGTTAGACGGACTTCGTTAGTCTTTACGCGAAGAATTTGTTTGCGCATCTTAATCGAGGTAAGCTTAGCGATACAACAGTAGAATTATTTGTTTGTCAAGGTAAATAGTGTCGGTCGAAAATTTGTTATGTCAGCGTTGTAAAACGATCCTTTAAGTGCAATGTTTCTGTGTTCAAGAATAGTAACGTCTTGCTTGATGATTCAAACATGCAAAGTTGCGTGCTTGCATATCTCAGTCGTGACAAATATGTTTCTGACCGTCACTGTGTTACATGTAGAAAAAATCCTTCAATCCGTGCAGTTTTCTCTCGCGATCGAGAAAATGTCGATGACGTTCGTGTAAGCGTGCAGCAAAAAAGCGAGGTGTATACCTGAAGAAAGAAACAGAAGCCGAAGGGAACGCGCTAAATGAAAAATGAAAAATCGAGAACTCTGCCTAGAAATTTTTTGGTGTACATCGTGCCCCTGTATTTAGGTATTAATAACACGATACAAATTGATAATCATGTTATAAAGTAACGTTACAAAGAATAACTCAAAGTAATATCAACGGCACCGTAAGTAAGTATATGCGAGTAATCTTAAGATCATAAAATTAAGGTATTGAAAGAAAAAAAAGAACAAGAATTTAATCGACGCGAATCGTTCAAGCGATAATGTGGAGAGAAACGAACAGTTTAGAGCGTATCGTGGAATAAAAAGTAAAAAAGAAATCACCATCCCGAAAGTAATTTTGATAATCGCGTGAAAAACACACCATGAAAGGTAATGGAACTGTAAGAAGGGAAGAATAAAGAACAGTGGAGGAGCAAAGAAAATATTGGAATCATTGGATAAGAATTGCATATAATATATATTATATATATATATATATAGTTTACGTAAAATATACGTAATACGTGCATAACATACCACGCGTACGAGCGATAAATCTTTGAAAAAAAAAAAAAAGAAAAAGCAAAATTTTAAGGTACAGTAAAGAAAACTTGTCAGTGGCAGTTGAATGTGGCATAAATTGAATTCCAAACGACGATAAACTGTGAGATACCTCATCCAATTACTTGCTTACACGATGGATTAAAAACAAGATGAGTAGCCAAACGCGATAACATTATTATTATCGTCGACGATGTAGCGTGTGATTCATAATGAAATGAATAAAAAAAACAAAAAACGTAAATGTAGTGTTCTCGGCTAAAATAAAATAAAATCGTAGGTAGGCATTGATACCACCTGGGTTTCACTGTAGGATTATTAGGGACGAATAATAGATGATCGGTGTATCGATTGAGACCGCTTTTATCCTTTATTCATTATCGTTGTGCGTGCTTAGTCAATTTTTATAAAAAAAGAAAAAACACGGAAGAGAAAGACGGTAAAAAGGAAATAACACATACCACATTACACATCTATTGTTCCATCTTTCTAGATGTAATATATTTGCTCTTATCTCTGTATTCTAAACATTAGTTGTGTATCTCTTTCTATTTCTTCTTATAATTATCTTCGGATCATTCCATCTTGTCGCTAACCCAGTTCACGAGAGCGAATAATTAGACCTGGATATCGAAATTTATCGTCATTTGGAGGAGAACTAAATCTGTCGTTTCTTTTTTCGGATTCGTATGCGTTCTCACGCTCTGTACTATTACTACTACTAACTATTATTACAATCAATGCGATTACACCGGATACGACCTTTTTCTGTAAAACCACACACACACGTGAAAGCTACAAATAAAGTAATTACAACTCTCTAATCGTTTCTTCGGATCTTTATTAATATATATTACTAAATATCAACATACGCGTCACTGTTAAAAATTATAATTAAATATATAAAATATTGTCTGTATCGCGTCATGTGTCATCGGTTCAGAGGGAGTCACCTGAAACCAGGATCTTCAGTAACAATTCTAATGAACGTCACAGAATCATAATTTAATACATGAAAGAAAATATATATATATATATATAAACGAATCCAATGCCGGTAGCAATTAGAGACAGGCATTATTGCAGGGTGTATATGAATACAACTATCTTAATTACACGCTGTAAAATACCATCGTCTTATGTTCTACATTTTTATTAAGTTACGATGCTATAAAAGAACACTCGGCATACATTAAATTCTTTGATATCACAAACAAACATGTTCTTTATATATTAGGTGACCCAATCTGTCGCATATCGATTCACGGAATAATTTAATTTGCTAATATTGTATACATATCTCTTGCATTGACCGCGTGAGATTCCTTTAATCCATGATTATCAACTGTAACGCGCTTACACAATCATCGATCGCGAACCACTGGCTTCCAGTTTCTGCGACTGATTATCTTTTCCGATAATGTTCTCGCGAAAACTCGACGAGTTCGTCAACAGACGTCGTGGCCGTTTATTAATATCCACCTGCTTCAGAATTCGACTCAACGAGTTTTCTGTGCCCTTCATGATCGGAGACAAGCTGATGCTCGATGCTGTTCGCGTTTTAAGTATTCGTCCGCTCCTCGGAGATCTTGACATCTGATCGCTCGTTCTGCGCCTGGCAGATTTTAATTTTACGCTACGTAGCATGTCCAAGGAAACCACTGGCCCCTTTGGTCCTGGTATTGTGTTTCTTCTGTTCTCCTGAAATTAAAATTTATCCTTCGTATATTCTAAGTTTTTGATAAATGTATTTTGTATAATTTTTGCATAAGAAGTAGTTTCTTGTAATATCTGGGGGATGTATAATTGCCTACAGATCTCTCGAGAAAGTCCACGTTTTATTTTTCAAACATGTAAAGATCACCTTGGGATTTTTAAATAACCCCTCAAGTGTCCGGTCGAATGGCAACGAGGGTCGAGGAACAATTAACTAGACTGAAAATTGTGCCGCTTTAACGAGTGGTTAGATCTACTGGAGTATTTAAAATACTTCAACGAACTTCCAAGCGAACGTATATTCGCTACTCTACAAAAAACAATTCTGTTTTATACAGTTATGGTATTTTTTGCATCATTTACATTTAATTTTCCTTTTATCCGCTACTGAACGCAACTTTCCTCGGATATTAACCAACAATAATCTACGATCAAATGCGTAAAACCCAATTTGCGAAAAATAAAGAAGAACAGTAATTCTGTCACGACAACTTAAGCGACTTTTCTAACTGAAAGCCGACTAATCCTCCGAACTATAACGAGGTCTAGCTTCGAAAGGACAGAGTTCTCCACGCCACTTGTTCATATACTCCAATTAACGGAGCGGCGTGTAACAATCCTCGGATTTACCTTAACGTTCTGCGGTGCTTTTTTTAGGGTCACCTTCAGCAAATCCTCGACGGTTATAGCTGGCCTATTAAACAGCGGCGTCGAGCACTTTCTCGAGGGCATCCTGACGCTTCTGCCGCTGTTCGGGGTGATCGGTGTAATCGGCTGTGCCGGCGACTGTGCTGGCGGAAGTGCAGGAGCTGGCGGAGGCAAAAATGGCAAAGGAGCTGCTGGAAGAGGCGGGGGAGGTGGGGGCGGCGGAGGAGGTGGAGGAAAAACAACAAACGGGGTAGATGATAGTGGAACTGATGGTATCGGTGGTGGAGGCGACGGAGGTTTCTTTGGAGATTTTGTTCGCGTATTCTCCAACGCTTTCTGCAATCTTTGTAGTTCCTGCATCAAAGTTTCGTTACCACTGGCCAACTTCTTGATGATGTCTTGCATGCCGCTAACCTCTGCGGTTAAAGCACCGATGGCACTTACGTTGCTTGCACGCACCTACGGTAAAAAGATATGCTAATAAGGCTCATTTAATACGCAACTGTCGTAGAATGCGGAGAATTGCAAATGAAGGGTAGTTATTTATGCCAAGACGCATATACGTACTCTTTTCAATCTTTCGTTTTAAGGAGGAACGTATAAACGTTCCTCACCGCTATGATACTTTGTACTCTATTTTGTATTCTTAAAGCCTTCTAACATTTTGCTCGATAACATTTTTATATCATCTTTTTGTGTCGAGGTAGACTTGAGTTATAAATGGTTGTCGTAATTTGGTGGATAATGTACCTGGGTAATTTGGTCAGACAAACGAGTAACTTTGTCCAGGAATGTGTTGATCATCTGCTCGTTCTCCTCGCGTAACTTTGTCACCATTTGACTGAGCTCCTTTATTTGCCGCCTCGTTGATGTCGATGTTGTAGCGGCTTTGAAGTTTTCGTAACTCTGAAATAATTATTAACCGGATGATAGATATAGATTGCTTATTACGTAAGCACACTTGCCTCTTTCAACACGGTCGTTATTCTTTTTATCATCCAGACGCAGAACAGAACGATTTTAGCGATGGGTTTCTTGACTAAACGAAATCTTTGAAACTTTTTGTTTTCGTGGAAGCCGGCACGTGTAGGCTGCAAATGATTACATTACAATCATATCTTTTATCATTTTCATGTATAAACAATTCATAAATATCCACTTATTCGAATTTAAGAAATTTAAAAAAAAACAAAGTAATGAATAGATTGCGAATATTTATGCAAATTCATATTTTTATGAATATAAGTTGAAAATAAAAATGAGAAACTTCGTCAGAGATATGTTTCAACTGCTAAATACCTACTATATTTAAGCTGTAGATATTTTTGCATATTATATACAGTATCCTGAATTTTTAAATTTTTCATAATGCATAAAAATTCGTAATTCAGTGATAAAAAAAATTACATCTTCGAGACATTTGTTGCATCCATCAGAATTAGACACAGCCGGAAGATCCAAAATTAAAGTGGTGGGAGATTCAGAGCTGTCAGCGCTCCAAGGCGTCTTCGTTATCGTTGGGTTAGGACAAAGATGTTTCTGAACATTGGTTTCCTCCATTGGTAATAAATCAGTAACCGTGGTGGTGGCAACAGGTTTCTCTAACCTCTCCATATCTTCTTCATCGTCAAATTTCAGCGTGGTTCGACATCTTTTGGCAGGTGGTGGAGAGCCACTGCAAGGAGTATACGAACGAGCTCTAATTCTCGTATTACTCTCTACTTCCCTATAATCTCGTATGTCATCGACTTTATTATCGATCTTGTCAGTTTCATCTACAAAAGGACGCTTATTCGTTCGTTCGTCTGAATTTTCTTCCGAAGATGGTGTATTATAAGAAAACGAGCTCATCTGCAGTAATCTTGTTTCGTCACATTTCTTGTATTTTGGTAAAAGATTCCCAAAAAATTCTTGATTCGCCGTTCGAACCCTTAAACTATTCAAGTGCCGTAAATTCGAAAGAATTCGTCTACACTCGCTCCAATTATTAATAAATTTATTTCCAGCCGAATTCTGCGAATTCTTCTCGTTTATTTCATATCTCGTATCTTGATCCCGTCCGTCCCATTTTTCTTCATATCGACCCACAGACTCGCAAGCAGAGATTGTAGTTTGGAATTCATCAAAAAAATTATGGTATCCATTTTGAGGTTCTGATTCTGAATTAAAGTTGGCAAATTGTGGTGTTAGTTCTGATGTGTAATCGCAAGGAAAATTGTAAGCCGATTTCGAGGAACAAAGTTGGTTATTGCAACTATAAACATCTAGTCTAGTCCTTGAAAAAGATTTTTCCTCTTGCAGAGACTGACAGTCATTCATTTCTAATTTTATTTCATCGTTCATTGATAAAGTTTTGTCCAATGGAAAGCATTTTTCTGTAGACTTGTCGATATTCTGCTTAAATAAATTTTTTACCTGTTTTAATTCGATCAATTCTGGTCCCTTTTGTTCAACTTTTTTTTCTTTCTCATTTTTTTCTGATTTATGTAGATCTAATTTTATTCGACGAAATGTGGGCACGATTTCTGGACTTAAATCGTCATAGCATGACAAATCAGGTTGATCGGATTCGAAGAGCACAGATTCTGGGGATCTCTGATGCAAAAGTCGTTCAGTGGACCTCGACTTTTTCTTGATTGGACTATATTTGTGTTGCACGCAATCGACCTCGTCAGAGGTATCTGATTTTTGTAATAAACTTTCCTGGGATTGATGAAGACATTGCTTACGTCGAGGTTGTTTGTAAGCTTTTCTCTTTGTCATTGTGGTTTCCTCTTAAACTGCTATTTGATGTTTATGCGAGTCCAAGGGCTCATGAATGATTAGTCAAGAAGGTATCAACATTTCGAAAGTAAGTACACGCAGACTTTTTTGAGAAGTTGATTTGCACGATATGGATCACGAATTTTTAAACTGCTTTCGTTGATCTACCGAACGAGTATGAAACTGTTCTATTTATTTGATACACTAATGACATTGTACTAAAGGTTATCTATTTATATTTGTTTTGATTCTAATAGAAGAAATAGTATAATAGGTAATTTGCCTAACCATATAATTCCCTAAATTTGTATCGTTTATTTGCTATAAAGTTAATAGAATGATAAAATATAAAGAAGATCGATGAGGACTGTTTTTCACTTAAAAGAAGATTTATTTTCTAATTAACAAAGTTTATATTTAATTACAATTGTATACGTTTATGTTAAAATTAGAACACTTCGTGTTTTAAAATTCCACTTCGTTTAAAACGAGGTATATGTCTACTTATTGGCAAAGGATCCACCTTTTCCTTTTATTAAAATTCTTTTTTCGCGTGCAACGCGAATCTGTTTTATAATCATTACTGAATACAGTCGAGTCTCATTTGACAAATTTATCACTCGCTATTTAGGTCATTAACAATTATATGAGCGAAATAACGATATTCATTTCTTGCTCGCGAAATCCTCTCCCTTTTTAATGTTTTTCTTAAGCTCTGGGATCGCTGCATCCAGCAGTTTCTTCTCAAATTCGCTAAGTTTGTCGATACCAAGATTCTTTTCGAGTCCGTTTTTCTGAAATTTAATAGAAATATTATTACTTAAATACACTTAAATATTAAAATACATTATTGTTTAATAATTATACTTACACCCAAGAGACACGGTGTTGCGAAGTACTTGGTGTCGCAGACGTCTGATTTAACGTAAGTGCATTCTACGATACCCTGTTCTCCGTTAAGCGCTCTGAGTACAGAAAGACCAAATCGAGCGCCAGCATACGCCATTGAAAGCGTCGCAGAACCTGTGCCAGCCTTGGCTTTAACGACCTCTGTACCAGCTTCCTGAATTCTGGTAGTGAGAGCCTTCAGTTTATCTTCCGGGAAGGAAACTGAGGGTTTGGTTTGTGAAATCAATGGAATAATAGTGACACCACTGTGACCACCGATAACTGGCACATTTACTTTTTGTGGGTCAAGGCCCTGAAAATAATATAATTGACATTATATATACTTTGTAGATGTTCAGTATTTCATGCATACTTCTGTAAACACAGTAACAAAAATGGAAAAGCAGAGATAATATATTTCACTCATTAAACAGTGTAACTGTACTTTGACTATTTTACATATTTTTGCATATTATGTGCATTCTATAAATTTTTAAATTCCTATAGATGCATAAAAATCCCAAGTTTACACATTATGTAAGATTCATTTAGTATTATATTTCTTACGAACCTTGGCTTCTGCGACAAAGGTGCTTGCTCTAACAATATCAAGAGTAGTTACACCAAATACTCTATTGGGGTCATAAACACCAGCTTTCTTTAAGACTTCACTGGCAATAGGCACAGTGCTATTGACTGGATTTGAAATAATGGCAATGATAGCTTTTGGGGATGCTTCTGCTATAGCCTTGGTAAGATCTCTCACTATCGAAGCATTTGTGTCAAAGAGGTCATCTCTGGTCATTCCAGGTTTACGTGGAACACCAGCAGGAATAATGACCAGCTACAAAGACATTAAACAATGAACAAAAATTTCTCATAAATATTTCGAATGAATTAAATAAAATAAACACCTCTGCTCCTTTAACACAATCTTTCAGTTCATCTGGACCGGTGTATCCTTTTACTTTGGATGGAGTATTTATGTGCGATAAATCAGCGGCGACACCTGGCGTGTGCACGATATCATACAACGATAATTCGCTTATAAGGCATGATTCTTTGAGAAGTAACGATAGCGGCTGTCCAATTCCTCCGCTTGCTCCCAAAACCGCGACCTTGGCGTTGCACTGTAACGAAATATCCCGAAAAAGATTAGAGAGAAACAGAGATATAAGGCATATACGCATGCGTAATCGTGAAATTATTTTACGATAGTTTACTTTCTACAAAATACTATAACTAGAATTTCACACAAAAGATTTACAGAGAAATAAATTTATATATTATATACATATTGAATACATATTTTAAGAATCAAATGACATTCAATCGTTTCAATGATGTTCACAGTTGCATAACTAATGTACTTCACGTGTATTTTAAGTGATATGATCGATAAGCATTGTTGTAATTCTGAGTTTGATAAAGAATTAAGCACATGATAGAGGTACAAAGTAGAGTAAACTACTTGGCCAATATGATACTTAATGGAGGTTTCGATTGCTATTTAACAAGACTTACTCTGGCGCTGGTGGATAATCGCTTCGCTCCTTGTTGAGCGACGCTTAACACAGGCTTTAGGTATCGTGGCAACATGTTCTCTGTGACTTCGTGATCACAAATGCGGCTGATTTCAAATTTCAGACAAAACTCGATAACCTTTCAAAGACACTCCTCCAATGACCTCAATAGCCTCAATGCCATTTCACACTTGTTTCACTTCGTCCAATCGTCAATCTATCATCTTGAAATATGTATATGAGCATGCGTGGTTTTGTGTGAACAATTTGCGCAAGTCGGAAATACTTGCGCGCCAATTCTTTAAAAAATCATTATGTAAATTGGAATTTACTATAGTTTTAACAATTGTATCGCCTTATCTTTCAAAAATAAAATATTTTAGTGACTTTTTGTTTTGTTATATTTGTTAAAATATGATATTTGTTTTATTACTTTTAAGTATTTTCTAAAACTGCATTTTCAATTCATTATTAAATATAAAAAAAAAATTAATTAATTTGGAGTAGAATATTTTATCTGTATTTTGATTATATTTGAAAAATTAAACATATTTGAATCTTCCAGAATATTTCTGTGGTAACGCTAGTTAATAGCTCGGTTCTTACAAACCCGACAATACGTATAGGAAGGGTTGAACGTTTATTTTCTGAAATATAAGCTACTGAAATTTAATATTAGAAGAGAAAGGTGATCAATTTGTAGAAATATGTTTTTAGCAAGTTAAATTTACGTTTACATCAAACAGTTGCGTTAATTCAAGATGTCAAATGGTACGTTGAGGTTATCTAATCTATGAAAAAGCTGTAATATATGTTTTCCTTCATCAAAGTTATTTTATTGAAGTGTACAAATTATTTTTATAATCTTATTATGTAAATACACTTGTCTTATTTATTTTAGAAATAGAAACAAGTTTATTAATAATTGTATTAGACGTAAACCCTGTGCAAAGAATTATAAAACAGGAAACAAGGATATTGACGCAATGCTTGGACTCTACTGTTGTTTTTGCGAATGCTCATTTAATGCAATCATCTAATAATCAACTTGCTGTGATAGCATGTCATAGTCATGGAGCAAAATTCTTATATCCTTGTGAAAAACCACTAGAAATTAGACAAATCGACGGACAATATGAAAAGTTTACCATGATTGAACGTACCATAAGGCAACAATTGCAACAAGTTATCAATGAAATTTCCATGGACAAACCATTAAATGGAGAAAGTCTTATATCCGGAGCATTGACTATGGCATTATGTTATGTTGCAAGGTTAGAAAGGGAGAAAGTTGCTAGTGAAAAAATATATTCAAGAATCCTTGTGATCACAGCTAGTAACGATTCAGCAACACAATATATGAATTACATGAACATATTCTTCACTGCCCAAAAAATGGTTTGTTATACTTTTGTATTTTAATATCCGCGTGACTCTAACTTAAAATTAATATCTTTGTTGAATAAATAGGGAATAATATTGGATGTATGCAGTTTAGATCAAGAATTGACTTTACTTCAACAAGGCTGTGATATTACTGGTGGGAATTATCTAAAAGTACCCCAACTTAATGGATTATTACAGTATTTATTGGTAAAAAGAAAAAAAATAATTTAGTTATTTGTTGGTAAATACCAACTTTATTTGTCTATAATTATATTTCAGTGGATATTTTTACCAGACCCAAACGTTAGATCAAAGTTAGTACTTCCACCACCCGTGAAAGTAGATTATAGAGCAGCATGCTTTTGTCACCAAGAACTAATTGATATTGGCTATGTATGCTCCATATGTTTATCAAGTAAGACAAACGTAAAAATAAAATCTATTTTAATATAGGTCTATGCAATAAATAATAAATAAAACACATATTTTTTCAGTATTTTGTAAATTTAGTCCAATATGCACAACCTGTCAGTAAGTATTCTAATAATGTTTTAATTTATCATAACAGTCTTAATTTGTGTGTTTCATTTCTTTCTCTTTCTTACAGCACAGTATTCAAAATACCAGGACCTATTCCTATGAAAATGAAAAAAAAGAAAAAGAATGTAGATATAGTGCATTAATTGTATTTAGCAATAGTGATTTTTTACTAAAATACATCTATTTTTACCATTATAAAAACATTACACGTTATTTACTAACAAAATCCAGAAAAGGTGCGAATGGACATGTTATAGACCTTTATTATAATACACTTTATCTATATGTTCTTTCGCATGTTCCTTAAACTCTTCATATTCGGATGGATGCAACTTCATCAATATCGGACTCATAGAGCTTAACAATTAAAATGCATTATCGTGTGTTTTCGCATGTGAACATGAAATAAGATAAAATTTCTTACTTTCGTTCGGGGAAAATCGCAAGGGCGGATGGAATTGCAAATATGCAGCTATAAAAATAAATCACATCTAATAAGAAACAATTAGAGTGAAAGACCAATGAAATTAAAGTTGAGAAATTACCCTATAGCACATAAACCAGTTTGAATTGGAATTAAGATCCATGGTCGATGCTGAGAAAAACAATAGGGCATAAGTTTCTGAGTGATGATTGGAATGAGAAGAAAGCATGGTATGGACATAGCTATTCTCGAGACTAAACATTCACAAATACTCTTCACAGCTGCTACTTTTGATTTCATAAAAGGTTCTGTTTTGTCTTTCATGTATATTGGAATTCCTGTTGTGATCTCTTTGTAACGTATAAGTGGCAAATTTATTATGTGACCAGTAGTCACTGCACAAAATGGCAGACACCTCTGATGGCAGAAAAGTATAAGAGAAAGTATAATGTAAGACGCTAAAAAGCATAAAGAAGCAACAAGCAACTAACAGTAAAAGTATATGATTTTTGAGCCAATATTCTTTTGCAACAAATAGTCATGATAGAGCCTGTTGCAACTGCACATAAATAAGCTTTTTTTACATTTTTATCATCGCCATTTAGCTTACTTCTGTATGCGTCACTTACAATAGCATTATGTATTTGATGTACTGCTTGAATTATTATTATAGCAAGGGTACTTCTAGTAATAGGATGTAATAATTACTGGGAGAATTTATTAAGTTTTTTGCTTAAAAAAGTATTCTGTTTTTGTAAGTTGTTGTTGTTCTTATAAACTTACTTTTGACACGCTAACATAGACGCCGTAAGTATAACTGAAGTAGGCATTTGAAAGGATAATCTATTAACAACGGGTATTAATTCACCAGTTTCTGGATGAAATGCACCGTCCCTTAGTTGCTTTGCACGAATAACATCGGACATTCGTGTTCCAGGAGGTATATTGCCTCTTCTGACAAAAGTTAATCATTTGAAATATTAGTGACTGAGCAATTAAAATTTACCTACTTGTAATCATCACAGAATTGTTTAGCTTCTCTTAATTTCTGATCGTTCACAAAAATCATACGGCAATCAGTAATGAAAGCGAAATGTTTCAATCTACCAATATACGTAGACTGATCCCATAATGGTTTATCAATATCGATTCTTTCGTTGACGTTCATTGTCTTATTACAAATTTAAGTATATCTTTCAGTTGATTTTGTACGGCATTATTAATAATGACAAATTTATATTTGTCAATTGGTCATTAACTACAATTTCTGTTTATGTTTCATGCTTTTATTTTGTACTGGAATTTTTATTAATTTTGAGTTCCAAAAATATAATAATAGGAAAGAATGACGTAATACTGTGAAAAGAAAATTAATACTATGAAATTAATGAATTGTCATTTTTGTGCAGTGAGTGAAGTTAACCAGAAGTAATTACGTTTATACATTGTTAATACTTTAACAACATAACATTTATAAAAGTTCCCTCTGGTTAATATAATAGGAATGGATCTATAAATCATGGTACTCGCTTTTTTACGATATTGCATTCTTTATTTTTTCTAAAAATCTATAATGTACGTTTTACATAGGCTAAAGCAACAACATGTAAAGACGCTATTCAACGGTGGGAAGAAAAAACTGGTTTGATCGCCAGCGAACAGAAAGAAATCATTTTGTCTTTTCAATGGCCTCCGATTGAGAGAATGGATAATAATTTAGCGGCACTTACCGCCGTCGAGTTAGTTACATTTTTTCATAATGTTTTTCATAAAAATATTGAAGACAACAACTTTTACTGTTTTCTAGGAAATTATCTCTCTCAACGAATATGATAGAGAAAATTACTGGTATCAATTCTTTAAAGAATTTAAAAATTTTATCTCTGAGCCGTAACAATCTTAAGACGTTCTCCGGCTTAGAAGCAGTTGGAGAACATTTAGAAGAATTATGGATATCATATAATCAGATCGAAAAAATTAAAGGTGTTAACGTATTAAAAGCGCTGAAAGTACTTTACATGTCGAATAATTTGGTAAAAGACTGGGCGGAGTTTAATCGTCTACAAGAAATACCGAATCTCGAAGATTTATTGTTTATTAATAATCCTATTTGTGAAAATATGGACACGGAATCTTGGCGTAGTCAGGCAACCAGAAGACTTCCAAAACTAAAGAAACTTGATGCTATACCGGTTGTATAATTATCTCTTAATTATTACACGGAATGAAGATAGAAATTTGAGTCTCGATAAAAAATTTTGCAATAAAATTGCAAAATGTATATTTACACAGTATAGTGTACATTTATAATACATTTTCTTTTCACGTTCAAATATAATACATTATATTGACATTATCGGCATTGCCTTATTTCGTGAATCTTCGCTATGAACGATTAATAGTCTTCAACTTTCATATCGTTCAATCCCAGTTCTTCGTTCTGATCGAAACTTCTTTCATATTTAATGATTTTTAAACCGCTATCTAAACCTTCGTCTGACAGGCTCTGAATGTAACTATTGCCTGCTGGATCATCTAATACAAGCGTGATCTTTTGTTTCCCTTCCAAAACCTCATTTAAGAGAGATATGAATGCTTCCATCCGTTTAACAGTTTCTGGATCGCTACTATCACCGCTGAAAGCTGTCGATGATGATAATTGCTCTTTTATCGCTACTAAAATGCCTTCTACTGTAGTGAAACGTCCACCTAAGGCAGCGGGACCGATTTCCAACTCCAGTTCGGGTATTTCCATATGGCAAGTTTCGGATTTCAACAAGTCACGGCTAAAGTCCTCTCTTCCTGTAACTGTGACTTCTATTTTCACTCCCGTGGGTTCGATACCTCCTCCGCTCTTGACTTCATTCGTTCTGTGTCCGCAAGACTCGCAAACCGTTGCCATAATCACAACTTCCTTAAAATGTGGAATTTCTATACATTGAGTTAAAGATAAAGTCTTTTTTTCTGAAAATGAAACTATACATGACAAAACAAAAGCAAGTACTAGTAATTATAAACTAATTTAGAAAGTATATTGTAATGTTAAGTAATATGGAAAGGATACTGGTTAATTTCATGTTGGTTTCACATGGAAAATTACACTCTGGACAATTTGTTCTGAAAGAAAGTACTTCTCCTTCAATTTGTTCCAAAGGATATTCTCCTTCTTGTATAGGTTTTAACAAAGTATCATCTGTATCATTTTCCGAGTAGATTCCTAAAATATGATCTTGCTCCGTTGTTCTTTTAAACTGCACTGTAGTACATCCTTCATCTTTTAACATGGCTTTTGGATTCTCTACATGACATTCGCCTGATATATCTTCAAATATTATAGTAAAGGGCTTTTCTAAAGATTTAAGCTTCCTTATCTTTTCAAGAAAGTGGTCAATTTGGGACGCAGCATCTGGACATTTTTGTCTCCTTTTAGACTGATCTTGCTCCAACCCCACAATAGTTCTTTCTATTATTCCCTCAATTGTCGTAATCTCTCCTTTTTGTGATCTAGATGGAATCTCAAATTCCAAGGATGGAATTTTTACACTAGTGTAGTCTGATTTAACTATTTGACGATTTAGATCCCTAGGAGTTTTGACTTGCAGCGTTATCCTAATTCCCTTGTCTGCAATTTTTCCACTATTTTGTATCTCATTATTTTGGAAGCCACAGTGTTCGCAATCAAAGGACATCACCACAATATCTTTGTAATGCGGAATCTTTGTCAAGAGTAATCTAGTAACACCCTGTATTTACAAAATAGTATATTGGTTAGATGAGTCAGAGGTATTTTGTTCTTAATTATAAATTTACGTTACCATACATTTTTTTCGCAATTCATACAGAGACTCTCTATCTCTGTTGTTTCTGGCTCCGGATCTTCAGCCGACAAATCACGAAATATTGGTTTTGCTTTTGCTTCAATACTTTGTTTTTGATCTAGTGCCATATTTTGGTTATATGGAATGTATACACCAGATTTATGTAAAAAATCTATTTTAAAATTGAAGTAAAATTGAGTTAGATTATCGATATACGCTGGCCAATGCTTTTACGCTTTCTTATTGTACGTTTGCCTGCTAAATACAATTTTGTAAGCTCAAATTACTACTTTTTAAACCCGTAGAAAACATAGCGATCAAAATAAATTAACATGTGTAAATCATTTAGTTTAATTTAGGGTCCCTTATATGAAGCAGTGTAGCCAATTGAAAGTCATGAAATCACTAAGATGTTTAAATATAATAGAAGTACGTAATTTAAAAATTATTTTACGTATTATTTTCATAATTACGATAATTATACGAAGAATCCAAAATATTGAAAATTATACAGAAATTATTATGTATTGCCTGTATAAAGTATTACAAAATTTTTATTGAAAACATATAATTTAATATACAAAGCTATTAATAAGGTACTTAATTTTAAAGTAGCGCTTTGTATGATCAATAGTGAATTATTTCTTTCTTTAAAATGAAACATAAGGAAATGTCTCGAGATGCCGCACAATTTTTGTGTTTATAAATATCAGCAGCAACTTCACGCATATCATTTTGAATGCATTTAAAACGGTACAATTAAATTTCGGATTTCATACTTTGAATAACAATTTTACAATTTATCAGGTGAGACAATGGAAATAATTTTTATTTTCCTGTAAAATCACACTTTCAATTTCAACAATTCTCAACATAATAAAGTTCAAAATTGCGATTTGTAATAATGATTCTTTCAATGGTGTATCGTATACATATTAATAATACTATAACCTGTGTTATCGTAGAACATAGCAGAGGCGCGTTACAAATTATCGGATCCCTGTAACGTTAACTCGTGGTACTCATGAAATATTTAATTAGCACGTGTTACACGCGGATAATTCGAATAACAGCGAGAATGCTCTTGCTGAGATAAAAGGAACATATAAAAAGAAGTTTCTGAAGGGAAGAACTAGGGAAAAGTAAGCTTAAGCGTTCTCAGTGAGTGGCGCGAATCGCCGGCTGAAAGTACAATGGCTAAGCGTAGCCAATGGCCGCCGCTTCTGAGTGTCTCGTGTCGGCTCGGTTTCTGCTGATCGATGTGTTACTACGTGTTTTCGAACTTTGCTAACTCGCATTTGACTCGATCACGCGTACTCCTAATTTTTGATCGATAATATGTCGAGTCGGCAGTCGAAAAAAGAAAAGGTGCGTTCATTATGCTGCATGTCGCTCCTGTCTCCTCTAATCGTCTTTTATGTGATTGGTACTCTCGCATACGTGAAAACAGTGTTCCTTGGACGAGGAGAGATCGCGGGCACGCGCGCGCTTCAGAGAAAGAAGGAGTCCGTAGTCCGTAGTCTCTATGTGTCTATGGGCATGAGAGAGATATAGATAGTTAGAAGATGACAGAGATAGGAGAGAAAAGAAAGAAGGGAGAGTAAAGAGAGTACGGGGAAACAACCCCGGTAGCCGAGACACCGAAGGGTGTAGCGTGATTCTGATTTCTTGATATTCGTTTCGCTGGCGCATTTTTCTCGAGCAAACGTTTCAAGAACCTGACAATGGTACTTTTAACTAATTCTCGCGTTTCCGTTCTGTGTGACATCGCAAGTGCGAGTTCTCGTCTATTTGCGGATCGCGTCTTGAATGTGAATCGGTGCTGTCGTGGCATTGTACGCTGGTATAAAGCGGTGCAATTAACTCGTTTTGTTCCAGGATGCGACGAAGATCGGCAAGGACAAGGGAAAGAACGGCAAGGACGGCGAGACCAGTGACGAGGTGAGGTTATATCGTTCTTCTATGTTCTTATTGATGTGGCTCGATTCAATTCGAGTCGACTTCTGTCATAGTTAATTCTTTCTGTCGTGGATCTTTTCTTTTCATCTTTACGCACGTCACCGATTCGTTTATTAAAGTTATTTGGTGTCGTGTCATTTCTCTGAGAAACTTCATTTATCATTTATCCTCTGGAAACGATCCAGTGTCCATCTTCGACATCGTGTGCCACCTGAAATGTCTCTTCGCTGAGCTGTGTACATGCGTTTATTTCAAAATACACGCTTCTTTTACCATATAATTACTCAGTACTGTTTTTTTATTTAGCGAGTATTACACGAATACCGTTTCGTAAAACAATTTTAAAGTTCTCATTGAAAAAAATGTTGCTTGGCACAGGTGGCGCTTAAGCGTGGACTTAGTTGATAAATAGAAAACGATGTAAACGAAAGATGCTTTACGAATTAACTGATATATATTTCTCTTTGGCTTATGTTTCTTATCATATCGTTACACGCGAGCATATGTGGCTTTCCTCGTTAAAATAATTTATGATTTCAAAGATAAGCGGAATAATGCGTTATTTTCTAACACGCTTCCTGAACATAATTAATGTACAATCTATGTGGAGTGCAATCACTTACGGTATGAATGGAGCGAATTCCAAGCATGGAATTACGCGCAATTAAATATATGCTAAACAATGTTAATAAACTGTAAAGAGTAATATGTTCATTATTGTATACATAGCAAATTAATTCAGCTTGTGAGTTTGGCATTATATTTATATAATTTTTATCTTATTCGCTGATTGGTATGTATATTTAGTCGGTATAAAAAGTATTTCATATTACATTTTTTCTAATTTCTTCTAATTTCTACAATGTAAATAATTGGTTTCAGTATATCGATTAAAGAATGTAATTTATAATATTTATGGTTAATACGATAAAATTGACCTCACGTGAATCATAACAAATAATATTATGAAGTAGCATGGTATTATTTATGAAAATAAAATATTTATGTAAATATTGCGTAATCCATTGCTTAAGAAACTAAAGTGCGTCGCATCTATTCAATTATCGATTGCCGATAACGAAAAAATTTATAATCGATTAAGTATCAATTGATTGTATTGAAACACGAAAAATTGTTTCATCTTTGATTCATAAATTTGCTCTGTGCATGCAATATTATTTTACAATTACAATATTATTAATTATATTATAATAAACGACAATTTATCTCGTAATTAATAATAATTATTACAATAATGGTAATAATTTATTATTTAAAGCATATAAATTATTAATCATGTATTCATGATAATTTTAGTATTTTAGTGTATTTTTTAATTTGTCTTAATAAATTTGTTTATTTTTGTAATGGTAAAAAGCAAAGTAGAAACTTTCAAAATTATATACATATATGCATGTATTTTCAAGAATATTCAATCAATCACAAAAATATTTAACAGAGCGAAAGATTTAATGTAGCATGTTAACAGCAAATATAGAAGCAAGAAAGATCAAAATTCATCTTACACAGCCAAGAGGGAATATACTTATGCCTAATTGTTATGGAATACACTTCCTCAGGGACTACCACCATCAACTAGGTTCCTCAAGAAGAAGTTTTGTGATTGGTGTTGAAGTCATTCTTGCACCTCTATCTCAATTTTTTCATTTTACACTAGTAGATCCAAAATATTAATAAAAGTGTTACTATGTACTATATAATTGCCTAAAAATCATTCACAAGTAATTGTCATCTTTTTTGGCCACTAGAGGATACTCTAAATGGACAACAGCTCAGACGAAGAGTCAAGACCAATAGTGCATAAATGGTTTCAAGATCAACCACAAAACTTCTTTCAAGGAAGCCAGGCATTAATGCAACGTTGGAACAATTGTGTTGAATGTAATGAGGATTACGCATAGACTGACATATACATTTGCTTTTAGCAGACAATTTTTGTTTATCATTTCTGAATTATATATAATGGAGCACGATGAAATTTCTCTTGATGACATCTCTTTATGCGATACAAAACATTTTCAAAGAACATACTATACTTTGATGAGTACTATAAAAGATATGTAAGTCACTATACCAAATAAAAGTTGCACCTATTTCTATTTAAAGTTGTTCCATTGTTGAAACATAGATCAAGTGCACATTTAGACAAGGAATTCTCTCTCTTAATAGTCAAATTGTCAAACTATTTGTTGTTTCACATATGTAATTTTCATGCACACATTGTATCAGCAATTTTACATTGCATTAACAAATCTTTATATAAACAAATTTTGTATCCATAAGTTTTTATTATTATAAAATTATTTCTATTCTCTCATAGACGAATAAGGTAGCAGGAGGACCACCGGTAACCGCCGCACCGCCACCACCAACGTTGATCAACAAAATCAAATACCAACCCGGAGGCCCTGTGATAAAGAAAGATAAACGGCAAAGTAGCTCAAGATTTAACATATCGAAAAATCGTGAACTTCAAAAGTTGCCGCTTCTATCCGGTAAGTCTATGAAATAAATTTTGTTACTTGAAAATCTGATAAAAAATTAAGTAAAAAAGTTTCTAGCTATTTATAGAAAAAATAAATTACAACTATTTTAATTATTAATATTTAATTATTGTTAATTACAATATTATTATTAAAAATATTCAGAATAGAAGATTTTTCCAGATAAATTGCAAAAATATTAGTTTTTATAATTATTAAACTGCGGATTTCTATGTACTTATAGGAAATTAAACAATGTAAAAATGTGCAAAATAGGTACTCCTAATATACAAAAATATAAAAAGATCTTCAAAGTGAACTACATTTTATAATATTTAATAGGTGAAATAAGTCTTTGCATGGGTACTATTTCTTTAGTTACGTTAATAGATCTATGAAACTACATAAAATTTCCCAGTTTAATAATTACTATAATACACTTGATTTTTGGAACGACTTAAAAAAAGTCGTAATAGTTCTCAGCTCGAATTATGATCAATTTCCTTAGAAATTTCATCCTGCGACAAATTCATCAGGATCTATTAATGCCTTCAATGTTCTCTGAGCGAACAATTCCGCTTTCTTCAGCAATGATTGCCATATAATGATTGATTAGTGTAACAAGTCGCCAAAGTGGGAGCAATAAACCTTATCATTATTATCCTTTGCCAGGAATAAACCGCAATATACTTAATGAATGCACCGAGCGTATATTGGAGTGTATGTAGTTGCTTATAGGTATATACTGATGTTTTATGTAAGTTAAATTACAGTGCATTTTGCCGTTTTGATAAATCGAAATGTCTCAATGATTTCGATATCTAAACCTTCGAGTACTCGTCGATATATAAAAAAATAATCGAATGTGAAAAGATATCAGAGTGATTAATGTTGCCATTCTAATTTAAAATTTCACGGTGCATTGTATGCGCCTGCTGGGACTTAAGGGAGTTTTCAAATTTTTCGTGAGAGACGATTTTGATCTAGAAATATACATCGTGAAATGTATAACTGACCTACATTTCCGACTGATCGGAGGTATCTTGAAGAACTTTAGTTAAAAAAAATGTTGTGGCGCGTAATCGAGATATTTGAATAAGTAACATGAATGAAAGCGAAATTTAATTGCGAAAAAAGGAATAGAATATTTAAGAAGCGGAGGAAGTAGGAGGAACGAGAGTTAAAAAGTGAAAGGATATCGAATATTCTTTGATCATTATCAATCAGATAGGGAACTTTATCCATGGAACAGAAATCCGTGGGGAAATTGGTGTATGGACGGTAGCATTTAAGTGATCGATGTATCGACCAGAAATCTACAGACTTCCGTTTGTTTCATGCATTTTAAATGATATCTGGATTCAAATAATCCTTAACGTCGTTCTAATAGCGAACACTTTATAAAATTAAATTCGCTTTCATTCATGAAAACGATATCAACAAATATATGTATCATCGTTGCCATCATGGAAACAGTAACTTTTTAATACATGTATGTACATACACACAGTGATAAGTACTACTGCGTACTTTTTCCAATTGACTGTTTAAAAAATTAGTATATTTTTTAATTTATAAATCAAACTGAAATCGATATAACTGTGATGCAAAAAAGACAATTAATTAAGTTACTTTTGCTTTTTTAATCCCAGTCGCAGAGGATTGCGAAAGCAGCTACGTCAGAACGTATCGATTGTAAGGCGCGGTGGTTCACGCATGCGCGCATGCGTCATTCGCGATTCCTACTTTTCTAACATAAACAGTCCTTTCCCGTTCAAACGGCCTTTGATAGCAGCGGTATTTTCTCTATTCGAATTCGTAACGCGTCTTTTCCCTTGATTCCACTGCGTCCATTACAAACCGATAAGTTAGGTGACGAAACGTTTACGAAATCGTCGTGAATTAATATCGACGTACGAATGGAGATGTGACTTGTTCTTGCTCCGAAAGAACGGTCAGTTACGTCGAAGCAACAGATTGTTATGTGAACAAGGAAACCGGTGCGTATAGGGATGTAATTTACCGTGAACCGAGCCGGGGAAAAGGAGACAAGTTCCGGTGACCGATATCAGAGAACGTTAGACACTGTTGGACAATAAGATGGTTCACGTGGATGGATATATTCCTTTTTCGACTGGTGGCCTGCCAAAAAGTCCAAGCTTCCATCAGGGGCTCGCCTTGGCTACTGTTTTATCTCGAGAATCGAATAAACCTTACTTGACCAACTTCACTTCGCATTATCAACCGTTACGACCCCTATTAATCGGTAATGAAACCTCTGAAGTTTGCTTCTTGTCTTAATTCCAGTAATTGTCAAAATATACAGTCAGGGACAAAAATAAGTGAACAGATAGTGGAAGTGGGTATTAATGAAGTTTGATTAAACTACTACTGGTGTTATACATTTAACTTTTACTTATTATATGTCGTTTTAATTAATACATTTATTAGTCATTTTTTCTGCCGGTTACAAGATGGAGTTTGGCCCACAAATTAATTTTCGACACATTTCTTCATTCCCTTTCTCACATCATACACAGCCTATATTGCACTCATCAGACCTATAACTACGTTTTTCTATATATATGGATATATAAATGTGTATGTATATATTATATTGTATATATACATATATTGTATATATTGTTTATATATTCTTATAGCATATAGATTAGATAGTAAATAAAGAAAAGCAATGTCTACATTCTTGAGTAAATAGAGCAAAACTTTATTGGTATCTATTTCCACTAACTGTTCACTTATTTTTTCTCCGATTGTATGAACTCGTGTATTTAGAAAAGTATAAAGAAGGAGAGGATACGAGTGTGTTATAGAAAAAGAAAGACATAGGTCAATGAAATAAGGTGAGACGTGAGAAACGGAAGAGTCCAAGAGAGACGGATAGGATCTATGAAAGAATCTCCAAAGAGGGAGAAATTATTAATGAAAAAGACAATGAATAAATTTACGAGGCAGGCGTACGAAATTACGAAAAGTTCAAGACAAGTAGCAAACAATTGAGAAAGGGAGTTTCATGAGAGCGTTTAAGAGGATAAGGGAGAGAATGTACGAGAAAAAGAAATGTGGAAAAGGTGGGAATTCATTGAGCAAAAGAATGGAAATCTATGCAAGAATGCGAGAGAAAGGGGAATGTACTTAGTATGAGAGAAAGTTTGAGATAAGAGTTTACGAGTGTGAGAGAAAACAAGGTATAACAGGGATAGAAAGAGTCCATGAGAGAGAGTCCATGGTTGATGTAAATCGTGTGTATGCATGTTCATGGGTCTGTTTGTATAGAGGGAGGGAGAGGAATTTATGGGGGGAAACAGAAGTATGAAAGAGGGAGAGAGTCCAAGAGAAAGAGTCCATGGATCTATCCAAGGTATACATGTCTGTATATGTAAGTGACGTAGTGACAAGTGTGCGCATGTGTGCGCGTATGTATCCTCAGAGAGGGAAAACTTAAGGTCTATGTGAGTATACAATGTACCTGAAATCTGAAATGTGTTCATCAGATATTAGTAAATACACAAAATCCATGAACTCACTAGATAATTAAAAATCTAATATTTTTCTTTAGAAACTCAACAAGGAAACGAAAGAGAAGAATTGTTCATCCAGAAACTACGGCAATGTTGTGTGCTATTCGACTTCGAGACCGATCCTCTTTCGGATCTAAAATGGAAAGAGGTGAAGCGTACTGCCCTCAACGAGATGGTCGAATATGTCACCAAGAACAAAAACGTGATCACGGAGGCGATCTACCCTGAAGCGGTGAACATGGTGAGCATGACCTAACCCGAACTGCTTAATGCATTGCCAGTAAGACCGTAAGTCCATTGCTAACAGATTGTTTCATGAAAGAAGGATTTATAGTGGTCATAAAAAATATATGGCACGTATATACGTGGCACTGTTATTTTTTAATGAATTTATTGTTAGGGCCTACGTTTCATTTTTAATATTACAATTCAATAGTACATATTAAATTTTTGTAATTATATAATGTGAAATGTAATGTATATACTTGGGTCCAATTACTTAGTATGCAAATGTTATAACAAATACAGTGACGTGTAAATATTTTTTGTAACTACTACTCGTATGCGATTTTACTAATTCAGAATTCAAAATTTTTCAGTTTGCAGTGAATCTGTTTCGCACTCTTCCACCATCGTCGAATCCGAACGGAGCGGAGTTCGATCCGGAAGAGGATGAGCCAACATTGGAAGCAGCCTGGCCTCACTTGCAACTAGTTTACGAATTCTTCTTACGATTGCTCGAGTCTCAGGATTTCCAGCCCTCCATCGCTAGACGTTACATAGACCAGAAGTTCGTGTTGCAACTTTTGGAACTATTTGACTCGGAGGATCCTCGGGAAAGAGATTTCCTGAAGACAACGCTTCATAGGATTTATGGGAAGTTTTTGGGACTTAGAGCGTACATCAGGAAGCAAATAAATAATGTTTTTTATCGATTTATATATGAAACCGAACACCATAATGGAATTGCCGAACTCCTTGAAATTTTGGGAAGGTAACTTTGAATTTTTCATTGTAAACGATAATTGTTTTATAGTATGCTATATGTTTATCGATTGTTTGTTTGTTTAGTATAATCAATGGATTCGCACTACCATTAAAAGAAGAACACAAAATATTTCTATTAAAGGTACTTTTACCTTTACACAAAGCCAAATCGCTCTCTGTATATCATCCGCAATTAGCATACTGCGTGGTTCAGTTCCTGGAGAAGGATCCATCATTGACTGAACCTGTTATTAGAAGCCTGCTAAAATTTTGGCCGAAAACACATTCCCCTAAAGAAGTAATGTTTTTGAATGAGCTAGAAGAAATTCTCGATGTGATTGAACCTGCGGAATTTCAAAAAGTCATGGACCCATTATTTAGACAATTAGCGAAATGTGTATCATCTCCACACTTTCAGGTATTGTCAATATACCTTTTATTAATGATAGATCATGTAAATCACAATTTTTGATATTATATGAATTAATATTTATAAAAAATATTTTATCGTGTTTTTATCAGGTGGCTGAAAGGGCTCTGTATTACTGGAACAACGAATACATAATGTCCCTTATATCGGATAACTATGCAATCATCCTACCAATCATGTATCCAGCATTCTACAGAAATTCTCGAAATCATTGGAACAAAACTATTCACGGCTTGATTTATAATGCATTGAAGCTATTCATGGAGATGAATCAGAAAGTATTCGACGAGTGTACACAACAGTATTATCAGGTACGTTTTTAATTATTACGAAACAAGGACGAAGGAATAATGTTGATTGAAATATTCGTAGGATCGACAGAGAGAAAGGAAGTTTATGAAAGACAGGGACGAAGCGTGGATGCGCGTTGAAGCATTAGCGATGAGACATCCGAATTACAATGCTGCTCTAAAAGGTATTACGAATACAACATCTGGCACGATATTGCAACAACAATTAGACAGCCCTCCACCTGACGAAGACGGTGATACAGATCAGACTCCGCTCACATTGGAAAAGATAGAAGCGAAAGCGAACGAGGTATGACAGATCGGAATCGATCTTTCTCTCGTCCTTGATCGTTTGTTTATTCAGGAGTCTAAATTAATCTTTTTTGCCATAGGCAAAAAAAATGACCAACTCCAATAAAACAAAGCCACTTTTGCGAAGGAAAAGCGACTTACCCCAAGACACGTACACAATGCGGGCATTGTCCGATCACAAACGCGCAGACGAATATCTTGTTACGCCACCGGATCCTAACAATTGCTAGTCTCTACCGCAATCTCTTCCCATATATCCTCTCTTTTGCTGCAGTGATTTTGGGAGTTAGCTTTTTCGAAGAGAGAAACGAAACAGCGATGAGTCGGATCGAATCAATCGAGCGGTCACAACATTCGACGACAACCGTCTGCAACAGAATTTGATCCTTTAGAGAAGTCAACATTGTCATAATTATCTCTCTCCTCTTTCCCCACCCTCCCTCTTGTATCAAAAAGTATCAAGATATGTATATGTAATAGCTTTTTCTTTGTATCTCGGTAAACGAAAAGAAAGCTTTCTCTCATTGCACCCAGCACATTCGGAAGATGTATCCATGTCCGTAGTAATCTATAAAAAAAAAAAAAAAAAAAAAAAAAAAGGAAGGAAAACTGCTGATAACTTCCTATATACTCTTCGAGTTGATTTACGTAAGGTATCGCGAGATTTATGAAAATACTACATACTCGCTATCAAAGAAATGAAAAAAAAAATGAGATGTAAAAGAAAACTAATAAATAAGGGTCCTAAGTGTATTAAATAATACACAGAGTATTTTATAAATTGTAGATTTCTTGTGTATGGAGTAATCTATCGCTGACAATAAGACAGTTTTTCACACTTATATGTACGTCTTCACATTCTTAAATTATCTGTGCTCGATGTTCAATAGATACTTGGCATACAGGTTAGATCATACACGAAGTTAATGGTCGAACTGAAAGCTCAAACGATTTATTTACTAAGATTCATTCGTAATTGTTTTAAAACAGGTTGTCTTGCTTTTGGCGGGGGATTTTCTTCATATCATAGGAATTTATGGTTTATCGAACACTATATATACAGGGTGAGTCACAACACGTGGACAAAATTTTACAAGTTGATTCTGGGAATGATTTGGAGTGGATTTTTTCTAGAAAGTTTTATCTAAAAGTGTTAATAAATTCTTTTATTTTTTTATGTATTAAAAGCGCATGAAATGCAAATATCACTAAGCGAAGTGATGAAATAACAATTTCTGATAAAATATTTCAGAGTTAAACATTCTTCTAAAGACACATCAAAGCTTTAACTACTTCTACATGATATTTTTTATTCAGAATCACCTCTTGAATTAATTGATAAATTTTTGTTCACTTCCGGTGATATACATCTTGTATATATACTCTAAATAAACAAAAAAGTTTTATACGAATTCGAAAGGTCAGAAGGAATGACCGCGTGCTTGATGTCGTAATAATTAACAATAGTAAAAAAAAAAAGATAAGAAAACAAATTTTAGAATGCAAGTTTGAGGCGTTACTCTTTTGAGCGAGGTTTCCACTGATGCGCAAACGGCAGACATTTAATGATACACAAGTGGTATATAGTTGCTTCAACGCTATCAGCTCGTAATTTAGCGGCAAATAATAATAATAATAATAATAATAATAATAATAATAATAATAAAAAAGAAAGAAAAGCGAAAAAAATTGCAAAAAGAAATGAAAATGTCGTTTTAGAGTTAGATGAACGTGATAGCACTATTTTAGAATATTGATTGTTATAAATCTGAATATTCCTGAATGTACTACTTTTATATCTGTCGTGCCTAGATGCCTGTGGAACGCATTCGCAAGAATCGCCTCTGCCAGAGGCCTATAATTAAGAATCGTTGAAACAAAAGAAAATAAAAAAAAAAAAATGAAATAATAAGCAACGAGTTATACGTGACGTTACCAAAATGGTGTGATTGCATCACAAGTTTTTTCAAGAAGGCTTATACAAAACGTTGTGTCATTGCTCCGTCAGTTTCGCGGTTAACAAAATAAAGAGAGAAGTAAAACGTTATATAGTAGTTTGTGGCTGGTAAGAGAAGCAAAGGAAAAGAGAAAGAAATGCGAAGAATAGAAGCAAATTTAGGAGTCGAGGAAAAAATAACGAGGATGGTCATTGAGCAGTGGTCCAGCTACGTCCTCAGCATCTTTACTAAAGGCTTTTTGGCTAATTCCTCGTGTTACTCTTGTTTATTGGATATAGGGATTCCGATACCATGAAAATAGTGAAGTTTAAAAAGAAAAAAAAGGATTACGATCTAAGCGAAATATCTTTAGTCTTTGCGCTGCTGGCAGGCTGTTATGTTTAAACATTGTAAGGAATGAACTTGTTGAGAATAGAAATACGGTTAGCACTTATTATTAAATAACGAAAATTAAAACCAAATGAGATAAATATAAAAAAAGAAAAATTATTTACTATTTAATCGCCCCTTCAGGATGAGAATGGCTGTTTTTGTTACGGAAAACCATTAAACGATAAGTATTCTTGTCGATACTTTTTATTATCAAGTGCAGTGTAATCTCGATAAATCTAATTGAAAACACACTGTATCTTGTGCAACAAGTATTTAATAATAAAAGTATTTTTAGTAAGACTATTTTATTTGAATAGATTTGCATTTTCAATGATACTCCTTTCGATGAACAATAAGTAATTAAATTGCATTCGATCGATGTAATATATTCGATGACATCGTTTCTCTTCACTTTTTTATCTTATTTTCTTTCTTTGTTAGCTTCCGATAGTGAAGTCGCTAATGTGGATTATCGGGATTACATTGTATTTCTCAATCGTTGAAATCAATCGCGAACAAGAATAAATACATAACACTGTTCGATAGAAGCGTCCCTCCGGTAATGTATGTTTCGAGGTTTCGTCTCTTACTGCGTCTATTCTTTCACTTGTATCATCTACGATACATCTTTGAAGTTTACGAATTTTATAGTAGGATCAGAAGACCATTCGAATTTCTCGTGCTTAAATATTCAAGAAGACTGTTACTGGCTCATCGTTGGTCGAGTATTATCGAATTTTCCAGACTTCCGTTCCCGCAAATTGTGCCAGGTTTAAATAATATAAAACAGAAACGAGAGAGAGAGAGAGAGAGAGAGAGAGAGAGAGAGAGAGAAAATAAAGAAGAAAAAAAGAGAATGAGAGAGAGAAAGAGAGAAAATGAAATTTGATTTCATTCGACGTAGATCGTTTTCTTGTAACTCCTGTATGGATTACCTCGAGTGAGTTTAAAGGTTCATTTTCAGCAATGTTTTATACGTTTTTTATGATATGAAAGTCAACCAATAATCGTGTATTTTTTAGATAGAAAGAGAAACAACCTATTATGCGAAAGAATGATTTTAAATGTTTTATGTAAGGAGGAGCAAGGATTTTCTGGATTTAGAAAATGAGGAATCACGCTATCGTAGACAGCTTTTGAGTTTTGTAGAAACGTCTCTGTTCTTCCTTACGTAAAGTTCTACGAAATATTCGGGAGAACTATTATTCGATGGAGAATGAAAGCAAAAAAAAAAAAAAGAAAAAAAAAAGAAAGGAAGGGAAGAAAGGAATGTTTATAAAATATAAAGAGATCCATATGTACAGTGACTCGCTTCAAAACTGAAGATACGAATCTATGATGGAACGCGTACAGGACTGTGTATCAATGTTCGATTAACAAAATTTTTTTAATGATCGCCTGTCCGATCGATTCGTTTCCATGCATGCATATATTCCTTACAATTTGTTGGAAGCATAATTTTATAATAAATAAATCATTATAATGAAACGGTATGATTTTCTTGCAGCCGTGAATTCTCTAAAATCCTACAACTTTATAATCCCTGAAATTTTTGTCCTTTCTTAGTAAAAACCATTCTCTACCGTGGTACAGTTATAAATTCGCTTTAAAACTGGAGACAGAGAGCATTCGTCGGTGCACGGATTATAAACTGTGGTTACATGGCATCCTGAACGTTGCACTCAGACCAGCTGCAGTTTTGTTTCCTTTTTCGTCAGTACGTGTTGGGAGAAACCACAGGATTCCACAGCCTGCGTCCACGATACAGGGCAATCCCAAGTTTCAATTTACATGACTTTTTATCAGATGTCGCCGAGAATATTTCTACAGTCCAGCTTACTCTTTGAATAATATCCGAAGGTCTTTGAAAGTATACATAAGAAGAAATAAAATGTATACACCGGTTCGTGTACAAGGTCCCTGTTATTTTATTCTTATATTCAATCCTTGAAATCCCCGAAAAGGAAATAAAGAAATTTCACTTTTTACTTTTCAGATATATTTATTACGTCGTATGTTCAACTACTTCAATGAAAATATTCAACCAGTCTACATACCTGTCTTTCTGCCTTCCGCATAATTGATCTTTATTATTTTATATGTTTTCGTTTCTATAGTATTTCCATATCCTCGTTAGGACATTCTAAAGGTACATTTGCTGAGAGTTCGAGAAAAACTCGTATCATATATTCTCATAAATTGTTCTTCTAAAAATTTTTGCTCTAAAAAAACAGCAAGGCCAGATACATCATCATTATCACCATATCGATAACTGAACTTAATTTTTAGAAACAAGGTTCCACGAATCTTCATATAGAAGTATACGCGCTTACATACAGACACAAAGATTTATTTTATAAAAAAAGGTATAGCTATGTAAATACAAAATTATATCTGAGTCTCTCAGAAGCCAAACTGATCGATTCTACATTATATAAGTTGCTCAATTTCGTTATCTGATCACATAATTATCATTGAACCTGTCGAAATTCATAAAATGTTCCTCTTGTCTTCTAACGAAAGTCGTATTTAACGTCAGACCTATCACGATGATCAATTCTTGATATTTCATAGAAATTTTTACACTTCAGTTTTAGGGACTCTGATAACTTGCTGTAAAATGTATGGACGGAAACGTATTTCCTTCTTTTATCGTGTATTTTCTCACAAATTTTTCATTTTCATTTCTTTGATACAAACTTTATAAATATTTCAATCATTGCACTGCGGATTTGTATACATTTACAGGAAATTTAAAGGTGTAAAACTACACAGGATGAACGTAATATGAAAAATTTCATAAAATACTTAAAGCATAATGCTTTTTATAAAAGACAATTCACTATCCAAATTCTACGTTTTTAATTGTATTAATTATATTCTGAGTTTGTATAAAAATTCGCAGTTTATTAATCAAGTATAGTCGTAGCGTTAAGGCTTAACGAAGGCGATCATCGATTTCGAAGAAGGACATGTCCTGAGATTACAGAAGGTTGTAGCCCATCTATCTACTTGATGCCGGTTCGCTCTCTTTTCGATTTAGTTGACCGCCAACGTGCCGGTGACTCCCGACATTCAACAGGTATCTATACAATCGATGTGTTTGTGTTCCGTGGTATTCCCCATGGCGGTGTTGCGTTGGTATCAGTGATCTGCGCTTCCTTCGAAGAGACGCTTGCGCCGGTAAGGCAGACTCTCCGCGTTTCGTGGCTGTCCGTTATTAGTACGCCGCCAGCCGTCGAAGCTGGATGATCTTTCGATCGTACTTCGAACAGTCGAATGCGTTATTTTTGTTTACGTGACCGGTTTTTGTATGAAACTTGACTTTGAATTGGGAGAGCGACGTATATTAATCTAAGTCGTGCGCGTGTATCGTCCGTGAAATCAACGACAAATAGCTCGGGGCGATCGTTCTTATAGAATTTTCGATCTCGTCTAGTGTCAGTTAACTATCGATACGATTCGATTTTGTGTTCAATTCGATACAATCCGTTGAACCGTGTTCTAATATGAAATGAGTGGATTTTTGGAGCTTGTTAGATCGTTCGTTGATTCCTCGGTATTATAACTTGTCAACGAACGTCGTGAAAGCGAACAAACGAATTCGTAACTCGTAATTAGAGGTCATGTGACGGAGAAAGTGCGATGTATTTGGAGATGTTATTCGGGACATGTTTTTCGGTGGTTCGGACCAGTGAATTCTACGGGAATGGTACAAGAATGACAGAAGCTTGAAAGACGTCATTTTTGGAGGAGAAATCGTGTCGCAGTTAGCTGAATGTGTACGTAAACAGATTTATCAAGGATAGTTTGCCAACGGAGCGATCTTTCGCAATGTTTAAAAGTTGCATTGGCAATACATGGTAAACGTGTTTGTCGTAGGTTATTTTTTCGACACAAATTTGCCATGTTAGCTATTTCTCATTTTTTACTTATGTATGTACATTTGTATTCCCGCGCTTACATCCCCCCTCCTTTAATTTTCAAATCGACGTTATTAATTGTTTTCTTTCTTTCTTAATGTGTCACTTTTGTTATGTATGAATTGGTTTACGCATGTTTACGTGGGTTTGCGAAAAAATGTGAAAAAATTAACGATAAATCGGTTTGACTAATTAACCTTTCACGGGACGCAATAATGTACATATATGTTTAGTTTTTATTTGATTGTAGTAAATTAATCTTTCAAGGAATACAATAATGTACATACAGTGTACATATGTATATACACATTTAGCTTTTATTTAATTGGAGAATGTCTCCGAAACATACAATGGTTATAAATATATAGGTTATTTTTGTACGATTAGTAAATCAATTGCTCGGTGCATATTGATACATATACATACGTATATACGTGTTTAGCCTTTATTCAATTCAATTGTGGTTTCAAATGGTACAATGGTTACAAATGTATTTATCTATTTTTATTTCAATGGATTTAATAAAACAACTAATTTATAGTTTTGCATATTATACGTATTCTAGATATTTTTGTGCATTGAAATTTCCAATAAATGCACACATATCCACGGTCTAGATATAAATTCGATTGAAAAATCGTTCCATAACTATTTCGCTCTTGCAAATGTCAGTATTTCATTGCATACCTAGAAATATCTGTAAAATTAGTTTTATCAACTCATAATAATAAAATAACAATTCCTCGTTACGTATAATGCAATCACTGTTCATCAATACATAATTTTTACTCGCGATTGTGGTTAAATTGCCCACTTTCCAGTAGTTTATGTAGCAGACAGGTATTAAAATGTCCTTCGTAAAAAAGATCGGCAAATGTTTGCGAGGAAGCCCGGTGTTTTAACACGGGAAATCCTTATATATTGCATCCGTGATACCTCGAGAACTGATTCTCGTTAATTATTGCGGAGTTTAAAGGACGCGAAGAGAGACGCCGCGAGAAAAAAAAAAGAGGTAATTCAAAAGTTCCGTGATTAATGAAGTAATTCGTTCCAAGTAAGAAGTTGTATTTCATTTCGCCTGACTTTCCTTCTTCTGAAATAATCTCCGGGGAAACGGAGAATTATGGAAATCGGGGCGGGGGTACGGACTCTAGAAAAAGAAAAAGGCGGAAATTTAACAAAAATTTCGTAAAACGGATTATTTTGTAAGCTTGTAAAGAAAACACGAATATCGTTTGAAAACTGTGTTAATTTATTTACGACGAAAATTTCGTTCGATTAATTAACAATTATCAAGATAATTTATTATAATTATTCTGTTCGACTCGAAATTTCAATGGTGATAGCTATAAAGAAATATACTGTTGCTGGTACAATATACCGTAGTAATAAAATATTGTAGCACATTGGTGAACAGATAAAATAAAACTAGAAAAGGAACGAATACATAGGTTTCATGTTACGTAGCACTGTAGACGGTTCGATTCTTTGTTCTCGTGTGGCGATAGAATATAACAGGGAAAAAGTATTCGAATTTTTAGAACGAAGTAGGATTAAGAGCGATAAAACAATCGTTATCGAGTTATATGTTTTTCGATCGTTAGATAATTTTGTATACGTAAAAACATTGGCTCGTTGTCTGATAAATTTGCAAAAGTTGTTCGATTAGGGAACAAGAGTACCATTCTCGAAGAAGTTATTGACACGCGCGACCCGATGTTTCACTCAAACGAGGGGAAAGTAGGAAAGTGAAAAGGGAAAAAAAAACTAAAGTGCGAACTGCAATGTGCAAGAAAAAAGGTGAGTGTGCTGCTGTCAGTAAGAAGAACGTAAGAGAAACACGACAACGATGACGGAAGGCGGACCGAACATAAGCGTGAGTAACAGATAATTTCACTTTACGCAATTTCACTTTACGCAATTTCATTTTACGCAATTTCACAGACTGTAAACTGTGACGATTCGAGCTTTACCAAGCAATTACCAAGATGACCAATATCCTGTACCCACCTTCTATTTTATTCTTCGCGTTACTTGCCTCCACATCTTTCCTCAAATCCAGACCTTTCTTCATGACCATCTTGCGCACTAATTAATAATACTTATGAATTGAGAGAAAGAGAGAGAGAGAGAGAGTGAGATAAATTACAAGATAGCAGGTTATGGACTTCTCTTTTATAATTTTATAATCTCACAGCAAATATTTCAACTCTCTGACGATTACAGATCTGTTTTTTCTGAGAAGAATAAATTTCCATGCATTTGATTATCGGAATTTTATTATCAATGGCAAACAAATGTTGACGGGCGAATCTATGTTGGATTAATTTTTACGACAGAATGATTTAACAAATAAAAGGGTACCGAGTCAACTGAGGCTGTAGTTAAGGATTAATAACGAAACGGACAATGCATTATTTTCTACTTTTCTTCTTCCACTTGGAGAATTTTTCTTCAAATTCTCCCTTTCCTCGCATCGTGCATTCTGCCCACTTAAATTATTTTTCCGATAAATATTTTAACAACGAAACAAAGAACGCATCATTGTCTATTTCTATTTTCCTACTTGGCGAATTGTACAATTTCTTCTCTCGTCACATCGCTCTTTTGCTAAGTCTCCGTTTATGGGTTCCGCCTGTGAAAGTCGTTCTTTTGCTGGCTTTTCCCTTTTGTGCGTTTCCTCTTTCTTTCGCCGATCTTCCCTCTCGTTCGTGTTTCTTCTCCCTTAGATTCCCCCTCAGCCCTCCGTGTTCGTTTCTTATCAGCGAACTTTCGTTTCCCTGCCCTCTCTATCTCCAGGTTTCGCCGTACATCTTTCTTCTCGCTTAAAGTCGCCGATTTTAAAAGCTTCGCTCGTACGGGCTTCCGTCTTGTCTCTTGCGAGGATTCAAATTGAATGATTAAAAAAATGAAGCGGAGGGCGGTTCATTTTTTCACGTCCACCATGGAATTGGCAACTATTGTGCCGAACAAAGGATCGGATTCCTTTGAACGACACGCTACCATTTTCATTACGTGGAATGAAATATTTGATGAAACTATACGTACACGTGAAGCTAATTTTAATAATATCGAACTTTTCGTATATATCAGGTCGTCGAAAAGTTCCTTTCGTTTTACAAGGAAATAATGGACGTGCAACATTTTCCGTTTTATATCATTTTATCGAATTACGTACGATCTATCCTGTTCTATCAAAATAAAGATCACAACGTTCGACAGATTAGGTTTCGTGTTTGTATAGAGATGCGTCGTTGCAAAAAACGTGTCTGTAAATGAAAGACACTTTTTGTATTCGTTCTTTGCGTTTATACGTTGAATTATTACAATTGCAGATGTTTTCCGAGTGCCATTTTCATTACGTGGAATTAAGTACTTGAGAAAAATACATCTGTGAGATTAGCTTTAATATCGCTGCATCATGTGTGTGCCGGATATCATAGAAACGCGAAACAATTATATTACGCACGAGCCATATCTTTGTCGATATTTTCATACCCAATTCGAATAACTTTAATCCATTCTATTCTTCGTATTCATTGTATTTATTTGTATTTAATTGTATTTTTCTTTATCGCCAAGTAATTTCGGCGTATAATAATTCCAATATTTTCAATCTCAATATCATCGACAATAATCCCTTTTTTTTTTTTTTTTTTTTTTCGCAAAGTGTTTAGCGTATCGGAGCTAAGCAGAATCAGGGGATTAATGAAGCTATACAAATGAGTTTTATCCGAGCCGAGTCAAGATAATGGAAAAATACCGGCTTTATTTATTCGCTTTTGCAATTTGCATGTTCGCAACGTTTCAATTAACGAGGTTAAAAAAATAATGTCACGTTTATTGCTCGGTAACGGGGAGCTGGCGTTTTCATTTAAGAATTTATGGGGGGGGGAGGGGGAGGGGAGGAAGATGCGGAGGACGGCGTGTTTTAATCTTGGGCGGCGATGAACGGTTTTAACCGGAAGTACAGGCTGAAGTGTCTCTCAACAATTTCAATGATATTACGCGGATCGTTATACGCACTTTCAGCCTCAACTTAACGGCGTTGTTAAATTCAGAAAATACCTTTAGTAGGTTGCCGCCGTGGCAGCTCGTTTATCTGGCTACCGATTATCCGGATTCTTGCTTTATCCAGCGGATTAAAACCGAGACAAACGTACGATGCTTTTGTACAATTTTAAATGTCAAAGGATCATTGCGCAATCCTTTATTTTCTGTTTCATTCGTTTTAAGCGATATTCTCTCTGTTTCCAATTTATCGTAGCTATAAGCTTTACGTCCACCTTACGTTTCTCAGTTGAACACACGTAAACGAAGAATCAAGCTTGTTCCATTAGCATTCTTTATCTATTCATTCATTATTCAGCGAAGAAAGAAGGAGGCTGTTTAATCTGTTTCTTTACCCGTGCGTTATTTCTTTTTTTTTTTTCTTTTTTTTTAACGCTAACGTTTCTTGCATTTGCGATCATTGCGAAAGAAACTGAACGTAAGTTTCACGCGCTATGTACATGGCCAGCTATAGACTTTAAAACACATTTATGACGTAATAATAAACGAACGACAATAATCATTTATTTGAGAAAAAGTAACGCGTTAGTACCGTGATGTCTGGAAATAGTATCCAAACTTACTTATCTTTAATGTGACTGTAATTGAACCTACGAGTCCTTATCTTTACAACTTTTTACCGATTCGCCAGTAAAAATGATCGAACGTATAAACTTTATCGCTCGTCATATTTCTTTCGCCGTATCCATTAAATCGTATCCGTTAAAGCCCGGTTCTTGATATCAGGAAAATCGCATGATACGCAAGTTCTACGCTGATCGTATTACCGATCGTATTGCGTATTACTATTTGACATTAATAATTGTTATATACTCAAGGATTAAAATTAGAAATAAAATTATTATATATATATAGTCTATTAGTATATATATTAGTAGTTAATTAGTATATATATATACTCTAATACTAATTACTATATATATATATATATATATATGTCTGATTATCATTAGAATTTTGGGTGCGTAACAATTCTTCATTGGTATTAGCCATCGCTTTGCACAACAGAGATTATATTTACACGTATAAATATGACTTTTACAAAGCAAAACAAAAATTTTGAATTTTCCCTCTTATTTGAAATACATGTAACATCACGTTTGGTGGCAAAAATCGGAAGTTTTATGAACACGGAATTATGGCACTGCCTGAAAGACGGCAAAAGGTCATCGACAAAATTGGACAATACCTAATTGAATATTTGAAGTTATATTTTTAAGCAAAAATTTTGAATTTTCCCTCTTATTTGAAATATATGTAACATCACGTTTGGTGGCAAAAATCGGAAGTTTTATGAACACGGAATTATGCCACTGCCTGAAAGACGGCAAAAGGTCATCGACAAAATTGGACAATACCTAATTGAATATTTGAAGTTATATTTTTAAGCAAAAATTTTGAATTTTCCCTCTTATTTGAAATACATGTAACATCACGTTTGGTGGCAAAAATCGGAAGTTTTATGAACACGGAATTATGGCACTGCCTGAAAGACGGCAAAAGGTCATCGACAAAATTGGACAATACCTAATTGAATATTTGAAGTTATATTTTTAAGCAAAAATTTTGAATTTTCCCTCTTATTTGAAATACATGTAACATCACGTTTGGTGGCAAAAATCGGAAGTTTTATGAACACGGAATTATGGCACTGCCTGAAAGACGGCAAAAGGTCATCGACAAAATTGGACAATACCTAATTGAATATTTGAAGTTATATTTTTAAGCAAAAATTTTGAATTTTCCCTCTTATTTGAAATACATGTAACATCACGTTTGGTGGCAAAAATCGGAAGTTTTATGAACACGGAATTATGGCACTGCCTGAAAGACGGCAAAATTGGACAATACCTAATTGAATAAAGTTATATTTTTAAGCAAAAGTTTTGAATTTTTCTTCTTATTTAAAATACGCAATCGTTTAGTCACCAACCCAATATATCGCTATAGAGGGACGATCAGGCACATTTATGCAAATTCCTGTGAAGATAACGGAAAGATAAAACAGGGATTTGTTTTATCTATGGAATATTGTAACAGCTACTGGTATTTCGGCTGTTTTATATATTTTTCGCGCGTGATGCGTTTTCTGCGAACTTTTCTACCTTGAAACTTCCCATAGACGCGTAAAAATGCGCAGCCTATTGCCGCGGCATATTGATATAATCCTGGAGGAGAATGTGAAATCAATGGACGTGGAAGCCGCCGATGTTCCAACGATAGAAAAATTTAATTAGCAAATATCGGCGCAAAGACGTCGAAAAAGGAGTGGTGGTAATGAAAGGGGGAATGCAAGGACAATGGCAAAAGAGATTACGGCAATCAGAAGTAGCGATGCAAGGACACCAAAAGGAGGACAAATTTCAATAAGGGGAAGGTGATAAAAAAAAAAAAAAGAAAGGAATTTCCGCGATAAAACGAAAAGAGACGGGAACGTTTCAGTGATAAAAAAAATTCACTGCAAGGTATCAAAAATGAAAGAAACAGAGATATCGAAATTTCAGGCTAATAAAAGGGAGAAAGGAGTTCCGCAAGGACGCTGCGGATGGAATTGAAAGTGGCAAAGAGAGAAACAGCAGCGCGGTGATTCGAGGAAAGAAAATAGAAGAAGGTGATTAAAAATGCACATCGGCGGAAATATCAAAGGTACTTGGTGCATGTTCCAGCATAGAAAGAGAGGGAAACGTTGAAACGACTTTACATGAAAATAAAATTCCTATTCGTAGAATATTCAAGGATTTAACCAAGTATCAGGAAGAAATCAAAAAATAGCAATTTCACATACGACGGATAAAAGTTGAATTAGAAACTCGGTGGATGTTATAACCTAGACAAGTAAATAGCTGATAATGGCACTTAGTTTATATACGTACACGTGTACACGCTTTGCGCACAGTTACGTGCAGAAATTAGGTCTAATTCTAATGTAAGCGGGCGTAAACTATAAACGTAACGTGGGAAACTTTACAGCGGAAGCACGAAACCGGTGCATCGTAAGTTTGTATCTTCCTGCCGATCCGTTACAAACATGTCCAACTTAGCCCGTTGATAATTCAAAAAGTTGATAACCGATAGCCTGCGCTCCCATCAAGGTATAATATTACGTAGCGTTATGGTGCATCCGCAACGATGCTTCTGGTTCTCTCCCATCGACGAAGATAGAAAAAGAAGGATACAACGCTATTGCTTCCTTATCGGACGTTGCTTTCGTTTCTTTTTTCTTTTTTTTTTTTTTTTTAATCGAGAGAAGAAACTAAATACGAAAGAGTAAAAAAATTGCGTAAGGTCGTTGGAATCGCAGTACTTTTTACGCGTTTTATCGCTTCTTATCTCTTTTACTCTTTAGTTCGTAACGCGAGGATAACAATGTTCGTATCGATGAAAATAAATAGCTGGATCGCTTCGTTTTTCCCTTTCGAGAAATATTAGAAGAAGTTTGCGTGGAGCGAAGAAACGATCGCATCCGATACGAAATCACCGTCTTCGCGTGGAACGTTTGGAAATTGCTGTAAAAAGAATGAAAATTCAATTCTTCTTTCCCAATTTACGCTTGAACGGACGGCAGACATTCGAAAGAAAGCTACAAACAAAGTCTAAGGTCAAATCGCAGTATCCTCTGAAGATAATTTGCAAACATTGAAACGAGTCGCATGACGTTCGTATGAGTCACGTTTGACATAGTCTTCGCCATCGTAAGAAACAATAATAAAAGAAAAAGGCAAAATAAAAGCGAAAACCGAGATGGTCAAAGACGAAACGGCAGACAACGACGAAACAATAACGTAAAAGGAGAGAAGAAATAAAAAGGAAACAAAAGAAGAGGAGAAGGGACAAAGTCCTCGGTTTTAGAGTTCATCGGGGATTAACTAACTTTTCGTCCTGTTTCTAGGGTAAACTAATTTCGAGGACGCGAAACGAGTCGCGCTGTTCATCATATAAACGCGAACTGTGCGACAGCACAACGGTCGAACCACGAATCCGAGAACAGTCTGTCCAGCTGCTTAACTGTAAACAGGCCGATTTAACCTGACCCAACCTATCCTACAAATCCTTATTAGAGCGACACTTGGCTAATTGCGTACCAGTTCTATTGTGCAAGAGGTCCGTACGGCGCGAAGTGCTCTCGAACTGTTACGAGGTTTAGATAAAGCGATAACGAATGGCTCGGAATACTGTTTGTCCTTTAATGAAAACTCCTGCTGTTTGGAAAACAGAGCCGTTACCATCGTTCCCTGGTGATCATAATTACGCGTTCACGGGCTCGTTTTACGTCTCGTGGAAGTGGAGCTATTTTTAACCGGGTCGTGCATAACGCGGTAAAGTCGAAGAACGAAACGATTTCATGGTAACGTTAATCATTCCGTTTCTCTGCGAATTCCTACGGCTACGCAAATATTCTTAGCCCTTGCCGGAACGTGAACTCTTAAGATTCTAACGGTTGGAAATTTTTACGGACGGCGAAATTCTTTGGATTACCAGCGCTTTCGCGCGGAATATTTGCAAATTATCTTTGCAAGAAATAACCTGGTTACCCAGATGATCTTGCATTTTGCCGAGTTTCTCTGCTCGATCGTTTCCAACCTATTGTTTTTACGCCTTTCAACGGAGATTGAACGACAAGTTGAAGGAACGCGAAACGAACAGGTAACACAGTTGTCACATACTTTTATTACAACTTTGATGAAATCACTTGGAGACGTTTCGTGCGATACATTCGGAGAAATTTTTCGCGATAAATGTCCAAGTAGGTTCGCCAGCTACCGACAGTGTATATTGCGAGTTTGTTGTTTAAGTAAATTCGGTTATCGCGTTAAAAGCATTTTCGATCTGCTCGTCGCTTTACGAAGGAACAAAGTAGATTGGTTCGGTGATGATCAGACGCAACGATGATTTAGCTCCGTTGTATTATCAGGAGTACACTTAACGGAGGAAAGCGACAGCTAGAAAAATGGATACGGAAATTGCGACCGCAACAGCAACCAAAGATCGTGCTTTGAAAACTCGAGAAATTCGAGTTTCGTCTTACTTTCCGGTTAATTCAACGGCAACCAGGTCACCGGTTAACCGTGGCCTGTGAATCCGGCATTAAAATATGTACGGAGTTCAGTAAAACTCGACTGATTATGAAAAGAAATTTCCATTGTAAATTCTGTTTATCTTAACTTGCGAGTTATTCCACTTACGTTGCCTCGTTACGTTGGGACACAGGCTGCGGAGATTATCTCTCCTACGGTTCTCCTCGACCTTTCGTTTCTTTCATTCTCTGTGAGTCTTTCTCACAATCATCCCACGATATATAGACGTAACGAATAAATATGTATGAAAATTTCAACAATTTCCCCTTGACTTTTCATCGCGCCGATAACAACGATGTTTATTATATGACGAATACTTTTCGGTAAAATTCTTCTATTGAAATATACGGAGACTCGTTTCTCTTCGCAGATCTTTGTAGCGTCTTTTTAAGATACTTTGCAAATAATCAAGGCGAAAGCAACGATCGCGCTATCGATGAAAGTAGATATCGAGCATCGTTGCCTCTTTGCTCCGCGTTCCCTCGGTTTCTTCACGAGATATCTATCTGCTCTTTTGCAGAAGATCGAACGTACAATTTATAATGAATTTTTTCAACGAAATTAATCGTAAATCCGATGTACAGCGAGGTTTCCAAGTTAACGAATGTAACATCGTTGGAAGAAGAAGAGCGAGGTGGAAGATTTCGCATGCCAACAGAGATAACTGTTACGAAATTCAAAAGTTTTGGAAATTTTCGTGGAAGGAAATTGGAAGGAAATGCAGAACGAATTTCTGAGAGGGAATTTTGGCCGACTGACACCGAGCAAGAAGTGCTAAATGTTTTTGCTCGTAGAGAGGCGAGTCGGCATGGAACAGTCGGTAACAAAGCTGTCATCAACCGAGCAAGTTGAAATCTTGGCATTTCGAGCCATTTTGAAGTTAACTCGTGTCACGAGCAGACTTTGTACTTTCATCTTCCTTGAGTTTAACATCTTGTGTAGTTGCACGGCCTGACTTACGGTATGGGCTTGCCCGTATATCTCGCTGTAACTCCAGCCAGAGTCGAAAAGAGAGGGCAACACGAGAGACAGGCTATTTACCGAGCCGTCTATCGTCGGCAAATATTCGGAATATCCGGCTTCGATCGTTGAATTTCCGTGCTCTTGGGCTGCGATCTAAAGAAATCGAAAAACATTGCTGCTTGTTACTCGCAATAGTCTCCGCGTTGCGCGCAACATGTAACAGATTCAAAGAGGGAACTATAGTAGCAGCTTTGTGCCGGAAAATATCCGGTTGCGATTGTTGGATTTTCTTGCACAACGATTGCAAGAAACTAAGAAACGTTATCGCTTGTTACTTGCGACAGTGTCCGCGTTGTGTGTAAAATGCAACAGTCTCAAAGAGAGAACGACAGCAGTTTTGCGCCGGAAAATATTCCGCTCCGATCGTTGAATTTTCTTGCACAACGACTCTAAGAAACGCTATCGTTTGTTACTTGCAATAGTCTCCTCGTTGTATGTAAAATGCAACTGTTTGAAAGACAGAACGCAGAGAGGAGTTTTTCCCCGGGAAATATTCGGCTCCGATCGTTGAATTTTCTCGGAGAACGATTCACAGAAATTAAGAAACTGCTTTATTTGCCATAGTCATGTATAATAATATAACAGACGCAACGCAATGTAATATAATGTGAAAGATTCAAAGAGAGAAAGGAAGAGTTTCGTGCCGCAGATATCCGACTTCGAATCTTCTTGCAGAAGTATTGGAAGAAATTTAGAAATATTGCTGCTCGTTGCCTACAACTGTTTCCACGTTGGGTGCAAAATCTAATAGATTCAAAGGGAAGAAAGGAGGAGCCTCGTTTCGGAAAACGAGTTTCACGGAAACGAAATCTCGTCAAGGACAATTAGAAGGTGACGGAAGCGGAAAGGAGGAAACTGGAAGAACGCCGATGGATGGAAGTTCACAGGGGACGAAGTCAGCAGTACCAATAACGCTTGCAGGGAGTCTCTGGTTGAAATTGAACGTCTCGCTGCCGAATGTGTCTTACATAAAGGGCCATGTGTATACGTGTGCGGTGTGCACCCGTGCATGCACCTACTTCTACTGGGTGATCTATTTGCTTTTAATGTTTCGTCTGGTTTCAGTATTGTCGTTAATAGAAACAGGAAATTCTTCGCGACCTTGGGTTTTAATATCGCGTACGAACAGATCCGAATGAATTACGATTTGATAACACAAACCTACGATTGCAACTACGCTCTCCTTCAAAAATTTCAGGGTACCTTTCGTTAGTGAAATTTCGAAATTTTTTCTCAACTACGAACTGATCTGTGCAGCCTCCTCTAACCATTTGCTTACCAAGCAGCTCCGCTAAATAATTTTCCGTTGTGGCGGATGGCCAAGGCTTAGCAGGAGATCTATGTCTCCGATGTGCCAAATAATTGAAACACTGATCGATAGCTCGTCGACAACCTTTTTGGGCAGGAGAGGTTCGTTATGAACAAGCAAATAATCATGCCAAATATTTCTTCTTCGAACGATACAATGATAACTTTGTCTCGAGGATTTGTGGTATCCCCAGGTTCGCAGACCGCAGATTAAGAACCGCTGAATTGGCGTACGAAACACCACGGGGTATCGCTTAAAAAATATATGTTAAAATCTCGTAAGGAAAACGAGCGCGAGAAAAATTCTTCTCGCCATTACGTACACGCTGCTTGAAACAGCGTAACTTTTTTCCCACCGAGAAATTTTTCTACGCAACACCAAGCGAAGCTGGATATTTAACTGTGCTGTTTCTCACGACTCACCCTATATATCCATATATGCGCGCATGTACGCGGCCCAGTATATTTCTTCGAATTTTGGTGTTCGTCCAAATTGGATCTCGCGTATTTAGTGGAACGACCATGGTTCCGGAAGGAATTCGTAGGTACACGGCGTGCACCTACACGCAGATAACGGCTGTACGTACATCTAGAATGGGGCTACAATAACCGCGAAAACGAATGGCGATGCTGGTGTTTTCTTCTTGCCAGCGTCGCCTCCTTCTTCTTCTCCTTTTTCTTCCTTCGAGGCACCCAGCCGAGTGCTTTCGACCGACCATCTTTTCCGCTGGTGATCTCTGCCCAGCCACAAAGTAATTCCGAGTTATTCGGTGTATTCCATCGAATTACGCCTTCGCCACACTTTCTTGTAATAATCCGGTCGAATCGCTTTTGTTGCTGGAACGTCAGCCAAGTAATTTCCGAAGGAACGGGGCGGCAAGAAAAAGGGATGGGCGGGCGACGTTGACGAAGGTCTACGGGATGGAGAGGCTGTTATCGCGAATACCATTCAACGGTGCAAATGATTATGTTTCCGTGGATCCATCTGTTCCAGAATTGAGTTTGTAGAATTTCTTTTTCAACCTGTTTGCCGAGTTTATCGGTCGCTCCGAGCACAACCGCGTTTATTATTCGAATATAATATATATTTTTAAATTGCGCCACTATTTGGTTCGGTTTGTTCCAGGACGAGGTTTATCGAGTTAGAGGAATCGTCTATGGTGTTTTTCTTAACAGTATCCTTAGCAGGTCCGGTCAAACGACCGGTTTCGAAGCTTAATTTAAAGTTGTACATTCGTTGTCCGTCTAACTTTGTGTAAATTTTTCTATCAACAAAAATTGAGAAATTGATTAGTCGGATAATACAATAGAACGAGTTAGCGTTAAACGTAACAGCATATCGAAGTTGCACTTTCACTTGGTTCGATCTGTGTCTTGACAGATTTTCACAAAACCTTTTCTCGTACTTCCCTGGGTTCGAATGGTTTTTTATAAAATACCCGAATGAAAGTTTAGCTTCCATTCGTTGATATAACTTCCATACTTGTCTATGCGTATTTACAAGGCATATAATATCGAACATATATTATACACCACCTTGTAAATATATACCAAGAGGATAAATAAATATATACCAAGGTATATAACAATCGTGGTACGTCTATTATTAAATTACGTCGTGTACTTAAAACACATCTACAATCTTCCTCTCCCAATTAACCTGCGACTTGATGCATCCGCCGTGAAATACCTAAGCTTAGGCTTAGGCTTACGGAGCATCATGTTCTTTGGTGTACCAAGTCTCGCAACCTGATTCTACGATCCAAAGACCAAGCACAAAGGGAAAATGTATTCATAGAGGAGGCTCGCTATGATCACGCGAATACTGAAAAGGCGGTTGTCATAGCGTTAAGTTGATTCGTACGATATTGGAAACCGATGGGAAAAAATTTATTTGCACGTTTCTTTGTACGGCCGACCTAATTCTACGTCCAATCCGCGATACGAGAAGAAGAGGGAGGAGACGATGGAACAGAGTTGCATCGCAGGTCACCGATACTTGGTTATTTGTTCACTCTTCGCTGCATGTGTTCCGACTATGAATTATTTTTCCTTTTCGAAAATAAAATCCTTTGACGGCAATCTTTGTCCCTTTTCAAAGCTTATCGGACGCGCCGACTAATCAACTGATATTATTCTTCGTATCCTTTATGCGATCGGCTCTCCTCTTCGATTTCTATCGAGTTTATCAGCCATTCGTTTCCACCTACGATTGGTATTTTTAAATTAATTCGCTTCTCTTTGGCCAATTGCTAAACGCCGGATTAATCATCAGCCGTGAAAACGATTGTTGTACGAATAAAAGAGATTATTCGATCGTTCGATGATATCGGTCTTTCTTTTTTTCTTTCGAGTCGTGGCAAAAATAACCGTAGTCGGGCTAAAAGCTCGCGATATGCTTTCAAAGATTCAGACTCGGCATCTTTCGCGGTGGCACTCGCCGTATCATAAAACTCGGGCCCACTTCACTCTGGAGACCCTCGTTTGACTTTCCATAGACCCGCTGAGCAATTCGAACTTAATAAAGAACGTAACAACTTTTGGCTCGGCTTGAAAGTGATAGTGGATGACTACAGTGGTAGTACAGAGATAAAAGAAAAAGAAAGAAAAGAAAGAGAAAGGATGGGATCGGGATAGATAAAATTATATCCACTAGCTGAACTATGTTATCCTGTTTAGTCGAAATATTCCACTTTAGTTTGGAAACTGTAGAAAATTGAAGTTTTATCGTTGTTTCTCTTTGCTTCATCTTTATTTTTTGGTCATTGAAAATCGCACGGTATGGGGAATTAATGGTACAGAAGCGAAACACGCCGAGGCCGAGTTAGCTTTGAGCCACGTTGGCGAAATTGCATTGTCGTTTGCAAGGTTAGAAGACGATAAATTCCTGGCGAGCTTGTTGCTGCTTCTTTCTTTCACGTCCGGTGAGAAGCAGCGTCGAGGAAAAATGGCTTCTTGCCTGTAACATGACGTAAAAGAGCAACTTAATCTCATAATATCCGCGACGGACCTGGCCGGGGAATTAATCTTGTAAGTAATTAGCGACCCTCGAGGCGAAACGGCCAATGAAACCGCCTCTGAACAGATTATCAATAAATGTGGGATCCGATTGTTCATGAAAAATCCCCAAGTTCAACGTGAAATGGAACGCGCAAATTGCTCCGCTTTGATCGTGTTTTCCACTCGGTTAATTTTTCACATCTTTTTTCATCCATCCAAATTGAAGTACACGGCCCCTCGATGCCAAAGATTATCATTTTCGTTAAATGGAATAGTTGCTGAAAATATCTCGGATATCGTATGAATATCTCGTTGCCAGGATCATTTTAGGATTAGAATTATTTGAAACGATCTTTTGGATTTTTTTCCCCCCATTAATATATCGTAAGTTGATATCGTTAAAATTTGAGAAATAATATATTGGTTAAAACTTCACCAAGTTTTCGTGTCAATTTTCGTGAGATTATATTTATCAGATACGCACGTAGCAATTTATATTTAGTGTTTTAATTTTTTCGTTATTAAACGTATTTTATCTGTGACGAATAAGTAAATTGATCTCATTAAACGTTCTTGCCAATAACTACAGGGTTGCATAATTCGACATGACTTGATTTTCAAACCTATGTAGAGTAGCTGGCAAAAATATTTGCATATTTACTATAGAAAGTTGTCATGTTGAAAATTATATGAAAATAGCAGGAAGCTATTGCTATCGAGATTAGTCGATCCTCTTTCGGTTCTACTCTGCTGCAACATTTCTCAAGTTTTCTCATTTTTTATCCGATCAGAAGAAAGTTTCCTTCTCTTATCGGCGTGTTTGCATACAGCAAGCGTATCTCTATTTCGATGTTTCTTTTTCGGTCGCACTGTCGCGTTCAATTTGGCGAGATCGGCGCGCGGAAACTCGTTTGCATTAAATCGGATCGAATCGAGCCGATAACATTTTGATTGAACGATTCGCGTGTAAACGAATCAAATTGAAACGGCGCGGCGAACTTGAAGCAGCAGCATAATCCGTCGCGAATAGAAGCAAATTTGGCATAAAGAATTTCATAAAAGTCCATCTGTATGCCGTATTGTTCCATCCGTTTGAATTCTTCGCAACAGCCAGCCATTACCTCGCCTCTAATTACATTCGTAAGCTGAACCAACGTTCCAATGTCTTTAATTCGACAACGAATCCGTAAATTTATATATTTCAGCCGGAAAATGCAGATTTGAAAAATACGAGAAGGTAGGATACCTTGAAGCTTCGGATTTAAAAGTTCACATTTGAAATTTAAACGACAAGTTCGTTAAAATTTAATAACATTTTTTCTTCTCCTCGTCTCTCTGTCGTCGGCGGACGAATATTTCGTTCGTTCTAACTAATCGACGCTTGTATTTCGCACTATCCGCGAGATACGTTTCATGGACAGCGGGCAGATTCATGGTTGCGAGAAATATCATGTTTTACCATGTTGAAGTCGTAGCCTGTTCATCGGAACGCAGGAGACCGGGTCATACGTTGCCGCGGATCGAATCGTACGAAATCAAACGAAAAGCTACTGGAATATTTTTTTACGTTCGAAGATAGCCACGAGCGTACGTTGCGCGTCCTCGTTGAAAATTTCAACGTCGATAACCACTTTAATTAGCAGAGACGGCAGAGCGGACGAAATAAATTCACGATAATAAAGTTAATTAACGAATTTTCCGCGTTCGAAAAATATGCTGCATTAAATTAGCGTAGATCCAAGATAGCAACTATCTTTGAAGATCGTTCTTGGTACGCGTGTACGTCTGTAATCGTGTTACGATCGACAGAAGAGAGAACGCTACGCGAAAGGGAATAAAATTTGTCCGTACCGTGCGTTATTTTGGATACAATAAAATTTGGAAAATTGTTTAGTCCAGGCGAATTTGGTTAATTGTCGAGTAGGCGCGAGCAAACAACCAGCGAAAGGTGCAAAATGTCGAAAGTAGTAAAAAGGAAATGTAGAATGACATTTTTTTCGCTCGAAGCCTATTTTTCAAGGAAATTGAGTTTTCCCAATTTATTTTGAACGAATTTTCAAATTGTGTTCTACGCTTTTTACTGATTTTACCACGTAGATTGATTAAATAAATCGTTAGATTTAATTAACTAAATTAAACGTATTCGAGTACGTTTCACAAATCCTCGAACTCTGTTCTCTCGAGAACGAAGCGCCATACGGTAAGATGTTCGCTTATATTTTCGACGTATTTTTCCACGTGAAATTGCCCACGCTGTCGATCGTTGCACGATTTCAGACACCCTGTGTGTTACTTCTCTTTACGGGGTGGAAAAAATTTCTGTTTGCGTATGAAACGATCGAGGAAACGTTTGAAATCGGGGATGGTCCCGTTTCGACTCGATTTATTCGATTTTGTTAAGCGTAAACAGGGCCCTACGATCGCCTCATAAAGCTATTTTGCCTGTGCAAAATACTCGTGTCGTCCGATCCTTTGTTACCTCGCTTCATTTCACGTCCATTCGACTCGATTACACCCGTTATTTTAATGTAGGAAAAAGGAAAAGTATAATTTCTCTGTCGTTTCAGCTTCCTGTTCAATTCGATTCTGTTAACAAGTGTAGGAATATTCGAAAAGCTCGTACCGTTTTTTTACTATACATTTGCACATAATAGCGAAACGTTGGAGCGGTACTGCTATTATTTCGCTCACTATAGGAATCTAAGAACAAACGTTCAAAATTCGTGGAGATTTTCTTCAGCGACGATGCTGAATCGATGTATCATGGATACGCGAAATAGGAATTGTCACGTATCGTAGAAATTTATTATCAGAATGCTAGTTATCAGAAAATATTCTTCGTTGTGTTGAAAGCTAAGACTCGTTTAAGGTACGTAGAAGAGAAACGAAATACTCTGGAAGCTCGTGAAAGCTATTCGGAAAGAGCTCGTTACCGAAGGAGACGAAAAATTATTTAACAAAAGGCGGGAAATTAAGAGATTCTAGTTAAATCCCTGTGGAATTTTCGCTATGAATTTCCCCGAACAACCTAATACACACTTTCCTCCTTTATATCTTCTATAATCTAAATGGAATTTCGAAAAATGAAATGGCCAGGCAGAGTGAAAAGGGCAGAGCAGAAGTTTGAAAAGCGCATCCTTTCACGGCAGCTTCGTTGCAGGCAAAATAGCAGAGTCGCAAAGTCGAAATTTCTCGCATAATTATTACACAGGCGCGCGAGTCCCCTATGTTTCTAGTTATTTCAAACAGTTACCTTCACCACGTTACCTTTCAACGCCGATGATGTCGCGAAAAAGTGCATTTCGCGATTACTTATTCATATTTAACAACTTGCATAGGAAATTTTTCAACCGTGAAACGTTGGTCCGCGACCAGTGCATTAACAATATGTACCAAGCTATTAACATGTATTACGCTGCGCGCGTACGTGTTTGTACAGAGCGCTTGTGTAACGATATGCAAGCGGTTGTTAATAGTTGTCGGATTTATCGTGGGTAAAACTGTTGTCATTGAAGGAGCTTTTAAACGCGTTTGTTAAAAGCGGTACAAGCGGTAACAGTTTAGTTGCAAATACTCGGTGTATAACGTTCGCCGAAATCGTGCAGCCAGATTCGTTTGAAACATTCATTCCTGCGAAACGTGGCTGAAAAGTGGCAATCACGTAGCTTTTTACCCTATTGAAATATTTCTGTAAGTTGCTGAAAGGTCTCCATGTGTTTTTCTTTTTTTTCTCTCTTTCTTTTCGCCTTCTTCTTCCTCCTCTCTTCCTCTCCATTTCTTCTGCTGGTTACGTTCGCCGTTACCCGCGTTCGTAATTTTCACGAAAAGCGGTGCCACGGTGATAAAACGTCTGGCGAAAAATACTTGACCGCGCGTGCACCGCGAATACTTGGGCTCTCATCGGCTTGAAACCTGGCGCGACATATCAAACAGAGAGGAAAAATTGCGAATCGTGTTGATTCGCGAGAACCGGGTTTTTTCAGGCCGAGTAGTTTTGCCGAGCGCGAAACAATGCAAAGTCTATTTGCCGGCGGGACATCCGATAAAGTAATTTCGTTATCTTGTGTTTGAATTCATACTCTCGAAACGGAGAACTTTGCCGGGAAAGAGTAAACAGCAGTGTCTTGACTGCTCGAGAATATTAATTACGTCGCACATTTTACTCTCAAACAGACAAGCTGCGACGCGATAAAAATGATAAAATTGAAGCCATACACAGAGTGATCGATGAAAATATTCGTACGCTCTGTGTCGTACGTTTTTAATCAGTTTCGATGTTAATTCGTATTTCTAGCTTGTCGATAATGTTTGTATTAGATATTGTATCGATTATCAGAAATTTCCTATACGTTACGCGTGTTCAGTGTTAAGAAGATTTATAGTAAAAATATGAAAACCTCGTTATCGGTCATTGGCAATGAGAATGCTCGTATGATTATTATCTTACACGAGTTTCATTGTTCCGTTTAAAAAGCGTTACGAAAGTTTCTGCAAACGTAAACGTATCGTGTATGGAAGCTTAGAGATATCCATTCTATCCTGGACAAGCTTTCATTCCATATTAATTAGAATCAGTTTAACAGAAACTCTGAAAAATGCAGATTAAACAACAACTCTGTTGCAAGAATTCTACAAGCGACAATTCATATCAACCTGCAACGAACGAAACAAGTTAATCATTGAGAATGTGCATTGTACGATGTGCACGTTACTTGGACTAAATACACGCTGTTTCAAAGGAACTACGCGCAGTTGAACTTTTACTGGGAAAAACGTTTCTTGCGCACCAGCGTAATATACGTAATATCTCATTGGAGATTGTTTTTATTCCCGTTGGGGAAACGTTGTTCCTCGAACAGAAAATTACAACGCGGCTACTTATTACGTTTCTCCACTTTTTAACAGCGTTGGTCCATACATTTCCTTAATCTACGCGCGAAATAAAAATTCCACTTACCGCGTGCGCGTCGCAGCTCATTTGGAGTAGCTACAATTTCCGCGCGATTTAACGTTTCATTATACATTTTAATTGCGCGTTTCACCGGCGTTTGCATCGCCACCATTGTCACGTGCGTGGCCGATGCCTCGTGAAAACAGGACCTTCTATCGGCAGAAATGTAGCAACAATGGCAACCGCATGGGCAAACGCACTCGCTGCGAAAATGGAACAATGATCCGTGAAACGTTGGGCCGGAACTGGTCTGTAACGTCCATTCTACCAGCTCTGCTACGATTTCGGGTCGCCGTGCTAAATTCATGGGGCGAAATCGACAAGATTCGACCAGAGCAGTTGCATGTTCCATATGGGATATTCAGGCGCGATGATTTTGGCGCCAAGAAATTTAACGATACGCAGCGTGGTGTGCGTTGTACAAAAATTATAATAACGATTATTCGATGTTATAATGAGCCTGTAATTAACTACGTGATCTAATTACAAATAGTATTTTGCAAAATCAGCTTGCTCGTTCGTTACAGCCATTACACGTTCTTGCTCGTCGATTCTTGTTGAGCAGTGTTTGTTGCTCCTTAAATATGGAGCATCTGAGAATCTCGTCATTTAAACCGCACGACCAAACATTCTCTGTTGTGTCTCTGCAATTTAAAAAATATGGTTGAAACCCACCTGTGATTATAATTCTTCTATGTCAGAAAGTTATTATATCGCATTGCTATGTAATGTATTTCTACTATAAACTGCTACACTGAACACTCTTTATTTTCTAGTGAAATCAAGATTTTAGTTTAACGAAAGTACATGAAAATCTAATCGCAAATAGTATTTTGCAACATCAGCTTGCTCGTTCGTTACAACCATTACAAATTCTTGTTCGTTGATTCTTGTTGAGCAGTGTTTGTTGCTCCTTCAATATGGAGCATCTGAGAATCTCGTCATTTAAACCGCACGACCAAACATTCTCTGTAGCAATTTAAAAAATATGGTTGAAACCCACCTGTGATTATAATTCTTCTATGTCAGAAAGTTATTATATCGCATTGCTGTATAATGTATTTCTACTACAAACTGCTACACTGGATGCTCTTTATTTTTTTAATCAAATCCGTTCGTAATTGCGACTTGGTTGAAAAATGGATTTCTGATCACATTTATCCCAAGAAAATGTTAAAACCCCATTTTCAGTAAATGTCAGCACCATATCCGGCGAAACAGTAGAGAAAATAAACGATTTCTGCATGTCACTTACGAAATGACGGAAAGATCGTCCTCGGCATTAGCGTTGTTTACTTGAATATTACCGTATGTGTCTAGAAAATACAGTAAGCACTCGAGATACTTGAACCGAGCTAGAGAGTAGAGAAAATATTAACAAAGATTTGATAAACAGACTTTTACTCGCGTTGGAGCCCGCGATATCGAGTTTCAGGAAAACTGCATATTATATGTCCCGAATAAATGCCGCGCTGTGAAACGCGAAAACGCGAAGACGCGAGACATTGGTTTGCGAACGTGACCAGCGAATTTTGATTTTGGTGTCAAATCGAAATCGAGATTTTTCTCCTCATTTAAATGTGGTTCAGTTAAATGTGCGTAAAAGGCACTGTGTGGCTTGAAATCTTCTTCTTCGACACCTTTGAATCTTTGGGTACCTGAGTTCGCGAGAACTCGAAGCACCAAGTACCTGAGTTCTTTGGTACTCGAACGTCAGATATTCGAGTTACCAACGTTACTGCGACTCTCGAATTTCTAGATTTCTCTTTGATATTTCGCTCATTTCTTCAAATATATCGTAACACTAGAAAAATGCAGTTGGATAGAAAATAAGTACCGAGTACCTGGAACGTCGGACTCGAATTCTTTAGATACCTAAATTCCTGTATTTAATTGTACCTGAAGGTATCTAAATCTTGGTGTAATTTTATTCTTACCTACCTATCTATATCGTCAAATATTAAATTCCAACATATTCAAAACCTCAGATACCTGAGTTCTCATACCATGAATTCTTAGGGTTGAAATTTTTAATATCCCTAGGTATCTCTAAACAGAAATTTCCAACCAAAACTGTCACGCCACGTTTCGTTCTACGAGCTGTGCTGCAATTTCGTATAAAATTATTGCAAATGCAAGTAAAATCACGCGAGTAAATCGACGAGACTAAACCAGCGCAGTTGCTCGTTGCACATGGTGAAACTTCTCCTTTCTACGGGATCTAAGCGCGACGATTTGCCGCGGCGAAGAAAACCGAGTACGGCCGAACTCTGTCGAACTGGCACTCGCGTGAGAAAGACTGAGAAGGAAGGAGTCGCGCGACGTATGGACGTGCGATCGTACGCGCGTGTTCGATTGCCAGATTTTTCCTTCCGAAGCAACCGATCTCCATCGATATCCATTCAGTGAATCCTATTTAAGTGATACGAGAGGGCTGTATCGAGTTGGATAAACCAGGGACACATCGAACCGCTTAGATGCCGTTTCCAGTTCGTTACCTCCGACACGTGAGCGTTCACTTTTTCTTACTTTCTACGAAAATGCCGCGTTATTCTTTAGCTGTCAGTCAAATGCACCTTTTCTTACCGATACGAGGCTAGTTCCGTGTTGTTCGATCGACTTAATGGAACGAGGTTATTTGCGTTCTTCTGCATGTACGAGCTACTTATTTGCAAATCGGTCAACTCTACGAAACAGAAAGCAGAGAAAATTGATGACACTATGCGAGACAAGCGTCAAAGTGCTTTGGCGTTAAAATTTAAAAAATCTCAACAAGTGAAGGTATCGCGTCTTAGCCTGTGAACGGCTCGTACGATGAACCGCAGACACGTTCGTCTGATTTTGTCGGACTTTTTACAAACGTTTACAGAGAAAAGTAGGCATTTCGCTTATAGATCGGTTAACGATTTCGTAAGTCAGGCATTTTTCATCGGGCCGCTATCTGGCCTAATTAAGCGAGCGTAATTTAAAACGATTTTCACCCAGATGCTCGTGTATATTAGCGAATACGGGACGATTGTTTAATTCTAGGGAGGTTCCTGGGAATTTTATCGCGTCATTAGAATGGTAGTTGCACGCGTTATAATTTCGTGGAGAATTTCGCGATTGCTTTCGTATGCCAGGGAATTTCGTATCGCGTCGTCGTAGCGCACGCGCGGTCGCTTACTTTTTTCGCCAAATGAATCAGACAGCCATAAGCAACGAGACAGGAGAAATTGTATATTGATATATCACAAGTAAACGATATACGTATTTCTTCTCGAAGCACATAAATATAGCTCGTTTCTGTAAGTCGAATATTATTGGTTTCAGTTAGGTTTTTAATCCGTTAGGAATGTCGAAGTTACACAGGCAAGTTCGTCGTGCGAAGTTGGTGTTGAAAATTCCTTTTCTCTTTTCTTTTTGTCTTTTAAGTTTACCGACGACGAATCGCGAATAAAAGCAATTCGATGTTACGCGCAATGTCGATGAGAGTTGTCTAGCGTTGCAGGAATTATTGGACGAATCATTTGAGAAGGCAGTCGTGAGATGCGAAGCTGTAAACAGTAAAAAATCACTTTGATCTTGCTCGAACTTTGTTTGAGTACGAATACGTTTCGCCAAACGATTCGGATTGCTTTTGCAATCCTTTTTTTCTTTCTTTCTTTCTTTTTTTTTTTTTTTTTTAGAACGACGATCGTTATTGAGTATCGATTCGTCGTACTAAAATCCTTTACTCATTCCCAGTCGGCGTAAACATCCGGTATTTTCAATTTTCTATTTCGTTTCTCGTTACTGCTTATTAATATTTTATAATTCCTCGTTAATCGAGAAGCTCACGATAAATCGGCAACCTCGCCGAATTTTTCAATCTCGTAAACAACAATACATTTCATTAGTCAGAAGTTAAATTCGTAACGTGGCCTTTTTAGTCTCGTTATTGATTACAGTATCTTTATTTTCATCCGTACCGAGAGTATTATTGGCGATACCAAAGTATTATTTTGTTTACTTTCGGAGAAAGATCAACGTGGACGAGGATTACTTTCGTTACGAGCTGTTCAATTTTTAATAATACTACAGTACGTGCTATCTCACGGATCGATCCGTTGTCATTTCCTTATTCCATGTAAGAATCGCGTAATTTTATCCTGTAACAGCTACCACGAGCTTAAATTACTCTCTAACTACTGTGCGCTTCAAGTGACGTCAAAAGCCGCAGGACAGAGCTATGTATATTCCGTGAAACAGCGGCTTCAACCTCTTAGATTAATTAGGTAGCTTAATTTTTCATTTCACGTGAAATCTCGTCCAATTTGCGCGAGTTATTCGAAAGTTGAACGGGCGAAGAGATAAAATCGCCGGAGGATTTAAAATCCTTTGAAATAATCGGCAGCTTAAGTTCTCCGCGTTATTCGGAATTTCATTTAGCTTGTTAGGATCATTTTCGACTAATATACCTGCGAAACTTTATATCCACGATCCTTATCTGTCCACTGTTTATTCCTTTAATGATTAACGATCGATCCTTTCCTTTAATTAGAAACCTCGAAACTCTGGTAAACGCGTGTATAAAGCAATGTACGGAACCGTCTACGAGTATTTGAACGTTCAAAACTTTACATTATACCGTTTCGCGTTAACTACCGTTGCTATCGATATCTGCTAGCCGTATATGTTTGCCATTAATAACGTCAGAAGTGAAAATTGGATGAAAGAATTCCGCTCGAAATACATTTTACATTATTTGCAATGATACACACGTGTTCATATTTGATCGATTTGTAGTAACAGTATACGTGAATCTCATCAAACTATACAAATAAACGACGAAAGAGTAATTACGATTAACAGTAATCACCCTTTTGGCAACAATCTACCTGAGGCTAGAAACCTAAATTAAAAAACCTATCGATAATATATTTTATTACTTGCCATATATATATATATCGCTATATGCAAGTTGCAATTTAAATATCACCGATTATATTAACACCGGAAGTTTCCGTCTTAATCTTTTCTGTAATCGTCTTATCATGTTCGTTCGTAACATCGTCAGTGAAACTTGAAATTTTTATCAACCATAACATACACTCGATATGTAAAAGCTTGCTATGGCAAGTGTTGTAACGCTTTCGTGGGCCACTGTACGCACACGTCCGGTTAATAAATAATTGCTCGATCAGCCAGTGCTTTTCATACCCTTGACACCGAATCCGGTAAAACGATTACATGGAAACAAGCCGTAAACGCGAACGAGGGGGAAAATACATGTTACGTGAAACATTCGCATTCCTGCGAGACCGCGTTGCAAACTCAATTGATAATGACGCCACGGGATACGCGTCTCCGGATAGGCAACGGTTTTCACGCTGTTCGCAATTCGATTTTCCGATTCTATGAGAAAAGAAAACATCGCGGAACCCTCGTGTGTCTCGTTTGCATGTAACATCGAAGCTTATCGAATGAAAAGTTGCAGCGTTTCGTGCATCGTTCCCGTTTTGAAATTGGTTTGGTTTGCGAATCTACGCAATTACATATCGAGTTGCGTTGCTTTCGCTAAACGCTGGAATATCGGTTTTTCGTGAAATTGCCGCCGGTGCTCCGATTGTCCGAAATTAGAGTCGAACGAAGAAGCTGTACAGCTAATCATACGGAATAATGCGATGTACAAAGCGAATTATCGAAACCAAAATATGTAACGATGTTGTGGATCGAGTTCGGTTAATTACAGGCCGATATTTATGATAGGTACTTTGGCTGGCCAGATATATTTTCGAAAAACGGGTATTATATCTCGCGAGCACTGGTGGGATCAAGTTCAATATGTATTCATGAATCCAAAGTTATTTCCAATACGAAAGTTTCGCTTCGTGGAAGCCGTTTGATAGTCGTAAGAGATCATGTTCCGTTCTCTGTATTTAATTTATTTTACATAAGCAGATTCGAAAATGGGACCTATAGGAAAATGGCATATAGGAGTCTGCTGTGTACTTTGACATTTCCCAACATGGAATCGAAAGATAAGGCGTTGTATATTATACACATTATGTATGATATACGTACGTTTCAATTCCCTTCGAGTTTGACGTTCTAAATAAAAAGCCGTGACACCGTGAAAATGAGAAATCACATCGTTAACGATCCTTTCGTATCTTCCTCGAATTTAAGAAATTTTTCTACCATGGAAAATAATTCGAAGATCCATTGCAATGTTCGTTAAGCATTGGACAACTCCTTCAATTTGTATTTTGTCTGATTTTCGTTTCAATTGGAAGAGTAGCTGCTCTGAAAGAAATCTTTATCCTGTCTATCGTTATCCTGTCATATCTGCTCGAAGTTGCGACATTTTCTATCGATAAAAAAGTACGATTTAATTAAGAGCGATTCAATGAACCAGAGTAACATTTAATCGCGAAGTGGAGTACTTTTATTGCACGATTATGCAACGACATTGGAAAACCAACGGGGTATCATAGTTGCACCTGGAACCGGTCCCGTTCGTCAGGGTCGAATTTACGGATTGGACAATACTTGCATGTGAAAGTCGTCAAGGTTGAGATGCGAACATTGCCTTTAGAACGACGACGATGCATCGAGCTACGGTACTGTTGCAATCTATTCTTCCATTGTTCCTCGATGCTATCTGTACAGGAAAGAAAAAGAAAAATGTAAAAGGAAGACCACGCTGATATTAGAAGCATGCAATTTCTGTCCCATTCGTGGCTCACACGTACCAGTCTCGTGAGTTAACTCACGCCGCTTAATGACACTTTAATCGACGACTGCACGTAGCGTGCTATTATTTCAGTCACCTACGCTTCAACGTTTTAAAATACAATTTTGAACTTTGCATAGAACGATCGAACTATATAACGAAACATCGTTGCTTTTTAAAGTAGAAAGAACGGGAGAATGTCGCGTAGTTTAGACGCGGAAAAGCGTGTTAAAAACGCGGAAATTATTCGTACAATCCTAATGGTGGCGTTATTTGATCGTTACGTTAGTTTAATTCAATTAATACTAATCTGCGTATGCTAATCAATGTTATTGCTATATCCAAAATATGATAGGAAGATGATCCAAATCGAATTACGGAAATCCAAATCCGATATCGATATCAAAGATAATTTTGACGTAGCATTGGTGAAAAACCCATTGAATTTCGTAATTGCTGTCTCATTTCGCAAGAGACTGACTCGTCACGTTTCTCACCTGTAGCATTCCACCATTTACCATATTTGATGTTCGCTTTATAACTTTATAATGTCGCGGCTGATTGGCATCGAATCTTCTTTGCAAGATCGCCTTTGATTGCAAGAACAGAATTTAATAATATGCAAAGTCATTCTTAGCGTGTCTCTATCGGATCGAATAATCGTTCATCGAGGATCCAGTCTGATGACTAGAGCGTCCTAATTACTCGTAGTCATCGATAGCGAGTAGAGGTCGTGTTATTATGTGTATTTAATGAGTAATTAATGCGGCAGTGTAATATACCAAAAGATATATTCGTGTATAATTATCGTATGTTCAGGATTATGTATTAATTTGTAATACCATATTTTCCATATTGAAACGCTTACGGCGATGATCGAACGACGAAACCTATTTTACCTGAAAGCAAAATCGACTTCCTCCTGCTTCTTTTTTCCCCCCATTACTTTCCTTTTTTTCTTTTTTTACTCGTCGAAACTCGTGTATTTGCTGGAACGCGCGTCAATTTAGAAATTTCGACAGACTTCCGTTGGAATAAACGATCGATTTATCGTGACTGGACCGTATTCAAAACCAATTACTAATCGAGCACCGTGAACATTTGCACCGGGAACTTCCACAATGCTGCCGGTTGAATGACCTGGTTCGCATCGGTGTGAAAGAGGTATTAATCTCCGAAGGGTGAGCACATCTCTTCGCATCTTCGTTCGCTTGGCTGGCTTTCACTGGGAGATAGGCATAGGCACTTAATTGCATCCTTTCTCTTCGCGATGTTGAATACCGAAGCACCTACTTACCTGTTCTTCGTACGCCAGTTCCACGACGATAGGTGCGTTCCTGTATCAATGCCGTCTGACCTTTTCAACTCGGCGTCTCAATGGTGAAATTGCACGTACCAACTTGCCGTACCTTTGTAACGGTATCCGTAGAAATAGGATTCCGGCGAAATTCGTATCGTAATGATTTTTGCGTCTGTTTACAACCCTTTCACATCCGACGTCGCGTACAGACAATATCGCACTTTAACGAGTTGTCGAGTATCCGAGTCATAAACGCGTTTGTTTTTCGCTAAAATTGGTCTTCAGTTTCAGCGTACTGTGCTCTTCTTTGTGAAAATATCGGAGAAATCGTGCTTTTGCGTTATTCTATTATTTTCTTAGTAATCGATATAAAGACGTTTTTCTCGGAGTTCAGAAAAGGCCAGTTTCTCCGGAAAGGCGAGATAGAAAGTCAAGTTCTTTAGTTTCTATGTATATGTTTCTAGATACGTGAGTTGTCTGGAAAATCAAATTTTCGTATCTAAATTTCCCGAGTACCTGAGTTTTCGATACCCGAGTTTCCAAGTACCCGGGAATCCGACAATTTTCCGAGTACCTGAATTTCGAACGCACCTGATCTTCGGATAATCGAATTTTCAAGCAGGTAATTTAATTCTCAATTACATTCTTAGACAAGTGAATTTTTCTCAAGGATTTTTATCAGATCGTCCGAAAAGTTTCTTTCGTTTTATGAGAAAATAATAGACGCACAACATTTTCCGTTTTATATTATTTTGTCGAATTACGTCTGATCCATTTTGTTCTATCAAAATAAAGACCACAAATTAGGTTTCATGTTTGTACAAAGATGCGTCGTTGTAAAAGACGTGTCTGTGAGGGAAAGACACTTCTCGAACAACCTAATAACTTTCGGAATGTTGAATTCTGAAGTATTTACTTAAAATCTCAGGTACGTGAGTTGATACGCGCCGAATTTTTACTGTTCACACGCTGCAATAGTAGGTTGCCAACTAAATTCATAAATGCTTGGTCAATACCAGTTTCCAGAATAATTCGTACACCGAGTTTTCCATTAATTCTGCAGAATTTGCCTGGAAATAAAATTCGCTAACGCGATCCGTTTTATTTACTTCCGGCCGATCACGCGATACGTTTCGAAACGCAAACTCTAGGAACCTTGGGAACAGTTAAAATTGTCCGAATTAAAAGAGACCGCCGTATTAAAACTCAGCTCGTTCCCGCTAATATTTTTATATAATTGGGAATATTTTAATGAAATTGATTTACGGCTAGAGTTTGCTGCTCCCGTTCGACCTACAACTTTCGTAGTTGCCAGAGTCCAATTAAAATTCTGTAATTACAGTAACTCGGGGTTCATTCATAATGATGTGCGCGTATCGCGCAGATCCGCTACTTTACTTTCTCCCATCTAGCTCCTTGCACCGAGTATATACATACTTTTGCTTTAATCAACCGCGCAGGTATATATACGTCTATACTGTTGTGTGTATGTGTGTGTGTATATATATATATATACAGTGCTTTAAAGCCGAGATATTTTTCTCTCATCTTTTATGGACAACCATTGTTCGAACAGATATTTCTCGATTTATAAATCGCTGGGGCACAATGCGGCGTTTAAAATATATTTAGAGAGGAACGGTAATAACGCAGTCGGAATGAAAAGAAAAATAGCAAATCGATACGCGTTTACGTCTGCGAGGATTATATCACGCGTTGAATTAAGGCGCGTTATCATTTTTGCGAAATGCGTGGTGATATATTTTACGACGTGCCCTACCAGAAACCTGCTCCTTTGTTAATTAAAACAGCGACAGAAATAATTCGCTTGTACGATTGGTCGTATAGTTCGTAGAAGAATCGGCCGTTCAAACATTGGTAATTTCATTTGCAATGAAAAAAAGCAATTGCGGACGATGATTTTGACGCGAAAGAGCAAACGAAACAATTTTTCCACAACTTTTCCCTGACTGTTGTGAATAGATTTATATTCTTGTTTATTTTAGATACATCGGAAAGTTTCGTCGTTGTATTTTATTTGAATATTTACAATTTGATGCTTGGATGTCGATAAATATTTGTTTCAATCGACAAAATCGTGAGGTACACACCCTGGCAACGCTACTATCGCGTACAATTCAGTTAATGGTATATCTTTAATGAAAAGATAATTTCAGAAACTTCGTAACGATAGATGTTTAGACGTTTAACAAAATGTTTGGCAAGAGAGAAAATTCGAGAATCATGTTCCGCAAATACTAAAAGATACTTAGAACGAATAATAATTTTACGTTAATGGATTACGACTGATAAATAGCAATTAATTTACACGTTATAGCAATGAAGTAAAATTAATTTGTAGATCGATTGATAAACATTTCAGTCAAGGAAGTCGACTTTTCTTTATCGGAGCAAAAAGTAGACAAAATTTGTCGATCGGTTCAATAAATTTCTTCATAGATATTTCATAGAATCTCGTAAGAAGGTAATTGTACGGAAAAAAGTTATGTCTCTTTTCTTGCGTATTCGAATCCCGTTACCCTTTTATGCGACGGCCCGATAAATCTCGACGACCGGTGCTCGCGTAAATCAGAAAAAATGGTTAGAAGCACTTTAAAGGTGACGACAGAAAGCATCCATCGGTTCTCGTATCGATCGTTAACCGGTCGAATTTCTTCCAGCCTCGACCAGAATATCGTCTCATCAGTTTCCATAAATGAAATTTACTTCCTCACCTTGTGATTTTCGGGATCGTTTTATCCTCAACAAATCCAGTCCTTCTTCGCCACTTATCCATAGAAATTCGGTCGGCGTCTTCTTTTTTTCCTTTTTTATTTGATAGCCACTTTCGGATTCACAGAGTCAAGATTTTTAGTATACATCCATATCTTTGTAGACGGGGACCTGTTAAAGTTACGATCGAATTTCATACAAAGGAACAGAAAATATAATACGTAAAACAGCAGGACTTTTTAGAAAAGTAGAACGCGGTAGTGCGGTCTTTATGAATTAGGTACACGAAGGGAAATGAATCGTTTTAAAATGCTTCTACAGTAGACACAGAGAATAACGTCACTTTTTAGGAAACCTTGACACAATGAGGAATCGTGGACTTTGCGGTTACAGTTTTGTAAAAATCTATGAAGCAGAGAACGAATTATTTGAACACGCTATACATATACGTGTATAAGAACGTCGTAACAATTTTGTAATTTTATATGACAAGACAAGGGCGAGGGTTTAATTAGGATAGCGAAGAACCATTGGCTTCAGGTAACTTACATATCCACGTGAGAATACTAAATCAAGAAATTGCAACGAAATCGTATAATAAATGGAACGTTTCCAAAGATATGTCCAAAAAGATTCGAAAAAGAGTCTCAATAAAAAGATGATAGACTTTAGGAGTATTAAAGCTGAAAGCCGGTTGTCAGAGATAGATCACAGGTTCGGGATAAAACGAGTCATTTTAGAGAACTGTTTCCATAAATATCTGAGGATCCTGCGACGAATGATATCGATGGGAAGCAGCGTGATCGTCAAAGTGCGTAAATCCGGCGTAGCACGAAGTGTAAAACAATCCGAGAGAAGTCTGCAAAAGCCGCGAACATTCGATACTGTTCCCCTTTACAAGTGGAAAAGGCAACAGAGATAAAGTTGCCTTTAGAAAATAATTATTTTGTTCGGCGAGATTCTGTTTAATGAAAGGCCTTTTTCATCCATACGCGCTGCTAATGGGCTTCCTTGAGAATGGATGAGCCCGCGGGGAAAGGGAAATTTAATTTTGATAAAAGAGGCTTATAAGTACGGTGTTGAGGATCGTTTAACTTGCGCCGTTAAAGACATACATTAGCCTGTTACTTCTCCAAGAATATAGAATCCAAAGGGCGTCGTAATAACACCAGCTGGATATTACCTCACGTTCCAACCATATATTTCTTATCGTTCTTCCGGAGTGGTTGCGAATCCTCAATTATGCTCGTAAAAGTTTTATACCTGTCCATATGCGCGGTGATCCATCCTGCTGCTACAAACGATCCTACTCGATGACAATTCCTCTGACAACAGACTACACTGACGCTAAAACTCAGTTTTTCGTCTTTCAATGTGATAATCGTGTCACGGAGCACGATATCATCTAACATTTTTACAATCGGTGCGTTATTCTCTTAGCGATTGTTCGCTCGATGTTGTTAATTTTCAGTATTTTCGAGTATTTTCAGTTTGTTGCGAATATCTGCCAGTTCAACGCGGATGGAGGTCTCTTTGGAGACGTTGGTTTGATTAGATCGTTAAATCCAAATTTAAGGAATACCTTTGTTGAGAATTTTGGGTCTTAATTGCTGAAATAATGGTATAGGAGCGTTACATTTACGCTTAAAATTTATATTAGTATAGTTATATTTTTATTTGATAAATGATTTCAAAGATTCTCATTGATACACTTGCACGCGTCTCACCTTCTTCCATACCACACTGTTAACTGAACAGTTTACGTTCCTTTGTTTCCGAGACGCCGCGCACACACATACTTCCACATATCTCAATAATCCTGATATTATGTTTGTTTTGTATTATTTAATTATATCTTTATTATACCTATGGATGAAAAGGATGTATGAATAAAGAACGGTATAACGCGATTTCCATTGTCTTTTACGTAGGTAGAATAAAATACGAATAGAGAGAGACTGCTGGATGGTACGGTAGGAAATTCTCGGAAAAACTGATCGACTAGTCATTTGACATTTGTTTCAAGTGAATTATTTCGGGAATATTCGCGACTAGATTCGATATTATACTAGAAACCCATAAACGTGTAGAATTGAAATTTGTTGAAAAAATAATTGGGTCGTGTGATACTATGTCGCTGAGATTCATAGATCATGTTACGTTTTTTTCCAAGTTAATCACTTCGATAATATACAGCGGTTGAACGAAATAAAACATTTTACGGAACCGTAGAGCTAACATTTTTCATTTAAAAGCTAGGTTCCACGAACGTGACACTTTATATCATTGCTCTCTGTACGAGCGGGTTATAGGTTCTTTGACAAATTAATGTGCAGGAAGAATATTGTGGCGGATGGAAGATTGAACCACAAAGAACTTCCCTCGTCTCTATTGTGTCGAATAGGAAATTTCCTGCTTTGTTCTTTTCTACAAAAATTAGGTTTTCTCTGATTCAAGGAATTTTAATGGAATTTACCCGTAATGAAATAGTCGGCGAATAGTACGTGAAAGGGTGAAGGCTATTCTCAAAGGCGAAACGAGAAGTGCTGATTTTTTTTCCTTTTTAGAATGGGACCCTGGGAAATAGGAAATTTAAAAACAATTTTCATGTTTTAAATTGCATATTATCGAACGTACATTTAAGTCGTTCTGCAGCCTTAACAAATTTTGATCGAATAATAATTCTTAGTAATTTCTTTTACCGAGTAATCCATTCGCGCGGAAATTTGTGTATGCCAGCTACGAACGAAAATAGGAAATACGTATTTTCCGAATTCTTTTCATCCAATAACGAAACTTCGATGAAAACAGTAATCGTAACGTCCGATGAAATGGCGCGTCTCTAAAGTAAATAACGATACCTATACGAGAGAAACAGATGTAAATTATCAGGTAACGACTTTTGAATAAAGCTGTACTTGGCTGTGAGATTTCTGAAGATCTCACCGTTTTATTATACTCTTTATTACACGAGCTTCGCAGCACGGTTTCATTTTCCTTCTCTACCCGTAAATTCTCCAACGATCCTTCGACCGCTTAAAAAATACTATAATCCCCGCGAGGGGATAATCCGTGTGATTTATCGTGGCGGATAAATTTTTTTATTGATCACGACAAGTGCAAGAATGCCGAGAACTAAATGACCTACTATAAGACGAGTTGAAATATTCGCGATGGGAGAATTCTAAGAGCGAAGTATCCCACTTGTCACTTATCTACCTCTAAGCAAATAATTCGGAAATATGGAAAGTTCGGCATACGAATACTCTGAAGATGAGATTTCTCAATTACAGTTCATCGATGTGAGACCAGTTTTATCAATTTCCAATAGCACAAGCGTTTGTACTTTGATGTCTGCGAAAGAGACGACAAATTTGTTAAAAAGGCTTCTGCACAAATCTTAAGATCAGTCCTATGTAAATTTTATCCTTTAGTCACTTAGTAACTCGTTAAAGTATATGTATGAGTATAATGCGTATAAATAACGCTGGAGTCCTGTTTCGTTGAGTAGAGTTTCTTCGAGAATCAAGTTGACCTACTATGCTTATCCGTCTCTGCTGAATGAATTATTCAGAAATATGGAAAACCCGGTACGTATGTAAATATTTTGAAAATCTGCAGATTTAAGACCAGTTTTGTCGACGCTTAATAACACCAGCTTTCCACGATGTCTGTTTCTGAAAAATTTCTGAAAAGAAAAATCCCCTACAAAACTTAAGACCAGTCTTTACCAAAGAACAAACTTCATTCACTGAACTCTCAACAACTCGTTAAAGTATACGTATAAGTACGCGAACGTTGAAATTGTGCCTCCAAGGTTCGAAGAATTAAGCGTATCACATAGAGACACACGTAGACTGGTCGAAATACTAGCGATGGAGAATTCTAAACGTAAAGAATCCCTCTGTCACTTATCCACTTCTGTTCAACCGTTTCTACTATTTCTCTCACGAAACTCTCGGATATCCAGATTTATCGTGGTAGCGTTAGGAATACTCAGATGAAAGGTGCCACCCTCTCACGGTGGCTTACTCGCGAACAGCCAGTCATCCGGACGAGTATTCGGATAAATCTATGTACAAACGAGGATCAGAAATCCCTCTACATTACAGACAGAGTAGGAATATAATTATCTTTTGTGCAGGTAAAATTCCATTTAGGCGATTTTATTTGAATTACAATCTCTTTAGCGACGAATTTAAAATTGAATTAGTTTAATGGCTTGCTACATGGGAACGAATTTATCAAAGTTTCGAAAGGATCGTTATTTTCTATTTTACTCGGACAAGAATGTACTATGCAAATGGGCATTCGTTTGTTTAAACGAACTATTCAAAGGATTGATTTTGCACATTCACCAATATTTATCGTATATTGCATCGGTCTATCGTATTGTATAGTATGTTGTATATGTTTTCGTATTTATAGAAGCAGTTGCTTTCTTTCGCTGTCTATCTTGTGTTTCGCACCGTATCGCATTAAAAACGTAAGATATGGTATTAGATTGGCGAAAAGATATATTGTTATTTATTTGCGATGCATGTCTTCGCGATTACATCTTCATTCGCAATATCTCATCCCACATGCCAACGTAAGTAACACGAAACTTACCCTCCTATGCTTATAATCTCGCTAAGTTAGAATTAAAACCAAAAGTAAACTCAGCATGATGGTCAGCTTCAAGTCAATTTGAACTGAAATATATCAAACACGAATGTATGTTAAATCTGCTCTTTTTGCTACGTAATATTCTAACGTATCCTCGTGGCATACGTCTTTGCCATTGTTCGAAACGAATCCCATGGTTTCCAATTAATTAGTACGTAGCCGAAGCTGTTACGATCAGACGATTAAATAATCGAATAATTAAGACTGTGATCCATCTGTAAGTCTTCGTTTTCAGCCTGCTCCTTTTCTCCTGCTGCCAATTTCTCCGCTGCATAAAAAAACATTTATTATTACACAGCTAAGAAAGAATTCCATTAAAAAGAAAACCGCGTGCGTTCTCGATTTGTCATATAAAAATTGCACGCTACGTCTCAAACGATGATTATTCCAGGCGAATCCTCTCGCCCGTTCTTAGAATTACCCGTTGCATTCAAAGTTGATCGCGCGTGCCGCAACCCTTAGGCCATCCTCACACAGAATCAGACGGATGAATGGAATGGAACGATCGCGGTTCACCGCACGAGTGTCGATCGATCCTGTCGCGAATGGAATCGCAGTGGGGTCGGTGCAATCGTCGTAGAAATCGAAGCGTTGGACGCTTCGCGGAGTTTCCGCTTTTGCTTGCGGATGTGGCTCGGTCGGGGAAGAAGTTGACCGGTTGTTCGTTTTGCTTTTCGCGTTAGAGGTTCTTCACCCCTGTCTGTTCTGCGAGTTTTCCTCGTTGCGAGGAAAATAACAAAGGGGACGATTTTACTATTTTTTATTTATACAAAAGAATCGTCTCGGTGGATTTTCAAAATTTGCAACTGTTTTCGGGTAATGACGAGATTACGAACTATTGTTACTATATTTAACTTCGGCCTGGGAATGGATTTCGCTTGCAATTCCTCTCATTCGTCTTTCCATATCGCAGCTTCCTTACTGTTTGCTGCTTAGAAAAGAAATAAAATTATATATAGCTGTAGTATCCAAATGGGTCTTAGAGGAAAGGACAAGTAATGATGTTTTGATTTAATAAATGATATTTGAAGCAACGAAATTATTACGATGCAGTTGCACGTCCTATTCTTGTTGGCGGCTTTCGACTTCCCAATTCAAGCTCTGCCCACTCTACACACTCTGCCCACTCTGCACACTCTGCACACTTTTGGCCCCGATACTACATAGCTGTTTATTTTCGTCTGAATTAATTACAATTATCTACGCAATAATACGTTTATTGTTGTAGCGTAAAACGTGATTGTAATCGCGTAAGTTTGCTTCGTGTGAACGTGGCTTAACGTAGCTTTCATCTTGCTCTGAAATGCTTTCCATGGTCGAGGAAATGCACGAATGAATTTCTCATCAGGGAAGTTAAACGTCGCGCTGAAAAGATTCCAAAGGTAAACACTAAAGAATACGAAGGATTGTTACCCCTCCAAATGGATTTTTTTTCCAGGTCAGGATAGAAGGAAAAAGGTGACACGTTTGTATCAGCGATAAGTAGCGAAACGATTTCATGCTTTCTTAGAAATAAGAAACTCAACGTTTGGAAATATATTACGAAAGCGTTCGATTGGTCGCCATTTACACTGTTAATCTTCCATAGTTGTATCTTTGTCTTTATTTGACTGCGATTGATCGTCCAACTAATAATTTCCTATTCTGATCTAAGAATTTTATTGTTACTATAGCGAGAAATATTATCGGTTGATTCAACCGCTCGATCAAATATATTCCCCCTCTCCTTGCACTTTTGCAAATTTTTCACAGTAAATTACATATGGCCATTTACTTTTGTCAGGCCATGTTAATTATAATTAGACTGCGGACTTTCGTACGTTTGCAGGAAATTTGAAAATGCGAAATTGCGCAGAATGCGTACAATACGTTCAAAGAAATGCACAAAGTACCCAAGGTATAGCGTTTTCTACAATACCCTGTAAAAATCCGCAAATTTAATTATAATCGTTCGTATCGATGACATCTAATTAACAATACCTTTCTTCCGCCATGTACGAGGAAAGATCCCTTTCTACGCTACCAATCAAATTCTACCTGTCTGTCGACATCGGTATAACGCGTCTAATAATTAGACGATTAATACCACGAATTCTTCGATCCACAAACTAACAAACCACGAAACCGTAATCGATGAAGCATGCTTAATCCTCGTCGTAAACCTCGCAACGCCACTTGCTCTCCTTAACATTTTGCTGTCTTTAACATCTGTCGGCTTCTTAACTTTCCCAGCCAAGACAAAACGCAGAGTAAAGAACACGTAGACTTCGCTGCGAGCGAAGTGGACCAGGTATAACACCAGTGTTGGTAATTGTTCCAGGACCTGATGACGAAGAACAAGCAGCGGAATTGGCGACGATTGCTGGCCGGTTGCTTGGTCGGCGTGGTCGTGCTCGGCTTAGTCATCGCGGCGACGATTCTTCTAACCGGAAGCCCGGATTCCTCCGGCTCGAGAACGCCAGCCGCACCTGGTATTTCTCTTGAAGAATGGCTGGCGGGCTCGTTATCTCCGAAGAGCTTCAACGGCACGTGGATCAGTGGTAAATATCTTATATTTCTTCCACGGCCCGTGAAATACTACTCGTTCTCTGGATCGTTTGGCGAAAAATTGCGGGTAGACCGCGCGCGACGCTTGATTTCGCCAGATGCGGATTATTTCTTCCACAATAAGAATATCTCATATCGCTGCATTATGGAAAATCAGCTTTTCTGAAGAGCAGACATGGCTCTTGTTGGACCAAGATTGCATTTTCTTCAGTTTCAGCAGAGGATATCTCCTTTTGTTGACGAGCATTAACGTTACCATGCGTTAGACTTCAGGTTTTCAGTTTGTATCTTAGGCGTTCTATGGAAGATTAGCCTTTTAGGAGAACATTTTTGTGGATTTCTGGATCAAGATCGCATCTTCTTCAGTTTCACTACAGCATATTTCTTCTGGTCGATGAGGATTACTGTTACCATGCATTGGATTTTGCGTTTTCAGTTAGGTGCCCTATGGAAGATTAGCTTTTTTGAAGAGAATTTTTTTTTTGGGATTTTCGACCAAGATCACATTTTTTTCAGTTTCAGTAAATGAGACTGGAGATTGCTAAAACTATGCATTCGATCCTGGGTTATTAATCCGTACGTTATGTGCTGCATGGAAGATTAGGTTTCTGAGAGAGGTGGAATTTCCGTGGGTTTCTGCACGAGAATCGGACGCTTTTCAGTTCCCATAAACGATGCTTCAGCATGCTTTAGATTTTGGATTCTCAATCTGCCTTTGTCATTATCTTTAGTGGAGACTTTTAGTACTAATTAAATATTGAATTAAATATTACGACTTTTGTGGAAGATAATTTTCTAGATACAATCAAATTTCTGTTACGTTATTTCTATCTTCAAGAATACGAGTTTATATAAACACGCGCAATTCCTCTGCGATTGTTAGTTGATCGTACTTCTTGGATCTCAGCCAGCGTAAGAAGGCCGTTTTGCTGGAGAGATGAATTATAATGAGGTGCCTAAAGCATAAAGTGACCTTTGCTTTCGAAATCAAGCGAAAAGTGATTGGTCAATTTATCGTAATAGAAATTCTAAATATAATCGATCATAGCGTGTAGCCTTGTCAAAGTACGCCAGTCTCCACTGCTGAAAATAAAACTTCATTTTAATTCCCTTTGAAAATGTCATTTCAGTATCGTTTCAATTTCATTTTGAAATTCCCTTCTAATGAAATTTTATTATCTAGTATTTTAGATCGGAGTTCCGGTCAAATTTCCTACTAGATGAATAAAATCACACAGATAAAGAAGTAAAATAGAAGGAGAGAGTAGAGAATGCAGACCTTCAGGAAGCGATGGAACGCTTGGAAGTTGGGATATAGTGGCTCAATCGAGGTTGCTGCCAATAGTGTCCTCTATAGATGCGAAATACTCGTCCAGAAGCTTGACGTCGTATAGGGATACGACACTATTCTGTACTTGGTACTAACCTAAAGTACCTATGGGTCATTTGGTGATCCCGTTGATATTTCTTGGAGCGTGGTTATAATATTTCTGCATAACTTCTTCTCAAATGTTATTCTTACATCAGAATGTTTGATGTCTAAATGAACTAATCGACTTTTGTTATAAAATATTATTAAAAACTCGGGAGCATATCCTTTACGAAAGGATCTTACAGTACTATCAAAACCAAAATCAATCGATAAAGGAGCTAACTGCCAGTTACCATTGTAATTGTAGTATGCTCTTAAATAACACAGGGGATAGTACACGATCTATTTTTTGGAAAAATGCTGTTAAATTTCCTCCATAAATTTTGATTATTGTATCTGTGGATACACTAGCTTACTGCGCACACCTCACGAGGAGCGTACAGCTCTCAACTAATTTATCACTCATTTCACGACAAATTGACGTGGTTCTTAATTATTTCTTGGAGTTCGTTGACACTTCAACTTTAACTTTTCATCCTCACCACGACCTTCCATCGCACTGTCTACACGACACAAGAATATTTCTTATTATTATACGATACTATCAGAGTGCTGTGGAATCCTTTTACTGCAAGGATGCGATCTTTTGATCGAATTCTCTGTTTAAGAAGAGGAGATTTCGATAAAATTAGAAAGGAAGAAATAGGAAGAAAAGACAAACGTCAATTATCGTCATTGGTTCTGTTGATCTTATCCGATTCACGCAGAGCTAAGCCAATCTTTATCAACTGAAATTTAAATGCGTCTTTAAATTCTAATGTACATTCCTGCCATTCCCTTCGTTTCGTATGATAAAAGCAGCACGAAATTCATATCAAACGATCTACGTTTAAATTAATTACATCGACATTGTTAAAGGTTTGTCAATTATCTCTACAGAAATCAGAGTTAATTTCTTCGATAGACATGACCCAATTTGGAAAAAAGCGAGTTGAAAAACCCTTGTAGAAAACACTGCAAGTGTCAAGAAACAAGTTCTTGAGGAGGGGAAGAAAACTTATGCATTAATGCAGTCGAAATTCTTGGAAAAGAAAAGTGTGCTGTAAGAAGTGCTGAATGTGCCATCTCTTAGTCGCGAAGAAAATTCAGTGTCCCATTCATTTGGATAGCTGGCATCCGTCTAAATAGACAAAAGCCAAGAAACGATTAACCAACGTTTCTATCGGCGCTTGTATCTTCCTCCGCAAAGGCGACGTTGTCCATCCTCCAACGTTATTAATCAACTGATTAAGTTAACATTTAACTAGCTGTTCCTGACGAGTATTCAACTCGTTCCGCACAATTCTCGGTTACCACTGACTCTGGCTTCGCTGTTAAAACTCGGATGTTTCTTTTATCCGATTCGTTTCATTCGTCGCCCCCAATGGCCACAAATACTTCGCGTTCGACGAGTATACTCGTCGTCGCTTACTTTCTGCGATTTCACGCTTTTCAAAGTGGTCGCAATAGCTAACTGGTTTGAGGTGTTATTGGGTGTAGTGCGTTAAATAATCACTGGGTGTTTAGGTCAACAATATTTTTATTAACGAGTGTCTTCCTTTGATCGCGTCGCGTATCGCTCTCGGTTTCGCTGCCCGGTTACAGCTCCACTTTATCGCTTTCTGGTTCCAACCCAGCTGTCGATCGGATTCGACTCCTTTCTGTTCCTCGCCTGTGAATATTCCCACTATCCACGCATTTGTTAGGCGTCCGCGACCGTTGCCACGCACGTCTTCTCAAATATTCAGCGGAAGGACCATTGGGATATTGATGGTTCATTAAAGGATATACAATGTTGCCGACAGGTTAATAACCATCCACGAAGCAATTAAATCCCATTCGAATTCTATATCGCGGTATTCTCAACGCTACGTAGAATATTCCCCATAAAAGATCCAAGTTTCTCTATTTTGGCAGCCACAGTATTTTCTACGAGCGCTGTACGATCGACCCTGCTCTCGAATCCGTACGTATTCATAAGTAACGCGTACATTCAAACAAGTACGCGTTAATTCCCTGACGCTGATTAATTCTACTTGGAATACTATTGGGTTGGTAACTAAGTGATTGCGGAATTTTTCATCAGGCGGTATTGGCAAAAGCCGCAATCACATAGTTGCCAAAGCAATATATCCAGTGCTCCGCAGTGTGAAATTTCTAACGATGTAACAACGGAGACATCGGTTGGCGAGAGATCGCTGGCCGAAGATTCACCGGTCGAAATCTCGATTAATCGGCGAAATCTTTATTGCGGTTGTCGGACGCAGCAGTTTGCAATCGGGGGAATTTGACGTAGGTAGTAATTAGCAAGCGAGGGATCACGGATCTGGCGAGAGAGTCGTCCCTTGCTGCGAGAGGCTCAGGCTATTGCCGCAAATTGAGGGTTTCGATGCCGGTTGTATCTAGCGTGCGCGTCCTGTGTACCGGATGGCACGACGTTAATTTCCCTCTGCTTATACGAGCCTATCGATTTGCGCCATTACGTATGGCAAACATCATTTTCAACAATCACTGAATTACCGCCTTGATGAGCGGCTGGTCACGTAGCGGAATTAATCACGGCGCTATTTTTGTTTCCTTCGACTACCCGTCGCTCGCGAACCCGAAAATCCCAGCGGAGAATTCGCGACAAAAAACAACGAACTCTCGTCCGTGATTGTCGTGCCGTAGTTTTCCGTTTTTCGCGTTTGTTTTTCTTAACCCCTTGATACAGGCTGTATCCTGCGTACAGTCGCTTGCTTTTCTAATAAATTGGTGGCGCTTCTAAAACGAAAGTAAGATGGAAACGAGGGATTTTTATAGGCGAAGATAACGGAAACTGAATTTAAGTAATGTAACGCTTCACGTAGCTTCACTGAGATAAGAAAATGATATTATACGTATTTATTATACTATATTTTATTATTAGCGTTGTATCGTATTTACGATACCAATAGATATAGTGCAATAAACTTAACGGAATAAATGAAATTTATGTTCGTAATTAGTAGAATTCTGTGTTATCGCGCGAGAAGCAGAAAAATTTGGCGAGGACGGGTTTTGTTGCGAGACGTTCGATCGGTCGTCGTAGAAGCGGATCGATGATGGAGATTTTTTGGTGATAAAGGAACGGAACGAGTTTGCAGGTATTGTTCTCGAAGAATGAAATAAACGGGTCAGTGGTTCATCGATGGAAAAGAAATGAAAACTCTGTTGCACCCGACCGGTGACTGGCACCTTTCAACGGAAACGATGTTTTCTTTTGGCCAACCATCGCATTGTCTCGTTCGATGTTTCACGGAAAAACGAAATCGAGTTTCTAGCAACTCTGAGATATAGCGAACGAAGGGAATATCGGAAGATACGAGTTTGTATATTTTTACAGATTTTTACACCCTTTTGCAAGATATTCGTCGAAAGGACAGCGATGATATGTCGGAAAGAGGCGAGAAGGATAAATAAAAGTAGAGAAATATACGAAATATCGAATGTAAAGTACTCGTGATATTCGATCGATAAAGTTTACTTATCTATGCAATTGACTGTGTTTGTGAAAATGTGAATTTCCGTGAATATTCGTAGTCCATTTATACTCAACCAACGGACAATAAGTATAATATTAGAACGAGGATAATGGGTCGAAGAAACGATGGAAGGGAAACGAGGAAGGAAAATAGTCTTAGAAAAAGCATGTTTCAGAACTACGAGAAGATCGACGACTCTCGTGAACGAAATGAGCGTAATAAATAATAGTAGGTATTAACGCTTCGAATGATAGCATCTCTAAAATATATTCCTCTGAATAGAAGAGACACAGAAAGAAGCTAAATGGTCCCTTATCTATGTTTAAGAGAAAACTGATATATTCCTCTGAATTTTTAATTTCGTAACTGTAGAAGTTTTTGGTTAATGGAAGATCTAATTAACAAGTTGACGATAATTAGAAAATGACGATCTCTCAAATTTCGTTGTTAAAACTTCTCGTAATAAAATTAAACGTTTCGGACAAATATCGATATCTTGCATTTCACAATGCACGTTCGATATTTTCCAATTTTCAATTTTAATCTTCCAATTCGGAGAAGTACAAAGATCGCTACTTGCTTACTCTTCAAATGTTTCTGTTAAAGCTTCTCGCGACAAGACGATTATGTCAAACCTTGCAACATTTTGGCAATTTGCACTGTTCAGCCTGAGACATGGAAGACGAAAAAACGTAAAGAGATTGCCACTTCCTTAACCTCTGAATGTTTCCAACAGGGTAATCGATGATCTCGATTTATTTTGGGATTAGCGATCCCCTTTGTTCCCGCCGTCCGCAAACGGAGAAGCTTTTGGCCAAGTTTGATGCCGCGCCGTTCCTAGACGCTGTTCGAACCATTGTTCCGTACGTTCTCGTGGAAACTTCACTTTCATTGCCCTCCGTTAGACGTGGCTCGTTCCCCGGCACAAAGATTCCATTCGGTGAATTAATTTCAGCCCGGGCTCTGTGTTACCAACTTAGATGTTTTCCCTTTGAATGTGGACGACTGTGCCGCCGAGGCACATCAATTTTCGGGCATTTCACGTTGAAAAACCAGAAGTGCACGCTTCAACGCTTCCTCTTCCAACAAGAACCGCTTTGTGAAACGTTGAATCGCCAAAGGGTGTGGAAAAAGCGAGGGGAAGTAAGAACAGCACTAATTGAGCTGTTCACGAGAGTTGAAAGTAGTTTTAACTAGACGGTGAATATTTATAGAAATGTATATTTTTACCAACACAAACGAGCAGCTTACGCGAACATTCGTTTTATCCACCCTGTATCTTGACAAAGTGGTATATTTTGATTGCAGTTTCGTAGATTTTTGCTCAAGTCGATTTATCGGTTTATGCAAACCGGCGATGATCCTTACGATGTGGCCGATTTACCGAATATATTTCTAAACTTCTATTGGCCAATCGTAAGTCTTCGTGCCACGCGACGTACCATTTATGCGAACGAATGTATTTATCAGCAGTGATCGAATTCCAAATCCGGTTATATGAAGATTAACTCCAATTATATGAATGAATAAACAGCGAACTAAGGGAGAACTAACGATCTCCCATTATCCGACTGATCCAGTTATCCGATACGTCTTGTCCCACCACCGTGTCGGATAAATGGAGTTTTACTGTACTCTACTGTACTCCGATATTCCGTGTATTTTTCCACCTTTATGTTTCCCATGAATGCACAAACGTCGAATTAGTTGTAACTAAAGCACGGATCTTTTATGCGTTCGTGGGACATTCGAAAGTGCGAAATTGCACAAAACGCTCATAATATATATGTAGTAACTTAATAGGTCTTAGAGGAAGGAGAAGTAAAGGATGCTTTATTTGTTAACAAGTTGGCATAGTTTGTATTTAATAAAGATAAATATAATAATAAAGAGTGACTGATTATTCAGCGATAAACAATATCAACGTGTCCGTTCGGCTTAGCGGCTTTATACATCCGACCTCTCAACGTGTGCTCTTAGAATCTTCAAAAAGGACTACTTTTCTTGGATTATTTCTTGATCTTCTCAGGGAGACGACCCCCACTACGCTCGGATCACGCCACCGTTTCTCGCCTATGATCACATATGCCGCATTCTTTTGAAACAAGCGGTCGAAAGACATACGAAATATCCAAAGTATAGAGTTTCTTCTGCAATTACTCGGCACGCGAAACAATTTTCCACGGAGATTCGACCTTGTTAATTGTATTCGGAAAAATATGAATTTGCAGAAAAATCTGGTGTTACAACTGCACTCTTTGAAATTTGTCGAAGTTCGGTGCCAAAGCACTTGCGTGTTCCGCTGATTCATACGATTTCATCGATGTTCTTTCGAGGAATTGAGCGACGTGACGAGCAAACGATTCAATCGAGGAAGAGAAAGAAACGTTGTCATATTTCATTCAGCGCTTAATTTGTCCAGAGAAGTTGTCAAGCATCAATCATGCTTTCATTAGAGGTTTGCACGGTAGATGGAAAGGTTTGTCATTAGCCACGCTCCATGAAACACTGTGTCGTTGCACAACTGGTAATCGGTGGTTCACGCGGACATTATGTACTTAGGAACCGTTTCTTTCCTCCTGTGAGTCACAGTGATTATTGGCAAATTACTTTGCCAATTGGAGCCTGTCAGAGTTTTTCGTCTTGTCGGTGCTTGTACGATTGAGGGAACTTTTCGTCAAGTTTGTTTGGCTTCGCTTGAGCTGGATATTCTCTGCAGTCGCGTACACTCTACGTCACGGGAAACATTTTAATTTCATCAAATTTCGTGGATGAAAAATGAGGCGAGCAAACGGAAGTTGTACCGCTTTGCGTTTTTTCTTGTCTTTCGTACGCAAGGTTTCATAAAATTCAAGTTAAAACATCCTTTGAATTCTGCATTGTGCTGTCTCGTTACAAGAGTCGCGTAAATATGTAAAGCAGTTTCATCGAATTAAATAATTATTAATTAGCCGACCATTTAACAGCGAACAAATACTGTTTACCATTTAGCCTGTAACCTTTAGTCGACCAGGCTTTCTAACAGATTATTCGATTCTACACATTCTGCGCTATTTATCAATTACTCAAGCATTTAGCAGTGCAAAAATATCTTTTCCTTTCTTCCCTCATACGGCAAATTTTACCAAATTAAAGTTAAAACGTCGTTTAAATTCTCCATCGTGCTGTCTTTTTGCAAGAATCGTGTAACCACGTAAAGCAGTATAATTTTTCATTTTTAATCGTTAATTACCCGACTATTCAGTAGCGAAGAAATATTATTTACCATTTAGCCTGTAACCTTTAGTCGACTAGGCTTTCTAACAGATTATTCGATTCTACACATTCTGCGCTATTTATCAATTACTCAAGCATTTAGCAGTGCAAAAATATCTTTTCCTTTCTTCCCTCATACGGCAAATTTTACCAAATTAAAGTTAAAACGTCGTTTAAATTCTCCATCGTGCTGTCTTTTTGCAAGAATCGTGTAACCACGTAAAGCAGTATAATTTTTCATCTTTAATCGTTAATCACCCGACTATTCAACAGCGAAGAAATATTATTTAGCCGATAGCTTTTAGTCGACCAATCTTTTCAATAAATTATTCGACTCTGCACGTTCTCGCGTATTTACGGTACACATTTAGAAAAGAAGCGAGTCGATCAATGAAGACGAGGACGAGAAACAATCGGCGGCGTTGCATAATCGATCCGCAAAGGTTGCTGCATCCTGTGGAGAGACGCAGTAGCGACTGTCACGTGGTGTGGTCCGCATGCCGCCACGTAACAAGTGATACGAATCGTCGTGGACAAAATTTTCTGGTTGGAAAGGAGACAAGCAGAGACGGCAAGGTTTCTGGCAAGTTGCCTGAGAGACACGAGAGGCAATCATGACAAGGCAGTGAGGCCATCAGGTATTGGCCGAAGGAAGAGGAAGGCTGATCATTTTAGAGAGCGGGGCTACTTCTTGAAAGTTAAGTGTCAGCCGAAGGTATTTTCTTGGCCAACTTCCTCTATCCTCTTTCGTTTTATTTTTCCAAAAGAATTCCCTTATCAGATTACGTTCGATCAGCGTAGCCTGTAGTTTCACGTAGCTCGGTCGACTCAGTGAACCGATCAAGTCGATACTTTGAAAGCTTTCGATGAGATTAGCGATCGTTGCATTCTTTAAGGCCTCTCAGCCTTGTTATTCCAGCTATTCGCGTTGCGTTATTTATACCGTCTCCAGCCGTTGCGACTTTATTCTCATCGGCGAGCCGTTGTTGTCCGAAGGTGAATCCACGCGAGAACAAAAAGGAAACTCGGGCGTAGTCGTGGCTTAGCTTTTTCGCCCGAAATATTTTCCGCGGACGTGTGATTTATGCAATATCTCTGGCTCGGCTTCTCCATATTTCACGTTGTTGAAGTGTATTGTGCGTCGCGGCAGGCTTTTGAAACGCGAGCTTCCGCGGCCGACGATCCACGACTCTCGTTGAAATTTTACGTGAATTCCACTCGGATAAACCTTGCTTGCTCCGGCGTTATCAGGTATCGTAATTCTGCCATCGAATATTATTTTCCTTGAGAAAATTGCACGTTCACGCGTTTATAGGAGATTTAGCTGGCAGCGGCTGCGAAACGTACTCGCGCGAGCACGTGTACCTTCGTTTCCCAATGAAGCGGCTCTACGCATTCTATTTTCATAGGTCGCGCTTTTCCAGCTACGATACAGCGCGATATCGGATTTAACGTAACTTGATTTAATTAATTAGTAAATTCTATAACAAACACAACGATGCACGAAATACTTCTCTTGTTCATTGTATATGTTTAGAGAAGAAGACGAGATAAAAATGAAAAGAAAGGAGAGAGGACTGTGGCTAAAATTGGGGAAAGTCACTCGACTGCGTAATTTCTATGAAGAAGAAGAAGAAAGAATTTTAAGGGCTCTTGTAATAAAGAATGCTATCTTAAGGAGGAGTCAAATTTGCTAAATATATTCTTAATTCGAAGTAGCTGTACGAACTCTACTTACCGGAGGCTTTAATCTGTTTCGAGAAAGAAATTTCGGTAACTTTATGGGATAACGAGCCCCTTTATGCAACAATAACCGAAGGAGAGGGTTATTTAGCGAAATAAACGGAGCTCGTTATCGGTACAACGAATCAAAGAGTTTCACCACGGGTCAACTTCTAAAGAACCTTAATTAACCGATTCTTAATTAACTGATAAACTTACCGTAGACTATATGGAAGATGGAGGTGCATCTTGGTACAGCTTTATAACTTTATATCACCGATGTTTATCGGGAAGTACGCAACCTTTATCGTTGCTTTACGACGCAGTTAGAATTTAAAATTCCACAAACACAGATAGAACCCGAGTGGAGATTTATTTTACCTACCGAACGTCGCCATAGATACTATTTTTTACATGTTTGCACATTACGATGTAAACCAACGCTCGGACGAGATCCATCGCTATCGTCGCATCCACGCGTTTGCATTTATTTTCAACGAATTTCCCGTCATTTTTCGGGATCGGACAGTGTTCGTTCCTTGGAAAACTGTCCTGAATCTTTCTGAATTTTTTTCAACATCCTCCTTTATCACGAACGCGTACAAATCCACGGTCCAACGAAGTATAACTACGATTATTAATCGGTAAATTAGCGCGCGCTAAAACAGAAGCGTGCGAACACGCCTCCCATATTTAGCGACGTGCTGTGTGCGAGAAACAGGCATCGTAACGCGGCGTAAAAGAGACGCGTCCCGGGGCCGAGTTCGTCGGCGATATGCAAAAACGCGAAACAGGCAAGTTCGTAAACAGGTCGACAGCAGTTTGCGAACAGTTCGTCGTAGGGGCGCGTGCAGAACCCGCCGCGCAACCCTCTTTGGCTCGACACAAAGAAGGCATTTGCGAGCTATTTCTTTGATCTTATCGCCGGGACTGAAGTGGCTGTAAAAACGTGCCGGTCGGATAGCGACCGGCAGCCAAGTTAGTTGGAAGCTGTTCCAGCAACTTGTCGCCCAACCGCCCTCGCTTCTCCGCGTGTCTTTCGAGGGCGAAGTACCGCATCAGCTTCTCGAGCGGTCGCCTCCGAAACGACACGAGTGAATCAACCGATCCAGACACTCCGGTCACCGTGTTTTCTTGCTGTAATGTGATCAGATCCAGCTATAGCCTGTTAAGGAAGCCGAGCGTTTGACGCGAATCTTTTTGCGAGAGACGTTGCAATTGTTTGGGAGTAGTTTTGATACGAAGGCTAAGGGAAGAACACGATGGCGAGTCGTGTTTTCTACGCGAGAGCGATTTGAACATGATCGAAGAGTCAGATCTCTGTAGAATTAGTTACGGTGCCCCTTAATGGATGGCAACGAGACAGCGTCCTTGTTCGCGGCGCGCCTTTAGCTCGTCCTGTTGGGCAAATAGGGCGCGGTAGATAGAGCGCCACGGTCGAAATATGTGCGCCGCAGGATATTCATATTTCTGTTTCTTTATCCGTATCGTATTTATCTTGCGTTTCTAATCTCGCGTATATTTCTTTTCTTTTTGTACTTCTCTTCGGGAATTATCGCAGCAGACACTTCGAAATTTGTAATATTTTAGACGAGGACTGTGGATATTTATGCACACTTGTATCTTTAAGAATGTAATCAACAAGAAGGAGGCAGAAAATTTGAGATATTTATCTTTATCTAGATATACATTTTGGTATATTATTTTCACACTGCATAGTCCTCTATGTTTTCGGAAAAATTCTACAATTCAGTATGTGTTGTCAATGGAAAATTGTTTCTTGTTTGCTACTCGAGCTACAGAGCTTTATTTAGATATACATTTATTATAATATTATCTTAATATTTATCTTTATTTAGATATACATTTTGGCATATTATTTTCACACTGCATAGTCCTCTATGTTTTCGGAAAAATTCTACAATTCAGTATGTGTTGTCAATGGAAAATTGTTTCTTGTTTGCTACACGAGCTACAGAGCTTCTTCAACTACTTTTAAAAGATCGACATTTTCAAACCTGTGCCAGGTTATCTTCACTTTCCATTAGCTTACAGATGCGTGGAAAACTAACGACGAGTGGAGCACACATCAGTTTGGTTTCCCGGAAGCTCGATTGTCCTACAGCTTCTCCGAACAGGGCGTTACATTCTCGAATCTGCAAATAAGATCGTAAACGTAGAAGAAACATTCGGCGATTGAAACTTTTCCGATCAACCGATCGAATTCGAGATACGCGTGACAAGCTATTTGGACGGGCAAGACTCGATGTAAATCGTCGCGAAACAAAATAGCGGGCCGATGCAGCTGTCTGTTCGACTTCACCGAAGCTTTTGAAACGTTTTCAAAACGATATCCTCTTGATGGAAGGAAGCAGCGGCTTTATAAAAAGGGGAAAAAATTATTCGCGTTTCGCTGACGGTAGTATCCGAATAAATCTTGCGACAATCCCAACTGTTTCAATGCCGGCGAACCGCATAGAACCGGCAGAACACAACAGGAACATGAATGCTGCGCGTCACGACGCGCAGAATGCTACGTGTCTTTCAGAATCCCGCAAAATTCCCGAAACAGAGAAGAGAACGGGACGCGAGAACAAGGGGCCTGTATGGGAAAAATAAAAGTTACGACGACGGAGACGTAGGTTCCAAATGTTGGGATATTCTGGCAAGACGAGTAAACTCGACGAATCGTCTTGGGAGATTATCGAGTTAGGAAACACTTTATTTTATTATTATTTATTATTTTAACGTTGAAACTTTATTCGGCCGGGAACTTTCATCTTGTTGGAGCTGTAACGCGATTGAACAGGGCTGCTTAAAGGGGCAAAATAATTTTGGGAAGAGCGTCTGGCGAACGATTGCGAGTACTTTTAATTTCATGTTAAATGCAAATCTAAACGCGAAAATGGTGGTGGCGAAGATTTTGAGAACTAGAATATGGCCACATATGTTTCAACTTTTAAAAGCATCGTGCTTTTAGTTTCGCAATTAATTAAGTTGCAACTTTATTCTCTGCCACGATGCGTTTTTATGGCTTGAAAAAGTATAACGAATTTTGCATAACAAACGAACACAGAACACAATTTTATGAGAACTAGCAGCGGTCCGAGTTACACCGCTTACAGCTCTGCCACTCTTGATTACTCTCTTACCCGTCAACGTGACGCGAAAACAGCGTGAAAGAAAAGTTCGCCACATACACGCGTCGCTCGTGCGACGCTTATATTGTGAAAAATGCCGTGCCAGGCGAATCCGTATCGTACGAAACGAATTGACGAAAGTGCACGCATTATTTCTTTGTAACCAAAGGAAATAGGTTTATTAAAACGATTAGTAATTAATTTCGATCATCGATTATCGATGTCGATTTATATCAGCTATAAAAAGTGTCGCCGATTTTCTGGTCGAAAAAGTTGCAGCTGCTGCTTTCCTATAGCACGCGAACTTTTCAGTATACTAAATGGTGGACGCGATTGTACGAATTAAAAATTCGATATTCGACGAATAAGAACGTCGATATTCGAAAATCTCACGAGAATTAAGCGTTTGCACTTCTTTTCGTATTTCTACAATTTCTCGCACTTGCACAGAATCCCGTTAGGTGACCACCGCGTTTTATGCAGGATCTCCTCATTGCCAAATCTTGTTAAGACGAATCTGTGTTGCAAGAATGCCGTATTATGCGACAGATACGTGCACCTTGTTTTTCTCTATTCGACATCGCAGTGTCGTTAACAGGGGGCACCCTGTATACCGCGCACAGCCGCAACTCTCTCGCGATACGATGAATGGATCGTTGAACAGATTTGCGAACGTGGCTGTGAAGAGATTCGTATAGATTCGGCCTGTAAAACTTTGGCGAGGGTCGCACGAGCGATATTCTAACTTCCTTCGAGTCCCCATTGGAACACTTGTCACGCGTGACCCAGTGTATCATCGCGTCGATCGGAGCCGCTGTCTAACGCCTTAGTTGCCGTCGTTCTTTTTCCCTTTTTCCACTTTTTTTTAAACATATTTCCTAGCTAGACGACCGGTATACCAGTTCTGGTTGTTTCGCCATTTTTGGATCAATAGAGTGCAATTTGTCAGGCGTTGGTAGACGCAAGGAATCAGGTCGTGGAGAGGGTAAGCGTGGAAAACAAAGAGGGCGGGCGTTCGCCGAACGAAATAAATCGAAAATGTAAAATGAAATTTCGCCGGGGTTGAGCGCTCGTTTTCGGGAGGAAACGACTTTGAAAAATGGCCAGGCGCGCTCACCGAATCAGCTTCAGTGGTTCTCCGCGTTTCGCTGTCGCGTTTAGACTCGATAAGTTCTCGTTACGTTTCGCGCAATTAGTTGAAACACCCGCCTTGTTGACAATTTACTTTACCCCTGAAATTCTCTTTCCGTTTCCTTCGCGCCATTCCTTCCGCTATTAGTCTCGGTTAAACGCAGTGGCGTAAATTATTCGTCCATTAGTCTCTTGGGTACGAGTGTTTTATTTTATAAAAGAGCGTCGCTCGTAAGAAAGATGGAATTTTGCAAGCTTGGAAACACGATGTGCAAAGAGATATTTTCTAAGGGCGACGCTCATTTCACAGTTCGATGCGAGCGCGCACGTTTCGTTTATCTAAACGTACAATGATCTGTTTGATCATTAAAAATTCCTAAGAAGCGCGGTTCTCGTAGCTTCGAAAAGCTTGAAAACGATGCGTCCTTTTGACTCGGCCGGCACAATTTCTTCCTTAATTTTTCTCCGGCCGATGTTTTCCTTTTGTTCAGTCGGAATCACCGAGCGTTCGCTAGAAACGAATGTAAATACGGAAGGAGAACGATGGTTGGCGAGGATATTCGGTCTATGCGCAGTTCCTTTCCCCTTCTTCTTTCAATCTTTCTTCAGTTTTCGTTTTCCTCCTCTCTCCTTCTTCTTCTTCTTCTATTTCCCCTCGCTTTTCATTCATTCAGAGATAATCGCCAGATTCGTAGACTTCTTTTACGAACACGAAGATCACGGCAGGGTAAAGCGACGAGCAGATTTTTCCCGATTTCCTCATTTTAATGCGTGTTTCGTGGTTAAGCCGGAGAGTTCTAGCGCGACATAGTTGGAAATTAAAGCTGTCACGCGCAAAGATGCAATTACCGAGTCTTTTAAGCAAGTTTTTACGAGAGCTAGAAATGTAATTATCGAGAGGCGCGATATTTTAATACGTCGGGTATTGTAGCGATATTTTGAATATTTCGAAGGCGACGAAGAAACGCTTGATTAGCTGGAAAACCAAACACCCGGATGATTTTAAACGCGATCGTGTTCTTCCTTTTATATACGCGTCATGTGTATTATTCGAAATATTCTGAAATTCCATTAATATTCGTAACGAGACGCGACTGTCGTGTTTATATAAATCTGAATTATACACGCGAGTACGTAGAAAGCAGAAAATACGTGCAAGTACAGGGACGACGATGACGATGATGGTGCAGGCAGATTGTGTTTCAACAATCGAGCAGAAGGAAGTTGGGATGAAAACCGGTATCGTTTTGAACACGAATATTCGTGGGAAACCAGCTGTGAACTCATAAACGATATTATACCATAATTCGAACAGCAACACTGAAAAAACATAGTCATTAATGGAGTGTACGGTGGAAATATTCGTAATAGAGAGGAGTTCTGCGGAGTAATTACGATATTCGGTTTGCTGATTAATATTTCATGATATAATTATACAGTACATTGTCTCGTATAGGAAATTGAGAGAATTTTATGCATGTACATTCAGCAAGTTAATTATTCTACTTTCGTTTTGTCCAACTCTATCAGTGTTGCAATATGTTTGAAACGTAACATAAGTATGTACAATTACAACGTTAACGATTAACGGTTAAAGTATGCGTATAAAATGGAATCTGACCAATTAAAATACGACGACTAACAACAGCAACAAGAGAACGGGGAATTTGAAGTGGAAGTGGAAAGTACATAGTCAGACACGCGCTGCATCTGCTTATTTATCATACGTCGCGTTGCTCTAATTATAACTCATAATTCTGTGGTCGGGTAGCAAAACCTGGCGTACATCCTAATTGAGGTTTTGCTATTTGATCGTGAAATTGTTAAAGAAGCTGAAGATGAGGGAATCGTTGAGTAACAAAATAATTCTATATATAATTTCATCTTTGTAATTGTATAAAGAATAATGAAAATTCTGCAAATTCCATGAATAATAATTAAATTTCATAAACCATATATATATATATATAAATCATTTTTACAATTCTATAAATAATTTAATGCACTCTGGCAATTACAAAGATCAGTTTCATCATGGCATAAATGTTGTTAAAAAGCAGTTTAAACGCTCGCAGTATTCTGTTATCGACAATAATTCCAAAAAATAAATTCATCGCGATTCGATGCATCTCCAATTGTACGATTAAACTACATTTTGCCAGAGATAGTTCACGCAATAATGATTAACATATAAAAGGCGAAACGAAAGTTCGTTGCAGCAGAAATTCAGTGCGGAGTACTTGTCCGATTTTTCATCTCCGTTTCCATTCCCTTTCTCACCATTTTAGTGGGTGAAATTCTCTCGGCAGATAGACGCGAAAGAGCTCGCCAGGGAAAAAGCCGAATTTCCGAAAAGACAAATATCCCCGCCATTCATCGTGAACGTTCGCCGTTGTGGCAAGAAATCGATGTTCGATACTCGATCGACGTTCCCCCGATTTTTTCCTCGGCAACAGTTCGTGGACATTAACAGCGTGTGTCGTCGACACATGGCGAATCGGCCACTCTGTGCACGATGCGTCCAACGAGGGCAGCTACTGCTAAATACAGAGAGGCAGTGGCCACAATTTCGTCGTGGAGTCAGGTCGAATGGTGGCTGCGGTTCGGCCTACCGTGAAACTCTCATCAAGCACCATAATTACCACCATAGAGTACAGCCTTCTTCCTCTCTTCTATCCGCTAACCGATCGCTGCTACAAGGTGTATAGTTGGTCTCCTTTCACTTTGTTCTCTTTTCCTTTCTTCGGCGAGTCGAAGAGCTATCTGGAAAAAAGGACCCATAAAACACAACGGTTGTATAGTGTTTAACGACCTTTTCGAATATTTCAGTGGAGTCTCCTTTTAAGAAATAGGAGATCTTTTTTGATTTGATATTCCCTCGCTTTAATCCATTCATCGTTGGGGTTGAAGGTTTATCGAAGGGATTAGGGCAGGTTTGATAGTTTGTCTAAACTATGTTCGAGTTCTAAGCGAATTAAACCTGAAATATATCGCATTTTGATTTACTTCTATGAAGTAAGGAGACATTAACAAATTTCCCGCTTTCTTAGTAAAATAAGAAAGAGTTCGTTAGTTTCTCGAGCTACCGAGATCGATGGACGTTGCTTTGGTGATAAAGTAGAGCTTTTAAAAAGAAAGGGCGAAGTTGGATAGCCAAAACTGGCGGAAGTTACTCAACTGCATAATCACTTTGCATGTATGGAACCTGCATAATGAATATCTTAAGAAAGAAGATGAAGTAACAGCGATGCAATAAAGAAATTGTTAAAATGGTAATAACCCGATTAAACCAAAAATTGCAGCCGAACAATTGAAAAGAAATTTCTTTTTCAAAGTAGAAAATCAAGCATAGTTTTCGACCGATCTGATAAATAGACAAAATCCAGTGTCTGATTGCAGCGCTGATCAGAGTCATCCGATATCACGCATTGTCAAACTTCCCAACGAAAGGCTGTAACACGTTGGAATCGCCTTTTATCCGCGTTCGTATCTCCATCGTCCGAAATCCAAGCAGTTTCCTGAACGGTGTCTTGAGAAAAACTAACAAGTAAGACTGGAATGGAGTTGTCGCCGTTAATTTTTGAGAGAGCGCAACTGGACCACGGTGTGGCGCCGGGAAATGTACGGCTTCCAGAAAATCGATTGGCATTAATTTCACGTCCGTTCTCCCTGTAATTGCACCAGCCGAGCCGTTTCTTCCGCCGGTCGTACAGACCTGCAGATATATTTCCTCTGTTCGGTCTGATCGCGAAAGATGGCTCGGTTCGCCCGGCTATTTTTCATTGTTACTCCGAATCGTACACCCTTAACCCCTACCTTTGCCTTCTCATCCCTTCGTTCCATTTTCGTGCACGATAATATTTAAAATAGACCGTGAATATTTAGGTAAATTCTAGAAGCGAAAATATCGGGTCGGCTGGCATCGAAGATATTTCTGGGGATCGGGTCGGCTTCCTGAAAGTGTCTCGAGTAATTCGAGATTGTCGGCATTCTCGAATTACAATATTAGATTTTTCCAGGTTCGAATATGGAGAGAAAGTAATAAGGAGACACGTGAGAGATGTAATATTTTAAAACTATGAAATGTCATATTTAAAATGTTTTTGCTCCGTGCTCTGGCCTGTATAATTTTCCCAAAGTCTCGCGAATCTCGACAATATCGAATTACGAGATAATTGCGGGATCCGAGACGACCCGATCCTCGGAACCCGAAATTACGGGCTCGAGTCGGGTCGGCACGTCGAAAGTTTATCGATTAGGCTGTGCAGATACCCGAAATCGCGGGTACCTAATCTTCGGATCGGGTCGACCGGACCCTGAAACTTTGTCTGATACATAAATATGTTCGGGTAATTTCAAGTACCTGTAATTTTGGGTACTTTTTTAAAGACAAAAGCAACAAGGTAAAAACTAAGCTGAGCTAATTATTATACCGATCATTGTATTTTGGACACTTTATTGTTGTAATATTACGTGTACCCTATGCGTTTTTGAACTTTTTATGTTTCCCATGAATGAATGAGAATCTACAGTCTGTATCATCGTAAAATCTGGGACAATAAAAGCGTGAGGAAAATTTCCCCTATGTCAAATTCGAAGGTTTATCATATTTATTACGCTGGTTGTGAAACACGGGTTGAATTTAAAAATTCGTTTGTTCGTCTCGTTACGTCTGTAGGGACGCAGGGGTGCGGAATCCGGCCGCGTAAAATGATCGATTGCGTTACGAAAGCAGAACGTTTTTCGTTGTTTTGACGCGTGAAGAGCAACCGTGATGCGGTATAATACCAGTGTTTTCATGCTCTCGCTGAGAATCTGCATATATTTGAAAAAAGAGAAGAAAGTTTTTGCCACCAGACTCTAGATTCTAATTCATTCATGGGAAACATAAAAGTTCAAAAACGCATAGGGTACATAACGCATATAACATATAACGCATATAACATAGGGTTCAAAACGCATATTATTGTCGTAATATTACGGCAATAAAGTGTCCAAAATACAATGATCGGTATAATAATTAGCTCATCAATGTACCGTTTGTTCTGCTATGAAGCTCCAATTTTCTTCCTTAAAGTAGACGCGTTTATCTTCGTTCTTCGTTCGAAGTATCGTGAGCGATCATCGTGCATATGAAGCGTCATTAAAATTGTACGATTAATCGTCACTTATCGATCGATCGTAGTCGAGCGTGGAGAAATGGGATTTCACATTAATGTGGTGTTAGTATGTAAGTTAGCATAAGCTTAGTTTTCTGTTCAGTTTTAAAATCGTCGCGACGACGAGCTGGTGCGGGCCTTGTGAGTCACGTGTACATGCGTGGGTGTTTACGGAGTCCCACTATGGGGGACTGCAGCAATGAGTCACATAAATAAAATAGAAGCAGAGCGAGCAAAAATTTTAAGGACAATAGTTAACGCTCCATGGTACGACAGAAATGAAGACTTACGTACAAATTTAAATATTCCAACAGTCAAAGAGGAAATCGCCAGATATGCAAAAAATTATAAAGAAATACTTATAACACATCCAAACCAGCTGAAACGAATAAAAACATAACAGAAAGAAGACTGAAGAAGAAGCATCCCGCAGACCTCACAATAGAAATACAATAAACAACCTGGAAGATGGAACCCCGCTGTGGGTAACCATCCACATGCTATATTTTATTCTTTAAGCTATAATATTTTACCAAATGTCCTATTGGACAAATTGTACAAATTTAAATAAATCAAAAAAATGCGCGTGTGTGTGCTTGTAGCGAGTGCTATGCGTTAAAACAAAGCAATCTTCGACAGCGAATGTAAACGACCGGATCAGCGAAAGATAGCGGACGCCCTTCTTTTACATGATTTTTTTCAATGATAACTTTCTAATAATCATCCGCTCTATCATCCATGCATTGATATTTCACTTGTGATTTCTCATAAATAGAATCGAGTTATAAATAATAGATGTAATTAAACCTGTACAGAGTAAATCGCATAATTATCGACAAAAAGAGCAAACGCTGTCATAGTCTCAGCTATTGTCCTTAAGAGCAAGATAAAAGTAAATATAGAATAAATGAAATAAATGCGGAGTATAGTTCGACAGTTTTGCGTAAATTTCGCAAGATTTCCATAGGAATGGCGGGTTACTTTCAAAATCGATGGTCGATAATTAGCGCGATCTGCGAGGCAATCCGATCAACCAAACGGAAGTATTTACCGGTACTAGATCGATACAGACTAATTGTAGGATTATCCCTTAATCTGACAATAACGTTCGATTGGACGGCAACAGGAATCGCGTGATGTTTACTTAATTACCAACCGCGCTATCAATTGCATCAGGAAATGGACGAGACAGTGTTAGCATCCGTGAATCAATGTTTCAAAGGGCTTAGAGGGATAAAAGTTGCAACTGGGTAAGGGTAATTTCCTGAGTACAAAGGCGGCCCAGCTCTAGACGTATGAATTCAGCATAACGCCAAGTAATGCCGCGTTAAATAATGCAACGATTAATCACCGGTGTTTAGAAGCAGACCTCATTTGAATGCCTGCAGAGGAACCTTCAATAGAATCTCCAATTAAGACGATTCAGGGAATCCTTCGAGGAGAAGATCGCCGAAAGCAATTAATTTTTTCTATGACAGTTAAAAAGGAACATACGTATTTTTTTCAGAAATTACGAAGATACGTAAGAGTTTTCTGTTCGTGTCATCTAATGGTCCCATAGAATCTTCGATCAAAGTTGTTATGTCGCGCAAGACATCTGCACTCCATCCCGCGCTGCTTGACAGCCAACGGTCCACGTACCGTCCTTCCGACCATCAATAAATCCAAGGATCCACCATAAAGCTTGAACTTATTAACGTCATTGTTTCAACACATGTTTTCAGTCCATATGTTTGTTCTGAAGGATTTTCTAATCCTGGGAATGTTTCGGTCTATGGCGGAATTTGACATAGTTCAAGAAAACGCATTCGTATTTTACGATACTATGAAGTAGAAATCTTTCACATTCTCTCTGGTGTCCGATCTCTGTTAAGTTGTACACTAGGACACCATTCAATCCGGGAAGAATGATTATTCGACATGAACTTAATGCAGGAATTCTCCATGAACTTAATGCAAGAGCTCTCCACGATTTCCGGTAATTCGATAGAAACTTTAATCAAAACGATTTTGGGATACTTGGAGGAAGACATTGTCGAGTGCAGTGAATTTTAAACAGTTGCACAGACGTGTTTCTACTTCACCACACATGTTACAAAGAAGCCGATACCTGACATTTCAATAGGATTTGCAATTAAGACAATTCAGAGTTACTTGGGAGAAAAAGTTGTCGAGTGTAGTGAATTTAACATAGTTCAAGAAAACGCATTCGTATTTTACGATACTATGAAGTAGAAATCTTTCACATTCTCTCTGGTGTTCGATCTCTATTAAGTAGAATACTAGAACACCATTCAATCAGGGAAGAATGATTATTCGACATGAACTTAATGCAAGAATTCTCCACGATTTATGGTAATTCGATAGAAACTTTAATCAAAACGATTTTGGGATACTTGGAGGAAGACATTGTCGAGTGCAGTGAATTTTAAACAGTTGCACAGACGTGTTTCTACTTCACCACACATGTTACAAAGAAATCGAGGAATTCTTCACGATACCTGACATTTCAATAGGATTTTCAATTAAGACAATTCGGGGATCTTCGAGGAAGCAGTTGTCGTGTGCAGTGAATTTGAAATAGCTGAACAGACGCGTTCGTATTTTACCATACATTACAATGAAGCGTAGAAATTTCCCACGACATCTAATAATTCGATAGAATCTGCGATTAAAACTATTCGGGAATGCTTCAAGGAAAATAGCGTCTCAATGGCGCTGTAAATTTTAAACAGTTGCAAAGACGTATTTGTACTTCATCACACATTACGAAGGAACGCAACAATTCTTCAGGATACCTGATATCTCGATAGGATGAAGACGAAGGATGTTTTGAACGTAGAAGAAGAAGAAGAAAGTTAAACAACAATTTGTTATTATTTACTGCTTTGAATGGAAATGGATTTTATGCGTAATAATTAAAAGGACACGTTAATTTAGCGCAGGTTACAAGAAACGTAAAAATGTTGTACGGCTAAAATTCTCTCTTCTTTACTCGAATAATTTACAATTCCAGTAGTGTCCTCCGATAAGTCTCGATGTGTCCACGAAGCTTTCTGATGGTTTCGAGATAATTAGAAAAAAAAAGCTTATTCGTGCTAATTTCAGATCCACAGATACGAACTTGTTACACAAGTCGGTCACGTATCCGCAGCAAGTTTTGCTCGCTTTCTGGTGGCTCGTCCTCCTTACGCTGGATCCATAACATCCATAACAAAACCTATTCACTGAACGTTGCGAATCACGAGCACAAAGAAACGAAGGAACATCAATACGAAAAGAAGCGAATGGAAAGTTGGTGGTGGAATTCAATAACGATGTAAGGGGAAAAATCGATGTATACTTGGAAAGAGAGTGAAAATCGTTGGTTTCCGAGTCGTCGAGTCTCTTGCGATACCTATGCAAAAATGTTCAGATTTTTATACCAAAAAAAAAAAAAAAAAAGGAAATATTCGAGCGAAGGAAAACCTAAATAGAATTATGTATTTCGTTATCACGTACAAATCTTCCATAGATATACAAAGATCTAACGACGATAAACATAGGAATTATACAATAATTCAACGACTATGTTATCATCCTGTTAACCCTTTGAACAGTCACTGAAATAACATGCAAATGCGAAAGAAAAACGATACTCAGTCTGTCTGTCTGTTTTCAATTTCGCTGCGACTATCTCACGTGTATTTTAATTTCCGATCTCGCGTCTGATCTGAATATCTGAACGTCTTCCTTGCCAACTTGACGCGATTCCGGATTCCGGGTAAGAAGACGCGACAGGGGAACATCGGCACGAACAGAAACGAATAAGAAATTCGCGGCTGGTATTCGATAAAGATGCAAAGTGAAGGTGGACAAGCGGAGAAATCAACGTAGGCTTGCGAAGAAAGTGAAAATCGTCGGTTTCCGAGTCGTCGAGCCTCTCCTGGAGAGCATCTGGTGTCGTTAATTAAGACACGATAGAAAGATAGGGTGAAAAAAAGAAAAAAAGAAGAACGGAGTCCGGAGGTTCGTGGAATAAGTTTGCAGGTGGTAATTGGTAACCTGGAGTACGGATAGCTCTTCTTTCAGAGCCGTCGGCGCGAAAAGTCCCGAAGAAACTCGAACAAAACTGTATCATTCCAGCGAGAGCGCGCATAATGGGCGTTGATTAAATCCGCTTCTAGCTGGGACACCCACTCTTGGATTAAAATAGCGTGAAGCTTTTCTTTCTCCGACCGCCTCGTTCCACTTCTCTGGCTGGCTTGCCCAGGTCCCGTTTCTTCCACTGTGTTACCCTCTTCTCTGCCTCCCGGCCACCCGTCGCTCGCTTCGAAACTTTTCTCTCGGCCGATCTTCCGTTTCGCTTTCCCGCCAGCTGCCCTCCCCTTTGCCCGACGAAACCTCTAATTCTTTGCGTTCCCCGTCTTTTACTTCCTCCCGCCTCTTTTTCTTGTCCCTTCGTGTTTTTCGTTTTCCTATATATTCATCGCGTGCTATTAGGAATGACGAGCACGTCATCAGGACGTGGAAGAAAATAGTTGGAATTCACTTACGAGTAGCGATAATAATTACTATTGTTATACAAATTATTAGAAATTGTACGTAATACATAGTGAACACGTTATACGAAGTTTCCACAGACTGAAACGATAGTCTGTTCAAAGTAGAAAAGTCGCAGGAATGTTTAACCCTGCTGTCCTCCTAGCTTCCTCTGCGCGTTCGTATCTCTTCGGATATCTGCTTTGCTTCAACTACATATTTTATTCATAGCGTGGAACGTACGCAGAAGGTAGAAAAATTCGATCGTATAATAAAGCCAAACGTTTGTAAACTATGTATATTTTAATAACATCCATCGAAATGTAACATCCATCCAGGGTAACGGAGAACCGAGAATTGTTAAACACGTACGGAACATGTTCGCTGTAATACAGACGCGATTAAGGTGGTCGTAGTTACCTGACGTAAGTCAACCAACAAATCCGATGAAAAGGAGTACACACGTATAGTTGTTGTCACGCGTCACGCGACGATGGCATCAAATCCAATTTCTCTTTTCTCTTTGTTAGTTTTTCACGTTTTTTGTTCTCGCATATATTTCGGTAAGAAGTCGAGGACAAAAGTTTCCAGGTTCATGTCACTCGGAGTTGAGTCGCGAGTAGCGATGGCATCGAACGATCAAACGACTGCGTGTTGTACTGGCGAATGCAGGACAAAGTACCGATAGCAAAGTTCCAGTTTATGGTATCGAATCGTTGTTCGTTAGAGAATACGTTTTACTCTGTGCATTTACAAAGCGTGCGTTCCGCAAGATTTTGTACATTAACGCTAAATGTTTGTACATTATATCCTTGTATCTCTTTCGTCAAGAATACTTGTCGGTATTTTGGTATTCGAAAAAATGGAATCTTGTAAAAGCAGTACCCGAAACCTGAAAGGCAAGAAACGATGTATCGCAAGTATCGATATACAACGTTTTTATTAAAAACTATTTGCGAAGATTCTGTCTCATCTGGTTTGGTCCCTGCTTCGTCTATTCTCTTTCATTCTGCCTTTAATCTGTTAATTAAGAGCGCAGTTTATCGTTTTTTAAATACGCGTAAGATAATCGAAATGTTACATTTAGATGCAAACCTACTTGCGACGTACAGTAGAGTCTCCCTTTTCATCCGAACACCCGTTATGCGAATATACTAATATTCTACTTACCTGTACACAGCATGTAACATTATACATACATAATAAACATGTACATACTTTGCTGGCGTTCATATACGATGTATTGTTTTCTTTAATCGATCGAGTGAATTCTGATCATAAGGTCATTGCACACTCGTTCATTTCTTCTTTCACGGTACTTGACAGTTTTTTCTTTAATCTTCCGATAATGGCCGTTTCTAATTTTCTAAAGATAGCTTTCTCGGAAGATTTATACCTTATTTTAATACATTGTAAATTAATAAAATTAATAAATCAAATTAACAGAAGATTTTTGCCTTATTCAAAGATACATATGATCTCCTTTTTTTTATTTCCCCATTATTCCTCTTGTTTCTTTAATATACTTACTCGGCCAATAAAAATCCCCAAGGAGCCGTTAATGCCGCGTTGAAAATTAGTTTCTGATATATTGTAGTATCGTGAACAGATTGCCTAAGAAATATCGGGTGGACCATAAACAACGTTGCGAGAAAGTCTAAATGCCGGCAGGCCAAAAGGGTCTGGAAACTTCAATGGACCGAGCGGACCATCAATGTGTTGTCGGTCTTTCAGTCGAATAGTTACGCGGAAAAAAGGTCTACGTGACCATGGCCGCCGATGATTGCGAAGCACGTACGTGGTGGGGCTGTGAGAAAAGACAAAGGGACGCTTAACCCCTGAACCTACGATTTACCTTCGAGAATTTTGGGCTGAAAACGTAGACAAGCTCGCGCAGCCTTCGAGTCATTCTCTCGACTTGTGTAGTATAATACTATGCCCGTAATATTTACGTTTGGCCCGATCATCGTACTACGGGCTATGCCCGTAGTTGTAGGTTAAGGGGTTAAGGGAGAAAGACTAATGAACAGTCAGTAGTTAGTTGAGAAGTCAGAATGTTGTCAGCGTCGTCGAGGAGGATGGTCCGCGTGAAAGAAAGCGTTGGTGACGACAGTTGTGAATTAACTATTTAGCTGTCTTAGTCATAGCACGTTACTGTATTTGGTTCACGTTAAATAGCCATAGTTTCCTGTTTAATTCATCGCAAATAGGTCTATCGATAAATTAAAAAATCCTACAATATAATATAATTACATTGGAATTTTGGGCGGTTGACGAATCTTCACTCGAATTGGCCATCGTTGTTATGTATTCTAACTGATCTTTATTGGTACAGACGCGATTATTACAGGATTTAACAAGTAGTAGCGGCGGTCGTACAATCAAGACGTCGATGACAATGATTTTTGGTTCGATAACGAATCCACGGTCAACGGGATGACGAATGCCATGTGATACACGATGCTGGCGTGACTCAACGTACAAGTAGAACTTGTCTGAATGATCTGAATCGCAGTCCAAGTGGAACTGCCCTTATATACTCCTCTCCGTACCTCTCGCGTCAATCTTTGTTTTTAAGGAGAGCTATATAATTACTCCATACCTGTGTCAGGTACACGTCCCCCGTGATCATGATTACGTTCAGTGACCCGTTATGTCACTTCTAGCCCAAGCCCACTGTCATAAACCTCGGGCAGCCATACTCGGATAAGAACATTCCAATTGTTTCTCAGTTTTATTATTTAAGTGTATGTATAATAAAAGTCTGGCCTAACGTATTGGGGACCTTCCCGAACATTCCCAAAGGAAAGGCCCCGATGTCCTTTCATCTCCTTTCATATATGTAAGATTTAGAGCTGTATAGATTGATTACGTCATGAGATTTAGCGTTGATTTATCGAGATTTATTAGATTTAATGCTGTCGAGTTCTTTATTTTTACAAAGCATTGCTTCTTTTGCTTTTATTAATTGTAATTAATTAAACATTGGGACACGCGGATTTCCGCGTGCGTCCTTGTAAGGTACGTTCCGTACCTGCGGGTGGCCTTCAGTTTGCGAATGGTCAGTTCTCACTTTTTCTTGTTGTAAGTTGTCCTCATTTCTTCACAGAAAATTCTTCGAAATATATAGCTGATACACCGAGGTCGCGAAACACAGTATCAGATTCATTACAAATCGATGGTTTCATTACAAATTCATTACAAATCATTACAATTTCGATCATCGTAATGGAAGCAGAGAATCGGCCAATCCGGGGTGGCGATATTAACCGAGACGAGAATTTACAACTCGTTGACGCGTCACGTCGCCAACACAGTCGCACATTGAGAATTTGGTATAAATATCTAATTATTGAAACAAAACGCGATATAATCGAGAGACTGGAGAGCGGTGCAAGTTGGAGGAATTTAGCAAAAATGCAGAATGTTGGGAAAGTCACGATCACGGGCATTAACGAACGAAAACATGACACTGAGAATTATCCAATTATCCGATATCCATTATTCCGATTTTGGCAACAATAGGAAAACCTTAAGTATATAGATATTACGAAATGCTTTCATGCTGCACACACGATAAAAATGAAGATTTTACACAGATGGGTAAGGCAAACGAAAGTTGACAATGAAGAGATGCTTTCTCATGTCGAAGCATTGATGGTGTCACGTCGGAGACACAATAAATCACGAAACCGATAGATCGCCGGTGATATCCTCGCGTCGCAGTTCCAACGTTTCACGAATAAAGCGAGGAAATTGAACTTTGTATATGATGATAGAATTTATTATGCAAATCCAACGGAGTTACGGTTCAAAGTGTTACAAGAGACTGAGTCAAAATATTTTAACAGACCGATCGGAGCGCTCATTTTGGAGGGTTTTTATACTGAGGTTTTAGCCTCTCTGGAGAGGTTGTCGTCTGGTGTATGTCAGAGACGCCTATTCCTTCATTATTGTTTCGATGTCTAGCCTATCCTTTTACTGTTTTTGAGCGGGTGGTCCTCTTGAGCGTGTGACAATGGCATTCGGAAAAGAATTTCCATGGTTCTCATTCGAATGCAATTCCATGCCCATTGCTTCGGAGAACGCCAACACCTTTTTGCCGGAAATGTCTCGTGTAAACTTGTGGCACAGTAAGCGGTTTCACGTTGCTTCTGTGTTCCCTTTTAAAACTATGTTTATACGATTATCGCGTATGCGTGAAATACGATATATTTATATGAAAAATATTGGACTGTAAGGTAGGTATTTGTTCATGAAATGTAAAACGAAAGAACAAATATTGTTATTATTAATTTGAAGTAAACGATAGAGTTAGCAGATGATTCAACGCAGATCCGTTTGAAAAACTGATGTCAAATTTTGGAATATTTCTCACGGTATTTTGATATTGGCTTTTCCCAATAAACAAGAGTGTTTCGATTTTGCAATTGTCAAGTGCAAATGCAGAATCGAAACACGATCGTTCAAACCGAAAAGCCACAGTTTAAACATCTCACTATGGTGAAAGTGTGAAGTTCAACATTTCCCATAATAGTTTAATGATTTATCAAAAATACAATTAGCAGAGTGAATTTCTGTGATCGTGAGATTTCGGTTAACAGCGTCGTTCATCGAACGTGTTTTCTATCTATCGCATTTAGCCTGTAAAAAGAATTCAAATGTCTCGCTCGAAGAACGGTCAAAGCAACCACGAGTTGGCCATTATTTTTGTCCGGTGCAAATCGAGCTTTCCGCAGGTCGATAAAAAGGGCAGCGGAAGAATCGGGGCGCAAGGGCATTTGTAAATGAGCCGATGAGAAACGAAATGACGTGCCGACGATAATTGAAAATTCCTTCATCGACGGAATCGAACGTGTAATAAAATGGATTCATTTAATTTAGCGGACAAAAGAGCAAAAGGATTGACCGTGATGCGTTTCACGGTGTAATAGATTGCTAGAAGTAAGCTGAATTAATGATGAAACAGGAGAATTTAAATCCAATCGAAAAATTCTTCGCTTTGGCATGGATTCGACTACGTATAGATAAAAAGTTCGCAACAATAAGAAATAAAATATAAGAAATAAATAAGAAATAATAATAAGAAATAAAATATGACGAATAATTGATAGTCTAGTTTAGTTCATAGCGACGAACGATGTTTATATATAGTTTACGTTATCTTTCGGTTGAATTGTGCAATAGTTAAAATAATAATCGTTTTCGTTATATTCGCAAATGTACAATAAATTTCTAAAAACCAGGCGCAAGTACAGCGTGCGTAAAAATATGCAGAAAGCTTGAACAAGGTTCTAAACGTTCTAGTGCCTTTATAACATCTTCCTTTACAAATCCAATAGCGATAAATTTCTAATCTTATGGATTTTACGTAATGACATTTTACAAATTTGATGAAACGCAGCGTATAAGCCGATTAAAATCAATCTGCACAGACAATAATATGAACCGAGTTAGAAATCGAATGCTGAATTACATGGAATAGCATATTGTCGACGATATAATTATTAGGACGATCGACTGTGAACATTTTGCTAATTAATCGGACCGGATAATAGAAAATCGACAACCAGGAATCGAAATGTATTTCACGCGCGGCCACAGACCAGCAAATTCGCATCGCGATAGCCGATAATTTTTCGGATAATTTTTAACGAGTGTTAGGTTTCACTATGTGAAACGTACGGCCGGTATTCTCATTGCAGAAATGCTGGAAAATACGATGGCATTTTTCCGTGCTTTGCTCTTCTTTATTTTATTTTACACATAAACATGTAATACACATTATAATACAATTTTCATTCCTTTTTTCTAAATATTCGCCCATTTTGTTGATATAAAAGCATCGTACGTTTGTCAATTATTCTCATCAGACACGAATACTTTTGTATACGCGACGAAATGAACGAGATATTTTGTTCAAGCGTAATACTCTCTTAGCTAAAATAAACACGAATAAACTATAACGTCGAATAGATTTGTTGCCATCGAAGAAGACTTTCATTACGCCGTTTCGCTTGCTTTCAACACGATTTAGATCCATTTAGAAGCCATACTGATCAGCCGCTTTAATATTAATAACAGAAAGTCAATTTACGATTCACTATTTTGTAATTGAATGTTAAACAGTAATAGAAAAAATATCTTTTCTCGAAGAAATTATAATATACCGAAATTCATACATATCAAAATAATACGTCAAAGTTTCGTTAAAAACGAACTAGATCTAGCGCGTAAAGTTTAAAATTCAGATGCACAAAAGCCTATTTGAAACGGATCGACGTTTACGAGCCGCAAATGGGACGTCTTCTCTCGGATTGAAACTCGAAGCCGGCCAATTACGAGGCCACTTTATCATCGCGACTATTACGAAGAATTTTAAGGGTCGCTAGAAGTGGCGAAGATAGCGATAACGATTTTTATCGAGGGTAATTGCCGACACGTGAAATTCCTCCAGCCTCCCCTTAAAAAGCCCATTAAATCACCTTAATCTTTAATATCTCAGATACCGCGAGAAACGTTCGAGGAATCCGTTTTCAGCCGACGGCCAATAAAATGTTCTCGAGTCTAATCTCGTGTAGACTCGATATCCTTAACGAGCCTTTGGAAACGACAAATTGTCCGCGAAGCTTTCAGCAAAACGCTGTAGAACAGATTTTCCTCCGCCGGATTCGCTTTGAAGGACCGCCGGAAGTCGCTTATGATCCAACCGCACGATAGATTATTTCTTCAACTTCTTATTGTTAGTTGCACTTCCGTTTGATTCCTCGGATAGCTTCCTCAGCCGTGGCACAGTAAATCGCTGATACTTCATCCTCTCGAACGATGTTATTTAGTTGTAGTTTAATCTCTTGATTGAGAAGAAGAGGATCTTTATTGCGAAGCTGGTAGCTGACGAAAGTATTTGAACATTCGTAGAAAGCTATTGTTGTGTGTGTTGTATAAAATGCAACTTTTGTAATTTTTTTTGGCGCTACAACGACACTGGATTGTATTGGTAATAGGCTAAAATAGGTAGAATATTCGAAATGTAGTTCTTATTGCAATATTTAACGAGTGAAGGAAACGTATCTCGTTAGAAAATATTTCTAATTGCAGCACGTTATATCTTCCTCGCGAAGAGATCGGAAGAACTGAGTTTCTACCAGCAACAGTCGACACGATCGAAGAAAACACATTCTTTCGCTGTTCTCCATAATTTGAGGAGCATTTGGTGCTGTTAGAGGTCTATCAATGGCAAACCAAATGGTAAATAGATTCGTTCTCGTTAGAAAATATTTCTAACCTCAGCGCGTTATATCTTCCTCGCGAAGAGATTGGAAAAATCGAATTTCTACCAGCAACAGTCGACACGATAGAAGAAAAACACATTCTTTCGCTGTTCTCCATAATTTGAGGAGCATATGGTGCTGATAGGAGCCTATTAATGGCAAACCTAACTGCAGCGCGTTATATCTTCCTCGCGAAGAGATCGGAAGAACTGAGTTTTTACCAGCAACATTCGACACGATCGAAGAAAACACATTCTTTCGCTGTTCTCCATAATTTGAGGAGCATATGGTGCTGATAGGAGCCTATTAATGGCAAACCTAACTGCAGCGCGTTATATCTTCCTCGCGAAGAGATCGGAAGAATCGAATTTCTACCAGCAACAGTCGACACGATCGAAGAAAACACATTCTTTCGCTGTTCTCCATAATTTGAGGAGCATTTGGTGCTGTTAGAGGTCTATCAATGGCAAACCAAATGGTAAATAGATTCGTTCTCGTTAGAAAATATTTCTAACCTCAGCGCGTTATATCTTCCTCGCGAAGAGATTGGAAAAATCGAATTTCTACCAGCAACAATCGACACGATAGAAGAAAAACACATTCTTTCGCTGTTCTCCATAATTTGAGGAGCATATGGTGCTGATAGGAGCCTATTAATGGCAAACCTAACTGCAGCGCGTTATATCTTCCTCGCGAAGAGATCGGAAGAATCGAATTTCTACCAGCAACAATCGACACGATCAAAGAAAAACACATTCTTTCGCTGTTCTCCATAATTTGAGGAGCATATGGTGTGGATAGGGGGTCAATATTCCTTCTAAATTTTTCTTCCAAATTTTTCTCGGTGTATTCATGATATGTTCATCTCACGTATCTCGTAATACATATCGTAATTGTTATACTATCATCATTTTAACATTCCCTGGAATTCTAAGAATCCTTATTCTTCCACATTCTTTGATTTTCTCTTGTTACTCTACCCCGCCGCAACTACATCTCAACTTGAAGACCATTTCAACTTCAGCACTTTCGCCGGCTCTTCGCAATCCTCATTCCTCTTCACACGCAATCAACTCCCAAAAGACCAAAGGGAAAAAAGTCAAGAAACCCGAACGATCCATCAAAACCGTTTTCCTAACGCCAACGAGATAAATCTTTCTGACCATGCTCTCCCTTCATCGTGCCTAGAAACCCTCGTCTACATTCTTCCCTACCCCCCTGCCATCTGCGGGGCCGAAAAATTTATTCACCCCCTTCCGTTATTTCCGGAATTAATAAGCGTTTTCGTGGGATCGAGCCGAGAATACATAAATACGATCGAGCCGGTGGTTTTAACGGGCGCACGTAAAACCATGGTGCGTCGGTGTTGTTTTACAGCTCGCGATCTCGCATACTATGAGTCTAACTCTTACGAGTTTTTTCTTTTTTCTTGTGTGTGTGTGTTTTTTTTAAATAACATATTCTTTGGATTTAGACGATGGAACAACGCTTGAAAATACCGTGTTCGATGTATAAGTGTACGAAGGATGTAAGTAGGTCAGAAGAAGAAAAATATGTGGAACATGGGAGGAAGATTCGAGCGATTTCGATATAATAAATGGAAAGAAGAGAAAAGAGTTAAGATAGCTAGGATGATCGACAGGAAGTTATTCTACGTGGGAAATTAAGTCGAAAATGTAGGGTAAATTTATCATACGCGTGCACCAGGCGGATTTTTAACTAGACACGTTCAAACTCCATCTTCTTGGAAACGAAGCCTTACACAGAGAAACGTTATTCTACGTTTTCCACTTATTTTCACACGTGGAATAACCTGCCGCTGATTATTTAGCTCTGCCCAGCCTGAAATCGTCAGAATGGGACAGTCACGTTCAAATATACTTGATAAATTTTCAAACTAACTCGTTTCCTCGAAAACTAAACCGGCAGTGAAACAATTTTCTTCCCTATTTTTGTTCCTATTTTTCCACGAGGAATCGCGTCGTGCCCGCCTTTACGTGCAACTCGGTCGGACTCTGTGCACATACGTGAACATACGATATATGTAGCGAATAACTTCCTTTCTAATAGCCCGAGATCCTGAGATACAGATAAACAACAATTGCAACAAGGTTCCAGCAGCTCATTTTACTTAATTTGTTTGCCGATTGTTGTCCCTTAGCTCTGCGGATTTGGCGCGGCTGAGATTATGAAAAATTCTACGGCTGAAAATAATTCGAGAATTTTGGAGAAAATCGCGTCGTGTCTATCATTATTTCGACTCCTCTTTCAGTTCTCGTGAGTATATACGTCGTGAGCGTAAAATTCTGACGCGAGTCAGATTATCAAGATTCTAAGACCAAAAATAACGAAACTACGTGCGAGCTCCGTTCACGGAAAGATTTAATTTAAGAATCGGGTTGCATCCATGATTTCCAGGACACGTTCTCTCGGTCACACACGCTGCGAGTCCGAATCTTCGACACGAGTGAAATGACAAAAAGATTCCATGTCCGATAATAGGATAAATCATCGAGATTAATAAAGTTTGCTTTTAATAAAACCTTCGTTCTTAACAAAAGATCGACCTTTTGCATTTCTTAAGCGTACCTATGTTCGACTAATTTCCAACAGTATTAAAGTTGCGATCAACAACATGGAGAGTGCAATTTTCCCTTTAAATCGAATTCGACTATTTCTCTTATTTTCGTAGAAGCTGCCACGCAACTTTTCTAATTTCACCCGTTCCATAAACACGGTAGGTCCGTGATATATACGAGGAAATCTCACGGGAGAGATGTCATGGTTGGCTCGCTATTCGTGCAGATGTTAATGGCGTGAAGCAGCGCGTCATATGAAACGACGATGGACGTTTCCGCGAGGATCGTCGTTATCTTTCGGTAACAGGTCCCATAGGGCGGCTCTACCCGTCGATAACTTTTTCATTCTTCGTTTCCTTTTTGTCGTTGCGACCTTGGCCCCTTCCCTCTAAGAGAATCTCCCCTCGGCTGGCGTTAGGTTGCCACTGGACCTCGTTTATACGGTACGCTTTGTGGATGATGATGTACGAGTAACGACCGGATACAAGAGAGTTCCATTTGTAGAAAACGAGCTTTCGTACGGGTTTGGCTTGTTTCGCTTGTTTACGCGGCGACACAATTAGGGGTTGCGGGCGTGGAGCGAAATTTTGATGGGATTGTTATTAGGGTTGCGAGTTCTGCTATAGTAGCGGGCATTTCATCGTTCTGCTGTATCAGGAAATATTGACAGAGGACAGGTTTTCTCCACTTAAATGTCGTGTACTTTTCAGCTTTGCTTCACAAGGGTCCGTACGTTTTAAGGTTAAAGCCGCGAAGTGAAATCTCGATGATCTTGTTATCAATCATGCGAGAGTTCTTGCTCGCGCAGAGGACCGTGCGTTTCATCGTTTCGATGTATTAAGAAATATCGAGCGCGTACAGAGCTTTCGAACTGAAATATCACATATCCGTATTTCTATGCGGAAAGGTTCCTTGTTCTTTTTTCTTCTCTTTTTACCTTGCAGCTTGCCAGCTTTTCCTCGACCTTCTGGAGCTTTTAACTTTTTCATGCCTTGGCGTTTCTATTTTTCGTCCCTTCGACTTCCTAAACCTTGATAAAACTGCTCCACGACCATTTAAATTTTCATCCTCTTTCAAACTTTTATTATCTTTCCGACAAGAAAATCCACCGTTTAAGTTGGAATATTTTAAATTGTCCGAAACAACGGATACTTTGATGTTGTTGCGTTCGTAAAAAGACAAGTTTCTGAAACTTCGAAAAGTAACAATTGCGTTACTCGAGATATCGCACTTTCATCTCTCGGGGCTGGAACAGCCGCGTCATTTTTCACGCTCGGGGCCGCTTTCACCGAAACGTCTCGGTTGCCAGAATCTCTGGTGTGTTATCAGGAACGTTACCCTAAGCGTTTTCTTCGGTTTACAGCGGCTCGTTCCGAGCTTCTTATAAAAGCATGCACACGCAGCAACAACTGGCTGCCCGTTCCTCTTTGTAAACGGCGTCGTTCCGTTTAAACGGCCTGGCCGTGAGCTGGACGCGCTCGTCTGCCGCCTTTTCTCGCTTGCTAAGCTCCGTTCCCAGTCGTGCTGGGATCGTGTCGACTCGAGAAACGGCGCGTTAAACGCGCGCCAGGCAAATTAAATGAACGCAGCTTCGTGAAAATCAGCGCGCATTCGCCCGTACACGCGTTCCAATAGACACTGAAATGCAAAATGCTTTGCATTCGGACTCTTTTGCTGATCGGCTTTGCATGTTTCCCAACTGCTTTCATACTAAGTTATTCAACATACAGTGGTATGGCGAAGCTTTACGGATACATTATGCGAAACTGTCCAAAGTTTCGTTTGCTATGTAATACGACTATCGTAGATACGACTAGCTGTAACATTATAATAGCAAAATTTCGAGGCAATCCGAAAGACTATATAGAAGTTACGAGACATTTATTGGAAAATGTACGGCGAAAAATTAGTATACGACAGGAACAGTAGTTTTTAACGCGCAATTAGCGTTATAAATGATCTCATTAAACACCGTGGCTTGTTAACATAGCGAATAATTGACCGTTCGAATTGCTGGATTAAATTAAACGTAATTAACGATTACACACGTTGTTACTTGCTTTTAAAAAAACACCTACGCTATTTCCAAGAATCGTGCAACGTACTTTCAATATTTGATCGAAACTCTGGATGATTTCCGTATAGCACACGTTGCTACTTTATTTCTCAACAAAGTTTACCATATAATAAATTATATGATATTTTTCTTACCTATCATTGAAAGAAATCTACGACATAATAAACGCTAAATACAAGAATTGTAATACTTGTAATACTTATATCCGAGTGCTGGCCAAGGGATAATTTTTGTATCCCACACGCTGTTACTTATCTTGCAAAAGAAAAATCTACGATATAATAATTTGCACAAATTGTACTTGCAATATTCCTATTGAAGTTCAGTGGACGTATATCTAATTTAAACGTTCGCGTACGAAAATACCTAAATTCCCGGCTGATATTAAACAACGAAATGAACATCGGTGCGCAGAGGAGTTCGATCCCGCGGTAAACGACAAAGAGGCAGCGACCTTCTATTTTTCTCGCGGCGAAGCTGTACGTAGGGATAGCACGGTGTGCGACAGCCGCGCTTTTTCGAGGATCGTCTGTAGCCTCGATTTTAACGAAGCCGTGCGCGGCATAATAGCTAGAGAACGCCGTTCAAAAAACGCTGACATACCGATAGTCGCGTTAGCTTCTAATTTGCGTGATCAACGCTCGTAGCAGCCAGCTACTCGCCAATTCAACGGACGCCTCTTGTCCTCTCTCTGTACCTTTATTTCTCTCTGTTAGTCGGCTTCCTCTATGCATATCGTTCCGTCATCGTCGCATATTAATCGAGTTGGTTCGCACAGATATAACGTGGCCTGCTCCATGGAAGAAATATAACGAACTCGTGGAATTGGTTAGATACGTTCAAGCATATCCGCGTTCGTAATTATCGGAGCAGCTGCCAGCTTGAACAGACGGTTCGAGTTGAGCCAAACCGATAACGATATCGATCGATTAAAATTACCAAGCAGCAGATTGCGAAAGTTATTGGTAGGAATTTTAGAAGAAACGATCGTCTGTCGAGTCTTGTATAATTTTTCGTGTCAAATTCGTTTGAAATTCGATTGAAGGATCGAGGACGAATTGAACAGTTGGAGGTCGGAAGCAGAAATTTAATTACGCAGGAAGAAATAAATAGTAACAGTAATTAATGCTTGACAATGAAGAAGAAAATGAATAATATATTATTGGTTGGGTTTTTTTAACAATAAACGATTGCCAAGGCGTCGTCAATTCGCGATTATTGGCAAAATTTATATATCGTTACTACGATCGATCACGTTGTTCGGGTATAGGTACATAGTCCGTTGGATTATGGTAGCCTACGTATCGGAAAATGTCTGAGAAAGTAAATCGATAAGGTATCTGGTGACTCCTAAGTAACGATTGATTTTGTTTCAACTATATAATACCATGGCGACGCACCATTTGCGGGTTGCAATGAAATTGATTCTGTCGGTTCTCAAAAAGCTCTATCGGCCGGCAGACAACGGATGGGAAATAATGGGAAAAATGTGCGCGAAGATAAAAATTTACATCGGTTTCCGGGCATCGACCCACGTCCCTCTTCGACACTTTAATTTACCTCGGTTCCGATCTTCCTATATTTCTTCGATCGATTACACGCAGATCGTTTTATAAATGGCACCGCGCGTAATTACACTCGGTCCACTTCTATCTTCCTCTTCTGCTCATAATCTTTTTTTTTTTTTTTTTTTGAAGCAAATCGATTCCATATTATCGATGAATATTTCAAGAGCGGAAGGAACGTGGACGTTCTTTATAATATAATAATTAATTGATTCATCTGTTTGTACATCGTACGCTATTAACCGCAACTACTACACCCAAGCTACTAGATGGACAAGATAATAGTTTCACAAGGCCCGAAATAACATTCTTCAAACGTTTTATCACGCTTGAGAAAATCGTACGAGCAAAGGCTAAATGTTGTAATACTTGTGATACAGCCGGTACAATGATGTGTGTAGGATATGACGTGTAAAGGGAATTTGAACAGGAAATGGGACATTTTTTAGAGAATATCAGTCGAAGGAAATTATCTCGTTGGCTCGCAGGGCCACACCGCTGTAATTCCACGATCCTCGAGGGGCGAAAATTCGCAAATTCCATTTCAATATTAATAACATGCTTGCGTATACGGTAGCCCGCGCGTCCACTTTATTATTTCTTCCTCGTTGCTCATTCTTTTGTTCTTTCCTTCTCGTTTATCCTTTCCCGCGCACGTAGAAGATTGGGGATGAAATTTTAACAGTGCGCGCTCATTTACGACACTTGTCTCTCTTGGAGACAGGCGGGCTGGCCTCGCGTTCCATCCGGTTTGTCAATTTTTTCCGAGCGATTCGTTAGGGAAATCGACGCTGCATGGTAGTAACGTGATGGCGTGAAAAATTGCCTGTTCCATTTTCTCTCGAAATTGATAGCTCGATATCGAGAGGTACAGAAAGGAGTAAAAAGGCAAACGAAAAATAAACGGTCGGCTCGCGTAACGAAGGAAAATTAATAACACTTTGTATTTCGCGAATATTTGGTTGCACAGTTAAGTGGAACGGTCGTTTCATTTCGGGGTCTAAAGACAACAGCCAATAAAAAATTTTCCAAGATCTTATCCGCTGTCTTTTTCTTTCCCAAACTAGGTCTTTTTTTTTCTTTAGACAGTTTGCCAATTTTTTAATTGTAGCGAAAACGAGAGAAGGTTGCTGGATCTTCGTTATTCGTAGGAGGATCAAGCCTCTCGTATTTCGATGTTCGTTTCGGAATTTAGATACCTTAGGTTTCGGAATTTCATATGAAATTTCTTTGATTTTTCAATTTGTGTTGCATGAAAATGTAGGAATGTGGATTGTATTTAAGAGAAGGGAATCAATGGTATTTTGCCGTTTTTCGAGGGAACAAGTTTCTTTTTCAAGTAGTATTCTTTGAATTTTATTTTAAAGTTTAGAATTTGAGATACTTTTCATGATTGTTCTTCGCTCGAATTTAGACGTCGCAGTGTGCGTTACATTTAAGAAAGGAAACTCGTTGGCTTTCGCAAGGAACGTATCCCCAGGTTTTCGTCGTCGATTTCGTTCGTTTTGAGATACGTTGCAGCCGACTAAGAAGTAAACGACACGTATTTGTTTTTTCTTTATCGATGGAAAAACATTTTAAGGGGCTGAAAAAATGGCCCGAAAATAATGCTATCGGATGTGGATTTCATTGTTTCTGTTATATAAACGTAACCTTTTCGAATCAAATCGCCGGGAAAAGTTGCGTCACAATGTGAAATAAAAACACAATGAAAAAGAGCAACCCCGGTGAAAAATAAAATACACAATTTACTCGATTTTATTGAACAATTTAAAAACTAAAATAAAATACACAATTTACTCGATTTTATCGAACAATTTTATGAGGGTAAACTGGCCCTTAACTTTATAATAGAAAATCACTAAATATACCGTTTTACAGATAGACGAAACAACGAAAAATAAAAATACAACGATCTGAAAATATCGCCATTGTCTATAAAATAGAGATTCAAATGGCTCACACTGCCAGAAATTGTATTTTCTCGTATGAATGCGATGATAGTTATTTCTATACATATATATAGTTATAGTATATATATATATATACATATTGTTTCTATATTGCTCAGCTTAAATTTCGTCTCGATACCTACGACAAAGTTAAGAGATTGCGTTTGTTATTTTCCATTGTGATGCAACCATTTCCAACTGTTCGATCGGCAAAGGCTGCGTTTATATAACCGAAACAACGAAATCTGACACTTTTATTTTTCAAGGGTTTCATCCCCTCAAAATGTTGTTTTTCCATCGATGAAAAAAAAAAAAAAAATACGCGTCGAATATAACATATTTCGAGACGAATTAAATCGACGAAAGACACCATCTTCCTTGTCAGTCATTCAACGAATGTTTCCATTTCTTCGTTCTCCGTTTGTATTTGCATCTTTCGCTTACCCTACGTCAGTTCACTTTACCGTCTAACATCAGCAGAAAATTCCGATATCTTAACGTATAGGAATTTCAATTGAAAAATTCGGGATACACCGCGACTGATTTACATCCCTGCAGGATATACGACGTATTATTTAAATCACGATAATAACAGTTAATGTGTCGCGTTGAAGCTTGCACGAGTCTGTAGACTTGCGCCTATACCTCAAAGTAACTTGCCAGCTCGTAGCTACCAGAGAGTGACGAGCAGGATAAATTGCACCATTGCCTATTAACCGGTTCAGCCAGGCTAAAGTATAGTCTCAGCCCTTCTGGCTGCATGGAAATTCATTCTTGGCCTCTTTGTGCCACTATGTCTTACAACCCTCATCCTATAGCTTCTGTAAATCCTATTTACGGTTAGCGAGAAAGTAATGTCGGTTTTTAAGCGTACCAGGGTAAACAATTTTAAATGTCTCGTACTTCACCGTTTACGATCAAATTTTACCGGAATGGTATGCTCGTTCTTCGTCTAGATTCAGAATTTAACGCAGACCGACCGCTTTGAATAATCTGGCGTGGAGCTCGCGAGAATTCGTTTATCGAAGAATTATGAAAAATCGCGTAAAACATATAAATAAATGATACGCGGAGAAGAATATTTTCTGGTCAAATCACTCACCGAATATCGAATTAGTACAACGATTAGAACAATAGGATTTATTATTATTATTTACGTTAGAATGTATTACAAATTATTAATTGGAATGTTTCGTTTTAATCTCGCTCTCGTTCCATAAAAATAGAAAATGGCTTTTCTGATGAAAATTTGCACAACATCTAAACGAGTAATTACGAGATCTAATTTTTCTTACGAAAATCTACTCCATAACGTTCTCGGTTAAGACTTGTTCTAAAATTAGTTCGAATTTAGTGTCCACATTTAGTGTTTCAGCACGTCTGTCGCTCAATGGCATCCGCCGCATTGTTTTTCATGGCAACCACCGTCTCGTGGCAGTTAGTAATTATTTAATGAAAATTCCTCTCAAACTCTATACTACGGCATTCATTGGCACGTAGAACGTTATACGATTAAAAGAATACAACATTTTTTAATTATTGTACGTACAGCGTTGTCCAGAAGAAATCCGCAATTATCTCCAGTTAATGACACGGGCATTCAGCATCTTCCGCTGGAATTAATTTGAAAAAACCGTGGATATAGGTCAGGTATGCAGTCAGCTTTCTTTTCTCCTGTCGGAGGAAATATCTGAATAGATGCAAGTAAGAAATAATCAGACGGAGTATGGTGCCGATGTTATTGTCTGGTAAGAAATTGCGGAGAAAACAACGTGTCAGGCTGAACGAGTCAAGGCTGCGACATTATCCTCGGCAAATCCCACATCGACGAGGATTTCACAGGCAACTGTGCACGAGGAACGCGCGATGGCCTTCTGTGCATCCCGGTATGTTCCTTTGGCCGTGGCACGCTGCTGGAATATTTGGGAATGCCGTCTTGCAATAATGCATGCGTGAGAGTTGATAGACTCATCAGCCTGTGAAATCTAAAGCGATCTACGTGGGATTTCTATGGAAATCAGCCAAACGAGGTCGTTCACGTGTGAACCTGGCTCCTCTGATAGTTCGCTTCACCGATCGTTCCAAATGTCAGAGAATTGGGAAATTGCGAAGAATTTTGGCAAGCGTTTTCCGAGAGTTTTCGTTCGGAAATTATGATTTATATTAAATCGGCGCGCGTTTCATTCGACAAAGCGACATCGCTAATTAAATTTTGTCCTAAGCATCCGTCGAGTTGCTGCAAGGACATCGAATAATTCCGTAAGCTACAAAGCAACGAGAGATGGATCGATCGGTACAACTTTCTCGAGGATTTTCTTGGAATTTATTTTTCCTCTTTCGTGTCAGTTTCTCGCGATAAATAAATCGAATGAATGATTTGTTTGAAGAGTTCGATATTAATATCATTTGCAACGTAACGGAACTTAGAACGACTTTATATACTTCCACGTGCTTCGTATAATTCGTATACTTTCCCGAAAGTAATATTTCCAATAGAAAAGCGGAAATTCGTTAATTATTTGAAATGCCATGGAATTTGGAAAAGTTGCAAGATTAATTGTAAGTATTCCGTATATAGTATTCCGAGGCAGAGAAATGCGAATTTAGATAAAAGGACACGTATGTAAGTACGACGTTGATCGCGATAAAATTTGCTGCGCGTATATAAAAACGAGAGATGTTGGACCGATGTCAGGTCGTTTGCATAGCCGTGCATAGTTTACGAGATATTTAACAATAAAAATCGCGTTTCACGCGTTCCCACGTAAAGTATCTCGCGCTTTATTACACGCGCAAGCATGACGACAACAACCCAATAACAATGGTAATCATCGAGTTCCCGGATTGGTAGCCTCGTAAATGTTCATTCTTTATCGTCGTGTATATACATTTCTCTTCGTTAAAAAGTTCCCGATCGAGTAATAAAAAATACTAACAAAAGTATAGGATCGAACTACATGCAAGTTCCATTTGAGTAGAATGGCTGGTTTACTGTTCCGTCAAGTTAGACGTCATAAGTGACAGTAGTATAACCCCCTATGGTGTCGGCCATACAGACGTATGCTTGGTGTTTTTACAGAGGGCCAGCTTTCATTCAGCTTATTCCACTTCGATCTTAGCTTTTCAAATAGATTTCAATGGTTCGATCTTCATCGATGTTAGATAGATCTTAACGCGTCTACTTGGATTTTTACAAACGTTTCACTGCTTTCGGGTTTCGATTTTCATTATTAAACAGCTTCCATTGTTTCCATTTCGATTTTCATTTTTAAATAGCTTCCATTGTTTCCATTTCGATTTTCATTTTTAAATAGCTTCCATTGTTTCTATTTCGGTTTTCATTTTTTAAAAGATTTTTTTACCGTTTCTGTTTGGAGTTACATTTTTAAACAGATTTCAATGCTTCGACCCGCCATCGAGTTCTAATCGTCTGCTTCGTTTCGGGCGATGTTTTTGTATACAGTCCTTAAAATGTTATTACGTCGGAAATAAAGAAGATTGATGCTGATGGAAGAGTAGAGCTCCCTGAACAAAGGCTGTTCTTCTTTATTTTATTTTCGTCTTTAAAAGATTGAATTATATATATCAGGTTTCGTGAAACGTTTTGCTAGTTTGGTTTCTCTTTACAAACGCTCCCTTTCTAATATCTCGTTTATACGTAATTACTGTTAGGCGTTAAACGGATACATTATTTCAGTCAATTAAAATTGATTTTCAAAATGGAAACATTTTTCCATATACAAGCCATATCTTTTATCGATATGGGAAGATACGTGGATAAACATTTATACACTGTGTAATCAATTATAATTTGATATCTACAAATGGAAATAAAAATAATTCTGTATCGTATAGCGGATGACGCATACACGAATATAGATTTATTACAGTGTGAATAAAACAAAATAGATAGATAAAAAGTTACATGCGAAATGTGTAGGCAGCTGGATACCTTTGATCGATTTTATACGATTTAAACATAAAAAAAGGTCATCGAATACAATAAACATCACGATAGTTAAAAAACAAAAAAAGAAAAAAAGGAACGTACATCGCTTCGTTACACGCTACCAAAAAGTACAAGAACCCTTCTTTCCCTGCCTACAAAATTTCATCAAATTCTATTTTAAAAATAGAGCGTGAAACGCGGGATATTTTTGTGACCAATTCAATACAATCTTCGTTGTACCTGGAACCATGCATTACCGAAACAAAAGTTTATCCCACTTTTCATCTAAATCTTCAGCCTTGCGCTAGGAATTTTATAATTCACGTTCGTTCGAATATAAAAATTCAATACGCGAATGCCTGGGATTCGTTAAGAATCGTCATCGCTATTTCATCGTTTCTGCTTGGAAGCCTATCTTCTTTCGTTCGTTCATCGTCTCTGGGCGTATTATGCTATCGTACGACGTTGTTGATCCACCGGGCCGGATATTTTAAAATCTCGTACTTTTCACGTTCGTAGTTTCACGCGGTGATACAGCACGCAATGATACGGTAAGGGAACACCAGAGAAATATCCCCGGGCGATTGGGCTACTGGCTTGACGTTTATATTGGCCTCTCGATATATCGGGCCCGTGGAAACCGGATATCGGTTACAGGTGCGCTGCCCATGGTGAAACCTTGTTAATCCGGAGTAATTGAGAATAGATGTGGTTAATGGTTAAAGGAGGGCCGCGGATTATTGCGGTTTGATTTTCGTTACGATGGGGCAAAACTTCGTCAATTCGGGTTAATTAGAAACTCGAGGCAGGGATTAGGTGTATTAATAGGGTTAAACCGAGGATTGATAGCGGTACGATCGAGAAAAGATTGATGATAGCGGCCGCCTGTCCAACTTCTGGTCCCCTTTTAAATAGCCGTGTCCAGATTCTGTGGGTACGCAGCATCCATGAAAATGTTCCTTTCGAAGATAGGACTTATACGCATCTTTCAATGATTAATCGACTGGAATATTGTACTGGGTTGGCAACTAAGTGATTGCGGATTTTGTCAATACCACCTAATGACAAAATCCGCGATCACTTAGTTGCCAACCCAATAGTTGTGAGCGAATAACGATCTAAAGTATATACGCCACGAATATGGTGGAAATTGTTTGGAAGAATTTTAGAACGCGATAACCAATTCACGATTATATGATGGTTTACGAAAGTATTTGAAATGGTAGAAATTCTTGGCGAATATATTGCGTGTGCTGTACAGTTTGGAATTTCATTATCACAACACTGTTAACGAGAAACGATTATCGTGATTGCATTAAGTTTCATCTGTTGACCGATCTGAAAGTTTGAAAGCAAGGATATATATATATATAGGAATTCCAAAATGTTTAGAACAGATATGTTAAATAAATGATATAATCACATATACATATATAGGAATTAGAAAATGTTTAGAACAGATATGTTAAATAAATAATATAATCATATATATATATATATATATATATATAGGAATTCCAAAATGTTTAGAACAGATATGTTAAATAAATGATATCATAATCATATATGTATATAGGAATTCCAAAATGTTTACGACAGATATGTTAAATAAATGATATATTTTTTTGTACGGTCTAAGCGAAGAGTTTGAGGTGTTGAAGTGAACATTTTCTATGTTATAATACAATATAAAGAGATCTTGACGTTCGTGCGATTAAATGGCAGCTTAAACGCTTGTTTAATTCATTCAAATATTCGTTGTAAACCAGCTAATTAAACGAATAAAGGGAACCTTTGTTGGAACGAGTTAAAACAGGTAATTCGATATTTTGTCTGAAGCATTGCTTCTTCAATCAGTGGCGATCCCATCGAGGGCAATATCAAAGTAATTTCATTTTATCGAGGCGATTCTTTTTTTTTTTTTTCTCCTCGAAACAAAAGCTCGCGTGTCTCTCAGCGGGGATGGCAACAGAAATACACGTGACCATTTCTGTCGCAGGAAACGAGATACTGTATCGCGATGAAGCTGGAAATCTCCTGATCTATAATGTCACATCGAGGAAGCCGAGGAAAATCTTAGACTCGAGTAATAACGTGAGTATAACGTGTTTCTCTTCTGTTCTTTTGTCCACCGTCAACAGGAAATATCTCTACTTGTTGAAAAAATAATCCACTTCTTCCTATTCGATATTCATTTGTGCATATATAGAATTTGAATGATATCGATTGATAACGTCGATTGTGTTATCGTATACGTGACGTTTCAAGATTAATTTAGGTCCAATTTCAAGCTACGGATTAAACGAACATATGCAGTTCATGTAAGTGACATGTTTGATTAAAAAAAAAAGAAAAAATCTGGGGCAATTATCGCGTACGATATATCTGCAATATGATTTACACATGATTTGTTTGCGCAGAAATATCGTACGTGCAAAAATAGAATTAGGTAGCGAATCTGTTAATAAAATTACGTGGCTCGACTATCAAAATTTTATTTTTATGAAGAGGATTAACAAAATTTTACGTGACGTGGGAATAAATTTCGCAAAAAATTCTCTAGAAATATAATGTCGTGGGATTAATATTTATTGTGGTCTACGTTTAATTTTTAGGCGCTGATATCGAGCTTCGATCATCAACTCTCAGCCGACCGAAAATACCTTCTGCTGGCCCTCGACTACCAGAAGGTAAGCTACATTTACGCGGCACATTGAACTAGAATCGGGTCTTTATCGGCGCCAGGAGCTGACAGAAATGAAAATTTCGCCGTTATGATGCCGCGGATGGGCCGGAACTGCGAATAAATTTCGAACAGACTGACCGACCAAATTACCTCGTTTGATAGGTTTCGATCAATACTCGCACCTGCTAGTCATTTACATCGGCGAACAAAAGTGGACCAACGATAGGCGAATTGCAAAATCGCTTCTAACATATCCGAAAAAAAAAAAAAAAAAAAAAAAATGGTAAAAGTAGGTGGAGGAAAACTTGAATGCAAACAAGAAGTAAAAAGGAGAAAATTAAGCAAACTCTCGGCGATGAAGATGAACGATCCTCTCGCGATGAGTTCGATGAATTTAATTCGAGTTCCGGCTTCAAACTTTTCCACCGATTCTAGTGGAACCAAGAATTCCGTTTTTCAAGTTTTCTTTCGTCCGAGGGAATTGAGGATTCATTTTCAGAAGTTTTTCTTCGTTAAGCCGAGCTAGGCGATTCCATTTTTCGAATCTCCTTTATTAAGGCGACCCACAACCGAGTTTTGGATCTATGTAAATATGCCAAACTTCACGAGCCATTTTCTTCCAAACTACTTGTCCAAATTGTATAACTTACGCTCGAACAAAATTTTACCGTTCTATTCAAAAAGTCAGAATTTACGATGAAACATCGATTCATCGGTATTGTCAATTTAATATCAAATTAACTCGTATATTTTAATTCTCCTGGTCTCGGGAAAATTTATCCACTCGCAGTTCTCATTATCGTAATCAAGTGAAATTTGTCCAATCTTGTTATTTCACTAACATAGAGAGATCCCCAATTTTTCGATCGTGAGTTTCTTTAACCCTTGTACAAGTGTAATTGCCATTCTTTTATTATATTTATTTCACGAAATGCGAATCAACTTATTCATGAGTCAACTTATTACTGTAGCAAGATTTACGGAGGAAAGCCAGCTCTTTCTCTTATTTTTAAGTTATAAACTGTTCTTTCAACCGCTGACCTATAGTTCCCATTCTTCGAGGAACTTCGTTCACCGTTGCAAGATGGGAATTTCATTTGGCGCATTACATCGGCAACTTCGTTTCTTAGCAAGTTTAACGCATCGATCAGACTGTAGACGTTGGCGTACGTTTCGATTTGAATGTGTAACAAGATAATGGCCATTATGGACTCTTGTTACGGTTCTCCATTTCCTGGTGACTGCTTCCGGTGTATAGCGATCGTATTCGAGCCGGTTTACAAGGGAAAATAAAAGGGCCTCCTTGCTGCGCTATAACGCGGACAGTTGTTTTATCACCCTTGAAGTTTACATTTGCATTTAAATGAATCGAAAGCCGACGCGGCGACGAGAATAGGATCCGTGCTTTTTTTTCGGCCTTGGTTACCGTGAAAACGGTCGGACCTCCGGATTATTTGAAATTCACCGGTTTGGCCGTGGAAAAACACCGAATTTCGTTTTGAGGTTTCGATACCGTTTTACCGCTAACACCTGTCGGTTTGCTTGCTTCGCAAACTCAATTACGTATCTCGTTATTGCAAAATAATTGCGCGATTTGATGCGTTGCATATGAACGCGATCAGTTCGATTTACACTATCGAAACAGGGGCATAACAAAAAGAAATGGAAGTAAAGCGTAAAGCAAATTTACAATGAAAACGATACCTTTTTTAATTCGTTCGAATTCAACGAGTAAACGATATTTCTTCTCCCTGTTGAGTACACGGTGGATTGGATTTCTATGCGATTCTCAAATTTTATCAATATAACCAAGGAAACGGGACATTGGAATATTATTTAGATTTTTTGGATTTTCTGTGTTTTTTGTGCTTGGAAATTTTCATTGTAAATCTATAGAAATCCGCAGTGTGCCGTTGAATATTCGCATATTTTAGCCGACTCGTTGCAGATAAATATTGGCGAAAAATACGTAAGAGCGTTGTCCGGGTACTTTCGAGAAACAGTATATTTATTTAATTCTGATCCGCTTTCCGGATGTTATTTGGAACAATTTCTATGGCGTTATTTCTAGCGCGACTTTTCTGGCAGCCAAAAGCAAGCCAATTTTTCGATGTTTCCGCGCGAACGAGGATTATCAAGTTTTCAAGTTATATCGACGCTGGGAAAGTTTGCCGCGCGTATCACCAGATATAGCGAGTAGACTTTTAGCCCGTATCGAACGCATCGTGTGTGGCCTAGTTCGCCACTAATAAACCGGAGAATGTGCCAGAAATTACTACCCTCGAATATTTTTTAATCGACTTGTCGATGCAGCATGAACTTCCTTCTCTGCCACTTCACTCGCGCAACTTACTTTTCAAAATCGACTGTGCCAAAATTGGGTCCAACTTCGGCTTGGGTTCAGGTTAGCTTACGACCACACTTCTCCACCAACGTTTCAATCTTTTCTTTCCAACCCTCGATGCTCGAGGACGACACGAGACACAAGCTCGATTTAAAATATCGAATTTTTTCGTTTCAACCATTATTTGTAAAAGAATTAATGTAAAAGAAGAAAATTGCAAAAGTTCGTAAAAATTGAAACCGATCGATTCGATTCTTGTACACGCGAATTATCGAAACTCGAAGTTATCTCTGGTTGCTACTGGTCCTATTAGATTCCGTTAAGACGCCGTGTGTGCCACTCGACGTAAATAGCAAAGTGATCATCGATGACGAATGCGACCATACGCAGAATATTGTTGGGACACGTGTTCCACTGTAATTCCTAGCGCAGAATGCCAAAGCACGGTGTGCGTGGAACAGATACACACCAAATACCATATAATGCCTGACATGCATAGCGCCTACGCAGTCGGACGATGGCTCTGGCTTCCTCGTCTCCTCTCGCCATTCAGCGCCACGCATAATCGACCAACAGGAGGTAGGTACCATCCTACACACTGCCTCGGCCCAATTGCATACATTATAGGCCACTGTATCCCAAATCTCTTCTACCCTTCAGCCCTGTCTCGCAGTTACACCTCTCTCCACTTATCTGGTTCTCACAGTATTTCTCTCGGAAGAACAGTCCTTTTGTTTTCTCTAATTTTATGCGTTTCTGTGGAACGTGCGCTTTATCAGTCGTGTACGTGGTTTACTTAGCCAGCTGAGTGTTAGGCGAGAACGTTAGTCGAATATAAAACGCTAACACGTAAAATGTAAAATACGAATAACAGAAGAAATCGGACAACGATGTATGTGTATGAATTTATGAATATTTTTGTAATTGTGTAATAGTGTTTTTCTAATGGTATATATTGCTGTCGTAATTTTTCTTATTTCTACAGTTCTTGCTATAATTTTAAAGTAGTTTCTCACAGGTCTCGAACGCGTTGAGAATTTTCCAAATTCGAACTAAACGCGATTATCTAATTTAGTCGGAGTAGAACGTCGTAATTATAGTTCCAAATGCGTTTTCATATCCAGTAGAATTAATTTCTCGTGGAAAGAACGAGCGTCGAGGGAGGTAGTTGTAAACTTTCGGCTGGCACTGTGTTTGCTCGGGCCGCTGTGAATGCAAAACGAAACAGCGAAAGAAGAAAGGGAAACCGAAACTCTATCCTTGACGCGAGACACCCGAATCACGTTCATTCATCGATCGAAAGGCAAAAAATTCAGCGAATCGCGTGGACATCCACGACGATTTGCATCGAAGTGGCGTGTTTATCGTAGACGGTTCGTTAAGGAGCGGTACGAGGACAGGATGGATCCTCCGGTTGGAAATCCAGCTGGCCTGCACGGTCATACATAACTCAGGATTTCACGTGCAGCGGTAACAGGATGGTCCGCGGATCGTAGCCACTGTACACGCAGGTCGTGGAACCGAAATGCTGGGGCACGGTTCGCGTACAAATGTTGCGAAACTAGAAGCTGAAGAGTAGAGGGGCGGAAAGGGGAGGAGAAGACTGCGGGGGTTGCTGGCGAAATGCAGACAAATAGGAAAAGAAGAGGACACGGACTGGATGAAGGGAGGCTGGCAGTGGTACGGGCGACAAAACGAAGAGAAGAGGCGGAGGCGAGAGCGCAGCCGGTGCAACGTGATTCTAAAATAAATCTATTGGATTTTGAATTTGAATACGGGACACGAGCGCGGCCGACGTTGTATTACGTACAGGAACACGAATAGAGGCCGTCTAAACAGCTCACAGATATTGCTTTTTGAAACGTACACAGGGCCTGGTGCGCGCTCGATGTATGCACGTCGATTGGCGTGCTGAATTTTTTAACTGCAAGGCGAAAGAGCGCGTGGTAATTTCGCTAGATGTACATGTCGATTGGAAAATATTACAGCTTCGTGTTTGAGTTTGTTGGAAGGTTCATGACATGATTAAGAACGATTGCTATTTTTTTCGTCGAGAGAAAGGGAGAGAGAGAGAATTACAATTTACAGCTGGCAATGTTTATTTTCGAATCAATTTCACCGATGTCATATAATAACGAGATTTATCGCTTGTCGAGCTACGCGTGACGTTTTAAACGTCAAATGTGCAAATAGAAATTTGGAAATGAAACTTTTTTAAGCAAACACATCAGCACTAGGACACGTTCATAGGGCAAAAATCTCATATTTAGTGGCGGATACGGTTTGTGTTTTCTTAAAGGACGACACGTGATCATCGTTCGTTAACGTATAATTTTCATTTGTAATTTTGTCGTTGGATCAAAGTCGGTCAGAAGCAAGCAAATGGCCGGATACTTTCTAGAGCTATATATATGTATATATATGAAATCGAAGCGAAGTATCGGTTTTCGAAGGAAGAACTCGGTGTTCTCCACGAATTTTATACGACCCTCGAGGCGTTCTCCAGCGTCTCATCGTCAAAGGATCGCCTGTAATGAGGCTTGCCCCGAGCACTGTCCTGTTTCTCGAAATCCTCTTAATTCGCGCCGGAATAGTCATTTCCAACGGTTCCCTTCAGGTACTTGCTCCAGTTTCACAACTGCGAATATCTCGATCGCTTCCTCCTTCTCGTTTCTTTATCCGTTTATATTTTTCGCTCTATTCTCAATAGTTTCGTGGCGCGGACTTTTATTTGCCAACGGTGCATCGAATAATTTCGTAGACGTTGGTCTAAAAAAAGTTTCGCCCTTATGATACGCAGACGGGGAGAATCGAAGAAAGTTTCGGGATTAAAAAGAAGCGCGACGAACGGTGCTCGGGGCGATATTAGTTAAAGGAATTTCAAGGGGCTGTATTTACGATATCGCCGCGTGATTGCGAGGGAAGCAGCCATCGTGGTAAGCTGTTTGGTCTACCCTTCTGGACGATACGATGCAGCTGCCGTTGAAATGCACGCGGAGACCAGCCAGCGGTTCTCAGCTCTCTCGAATATACCTCGTCGAATACTAATGCGAGGTTTGAAATTCGTTCAGCTTTCCGTGCACGAGCCCGAACGAGTCCTCCCCGCGGTCCTTTTACTCGTTTTCCAATTGAAATTACGAGCCCTCGATGAGCGTGATGTCCGATTCCACGGCTGTACAGCCTGATCCAACATTGGCTGACTTTTCAACCACAGTGCGTCTTTGTTGCGTTTCAGGGTAAATACGAGCGTGGATGCGATGGTTTCAGAATTCGTTTAATACCGTTGTTAATGGCCGTGTGTTTTTCAGGCTGATTCGAGGATTTCATTTGTAGGTTTTAGACGTCGTTGGAATACACAGTACTGTAAGCAATTTTGTACGTTTGTTTTATCAGATATGATCTCGTATTCTTGAATTGATATACGAAAATAACAGCTTAGCTTGCATTCTTTTTCTTGGTGTTTTTCTTGTGTTCGCGTGTCTTAAGTGCCAATTGTAGATTCAATTATAGGTTAGATAAAAATCATGAAATAAGCAAGTAGGTTAGGTTAGGATTGTTCTCTTGGCGTCTTGTATTTGCCTAGCTTAAGAGTATACCGAGAATTTAATTACAGATTGGAGGACAATCGTCAAATTAGGTTAGGTTGGAATTCTTTTGTTGGTGTCTTGTGTCTACGTAGCTTAAAAGTAACTCGAGGATTTAATTATAAGGTAGATAAGAATCGTCAAATAAGCAAGTAGGTTAGGTTAGAATTCTTTTATTGCTGTCTTGTATTTGTGTAGTTTAAGAGACAATTTGAGGATTTAATTATATGTAGATATCATCAAACAAACAAGTAGGTTAGGTTAGAATACTTTTTATTTGTCTCTTGTATCTGTACGTTTTAAGAATGAACCGAAGATTAGGTTATAGGTTAAGCAAATGTCATCAAATAAATATCAGAGTAATCAGTTTTGTACTTTCGCTGCTGAATATAACTTGGTGCTCTTGAGTTGGTATGTGAAGATGATAAGTCAGATTAGAAACGAGGTGCTTAACAAGGCGATTTCTTTTCCTCGGTCTTTTGATATTAAAAGGGGGGGGGGACGGGAAATTGGAGTAATGGGAGTGGGCGCGGCATTACCGGCACGCAATTAATCATAGTGATTAATGCCATCCTGTGCAGCAATTAATGCGTGTAATTAATGACAAATGTTATTATTATCGCCGAGTCACTCGGAGTGAACGATCAGACGTAGTTAAGTGAGCCTCCTCACGAGCGAACGAGGAAACTCATCGATTAATTCGATACGTAAACTCGACCCACAGATCGGCAATATCACATCGCATTAATCTTTCAATTTCCATAACTCAGATTGTTCATTTCTATCTTTATTGATACGATCGAACATGACATCTTTACACGTATTATATCCTCTAGATCCAAATGGCTATTCGTGCTTCGTACTAATCTTCTACTGAACGTATGTTTGCAATAAATGTTACTTCATTTCTGTATACATTTCCATATTAGCTCGAAATTTCGCCGATATAATCACGGCAGTAGTGTTCCATCACAACCCTAATGAGATCTTCGAATGTTTCATGTAACGCGCGTAACATATAGATACGAAATCTTTTTTTATGTAAATATTCAACTACTTTGATCAGCGTAACAACGAAGATGATGTACCACTACGGTGCAAATGACATTTTCAAACAATTTCTCGCAACGCCTACAAGATAGATACGAAATCCGTGTTATGTTAAATATTCAACTACTTTCGTGAATCGATGGTATCCGAATATTAGAAAAATCGGTACGAGCTGGAGGTTCATTGTACCAAATGAATCGCATAAGTAAATTAATCAAAGAACGTCGATCGCACGTGGCAATCAGCGATCGAAACGCGGCCTCTTTGCTTCGCGGTAAATAAACGCGCGCTGGAAAAATAATACTAATTGGAGCGAGGGAAGCGCACAATGGCCGTCTAATGAATTTCCGGTTGCGAGTGTACACGCGTAGACAAGTTTGCTGATTATTGGAATTTTCCATGCGCAGGTTAGCGCCGATAGACAGACAGGGAGAAATAGGGTAAACGAACACAAAAAAGGAGGAAGATAAAAGGATAGGTAGAGCGAGAAAGAGGGTGGCACACGACTGAACACGAATAGAAAGGTTGCCTCGTGGCAAAAAGGAAAGCTACGAAAGAGAATATTGCTGCGCCACCATCCGGTCCTTGCATCATTAGAGGATGCTCCGCTTGCATGATACCATGTCACGTTGCTCGCCGCATAATGTGTACCTTCTGCGTGGAGTTTTATCTTGCGACGTGTATCGCGCGCATTTAATGAAGTCACGCCGACAAGTTTCAAACACCCATGGTGGAAAATCGGTCTCGTGCCGCGATCTCTGCTCGTTAACGCCGTGTGCCATCCCCTTGGTTGCTCGTATTTTTCTTTCTTCGCTTTCCTACAGCACCCTGCTCCGTGTTTTCTTTCGTCTTTTTTTTTCTGGAATAAGAAAAAGTATTTATCGGAGGTTTACAGTAAAAAGAGCTGTTTGACACGGTTTCTTATGGTAGTCTGCTTGATAGATCGGTTTACAGATGTTTTGTATAGCGTATATACCAGATCTCGCTTTTTAGGCTTTTGGAAAATTATTGGCACCTTGTTAATGGACTATAGGTATTAGGTCATCCGAAAAGTGTCTTTCTTTCGCAAACGTGCTTTTTAGTGCAGCTTTATACAAACGTGAAACCAAGTCTGTGAAATGTCGCGGTGTTTATCTCAACAGAACAAAATCGATCGTACGTAATTCGACAAAATATGAAACAAAAAACGTTGTACGTTTATTATTTCCTCATAAAACGAAAGAAACTTTTCGGACAATCTAATACTTATGCTAATTCATACTCTTAGGAATACGATTAACAACGTGGAACTTGGGTAGGAGAATATATGCATTGTTTTATCTAGTAAATTTTAACTAGCGCTATACCTTGAGAAATGTATAAGTGTTGGTGGTCTACCAGCGAGAAATTGCCAAAATTCTCGAATAAAGCGCCAACTTGAGCAACTAACTGAACGCCAATTTTTTGGATATTAAAATAAATGGAACAGGTCGAAGAAAAGAATTCGCGATGACTTGCTGGTACTTTCGTCTTTTAAGCACGCGAATTCAGGCTTACTTTTGCGTGAAACTGTACGGTGGTGGGGGAGGAGGAGCAGAAAATCGCGCGTTATTTTGTAGCAGCGGAACGATAAACGTCGGATGTCGTTATAATGCAGCATAGTCGGTTATCAGCGCATACTCCCCCGACACGATGTTTACACAATGCGTCGTCGTGCTTTTTGCACGTCCAATAAATGTTGCCGTGTGCCCGGCATTAATCATAACGCCGATCAAATTGCAATAAACGCGGGGGAAATAAAAAAGACGTCGACACATAGCGTTCTATCGTACGAATCCAATAACTTGGATCGCTAAAATCTCATTTGCATCCAACGGTATGATACATTTACAATTATTACGATTTTATTTAAAAAGCGGGTAAAAAAGAAAAAAAAAAGAAAAAAAAAACAGCGTGCCACGTTAATTTACCAGCGTCCAAATTTTACGCTATACGTGCACTCACGAATTCAAATCAATTTCAATATAAAAGTTTTACTTCGTTGCATTCGATTACTATCCATACCGATTCGTGAAAATATTCGATCGCTTTAAGCGTCGTTTAGATTTTCCTCGTGTTCTCGGATTGACATAATTCATTTCTATTGTATCTTACTGACGCGACATTTTCTAATCATCTTTATTTCCAAATGTTAGGTTGTCCGAAATGTTTCTTTCGTTTTACAAGGAAATAACAGACGCACAATGTTTTTCGTTTTATATTAGCTTATTGAATTATGCGACATAAAAATAGAAATAGTACGAAATGGATCATACCTAATTCAATAAAATAATAATATAAAACAGAAATTGTTGTTCATGTATTATCACCTTATGAAAGGAAAGAAACTTTTCGGACAACCCAATACATCTCAGAACGCGCGAATAAATGTATCATTCTGTTGGCGGAGAAAGATGCAAAATCATAATGATTACATAATCGGTACAAACTTGTACGTTCTAAATTTATCTTATAAATAACGTTTAGAACGCTTTTATTCCTCAATTCGCACGATCCAGATATCGTTCACGATCCACTTTTGATTCACCAGGGAACACTTGTTCCTTCTACGAAGTCCAAAGGATAGAGTGTCCCTTAGACGTTTTCAAAGGTATCCATTAAGCGCGGAACAGCTAAATGACGAGCAGGGAGGCTATAAAGCTCCGTGTACCTGGTTCTCAACCGATGACCATGAAGATTTAACACTTCTGGTCATCGCAAAGAAGTGCCATCTTATTTATTCGACGCACATCCATTTCACAGAACCGGATTACATAGCTTTTGTTCAAAGTCAATTCTAATCTAGTCACGTTGCCCTGTAAAATCGGTTGCAAATGATACAAGTAATCATCCTTTCTTTCTTTCTTTTCTTATTTTTCGCGGTCTCCTGAACCAGAGAAATGTCCGCCAGGTGGATTGGAACCGTTTTATATTCCGTTTTACGATTTTGCAATTGTAGGACGAATGATCAGAGAGTAAAAGGAGAATTCCGATGGAATAGGTTTTATACTAGCGATTTGTGTGTGATTTCGTGGATCGTTGATGGGATTAGGGATGGCGGAAGCAGCGATTGGATCGTACGAGGGTCATTTTGTCGGTTGAAACTTCCATAGAGGAATTTGTGTTTGTAAGCGAGGTAGAAGAGGTTGGATTCTCGGTTTACTCGCATCCTCAAGTCTTGCGACCGTGTCGTAGATTGGAAGTGCATTGGAGAAGAAATCTCGAGGCGAACCTGTGATCGTCACACTGCTTAAAATAATTAGAGGATTTCTTTCCTGTCTATTTCATCCTTATATCCACCCATTGTGTCTGTATATTCGCTCTAAATGATTGTATCACAGTACATGCTTATCACGACAGGGTAGGCAATTTTTATAAACGCCTCTTGTTTCTGTACGTTTGTATTTAACGATCCTATCGTAGTCAATCTTCGTCGCAGCAAGTGTTCCTCCATTTGCAACGATACTCATAGAAATAAAACGCTTTATCCATGTTCGATTGGATGGAAAGATTGTGAAGAATTTCTTGTTCAATATAATCGAACATCGTTGGATCGTAACATAGACTACTATAGGATCTTACTACTACAATTATTTTATTAACAATAAACTGATCATTGAACAGTAACAATAACAATAAATAGTGAACAACAACGTATTATAATTAAGACAGCTAGATAGTTAACACGAAGCTATTTCTACCAAAAACCAGTCAAAATGACTGGTCTTTTAAAAAAATACGTAATAATAGAATATTTGTATATTTATTGATTTATTACCTTCTTACAGAAGCAATTCCACGTTATTTAGTACATTTTTGGTACTACTAATCCATCTGGGACCATTATCCCTAAACGAAGGTTGATACATTTATAAAATTGTAGAACCAGTCATTATGACTAGTGTGGTATTTCCAGTGTTAGCATCTAGCGATCAATTTGGAATTTTCCTGATAACTGATATCATCATATCGAATGATACGCAATAAAAATTTAAAAAACACGTGGGAAGTTGTAGAAAACGAGGAAACTGGCTAATTGGGGTTCGATAAACAGATTACAGGACCCTTTCACACTTTGACAAGTACCAGTCATTTTCACTGGTATTGGTATAAGTAGCCTTGATACAAAATTATTTTCAGTTTGAGTATATAAAAAACAAAATAAAATTCATTATATTATTCTTTTAGTTATCGTTGCGAAAGCCATTACGTCATTGCGGGAAAGAACTATAACATAAAGTAGGAATTTCAAAACAAAATTTTGTTGAGGTTATTAGATGTATAAAGAGAGAAAAACGCGTGGATAAAGTGTAAGGTACAAAATATATATATTTAATGGAGAAGTGTAAGGTAGGAATACAATTTGAGCTGGTCCAGATCCGCAGTGTTACCTTATAACTGAAAAGCCCCGAAGCCAACGTCGCCTGTCTATCGTTTATGGTCTGCCTTCATGCTAGTCTTTTGTCCAGAAAGACCTAAAAAGACCAGATGTAAAGTTTTCGTAGAAGTGGTGACCACTTCAACAAATTGTAAAACCAGTCGATTTGACTGTGGTAATTCTAGTGTTAATTTGTAACTCTCTTCACCACGGATCCAACGCTCTCTCTCATGTGGACCATACTCTCAACACTAGCAACACTATCTGCCTGACTTCTCGATTCACACTCTCTGGCTTCTCAACTCACGCTCTCTGCTTTCTCCACTGGCAGTGTTTATAGCTCGCCCGATATCTCCTAGGCCTTTCGTCCACGATACTACGCTACATACAACGTGATAAATCTAGGAACAAGGCGATTGAATTTCACGAGCAAATATTTCTCTAACGCGAAAAATCGCAATATACGTAAAAGATTCGTACGAAATTACATCGTCGCCCCGACGAGTAATTATATCGAAGACAGCGATCGATTATTCCTACGCGTCACGGCGGAAAGAGTAAAAGCTGGAACGAAACGCGACGAAGAGAAAGAAATAAGCATTTTGCTCGGACTCTTCGAACGAGACGGATCATTTCGAAGCGTAACAGCTGCATCGTGGTAAAAAAAACACTGTCTCATTAATTCACCGCGGGTCGGCCGATTAATTAATCATTACGTTTGCGGGACGTCGGATGAATGAGCCAGCTAGATTGAAAACGTGCTCCAGCCAGCACGTAACTGCAATGAACTATGGGAAACGGATGACCGATCAATTACCGCGGAAACCCTTTGACGGTGGCCACAAAGAACAACGGACTCGACGCCGCGCCGCGATCCTGGTCGAGGGTGGACGACAAGAAGCCCTTAGCAAAATTCCACCATGGACTCGTCCCCATTAAAATGTCAACGCGATCGAGCGTAACACAAACTGGTTCTGCGTATCGACTTCACCTGAACTTGAATTCTCTTCGTCCTCTTCTTCTTCTTTCCTTTCCTTTTCACTTTTATTTTTCATTCATATCGATTCCCTTTCTTTCATGTTGCTTTCATCTTCATTCTGCTATCTCTGATCCTTCTTATTCTCCTAGTTTTCGGTTCTACGAATTCTTCATTTTTGTTCGTTCGTATATGTTGTTCTGTTCGTCGTTCCTCTCCCTCTACCTTTGATCCTTCTGTGATCTTTAACGACATCAATTTTCCATTCTCTTCAATCTTCTCTTTTCATTTTTTCCGATTCCTCTTTTCTCTCATCTTTTATCTTCTCGTTGTCCCGATTCATTCTACCTAGCTTTGACTATATTTCAATTATAACGCGGCAATTATTTTTTCTATTCCACTCTCTCAATCTTCCTTTATCTTCACCTTTCCCTGTTCCACGACGATACCTTTCCTGCTTCTCCTTTTTCCTCCTTCGTCCATCCTTGCCTCGAACCTCGTTGTTTCTGTATCCTGTAATCACGCTAATCGATCCTCTCTCTTTTCTGTCGCGTTCCTTCCATTTTTTCTTCACCTTCCCTCTATTATCCTGCTCTCTCGTTTTTCCGATATCGGTAATATTCGATCGGAATTATTTACGAACCGGTGTTTCCGCCGCCGAAGCCCCGGCGTTGAATAGTCGTTTCACCGGTGAATTATACACGGGCTAAATGAGATTACGTATAATTTCTGGCGTACTTTGATTCAGTCCCGACGAATTCCACTTCACTCGGCTGCCTGCCCATTTGCGTTGGGTAACGTTCGAGGAGCTCGGCCGTTCCGCAACACCGAGCCAATTATACGAAGCCTTGGTCGAGTTACTGCTACTTCGCGAGTTCAATGGATTTCAACGATGTTTCATCTTTCGCACACATCCTTGCATCCCACGAGTATACTCCGCTAGTATTACACGCTTGATTGCAATTGACGATGAGATAATGTAGCGCGCAACGTACCTTTTATCTTCCATCAAAGCTTGTCGCAAATTGTCATCATAGACTTGCAGCTGATTTGCTTAAACATCTAATATAAAAGATGAGTTTCTTCCTCGCTGGCAAGACCTTCTGCCGACAATTCCATTATATCTTCCGTGGACCTTGACTTCCAACTGACACGTTGCAGACGGGATGGATAAAAGGAGAACGCGGTAGATGTAATCGACAAGTGGAATGCCGATAATGAGGACCTTTCAACCTCATCGTCGAAAAGTTTGCCGGAGCTTTTCGCTTGGAATCTGATCTTACCATCGCGCTGGACGACTTCTAAATTCTTTCCGAAAGAGTATTCAGTGTGCGAGTTCGAATTCTTGTGTGTTCGTATGAAATTTGAAGGTTTTTTATTTATTCTTAATATTCACAATTTGTCCATTTTGGACATTAGGTCGAATTTTTTAGAAGTTGTATTATCATGTAGGTGGCTACCCCAGCGGGGTACCATCCTCGCGTTTGCTAGGTTATATCCTTTGTGAGGTCTGCTGGGTGCTTCCTTTTTAGTCTTCTGTCCATGTTTAAGGTGTTGAACGTTTCCGCAGCTAGCCGGTTTGGGTGTGTTGCTATCCTTGCTTTGTATTTTTCTGCGTATCTGCTAATTTCTTCCTTGACCGTTGGGATTCACAGGTGCCTCCGTATGTCCTCGTTTCTAACGTACCATGGTGCGTTTACTATCGTTCTAAGAATTGTAGCTTGCATTGTCTCTATTTTGTCTATATGGCTCATTGCTGCTGTCCCACATAGTGATATTCCGTACGTCCAGATTGGTTTTATGATCGTTCTATATATTTTTAATTTATTTTCTATGCTTAATTTGGATTTTCGACTTGTTAGCCAATGTATTTGTCTCCTCGTTGTCTGTATTTTGTCTATTATTGATTTAGTATGCTGTTTCCATGTGAGTTGTGTATCTAAGTGGAGTCCTAGGTATTTGACTTGCTTTGTTTGCGTTATATGTGTGCCGTTCAGAAGGATGTTTGGTGGTATCTGTTTTCGCAGCGTGAATGTAATATGGTTGCATTTATTGGGGGTTGCTTTTGTTTGGTTTTCTTGTAGCCACTTTTCTATTTTTGTGATATGTTCTTGTAGTAATTTGACTGCCGTTTCTGGGTTAGTGTGCCTGACTAGTATAGCTGTGTCGTCCGCGAATGTCAGTACTTTGCTATTGGTAGTTGTTGGTATGTTAGCCGTGTATAACGTGTATAGTATTGGACGTAGGACGCTTCCCTGCGGTACCCCTGCCTTGATGTCTTTAACTTCAGAATATGTGTCCTTGATTTCTATTACGAAGGTTCCGCTGCTTAGGTAAGATTTTATTAATTGGTGTATTTGCTCCGGGAATTGTTTCCTAATTGTTTGTAGTAGGCTTTCGTGGTTTATTTTGTCAAATGCTTTCTCTATGTCCATAAAGAGGGCTGTGCAGTATTGCTTGTTTTCTAGTGCTAATTATTATTTCGTTGATAAGCCTGTGCATTTATTCTATCGTGGAGTGTTTGTTTCTGAATCCAAATTGGTGCTCCAGTATTAATTTTTTAATCTCTATTATTGTTTTTATCCGATCATATATTATTTTTTCCAGTATTTTGGAAAATACTGGAAGCAATGATATTGGTCTGCAAGATGTAGTTTGGTGTGGGTCTTTGCCTGGTTTAGGTAACATTTTGATCCGTGTTAGTTTCCATGGTTTGAGAAAGTATTGAATTCTTAGTATTGCATTAAATATTATTGTCATTAGCCTTATCGAAATTCGAAGGTGCAAGGGCGACTAGCGCGCATAATACGCGAAAAGGAAATACAAAATATCCCGAGCTTAATATCTGTTTGTTACGATGTCTTCTCGTTTCTTCAAGTGTATTCGCCGAGCTAGAAATTTACATAAACGGAGAAGAGTGGTTGTAGAAGACACTGTAAGTGCTAAGAAACAAATTTTTCAGCGTCAGAGAAAAGACGTCTTACACGTTGACGTAGCGTAATCCAAATTCCTGAAAAGGAAAAGTGTATCTATAGAAAACTTCGTATACGCCGTCTTTTACTTGTAAAGGAAACTAAACGTTCCATTCATTTGGATAGATATCATTCGTTTAAATAGACAGTTCGTTTCTTCGATGGACTGTAACGTGACCCAATTCGGGAAAAGTGAGCCTGGCTTGAAAAGCGCCGGTAGAAAACACTGCAAGTGCCGAGAAACAGGAAAGGGAAACTTGCGCGTTAACGTAATTGAAATTAGAAAAAAACTAAACTGTATTTGTAAAGAATCCTGAATGTATTTAATCATAAAGGGAATTCGATATTTCATACGTTTCAGACAGCTGGCGTTCTTCTGAATAGACAAAAGCCAAGAAACGAGTAATCAACATTTAACAGAGTATACTTTTATATGCTAGATTTTATATATAGTATACTTTTATATACTTTTATATACTAGGTAGTAGTGATACTTGTATGCGAATATCAGTGTGTGAAAGTTGTGTGTGCGCGGCGTCTCGAAAATAAAGGAATGTAAACTGTTGAGTATGAATATCTGTATCGATGAATATCTTTGAAATCGCTTATCAAATAAATATATAACTATTCTAATATAAATTCTAAGTGTAAATTTAGCGTTCCTCTATCGTTATTTCGGCGATTAAGATCCAAAATTTTCAGCAGTTAACAGCAATGTTTTCTAATTTTCTCTGGAAATATTCTCAGCCTATGAGTAACACGTTCGATAACGTATCGACGATTAAACGATCCAAGAGACATCAAGAAGTTGTTGAACTAATCTTAGAATGGATCGATCTTCATTCACTCGCACGATGTTCTCGGCGAAGGACACTGTTTGCCGAAGCCAATCTATCTCGAAGACGAGATCTCGATCCTCGTTTCGCTGATTCCATCTTCTACCGACGTTCTTGCTAATTATGTTCGCGCATGCTGGCATAGTTCTGTCTCGCAGTTTCCTCCTTAGCCCTCTGCTGTGCTGAATTATCGCGCAGACGTTTCAATCACGCCAGTCAATCAAACATCCGCGGCCTTACGTACTATTTACATTATTAGGCGTAGTCAATTTCGCGATTCGGTAGCTGCAGTTTGTAATTAGAACTAGGCAACGAGGCGTTTAAGTGGACTCTTAGTCATTGGAACAAATGAGAGACGTTGTATATAAAGTTTGGAAATAATCGGACACCGACCGCGACACAGTTAGGATTTTTCGCGTTCCTTCGCTCGTTTCGACCGGTTCGTACATATTTTATCGTCGAAGAAGGAATTTCGTCGCGAAAATTTGAAGCCAACCGTGAAAAGTCTCTCGCATTTCTATGTGAAATGCCGAGATAACTTTGCTTAGATTTTTTCCGCTTAGGTGATTTATTAACGCGCAGCGTGTAAAGAGGGGAAACAAAATGAAAAGAAACATCGGCTTTTAAACATTTTCTTCTTTGGGGAGAACCCGTAATAAATAATTAATTTTCAAAATTTCGAGCTTCCAACCGCGAACGAATTTTTTCCTCTTCCGTGTAAAATAACGAGATTCTGTCAAGAAAGCTTGATACTTCAAGCTGCTTTCGTATCGTCGGAAAAATCTGAACTTTTGCTGTACCGGCTTAAATAGGGATATCTAGTCTGTGTCACCTTTTGCTCGAACTATAAAAAATGTTCGTACTCGCTTAAGCGTCAACTAAAAAAGACATAAAACACGAGATTCGTCCCTTGACCGTTACTTTTCCTAAAAAAATGCTCCCATAGACGAGCGTAGATCTTCTGTAGAGAGAAATACCTTGCTCAGCAGCGAATACAAAGAAAGCTCGTTTTACGTCGAAACCGAACGAAGAAGCGATAAATTTCGTTTCGAACGGAAAGCAACTGTCTAATTGCGCGAGATCCTATCAATTTCGAAATGTAACAGCAACGTTACAATGGCCAACAGACGAAGAAGGTGAAGATCGAATGACGGGGCAGCCGAACCGAACTGCCAAGTTTCCATTAGTTTTAACCAATTTCGAACTTATGTCGGCAGGAAAGGGGCATGCAGTTCTAACGGAATAAACGTGTTCGAAACACCTAATTGGTTTTCGAAAATATTGCGACGAGTTGGATCGAGGCTTGTTTCGTTCGGTTGATTGGCGATGGAGCGGTTGCTCGCGAAAGAAACGTTGATCGAGGCAAGTTCCGAACTTTCTTTCTCTCTTCGGGACGAAACGAAGTGACGAGTATGTCATGCCGAGCGAAAATGCTTGGAATCGCTAGTCGTTGTAAGGGTGTAAATCCTCGCCTCGAAGATTGATTCGATTTAGAGAAAATTGCGCGAGATATCTATCGAATCTTTGTTTCTACGTATCCTTGATCCTTTCCTTCCTTTCCTCTTTGACGTTACCAACTCTGATAAAATCTTCCTTTCGCTTCTGATTCTTTCAATCGACGTTTATTCGACCGCCTTCGAATTCGTCAAGGACCAAATGGCCAAATTCTCTTTCTTTTTTCTTTTTTACGATCAAATTTTCGTTCACCCGGTTGCTGTCGTAAATACGGAAGTAGTAGACCTAAGGCCTCGAGTAATACGATTTCGTACGCGGTCTTGGAATTCTCATATTGTGTACCAGGGGAAGTATTACGTTTCTCGAGGCAGCACGAGCTCCTCGAATAATCATGAAACGCAGCTGCAAATAGCGCAACGACGCTCTTTCTAGGTTTGTTTGTTAGTCGGCTAGTTTCTATGGGGTGGTCGCGTGACATTTACATTCGAGGCAGAACGAGTTATTGCGTTTCGCCGTGGTAGCGGGATTTATAGTTGACGCGTCGCTTAGAGCTATGTACGAGCGTGCGTACTTTTTCTTTTCTAACGGCTTTGAAAATCGACAGACCAACCGGCGAAGCGTTTTGCTCCATTTTCGATCGCCGGAACAAATAGAAATACAGTGAGCCGGCTTGGTGGTTACCGTGCCACGGGGATATCCAATGGAAAAGTCGAAGGAATCGATCGTTCGTTTTCCCCTAACCTTCTCCGCCGTCCATTCCCATTGTATCTTTGACGTTTATTGTTTAATAAATTTTTCAGAAATTTATGGACTTTATCGTTCGCTCGCTCCTTCCTCCGGGAAGAACCAACCGGCCTGTAAAACGATAGGAAAACTAAGAATCGTTTGCGAGCGGGATATTTCTGCTGAAATCATTTTATGTCTTTCGTAGTCATCGTCTTTCATCGATAATTGCCGAGCGACTGATTTTTACTGCTCCGTTCCGTTTCACGTTCACTTGAAACGAAATTAGCATTGTGCAGGAAATATATTTATTTACATGTTCTCTAGTCGCTACAGAGTCAAGCGAAAGATCGCGGAATAATCGCGTTGGCGTTGAGAAATTTGGAGAAAGTAAGTTACAGATTGAACGGGATAGAAATTTCGTGGAAGAATATGATTTCGTTAGAATGAGATTTAATGAATTACACTTCGATGTTTTCAAACTTTATAGCAATCATAGGATTTCAGCGAAAAAGGAAATAACAATGAGAGATGTACTAAACAAATTCTTACAATTCATACCTATTTTCACGATGTAATTTCATTCTCAGTCGGAGATTAAAATCGAGTGTCTGATTAAATTTCATTGTCTGTTTGAAATTTAACGTGAATTATACGCATATTCATAATAACCTACATAATTAGTATTATTCTCACTGCTGACGGCGAAGAACAATATTAAACGCGAACAATGCAGCTAAAAGTCGCAGGGGAGGTGTAGGAACGTTATTTTACAATTTTCCTGTAAACATGGTAAGCGTGTCTGAGTCAACAAATACAATTCAATAATGCAAATTGACCGAATGCAAGGAAATAAATGTATAAATGAATTAACAGAAGGCTGGCATGGTATTCATAACCGAATCAGTAACCAGACATTTCGTGTATGTTATGATCTTTTTACTTCGTAAATGCACGATATTAATGGCTGTCGTATAAATTATCATTGATTATATTATCGACCTGCAACATACTCTGTGTGTCGTTCAAATTCCGCACAGAATGTACCAACATTCGTCCGAACGAACCTAAAAGCTAAAAGATGCCACGAACAAATTATTGACTCTCACGAATGTCAATAAAATGAAAAAAACCCTAAGAGGATCGGTTTAATCGGATCTACTCCCGTCTGATTCGTTTATCAACAGCAATGAGGATGATCTTTACAAGGAATTTCTAATTCCTCGCTTATGAACTTCGCTGTATTAACTTTCCCTGACGTGAAACGTTAAATTAAAAATCAATCTTTCTTCTGTCGGATGTTTGCTCGCCTCCTCAAAAAAAGAAAAAAAAGGAAAAGGAAAGGAAAAGAAGAACGCGAAGCAACCTAACCTAACCATCCACGAAAGACAGCCCGAGGCGCTATCCGCCCTCGACATCTACGAACCGGTAGTGCGCAAGAAAGGAGGTACGCGACACCTCGTATCCCCGCGTTCTCCATGGGTCTAAGATAAATCGTAGTTTTAGCGGGGGTCACGTCCGCTCGCTAATGTATTCAGAGTCACTAAAAGGAAAGTTTATGGAATTAAAGAAGTTGTTCCGGGTTTGAGAAGGTGACCGTGCAAGGATTATAGCAGCAGGCGGCAAACGTTGCCGCGACCCTATCTGAAAGTTTCTGCTTTTATTCGCGATTAGCGAAACCACTGCCCGCCCCTGCAAGTGGTTGACTAGGCTCGTCGGCGAACGCGCTTAAGTCCACTTGGAACGAAGTTTCGTTAATCGTTCGAACCAACGAAATTCTGATAGCCAGGAAGATACAGAAGGTGCAGAGTTCTGCACGCCGTTCATATTGCGCGCCTCCTAGCAGCTTTCCCTACGCCTGATCCCGTTTGCGACACGCGAACGATCGTTTGAAGATTACTTATCTTAATTACGCGGTGCCTGAAACGATCGTGTAATTTATTTATCAAAAGATCGGCGGATAGAGCGTGCTTTACAGCTTAGTTAAGAATTACCGTTCTAAATCGGGTTAGGTCGTCGTTTGGATCTTTTGCTTTCGAAGCTTTCATTGTCCGTGGTGATTTGGCGAGGATAACAGCTTGTAGTTGGCTTGTAGTTCGATTAAGGGCTCCTTTCCACGTGTTATATGAATCATGCGAAGGGAATCTTAATCTGGTTCTGAGATGGGTTCTGGGTTTTGCTGCTAATTCGAAAGGAATTTTTAGTGTATTTTACTTGCGCAATTTATTTGTCCGAAACAAGCGACGGGGTGGTTTATAGCTTAATCGAGAATTCTTCTTATATGGAACATAGATCGTAATTTAGCGACGTTGGCCCGTTGATTTCAATTTGGACAGAATTTCTAGATACGTTGTTTAGCGTGTAATTTATTTATAGGAATAAATGGACAGAATTTGTAGCTTAATGAAGGATTCTTTTTCTTGTATAGAACATAGATCTTAACTTGACAGCGTTAGGCCCATTGATTTCAATTTGAAAAGAATTTCTGGGTATACTATGTCTACGTGTATGATTTATTTAGACGAATAAATCAACACGGATGGCTTATAGCTTAATGAAGAATTCTGTTTCTCGCGTAGAACAAGCACTCGTACGATTCGTTGAGATGAAACTGCGAATGTCGATCGTACTTTGATAAAGATTTCTAGGCATATTATCTTATCCCAAGAAATCGAAAAAACGGGTAGTTTATAGTTGAAGATTTTTGTTTCTTTTGTAGGATAAAGATTGTAACATGATAGGCCTGGCTTCTTAGGATCTGAGCTTCAGGTAGAGAGGGATCTCTTTTCTACTTTTAGATGTTCCTTTATTTGATAGGATATGTACGTTGAACAAGTATTTATGGGGTTAAGTTCACGTTCTTTCGATCTTTTTTACCAAGTACGAAGTTCGCAAGTTTGCCTCTTCTGCCGTATGAAACATCTTTCTTTCTCTTAGCTGGATTACATTTCTTCCGGCTTTCATCCAGCGACTCTTCATTAAACCCTGCGCTCTTCTTCTTAAAAATTATTCTGCAGATTGAGTGACGTTAATTAGCTGCCCTCATCAAGAAGATTACCCCTTTCATACAGTAACTGACTTTTTAGCCTTGGAAAATCCCGTTAGCTTTAAAAATCATACAATTTAAAGATTCTCGACTGATCTTGTTAAAATCCAGATCCTTTGGAATTTTCAAAATTTCGAAAAATGTCATGTTACTTCGATGTTAAGCGCGTGGATACGCTCAAAGTTCTTACTTCCCATCTGCTATTTTCGATAAAATTTTGTTACGTGGCGTGGATTATGAATTTTAAACTGCACGCGTGTTTCAATAAACATCATCGCGATAAACGAATCATCTACATATTCGTGGCTCTTCCAGTTAACGAAATAAATATCAACAAATAATACGAATCATCTAAACGCGGTATAAATACATTTACTATGATGCACGAACGTTACCTGTTAAATATTAATACCAGACAGCAACAAGAAGTTCCGCATCCCGAGAATTTCACTGACGAAACTGGCCGAAAATTCGTAAGCGGAGCGAAACGTTGCTTATTACAAACAGAATCGTAAAATCTTCAAATGGGATTATCAAATTTCTACCACGTTCATCGTGTACATGATCAAAGGGGCGAGACTTCTTCATTTCCTAACTTTAAACGCGGAAACACTGGTGGAATTTCCAGCCCGGGCGGAGAACGTACGATTTCATTAGCCGTGTTTCACCGAAAACCTCGCACCCTACGTTGAATATTTCCCACATCTACGCAGCAATATGCGCGTTGCGGCTGGCAATGCATCATGAAAATTGGCCACGGGACACGTTTCTCGCTCTCGTGACGCCCGTTTAAGTCCCGGATTAATTTCTCCGCCTTCCTTGAATCATCGCCGATTTTTCAAACGTACCTCGCACCTGTCGACGTCGACACGTTCCTGATGAAACTAACCATCGTTCCGCGATATTTCCCCGTTCCTGTCACTCGTTGAATGACGAGAATCCTTTCCCCGGATATTATATACCTTTGTTCAAACGTCCTAGAGCTGTTACCGGGCTGTTATTTATGCAACTTCATATTTCTACGAATATAATTAATAGCAAACGTGAGGCTTGTAGCGAAGAAATCAAAGTGGAAGATGTATCAGGCTGTGGCAAAGTTTCTTTCGTTTTATAAAATAATAGAAATAATGGATGGCGCAACATTTTTTGTTTCATATTATTTCATCGAATTACGTATGATCGTAATAATCGAAATAGAACAGAATGTTTCATCGATAATTCGAGAAAATAATATAAAACAAAAAATGTTGTGCATGTATTATTTGCTTGTCAAAGCGAAAGAAGCTTTTGGGACAACCAAATACGACAAAATATTGTGATTTCAAGGGACAGGCAAGCTTTGATATATTTTATAAAGAATATACGAATGAAAAAGTAATGAAAGGAAAAATAAAATGCGGATCGGTTATTCGATCATTCTAACGCTTCTAGCGTTAAAAGAATGGAATCCAAGCAGAGAATGCTTTCTTTATCTATTGTATCACATTATCTATTGTACGCGTATTTTCACGAGTACTATATTTTGAATACTTTACATATATCCATATATATATAATGTGGATTTTCGCTTCTCCAATTTTTCCATAAGCACATAAAGAACCGCGGTCTACCGGTAGCAATAAATTAATGAAATTTCATGCTCGAACTTTGCCTACGTTTATCTATATTTTTTCATGTTACGTGGATTCCGTTTTATCCACTGTCGCACCTGTAAATTCCCTACAAATGCATAAAAATTTAACCGTAACAATAAAATAATAAAATTTCCACGCTCCAACTTTCGATATCCTATACACTTTCGCATGTTATCTGCATCTGTTTTTATCTATTCTCGCGCCTTCGAATTTTCCACCGGTGAATGAACGTCCGCAGTCCGGCTGTAACAATAAATTAATAGAAGTTTCCGGAACTTTAACGCAAACCCAGAGCGCAGAGGGAAGATTATCCGAATAATCTTCGAGGGAAATTATTCGTCGCGCAACGACCAACAGGAATTAGTAATCGCGAGATACGCATAGAATCTGGTGACGTTCGTCGTTGTAATTCGTCGTGACGACGACACTGTCGAAGATCACCGTAACATGGAATTAGCAAAGTTGCCGCTCGTTCCTATCTTTGCGTCAGCTACGACCCTCAGTCGCAAAAGAGAAACAGCTTCTGCCAGGTTACGTACGAAGCCCTGTTTAAGTATCGTCGATCAACGTAGCGGAGAATTTCAACTACACTTGCCTCTCGTAAACTCTAGCCTGATTGACAGAGGCTTCTTGCCAGGGGTTCGTCAGTTTTTCGCTCGTGAATCTTCCCTATCTCTCTTTCTCTCTCTCTCTCTGGCTTCCTCTTTCTCTACGTATACGTACTACGAAGTTCTCGAATTTCTCCCTGACTGCTTGCACGACCGACTTGCAAGAAACTGCGGCGCCGCTGTAAACAAGCGAATTCAGTCCGGATAATGCGGTGGAGTATCTTCCGCGACTTGGGTGAACCACCGTTCCAACGCGTATCCTTGACTTATCTCAATTCAACTCGCTAATAAGTAATTGGGAATCAGTGAGCAGTTTTGATTCTTTGAGATACAAATTATCTGGAATTATTTGGATATCGTTATTCGGATACGTGTGGTCGACGGTGTGACGTGTTGTTGGTTAAATTAATAACGAGACGAGTTAATTTCGTTAACTATATTTACAGATATTTTAAAATGTAGAATACAAAGTTAATCGCAAGCGTTGCTCTCTTGATCAGATTGATTCGTTATAATTCTTCGCTCGACTGATGATCTCGATGACTCGATACCGATATTGATTCGCGTGACTGACTGACTGACTATGTCTGGAGAACATGGTCGTCTATTTATACTGGTCGGGATAGTGTTTCACCCCTCGTAATTGCCAATGCTAATAAATAATTAGCTCTAGCTATCATATTAAAAAGCAGATTTTCTCGTAAATCAAGCTGTGCTCGTAACAAAATGACACGATAATCTATTAAAAGCGATCTCCGTGGAGCAACCGTGATTTAAATTAACATTCCTTGATCGTTCGTTTCATACTGGTCGAGTATTGGCGGGTACTGGAAGGTTTGAACTTGGCTCCGGTTGACGGTTGCACGTAGCCGCGATATTACTTTGTCCGGAGTTTGTTTATTAGATTTTGTGGGTTGTACAGTGTTAATCCTCTGTGGCAAAACAACTACGTGAGGCATCTTCGAGTCGAAACGTCCTGTGACGCATGTGCCGTTACATTCGCATAGGACGCAGCGAGCAGAGATAGACCAAGTAGTGGAGCAGTCAATTTTTCATTATATTAGTCGGTCATAATATACAGCGATACTGTAAGAAAATAAAAGCGAATATAGGAGAAGTGATTTCAGTTCGATGACCAGGCATCGCCTCAAGCTGATCGTTTTTTGGCTACTTTCGAAGCGATCCTCACTCGGAATTATACGGAAAAACGTAGACAAGCGATCTCTCCGTCTGCTCGTTTTTTCAGGCTTATTTATTAATTCTCTCGCGTTCCGCGGCTGTTCTTGACGTTGGACTTGTGGCGCAAGAGAAAATGCTGCTTTTTATTCCGAGTAAGGTTTCTTATTTATGCTTGGGAATTATTTGGCGAAGAAAATACTTGAGAAAAATAGGAGAGAATCGAATGTCCTCGGGGGAAAAGGGTAGAAGAATTAATTACCCGTTGCTACTGTAAAAGAATGCCTCTGGAATAATGTGTCGGTAAATTTTAATCCAGAAAAACGCCGCCGGATATTATTAAATACGAATTATGGTAAATATAGCTAAGTCTATAATCGTTATTTAATTTTAATTACTCTAACAACGTATTCCAGCCATTTTCCATCGACTCGTGTTTCCCTATCGTGAGAAAATTCCTTGAACACGTGGAAGATACGATAGAGACGCGTTATTTCCTGTAATTGTATCAAAGATTTTATTGCAGATTTTTTCTTAAATGTTAACACGTCGTTTGCGATAGAAATAATTCACCAAGCATCGTTATCAGTTTTAAAAGGTAATCCTCTAATTCATCCGTCGCTGTAAAATTTGCCACGCTGTAATACTTGTTTACCGCGTGCGTGTACAACGATCGAAATCTCGTTAGAGCCAGTATTTTTTCCAAGTGTATACGCGTTCATTAAAAATGTAGCCGCGTTACGTGTGATTCGGCATGGCACGTTGAACGCCTGCCGATACGCAAATAGAATGCAAATAAAACGTGGCCGATTTTAAATACGCGCGTCCGTTACATTACAAGCCATGAATATGAGGGAGAATCTGTTTCCCAGTTTCCAATCGAATTTTTTTTTTTATAAACGAATGACAAAGAACCGTCCGATTTTTCTCTTATGTAAAATCCATTCTCTTTCTCTCTCTCTCTCTCTCTCTTTCTCTGTGCGTGTGTGTTTCTCAACGAGAATTTTTGTTTTTAAATATCTCCGCTGAATAGCGGTACATTACGATCAAAAGGTACGAAATAAATCCTCTTTTAACGCGCCATATAACCAGACGGTTCGTTCGAAATCTCGTCGCACGATGAAAAACCTGGGATCGAAATTTATTATTCACGGAATGAAACGTGAAACGCGAATGTCTGCGATGGCAATCACAGAGGATCAGGCGTAATGGCGTATCGCGTGTAATAAATTATTCCAACTGTGTTTGAGATCCATGGGGAGAAGAAACGTGGGAGCCAAGAATACATTGTTTAAATTTCTACCATGTATTTCTGGCCTTACCATAATCTGACAATCTTATACATACGTATACACAACTCTTAATGATACAATATTGTATAATACGTACAACATATAGCGCTATATTACACTTATATAATATGTACAGCGATATACGACTATGTGATATACTTGTAAAATACACATAATAATGATACCACAATAGCAATGATATATTCCATCATATTTACTATATTACGTATATTTTGCATTCTACTGTATATATTCATTTACTGATTGTATTAACGCAAGAAGTCTTCTTATTTTAGTTTAGACGCCACTTTTCAATTTGATTTATACTTAAAAATTACGATGTACGACTATGTGATACATTTGTAAAATACACATAATAATGATACCACAATAGCAATGATATATTCCATCATATTTACTATATTACGTATATTTTGCATTCTACTGTATATATTCATTTACTGATTGTATTAACGCAAGAAGTCTTCTTATTTTAGTTTAGACGTCACTTTTCAATTTGATTTATACTTAAAAATTACGATATACGACTATGTGATATATTTGTAAAATGCATAAGATAATGATACCACAATAGCAATGATATATTCCATCATATTTACTATATTACGTATATTTTGCATTCTACTGTATATATTCATTCACTGATTGTATTAACGCAAGAAGTCTTCTTATTTTAGTTTAGACGCCACTTTTCAATTTGATTTATACTTAAAAATTACGATATGCGACTATGTGATACATTTGTAAAATACACATAATAATGATACCACAATAGCAATGATATATTCCATCATATTTACTATATTACGTATATTTTCTATTCTACTGTACATATTCATTCACTGATTGTAATTAACATCAGAAGCCTTCTTATTTCACTTTAGGCGCCACTTTTGAACGTGATTTATACTTCAAAATTACAAGACATTTAACCACGAACATATATTTAGTAAATAACTAGTATACGGTATGAACAGCCGTGCTAAACGTATAACAAATGTTGAAGATGTCCTTAATATTCAAGTTTACCGATACAACGAATAATTAGCTTCCTAAATACTTGTGTGATAAATAGAAAAAATAAATAGAAAAACCATTAAATATCTTGCAGTTTCTACGTACATTTTCAGATTCCAAACATTATCGATACGATACGCTTAACATGTTCGTGAAAAGTATCCTTCGAGCGTCGCGTAACAGCTTGACAATTTTAACCTTTGCTATTGTAATTCTCTGGCGATTTGACTTTGTAAGAAGATGATATAATATTGAAAGTTTCGCGCAGTCCTGATTCGATGACCAGAAAATGTAGTTGTCTCGGTGTCGTGGGAAATTTATTCAAGTTCGAGTAACCAGATTGCGGGATACACGGCTCGTGGGATCGTCGGCCGTTCTTTTCGCTCGCGTTCCCCCGAACGCTTGAATTAACTAATTAACGTAATATCGTGGGCGCCAGTCTGGTTTTTCATAAAACGTCCTTGAATCCCGCAAAACACCTGCGATTCGCGCTCCGCGAAAACAGACAGCACGAGCAATCTTAATCCGTTTGCGAACCGCGGACGTCTATTTGCCGATTCTTGTTGTTAATCCTCGATCGCGAAACAAAAGGAAAATTACGGGTACCACGGAAGTGGTATCGTCGATCGATCTACATTTACGATGCGCATAGCGATGATTAATGTACCGGGTTGATGATTGATTAATGATCGTTCCACGTTCGAGTATTATTTTCTATTCGTTCTTCCATTGCAAGTGTACATCGCTGTATTGTTTATTTGATAAAACGTTACGATGTTTTAACAATACGTTTGACTTTGCATGTACAAGCTCGTACACTGCATGGAATAATAATGTTCTGCGATCGAAAGCGTTTATCGTTACATCGATTGTTTGGTAGAAAGTTATGACGTTTCAAAGATATATTTACTTTCGTACATGCAGTTCGTACGTTCTACAGAATGATAATTTTTATTTAAATAAAACGTATACAGTGGCGCGTAAAGGAAACTTTCAAATTTATACGCTGTGGCGTTGAATAATTTCTACTCTAGAAATTTTCTACTACGCTGGTAACGACGGTTCATTCTGTCCTATACATCACATTTATTCATTGTGTTCTTTGTCGAAGATAAATCCGTTTCGCGAAGTTACCATGTCTCTTTATAGAACGCTTCTGATCTTATAAACTTTCTTTCCTTCGTTCTTGTTTTCGTAGAGAAAAAAAGAGAGAAAGAATATCTTGGATTTCCAGGGAGAATTAACGACCAACGTATTTGGCCCTAGCAATTCGTCTTTATCACCGGGTGAATCAACGATTTAATTATTCAACAATGAAATGGCTGCTTTTATTTTGCTTTGTGGCCACATTCACCTGTACATTTTGTCCTCTTTTTCTCTTTTCTTCTTTTTTCCGATAGTCCAGGCAACTTCGATATTTAAGTAACCGGGAAACTTCGTTTGTTACGAACGAAGTTTTTCTTAGATTACTACGTGTTCAAAGTTTCATCAAGGCCAGGAAGCGGTTACGCTGGAAGAAAAAAGTAGAAATGGGTTGAATATAAATTGCTGGATGGTGACGAAGGGGTTAGATTAAATTCAAGGGCTGTCCTTCGGGAAAATGTACAGAACTTTGGATTCGGTTTGGGAACTGTTACTTCGAAAAGGTATCCAACCGCCTTCAGGGTTCCGTTCGAAATAGCTGACCTCGAGTACGTGGTTTTCCACTTGGAGATTCGCCGGAGAAAGCTCTGATAGACTAACTCAGGATTCGATTCGAATCGTACGAGCTGTCTTGAATTTCACCCGGCCAATGAAGTTCGAACCTCGCGGTGCAATTTTGACACCTTCCAATCTCGCTCGATAAAGTGAACGTAGCCTCAGCCCCGAGTCTATTAATTTAAGTATACCGGAGAGTTTGAACGTGGTTAATTTTGTTTAAAAGTTTTAATTCCGCCGGAAATCGGAAAAATTATTGGAGAATAATTAAGTATCCGATGCACGTGGCGTATAAGAGTATAAGATTATTATTTTCAGTTATCGATATTTACGAATTGATATTCGTGGTCTCTGTGAATTCATGTGTTATTTAATCATTCGTCATTATGAATTGATATTTTGATTTAGTTATTCGTCTGTACGAATTTATGTGCATTTATTATGAATATCCTGCTATATTAAAATGTATATTTTCTCCGAGATATACACTGCAGCAATTTCATTTTCTCGTTGCTACGAATCTTGTTCGATACTTGACGTTTTTTTAACGCGATCAACATTTATTAATTATTTACTTTCCACAATTTTTTTCTGTTCTTTCAATTGGGAGGAAAATCGATCGTCGTGGAAATACGACAAAGTATTATACTTTACATCGTTAACAAAGCGTCTGCAGTAGTTTAATAATAATTCCATATATAAAGAAAGCCAATAAGACCAACAGTCGTCTAACAGATAACGAGAAATTTGGGTTATTATTATACGTTGTTAAACACTGTGCGTTTAAGGATTAATAAATCAAAGAACCTCGTGGAAATATAAAATTAATCACGTTGGATGCAGAGACGTAGAGAAGAAACAAGAAGGCTCTTGCAGAAGAACGATGGCACGTGACAAGTATTCCGTAAGCTTCACACATCCTATTAATTATGTATGAGATCCATAGATCTTCTGCTTGAAAAATTTAGAAATTACTTCGATCTTGCCAATTTTAGAATTTTCAACGTCATTTCCCCGTATTACGCCATTTATCGTATCGGCAAGGTTTCATGCATTATTCGTTATCGTTGTACCATATATCGTGCGGAAAAATTTCACGTGCGCATATTTTCCTCGAACTTCATTTCCATATCGATAAAAGCGAGATCCGCGAAATCTTAATACCACCCTCAACCCAATCGCTCCAATTTGTAGTAGGCTTATCGTTGATTCGGTCGTGATTATTATTTAAATTTCAATAATTCCCTTCCATTGAACGATGTTCCTTCTCTCTTTTTCTTTTTCTTCTTTTTTTTTTTGCATTGCAAAGAAGCGTTACAACCGAAGAGATATCAATGGACGGGGAGCGCGGTTCACGCGAGTCCAATTACGTTGGTCATGCGATGCATTATTGTATGCGGTTCCTTTAGTATTCTTCGAGATATGCGCGACCATACCTCGTGCGAGACTAATTGCTTGCCTCATGCGAGCCACCTCGGATCGCTGTTATTCCACGAAACGTTGGAAACATATTTTCCAGCAATTTTACGCCAGATACGTGGATCCAAGCGAATGGCATTCGTCTGAAGCCTTGATAAGAGAATCATTGCTCCCTTTGGAACAGGCCAACTTCCAACAGATTCTCGTTGAAGAGAGACGTTGGCTGAAATTAGCGTAAAGTCAGGGAATATTCTTTGTTTTTCACGGTGCAAGTTATTTATAAAAATTGTAATAAAATAGCATCATTTATTAAGGTTGTCGATAAAAATTTGTTCTTTTCTAGAATAAAGTAGCGTTAAATAAATTGCCATTGATTCGCGGAAACTTGCATATTCCCTGTAAAATTATAGGCTGCTGAAAGATACGCGAAGCATGCAAAATACAGTACTCGCGTTACAATACTCGGTAGATGGAAAATTCTCTGTCCACGACTTATTATCCTTTCAACGTATTGTTGGTTGGTTATTCTATGCAAAACGCTGCCATCGTTTATTTTATGTAAAATCGAACAACTTAACTTCACGCACGAGAACACAAATTCTCCCGTGACCGGTCAGCGGTGCGTTAATTAGCTTCATAAACTCGTGACTCGTCCACTAATTTCACCAGTGCGGTGTAACAATCTTACTTCAATTGTGTCTCATAGGAAATTCTTGTTTCCGGTATACGACAAGACAACGTGTCTTTGTAACCAAATATTCGTTTAGCAACTAAGTGATTGCGGAGTTTGCCATTACCACCTAATGACAAAATCCGCAATCACTTAGTTGCCAACCCAATAGAATCTACATTCGGACTGCAAGAAAATTTACCAATTTTACCAATATCAATCGTAGATTTGAGGAATATACACAGTATCGGGTATTTTTTAAGAACAAAATTCTCCAACGTTAAAAAATTTGAGCGGCAGTACCACCAGTAATATACCTTGAAGAGTAGCATTTGTACAATCGATAAATTTTAACGATATCCTTTAGTTTTCTTGAATACCAACAAATTGAACGCCAATCTACCAATTCTTTGCAACCTTGCAGAGGAAAAAGACAAGGAATTATGGCTCGTTAAATTTCGCTACCAATGTTACTTCGATTATTATCAACCGCTAAGTCGTGCACAGTAGATAGTTAGAGCGAAGACAAAGCCAAAGGCGCGAATTTTGGAAATTGCAAGCGGATAGAATTTCGACGCAGCGGCACAGAGATCGTTTCTCGAGGATCTCGTCGGCAAAGTTTCGAAGAAGATGCTTCGTGCCGGTGTTTACCAAGGCTCATTTTCCTCGGCGTAGGCAGACGATGCGCCATCAAATTCCGCGTGTATACGCCTCCCCACCTGGACACAACCGAATGTGTACGAACTTGACGACTGCGCCAACTCGTGCGAATTGGGAAGATACGAATTGCGGGTATGACAGAAGTAGCTGCCTGAAGCTCCTTCCGAGCGGAGACACAGGCCCGCGCCAGTTGTGTTAATCTGTCGTACGCCTGTGGAGCCCATTAACGTGCACCGCTGAGGGAATCGGATTGTCGAACGCAGCGCGAGCTGATTATGATAATGAACAGCCCTGGGCAATCTCGAGTGCAGCAGATCTCGAGACAGATGCTTCGTTAGTCATCGAACTGCTACGATAACGATTCTCTGCAATTTGCTACTTCATTCGAGGTTTTCTTATTTGATCGACGAAACGAAAAAATTTCTACCAGTTGCCACGCAATCTCACGTTCGTTTTCATGCTTTGAATAACGTTCCTACCGTTTTATCGTAAAGTTTCTTAGTCGGCAACTTCGATTAAAGTACGGGGAAGAAGTCTTTAATCGTAGTATCTACTGTCTCTGCTGTAGTACCTTTATTGCGGTTTTACAGTCTAAAAGAAGTTACGAAGAAAATTCTGTTGAAGATTAATGTTTCACAGATGAGACCATGCCTTTTTAACTTTGGTTCTTTTCCTTCGGATTTCTCGCCTCGTTGCGGAACGTTCCAAACATTTTTTCTTACCGTTCTTCGATCTTTCACGAGCTTGGAATTGTTCAGGAATTAAGCCTGAATATATAAACGATCCAGTTTACTCAGGCAAGGGTTAAATGTATCCCTTGGTGTCTAGACAGGAGGTCAATAATAGCATAACACCACATCAGAATGCATACATCATTCGCGTCACTTCATCTCATCATAGGGACATTGTATCGCTACTAGCAATTAGGCTGAGTGTAGGTTACATATTTGGGTAGTGTAGTAAATACTTGCGTTTATTAGTCGAATTTCTTATTATCGTTAACTAATGTTGCAAGAGCTAGATATTCTAAGACTGTTAGATCGCGTAATAATAAAATTAGACATCCTTTGTGTTACATTCTAGCGACTAGATACGTAAATTAATCGGGCGACTTTGTAAAGAAAATTGGAATTCGCCAAGATTCTCGTGTAGTTTTCGTCCTTTCGAGATATCATGAAATTCTAATTTCTTTCCGATGTTCTGTCGTTTGCTTTCATTTTTGCATATTTCATTTTATCGGCAGAAGGTAAATCATCTTCCTGCTGTACTTTATATTCGGCGTGTCCTGTCGATCGATCAGGAATTTCTATGTCGCGGAGGTTTCTGCCAACATTCCACCGGAATCGACAAAACTTTCACGATATTCCGCGTGATTGCAATTAAAGCGCCACGTTTTTGGGACACCGGTGCATTTTTCATGTCCCATCGTTCGAACCGCGAGGACCTGGCACACACGGCAGCCGATCCTGCAGAATTTTCGAATATTCGCGGCCACTCATCTGATAAAGTTCGCGTTCCATTCCTCTCTCTTCCTACTTTCTGTCATTTTCATCGATCCTCCTATCGGATTTTATTCGACCAAGCAGAGAAATGCTACGTCGTCGATGGGAAACGCGAAATTTCGTTGCTTCTTCGGAAATTCGTACTTGTTCCTACCTTGTGCATGTTTAATCGAAAACGCGGAAATATTTGGAAAAGTGCGAATGATAGCAACGAACGTCTCATTTCAGAACGTACCGTACGTATGAATAAGATAAGAGTTATCCGAGCCAACGGAGTCTTTGGATCGCGCCGGAGCAATTTCAGTTGAAACAATTAATTTCTTCTTTTTGGACGAACGCTACTTACTCGCGAATGTAATACAAAATTTTACAAGCATTCTTCTTGTTATATTAGCACTTGAATTTCGCACAGGACCGTAAAAGACCCAAGTTGCTTACGGAGGGTTGAGACATCGAACTTTCGGTCGACCGAAATACATTTCGCTAAATCTGCATGAGACTGCGAGGTCAGAAAAATTCCAAGGCTCTCAATTTCAATGTCTGTGTATGTTAAGAGGCGATGTCATCGAGCATGGCCGAGTATAACTCTGAAATAATAGCCGACGATGCAAATTTCCAAGACGGTCCTTGGAATTTCCGACGACGGAAAAATGCGGTCAAGCTTCCAGTGGAACTGATAAGGGGCTCGTGTGTGCCGGGCACTTCTTGATTTACATTTCGCCCATTTCGTCTGAATTTCTGCCGCGCGCCAAATCATGTCCCTCTATAACTACACCATCGCTCGCAAGTACTCGAACGTTTGCAAATTCTTGCAAATATACGAAGTACTGAATATCCCCAACCGAACTTTCATCTCGTGCAACAGTTTAACTCCAGCGAACTTTTTCTTAGCTTTCGTTACGAATCTTCCGAAGAATTTAATCGAAGTATTTAGTCCCGGTTATGGGAAAACGTAGAAAATTAGAAAATAGAGAAACGTGCTTCGGTCTTCTCTTTAAAAAATGTAACAGAGATGTCAGGCTTTTAATGGAACTGCACCGAGTATCTGGGTACTTGTGCAACGTCATATAAATAGTAAATTTCGCAGGGAATTGCATTAATTTTAAGCGTGCAGATACTCGCAGACCACGGTCCAGCCACCTGCTCTTGCCAGCTATCCTCGGGTTCCTCGTGACCCTCGTGTGTCGTCCTTAATCCACGGTAACTTCGACTGCATTAGGATTAATTCTTAACGTATTGGAATCGATACTCGGCGAGCTCGGCTGGTTCAAATTTACTTCGTTTACTTCGGTCAAACCGTACGAGCGCGCGGACCCTGTTTGCTGCTACTAAGGGATCCAACGTGTAATCCCGATAGATCATGGATTTTGAAGTTGGAAGCTTTTAACTCGTCGGCTGGCTTTTCTACCTCGTAGAACCAGCCAGCATGTTTTTTTCACCGATGTTCTAACGGGCAATTCGTGTATCGCGAGGATTGAGACTTTGAAGGATTTCGCAGTTGGGAAATTGTTTCCTCTTTGGTGCTGACTCTTTGTTACAAAGGTTTGTGCTAGCGGGTTTGCGCCGTTTCCTTTTTTTCTTATTTTTCAAACTAGCGAGATTCTATTTCGTGCCTCTTGTTTCTCGTTTTTGTATTAGATTATCCTTACTGTTGCTACTTCCGTGTTTTTACTTTCTTCGCATTTTTCTTTTCCAGGTGGCAGATGTCTATCTGCATAATTTTTATTTTCGTTCTTCTCTTATTACGCCTCCTATTTTTCTTATCACATTTTCTTCTTACTCTTTTCGTTGTCGAATTATTCTTATTGCGTATTCTTGATTTCTCGACTCTGCTCTTTTCTGGCTCTTTTCTTCCGTATGTTTTTGACTTTACCTTTATATTCCCTCTCGAGCCTGCAGATCTTGCGTAATTTTCATTCGAAGTTCTCATTACGCTTCCAATTTCTTGTAGCTTGTCTTTGTTATTAGATTATTGTTACTACACTCTTCCAATTTTGTCTTTTCTCTTGTCGATGTCGTAATCTATGTTCTATCTTGGATTTCTTTTTTAAACCTACAGGTGTGCCTGCAATTTCTACCTTAAGTTCCCTTTAATCTTCTGATTCCTCGTTTCTGTTTTTCTTATTAGATTATTCTCTACTATATTTTTGCTGCTTCTTGCCTCTTCGGTTTTAGTTTGTTCCTTCGGTACACGATTTAGCTTCCTCCTTATTTTTCTTCCTTAAGACCGAAAGTGTCTCTACAATTTTTATTTTAAATCCTTATCACATTTAAAGCTTCTTCTTGCCCCCCACCTCCCTTTTTCTACCAAACTGTTCTTAGTATTTGCCTTTTCTTACGTACGTTTTAACTTTGCCTTGAATTTCTTTTTAACTCTGAAGATTTTTCTCCAACTTTATTTGAAATTCTTATTACATTTTTAGTCTCTTATTTCCTTTCGTTGTTGTACTATCCTTGTTATTTATTTTATGTTATTTCTTCAGCATATTTCTGTGCGTAAGTTCGAACCTCCACTTTACAACTTTATACACATTCCTCTTCAACAATCACCCCTCTCCTTCAAAGTGTTCCTTTTATTTTTAATTTAAATTCTTCTTACTTTTTTTTTTATTATATATTTACGGTTTACAATATTCTTGCCATCTTCGTTTTTCTCTATTTACTCTTCAGATTATTCCTCCTTCTTTTTTTTTGCATATTTTCAGTATCCATGTTCTAATTCGTTAAAGCTAGCCTTGATTGAACTCAGATGCCTGTTTTAATCCCGCATAGTCAAAGTTGAAATTTAACCGGTAACTTCTGTCGGCTATGTAGTTGCGCAAATTATTGTTTGAATATTGTTAAGTTTGGTCCACTAACCCGTGCATTAATCCGGTGGAAGGTTTACGAGCACCAAGCGCTAGGAAAATTGATCGCGAATTTGTATCCACCGTGATTATCATCCTTCTAACTATGAACTATAAGTACCGTAATGTTTTATCCCGATCCTCCTATATATTCACGTCCGCTTGCTTCAATCAACTTCCATTAATTATTTTACCATCACAAATTTTTGAATAATTTCAGAAAATTCTACCTAGTCGTTCAGAGAAATATTTCCATGTCTTCTCGATAAAAACAATTCTTCTTGAACAAATTCGAGGATAAAGTTTCACTCGTTTCATCGACGATTCTACTTGCTTAGGACAAATTGTAATTAAATATTCTATAATTAATTAATCACATTCGAATGGAATCCGAATTAGCGTGGCTCCATTGCATTTTGATTATGCTCCATTATAAAAAAGCATTCTTGACCGATCAATACTTACTTTTTGGATTAACTATATTCCCTCTTTCCCTGTATTCTTTCCAAAATCCATAATTATTCTCTTATGCTGCTTACGTAAAGAATTTTACGAATATGGCAGATTGTTAACGCATAATGAAAAAGAAACGAATGTTCATCTATTGCATATACCGTTTACTTATTCGATCAAATTATCGCGATAAGAAACAATCGTAACTGTCTATTACAATGTAAAAGTCCGTGTAACTGGCCATTCTCCATTAAAAATTCCCGTCTGTGTTTTATTTTCCCAAAAATTGTCGCTGGTACGGACTACGAATACTAAACTCACAGCCATTAGGTTAATAAGACTTTTTTTTCTAAACTGTTTAAGCGTTGCAGTAGTCGTTAAGCTATGCGTATATCGTGTAAAATATTCTAGCCGTAAATACCGTAAAAAGAGAGAGAGAGAGAGAGAGAAAGGAATAGAAGAAAGAGAAAAGGGTGACTATTCCTACTGTGTATTTATCTTTTGCTAAATACAAATTTGCAGAGCATACGTTATGTACATTCTCAGACCTTTCTCAAATTTGGCCAATTAATTACGACACTCGTGTCTCGTGTTATAGCGTTAACGAAGGTAGAAAATGCGTTTCACGCAACGCGCGTTATTTATATTGATAAAACTTCTTCACAGTAAACGTGGATATAGTCGCGCGAGTCACTGTACTTGATAAAATCGAACGTGAAAATGCATTTCTCCGTACGTGCCAGTCGCATGACAAGCTTGTTGTCGATATGATCGCGGCCGATTGAAAAGGAAACAATTTACACGCAGCCAGCTGCGGAACAAAAGAAGAAAAAGTACCAAAGAGAGATGGAGATCGGTGGCGAGCTATCGGAAGTGGTTTACGCGTAAAGCGTTAACCTCGATTGCTGCAGCTTTGTTCGAACTGCTGAATTCATCGTTTCGCATCAGTCCACTGCTATCGCGATCCGATCGAACGGATCGCGAGAACGAAACGGAGCCATAGAATGTGGTGAGCGCGACAGATGTCCCGGTCATTTTTGCGGCGATATCATCGTCGCTCGATCACGGTAGGCGTCCCGGTCGTGTTCTCGCGTGTATCGATCTGTCGAAAATTTTCTGCGCGGGTTCTTAAGCTTCCTTTGAAAACGCGACACCCAGCAGGATAATTCGAGCGAATTCAATTCGTACTTCGGCTCCGGTTCCACGGATTCCTGCGACTCCGGGGATCTTTTGTACTCGTAGTTTTCGAGAGATATCGAGCAGAAGCTAGACAAAAAAGAAAAGAAGAATTCTCGTGTCGGGAAGGTTTTGTAATTTTTGTAATTTTTCTGCAAGAAAATATATTTCTTAACTGATCCATTTTTCGGATAAACGAACCCGAGGAACATAACGTAGTATCAGGTAAATTGCGTTGGAAGTTTTAGTTCTCATTTTTTAACATTGGCTACGTTCGAATTGATAATTATCGCAGGATGGCTCCTAAAGAACTTTATTCCTTTCACGTCCGCAAGATAGATGAAAATTTAGTAATAATTCGATTGTTCGGTTAGAGAATTAGAAAAAGGAAAGTTGAAATACTAGCGTTTCGATGATACGTTTAGAGGTAGGAAATAAATCATATTGTTTATTCTTGGAAAGATAATAATATTTCTAAACGAGGCAATTTTTGAGAGAGAAGCTCGGATAAAGCAAACATTTGTCAAACACGTTGAAGTACAAAATCGTTGAAGCACAATGAAGTACAAAGACACTATCGTAGCTACAATAGCAGAGATAGTATTGGAAATACGTATAGATTCATAGCGCGCATTCAATGGCTTTAGATGGACACATAAATTGCTCACAGCGCATAGTGAACCATCTTTCGAAACTCATGTATGGGTTCATAGCATTGGAAGGGTTAACACGTTGACTGGCGGGTGAATTTTGTACATATATCTCGCCTGTGACCAGAACTGTCGCTTATTCAAGCACGATGCGTCGTTATACGCAGTTACAGTACATTGTTGGCGAAAAAATAAAATTGTTTAAGCGCTTGATACCATATTTTGTATTTTACGTCGTTATTTTAACTTAATTTTCACGCGGCTTTTAAATAACAACGACCAACAATTTTATAACTGTTTCTTTTTACGGGAATTTTACGGATATGGCAGATTATTAATGCATAATGATAAAGAAATTAATGTTCATCTATTGATAATATATCAGGTTGTCCGAAAAGTTTCTTTCGTTTCATAAGGTGATAATAGACGGACAACAATTTCTGTTCTATATTATATCGTCATATTTTTATTATTATGTTCGTGCATAATTATTAATGTATAATGAAAAAGAAATGAATGTTTATCTATTGATAATATATCAGGTTGTCCGAAAAGTTTCTTTCGTTTCATAAGGTGATAATAGACGGACAACAATTTCTGTTTTATATTATATCGTCATATTTTTATTATTATGTTCGTGCATAATTATTAATGTATAATGAAAAAGAAATGAATGTTTATCTATTGATAATATATCAGGTTGTCCGAAAAGTTTCTTTCGTTTCATAAGGTGATAATAGACGGACAACAATTTCTGTTTTATATTATTTTATTGAGTTAGCTATCGTTGTATTTTTATTATTATGTTCGTGCATGGTTATTAATGTATAATGAAAAAGAAATGAATGTTTATCTATTGATAATATATCAGGTTGTCCGAAAAGTTTCTTTCGTTTCATAAGGTGATAATAGACGGACAACAATTTCTGTTTTATATTATTTTATTGAGTTAGCTATCGTTGTATTTTTATTATTATGTTCGTGCATGGTTATTAATGTATAATGAAAAAGAAATGAATGTTTATCTATTGATAATATATCAGGTTGTCCGAAAAGTTTCTTTCGTTTCATAAGGTGATAATAGACGGACAACAATTTCTGTTTTATATTATTTTATTGAATTAGCTATCGTTGTATTTTTATTATTATGTTCGTGCATGATTATTAATGTATAATGAAAAAGAAATGAATGTTTATCTATTGATAATATATCAGGTTGTCCGAAAAGTTTCTTTCGTTCCATAAGGTGGTAATCCATTTGTATGATCAATTTCGTTATATTTCTATTATTATGTTCGTGCATAATTCAATAAACTAATATAAAACAAAAAACATCGTGCGTCTATTATTCCCTTATAAAACGAAAGAAACTTTTCCGACAATCTAATACATTAAATTATCTATTTTTTTCCCTTCGATATTTCTGCTCGTAATAATGTTTATTATAACACATTAATATGATTATTTCGTTGGTCTTCTTGCGCGTCGAAATAGATACATAAATTTGAAAACGTGTCAGCAGACTGGAATATAACAATAAGTAAGATAATTGAATCGACGCACCGTATGCGTCAGTAGCAGTGAATATGTTAAACAGTTCAATTAACCCCTTGATATTTGACGTTGCCTATGAACAACATTATGATTTAACAAGTTATTAACTGACTAGACGATAAACGAAGCTGCTTATTTTCGATAAAATTACTATAGATTTTAACACGTCAATTTTTCCAACAAAAATATCGAATGATACGTGTTTCTCTTATTAGCATTTTTAATGATCCGATTCGTTTGTAGCCCGATCTGTTCTCTTTCAGAACATACGAATTCAAAAACCTGTCGCTAGATTAAACGAAGATAGTAGAAGTTATAATTGGAAACTAACAATAAATATGATAATTGAATAGACGCAGCATATGCGTCGTGTGAAACAAACAATTTTATTTAATTAATTGTTAATGCTATATTTGCATACAATCTTTTTGAATGGTCTTGCAAAGAGAATATAATAACTTAAAATGCGAGATCAATTTCGTCAAGAATATTTACATTTGGTATTTCGTTAATTAATATCTTACTAAAGTGGAATATCGCTCTATGAGCTTGAAAGAGAAATTAATTAACGTAAATACTTTTTCCACAATCCAAACAGTCTTTGAATGTTCCAAAGTACTCGCAGAATTAATTTCAACGTTGCCGGTCGTCAGTGTTCAAATGTTATCACTAATGAATCTAATCTCGGCCACCGGTGACCCCCACGGTATACACCGTTGTTAACCAAGCCGCCACAGAACGCTGCTGATTTCAAACACGCCTGATTTATTAATTATATTATTATTGCCTTTGACAATGATAACGATAACGATAACAAACGAATAATTAGCAACGTGGCTTGATTGCCTGGTGGAATGTCAATTTTAGGTGCCGCTATGGGATAAATTCTATTCTAAAGTGGACAAAGTCAACGGAACGTTGATTAATGTTTCGCTATAATTTCAAGCGAATTTCGTTACAATTTTCTGCGGAAGAAGCAAGATGATATACGAACGAATCGAGATGAATCGATAGCGTAGATTACGCGATGGCACGTCGATCGACTGGTACAGCAAACATATAATTAACGAAGCGCGATACATTAATTTCTAACTTTAATTGATATGCGTTCGCGAGTGAATTTAATTCGCGTCTTTCTCTTTCTCTCTCTCTCTCTCTCTCTCTCTCTCTCTCTCTCTCGTGAACGCGTTGGTTCAGTTTTGCCACACCAATGGCAAATAAATAAATTACGAACGGTGCACGGTACATTGATCTTTGGTTTCAATCGATTCAACATACCAACTTCATTCCGCCGACATAAAGCGGCGGGTAAATAAATTATTGTCAAACGGTGACGCGAATGAAATTCATTATCGATCTCCCGTGGGAATTCGAAGGATTTCCGTAGAACGGACAATAGTTACGAGCATCGTTGTGTCTCGAATGTTTGCAAATGTTGAATATTTGTCGATATCTCCGTTTTCATTCGTCCACTGTGTGTCCAGGTATCGTTATATCGTTCTAACTACCGGGTTTTCTTATCGAGGGAGGAGAACTTCGCTTTTTCCGTGTGTTCTTTTTTTTTTTTTTGCTTAAGCAGGATCATGAGCCTCGAGCGTAAAATTTTTTCTAAATATTGAATATTTTTCAGTCGTTATTCAGTCAGATTAATTATCGAGTGTCTCTTTTTGGACGAAGACTGTCGAGATTACCATTTTCCTAAATATCGGGTCATTCGACGTTTCTGTTTTCGATTGATACTTTGCATCCAGGTATCTTCGTATTAGGCAATCGTGGAATTTCTGGTTTCCAATGGGAACTTTCCACGTTTTCTATGTTTCATTCCTAACCCATAAATAAATAGAATTTTTCGTATTGTGGTATCGTGGACGAGGGACCTGGGGGTGTCGGACGAATTATAAACAAGCGATTGCTTTTGCTGAACATTTGCGCGGTGGGGCTAAGACAAAAGACACGAGGCTAAGACAAAAACGAATTAACAGGTATCATTGGTTGAGAAGCCAGAGAGTGCGAATTACGTTATCGAGATAGTGTTGCTAGCGTTGTCGAGTGAGATTTGGATCCGCGGTGACGAGAGTTGCAAATTAATTATCCAGTTGTCTTAATTATAATACGTTATTGTGATTAGTTCACGTTAAACAAGCATCGTTTCCTGTTTAATCAACATCTGTTTGATCCATTCATCGTAAATAAACTGATTGTAATAAAGCTCCTACAATATATTCCTTTAGTTCTCGTTTGATAACAGATTTTGAAATAACGAGTCACACTTCGTTATCTGTATTTCAGAAACAGCATAGGAAGAGTGGCTTTAGTTTCTATTAAAATCCACTTTTAATTGAATAAAATAACGAGCAACCTGGATTTTAGTAACAGTTCCGTTATTTTATAAAGCAACGACGTTCGTTTTTCTTAGACGTTTTAACGTTATTCGTTTCATCATTAATTTACCTTTAACCGAGTTATATCTTAATACGTGGCGACGTCGACATAGTAAAATAAGAAATCCTTTCGGATATTATCCGGCAAAGAAATTTATTCAAATACCAGGCAAAGTAGTCGTTGAATAAAAGAGTCATCGAAAGATCGATTTTATCCTGGAAATCGCGTACCGGTGATAATTTCGAGGAAGGAAACGAACCGTAAAAAAATGTTCGCTACGGTGATCGTTAGGCGACGATGTTTTATTCAAGGCGGCGTGTTAACTCGCAATAAATGCGGGCAATTCTGTTCGGCGAGTTTACACATTCCCAGGATACATAATGCATGGCGCATTCAACGCGTGGAATTCATAGCTCGTGACAATGAAATTGGGGTTACACGATAAATACGTCCCTTCAACCTTCTTCATATCTTCCCCACTCTCACTTCGTTGGATTTCTGTTATTCTACGTTTTTCCCTCAATTTACATTTCACCCAGCCACCAATTTTCAGCTGTTTGACAAAGCGAGACGGCTGATTACGACCGATTTGCATCATCGTCGATTAATCGAGCGCTGCTGAGTTTGCTTGGCAAATTGTCGTCACGTTTGCGCTATTAACTGTCCTTCTCTTCGATATTATGCAAAATTCACATGCTTCGGCTGTACTCAGGCGATAAATTTCATTCGAAGTATACAGATAAAAGTCAGTAATTCGAAATGATACCTCGCGTTTCAGAGACCGTGCGATAGTTACGACGATGATTTTTGTACTGGGAACAGTCGTACGGTATCGGCCACTTCAAGTTTCTCTGCTATAACTTGCGCTACTTTTGGTAAAAGTTAATTTGCAGCGCGAATGGTATACTCGTAAAAGGGGGACAAATCGATTTTCTTCAATGTCTTCATAAGCTAATTAATAATTATAAGTTGTAAGTTAATTAATAATCCGCAAAGGGGAACAAAAGTTGTGCTGTAATTTGCAAGAAGTAAAAGGTGTAATTTTCAACGAACGAAAACTCGTCGTCCTGTACTGGCAAACTACTTGGTACATTCTAAGAGATCTAAGTAATTCATCCTGTTAGTAAAAAACATAAAAACGTTGATCCAAGTTTGGTTCCCTGTTTGGTCAACTGTTTTTCTTTTCTTACTTCTCTTCTCCTAATTTGCTGTTTCTCTTCGGACCGGAGCGCTTGAACTACTTACAATTGTAAAAATTGTATGAAAATCGACAGTTGGGGTATTTTGAATATAACCGATAAATAGAAGATACTTTGAAATAAAAGTGCCCCATTGAACGATTAAATATTTTTATTAGAACATCAATAACAAAAAAATGAGAACAAATCTTGCATCCAACTGCAATGCACTGTGCTTGCATCCATATCTTTGAGGGGCAATCTACGAATATTATTATAAACACAGCCTAGAAAATAATCGTAAATGTTGCTTTATAATCACATAATTGAAGTTAGAAGTGTGAATATACCTTACTATTATATATACAATGAGCAAATATTGTTTACTAATATCTTCTACACGTTTCAACAATATATGCTGCACGTTTTGCTTACGACGAAATAACGAATGCGAATGGTTTGTTGAAATAAACGAAGCCTTGTTATAATATGTCGCCATCAACTGTTAGCAAGTCGCCACGGTGGTCACCGGTGACCACCAATAAGATAAACGATCCATTGGGGAAGAATATTGTCTTACATCATCAATTTATTATTTTGCCATTATATGCTTTGAATAATAAAGATATTGGCGTCCTCGGCGAAACATGTGATTTCGGCGTGGCAGTCAAAGTGTTAAATAAGTGCAATAAATGAAAGAAAGAAATTGATGTCTGTGTCGAAGATGTCCGTGTTCGATGCGTAATGTTCAAAGCAAATTGCGAAAACTACGAAATCTATGTACACCGAATAGTATGAAAATAATGGACGTGATATGACAAAATTATTTAGCTGCCTGACAAATAAGAAATCGCTTGTGGAAAGTAACTTTTGTTGTACGAAATACCAGCGTAAACGTTGAACGTCCTGGAACTTTGGTAATACTGAAGGGAACAGAACGACGCCAGAATACGTTGCTTAGGACTATGGTACTCGTTTAATTGTCCGTTTATAGCGCGGATAACTAACAGTAGATAACAGCAGGTAACCAGCGGTAGAAGCGAGAACTATCTTTGGCCGGCACTGTACGATTCTCCATAGATACAGATATAATGAAGAAACGTGGCAAGAATCGAGCGTGGAAATTATTTCGGTAGAAAATTGAAGAAAATTTGTTGTTCATTTAAACGATATATCGTTTCACTAGATGTTATTTCGAAATAATCATATATTACTGTACGTGAATAAGCAAACGATCTTCCTTCAAATAATTTCTCTATTCAGCTATCAAGTAGAATAATTCTTCGTGATATTTCTGTTGAGAATTGTGCATTTCAATTGCCGAAATAAAAGTAAAGGAACACTAAAGTTACACTTAGAATTCATATTAAAATAGTTTTAGATTTATTTGATAAACGATTTCCAGGATCTTCGTCGATATACATTTGCACGCGTCTCAGCACTCTCTTCGTCTCACCATCTTCTATACCACATTGACAACGGAACAGCTACATTCGTCTGTTTTTCGAGACGCTGTGCACACACATACTTCCACACGCTCATATTCACATACGTGTGTCACTACTACGCGGCTAATCTAGTCTAGCACACAAAATTATACATATCTCAATAATTACAATAAACGTTTTTTTAATAATATCTTAACCAATTTCCGATTCTCTTACGTCAATATTGGAAACTGCGTTAAAGATAATTGGGTGTCAGCAAAGTTTCTGGCCGGGTCGCGTAACCCATATTCGGGTGTCGCTTATTTGATTACTTGCGAAGTATCGTCGTAGGTATTTGAAAAGTTATTCCATAATAATAAAACTGTTGAATTGTTATAAAAGTAATACGAAAATGGATTATTAAAAAATTATTTAGAATGTAAAACTTTAAAGCATTCTATACATAACTGAGGTTGGTCGGGACAATTTGGACAATAAATTGTTATTTTCTTCCAATTCTTTTGTGCCTTTGTTCGGTCCATTCGACGTCTTTTATTCGCATAACATAGTTTGCACGCGCGTCTAATGCTTCTTCCTGAATTATTTTTCCGAACGGCGATATTATGCTGACTCCGTCGAAGACAAGGATTTTTTGTATTTTCAGACAATCCTAATAATTTTGCAACTAATAATTGTCTAAATATTCTAATATTTATATTCTTTCTTGTTGCAATTTTGTAAACCGTCAAAGCGTTTACAACAGAAATTCCCAGAAGCAGTTGAATGCCAAGTTTTCTGTACCATTTGATTCCTTTTCTAATTGTGGTGACATAAAAGCCATTTGGTCGGAATAATCTACACCACACTTTCCTTCGTTATATTCAACAACAGTGGTTTTAATGTTGCGAACAAACGAAACGAAAGACCATTCTTGAGATCACCACATGAGCGACTCGCATTACTAAAATATCGATGGGAGCACCTAGCAGAGAACGCTTGGTACTGGTGCACGCGTATTCTGACGGAGATTTCTTTGAAAACACGCGTAGCAGTCAACGTGTTAAGGGAACCCAAATAAAACATACATTACAGAAAAATCGCCAAAGAAGAGTTACCAAAATACTTAGAAGGGAGGATAAAGTGGAAGGACAGAAAAATATTAGCAAGATTTAGACGTGGAAACGAGACCAAAGCGAGAGAATACTGGAAAGAAGAGGGATGCAGGAAAAAAGATGCAGGCTATGTAAAAGGAAAGAAGAAGACCCGAGACATGTAATAGAGGAATGCGAAATAACGGGAGGACCAAAGGACACAGAAAAAATACTAAACGAGACTGGAGAAGGACCGACAGAACTAAAAACAATAATAGAGAAGAGAACGGCAATACAAGACGAGGAGGAGCGACAATAAGGAAGCACAGCAAGGAGGCAAAAGCGCAAAAGTTGCCATAGTTTTAGAGACAGAATAATTAAGGGAGTGTAATATAATAAAGTGGATAAGAGAGGAGGTAGATACATAAGAAGCGAAAGCTCGTCCAAAGCCGAAAGTCACGGACTAAGCAATAATAAAAATAAATAAATAAAAAAAAAAAAAATGATTTCCTTGGAAAGTACCACGTACGCACAAGCTTAGGCATAGTATTCAAAAGTTTTTCGATAACGAAGTTACGAGTAATACGAGTAGATTTTTCACTTGCGCTTCTTTGTCTCTTGGAAAACTTACGCTCTTTAACCAACTCTGAGGAAGTGAAACTTTCAAAACTGAAGAACACTGGGAAGAATACGAGATGACGGTAGGAAAAGGCAAAATTCTAAGACAAGGAAGCGAATGGTACATCCAAAATTTCCCAGATGGGATCGCGCAATTTTCCAGCAGCTTCGAGCCCGGCTTTTTCCTCTCCGGTGGCTAATTCACCGACTTCCTTGGCAAAGGTTTGTGGGCATTTTCTTTGTCAGAGGCAACGCGTTTTTGCCGGCAACCTTGTTCCCGTCAGCTACTTCCATTCCCGCGACTCCCATGACGCGGAATGTCAGCGTTTCGCAAACACCGGCCACTCGATTACGCGAGAATGCGAATGCCTCTAATCGACGACGAAATACACCGGACGCTGGATAAAGTCGCTAGGGATAGAAAAAAGTTGCACAAATGGAAACGAATCTCGTCGCACATTCCAGCGGCTTTGCAAACGCGTTTTGCGCTCCATTCGCCGGATTGAATATATTATGAGTTTTCGAAGGATCAAATCGCACCAGCCTCGCCATTTTTACGCTGAACGTTGAATAATTTGTGAAACAATAGCGTGGTTTGGTTCTTTAATAAATTGTCACTTGGAGATTGGAAAGCAACGTATTTTTGTGGAATTAGAATTTCTTTTTATATTTCCACTTTTCTGAAATAACTACGTGTCCGTGATCTCTTATTAAATTATAGCTTGGCTGTTCAGAAAGATCGCGGCGAATTCCGCGACGAATTCGAAAATCACGTATTTTTGTAGAATCAGAATCTTTCATTCAGCAGAATGTCGGCTGATTTATCGAATAGCATGGTGGTGTTTTACTAAATCAAGATTTTCAGTCGCGTGTCTCAACCCACGAAAGTACAATTTCTTTCGTTTGCGTGTAGTGTTAATTAAATTAATTTAATTACAATTTCATGCCGCGATCTTTACGTGACTCGGAAACATATACCGAATTCTTTGAAACAATAGACCCAGAAGATTTTTATTTTTATCTTTATAGAATATTATTATAGCAACGTGCACTGACTAACATCGCTATAATCTTCAACCCTCCAGTAAAGTTTACGCGAGCGAGCCATTGTTTTTATCGAGATACCTGTTAGCCTTACGTATAACCATCATATGCCTTGCAACTATAATTCGCAAGAAATTTATTGTCTCTTTAAACCAATCCGTTATTATCTCTTCGTCTGCTTTAAACGTTAATTTATTCAAAAATCATGATGCTGCAAAAGCCATTATCTTACGCTATTATCATCACTTTGCATCGTAACACGTTCTACACACTGAAACGTACTTTTGTTTAGCCAAATCGGCCTGAAAAAGATAGGTTTAAGAGGGCGACGCGTTATTCCCAGCGACTCGGTTCTAAGAGAGCAGAGATAAAGTTGCGAGAAAAATGTAAATTAGATGGAAAAAGTGGGCGGTTCGCGCGTACGGCCGCATTTAGAGCACGCATTTGGCTCGGGGCCAAAGTGCACGGATTACGCTGTGTTTTAAATCGTGCTTTTATTATCCGCGGTCCTTACACCTAGCGCAATTAACTCGTTTTCGAGTTCGACGGTCGATAAAACGTCGCGCAACTATTTCTCCTTTTTTTCTATTTATTCGAAACAGCGTCAATATCGTTTAAATATTCGTTCGCGATATCGTTCGGCGACTTGGTCGCCACGCTCTTCCGACAATTTCTATGTTTCTCGCTCGAAGCAGGGAAACGAATTTCTAACAATTCGCAACAAGATGTCGAACGTACAACCGAATCGAGAAGTCGATGTTCGTGTTTCGATTCGAACTGCGGAGATGTCTTTTAACATCAGACGATCGTAATTACGTCAAAAATGACGGAGAGAACGTAGCGCGACCAAACATCGCTTGAAACGTCGGACCGCAAACTACTCGTACGTTTGATATTATAAATACGTTCTTCTCGATAGACTGCGGGTTCTTACGCATTTATGGGACATTTAACATCGCAAGATCGCGTATAACGTGGAAAAACATCAGAGAAGCCAAAATACAGCGCCTATTATAGCGCTCGGTTAACAAAATAAATTTCTATCCAAACTTCATTGGTTTAATTATATCCACATTTAGGAAAATAGGAATTTGTATAAAAATCCATAGTTCAGTATAACGAAGTCGAATGTTTCCTCCGCCTATATTCGTAGCTTTAATTAATTTTGACATTCGTGTAACTAGATTCCCAATTCTCGATATTCGTCCTGTAGCGTCTGTGTACGAAGATACACGTTCACGTTGGCCGGATATAATTGGTTTGAAAATGGCCGAGAAACATTAGCAGAGTTGAAAAGTGTCCGGCTGCGGCCACAATAATCTCGACTATCGAACTCCATTAATCTATCCCGGCGAAAGAATCGTCGGTGGGACGCGATCGGAAGAGCATCAGCGACGCGACGAGTCGCTTTTAAAAACAACATTTTTATTTATCGGTCGCTGGTGTATCGATCTTGTCGACGAGCGCAAGTGTATATGCTGAAAATTCCGCGCTTTTTATCGGCCGGCTGATTTATTTCAAGAACTCGAACAGAACCGCCCTCTCCTCGCCGCTACCGCCACCGCCGCCGCCGCCACCGCCGCCATCGTCGACTGTATGAGCCACTTCGGTTGGAATGCTGCCAGCCGGACTGAATAGCCGGTAGCTCGCCTCTGGGAAATTAAGTGTGTACACGGGAAAACGTGCGAAAACCAAAAATGTCGCGCCTACTCAACACGTATCGGGCATGTGGCACTTGAAAACGGTTTAATGGATACGAAATCGGTCGATCTCTGAAGCTGCTATCGAAAGCTCGGCCGAAAACGGGGAAACATTTATGCGAAAAAAAGAAACGACATGCATGCGTTGCACGTTGACCCTGTTGTGCACTTTATCTCGTTTTTCAGCGAATCGTGTTTTTCCATCGTTAAGGAATTTCTTAATCCTTTACGTTGGCAAATTTGTTTTTCCCTTTTTTCTTCGTCAATTAATCGAAGCCGTTTCGTTCGAATTCCGTCTTGAAACGATCTCGTGGCTTTGCAAGGTAATTTCCACTTCGTTCAGTATAATTTTCGCCGTGATCCGGTCCATCTGTCTCAGTAGACTGTACGATCGTATGAAATTTAGAGAAACCCAGGTATTTTTATCGGTGCTATCACTGTGAAATATCGTTTACGTTGCTTGATTAATTCTTGGCGAGTTAATTTTAGACTATTTAGTCTCCTTTATTAGCATTGCACGAGTATTCCACGATAGAGAGTTAATCTGTCGGCAATTCTTGATTAATATATAGACGAGTTTTATACTGGAAATTCACGTTTCTCGGTGGTATCACGATGGAGCAAGGTTTGTGGGAAAATGTTGCCTTTATATGTAGATTCGGTGTTCTGATATTTCGTGATAATGCTAACCTAGATTTGATATATTTAACTGAATCGTGGTTGGCAAATTATATGTTGTTACATTGTACGCAGATTACGACTCTGCTTATAAATGCACTGCGGATGTTTATGCAAATGCTTGTTTTTTTACGTGTACGTTTAAACAAGAAATTATTTTAACCTTTAAAGGTTGCAACGAGCGCCGCTGGTTTAACCTAATTGAACCGAAGAATTATAAAACTAAATCGTAAAGGAAACTTGCCGCATGTGGAACAATTATCAGAATCAGAATATCACGCGTGCGCCACGTATCGAATTTAGTTTCAAGTTAGTAGAAATTGGATGGAAACGAAACGTAGGCGAAACATAGGAAACGGATTTCGTTTAATCGGTTATTCGAATCATTGGCAATTCGGTGTTTTCCCTTTTTCGCCGTCGGATCAACAGTTATTATCAATGCAGAGCGCAATTTACATCTGGCTAGCGGCGACCGCGGTGGCAATTGGCGTTATTAAACGATACGGACCGGCGGACTCGATTTAAATCGCTATTCCCGCGACATTACTCATTAAACGAACTTGCCAGCACGTGAAAACCCAATTCGTGCTGTCAAGTTGGAAATGAAAACGGGCGAAACGAAGACAGCGGAGAGCCGGAGGCCGGTTCGCATCGAGGGTCTCTGTTGCGAATTAAACGTGCTCCGGGTTCATTTTAGTTACAGTCTGATTCAAATATGGCAACGAACTTTCCAAACTCGATCTCTCGCGTTCACCGACAAATAACAATTTGTTAATGTGCCGTGAAAAATGGGGCCACGCACAGTCCGGCACCCAGAGAACAAAAATCGAAATAATCACTGTTCGATGACATTATCAGCCTGTAAATAAGTAACGCGAATGTAAACGATAGATCGACGAAAGATCGATGGAGAACTAGCAAGAATCTCGTTCCTACATCAAAATCTGATCACGTGAAAATTAGCACGCTCGATCGTTACATATACCTGTTCGTCAATTCCTCTTAAACTGTGTGTGTTACTAATTAAATGTGGAGAATCTGAGCGAAGATGTGTGTAATTCTAATATTCGACTAAAAGATTTCTTTCTTTCTTTCTTCGAAGTGCAATTTAAAAAATGTGTAATTATGATTACGTTAACGTTTTATGTAACGTAATTATGATTATGGTAACGTTTTTCTGCTACAAACTGGATACTCTTTATTTTCTCAAAGCCAAATCCACTCGCAATTGCAAGTTGATCGAAGAATGCATTTCTGGCCACACTCGTTCCAAGAAAATTTTAAAAATTATTCCAGAATTAGGTTCTTTGTTAAATGTTAGCACGCTATAAACGATTTCAGTATGACTCTTACGAGAAGATGGACAGATCGTTCACAGCATCGGTATCGTTTCCTTAAACGTGCATTGAGCGTGATCAGGCAAAGAAACAAATATTCTAGATACCTCAACCATGGCAAGGAGTAAGGAAAATATAGGGGAAAATAAAGATTTGATAATCAGATTCGTACTCGCGTCGCATCCTCCGATATCAAGTTTCGGGACAATTGCATGCACGTTGTGTGCATTTTTTTGTCTTTGTAGGGAATTCTCGTTCGATGTACCCCGTTGTGGAGCGTGAGAACGTGCAAACGTGCGAACTCGACCTGTAACCGTGCGGATGTGGCTGGCAAACCTGATCTGCCACCGTGCGAACATAGTGCGCGAACGTGGCCCGCGAATTTTGATTTTTGTCCAGTATCCTCGTTCAAACGTGCCACCGTGTAGACGAATCGATGTTTTCTAGCTGTTTTCTGTTATAATGTTTAAATGTTTACGTGTAGACGAAGACTTTTAGTTTTGTAGATTAGAATTTTTTTAGTCGTTTATGAGATGACTGAATTCCGATTAATTGCAATTTTTCTATCCTATCGCTTTATGTTTGATATTATTTATGCGCGACGTTGAATCTTAGAATCTCGTTTGTTTATGAGATACTGTGATTAAGCAGAATTTTTGCAGTTTGACTGTTTTATGTTTGATTTTGTTTACACGCAACATTGAATCTCACCAAATTATTAGGTAATCAAGTGATAAATGTATTTGTTTATGGAAAACGTATATCTCGTGCGTGTTTCAGTTAGCCAATTTAATATATTTGCTGATGTGAAATTAATAGTACGTGAAAAGTTAATCTATTGAAAAAATAAACAGTTATGAATTTGCGAGTTGTTATAACGGAAACAAAACCTGCATGTTAAATGATCAGAAAACCAATATAACGAAAACATAAACAAATAAATTTGCAAATTCGTTCGTTGAAAATGAAAAAGTTACTTCATAAATTGAACCGATTAAATTGCAGCTACTGGACAATTACAAAATAACATTTTTCATATCGTCCATAAATATTAAGCAATAATTGTTTTGAACTCGAAATACACTGCTTTTATTTCTACCAAAGGTTATTAAATAAATAAAAACGAGATTATGAAGTCATAAAAATGAGCAAAAAAAGAAAACACTTTTTATATCATTAAGCCATTCTATAAGTAACTTCACAGATTAAAGAACATTGAAACATAACAAGTTCACGATATTTCTAAAACTATGTTTCACCTTCTTCGTCATTTTCAGATTCTTTTCTCAAAAAATTGTGAAAATTCCAGTAGTCGGCGTTTAATATTACCTTAGAACTTGAAAGCGCAAAATAAGAGACAACGTTGCTCGCGGAGTGAGCCGATGGAAATTACCTTTTCGTTTCTTCTCGAATATTTCTTTCACCTTAATATCTCTTCCGTTACTTTTTCTCCGAGTATCACGCAACTTTTATATTACCAATTATTTTCTCGTATCTCTCGCGAATATCTCTTTTATTTTAATACCGTACATCTTTCTCTTATTCCCCCTAAATATCAATAGCACGCGTCTATCTCTACCGTAACAAATAAACTCGGCAGAGAAACAAGAAAATATCGCCAATTATTTTCTTACATTGTCCTGCCGCACTTCCTTTATTATTTTCCCTCTGCTTTTCTCCTACTCTGCCCAAATATCGATAGCGGTCTCGCAGTTTCACGGAGCTGGAATACTTGTTGGTAGTCATAATCGTACGTTCGCCCTGACGTTCAGTATGACCGTTCAGAAATTGCCACGGGAATTCGCTTATCGTTTCGCCAGAAAAATCCGCCTTCTTTTGCCGCCGCGTCGCGATTTTCCAGTCGTCCCGCCGGCCCCACAACGGTGATAAACAAATTTTATCATTTAATCGCGACGGCCTCGCTCAAAATGAGCGAAATGCCGAATAAATTTAATCGTTTAGTCGCGATTGCCTCGTCCACCCTACCGTATATGCATTCGCTATCGATTACGTTGCCGGAATAATTTGATATTCGTCGGGGAGTCGTGCAACGAATAAAATTCCCCAGCCGTGACGAGCTTTTACTCGACAGATGGGACACGTATCGCCCGAGGGCGCCAGTTAACCCGAAGCCCCGCGTCGTTGTTCGATTTTTCTTCATTTTAATACACCCTTGCTACGAAACAATTACGGAATCTAGTCGCTTTCATTTTTATACCCACTTGCTCTCTGTGTCTGTGTATTTTATTTTAGTCGTTAAACACGCCGCTTGCCGGCAACACGTTGCGTTTATCTCGTTTACTATCTGATAAATAATAGACACATCGTAACTACTCGTATGCTTTAGATCTTCAATATCCGCGTATTTCGATATATTTGTGTACCATATCGTCGCAATTCTATACGTTTGTCGCTATAGTAAATGTAAGCTATCTTTCGTTTTATCGTTTATTTCTAACGATTCATTCACCACCTGCTTTTAGCTAACTTTCACTTGGCAAGGGACGACTTTTTCCGACGAAAGGGTATTATAAGCAACGATTATTCTTCCTTGACACGTTATGTACACGTACATTGACAACTTCAATCTACTTTTTTCACCTTTGCCGGAGCAATATGCTCGAGCATCGATTCGTTCGCGTCACATTTCGTTCCTCTCGATCGCGCATGTATGCGATCTTTTTTAAACAGCGTTGAAGGATTCCTGTTACGAACAACGACTGTTTGATCGTCGAACGATAATCGTATTTGTCCGATTGCGTTTCAAGATCGAACGCCCGCTTGATTTTATGTAAATGTCAACAGCAGCGATCAGTTAATTGTTAAAGGGAAGTGCATCTTTGAAATCGTATTTCTAGGTTGAACGTTCGCTCGATAAAAAGCCATTGAAAACTCTGTATCGTCATTCGTAACGATCCTCTGATCGAATTTTGATGATGGAATTTTTCTAATCGCAGTTCTCCACATCGAACTCTCGTTTCGTTTCGTACAAAGAGTCTCGTTAGGCGCCCTGTTCCTCAAAAAGTTACGTAAGATCTCATCCTCGAGTCTCGAAGGAAGTGGAAAGACTGTGGAAGAATCAGGTTGCCGATAGAACTCGTCGTCGTGCGGGTCGCGTGAGATTTTTTCGAGTAAAACGAGCAAGCTCCGATATTCGGTGTTTAAGTGGAGCTTTGAAGACACGCGTTAAATCGTAGATCAAAGTAAAAGTAACGTTTGAGAGGAGATAGGTGGCAAAAAATATAGAAAGAAATATTCATCTTCGTTTGATGCGACGCCATGTATCGATACGGGAACGTTATTTACCGAAGGTTCTGCAGCTTTGCCGCAATATAATTTCTGTGATACGAGCGAGACGGAAGCCGCGTGGAACGTTCTCGACGCATTTTCATCGATATCACAGCGAACGAAGGGAAAGCAAAAAGTGGAATGCAATTCGCAACGCGATAACTGCGGCGTTAAACTGTGTACGTCTGACCGTTTCTAAAGCGTTGCTCCAAATTTTGTTCTATCTTGCTCTTTTTTTTCTGTTTTCGTCTCTCCTCTCTGTGGTATTTTCAATTTCACCGAAGAACTCGGCCGTGTTTTTTCTCTGTCGAAAAAAAAAAGAACAAAGAACGGAAACGAATAAAAAACGATGGGAAAAAAAAGAAGGCTCGAACGAGCGAGGGAATCCTGGTTTCTCAGTACGAAACGCAACAATGTTACATGGCCGACGAATTTGTACAGTTTTATCAGCAAACGGAACATCAACTGTCAGAAAGTTGAAATTTATGGCCCTTTCCACACAGAAACAGGAAGCTGTACGTTCGTCCATCTATGTTAATATCGCTGCTCCATTCTAGTCCCGAGAGAAATATTATGCTTTTTCATGCCACGAAACAACGTCGAAGGTGCGGTCATTCGAGTCAGCCGAAGAGATTATCATTCAACCTTGAATGTTGCACAGAATAATTAAATTTCTTTTTTTTTCTTTCTTTCACACAGGCTTTAAACGTTGCATCGATTACATCTACGCTGTTATCAACGACAACCACGACAATATGAACAGAGAGAAAGTGATTTACTGGCTAGATTCTGCTAAATGACTATATGTTTTTCAGAAAGGAGAAAAAACTTTGAAACTTGATCTTCGTCACAGAGACATCCACTTAAAGTTTCTCTGATCTGTTCGTTGATTTGTTGCGAGAGTAATCGTGTTTACAGCAGTTTAAGAGGACGCGTTCGAAGGTAATTTGATAATTGTCGTAGATAGCTGAGGTTACATTTTGATATTCGATATGCGTGTGTGTGTCAGCTGTGACGATTTTAAGTCTGTTCGATACAACTTGGCGTGCGCGATCCAAGTTCCTGGTAACTTTAATATTAATATTTGAAAAATGGTTCAAAAAATTGCCTTCTGTTATTTAGAAAAAAAGCCACTTGAAGTATTCGTGACGTAAAATTCCTATATAAGAATGTTACGTATTCTATTCAGATATTTTTTTTATTTGGAATTCCCAAGGCGAAGGACGAGGGTAGAATTTTCAGTGGGTTCTGATATTTCTTGGTTGTCTTGTGAAAGTTGTTGGATCTTGAGGGACCCTTTGAAGTTTCATCGAATTCGAAGGATCTCTTGAAATTCTGTGGATCTTCAACAGTTTCACGGATTTCCCGCGATTCCTCGAGATTCCTTGGATCTCTCGAGGTTCCTCTTATCTCTTAGGGCTTCTCCAGACTCCCCGAGCTCCTCAGATCCCTCGGGATTTTGCGGCGATTCCATGGATCTCTCGAGGTTCCTTCTTGAACTCGAACACTTTGGATCTCTTTGTGATACGCGACAAAGAGCCAGGAATCTAGAGGCAAATAATTATTATAATTCACCAAGATTATTATTAACCTCGCGTTAACAAGAAAAATGCAAGATCCTCGAGTCCCTGTTTCCACGAATCCCATTATTTTATTGACAATTATCGCCCGAAATTAAAATCTGATTCACAGAATCGCGTCGCGTGTTCTTCGCTCGAAATAATAAATTTGAATAATGAATTTATGGTAGAATAATATACGAGGTTTTAATAATATCGTAATTATATCGAATACTTGTCTCGGTTGAAAAACGCGCACATAAATTTAACAGACTTTGAAATTACATCGAGAAGAGTATTAAACACGGATCCGAGAAGCACATTAAAATTAATTACTACGCAACTTTCCGGGGAATTCTCGACTGCTCTTTGGAGAACCGGAAACGGCGCGAATCGCGATGAAGGATGAAGCAGTTAAAGTCGATCTAAGGAGGCGGTCGAGTCGCTGGTGGATTCGGTCGGTTCATTTCGCATCGTCGTTTTAACAAATGTTCCATTCGGCAGCAGCCTCGCGAGCCAATCTTCCTTCTGCTTATTCGCATACCCGCATACCGCATAACCACAACTCACGTGGTCCACGTACCAGCATCCTGGCCCATCCTATTGTAATACAGACGTCTATACGTCCTAACTTTCGTTGAATGTAATTTCTCGGCCAGCCATTCCTCCCCAACGTGGCTTTTGTACTTTCAGTTAAAACAATCTCTTACTGAATAATTCACTATCATACAGGATTTTGTTGCAGACAATAATAACATTAATAGACTCTTTGTATTACCATTCGCTGTTATATTATTATTTATTATGATATATATATGTCGAAGATGAAAGGACATCGGGGCCTTTCTTTTGGAATTTTTCGGAAGATCCCCGATACTTTAGACTATTTATTATAGCTGTACTTAAATAATACAACTTAGAAGTAGTTGTTTATGATTCGATCCGACTATCTTTGCCCGAGATTTGTGACAGTGGGCTTGGGCTCAGATTGGATGACACAACTGGTCTCTGAACGTAGCCACGGTCACGGGATGGACGTTTTTGCCTAACAGAGGTATGGGGCAGTTGTATAGTTCTCCTTAAAAAAGTATAGTTGTAGCGGCACACGGACTCGAGGACAAATCAAGCCATGTGTGGTTGTGCCTCAGAAGTTATAGGACACACGTTGTATTAACAATCAAACTGCGGGCAGAAACAATGTCGTCGCTACGCGGGACTGCCTAGCAGCGGCAGTTGGAATTTTGTTGGTGTCTCCGACCAATATACGACGAACGAACGCGATCGTAAGAAGAGGAAAGTTTTCATTAGTCTCTTATTTCGTGCGATCTCCTTGGAGAGTTTCACATCGTCTTTACGAGCAGTATATACCGAGCGTCCCAACGAACGTTTCTGTGCTTTAAAATATATTCTACGTTTAACAAAGAGTTATCCCGTTGGCTGTGGACTCGTTATTGAACCTAAGATCATTATCATTATCATCTCGAGTGTCTAATCACCACGGTTATTTGTCAAATTCTGTAAAAGCCATATTTATACCAGTAAATATAATCTCTATCGTACAGCAACGATGGCTAGTTCAAATGAAAATTCGTTACACGTCCCTAAACCTAACGATAACTCGACATATACGATACTGCATTCAGATGTATGCAGCTATAGCTATAGTTCAGGCAGGGAACTTTAGAAAAAGATGTAAAATCGGTCAAGGTAAATAAGACAGGCGATGAATATTCCTCGGTAAAATAAGAATTGAGAAATTGACTAATTTACACAAATTAATTACAATGTTAAATTAAATGTCGAAACCGGTCGGTTGACCTGCTCAGGTAAGGTTAATGTTAAGTAAATTGGAACAATTGTTACGAAATTATTAAAATCTTCAAGAATTATTATCTCAATCCCAGAGTATGAAGTTAAGTATTATATTCCCAGAGAGTAATTGTTCTAGTCTGGTATTATGCGATGCAATGTCTCTTCTGTTTGAGATTAATCGTATACAAAGATATGAGTTACCTTGTATCGAGAAAGATTTGGAATTTAATCAGTAACAGATAAATGATATTTCAAGTACAAATGGAACTTTTGAAGCGTGTGCATTCGTATGGTATTAGGTTGTCCGAAAAGTTCCTTTCGATTCATAAGGTGATAATAGATGAACAAAAATTTCTGTTTTATTTTATTGAATTCCGTTTTATTTCTGTTATTATTTTATTGAATTAGGTATGACTTATTTCGTTCTATTTCTATTATTATGTTCGTATAATTCAATGAACTAATATAAAACAAAAAACATTGTGCGTCTATTATTTCCTTATAAAACAAAAGAAACTTTGCCGACAACCTAATATTACATAGCGCGATTGAAAGTAACGTGTACGTAAAGTAACAAGGTTGTATAGTAACCATTTTTTAATAAAATCCTTCAATTATTAGACTCCTCTCCGAATCGATAAATTGCTGTAATTCGTCCACTACGATATCAGAGAACATGCACGTCATTGAACATTAAAAATTCATAACAAAGTCCCTCAGGGTGTTCTCAGATAATCGATAATATCGCCAATATTTCAAGCTTGGCAGTATCATTGTACGATATTGACAATACCGCATTGGTAATATCTAATGATCCTTTCAGTTGACAAGCTTAAAATATTCCTAAAATAATTTTAATGTAAGAGTATCCTTAAGACATAGAGGTAAACCTCGCGAAGAAAAAAGATCCTGTACCCTTTCCCACTGAATTTTTCGTTCAATCATTCAAAATTACTATTTGCATCGATCAAATTCTCGAAACCGCGAAACGCTCGTAACATAATCGCCGATAGACGCGAGCAGAAATTTCGTTTAGAAGAAAAGTCCACTCGTACCATTTTTCCATCCAGTTCTTCGTTTCTCCTGTATAAGATGGCTGGACGAGTTCGAATCGATAAATTCCTGTAATCCATCCATTTTAGTATCACCTTCGAGCCGCGCGTAAAATAAAGCACGGTAAATGCAAAACTGCAAGTGTTGGTTCGAAGGATAATTTACAGTGACCATAAAAATTAGCCAGATGCCCGATATAAACGGAAGAAATAGTAAATCTCGGGACACGGAAGCTCCGGGTCGCAAACGCGTCGGCCCCAGTAAATCACTGCGAGCGCAGAGAAAACGGCATGCGCGCATTAACGAGGCCCGAGCTGGTGTGCTGCAAGGCGGATGTGTTCGATATTTTTTCCTAGCAGCGCGTGTAATTACGTGCAACGTGTGTTTGCCTGTCCAGACGATTACATAAATCTAAAACTCGGCGCGCGTAAGTTCTCGTGACCTATGTGCGTAATGGACGATGTCGAAAATCGCGAGAATCCTCCTGCGTGCCGAGCGAACAATTGAGAAACCGACGCAGCGCGACGTGCAACGCCAGCATTATCCTTGTATTGGGTCGTGCCGTATGAACGTCACAGACGTGAAGAACACGATGCGTCATACATCTGGTGTTTTAGCAGCAATTTATCATTTTCGATCGACAAACTTTGAAATTCTATGTTTCGTCGATCAATTTTATATACAAGCTGTCCGCGCTGTTAGTTTCCAGCGTTTTTCTCGCGAGCGACAAGCATGAAAGGCGGAAAAGACGTACGGTTCAACGTGAACTGCGTATTCCAGATAATATTTTGTTTTGCTAGTGAAAAAATACATGCGCATTTTGCAGTTGCGCTATTTTTTTAAATGGAAAAATATTGTTCTCTTTGTTTTTGTATATTTGTTTTGGGGAAAAATGTGTCGGAGTGACACGGTCGGAAACTGGTTAATTTCAAAGATGCCTTCAGTTTAATTTTGTAGAATTTATCATTTTGTAAGACGAAGGGAACGTAAATATAAGAATATTTGCGTCTTTTCGTATGATATTTCTCATTCTGCTTCCTCTTTCATCTTGTCCATATGACATCTTTCCTTCTTTCTCCCCTTTCATCTTCTCCATTTCATATTTTACCTCCTTTCTTCTCTTTCGTTTTTTCCTCGTGTTTATCGCTTACGAAAAAAAAAAAAAGAAAAGAGGAAACGCTGGGAAATAGCAACGTTCTAGAAGACCCTATATACGTACAGTGTTATACGTACAGTATTTACAGTACTGGTATTTAGTATTCTAGTATTTAATTTACAACATTTAGAGAAAAACGAGGTGCATAGTAAGCCGTGTTTCTCATGTTTTGGAAACAATTTTTTATTTCAGGAGATGATTTGAAAATAAAATATGTTGTCAGTCAATTCTATATATATATCCCTGTTTAGAAGTATTAATACATAATACATATGCAAAGAAAAACAAGGTAAACTTGGAAAATTATTAAACTGTTTTTATGTGCTCTGTACTGTTGAACTTTTTAATATGTTGCAAGTACGCGAGGACTTGAAAAAGCTTTTTATAAGTTCATCATCATGATTATGCCGATGAAGATTGAAACTGTACGTCTGAAAATGTACATAAAATCTACAAGATATTTAATGCTACAGAATGTTAAATATTTAAACAGTCGATTATTCATTATGTTAATAATCCACAGCATTTAATAGAATCCTCTCTACCACTAATTATAGATATATTTAAGACCATTGTTCGCGCTCGATATTAATTTCTGATCAATAATTAATGCCTGCTGTAAATGCCTTGCAACTTTTATATTCATTTCCACGTTGATTTCGAATTTTCTTGCTATAAAATGGAACTCCGCTAAGTTTCGTATAATACGCGCGATACATGCGTTCGTAAAATACATGCACACCTATACGTTCATAAAATATATGTTTCTGAAAGCATATTACTACTACCGTACGCCATCTAAACATAATACGAATATTAATATAAAATACATATGTTAACGAGAAACGACGTTGTTTATAGGATGACCTAATACGAATAATCAAGTAGTATCGAGCAATACGAATAATCGAATAATTATTATGCAACGATGTGTACACACACGATTGGATATCCATGTTTCGATAACGACGTTCGACAACGTCGAAGCGGGTTGGAAATCGTTGGCTGGATTCAGCGTCAGCGACGTGCTTCTCCCGATTATGATCGCTAGTTAGGTCGAAACTGAAATAACGGAAAGGTCTTGGCTGTAACGTAATAATTATTTTTAACCGTGACCCGCTTATCGCGGATCGACTTGTTTTTTCTTTTTTTTTTTTTTATTTTCTTCGGTGATATCGTCGCCGCGTGACAGGTGGAAATTGAACGATAATTCATTGAAACGTTGCCACCCTGGCCGAATCACCACGGTCATTCATCATTCGTAATGGTCTTTAGCGGCGCGCAAGTCTTTGGCCGACGATATACGACGATGTATAATCGTCTTTCGTCAGGAATATTATGCAAACGGGAAGAGGCTTCGCCATTGTGCGCCGGTAGAAAAATTACACGGGAACTTTGCAGCTAATGTGTTTCGTTAGACCTTTATACGAGGAGTTTTTAAATTTCTGCAACGCGGAACTGGGAAGATTTATGCGAATGTTATAAATTTCACCACGTACTTTTTTCAACGATAAGTTATTAATAGACGCTGGATAAATGTTATATTCGCATTTAGGTAATGTAATTTTTCTTACTTCTCAACGATGAGTTATTAATAGCCTGTGGATTATTTAAATGTGGAAAATTTAATGACGCGAAAGTTCACAGAATGCGTAGGATTTACAGGTTGTAAAAATTGCACAAACTCGCAGTATTCGCGTGACATTATACTATTTACATAGCAGATGAAAGAAATCTGCATTTCAACTTCAATGTACACGTCGACAGAGATACGAACTTGTATTAGGTCGTCCGAAAAGTTTCTTTCGTTTGATAAGGAAATAATGGACGTTTTATATTATTTTATCGAATTACGTATGATTATTTTTTGTTCTATCAAAATAAAGATCACAACGTTCCACAAATTAGGTTTCACGTTTGTATAAAGATGCACCGTTTCTGTAAAAGAAAGACACATTCCGGACAACCTAATACAAACGTATTCGCGTTCCAGTTATTAATTGTACAGTGCCTGTTAGATAGAAATTGTCTTTTCCAAATTTTATACGATATTTGAAAATATTAGGTTAAATACAAGAGAGAATAATGATGACGACAACGTATGCTAACAATAACGGTTTGACTGAGCTATAATTCTTGCTTTGTACGATAAAACACTGCGTCAAACTCTCGCTAAAAGCTCTTATTCACTCTGTAAAAGTCTGGCTCATACAGCGGACTCTCTACTTTACTGCTAACCTTTAACTGACTCGCACGCGCATTTTCCGCAGCCATTTATCTTTGCACACGCATATTCTTTCCATTTCCTATTTTTTTTTTTTTTTTATCTTGCCTACTCGATGCGGCCATTACTACAAGGAATTTAAACGCGTCCACCTAAAAGCTTGGATTCGCTCTCTGTCTTCATCACGGTGACAAATGTTCGATACAACGAAGTTACTATTAACGTAATCATTGTACGCAAGTATAAATTTTGAGGTGCAGATACAAATAACCGGCATAGTTCACTCCAACGTTACACACTCGCGTCTTATCAAGCAACAGAATCCCGAACCGTGTGAACATTGCAACGCCAGCAAACATCCACTTTCCTACTGCACCAAATTCGAAGATATAACGCGCAACTTGAAAATACCCAACAGTATGGGATCGCGTCTAACTAATGGAGCACAATAAGCAGGAAGACTTCAAGTTTCCCAAACGAAATAGATCTTTCGCATCGCCTATCGAAGTATACGAAACTGAAACGAAAACGAATTCGCAAACTAGTGACTGACTAATCGTTTGTTAATTAACAAGTCTAGTTGTATCAAATTACGACGATAAACGATAAGTAAATCAAAAAAGGAAAAAGGATAACTTTCTTCCGTCCGCCTTTGTATCTTTCCGCGTGTCGCAGGATCCTAGCAATTAGTTTATACGTTCGATGAGACGAGAAAGTTTGAAAATCGCCGATCCAATGATTTCGACACTCGATATCCCACGTCTTTGATCTCACGGACGATCGGTTACGAGCTTTTCTTCTACTTTTTCGTCTCGTCTATTCTGTCGACATTCCGGTCGGATCGAACCAACGAAAACCGAAGTTTCGATATTCGAGAAGTTGCGCGTCGTTGCACCAGGCAACGGCGTGGCGTGGCTACGCTTCAGGCCGACGTTTTTGTCGTCGTGGGCATAAATATGACCGCGAAATGGAAACGATCCGTCGATATCTCCTCGAAAGATTTATTGGCCTGGTTCCTTTGTACGCTCAAGTCTCGGGACTCGTCTCCACGATACTTGTTGGTAAGACTCGGCACTCGACCGGGTGTCTATAGAAGAGTCTCAGCAGCAAGGAGTCCTGGCTATTCGTCTATGAAAATGGTTCTGTTAATGGCACGGCCGTTACTTGAGAATCGCGTCGATGATTTTGCATCGTTGCATTGGATGCTGTAAATATGGTGCAATAGTCAAATTAGGTCGAAAAGATCGATATGGATTGAATTTTAACGTAGCAACGCGCTATTTGCTATTGCGAATTTTTATGAAAATTCCTATATTTGTGAATACAAGAATTTATTTAAGAACAACGGCGCTGTTTTAGGCTTTCAAGTACACCTGTCAAGCGAAAATTTCGCGAAACACGAAACTGTCTTCGCTTAGCGACGCCACGCGTCGATAATTGCACTGTATTTAGCCTTGTCGTTTTGCTGACGTTTGGAAGGGACGATTTATGGGAACGTACGAGTATAAAGGTAATTTAGGTAAAAGATGATGATTGGGGACAAAGAAAGAGGAGTATAGCAGCGAGAGATTTTGTTTATTTCCGGCTTGTTTATTTCCACGGATTTTTATGAAACAAGGCGGTACTTACGAGGAGCTAGTAAAAAGTATATAAAAGATGCAAGCGCTATGTCAGATGTAATGGCGGCACCAAAAAGCATGGCTTTTTGTCAATTTCGATTCTCATTGAATAGCTCGCTGGTATACGTTTTTATCGGAATGATTTGCGCCACGTAATGGATAAAAGACGGAATTGCAAAATAAGACCTTCGCTTTGCTAACGGAGAAAATGCTGTGTCAACAGCGTATACGGTTGAAAATGCAAAAACATTCGCCGGCCAGCGTCCTTGTTATTTACCAAAACCAACCTCGTTACTTCGCGATTCGTGTTCCATTCACTTTTTCTTTCTTTCCAAGCTTTCAACAAAGCTTCCATAATTCACGTAAAAATGGAAAAAGAGCGAACTGGAACCACGCAGATATCCGCTTGAGCAAGTCGAAAGTAGATTTCCATGGTGCTAGTAATCAACGAGATTTCTGGCTTGTTTAACAAACTCGAACTTTGTTGAAAGAAAATTGAAGAGTTTAAGAAAATTTAATACATAACAGTATGGAAAACGAAGCGAGAGAGAAATCGAACGAAAAGAGCAGGTAAATGGAAGAATTATCGAACGACCACGAAAAATCTGTTATCACGTTGACCAATTTTTTTATAGTCGTCGGTGTAGTTAGATACATAATAATTAATGTTCGTTTGTTGCTGCTCATTTAATTAACAAATACGTTGATATGTTAATCTTGCCTCGTTTACCAGTTAAACTATGCTGTTACGTATTCGTGAGGGATACTATGCTATGTAACTGGAAGATAACATTTACTCCACGCTTTACGCTGTACATGACATTGTTAACATAAGGTTCTCAAATAATTTAGCTACGGGTATAAACTTGCTCGAGGATAAGCGAACACTCATAATACAATATATATCGCTAATAATATAATGTATGTATATTATTAATTAGTAACTGTTATATAGTAACTAGTAAGTAGTTATATTATTATTTGGTAACTGTAGTTGTTTATGAAAATATTTAGACAGAGCGGATAAAACAAACAACAGTCAGATTTCGACATGCTCCAGTTACGTGTTGCACATTGCACAACTAAGAAGATCGATTTATCGTTGCGTCACGATTAGACGCGTCGTATAAATTATAGACTTTGCGTTTCAAACTTTCGCGATGTCGAAATATCTTGATATTGGCTGGCTTCTTCGCTAAGAAGGTCGACTGCAATGTTTACGAAAATCAGGCCCCAGATGCAAATGCCAAATGCAAATGTAAAATCTAAAGGCGATTGTTTATGCCGAAACCGATGTCAACAGAAATTCTACGCTAATCTACCAATTTTATGTGACACGTGAATCGAGTTATCACGTCTCCTAGTATTCTTGGAATTATCTTTATTATGTTGTGCGTACGGTGTATTGGTATATCATAGGAATATTTCCTTTTTTTTTGTGGCTTCTCTGTCTTCTGACTTAGGGCATTATTTTGTTGCTGTATTTTGATCTCTAATATTGATACTTATAAATAACGCAGAGTAAACAGGATAAATTATATTTGTCTATTTATTTAGGACAAACTAGGAACACTGTACACTTGGAAAAATTTATCAAGGTAGCAAAAGAGTATTGAGCAAATTAAATCTGATTTATAAAAATTTCCTATGGTAAATGTCGAAATATTTTAGCTTGTATAAACAATGTTAAGAAAGTAGGTAAATTAAAGGAACCCAGAGTATAATTCTTCTCTTCGTGCCGAGAAAGGCAGAATATCAAGTTGAAAGAATATCAAATGAAACAAACGTGACTCTACCTTTCGCTTTAAATATTCGCAATCTCCATTCTTCCGGTGTTTTGTTTCTTCCTTCCTCGTCAGTGACAAGAAAAACCCTCTGCGATTCTAATTAAGGCTACAAGGGTTGGAAACTCCTTCCCTTTCCTCGATAAACACCGAAACTTCCTCAACCGTGATGAATACAGTCCTTGAGAGGATATGAACGAAGGGAATTATGGGTTGCCTAGTCCGAAACAGGAACGTGCGGAGTATTTCCACCTTGTATAGCCGCACACTTATGCAAAATTCAGGAAACCACCCCGCTCATCAACCCTCCGACACGATCTCGAAGAAGCCAGTCTGAATTCCATCCTCGCCACTAACCTAATCTCAAAAACGTTTGTATCAGCGTTAGCGTTTCGTAGTGAAATATTTAAACAGAAAAATCTTCAATTTCGATACACGTTAAATATCCGAATGAAGAACACTAAAGTTTAACGCGATATCGAATATTTGAAGGTAAAATTCATAAATTCCGACACGTATTAAATATCCAAATGTAAAATACCAGATTTCAATGCGTATTAAATATTTAAACGTAAAATTTACAATTTATACACGTACTAAATATTACTTTTAACATGTGCAAATATTGTCTGCGTTAACTATTTATGCATACGAAATAGGTCATCGGAGATACAAGCGGAATTCTGTTTTTGGATATTTGTTGAAAAGCGTTTTAAATGTACAACTTAACCACCAACTATTTTGTATAGTATAACAGAGACGTTGATAAGTATGTAAGTAGATTTTTAGATTTTCTTTTTTTTCAGAAACCTAGAACAGTAAGAAGATTACTCACGTCTTTTAAATTTCGTATTTTCATCGTCGATACCTCTAGTCTTAGAAATTTTATACTTTAGTCGTCAGTAGCGTTAACGTAAACCTTCGGCTCAGCTTCCACGTTTTCGCAAGTATTTTTAACACCCTAAGCCCAAACCAAAATTGAACCTTCCCGAAAGCACGTACGAAGCACAGTACGACGAAACCAATTTTTGAAGATTTAAGCGATCTCTCGCAAAGTATATTCTCCTCTTACATCGTAACGTATTTTTTGACGCGCCGATCATTTTTTCGTTATCATTTTTCCATAAAAATTTCCCGCTTCGTACACGAGCGGCGTTAACGTAAAGCTCTGATATAATTTCCTCGACGCTCCGAGCCCAAAAACACATAGAACACGGTACGACGAAACCAATCGCTGACCACCATGTTTCATCGTACGCCACAGGCGGCATAATCATCGCCGGAGGCTGACTGATCGAAACGGAGCTCGTTGATTTTCGAAACAGGCGTACGTGCATGATAATCGAGTCGAATCGGCCCGTCAACTTGCCGATAATCGACGTCGAAGCGGCTTACACGTCAATGAAACGTATGATAGTCGAAACTAGGATCAAACTTTCTTCTCTTGCGCTTTTAAATGCGCGTGTGTGACCTCGCGCGCGAAACACACGCGTACCTTTAAGCTGCAGAAAATGGACGAGGCTGAAACGCTTAATCGAAGTGGTAAACGCAATTACTCGAAAATAACCGCAGCAGTGGTTACGTCTTGTGCGTTCACTAGGACAGTATTGATCTTCTGCGTATTTCCCGCCCCCTGCTGCACCCCCCAGTCTGCCACTGCATCCTCCTCTGCGTACAATCCTCGACGTATTATCATTCTCTTGGACGTTGTGTGCATGGCAAGGTTACTTTTCCAACCACCAGACGATTAATTAGTCCTGGAGAAATTAGCTGAGATGAATTAGAGGGGTGAAATTGAAAACTGGCTCGACGCTGGAGAAAAACCACGATTCCTTTTCGATCTTCATCATTCGTTGATAATCTTTCCTGCTTCTTTTCGTCGACTGGTTCTCGCGTCATATTGTACACGTACGCCCCTGTTCACAGTTGTTACAACGTTACTGATTTCGCATAAACTGTGATTTTGAATTGACGCCAATGTTATTAATAGATTAATGTGTTATTAACAGATTAATTCGCGTGAGATACAAACTCGAGATATTCAGCGTTAAATAAAAGTAAAAGTGTTGCGCCAACATAATATTCCAAAATATTTTGCACTTTTATCTTCTTCTCGACATCCTAAATCAATCGAGTAACACGAAACACAATTTTTCGACGAAGTAAATAAAAAATAGTACAACTTCTTAACAACCGTCGATTATTTTTCACTTTCACATTTTCCATAAATGTGCTAATACCTATGAAATATGACAGCATCGTTCAGTGGAATTAACCTCGTTCTTCGATATCCTGTCCCGTGTCAAATATTTCCAAGAAGAGATAAGAATTTTTCAGGGAGGAAATTTCATGGAGAACAATTGGTCAATTTTCACGACTCGAGTACGTACATAGTTGACTATTTTCTGTTTTTTTTTTTTTTTTTTTTTTTGTTACTCTGTAAGAGTAGTTTCGCTGACGAGCGTCCGGAAGAAACGAAAGATTTAATTTCTCTCGCGCAACCGATGCTCTCGATTTCGACGATTATTTTTCATCGTGGCCGTTTCCCTGTCGTTTAATCGCGTTATATTCCAACGGACCGTTGATAACGAGGACGAGGCTGTAGAAGAATGAAATTTCGAGCAGTTTTATGGACTCGATTATAGACGATGCTTTCTACCCTTTCTTTTTCCCTCTGCTTCGAGATCGGTCGTGATTTCCGCTTCGAGATCTATGTTTCTATATTTCCTCGTCGTTTCTTTTTACATTATTGTTTCAAGAATTCTACAGTATATACAGGGAATGTACAGGCCACAAAAGTATCGGAATGCTCGCGCTTCTCTTTGCTCTTTTGCATGCGATTCAATCGCAAATAAATTAACAAGGCTGGTATTGATTTTACTCTTTGTCATCGTCGACATTTGTGACAAATTTGAAAATGAAAAAATGTGCGGAACGCATATAGTATAGCATAGTATACAAATATACAAAGCGGAATACTCATTAAAACGTTTAAAAAGTGAAGCAGATTTCCAAATAATTTCATTCCTTTGATCCTGTTCATAAAAATTCGCAGTCTGGTTATTGTAGATGCTAGAATTTTATAGCCCGATGAAATGCTAATTTTGAAAAGCTCGTCTGCAATAAGAAAATCTGATATCGTAATCATGGGATAATCGAAGGTTGTTCAACAATTTTCTTGCTTCTACTTCTAGAAGAAGCCTTCGTTCTTCGTTCTTCCGGATGTCTTATCCAATCTTCTTGCCACTCTCATTAAAAACGACAAATTTTACGTATCGTTCCGATCGTCGAGGATAATTTTTAACCATTACACCGACAAATCCGTGTAACCGACTTTTATTTTCGTAGCTGAAACAGAACGTAACAATAATATAATTAGTTTCTACGCGGAGAAGCCGGATCTTTCGCTTTGCCGATGTTTTGTTTAATGAAGCTCTCGCACGTTTCCAGCATCCTGAATATCCGTGATTACATAACCGTTACTCCATTGAATTGCAACAGAATGTAGTTATAATTGCTTGTTAGTATTTCGTTTACGTAATTCCAGTTTAAAAGACATCATCGATCGCGTTATGTATTCCACCTCTCTGTACTTTTCACGCTTTTTGTTGTTGTTGTTTTTTTTTTCTTCCTTTTATTATTACCTTTTTTTTTACACCGTAAAGCTTCGCCCATAACAAAGCACAGAATTCATAACTCTTCATTTGCAATTCTACATCGTTTTTATTCTACATTTTATATTCTATCTCTGGCTGCCGTGTTCCACACTTTATTAATCCACATTCCATATTTTATAACTGGGCGTTGTACTCGATATTTCATTTTCTACCGACCAAGTCCGGTAATCAATCGTGAAATTCATGGGAAATCTATAGGAAACGCTGTACTTAATGTTTTAGCTTCGTAACTCTTGAATTTACGAGACAAATAGGAAGAGGGACGAGGGGAAATGCAGGAAATTTGCGCAACCAACATTACAGTCGTTAAATGCCTTCATAATGAACATAAAATAATTGAAATAGAATTGAAGAGTTCAAGCAGAGTTTGCATGGAAAGCTCGAATAATAATGGCGCGCTTAGGTCAAAGTTGAATTAACAGCAAAATATGGTTCCACGTTCTACGGTCCCTGTCGATAGTTTTAGTACACGTAGATTGTGGGTATTTAATCAGAACGCAATGCACGTAATGTTGAACGCAAGAAGCGAACACGTTAGGCGTTTGTAATATATGGAACAATGCTGACACGACATCTTAAAAGCTGATTTTCTCGAACACCGTCAAGTATTTACGTTATACTCGAGTTTTATTCCGTTTAATTCGAAATTTCTATCGACACGTGTTTTAACTCGGTGTATATTAATCGCCGAATGAGTTTTCCTTAATTACAGAAACACGAGTGCGATGATACGCGTCTCGTCCCACGGGAAGAAAAACTCGATTCCATGATTTTGATGGATGATTCGTGAAAATCGGAGGGGAAAGTTTTAATAGCTTTATAGCTCGCCAGGAAAAACTTGGGTAAATATAATAACCGTGGCAACGTTCTATTTCTCTCTCTTTTCATCTGCCGAGAACTTGTTAAACTCTGGCACACTTTCGTTGCAACAAGTCACGCGTCATCATCCAGATTACTATAAATATTAATTATACAATACATGCAACGTATTATATAATTAATTTTGCCTGTCTGAATTTTCTAAATAAGATCTTATCACGTTCGTGCGTGTGAAACAATTTGTCTAAAACTATATATCGTTTGATCAAAGTAACTTTCGTAAAATTAAACATATTTTTCTGGAACGGCCACGTAGTTTTATTATTCAGATTTACAAGAATTATCAGTTCAAGAATTTCCGGATAAACGCATTGAAAAATTATCTGCATGGAATAGACGATGTTTTTAGCTCTTTCAGGATCGACTTTCTTTCGGATCGTGGAAAATATTTCTTCTTCGTGAATTATTGATCATGGAAGTACATCTTTCCTTATGTTCTTGTAAAGAGAACGTAACGTGATCGAATCTGCTTCAATATTAACGAAGATAAATACATTTATTATTTAATCGATCGTCAAGCATGAAAGGATTAAATTAGACACTACATTTATATTTAACGAATTTGCATAGCACTTTTTCCAAACTGAAATTTACGTAAGAAAATTGTACGCGTATTCCAATTATTCACGACGATTAATAATAAGATTTCTAATGTCTCGTTTATAATTATCATCGATCGATGTATACGCAATTTATAGAGAATTTCTTCTTCTTTAACTTGGAAGAAATGTTTCATATGCGACAAATTGTTAGACAGGAATACAGGAAGGAAGACAGAAATATTATTTAAAAAGTCGATACTTCGTTGTCGTCGTTTCCTCGGTATTATTTCCGGGCGACTTTCCGCTCCCCGAACGAATTGTTAATATTAAATGGATCTTTCTTTTAATGCATGAAGATGCAAGAAAAGACGATGCGCTTTTTACCTTCGACGCATACACTTTCCGCTGGGACATTTGTTTCTTTTGAAAAATTCATACCTTTTCCGCCTTACGATCTGTAAGCTTTTCAACGTCGTGTTATCTAAAAACATCAGCGACGCTTTTTCAAATCTTACGGTCGTCGAATACATCTCGTCGAATTAATTTAAAATTATTTAAAAGACTATATTTAATTATTATCAAACACGCCAAATGCCCGTCGTACCAATTGTAATTTACAATATCGTAATGGCTGATACGAATTAATATCTTTGAGAAAATAAAGAAGATTCTCGCTATGTATTTGTTTCTTTAAAGAAGTTTTTAAATTAAGACGATGATCCACAGGCAGGATACAGTTACGTGCTGGATTTTTATCAAACGTATTGACTAATTACACGTTAGAAGCAAAGGACTGCAAGTTACCTGGAACAACAATTCCATTTCAAATATCCGTTTTCGCGGCGACACGTTTCCCTCGCCCTTCCAAGTTTCACGAATTTCCTCATCGCGTTGGGAACGTTGCCCCGTGATTACGAAGATTTCCCGCCCTTAAGCTTCGTCCTTATGAAATATCCGCGTTGCTCGCTCCGTGTCCGAGGATATCCCATTGAAGATGACCGAGCAGCGTGCACGTTTTAACGATGATTCTTCCATTATGCGGCGATCTTCTCACCCGGCCATACTCGTGGCGGAACAGTCGCGACACGAGTCGAAGCGTCTTTTCTTCCGCCATAATATTCCAGATTCTGTATCCCGGCCGGGATAATGAAGACCAAACGAACCAACGATCCTTCCAGCTTATGGAATAACCCAAGGTTAAATCCTTTATTTCATTCGCGTCTTTCTTACTGCGCATTTTTCTGAATAAAGTGATAGCGCACCTGTGTTCCACCAGAATCGAGTCATTTAGAGAAGAAATATCGATTAATTGTAATTAACGAGGAATTATAAACGAAGCGATAAATAATATGGTAAATCGCGTACTTCGGCTTTGACTAGATCTTTATAACGGCGATTATCGTTGAAAGTTGTATAAATTTATACGAAACAAATAAATAACAGCATTATAACAACATAAGGACAATAAAGTGCGTTATCGTTGCTATAGCGTAGCAATTAGAACGCAGAATATTTCCAGCAGTTAATTCGATTATTTCTGCATCGTAATTTCGATGCTCGCTATTAAATCGGCCATATTCTGTCCGTAATGTCGTAGGTAATAACTCGAATTATTATCGAATGGAACATCATTTGAAAGCATACGCGTCCTTAAAGCACAGCGTCGTGAGAGAAACGTGTCCTTCCTTTTCTATGGATATTACGATCATTCTGCGTGGCAACAGTCGCGCAACGTGGACCATTCGATTTTATCAATGCGTGCGATAAATAAAGTTATTTATAAATAAAGCAGCAAATTTTCTTTCACCACCGGCTGTGTGATTTCCAATTGGTCGTTTACCTTGAATGTCTAGTTTAATTAGGCTGGCGGGAAATTAAAGTGATAACAAAGGCCGGTGAAAGTTTTGGGATTTAATTAAGAAATATCGCTGATGGACGAACCGATCTCGGATTAGAAGACTTCTGGGGTTGGTAAATCGAAATTCAGAGGTGGCCAATGCAAAAAGCTTGGAGTACACGTCGCGGAACTTGGCTCTAATTAAGCCGACCGAATTACAGAGTCGAATTGGAAAACTGCGGTCGGCAAGTGCAAAATGACTCGTGCCGCCAGTTTGCCAAGCGATAAAATCGCAAACAGGGATTGTAGTCGTTGCGCTGCTGCCGAATTCGCAAGAAGGATCCCAAACGAGCCCTCAGTTTCATGCAACTTGCTGCGAATATTCCACTGGTGTATAATTCTTCTGTTTAATTGCTCTTTTATAGACGAAAGTTTGGAATCATTTCTGTAGCCGCTTATATATATTCTTAATAACTTGATTATTAATTAGAAAATAATCTATCGATGGTGTTTCGTTATATTGGATTGGCAACTAAATGATTGCGGATGTTGTCAATACCACCTAATGACAAAATCCGCAATCACTTAGTTGCCAACGCAATATTTATCTGAATGGATTTCTGTCGAGAGAATTTCTAAGGGTAACAGGATTCCGCACTGACGTGTTCCCAATGACGTCATTTTAATTCGCGATATTACGAAATAGTTTTACGAACGTGGTACGCAAATTTTTTTGACGTACGTGTACCGTTTCTTTCTACGAAATGGCTGAATTTCATCGAGGCAAATTCAACCGTATCGTTTCATGTATAATTTTATTCAAAAGTTTGTGCAACCCGGTACGCGTGAGAAATAACGAATTTACTGAAATACGCGAACATGTGTTGAAAAATATTGCGCCGATTATTACCGCGTTGCGAATATTCATGCAAAATCATGTTTTTCCGAATCTAATGAAAGAAATAGAAGTTAGATGGAAAAGCGTTTCTTCCAGTGAATATCGTACAGAGTATTTATACGGTGGACGTTTTACATGTTTCTGCATATTCTGCATTTCCTGCATTTTTACAACCTGAAAGCTTTTATAGATGCATGAAAATCCGCAGCCCGATTATTACGAATGCGCTTTGCAATCTGCAGTCTAATAACGGTAATTCCTTTACCCTCGTTCCGAACCTATCGCGAAAAGGATATGGAATTTCTGACGTAGCGTCACGTAATTTGCCCGAAAATTGTAAAATAGCGATCGTAAGAAACGCGTAACAGGGAAATATATTCGACTGGCAGTGTCCGAAAATTTACAAATAGCTCGGGGGACGACGGTAATAGAATTCGCAATTTATCAAGACAGGATGCGGCTCCCAAATTGAATCGTGCAAGTCGAAGCCGCAGGGGTGGCAAGTTTGCCCTGTAAAATTGAAGTTTCCGGTTGGTGGGGGAGATTAATTACAAAATCGAAGTAGCCCCGTAGCGAGGCGTTGCGAGGGTGCGTGTGTGTGTCTGTCTGTGTGTCTGTGTGTGCCGTTGGTGACAAAACTAGGGAATTCCGCAAGTTCTGGGTGGAACCGCAGATTTGACGCCGTGACACCTCAAAATTCGGCGAGCGCGTTTCGGGGCTGGAAAATCGAGCATGCAAAAGGCACGCTCGCCAGGATCGAATTCTGGCGAAAAATTCAGCAAGAATAAAGAGAATAGAGGCAAAGGGATACAGAATTCGGCGAAAACTTGACGATAGCGATAGAACCAAGTTCGATATGTGCTCATCAATTCTAGTCAATTTTTTGATAGACACGAACGTCTTGTTTTAATTTCTGACGCTAGATCACTGGCCGTAAGAAGTTATTTTTTATTTTTCTGCGTTATCTGCACTTGGAATATATTTGATCCCATCATTCATCCAGGTCTGTCTTGTGCATAACGCTTGGAACCATTTATTCTCTGATTCGGTGCTTTCGAATGATTTTATCGGAAGAAAATACGCAGTTATAAACTATTATGTAATTGCTATAAATCTATAGGAATTTTGAAATGATTTTATCGAAAAGATGTACAGTTACAACTGCTGCATAAACGCTATAAATCCGTACATTGGTACATTGGAATGATTTTGCCAAAGAAATACAACCTAAAAGTTACAAGGATCGTGCGATTGCACAACTTTTACGAACATAAGTCAGTCCTACTGTACTTTCATAGTACTCGTAAAAGTAAAATGGCTTTTATTCGAAAATTTTATATTCGAAGCTGCTTGGAATGCGCTCGATCCCGTCCCCGTTTGGCGATCCCAACGGCGGGAAAATCCGCGCTTTCGGATGGCAAATTAAAAAACAAATTCCACCGATATCAAGATATAGCCGAGGCTGTCCGGTCCACGCTCCGCTATTATCTTTCACCTGTAAATCAATTTTCGTCGGTGGACCGCACGGCCGAAAAATCCGCCGTGAAAATATTTGGCAATCGTATCTCTTTGGACGCGTCGCGCTCGAAGCCGAGGGCTGTCGCGCGAAATCCCGTTCGATTGATCGTTACCGCGCCATTCATGAGTCTGAAATGCAATTAATTAACCTTTCGTAGCGAGACCCACGTTGGATTAATTGTTCGTTTTTCGATTTTCATCGCGTGACCTCCCTTCTCGACGCGCTGACAGCTTCCTTTTTTCTTCCGTTTTTATTAAAAAATCGACGCGGGCCTCGCAGCTGCGAATAAATATCGATTACCATCGACAGGCGGAGTAGATTTCATATACAAAGTACATTGATGAAAATAGCAGGGATACCGATCGAGAAAAACGACATTTTCCAGGATTCGCGTTTCGTTGTTTCGCTTATCGTGCTTCATGACGCACTATATGCTTACTCCACGCATGTATAACCTGTCGCGATAGTAACGGGCAATTTTTCACGGGAAACTAAATCGAAAACACAAGCTGCAGTTTTGTCGAAAATCGCTTTGTTTTGAGGGAAAAGAGTAATTTCGGACAACGAGTCCCTCGTGGACCAAGTGCATCGCCGAAAAAATGTTCGTTTTGTAGCATCTCTCGTTACGCTTAATTCTTAATTCTGACGTTTCTTTTGTGCCATTTTTCAGCCAGTAGTGTTTTTTTTTTTACCTTCGAACTTCTCGCAAGTTTCCTGAGGAAAGTTTGCGACGATGGAAAATATGGAAACACGGACGTGAAAGATAACACGTGAGCAATCTTTCCGGCCGAATGTCGAAATAAAAGAAGTATAACGATTGAAAAGCATAACTAAATTAGTTGCCATGACGAGATGGAAATATATCGATTGCGCGGTAATTGGAAAATAATGAAATTTGGATGAAATTTAAATTTGACGAAAATTAGATTTCCAGTTATAAAGGAGGACATTGGACTTAATTGGAAACATTCAACGTCATGTGTTACTCAATTGCGTAATTATGGCAATGTTTATTACGTTCTAAACAATATTGGACGTACAGTCGTAGCCAACGGTCAAACGTCGTTTATTATCGCTTGCACTTATTGTTAGCGCTATCTGCATCTCGTCACGCAATCTTTAGAATACTAGAATGCTCGAATCGTAAAAACGTAAAACGAGAATACAGATGCGAGCGTGCTGAATAGAAACACGTAAGTAATTTAAATACGAGCTACGAACAAGGAGGCGCAAATTCAATGGTGAAGGTTAACCGTTTGATCGAGTAGCCAGTGAAACGGCACGGAAACTGAAATTATTCGGTAAAAAATTGCAACGTGTCTGCTGGTCGATAATCACGCGTTCTTGTCGAGGAAACTTTCTGTATCTTCCTAGATTCATTGCACCATTTTGGAAAGAGTGGAACATCCAACGAAACAATTAATAATAATTATTAGACTACGGATACTCCGACATTTCTGATAAATTGAAAAGCGCAGAAATTCAGAGCTTGCACGTATTATACGAAAATGTATGAAATATTCAAAGCTGAGTACCGGTTATAATTTTTGGTAGGCGAAATGAATTATCATAGCACGCGTAAGTTTCATTTTTTTCAATTCTCATAGAAATATGAAACAGCCTAACGATAATTATAACCATATTTGGGATATTTTATATATTTTTGTGTATTATATGAGCGTGATCAAAAAGTTGGTTTTCTGAAAAAATCAAAAACTTTCTAATTTCCCGGTCTAGGAAACGTCGATTGAAGAAACGATCGTTCTTAAGTCGTTGATTACTTAAACTTTGATTAAAATTTGATTGTCTACTAAATAAGTCGTATTTCTACGACTTCGGATTTTCTGATCGTTTGAAATCGAACAACAAAGAGTTTAACGTCGTTGCTCGTTAGAAACTTTTCGACGAGAAAGCAATACAATTTCTCAACCACCGTGATCAACAGATATGGCATCGTTCCACTTCTTTTCAGTTGCAAGAACGAACAAAACTATGAAAGGACAACGATTTCACAGCATAAAACACAAGAACGAACTAAAAGGCGTGCAACAAAGTAAATTTCAAAAATGTTTTCAGCGATGGAGAAAACGTTGGCAAAAGCGTATTATTATTAATGGACATTGCTTTGAAACTGGACAATATAAATATTGAGGAATAAATATATATTATCCTAAAGAGAAAAATTAAAAGTTGTTCGATCTTCTTTCAAACCTTTAAACTTGCCACAGATGCAAAATGTTCACAGTTTAATTATAAAAGAGAAGAATTTGCCGAAGGAAAGGAATCTATCAACTAAAGTTCTCTATTTACCCACTGGACGATGCAGAAAATTCCGCAATCATCGACTAACGAAAAACAGCCGGACTTTGGCGATAAATAACCCAAACCCGGGTTCGTGAATCGCGATACCATCGAACAGTGTGCATCGACAGTGTGCAACGATACGGAAGGATTCATGACACTCTCTCCACTCTGTTTTGCCTCCATAAACTCTTTCGAGGCACGATACAGTGCATCATGTTGGTCCGATAAGGCACAACTACTGCCTCTGACCATCGAATTCAGACTACACGAAGAAATTTCGCTTCTCTAACTACTACGCTGCGACATAAATGACAAACTATCTTTGATAGCCCAAATTATTGCAAAAATAAGACAAACGCAAGAGAAAAATCAAGAATAACGAAACTGCCTTGGAAGATTTACTTTCGAGGAAATTGAGCTTGAAAGCTTTTTAACTTTTGTTTAATTTATCTGTTTGCGGGCAGCAATCCCTTTGGTATTTTGCAATGTAAAAAAAGGTACACGTATTGTAAGAATAAAAATATTACAGGAAAAATAAACGTAAAATTTAGACGCATGTATCTATAACAAGTGTATCGAAGAATGTTTGAACGAATCAAGGGGCTGGTCAAATGGATCAACCTCGAATATGAACAGCTGTACGATTTACATAATTAAAATACCTGTATGCTGCGCGGTATTGTTCAGAATGAAGCAAATTGAAATTCCTTGGGCTCCTATAAAGAACGTTTATGGAAAATAGCTGAATAATATCGAGATAGGATATAAGATTTTTGAATACGTTACAAGCAAAAATGACATCAAACATGATCCTTATGCCGCTCAACGACTGAAGATTCAAATCACTGAGAACCGTGTTATAAGGCCGAGAAAAGGGAAGCATAGGGCAGTCAGGATGTTTCGCAGCGAGTCTGCGGAGTTTACGTTGAATAGTCTGAATTTTGTAACTGCGCGATTCGATTTTTTCGAGTATACGTGCATTTGACTAATTGTCGATTAGACAGGAGCGAGTAACAGGCAGAAGATTATTCCAACTGTGAAAACAAATCGAAAATTACGGAATAACATTTTTGTCGCTACAACTCTCGTTTTATAAATATTCGCCCGCGTGGTTGTACATATCAAATCAAAATATATTCTATTCGTACTTTCTCATTAAAAACTCGAAGTTCCCCTTCTATCCAATAAAATTGAATATCAGAAGCTGTTAATCTGCAACGTGTGTCTTCAAACGTTCATTTAATTTCCTTTCTGTCGGAAATTCTTTCCGCTCGAATTACAATAATTCGCCGATTATTTTAATCGCGCTATCCGACACGCAAAACGAACAGATTAAAATGCTCCGTTAACGTCTAATAGAACTGTGAAAGGTGAAATAATTACTTACTTTCCTCGAACGGAACACGGAAAGGTCTTAAGCAAAGCGGACCTATAGGTATAAATGCTAGCAATTAGAATTCCGTTTTTCTATTTAAACTTAGAAACGATAATTCAAGTTGATAAGACGGCGAGGCAGAGTCTTTAAACGACTGTTTCGCCCGTCACGCAATTCGAAAGGCACGCTAAAACCGTGCAGAAACAGGAGAAAAAGGAAACAGCCTGGCCATTATTGCATCGTGACGCGAAAGTCGATACGAAAGCTGCATTTGAATTTCCGGCAAAAGATGAATTATAACGGCAACGATAAGGGGTTTTGTACGAGCTATGAAACATAAGGGAAAAACGCAAGTACCATAACCGCTTACATTTCCAGAGATAAGCGACGCTGCCTCGATGTTCGTCCCATCGCGAAACATCTGCCATTTTTATTCTTCCTTATACGACGACTATTTTAGTATTTTTCTCGAACTCTCAACTCTTTTATTTCTTTATACCTCGTTCCATTTTTTCCTCTGTAAGGAAGAGCAGATACGAGCCATTTATTCGAATCAAATATCTTTTTAATTGCCGATATATTCAACTATGATACCTATTTAATCTGCCATTAGCAAAATCAGTCGTTTACGTTTACATTCATTTCTTTTATTACTCTAATCTTTGACAAAAGATCTGAGAAGATTTTAGGATATTTACCGGAATCTGTACTACGTTATACAATCAGTTTGTAAACCAAATGTTTGAAAGGCTTTTCAGGGATAATAAACGTTCGCCCGCGAGAAACTTGCGAATGAAATATCACTCGAGATACGAACGATCCTAGTTGCTTATGCGAATATTAATTTTTCATAAGAGAAGCACATTTCTTCCGATGTTTCTTCTTTTTTTTTTTTATAAAAGATATAGCGTATCAAAATTTAAGATGAGTCTTAGTTAGCGGAAATATAAAATTTCCAAATATTCCAATCTCTCGTTGCTTCATTTTTGCCGTTTCCAAAGACGCGTTTCATCTGCTGTATAATTTTCGACGAAATTTGTATTCGTTTTAAAAGGTCGCGCAACCGTGTCGTATTATCGCTATAGCTTTTTTTGTTTGAAACTGAAAATTCCGATTACGCGACAGCCTCGTGCTTCTGTTTCGTAATTAGCGGTCCTCCGGCGTATGAATCGCGTTATCGTTATTGCGCTCTACGCTGAAATAGTCGGTGTTTCGCGACGACTGGTTTCAGATAAATCTGCTAGTAAAGGGTTCGTTAGCTACCGGCCCTTTCCCCTATTGAAATAAAAATTACGTACCGTTTTCCATCCTTCGCCAGTGGTTAGGTGCAATGCGCTTCGAGCGAAATAATTTTATATCAAATTCATGCGCCCGCGACGTAAGAAGAATATCGTAGTAAGAAGAAGTGGCATGCACGTTGGGAATTCTACTGTTGGGATAAAAATTGTGTGGCATAAAAATTCGCCCTGATTTCATTTCGATTTTACATTGTAGTAAAAAAACGTCACAGACATTTGGCGAGGGTCGAAAGTGGATATACGTGTCGAAGACATGGAATTTATTCGGGAACCCTTTCACGTGTGTCGCATAAATTGAAAATTCATTGAAAAGATGTGAAGTAGGGGAATACAGGTTAACGGTAACGAAACGCGGTTAAATCTATAGATAAATTGATACTATACGAGCCTCATTTTTCTATATCACTGAAGGTGCCATTTATTTTATTTCATCGAAATTGTGTCACTTATAATTAATGTTGTTAAAACGTGATAAAGTATAAGAAATTATACTGCGTAGTAGAAGCGAAATGGTGACAGTAGAACTTATTCTAATCGAGTATCCTTACAAATAGCCAATGCAGATCAGTTTCCTTAAAAAACATGGACGTTGCAGGCATCCTTTTTCTTCGAGAAGAAAAGCTAACAAAAGATACATACGTATGCATAAAATCGTGTACGAGATTAAAATGCCTCTATTTAGAAGACTGAATAGGAAAATAAATTGGACATCATAATAGGAACAAACTGGAGAAAATTGATCTATCGAATTAGCTAACAGCAAGGGACCATAGTCTTAACGAAACAGTTAATCCACTGTATAAACTTAAAACACCATTTATTTTATATTTATTTACTACGTACACTTATATATATATGTGTATGTTATATTATATATAACAAGATTGCACTGGGAATAAGCTTTATACAATAAATAAATACTACTAGTATATACGACACGTAACTATGGTCCGTTTTCTTAGGCCACATTCGATCACAAGATGTCTGGAAAGTATAATTATTGCAATATGAATTTCATTATGGCGAGATAAGTCGTGGTGGATAATTATATTAAAAATTCTAAATTTTCTGCAATAATTTACCTCGTCCTAACCGAATTCATACATGTAAATCCTTTTTTCTCTCCACAAATCTTGCTACGTCTCTTAAAAAGAAAATGCCCATCGTCCTGTCGGTTGCATCTCTACCAATTTTAATATAGCTTCAACAGAATCTGTCCCTGAGGACGTAATCTCTCGAACGTGATTCGCCCGGGGAACATATTAAACGAAGAGCCTGTGCCCGACAGGGAAAAAGAGAGAGAAGGAGAGAGAGAGAGAGATTCGAAAAAGTAAAAAAAAAAAAAAAGAAAAAGAAAATGATTCTGAAAAAGAAAAAAGGGGAAACTGAGAGTAAACGACAAGAACGTCGCGATAAGACCCGGGAGCGTTTATTTAACCCTTAAAAGCTCGCCGGCATCCAATTTCCCCGGTCAAGTTTCCCCGACAGTCTCGGCTAATAAACATTCTCCGTTGCTCTTCTTTCTGTTGCAGCTCTATCGACACACGTACTTGGCCCACTACAGGATCGTGAATCTGCAGACCTTGTAAGTAAACTAGTGGCGAGGCCGCGGGCCATTTCACCTAATCGTATCTCAATCTTATTCCACCTCACACAGGGGTCACAGAACTTCAGATTTGCATTTTAATCTTCGCGCCACCGCGAAGCGGCGCGATCATTCGAAAGGGGCTGCCGGCGTGCAAATTACGACCGCGAGAATTTCATCCACAGCGACCTAACCCGCGGTGTTCGTTTTAATCGCGAAACGCGACGCGAAGCATCTCCCCAATCCTTTTCCCTAGTTGACATATTTGTGGTTTCTCGGTTTCACAACCCGCCTGTTTTTATTAGCACGTTGCGGCTTATTTCGCGGTTTGCTTCTTCGGGACAGATGCGAGAACGATATTTTGTTGAAGAAGCAAAGATATGCCGGAGAAAAGTATTAATAATTAGAACAACAGCCATAGTTTGCCCAAATTGTACGCCTTCCGCTGTCTTTATTCTTTAAATGTTTTATTATATATCTGTCATTTTATTCGTATTATGCGCCAATTACTAAAGCAAAATTTGTGGTCGAAGTTTTTCGCCAGATATAACGAGTAGGTGTCCTAATATTATGTAATCTCGTCATCGAGAAATTTTTCGCCATCGTCGTTTAAAATTTAAAACTTTTCTCGGACTCGCCAGCAGTAGGAGTTTACTCGGGAGATCTCTGGACGTTAATTTGCCATTTAACAGTGCTTATATTACGATTAGAGCCAACGCCGCTTACCTGGAATTCGTTTCCACCCACTTTGCCACTGGCTTAATCGCACTCGCTGGTGCGCCACGAATTTCTCTTGCAGTCACTGCCCCGAAGTCTTTATTGCTATCCTTCGCGGCTTTTCCACTCCGTACGTACGACCAGATGATGTTGTAGCCTGAGAGAATAGTTTCGAGCAGATGATAATTACGTGAAATTTCTTCGTTCTGCGTATCGAGCTATACATGTCACAAATATATGTTTCTAATAAATATCTTGTAAATTTCTATATATAACGTCAGGTTAGTTTCAAGCTTTGCCTCGATTCTCGTCATAGCGTTAATTAAATCTCACTATGTTCAGCACAACGTACTTAACACGTTCGTGAAACACTTTCGCCAACCTGTATTCTATGCATTTCCTGAACAAGTTTCAAAGAATCTACGCGATGTATCCTGTCACAAATATTATTTAACGTAATTGCACAACACTTTATTTCACATGTTATCTCACGTGACGCGTGTATCGCTCCTGCCAACATCCATAGGAGATAAATTTTCGTCACGAACTGTGACCGCCTGTGTTAAGCTCGCGCGTATCGACTTCCTCGATTAGAATGAGAAACTTTCGTGGAAAGCTCGCTAATTACAACCGAATATCGATCGGTATTTTCATCTTAAGACCCCTTAAGGCTAAAGTAGTAGATTTACGTTGGGTAGAGTGGGAGTGAAAACCGATTCCCGACGGATTATCCGCTTGGTAAACGACGTTAGATCGGAAGCTGGCGAAAAGCCGCGGAAGCCTTCCATAAAGTTTCGAATGGAGCATGAAAGTTCTATAGAAACGTAACAACCAATATTGTTCGAAAGGTTAGAGGGTTTTTTCGTTGACGGGAGCAAGGGTCGAGAACGGTTTTAGAAATGGCGGGAACTTTTCGCTGTTCACGCCGGCGTATTTCGAAAGTTCGGTCCTTCAAAGTTTGGAGTTATAGCCGCGGCCGTATTTCAAGCCAGGAAGCTCGTCCATCGCGTTCCGTTTGAGAAACATTTGGAACATTTACCATCTACGTTTATTCTCCGACCTATTAACACGTGAGCCGCCACGCGAATTTTATATATTTTTGCCTAGCAGCCGCGATAGATTGAAATATACCGCGCCATAAAATTGAATTTTTGCGATATATGATATTTTTTTCTATATAACCATGTTATACAGATATGTTTGTATTGTTCAGAATTTGTCAGTGAAATTTATCTTATTTTAAGTATTTTAAGAAATTTGGTAATCAATGACTACGTGGCGCTCAAAATTGCGTTAACGCAAGGAAGCTCGGTAGGTTCAAATGACTTGTATCAAAGATTATCAACTTTGTCAATTTTGTAATTTAGTAGACGACTGAAACTATAATCTTTTTATCTAATCACAAAGTAATTTCATTTTCTAACAAGACAATGGTTTTGAATGTTACAATCGTTTCAGTTAAGATCGATATTCAGTACGGACGAGTGATGGGATAACTATACTCCTTTGCAAGACGCGTGTAGCTTGACTTAAATGCAACGCAGATAATTTTCTCTCCCTTTAATCCGTTACCTCAGGTATAAATATGGACGCTAGCTAAATCTGCAAGTGGAGTGCTACTACAATTATTCTTACGAGCGAGCGCAGGTATTACGTTGGATGCAGCTAGCAGTTAAATATTGATGAGGGGAGCTATAGTTCTATGGTTGATATAACTAGGATTAGAATAGTAAATACAGACAGTGTTCTAGATACGTATGGTACAGTTACAGCTTGAAGCCATGCGATATACAACGCGTATGACACACAAAAATACATAGAATACCCAAAGAAGGATATTTTTCAACGGATGAAACTAATCTCTGTTTTTTAAGTTTTATTGCTTTTATTATGTCAATACAAATTTTGCATAAAAATCACAGAGTTCTATATGTATTAGGTTGTCCAAAAAGGTTCTTTCGTTTTAACAGTGTTTTTTGTTTTATATTAGTTTATTGAATTATGCACGTATAGTAATAGAAATAGAACGAAATGGATCATACCTAAGTCAATAAAATAATATAAAACAGGAATTGTTGTTCATCTGTTATCACCTTATGAAACGAAAGAAAGTTATCGGACAACCTAACATATTACTAGATTGCTAACTCTTTATGCACAAGGTGTCCACGATTTTACGTACTGCGAATAGGTATAATACATATAAAGTGTGCGTACTGTTTCTGTGCATGCACTTCGATGGTGAAATGATTATGATCGTAGCATACGAAATATTTTAATATTTGTATTAGAAACGCAAAGCATACGATTTGCATGGAACAAAAAATGCAATAACTTGGAGAGTACAAAATTAAGTTTTTATTTCGATATTGCAATACAAACATACAAACGTGGCTATATCGATAGCTATATTTAATTGATATTGTTGATCGACGTGATATGCATACAACATTACAATTCTAGAATATTATAGTATTCGTACAATTAATACTACTGTATCGATAACTGTTTATTATTGTCATATAGACAATTTAACGTCTAAATAATTGAAAACTACAAGCTATACATAGAGCAACTTAAAATATTGTATTCGCATTTCGTTTACGTCGATCTATCGTAGAGCAAGTTTCACGCAGTAAACACCAGCTGAAAGTAACATAACGTTCACGTTACAGTTTGTCGCTGCACAATTTAATCACTAGACTGACACGCGTCAGAATCGAAGAAAACAAGAAGCGTAAAATTTGCTATATGTCGACTGTATTTACCGATCTAGTGCTGGCGCGTGTGCAGAAAGAGTTGTACGTAAAATCCGGACATTTGACACAAACAAAATTTAGGCAGTCGTCGGTCTAGTGACAAACAAAAGTCCATAACAAAAATCCGCGGTCTAATTAAAGGAAACTAATGTAGTTTTAGCAAGATTGCAATCGTAACTATCATGAAGGAAGATTCGGATGTTAAACAAACACGGTACAAATAGAATTGTCCCCTTGGATTCTCGTAGAGGGGAAACCACTCTCATAAATACGGTAATCGTGGAAAAGAGCAGTCGACGGAGAGATCACGCGAGAAGTCACGGTAGGGAAATGCGGGAAAGGTCGCTGTGGAACGAGTTGATAAGTTAAGAACAAAAAGCCGTAGGTTGGCGCGCATGAATGACTTCGGTGGCGTGACCAGAAGAACGAACGAAGCTACGCGTTCCCCTGCCAGCGACATTTTTCTCTCTGTCGGCTTTTCTCTACGTAGGCTTGTGAGGATGCTCGGCGAATTTTCAACGTGCCATCGAAAATGAAATTCGCCGCCGTCGTCTCGGATATGAATTCCAGATTTCAATTTTCCGATCAGCCGTCTTCTCCTTGTCTCGCGTTCGATATCTCACGAAGATGATATCCCGGGAAAATTAAGCATCGCTCCAGCAGAATCTCTTTTCTTTCGATGTCAACCTCTCGAATTCCGAATTACCTTTTAATTATATCTTATCACAGGTGCTATCTTAGATAATTGGAGATTGTTGTTCATGGTAGAAATACTTTTCACGTTCGTTAGAAATTGGATATATATGCGGTGGTACTGACGAGTAATATTCCTAGAAAATGTGAAATTAAAGTGTTTGAAACGTAAAAACGTTACCGCGCGCATATAATTAAACTCCCCCTTTGTGCAATTAAATGTGACGTCTCTTAGTGGCGTTAACGTTTTATACACGTCAAAAGACGCGAAAGAAGACTTCCCTTTTGGAGGAACTGTTTCGTAGCATTTCACTGTAAACGATATCGCGAGGTAACGTCAGGATGTACAAGATAATATATTCGAAAAAAGCACACGGTACCATTACTTGATACTTTACTATACGTAATTTGCTTTTGCTACGTTTGAAAGTAATCGACAACAAACTAGAAAGTTAGCATTTCCATTTGGCGCAATCTAAGTTAACCAGAAAGCTTCGCTCGAAACGCAGTCACCACAGACTCATTATGATCTTCCAAATAAAATATTCTCTCTACAGCAGGGAACGTAGTTTGCACGCTTTCTCTTTGAGCGCGATTCATCCGGAACAACGCGTAAGCCATCGCTCGACGGTGAACGTAATCCTTTTTTCCTCGGTCAACATGGTCTCTTTATATGATTTATGCCATAGTGAACTGTCAAAATACGTAGTATACGAGGCGTTTCGCAGCTCGAGAAGACCGATTTCCTTCAATGGAACATTGTTGCGTCGAGAACACAATGAGTCTTGAAGATAATAGCTTGAATAACAATAACAAGCAACTTATACAAGCAGATCGAGCGAATGGAGAGGAAGAAAATAACGTGTACTTAACATCGCGATCCATTGCCACAATTCGAATGATCAATGATTATTCCTGGTTCGTCATTAATACATCGGTCGATTATTTATCGTTCATTCCTCGATGGACTTATTGCCGGCGTTTTGCGAACTGCGAACGAACGAAAACTATTCAGAAATTCTTTCTTCTGGAACACGATTGAGAAATAACATCGGAATCCTTGTGATTTTTGGGCCAGTTACTGCCAGCATTCCGTCTTCTCTTCTCTTTGTGTTTTTCTCCGTTTGTTCAATCAAGCCTTCCCAAACTTGGATCGAGTCATTTAAACGAATTTGATTATAACAAATACAGCAACGCTCGCACCATCTACACACACGATATTCTACCAATCTTTATTCCGCACGAATGGCATGGATCTTCACCGAATTCTGCTCTCGCCTCCAGAAGGGTTCGTTGCCTTTGTTTCGCGGAACGATGTTCTACTATTTAATGGGATCCGGTATTCCGTGTACCGTAGAAAATATCGGATTCCTTTGGTAACAAAGTTCCTCTTTTTGATTTTTCCGTTTCTATTTCTTTTCTTTTTTTTTAATATTGCAATTTAGAACTTTATTTAGAAAATTATTCATAACAAATGTCAAAGTGTATTTAGTTCTAAATTATTCGAGCTATCAAGAACGATAAATTTACAATTCTTGAACAGAGATCAAAGCTAATTCAACTCTGAACGACGATCGACTTATCTCACTAAAAAGTCTCTAATTCCTTTAACATTCCCAAATGGCCTCTTTCCAATTTCTCGATTTCTCCACCGATACGTAATACACTCAAAAATAGCACATCAAAAGTCAAAGTTCGTTCAATTCGAAATCGTTCTACCTACGCCTCTGACTACGATCAATGAATATGACCGAGAAAAGCGGATAGTAGACAGAGTATCGCGTATAAGCTGCTCCAGATTCGAACCGCAGGAAACGCATGCGTTTCGACTAACTTTTAACAACGTTCCCTTACCAAGCTCCCCACAAAGCTTTGTAAGCCATGGACGACGCACGCTTTAAATCTCCAGCGACTGGTTCGCAGCCAGACCGAATTTCTTGCTAATTCACTCGCGTGCCGGTCGTTGTCGCGTCTGCAGTTCGCCTATCAATTAGGGGGAACGAACCGTGTCCCGGTTTAAAGTCTGAAATCAAGGGATCGAACGCCCGTGCACTTTGTACCACAGGGTACAAGAGTTTCGGCCATAAACCCGGTTTCTACGCTACATGAATACCAGCGTCTTTATTTATGACTCTTCGCCCATCCCCTTTCTTTCGCTCTTCCCGACCAAAACTTCTCCTTTGAAGCCGAACCTCTCTGACATCACGATAGCTGCTGCTAAGACTCGCGAAACTTTCCATCGATTCCCTCCTCCATTCTTCCAATTCCCATTGGCCACGATGTATTTTATAAATTGTATGAAATTCCCTAGTAGCTTCCTCTTATAGCGAATCTTTCCTTTGTTGTTGTTGTTGTTGCGGTATTATCAGGTCCTTGTTACCGCAGAAATTTCATTGAACGAGTCGAGAGAAGATCGTTTTACTTCCGTAATCAACACTCAAATGCCAAAAATTATAGTAAGATGGTATTGCCTGCGTTATCTAAGTTTGAAATATTCAAATACCTGACACGAATATCAGGAATTAGAATAAGATGTTATTGCTCGAGTCACTTAAGCTTGATCGTCTTAAATATACTATAAGTTATAGTATATATTATACTATATATAATACGTGTATAGAATACCAGAGATTATAGTAAGCTAAGATTGCTTGAGTCGTTTAAGTTTGAACGTCTTAAAATTCAAATAGCTGATATTAGTATCAGAAATTATAATAAGATGGGATTGCTTGAGATACCTAAGCTTAAACATCTTAAAATTCAAATAACAGAGGATTTCGTAAGTCGTCTAAACACGAACGTCTTAAAATTCAAATACCAGGAATTACGAGGAGGCTACTCTTTTTACAGCCACCTACTCCTTCCTCCATGCAAAGTACTTGTTTATTTTTCTTTTTCTGATACTACCATGGCATCGTTATTGCAGTAATTCCGGCGAACGAGTCAAGGAAAAATTTTTTTACTCTTGTTCATGTAACTAGAGTTTTTTCCCTCCGTTGTACAACTGATCTTCCGTCTGGGGATTAGCTGGAAATATCGATGTTGACCCAGAGTTTATCAGGTATTTCGAGAAGACCTGGCACTTTACGTAATTTATTGGTGACTGTTTTATAGGAGTCTTTTTAAGGATGGGAGGCATTACTTGGATTTTCTAAAAGGGAAATTCTTGTTGTCGGGTGGTATTCAGATTTTATTGCACTCTTTAGCCTCCAATTTTTGAACCAATTGTGTCAGCTTTTATTTATTCTGTAAGCTAAGAAAATTGATAGTTTTTTTGGCCATTAATACATTGTACATTACATTAGATTGTACATTAATGCAGTACCTAAACATCTTTGTTGTAGAGCCAAACATGTCACATAATTTATAATTCTTAATAAAGACCAGAAAGGAATATTGGATCGTAACGTGAATATGTAATAAGAATTGGAAGGTTAATCCAATCTTCGTAACTTCTTTAATAGAGGAACACGCCGTTGATTGTGAAAAACGCAATGGCCATCGAAGCTGAAGCCAAGTCTGGAAAATATCTCTTCTATACAGGCGTTGTTTTAATTTCACTAAAGTACCAAAGGAAGCTTTTCCGGTCGGTTCAGCCCGTTGGAAAATAAAAACGCGAATGTCCGAAGGATGGTTCCTCGAGTTCTCGTCGCGACCTCCGTAAATTCTTTAAGCCGCCATTTAATTTCGGTGACCGAGTTTAACAACGTACCGCGTATATCTGCTTGGCATGCGGATTCAATTCTAAAAGGGAAATAATGTAACGCGCTTGCTCAAGCTTCTTTATTACTCAGCCTTTCAACCGTGTGCCAACTCTGCATGAACACACACCGGCTCGCGTTAACTCCTAACCATAGTCACCTTTAAAAGCCATTAGCGAATTCCGGTGATACCTTTTTACTGCCTTTCCTAGATATAAAAGGATCTCAATCAGCCCGATCCATCACTTTGCATACCCGTTCTGTGAAAATTATGCGGCCATTTACCTAAATTTCGGGCTAGATTCTGACATTTACTTTTAACAAAAGGTAGCAAGAGGATCCGGAAAGGAAATCTATAGGATCTACCTATCTAGGAGCATTTATGTCTGGAAAGGAGCAAGGAAATTGGCTCGTGCCAACATTCTTACAGCGATAAAAACCGCTTAATAGTAAAAGTAGAAAGATATCGGGAACTAATACAGTTAAGTAAACGTTCACTTTCAACGTTTTATTCGTGCGTTTACTGGAAATGAATTTATAAGATGTATTTTCGAAAATCTATTATATCTAGGACGAAGCTATCATCTCAACATTCTTACAATAGTGAAAGGTGTTCGATAGTAAATATAAAGCGAGATCAGTATAAATAAGCACTCACTACAATCCGAGAAATTGCATCGTCGTTCGCGATATTTCATTTTCTATCGTAATTCAATAGCCATCTTAATTCAAGATTTTCAATCGATTCACAATCGAGGATATTTAATAAGAGATCTAACGTTCGCTGGGAAATTCGATGCTATAGTTTAATCAAGATGCCATAATCTCGGAAGCGAAGGCCAGAATCCAGCATCGAATATTCTAACAGCGGGTACGTAAACCAAGAATCTACCAACCAGGCGAAACCTCGACAGAATCTCCGAGCAACGTTCTCGTAAAACGACGTTCCACCATAAAAAAAAGAGAAGAAGCAGCGCTTCAAGTAAAAGGTCCATCTACATCTTCTCGGAAATGTATTCTACCGACTACCTGCGGAGTTACTCCTCCCATTCGATTAAATGAACGATCCTGAGGATTTGGATAATTGAAACAAAAGCCACGCGTTGAGAGCCACATAACATTAACAGCTTTAAAAATATTTTTTGGATACAAATATATGTATATCAAGCTTTTTCTTCGAGTTTATATCTTTATACAATTTCTAACAATATATCGTATGATAATATTGACAGAATAAAATGTATAGAGGGTGTTTCCAACTTGTTCAGTCAAACTGCAGGCAAATCGTGTAATGTGCAAGTGAAAACTTCGCTACAAAGTTATAACCAGATATTGGACACAGTCTGAAATATGTATGTAGCAATGGATTCTGCGCTACAGAGTATCGCATTTATAGAATCATATATTCATTGCTCCTTTAAATTTTGATAAAAAAACGTATGACCCCTATTTAATAAATTTAAAATCTCCTGAATATCACCTAAACGTATAACTCACTTAAAAAGATCATTCCACCACGATACACTTCCTTCTAGATATCAGATATTTTTGTACGTATGTTAGGAACCAGTCGTATACATACGCAAATTATGTAACCTACTTTGTATAACATAGTACAACATACCTAACCTAAATCTTCTGCTCGGTACCTCGTATAGCAGCCAGCGAACCTAATAGAATTCACATAAATGTATCAGGCAATTGCTTTACGTGGTGTTCGTACGTAAGTGGTTGAAAATTTAAGGACTGTTTCCAGAAGAGGCAGAATAAGACAAGAATGAAGCATGCAACTTTTTTACATGAACTAATGTAGGTCAGAGAAATAACAAAGTCGAAGAGTGCAATGTTTTTCTTCTTTATTTTCGTCCTACCGATTTTGCCTCGCAGAAGCATCCCTTAAGTTTTCTGCCCAATACACTGCATAAATCTCCCAGAATAGGCAAATTGTGTAACTCAGCCTGTGTGTACAAAACACGCAACGCAAATTCTCGATGTTGATCTCGCTGACTCTCGTCCAGCTCTGTACAATCAACCAACCAGTCTGTGTAACAGGGTAGAGATAAATATTAATCAAGCTGTTGGCGGGACAGATCGAAAGAAGGAACGAATCGAGCTTAGAGCGTAACGTCGATATCCTTGGAGGATCGTTTTCTGTAACACAGCAATCTCGACGTACGTAGCGCTTTGGTTTACGTCCGAGCCGCTTTTACTGCCTTTGAAATAAGAATACCGACAGATCCTGAGGAGCTTGTATGCATTCGACCACGCCGGTAATCGCGGCATCGAGAGCACACGTTACTCCTTTCAGCGTGTTTGTGGGTTGCGGGCGTTTGTAGCCTCCGGTTTGTTTCGTATCGCGTCAGAGAGTGCTTTCTTCCGGGGCAATTCTGATCGAACAAGATCGTATGGCTGCTTGTTACTTCGCGAACGTAGAATCCTCGACCATTTATATCTCGCCGTTTTATCGTGCTGCAGGTTACGGAATCTCAAACGATGCCGTTTTCCCCTCGACTTCTTCCTTCTCTTCTTCTTTTTCTAACTCTATTCTTCGATCGTTTCAATTCGAGTCTCGATCGCTTCTCGTTAATATCGACGCTCGTAGAAGGAGTGCCGAGTAAATGGTAACGACATCATTCCTCCTGTTCGTCGAAGACCGATGAATACGACGATGAGATGAGGTTAAGCCACGAATAACTTGAGCGTTAACTGGAGTTAGCCGATATTCGAGATGCAACACGGAAAGCAGATTTAGAGCTGCAGCGTGTAGCTTAGAAGATATACATACCTATTCGAATCTATTCCAGATTTGATTCCATAAGCCTATTAGACTTCAGATTTAACCCACGATTAAGTCGCATTCGAATGTAAGCAGTCTTACCACGTTCGGATATATTGCAGCTATTGTCTTTGATTGGCATTCGTTCCTTGTTGCAATGTGTTGAATTGTGGGAATTATTTCCATTAAACTTTATGCAATACGGTAATACGTGGTTAAATACATTAACCGTTCATCCGTTCTGCAGTTTATAATTCATAATGAAGTTTATGCACTTCTTATGGAGGATTACAGATTTTCCTTTTTCCAAGCATTCCTTTTTTCATATCGACTCTGATATTGTTTCCCGGTTTCAGTCGTTATAGACTCTTACGGAATATTAATAATATATTGTCAATATATTATTAATGTATTCTGTGGAACAAGAATTAAAACGTTAACAATTCCGTATAACCATTTGCTTCGAGTTTCATAATTCGTCGATTGTGGAAATTCTACGTCGAACGAAGTTTCAGTCACGCGATTGTGAGTAGAAGAGCATTTGAATCTTCGCGCCCAAATATTGTCAAATTTGCTAGACAAACCGCCACTTTAGTATCGAGTGTCGTAGTGTTAATACGTATCACGTCGTTTACAATGTCTTAAAGTAATAATTTATCAACTGCGTAATAAAAACATGCTTTAAATGCTTCCTTAGTGCATCACATTCCTTAGTGTTTTCTATTATTTTTACTATATTTAATTAATACCCATTAATCACATAGTTTGAAGTGCATCGTATAACCTAACCTGTCAGTTACGTATCTGTATATACTGATTGCTTCTTTTTACGTTTATGCATTATTATTACACGTTTGTTTAATAACGTAGTGGGCATTATTGCGATAAAATTAAATAGTTTCCTAAAATCTTTTGTTCGTGTTTGTTGGATCGTTCATTTGGCTGTTAGAGTAACCTGTAACTCGTATTACGATTATGCTAAGATAATTTTTACACTTAATTATTGGTTTCTTTTGATATAATCGAGCGTACTATTTCATTTGTTTGTTTAACAATCGCGTTTACTACTACATATTAGATATTAATTGAGTTTGCTAGGCGTCTGTTTAATAATTTAGTTTTCTATTACACATTTATTTAACAATTAAGTTGACCATGAATTATACCTCGCGTGTTTAATAATCAGATTCACTATTACATATTTGCTTTAATGCTAGAATTATTAATTTGTAATATGCATCTAAATACGTATAACATACATAATTAATGGGAATTAAAACAATATCACGGAAACGATTAGAGGTTAGGGTATCTATTGCGCCTCTCATTCATTGCACACATTTACATATAACCTCGCAAAATATCTCATGTCCTACGAAATAATACATATTTATAGGAAAAAATTGTAAAAAATTACGTGAACCAATTTTTTTCAGATCAGAGAGCTCGTTGACTGCAAACGACTCGATTTCCTTGCAACTAGCAACCTGGGCACCACAAGGCAATGCACTGGTGTACGTGTACCAGAACAATATCTATTATAGACCGGAAGCAGAAGTGGCCGTCGACTATCAAATCACAGACACCGGGGTCTTCGGAATTATTTATAATGGAGTACCGGACTGGGTCTACGAAGGTAAGTTTCTTATCCCTTATTCAATCCCTTTTATTATTTATGGGGATACCATACGTTAAATCGTTTTAAGTCAGAAGACTTTAGACAACGGGATACGCCGATTCAACGAAAATCGATAGAAAACGCGATTTTCAAGTGAACTTGCGAGTTTGTAGATAGAGTGGATTGTTTGCACACCTTCTACGATGTACAAGATGTAAGTGGCGCGCGTGTATCTGTTTGAAGAAGTACATTTACAAGGACCAAGCGTTTAGACGAACAATTCCATCTGTTCGATTCTTTGCTTTGTACACGGACTGTTTGCCCTCCCTCTTATCTCCCGTGTTCTTCGCGCCTCTACTCGACCTACCACTCTCTTTTCATCCCTTTTTTGATCCTGGCTCGAAAATTTTCTCCTTAACTACACTTTCAGAAGCGTTTCCCTTTTCTTTTTAACACTGTTGAATTACCTTTATAGAAAAGTATACTGTATGCACGTTAAGCAATGTTCAAAGGATTTAACAGATTTTCTTAGGATCATACGTCATATACCATAAATGTATCGAGCAATTTCACGAGGAACCTCTCCTTCTCAAAGAAATCTGTCATCCCTTTTAACAACGAGTTGCTTCAAGTGCAAAGCAACAAACAGCGTGAATTTTCTGGACGATATACAGTATATGAAATGAAACATTTCAAGCTTTCACTCATTACGACGTATCGAAATTTCGAAATCTCGATTTCTCATTCTTACAAAAACAGATACTCGATAAAAGTTTAATTATCGAAATCTTAGGGGATAAAGCGCGATTGTAACGTGCGAGTAATTGCGTAATAGCGCGGTTTCGCTAATAACGGCGTAACCGCTGTCTGGCAGTTCTTCTGGAATAAACAAGCATCACACGGCTGAATTCACATAGTTCGGAGCGGAAATAGCGTTATCACGACGAGGTAGCTGCACACGGGCCGCCAGCAAGGGTTGCATACTTCAAAATTAACTGGATCGCGCTACGGCTATCTCGAATAAAGGGATTCGCGCGATTTCCAAACCGCGGGAGCCCGCCAATTTCGAGCTTGTAATGATCCGCTCAATTTGACTCGTATAATTATTTTTAATAGACACCCCTCGCTTCTAGGAAAAAATTGTTAATTGGCCATTTTCAAACGGCTCGAAATTCATGGTTTTCTACATCGTTCCGCATGATTTCGTACCTTTTATTTCTTTTTTTCGTTTTTAACGAAAAGATTTTCTCCTTTTAAAGAAGATCATATTGAAATTTCTTTTTCGTTGCGTTGAATAGCGAGGAAAATTCTGCTCTTTTTGCTTCTTGGAAGGATAAAAACCAGTTGTTTTAAATGATCGATTTCACTATCCAGGTACAGAATTAATACTTAATTCTCTCAAAAAATAGACAACTTGATTGCATAAATTTAGAATAACTCGTGTATTTTCTAAATTGCTATCTACATCGCTTCAATATTACTCCATACTTTATCTCCATATTCTCTACGACCCTCATAAATTCAGTAACAAACAAGCTTCTCAGCCCCTAATTACCCTTCCGTATACGACTAACCAATTGATTCCAGCCAACTACAACGGTACGACCTCATTGTCACCCAAGAAATTAGTAGCTAAAATTGTCTAGCAGCCGTCAACGACCCTTAATCCGCGGAATAATATCATTCGGAAACACATACAGGCGATTCTAATTCCCCATTTCCATTATCTTACGCTATAGCGTAATGTAACGGTGCCATTGCGCGTAATTAACCCCTTAAGTACCCGTACATTTCATAAATCATTATCAATACATCTTACACGAAAATACAATCATCTATTACGTAGAAAGTACTAATACGTCATAGGTACAAGACTAATTATTCGTGTAGCAAGCAATCAAAGAATAGGTAATAAAAAATAATATTTAATTTACTTCACTGAAAATTTTATAATGTAATGAATTTCATTTATAAATTTTATAATAAATCTATGGTAAGTTTTAATTATAAATTTCATTTATTTTACTATATTCTATTCTATACTATACTATATCTATACTATACTATACTATCTATACTATATCTATATCTATTCTATACTATATTATAATAAAAGTATCTAAATCAGCCATAACGTAAACGGTTTACTCGCATAGAATTTTCAAACGGAGACATCGATAGGCAAACTTATCATCCCTATCGACGACAACCGTATTTGAAGGATTAACGGATACAGCCGCATCGGTGGTACGAAACGAGTAAAAAAGGAAACGAAGGGATGAAGAAAAAATCCCTCGTCGAATCGCGGTTATCGCGTATTAACGCGATTCTTGCCCCAGATCGAGCAGTCATGTCGACGTCGTCGATGCAATATTTTTTCGTCGACCCTTTTTAGCCACGCGTTCGCCGCCCTTTGTACGTGTGCAAGTCGGATGAGTTTTCGCCCCCTTGGAACCGGGAACGATAATACGTACCGGGGTCGTAATTCATACAGCTGATGCTTCGGGGGACGTTGCGCGCGTTTGCATATTTCTGAGCCTTCATCAGCTCTTTGCGTCTCGCTCTATCCTCGCGCTGCTCGAGTACGTTCCTTTTGCAGCTGTCGTTTGTCTGGTATTTCGTTAAATCGCGCACGAGCGAACGAGCGAAGCATAAAAATCCATCCGAAAAGCCGCGGGAAACCAGCCATCCATCCACCTTTTCAAGTCTTTTTCTATCGTGCAGCGATAGGTTTGAGATTTTGGTTGGTCGCGCGATTTCGAAAGAAAGAGAAAACGAATGCTCTTAGAAGAATTAAACGTTTGGTAAATTGATTTTTTCTCAATACTTTTTCAATTATGATTCCCCTTTACGTCATTCCTGCTTATTATTGTCCTATTTAGAATTTTCTAACTCGATGCATCTTTCTAATCAGAGTTCAATTCTCTGAAATTCCCTGTTCATTCGTCTTCGGTCATCTGTTTATCGATTAAAATAATCAAATTTAGGTAGGAGATTGTTTTACTCGTGCAAGGGGTAGTATACTGTGATATACTGTACTCTGAATATTTCGTATTTGTTTTTGCACGTTCCGTGCGTTTTTGTGTCTTGAAATTTCCCGCGATCGTATAAAAATGAAACGGTCCGCTCGTAATCGTTCACTTTATAGTTCGTTAGATTTCAATCGATGGGACTAACGATGCATAAAAATTCATCGGAAGATGCTCATAGAGAAATCCATTCATCCATCTATCCACTTTTTTTCACCATTTTCTTCTGGATAAGGTGGTTGGGACGATTCATCGCGACGCGAATTCAATAAGATCTCCTCGGCTGTGTAAATATTTAAACGCACATCTCTGTTCCTTCTCCTTCGCCTGCTCCTTCTCTCAGTTCTCTATCGCTGCTTCTGTCTTCTGCTATTAATGTCGTCTGGAATCCGGTGAGTCCTTTGGATCGCGCGTCCTTCGATTCGATTAGACACAGCCCCCGGTAGGATGGGTAAACTTCGCTCTGGATTAATTGCTGGCCGATTGTCCACGGATTCGACGACTGAATCGGATTCATGATCCGGATCGTGCAGGGATTAGCGCCGCTGGGGTTCTCCCGTGATTTGTTTACACGCGAAACGAAGTCTTTGACGTTGGTCCACGTCGTGGCTGTACTACTGACGCGAAAACAGACGGACGGGTTCGAGGAATTCCACGCGTGCTTTCTGTTGTCCTCGCAAACGCGCGTTAAAATATCTGGCACATTCGGATTTGTATTTCTGTTATTCGTAGAATTCACGATTTCATTTTGGCAAAAAGCGGCGCGTGTCGGTGGAATCATAAAAATGAGAAAGTCTCTCACCGAGTCCCCAAAACGTTCGTATTTCTGGTTAAAAATTCTCTTGAAAACTACAGCAGAAAGAATTTCGCTGGGAATCCCATACCTTTAATTGAAAACAAAATGTTTCTATTTTATATACTCGCTGCATAATAACAAAACTATTTAGAAAACTATTCCGGATAGCCCAGTTAAAAAGTCCATAACGACAAAAAGAATTCCATCGAAAATTCCAAAATACCTTCGGCTAAGAGTGAAATGTTTGTACCGTACAGTAACCGTCTGATAACAAAACTATTTTGAAAACTATTCCAGAGGATGCGCAAAATTTCGTATTCTCAATTTAACGAATGCTCCGTATGCTGACCCGAAGAAAGAAAAATTCCACCGAAAATTCCTCGCCATCGACTGATCCTCCACAAACTTCGTACAGCATCGCCTTCACGCCAAGATGAAAATCCGGTACATTTCTCACGATAAACGTTCGTTTGTCCCGTATCGGGGATATTTGCACAAACAGGAACGTGGAAGCGCGACCCATGACCAGAAACGTTCGGAATTTTTAAAGGCGACAGAGCGTGGACGAAAACAATATTTTACAGTCACTTTGCATATGCATTACTCGCGATGAATGCCGCCAGGTCTGGCTGGCAGATTGAGTATATAGAGGCAGAGCGCCGCGAAACAGATACGCATTCGTTTCCGCGGAGAATCCGGAAATCGATGGGCTGTCGCGCGCGGCGGATGCCGCCGCTGGGATGGTTTGGAGGGTCGTGGCGCGTGTAAATCAGCCTTTATCCTAAATTCTTGCCCGCGAAATCCTCCCCGGAGCCACGCTGCCGGCGTGGCAACTGGATAAAGTATGCCGTCAGCAGGAAAGTCTTCGGCTGACGGTGAACAAAATACAGGCTGTTGAAAAGTTCCTGGCACGCCTTTCGTCGACGCTTTGACACTTTATCGACGTTCTCTACCCTCTGTTCCCGGAACACGTCCTCCCGCCCCCTCCCTTTTCCCGGAAAATCAGTCGAACAAATCAGATACGAGATGCAATAGTCCTGGAAGAAGAATTTAGGCCTCGTACACTTGGCTGTAAACCGCGGTTGATTTATCACGGCGAGAACTATAAAAATTGATCGTATTTCATCTGGAGCGATACACTTCGCACAAGTTCACATTTCGAACAAAACAGTGTCGGCTTTTATTTTCGAGGAATTCGTAGCGAAGCGACAGTGGCAAGTCCAAGGTCTAGTAACAACGAAACAAGGATTGATATTTTACTAAGTTGATCTGACGCTGGCTTTTTCAGTCGCCAACGTTTTGCAGAAGATCTCAGCTTTCATTTTTCGCATCCACCGTGGATGAACTGTCCGCGTTAGATTCGTCCGACGAGTGGAACGCACATTGAAGAACATAATTATGGACGTGGTTCTTCAGTGATGTCTGTAGTAATTTCATTAGTGTTTTTGGTCTGACTGATGAACCGACTTCGTGTCGCTATTCTTTCGACGGATCAGACAGGATTTCCGAGGGTGGATAATTTCAAGCGTAAAACCGGCGTCGATTTGTAAGCAGCTTCGCTGGGTTTCGAGTTGGAGTTGTTAAAAAGACGGTAGGAACTTTAGGACTTAAATTAATAAAGCAAATATTATAATTTCCGTATCTCGGCTTACTAGAGAGTACACGGTATTTTCGTAGGCTTTGCAAGAGTGGATGGAATTTTAGTAGATAATCGAGAAGTGGCAAGTTTGTGATCCTTTTTCCAGTAGATTTGGTATTTTCAAATGATCTTTTAAATACGCAATCGGCGTATTTAATTATTACACCCAATTGCTGATTAAAAATATTAAAGGTCATCTTAAGAATTATTCTTTGAATTGACAAATGTAGAAAAAGGTTGCAAATGTCCTTTTAAAATTCTATCTTTCCAAAATTTATCAATAGCGATCTTCTCCTATACGAAAACAAATCTGCTTGTTCAAAGAATTCGAACAAAGTTCCATAATGTAATCGATAAAGTGATTTAAAATGTTCGATGGGTAACACGTGTATGCGGATTGCTTTTAAGTAAAATGGTTGTATCTCTTTGTTCGCGTGGCCGGTAATTTATGGATCAGGGCATTAGCGTTGAGAATGTTGGCCAGGTTACGTTCACATATCCTTCTGATCCCGAACGGTATTAAATTTAAACGAGGCGGATTTATTTAATGCGGCATGTTCAAGGAACTACGGGGTTCGACAAACGTTAATTACATTTCATTAGCGCCATTAACGAAAATAGAACTGGTCGGATGGAAAGCCTGATAATATTATAACCAGTTGTGTATCGCCATCCCGCGAGCATATCCAACTTTCTGTTGCTCTACACGCGATAAAAGTTGCGAATATCGCTTTTGTTATCCTTGTAGTTATCGTTTACAATTTCCTATCTAAAAATCAGTTAATTTATCACGGTGCCATATGAATCTATCAAAGTTTCGTTTACAACGTCACTCCTCTTTGATTGATGAAGTGGGGTCGTCGATAGTAGCTAAAACCTAGAAATGCGTGGAATACACGTAAAATAGAAAAATATATGCAATGTACAAATTAATTTACCTGTTCGTTATTTAAGCTGCAAAACAAATTCTTATTTATGTCCCGTTTCCTTCCTAATATATTTTTTATGTATCTATACAAATATGAATTTGCATAAATATTCGTATCGTAATACTAACAATTCTGTAATTTTTTCAGCGTTATGTTGAATTAAAGTAACCAAAAATTATAATTTTTCTCGCAGTGATAAACTTGGAAGAAAAATACCTTAGACGTCAAATATCCTGTCGGTAGTCAGTGAAATATGTAAATTCCATTTAACCGGCAGAACAACAGACGCCGGTTATTAAATGAAGTTTATCAAGCAAGTGCTCGAACAAGTTACGCAACACTTGTCATTCTGTCGGATTTACTGTCACGCCAGTACTTGGCAGAAATATTACGTGGAATGAGCCGCAAAATCGCGTAGCGCTTTGCAAATAACTTGCGCAATCAGAACGGAACAACCATCTCCTTTCTCCCATAGCTTTGACGTTTGCATTCGAGCATCGATTATTAACGGTTGTTCCAAACTATAGTATAACTGGTGGCTGTGACCGTTGCCACGCCATGACCAGTCAGACGTAACAATTTCCTTAACTTCGCGTGTTCTCCACGAATTTCCAACTCTCGCTCTGTTCGTGTTATTTTTCGGTACATCTGTTTCGATTGCATTTTGAAAACGGCGCAGAGGAAATGTTAGGTCGAATAATAAATTCATTCGCGTTTTCTTAAAACAGCGCGTCGAGAGTTATGAATTACACTACGGATTTTCATGCGTTTATAGAAAATTCGAAGAAAGAAAAATGCGCACGTTGCGTGTAAAATGAGAAAATATGTAAAATATCGAAAATAGAACGTTGATCGTAATGTTTGGTGGATGAAACGAATTTCCATTTAAATTCTGTTTCTTTAGATAGTCGTTATTTTCATTATTATTTTATTATTAGTTATTAATTATTTATTATTAGTCATTATTATTTATAAAGATCTAGTCATTATTTTCTAATCAAAGGGCAATGTATGTATCTTATTTCTTCATAATGCTATTCCCCCTTTTAAATAATTTTTAAACGCTTCTCTTTAAATAATTGCTGTGACATTTATTCCATATTTTCAATTTACGTTTTGATATAGAATTATCTTCTCGATTGATTTTCCCATGATCGCTGGTGCATTCTGCGCGGTAGAAGTAGTTTCTACGTGAAAAGTGTAAACGGCCTCGTAGACACATTTATTTCTTGGAAATATCCAAGCAACCTGCTCGTCTACCTCCCCAGCGTAATTAATCAGAGGTAACAGATGCAGAAGTAAACCCGAGGACTTAAGCAGTCCCTCTTAAAGCCGCAGTTACCTCGACGTCGGAGAAAATATCGTTCATAAACAACGAGGACAGAGATTCTTCCAACCCGCAGCAATTCTATTTAAGGTTACGCAGAGACAAATTAAAAAAGGTTGCAAGATCAAAACCATTATGAACGTTGAGGAAGCGCTATTAAGATTAAAAGCCGGAAATTTGAGAATTAAGATTTAGTAAGTTCAGAAACCTTCCGTCAGTGTCGCGAAACTGCTTCGTATCGGAAGGCGTTAATTGGAATTTTAGGAATAAATTGGCTGTCAAAAATAATCCTACGGAAATATCTTAATTAGTCACCAGCGCCAGAATTTCGGAATTCGAGAAATAAGTTTTACTGGTTCAACATGATGAACCGTCGCGTTACTCGGAATTTTGAGGATGAATTGCGTGGCTAGAATGCAAGTAATTTGTAATAACTTTCAAAACACGAACGCTTTAAAGCTTTATTACAGAAGATGAAAGAATTGCTCGACTAGCACATTTATAAATGCAATTTAAGAAGAATGTCTCTGTTGCATTTTTCAACTCTATTAATATGCAAAACTACGTAAAATTAGTACCAGTACGTGGCCCATTATTCTGAACCATACGATCTTATTTTATAAGATTGATATAAACTGTTTTCTATATACATAGCAAACATTTGAAAAACATCACGTTTATAGAAAATACCAATATCCCATAAAAAAATTGTGCATTCGTCAGGAAGAAAAGCAAAATTAAAAATTTCGTTTTCCATCTTTTGCTCCAATCGCCAACCGGAATCATCCTCGAACATCGAGAATTTTCCTGTTAAATCTTCGCAAGTTTAACCACGCAGCTTCGGAGTTCCGAACTTATTCGGTATCGAATGGGTGTCACGTTATCTGAAATTTCTGTGGATGAATTGCAGTGGAAAAGGTAGAACGATAGCGCGACCGGCGAGCGTTGGATATCGGCCGAAGCGTTATAAACGTCAACGCAATTTCTGTCCCTGGCGAAGTACACGTGGAACGCGATAGCAATTCCTGATACTGTGCAAACTTCGATTCCCGTTCGTTTTTCCTTTCCAAACGAAAGAAGCGTTTGCGGTTTCCTCATACAGACCTTCCTCCCTTTGTCAATCAGCTCGACCGGTCCAACCGAATGAAATGACTTCTTCCCTTTATTGTCCGAATAAATCGCGTGATATCCGCGGAAATTCATTTTACTACTCGATAAAACGCGGTTTGTCTAACGTGCAACACAACACCGGTCTTTCTCATCCTTTTCTACGATCGTATCTCGATTTGTAATGGTTTTGAAGCGACACTACTTGTTCCATTTGTTTGAGATTAATTATGCACGATGTGGAGTGGTTCGTACTCTGCTGGAGATCATTTAGGGTGTTCGTTTTTTCTTGGTTTAGTTCAAAAAACCTGTTAAACTTGATGTTTGCTCGTGAAAAATTTATTTCTTTGAAATTGGAGCTGGGCCATGCAATTTGAAGGGCCATGCAAGCCTAAAGACTTAAGCGAATAGGATAAATCTAACATTTTTTTTCGCTTGCAAGTATTCGTTGAAGGACGAAGATTTTTATGGGGAACTTTAAGCAACATCTTAACTCTGTGTTCATATTTTTTTTACTACATGAAATTACAGTATGGCGGTGCGATGCAACACTATCTGTCCCCATTTGCAGCAGAGCTTTGTTTGTTTGCAGCCAGCTGCAAATGCCACTGCAATGGAAAAAATACGAAATTTCTGTGCGAAATTGGAGAAAAACTATCTTCGAAGTACCGTACGAGTTTTTCATGATTTTGAAATATAAGAAATTGGCGGCTTGCTAAGGAGGAAATTATATTTTTCGCTGAGGGAAGTAAATCTTTTATAACATTTATAAAAATTCAACGGTTTAAGATATCAAAGAGATTATACTCTACATTGTAGATAATGTAATAAGGAATAATGTGTGAAAATTTCAAGTTAATCGGATGAAAAGTTCCGGAAATTCACTGGGTGCAAGGTCGAGAAACATAGTTCCGAGAAAAACGAGTTTAAAGTTCTCAATTAATTTTTCTCTGAAATAAAAAGAATGTTTTAAAAGTTTACCCTTAATAGATTTCGTATTTGGTTTTTTTAAGCTAGTAAGAACTTTTTTATATATCAAATTTAGTTTTAAATTCGATTAAAATAAAAACATAATGTACATAGAATGACAAGGATATAAAAATATGAACGTTCGATTTTTATAATCCTGGTGAAGTACGTACTATTTATTTCTACGTTAATATTATTACGTTGTTTCCACAAAAATATTCGAAATGTATAAACAGAAATTAATTTCGATCCTGTTATTTTCATTATATATAAATAAAAAATATCTACAATTATCTGTATGTAATATTCTGTTGTATAGAGATCTTGTACACTTAACTGTACATCACATAATGTCAATTTATAATGTTTGACTTGTTATCTTTGTGATGATCTATCACGATCACTCTTCGGGCATTAGTTGGTTTAGTATTGTGGAACAACGTAACTTCCCAGTGGATATAGTGTTTGTCTTCGAGATCTCAAGTAGCATTATTGTGGCTGTCTTGACGTCTTGGGGCTTACAGCTTGTTGCTTGATGGTACACAGAGGACTTCCAGTCTACAGGAATTTTCGATCTTCCATTTGATTCTATTTCTAAAGAAATTATTTCTTAATACGTACATATCTCTCTCGTAATTTATGGTATTAGTGTAACGTGTACTATTTGTTTCAATGCTGTTATCAACAATTATACGTTGTCAAAAAGATTTCTCATTACTCCCATAAATACCTGGCAAAATGATAAACGTTCATCAATCAGTAGAATTTTCCTTGACTAATCAGACCATACAAATACGACTATAGCTATCCAGACAACCATACAATTCCCAAGAGGAAAAGCGAAAGAGATACATCGCATTTCCTGTGAACATTTTCCAAAGCCGGACAGCTTCGTCAAGCGTCAAAGCTTTCTTAATTAATCACCGATAATTGCATATTTCAAAGAATAGAAAAGATCCTTTCTGTCTACCGAACACTTTGAGCGAATGTGGTCAGCGAGCAGAATCTTGCTCGGTCCAGCTGGAATATTAGCATCCCTGCGTTAAATAAACAGCAACAACTGGTTGCTAGGTGTTAGCCGGTAATCGATAAAGCGTCAGTTCTCTCACATCTCCTCTAATCGAATCAGTTTTATCGGTTTAAAGCGGCGGACCGCAATTGGCCGGAACCGATTGGCAGGGTATTTGCTGTCCGCCGGAAATTCCGATAAGCATTAAATGAAAAATAACGGCTGCTAGCGAGCCCGATATTTGTTTGTCCCGACAAAGGCAGTCGTGTTTCGCGAATTACGATCGTCGTGTTTCATTTTCTCCGACTGTTCTACGACTTCAATCACTCGTATCACTTTTGTCACCTTCTTTGCTGTGTCGAATCTGCAATCCTCACACGAGTAGCTCGGTATTCGTTACTTTCACACTTTCTTTTTAATTTATGACATTGGTATATTGTACTGGTCTTATAGTAACTGTATCAACTGATCGAAGCAAATTTGGTGGACGGACAACAGAGTATAAGTCAAATTTTTATTAAACTAGGATACGCTAATATGTTCTACATTATTGTCTTTTGCTTGTGATTCTAACAATGCAAGACAATTCTACTTCTTTCTTGCCCCTTTACCCGATACTTTAATACCACGTCTACAATTACACATTGCACTTATCACGTTGCAAACATTACAAGCGCTTCTCTGCAAAACTAATGATTCTGACTTACACCTTCGTGCCCGTTCGTTGGTAAATATTTGTCGCGGCCATAGTAGCGCTATGTGATTATGATTTTCAAGACAAATTTTAAGTATCTCCTGGGAATATCGTGGTAACCTGCGAATTTCATCATAGATTTGAACGGTTTACTCCTGGAAAATGAAAAGTGGAAAGTCGCAAACCAGATGGAAACGAAACATAAGAAAAGTGTAGAAAATCTGGAAGTTAAAAGCAGCGAATTACCTGCACATTATAAATCAAGGCTCAAACTAACTCCAACAAGTATTGTTAACTTGTTCTTATCTTAATACGTTCCAGTTTGTATTTGACTGGAGTCTACGGAGAGCCGAAGGCGCCATTCAAAATGTTTAAAGGGAACACGGTTGTGTTTTTAATGAACCGTCGGTTTGCGACGATAACACGGTCTCTGGGTAATTATTGCGAGCTCCAGCTGGCCGAGACTCGACTTCTCCTCGTCTTGCACGCGTGACAGGCTCGTTTGGAATTTAGCTCGGCGGAGGCGCGCGTTTCTTTTCGCAATTTACCAGGCTGGTAGTCAGTTGCCGGCGACACCGTTTAAATACAACCCGTGCAAATTGTGCCCGAGAGACTGTTTTTACGCGTTACACGGCTAAGGATTAAGTAGCTGCGACTACTCTCCTCAACTTAGCAGCTAACGAACGGGATTTAGCCGACGTCGAGCTTGATATCTTGGATACTTTTCTTCGAATAAAGCGCCTGGTTGATGTTGAATTCAGGCGAGATTCGTGCAATTCAAAAATTTATTTCGCGTGCTGAAACAACGATGGAATTTGTGTGCGTGGGGAGAGGAATTGAGGAAGATTGGATTATGATGGGAGATATGTAAATAACGAGTAATTATGAGGGATTATTTTTAATATTACTTTTAGTTTCTATAATTATTGATTTTTTTTTTATAAAACCTATGTACGATACCTTGAAAAAGTATTGGATGTGTACTGCTTTTGTACGTTAAAATGAATTTTGGAAGGGGTGGAAGCAACCCTGAAGCTTAAGCATCGAAGGTATACCTCGTGGAATTTATTGGAAACTGTTATCAGGTCGTTCAGATGATTGATCAGGATCAAGTTGGTACATAGTTACAACGTCAATTTTTGTTGCAAAATGTTGATCTATGATCGTGCAAATTTGCATGAGGATTAATTAATATTTTAATAGAGAGAGAGTTTAATGAAATCTAAAGGTCAAAGCTCAGTGATCAAGAATGTGTTGCTTTATAACGTCAATTTTTGTTGCAAAATGTTGATTCATGATCAGGAAAATTTGCATGGGGATTAATTAATATTTTAATACAGGGGGATTTAATAGTATCGAAAGATGAAATTCGGTGTCAAAATCTCTCAGCTGCAATCTGATAGAATGTTTCATTGTACAGAGCAATGTTATTCGATATTATAACAATGAAAGCCATCTGTGACCTAACATACTTGTAATGAGAAATATTGCTCGAGACAGATTTATCGTGTCACAATGCATAAGTCGTGTACTGAAAAAAAAAAAAAAACGATAAGTAGATAATCAATCAATCGTGCTGGAGCAAACGACAGGTCGCTGGACAGAACCTATCGTCGCTTTAGCGAATAAATCGTTGTTGAATCGGGAAACATTAACAACTGGGTCGTCGTTAGAGAGAAATTCAGGCAAAACCAATATGATAGATGTCGGACCAATCGTCATTTTTTAATTTATAGCTAGATACGTCTGTATATTTACGTCCTTAATACGAGGAAGCATTATTTTCTGTTGCAGCCTTTGAATAATTTTAAATTCAATCAACGTGTTGTATAAAAGATTTCTTAGAATATTAAACATTCTTCTTAACGCATTAAAATATTGGACACTTTTTTGTTTCTTTCAATGATTCCCTGTTCAATTTCATTCCCGAAATGTTCAGTTTCATCGTTGAATTTCTTTATCGAAGTGACCAAATTCATTGTTGAATTCCATTATCGAGTCAACCAAACTCATTACTGACTCTCATTATCAAAATGAACAAGTTCGTGGTAAATCTCTTATTAGTAAATTGACCGAAAAACAAACGTTCATGGAACAGAAAAGTATTGAAAGTTGAGATAAACGACACGGAAGGCTTGCGGAATGTGGATCCTGAGGTTCGTGTAACCGGGCTTGTATCTCCAATCCCTGGAAGCCTGGTCGTGCCTGGAAGGGATGGATATAATTGGGCGGAGAGTTTTTTTCATGCCATCGATACAAGCGACGTAAGACGAAAATCCTCGTTTCAAGCCTTTCTTCTTTTCAAGACCGTACTCTTCGCTCCTTCTCTTCGCCAGTCGTCCCCGACGGCGATGGATGTGACATTAATAGAACGGCGGAGGATTCAGAGAAATCCTTTTCTCGAAATCCGTTCCCGCTAATGGAACCTCCTTTCCACGGGATTCCGATTTCTGATCGGGTTCCGACGTATTCTCCTCGTCCGCTGTCACCGCGGAAAGAGTACACTCCGCGCAGAAAGATATTTATCAGTGCATATGCCTCCTCGCAAAATACATAACTCACGCGCCAGAGTTACTATATGACCTCGTGTTATCCCACTTTCACGCTATTATTCCCGATAAATCGTCAGTATTGTTACGAGTAATCGAATAAGTTGAGTAATTTGAACTTGGCAATTTGTACAGTTTCGCTCGTTTTATTCTGAAATTTATAACGAATTTTATTATAAAGAAGACTCTATCGGTAACACTGGAGTTCGCGAGTTGTGAAATTTGGAATTTCAAACTGTCACGACGGTGAGATATTTTGCTATTGGCTTTTCAGGATAGGCGATCGTGTTTCGACTTTGCACTTGCGCTTGGCATTTGCATTTTGGACCGACGTTTCGCGGACGTTGCAGTCTGCTTCTTCGTAGCCTGAAGCCGAGCATTTCTGCTCCCACTGTCTCCATTTATGACGCGCGAAGTTTCGGTTGGCTGATCAAACTGATGATCGAACTCGAAAGTTCTAGCCGAATGCTCAACTCGGAAGATCATATCGGAAGTTGTTCAATTCGATTGGCCAATCGAATTAAAAAAACCAGGAGGATGAGTTGCCAAATCCGCGTTCGTGTTATACCCGCTGTTCGTATGCAAGTGCAAAGTTCAATCGCGATTTCCTATCCCGAAAAGCCGATATCGAAACAAGTTGCAAAATTGCTAGCAAGTTGTAGCAATATCAGTTCAATTGCGCAAAAGGAGAACTTTTAATTTCCTACAATTATCGAAGAATTCTATTTAGGTTAGACACAAGCACTTTTTCACTTTTTGAATCGTTTCGCCTTTCTGCTCAGTTTAAAAAACGTTCGCTACTTTTTTTCGAACTTTGATTTCTCATAAAGTTTCCTAAATTTTCAATTTATTTTTTTCACGATAAAAGACTTCCGGAGAACAATATTTCGATGGATATATATAGGCTGCATTAGTTTTTTCGATCTAGCTGCTGGTAGTACGCAGCGGAGAACATCGCGAACGATGACGCGCCTTTCGAGGCCAGAGAATGGAGAAAGGGTTGCAACCCCTTTTCTCCTTGTTCATAAGCTTTTGCCTCGCTTTGAAGCGTGAAAATCGATCGTCTTTGAGCCAGAGGTGTAACAGTAGGCGAAGAGAGTGAAACGGAGAGAACTTGCTGTTTCAGTGCTAACCCTTTACTCACCGCGTACAACAGTCTCTATAGAGACATCGAATGTTCATACGCATTTACTGGATCGCTGTTCGAACATTTTAGTCGAATAAGAAAATCAATATTCAAGCCAAATAGAGGGAAGTAAAAGATATTCGCTTCGAGCGAGTGGTATACATCGTTCTCGTTATATCAATCAAATTTGAAAATGTCCTGTTCCTTAAACCTCGTTCTTCCGTGATATAATCAGACGTAATGTTCACAGGGATTGTACTGTATAAAGGATATTTCTTCTTGAAATATGCAAACTTAGTCATCGAAAATTACACACGTTAAAACATGTTTCTATTCGCTGGAAAAGAAGAAACATTGATAAGGATCGTTTCTGCTATAAATTCTCCAATCTGCCAGAGGGTACAATCTCCAAGTGGCATTCCCTGACAATCACCAGGTTCTCTCAGGTCTAATATTTTCCACAATCCACAATTGCAGCGTCGGAGAAGGTTAATTCGAAACAAGAACGCGAGAATCAATCGGTAATCGGTTGGCCGGCGCCACTCGAAATATCGATTCCGCGAAGATGCAACCATTGATATCTCGTTCTAGAGCCCGATATCAAGCTCCTGCGTGCAATATCCCCGCAGTCAATAACATCTTCCGGACATTTATGCAACGTCCAGAGAGTTGCTATCGGCGACCGTCCTTGCCTGGATATCCAGTGCAAACGTTCTATGCATACTGAATGGGTCGTCCAGTACAATGGCCACTTTTCGTCGGCAAAACTTAACCTGCATGCAGCGTACGCCCGGAAACGTTATCGATACTCTGGTGTTCGCATCGTCATCCACGATCTCTGTGTGTTTCACTGCATGTGAGCTCTCTATACAGTGTTTCGAAAGCAATAAGTCAAAGTCCGGAGGCACGTAGTATTGAAAATTGACAGGAATTAATGCAAATATTTCAAGACAGACGAAGCATGTTCGCGCCAGTAAAGAAAGTTTGAAATTATCTTTCCAAAACTTAATCTCATTAGTCATCGACGATCGAGTCGGATTTCTCGAAACATCTGTCCGAAATCGTTTCCGAGGATTTGCTTTATGATCTTCTTACAATAAAATGATTTTGTTTTTTTTTTTTATTTGGATGTATTTTACAATCAATTCTCATTGAGAATTATAAGTAAATTTTTCTGGCGTGGTACTATGTCGTGTTTAATAAGTGTTTGTCGCGTGTTTGATTCTAGTTGATTCTAGTGCTTAAATCTAAAGGGTAATGTCTTGTTAACCTGCGGATCTGATCCAACGTGTCAAGTAATTGAGTAATTAGTGGGTTTTGGTGGTTGTTAACTATTATGTTATATCTGTTACTGAACTTGGATATTCCTTCCTTGACTGTGAGTATCTTGAGGTCGCGATGTATTGTTTCATTGGTAACATGCCAATCTGATCTTAGTGTTTTCGATTGGAATCGTTGAAGAATTTCTATGTTGGAATTTCTTGCTGTTCGCCATAGTTAGATTCTGCAATAAAATGATGTGAAACGAGGCATTGAAACGAGGCAGGAAAGTCTTTTGACCCTTTGACAGCGTAGTAAAATATAACGACGAGCTCTAAGTGGACGATCTGACAAACGTTTATCTGATTTCCTGAGTTTCTATTATCAGAAACTATATATATTTTTTTACGTTTATAGATTCATCGATAGGTATCTTTAAAATTACTCTGAAAGTAGTAACTGGCATCTCATACACGCCATCTCGCTTGTTAATTAAAACTTTCAAGATTTAATATTAAAAATTTCTTATTAATTGTAACGAGGAGTACGTTACCTGAAGTTCGACTGCAACTTTTCAAAATATCGTGTATAGGTGATCGTGTCAGTGGAAGTTTCGAAGCAATAGGTTCGGATCGACGAGCAAAAGGAGCGCAACCGCGGTGTTGTGTTCTGTGGTAGTTGCAGAGACTGTCAGTTCCACGGAGAAAGTTGACAGAGAAGGCTGGTGCCGCGTAACGAGGATGCGGCATAATGAAAGTGGATCGATTTTCGGTCACTGGGTCGCCTTATGCTGGAATGGCAGTGCTCCGCAGCAATATTGTTCCCGGTTTGAAGCCTTTTGCGGTAGAAAACACGTTTACACTTGGGATGGCAGTTGTGTCCGTTAATGCGTTCAGCTTACCGCATAAGAGAAACGTTCTATAGCCTGTGCTGTATATACCGAAGCGTTAAGGACGTCTTCCTCCCACTATGAATAACTTACACTTTTAACCCTTGCCACACGAAACGCTATGCATATAGTTGTGTCGACGCGATCTTTTCTCTCTTGTCACGAATATGACGTTTATAAAGATAGAATTTTCTATTATAAAATGCTTCGTTCTCTTTTAAAGACATTTCATGTGGGACCATTTTTTAAGCAAACTTTACTCCAACTTCAGCTATAGTCTGCAAGTTATTAAATTCTATTCGTCGTAAACTGTATTTTCGATTTATCTCTGTATAAGGAATCACGTACTTTTAATTGTGTCGAAGTAAATAAGATGCGTTTCTTTTGATTCGTGTCAAATTCAATTACAAACTGAATAAAATACATTTTACATTGGTTTCAAATTCGATCAATGTAATCATGATAGTCGAGTCTCATAACAAGGCTGAAAATGTTTTACTATGTAACACGTATGATACGAAGATAAAAGTTTTCTATGTTAATTTCGTTAACCGGAAATATATTATTTCTGATGAAAGATGAGTATTGTTTTAGCGAATAGACCGCCACGCAACATGGGAAGACGTATCGTATTTTAGCGAATAGTTCGTTACGCAACGGATACAAGTCATCGCGTAGCAAATAGGATGTCACCTGACGGAAGCAAATCGTATCTTAGCGAATAAGGTCATCGGTGAACAGAAGCGAATCATATCTTAGCAAATAGGTTGTTACGTAGTTGGGGCTGGTCGCGTTTCTGGTGAAATAGGTCGTCAGCGAATTGAGACAAGTTGAATCTTCGGGAAAATATCCAATCTAACGGAAATAAGTCGATTCGCGATAACGAGTACTGTTTCTAGAACTAAAACACGAAAGTAGATGTAAGTTCGACTGGAAAATCGAATTCCAAAAATTCAAATAAATTGGAAGTAAGAATTTCCAAATAAGCTAAAGTCCCACTGAAGTTGTTTCAAACGGAAGGAAATCAGAAATATAAGCTAAAAAGAAGAATTTCCGAGTAACCCAATAAAATCTCAATAAAAATACTCCAAACAGATGAAAACTATAAATCTCTCAATTCTTGGCATCGACGATTCCAAAGATCTGCAAATAACCAAAAATTCAAGTAAATTTTAAATAAGGATTTCCGAGTAACCCAATAAAATCTTAATAAAAATACTCCAAACAGATGAAAACTATAAATCTCTCAATTCTTGGCATCGACGATTCCAAAGATCTGCAAATAACCAAAAATTCAAGTAAATTTTAAATAAGGATTTCCGAGTAACCCAATAAAATCTTAATAAAAATACTCCAAGTAGATGAAAACTATAAATCTCTCAATTCTTGGCATCGACGATTCCAAAGATCTCCAAATAATGAAAAATTCGAGTAAATTAGAAGTAAGAATCTCCGAATGAAATGCCAATAAATTGGAGGAAGGAAAGATAGATATTTCAGAAACCTCAGTAAAATACCGAGTCCACCAAAAATAATCTTCGCCGTAACGCGTTTCACAAACGAACCTCTACTACTTAACTCCAACATTCCGTTATCTATCGTTTCCCAATTCCACCACAAAACGGTCCAACAATCGCCGCAAACAACGGGTCCGTTTCACCGAGAACAGCGTCACGGTGGAAGGACTTAGCGTCGCGTTGCAGTCGGAATGGGAAACAGATACACATCGCGGAATATTCACGTTTCAAACTATCGTCGAGGGCTAAAGGGTCGGTCGCGGGGGATGAAACGATCGTGAATACAGCGGCGTTTGCAGGAGCTCACCTGCTTGAATTCGCCTGTGAGTTACAACGGTTACAATGTTACAAACATATCGGGTGAACGAACTTGTACGTAAAACAATACAACAGCCGCCATACCGACGTTCAGCTGTTGCTGACTCGAAACGGAAGACGGTGGAAAGGCTTCGATAAAAGTCTGTCGCGTTTAACGGGACAAAGACTGTAAATTTCGTACGCCAGTAGCTCGCGATTGCAATTAGTCGAGCCATTCACGTGCTTCCAACTTTCTGTTTCTCGCTCTTGCCGAGGCAAATGATTCGCCGATGTCGCTGTCGCTTGCATTTTGTTTTCTACGCGAAATTCATGCGATTAGCGAGTTGTCTTTGGTGGAGATAATTTTATGGGTCGTGCTTAACACACGTTGCAAATGAAATTTGTATTTGGATGTGGAAATTGCAAGAGATGCGTTCGTGGGGTACATTAATATTCCTGGAACATCTCTATTTCCAATTTATTCGGGATAATATTATTTAAACGCCGTTTGGAAATGTCAAGAATTACTGCTTTCGGCGAAGATTCGAAAGTTTCTGTTTCCTTCTTATCGCCATAATTCCATTTTGACTTATTTGGAAATCCTGGACCTTGATGACACCCTTGATAAAAATTTACGGAACAGGGAAATTCTTGTCTCCAACTTATTTAAAACAACTGCGTTTTGTATTATGCGAAAATCTCTTTTTCGTGTGTTTCGTAATTATTTTTATCGAGCGATCATTTGCTATTTTTCTTTTTTTTTGCTAACGAAAGGTTAACAAATTTCTTAGAACAATGATATAAATTACTCTTTTTCTCCATACTTTTCTAAAAGTTGTTACTGCAAATATCGAGGATAATTATCTACTTGGTCCTTAATTTAGTCCTTTCATCGCCTGTCGTCATAATGATTTGGTTCGCCTCAAAATCGAATGTCCCAGAGCATATAGAGGTTTTCGGTAACATGATCGAAAAATGCGGTGAAACGCGTCGGGTTTAAGTTGATACTGAATTGACACGTTACGCGTGAATGGCCGTCGAAATCATTACGCTTCGACACAATTACGGTGCCAGATAACAGAACTGTCGGTCAGTCAGAATAGCCATTAATTGTCGATGCGCAAAAACGGAAATCGGATAATTGGATTTCTGCCGCGTATCGGCCCGATGATGCAGGTATCAGTGCTCAAATTATGAAACGATTAATAGACGTTCAAAGGATCATCGATCATTCAGACGCCTTATGAGATGTTTGTTGTATCTGTTCTATCATTTACTTTTTGCGTGTAAACTATCGTTTTGTCATTCTATGTCGTACTTTTTAACCTGTATTCCGTTTTATTTATTTTGGATTATTTTATGCTATATCATATTTGATTATTTGCTGTATGAATTTTTTAAACCGCATTTCTTCTCATTAAATAACCTGTGTATTTTTGTAGATGATTTTATTTATCCTATTAAAATTGAGATTTCTTCCTTTCCTACATTTATTTTTAATACGTATAATTTCCTCTCTCGTGCTAAAACCGTGAATTTCCTCTTTCATACATGACTTTAATTTTAATTTTTATATGCATATGTAAACGTTTCTAGGATCTAGTGAAATATGAATTATATTTCATGCGTATAGAATGCGTTATTAATTACGATAATATTAATATTAAAACCGTAACCAAACTACGAACAGCCTATGAATTTAAAGTATTGACGTTAAATAAAAATAACATTTTGAATAGGACTGGGGTCGCGAAGCATCATTAATCAAAGTAATTTCCCAGTTCTATGAACTTCCTCAAACACTAATTAGTTTCATTGTTTCGGTACTTTAATAATTGTCAGTTCTGAGATTCAGAAATTAGAAAATAGAAGAATTTCCAAGCCCCTAGTAGAAGTAACAAAAATTCTTCAAATTTCCAAATAACGCACGCTTCCTATAAAATCATTCCAAGTGAATTGCAAATTTCCAAGTCCCAAGATTTCCAAGTATCTGAAAATCCAAATAAATTGGCAACAAGAATATCAAAGATATCCTAAGGAAGTTAACGAATAACAAACATTTTAGGAAAATAATAATTCTCCCCCCCCCCCAAAGAATTACTATGATCAAATATGAAAAAGTAGACGTATTTTCTTTTTTCTTTTTACTCGTATTTTTACCTGATATTCGCACGTTTATCGAAAACAATGTTATAGATATCCCTCGTTATCCACGTTACCGTTGGAAAGATAAATCAAACGGCTTGGTATTTTTAGTTAAACAATCGCTTGTGTAAAATTCTGTGAACTATAAAATTTCATTCAGCCTTGTCGGTATATTTTTTTTCACGGATTTGTTCGCGAATCGACGAATGAATTTTTTTTTTCAGTCGACTATTTCCCACGATTTTCTCTCCCGAACGAGGACACAATTTCTCTTCTTTTCTACCTCTCTCCCTCCCTTTCTCTTTGGTTTCGCTTTAAAATGTATAAAGCGGTCACCTGGATACGGATCGAGTCACGTTCGCTTTGAGCGGGGTTCAGAAGGGTCCCGTTAATCCGAATTCACCGTTTAACGCGAATCTATCCGCGTCGCGGCGGAATGTTACCGGAACGTGACCGGGATGCGCTTTTTAATGCGGCCACACGTGAATTTGCTCGAAAAACAATGGGGAACTCGCGATTAAACAGAATATCCGGATGAATCCCGATCGTCCTTGCAATTCATTTAACGTCGAGTGTCGCAATCCGATCGGATACTCGCAAACCAGAAATATCGTGTCGTTAATTAAAATACTTCACACAAAAGAAAAAGAAAGAAAATGCAAGTATTATGTTAAAACGTAGGAGCTGTTTAATCAATCCATAGTGGTCCGACTAAAATAATATACGATCCGATGAATTTTATGTTAGAATAATTAGTTACGCAACGTGAAAATATTTCTGCTGAAACTGAAATTGGGACGAGTTATTCTAAAGCTAACGACTGATAATGTTAGGTCGATACGTATGAGATCTCGTTTCCACGAAGTTCCAGTTTAACGAACCAATATTATTTGTCATATTTTTCATCGTTATACATCTGTCATACAGGCACCGATAAACGCGGGAATATCAGACAAAAATATGTGTACCTTTAGTATTTCTCCTACCAACTTCTGTAAGCTTAGGCAAGATTTTGTAAAAACAAAAGAAAAGAAAAATGGCAAAAATGAAGAAGGAAATAAAATAACGAGCAGTCATTTTCCGAGGAAGAGATCTGTTTAGAAGGATCTGCAGGAGGAAAGCTCACCGGTGGTTATCTTTAATTAGTGAGAAACAACTCGTCCACATCCCTTTTTTACGTAGTCAGAAAAAGGGATGTTGCCGCGAAGCTATCCACAAACTCTTTACAAAGAAACATCAAGCAAATCTGTATTTGCAGTCGTCTCTTTCACAAAGTATCCTTAATTAATAAAAAAAAAAAAAAAAAAAAAAACGGAGAAGCTCGGTTTCTCTATGCGGGGAAACTTTTACCGCGGAATGCGAGTTCGTTTACTGTCTTTCAATGAACTACGATTCTCGCCTGTGGTAACCAGAATTCATTTTTAAAGGAACGATCGATGTAGATCGGCGGGCAACTTCAGTTGTTCGACTTAAACGAAGTTTCATTGTCTGAGAATCAAAGGACGATTATTAATAGAATCTTCACCAGGAACGTTCGAACGAAGATTCCGTGGAATTTTTTCAGAAAAATTTGAAATTTTTCAGAAATTTTTCAGAATCAATAATTTCAAGCCTGCATTAACCCCTTAACCTACAACTACGGGCATAGCCCGTAGTAGACCAAACGTACGTAAATCGTAGGTTAAGGGGTTAACATTATGTCTTTATCTACAAATAAAATGCAACTTCTTTAATCTCATACAATGTTTCGAGCAATGTTTGTTTTCCAATATCGACGACCACATGACGCACCTGCTGCATCGCCGGTTAGGTTAGATAGACACGGCGCATATTTAATTTAGATTAGCCAAGTTAGCGCTACCTACTTAAAACTAAAACTCAAAACGATGAATTTCAGATTATTAATGAGATTAACGTTAAACTCTACCGACGACGAGATAGAAGTCTCATTCTGTATATCCATTTATTTTCACACCATGTTACTATAATTATAGTAGTTTGCACATATAATCGCGTTTGGGGCTATTCTTATCTACTATTTATATATACGACTATCAATCAGCTGGTCGTTTCTCTTAATATCTTACCTACGCGAACTATGAACTTCAACATTGCTGTCTGTCTCCCTAGAAATTCTACTCTCTTTAAATCTAAATCCCATTGAACTTCCTATGGCAAATACGATCGTCTTGACCGCTGATTTATGATTGCCAATTCTAATACCATCGACTACTTTTGTACATCTTTAGATCCACTCAAATTATCAGCTTAATCGCCAATTCTATATTCCAACTTATTATTTTCTTTTCCTTCCTTTTCGTTTATCTATACCATTTTGCCTATCTAACATTTTGCCAATTTTGTCTTTCACGGTATTCTAAGATACGTAAGCGCGCGTACAATGAGATTCTCTTTCCCGTTAATTACAAACAAATATCACAATTATTAGAATACAAACTGTGTTTAAAGATATACGTGTAATATCAGAACATCTAATTTAAATTCAGAGTTTCACAAGCTTAGGTAACTTGACTAATCTACACGAAACTTCTCCATTATGAACCGACCTACTTCCCTCTCGCTCGACATGTTCTTTGCTCTTCTTTAGGAAAAGTTTTACGCGAAGGACAGACTGACAGTGCGCGTATTTCACGGCGTCGCCCTGCGGAAAGTCTTCGACGCTTTCGGTCGGCATTCTTAATTAAAAAGTCGACGGTTGGACGCGGCGCTGTTATTAAAGTTAAAGCGATTCGCGTCGCCGGACCTGTTCACATTTGGCCCTTCCAAGTGCCAACGTCGTCGCGTCTTTCTCACGGAATTTCTTGTAACGCTGCCCTCCGCGACATTTTACATTTTAATACTCTTACTGCGGAAACGATTCGTCGTCGGCGACGCGACGCCGTCTCAGAAAGTAGAATTCGTGGCGTGAGACGGTCCTCGAACCCGTTGGCCAGGTAGCTACAGGAGTTAGGTTGCTCGGCTTGGATTAATTAACATTCGCTCGCAAGCTTTTCGTCTACCGCGAAAAGAAATTAAGATTTTGGACGGCTACTTGCACTTATTTTATACGAACATACCAAAGGAGTCTGTGCAACTTACGCTGCGTGAATTACTTCTACAGTCACTTTTCAGTACTTGCAATTTTAGGAGGAAATGAAGATCTTTTTAATTTTCAAGAGTTCTTCACGTCGGTGTTCAGTTTCTCTAGTTGTTGATGGATGGTTGGTTAGCAATTTTAGAAAGTTCCAAATTCGTTCAATTTTAATTCTATTTTCGTCCCGTGCTAATAATTAATTATCGTAATTGTTTCTGGCTAGTTGTATTTTTGAAGGGGAAAGAAAGTTTTCTTGATTTTTGGCTTTTTTTATATTCCGTACTTGTGATTAATTTGTCTAATTGTTTTCGGGTAGCTGTAATTTTGAAGCAACAGAAAATTCTTTCCTTTTCATTGTTTTTCCGCATTGCGCGTTTTTCATCAGTTTTCCTAATTGCTTTTGGGTAGTTAAATATTTGAAAGAAAGGGAGAAGGTTTTTCGATTTTCAACTCTTTCTATAACTCACATTTGTATAATTAATTTCTCTAATTGTTTCCTGCGTAATGAGTCGCAATTTAGAGGCACAAGGCGATTCTTTAACTTCCAACTGTTACACAATTTCTTTCCTTGCTGACGTACACGGTGCTGCTGATGATCAAAAACCTTGATAAAAAAGTTAACAATATACAGTACGTCACTGACCGTCAGAGACTACAAAAGCAATTCCAAGACGAACTGGAAAACGCATCGGATGCCCATCCTCGCTTTCTTTTCTACCGGACGAGAAAAATTACCGTGCAGTCCTCTTAAAATTTTCCACTCGGCCCGGCCGCCATCGTTGTTCCCGCGCGAAGAAAAAGGTCCGCAGCGTCGGATAAAAGCTGCTGAAGAGAGCGGGCGCAGATACGGCAACAGCCTGGTCGGTTAACAATCGAGGGAACCCAGCCAAGGGGCGGAAGCGAAATAGTTTCCCGTACAAAAGCAATTCCCTGCCAGGCCAAAGAAGCGGCCGTTAAAAAAAAAAGATCACTCGGCTTTCCATCCTTCCCCTTTCTCTCCGCCCCATAATTCGTTTTAAACAAACTTATAAAAGACAAAGGAATTCAGGTTGGATTGTTCTCTGATTGATTTTGCTGGCATTCCATGGCGTAACATGCTCTAGAAACAGTCGCAAACAGCATTTGGGTTGGATAATTCAGCGAATTCCAACGCGGATGTGTTCACGGTAGACATTAGGCTGATTGTGAGCAAAAGAAAGCTAATTTATTCGCCATTGCTCGTAAAGGAAGCCCATCCGGTCCTCGGTTGAGCAGAAGCTTCCTGTCAGTCTGCGTAAGAACAGATCGTTAAAAAGCGATCTCGGAGTTTATTACGAAGAGATTCGATGGAATCGCGGAGATTGTCTCCGTGAATGTTAGGATAAGTTTGATGGAAAGGGAGTTTTTGTGCTTCTGGTCGAGGATTTTTGTGTGTCCTTAAAGTTAGATTTGGCTAAGATGGGAATTGAAGTGTGTCGAATGGAATGTCGGGGAAATTATGTGGAAGTTTGGATTTCAAATGGAAGTTGAGATTTTTACGCGCTTGCAGGGAATTCGAAGGTGCAAGCTTTCCAGAGAAAACGGGCAATTATTTGCCAGCGATTAATCGCTGATTTTCTATAACTGTTTGTCGTATCTCTGCTTTCTATGTATTAAATTTCTGTCGTTTATTTATTTATTGTATTTCTCAATTTTTATAATTAAATCAATACAATAATGCAAATTATACTAATACGAAATTAAAAACGAAATGCTTCGAAGATTTTCAGGATATCATTTCTTTGCGTAACAGGTCTTAAAACAGAGATTCCGAGCGCGATAGTGATCGCATAGTTTGTATCTAAATCGTGAACTCGGCACGAGTTTCGATTTCCCCGAGATAATTGCAGATAATTGCGTTTCGCAAAATTCCAACTGCTGCCGCCGCTCGGAAATTATTCGCCGCTTCAAATCGTTAGCCCAGAAATCGTATAATAATTCGCGGCGCAGCGCTTCACTGCCGGAATCGCGCTTCCGTTGCTGCCGTGTTTCCGGATCACAATTCCAGAGAAAGAGACAGAGCGTGTACGTTGTCGATCCTCGGTCAATGTATTCCATGTACACGTTACAGAGTCTCGTCGCGATTGTTAATAAGATGGAAATTCGCGAGTTCCGAAAAATCTCGATATATCGATCTCTTTTAACGTCAACACGATGAAGATTTTCCACGGATCTTTTTCTGGAATTGGTTTTCAGATGACCTAATATTTGTTCAAATATCTCGAATTGTTAAAACGGAGGGAATCGAAATTTCAACGTGTAATTCGTATTATTCTTGTCGCGTTATCTAAACTTCATCTGTTCTCAATAAAATACAGGAAATATTCGATTTAATAACACGATCTGCTGTTTATATTTTATTTAAGATTGTTTAATTTAATTGTTTCGTTTATTAATTAAATACAAAATGACGCGATGTTCTGCTGGAATTTTATTTTCGACACGTACAGAGACACGCTTGCTGCATTCCACGGTATAATTAGCGTCTCGTTGTTAAAGCGTCGAAGATAGCTTTCGTGAATCCAGAAGTTGCCTACGAGATTTGAAAGGGCATCCGCCTGGAACTTCAGTACGTGTCTTTGTAAGTTGAACTATCGGAAAGGCGTCAGTGACACGTGTTTGGAGGATCAAAACGTGTCCTCGCAAGTTAAAGCCAAGTTGAAAGGGTCTGTCTTTGAGTGTCTTGCAACCGAATTACGCAAAATGTTGCATAAAGGAACTGAGAAGCTAAACACGCTTGACAAAGGACACTGGTAAAACAACTGAATACGGAAAACATTAATATCAGGAATACCTGCATTGCTTTGGTAATTACAAAGACAGAAAATTTGATACCAGTCATTTCCACTAGTTTGGTAATTCTAGCGTTAATTATAGTAGAGTAGTCCATCCGAATAGGTCGAGAAATAAGGCAGTTCGGATAACCGAGCAGTTCTGGTAACAGAGGTTTGCTATCCAGTTCAGCTCTTCTTTTTATTTCGAACGTTAGGATTTAAGTGTTACGATTTCCTTCTCTCACACATAGAATTTATTTCGAATACAAAAGACGATTATGCGTGTTAATATCTTCATTAGAAGAATAGAATATATTTATTCGTATTATAAAATTAATTTTAATCATAGTTCGGATGAGAAAAGTCTGCAAAGTTGCCAGGCCAAATGCGAGTTTCTACAAAATTTTGTAGTTTAACCAACTAAAATTGTCGTTTGTTCAACCCCACCTCGCTGGAAAAAAGTTATCACCGGACGAAAAATTTTAAAAAATTCGACATCAGGACCATCCGAAGTTTTTCATTGATTTTTAAATGGAATAAAATTCTGGATGGACGGACGTGGATAAATCATGCACAATCATATCCCAGCTAAAAATCAGTAAAAAAGTTCATAGGGCGCAGATGTCCAATGTTTAATCATTTTCATTTGGTGATAACTTTTTTTTTGAGAGATGATCAAACAAGAACTCTGGGTGGACAAAACGTGGATAGTCGTATGCCAGTTACAAATCAATGAAAAAGTTCATGGGGCGAAAATGTCAAATCTTTTCAAATTTTCATATGCTGACAACCTTTTTTTGCAGAGTGGACAAACGAATATTCCAGTTGGATAGATACGGACAAACGAATACTCTTTGCTTCCTGTAAAAAATGTCCACTTGGCTGTGTCAACTTCACAGACCTGAATAATAGAGGCTTGCTCGTATAAACGACGTTTTATTCCCTGTATTCTGAAAAATACGAATCTGCATAAAAATCCGTCGTCCGCCGATCAGAAAATCCCTTCATACACAACCTCCGTTCCTTTCAATACAACCCCTGACATAGTCTCGAAATACTCCTTGCAATACTCTCTCCCTATTTGCTTCTCCCAAAGAAAGAGTATTTTACCCAGTGAGAAAAAGAACAGACAGGGTAGCGTGTTCCGGTCGGGCGAAAGAGGATGACCCGCGGCGCGTAAATAGCACGCGTTCGAAGAGCAAAGAAAAAAAAGAAGACGATTGGCTTACTAGATATATAGCTATTTCGCGAGGCTGTAGGCGAGCCTGTTGGAAGGTAAATTCTCGTTCGACCCTGCGAGAGCCCGCGAGGGGAACCGGAAGAGGAAAAGTCGCGGAACGGGTGGTGGGACGAGGGTGCACGAGAGGAGATACACGAGGACGAGAATGGGCGATGGTAGTAGCAGGTCTGCAAACACAAAAGAAAGGGACGAAAAAGAAGGACGAGGAGGGGAGGGGAGAGTGGAGCACAAAGACACGACACTGCGTTGCGCAGCTAGCTGGACGTGACGAGGGAGAGAAATATCCCGAGGGTGAAATTCATGGTAGAACACAAAGGGAGGAAGTGAATGAGATAGAAAGAGAGAGAGTGAGAGAGAGGCAGAGGGGAAGAGGTAGATGAGAAAAGAAGGGTCGAAGGTGGGTCGGATGTCGCGGAGGTAACAAGAAAATCTAGGGAACCACGAATTCCCTTTATGGTCGTCTAATTATTTATTCCCCCGAATCGTCCGTGTCGACGAAATTATTTATCCCGGAAGTCGAACCGCGTGATGGGACAGGGCTCGTTCGTACCGCTTTAGGAATGGCACTGACATCGATGAGTACTCTGACGCGTTTAAGCTTTCATTCGGTGATGGATTAAACGGCTTGTTTGAACCGTTTCAAGGGATGATTGAAAAAGGTGCTGGATTTAGAGATAGATTTCAATGGGACAGGCTGTTGAGCTATGGTAAATCAAATTTGTACGTTTTATTTTCGTATATTGAACGCGTACACCACTCTTCATAAGTATTTGGATAATTGGGAAATTGAAGCGAAGCTGGCAAATTATTAGGATTATTAGAAATTGTTATATCGCTTGGAATTAGTAGCAAAGTCTACTCGTTTCTCGTCCTATATCTGCCGTAGAACGTTTCTGATGAAATTGTCCCGCTCTTACGAATTGGCGACGGGACTTTTTTTCATTATAAATGGTATGTACGAGTAAAAGTAGTGAACTGAGATGCAATTAGGTAAAAGGTTGAAGCACAAAGAGCAAGTAGGATTATGTAATCTGTTGATGCGTCAGAACGGTGCCATAAGCGACAGTACTATAACGCGTGTGGCGCCATCCTATCGGACGCATATTTCGGATATACATATAGGTCAGGATATACGAAAGTATGTGCGACTCTGACTGATCAAATCCATAAATACGAATACAGAGAAAAACAATGATCATAAACATGGTCCTGTAGGATTTACAATTTTTCATTCTAAATGCAATGCTCTAGATCGATGGAGATAAATATTTTTACAAGTAAATCATTTTCGTTCAATGAACGATCGAAAACTTTTATTTACGATTTATTAACGATTTCTTTGCCATACCACGAACCTGTTAATTAACGTTTAATACGTTCGCAAGAATGAAGACAAACGTATCGAAGCTGTGGAATTTCTGTAGAGAATTTTACGATACCCAGGAGATAACCGAAGCCTCGAGTTTCCCAAGATTTTTCGATTCCTCTGGAGCGTTGCTCAGAACTTTCCAACTCGAGTCGATATTCGAGGCACGATCGAAGTATTGTTACCGATGAATCGGTGGAAAACTCACGGTGCAAAGTATCGAACAGCCATTATTACCTTCGATTTCAACCCTCTATTCTCCAGCCTGTGAGTAATGCTTATTACGTCTGCAGTTTCGATAACAAGCGTGCCCTTTTGTCACTATCGTTCCAAAAAAATAAAATAAAGTAGCTAACGTTTATGACAGAAATTGCTCTTCTCTTAGGACCACTGACGACTATTTTCGTCCACGAGCGAACCAGTCAGCATCCTTTTAAATTTTCCTGACGAAAATTAACTCGTACGTGAAAATGTCTGTCGAAAGATCGACGCTGCAAGGAAGTGTTATATTTCGATTTAAAAAATTGTTCATTTAACCTTTAAGAATGATCTTTAACCTCAAGAATGATCTTTCGTTTCTTTTATTCGCAACATTAAAACCACTGTTGTTGAATATAACGAAGGAAAGTGTGGTGTAGATTATTCCGACCAAATGGTTTTTATGTCACCACAATTAGAAAAGGAATCAAATGGTACAGAAAACTTGGCATTCAACTGCTTCTGGGAATTTCTGTTGTAAACGCTTTGACGGTTTACAAAATTGCAACAAGGAAGAATATAAATATTAGAATATTTAGACAATTATTAGTTGCAAAATTATTAGGGCTGTCTGACAATACAAAAAATCCTTGTCTTCGACGGAGTCAGCATAATATCGCCGTTCGGAAAAATGATTCCGGAAGAAGCATTAGACGCGCGTGCAAACTATGTTATGCGAATAAAAGACGTCGAATGGACCGAACAAAAGCACAAAAGAATTGGAAGAAAACAACAATTTATTGTCCAAATTGTCCCAACCAACCTCAGTTATGTATAGAATGCTTTAAAGTTTTACATTCTAAATAATTTTTTAATAAACCATTTTCGTATTGCTTTTATAACAATTCAACAGTTTTGTTATTATGGAATAATTTTTCAAATACCTACGACGATCCTTCGTAGGTAGTCAAATAAGCGACACCTGAATACGGGTGTCGTGGCAGTCAACGTGTTAATATATATTTATTTTTCAGAATGATTCGAAAATCTGTATCTTTTATATCTGATAGCAGAAACATAGGAAATCTTGCCGACAAAGAAATAATATTTCGAGTTCTTCGTTGTTGTACAAGCTTACATTCTCAAAGAGTAAAATATTCTTGCCGTAAGAAACGGGGGACGAAACATTGGGTAAAAGGATGAAAACAATTTTATTAATTTATTCATTATCTAGACGAAATAATGTGGATAAAAAAAAATAAATAAGCAAGGTAGGAGAGGTGAATAAACCGATACTAAAAAAAGCTTGCACACAGCTCAAAGGATTTTCAAGATAACAAACGAGAAACTTTATTTTTGCTAGCTTTATTGGATACGAGAGATCAGCCGTATAATATCTCGAAGCGGGAATTTCCTTTTTACATCCTTCTCGTACAAACATAATACGTTTATCCCTTTATCGTTTCATCGTGTACGTCTACCATAATAGTGTTATACAAACTTGTTCGTATTACTACGTATATCTTACATCTTGTAGACAAGCTTTGCCAACTCGAACGTTTCGATTTTTCACAATTTTGCGAAATTTTTACGATTTACATCGTGTTATTTGATCTATCTTCTTTGAAAACTATCTTTTTTGAAAACAGGTATCAGCCTCGATACAGCTTGTATGTGTTTAACACTGTTACATTATTTTCATGCTTTTAATCCAATTGTACTTTTCTAACGTTTGAAGGTATTTTTCTAGTGTTTCAATGAAATATAAAATAGTGGAAAAACTTTTTATGAAAAGGGGCTAACGCTAGATGTAATAAGTAGATATAAGGCGAGAGTAGTTTCTAGTTAAGTGGTAGAATTATAAAATTTTATAATGAAATTTTTCTTTATTCTGTAAATATAAGAGGAAGAAAGTTCGCTAAGAGTCATTACAATTATCAATTTAAACGTAGCTAATATTAAAAGATTAAAGCTTAGTATTAATATTAGAAGACTAATATTAAAACTTCCAACGCGATTTACCCTATCCACCGTTTTGTCTCGGCTTCACCATTTAAGTTTTTTTTCCAGAAAGCTTTTCAATTTTCATCGATATACGTGGTTTTTCGTTACGATTTTATATTAAATATCTTTCTGAAATATTAAAGATCCATTTCGTTCGCTTAACGAGGAATAAAATTGAAGTATAAAAATGCGACAAACGAAACGCAAACTTGCCTACTTCAAATTACGTTCTCTAGCGTTCTCTAAAGCGTTCTAAGTGTAGCTTGAAAATTGATATTTTCTTGTTCAAATTATTCTTCGCCAATACTGGTTTGTTAAATGTATTTGTATTTCTCAGTTTCCGTGTCTGTTCCATTTTCTGACAACCATTTCAAAGATTGAATCGTTCTCCAATAATCGTTCCACGTTTTTTGCTTTTCCAAAAATAATTCAAGCGCACGCGATTCTTCAAAATCATCGGCTACACAATCTACGTCGATCGTCTGCTCTAAACGTTCGTGTATTTTAATTGCTGGGCATTAAAAAAATAATCCCGCGATCGTGAATCCTATAAAATTATTTTCAGAGTAAAGGAGGGTTCGGTAAATGGAATTCGATTATGTTATCAGTTCACTGTGTTGGCACGAACGAGCTTCAATGAAACACCAAACAAAATTAAATCAGTACCCTCGCGATCCAGATAATATGATTCAAGTAACTTTCTTGTCTCCAGTTGGACTGTTTTCTTGAAGAAAGAACCGGCAAACCGTAAACGGAATATTTCCGGCGGGGTAAATAATGTCCGTTTTAAGTCTCCAATCTCTGCAACACAGATGCAATATAAGAAATTTTTTTAATTCGTATTTCCAAGATTTTCATTTATTTTACGGTTTCTCTTGCTTTTGTTATTTATGTACCATATCTTATTATTTATTGTAAAATATATAAAAGTGGACTCTAATAACTGTCTATGAGAATTAGTTTAATTAAGTTTAATAATTTATTTTAATTTAGTTTAATTGACGAATTATTATATTTATATTTTATACTGTTTCTATTTATATTTATATATTACTTTTATTTCTAAACAGTTTATTATGTAAGCTTGTAATGGGCGAGAGCCTAACACAACAACAACGACGACGACAATAATGATAATAAATAAATAATAATAATTTAGCTACAAAGGGAATAATAACACGTGAATTAGATTAAGTTCTAACTCCGTACATATTTATCTCGCATGGAAATCGTTATGTCACGAATTCTCGAGCTGGTTGCTGGCTGCCAACAGCAGCGTTACATCGGTGGAAATAATTTTGCCTCGAATATTTTAATTACGGCACATGCCTCTTCGTTCAAAACGACTTAATTAGCTGGCGTTGAAGGGCTTTAAATGCAAACCTCTGCAGAGACCAAGAACCTTTGTTTCTAACCTCTGCTCTTTTTTTATTTTCAACCAAGCCAACTGCTGAACGATATGTTTTCCATCTTTCACTCGTATCACCAACTTTCTTTTAAATTCTATTATTTTCGCCGGAATCAATTTTCGTTTCGATTAAATCGTACGAAATTGTCGTTCGGTATTTAACAACGTCCCTCTTAGTCGAGCGAAAGGTATTTTCATTAATAAATATAACGAATGTACAGGGTGAAATTTCGCGCGAAATAATTTTTCATATCAAGAGAAACATGTGGCGACAGAAAATAAAACTGTTGAGAATTTTGGATCTTAATAGCCGAAATAATGGTATAGGAACACTAAATTTACACTTGGGATTAATATTAGAATAATTATATATTTATTTGATAAGCGATTTCAAAGATATTCATCGATACACACTTGCACGCGTCTCAGCACTTTCTTCCATATCCGACTGTTAACCGACTGAATAGTTTACATACATTCGATATTCACATACAAGTATTACAACTACGCATCTAATCTAGTCTAGCATATAAAATTATACGTATCTCAATAAAAATTGCAACTTGATCCACTGCCAAATTGATTGACAAATTGGAAGAATAATTCTTTCAGGAATTGCGACGCTATTTACAATTTTCTCTTACATCGCTCGGATTGCCATAACATCAGCTAACGTTTGAATTTCACACACGATATATATTATACGTTTAATATCAATCACGATTCACGGTATCAATTGCGCGGATAAATAGGCTACTCGTTAGGTCCGTGTAAACTGTCAGATTTATTGCGTCCTCCGGGAGTAATTCCCGTGAAACGATGATTCATATTCGGAAAAATACGCGGGCTAGCTGCAGCTGCAACATGGCTTCAACGAAATTTTTTAATAAAACGCCCACCCGCATGAATTATGGTGAATTTTTAGAGCGAATGTATTAATGATGTCGCGTCGATACAACAAAGCCATCCTCCCACTCTGTCGACAAGGATTTTTTTGTTTTTTATTTTCCCCGTCCCTTGAATGTTAATACGCCAACGCGGATGCAATTATTCCGAAATTATCCTTTTATCCTTTTATCCTGTTACGGTTAAGTGGAAGCCAGAAATATGATCATTAAGCTACATTTTAATATTCTCAATATTTCCATATAATGACGAATAACTATTTGAAACATTTGAGGAGTACACAAAAGTGCACCTGTTTGATTCCAAAGCTAATAAAAATAAAATGTTGGCCTTTGCCAACGACTGCAAAAATATTTTTCGAAATTAATAAAATAAGTTCGATTGGCTATGAAATTGAAAGAACACTACTTTCAAGGTTTGTAAAGCGTGAATGATTTTGATCGATATCGTTCTACTTCTACGTGCTTCTGTAATATCAGCAAACGTTTGAATCGCATTGCTTATGGATATATTTGCTCATCGATTTATCATTCTGCGCAAAAAGATATTTTTTCTTTCATTCCATCCACTAAAACACGAACGTACCGACATGAATCAGAATAATTTTCTGATTTTTTAATTTCTATTTGAATCGCTCTTTTTTTCAGGTACACAGTTTCACTGGAATGGAAATTCCAGCGGGAATTTTCGAAAATATATAGACTCTGTCGATTTTATCACAAAGGGCTTGAAAGCTACCCCTTTTATCTGCCGTATGGATAGATTAAAAAGACACCGGGGCTATTGATCAAGAATTTATTGCAAGGATATTGAAAAACCTGGCTTGCGTAATAGGGCGAATGGCCGCGGGGTTTGCGGAGTGAAATTGCGGGGGTAAAAGTTATACAAAAGCCCTTCAGAAAGGCGGTGCATAAATGACATTGCATTTATATCGCGGGAATCGAAATTACAAAGTACCGACCAGTGTAATCACGGCCAGAGTCACGAAACGTGTCCCATGGCTTACGTTTTACCAAAGGCGCGTCGCCTGCGATGAGGTTTCCAGAATTTTTAGCTGGGAATCGTTCAAAGAAACCCGCGGAAAAGGCAAGCCAGAGAGAAAGAGAAATTGGTTATCAGAAAGATAATTACGCGTCACGATTGAAGTCGAGTAATTTTTCTACCAGCCTTCTTTTTCTAGCATTTATGAGTTTTTCGGTGATTTAAATCCAACTGTTGATTAGCGGATTTAATTAAACCATGAATTAAGCTGTCAGCGTTTTAATAGCTTATATCATATAAAATATACGCTTTCTCGCTCAAATACCTATTTTTTCTAAATACGAATATGTTAATTTTCATGCTGTTATTTGATTATGTTAATAATCATACGGAACAAACAGAGGTGTTTAGCTTTTATAAATGAATATAAAGATACTGGATGTTGTTTGGTACTTCTTATAAATTGTGTTTAATTAAAGGATTATTAGTAATTCGTTAAAAAATTCTGCACTTATTTGGAATCAATATTTTATGTGCAATATTTCTATGCTCTCTTGACAGCGAGCTTTTTCAAAGATCTATTTGCCTTTCTGTTTCTAGCGTTTCAAAATATTTGCGGCTTTTTAGACACTAAATTCAACATTTTGCTTGTTGAAATTATTTTTGCGAAAAAATCCACGATAATCAAACCAAAGCCAAGAAAGGTCAGGAATTTTTGTCACTACGAAGAGAATATTTAAAGATACGCTTCTTCATTAGTTTCGCCATTAGTTTGCCACCTTTTTCTCGAAATATTTTCCAAATTTCCAACTTTAAACTAAAGCCGTGACTTTCTTTTTTCAACGCTCTGCCGCTTCTTTCTTACGAAATACTGTGGCGGTATTTCCAGAAAAATTCACCGTATTCTACCAAATTCCTGTCACACCGAAACGAACCGCATTCAAAATTCACAAATTCGGCCAATTCACCCGATCTTCTTTGACAGGACCTTTCCACCCGTTTTTTACGCTTTCATCTTTCGGTACGTGTACGAGCGTTGACGAGATCGCGCGAGGAAAAGAGCAGAACGTTAACGACGACGCGTGCGAAAGCCGAAATCGCAAGCTGCGGCGAATTCTCGCTGGGTTTCGTTCGATAAACGCTGTTTGAGCGGCGTACTCCTTTCTGGCTTACGCCAGCGTGCACTGTAAAATATAAAAAGAAAAAACAAATATATATATATATATATATAAAGGACGAAAGGTAGAAAAGGTGAAGTGCTTTCGAGCTCAGCGGTGAAATTATTTCGAAGAAATTACTTAGATGTGTTTTAAAACGGACGTTTGAGCGGTCACGCTTCTGCAAGAAAATGCGTTTCTCTGTGAGTCGCATCTTTACACATACAGGGTGTTTCAAAAAGAATCATATTTGGAGAATATCCATTCATGAAAAGCTTAGTAAACGCTGATCGTGATATCAAATCGATATTAATTAATATCACACGCAGAGAAAGAAAAGGATATTTGTATATTTAAATCGAAGAATATTTTCCACATTATTATGTATCACGTCATTGTATAACTAATACAATCGTTCTCATATATCAGATCTAACGAAGAATTACCTGACGACAATCGATCAGTGATGAATTTTTTCTCTTTCATAATTCATCGCCTGCTTCTATCAAGCTTTCGATTTCAATCTTTTAAAATTCCGGTTACTAGGCGAAAACTGGCAGTGTTTGAAACCGAACACTTTCGAAAAATCGCATTACTTACGGGATAACCGAATATAATAAATATGCAGATGAAAAATTATGTAAATTAATATTTGTATTAAAATTAATAGCGAGATTAATCAGCCACTTTGATTCATGTTCATTAAGGTCTTTGTACGTATTTTAACGAGTATTACGCGTTGCTAAAATTTGACCCGAATTTTATCCACCAGAGCGAAAAGCATGAAACGCGAGTAATGAAATAGAGACGAAGCTTCGCCGGCTGATTCATTGACTCGCACTACTAACAAGATTAAATTCTCTATGTCTTGAAAAATAAGCCTCAAACGACATTTTTATATACGAACTCTTCTCATTATCTTGATTTCTAGCCGTTTAAATATCTCACACATTTTCTTTAATACGCATTATACAATATAAACTTTTCCTCTCGTGTTTCATCCCCGGTTTTATTTTCATCTCTTCTCTTTACTTTCGTGCGTCGTCTAGTTGTTTATTTAACGAGAATAATTACACGAAAAGGCGAAGTGTACCGTGAATATGGCGTTTCCTTGTTGCAAGAGAGAGAGATATTTTTCTGAGCAAACTTCTTTCGTGGACAGTTGAAACGCTCTCCAGAGAAACGTATTTTTCGAACGATGTCTCGCGTCGAATATAATTCCTCGTCTTCGTGTGTTCTCCTTTCTGTTTGCCCGTTAAAGGAGCACGATTTAAGAGAATAATTTCCGGGAGTGAACAGCGAATTCGTTTATACGAATTCGGTTTTCTCTTAGAAACGGCCGTATTGCGAGAAAAATATTTTCTCGAATAAACGATATGGTAGATTGTTTTCACCAAGTATGCCTGTTCCAATTTCATACATATGTATCGTATCAAATAAACGATAACCTTTTAATGAAAACACCGTGATCGTAAACTACTCCAATAACGAAATACATATCGGGAATTTTAGCCTGAAACAGAGGGAAGTTTACATTAAAGAAGAGATCGACTGCAATCACTGCGAAACTTGATATTCAAATTCTCGCAGAAATATATAATTTCTAAATATTGTGAATTATAGATTAAATCAAGTACATCGTTATTTTACAATATTGGTCAAAAGGAAAGAAGACAAATAGTAAAATGATTAGGAATGTTCGTCATAAGCGTGGATTTCAGATTCCGAAATTTCCGCTTTGCTAGTTTAATTCGCTAGATGGATAAATTCGTTGCAACAAATGCACCATATAAATCACACTTACATCCACTGCGTTTGAATCAAAGAATTCCAAGCTTGTACACTGTGTGCGCACGAGTAACAACCGCAAACAATATGTACGTAGCATGTTATCGTAAACCGCGGTCTAACGATTGTTCGTTCCATTTCAGAGGAGGTGTTCGGCTCGAACAAGGCTTTATGGTTCTCTCCAAGCGGCAGTAAACTGGCCTTCGGTTACTTCGACGACTCCCATACACCGATCATAACGATACCGTTTTACGGCTACCCAGGAAGCCTGACGTTCCAGTACACGTCCGCGATCTCGATCCATTATCCTAAGGTAAGCGTTCGCATGGAAAACTGCATGCAGATAAGGACTGGCTCGACTTCGTTTTCGAGGTACATTGAATTTATGATTTTCTTTATAGCGTATGATATTTGTCGAGTAGAGTCAAAAAATAGTAGTTTTATGGTGCTGCATAGTGCGGAATTTGAACGAGGATTCGAGGCAAAAATCAAAATTCACTGGTCACGTTCGCACATACGTAGGCAACGTTCGCACGTTCCACAGTGCTGCATTTGAAAGAGGATTTGGCACAGAGATTAAGAGACGCATATAATGCGCGGTTTTCCTGACGTTTAATGTCACAGAATTCGACGTGACAGCCTATTTGTCCTATCTTTGTTAGTATTTTCACTGCTCTTTGGCTCGGTTGAAATATCTTGAATATTTGTTTCTTTGCGTAACCATACACGGTGGCGTTTGAGTAAACAGTGCGGATTCCGAGAACAGGCTTCCCAACGTTTCTTAAGTGACAAGCAGAGATTATTTATCCTCTCTGCCGTTTCGTCGGATATTGTGCCGACATTTAGTAAGGACCAGAGTTTTCACGTTTTCTTGGAATAAATACGGCGAGAAATCCATTTTTCAACCAAGTCGAGATTGCGAATGGATTTGACTAAAAAATGAAGAGTATCCAGTTTGTAGTAGAAATACATTACATAGCAATGCGATATGATATCCTTTTGACGCAGAGGAATCAAAATTACAGGATGGTTTGAACCTTACGCATACAGAATCTTTTATTTATCTACTTATTTCGTATAACAGGAAAGAAATTTCCATCAGAGTTTCCATGTAAACAGTCAGTCACATTATGATGATAATAAAAATTCAAGGAAGAAATGAAAAAAATGTGCATACTCATAGAGGTCGTAAAATGGATGAGTTTGATATGCCTGACGTAGCGAAGAAATTAGAAATACGCTTTGTCACGATATTATTTCTATAATTATAATTCGAGCATGTTTACCCACAAACAACACATTCTTTGATTATGATGTTGTTTAACATTATGGGCACTAATGTTAATAACAATAATATTGAAAAATATTATTATAATCCGAGCTTAATGCAAAGTTACGTCATCAAAGTGTCAGAAATTCCGTGTGAACCGAAAGAAAATTTAACCAAAGGAAGAATCTTGTTGCGGCCTGTCTCGCATTCTGTTTGATGTTTCACGCTATCGCGGATACGAAAACTACGCTAGCTGGGTTGACGCTTGAAGACGCGTAGCTTTTGTGCTTTCTAGAGACTACATCGAATTTTAGAAAATAATTTGACGCGTGCACAAAGCGAAAAGCGAGCGTGCAACGAATATGCGTACGTGTCTTCGGTCAGCTTTCGCTCCTTTTCCGGTTATTTCAAGCAGAAAGCTTTATAGAAGTTAAGAGAGGATGAAATGTGGAAGGAATTCAAGGTACTGACGTTTTAAATAGAATCGCGTTTAAGTTGAAATTTGGTGAATGGATTAGAAATGGTTGGATTAGAATTTTCCATTCTGCGTGAATTTTTAAACGTAATGTTAAAGCAAAATTTAACCGTTTTATTATAGTCCAACCTGCATGAAATAAAATTTTTGTTCTGTGCTTCGGATCATCTTTTTGTCAGAGCGTAAACGTTATTTCTTTCTGGAAGAAATATGGAATATGAAATTGCTAGAAATTTGAACGTTATTTCTTTTGGAAATCTAGGCACAGATATAAAGTATTCAGCTTGTTATTCCAGATATATTATGGCCATTATTTTACAGTTTCTGACAGTACCGTTAATATTCAGTCGGTCTACTGGCTTTTTTCAGAAAAATGCTAGAAGTAATATATGAATTGAATTAATTTCTTTTCTATTTAGATTCCAAATTAAAACGAACGTTCCATCATATTGGGAAACGTCGCATCAAGCGATCCAGACATATCTGTGCTAAAAAAAAGCTCATGAAACACGCTGAATTTTATGTTTCAGTATTTATGGACGCCAATAGCAGTCGAAGGATTAAAGATCATTAAAAATATCTGTTCACTCTAGAGTTTTTCTATCTGTCCTGATATTCTCTTTCTTGGAAATTTTTTTCACATTCGGACCTACCTGCCTACAAATCGAACAATTTTCGATGATGTTGCCATTGGCTTTTTTTTTAACCAAAACATCACGTACATATTAAAAGACCAACTGACACAGAAGCATCTCTGGGTACTGGCGTTTCTCGAAACAGCAACAAAAAAGGAGATTGATATCGTCCGTGCGAGTTACGCATACCCACCGCGAGATTACATCGGAAAAACTTTGAATCCGCTGGATATTTCGTCCACGTGCATGTTCCTCCGTGGGTTAAAATAAGGGTCCAAGCAACCGAAACAAAACACCAGGGAATTAATATCATCCGCTCGTGTTGCCAGTTTCCCCGGCTATTTTACCGGTTGAAGGAAGACAAAGAGAGAAAAAGGGGGAGAGAGACAGAGAGAGAGAGCGAGAAAGGTCGCTCTAATTTTTGTCTTTTCTGCGAAACTCCGCGAGCTAACTGAAAGCTGCGTGTCTATTTAATGCTTCGAGTTGAAACGTTCTTTTTTTCTCTCCCTTTCTCTGGTCGCTGGTTTTTTCGTTTCGTTAACAAACTACCAGAGGACCACCGGTTTCTCGTGGACGCGTCGTTTAAATGACAACCAGGTCCACTAAGTTAGGTACGACTCGTTCATAAGTATTAGAACACCTACTGACTTTGTACAGGCATCGTAGTTGATTCACATTGTTAGGGAAATTAATTAATAATAAATTAGAAGAGAACAATTAGCTCGACTAGGATTTCGTGCAACGCGACGATACTTTAAGTTAACTTTGTTACAGACAGGCTGGCTAAACCAGACGAAAGAGACCATCTAAATAACCTTGTCTCTCATGAAATGAAAAGCTTTTATGATACAGTTTGAATGGTCTGAAAATAGGAATACCATGAAGCACAAATTTTCTCGCAGAATCATTCTTTTTTCATTTTTTCAAGCTTGTTAGTATTTGTTATCCGACGAGTGTGTGTTCTTTTGTATCTGATAGCGGAAAAATTTTATTAAAATACATTTGGATGTAACTCATGATCTTATATACAGGGTGGTTGGTAATTGGTGGTACAAGCGGAAAGGGGGCGATTCTACGCGAAAAAAGAAGTCGAAAATATAGAATGAAAATTTTTCGTTTGAGGCTTTGTTTTCGAGAAAATCGACTTAGAAAGTATTCATAGAAATTTAATTAGAAGAGCAGAAGTATGTGTTGAATGTGCAGAATGGGCAACATTTTCGGCAATTTTTGTAATAATAAACTTTATGATTACTTCATATTATTTCATTATGTATTCTTAATTTTCCGTTACGGCAAAAACAAACTTATACTGCGATAATATCCATCGAGACAACGGTCTACGGTGAGATTCATTATAACGAGACGTGATAAAGTGCACGCGTACCGAGCGAAAATTCAAAATCGATTTTCTCGGAAACAAAGCCTCAAACGAAAAATTTTTATTCTATATTTTCGATTTCTTTTTTCGCGTAGAATCACCCCCTTTCCGCTTGTACCACCAGTTACCAACCACCTTGTATAAATGGCAACATATTTATTACGATATTGTACCTTCAAAAGAAGTTCGACAATTTTCTATCGATTTGTCAAATTTACAATGTGTCCTCCATCGAACGTCCCATTTTGAATGTCCCAATTACAAAAAGGGACGAGTGCCGAACAAAAATTACGCAACAATAAAATTACATACAGCCCACCATTAACTCCAGTGGCTTTTCATTGCAACTTCTAACGAGTCCGGTTTTCTAGACAACTTCAACTTACACAATTTAACTCGCACGATCGTAGCGCGGTTGACAACGCAGTTCGTTTCATCGTTAAAGCTCACCGACCTGTGTAACCATGTTGCATACAACGCCCTCGAGGTGTTACTCTTTCCCTAAGGCTTTTCCATCAGGCTGATTCATTTGTCTTTTCGGTTTATAAAGAGCTTCTTTGACTTTCTTTGGTCTTCCACGAGATAGTTAAAGATTGTTATTAAGTTACACAGAGAAAGAAAAAGAGAGAGAGAGAGGTGGTTGGTTTGAAAATTGCTTCGTTGCCGAGGGTAACCACGTGTTGGCAGCCACTTAATCTCCGTGACGGATGAGTATGAAATATGTACGTGGTCGAGCATACTTGCGAAATGTGGCCGTCAGTCGCCGCCGTTTACTATGTATCAATTACCCCTGGAGACTCCATAAGCCAAGTACTCTCTGGAAAAACTTGGCGAATGGTTTTCATTTTCGAGTAAAAAGTGTCTACGAAAAAGTATCGACACGCAGTCTTCCAAGGAATTCATTTTCCAATGAACTTTTTTATCGGATTCTATACTCGTAGCATGAAATTTTTGTAGTCGTATAAGAGCACTATGACTCAACACACTTGGACTCGATTAATTAGTAAGTAGATGTTACTACAATAATGTATGTACTTCAACGTAAGCAACGCAATGTTGTGTAACGTCGATTTGTTGAATTTCAAGAGATTTCCTCTACTTTGCTTCTAACTGAACATACTTCCTTGAGTTGCTTGGGGATTTTGACTCTGTTACGTGATTCGTTTAATTTTGTGTAATTTAGTATCGCCTGGTGTACTGTGAGCGGCAGGTTGCAGGGTTCGCAACACGGAGCAGCTTCTCGTTGTAATAGAAATTTGTGCGTTAGTCTTCTGTGTCCAATTAGCAGTCTGAGTAGCTTGACTTGATCTCTTCTATTGTACTCTACTTTTATTAGTAAGCGTAACTGCTTGAAATTTTCTGGAATTTTGCATCGTCGCCTTCGATCTTTCTGTGTAATTATTAAACTCGATGATCCTTCTTCAACTTTATGTAGAATTTTTAATTCTTCAGGAAATATATATATTCGTTAGTTCATTAAAAACAGTCCCACTTTTTGCTTAGCTTTTTATGCATAGTGGGATATGTTTTAACACAGCTCGGAAAGTCGAAGTTACTCGTAGTCAGACAGCTTAATTTTTAGAATTTTGTTTATTCACTTGACAATGCTATGCACTAAAGATAAATACGTAAATAAGCGAAAACAAAAATTTATAAAAATCAAAACGCATTAGCAAGTTGTTAACACTGCTGTGATCAAGGTTGGCGAATTGTGTGATGCAGTGAATTTTTCTCTCCCATAACTGCATACGTTGTTTCTTTTCTTAAAATTTATTACGAGTGAACAAAATGTTTTATAATAAAAAAAAAAACATATTACTTGATGTTTAACACTAATGTCGAAGCTGAATAAATGGTGGGATTGTATTATATGTATCACATCCCATTCTGTACAACTTGAGCTTTTATTTTATTTGAAATCGTCAGCGTCAAATGTTTCTCAGAAGCTTGCTAGAAAAATCAAAGGCACGGAAGAAAATTTCCTTGCTTTCAAAGAAATAGTTTGGGACATTCTTCTATGCAGTCCAATTTTTCTGAACTTTATCAAACTTAGACTATAAAAGTAGTGACAGCAAGATATGAATGGAAATGCAACTATTCCATACACGTATTCTGATAAAAAAAAAAAAAGGATCCATTTAGCGAAGATTGAGAAAAATTGTTCCTCCCTTCTGCTAGACCGTTTCTGGCATCGCACAGAAGGAATCGAAGATTTCGAAGAGATCCACAAGTCGAATACACGAGGATCTCCGCGCGATTTTCACAGCGTAAATTTTACCTTGAAGTCTGAGGAATTCTCGGAGATCTCCGAAATTCTGCTACGGCAGAGGCTCGGTCGAAGTTGACGGTGAAAGAGATGAAAGGGAACCAGCATACGATCGAAGAGGGCAGAAGCTAGCGCCTGTGTAATTTTTAATGGGTTTTTAGAAGGCAGGATTGATGCCGCTGATGGACAACAGCAAATATTGCCCGGTGAAGAAGCTGCTGCAAGTTTACCTGAGCGATGAATAACATCGTTCCTCTTTAATGGGGTTGCTTCCTTGCGCCTAGTACTCGTGGATCCTTTGCAATTCAGACAAGGGACGGATCGTGTATTTAAGCTTTGTTTGGCAAGAGACAAACTACGCTATCAACTTTTCATTCGATACGATCCAAGAAGCGATCGTTTGCAAGCTAAGTTTCAAGTTTAGCAATGTAAATAAAGAGAATTAAAATGCAACTAAGCGAGCCTCAGCTACTTTATTGGTATATGCGAAGATAATACGCCACAATCGCGATAAATCTTTTGACATAATTGAGAAGAAGGGAACGATTAGTTAGATACAAAGAGTGTAAGAGTACACCGATTAAATGTTAATGTACACCGAGGACGCACATCTTTTGTTTTATATTGTTTCATCGAATTTTCCATGATCCATTTTGTTTTATTTCTATCCCCATGGTTATACATAATTCAATAAATTAATACGAAAGAAAAGATGTTGTGCATCTATTATTTCCTTATAAAAGAAAAGAAACCTCTGGGACAACCTAAAGTTTGGCCACTCGCAGTGGAAAATTTTCATGTTCGTATCATATAAAACGTTGTGATAATCCAATAAGCGAAACAAGTGTCCATAACTCAGAAATAATTACCTCGATTTTCAAAGAGGTAAACTTATACAAATTTTCATCGACGGAATTTCGCTCCTCTCAGAGGATAAACCGAGTTTAAACGACCTGAACAACAAACGCCACGGATTCGATCAATACCGAAGGATGAAACGACGAAATTCTGACGTGAAGAAGTAACAGGCGTTCCGGCATGCATACTAACAAACCCAGAAATCCAGTGGTAAGAAAAACTGTAACAAAACCAAATAACAGAGCCGGGAAGGAGAAAAAGCAACTGCGGAAGTAAAACGGGGCAAAAGCTCTTGACAGGGGAAAAAATGGGGACGGCGAGGATTCCCGGTGGTCGTTCGACCAACATCTTCGGTGCGTTCTATTTTTTTTCCAAGTACGTGTCCGCGAAAACTCATTTTCCGCCGGACAAAGTGGCCTACTTTGATACTCGTCACGAATCTCAAGTCCGTGGGAGCAAAGAGTCCATTTAAAGATTACAAAGATTGCACAATGAAGAGAAGATTGAGAAGAAGAAAGAAAGCAAACGGATAAAGAATGGCTAAAGGACCAATCTGACGGACGAGGGGGGAAAGCAGAAGAGAGGATTCGAGGCCTCGATACCGAGGAAGATTTAAATTTCCATTTCCTAGACCGATACACCTTCCTCGAGGCGACGTCTCTTACCGCGCCGGCACGCTTTCTTCGTGTTCTGAAATGATTTTTTCTCCGCCGATTCACTCGTCTGTGGCTTCGTCGATTTTAACCAGACGGAAGAACGCTCGATTTCGCGAAACGAGACGCGTTTCGTTCCTGCCTCCCAGCTGCATTTTTCTTTGTTTCGATGAATGTTGCAACAAGGACGCTTTATTCTCGAGTATCATGGAAAGGCTAGTACCTTGTTTGCTCGTGAGTATTCTTGCCTTCGAGCCTTCTACAAAAGCGAAATGAAAGCGAAGTCGGAATGTTAGGACGCGGTAAAGTAAATATCAAATTGTAGTTCCACGTTTATTCGAAGCGTTGCCACGTGCATGGGAAATAAAATTTATGAAATTTCGCTTCGCTCCTTTTTTAAATACGCCGTATGTTCTCTCCAATTTTTTTCCGTAGAACGGCGGTAGTGTAGGTTCCGTGAAAATAGGGAAAAATATGTTGTATAAATAGAGAGGCGTAAATGTTTTAGTGAAAGTTGTAACAGAAATTGTAGAAAGAAAAATATGGAATGATAATAGTGGACTAGGCTTTTCTTTAAACAAGTTACAGGGGTAGATTGGTATCTATAAATTATATCGATAATGAAGGTAAAAAATAATGGGATGGTTTTCTTTGTTCGATTAAGGTACAGGTAAATCGATATTTGTGCCAGCTTTATTTGTGAATACGTTGTTGGAAGTTGATTTATATGAAATGTATGGAATTTATTATATTACGAATTCGTTTGCCGATTTTCTTTAATCCGACTTTAGCAAAAGTGTTGATCCTGATGCTAAAAGTCGTTCTTCGGTGTCAATCAAAAATTATCCTGCCTGATAAATTCAATATGAAAAATTGGAGTATCGTAAAATAGATTATATATCGTCGAATTTTAGAATGCGAGAATGCGGCATAATAATCGCTGGAAGCGTCAGTAATTCCACAGTTTTACACGGCTATATATTTCGAACAATGCTCACCGATTTCCCCATAATAAATTTCAGGCGCATTGACTCGTTTCCTACCCAATTGCCCCTCTGATTTTTTGCTTTCAGCCACCCCTTTTTTCTACGTTCCATCTACCCTTTTCGTTCCTCGTTCTCAAACGCCGCCCAATCTAAAGTATCCTCTCCTTTCTGTTTTTTCCGCTCGGGAGTCTCGAACATATTTCTTCCCTCTTTTATTTCAGCCGTCGTTCCCTATGCATTTTTCAACCCTTCGGTGCCATAGTCTTGTTGATTTGCGGTAAACCACGGTATGGCCCGTTTTCTAGAAAAATATCGTTCACTTGGCCATTTATAAACCAAATTCTTTGCTTTCCTCTGCCCCTTTCACCTTCTATTTATTTATCTTTTTTCTTCTTTGTTATTCGTTTCCCATTCGTTCTCATCGCGCAATGGGAAAAAGGAACGTTCATACTGTTTGTTAACTCGCTAAATAAAGTGGGTTATTGTTTTATTAAGCTACAAAAAATGCGTTAGAATAATAGACACGTAACAGAAAAGTTATCACTTGTAAGCGAACCTTATGCAAACTCATTTTTTGTTTTTTTTTATTTAATCAAACAAATCTAATCAAAGATGGAATTCAAGTAAAAATTTGTCTCGTCCATTGAACATTGCAAGTATTGTACTTTGAATAATTTCAACCTTTGTTCTCTTTGCTGGACGATTATTTTCTGGGTTGTTTTCCACCATCCAAATTGGTGGAAATTGTTACTTCGATGTTATCATCGATTTGTTATCGCGTTTTACGAAGTCACTCGCGAAATATGAAACACGATTTCATTTCAATCGACCTTGCATAAGCATGCAACATTTTGGAAATTTTATGCCCGGGTACGCAGCGAAATTTTAATAAATGCGTTATTTAATTTCGTTGTTTGCCATCGTTTCGGAACCATTTGAAAATATTTCGTGAATTTTTAATTGTGTCCTGAAAAGAACGACCTCGCAGGACTCACATATGTCACAACATTGTCCGAAACAATTTTATGAAATCACAGATCGAAAAATGAACACCCCTCATTGAAATATTTTTGTTGAAATATTTCCCTTTCAGAGATATTTCTAACAAGCGTATCTGTTCGTCTACTTCGGTCTTAATTAATCGTAGCTTTAATTTAGTTTCGTATAGATTAATTTCTACGTCGAATTTTATTAACTTTGAAATCTTAAATCTACCAGAACGTAATTTAAATGACGAAAAAATTCACACGAACGATAAAAATAATTTGCCAGCAGCTCGTGGCACTTTAAACAATTTGTCGATTAAATTCAGATTTTAACAGCTTAAATATCGCCATAGTAGCCAACTATAGGAGCTCCACTATTAAGAGATCACGAACAGCTCATGAAAGTTTTAGTTCACTTCCGCTCAAAAGTTTACAGCACGTTAGAATTTCGAAAGAAATACTTGCATATATAAATAAATATTTTACTAATGATGTTGTTATTTTATAGCGTTTACACTGTAATTAATTATACTTATAAACGACACTTTATAATATATAATATTCTTATTTCTCCTAAGGATACACGAAATATTCGTATCATCTAAAATGCAAAGGCTGCTCCAAACATTTCACCGGAAGCGTATGTCATTTCCTACTAAAAAATAATTGTCTTTTTTTTATTTTCCGGCCACTTGTGTACATACATCATTTGCCACGGCGACTGCTCGATTACCCAAGGAAAAAGTGGCGGCAATCGATCAAACGCTTCTCCAGGCTATAACTACCCCTCGAATTTTAATCCCGCTTGAATTTTCACGCAAGCTAATTACAGGCGGAATAATTCAATTTTGATATGACATTCTGATTAAATTCTCGTTTTCGTGCGTCGAATAGGAAAACGCCGGGATTTATGTCATTCGTTCTTTAATATCCGCGAAACAGAACGTACATTCTTTTCTGTTTCATCCTACGTTCGTTTTCTAACAGCAATAAAATCGTATTGCACGGGAGCCTCGCGACATTTCCGAGCGAAGAGAACGATAGAAGCGTTTAGAAATTCGCTAGTACATGTTCGTTGAATAAAATTGTAAAGGACGACGTTGCTTGATATAAAATCTACGATTTTTTCGCGAGGCTTCAATATTCGGATGGCTGGCATAGTTGTCGCGTTTTAATCGCGATGGAAGTTTTATCAGTTCGATGGCGAATGCGTCTTTTACGTTCGACACGACGGAATTCCAATAATCCGGACGATAAGCGCACGGCGACGCAATGGACGCGTCTTAATTTTATTAAAATCATACACATGCTTTCACGGAAGTTGAAGAGAATCGAGCTACCAAGTTTACCGAAATTCTTCTCCAATGAAAATACCAAAAAACGCAACGTCTATTCGCGTTTCAGTGGCGTTTACGCTAGTCGACTTCAAAGTTCGAAAGTGAAGGAGAATCGTCGCGTTGCTTGGAATCTCTATAATTTGAAAGGATTAGTTTGTCTGTAGCTTATCTTCGAAATTTACTTTCGACTTTTACTGTTTATTGTTTGTAAAATATTAGATTTTATAAAATTGTATAATTTCTATAGAAAGATAAGAACGAGCAACTTACGATTGTCGAATGTTATTATTTGATAGAAGAAAATGAGGATTGACTGCAGGTTGACCAGTAATTTTATTGTTTCAGAGTGGCACGACCAATCCCACGGTGAAGCTGTTTTATGTCGACTTAGAAAAGGTGGTCCAAGGTAACGTGAGCTTAACTGAAATCGAACATCCGGACGAGTTAGCCTCCGAGGAACGGATTCTATCTGCCGTTGCTTTTCCTACGGACAATCTCGTGTACGCGACCTGGATGAACAGGGTGCAGAACGAGGCGTACTTCCGTTTCTGTTCCGTACACGATTCACTGCCAAATTGCACCACCGTACGTATACAATATTACACAAATATTTAATAACAATTGAGATTATTTATCACATATAAAAATAATTTTTATTCCTTTTATTTCCTAATTATTTTATTATGAATCTATTACATTATTCGCATTGGATATACTACGTGGTGTGCGACACTTAAACAAGTAAAATGTACTGGAGTTTTAACTTGACTTGTACGAAGGGATAGTTGAAACTCAAATTGAGTTTTTCTTCAGTGATGTGGAAAATCGTTCGAGCAAATAAATTTTTATATTCGAAAAACGGTATCTGAAAGAATTTTAAATAATACCAAGTAAAGTAGTATGATAAGTAAAAGGAAATATAATACACAAGTGCTATTACATAGTTATATAATATGGTTTAAAATTCTTTTAAATACCACTTTTGCAATAGTTGAAAACCTTCGCACGCCATTGTAATTCAATTCATTTCTTTTTTTCGCAAGGAGACATAATTTTGATAAGTCTGTCAGGTTTGCCTATTTTTTGTTAGCCCAAGCTGACGGCGCCAACAAGATGAATAAGAATTGGCGATCCGTCGCGTGGTTTTCCTTTAAAATTTCACGACGGTTTTATCGTCCGTAAAAGACGAACTTTCTCGGTTTAATTAGATTGGCACTGCTGTTGGAAGTATCGCGATTCGTTTAATTCACGAGGCTTCGGGGGTGAGGAAGCTCAACTTGGTCAAGAGGGTGTTATTTCGTTTATTGTTTCACGAGCAAGTTTAGCGACGATGAGTCCGACTGAAGATTACCTGGAACGTTTTTATCCTCCTCGTAATTTCTATTATTAGTAATCTTTATTAGCAATCTCAATTACAAGCAATTATTGGCTTTCGTTGTTTTCTTAGTTTTATCACCAGGTAATCATTACTTTCGATCAGTTCAGACGAATTTCATGCCAATAATTTCTCACTGGGATTTAAAATAAAGAAAGTTTAATTTTCTTAGAAAATCCTCTTCAAATTTTCTAATCCATTTCCTGTAACTCGTTTGCTACCAACGACGCACCGTATGCGTCGCCAGACAATATTTTGCAGCCGAGAAAAGAAGATGGCGTAGAATAAATATCGTAGAAAATATCGTGCAAATATTGCGCGAAATGAAATAGAAAAGTTTCGGGACGAAGCAAAAGATTTGGCCTACAGCCGTCATCGTAAGAATCTCGAAATCCTTCGAATACCCAAAGAATATTTTCCACGATTCGTAGAAACCGTGTCGTGGAATGGGTTAAACCGCTTCTGCCTTTCGATTTCTCTCCCACAAGTCATCGTGAATGTCTAAAATCGCAAAATAATCCTCTGAATTCGCTCATCAATGGTAGAGTACCTCGACGATGCATGGAAAGAGGATACTGTGGAATTGAACGATGCGCAATTTTTCGCGACCGTTTTCACGGGAAGAGGAGGAATGGATGGGAAACGGGATGAAATATTCATCTTTCAGGCGCTGAAGCACTCGGAGAGGCATGGATGGGTCGAGCAGTTCGAACCACCGATGTTCACCGATGATGGCGATTCGTTCCTTACGATTCTGCCACAGAAGCAACACGATGCGAGTTACTGGAGGCATGCAGTCGCAATTACCAACGTTTCCTCTGGCAAGACGAGGAGCTTCGCTCTAACTTCCGGCCGGTTCGTCGTCACGGAGATAGTTTCCTGGGACCAGAAGAACTCTTACCTGTAAGTACAGCACTCCTTGGAACAGTTTGAACATTAACTTATTCGAAACTGGACTCTTGTGGTCAGACTTAGCCGTGGAATATTACAGTGACTTTTAATGTCTTGTACCTTATTTATTCTTGTTTCAACCATTTCTGATTGCAACAAACGATGACCTTCTCTCACCTGTATTTTACGATATTGAATATCCAGTAATTTCGTAGAATTATTGAAAATGCTGAATTGGCTCATACTGGGGGTTCGTAGCTCTAGGCTGTTAATTTTCAAAGTGCACACAGTAAGCGCAAATAGTGGCGTGGTTCGTACTCCAAAAGCGGTATTTTTGAAATTTTTTTCATATCGCCTTTCAAACACAAAGCGAGAAAACCTGGTTGAAAATTGTACGCGTCTCTTAACTTGAAGGATATTGGATTTATTTAAACAATTTCTGAAACGTTCGATAATTAGTATATTTTTCAACGCAACACGAGGGCGTAAATTTATATAGTGAATACTGGGATCTGTGAGAGCATGAATCCGCAGAAAGAAGTTTTCCGTATTTCATCTGGGAAAAAGTAAAAATCGGAAATAGAAAATCTAAGGAACACTGGGAATGAGGAATGGAGAAACGTGTACCTGGTTGATGTAATTTTTGCACAATTGTGTTTGCCGCGTTTTACTTGTTTCACGTTTCGCCTTTCAACGTGCCGAATAAAATGAAACGAGCTGTTTGCTGTTCCAAACGAAAGTTATGTGAGTTACCGTGAGTATAATTATATGCACAATACGTTACGTTCGTATTTGTATGCGCGTAAATTCAGATACACCAAGAGCCGTAGAGACTTTTAGGACGTTGCAAAATGCAACACGAAGAGATGAAGGTTATTTAATCGCAGTTTGATGAACTTGTTTCGAGTGGTTGTTACGTAGTACGGTTATTAGCATATTTGCAATTGAACTCTTGTGATGAGATTTAACATTTTGAAAAGGAGAGACAGTTTAGTTTGTACATGTTGCGTGGGCAACCTGAAGTCCTCGAAATAAACAGTCCGCTTTGTAAGAAATTCTGATAAAACTGTACATCGTGATACCTGAACAAAGAAATACGTAAAAAAATTCAAAACTAAATAGAAAATACACTACGAAACTTTCACATATATTTCGCCTATCGGTTTATCTTCGCATGATCTAACCTGGCCAGTTTCGAATAAGATAGTATTACCCATGGTCCATAAAATTTGCATTTTCGAGAGATTTCCGAATGCTCGACCCAAGCATAGATTCTGCCCCCTCGAAATATCCTGAATTGTGTGACAATCGTTCACAATGGGCTGGAGATTCAAATAAAGACCAGTCGAGACCCTTGCACTTATCGAAACGGTTCCTCAACATCCCCCAAACCTATGAAGATTCTCTAAATGTATATCGACGAAACAAACCCTTGAAACTGGTACTTGACGATTTCCTGTAAACCTGGAAAATCTTTCCCATCCACTTACGCTGACGATTCTTACGGCAGAACGTTCGAAATACCACTCAATGGAACGCTCCAGTTCCACTTTAGTTGCAACCAAATTTGACCAGTCACCTTCCCGATCCAATTACTTCGCCGACGTTCTGATTTCGTCACGCCCTTTCCAATTCCTCGATCCTTCCAAGCTACCCTTCGGTTTTCTTCGAAACTTCGTTTCCATCAGAGACTTGGCTGTTCGATAATTACACTGGCTGCTCAGTAATCGTGGCGTAATCGACAAATGGAGTGATTCTACGTGAAAAAGTTAATCGCAGACGTAGAATACCATTCTTTTATACGATAAAATAGAATAAAATCGAATTCGGACATTTCTTTTTAGTATACAGCGTATACAGTATTTAGTATATTAAAATCGTTTCAGATTTATTTAATAAACGATTTCCAGGATCTTCGTCGATATACATTTGCACGCGTCTCAGCACTCTCTTTGTCTCACCATCTTCTATATCACATTGCCAACAGAACAGTTACATTCGTCTGTTTCTTGAGACGCTGCGCACACACATACTTTTACACGCTCATATTCACATACGTGTGTCACTACTACGCGGCCAATCTAATTTAGCACACAAAATTGTACTTATCTAAATATATATAAATTGTGAATTTTGGTTATTTTTCTACTCAGGATGTTTACCATACTGACCACAGTCACGTATCATATACGTGTTTATTCGTCTCTCTTATTAAACGCAAACCCGTTTTCTGAAATTATCGCATTGTTCTATATTTCTTCTTTTGTATACTTACACTTATCCGCCATTGTACATTCTTAGAATGTTTTTACGTTCGATAGGAAAATATTTGGGAATCTTTGTTAAACTCGTCGGAGGTTGCGAAAAGAAATTTGTGGAAATATGAGATTTCTGTTAAATAAACGACTAGAGAGTGTAGTTGGCTAAAAAAAAGGAACGGAAGAAGTAACTTTTGATTAAATTAATTGATGAAAACAGCATGATATTGAGTACAAAAATGGATACATCGTTATTTCAGGCATGAATTGAATTTCATGGGTAAACTCGATATGCGGAAAATTCGATTTTTTATCTTCGTTATTAAAAATCCTCTGAAAACAATAGAGCGTCCGATAGAGAAATAAATTGGGCAGCGTTTTGGACATGAATTGCACAGAAACTTTGAATACAGAAATAATCTTCCCAAAGCAAATTAATTTCCTGGAACACCATGAATATCAAACATATAGCGTTTAAACAGATGATGAATACCATTCAAGGTTGTTCTGTAGGGAAATGAGATTGAATTGGGCGGCCGGTGCACACAGTATCAATGGCTAACGGTGCGTTTACGTGATAAATGATAACGCTCTTTGGATGGCCGCTGCCTGTGGCAGACGTTTGCCCCGTGATTCCATGGGAATCCCCAATAACGCGTCCCCCTGGCGTAATATCCTTTCTTAGTCGTATTTTATCGAGAAATAATGGAAGCACGTAGCTAAGTCGGCGTACTTAACGTCCACGTTCGAACGTCTTTTCCCGATCGTTGCAAAGATTTAACGTCCGAGAAACTGGGATCCGCTGGGAACTGTCTGTGATAAGAACCAAGTAATTTTCGTTTCAGTGGAGCAATCGATAATTACACAAGGTATCTCGGTAATCGCGATTCAATTGGTGAACAGGTGAAAATACACGTCGAAGGTATGGAACAACATTTTTTCACACGACGTTTTATTTCCGAGGAGAATGTAGTTTGAAAATCCGTCGAATATATCAGCCGAATCTGTTCTCGATCGTAAGCGAAACGATCGGCATTGAATAATCGAAGAAACGTTATTTTATATGAATTAACAGAAGAAAAGTTTGCTCATAAGATATTTCGTTCCTGGGCAAAACAAACTTGAAAATCTATTAAATACGTGCACCGAGCCCATATACTTCACGAACAACGAAATTTTAAACGAACAAATTTTATTCTACACGTTCGACTTACTTTCGCACATAGAACAGCCTCGTACCTTATTTAGTCGTAGCCAGTTGGTAATTAGCCAAGTTCATTTGCTATGTAAATGGAATTCTACTGTACACCTAGAAAATTATCCGGATGGAAACACTATCGAGAAAAGCATCGCGCTACAAGCGATATAGGTACGCGATGAAGGATTGATGGTTATTCAAGATCCCGGCTCACCTTGAGCCGATATCGCCTAATACCTTGAAAATTGTGCTTAAACGAGCCAATATTTTTATTCGACGCTCGGTACACAGGGGAGAAAGAAGTTGATTTTCCTCTTAGCGTCTTAACGTGTTCAATATCGGCGACGCCGGGGAATCGCCTTTGGGAGATCCGAAGGGAAGAAAAATAGGCAAACGGAAAAATCGCGTTTAATTCTGCTACGTTTCAAAGAGAAAGGTTAATAAGCGGCGATGCAAATAACGACCGGTCGAAGTTTCGTACAAAAGCTTCTCTACCCTCCCCTCTTTTTCAACTCCCACTTCCCACCGGATACGCAGCTATCCAATGCTCGCGTTAGTTTCACTCGTGTAATTATGCAACCTCGATTATTACGCTAATTGGCACGCTACGCGAAAACGTACGCGTTTGTTTGCTCGTGCATGCTGCTGCAAATGTGTCGCTTCCGCGTCGAAATTGCGAGCGAATGTCGTTGCTCGCGAAAGGCTGCCTTTTAAGAGAATTCCAAACGCAGTTTCAGTGAAATTAAACCTTTTTCTTTTTTTGCCATGATCAGGTTGCTATATAACGTGGTCGGTTTTTTTGAAATTTAAGGAACTACATTTCGTAGAATATTTAACAATGGAATGTTTCGGGTCGAAATTATTAACTCGTCTCTGAAAGTAGACATTTATAATTGTTAATTTATTTAGAGAATTCATAACGCATATCACGAACCCGAAGATTCCATCTGGATTCCAATAACGTTAATTGGAATCGTTTAAAAGTTCCGACATAATTTTCACATATCTCTTTCTACAACAATTTCCAAATTTTCCTTTGTTTTCCGTTCTTTCGTCTTGTTTCCACTTATTTAGAGTTTGCGACTCGTATCGCGCGCTTCAAGATTTTGTACAGATCCTGGTAACATCGATTATATTCGATATTTATCAGATCCTTTCGTCTCTCTTTCCGATCATCATCGTCTTGCCAATTGAATTCTGAAATCAACGAATAATCGACTAATAATAATAATCAATCAAAGTACCGAGAACCTTCTTTTATTTCTATCTAATTTAATCTAATTTGATCGATGCCTGCAGCGAATCTGTTCATGGATAAAAGCTAACGTGGCAAGTTCACTTAGGTTAATTATTATCGAGCTGGTATTCATGGACTGAGGCAGAGTCGAGCACGATGCGACTGGCCTAAATAACGATCGACATTTTTCTCCTTTTTTTCTCTTTTTTTTCCATCATGATGAAAGCGACGAACGATGATATTCGGTGGATAACCAGAACTACGTGTGTTATTCTCTGTGAGTTTCTTTTCCGGTTTAATTAACGGAAGAACCGTGACTGGCCGTTTGGAAAGCCCTGGCTAAATTTCGTGGAATTTGTTTTTCGAGAGAACCACTGCGACAGTTGGTAGTTGGTTGGATTAAGAAGCAATTTGGGAGTTGCTCGTGCAGATTGTTATCTCGGAAAGAAGTTGAAGAAGAAGGAAAGGGATCTTGTGTTAGAAAGTATTCTGCTTCCCGAGGAATTCTTAGGCTGCCTTGGTGAGATCTTTTAATCTCTTGACCACCGCTGCAATTTTCTTCTACCAACAACGACCAATTACTTATTGTACGAAGTTGTTAGAGAAGAGAGAAATTACGATGCTTGTACAATGTTAAAGATTAAATTCGTTCGAAGGTAAAATTCGATAATTAAAAACTTTAGCGGCAGTGTAAGTTACAGTACGGGTTCTACCAGCCAACGATGGCTGCACTTTTATTGATTAAAAAAAGAAATTGAAATACTTGTACGATGTGCCGTTATAATTAAGTTCGTTAGCGATCATAAGAAGCAAAATTTCCTAATAAAAAACTTTAGCAGAAGTGTAGGTTAAAGTACAAGTTTGGCCAAGTAAATTAGAGGGTTTATAGGTGCGTCGAGTTAGTACCATAAGCGGCAGTAGTATAGCCCGTACATGGTCAGACCGCTGCAAGTATAAGCGAAACTGTATGGGAGCTCCTTAAGTGGAACTTGCACATTTTAGTATTCCACTTTTTGCTATATTCTGGATGAACTTCCACTTATGCACCTATCTAAATAAATTTTGTTTATCGATGGCACTTGTTATCTTTCACGCTTTTAATTCTATTTTTCTACTATTATTTTACCAACGAATTATTCTTTCTGGATTAATCGAAATATCTTTGAAAGTTTCATGCAATTTAACATACCTAATTTTTCTACGAAATTTTTATATAAAGCATAAATTCATTAATTGTTATCTTTCACGTTTTTAATTCTATTTCTCCACTATTATTTTACCAACGAATTATTCTTTCTGGATTAATCGAAATATCTTTGAAAGTTTCATGCAATTTAACATACCTAATTTTTCTACGAAATTTTTATATAAAACATAAATTCATTAATTAATCAACATTTTTGAACTATCAAACCAGTCAAAGTGGTGGACTACAGATTTCTAGTTCCTTGGAATTATTTAAAATATACAAGCGCTTTTTCGACGTCAACGCAGAATTTTGCTAATTAATTGATTGATACATTACAAGTTGTCGCAGTAATTAACAAGCCAAATGTATTTAACATGGATTTTTCAAATAAAATCCCATGTAGAAATATGTTGTTCCATATTTCCAATTTATTTTTTCACAAAATATCATCTGTCACTGGTTGTATCGTAATTACTGGAACACTCTGTATGCGCGTATTTACCGTCATCGAACCACTCTGATTACACTAATCCATATATAATACATTTAACTAAATACATTAAAGATCGATAGTGGCATCATTAAACAAGTTAGACCATCAGAAACACACTAGTCACACGTTGAGAGTGCACTCGAGCTTCGTCCATATAGCTCATCATCGTTGGCACGCATTCGAATCTCGTTAAACGACACTCGAATGCTGAACATCATTTCAACAACGCGTTGTTCAAATTTGAACGTCGACGCGAATCGTCGAGGATCGTTTCACCCACTTCCGATTTCCTTGGTCAATTTCTCCATCGCTCGAAAACATCTTAACCCAAGCAGAAAGTTTTAGATTTTCAGTATTTATGGTAGTCGATAGACGACGTGCTTTTGACTTTTCTGCATCAATGTTGCACGTTGCACTTTCTCCTCTTCGCTTCTTCTCAAACTTTTAGATCTCCCCTGGAGAAGTACGCTCGGTACATAAAGTTAACTGTTTCGAAGAAGTACAGTTCCCAGAGATTTTCTGATCAGATGTCGCGGTCGCTCTTGGTTCAGCGGGATCAATCGCGTTATGCGTCGCACTTTCCCTTCTTCGTTTCTTCTGAAACTTTCAGGTCTGCCGCGAGGAAGCGAACCGTAACGTTCACGAATCGTTGGCGCAAAAGTGCAACGCACGACACCATTGATCCGAAAAAAGACCGCCACATCTAGCCAGAAAGCGTGGTGAAATTGGCGAACGCGCAATTAAGTTCTTCCCTTGGCGCCAGCTCGGCAGCCACTTTCCAGTTTGGCCCTTTACTTTGCAAATTACTTTCGTGCCGTTTCGCGGCCTCTATCTTTCGCTACATCAAGCGGATATCTCCACCGTGTCTCGCATAGTTTCCACATGGCCGGTCCAACGCGGAGCCCGCGATCGTGGAGTCCGCGATCCTCCGAGGTGTTAATTCACTAGCCAGCCCAGCCAGAGTTCCCGCGGAGTTACGCCGACTCCAATTAAGCTGATGGCAGCCGGGTAAATTGCGACCCCGCCAACTGGAGTCACTCTGTAACGACCTCATCGTCGCCTTTCTTTTTGCAATTTTTTTTTTTTTTTTTTTATTAGTTGGAGGGAACTCACGGTGACCTCTCTAATTGTTTTTCGAATAATGAGAGGAATTTGCGAGTCGAAGATAATCGCGCGTTTACGCGTTTGGTGTTACATATTGTGACGCATATGGTGCGTCGATTCGGTCGTTTCAGTTGGATAGAGAAGTTGGCTTTTGTGAAATTGGTGGTGTATTGTGGCAATGGAATCGAGGGATTTTTTTCCAAGACAAAATTCATTAAAACGTTAACTGGCACGCGAATTTTATATATTTTGCATTTAACAGGAATAACATTTAATCCTCGCAAAATATTTCACTGTATTCGCACACATTTTCCTCGTTATGCTATCTAAATCATTCGCATTGTTGAAAATTTTGTTTGTCCGCGCAATGTATCTTGTTTTGATCGTCGCAGAAAAATTTAATGAAACGTCAACGTGTGAAATTTGTTTGCGAAAAGATTTTTTCATACTAGAACTAAATTTCTTAAATAATAATATATAATAATAATAGAATAAATTTTCTAAATTTAATTAACTTTCAGAAGAATCAAAACGGAAGGCGAGTGGGAAGATGCAGGGAAAAAACAAGTTTTTCATAAGATGAGCGTCCTTCAATTTACAGAAATCAATTTTCCATCCCCATCTATCGCCATAAAGCTTTCGTTTCGAGAAGATAGAAATCCCAAAGGGAATGAATCAAAAATCCGTGTTATATATATATATATATATCAAGTTCGTAGAATGAACGAACACCAATTACCTCGTATTTGTCTTTTAGTACAAACTCGGACGTCTGTAGGAAGATCGTTTAATTTTCTTCGATAATTCGGAAGATGTTCGAAGCGTAACGAGTTGGTTGACACACTTAATAGGAGACAAGGGAAAGTTTAAATGATAAGTTCGTATTAAATCATTCCGCAAGATCGATAAAGGAAATTGGAAATTATTTGGGATATCTTGGATCTTGAGTGGGTGAATTGCGAAGGCCGCGGAACCGGAAAGGCTCTCGGGAAACTGTTCTGGGACTCGAACTCGAGCCTACTCCATCAGAAAGTACGCCGGTATTGCCCCGTTGAGACCTCGACCCTCCTTTCTCTATCCTTCCAGGGTAAATTTACCGTTTTTGGAAACACTTCTAATCCCCGAACTTTTTGATTTATCTTCCATCGAGAAATAGTACTGGAATGTAATTTAATTCCCAGGTTTAAAACGGTTCCGCTAAAAATATCCGATAAAACTGGGGCTTTTGATCACAACGAAACGATAAAATTTCGTTAGAAACAAAAAAAAAAAGTACACGATTTTCCTAGATCTAAATTTAGATTTTACTGTCCGTTTGTAGTTCGATATGTATGGACCAGTGCAACACTGACCAATCAACGTGATGTTTGTGCCATTTCTAATAATATAAAAAATATTCCAAACGAAAGGCAAAATTCGTTGTTATCGAGCGAAGGGCGTATCGCTCTGAAAAATAGTGAAAAACAGGGAAATTGTATTTCGTTTAGTAAAATACCGAGGTTATCTTCTTTGTACGAAAAGCTGTGTATGCTTCTTTTTATATCCTTAAGTTACACGATATAACGTTTCTAGATTCTCACGTACTTTAAAAATATTAAAACCGAAATAAATATATTCCATTTAAAAGAAAAAAAGAAAGAGTAGAACTTACATAATAAACGTTCGTATCTATAACTCCTCGCATGGCCATAATCGGCGTTAAACACGAAAGGAGGGTCAATTGTATTCATAGAAATATACATTTACATAAACATCCGCAACAAACTAATATATCATCGCTGGAAGCGTTATCTTGAACCAGTCAGTTTATTTGGTTAACAGCGAACGACGTCTGGATATACTAATCGTTGATAACGATTCTTAAATTTATTTTCGGTTGTCCTTAACGTCCCCTATATGGTCGGGCAATGAATAATGGAATAGTTGGGGCGATATTTCAGTGAGAAAATCACGCGAGCCGCGATAATACGGTCCATTTCTGCGTCATGGCGGCCTAACAAAGTGCCCGGCTACTTTACACCATTTATGGTCGCCAGTGCGCGGCTGCCATAGCACGGACTCGTTAATCTAACAGGTGACATAACGCTGGAACGATGTGCACTCCAAGTGTACCAAGTATATTGCTCGTGTGACGTGCACTGCGCAGGTGAACACGTTCATTAAACTGATTAAATCGGGGCTAAGGAGGTAGTATCAAAGGATGCTGCATAATTCAGAACCTGTAAGGGAGCATCCGCCTTTTCTTCCCCAAAATCCCGGACCTGGCTGCCAAACGACGCCCATGGCTCGTATTATCCCATTTAATCCTACAATCGCTACAGCTGCGTAACAAAAGTCACAATTCTTTCGTTGATTGACTCGTTTCCGAACTTTGCGTTGTATGGGTATTTCGAAAATGTATTTACATCCGCAACTAACTAAGATAACATAATCGTCTAATCTAGTGGCAGCGATGAGCCAAATGTTTCTGACTTTGCGATTGTTTCACTAAAAGAAGAGAAAGAGCATGAACTTGCATACACATCTATAGACTAGCGATAACAACGAGCCAAATGTGTCTAATTTCAGAAAGTATCGACTGTTTTATCGAGAAAGGAAAATGAATTTGTTCTCTGGAAGAAGAAGATGAATTTGTAAAAAACGTAGGTGGTCTAGCGACGACGATGGTTTGGACGTTTCTGGTTTTGGGAAAGTTTGATTATCTTATTACAAAGAGAATATGAATTTGTTCTTTCGAAAGAGAAGACGAACATGCATGAAAAAGTAAACCAAAGATCCTCGATTTGCCAAAGTTCCACGCTCTCGTAAGGTACTGAACGAAGATTTTCCGCGAAGAAGCCAGCATCCTCGAGCTCCATCTTGATATCTGGCCAAAAATTCGTTGAAAATGCCGCGCCTCTACTAAGACCGAGAGGACAAAGCTTGGGGTGGCGATGAAAAGGGAATTCTTAGCGAGAAGGTGCGAAGCAATGACATGCAAACTCAATCGCCTCGCTGAAAACCACACTGCCTCTCCCACCCCCGAAATCTCACGAGTCGTTAGCATTCGCGAAAGTGGCTGTCGCCTGACGTGTTCCACTTGCAGGATCAAAGAAAATTGTGCTGCGCGCTATGTTGCTCCGCAAGAAACTCGAAGCACACGAGTTGGTACCATGTTTTCGAACGTGTCTGCTCGACTCGAGTCGCGAGCCGTGACATAAAATCAACCGTCTCTTTTCCCAAGTCACCCCTTTCAATATATCGGTGAAACAAAGAGCTGGAGTGTCGCGTTTCCTGTCACTGTAAGTCGTACCTATATTTAATGAAGCTAACTTCGTTAGACATTGGCACGCGTTATACGGAAACAACGGGTGGCGCGTAACGCGCATGAATTAATCATTAGGACGTTGTAAACAGCGCAGCCTGGTTCTCAAACGCGGCTAGTTAGCAATGTGTTTACGCTGTTCGGGCCTCGACAACTAAGAATGTTTCGTCACCTGGTGGCTATGCGACTGCTAATGGCCTGTCGGTAATTCGTTGTTGCGTTTGGTCCTAGCAGCGCTGGGCTGCTGAAATTTACAACGCGAATGCGTGATAAGTTTGGAAACCTCATAACCGGACTGTGAATATTTATGCATGCGTGATGTTACCGTTGTCCAGACGTTTAGAAACCTCATAAACGCGTTGTCAATGTTTATGCACGTTTGTATTATTTCTGTGAAAGCGGCTGAAAGAGCATGGCCTGCGCATACAAATTTCTTTCGTCTGCATTTTTCCATCGTTCGAGTCGACGAACGTCCAGCATTCTTCGATAGATTTTTCCACACAAGACTATTTTAGAAAACTTTCGTTTTTACACATTTTTCGTTGTCCCTTAGGAGTGACTCAATATGTATATTAAATTAGAATACTTAGATTCAATTTTATTTCTATGAAAATTTCGAGGCTCATAAAGCGAGCTTAAAGAATATGATTAACTCGAATATCTCAAATTCTCATTTTCATCTTATACTTAATCAGCAATAAGTCACGGCGTTTTCCTTATGGTTCTCTCTGACGGAACGCGATTGAGAGGTTTGACCGGATTTTTTTAAACCACGTCGAGCCACTGTGATTGAGCAAAGGCAGTGAAGAGGAGAGCAAAGGTTGGAGGCCAGTGGTGAAAGGAACTTTGAAAGCATTTTCAAGGCATTCTGTTTGTGGTTTTCGGGGTTGAAGAGAATTTTTAGAGCGGGGGCGTTGGGGTTAACTGTGACTGTGATTCGAGCAAAAGAAAAAGGTAATATAGGGGACGACAGAGTCTTTGAAGTCTCGGAAACAAGGAATTCTTCAACTTCCGAAAGCTTTAATTCAGTGATTAAGGCTGATGAAGGAAAAAAGGAAATTGGACTAAATTGGACACTATAGCCTGAAGATAACAGTCTTTATATCAGTGCAACAATCTTTCATTAGTATAGCACGGATAGTTAAATTATTATTATTACGGATGGCAATTGCTATCGAATTTTGGCAGCAAAACTCATCTCGTTATATTGCCCTTGTTACGCGAAACGAATCATTTATTAGCCTCCATAATTTTCGCGGTTTGAAACAATCTGAAATATTATGCTACTAAATATGTTTATTAAATTGCTGGTACACAGTCAGGCATTATAAAACACACTATACAAATTAACTCTCCTTTAGGCTATTCAAACTCTTGCCTCTGAATTTCGTCACACTTTAATAATTGATAAGCGGACAGTGTTTCGTTTACTTTATCGATTAGCAATCACATATTTTTTATTAATTATATGTCTGCTTTCAATGTCCAAGAATTTTAATATAAAATATACTAGATACATGTATAGTGAAAATGACGAATAAATTCTAGATTACCAGGAACGAAGTAATTGTACAGAAAATGAAAAATTAATGCAAACATAGCGTCGCATGTTCCTGTTGCATTGTCGCTGTGTCGCCATTTACGATAGATCCGGAAAAGGAATTTATAGTTAAATTGGGAGGAAAGATGCAAAATAGCAGCGCAAAATCTGAAACACTTCGTCCAATCGAGCGTGATCGTCGGTGGAAAGGGAAAATGGAGAACGTGACGGTCCAAGTTTCTGCTTTCGAGGGATGATTTGCGGTTTCACGGGGAAAGAACTGTGAACAGGTTTTGGGGAGGTTTAATGGACTCGGTTAGTTTAGCCTCGGAAAATTCCGCGAAACTTAGAGAGTTTGTGTAATCGGTGAATTTAGCAAATTTACCGAATCGAATCGATCGTGTTTCACACGTTCCACCAAATCGAAGTTTCTCCTTAGAATTACTTTGAAAAACTGACGAACTAATTTTAACGCTATACCTCGCACGCTTGGAAATTAAAATACGCGAGGAAATAAAAAAAGAAACGGAAGTTCCGTCTTTTGAAATTGTTGTATTTTAAAACGATGTATTTTACGTAATTTCGCCATTCCTATTTTCACGCGTCCTTCTATTTGAAACGATGAGAAAATACAAAAATACAAAGTTGATTTTTTTTAAATCGTTAAAATGACGTACTTCCTTAATAAACTTTCTTAACGAGTAGGATTTGTAATTTAGGTAAAAATCAAAGGAACGCAGTTTGTTCGAGTTATAAATGGTCCTGTCCCTGAAGTAATACAAGTTAATTATTTCTTCGATCCGATTGTTCTCGCAAAGACTCCGGAGGGCAATAGCTCGCGATACGTTCGCTCCGTTTGTTCTTTAATTACGAGTCGCAGTTGCAAAGTTTTTGTATCGTTGCAATCTTGTTCCCCGCTATTACGAACCTTTCTATACGCCATGAATATTCATTACTCGACGATCGAATAATCGGATAAATTAAGAATTAAATGATCTCTAATAATTAAATTACATAAAAATTTCAGCACTCAACTACTATCTACAATGTGGAATCACAGATCGCGATGCTCTTCTCGTTGTTTTCGACTGATCGACACTCCACTCGTTGAGGATCAGGCTGCGAACTTTCTTATTAATCGTAAAAGAAAATTACCACTCTAAAGATTATCGAAATAGCAATAATATCGATAGCAGTTTTCAATTTGGACAATTTGGTTTGCTTCCGAAAGAAAATTACCATACTGAGTATCATTCGGATTCTTCGATTTGGATTAGCTTCCTCGAGAAGCAAACAATTTCGTAATCGACGCAATCAATATCGTTAATCCTGGTATTAAAACAACGATTAAAGTATCGTTACAGGAATCGCGTACACAACGTCCTAGCATCCATTCATTCCGCTATACCGCAAACGATTGCACCGAGCAATTCCGCAAGCGGTGGCGCGCTTCTTGCGATCTTGGCGCACCGTAATGGCTTGGAAAGAGGTCCGCGGAACTTTCATCACCGGAACCATTGTCGGAAAGATAGTCCCGCTACTATGAAGCAGAAATACCGGCTAAAAACTGTATTCGCTACTCGCCAATCCGAAAAGAAGTAAGGAGACCCGTTCGACGATATCGTCTCGTAACTGGAACGTTCTCAAGACTCGAGCGTTTCTCGAGTTTCTTCCATTAGTAAGAGAAATTTGTCATACTCCAGGTTCACGTTTGACGACGTTTAATTGTATCTAATAATGTCTGTTGAAAGTTAGCAAGCGTGTTGTGAGATTGGGAGCTGCGCGGAGTAATATTTCTCCAGTGTTCTTTTTGAAGTTTTTAGGACATGTATCCCAGCGAGCAAGATACATGGTATCCATGGGATGACAAATTTTCTTATGGAGAAGGTTTTTACAAGAAGGTAAACTCCTCGTTTATTCCGTGCAACGTTTATATTATACCACGGTCCTTTCATATTTGAACTATTACACGAAGAAGAGGCGCGTCATTAGTAAGAGAACTATCGGTTCTTTATGAATTCTTAATTTCTCCTAGAAAATTCCTAGACTTATCACGGTGCATCTTCAACCCTCTGATCTCTAAAATTCTTTGATCTTTACATTTTTTAATCACAATTTTTCAAGACTCTTTGCCGTTCTTACTTTTGATCGCAGCTTTACAAGCTTCTTCGATGTTCTTACTTTTGATCGCAGTTTTTTAAGATTCTCCGAGGTTTTTATTTTTGATCGTAGCTCTGTAAAGCTTCTTACCTGCTTTCGTTATATTTACTATATTTGTCTCTATATTTCATCTTCATTTTATATTTATTATATTATATTTCGTTATATTTTCGTTTTTCAATCGCAGCTGTACATGATACTTTGACGTTTTTATTTACGATCGTAGCTTTCACAGATCCTTTCAAGCTTTCATTCGTTAACTATCCTTCTTCGATAGGTGTATAATAACATACTAACTGTCCTGGCAGCCAATACCGATAGGGGAATTTATTAAATTGGAATTTCGTAGGCAACATGACGTCCCTCCAATTATGATCTGACCACGGGCTTTTCCGATGCCGATTAATCGGTATTTCAATCGATCGACGTCGCGGTTATCCGGCTTGGTAATAGCGTTTGTCACAAACGACAGATTCGTGATCTATTCGAACGCGAATTTTCAGAGTTTCACAGCTTTCGTCCGTCCCCAATCCCATATTGTCTCTGCCTTTCTCTCGTTTCCCTTCCATTCTTTTTGGTTTATTTTTCAGAGGAATTCTGTCCTCTCGAAATTCGATGCGTGAGAGATTTTTTTCTCTGCTAACTTATTCATGACGTATGTTTGTTAAATTTCAAATGTTTTTTTTCGATTAATTCTTTCATCTTCGAAGATTTTCCTCTTTGAAATTGACGGATCTCGAACGATTCGAAAGCAAAGTGCAATTTAATCCTCTGAAAGCTGAACAGCGAATAAATTTATAATACACAATTCTGACGAAATGTAATTTAATTACAAAATCACAGGTAAACATTATGCGTTTATATCAGGTTGTCCGAAAAGTTTCTTTCGCTTCATAAGGCGATAATGGATGAACAAGAATTTCTGTTTTATATTATTTTATTGAATTAGGTATGATCCATTTCTACTATTACGTTCGTGCATAATTCAATAAACTAATATAAAATAAAAAAACATTGTGCGTCTATTATTTCCTTGTAAAACGAAAGAAACATTGCGGACAAGCTAATATATAGGACAATAGGATAAAATTGATTTTACAAATACTGAGAATTACTCCTGAAGACTAAATTACGAGTATACTCCAATTTCTCGCCAGTTTCTAGCTTCATTAATTCTCAGCCGTTTAACGAACAAAAAGTATCGTTGTATGAGTAATTTGTTTAATTCCAGCCGCCAGGGCGGAACGTAAGGAAAGTTTTATTTACGCTACAATCCTGCATTCGACTTTTCCATTAACCAGATCCGTTTTATCCAGCTTATACCGTGTAATCGGAACTTTGTTAACTGTTGCGCTGATGTTGCAACATTGCTCGCTTCGCTGCGTTGTTTCAAATTTTCTACCCCTTATTTTATCCATCTAATTCGCCTGTCTTTCGAACGAGTACCGTCTGAAAATATTTTGAAAATTTTAGTTTCAGGACTTCCGCCGCGATTAGACGACCTAGCGAGTACGACGACGAAAATATTTGAACACTCGTCGATACGTTTCGCGATCATTTCGGCGAACACGTGCAGGAAATGCGTAAACATCGACTGTTTTTTAAGTTGTACGCCGGTGATATCGGTTTCTTGAAAAGAGGAGAATAAAATGAGAATGAAATGGGAGACGAGAGAAATGTAAGGAAAGAAAAATTTCTAACCGCGTTAACGAACGAGAGAAAAGAGGGTGGAAACTAGCGCACGATAGGGGTAGAAAATGAACTGGGAAGTTCTTATAGCGGGGAGAGATTGCGCAAATAAACAATTCTTAAAGGAGCACGATAAAATGACGTTGATTAAGGACGTGAGAGGCGAAGATTGTCCGGAGGTCAGAGTGCTTTTCTACGGCCTTTTAAAAAAGCGCTCCTCTCGGGCTGATTTTTTTCCCCTGGGCGACACGATTCTCTCTCATTAGCTTAACGAAGTTCCTTTGCGCAATTAGAACCTTAATTATTATTATCGTTACAACAGGTACGTTGCGTTTTTACCGCCGCGGTGCCGAGTGTAACTCATTCTCGTGGCGCGAACAGGATGCTTTATAAATTGCAAAATGCTTGCAAAATTGTGTTAAACGTGTAGAAATGTCGGCTTAAGGGAACAGGTTCTTGCTCATTAAATAGATAAAATGAAATAACGCGAACTGTGAGCGTGCATATGATATTCGTATGTTTAGAAATATACGAAATATATTAAATCTTCACATATCCCACCCTCGTTCTGATCGAGAAGAATCTTGTTGGTTTCTGCGATTCGGATAAATGGAATTCTTACGATTCAATTGATTTTTATTGTTTCGTAAATAAAATATAGCAATTTGTTAGTAACAATATAATCACAGGTTTCGGAGAACCGTATTTTTCAATGAAGAGAAATTAAGATCTCGCGTTTCAACCCCCTTCCAAAGGTTGGCTAAAAAGCTTCTTGTTAAGAAAATTTCATTTTTTCCAGATTAATCCTGGCTATAATAGGATTACAGTTTTTCTTCGTAACGCGATCGCGGCCGGAGCTTTTTGTTTTTCGAAAGTTGCCGTTAATCTCGGTAAGCTTGTTTCTCGTTATTCGCCGGGACGTGGCGTAGGATAAGGATAGAAAATACCATTAGTGCATTGCGGAGAAAGAGGAATTAAGGTGCAACCACAAATTGATACCTTCGCGTTGTTTGTTTTATCGTTTTTATTTATTAATCCAAGGTACACGCTTTTAATTCACAGCAAACGTAAACACTTGATGCACGCGCTCACAAGCGTTCCATACCACCTAGCAATTTGCTTATTTTAATCTTTATTAATTGGGAACCTCCGTAGAAGAGTGGAGCGTATATATTTATTGCCACAAACGAGAATTATCTCCATTTTGCGATTCTATGCTTTGTAAGCGTTTATTTACGATAATCTGTGATCATTTTTTAAAAACATAAATTTCTCTGTTAAAGGTGTTCGTCAAAAGTTATACCACCTTTCCTAAAACGAGTTAATGTTCATGGTATTTATCTTTTCAACCATTAAACCAAAAATTACTAAATAGACAAAAATCATTGACTACACCTCTGCCACCAATTTACACCGAAATTAGGTAAATATAATTACGTGGAAAATGACGGAAACGAGGTAGCAATGTTAAATTTTCTGCTACTGCGAACTGATATTTCTATGTATCTTTAAACCGCCGTTAAACAATACCACAGAGACAAATTACAGATTCGCGTATCAACCTCTGTGCGTTCCATTTACACGAAAACTCGTGTAACTCTGTGGAATTACATTCTCCGCACAATTGACTCGAAAACTAATCCTTTCCCCATAATACCGTCTTCAGAAGTCAACACTACAACACGAGGACCAACCAAGTCTCCAAATATATCATTCGACATGGTCGGGACCGACCAGGAAACGCGGTTTAATTGCAAAAGTTGCTCGTTGATCGAACTCTGGAATTCAACGGAACTGTCTCTCGCTGCTGCCGACTATCCCGGTGATAATACGCGTTGTCGTGAAATCCTTGTGTATTCAAAGATATGCTGCGTGACGAGAATACGAAACTGACAGGGATGGATACACACGCGACCAGAGACCTCGGTGGCACGTGACGCGGATATCCGCCGACGACCCTGACACATTCTTGAACGCGTCGTTTCCGCGAGTCTTCGCGGACACCCGTGTCGCTTTGGACGCGCGACAATTGGATTCTCCGGCGAATAACCAGCGTGACGTTGCGTCGTCCTCTCTGAAATGCAGGAGAAGGAGAATTTCGGCAATGCAGCGTGGCAGGAATTGCTGGACGCGTGTGACTGTTTCACGTGGTTTCACGGCAGCTTGAAATCGGAAGCGAGATGTTTGAATGCGAAATGTAAATTGCAATGAACGAGAGATTACGATCGAATAGGATACTGTTTAAAGTCGGATTGAAATAAGCGGAAGTTGGAGGAGAAGCTCTTAGAAAGCGTGGAAGTGGAGCAGTGAATTGGATTGTTGGAATTAATGGAAGAGATGGTTGAGAGAAGATGCGTCAATATATGGTCAGTATGATGTGTCTTTGCTTGGTTCAATCGTCTTTGAAAATCAATGTTAACAAATTATGTTGATCAAACAATTTTCTAAACTGTTATATAACTCGATTGAGGATCAAGAAATCAAGGATCGAAAGCTTGAACGAAAGGAGAATTGGGATAAATAAATAATCAGATGTATGATGTGTGTTTACTCGTTCAACTGTTTTTGAATTTATTAAAAATACCAAAGGTATATTCTTTGTGTTCATTTTGGCCAAACAGTCGTGAAATTCTATGTAATTTCATTGAAATCGATCGTTCAGAGATAGGAAAGTTGATGTAAGTAGATACGTCAACGAATTGTCAGACATATATCTATTAAAGTTACCAAGTCTGTTCAATTATTTTCGAAGTTATATCAATCACCTTTATCACTTAATTTAACCAAAAAAAAATCAGAGAATGCTACATAATTTCATCCTCAAGCAAAATTTAAAATCAATAGAGTCCAGACAAGTGGTACACCACGACATATCAGACATATTTCGAAAATTTCGATTACTTTCTCTATATTTTAATCCATAAAAGAATACCTTCAACTGGTACGCAATTTCAGACGACCATTCCATCCAAACAATTGCGAATAATTGCCTAGCGATCGGTAGAAAAATACAGAAACAGTGGCAGGGCAAGTAGAAACCGGCGAACTAGTCAGACACGTACGCCTGGACGTCCCCGATTTCCCGCGTATCTACTTTTTCGTCTGGCTTTATTTCCTCCAGTAGCACGCAAAAACTGTACCCGTTCTTTTTCCACGACACAGACGTTTCGAGAATGATGCTTTTTATCCATTCTCGAAGCAAATGAAATTCGATCATCGATACTTTCCAACCCCAAAACTTTGTCCTCTTTTTCTCCTTTTTTCCCTTAACATTGCAAAAGCTTCCCGATATTTACAGTAGCACGAAAATTCCGGTTTTCTTCGGGCCAACCGTAAAACTGACAATTTCGTTTAAGTGGCATATCTGGAGCGCCGTTTTATTCGACGTCAGAAAACTCTGACTGTCATCTTCCTTCCGCCCCTCCATCCCATCGCTACTCTCTAACTTTGCGATACTCTAGCCAGTTTTCTGTCCACCGTTGTTCCCCTTTGACGCGAAAAGCAGCGCCGGACTTATCCGACTGCCTGCGTTTCATCGTTCTTATTCTGTATACCGGTCACGTACCCGTCGCATAAAACACTGAATATCCCCAAAAAGCGGATACATTTCACGCATCGATAATGCCATTCAATCTAGGCACACGGTTTCTTAGGATTTTTTCATTAAGCGATCCATTTGCGAACCTTCGAGTCTATAGAAATTTTCAGAAACATTGGGGACGTTGTAGAAAATCGATGGAATTTCTTCGGACTTTTGATCGATTAATATCGAAATGACGAAACTGAAGGAGTTTCTGGGAAAAGGCTCATCAGATAAAATATCGGGAATTTGTTCTCGACTAATCGTTAAACATTTCGAAGAATGTGAAAATTCGCGTAGTAGAATTATCTTAATAAAATGACGAGGCCAGTTGAATGACAGGCTGAATGAGTCGCGCAGCGTTAATAACAGAACGAGATAATATAGGAATTCGAACGAACTTCCTACGCTTAATTACGTTCTTTCTTCCAAAAAATTCCCCAATTACCTTTACCTTAATTTCTCCCTTTTTTTCTCTTAAATTTTGTTGTGATATCTTCGAGTGCACCACGTGTATTCAATATCAACGTGTGTTGCAGATATCGATTTGAGCTCAAGTTTCGAAACGGAAAGATACAGACTTCGTAATAGGCTCAAGTTGTTCCAATTTGTCGCGGTTGTGTGTTTCCAATCGATGTAAAAAAAAGAAAAGGAAGTGCAAGAGAGATGGAACGGTTATAAAACTATCGATTTAATTCTGCGAATGAAACTGCGAACACAATGGAAGGACGATTTTTACAATTTTGAAATTTTTCAAATTTTATATAATTTCATCTTTGTCTTGTATGGTTTTATCAATTTTCTTTCTCTCTGTTTCCGTGAAGTTAACCGATTTGGCAATTAAGCAGCCCAATTATTCAATATTCGCTCCGATAAACACATCACTAGCTTTTATTTGCCGTCTGTTCGACGTAAAAAAAAAAAAACAAAAAAACAAGCGCTTGGAAAAACAACAGCAAAAATATTTTGTTCGTCTTTTATTGAGGGAATTCGGTCGCGAGCGCGGCCGTACTTAAAAGCAAATAATATTTCGGTGGCATCTGTCTATCTAAAGACGAGTCTTTCATGCATGGAATTTATCTTTTCGCTAGTACGCATCGACATATAAGCGTATCAATATTTTCTCTCTGAAAATATGGACCATGACTCGAACAAGAATCTCCCAGCAAACAATCTTCCCCATCGCATACCAAATCGATTTTCTAAAATCGTTTCCTGCTTTCGCGCCGAACTTTCATACACATTTCCACGTAGAAACAGTAGATTACGAGGAGGAAGCAATTTCTCTCCGACAACAGAGTGCGCATTAAGCTTTCGTCAAAAAATATTTCACGTCGTTTTTCTCCAATCTGAATGACATGCAAACAGAGATGGATACAATTCTAAACGAACAGACCGAAAGCATTGTTTCTCCTTAATCGTCGAAACCGATGAAAAAACCTGCCTGTTTGTCGAGAAGAATGTACAGAGGTGTAACATAATTTTACACGTCGTTCTGTCCTTGTGTGCAAAAGATGGAAGAATTCGTTTGAAATTGGCAATATCGCAAAATGGAATTCGGAGATAAAAAAAAAAAAAACAAAAATGATAAAAAGTAAAAACACACACCGAAATGACATCGATGTTTCATGATGTTATTTGTCGTTTATTTTTCAAAAACACCCGGTATACGTACGTCGAGACGTGCAATACCTGCCTGTTCCACGGTCCTCTATTGATTCTTCGCTATATATACCGAGAGTATCGCTTTACTATATATTTGCATCGAACAATCTGTTTTCAACTACAGATAGGAATCCCGTAAATCAAATTTAATGATCCCCTGGTCTAGTAACTCAGCGGTATTATGGTCTTAATAAACTCTGCCTTTGCGCCTGTGAAATAACCACGCGCACGAATATTTCAGAAAAACCGCCTAATTAATAGCTGGGCGCCTTCTTGTTACCCCGCGTGTAAACCAGCCTGAAAATCGCGTCCTGTGTCACCATCGCGACGATTTCGATATTAATTAACGGACAATCGAAAGGTAAACAACGAGCGATTACCGGCAAACAATGAAAATTCTGATCGGCTCGGAGGTGCCTCTGTCTGGTGATCGTTAATTAGCCAATTTTAATTGTGTATCGGTTCGTGTCGATTCAACACGGTGTTTCGATCAGAGGTAACTGAATTAAACGCGAACAGAGACGTACAAAGGAATATCGACGAAATGCGAACTAGTAGACGAGGCAGGATGGTTTTGGTGGTCGAGAAAAATTGGAAGTTCCTTTTTTTTTTTTTTTTTTTTTTTGCAAAAATGTTCTGTCCATCACGGATATATTCGCGTTGCCATGGTTTTTCGTATTTTATGGTGTATTTTTGTGGGTACAAAATGATTAAAGAAAGTAATTCTGTACGATCGAATTTAGACTAGAGATGGCATTTGATATATGAACCGTTCGGGAGCCACATTAATCAACTTCACAAATTGAAAAATAGCGAAACACGATGTTACAAACTTTATTCTTTTAAATTAACTTTCGAATTTACTGTTATTTATTTACTTGTCGTGAATGAACTTACGCAAGAAAATCATCTATCTCTTGAGAATCGAGAGTTGTTTATAAAATTGGAAAATGTTGAAAATCTCGAGTTAAAGTTAAGTTGGCTTCTAAGAAACTTGTATATACGTAAGCAAAGATCGTATTAATTTTATTATACAAAATTGATGAGATTATTGCGATATCGAATATATGTGAGTCCTTCGTAACCTAACGATTAATTAACGATTTTTCAGCCTTACTTAAGTTTCCTTAAGTGCCCTAATATTTTTAAATATGGAGCGGCGTATGCACAGTGAAAAGGGGGAGATTTTGGGACAACAAGGGACAGAGAAACGGCTAGAATAATCTCGTGAATCCTACGACAGGATTTATGGAGCGAGGAAGTCTGGAACCGACGTTGAATTCCTGTGAAACTTGCACGCCATTGAAACACCGAAACTTCGGTTGCTTTAGCCGCGTTTAATTAGACTTTCGTGGCCGCGATACAAGAAACGTTGAAATATACCTAATTCCGCCGGTGGAAATAGAAATTTACGCGTCGATTCCTCCGCGTCGTTATCCTTTGTCCCCGGAAGCTTTCGTCCTTCATCGACGAAATAACGTCCGCGACTAACGTCACAATCCGAATAACTTCATTTGCCAAACTACAATATTAGCTTGTACAATAAGCTGCTCGACGTTTATCGTTCTGTTGTTTCGAAACTTCTATTGTTCATATTATTTTCGTTTAAATGAACAGCTTGTTTCTCAAGTATTCAAATCTTCAGACGTCTGCCAAGTCGAGAAACTGTCGGTTTCATCTGCTGCATCAGGAATTCTGTTTTTATATATATACCTTGTGCATGCGGTAACGTCTCTATAAACGCTTCCAGCATCGTTTATAATAAACGTTACGGTACAGTAGAAACTAGTTTAACCGAAATAATCACAACATACCGTACATTGACTTATTGTAGAAATATCAAATAGTTTCGTATAAGAAATCATTCAATATTTTATTCTTATAACATAACATCGATATAGTTTACCATTGATCGATTAATTCATCGTTTTGTTAATCCGCATTATTTGACGTTAAAGATTCTCTTGCGCTTCCTTCATGAAACACAAACAACAGCAAGCTTGAGTTAGGTTTGATATCCACAAGTCGAAATTGACTTTTGTCTGTCAAATGTCTTTCCTAGATTAAATTCGATCGTAGAAGATCATTTATTTGAATCGTTTATTACTCTTCATTCATGAAACACGTTACAAAATTTATTAGAAAGAAAGATAGATTGCATATTTCAACAAAGAAAAAATGTTCTCGATTTACTTTCCATCCTTGGAACGATCCCTCCCGGCTTCCAATCCTCTCTCCAAATTCCCTTAATCATCCAGTTAATTTCAATTTATTCAAATTTCCCGCGATTCATCCACCTATTAAAGACTTCTGTTTGTCAATTTGCCCATTTTCGTTCGATGGCACTCGAACGTTCCCTTTGTGACCTATCCATCCTACAGAGGTTCGTTACTTCGTTAAACAAACGGAAAGCTGCAAAATGGTGGGTGCATTAAGCGAGGAGCTGCGTTAGAGAGTAATTTCAACGAGATCATCGTCAGCAGAGGCTGCAACGTGTGTATAAACCCCGGGCAAAGAGTATCTCCTAAGTTATGTATCTTCTGGAAGCCGATGAAAGTTCGAGGGGGCGCCGAGCAATTTAAAGTTAGCTGCAAGCATGTGAAGCTTTAAGCACCGCGAGCTAGGGAACAGCATACTGGAAATCCGAGCCTTCGCTTCACCTAGTCGAACCGGTAACTTTTGTTCCGACCCTGAATATCTATTGTAAAACAATCCATTCTTGAGCAACGTGTTGGTTAAGGGTAAACTAGGTCGCTTCCGGTCATGTGTGCGTGATTTATCGATCCACAGTGGCCAATTATTTCGACCCTTTGCTATTAGTGAGCTGTGAATTTTTATTCGCTCGTTGGAAATTCGAAAGTTCAAAAATACACAGAGTGCACATGATATGGAAAAATATATATAAGAGAACGATAGATTTTATGATCAGTGAATCTAGCGTTAAGAATGAGATAAATTAGTGTGGTTCGATAACTCTTAGGATACATTGAATTGGTACGTTAGAAACATTAGTTTTTGTTGAATAAAACGCGAAACCTAGTCACTGCAGCGACGATTCAACAATCGAATCGAAGAGATGAAGTGATCTGAATTTCATCAATTTCGTTCGGGTCAATCCGATTTGCATTTCGCTCGGTTAAGCTAGATTCTATGATAATTTATAATTGAATATTAGGCTGAAATAAATTAGCCTGTATTTCTACCGTTAGCACGGTATGTTAAGCCACTGCACGTGAAATATTGCTTTCTCAACTGGAAAATATCATAACTACAAAGATAGAAGAATTTGATTTCAGCGACGCATAATACCAGTCTAAATTTGATAAACTTCCTAGAGATTAATTCGACATCTGCTTAATTTTACAGATCGATAAATGTCTAAAAATCAGTATGTAAAAAAGCAATATCCATATAACGAACTATTGCCTCGAGTATATCCTCCAAAAATCAGACGACAATTAAATTAATTCAGTACCGAAGCACATCCGGAACGAGATTTTTCCCTCGACTACTCGATTATCACTTAACACACAACGCGTCTCCATTCTTTTCACATTCGATTAAAGCATCATCAGCAGCCAGTCCTTATCGTCTCCCGACGAAAGAAATCGATTCCTCGGAGTAGATCGAAACCACGCGTCCGCTGACGCTTACCTCGCGAAATTTTTTCCGTGGACGAGAGACGTCTCCGGCGCTATTATCCTGAAAGCTCGCGCGCGAGAGGTTCCATTCTGCTCGTCTACTTCACGGAACAATGGTGGCAGTACTTTAAAACCGCCTTCAACCGGCAGAGGGGTTCTGGTAGAAGCCGCGGCGTTTTAGCATGTTAAACGCGTGGGAATTGTCACGGAGTGCTCGTAATTCCTGAAAGAGCTGCTGGGTAGGTTTGTTTGCACGCGCGAGCCAATGCCACGCAATGGCTTAAGGCTTTTTCTTGCGGCGCCGCACCGCCCGAGGATTATTTTCCACAGCTCGCTGCGAAACAAATCGCGCTGATAACGACCAACTCTCTGAACAGCTTTCTATGCCTGTGTAATCCGGTGCAAAGCATCGTGCAAAGCTTCGCTGACGCTGCGAAAATATAGGGAGAGTTCTCTCCCTCCCTCTCTCTCACTCTCTCTCTTTCTCTTTTTTCTTTTCTCCCTTTTCTCGTCCCTGAGACTGTCGGCAGTGTTCTTTTGACTGCGATATTGTTCGTTAAACGAATGTTTACGCTTTCACGACCAAGTTCAATGAAAGAACGGTGTGAAGCTGTAGTTTCGTTTGACATGTTTGTTCTCGCGCGTTTCAACCGATTATGGTTGTCTTTTCTGTTCGTTTCGTGGATTTGAGTGATAGCATTGTTTCGCAATGGAGAGGTTTGTCGTGATCGAAGAATGAATTCTATACGAGTGTCTCGCGTTCGTCTAAAAGATTAATCTTCCTTAATTGTTTGGTAATAATATTCGAGAGATGAAAAGGTATGGTATTTCGTTCATCATTAATTGAAGGACGAATTGTATCGCGGAATCTGTTTAAGAGATTAATTGCTCGCTGTAATTTCTTGTGTAAGGTTGTACGGAAATAATATTTGAAAAGTGAAATGGTATGGTATTTCGTTTGTCATAATTGTTCTGACGCGTGGTGCTTTAACTCTGCTGTAAGCTGGTGAGGTTTATTGTAACTGGAGAACGAATTGTGCCGCAGAATCTGTTTAAAAGATTAATTTTCTTAATCGTAGGAAAGGATTTCAAATAATAATTTCGTTATTAAATGGAGAGGTTTGCCAAGGTTGAACATTGAATTGCACAGGAGTGTCCTGTGTCCGTTTAAAAGATTGATTTCCTTCACTGTATAAAAATCCTATTTAACTTCGTAATGGTGTGTCCGTAGTGAATTGTGTTGAATTAAATACACCAACCATGAAAATAATTAAAATTGAATGTAGATGGTTGAATAATGTAGTTTTATTAACGCGATAACTACTTCGAGCAAGTTTAAGCTTGGTGCAGAATACTCTTGGCCTTTCCCTGTCAGAACTTTGTCAGGAAACATAAATAACGAAGAGCTGTTACTTCTTAAAAGTACGTAGAACAAAAATGAGGGGGAAATACGGTACTTCATTCTGCTGTTCCGAAATTAATTAAGTTGGCGAGTACGAAATGTTGTTTCTGTTGGACGTTAAGTTTGATGGGCTGATAGCTAGTTATTAAATTTCATCTTAATGCAATTTTTAACGAGTTATAAACAATATATAAAATTAAAATTACGAATTTTAAAACCGATGATTTTTCTACAATTTTCAATTTAATAAATCCAACTAAATGTTTCTTCTAATCGAGAATCCATCTTTTACACGCTTTAATCTACTGCGCATTCAAGAGGGTACTAATATTCAAATTTCTAAAAGAAGATCAAATAAAACTGCCTCTATATCATATTGCGGTTACTTCATTCCAATAATTACAACAACGACTGAAATCACAACATGTTTGTTACAACAATAACAAACCGTAGACAATTGGAAATATTTCTTTGCGTTCCATCCTCCATCTCCTGTAAACCAAATCTTTCTTTACTCTCGTGCTTCCGTGCAAAACAACGTTTCCGCAGCCTGGAAACTCGCATACCACTAAAAAAATACACAACAACCCATCTTACCAAGCCAGTCGCCGCTCTCAAATACTCGAAACCGCCTTTCCGCAAGCTCTTCCGCTGTTAGCGAAGTAAGGGAACGATGGGGAAATTAGTTTGAGGGGAACAGATTAGGAGGCGAATTAGCCGTGTTTGCGCAGTCGTCTGCAGAACTTCTAATTCCACGTCGTTCTAGTTACGCAGAAATGACTGAGGCGAGCGAAAACGAACACTGGGATTCGCTGATTGCATGCGTTCATTGCGATGGATTACGGTCTACCATATTGTGCGGTAACGATGCATAAAGAGAGAGAGAGACAGAGAGAGTATATGCTCCTAATTATAAACATTAGAACACTTGTTATCTTCATACAGAAGATCATAGTTGATCTAGATTATTAGCGAAATAACTAATTAGAATCTTGAGTTTGTACAACGTAATGATTCAGATTATAGGGCAACAAATAGTGAAAATTACTTGCAAGAATTTTTAAACAGTATAACGAAATATTTAACAATTATATAGTGGACTTACGAAAACATTCCAGTATTTGAACATTTGAGCACACGGTACATTTTTTTATTTCATTTAATTTCAATTAAAAAGCAAATCAGGAATTTATATCAAATTCAGCATCGACTCTCATTTCTCATTTCACAATAATGAAATGTCAAAAACTTTCGTATAACATATATAATACATGTATCCAGCAGAATTTCCTATAATAAGTATTCGAATAGTTTCATGAGCCACTGTATATCCAATACACTACTAAAACCTCTATAACGTAATTCCTCCTATCCACCGGTTCTATTTTTGATTCGGAACTTCATCTACTAGCTCTATACAGGGTGGTCCGTAACTGGTGGCACAATTGGGTACAGAGTGACGAGTGTACAAATGAAGCGAATATATAGAACGAAATTTGTTCATATGACGTTTCGTTTCCGAGGAAATCGAGTTAAAAAATTTGTCAGCTATACTCAAACGCGTGGCTAATTCCGGGCTGAACAGGAGCAAACGATCAATGAGAGGATAAAGTACACGTAAAAATAAATCAGAAACGTCAATAAAATTTGTTGATAAGATGCTCCTTCTTCGAGAAGAATAAATTTGAAAATGTATCTTTTGCGCGTGCAAGTTCAATATTCTTAACTAAACATATTCAAATCTTATTTTCTTAAAGATGAGTGCTTAAGCGAACATATAATATTTTACTCTACAATTTTGACTTATTTTCGCATGTATAACAATCTCCTGCATATTGTTTATTCATGCCAGTCTGTACTCGACTAGTTTTAAATATACTTGATAAACTTCCAAACTCGATTTCCTCGGAAACCAGGAGCACCGCGCGAGAAAATTTAACTCCATATTTTATCTTTACACGTAGGATCATCCTGTACCCGATTGTACCCACCAGTTACCAGGGCGACCGCTCTGTGTAATATTAACTACACCGTGTTCAATGAAACTCTCGAAATGAACAGTTCCTTGTCGATATGGAAAATTAATAACATTAGCCAGGTAAAGAGGGAGTATAGGATTCTAGGGCGTTTGCTTCGGTATTCATAAGTCACGACTTTCCTCGTCAACTCTAACAGGTGAGGCGGAGTAATTCAATATCTTACGAGAGGTAATGGCTTTAGGGTTTGACAGTCGTAGCCCCAAGATGAACGTAAACTCTCCATCATCGGAGGAAAATCAACGGGGGGTTTGTAACCAGTGGCGGTAAACGTCGGAACAACCCTGGTAAAAGGAAAGGTGGAGAGAGAAAGAGGGGAAAAGCTGTGTAGTTTCGTCAGTAAGATGGATGAGCCTCGGGTCATTCAGAACGGATTAATTTCAATATCCTGTTAATTTGACCTGTCGCGTCGACTTTAAACGCACCCAGGTTTACCCTGCGCTTCATTCCCTGCTGGAAAATTTACTAGAGGAGGGCGATGGCGTTCGTCTTCCCCGCTGCGGTCACGTTCAGGAACGATCGAGCTTTAATCGCTAGGAAATAAACGCTTGCTTCGTTGTGGTAATTGTTTCCAGCCACTGCTATTTCTCGTTCCTACGTGTTCCATTTTCGATGCCACCAACTAAGTGTTAATGGTGAATGTTTAGCGTTTTCAGTAGTTTAGAGCTTCGCGTTTCGGATTCTCCATCTTGCCAACTATTGAATTTTTTAGCCTTTCGATTTACCCACCATGGAATTTAAGTTACGCAATTTTCAGATACTTGAATTTTTTGCACCCGAAGTAGTCGAAGTTCGAAATTTGTAAGTATGCGATTTTACAAATTTTAGGAAGCTTGCACCTGCGGACACTCCTAGCGCAGTTCTACGCGTGTAGAGCTTTTTCGATGGACCCTCGTCTACTAACGAACATAACCGCGTGTTCCTCGATCGACTCCATAAATAATCGCAGCGTCTGCTCCTTTTACATTCGCAAATTTCCAGTACAGTCCAAACGAATGTGCGTTTTTAGAGCGCGCATCGAGGAGAAAAAATAAATCGGCAAAATCTGCTAGTATTCAATCATTAAATTATGAAGGGTTTTCAATGAATCCTGTGCATAGAGCACCTGTGAAATTTCAACGTCGTTGTATCGGCCATGAATTATTCCCCCGCTCATTATTCTTCTCTCTTTGTCATCGCGCACCGTCGAATCATTTCTGATACATTAAACTTTTAACCGTTCAATCGGTTTACGAATCTCGATTTCACGTCGCAGTTTATACAATTGTAAAAGAGAGATTCCAAATCGAAAATAAAATTTATTTTTAATCCGCGGAAATTTTCTCGCCGAAGTCATTAAGTGTTTGCGATATTTTTAATGAATTTCGATCTCGAGGAAACGTTTTCTGTCTGAAAACGTCCCATCTCGAAACTTCCGAAACCGAGACGAAACTTTTTATGGTGAAACTTGGAAAACTGTTGGAAATGCTCGACTTTAAAAATTCTTTGTTCCATGATACTGTCTATACCTTTGCTCGTTAAAACTTTCCTCTTGCCACTCGCTAATTTACCTCAAATTTCTTGCGATTTTCATTCTGCCGCATTAACGACTTCCCTAGTTCCCTAGTTTCGAATGATCAACTCATCCCCGAGTATTTAAAATTTGCCTCTTCGTTTATTAAAATTTTACCCGAATTAAGCCTCCCGCCGCGAGCTTCTTCTTGAAAAGTTTCTCACCTTCCTCCCTAATAGATTCCTGCAAATATCTCTTACAGACATCTGGAGTATTTAATTTCTCGTCTGTGTCTTTCGACTTTGTACAGAATTTCGATTTTGCAAAGAATTACAAACATTATGTTATATCATTCATTACAAAAATCCACAGAGCTTGCAATTTCGAATGAACGAAGCTTGTTATTTCTGTTATTCCGCGGACAGTGGTAAACAGGTAATTAAGGATATTTATTGATAGTGCTTCAATGCCCTGATTTATCCATTATTTGACGTTTAACATACGCAGATACACAAATTGGACAGTCGGTGATTCATCGTTTGTCGTTAAATATTTACCACCTTGTCTATTTGTCAACTTGTCGTTCGCTAATTTGACACTGGCTATCCGGTAATTCGCCACCTCCTCCGGCTAATAATTTGCTCCGATTGGGTGTTGTCGATCGATAACTATAATCACGTCTACATGGAGTTTCTTCAATCAGGGGGAGGAACTCCGGCAGAGTCATAAAATCGCCTAACATAAAACGTGTAACTGAAGATACCTACGAAACGAGCGAATTACGACGCGTCTAAGCACCCTGTTAAATTTGAATGATCAAAAGCGTAACATAATTTTTCTTGTAAAACTCGTTCCAGTATCCTTGTTTCATTGGCTGATTTAAAATTCCAAAATTTATAGGGGGCGAATAGACATTTTCTGAATAGAAAATTCATCGAAGGAGATCGTGTCGGTAAAATTTTCTCAGAAAACGAGAATTAGTGCGTGCTATTAGCGCATTAGTAAATCGTACCACATAATTATTAAAGTTTATATAATTTATACGTTCGCTTGTATATGATTTCCATTATTATCTTTATGTTATTTGAATGTTATACTTTTTCATTCTCTTTGCTCACGAAATTATTTCTTGCAGTGAATTAATTATTTTATCAAAAACACGTGAACTGACGTAACAATACGATATATTGGTTTTAATATTTCATTGGTAAGAAACCATTAACACATTCGCTGCAATTAAAATATATTTGCCAGTTCGCTACATTTTTCTCGTCAGAAATGTTTTTACTTCGAATAATATTTATTTTAGTAGCGGCCACTTTCTTCTTTTCTCTTGTTAAATTTTTCTGTCCGAATACATCCATTTGAGAACAAAATACAATGGAACCTATGGACGAGCTGTTGGGTAACTGAAGATTAAACACATACCATAACACATCGCGCCTTGTTTTGGATTTTTGTTCCCGTGTTATTACTTACAGTTTCAGTTATCTGTATTATTCGTAATAATGAATTTTCCGTAAATAAATAAATAAAATTAGAAGAAATCGCTAAACTGATTAATCCCCAAAATATCACTTATAAATAGTAAAGTACGTGATAACCATCGAATTGAATTTGCTGTCGCTTGAAAAATCGTCGGATAATTGGAATCGATCGAGTAATTCGTCACCCGCAGGGCTATCGATGCAAATCCATGTAAATCAAGGTAGCAGTTTGACCCGAAGCTAACCTGAATATAAATAAATAAATTTAGGAAAAATTCACGATTGTGAATTTCCTGTAAATAAATAAACAAAATTAGAAAAAGAACCATTAAGCTGCGTAATTACCAAAGTATCGTTTATAGAGAAATGAACCTTTCAAACTCATGAAGCTATCGACGCTGGTGATTTGACTTGAAAAATCGCCGGATAATTCGAATCGATCGGGTAATTCGTTACCCGCAGGGCGATCGATCCAAATTAATGCAAATGAAGCCAGTAGTTTGATCCCGTTGCAGGCCGGACTGCGCGCCAGTGGTAGTGGAACGTTATAAATCAGACGTAACAGCCTCGGACCTGAACGCTTGACATAAGGACGCTTGATTGCCGGTATCCAAGCGTGTCGCAAGATTGCCATTCCGAAGCTTGCAATATTCGCCGTTGTTTCCCCTATGGAGGAACGAGCAGCTCGTTTCGAGTACCGAAGTTATAATTTATATCGTGGCGGAAAAACGACGACGGAACAACACGTAGTCCGTGGCAGCATTGTATCGTAACACGATAGTTTATGCATTTTTCCACGGAGCTGATCTTTTTTTACGGTTATCGAGGCACGAGCCGTGAATTCCAGTTGAACAGTAAAATTACGATACCCGTTACGATGGCTACGAAATTGTTATCGACCATCCGTTTATCACGTCCTCGGGAAAATTAGTTTTTGTTGTCGCGACATAGTATTATAACCGTTAAAGGTAATGGAATGTTCGATACGATAAATCGCGCGATGAAAGTGGGCCGATGATGTTTATGGCGATCCTCTCTGTTTTGCTTGCTTTATTAGGAGATATTTCATCAGGATCGTAAACCACTCGCAACTACGTGATACTAAGATTCGGACTAAAGGAAATTTTTCCTGACAAGCACCGGTGAAAATGTATGTGCGATATATCTTCTGTGAGATATAAGGATGCTTTAGAGGGATATATCGATAACCTGGATATAAATAAATATCGATGGATTAAAATATCATGGAAATATGTATCACATAAGTGATCATTTTCTGAATAATTTCTCATTGACAGACTCCATAACCTTTTGCGTATCGTTACATTTTTCTTAATTGTAAATTAGATTGTAATCACATTTGCTAGGATAAACTAATTTTCTAACTGAAATTTATTTATCTCTACTAATTTTTAATTTTGTAATTAAGTATCTGGTTAACGCGTTAAGTAATAATGTTACTAGTATAGTAGCAATGTTAATGTAGTAATGTACATTATTGCTCACTGTTAATTCTAACATAAAGATAATGAAACGTTCGTAACGATTTATTTAAAATCGTCACTTTGTTTAGCTTCGTTTCGAATAAAATTTTGTCAAGCTTAATGGAAATTGACAACAGTGAAGATAAAACGGGAAGATTAAATATGTCGAGACAATCAGAAGTTACAGGTTGGCTAAACGTTGTTAGTTACGCGGCAACGAGAGTGGAACGCTCAGGAGTGTTGATTGTCCTGCGTTTCGTTGGTTTATTCAATTAGGTGACTCTCTGGACACCCGGTAGGTGGTCGTTATCGTCGTCTAAAGTGTACGCGTGTAAACCGCGTATAGGGATACAACAAAACTGTGCTGTACGATAAGCCGAATATCCTTGGCTTTATATATTTATGTATCAAACATTGATAAGTGTTGAGGGGGAAAAAACGACGTCGTCGCGCTAGAATATCGAAAATCGATTACCCTCGCTTTACTACCTGGCTTGTATCTACGAAAAGTGGATGCGCATTGAAATAGATTGAATTCGTAGTCGCACCTTCGAAGGAATTTCGAGTAGAAAGTCACATCGGGAATTTTTTCGGCTATCGATCGCCCTGTGTGTACAATCGCAGAAACTTACTTTATTTTATTTATCGTTATTGTTTCGACTCGTTTACTGTTGAAACGTAACTGTCGAAGTAATACCATTGGTATCTTAATTCACATTTTAGTAAATGTTACTTAGAAACACCAAGATGAAATAAATATTTTTTTTTGTAAGCTCTTCGCGTTTCCTGAAAATCCTGTCGCTTTCATGAAAATTATGTCGCTTTGTTTATATGATAATTTTGCAAAGATACAATGCTTGCAGTTTTTTCTTCAAGTTTTACTATGAACTTCTCCTACAACCCGATAAATATTCAGTTCCTCGACAACGTTAAACGCTTCGTCCGCGTAATAACTTGCAACAACTTGCTACTCGCGCGATCCGGTTAATCATACACCCTTTACTCAAATTAAAACTGGAGCGCCCTTGAGTAGCTTGCTCGTAGCCAACAGTTCGTAGAACACGCGAAGCCTAGTCTAGCGTCGCAGAGAGTTTAGTGTTTGTTCAACATGGGGCTACGCTATATCTGATCTATGCGCATAGAAATTGCGGCGTAAGCTGCGCACCGCGGCGGGAGTAAGTCGGCAGACGGAGATTTAGATTAGACACGGATTAGTCTGGACAAAACTGCAGTGTTGGGACCCGTAGATTTCCGGATTCGACCGTTTGGTTCACGTCTGCGGATACGTCCTTCCACCGACCGGGCAAATTAGATTGGCAGAAGCACGTGTGTCGCGTGGATACGTTGTGAGACATCTTTGTCACCTCGGCTTTCTCGCCCGCGAGATATGGAGCAAATTGAAACGAGCTTTCTCTTCAGACAAGCTTTGATCCATGTAGAATGAAGTTTCGGGTCAAGATAGAGGGAAATTCAGTAACGAAAGTTTGTCTGACTTGCGAATTTTGACCACTTGAAAAGCGTTATCTGACTAAAACTTTGTTTCAGCTTTAAATTAATTAACACTTCGACTGTCAGCTTATTCAATTTTCTGAGACCATTAAAACAAGATAAACACGAACCAATAAGTTTCTGATAATCCGAATGACTGAGATAACGTTGTTAGGAAAAAGTGTACAAACACGATATAATACTTTGCAAAATTTGATACAATATGATATTTGTAGCATAGTTCGATCTGCTGCGTTTGCCAGGAAAAAAATATATGAAATTCGCGTGACAGTCAATGAGTCAAATGAATAGAAATGATTTGTTTGCCTGGATGAAATTTTGCTCTAGATGCCAGTGAATAAAATTCGATTTTTCTTCTGTCGTAGATATCACTGGACAAATTTTCCTCTAGATGGAATTTTCCCCTGACGATGCGATAATTGTCACCGATTCAAATTTCCCATGGATAAAATTTTTTCCTCTAGTGATAACTGGAATTTCTTCCTAGAGATGTGATAGTCGTCGGTGAATGAAATTTCCTCTAGATGAAATTTTTCGCTAGCAACGTGACAGTCGTTAGTGAATGGCATTTCCATTGAATGAAATTTTTTCTAGCCTTGCGATAGATATCAGTGAATAAAGTTTCTTCTAGCGGTGGAAAAAATCTTTTTCGCGTACAATCGCAGCGCAGCTTGGAAAATATTCTTTTCCTAAATTGGCGAGTAAAAATTGCCTCTTTTTCTTCGATTTTTCCTACATGAGAACATGTTCGAACTCGTTAACGAGAAACGATCCATAAATTGGAACGTGGTGAAATCAGTACGAATTTAGACTGGCAAAGAATCGAATACTTCCGGCTAATGATAGATCGATTAACTGGCAGTAAATCGATCCACATTAATGCAAATGGAGCCAGGTCTGATCGCGTTACAACCTCCAGTACACTTACATCGCTGGCTGAACGTATAAATCAGTCTTAACAACGTCGAATCGCAACGTCTAACGTAAGGCCTGTCATGCTTGACCCTCACCCTGAAAACATTTATGTAACATCCTTTAGATTCAACTCTTGGCTATTTTGCGCCTCTAACAACATAAGCCAAATATTTGATTCGGCCGTCTAATCAGAATTGATCAATCAATTCATCACCGTGAAATGATTGATCACCACGATCGATCAATTTCATCGACCCTCGATATCTTCTCATAATGTTAATAAAATGAACCGTTTCTGCCCAGTTTGCATAGAAATAAAATTATCCTGCGAAACTTTGTTCCTCTTAAACGTATTTTGGTTATTTTTATAATTTTCAAAATATTACAATGTAAATGATACAAGCGAGGATATTTCTTAGCCTTTTGTCGATTATTTATTCGCTTGATCATAGTAATCTTAATAATATACAAAAGTTGGGCGTTTTCTATTTCTCAATAGATGTATTTAAATGTTAGAATTAACGACTCGAAATTTAATAGACACTTTGAATGACAATAGTTATAACTGCAGACTATGAATTTTTATGAATTTTTTATCAACTGGCGACTACCGAAATTCCTTTGTTTGCTGTATCGTATAATCCCGTCTGTGAACTTCGTAACAATCAAATACGGACTTACATTTTTACAGAACGCCACTTGACGAAATCTTGTTATTCTCTATGCAATTTGCTCTCTGAACGTTATAAAAAATGCGAATTTCTATTATATTTTCCCGACACACAACTAAAGAAATTCTTCTATTTGCAATATAATTTGCTCTCTGAACTTTATACGAGCTAGCAGATGAATCTCTAAATGCCAATTCCCCGATCGTCTCGTTAGTACGAGAGTAACCATTTGCATAGTAGCAAAATCAATTGGAAAGCGCGTATCTCTCGATATCCATCGAAGCATAGCTTTCAAACTTGATCAACTTCCGTGCACAACAAACTGGAAACAAGCCGCGGTATTTATACCGTAGCGCTCAATTTCCCTGCAAAAGAATGCAAAAGAAACCGCAAAACCGCGAAAGCCAGTATCCAGAATGGAGTACATCGGCAACTTTCTTCCCCCTTGCAGCCCTCGGTCCTTTCCTCGTGGCCGCGTGTGGCTAAAGTAAACAAAGAGAGAGCTCGTTGCAATGCAAATTCACGACGGTTCTCGCGATTACAAAGCCATTAAAGAGCAGCCTATGCAAATGAGAGCGCGTTATATCCCTCCCCGTTATCGTTTTTCTCGCGCTTCTCTCTTGTTTCTTTTTTCCCTTTTGTCCTTTTCTAACTCTTGGCCGGGTTTTCCTCTTCAGCTACTACTTGGCAACGACGGAAGAGGAGTCGGCGGTGCAACATTTGTACAGGATATCCACGAAGACCGGTGGAGGGCGGAAACCAAAGTGTTTAAGCTGCGGCATCGTACGGGAAACCGATAGGAACCGGTGCCTCTATAATACCGCGAAATTTTCCACGGATCATTCGCATTACGTGCTCACTTGCGCCGGACCTGGAGTGCCTGACATCGTCATTTACAACAAGGTAAGTTTAAACTACGTATGGGTAACGCGTAGAAAGTCGTACACTTGAAACATTTTGGTCGCAGGATGTTTAATTCCAATTTTTGAAATTTTACTGTCAACACACTTTATCGATCTATGCAATATAATCTAATTTTATGAATTTCCTCTGCTGTTTGTTTCGTGGAGTTAACTAATTATGCCACGATAAAATTTATTCTGAGAAAGATGATATTTATGATTGATATATTTATTTATGGTGAAGTAATCTTGTTATCTAAGGACTCTATTAGCCTCAATCCGATCGAGTATCAAGCTACAGATAAAATAGAGAAATTTCCGCCAAATTGATAAAGAGACTATCGCGATTAAATCTCATAATAATATTTAACGCCTGCAGTCTACTAATGGAGCACAGAATCAAAACGGTAATTAACAGCGTAATTAGTATCGAATTAATCATAAACTAACCACTGACTGTAAGCGGTGTTTGTATCCATAATTCGTTGCGTGTATGCAGCGACTATAGAGTCGGCGTTAGAAATAAAAGGATTAAAAAGTTTCAAATTGAAATCCACGTTTGAAGGAGCGGAAAATTCTTCGATATAACAATACGACAATAGGTGAACGGAAGAACAATTCGTGTTCTTTCGAAATTTTGCTTGGTATCTCACTCTTGCTTCACGCCTCGACAAAATTGGCAGACGTATTTCACCGGTGATATTCCATCTCTGAAACCCGAAAGGTCTCGAATCCATTTCAACTGCCGCGAAAATCTGTTTGCCATGGATTCGCCGAATTTTAATCCCACACATACGACATAATTTTCCCTAGCTACGTTTCCCTCTATAACTCACGCAAATATATGTATTTCGTCGTTTCCCACTGGCAGCTCCCTTCGGCTGACTGAATAAACGAACTAGCTGACATGTTTCGCGTCGGTTCTTCGCTAAAAAAAACGCAAACCAGTCTGGTAGAACGGCGATGACGCATTCCTTTAAAAATTAATCAATTGTTGTGTACAAAATTTTCCAGCATTTCTACCGCTCTTTACGAGTCACGGTATAATTATTACGTTTGTACGGCACTCGTTCTTCCAACCCGTTAATTTCAAAGTAATTTGGAAAATCGTAACACACGCGAACAAACAATAACAGCAAGGAATAATTAAAATCTTGCGAAGATGTTGATTATCAGCGAACAATGGATGTTAAGTCCATTGATATTTAGATCTTTAGAAACGCGTTTGCAAAGCAATTATGATTTTATTCGCTAAAGCGCAGCATAAATTGAAAGGGAACCAATGATCAAAACCTGGCCTAAATTCTGACGTCTGAGCAACAAGAGCGGCGAGAACGAAGAAAGAAATGCTAAAGAATTCGATTTCTAGGATCGTTCGGTGCATAAGCAACGGCCACCGATAAATCGTCGATCCTCCATGGGCCGAATGATTTGTCAGTGTCCAGGAAGCGGTGGCGTTCGGGCCACCTCGACGGTTCTCTATCTCTGTTTTGTGCTGGCGCTTATTGTCAAAGAGGCACCTCCTCGTGGGAAAGCGAGGCGAATAGACGCGACAGATTTAAACGCGCGAGTAGAACCGGCAACCTGACTATCCGGTACCTCGATAACCCGAAGTTCCACCGCCGCCACTAAAACCTTCTTTACCTCTCAGCGCATCGTTCGCAGAATTTCAGCCTGGCGAGCTTTATTCAAACGATCTGTCTCGTCTCTAACCATACCGGTGCTACCATCGAATTTATTTGGAAATATTGAACTTATAGGAAAATAAAATATTGAAAGTCGGATTGTAAATCCTGGCGATTCCTTCCGATCTTATTCCTTAATACCTTTCCTGCCTGGAACTTTCTAGGATTTATTTCACTTTCCACGGATAATATCGTAAAAGAGATCGTAAATGTCTTTTAATGTTTTTGATTTACTACGATTCACTATAATTACGCAATTGAACGAAATAAATTGATAAAGTCGACCGTGAGTTTTGACAATTCTCTTTCCATCTTACGCTTCTTAATCATTTCCATATAATTTTTATCCGTTGTTTTTCTCCTCCGGCATTTGCTTCTCCTTTCTTTGGGTAATATCGAGAAAAGATCGTAAAAATGGTTAATTTCGATCGATGTTATTACGAATTTAATAGAATCGAGATTCCTGATGTTTCCTAGCGTTTCTCGGTGAATCTTCGTTTCAACCATCTGTTTCCTTTCAACGAGTGGTATTCTACGATAGGAAGTTTGTAATTTTAATTGAATTTCGTAATTTCCATAACCCTGGCCAACGTGGCCGCTATCTTAGCCCCACGAGCAGCTTTTTCTCGTTCTTCGCGGCGGGTTTCATTTTCTCCGAGCATATTTAAAAGCGTGGAAAGTTTATTTGGAAATATTCAAACGAAAATTGAAGTTATCGCAGTTTTGTTTCGTCCCTGCTACCGGCCTCTCATCCTCCTTCTCGTTCAACTCTCGACCGATCGAATTTTAATTTAATTTCTTAATCCTGCTCGTTTAAACTCGCTTCACCACCGTCTTTTGCTCCGTCGCCAGCGAAACGTTTTATTGCTCTCTCCTTCTTTTTCGCTCTGTTTCTTTTCACTTTCCGCTCTCTTCTGCCGGGGCCTCTGAAAATTTCTATGAAAGTATTAAAATTTAATTGTATACCTTTTAGCGAGAAATACGTAACGAAGAAGGGAACGACCGAGGAGGAAGGATGGCGGGGTTGTTATCCAATGAATTCTAAAATTATCGCTTTTAACCGTATCACGAGCATCAGCGAGAATGAATAGAGTATTAAACAATCAGGTTATATGCTTTATAATCGTTTAACAAATCGCCAGCAACAACCTCTAACGGTTCGCTGCGAGGGAAATACGATACCGTTATCAGTTCGTCGAATTAAATAAATTTTCCCGCCGTTTAACAAACAGCAAACACGATCCGACTAGCTCAGCCATTTTGTTCCACCTCCGCGATCACGCGTACACGAGTTTCGATGTCTGACAACGATTACGTGCATACGTAATGGCATCACTGCGTTATTCGAAATCGATACACGCTGCAATTTTTAGTTTCATACTTATTTACTTTGTAAAAATTTATTCCACGGCTTTTCCTTTTTACAGGAATTTTCTTCGCTCTGCTTCTCGATCAATGCTAGTTCGCTCAAAGGATGGCTTTTGAAAGTGGTCTTTGGATTATTTTGTAGAATTTGAGCGCAATTATCATTCGACTGTTTCTTTAACCCAAGCTTCACGTTCGTTACACTCCACAGTTACGATTATGCGTAATTAATAGAACGTGGATTTTTATGCAGTTGTGGGAATTTTGAAAGTGGAAAATTATGGAACACACACAGCATGGAAAGATATATAAGATATTGGAAGTATAGCGCTTGCTATAATACTTGGTAGATGAAAGAATTTTCTACCGAGGTTCGTTACACTTCAGAGTTACGATTATGCGTAATTACCATAACGCGGATTTTTATGCAGTTGTAGGAATTTTGAAAGTGGAAAATTATGGAACACACACAGCATGGAAAGATATATAAAATATTGGAAGTATAGCGCTTGCTATAATACTTGGTAGGTGAAAGAATCTTTTACCGAGGTTCTACCTTCTTAATTATATTCTGGAAGATATGAATTTGCATAAAAATCCTCGGTCTAGTAATTAATTACTTTACCACAATATATGAGCAATTTTATTTTTTTTAAGCAAATTCACTTACTGCATAGCGGTAATAAAAAGGATGTTTCATTCAGCTCTTCGCTCTGCTTTCATAGAATAAAATATTTCACTTCTAAAAACAATGATCTGACCAAGTATACAGGCTGACGTTTTTCAACGTTGTAATTTGATAGTTTGTGCTGTGTTTCATAAATATGAAAATTATATGCGCTCTAAAATATCAAACGGATATGGAAAAATACGTGAAATTCAAGCGAATTCGTAACTGATTCGATATAAAGAGAGAAAATGAATTTGTCCGCCTAATGCTTCAGTCGTGCTTTTTTATTTTTCAATATCATCGAAACGTAAAGTTTCCTTTCGATAAGAAATGTGAGTATTCTATTACATTCCAAAATATCAAATAGGTACAAGTTCACAAGAATTACAGCTCGAGTTTCCTCTGACAACTACCATGGTATTCCAACGATGAAAGTTTCATCCGCGTAGAACTCGAAAACGTTTCCTCGCGCCTCCATTCCAACACTCGAACTCGCACGCTTCCAAAACACTTGCGTATCAACTTTCGATCTCCTGCTCCCCTGCCCCTCAACTTCTAATAGGTCAAACGGAAACTTTCAGTGCTTTCTCAAATTCCTTGCAGCCGTTGCAATTTCAATAAACAGTTTCCCTCGTTTCCCTTCTAAGTTTCGGCATTCGATTTGTGTTGCGTATCAAAGGTACAAGGGAAACCTGTAAAAATGCCACAGACGTTTGTCAATTACCTTTAGCCATATCAAGGTGTTCGCCAATCGAAATGTGTTATTATGCCGCGAATATTTTCATAAAGATCATTAAGGAAGTGGAACCTAAACAGAAATCTGTTTATTCATTAAATGTCATAGCGTGCACTCCGTTTTGGATATTCTGTATGTGTTCGTAAAAGTTGGTATCGAACTTGAAAAGTGCATAGTGCTGGCCAAAATCAGCAAAAAGATCCTAGTAAACGCCGGTCCGAAAACCATTAGTTTGCAAGTTACGAGATGCTTGGCGCATAAAACTATAATTTATAGCGTGCAGCTTCGTTGAATGAGTTGATACAACGAATCGTAAACTGCTGCCAAGTGATAAAAGAGAACTGCCGGGCATCTTGCGACACGTGCGTGCACCTACGAGCAGACGCGTGGAAGTAAGTGTGTGCCGAAACGAACGAGGAACGTATCGAACAATACAGTGACAAAAACTTGTCGTAATTTCGAAATTAATGGTTTTCAGACCCTTGCTTATTCAGATGTTTTTGCTTGTTTTAACGACTACGCTCCTGAAGCTTGGCGCCAACCGTAAACATCCTGTGGGCGCATTCTGTGCATTCTTGCACCTTTAATTTAATAAAAACACAATTTATCGCAAGACGCGTGCACTACAGCGAATTATTAAGTTTCCTGCGTTCTCAAGCGTCTTTCCGCCGACGATCCTCAAAAAAATTTATGTATTATAGCACTTTGTTAATCGGTAGGTAAGTTACACGAAACGGATACGTACCAACAGTGTCTAATTTCATTATAATTTCTTTCCCGCTCATTTTCACCTTCGCATTTCGTTGCAACCAGAAGATTCGGTTCATAAGATTCGCGACGCAATCGTACGGAGCAAAATCGACATGTGAAACATCGCGGTTCGATCTTGCTCGACCGTACACTTCTACACTTTATCGCTAAAATTAAAAATATTAAATGAAAATATAAAAAGCGGAGGATCGTACACTTAAGTGTACAGATCGTAGCATACACTTAAATGTACAGTTTTGCGTGAGTTTCTCACACTCGAAGCTAAAGTTCGTTCAAGCGTTCAAACGATGAGAGGCGTCTTCGCGAGAGAAGCATCGATTATCCTCGAGCTGGTAATTGGATTATCGCTCCTGGGTAGGTGTCGAGGGATGGCGTTTGTCTCGATTGACAAAAACGAGCATGGAAAAAGATGAGAAAAAGGGAAGAGGAGGAGGAGGAGGAAGAGGATTCGACTATTCGGCTTGTCGAGGCGGCACGATTACAGCCGATAATTGGCTTTCCTCGCGGACAAACGCTGTAGACTCTCGGAGAAACTAATTTCCTTTTCCTCGAAGGAGAACCCAGCCGGCGGAAAGTGTTCTTTCTGTTCTTGCCGTCCATTGGCGAACAATCATGGCGGACAAGGGAGGAAACACTTTGCTCGATGATGTAGGATCGACAGGGATTCCACGAGCAGGCGCGATAAGTAGCTGATAAGAATGAAATTTTTGACGGTGCTAGAGACCCGATAACGCGAACCGTGGTTTTTATGATACGCTAAACGATCGTGCGAATAAATCTAATGGTGGGAATTTAATGGCGTGAGAACGCTTCGTCGCTTATCAGAGCTTGATGATGAATAACTGAATATTTTTCGTTCTGAGTTATCATATTTTGAAGAGTCGCGAAAAGTGATTAGTCTAATGCTATTCTGCTTTCGAATGATTTATGGCGTGGGTACTTATGTCGGACCGCGTGTGTGATCAGCGAAAATCGCGCTCTTGTTCGAAGCTTATCTTTCGAGTAATAAATGATTTAATTTCACGGTAAGCAATGTCTAATTAGATGTGGAGGAAATAGAGAGGAATAGTTGAAAGTCAAGATAAATGGCCGCGCGGAGAACGAAATTTACAGAAAGAGAAAGTGAGTGGTGGAAAAGATATATAGACTGCAGGGATGTGTGAAGAAAACACAGGAAAGGAGTGGACACTAGTGGAAATAAATTGAAGTCGATTGACTGATTTATTAGATTTGTAGAAACTTGAGTTTTAGGGCCATTGATCTTTTATCATCTCGACTGTTTAATTAATTACTCAGAATGGTAATTTATATTTAGTAATCTTATTCTATTTATCTCGATGGTTCTTCGTAGCCCCTCGTAAAGTTATTTTTTAATTAATAAAAAGTTTCTTATATTCGATGGAAACGTGCCAGTAATTATTCCTTTCGATTTTACGCGAAAGATCTTTCCAGGTTTTAAAGTATCGAAAGTCTTTGTGTTTGTTAAAACGAGAACAATACTGAAACATGAAAATCGAAGGAATTAAAAACGCGGAATTCACATTTTAAATATTACAAGTTCTTACGTCCAAAGACGTCGAACAAGTGTGAAAGCAGCGAAACAGGCGCAAATCGTGATCTCCTGTGTCGAATTTACCCCGCGATGTCCCATCGGGATTCGAATATCAGAGGCAAGAAAATGAGAGTGATTCCATCAACTAATACACCAAGGTGTTGGTCTGCTCGGGCGATTTATAAATTTTGAATCAATCGCGTGGAAACTCCGGAAAAGCGAGTCGGTAAGTCTATGAGCTGACTGGAAGATTAAACGAGCAGAATAATACATTAAATTCGGCGATGGTTCTCGCCTGACGTAAGGCGTATGTACGTGCTCGACGTTGATGCATGATGGCTTAAAAGTTGGGTCATCCGTTCATAAGATTGCAGGGCAAAGCCTTCGATTTTAAGTCGCCGCGATAAGGGTTGAACTTTGTTTTTCACATGAAATTTGTCTTCCATCCTTTTAACATGATATTTCTTCATTTGGAGGAAATATATAAAACGTCCAAATAATATTCGTTAGAGTAATACGTGGAATAATTCTCTATGCTAAATGTCATTTTTCTAATTATCTTAATAAAAATATGGATTCGCATAAACATTCGCGATTTGTATATCATATGAACACGGAAAAAATGGAGAGTGTCAAGTTTCAACATTTTTCAAAAAACCAAGATATATTTTTCAATATATAATGTCACCACTTTTCTACTTAATTCTAATTACTACGTAATTTTCAACTGTTTCTTGCGATTTTGATCAAAAGATACGTCGTACGTACATCTCAATTTTTAGTATAATAAAACCAGCGTAAAATTTAGAAAATTTTTATTCGAATTCGTACGACATAGCCAGCGATAAAAAACACTCGCCAAAGCGTACGATCAAACGTTACGTTGAAAATTTTTTAAAACTGACATTGCTCGTTGTTCCCGTGGACCTTTATATTCCAAATTGAAATTGATTTGCCTCTTATCACGTTTTAATTTTATAATGAGATTCTTGTTAAAAGGAAACCCAATTAACAGATTAATCTACAAAATGTAGTCTCGTATCGTTAAATCTCGAAAATTCACAGGTCGTAAACGTACGAAACCACGAATAAGAGATAACATAAACTCTGCTGCTGTTTAGTATTCTTTCTTCTATTTCCACTGTCTCGCGAGATATATGTTCCTCGACGAAATAATTCCTCGAGGGTTCGTAAAACGAAGAAGAGAAGGCTTAAAGAGAGAAAATTGGCGAAGCTGGCGGTGGAAAGCTAGTGGACTAACTACTTAGTAGATTCTATCAAGGACAGTAGATGGTAAATCGAAGCAGTATGTGTGTGTAAGAATCGACGGGTAGGCGAAAAGTTCAGGGAATAGGAATCGCCGTGGAAAATCCTCTGGCGGCAGAAGGTGGCGCCGTGTAGTAAAATAAGGGTAAATTAAGGGTCCAAGTTCGAAGAGGTCCTCTGAGAGGATGGCGAGACGCCTTTCGGTATCGATTGAAACTTAGACGCCACTGTTTTTCTACCAACCGTTCCCACCCGCTATTTGGATAAATATTGAACGACCGTGAACCGAGAATCTTCGATAGCTTCTAATACATAGAGCACTGAGCAAAAATCTTGGGCCATCTACCAAATGGTAATACTTTACCTTTAGAGACGAGCAAAAAAATAAAACGAAAGCGAGGAGATAGAAAAATGCTCGAAACAAAAAATATTATTTGGCTAAAAATAATTATCACATTTCGGCAGCGACGATTTTTATGCAAATGACGTTGAATAATTTTTTGTCAGAGCTTTCTCTGTTACAATTTTACTATTCAGGTTATTCAAAAAAATGTCTTTCTTCTCTTAGCATGGTTTCAATGAGTCCACGCGTATTTTATAATTAGAATGACACTCTATTGAAATATTGCCATAAGAATGTATGTATTGGTGATATCAACAAAAATTATTACAAGCAAGATTTTTAATTTCTTTGCTATTTGAACGTATTCGCAAAGAATATGCAGAATACATTTTTGGTACATGTTTTGCTGACAAAGATCTTAGAACGAAATAACGAAATAATCCTAAGAAAATTGCATATTGTCCTCGCCTACAGAAAGGGAGGATCAACAAGATATTAACATAATATTAAATCTACTTTGTACGCTAGTGCCTCGTAGTTTCCTCGCGTCCTCTTCATAATAAGCGTAATGAACTCTAAACATACATTTTCATCTGTACCATTTCTCATGTATATCAAAATTCCTCAGTTTTAAACATGTAATGTCATTAAATTTAAAATAGTGTAAAATTTAATATCAAGTTTTTTTTTATATTTTTGATTTTTATGATATTTCAAACATAATGGATGTATTTGTACTGATAAAAAAATTCTATGAAATACGGTAAACGCAATTAAGAAAAACGTAAAACGATATAAAATACCGCCTGTAACACTAATATAATAAAAATGAAATTTAATTCAACTTGGAAAATTAACTTTCTCTACTTTATCTCTATGGGAATGATGTTTGTCACATTTCCATGCAATTCGCCTTTTCAGGATTCTTCGAAGTTGCTGGCATGGGAGGAGAACGAGGCGGTTTCCGAGATTATCGCGGAGAAATCGCAACCGGTGGTGCGCCGTTACAAGGTGCCGGTTCCCGGAGGATTTGAGGCCCGTGTCAGACTACTGATTCCACCAAATGCTGATTTGTCGGGCGCCACCAAATATCCCATGCTGATTTTCGTGTGAGTAATCTCATTTCTGCACACGGATAGACGGACACAGGGTAAAACCACGAATAAAATCAAGGAGTTCTAGAGGAAGGTAGTTAAGAAGTTATTATTTGAGTCAAGCTACAAAAGGTTAAGAAAATATTACGACGCTTTTGGTACTTTCTAGCGGTCGAAATAAATGGAAATTGGTTTGTGCTTAATTTAGAGACGCTCGCCATAGGAGACTCCTACGTCCATATCGTCTGTGTTATGTAAAAGATCTTAAAATTTCATTAGTACTGTAACGAGATACAACTGTTATAATTATATTGGTTACATTTAAAAACAATCTGAAAATTTATATATTAGAAGCTACAGGGTATTTATTACAAACATACATATTTAATAAAAAATCTATATAAGTAGAGAATAGACATTTTAAACATATAACAAGTGTTAAATTAATAATGATAATGGGTAATTAATTTCGGCGATCTCTACGAAATATATACTTGCGTTAAATATCTTGTAATTTCTACGAATACCCTTAGGTTGGTTTCAAACTTTACCAATATAATCCTGATAGTCGGGTCTCATAATAGTGTTAATGAAATTTCTAAACGTTTCGTATAACACGCACAATATATTCATAACAGTGTCTGCAAGTATTCGAATTTCATTATTCTATGGAAAGTTCGTAATTGAATATTAAGATGTTAAAGCTTGAGTGACTGAAATAACCCTTCCTTACTATATATCTCTCTTCTCTTTCGTTTCCTGTCTTTTTTTTTCTGTGTAAAAATAGAGAAAACGTTTAAAATCGAGCTTGATTTCCCTGGATGTTCCGTTCGCGCAGTTGTCCCTTTTTTCCGCGTATGCAAATGCTGCAGGCCGCCATGAATACGCTTTAATGTCTTCGAAGCGGATCGGAATTATTCGTGCCGAATGGAGAAAAAGAAAGAAACGCGCGCGGAAAATACTCGGGTGGCGCGTTGGCCGCGTCACTAGCAGCGTGTCATTTATCAAAAATTTTTTGCCACCATCTGCCCTATCAGTAGGTGTCGTTCGGGAATATCGTCGTGAAATTCATTCGACTCCGTGTAAACGCGCCTTCTGAATTTTGATGAATCCGCTCTGGCATTTAATTAGCGAATCGAATATGAAAATCGAGGTCTTGCGTGAAACCGTCGCGTATACTTTCCGTATGTCCCACTGATGAGTCGCATAAATCGATTAAACGAACCTTGTTCCCCTCGATTTTTCTTTGGCTCATAAGCACGCAATAATATCTTTGCCGTTAAGAAACGCAAAATGCGCAAAAAGTAGACGTAACATTTCAATATCTACAAATATTCAAAGATACGATATCCGTTGTAATATAATTTTTATTTCGAGTTATATTAATCGGGAGAGAATAGCAGAGTTAAATCCGAGATTTTTCTTGGTCGAACGTTTGTCGAGATATACGAGAGAAACGACGCAAAGAAAGGAAGAAAAACGAATAAAGTTGCGATGAATTGTTGGACAGGTTAATTGATAAATTTGATCGAGGCCGAACTCGGCCAGACGTTAATTCGAGTTTCGAAAATTGGATTGTACGACGAAACTCGTTGCAAACGAATTAGACTGTGTATAAATAGAAACGCACGACTCGATTGAATGATTGAATTAAAGTGAATAATTGAATTAGGTTTTCTTCGTCTATTCGACTGAAATTGTTTGATAATTGTCTGACATTCGTATGTGCGTGCTACTATTGGAAATAGAAAATTTACAGTCTCCAACACCCAAACGTCATAAATTCAATTATCCAACTCTGATTAAATTAAAGATAAAAAGGGAAAGGGCAAAAGCGAAACTACATAATTTCATTCGATCGTATTTTGACAAATATTATCCGCGCGATGTTATACGCTCGTAAATTCAATCAAAAGATCAAATGAAATTTATCGGAGATACCGAACCTCATTACATCGATATATTATATTATAGCAATTCATAATGACGTTACACGATGTGACAATTTATTCATTTCTTATAAATACCACAGCATATCATTTAATTATCAATTAGTTAAATTGTTGATGCATATAATTTATATTTCTCATACTACTACTTCAAAATCTTTTCCATATTAATGGCAATATTATCTATAATGGCAATATAATGTTTCGGTCTGATCAAAATTGCGTTATACTACTTCCTATAAGCTTTCTTCATGAATAAAACGTCATTAGCTTCGATAGTATTTAACTTACATTTACATAACGTGTTCGACGTTACAATTTTTTACAAATTTCCTCGAAAGTTACAAATATCTTCATTAGCTTTTAAAACGGATAAACTTCGCAAAGCAATTTCATCAATTCACTAATATTATCAGCTGTTGAATCATCGTGCAAGGAGATACTGTATGAAGAAAACACGAATCACGATAATTTGTACTGCAAATATCGTCGATTGTTCTAACAATTCTGAAACAAACTATAGACTTCAGCCTGATCTAATCCAATCTCTTCGCAATGCTATAACCCCAGGAGCAATAATCATCCACTGGAGTATTTGAATTTATCAGGAATTTTCTTGCGACAGATACGGAGGTCCAGATTCGTATCAAGTCACGGAGAAGTTCAATGTCGATTGGGGCACGTACCTTGTAACGAACAAGAGTATCATCTATGCAACGATCGACGGCCGTGGTTCCGGTCTAATGGACAACGGCATGCTGTTCGCTGGATATCGAAACTTGGGAACCGTCGAGATCGCTGATCAAATCAACGTAACCAGGTGAGCACTGTCTAGATTTCATCCATAAAAGAAGAAGCCTGGTTACTTTGCATGCTACACCATCTGATACGGTCGAGTCTATTTCGTTCTATCGTAAGGCATATCAAGCGCTGATAGAATTGTAATTTCAATTCGAGGACCGAACCTAATTCGAGCCGATCTCCTGAACAGGAAGTTTCGATCCTATAACGCGATTGTAATTCTGTTCTAAAGAGGATGTTCTAGATCGATTTACTATAAATTCGTTGTCTCTGTATCTAAGAAGAGTGTTTATTAAATGTTTAGTAAAAGTTACGAAGAACCAAGGCTATTCGCGAAACACGGGAGACTCTTTTACTCTGGTCATGGTTGCTCGTGATCGGTTTTAGGCACCGTGTATATAAAGGGCTGAGATTAATCGGGTTGGCCGTTAGAAAAACCGTGTTTGCATCTTAAACAGGATAGTGCTTTAAATTTTAAATATGCCGGGTGTAATTTGCTTTTTTCATCAGGGAATATTGGCGGTGTCAGTGATTCGTGGTGGATGTGATGGTGAAAAATGCAAATGGATTTTAATGTCGTAGTTTCATCGTGTGCCGTTCGCAGGGGCTTTGATCGCGACGCCCCTAATTTCGTTGTTCTACGATCCATTCCCTGTCACGCTCGCGCCCTCGCATTTTCTCTATTTACATGTAAAATGTCCCCGGGTGCAATTTATCGAGTACCGCTTCCGGTCGCTTTAAATGCAAAAAGACGCACTGCCCTTGTTATTCTATGCATTTTTAATGCTCGTACGTCAACAAAAGGGATGCCGATTTATATTTGTACGGGCTGGTCGGTTTTTTATGATTTCGAACGACTCTGCAAACCGATATTGCGGCCGACATCGAGATAAGTCAATTTATGACGTGCCCCCACCCGTCTCTGGCTCGTTTTCTTTTTTCCTTTCACTTTTCTCTCTCTGTCGATCGGTTGATTTATTCGATTGATAGAATGCGAATTTAACAGGTGCTGTACAAATTTAACGCCGTTCTATCAAACCAGCCAAACGCTACGCGAACGTTACACCGCAGTCAGCTCTGTAAATCGAAGTCCTCGTCAGCGACGCAGCATGAATTATCCTATTTAAAAAATGATCAAAGTTACTCTACTTTTTGACGTTCTAAAGGGCCAGGATTTTGACAATGAGTTGAAAGAAAAATTCGTCAGTTGCCATTTTTACCATTTTTGCCATTTCATATAAATTGTGCAACGTTGTGTAAAATTCTTGATCTAATTAATAAATAGATGTATTTCGTAAAAGACGCAAATTAAGCGATAAGTTAATATAATCAAAAAGATGAAACTTAGGTAGAAAATTACTCTACCTATGAAATATTGTACATTATTATATATTTCATATATTTTTGCATATTACATGCATTTTGAGTATTTTTATATCTCTGAAATTCTTCTAAATTCATAAATATCCGTAACCTAGTCATCTTTTAGAAATAATTAAAGCGAAAACGAGTGGAGAATCCATTATATCATCCTCGGTTAGTATAAAATGAATATTTATCGTAAATCCATTATCTGAGTCTCCTGTTATTTCATTAAATTTCCTATAAATGTGCAACGACTCGCAGTTTCAAGATAACCATCATAAATAAGCTAGAAGTTCTATTTGCACAGTACTACTGTACATTTATCTCCAAAGTTCTTCAAACTCGAAATTCAGAATGAATTAATTTCGAGTCGAACTGTACCAACACTGGTCGCCCGAAACTACAATAAAAACGAGCGAGATGGACAAAATTACACGTGAATTCGTGGGACAGTGATCACCAGCCAACAGAGAGGGTTAGAATGGGGCGAAAAAGTTGCCAAGCATCGTCGCGGCGCGGAACTGAAACCGCGACGCGTGCAAAATTAACGACGCAGAAACGACAGCCTCGTTTTTCGTCTCGCCCCCGTTCCCCACATTCTCCAGCCTCGAAATTCAAATGCTCCTATTTTTCTTTTGCGTCGAGCTGCTGGCTACCATAGGACGAAGAAACGCGAAAAAGACGCGATTTTTCGAACAGCGCGAACAACAGAGTAAATGGTTGTGGGTTTCTTAGAATTCCCAGTGCAGCTAGCTAGCGAATCTAATTATATGGGAACCGTTCCGTCGTCGTGCCAGACGCTGACTTATCGCCAGCCGACGCGGTAATCCGCTAATCCACCTAACAAACTAGCGCCACGACGAAACCTTACTACTCCAACGAATTCGAGTCGCCGCGATGAGTCTCCTTTCTTTCGTGATTAATTTGGAATTAGTTTGGCACAGTCTATGGGTCTATTGATTGTTGCTGGAATGTTGGGGAAAATTTATATTTTATTATGAATATTTATAAACAACTAGTTAATTAATACTGAAATAACTAAAGTGACTAAATTATAATTTTCAATCCTTATCCCTAATATTAGAGTCTTTTATTTCTTGACATCACTTTCATTTCAATCAAGAGGAAGCCTTGTACGATTGGAACGAGAATTCAACAATTCTCGTGTTTTCCTCACGCTTGAGAGATTTTCTACTGATCGAAAGATACAATCCGATGGAAAAGTGTCGCAAGAAACGCGACAGAGTTGAGGAGGTTGCCTAAACTTCGAAGAATACATCTTTCAACAGCCAGCCAATGTTCTCTTCTCCCTGATATCTCCAAAATTAAATCATGTACCCTAAACGATCTTCGTTTTCTCGATCCCATTAATCACCAAATGTATACCCCCCAAAGGGGCTTCCTCTAAAATTCGAGCAGAAGAAAACAAGAAATCGATCAGGGGTAGTAAAATCGATAGAAGCGACAGTTTATCGGTCAGTTGCACGAGGAGGCGCTTATCTTCCGGCAGTTATTGATTCCGCTTCGGTTATCTTGAAGGAGGATCGCCGTCGAAACGGCGGACGGATGCACGCGGAGAACCGTGAGGTATATTTCGTGGGTTGGTATTCAGCGTTCTATGGTCGAACAGCGCTTCTGTTGGCCAACTTAGAAGCTGGTATCCACGTTGCAATGTTTTGCTGGCGCGTCGCAGCGCGTTCAGCCAGTAAAAAGCGAGTCGTGAAATTGGAAGCCAGCCAAGCGATTGCGGAATCGGCTAGCTCTCTTTAACCTTTGGCCTATTGCACGGGGTGTTGTCGAGCCTGCGTCCCTGTCACCATCCTCCAACCCTCTTTATTTCATTCTTTGCCCCTCTCGTTCCTCGATTCTTCCTTCTTTCGCGCCTAATTTTTTACCCCTCTTTCTTCCTGTCCTTCTTCTTTACCCTTTTTATTTTCTTTCATTTTTCATTCGTTATTTTCTATTCCCCTTGCTCACTGTCTTTTTTTTTCCAAGCATAACTCCACACCCACACTTTTTTATCGACGTTTCTCATCCCCCAGTGTCGCCCCTCTTTCAGATTTGCTTCTTCCCTCCCTTTTTCTTTTTTCTTCTCTTTCTTCTTTCCTGCTCCTTCGGCCGATTTGCGATCCCTATCAATCTCTCTCTGTCTGTCGTTTGTTCTAGCGATGGGAATGACATCCTCGCGATGGATTCCGACAGGAAATGGTTGATAGAATCGATAAATAAAAGAGCTTCTTCGGAGGGGTTATCTTCGAGAAAGTAGGAAGATTTGTTGTTACTAGATGGCGGATATATATGGGGATTCGTATTTTTAGGGGCATTATTTATATAATGGAACGTTGTTTAACGTATTCAATATTAAATCAGGTGCTATAGTGTAGACAGGGATAATTGATTAAAGCGCTTATTACATAGATTGAAAATTAACTAGTTTAGAAAATTCGAAAAGCTCTAATTTTGTAGAATTTATCGTGCAAAAAGGAAGAGTACTGGATTGGATTTGAGAGCCGTAGCTTGGTTCAGTTGCTGAAACTCCGTGTATATTCCGGAATATATTCTAGATTATTATCGACGTAGCAGCAAAAGACTAATACAAAGATGACCAGTACTTGTATACGCACAATCAATTTGAAATTTTCTTTCCACCAGTGTAATATTTTTATCGACGAAACAAATCTCTGCTTGAAAATTCTAATTTTGTCTTCGTGAAAATAGGAATTTGCATAAACATCTCTAGTCTGATTATTACATTTTCTGTAGAATATCAAATATTTTTGAGGCTGCATCTCCTGTTTTCATTATATTTTATTTCATATATGTATATATATACTCTATTCATCATAAAATATTTTTGCGCCATAGTATTCCGTATAATATTTTTTTGAATGAACCAAATTTCTTCTATTTCCCGAATTACGTAGCTTCATAAAAATAGGAATTTCCACAAACATTCACGGTCTAATTATCACGTTCATTATAAAATACTCAGTATACCAGCAACTATGTCGTCTCTTGTTTTCGTTACATTCTCGTAATTACGGAAAAATTCTGGCTAATCCCTGAAAGGGTACAATTAAATAATTCCTAAAAATGTTGCACGTTTATCCGCGAAGAAATGGGTCGAATAGAATTTCCAGAAGAACCACCAAATTAGTTTCATCAGTATCTAGCTTGTGTCGTGGTTTCACGCGCCCCTATTCTTCCACCCTTGTCAGCTACTCTGGAACTCGTTTTCCCAGTGGTTTTTTCCCGGCCTTTGTTCCGTCATCGAACCAACGATGTTGCTGTTCCTGGTACGCTTGATCGGTGAATAACCGACCCTGTGATCGAGAGATAAATTCTTTTTTCCATCGGGGCTCCGAGATCCATTTAGGTGCGGATCGAAGGGGATGAATATTACGTTTACATCGGGGAACGATGAATTCGACACGATGTCTCTACATGAATAGCAGCGGGGTTTCGTTCCAGCTTTCATTTTAGAAATGGAGCTTGTTATCTGCTTTTCACGATGAACACGAATAGGGATTTTATATAACTAAACTGTTGCGCTTATCTAATAATGTTTAATGCCTGAAACTTCGCGCGAACTTACACGCGAAAATATCCGAAGAACGAGCGCCATTTCTCGCAGCAACTTTTTCATACTTTCGTTAGAAGATAATGAAGTTGTTAAAAAATATCTGGCAATACAGAAACTAGTGTTCCAAGCGAGTACGACGGGCTTTAATTTTCCGCTTTTGTGTCGCTAATGTTGCTAATGTCTATCGATCGAAATTGATTTGTTGAAGGTAATTGTGGAAAATTGGAAGATTGTAAAATTGATTTTCGATGAGAAACTCGTTACGACGAATAGTTATTGCCAAAGTTCTAGCGAACAATCGAGGGACAGGGCAACGGATCTTCGAAAAAATCTATCCACCCTTAATTACGAATCGACATAAAATGGATCGTGGCTCGTTAGAAATATTATTACGTAAATGAGAAACGAATCACCATCGTTTGCACGAGCTCTGATTATCTTCGACTGTAGCATCTCCATTTAGATGCATAAAACAATAATGCGAAAAGTCGCAGGCATAGAAATCTCGCGTAGTCGGAATGTTTAACGAGAACTGCGAGCAGAGACGAAGAACAGAAAGCGAAACGAGATCGAGGTACAGAGAACTAAATAACATAAAGAGCGAGTAAAAAATGACGCACGGGAAAAAAGCGCGGGAAAAGGAATACGAAGTGTGAAACAAGTGTGAAACACAGGTTGAGAGAGAGAGAGAGAGAGAGAGAGAAAGCTACAATATAAGAATGGAGAGGAAGAAAATGGATGAGACAATTAACTGAGAGTGACACGTTAATAACGAGAACGAATTGAAATGTATTATTGTTACATTTAAATACAGTATCAACTGCAAGGATTTTCTGGTGCGGATGTATTATCTCTCTCGCCTGTCTTCCCTCCCTTTGATCTCTGTGCGTCTTCAACATCTACCAGACCGGCGTCGAAGTTAATTACACACAGTGCCACAAAGTGGCACGAACCGGTGTCGGAAACAGTTGAGTACACAAGCTACGTCGAATACGATTATTCGCGACGATAAAAGATAGTCCTTTGATTGTTCCGTTTCACTTCATAATGACAAATATGATGTTTGAATAATCATCAGAAGAATAAGCAAAGGGTAGTGGGAGTTTCTCTCGTGTCCCTTTCGCTTCGATTACGCTGACTGTCGAAAGTTTTCAGCGTAAGTTATAGCTCTATCCCGATATAAATTATCGAGTTATTCGAGTTGTTCTTGATTAATTTTATTTTTTTATTTTAAATGAATTTTTAATTTGATTAATTTTTAAATTAATTTTATTTTTGATAGAATTTTTCTTGCAAAGCTTTCGTATAAAGTACGCAGATTTCTAAGGAAAAATATGGTGCATATTAGCAGCGTATACTTGTGCAGTGAATTCTTATTTTCAGAAACTTTTTGTCTCAACGATACGACACGGTTTTTCTTTAATTGGAAACTTTTAGCAGCCACGAAACATATTTTCTAACAAGACAAGAAGATCCACCGTGACTAATGTCTAGCTCGACAAAGGCAAAGATCGCCGCGATTGCCAGAAATGGACAAAATTTGAGAACACTAAGAATCGTACACGAAAGTGTTTAAAAGAGATCAGACTGAGACCACATTGCGACAAGCGATCTTCCAAATTTCTTATTCCACGATGTTTGCTGACTGTGTTTGTCTGACGATGTTTGATGAAACGAGATGGCTGATCGCTGAATAAGAATGGAGCGAAAATCGGCGACATCGTAAGCGACTAGAAGGAAAAGAGGAATGGGCGGTTAATACGAAAGAAAGAAAAGATTGCCGCCAGTTGGAAAAAAGAATATTTTTGCGGCGGATCAATTCAGCCGAGGCAACCGCCTTTGGTTGGTTGTTCCGTTAAAATGCGGGATCACAATGCCAGCGGCGGATAGGGGTGAAATATTTCAGCGCGATGCTCGAGGAGATGGAGAGGACGCGTTCGTCGGAAAAAACGACGGCTCGATTATTTTCGAGAGCCTCGGATTTCAATTTACCATGTTCACCCTCTGCTCTCTCTTTCTCGTGTATTTTCTCTTTTATTCGATCCGATGTGTGTCAATTTGCGTATGTCGAAGTAGCTCTTAATTGAAAAAGGAAAGAGAAAGGGAAGGAAATAAAATACAGGAACGAGTGGTAAAACAAGCCGGCAGAGAAGAGTGGAGGGAAAAAACCGAAAAAAGAGTGGCGGCGTGAAAAAATAGGGGGCGCGAGAACAAACTTAACCCTTGTCGCACGATGTTTGCGATCGACTCTGCCATCCAGCGCGATTGCTTTCCTGACCTTGACTAGTATTTAATGCGAGAACCTTCCCTTTCTTTATTTTTTCGAGGAAGATAAGAGAAAGATAACAGATACGAAAAATGTTATTAACGGATGAAGATTTTGGAATGTGAAAACTTAGTTATACATTATACTTGGTGATTTTAAGAAGTCGTTGGCCCGGAAATTGTGTAGTGAGAAAATATAATATGATACACTTTATGAGATATTACGTACTATGATCAACTTTCCGAAACATTCTGCATGTGTAACGTATTTGGAATATAATATGAAATCTGTCTTCTCGTATTTACATGTAATTTACAGCCATGTTTCATTCCAGAATTGAAATTCAACATAGGTTTCTTTCCACGTATAAACCGCGCGATGAAAGATACAAATCCGAAATAGAAAGCATAGTACGGTAAAAAAAATACTAAAAATTAATAAAACCACGCATTAAGGTGTAACAAACACTATTTGACAAGAATAGACAAAGAAAGATATACAACGAATGAGCGAATTAATTTGCAAGTGAATAAATTTTCACGTACGATTTTTAGTAATGTTTTATCGACTTTTCCAGCAATTATTTTTTATATTTATATTACTTACTTACAGACTGGTTGTATCGTCGAATAATCGTCAAAAAATCATCGTACAATTTTGTCTATTGAGTGGCGAACTGTTCATCGTCGCAAGGTTAGAGAAGCAGATAGTCGAAGGGGTCGAAAGTGCTCGAAAGTTTGGAAACTTCGTTGATTTCCTGAAATTACCGTGGCAGAGATTTTCGTGTTAGTCGAGAGTGATCGTGCCAGATTCGTACGCGAACCTAATTCCCCTATGAGTTAAATCAGGTATTCAAAGGTGGAATCTCGTAGATCCTAATTAAAGAAAAACCATTCCGCGAATCAAAGAAACCAAACCTTCTCGATTCATTCGTCAGGGTTGGAATAGGGGTTCCGATACGTCAATCGGCCTCAGGCACGAAAGCAGCCGAGCTTTCGAAACTTTGATTAAACTCCAGACCACGCTAGGCACTTTAAACTAACGATTCTCTTCGATCATGCCTGCTAAGTGACGAGGAATGGTAATTCACGATCTTTCCGCAATTTTGTTCTACGTGAAGATTATTTTTAGATGTGACACCGAAACAATAAGGGAAATTGGTCTATGTGGTCTGATTAATTTTGAGAAACGAGATTGTTCGCCTATGGTTCTTTCTTTCCTCATTTTCTCGTTCATTTTTCTTCGAGATTAGAATTGTTGAGGTAATCAGAATGACCAATTCGTAATTTTTCATGCAGGGATGCGTTTTGGAGGATCTGAATGATTTTTTTTTTTAATATTTATCGCAAAATATTTAAAATTTTTGTAGAAATATTTTGTAAAATATATTCTATTATCTATAATAAATATATTCTATATATTATTTTGTAAAACAATTTCTTCGGTAGAATATAAGTTTTGCAAGAGAAAGGATCTTCATCTTTTCATCATTTTTTTTTCTCTACACGACAATCTTTTGATAGAAATTTTCCTACGATATTAAACATCGCTTTGTCCATTAAAACGAAAGCACAGAAAAGAATGGGAACATCTTATTCGAATATTTTGTTGAAAATTTTACGTTTTAGTCGTCCAATATTAAACGCGCTCAAATAACTACGGGTCCATTTGACTCTTAGCACGATACAGAAGCGAATAAGATCGATCGAGAATGGCGAGGCAAAGTGGAGCGTGGCCTTATTCGCGAGTGACTCGTTAAAGATCGAAGACAACGCGCATTGTCCGAAAAAAAAGTGAAATTCTATAGGTGAGAAAATCGATGCTCGATGCTGAAAGCTTAGATTCTGAGAGGAAAACGAAACACGAGAGGAAAAAACCGGGGAAACATTGGTAACTGTAGAAATAGAGTTTAACGGAGGTTGACTGGCCGATTTACGAGGTAAATAAATTTCGTGAAAAAAGAGATCCATCCAAGCAAGAGTCTGCTATTTCTATGGGTATCCGTGTGTCCACAGTTCCCTATGGAACCATTATTATTATCGAACACGCGAAACGCTACGAGACAATGGTCGTGGTGGAGATTCGAAGAAACCGGCTCCCTTTTACCCCTTCCGACCGGAAATCGCGTATTTTCTCTGGCAGTGAGGATGTCGATTGCGTCTTCCAGTTGACCAAGCGGAAATTTACAGCAATACTAACCATCCTTTAGTTTCGTTCAAAGTTCGATGCGGCGCGCAACTCCTTTTGTCATATTTCCATCATTTTTCTTGTCATTGTCAATTGCGAGGAAAAGTTGAAGATGATAAGAGAATCATACCGTTACGTCAGTTTTATATTTTTGTCGCAATTTTCGCTCGACTCTTGTTGTTACATGTATTTCTTTGTTTTATTACGGAGTTGTAACATAATATTCGTCCATTTTCTTCGTTCCGTGGTGTAACGTCATCTCTCCGGCGCTTTATCAATTCCACGTACACAAATATTACGTATCATTTTAAAAGCTACATTTCAGCCAGTCATTTCGATGAAAGTTCGTTACGATGCGCCCAATACCTTTTTAATGAAATTTTAAACACGTTGTTATATATAAAAGGAAGGAAATTTTCGATATATTTCGGTTTTATCGAGAAGGGAAAAATACGTGGGAAAATTATGGCCATCGTATAATAAATATCGGGTAACGATATAAATTCTTCAACGTTTGCAATTCTCTGTGTTTTACAACCGGTATAATCATATTTCGGTCTCGGTAAAAGTCAACATTAATTTCGTCAAAAGGTATTTACAGTGCTAGGCCATAAATATTAGGGCATCTCGTGATATCATTTACAGTTAGCATAAATTGAATGTTTTTCGTTGTTTTTATTTTCTAATTATTTTATTATAGCTTTTATCATTTTATTTTATTATAAATCTGTTATTTTACGCGCATCATATTCCAATAGACGTAACCAACACAATACAAAAATACAACACAAAATAAATATAAAAATGTTTTTAACGATGTTTTCCATGTATATCCCAATATTTATAATCAGTAGCGCTTTTGTTCTAGATAATTATAAAAAGGAAAAAAGACAAATAAATTCAAATCCCTCGTTTCGAGCATATCCGCGAAAGGATTAAATCAAACCCATTCTCATATTCTGTGTCACAATTCAAAACGCTAAGACGGTACAAAGGAGGGAAAGGAAGCTTTTCTCGGACATGTAGCAAAGCAGACAGGACATCCAAACTCTGCTAGTTGGCAAGTAGAATGTCCTGTCGCCAATCAGACGCGGGTCTCGCGTTTAAAGTAGCCTTGACACCATCGCATGGCCCCAGGGTACGACGTCGTGCAGAAATCACAGAGATACACGTGGACAGGATGTCTCGGTCCGGTTCCCAAAGGACTATGACCCCAGCGTACAGGACCTTAAACTCCCACCGCACCCTGCACCTCTTCTCCCTCCGCACTGCGTCACTCTGACTACAACTGGATCTGGGTTAGCTGGTAAAATCAAAGTCCACTGTATGCGATTTCTATATTCCCAAAATAGAAGTTTCCCGAGACGGATCTCTGTATCCCAGATCTTTCTTTGGAAGCTGTCCAAACGTATACTTTTCTGCTTTATATAAAATGATGCAAAAGTGATTCCGATACTGGCATTGTTTGCGAAACAATTTTTCGGTGTAGTACAAATAGAAACGTTAGATCGATAGTTTTTATAAGATTTTATTTATAGAGAGCTTCGCTTTTTGCTTTATTTATTTATTTTTTAATGTAACTGTATATTTCGAACGTATACTCCTGCTGTATACAGAGTGATGCAAGAGTAACGCGATAGTAGCATTCGATGTTTGGAAAGCAATTTTTGGGAACAGCTTGGTTAAAAATTCTAGCACGGATCAATATTTCTTATATGATTTTATTTATAAAGAGTGTCACTTTTTACTTTATCCAGTTTTTTCTAGAATGCATTTGTCCAAACGTATATTTCTGCTACGTACAGAATGGTGAACAAATGACACGATACTATAAACATTGGATATTTTGAGGAACAGTGGGAATAAAAATATTGGTGTGGATAAAATTTCCTTGGTAAAAAATGTGTATTACATTGATATTAAATTTGTTAGGAAGAGTAGCAGTTTCGATACAAAGCGTATTAAATAGAAAACTAGGGGTAGTTTAGTACAAATTAGGGAATTCGTTCTTCTATTCATCCCTAGGGGATTCGTCCCTAATTCCCTCCCCCCAGTAAATTATCTCCATTAAACGAACGAATTTACGAATAGGATAATGAGCGCTGTGCTATCCACCATTCACGTTGAACATATTTCGTTAAATGAACATTTAAATAAAACCTAATCCTACATTGTCCACGATTATCTACGTGTAAACAAAACATCAAAATCGAAACTATATTTTCCCATAGTCCATACCCATCAGGTTAATTAACAAGAATAATAATTACCTGCTGCGACGACGAAGAACACAAACTCACAGGAAACTACATTACCCCAGAAGCGTATAAAACAGCGCAAAGTTTCAAATTAATTCCTGCAGCCCCACAAAGATTCCACAGAATCGTATATTTCTCACATCATCCAAGGAAAGAACAACGTTACACCGTCTAAAAGGCTCACAAAGAATCTCGCGTCCCACTTTCCCATCCTCTCTTTATAAACTTCTTTCCCATCAACAACCGCGTTTCCATGTTCACAAGGTTGCGCAAAGAGAACAACGAAAGAAAGAGAGAGCGTATCGAGAAGAAGGTAATACACGGGGAAAACGTCTAAATGGCCATTAAGCTACCACCAGCCGTAAACACAGAGTTCGGCTTACCACTATCTAACAGAAAGTAAGGGAGATAAAGGGGAAAAAGGAATAGGGCGATGTTAAAATTTGAAAGCGCGTCGCGATCCTCTTAGTTACCTCGGCTCGCTCGTAAAAATCGTTTTTAAAGGATAGTCGTGGTAAAATAAATGTCGTCCGCTGGCCTAAGTGCTCCACCAGGTAGATGCATTATGCATCCGAGTCCGAGTGTCCTTCGAGCCTCGAGGAAGATGGATTTCGCGGAAGTGAAAGGGGATCCTGTGTGTCTGGCATCCGGTGAAAAATAGATACAACGGATCGAGTACCTGTCCTCTTCTCCGGCAGCTTGTAAAACACGTGTCCAATTTTTGTAACCGCATGGCCGATGAATCTAGCTGAAAATTCCCCACGAACGTTCGAGCGATAAAGAAGATGGATCTAGGACTGCGATCTGGCAATACGATCTGATCGACTATCACAGACGCCTGCCGCTACTTTTATCAGCAGGAATTTGATAAAAATTGCTGGATGGATGTGGATAAATGGATTAAAGGAGCTAGAGAGTAGCGAGAGAAGAATATTCTAAAGGTGCGCGAGATTGGAGATTGGTCGGGAAACGAAAACGGAAGCGGCTGGATCGACGGCGTCACGCGTGACGGCTAGTGTACAGCGAGAGGCAAAAGCATTTTCCTATATTTCAGTTTAGCTTATCGCGAAAACAAAAATGTTTGTTGTATTATCGAATATAATTATCAGTATATTCCAATATGAGTATGTACAGTGGCTACCAAAACTATTGCGCGCATATTTTTATTTTCCGAGGAAAAATGAATTTTCATGTAAGAGTATTATTAAATGATACGAAGTTTAATATAGTTCTCTTTTTATTTCTATCTTCTGACTGTACGAATACCTTTGCCAAACTCACTGTAGACGCCAAAATATGTCTATGTGTGCACCGTGTGTAGCTTGTACTACTATCGCTCGTAACATTAAACAGTATACCCGGATTTTTGGAGGATTCTCTTCAAAATATCGTTATTTGTCTTCCACTTATAATCGCCGCCGAATTCATGTTACGATTTTAATAGACTGCGAATGAAATTCTGAGAATAATATAACAGAGATAAAAGGCGATAGAACAATTCCATCCGCTTAAAACAATATTGAGCGATACGATGGAAAGAAAAATCATAAAATCATAATATAATAAAACAACTTTCTCAATTACCCGCACGAAAGAATGATAGACACACCAGGATTAATAGATACCTCCAACCCCTTATATTTGATGAAATGTATTTTTTCATTTTTCACCTCCGTGTTTGCACTCCATCTTTTTATTCCAGTCGTAATTTTAGCTGAGATAAATCTGACGATAAAAACAAATCTCTAAGCTCTATAAGCGAAATAGTCTTTCGTTATTAAAGCAGACTTGATAAATTTACGATTTAATAAAGGAACAATCTTTGACGTTTCGAATTGGCCGGTTTCATTAACGAGCGATCTAACACGTAGACGATTTTCCCGTCGATTGCAGGTACTTGCAAGACACGTTACCGTTCATCGACCGTACCAGGACGGCGATATGGGGCTGGAGTTATGGTGGATACGCGACGGGCATGACGCTCGCCATGGATTATCATGGTGTCTTCAAGTGCGGCATGTCCGTGGCACCTGTAACAGATTGGGCTCTTTACGGTACGTCCAACAGAGATAATATTTTCATCCGCTTGAACGTCGAGTGCTTCATCCTTATTTTACAGTCTTTTTGTTCTTGAAATATTGGATATTCACTTCACCATGATACTTCATCAACTAAATTCTTCGTTATTTAAAATGTACAATTTGACGGTATATTATTTTATGGGCATACGGTGGCGAACGAAAGGAAGTTTATAAAATAAGAAATGTACAAAGACATCGTAATTCTACGAAATTCAATGCGTTACTCGTTAATAATCAATTTAAAAAACGATCATCGTACGACAACGATAAAAAAAATTGGTTTCGTCTCGAGCAATAAATCAACGCTTCGTAAAGATTTGTAACAGATGTTAATGCGATTTTTAATTTAATATACCTCTTCGTTTTTCAATTACTCTCGCGTAAGATTCTGCCAGTACAAAATCAATACTTATTCCAAGTATTGTTAAACACCGCTCTCTTCATACTTGATATTTTTATCGCATTTTTTTGATGGTTACTAATATAATACGTCTTACATTTATTATGACATAATATCATAGAACGTATTAACAAATTTTGGCTGGAAAAGAATGAGACACCCTGTACAGTTAAAACATTCTTGTTTGAAATATAATGATAATATGATAATCAGGATCTGTTAGATTGGAAGCTTGCCGTATAATTTGACAAATTTTAATATGTTTTGCCTTTGATATTTGATTTTCATTTTACCAACGTTGTGTTGAATATTATCTTTCATTAGCGGCACTTGGCCAATATATTTGCCATGGGATGGTAAGCGAGTATCCAGCCCGAATCTGTCCTTATTTGAACTGCAAACCAGTTAAACCTTTTGTTCGACCCTGCGAAATTTCCTCTGCTTGCCTAGTGTTCATATTCGAGGAGCGAATGTGAGTGTCTTTAAACCTGCGTAAATCTAATCTCCAAGTGTGCTTAATCCTGACAATCATCGAAATACTTGAACAATTAAACCGTGCCATTGAGATAAATCCATCGCTGCTATCAACATGATCGTTGTAAAACGAAAAGGTACAGTAACGTGACGCAAAGTATCGGTGAAATATTAGCTGAAATAAATTTGTAAAATTTCTGAAATAATTTTCAAATAGGTTACACTGTTAAAAACACTAGGAAGTTAAAAATTTGTTGAACGGAAAGAATAGGTAAGATATTAATTAAGAAAGTATAATCAGAGTTTCAAAAATAATCAGGTTCGATGAAAACACCGTGGAACGAGAAAATGTTGAAATACGATGAAAAATAAAAGTAGACGAAATAAATTGAGATAGATTATTTAACTTATCGAATGATTAAAATTGACGAAAACTACGAAACCACGAGAATATTGAAACTTACTGCGAAGAATCGGTAAAACATTATTTAAAATAGACTACCAGTGTTCTGAAAACTGATCGGTAAAAAAGAAAAGCGTCGTGAAACAAGGGAATCGTAAAAAACGACGCGAGGAACCGACGAAATATCGATCATAGCCCACTTCCAGAAACGACTCGTTGTCGAAACGATCAAGATTGCTAAAGCGTAGTGAAACGAACAAATATTGATAGACGGTGCAGAGAGCCGGTAAAATACCTTTTGACGAAACAGCAGAACGAACTGAACGCGATACACCAAGTTCACGATGATTTGCACGGTAGAAATGTAAGTACCAGGGCGAGGTAACGGAGCAGAAGGGAAAGACGAGAAGTTAGACTCGTCGACGGTTCGTTTCAGCCTCGATCGATTCAATTATTGTCAGGGTCTTGTCGCAGCCAGACTACGCTCGCGTTTCCAGATATCAGATTTATTTCTTCGACGAGGAGTCATCGTTTGGAGTCGTCCCTACCGGGACGAGCATTCGGGATGCTCGATCTTCCTCGTCGATGCACATTTTTAACGCGACCATTTCGTTTCTTTCACTCCTTCTTCCGTCAACGACGTCACCTTTATAGATATCGATTATTGATTACGTCCTTCTTCTCTCCTCTCTCCAGTTTCCTCTTCACCATTACCACTACTACAGATTGTGGATATTTATGCAAATTCTTATTTTCATGTATCTTTATTTGCAAAATCGAACCTGGACAAAAGTTTCTTTTGCCTATTAAAGATGATAGCAAATACTGTGCACTTTGGATATTTCATATGTCTTTTCTGTGCGATGTTTGCATCTTAAAATTGCCCATCAATGCATAAAAGTTCATAGTCTAAGCATTGCTGTTTGTTTTAAGTGGTCAGTTTCTTTTAGAATTTCTATGATTCTCTTTGTATTGGAATAAAAATTGGTGGATCGTCTTGCTTGCACAATTATGGAACTGTACATATATAATTACACATTGTTTTAAAAATTCCTCTTACTTGATTTCTTTTCGCACTGTCCATAAAGATATCTTTACTTCTTTTAAAATGTCCGGAATATTTTCCCAGTCGGTGATTTATTAAACTTCCTCTTACAGATATCGATTATGTCCTTATTCCTGGAAGTTTCCTTTTTATTCTAACTGCTATCACTATTATTATCGGCCTCTTTTTTAAATTGGAACAAAGATTGGCACACAATTCTGCTTGGATAATTATGGAATCATCAAAGATAAATATCAGATGGAGAAGTAATAACGTCCCTTTTACAAATAGCAATTACACTTCTTGTTCCTCCTTCCTATCTTCTTTATTATCTTCTTTTTGTTATTACTATTATTATGATCTGCTTCTTTCTCTGCTTATTTATGATCATATTTGCGATTCTTTTTCAAACGAAAATGAACGCTTCGATGATAATCGAAACTGATGGAAAAATAATGGCAGGACGAAAATAAACATTATATTCGGGTAGATATTAAATGAATTGTTTGAGATGATCAAGCGGCACATGGTTATAGCAAATATTGACGCGAGTATAATAATATAATTGCTGGAAACACGGTAATTAGCAGTTGCGGGTTAATTAAAGATCATTAACTCGATAATCTTTACGCCTGGCGTATGTACGATTAAAAAAAAAAAAATTAATGAATTCTCGTAACTCGTTCAAAATTCAATCGATACCGGGGAGCAACTCTCTCTCTCTCTCTCTCTCTCTCTCTCTCTCTGCCGTAAACATTTCCGCGGGAAGAATTTCAAGTTATATCGCCGGTTCATTTCGCTCGACCTACTTAACCAATCAAAATAAAAGCCAAAAACGAAAGAAACGAAGGGTAGAAAAAAAAAGTGAATGCTGAATGAAATTGAATTCCGTGCGAGATCGAATCGAAAACGTTCGTCGAATGGTCGTTAAACCGGAAGGGAACGGCTCCTCCGCAACAGTTTTCGCGGAAGAAAATACCGCCGCAGCCTCTCCGCGCCATAAATCATCGAGCGCGAAGGTTTTATTAAAAGAAGAGCGTTCGAAGTACACCTATTCGATTACCTTTCAAACGATTATGTTCCAAAGCTTCTTTAAACCTCCTGTTCCCATAGTTCAAATTGTGATGCAGTCGGAGAATTTTTCTTCATTTCTGGCCCGATCGATGGAAGATGAGCTTCAAGAGTTTATTTTGAGAATATTCGCTTCCTTACCTTCGCCACGAATCGAATATATAGTTTACCATATATTTCATTATTTTAGTAAAGTAGTAATGAAGTTCCAGCTGGAGAATAAATAAATTGACGAAACGATATATTAGAATTACGATAATATCGATAGTGCAATATTTCACTGCAAGTGAAACGCATGCGAAAACTCGGACATAAGAAGGGGGAAAATATTAAACACCTAATTTTTTTCAAACATAATAATTCAAATGTAAAACAGAGCAAAAGGTTTCTCGCTATTGTAACAGAAATTTACCACCCAAAAGCGACTGCGAAACGCTGCTTTAAATTTAATTAACAAGTATCGTCGATTCACCTCGTCCAAGTATTCGCTCGAAATTATTTTCTAAATTCTATTCGATACATATCGCGTTACATCGAAATGAACATTCGTTCGATATTGAAACTAAAGAAAGTATCAGATAACGAGTTATGCAGTGATATTGGATAATCGGTGCACATTGTACAGATTCGATATACACGGAACGGTTCATGGGCTTACCCTCGGACAATCTGCACGGCTACGAGCAAGGTCAACTGCTGAACAAAGTGGATAATATTAAAACGAAGATGTATTACTTGATCCATGGAACACTGGACGATAACGTGCACTACCAGCAGTCGCTGTTACTCGCCAAGGTTCTCGAGCAGAAGGATATCCTATTCAGGCAACAGGTATGGTATTCGAAAAGGATGTACGTTCGAATAATTGAATTATTACCTTTAGATCGCGCATACTCTTATTAATACGAATACAAATTTCTAGACGCATTATAAACCATTTTTGTAAACTAAAGAAATAGACATTTCTTTTCTATTTTAGTTATTTGTATCATATACATCCTTCATGTCTTTATACATTTAAGGATGATTCGCAGTAGCGATCACGTTACGGTTAAATCACGTCAAGTCAGGCATCGGACAAAATCGCTTACGCGTAATCCAGTGAGAGTATTCACAGTAAGCGTTTCGGTCAAGTCAGAGGAAAATCTCTTGATTGGTGGCTGACTTGATGTGATCTGACCGTGTACCGTACGTCTGAAGCTAAAACCTAAAGCTTTAGGTTTTCCATAAATATATACAGTGGTGAGTGTAATAAATGAAATGTTCAACTAATTACATTATAGGAAGCTTTGTTTCTATATAGCATTTGAAAATTGTATTTGTAAAAATTGGTAAATAACTAGAAATTGGCTCAAGTTAAATTCGGTATAAAAATGTTTCCTATTTATCGTTTAATAGCAGTCTGATAGTAGTCTAACAATTTTTTTCACAATATTATCCACGCGGTGGATAAGAGATATATATATATATATATAAAAAAAAAAAGGACCGAGTCGAAAACGCTCGGCACGCACCGCGTTATTTCAAACAGTTTACAGAATTATTATGCTTGGCATTCGCCTACGTGCTCCGTGGCCGACCCATGGTGTTTAACGTTCGCGATTAAAATCTACAAAGCGCGCGCGAAGTGCAGTTTATTCCGCCTGAATAAATTCCCACTGTTTCGCTTAAAGTTTAAGTTTCGTGTGATACACTTTTGTTAAAATGAGTATTACGCAACGCATGGATTCGTGCCGTTTCTAGCGCAATCGCCGCTATTTGTTCTCTCTAAATAAATAGACTCGCTACGTTATTTCATCGTACACATAAGCTTCACAAAATATTTAAAAAAAGGATCGTGTGAAAATAGATATACTGAGCCACGAAAATATTTGAACATTTACCATCGAAAAATTGTATGTCCATATTGCGTGCGTTATATAAAACATTTTGAGATTTCATTGGCCCTGTAACGAGTGTAGATTCTGTAAATAGTCATAAATTCTGTAATAAATGAAATTTAAAGCCAATCTGGGAATTTGTCTAAAAGTTGCAAGATATTTATTACAAACATATATCTAGTTAAAAAAAAAAAATTGGTATACAAAATATTTCGTAAAACACGCATGATATATTTATAAAAGAAATTATATTTTTTGCAGACCTACACGGACGAAGACCACGGGATCGCTCAGTCGCGAGCTCATCTTTATCATTCATTGGAAAACTTCTTGGACGAATGTTACGAAGCCTCATGATTGCAGCGTCGAGAAGAAACGACAATCTAGATCCTTTGCGTCACCTGCCTCACATTCCACTTGTAAATACCTTGCCACTTGTACATACTCGATGTACAATATGTAATATGAAGCGTTAGTGTAAATAATTGAAAATGAAAAATCATGAAACACATTCGATTCAAACGAAATTGCAGGCTGAAGGACGGTTCTATACAACTTCCATTTCGTGGCTAATAACGAAGGAATTTTGCCACGTATTCGAAATCAAATATAGTCGCGAATATAGACATTAATTAGTATATTTGCAAATTGTTTGAATCGAGTGTGACCATTGATTGTTGAGAAATTTACAATCGACCCGAAGAATTTTTTTAATCTATTTTTTTGGAGAGACTCGATCGTCGATTTCGATTGTCGAAGGCCTAATGGACTCGAGAATAAATTTATAGCCCCTTACGAATAAATAAACTAACGTATGAACTAACCAACGCTGCATCTTGTGAAACATCCTTGTGGAAGTAAGTTTCGTGGAACGAACGGAAAGGATGCAACGCGTCACATAATCGCCGATCACTCGGGAATTTCGAGAGTAAAACAAGTGTTTTTCTGTGAGATATATTATATTGTTAACGAACAGATGTTACGAAATATTATATAGCGAGACGAGAATTCGTACGTTTAATTACGAATTTCTAAAACATGTTCCTGTTTCTTTTCGAGCATTATATGCGAGGCAAGTGAGAATCGTATGTGAAAAGAAGTATAATCGTACTCTCTGAGGGATGTTAATGGAAGAGAAGAATGAATATCCGATTTAAATATGTTCCTTTCTGAAAGGAAGAATGTTAAAAAAAGGATATGTATTCCATGATATACCTTTGACGATGTTTAATCCTTTTTATTTCTTTTCTTTTTTGTAGCTTAGAAACTTTTGGTGATGGTACATAATTTGTTTCGTACTTGTTTTTATATTTTGCTTTTTGTGTATCTATTAACAATTTCAAGTTGCTAATATTATATATGTTTTATGTTCGACCATAATTATATTGCTTTATATTTAACATATAGCTTTATAACGATAAGAATGCGTAACTAAACGTAATTGAACAAGATTATTTAAACGTAAAGATAAATTCTTTCCCGTTGATTTTATCAATGTTAGGATAAAGAAGCCTTTCCGACACTATTCGTAGTGTAAGACTTCAATTGTGTATATAATTAAGTTGCTGGACTGGTTGTTAAAATTTCTTCGATATACGATAGCGCGCATCTATTTCTCTTTACTATTAAAGATAATATAAAACATTATTGTGACTAATAGTTAATACTTAAATCTATCCCGTAGTGTAAGCGACGTACTAACAGACTTTAAAAAAAATACCAGGATTTTATAATGAAAAGGACCACTGTAATGGTTTCAAAGACGGATTAATAGGAACTTCTTAAAACTAATTGTTAACTTTTATTCCAATGTATTGTACAAAATATGTAATCGAATATATACCATTAAAAGATACATTATTACGAAATTTCCAACCATGCGTAATTAGGGGAAAAATATAACAATAACTCAGCGTTATTACGAAAATTATTATGTGATTTCTCTCCTTACTATTATTATAAATCCGATTCATTGATATTTGTTGAGTGCATCATAAATAAAGCTCTATGTTTTATTAACACAGAGTGTTTTATGTTTTGATAATCATTTACCAATCAACTAATTAAGTGGTGTTGAATGTAAAAATTGAAATGTATAATAAAATTTTCTGTTATGAATTCTCTGTCTCTTTGAATCTGAAAATGAAATCTTCTTAAAACAGTTCCTTTTTTTCATAGAAGAAAAAAGCGTGCTTCTTAATAACACTTAAAAATACATACTTGCACTTGGTGCATGTGTAAAATACTGTCTGTCCTTCATCCGCTGATCTCAATTGCAATGTAGCATATGACATTTTATCATTTTGACATTGAGGACATTTTCTTTCAACAATTGGGCCTTCTGCTTCTTCCATTGCATCATTCTTTTCTTTTGATGAACCATAAACATTCTTTTTATTAAACTCAATAGTGTACGACATCGCCATATCTCCAAAAGCTAACCTCGAAGATCATTTATCATTTAACAACAATTTTTTACAATTACTCTTTAAGTAAATAAACAAATAAATAATTCAAATTCTCACACAGTGAGATAAGACAAATGTGGGAAAATATAAAAATAATACGTACCTTCGGGACCCCAAACCCTTTTACAAGCATAACATTTTACATTTCCTCTATCACCTAACAACGGTAGGATGGATCCACAATCAGAACAAAAGCCAGGAGTGCTTATAAAAGAACCAATATTATGCGCCATTTGAAATTAAATTAATACAAAAGTCGTAATAAAGAGACAATATAACACTAAATTAACATAACTTAAGCTGAGAAAACATTTCTGGTACAACCATGGACTATGAGATATAAGAATGGAAACTCATAACCTAAATTAAAATAGTTATCACGCATGCCTTTCTAGTATACGTATTTTCTATGCTTGTTATACACATAGAAATTACTCCAACGTTTGATAGATAAACGCCGCGCGGCGTTCCTGCGCGTGTATGTTTTGCTCGTTTACTCGATCAGAACCGGCAAAATGGACGATATAGTACTCCGAGTATCTGATCATGTTTTAGAAGTGATATTTTCCTATTTAGATCTGCACACGTTGAGAAACTGTTCTTTGGTGTGCAAACGATGGAACCGTTTCCTAAACGATGAGAACAATGACGCGTGGAGAATGCACTGCATCAGAAAACTGGCCCAAGAGGCGCTCAGTTCCGATTTATTGTCATCGGTACCTACATACAAATCGAAGCTCCGTGCATTTTATCACGCGTGGAACCCCAATGACTGCTCCCGTAATATATATATTAGACCGAATGGATTTACCATGCACAGGTAGAACCTTGGATTCTGTCATCACCGCGTGTTAATTCGTGATTTATGTTCCGATCTCGATCTCGATCTCAAATTTCCACACACAACGTTAAACCCTGTTATTTCGTTAATCGTCATATTAAAGTTGCATTTATATACTTTAACATCGAAGATTAACGAAACACACGAAAATCTGCAACAGGTTTTTCTAATAAAAATGAGTTTTTTAAAGATGTGGTCATAAAATGTAAACTTCTGATGTTAAGTGTGTTTATATATATATAAGCGATAAGTGAGTGCTTGAATCTTTACTACTTGAGTTATAGGAATCCAGTTGCTCAGAGCACAGATGCCTGTAGAGGTAAAATTGGCTTCCGGCATGGACGTCATGCCTGGGAAGTTATTTGGGAAGGTCCTTTGGGGACGGTAGCAGTAATAGGTATAGCTACGAGAGAAGCACCTTTGTTGTGTCACGGATATGTAGCATTAGTTGGCTCTGATGAGCACTCATGGGGATGGAATCTAGTGGACAACCATCTGTTACATAATGGGAATGTGCAAGGAAATTATCCTTTGCTTAACAATGCTCCAAAATACCAGGTATGTAGAATTTTGTTCATCATAACTTTTATTTAGCTAAGAGAGAACATTGTCTAAAGTATTAAACTTTATAATTAACAGGTTGGGGAAAGAATTAGAGTAATATTAGATTGTGATGATAACACATTATCTTTTGAAAGAAATTATGAATTTTTGGGAGTGGCATTTAGAGGTATTATATAATGTTGCTTTTGAACTAACAATAGATGTTTAATAGGAAAATTTGTTTTATATTAATAACAAATTAAATGCATAGGGTTGCCAGACAAAAGATTATACCCATCTGTATCTGCTGTGTATGGAAATACAGAGGTATCTATGGTGTACTTAGGACCACCTTTAGATGGCTAACACTTTACTTCTAGTAGAGACATATCCCCAGAGGCTTAATAAGGCTGTATGAAGTCTGAATGCAACATTGTTTGCATTATACCAAAATGTCTACTATGAAGTAGAACAAGCACACAAATGAAGTGTATGATATCTTTTAAGAGAGATGTGTGCCTGTTCATTCAGTCAATATCATTGTAAATAGTATTAGCATTCCATTTCAATCGATAAATTCATGATAGTGCTTTATACAATGCTAACAGTTATAAGTTACTCAATAAGCAACATCCATAAGTTTCACTTGAAATCATACATTCGCTAATAGCTAGCGGTCTGTGCGTTTGATAATGAAATTTCTCGTCTAAATTTCACAATTGAAAGTATCTTTATACGAGAATGTTGTTACGTATAACGGATTTCGAAATAATCATGTAAAGATATTCTTAAATTAGGCGATTTGTGAGAAAGAAGTTCCTCTGCAAAGAAAATATGAATATTCTTCCAGCGGACATGAATCGGAATTATTTTGCTATTTTGAGTTCTTTTCAAATCATGTAGATCGCAACTTTTTAGTTGATATTTCTGTACAGAGAAATAAGTATTATTCTTTACTCTTCCATGTAATATTAATACTCGAGTCCTTGTATAAATATATGATTTATATGAACCTTATAAGATTCACTCATCTGCCAAAGGAATGGCGAAATCTTATTTGTTTATAAAATAGTCATATATTGCGATAATTAGCTTATTTCTATCACTATTAACGAGTCTACCACTAACAGTATAATTTTGCGAGGACTGTGAGAGTAACAACTGTGATTCGTCTGCATTTTATTAGTGTATTCGTTTTTTTCAACGATGTTTGCATAAGTATTTTATTTATTTATTTATGGCTGTTAAAATATTTCATATTTAGAAGTCAAAACATTAAGGCCCTTTCTTATGAAACATTTATTACGCTTCGCCTTTTTTATTATATATATGTAGATATTTATATATGATTTAAATTAATATTTATTTTCTAATGGTAAGAAACGAATTTTTTAAAATATCGATACAACTCAAGCAGCGAAATTGTCAAACAAATCGAAGATAACTTCGAAATTACAGTATACAGGGTGTTCCAGTTAAAGTGTTCATAGCTGCTTTATTTGTCAATGTATAAAGCAATGTCGTAAATTGTAAAATATATCACGGTAGTAAAATTCCGATCGATTTGTATGATAATTAATCATTTTCTTTTTTAAGTAGGCAACACTAGAAAACAAAACTAGTACCTGTCGAATTTATCTATGCAATATCATAGTCGGACTGATTTTTTTATTCTTTACGAGAATTTCGTTCTTGCATTATGGTATACTGTGTACAATATAGATTTGTGTATACAGTTTTATTCAGTTGCGAAATCATCATGTATGTATAATCGTGGTGTAAAGTTCAACGATCACTATTGTGATTGATGCACAACAGATCTTACATAAATTAATGTAATCGACATTTCGATTCGCTTACGCATTTAGTGTAAGAAAATCATGTGTCGACTATGGGTGAAAGTTGTACATTATGCTCTTTGAAATGTATTTATAAATAGTAATTAATCATCGACGCCGACGATCGACGCTAGAACTTCAAAAAATATTTCATGAGTATGATGGCGAGTAAGGATGATTTTTTAATGTACATATTTATTATTGTCATTACGTTTGTTACGTGTAGCTTCGGTAAAATTAGGTTTTTCTAAACTTTTGTACAGAATTGTGTACATATAATAGCGATCATGGATGTATGAGGGAAAAATAAACCTTGTTTCGTATGTGCCCAATGGTTTCATTCGCATAAATAATAGACATTGCGGGTCACGGACTGATTTAGAACTAATACCTCTCTCGATCGATAATCGATCCAGTCAGGTCTCCATGAAAAGAAGCATATTCTCGTTTAGAAAATGCGAAAAGTAATATAAGTTACTTCGAATACGAACTACCAATATTACACGTGGAGTATAGTGGTGCCTTATTACAATTCTTTCGATGTAATCTCGATGTGGCTACGATAATACAATGATAGCATTAAGTATTTCAATTTTAATCGACATCAACCCGTTGAAACAATTCGGATCATTGATAAAAAAGAACAAAATGCATCGTTTTGTAAATACACGTGTTACACGCGCATCATGTAACCATATTCGCGAAACCATTCTGTACAAACGTTTAGAGGAAATGTGAATTAGTCGTGGTACGATTAAGCTTGGAACACCGGTATACTTGCACGTATATCAGAAGTACGAGAGTTAAAAAAAAAAAAAAAAAGAATGTACATCGCTCTGTAAATAAATTATTTTATTTTAATGCTTTAATGTTTGTATTGTTGCATACCACGAATCATAATGGCTGAGAAATCTTAACGCTTCTCTTCTAAAAGAGAGATAGAACAAGGGGTGTTTCATGTCATGATTTCTCTTTTATTTAATCCAGTTATACAATAGATACTTCGTACAAACCTTTTTCACTTCATATCCCGTACAATTTAACATGATTTTAATATTATAATTCAGGATCAAATGTAATGTTTCTTTCATCCCTTGTTCTCTGGGGAACCTCCAGGTTTAGTACCTTTGCAACAAGTTTATTACTGTTATGAAAATGACGCTTTCCATGGCTTACAAAAATATAACGCCAATTTGTTGTACATTTCATTTCTATTACTGTGCAACTTATAAATAAGTATTAACTTAGTTATATATATATTAAAGATTCAATGTTACCATGTTACCATGAATGTTACCACGAAAGAAAATATTTAATTGAATTCAACTTTCTTTGGTGTATTAAAACATTGAATCTTACATATATGCGATTCTCATCACGAGTGCTTATTCGAATGTAAGAGAAATGACAGAGGTGTAAATTTGAAGAGATATAACTGTACATACATAATGCCTCCTGTACATAATACATATTATAATTTCTTTTTACTAAACCTATTAGGAAACACTGTGACTCATAGCATTTATCTTAACTGATATACATTCATAGCACATTTGTGATTCGTCATTGGACTTGTAGAGTAAATATAAGTTAAATATTTCTTGTTGCACAGCATCATTCCAATGACTGTTAATATTATGAAATTTTAATTCATATTACGAAACAATCACTGTTATAAAAGTTCTTTTTTTTTTTGTTGTTGTGATAGTCTATCGAAAATAAAAATTAAAATTTTCATAGACCTTTGTAATTGCAAATTAGATATAAATATTCGGTTTTGAATAAAATGTAAATAATATTAAGATTTCGTGTATATCCTTTCGTGTGGAACTCTATCAATGGCATTATGAATAGATTGGAATCTTTATTTGCAATTTTTCGCTTGTACACAATGTTTTTCCGTGATTACGTTTATTTTCCACACAAAAGAATTAGTTGATAAAAAGTGCGCACGATTAAAAATTGTAATCGAAAACGTCAAAATATCTCATTTTTACAATAACATTTTCTTTCATTTTAAAATAGTAATATAGCAACGCACTCACAAAATTCGAAATGGATATATTTTTTAATTTAAAAATTTTAACAAACCAAATTTGGGACCGGAAAGAAGTGTTCTTCATTATTAGGCCATAAGAGTTATAAATACTTTCTAAAATTTATTCTATGAATTCATTATTTCATTATTATGAGCAAATGTTTGTTTTATAACTAATAGTTGAAGATTTGATAATTCGACAAAAATATGATAATGTTATTTAAATAGCGAATATTATAATAATAAAATTGCTACTTATATATGTACATACAGGAATTATAAAACAATTTATTGATGCTTATTTGAATTTTATATTGTTCCATATAAATTTTCATACAGATATTTGCTATATGTTTTAAAATACTTTAAATGAAAACTTTTGAAACTTTTGAATGAATTGTTGCATGAGAAAATGTATTGTAATAAATAAAACTTTTGGCAGTTGGTATACATAAAATCATTGCAACACTATTTTTATGGATTGATAATATGGAATGAGTTGGGTAACTAAATCTAAATATTTTATTACATGCACTCTATTAACACAATTTATCACATGTGTTTAAAATGGATAAGCAGTGCTTTTATTAATTATTAGTATATTCATATTTCATTTTGTATCACATGATGTAATTAATCATTACATATGTATATCACAATAAATTTCCTTTATCGTAATTGGAATAGGGATGAATTTAATAAGGAATGAAAATCATTCTATAAAAATAATAAGATACTGAAATATATAAATACATACATTAAGATTATGTTTAAAACTTAAAATAAATAAATCACACAATTCATTGGTATACTCCTTTTCTAATTACAACAGGTACTGTACATTATTTTAAGCATTAAGATAATGTTATATTTAAGCTCAATGAAGAAAAAAGTGAGTCTTTAACTACTCCAAAAAAAAATAGCATGCATGACAAGCTCTATATAACGATAATCTATAGAGATAATATATCTAGAAATATTTAGTTACGGATTACTTCAAACTGAAACTGAAAAATCATCACATAAAAAAAATATAGCGTATGAAATAACATTAATCGCTGCATTGTTAAACATTAATCGCTACATTGTTAAACATAAATGCTGCATTTTTAAATAGGAAATGTTTTACAAATAACATTCCTAATCACAGATGCATCAAAAATGCAAGACCATCAGATTCTCCTAATCTGTCGTAAGATAATTCGCGGACTCTCCTTCCGCTAAATGGAAAAAATGTGCTACACGGCAATGGTAGCACCTATTTAAAGTTCGTTACGGACTCATATTTGAGATTTATAAATTCCTAATTACTACTATAACTTGCCCTGCACTGTTCCTATTCACCATAATCACACATACAGTGCGAAAAAATAACTACAAATTTGTTTATTTGGGAAAAGGATCATCAATCTTTACAGGTAGTGACTGTACAATTACGAATTCATAAATGACAAACACAAAATGTCTCGTGTTCATTTCATTATTAACATATAAACTTATCCATTTTCCTAAATCAAGTACTCACTGAATTGCAGCAGAAATTATGAATTACGAAATATTGATTTAATTTACGTGAGTATGTCCATTTCCTGAAGTATTTGTATCTTCATATAACTTCTCATTATCATTCACTTTATTGTTTTTTGCAAGTACGCAATCGAGCGTCGGTTTTACTCTAGTTGGCGGAAACTTCGTTAATAAGAAATTCGACGTGAAGCTGAATAACTTGGATAACAATGGGCACAGTAATCCTTGATGAATAAATGTCCATACCCGATAATATTGACCTTCAAAAGGGTCAAGAATAGCTGCACATAACATATGACTAAGGTTCACTTGTATTGGCTAAAAAATGGAATGTTGGAACATTAGAATGAATTGAAACACAGAATATGTGTTAGTATGAAATAACACAAACCAAAGCAATGGCTTGGATAACCCAGAAATGATAAGCTAAATTTATTCCATAACTGAAAACAGACCAGCTCATGTCTGATAGAGGTTCCACATTATACACACCTAAACACAAAAATTAGGATAGTGTTACATAACGAATTTTGTCACATGATTTTCAAATTAATAAGAGAAAATTAATTGTAACCACCTCCGATCCTCAGTAAGTAATATGGTATCACTACCATTAAACCATGCTGAATATAGTACATTGCTTTATCAGCAAATATCTGAAAGAATTATATCACTGTTAATTTGGGCCATTAAATTATACATTTCTTAGTGAAACATGATAATTTACTCTGCGAGATTCTGTCTCTGGGAATAAATATGCTAAAAGTGGTCCATTCAAAAAGTTCAAATGTATCCTGAAGATAGCTGTGACTGTAGGACTAGGATCTGCTGCCAGTAAATACAACTATATTACAAAAAAGGCAATAATTGTAAACAAGTACAAATAAAATGTATACATTCCTTATTCAAATGGTTTTGTCAATTTTACCTGTACAGCTGTGGTTATATGGCAAGGGTTTAATATATATACAACTGTCCTGCTGGTAAACTTAAAACCAATTTCCATTCCTAGTACTAATGACATAATAATTAATAATACTCTTCTACCAACACAATCATGATTTACATATGATACTTTGGTTGGCAACTTAATTCGTCTATAGCCCCAAACAAGGAAGGTTATTATGAATATTGAGATGATCAATGTTTCAATGATTCTTCGCTTTGGACTTAGGTAATATGCACATTCTGGTCCCACATTGCGTGGTATTGAAGCATTAACACCATCGTATGCCCATTCGAACATTGCTATGGATTCTTTTTGTAAATCTGAAATGAAAAACATGATAGAATTTAATAGTCCAAGCACAGATTGGATCACTTTCATACCTGCACTATCCGCAATGACGAATTTCAGACTATGACACTCAAAATTTGTCTAATTTGCCAGTCAGAATGCTTCACTAGGAACTATGATTTGCATTTTAATGTTTCTAACTGAATTGTTAGACAAGCAGAATCATTCACGTAATAAAATCCCACGTTTGAGTGTCATATCGGAAAATGTAATTATCGATTCATCAAAACGAAGAAGGGTCTTTAAATAGAAAAATCATAGAACTGAACGTACGTAACTTCACTGATCCTACGTCTTACTAAACTGGGAAATAGTGCAAAAGACTTGGAACTGATATGTACATGTAATAAGATTCATTAAATATAAACAAGCATTATACTTTACACCGCGTATTTGCTATTAAAGAACACTATCGGAAGTATTGAAGCCCCTGTTACCATTTTCGAGTAATTTTTAATGTTACCGACTCAGTAGAAAATAAGATTACTACATAATTGTACATATGATGCTTAATAGATGGCACCATAACGTTCTACCAGTGATCAATTTCATTTTTAATAAGTGCATACAAAAATAGATTCGAGACAGGCCTAAATGCAGTTACTTCGTCAACAATTAAAAACTTCATTTCTATAAGTCTGTGATAAGAGTAAATGCATTTTTGTGTCACACATTTTAAGTGACCATCAACCTTTAGTCGGTAAGAGTCACTATCCCGGCGCTTCCCAGAAAAGCGGGAGGATGTCTATCAGGATTTTCCTACGTCAAAAAAAGGAAAAAAGAAAAAAAATATGGCCTACGTATATCGATTTCATAAGTAATTAAAAGCAAACCGTATGCATCCCATGATGCCTTTGCGATATTCCACGGTGTCCTGCGACGTCCTTGCGAATTCCACAGTGGCTCACGGTATCCTACGCTGTCCCACGATGTTTTACGGTATCTCATGGTGTCCGACGGTATCCCATGGTGTCCCACGGTATCCCACAGTGTCACTCGGTGTCCGACGGTGCCCAACGGAGCAGCCCAGTCTGGATCATCCAAAATTCTGTTCGTGGCATTTGGAGATCCAAACCGGACTGGTGCGTAGTTCTTAGCTTGATATCGTTTTCCAAACATTAATCAACTGATTAATTATTGGAAAATGATGCCAATTACCAGGTCCCACCACGCGGAGGTGACTACGCAAGAGACCCGCCCATGGGTTACTTAAAATTACACAACGATCTCGACATTCAACCTATTGGCAGAATGTCGAGTTCCGATTCTACTTGACCATGGGCCTGCGTAAAGAAATAGTTGTTTCGTAGCCTGCGAAACACATATCTCCAACGCAGCGCTTACATAAATCTTTACAAACTTAAAACAACATACATAACACAACATCTATCTCCCACACAAAGATTACATCGATCAGTACAAATATTGTACAATAATTGGCATCCCTATTGGCATCATTCGGTATCAAAGACACATTTGTCTAACTTGGAACGAATGAAAGGAAATGAAGCTAACGAACGAACTAACAAACTTACGCGACGTACCCCCGTGCACCGGATAACCCGAAGGATTAGCGGAAAGCCCAAGTATTGACCATAACTCGATTCCTGTTTCGCCGTTCGAAACTTATACGAGTCGCGGTCGATGGCGCCGACCGATGATGCCAGTGATCCGCTGGTGATCCAGCCGTGGATCCAGCACATAGGCCGGCAACTTAACACACTCCAACTGAACATGTGGAACCCGGGGAGGGGCCGCTGAACAGGATTACCAAGGCATAGGCCTCAACTGAACAGTGGGGCCCACCCCCGCGGGCCCGAACAGGATTACGGAGGACGTGAAATTACAGGTCCCTGCCCGAGTACCGAAGTACCAATCGGACGGGAGTGCAGATCCACGACTGAATCCCCAACAGATTCGCAAGCATCAGCGGCGCGACGACAACTCCCGCGATCCGGTGCGAACGTCGAGCAGTCGTCGAGCAGTCACCAAGACTGAGGTGTGCTTGGGCCGCCTTACGAATCCAAAGAGTTGTCCAGTGCATGTTGATCCGCACGTACCCGGAATACGCACGAGCGAGTACGTCACGCGACAGTTTGAAAGATCTGAGCGATCGCGAACCGACAAATCGCGGAAACAATTTTTCGTTCCAAGATGGATAAGTATCGTTGTACAGAATGAGCTCACAATGCAGTTAACAGAGGTATCTATCTTATGATTAATTAAGGCTAAAAAGCACGCATTCCACGGTGTCCCCCGGAGTTCCGCGGTGTGCAACGGTGTTCCATGTTGTCCCACGGTGTCCAACGTCGTCCAACGTTGTCCAACGGTGTCCAACGGTGTCCAACGTCGTCCAACGGTGTCCAACGGCGTCCAACGGCGTCCAACGGCGTCCAACGGTGTCCAACGATGTCCAACGATGTCCAACGGTGTCCAACGATGTCCAACGGTGTCCAACGATGTCCAACGGTGTCCAACGATGTCCAACGGTGTCCCGCGATATCCCACGTGGCAGTCCAGTCCAGATCATCCAAAATTCATTTGGCGGCATTTGGAGATCCAAACCGAACTGGTGCGTAGTTCTTAGCTTGGCATCGCTTTCCAGAGATTAATCAAGTGATTAAATTTTGGAAAACGATGCCAATTACCAAGTCTCACCACGCGGAGGTGACTACGCAAGAGACCCGCCCACGGGTTATTTAACATTATACATCAATCTCGACATTCAACCTAGTGGCAGAATGTCGAGTTCCGACTCTACTTGACCATGGGCCTGCGTAAAGAAATAGTTGTTTCGTAGTCTGCGAAACACATATCTCCAACGCAGCGCTTACATAAATCTTTACAAACTTAAAACAACATACATAACACAACATCTATCTCCCACACAAAGATTACATCGATCAGTACAAATATTGTACAATAATTGGCATCCCTACTGGCATCATTCGGTATCAAAGACACATTTGTCTAACTTGGAACGAATGAAAGGAAATGAAGCTAACGAACGAACTAACAAACTTACGCGACGTACCCCCGTGCACCGGATAACCCGAAGGATTAGCGGAAAGCCCAAGTATTGACCATAACTCGATTCCTGTTTCGCCGTTCGAAACTTATACGAGTCGCGGTCGATGGCGCCGACCGATGATGCCAGTGATCCGCTGGTGATCCAGCCGTGGATCCAGCACATAGGCCGGCAACTTAACACACTCCAACTGAACATGTGGAACCCGGGGAGGGGCCGCTGAACAGGATTACCAAGGCATAGGCCTCAACTGAACAGTGGGGCCCACCCCCGCGGGCCCGAACAGGATTACGGAGGACGTGAAATTACAGGTCCCTGCCCGAGTACCGAAGTACCAATCGGACGGGAGTGCAGATCCACGACTGAATCCCCAACAGATTCGCAAGCATCAGCGGCGCGACGACAACTCCCGCGATCCGGTGCGAACGTCGAGCAGTCGTCGAGCAGTCACCAAGACTGAGGTGTGCTTGGGCCGCCTTACGAATCCAAAGAGTTGTCCAGTGCACGTTGACCCGCACGTACCCGGAATACGCACGAGCGAGTACGTCACGCGACAGATTGAAAGATCTGAGCGATCGCGAACCGACAAATCGCGGAAACAATTTTTCGTTCCAAGATGGATAAGTATCGTTGTGCAGAATGAGCTCACAATGCACTTAACATAGATATCTATCTTACGATTAATTAAGGCTAAAACGCACGCATTCCAAGGTATCCAACGTCGTCCAACGTCGTCCAACGTCGTCCAACGTCGTCCAACGTCGTCCAACGTCGTCCAACGTCGTCCAACGTCGTCCAACGGTGTCCAACGGTGTCCCACGGTGCAGCCCAGTCTGGATCATCCAAAATTCTGTTCACGGCATTTGGAGATCCAAACCGGACTGGTGCGTAGTTCTTAGCTTGGTATCGTTTTCCAAAGATTAATCAACGGATTAATTTTTTGGAAAAAGAAGCCAATTACCAGGTCTCACCACGTGGAGGTGACTACGCAAGAGACCCGCCCATGGGTTATTTAACTTTATACATCGATCTCAATATTCAACCTATTGGCAGAATGTCGAGTACCGTCTCTACTTGACCATGGGCCTGCGTAAAGAAATAGTTGTTTCGTACCCTAACTGCGAAACACATATCTCCAACGCAGCGCTTACATGAATCTTTACAAACGTGGAGCAAAGCATACATACCGCCACAGCTATCTCCCACACAAAGATTACATCGATCAGTACAAATATTGTACAATAATTGGCATCCCTACTGGCATCATTCGGTATCAAAGACACATTTGTCTAACTTGGAACGAGTGAAAGGAAATGAAGCTAACGAACGAACTAACAAACTTACGCGACGTACCCCCGTGCACCGGATAACCCGAAGGATTAGCGGAAAGCCCAAGTATTGACCATAACTCGATTCCTGTTTCGCCGTTCGAAACTTATACGAGTCGCGGTCGATGGCGCCGACCGATGATGCCAGTGATCCGCTGGTGATCCAGCCGTGGATCCAGCACATAGGCCGGCAACTTAACACACTCCAACTGAACATGTGGAACCCGGGGAGGGGCCGCTGAACAGGATTACCAAGGCATAGGCCTCAACTGAACAGTGGGGCCCACCCCCGCGGGCCCGAACAGGATTACGGAGGACGTGAAATTACAGGTCCCTGCCCGAGTACCGAAGTACCAATCGGACGGGAGTGCAGATCCACGACTGAATCCCCAACAGATTCGCAAGCATCAGCGGCGCGACGACAACTCCCGCGATCCGTTGCGAACGTCGAGCAGTCGTCGGGCAGTCACCAAGACTGAGGTGTGCTTGGGCCGCCTTGCGAATCCAAAGAGTTGTCCACTGCACGTTGACCCGCACGTACCCGGAATACGCACGAGCGAGTACGTCACGCGACAGTTTGAAACAACTGAGCGATCGCAAATCGTCAAATCGCGGGTACAATTTTTCGTTCCAAGATGGATAAGTATCGTTGTACAGAATGAGCTCACAATGCACTGTACATAGGTATCTACTTTACGATTAATTAAGCCTAAAACGCACGCATTCTACGGTGTCGCCCGGTGTCCAACGATATCCAACGATGTCCAACGATGTCCAACGAAGTCCAACGATGTCCAACGATGTCCAACGGTGTCCAACGGTGTCCAACGGTGTCCAACGATGTCCAACGGTGTCCAACGGCGTCCAACGATGTCCAACGATGTCCAACGTCGTCCAACGGTGTCCAACGTCGTCCAACGGTGTCCAACGATGTCCAACGATGTCCAACGTCGTCCAACGGTGTCCAACGATGTCCAACGGTGTCCAACGATGTCCAACGATGTCCAACGGTGCCCAACGGTGTCCAACGATGTCCAACGTCGTCCAACGGTGTCCAACGGTGTCCAACGATGTCCAACGGTGTCCCGCGATATCCCACGTGGCAGTCCAGTCCAGATCATCCAAAATTCATTTGGCGGCATTTGGAGATCCAAACCGGACTGGTGCGTAGTTCTTAGCTTGGTATCGTTTTCCAAAGATTAATCAACGGATTAATTTTTTGGAAAAAGAAGCCAATTACCAGGTCTCACCACGAGGAGGTGACTACGCAAGAGACCCGCCCATGGGTTATTTAACATTATACATCAATCTCGACATTCAACCTAGTGGCAGAATGTCGAGTTCCGACTCTACTTGACCATGGGCCTGCGTAAAGAAATAGTTGTTTCGTAGCCTGCGAAAAACATATCTCCAACGCAGCGCTTACATAGATCTTTACAAACTTAAAACAACATACATAACACAACATCTATCTCCCACACAAAGATTACATCGATCAGTACAAATATTGTACAATAATTGGCATCCCTACTGGCATCATTCGGTATCAAAGACACATTTGTCTAACTTGGAACGAATGAAAGGAAATGAAGCTAACGAACGAACTAACTAACTTACGCGACGTACCCCCGTGCACCGGATAACCCGAAGGATTAGCGGAAAGCCCAAGTATTGACCATAACTCGATTCCTGTTTCGCCGTTCGAAACTTATACGAGTCGCGGTCGATAGCGCCGACCGATGATGCCAGTGATCCGCTGGTGATCCAGCCGTGGATCCAGCACATAGGCCGGCAACTTAACACACTCCAACTGAACATGTGGAACCCGGGGAGGGGCCGCTGAACAGGATTACCAAGGCATAGGCCTCAACTGAACAGTGGGGCCCACCCCCGCGGGCCCGAACAGGATTACGGAGGACGTGAAATTACAGGTCCCTGCCCGAGTACCGAAGTACCAATCGGACAGGAGTGCAGATCCACGACTGAATCCCCAACAGATTCGCAAGCATCAGCGGCGCGACGACAACTCCCGCGATCCGGTGCGAACGTCGAGCAGTCGTCGAGCAGTCACCAAGACTGAGGTGTGCTTGGGCCGCCTTACGAATCCAAAGAGTTGTCCAGTGCACGTTGACCCGCACGTACCCGGAATACGCACGAGCGAGTACGTCACGCGACAGATTGAAAGATCTGAGCGATCGCGAACCGACAAATCGCGGAAACAATTTTTCGTTCCAAGATGGATAAGTATCGTTGTGCAGAATGAGCTCACAATGCACTTAACATAGATATCTATCTTACGATTAATTAAGGCTAAAACGCACGCATTCCAAGGTATCCAACGTCGTCCAACGTCGTCCAACGTCGTCCAACGTCGTCCAACGTCGTCCAACGTCGTCCAACGTCGTCCAACGGTGTCCAACGGTGTCCCACGGTGCAGCCCAGTCTGGATCATCCAAAATTCTGTTCACGGCATTTGGAGATCCAAACCGGACTGGTGCGTAGTTCTTAGCTTGGTATCGTTTTCCAAAGATTAATCAACGGATTAATTTTTTGGAAAAAGAAGCCAATTACCAGGTCTCACCACGTGGAGGTGACTACGCAAGAGACCCGCCCATGGGTTATTTAACTTTATACATCGATCTCAATATTCAACCTATTGGCAGAATGTCGAGTACCGTCTCTACTTGACCATGGGCCTGCGTAAAGAAATAGTTGTTTCGTACCCTAACTGCGAAACACATATCTCCAACGCAGCGCTTACATGAATCTTTACAAACGTGGAGCAAAGCATACATACCGCCACAGCTATCTCCCACATACCGATTACATAGATCAGTACAAATATTGTACAATAATTGGCATCCCTACTGGCATCATTCGGTATCAAAGACACATTTGTCTAACTTGGAACGAGTGAAAGGAAATGAAGCTAACGAACGAACTAACAAACTTACGCGACGTACCCCCGTGCACCGGATAACCCGAAGGATTAGCGGAAAGCCCAAGTATTGACCATAACTCGATTCCTGTTTCGCCGTTCGAAACTTATACGAGTCGCGGTCGATGGCGCCGACCGATGATGCCAGTGATCCGCTGGTGATCCAGCCGTGGATCCAGCACATAGGCCGGCAACTTAACACACTCCAACTGAACATGTGGAACCCGGGGAGGGGCCGCTGAACAGGATTACCAAGGCATAGGCCTCAACTGAACAGTGGGGCCCACCCCCGCGGGCCCGAACAGGATTACGGAGGACGTGAAATTGCAGGTCCCTGCCCGAGTACCGAAGTACCAATCGGACGGGAGTGCAGATCCACGACTGAATCCCCAACAGATTCGCAAGCATCAGCGGCGCGACGACAACTCCCGCGATCCGTTGCGAACGTCGAGCAGTCGTCGGGCAGTCACCAAGACTGAGGTGTGCTTGGGCCGCCTTGCGAATCCAAAGAGTTGTCCACTGCACGTTGACCCGCACGTACCCGGAATACGCACGAGCGAGTACGTCACGCGACAGTTTGAAACAACTGAGCGATCGCAAATCGTCAAATCGCGGGTACAATTTTTCGTTCCAAGATGGATAAGTATCGTTGTACAGAATGAGCTCACAATGCACTGTACATAGGTATCTACTTTACGATTAATTAAGCCTAAAACGCACGCATTCTACGGTGTCGCCCGGTGTCCAACGATATCCAACGATGTCCAACGATGTCCAACGAAGTCCAACGATGTCCAACGATGTCCAACGGTGTCCAACGGTGTCCAACGGTGTCCAACGATGTCCAACGGTGTCCAACGGCGTCCAACGATGTCCAACGATGTCCAACGTCGTCCAACGGTGTCCAACGTCGTCCAACGGTGTCCAACGATGTCCAACGATGTCCAACGTCGTCCAACGGTGTCCAACGATGTCCAACGGTGTCCAACGATGTCCAACGATGTCCAACGGTGTCCAACGGTGTCCAACGATGTCCAACGTCGTCCAACGGTGTCCAACGGTGTCCAACGATGTCCAACGGTGTCCCGCGATATCCCACGTGGCAGTCCAGTCCAGATCATCCAAAATTCATTTGGCGGCATTTGGAGATCCAAACCGGACTGGTGCGTAGTTCTTAGCTTGGTATCGTTTTCCAAAGATTAATCAACGGATTAATTTTTTGGAAAAAGAAGCCAATTACCAGGTCTCACCACGAGGAGGTGACTACGCAAGAGACCCGCCCATGGGTTATTTAACATTATACATCAATCTCGACATTCAACCTAGTGGCAGAATGTCGAGTTCCGACTCTACTTGACCATGGGCCTGCGTAAAGAAATAGTTGTTTCGTAGCCTGCGAAACACATATCTCCAACGCAGCGCTTACATAGATCTTTACAAACTTAAAACAACATACATAACACAACATCTATCTCCCACACAAAGATTACATCGATCAGTACAAATATTGTACAATAATTGGCATCCCTACTGGCATCATTCGGTATCAAAGACACATTTGTCTAACTTGGAACGAATGAAAGGAAATGAAGCTAACGAACGAACTAACTAACTTACGCGACGTACCCCCGTGCACCGGATAACCCGAAGGATTAGCGGAAAGCCCAAGTATTGACCATAACTCGATTCCTGTTTCGCCGTTCGAAACTTATACGAGTCGCGGTCGATGGCGCCGACCGATGATGCCAGTGATCCGCTGGTGATCCAGCCGTGGATCCAGCACATAGGCCGGCAACTTAACACACTCCAACTGAACATGTGGAACCCGGGGAGGGGCCGCTGAACAGGATTACCAAGGCATAGGCCTCAACTGAACAGTGGGGCCCACCCCCGCGGGCCCGAACAGGATTACGGAGGACGTGAAATTACAGGTCCCTGCCCGAGTACCGAAGTACCAATCGGACGGGAGTGCAGATCCACGACTGAATCCCCAACAGATTCGCAAGCATCAGCGGCGCGACGACAACTCCCGCGATCCGGTGCGAACGTCGAGCAGTCGTCGAGCAGTCACCAAGACTGAGGTGTGCTTGGGCCGCCTTACGAATCCAAAGAGTTGTCCAGTGCACGTTGACCCGCACGTACCCGGAATACGCACGAGCGAGTACGTCACGCGACAGATTGAAAGATCTGAGCGATCGCGAACCGACAAATCGCGGAAACAATTTTTCGTTCCAAGATGGATAAGTATCGTTGTGCAGAATGAGCTCACAATGCACTTAACATAGATATCTATCTTACGATTAATTAAGGCTAAAACGCACGCATTCCAAGGTATCCAACGTCGTCCAACGTCGTCCAACGTCGTCCAACGTCGTCCAACGTCGTCCAACGTCGTCCAACGTCGTCCAACGTCGTCCAACGGTGTCCAACGGTGTCCCACGGTGCAGCCCAGTCTGGATCATCCAAAATTCTGTTCACGGCATTTGGAGATCCAAACCGGACTGGTGCGTAGTTCTTAGCTTGGTATCGTTTTCCAAAGATTAATCAACGGATTAATTTTTTGGAAAAAGAAGCCAATTACCAGGTCTCACCACGTGGAGGTGACTACGCAAGAGACCCGCCCATGGGTTATTTAACTTTATACATCGATCTCAATATTCAACCTATTGGCAGAATGTCGAGTACCGTCTCTACTTGACCATGGGCCTGCGTAAAGAAATAGTTGTTTCGTACCCTAACTGCGAAACACATATCTCCAACGCAGCGCTTACATGAATCTTTACAAACGTGGAGCAAAGCATACATACCGCCACAGCTATCTCCCACATACCGATTACATAGATCAGTACAAATATTGTACAATAATTGGTATCCCTACCGGCAGCATTCGGTATCAAAGACACATTTATCTAACTTGGAACGAGTGAAAGAAAATGAAGCTAACGAACGTACTATCAAACCTACACGACGTACTCCCGTGCACCGGATAACCCAAAGGATTAGCGGAAAGCCCAAGTATTGACCATAACTCGATTCCTGTTTCGCCGTTCGAAACTTATACGAGTCGCGGTCGATAGCGCCGACCGATGATGCCAGTGATCCGCTGGTGATCCAGCCGTGGATCCAGCACATAGGCCGGCAACTTAACCACACTCCAACTGAACATGTGGAACCCGGGGAGAGGCCGCTGAACAGGATTACGAAGGCAGAGGCCTCAACTGAACAGTGGGGCCCACCCCTGTGGAGGGGCCGCTGAACAGGATTACGAAGGCATGATCTTCCACTGAACAGTGGGGCCCACCCCCACGGGCCCGAACAGGATTACGGAGGACGTGAAATTACAGGTCCCTGCCCGAGTACCGAAGTACCAATCGGACGGGAGTGCAGATCCACGAATGAATCCCCAACAGATTCGCAAGCATCAGCGGCGCGACGACAACTCCCGCGATCCGTTGCGAACGTCGAGCAGTCGTCGGGCAGTCACCAAGACTGAGGTGTGCTTGGGCCGCCTTACGAATCCAAAGAGTTGTCCACTGCACGTTGACCCGCACGTACCCGGAATACGCACGAGCGAGTACGTCACGCAACAGTTTGAAACAACTGAGCGATCGCAAATCGACAAATCGCGGGTACAATTTTTCGTTCCAAGATGGATAAGTATCGTTGTACAGAATGAGCTCACAATGCACTGTACATAGGTATCTACTTTACGATTAATTAAGCCTAAAACGCACGCATTCTACGGTGTCGCCCGGTGTCCAACGATATCCAACGATGTCCAACGATGTCCAACGAAGTCCAACGATGTCCAACGATGTCCAACGGTGTCCAACGGTGTCCAACGATGTCCAACGGTGTCCAACGGCGTCCAACGATGTCCAACGTCGTCCAACGATGTCCAACGATGTCCAACGTCGTCCAACGGTGTCCAACGATGTCCAACGATGTCCAACGGTGTCCAACGGTGTCCAACGATGTCCAACGTCGTCCAACGGTGTCCAACGGTGTCCAACGATGTCCAACGGTGTCCAACGGTGTCCAACGGTGTCCAACGATGTCCAACGATGTCCCACGGTGCAGCCCAGTCCAGATCCGCCAAAATTCTGTTCGCGGCTTTTGGAGATCCAAACTAGACCAACGGTGTCCCACGTTGCAGTCCAGTGTAGATCATCCAAAATTCTTTTCGCCGCATTTGGAGATTCACCCTGAACCAATGGTGTCCCACGTTGCAGTCCAGTGTAAATCATCCAAAATTCTTTTCGCGGCATTTGGAGATCCACCCTGAACCAATGGTGTCCCACGTTGCAGTCCAGTGTAGATCATCCAAAATTCTTTTCGCGGCTTTTGGACATCCACACTGAACCAATGGTGTCCCACGTTGCAGTCCAGTTTAGATTATCCAAAATTCTCTTCGTGGCTTTTCGTAATCCAAAATGGACTGTATTAGCGTGATTCTGAGCTTGGTATCGAATTATTGTGCAATGTTTGTACTTATCAATGTAGTCGTTTTCTGAAAATTAATCAACTGATTAATCTGCGAAAACAATTACATCGATTAGTACAAACATTGTACAATAATTCGCAACCGTACTGGCAACATTCGGTATCAATGATACATATGTCTAACTTGGAACCACAGAAAGGGAATGAAAGTACTGACACTGTATATACAATTTAGAGTTTTGCAAAAGAGACATACGACTCGTTGTACTAAGCTTATGAAGATATCGAAAAGTTATATACTCCAACGTGACCGCAATATTCTTCTTTTAAAAATGGGAAAACGGGAAGAAGCCTGAACAATCAGACGATGGAAGAAAAATCATTTGGGCATCTAGCATACATATTTAATATGCTGTGAAATGTTCATATATGTAACTGAAACGTATTTTCTGTAAATTGATAAATCTGAAACAAACTCATTTACTGGATTTGGTATATGGAAGAAAGAGACATCTTTAAAACGAGAACATTTTATGAAACATTTTATGAAAAATAAACTATTAATAATGGTCAATTATAGATCAAATTACTATTGATTAAATTTTAGCAAATATAGAGAATCATGTGTATCTTTTAATCGAAACTAGGGTTACGTTGGAAACAAGAATTTTAAGTAACTGAATTTAAACTGAATTAAAAATTGAAAAGTTCATTTGGAATAACTAAGATGAGAGAAACCCCGGTTATTATACAATCACTTGCTTTATCTTTTAACTTTTAACAGTATCTGTTATTTTCTACAACAAAATAGTGATTTGCAACATAATAAACCGAAAGGTATGTGCATAAGTCATTTTTTGCAGAATTTTTGCTACAAACGTGACGATGTCTTTGTTTCGTGACGAAACTTTTGTTTCATGCAAATGAAATTCGAATATTTATAAAATTTTACATTACTGTTAAAAGATTGAAGTGAAAATATCGCGGTCGAAAAAATTCTAAAAGTTATGGTTCTAAGAACGAACAATCACCAGCACTAATTCCAATTGCAATGAATTAAATTTTAAAAAATATTTCCAGCCTTCCTAGCAACATTAAGATATTTCGTTATAATACTTTGTTGCGCATGAAATCGCTCACAATTTCATACATGTAAATATATATATATATATTATACATTCGTAATAAAGTTCTGTATTTTAGCAGTCATGGTAACGTTAACGCTGACAAAGGAATATGTCTTATAGCAGTATTTTCAGTAATAAACGTAGTAATAAGGGGCGCATTAATAAGGGGCGCTGAAAAAGAAACAAAGCAGTAGCCAGAAGGGCTACTAAAATTCGATCGTCTTCCACTCTATATAAACCCGATCAACACGCCGAGAGTGGAACTGAATATTCTTGTTCCGCAACGCTAATTTAGTACTAATATTTATGAAGCAGAAAATTCTCAAAATCAAACGCGACGAGTGCTTCGTTATATTTGCAATATCAATTAATCTACCATTAAAAAAAAAAAAAAGAAAAATCTGAAAATTCCCGATATCTAATACGCAACGCTAATAAGTATAAATCTACGCACTCGTATTTAAGCAATACGCAACACTAATAGCGAGAGATTGCAGTGCAACCATTTAGGAGGTTGCCGATGAACGATCACACTTGTACAGCTCTTTAGGCTGTACGTGTGATCCAGGAGCAGTGTCCGACAAATGCAGTCGGAGGGTTTGGGCAGTTTGTGAACGCAACTCTACTTAACAAAACGCGATCATTCATTATCGCAACGCTAACAGGAAAAATAAGTAGAACTCGCGATGGAACAATGTCGCAACGCGAATTCTTAAAGTGAATTTAATGAAAATTACTATTTACTATTTGAAAGAGCTACTTTAAATATCCTAGTATTGCTACTTAAACAGAAAAACAGAAAAAATTCTAAAAATTGCAAAAGAGAATCGCGATATCGCAATTCGCAACTCTAAAGCAAACGCGATTATCATTTTATCGCAACTCTAATTCAAACCGTAATCATTTTCTCGCCACACTAATGAAAAGCCGTGATAATATTTCGCAACTCTAATACAACCCGTAATTAATTTGTCGCAACCCTAATAAGAAAAATCGCGATTTGCCCAATGGGACGATGGACCGATATATACATCGGCCAAAAAAACAAAGACTACTACTACTACTACTACTACTACAAATACTAAAAGCGAGCATAGTGACAAAGTAGTAACGATAATGACTTCCCATGCTCCGGATGACCCAGAGGATGGGGAGCCATTAGTAGTTGCCCTCTTGAGTGACAGTTTGTCGGGCCTCTTCGGCTTATAGCCTCTTCCTTCTTCGGGCGCAATGCCCGCTGTAACTTAAATCTAAGCTCGAGACTTCTAAATCGCAAACAAAAAAAAAACTTATAAAGGTAAAATAAAAATATAAACCGCGGAAGCTGATTGAAGTGCACATGGACTGACCAACGATCACAGCAGTGATCGTTGCCCACTCGCACGTGCGTGCTCGAGCAATAAACGTTCGTTTCGAGCCCATTCGCGACCGCGACCGCGAAATTTGAAAAATCGAAAGGCAAAACCAGAGACGAGAGCATGCTCTACTCGTGCCAGTTTCACCGTCGATTTTTCAAATAAATTTCCAGAAACAGGTTGGTCACGCGAAAACGCGCCTACCCGACCAGAGACTGTGCCAACCTGCCCGGTCCTACCTACTTATAATTAACAGACATACCAGAAAGTATGCTACCTATCCTACCTAGCGCTATATTTAAAAATGGCAAAACAGGCACACCAACACACTCGCTCCACGGTTCTCACACAAACGCCCGGGCGCAAAGGTCCTACACTAGAGAGGACGTCCCGGGACGCCTCCGACACCCGAGCTTAACATATCATGCACACTCTAAGGTACGTACCTTTTTCCTGAAATCGACTGACGAAGGCTAGTGACCATTGCGTAATACGTGATAAAACACGTCTGAGGAAATTATATTTTTAAAATATAAGTAAACTTGGAATTATAATTGCAATTGATAGCGATATTAAGAGTATGAGTACACTTAGTCGCGTGGATGATATTATCAGAAATTCTAATTGTATCGAGACGTAAATTGAATCGATATATGTCTCGACATTTTTAATATTTGAAGTTTTAAGGAATGAGAAAAAGCGACGCAATTCCACGACCTAATAACACACACACATAATGTGGAAAATACGTCGTGCACGATACACTAACGCATCGTCAGTCGCTGAGAAATTATTACATTACTTAATTCTAGGTCATCGTGCCCAATGTCTTTCTCCCATTCAAGTAGCACCTGGGCACGTGAATGAGATCCTGACAATGGGCACGGAAAGGGTTAAACCTGAAAATCCTGATCTAAAAAGATGATTAGTTTGTGTAATTTTTATTTAACGGACTAACGTTCTTTGCTGCTTCTTTCTGATTAACTCTATTTTATTAATTTAATACTAACTAAGTAATTCTACTTTATTAATTTAATAAATCGGAAGAAAATTTTAATATTGCAGAAAAGGTAGCGTTAATTGAAAAAGACTGAGATTCGATCAAATGGAATAATTGACTCTAAATATATTACTAAGAAAGAAATAATCTCAGGCGATCTCTTTATCAAAGCAAATACTCGAAAATGTAAAAGCAATGTTCAAAATTATTGCTTTGATTAAAAAATCTGCCTGTCGCGAAGTGTCTTCTTGCACGTAAAATTTCACACATCCTTGTACGGAAAAAAAATGAATTTTAACTCATATTTTAAATTCTAATAAGTGAAATAAACGAACGTGACTTAATATTGTCACGATTAATTCATTGCTTAAGATCAAGTATATTTATGTCATACAGATATATTCGTGTAGATATTTGCCATTTGCAAATATTCATACGGAATATTAACATGCATATTTATAACTAACACGAATATATTCTCAAGTGTATATGTTTAACCTAATTATTAAAAAACTAATTATTATAATCGCGATGTGCAAGAAGACCTATCCTATACTAATAAATTTGAGAAAAGAATGTTACTACTCACGGGTATAAAAAATACCCGCGGTCACTATGCTCGCAAAAAAATTCTACGTAATACAACCGATCACCCGTGCCGATTCGGACCTTTCATCCTACGACATGATTGAGTGACCGGAGGAACAGAAATGCATGCGACTCACCGTTCGAAGCGGAGAAACAGAAGACGTACCATGGATGCTGCGCTACCCCAGCGAATATCATCAGGAAGACTCACATCAGGCAGGGACCGTTGAAAGTCCAATGGTGGAAATAGGCTTTATGCTCTTGAAAGATGCACTGACTCTAATACCGAAAACGAATGTTGGATAATATATAAAGTAAGGCTACGTTTCCGCCACTTTAATAAAAACTATAATGATTTTAAAATTTTGAAAAGAAACTATTGCGTAGCAAACACTGACTCTACAAACCGCATTGCGCGCGGTCACAAATATTCCACGTAATGTTATAATTTAATAGTATAATTGTTACAAAATAATAGTTTAAATGTTGTTAATTATTAGTTTAAATGTTGTTAATTATTAGTTTAAATGTTGTTTATTAATAGTTTAAATGTTCTTAATTAATAGTTTGAATGTTTTTAATTAGCAGTTGAAATATTGTTAATTATTATTTGAAATGTTGTTAATTAATAGTTTAAATGGTGTTAATTAACTGGTTAAATATTGTTTATTAATTGTTTAAACGTCGTTAATTAATAGCTGAAATGTTGTTAACTAAGAGTTTAAATGTTGTTAATTAATAGCTTAAATGTTGTTAATTAATAGTTCAAATGTTGTTAATTAATAGTTTGAATGTTGTTAATTGATAGATTAAATGTTGTTAACTAAGAGTTTAAATGCTGTTCGTTGATAGCTTAAATGCTATAAATTAATAACTTAAATGTTATAAATTAATAGCTTAAATGTTATAAATTAATAGCTTAAATGTTATAAATTAATAGCTTAAATGTCATAAATTAATAGCTTAAATGTGATAAATTAATAGCTTAAATGTTATAAATTAATAGTTTAAATGTTATAAATTAATAGCTTAAATGTTATAAATTAATAGCTTAAATGTTATAAATTAATAGCTTAAATGTTATAAATTAATAGTTTAAATGTTATAAATTAATAGCTTAAATGTTATAAATTAATAGTTTAAATGTTATAAATTAATAGCTTAAATGTTATAAATTAATAGCTTAAATGTTATAAATTAATAGTTTAAATGTTATAAATTAATAGCTTAAATGTTATAAATTAATAGTTTAAATGTTATAAATTAATAGCTTAAATGTTATAAATTAATAGCTTAAATGCTATAAATTAATAACTTAAATGCTACAAATTAATAGCTTAAATGTTATAAATTAATAGCTTAAATGTTATAAATTAATAGTTTAAATGTTATAAATTAATAGCTTAAATGTTATAAATTAATAGCTTAAATGTTATAAATTAATAGCTTAAATGTTATAAATTAATAGTTTAAATGTTATAAATTAATAGCTTAAATGTTATAAATTAATAGCTTAAATGCTATAAATTAATAACTTAAATGCTATAAATTAATAGCTTAAATGTTATAAATTAATAGCTTAAATGTTATAAATTAATAGCTTAAATGTTATAAATTAATAGTTTAAATGTTATAAATTAGTGCTTTAAACTTTGTTAGTAAATAGTTAAAATGTTTTGATCTAATAGTTTAAACGTTTTAAGTTAATAGTTTAAATCGCAACAGTTCTTTCTTAATGTTCACAGTGTTAGAGATGTAGCACAAATGAGCTCGCGCGCGAGTAGCATCTTCCTTATATAACACTGGCATGCACTTGACAATGTCAATCAAACGGTAACAGTTTGTTGGTATCTTAAAAGTTGGTTTTTTCATTATAACACTATCGAATTTAATAATTTTTAATTTTTTATTGTAAATTGACGCCTTCAAGCAATCTATTATAATAACCATTTTTATAATTTTTATATTTTTTATCAGCTGAAACTAAAGTTGCATTTCTATAGTACTACTTTTTGACGTAAAACTGTCTTAATCTATATTCAATAGCAGTTTATAACAAACATAATTTTATTATAATAGCCAAAAATAAAGTTGACTAGTGGTCAAGAGCCCCAAAAAGAAAGAATCTATATAATATTTCAATTTGTAATAATTATTGATTTTTTGGCACTCTTTTACGACCATTATCTACTTTAATGATCCATCATAATATTTTATAACAATTTATCAATTTTCATAACTTAATTCTAGGCATATACCATCGTTCAACAATTAATTATTAAATATATAAATCTAATATGTTCTTACACGCACAAGTGTGTTTTACTTCCTAAAATAAGATCATGATAAAATAATAAAAAATTTAGAATTTATACATCAATCAATAGCAAAGTAAATAATGATAATAAATTATTTTCAATTAAAGAAATTTCTCTTTTTCTGATAGTAGACATGATAGTAGTAGTTTTCAAAGATCATTCTAAATTGTTAACATTTTTGTCACGTTTTTCTATTTATTACAATGTTTGAATTATTGAAATATATTTACTAATAATTGTATGCATAATTAAGTAATATACTAATATACTAATACTATATTTTGTTTAATAGTAGCAGCTACATTCGTGTAATATAAAAGCTTTTCATTAAAAACATAATCTTATTCGTAATTGTTACTGAACATTGTCTGAAATATGTTTTCTATTCCTCAATTTCATCAATTCAACTGTTCGAATACGTTAAATTTGCGCGCGCTCGTGTATACGAAAATCAAGCGCCCCTATTGGCGCAATATATTAGAAATTTAAATCGAGCATGCTTATTGGCGCAGAATATTGTCAAACGAAATTGAATTTTCCTATTGGCGCAAATGATTGCACGTCATATCGAGCGTTCTTATTGGTTCGAAATCTTGAAAAGTCGTAGTTTGAAGTAGAAACGTAACGCGAGGTGACGTACTCTTGAAAATTGTGGAACGAAAATCTGTCTCGTCGAAAGTTATCCTGTCATTATTAGCACCCACATTTCGACTTTATCAACAGTTCTACACTTCTATCTGCTTCATTCAAATAGTACGTTCGTATTTAATCGGTTATTGATTATAATCTTAGTAAAATTAAATAGTATCCCGAAATTTCCTTTTACTTTCATCGTTCGTTTATATTACCGGTCTTTGAGGAAGAATTTGGGTCCCATTATTACTTTATTTCACTATAATTGGTTTCATTATTGTAAATTATTGGTTTTATCGTACATTTATTTTAAATCGTTGGTTTTCTTTTATATAGATTATTGGCTGGTCACATGACTGAAAGAATAGGGGTTTACATCACAGACGCCACAAGCGATTAACAATCGATAATTCGAATTGATACAAGATGGACGTTATAGATGATTATTACTAAATCAAGTCGTTGATTTCTCATGCAGATTTGGTAATGATTGAGGTATTATAACAAAGCAAACGTACGTACACGGTTATTTTCTCTTTTTATTGGAACAATAGTAATCGATATTTGCTAAATAATTGCTATACAGCTTACAATTGGCATATAATAACATCATTTTATAAATAGTTGCATAATTTGTTGAAAATATTAAGATGAAAAAAAAGAAGTTAAAGAAATCACGATCATCTTTTATATTCAAGAATCTTGCACAGAAAACGTTGTGCGAATGTAATTCGACGTGAGTTCGACTCTTCGTGTTGACAATAAAGATCATTTGGCCTTTCCAAAAAGTTAAAAGAAAAGTTCCAAGTTAAGATAAGATGTAGTAGAATTCGACTTCTTAAGGCGTATCCTTCTAATTTGTAATTTGTAATTTGTACAAAAATGATATAATAAAATTGAGATTATACGGAAAACATCATATCTAAAACCATTTGAAACTGCTCACAGTCATTGAAATGAAAAAAACGAAAACATTAAAATTGTCGGAAATTTTTAATGCAATGAACAAAAATTAAACTCGTTTTCGGTGTTCCATGTTGTCCCACGGTGTCCAACGTCGTCCAACGTTGTCCAACGGTGTCCAACGTTGTCCAACGGTGTCCAACGGTGTCCAACGTCGTCCAACGGTGTCCAACGGCGTCCAACGGCGTCCAACGGCGTCCAACGGCGTCCAACGGCGTCCAACGGCGTCCAACGGCGTCCAACGGCGTCCAACGGTGTCCAACGATGTCCAACGATGTCCAACGGTGTCCAACGATGTCCAACGGTGTCCAACGATGTCCAACGGTGTCCAACGATGTCCAACGGTGTCCAACGATGTCCAACGGTGTCCCGCGATATCCCACGTGGCAGTCCAGTCCAGATCATCTAAAATTCATTTGGCGGCATTTGGAGATCCAAACCGGACTGGTGCGTAGTTCTTAGCTTGGCATCGCTTTCCAGAGATTAATCAATTGACTAAATTTTGGAAAACGATGCCAATTACCAGGTCTCACCACGCGGAGGTGACTACGCAAGAGACCCGCCCATGGGTTATTTAACATTATACATCAATCTCGACATTCAACCTAGTGGCAGAATGTCGAGTTCCGACTCTACTTGACCATGGGCCTGCGTAAAGAAATAGTTGTTTCGTAGCCTGCGAAACACATATCTACAACGCAGCGCTTACATAAATCTTTACAAACTTAAAACAACATACATAACACAACATCTATCTCCCACACAAAGATTACATCGATCAGTACAAATATTGTACAATAATTGGCATCCCTACTGGCATCATTCGGTATCAAAGACACATTTGTCTAACTTGGAACGAATGAAAGGAAATGAAGCTAACGAACGAACTAACAAACTTACGCGACGTACCCCCGTGCACCGGATAACCCGAAGGATTAGCGGAAAGCCCAAGTATTGACCATAACTCGATTCCTGTTTCGCCGTTCGAAACTTATACGAGTCGCGGTCGATGGCGCCGACCGATGATGCCAGTGATCCGCTGGTGATCCAGCCGTGGATCCAGCACATAGGCCGGCAACTTAACACACTCCAACTGAACATGTGGAACCCGGGGAGGGGCCGCTGAACAGGATTACCAAGGCATAGGCCTCAACTGAACAGTGGGGCCCACCCCCGCGGGCCCGAACAGGATTACGGAGGACGTGAAATTACAGGTCCCTGCCCGAGTACCGAAGTACCAATCGGACGGGAGTGCAGATCCACGACTGAATCCCCAACAGATTCGCAAGCATCAGCGGCGCGACGACAACTCCCGCGATCCGGTGCGAACGTCGAGCAGTCGTCGAGCAGTCACCAAGACTGAGGTGTGCTTGGGCCGCCTTACGAATCCAAAGAGTTGTCCAGTGCACGTTGACCCGCACGTACCCGGAATACGCACGAGCGAGTACGTCACGCGACAGATTGAAAGATCTGAGCGATCGCGAACCGACAAATCGCGGAAACAATTTTTCGTTCCAAGATGGATAAGTATCGTTGTGCAGAATGAGCTCACAATGCACTTAACATAGATATCTATCTTACGATTAATTAAGGCTAAAACGCACGCATTCCAAGGTATCCAACGTCGTCCAACGTCGTCCAACGTCGTCCAACGGTGTCCAACGGTGTCCCACGGTGCAGCCCAGTCTGGATCATCCAAAATTCTGTTCACGGCATTTGGAGATCCAAACCGGACTGGTGCGTAGTTCTTAGCTTGGTATCGTTTTCCAAAGATTAATCAACGGATTAATTTTTTGGAAAAAGAAGCCAATTACCAGGTCTCACCACGTGGAGGTGACTACGCAAGAGACCCGCCCATGGGTTATTTAACTTTATACATCGATCTCAATATTCAACCTATTGGCAGAATGTCGAGTACCGTCTCTACTTGACCATGGGCCTGCGTAAAGAAATAGTTGTTTCGTACCCTAACTGCGAAACACATATCTCCAACGCAGCGCTTACATGAATCTTTACAAACGTGGAGCAAAGCATACATAACGCCACAGCTATCTCCCACATACCGATTACATAGATCAGTACAAATATTGTACAATAATTGGTATCCCTACCGGCAGCATTCGGTATCAAAGACACATTTATCTAACTTGGAACGAGTGAAAGAAAATGAAGCTAACGAACGTACTATCAAACCTACACGACGTACTCCCGTGCACCGCATAACCCAAAGGATTAGCGGAAAGCCCAAGTATTGACCATAACTCGATTCCTGTTTCGCCGTTCGAAACTTATACGAGTCGCGGTCGATAGCGCCGACCGATGATGCCAGTGATCCGCTGGTGATCCAGCCGTGGATCCAGCACATAGGCCGGCAACTTAACACACTCCAACTGAACATGTGGAACCCGGGGAGAGGCCGCTGAACAGGATTACGAAGGCAGAGGCCTCAACTGAACAGTGGGGCCCACCCCTGTGGAGGGGCCGCTGAACAGGATTACCAAGGCATAGGCCTCAACTGAACAGTGGGGCCCACCCCCGCGGGCCCGAACAGGATTACGGAGGACGTGAAATTACAGGTCCCTGCCCGAGTACCGAAGTACCAATCGGACGGGAGTGCAGATCCACGACTGAATCCCCAACAGATTCGCAAGCATCAGCGGCGCGACGACAACTCCCGCGATCCGGTGCGAACGTCGAGCAGTCGTCGAGCAGTCACCAAGACTGAGGTGTGCTTGGGCCGCCTTACGAATCCAAAGAGTTGTCCAGTGCACGTTGACCCGCACGTACCCGGAATACGCACGAGCGAGTACGTCACGCGACAGATTGAAAGATCTGAGCGATCGCGAACCGACAAATCGCGGAAACAATTTTTCGTTCCAAGATGGATAAGTATCGTTGTGCAGAATGAGCTCACAATGCACTTAACATAGATATCTATCTTACGATTAATTAAGGCTAAAACGCACGCATTCCAAGGTATCCAACGTCGTCCAACGTCGTCCAACGTCGTCCAACGGTGTCCAACGGTGTCCCACGGTGCAGCCCAGTCTGGATCATCCAAAATTCTGTTCACGGCATTTGGAGATCCAAACCGGACTGGTGCGTAGTTCTTAGCTTGGTATCGTTTTCCAAAGATTAATCAACGGATTAATTTTTTGGAAAAAGAAGCCAATTACCAGGTCTCACCACGTGGAGGTGACTACGCAAGAGACCCGCCCATGGGTTATTTAACTTTATACATCGATCTCAATATTCAACCTATTGGCAGAATGTCGAGTACCGTCTCTACTTGACCATGGGCCTGCGTAAAGAAATAGTTGTTTCGTACCCTAACTGCGAAACACATATCTCCAACGCAGCGCTTACATGAATCCTTACAAACGTGGAGCAAAGCATACATAACGCCACAGCTATCTCCCACATACCGATTACATAGATCAGTACAAATATTGTACAATAATTGGTATCCCTACCGGCAGCATTCGGTATCAAAGACACATTTATCTAACTTGGAACGAGTGAAAGAAAATGAAGCTAACGAACGTACTATCAAACCTATACGACGTACTCCCGTGCACCGGATAACCCAAAGGATTAGCGGAAAGCCCAAGTATTGACCATAACTCGATTCCTGTTTCGCCGTTCGAAACTTATACGAGTCGCGGTCGATAGCGCCGACCGATGATGCCAGTGATACGCTGGTGATCCAGCCGTGGATCCAGCACATAGGCCGGCAACTTAACACACTCCAACTGAACATGTGGAACCCGGGGAGAGGCCGCTGAACAGGATTACGAAGGCAGAGGCCTCAACTGAACAGTGGGGCCCACCCCTGTGGAGGGGCCGCTGAACAGGATTACGAAGGCATGATCTTCCACTGAACAGTGGGGCCCACCCCCACGGGCCCGAACAGGATTACGGAGGACGTGAAATTACAGGTCCCTGCCCGAGTACCGAAGTACCAATCGGACGGGAGTGCAGATCCACGACTGAATCCCCAACAGATTCGCAAGCATCAGCGGCGCGACGACAACTCCCGCGATCCGTTGCGAACGTCGAGCAGTCGTCGGGCAGTCACCAAGACTGAGGTGTGCTTGGGCCGCCTTACGAATCCAAAGAGTTGTCCACTGCACGTTGACCCGCACGTACCCGGAATACGCACGAGCGAGTACGTCACGCGACAGTTTGAAACAACTGAGCGATCGCAAATCGACAAATCGCGGGTACAATTTTTCGTTCCAAGATGGATAAGTATCGTTGTACAGAATGAGCTCACAATGCACTGTACATAGGTATCTACTTTACGATTAATTAAGCCTAAAACGCACGCATTCTACGGTGTCGCCCGGTGTCCAACGATATCCAACGATGTCCAACGATGTCCAACGAAGTCCAACGATGTCCAACGATGTCCAACGGTGTCCAACGGTGTCCAACGATGTCCAACGGTGTCCAACGGCGTCCAACGATGTCCAACGTCGTCCAACGATGTCCAACGATGTCCAACGTCGTCCAACGGTGTCCAACGGCGTCCAACGATGTCCAACGTCGTCCAACGGTGTCCAACGATGTCCAACGGTGTCCAACGATGTCCAACGATGTCCAACGGTGTCCAACGGTGTCCAACGATGTCCAACGTCGTCCAACGGTGTCCAACGGTGTCCAACGATGTCCAACGGTGTCCAACGGTGTCCAACGGTGTCCAACGATGTCCAACGATGTCCAACGATGTCCCACGTTGCAGTCCAGTGTAGATCATCCAAAATTCTTTTCGCGGCATTTGGAGATTCACCCTGAACCAATGGTGTCCCACGTTGCAGTCCAGTGTAAATCATCCAAAATTCTTTTCGCGGCATTTGGAGATCCACCCTGAACCAATGGTGTCCCACGTTGCAGTCCAGTGTAGATCATCCAAAATTCTTTTCGCGGCTTTTGGACATCCACACTGAACCAATGGTGTCCCACGTTGCAGTCCAGTTTAGATTATCCAAAATTCTCTTCGTGGCTTTTCGTAATCCAAAATGGACTGTATTAGCGTGATTCTGAGCTTGGTATCGAATTATTGTGCAATGTTTGTACTTATCAATGTAGTCGTTTTCTGAAAATTAATCAACCGATTAATCTGCGAAAACAATTACATCGATTAGTACAAACATTGTACAATAATTCGCAACCGTACTGGCAACATTCGGTATCAATGATACATATGTCTAACTTGGAATCACAGAAAGGAAATGAAAGTACTGACACTGTATATACAATTTAGAGTTTTGCAAAAGAGACATACGACTCGTTGTACTAAGCTTATGAAGATATCGAAAAGTTATATACTCCAACGTGACCGCAATATTCTTCTTTTAAAAATGGGAAAACGGGAAGAAGCCTGAACAATCAGACGATGGAAGAAAAATCATTTGGGCATCTAGCATACATATTTAATATGCTGTGAAATGTTCATATATGTAACTGAAACGTATTTTCTGTAAATTGATAAATCTGAAACAAACTCATTTACTGGATTTGGTATATGGAAGAAAGAGACATCTTTAAAACGAGAACATTTTATGAAACATTTTATGAAAAATAAACTATTAATAATGGTCAATTATAGATCAAATTACTATTGATTAAATTTTAGCAAATATAGAGAATCATGTGTATCTTTTAATCGAAACTAGGGTTACGTTGGAAACAAGAATTTTAAGTAACTGAATTTAAACTGAATTAAAAATTGAAAAGTTCATTTGGAATAACTAAGATGAGAGAAACCCCGGTTATTATACAATCACTTGCTTTATCTTTTAACTTTTAACAGTATCTGTTATTTTCTACAACAAAATAGTGATTTGCAACATAATAAACCGAAAGGTATGTGCATAAGTCATTTTTTGCAGAATTTTTGCTACAAACGTGACGATGTCTTTGTTTCGTGACGAAACTTTTGTTTCATGCAAATGAAATTCGAATATTTATAAAATTTTACATTACTGTTAAAAGATTGAAGTGAAAATATCGCGGTCGAAAAAATTCTAAAAGTTATGGTTCTAAGAACGAACAATCACCAGCACTAATTCCAATTGCAATGAATTAAATTTTAAAAAATATTTCCAGCCTTCCTAGCAACATTAAGATATTTCGTTATAATACTTTGTTGCGCATGAAATCGCTCACAATTTCATACATGTAAATATATATATATATTATACATTCGTAATAAAGTTCTGTATTTTAGCAGTCATGGTAACGTTAACGCTGACAAAGGAATATGTCTTATAGCAGTATTTTCAGTAATAAACGTAGTAATAAGGGGCGCATTAATAAGGGGCGCTGAAAAAGAAACAAAGCAGTAGCCAGAAGGGCTACTAAAATTCGATCGTCTTCCACTCTATATAAACCCGATCAACACGCCGAGAGTGGAACTGAATATTCTTGTTCCGCAACGCTAATTTACTACTAATATTTATGAAGCAGAAAATTCTCAAAATCAAACGCGACGAGTGCTTCGTTATATTTGCAATATCAATTAATCTACCATTAAAAAAAAAAAAAAAAAAGAAAATCTGAAAATTCCCGATATCTAATACGCAACGCTAATAAGTATAAATCTACGCACTCGTATTTAAGCAATACGCAACACTAATAGCGAGAGATTGCAGTGCAACCATTTAGGAGGTTGCCGATGAACGATCACACTTGTACAGCTCTTTAGGCTGTACGTGTGATCCAGGAGCAGTGTCCGACAAATACAGTCGGAGGGTTTGGGCAGTTTGTGAACGCAACTCTACTTAACAAAACGCGATCATTCATTATCGCAACGCTAACAGGAAAAATAAGTAGAACTCGCGATGGAACAATGTCGCAACGCGAATTCTTAAAGTGAATTTAATGAAAATTACTATTTACTATTTGAAAGAGCTACTTTAAATATCCTAGTATTGCTACTTAAACAGAAAAACAGAAAAAATTCTAAAAATTGCAAAAGAGAATCGCGATATCGCAATTCGCAACTCTAAAGCAAACGCGATTATCATTTTATCGCAACTCTAATTCAAACCGTAATCATTTTCTCGCCACACTAATGAAAAGCCGTGATAATATTTCGCAACTCTAATACAACCCGTAATTAATTTGTCGCAACCCTAATAAGAAAAATCGCGATTTGCCCAATGGGACGATGGACCGATATATACATCGGCCAAAAAAACAAAGACTACTACTACTACTACTACTACTACAAATACTAAAAGCGAGCATAGTGACAAAGTAGTAACGATAATGACTTCCCATGCTCCGGATGACCCAGAGGATGGGGAGCCATTAGTAGTTGCCCTCTTGAGTGACAGTTTGTCGGGCCTCTTCGGCTTATAGCCTCTTCCTTCTTCGGGCGCAATGCCCGCTGTAACTTAAATCTAAGCTCGAGACTTCTAAATCGCAAACAAAAAAAAACTTATAAAGGTAAAATAAAAATATAAACCGCGGAAGCTGATTGAAGTGCACATGGACTGACCAACGATCACAGCAGTGATCGTTGCCCACTCGCACGTGCGTGCTCGAGCAATAAACGTTCGTTTCGAGCCCATTCGCGACCGCGACCGCGAAATTTGAAAAATCGAAAGGCAAAACCAGAGACGAGAGCATGCTCTACTCGTGCCAGTTTCACCGTCGATTTTTCAAATAAATTTCCAGAAACAGGTTGGTCACGCGAAAACGCGCCTACCCGACCAGAGACTGTGCCAACCTGCCCGGTCCTACCTACTTATAATTAACAGACATACCAGAAAGTATGCTACCTATCCTACCTAGCGCTATATTTAAAAATGGCAAAACAGGCACACCAACACACTCGCTCCACGGTTCTCACACAAACGCCCGGGCGCAAAGGTCCTACACTAGAGAGGACGTCCCGGGACGCCTCCGACACCCGAGCTTAACATATCATGCACACTCTAAGGTACGTACCTTTTTCCTGAAATCGACTGACGAAGGCTAGTGACCATTGCGTAATACGTGATAAAACACGTCTGAGGAAATTATATTTTTAAAATATAAGTAAACTTGGAATTATAATTGCAATTGATAGCGATATTAAGAGTATGAGTACACTTAGTCGCGTGGATGATATTATCAGAAATTCTAATTGTATCGAGACGTAAATTGAATCGATATATGTCTCGACATTTTTAATATTTGAAGTTTTAAGGAATGAGAAAAAGCGACGCAATTCCACGACCTAATAACACACACACATAATGTGGAAAATACGTCGTGCACGATACACTAACGCATCGTCAGTCGCTGAGAAATTATTACATTACTTAATTCTAGGTCATCGTGCCCAATGTCTTTCTCCCATTCAAGTAGCACCTGGGCACGTGAATGAGATCCTGACAATGGGCACGGAAAGGGTTAAACCTGAAAATCCTGATCTAAAAAGATGATTAGTTTGTGTAATTTTTATTTAACGGACTAACGTTCTTTGCTGCTTCTTTCTGATTAACTCTATTTTATTAATTTAATACTAACTAAGTAATTCTACTTTATTAATTTAATAAATCGGAAGAAAATTTTAATATTGCAGAAAAGGTAGCGTTAATTGAAAAAGACTGAGATTCGATCAAATGGAATAATTGACTCTAAATATATTACTAAGAAAGAAATAATCTCAGGCGATCTCTTTATCAAAGCAAATACTCGAAAATGTAAAAGCAATGTTCAAAATTATTGCTTTGATTAAAAAATCTGCCTGTCGCGAAGTGTCTTCTTGCACGTAAAATTTCACACATCCTTGTACGGAAAAAAAATGAATTTTAACTCATATTTTAAATTCTAATAAGTGAAATAAACGAACGTGACTTAATATTGTCACGATTAATTCATTGCTTAAGATCAAGTATATTTATGTCATACAGATATATTCGTGTAGATATTTGCCATTTGCAAATATTCATACGGAATATTAACATGCATATTTATAACTAACACGAATATATTCTCAAGTGTATATGTTTAACCTAATTATTAAAAAACTAATTATTATAATCGCGATGTGCAAGAAGACCTATCCTAAACTAATAAATTTCAAAAAATGAGTGTTACTACTCATGGGTATAAGAAATACCCGTGGTCACTATGCTCGCAAAAAAATTCTACGTAATACAACCGATCACCCGTGCCGATTCGGACCTTTCATCCTACGACATGATTGAGTGACCGGAGGAACAGAAATGCATGCGACTCACCGTTCGAAGCGGAGAAACAGAAGACGTACCATGGATGCTGCGCTACCCCAGCGAATATCATCAGGAAGACTCACATCAAGGAGGGACCGTTGAAAGTCCAATGATGGAAATAGGCTTTATGCTCTTGAGAGATGCACTGACTCTAATACCGAAAACGAATGTTGGATAATATATAAAGTAAGGCTACGTTTCCGCCACTTTAATAAAAACTATAATGATTTTAAAATTTTGAAAAGAAACTATTGCGTAGCAAACACTGACTCTACAAACCGCATTGCGCGCGGTCACAAATATTCCACGTAATGTTATAATTTAATAGTATAATTGTTACAAAATAATAGTTTAAATGTTGTTAATTATTAGTTTAAATGTTGTTTATTAATAGTTTAAATGTTCTTAATTAATAGTTTGAATGTTTTTAATTAGCAGTTGAAATATTGTTAATTATTATTTGAAATGTTGTTAATTAATAGTTTAAATGGTGTTAATTAACTGGTTAAATATTGTTTATTAATTGTTTAAACGTCGTTAATTAATAGCTGAAATGTTGTTAACTAAGAGTTTAAATGTTGTTAATTAATAGCTTAAATGTTGTTAATTAATAGTTCAAATGTTGTTAATTAATAGTTTGAATGTTGTTAATTGATAGATTAAATGTTGTTAACTAAGAGTTTAAATGCTGTTCGTTGATAGCTTAAATGCTATAAATTAATAACTTAAATGTTATAAATTAATAGCTTAAATGTTATAAATTAATAGCTTAAATGTTATAAATTAATAGCTTAAATGTCATAAATTAATAGCTTAAATGTGATAAATTAATAGCTTAAATGTTATAAATTAATAGTTTAAATGTTATAAATTAATAGCTTAAATGTTATAAATTAATAGCTTAAATGCTATAAATTAATAACTTAAATGCTATAAATTAATAGCTTAAATGTTATAAATTAATAGCTTAAATGTTATAAATTAATAGCTTAAATGTTATAAATTAATAGCTTAAATGTTATAAATTAATAGTTTAAATGTTATAAATTAGTGCTTTAAACTTTGTTAGTAAATAATTAAAATGTTTTGATCTAATAGTTTAAACGTTTTAAGTTAATAGTTTAAATCGCAACAGTTCTTTCTTAATGTACACAGTGCGAAAGGTGTAGCACAAATGAGCTCGCGCGCGAGTAGCATCTTCCTTATATAACACTGGCATGCACTTGACAATGTCAATCAAACGGTAACGATTTGTTGGTATCTTAAAAGTTGGTTTTTTCATTATAACACAATCGAATTTAATAATTTTTAATTTTTTATTGTAAATTGACGCCTTCAAGCAATCTATTATAATAATCATTTTCATAATTTTTATATTTTTTATCAGCTGAAACTAAAGTTGCATTTCTATGGTACTACTTTTTGACGTAAAACTGTCTTAATCTATATTCAATAGCAATTTATAACAAACATAATTTTATTATAATAGCCAAAAATGAAGTTGACCAGTGGTCAAGAGCCCCAAAAAGAAAGAATCTATATAATATTTCAATTTGTAATAATTATTGACTTTTTGGCACTCTTATACGACCATTATCTACTTTAATGATCCATCATAATATTTTATAACAATTTATCAATTTTCATAACTTAATTCTAAGCATATACCATCGTTCAACAATTAATTATTAAATATATAAATCTAATATGTTCTTACACGCACAAGTGTGTTTTACTTCCTAAAATAAGATCATGATAAAATAATAAAAATTTTAGAATTTATACATCAATCAATAGCAAAGTAAATAATGATAATAAATTATTTTCAATTAAAGAAATTTCTCTTTTTCTGATAGTAGACATGATAGTAGTAGTTTTCAAAGATCATTCTAAATTGCTAACATTTCTGTCACGTTTTTCTATTTATTACAATGTTTGAATTATTGAAATATATTTACTAATAATTGTATGAATAATTAAGTAATATACTAATATACTAATACTATATTTTGTTTAATAGTAGCAGCTACATTCGTGTAATATAAAAGCTTTTCATTAAAAACATAATCTTATTCGTAATTGTTACTGAACATTGTCTGAAATATGTTTTCTATTCCTCAATTTCATCAATTCAACTGTTCGAATACGTTAAATTTGCGCGCGCTCGTGTATACGAAAATCAAGCCCCCCTATTGGCGCAATATATTAGAAATTTAAATCGAGCATGCTTATTGGCGCAGAATATTGTCAAACGAAATTGAATTTTCCTATTGGCGCAAATGATTGCACGTCATATCGAGCGTTCTTATTGGTTCGAAATCTTGAAAAGTCGTAGTTTGAAGTAGAAACGTGACGCGAGGTGACGTACTCTTGAAAATTGTGGAACGAAAATCTGTCTCGTCGAAAGTTATCCTGTCATTATTAGCACCCACATTTCGACTTTATCAACAGTTCTACACTTCTATCTGCTTCATTCAAATAGTACGTTCGTATTTAATCGGTTATTGATTATAATCTTAGTAAAATTAAATAGTATCCCGAAATTTCCTTTTACTTTCATCGTTCGTTTATATTACCGGTCTTTGAGGAAGAATTTGGGTCCCATTATTACTTTATTTCATTATAATTGGTTTCATTATTGTAAATTATTGGTTTTATCGTACATTTATTTTAAATCGTTGGTTTTCTTTTATATAGATTATTGGCTGGTCACATGACTGAAAGAATAGGGGTTTACATCACAGACGCCACAAGCGATTAACAATCGATAATTCGAACTGATCCAAGATGGACGTTATAGATGATTATTACCAAATCAAGTTGTTGATTTCTCATGCAGATTTGGTAATGATTGAGGTATTATAACAAAGCAAACGTACGTACACGGTTATTTTCTCTTTTTATTGGAACAATAGTAATCGATATTTGCTAAATAATTGCTATACAGCTTACAATTGGCATATAATAACATCATTTTATAAATAGTTGCATAATTTGTTGAAAATATTAAGATGAAAAAAAAGAAGTTAAAGAAATCACGATCATCTTTTATATTCAAGAATCTTGCACAGAAAACGTTGTGCGAATGTAATTCGACGTGAGTTCGACTCTTCGTGTTGACAATAAAGATCATTTGGCCTTTCCAAAAAGTTAAAAGAAAAGTTCCAAGTTAAAATAAGATGTAGTAGAATTCGACTTCTTAAGGCGTATCCTTCTAATTTGTAATTTGTAATTTGTACAAAAATGATATAATAAAATTCAGATTATACGGAAAACATCATATCTAAAACCATTTGAAACTGCTCACAGTCATTGAAATGAAAAAAACGAAAACATTAAAATTGTCGGAAATTTTTAATGCAATGAACAAAAATTAAACTCGTTTTATAAAAAGAAAGTATAGATGTATTATTAAATAATTCGATAAAGCAAATTGTGACTTTAATCGATTGTTTTTTCATCTTTATATTTAAAATAAATTTCCCAATTTTCATGAAGTCAAAATTGAAATATTTAATTTCAAGCTCAAATTCAAGTTGCTTTAAACTTGCACGATTCTGATTAAAATGATAAAATGGTGGATATATAAGAAAATACTATGATTTATTTTTATAATTTAATCGTTTTTTATGTCTAAAACGTTCTCTCTTCAGGTTTCACCTTTTTTCTATCATATATACTAATAAGATAAATAAGTTTGTTGTAGATTTATCAACTTCTAGGAAGTACACTTATAAACATAAACAGAATTTCAAATTATAAGTATTACATCAAAGATTCAAGAATAGACAGTGGAATTTTGAAAAGAGCTAAAAGTCACGAAGCAGCTTTTCATCTTTATCTGCTGTGAATTATAACTGTAAAATTCTTGTAAAATTCTACTAAACCTTATCCGATTTGAGTTTGTTTCAGATACCATTGGAGAACCAACGAAAGAGAGAGAATTCCTTCTAATATTTAAATTTTTATATGAGTAGGGTTCTTAAACGAGTTTAGGTTTTTACAAATAGGAAATAAATTTAAGATAGGATAGGACAATAGGAAGTAAATTTTTATTTAAGCTTAGTTCAGAACATTAGATCATTAGATATATGGGATCCCCAAAAGAGATATGTTTAAATCGCTAATAGATAGGGCTTATAAGGAAACTATAGAACTTCGCGCAGGTTAGTGTTAGACAGAAACGCTTAAATTTCTGATAGATGTGGAGTCACAACAGGGAAACTTTAGCTTTGATGTAGGTAGGGCCCATAAAAAAACTTTAAGTTTCGATGAAACTAATGTAAATTTAAGTTTTTTCCAGGGATCTCCGTAAAACCTGCGGAGAGAGATGTACGTTATCTCGAGGTACATAAAATGTGTTGAAGATGTTGAAAGGTACATTTATTCCATAAGATAGTAGAAGACTTTTTATTTGTTTTTGACTTCAATTATTCTATATTGTCATGACAATAAAGATTGTTAAATATTTATGCAAATATAAAATAGCGTCTCATATCGCGTTGTACGATTAATTCAAGATTTAATTGAAATTTGTTTTCAGGATGAGCCTCCACATGCAGCAACCTCCTCGCAATGAGACCTGGGATTCATTGTTATTTGACATATAATTACTAATTGTATCATATTATATGATACAATTATGAATTATATAGCAAGTAATATGAGCTAATTGGCTGCATTCGCGATTATGTTTTCATAAATATGAAAGGACAGTTGTTTTAAATACTTATGAGTAATCAGTAGTCACCGACGAGTCTATAGAATCGCAGCTTTGCATTTTATCATTCCTTATCACAAACGTGGTGCAGAATAGGTATGATACGCAAATGTTTTTTCGTATTCAATGAGGGAATCAGTTGAGTTTCTTATCATTTTCATATGTCACTGAAAAATACCATTTAAAATATTTCAAAAACATAATTAGTATCAGATAAATCATTAATTTAAATAATTACAGTCATTGCGACATAACTTTATAAATTATAGAGGGCGCGAAAAATACTTTGATTTTTTTCGAGGTCGGTATTTCAGAACACGTGACGCGGAATTCCATTTAGTGTTACGTCTGTTTGGTCTTTAATCAATGGTCCTATTTAACGTCTCGTATATCCAATCCTCGGTCAATAATGCGGTGTCTCGTAAAATAACAAGTCTATTTTTATCATCTTCGACGATTGAATTCATTACAATTCTTATATTCGTCGTAGCAAATCGTAGAGGGCGTAAGAAACACTCTGGTTTTTGTCGAGGTCGGTATTTCAGAACGTGAGACACGAGGTTCCATATAACGTCCGGTCTATCCTGTATTCAGTCAATGGCAGTGGTAAAAAAGTTGCTCGACATTTTCAGTGACTGGCATATCACTCGGTTGATAAATAGGTCAGCTTGTAGATGTCGCGTAGCTATTTGAAAACGCTATCCGAGTATCCACTAGGGACGAAGATCACACACCCGATAAAACTTACGCTTACGGTTGCTATTAATTAAATTTATGAGTCAGTGAAAAACTATCTGACTAAGTAGAATAAATTACCGATAGTATCTAAAGGATTAATCGATCAACCAGCAGAAAACATTCAAGTATGCTGATGTAAGCACTTTGTTACTTAATTAAAACAGCACACTAACCAATACATTAACATAACAAACATTCTCAAAGAAAATTAGTTCTTTTATAAAGTATTCTCCAAACCTTTATATTTTCTAAGCTACGGTAGAAACTTTCTTCGAACGTATTACGCATGTATTAACGTACGTGTAATTCAGTATATGTAATTAACCAATTTCTCGAGCCAGAAGAAACGGCGATGGCGACAGCACAAACTATTTCATCGGAAAATACGATCGGTCAGTTTTTATTTATCACGTTAATAGAAACTTGTACTTTTTCCAAACATATTATTATACGACTATATGTAATTAATGATTAACAAAGTTAAAGCCAGGAAAGGTGGTAATGCTACGGAAGGACACGACATTGCTGTCTCGTTACAAAACGCTATCCACCGGTGCACGAAAGGTTAGTCGGATCTAATTTTTTCACGATGCTAGGAACTTTTACTCGCTTTACATGTGTGCATCAACGCGTAATTGTATAAGTATCTTTAATTAATAATTGAAGAATTCCGAGGCATGAAAATAAGCAACCGTGCCACGAAAGGGCGAAGAAACAGTCGTCATATCATAGAGGAACGCGATCGATCGGTGCGTAAAGGGTCGGATTCCTCGGCATTCCCTCGAATCGCCAATTCACGCATATACGACACGCGTGTGGATGCAAGGCGGAGCACCGGTGTGACGGGTTACATATTCGCGTCGCTAGTGGCCGAACGTGTCATGTGTGCGCGCCGTAAAGTGAGCAGCTTGGCACTTGCAGTTGCAGCCTTTAGGTTTGAATAAGGGGAGGAGCCTTGCTGCATTTCCAACGCAATTATCCCCATTCTACCACGGCTTCCATTCCTGTTTCGTGCTTTCCGTCTCTCTTTCTCTCTATCGAGTGCACACAATGCGCCGCCATCTTGGTCGCGTGCATTCCTCCGTTTTCTCGATTTTTTCCCCCTGTTTCTGGCTGCCTGCTATTTTTTTTTTTTTTCGCTCTCCTCCACAGACCAGTCCCAGTCCGACGGGAACCAACGATTCGTCGGTTGCAACCCATTCGCAAATTCTACCCGCTTCTTCGTCGATTTCCATGATCCATGGAGGTGTTGCTCGAGCCTGGTCGCACTCGCAGATTCGCTTTTTCATTCCCAATTCCGCTCGACCTGTTCTTTAAAATCGCCTCTTTCTTTCGATGGTTTAGTTCAGAACGATGTTCCGTCTATACGTTTTCAGATTGGCGCGGTATCTTTGAACGATTTGGTTCATTACGGTGGACGCAACCTCGAAGATCGTATACTCTGACGATGGAACTTTTTTTCTGCAATGATTTTTCGGTTTGTAATTTCGCACAGTTGGATCTCGACGCGTAAGATTTACGCGTTATTGAAGTTACTTTTGGAGAAAAACGTACGCTCGCAGCGATTCGCGATGACCGAACCTGCACGAAAGATCGCGCAATTTAGTATCTACGTATTCCAAGGAAGAAAAATGCTCGAGAACTGTGAATGAGATTTTACTTTTTACCTTAAACGACGTATCGTGACTAAATTCGTTTTCCACGGGCTATTTATCGCCGAGTTAATGAAAGAATTAAATTAACGCTTTTACGCAACCATTCTCGCGATGAGAATCAAGCCGACCAATCTTGAAACCTGACATTTTAAAAACGCCAGTTCTTCATCGATTTGATTTACCTACTACAATGGTTTCCTTGCACGGTAATCTACAAGCTAATAATATTAGTACCTATATACACGTAACAAGTAGCATATGTTAAACATATCTGTTTTATAATTTTACGATTCTGCGTGAAATAGGATGATGGTGGAAATAACTTATTATGGGAAGAATATCATTTACTTTATTACCAAACTCGTCCCAATTATGTAAGATATTCGATACTAATTAATTCGAGGGAGAAAAATAGTCCAAAATCTACCACTACGATCGACATCTTCTTTGCTTCTTTAATGTTTCGTAAATAACGAAAGAGGCGAAGAAAATTCCGAGTTAGAAATCCAGAATGATGGAAGGATAAGACGACGATCGTGGTTAGCGGAACATCAGGAGGTTCGATCGTTAGGCGGATTTCCCGTTACGAGGCCGTATTTCAGCAGGATGACGGGTAATAAACAGCAACGCCAGCAACTAGCAAACGGTGTCTCGTTATATCCACGGATTCCGTGCGCGCAATTTCCGTGCAACTGACAACCATGGCGAGAGGACAGAGCGCGGGACAGAGAATGCAGGATACGTGACGCTCGAGTCTGATAATATATTTCTTTTTTCGACTCCTATCTTTATACTTTCTTCTTTTTTTTCTTTTTGTTCCCCCTCTTTGTCACTCCTATTTTACACCGTGGTCTGTGTGCATTCGTGGGAATACGCAGTTGTTACGTTATTGATAGCTCTCCCTCTCTCCCCCTTCCTCCGTGTTTCTGTCTCGAAAGTAGAATTAACTGGGTTGACGTTTATCGATAGCGAGGGATCACCGTGGCCAGCCGCGTGCATTATTAAGCGCTGTTAACTTTATACACTTGTGACATACGTGCACCGCTCATTATCACGATTTAAGCACGTCCGCTATCGCGTTGCATTGACGTTGGAACACCGGCACGTGAAATCGTTTCGCTGAAACCGCGGTTTAGACAGTAGCTAATCTTGATCCCTGGAAACACACCTATGTTTCCCCGTGTTCTTTTTTTTTCTCCTCTTTTTTTCCACGATTTTCCCTCTCTTCCTCGTTTTAAAGTTATACCACTCTTTTTTGCATTTCGCGCGGAGATCGTTGAGCGAGATAAGAGTAACGGGAGAGAAAGAAAGGAACGAGAACGTGTTGGCGAACGTTGAAACATTGCGTGAAACCCGATGGATCATGCGCGTTGCTCCAAGGAAAAACCGATCTTTCGAGTTTCGTTGGAGAACAACTTGGATAAACGAGTTTTGAATCGAGTGTTCTAGTTTTTCTTATCCTTGTCTTTCTTTCTTTTTCTTTTTTTTTTCAGGCAGGGAGGGTCTTTTTGATCGAGGAATAAGGACAGCACAAACGTTAGCTGAAAAGCTTCCATGACGTCCACGCTTCCGCCATTTACCCGGCTACTTGTTTCCGGCTCGTAATTACTCAGCGGTTACGAGACTGCCTCGAGAATGAAAAGTTACCAAGGGCCACCGTATTGTTTCATTAAAACCGCTTTTAGAACTCAAGTAATAAATATTATCGGCTACGTCAGAATTTCTAAAGCGTTTGGAAAAGTTTCGAATATTTATTCTAAAGATCTTGAGAATGAGACGAATACAGAATAGGAAGGTGTTTTAAAGTAGAGATATAAAAGTTAAGTAGTAAATATACGCTTAAACTTTATAAGAAATGGGAAAATTTGTTCGAGAATACATATGAATGCTATATAGTAGAAGGAAGAGGGTTCCTTAACTTGCTATCCCCGGAACCCCGAAGAGCCACGAAGTCCTTACACACGCAAGTTATTCTTGTATCATTCGAATAAAAGATACTGACTATGTAATAAATCTTTTCTCGTCAAATTTGAATGTTATTAATGAGCAGCTGACGAGCGTTTTAAGTATTATATATTTGCCACATTACGGAGTTTAATAGCGAGTTGAATTTTGGGGGTTCACGACAACAGAAAATTCAAAGGGGATCCGTGATAAATAAAAGGTTAAGATCCACTAGGATTCGCAATAGTTAAGATCCGCAGTAGAACTATATGTAATTATTTTCATTCAATTGAACTAAACTTGAAAAGCCTTCATCAGCGAAGAAGATTTTTAATTTTTAGTTTGCACTCGATGACTCAATCTTTCTTTTCAAAAAATGATTCAACACAGATCAAAATACTGTTATTCTTTCATGAATAAGTTTTCTGATTATTTGATTTATCGAAATGTTAAGCGCGTGAACATCAAAACTATCAAAGTAAACGGCGAAAATAACCAATTCTTGATAGAAATTTTGTAGATAAACAACTTTTGGAAATTTTTTATAAAACATATAGATAAAATCTTGCATTGTATATTTTTCATATACTTTTGTTCAACGTAATATTGAAATTCAATAGAGTAATAAAATTTAATAAAGGATGCTGACAGTATCTAAAATACCTCAAGAATTTCGAACGTCTACTGGTATGTCTTTGAACGCTTTTTCCTGCCTCTACTTTACCCGACAATTTCACTATACTCTACCAATTCACTTTATAGTGATTTTAATAAACAGGTAAATATGGATAAAAATCGGGCTCCATTGGGATCGGTTTATCAAAGGGGTTGGCTGGTGGTGGGCGATGATGAGGCTCGCGTGTGGAATAACGTTCGTTTCGAAAGAGAGGCCAAGAAAGCGGATAGGTTCGAGTAATTTTCAAATAATTGGCCTGTCCAAGCCAGGTCTAGGAGGGCCGATCCCTTCGATGAACGAGAATAAACGTACTTCTTCTGACTAGCGTGATAGCCTTCACGGCTACCGGCATCCCTGAGGAACAACAATTTTCGATGGCGGCCGATGATTTTGAACGAGTCCACGGGTTGAATCCTGTCGATCCACGCGGAGATCTTTTATTCATTAGAAATCGGTCGGGAGCTGCGCGTACGAAAAAATTCGGAAGCAAAGGATCTACCGACGCCGCTACACCGCAGCTATGGCGTATTCCGTCCAGCTTGAAATGGAGAACCTATAAAAACGAAATCTGAGTTTCGAAAGTTTTCGGACCTTCTAGGGATGAATGGAAATTTGTAATTGAGCTCTCTTGGGTAATATCTTGGAGAATTTTGTTCTGTTCGAAGTCAATCGTGTGAATCTCTAATCGCGAGTATGAAACAAGCTGCTATTGTTTCTAACCCCCGACTGATATCGCTGTGTCGTTGAAAATTACAATACTTGCAGATTAAGTTTCCTTCGTTTGTAATTTCTTACTCTTGGATAATTTGTATATCGAAGATGATTAATAGCTTTTATTACTCTGTTGATTTAGAATTAATGATAGCAATGGAATTTGCAGAAGATTCAATAACTCAAAGATGCAGATTTCAGGATGTTGAACGATTATGTACATGATTTACAGCATATAGCAAATTTCTTCCTCTTTCACGCGATCGATAATGGACGATGGAAAAGGTTTAAACAAAATTTAATGGGTTGAATTGGCGCATCAAATTCAAGCTTCAAAAAAATGAAATTTTTCGTGCACCGATCTAACAGATAATCTTAAGATAACTTTTGAAGTAATTCGAACATTGGAGTATAAAATGCCTTGACTTACTTTCCTTCGGAAAAACAAGAAAAGCAGGCGGCCTTTCATTTTTCTGGTCCGTCACACGAGGATTAGTAATTTAGACACGCGGTTGTACAGCGTCAGTTAGCCAGGGACTATGTATAACAATTACGAGTTACTGAATTGTTTGAGAACTAGGGCAGCGTGACATCCGTGACACTATTCATTAAACGTTGCAGCGTTCTCCGAGCTATTAAAAGAACTCGTTGATAATTAGTGGATTAATCATGATTATTAACGCGTGCACGTAGGTACGTGGCTTCTTGTTTTACCGGGGGAATCTTGTGTAACTTTTTCGTGTCTTTCTCTCTTTTCGTATGACAATGAACCGGGAACTTTCTCGTTACGTCAAGACGAAAGGATACACCAGGATATGTCTTCGTGCTAAAAAGGTTTTAAGTACATCGAGTTGCATATATAACGTTTTCGTTATTTAAAAGATCTTCGTAGTGTTGCCAGGGCAGAAATTCTTTTCTTAACTCTTGGAATTTTATTTCGTCGGTATTAAAACACTATGACGTTTAATAGCCGGGTACAACCGTTTATCAGGAGGTTTCATGTTTAATCTTGGTAAGAGGATTAATGTTAAAGAGTTACAGTTTACTATTTTTATTTCTCTGCGGTATTATGCGATCGATAGCTAATGCCATTATAGAGCCAGAATTTTCCTTAGATTCTGGAATTCGCAATAAAGTTACGTATCTCGAAAAGAATAGCTGTTGCATATTTATTTATAAAATTTCATGCAAAATTTCGTACTGTGTACCTACCTAATAAAATCTTAGAACGTCATATCTGAGAAAAATGTAACTGAATTATCTTTGAAGTAAAAACAAGCAAACCAACAAGCAAACAGCGAACAAATACGAACTTCAAGAAAACGAATCTAACTCGAAATTTAGCTCACCATCAACTCACAAATTTCGTGTCCCTTATAACGAAACAGATTGAAGAATTTTGGTAGCTGACAGACATTTATGCAACAAAAGTTCATAATACGAAACGATAAAGTTTCAAAAAAAATCACCAAATGTAATATCTATCAAAAAATGAATATCAATAAATGTTCGTTTTCTTTTTCACGTGATTCACGTGCAACTAAACTCAGTATAAACTGAACGCAAGACTCGAGCCAAACACCTCCAGCAGCACGTAGCGGACAGTCATTACAATGAATTTCCTACCTGCAAGCCGCAACGAACGATCCGCAGCAGGAAGCTAGATAATCGCGAAAATGAGCGAGCCACCGATCCTGAGGCCGCCGTGCAACGAAGAATCGGCATGGAATCGTCGCGCGAGATGGCCTTGAGACCGCTTAACTCCGCAGGTCCTTTCATCCCAGCCGTAACTCGGCGTATTCGAGCTCAATTTACTCATTATCGCACCTCCGCTCTGAAATTCCTCCGGTTCTCCGCCGCCTCGCAGCCATCCGGCCTCTGCAATCGTCGGCTCGCAGCGGCCATTACTGTTTCTTACCCGAGATGCATTGACGTGCCGCGTATCTGAAACATTCGCGTGGCGTGATCTACCATTTGGAACGCGGTGCAAGTCGGGTGATGCATGGGAGCGATCATCTTCTCCGCGTCCTCGTCTGGTGTAATTACGAGGCTTCTGCGAGCCCCTCGTAATATCCATTGATCGGTTATTAAACAGGTGACTTTCTTGCTAGTTTTCTGTCGAATGAATAGCTTCTAGTGGCGACAGAGTTGGAGGATGACAGGTGACAATCGTGTTTCGGTTATCGCTTCATTATCGTGGTGTAGTTATTCTGAATATTCTGTATACGCATTCTCTCATAGTACATACGCGCATTTCTACTTTCAAATGTTCCAGAAATGCGTAAAAATAATTCGCGTTCTGCTCGTGGCGAACTCTGAGAATGGAATAGTCTTCTATCGCGTCTTAATTGTCGTTGGAAGCGAAGCACTCGTTGTAATATCGCTGTATGCAGATTGCATTTCCTCAATTAGTTAATAAAGATATGAAAATGTAGTCCGGTATCGTGAGAGTTGGTGGGATGAATCATGCGGAACGAAGATATAGGAGATATAGGAGAGATAGGATCATCATCTTAAGGATGTTTGGAAATACATTTTATTACGAGCGCTTTAACGTTCAGCTTCAAATACGAGTCTCTCAAAAGTCAAAGCAATCAATCAACCGCAGTTTTTATAGTACAATTTACGTTGGATTATTCAAAGGACAAGTGTATTATATTTGCCAAAGGGAGATGACTAATTGCAAATACCAAAGTAATTTTTAAAGATAATGATTATCAGGACTAACAAGAACAGGTGGAGAGGATACGTGCTACAAATGTTAGTCTCGTCCTCCTACATGTTCGCGTAAATGAAGTTCCGCCGTATATTACTAAAAGATTATCGTGAATCGTATTGTATAAAAGCTTAAGCTAAACAAGAATATAAAGTATGTATATAAAAAGTATGGAATGAAGAAAAGCTTGATGTAAAATCGGCAAGGGAATCTCACGACCCATGCGGTCAGCGTTGGCGCAATTATAGCGTCTCGTATACGAGAGAGGGAGAGAAATTTGTATCGGGGCCGATCGAGGCCAAATTAGCCTGGACGTTGAAAGTGATTTCCTTGTCAGGGTTGAAACGACGGGTCAGACGAAAATCCGGGGCCCCTAATAAACGCCGCAGGCCGCGCAATACACAGAAAACGGAGCAGTGGTCGCCTTGGTCTTCATTGGTCTCGCACAAAACTGATTCTTGAGATTCTGTGGAAGGAAAGAAACCGTCGGCATAACCAAGCGCACCGTCCTCTCTGCCTGCTTTTATATCGTGAAATTGGCCTGTTAAAGCGTTACTACGAAATCCGTGGAACCGCGTACCACTCCGTGGAAGCTCGAGTCATCGTTAATGGTCCAGGTCAGACGGTTTCCTCCCGCCCTAGCCGAAATCTAATTGAACCCGGGACATCGATCCAAGTTTTCGTATTAACTCCTTAACAGTGTGACCTAAGACAAACAAAAGAAAGTCGATAAATGTAGCACTACGATAGAAGTTTTAAAGAATCTTTGTGTCGCAATTTTCCCATTTCGATCCTGCTGTGGACCTGGAATTTTTGAAAAAAGATTGGCGATACTTTCAGAAAATCTTCAAGCGTTTCCTTAGTATTAATAATGATGCTTTATTACTTTTCTCAAATTTAAGAGACTAGGTAACAATCAAATAAGCAATTGGATCTGAGGTGATCCAAAGAACGCAGCTAAGTCAAATCTTGTCACACGTAAGGCAATTATAAACGTTCGTTTCGAAAATTATTTTGATAATATGATAATTAATTTGATAATATTTTGTAATAAGTACAAAAGTAAAAGAGTAAAAATTTCATTTGTGGCTTACGGTTAATAAAGAATTGTAGATTTTATACATCAGCGTATGGGTGGCTTCTGTTTACAAGGAAAGAATTATCCTCCGCAAGGTGTGCTCTAATAAAACCAAAATTGGTCTTCGTTGAATATATGTATCGTATGTATATACACAATGTTTTTAATCACTGCTGCAGCGATTAACTTAAAAGTAACTTTCTTGTACTTGCAAATAAATAATTTCCTTCGCGTTTATCTGATCTCTCGGAAGAAAGCGCAATTTCGAGTCAGTGAAGGCATCGAGTGGAAGAGGAATTGCAAGCGGGAACGTTCGTTCGTCGATCGGTATGTCGGCAAAAAGGAAAAGAAACCAGGTTCGCGAGAACTCTTGCGTCAAGAACGTATGCTTTAATTATTGCAAGCAGTGGAGCGCGATGCAAGACGCGGCCATCTTGTTCGTGCCACGACGCCATGGCAAGCTCTGCCGATTTTTTCCATTTCTTGTTTCTTAATCATCTACGAACCGATTTATGCTCGTATTAAAAAAAAAAAAAGAAAATCTGTTGCAGTTAACATCATGTAAATCTACCATCATTACACAGCTTTTAACTTTCTTAAGTTACATAAAAGCACCTGGATCGCACGAAACCGGATCGGAAAGAATTCAAAACTCTTCGTATTATACAACGAAAATGGGGAAATATTCATTTTTACGGGTTTTATTCTTCATACGGGATTGCTATGAAAATCGAGGAGAAAATTATATCTTGCTGCACGTGCGTTACGAAAGTGGTTGCAGGCCCGCGAATTTCAAAATGGTTTCAATCTTAAAGAAGATTGGCGCGGAACGGGAAGATCAGATTTGGAAATTCAACGAGGCGTCCCGATGAATTCGCATCGACTTTCGTTTTATGAAGAAACGCGTGTTTGTACGACCCGGGAAGCATTGAAATCCCTGTATCGCGGCGGAATCTCGCGTTGCAATAATAAACAACAATTAAAGGCGCGGCGTGTATAAAATAAAGTCCCGATTATCGGAATTATGCGCATCGCGTGCACGCTGCACGGTGTTTCTTCTGGTTTCTCGTTCTCTTCCGCGCTCGTGTAACACGGCGGCGAGCTATGAAACGGAATTAAAGAAAAAAAGTAGAGGAAAGAAAGGTAAAAAGAAGAGGCAGAGTACGCGGAAGAAAGAGAAAAGGCAGGCAATGTCGGTGACTCGTTTCCAGCGAATCGATTAGTCGCATTACAATTTTTTTCGCACTTAATACCCACGTCTGCTCGTCGCAGATGTCGGCTCGACTTGACTGCGAAATTACCGAACCCGGCGTTCTGCAGGTTTTTCGCGGTGGAACTATTTCTTCTACGTATTTTAAAGCTGAACCGCGTTCCAATGTTGCGACGACAGATGTTATACTTATAATGGTTAACTGTGTGGAATTTTTATTTCTGATTCTTATTTCCTAAATTCAAAAAGCACGTATTTATCCTTTAAGGATGTAGCTCCGATCAATTAGGCAGATTGCGTGTCAAATTTGCTTCATTTCAAACTAAGTCGATGCCATATAAACTCATATTTTTATGAATAGAAATATAAAAGCCTGGGCAGAGGTTTGTTTCATTTATCACATATAATGGACGCTGCATTTCCTGTACTTTATTATTATTTATATATTTTTATATATTGTCTGAATTTTATACAGTTTTGAACTTTCTTCCCTATAAATGCATAAAAGTCTACAATTTAGGTGGCCCTTAAGGGATTAAAGAATCTACTGCCAGCTAAAAGAGAACAAAGACATAGTGCCCCAGCCTGAACTAGAGTATCATCCCCAAATTCTAATTTTCTCCAGTATACACGTAAACGGTATCTATTATTCGAATCGGAAAAAGAACGCTGATACGCGTAAATAACACCAGCATTATTATAGTTGGAAAAAGAAGTTTATGAAACCTGAACCAGATTACATACGCAAATTACTATATCGACTTGAAATAAGCAACGAGCGAGCGAGGAAAAGAATAAAACGAGAGTTTCTCCGTGTAAAAAACGCGAAGGAAGAGGGTTCGCGATCGTAGAGAATGTGCGGTCCCGAGGGACAATCGGGAGGGACGTCTGCGTAATCCCGTGAAAGGTTGGTAGCTTGAGAAAAGGGAGTAGAGAGGGTGAAAGGGGGGGAGGGTAAGCAACAAGGGAGAGCTGGCAGGCAGACCGGCTGTCAATCAACCGCGGGCTAGACTACCAATTTCTTCGCTCATAATTTCTGATAATTTCTCGGAGGGCCGAGCGAACTGTGGCGGCTGCTGACTGCCGCCCCTCCGTGCCGCGCCGCGCCTCCGATTCCATCGCCACGAAAATCATCATAAGAAGGTAATTTTACCGATCACGTGTACAAGCGGCTTGTATTTATCCTTGTTTCATTATAATAACAATGTAACGCGCGCTCTCCACGGGCCCTCTCCCGAAGCCGGAGGATAATCATCGGTTCGAAGCACACCGTCCCGGGGCTTCGATGATATTTCTGCGGCCGGGTAGTTGCTCCCCGAGCAATTAGATAAATGTCTAGCGCGTACCGCCACGTGGTACCGAAGAAGACGCGGATCTTCTTCTCGGTGACCGGTTCTTTGATGTTCAGAACGATCTATCCTGGTATTCTATGAAACGTTTCAAAGTAGAATTTTCAAGAGATCGCCTGTTTTGACTGACGTGGAAATATGTGTACGTATATAGATGACCCTTGAAGAGCATAATGTTCGAACTGCAAGGGATCCAACAAGTAACAAACTTTCTAGGGAATTTACTTTGCCATAAGCTAACTCTAAAGTTTCTTATCTTACATGTTGTTCGGCCATTCGATGTTCTTTGATGTTGAGAAGCATCTTCTCTGTACCTAATGGTATTCTATGAAACGTTTAGGAGTAGCATTTTTACGCGAACTCCAATATTTTAACCGGCATGGAAATACACCTCGTGAAACACGAGGCTTGGATTGGAAGCGAAGTAGCAAACAACAAACTTCCTAGGAAATTTATTTCACCATTATTTTACATGCTGCAACCATTGAAACTCTTAAAGTTGCTTGTATCAACTCGCATGCTGATTGCCTTGTTGCCTGTTCTGAATATTCTTCTACGAAGAGATCTATACATTGGTTACTGGATTAATCGTAGCACCGTGATTCCATGAATCTAAAATTGTTTCGTTTAGTCGTTTTGAGGTTCAACGTACCCCGAACCGCGTATTACTTGTCCCAATGATCGCATGTCCTCAACAAGACCTGCCGCTAGCGAGCATTGCCGCTAATTTGAGGGGGTCCGGTTGGTGGCATGGTTCAATGTTTCGTTTGACATGCCGCTTGCCTTTGACTTATGGCGCGGCTCTAGCGACCGACATCAAAACAATATCTCCTCCGTTCGCGACCACCCCATTCTTTTCTTCGTTTGATAAAAATAACCACGCTGCCGCTAATAACCGATCCTATCGTGCTAATTATTTTAATTAAAATGGAAAAGTGCGATTGTTGAATTTGAAGAATGACGGCAATTATTATGGTCGAGGGGAAGCAACATTAATGACACTCGTTTCCCATTGGTAGACACTGTCTTTTAGATTCGACGATCGTATAGCGCTTCTCTCTATGTCCCTTTGTTTTTGAAATATTTTCTAATTGCAATTTTGATTTATTTGTAAGGAAAAAAACAAGAAAAGCTGTACAAGTTCAATGTCTGACGATTACCTCGAACACGAGATACTTCGTTTATCATGCATAAGGTCGGGTTTAAGACTTGTATCGGTGGAAACTGGTAATTTGAAAGCACGCAAAACTTCAGCGCGCAACCTCCACGAGAGGAATTACGTACAAAGTATCATCTTGAAGGATAAATGGAAACGTATGAGTAATCGTTCGATTTTCGTGGAACTCGATGCCTCGAGGAGTATGTACTTCCGCGAGAAAATTAGCATTGGAACATGTAAGTACTCAGAACTCCATTTTGTCGCCAATCAACAAACAAACAACTTTCCCACAGAATCAAAGGACCAGAGAGCGTCCTTTCTTCTTATTCATTTTTACTTTCGAGTGGAAGAATGTAGCTAAGCCCAAAATTTAGTTACGTTTATCTTTGCTCCAACGCGAAAATAATTCAAGTTCCAAATTTGATACATATTTACGCATCTCTGCTTCGATTGACCAAAGCATACAATTCAGCGAGTATTTACGTTTCAAACATCTTTATTTCAACATACCGGCGACTCAGGTAAAAAATTTAGACGGCTGCTGAAAGAAAAGGTTGAAGAAAGTCCCTCGAAATTAAAAAAAATTCTACAGCCCAAATAAAAAGTATACGAATCGTACGAACTGTAAGCATGGAATTCGATTAGCACATTGGCGAGTGGAGAGGACGATGTTAATCGTGCAACGCGGGGCGCGGCCACGTGATACGCCCCGCTATTTCTCAGTTGTATTGAACCCGGTTTTACACAACATTACGGTGGTTGACTACCCCTGACCGTCCGTTGCACAAGTAATTATTCATAGCACGCAATTACGCGAGCGGTGCGCGCGGCGTGTCGCTGGTATCGCGGCATCAATTGCGCCGCCGCTCGTGGGCCCTGATTGCGGGTTTACGTCTCAAAACAATGATTTATCTAATTAAGCCTCGGTTTTGCATTGTTAGCCAGGCTTTTGTTGCACGGCGGCCTATTATCCCCGGTCGTCCATTATCCAAGGCACGGAATAGCGACAGATCGGCGTGTTTCGTGCAGCGCCGTATTTCAAACGAAACGCCTTGAAACACATCGTACAAGACATAGAACTTGGAAAATCAACGAGATTCCGTGGAATCGAACTTAGTTCGTGGAAACGTGACTCGCTCGGTTTTCCGACAAATGTCGTTTACGACGGAAGTTGATGGCTCCTGTTGATATCCGGTATTGGGAATGATCATTCCACTTCCGCTGTTCGGTCCTACCGGTTGGTAATCCTGCAATTACCGAGAGGGAGATTGGTAACTCGTGGCGACGGCAGATGGCGCGAGAATTCCGTTCATAGTGATGCTCCTCTGCGAAACGATTTGGATTTTTTATTCAATTTTTTGAGGGATTTCTTTTTCTTCGATAATGTTAAATATTCTTTTAATTAAAAATACTACAAGCGACGTGTACGAGGTGAATGGGTGGAAAGTGATTATTAATGAAAATAGTAATTAGATAAATATACGAAGGAGGTGAAATATGATTTGCGATGTTTCGATCTCGATAAGAAATAAATAATTTACGTCGTGAGAAAATAAATTGTACGTCATTACATTGCGAAACTAACTTTGTTACACGTTAATTATAAGTAGGTATATGATTTTGAAATTCATTACCTCTGGAAATTGTGTACGAGGTATTCTGTAGATATATTTATTGAATTTCCGCAATTTATCGTGTTACGATTTATCTACCGTATGAAATTGTACACAGTATAAACACAATTCTCCAATATTGTCTCCGATCAGCGTTTGTCACGATGTATAGATGCAGGTGTTACTATAACGTTTTAGCAAAGAGATTATGAAACCATGAAAAATAAGGAATTAACAGGCGTATTGCTGCACGTAACAAAAGAGGAAAGTAAGAGTTATGAGAATTCGATTTCATCCAAGAAGTAAACAAGATTCGCGGCTGAATTCGCGTGACCCAGACCGATGAAACGAAACGAATGGCCCATAGCGCGGGTGTATTATGGATGTGCACAGATGATGTGGACAGATGAAGAAAGATGGTAGAAGAAAACAGCAAGCAGCAATCCGGTTCGACGCAGAGGATAGAAATTTGGAGAAATAATTATAAATCTTCAAAACGTAAAATTTCTTCGATAAAGTATTATCTCAATATCGAAATGCTTTAAAGACCATCAAAATCCCCCCAAATTTGCAATCTTTTTAAAATAATTGAAAATTCGTACCTAGTCTTCAAAAATTCCTTGAAATATCCTAAAGTTCGTGAAATGTTCGAACATCCCTTAAATAACCCAAAATTCGTAATCTTTGAACATTCCTGATTATATCCCAATGTTCGCAATCTTCGAAATCTTCTTAAATACCTATCATCCGAAAAATCTTGAATAAGATGAAAGTCCAAGAACTTACAAAATGTTGAACGTCAGGGACCTAAACAATTTTCTAATTTTTCAATTATCTGGTATGTTTCGAAGTAGGTATAGGTAGGAATCGGCGCGCAATTATATCCGTGAAGGAACATGAAAGGGAAAAGAATCGAATGGGCATCGGTGAATGGAAGGGAATGAAAGGGAATGAAAGATAGTCAGCTGAGGGAGCCGGCGCTTTTGTTGCGTGTAAAGGAGTTCCTCGAACGGTAGCGTCCATGCCTGAAATGCATGCGTGAAATGAGTTCTTAATGCGAATGGGATTTTTCGCAAGAAGGTGTGTAATGTGTTATTAAAATAAGACCGCCGCTACTATAGCCACCGTCTGCCAGTAAATAAATAAAATGGCCGTCATTTCGCTTGTAATTATACTAGCAAAGGGTGGAATGCGTATCCTTTCATCCTTTTTCTCTCGCAATAAGGATAACGTATTTTGCTTAAAGAGAATTCCTTTATACGATATAACGATAACAGTCGTCCGAGCATTCTCGTTTTTTAATGTTCGATTGAATATATATTGTTAAGTACTGAAATAAATCGACTGAACGCGTTTGAGCTAGATGTTGGTAGGGAATAATCCATAAAAGTGCAAAAAGTACGTAAGGCAATTGCGAGAAAAAAAAAAAAACAGTTGTAGAAAAGCCTTGGTAACTTATAATTAGTTCTACATGTTTTTCAGATAATTGTAGCCATGCATTATAGAATGAACAGTGCTGGAGAAAAAAAACCATCCGATACAGACATTGAAAAGTTTAAATTGAGGCGAACATGTTTTACGTAATGCCGCTGACGACGATGTTGATCACTTATCTCTATAATCCTTCTCTTTTCTCGGTATCCTTTTGTCTGTAACAAGACCTTTGAAGTCCCTATGCGAGACTTTTGTCAGGTCTTCTAAATTTAAAAACATACTCTGTTACACGCCATATTATATGATATAAAATTATTATATATAAAATATAATATAAGTAATTATTTATCCTGTTTCTTCTAAAGTTTCTCGATATCAGCCTCAGTTCAGTTTCACTTTTTGTTAGGTAATTTCTTAATTTCGTTACATAAGCACACACGATTAATGTTCGATTTTCCAGAAACAAACGATTTATTTTCATAAGTTCATTTATTCCAAGAAGATCACTATCATTCATCATCATTGCTGTTCCGTATTTTCAATGAATATACAATTATCATATACAATTATGTTACTAGATGTGTAAACGTGTTTATGCAACACGTTTTATACCGATACTGATACCGATAAAAAATCTATCATCTTCCAAATGTATGTATTTCACCTTTATACATACCAGAGTTTTGATTATTTCTATACTTTTGCGTTCGTTCTTATCCTTTCCCATTTTTGCACTCGTTCTTACCCTTTACCATTTTTTGCATATAAAAATTGGCATAAATGCGTAAGCATCCACAGCCTGTACATTATTAAAAGGATGGAGTCGGACACATTAAAACTGGATTTATTCCTAACAAAAAGCGATCGAGACAATCCCGTATGTGTTCCACACATGCAACTTCGATTTCGACACGTGATGGGATAATACAAAGCGCGTTTCAGAATCGTTTTCCCCATGCTGAGCATCGAACATTTTCTCCCAATAACACAGAGGGACCAGCCTGCGACCAGATATCGTGCGATCTAAAACGACGAAGATAAAATAGACCGTCGAATCGCATGTCACCGAGACGTTTCGACCTATTCGCAATCTGTTTTCGGCGAAGCCCACCGTGATATCGGCCGCAATTGCTGAAAAATGTGTGCAACGTGTGCCCAGTGATCGCGACGCGATCGGTTCGAGCTTAATGTCACCCTGATATCGACGACATGCCACGGACCACGGTTACACGACTCGAAATTGCTCGATATCGCTCCTGTCTCACGATCTGATTACACTCACGAAGAGAATCCTCTTCTGATAAGGACTGTGTGTTAGGAACAATCGCACGCGCGCGAAGAATCACTCGGAAAAATGTTTGGCGATAATTGATTATCGTTGAAAGACGATTGGAATATTAAGGAAGAGAATCGGAAAGATTAGGGAAATTTGGAATGATTTGGTCTTTTTGTGGACTTGCACTGCGGAATTGAGGCAAATGAATAATTGTAAACGATTATTATTGGAAGACGACTGGAATATGGAAAAGTTAGAAGAAGCAATTTTTGTTAAAGAAGAATCATAAATTTTTGATGAATGGATCGTTTTGTGAAAAAAAGAAACATAGGCTAACTTTAATTAGTCAGATAATTATTAGGTAAATATTGATAAAAAATTTTGATAGGTATTCTGAGTTGGAAAAATTAATATTTGGTAGATACCTATACTTAATCTGTATTTGGAGTTACGAAACCACGATGGAAAATTAATGGGCATTTGTTATTGTCTGAATATCTGGAGTGTGTGAATGAATATTGACGTAATATTTGTTTTTAGTGACGAAGCTTTTACCGGGAATGTAAATCACAATTCTTATAAACTTGTGAATGGAGTGAAAAATCCGGCACATATCCTACTAGATTTTTGTTCGAGCTAAATATTTCATTTAAATAATAAATAAAGCTACTTTTTATTGTGTTGTATATATGAAAAGCATTGGAACAACTTATGCAATTAATCTGACAGGAATATTGCATAATTTAATCGTTTACGTGAAAAATGGAATTGCATTTTGCATTCCGTCGGATCATTTCATACCATAACCGTATATATAATAACGTCATTAGGCTCAAACAATCGGATTACGATAATTCTATGTATTTATCCTTTTAATTCAGAAATAGAATTTGGAAATCTAAGATGAGATTGCAACATCCGAGAGAAATTGTACCAAACTTGTATAAGCGTAAAATAAATTCATAAACATTATCAAACAGCTACATTTAATAAAAATCTTACTTTTGCGCTTCATTCTTAACTTTGATCCTTAACTTGATGGAGAATGCGTGGATACCGAAACAGAAAATTCGAAAATCTTCAATCGATATGTGTCTATAGCTGCAAACTATTCAAAATCCAAACTGATCAATTCCATTAAGATTAACCATTCGATCCTCGAATACATTCAATCATACGTACACAATAATCATGAAAAATATAAAAGATAGAGTCGAATCAAAATTTGCCTTCGAAATGTGCAGTCAAATCCACTCGCAAGCTTCAAACTTCTTAATCCCGATCGAACCTTAACCGAAATAAATTTCTTAAGGAATAGCCACAACTCACGATCAAGTGACCAAACCACTGTGGCGCGATCGCGAGCGCGGATAACCGGGCGAAGCGTCGAACATAACGAGCAGTGCTCTTTGGAATATTACAAACGACATCGACTAGATCCAACGAAATTCCCAGCTTCGCGTCCTTGAGCGCGACAGAGAGCACCTGCTGTGCGTAGGAGTGGCCTGTACGCTAGACAAAGAGCGGCGATCACCGATGGAATAGGTGTAATCGTTTAACGCGCACGATGGTATCTCCGCGACCAACGCGGGTTGGGCTGTGTAGCGCCATGCTGGTTGCACGATTGGTCGGCCAGGTCGGTTGGTAGGAGTGGCTATGGCCGATGGAAGGGATGCTGAAAGTGACGGGGCGAATTCAGGGGGTAGAAGGTGGCGGCCGATCCGAGACGATCGCGTCGAGGTTACTCCTCTGGCCGAGGAGGTGAGTTCTACCACCACCAGCCGGCAACCACCACCCGATTCCCCGTTCCGATCTATGCCACGGTCTCTCCTGACTTATGCTACGCCCGGCAGGGCCGCCAGTACACGATACGCTTCTACCAGGCGAACACCGGGTTCTCCGTGGCCGCTCAGCTTCTACCTCTGTCCTCTGCCTCTCGGTTTTCAGCACGGAAATCGTGTGGTTCGCGGGCGGTGGCCGCGAATCCGCGTTTTTCACGCGCGTCGCGTCACCGCGGAGGAAAAAGTGTGCCCGATAAGAAGGGGGAGGGAAACGAGCTGCAACTAGAGGTGGGGGGTGACGTCGTGAGGACGAAGGGAGGGAGTGAAGTGTTCGCGGGTGAGAGAGGGATGCGCGGTTCAGTTTCCGCGTGCACGTGACGCGATTCGATCGAGAAAGTGTGCTTCGAATAATATATCGTGTCGACGATCGTACTGACAACCCTGCGAGTGCAGTGTGTATGCATGGTACAGTTTTGAGGTTAGGACTGAGTTATTGTCACGTGATCGAATGTGAACCCTCTGTATTTATACAAACGTATAGTTGGAGTATACACTGCATTCAATTAAAGAGCAAGGATATTTATCAAGTGAGTGTTGATTGTGATAGAATCTTTTGGATGAACGCGACGATGAATACGTCGCAACGGCGCTGCACACAAGGGGACACGACGTTGCACGAGCTGCAAAATTCGAGAGTAACCGGAGCGGGATCGTGATCAATTGGTGTAGTGACATTCGTCGATGTTCGACCGTTTCCGCGTGATGCGCGCGCCAAACGACGGTGATCGACTGTTCCATGTCTCGATTGTTCTCGCTCCGACGAACCATTGACAGTGAACTCGTAAACGGTCACGAGAGTGTTTGAGAGATCTTCCCGCGCGCTGGAAGATGATTTTTCGTTGCCGTGATCCGACGGGATCCGTCACTGTGTCAATAGTGGTAACTCGGTAGCCGATACGTAATTGGTTCGAGTTACGTTTTTATCGACGCGGAACTGCGTAACAAGTGATCGACGGGGACAGTTTAGCGCGCGTGTCGTAAATATTGAATTATCATCGAATTACCATCGAATTCTAACAGCAGTGTTGTAGAATGTCATTGTAACCTATTTTCGCATTGAAAAGGTTACGTAAAAGGAAGACACGGAAACCGAATTATTATCGAATTTTAATTATCGCATAGTATTGTCGAAACGCGTATTAACAAGTAAGATACGAGAATCGAATTCTAACTCTCGCACGGTGTTTTCGCAAGTAATCGATCGTAAATGTATGCGTATTCATGACGAAGATGCAAAAATCATCCTACTATTGGATTCTAACTCTCACACAGTGTCGTTAATTGTTAATTGAAACTAATTATTGTCAGATCTACGTGCGTGTACAAACAAAACACGAAAGTCGAATTGTAACTCTCGCACGGTGTTATCGAAAGTGATCGATTCTAACCTAAAGTTACGCGTATTCAAACGAAACGTTATACAGAGTCGCAACGACTCTCGATAGTCACGAGTCTCATTTAGGCGCGAAAAGAGGTAAAGAGAAGTGTGCCCATTATCAGTGGTACGTTGTTTGAAGTTGAAGAACAGCTGTCGCAGCTGCATCGTCCCGACGCCGAGCACCGGGATCGAGAGTGGAAAGCTCGACGCCGGCAGCTGGCCGACAAGCCAGTGACAGACAACGATGACGTAGCGTCGGCAAAGTCAAAGAAGAGCGTCACGGTCTGCACGGTGTACGCGCTGGACAGGACCGCCTCGGCGGGGCTGGGGGTGGTTGGGGGTGTTGTCGGTGTCGCTGGCGGTGGTGGAGGAGGCGGAGGAGGAGGAGGAGGAGGAGGAGGAAGTGGCGGTGGTAGCGGGACGAGCATCGGGGGTGGAGTGCAGGGGGTGGTCGCCGGGATTTGTGGACCAGCGAGCGCGTCCCTCGCGGCGACAGATTACGTGACGGCGGCATGCTATCCCCCGGGACCTCAGCTCACCCTGACCGCCTCTCACCCTCAGCCCCACGTCGTTGATCCCGCGATGACGCCCACCTCGGCGCCGGTACCGACTCCGACGACGGCGTCGGGACCCAACAACCCGGTCGCCATGAGCCAACTGGGAACCGTCTATGCCACCAAAAGACGACGTCGAAATGGAAAAAAGTTGGTAACACTGTATCTCATTATAGTGGATAAATGACCGTCAATGTATATATGCATATACAATGTATGAATGTATAGTGACTCATGTATCGAAAGTATTGGACATATATTATAGAAAACTCTATTGATGCTGCAACGGAGCACAGCTATTGTGATTATAATGGAGAAATACTGGCGCCACCTCTAAATAGATATTTTATTGTACGTCAGATACTTGAAAGCTAATTTGAGATTAAATTATCTCCTACAAAGTATGTTAAGTTAAGGTTAGGGATAATGTACAGTAGAGTCAGTCAGCCTGAAGCTGCTCGTATTTCCTTATTATACGAGTTTTTATCATTCGTCAACTAGCGCTAAATGAATTTACAAGAGTGTGAATCCAAAATTATAGGAACGTAAATCATGTATATGAATGAAAGTAAATTGATAAATTCGTAAGATATCAAGTAATCCCGCAAGTAATCCAAGATAATCAAGTATTATCTGAGACGAAGATGTACGTAGAAATTGCAATATATTTATAGCAATGCACCTCTATTGCATAGTCATTTTAAATATACGATACGTGTTAAAAGTAATCCATTTGAATATCGAGGGTCATTAACATAGCGAGTATAATTGGCTGTTTAAATACTTTTGCGATCTTAGCGAAATATATACTTGCATCGAATATCTTGTAGCTTCTATGTATATTTTCCGATTTGTTTCAAATTTGTTTCAAATCTTACCAATATGATTACAATAGTTGCGCCCCATTTTGCATAAAACAGGTAATATATTGATGAAAAGATTTTATAAATGTTCAGATACTTTCGTGAGCAACTGGCAACTGTATATGCGGTAGGTACCTTATGATTAAAAGTAATAATATCTCAATTGGAATTTATCGAACCTTTTACGAAACTATTCCATCGAGATGATTTTCTATGAGATTAGAGTGCATGGTCGATGCTTTCATATGTAGCAATTTAAAGGGTAATTGACATTTTACTATGTCGATGGAGAACACTCTATCCACTCGTGTGCACGAAATGTCGCCGCATTTTATGCATTATGATAATGACGTTGCCTGTATAGTATACTAAATGAAACGAGAAAATCGTAGAACGAAAGTCGCGTATATACGGGTTTGATAAATTTCATTTTTTGTAAAGCGACGGCCGTAAAACCACGAAAATCACACCGAAGCGAACGTCGTTACGTTAATTGCAGCCGTTTCAGTAATTCAATTTATATCAAATTTATCTTCTCGTTTCTCTCCACACGTCGGCGTCAATTACCAACGTCTTACGTAATATATGACTAAAAAGGAAAAATAGCAATTGTCTGCACCACGAAATGCTGAATGCCGACGACATATTTCATACTTGTTTTCTTGTTACTTGGCTTCTAATTTGATTGTGTTCCCGTTGCTTGGATTATTCAAACGATCGTCCCCGTGCGTTTGTCGTGACTTACTCGTATATATGCAACCGGAATAAATCTGGAAAATAAGCTGAGTAGATATCAAGGTGGTGACTTCCCCTTGTTATACGCGTATAGATCTGTTGGAAGGTTTGGAAAACCAACGAAGGAAAGCGGGAAACGTAAGGGTGCTAATTTGTTAGCCATTCAAGAGAACGATAGGCCACGAAGTATCGTGACGCGGCGCATATACAATTCATGTGTCTAAAGCCGGTGCTAATGGGATCGAAGGAGGGTGTTTGCACGTGAAGCGCGTCCAATGGTGGACTTAACGTTCGCCAGTCGTTTCAAAGACATACATTTCATCCGATTTCAAGCCTCGAATAGTCTATAGGCAATGTTTTTCACATGAACACGATCGATTATGCGCTAACTCGACGGTTAGGTGTATGTATAGATCGTAAATTACAGAGCTGAACCGAGATTCGTCATTATTGCACCACGGCGGAACGCTAATAGGAGAATCTTTCATGTCGAATGCCTGTCCACTTTGTAATCGCTGCGATGTGATTGTCGTTGCCTTTGTAACTCTGTTTCTGGAACATTGTCTCGCGATATACTGAAATTTAGTGATCCCTTTTTAGACTCTGGATAATTACCCGTATGATTTCTTTCGCAATTTAGTGATATTCATTAAGGAAACGTGGAATCAAAGTTTCGAATTTAAGAGAAATAAAGTATTGAGAGTTTCGACGTGATTTACATCTTTAACCACGGACATAGGAGCGTTGGATAGTTGAATAAATTAAAACAATATATCTTGGTGATTGCATCCGAAAGTTTGTACTTTTTTGTGTCTTTCCACGAACGAGCACAACGCGACGTGTTTGTATCGCGGGAATGGTGTTGGACATTTATACTCAGGAAAGTCGCCGTGTAAGATATAAATTTTGGACGAGTTTAATCATCGCTTCGCAACTATGTATCGATACTAAACATTCTCGGAGGCACGCACAATTGACATTAGTAGTTTGTTATTCCGATTCGTATCTTTACGAAACAGAGATTTGTTTCGTCTTTTCCCTTTCGTGTCAAATATTTTATCTCTATTTTACCTATTCTATCTGTAATATTTTATGGATAAAGTATTGGGAAAGAAAGTATTCCAAAACATGTGACGCGAACGCAACGAATATGGAGATAAAGCGAGGAGAACAGGGAATTTCAATTGAAAAACAAAGATACCACGAAGACACCGATAAAACTTCAGTTTTCCTTGGATATTTCGTAATGGCTGATAGGATATTTTAAATAAGAAGGGCAACACGATCCGGCGACTTTTAATTCTCGCGGCGCGCGGCTACACGGAAATGTAGACGAGTGCACGCGTCTTGAACGCGACACTCGCGCTCGCACAGCTATCAGACACGCATAAATATAGTCGCAGGTACGCGCGACACACGATACATATACGTGTGTAATGTTCGATACATCAAGAGAAAGATAGACCGGGGATAACCGGTGCTAAGCTGACAGAGACGGAGTGCGGCACTGATTGCGAATAAGGGGAAGGCCTCTGGCCATGGAATATCCGCCTGAACTTTACTCGAATCGTTTGCATACGTTGCTCGTAATTAGTTGAGATATAGCCGAATCGGTCTAGCTTCCTCGCTTTCCTTTTTTCCCCATTCTTTTTCATCGCGTGACGGTCAGCATCGTTGAATTAGCGAATAGAAATTTTTGGTAGTACGTTGATTTCCATCTTCCTTGGTCCGACGTTCGTTGCTCTTGTGGTTAACTGAGAGGGGTGAGTTTTTAGAAGATGAAATCTTAAGATGTTGGATAAAAGAAGCGTAGTTGAAAAAGTTGATAACCGAAAGAGTTTATCTTGCTAACGACGATGAATCGATCGTCTGTGTCGTTTATACCTTTAATTTTTAACAGTGTATGTGTAAGTTGAAATTTTTAACGTTTAAATCTTCAACATAGGTAAGTTTAAGACGTAAAAATATTCGAAGGTGCGGTTTTGTGATATTTCCATTAAAAAATAAAAAAGTTGTTGAAGGAAATATAGAAAGTAAAGCTGGCTATATGGTATCTGACTGCTTATACCGGGCTTGATAATGTAATCTGAGACAGGCTCAGACAAATTGTCAAATATGACACTATCAATTTTAAACGTGAAAGGATTAATTTTCACGCAAATGTTGGTAGGTGAACTTTTTGAGCGTCAAAAACGATATCGCGCAGGAGGAAATTTATTGGGCCGAGTTTTACAATTATAATCACGATTATTTATCGATAACCGGCCATACATATTCATGACAGTATAACATACATAAAAAAGACGCGTGACATAATCGACCGATAGGGTAATTTAAACCAACAGCGCCGTTTTATTGTAATGACTCACGTTACCCGAATGTATTTTACATTTGTCGATATTTGTATTTCACCGTATTACGTATATTTTCTTTTTTTTTTTTCTCCCTCGGCTGATATGTCGGGGGTGAAATATACTTCTCCTTCCTGCGAAAGAACTCGCGGAATGACATTATTTCCTGGATTGCTAATTTGAATAAAACTCCGATTATCAAGGGGATAAAAACGTTCGACATGCTACTCAGAAGTTGAAGCTTTCGCGTATGAACCAAACCCTATATCTTACTCGTTGTTTCGTAAAATGCCATTTAACCCTGGTGTGCTTCTCGATCTTTTTATGTTTATTTAGAGATGAAAATTCGAAAAAAATACGAACATTAAGTAGGACAATAATCGAAGAAAAATGTAGAAAAGTTGTCGTTCACTGATAAAACAGTGCTAGACTAGAAAGCATGAAATATTAATTAGGATTTTCAATATCGTTTGACACCACACAGCTGATTACGAACTCGTACTCTAGAAGCGTGCAAAAATTACTAAACATAGAAAGAATGTACATGTAATACGAAAAAAGACGAAAAGTTTCTTGACGCAATCCTATGACACAGTATCTTTAAATTTTCTTACTTTAATTCACCAAACAACCCAATATCCTTTCATCGAATCGAAGAAATTTTCTAACAGAAAAGTAGATAGAAAAATACGATTTGCTGGAAAACAACCGAAAGAACGGGGTTAACTACACGATCTTTCGTCTGCTTCGAGTTACGATCTCGTAAGAGAGAAGTAAAGAGTTTCATTTGGTGGGGTTGATTTCTCCTCGATCGTCTTCGATCCGTAGAACATCCGACGATCGACGATCGTTCTCGATTCGAGTTTCTTGACTCTGAGAGGAACTCGCCGTGCGATCAAAGGGATCACGGGCGAACAGCGTAATGGAGTTTTAAACGGTGTTTCGAGACGTACAGTCGACGATCCTCTTTCTCGTCGCTGCCCACTAGCTTCCCTTTGATACGATAAAGAACAGAGGAACAGAATGAGACCGACTATCCGGCAGAGAGTGGCCCCAGGGCGTTCTGTCTGGTTCGCTCTCTGTTTCTTCCTCGGCTTCTTCAACTCCTACGGATCCAAGGAGTCCTTCCCTCGGGCTCTGATGGACCTAGGCAAACGTAAGTTTTAAGGACGCGCCACTTCTACGCATTTCCTCGGGCTACACGAGGGATTTTGACTCCTATGGCTTGATTTGAGACTTGGATGAATCTTAGAGATTTAGAATAGGTAGAACAGATAGAGTTTTTGAACGATCGTCTTCTTGTTTTTGAATGATGTGCGAATTTGTTTAATCGTTTGGGTTGGTTTGGGAGAATTTGGGTTTTAGAAATAAATAGGATTTTGTGCCATTTTTTTCAGATGTTGTACATTTCAGTTGGACCGTTTGAATTGGAACATCTCGAGCTGGAAGCGTTTAATTCGACAGCATTTCGTTTGATGGCGTTGAATTATTGGTGTTTTAATTGGAATTGGAAACCTTCAGTACGAAAGCTTTTATCAATTTTACTTTGTGACAGCTTCCGAGTGAAAGCCGTCGTATCGTATTATATAAAGTGAATTGTTTTACGATTGATATAACGTCACCTGTTATTGAGAAATACTAGCGGCAAATATGAAAGGATTAATCCGAACAGACAGATCTTAATGTCTGATATGTAGAATCATCTGAGACGTGAACTAAAAGCCACAAAATTGTAGAGAAGACCGAAGACTATTATGGATATTTGGAAAAATTCGTATTTCTACGAGAAGAGCTGAAAAAGTCGAATCTAAACGTAGATTTGTTGGGATGATGTCTCGCAATTAGATACGGTGTCTTGGACACCGTGTAGATCCCGTAGTTTACACCTGGTAATTAACATCCTGTACGCGTTACACTCGCGACAGTGTTGAACGAGACAACATCAGGCAACATAATTGCGAGAATCGCGGAAAAGCGACCTCCCGTTTAAACGTTCGATCGCTAACGATCGACGGGAAGGGATGGTGAGCGGAGTTTCCCCAAAATTCCCGAGGGTTCGGGGAAGAAGGTGGCCCGCGATACACGATGCTCACCGTGGCCTAATGACAGCAGCTTCTATAATTTGGAGTTTTTGAGCGAACGGCCAAATTACCGGCGAACGAAGGGATTACTGTTATTACATGCGGCCGCGGACTCAGTCGAAACCTGATTATACTTTAGTCAGTCAGTCTCTCTCCGGTCTTCACTCGTTCGACTGTCAGCTTCGTTCTTGTTCGGCTGAGAAGGGGCCCGATCTCTTTTCAAACGATCCATCAACTACGCACACCATCGAAATTCGCCGACTACTCGGATTCCTTTTCCCTACGCGAGTCCACTTCGCGCTTTTTTAGACCCTTAGATCCTCCCTTCTCTTCCAAACTTTACACTCTTTCAAGTTGTTTTTCAGATTTTTAAGCTTTTCGTAGAATCCTTTCAAAGATCCCTCTCTCCGGTCTTGCAACGAGTTGGAAATTGCAGTTAAGTAGGAAATGGATATCGCGAGATTTAGACCGTTCGAATGTTCGCGATACATTCTACCTTTTAATTACTCGGAGCCAGTCGGTCTATCGAATTCGTCGATTCTCTGATTCCTTTTCTTACGCGAGTTCATTCGCGCTGTTTTAGATTCTCATATCTAGACGGCGGATACTTGTGCTTCTATGGGAACTATGAAAATGTACAAAGTGCGCATAATACGCAGAAATACAACAAATGTTTGTATAAATTTTACTTTTTTAGCTGTCCGCGTAAAAATATGAAATTGCATGAAAATCCGCGCTCTGTCTATACCTTCCCTATTTCTTCCAATCTTTGGAATCTCGCAGGCTTTTCAGACTTTTTCCGAAGGATCTCTTCGAAGGTCTCTTGCAACGAGTACGAAATTGCGTCCAGTGGGAAAAGGGTATCACGTGATTTCGATTTAGATGGATATTTCCGTTCGAATGTTCGCAACATGCTATCTTTTAATTACACCGGGCCAGCCGAAAGGTCTACTAACAGGCGGCGCATTCGGAAATTGCCAGAGCAACTAAAGAACCATTCACCAAGAGGTCGATGATTTCTTGATGGACAACAGCCATCGTGCCGGGTTTCGGCTGATTTGTTCTTAAGTAATTGCCGCGCATCCTTATGGTCTTCTAACGTGCGTTTATAGCCTTGTAATGAACCTGCTTCTGAGGCCTTTACTCCATTCAGCTGGCCAAACGTCTTCTGAACTCAAAGCCTTCGCTCTCTACAGATTTTCAGACGGTTTCTTCTCGCTCTCGTATAAAATATAACAATTATCCTACGTTTAAGAATTATTGAAATTACTTTCTATTACCGTTTTGTTACCGGATTTCTCCCAATTTTTCGCGGAGTTTCGATTAAAAATACTAGTCGATTTCCGCTGTATCGCACAGTGTTAGAAGGCGGTACGTTACAAGCAAAGGTTCGACACGTTACAATGTACGTTGCATTACAGTGAACTGAGTTTACAGTTTTAGGAATGTAATCGTTTGATATTAACATCTCTTCGTTTATCTTTTTAAATTGATCACAGTGACGATTTTAACGAATATAATATATAATCGATGAATACTGTGCATTCTGACTGACAAAATTTGACCGTGTAATTAATCTTCAACTAATACAGCGCGAGTGCTACAATACTTCATCGGTGCACTAGAAAAGAAGTGGCGCAATTAGGAAAAGTCAATTTTCCAGGAAATTGATCTGGAATCGAAATGGAATGAATACTATTAATTGGAATACTTTCGTGAGACGGTGCAGTTTGCTCATATTTGGCCCGAATGGAGTAACATTGGGAAGCATAGTTCACGGAAGAGACGAGAGTGCTCGTAGAGTCAGCGAATGGTTTAGATATCGTATGATCGGGGCAAGATTTAATTCCGTAGCCGAAGGAGGATATCGTTTACCTACTTTCTACGTCGCAGCGAGCACACGCTGTAATTTAATAGACTCCCCTCGCGTTAGTCGGCGCCGTGATGCGTTTCGCTCGTGCGAGAGATATGTATAGCCCGAGCCGCGACAAGACCATTATTGCTGGAACACTCATAACTCCCGTAACCAGCCACACCCAGCAGATTTAACACCTCGTATCCAATTATAACGATGCCCCGTGTCACGCGTATAATTGGTGCCCCATTACATATTGCCGTGTCGCTTCCGACCCTGGTCTTCGTATTCCAACTCCTTCGCGACGTTCACTTTTCGCTGTCTCTCAATTCGACTCTCCTCTCGTTAAGAATGCTGGATATAGAAAATCATCCGATAATAAGAGGAACTATACCGCAGAAAGTGTGCACTCGCGTCTTTGTTAACTTTTATGTGAGGAAAACAGAGGTTGATCGACTACAACTGGAACTTTGTTAATTCGTAACATGGTTGTGCACGATTTGATAGAATCGTAGAGGATTAGAGGATATTTTTGCCATCATTTTCGGAGAAGTGGAACGTAAGTAGAAATTTCTTTCACGTTATAAAATATTATAATGCGGACTTTGGATATTTTTTACGCTCGTCTTTCATCAATAGTCGTTTATATTTGATTACTGTTGAATTTGATGCTAAAATCAAATGAATGAATAATAGTGGTTATAGCATAATCGCCTTTCTGAATTTTCTGACGTACGAAATTAATCAGTGTCTGGAAGATATTAATAATTCATTCGCTATAATCGAATTTTTCTTTGCTCTTGGGGAAAAGGCTAGCGATTGCTTATCATTTCTCTCTTTAATGAGAATAGTAAACGTTTGGCAGCGATGCAATAATGTAATAATCAAGCGAGATAATCCAGTAACAAGCGTATAAAAGGAATACTGAAAAAGATATCGAAATATATGCACGTAATTTTCAAGTTTTATTACAAAGCATAAAAAAGTGTGAAATCATAGGAGGATTCTTTTGTAAGATTTTAAAGAATGATGGCTTTTGATTTAATACACTTCAGAAATTTCATGGAAATTACTTTTGGTTAGGAGATAATTACTCGTTAACTCCGCTCAAACATCATATCAAGCGTACTGTATCTTGCCTGTAATAGTTTCGCCACCAAACAAGAAGGAAACGTATTTCTTGAAAAATCCCTACATCACCTCGATCTAGATCTCATTTTTTACCACTCATTCTGAATTCATTGTCTGTAACCGCATTTTTCGTTGCCCTTGAAACCACGAAGCGAATATTGATCACAATTTTTCATTAGTGGCCGCCGTACCTAATGATATCAGTAAATTGACAAGTTACAAACTGCAAGTCATAGATTTCCTGATTTTCCAATTTTCATTCAAATATTACAATCGGATAACTCATACTTTGGAAAGATTATCGAAAATTGCAAGCAACTTGATGCGAGATTCGTAAACTTCCGTTGTTTCTTCAACTTGTACCAAATTCGTTAACATTACGATATTTATTGATACCGATAATTCGTGACTCGATCGAGTCGTCAAATTTTATCAACGATATTTACCTCAATCTCACCGGAAGATAATAACATAAGAACAAAAGCAAAATAGTAAAATAACGAGAACATAAAACGATTCTCTCGCGTTCTTATAAAGAATTAACTCCGCTTCACCCGCAGCTCATTTCCAACAGGAATAAATGTTTGTGTTCCCATTCGAATCCCTGATTGTCTATTGTAAATAACGTCCGGTCCACGTAGAAACAAAGTTTCCATGAAGGATACCGAAAAGAGGGACGAGGGGAGGAGGGCGAGTCGATTAAACAATCGGCAGGACGCGCAGTGCATCTTCCACCCGCGATCAGGGCTGCTGGGCCCAAAGGGACCCCAGCCAGTGGTGAATGGGCCGCACAGCAAGGAATATCCGTCCTCGCGGTTACGGCACTGTGAATAGAGCCATAACGAAGTGAAACGTGCAGGTGAATTTATGCCGCAGGAACGGACGAGCGCTCCGGCATCGCTCGCCTCGTCTTTCCTCTTTCGTCCGCTCGAAAAGTCTTCTGACCGTGCGGAAAAAAGCGCGCGGAATTAATTGAAGCCCCAACGACCGCTCGGAATTGCTCATTAAGCCTCGTTAACTGCCCTAATTTGGGGATCGTACGGATGACCGGCGGAAAATAATTCGCCCGTAAAAGCAACGAATCTTTGATTCAGGTTCTCGAGTTTCGATTTTTCTCTGAAAAATTGTATCGGATATTTTATAATTTTTCAATGTTTGTCACGGTATCTTCGAAGCGTCTAATTTTTATTTCCAATTTGGAAAGTTTCAGTTTGAAAAAGACGTTTGGTAGAAAGAAATAATATCCTCGACTGTGTAATTTTTAGAAATTTTCTAATGGAATAGTGAAATCAATTATCGTAAAGGAGGAAACAGTATTATTGAGGAGAATGCATCGCGAGAAATGAGTGAAATACGCGAAAGGTTCGTTGACAGGCGGAGAACGAGATGGAATCGGAGATTTCGTGGCGAAACAAGCGGCCCTGGCCACGAACGATGCACCGATCCGGCTTTGGGCCTGAGCTCGGGGCGAGCTGGTCCGGTACGGCGCTGTGTGTTTAACTATTCAATAATTCATCCCTCCATTCATCACCAGCCAAGTGTAAAATTTATCTTATTTTTATGTATTGGCCCCCTCCAGCTCGCCACCATGTATCAACTTCTTATTAGCCACGATTTGTTTGGCGCGCGCGGCACCCCGTCCTCTACCCTCCTCCACTAACCGATTTTTGTCCGTGTCCGGTAATAACGATGGCAATCCCTGCCGTTAAATCGTTTGATCGATCATCGATTCGAATTTTTTTCCATTGTCAGCCGTTCGTTGATCATCCTTAAAATTCGTTCACCATTGGTTCCCAATCGCTATGGATTGGTGAACTAATACAGAGTGATGCAAAAGTAATACCAAATACAAAGATAATAATCCTAAAGTTTATTTTAAAATACTGTAGCGGACCGTTGCATTTTTCATTCAGTTGTACTCAGTTGTTTCTAAGGGATAACGATAAAACAATGAAACAAGTAATTTTGTAATCATTTTAGTTGTTGATAATTTTAATTCGTTTAAAGTGGTTGTTATGTTAGTAGAATTGTGTTTTTGTATTACTCGGACTTGATTTGTTATTTTAATTAATTTCACGGCCGAGATATGTTCTTTACTAGTCGAGTATTGTATGTAACGTAAAATAAAGCTATTAAGAATAATGAAGCATAATTATTAGGCTGTGAATATTCATGCACATGTGGATGTTTCATATTTCGATGAGCGTAACTAAAGAAGTAGAATTTAAACAGAGGTTTGTTCTGTTACTAATTACTTATTATAACAAGTATATCTACCACGCTGTTTCCAGTTTCTTAACAATTATCACGTACATTTTTTTCATACACAATTTTATACAAAATAAAAGTTAAAATCAAATTTTCAACTTCTTCAACTTGTCCAATTTCTTATCGTCTTGTATGGTCAAACGCAGTATATCTACAAAAATATTTCTCTCACGTAAGATTTTAACTTTGAGATTGTGAACGATAAAGTTGTCGAAAAATGAAAGAGTTACGTTAATTCGTTAGGAGAACGCGCGAAATCGCAAATAAGATACATATATTATACAGATGGATTTTGCTTCGAATTTTCAATGAAAAAATGGCCACCTGAATTTCTTAATGGTCACCGGAATACGAAGCAGTCGGCATTTGGGTCGGCGAATATGGCAACGACTGGTTTCGCGTAACTGTTCATCAATCATTGAACTAAATGCGCATAAATTGCGCTAGAATGTTTTCCAAACGACCATCCTCTCGCCGATCTACTAAATCTTGCCAACAAAACCGTGGCAGGAAAACACTTTTTAAACGAATGCACGCCTTCTCTCTACCAAGCTATTAATTGTTTCTTGTACCTATCTACTTTAATGAACTGATATATTTATACCGTCCTCAGCCATGCATGGCAACTCGAACAACTTATGGTAAAAAATATGTTAAAAAAGGGCCAATCTCTGTAATTTCACTTTCTTTACTGTTGATGACTTTTTGTATACCTTTTATTATAGAAGTAATTAAATTTAGAGATAAAAGTATGTATTTCTCTGAGTTTTTGAAAGTGATATTCGAGATGGAAACATTATATTTTATATTAAAATTTATTTTAACTGACGAAGAATGGAATCAAGCAGTGGACAAATTCACGTATAGTTTTAACGAGTTGACAAACTCGATTTTCTTTCTATTTCGAATCCCTCTGACTTCTCTCTATTATCAAAGATTACCACGCTTACTAAATTCATCCATAACGCGTTAGGTTACGAGTAATGTAAGAACAAATAGACTCCGGGCAAAACAATGTCGCCGCTACATGCAATCATCGAATGAAGACGAATTTGAATTTTCCGACTCTTCCCCGATCAGTTATAAATAAACGGACGCGATCACAGTATCTAGAGTATCTCCGAGTATCTTATCGAGTTACGCGAAGAGCATCAACGAGTATTTATTCCGCGATTTATACTTCGTATTAATGACTCACGCTTACGGCTGTATATTAATTTATTGTTTTAAATATATTCGACGGTCACAACAACGAGCAATCTCGTCATTAAGCCTCATGTACCTACGTCCTATTCACATAAAGATCTGATGTGATATATGCGTCCGTGATAGTGTAGTTGCCAGCTGTAGATGTTGCTGCTGGGGTATTGCTAATTATTCTTCTATTTCGATGCGTGGAAGAAAAATCGGATCACGGGCGCCGTTAAATCGAACCCGGGTCCCTAACGTTCGTAACCTAAGGCGCTAACAACTTTCTTTTTATAGCGTTTATTGACCAGTATTTGTGTATTACATATGTGTGTTTTCCATAATAAACAATGAATTCGGTTGTGAGGTGGTTCAGGCAAAAGTACCGATACGTGACGGTACGACATAGTTATGCAATATTTTGCGTGTCGGAATTATCTTTTTAAGGTTTACAATTGTAACTTAAATTTAAGTCGCTGTAGAGCGGTGCTTATATACGATATTGTTCTTTTCTTTCTATCTCTGTCCTGAAAACCTGGTCGCAAAAACAGGACAGTTCGTTAGTCTATTTGGTTTCGGAGGGGCTGTGAGATTTTGGGAAGGCGAGGCGCTAATAACTGCGCTACCGTGTCCGTTGCTAGTTAGTGTCGAGTGGCGGTATTTGTCGTCGAGTGCCGCCACAGATCAACACATATAAGAAATTGTTTCATACGTTCCAACTGATCAAAATCGAATGAAACAAAGTACGTGTTAAGCCCAGCTCGAAGCTAAATTGTCAATAAGAAATATCTCCTTTCTTAAAAAAAAAAAAAAAAAATAGTCCATTTTCCGCTCCACATATCGGTACATGCATATTTTATTATCGGCCAGTACAATGCGAATCAAAGGATGGAATATATTCCTTGATAACCAGTTTGGTCCACGCACCGGTTCAGGTCCTCGATCAATCGACCGTGTTTTCGAAGCAGATCGTGCACGCACGCGCGTATCTGTTTAAGAACGTCCTTCTTCGAAGCGGTCTCTGTGTAATTACGATCATCAAGCCCTCTATCCTCGCGGTGAGAAAAACGGATGCTTGAAAAACCAAATGACAGCCTCTGGTGACGTAATGACAATGAGGTGGCCGCCTTCTGGCACCGGAAGTACCTGCTACTCGAGGACCAGGCACCAGCGGTCGGTGTCATACGCCATATCGTCTTCTTTTTTCTCTTTTTTTTCTTTCTCTTTCTCTTTCTCGGTGCGTAACGAATAAATGGCTAAATTGCCGAGGAACGAGGCTAATTATCGAGCTTCGTGGAAAAAAACAAGGATCGGTCGGTTTGCGTATACGTTCGGTCAATTTTGGAAGTTCGACTAGCATGATTACTGGCTTTCGGGATGAAACGTCCGACGATTTCCTTCGAACTGACAGGAGGAAGCGTTCTAGGGGTGAATGGAAGCGGATGTGCACGTCTTAGGGACACGTTCGGTTCAGGTATCGAGCTCTAGAACTATGGCGGAATAGAATAATTTTATTTATCTGGATTGCTTTTATCGCAGTGGATTTTTAGTTAATTCGTTTGCTTATTGCTACGTAAGTCGTTATTATATGTGAACGAAAGGTACGCATAATAGGTAGAGTGCGGCTATTTATGCAGATGCATATCTTCGTGAATGTAATTTAGAAAAAATGAGACCTGAGTAGAGAATTGTTTTATTCAGTAAAAAAAAAATTATAAGGGATATCACACTTCCGATATTTTACCTATCTTTCTATTTCTCCCACAAATGCATCAAAATTTGCAATGTAGTAATAGGTAATGGCGAAGATTGATGAATTTCTTATTGCATGAACTCCAATTATGTAGTTCATCTCTCGGGGGATTCAAATAATGGAATTCTACTGTATGCTACTTTCATCTAGATATGTATCTATAGATAGTAATAGTATTCTTCGTGTTGTACATCTGTTTTTAATAGGGGGTTTCAGGATTGAAAGTTTAATTAATAAGGAAAAGGGGGAAGGGAAAGGACGCATGTACCGTTTCGAGGAAGCGGGAGGATGTAATTTCGTGGAATACGCGAAATAATTATCGAAACAGCGCGATACGAGGGCCGGTGTTCCGCTATTTCGTGTAATTAGTTTGTCGACGGTATCATTAGTTCGAGTATCGTTGTTGCTCTTCCTTCGTGGACCTTCATTCGATTCGCACATTGTGCCTCGTGTTCGCTGGTCGGTATATCCTGACCTCTTTTCCCGCTGCCAAGGTGTGGCTGTGTTTTTAGAACACGGTGAAACCATATCGTCGCAATCGACACGCGTTTCGATTCTCTCCTTTCGATCCAAAAGAAATTTCAGCCTAAACTTTTTTCAGTTTTACTTCATCCTGAGAATTATTTACCTATTAGCGAGAAGAAGAAAGAATAAATAAAGTTGACGTCCAAACGAAGGCAACCGTCCAAGTTTTAAGTTGTTTCTATTCGCACGTTCCTAATAGCGATATACGTTTCGAAATATCCACAAAAATAGAGAATAATTATGTTACAAATTACTACAATCGTCACAAATACCTTTAGAATTCATTTTGGAATTTATTATTATTTATGTCACATTACTACGACAAATAATCTTGTGAAAATAAGCCATTTATTTTTCACAACGAATAAAAGGAGATAGTTTTAACCGCCTATTATAATTATACTATTTAACTTGTAAGAAGCACGTGCCAGTTTAGAAAAATTACTTTACTACCGTTCATAATAATAAAAATGCACATAACCGATATTTTACGAAACGATATCGAGCATCATCATGTCAAAACAAAAAGGACATCGTCCTTTAAAATCAAAAGAAACATAATTTTGTTATACGTTAATGAATAGCGAAGCGGTCAATTATTTTCTACTTCAAACCACTTTGCTGAAAAATTAAATTTTCTCAGTCGCATCGTTGTTGATGCACAAAACAACGAATAAGTTAAGGGCTTCTCATCTCGCACATCATCTCACGGCCCATCTCATAGCTCATCTCATAGCTTCAGAAAGTTTTTATCGTAGTTTTTCTACGACCTATCAGACCTTGGCGAGGCAAAGCGGCTGCCGGTCCTCGACAAGTCGGTCAGGCCGTCATCGTCGTCGCTGCATCCCCTTCATTTCGCTATCCGCTCGTTTCGGTAGAATTTGCATTCAAGGAACGCGAAATTGGGCGGTGCAAAGATAGAGCTAATGCTCGCGGGGCGGACCACCGCGCCGTATAAACACAGGGTAGTCGATGCCTTTCTGGCTTCATCATCTTCGCCCTGTGTATACGCGGTTGCGTTCGACTTTCCACCAGGTTGATGCGCGGCCCGCGAGAATTGCGGGATCGCGAGATTGCGAGATTGCGAAATTGCGAACTCCAGCAACGTTTCAAGTTTTCTACCACAAAACTGCTATTCTCCATTTTTCTATCGATGCACGCCTTACGTATCGTTAGATACTCTCTTCTTCCTTTGAAAGAAATTTACGCAAAGCCTGCAATTTACGACTACATTTTTCCAAATCATTCTCTCGGAACATGTAATGAAATTGCTAAATTAAATACAATATCATTATCGGTACAACGCACGTGAAGAAGCGAGACTAATTTTCAGTTTCTACGTACTTTCGTATTTTACTTTGTAAAATGCACAGAAAAAATCGCAAATCAATAATTATAGGTGCGTATAGTAAAGTAATCATAGAACAGACGATAGAAGATAATATTTTATTTATTTTGCTACGTTGGAAAGCTCGGTCATAAAAGAGTCGAGATTTTTCTCTCTGTATCATTTCCAAATGAAGTGATTAATAAGCGATTCTTCGTCCCAAGCTTTCCACTATTAATATCGCCCATGTTCCACGAAATGTTCGTTTCCCACTCTATTAACGACAGTCATATTTAAACAGTTAAAATTATTTATTCTTGTTATTTTCAATCACGAAGATTCCGCGTTACCTTTGTCGTGATATTTTTATACGATTGTAAGTTTGCTCGTTAATTGGAAGAACCCAAAGGACCTACTAAGTTGCGCATAAAAAATCCATGGAAATTACCAATTACGGCGTAACGTGACTTTTTAAAGAGGCAGCATCGGGCAACGAGCTGGCGGCTCGTACGAAAAAATACGATCGTCTTGTCAGAAGGATCGCGTGACGTAGTTAGTTGGTACCGATCGCCGAGGAATTAAATGTTAAGATCGAGATGACAGTGTATTAAAGCGTTTTACGATAAACATTCGGTCGCCGTAGGGAAGATGGAATCCTCGTGCACGGTAGGAATTAATTAATGAAAAGGCGACGCGCTACAGATTGGCGTGAAATTGCCGGTTCAGCGGGGCCGAATTCGCGGTAAATACCAATATTCTGTCGCGGTCGGAATTTCGAATAAATATGAACGCGTCGATCAACGTATCATTTCTATGCTAATGGTACCGATACGCCGCCGCCGCCACTCTGGTATTGCCTGCTTAAAGGCCGATTTACACGTACTTGAATACCGGCCCATGTTGCGATTTTGTAATTACAGCAGCGTAATAAACGCCGAATAACAATCGAACTCGTTTCCCCCTATTAGTTCGTTACAGTTGCAAAAACAAGGATCTGCGAAACGAGCTGTTTCCGATACGTATTATAGGCGAAACAACAAGTTGTAGCGGCTAATGGCGCCCGGTTCGGTTATTTTCATAAGAAAATTGTAACAGTCTGTCGAACAGGCGAAATAACAACCTTCGTGCGTTTTTGTCAAGGCAATCAAATTGACAAGGTTTTGACGAAAAAGTGGTAATTCGTATATTTTAAAGATGATTTCAGAGAAAACTTGGGAACTGTGTTATTATGGTATCGAATAAAGGGTAGTCTGGTACTTTTGAAAAGTTGCGAGTAGACAAAACCGATTACAAAACTGTCATTTCCACCGTTTTCGATATTCGACGATTGTTTGAAAATATCTACAAAAAGGCTACGCGGATATACCATCGATATTCAGCCATCGATAGCCAGCAACAAAACAACTCGGAACATCAAAAGTAACATTAGCCGCAGTCTGCATCGTCGGTTTGATGGCCAGCTTTTATCCGATACGCCAATTTGTTGGTCGGACACACCGGAGACCCTTAGGTCCAAATGTGTATCCGGAGATGGGCGAAACGTGCGTTCCACGTTCGAAAAGCCGGTGATCAAGGGTAAAAATGAAGTCTTCTCTCCCGCGCAGACTTGTCTCCTGGTGATATGTAAATTTCTGCGGTGCATATCGCTGTTACAAATTCGAAGGCAGACCTGGAGGGGGAGAGGGAAGAGAGATCGGCCCGTAGCCCCAGCGCCGACTGTGTAGACGTGTAATCTTCGGAGCTAGCCACTAGGCGGGGTAATAACACGCTCGCGATCACAACGTCGGGGTATCAAGATGCTAGCCAGCGGAGCCGTGCACGTAGCGCGAAATCGGTAGCAAGTACCTAACAGGTGAAGAACTCGGAGTGATTTTCTCTTATGGTGTGCTCGACCGGGGCCAGATCGGCGTGTTAGCGGCGTTTATTTTAACCGTTTCGAGCCGCGATACCGATTATTACGATATTACCGTAGGTGTGTCGCGAGCCTGCGGAATTGAATGTCGGCCGATCGGTCAGCCGAGGCTTCGTGGGAGAGATTCGAGATTTGCACAAGAATTGCATCCGTTGAGAATCTCAGAACGATTCACTGACAGAATTTTTAAGGAGGCTCCGAGGATACTGAGAAGAGAAAGAAACGGATTGGCTGCAAGGTAGAAGGGAAAAGAATGAGCAGTAGCAAGGGAAAGGTCCTTGAGTAAACTTTTATGTGCATTGTACTGGCTGTGTGCGATTAAGTAGGTTGAACAATTTTTGGTCAATCAATCGAGTCGATTTAATTCGCAAATTCATACATACACACACTTGGTACGTTATTCAGAGCGACCATACTAAATTCTAAATTCTTATACGGTATATGTGTGTTTTGAGTAATCAGATTCGAATATGTTAATTTAGACGTTTTTGCGACCAGGTTAGCTTAATCGTTGGAGAATGTCCGTGTCATTTAACCAAAGATAAACGCGTGGACAAGCTCTGTTTAAAAACTTGAACTTAAATCGCTGAAGTGGGTCGACTGATTGTCAGTCGATGAAGCAAAAATTACTTAATGTAAACGCAGTTTATGCGACAAGATCGTCGACAAATTCACGCAAAGAGACTTCCTGTCCCCACAAAAGATCAAGTACGTGATCGTCATATCGTTTTCCCTCGCGTGCCGTAGAAGCATCGTTCGCGGCTTGAAAAACGCGCCGCGCGCCCGCTGCGCCCGTAATTTCGGAATTCTTCTAACAGTGTAAACGCCCACTTGATGTTTTCGATATCGTGTAATCGTACGGAGCGGCCTCGCGGGACAATATTATGTGCCGTAACGTTCGTATAAATTTTCGAGGGCGAGGTGCCGCGTTTTTGCCGGTCGATCCGTATTAATTAGCATAATTTCAGGCGCGCTGTCGGCTGGCAGGTGGGACAAGAGCGAGCTCGTTTCCGGCAGCCGCCGCCGTCACCCAGCGACTTGATTTATTTAATAAAATTACAGACGGAAGAAAAAACGCGCTCCCGGGCTCACGTACGCGATCGCGACGCGATACGAACAGGATCCGTGGATCCCTGATCGATACTTAACAAAATAACGGTAATGAGAATAAATTGAATAGCATGGGTAAATAACGCAGGGTAATGCGAGTAAATTAACGTGCCGGATCAAACGAAAGTAATAATTGATTACGCTACACGAGTTATTGGTATATAATTGATGCATGAACAACGTAATTACAATACGTACGAAGATGTTATAATCGATCAAAGGAAACCGATTGATGCGATGATTGGTTGATTGTAGAAATTGTTGTACCTCTGTTTGTTGGCGATAGTATGCTTATGGGAAATGAGATGAAACAATGAAATCACGAAGGAATGATTAATATATTAAAGTAAAATACGTAATGTATAAAATTGCCTGTTATTCTTTCTAACACTTTGAAAGAAATTTTACAAATTTCTTTTCCTACTAAAAATTCTTCCAAAAATTCTTCCTGACCACCTATCGTTTCTCAAATAATCTGCATCAATTATCGTATATTTTATGACATTACCAGTTGTCTTAATATGTATTTAAGAACAAAGACATATTTTCTCAATTGTCCAATAAGGATCAGCATATATTATTTCGAAGATCTGTTGACTGCCGTATTTATTACAGTTGCTTGAGATGGAATGGAAAATACGTATCTGTTTATGTGTGTGAATAAGCAGGTTCCTTTGTCAGTTCGATGGACTTTCGTGGAAGGGTATTAAGATCGACATCGATTCGCAGAGAGAATGAAATCAATTTATCAGCCGGGCTGCCCGGGCTGACGAATGCGTTTCTGAACGAGGCAACACCCACGCGCGGGCCGGTCGCGCGATCAATGTTGTCAGCGTAATTAATTCGCTGGCATTACGCACACAGCAACTCGCGAACGATTAACAAATCGATTTATTTCGCGTGTGTTGAGGCCTCGGCTTCCAAACCCGTGTCTTTGCGCAATTGTTCAATGCGACGCTGTGAAATTTATCAGCGACAGCGTTATCGGTATCGATCGTAATTTTTGAACGTAGATGAATTAAATGGAATTAGCTAAGATTCGACAGCTTGAAATTTAACCTTCGAGTTTGTACAGAATAATCGAACTTGTACAGTAATTTGTATAAGACACTTTGTACGGACACGTTTTTCAATATGACAAGCACAAAAGAAGAACGTAACATGTCCATTTTTGTTAATTTTTTTGGTAGTTTTACGATTATAAGTTTCTCGCAGATAGGTAATAAGTCTATGAAATTTTAAATAACTGTACTTTACGGAGAAACGCCGCCCTAAATGATAAGAAGAAAAGCGATAAAGAAATAGGCGTGAATGGACAAGGAAAATTCGTACGTATTTTCTTCCATTCGCGTTTATTCCAATTGTTTTTGTCATCTGGTAGTCGATCGTTTGAAAAATCGGCCGCTTTTAAGAATAATCGGTAGACGCGGTTGCAACATGATAGTCGCGCAGCGGTGTACGCAACAGTTACGCGACCGATCCGGTGTCGCCATTTTAGAGATTTTTCCGTCAGTTTTTTTCTTTTCGCTCCAATCTCTATGCTTTCCATCTACTTTCTTACGTTGCTCCTACGATTCTCGAGAAATCTTTAGTTTAATCGTAATGCCATAACATTCGCATTAGCAGATGAATAGATTACTCATCATCGAAGAACTGATCCTAAATTTTTTGGTTGGTAGTGCACAGTGCACACATAATAGGCAAAAATATACACATTTTTCAAAATATAGTACTCTCTGTAGTAGTATTTTGTAAGTAAAATAATTTCCTATCTAGCTTCTAGCTTCCTAATTTTATCTCCAAAAGATTAATTTGCATATATATCTACAATCTATTAATTTTGTATCCGAATTATGGAATTAATAAAAGAAACGAAGTTGATCGGTTTAACTTCTGTTTATTCATAGATTCGAGCGCGCTGCTTCACGTTGGAGATTTCAATGCCTGGACACAGTCCACTAGACACGATCGTGTTCGATTTTTCATAAGACAAATCTTAATCAATTTCCTCAGGACATTCTCTCCGATCCTGTTATAAAACTTCATTCGATATAACGATCAATTTCCAATTATCTGTTCCTCGATAAAAGCTTAAGTACATCCACCCCGTTATCTTCGTCAAACATCTCAGATAACGACGTCATCGTTCGGACATGTAGTATCTGCCATTGAAGAGCAAACCGAAGCAAATGGATAGCTATTAAAAAGCAAGCGGCGAGGATGGCCGGATAAAACGCGTAGCAGGTGTAACATAAAATGCAACGGGCTTTGGTAGAAGAGAACTCCAGTTTAGGTTCACCGAACGACTCGAGTTCCAGCGCGAGAAAGAGTCGCGTTTCGCGAATCGGAGGAGTACCTTTACCTGGGCTGGCCTGTTGCAGGAACTGCAATGACTGCTATACGATCTACATACCAGCTAATAGGTGTAGCTAACCGGAAAAAGAGAGTCACTCGACCATTCGATGTCCGTTTGTTTACATAGACGTGAGTGGCGTGTGCATTTTTATAGGGAGGATCGGATATCGGGGCGTCGAGTTAAGTTACAGTTGGCCTTTTCTCTCCTTTCTATCGTTCCCTTCTCTTCTAAGCTTCTCCCTCTCATTCTCCTAACGCTTAACCCCTTCCCTTTTACTTTTCGTTATTACCTTGTTTTTGGTTAGTAAACGGTGGAAATTTGTTGAACGATGTTCTACTTTGCGATGTTCCATTTTTGCCTCAATCTCTTTCTGCTAGCTCTATTTTATAGTATCCTGTGAATCTTCTTTCTTTTGCTAATTATATTTTAACGAGTTTACTAGCTTTGCTAATTTAGACACAGTGATCGAAGCTATTTCTATATAGTGTCACTCCTATTGGATCTTTATGAAAATTTTATAAAAAAAGGGATACGGAAATGGATAAAGGAAACTAGGAAGATCGTTGAGAAATATTTGCAGAAAATTCTGTAAAGGACAAGATTTTCTTAAATGTTACGTTGATTTTCTTGTTGGACAATAAAAATTGAAGACTAGTCATGTCTAAGATGAGGGAAGGACAGTGATTCTATTAAATGCCCGATGATTTTCCAACGAGTGGTCAGAGAATGTCCGACTTACCGACAAATTGTCCAGTCTGGACGTAAGTAGTTTAAATTACATCCTCGATTACGAAGTCCAGAGACGCGTGGGACGGCGAAAGTCTGTCACTGGTGTGCTCTAATCGCGATATAGTCGCAAACTTTCCAGCCTTTCGTATCTCCCCCTACTGCAGTTCAAGAGGGAATTGCAGTTGTATCGCGACGTGATTGTTCAGCGTCAGTTCGCTATCGATTATTGTTATTGCAGCAGCTTGTCGGTGGAAAATAGACACGACATGCACCGAAAGGTGTCTATAGTCAGCAAAGTGTAAAGAATTGATCACTGTGTTTCCTCACGACATATTTTCTCTTCTATGTTTTCTGGACAAACTTTTCTGTGTCTAATAAACCTTGATTTCGTGGAACCTTGGAAGTCACTAAATTGTCTGATTAGTTGCATAAAAAATTTTCTTTCGATTGCATCAAACGTGTATGTATTTTTAAATAAAATTGCATAAAGAAGTCTTTTGTCGTATTTGATTAAATTGACAGAGAATAGAGGCGAAATGGAAAATTCGAACAAAAGAATGTTTCCGGGCTTTAAAAACGTGCATTTCAAGTGACGTTAAATGCAAATAAAAATGTTACTTATCGTAGGCACTTGATTAAATTTAATAGAGAATAGAAACGAAATTGCAAATGTTTTTAGAGAATAAAGTGTATGTTGATTACACGTAATTAAGTTGGCTGTAAAAGATTAAGATCGTTGGTTAAATGTTATTTTTGTAATAAATTCTGCTGGAATGTGGCCGGACGTTTGGTGCAACGACACTTATGCTTTATGCGTTCGATACGACGGTGCTTTTCATTAAATCGATATGCTGCATTGCGCACGTTGTTACACGATTCTGTGCTCTTTATATTATACACAATTATTACACGTCGTTGTATCACTGGAGCTGCTATACGTGGTTACGTATGTTTGCAGTCCTCTTATGACACATTGTCACGAAACATGCGAACCGTTACCATTGTTTGTTGCATCGTTCCTTTTATTCGTCTTCCTCGCGGCTGATTCGGTTTTGAAAAATTGCGTTAAGATTACTTATGTCCTCCCCCGCGATTTCTTTACTCTTGCTTTCTTATTAAACGCACCTCGTCATATATCTCTTCGTTTGGAAGAAAAAAAAAACAAAAAAAAAAAAAAACAAAAATAAAAGTCAGCCATGAAATATCGCGCTTGAACGAAATAACGTTAATTACGTAAATCTTTCGACGTTTAAGCAAACGTATAATATAAATATTCAAAGAAATAATAACCCTTATGCAAATTTTCCAACCAAGAGATCCAAGAAGAAGCAAATAAAAGCTGAAAAAATATTGCTGGAAGCGGAATAAAAATTGCGCCAATTTCTCAATGAAAAAGTCCAACTAGAAGATACAAATTAAAGGTCGGCTAAAGAATTCCACGAATGTGAATAAAAATGTATTCGAGTCTTTCTACAATCTGTCGCAATATAACTCTTAATAATCGAATTTAATTTCCTTGAACTTATCGGGCAGTGAGCCGTGAGTCGAGTTGGCAAAAACGATTCTCACGTTGCATTTTGTGGACGCGGGCGCGAGCGCGCTCTTGTCCGCGGTTTGTTGGCGCCTTACGGTGGAACAGTTTTGGAATTAACCCATTAGCGCTAATGAGGGAATCTGAAGTCAATTAAGCACGCCGTGATAATATGGGACCGATAAGCGAGAAACCGATGAATATGCAAACTATCGTGCGGCCACCTGCCACATGCCTTTTCTTAGAGGCCGCGGCCGAGAAACGCGCGTGCACACACGCAGAGGCGTCGAATTTTCACGGAATTGGTATTATACATATCGAACGAGATGCGAGAGTACACAGATTGTGACATCGTGATAACTTTTTCTCTTTGTGCCTGTAATTTATCTCTGTTACCTTTCGATCGACCGACGAGAGTGCTTGTTTCAACGAATCATCTTAATAACGAGATGATAGGAAATATATAGCGGTGGACGAGATTAGTATTTTTATGTATGATGTTGCTACCTTTTATATTAGATAATTTTTATCGTGGAATTTTTCCGCGGCTCTAACTTATCTCCGTTATTTTTTGATGAACCGAAGGTGCCTTGTTTTAACATATTACCCTAACAACAAGGAGGCAGAATGTATAGTGGTGAACGAATCTGAGTTGTGAACAGGAAAAGGTTAATTATATTCATTCGCGTATGCTGTATTTAGTTGTGCAATATATTTCAATTCAGCAAATTCCATTATTAAGTAACTAAAGAATCATGTTAAGGAGTCATTTATGAATACAGAAGTGTTACGTTTTAATTAGATGTAGATAACATTAAAAAGGAAAAAAAAGAACTTATAATTCAGTTCCGTTATGTAAATGTCGGATTTTTTGTTGCAGGTAAGTGGTCACAAATTTCCTCGCATAGAATTCTTGTCGGTAAGTCGGGTAAGCTTATTTAGTTATTTTACAACTGTCACGTTTAGTGTTAATATTTACATGTTTCAACATACTGCGCGAGTACACGGTTGATTTATACATTAAGTTTTTCCCTCTGTCGATAACGTTCAATCTCTCTATTCGAATTCGATGATTTACGTACACCGCACTCGAGAAATATATAAATATTTATTTAAGATAACGATATTATATTTCACCAGATGGAGATAAATTCCAACGGAATTGAAATATCAAATTAAGATAGAGATAATCGTAGAATTTGCACAAACCCGTTCAACAAGGAGAACGAGTTGCCATAGTATCGCGCTTTTTCTTGACAGTCAGCGAGATTAATCTACTAACACGACACGCATTTTGATTTTCTCGTTTTTTTTAAAAACATTGCGAGTACCCGCGTGATATTTGACATCAGCGAATTTAAAGAGTCGTATTGAAAGATCATTTTTAATACATATCCTCATATAATTTCGGCGAGTTACGATTTAATGATTATTAAAATACAGGGGGACACAAAAGTATTCGTATAGTTTGGCCTGTTGTAGAAACAAAAAGAGGAACAGTTTCTATATTATCGAATAACGAAAAAGACCGAGAAAACGTAGAAACAGATTTCGTTGACTTATACTTGAATATTTTTAATATTGGAAATATTTCTCATTTTATTTCTACCGAAAGAATTCTCTTCTTGTTTACCTTCTTGTATCCCCTACTGAATACTTCTGTCTTTAATCGTATCTATTCAGTTTTAAGCAACACGCAAGACACGCCCGACCCGATAATTGCAAGGAATTCGTCATAGAGCAGCGGCAAAAATTTTCATAATTTTCTGACGGCCGTAAAACTCGCCCGGTTTTTCTCTCCAACGATTCTAGCCAAACAGAAATATTTATTCCACGAAGATATGGAAATGAACTTGGCGGCGAATTTATTTCCGGCCGCGTCAGCACGCGCCGCCCGTTTTTGCCACCAAAATTCGCCCGCTTCCGTGGAAAATTCGCTTCGTTTTTCTCATCCAGGCCGCCATTAACGGCACGTGAGAGGATTTTTTGGCCGTTTTGCCACCAAACGAGACCGCGATTTTTCGTGACGAAGCACACACAAAGGGGGGAGAAGCAGAGCGCTGGACAATCGTGAGGAATCGTTTCGTGACGCTTGCCGATTTGTCTTGCGACTATTAGCGCCGCATCGGAATTTCGCTGATTGTTTGGGTAATTAGCGAAACACGCGGCCCTCGAGAACGATGGTACCGTATCACGATGCTCGATGACGCGAACACACTGATTCGATTGCTTCGCTTTTTATAGTTCGCTGGTTTCCAGCACGATTTTCAACCGTGAAATGAGTTGCGTTAGGAATTAATTGCGGTGACTAATTGGATTTTTGTTTGGTGAAATTCATTCATGTGAAAGGAATAACGAGGCTAAATGGAAATCTTATTCGATTGTTGGGCTGCTTTGCTGTTTAGAATCGGAGCTTTAGAATTAGGCAACACTGTGATTTATGGTCGGTTGATAAGAATCTTCATTGATGAGTAGTTTCTCTTATTCGCTGAATTACTCACTTTACTACTTGTTATTGTAGTATTTCTAGTCATCGTCGGTGTTGTTTAGTCTTTTTTAATCGAAGTTGCAACGATCGTTCATCGATGCAGTTGTAAGTAATTTACAAAAGTTTAATGATCTTCTACAATATTCTATTACACTTCGATTTCGCTATACCATTGCATACGAGGCCAAGATATTCCGATAATCTGGTATTCACTCTTTTCTATTCGCCGTCACGAGAAAGAACGACCTTGTTATGAAAATCCAAGAGCCTCGTTGCCAGATCAATGTGGCCAAACTCCTTTGTTCTCTGCCTGTTATTCTATGCCTCTGTACATAGCATATACATATAGGATACTTCGGTCTGACATATTTTTTGGTAAGACGCGCGGTTTAATATAAACAGAATCACTCGATAATTTTCGTAAATACTTTATTTTTGCGTCAATATACGTAAATAGCTAAAAATATAATTTTATGGATGAAAAAAAAAATTCCTCCCCGGCGGGGAATCGAACCCCGGTCTCCCGCGTGACAGGCGGGGATACTGACCACTATACTACCGAGGACCTGTGGTAACATAGTATTCCAGTACTGTAGAAAAGCAAAAATTCAATGAAAATCTTACTTTATTTTTTTTTGTATTTTAATATAAAACATATTGATATAATATTTTTCATTCAACAATTAAAAATTGTGTTTTTAAGATTAATATATGTTACGATCATGGAAGAAGTATAATCTATTATTTTAATACATCACGTGCAAATGATACAAATTTTCGCCAACCATTTCTATCAAAGCATTGCTATAGATTTGTCTCGTTTGTTTCTTTCGACCGAATAATGTCTTTTAAAAAGGAAAGACGAGGTTCATTCTTAAGCGAACGTGCCCTCGTAGCGTTTAATCGATTCGTTACGCACTATCTCTTCACTAAACACACAAATTGCTAAAGTATCGATAAGCAACCACTAATACCTTACCAGTCACCAAGAGTCTATACCTACGAACAAATATGTAATTTAGAAAGTTCAACGTATAGAAAACTTACCTCCAAATGAAACTTTTCTGTTTAAATGTTGCCTAGAGAAGATTTATTTTTTTCTTCTTTTTTCTCTAAAATCGAGATATCCATAATCGACCATAAATATACGTTACTTAGAAGCAAATAATTCGTTTAGTCGATATATTATCAACGATATTATTGATAACATGTATGTCTATGTAGAAACAACTAATTTAGAGATTTCAATGTTTACACGACCTAAGTAGCTTGAATGGACGTTTTTGTTTAAATTTCACTTGGAAAACGAGGAATGCTCAGGCGTCTTCTCTTCTTCTTCTTCTTCTACCGATGAATTCGCGAGGAAACGTATACACTGCTGGAAGCATTGTAAAAGTAAACAGAAACGTGCAAGTTTTTCTCACGAGAGGAGGCCGCATGAAAAGAAGACGTGGCCGGAGGAAGGCAAACTGCAGAATGCGATTAGGGTAGAGTCAGAGTCATTCATGGGTCTCGTTACGAGACGTCTGCAAATCACTCGTCAAGGGTCATGTCGTAAATTACATGTCGTCTCATGGCCCGAGGACTGGACTCTGCGCCACACGTGTCCTTTTCCGACACTGGAAACAGTCTTTTCTCCCCGAAGAAAACGTTGAGCAGTCCTAATCGCTCCTTTTCTTTCCATACATAGGAACACTTTGGACAAATCTTCAAATCTTAAGAACTCATGCAATTTAACGAGCTTAAAAGAACCGAGGTAAAGAAGATGCACGATAGAGAAGCAGAGAAGGGAGTTTGTTTCTCAAGAAGGTCAACTGTACTTCTTTGAATGCAAATGATGAATACGCAAACACTAGTGCGTACGCTGTACAAGCAAGTTTGTTAAACGATATCTCGAAATGCGTTTTACGTCTGGTATTGTTATAATTAGATCGTGGACTTTGATGCATTTTTCTATTTTCATGAATCTGATTAAAGGAAATGGAATTTAAATCGAAATTTGCATATTTTATTGCATATTTTATTGTACACATTGTGAGCAATTTTGCTCGTTCAAATTTCCCATAAAAACATAAAAACCCGCGATCTAACTATATAATAGCCAGAAACAGTGAACTAGTTGTTCAAGGAATTTCAAAATTTCAATCATTTGAGGTATTATTATGATAATATTACAACTTAATCATTAAGTATATAAATGCCACATTACGTTGTCTTCAGATTCCATTAACTGTTTCTAAAAATTACAATATTAATTCTTAACGAACACGTTTTCGGACATAGCAAAACACGCCAGAGTAACGAATGGAAAACTAATTTACGAGGGACGAGGATTGCAATTAACTCGAGGCCACTGGCCAAGCCAGGTTCTTGTCTCTTTCGTTTTATTTTATATCGCACCTTTTACCACATTTTTGTCGTTTTCGGACGGAATCGGCGAATTCGTCGCTGCACCGGGGATCGGCAACTGGCATCAAGAAAACAGTACTCCTTATTAATCGTCGAGATGTTTATCACTGTTTAACGAAGGGGTCCTCAGAGTAATTAGGTTGCATCGTGGGGAAACGGGAAGTAACGAGGCACCTGCGTGTTTCCAGTTTCGCGTTAAAATGTTTCGGCGAAATAAATTGGCAGATTAATAGTAAACGATATTTTCGTTCCTCTCTTCCGAGTTATCCTCCACTTTCTTTTTCTTTTTTTTTCGTTTACAGTAGAACTTCGTTTATGACAACATTTTCGAAGATTCAGAGATGTCATTATATAATACAGCGATGAGTTTCTCATGAAGATAATATATTAACAAATAGATATCAGATCGATGTATGTACGGTTGCTTTGATCAAGTTTCTTGAAATTTTTGCCAATCGAAGGAACCGTTGCAATAAGAAGGCAACTTCGATTATTCTTCTATTTGATATTATTATATAATTTAAGGGAATAGTCTCAACAATCAGATTCCTTTTATTTTCAACTACTTTATATTTAAATATTTCTTCCTATTTATAAAACGACGTTAAAATAAAATAAGCCGCAGAAATATGTTATGTTTTCTTTTTTTTATAATCTTCGTTATGCTCCAGGGTATCAGTTTACTACGAAATATTTCCTGGTTTGTTTTCGGAAATTCGGTCGTTTTTTGTCGATTCGAGAAGTTGTAATTCAGAATTGTTCGAGAATCGTCCTTTCAAGGAAAATTTAGTTGACAAAAGTTTCTCAGGGTTGTATAGACTCTAGCATAGAGCGTAGGGGCGAACGTGCAACGGCAAACACGACCGATTGTTTGCAGACTTGTGCAAACGCGTTTGCGAAAACGCAAGTACCGCCCAATAGGCGGAGAAACAGCGGTGTTCGGTGGGTCGACGGCACGAAAACTTGTTCATTTTTTCCGAAAGATCACGCTAGCCACGCCATATGTTCGCTGGGCTGTTAGCTTTGCTTTTGACGGTGCCTCCGTTCCGCGTCATCTGTTCACTAAAACTTGCGAAATGTCCGGCCTGTTCTATAAAATATCGTTTTGCAAACTTATAAACGCTATCCACTTTGAAGTACACATATACCGATTCAAAGGTGGAATTATCCGTTACTGTTAATTTTTTCTAAACCTAATTTTCAATTTATCATCGTGCTGTGTATTTGTAGCGACAGTTGCCTTTATCCATACGATAACATCGTGTTTTATCCATTTTAGTCATCTCTGTAATATATCTTCTTAATAATTTAAGTGAGAATACGTCTAACTGAGCAAGTATTTTATAGATGTTTTCTTCATGTAGGTTTAATATTAGATATCTTCGCACGTCGGTGTCAATTTTTATCCTTAAAAATATTTCTAGATTTGATGAAGCTCATTGTTAAATTATGTGCAAAAATCAGTATTTTCCAATACATCTTCTCGGAACAGATTTGTCTTAGGTGACTTGAAATTGTTATACTGGTCTAATAACAGTATTCGTTTCCTTGAATTCCTTCGTGTAACAGAATGAGTAGAGCAGATTAGATTCGGCTTTTAAACCTTTCCACTTTTCATATTGATTTAATACTAGTATTCGTTTTCACGAGCTTCTTTATACGAGAAAACGAAGCAGTTTCGCTTGAATTATGTTTTCTAAATTTACATGTAGCCTCAATATTGATATTAACTTTCTCGGATTTCTTCGTGTAACAAAATGAAACGGTTTTGAGGTTCGATAGGGTTAATGGGGAGGGTCGGTTCTTTTTTTAATAAAAATTTATGCGACCGCGCTTTTCATCCGACCGAACACCGCTATACACGCGATGGAGCACGGGCTGCTTATTACGTGAGTTAAAATGTGCCAGCCGCTGATAAAGCGTTTTAAATGCAATCATTAATTTCGCGTCGCTGTTACCGCAATTAGAATTTGCATTTTATAAATATGCAGCCATGCCCCGCGTCTTTTCCTATGTTTACGGGCGCCCCCTTCTATCCTATTCCAATTGGCGCCAGTTCTTTTTCTTTCCGTCGATTACACGTAAGACCCGTACAGATTTTGCTCTGTTGGCTTCTAACGAGCCTAATGCTTGCGAGCTCTATAGTTGCCTACGTTGTTATTACATAGCAAACAAGAAACAATGAAAATACAAAAAGCTACGATAACGAGTGGAGAAGGGGGTTCATTTCTTTTAACCGAAGGTTCTAGATTTTTAATTCTATTTCCGTAGAGATTCCTATCGAATAGGAAAGTTACCTCAATCGATACGCCAAGTAGCAAGAAGTAATTTTATTCCTCAGTCTTCGATTTTTAACATTTCTTAGAATATTATCAGTATCTTGGAATGGCCGGTTCTCAACATTATTCTCGCGATTGTTTTCTCTCTCGTGTTCATATTGCATCGATTAATAAACATTGTTGGTTACGTCGCGAATCTTCCTTCTTTTAATTCCGATCCAAATTCGATTTCATTCTCACTTACGAATCCTTGGTATGGATTCGCTTATTTTCTTTTATGCGTGATGGGACCAAAAAAGTGAAGCCTAAATGGAGAATTGCTTTATTGCAACAGGTAGAGAATCTACGTAGAAAATTGTTTCATTGCAACAGGTACCTATACCTAGTGCTTTAGACACATTATATACTTTTGCGTATTATGTGCAGTCTAAGCCATTGCGTTTCTCGACACAACCACAAATGCATAAAAATTCGTGGTCTAATAACGATTGGAAACCTGGCTGCAATTTGAAACTTCTGCGACGAGGAAGAAGAACAAATTACCCAGGAACCATTTGAGGAAAATCAAGGACGCGTATTTGTTTGACGCTCCTTGTTGGCCAGGCGAGAGGATCGAAAGAGAAAGAGAGAGTTGGACGATATGAAGGGGAAGATTAGGGGCAAGAGGGAACTAAAAGTTGGGCCGAGCAATCAGCGCCACGCGTAATGCGTATCATTGGCCGGTCCTCGTAAACACGAGAGCAAAAAACAATTATTAAGGGAAGATTGAAGAGAACGGCAGCCAAGAGGGTGCAGAGCGAACGAGGATCCTTAGCACGAATCCCACGGTTGTACCGTGCCGTCTGCCTGTTGACTGTCGTTGCCATCGCGCGATTTACTGATCCTCGTCGGCGAATCTGATCGAGGGATAACCGTAAATTGCGAGAAGCTTCAACCAACGATGTGCTAATGACATTTTTTGACATTTAGCCTTTCGTTCAGTCGTTTACGTGTTGCAAGATAAGCGAAGAACACTGACAGTCTCCTTACATGGTAATAATAATATGGTGTCTGGTCTCAATGAAGATATTTACACAACTGTTCTGTACATATTATGCATGTTATTTAAAACTTTCTGAAATTTGATTAGCGTTGCAACGAAACACGACTGTCATGATTATATTGGTCGAATTTTAAGCGAGCCATTGCACAACCATCTCGCTAATGATTTTGTTATCGATGTCACGTTAACGTTTCCTTATTTCTATAATCAAATTTTAACCTAAATCGAACCTCTCGTTTCAAAACATACCGCTAAACAGATAAATTAACAACCTCGCAGCTCAACTACCTCAAGATCAACACGATTCCGCAAATTGACCGGCAAGAACGTGGCGCCAACGGGACAATTCAGTTCGCACCGGTAATTCGGTCGTTTGCAGAGAGCTAACAGCTTCATAGAAGGTTCCCCGAGCCACCAAGTCCCAGTTACCGGGCGAAATGGCCGGGTCAGAGGAGGAGTTACGCGAAACTGCGTAAGTAAGAGGTAATCGGTAAACAAGCAGCGGTTAGTTTTACGGGATGGAGCGAACTACAATGCAGAAGAAAGTCTCGTTTCTTACTGGAGGTTTTACCGTGTTTACCTTTCCGCTGTCGACGACCCGATTGCAGATCGGATTCGATGGGTTACGAACTCGTTTCGAGCGATCTCGTGGCGATTCGTGGAAACAACGAACCGCTCGTAATCGTTTCTTCTCTCGCAGCTAGTCTACCACCAATTTTTTACGTGCTCTTTCTTTGGTAGATTTCCGGATAAAGAGGAATTCATTGTCAGTTTTTCTTTTAACGAGACCCGCCTGGGAGTTGTTCCTGCCTCGGGCTTTCGCACGCTTTGTGTGTCTCACCTCGAAGAGAAACGGCGCCATAAACTCGGTCCATAGTTCTGTTAACGCTCGTCACCGTTATCAGTGCCATTAGAGGAAATATTGAAACCGAGCTTCGTGATTAAGAGCGGATCTCGACGATGTAGGAGTGAGAGTTCAGTGCAAATGGATGAAAGAGTCTTGGGAGCTTCTCGAGAGTCCTAGAACAGTTAAGAGAGAATCATGTGAAAATTATTTTTTTCCTTATTCCTAAATATTATTTTATCCGTTCCTTTTTTTATTAAAGGTTCAGTCTATTGATATATGATTCTTTCTTCGATCAAAAAATCACTGTTTTTCACCTTTTGTTCGGCTCATCCAAAATGAATATGAAAAATGCTAGACAGCAGTAAAAAATTTCATGAATCTTTAGTCCAATACTTTCCTTGTTCGGATCGAATTGTGAAACAGTTCTTATCGACTCGTCGAACAGAATGATGTAACTTAGGAGTACGTAAGTCGGGATATGACGATACAAAAGAGGAATTCCTCGCACTGTACGAATTGATAGATCGACGTTGGCCGTGGCCCTTAAATGTCGACGTAAAATCCACCGGATCAATAATCCCGATTCGTCTCGGTTCATTTTCTGTTTTTAATTATACGTAGGTTAGCCAGGGTTAACCCCATTAAGCCTCGCGATGCCCCAAGAAGCTACCGTGATTTTTATTTCTGTTTCTGTTCCACCAAAGATCCCATTATGCTCGTTTGCGTTAAATATTTTCGTGCGTGCCGCCAACACCGGCACAGGAAGTTGCCCCCAACCCCTAACCTCGTCCGCCCCCTGTGTTTTTTTTCGATCGTAGACCCACGCACGATCAATTATTCGCGCGCAAATAGAACCTCTTGCACGCGTTCTATTAAGAGTTAAGAGTCGATGAAGCAATTAGCTTGGAACCCTGACCAACTCTTCTTTCCTCCTTCTCTTTGCCATTTTTCTCATTTAGTCAAAGTGAATATAGATAATTAGGTATTTATTTAATTTCGATCTCACGGTCAGGAAATAGACTTAGATTACACGTATGATACCGTATACTTACTCAATCGTATCGAATGTAGTCGCACTTACTCATCCCACACTTTCACGCTCTCACGCCTATTTACGTCTAAACTTAGCGCCATCTAAACCTACAATTATAATTAAAGACCACAAAAGAATCTACTATTGCCACGGCGTTATCTCCTTAAGTTGCTTTGGTATCGTTTTTATTTCTCTTCTCTCACTTTTCCTTTCTTTAATTGCTCTAGTAACAGCGAATACATTTATCTGATAAAATGTAAATATATGTATATGCACAGAGATTGGACGAAATAATGGAAACATGTGATATATGTATATGCGTATGCATAATATGTATGTGGCATATAAGTGTTTTCATTATTTGGTCCAATCGTTGTGTTTCCATGTATATATTTGGAATCACAATATAAAACAAAGTCTAACCTCAACGTGACAGAAAATTAAGAAAGCAATCGGTCTGAATCGATGTTCTTATTTCACTGACGCGTACGTTACGTCGTTTCGATTACTTACAACTGTCAGAATACAACCTTATACAATTTTCCATTTTATTACTTAATTAGCAATTAGTATCCGACATATTTACGTCTTTCTCGGCTACTCTGTGACGAATTAATAATAATAATCGAGTCACATGGGCTGCGCTGGAACGAAATTAATAACGATTGCGTACGAGTTTAATTATACATCTTCGATAATATTTCTAGTAAGATGATTCCTCTTAACGATTTCATTAAAGAAATGCCGTCAGTTCATACGCTTGTGCTCTTTCAAGTTTCGCTAATGTGAAATTTGAAGAAACGCGATTTCGTCGGGCCTGATCGATTAAAAATGCTCGTTGCTTCGAACTAACCGGGCTAAGAGAAGTGGAAAGAGGCGAAGGAAAGCGAAAGGAGGAGGAACAGTTTCGAGCTCCCAAGGAATCGGAGGCAAGGGAGCCGGTATTCAGATAATATGCTAATTTCTTGACAGGTAAGTAAAGCACGTAGCAGATTAGCCCCATACTAACCTCACAATTCAGTCGAATCGGTAATGGTTATGGCCGTTAATGGCTACGTATTTCAAGTCGAGCGACGATCGTTTTACTATACACCGCTCGCCTCTCCTCTTTGTTTGTACTCAGTCGACGATAGGTAATGCCTCTTCGGTAGATATTCCATCCTACTAATTCGGTATGCAGTTTCGTCTGTTATCTTGCCCTCCACCGAAATCTCATTTTCAAACGGGAGGCGAGAGGATCGGGCCAACGTTGGCGAACTTTCGAGCCGTGCAACCTCTCCAGATCGTGTCCAGCTGGAGGCTGAATCCTTTCTTTTCTCAATGTTCACGTCTGCTAAATCAATATCGATGTGGTCAAAAATTACTGCTCTTATACCAATCCCCAGTCGAAAGGGACGAAGAGAGATCTTACGTTTTCTTTCATGCCACGAAGAGCTACAAAGATTGAGTATCGGAATTCATGATCTTGTTACGAGCATCCGACAGTTACAGGGCGAAACGTCCAAGTTAAGCTGCAACGCGATAAGAAAGTAGGGAGACGGATGGTCTGAACCGGTATTCTTACTCTACTGACGCATATGTTGCGTCGTCTCCATTATTTGAAGCTTCCAAATAAAATTCTCCATTTTGTTACTCAGATCCATAACGAGTATTCGACATACCCAAAAAATTTGACTTACTCTCACGAACGTATTTACCACGAGGAAATGGTACAGATAATCTCAAGTTTCAAGCTGGATCTTGGAGAACAACATAAAGTTTGTTAACGTTATGGATAATTGATCGTTTGAATACTTTTGTCATCTCTAGGAAACACGTCACTCGTAATCGTTATACATATTCTCGGACTTGTTTCAAATTTTATCAACGCAATTACGACGATCGTACCTCGACACAACGCTATTTTATTGGCAAGCAGCGTCTACAAATGTTCGGATACTTTCGCGAGCCTGCGTCGATTTATCCAGAAACGTTGGAAGCAATTTTTGAATTGCACGTACGACGAACAAAGCACCGTGAAGAAGAAATGAAGAAAACGGAGCTCGTAGAAATGCTTAAGAGGAAAGATCAAAGGTCGCGTTTTCTACTGAAAGAAGTCGCGATATCGAGCATAAAGGATCGGCCGTATTGGTGGCAAGGGCCGTGAAAGCGTTCCGATATTAATTAAACGGCGGCCAAACGAAAACGCTCGTTCGGAAGAAGCATGAAACGAAGCGAGGAAATTAAACGGGGCCCCGTTCTGCGCACTGGGCCGGTCCCAGCAACACAACGACCGCGAAAGGTCGGTGTATCCGAAGCCAGTGACTTTCTACCAATGATGCCGGGGCGGATTGTTCCTCTTCGTAGCCTGGCATGGACGCACAACAATTATTATTATATCATCCGAGTGTCAAGAGGGTCAAGCGTGCCGCGACTACGTATAGGCATAATATCGAAGCTTATAGAGAACGCCACGTTTCTCCGCCCCCTGTACGCCTCGATACGTAATTATCCGGCTGACTGGCTCCGCCAGATATTTATGGGATCGAGAGCGAAAGATCGAAATCGATTCGTGGCCCCGCGCACTGGGTAGCACCCATCTGCTCCCTCGATCTGTCTCCTCTTCGGTCCATTGTCTCTGCAACTTTTAGAGAACATCTTTTCGTTTTGAAAGAAAAATCTTTGAAGACGTTGTGATATAGTTGCTGAATAACTGTTTCGAGGATCTCGTAAGAAACTGGAGTCTGTCGTTTGTGGTCGTATGTCCAAATGAACACGATATTGTGTTTCTTTCGATCCGTTTTAAATTCTTTCGTGTTATAATTTTATTTAGTTGTTGTCTGATGAAAATGATGTTGCGTGACGATGCGTTTATCGGTTAAGGAAGCGCGAAAATATACCTAATTATCGTAAGTACCCTTTGAAAGTAGTTTACGAAGGTATTGTTAATAGCTCGGGGAAATCTTCAGTAAGAAAATGTTCAACATAGAATACAATATTCTCGATAATCGTACAGTTTTAGTTTCAGACTCGACGTTGAAGTCAAGAGAATCTTTAAAGAAGGAAATTGATCATTTTTTTGATCTACCAATGAAGGTGACGAAATTCTTTTATAATGAAAATATAGTTAGCATGGTTAAGCGACGATAGTCGTTCTTCATGTAACAATCGGCGAATAAGGAAGTTGGCCAAAAGCGTTGGTCTAACTCGGCAACTTTCGCGCAATTTCACCTGGCCTCCCTGTATACACAGATTGGCAACACGATACCGGTAAAGTAATCCCGTGGAGGAGTAATCGCTGCGTTCCTGACGTATCGATCAACCACCGGATATCCACGGCACGTCCTGCATAAGGTACGCGTACATGCAACCATCGGACCCGAAGAAAAAGGGATACAACGCGCCTCGTGACGAGAGAGACGTTGCGTGCCTTCCCGATGCCTTTACGCCGAGCTTCGATATTAGGTCGACACTTGGATATTAGTTCATTCGGTAGTTGCGTGCTGCCAGTAATCGCCAGGTCGCTGTCATTTTATCGAACCGAGTCCGTGAAGCTCTGATCTCCCTGATCCAATTCGTGAAATTTGAAATCTTTATTTCAAGAGTTTGATTCTTTGGCAGGAGAACAGATAGAATCGTTCTTCAGACGTTATCGTGTTCTATAACGAGCTTTCTGGATAAAAAAGTATTATTAGGTGGTTGAAGTATTGTAGAAAGTCAGAAAAGTTTTAGAGGTTAGATTGAAAGATTTTGCGTGTTTATCGGCGATGAAAAGGTCGATGTTGGTGCGATTTTTAATGTTAGAATTATCCAGTTTCGGAATGGCGTAGGATCATCAAAAAGGATACGCAATGCAACAAAGCAACATAATTAATCATTTTTACGCAAAAAGTATCTACCAGAATTATCTACAAAGCAGAAACCTTTCGACATAAATTTCGTCCGTTCATAAATTCCTTTACACCGCCCAATCCCGAGAAAAAGTCAAGTTTTAGGGAAAAAATTGCTAACTTGCAGTTAATGTCTCTCCAATTTCATAGCCGATTACGGAGCAAACCCAATCGTCAGCACTGAACGTTAACACGCAAAGACGCGCGTGTACGAGCATAGGACCTTGAATGGAAAGGAACTCGCGCGGCCCGTTGATAGGAAGGACAACGGGCCTCTGGATCGCATGTCCTTTAGCTGGATGGATTTACGAGGGCCGACGATATAGCGAGCTTATGCCCCGGACATCGGGGCTCATTCAGTAGCGATGGACGCACGGATAATGGCGTGCCGGCAGGGATGTCGGTTAGGTCAGGTTTTTAACGGTCACGTGATCACGTCATCGTGCGTGCTCGTTCGGACAGAATGGACCACGCGAAGCCACCGCCCTGAAACGTCACGAACTCGAGCAGCGATGAAGATGATCTTCGTCGCCCCGCTTTTTATTGCCGCCTCAAGACCAGCCAGAAACGCTTAACGGTCACCAGCTCGAATTAACGAGTGAAAAACTCTCGTAGCCGAGATCTGGTTTGACATTGGAACCCTCTGCCCAACACCTGGACGACTCAATCGCCAAGGAGATGGTCTTCGTCGTTTTCCGAGTTTGACAAGAAGTGACGTCGCTCAGAATGGAGGGATTAAGGAATCTTCTTTTCTTTCAATATTTTCCCTTTCAATCTTGGCGTTTTCATTATTACGACGAATTTAAATGATTTTTCCATTAACAATCCGCACGACTCAGTCGTGGAAAATCGGTGTTCTTCGAAATGGAGAACCTCAGAGTCCTAAGAATCTCGTTAGGGGAATTTTTCTCTATCTTACTTCCCTATTTCTTCTACTTTTCTATTTTAATTTTCTAATTGGTGATCTGTTAACATGTTTTTCGATATTTAAGACGAGTATTCAAACGGATTTGTCTGTCCACGTCCTGGTTGATTCTATACTTTCTTTGACACAGAGAGCATTCCTTATTTCCATTTTTAATACGAATGTCTTCATTGTTATTTATATATTTCTCTAATGTTCGAGGACAGTATCTGTGGTATTTGAGTGGATGTAGGTTGTAAACAATATAGAAATCTATGGTAGATTCGATTCATTGGACAGGTCTGGCGACCGTGTTAACGCTGGAAGTAAATAGACATCCCTTGACAGAATTGTCTGTATTCTCGGAATTCTATCAACGTTGTTAACAAATTTGTTACAAAATCACACGTCTACCTTATCCCGTGTGTCTAATAGTATTTCTTCCAAAAATGAACGGCGAAATTATATCTAATGTGTTTGTAATTCCTGCAATATCTTATTCAGGAAGAACTGCGATTCTCCCTAAGCAAATAACGCTCTACACCTTTTATAATCATACTGATCTGCGAGCTGAATGTTGGCTCTATTAAATTGTACATTTTGATATCTTATTGATAGATTCATTTGGAGAATTTGTGTAGTAAAATGGAGAAAATTGGAGACACACGTTGGTCTCGTCATCGGTTGTTGGATGATCGCTCGCCACGCGGTTCGACTAATTTCAAGCGGTCTTCCTGGCCATATTTGATCAGTATCGGCTTGGCTATCCGATTCAATCCGTCATTCGACGCTGTTTGCATCGGTAATCTCGGTATCTAATCTTTCGAGCAGCGGTGTCGTCTTATGAGGCTAATCCGGCCTCGAAAAACGAGCGGATTGTGGCCTGCCGAGGGCAAAACCCACCCTAGAGTCAACTAACCAGATCATACGCCTCAGCTGGCATCAGGGGTGTCCAACATTCCGCGAATATCCACTTAAATATTCGCCCAAAGGGAAGAAAGTGGATTCGTACGTGTCCAAATCCACGTTTCTCGACTAAAACCACCCTTTTCTTTCACCCTAATAAACAATCCAACTTTTTATCACGTATAGGAGCCAAAAAAACGACGAAAATTATCGTTTTGCTTCCTATAAAATCGTTTTTATGGACTTATTTTATTGAGTCTATTGGCACTTAAGACGCAAATTGGGGCTGCGGATAATAGACATCGCTTTTAAATGATTTTAATTGGGTTTTCGAAAAGGGCCTAAAGGGCGACGGTATCCAGCGATGATAGGGCGTGGTTTGCCCAGCCCTGGTCATCGGGGATAGGCTGATCGGGGGGTGGCAAACGAGATTACTTTGATCCCGAATCCAACAAACTCAGTCTGATGCCTGCTAACCGCAGCTCTTCCACTCGTACGCCTCGAATAATCCAATAGTTTTACCATGTCTGCACACCGGCTCGACTTGTTCGTCGACAGGTCTCGACCGATATATCCTGAATTTTCCTCGCGGATACGCGGATTCCAGAACGTCCGCTGGTTTAATACGCACCAGCCACCAACGGAAGACCGAGAAATGTCGGCTTCCAGCCCCCGCGACCTTCCCATCCGATACTGGATTATTGATGGATTTTAAGAAGGCCTATAATCGGCTATCGCCGACTTTGTCCCGATTTTTCCCAGTTTTATCCAAGCTCAACACGATCCGGCTTCGGAATCGTGCAAATGTCCCGACCAATGTCCCAACGTTGGCTTCGTTTCAGCAGAATTCCGTAAAATTTCTTCCAAGATTTATCCCTTCTCGTGTTAGCTGCCTGGAATTTTATCGGAAGTGTAGAAGATGAGTTTTGTTTCCTCTTTCGTGCTAGCTTCCAGGAATATTACGAAAAACGTAGGAGAAGACGTATAGTTTCTATTTAAAAAAATTTACATTTCTATACCATCTTGTGTTAATTTTTCGCATCTTTGTGGGAAGAATGGAGAAACAAGTCTGCGTATAGTAGCGTGTCAAGTTTGGAGACCGTTTTGAGATTATCGCGATAATTTCTAAATAAGCGTGAAACCATGATTTGTTAGGAATATTTCATGTATTACCGTGTTCGAGTTCTTTGTGATTTTACGAAAGCTATGCGACATCTGATTGTAGAGTCGTTTACGTTAAAAAAGTAATTTATCCTAGAGACAAGAGAACTATACATATAACTATACGTCTTGTACTTCAAACGTTTCATTTAGTGGATAATGCCACGTTTAAGTCTGGCTACTCGTGTCCCGACACTATTCCCTATTCCATCTGCTCCAAATCAATATTCTCTCTATAGACATGATCATGATCTCACTAATGTGTTGTTCTTAAGCTACAAAATATTATTCGACGTATGGTGTTCTTCTTTAAAAACACGTGGAGTACATCTAGAACATGTTAACCGAGAGCCTAGTTAAAGCGAGGAGTTGTCCTCTTTAGTATGGAAAACGACACCGAATCCTTTGGGACGGATTACGAACGCGGTAGAAAGTCCCGCAGGTATAGCAGTTTTCCTCTGGTTAGAGATTAGGTTGCACCCTTAACTGGTTTGCATTTCAATCAATGCTCTTGTCAGAGTACAAAAGCTCTTTGCTACCACGGCCCGGGCGCAGTTCATTCTCGTCGTTGCCACGATACGCACAGTACGCTCATCCGAATCGTCGTTTTTCTTTGCGAAATTAAGCTACTAGTGATCGTCAGCGAAATTGCGCGTGTTCGTCTCTTGGAAGTCGAGGTCTGTATCTTTCCTCTTCCTCGTAGTCTCGTAGGGTTTCTTTTTTCTAATTAATCGAGTATTTAACGTTCTGTACTTTGGATCGTTCTCATAGGTTCGCGTAAATCAATAAGCAAATATTGAAGAGTTAAGTCAAGAGTAGTCAAGTGCGAAAGTTAGAGAGTTTAGAAAGAAGTTAAGTTTCAGACGTGAAAACTGAAAACGGCACGCGATGAACGAATCGCCAGATAGAAACGACGATGAAGTTGATTGGGAGAGGTGTTTCGGTTGGACATGGCAGAATTGATCATACGCGAAGAGAATTGAATAAATAGCGGCTTGCTCGAGAATCGTGAGCAAGCAATCGTGTGGAGAACCGCGGCAGCCAAGGTGTAGGTAGCAGGTAGAGGTCATGCCTCTGAGTATCTCTGTCACCCCACGAACACCTTCTAAGAAGAGAGAAGATAACGGTGGTCAGTGACAAGTGCGAAGCCATTTCAAGTGGTTTGCTCACGGGACGAGTTTCTTAACCCGTTTAGCCTCGATGCTCATAATTAACCCTCCATAAACAGAATTCTGTGAGGCTCGCGAGACAGCTAGATTGTAATTCATTCCAACTTTTTACTTTCATCGGAAATTTAATCTAAAATTATAAACGAATCTTGGCGGGGAAAGAAGTTTTCAATTCGCGAAATGTGAACAAATGGATATGTGACTTCTGAATTACACGGTTATCTCGTGAATCGGATCTTTCGTTCGTTAAAAACTTGTATAATCACAGACCAAAAAGCTAATAAGCACGAATAAACTTGAGTCGATTTTAGTCCCTGCAAATATAAATACCGTCTACGGTACAACTCATTTTTAACAGAAATAAAACGACAAGTCGAAAAATAGAGAGTCTGCAGAAAGTAAGAGTCTGCTGACGCTTGCGACTGCTTAAACTACCACCCTACATAATTAAAAACGAGCTTCAAAAATGAACATGAAGCGAATGGGATTCGTCCAAAAACACACATGTAAATTTCAAAATCCATCGATTCTGGCCAAAGTAAAAGATACCTATTCTCTGAACCAACGAAAGAACAATTACCCATTGAAAAGTCAGACTCGCGATCAGCGATCGGCCAAGGTTCCTCGTAAGCGTTATCTTCATGGCAAAGCGTGGCTACAAGCGGGGCTCAAGTGTGAAGGTGATTTTCGAGGCTGAGTGAATTCTGTACGCTCTGGCAAAGGACGAAGGGAGAAGGAAGGGCGAGGAGAAGATGCGCTGGGAGATAGGTGGGAGAAAAAGGGACGAAACGGAGAAGAGGAACGAGGAGGAGGGAGGGGAGGGGATCGGTGGTGGCGCGGCGCTGGTTCGAACAGGACTTGGAAGGATACAAGGTCCTGGTATGCGGTGATATCAACTCATTACCATGCCCAGTGCAGACAGCAGGGTGTGACTTTGCATCCATTAGGATAATTGCTGCTCTAAGTCTCCCAGTGATTTCTTCGTGATCGCTGATTGCTTTACGCGCGCGACGCGCGATAATTCATCGATTGGCGCCACCTTTAAGCGCGAACACGAGAGTAACCGCTTATCGTTGGCCAGAATAACGATACCCTCCTACCGTATTCCGGAATCCTGTACAATTTCCCGTGCACTTTCGAGATCGTGTTTCGGATATACACCGGCTCGTTATGGAACAATTCAATGTCCACGTTGTACGCGTTATATAAAACATCTTGGAATTTCTGTTAACGCTATAGCGAGACAAGAGCGTCGTGATTATATCGATCAGATTTGAAAGCAATCTGGAAACGTATATAGAAGTTGCAAGATATTTAGTGCGAACATACTCTTGTGAAGGATTTGATATATGAACATGTAATAAGCGCTAAAGATGGTTCCACTAAATATTTTATTTTGTGAAAACACGAGTAGGAATTCAGGATAATTCTACGCTGTTTTCGCAGGAACATGAAAATATTGAAAAACGTCAGAATGTTGAAGAAGAAACAGAATTGGATATTCATCGACATAAGGTCATCATAAAAGACTGTACGCTGTTTCTTTTTAGAATCACGTTGCGTCCACATTGGACTAGAATAAATATCCTAAAATCTTCGAATCAATTCCTTCATACTCCAAAGATCAACGAATGCGCTTGCGATCACCAAACAAACTCGCATATCTAAACTTCTCAATAAGTCAAGAGACTGTAACAACCTAGAAGCCCCCTAGGGCCCCATCCGAGGTTCGGTTTTTCCGTGTCTCGCGTCGCAGCTTTAGGCCGGGTGGAACACGAGAAACGATTCCATTGGATAATTAATTTCATCCTTAATGAGCCTGAGGGGACGTATGTTAATGCGGGGAGCGTAGGATATTTACATTTACGGTAGCCAGCACGAGCGTGGCCTCCGCTTTCGGACACTCGTAACCTACACCGCCTGGAGAAACGGAACAGATAACTCGTCCGTGTGTTTCTCCTCTCCTCTCCTCTGTCCTTTCCTCTCTTCGTTCGTTGTTCCTCGTGGAGTTGAACTGACTTGCAGGAGGAAGAGAAGTCAAGAGAAGACGTGTCTTTCTACCGTGGGGATTTCCTGAGGAACGAACGAGCACGGGAATTAGGACCACTAATCTTTCCTGCTGGCGAAAGAGCGACGAGAACCGGGCCAACAGCCGACAAATGCGTTTGCCAGGCCCGTTTCCACCTTCCTTCTTCCTCTTGCGAGGATATTTCTCGCTTCTTTTTTGCCTTCACGTCTGGAGTTCCTTGTACCTTGTCACGGGAATTCGGTAGCACGGCCCGTCGACTCTGTTCGCGGCCCTTTTTCGCTCGAGCCGAGGCCTCCATCCTCACCCAACGCTGGATGGAGTGATTAAAGACGCCGTTAGAAGGCGTTTAGAAGAGGACTCGATGCCTCGCTCGTTTGTCAGGTCGTTCTACCATCCTCCCTCTTGTCCATTCTGAATTTTAGACGAGACAGTTTTCTGTCTTACAGGGTGTTAGGTAACATCTTCTTGGTATTTCAAGCATGCTGTTGGGGAAGAAGTATCAAAATATCCTAAAGAAATGATTCACACATGCGCTGTATATGATAAATTTGTAAGCTCGTTACGAAAAATTACGAATCGATATTTTTTTTATTATTCCGCGAGATTTCCATAAAAAATTGTTTTACAGTGGCCACAAAAGGTTATCCGTGGATACTTTGTATTTTTCATTGAAGCGTCTCTTTTCACGGATCGGATGTTTCATTTTTACAGTCTCAGTTTATGATTGATGTCGATTTTGGGTCAGATCGATACACTGGCCAGTGGTGGATTATGTAAATTTCGATAAAATAAATCTGCTCAGATTCAAGAGAGAACGAGCGTAAAAATATTCTCGAAGTATTCTCGGGAATTATTCGAGAATACTTCGTAAACCTATCACTTAATCAACGACTCATAAAATCAGGACAATCTCGATGATGATCCACATAGCGAAGCAATTGATCGAGCAAAGCGTTGCGAGCCAGCCATGCATTTCCCGCGGATTATTAATGCGGCCGGTATCTAGCTTCAAAGTGATAATTACCCGGAGAAAATTGCTATCTGTACGAAGCAAGGCGAAAAGCCCGAAGATTGCCTGGTCGATGGAATCAGACCGGTTTTCACGAGCTGATACGCCGTGCATCGGCGCGAGACAATAAATTTTATTATCGATTGCATCGATCGCAATTTACGCGTCGCGTTAACGACTCTTTAACGCGTCCAACTTAATCCGATCGTTTGCTGACTAATCTCAATGTTAATCGAATTTATATCGCTTTTCGATTGCTTATCGATTAGACGAATTGTCATGATTTTTTAAATCGTGTTTTCTTTATCTTTAATGAATTCACTACACTCGACGAAATTATGAGAACTATTAACAGTTGAAATATAACATTTTTACGAAGACTTTCATTTAGTGCTATAAATTTATTAGGTTTCTATCAAAAAAAAAAAAAAAAAAACTATGAATCGTTAGTTTTACATGGTCAATGAAATTTCTATTCTTCTTTGCTATAAAATTTTGATAAAATCGTGATCGTGGCCATTTTCACTATTCTGACAAAATTGATATTCATACGAACAGAGTGGAGTTTCTTTTTCAAATGGTCAACGAATGATCTCAGTTCGTATCGAGAGACCCGAGGTCGTCTCAGTTCCTAGACGCCTAATCCCGTGCACGGTTAGTCAGAGGTGTACACACGGAGACACAGGTCCGTGACATACGCGCGGCATGCGTGTCCCATGCGAGAGAACCAGCCGGCCGCTTCGTTCTCGCACCTGTTGACTTCTAACTCGACCGCTTGATTAACGACTCTCCTTCCTAAATCACGCGGTCTCGCGATTTCTTACTCCATCACGTGAGCACCGACACTGCCGTTTCACGACACGCTTTTTCGCTTCTGCGCTTCTACACGAGCCCCGATGAGCATCGGATCACAGGGTGGAATTCGCCCGACAAGATACGGTACTCGTGCAATCTCTCGAAGAACTCGAACAACAATCCGAGTGTTTCGGATTTCGCAGATGAAGCTTTTCCGCTCGAAGCAACTGAAACTTTGACGTAGAATATCATTTTGCGTCGACACAAAGAATTTTTCGATGATGCATCGTACACGAAATACATTGTATCGATATCGTCGAAATGATACAACAGGAAGGCTGCAATGTTTTACTTTGAAAGAGGAAACTGTTTCATGGAAAGGATGGAAGAACGAACGAAATACTTTTCGATCTTGATGAAAACATTTTGGCCAAACAAAGCGAAACGAAAATAAAGTCTGAAATACGTCTATAAATGAAACCGCGCGAATATCGAAGGTCTAGGGGAGGAATGATTGGTTTGAAGGGATCTATTCTCGCACGCAAGATCCATACAGATCTCATACAGAACAGGATACCAAGAGCTTGAAGTGGGTGATTCGATCTTCCAAGATCATGCTTGACAATTATCCTTGTGCAGCGGCTATTAGGAGGTCAGGAGCTAACGCGGACGAGGGGCATGATTAATAGATAATTGCGTCTGAAATAGCCAATCCTCGTGGTAATGACTGAGCTCTGATGAGACGGGGAGGCAGTTAAGTCATACAAAATGCGCTACCGGTTAAGCGGATGTACGTAGCCGAGCATGTGTAATGGTTGATGGGTTAATTAAGAGTAGTTTATCATTCGTAAAGTGTCCTTTGAGGATGGGACCACACGTGAGCCTGAATACTCTACGATCATAAACGATAAGCGGTACGTTTGACATTTCCATTGACGTTTATTATCTCATATTTATTATTTTCCCCATTATGAAATGAGAATTATTCTTAAAATTGATAACCTCCAGCGTTTATATCTCATTGATGTATCACAGCACGATCTTCGACTTTGTAATCGAGTTTAGTACATCGATTATTATTCGGGAACATCAGATTAATAGAAGATAGTTTTCATTCGAGAGTTTGAATGGTGCCGCGGCAATTCCCAGCCAATGAAACGTAATCGTTTAAGGACTAATTATACCCGCGTGGCGACTGATCGACGATTCAACGCCTCTCAATTTGAGACCTTTCCATTATTACGCCCCATCATCGTACGTGGTCGTTTGATACATACGATAGATCGATGAAATCGCGGTTTCCAATAGCGAGTTTCTTAATAATTCTTACGAGTTTCGAACAAGCGACCCCTAACGTCGGTCAGATTCGTTCTCCGCATGATTTCGATGTTCACGGGTTTACTGGACGTTAGATAATGGACGATAATTAGCATCTGGCATCCGTCAAACACGTATTTCGCTTTAACTGTCCGAAGAACCCTTCGCATCTCATTAGAACGTAGACCATTGTATGCACATCAATATGTATGCTAAGGATATACAAAATATACATATTAAAACGCGCAAGTGGCCGCATTTGCATGCGTGCTTACTCAGTCGCCACCGCGTCTAATAAGCCTTTGGCGCAATTAAGGGCGCCGGAAGTTCTCCGACCAAGAGATCGTACGTTCCTTCAATTTCCCACTTCACTCTCAGGCCAATTACCAGAAATAATCCTGAAAAATGCTGATATCTTTCGTTCTGCATATTAGACCGATTACTTATGATTGAAGATTACAAGCGAAAAACATGCTAAGTACATTTGTGCTGACCTTCTGATTTCTGATTGTCACTTTATGATTAAGTAGGAATTAATGTTAATGTGGTATAATTGACGATGAGAACAACCTGTCAGGTCCAAAGCCTTTTAATAATGGTTGATTAATTGATAAAGTTTTATGGAAGCTAAAGATATAATTGTGTATGGAAACCTGAAATTAGGGTATATAGCACATTTTGCTCAGAATCACATTAGCATTAGACTATGCTTTTACAAACCACGTTTTCCTCTTCATTTTCAAAATGTGCTAAATGTGCCTTAGACTCTTATTCGAGGTCACCATCCACTTATCGAGCAATATTTTAATATTTCAACAGCTTTTAACAATTCTGGAAATATAAGATTGATCGACGATCTACCGAATCTTAAAACTATTTCGCTATAAAAAGAATGGCAAATGTAACTTATCCTTCTCTTTCTCTGTAATCTTTATTATTTCCGTAAACTAGATTTAAATCCTTCTGAAAGCTGTACTATATACGAAAAATAATCTTAGCGTTGAGAAACGGAGATAGGCAGCAAAATTACAGCGAAAGTTCCATATTTCGGCCGCACCCTAGGATGATCGTTCGTAGAATTCGAGGGGCGGAATTCCGCGAATCGTCCACCGCGAATTTATGTTGCGGGGACGAAGCTAGACGGCCGGTTATTGCAGAAAATCGAAGATATCACGGCGAGGGGATCGACGCTCAATCCGCACAATTAACGAAGATCCGTGAGACTTTCCATTCGACGTCCCACGCCTTCAGGCTTTGTTTACGGTTCTAGCGGCACGGCGGCGACGTTATTCCCTCTCGCGATCCCTATCGAGCATCTCTTGCCACGCTGACCAACACGAACCATGCCACAACCCTTCACCCTCTTCGGTCGCGGTACTCGTACGCGAGATTCTAATAAATGAGCGAGTAATCTTCTGCTACGTGCTTGATACTTTTATCAAATTTTTAAATCATCCCGATCAGTTAATAACTCGACGATAGCGATGAATAAACCACCCTTTCTCTTCTCTTTATTCCTCTATTTTCAACGAAGCTTGAAATGTTCTTGGGAAAAAGAAACAGGAACAAAGGAAATACATTGAAAGAATGTAAAGTTCATAATTGTAATGTACACAACACGAAGACTATAAACGATCTAATTAATCGAATAGAAATAAACCACCCTATTTCTTCTTTTTATTCTGCCATTTCCCAGCAAACTAAGAACTTGTTAAAAAAAAAAAAAAAAAAACGATTTACGTATCGGAATAATCGAAGAATTTCAATTTGTCTGGAATATCTTATAGGCTCTGTAATGCAGCCTTAATCCGAGAAAACATGTAATTAAGGAAACTGAAGCACTGTCTTTCGTCCTTTTGTCGTCGACTTTTCAATAAATTAGAGATTCGCCGAGTAAAGAGGATTTATCGGTGTAATTGGCCAGCTGGCAACTCGTCCGGACGAATGCAAAGTCCAGTCATATAGACTCACTTGCAGAAAATCACGTCGAAACGAAGACCACAAACAATTTTAATTAATCAAGTAGGAATAAATCAGTCTCCTTCTTCTTTTTCCTTTTCCCATCCTCTTTTTCATACGTTATTTCGTTTTATTCGTCCACTTTCCAGTAAGCTAAAAATTCCCTCGAAAAAAGAAACCTCTCGGTATAATTGGAGAATTCCATCTTGTCCGGTGGAGCCGAAACTCCAGTCATGTAGCCTTAATTCCAGAAAAGCACACCGAAACGACCACGAAGACTATAAACAATTTAATTAACCAAGCGAGGCTCGGTGGAAGTGGAAGGCGCGTTCGTAGCGTACGCGCGGCGGGCAGTGCATAAATCAAAGCTCCTTTATTTGCCTGGTTCGACTATTAATGAAGCACGGGTCCGTCGGCTGTGGAGCACGACGGACGACGACTAAATTAAATGAACATCTAAATCGTCGAATCCGGGGGACCACAAATCTCCCGGCTGCCGAAAACGCAACGGGTGCAAAAGTCGTATAGGAAGAGGAGAAAAGGAAAGCTCTCTCTTTTCGTTCGCCGGGACAACTAGCAAGAGGGTTCTCTCGGAGAGTCCGCTGCTGGGCTGCCGCGCCGCCATAAATTCTCCACTGAATTCGAAATTCGCCGCCTCGCCGAGGCCCATCGCACGATCACGCGAACAGAGGAGGTAATGTCGATGTCCGAGTGATCGCTCGGAGATCTCGCGGCTGCGTGGGACGCCCGGAGATTTCGATGCTCGGAGATTTCTAACCGGAATCGCGTACCAATCTCCTGCCATGTGATAGAAGGACGCGCACCGGCTTTGTATTTTTGGCAATTGTGGCATTTAGCGAAGAGATTGACAATTTTTTAATTGATCTTGGCAAAGGAGAGTCTCTGGATTTTTAGATATTTTGTTCGCAAACGTTTTTCGGTCTTAGCAAATTTTGGGTATTTCTAAATTACGGAAACGCGGAGTAGCTTTCTAATGCGTTTTAACGGTGGGCAGACAATTTACCGGGGAATTTATTGGAAATCAATGAAAGGGCGCGATGGAGATTTGTGTTTTTAAGGATTACAAAGGAATTGATTTTTTTTCTATGTTTTTTGATGTCTACGGAAACAGGTGTCTCTGAGGTTTCAAAGGTTTTCCTTGGAGAAATCTTCCAATCTCTGAATTATTAAAAATTCCCAATCGAGGAGAATGAAAGTAACTTTTCGCAGTACGTACTCGCTTACCGAGATAATTTGCAGTTTATTTATAAATTATCAATGAATCGCGCAGTAATGGAATTAGACGTGAAACGTAAGCTTTGGCGATCCTCCTATTTCACTGCTAAAGCAAGAAGGGTAATAGAGGCGTACGTGAAACGTTCGCAGGAATTACCAAGGGACTTCCTCCGAGCAGCTGCAACGATTCCGCGAAACGCAATTTCACGGGGCCCCGTTCTCGCGATCCGAGACAGAATAATCCCCGGTACTCGAAAAACTGTCTCAGTTCGTACACTCAATTAGTTCCGGCAGTCGTAGTGCATCCCGGCGAGGTGTTCGTCCTCGCATAATAATTCCGTTTGTCACGCCAGTTACGCGCTCCACATAGTCGAGCACGGAATCACCGACTCGCGCTGAAATCGCGTTTACTAATCACTATGAAACGAGTGAAACGCGTCCATGAATATTTTTCTTAAATTTTCCTGAATTTTCATAAGTTTTCCTGAAAGAGGCTCCCGTGGATCAACTTGACATTTTAAATCGAAAACATGCTCCATTTAGTAGAATTGGCTAAATTTGAAATTAAACTGTTTTAATCGATCGATATCTCGACGGAGATTTGTCTGATTTATTGGAAAATGGAAAGTGTCTATATATTCTATAAGAAATCCTTGAATTCTTGAATCGAATTCTTTCATCTGATATTTGTTCTTGATCGTTTAGATCGTTGTTCTTGATGTGTCTTAAATTGCATGGTAACAGTGTGTAATTCTTATCTGGCAGATGGGTAAGTAATCTTTCGCGATTAGATTGTTCGAGCCGATTCACACGAAGATATACAGCAGACTGGGATTCAAAGCGTACGAAGATTAATCACTTGCGCCCCTATTAGAACAGTCGATTGTTCGAAACGGTATTCTCAGTTTTCTATGCGTTACACCTTTCGTTCGTGTGCTACGATCCCAGTAGTACAAGTACACTCTTTTCCAAAAACGTCTGTATTTATCTGGAGGATTTTAAATTTTCTTTACAGAGAAATCTCGCCTATACAGATTACTAACAGCCAAAAATATTAAGCATCGTGGTCTGTAAAGAACTGTTCGATATCGTAATAAAAATTAAATAGATCAAAGTGGAAGATAGCCGAAGAAAGCCATGGTGCAATGGGAAATAGCCCGTATCATATATATGTCACCAAAAAATTGTTCAAATTATGAAAAACACACCAACGTAACACGACGAAAGCTTTATAAAAAATTACAGATTGATCGTTTTAACCACTCTAATAATTCTACCATTAATATGTATAGGGCTGTAAGTCGTTTTCTAAGACTCGTCCGATGGAAAATCACGGATTCACGGTTTCCAGCGCCAGATAGGCGCCGGTAACGGTTCCAGAAATCGACGCTGGCGATGCTAACGGGAGCAGAAAGGATCGTTCTACGGTTTGCATTTAGCGAGTTAACAAACGGCTCAGTCACCGTCGGTTAGCATTACACGGACACGAGCTGGCGTTCAACCAGAGCGTCGCGAACGCCGTTTCCTTCATCACCGTCGCGAATTAATTACCGCGATCGTTCCCGGATTAATTACGGGCTCGGTTGCTATCGGTAAGCCGCGCGAGAACCATCCAGCGCCCGCTTTTTCTCGCGCGCACGCGATTTACCGGATAAACGCGGCGCCGCGCCGTGGGCCGATCGGCCACTCTCCGCTGGAGTTCGCCGAGTTTTTGCTCGAATCGAGCGAATCTGTTGCCCCAGACACTGTTTTGCCTTCATTTACAGAGCTCTCGGATGACACGCTGGTCGAGAGATGTTTTCCAATGAAATTGATTGATTAAAATAAAAAGGGGTGTTGAGGATTTTAGGCTAGCGATGGAGAAATATTTGGCGTTTGGTAAAACAGTCCCACTTTTTGTCATTTCCTCGGTTTCACTGCGCAGCTGCGCGATTAATGTTCAACACACGGGAACGAAATGACTTTATTTTCATAAGTTAACATATGTACTTTGTATATTTGCGAAAGAACGGAATACGAATGATGGTAAATTGCAAAGTAAATTTTTCGAAATAATGTTTGCAAACTCATCATTTTTCTGTGTTTTCAAATCGTTTGCTCACTTAGATCTGACGATGGCTGACTTAATTCCATCGCGGTCCTCCCATGTTTGTCTCGATCTTGTCTTCGTTTATCGCTTTCGTTTTTAATGAAAAAGAACTTGTACTGTTTCTTTCAAAGAACTCGATTCCGTCGAAAATGAGTGAAAAATGCAGTTGGGTTAAGCGGGACAAAGACGTTGATGTGGAAATTTATGTAGTTCGTCATTAGATAGATCGTACAAAACTAATTTTGCTTGAAAAATTCTGAATATTATGGCTTCGTAAAGAGAGAGTCACCGAAGATGTACATTTTGAATCTTCTGTTAAATTCGAGGACTTCCGTATCGAACTTCATCAGCTATAAAATGTGAAAGAAAAAGGGAAGTGGAGGTTGCGGACAGGTTCGATGTCCATGGTGAAGGATGAAGCGCGAGGGAAACTGACGACCGCGAAAGCGGCTTAACAGCTGCATTTGCATTTTCGTTGTCGAGGTCTCTTTGACGAAGACCACTAATTCTGGCGTCGGCCGACATATGGTCGATTATTCGCCACAGGATGTCGAAAGTCGCTCCGGCCGGCATCAGCGGCGCGCTCTTTCTGGTCGCCGCTTACGAAATACCACGTTGACAGGCGAATGCACTTCCGCTCGTTTCGAGTCTCCGGCGAATTCGTTGCGTGGCCGCGGTGTGCCTGAAAATTTCCGTGTGTCGCTCGAAAAATCTCCTACGAAAGAACAAATAGAAAGAACAGAGTTTAAATACTAGAATTCTCTAGTATTTGTATATAATTAGTTCTAAGAATTCTGGTTCTAACAATTTTCTAGGATTTCTGCAATATATTTCTAAGAATTCTATTTAATAAACTTTCCCCTTTATTAACGTAGTTTTAACCTCCGCGTGGTTATTATTCTGTAATTTTGCAATTCTTAGAAATTTGGATCGATAGGTAAAATTACATACGGTGGTTCTTAAAATCCGCACTTTTATCCGGAATTTAACTGGACAAATTTTAGGCGAACGAGGAATGATTTCTGAGAATCTGAATTCTCGGTAATTATTGAAAAAAAAAAAAAAAAAAAAAAAACAGAGATAGACACACGTCGTTTCCGGTGAGTGTGAAACGAAATTTTCATTTTTCCATTAAAAGGTGATTATCGTGAGCCAGCAGCCGGCTGAATCGTTATCTGCAACGCGGCGACTCGTAATTCCTTCGCCACGTGACCGATACTCGCTTATCGTTCTGCGAGATCTGATCCGATAAGATCGATTTTCGAGAAGCCGACCACACGAAACGTAATTAATAAACGACGATGAAATGCTACTCGACGACAACTTCTGATTAATTATTAGCCGTATTATGAACTTTTACAATTCATTCGCCTTGTTGAAAATGATAAAAGTCTCCGTCACTGTATTCTTAATCCTAAATTTATTTCCGTCGTTTAGGAGTCTCCCTTTCACCCGCAACTCAACGAAGCAGGCCTTTCTCGCCTCTTATCAACGCCAAAAAATTCAACATCTTCTAATTAATTATCAGTAGATTTGAAGAATGTTTATAGATTTATGAGAAATTTAAAGATGCAAAACTGTGTGGAATGCATACGATAAAATATACACGATAAAACGAATGGAATATTCAAAATATAGTACTCTCTGTAACATTGTAGAATATTTAACGAGAGAAGGAAAAGTCCCCATTTAAATTTCATTTCTTTAGTCGCGATACTGAACATATATAAATTTGCATAAATATCCGCGGTACAATTATTCGCTTTATTATTAATTTCTGCAACCCGTTTCGTTTCTTCGGGACAGCGACAAAGAATTTCATAGCTATACTCTTTATCCTAAATTTATATCCGCCATTTAAAAGTCACTGCTTCACCCTATACTCGATAAATTTAGCTCGTCACCCCGTATCAAACCCAAAGAAATCGAACTCTGTTTCCTCGTCAACCCCTGAGGAAACCGAGCCCTGAGAGGTTTACGGCTCGGTTCAAGGTCGATGCCAGGCATTCCTAGACGTCACCCCCATCCCTATCGCCGTCCAACCGAGTATATCACCATCCCAGGAAACGAGCTAGCATCCCTTGCGCGGTGGGAGCTTCCATTGCTGCCCCATGCTGTCTGCCACCCCGGAACTTCACTGGTAGAGCGTCTCTACCCTCGAAAATCCATAGTGGACCCACCCTTCGTGGCGCCTGCGCGTCTCTCCTCGTTCCGTTCGAACGATCAACCCCCTTTCCACCCTCTGTTGGGCTGGCCTCTCTGCTCTTGCGAAGAAGGACGTCAACGAAGCGACCGAGCTTGACGCGGCGAGCCATTAAAGGGCCGATGGAAGGGACGAAACGGATACGCAGACGCTGCTGGCCCGAATAAAAGGGTGGACGAGTCGTAGGGATACGGAGGATAGAGCGAATATAGTTGGGGGCAAAATGGCGAACTTGTTCATGAAATTTCTTCTTTGATGCTTGAAACGTTTTTTAAATTTTGGATGTTGGCCTCTTCGAACGAGGATTATGAATCGCGGGCGGAATTCGACAGATTTATAAATTGCAGTTTAATCGCAGTTGCTTTGATGTACTTATTATGTATCGTTATATTTCACTGTAGTTGGAGGCGAGGGATTTTCCAAGGGTGGACGGAAGCGAGCAATTTTTTGACGAACCGGTCCTTCGAGTCTTGAAGAATTTTAATTCTGACGTGTGGAAACTTTCGATTGACTCGAGAGATTTATAAATCGCATCGTGGAAATTTATTCTATCACCGAAAAATTTTCTGTACGTAGATAAATTTCACCGTGTCAACAGAGATGGGGAATTGTACAGAAGTGGAACTAGCGAGGAGCTAAATTCTAGAATCTTTTAACGAAGTGGTTTCTTCTAAAGAATCTTCCATTTCACACGAAAGATTACAAGTCACAATTCGCAGATTATTCCGATATTTATTTCGCTCTACTTTACAACGAGGAATTTTCTAATTTATGGAAATTGAACAGCCCACTCTAGAGATTTTTAATAATTGATAAGCTTTGTGAGTAGTTCGAAGGTTGTCTCGATATTCATTCTACCGTGGTTCCCGCTTGCATCGATCTCGAGGGGACATTGAGTATTTGCCGAAAAGCGAGCGTGGTCGAGGGTAGACTAATCTAGAGAGGGATTCGTAGGGTTGATGGATTCGAGGATAGCGTGCTGGCCCGTCAGATCGCGCCACCTTTGATTCGTGTTATTTAATTCTAATCAAACCAAGGCCTGCTTCGTATTTGTCCTACCTCGTGAAACAAATAACATAGTTTTCCTGGAATTTCATTTTCCAGCGAAAGTATGCTCAATCAGGATTTTCTACGCAGAGAAAATTTACAGTTTCTCCGAAAGAAGATTCTGTTTCTTCGAACGAATCGTTCGTAGGTTTCTCTGTAGGAAAACGCGATGAAAGCGAGGTTTGCCAGCGAAGAGAAGGCTGGAAAATCGCTATAGAGCCTTAGGGTAACGATCGCGATAACGCAGCCGGCCATTAAACAGCGGCCTGAAGTATGCGCGCACATTTCGAATGCGTAACCGTGTTACGGTTCGTAAGGTCGACACATATGTATCTACGCAATTGGCCTAGCTTGGCTTGCTAGAAGGGTTCAAAGGGATCATTTATCGCCTTATCACCTGGTTTCGCTAAATATACAATTACTAGATTTTACTGTGTGTGCGATCTGATTGGATGCTCTAGATTCTTCGCGTCCTTAAAATCTGTTCGCTGCATCTATGCATTTGAGTTGCTTACCAGGTTATTGGATAGGGATCGAAGGCTGGATTAATCGATAATATACTAATAATATAATTCATTGAATTCCAATGAAAAACAACTTCTCTTATTAATATTTTGTAATACAGGAGAACTTGTCGAGGGACAAACAGTTTATATAATTGGAGTTCGTTAATTTGCCTACTAGTAGGAGCTCACGTTGTGATAGGTGGAATCAATCGGCAAAATTTCAGTTAATCGGATATGTTAATGAAGCTCGATATTTATGAGAATATTCTATTTTATAATATTAATTTCCGATATAAATATTCGTCCGGAGAAAAATGATTTGATCATTCCAACGACCGAATAGTCAAGGTTTCAGCGTAATATTTTGCGACAAACTGGCGATAAATTCGAATGCAACAAATCGTACTAAGTCGCGAAACAGTCTGAACGATCCCAATGAGAGACAATTACGTTCTAATTGCTGCATTGTCACATCAGTTTCATTCTCCTATGGCGAACTTGCAGTTTGAGGACGCATTGAAATGCAGTTTTCTGCCGCGCAAAGTGCACGGTTCGCGTTGCTTTCTTCCCACGCTGCAGCAGAACAAAAGTCGGTTACGTAAACGCGTGTCTCATTCATCGGTTTCCCTCTGGGACATTGTTTCGCGAAATCTATAATTTATTTTTCCCATTTTTGCCTCTCGTTTTGTTCATTATACGTCCGTCATCGTGACACGGTCATCGAGGCACGCTGATCCAATCACCAACCATTCATATACCATGTATACACGTACTTGCATCAACTACCTCATGCTCCTCTGAATAGAAACTATGTATGTATTGGATTGTTCAGATATCTCGCATTTGATGCAAGTGGAAAAAATATGATCGAATGAAATGTCATGTTTTTAGTTGAATATTAAGAAAACATTAATGAGAAGGATATGGAATTTGTTAATTCGACGAGGTTTATTTTTTAACGGGGCAACGTTGTCTCTCGACGAGGAGTAACTTCACGAGGAGTAAGCAGAAATAAATTTTAATTGGAACATTGAATTTCGTTCATTAAACGTAACATAGGCACACTGTCATTTGTTTCTCAATTTTCATAAAATTCTTTTAATTGCAAAGAATTTGTCACGGACTCGAAGCAACTAATTGCTGAATAGGATGAAAAGTCTTTTAAGAAAAGATCTCGTGATAGTTGAAGCCCGATAGTTTGATAAAATGTATCGTTTAAGAAAACACTCTAATAAAATAAAAAGTTTCTGAACAATCTGATACACGAATTTATGACACGATGGAAGTACCTTCGGTTGGAAATATCTTTAATCGCTGGAACTATTTCGACGCTGTTCGACCGAGCTTCGCTGAATTACTCCATTCGTCGTTAGTCTTGACGATTGCAATTAGTGTCATGAAATTACACGGAGTTCGCGATCCTGTCCTTGACGAGTTCCTTGAATGCACACGTTGCGTCAGGCGATCTCAGGTTTAGCCAAAGAATTTCGTGTCCTCTTCGAATCGAATCGTCCCAGCTTGGAACGATCCCCCTCTTGACAGATCGAGAAACAGAGCCGGACAAAATGGAAAAGCAAAACCTGGGGAGAAAGGGTAGGAAGAAGAAGACGGTAAAAAAGAATGGAGACAGAGGAACGAAGTGGCACGGCCCACGTGGCACTCCTTTCCTCCCGTCCTCGTCCCGATAATTAACCGTGTTTTGCACGCCGGGGAACGCGCGAGCAGCCGCGAAAGAACAAAAGGCCGGCCGTGGGTCCTAATGGTATCTGAATGAGACTATTCCTCGAGGACCTCCGTCCGTTCCTCGTCTCGGATAATGGATTCGGTGTCATCTAATAATTAATAGAGTTCTTCTCGGTGCTGCCGCGCGCACTCGTAGGCACCGACCGCCTCGTATGTGGACGGCAATCTCATTCATCACGCTTTCTAACCCCTAAGCATTTTAATTAAGGCCATCGCCGTTTTTCCCTCCACCTTCCTTTCCTTCTTTCCTTCTTTCCATCTTTCCTTCTTTCTTGCCCCGGTTGTCCCTTTTTCCTTAGTGGCCACGTTTTGCTCGCGATTCACGTGCTTTTGATAAAAGAAAGGTTGCTCGGTGGATGAGGTACAGAGGAATGATGGATTTTGATTAAGACGATAGTATTTTTTCTTTTTCTTTTCTTTTCTGATTGGGTGATGGCGAATATGTTTCGTTAGGTTGATATTGAATTTTATCGAGATTTAGATTAGATTTCAACTGTTTGTTTGGATAATGACCGGAGGAATATCTATCTATCGAAGAGTAACGATTACCAGAGTGTTTGATATGTATATTTATGGAAAAATCAATTTTTACGCGTGTCGCAATACTGATGATTTTTTTTAGAAGTATCGATTTTTATGAAATGAGATTTTATGGTATCTGGAGATACAAATTTGCGTAAATATCCGCGGCTTAATAGTCATTGTTAAGTACGAGATCGCCATAGGCCGCGGTACTTCAATGAGGTTCGGTACTCGTTCGGCATGGGGCCTCACTCCCATGGTGGAAGGTTCAATTAAACAAACAGTTTGTACTCGATCCGTAACGCTTGATTTTTCGTACGTGTGTCGTAAGCACACATTGGCGTCGAATCCTTTATTCCTTGTGCCGAAGCAAAATATCCTATCTTTGTATCTTTTTATATTTACACTAACATTTATAAACAGTAATTTTCATTGTGACGTATTTATTGGTCTATGTTTGTGCAAATTCATATTTTTGTTAACATAACTTGGGAAAATAGAACCTAAGCAAAGATTTATGTATGATTCTTCGTCAGTATAATAGATAAAAACTGCTCAGAAGCTGAATTAAAAAGTACAGGAAAATGATGACATTATATGCACTGTGTTTTTAAATGTTCCGTGGAATTTATTATCGTTCGTCATTTTCTTACAAAGTAGAGTATTAGTTTCATCCGTATCATTTAGTGGTTGGTTCAGTCCATACTTAGAAAAAGTGTAGTTAGTCAGTTTGATTTCTGAGAAGTCGAATCATTCTCAAATGCATCAGGTTGTAACATAAGCAAGTTTGGTTAAACTCAACATTTTCCTTTCTTTCATCGAATTTGTTTCGTGTTTCGAGCCAATGATTTACAAAGTACAGATATTTCTTATCTTAATCGACGAAAATACTTGTTGGAAAAAGATATTCGCGCAGTGCTTACGCCATTGGAAGCTGATCAGACCACCGCGTGGTAGTCAGCTTCCACATGTCATAATTATCAAACAATTTATGCATTTTATGCCCCGTTTGCGGATAAACCGAAGAAAGAGCGAGACGAAAGTAGGAAAGGTAACGGTGGAACGAAAGAAGAACGAATGGAAGGGAGTGCAGATGCGAGAAGTATTTTGTAATAACTATACTTATCCCGAGGAATTCCGGACTGTTGAGTGGGCATATCGGTCCGCAGGGTTTCTCCGCGTGTCAATCAACCCTTGGATAGTGGTCGCCTTTAATTATCGAGATCCTTCGCTCGTAGGCCGCCTGTTGTTCGAATCTCGAAGGTGGCCGAGGAATTTCTGCAACCAGTCGAACGTGAACACCGTAGGATCGACAATTATCTCCATTACTTCGGCTAATTAAATCGACGTGACGTATCAGCTTTTTTTCTCTCGTCAATTTTTCATTCGAAAAAATGTTTGCCAATGATAAGATCGTGTGTCGTATGTTAGCAGAAAAGTTCAAGCGTAGTTCCTTCTTATATTTGTATTAGGTTGCCACTCGGTGAAAAGTTTAACATGAAATTCTAGCAAGAGACATTCTTGCTGATTTTCTGCTATTCGTTCGATTGTCGCTATATTCTTCCCTTCTATTTTCTAGCGGTCTTTCTCATTTATAAACTGGCCTTTTTATAACCAACTACCGTGAAATCTATAATTTTGGACAGCAATTAAGAAAATGGGTAACCGACGAAACGCTGTAATTGTAGCAGGACGAAGAAAACGGAATTAATAAGAAAAGCTGATATATTTAATTGTTTGTTTTATAGCTTAAAACCACCGCAAAAGGATGGGGTAACGAAGTCGAATCCGAGCAAACGGCATCGCGAGCGATTGAACGCCGAACTGGACACTCTGGCATCCTTGCTTCCGTTCGAACAAAATATTCTCAGCAAGCTTGACCGACTCAGCATCCTCAGACTCAGCGTCAGCTATCTTCGAACGAAGAGCTACTTTCAAGGTAGGTCTCTAATTAGGTGAATTATTTTCAACAAGAGCGGCGATAAATCTTAGTTTCACTTATGAATATGATGAAACGTTAGGAAAAAAAAGAGCATGTATTAAGAAGATGATTAAGTAGTTGATACGTATTATTAACTACGAGAAAAGCGTCCGTCGTGAAGATGGCGGTTAGATACAGAGATTTCTTGCGAGCCGCGTGCGCTCTGGCTAAACATCGTTGCGCATCCAGGAGCATTAGCATCCTCGAATATCCCCGCGAACACGCGATGCTGTCGTTACTCTGTCTCCGAGGAAACAATAAGATTCAAAAACAATGGCTGCTGTTCTTCCGCGATCCTGCAATTCGTCTGTTCACCGTCAAACTTCTCGGTCTCCTCGGCAACCATTGTGATTCACGCCGCTATTGTTGGATTATCGCATTGTGCAAGATGTTACGGAGAAAGTAGTCGACTATGCAAATGCATGCTTTTCCTATTTTTCTCGTTTTCTTTCCTGGATTTGGGAAAAGACTGGAAAAGTTATACAGAGATCGTATCATTGTTCTTTACGTTGATGATATCGTAAGTACGATTAGACCGCGGATTCTTATACATTTATGCATTTATGGAAAATTTGACGACGCGAAAGTGCATTTGCCATGCAAAAATATAGAAAATATTCAACGTATAGTACCTTTTACAGTACTCGGTAGGTTAAACAATTTTCTACTCAAATACTACTTCTTTTTCTTTTAGTTACATTCGTAAAAATACGAATTTGCATAAATACCCGCAGTCTAATTACGTATGTGATAGATTAGAGAACTCTTGCTACATTTTTTCCCTCTGCATTTGAGATAATAAAATATTTCACTAGATCGTATCATCCCTTTTACGAATACATTTACGAATACAATACGATTTATATGTTATTTATACATTCGTGTATATTTCAGATTATTTTAAAATCATGGTACTAATAATCGTTATAATGTAACCTTCCCGGTTTGAGTTATAACAGTTACGATCTCCGAATTGATACAAGAGGAAAACAAAAAAAGGTGACATTCGATCAATTTTACCGGAGAGATAAAAATTTAAACATTTATGGTTACGGCATAAGGAGGCAGATATTCTAACGACATGAAATATGGTTAATACAGATCGTCTACAGGCGGTAAATCATAAAGGAATTCTAAAGTTACGAGCTAGAGAAGATTGAAATCGCGCTAAATGCAGCTAAACGTCAGTGCAAATTTCCATATCGATTCCGAACGGTTCCTGGATAGACGAAAAACGAGCAGAGCCGCGGAACAAGCTGTTCTGTATAGAGCATAGGCAAGGTTTGCCAATCAATAGCCTGAAAATCCGTCGTAAAAAGATAAGCCCGGTTATTACGAGAAACTCGCGGCGCTCATTTGCCCGAAGGTTGTAATTTCTGTACAAAGAAGAGTTTATAATCCGTTCGTGACGCGGAATCGTAACATTGCTTAACCCATTTGCATTGCTTATTCATAATTAGTCAAGATATCCGCGCGGCTATGACATTTTTAAATTTTAGGTCAGCCCAGATACCGTCCCGGTTATATAACGATACGCTTTGCCAGAACGAACAGCGGATAATTTTCGTTAGAATTCAATTTACTCGTCTCAGTTCGATCGAACTTGTCCGTCCGATCTCGATGATTCGATTTCACCTTTGCCTCGTTCGAATCGTTTAATCGAACGATTGAGATAAATTGATCCGCATCAGCGTGACCTAATTTCTCGTGGTTCCATCGCGGGATTGCTAATGGCGTGACTGTTTAAGATTACAGTCTTCAAGGTTACTTTACTTATCGTTATTTATTTAAAAAGCTAGGCAAGGGCAACTCGACAGACGGTTTACAAGGTAAATTATAACTTGTAAATGAAAGAAATCAGCTTCAATTCTTTAGCAGAGAAATGTATGCGATACAGGCCAGGATAGGTACAACGAGGTCATAGGTTAAGCCATCGAGAAAGGACACGAACAAAACTTGGGATTTCACATTGGTATTGTATATTTTACCCTCTTTAGGATTGTTTACAATACAAACGAAGGATAATTTACTTCTAACGATATTCTATTTTCAAGAAGAATAATCGGTAGTGTTAACTAATATTTTCAATGAGTTGGAACATGACGAGTTAGATGTTGCACACTAAGACCCTGATTGTCGGAACCAATAATGACACACGCTGCTAAGATAATCAAAGTTGATCATCAGTCAGTATCCTCGTAGAATGAGAAGATACCATTTATTTTTATTTTATAAACAGAAACATCCACTTTGGAAGAAATGTGAAAAGTTCTTGTTTCGCGATCTGTCTCACAAAGGTTCGTCCCCAAATTTTACATCGACCCATCAGACTTCCACTCTATTGTTATAAATATTAACTGTAATATACCGCATAGAGCATACTAACTCTCCAGCGAAGATTTAGAAGCTTGTTACTGATCCTGACCAAGGATTCCAAATCGAGTAGAAAATTCTTCTCGTCGAAAACAGAAAAAAAAAAAGAGGGAGAGAGAGAAAAGAAAGAAAGGGGTCAGAATTATGCAACTGCATCGGTGGCGGCAGGAGCGCGGCTTCCTGCGCCGCGGGTGTGCAATCTCATCTGCAATCGCAATCAGGTGGAGGCCAATCGAAGAATCGCCGCGGAATAATGGGTAGACGTTCCTCTTTCTTCCCGTCCATTATCTTCCTCCCCCGGTCTGGAGTCGCGAGAAGGCAACTCCAATCTCTCACGACGAACGTGCGCGGCCTCTAAGTGTGCCCACACGAAACCCTCGTAATGCGGCTTCTACACTTTTATCGATTTAACGCCGCTAAGTACTGCGAACCTGGCCACGGACGATCGCTCCCCTCTGCCGCCCCTCACAGCCTTCTACGCGAGGGAAGTCCCGATGATACTGGTGTCCCGAACGCCTCTTCCTTGCCCTGTTCCTTGTCGAGCGCCTTGGTCGTCTCGATCGATTCCTCTTGGTCCCTTGCTTGGTCATTTGGATTTTTTTCTAGATCGTCTTATTGGACTGAATTTTGTACAGGTAGTGGATGAAGTATATTTAACAGCACGTATTTTAAGCCGAGAAATATCTTTATAGGATCTACTCTACCTTTCTGTTGAAATTACCTTCGAAGTTACTTTCGTTGTTTCGATCTCTCGATCACGCGTTAGTTGGATCTTTTCCTGGATCGAGTTCTGAGATAATTTTGTACGAAATTCCATCCATATAGAGAGATGTTTTGCGAGGATCTTTGGAGGATCTACTTTATCCTTCTGTTCTAATTAATGGACGTAGAATGGTTCTTTCCTGTTATGGTAATTTATATAGGACTTGTTGACACCTTTTCCAGATGGTATAATTGTACGGTTTCGTATGACAATTACGATTGTACAACGCTACTCGCTGAATTGCGTTTTGAATGCTGTGTAAGTCCGTAGAAGGATCTTTGGCTTTAGCTTCCTATTTAAGCTAATTAATGGGCATATCAGCAATTTATTTCTCTTGTGGAAACGCACGAGAAGCGACGCAGAAAATGTATGCGTCAGTAGCGTTACTTAAACATTCCTCCTTTTTAACTCTTTTACTGAAGCACATGCAAGCAAAAACGCAGCAGCGTGTATGCGTCAGGAACAGTGCAAGCTGCTAGGCGTAAAAGATCAAATATCCACTGGCTCTTGTCATCCCCGTCCTGGTCGCTTAACTCTACCCTTAAGAAATCAACTGAAAGAATCAACTTACTCCTTACGTACGTACTCCTCAACTTCCCCCAATCGAAATCTCGAATCCTGTTCGCCCTGGTCGTATCGTGTCCCGCGTAAGTAGCGAGGACGAAGCGACGAGACGCGTGGGTCGCGGCGTATGCAAGGTAATGGACACGAATCCGGATCGCGGGGCGCGCGCGACCGGGAATGCGAATGCGGGAGAAGATCGGGGAACGAGGAATGCGAACGCGAGAGGACACGCGGTACTTGGGAGAAGGAGCCAAGCACTCGCGTTCCGTCCATGCTCCGTGTGGTGTGCCTTTACGCTGTATGTCGTGTGTTGTGTGTTGGAGAGCCGTCGAAGAGAGCGAGAGAACCACGTCCCGATATCGCGGATCTCGCAGTATATCACCTGCGGGCCACAAGAGGTTGGCCGGCCTCTACTTAGCGCTCTTGTTGCTACCGGCGAGCGATCCTGAGAGCGAAGCCACGGCCCAGCCCCGGGCATTGTTCACACCGTTTTAATAGGTATTCATTGTCGGACCTCAGATCTTTTCCGAAGACTCCCGGGAGAGTGTCGCCCGATGCCCCGATACCTGGGAGTTCTTGTGCATTACCAGCTCACCTGGTCCCCTCTTCCTCTCGGTCACCTTCTTCCACTTCTCTCGACGTCGGAGTTCTTCCCTCGGGTTTGCGCGCAGCGGCTCGCTAATTGCGAAAAATGCGTGCCATCGTCTAATAAGGGAAGCTTCAAACGTGCCTTTCGTTGATTTCGATGGAATGTGGTGTAGGAATGGCTCCATACGAGGAATAAACATTATAGTACGTAGAACGTAACCTTAGCCGCGGATCACGACCAATCAGTTACGAGAAAAATTCGTTTGTCTGGAAGAATCGTATATCGTTGTGTATTCAGATATTGACAGATACCAAGCAACAAGGAAAAGAGCAGAGAGCCAGAGATTTCATTTTCTTGCCTTTATCGTTCCTTCGTCTGATAAGGAAAGTTTTAGACACGTTCCGCGCACCAGAAATGGATAACATTAATAATTCGATCAAAGAATCGAATATTGCTATTTAAATATTGGAGCCTATGAGGGGACTATAGCGACACGGATATAAATTGCAAGAAAAAGATTCCGAAGAAATACGGGTTGCTTCTATTTCCCACAGTGCAATTCCAGAAAGTCTAGGAAAGGAAAAAGGAGAACCGGTCCACTATGTAAATTAATTAGCCTCTTGGTAAACGCGCTGATTTTTCAAACGGGGCACGTGGTGCGTCCTCGCCTCCGGTCAGCTAGCACAAACAACAAGAACACGATGACAAAGAAGAAGAAAAATACAACGAAGGGGAGAGAAGAAGAAGAAGAAGAAAAGGAGGAGGTAGCGAAGAACGTTGCAGGAGATTCAGATAGCGGATCGTGGGGGTTGCGCCTCTTTCGCTTTTTTACTGACGCTTACCGTTCCTTCTCTCGCGTTTCGCCATTCTCCGTAGACCCCATAAAAGGTCCAAATCGACGAGTCTCGGTAATTAACCTCCTCCGCGTCGATCTTATTGCCGGCAGTCCCGTGTTATGTTTCCTCGTTTTTTTTCCTTCCCTGCTCCCGATTCGACGCCACCTTTTTGATGGACTAATCTCAATCCGAAGTTTTCTTCTATTTCTACCTCATTTTGTTATTACACTTGCAGGATCTTTCCATTAAAAAACTCTTGAACATTAATTTTAATTGTCGAGCTGTTTGAGAAAATGTACATATCTTAAGATATCGTACATTGGAAAATAAGTACACACTGATCGATAGATAAAAAGTTCTAGAGACGATCTACGTAAGGCAACTTAAAATTTTAATGGATGAGCGTTCCGGGAGATGGACTATCGTAAAATCCAGCATCCACGGAAGAAAAAAGAAATTGTCTCGGCCGGAAATCCCTTTTGATCGATGCTCCTAAGCAGCATGGCAAAGCGTCGCGTTCAACAGTGCAAAGAATTCATTACTTTCCCGCTAACGTCGCGTCGTTACTCCACGTGTGCGCCAGTGGTTTTGATTAAGGTGTCGGAGGGTGACGAATTGTATAATGAGGATTTGATGCCCTCGCGCGGTAAGTAATTAGTCCACGGAGATTATTAATGTCTTGAACTAACAATTTCATCAAGGACCTTATTCCGCTCGGACGCAATTTCGTTCTCTCCTCTTTGTCTATCTGTCACACGCAAGATCAAACTCCAATTATTCCACCAGGCAAGCCTCGAACCCTTAAACTGTACCTCTCCTACTTCTCGCCATCCACCACTCTGCGCGTTCTTCTTTACGCGTTACTCACGGTGTTTAAAAGAATCTTGTCAAACGCATGAAATTGAAGAGCTTTCCGATGGAATGGCCCGTAAGACAAAATTGTGAATCTAATCGCAGCAAGAGTCTATCTAAATAATTTCTACGAATATCCAGTTAAACGTGAAATGGAACGAAGACATTGAAGGGTAATTTAGACCTCAGTCTTGAAACGCAGAATCGCCTAACCGATAATAGTTGTGAGAGCAGCTTGTATCGGCCGGTCTACCCCCGAAACGTGACTTGAAAACGCATAGCATGGACGTTGATGAAGAGATACACATCGGAATAGTTACCTTCTCATCATTACGACTCATTTACATTTTTCATTTTGACCTGACACCTGGCGGGAAGGAACAGCAGGAGAACCACTGCGTGACGAGAGAAACGAGCGAGGGGAATTTAGAAAACGCGAAGACACACTGGGTCAACGGCGAATGAAGAGGGCAGAAAACGAGGAAGGAAAGCAAGAAAGATAGGAACCACGAACGTAGAAGTAGAAAGCGGAAGCGATAGGCGAACTGGAATTCTTAACAGAGGAAAAGGAAACGCGTGTGGTCTAGAAGTAGAAATAGAATAGATAAACAACGCGAGGATGGAGGAAGGAAAATATAAGGAAAGGAAAGAATAACGAGGAAACGGGCAAAGAAGAAAGTAACAAATGATGGATTATTTAAAATTCTTAAAAGGGGAGGTGGGTAATTAAAAGATTGAAAAGAAAACAATTAATGAAATAAAAGGTGGATGGAGGGAAATAACGTAGAAAGAAGAGAAGATCGTAAGAAGAAAACAGAAATGGTAGATGGACCAATAATTGCAGATAATTCAGAGATATAATTGGGGAATTGTTAAACCGATGGTGAAAGAAGAAACAAAAAATGCGAATGAAACAGGAAACAGAGGGAAGAAATAAACGGAGAACGATGTTAAGGAAGTAACGAACGCGTAGAATAAAAAGCTAAAGAAGTCTCTACACCGGTGTAAAAATGGCGGTGGAAGGAGCAGAAATAGCCGAAAGGAGAACAGAAGAAACATTGACAGCGAGGATCGTGGAGGAACAAAGAGGAGAAAGGAAATCAACGAAACGGATCTGTAGAGTCGGCAGTCGAGAACCGGAAACGGCAGCCGGATTATGGAAGATCGTAAATCGATTAAATTCGTCGGCGCAACCGCGCTACCAAGCAGCGCGCAATTATTTAATTTCGCCGATTATCTTCGCTCGAGTTCATTTTTCATGTCATTATCGCGATGCGGTACCCGGTGCCTTTTATGATTTCCCATCTCGCGACTCACTATGATCGCCAGCCGTCATTGCTATGAAGTCATCAGCCCGAGGCTGACGATCGAGCGCGCGCGCCCGCTTTGAAAAGTGATTTTCTTTCCGCCTGTCGCCACGGGCTTTCTGTCTCACCTTTACCTTCCCGCGGCCACGCGACGTCGTGTCGATCACAAGTGATTTTTAGTGAAAGAAAATATTTCGTCGTAGAGAACTTGTTCTCCCCCTTCTTATTGTTATTAGAACATTCGATTAGTTTCGTATAGATGCTGGGTAAGTTTCGTCGATACAAAAGTGATATTTGAAATTGGACAAGAATTATAAAAAAAATTCAAATCAACTTCAAATATCTCCACTGCGTCGATGAAACTTACTCAACATCTATATTAAACTAATTATTTATTAATAAGAAATTTTATTTTGTTATTATTATTTGGAATTTTATAGACTGTTCTTTATAGAGTTATTTTATTTACTTTTCCTAAGACAACGATTGATAATTAGGGCATCTAGTGGGATCCATAAAGAACATTTGGAATTGATATTCTATGGATGGAAGGAAGTTCAGCTTCTTTCTTGTTATTCTGGAAACAACCGATATTTAAGATCGTTGATAAATTCCATTATAGTCCACCGTAAAAATTTGAAGCCTATATATCAGAAATGATTTACCACGGCAGATATGGAAGGAAATTTAATTTCTTGCAATAATTGCCAATTAACATTTCATAAATCTCTAGATAAAATCCACCGTAACCTATAAATCAACCTCTCTTCCAATCCTTATCCATCCCTTATATCTAGATTCTCAAATAGGTAATATTCATCAGTTCTAAGTTAACAAGTATCAGAATTAGAGAAACAGGTCCATATTAAATAACCGTCATTAACCAGTGGAAGGCAATCGTTGGGTTCTATCTCTGCGTATTCAGTGTCATCGAGACAGCGTGGACGATCTGTGCCGATTGGCGGCTGAAACGGCCGATCGAGATATGGGAAAAAGTTCGTTGGGACATCTGCCGCGAGCCATCAAGCCCTTCCGATGACGCGACCATGAGTTCGAGGACCGTATGCATTTTTCTGATAGGGACCCTGAAGACTGGTTCACGGAAGGAATGGCACGCGTGGCGATCGGTATCGGGGACAGAACAGTCGGTCCTCCATTTCGTACGGGCAACATCCGATTTGCCTTTAATCGGTTCGACACCGAGCGGTCGACTGCTTGTCGACCGGACACGCGATAACTATCGCTCATTAACGTCATTATTAAAAATGCGGCAATTAGACCGCGGCGAATATCGACTTATACGGAGCCGGGACCACGAGAACTGTTTGTCGATCGGCGAACACCTTTCTTCTTCGTCATCTTCATCGGCCGACAGAGAAAGCTAGCTGTTACCGGTTATTTCGCTCGAATTCAGCTCGACAGGTTTCACCTCGAACGACATATGAGCGATTTTAGGGAATGGAGTCGTTAACATTTTTCAAGGTCCTTTTTAAGAGTCTCGTCGTGTGCACGCTTGAAGGAATTGTGAAGATAGTATGATAAATAGGGTGGTAGGTAGCGAGTCGAAAATTATGTAGTTCAAAGGCCTAGGTGCTTTGAACGGGACAAGCAGAGGGATGATGGAAAAATTATTCTTATTAAATTGTTTCGAATTGTGGAGTGTTTTCGTAAAGAAATTGTTCTTATTTTCATTTTTGTTCCAAATTTTGGAGTAATTTCCATAGAATTGTTCTTGTTATAGCTTTAAATTTCTGGCTACTTTTTTTTTGTAGAAAAATTGTTCTTACTGTAGTTTCAAATTTCGTGGAGCTTGATAAAAGAATTGTTCTTATTATAATTGTTTTATATTCAACGATCTTAGGTTTCCAAGCTTTGAAAATAATTACAGACGATAAAAGAGTTTCTCACACGAAATTTTTTATTACAATTACGTTATTCTTAAAGCTATTATACCTGCTATTTCTCAAGCATTATGCAGCGTCTACGTATATGTAGTAGGCAATAATCTCCAGCGAGATTTTTCCCTCGAAGAAACGCAACGATCGCCATCGTGTGGTAGTGTCCAACTGTATCATTTTGATCGTCTTCCATTTTTTTCTTTTTTTTCTTCACTGGCTGTCCAGTAACAACGTTATCGTCAACGGTGGTCACGCGAAAGGAAACGGACACGGTGTAACGTATCCGTGTTCTCCAGCGCAGGATAATTCACGCAACTAGAGAGAGAGTACGCAACGATTAATCGTTCGGATAATCGAACGTAAGAAGCTCGTCAGTCCGCTGTTCCTGTTCGTGGAGATCCGTATCTTCGTACAATGTATTTAGACGTGTTTGCGGTAATGAAATATGATGCAAATCGCCGCGCGGATGATTGCATACGTGGCTATGAATAAATATCGCGGCGAGCATGTCTATTAGGTGGTGATAGAAGATTGAACGTACCTTTAGACAAGATTAAAATCGGGCTATTAATCGTGATCGAGGACGATTAACCGATCGATTTTACGGATACCTTTCAAAAACACTCCACTCTTCCTTCGAATCATCTTCCTATCTATAATAGAACTATCACGAAGGATTTCCCTTATCAGGACCGATAGCGAGACAAAACTGTTTGGGTTAATACAACAGTCGCGTTTCCAATATGAAATTTCATTTATTCAAATACGGATTAAAATTAATCGACAGGTTCTTTAAATATCTATGGATAGCGTATCTTGTTAGCCGCTATGTCGCTTGATTTTGTCGACATAAGCGACTGCGTAGAGTTACATTCTTTTTATACTTTGAACCATCGAAGCTGTTTTTCGAATTCTACGAATGCTTCGACACGAGAAGATACCTCTTCATTACCACTTTCGTTTGCTGTTTCCAGTTGTATAAAATCGTCGTTAGTACGGTCTTTATCGCAGTGAAACCATTTCATTAGATCGGTATATTTCAGGTTTTTCTACTATTGCTGCCAGCATCTGAGAAATCTAAGTGCTTTAGATAATTTGCAATATCATACGCTTGTTTTTTAATGTCTGTGATTACGGCTTTTCCAACATGATGCAGTTTTGCTAATTCCGTTGCACTTACATCACTTCCGACTGTTTTAATTATGTCGTATTTTGTTTCGATAATTAGAACGCTACTAGTTTCATACCAGACTCTTATAATCAGAATTCAATTCGATCGAATAAAAAGAAAAATGAACACGTCGTATACGAACGCTGATAAAATATGTATATATTTGAGAGGGAAAAGGGCATCGTTATTGGGAAATATTATTCGATAATTTTCATTATTGTAATTTCTCTCACTTCCGCTATTCAGATAATATCGACAAAATTGGAGCTCGATATGAGTTAAAGATCTCGGAAAGAGGATTTTAACGAACTCCAAGTTGCTTGGTTGAATTTTTAAAACTTTCATCGTTATAATTTATTTTTATGAAGGATAATTATCGGTAAATACACACAGCTGAATTTATGGATTTTCCAAATATTCCCATCTATACTGAAATTACTGAATTTTGCAACATTCCCGTCATTGTAATTTCTCCGATATCGATACGATAGAATCGGAAAAGAATTAGAAACGAGTTGGTGTGAGGATGATGGCAAAAAGGATTTAAATGAAAGTCCCAGCTGCTTGATCGAGTTTGATACATGATGTACGAAACGGCTCGCTGATAAGAGCATATTTTACAAGAGCGCAGATGCTCGGGGAAAAGCGAAACGACAAATGTGGACAAGTTGCGGAACTTAAGAGCTGTGTACATCATCACGATCGGCTGAACGTCGAGTGGTAATAATCAGTCGAGATGATCGAAGGTAGTAGGAAAATCGATTGTCCCGTAGATGAGGGTGATCGGTTTTCGCGCACGGTCCAGCACCTGTTCAACCGAGCCGCAATCAATTGGATCGATCAGCCGCGTTAACGGCGACTCGATCACCGGTCCGATTAAAAATTAATAAACGACCGGTACATCAAGTGGAAATACCGAGAAAACGGGCCACGCCAGCTGATACCTTTAATTGCTTGCTAGAGGTCATTTCTCATCGCGCCAATTAACGGAGGATTGGCGATTATAGAAAATTAGGGACATTATGCATGAATGCAGTGCCTGATGTTTTGGAATTTTCCAGGAATTTTCATGCAAATAAACGGGCTTGGGATGGATAAGAACAAACGTCAAATGTGTGCAACGAAGACGCGGAAAGATGGAATATATTTGCTTGTAGTCAATATAGTCTTGCGTTATGGAAAAATTCACGAATTTTATGTAAAGGAACATCGAAATTTTGGGCACATACGAAATACGCATAAAATGTGAAGGAGCAAACGAACAGACGAACAAATATGAAACGTGAACGAACAAATGATCGAGTAAACAAGCATAAAATGCAAACAAGCAAACGTAGATGTAAGATAGCATCCTGAAAGAATCCAAGAAATTGTTATATATGTAAACTTAACGGACATCTCTCGGGTTATCCTTTATTATCGACAATATCCGAATGATCGTGCGCGCGATAGTTGCAAATTTTCTACCAAATGGCTCTTAAGACCATCGATCTCTCAACATGGTAGTCCTTAAGAACATTTTCCAGCCACAATTATATAACATCCCTTATTGACTGAAACCTCTGGATTCTCGCTACACCGAGAGACAAATTGCATTTAGAATTTAGAGGAAGTCTATGGGAATGGTCACGTGACATTGTAGCGGCGTCGTCGAAACAGAGAATCCATGGAAATTAGCGAGCGATGCTCGTTGGCCAAGGCGATGCACGCCGGTCCCGGGCGTTGCACGATGATGAACCCCGATAAGAGGCGGCGTAAGGGTGTTATTAGCTGAAAATACGAAGAACACCAGCGGGCATCGGGCAGCACTTTTATGGAAGAAAGAGAATCATAATTGCGAGAGTTTAGCCGTAATGTCGGCAATCATTTTAATTAAGAATAAAGCCCCCCTCCCCTTCATGCACCAAGTCTCCAGCGTTTCCAGGTCTGGCTTCAGCCTAATTGGTGTATTTTGTATTTTACTGCGGCGGCTTATGCAATTGGTCTGTCGCGTTTCATGCTGGCGGCGAGCAATGATCCGTGGGTCCCCCACGATTAGACCATTCGAACCGATGATGTTTCCTTGGAAGAAATCTTGGATTTCTTCGTACCTGCAAGTCAACAACGGTGGCTTCAGGGAAATTGTCAATGTGGAGAATTGGGCAATCGGAGATACGCCGAGTCTCTTGTGATTTCTAATTGAATTATCAACATTGCCCCTCTTTTCACTTTCTCTTTTTACGTTCGTGTCTCTTCGGATGTCTCCGTGCCCTGAATATTTTGTTACATATTACGACAGATATTCGATAAAGACAAATATTTAGAATTATCTATTGAAACAACGCAGCCATTTCGGGCTATTTGGATCCAAAAATAAAAGGGATATACGTGGAATTTTTGTTTCCATCGATAAGGGTTTCTAGGTAAACGTGAACAATTGAAGAATCAAAGATACAACTAACTTTTCGTAATTTTTAATCGAAATCTCCCCTATTATACGCTCGATGTGAAATGCCTCGGTGACCCATTCTTGACACAAAGTCCTTGTGAAGTTGGGTTTATCGCAAAATTTCTGGTAGAACGGTTCAACATTGGTCGGCGAGCTAGTCGATCATACGTACATATATCGATAACGTTATCGTCTACGTCAGCCAGGAATGACGCGTAATAACGTCGTAACTCGGAAGAGCGATCGAAGTGACGTTCGGTCTCGATAGGCCAAGTAAATTACGCCACGTCCGACTTATCCCTTCAGGATCTGAGCGTATCGACAAAAAGCTGGCTCGCGTGCGGTAAAAACGAAGGACTCACGTGGCCTCTTGGCCCGACACCGCCGACGTAATCATACTTTTCCCTCCTGGATTTTTAAGTGTCTCACTGTCCCACCGATCTTTCTCGTTCCACGTCGTCTGGTCAGCGTCAACGTCCTTTTCTCTTAGCACAAACATTATTCTGTCAAGTGTGGTCACTTGATCACCAGCAGAAATTGCATATGAGACTGCGGTATATTTATTTAGTCGCACATCGACCTACTACAATCGAACATATTTTTTAACGAAGGAGGTTCCTTTTATATAAATATACATTTTAACAGGCAAAGTTGTGGAAATTTCCATCTGGAACTCGCTGATTCCTTTTCTGGAAACTGGGCATACGGTTTCGAAAACTGTCGATATCCATGAACTCTTTTAGTATAACGTATTTTCCTTATCAATAAACCAGTATTTTTCACTTGTCCATTTATTAACTCAGTATTTCACGAAATACTCGATCGAATCAAGCTCGAATATCGCTGAGATCCAACGTTCAACCAGAAGGCTTAATAGCAAGCTGGCGGAAGTGCAGCAGCAAGAGACGACAAAGCACGAAATCGCGGGTTCGCGGAGCGTGAAGCGTCGTTGCTTTCCGACGATCTCCGGGACGATTCTGGCCGTATCAGGACGAAAACTCAGCCCGGAACCGTTCTCAGCGAGAAAGAGAGAGAGAGAGAGAGATAGATAGATAGAGAGAAATCGACGCTGGCTGTTTTTCTCTTTTCGTTTCCTTTTCCTTTTTTTTTCTTCCCCTTATTTTGTAACGAACCCGTTGCCCGTTAGTCGTTAGCATGCACCAAGAACCAGCGTCGGATAGCGATCTTCGCGGGCACGCGCTCACCGACCATGAGAGTACTGAATATTTTTATATGAAAATCCAGCCTAGGTGAAGCTAGTTAGAGGCGGACGCCGCGCGAAATTTTTACGCGCGCGCGCACGCGTTTACGTGACGCCGATCTGTGTCGATCTGCGTTGTCCACCGCGCGTTATGATCGCGATTTGAACTGGAAAAGAAGCTGATTTTTGAGTCGTACCGACAGCTGTGTCGACTGTAGTCGCTGGACTAGACGTTAGACGCTTTCGAAGGCTTTGAAGCGGAGAACGCTTGTTAAAACCTTGACTGTTTCGACCTTTCCATTTATAACTCGGTTAGAGGTAGATTCTAGTTGGTGAAAATCGTAGATTAAGCCTTGTTTTATGATTTATGGCTGGCTACTTCGGTAAACTGTTTAGTTAACTGCTCAGTGTTGTAATTTCGTGTTAGATAAAGTAATATCGAAACGTTCTGTGTAATTTATGATTTATGATATTTCAACCGGTTGTGAATATCTAACACAGGTTGCATACTTTTACGATCAATTGTAACTATACGAGCAGCCTCTTTCGAATTTCTTTATCGAAAACAGGTTTGGAGCACCTATTCGATCTTCAAAGCTCTCTAACAGTCGTTTTACGATCACTAAACGTAATTGAACAATCAACATCTAATCGTCATTGCTCAAGGTTCCGATCATTACCTAGTACACACGGTTACTATATCGCTCTTGATTAATCGATCGAATCATGCTACGAATCTCTCCTCTACCTGTTATGCATACGACGCACAGAAAATCTAACATAATATTAATGAAAAATTAGAACCAGTACCTAATGGTATATCAATTGTTCATCCTCTGATAATCACAACTATTCTAGATCATTCTAATTAAACAATTAGGCGCCAAGAATCCTATTCTCATAACAGATCGCGGCTCTTTCAACAAGTAAATCCTCGTCGATGATGTAGTAGCATGCGCGGTGAATATTTTCATTAACATATTCAGGAAAAAGAGGTTAGTTGCGCGTAATTACAGAGAGCAATGGAAGAAAAACGAGCAGATTCGCCCGGGGAATCCCTTTAACAAGAGGAGCCTGCCATCCGTGACAAGTCTCTCTTCTTCAAGTTGCCCGCTTATGGAAATCACGTTGAACAACGCGAACAGAGATAGTATTGAAAAGTAGGAAGGAAGATGGAGAAAGAGAGGCAGGAAGAGAGAGAAAAAGAGAGAGAGAGAGAGAGCGTTCTTAATAACGAATGGAGGAAGTGGTCCAAATAGAGACCAACATGGGGTGGTAATTTAGATCATCGCAATGCTCCCGTTGCATGGCAAACTCCTCTACGATTATCGTCTAACGAACTGCTCCGTGTCGTGCGTTCTTGTTAGCGCGTTTTTTCTTTTTTTTTTTTTTTAATTCTTTTCACACTTCTTTCCCCCTTTTTATGATTCAAAGACACGAGCTTTTTGCGAAAATATTTCATTCAAAAACGGAGCGTTCGTTGAAGATGATAATGTCTACATATGTACCACATTAATTATACGTTAAATTACTATGCATTGATTATAACACGGCGTTCATTAACGCTGATTCGTTCATTAACGGGAATTTTGAGATTTTACGTTCACGGAGGATAATTATTGCCTCATTCGAAATTTGGCAAATTTCATTGTAATTTCTTTTCGTCGAAGATAATCCGCGAATTTTCTAAATCTCCCCATTTACGGTAGAATAGGGTAGAATGGATTATTGGAATTTTCTTCTCGTCGAGGATCATTCTTTTCAGATGCCATATTTTCCACTTGCCAATTTTTTCTAACTCTTTTCACTTGTGTTAGAATTGCTAAAATTTTTGAAACTCTCTTCGCTTTAATTTATTTTCATCGAGATCTAAACGCATCAGAGAATAGACATCCATTTTCACACGTCTATTGACGCACTATTTCACTGGCTTCCGCGAACGAAGGAAACCCCTGTGTATTTTACGTGTGCTCACGCGGTGAGCTTTCGCTTATGATCGACTTGTTAATGCATAAAGGCCGCTTCTGTTGCCTCGAACGACTCGCGAAACGCGACTTGGAAAGAGGCCCATAAAACCGGCCCGGTGTTTATCACTGAATATGGCGTCGTACTTACGAGCCACGGGTAATTACCTCGTAATTAATACGTATAGTATTGCGAAATGCGTTTGCAACGTAATCCCCGCCAGTGCTATAAGCGACGCTCGTGCAAAGAAATTCGACCGCGACGCGTTCGCGTTTTATGCGCTCCGCCGGCTAACGAGTTTCGTTTATTTTGCAACTGGCGATTGGTCGAATGCGAGTAACGTTCGAAAAAAATCGTCGATGGATCGATTACTCTGTAAGAAAAGATGTTACGATGCACTTGCTTCAGCACCGTCTTCGTCTGCACCGATCTGCACTTTCTCGTTGTTTTATCCGTCGTAATGGGACGACCGATGATTAGAAATCGGATAAACCGATTATTAGAGGACACCGAGCGGAAATTAACATTTGAAATTACCTGCAGCGTTACGTTTCACGTCTTACCTTTCGTCGGATAATTTTTATAGATATGTGCCTATCATAATTTTCACGACAAGTGAAAGGAAAAAGAAATGACAAGAGATGAACGGTAATGGAGCGCGTTAAAACGAACACCAATTGATTGTGGAATATCGTTGTTACATAGCATTCGTTCTAACATATGTACACTGAAGTATGATTGATATATACGTTTTCGAAAATAATTTAATGGAAATCTTCACTTTAAAACAATCTCATTCTATCAATTTTTCATCCTTGTAAATCATTATCTTCCGTGTGGATCAATTTATAATATTACTTTGTAATTGAGAATTTCCTCTTTCATACGTGATATAATTTTTTTAATCAGACAGGTAGTTTTATTTATACAGATCATATCAGATATCATTCTAATCTGAAAATATAATCTTTCTTATATAATAAAAGTTTGCTAAAATACAAATACGTAAACGCAGTCTTCTTAAAATACAACGAATGATTAAAAATCAGAAATTTCATAAATTACAAACTTAATATCTCTGTACGATCATTGTAGCATATCCCTGTAGAAATCTCGAGAAAGCACACGATGTACTGAACTTGAAGATTAGATTCAGCTTGTTTATACAAGACGGCCGCGCAGTATCAGTTAGAATCACTTTGTTCAATTTTAATGAAAGCCGCAGCTCGCCACGCTCGAGGTGCGTCGAGGATTTCCCTTTTTCCGATTCGACAACTCTTTTAGCCCGGAAAAGTTTCTCGTTCACGGTCGAAGTATTCACAACTCGCGCCCGCGCACTCGTTTCTTCTCCGCATTTGCGGAGAAATAATTGCGTTCGTGTAGCTAAACGCCGGTTATTTGTTTTTACGGTGGATGATAAAACGCTCGTTCCAATTAAGCCGTAATATATTTAGACCATACGTTTGTTTAATATATCGTCTCGTCCCCACGTTGAAAACCGTGTACAGACTAATAACGCTAGTCTCGTTAATTCGCTCGTAATATCGAAAATGATTGATCTACGTGACGTTTCGAGGCTTCGAAGGAAACCGCGGTTCTAACGCGAACAACTCGAAAGAAAAATGGGCTGGCTATAAATTAACGTTTCTCGGTCTCTTTTCCGGTCCAAGGATTCCTCAATTTCCATAAACGTGTGTTTAGCGACACACATATTTTTCAATTAGAGAACTTCATCCACGCCCGTGAATCATCGCACAATGAGCATCTGTCGTTTTAATTAGTTTCTGCTTAAACGTTACAATCGAGTGGGAAACAAATTGGAAATCTCCACGTATTTCTGCTTCTTAATTCGAAGGAAATTTAAACAAGTTTGGTATCTGGTACGAAACGTGTAGAAAATTTTCCAGGTGAAGAGATGCTTATTTTCGAACTGGTTGCTTCTGCATTGTTTATAAAAAGATTGAAACGCGTGTTTTGTACGCGATGCCGAAAGAAGATAATTATATTGCAAGTTGTCCGTTCGGAATTTTTTGTCATTCTATTTCATTGTCCAACGTTCGAACTAAAATTTCTCATTCGTCCATTGTACAAGCGAATATAAATTCGTGAGAAAGGTCAAAGGTGTTCGAAAAGCTGGAGCTCCTTTGTTCGGCGCGAAGACGTTTAGAAAACCGCGATAATTACGCGGTCATGCATATGCAAACGCGGCAAATTGCTCGTAATAACAGTGGTTCGAACTTTCATCGAGCTCTATTTATCCGGACAAAAATCTCGCGGCGAAACGAGCATCGTTCAAGGCTGATATAACGCGCGGCTGATAATAATTACTAGTTGTTATTACAGTCCAATTCGCTGGTGGGTTACGGATACGCACCCATTCTAATTACGAGGCGAGCAAGCCTGGCTGATTCATATTCATATAGAGCGCCCGGTGAAATTTTATGTGCGCGCCGCGGACGTTATAGGCGGCTATCTTAGTTTATTAGTTGGCGCGGACTTCCCGTCGATGCTAATTCACCTATATCAATCCGAGAATTTTGCGGGGTTATGGTGCAGAGCGAGGCATGACGAGGCCCTCCTCGCCATCACCACCTTCAACCAAGATACGTGGCCGAGTCTAGATTACACGCGTTATTCTATATTACAACAAACATTAAGTTGGTAAAATTGATATTTTTCGAAATTTTCCTTTTTACGACGTGATATTGCGTATCTTCCGTTTGGTTGACAGGTTAATTTGTTATTTAATTAACGATGGACTTTTGTGAGGTAATTGCTTTTTCCTTGCAATTACCAAGAACATGTATATGTTTGCTTGTATCATAGAATTAATTAAAATCAATTAAAATTATTTATACATGTTACAGTAAGGTACTCATTAATACGAAGCAAAACACTGCTAGCGCGCGACTCTTGTTCCATTCGAGTCGAGAAGAAACAGTTGAAAGATCTGCAACTTCACCTCGAAGGGATATTTCAAGTCAAGTAATATAGCAGGTACATATTACTAAGTAGCTGGAAGCTACTTCAAACAAGTGACTTGACTGATGAGAACAGTCGTAGAAACTTGGAAGAGTATGTATTTCATCGGTACATAACAGGTTCATGCTGGTGCACTGGTTTCAACATGTTTGAATCCATGTAACTATACCAACAGTCGTCATAGAAACAAAAGTATTAAGAGATACCAGGAAATAAAATGAAACACGCGAAGAAAACAGGACAAATAATGGAACTAAGAAAGAAAATTAGATAAACTCTCAGTGAATGAATCGATGCCGCTTTTAAATAAGAAAAAGATCTCGAGAGTGGTCCCTAACGAACATAAGCGTTCTTCAAAGTTGGACTCGTCAGGATTCATCCAGAGAAATGGGCATAGAAAGAGAGAAGTTTGGCGAAGGTGGCACAGCTGCCGTAACTTCGGCCGAGTAACCCGAGACAGTATCATCGCGATATAAATATGGCCAAGATGGTATCGCTGGTATAACATAGTGTACGCGACGACCTTCTAATTCCTCGGCAGGTATGCGCGCGTGCACGTGCACACGCAGCCTAGCCGGCCACAGATATCGAGTGTAACGGTGGTATATTAGCCGAGAATTAACGACCGCGGTAATCAGCACTCGCCTCATAGCGTTCGCCGCGTTACACGGCCAAGGTTATTAACACTTGCACGTCGACCACCCTGGATTTACCGTGGCCTCCCCGTGCCGCGCAACGATGTATCGCCAGGATCCTCGACTCCATTATCTCGGGGAAAACGCGCTAACTCGGCTCTGCTGTCTCTGCATAAGTCGAATTCTCCTCCCCCCCTGGCGAGGGCAAAGGAAACCGTGAAACTTTGGGAGAGATGACTTAGACGATTTTTAAATGGTTAAAAATGAAATTAGAACGGCTGGTAATTTACTGAATCTTTTATTTGCAAGGTCAAATTCAAGAGGGAAACAATAATTCTATTAACGAAATATGGAACAGGCAACGAGGGAAAGTTGAGAAGGCGGAAGAATAAAGAATTTGGCGGAAGAAAATCGAGACAAGCGAGTAGAATAGAATAAACTTTTCAAGAATAAAGAAACTGGCGCGAAACGCATAGAGGCAGAGGGAGAAAAATAGAGAAAATTCTAATTCTCCAGTGAATGGTCCAAGAGATAAAGGAAACGAAATTAATACGACCGATCGAAAGTCGTCGAAGAAGACCCAAACAAACATGCAGTGGGCCATCCGCTGATACTTTCTCGATCTCAGTTCTCGCTCCATACGTGAACTTCTCACGCGAACGGAGGGCGAGAGCGGATCGGACGCACGCACGAAACGGCACGGCATGGCACGGGGCTTACGATCCAACAACGGGGCGAGGATCCATCGGGATCCACGATAGCGGGGGCCACGGCCTCCAGAAGCTCCGCGTTCCGTGAGGCTACAGCACGCACCACGCCAACACGCCATGCCGCGATCAGCTGGATGCCCGGAAGGCTTCTTGCCACTACTGACCCACTGAACGAGACACCTTTGCATGAGTTCGCTCGTTTAACTTCACCCCACGCTCGCGGCCGCTGCTAACACGCGTTCCCAGAGACCAGTCGACTTTTCCTTTGAGTGCATCGATAGCTATTCGTTCAGAACCACACGAGCTCACCATATCGAGAGAGTTAGAGCGATTCGAGGCTCAGAGATGACTTTGTTCTGGGTGGAATAGGTGTTTTTGGTGTCCGCGGTTGGTAAAGCTTCATTAGTTGCTCGCTCAGAACGTCCAGAAGCTTGGACATTGAGCAGGTTACGGTGATTTATAGATTTCTAGTGATGAGTTTGTTCTAAGAAGTGAGAAAAGTGACTGGTTGTATAATAGATGTTGGCGTGATGTTTATGGATTAAACGCGAGTTAAATATGTAGAATGATTTAGATAATGTTTCATGAAAGATCTGTTAGATAGTTGATAAATAGAGTTAAAACTTACAGAGAGAGAAACTTTGATTACTCGAATTCCTCTAATGATTCCTACAACCATAAGGAAACTAAAGAAGCATTAAAATTGTAAATTTCCATCCATCAAAGGATCACAGTACGGTATCGTAAAGAAACGGACTAGGGTTGAAATGAAACTAGACAACGAATCGCAATTACATCGTAGTGGAAGCAGCTAGGTTACATGCGATGTGTGTCGAGCGAGTAGGTATATCCTGGCGAGGAGATGATTAGAACTGCAAAGTGGTTATTTGCACGTGTGCTCATCCGATAGCGATCAATTACGGTGCGTAACGCAACTGTTTTTACACGCCTCTCTTTGTTATTGTTGCAGTAGATGTAGTCAAGAAAAAGCTTGTACATGCATATTTCCGATAACTTTCTGCTACAACACGATTCCGGTTGTTACATTACAGATTACTCAAGTCTGCACAAACGTACCGCTGCGTTGGTTTCACGTAGTTCTTTCATTAGCGATATACCTGCTGATATGTGTGCACGTATCATTATGTAGACTTACGAAAGTATTGGTGCCCTCGATGAAACCTTTTGCGAATAGATATATCATGTGTCTTATGAGAAACGTTTCGAAATTTCAGTAGCATTGTTATGCGACTCGACTATAATTATAAGATATGTAGTGCAAGTATATAATAAATATCTTGTGACTTTTATATACATTTCTAGATTGATTTCGTATTTGGCCGACATAACTAAGATACTCGTGTCTTATTACAACGTTAATTAAAATGTTTTATATAACAAGTAGTACAATATGGACATGAAAGTTTTCTATGGCAAGTGTAGAAATACTTTCGTAAGTACCTGCTATCCCTATCTCTCGCTTACATCTGGTTTGATTAATTCCTTGGACGAGTTAATGTAAGTGTAAGTTGGTTTAAGGGAATGACGTGGATTCGTCGATGTTCGAAGTCCAAGCGCTGTTGGTTGGCAAATTCCGCAAATAAATCAGTCGATGCTCTTTATCATGAACCTACCCGAGGCATTAATTTCTCATTACAAAGTCATTTCACCGTTCAGCCTACAATTTTCAGCGGGGATTTCCATCGCAAATCCGGAGGTGTTAATTATATCAGAGATCACGTATCTTGGAGGCTCAATTAATCATTTCGCGTTATCGTGAACGCGCGGAAGCCTGGAAAACTAGCCGAGAGTCGATTTTAAAGAACGGGTAAATTATAATGATTACGTTTTGACGATTATAATAATTTTCATGCGGTGCACCGCGGAAAAGAAAAAGAGGGGAAGGGAGAAAAGGTTAATCACTTCCTGTGATAAGCGAACAATATCGGTCGTGTCCTGTTCAACGGCGTAACGAAAAGCGTTGATAAATCAAAGACGTTTTGCTTACACATCTGGATATCTAGATCGGGAAAATTACGCCACACATAGGTATAGAGGCTTGACCGCGATGATTCAGTTAATTACCGGTTTATGCAATTAATGTTTTTAATCAACGCCGGCCGCGTCAGTGTGCCACTGCGTTTCATAATGATAATAATGACCGGTGAAAGCGCGCCCCGTGCTTTATGCGCAACTTCCGAGGTGCCCACGGGTTTCGACATAATCGCACACCGCGGTGCAACCATCCCGATTTTTAGTCGGTGATATCTTAGACGGTAATGATCTTTTTACGATCCTTGTGGACCTTCTATTTTTAATCATTTTCTAAATTAATGGAATTAATCGTTTCGTTACGAACAGCGTATATAAAACACGTTTTATACTTTGGCTCATTTCGACTATAAAAGCTAAGTAAAGGTTCCTTGCTGTTATTAACACGTACGATTCTTTATTGATATAATGAATGCCATTTTGGTTGTATCATCGGCCAGAGGCTGTACGTAAATTTTAATTACTCGGTCAATGTCTATAATTATACTATAATTAATTCAATTTGTTTTGCAATTTAATTCTAATAATTATAGCTACTCTCGGAAATTTGCCGTGAAGTTTAAATATAGAATAAAGTTTTTAAAATGTGTAATACTTCACCCGTTCTATGTTTCACTATGTTCTTTATAACGTAGGTAGCATCATATTGATTTTAATGGAAATTGCTTTGACATATTGGAATACCAAAAGTGCTGTCTGCCCTTTCTCTTACGTAACCCTTCGAGTTACCGAGAATCCTATCAATTTCAAGCATCGATAACAAGCATTTCTAGTATTCCATTCCGGAGTCGAAGTAAATTCGATTTTCCTTATTTGAAAATTTCAATCATAAGATTAACTCACGGTGTAACCACACATCGCGCTGATATTACGGTGGAAGGTAATTTCAATTCGATTACGAGCAACACCGTAGATCGACTGGTTAGATAAGGTGTACAAAAATCGTTACAAGAAATATTTATTACGGCGAAGCGCCAATGGAACGGAGGGGTGAGCAGATATTTACGAGCGGACGCTGTAGGAAGGGTGGGGCATTTAAATGGGGTCACTCATACATCTCCGTTACCTTCGAAGACACAAAGAAATTCATTAGAACAAAAATAACACCTTGCACGGAAAAATACTATGCTCTTGGAAGCTATCCCATTTTATCCTGATACTTTATTCTATACACTGTGGTTCTCTGTAGACTCGTAGTTTTTACGAGAAGAAATAAAATCAGGTGTTTCGTAATTCAACAGAAATGTCATTCTAGTCGTCGGCCAAGAGTCCAAGAATTCAACGTTGAAGTGTAATATTCAACAACATGACTGTGTCAAAAGGGTGGATAAAAGAAAGTTCCATCGGGGTGCATAAGTAAGCGGCTTAAAAAAGCGAGGCTCACCCTTCGACTTGGAACTAGCAACATTGATAATAAATTTTCCCAATAACGTCAGCCTTAGGTATTTCTTAATATCGATTTGAATTATCGAAGATAGAAGAATATATCCATGAAATATATTTTTTTTATGCAGAAGAATCGCCGACAAAAGTTATCAATATACGCTTAACTTCAAGAAATTGCAAGGTATTCGCGAGTCGTAAAAGATTTTCGTCGAACGTATAAAAACCAGCAATAAATCTTCCGAAAAGTCTCAACTTGGATTGAATTTATCAAGATCTCAGAATCTTGCGAGGTGTGCAAAAAAAGATTTCTGCGAGTACTAGCGGACAATATTTTTACCAAAAGTGGAAAGATCAACAATAAATCTTCCAAACAACCACAAGTTCGATTGAAATATCGAGGTCAGACTCGTGCAGGCAAAAGAAAAAGGTCGCCTTCGAGGACGACCATGAAATACTTTTGCAGAAAATTGCTCTAATAACGAAAGGAACGGCAGGGCGTTTAAGGCGCGTCCTCCCCTATGCAGGACACGTTTTCAACAGGATGCAATATTTCTGATTCTTCTCGCAGCGCGCAGACGTTCTCGCATCAATCTCTGGCTTGGAGGCAGCGGCGATGAGACAGAACCTTTAATCGCTCGTCAAGAGTCGCCCGATTATTTAAAGGCTGGGCCCTTTTGTGACGTCCGGCCGGTCCACTGACTAATAATCGTCATCGATCAACCGGTGACTTCACACGGCGCATTTAATGCGCCGTGATGCCGTCATGATACGCGTACTTTGGATTAGTTCCACGATCAGAGGTCACGGCCATGCGCGGTCCCATTCGGAGTCGGCTCTTCAGACGATTGCTTCCCAAGACATCCGACGTTATTTCTCCCGGTGCTGAGTGCTCTGAGAATCTTCAGACGCCGAGATCAAGTAGCTTTTTTAGGATAGAACCATCTACAGGCTGATACAAAGTTAACCATAATATGCTGCTGGATAAAAAGTAATCGAACCTCTCAGGATTCTAGATGATTAACACTGCTTTTTGCAACTTTCGTTACTTGTGTATCGTTGATCGAGAATGGTCAACCTCACGTTTTACTAACGTTAATTCTTAATTTCATGACATAACAATACCTTATTATTATTGTTAGATAAAACAAATGACTTGCTTCTATAACAGCATTCGCCGCAAAGACATAAATAATGATGAATTCCCAGATGAGCTTACGAAGGAGCGTTCGTAACATCATCACTTTTCTGTACCTTTCGATTCATGGGGATGAACAATTCTCCCTTTTACTCTTCAACCCTTAGCATATAGACCTTCTTACGAATGTTTTTACATGAAATTTCAGCTTGTAGTTTTGTGCCATCGTGTATTTTATTAAAAAGTCTGTCAACTCCGATAATGGACAAGGGAAAGCTTAAAATTGATACACCATAAATTTTAGTAACGTATGCGTTAAACATTTTTCTTTCGCTACACTGATAGTAAGCCATCTACTCCGTGGCACGCATTATATTTATTCCTCTTACGGTGTCTTTCTACAAAGATTCTCCAACATCCGTGCGTACAAGATTTGCCAACAAAACGGAAGCTCCCCTCTGGCATCACCCTCCGCTGAACGAAACACAGAAAACTCGTTCCAGGGAAGTGATTAGCGTCCTTAATGACGAACGTCGGTAAGGGTGGTTTTATATACGTGGCGGGTCAAACGATGAACGTATAGAAATATAAATACGTCGTTTCTCCCGGGGGGTGCGGGGGGGTGAGGGCGGGGAATGGGAGCACGAGGGGCTGGCAGGTAACCACAGGGGTAGCCGAACGAAACACGGGCTGCAGTGCCAGCCCGTGTAACCGACACCAGTCATTCGCCTCCCCTATTTCACCACCATGTTGTGCCACTTGTGCCCCCCGCCACTTGGTCCCCAGACACAATCCCTGTGCTACGTGTTCTCTCTTTTCGTCTGCTCCCTGACGTACGAGGTCCTGTCCCGGCTTTGTTTGAGTCTACACCACTGAAAACGATACGTTTGCCTTTCCTCTTTCGACCGTCGATGGATATTTAATTGGCTCGCGTGGCAGTCAATGGCCCGAGTCCACTGGCTAATCCTCCGTTTTGCGGATCATTCGATCTTCCTGTGTCTCCCCTCGTCGCTTTCTATAGACGTTGCTGCGAGTCGTTTAGGAATTGGACATCTTCCGTTGGAATTGCGTTTCCTGTGGAAGAAACTTCTCTGTTAGTTGTGTATTTTGTTGATTACGCCATTGCAGATGTGAGGTGGAGGTGTTCGAGCTAGATTCGATATTCTGCTTCGGTTGATCTCTTTAAATTTTAATATAGATATAGTTTAGTAGTTTAATATACATATAAAGTATGGCCTGATGTAGTTTGGTAGTTTGATACACGTAGAAGACGTAGTCTTTTGTGCTGTAAATTAATTTGGTAGAGATTACGTGGATATATCGGTGGAGTTACGAAAATATGAAAATTTATTCAAGTTCCGGACAGGTTCTAAAAATAGCTTATTGAGTTACGCTAGTTGAGTATGAATCAGTCGGGATGAAATGTCAAATGCTATTTGGACTGCAAAGCGAAGTCTCTAATGCGCATGATCAAGTAAGTAGATAGACGGTAACAATGCGCCACGCGGATCTTCTCTATTATATGGTCCTACATAGCATATTACCTTCTCTCATTGATCTAATTGGATCTTTATATTAGAATACAATTGGAGATATATTACAAATCCACCTGTCTCCTACTTTTTCATTTTTTACAAGTTCATTTTTCCTCGTTCAAATAGTTTGTTACATAGTTTTGCTTGCTTTACTTCCCACGAGTAACCTGATTTTTCGTTAGAAATTCCAATAATATTCTACAAATTCCTCCGTCTTCTACAAATTTCTTTTATTTCATATGTTCCAAGAAGATTTCAATCTACCTGGATGGAACGATATATCTTGCATATTTTACAGCTAGAAATGTGTGAACCTTCGTTAGAGGCTCGAATAAAATTCTAAACACCCTCTGAGTAGATTTGCCGGAACAGTCATAAACCTGGTACTATGTATCATGAAGCTCGGCTAATGTATCTAGCAATTGGTCGCGTAGCTGGCGTCTAAAAGCTAAGGTTCTGGAAGTAATTTCGCCGGTGCTGTCCGCTAGAACAAAGGCCTGGGAATTAATTAGTAGGCGCGTATACGGCGAGTCCCCTAGAGGGCGCAGCATATGGCGCGATCGCATCATCGCATCACCACCTGGCCCTCCCTGTTCCCTTCCTTTTTCTTTTCGTTTCTCCTCTTTCCCCCTTTCTCTCTGGCCGTGCTGTCCGAAGGGGGCCAAAATGTTGTTGGCTGGATGGACAAACCAACGGTCGGACAAAAAGACTAGCGGCGAATCGACAGGGGTTGCCGGCCGCAACCCTCTTTCCACTCTCTCCGCCGCGATGTTCATGACCCGTGAACACCAGAACCAACGGATTCGACTTTCGAATTTGCTTTTCGTTTATGTCGATAGGTCTTTGTCGTACGATACCATGGAAAATTAAATTTCGATAGGTGAAACAGGAGGAAGACGCAAAGGATGGAAGAATTTTATAGAGTGAAATAAAAAGAGGGTGAACTTCGATATTGAGGTATATTTTTCCGGGTGGTTATGATTAAATAGAAATTTGTCTTTCCATTCGAACATTATATAAATTATTATACATTGTGTAAATGTTTGTTCAAATGTCTCATAAACATGCGATCAGAATTAGTGTCTGTATTTTCCAAGTTGTTGGAAGAGAGGTGCAAAAATGTGGGTCTAGTTCAGTGACGCTTCTGGGCGCGGCTTTGTCCTGTTGTGCTTGCCTGTTAACGGAAATAGAAGTTAATATAATGTCTAAAGATACCATCGCGTCAGGAGTCGTGCTTCCACGTGCCATTTCTGTATTATAATAACAAACGCTAATTACTTGCAACACTAGTGGAAAGATATCATTTTCGTATAGACTCGGTCAACTTTTCTATCTAACGTAGCGCAAGTTGTTTACGCTATAACTGTTATAATTCATTATATCAGCGCAATCGTTGCAAAATAATCGCAACAAATATTTCCTACATATATCGAATCGCAAATTTGCACGATGGAACGTTTGATAATCGGATTAATTGTCACGTTTCTTACGAGACTAACGTATTTGCCAGTGCTTATGGAAGTACTGTACATTGCCAGTTTCGACGTAACATGTAGGAAACGAAATTCTATTACTTTTTGCCCCAACAGAAGATCTTATATCTTTCTTCCTGAGTCACAAGCTTCCTTTAAAACGATCAGGATTTCCCACGTGAAAGAGGAAGCTCGTAGTTCCAATTTAAGATCGAATCAGAAGCAAAACCAAGTCGAGACTAGGAAAGATTGACGGTAATTCGGCCGCATCGTCTCGTTTTTAGAGACTCCATCCCGCTGTCTTTGGCGCGGCCGAGACAAGGCAGACCGAATCGCGGTCGTGGAGGAAAGGCGTCGTATCGATTACCATCTCGCGGCATGGCGTCAAGGTAAATCGCCGGGTATCAAGCTAAAATATGATGATCGTTGCTGATGATCGCCGCGCGAACGGTAACGAGCTCGCTAATATTCCATCAGCGTCGCGGGACCCGGACTCTCGCAGCTACTACGTTTCTTCCTCGAAACGGGAACAGAAGAGAGGCAAGGACGTCGGAGGCCATCGGTTCGCAGCGATTTCCCGCTTAGAATCGGGCAAAAACAGCGTGACGAATCGGGAGACAAATCAACCGCGACCGCGAAATCTCCCAGTCCAGACTCACGCGAGAGAGACTGATTTACGACCTCTTCTGAATTTTATAAGATTATAATTTTATCAGACAAGAATCCTCCGTGGCTTATGGAGCTCCTTTGATCGACCAGATGAATCTACGATGGTTCACAGTGGTGTAGAAAGTCAGTCGGAGCTCGAAAGCCACAGGGAAACTTGGTAAAACCTTTGTATTTGACTATCGACTAAGGACTAAACACTATTGGAAGAGAACACGATAAGTAGACTGCAAATATTTATGAAAATTCGTATTTTTATAAACACAAGCAGAAGAGTGGGATCCAGTCGGAGACTTGTTTCACCTGCCGCGTATTATTGGATATTTTGTATATCTTTGCACGTAACTGTCATTTTACTAGTTGTTTCTATTAAGCGGAAAGAATATAAGATAAAACGCAAGAAAACTGGGTAGTTTGCGAGGAATTCGATCGCATCGGAGATGTGCGAAGCTACAGAAGCGCATCGATGGCCCGTTGGTCCATCGCGTCGAGTGCACCGATATCTCTGCGGTTTCGTTTATTTTAAGTCGGACGGTATTTTTAAAAGCGTACTGTTCGCAGGCTCCTGGTCTGACCGCACGGAAGGTGCAAACATCGGTTCCTTATTCACTCACCCGGGGACCGGTGATGGAAGAAACAAAAGCATCAAGTAAAAAGGGGAAAGCGGGCCTGTCCGCTGGTGGCGCTGGTCCCGCTCTTGCTCCCAAAAGTCTCGGTCGTTTTTCGGGGGCCCGTGGTCGACGCATGAAAGCTGAGCCGCCGAACGCGGCTGCCGGGTTACGCTCAAAATCCCCTTGTCCGCTCTCGCTCATCTCGATCTACGAAAGGGTCCAAAGATCCCAAAGCGAAGAACGTCTCTCCCGGCGTGTATGTATGCACACGTCGCGCCGCCACGGCACGTCACTTTTCGCCGGTCGTTCTGCTCGATTCTCGAGCCGACACTCGAGACACACGACGATCGTTCTTCTTTTATTTCCTCCCGCCACGGACTCTCAGCCTCCTCGGCTAACTCTTTCTCCGTGCTCTCTCGAACGAAGAACAGCCAGATTTTCTGGAATTCGTTCGGTCTCCTCCCCTACCGCAACTTCTCTCTTTCTCCGTTCTTCTCCTTTCTCCCCTCTTTAGTTACTGCTAACTCTGGTGTTCCGAGTGCTTCTCCTTCGATGGTTTCGGTGAGTTCGTGGGAAAGCGGCCCGTTGATCGGCCTCGACCCCGTATAGATCGATCGCCGTGGCCTGCTCGCGGCTCGCGATCACGCTCGTTCGCCCGGAAGATCCGCCTGTCGGCTCGCTCCAACGTCGTCTACGCTTCTGTCCTTCTCGTCTCTCCCCTTTCCGACCAAAGTCCCTTCGCGACTTCCTCTCGGCAGCCGGACGCTTCAACGGACCACGCGAGCCGATCTCGATGATCTCGTGTTCCCTCGGCGAGAAACGCTGCTTCCATGGATTAATCCGATGGCTCAGCTAGGAGGAATTCATTGCGATCGTTGTTCGATCGAGCGTGTCAAGGGGGAAGGAATTGGTACGGGTAGCTCTGAGTTTGGCGTATTTCACACAAAGTTGGACGTAAATCTTGTTCGAGGAGAAAGCCGAGTTCCTAACTGAAGCAATGGTTGGTAACTTTTTGTTGTCCGTTGTTACTGTTTGCTCGAAACAACGAAGAAGCTGTGACGAAACAACGAAACGTCAGTAAGGATGATAGAGTTACGTGGAATTAGCGTGAAATGAACGCGGTATCGGCGATTAGAGATTTCGATGGCCGCAATATACGAAACGTATCTTCCAATAGAAGATCCATGCAAGTATGTAGATGTGAAAGAAAAAGAATAGCAAAACGGGCGACAAGTAGCAAGGATGATCATTAATACAAATCGAGTGTTTCTCGCCGCTTTTATTTTCTAGTTATTTTGTTGTAAATCTGTTATTTCTTTCGTGTAATGTATAATATTAAAAGGCTTTCTTTAGAATCGAAATTAACATAGAGTTATATTTGTCAAAGTTTCCCATTAAATATAACCAGTACGTGTCTTAATACTTACGACAGGTATTGTACGTTCCAAAAAAAAGACATTGAAAGAGATTCGTTTCTTTAATTTCACGATTTCAGGCATGACAAACGGATTCGAGGCAAGGAATGTCGCGACGAAACGAGCAGGCTAACGGGAGGAAAGCCTGAAAAACGGGTTAAGGCGACACGATATCGCGTTTCAGCCTCTTCTTTGTGCTCCCTCGCCGTCGCTTTTCGAGAGTTAACGTCGATAATATTTCTTCCGATAATAATATTCTTCCATGGCAATAGGCGTGTAAAATGATTCGCTGTAAATCTATCATCTACCTGGGTAGCTACCTCCATGGAAAACACCTGGTGATATCTCACGGTATCTGCGAGAGAGGGAGCCCGGAATTATGTGTTCTTTCCTGAATATTCGAAAGAGCACAGCTGTGTACGAACCACGTGGCCATCGGTATCGTCTAGCTTTATTTCAGACTCTCGTCTATTCGTTGATTACCAATGATCGAGCGATCAAGAAGAGCAGTGAACTGAGGATGTGTTTATGAGGTTGATTTCGCCGGATGCAGAGACGATACTTCGAGGCTTCCTCTTGTGGGAACTGCGCTGGTGACGAGGAGTTAATGCGTTGCAAGTAGAGTGGAAAGGGATTTTTTAGGACTTACGACAACTTTGGATTTCGTGATCGTGGATTTAATTCTCGTCGTTTCGCGTTTGGAGGCAACCATTCATCAACGCATACACGTATTTAAATTTCAAATACAGAGACTCAAAACATGAAAGCTGTTAGAAGCTTTTGGATGCAGAAGATTACTTTCTCAATTTTAGTATCGCCGAATATAAAGTTCATCCCAGGAACAAAGAACTGTACGTCTACAGTTACAAGGTATACTGTCCCTTTTCTACCAACGAAACGTTATATCGATTTCCACGTTTCATTTTCATGGTATCAAACTGTAGGCGTACTACGAAATGATACGAAATTTAATATACCCAAACCCGGATTGATCAGCGTGAAAATACTACAGTAAATACAGTAGCGTGCCAATGTTGTTTGCAGCCACCGTAAAACAAATGTCAGACGACCGTGACGGACCATTCTTTTTCTGCGTAATACAGCGCTAAGCGAATGAGGCTAATCCCTAAATTCCGATCAAGCCAACTCAGCCGAACTAAAAGGCCACGCCTGATCCTCTCGAATTGGCGCGTTTCGTTGTATTCCTAATCGCGGTCGCCTTTGACAGCGCCATTGCTCTCTCTCGCGGCGAGAGCCAGCGAGTGTAGTACAGGTCGTTTCACGGTGATTCCCGTGACCGATCCGAGGGTTGCGTAGCCTGAAAGACGATCACGGTCGTCGGCATCCCGCCGTGGCCAGGCCTCGTGTTACCTAGAGGCCTTCATTAGACTGACACTGATGGCGAATCGCCGCCACGAATCACGTAATCCCGACGGTGCCCTCTTTCATTTGGCAGATCGAGACGGGCCCTGAGTTTCTCGTTCACTCTCGTTTCGTTTCTCTACCAGCGTCGTGATTCCACCGGGCCATTTCACTTGAGGCGCAGCCTTTAATGAAAGGGTTCTTACGGGACGACGAGAAACGAGACAGCGTTACTCGACGATTCCACCACATCCCTCTGCTCTTCTTCTTTCCCTCACTTTGTCTCTGTCTTGCCGAGCTGCCCGGCTTCCTTCGCGAAAAGAGCCCGTTTCGTTCGTTTCTTGGCCACCACCAGGTTCGCCACTCAGGTAAGCGAGATCGTAGACACGTTTCACGAGCGTTCCGATTTCACGAGGTTTAAGGGGGACACCGTGGATCGATGGATTGGATTGTAATTGGATCGTTCATTTGCCTATCTAATTTAGATTTTGACTATTTCATTGGAGCGGTAAATATTTATAACGAACGAAGAGGACGAAAATGTTGGTCTTTGCTCTTCTTTTGAAATTATTTAATTACTTAATCATTTATTTTCACGTTGGTTCTCGGCCTCACTCGGAAAATTTGACTTGGAGCACGAAGGTTTTTCAATGAGATTCGGAATAAATCGACGAGTTGAATTGTTACCGGATTATTTACACGTCCAACGTTCCTCGCGTTAGAATATTTTGATGAGGGGTGAACGGTGGAGATCATAGCAGCTAAAGACATAAATGGGATCTTTATTTTCCTTGGATGTTCTTCGGCTATTTTCACCTTCGTTATCGACATCACCTGGTCAATTTGAGTTCGATCAAGGGTTCAGCAGGTCGGGAGCGCAGCTGTAAGGATAAAAGCAGCGCTAATCGCGCCTCACCCTGTCGCGCTAACCAGCTCAGCGTGTCATTTTCGTTCGTCACACCTTGAGCCCGGCCTCCTTGCTGAATCATGCGTTCAAGTATTTTGATTTCTGCCGTCTGCGTCATGAAACATCTTACTCCTCGCATCTGCCGGTCGATTTTTAAATTCACGATTGAAAGGATGAATCTCCCAAAGAGACCTCTTCTAAGAGACCTCTTTCGCGATGGAAAATCAATCGTCGCTTTTTCATGCTACGTCAGTTCCATTACCCAATTTATATAACTAGCGACTCGTCGTTGAATTGAAACGAATCTCAAAGAGATTCTATTTATCTTAAATATTCGGCTTTCGTGGAAATTTCTAACTGTGATAGGAATTGAAGCGGATTTTGATAAAATTTTAATGGGAAACCAGAAGAATTTGATAAGAATTCTAAGTATTTGACTTTTTGTAGAAAAGGAAGAAAAATAGAGATTTGTGGACGAATCAATTGTTGAGCTGGCAAGACGAATGGATCGCGGGTATCGACGGCGGTCGAATGCAGCTCGACTCATAAATATGCATCGGCGCGCGGAATTGATTCGGGCGACGCCACGAAATCCCAGGAATCGCCGGTGAAGCGCTGAAAAAGCGACGAATAACCGGAGGCGACGAAACTCGTCACGCTATGAAAATGTTAATTGTTGTATTTGAGGGGTAGTTTTTCCACCGCCTGTACAAAGCTATTGTATTTGAAAGCTTTCTCACTCATAGACACTCGAATCTCGATTTTCAATCTATTCGAAACTTTTAATACTCGAAGATTGCAATTACTTTAAAAATGATTGCTCGTTTAAAATTCTTAAGATCTTTAAATATCTTAAAACCTGAATCCTCAACATTTTTCTTTCTTTCTTAAAAGTCCTCAAAGGTTATTTGCCTTAGGGGCTAAATTTGTCGTTATCTCGAGCAGCGAAAGTTCACGTCGACGTAAAAGTCACCCCCATTTCGACACAGAGGAGTAACATTGGACGAAAAATGAAGAAAGTGAGAGAAGGGGCGTAGGTTTGGTCTAGACGATCAAAATGTAGAAGGTGGAGAGTAAAAAGAAAGAAAGAAAGAAAGGTAAAAAAGAAGGGGGCGCGAGGCTCGCCTATATGCTAATAGCGGCGCCCTGATTGGGGACGATAAACAAAGCAATTATACGAAAAGGGCGGTATCCCATAGGTACGACGGCCGTGGGGGACTTTGTTACGATTCCAGAAAGGCACACGTGCCAGGTACGCGGCCACGGACAAGGACAAAGTGGGTAGAATAAAAGCATCGAGAATTAATCCGACCGGCTGACTTCTGGCTAATGACTCCGTCCAGATCATAGGATGATTAATTCTTCATAATTTTGCTATTTCTCCCCCGTAAATCTAAGATTATCTGTTAACATTGTTGGTGCGATTCTCGTTGTATAAATAACTCAGATTTATGTGATTTCTATCAGATCTGATTCTGCAAGTTTGAATTCGACCACACAGTATCGTTTTTCAAATTTTATGATATCGTCGGCTATCGATATTAAAGGAGAAGGGATTTTCTATCGATCATGTACATACCACGTTAAAATGATTTATGACAGTATATAAGGGGATGGTATTTTGGAATATTCGTGTGGCTTTTTACAGGAATTCACGTTCGTAGAAAGTAACAGGAAAATTTCTGAAGAAATGGATATGGCATTCGAAGCAGGTCGAAGATTGTCAAAAACTATGAAAAATCAATTTGTAGGATTTTTGAATTATAGAACTGGTAATTCTCATAAATTGGAAACAATGAAGCTAGATCGTCGGGAAAGTAGATCGAAACATACGTAGACATATCGATTTTTAATTAGGATTAACAAGTTTAGTCGTTTAAATAGTTTCTACTTATCAACAAGACGAATAATTTACCTCCAAAAAATAGCGGGGCTCGATTTAAAAGGTAAATACGAGTTTGTAAAACGTAAGAAACAGATGAAGAATATCCGGCCGGTGGCGTGCGCCGCGTTAGGAGAAAACGAAGGAAGAACGAGAGTTGACATCAGCGGCGGTGCCATTAGAAATTCGCAACATGTGTTTCAATGTAGCGACAGTGCCGGGCATGCATCACCTCGCGTTGCCCACACTTCTCATGCAATATGAATGACTCCTGGCGCACTCTGTAATTACCAGCGCGTTTCATTAGGGCCATTAAATGATTCGCGGCATGAATACATTCCTGCTAATGCCGATTGGCGTGCCCGGATGCTCCCTACCCGAATTTCCTGACAGTTGTCCTATGACTAGGCAGAACCTAACAGATATTTCTTACCAAGATAACGTTAGAATGACTGTAGCGATGAACATGACCAATTCCGCATTTTTCATTGGAAAGTGTATATTTAGATTCTTGGAAATTCTAATAGTTTAGAGATTTACTGATCTATGAATCCCCCTCTGTCACTGTTCTCCAAAAAATACAAATATCCATATAGGATAATCAAAATATGGAAAATCTTTGAGAAATTCTTATACCTCTTTTAATATAGCCCTGTTGTATTTGTATAGCAATATACTAAACTAGCTGTCCACTCGTCGCTTCGCCTGCACGTTACTTTCATGAAAATCTGTATTTATTAACCACCGTTTGAACATTCTTTCGGCAGTTGAATTTCGAAAAACGATCAAACAGCTGTTTGTCTATTTTTTAACCAGGAGTTTGTATGCCGGATTTCACACCCACAACTTTAGCAACTCGTTGAATATGGGTATCGTTTAAAAAAAGATGGCTCCGTCTTTTACTTCTTTACGATCCAGATTTCCAAAAATCCTTTCTTACCCTATGCCTACGCCTCAAAAAAAAATATATAAAAAAAGCATCTGTATGCATATAGATTATAAATCCCCCACGAGTGTCGTCCAGTAATAAAATACAGAAGGCCGAAAGTGATACAACTTTAACATAATAAAAAAACTACGAAGAAGGCAGCGTCATGAATCTCCAAACTCCTTATTTTCTCTGACCTAAGCACGTCCAGAAACGGAATGGAAACAGGCCATCATCATCCGAGGCTGTCTGCGAAACGTTCGAAATCGAATACGAAGATTTATGTCGACCGGTTGCGGTTACTCACCGCCGTCCCAAACGATATTCCTGATGTTCGTCCGCAGTGGCTCGGTAGCCGGCCAAGGGGTTAAAAGGTGTCATTAATATCAATCGAGGGTCACGATTGATCCGAAGGTAAGGCAACGCCAGGCTTGATCCCGTCGAAGGATTTATAGATCTCATCGTCGGGGCGTACGGGAACCGCTGGTTAAAAATGCCTCTGACCCTTGTCGTTGGGTCTATATTTCTTGGGAATTCCCCTTTCTATGGATGCTTGCCACGTGGCGCCCCTGCCTGCTCAGCTGATTTCATCGTTCTCCTTTTCCGTAACTCACTGACCAACGAAAAGTTTCAACTTCCACGCGTGTCGACTCGTTGGGTAAAAGTTTGTCGCGTAAACCTTTCCGAAATCAAATTAATTCCACGTTCTGTCAATTTCTTACCTTCAATTGATGTAATTTCATCAGCGATCTAGCGATGTAGTTTCATCTAAGAAAAAATTTGATTTTCTTAACGTAGAATTTTCTTAACGTAGAACAGAAGAAGTCCACTTAAAGGAATAGAATTTTAATTAGTACCATGTTTGAAAGAAATCGGTACTTTATTACACAGTTTGCAGATCGTACAAATCTCTAAAAGTGTAAATATAAATGTATAGTAAATCTATATGTATAGGTAAACGCGTAAAATTTCTCTGAGGGATTTGAAAGCGTTTCAGTAGCTCTGGCGATCGAATTCACTTATCCAAACTACCATTACACGGGCTGTTTGTCCGCGAATGGCTTCGGTTAAATTGAATTCCCTCGTATATTTCTATTAATAAGAGAATCGAAATACCGTAATTTCTGATAATGGCCACGTTAGACCAGAGAATAGGTATGTGATTTCATTCACCGCGATTTCATGGACCATTTGCGACTTAATGGGCGACGATAAAGCGCGAACGAAGCTCCATAAATGCAGGTAGTCCTTTGACCTAGAAACGGTATGGCTGCAGGTAGGACCAGCCCCCGGGGGCTCACCCTGTGTTCCGCAAATAAAAGCGGTTACTTCGTGACCGGGTTTAATTAGACACTCCTCTAAATAATTAAACGAATCCACCAATCTTCCATGTAATTTTTATCCTTTCATTTCCCTTCATACCTTCACATCGTCTTTAAACGCGTCTATCAGATTTCGTTCCTAACCTTCCTAATCTCAACGTATGGCTACAATACGAGCCGCGTTTAGAAGAATTAGAACACATCGTAGCTTTATGGAAAACGCGATAATTCGTTCCAATTATAAAGGAAACAATCGATCAATATTCTGCATTCGTGCAAGATAAGAGTCTAAGAATTTGCAGTAGATGTACAGAAGAATTATAAGAAGAACACGATCGTCCCTAACAGTCTTCTGATCGGAATCTAATCCAAAAAAGCTTGGAATCAATTAGACACGAAACTCGGTGAAGTTTTTATATGCTCGAAGCTGGAAATGAATTCTACAATTAAAGAAGAAATACTATAGGGGGATTAATGTCAGAATTGGACAAAACAATGATGAGGAAATACAGTGGACTTGAGTAGCAAAATATTTAATTCTGTTGCACCAATTTTATTAATATCACAGGTGTCAATTTTTACATTGCATATTATCTTTTCAAAAATAAATTGGCGCCATAACAAAGACTAGAATCGTCCTGAGTAATTTTCTAACAAAATTACGTCCCATTGAAAATAATCAATAGCCCTTGCATCTTTAAACAATAGAGCACACTATATATTAATTTCTCTGCGATTTAATGCAATTTCGAGATTCGAAATCACCTAAAGGCCGCCAATTCTCAGCAGAAAATTACATAAAACTATATTACCAAACCCCTTCATCTGCATCAGAAATCCAAAATGCCGGAGTTCCGTGTGCCAAACGAATTGCATAGTGGTAACGCGAAACTTGGATACTCGTTTGCATTCGACCAATACTACGTACAGTACGAAGGACGTTCGCAACGATTCTATGAATTCGCAGTTAATTCGCGGTGTTGTGCGACGAAGATCGCCGCTATGATTCCCGATCAGCTGAGTGACGATTAATCATCGAACGCGATTCAAGACGGCCGAACAAGGGAAGGATATATGGGACGAAAAGGCGAAATCGTGGATTCGAATAGGCATCGATGGTAGTTGGAATAAGAAAAAAGATAGGACGAACACGCCCCAGTCGCTTTATCGTCAGAATGGTAGAAGGAAGAAGAAGGTACCAGGGTAGTCGTTTGAGGCCACGGGAGATCGATAAAGTCTGCCACCGAGAAGGTTCACCGCAACCCTCCTCGCAGGTTAACTCTGCCAGTCAATTGTTCTCTAATCGTAAACTTCTGAAATGGCTCTCGTCCCTGAAAATCGATTTCGTCTATGCCGACGAAACCGTGTAAACCGATCTGTTATCGTTTTCTCCCCATTCGCCGTTTTTCGATTCTCCTCAGTCGCGCGTAGTCTTCACTTTGATTACAGAGAATCTCTTTATCCTTTCTCGTGTCGTTTCGTTTCACCTCCTCTTGGTCTCTTAGTTTTCTTTCTCCTGTTTCTCTGTTGCAGTTAAATTCGTCGAACGATGTATATCTTCGTTGACAAGTATCAGGGCAGTTAGAAAATGATGTAAACTTCAAACGAGCCTCTCAAAAGTCAAACTGATCAACTCCACTTTTTATACAGTTGTCAATTTATCGAGATACAAAATTAATATTCGACGCCTCGATTCAGTCTTTATTTTTATAAATTTATTTATCACGAAAGAGACAGTACGAATCGTGGCAAATTCCAAGATAAATTTTAAAAAGCAGTGCCCTTAATTGCCATTTTTCTGTGGATTCCAATCAAGATTCAAACATTACTGGGAAATCATTAGCGTCCATGTACGAGCAACAATGTACCCGAAGACCTACTTTACGAGGAAAATTCTTCAAGGTAGTTCGGAGTTAAGATCGAAAATTTCGATTGATTGAGCGAAGTTCACCCGTAACGAAGACTGGTTGAGCTAGTAAGTAGAAGCTAGTCACACGTAACGAAACGTCTCGAGATAAATCAACAGTCGGCGCAAACATGTCCCGCGTGCAATTACACCGGTCCGAAATTATCCGATACGATCGGTCGCTGAATAAATGGGACGACCGAGATTCCACGAAAATTCTGATAAGCGACCCAAACTGAGCAATTAAATCGGATTTCTTCGCTCGCACCGAACCGATTCCGGCAAACTATCTCCGTTTAAACGCGGCGAGTATTTCGCGGATCATTGATTGTTCCAAAAGCGACCAACGTTTCCTAAAAAACAAAAACAAAACAAAATCTCGCGGTTAACGATATCGGCTTGACGTTTACTTCGAACGGTTCGCCACTTTCGTGTTAAGAATCAGTTACAATAAAGCAACCGTCTCTGCTGTGTACTTAAATTTGAATACTTTATTTCAAAGGAAGTATTTCACGAAACTTTTCTCTCAAGTGTATATCCTCCGAATTTCTCTGCCTTCGAGCATTTGCAATCAAAACTGAAACTTCCCAACGAAATTTAAATATCAAGCAGGTAGCTGTTTTTGATGAGTACATTCGTCATTCGTAAGAAGTAGTCGCGATTTGCTGTTTAAATTGCGATTTAGTAATTGCAGTAATAAAATTAAGAAATAAAACGGTCATTTCATTGCAACTTAATTCTATATTGTAACAGTCAGGCATTCTCTGTGTTTGACGAGTATACTCGTCGTTGCTTAATCTTGGCGACACATTTTCCAAGAGGTCGTAACAGCTAACTGGTTAACGATCGATTGATATTTAGAATTTTGCGTAATGTTAGAAGCGGCAGAATGGAATATAATTGGCGATGCGAAAAGGCGAGTTTTCACGTTGTGTGAAATAAACGCGACAGAAAGAGTGGAGATAAAGGAGAAGTCGGCCGAACCAGGCCTCGCAGAAGCGTCCAGGAAAATCGATACATCGGGAGGAGGTACGATTACGCGAGTGACTCAGGCGGTTTCCGGTGGACGCCATGATGGATTTAAGTACTTCCGGCCGGAGGCGCGTGCGCCAGCCTGTCCTGCCTGGAATTATCGGAGCTGCTCTCTACGCGCGGAGATCGAGCCCGATGTCGATGTCGACGTACGACTCGACTCGTATCCAGGAAAAATTAAGTTCAGCCCTTTCATTCTAATATTCATCTACCGTTTTGCCACAGATTTCTGAATTTTCCTTTCGACTCATTCGAAAACTTCATCTCACTATTCTAGCTGTCTACTAGCTATCTACTTTTCCAAATATATATACACATTTCTAAATTTCCTTTTGGATTCTCTTAAAAATTCCATCCGATTATTCTAATCCCAACATTCATCCGCAATTTTCCAAATACAGATTTGTAAATTTCTCTGTAGGTTCCCTGAAAAGCTTCTCTTTATTCCGTAGAATTTCGATAACCCTTTTCCTTTCTAAATTCAATCCCATACGATTCCAGTTATTTCGGTTAATTTTTATGATCAATTCAATCGGTGTCTGAGTTATAGTCGCGTGGAATATTATTTTCTTTGTAAACATTTCTTCGAATCGAGCGAAACCAAGTCGAAAAGGCCTAGAACTGGAAGAGGGCGGACGGGGAGGGAGGGACGATCGATTTTCCGATGCATCGTCGAGGAACGGCCGAGCGTTCTCGGAAGGAACGTCCGGATAGTCTGCAATCGGCGCGTAATTAAAGAAACATCGCTGGCCACGGTGCTCGAGCGGATCGATAACGATCGATATTGGCGGAGAAGGGATCAATCAGCCGGCTCATAAACCGACCTCGCCGGATTCCCATCCAGATGCATGGCAATTGCTCGAAATAAATGGAGGCCCCGCTTTCGGGGCACGTCATTATGCAGATGATCTCTCTTTGCTTCGCCTCATACCACTTTCTATCCCTGTGAACGTGCCCCTGTATTCATTGTCTAATGTGCCTGGTGTTTATGGACGTGGCTTTAAATTTCATGAGATATAGTGCCTATTACGTGCAATTTTACAGTTCGTACGAGGCATTAATTCTACTAGCAAATTTATTATTTATTGTCTCATGTGCGACTTTTGCTTTTTAACGAGAGGAAATTAAGGTATCGTTTAAAAATGTCAAACGCACCGATAATTATTTTTATTATTCAAAAACGAAGAAAGAAAGGAACTACATATCAAGAACGTGTCCTTGTGCAAGCGACGCAGATATGACGCAGCTAGCCGGTGGGCAGAAAGTAGCGGTAATAAATGTAGCGCGAAATTGGGCTTGAAGTATGTAATCGCGTTTCTGTTAGCCATTCTGTTAGGCTCGGGACAGGTGATGGCGAAGAACGCCGGCTGAAACCACTTCAGGGTGGTCCGCAATAGGACGCGATGATACTTTATACCTTTACCGCTTAACATCGTTGTTCTTTATTTTACTAGTCAAATAATGTTTCAACCAAACTTCAACACTTTACGTTTCACACATTCATCGCGAATTTTTCGTCGCTATTCTTCGTCGCTGTTCGAAACGGTTCGGAGTGTCTCTCGTTCTCCGGATGGTAGAAAGCAAAGTTACAGATCTAGACACCGGTGTGGTCCGAAATCGAGGAACGCGATGTTACCTTACACCTTCTTCGCGGCGCGCCGCGTCGGATATATACGCGCCACCAATACGCATCAACTACGCGACACGGAATCGTAAATACGGGCTCAAAGACATAGGGGCTCGTTATTATGATGCTAATGAGCGGGTCCAACCGCTGGAATCCGCTTGGAGAACAGATTCACGAGCGTCCAGGTGACGCGCTACGATAACGCGTCCTGTGGATTCTTTTCGATGCGAGTATCGCTTCCAGAATCGAATTATTTTTTTAATTAGATAGCCGCAAGTTTTTCTATATTTTCTGGCACGTGGAATTTCTCATACATCTTGCGACGTAAGGAATTTTTCCCGCAAAAGTTCACGTTTGGTACGAACGAAATAGTTTGATATAACAAACTATTTTGCTTCTACCGTAGGAAAAGATGACTTTTTTCTGTATGACTATGAAGGAAGTTCTTTTTATGATAACATTTTACCGTGGTACAAAAGTATTCGTATACGTATTTGCTTAATTTTTTACAAGATATCGTTCAATTAAAAAAGTACCGACAGATGAACTCGTAATGATCTTGTCTTTTCAAGAGTAGATATTATTCTTGAGGATCGATGCACGATAATAAAACTGGTGTTTGTAATTGGATATTAAAAGTTCGAATTCTGGTAGAATAAAAGAAAGCGTAAAACTCGTGGATGATACAGATCCATCGAATAAAACTACAGGATCAGGGAAACACGAAAACACGAAAACACGATGTGGTTGTAGAGTTGTCGCGCGTAATCCGCGAACGAGAGCTCGAAAGTTTGGTCGGCGATGCGTTCTTCTCTCTATCACGGACAGTGGATCATGCCTTTCACATCGGATCTCGCGCTTTGAGAAGATTTGCGAATTAGCCGGCTCGTCTTGTTATTTACGGTGAAACCGAACACCGGCCAGTGTATTCGACATCGGATACCATAAGTGGATTAGCTGTAGATCCGCGCGTCCATGCTGCGATCCACCGCGAAAGGTTTCCAGTGTCTTAGAACCCTGAAATGTGTTTCTTGCATGCTCACTCGTCTCGATTCTTCGTCTCTCTACTCCACCAAAAAACTATATTTTATTTATTAGAAACGGATTGTGAAAGCTGTAGATCGTTGCTTTTTTATTCGGAGGAATGTGGAAATCTAATTTTCAATGTCTCGAATTATTAACTCGATCGTCGACGATTATCATGAGGTATTATCGAAATTCGATGCATTGAATTTGAAATAGAGACACGTGGAGATTTGGTTGGAAAAACCCGAGTCTCGATTTCATCGTGTCTGATCATTGAACGTTGTAATTTGAAGTATTAGCGAAGAAAGCAACGCGTAGGTTGTAAACGTTACAAGGCGGGCGTGTTCCGTGACATAGAGACGGGAGCGTAGCGTGGAAAAACATGCGCGAAGGTGAAAGAAGGGAGAAGTATTATTCGTTCGAGGCACATTAATTAATGAAATTTTGAATTCGAGTGGTATCACGGTTTGCCGGCTGCCGGCCTAGCCCGTTAATTGCCGCCTGATTTAGTCCCGCGATAACTGGCAACCCCCGAGCCGAACTCACCCCACCGACTGCCGTCAACAGTGGACGACGCCGCGCCGCGACGCGCCGCTGACTTGAAATAACGATATCTCGAACACTCGACACGATATCTTTGATTCACGCGCCGGATCTTCGGTAATCCAATTTCTCTGCAAAAGGAAAAGAAACTCGAGTGCCGTGTATTTTTATCATATTCTCGCTAATTAAATAAAATATTCCGGCGAAAAATATTTATTTATACTGTAGGCTGAACATTTGTAATTTTAAACGCGAAGTTTGTTTTTAAGAATGTTCTTCTCTCTTAATTTATTCGCTGATTAAATAAGAATTATACGAGAAACTTATTTATATCGTAAGATGAATAAAAATTTTCTATCGAAGTCTCTCCCATACGATAAATTACAAACAAACTGATAGGTACTCCTTTATAGTTTTACAATTTTACCACAAATATGATAATCGTATGATTGGTAATTTGTAAAATTTCTCGATCCCCGAAATCGATTTTATTGTACAAGAAACTTTATTAGTACAGACAATTTATGACCTATGACTTGTAAAATTGTACTAGTAATATTAATATAATCGTGTAGGAGATTGCTGACGTTTGTTTGAATAACTTTCGTCTTTCGTCCTTCTTTCTTTCTTCTTTTTCCTCGTTATTACAAGAGAGATGAGGTATCAAGCTCAAGCAGGTGATTTCAATGCACGCATACGAAATGTCGTGCAGCAATATCTTCGTCCCATCGTTACAAATCGTTTTTCTATCGTGGGGCCAATTTTTATATACGTTGTACGAAGCAAAGCAGCTAATCAAGGATACACTGATTAATCTTTTGTGAGTTTTACAACTGAGGGGCGGAGATTTCAGTGATTTACTACAGTCGTAATCTTTCTACGATTGACTCGTTTGGTGTCGTATCTCTATTTCGCTTGCGGTGCATTAGCAAAGGTTCAGGCTGTTTTCAGTTGGCCTCCTAACGAGCTGCACAGATATTATCGTAATCAGACGCAAAAACGGTAATTTAGAAGTTCGTTAGAAATCGCGGTCCGCGTGAAACAAACAGCTGCTCAATAGAGCGGCACTTATGCGCGCTAAGTGGCGAAACATCTGCTTAGAAACACGTTCACGACACTTGGAAACGGATTTGCATCGTGAGGCATCGAACACTTAGAAACTAGGTGAATATTCCGCTGCTTAAATCCCGCTTATGTCGATCGTAACCTTAAAACGCCGCCATGGGTGAAATTTTAATTTCTGCGAATTCGCATACAATAATTTCTGCATTCTTCGTCAAACGTTTGATAATAACGATAGAAAAGTCGATTGAGTTTGTTCGATTTTATCGATTACTAAAGCGATATAAGAACGTTCTGCGGTGAAATCTCATTCACAATACCATCATAACACGAACGTTTCAATGAGAGATCGCAGACCATCCATTTGCAATTTTACAATGTTTCCTAATTTTATACAGAATGTACAATACGTCGTACAACGAGAAAATGATGCTTTTGTTCGCGCGTTTTACAAAGATTCCGTTAAAATCTACGAAATTTCTACGAAAACTTACAAACTGTTAACTTATCAGTGTTAATAATGCGAATTCAAGGGAAGAATTCTAAAGAGCGAGAGAGGTGTGTCTTCTTCAGCCTTTCGTTATACTACGTCGCGATGTAGTGGCTGATGTTTCCTGATTAACGCGCGTCTAATTTCGTTATACGTCGAGTCGCGTTCGTCGCTGGAAATTCCGCGTTCGAGCATTACACGCGGTTCATCAAGAATGACAGAGTGGGAAAAGAAAATTGCCGAGCTTGTGCGGGGGGTTAATTTGAATTCGGCAGCCGGCCTCCGGGCTCACGTGTATGAGCGGGCACGCGAACTCTCAAAGAAGGCAAAAAGTCCTGCCTCGTGGTACTACGAAACTAATTAAATTACAAATTTCATTTGAACTGTGTAATCGAATCAACCTGCACGCGCCTCGTTTGCTCTCAACGTTGTGTTCCCTTCTTTTCTTTTTTCCTCATTTTTCTGCGTTTTCTCCTTCTGCCACGATCTTTTTGAAAGGATTAAATGTCAGATGGTCCCACAAATTGAATAGAAGACTGGAAGTTCTTCGCGAATCCAGAAATTTCTTACGAAGTTGCTTGAAAATGCTGTCGCGAGAGAAATTCTACGCAGGGTAGATGTTCTCGAAAGCGGTATTTTAAGCTCATAGTGTACTACAGTTTTATTTGTTCGCCGTTTAAAAAGTCCCAGTTTAGAGTAGAGTATTACTTACACTTAGTATTCCTTTTATGAGCAGTAAATATTTTGACGTTCAAAATATGGACAATTAATTAATAACTTGTATATTAATAATTACGATTTGCAACAATCCCAATATACTTACGACTGATCATCTAATAATTCGTCAGAGCTTTTGGTTATGACTAGATGACCTAGTCTGACTTGTTCGTCGCATTCTACTTACATAGTCGCGTTTCTGATGCTCAAACAGTATTTTTGTTCTAGGGAATTCATTTTCAAACAAACGTACAAATAAATTCGTACTGTTTCTTTGTCTTTACATAAACCAAAGTTCTGATTCAGTAATAAAATTTTGCTCTACGCATAATTATTTATATGTTATTCTCCGTTAAATTGAATCGAATAAAAATAATCCTATTTTATCTCAGAGAAATAAACTAAAAAAAAAAAAAAATTGACGTATAAAGACAGAAGAGAACGTTGATCTATATCGAAGCGTTTTGAATATGTATAGATTTTAAACCCGCTGACAACAATTCGTCAATCGCTGAAACAGGTTCGGTGCTTCAAAATTGCCGCACGCACGCATCAGACGACTAAACAACGAACAATTTGACGGGAATTTCGATAATATCTGTCAGTGCTATACGGCGGTGTGTCGCGTTCGCGAAGGAATACGTGACGGACGTTAATAAACGAATGCCGCGGGGCCGATCGCTTTAATTTCTCAGTTCAAATAATGACACTTTCGTTTTTATTATTGCAAGCTGCCGCGATGTATTATTATTTTCGAGCGAGAAAGCACGCTTAAGCAAAGGAAGATGCACCGCCGATAAAATCTATAATTGCGAGCCGGCTATTAATCGATGGCTCGAACTCGCTCGCTGGATTTGTCTCGCATTAAAAGCGCGCCCTTCTTTTTCTGCATCGGCTCGCATAGGTACGCAATAGGTATGCAATCGGAAACGCGGCATTACACACTCTGTGTCATTAGTTGATCGACTTTGCCGTGATCGTACACGCGTTTGACTAATTAATTTCCATCGATCGCCTCTGATACATTTGCCTTTTTACGCTACTGTCGTCTTCTGGAAAATTTTGCCCGAGTCAACCGATAATTATAACACGTGCTTCGAGGTTCTTAGACATTTCGTAGAAGTTGCCATAAAACTCGCCGATAACACGTTAAATGGAGTGTTTCAAGTTTGTAATTGTAGCATGCTTTTGCGGAACTTTTTACAAATGAATTTCATTTTCCTTCTTTCGACGTCTCTTGCATTCATGTAAATTGCCATAAACGTCTGTGATCCGCTACCACCGAGAAAAGCCTCTAAATAAGTACAAATACGTTACACGCTATTTCGCATATTTATCAGATTTTGGGAAAAAGACGGCGCGTATCATTCTCCGAGATAACTCTGGAACAATGGATAAAGTCAATGGTAGTGAGGACGAGGCATTGAGCAACGGCGGAACCGTGAAAGCACGAAACTCAGCATGAACGTCCTCGAACGGGACAAAATAATTGCACACGAGGGAAGAAGAGTGCGCAAGACGGATTAATCGAAATTTAATGGTCGCCGCTCAGTGGCTTCGAGCAAGAGAGCGGCCAGTCACGGTCATTGCCTTGGCCAGTTCGTTTGCTAATTAAATTCGATAAAATCAGGCGGATGACGTAGGCTGGAGCTCGATCGCGAAACGGTCCGGATGATCGAGGACAGACGGCCCTGGGACGAGGGTTAAACCAGAGAGGCGCAGCACCCCGCGCACCAAGGGGAACAGCTTGCGTTCGTCCTGTAATTATTATAATACGGCCAGTTAGCGGCCTCTCCGACGAGGAAATGTCTCTCTTGAGGCGTGACTTCTCGTTCGGGGGGATTTGCTCGTTTCGCTCAGCGCTATACTCGTCCTTTGGGAAACAGACGACTCTAGTCGAGTGTATTCGATCGATGGAATTGTCGGAAAATATCTGTGCCGTTAGCTGGAATCTAGAGACTTTGAGAAACTTTGAGGATCTTCCACCTATTGTTGCAAGTTTACCCTGTTACACGGACGTGGAATTTGTTCGAATGAAACTTGAACCATCTATAGCCTCTTTCGAAATGGTATATTTTCGATCGAAGTAATTGTTACACGATTCGATGCACTTTCTCCATCATTTATTTTCACGAAACTTGTTTAAACCAACGTTGTCCTTGCGACTTAATGCCATGTTGTTAACAGCACTGCTGTTCCAGACTTACGAGAATTATAAATGGCTTGAAAATTAAAAATGTAATCTACAAATTCTTCGCTTCAAGTTCAATACCTCGGCCAAAAACACAAACTGTCTGTATCGCGAAGGAAAATCTACAAACCTCGAATCTTCGACCCACTAATTTACATAGAAAGCCTTAGAAGAGTTTAGAAAATGTCGACTCTGTCATAGAAATCCGCTTAGGATAAAAAATTCTGCAATTAGAGATTCAAGCAAGATTTAACAAAATTCAAAAGGTATAATCCTCGAACATATCCGATTAAAAATAAGTGGTCGAGGGACAAGAAGCGTGCTCGCAGTATTTCTACGGTTTCCGGAGAGATCGTTCGAAGATTGTCCGAAGGGGAGGAGTTTGTTGGTCCGTCGGCGGAACGACAATCACAAATCATCGAGGACGATCATGAAATCGCGGAGCACGGAACATGGAAACAGGGAGACCGGTACAAATGACCCGGGATAATGTATTCCCACCTTCCGTATTTTGTCAGGCTCGTTTGCGGCCCGGGACGTTTCGGTTAGCTGAAAAATTATGGCGATCCATTCTAGTTAGAACCGCGAGCAAGGGGGACGCTGTTTCTTCGGATTCCCGCAGGCTCGCGGACCATCGATGATAATACTGTTTATCGCTTCGTTGCCAGCTGCATCGAATCTCCGATAGAAAATCCAACTTGCAATCCTCTGCAACTCTTTTTCATCGTGTTTCGATTTGTTCAAGAAATTTTATCAACTTGAAGTTGGTGCGACGACGTACGAGTCTCTGGTTATCACGAGCCATGCTGCTTATCAACTCTATGTAAATTAAGATACGAAGAGAAACAAAGATTAAGATTTTAATTTTATAAAATGTACGTAATTCAATGTTGGAATTCGTGAATTTCGTATCATGCGACACGACGCGAAAAGATACGTCGGCGAAAAAACTCGTGTTATCATTATCGTTAGCAGTCGGTGTCGGAGAATATGTGAAATTAAGTATGTAGCGGTATTGGTTTTAAGATAAAGAATGCATAACAAGCGCCATCAGGACTTTAAAATGTCGGCTCCTGGGCTAACATAATTATCATTTGGAATATTTTAAGAAAGTGGAACCCGAACAGTTGGACAGCCAAGAGGACCGGCAGCGAAGCGAACAAGCAAAATACATTATCCTTAGCTCGATTGAACCGCCACGAGCGACGAACAAACGAGTGTTTGCACAGGTTTTCGAGTGTTGGCACATCGCTTCCGAATGAACCACACCGCGCAGAAACTTATACCTATTATCCTTGCTGCGTCACTTCCAGCGCTCTTTCCAAACGTACATCTTCCTTCGATTATCGTATAAAGTAAACAGAATCAGCGTACGAAAAATTCAAAGAATTACAGCCTACTCATCGATTCACCAATCTAAGGAAAATTCAAAAGGAGAGTGAAAACCTCGGAGTAAATAGACAATTAACTTGCGAAAAGTACAAAATCGTCGTACTCGACGAGAGGTGACGGATCCAAGAAGACCGGCAATGGAAATAGAGGAAGTAGGATCGAGTTTTAAAAAGGGACGCGAAAAATCATAGAACGCTCAATAATTCACGGATCTATGAAAAATTCAAAGTAAACTGAAAGCGCACGAGGAAGGGAGCGGTGTTGGGGGACACCGTTAGCGGCTAATGGAGGCACAGATTAATCTTGGCCGCGAGGTTTTAATGCCGTGGCCAGGCCTAACGACGCCCAGCCCCGTTTACCCGGACGGGCCGAAAAATTTAATTCGGTTATGAAACTCATTAGGTAATGTAGAAAAGGCACACGAGCCGCAGCCCGAAGCACGGTGATAAATGACGATGTCGTGTCGCGAGGCAGTATATGCCTCGCCACCGACAGCTGCCCTCCGCCGCTGGACACCGTGCTATAGCCGCTTAGATAGAGACGACGGAATGCATTAATACAATTTGCCCTCGTATCTACAGCTGTACGCGCTAATTATAATGTGATTTGCCTTTCGAGTCCGGTCTTTCGTGCGTCCGCCTCCCTCGAATTTTAGTCTTACGTTCTGACTCCGCTTGTCTCAGGATCGAGATCACGATCTTAAAGAGGGGCCCGGTGCTACCCAGGGGTAGTTGCAGATCGTTGTGGGTTTTAGATCGGAGATAGTAATCGTTCTGGTCCAATTAGAACCTTTTCGGTTGAGGTTGAGCGAACGAGGCACTTTGAAAAGTTCGCGGTTTGTACACGAGTGCAGGAAAGTGATCGAACACTTGTAGACAATTTCCATGAATATATATCGTTATGTGCTCGTAACACGTTGAACAGTTTGCCACTGTTGCGAGACACGATCATTAGGTAGATCGACGTGTAATATTAATCAAAAGATTGGAATTATTACAGGTATTTTCTGTAGATTACATAGAATTTGTTAAAAATTCACCTACGATTTATACGTTGTGTCCGGGGAAAGTTTTTCGTGAAATATCTCGTTAATGTAAAAGATGATTGTGGTGATTAACTTTGAATTATTAATAAAATTAGTAGATCCAGATATAATTGGAATAATAGTTTCCAATTTTTTAACAATAGCTTGTATAGTGTGTTCACGAGCTCAACGTTTGACGTTGAAACCATGAATCCATGATGAAACAGATAACGTTCCGAACAAATATTCTATCAATATAGATAGGAAAAATGTAAAAAGTTGAATCGAAGTATATCTTTCATCCGAATCTGGTCTGCTGAAACCTTCATATATTCTCAACATTAAAACAGTTTCTTGCTGGTCAGAGATTTTTGTCAGACGATAAACTGACAGGTATTTTATATTAAAAAATAAAACATAATTTAAGGCCTCAAGGTTGTATACTTACATACATTGTTACATGCTTACGTTTTCAAGTCAAGTCATCGGCGGTTAAATATTCCTCGTTTAACGAGCTATTCAGGGAAGAGACTCTATCTCGGTAGATTGATCGCGTTTCCAAGCATAATCAGCTTTTTACAAAGTAATTCGCGTCGCTCGATTACCATAAAATCTAGCAACTCGGTGGATTTAGTAGCAGCCTAAGGCTTTAAAATATTTTTAAAACATCCTGACACCGCGTTATTTATCGACTCTCTCTCTATCGTTCGTGTTTCTACACGTAAGTCACTCGCGTGGCCTACTTCGTTTATTATTACCACAGGCTCTGGAAAGCTCGACTATTATATTAGCGGAAAAAGTCGCGCTGTGAACGTCCCTCGTTTTTTAAGGCTAACATTCTCGAAATGCTGAGATGTGATAGCAACGAGAAGCCCGAGTTAAAGTTGAAAGAAATATGGATTATAGGCCAAACGATAACCAATGACGACCACGTCGACGATGATGATACACGACCGTGTCTGTGTGCGCCGTGTTTCCGCTACAAGATTGCGGCTTAAATCACCTTGACACGAGTCCATTGGCATTAAGAACTGCTTTCCTGCGATTCTTTTTTACTGTGTACTCGCCCGCGAGAGTCTCCTCTCGAATTTTCCCCGTTTTTTGATTACAAAAAAAAAAAAGAAACACTCAAAATCGCGATACAAATGTCCACAGGATATCTTTCCGAAAGAGAAAATTTAAGTCGTTCGGTTTTCTCCAATGATAAAACCGCGTCGAAGGAAAAATGGAGCTTCCGTGAGTTCTACGGATCTTGTCTAGACGAAAGTTAATTTCTAAGAATTTTAAAACTTCAAGAATCCTCGTATCGTGTAATTGTCCACGGAATAATTTTTCATCTTCGCCGTTTCTCCCGTAAAATTTACAGCTCTTCTGCCGAGAACAAAATTTTATCGGAACGAAAAAGATCATTTTTGACGGTCTCGGAATTCTCAAAATTCAGCTATCACGGAACAAGTTTACGAATAAGAAATTTATGCTTCCTACGATAAAATTCGATGCTCTTTTCCGTATATAGAATTTTGTCTGGAGAAAAGTCTATTTCGAAAAATAACATTTCCTTGGAATTCGAACGATATTTGTATGGTTATATTTCTCAGATACCGACTGAGCGTGGTGTAATTGATTGTATTAGGTTGTCCGGAAAGTGTCTTTCTATCGCAAGCGTGTTTTTTACAACAGTGCACCTTCGTACAAACGTGAAACCAAGTCTGTGAAATGTCACGGTGTTTATCCTAACAACACAAAATGGATCGTACGTAATTCAGCAAAATAATATAAAATAAAAGCCGTTGTGCGTCTATTATTTCTTCATAAAATGAAAGAAAGTAGAAGAAGTTCTCGGGCAACCTAATAATAATCGAAGTCGAGGCGTTCACAGGATAGTACGATGAAACAGAAAGTTTCTGATTGAGAGAGGACGAGAGAGGGAGAAAAAGAGGGAGAGACAACGCGATTCACGGTCCGCGAATAATTCGCTGTTAGCGAGCTAATTAACAATAGATACAAATTGGCACGTTAGTCGCGTTTATGACACACGCGCATGTCGTGCCGCGTGCACATTTCCTCCCGCGACGTGTAATCATTCGTAATTGCACCGGGTACGTGGTCCTGTTGCTGGCTATCCGCTCTAATGCCACGGCGAATATCAATCCGCTTTGTCATCAGCCCAGAATTTTTCCCTTTCAACTCCATACGCTTCGATCAAATCTTTTACGAAACATCAGAGATTAACGTCTTTGCCAATACGATGTTACGTGAAACTGTACGTTCGCGCAACTTTTGCTTGCCACAAAGTGAAATATCGAAGATCGAATCTGTGTTATTTCGTCTTCAGGAGATTCATGAAGCTTATCAGTAAGTACTAGATCAGTTAATCTCTTCGTAGCAGATATTCGTACCAAATAGACCAGACTTTTATGCAAATTTATGATTCCTATTAGACCGTGGATTTTTACGAATACAATTAAAACACGAAGAATTTAGAACTCTCGTCTACACCATGCTATTTTCAAAATATTTAAATATCATTCATCCTTCGAACAATTAACTTAATTAAAACACGAAGTATTTAGAACTCTCGTCTACACCATGCTATTTTCAAAATATTTAAATATCATTCATCCTTCGAACAATTATCTTTATCGTTAAAGATATTAGCTAAATAAGTAACTGTAGAGGTTTATGCAAATTGATATTGTAATCAGACTGGGAATTTTTATGGAAATTTTAATTGATACAATAATACCATTCGTAATGGCATTCTGCAAATCGTACCAAACGACTATTACGCTTTAAATATTTCCTACGTTTCCACGTTTTCCATGCGTTCTGTGCACGTTTGCATCTTTAATAGACCATAGCCATCAACGAGGGATCTACTTGTAATGAAATACAAGACAATACAAATACATAGTCGAAAGTTGGAACGAACGTAGAGAGACGTTGAGAGAGTGCGTTTCAGCCCCTTTGAAAAGGGGTTGTCGGACGTTTGAGACACGTCGAGTCCCGAAATGAAAATATAAATTTCCACATACGTATGGTTTATTAGAGTTCCTGTCTAAGGATAACAGTCTAGCCGGGCAGAGGGTCCGTTTCGTTGCGTAATGAGAGATTTTATCGCGGTTACAGGGATAGGGCGGGGCAACCGCACTCATGCATTATCACCCCACTTCTGTCTGACGGATTACTTTATACGGTCACTGTACATAGAGAGAGGCGGCAGGGGCCGGTCGCGAGCGGCCGTGTATCGTGGCGTCGAGCACTAAAGAGCGCTTGCGAAACTACTCTCTTCCTCGGCTGTGCTGCTGCTGGCTCGTCGCCTCGATAAAAACTGTCGGCGTCTGGCTCTGCCCGACGAGCGATATCAGATCGTGTATACGCGCCGAATATACCCCGCCGCGGACGCAATTTCTTTTCGCTTCGCTCTGACGGTTCGCGCCCGATGCGATTCGGGGGTTGAATACGTGCGTATACGTTGTTCCACGGACTCAAGAAAATCGGAATATCGACGTATCGTTATTGATTTTTAAAGGCTTTGGTTTTGAAGGTAAATCGTGTAAGAGAACTTTTACAACCCGAGGAATATATATATGTATAGATAGATAAAATTCGCTGAAATAACTCTATCGAGACTGAAATTAGAAAGCTTCGACGATGTTTCGCGTATACGTATCTCTTGTAACTGTTCGTTGCTTTTGAATCGAGGAAATTTCAATATTCACATAGTTTTGTTAATTTTCAGAATCATTGATTTCGAATATATTGCACGGCTGAAGAATGAAAAAAAATCGAAGAAACGCATTTTCTTTCGCTCGGTTTTGACAGAGCTTGCACCTTCTATGATTGGGCGAGAGGGGGAGGGGGGCTGAATACCCTGAAAAGAGCAGTATTCTTCGTCGAACAGTTGTAGAAGTAATGTTTCTTTCAAAGAAAAGTACAGAACGGTTTCTCGTATATCTGTCAGACCAACCACGAACTCCAAAGAATTAAAAATAAAATTCGAAGCGCTCGATCGTCGAATAAAGAAACACTGGAAACCACACTCTCAATCTACGAACATGGAAGGATGGTTTCGTATTACGTGGATTTCTATGGTTTGCAGGATTCGAAAGGGGACAGGAGCACAAAGGAGCGGCCGGGTAATTACCCAATTGGTCGTTGCTTTATAAATCGTCGATCAGCAACGCGAACGTATGTACGATCGCTCGTTACGACCGGCTAATAATCTCTCTTCATGGCTATTATCGTCCGACAGAGGCAGACCGCGAATTAACTTCGTTTCCTCCAGTTTCTGCCATCCAGCTACGCCGGAAAGTTGGTTGCTTCTCTCTTTCCTTATATCTTTTCCTTTTTCATCCGCGCGAAATCGCGTCCCTTTCGACCGTACCGCGATTTCCGCTCCGGTAACGCGCACCGGACGCGAAAGAATCGAAATCGCGGCCTAATTATTTCCACGAACCGGAGCCAGCGGTTCGCGTGAACCATCAAAGACCACGTTGCTAAGTCCTGGCGCAATCACCTGCCAGAAATCTAAACACCCTTCTTGGGAATCAATTATCCTCCTCTTATTAATTATCGCGATTGTTGTTGATTGAGTGGTTTGTGTATCGACAACAATTGCTTAATCTTCCTGCACGATGTAGATGGAATAATTCGATACAGTCGAGTAAATTACGAAGGGTGTTAAGTATCAGTTTGGAAAACTTTCGAGGTGTGATTCAACCCTTTAAATACAGCTATTCGTTGATAGACGATGGAGGAAAGATTTCGTGGAATTTCCGAATAATTTTACTTGTAACTTCAAAAAATGTTTTCCGTGTTTTTCTTCGCTAATGGTAGGGGTCGTGGAAATGCTCCTACGTGGAACGTGTTAGCCGAGCATTAACTAAAATTTCGTTGCAATAAACGCAGTTGGGATAAATGGAGTTCTACTGTGCTTTCAATGTCTAGTTGAGCAAAGCCGTGCCGCGAGGTCGGATAGGCCCGCGAGCAAAACAGATCACGGACTTTAGAACGGGCAATTAAAACGTTCGAGGAGCCTATAGATCCGCGGTCGAGATAAATAATGGCCGAAGAGTATGGCGGAGGAACGGCGGCAGCGAAAGGTCACGACACTATGGAACGCTCGCTGCGGAGGTAATTGGTTCGCGTGGGGAGGAAGAATACGCGATAATTGGCCGGGATAAGGGGATTACGAGGTTCCCGGGTAAAAACGCCGAGGATCGGTGGTTTTTCAGAAAGCTGCCAGGGACCGATCGAAAAAAGACTTTTTCGCGGTTCTTACCCGACGAAAACCACTTCGTCTCGCTGCTTATCGCGCGCCAGCCATTCGTTTTCGCGACATAATCAACCGAGAATTGTGGCGAGCGTGTGTTAGTGCGCGTGCCTCGCGCCTAATCTTTCATATTCGTTCGCCCCGCCAGGAATCTTGAAGGACGATGGCGACTTCTGTGTCCCTCGGTTGGCGTGCGATTCGCTTCCGCTCTTATTATTTGTCGAAGCTTTAGACCCTGAGGCCAGCTGTTAGATGATCGATCACCGGGTTTTTGGAAGAAAGGCAACGTGTTTGTAAATGCATTTAGCATTAGGAAGGAAGTCGTTGGGGGTTGCTAAAATGGGGTAAAATTTTCGGCTGGTTTCCTGTGAAATTGAATTGCTCGAAGAAATTGAAATTCCGATGGGCAATGCAAAAGCGAGAGAAGGAGTTCTTCGTCACAGTTAGAAACATTAATACCAGCTGGTTCAGTTTGTCCAGTCGAGAAATCGCTAAAAATTCGAGAGTATAATTTTTCAGTTCGAAGGGGAGACGTGCGTCGTTTTGTATTTTCTTTGAAACGACAGCCGATTGTTTTATGTTATATATTTAAAAAAAAAAACAGAAGTGACAGGGAAATTTCTATATCAAGTCTGCAACAAGTATATTTTACTCTACCTCGAGTGCATTCGACTACTTCAAGTGGAATTTACGTTTCGAGTCATCAGATTTGTTTCAAACGCGCTTCAAAGAAGCATCTACGTTCTACTTGTCGTGTATCATATTGATTTCTCGAAGATTTAAACAATTTTGAAAATGGATATTCGATATTTTAAAGCACTTAAAAGACGTGTACTTAACCCCAAGTATATCGTTAATTTCTCATTTTGGGAAAAGAAACTACAGCTATCGAAAGATACGTTGCCTGATTAGTTCGTTTTACGTCTATTTGCTGTTCTTATTTAGACATATAGTCCAAATAAAGTTTCCAACAGACAAGGTATTCCTGTTCCTTCGTCAGGATGACGGTGCGTTTCACGCAGGCCGACTCGTCCCGGCTCGGGCTAAGTGAATGGTTAAGTAAGTGATTATCTCCTTGAGCGTATAATCGATCGATGATTAATGGGATCGGCGTTGTCGGATGCGATTCCAATTAGGAAGCGTCCACGGCGATCAACGCGTCGATACGCGTGCCGCCGCTTGATTGTTTCAGTCCACGTGGCCCATGCGATGGGCGTGCCAACGGACCATTTTTAATTTCCTCCGTCACTTTTGCCAAATCGAACCATTCTGTCATTTTATTACCAGCGATAGCCATCCTGTTTAATATATCCAATTATAGAAGCATTCTAACCGGTTTAAGCAGGAGCTTCCATAATCACAACCTAACAAATAACAAATTAAATTTCTATTGACTCTATGTGCCACATAATTCACTCTTCTAAAATCCTATTCTTTAATATTTTGAATATGGAAGATACGTATTCTCTTCTTGTTTCTTTTCTGTAGTATTAATCACATTTGATACTAACTACCTTTAACCATTGTATCAATGTAATTGACTTTTACGTACAATCAGATACAGCTAATGGAGATGCAAGACTTTCGAACGAAGTGTTACCCCAAATTGTTAGGACTAAATTCTACTAAATACTAAATTCCTATCGAGCTATAAATCCTATGAATTATAAAATATAGACGAATGCAAATTAAACAAAAGAATAACATTGCAAGTAAGAGATTCTTAAGTAAAACTGTTGTACCCGGATGATTGACAATTGCGTACATCGACGAATTAACTCGTCTTCCTTTTCATCGCAATATCGAAGAAACTTCAAACAAAAGAACTCCCATAAAACGTCCTCTCGACAGCATCTGCTTTCTGTAGAAAATTGGACGACAAACGAATGATGGACACGTCCACACCCCATAGTCAACAGCTTGACTAATTCAATTGCCGTCACCTTTGGCTCGGTAAGCGTGTCAGACTCGAAATGTAGCCTAAATCGTTCGGCAAACAAGCATGACGAGTAAACTTTCGCTCCCTCGTGTGTAAGATCGTGTTTCACGCGTTTCGAAGCGTGCACACGAAGAGATTCACGCGTCCATGAAGGGCCGTACGCCATCGCTCCGGTTCGCGCATTCCGATTGGCCTCTGGCTACTTTTCATTCCGTCGTTTCCGGTCCAGTCCGTCGGCCTCCTCGCGAGTCGACCTTGCGCGAGGAAGTGCAATTATTAACACGGATCTCACGGACTCATCGCCGTGCCAATCTCTCGTTGTTCCACGGATTGATCCTAATCTACGGATGCTTTTCTTTATTTCACGTTTCTTTCAGTTGCGTTGTTTCGCGCAGTTTCCGTGACGTCCACGACACCTTTCTTCCGGCGACACATAGAACGAGCCTTCCCACGAGAGTCGCTCGAACACGATCATCTCCGACGATACCGCGCTCTTTTCTAACTCTCCTTTGCCGCAAATAAACGCGTAATGAGTCGAATCGAACGCATCCTCGACTTTCGACATCTGGTTTGTGAACTTGAAGTAAAAGTAGCGAACCGCGACGAACGTGGAGCGAGAGTTTTGCAATGCTGCCGTGCTCCTTTTAAATAAGGTTTTTCGTGAAAAATTTTTAGGGTAATTCGAACGCGGCGCAGCCCTATATTTACTCCTATTTTAAAGATAAATTCAAAATTGAAATAAAGATAGTGGACTCTGATAGGTAGAATCGATATATGTCGACGTTCAAGCGCTTCTCTTGTGTATTAGTTGTGCTTTGTAATAGCGAATGTACATATTTTCTAACATTTCATACTTTTTAATTTGATAAAACTGCACCCTCTAATTGAAATAAAATTCCAATTCCCTCTCATTACACGGAAATGTATCGTACGAAAAACGCGTCCTCGAGTCTCGATATTTTCGAAATGAACTGCAAATTAAGATACAACGATATTCCATGACGGACACGGGCGTGAAATTTACGTTTGCTTTGCTTCCACATACACCTGTACGATCGTTTTCATACAAAGACCGTGGCGAAGAATTACACGTCGTCCATTCACATCGATTCGTTCCCTTTGAAATCAGTGGATCGTTCTGCAAATACTCTGGTGCACGGTCGTTTGACAGAGGAATTCTGTCGGAAACGCGAAGAGTCATCGATCGGGGAAGCATTAGCCACGGTCATTAGCCGTAGACGGAATGAAAGAGCATTGAAAATCGAATTGTCGTTAGGGTAAATAAAGCGAACGCAGCATCGTATCCTGCGGTACGCCGTTATCCCAACGGCCATCCTAAATGGGATCCTGTCCCAGAGGGTCGCGTGGCAGAACGCGGCCGCTTCACGACATTGCGTGCCACTATTTACGAGTGAACAACCTCCGTGTTGCTCATCCTTCCAGCACGTGTCATTCCTTCTCTCAAACGTTCCTTTTCGACAACTCCTTCCCGTTCCTCGCCAGGACAACCTGTTACTGCTCACCGTTTCATTGACTTTCCTATTCTGCTTCGCTAATGGCGAAAAGATTGAGATAATTTGCCGCAATTGAGGCTGAAATTATCGCTTAAAAATACGTATGAAATTGTTGGTAAAAATCGGAGCGATATTTTTAAATAATGTTTCTATATGTGAAATATTTCTATTCGTAAATGACGTTTCCGTATTTATAGTTGCGAAATTATTCGAGCATCTCGTGCCTCTAATAGTAGTCTAAGCAGTCTCGATACATTTTGAGTGGAAAAAGTTGAACTTTCCATTGCACATTCAATTCCTTGAAACGTTCTCTACACGCGGTAATCTGTGTTGAACATTTGCAAAGCAGGATTCCATCATCACCATTAAAGATTAAGAACATTGAAACGCAACGTAGGTGATTAATCTTGAGTCAGGTTCTTCCTGGACAGAGTGGCTGTCGTCAAGGAGTAGTAGGAGGATAGTACTAAGTAAGCACGATGAAAACTGGCCTGTAGGGTCGCGTGGCGCACGCGTGCTTCACTGGAGGAACATTGCGTGCACCTTTTTATGAGCGGCCATCGGCGAAGTCGCACATCTTTCATGCACGCATCGATACCCTTCGACGCTAAATGCTCCACGAGGAGGTTGTTCACTTTCGAAACGCATCGGCGCGGCGGACTCGTATCATCCGGCTCTCCGACCGGCGGAGCTCACAGGTGGTCTTGTTCTTATTCGTTACACGGTCCGCAACGACGACGACGCGGTGATACGACGTGGTGCTTTCACTTCACCTCGGCCTGGAACTCCTGAAATATCGTATTTTACCCGGCCGCGATCGGTTTCTTCGTGTAAATGATACGAAAATCGTGTGTCGACCTCAGGGTCCCCACATTGGCTGCGCGCGCGCGCCGTACCACAGGTTTCACTTCCACGTTCGAACCTCCCAGTGAATTGTTTTCGGTGCCCTAACAACAACAAGCGTCCGTTGGAATCGACGTGTTTAACCATACTGCGAACCTTGGATCCTTCATGTCTCAAGTCTCGTTCTAAGGAACAAAGAGGATTTGGAACGTTTCGAGAAGATCTAACACCTCATCGATACTTTTATATTTCGAGTTTGGTCTCGTTTTAAAGGACAGGAATATTTACGATATCTTTAGGAAAATTTAACATGGCGTTTCGTGTTTAACCTTGTTGCGATCCCCGGATTTTTATATTTCAAGCTTGGTCTTATTTTAACAAATAAAAAAGTGTACGTGTTTCATGAGAATTGAACATGAAAGTTAATTTCTAACCTTTTTTATATTCCAATATTGGTGTCATTTTAAGGAACAAATAGGATTTGTAACGTTCCAAGGAGATTTAACGTGAAATTTCACGTCATTGAATTTGACGTGCATATCGTACGTGTTATGTAAAACATTTGGAAATTCTATCGCTGCTGTAGTGAAACGCAACTGTCGTGATAATATCGGCAAAATTTGAAACAGAACCGAAAATGTATATACAAGTTAGAAAGTATTTATTACAAGACATATGTGCATATATTATAATAAAATTCTATACAGATGAACATTTTCCCCAGTTCCTAGATTCCATAGAACACATGATAATTTCAAACTCTTGGGTCGATAGCGGCGATTAGACGCATTTTACCAAGCTTATCACCCAAATACCCAACTATCTGTTACTCTTGTAAAATACAATAGTATTTTCCAAGATTAGAATGTTTTTTCGTCCACGACTTATCTTCTATTCGTCACCGTATAATCTCCTCTATCATAGTAATGTACTTGTTGTCGTAGCGTCTTGTTCTGACTCATCGTCGACATTCCCGAACCTATAATCATGCTAAACGTCAGTTTATTTCATCTTTATTTCGAGCGATTGCATTTTATCTCATCATGTACTCTTTATCTTCGTTCTTATCGTGCGAAAGTCAGTGGAGAAAGAGAAGAAGAGGAAGAGTGGACACGGCGATCGAACAACCCGAAAGCCTTCTTTATCTTCTCAAATCGAATCCTTCCGCTTGAGAGAAACGGACGGTTTCCACCGTTGAGGTGTCGTTGTTATCGGTGGCCTGTGTAATCCCCATCTTCGAATCGAATCCTTCCGCGAGAAAAAAAAAAGAAGAGAAGAGAGAAGGGGAACGAGTCATCCGAACGGCGAAAGTATCAAACGACGGAAGGAGATTAATGGAGAACGGTCGCGGAGAAGATCCGGCAATACGTGACAGGATGTGAGCGACACTTCCTTTTAAGCCCTATAATAAGCCGTCGATCTGTTGCCCGTTACACCTGCCGTACCCCTTTGCTTAACATGCACGCTATAATTGCAAAATGTACGAGAACCAGATCCTTGCGTTAAATAATATTCTGTCGAAGCCGCCGAATTTTTACGATTTTTTACTCTGCGAATTTCTCTTGTTGGTCGGATATTAAGTTTAATGTTAGAGATGAAATGTCGCACGACATGTATGTGTATCGTATAACGTTTGATTAGCATTAATACTATAAGGTTAAAGAGTGCATAATGTTACAGGAGATGATTTTTAGAGCGTTGCAGGTGAAAGTTTCGATTAAAACGAGTTAACAAAGCGCTAAATTGTTCTCTGTTGCAGTGGTGATGCACAAAGACAAGGAAGAGAATTCGCACCACGATTCGCATTACCGGGCGAGGGAATTGGCAGCGTTCGCTGCCTACGACCATCATCATCTCGATGGCGAAATGTTCCTGCAGGTGAGTTTTCTAAGACACCGGCTTCGAAGTCGACTCGATAAAAACAACTCACATAGCCTTAATATATTTTATCATTTACGAAGATACTGTACAAGAGCTCCTCGTATACGACGAATCCTTCAACGGTAGAAACTACGCTCTAACAAACGGAAGCAGTCTTCGACTCTTCCGCGATAGATGAGTTTCCCGATTACCCTCGATAGATTGGCTTTTATTCGGTCAAACGGCAAACGCAATTACAATGGACACGGTCCGTCTCAAACTACTGCTGTTTCGCTTCCTGCGTCTTCTCGTAATTGCGAAAACAACCCTTAAAATTGGCCACGAAATCCGCTAAAAACCCAACAGTCACCCGATCGCTGCGATTCGGTTGCTCACAGCGAGAGGCTGCAGAGAAAGAGGCGGGAGGACGGCCTCGGATGGAGGGAACGGGGCGAAATTAAATCATCGCCAGTGAGAGGAAAAGACAGGAAGAGGCGAAGGAGAGCAAGCGGGGGGGAGAGATATCCGGCTGATGAACCGGCTATGAAACCGAGGCGTACGAGGTGTCTATTCCTCCAAAGTATGGAAGGGTATATACACGGATTAATGGCGGTGTATCATGCGAGGCTATTACGTTCCCTTTCCTGCGTTTTAGCTGCACACACGGGAGAAACAGAGCGAGGGTGAGGCACCTAAGTGGGGGATACGATACCAAAGATACTGGTGGGGAACAGTGGAATACAGACGGTGGGGATAGAAACGATATTGCTCGCACGTACGAAGCGGTACCCGCGATCCCATGCGATCGAACGATTCCTGCCAGCATCTATAACGGCCGGTTATTAATTGCTCGCTGGTTAATTGCGTTACGTAGCTCGTGCCGCGAGCTGATCCCCGGACGGGACATTCTGACAGCTTGAAACGCTAGCTGCCGCCATTTTTCCACGCGTCCTCGCGACCTTTAGAAACCTAACAATGGGGTGTTTTTACAATTTTTAATGGTTTTTGTTCTTTGTGTCTGGCGTTTCTTTTTTTTTTCTGTTACAAAGAAAGAAAGAGAGAATCATTTGCGAAGTTGACTCTTTTAGTATAGATTAAAATGATAGATTAACAGGCTCGAAGAGATTAATCTACTGGGAATGACATTATAGTGTTTAACAAAGGGAAAGAAAGATGAACTGTTCTTACGTCAAAAGACGATGAATTAATAGAACGGTGTTTGGACTAGATTGGATTTTTTGTGCGATTTGTCTGGTAACACGGTAGATGTTATTGATGTTAACATATATTAATTGTTTCAATATTTGGCTACTCCTCGCACTATCTCACAATTTCCATCTAAATTCAAGCGGCACGAAGCAACCACGTAATCCGATCCTTCCCATCTAAATTCAAACAGCAATCCTCGGCAAAAGGAAGATGGCAAACCGAAGCTCGCAACATGGACTCAACATCGCCTCTTTAATTAACTAGAAACGTAGCTTCCAGACGCAAGACATTAAGAAAAGAAGAAAAGAAACGAAGAATCCGGTCTAATAACAGCGATCGGTTTGCCAAAGTAGCTTCTGCTTCAAAAGAGCATCGTATCCCCGTGTACAACACGAGAATCGGATAAAAGTTTCATCCATGAAACACTTTCAATAATTCCACGAGGTAGCAGAAATTAACCGTTGAGCCAGGCCTCGTATTTTCTCTAATTCGTGGAGTTCCTTGAACCTGTCCTTCCGAGGACTTCCCTCGGCCTCCTACGCCTTTCTTCTCCCCCTTCGCCATTGGTCGCTTCTGCCTCCTCCTCTTCTATACCCACGTTATACACCGTTTTGCCGATCCTCATAAAGTTCACGAAGCCCGACAGTAAATCCGGTTTATGACAAGCCGACCGCCACCACCGGACACTCACGAAATTACGGCTGAACGATCGAATTTTTATACTCCTCCTTACTACCAATTATAGTGTTTAGAGCAGGACCGCGCGACCGCAGGATCCAAAGATTTCTCGCTTCTTCCCGGTTCGAATTCCATACCCGTGCAATTAGCTAAGTCTACGTAATCATCACGTAGTAGCAGTCGATCTGGAAGTCATTTTCTGGAAAACATACTCGTACGTAGATATGCAACAGTTGTGTTTATCACCACCATTGGAGCAGGCTTGAGAAACTGCTATAGCGATTAAGTCGATAAATGGGAGAGCAAAGAGTAAAGCGTTATCGGATATTAGAATTTTTTAACCAGTTAGATTTTTTCCACGAGTATACTCGTCACGAAGAAATGACAATATTTCGTGTCACGACGAGCCCCGTTGGCGAGAGAATAGAAAAACAAAATAGTTGTTTCATTACTATTTAACTCCACGTTATAACAGCCACGTGTACTCTACATTTGACGACGTATACTCGTCACCGTTTACTTTTTGCGACACGTTTTACGTGCGCACTTTTCAAAGTTTTCAAAGAGATCGCGACGGCCAAACTGATTAAGAGTTTCTTCGGAATTAACGATCGTTTATTAGCCGCGATAAACGAGCTTGTAAGTAATTTGTTTCTTTGAGAATTTCGACGCTAAACGTACCGATCTGAACGACGAAATCGAGAAATACGCAAAAGGTGGAGTCGATCGATTCGATCTCAGAAATAAATAAATTGCGTGGACGCACCGCGTGCGTCAATATTGCCGAATCTATTGGAGATAGAACGAGAATAGGAAAATGATGGCATCTTCGTTTTATTTCGTTAAACCGTAAATTGCTCGTAATAGTTATTCGAGACGATTGAAACGAGGAGGTTGCGTAGCCGGAACGATAGAAAGGGTATCGTTGCATAATTTACGCGAGCAAAACCGAGTCCCTTGGAATATTTAAGGCAATTTCGCAGATAGCGATCGCGGCGGCTCGCGGAGATAGCGTGCAAACAGATACTTTCCCGGTGGATACTTACGATTTTCTCAACGGCCCGCGGATGCATTACTCGCGGCGAAGGTTTCCTAGCGCGAGACAGTTAGTGCGCGTTTTCCAACACTTTCGGCCGCGTTTTAACCGGCAGAATTTCTGCCGCGACGGGGCAACCCGTAAATCCGTCGGCTCGGTTTCGAACGCCTCTTCGCGAATTCCTCTTTCCCCTGTTCGTTGTTTTTCTTTTTTTTCACGAATTAAACGAGTTAAGTATGTAACGAGCCCGGCCCCGATATCTTTATGGCCGATCTCGATGAACAATTACTTATTAATAGTCGCGCTTAATGGGTCACGCGACCGTTTAATCACCGTAATAATCCTCCGTTGCATTTTTTCAGCCGATTTATGCTATCGAAATTGGAAGTCTAGTATTCCGAAATTTCGAAGATTGCCGCGCTAAAGCTCGAATTTTAGAGATTTGTCGCGTGTAATTTAATTTTAGAGAGCTTTAAGGTTCTTTAAAGCTCGTGCAAGCCTCTTTATACGACGACATGTTGCCTACTTGCAGATCTTGAACGGATGTCGACAGCATTCAGTCGCTCGTTTATTCTCTCTGTTCGTCCCATGTTACGTTTTTCAATGATCAACTTCGAGTCTTCTTGTTCGTTTATCTTTTTTCGTCGACAGTGACGATGAACGAAATTTAAAGTTCTGAGTATCGAGGGCTCAAACTTGTTACTCATTTCTCGAGCCAAGTTTTGCAACTCTGTGTCTACGATTTATAATTTCGGAAAGACTTAAAGACTCCTCGCAGTTAGAAATTCCAATCGTCGAAGGCTTTTATACTCTCACTACCAATCTGAAATTAACGTAGACGAAATTGGAAGTTGTAAAAATAGAATCTTCAAAGCCCGTAACGCTTCGTGAAACGAAATTTTAAAGTTACTCAATTTCACCTACTCAATCTCATTTCAACGAACTCGAGTGTATTTTCTAATCCTAAATCAACGTCGACTCTGTCAAATTCTTCGTTTATCCTGGCTCGTTAACAATGACGATCGACGGAGCCAAGTGCCTGAGATCTTACGGGGTCGAATATGGGCACCGTATCAACATTAATCAGACTGGTCCCGGAGCGGGTTGAAATCGCCGGGATAAACTAATAAAACACGCGTACGCGTTCACGGTTGCCCCGCGAAGGGGATTTTTCAATCGGCGAGAAGAACATACTTTGCCAATCCATTTCTGCCATCTCTTGCAAATTATCACCCCGAGCAAAGCGCACGATACCCACCCCCCGTCGAGAGTGCGCGCCTCTCTCTCTCTCTCTCTCTCTTGGCTTTCTTGCTTTCCTTTAGCAGAACTCCAACATACTTTTCTCGACACCGTGGCCACGGTGAACGATGCGCCCTGGAAAAATAAAACGGCATTCACCCTTACTTTTCTTCTTTCCTGCCATTTTTTGTCCTTTCTTCGTCGAATCGGTACATCGGTTTGTTTGATTTATGTCATCGATGAGTCTACTTTGGAACGAGTTGTATACCGTTTCCCTTCGCAACATTGTTCCCAGGAGATTTGTGAAGAGAGACGCCGAAGTAAGAAGTTGGAACAACTTTATCGGAAATTTATGGATTCTCGCCGATAGCTATTCGTACCGTACTCCATATTCGTTTGGAATTTATTTGGATTTTTATTTTCAAGGGATGTGTGGTCTTTGTTATTTATGCTGCCTGGTAATTCTCTGGCATGAAGAGGAAGATTACAGAGTAGATGTTCTGTACTTGTTTCAAGTAGTTGTTACACGTTAATAAAATTATTTTTTTCAATCGTCCGATCCGAAACCTTCGACCGAGATACTTTCACATGGCAGGCTGCCGACCTGAGAATTTCGATTCCTACGTTTCTAATTAAAATGCCGTCGAATACGATTGAACGCGGCGTGCATCTTAAGAGAATTCAATTCGACAGCTTCCGGATAAAATGCCTCGCGATAGAATATTCCTCGTGCGTGTTTTTCCATATGGACGATCTCAACGAGAACCGGTAGTGTATTGAACGCTACCAATCGCGATATCTTCTTCGCTTGCAATTATAACGCTTCTAAATATTTCCAATTTGCAAGCTTACGATTCCAATGCTTACAACTAAATTTTTACCGAATTAAAAAGCTGAAAGCTTTTCGCTCGAATGCTTTCAGTCCATTTCCAAAGTGAATATTTCCAACATTTTAACTTTCGAACGTAACAGTTTTTCGTTAGAATGTGCTCTTGATGAATATACCAGCGAACCTAGTCAGCTTGTGAATATACCAAACGATCGTACGCGAAGACGTGTTGTTGGCAAAGATGAAACGTCGAGGAAAAAGCTGAATGAAACACGATGATTGGAAAGATGGGCGAGATGTAGGTGGCAATTGGAAGTTGGCTTGAAAGCCAGTGGCGTCTATACTCGTTGTAGTCTACCGGGCAGAGCTTGAGAGAGGCAGCAAGAAGAAAAATAGCTTGGTTATGATTACGGGTTACCGGTGGCGGGGGTTGTTCCTGACCACGACCCTCTTTTACCGCTACTGCGGTGTGGCTGGCGTATTAATGCGATACACGATAGCCTGCTGGCTATTAAATAAAAAATATGAGAGCAAAATGGCTGCTTTCGCGGCGATACGTCACCGAGAGGCGTGATTTGTACCGAAGCCTTGGCTAAAAATCGCCTTCCCCCGATTCCGCCGCGCAACAAAACCGCTCCCGGACCTCCGTGAATTTCGAAGCGCGTTTCATCGGCTAATGCACAGGTTCGCCGATTCACCTCGATGAATTCTTAACGAGCGAGCACCGTGCGAACGATCGACGATCGTACCGAAACGATCGATCGCTTTTGGGAAAAGTTCGATGGAGGAGGATTCTGGTGAACGACGAGGCTGATGATGATAGGTCGAGCCAGGCGTGGAGAATCGGAAACCATTTCGTCTCAACGTCTTATAAGATGTAACCTACACAAATTGATGAAAATACATCGTACAGTTTATTGTACAACAGTCGTTACGGTGATAATTTCATGATTGCGGTCCTCGCAGAAGAACAGTATGATACTTGGTTTGAGACAACTCTGGGCAAAGTAGAATCCGGTAAAGAAACGCGTTGAGGTCGGTTTCGTGTCGTAAGATGCACAACGTGTAACAATTTATAAAGGTACATTGTACAACATTCATCGTGTAACAGTTGTCATTCCCGATAATTTTATTACCAAAGGACTTCAGAGGGAAGATGAGTAATCTGAGAATACTGTGGGAAAGTTAGATTCTAATTGAGAAATCCAGCGTGTTATAAGATGTAACAGACAGAAATTGTACAACTGTCGTTACTGTGATAATTTCATGATTGTTAAGGGCTTCGGAGGAAAAGCGATAATTTCGGAAAACTATGGAAAAGTTAGATTCTGGTAGCGAAATCTGATTCAGTTCGTTATACGACGTAAAATATGCAAAAGCAGTATAAGTTTTCATAAGCGAAATTTGCCACAGGTGGAGTTTTCTCTTGGGTTAACTCGAGGTCATTGGGGAACTAAATTTTATATTTTTATTTAACGAAAATAGGAGTAACTCGGTTTTATCGTTAACGCGTTACGTAAGAGATGTGCTTAGTGTTGCTTTATGTAAGAGATAGGTTGCAGCTGGTCTAACTAAATAAATGAAGCACACATACGGGCTGGCGCCACGAATTCGTCTGACCTAGGTATCGAGTAATGTTATTACGCGAAAAGAAAGCCGCTAGCGAATTGTGTATTCGTCTTCGATTTTCTTGAGACTCGGGATCATCGGTTGTCGAGGATGATTTTTACAAAATTCGTGGACGATCGAGACGAACGACAGGAAAACAGGCAGGACGAAGTTGAGCAATCAGCCAGGAGGCAAAACGGGCAGACATGCAAGCATCAGCAACAAGTAAGAGCTTGGATCTGCTGCTCAAGTCGACGGTGAACTCGCACGGAGCACACTTACATTGTAGAATTTATTTGACTATCGAACGAACAGCGAAATATTCGCTCTCTTGTTTGTTTATTATGCGTGTTTATCATTCCTACCAATTTTTAAAAATCGCTATATTCAACTCGTTCACTCGTCGTTACGATTCACAAGTGCTTGAACAATTGCCTCTTATTTTTTGTTTTGTTAATTTAGAAAAAGGTATGTATAGTGCATCAGAAGTCAATATACACTAGAAGTGAAATGGACGTGTTAGGTTCGGTCTCTACAATCGTAGTAAAACACGATGACGGAGAGCCTGATCGTTTACACTGTCTACAATTGCCATTAGCAGTACGCTAAATATCAGAAGTATACTTAAAGGGAGAAAGAATGCTCTAGCAGTTCTAACGTCACAGTAATACAGGACATTACGCTATACAGACATGTGCATTTTTGCCATTACCATAGACAATGCATTCTTTCAGACTATTTAATCATTATATATGATATATATCATTAAACGAAATATGTATTGATAGCTGTAGTTAGGAAGACTGTATTTACGTGCTAATAAGCACCGATCGCTGTTCGCTGCAAAAATCATGGAAACTGTTTTCCACGGGAAAAAACATTTCGAAAATACACCGTTGTATAATCGACGCGATTTCTGGATAAAAACCAAAGGTAGAGTGGTTCTAATAGGAAGTTTGAAAGGAAGCGACAAGTCGCTCGAAATTGTTCAAAGTCGCACGCGTTTCATTATTCCATCCGGAGAGCCGGTATCGAGATTAATCAAACAAGATAGGCGGGTAATCTGCACTTGCGATCGAAAACCGTCGCGCGAAGAGGAGCCGAGTGATTCGACAGGGGCAGGTGTCGAAGCTCGGCAAAGAAAAAGGCGAGCGTGCGTCGTCCACGACCAAGGAAGTGGCAGCCTGTCGACGATTAAATGAACTTTTATTTTCGTATCGGCCGCGTTCCAGGCTGTCGTGAAGCCGCCGGATGCTGCCTCGTTAATGACCGTGTGTGCACTGTGAATGGCGTTGTATATAGTGAATGGTATGGCAAATATGTTGCAAACGAAGTTTACGAGGTGAAGGTATTCCAAGTAGCCAGATTATTTTTGTTTTATATCGTCCAGTTGCTATGGCTGCTTTTTTTGTCGTACAGGGTGCATCAAAAGTAGCGTTGAGATTCTTCCAATCGTGTTATTATTATTAATTTTTATCGTCTTTCTGCGATATCTTATGAATGTTCTTTTTGCGAATATAATTAGGAAAATGAATATAGTTGGATAGAAAAGTTATTTTAACCAGTGAATATTATAAACAGTTTGAACTTTGAAATGGGTGAATATTTTTTGATCACCTTGTATACAGAATTTATAGGCATTCCGTTTAACTCATTTAGTTACCTCATCTAACGGGGAACTTGATTATCGTTATTACCAGCGTCGAATGTTTCATTTTATAGCGGTAAACCGAAACACCGAATGAGAGGGATTTTTGAACGTGTATGACCATAAAGTTTATCTGAAAAATAAAATTGTTTATATATTTCGGTTGAATAATAACGCGTCGAATAAATCGATATTAAGTTTTAATACGTCGTGCCTTCTTTATGAAACCAGAAGAGCAAAATTACACAGTCCTTAAAAAATTCAATCCTACAAGATTTTAGATACGTACGATGATTAAATAGTTCCTACATATTTCTACAAAAATGTTACCAGTCACCGGTTAATAAATAATCGACATCGACGGTGAACACGAACACGATCCTTTCCACAAACTAAACTCATTTTTAAAACCAATATCCAAGACAGAATATCGAACAAAATGGACATGTTATTATTACAGAATCACTCTGTATACCTGTCACAACGTCCCTTCGAGACAAGCCTATAAACCATTTCTCCTATAATCGAATAAATAATTCCGAATGCTAGTTGTACTATCGAAACGACAAACGTGGGATTGTTTTGAAAGAAACATTTGAAGCCCTTTAGAGGGAAGGGTGGCATCGAAACAGCAATTTCTGGCCCGTGATTGCGTTCCTTCATAGCGTAACGGTGGTTTAGACTGATAACCGGAAGCCGGGCGCAAGGGAAAACGGGGCGATCGGCAAAGTGTAGTGAGTCAGTGAGACACGGGCTGAGTCAAAGGTAAGTGTAGGTTAGGTGGGTGCATGGGATGGGATGATATGAGGTTAGGTTGGTGGTCGACGGGGCTCGCCTTGGTCTGGCACCGCTAGTCCTTCCCGTATTGATCGCGTGCTCCTTTCCTCCCTTAGATACCACCCCCTTTTGCGCCTTACGTATCGCCAGCATTTGCTCTTACCCTGGCGTCGACACCGACGAGACACCGACGAGACACCGGCCATGGATCCTCCGCATCGACCAGATTCGATATTCCATCCGAATCGTTCGTTCGATGACCCTTCACGAGTTTATTCTATTTTATTCCTCTTCCTGTTCCTCGTTTCCTGCTCTGGCATCTTAATTTCCTCACCTGTCATCAGGATTATTATCTTCCGCTGTAATTGGTCGACTAATGGTACTAATTAATCGACAAGTTACAAGTTATTGGCGTTTCTTTCGCAGTTCTATCATTTTTTTACGATCTCGTTAATACTGGAACTGTCAAAGTAATCGAAACGACCGATCAGCAATTTTTCATAGAACTTTATAAATGTATATATTTCGTACGAAGATTATGCATATTTACTACAAATCGTCATTACATCCTTGGAATGATCTTTTTTAAATATATGCACGATATATGTACAAGCTTTATATTTCAGTCGTAGGTGGTTCTACTATTAAGTAGAATAATCAATTGGTTTGTAATTTGTAGAATTTATTCACAGAACTTTATTTCTTCGATATCATTAAACTTGCCACTATTATGCGATTGAGTTTATCGGCTTGTAACTTGTAGAATTTCGTTAACGTTATTAGTTGAATCGCGATAGAGGACGCAGGTGTTTCTTTCATCCCCTTAACTTCTTTTATTCTTCCATTGTGTCCTTTCATTCTTTTCTCATTCCGTCTGACACACTAGAAGTCTTAATCGCCGGAACAAATGAAATTTCGATGCTTGCCGCAGAAACAAGTGTCCTCGCTGCGGATAGATGCAGATACGATTAATCATTCGCGGGCATAAAACGTCGTCGAGCGACTTTCGTCGGCGGACGTTTCCCGGAAGCACGCTGTCTAGCCATCTTGCTTAGTTCAGACGCGAAAAAAATGCCGTCTTGATTTTTTTTCGACGAAAAAGGTCCCGTTGCCTCGCGAGTATTAGTTTCGCGAACGTGGCTCAAGCTACCCTTCCGGTGTCCATAATTAATCACGCTCGAGCATGAAACCCATCGAGCAAACCATTATCGTTCATATTATTATTTCTTGCGTCTTATCATTCATGTATTTAACCCGGGACATTTTTTCCTCTGTCGTTGATTTTGGACGAGATGATTGATGGCGCAACGAAATCATCGATTTAACACCGATCTCGATTTCTTGGAATTTTGTGTTCAAATCTCATCCATAGATATTTGCTTGAAATTTGCTTCTGTTCAAACGCGTTGGAGTAAAACGTCGTTGAGTTGAATATTTTGCACCCTTGTAATTAAAATGTTAGGTCGAATATTTACAAATGCGAATTCTCATTTTCGAATAGAACGTGAAAGCTTCCGAATTTACGTGCCTCGAACCCCAAAGATACAATATAAACGAGGCTTTTTAAATTCATTTTTAATTGTTTAATTAACAACTATGGCATCGCGAAAGTGAAATCCTCGCACCTGCGACTCGAACACCTTCGAACTTAGCACGTTCGAAATAAAGCATATGTGAGGCAAAGAAATTTCGATCGAGAAACACGTGAACGTTTAATCGCAATTATCTAGACCGATATTCAAAGTGCCTTTCGGGACGTAATTCGTCAGAGCGGAAGAATCTGTCTGATCTCGTTTCGCGTGGCCCGTCAACCTCGACAGCTTTAGCAACTGTAGCTTTGTCGTTCGTGCGTACGTCGCCGATAACGGCCATTCCTTCGTCACGGAGCACGAACGCGACCTGGCAATAATTTTATGAATATATCGTTTTCCACGTGTTCTGCCGGCGGCTCTCGCGATTACTCCCCCTATTTCGTTAATTAAGTCGTCCCTTACGAAAAACATTACTGTTCAATAGGCTGCTTAATTGTCTGTGCGTTAATGAGCTATATAAAGTCTTAACTAACTCTTGTCGTAAAATCAGTTTGCGTTACTGAGGACTAGTTTTCATTCGCGTCGAAGCAGAATGAACTGTAATCCGAAGTGACTTTATTCCAGAACAGTAGACAGAGTTTTAAAATACAGGCAGAAGATAAATACCGATTGTGCCCTGTGTAATATATACGATAGCGTTCATAATTATTCAGTGAAAATCGAATGCTTTTAGATATTGGACGCTGTCAAGTCGAAGGCTTGCAAATTGAGTATTCTCAAAATGTCAGATAGCACTCCTCCAAATTAAAAGTCTTTAAATTGAACGCTACAATTGAGAAGTTTAAAAATTGCACGCTCCCAAGTCGAATGCTTTCAAATTGGGCGCACTTAAATCGAGCGCTTTCAAGTTGGGGTCGTTGGATTCAAAAGTATTCGAGTCGGAAGCTTTCAATTTTGCGAGCCTAGAATGCGAAAAAATTCCATATTGAAACCTATTCTACAAAGTTTCTCGCTTGTGAAGGAATTTATTAATCCCTGAAGAAACTACGAACAGGTTTTCACCGGCGCAATAATTTTTCTGATAAATGTACATTGCGAAAGGAGAAACGTTATTGTTCGCTATCCAATGCATCGCAAGTAATAGATATATTATTATACAAAACAGACAACAGGGAGTGTAATCGATATCGCAGAACATATATTTACTTAGTTGATTTATGTACTGTGCCATATGAAGTGCGAGTTAATTGCCGACTCGTAATGAATCATGTGTTAATTAAATCGCAACGTAATTGCATTTAGTAGCTCTAAACGGATCCCCTCCCCCGAATAAAGATTTCCTTTTGTTTGTATTAATGAAATTCCGCGATGCAAAAAACGTGTGTCTATTATCTGATTTACATACAAAAATTCATTAGGCTTTACATGAATTAAGAGGAATCACGTTACAATTAATAGTGGAATCTTTTATCTCGGTATCTAATTTATTACGGTGAACGTTGTCTTCCGATAAATATCTGTTACACCTGCGATCACACAGAAACTAGAAGAAATACAAATTGCCGTTTAATGTTCAACAGATATGGCAAAACCAACCATCGAGCTTAACGTTTTTGTAAAGTTCAGTCCTAAAGCTTAGATCTTAGATTGATTGATTTTTTATTTTTATGTAGATACAAGCGGACGACCGATGTTGATTGGAATAGAAATAATTTTTTTTTTTTTAGATTCGAATGAAGGAAACGGGACACTTGCGAATTCTGTATGTTAGAATCGAAAGTTTTTAAATTAGACGCTTTCGAATTCGAGAACTCCTGAATTGAAACTTTTCCAGGTCGAAAGCATTGGAATTGAAAGCGCTCGAGATCGAGAACTTTCGAATTGAAATCTTCGAGAATTCGAAGCTTTCATGTTAAAAGCTTTCGTCGTATCGGACTGAAATTTCGCCAATTGAATGCTTCGGAGACGAAATGTACATGTTGCTGTACGCAACACGCGGTGAAATTCGCAGCGTTTTCGAGCAAAGGAAAAACAAACGCCGGATAAAAATAAAGGTAAATTATATGCGATAGGAGGGAAATATGCTAAGAAGCAGATATACTTGGCCGATTAGATCGTGGCTCGAAAAATTGGAAGCGAGTTACGTGTGCGGAAACTTAAGAGCAGCTTAGTCGAAATAATAAAGGAACTATAAATTCTGACTGTGAAGTGGCACGCGAGTTGCGCGCTATCAATCCGCGAGAGCTCTGCGAAGTGGCGATCAAAAGAAACGCGATATCCTTGCAGCGTTAACGTTTTATCCCCATTTTTTCCTTCGTTGAATCTTTCCCCCTTTTTCTTTTTTAATAATACCGCACTTTCACACCGCTTCCTTAATTAATTGTTAATGATCTCGTGCGTAAAAAATAATAATAAGGCAATATTCGTAAACTGAGTAATCTCCCGTACCATATAGCGTGCTGTTATTTGATAACTGTACTTGCAGCTCGAACGTTTTCAATTTCAAAGACTGCAGTTTCGCAAAAGAAAAGTTTTCTTACCATTTTCAGAGCTTTTCATTCGAAAGTCTTCCGCATCCAAGCTTACGAAAAATCATTCAAATTCCAACTAAGTGTCATCCCTTCTACGTTCATAATAAACAGAAATTCCAATAAATTTCCTATAAACAATAATCTACAGATTCACCGACAATTACTCATACGGTTTAAAGTGTTAACAACGTGAACGAATGGAAAGCAAATTAAAGGAGAAATGGTTATTAGGAAGAAAGAGAGAGAGAGAGAGAGAGAGAGGAGAGAGTATCGAAGGAGATGTAATTCCGATTGAGGTTATTCGTAGGCTCTGCATACCGAACGATCGTGCCACGGCCCGTGTCCGTGCCCGTGACTTCTAGTTGCATGAGCGAAGAAAATGGAAAGATTTCGTGCGTGAAGTATTATTGGCGACCCGCTAATACACCAGAGTCAAGGTGAGGATGAAGGGGTATTAGAAGTTCACGCTTGGACGGAACACGCGAGTACTCGCACACTCGGCACGCGACTGATTCGCTGCCGGCCAACACACGCGAGAAATAAAAATCCATCGATTTTCTTTTCTGGCCCCTTGTCCTCTCTCGTTTTCACCCTTCGCTGCTCTTCCTGGATCGTGTCAACCGTGAACTCAGCCTCGTGTAAACGATACGAGAAATACTGTTCTCCTTTGCCTTCCTCCTCTTTCTATTCTTCCTTTTTTTTATTTTCTTGGATTGGTAATGCGCGAATAGGCATTTTTGGAAAACTTAAAAAAATATATAAAATTAATATATATACAGAAATATATAAAAAAGATTCTTTACAATATTTAGCGAATGAAAGGTATCTCGATAGATTTCGTTTGTCTGGTAAAAATATAAAATTCGCATAAACGTGCGTCGAGTAATAACAAGGAAATTTCTAATTTTCGTTTCGTCAAGATCTTCTGTTGCTCGACAGATTGGACTTTGAATATTAATATTATTTGATTAATAATCGAATATTATTTCGATGAATTCTTATTTGATCTCATTCGTGGATCGTTTGATCTTTTATTAATTTTTAGTTTATCAGAGTCTTCAATTGGTTGAAAGATTGGACTTTAAATATTGGTTTGATAAGTTGGATTGGCCGAATTTTCATTAATTTTTATTTTATTAGCGTTTTCCTTATCGTTGGATGGGTTTGGCGGAGGATGCAATCGCGCCGATTAGACGGAATCCCACGGGGGATGGCACGGTTTACAGAAATGGCCATGTCGGCCATTTCGAAGGGAAGAAGCGTAGGCAGGTAGCGAGAAAATCCTATTACAGCTTATATTCGTGGTACAGGGGGTTGATTGAAGCTCGGGGAAACTCGCCCTCCACGCGGATCCGTATTGACGCGAGCGGCCAGAGAGAAACCCACCCTCTGGATCAACCAATCAAATCGCAGCATCCGTCGCGCATGCGATCGCTTCGATAACCATCCCCCGACATTATCGGTTATGGTGTCCCTACCCTGTCGGTGAACCTTGGCGAATTTCTCGATACTCGCAGTATTTCAATTCGCAATCCTCCGATTCTCTGACATTGAATTCGGATTAATTCGCAAGTATTCAATTTCGAAGCGTTCGGTTTCTGCTAGAGCAAACTGGTACACGGGTTGTCTGTTAGACGTCATACGCGATCCCACGGATCCTATCTTCAGCGTTAAATTGTTGAATTTGCCACTGAATGTTAAATTTCGTTTAGGCTTAGAATTTAGGTCGTAGTAAATAAGGATCAGATAAATTAAAGTAGCTACTTCGAAGTAAAGCTATTTGAGCAAGTAGTTCTATTACGATAAATCCCGAGTCAGCCACTGAGACTGATGTCAAGTCATTCATCGGTGGCCAAGTTTATACACGCAGATTTTATTATGTAATTCTTACTTCTTCGAGAAATTTTTCTTCAATGTGCCGTGCAATCCATGCTACTGAAATATTGACAAATTTTCACAACGCTCTACGATTTGCGTTTTATTTGCACGCGTAAACTTCATAAATGTCATCAAGCAAGTTCCGAAGCATTCAAGTCGAACATTCAATTTGCAAGCGTTCCCAATTCCCAATGATACTTTTTAAATATTAAATTCCATTCGAATAACCTTCCCCTCAATGTCTTTCAACTGCCAAGCGCCAAAAGTCTAAAAATTTCCTAACTCAGAAAAATACGATAGAGCTCGATTGTTTCTATTTATCTGCCAATAAAAGAATCGTCTATTCCATGAAACAAAAAATACCTCGAAGCTAAAGCAAAAGAAAGATCTTTCATAAATTAACGCGAGGAGGTCTGAGTATCAGAGTTCTCTTCATATTTCCGACCAATAAAACCAGTCGGACGTAGTACCTGGCACGGGCACCTACGGCAACGGGTCGAAATAAAACAAAACAATACACATTTAGCTCGGGAAACGGGCTAGCAGACAAGTACTTTAAACGACCGATTCCCCCCGCACTCGTTTCTAGCCTCCGACCGTTTAAACTAGGACGGATATTTCGGGCTTCGATACGGCCGTTCGAGTTTCTAGCTCGTTTTGGTATTCGAAAGCCACCACACCATCGGCCACGTCGATAAATGGGGAAACTTTCCGGAACGTTTTCGCCCCGGCCAGCAATTCCCCGTTTTCGGAAAGGAAACGAGCACTCGTTGTGCAACTCCTTTTCTAGAAGTGAATTATCGCTACAGAGAATTTTTCTTCTCTATTCGTCCCCTTTTTTTTCTTTTTTCTTTCTTTTTAATTCCGTATCGTCGATGATCATGGGATATTATATCCGGGTTCGATAGTAAATTGATAAATTACAACTCGTTAGTTATAGACCTCTGTCGAAATATTTTTGCAGTTTTATATCGAGTAGTATAATCAACTGACATGTAGTTTCTATCAGGTTGAAACGCACGTAATGTCCGAAAGTTTTTGGATCTTTCCTTTCAATAAATATTTCTGATTTTGTAAAACATTTCGTATATCGTTTTAAAGAATTCTTCTAGAATTCAGTCTGAATCGATAAAATCGGACATTTCATGTGCGTTGTAACTTGTAAAATTGACTCGACAAACTTGTTTCATCATCGGCCTTGTTTTTATTATACAACGAAATTTATTATCGCTAATAACTGATAGCTATTTTTGTAAATTTTTTTTTTTCTTTTTTGCCAATAATTCTGTGTAACTCGATCGCGCGAAATAAGTGTGAGAATAAGGTGGTCTAGGGAATATCGATGGAATGTTTATTGAACCTCCAGTAATATTTGCAAAATAATTCGTCTGTTACAGGCGCTGAACGGGTTCCTGCTCATACTGACCTGCGACGGCGAAGTGTTCTTCGCCACTCACAGCATAGAAAGTTACCTTGGCTTCCATCAGGTACTTCCGACATTTTCTTTCCACTTTAATTATCCAAAGTTAAATAGCCAACCCTTGAAAGAAAGTAAACTTCCCAAGGAGCAAGTATTCATCACGAACAAGTTTTTAGTTTTTTAACGTATTATTAGTAGTCCGGTTGCAGTGTAATTTCAGGCACAGTACCTACACCCTCGGTGTTGGTTTATCTTCTCATGTCCACACCCAACACTCGCTGGTCACGCCAGGTCCGTCAACTTCGTTCTACGTGTCACGTTTACGCAATCATCATCCCCCTTGTCCGAGCTAACGCGGCTTTTTCCCCTAGTACACCATGGACGTACATTTTTCAGTAGACTTTCGCGATTATCTAGTCTAGTTAACGTTCCAATAACTCGTATATACGTACGTATATAGGCTCTGATCGTGATTAGGTTTCTTCGAATATTGGAGATCCTTTCAGATAGTTTGATATAATTGGATATACATAATTATCGAAAGGTCGAGGCGATGTAGGAACAGTATAATTTATTCTAGAATGCTTGTTACGTTGATTCATCGTCGAATAGTTCCTTCACGCTGTATACATTTTAATTACTCGTAATAGACAATTCAGTCGAATGATTCATCTTCGTTGTATATTGGCACGAATCGGTATTGGAATTTATTATTTATATTTTTATTATATATTTATTATACAATTTATTTATATATATTTATATATGTGTAGTATCGTGGAGAAAAAGGCCTAAGATATCGTTCGAACCATAAACAATGTCGCGAGAGCCGAGGCGTCGTCGGGTCCATCAATGTGTCGTCGGTCCTTTCAAGTGAATAGTTTCGTAGAAAAGGCCTACGTGACCTTGGCCACGGGTGTTTGCGGAACACATGCGTGGTGGGGCGAAAAAGACAAAGGGATGCTAGAGACAGAGTGCCAGTTAGAAGTCGTACAGTGTTAGTTGAGAAGTCAGGGAGAGTGAGTGCAGAAGCCGAAGAGTATGAATCGGGAAATTGAGAGCTGAGTATGATAATAAGACGTAAGACGATATTGTAATCAGTTCGTTGTATTGAGTATTGCTTGTTAAACCAAAACATCATTACTTGTCCTTACTCTAAGACCCATTAAGTTACTACATATATATAATTTATTATAGAACTTATTATATATATTAAATTTATTATTATTATATAGTCGACCGAAATGGGATTGTCCGTCATATTCAACGAGCATGATTATAATTTAGGATGTTGATACGTATTCATATCTCTACGAACACGTGCTACTCTTGCATCAACTTTCTGCAGCACCTCGTGTATGAATAGTTAAAAGCTTCGAATCATATACAGAAAGGAAAGTTAGCCACGACTTTGAAAGTGCATGCAAAATGTTGTATGAAAATAAAAATATTCGTCGAAGAAGAAAATATTTAGAAAATTGATAGAATCAAGTGCGAAATTTTCTATCTTACAACTTGGTACTTCAAGTATTTCTATACTTTCTTCGGTGCTTAAATTTCCCACAAATCCAGTCAAATAACAATCCTTCGTAATAATAATTCTGGTAATAATAATTCGTAATAAATAACAATCCTCATCAGCCGTCTCGAGTCTACACGCTCTACATTCGTCTCATAATGATTTCACTGGTCCTTAGCTACTTTAAAATCGCTCCTAATTCGATAGATGCTCGACGAATCACGTTAGAACGATCATGGCAGTGGTCAGAATTAGAATAACGAGCACGGAGGGTAAACAAGCGCGGCAAAATCAGGAGAAGGAGCGGATTAAAGGGAAAAGAAGCCATTTGCCTCTCTATCCGGAACAGAGCGATATCGTTCAACCCCCGGTGAACGCGTTCCAAAATGCGATCTGCACGCAGGCATCCAACACGCACGCGAGTGTAACGAAGATAGTAAAAAAGGAGGTATTATGATTGGAATAAAGGAGAAGCGAAAGAAAAAGAGCGGAGAAGCGGAGGAAAAAAAATGACGGATGATGATTTCCCGACACACGATGACTGTATGAGCTGAAACGCACGCGAACGCTTTTGTGCATAGGATCGTAATTGCAGGAAACGACGGATGATGATTTTCCGATCCGATGATCTCGCGTCTCCAACAAAAGGGGGAAACGCGTTACAATCTCGCGTTTCTTGTAAACAAATTTCAAGGGACGATCGCTCGGAACCGAGCACGCTTTTCCTTGTTCCCATCGCACGCCCTTCTTACGATGATCTTCAATTGCTCCTTGAGAACTCGGAGTTTTTCTGACTGTTCTACGTGTGAGCCAGTCAAAAGTCAGATTGATCGGTCCCCATTTTTCACGAAGTTATGCTGTTTAACGTTTTAAAAAACAAGCGACTTATTTTCATGAAATTATTTATCACAGAGGCGTGGTATAAAAATTGAAAAATTCCATGCTAGATTTTAGAAAATTGTGTTCGTAGTCGTCATTTTCCTCCGCACTTTGATTGAAGGAGCCGATCATCGTGTCTTCTGAGAGATCCGGGCATATATCGTACGCCCGGAATTGTATTTTAATGGGATTTGAATAAAAATCTCGACGGCGTTTCTCTCTTTGTTTTTAAGATTGCTGTACTTGCATGAATTTCTCGACTAATTTCCCCAATCGAATGTCTGGAATCTCGATAAAAATATCGATGGTGCCTTTGAAATTACAAGTACGTATCTCGTAGCTCAAGACCAGATTCTCAAGAATACTCAAACCCGATGGAAGCCATGAAAGTTTGGCTCGGCCAATATATGTGCAAGAGTCACGAGTGTTTTTAACTTTAGAGTTTCGATTAACGATACGTCTGTAACGTATGCTAAGCCGCTTAATCGCATTTACCGGATAATTTGTTTATATAAGAGAAGGAAAAATCGGAGCGACCGGGTCGGCGAGAATAATTTCTCGGCTCTTGACTTCGCGGCAGTATTCATTGAGATGTAACTGGGCACGCAAACGGTTCACACACACGTCACGATACACGTTTAACGATGATTTTTCCTCCGATTGCGGTATATTTAAGAGAAACGAAGTGTATCGCGACTAATAACCGACGCAGTGATTTTCTCTCAGACTGAATTTTCGTTTAACTCTTATCCCCTTTCGTCCTCCTCTTAATAAATTACCGATAAACAAATAACAAAAATGCTATACTTATACCTACCTATCAATTACTCGAGTCGTGTAACAACGTCAAAATACAGACTCCGTTCTCGTTTTATAGGTTCCAGAACTGCCCGCTTAGAAAACTCGCAAGCATTATTCAATAGTGTTCTCTTAAATCCTAATAAATAGGAGGAGATACGCATCGCAATTTTCACGGAACGAGTAGCAATTTTACTCCAGAAATACTCTCGAACCTGTTTGACAGGGAGAAGAATCGCTCCAGAGAAAACAACCGAGAAGAATATGATATTTCTCACTTGTACTCAAACTAATTAACTTCGCTTTTAGAAACTTTCAAAATCTTACTAGCGAAGCATTTGGTCTTAGATAATTTCATCGATTTTCTCTACCGTTTGTTTCGTAGAGTTAACCGACTTGGCGAATAAGCGGCTCAAACGAGATTCTATTACACTCACAATCGCAATTTCACGTATTCCCCATCTCAACCCTTTATATCCTTTCCTAAACCTACCCAACCGCAGATTTCCATAGTTGGTTCTTGAGTACGATAAGTTCACCCTCCGACCTTTCGTTTAAGTTATTGCTTTTATCCAACGTTGGCCACGGGGCCCGGTGCAAAGGCTCGTGGAGGATCAGAATCGGTTCTATCAGGCCAATTAAGCCGCGTACCAGCTCTGTGAACAATCCCACCCCCATTGTGTTTGCTCGACCACCCCCTGCCGTGGTTCCAGCGCAACGCTTTTTCCCTCGGTTTCTCGCGTGAGATATCGAACTAAAGAGCAACGCGAAGTGTTGCTGGCCGGTGAATTACCGCGAGGAAGGTTGTTGCGGGGCGGACGCTGTCATTACGCGGTTTTTCCAGCGATTCGAGCTTCGAGGGTGGGCGAACAACAGAGGCCGACCCGGCTCTGCAGAGTTACAGGCCCGTGTAATCGCGTCATCCGAAACGCCCTGCGATTACGTCGCGTCGGATACACGGTCATCGAGTCGGGAAATCATCGAGTCAGCTCTCTTTCTCTCGTTACCGAGCCGTGCAACTCTGTTTGCGTGCCACGTCGCGTTTCAATGAACGCGCCTCTAGCGGGAGATGCGGAGGTCCTACTCGGTGCGGTCCTTTGACGATTACATTTTAGAGGTGTTTCGCGTATCCAAGTTTTCTAGTATTCAAATCGTTCACGTTTTGCATGGTTTAGGTTTCTCGACAACTACGTATCAGACGGAGATGGATTACCGTGATTTCCTAACTCTGGATTTATTAACTTTTCAAATGATGCGAAGGATAGACTAACGTAAGATTTCGTAGAGCGATATCTGTCAGGATATCGTGTGACTTGTCAAAAGACAAATTGTCTCTTTTGTATCTTTTTCGTAATTGAGAAGATTTATCCTGTCACGGTACGTTCAACTAGTACGTTCGTCTTCCACAAACCTCAGGAAAATATAAATCAACGAATAGTGGTTTATTATACGAACTTGTCTCTACTTTGTGATACTCGATCGAACTGTAACTAGTACATTCAACTTCTGTCTACTGTATCTCCTTATATGCTATCCTATTCAGCAAATAATTGAAATTAGTATTTATATTTTTACATGAACAAACTGTATTTAACGACACCTTGTTTCCACCCATTTCCACTGCTCGTCTACTTATTTTTCTCCTTGACTGTATTGACCCAATAACTTACGCTCTATCTCGCATGGACCAAAGATACCGAGACGAAACTCTGAAACGGACTACCCTGAGGCCGGTTCCCATTAGAAATCAATTGACCGCGTTAAGTTTAAACTCTCGTCTGGAATCGTCGAGGGGGGAAGGTTGGCTGCTCGTTCGCACGCGCTGAATTATGTGGCACATTTTGACAATTAATAGCCGTTAATGAAGACGCGATCTCGAGCCTGACCCGCGGCTATTCCTCTCTCTTTCTCTCTCTCCCTCCGCCTCCTTCCACTTTGTTTCGGGCCACTTTGTTAGGGAGATATAACACAAAGGAGAATCGAGGGGGTGGAAGGGCGCGTCATAACTCTGCGGGCGTAATTGAGAGCTCAACATTCGGTATACGCGGCGTTCGAGGTCGCATTATCGCGTACACCGGAGCTGTACTGGCGCAAAAATGCGCGCATGTTCTCGTGCTGCGACCCAGCAAGAAGATTTCATACGCGCGCGCGCGCTGTGCAAGAAAAAGACGGCGTGGGGGAACGAAGAAGAAGGCGGACGACTCGGGCGGCATTCGATAATTAATGCGGCCCGCGGATTAATTATTATTAGCCGGCTGATTTGTTTCAATTTGTAGAGGGTCCTTTGATCGCGCCGAATCGTGTTTCCGTCGATTTCACCCGGCGTCCTGGCTGATTTATCTCAGCGGTTCGCGTCCCACGGGATTTACGCGAACGCGATTCGTTTGGTGTCGTTCTCGTCCTCGTAGAGGATGGTTGATGGCTACGTGTTTCGCAGGTGGACCGAATTCCCCTGCAACTTTTAATTTTCCACTTGACTTTTGCGTCAACGTGTCACAATTTGGTGTCTCGACGTGGAAATTTTCGTTTACGTATTTTAATACCAGTTGTACAAATTTCTGCAATTTTTATCTTTTTTTCTTTTTTTTTTTCTGTCGCTTGTAGAAGAGATTCTGGTACTCGAAATTGTGATAGCTTTAGATTAAACGATTTTAACATAATTTGTACGTATACGTATTATTTATTCTGTGTCCTATGCACATTTCATGAAGAGACAGACAGAAAACAAAGTTTGTATTGTTTGCGAAGAAGGTACTCTTCGTGAGAATATCGTCTGCGAGTAATTCGACAGATTATACCCTGTAATTCCTACCTTGCAGACTCAGAACATTCAAGTAGATCTTCGACAACTGGTAGACCAAGGGCATGTGGCTGCCTGATCGAAGACATTGGTAGAAAAAACAAATACGCTTGCCAAAGTACGATACAATATGTTTGAAACTTTCTGAAGATTCCTATAATAATGTACTTGAACATGCTTGGGATAGTCGCATGAATCTTCCTCAAAGCGTTCACGATGTTCAAAGATGTTGTGACGAATTTTATGAAATCGAATCTGATGTTCGTGAGGGCATCGCTCTTGTCATCGTCGTTGCGCGTCCGAGAAGAGGGAGACGACTGTGAAACAGGACGAGCAGACAGGACACAGAGACGACGGTGAAAAATAAAAGAAAAGGAGAAAATAGAGCAAAGTGAGGCGAGGCCTTTCGCATTCTTCGCAGGAATGTAAATCAAGCCTGCCAAGGGAGCGGGACCGCTTCGATGCCGGCGGGGGTGCGCTAGCGTCTCCACTAAATAATTACAAGCTCTTAATTAACGACGAGGGTCGATCGTAAAGCCATCCACGAGTCGGCCGCTCCGTCCCGCGGATGCATGTTTCGAGATTATTTAAACGAGCAATGGTAACAAACGTTACCGGACCTTACCGGCAAAACCGCCCGTCGCTGCTAACTGGCCGCGCCACAGACGAGAAGAAGACCAAGAGAGAAGGTAGAAGGAGAAGAGATCCATGAGGAAAAATAAATGTGAGCGTAGCCGGAGCCTCGTGCGGAAAATAAAAGAGGGCGGGGTCAACGTATTTTGCGGGAGGCTCGTTCCTCGAACCCGAACACCGACACCTCCGCTTCCAACTTTTTTCGTTCTTCGACCTTCGTCCATTAGACATTTTTGCAAGATTAATCGAAGTTGCAATAATTGGAGTTGATGTGACAACTTGTGTTTCTATGGATGTGTTTTTGGTAGTACGTTGCAGTAGCAGCAACCGCGCTCGCTTTTCCTTTCCAGGTGTTGATAGGGCTAGACAAAAGGGACTCGTTTGATTGGACGAGTGACGTTTCTATCGAATATCCTCGGACGATGCTAGCAACCGTGTAATAATAGCGATGAAAATTTTCGTTGATGTGGATATTAATGAGCGAAAGCGATGGACGTGGACCAGCTTCTTGTACATTAACTTACGTACTTTTACGTCTGTACTTGGCGATAAACTAGAAACCGCTCGTGTAATCCGAAATATACATACTGCTGTTTACGTCATCATATAATACGCAGCCGTGTAACGAGAACAAATTTTCGATAATGTGAACGATTTGCACGCATGATGTAACGGCGTAGTGTACGAGCCTTTTGGTAGCCGCATCGATCGACTCCATAAATTAGAAAGCAGAAAGAAACGAACATGTTGCGAACACCATTTCTTAAATTCGTCTTGAAATTCGCCATCTTCTTACAACAAATTGCAGGTAATTCACTTCTAAAGAGTTGGGCGTTAATTCAAAACGCTTAAAGTAACGAAATTGAGAAATTGACAGAGAGCGGAGCGAATCAGTTTCGATATTGAGAGGCTCGCATATCGATCTGTAATGGCACCTCGCACTGTAAAATATATTAAAGTCGCAGGATAATAATCGACAGGTTTGCGAAGTTTCATGTTACTCGAACTTATGTAAATTGTAAATTGTCCAGGCAACTTGACTAATCCGAACGAAGCCTGTAGAGCGCTCGGAACGCAATAATGGAAAGTCGAGGGTAACGACGTAACGAGCAAGATCTCGAAGGCGGCGTGGTGGCAGGACGCGGCTATCGGGCGTCGATATAATTCCATAAATCACGCGTCGCCGGAATAAATCACGTATTAATGAAAATTACACGTACGCCTGTGGCCGAGGCTTGATATACGCGGGCCTGAGACCGCGGACGGGAATAAAATTGGCCGAGCCATGTTGGCGGGGCGGAATAAAGGGCAACGCGGAGCAATTACACGTCGAGCGTGTCCCAATGAAGTATGGCCATTGCCTGGCTCCTCGATTACCACGGAAATCCTGTGTAGGAAGGGTTTAATTAAAATTAGAGCAAACGGAACGCTCAGCAGGGTTGCGGACTAGGGAAAGCCACAAGGCAGATCCACCGAGATCCCTGAATTCATCCAGGACCCTGTGGCGAACCGACCGGACCCTTCCACGGGACACTCGCCTCCCTTTCCAACGAGGAACGTACACGCTCGCGACTTCGCGCTGCGTTCCTCCTATATTTATTGAGAGATCGAGTTTTATGGCCGACCATGCACCGGACGCCCGACGGAGCTCGCCGATACTCCTGTGTCTTTATGTTTCCTTCGTTTCTTCGTATTTTGTGCTTCGCCTTCTGCTTCGGTATCGACATACTTTTCCGAGAAAATAGAAGGTTGGAGTTGGCAGCGGAGAATTTCTATCGAAGAAGATGTGCTTGTGGGTTTTTACCGAACCTGAGCTCACGGTGCCATAATTTTCTACAAGGCTATAGTATACTACGTTCGCAGATATTTTATAAAATCGCATTTATTTAATTTCGAGGTTTCATAGTGATCCAGAGGATAGTGTATAATTGGTAGCAATTGAAAATGTGCGGTTGTAGTATGCGTTTGTGTTTCTTGGAGATTCCGTATTGGAAATACCATGCGGTATAAATTCTTATCGAATTACATGGTATAATATAGTACAATAGCGAAGTTCTGCAAAACATATTCCTTCTACATTTTTATCGTTTCATAAAATGTTCTTGATTTCATAACTTGTACAATGATGAGACAGATATCAAACGGTGGGTAAGATGTCGTATCACGAACTGGAAGAAAAATTGTCTAGTTCGAATTGGAAGAAACCTTCAAGTTAGAAAGAAAATACTTTTAGACAGAATCTGAAAAACTATTCTTCTTTGTCCGTTCTAAATATCTGCCTGGTGGGATAGGAAATTTTTCAGCAATGTAAGTTCTACCCTCGAAGAAGCTGGAATCGATAACAACGATGTTGTACCAAACGTTTCTTGCGATTTTCGCTGGAACAACTTAATAGGAGACTGGCATTTTCTTAAAAAAATACGTCTTTCGGTTGAATAGACGGGCATCCTATTATCGTCCACGAGTAATATCGTAACACAAGGATGGTGTGAGTAACATGGAAGTCGTGAGATCCGTGCACCGGCGACACGAACGTTACGAGAAGGTGCAGCTACGTGCAGCTACGCTGTTCCGCCTATCGGAAATGCAACGTAGTACCTCGAAAGCTGCCGTTCTCTTCTATCGCGTGATTTATTATATTATTCCCGGTTAACCGAGCCCTCGAACAACTATGACCAGCTAATGGCCTATCGCGACAATTCGACCAGCGCGCTTCCTTCGAGGTTAACGCCAGCCATCGTCGAAATTATGCGATCAGCTTTCCTACCTTCTCTCTAACTTCTTTATTCTCTGAACCGACGATAAATGTGATTTAGACTTCGTGTAATGGAGAAGATAGACGAGGCGCGTGAATCCTTCCTGAAAATTTTAGTTTAGTGGCAGAATATACGAATGACGTTCAATTCCTCAGAAATTAAACGATTGATCTGTGTAGCTCAATTACTGCACCGTGAATTCAACTTTGGTAGAATATTATTTTCCGTAGAAGAGTCTCCTCTTTACTTGTTTTATCTGTTTCTTCGCTGAAAAAAAAAAACGAGAGATAAGACTGAGGCCTTCGCGGAGAATGTTTGACGCTCGTAGCTACCAAAAATCTTTATTCTGTCCATTAGCAATTAAAATTCGATCTCCGAACTTCCATAATGGTCCACCTAAAAATATTCCTCCCCTCCTGTCGAAGAAACGCGAAACGACGTTAAATCCTTTCTCAAGGAATATTTACAAATCCCAACAGCAAAAATCTTAATTTTTATTATTCATAATCTACTCTAATAGAAACTCGATCTCCGCTTACGAAAGTATCATATAAAAGTGACACTCAACCTGCCATCGCCCATCCGCTTAAAAATATAAGCACCATCGCCGTTATGCCTTCTCGTTGCATAGATAACACTTATCCGCCGAAGGGAGCCCATAGCCTCGGCCTCTTCATATAGAAACACCGCTAAGCGCCAGCACCTTCCTATTTCTACGAGAGGAGCTTACACGTTCGTTGAGTCTGTAGCAAGGCGAGCCCGCGTCCGTATCATTTCCACTTGGTGATTTATTACGTTATTCCAGGCGTTGAAGGCCGGACAACCGTGGCCACGTATGGTGTAGCAAAGCCGAGGCCCTGTTAATTCGATCTATTTTCTAAGCTTGGCTCGAAAGGCTTACGGTGCGTGGTGTCGGATCCGATTATATCCGATCGGCGCTCATACGCGCGCGAAACAGAGAGAAAGAGAGAGAAAGGGGGGGGAAGAGTTATTCTCGTTCTGGTCGTTTTTCTTGAACGAAGGAACGAGGAAACTATGGGTTTCTCGTGCGCCAACGGGGCTCATCGTCCGTCGCTGCCTAGCCCGGATTAATTATGCGCGATAAAGTGCGTCGGACACGTGTAGTTACATGTGCCGTACGTGCGCCTATGTCGCCGTCGCGACGTCACGACCGATCAGATATTTCCTGAAATAATGCCGCTGCCTCTGCCCGTCCCTTTTCTCCACCCTGGCCGCGTCGACCGTCTGATCGTTCGGGGCAGTTTTAACTGTCTACCGCATTGCATTCGGGGGTTGTTGGAGAAATTATTGTGTACCAGGTTCTTCGACGTTCCGTTCGATGTTTCCTATTTACCTAGATTAAACCATTGGATGGGTTTCTGAGTAGAAGATAATAGCTTCAACAATTCCGTTGAGTGTTTGTAAATGGTTTTTTTTTTTTTTTAATTTTCTACTAAAATAATTGTATTCAACATAAGATACCCAAACGTAGAGATATGTCTGTGCGAAGAATAAACTTTTCAATGCTTTATTAAACGTTCGTAGAAGATCTATTGAAAGCTGCGCAGTTTCCGTTTTTAGCAATTTCCAATGTTATTTTAAGAAAATAAAATGACGTAAGAGGTATAATTAATGGTGCAATATAGTGAATAAGTATCTATAAAATCGCAGTCAAAACTATATAACAGACATGTTTCTGTGATAAAAAAAAATTATAGAAAGCTTATTTAGCAAAGAAATTGAACAACGTATGTCTACCATGAGTGTACAAGAAAAAATTAAAAAAAAAAAAGATATTTCGACTTCTTAGCAGAGCGTGGTTTCGATCCACGGACCTCTGGGTTATGGGCCCAGCACGCTTCCACTGCGCCACTCTGCTGTTGTGACAGACACGTCCCTAAAGCTACTTTTATAGAATTCACAGGGGGTGAAAGTAAAATAGATCAATAACTTCGAGTTATAAAAATTGATATCGTACTATGAAGTTATTAATGATAAGAAAGCATAAAAGCGTACAAGACAGGAAGCTTTTTTAAACGTTACATTCACGTAACATTCGTTACGAAACATTTTTATTAGAAAACATAAAACAGACTATGTATTGCAATATTTGTTTATGTAACAAATAATAGCGCATTCTATCAGGAAATATCATCCTTCTACGTATTTAAAAATGTGTATGGCCAAATTTAGAGTCTGACGAAACGAAATGTACTTCCATGGTAAATTTTCAAACATAGAGTTATAAAGCTACATAATTAAATTTATGAAAATTAAATTGTTTAACATCCAATCTCGTGAAAAATTATTAAGAAACAACCCTCAATGAAGCAGAGTGGCGCAGTGGAAGCGTGCTGGGCCCATAACCCAGAGGTCCGTGGATCGAAACCACGCTCTGCTAAGGGTTGATTGATTCTTCTTCAATCTTTTTCCTTTTTTTTTTTTTTTTTGCTCGACCATACTCCCCTGAGACCTACACGCTTCTACGGCCTACTCTTACCATTAAAATTTAGTTAGCACGCCTAGAATTAAAAGAAAAATTATAAAGACACTTTGAATAAACTGGCTACAAGCAATTTCTAATAAAAAGATTGAAAAAAAAAATTCTCGAGGGAAATCAACCCCCTTAGCAGAGCGTGGTTTCGATCCACGGACCTCTGGGTTATGGGCCCAGCACGCTTCCACTGCGCCACTCTGCTTCGATGTTGAGCTTTCTACGAAAGCCCAGCGTGTTGCAAATTTCTATTTTTACTCATTTAATTACTTTCTCTAACGTTGATCTATCGTTTCGTATATCCTACGTTACCACGAATAATTGTACATACACGTTTCTGTGATCAATTTAAAAAATTTGTCTTTTAGGCGATGTCCGAGGGATACTCATTCGTTAACTACCCATTTTTTATTTGTTTCAGTCCGACATCGTCCATCAAAGCGTTTACGAGCTGGTGCACAGTGAAGATAGAGAGGAACTCCAAAGGCAGCTCATGTGGAATTCTTTTCTGCCCGCCGAAAGTGCGAGTCTCCCCTTGCACGACGCCCTTTCACCCCAGCACAGTCATCTTCTCGAGCGCAGCTTCACCGTCCGCTTCCGGTGTCTCCTGGACAACACTTCCGGCTTTTTGGTGAGTTTACGGCTACGTGAATTCGAATGTTACTTCTCACAGAATCTATAAAACGCGTTTCCCTACTTGAAGATAACGTTAAGATTGCTTCAAGTTCAAATTAAAATGGTTTAGTAGTAATCGTTGTCCAAATAATGTCAAGGTTACTTCAAAATCGTCTGTAGCTTGTTTCAAAGCTGTGTCAAGGTTAGTCGTGAAGGCCTTGTTCTCTCTATTCGCATATAATTATCACATAAATATCATACGAGGTAAATTTAGACCTAAGAAAAGAAGCGATTGTGATCTTAAAACCTCTCATCATTGCCAATATTGTTTGGATATTCACGTAACCCAGGAGTGCACGTTTCTACCAGCAGTCGAATCGATACCGAGTCTTTAGCTGTGCGTATCTCGCATGCTTGGTCACAGTTCCATGTTCGTTTAGTGAATGTGCAACGTAATTCTGGTTCATTCATGGAAACCTCCGTACACAGAGTCACGCGAACAAGGATGATCCGTTGACCCATGAGGAGGAACAGTTTCCGTACTGGTATCTTGTCCCGGTATCCCGGTAAAAATCATAAAGTTCTCGTTCTCGTTTCAACCCGTTTCTGATAGAAGAGAATAGATTCGAACGAGCGTTACACGATAGGCTGTGTCGCGAGGTATCGATCCGATTTTTACATCAAATTTTCATAATTGCCAACGCGAGCTGCCCTGCAACTCACGATAATAAAGTTAATTGCGGAGGAGGGAGTCAGTCTCTCCCTTGAACCGTAATTACCGTGTGTTTTCTTCCGGCATCTGGTGGCTGCAATTGCGGCGATCTTTGTCTCGAAGAAGTTGCCCCAAGCTCGTCACATTTTCATATTTTCGTTGTTATTTTCAACGAGCTTGTTATTTTCGTTGCAATTTATAACTCTTCCCCTTCGTTCGCATCCACGTTCGTCTATTATCAGTTTGTGTAATTCACGTCTTAACCCATTAAAGATTATCGTATTATAAGTATTTCAGTTCTGTGAATTTCGTAAAATCGTAAAATTGAGGATAAAAAATAAAATAAAAAGAATATTAGACGAATCCAGTGTCTTCGATTGGTTAACACGAATAGTTTAGTCAATTGAACTGTCGAGAATAATCTCACCTGAATTTTGATAAAAACGCAGAACGTTTATCGTACCGCAAAGAAGAACGTCGATTAGGACACTTCCTTTTCGTCGTAAACCTTTTATGATTACAGTTTCATTTTCATAAACGTTAAGGCGGTGATCTTTTTGCATGACTGTCCTATGACCTGGTCGGATTACGAGCTCCTCCTTTTCGTTCTTCTTTATAGCTTTAGGACCCCCTACTTGTCCCGCGTTATACCTCTGTATTTGCTAGCTGTCTGGCGTAAGGTAATTAGTGTTTTGTCGTGCTGCGGCTCGCCAAAGGGTAAACTCGATTTTGTCCACGCTTTGATTTACGTTCCTCCTCATGGACGATGGATAACTACCTTTTTTAGTCGACTACTCCGCGAAATCTGCGAGAAAATCATGCCTTTTCTTTCGTTTCGTTTTCTCGTCAGTTGAATCTGTTCTTTTTCCAGCGTTTGGACATCAGGGGACGAGTCAAGATACTCCATGGCCAAAACAGGAAAACGGAAGAGCCGCCGCTGGCTTTGTTTGCTCTGTGCACGCCGTTCGGCCCACCATCGTTGCTCGAAGTTCCGCAAAAGGACGTGATGTTCAAAAGCAAGCACAAGCTCGACCTTGCGCTGGTTTCTATGGACCAACGAGGAAAAATGTTGTTGGGATATTCGGACGCGGAACTCGCGAACCTTGGTGGCTATGATCTAGTCCATTACGATGATTTGGCGTATGTTGCGAGCGCTCATCAAGAACGTAAGCATCGTTCCGTGTTACATATTAATATCTCGGTATTATTTCGAGAGATTATATTAAGTTAGATAAATAACACGTAATATTATAGATTCAACTATGTGTTCTATGATGATAATTTTTAGTATTGAAAACTGGAGCATCGGGCATGATAGCGTACAGATTCCAGAAGAAAGACGGCGGGTGGCAGTGGCTGCAGACTAGTTCCAGGCTAGTTTACAAGAACTCGAAGCCCGACTTTGTCATCAGCACGCATCGGCCACTCATGTAAGTTTCGATTCGAAAACCCGATCAAACATTTTCAATTTTATTAAAATTCTTCTATCTTTGTAATTTTTCAGGGAAGAGGAGGGCCGGGATCTTCTCGGTAAACGAACAATGGACTTCAAAGTGAGCTATCTGGACGCCGGCTTGACCAATAGCTACTTCTCGGACAGCGACAGCCTCACAGGTTCCGTGATGACGCCGACACTTCCCAGTCAACCGACGTCACAGAGAGTGAACAGGCGGTACAAGACCCAGCTGAGAGACTTCCTGTCCACCTGTCGAAACAAACGTACCAAACTGACCGCTCAATCGTCCGTTTCTCCACCCGCCACACCCACTGTCGCATCCGTGGATTACCTCGCGGCTGATACCAGCGCTGCGGCTGCAGTTGCAGCAGCGTACAGCAACCTGAACACGATGTACCCGACTGCTTACGCACCTACTGCGGTCGCAGCAAGCACGGATCCCTCGTTGACCACGTATATTGGTCACACTGGCAACTATCACCAGACTTTGTACCCAGCTACTGCGTTGGACAATAGGTGAGATTTTTCGAACATTTACATATCAAATCGAGAAGTTCGTAGGACAGAGAATAAACGATATTCGTCTACAAACTCAGGTACCTTACCGCAGCAACGGAAAACCTATTCCAATACAGGCCTCTGGGCTCCTATTATCCAGAGTACCATACCAGCACAGCATACAACGGTTTCATCGACGTCTCGCTACCTACTTACGAGACGCATCAACTAACGAGTAAAGCGGAAGAAAAGCTGTATTGCCAACAACTGGGCGAATCTCCTAAGTACAGCTACGTAGAAACCAGACATCCTAGCAGCGTCAGCGGGTCCCCGTATGCAGCCAGTCCTGTTGCGAGTGCATCGACGATGCATACTGCAACGGCAGACATTAACATCGTCCGTGCTGGTAGCAGGCACTCCCTGGAAGGCGGAGCTTCCTCCAGCAATTCCGCTGGAAGTTCCCCGGTAACCGGACCTACGAACGGCGTGCTCACTCCGAAAATAGAGGACGTGAAACCGGAAGTTTACGGAAATGAGGCGCCACGACAAACTGTTCTCATGTGGGGAGCGCCCCCTGCTCGTACTCCACCGAGAAACAACGGCAGCTACAGTCCACCCACGCCACATTCCACCCATTCCTCTACACATTCCACTAACGCTAACGCTGGAGATCCGCTCAAGTCTCTGGCGGAAATGAATTCCATGAACGGCGAGTGCAAATGGCGACAGACGTCGCCAAGCGAGCAACAGACTACCGCGCCCAGTTCACCGAGGACCAAGGCGCAGCCACAGCAACAGCATCAACACCATCAACAGCAACAACAGCCTCAACAACAACAGCAGCAGCAGCAGCAACAACAACAACAGCATCAGCAGTACCCAGTGACCACATCTCAGTATCAAGCAGCAGCGGCAGCCGCGGCTGCAGCTGCGGCCGCAGCAGCCAGCACTATCGGATACGCGCACTCGCATCCAGGCCATGGCCACGGGGAAGCGGGCTCCGAGGTATGGCAAGGAGTGCAACACCACCATCACTACCAGTACTATCCCTACCACCATCACCACCCCGCACCACCAAGGCACGCGCCCCAGTGAGTGTCACTGCTGCCTCACCGATTTTAAAGTATACTAGATGAAAGGGATACAGTGAGGTCGCAAAATCGGTCAGCGGTTAAAATTTACAACTTTCGACAAAGGCATTAAGTACGATCACCAATTGGTCTAACCGCAGGTAGGGTCGTACCAATTTCACACGCAAGTACGCACTTGCCTCGGTATTAATTGTTGCGATCATGGAAAGTTGTAAACTTTAACCACTGGCCGATTTTACGATCTCCCTATATCGCTTCTGTCTACTATAATTCTTCCGACGTGTCGAAATGATTTTGAAGTATTCGAATGGCTCTCAGGTCGTAGTTAATCCCTCCAGGATAGCCGAAGTGGGGTAGATGTAGAATTTATTTTGTAGAATGATTTTGTTTCGATGAACCGGGAATGTTCGATCGATTTGATTTTACTATAAGTCATCCTCGAGGGGTTAAATAAAAATAGTTCCTAGATTTTGAGGAAAATTTATTTATTTGGTGTGATAGGGTAAAAATAGTCACGCGAGAAGCAATATAGCTACTTTCGATACCTTTGATATTTGACTGCTGGGCATGCACGTAACAAGTAATGCACAAAACTTCTCTCAAGCGTACCACTATAGATTTAATCATACTCTGCATGTCCACGTTAATTCATTTCTCGGAACGTTTATTTCGAACTCGAACATTTGTTTTCCGTATAATTTGATTTTACTCACTGCACTTAGGAGAAAGAAATTACGCTCACGTCTAAATCGTTGAGAATTAAAAGGAAAGTTTTATCAAATGAATTATGAAGGACTATTAAGTTAACGAAGTATATAATAAGAAGAGAGATAAATGAGGGAGCGAAAAGGGTTGCAAATAACGGGGAAACATACTTTCGGTTGCAGCACACCCCCGTCAGCTGTGGGAACGGGGACGGGAATCGGCATGGGCATCGGCCCGGACAGCAACACCAGCAACAGCAACGTCTTGTACCATCCACCGCACCACCACCCTCAGCACCAACACGCGGTGGCATCATCAGCGGCGGGAATGGGCCCAACTGTCCCTCAGATTCCAAACCGGACGCCGGGAGTCCTTTGTTGTCCATCTCTGAGGTGACTAACACCCTGCTCAACCAATAGTCTCTTCGTGACCTCAGCATCGCTCCGTTTCAGTGATCAAGGTAATTTCAGAGTCAATTGACGAAGGTAATTTCAAGTTGATCAAGGCGATCAAGTTGTGTGATAATTATCAAACTGATCAATATCAGATTTTGATTTACTTCTACGAATCGAAATATAAAGAATTCGTGAATGTTGTCAGGGTTAAAGAAAAAAAGAAGAAAAGTTAATGATGCTATATTTCCAACATCTCGATATTTTGTGTATTCTTGTACATCATACGTATTCTATATATTTCTATATATCTCTATAAAACATACACAAACGTTTAGAGTATAGTAATTATTACATTTCATAATATTTAATCTGATGATTCTATGTAAAAATGTTTCTCAAATGCCATCGTCTCGACTGTTCACAGGTATCTCCCAGGAGATAGTTTCACCGAGGCGAATCGCAAAACGCGTGACTGTACCATACAGATAATACCGGTTGAAGTTGTTAAGAGTGTTGCCGTATAATGCTGTAACATAACACACTTATTTACAGTTAATGCCCGACGTTGCTACGACGTATGTGCATGTACGCCTGATTACGTTCGTTCGACCGTATTGTTAAGTTTTCGCGAGAGTTCTCCGGGGGTCGTGCAGAGTTTCGAGTCTCCCGCTCGTGGAATTGTGAAACCACGTGAAAGGGTATGATTACGGAGATCCTCGTTGGCTGTATTCGGCTGAAAATCGACGTTTACTACTCGTACTACGTTTGCGCGATAGGAGAAGATAGCAATTTTCTTGCGAGCCGGAAGATTGTAATTTAAAGATACGTTTGTAATTAACATATCGACAATGTTCGAATTTGTAATCAATTCACTTGGAGTGTGGCTAGCGTGCCCCTTTGATCCCAATGGCAACAATTTTTGTAAGTTTCTTCTATTCCTTGTAATTATAAAAAAAATAAGCGTGACACGCAGAAGATCTCTGCCTTCCATGAAAATCTTCTCAGGCGAATATTTGAATGGTTCTTGCTAAAGGGACGCGATAACCACACTTCCACCCTTCATCCTTTGAACAGGAAAAAGAGCAATATAGAATTCCGTCGAGGAGCACAAAATTAATTGCCTCGATCGAGCTATGAGAAACGCAACACATACGGAGTTTAGTTTTAAATTAGGCCTGCGTATATTGTGTGATCGTTCTGTACGTACTATCGTTCTTTTATTCTTTCTTTCTTTGTTGATCCTTCGCGACATCGGGTATCAGATATTATCGGTATTGGATCGCGAAGTGTTCTCGTAAGGGGTTAATCGTGTCATTGCGTTTTTGTGCGTGTAATCATTTTTTAATGGAGTACACATGATTCTGTGATATGTGTTAGGTAACTTAAAGTGCGGTATTCTTCTAAAAGATATTTAAGATTCGTGTACGCGTAACTGAAAACGAGGAAAAATTGAAGGGAATTAGACAAACGTTCAATGTCTGCCGCACTTATACGAGGAATCGAATTACAATACCATCGTGAAACATTCCATCTCATACTCCAAATCCTATTATGGATGGACCAAAGTATATAATACGTATTATCCGTGGCAATACATTAGCTGCAAACATCCCCCTCTACATTTATACATTATCATTTTATCATATCGTTAGTTTATTTAAAGCAAAGAAACAACTCGAAGTAATTCGATTCCTGGATCACACTGTTTGCGTTTTCCTATTAAAGAATGACAAGATGTGGTTGCGTATTCCATTGAACGGGCCAAGACCAAAATTAAGGGAAGAAAAGGGGGAAACTCTCGATTCGGCTGAACAACCTCAGTCTTGCCAATGTTTTGTTAATAAGTTTGTAATTTTTGTACTTAATTAATTTATACGGCTATTTATGTACACGCGCGTAAATCGACGTCTAGCGAAGCTAGGCGAGCCTTCCATAATTTTAGACGTATACTCTCATTTCGCGAACGTAATGTCCATGCTCGGGAAACGAGAAGACTGCGTGAAATTAAAGGAAAGGAACGGAGGTGAAATTATTGGGGGAAGGGTACCGGAAGTCTCGATCGACTTCCCGTGGCATCGAACTGTCCGCGTTTCGAAGAGGAGACCAGAGTGAATTTCTCAATGCTTCGAATCTCCAGGCCGAAATAAGAGGTAGAAAAGAGAAAAACGTGATTTTATTTTGCGCATACATATCAGAACGAAAGGAAAGGCGAAGGGAGCGTGTCACAATCCTTCTCTTTCTATTGCAATCTTGATATATATATATATACAAAGAGATATATATGTATACATAAAGATATATATATTGTATTATTTGCTGGTAGGAACAACGTTTAAATTTTACGGATAGCTTAACGATTTTTACGGCTACCGACGAAATCCTCTTTTTTCCTTCCGATCCATGCATCCTTTTGAAACTTACAAACTACGATTATTCTGTAACTTTACCCTACTTCATATCGTTGTAGTGTTATACAATATACGAAACTATTTTGCTATGATTCTTTGTAAACATCCAATCCGCTGTTCGGCTTTGCGACATAAGGCGAATCTGGCGACGCTCGTAGACTTGTTACTGACGTCGTTCTTGGAACAGTAGATTATTTACAATTTTTTAAATCCATTGGCAACTAAGAAAAGAGGATACGAATTTACCAAAATGTGTTTGCGGGCAAATGATGAAAGAAACATCGACAATAAAAAAGCAACTAGACATATCAATTTCTATATATCTTTCTCTCGTGGTTTCAAAACGGGTATAAAGAGAATTTCATTGGGTAAAGAATGGAAGACGTCAGTAACGAGTCTCGAGAACCCATACTGTAAATTCACATCTTCGATCGTAACAGCTTGAAACTACGTTTCTTTGCAATATCGTATGAAGATCTACTATTATAAGTAATTGAGTCTAGTCCACACATAAAGCGAATTAATGATATATCTACTATGCTTAAACTGTGACAATGTTCTCACCAGCGAAGCAACCCCTGCCGACAATCTTGCTTGGTAAACGAATTACCTCTCCACTGTACACATGTATCTATACATAAACCCGCGTTAACAATCCCGAAATCATTCGTCAATCTTCAAATCAAGGTAAAAACGTTTCAGATCCAATTTTCTCAATAGTGTCAACCATCGTAACAATATTTTTATTACAGACTCGATAGACGAGTAGAAAAGATTTCTCGTATTTATATATGTTTCTCTAAAGACTGCAAAAAATTTTGCGGCCAATATCTATTGTAAAATTCCAAATAATTATTAAATAATGTTCTTACGATTTGAGGGTTGACGCCTGGCCGCCCCCTTCTTATTTGATCACAGTGGTGAGAATATTCTGACAGTTTAAGCATACATGTATATTTACTGTATATTTAAATTAAGGTATCTTCTAACGAATATAGATAAGTTTTAGTCGATATAGACGATTCTCCCCATAGTTATCCACATAGATCAAAATACGTACCTTATTTTATAGTGACCGGTATCTGCAGACAACATGCAATTCAATCGTGGCCCTATCGAGTTGGATGACACAAGTGGAAAATTTGTTTATCATCGCGCGTTCTCTATTTTAGATCGAATATAAAGAGCGTTCGATGGCGATCAATAAAACAACATATCACCGAGTGCCTATTTCGATCGAGAGGACTATCAGATCAGTGAGACCAATCTCTGTTGATTTCTTACGATGTAAAAAAATAAATAAGAGGATACTATACTATTACGGATATCGAGAAGAATTGAATAAATGTAAGATAGATACACGAACTTGATAGTTGATCCCCTCTTTTTCAAAAATCTCTACATACTAAAACATACTAAAATTATTACTCGACAAAGAGAAGAATCCTTATACAACAAGATATCGTTACATATCAATTTTTAAGAAATTCTGATACTCTGAAATTTATCACGATATCTCGATTAAACGACGTTGTTGCTCAATGAAAAAGACAAAATTTACACTTTGCAGATACCTGTATCTCACTATTTGTAAAATTAACTCGACTATCCTTGGGCTTAAGCGGATGAGAAAAATGAGAAAAAAGAAAAAGATAAAAAATAAACGAGAAGCCCGTTTTTCTTTCGGAATACATCGCCTCGTTCTCTGGCTAAGAAAACGTGTTGCATCCTGTTCTGCAGATGTTCTTTTATATATCCGAATGTATCAAAGTGAACACGATAATCATGCCAAACCAAACTTTGACTCTCCTCGATCACTCCATCTAATTTATCTCCGATATATTCTATAGAACCTAATTACTTATTAACACTAAACTACTAAATGCTAAGCTCTACGAAATGAAATTTTAAAACTGTATCAAATGTTTATATGAAATAAATTATAATAATGCAATAGAACGGACGTTCTATCTTCTCTCATCTATACTACAGTGGAAGAAAGACCAAAAGTAATAAAGAAAACTGAAAATTTGATTGTAGGTGAAAATATTTTACTCCATCATGTTTTAGGTATACTTCATCATTTTCTTTCTTTTCTTTCTTTTTTATTTATTTCAATTAAAAATGACTCATTACACTTATCATAGCAATATGTATGTAAGGCCCATACTTACAATACACTAAAACGTAATGTATGTCGAATGTGTGTTAATACATGTAATTGATCCAATAGACAAATCTGCGTATATCCGCGATACGTATTAATAACGCGCCAAGTTTATTCGAGTTTTATTGACATTTGTCACCGACATTTATCTTGGCGAATATCACTCAATACATAAAAGACAGACTTACGAATTTTCAAGACAGCAACAAAAAACCAAATGTAAATGTACCGATTCTCAAATGTAGCGACTAAAATTCATTTGTACCTGATTAGTTTCATTTTATTGCTTTTAGCAATATGACGCAATCAAGCTTGTATGAGAGAAGTAATAGTGATTCATTATTTATTTGTGAGATATACTCAACGTCCGATATAGCTGAGACAGAAGTTGGTGCTATTCTATGCGATTGATTCGAAATGCAGGCTAATATTTGTTTGTATAAAATGGATACATCGTTACAAAATAATAGTATCGGAATTGTGAACGAAACAAGTTCGCTGACGTAGGTACATGTGTCTGATTATATTCCGTGGAAATGAGTTCTTTAGAAATATATTCTATGAAAAAAAGAAAGATTAATTCGTTTTTATGCAGAAGTAACGCTACAGTTAGAAGACTGATAGATCGAAACAATTACAAACTGTTCGGATACTACTATACTCATATGCACTATATAGTTAGTGATAATATGTTATTCGAATGAACCTAATAAAATTGGGAAGAAGTGACCTAATCGATATCCGACATCACTAGTAGCGCGCGCATGTAGGAAATTTCAAATGGACAATCACAATGAAAACCTTTACTTTCGATAATATTTGTGTTATCTATGGACCACGAAAGCTTTGTCTTTCTTTTTCCTTTCATTATCATTATTTCCTTTCCTGTTTGTTTCATTCCTCTTTTTAATTCCGTTCGAATATCTCAAAAAGTTACTTAATTATGAATATGTATATACAACCTTGGCTAGAAGTTGGTCAGGTTCAATTCCTGTACCGATGAGACGACGATTTCTTACCGTCCCGATGATTCGACTGCCTTGATCTCGATCGTGATTTTCTATGATCCCTAGATCTAGATCGTGTCCTTCTCTTGCTCCTAGAAACGTAAGATTGCGAGCGTTTTCGTTCCTTCGAACGCGTTCGAGATCTGTCTCTAGCCCTGGATCGTGATCTTGATCTCTTCTTATCCCTGGTACGGGATTTACTGCGTCTTGTAGAATAGGACCGACTTCTTCTTCTACCTCTCGAATGAGAACGTGATTTCCTTTTTCCCCTGGAACGTGATCGCGACCATTTCCTGGTGGCCGAGCTGGATCTAGATCTACGACAGCTTCTCGAGCGAGATCTACGCCGTTTACGATTTCTCGATCTTGATCTGTGCTTCTTGCTGGACCTATAATTGCTCGAAGACCTTGAACGATATTCTTTACGAGACTTTATCGATCTAGACCTGGATTTGCGTTTGTGGCCACGCTCGGAAGAACGAGATCGAGACTTTCTGCCTCTCGATTTACTTCTACTTTTTGATTTCCTTTTTCGGTATTCACGATCACGAACTTTGCTCGATCTTTTCTTCTTCAACGAGTTACGACTCGAGTCAGAGCTCGTAGACTCTGAACTGCTAGATTCGGAATCGGCTGACCCTGATGGAGTATTGGTCTTTGCCATATCAGGCGGCACTATTTGTTGCTGTGGACTTTGTCCGCCGCTCGACAAAGTTTCAGACGCTTCTCTTTGATTATTTATCGTTTCTTTTTCATCAACTAAAGTAGTGATGTTACGGAGTTACGCTTAATGATGTAATGACGACTTAGTTTTATTATATTTCGAAACATACCTGAATCTTTGCAGCTTGTATTACCAGTATGATTTTCCTGTTGTTTATTATACTGCTCCTCGTAACGTTGCTCTTCCTTCTCATCCTCCTCCGCCAGACGCGCCTCGATTTCCTCCTCCGTCTTTTTGAACGCTTGTTGCCGCCGTTTCACCGTTTCCTGTGAACAAAAACGAATAACAGCTTTCATACTTCTTCCCATCTTTAAACTTCCATCTACTGTAATGAACAAAACCACTCTTACTATAAGCTCGTCGTCGCTATCATTGTTTTGAGCCTGGACGTGTTCGTTCTGCTCCTCCTCAGACTCGCTGTTGCTGTCGCCATAGATGCCCAGACCTATACGAAACAAACAGTTTATTATCCTTGTTCGTCATATTATTGTGCGTTCTTGTCAAAATAAAGACATACTCTCAACCACTAAATATGCTGCCGCTACGATCGAAAAATGTCCTGAAAGACATCTTCGTTTCACGAGAACTTATAAGCGAGCATGGCTACAGAGAGAGTGGTACAATGCACGAACGCATTTTTTATAAATGACTTCGTGTACACGACCGGTTCCTAGGATGACCGTGCGTTGAAGATTGTAAAGGCGTAGCGACTTACCAAGCTTACGAGTGATCTGAGCAAGAGGGGCCATGTTGTTGAGGGATGCGACGGGGGTCTCTCCTGCAGGGACTTACAATACACACGCATTTAGTACCAATGGCTAAGTGCTATCATCAGGATACCCCCCAAAATTAAATGGTACTGATCACCGATATCACAAGGAGAGTCGATCCTGCCTTCAATCCTCATATACCTTAAGAAATCTTTAATAGCAATCCGTTTAGATATACGAAACTGAAACTGCTTTATTAGAATGAACATTAGTAGAGGAATATATCAACAATCAGTTTACGTGCAGAGCCATAAGGTAGAGCAAGATGTCAATAAAAAGAGATACGGATAAAGCCGTATAAAAAATATTACACTATATTGATAGCTAAGATATAAAAAGCAAATAAAAGATAAATAGATCCCCAAAAAACGGGAAAGTAAAATTAATTATATGTAACTCTTTTATATTCTTAGTAATAAGCGCGTCTTCGAACGAGATCTGATTGATCAAAAGATAGAATGAAAATTTGTTAAAATAATATTTGCCCTTTATACGCGTTTCTTTTTCGCATATAGTAATTATATATCGAATCCTATCATATAATTTTTCACCACTTCTCTTTTTTCTCGAACAATTTATTCTTTAAATTTAATACAGTCTTTTCAATAAATAATAAAGAACGATTCGATAATAAACAATTATCGAACTAATTCTATCGAAATCGAGAATTCAGTTATTAAAAATTGGGTAACGTAGTATTTTATAATGCTATTTAAAGAAAAAAAAGATAGAAATATCACTTATGGTACGTGTATACAAAATCCTGGAAAAAATAAAGTAGGATATCCTGAAATCATCGAATAATTAACTCTATGAATTGAACAATCTCTGTTTAATGTTTAAAAGCTTATATTACACAAATGGGCAAATAAAATTCACCGCAACACTGCACGAGACTCATATGAATCAGATTCTGTGCACTGGTGAGCGAAAGTATGAAATACGAGTATATCAATTTGTTAGTTGTATCGTGTGTATCTGGGGTACCTTTGGCACGTGTGCGGCTCCAAACCTCTCTGCATATAGAACCGATTTCTTCGTTCGTTACCTCCAGAAGAATTTCCGTCAGCGATCTCCGTACCTTTAACATCTATACCGAACGAAATATATAATATATCGAACTAAACTGCAATTATCAATGAATTCGATAGAGACAATATTCACCACATCCTGCAGTATCTCCTCTCTCGTTCGTTTCGGAGTGGTTATAGTCGCGTTAGATGTGGTTGGACTTCTATCTGTATGCGTATGCGCATCTGGAGAGTCTGCATCTCGAAATCGTGATTTCCGTGGGCGAAGAAGTATGTCTGGGGTACGTTCGAAATTCTTTTCAGTCGCCTGTTGATTACGTATTCCCTCATCTTCTTGTTCTGTTTCCTTTTCGGAATCAGAGTCCTATATTTCAAATGAGCAAAGAGAAATTACAAAATAATAAATATTTCTTGAGTATATTCAGCTTTATTTGCAAGGCACGCAATTAATGCATTTATTGGGACACGTACAAATTTACTTTTAGAAGGATTCAGTACAGCCCTAGCCTCGTCCTCGGCTTGCTTTCGGGCTTCTAATTCTTGTTTCCTTAGTATCTCTTGCCTTTCTCTCTCAACAGCTTTCTGTTTCTCTTTTTCCATTTTTTCTAAACCTTCCCTAATCCATGCTGGCAATTGTCTACGTTTTGCCGCGTCTATAGTAAAAATATCTCCATCGTTTTACCAAGGTACCACGCACAATGTTATCACGAGTGTTATTTCATGACTACACATGAGAATTTATTAACACAGCTAGTTAGCTAAGGTATTGTGATTACGTTAATACTGCACTTTGTTGCATATCTTTGTAATTAATGACAATTATAATATTATTATATTAAAATATCGTTCAAATTATTAATATGTTTCACCATACACATTCCAACAACTACATTTTTTAAACTTGCCTATGGTTGTTGTTGTATCCTCCTCAGGTGTTTTTTCCCTATCTTCACGACACCTCACTGTATCCATGGGCCTCATATGTGATCCCCTATTTGCATGTCTGACACCTTTCATGAAAGGAGGTGGCTGAGGAGGTATCGTAGTAGGTGGCTCTCCAGACCAATAACTATTTACCTAAATATAAAACACTTATTATCTGTAATTTCAGATCTAGTCTATTTTCAACTATAGAATATGTATCATTGATAATTAAATAAACTTCCTTATCACACAATACTTGAAATCTTATCAGTTGGGAAAAGTAAACAGATGTCAAACTGAGAACATAATTCAAACTACAATATATCAAGTAGTATTTTCTCTTTTCAACTTTACAATACAAGTGTTTAAAAAAGTAATAATACAATTTCATACATAGTTCTGTATTGCTAGGCTTAAATAAGAAGGGGAGTGTGGGAATCTTTGGAGTCCTATATTATATTAGAAGTACAATTTTAACCTGACTATAAGGTTGTGTTGGAGGTACTGAATTATAAGAATACAACGATGGTGTTGCTGGTGGTGGCACACTAAATTCTGATGTTGTAGATATAGTTGGAGCAGGTGGAATAACAGGCACTGTTGGAATTCCCATAGGTTTTCCATCAGACCCTATAGAAACACCGGGGGGAGGTACACCAGTCCATTCCCAAGTACCTGCACCAGAACCTGAGGTATTCCAATGGCCCCACTGAGTCCACTGATTCCAAGCTTCAGCTGGCATGAAACAATATATATTATAAGGAAACATTGCAAATAACTTAGAATATCGTATAATAAATGTAGTGGTTGTAAATAAACTATGGGATCAAAATCATTTGTACAAAATAGCTTTTGTAGTAAATTAACATCTTTTATAACAATAGTCTTTTAAATAACAATTAAACTATTTTAAGATATAATCAATTATGAACTGGTAACCACTTTTAACACATTAGATACAATTGTACTATATATAAAAACCTAAACTTAGGTAGGATATTCTATTAGTCCAATTCTTATTATTACCCGATCCACTAATTGTTGGTGCAGGTGGTGCTGGCGGTACATCATCTTCTTTCGTATCCATATCCATTGGAGCTTCTCCACTACCGTCAGTACCAGGACATATAGGATTAATAGTAGGCGGAGGTGGTGCTGGTGGTACTACAGTCTCTTTCATTTTGATCCATTGCTGAGCTAACGCTGCCCAATCAACTGAATGGCGATGAAGAGTTTTGCATGACAATTAAACAATGTAGAATCATGGCAAGAAATGAATCATATATATACTGGATACTGAAATACTTCTTATGCTATTTACCTTGATCGTTACTCATATTTTGGTAAGCGGAAGGATTTAATGCCCATTGGGTTGGGTAATCCTTTCCCTCAAACATATCTCCACTCATTTCTTTTATCTACTAATGCTCCCCGGAGGAAAACAACAACTACGAATCAACGCACTTTAACCTTGTAAGTGTATAGCGCAAGCATTGGTTAGCAATAAGAACTTAAAAGACTACTGAGTACAATAAATTGGCTACATGACAGGAAAACGTTGAATTCCGTTACTTTTTATCACTTTCACTGCACCGATCAATGTTTTAATACACTTCGAGGCGCCCTATTGCAATATATGTTACTATATCTAATATACACGACGATTACATACACGATTCGCGAAAGTTTATCGCGCTCGAAGCAGCGATCTGAAACATAGATTAGCCTAACCAATTTGGGTTAAACTAATACAATTTTACATTTTCTATTTGCTTTTTTTCACCTAATATCTTAGAAAACTTCCAAACTACATTACCGGAAAGTATTACATCTCCACTAACGGTGGCCGCGAGGTGTCACAACTTACCTAAAGGTTAGTTCCCATTAATGAAAGCGAACGTGGCGCCACCTGTAACATTATCGCCACATGAAAACAGGAGTAACAGAATATACTAGTAGGTGAACGATCATCGCTGTTCCGTGAAATCTTCTAACTCATTTATCAATAATTGAGGTAATTATAATTTTTTACAATTTATATAACATTATTTCATCGTACAAGTCATTTGGGAACTTATAACCTACCATATCCGTATTTGACGATCAAATGCAATAGCATCACATATAAGAACATGAAAGTTGTTCAAATGTTATTGCGCTCTTTGCACTTTGCGCCAAAACCTTCCGCCATTGTATTTTCTTATCTTCCGACAATTCAAACATTATCCCACGGAATTTGAAGAGATTTTACAATATCTAGTGTCGAAATACTGATTATGTGTTCAGTGGAATGTGAAGACATGCTATAATTCGATACGTTCGTCCCAAATTGAAGAGCAAAACAAGAAAGAAATAACAATCGTTCTATTTCTAGACTTCACAAAAAAGACAAATAAGCAAGTTTTATTGTTTTTGTCATTAATAGTTAAATTATCTTTTATGGTACGTATAGAGAAGTATCTGTTGTAAATTTTGTCCACCTTTCGTTCTAAGTTTCGTTGATTGTGTTTCTCCAATCTCCCTATAAATATATCGCTTAATTATTCAAACGAATGTGACGAATTAAAATGGCGAAAGTCTAATTTGGGGTTCAATTGTGTTGCAGAGGGTCGCGGGGTGAATTAACGGATTCGGTTAGTGGGGATGAATGTACCACCCTGTGTCAGGTGTTGTGCCACGCGGCCGGCTAGTCTTCTCAACAACACTGTAGCTTCACGGGCATTCAGGACAATTTAGCTTTCGTGTACGCATCGAGAGTTGTAGTAAAAGCAGAACCATTAGTATAATCGTTTCTTCTTACTTTATAATTACTTAATGAAAACTATTCCATGTTAGTTACTTAAATAAACTACAGAAGAAAAAAGCAGTGTAATTTTTCTATGAGATATTTATGTTATTACTAAACCACTAATCAAACGAAATGTAGTACGTTGTTAATTGTTATTTATTTTTACTACGCGATACATACAAAAAATTACATGAAATATTCTGTTATTCAGATTTCAACGATATCAATTTCCCGAGTTCCTTTCATCATTCGAGGCGAAACCGAATCAAGTACTTCGTCGATTGGTGCACACCGGAGGAATCGCAGTTTCCAGGAGACTGGACTCTAACGATCATTGTTCTGTAAGTACTCTGCCTATACATATTGCTTACTACAATTACGTCCTTAATTAGAAAACATTCCCGACGCGTGCCAATTAATATTTTTCCACGCAATGGCAGCCAGACTGAATATCACGATTTGAATTTAACTCTATTCCGTGAAATGCAACGGATTTCTAAAGCAGGTTGTTGATTTAATAAAGATGCCGGTTGAATTGCGCCGGTTTCACATTCGTGCGCTGCCATTCAGACAACTGGGCACAATGCCGCTAATTCGTGCCCTTCTCTCTTTTAATGCGTCCTCGTGCTTAAAAGCAGCGTAGAAAAATTTCCTTATCGACACCAATTCGAGCGTGCTAGATCCAAAATTGGAATTCGTAGATCTCCAAACACGATCAGTCAACGTTGAAGATAGCTTTTCATATTCAATCTACCGAAGTCACGGCACACTCGAAGCATCACAAAAGAGTTTATCTATGAAAAAGATAGAGCACAACGGAATCGGTGTTGAAAAATCAGCTTGGATAGCAAGTAGAATAAATTTAGGTTAAACGTTTTATCGATTCCCGCGGACTCTCTGGAGGAACGGTGTGTTTCATTCAGTTGAATTCATCGTTGGACACCTGAGCAAATCCTTAACCGGCTAAGGATGTCAAGGAAACGATGAAACTCGCCTACTAGGCAGTATGCATAATTCACTCGCCCGATTTGGCATCGTGAAGAAATACCATACGCACCGGAAATCATCGAAGAGAGATACACGTACACACCGACGAGTGAGTCGTACGTACACGAAGCCCTGAAGAAGGACGTTTGCAAATTCGACAGCCTTAGAGTACACGTTATCGATCTGGTTACTTTCACGACCTAGGAATAGACAACTCGTATCGACATTTTCGCACGTGTGCCAAAGGATGCGTTTTAAAGTTCACAGAACCAGCTGGATTCCTCGCACGGGTTATATCGTGAACTTTATTACGCCTCATAATGATGTATGCATATATCTATCACGTAGGTGTTTTGCGACTTCCCCGATACTCGTAAAAGTCTGATATTGATCATTATGACACGAATGTGCCAACACGAACTCGATAAAGCTTCAGTCGTGAACGAGAATTGACATTGATTATTATTTTCATCTGCGGAGGAAAATGTAATTTTAAGAGGCAGACATCCTGAATTCGTACGTTATTGTCGTTTAAGCAGAACGATAAAATAAATCATGGTAAAACGTCTTGAAATGACAGTTGAGTGGCAATTAGCATGTTTTATGCAACACGTTGCATCCATGAAATATCAATCTCTACGTTTCGTGTGGTCGTAAAGCGTCGCTAGTAAAAGGCTACCTCGTTACATTCGACAGAAGTCATTTCACGGCTCTCGAATATCGAACACGCCAGCGAGTTTCGCTCCCTTCGTCAATAAAACGGCAACATGTGCTTTACGTTCGTTTTATAGCCAGGCTAGTTTCAGAACTCTTATAACGTATTTCAGACATCAGCGAGCATTTCCCGCAATCATTTCTCGCGGACATTAACGCGATTCTGTGTCCCATCGCGCTGCGATACGACAGATATAGTGCGCAAACCTTCCGAATCGATTTCGTCATGAAACTAAGCCGCCTAGGAAAACCTCACTCCATTTCTGCTAATTCATTCTCTTTAAATAGATCTTTTTATCTCTGATGATAATAGATATTCAGTTCTAAATGTCAACGCTATAAAAGTCGTTAGAAAGGGGAATAATTCAGAACGGTAGAATAATAAACAAGCCGGCATCGTTATTTATTTATTTATTTATTTTTTAATTTTACTTGTCCGCTTCTGATTTAGTTCGATAAGAAACTGAAGATATAAAGGTCAAAGAGTGGTCAATTTCTATGTTCGCAACATTATTTTAATTCTATCGAACGATCAATTTGTCTTAAATTAATTCCACCGATACGTATAATCTTCGTTGAATTAATTTTGCAGGAACTAAATGCTTAATTTTAACCAAATAATTAATGAAACTCTATGAAATTGGTCAGTTTGGCGCAATCTAAAAAGCATCAAGCATCATCACACGCACCAAGGTAAGATATCAATCAAAGTTGGAAGCAAAATTTTAAAACAGCTGAGCACCACTGATACGCCACATTTTTCCTTCGACGGTTTCTTTCACGATCGCCGTTCTATCGTCGCTCTCTTTCCAACCACGGTGTCTCCCCCACCAGCTCAGGTGAGCAAAACGCTTACCTCGTCTCACCTGTTTTCTTAATTTCTTGACTACGCGCGTTTGCGATTTTCGCGCTCGCGTTACATCGAGACAGCGCAAGATCGATAGAAGTCACCGGTCTACCTGCCGCGAAATACGCGGCGGATAAACCGCGTTATCGATCTTCCTCGTTCTTGATACATCGGACAACTCGTTCGAATCGTTCGTCGCGGAATACGAACTTCGATCAGCAGTTTCTTGTTATCGTGAGTTTCGTGCATCGAATCGGTTTTATCACGGCGATAACGTTTCGTGAAAATGTGCCGTGATCGATAAGCATGTGGATTCCGACAACTACAGTGCCGGACCACTTGTTTTCTAATTCTTTTGTTTACTATAGAACGCAGATTCGTCGAGGCGAATCGAATTAATCGGTTCGATCGCACTGCGTCGCGCCGTTTCAAACGCTTTAAACTGTGATTCGTGTGGAACGGAGACCGTGAACGGATTAGCAAATCGTTGAATAGTTTGGAAATTAAGCATAGATCTAGTGGGAACTGATTAATCGTGTTAGATCTTCGAGATCAACGAACTGTCACGCGATCTTCTCGTGTGTGTGCATGCCCACGTGATTTGTTTTTCTTTTTCTTTTCGATTTGTATCGTTTCTCAACCGGAAAACGTTAATCTGCGAAAATTGCAGAGAATGTGGTGAAACCTCGAATTCTGTGTGATTTACAATCGCCGGTCACCGTCACGATCGCGGTTGCGATCGCGGCCGCAACTCGCGCGATTATCGTGCTATGAAATCTGTGTAAACCAGTTCCTTCGTTTGTAATTTCGTTTGTTATTCGCAAACGTATTCACTTTCGGGCCGTATCCAGTTTCATTTGGTCGAGAAGTGCTATGGTTTGCTCTGCCATATTGGGACCAACTGATCATCCATTGTCCTAAGATGAAACACACTCCGACTATTGTATAGACTTCCTTTTATAGCCACGTGGTATCGTATCTATTCAGAATCTATTATTTTCACGCCAATGAATTTTCTTATTAGATTCGTGCACGATCGTGACGATAGAGTCGTAAAAAAAGAAATGTAAAAATCGAGGAAACTAGATTCTTCGAAGATATTGGAACCTGTGGCTAATCGTCACACGTGCAACGTTCATGGACGGAACTTTAAAGAATCCAATTTTGACATAACGCGGTATAATCGTTGGAAATGCTAAGCGCATATCGATAATAGTTTTTAAGTTTGCTTCCGCTAGTTTTAATCTACTGAACTTCGCGCTACCTTGAACAATCTTATCAGCGCATTCACGAACGTGGCAACGCGTTACGTGGTGCATCGATTTAACTGGTGCAAAATTTTCAACCGAGTATCGGCAACGCTCCGCGCTGATACCAGCGAGTTTCGTGAATTTCCCCCTACTCAGCTTTACCTATCTATTTTTAACCGACTCGCCCGTTATCGCTTTAATATCAATAAATTATAATTCCATTATAAAACATAAAAGTATCTTATTGCACAAAACGATTACTTCGTCGTTTATGCTTTCGTCTCTTTCTTGGAAATTATTATAGACGGTGGTGGAACACACAAATGAAAAATTGTAATACTTCTTTCAAGTCGTACGTTTCCACGTTCCAGCCTTAATCATTGTTAATTGTTGCACTTTTACGGCGCTATCGAGGCGCACCGCTCGTGACGTTTCTCGTAAGTCGACGATAATATCACGATAGTCTGTTACCTTTACGATAGCGTTAATTGCCGATGACGAAACGCGATCATGTATGTGTTCGGCCGAACTCTGTTTACCGATAAAAACCCGTGAAACATTCGTTGTTCGGACAATCATTCGTCCAGAAAATTTTACATTCGTTTCTGTTGGACCAATTGAGACGTGGTTCGATTATTTCAAGCAATTTATTTATTAATTCTATTCGGGCACTAACGCATACGCGCGCGCACACACACACACACACACACTCTCCCTCTCTGCTTCTTGTGGTAATTCGATGGAAGTTGTTAGTTGAAAAGTTGCAAATTTTTCTAGCTTTTTTGAAAACGGAAACAATCAAGCACGATAACTTCGATACGGTTAGTTCGAATCGCAATGATAAGGAAGAAACGCGATAAGAAAAAATACTGATACAGTGCACTTCTGGCTGCAACAATTACGACCATGTGATTTCCTCGGAAGGTTGGGGAATTCTTTGAAATCGATATTGCGGATAAGAAAAAGAGGGAACGCGTGAAACTGATATGGACAGGTATATACAAATGAGGAAAAGATAATGAGAGGTGGGCTATATTTCGTTGATCAGTCGCGGATTTATCGGTTGAGAAAGAGGGTCACGAGTAATGACGTGATAGTTAATGCGACGCGATTTGGTAATGGTATTTATTAATCTCAATAAAATTCTGGCTAACTCGAGCGCAAAATCAACGGCGATCGCGAGATTAATAATTGAGCTATTGGTACAATTGATAACGATATGCCGCCAGCAGCGGTTAATTAATTATAGCCTCTAATGGAACTACTTGAAAGCAAATACATAATGCGTAATAGGATCGCAAGCCACAGTATCAACATCTACAATGGATTACCCCTGACATCAATATATTCTTAATTAATCATTACCTGGCAGTTTTTTTTAACATTCTGCCAATCCTAATTCTACACTGGAACTATAATACTAAACACGATTGTAATATAAACACATGTGCTCGTATTCGTAAAAGAATTAAAATAATAATCTAAAATTTTCCATAAGTGACATAAATCGAACTTCGTTTCTTTTTTCGTTTAGGAATTTTTCTTTAAACTCGACGACTGTTCCTAGAATGAAAATCGAAATTGTATTGCACGTAGCCGTTATAAAGAATAGAATCATTTGATTTGTTAATCGAAATGTATTTTCTCAAAAGGAAAACAATTGTCTAGATGCTTTTGAACGATAGCGTACAATCTCTTTTTAGGTCTTTAATTATCGGTAATTTCAGCGTTCAGTTTCTACTATTTCTGATACTTGTTCACGATTCAAGGGCGAAGAACCTCGGGAAATAGACCGACAACCAATGGTTGGAAAGAGATAGCTAACCTGAGAACAGCATTTACCACGGAAGTTCGCACATTGTTTGGCCACGATTTGTTCGATCAACGTTACTACCAGAACAATAAACGTCGTTCGCAATGGAACGATCTCTCGCTCGGTTCTGTAACAATTGCGCGATCCATGCGCGGCTATAATGCGATTCTATTGATCCGATTCACGGTCTGACGCGGCTCTGGCCAGCCGCGTGGCAGAGAAATTTGCAATAATCGGGAATCGACGAAAGCCGCTTAATTGTTCGCTCGAACGCGTGTTCGTTCTACGAGCTCGCTGTTTTATTGACGGTTCATCCGCAGTGCTTCGCGTGATTGGAGTTACACGTGAATCGTTTATCTCCGTCGGGCCGACCTCGATGAAGCGCGGCCAGTTTCACCTGGCCGCTGAATCCTTCCGGAAGAACGAAACGCGGCCAATTCGTCCAGCTGAGACGCGGAACAATTTTTTAATAGGACTTTGGGGCTGAAAAGGGAAGAACTCTGTTCGGTTGTTCGTGTGTATGTGTGTATATCGAGTTTGGCACGATGACAACACCGAAGAAGGACGAGAAGCGGGCTTCGAAGAAGTCGAAGAACGTCAGCCAGAAAATGTCGAGTTGCAAGAAGCAGGTACCCCCGAAGAACAGAGAATCGAAGGTGCAAGCAGGTACTGCGGTCTTAGACGAATTTCGCCTTCGAAGTTTTACTCCTCGATATTACGCTCTATTATCTACCTACCGAGAAATCCTTTTAAAAACTTTTTAAATCTCCAAAGTTCCCGATATTCTCTATCTTTCTCTAATATCTTATTAACCTGTGCTTGCCTGAAAGTAATTTAAAAAAATAACTCGTCGTTTCAGAGGAACCAAGAGAGGATCTATCGATCCTCGGTAGCAACGACGACGCGCAGGGGGATGAGAAGGCGGCAAGGACGAGCGGGAGATTCGAACGGAAGTCGTTCCGTCGGAAAATCGGGTCACTGATAAGAGGCAGCGCCGCGGAGTTACCGGCTGTGATAAATCGCAGTCTGCAACCGATTAAGCGTAGTTTGAGCTTCAGCAAAGACTTGAACCGTGTGCAAGAACCCTCGAAACCTCATAGGCCGAGCAGCGTACATTGGTATAACAGTTTGGTGTCTTTGGCCGAGGATGAATGTCTGGACGACCAGGATGACAGCCCTCCGAGCAACAGCGAGGAACTATTTTCCCCGAAGGTTCAAGTTACCAGGACGCAAAGTCTCATCGATACCACTTCCGTAAGAGTCGTTATTGGTATAGATCGAGTTATCCATTGGGATCTATCGAGTTTAGCTAACCGCTAACGTCTGTCGCGCAGCTAAATTGATCGAGTTTGTAGTTGAATTAATTTGTTTTTCTTGAGGGTGATAGATTAAGGGGCGTCGCTGGATAGGATTTGCGACGGCAAGGTGTTTGTTGATGGCGATTTAGAACGGCAGATTTATTTCGTTTCATCGATCGGACAGATTCTTCAATTTGACCAACGTCGGCTTAGTTAGTTCACCCCCTCCCCGCCCCGCAATTAAGATCTAATGAGTGTTTCCATCGAATTTCAATGGGATTTTAAGCGGATTTGAAATGGAAATCGAGTCGTTGAAGAAGATGTAGCCATGGATGATGGGTTTAAATTCGTATTTAACGTAAAATCCAATGGGGATTTTGTGGTGAAACGTGATGAACGAAACTATGTTAGCCACGTCGCTAATTTTTAAGTTTTACCCGCGCAATCGAGTTCGATTGAAGAAACAAGAATAGGTACACAATGGAATTAATTACGGCTCGCTGGGCGGGCTACGAAAATTCTCGTCGTTGACTGATATATATATATATATATTTATTTTATTTCTATCCCGAATGAATATTCGCTCGATTGTGATCTGCAAACTAAATTGTTTGGCACAATGGAAATTCGACAAGGCACTCGAGCTCAAGCGCTACTTTCCGTCGAATTAAATTAATATGAACATTGATTTTGAGCACTTTTGATAATTAGTAGACTGTGAATGTTTATGCAAATTCGTATCTTTATAAATAGAAGGTATTTACCTCGGTCTCTAAATATTATAAAGATTATTTTACTTTGGATAATTTATGTATCTTTATATATAATACCTGTGTTTGAATTTCCAAAAAATACATAAATATCCTCAGTCTAGTAATTAATAAATATCAGATCGCCGAATCTAGCTGCCTCTTAGACACGTTTTCAATCGTTTGAACTCCTCGAAATATCTCTACTTCACTTAGTGTCATATCGAAGTACTATCCGTTCTGACGCGAACAACTCTATTTAATAGAACAATAATAATATTTTCTCGTCGCTTCGATAGGGTGTGCCCACGTCGTATCGATAAGACTTGACTTACTGGCGAGCGAGGTTAAATTAATGTCCAATGAAATATAAAGCTATCTGTCTTGGCTACAGCAAAAATTACTTTCTGTTAAAACAATAACTCATTCTTTTCTCTGACAATAATGTCGTAACCTTTCTTCCAAATGTAGAAGCAGATACATAAACATTCGAGGAAAAAATATTACTCTAAAGCATCTAGCAATATTAAAATTCGAATTAAATTCAGATTTCGAAATTATGCTCTATACGATATGTTAATTAATAATACAAATAAAATTTAAATACGAACCAACCTCGAGACTGCTCGGTATTCGCCGTAAAAATTTGATCAATAATTTTGCCTTCGCTTCGTAACCGAGCTCGAGAGTAAATATTTGCTTGATAGATTAATTCAAGATTCTCTATGCCGTTTCTTGCTTTCTCTTTCTTAATACATTTCGCTGTTAAAAGGAGAGCGACGGAATCAGTCGGGGTATCAGGGTCTTGATATCTTGATTTGCCGCATGTAATCGGGTTCGGATGTAGGAGGCGCATTAAGCGGATGAAAATATCCGCGTCGCGTCGGTACAATATGGAACTGAAAGAGATATCTTCTTCGGCCACGCTAGAAAAAGATCGTTAGGTCGATGTAAATAAAAGAGGCTTTCGAGTACCGCGGTAAATCCCGCTTGGCTCTATTCTTGTACGTAACAAGGATCCTTCGTCTTGTCCCGACCTGCATCTCCTATCGAGGTAGCTAGATGAACTTTCCGGAAACGATGTTCTCAGAAACCTCCTCGATTGTACATCTTTCTGGACTCTCTTAATTTTCATGTGCGTTCGAGCGTCTCGATCCGATGTAAAAGAAATTGTATCTTCCAGCAGACTAGAAGTACGAGAAGACGAGTGAACGAGGCACTGAGTCGAACAGCCCCTTACGGACGATACAGCGTCCATTATGACTCTACAATAGGTAACTTGAATTTTTCTTATTCCATTTGAATTCGTGGAAATTATCAAAGAAGCCGATTACCAATTGGAAATAATATTAAAGACAATAATTGCATCCGTGATAGGATTTGGAATGGATCTTTTTATCTCGCACAATTATTTGGTTAATTTTCCTTTCTAATCAGCTTCGCGAAGAATTAGGTATCGTTTAAATTTTTCTTATTGTGAAACGCAGTCGTGATGGAAAGTTTCCGTATTCTTTCTTTCCAGATTTAAGTAGTCCGCCCTGGGAGGCCAGTAGTCTCCCTGCTCTCACGCACACCGTCAGGGATGAAAGTTACAACGAGCGAATATTCCCGTAAGTAATGCAAGATTTACCATTTTATTGAATCTTGACCGGGTAAAAGGGATGGCGAGAAATAACAAAATTTTTCAACTTCTCCCCCAACGGATATAAGAATGAAAGGAAGAAGAGGTTGCTCTCGAAGAAAGTTGGATCGAGCTAAGTTCTTGAACTGTTAGTCTTTGTTGTTTTTTTAATTGAAGAAACTACTATGATCGTATTAGTCCCCAAGCGGAATAGCCTTCTGTTATCAACAACTAACAGTTAATTAAAGTCGCTTTTCCTAACGTGGCGACGAGATGCGACCCTTTTGTTTAAAGAAAGCTGAGTAAATTGCGCCTCGAGACGGCTTGATGTACGAAGTTGAGATCTCGTAACTCGTGTTTCGACATCAGAGACTTGGCTGTCCCTCACGTGAATCACTTGGAAAATGCAGAAGATTGCTGCCTCGCCTTAAACCATTAATTCCAAAGGAGACGCTTTTACCGATAAGAAACAGGGATAGCTTTGAAGCCACTTCCTGCCGATCGATAGCACGACGAAGAAGAAACCTTAAATCAATCTAGCGACGTATCAACGCCAAGAGTGAGGCGATCTTGTCTAACATCTTGTAACATCTAAGAATTGTTTCGAAAGTAGGAGAACTCCTAGAAAAGAAACCTAACAAGCCTCTGTGATGTATCTTCGGCCAGCACCGATACTCGTTGCTCCTTTTCACTGGGCTTTGTTTCAAGATACATGACTTTCTTCTATTCTCCTGCTTCTCCACCTTCCTCCCCTCCGTCAACGAACGAAAAAGTCATTCGTTACCACTTCGAATCACCTTGTACTACAAAAGCATAAGTTTACGTGCCACGTACGTAATTGGTTCGACCCAGTTGCTAACAATCCCGAGAAGTACCCGGGCCGCACTAGCCCTGAGCAATTCCGGTTATTCTTTCTCGTGGATGGAAACGAAAGGAATGCGGTACACGATGAGATCCCTCTCTTCCACCCTTCCTCTTCCTCTTCCTCTTCCTCTCGCTCTTTTTCTCTATTTTTTCCCCTAAAAACAACTAGGTTAAGAACAATGAATTTCAACGGAGATGCGATAAAACATTTTGCAGGTTTCGTCCCTATCTTCAAGAAAGAAAGTGGAAAAAGAGACAGAACCAAAGGAAGGATTTCGATATTAAATGTATTAATGCACAAAGACAGACAGCGAGGTCAGAGACCATAACTGCTCTGATAAATCCTCGAGGGAGTGAAAGGTCTCGGTACATGACAGAAAGCCAGAACAACATGCCACTTCGTTTCTTTTGTCTCAGGACAGAAGAATGATACGGGTCTGACTGGTGGTGTACTCTTGGCATACGTGAGATCCGACTATAGTTAATTTTCCTTGAAAGGATACGGAAGGAAGTGCATACGGAAGGAAACGTTCTCCCAATCTCGGTAATGCCTACGCAGCGGCTCATACGGGAACGCACACATAGCCATCAAAGGTTCGAGCTCAGCGGGAATAGAACACGGGGCAAGGCAGAGAGGTTTTAATCAGTGCTGGACTGTTTCGAGGAGAGTATAGTAAAAGGAATATACGAGGAGCAAATCTTAACGCGAGTTCCTGAAATTCGCAGCGAACGCATCGACGAACGAACAGAAAGGATGCACATGATGAGAAAGATACAGAGTCTTCTGTTTCGCCTAGCTCGGTGGCATTTATCTCACGGCAAGATTAAAACACTCAGAGAAGGTTAAATAGAAAGTATCAGTGAAATCATTTTCTTGGAGCTGCGTGTAGCCGAGGAACCTGTCTTTATTTGCATTCCTTTCTCTCACAATGTTCGGTTCGATCGTAACGAGATTAAAATTAATTGCCGAGCTTCATGAATGAAAGATAACAGAGTTCGCTTTTTTTCATTCTTTCCTTTCTTTTTTTTTTTTTTCTCTCTAATTCTATGGAAGAAGGTATATAGAGTGAGCGACTCCGCGCTCGTCCTTTTTCCCTTTTATTTCAACGGGTTGATCGATATGGAATCAATCTTTATCGACACGCGTAGCACCGGCCTGTTACACTGGGAACTGCGGTGAAAATCTTGCGCTGGAATTTGCAAAATTCCCCCGGAATCGAGAGCGATATAATACAAGACGAGCCGGTCATTAATCACACGCGAAGTTCATCAGCGAACACGTGACAATATCGAAAACCATTTCATTTTCAATTTATCCACCGTCATCCATTATACAGCGTGCGGATGATTCTTAAAACGAAAAATCGCTTTCAATTGAAATGATGAATTGCACGGATCCTTGCTGTGATGAATTACGGTGGAAAGTTCCTTAATGAGGGAACAAAAATAAAATTTCTTTCAATGGTTAATTAAAGCGATCTGCAAATTGTTCCCGGATGACGATTCCTTTGTTCTTCATCCATTGTAATCCAATCTGTCCTACAAAACAAAATAGGAACGTGATTTATTTTCAGCAAATCGATACACCCACGGGTTTATTTTAAGGATTTTCCCTCGTATTTATAAAATACCCTCGCTGAAGGGTGTATATTTAACCAGTCAACTTTTTGTTTCAGCCTTAAAAAGGAGCAACAGGTCAGACGCGAATGGAGGAGCCTGAAAGCAACTGGCCGAAATTTGTCTCTCCTAGATGTCGACCAGTCCCCCGCGCAGCTTCATTCGGTAAGTGTCCAACAAACAGTTTAATTAGTTTAACACTTTCTCAAACTCGCCTGAGCTTGTATTTAGTTTTACTTGCTTTATCCCCTGAATCGGGCCGTATGTTATCGCACCGTTAGAGTAGGTTTCTAAACTATTAATCACACGGCTAACAAGGAATTTCTTTTCCTCTAACATCATGCTGATATGATATGTTCTGTCACAGAATGCTTCGTCATGTTCTAGATGAGATATAATTACTTTCAGCTTTCCAAGCTATTTCGTAGTTTCTAAAAGAAAAAGTTCAATTTGAAAACCATATTATTACGTTAAAAAACTGTTTTCTTGAAAATGTTATTCTATACTTTTCACTTAGTTTCGCATGTGAATAATAATCGTCGGCTGATTATCTATGTGTATCCAGTCGACGATCGGCCAAGTATATATATATTTATTATACCAAAATGTTCAAATCCGATTTTATCGAAAACGAAGCGCCACACGAACAAATTTCATTCTACACTTTTTATTTACTTATTCACGCAGAATCAGCCAGTTATCGAGCGCGCCAGTTATCGATTGCCAGCACAAACTGTATAAAGTGAATTCGAAGCCGAAATGGAAAATAAAATTAACGCGTGACGAGCGGCAAACATCGTTCAAAGTAGACATCTCATGTCCAATTAAAGCTACTGGGAAAGTTGATAACCGGCGTAGTTTAACAACGATACAAACGAGTGCATAAACTTCGTTACGGTGTTCGGTATCTTCGTTAATTAATAGCGAAATAATCGCAGAAAGTGTTGCATAACTCTGCAATACTATAGCACTCAGCCGGTAATCTTCTCACATAGAAGAAGATCTTTCTAAGGATATTCGATGGCGGAACTTTCTCCATAATTAATACTCAAAGGATTTTCGCGTCGATTTCCCGGTCACGATACGCGGAGGAGGAGATCGGCTTTGAAACGTTTGCGGTAGATTCCTGCAAGGTCCTCCTATGCTTTTGACTGGCGCAGCTCGTCTACTCGGCGAACAATCCCCGTTTTCGTGCGGAAAGAACTACAAAAAAGTCTCTGCCAGAGGCATCGGCTTTCTGTGCACCGCCTTTGAGATTCAGCCAAAGATACGTCTTTCTCCAACACGCCTATCTCTCTATTAAGCGATCCTGAATCGACGCTGGCTGCTTATTATTCGCGATAATTGAGATTCGACGTGGCTGTTCGCGATCATCAAAAGTGAGACTTGACAAAAGGGAAAGAGCATTCTCGTAGATGCCACTCGGGATTCCCTTTGAGCTTGTTTCAGAACGTTACGAAATATGAAGCAAAGTATTCTTCGAGGCATTGATAATGCCTCCACGTGCTTCCTTTTCAACGTTTATCACCACGAAACGTAAAGGACATGGCATAACTCTTTGATACTGCGGTTTCCGTTTCATGCTCGTGACAATTTACAATAGAAAACGTCCAAACGATGACGTTTGTTTGCACAGCCACACAGGCTTCCGAGAATATGAGATACTCTAATCTCTGTCATCTTCATCCACGTTCTACGAAATGATACTTAGGTTTCCAAGAGTAACGCGCGAATATTCCCCGCGGTATCTCAGCGAAACTGAAACTGAAATCTGCGTCTAACGCCGGTAATAACCCCTTTTGCCGACCGGGGAAATTAATCACGCTCTTAATTAGAGAAAAATGGACATAGTAACTGATAAAGCTACCAAAGCGAGAACAATTACTCCTACCATCGTGCGCTTACGATCCTTGAAAAAAAAATGAGCTTCGCGAATAATCCAGCAAGGAAAAACGGTAAAGAAGCATCTAAAATTGCGAGTCGACGAACATCGAATCTGATATGTTCACCAAGAACGAAGACGTTGGTCTCGAATTTGATTCGCGATGCGAATCGTACGACACTGATTTATTGTTTCGAATTGCGACCGTGTCGATCCTCTCGTACTCGCTCCTTCGCTCTAAAATCCATGGCAATCGTGTCGATTTTGCCGCTTTTTGAATGATGCTTCACAGGGTCGTTAAATTCGTCGAAACACGGTCGCATGAAAAGCTGGTTTTCCCTTCTTTCCTCTCATCTTTTTCGCCTCTTCTTTTTTCGGGTCGAACGAGTAAGGAGCAGATAGGACCTGGACAATGAGGAACACGAATCGATGATGGAATTAATGGGTGTTCTCCTTTAATACGAAACTCTCGTCTCCGTTTCATCTGGCGCCTCTTGTTCGCGAATTTCTGACAGCTTCCCACGACCGATCCAAAGTAGAGAAGCGTTGCGCTACATTGTCACATCATGATTTCTCTCCTTCTCTCTCTTTCTCTTTCTCTCTGTTTCTCGGTCTTTATCCCTGGTCCTCGCTCTCCTTTTCTCCCGTGTTTCGCTTTCTTCGTCTCTTTTTATCTCGGCCCATTCTTGCCTGTTTCATTCGCACTCATTCCATTGATTTCATTTCCCCAGCAGGACGATTCAATCTGCTCACCGTTCTGTATTACTTATCGCGGTTCTCGATTCCCGTTGAATCGAACGGCGTCCTCGCGTCGACCAGGCGACCGTCGATCATGGACGATGTAACGCAACGTTTCGCCTCGTTGTCCACGAATCGAGAAAAAAATCTGCGGCATTGCACGTTGCCACGGTGGCGTCGATTTAGTGGCGAAATTTTTAATCAACCGCAGTGTGGTACGCGACTTTGAACGGAGATTCATACGATCGATCCGCCCGACGAGGAAAGAACGCAAAGAGCAGCTGTTCCGGCGCGAATTATAGCGCGGCAAATTCACAGCTACGAGTTTCCGTTAAATCTCGGTGAAATTGTTGCCCGGGGCACTCGTATCGAGGGACATAAATTAAAATGAATTCACATGGAATTGGTTACACCTCGCTTCACGATTGTGGCTTTAGAAGAAAGAGAATGAAAAGGAACGTTGGCGGCCAATGTAGGTCAGTAAATGCGCTGCAGGCTCGAGTATTTTTTATTTATTAAAGCCTAGAAAATTGGATTGACTTTAAGCCGGTTTCTTCATTAGGATTAGCCTGTGTATCGTGCAGGACGGAAATTAATAAAATCAAAGTAACTGTTGCAGGCCCTTCGTCTGGAAGTTTTAATGAACGGTTAATTCACTCGGTGTCCATCGGTGATTTTTTTCAAGCGGCTCGAGCTTTTAATTAAAAAATTCGCCCGAAATCCGACCCGATGACCAGTCGAAATTTAACGAAGTTGTATTCCCGTATCTTGATGAAATAAGTTTTCAGCGCGAGCTATCTACCGGTGACGTATACGAATACGAGAAAAGGGGGGAAAAAAAGATTCGATGAAGATACCGGCGAAAGTTTTAACGAACGACGATTTTTTCTCTGGACTGTACACGGCATTCGAAAGGGTATCGCGGTGCCTGAACTTTGGTGTGATATCGAGATCAATCGATATTCCAGTGGCGATGCACGTTTATGATTTTTCCGAGTAATTCAGTATGGAGGTTCGATTGACCCCGCAGCATCTCCGGCTCGCAATCGATCGCAGCCGTATAACTCTTTTCCGCGATGTTCCATCAGATTTATGGTTGCACGTGGCTGATATCGATCCTAGAAAAAACGGTGCAAATAATGAAACGTCAAATGCAATACGATTGCTCGTTGAAAGAACGAGAGAAAAAGACCGTCATGAAATAACTTAGTTCGTCCAAGTGTTTTTGTCATTTTTACCGTATGTATTTTCATTGCTTTCCGTGTAAACAGCTGATATTCATAAACAGTTTCATCAGGTTTCATGCATTAGCTTCCGTGTTTGATAATTTGGAAATTTAAGAGCGTTTCGGCTGTTATGCAAAGATACCGCGAATAAACTATTCATGTAAATAGACTGATATCAATTTTGGTTAATTACGTAGAATAACGATATGGTAAATATAGTATTCCGTGCATTGTATATTACGTACGATGTAATAATAGAATATATCTAGGATTCCGGTTTAACATGATGCACACAATGGCTTGTTTTAATCTATGCAGATAGGTATATGTCAGGAGAATTAAAAAAAGAGAACGGTCTTTCCTGAATAATACGTGATATTTAAATATCCGAATTTTCAGCTTTCATCGTATAAAAACTTTGGTGCGGCCATTTTTTCTCACTAACCTTGGAATGCCCTTTTCGCCATCCACGCTATCGATTTTTTCCGCGCGAAATTCTGCTGACCTCCTCTAGCCCGCATCTGCCAAATTTTTTTCATATAATCTTCCTTCCTGTCGTGTATTTACTATTTTCGTATATTTTATACAAGCCAATGTGAAAGTAAGGCAACGATAAGTTTCGATGTTCAAACAAAAAGTCATCTATTTAGATTATTCGAGAATTTCTATAAAAGGTGGATATTTTAGACTCGTGAAAAACGCAACAGAGATAGGTACGAAGAACATTCCAAAAAATACACGAGGAATCAATGTATGTTAGGAATTTTATATCACCGATGAATGTCTATAAATCATATTTACCTCTAAGCACCTGCTCAAACTTCCAGTACTGTCATGTGAATATGTTTTACCCATCAAGACTCTTTAATGTACGAATTACATTGAAAGGAATCGTAGAAGTAGAAACTATAACGCCTCCGTTCCAGCAACTCTTCTGATACTGACAATTGCTACAAATTTGAAACGATGGAACCAGATATAGTCCTCGGAAATGCAGACTACGCCTAATTGGAATATTGCTTAACACCAATCGAACATTATTCGACATCGAAATAATTCATTTTAATGGCAAGTTCAAACAAAATTTTCTCCAGCTGGGAATGACGATTCACTAATCGACGATTCCTAAAGCTGATGGGAAGTTCTCATGGCGTAGAGGAACGCAAAGAATTCAAATACTTCCAATGAACTTCAAAATGTTTGGTCGTGCCACTTTTGCCTGACCCTGTACGATATCCGGCACAAAAATCCTAAATACTACGTGCGGTACTTCGAGCGAACACTTATCCGCTGTGTGGTTGGTTCCTGAAGCGAAGCAAAGTATCGTGGTATCGCGCGTAATTAAATGTCCCGGGTTCCCCGGAGTGTTCCGTCGGGTAAGCGCATTAAAGCGTGGCCCGGGCCGTGCCACCTTCTTCCATTTCTCTGTGTTTTCGAAAACTGCCTCATTCCACAGGGTGGTCGCGTTAAGTGAGAAAGATGAGGGCGGGAAGGAAAGTAAGATCTATAGGTCGGGAGGGAAGTCCAATCGCTCTGGAACGGCGAACGGGGAATGAGGTGTGCCGCGAAAAGGGGGTAGAATACGTTGCTCTTTTCCCTACACGCTTTTCTCTTATTTCCTGGTTGATTTCTTTAGTTTCTATCGCGGAAACCGAGTATCGAACAGTGGTATGCACTCATGTTCCCCGCTGGCTTTCCTCTCAAACCTTCAACACTTTTTCTAATTCGCGCTTTTTCAGCCGCGATGCTTTCACATTACCTTTGCCTCCCCAGGCTTCCAGTGTACAGGGTATCCCGGCAATAAACGTATAGTCGGGAAGAAAGCAGTTAGTAGAAAATATAGAATAAAGTTTTTCCAAGGGACGACTCGTTTTCGAGGAGATTGAGTTGGAAAATTTGGTCAAGTATTCTTGAAATTCGTCGATTAAGGATTAGAGATAGGCGCGAGTCCGACAAGAGGTTACGCTACGTGCGAAAATAAATGGAAAGTGTAGAATAAATTTCGTTCACAAGACGTTCCACCGCCGAGGAAAGAGTAAAATTTGAAAATTTCTCATGTGTGTGTATGTAAGTCAATTCTTGGTTGAACATGTGAACAGGAAAACAATTTTTCCAACTCGTTTTCTTAAAAAGCGAGGCGCCTGGTGAAAAACTTGAGTTCCGTATTTTCGATTCATTTTTTCCACGTAGAACCACCCTCTTGTCGATTGTATCACGATTATTGGATACACCTGTATATTCACATGTGTTTCTAATGCCTTTTCGTTTCCCTTGCGAGAATGCTTTCGTGAAAGCTCTCGCTGCCTGATGCGTTTAAAGTATCGCGATACCAAGGATGGATGAATCTAAAATAAGACAACTACAATGTGGTGGAATTTTTTGGAAAATCGTTGCTCGACAGAGATTCGAGCACACGGATTAACAGGCTTTCCCTGGCAAGAAGTTTCTTCAAACTTGACGTTTAATGAATGAGATATGAACAGCTCGTGATCGTTACTTTGCATTGCAGATTAAGTATCGATCATCGGACTATCAGATTCATCGGACAATCATTCTTCTGTGATCTTGAAACGGTATAATGTTAACGATAGTATGTACGAAAACCGTGGCGCGTTATACATTAGTATGTCTGTAAAAGTAGAAAGTAACAAATTGTATTTTCTTTTGGTTTGTGAAGGATGTGATCCTTATGCATCAAGGTGTCACAATTAGGTAAAATAAGAAAAAGGCTCGTACTCTTTAGAAAAATCCTGGCTGGAAGCGTCTTAATTAAAGGAACCTCAATTAAAATAGAGCGTCTAGCAATTAACATAACTTACCTCAAGCAGCATTCGTACATATATTCACAAGCGAATCTTCTCATCCGAAACCTGTTTTCAAAATAAAGAAGATGCCCGCCGTGATATTCCGTTAGGTTGTTGCATATAAAATTTCGTTCCTCTGAAAGATGAGTTTCTTCAACGTTGATGGGCCAATATTATTAAGATCTATTAAATTAATTTGTTCTAAAGTCTTGACCTACTTTGTTTTACTGCAGTTATCAATCACGTTAAAGAAACAAGAATTTGCTATAAATTACGTATATAAAGTGTTAACAAGATTTACAGTAAAAATGTGGAAAACCTAAATCTCTTAAAAAATATTGATATTAAAAAGCCTGCTCTCTCGAAGAATATCGATATCAGAAGCATAGGTTACAATATTTTATATTCGATTCTATATTCCACACGCGCATTCCTTTTCCACGGAATATCACGAATTTGCCATCTATCGCAAAAAGGCTTGTATCTTCCAATGGAATAAGTTATTCTTCTCTCAACTACTAACGCTAACTAATACTAACCGTACTATATAAAAGTACATTACCTTTTGATCATTAAATAACGTTAAATAACGTACCGGAAAACCAGCCAGGCTATACTTATCACATTTTTCTCCTGTAATCTTCATATGCACCAAACGCATGTACGCTCGTTCAAATTCTCTGAAAGTTCGAACGCGGGATAAAGGTTGGAAGGAAAACGATTTCGACGAAGCTCGGACTATTCTGCTTCCAGCTTCTCACCCCTTAAAAAACAGTCGCTTGGCGAGCAGAAAGATCGTCTTGTACGACCTCCCCTCCTCACGCAGGCAATTTCTACGTTTCTTCGTTCGCTTGTGTCAAGCCTCGAAGAAAAGGGAAAGAAGAGTTGTCAAGACGAAGAAGAAGCTACGTAAGCGAGGGACGAAGAGCAGTGGGAAGCGCGACGAGGGTGGGAGCGAGCGTAGGGATGGAGGTGGCGTTCGATGTCCGCGCAGTTTCGAGCCATCCCCGTCCGGAGAGAATCGGCATGGGGGTGGGTCGAGTTCGAAATGACGGAGAACGGATTTTCCGTCTAGTAGAACGCGCGACCTCAGCCCGGTAAGATCGACGCCGCCCTCGCCCCCGAGACAACACGAGACGCGGTGAAACAAACCGACGAACGAACGCCACCACGATTCCGCTTAGAGCTGGAACGCTGCCGACACCCTTCGCCAGCGTTGTATCCTTATTTTGGGGCTATCGAAGGTGCAGAGTAATTTTCTCTCTGTTCCGAACCTTGGCAAATATAACAAACACGGTTCGATGGTCAGGAAGGGGAATTGAGATTGTAAAGTAATAAAAAAAGGCAGAAGATCGTCGTATGAATAGAGAAAAAGGTATCGATTGATCAAAGATCATTGAAATTTAGAAAGAGACACTACGATTCTATATTTGATTTTCGCGATCGCCACGCTGGAAATGAACAGGATCGCCTCGTGCGCGAACACTGACGGAGGTTGATTCGCAATCGATGCAGAGGCAGGATCAAAAGAAATAGCTCGGTGTCCCGAGATGAGAAGGAAACGTATGAAAAGATTCGAAGAAACGCGCGCAACCAGAACACGTAGGATGTCGGACTGATTGGCCATAGGAGAAGAGAGAAGGAACCGGAAGTGTGACGCAAAGTCTCAAGAGAAGGGCCGCTTGTACTCGTTGCTGGGCGCAAATCTCGATCGTAACTGAGAGACCGACACACGGTATCGGTTTTATGTTGGAGATCGCGCCACGTTTCCGTAACGGCGTCGTCGATGAGATTCGAAGGTAACGTTGCTGCATTTTGCCTGTACCGATACGTAGGAATTTAACCACGGAAAATCGAGTCTCTCGTAGAGAACGTTACCGAAATGTACTATATGCGACGCGCGTACGTCGAGCTGATCCTCTTTTAAGAACGCTATAGCGAGTTTAAGCGCACCATTTAATAAAGTAAACAGGCAAGCAATTGCACGGGAAAGCTTTCTTTCCTTTCTGTCGTATTGTATTACAAAACATCTAGAATAAAATCACGGCTGCTACACGATACTGATCCTCTAGTTTTAACTTCTCCATTTTTGTTTGAGGAAAATAATGAATTATTTTCATTTCGGAATGCAATAGATAGGGGTATCGGAGAGAATATAAAAGAGTATCGAGCAAGCTACGTTTTGTAATTTCCGTTAGAGCATTTTATTTCCCAAACGCGATCGAATCTTCCTCTTATCACGATTTTATGTATAGGAATCAGACGTCCCCGATTCTCCACTAGAATCCATCGTTCCCCATCGGAGATCGGTAGAACGCGATTTCTATAGCGTCGAACGACGGTCAGCCGTTTGCTCGAAAAATGTCTGCGATATTTGCGGAGATAAAACCTTTAGCGTAGTCGCTAGTAGTCGGTTATCAGACGACAAACAGTTCTGTTTTTCGCCAGGCTACGGAAACGTTCTGTTGTATACATATACATACGAGAATTTAAAGTTGTAGAAAAGTTCTCGGCAAATCTGTACTCGATACGTTAACTTCCGTCTTTTCTCTTCAACGATTAAAAAGAAATTTCTTTCCGGGCGTTGCCGGGATGAGCATAGGAAGTTTAATCGAAAATTCATATGGAAGTTCGCTTCGAATGTTGAAGCCGCGAACGAAGCTACGAATAAACGAGAAACGTAATTGAAAAATTTCTCGTCTACTTATTCGCGGATTTACACAACACGGTAAACAGGCGGGGGATGTCCAGAAGAAATCACATTAACACTCCAGCTAGAATTACAGGATTCGTCTGGTAAACATTTGTCTTGCAAATTACCTTGTTGATGATTCAAATTCAATTCATAAGTTCTAACTAACCTCGTTTCGTCGAAATCGTAAACTCGTCAGAGTACTTGTATGCATTAGCGCGCCGCGCTGAAACCGTCCGCGGAACAACGAATCCGCGAAAAGCGGAAAGTTGCCTGAGGACAAAATGAGAAACCTCGATCTAATCGACTTACGAGCGATTTACTTTTGCAATCTATGAATAATTTCACGATAAAGTAACAAGTTAGTCCACGATATAGATAAAACTTGGGAATTCTGTGAAAATGAAGAAAGTAATTACATTTTTAATTAAATTAATTACATTAGCTTTGCAACCTCGGCAAGGTCGAACCTTTCTCCCGACCTAATCGCATAATCGATCTGCAAGATGAAGTTCGATAGAAACCTTGAATCTTATCTGGGACTCAAGGAAGATATAATTACTTTGAATTCATCGAACACAATTTTATAGATTGATCGTTGAACTGGTAGGGTGACTTTTATTCTTTTAATTGAATAGGTTTCGATTTCATCGCATTTGAGTGAACGCTAAGAGCCTCGAATCATTACGGAGAATTATTAAGTCGATCTACGTCTGACGACGGTTCTTCCAAGATCGCAGACATTCTATTCCACGTAGATAATTTTTTAACGTACAAGATATATTGAAAGAAATTATAAATGAAGAAACTATGATAGCTCCGTTCTAAGAATTTTTTTAATTCCGAGACGGGCAATTCTCCTTAATTTGAAATAATTGAACCAATTAACCATTGAGAAAATATAGCGAATGCGAGCTACCTTCAACTAAAATATAATTCGACAAAACGATATTTCATCAATGCAATATGCATCAACCTCATTCCAATGAAACGTACATATTCGTTCATTTTAATGCCAAGATCAAACGAAATTTTCATCGGCAGAGGAAGAATAATGGTTCGCAGCTCATGAAGCTGGAAGTAATCGCAAGATGGAAAAATCATTCACGAAAATCGCATGCAGCTGCGTTATCCGGACAATTAAACACACGCCGAGGAAAATGAAACGAACATACACCACGCGCACCGCGGTTCCGCGTTGTGCATAAAGCGGCATTTACAAAGGAACTAGGAAAGAAGGTTCGTGCATACATTAGCAGGCCATCACAGCGATACACCGCTTCGATCGAACCGTGCTATTGACCACGGGACTTGAAAAGCTGCCATCCATTGATTCTATCGTTCGATCGGCCGAATGCACAGTTCGACAACCGTTTTGTGCCATATCAATTTTCGACGAATCGTTCGCGCCACTCCTTGCGAGGCTCTCGTTTCATCGGTAGCCCGCTGTCTACTATCCGACTAATCGATAACGTCGGTGACACTGTCATTTTCTCGTTTTTTCGTGACACGACCACCGCTCTCTACGAAGAAAAGCGTCGCTGGATGTGTGTTCGCTTGCAGAGACACGAGATTCGAGGCCGGTTCTGGCGTTTGTTTCGAAACGCGCGGAATGTAATCCCGAATGCAGCTTTTTTAGATTGAACGAAATACCGTCGCGATCGATGGGTCGCGATCGCGACATTCCGCGAAACCAAGCCACCAGAAGCTTTGCCGTCCGACGAAGGATCACCACTCGGTGGAACGCTGTTTTTTCAATCGTGTAATCTGCTCGCGAATCGATATTTTGTTTCAAGCTTTAGGTAATTCCAGAGAGTCGCCGAAAATTTGCAAATACAATAGTTACGGTTTTGTTTTTATCGTTGGAATTTTGTTGGATGACCGGTAGTAATTGAAATTCCTTCTCACACCGCTGTTCGACACGAATCGAAGTATGATGCGTTCGCAAGCGTTTCAGTATCGCGTGAAAATTGATTCGAACACACGAACGTTCTGAGCGATCTAAAATACCTTTAAATAAATCCGAAGGCCAATAATTTCGCAAATTTCGCGAAATATCTCGATCCAGACCGATAATTATTGACATGCAACCACAATTACACACCGGATGTGGTAACTTTGCTAATTATCACAGGTTACAGATTATTAAACGAAATTGAAATTTGAGCAACTCGTTTAATAGTTAGCAATTCTGATGAATTTCCCGATTGCGCATTAACGAGCCAAATGTGGTAAGACGACATCATTGGGAACTTTTTTTCGAATCCATCGAGATGAATAGTTATTCAACTAACTTAATTCCACAATAATAATATATTTTATCATTCGCCATATTTCAAGGCTCGTAGATTAAGAAAATAGACTCTATGAAGTTTGACGATTACAAACCTCAATTTCATCGGTGTACATTAGCTTTGAAAAATTCATTTAACCTTGTCATAATGTTCTATATACGTTGTAAAGAATAAAATAACGTTGTAGTTGCATTATATTTTATCATACGCTTGAACGATGTTGTAGGTCATTAATCAACCATCTTTGTAAAAGTATTAAAGTACTAAAACACGAAGACAATAAAGGTCAGCCTCAAATTACAACAAGAATTACAAGTGTTAATGGAATTCTTGAATTTCACGGCAGTGCCGACGATCGTTAAACAGAATTAACAAGAATAATCACCCGATTCCAAGAGCAACTGCCAATTAATAAAATAAAGGTAGGTAGGTCGCAAAATGAAACCGGAGGAACGAATTTCCTCGTACACATATTTTTTAGAAACTTCGTTTTCGTTGTTCACGGTGTACAGCCTCATCACTTATCCAGACGTTGCATGGAACGAATTACGAAAATTCAGCATTTTCACCATGCAGCAGTTTAATAACAATTCGTTCTCCCACCGTAAGGATCGCGTTAGCAGAAACTGATCGCAGTTACGACCCGTCAATTTCCCCGGTAATGGTCTAGTTTCGTTGCTGTACGACGCGAACTTTCAACCAGCCTGCTTCTCCCACGAAATATTTTAATATTTTATCGCGATCGCGTCACTGATGTCACGTTTACATACTATCGTGTTATTCTCGTGTCGTTCCATTCGTACGAATCATCGTGGCATCAAGATCGTACGGTCGATTTGTCATTTTTTATTTAGAAACGATAGTTAACGAAGATCGAAGGGAATCGAATGATAAGAGAAAAATTAAGGAGGACGATCTTAACATGACATAATCGAAACTAAAGATAACTAAAATAAAATATGTGCCCCTTCGCTATAGACTTTTCCAAATAATTGTTAAATTTGCGAAGTTCCATAGAAGTCGACGGTATAATATTAATATTTTAATATTTTCGATACTGTAATATTACGATCGGTATCATTTCACAAATTTTAAAGGAGATGAAATAAGTCATACTTGTGTAGTTTCAAAAATGAATATAAAGATGAGTAATATGAAATTGATCGAGGTAGTGGTGAATCATAAAACCGTTTTTCTATAAAAAGATGAGAAGTGTGACTTATCATGTTCTACCCCTGTAGTCTTCGCTTTAATTCCCATTTCGGGTAATAGAGGATTCTGAAGGATTTAGGGTGAGATCGATCCGATAATAGAAAAATAATTCTGGTAATAGCTCGCCAGTGACGGGTACGTTTTTACGGTATTGCCACTAGTGATGGTGATTCAGTTTCTCGATGATAAAATGTCCGAGTAATTAGCGGTTTTTGTAAGATAGGAGAAATCGCGGGATGCATCGATGAAACTCTGAAAAGCGTGGCGAAAGATGAATATTTAATGCGATTTCCTTTGCCGTAATAATGCAGTGAACGGTTTAATTATAATCCGGATGACGAAGAAAATTAAGCTCCAACGTTTTATTCTCGACGCCTTATTTTTAGTGTAGACAATCGGGCCGCAAACAGATTTTATCATAATCCCGGAGATACGTTATTCCGCCTGGGTTTGAGAATTATTTGTTCAGCAGGCTTCATAGAACAATTTCCATCGCGAACTCGTTTCCATGTTCTGACAGATTGGAGTTAAACTTATACAGCCTGTTAACGCTTTTGTGATTGCATTGGGAACGTTCCTGGAACTATTCTCGTCATCTTTTTATCGATATCTCCGAGTAATCAATTTGCTCCTGCAGACAAAGATAAAACGTGCACGATAAGAGAAACCGAGGAAACAGAGATCAGTAGAGACTAGTTTAAAGGTGAAATAAGGAAGATCGCGCGAACGAGGAAATGAGCTTTTCCTAAATTCCACGAAAAATATCAGCTACCGTCTTCCGAGATTTGTAATCAGGATAAAGACCAACGCGTGTTTCCTGAAATTTTACTTGCTAACTTTCATCTGCATATGCATTCGAATTTAAAAGTCTCGCCAAAAATTAGTTCTTGCTTTATCCCTTAATTAGAAACGTCTTTAGTTAAAACGATAATAGTAATTAAAATATATTACTTTCAGTCTTTATGCAAATGCTTATAAAGAGAAAATAAGTGGCTTTCGTAGAACGATTTTAAGATTCAATACGTTGTCGATCGATTTCACATGAAAACTACTCTTCCATTTAACTTTCGAGTAAAATATGTCTTCGTCGTCCTTTGAAATATTAATAACACCTGGAAAAGTAGATTGTTGCGAAGAAGATGTTGGGTATTCGAGTGACGAGTAAACTCGCTTTCCTCGGATAACAGGATAGGAGGAAAACTCGGGTTCATCTTCGCTACCGCGTAAACGAGCAATAATTTAAAGCTTCGCGTTTCGAATTCAGAATCCTTCATCCCCTAAAAGTTCTTCGTATTTTATCGCTCTGTATCATCTGACATAGTTACAGTGGATTCCAAAGGTGTATATATTTCCCGGCTTTTCTTGGTCACAAATTAAATGTTTTCTCACCGGAAAAGTGTACGTTCCTTCGCTTATTTTCCTGTTGCAGGGGAGAACTGAAAGCAGTAACACGCCAGCTGCTTTACGTCATAAATAATACCCGCGACGCGTAGCCCAACACCCCTTTACTGGCAACCGGATGTAAAGAGGAGCGGAAAGAGGGAAGCACATGCCGCGTGACTTTATTTAAAAGCGCAATACACCTCACCGGCGAGACTTTGAATTTTGACGAATAAATCGCGAGGCTGGTTGCCAAAGAACGAACGCGAGATCGTGCAACCAGTTCGACTATACGCGGAGCACGCTCTATTCGTATGCATACCTCATTAAAATTCTTCAACGGTGCGATCTTTTTTATTGACGCGTTGGAACCACCACGTTCTTCGACTTCCGGCTATTGGTTTTGTTCGCGTCTCGTTCGCCATTTATGATCAATGGAGTAATTCATGCGCAATGAATGTGGAAAAGCGAGAACGCGACAGGCAAGTGGGAATTTATGTTTCACGGGGAGACAAAAAGCGAGCCGGTTAATTGTAATCTGAATATTTATGCAAGTTGAAGGGTTCGGATAAAAATAACGACGACGACGCTGGTGAACGACGTTAAGAAAAACGAAAAGAAGGCGGGGCTACACGTTTGGCAGTTACTTTACTTTCGAACACGGGCACGAAGTTTTTATTTTAATGAAGATTGTGAAAATTACGGGCATCCGGTGTTTCGTAAATGAATTTCCTTTTTCCTCGTACTTGAAACCGCGTGCATAAATCTCGGAAACAATCACGCCGGGAATTAAAAACGAGACCGCGCGTCGAACTGACTTTTCGCGATTTATCTAGGTTAGCGTTTCGATATTTAATGACGTCGGGATAAAATCCTAACATTAAACGATCGAATGTATCATTGATTTAAAATGAGTCAGCGAAAAAAAAAAATTATTCCTCTGGAGAAATATTTAATCATTTCCAGCCAGTTGAACAAATTTTAATTAACCCCATTCCCTTTCCTTTCGAGTTGTCACGGCTCTGTCAACCGTGCGTGTCTCTAAATTCGGAACGCACCGCGAGTCGTGTTTTATTTCACCAAGCAAAATTAAATAAAGTCACGTAAAATACGATCGGTTTTTACTTGTGTATACAAACCGCGTGCTATGCTATTCAATATTTGGCTGTATTTTTACGCTGATCCAGCTTTGCTTGTTTAATTTTCACGCCAAATTTTAATGCTCCTCTGTTATTAAAATCGCTGCTAATTTATTAAAATCATATTCGGATGCTGTTTAAAAATATCCATAGAACGTTGCCACCAAGTTTGATTCAACTGCGAGATTCGAATCTGCACAGATAAATTTCCCGAATATATTATGCGTGTTGTACGAAACATTAAAAAATTTCATTAGCGCTGTTACGAAACTCGACTATCATGATCGAGCATGAATTTTTCCGAGTAACTAAATTTCCACTAAATATCTTATAACTTCTCATCTACTATACTTCTATCTCATACATTTTCACTTAGGTTTCAAACTTTACAGATATAATTACAACTAGATTACGTCTGTTTATGCAGATTCAAATTTTTACTATCGTAATTGAAAAATTGGAATCTCAGCAGAGATTTCTTTCGTCTACCAACTATTATAACAAATGCTCTGAATATTGGATATTTCGTACATATTTTGAACGTTATGTGCATTCCGCGTATTTTTTGCATTTTCAAACTTCCCGTAAATGCATAAAAGTCCGCAGTCTATTCGTTTCTAACGGAATTTCAAAATATTCTGTATGGAGCATACAGTATGTGCATACAATCTAAATTTTCTTCTTTAAGTATTGAAATACTTTCGCAGAACCGCTATAACTCGAGGCAAGTTGAAACCGCGCAATTTGGATTATCGAGAGCTTGGATAGGGCGGGGTGGCGCTTAGACGTTCGTTGATTCGTTTATTAAAGTCAATATTCCTGGCTCGTCCTTGGATGCACGCGATTATCCCGCGAACGCGTGGAACGGCCAAAGGTTTCTCGAGTGGGATCGGAATTTACCTAGCGAGAAGAAGTTAATTGAGAAATCTTCTTGGTCCTTGCTCCGGAGGAAGGTCTCGTCGCGACGGGTCTAGGGGTGGAATTAGATTCGGTAGCCGATGATCGATGAGGATGACTCACCCTTGGGGACGAACGGGAAACGCACTCGGCCCATAATCGATGCTTCGGAGCACGTGGCAACGAAATACGTTCTCGAATTATGAAATACGACATGAGATGTTCTTTAACGTTGCTTTTGTGTTTGTTATTCCTAGGAGTTTCACGATTTAATTCTCAGACAGTGTATTTTTCCTTCTCGAAACTAATTGCACGCCAGTCCCGCTTCGTTCGCGCAATAAGGAATTTATCCGCGAAAATATTTTAGGATTTGCTATCGAAGCAGCCGAGAAAAAAGTCTGAGGAAACGGACGAGAAGCTGCTTGGAAACTCGAGGAATGCAGTAGTAGCAAACAACATAGATTATGTTCGATATCGTGGAATTTAGAATATTTCTCTGAAAGCTTTCTTTCTGTGCATAGTTTCGTGCGAAATTTTTATTTGATACGATAATGACAATATCAAATTAATTGTAAGGAAATTCTTGAACAACAACGTAATCCTTGTTCGTAGTATATTTCTATAAAGAATTACGAATTGCGTGAGAAAACAACCAATAAGAGAAAATCGTGAATTACGAAAATAGTAGCTTCTTCATGATCTTTGCTCAAATTTACGAAGTATATCAAAACTCCATAATAATTCAGCTATCTATCTAGAAAATAATATGTTTTAGACTTTGTTCGGGTGCACGGTAATGGAAATTACGATATTGGAATATTTACCACGCTATCGATATTGGAACTCATTAATTCTTCAAATATTTGGATAATTTTTTCCAAGAGTAATCGTGAAATTTAAAAGATATGAAAATATACGAATTAAAATTTTTTTAATAAAGGGACTCAAGTTTTCGAGCCATATTGGTAATCAATTCATACAGTTTTTAGCAAACTGCACAATTGATTATTTCGACTGAAAATAGGAAACTAACGATAGGCAAGAGAGATCTTTTCGCGCTACGTTAACTCGAAGAGTTTAACTTCCTTGTAACTGCTCGTGAGACGATTAAAAAGTTTCGTAGCGTGAATGAACAACTTGTAAAATTTGCATTTGGAAAATGTCAAGGTACGTGAGAGGCGAAAACGAGCATAACGAAAGTGGCAACAACGATAAAAGTAGCCCGGAAAGTAAATCGTGTTCGCCCGAAGAAAATGTAATGCAATCCCGAAGCAAGGAATTGTTAGAGGGAAATCGCGAGTAGATGATTTAAAGTGGCGCATAATGTGACATTACGTTGAATATGAAAGATTTCAGAAGCGTATTTGGGGCGTCGCGAGTCAAATTCAAGGATGCTTCCTTACGCGAATTCTATCTCGCTGTGACAGTAGTTTGTTATCGCGACGAACGTCTTTTTTTTTAAATCAAAAGCAACGCGCTATTCTTCCCTTTATAATAACGTGAATTTATTCTGCAAACCGAGGGAAACTGGTAGCCAAGTTGTTAAAACTTTTAACAAACCGCGAGTGCCTGTCGTTGATCTGAGTGTGATTAAGCGAGCGGTGTCGAGCCACAAATGCAAACGACGACGTGTAAAAAAGAATATCGAATGTTACAGTCGAATGAAACTCCAGGCTGTTTCATCCGCGTATTCGCCAGCAGTTTTGCCAAATACAAGTTTACTTTAGAGAAGAGCTACTAGAACTGCGAGGGACTTCTGTCTTGTCTGCGATCAAATTTTTGTTTCTGTTTCCGCGTTAGGATACATTAACCGCGAAATGTTACGAGTCTAACTGCACAGACAATTGTACTTGTTTATTATATCTACAGCAACGTTTTTAAATTTTGTTTGCGCCGTAATACGACGTAAAACATATTTGCAAAGTTTGAAAGAAACTCGAAAATATACATAGAAACTACACCACGCTATCGCGCAGTGGTTACAGGAGTATCTGAAAAGACAGAATCTTTTATACGACACGACACAACGCAGAATACTTCGAGTTTCTCCGACTTTGAAAATCCGTACATGTTTCACATTCGTGAATACGCATATATATGGAATTCTATCTTCTTCTTGTTCCTCGTAAGATTGGATAAATTTGAATCGGATTAATTATTCCGGCTGTTATTTTCTTTCACGAAACACCAAGTACGAACCAGTACCGTCCTAAAGAATAATTGATGACGTTTTAAATTCTTAGTTTTCTGGCCAAGTTAGACTTTTCACGAGAAAGCCTTTGATAGGAGCTATACTTCACGGCGGGTCGATTCAGATATATCCGATCAATTTTTCATGAATGCTTCACAAAGGTACCCTGAAATTTCCTTCGTTGGTAAATGGCAAACTTATTTCACATGTATTTCAATCAAGTTTTGTTTTTTTTTTTTTTTTTTTAAGGCAGGTAGTAATACGGTCTGAAACGATCGAACCGTTCGGAATATCTTGAATCCCGTACAAAGCTGGGATTCAAAAGGAACTTTTTTTACGTGTAACTTCACTAACCTCGATATAGTTCAGAGAACACAGGAAAGACTTCGAGTTGAATCGAATTTCTCCAAAGAGAGGAGTATTTGCAATCAAGCACATAATGCTTCTCTTCTTGCGCGACAAGAGGTGGGGTAGCAGTGTTTTAAATTCGCGAGCTCTCCTCGAAAAGCGATTCTTTCACGATCGATCAGCCACGTGACCGGCTAATGGCGCGATAGAGCAAAAGAAGAGAAGAGAGGCCACGGAAATGGAGTGTGTCAGTCCAAGCTAAAGTGCCTAAAAGGACAGAATTCCACTTCACTTGGCGGCCATCTATCAGATTTTCGTTTTAATAGGTGGGTTCCAGCTCTCCTCGCGAACGACTCTCGATAGGTGAGCTCTCTCGAACGAAATTGACTCGAATATTTCTCCTCTGGTCGCTTATTAAGCTGACAGAATACAGCCCGTAAACGGATTACGATGTCGTTTTTAGCGATGCTTCGTGGGATTAGCACGCGGAATCGGTTTAAAGACTGGCTCGGGCGAAAGTCGATCGTTGCCAACGTAAATTCGTAAAATTAGATCGAACGAATTCGTAAGCCGCTTTCGTACAGCAGTAACATTCCGTTCGTGCTCTGAATTGTACGGAGTCCCTCACAGGCTGGCTGGCTCGTTCAAAAAGTAACTGTAAATCATGAAACGCCCTATAGATTACCGCCTAGTCCGCGAGTTCCATGTACCGCGGAACCGAACTAGTTATCGCTTTACGTACCGAGAATACTGAACAACCACGATCGATATTATCGAGATTTCCACGAGAGAGACGAACGACAAAGCAGGAAATACGTTCTCCGAATGATGCTCGTGTAACGACTAGTGTAACTTGTTGAACGTGCGAGCTTAACGCGATACGTGAACTCGCGTTGTTACCTTCGACCAACGATATCAGAGAAATTTCAATATTTGGAAAAGACGGATAGAGAATGCCGGTGCTTGGATAGTCGCGAACATATAAACAAACCAGCGACAAACCTCGAATCCCTAACTCAAAATCAGCCGCTACCACGGTTCGTTTATCAATCTCGTTTCTGCAGAATTTCGATCGATTGGATTCCATCAGCTAAATAGATTCCACTTTCAAAAGAATTCTTCGAATATTTCGGAAGTTAGATTCTATTTCAATCGTGAGAATTTATATTTCTCTCTCTCTCCCTCTCTCAGTCTCCCTCTCTCTCGTAATGGAGAAAAGCAAAGAAAATACACCTACAGAGTCGCAAAGCTCGCAATAACTAACGTTGGAAACAGATTCGTCGAAATGTTGTCGCAGTTAATCCCGAAAAAGTAAGGTGGATATTTCGTTGAAAGCCGTGTCCGTACGTATACAGTGTGATTCTACTTGCAGCCAGTTTATCTCTTGCCCCAAAAAGATACGGAATTCCGCGTTATATATAATGACTTACGCTTCTTTGTAAAATTACTGGCATTACGAGTTATGAAACCTGGTTTTATTAACTTGGTTTTCGGTGAATATCTCAGCGGTACATTCATAAAAAGTTTCTAATAAACGTTCGAATACTTTGGTCAGCCACATAGATAGTAAAAAACCATGTAGCCATGTAGCAATGTAGATAGTAAATGTTATAAAGCTTGGTAGAATATTGTTTACTGTGAAATATATAAAATTATTTTATAAAGTTGAATAGAACTTTATATACTTAAAGAGGTATACAGTTATTTCAGAAGATTTCATCAAATCTATATTTCATTGCAGCGTATAAATATTTCGACTTATTCTATTTCACCTTTAATCGATCCTAGAGAGAATAAAAATGGTGGAAGCGTAATGGAAGTAAAAGTACGCCGGCTATAATTTAAGAAAAGAATCTGGCGAGCGCTTTTCCACTAGAAAATAGAATGTCATGCATATCTCGGTTTATTCTACTGCGGAGGCATCCGCGTCGTGTCGTGCGTAGACTGAAAAATGGTGGGCCGCAGCTTGAAATAACGCGTGTTCCCAGAGCGCCGAGGAGTGTTTCAAAGAAGGAATAATTTTATTGCCGACTGTGATCGCAGAATTCTAATGAACTTTTAATCGACTTCTTCCCTAAGGGACCTGCGTAATCGTTTCTTTTATCTGCTATTCGAAGGAGAAAGGCAGAAAAGTGTTTGAGCGTTTAGAATGATAATTCGAATTCAATTGAATCGACTTTATCGTATCACGGGTTCTAACTTTAATCACGAACCGTGCTTCCACGTAGATACTTTTGTGCCTCACGCATCGATGACCAATTAATTCTGCTTTAATCGTTATTTGCCTACCCTTTTTGATTCGGGCCCTGGTTCTAAGCAACGATCCCTTTCTCCCTTCTAAATTAAAGGGATCATCGATACGACACGGGGGATTAATTGTCCACGAACAAGCTATCCAGACTGCTAATTGCCAGATAATGACGCAACGAACCTCCGCGGTTCATTGAAAAATCCTGATAGAGCTCGAGTGGCTTTTCAGATCGCAATACCATATCCGACATTTCTCTCGTAATGAAATCTTAATTAGGGGAAGGTCGCCAGTCGTAAAGGGATTATAGCGTGACGCACAGATAACGAATGCTGACCTAAATTGAATCACGCGCTCGATTAATTAGTCTTCTTCTGGGTAAAGAAAATCTTCTCCCTCCGAAAGGTTGATAAATCGAACCTTAAAGAGTCTTTAACTTGAGATCAGGGGATTTCTTGTCACTACGCTACGTTAGAACTCAAATCTGAAAAGTAATTGCGTGGAAAACAGCAAGATTGACATTCTTTGACTGGAAATTACGCGATAGAGTGGAATTATTTGGTCAAGAAAGATATTTCAATTAGGTTAAGCTAAACTGATCGGCTATAAACAATTCTTTTAACAATTTACATTTGGAGATAGACTTTAGAACTCGTTATTAGTGGCGCGATAAACGGTGAAGTATATCGTGTACTTACAGCTTCTAGTCATCAAGAGGGAAATTTGTTCAACTAATTTTAATATTCTCAGTTGTAATTATCATAATCCAATAATCTGTGTACATTACTTTAGTCTTGACATTTATTTGATTGTCTATTTCGTTAGTTCTTATATAACAACATCCGAAACATCCCCTTGAAGCGAATAATTCCAGCACAAATCGTTTTCCGGATTTTGATATTTTTTCTTGCTGAAATTAAAGTACATGGTATCTCTTTAATCTCGGTAGTGTCTCGAAATATATGATAAGTTTGATTATTCCAAGCAAGTTTAGAAGATTGAATTTTAAGGCTTAAAGCTTAAGAAAGAAGAATTTTAAGGTCGAGGCTTAAGAAATTCAAATAACCCTTCCTTACTGCGCTTGGCTTAGGAAGACTCATTTCCGCGAGTGATTTCAAGGGTTGCGACACGTTGCAACTCGTCCACTTTCGTCAACAAATCGATTTTTTCGCGCTCGCTAGAAATTCACCGGCCTGCTTCCAAGAAACTACCGCAAGAAAGGAAAAATTCTAGCCGAGTGTTTGCCGAGAATTTGCAAGCAGAATCACGTTTTGCAAGCGTGTAGTGGTCAAACGAATACAAATCGACACTGGCAGGTGATGAAAGTCGTAGCGAATAACCTGTTCCCATCTTCCGAGCTCGAGTTTTACTTTTGTAGATCGTAATATTAGACGGTTCTAGACTCGTAGTGTAGATTTCCAAGTAACGAAAAACGATTGAACTCGAAAATACGTCTGAATAATGCCACTCTTTGTAGCGGAATACGTTCGCGTACAGTCCAAGTGCTCTTTAGCGGCAATTTAGAACGTAGGAGTCCTAGTGTTTGTAGAGTAGAATTTGGCTTGATGAAACGTAGACGACTATGAGTATCCGAGCGGGTATCTTCGAGAGGGAGCGTGAATTACGCTGGGAGAAAGGGGATTTCCGGGGCCGAAAGAAGATTTATCGACCGGATCTAGATCACATAAGGAAAGGACATCTGTAATTGGACGACAAACACGAAAACCGTGTACCAAGGATCGAGCCAGTGTTATTTCAAACCGGTGTAATTTCAGAGGCTCGCATACTGTGGCGAAAACTAAATTTAGTCCTTCAGGGTATCGAGTAAAATAATTAAGAGCTTGGGACTAATGAATTTTAATATGCTAAATATAAACCAGACAATAGAATAATAATTACCTTACTTTAGGTTCATTGTAATAAATTTTGGTAGTAAAGAAATAATAATTAGCAATGTTTAATCTCCAAAGTGGTGGAAAAAATGTAATGAAAGTTTTCCTTGGAAATTCCTTAATGAATAAGACTACCACATCCGTAAAACAATAAATCTTCGTATTGTCGAATTTCTTTCTCAATTTTCTTACGCGAATTTCCCTTCCGAATCATTGTCACTCGTGTCACCGCCAAAAGGGACGAAACGTGTGTATTCATTCGTAATGCCCCCGCCTCCGCTGAAACAGCTGTACTCGAGTTCCTCTCGATTTTAAAAATACGCGTACGTCAATATAGCGAGTTTATGCAGAACCACGAGCATTGTATATTCGATGTATACGTACATATTTGCAAGGCCGTGTGTATGCATCTTAAAATGTTGGGAAAAATTACTTGGTCGATTTATTTTTCCACGCGGCTTCATTTCAATCATACTCGCGAGCGGCACGAATCGCTGAATCGATGCGATACACGACGATCGGATCGTTTCATCCAACGGAATTTATTCTTCGCTTACGTTCGGTTTATTCGCCGCGCTACATATTATTTGCACGTAGATTGTTCGATAACGCGAAAAGGAAGATTTGAATTTCATCAGAATTCTCAGACGTCTTCCTTTCCAAAGCGAAATAAAATTTTTATGCATAAGATGACGGAAGATTCGGTTACTTGTAGACATCTTCTATGAATGTATTATATGTTCTATACAAAATATTTTGAAATTTATTGGCATTGTAATGGGATACGACCGCTATAATCGAGGAGAATTTTCATTTCTTCATTTCGCACAACTCGTCTAATTCGCAAATATAAGTTTCCTGAAAATAGGTAGAAAATCTATGAAGCGTGTATCTTTTGCTTCGTAAACATAAAAGCAAATTTTTAATTCAACGTACGAGCACGCGATTCTTGAAGAGTCCAGGCTGAACGCGAATGCAGCTTTCTGAATAATTAAAAGGATGGGAGGGTTTCCTTGAAAGTCGTTGCGCTTTAAGGTAGTTTTACTTTCAGGTCAACAACTCGTCGCGACACGTGTCTCGGTTCGCTAAGCGCGCAGGTGTATTAACAAGTTTTTCGCGGACAGCTTCTCAGAGACTCGATTTTCCAGACAGATTTCACCGTGTCCGCAAACAGGGCAATTTTCATTCACTAGATTCGTTAATTACACAGATGCCAGACAACGCAAACTGCCACGCGTCGCTCGCGAAAGTTAATACCGACTCATCCCCCAAGATCTGCAAACACGAGAACGACGTTGCGTTATTGGATCAACGTCACAGTTAACAAACATTGACTAAACATTCACGAAGAAAGGATCCACCGTATTGTTCACCAAAAAAAAAAAAAAAACGAAACATCGACTTACTTCTAAATAAGGATCGTCCTAAGCAAGCAATATAAAGCTATATAAGACGCTATATAAAAATCTGTATAAAAGAAGCTAAAAAACATCATTCGTTGAAAGCTGCATAATCCCTGCTACGATACTTAGGAGAAGAAAAGAGAAAGGAGAGTCCTGCTTTTAAGGAGTATTTGCCACAATTCCGCCAAGTTTTTCATTAAAAGTTAATTACGAAAGGGACGGTCGTCCGAGACGTAGCCCGTAAAAACGGTTGACCTTCAATTTTGCAGAAGTTAGGAACCACCGAAAGATTGGAAGGTTTTAAAGTCGTTTCGAAGAAACGAGGAGATCGCGGTCACTACCGCGCGTCATTTAACCTACGATTTCAAACGACCTATCCAAAGTTTCGCCGGTACTCGCGCGCAGAAAGTTTAAAACACCGGATTTATTGTGATCCGAGGTAACAGTCGAACAGTCGAACTGCCGGAACCATAGCAAACGGCGTTCGTGACGAGCACCTCGTGCACCTGAAAAACGGAAAAAAGCAGCCACGACCCGATTGACGAAAAACTCGACGAATTCGACGACCTGAACTGGTGTCACGACCACCTGGACGCATTCGCCCTGACGAACCTGTTGTTCTTAGGATCCATTGTGCTCACAGCCAATACCAGCGACATTCAAAGGCTCCGTCGCCTCCTGGGGTACTGCTTTTCGATGACGATCAAACGATTGACATTAGGCAAATGGTGTTAGCACCCGTGAGACGTATTTCGTCTCGTGTGGAAAAGTCGACTGCAGTGTGTAACTGTGACGCGCTCGATACAACGTCCCGTTGAAACGTGACTCTCCATGCAATCAACTTGCAAGCCGAAGTACGTGGCTAAGGTGTCAATAGAGCCGATAGCTAACGCGGAAAGCGACCTCGAGATCTTCCCCGATAAAAGAAAGTTTTCGCGACGGCTGTGAATTCTTGGTTTTATTTCGAGCCGTTGCTTTCTTGAAATTTATCGGAGTTCATTAACAGAGACGAGTGATACTTCGCGATCCGAATCGAAGTTTCCGAAGACAATAACAAATCGGGTTTCCCAGGCGCAAGCGGTGCCCTAGAAAGGTATAGAAACCTACCGGAGTATAATTTCCAATACTACATCGATTGGTCCGATTACACAGTAACAGCTTGAAGACATCGTTTCTGAACTGGAACAACGAACACGAGCTTCTGACACCGTCCATCAAACGGATTATCCGTTAGAAAGATCGACGTTAATGGTCTCCAAGGCCCGAAACAACAGCGAGAGAGATTTCCAAATTTATCTGATCTTTGAGTTGGGACAACGAACAGGCTTCTGGCACTGTCGATCAGACGGATTATCGATCGCGAACTACCTACGTTAAAAGTCTCAAAGATTTCAAGCGACATTCAAAGGAGCTTCCAAATTTGTCTTTTCCTTAAAAAAGAATTTTCTAACGATACTAAACGATACTGTTCGACCCAAGAATTTCAAAGATCTCCGCCACTACAACAAATACTAATTTTGACACCCGGTTTGTTGGTACTCATCAATCATCACCATAAACTGGAGCATCAAGGAAGCCCTCTACTTCATCGGCCAACTGGGCCAAAGCGCGGAAACGCCGAAGCAGAGGAGCCCGGACGAAGAACCCAAAAAGGAGCAGAGGAGTGCCCTGCGGAACCTGGTTCGTAGATTGAGCATTAGCAGCGGAATCGGACGATACGCGATTGGTTCGTTCGGTCAGGGTGGGGCAACCGGGCCCAGCGGTGGCGGGCCCGTGGAGAGGTTCGCCGGTGCTGAGGGTACGGAGGCCGTGAACGGTTGCCCGGGTGGTTCGCAGCCGGTGGCGGGGCCTGGAGTAAGCGGCACGGTGTCCGCATCGGCCGCGAGGGACGGTCGCGGTGTCCTAAGTCGGCGGTCGAGTCGCGAACAAAGCCCCGCGAAGTCATCGGAGGGCCAGGATGCGCCCACCCACGGGGGCGGGGGTGGTGGCGGTGCCGGGAGCGCATCCGGTGCTGGCGCAACCGGTTCCGGACAGGATTGGCGAAGGCTAGTAGGCAGCATCAGGCGCAAAGTGCGCCGCAAGACCGGTCAGGGCAGCGCCAGCATCTCCGAGGCCGCGCTGCACGAAACCAGCCGCAACCAGGATGACTTTCTCAAGGCTACCATGAGAATCTTTCTGGTGGTGTCGCCACCGATGGGACGAGTTCAGGTACCGTAACCATCGACCTTCTGACCAATTGGATTTTGCGAGTGTGTGAAGAGGGAAAGTTTTCTTTAAAGAGTTGAATCGAGTTGCAGGAATTTTTAGTTTGATCGGTTTTGTATCAAGGAAAGGGAGATGTTTGGGTTGGGCAATTATGTTTTTGGAATAGGGGACGTCTCACTGGTTGACGAGCTTAAAATAAATGTATGTTGAGATCAACGTACTGATTAATTTTTCTCGACACGAATAACAAAGATCGGCCCCTATTCTAAATAAGTATATGGAATCATTAAGGAATTATGAGGAAACATAAGGTACGAGGTTTCTTGAGTTTGGAATGGTACATTCGAAACATTCTTAACAAGTCCACTGTCCTGTGAGTCATTTGTTTATCCTTGCTTATACCTGTGTAATTGAATTACAAAATTGACGAAAAGCCAAGAAGAATTGACTGCGGAGAGGTTCACGTTTAAAAGTCCTTAATTTCTTTTCTTCGCTTAATGAAAAATACCGGCACATCGTACAAGCAATAGAGAAAGGTGGATTTCACTGAGCATTTTATCCCTGCGCGCGACGTACAAATGGTGATCGCTTAAAGCTCCCGGACAGTGAACGTGTTAAAACGACACTTCTCTTCAGAGTTGCTACAGTCACGAAGAATAGTCCTAAATCCTACTCTTTCCCTTCCTCTCTCTCTCTCTCTCTCTCTCTCTCTCTCTCTCTGTATTTTTGCGCGATATTGAACGTAGTTGGCGTACTTTCAGCGCCATCACGAGTCACGTCGCCCGCGGCGGTGCTCAGATAAAGTCGAAACGCGGAATTTAATAATACCGCTGGATATTAATTCGTTACGCCGCCGGTTATTAGCAGATAAAGCGTTACCAGCTGGCACGCGCGTTCCGACCCGAAATAGACGGTATGAAAGCTAAGGATTCTCGAAACTTTCCGCGGCAGTGATCCAACTGGCGACCTAGTTTCGCGCGAGTCGCACGGAAGTCTGCCCACTTCCACCTGATTAGTAGCAGAGATAATTGCCTTGAGAAATCGTGATCGAAATGGGACTGTTTTTCGATCGAGCCCACGACTCGAGCAGCCATAAACTCATCGACCGCCTCGTTAATCGTTCAAATCCATTATCAGAACCGTAATCGAGTTCCTCCCGTTTCCTTATACAACGTGCAAGCACGAAGATCCAGCATGAGTAGCAATAGAACAAAGATTACAGTGTGTGCCATTACAGCTTTCGGATCGTAGTGCTTGAAAAAGCCATTTGAAAGTTACACGAAAATGGCTGATAAGGACTGGTTATAAAAGAGCAAGCAGTCTGAAGATATTAGCTTCAATTTGTTGTACCGCGTAGCATGTTGATTTTGTTGAGTTGGTACGTAGCCTTTGGTTATACGTGTGACATCGATCTGAACGTAAACGGCAAAATGCACTACAAGAATATACCTATATTAAATAGACGATAAGTAGAGTTTTGTTGATTTTCCATTATTCATATCGTTTTATATTGAAATAGGGGAATTTCAAGATGGCATTGAAAAAAGACTGACGAAAGAACTTATCAGGTTAGAAATTTACATGAATATCCGCAGACTAGAAAGGAAGATCGGATCCTCAGTGAACACGTTAATCGTATCAGACTAGAAAATCAGCAGCACGCGGATAAGAACACTGTTGCTTACGGTATAACCCATCCCAGGGATAAACCATCCAGTAAGATCGATGGTACGTAGAAGCAGGTGCTCCTCGCTGTTCATTTCAAGAATATCGAAAGGAATATTTTACCACGGCGTTAACATAAACAAAACAGTCTCCATACATTTTTTACGACTATGTTGTAGAGTGTTACGAAACAATTTGATGTATCGTATCATCATCACGATGCTACTCGTGGCATGTATAAAGTAGTGTCGCGAAGCAATTTCAAGCAGCCGCAACTATGTATGTCGAAAATTCAAAGCTCTCCGACTCGTTCTTCAACGCTACGACGATATCTTAATGCTTCATGTGACACTTCGAAACTTACTGAAGTAATTTTCCAACCTTTTTTTTTGTGAAATTTATTCACAGTTTTTAGAATTTATAACCTAAGTTCTTTGCCTTTAAGAAGTTCCCTTGCCAGCATCGTTTCTCATCGAAATCGCTTTCCACCATTTCACGAGACACTTCACGGACTCGTAGCTGAATCGTAAAGTACATCGATCGTTATCCAAACGATTTACAGGCTTCTAGCTGAGAAAAGCGATTATCCACATAACGAACAATTAAAACGTTATCGAGGTGTTTAGTTGAGAGGCGTGTAATTAAGTAAACAGGATCGGTATCGAGCAGGTGGTACACCGTAGATTGACGATCTGAAAACCGTTTATCCATTACTCGAATTGATCGACCTGTCGATTAGAATATCCGCGTCAGAACTACCGAGTAACAAAACATTATCCTTATCCACGTTTATTATTTTCATCCCCTTAAAGAATCCCCTTTTGCCCAGAGAATTCACGAAAGCGAATAAAAGTTCCAAGAATGAACGTTATTTGTCTTCGAATACATCACGCGTTTTGTCCGGGTAATGGGTGCGTCATCAATCATTCCGATTCTGAATTTATTTCGGGAAATGATCACTTCAACGTCATGGAAAATTGTAGGTATCTTCGCGTTAAGTCTCAAGAGGGGACGACAACGTCCCCTCTTGAGATTTTACTTCTTGTTTGTTGCTTTTCACTTTTGTTTCTTCCTTCTAAGTTCAGTTTTACAGGCAGTAAATCACATATGAAAGTATTCGAACATTTCTACATACCTTTTATGAACATAATATATGTGTTTGTATTTGTATTATTTGTTGCACGTATTCAAATACTTTCGTGAGTCAGTGTATTATAATTAAATCGTGTTACAGCAAAGTGTTTTTCGAATAGCATCCCCGACAAATATTTGAACGGACCTCTGGGTATGTACGTACAATTATTAATAAGCGAAGTGACTCGTCAATGGTACAATTCCCTTGGTCCAAATCCATACACCCGTTATCGATCCCAAGTGAAAAATGAATGAGACAGATGATACGAGCTGCGGTCCTTCGCTGAATACGACGGTGATCGTTTATCGGTTTGTACAAAGTTGCAAAGTGAAGGTGTAAACTAAAATTTTTAACTATGATTTATCGCGTTTCGAGCGGAAACCGAGGATGGTCTATACGAGTACATTAAAAACACACCGATCTATAAGTCACTGTCAAACGTTATCGGGTTCTTTGCACACACCGTTGAATTTTTTATAAGCTCTATACAGGAAACTTTGACTTTATTCAATTCCAACAGACGCATTAAAAATCCATCCTGCTTAAACGTAGAAGTAAGCTCCCCCTTGAGAAAAGGGCAAATCGCAAAATCCCTGCTATTGACGCACACGTCGCCTTCTCATAATTATTTAAATCTCACTCGACAAAACCCTCTGGTAATAACTGGGGACGACTGTCTTTTCGTTTCTTGTTCGTTCTAATAAAAGGATTTAGAAATATAAAGAAAATTATAATGCTATTAGGTGTTTCACTTTGGCAACGTGTTCAGAATTTTCATTTCGAAATTTCGTAAAATCTATCGACAGAAATATCCGATTTACCCGCCGTCGGACGCAACGTTGACTCGTTCCACTTGGGATTATCTTCATCGTGTATCGAAATTACTGTCGGTTGGCTAGCATAATCGTCTCGATTGCATCGCGGAGCATGTAGCAAAACGTTGCGTCAGCCGTGAAATTCTCGAACGAGTATTCGCGTATTGCCCCATTCGCAATAAACCATCCACCACCGACAAACAGTTGAAAGAATTATTACCCCTGGCCCGGCACTTAACGTTCCTAATGCGCCAATGAAATTCCAAATTACATAACCGATGGAGCTGCTCTTTGTGGCATAAAGAAAATTTATGGAGTCGTCTCTGTGATTATGACCGGCCGTTTTATGCGCTCCAGAAGAAGCCTCCGCTCAAGCCAGCTCCCTCACCCCGCGTCGAAACACTTTATAGCCAAGCACCAGCTGCGCCGGATGTACGCTGAACTTGGCTAATTCCTATTATCATTGGCTCCCTCGGTTTCCATGATTCCCGAGGATCGACCATAAGCGAACCTATAGTTTGCGTAGTACACAAGTACATATTGGTCGTTGGTTTCCCTCGCACTCGAGATTGCCATGTTCTCTGTATTGATTCCGCCGTCGACGTGGTTCCTTTTATTTCAATTCCCGTCCTTTATCCCGAGCTTTTGTGAATTTTTATAGTAATCGAAATACCGTCAACGGTATAGCCAGAGCTACCCCACCTCTTTGTCGCGAGCAAATACGTATCTGTTGGACGTTGTTATTTAATTACGGTTTAATATTGTCTTTAATCCGAATCTGATTTCGATATGTAAAATGACGTTTATAGCGTTCACGGCCGCTTGGTTTTAAACAATCGGGCGTCCGATTTCATTCAGTGAAAGCGCGTTTCAACCGTACGGAAGGAGTTCTGAAAATTCGCGCGAGCGATGATTCTGCAATACGGGACAGGAAACATGGGTGATGTCGTGACACCACGGGGATGAGTAATTTTCGGTTGGATGCGTTTGAGAACATGATACCGGGGATCGGCTATAGTTAGAATGCCTGGACGTATATCTGTATTTACAAGAAACGAGGCTGCAATGCAAATATCCAACTAAACTAATTTCACCCTAAGCGAAACTTATCCCGTCTGCGAAATTATTTCTCTTTTCTACGGATTTCTAACGCGACCAACGACGCGGACATGAGATTTATTAACACCGAAGTCTCTTCAATCCAGTTTTAATTAAAGACCAAGTACGTCTTGGTAAAATAATTGATCTCTTAATTACCATAATTGCATGTTCTGCGCTGACGTTTCCACGCGTAAGCTACATGGCCATTAGAGTTTACGTTTCGCTATATTCAATCCATTTCTAAAATATATTTCCAGGACGACGTGTGTTTTTTGATAAATTGGCCCACTGATTCTCTTCCTACTAATGGTCATTCGAATAAATGCCAATTCTAGGATTTATCAAATGAATCATATCATATTTTCTTCAACTATCTGTCATTGTATGAGTCATGGATAGAGATGTGTATTATAAAGGAAATTCTTTTATTAGGAAGACAGTCTTTAGTACGAAATAAGAAAAGTAAGATTATCTTTGACTTCAGAATTAAATCTATCAAGAGAGTTAATGACAAATGATAGTGTACACACAGTAATTATACCAGATTAACAGATATGACTTCAAACGAAATTGACCACTTCTGGAACTCTTAACGTATTCCCCTTTCCTCTTTTTCTTTGAGCAACCACACCACGCCATTTATATGCACTGAAAAGCGCCCTTTGTCTCTTTCACTTTCGCCGTGCTATTTTCCGAGCGACCATGCCCGGTTCCTTCCCTATCTTACAGCCGCTTGAAATTACAGTACTATATAACGAATAATTCTATCATCTAAAACAGACCTCAAACAGGTTCATCGACATATTAAAATACAAACTATAACTGCAAAAGTATCTGATAGTTCTGACATCTGAGAATTCTCCTCGGGTATAATTTTATCAAAACACTCCAGTTTCTGATATTTTAACTCTACGAAACTCCATCATGAACGATATTACTAACGAAATACATCGCTCCGTCAACTCTCACAATCAAAACAAGGAGGGAGAAGAGAAGAGGGAAATCCCAAAATAAACTTAAACAAGACTATCTTCGAAATAACGAATTTGGTGAGCGATCCACTTCTATAACCACGGATTCCTCGAGTGGACGGTAGCAAAGGGTCGTGGAAAGTCGGTTCGATAAACAGTGACCGCAGGAAACAGATTGAAATTCCGACAGAGTCGCGCTTATGAATCATTCATTCCGTTGGGCGATCGTGGCTCGCGTAGGCGTCGGTATTTATCCCTGAAATCGATCAGAGAGAAAATCGACGATGCCGAGGTTGGAAAGGATCAAAAGGATTTCAATAGCGGCAGCAAGGAGGATCCGAACTCGCTCATTTCGGTTATGAAGTCTCCGAAGGAACGATGCCAGGGATAATCTTTGGCTGGGTTCCAACCATCTTGAGCATCAACGAAAGCACTGCCAGCTTCTCCCGTCGTGGCTTCCAGACTGCCTCTCCATCGGTGTCAAACCTTATCGGCCGTGCCAGCGTACTTTTCTACGCCCCTGAGGAAATACTTCACTACTGTCGAAAGATATCAGATACGTGTACCTAACGGCCATACGTTTCAGATTTAGTATGGGAAATGGATACGAACGTGTTATCATAGAAATGATTCTTGCGCGTTGAACGATATTCGAATTCATAGGATTTCATACCGATTCGATGATCTGAAATCAGTTAAAGCTTTAGGCGAACATTTTGAAATATTTCAAATTATGCGTCGCATAATACGTTTCAAAGATTCGAAGTGAAGATACGAAGGTTATCTTCAATTTTCTGATAAAGATATCCATTAAGAAATGGATACTCTCTTTGATTCTCCGTATAAAAGTATCAAAGTATTTGTATCTCGAAAACGTTAATATAAAGGTTTCTTTGACTTCGTGCTCCTAAAGTTTAGCGTATATCTTCCGATATCTTAATGCTCTCTTTGATTCCGTATAAAGGGGAAAAAAAGGAATATCAAAGTATCCATACCCTTGTGTGTCTCAAAAACATTAATTTAGAAGACCCTTTGATTCGAAGTTTTCAACATACGGAAGACAAGGGCAGACGCAAAGTAGTACTCGAGTATAACTTTATTTCTTCGCGTGTATATTGAAATTTTCGAAATTCAGAGTGATTGCACAGTAAGTGTTCGAGCGAAAGGACAAAAATCCGAAGTACGGGTACAAAGAACGAAAATGTGTATCAAAGTATTTATTGATCAACGCTGAAAACACTGCCAATGAAAGAGGAACAACAAGAACCGGCTGATTAAGCGAAATTCGACTGTTCCGTCAAGCGGCGGCTTCCTACTTTAAATGCATTCAGGTTACTAGCACTATACGTCCACTACGAAGGCAACGTGTAACTGAATTTTCAATTAGAGTGTACGTGAACAGCAATGAAAATGATCCTATAAAACATGAGCCGATCGTACGAAACCGAAGAGAACCGCAGGTATCGAAACTGCAGGCTGGTTCTTTGAAATTTCATGACTTCGTCGTTCAGTATCTCTGCGGTTCGCCTTTTAATACCTCGAAGACAATATAGGCGAGCCACGATGTATCGATAATCCAATTCCCAATGTTCATATAGATCGTGCTCGCGTATAAGGTAGCGGCGAAATATCGGCACGATTTAGGGAAGTCATTATCGGCGTATACAGCGTTTTAATGCGATTTCACCGTAGCCTGCGCGACAACCTCGCGAACGAATTCGTAGCGCGGCGGCCGTCATTAATTAAATCGCCGTGAAATAATTCGCCGTTGTTCCTCATGATATCAAATCGAAACGGCGTGTCCTGTTTCGGTTTCGAGGAAGCGATTCTACTCCGCCATCGGCCGTGTAATTGTCCCGAGTCTCGTGGGTGGCCATTCTCCGAAAGACAATGCGGGAACGTGCGGGGATCCGCTGGGATTAATCGATTAATTACTCTACAACCTCCTACAGCTGATCTCAATATAGAATAGAGTTGGTTGCGACTTCTTGCCATTTCCTGCGATTTAGTTTAGATTTCATTCTGTACGCACAGTGGTTCAAAGAGCTTATTGCCTATTTGCTGTGGAATTTACAATAGAATATATTTATTTATTTACTATAGAAAATTATCTCACGTATATATCGCGTTTGTGAAGCTTCATTTTTAAGTTAAAATACTCGCAACACAGTCTCGATCTTTTTGCTATAAGGAAGCTTATTTTTCAACCCTTTGTTTTATATATAAATATTATATAAATATAAATGTAATATAAATGTGTATATGTGTGTGTGTGTATGTAAGTGGGTTATTACAGCCATCCAGCAAGACAGTCCCGTAAATTCATTTAGACAATTGCACGTAATTACCGCTATTAATTAAACAGCGAGCGTTGCCTGGGATTGCGCGTTAATTAATGTTCTACACGGTGTTTTGTCGCAGGTGCGCAACTTTGATATCATAGCATACGACATAACTATTTAATTCATTTTGCGCTTATGTAAAATTCATAACACGATCATCCTCCCCTTTAACTCTTTGTAACAGAATTTCGGAAAGAATCAAATGCCAGAAAGAATCGCGCGCAAGGAATTTTCACTGCAATTTCGTGGCTATCGATAATTTCGTGGAACAATCGTTTGCAAATTCGCGGTATGGAGAAAGCGGACACCTGACCACAAACTGCGCTTTGCAGCTGTCTCTCTCGACCGATCTTTTATTTTTAACTCCGCCGTTCGGCAAAGGTTTGCGTTTCTATTGGCGTCGATTGGCGCACTCGTTAAATCTCGATTTAATGCCACTCTCGTATCCGAAATTTTCAACGAGACCCGAGTTTCACAATCGAATCGTGTTGAGCTTCCCGATGCGAGAGGTATCGGAATCGAATAATTTTGAAATCATAGTCGAATATCACTCCTGGAAAGAAACTTTGCCAACTCCCCATGGCATTGAAAGTTGAAAAAGGCCGATCTCTTATATAGCCGCGCTCTCGGCTACTTGAAATGGCCATCGAGGTATTTAAGAACGAAAGAAAACTTTGTTATTCGAGAAGAAAAGTTGCCTGGAACATTCTTCGTATGAAAAACTTAGATCGATGTTAGCCGCCTGCGGGAAATCAATTAACACGAGATCCAATAAACTTTCTCAAGATCCTCCAATATATCCTATAAAGCTGTACATCCCTCCTCTTTCTATCTTTCCTTTTCTTTTATAGCATAAATAAGTATACACCGCGGTCCTAAATTCGTGGTAGAAAAAAAAAAAACATCGAAAACTCTATGTGGGGAGATTCTATCACAGACAAGTTTGGAAACTCGATTTTCTCAGAAACGAGACCTCCCCCGTAGTTTCATTATCCCCGACTCTCTACTTATTTTAAGTGATAGAATCTGCCATAGAGTTTCTGACTTGCTCGTACCGCGAATTCAGGATCACGGGGTATTTTAATCGTCGGCAGCTATAATGTTAAATAGCTGTAGCTGGAAGTCGTTAAACGATAACAGCGTAGCCTCTATGAATATTTACCGTCGGTCGGTTCTATATCAGGCTCGCGATCTACCCACTTCTTCCAGCGATCCATCGGCCTCTCGGGAAATATTTAGCGACGAAAGTTTCAAATTCCTGGCGGAGTCGATAATTCTTAAACGGCAGGCAGTGTTGGCCGGTTACAAGGTGTTACAAGGCAGTTCTGAGTCGTGGCCAAGTATCATTAATCAGAGGCGTCAGCTACTTCGTTATTCGCCGGAACTTGAGCCAGGAAGGTGTCGATGAAAGCCACCTAACTCGATCATCGATCGGGTCAATTCAACGAATCGAAGAAAAAAATCTGTTCTTCCGAAAGGCATCGGCGTGTCACCATGGGATGAGACAGTAGATCCGAAATATAAAATCTTAGCTTCGGGAAATGATATATTCATATTCATATTCAGAATTTCAGAAAAATATCGGTTTGCTCACGATTAATTGTCGAGCGAAATCAAGTTTATGTATCGTTTCGTGCAACTTTCTGCTCGATTTGTTATGACACGAGGAGGTGGATGCCGGAAATAGGAAGGGGAATGAGAATAAATTCGGTCAAGGGTGGCCTTATTGCCTATGCCGTGAAAGAGGACAAGCACAGGGAAGGTCTCTCCGAGGAAACATCGATATGAATCGTTTTTGCGAAACAACCGAGTCGCTTGAGGGGAAAGCTCAATGTATCGGACAAGTGTTCCTCGACGGATCGAGCAGGTACGTCGGTTTGAACGTTTGACGTGTAGCTTTCATTGGAGAAAGTTCGACAGATTTCAGCAACGAGAACAATCAGAAATGGTTGATCGCGAGCTTGTTTAGCTAACGGAACAACCTCTGTCAATCGATGCTATTTGGAAAAATTGTTGTGTTTGTATCCTTGAAGTACGTACACTCGAGAATTTAAAAATTGCCAGGATGAATCAGATTTCTGAATATTTTTATGAACATCGTATAGTATCTCACGAAAGCGTTCGAACGTGAGATCTTCGAAAATCTCAAGGGGATTATCAACATTTTGCTTTACGTTCGAAAGCAAAAGAATTATTTACCTCCGAGGATATTTCCAATACTATCTTCAAAGAATATTTCAGAGAAGTATATCGTTGTTTGAAAACGTATCGTAGAAATCTAGAAGTATCCATTTCAATATATTCGATGCGCGCATATCAATTTGAAGCATCGTTTTAAATACAGCATATAGAGCGAAAACGATTTGTACAAGCAGCCCATCAATTATTGTAAAATGCGTCATAGAAATTTAGAGATATCCATCCAAAGACAATCAATATGTATATCTGAATTTGGAGTATCGTTCTAAAAACAACAATCTGCAAAGCAATTTGTATAAGCACTTTTGGGTGGATATCGACTTGCAAACGAGATACTTCTGCAGAGCTTCGAAATATGAACATTTATGCAGCAGTGTTCGTTATCGACGTTGTCCGAGCGGCGATTGTTTCTTTTTATTTTTATTTTTCTTTTTTTTTTTGCGACAGCGTAGTCGCGTATAACGGAGCGCTTTTGGGAGGAATAATTAAGTCACATTCACAGCTGGACTTTCCCGTTTCTCCCTCAACGAACCGGCTATCCTGTCGAGAAGTTACTAGGCCGTGAAACTTTCGGCTCTTCCGTTGAAACGACGAGCTCGTAAATTTGAAACTTTTCCAGGGGTAACCTTCGTGCTCGATACTTTACTTTCCTTCCCTTCGTTTTATGGCGATCACGATTATTGAATGTTTAATGCAAGCACGACGGAAAAGGTTTAACTCCCCGTAAACCTTCGTTACCTGTCATGTTCAATATGTTCCTCGTTTATGAAAGTGCTCGAGGCACTTTTTAATACTTGTTTTTAATAATGCTGAGAAAACGATCTTTTTTAACACTTAATACTTTATTATTAATACTTGTTTTTAACGGTTCTTAAAGAACGACGTACGGATATTGGCTTCCAGATAGGTTTTTATCAGTTAAATATAAGGCATTAATAAGGTATTAATAAAAATATTAATTAATGTTTAACAATATAGTGTAGATGAAATAGAACAATCCTTAAAACTCTCGTTTATCGAGTTTTCAATGGCCCACTCAAAGTTGTAATTGATCAACTGCATAAATCTATATATATATATATATAACGAAAAAGTGACTAATTCATTACTTTCACGACGTATCAGGTCTGTAAATATGAAACCGGAATTTGCCTATAAATGGCCCTAGCTGATAATGTAGTTATCACTAAACTGCGTCATTGATGCCAAAAGTCTTTGTTGACATCTCACAAACATTTTCGACTCAGAACAATGCAAGTTTCATACAACAGCATAATTTGTAATAGCGTTGAACATGTCGAATTTTGTGCCTGGAAACTACCATTTGCGGACAGCATTGATTTTCTGTTACCATTTGAAGAAAACTACTGCAGAATCGCATCGAATGCTTGTCGAAGCTTACGGTGAGCATGCTCTTGGTAAATTACAGTGCTTTGAGTGGTTTAAAAAATTCAGAAGTGGCAATTTTGAAGTGAGAAACGAAGAACGTGGATCAGAAGGGTGTGATCTATTACGAGCTGTTAAAACCTGGCGAAACCGTTAATACTCAGCGCTACCGACAACAAATGATCGATTTGAATCAAGCTTTACGTGAAAAACGACCAGAATATCAAAAAAGGCAACACAAAGTAATTTTGCTTTATGATAATGCACCATCACATACAGCAAAACCGGTCAAGGAAACGATCGAAGCGTTCAGTTGGGAAATACTTTCGCACGCGGCTTACTCACCAGATTTGGCTCCGTCCGATTACTATTTATTTGCATCGATGGGACACGCACTTTCTGACCAGTACTTCGCTTCTTACGAAAATGTACGAAAATGGCTCGATGACTGGTTTGCCTCAAAAGAGCGACAGTTTCTTTGGCGTGGCATCCACCAATTGCCAGACAGGTGGGAAAAATGTATAGCTAGCGATGGGCAATACTTCGAATAAAATATTTTTAATCATTTTCATACAATAAACGTGTATTTCCTATACAAAAATTCCGGTTTCATATTTACATACCTGGTAGGCATGCTATAAGAAAAGATTTTTGGAAATATGTATTCTAAAGGGACAAAGGGAGTAACCTTTTTTTTATATGATGTCCATATCCAGCCAGTTGCTGAATTTAAGAACGTAAAATCCGGCGAACAAACTCCTCATTAAAAATAAACAAACACGTGTTGGAGCGTTTTTCCAAGTTGAACCCTTACGGGGGTGAAAAAAAGTTACACTGTTTTTCTCAAAGGACGATCGTATCTCTTTGCCCATTAAAGCTGGAGATTTGAAATCAGGCAAACAAACTCCTCATTAAAAATAGACAGGCACGTGTTTAAACGTCTTCCAACATTCAACTCCTAAAGGGTGTTCAAACAGTGGGTGGTAGACATAAATTCAAATACTGTGCGGGCGAAACCGCGAGCGAGCGGCTAGTTAAGAAGTAAAGAAGAACAAGTTGAACGCTACAATTTTTTAAGAGTACTCTTGCAGCTTTGGATTCTTAAGGGGTTTGTTAATAATCATGAAATTTAAAAAAATCAGACTTTTGAAATACACTTGGCTCATGATTCCACGATGATTCATAAAAAAGTATCTTACGTTTTTATTACACCGCACTCTCAAAGACGTAGCTATCACATGTCGGTTATACACGTTAATGTTTTAACTGACAGGAGGGCAGTAAACCTACAAAATAAAATAGATGTTTCTTTGGAGCAGTAAAACCATGGAAGAGCAAATACGTAGAATATAAAATATAGGATCCAAAGGAACTGCAAACGATAATATCCCGGACTGTCCTGGATTCCTTCAATGGCCACGTTCCATTGTCCCAGAAAGAGAAGGGGGTGGACTTTTCGATCTCCTCCCTCGTTCTAGTCGTTTATAGCATCCGGTCGAAAGCGACTGGCCAAGCAAGCCACTATTTGCGTAGATACAGTCAAGATTGATTCGTCATCTGGAGGGTTTCTCGACTCTTTCGATCGTAGCTTCGGTGGCGATCGAATATCGCAAACGACGAAAAGAAAGGGAGGAAGAAAAAGTACAAGGGGGATGTAGCGCCATTGTCGTCCTCGTCATCTTCTTTTCTTCGGGCTTAGAATGTTTAACCAGATTACGCTATATTGACGTATCCTTCAGCGCCAATCTTGGCCGATTCGAGGGCACGGAAGATAAACGAGGGACGGTTATGGAACGTGGGGAACGATGAAAAATACTCTTTTCCACCCCATTGTATGTCCACGGTCAATTGCGGCTCAACCTTGTATTAACTAATCCCTTCGCGTATTATCGAGATGTAATTTCGACAATGTAAAACGTCTTCGTTTATCTCGGAGTCTTCAGTTGAACGATAAAACCACGACCGGATAATGTCCGATTCTCTTCGGTTTGTGAAAAAGCGAATTGTCTAATTTGATAATGTAGTAAGATGGGATTGTTTCAAGTTCCGACTTTTTAAGATTCAATCTTGAAGTTCCAACAAAATAATCAAACTCGTTGTAAGTGTAAAATTGCACAAAACGCATGTAATATGAAATATATATAAAGCGTACAAAATATAGTGATTTCTACAGTAGGGATATATTGGTGGTAAAAGAATTGTTTACCGGGACTCTATTTGTTTAATTATATTCTGAAAATTACGAATATGCGTAAAATCCCACGGCACAGTTACGAAACACCATTTGCCTAATATAATAACAAAGGAGTGAAAAAATATTGTTAGTAGCGAAAACGAGGAAATGATTGAAATGGTATGAAAAATATAATGGACCTTTTATGATAATAAACTCGGAATATTGTTTCACGAAAAGTAGCGGTAAATTGACTGGCACCGCTATAATTCTCAGTCCTCCGATATTTGCATATACATCATTATTCTGATAGCTTGGAGTAATCAGAGAAATTTGAACGTAGATTAAAATACAAAAATCTCTCTTACTGACAAATTGTACTTCGATATTTTATCGACGGGATATTTCTACTGTAAGTAATGAGTTTGTTTAAATTAATTAATCAGTCGATATATTAACATGAAAATATAAGCGTATATTAATAAGCTTCGATCATTATTTCCCTATTTATCCATCATTATTCAAATTATTAGGCGGTTCGGAAAATTCGTGTCGTTTCTGGCAATCAATTGTGCTGCTTCATATTTCATGTAGGAGTGTTACGTATATTGAATATTTGTCGAATAATGAAATACAACATTAAAATAAATTAGTTATAAAGTATAATAAATAAGCAGAAACAGCCAGAAATTTTCAATATGAAAGGCATTGTTTTTTGATAAAACAACGTTACATTAAGAGTATTGTATTTTAATCGGATTCTTATTCTATCGCACCTAATGCTATCATCCAAATCCCGTTTAGTTGGATTTCCACAAAATTTTCTGATACCACAAAACCGAATATGCTAGAATTATAACGTACTGAATTTTAAAATTGCTTTCCCGTAAAAAATAAAAAAGTGTGATGATTCTTCTGTATCTTCGTGCGATCAAAATGATATATATCATGTTTACACGTTACAATTTTATTATTTCGCATACAACAGCAATTAACGCACTCCATAGTACTTAGAAATATTAATAATCGAAATGCCGAGATTACCGTACGACATAAAGTTGCCGGATCTCGATAGCAGCTGTCAGGAGATTAGGATTTAATCAAATTGTCGGCTCGGTGTACCTCTTTAGGCTCTGTAATATTCCTGTCTGGTGCCTTGTAGAATCATTCGGGACCCTGTAATTGTATCTTCATACCCTCTTCCAAAAGTAATCAACAGAAAAATCACTGGGAACATGATGATAAGACCAACACGAAGTAACTTGAAATTCTTGAAACGTTCGAAGCGTGATGTATAGACTACGGATTTTTATGCATTTGTTTAAAAATGTACAAATGTACGACGAGTACGTAATACGCAAAAGTATATGAAATATCTAGAACATACTTTTTACAATATCGAATAAATGAAACAGTCTTCTGATTAGTTCCATCTTTTTAATTATATTCGTAAAAATACCAATTTGCGTAAAATATACGCCGTCTGATGACAAGTGGAATTCTAAGAAAACTCGAAGAAAGTTACAGAAGCCCCGTATTTTCCGTGAAAGTTAATGAAAATTCTGGCCTCACTCCGCAAAATTGGCACGACCGAAGAGGTAAGAAACTTGGAAGTCTGGCTGCTCTGTGCGACACGAGAAGCCGCATTGTGCTTTCCCGGCATTGTCTGTGGATGCAGCGTCGGCGGAGTGGTTGTTTGCGGGTCAGCGGGTGATAGAAGTCTTGCAGAAGGAAGAGCAGCACGATAAAATACCACGTGACTACTTAATGTCAACCGTTATCGTTAAAACAGCAAAACGTTAATGACGCGAGACTGCCCTTCAATTCCGCGTGGCCCGTTTTTCTTTTGTCCCGTGTTGTTTTTTCTTGCTAAGTGACACGAGAAGAAACAAAGAAACCAAGCGACGTGTTTTCCGATAAACACGACGTACAAGCGAAACAACGATCGACATCGAAATTATTAAACGAATAGAAACTGCGCTGGCGAGAATGAAGACAGTAAAATTTAATTGACAAGAACGGTAGTAACCATTATGGCGAATTTATAAACTCGTTACGTGTTATTGGTTATAGTGCCCCGGTGGTTGGATCTGGCTAGCCACCTGCTAGTTAAGTGGTATAAATCAACATGCGATTACGTAGTAAGAAAGGACTATTAGCTGTTTACTCGTTACGACAGTGGTAGGAGAGGTAGGAGAAGAACGCTTACACTCGAAGGACTTTAAGCTTCAGAGTACTCCTCTACTACCGCAAACTTGGCCGTAATTAAATGACACGGTTGTACTGTGAATACACTGCCATCAGTTTCCTAGTAATACGTTTTACGAATAATCTGTCGAATGAATAGTTATCGATTGAAATCGATTATACGGATAAAGGCTTAAATTTCATGCCACAAAGTACTCTATTGCTGGCATAATTTTAACCGTAATTAACGGTAGAAATTATCAGAACGATACAAATCACCGATATAATTTCACATGGAAACTTTGCAGGCTTAAAATGATACGATTTTCAGATTTAATTATAGAGATAAAACCTCGTTTTCCTTCTTGCATGGTATATTTTTTCTCACATATCTTTCACTCTAATTTCTTTGCACACTGCGCGTCATAATTTACGAAACCATTCTACGATTTTCAATTCTTATACAGGTACAACGTTGCAAGATAACGAGAAAGAAATCTGATTACACGTTAAGGTGACGTTTAAAATAAAAAACATGAGAAAAATGTACATATCATATTTCCTTCCTTTGATCTTCAATCGTGTGATGCGGTGTATAGATATATACTATCATTCTGGCTAAATAATCTTCCATTAAATGTATAATCATCGATCGACATCGATTGCATCAACGAAAGAACGAGACTAGGGACGTAACGAACAAAGAAAAAGAAAATAGAGAGATAGAGAGATTCTTTCGTTTTATGATCAACGAGAAAACCCGTTAGACACACTTCGTTATCGTTTTCCCTGTCGTTGGACAGCGTATAGAGCGATTCATAAAGTAAACTTCTCGCAGACGAAACGACAGAAGCGTTAATGACACTCGAGTCACAGGGGAATTTACTTCATTGCGGGTCATTAGCTAGAGAGCTGGTTCGTTGCGCGTCGTTTCGCCAAATTCTTGTCGCCGTAAAGTTTCCGTTATTGTCTGTTTATCGGTGCCATTCCCGCTGTTGATGTTCTCGCTATCCGCTTCGCATAGCCCGATGAATATCATCAGCACCTTGCGCCATAGTCTCGGTTTCCTTTTAATGCATACAACAGCGCCTATACACATTTCGCTGTTGGGACGAACGGTTCACTTATCGCTACGGTCTGACAACGCACGTGCTTATTCTATTTGCACGACACGCGCACGTATCCAATCTCGTGACCCACGTCTCTCTACGGAAGCTTAGAACCCTAATCCATATTAGCTGTGACAGTCCACTCGGATGACCCATCGAGCCAAGTGGCGACGCTCTATGACCCAACGGTATAATCCATATTCGACTATCCAAATTCGCTAAACTGACCCTGGTTTGCTTTCCTCGTATAATGTTGTGTAATAGAAATTTCTTATATCTTCACTGGTCACGCGCGATATAAATATGCGTTATATCACTGGACCAGAATAGACTGAAATATACGGTGTTGCGTGGAAATTTGGCTGCGCTTGATATTGTGTTGTGTGCGTGAAAACTTTAAAGCGGCCTACATAGGCTGAAACATTGCGATGCATGTATCAACTCCGACGGTTAGTTGCAACGTATGTAGATTGATCGTGGTTTATATCAGTGTCTCATGGTTGTCTCGTCATTTTGATTCGCTAGCGATGGAAGGTGAAGCGCCAGGGATTTAAGTAAATTGTTTTGAGAAATTGAGTATCGTAAAAGTTTTCAGAACTGTTCGATTTAAGTTAATTATTTATTTATCGTCTACGATTAATTACTGCGATATTATTATAGAAACACGTGTAGCTTTATGTTCCCGGAATGGTCGTTTGTTTTTTTTTTTTTTTTTTCAGCCTAGGAATAAAGAACATCAGACGCTTGTGCAACATAAATTAAGCCCTTCTCGGTACGTCGTTATTCAGAGAGATCAATTATTCCGTGACCGTGACACACATAACGAGCATCCTCCAAAAAATAAAGTACACCGATCTAAAGGGTATACAGCGATCTAAAAGATACACAGCAATTTGAAACAATTTTAGTTTGTAAAATTTGCCTCGCATCGACAAATTTTAGCATTATTCTTCCATTATACGTATCGTTTTGCCGATCCAATACCAAAATCTGCCATTATCCCACATTAATTCGATAACGTGACCCACGTACTAATTCCAACGATGATTTCTTCGTATCGATCCTGTGACTCGTGTTACCACGTAATAGCATAGTAATCTACGGTGATCTGTGATGACTTAGTATCGTGATTCACGTCGGCTCACGATAGCTTAGTGTTGCGACTCACGCTAGATAGAACTCGCTGCCTACGTGCCTATCCTTATATCGTTCTATATTATCGATCAACTTTCCGCTTTAACTTTTGCGTTCACGCTCTACATGCGGAAACCGTTAACGGGGAAAAGTTAGTCTCGAAGCTTTGGATCGTTTAAACGAGTATCGTGATGCGGTGAACGAGCGTCTTCGACGGCGTAAACGAGGTTAACACTGCTACACGATTAAGGATGGCTTCCGCGAGCCTTTGTTTCCGTAATCACGGGTAATTAATGCACGATGCGCGTGCGATGAATTATTCGCTGTGTTTCACGCCATGGTACAACGCCACGATAGACTTTAATCCGGCTTAGGCAAGGCATCACGAAAAAAAGCGTGTCGACTTAATAGCATTGCGAATTTACATGAATTTACTTCTGTGTGTGCTACCCTCTGAAACTATCCCGACAATCGTTTCTGCTCGATCAAATGTATTTTAATTGCAAAATTACGGATAAATCGAACTATGATCGTTTCATTCTACGTAATCAGCATAGCTATGCATAAAATTATATTCTGAACAATGAAATTGATTTTGTAATATCAGTAGACGGCGATAAAGTTTGTAAATGCGAAATCTTATCGGATCATCTATTTTGTTAGGTGACGAGCTCTTGGTCTTTTGGATCTTCTTTATTTTTTACTCGTAAGCTACGTTAAGGAGATACTTTCAAACTAATGGGAAAAGTTTCGACAATAATGGAAGGGATGATATTTAAACGTTAAACCTATACACTACGGTAAATAGTAAAATCGAAAACATGTATAATATAGTGAATAGTAAAATCGAATATTTATGGACGATAAGGTACGTGCAACGGATGTGTAACGAGCCTTGAAAGCATCATGCAAACGAATGTAGTATTCAATTCACGATCCAGTAACGCTTCGGACGGAATGAAATACAATGTGATCGCGATAGTTTCGTCTGCGAGTTGTCGAAAGTTAATCCTCGCATAAAACCATCAAAAAGCCATTATCGCGAAATAATCGCGCGATAAATGGAATTATCAAGGGAGATTACGTGAATTCGCAGTGAAATTTAGGGAGGACCAAGCATTAAAACGGGGAGAATTTCACTGAGTTTTCGTAATTTAATTAGCGCCGATGACCCCGATAAAAGTCCGAACTGGCCTGGTTGCTGTCGGCTAACGGCTCTACGCTGGCAAACAATGCTTTTCATTCATCGACATCGAGGAAATGTCAATTTAGCAGCTGGCCTCGTTGCCATCACCTAATCGTTCACTATACAATCAATCAATTAAGCCCATATTCGAATATATTCGTACGGCGCCTGGCCAGAAAATTTTGCGTTAAATCGTTGGCTAACAGTCGATAGGAATCTCGAGATTTAATCGCGGCGGCCGCTCATTACCACTTCGTTGTGTGAAAATTGGTCCCATGCTACGGCATAACTCGAAAAACGAGCAATCAACGATATAATTGCGAAATTTATAAATTTCAATCTCACCCCAAAAATTTCATTATAACGAGTTTCGCGAACATTATAAATTTTCAATGAAATGGAACGAGAAGTTTGCAAAATTGCGATTGTATGCTGATAAAGGTGGAGGGACGCCTCCCACGAGATCGTGAGGAAAAACGTTCGATGATTAATGTTACATACCTTTCGTATAGTTTGCATATAACCAAACACCTTTTCTCGTTAACACTGTTCTATTATCAACTGAACGAAAAGGATCCATAAGAGAAGATGACGCACTGAATACTCAATCTCGTTTGCTGTTCACTTTTAATATTTTAAACAAACCTTTGTGCACAAAATTGCAACGATAAATCACACATCATAACGATTCTCCCATATCGCTGCTCCTCGACTACCAACGTTCCAAAAACATGAAATGGAGGTATAATACGTAGATACAGAAGTATGACGCGCAGAAAGCTCACGGATCCCTTCTACAGGTCGCGGATTTTTCCACTTATCGGCAAAGTGGAATGGAAAGTTTCGTTTTGCTGGAAATCAGAAACGATTTACAAGCGCGCATCTCTGTGAGAAATTGTGCAAAGGTCGAGTGGCCGGTAATATCTGGATCCTCAGGCGTTTAACAGAGACGATTCGTCGAGACGTTCATTGAACGTCGTAACAAGTTTCCCCGTTTCCGGGGGAATCGGTAACGGTAGCCTCTGTCGCCGCCAAATTTACAGATTTATCCAAGCGAGCTTCCCTCTGCGATCTCTCCTTTCCTTTCTGCTCGTGGAAATTTTATTTGTCGACGGGATCGAATCGTTCTCGGTGATCCCTGGTGAGTATCGAGGAAACGACGCAGATAGACCCAGCGAAGAAAAGTCGGGATTCCTGACATTCGCGGCTAGTTATTTTCCAATAGATCATCCACCATTACGGCCTGTATTTTAAGCATCATAATTAAAGCGGAATTAACCGAACAGCCCACGCAATCTGAATGCAGATATAAATAGATTTTTAAATGCCGCTAAGCTATTTGTAGGAGCATTAATAGCGGATCAAGTATTTGGTTAATGTCTTAGGGTTTTAATTTTCAAAATACGCTAAAGTATGTTAGAGTAGTAAATTGGTTTTGAAACACTTGTTATAGCATCAGCTTGTTATAATGTATATCGTTATACGTTACGTATTTTTGGGCAAATTTGTTTCAAAGCCATAGCCTAAGCTGAAGTTAGTTTTCAATGTACACAATCTAACTTTCACCTATTGTAAATGTTAATATTAAATACGCGGCGAATAATAGATTTATGAACTTTCTTTTAACCATAGTGTAATAAATAACAGATAAAATTTATTGGCAATGGCTCGTTTAGTCTTTTTTACGGTATAGTCTTTCAAATGAAAGATATACAACTTTACACTTCGTAATGGTTAAATACATATACATGCAAAAGAGATTCGTTTCGTTTATCTGTTCTTTCATTGTTCGTAATAAACTATTAATTCTAAGTGAAACAGACAGTAAAAGTATATTGCCTTCAAAAGAACAAAAAGAATTACAAGCTCATAAGGAAACGGAGAAATTTTGAGGGAAACTTAATGGAAGTTTAAGTCTGGTAAATAGTTTCGTGAATAAAGGCGAAAATGAAACCAATGCCTTGATAAAACAGAAGAAAAAGCAATTCCAGCTGATGCATTACACAATAAGTAATATTTCTGGAAATAAAAATCCCTCCTTTCGTTACAGAGAATTTTATTATAATAGATACTTCTCGCTAAAACATTTATTCGCAGCAGTGTTTTTGCAACATATCCCACTGCACACCTCTGGAATTTTAATGAATCTGAAATTCTGTCGTTCCGTTTACATTTTCTAAACTGCCGTTTTCAATATATTACGCGACTCTGATTGCACACTACGCGTACGTGAACTTCTACGCGAATTATTTAGAACGAGTCCCATAAAACGCAAGCAATTAATATTAAACTTGGTTGCTGGATCGTTTCAATTTTCGTCCGGCGATACTCATCAAATGGGACAAATTTCATCAAACCAATACATTTTAATCAATTTTACATTCTCGCCCACACCTGTGCGTTCCCGCGTGCGTACGCACGTCAGTTCTGGAAGTTCTCGGATTGGGATAAATTCGACGCGGGACTAAAAGGAAAAAATGCGTTATCGAACGACGTCGAGCGAAATCGCGGCCGAAATTACACGTGTGCTGCGTGAAAAGCGTGTCAAAAAGGACAGGGACTCTAATACATCATATTTCATTCAAGAACACATATATTTCGCGCGAAACTCGCAGCTGAATCGCTATGGAATTTGTATTTCTGTTCTGTGATAAATAGACTACGCGACCCAGGCGACGTTCCACGAGATAAATAAATAAATAAACAACAAAAAAGATAAGAGAAAGCTGCACAGATAACCACAGTGCTTTCTAAGACATTTCACTCTTCTGATTGAATCTCAGTCACTTCTTTTGGCTTCATTCGCTCTTGGAAATTGTCTATTGAAAGAATCGCTGTATTATCGTCATTCACTCGTTGGTTCTCGTCTTTTTGTTCCGTAAGTGGCGTAAATCAACGTGCCAAGAAAAAAAAGAAAAGAGAAGAAAAGAAGATATTGCATAGACGCTACACGGTATTTATTTCTGAGCGATTTGACTTTCGGGCTGCATCTCGTTTTTGCATCTCGTTCTTATTTCTCCTCAGCTCGTCCGCTTTTAGAAATGACCCATCAGCTAAGACCAGTTCGTTCCTGTCATCGTTCGCTCGCTGTCGCGTGCTTTTTCCTTTCCAGCATCGTATTCTTTATCTCTGCTACTTTCGTGGAATTTACTTTTACTCGTCGACTTTCCATATCTCACCTCGTCCCGCCCGTTTCATCCACGGAGGTGAATTTTCACGCGAGAACCTAAATGGGAACAGTCGGAGCAAGAATCCGTGTAATGAAATTCTCTGGGTCGCTTCGGTCTCTGTCATTTATTACCCACTAATGACTGGCCGTTTCATTTGTTTGCGCGGATAGGGGACGTGGTAATTGTATCGCGTCGCTTCGAGCAAGTGGAAAATGACACGCATGATGAGTGATACGCAGCGTACAGCTCTGAAAGGGATGGAATCTCGCGACCTCGCGCCACTGTCGGCCGTGTCGCGCCTCTCTGATTAATTGTTTAAGCGTTTGTTACATTTGCGTCGCCATTTCTCCTCGTTCTCAGAATTCTCTTCCCGGTTTGGACGAAAGAAGGATAGCTCGATCTTTCGTCGATTCGCACGGAGAGCATTTCGGGAATTGGAAAAACAAGATTGAAATGCGGCAGGCGAAACTGACTATGCGGTTCGCAATGTTAGCCGGAGCTGAAGGATGTTTTCGAGCCATTTCTCTTCGACTAAGGCGACGACTCGAGGACGCGCGGTGTATTAAAACGACCTTCCTCCAGTGAAAAAGTCAAAACGTTCCGAAGAGTAATTACTCAAGTTACTATACTTTTTTTTTTATGTACATTTACCCTCTTACTGCGTATGGTCCATAAATAGTTTACAGATATAGTTTAAGTACGATAATTGCTTCAGTTAATTGCAGGATTTTAACATAAAATCGTAGAGAAGATGACAGAAAGTAATATTTGATCTTTTACAGAAACCAAAGAACCAAATGCGAAAAAAGTAAACGCGTTATCGTATTTAAACAGTTTTCATAGGTAAATAACATTTTAGAAGATTTTGAAATTTTAAAAGAGATCTGAAATTAAATGATACAAAATGCTAGAAATTCCAACAATTTCGTGGACAGACAGCTGTAGTTTAAAACACTGTGCGACATTTGGTTGCATACAGCGACCTGTATTTTGCATGTACGGGACAAGTTTCGGCCGGGTCCATATTTTTCTATTCAACGACAACTGCTGTATTCCAAAAAATGGTAACAGCACAAAGGGTGTCTTTTAAAAACCATTAAGTCTCCACCTGCTTCCCTGTTCGATTTTTACTTCTAAAAAGAGATTTATGAAGTGCACCAGTGTTTCGTTTACCAACGAGTGCCCACGATATTAATTACAGAACGTTTAGCAAGCTTTGGCCTATGACTACGAATGTAATAGGTTTCGGAAATTGAACGTGTCGTAGGAATGCGCAAAGATTAACGGCAGTGGCAGGAAAAACAACGAGGGACACGCACGAGTGATGTGAAATTGGTAGTCGCGACAAAAGAGACGCGGAAAAAAAAACGTTAAGCGATCCTTTTGAAAAACGAGCCGTATATTTTTTCCACGGACGCCCAATATGTAGAAACTAGGTCGGGATTCAATACGCGGGTGCGTAATCTATTAGAAAAAAAAGCTGCACAAAAGTCGTCCACCTATTTTTCCATTTTTCCCATCTCTCTCTACTTTTCCGCTTCAACGTTAATGCAACTTGTCCGATGAATAGTGTCAGAAAGAAGAATGGTTCGTAAAAATATATAGGAAAATGTTTGTGAGGTGTAGAAATTCCAAACTATGATTTGTGCCATCGCTGGTATGAAAAAAATAACGTCGGAGGAAAGGAAAATGAGAATGCAATTTTCAAGTAAACGAGAACAAAGTGCGGGCAACGCGAAAACGAAAAATGTAAGTAAACAAGTCGAAAAGGTAGAAAAATGTAATATTTTTCATAACACGGACAACAAATTTTCATTATACGCATATACACGGTTTGCTCAGGAAGTTTGCTGAGAATAATAATTTGTTAAATACTAATCGTGTTCTTTATGCCGTCGTGCATGAAGCAAATTTCTTTCAGATTTTAATAAGCTACCACCATTTTATGTTCGAGATTTATTCCGCTTGTGACACGTAGTGAACGTTTTAATTTAGTGAAATTTTTATCCTCGGCGCGATGAAGCAACGAACTGAAGTTATGTTTAATTTTAAAAAGTTTTCGAGCACAGAGAATGAAATTAATAAAACTCGTTTAAACAAAAAATTGGCGTCTTTATTGAATTATATCGCAAACTTTCCAGGCAAACGATGTTTACTTAGGAGGCATGGTAAACCATCTTATTTTTCACTTGGGACCCGCTCGATACCGAATTGCCATAGAGCTTATAAAACACTTTACGAATATATGCTCGTCAGACTATATACGAAGCTACCTACTTTAAGACATCACTGACACTGTAATATTTTTCTAAATATGCTATGCCAGACGACTTTATATTTTTTCACGATCTAAAAATCGTCCCGCTTTTATTAAAGTGCCTAGGAGCTGCTTTGAAGTAATCTATGAAACAAGTTTTGAGACAACATGTCACAAGTTACAAGCGGATGTAATACCCGTCCCGTTACTTGTAATATATGTCTGACCAGAATGCCCATTTCCCCTTACGTTCTTCACCCTCCAACTAACGTTTCGTAATATGGGCTCATCGTAACTTTCCGGATCTTGCAGTAACTTTTGTCTCGTCCGTTACTTTGAGAAACGTTCACGTCAGAAGACGTCCAGATTATTACCACCGCGATATTCTTCATGTTCTCCTTTTTTCTTTCTTTTCTTTCTATTTTTCTTGTACGATGTAAAAATTTGAGAAACTCACGCGATACAGAGTTTACTGGAAACACAAGTTTGCAAAAGTTTCGTGCATGGACGACGAATAGTTTGGCAAAGGGTTGATCAACTCAGAATGTGACTTACGTTAATTTGCATGTGTAGAGCGAACATGGAATAGATATCAAGAATATATTTGAATGTCGAATATCCTGATGCGGATCAGACGAAGGGTCGAAACGTCGACGGATATTTCGACGGACAGCCTGATTACCCTGCCTTTTGAAGCTACTCGACCTACTCCGATATTACTCGGCAAGTGCATAAGTGAGCCTGATTAATTATACATCATCATCATCCTCATCATCTTCTTCTTCTTCTTCTTCTTCGATAGAAGATGCGGCAAAGACATCGTGTAAAAAGTTTGTTATTTAGTAGTAAAACTACGATAAGTGAAACCTAACTTTTCGAACTGTACGATATCGAGAAAGAAATTGAGTCTTCCCAGCTCTTTCTTATGTTCTTTTACCGCGATGCTTCATATTCCGGAATAAATTTTGAAACGCGCGCTCCGGGAATGTATGTAATATGAATGCAAGATGGTAAAATATGAACACAGCTGAGCGAAAATTTTTCACCGTGAGAAACGTGCATCGGTTTATCAGTGACTTGATTTATCCAGAATCGCGCTATCGTAGACGGTAACTAACGCGATACTGCTAGCGTGATCTTCGATTAATTTATTGCAAGTCTGACTTACGGTTACAGCGACTGTTCTTCTTATTCGTGAAAAACTGTTGCAAACCTCAACAACCGGTTTCGTATGAAAAGCTCGCGCGAAGCCATAACCCGTTTCTCCACCGTTGCTATTTTCCGATCTTTGATAAGGAAACCTTTTATTTATTCCCTATTCTTCAGCCTCCGGTTGCTCCTCCTACGACGTGCTATACATTTTTCATTTTCCCTTACAGCATCCCTCCTTAAATTTTATGACTGGATACTTTCTTCCTTTGACAGATAAAAATACCTTCTTCAAACTACGTATCATCTCGATCCACTTCCCTAACCGGACACCTACGTACGCTACTCTACTTACGTCTGACATACTACGTCATATACTACTGTCGTCCGACTCTTATCGCTGTATCTAAATTATAACGAATTCGGTAGATTTCGATTTACAGCATCGTATATACAACTTCGACGATATATAATTCCCAGTCGAAATCTGCAGAGTATTCTAACCGGAGATATCGTAAATCTGCCAACCCCCATTTAGATGGCACCCTTATTGCAAAGTGATACAGATCTCTGCAAATTGAGGTCAATTTTTTAATATTATACATACATATGTTTGAGAGTTGGACAAATTTGAAGGTATCGTATCTTTATAGAACTAATATGTCGTTAAGTAATGAAGTTCAGCGATGAATTCCTTCGAGTCTTTTTTCCGAGCTTCTGAAGTGTTCAGTTTTTGTCATGAAAGGAAGATAAGGTGAATTCTTGATGCATATTGAATATTTTTTATCTCTTCCTTATTGAAATGTATAAAGTCTTCCTTTATTCTTGAAAAATGACACTGTGTCTATCAATCGATGCCCAGATCTTCCCTTTCGTTGCCTCATTTAACGCCCGATTGGAAGCAGGTTGTTGCAAAAGTGCATAATAAATAATTGTCTTTGTTGAAAATTGTGAATCTTAATTGCCGAAATAAAAGTAAAGAAACACTAAGGTTACACTTAGAATTCATATTAAACTAGTTTTAGATTTATTTAATAAGCGATTTCCAGGATCTTCATCGATACACATTTGTACGCGCCTCAGCACTTACTTTGTCTCACTATCTTCCATACCACACTGCCAACGGAACAATTACATTCGTATGATTTTCAAGACGCCGCGCACACACATACTTATATTCACATACGTATGCCACTACTACGCGGCCAATCTAATCTAGCACGCAAAATTATACATATCTCAATAGTCTACAAATCGGATTGACCGACTAGAAACGCTACAATCTGTGCAAATAAGTCAAGAGTAATTGTTTACAACCGAATTTGACAAATTACAAGCCAAATTGCTTGAATATCCTCCTAACTCAAACAACCCCGTCTCGCCGTATTTGGATTTGGTTAACGGATGAATTACCGATATTGCAAGCTCGTGTACCAATTCGTACAAGATTCGATGATCGAAAAAGGAAGTGGATTTCCCATAAAAATGAAGTATAAAATAAAGTAGGAATAACAGCAATTTCCTTAACGCGAGAATGGTTCGGCGATCGATATCGTTTTAAAGCGTGCTATTCGATTTTAGGACGAGCGTCAATGGTATTCGGTCAGCATGAGCCACCGGTATCGTTTCAACCGTAATTTCGAAGTTAGAAACGGTACGCGCTGCACTTAGTACTCGCGTTTCCCTGTGGATGAAATCAATATCGGATCGTTATGCCGCAAAACCATTAACATCTTCCCTGTATCGCTTCGTTCGCGGTTCGCCGCGAATGGTATGAGAGAACAGAGCTTAGCGAACGACTCGAGGCCATTTTCCACGAGGTGGAATCAACAGTAATTCCACGAAACAGGTCGATCGAACGAAGTCAGCGCGTCGAGACTGGTCTAACCGGAGTGGATAAACGAACAAAAAGGGTTAGATAAAAGCATGGAAGAATGCTCCGGCTAGATCGAGATAACGATGGCCCTTGAGAAGGATGATCGATACTGGTAAACCGGTCGATCGACAGTGACCCAGTTAGCCGGCACGAAAATTTCCCCGACGTCGAATTTATTTTTTGCCACGTCCCTAAACCAGATTGCCGGGGATTTGGCGAACCCTTTAATTATTAAACAATTTGTATGCAACCTCGACTTACTACAGCTACCTTGTTAAGATATTTTCAACGAGATCCTCCTACGACGTACCATGCGCGACCCAATTTTCATTTCCTCAATCCAAATATTGTTCTTCCTGTTCCTGTTTGCCCGACCACAAACGGCCGCATTCTACTTCTACAGCAAGTATATCGAATACGCTCGTGTTCTACTTTCAAGCCGTAGCTCCTGAGTCAACAGTCATGTTCCATGCTGTATTTCTCGTACGTTTTAACGGATCGATCGGTGATAAATAGCTTGAAATATTTGATGAAATATGATGGAGCTCCGGTGACAGTGATGGAAAGATCATGTCACGTTGTATGATTGCAGGTGCGTTCGAGGTCGTTGACCCAGCTGGACGCTCTGGGCAGCAAAATGCTGGATACGGGGGAGCACCATCTGGGGGGTGGTCCCTCGCAACAGCAACCCCATCATCTTCACCACCATTACCAACCTCAGCAATTACAGCACCACCCCCAAAACGTCGAAAGTAATCCCCGTCTTCTCGTACCCACGGCGTCATCCGTCGAGGGAGCGCACCAGAATCGAACCCGGCACAAGCTGTCTCGGTCACAGGTTCGTATACATGTTTAACAACGAATCGTTAAATGTCAATAAGAATAATGAAAATTTGATGCGGCACAGAGCCGCGTTCATTTCTATTATCTCATTCGTTATTCCAAATAATAAACGAGAATGTTACGTATAAAAGTTGCAGGCTTGAAAATATGCAATATGTATGAAATATGGTAACGATGGTTTCTCTATACATAGATGGTAGCATAGAGAAGACTTTAAAATTCGTTAAACATATGATTTACTAGAGAAACCAATTATTTTGTATTTTAAAATAAACATTTTGAATTTGAGGAAGACTGGAACTCTGCTTCTTTCACAGCTAATATTTTCTCTTATTACTTGAAATAACGAAGATATTTCAGCCAAATATAGTAAATGGAATACCCTATATACTGAAAGTAGAGAACTGGAAAATAGAGGATTGTTATCGATATGCCAAAAAATGTCAAATGCAAGAATTTTAAATCCTTTTTCTTTGCCTACTGTTGTCTATGCCATAGTCATGTGCTTAGTTTGTAACAAATTAGAATTGTTAAACTTTGTATTAATTACTTAACACGCAAACATAGCTAGCTAAATGGCTACTTTTTGTTATGAAAATATTGCGAGGAAGGATGTTTATTAAGCAACGATAATTACTGGACAGTACGGATACAAAATACGAGTCAAAGGTAGTCCTAATTTACGAGATAACAATTAAAACGTGTCCTAATTTTAGGGATATCGCGGGCTTACGTAACCTTTACGATCCGTCGGTGTTGTTTCCCGGACCGATCAATAACAGCAAACAATTCCGTACACATGCTAGAGAAGAAATTTATCTTACTGTCTGATTATAAGAGTACACGTACTACTGTAGCTCAAAGTAGTCCATTCGAAGTAAACCGTAGACAAGATCAGACCTCGCTAAAAATCTTTTGAACCCACCGGCCCCGGCATTGGTTCGCTTCCTCTTTTATCGTGTCTCGAGTACACGAATATCGTCGTTTTATGTTTGTTTCACCGAAAGGAAAGGAATCGTCTGCTTCGGTAAATCCGTTGAGAAGGAAACCGTGAGTCACTACATAAATAACAAGTCGGTGGAACTGTTGGAGGATTTATTATGGCGACGTACGGCGTGAAAGGAGAATGAAAAGCGTGAGAAAGCCGAAAGGACTTAAATTCGATCCGTTGAAGGTTTTAGCCGAGCTCGCCAACGCTTACACCGGATCTGCAGCTCGTCGTTGAAACGAGAACGGAATAACGAAAGATCTTGTTACACGAAATAACGCGTCTCGTGATCGCTCGTGGCAATCGCTGCCAATTCGAATAGCCGAAACCGATTCGTTCTATTTAAATTACCAAACGCTGACGCGATATACTGTAGCGAAAAGACTGAAATTGCGACAGAAACGTAACGAGCACGCAGTGAATCTTGTTTCGCAGCCTCTACGGCGGAACAAATTGCGCGACCTCTAAAATATAACGATACAGCGTGGCCGTAAAATCGCTCGGACGTTAACAGCGGAACCGCCGAAGTTCCGAATTTCTCATAATAGTTCCTCGTAGGTTTACAGCGCTGCGATTTTCGAAACATTTTCTGACTTTTTGTGATTTTTTGTAGAGTATGTACGCGATGCGACCATTGTTCGTATGCAGGCATTCAGCGTAAAGTTAATTGAGCGAATGAGAAACGAATGAGAAGAGAGAGAAAAGTATCGTCCACCTTGCTTCTAGCAATTCAAACGGCAGTTAGCATTCTGCGCGTTTCTTTTGTATATCTGCCATTTTCATCTCTTCTGTATGAGATTTAGACTTCAGTGAGTTTGGACGTCAAGTTTGAAAATCTAGGAGAACACGCGTAAAACGTAACCTATCGTCTATTTCCCTTGTAACGTTCATATTATACAGAAATGTCTTATTCCAATTCGCAAATGACTATTGATATTTAGGGTGCCTGCACGAGATACGACAAAACGAACGTCACTGATAAATACTCTAATTTACGGCCTCGCTCTATCTCTTCCGCCAAGCATACATCGTTTCCTATAAATAGCATTCCGAGCACTGTGATTTTGCTCGCGTTCTATAATTAAGTTTCATAATTAATCGCTTCAGCGCTGCGTATCCAAGTCTGATAGAATTCCGGATTAAAGATCCAGACAGCGAAAATTGAAAACAAACGAAGGAGTCCTAAAAATCGAAGGGCAGACGAGACAAAGAAGGTCCACGACCGAGTAGAAAGGACAGAGGAGAAAATTGAAAGCAAGGGTGGCGGCAGTTTCCACGCCGGTAAATGAAATTACGCGCTGGTTGCCCTTCGAGTAATATGAGAGAAAAAATTAAGGGATCAGAGAGAGAGAGAGAGAGGGTGGCGAAGAGGAGGGTAGCTGGCAATTAATTCCAGCCGACCGAAACGAGACTCGTCGGGAACGTAAATGGCTCGTAATCGTTGGCATTACGCGACTCACGAAACGCCTCTCCAGACATTTTATCGTCTTATTTCCATCGCGGCTAACGAGTGAGACAGGGCCGTGTCGCTGCTAGCTACCATTTGAATTGCTAAGCGACCGATCTCCGTCAAACACCTGCCACTCGGTGTGTCTCTGCCGAGGGTGCTTTCCCTCTAATCCCTTCTGGACAGAGGATTTCGTTCAGCGAAGATACAGACACCGACAAACTACGTGTCCACTGTGAAAATACACTCGGAACGGTGCTCGTCTCGAAACTTATCCGAATCTCCGATGGTGCAGATACGTTTCCGTGAATTTCTTTGCCGACACGGGGATTTCTAAGTAAAAGAGGATCCTTGAAAACTGACATTTCAGGGTGTTAATGGTTCTCGTTTAACTTTGTCTTGGGGCAAATCACTTTTTTAATTTCACGCAATCGTTTACGCATTATTTTCCAATTTGCCGATTGTTCGTCAGATTTTAATGTCAACTGGAACGTTTGCTATTCATTGCGATATTTGCAAAATTTATTCGAGAGATACGGAGAGGAAACGAATCCTGTAAAAGTTATTCGACGGAACTCATTACCGAAAGGGATAAGAAATCTTTCAAGAGAAGACTGCCGAAGTTACAGACGACAAAAACTGTAATCCTAGTAAAATCTTCCATAACTTTCGATAGAAACTGCACGTGACGTATTGAGATGGAAGTTTGGGAAATGTTAAATTGGTTGTATCACGAGATAAAACGAAATAACAATCGAATAGAAAGTTTCGATAAGGACAATGGAACAATCTTTTTCATCCTCCCTACGGCCCTGCAGGCAGACTTGGAAGTACGGCTACACGAGAGGATTGATCAGCCGAGATTTGTCGAGAGCACAGATGGCCTTTCCGTAGCTTTATTATTAAGTATCGCGAGGACTTATCAAAGAGTGTAGGCAAAGTTGTCGTTGGAGCGGAGAAAGGATCGCGAGATATTATGCAAACTCTGGCGTCGGCGCTGCTGTCCGTTTATGATAACCCAGGCCCGAGAGAAATATCGGGAAACTCGGTTAGCTCGAGCAGAATTGGAGCACTTAAGTCTGTCGGCTCGACGTCGTTTCGGCGTTTTCGCCGATGGAAAAGAATCGATATTACAGACGTTGCATGTTGAACAACTCCATTCTTGTCTCCAATTATGTAAAATAGCCTGAATAATCGTACAGAGAGGAAATTGCGTTTTAACGTATAGAAGAGTGTACGCTGCTCTCGCGTAATGATTGCAAATTACAAGAAAATATTTCTTCGTTTGCCATTTCGTTAACGTCGCCACCCACGATTATTATATTTATCTTTCTTAGCTGCTAGGTTTCTGAACAAAGGCGATACATTAATACTGCGAAAATTGCATTACCACTAAATAATAAATATCTGTAGAAAAAGGAAAAACAAATACGAGCCACAGAGATAGATATTAATGCACATTCTCCGTGGCGATAATGGACCGTAATCTCGATACTTCTGTTGGCAACGTGGTAAAAAATGGCAAGCCAATACGTTGGAACGTAAGAAACTATCGGGGTGAGGAAAGATGCTCGAAGTGGAACGAGAAGGGAGTGGCAAAAAAGGATGATCGATTTCAGGCAATGAAACAGTCAGTCGAACTCCATCGATGGACAATTTCCTATGATTAGCTCCATTATCGTTCCACGAATGCCATCGCATCATCGCCCCCGTCCATGGAATCATCGTTATCCAATAGGAATTTTTGAAAGAAACTGATTGAACATAACGATCGCGTTTGTAGACTTATCACGGACGCGTATTTATTTTTATGACCGCTGATAGAATTACGGGACATTTGCCCCCGTGGGATCGGCGAAGCGTTCGCTGGCTCAGGGTCGAATCGATTACATGCAAACGGACCGCAGATACGTTGTCTGTTCGCTATTATCGATTCACCAGATGTAAGTCTTAGAGACTAAAGACACGATGCTCGTAGAATTTCCCAACGATATACACATGTGTAAGAAGTTTATTGATTATTAACGATCAATGACTATTAAAATCTCCCGTTGGAATATCGATCAGTGGAATTTAACGAAATTGATAATCGAATGCCATGCAGAATGCCAATTGTAGAAAAATGTAAAAGTGGAAAAAATGTTCAAAGAGAAAAAGTGGGAAGATGCTCTTCCTAACTTAAAACCTTAATTCATAATCGAATTCTTCTTCTTCTTCTTCTTTTTTAAAGCGATCGATAACTGAATATAGGAGGAAATTTAAGAGGCGGTATTCACATTTCGATAAATGCAACCTAATATTGTGAAATTTGATATATTCCATTTCTTTGGCGTTGTGTTCATGAGAATGTACCTAACTGAACCAGTTTTTTCTCCTATATACGAATAGTTTCGGCAGAGAGAAATATATGTAATTAAAGTTTGATGGAATTTCTCGTTGAAAAATACTCAAAAAATTTCACAGAACTCGTGTAATTAGAGATTCGGTTGAAAATTGAAGAAAACTCGGTATAACTCGAAACGAGCACTGTTTCAAACGAATGTTTTTTACTTACACAAGCTTCCCGGCTGTTTTGCATCGCTTTCAGGACGAGCTACGCCAATAAAAACAATAGCGTCGTTTACAAATTGACTTTACGTGGGCTTGTCCTGTTTGTTCGACCACACGCGCGCTATTCTACTTGACCGGCTACTTGCGGCCCCATTCTACTTGTCGGCTCATATTTATTACATTCCACTGGAAGATGGGGATATTTCCAAGGCATGGCTGCCCGCCCCCGGTACATTAATTAAACAGCCGAGAAACATTAAGATCGTTTAATGCAATTTAGACATGGAACAGTAGCCAAAATCCAGCGACATCTGTTGTACGGTTGTTACAGTTGTGATAAGAGAGAAAGGGATGGAACGAGAAATAATTGAGAGAGATAGAGAAATAAAAGATAACGAGAAATGGAAAGGTCGAAGAGAAAAGGAACGTAGAAGCGACAGTTCAGTGCGAAGAAATATAAAGAAGAAGAAAAGAAAAGAAAAAAGTGTCGGAGAAAGGATAGGAAAAATGGAGAGGAAAAAGAAGAGAAAAGGAGGTAAAGAAGCGTAGAGAGGAAAAAATAGGAAAGTCAAAGATGGAAGTTTCTGCTGATTCTAGAATTCAAACAGCTTATTATGCCCATCTGGCGTAAAATTTTTATATCCGATTTTAGATCCCCTTAGCCGTAACTCAATCACATCTTTTAATCGTAAACGATCTGTACTTGGTTTAATTCTATTATGGATAAATCTTCAACTATTAAACTTGTTATTTTAAAATTAACTAATAAGAGCAACTAATACGGAGCGATTAATTCGTAAAATATATGCGCGTTTCTTCTCTGCAAATAGTTTTCCACCAGGACATTGCAAAAGATTTTACGAGCGAAGATCCATTCGTAACGCGTCATTCGTGCAATACGAAATTCATAAAAGGCGGACGTATAAAAATTATACGCCATGAAGAATAAACGGCGTACATGTGTTACGAAAGGTCCGGCGTCTTTGAAAGTAGTGGAGAACTATCGTACGAACGTACACTGGTAAAACCATCCGCGGCATGATACGAAACTCGACGAGGGAAAAGAAAAGAACGACAAAATGTATCGGTTAAACGGCAATGGGAAAAATACGAGCGGCAATAAAACGGGCGATTGTAAAACTAAGTGACAGGGAAAAGGTCGTGGCAAATGAGCGCGACTCATTTCCCATGTACAAGCCAACGGGTTCATAAATGAAAGCCTTTTCGTATTTTATTGCCTGTCATCGTCAGCCAACATAGAGAGGCTTTCCAGTTCGGATGGGCACTCAGCGTTTTCGCTAGGCATACATTACCACCCATGAGTAATTCGACACTTTCAAGATCAGTGCAATTCGATCAAAGGGTTACAATTTTCATTACATTATCACTGCCGCGATGGAAGAACGTTTCTCTATGGAAATTGAGAAAATGACTGAAGCTGCAGTCGATTATTTTAGCTTCTGAGAGGCTCGTGTTTGCAATAATTTGCAAGCCTAAATATCAATGGACAATAACGTGCATTGCTTATCAGTCGCTTATCGATGTAACTAAAAATACCAAATTTTCCGAACGTCGAGTTCTGTCTGTTATACATCAAACTGCGAACAGCCTTTCGCCATGCATTAGCTGAAAATTAATCTACGCTAAAATTCCGCGCGCCGACACGACGAATTTCCGAGGTGAAACTCCGTAATAAATCGAAAGTCTACCCTTTCATACAAGGTATGCAAATTTTCGAAACATTCGGCTGAAGAAGCAATCACGAGCTTACATAGGTCAAAGAGTTTCCCAAGTTCTTTGGAGTGTTGCCGCCAAATTTGCCACCAAGCTCTGCAGTATTCTCGAGCTTCACTTCGAATCGCGCACTGTAATCCAAAGTTGGACACTCGGTGCCGAACTCTCGGTTCAACAGTCGGGCGCTGGTGCCAACGTCGTTATAGCGTCAAGTTTGCCCAAATAATTGCACCAACCTGTCAAAACTTGGAAATCAATTTTTCAGGTATCCAGCAGCGAGTTCTTCAGCGTTAGCTTCGAGCTGTCCGATGATTCGAGCGGCCTAGACCGAGACGAGCTTCTGCCAGCTGTGAAAGGCACATACTTGGCGTAAGTTCGTTGCATTTATCAAACCTCGATAATTTGTTAAACTATTCGTACAATATTCTCCGTGATATTCTATTAATATTCTTTACAGTATCAATATACAATATTATGAAACGCTTTGAAATTTCATTAGCGCTGTCCGAGACTCGACTATCGTAATTATATTGGTAAAGTTTGCAAGCAATATGAAAATATATATATAGAAATTACAAGCTATTTAGTACGAGTATGTATACACAGAGATCTCGAGCGTACCGTAACAGGTAATTATTTATATTGATTTTAATTGACCTGAATGTTCAGAGGCGCCATATTTCGTATTTATTATATGCTCAAAATGCATGTTTATGGTGTATGCTAATTTCTTACTAGATATATGCGTCGCCAATGAATATCTTGTAATTTCTATATACGTTTTCAGATTGATTTTAAATCTGATCGACGTAATGATGACGGTCGTGTCTCGTTATAGTACTAACGAAATCTCAGCATGTTTTATATATCACGTACGATATGGACATGAAGTAGTTTTCTATGGTAAGCCACTAGACACTTTTTACGTTTTTCATGGAAAATTTATTCTTAAATCTACTGCGCGTAATTTCCAAATTTACTTCGAATCGCCGCGGCCTACTTTTGCTCCGTCGACGAGCGGTCGAGTAATTATCGCATCAAAGAGAAGAATGGAGAGGCGATGAAAGTACCACGAGCGTATAACGAACAAATGAAACATCGACGAATTTACGTAGTCGTAAATGGCAGGTAGTAGCGATAATTCGAGAGAATTTCATCGCAGAAGGAAATGAAAGCCACACGTATTTAGCGGATATCTCGAGACGAGGCCACGCCCGAGCGAGCCCTTTGAAGAGTCAGCTCGTGGCATTGCTTAATAATCGCCGTTAAATACGTAATAGCGCTGTAATCTCTTGTGAAGCTTCCAATATAATCTTATGAAAGTTGCTTGGCCTTTATGGACGCGTTATAGCGAGATGTATCGCGAACGATCCAAACACGCTACTTACTTTTGCACCAGGGATTTGTCGAGAGCCCATTACGCGGAGGCGTGGTGGCTCATTGTTGTTGTTCTACTTGCTTTCGAGCAGAATGTTCGATCGTTCGCTGTGTAAAATGGGATTATGGAACGAAGCTATATGAAACGTTTATTACAGGGATGTGCTGAACGCTGCATGCGAGAGACGCGGAGTCGACGTGTCGCGGGTCGAGGTCCTCGATGGCTTCTCGCAGCCATTACCAATTCTCACCACGGATACCTCCAGCCTTGGAGGGAAGCACTTGCGGATAACAGGTAAATATGTGAACGACCGCACACAGATGTTTTTTCGTTAAATGAACCGTTCAGAAGGAAGTCACATTGATCGGCCCCATAAATTGAAAGCTACAGGAAGACGATGACCTTACAAATACTGTCTTTTGAATTTACCTTCGAATTTACTGCTATTTATGAAATGCTCTTGCGATGTACCAACTTATGCAAGTAACTTATTTGTTCCTTGGCGATTGAATATTGATCATGTACTAAGGCGATAAAATTAAGAAACTAATGAAAAATGGATCGTTGATCAGGTCGGTTCCCGAGGCAAACTAACCATCGCATAGAATCCAGATGGAAAATATCCTTTGAAAATAAAATGGAAGCCAGCCAAATCGAACACTTTATTGGATACATATTTTCTAATGCAAAATTTCAACGATAAAGTCCCATTTAGTTTCACTAATCTTCTTAGGAGTAATAAGTATTAATTTTAAAGACCTCGCACACTCGACGTTTAGTGAAATCGCCACATAACAGTGTCCTCTCTTTCCAACGATGTAACATAAACATTGGCTTCGGTTCTCTATCGCTGGCCATCCACGCAAACTCTCGCTCGCCGAAAATTTCGCAACCGATATCCCGGAAACGCAGATAACGCTATATTTATTATACTCGAAACGGAGCGGAGCTATTAAAAGAAACATCGAACGTAGAGACGAAAGTTGCTCGTTATCGCGAAAGTTCGCTCGTTAGCTCGAGAAACAGTTGCTTTCTCTGGTGCGATCGGCGCTGGGCCGTAACCTTCGCGAGTTAAAGGTAACGTTCAGCGAGGAGTGGCCGTACAAACCGTGTAATAATTCATGCAGAACTGATAGCAGATAGGATCATGACAGTGTGCACGAGATTGAAACCGGTTCTAATTGATGTACGACCGTGCACGCGACGAATCTTTGCCGTGAAATTGATAAGTTAAACGGTCCGAGTGAACCTCACCGTCCCGTCATCGATATAAACACGCGATCGTAATTGCGTCATCTCCGTTACGAGTGTGGAGTTTGCTGGTCCGTGTACAGCCGCGTGATCAACGCGACGGGAAAAGGAAATTGAACTCGATACTGGGGACGAAAGGGATAAAATGTGTCCGTGAGATGCTCCATCTTTTCATCGATAAAAAAGGGCCATAAAAAGGTATATACGCATGGGTGATAGTAGTGGAGCGTGTATACGAGTGATAAAGCTGCACAGCTGACGATAAACAGATCGTTTCGGAGAAAAACTTTGATCGAAGCTCAGATACGCTCTGTCTGAGAATAATCGAATCATTCTACTTAGAACTCGGAATAAAATTGTTTGAAATATTCCTGAAAATATTCGAACTTACGTAGAAACATTTCTTGATATTGTTCGCGTTATACGTAGCTGGAAGTTTCGTTGTATCATTGTAACGAGACTTGGCTGTCACGGTTGTGTTGGTAATGCTTGAAGCAATTTCGAAATGTATGTAGAAATTAGAGGGTATTTGCTGCAAGCACAGATCTGATACAAATTGCCAGAGTATTTGAATCAATTATTTATCGCATCAATAAATCTCAACCATTTCACGAAACAATCTTTGGCAATTATACGTTTCAGGTAACTATTTATGCTCGGTATTAATTCTTTTGGAAAATATATCTGCAATAAATCTCTTGCAGTAGATTTTCAGATTTATTCGATATTTTACCAGTATAATCTCGATAATCGTCACTCGTTGCAGCGCTAATGAAATTTTACGAAGTAACGCAAATAACATCTTCATGAAATTCTTCGGTAGTAAATGTTGGAATACTTTCGTCAGCCACTGTACATCGAATTTTATTTGTCCGAATGTATTTCGGTATCCATTAACGGTAATCCTTGTTGATAGATTTCGCGCGGTTAACGAAACGAAAGACCACGAAACTTTGCGAATCAAATATTTGCCAAAGCCGCGTATATTTGTATTTTTGCCCGACGACGAAAAATGCAATGCTCTAAAGGAAAGAAAAACTGGCAGAAAATTTGAACAAATTTGTAAATCACACAGATAAAAACTAAAAGCGTTTACCTTTGCAATTCGGCCACTTTAATCGACATTTCTGTTTCCAGTTGCGCGATTACAAAAGAGGATGTCGCACGTGAAGGGGGGGAGGGCGAGAATGTTCGAATCGTTGACAGGAATTATTTATATCGAGCTTTTTCCACCCTTCCGACGCGTGCAATCGATTTCGAAAATGTCCCCGATTTTTATCACCGCTCCGGCTAAAACACGGTATTTCACCAGCGACATATAGAATAACGATTAAACAAAAAAAGGAAAGAAGGAAAACTCGATGGTAGATACCTATGGGCGCGTATCACGCGACGAATCATGGACTAAAGTCCTAAAAGTTATAAATAGCATCGTGAAAGGGTATACAAGGCTATAATTCGCGTTCATTAATTTGACCGATACCCTTGAAGGCGCATATATTAAAAGGAATTCGCAAGAACGCGAAGCCACTCGACGGACTTCACCTTCTTTTCAAGACACGAACGAGTTCCAACTTGTAGTTCGTTCCAACGCGGATAAAAGATGCGGAAAGATTTTTTGATGATACGGAAAATGTAGTTGTAACTTGCGAAAATCAGGATTTAGACGATACACATACAATCTTGTTTAACTCTCACACAGTCGATCTAATAAAGAATTTAAGAAAACACGTACTACCTCGACCGTTAAACACGAGAACTTTACTTTATGTAGCTGATACTGCAGCGTGTTCCGTTTCCTTAAAATATGTAATTTCCAAACTTGAGCTTTCTGCAAATTTCGTTTAATGTTTCGTGTAACTTCAGAAATATTATTATAAATTTATAATACAAGAAGCTGAAAAGTAAGAGCTAACGTACAGCTATGTAACGCTATACGAGCAGTTACTTCTTGCAGCTTAATAAAGAAAAAATCTCCAACTTATTTACTTCGACTCGAAGGGACGATATTAAATATGAAGAAGACGAACGGATACCTGGCTACGAAGCAATAATGCACGTTTAACTTAATTAATTGTGAACGGTAGCTATAATGGAAGCTACGCATAACGCCACCCATAACTTAATCCCTTGCAACGATACAGTTATCGTTGAGGAAATTCAATAGGATTTTCTATCGCGATCAGTGGTTTCGTATTAACGTTGTTCAACATCGTTTAATTCAATTGGAGGAAATACTCGAAGTATTTCATCCTATGCACGAAGCAACGGATAAGAGAAAAGTGGAGTGGAACTGGGAAAAAGGTAGAAACATAAAATGAACTCGTAACCTGGAAGGAAAGTTGGAGGAAACACGGTTGGAATGACTTTACGCTGAAGGTTGTTCGAAGGAAGAAAACCTCAAAATCGTTATTTTCCTTGTAGTTTCTGGCGTTGAAGAAACGCGGATGGACGGCTCGCGTAGCAACGCTATAACGTTACGGCTCTTAGCGAAAACCGCCGGTGAAATACCTTGTTAAAATCAAATTCTGTTCTCGGACGATCCTCGTTCAACCATATTTCCACTTTTCATCGGGGCGACTGCGTAGTTCTAGATAAGCAGCTTTTTAAGCATTATTTCTAACGAAAGTCTTTCGTTTCGTTATCTAAAATGTACGAAAAGGGAAGAACTTGAAAGTTTCTGCTTTCTTTTATCGTCTGGTCTGTAACGATAGGTATCGACGATATTTTTAGAATTCCACGTGTGACAAATTTAGGGTCTCGAACGGCGCGTCCTTGAGCCTTAGAGCCCCCGAAAGAAACGTCGCGTGGCTGACGCAAACAGTTTTAATGCGTGAACAAACGTTCGCGCAATTATTTACTGGCTTTCGATGAATATCAGGTTTAATAGTTACTGTTCTGCGCGTTACGTCGAAACATTCCCTGCCTCACGCACAAATACACGCTAACGAGGGGGGGAAAAAACGCACGATCAGATACAGTCGAACGCTTAAACGCGAGTGGGAAACGTCCGTTACTGGTCAGACCGCCATGCGAGATTGTCACGAACATCGATAACACGCTGTCTGTTTCAACTAAAATAAACTTTGTCGTCATAAAATGTAATTCCTGGAATTCCAGGCGTATTTATCAATCAAGGATATCAATCTTAACGTTCACTGCTACGTGTACACGTTTTTTGTCAGCAATTTTTCTATCGTTAAATCCGCTAAATAAAATCTCTTCGAATGGTTCGCAGCTACACGAATAAAGTTCCGAGAGTGATCGTCGTTTCCTTCGATCTTTCTTTTCCCCCCTCGTCGAATCGATCGAGATGCAAGTAAATGCCAAATGGCTGTAGAAAGAATCTGACTACGGTGCTGTATATCTCACGGAGAACTTTAGTTTTCGAAGTGCATTCAAACACGATTGTTCGTTTTCTGTTCCAGTTAAGGACAACGAAAAATCGAACTCGAGGTCGTCGAGCCAGAGGAGCAACCAGAGCGTCTCCCTGAGAAAAGCAAGCGGGGTAAGATTGCCCTCGTAACATCCGAAAGAAATACCATTTAATTCCTTTAATGGAACCTTGAACGCCTCCTGCATCCCAATAGAGGCTGAAGAGTCGATCGCTGAGAACAACCTTTTGCTCTCTCCTCGCTTTGCCTTCTCATCCCTCTCCAGTCACCTTTCTGATCATTCGACGACCACTTCCGCTCTTTCCTTTTCGATCGGCTCAGATTTTTTTAATTAGCGCGGATGCCCTCAAACGAATCGTTTGTCGGGTGCTCGGATCTGTAATTTCCCCAGAAGCGGATTTTCCAAGGTGTTTAATATTGGCTCGAAGCCGATGCCTCATTGTGCGCCGGGGCAAAAGCTGACATACATTGCCGTACTTTCTCCTAATCTTCGATCGACTATATAGCCACCGACTACGTGGCTTTAATAATCGCGGACAATACGATGACATCGGGGGATTTCTTGAACCTTGACCCGCTGAGCAGAAGACAAATTACGAAACGAACCCGAACGTCACGAACAATGTCCGTAGAGGTCGACGATTGATACTGATTCTCTTATTACGCTGGCATCCCAGATTCTAATGAGTCCACGTAGCTGGAACGCGATTCCCTCGTCAATTTTCGATACGGTGGCATTGTGTGTTCTCTGTTTGTCTATCGTGTTACCATGGTTGTTAGCAAACTGGAAATAGACACCCGACAATGGTTGATTGTCTCTTAGATTGCTCAGCCTGGTCAGTAAGTTGTCCATGTTTATGTATTTATAGAAATTTAAGAAATGAAAAAAGATGTATTATCGTTCGCCTTTCATCACTTTATACCGTATATATTTCAAAGTATATTATAAAAACTATTGGAAAAATCTGAAGATACATGGATCCGAGTTTTTTGATTTGAAAGATACAAATTTATAGAGAGATAGGATAAATGAACTTATTAGTCAATCTAATACGTAAAATATCCAAAGTATTGATTATCGAGTGAAATAAATCTCTGCTTTGATTCTATTTCTTTGCTTGTGTTCACAGAGGTAGCAATTTCTGTAAACAGCTGCAATCTAGTGATCAGAACAGATTCATCCTATCGCGTTGACATAATTCGAACGGTTCTCTGTCTTCGCAACGCGTTTTTATTACTTTTTGAACTTTATTATCGTTGTACAAAGCGATTGTTGTAATTTAGCCGGAGATCATATCTGTGTTTCCGATAAAACGGATGTTCTTGCACCGCAATATTAGAAACTAGGCGAGGAAAACCGAACGTATCTCGAAGGTTCACTTCCAATTGGAGAGTAACTTTGATGTCTGACCATTGCTAGCGACAACTACTTTCTTCGACCGCGAGCTCGTTAAGTGATGGGACACCTTCGAACAGCTTCTAATGACAATTTCATACGATATTCTTGGTACTATTCTTGTCGTACTGTTAAAGACAAATTATCGGACGTCTGTTTTGTAGAGTTGTCGTTGTCGCAGCGGTCGTTTCTTCAGCGTCTCGACGGAAGACTCGAGTGTCGATTCTGAGATCGGTAGCAACACCACGCTTACGTCTGGTCGGAGCTCCGCTGGGGCTGCGGGGCCCAAGACCAGCAAACAGCGATGGAGTGGCTTCTTCACCAATACCAAAGGCACGAAACTAGATCTACTCACCGCTCAGCTGGACGATTATAACAAACATGGCGTGCCGAAACTTTCCGAACTTTCTCACGAACTCAATTTTAACGAAGATGGTGAGAAATTTCTTTTTTAATATATCGGATTAGAACTAGATATATTCGTGGATCGTTAAGGAATAGTTAAGGAAAGGGCTAACACTAACACGTTCTGCACAACAAACTTATATTTGCACCCAATAAATTATCTTTCATTGCGAAACATTTAATATACATATTTATGTAGTATCGTGGACAAAAGGTCTAAAATATCGGCCGAACCGTAAACAGAGTAGCGAGAGCCGCGGCATCGTCGGGTACATCAATGTGTCGTCGGTCTTCTTTTTAAGTGGATAGTTTCGTGGAAAGGGCCTGCGTGACCCTGGCCACGGGCGTTTCGGGACACGTGTTCCAAACGACGGGAAAAGACAAAGAGACGCTAAAGGCAGAGTTAGTTGAGAAGCCGGAGAGGACGGATGCAAAAGGTGTGCAGAGTGTGAATTGAGAAGCGAGAGTAAGCAAGTGTAGAAGCCGGAGAATGTGAATCGGGAAGTCGAAAGCCGCGTATGAAAATAGGACGTACGATAGCATTGTAATCATTTCGTTACTTCAAATATTATTTATTAAATCAAAACATCATTACTTTCCTCTAAGACCCATTTAGATACTATATACAATGTAAACGATGTATATAATCGAGTAAAAGTACTTTACAGTTGGATAAGCTCATGTGCCGTTCGTAGATGTACAATTTCGATTTTGTGCGGGCGTTGTCATCGGTTCGTAGTCTTGAAATGTTCCAGGCTGAAAAGATACACAATAGTTTAGATACGACATAGTTTAATTAACGAATATGCATTAGGAATTACATTAACACTAAACATTGGAAATGAATTTTGTCGCAGTCTTGTACAATCTAGAACACGACTGGCGAGATATCGTTCAAAACTCGGATCAACTATCGGAGAAGCAACAGCAACAACAAACTGCTTTATGGGAGCTAGCTCAAACGGAGGTAGCTTACATAAAGACTCTAAAGGTTGTGACAGACGTAAGTATTCTAATAAAATATTTTTACACGAACTCTGTATAAAGATATCAAATCTTTATTGTTTCAATCAATTTATAGCTCTTTATGGCGTGCCTCTGCAGCCTGCAGACCTCGAATATCCTGAACGAGGTCGACAGGACAAAGCTCTTCAGCAACATTCCTGAGATCTACGCAGCGAATCGCTACTTCTGGACTGAGTATGTTCTAGTGATGGTAAATACATCGAGGACCACTGGACAACCGCTCGATCCTGGCCACCTTCTGCAAGGTTTCGAAACATTCGAGCAAACGTTCGCACCTTACACCAGATACTGCGCGGAGCAGAGCAAATGTCAACAATACTGCAGAGACCGTTTGAATGATAATCAGCTATTCACGGTCTATCTCGTGGTAAGAGTCTTGGAAACTCATTGTTGAAAGAAGACAGTCTGAAGAAGTATAATAAAAGAATATTTTATTTTCTGATTTATTTTATTTCTGTGTTTATTAGTGGTGTGAAACTCAAAAGGACTGCAATCGGTTGAAACTGCTTGACATACTGGTGAAACCTATGCAGAGGCTGACGAAATACTCTCTCCTGTTGAAAGCTGTTCACAAGAACACGGAGAACGAGGAACAACGAGCAGAATTGACGCATATGGTAAGAAAAATGTCACAGTACTTCCTTAATATTGTTATATCATTGCTACAAATAATTTTAAATGTTACAGATCAAATCTGTAGACGACTTCGTGGCATCAGTGAACGCAGCTTTGAAGAGGAACGAGGAAACAGCGCGGTTGGCCAGTGCCGCGTCCCGAATAGAGTGTTATGACGTGGTCGAATCTAGAGACGAAGAATTAGAGAAACTGATTAAAATTCACAGCACTTTTGACATTACCACTGTTCCAATGCCGGGTTGTCCGAAAGACAGCCTAAGAGTACTTCTTCGCGAAGGAGACCTGAAGTTGAGAGATGCCGCTAGTAGTAAGGTAAATGATTGATCATACAAATTCCAAAAATGTAAAAAATATTAAGATTGAATAATAATTGGAATCTTTGCATTTTGTTCTTTTTTTTTTTTTATAGATGGAAGTACATGTGCTGTTACTAACAGACATGCTATTGATCTGCAAACCGTCGACTAAGAAAACCTCGTCCAGTGGGCTGACTGGCACCGTTGGGGGCGGTTTGAAGATTATAAGACAACCGTACGTCATCGATCGCATCCGAATACACGAGCTGAAGGAACCAAGTAGCTTAGGCTTGGTTTATCTGAACGAGTATGGGGCGGCATCAGCTGCTCTGGTTCTCAGCGCCGGAGAATCAAAATTAGCCAAGGTATGCTTCCTCAGCCATGACATTCGAACATCGAAACTTTCTGCTCAAAGTTGTAACTGAGAATTATACGTGTCCTACTTTTTAGTCCTGGATGGAATCCATAAGAAAAGCTCAGCAGCAATTCGCGCTGATGAAAGTGCCACCACTTGGCAACACGATGAATTTGGGCACGGTCAGTAGACAACCGAGCACCTTCCTTGGTGACGTTGAATTCGAGCCAGAAGAATGCGAGGGTATACCAAAAACACCTCGAGGAAGTAGCAGAGCGTCGAGAGTGAGCAGCCTTGCCCACAGTCACAGGTACAAGTTCTAGGCTGATTAACAGATTCGAGTGAAGTAATAGGTCGGGATATCAAAGCTCTGCGAGCCCTAATAGTCATGAAACACCTTCCAGTGGAAGCATAGAGATGGAAGGCGTTTCACCGGGAAGTAGCAGCTTCCTGCCTAGCTACAATGCGAGCAGAAATGTCAGCGTGGAAACAAGTGAGCCACCGCGAGCCTCGAGCGTATCGTCGGAAGAAGGAGGTGAAAGTTCTGGACACAACCACAGACCTTTACAAATAAGGTAAATATACCAAGAACGACACAGAATGTTCGCAAATAACACAAGTGTCTTAAATGCAATTTGACCAATGTTTGACCGTTATTTTAGTCTTAACAAATTTGATAATAGACGATATCCGCTGAGTAAGTCGCCGACGCCTAACACGTTGAGTGTCCAAGTGCCAGCGTACTCTAGCTTGGGCCAATCGCTGCCAAATTTGACCCTAGCCACTTCGCCACAAACTTCGACCGTGTCTCCGACACCGCCAAACTCGCTTCTTATTGTACCCCAAATAACAAAGAGCAAGGACACTTTGCTTTCACCAGGGCATCGAGGTAGCAATTACCCACGCGGGAGTATATCTTTTTCCTCCCTTCTTACCCCTTAGATATCTGCTGTGACCAGAAAACTACCGGCGAACGTAGCACTGTGCATGCTTGACAGAAACTTAGAATAGGAGAATATAGAACATTTAAAATTAAGGGATCAAACAATGTCGGCCTAATTTATTTCTTCCTACTGCACTGATCCAATTCTTAGAAATAATTCGTCCTGTTCCTCTTTAAGGCTTCTCCCAATCCTACTATCATGAATTAATCACGAATGATGAAATTTCCACTGCTTGACATTAGCACGATAAAAAAATAAAATAAGCCGAATAAGTTAGGGTGTTAATTGGAAAAATACTATTAGGTATCTCGTATCCACCACCATCGCCCCCGAGAGGGGCGCTTAGAAGAGCGTTCGCGATTCCTCAATCACGAAACCCACCTCTCGTTAAAACGAGACACATAAGCTCGTCTGTGACACAGACGGTTCAGCCTACGATGAATCTAGACACAGAAGCCATTGAAGAAAGACGAAGAAGACTGGAACCTTCGCACAGGATGCCATCGACCAGCAGCATTGCGGAGGAAAAGGTTCATTGTTTCATCTAAAATTACGATCTCTTCTTCTTTGGCATTAATTTGATAACAGTATTGGTATCTTTTAATATTTTTTTTTTTTTTACGTATATGTATATTGTCAGAGAAAGAAGTTCGGTTGCCAAGCGTTTTATAAGTATAAAATTATTAAGTCAGCTTGTTCTTAGTAATGAAATCTCTTGAAACATTTTATACGTCTCCTAAATATTCAAACGACACGAACTGCACATATCAGCTAGTGCTTCGTTAATGACAAAACAGAGCTTCTTAAAAATCAATATAGAGACACCCACGACGTGCTTCTTCCTTTTTCTTTGATTTCATATAGAGCAGAAAAATGTCCGAAATTTTCAACTTAAAAAGAAGACCATAGAACGTCCTGTATTATCTATCGATCTTGAATGACTCCCTTTACAAAACGAAAAGTTTGGAGATGCATATGTCTTCTTTTTTTAGAAATGACTAGAACTGGCATACAGGAGTAACCTGCCGAAAAGATAAATTGCTACGGACCATCTGCATTTGATGAGGGTGTACGTGATACGTCGTGTTTAGAAACAAGATGTTCCTTTCTGTTATCTGTATGCAAGTGCTGCACACACTTTCATGCAGGACCAGAAAGTGGTTCAAACAATTGAGAATGGATTCAACTTGAATAAGTGAACGTCTCGTACTCCCTGTGCCTATAATATGAACCGAGCAATTTTACAATCGGTGAGTGTAACATGTTCTACTTCATACAGTTGATTTTGTAAAATAATAAATGTAAAATATCTGATTCTACATTATACTGTACATCTATGTTCTTCCAGATTGGGGCCATTCGAAATCAACGTGAAGTTTGTACCACGACCGTATCATTGTAACTGATTTGATTCTAGCTGTGTAACTTTTAGATCTCATTTTGTAATGAACTTGTCGTGGAGGTTTGAGACAGACATGTTTCAATGTTACCCTAGTTCATTTAGAATTCTAAGCGACGAACAAAAAAATGGCCTACCTAGTGTAATTAATATTACTACTATTTATCGTGATTTAAGTTTAGATAACTATAATAGTTGGAGTAAGATGCCTTTAGAGCAACAATTTTAAACTAAACGAGTTCGAGTTTTGTGAGTTAATGATATAAAAAAAAAAAAAAACAGGTACGAACATTTAGAAAGAAAGAGACTACACACGTAGAGAAAAATCACACTTTACGTAGAGAAAACGAAAGAAGAAAAAAAAAAAGAATGGACAATTGCGTTACTCTCTCGTCGATCGACACACGACTTATGAACGTGGACAGAATTACGAGAGGCATGAAACGAGAGCGGGTGACACGTTTACTTTAAGTACAAATTCTATTTCGCAATATTTTGTTCAAGAGACTGAACTAAAGTGTCGGGCTGTCGGCGAACGTTACCTAACTAGAGACAACAATATGTAGAGAGAAAAGAAGAGCAATGATTTTATACGAGCTCCTTTACGTAAAGTTTCTTTCAATCCTCTCCTTCCCAAAATTTGCGCAGCTTGTATTAAGCTTAAAGTGTTAAATTTACTATAAAAAAAGAGTATTGATTGTGCGTGTATGTGCTATCATCATTCACGATCAAGGTCAAAATATAGTACATAATTTATTAACCACTTGTGTCGTCATTTAATGCCCAATTAAAATCCTTATTGCTAAACCTAACACCAAATTCTTAAATTAATGCTTAAAGGTAATATTAACAAGTTCACACCTTAACGAAATATTTTCTTCGTTTTTCTTTTTATTAATAATTTCTTATATTCGTCGAATAAAGTAAATGTTACGCTGGTAATTTTAAGCGATCCAACGAGTATTTTTTTATTTATTTCTTCACAAGAGATTTCCAACAAATCATATTTTATGTACAAATAAATTAAATACTCTAAACATCACAATATCTAATACCGACTTAGCTGTTTCGCATTTTGTTCATCTATTTACATACGCGCACGATGTTTCAGATTTTTTAGACACTCGTCTACCATGTACCCATAACCCAGGAGATAAAAGATGTTGAATGTTGTTAGAATGCTGTATTGCACACTTACTTGAAAGCTCGAGGGCGAAGGCAAGTCCCAACTACGAGGACGGCAGTGCGAGCTCGACATTCGTCAGCAATCATTTTCCATGTTCTGACATGTTCGTGCCTCGCTACGTTCATCAGCCAATGCTCCTAAGATATCCAATAAAAGTTCACGACTCAATTGCTTTAACCTTGGTAGCATTGCAACCTGTAACGAAATAAGATGACATTTGCAATAAAGAAGACCTATTATTTTATAAAATAAATATAATATTGTAACATACCTTCGTAAAGTGATGCACAATAAGATTCAATGCGTATTTCTTTATGTCAACAGCTTGCATCCTATCCGCAGCTTCCAAGATTTGTATGACGTTCTCAAAAGTGACATTCATCTCAAGATTCTGTTTGCAAAACGCTTGCAATCGATTATTTGCAAAACCATAAAAAGCTGGCGCGTTAAATAAATATAAAGAGTCTTCAGGCGGCATTGAAACGTCCGCATAGTAAATATACCTTAATAAGGAGTGGAATGACTCGGAAGATGGAATCATTTCACCGATTTGTATCTGTTGTAAAGACGCATGTTTTATTAAATTATATTTAATAACCATAAATAAACAAATGTGTAAAAATCGACATCTTACGTTTACTGTATTATTTTCAGGCATAAAAGAGCGAAACATTCCCTCAAAATAGTTACAACGCGCCGCGAGAATGGCCTTGTGGGCTGGAATCGGCACGCCATCCAACATAAGCGTTATATCACAGAATTCTCTGCCCACACTTTTAAGAAATGCCTCCATGTCCTGTTCCAAAGTCGTCCCTAAAGCAGCAAATAAATTCAAGCAAAAAAAGATAAAATGATTATTTCATAAGAAATTTTGGAAAACCTCACCTGTAGTAAGATCGCACTGCCTAGGAAATAAATCTTTTTGAGGCATTTGTCTTTTTCTAATAATTTCTACCATCAAAGGTTGATCCAAGGTCTCAAATTCCTTGCTCATTACAATTTGATTGTAATTGACTTCTTTTACAATGAAACTCAAGCAAAACTCCTTTATAAAATATAATTTTAATTGAACGGCGTTATGCAATGCTTCTAAAACGTTAGCGCGACTTATAGTTGCTTTCAAATATTGAACGCACAACTGGTCCAATCGTTTCATATTAAATTGCAAAGCTAAACGATAAACATCCATCATAAGAAGCACAATTCGATTGCTTAATGGGTCTTCGACACGACTACTCGACCCATCTTCACTTCTTTTTGTTGGATCGATACGATCGGTATAAATATAGTTAAGAGCCATCTCAAATGCCTCTGGGACAGCATCTTTCAGTTTTACCTATAACATAATAGTAATATAACACATTGTTAGTTCCCAATAATGGATATCAAATTAATAATACTTTACTAAATTCACTTACTTCTAACAATGGCATATCTTTGATTGGTACATCTGCGGTTCCAAAAACTTCCTGTAAATGTTTATCTCGTTTCTTTCGAGCTTGCCTAATGCGCTTCCTAAGAAATTGTGAACGAGCCGCTACCATAGCTATATGAGCAGGTATTTTGGTTTCTGCATCTCCTACTATAAATTCTACATCACAGAAAAGGCGCTTGTTCAAAAGTTTTCCAAAATCATCATGTAAAGTACATTTTGGATAAGACGAAAATTGGAATCGGTACGTTTCCCCAGATCGGACATTATTGTCGGCTGTTCCACCGAAAATGAACATTGCTTCTCCGATTACCGCTGTTGCGTGAAACACTCGACCAGAAGGAACCTGACTATCAGCAGATGGCAAAATAATATTCCATGTTTGCGTATCGAGATCATAGCAGTGAAGATCGTTGGGTAACGTAGAATCAGCTGCGCCGCCAAACACGTAAAGATGTCTATCAAAACTAACCATGGTGTGACCATATCGTCGCGCTGGTGGAGGTGGTGCACCACGAAGTATATGCTCCGTTGAAATTCGCGTCCATCTAGGATGTAATTCCGTTGAATACAATATAACTTCGAAACACAAAACTATAAACCTACCGCCTTTCTCGAAAGTGGAATTGAAAGAGACTATTTGTGATCTTAGCTCCACTCTGGCCACTGAATACAAACATGGATTCGCGTGCTACTGCAACAGGAAAGTTACAACATGTTGGTGGGCAGTCGCCAGACTGAACAACCTCTTCCCACACTCTTGGTTCTCCAGGCTAAAAATAATAAAAATATAATTAATAACTTGCCACTCTGTTTTAGATATAGTGTATTAATAACTTACTAATAATGATATTGTCCACATATCGTTTAATCTCGCATTACCATCATAACCAGCAAATATCCATAATTTATTATTATATACAGCAGCTCCATGTGCAGATCTAGCCACAGGAGTTCTAGAAAGAAATGCGAAAATTGTATTTCATATAAGTATACAATAGATAATCTGAAAAAAAAAACATTAAAAATTTAGAAGTAAATTAAATAAGTAAGTAAAACATACTTCCCAATAAATTTCCATTGTATCCATTGACCAGTTTGGAATCGGTACTCAAATAGGTCATTCTTATTTGTGAGATTCGAATTGGAATGTATGTCACCAGTGTAACCACCAAATACAAACATAGACGAGTCATGCACAACTGCAGAATGATGATATCTTGGAGCAGGAGGTATTCCTGTTGCAAATGCACGTCCCCAGGACTTTTCTTTTACATCAAATCTCAATAAATCATTCAACATTCTTTTACCATTATCGCCACCAAAAACATAGATCGCATCTTTGTATGCTACAACAGTATGTTTGCTACGCCTGTGTATAATACAATATAGTGAACTTCTGAAGTAATGTATTTACAAAACTTTTTCTAATATGATATTTAATTAAAGAAAGTAAAGAACAAGAACAAAACAAATTTAATTAATAATAAATTACATTTAGCCACTATAGCAACTTAATTTATAGAAGAATTGTATTGGTAATAATTAAAAACTTTACAAATTATGTATTATCATTTATTTACAATATTCATTTAACAATTACAAATAAACTCTTTTCGACAAAATTAGGAAGTAAATAAAGAGACTGGAAAATGATGGGTATAAATGAAACACTGATGCATAATTATTGGAATTGAAATGCTGTAACAAAATTGTTGGTTGCATATTGTAGAGAAGAAAAGCTTAAAATATAAAAATAGAAAATAACATATAATTCAAGTAGTAAACTAAATTAATTGAAATTACCTGGCACCAACGAATTCGTCACATTCTAGCATCCGTTGCCAGCGATGAACAGTTTCAAAAGGACCAAAATCAAGAGTCAAACACTCTGCTGTCGCAACGTTATCCATTTTTTATTACCTCCAAAAAATAGAATCACTTTAAAATATTCATTTTTAACCTATATACTGACTTAACCATTCCTCATTCTTCATAACTGTACAACGCTCGTCAAATAAAAATAAATCTATAAACGTTTCCAGTCACGAAATTCAACAGTATCGTATCGAAATATCTGAAACTTATCGTGTACTAGCTATAATCAAAGTAAATCTTCCGCTAGTGACAGAACTGTCAAAAACGTGTGATTGGATTGATCGGTAAGATTACAGTATACAATAGAACACAGTTGAATTTACATACAATTGTTTATTTCACCCATAATTAATAAAAATAGTCTGTAACGATATCTGCTTTAAATTATACTTTATGACATGTACGATTATTGTTCACATGAGTGCGAAATGTAAAGTACAGAATTATCACGGGAAAATTGGTTCTATTCCCAAACTTTTTTATCTTATCAGTAGTACCAAATTAATAAACGGGAAAAGAGTTGGCGCTTTTGAACGATTTTTATTGTGTACCGTTATAAATTCACGCAAATACGAATAATATTATAAATGTGTGTTACAAATCTTACGATTACGCACATCTCCTTTGAACGATGTGAGATACATGTCATGCGGTGAAGTGATAACCCGTGAGACAACGTGCTAGCACGCGGAATCCAAACCGTGAAAGTCGGCTCTACTTTTCAATCTTTCACTAAACAAAACAATACTCAAAAATAATGATAGGAAATGTATTTCGAAACGGTCAAAAGATCTTTTGGATCAGCTGTACGTGTATCGGTACGTACATCGCATACCGATACTGGAAAAAGCGAGAACTTCTGGCAATAGACGAAGGTTTTGATGAGGTGTCTAAGGTTAGAGTTCCGTTTTTGTTTCAAACCAATTTAGAAATTTCATTTCGTTCATACTTTTACTCGTTGAATTTAAAGCTCGGTAACAATCTTCATTGCTTTACTTTTATAGATCGATGATACTCATGAAAAACGAGTACTTCTATTAGGTTTAGACGGAGCTGGAAAAACATCGATTATAAACCAAATATGTGTTGCAAACGGCGATGAAATTTCTTACACTGTCCCTCCAAAACCAACAGAAGGTTCTACTGTATATAAAATAAAAAATGGGGTTCTATTTTACAATGTTTGGGATAGTATGTAAAACTCATTATTCTAGGTTTGCGTATAATATGATCACATTATTAAATGTATAATTATTCAATGTTTTATTGCTAGTTGGAGGTTCAGATCCCACTAGAAAATATTGGACTGCATTCTTACAAGACACAGATCTGTTAGTATTTGTAGTAGATGCCTCTGATGTAAACAAATTATCTTCCGCAGCTTCTATTTTGAAACAATTATTAAGTGATGCAAGAATGGATGATATACCAATTTTAGTAATTGCTAACAAGCAGGTAAATATTTTTGATTATACTTATTCAAAAAGTTTCCACTGTGTCTAACATGTTTGCGTATGAATATTAGGATTGTCCTAATGCTTTGAAACCAGAGGAAGTTAAGAAAGCTTTAGATTTATTAAGTATTTCTCCACATAAACACAAAGTAGAAATAATTGGATGCCAAACACGACCTCTTCCTGAAATGCCACCAGAAACAACTGAGTATACTTGGTATCATGCATCTATGGATTCTGTTAGGAAAAAAATATTCTATATGGCAAAAGATAGTGTATCTGCTCCTTTGTTCTGTTAGAAAATACTTTATACAAGAAAACAAGAAGAAATAGAAGGCTAAGAAAAAAAAAAGAAGGAAACAACAGTATGGCTAGTTCAGCATATCCTGTACAATTTTTCACTGAATTAAAGTGACTACAATTTGTCCAGAATGAACCTTATTAAGAAAGAATAATTCGAGTTTTAAAAGAAAGATATGAATAAATGTGCACAATTTATAAGGCTTTCTCAGTACAATATGTTTGCAATCATTTAATTTTACAATACTTTTTATACTGCTTTTTTCCAACATACATATATATTTATTTAATAAATTATTTATTTCCTTCATTAGATCACAACAAATGTTTTTCTTATGTTTTTTATATTTTAAATATACAAAATAGACACTACATTAGTTTTTGTAATTGATATACAAAATAAAGATTTAGAGACTGTATTTAGGAACATAAATCTATTTTATTCATTCATAATGTATAGTATTACACATAATATATATATATGATATAAAAGAAATCAGTGGTTTTATACAATAAGTATTATTTTGCCTTGTCTGTTTTTGTACTTACCTAAATAAAAGCATTAATTAATATATTCATTTTATACTGCAATACTTTATATACAAATTTGTATCAAAAATGGAATATATTTGTTCTAAACAGTATAAGAAATTAATTAATGTTACTTTTATTTTTGCTTTCAAGGTATTTATTGTATTGTTCAGGGATGCCTTTGAATATTTTAATTTTAGCACGTATTTGCTTCCATGTGTATTGATAATAATTTTTCTTATCTAGTGCCATAGCCTAGATGATTCATTTAATAATAAGAAACAATTTGTCAATATGAAAAACATTGCTGTAGAAAAGACATTACCTTGTACTCTTCTCCGTACTTATCCATTAAGTAAGTAAGGAAATACACCTGACTATTTGGTAGCATAAACTTCCTTTTTCTCGGTGCCTTTGCCTCTGCCTCGAGTTGTTGTGCCACATGTACCTTTATAGGTGTCATTTCAACATCTTCCTCTTCAATTTGTAATTTCTCATCAACATTGTCATCTTTCTGTTTTAAAACTTTTTCAATATGCTCTCTCTTTGAGTTTGGTATCTTCAAAGCATCATTTGGATCATATGCCAATCCCATTTGGTTTAAATTAGTTCGCGTAGATTTTATTGCCTCCCACGATTCTTTTACTTGAGGACTGTGAAAAATAAAATTTTGTCTCATTACTTATGTATATCCATAATAAAACACAGTGAAAATTTTGGTTATATTTACCATTTTATTGTCGGTAACTTGGACAGCTTATTTCGCAATCGTTTACGATTTACATTCATACGATATTTCTTTCTACGTTTTACCTTTCTAATTTTCGTCATTTTTCTGATCTTACACTATTACGTGTTCTTGAAAAATAATCAAATTTCTAATTCAAGCTCACATGCTGCATGCGTATACTTAGCAATGTGAATTCACCAGATTGTACTCTTGATAATTGTCCCTAGGGAGAAATGTTTAGTGTAAAGTAGAATGGTATGACTAGTGGCGCGTTTAATTCGAAAGGAATCGGAAATATTTCACTGATGAAGCCTATTAAAATATGATATAACAGTATATGCAATACTTTTTGTGTTAAAACAATAAATAAAACAAACATGAAAGCCATTCCTTCTATGCAAGAGAATTATGTGTAATACATAAAAAAATGGGCTTTCGACTGTTTTCAGAAGTGGATGTGCCAGAAATCGATTACTTTAGCGGAATTCTATAAAATTTGCCCTCGATTTCGTACAATCCGATTGTCAAGTGATCATCCATTGTATGCTAATTATTGTTCTATTGACCTTAGAACGGAGATATTTTACAGTTAATACGTGATAGGGAAAGTCTTTTCACACAATGATGTTTAAACACGTTCTACTTCCATTGTTGTTTCGTGGCCTTTTGTTATCATTCTCTATAGAGAATGGCCACTAAACAAGCAGGATTTTACAATTTATTATTCAGCTCTTGATTCAACTGTTCCATTTACTGAAACAAACAAAAAAACCTATTACGTTTTATTTAACGAACACAACGAATTATAGTTCATGTTTGAATAAAAATAAATCAGAGATTTATCATTCAATTAAAATTATAGCGTTCTGTTTATTACAGAAACGTAATTAATGTCGCTGCGGATGATTTGTTATTTTAATTGGAGTAATGAAAAACAAATGGGAACGATATCTGTTCGATAGCTTTTATAAATAAATTAGAGGAACATCAGACCAGAATTATTATTGCACAGTCACTTTTATTTCGGTGGGAAGGGATAAAATAAATTAACAGTATTATTGGAAAATTGAAAATTTATTTCTCAATTATTCGAATGTGTGAAAAATCCTTCGGAATCGAAAATGTGTTTCATAAAGGTAGCTGGTGTGTATAATAATATAAATAAAATTAATCTCACCTATACCTACTTACATGCAACATTTATACATCTACTTGAGTTCTTTATATTTATATAATCAAATTCTACTGTCCTCATAGCGCGGAGTTGTTAAAATATTTATCTACAAGTCTGAATCCGGTTCTGTTAAGTCTTTCGTTCCTGATAAATTATCCTGATCATCGATACTTCCTCTTCAATAAAATTCACCGTCATAATCATAATGCAAATGAACTTCACTGAAGAAAGGACATGTACTTCTTAGAGTCGTCAAATATTCCAAATCTTGTTCAGAAGACTGAAGAAAGCCAAGATCCAAACTCTTCAGAAGAAACGTATAGGGTCACAAAGGTTTACCAGGCGTAGCTGGTACCGAGACCGTTGAATACCGTGTGTACGACGGGGGCAGCCGCTTCGTATCCGTAGGCCTTGGAGATCAATTGAGCCTGTGGAGCGTATGCATGGGCGAGAGGAGTGGCGGCATAAGTCTTAGCTAGAAGAGGTGCTGAAGCGATGGAGGCGGTGTATCCGTGGGCTGGCGCGATCAGGGCGCTCTTGGCAATGACAGGAGCATGGGCAGCGTATCCGTAGCTTTTGGCGAAAAGAGGAGCACCTGGTGCAGCGTACGACAGCTGAGCGGTTGGTGCTGCGTAGGACAGATGAGCGGCTGGTGCGGCGTAGGACAGATGAGCAGCTGGCGCAGCGTAGGACAGAGAAGTGGCGTAGGATTTAGCGAGCAGAGGAGCAGCAGCGACTGGAGTGGCATAGGTCTTGGCCAGAAGAGGAGCTGGTGCAGCGACTGCAGTCTTAGCGATCAGAGGAGCTGAGGCTGCGTAGCTGTATGGGGCGGCGTAGGCCTTGGTGACCAAGGGGGCACTGTAGCTGTACGGGGCAGCGTATGTCTTGGCAATGAGGGGAGCGGCGGTCGGCGTGAGGTAGGCTGGGGCAGTGTAGGCCGCCTTCACGATAGGGGCATGGCTGATTTCATAGTTGAAGAGACCATCGTTGCTGACGCTGTGGCTGCTCACGCGGACGAAGGAATGAGCGGAGTCGTCGGACTTCGAATAAGAAGAAATCACGTTCTGACCGGCAAAACCTTTCTGGGTGGACTCCTGGCTGAAACCGATGCTGCTGTGGTCACCAGACGACGCTGCGATGTCATAAGCGGCTGGACCACCGGCACTGGCTACTGCCAGGAAGGCTGCGACTACTACGAACTGCAGAAAAATTATTTTATTATTACGTGTAAATATCACATGATGAGAAATAATAATTATGTTCCCTGTCTAGTCGAAGTTATTGACGATAGTAAAATGCTTCACAAACAAAAAGAAATCTGTTCCGAGAAAGCAAGTGGCCAGATCATACTAAACTACTAAACTAATTAAAATGATCTCTAGTTTCAACAAAGATTCTTCCCCGTAGAAAATTTATATTTTGTTATGTTATGCCCAACGGCTTGAACCTTTCACAAGATCCACAGCAAGCGATTAAACCAATTAACGTGATCTAAAGTTTCAACAAAGTTTTATGCTTTGTCGAGTTAAACCCAAGGCCCTAAATCTTCGATGACTCGTTGTACGAGCGACGACGTTCAAGGAAGAAGCTTACCTTGAATGCCATTTTGCTTTTGAGTGAAGGACCCGCTGTGCTCTGACAGAATACGAAACTTGGCCCGGTATTTATATGCAGCAAAGCTTGCAGGGGGATCAATTGAATTTTGGGTGCCACCGTTTCCAATCTGATTGGGTATGGCTGATCAAGGGAGAGGGAAATTGTATCATGGTACACTTTTTTTCGTAAGGAATCATTAAGAAAGTGGTGGAACATAGCCAGGTTAAGGGGGGACATGGTCGAATATCGGGCGTGGTCTTGACTCAATTAAGATCACTAATTTTATAAGCATACGGAACAATCGTACCAATCATAACATTATGTTCCAACATAATGTTAAGGAAGAAGCTTCTTTTTCAGAGTAAAAGTTTTTATCACATCATGAAATTAGATTTTATTGACGTTTCTACGATATCACACAATATTTATCTGGTAAAGTTTCGGCAATTACGTAAATACGATTACTTTACGTGTTTCTATTTTGTAATTTTGCATAACTTAAATATACATATGCTTGGTATTTAATATTCGTCTAATTAAGATGTTTACATGAAGCAGGAGGGTACGAAAATAATTTTTAACGAATTATATTTATTTGAGGCCCATTAACCAGCAAAATTGACCGATGTCGCCAATTATATACATCACGTAATAACTTGTTTGATTCACGTGAATGATCTTTTTTCGGGTTACTCGGTTTATTCTGTATTGCATAAAAGAATACTGCTACGTCACATAAGGCGTTTAACTTTTTTCCCTTATACTCTGGCCTTCCTTTCGTTTATGTAATGTGATACATATACCAATGCCGGGTCGCGATAGTGTAAAACCTGCCAAGGACGCACTTTCTCCAAATTGTGGCACTGACATAAAAAGGCATACACGTTCACCGGATCCATGCGATTTTTGCCCATGTGTCGGTGATCTTGTTACCATTGTCAGATAAAATCTACTATCCCGATGTCGACTCGGAGGCGAATAGCTCTACGTTTAGAAATTAATAGGCGTGACACTGCCAACCCCGAATTGGACTGCCATGACGTAATTTCAAGTTTTGATTTAGATCGAATATATAGTATGTTCTTAAAGGAACAGCTAAAAGAAAGGAGCTTTCTATTTCTTCATTATTGCAACCTGTTCCGCCACATGTTTCTTCATATATAAGAATAGCAAAGAGAAATTGGAAATCGTTAAAGTAGCTTTTTCTTTTAAAGGGTGGCTCTTCATTTAGACTCACTTTTTTCCGTTGATTATCTTTTTATGTTCTTTGTTCGGGATTTCCACCGGAGTTTGATTCCCCTTTTAGTTTGATTGCTCGTGCTTAGGGTAATTGCCGAAGATCGCCCTTCATTCGCCATCCACTGTCTGATACGCTTCTTCATCTCTTTATCATAGCCTACATCAAATAGAGAAAAATCAGAAAATACATCGTTGAACAGCATCATTTCCTGATCGCAAGGTCGCTCGAATGAAAAGTCCTGGACCGTTTTAAAAGTAAACCAAGGTGGTTTGGAATCTCTCATAGGTGTTTCCGTTTTCTTCAATGTGTGAGATTCCGTCGAGTTTGTCGATGAAGTTCCATGCTGTTATTCTTTGGACGTTGATGGATTTTTTTTTTTTTTTATTCACTACGAACAATTTTGCGACTATCATTATTGTATATTTTTACGAATATGCAAATATCTGCAATAGGTGTAGTTTGTTTATGCGTGTCGTAACATTTAATGACTTTTATCGAGTCTTCTCGAGAATGATCGGTTCCAGCGTCCACGACAATACTTTATTATATAACCTTTGTTCAATTTGTATTTGACATACATATCCTCGAGGATTATAGAAGTGCGAGACGATAATGATTTATTTTCGATGAGATATGCGATCGTTTGAAGATATTCTTCTGTTGAAGATAACTTTTTTGTAGGATCTGTGACGCGATACATCCTATTAGAATTATGAAAAGAAATGAATTAAATATATGCTTCACGTTAAGATGTAATTTACCTGATAGAGAGTACTCGATATAGTTTGTGGAAATTTAAAGTTAATAAATATGTTGGGGATATTTTTATTTATTAATTCAAACGATTCCGACGATTCTGAAGTTCCGTTTGCCTGAGATATTTTCGGTAGTCTTGTCGTTTCAAAATTATCTTGCTTCGTTTCATGTCTTTTCATGCTAGATAATTTAAGAAACAGTTACACAATAATTATTCCAATATTAGGTTACGCAATACGTAATGTATAAAAAGATAAAAAAACACGTTTGTCCTTTCTATTTTCTGCATAATTTTGTTTGCTTAAAAATTTCTCATATCTTCCTTTAAATTTTATTATTTTTTGTCAAGATATACTAATATACTATAAAAAGAAGAATGTATTAACATGACATAAAATTTTAAAAAATATAACAAAACAGAAAAAGTCGACGAGGATGGGATTCGAACCCACGCGTGCAGAGCACATTGGATTAGCAGTCCAACGCCTTAACCACTCGGCCACCTCGTCACATGACAATTTAATCTTTTAATATACTAGAAATAGCACAGTGATTTAATTTAACACAAATTCCTTTCGCTTTTCAGCTAATTGAATATATTCCTATTCTTTAGTAAATACTCTAATCTTATTCTAAAACAAATACTGCATCTCTATTTTGTGTTTCATATACATTGCAGTATGTTGTAACGAGTACTTTGTTTTCTATTGTATGTTATATAATCTCAGTTATATGCACGTGTGTATCTTCGTATATGCATGCATATATATCAAGCGTTATCTTATCAACTCGTTGAATTTTCTGTTTTCCAAAGTTTTTGATATTGCACTTACTAAACTTTGAATAAAATTATCGTTTTAAATATAGAATCTTATTGATAGTATAAATCCATACATAAAAGGCAATTCTGCTTCTTCATTTACTTCCACTTCTAGTTCTAGTACATCTTATCATATATTTTTTTACATGTTTTGTAAATAATGATTATATAGCTGTTGCGACTTATTTACTCGCGATTCTTAAAAGTTTGTTATATAAAAGCAATGCATGAGTCATGGACAACCGCAATTATGTGAAATTCTTCGTCATAGTTCTTTGGAATCTAAGAAAAAGTATTCACAAGCCTTGTCAAGTCACTCAATCATTACTAGATTGCATGGTCGGTATCCGGTATTATTCTCATACACGATGTTGATTTGTTAGTGATTCTATTAGGTAGTCTACATATTATAGATCAATCGATATGGAAAATACGATAGATTCAATGTTATCGTATACACCAGTATATGGTAAAGAGATTACGAAAAGTTTTGAAAATAATTTTTCAAGAATTAAGGGTAAGTGGCAAACAAATTGCACGATCTTTACATTTAGCGTTTCTTGCAGATATGACAGCATATGGCATACATCCAAAAAGATAATTCCCATGCAATAATCTGCATTAGAAGATAACAATACCTTTGTAAAGGGTAAAGTAAAAAGTATCTTTAACTGTTATTTATCTTTCAGAGGAATGTTACCTGGATCATGCAGGAGCAACACTGTATTCTGATATACAAATAAAAAATGTTGCATTTGATTTACACAATTCACTTTATGCCAATCCACATTCCATTGGAACTGCAAGTAACGTAACTCAAGATATTATAGAGCGTATGAGATACCAGTAAGACATTCTGAAGATAAATAATACTGTTAATCAAATACTGCCAAGTATGATAATAATTTTTTAATTTTATAGGATTTTGGATCATTTCCACACCACTACTGATGAATACAGTATTATTTTCACATCAGGTGCAACTGCGTCCTTAAAGTTAATAGCTGATACATTCTTTTTTAACAAGGATGAAGAAGATACCTTTAATTCAGGGCATTTTATCTATACACAGGATAATCATACTTCAGTTCTTGGCATGAGAGAAGTTGTTAATAAAAAAGGAGTAAAGATATCTTGTTTGAGTCACAACAATGCTTTCGAAATTTTCAATTCCTCAAGATCTATGAATTCCTATCAACAACAGAATAATTCCATCAAAAGTAATTCACTGTTTGCTTACTCTGCCCAATGTAATTTTTCTGGATTAAAGTATCCTTTAACATGGATTAGAGATGTACATAATGGAATTCTATCTAGTGTTGTTTCTGATACATCTACAAAGTGGTATGTCCTACTTGATGCTGCTAGCTTTGCATCTACAAATGACTTAGATCTATCTATCTACAAACCAGATTTTGTTTGCTTATCTTTTTATAAAATGTTTGGATATCCTACTGGAATTGGTGCATTACTAGTAAAAAATGATAGTGCAAGTGTACTTCAAAAAGTTTATTATGGTGGTGGTACCATAGATGTTTCATTGACCTCTGAATTGTTCCATATAAAACGAAAAACTCTTCATCAAAGGTATAAGATCAATAATGATTTCCTAAATTAATTAATTTCTTACTGATATACATCCTGTTACAGATTTGAAGATGGTACTATCCCATTTCTCTCTATAATTTCTTTGAAACATGGTTTTGATATATTATCATCTATCACAATGGACAAAATTTCAAAGCATGTATTTTCACTTGCAAGGTTTTTGCACAGATCTCTATTAATACTTCACCATGCCAATGGGAAACCAGTTGCAAGATTGTATTGCGATACTGCCTTTGATAATCACAATATACAAGGGGGTATTGTTACCTTTAATCTTATGCGGTCCAATGGTGAATATGTAGGATACATGGAGATTTTACATATGGCAGCTTTGTTCAAAATACATCTAAGAACTGGTTGCTTTTGCAACCCTGGTGCATGTCAGAGATATTTAGCATTATCGAATAAGGAAGTTCTTCAGAATTATGAGGCTGGTTATGTTTGTGGAGGTTCTGCAGATTTAATAAATGGGAAACCAACAGGTGCTGTTAGAGCTTCATTTGGATACATGTCTACAATCAAGGATGTTCAAACTTTATTATTTATGATTAAAAAGTGTTTTGTGGATGGGCCACCAATAAATAAAATTCCAGAGTGGTGGTTAGATCATAAAAGAGCTTTATACAAAAAATGTTATCAACGTGATATAAATACAAAAGATGTAACAAATTATGTTGCAAATGATGATATGAATGAAATTACAGATAAACTAAAAAATATGAAAAAATCAGTAACTCATCTTATTAATGACAATCCATTTTTTAAACTCATAATGGACACTAGTGCAACTAAAAAGAAATGTACTTTAGAACAATTGTACATATATCCAATAAAGTCATGTGGTGCCTATAAAATAATAGGTTCTTGGAATTTAAATTCAAAAGGTCTAGAATATGATAGAGAGTGGATGATTATTACATCTTCTGGTACTTGTTTAACACAAAAGCAACATGTTAATCTTTGTTTATTAAATCCAATAATATATAAAGACAGAGGAATCATGCAATTACATTATCCAGGTAAAAATTATGATTATCTTTTTACATGTTGATTAATTTAATGATTGAAGGATATTTCAGAAATGCCCACTATGGACATTTCTTTAAATGGTAGCCCAAAAAATACTATAAATGGTACAGTATGTCAAAGTAGAGTTTGTGGGCACAAAGTACAAGGTATTGATTGTGGTTCAGAAGTTTCTGAATGGTTAAGTTCAGCATTAGGTCTTCCAAATCTGAGGCTTATAAGACAAAATGATAATGGTAATAGAAAGAAAGATATCTTTCATAACATAAAATTCAAAGATTCTGTTTTCTCATATATAACTGCATTTTGCTTTGCAGAGAATAGTAAAACTGAATTATCATTCGCTAGCCAAGCTCAATATTTAGTAATAAATAAGGCAAGCGTATCATGGCTTAGTGATAAAATATCTGATACAGGATTTCAAAAAGACACAATTATACATAGATTTAGGGGAAACATGATATTAAGCGGTTGTGAAGCCTTCGAAGAAACAAAATGGAAACATGTCTATATAGGAAAAAATAGTTTTGTGGTATGTTCATTGAAAAAACAAAAATACAGGTTATATATTTCTTCATTGATGAATATTATTAGGTAACTGGGCCATGCACTAGATGTCAAATGATTTGCATTGATCAAACCACCAGTAAAAAGACAGTAGAACCATTACGTACACTCACAGAACAATTTCATGGGAAAATGAGGTTTGGTATTTATTTAACCAAAGAAACTAAAGAAGACGGAATCATTACTGTCGGGGATATCGTTCATATTTTATAATTGAATGATTAACATAATTATTATCAAATGTAGATAAAGGTATTTTATACAAAGTTATGTAAAAAATATGATTAGAATTTTATATAGAAAAAAATTAATATATTTTACAAATCATAAAGTATTGACGAATACTTAGTATTCTCTTCCGCTATTTTTATAGATTGTTATATAGAGAACAATATTCATTTTCTTGTTACTATAGACATGATGCATCATACTTGCCAACATTATAGAATTTACTAAATATTTTATATTAGAAAAATTAATAGCTTTTGCACCATTATATTACATGTGATACATAAAAAATATAATAAGATACTAAACTTAAATATAGTTCACTCGAATATAGAAGTACAAAAAACAAAATACCTGTTTATATTTATAACCTGTTTTTAATAATGTATTTACGATTTTTTAAATTAATCTCTATTTTTAAAAAATAAAGATTAGTTACAATATAATAGTTATTTATACTTCGTATTGTAAGTGGTTTGTCAAGTTAAATTATATCTTTTCGAATTTCCTTTATCAACTTTGGTAATACTGTAATTATCGGCAATGTTCCGTGGCGTTTTCTATGCACACCTGTCATACGTCACTGTGAACGAGGTTCAGTATAGTCTGCAAATTTTCAGCAAGGTGTTGATTTCTACGTATTTTTTCTGTTTATCTCCGATTACGAAACTGTAAAGTTTGTAATATCGAACGTCATTACATACCGAGTGTTTTGTTTCGAAACGCGCGAATCTTTTGAAAATTGTATACGTAGGCAACAGGTGTCTAATATCGCACATGTCTCTTTGATTCTGCCGATTATCTCGAAATTAAACGATTACAAGAATAATCGTATTAAAATCTTTTATTTTTCGGAGTTTGAGTCATGGTAAAAACGGTCGATAGAATTTTATATCGAAGTGTCCGTTTTAACAAAGTTCCGTGATAGAAGTGCGATAACCGTGTATTCTTAATCGTCAGTACGTAAAGATGGAATACGATTATCTTATTAAATTCTTAGCCCTCGGAAATTCTGGAGTCGGTAAAACTAGTTTCCTATATCAATATACCGATGGCACGTTCGAATCTCGTTTTATATCCACAGTTGGCATTGACTTTAAGGAAAAACGTGTGGTAAGATATTGTTTCATCATTCAGTACTTATTCACTTATATTATTCTTCTTATTACCAAATACAAGTTGTCTTTGTTGATTTTTATATAAATTTTATTTATTTAAAATATCTTGGAATATGTGAGTCAAAGTATGAAAATATATGTAAATGTCTTCAAGATACATATGTTATCATGTACAAGCCAAAGTCATTAACTGTTACAGATATACCAGACAGCAAATGGTAGAACTCAACGTGTGCATTTGCAGCTGTGGGACACAGCTGGTCAAGAGCGGTAACATTTGTTATGATAATTCATTTGAAAACTTGTATTTTATAGTAATGTTCATACCAAACAAGGCTTTTAGTGTTTCCTATAAAATACTTAGAATTCTTAATTCTAACAAGTCTTCAACTTCTACATTTACTAATATGGTATAAAAGAAGGACATAATAATAAGGTTTAGGAATTAACATTTGATGATAGAGTATTGGTAGATTTGATGAAAGTGCTGCAATGCCATTAATATCCAGGTTCAGAAGTCTAACTACAGCCTTCTACCGGGATTCCATGGGTTTTCTTCTAATTTTTGATCTGACCAATGAGCTGTCCTTTCTTGAAGTAAGAAATTGGCTGGAGCAGCTTAGGGTACTTATTATTTATTAATACTATTATTGTAAAAATTGTGCAATGAACGACGATTTGAGTTAATTTATTTATGGAATAGAATCTCCATTAGGCATACTAATATCTTAGTTGGTTTCATGTGTGATGATCACTTGGTATATGTTGCATGATGTGAATTAATACTGTAGTAAAGATATTTTGAATTTGGGAATAAAAAGATTCAATGAATTGTGCATGGAAATTTAGAGCATGAAATATGATTTATTTTGCATGTTTGCTAGAGAATAATTGTAAATAAAATAGTAGTAATAGTAGCTTGCAGATGATTAATAAATTTATTGATATATGTTTCTTGCATCCCTATATATGAAAAACTCAAACTATCGTTCGATCGAAAAATTATTGAGATTTATCATATAGATAAGTGCAAAAATTTTACTCAATTAATAAGAAGATTTGCACCATGTAATTAATGTATGATATAATCATTAACGTAATGCGTATGACATCTGCAAAGTTATGTGAAAAATATCGATTTTTTTCGATTATAGAAGATGAAGAATAGATAAATCGTGAGTTTCGGATATGAGGAAAGTCTGCCCCCGAAAAAGTAGGAAATTTTGATCTTGAAGAGGAAGAAATCCTAAAGAATCATTAACGTAATCTGTTTATTAGCGGTAGGAATTAACTGAAGAAATAAAGCAGCGTTGTACATAGTGCGTTAATGCATATTTTTAATAATTTTTTAACGAGAAGAGTTTCCAACTATTTGTTCACGGTATTATCTTGATGATTTCGAGAATTTTTGTTGTAAGAGAAGATGGATTAGAATTGTCTCATTGCCGGATTTAGTTGTAAGCTCTTTATCTTTTGCATTGTGGTACGTTTCTGTTTCTTATCGATTCTTGATTTCTTTGTTTGATCGTTGATTCATATTTGTACACGTGTAGACTCACGCATATTGCGAAGATCCAGACATAATTCTCTGTGGAAACAAATCCGATCTCGAAGACAAACGGGTTGTTAGTGAACATAAGGCACGGGAATTAGCGGAGAAGCATGGGTAAATAACATACTACACGTCATTCATTACGTTTCTTATCAGCCATCCGATTCATTCAGTCTTGTTCCTATCGTCTTCCTTTCTATTTCCTTTCTCGAAAACCAAACAGAATACCTGAGTTGCACGCCTTCTCATAATAATTTCTAAATCCACTTGTCACCTATATTTTCTTCCAATTCTTTTATTTCACGTCGCTCCGTTTCATTGGTATAATTAGAAGAGATCATATTCACGTAGGATGAAATTGCGGTTTATACTATTCAAGTCTTCCAAAGATTCTATATAATAAATAATCTATATAGTAAATAAATTATAATATATAATATATATTAAGATGTTCACTACGATCTACGATATTTGAAAAATTGTATTTAAAAACACGGAAGCCTGAAATAGTGTAAACTGCAAGAATCCAGATTAACAGGAAAGATAAAGAATCTGAATGAACTATACTCTTTAGCTTGGTCTACTTGGAAACGAGTGCAGCTACGGGCCAGAACGTGGCACGTGCCGTGGAGATACTTTTGGACCGGGTGATGCGCAGGATGGAAACTACCGTGGATAAATCACTGCTACCTCACCAAAGAGTGTTACGATGCCACGAGCGCGACACACCGCCTCCAAGTACTTCCTGCTACTGCTGACACTGTTCTTACGCGTAGCGTAGCTGAATAAACTTGCCTCGTCGAGCTTGCACTTTATTCAGCTAACAACGTTGCACGACTGACTTGTACTCGAATCTTCAGTCGTTTAAATATTCCAAGGTATCCTACTTACGACTGTGCACGGTAGAATATCAAGGATGTACCAATTCCGGAGCACTAACATAAATTCAAAAGTTTGTGCACCTCCATTAGAAAAATTTCTGATCGAAATGGTCGATAGTTTACTTATACATTTGCGAAAAGGGAACTATCTTGTATGTTACACACTTGTGCATCGTTGTATTCTGAGAAAAGGATTCGCGTTGTTTCCTGGTATTCACGCGCACACTATCGTCTTCCATTAACTGCTTCCCCTGGTACAAAATTCTGTCTGATAAAAACCGACGTGTACCTTCGACGTGTCGTACCTTTTCACTTCTTCGCGATAACGTGATCTACCTGTTATTGTTGTACGCACAACGTGTTCAATATTGTCATATTTGCTCTGTCTATTCATTCGCCAAAAATTGTGATACGATAGCGTTCCGATTACTTAGGGTGAAACGATCAATTTTCGACATGTATATGTATTTTTGATGCTATTATTGTACCCATACCAAAGATTCATACGTCTAGTCGTTAAGTATTGTGCTGAGAATACAATCAAATGTTTGACGCACCGTTTATACTGTGGTTAATCGAACGTTGATGTGTCCCTGTTCTTATCAAGTTTTCAAGCAAAATGTAATTATATCTTGCGGAGATTATATATATGTTAATCCTTCTAGTTATTAAGAAGGGGTATCATCGAATGTTTATGTGTGCAGTTACGGCTGGTCGAGAAATGTTCGAAATATATAGAGATATATATCTGTTGAATACAGGATGGGATGATAACTTTCTAGTTACTCGATATTATATTATAGATCGTTGTAAAATGGATGGCGCAAAATTGCAGTATTATGGGAGAATGAATCTTGAAACTTGGCGCGTCTTTGCGAAAAGACATTTTCATAATATTTCTCTTGACGTAAAAATTTTGCCAGGCTGTTTGAAACGATAGAGATATTCTGAGTTATTGCCCTATCCTGTGTATTGTGTCATACGTCGACGTAATAAAAGCAGATTGCACGAGTTATATCTCTTCTGACGAAATTTTATCGCTCATTTTCAGTTTGCTACGATCTCGAAAGCAACGAAAGATGAAAATGCACGATGGATATAATGATGAATTAGGCTAGTGGACTTTTTATCTAACTTTTTCTCGCGTACAAATGGAATCTCAAAATTCGATCGGTATTTTAACGTTTGTATTATCATTAAACTACGAGTGTATTTTCGAATTTGTTCGATATCGCGTGGGTCTCGATGTGTTCAATTACGACCAGATCTTAGCAAACTATGTCGCAATCGTATAGTGAAAATGTAACTTTGCGTGACGGTGTTCGTGTCAATGTGTGACTGTGTTTTTCGAGACTTTTCACTGTAAGCTGTTCAGACTATCTCGTCTATCGAACATTTCAACGGACAGAGACACGTAGAACGTGCTCTATCATGTATACGTACTTATCCAACTACTTCATGAAAATTCTGTTTGAAGGAAATGGATCCGAACAGAAATTTCCAAGAAGAACATCTCGCCGAGCAAATAAAAGCTCTATAGTTTCGCTTAAACGAACTTCTATCCGTTTATCCTCGAATCCTCAACTGGTAAGGCCATAAAGTAGCGTACCTATATTGGCTAAGCATGTACAATATAAGCAACGAAATAAAAGCAACACTGCTTCACCAAAAACTCGACAACAATTTAAAGTCAGCGAACACGAAGTTCCAAGTAGATTTCCAATACAATCAATCAAACATGATGCCCTGGGAGTGTAATATAGGTCGTTCGAACTTTATCTTTGCCAGTTGAAGGTTGAGAAAGCGTCCAACTTCTTTGCTGCGAAGCTAGAAATATATAATAGAGAGAAAAGAAAGAAGAATGATTTTACCTCTATAGCAGAATGTAACCGGCAGGTGTCCTTCGTGTAGTTTTGCGTACTCTGTTGGGGCTTGAAATCAAATACAAGCGGATCGAGTGATGGGGAAAGGTTGGCTAGAAAACATCTCGAATATCAGCCGGTGAAACTTCGTTTCATCAATAATGTGGAGAAAACGCGCAACCAGGGAAGGTTCGTTGGGAAAGTTCTGCGCGAGAACTTTCTTTATGGAAGTTCGATCGAAGTTTCTGTCTGCTAGGTTATTAGCCGGCTATTTATACACAACGCGGTTATTGTTTACGGCTACGCGCGCTTTTTAAGCTCGCGGAATCGGGCAAGATGTATTTTTACGAGCGGAAGTTGGAGCGTCGCCACGCTTTTACGAGGATCGCCTCGATCATTTCGCGATCGGACGAACTTTTGACTCGTCATCGAGGGAGATGCTTTCAATGAGATACTGTACGTTTCTGTGCACTTATTCCAGGCAAACTTATCGAATCAATAAAAAACAGAAGTTGTGAAAACGAATGTAAATATGAGTCGAGTTTTGTTCTGCCGGACGAACGACAATTTCATGGCTATATTACTTTTTTCCCAGAATTTCCTTTTCCTTTATTTATATATATAAATATAACGTTGTTTTGTTTCATTTTTACCATAACCGGTCATCGAACCGATGCACAATGTAAATTGCGATAAACCTGTGCAGTGATACACCGGATGATTCGTATTTACAGCCGATTTTTTGGTCGCGATCAACGTTCCGAATAATTGGGATTTCAATTAAACCGATTAAATTAAAGTGTTCCGTATCAAAAACCATGTCAGTGACGTTCATGAAACACGCAACGTACTTGCGTTAAATCAGCGTTTGTTCTTCAATTATTCCTATAATACATGTATGTTCTACTAATACGTGCCAACAGATTCTATTTTCTAAAGTATTGACTATGACACTGTAAAAATACTATCATAAAATCTTGATTCCACATTTAAGACGTTCAATTATTTCTGTTACTAACATTATATTCTAATACTTGTTAGAATCTTTTAATATCAAACGTCACCTTTCGCAGTATTCAATCAAAGAATTATAACTACACCGAGGAAACTGATCGCGTGCAATAGGAATCGATATTTATGCCTTGCTTTGCTCTCCTTTGAAAGCTCGTCGACCAATCGAACGATTAGGCGTCCGTAGCTTTGTCTCCGTCGACAACGTGCCATTGATATCGGTAACGACCACTTTGAGACTAGCAGTTAGGCCCTGTCCCTCTGTGTCGCCTAATTATTACGCGGACCCTCAAGTTCATTTGATAGCGGCTAGACAAAGCGATGGAACCGTTCAAAGCTCGCAGGACTATCAAAAGGACGCTATTTATCGGACCGTGGTTGCTCGTCGGCTAGACATGGGGGTCTCTTTCCACCGACCTGGTAGTCAACCTCTTGTTCCTACCCTTTTATTCCCTATTCACAGTGCTCGGGCGCGTTCGAAATTTCGCTCAAGGTGAAGCCCAAGTTTCCACGACACGGTGTCAGAAACTTGTGACCGGAAGTTTAGCAGAGTCATCGCGGTGAGGTGACCCAGTCGTGTTGGTTTACGGCTCTTCGTAGATAGAACGGACTTATCAACGGTGGAAATTAGCAATTTCGAGAGAATGCTTAATTCCTTCGAATCGTTTATGTTCTCGCTTTATAACCATACTTTCTTTCGTATCGCGAACTATAATGTTTAGCCTCACCAGCTCTTGAATCCATGGGTGGTAATGTTAGCCAGTTTCAGCATGGCTACTACATAAGTGGAACGAAGTTTCCAACGGTACAGCGTCAGTTGCAAATAAACCAGGAAGCCGATGGGTGCTATCAAAAGCAAGACCAGCCAAGAAAGCAGAAGCTGCAGTTTAGTTTCAGTTTATGTACGAACGTAGCATTATGTCAGAGGAGCTTGCAACCGTTTGCCGACAGTCAAAGCTGTGATAGTAGACTTTCGATCGCGGTAGTGTCCGAAAAACAAATTAACCGAGAACTATATGGGAAAGTTGGACTATCGAGATACGGATATTGATCACGCGAACAACGATATATCAGGATGAATTAACGGCCGAGCCTTGGATAAGCTTTCCCGTATATTTCACCTTCGACCCATGAAATACAAACCGACTTTCGGTTACGTGGGTCAAAGGCAGGATCCTGCCCACACGGCAGATCTGCACGTCGCGTCGCTACGTACGATCTCGTGTCTTCGCTCGATTTGTCGAACGGGCTGAGGAAAGCGGAACAGTTTCAGTTAGATATTGGTCTGCCAGATAAAACGAAATTACCCGGCGACCTCGAGCATTGCCGGACACTGGGAATCGTTTGGTTTTCTGGGTCAGCGCTGCTGTCGGCTGATTTATAACTTCCGGCTGATACTTCATCGCGGAAAGTGGAATTGTACGAGGAAGACAGAACCGCGAGGATGATCGAATGGATGAGGAAAAATGATTCGGTGACTTTGCGTCATCGAGAAACATGTCAACTCTCTTTCGGTCTTTTTTATTCCGTTGTTATTTTTAAAATGATTAATGAGATTGTTAAAATGGATTAGCAGAAACGGTAGAATAATATAATGGACTTTGGAATCGCAGAAATGATTCGGTAATTTTTCTTTATTATTAAAGAAGAATATCAATCCTTTTGAATTTTTCGTTTTTATATTCCTTTGAATTAATAATAAATAATTAGATTACTACGGTAAAGTCGATAGCAAAATTACAATTAACTTTTGCGTTTAACTTACCAACAAGGTAATCAGATCGCATTACCTCCAGTTACATTCAGCGATCCTGTTATTTGGAAGGCGTTACGACGGAAGGACATAGTAATATCAGCGACTCTTTGTGTGTCTTCTTATCAGTTACTACTGGTTGATCTTGTTTACACGAGGTCTCTGTTAATATTCTGTGCTCCTAGTAACAGCACACCAAAAATACCTAGATGTTACTATTAATGCTGGTACCTGCATTACGTCTTTCCATTGCTCTTCTTGTTTAACACCTCTGTTATCTTTCTATATTCCTATTAACATTACGCAGAATACTAAGATGTTATAACGAAAGTTAGCAATAATATCCTTCTTGCCTGGTAATTTATTGCTCTTCTTGTTCATTGACTTTATTCTTGTTCTATATTCCCGTTAACATGGAAACAAAGCTAACGGAAGGCTATAATCAAAGTTGGTAGTTTCCTCGTTTGAGTCTTCTATTGACATTCTAGTTCGCTGATAGGAAAAGCCACTTTTCGTCAAGAATATTCCATTACAACGTAGAACGTTGCGAACGTTGCTAATTGAGAAGAAAGTTCTAAATGTATAACTAATTACAATTGTTTAGCGAATATATTACGGTTGTTACAAGCTCAAATTGTTTATCGGATGACGAATTTGATATAATTAGAAACAATTGGTTTTTTTTTTTAATATTGTTAACATCGGTTACATTTGATGTTTTACCAGTTCTAAGCCAAACGAAATTTTTATCCAACGCAAAAGGTAATTATTTCGAATGGTTCGGCAATCGGATTAGCGAATTACAGATTTTTATATCTCGCGAATAAAAAACATTTCCTGTATTTGAAGCAACATAGACGATGCAATCAGCCGGGGAAATTGTCTTTTTGCTTCCTGTGGAAAAACTAAACTCGCCGCTTGAAGTGGACCAGATAAAGCGTTGACAAATAGCTCGTATCGAGCTGGTCCGGAAATTGCTGCGTGCACGAGAAGCTTGAAAAATTAGACATTATCCGCCGGAAGTTGTTGCTCCACAGCCAATCGCTGCTACTTACGTTCGACGTCTCAGTTCTTTTCTGTCGAATCTATCGAAGTTACGCTGAAGACTTATATTGACTTGCAATTTAATATAGGAAATAACAATTGCTTTGATCACGGTTTCGTGTTTTCTAAGAAATCTTCGTATTGAATTTCATTATTCGTTGAAAAGAATCTTCTGGCTTGGTTCTATAACATAAAATGTAACTCAAAAATTTGTTTTTATATCGATATGTATACGCGCAAACGTATAGAGAAACGAAACGAGAACATTACAGACCAGAATACTTACGGCTATAAAAGATTTATTTCTGCAAAGTAAATGAGTTTTATTCGGTTCCAGACAGTTTTCCTAACATCGCACAGTAGAATCTTTCGAAATCATCTAAACGAAGAAATAGAAAAGGTAACTAAAATCATTGAATTGTTCGTGGATTTTTCTTCTTTTATACATCCTTATTGGCTTCGTAAATCAGAAAACTTGCCAATACTTCTCGTCGATTAGACTCCAACATCGCTCCTCAGTAACTTACCAATGCATTTCAGCGTTTTATCAATCAATGGGAATTTTTAAGGCACTCAGAAACAGTCTATTATACTCTTCTTTTAATAAAAAAAAAATTCTTCGGAAATATCAGCACGCATCGGGTCAATTCAAATTCCCATCGGATGCAAAAGACATTTACGCCAAGTTGCAACTTCCTACTGGTCTTTATCGTACTTTTTATAGTCAGCGTTCGCCTCTCTTGGTGAACTTTCCTATCCTGCATTGTCCCCCATTGTCGTGGCACGGATTTACCGGAAGAAAGAGATGGCCAACCGCATCTGGAAACAGCCGCGCCATTTACGATTCCCCGGGCTGCACTAAAACAAAGCGGAAGTGGAATAAGAAGTAGCCGATGCTGTGGTTCAACTTTCTCGCCGTTGTAACGCGCGATCGTGAGGCTTTTTCTAGATCGCGGGTTCGAAAGTGGCCCGCGATAAGGATAACGATCCCCACGGAAACGTGACGTTAATTGGAAGACGATCAGTCCTTCTTCCATTGCTTTACTACCACTACGCTTTACCACCTTCTCCATTTCCTTCGAATCGATCAGCCAACTACCAGCCTCTGACGAGTCGTCAGGAATCTTTAATTGTTTCCTACGCGACGAGAATAATTTCCTCTTTCGTTTCGTCTTTTACCACTACGTCATCGTTTCACTCGAATGCGGAGATTGAAAGAGATTTTTCGATCGGCCGAGGTCTGCTGAGTTTAGGAAGCTAAATGTTCAGAGCTCAGAGAGACTAGAAGCAGCTGAGAAGCTTAATGAGCGTGCAGCGTGGAGAAGTGGAGGGCGGGAATATCTGGAAAATGAAGTGTTTGATGTCGATCAAAGGATATTAGCGGTAGATTCCTAAGAATTGTGATATTGTATTTACATGATAGTACGCGATCGTCTCATTCTTCCGTTATTATCAAAGACCAATGGTGTCTTACAACGCAAAACGAGCTTGATTGTTCCGTGCAATGAGGTGTAAGACGTCGAAGCTCAGATAGGAGAGTAAATAGGAGCGTGATTTGCAGCTTTGAAAGAAGTAAGAGATGGGAAGAGATATTAGCTAAATTCGGGGTTAGTCTATTTTCATGGGAACAAGGTTGCGTCGGTGCCATTTGCTTCGCATGATAATGCGCTCGAGCCGCTTAGATTGAATCTGCATTAGCGAACAATGTGTCAGGGGTTCGACTGCACTCTCGAAATTTTCCGATCGAGAAACAATTCGATCCCCCGGTGATATTTAAATCTCCGTGTCCGACAGGTACCGGAAGTTTCGTCGTTTTAGTAGACGGAAAGGGAGCGACGGGGAGCGAAAGGGAGATGGAGAGCTTTTGTCCGTGTGAATGAAAAATGACCGGTGCGCGCGTATAAAAATTCCGCTATTTGCATATCGCTATCAATAGGAAATCGTTTAGCATCGATGGGAAAACATATTTTTTTCGCCGTGATGGGAAAGGAAAATAAATCGAAAACTGGCAGAAACTGGTTCAACGGAGTTAAGAAAATTGTTTGACAGGAATGTTAGGGGGATTCTCGGAATTTAGAACCAGAATGCTTGATGAATATTCACACGCGATATTGGTAATATCTTCGGACGTGGGTACCGGAGGAACGTTAACAGGTACGAGTTTATATTTTTTTCACAAAATATTCACGGTAGGGAAAGGATAATACGATTGAAAACAAGGCGAGGAAGGAAAATAGATGCAGAAAAAGCATTTGTCAGATTAAACTCTGATGAGATTGCGTAAATAAATTTTGAACACGGAGAAGTTTCAGATAATTTGTTCAATGTTTCACCAGTTTGCGTTACTTACATACGTTTCGCTCCTGATTTAAATAAATCGCGAGGAGACCTCGTTCCATACATTGTGGAATTTCACACACAAAAAGGAATCGATTCGCGAGTTCGTCAAGCCACAGAAAATACTCGATTCGTGTTTTTTTTTTTTAATTAGTGGAAAAACGCAGGTCGACTGGACAATTACGTATTATCAATTTGAAGCCCGGCTGATGAAGCGTGAAACTGTATTAACGCCAGATTTTTAATTAAACTTGTTCAAGTAAAGTGTTCCTCGTTGACTGTGCGAACTTTGTCGAGAACGCAATTTACAGTTCCAATCGGGGGAAGCAGGGAGTTAGCCTGACTATGCAACAATTTCTAAAGCACGCAAAGCTTCGTTTAACACGATCTAAAGCATTCTAGCCTCGATGGTTCGATTTTGATCCCGAGATCAATCGGTAAACAATTTCTGAAGCGACACTCCAGATCAGATGTGACGCAGTTACACGGCTTGTCTGAAATTGAAACATGCTTTGAGCTTTGCCCGGTCTGCCAAACCTGCCGAGCATCGACCACGTTTGATTTCACGTATGATAACTTAATGAAGAGGAAATAATTCAGTTTAGAGAACGCGCACGTTGCTGTATAAAAAGATCTTGATCATAGTACTTAGACAGATTGTTTGCAATTGAATAAGCAGAGAAAGGCAGATAGAGAAACGGAGAAGAGAGAAAGTGACAGTTGGGGGCGAGAATTCTTCTATCTTTCAGTAGCGATTCGTCCACGAGAAGTTTCTTCTTCCAGGTCCCCTGTAGTTGAGCTAGTTTCTCATGTTTCACAATCTCCGGTGAAACAATCGAGCGCATCGTATTGTCCCAGGGGACACAGGGGAATGAACATCAGTCGAGCAGAAGCGTACGGAGAGGCTTGTGAGCCACGTAGAACAGTTCTTTCTTCTGAAACGCGACATCTATTCCGTCGCCCGTATCTATGCACCGATCCTTCTTCCCCGATTGTTTCGCGGACGGTGAATCTACGCTGGCAAGATTGTTCATTGATTCGCGAATTGAGCTAGGCCTGGCTGAAAACTCGGCTTCCGAGAACGGATAAAGGAATCGCGGATCTATAATCTTTATTCTATAGAAGATGAATATCTCATATCACTTTAAAAATGGTACTCTTGGAGCGAAATTAAGATGACAAGCCTTAAGTAGCCCCAAAATGAAAATGTCTTATTATTATTTGCAAAATTGTTATTTAAAATGTTCGCTTATAATCTCTTATTAAAACCGCGATATTATAACATGGTATAGCGTATGTATGTTAATTGCCAGGTTGCAGATTTTTATGTATTTTCAGAATTTAATATATACGTTGTACGTAGTAATACGCAAAAATGTACGAGATATCCGAAGAATAACAATTATGGTAAAATTAAGCGGATGAAACGAATCTTCCTTCAGATTCCGTTCCTTCACTCGTCTTCATAGAGATATGAATTTGCCAACGATTAACTTATGCGGCTGCACGAAACTATTAGAACGTTCGGAACCAGTGTACTTCGGAATTCAACTAATTTTACAACCTCGCTTGATCTCTTCCACCTTCTGAGTACCATTCTATTTTCATACTCGCTACCTATATAATTCTCTGTACGTTCAATTAGCAGACGGGTACCATAACTTTTCCGTAACCTCGGCCGCCGCAAATTGATCGGCAGTACACGAGGTCTCCGTATCACGAGCATCGTCCAACAATTTCACAACGAAGCCAGGTCTGAATCGCGAGAAATCGCGCGGGAATGGCGTAACTAACGAGGTCGTGTCGTTAAGAAGCACAGCGGCGGAGGATACACGGACCGAAATCGAATTACCGTGCCAAGGGACCGCGTGCTGGGAGATTTCCATATCCCGCAGTGATCTTTTCCTCGCGCCGTGACTTTCGACGATCGTGAACTACCGCGACCGGCCGGTCTGGGGGACGTTTTATTTCGACATTATAAGCTATTTCGCTTCGAAATGGGACAAATGGAATTGCCGTGGCCATCTAACAGCGGTCTGGTCTGCTCTCGCTCTCTCACGACCGAATGCCGGGTCCACCTTTGCCAGAACTCGTTCCGATCCAACTCGTGAATGTGATTCCCGCGAAATTAAAATGTTCGCCCTGCCCTATCCTTCTCCACCTCCCTATCCCAGCTAGTGCTTTACTCCTTAAGGAGCTATTGGAATCTCGAACGATTTGAGATTTCGATCGACGTCTTGATCTAGATGAGAGATACGCCCCCCTCGTGACCTCGTTAAGATCAGATCGATCCAGATATTTATTCGCTTCTACGTTCATCTTGATTTTTTCTCCGTTTGGTTAGTGGAAAAAGTTTGTCTTTTGTTATTACGATCATTGCTCGAAGACCACAGAGAAATATAAGTGACATTCTCCGCGTTTTATAAATGGAGGCTGCAGAGGAATACGGATAAGTCTAATTTTGTATTTTTTACAGCAGAGCAATTTTAAAAAGTTCAGTACGTTGCATGTGTTACCAGAATTTTCGTTTTATTTGCTCCTATCGTATTTTTCCTGTATGCTTTTCGTTTATCTTACATACGAGAATGAGTTAGTGTACAAATAGTTTCTACATAGATGGTGCCAGAGCAACAACAAAGAATATACAGAAAAGATAAACAGAAAGAAGGTAAAATGGATAGGAGGGGATTTAAAAATTTATAGAGGAGATGTTTCAGCGGATCGGTAGCCGATTAATAGGAATCGCTCTTCCGCTCTTCGGAATTAGATTTAACAAGGTGTAAAAGTGCTCTCGGCGGTGTGTATTAGATAACCAATCCCCCCAGGATTGTTAAGGTCCCCGGCTCTAGTTCGGGCAAACTTTTAAATTCCTTGGAAAGTCGCGAGCATCGCGAAACTTTCGTGGAATGTTCGATTTACGGGAAGTTCCTCTGGGTAAACTCGAGACGCTCCGGCAAAGTCTCTTTCCGTCTGTTTTTCCAAACGTTGGAGAAACGCTTTGTCGTGCACGATGACGCGATACGCGACGCGTATTCGATGTTGCATGTAATTTACGTTCTTGGAATCCGAAGCGCCGCGTAAACTTTCAGAATGGTGGCCACTTTAAGCTTGGAAATGGTTCAAAAGACGCGAATGTTCGTCGGTTTAATTTCGAAATACCATTATATATCGTTTATTACGAAATTCTTTCTCGGAGTATTGCCTTAAAATATGGATTTTTCTACCCTACGTTGATACGTTTAACAGGGTCGTTCGCGAGTCGTCATAATCCGTTGTGAAGCGAACTCGTTGCGGTGGTCCTTAATTCTAATTCTGGTTTCCGTTCTGGCGCCACTTCTCTCGCTGTTAAAACAGCAAACGTCTCGTGTCCGCAAGACCAAAGTACAAATTCAACTGTTCCCACCTATTCCGTGTATGAGAATTCCACTAAAAGCTACGAAGCATGCGAAAAGCTTCAGTTGTCCGTGCCCTGGTCAACCACAATCCAGCTGCTGACGTTGCACACTTTGTTAATATCCGTCGACATTCTTACGCGATTTGTGAGATTGTATTCTTTTTTTTTCTCGCCTCTTTTTTTCTTAAATCTTCTCTCTCTCTCTCTCTCTCTTTCAATGGCGTCTAATTACCCTCTCCGTTAAGTGGATTCGGTTTTTTATCCTTCGAACGTCATCGACGTCGAGCGCGGAGAGAGGCAAACGAGACGGAAGAAGTTTCACGAGAGTCGACACCTTTCCTCGGCTTCCGCTCCTCTTTTTTCTCCCATCGTCTCGCGCTTCGATTCCAAGGATGCGAAATTACGACTTAATTAAGCAAGAAATCTTTCGAACGAATGACCTCCGTCTCGTAACTTGATTAGCACATTTCAATTGCAAATCTCGAGCCCCGTCTATCTTCCGATTCACCGTGGAAACCGGCGTCGCCTCGGACACTTCGAGTTTCGAAAGTACAGGCGTGGGAAGAAGACTCCAAGGCTGATAGCTCTAATCGCATTTAGGCGAAGCTGAAAATATTGTATATCGGGTGGCGATTTAGATAGGTTGTTCAACACGTTTTTATTTTTAGATTATGTACAATACTAATGCAATTACTTGAAAGCGTTTGGATTTATTCTCTTTTACATGCAAACTGTAGAAAGAACAAACTGAATATTTTAAAAAGTATAAAAATAAGTAATTCTTTGTTCTAACTGTTCGATCGTAAATTGGCGCTAGTAGATTTTGCAATGTTCCAAAATAATTACAGACGAAGACGTATATATCATTCTTGTGTAACAAATCTTATTCAAGGTACAGCAAAGAAACATATTCGACACAAAGCAATGTAACAAAAAGTCGGTATATATTATACGATTCTAATGATTAGCAGTTTTAATCTTTTCTCAAAGAAGATTTGCTTTAGCATGAAATTTTGTCGTGGTTCCTCTGCTCCACGCGACTAATTCGAGATAAAGCATACTTGTCTCACCGATGTACACACGTAAGTATATCGGAGCCGAAGCAACGTTGGTGCAACGAACGTTGCTTATTTTCTGTTACAGAATACCGGAGATAGACGGTGGAGAAAATTAGATTCGGATCATAAAAGGGCGGCGAAGATAAGAAACCGCGATTTTCGACCAGGCGAATAGCCCCGTGTGCGCAAACAATCGATAAGTAATCAATGCTCATCGTTGCCCAGGCTTTTGTTGCCTCTCCCTTCCGGCTATGTACTTTTCTTCCCCGATTTCGATGCGAGTTTAAGGCGGAAAATAGCCGCGGCGTCGATAACTGCTTCTCGGTCTAGCTTCTGGTTTTGCTCGAAGATTGCAGGAAATGCATTGAACACGTCTACGATAAATCATATCGATGTTGGTCATTAATCAAGAATTTATGGCCTTCACGCGTTCACTGCGGATCCGATTTTCATTACCAACGATGCTGCGTTCTCACAAATAATCTTCACGTTTGCTCCTACATTGTGTAACACCTTATATATAAATTATCTAGGCTGATATAACCTAGTGAAATTCTATTGGATGAACTTGGTTTCTTACTTCATTACCTCGTTACATCAATAGGAAGATACAAAATACAAGAATAGGAAAATTACGTCGTTGGTTGATTTTGAGAGGAACATTGCTTCATTTGACTGGCGTCGGCGTTCCATTCGCGTCTCGGTGATTGCGTTCATTTCAAAAGCGTCATCGTCACGTTGCTGTCACAAAACGGTCATGCGTGAATACATATACTGTCAGATCAAAGTGACCATTCTCTGCAATAGTCTTTCACAAAGTATCTATATACTAGAAACGCAGATTTTTAATCTTTTTTTTTTGTATGCATCCATTCTTTTCCGTTTTCACGGTACGAGTACTTGTTCAAGCATATAGCCACAGAACGAATTGTTATTCTGACGATGGAAACATTAACTCGTCAAAAAGCGCATCCACTGTAATAAGAGCTTAATAGCGACACGAGCGATGAATAGTCACGTTTTTCGACATAGCATCGCCAATATGGGATCTGTCGTTTGTATCGAATTTAAATCTTCGTGACTGGAAAATTCCAAGGATCGGTCGCGAAGCCTGCCTCCAAGATATATCTCAGTAGCTATACACTCTTGCCACGTGAGTCAGAACAATATTAAAGACAGAAACAACGTTTCCAGGCGGTGTCATAAATCAACCGACGCGCCTCCATAATCGTATTCAATCGCGTGGCCGCGCACTTCTCTGAATTCTCGATATTCGCGAGCATTTTCGGAAACGAATCGCCGTTTCGCGTCCGAAATCTTAACCAACCGCAAAAATTCCGCGTACGGAAGTCGCAAGCACACGTCTACCTCTACTCGGAGTTCGACCGTGCTTGAAATCGTTAAACATCGATTAAATCGATCGTTCAGTTCCTTGAACGGACTCGAGGAACACACGTTCGCGGCGGCAGATTGTGCCCAGGAGCAGTCGAGTTCTAAGTCTCGTTACATTCAGATTAGGAGTTTCTCGCCGGAGCAACGAGCGTACTTTAATAATGATTGAGTCGCCTTAGCGGATGATTTACGAGTAGCAAATACGTCGATTGGTATTTGGAAATTGTATTTTAATAGGGAAGTGTTGTTTATGGCATCGCTAAATCTTCGCTGAGAATGGAACAAATTTTCAACGATCGAACTTGAAACGAACGATCGTCGTTTCGTATGAAGCTGACCTTTTTGGAGGTACGCTGACTGTTTGAATTATGACGAGTATGATGAATTATACTGAGTATACTTCATAATCAGTTTATTAGAGAAGTTTTAGTTTATCATAGAAGTCATACAAGAGGAACTATTAATAATTTAATTTGCGTAATAATAATGAGCTTGACAATAAAATAGACGAGCTTTTACAAACGACAAATCAGCCAATTATTCTGTTCGACGTAATGTTATAGAATCATAAAAAATAAATTTATAGTCTGCAACTCGCGAGTCATCAGTTTTGTAAATTATTATGCAAGAGAGCTCTGACCATAAGAAGTTTCGCTCTTACACTTATTCTTGGTTATGAATGCCGACTCTTTCGTGTAATACCACCCACTTTTTAACATACTAAAACTATTTCATGGATCGCAGCCAGTAGCTCGTGGAAGTAAGGTGAGTGGGTCGGGTTTGAACAGATCCTCCGCTTTTCCCAACTTTCTCATTCTACTTACTATTAAACGTGGAGAGAAACATCGGCTCCATATCGGTTTTTGATCTACCCGAAGCGAGTAGAAAATTCCACCACTCAGTCTCGGCAACTTCCTCAGGAAATTTCATCCCTCGCACAAAGTCGTCGGTGGAAGACTTGCAAAGCTGTAACCGCTAAAATCCACATCGCGCTCGCGTACTAATAAAATCTATCAAATGGACGTGTTCATAGCCGAACGTTGTTCGCCAAGCGCAGGAAGTAACCCTTTTTCTTCGCGTGCTACCGGCCGAAAGCGTCCGTTCGACAAGCGTATACGAGCTCGAACCAGGATTTCGAGCTGATACGCCCAGCCATGTGGAGAAACGGCGGAATTTTGGCAGTCTCTGGTGCGCATAAAGTGCACCGGTAAAAACGCTTCCGTAGGGACCATATTTCACCGATACTACTTATTCCGCGGCTCGCATACCATCGTTCTTCGGTGAAACTCGCCGCGCGGAAATTATATGCGGGATTCACGCCAGCCCGCGATAGTCCTTGGCCATCGAATGCACGTTCCGCCACGAATTAATGCCAAATTCCGTTCGCATCCGGTCATTTTTGCGTCGCGCGACGACGCGGCAGCGCCTGGCCAACGGAATGCGAAACCTGTTCAATAGTTGGCCCCTGCAGGAAATTCCACGATTCTCCCAATTTTCATTTGGCCGAACGTCACCACCTTTTTACTTTCCTGTATTTTTATCGAGCTATTGTGTTTCTCGGAAGTCTCGGTATCGTCAAGCGCAATTCTCGTTGGAAACAATTTTCGCGCAATAAACGATCTCTATTATTATGGTTTTGTTTTTCGAAAATATTTCATGCATTTGATAACTGTTGAATGATCTTGTAAAACAGCGGACGACTGTATTGGTATTTGAATAATTCGTGGTAGGAAAATGGAGAGAATTTTTCAAATGATTTCTGAACGTGAACCGAAAAAAATAACACGAGCCTAGTTATTTTTGACTTCGTTTATTATTTAAGATTTTCAACGTGCGGTGATATTTTAGTTAGACCGGTACAAAACCTACCTTCGCTGATTCCAATGAACGTTGTATTACACTGGCAACCTCGTTACGAGTTACGTTATGTAACTTTTCGTTTGATTGTTTGCAATCCAGCGAATTCGCAATTGGAAACACGTTTCGTTACGTGGATACCGCAGTAATTCACTTATCTGGACCGGAAGCTTAACTGTATGCGTTAGTTTCTGTCCTGTCCCTTCGCGGATACTGCTAACGATCGAGCATTGAATGGCAATTCTTAGTGGACAGTTTGTTAGCCAGCACCTAGATTCAATTCACGAAACTGTGGAAACTGCACCAGCTACGGACAATTCAGATTTACTCTACCTCGAATAAATCGAGAAATAAAACCAGTCTTGTCCCTTTCCTTTTATCCGCCAAATTATTTTATCTCTACGAAATCTGCAAAAAGCGCAACTTTCGTTTAGCGTTCTATGCCAGCTGTTCATTTCGCGTCAATAGCAGTTACACAGGCTGAATGGCAGATGCGATCGAAACTTGTAAACTTTTTCATCGTTCGATGACTGTAAATTTACGATTTGCCAGGTTTTGGATGGGCCACGTGCGTACCCTACGCTTTATGCAACGTTGATTCGTGCGGTTGCACGCAATTTTTTTTTCATGTTACTCTTTGGCCAGCTTTCGAAATAAACTCCGCACGATCGGAAGCTTTTTCATCTCGCTTTTTAATTCGCTCGAAAAACGAGATCCGTGGCCTTGTTAGCCGCGCAACGCGATTTCACAGAGCGCGAACGAGTCGATCATCGTTTCGGTGGTTCGATTAATCAGCGTCAAAGACAGTTGAGATTTTCTCTCTTCCGATCATCTCTCTTGCTCGTTGGAAACTTGAAAACGAAGATGGAAATTGCGATCTACATAACAATGCGGGCGTCGCGCGAGAGGAATCTCCGGATCGAAGGGCGAACGAGTATCTTCCTTCCATGTTAAATTTCGTTTCGATTTGTCACTGTCTCGCTGCTTTGTCGGCCGCGTGAAAGAAGTCTGGCTCGAGTTGCGACGTCATGTAAAATTCCTCTCGTCGCTTTCGCTTCGTGAATCCATGCATTCTTGAACGAACGCGTCACCTCTGCCATTTCTCGACGATTGTTTATTCAGTTATATTAAGGAAACGGCTCGTTTTGCATTTCATTTGTCCTCCAGTTTCTCTTTCCTCGTGCTCTTCTACATTTTCAAACGCTTTCACAATTTACTGCACCGAGACTGTTTCCATTTCTTGTTTATTTCATACGTTTTTCACTCTTTGACGACGTGTTACATGCAACGCTACAGGCTAAATTAAATAGCTCTTCCCATTTTGTTAGAGACCATCGTTCCGATGAATTTTTCCATTAATAGCGATCACAGTGATATAAATATGCGATTTACGATTCGTTCGACTTTGCAAAAAATACGATAGAAATCCATTTATATGAACTCGTCGTAGAACGAAACAATTCACATAATACGGATTTACTAATTTCCTCTGGTATTCCCGAAATTCAGATTCATATTCTCCTTCGATTCACATTCAAAGAAGTGGACAAATATCAAAAGTAAAGTGCACGTTGTACACGTTTAGAAGAGAGAGCGTTCTTTTATTCGAGTGTAGTCTGTGTTTATAGAAACGTGAATTTGCATAAACATCGGTGGTTATAACAATTTAGCCGTCTTTACTCAAAAGTTCGATTTTCTTATCGGAAAATATCCAATTAGACTCGATTCGAAAGCGTCGATTCGTATTTCAGCCGCACATCTGGCCATGCTCGAACCAGTCATTTCCGGCACGATGATGCACTATCTACGAGGCACTCGTTAAGATGGCAACAGTCTGTGTTTGTTTGGGAAACTTCCAAATCAACTTTGATAAGACGCATCCGGAACATGCAAACAAAGTTGCCAACGAAGCTTGAAAATGTATGAGCGCTAATTTCGTATTCTCCGGCGGCGCGAAAGATTTATTATTCGCTCGTTGCTTACGTTTTCTTCGTTTTCGTAAGTCTCATCGGAGATACGAATCTACGAAGGTGTCACGGGGAAACAGCGAGCACGGTTAGGGTGAAAGGGCGATACAAAGGGAACGATTAGTGGTCCAGATTCGAGGGACGGTGTAACTAGAGCGAATAGAATTAGCGTAATTCGCGGTCTCAGCAAGCGTCCTTTAAGTTATAGTAGTCGGGCACATAGAAATTCCTGCTCGTCGGAGTTCTAAGTTCCGTCGGAGTTTCCTTCTGTCACTGGCTTAAAATTACACAGTTTCCCTCGAACTGGAAGCTTGACTCATATAATTTTCTTTCTCCTGCGCTTTCCCACACTCCGGAAACTCTCTTACATCAAAGATTTAAGATCTTCAAGTTTTTCCTCGAATTAGAATCTCGCCTCGTTAACTTTTCACTCGCGAATCCAGAGTCACTATTTTTGCGATTTCTGTGAAACATTCGATTCGGAAAAATGAGATGGGATATGGAAGATCTCTCGTGTACCATAATTTCCCGTTATAACGGAACGAAATAGAATATTCTACGAATAAAGTATCTATCGGTGGAACCATTCGCACTCGACTCTCGTATTGACCATCGTAGGTTATCACGTTGCGGACATTCCGAGTCGGAAATTTCCTTCGGGATCCGAGGCGCGAACAAATGTTGCATCGCGGGTCATGTTTACACGGGAAAATCGGCACGGCCGGCATCACGAGTTGTAAGGCGCACCGCAAAACCGCCACCTCGACGACCACCAGGATACCTTATCTCATCTGGCCACCGTTAAATTATCTAGACCGAGAACGAGTCCCTGTTCCCTCATCGCGGCGACCCGAACTCTAACGAAACACAGGATAACAGATCAAAGGACAGGGGTAGTTACCTAACTGGATACAGCAAAAGGGAACAATTTTCGCATCTGATGTCTCGGTAGTGTCAGAAAATCGTTCCTCTGAAAGATAATTTTTTGTTAATATGATAGTGCATGTTCAAATAACCGGATTCGATTAATTTGCTTCGTTTAATTATAAGCACTCATTGCTGTTAAAATATTACTATCCCTTACTCGTACCGTTTTCATCGGAAAGATCTTTGTTCAAGATCTGTAAATCATAGTAATCGCGTTAACAGTGTTACTTATTGGTAGAATCTAATTACGAGATAATTGAAATCGACGTAACAGCAGCGAATACGTAATCAGGCATCGACTAATGTCTCGCGCCACTAAATGAAATTCCATTGTATACATATGTAACAGTTATGAGAAGATAATCGAAAGTTATGAATTAGAATGTTTGCGAGTATGGGAAAAGAAGAAACGGACGAAGAAGTTAGAGAAGAAACGAATTTGCAGTACAGTGACTCGATGGACGATGTTCCGTATACTGTCGGAGTTCGGCGCCGCACAGGCTATACTACTGCCGCTTATAGCGCTAACTTTGCACGCCTAGAGACCATCCATTACATTCGATGGAGTTCAGACTTTCACATTTTTCTGCCACTGCAATCTTTTATTGCAAATGAGATTTTTATCTACTCATGGTTACTTCGAATCGCCTTTTCATAAATATTATAATAAATTCAATAAATAACAAATTATCTTCGATGGTTCGTCGTAATAACGTTTCATCATATTTAATCGTGGGAACTTCTTTTTACAGAATTTATCAGAAGACTCTAATCAGGATCTACGCAATTACCGAAAATAGCTTCTCATCTTCTACCAAACGGATGTTCTATCTCGCGGGGATTGAAAATTAGGTCGTTTACATTCACGCAATAGGTTAACCAACTCGACTTTCCGGTATGGAAACACGCGAAAGTGGCGCAGGGTAGGGCGATCACAGAGGGACAGAGTGAAATTACAAGTTCCAGGTGCTGCTCCCGGAATCTCGATAATGTCAAAGGCCGTTTGCGGAGGATGGTTGGTGGAAACTCTAGGTGAAATATCGCCCTTGGGCCACGTGCTCAACTTCGAATATATCATTCGCGACTACTTACCGACCTGGCTCGCGCGAATCCCGTAATTCTTCGACCATCTCAGGCTATCCAGAAGGGACGAGAGTTTTCAGTGAGCACGATTCATGATCGTACTTCTACCCGATCGAGGGATGCAGGAAAATCCTTTCCCGACAAATGTGCAGTTCTCGTGCTGACGGCGAGTGGAACAGATCGAGATGGGGTATCCTTTTCCTGCCAGGTGGCCGGAGCTGCAATTAGCCTTGCGATCCTTCTCTCTCGTTCTCGATCACTTCCGTTTCTCTTTTTCAACTCGCGTTACGAATTTCGAGGCGATCCAACGTTTCGGACTGGCGATTAAGGAACGGGCGAGATCTCGTGCGATCGGAAATTGCTTGGCTCGGAAAATTGACCAAATGCTTAACCATCGATTTTGTTCCCTGTATTTCTTCTACCTATTTTATGAAATAGATCTCTTGCCATATTTTTTATAGCAAAACGTTTATCATGTTACACAATTGCTGTAATTACGGAATCGTAGAGTACTGAAATAGAATAGAAAATAAGTGTTGAATAGATTCGATATAACAAGGCGTATAAATACTGTTATTCATGATAAATCAGGACATAGATTACTTTTCGTAATTCCGATTCCATCACGTTGTATTTAAGAAGGCGAAGGAAATTTGACAAGTATTATTTTACAGTACAGAAGCAGGTACTGTACGATTATTATAGATAGTAGATACACGTTTTAGCACATAGATAACTGTGAAATGAAAATCAAGTTCGCTGAAAACGTGTCGAAAGCGTCCTGTTTGATGGTAGAACGCGTGAGACCCTTATGATAAAATTCGTGGCATTTTCCTTAAATATCCCTTTTCTCACGTGTCGCCAGAAACGTCTATTTTTCGAATTTCCATGGTACAGTTGTCGAAACTTTCTCGTTAGAAGTCGCCAGGCACGTTGGTTTATCCAGCATCGAATACCAATCACGCTAATGATTCTAACAATCAAAATCATATTTGCTTGTAAACAATATGTAAATTTGCTTGTGACACGATACAAACGCAGGGTGCAGCGCCAGTTGAAGAGGGAGACGAGGGTGGGCTGAGTGAACGGGAGGAAACAGAAACATTAACCGTAACCATAATACGCAGGCATTAATTATGGGTAGTAAAATGAGAGGCGGGGCAGTGGTTCCGTTGGAATTAAAAGTATCGATTTTGAAGCGGTCATTATATTACCGCGAGTGCTCTTCTGCCTTTAGAAAAGCCTTTAGAAAGGCCTTTAGAAAGTCTTTTTCTCTCGCTTCCACTTGTTCCCTGTTGAGTATTTCCGGATCCTCGAAATTATCCGAAAGTCATCGCGACACCTCTCGTCTAGTCATTGAAATTCGCTTTCCCTTCAACTTAAGTCGAAGTATACTCAACGGTCTACTTTCGTCGGCGCCTATATTGAAACGATGACACGTAGAGAGGACTTTACCCGAAGTGGAGGCCGATAAATAGACTGTAGTTTGCAAACCTTGCACCGTCGAACAAAAGCGGCGCGGCGTTATTATACAATAGATTCTTTCTCAATTTTTCTAAACTTTCGTAGATGCAGCTTTAAAAAGGCGAAATAACGCCAGTCTAATTGATCTAATTGATTGTAACGCGACCATTCGGAAAAAAGAATGTGTTTGTTCTCACGAAGCAGCCGGAAGATTTGCGGCTGGATGATGGCGATTTCATAGAGCGCTAGATCGGACAGCTCCGCAGCTGCAAATAGCCGTTAAAAATGTTAACCTAGGATTATGCGAGACACTCATTGCTCGCAACTTTTATCTGACACTTATGAACACGCCAGTGGGGGTTGGTGGTCGGGAAAAGCAACGAACATATATCGCGCGTGGACTGGCGAGAAGAGAAAATAGGAATAGCGTTGGAGAAGGGTGAGATCGTCGCGTTCACGAGATCCCGGGGAAAAAAGGCAATATCTTTCTTGTAAATTCAACTTTAATTAAGCAACCGTATTACGGCCGCGTAGTTGTTCGTACGCTCGATGGAACGCAACTTTTTCCGCCCGTATGTACGTTAGCCGCGCGAGAGAACAAGAAAAATACGAACTGGTCAAGATCAATACGAGCAAACAGGGTTTCGGTGTTGCTTCTCCGACACATGAATATTGCAAATTTCAAAGGATTTCCATGAATCGAAGGATGGTAGTGGATCTTGCATGAATGTTAAAGATATGCACAGGGGAATACGCATAAAGTATAGAGACAGAAATATACCCGCGAGACTTGGATTGTTCTCGCGTACCGAAATTGTTTAATTGATGGTGCGGGGGAGTGAAATTTTCACCATTCACCCAACGTTCGTTTATTCATTCGATATTTGTTTCCGCTGGAACATCTACAATTCCTAGAATGCTTCCCCGACTAACGTAGCTTCTAGCGTAAAAAATTTATAGGGCGCTTTTGTCGACGTTTAATTTTTCACCTCTTCCACTCTCCCCTCGCCTTTCACGGACGCCTGCAACTCCGTCTTTGTTCTTGGTCGCTTTTTGAGCGGTATGAGGTTACCACGTACAGTTCTGGAAAAATCTTTGCCCGAAGGTTAGGATTAACATTTAAAGGTGGGTCATGTCGCATGCTCGGCTGCAGTCGCGGTTTAGCGCACAGGTAAGCTCGCCGCCCGGCTCCATTCCGTTCTCAAGTCATAAACGAACGTTTCGAAGCTGCTCTCTCGCCTTTCATTATTTAGCAAGGAGTGAAAGTATAAAGGCGAGTGGTATTTAGTGCGCGTACGCAAGGTGCTTGACTCGTACTACTGATATCGGTAGCATTACTTTGATTATTATTTGATGTCTTGATTCACAAGCTTCGCAAAGACCGCGGGATTATGCGTTACAATTCGCCTGATATCCCTCAAGTAACGAAATATCGTAATATACTGAAATTGGTCCAGATTACAGCTTGACTCGTACTACTAGCGCAAGAATAAATACCTGGGCTCACTTAACGTTGCCTAATCGCATCAAGCGTAAATCCTGGCGTAAAATTATAATACCTGCTTGGTGGATTAAACGTAATCTAGCAGATACAGTGAATTTTGAGAAACAATCTTCGTAAATGTATTTATGGTTGACCCGCGCTGCATACCCGATCGTTTCACAGTGAAAGAAGAAGGAAACCGTGGTGCGGGGATTTATCCGCCGGGCATTAAACAATATTTAAACGGTACACGAAACTACGATCCGTGGCTCAGACTTGATTTAAGCTTGATTCACTGTAACGATTTAGTCAGTGTGCCGTCACATGCCGTAACGTTTGCGCTCGAGTCACGCTCCGCAGCTTTGAATAACATTTGAACGTATACCGCGTTGTAACTGGGCCGGCAGCGTAAACCAAACCTAAGAGGTCGTTTGCCGGTTCAATTTCGAAACGCGCCAGGCAGGAAAATTCTCTCGTTTCCCATTCGACATGAAGATTTGCGCCGGCGTATAGACACACGGCGGAAGCACTCTAACCGCACTTCATTCGCACCGGTTTCTCTGAAATCATTGCGAGCTTTACATCCAGGCATCGCTATTTCACTAAGAAATCGGAATTTCGGCTAGAAGTTCGCTCGGTTTACCCGGGAATCACATTCTGCTGGCCCTTTTCCACCCTGGAAACCGGGGAACGTACAAAACCAATGCCTCTGATTTTCACACGACCCACCTCGCTCGTCGTGAATGCTATCAGCCTCGAAAAACAGCGTTCCATCTGGAACATTTTAAATCTACCATTAGATTGATCGAGGAAGAAGAATAAAAAAAAAAAAAAAAAAAAAAATTGTGACGCTTTGTTAAACGAACCAACCTCAATCGAAGCATTACGGGTATAGTCAGTGGCCCTCGGAACGACATTAAACACCATTGATTTGCCGCGAGCGGGCCGACAAAGGGTGCTTTCGTGAAACGAAGCTGCACAAAAGCCGTCAAAAGCAACATCGTTCTAAATCCGGCCCAGTTGAAACCTTCACCATAAATACACGTCGGTCCTCGCCGAGAGTGGAGCGAGTAGGCTCCACCAGCCATGCTCTAAACCGTTGGCATTTTCCGTTTCTCTCCTGGTACTGCTACGATGTCGTCCATAATCTGCAGGAGTGCCCGCGTGGATTTCCACGATAAATCTCCCTTCTGGATGGAGGGAGGGATTTCTATCTACGAAGCGAGAGTGGAGCGGACTCGCCGCGGAAATCGTGACAACGTGGAAACGCGCGGCCCGTCGGGCGCGATTATTATTTTAATGGCGGCTTAATTCAGACCAGAGGACAAAGGCCGTTGGGGGCCAAAATCGGTCGGCTATCAGTTACCGGCGCGTCGATAGCACTGGGTCAAATATATATTCGAAATATATCCTCCCCTCGCAAGCGCCATTGCCGGCCAGCCGGCCAGATATATCGAGGAGACCCACGTCCGACCAGTCCATTGTGCGGACATTCGCCCCAGTCCGTTATTGCTGCTTCACTCACCCCTCTCGGCCTTCGTGTATGTACATCTCATATACAGATGCGTCATCTGCGATTTACTCGGGCGCAGATCAGCCGAGGGAATGTTCGCTCCTCTGCTAGGGAGCAGGATTGCGCCAGGGGTGTGCCTGAAGGCCTGTTTTGCCAGCTCGTGCGTTACAGAACCTCGCCCGGGGCTGCTTTGTTGCGTTCTTCGAGATTGACAAGCATTTACGCGTCGAGTATTCAGGGACTGACCTTTGAATAGGCAAGTAAAATGACGCGGTTACTCGATAAATAAAGATGACAGAGGGAAATATGGGAAATTTCCGAGAATCGTCTTTTTATTTGGTTCTCGACCTCGACATGTATCGTTTCATCCTCTTTGTAATTTTAAAATATCGCTCGTCTCAATGGTCGCGTATTCTTTATGAGTCTTTTGAACGGTTTGTATCTTGGGACCTAGCAAGTTATTTTCATTTTCAACTGTGCCATGTTAAAGTGTTGTCTTTTAACTGTAGAATCACTTTAAAATGAGAAAATCAAACGATAAAAATATAGCAACATACTAACTTATCATGTCTTTCCTCTATGATCTTCACGTACAGAAGGAAGTTTGGAACATTAATATTTAAACTGTTGGCATAAACGCGATGTAAAAGTTGCCAAACAATGGGGCTCCGATGTGATTTTCTGTTTTTTCTATAATAGAAAGAATGATGGAAATAGGTACTCGTTTGTCGACACCAGGTTTAGTTAACGACACACGAAATCCTTCTATTCCGTATATCATCAGTCGTTGATAGTCTTACTTGGCTTAACTTCTCATAGCCGGAAATTTTCGACAGAATTAATAACTCGGTAAACGATTTGTATTTTTCCTCTATTCCCAGAGGCTAGCTGCGCGCTTTCCAGCAGGTTGCGCTTCCCACGAACGGGTTAATGAATTAAATCGATACGGGCGGTATAGCTGGCAACGATTGAAAGTTCACCAACCGCCACCACGGTCGGGTCGTTGGTGATCGGCGAGCTCTTGGGCGGAGGAACGATCGGTTGCCGCGAAACGGTGGTTATCGTGGCCGATTTCGGTTCATAGTGAAGGAGAAAGACAACAAGAGAGAGAGAGAGAGAGAGAGAGAGAAAGAGAGAAAGAACCAGGGAGAGATTTTGATAAAGTGGACGATGAATTATTGACGCGGAGAAAGCGGACAGCGTGACGATCGTTCCGTACGAAAAACTCGTCAACGCAATAAAATGTCGTCGACCCTCGTTTCCGGTGATTCCGCAGGAAACACGTCGGTCGACACAGTTTACGAACAAACGACACGCCTCTGCCTATGTGATTCATTCCCGCTGATAGGAAACGTTTGTCCCAATAGCCACGATGGTTAACGAATGTTGAAAATGATCGACGCACCGGAAGCTGAACGCGTACGACCAGGGTGTAACACGGTGAACACACTTTTGCTGAATAGCGTTCGTCAGTGAACTGGTTTGGTGAGCTTTGTGATGTATAAACGGGGTTAGAACGGCCCATTTTCGTCGTCTTTGTACCGCGGCTGGTAGGTTACGGCGTTGAATATCTTTGGGGCGAAGTGGTCTCGGAATCGTTTATTCCGCAGTACTTAAAGAAGAAAGTTATTACGCTCGTAAGAGATGCTGAGATAAGGGTCTCGAGAGTCGGCGCCAGGCGTTTGCAAGTTCCGGAGATAGTTCTCGGAAGTTTAACTAGGATTTGATACAAAGCGGCATTTATTAATGCAAGAATTTCGGTGTTTCAAAGCGCACATTGTTTTCAGACAGACCACCAAGGATCACGATCTATGTATCACGATTCTCGAGTAATATATATCTTTATAGATATAGGTAGCTGTAAGCTTGGATCGTTGGGTTTTGAATACGCGCGCGCGCGCGCGCACACACACGCTCATAGGCAATGTAAATTTTAGAAATGTGAGTATAGCACGGCTTTAATACCCGAATCTGTGGAAGCAATAAAAAACATCGGACGCGAAATGTCAGAATCCCATATTTCAGTAGTAGTACCGTGAAATAATAAACATTTTTCAAAGCTGTCCGCGTTCCTGCGTTTTGAGGGTAGAACCAAACAAATGCCGAACAAACAAATAAACAACGCCAATCGGAAAATCGAACGAGACGAATAGTGGCGTTCGGCGTATGAATTTCCGTCAGGAAATTTCACTTTCGCGGAAATTTTGAGAACAGAGCACATCCACGGACACTTTCGTGGTGATTGTAGGTAGTTGGTGCATAATAGAGGAGAGGGGCGATACGACGCGACGAGAGAGTATCGACGAGTCGAACATTCCAGGATATCGATACAGAGAACGCGACAAGAAGCTTTCGATGTGGCGCTTAATGGCAGCGGCCATCGCAGCCAGCGGAATGGTAACTGCAAGTACAACTTCGGGAAACGTACTGTTGTTACGGTTCGAAGTTTTGGAAGTTTGTCAGTATCGGGGTTCAATGAGCTGTATCACCTAATTGTGGTGCTCAACGATATCGGATTCGACGCCGCTATAATGTGGTTTGCCGCGACGCGACACCTATCGCGTTGTTTTTCCACTGCCAGCGTCTGACTAAGCATCCGCGTTACTACTTGCGCCACGTTAAAACAATAGCAACGTGGTTGGCCGTGTAAAAATCAATGTTTTCATAAATGACGTCGTAAAATGGATTAACGTGAAATCAAAAAATATATACAAATAAACAAACAACGTAAACAAACAAATAAATAAATTTGTCTTCGGTGAGCACGTTTTTAAATAAATATTCTATTTATAACGATGGTCTCTGCGGACGAGTGTTAACTCATTCAACTATCTGATATTCGATTCGAAATTCCTTCGGCCTGCGAGTTCACAAAGGTGTGTAGGAAGTTGACAAACGATGGCTCACGCCTGAACGTCCCATCTCGGAATCGCAAATTGAAGTGGTTGCCGGAAGGAGTACAGACTCGTGCAGTGAAAAAGGGTCAAGAAACGGAGCTCGATAAGTAAAAGAGTGGTTGGAGAGGCCGAACGAGTTCTCGCTACTTTTAATAACTGAGATTTCCAGCGAGTCATTAACGAATTCGTCGAGTTTGGTTGAAAATTGAAGACTCTGGATTAAGGGGATGAATCAACGAGATGAAAGTCTACAGGATGTTTCAGATTTTTCCTCGTTGGTTTTTAGATCGAATTTATCATAGTCTACCTATGTTTCAAGGTCAGTTAGGGAGGGGGGAAGTTCCATTACGTGGATAATGATGATGTCGTTTATGCTGATCGGGGTAAGAGGCTCCTCGTAAACGAAGTGGACGCATCAGAGATTAGCTAAGACGACCCTACCGTTCCATCGGGACATCGATTTGAGTTGTGCGTTTACAAATTTTAATTGTCTCCTTCGTGAATAAATCCCTATGTACAATCCCATTTATAAATATTACATGGAACATTTGGGAAGTTGAAATAAAGTCGGATAAAAGTTTCAATATTTTTACGCTGAACATTCATGGTCTTCCCGTTGGCTTCGAGCTATTATTTTCGATCAAACGATTAATCTGAGCGGGATAAGCGCGCGGCAGAATAAATGAAATTTCTAAAGCAACTGCTGGTAGAATTAATTGTCATTCGAAAGAAGGACGATGCCCGTTTTTGCGCTCGATCGCCGCCTGTCATTTGCAAGGGACATCGAAGAAACCCTCGAGCTACGAACGCAGAGGTCGGAGAAGGGAGTGGGGTGTGGGTCGCAGTCGAAAAGGAGCGACCGCTGAAAGAGTTTGCATAAATTCATTTTCACGGAATCCTTCCGCCGTACACGCCGGATCTTCGATTATATGAAACGGGATCGGATTATGATCGATCGAAGGAATGCTGGTTGCGCGCGAAATGAAACGTGGACCGAGGGGGAGAAATACGTGCGCACCCTCGCGACGTTTGAACTCGTGAATAGATGATTTGAGCGTTTCACCGAGCATTCGAATCGAGAATACGGTGACAGGCACGCCGTGAATTGCAAGAAAGACTTGATTCACGACTTTAATTGCTGCCTTTTCAAATTACTCGTTCGGTCTGTTCCGGAATAACTCTGGGCGGTTAGAAGCTTTCGTTCGATTTATCATATTACATTCAGTGATTGATACTTTCAAGATTTGCGGTTGTAATATCATCGAATTGGATGTTTCAAGAATCGAGTCGACGCGCAAACGAAGCGAAAAATGTTTAATGTTCCGACTACGAGTTTGGCACGAGAGAGCTTTTTAATCTAAAGAGCTTGAGGAAATTTCGAAGCGTAAAGTCTCTGGATTCGATAGAACTCCTTCTTGTAGATAAGCAGTCGTAACTATATTTCGAATTCGGAGACGATCTTCTCTCTTTCCGTCGCCTTAATCAATCACAAACTTTCTGCCCCGCTAATTGAATACAAACTAACGGCACTGGTTATCAACTAATTTCGCGTACTTTTGATTAATTTCTATCTTCGACTCGGTAATTCCTTCCTCTTCTGGTCCGTTAATCAAATTCTTTAAATATCTTTAACCTTCGTTATTCTCTTCATTTTTCCCGCACGTTTCTATCTCTACAGATATTCTCTTTATCCGCAGTACTTTATTTGTGCAAAGTGTCGGCTGCACGAAACTAGCATAGCTGCCTATGTATTAATATTGAAATGGATCTGCATTTTAATAATATGTATCGAAATCTAACATCCGTTTCGTATCATATAAAGTCGAAGAGAACAGCAGCGTTAGAAATAGCAATTTCTTAAAACAAGATTATGGACAACACAATACTTGTACCGCTATTATTATTTCAAGCTGTTATCGAATAAGAGAACGGGTGTAAACGTGTGGAGTAGAATCTCACCCCATCACGAGGAGATTGGACCGCACAAGTTTCGATGGCTAAATAAAAAGGAAAGAAGTTTAGCCGGGACATTGCAGCCGGTTCGGGTTCGTTGCGTCTAAGAGGGTGCAATAAACGAGCAGATTTTCAGCAGAACGACCGGCGACTAACGAACCGAGGGGTAGTTGTGCGCCGGCCGGCCATTAGCGTCGGTTTTTTTTTGGACGGCGTGATAACTCGCGATACGATAGGGCCAAGAAAAACGATACGATGGTGGTACGGTTATCGACATGCTATTTACGCGCCACGCCGTTCGCAATAGTGCGGCCGAATTACAGGACTATTTTCGAATCGACACATTTTTACTTCATTTTACCTCATTTTAAAACATCTTTACTAACCCACGATTATGTTCACGGTCTCTCCATTTATACTTATTATTCAAATAAACGGTATTAATTATGTAGGCGAACGTTTCTAGATTCCTAAGGGAATTAAGAGTTACATACATTTCGAAATGCAGCCCCGATAATTTATAACAACTGTCGAAATATTCAAAGGATGAATAAATCGAGCGCGTTTTGCATAAGAGATGGACGATAAAGAGGAAGAAATGAAACCAAGGAAAGGAACGGGAGAATATTATGAGAATGAACGATAGGAAGAGTATATTACGAAAATGAGAATGGAGAGAAGCCCTGCGAGCTGGCGCTCGTATTTTAATGCTCTCTTTCCGACTATTACGGTATCGAGTTTTATAGTCGATGTTTCGAAGCTTCACGGTTATACGTTCGAGATAGAAGATGTTCGTCTGAAATGTCAGTTGATAGGCTTTACTATTACGAGAATAAGGGAGGGAATACGTGAACATCGTGACGTGACTTTTACGATCGTTCAGATGAAGTGGTAAAACAGTCTGCCGCGTATCGTCCCGTCGATTTTACAACAATAAAATCTTGTCGACTAGACCAGCGTTCGGAAACATCGTGTCAAGCATTTTTCTTTTTTCTTTCTTTTTTTTTTTTAACCTTTGTCAAATCGTGTTACGACCCACGTACGAAATTATCCTATCTATTTAATCTTCGATGGCGAATACTTTTGTTTTTCTTCAGCGTTAAAAGATACGGAAAGTCCAGATAAAAGCGTAGGTCGCTTTTCGATATTCCTGACTAAAAAGTTTCATCCAGGGAAAACAATATCCGGATGTTTCTTGGAGGAAATGCAATCGGCTGTTTTTTTTCCTCCATTTTTTGCATTCTCGGCAGATTAAAAAAATCAATATCGGAAGATTTTTTCAAATATTTTTCATGACGTGATAAAACTGCTAGTTCATCGTCGACGTTAATATTCAATAGAGAATCGCGAAAAACCCTGTTCTCGTCGAGGCACAAATACACGCGTAACACACACAGAACAAAAGAGAAAGAGAGAGAGAGAGAGAGAGAGAAGCACGAATCGACGGTACGACTGATTTTCAAACGCGTAGCATTTTCAAATGCAGCACGCTCGTATCCTCTCTCGTATTTGCATTTCGTTCGTCGAAGCGGTGATTTCGATCGGCGGCCGTGTGTGTTCCGCCTAACTTCGCCTTCCGGCGGCGCACGGTTCGCCACGTGTGAACTCGACGATCAACATACTTGCTCGGTTCTTGGGGATCCAGGCGAGTGTGACCCAGAATTTCAGAAATACGATAAAGTTGACACACACCGCGGAACCGAGTGGTTAGTTTTCCGCTCGAACGATCGCGAAAAATTCTTCCCTCCGCCCGTAATCAGTTATAACAGCGGAGAACGTAGAAACGTAAAAGCGCCACCGACCAACGACGAAATTTTGCATATCCACCTTTCCACGGCGTCGTTCGCGTGGAAGGAAACATCGGGCAACGGGTTTGAAAAGCTTTGAAGATTCTCGAATCAAGTTGGCAAGTTTTCTTATGGAGATATCCCTCTGCGCTCTCTTTAAATCTCTAAAAGCGGCAATCTGTCTTTTAAAATTGCTAACGAACGTTTAAACTTCGTTAAAATTCACGCTATTTTCCCTCTGTATGTACTTGGTAGAATTTTACACGTCTTGTTTTTCAATTAAATATTGAAACTGCCGGAAGGGTAGGGGAGCGTACGAGGGAAGAAAACGGAGAGAGGGAAGAAAAAGTTTGCCCGATCTCTGTCGGCGAGTTAAGGGGTACGTTGAAATATTACGAGAGCTGCCTTTGGCGCGTATTAAAATCAGACAAATCTCCGATAAGAAGCTTTCAGCCTAAGCGAGAGTTTCAATCGTCATTGACTTTGGCTGTTGGGGAAGTTTAAGGCTGGAAAATTTGCGCGAAACTCGGATTAGCGAAACAAGACTGGGCGGAGGGGCAGGGGAGGTGACTTCTTATCGCAGTGACGATTATTCGACAGACAGTTTGTCACCAAGTTTGCTGATATTTTAAAGGATAATGGTGGCAAAGCCACGCGCAATCTTCGAGCCTTTGCGATTTTTTGCCGCCGCGGGAAACATGTCCTACGCATAACAGCGAAGTAATTTCCCGAGATTATGCCACGTTAACTCCATACTTGCTTTCTATTTCGTGAAATCTCAGGAATTCGTTAAACTATTGCTTGCGACGATGTATACAAAGAATACACGACTGTACAGCAGTGGAAGAGATTCTTTAGAGAGATTTCGTTCGACCATCGAATGAAATGTGAGATTTCGAACCGAGATTCCAGCTCTCACATAGATTAATGGTAGCTCTTGCCGCACATGGTACTGCGTACTGATTTGAACATTCATCTACCTGTTTCATGCTCCTAGAGATTCCTTTAACCTTTGTTCTCTCTTTTCTCCACGCTATTTTTGCAGCGTGTTATCTCGTTTGAAAATTACCACAGGATGGTTACCTCGCGTACCGAATTCCTCGCTATAGTTTGTGAAATACTAAGTATTATCGAAACAAGAATTGAAACGAATGCTTGATTCTTCGTTATCATGTATCTTGACTGCGATGAATTTAGACGAGCAGCGCTATATCAATTTACTTGAACGCCATCAAATTTTACTTCCTTAGAGGAAGCCGACTCTTTAATCGTAAATCAGGTAAATTGTACTTCGTTCTGGGGAAATTAGTACGGCTCCCGTTTCCCTATGCGATAGACAGTCAAACGGAATGCTAGAACAACGAAAACTACGTATTACGCCGTTGCGTCACATATTAATGGCGTGTTCTGGATCAAACACCGTTGCATCAAGCTCCATTCCCATCTCCTCCCCCACCGTATCCCTTGTGAAATGTCTGCGAGAATACAGCAGGGTTAATTGCAGCTACCGACGTAACCGGGACTCGTATATCGAAGTTAGGTCGTGTGCGAGTGAATGATTAAGTGAGCTTACTTTACGAACTATTTGGAAATTATTTTTATTTCTCTTATTGAGAGGGTAATTTGAGTATCGCGATTTCTTCTGAGATATATTTGAAACGACGACAAAAATACGACTGAGTACGCGAAAATCATTGAAAAAAGCGTGGTATCAAGGGCGGTAACTTTTTAAGTAGAACAGCTGGGTATTTGGTCGGACACGCGTTCTTCTGTCATCTAGCGTGGAATAAGTAACTTTTCATTTAAAAATACTAAAATGTAATACGTACATATATTTACAATGTCTTGGAATGGTACTAAAAATATCGAAACAGCAAATTGAGGAGTCAAACTGAACCACTAAGCAAGAAAGAATAAAATATAAATTCAAGCATTTGGAAATGTTCCAGCACGCTTTTGTCCAGTCACTGGCAAAAATTGAAGTCTTATCGAAAATTGATTACCGAAGAAGCATTACGCATGAAGGAGCGTTTTGCACGAAGAGACCAGGTGTACGCTGCTGAAAATCGCTTCGATTAAAATTCCATTGTTTTCACTTTAACCTTTACGAGACTCGTCATCGTTTTCTATCCTCTATCATAATTCGCGTTACGATTTACAGGTGTCTTGATTAAAAAGCCACATCTGTTTGTTCCGAAAAGTCGCAATAGATCAAAGGATTCCACCGCATCTCGAGATATAAGCCGAAACTCCTCGGATTGAGTGTCTGCGCTGAGTGACGGCGCTATTTGCTTGTTCTCGTTGGCGAAGCTGACGAAGACGACAACGAGCGGTTCTCTCGAAGAACGTCGCCTCTAGTGGTAGTTAAGTAAATGGAATCGATTTTGACGAAGCCGACTGCCTGGGCGATCGGCGTCGAACTTTTCAAGCGTATTGCCGCTAAGAGATGAAGTGGCGCCAGGAGAGCGTTCTTTTCGCTGAACAGGGACACGTCTTCGGGGTCTCGACTAAAAAACTTCTAGTTCCATTCGAGGCCACCTCGGGCACTTTCGTTCGCTTTCTTTTCATCGAGCGTTCAGCCTGTCCGCAAATTTCTGTCCATGTTCGATACACATCGGATGATCAATGGAGCTTGCAAACTGGCCGTTTGCTTTCTTCGTCGAGTTTGGACGCGGTCCAGGCTACTCGTTAAATATCTATCCCGATTTTATCGAATATATTTCACCGTGCGACTCGTTAAGACCTAAATTTCGTTTGCAAAAAACGAACTAGGAAATATCTGTTAAATTCGCTAGCCAGAAACGTTTCGGTGAATATTATTTTTGCTAAAAAATACATACTAATTTTCTGGAAAGAGTTGAGCGTACGCTTAAGCTCATCGCTTAACTGTCATATATAATGCGAATCCTATACTTTACTTTAATTTACTTCCTATGTATTTTACTTTTACGGCTTTCCCCGTAAATCGGAGAATAAAGAAACATTCCAAGATCTTTTTAAACGATAACTGTCGAGGTTCTTGAATTTGTCAAGGAGTGATAAGGGTCGGCTGATCGTAATGCTCGAGGCTGCAGTCGATCCTTTGGCTTCCTAAATCGATATTAAATGAAATGATGGAAGTATATCACCCCGAAGGGAATTCCATTGATAGTTTCTGATACGTGTGGAATACATCACTGTATCGAGATTTTCGCGCGTATCGCTGACTGTTTAACCGAGAACAAAAAGAAGTGGCGAAGTGAAGTGGACAGGGGCGGTTCAGGACCGTTGTACGTGGTACGAGAATCGTGGTATACGAGACGTCGAAGAAATACGGGGCACTGGTTTCCTGGCGTAAAATAGGATATAAAGTTTCTCACTGGACATTCGACACTTTAGACTTCTCGCCGTGAGAGACATTAATATTCCTCGACAGTAAGGTAAAACATAAGTATGTAGTTGAAAGAAGATACTAGTCATTTCCTTTGTACTTCGTGATTCTTGATCGTCAAACTACACTCGGTCTTCTCGATCCGACTGTTTCTCCAGCACAGAGTGATCTTTTTGAATTCCAAGCTACGAATTTAATTTCCAGCAGCTTGCAACTGTGCCAACGCCGATCCAGAAATGTAGGTGGTGTCGCGTTTCCCCGAGAGATCCCTAAGAGAAGAGGATCTGTTTAAACATGATGGAAGAAGACGGGTCAATGCTCTCCGGTGTAAATGGAATCGTCCGTTGGACGTTGCCTTTTGTGACAAATTCTCTGCAGAGATCTCCCTGTACGCGTGTACAAGCAAATCTGACGCTTTCCGAATAGAGACAGGAGAAAACAAAAACCGATTTGTCTCGGTAGACAGTGAAATAAAATATTCCATTACTTTTATACGTATAAATTTTGAAAATATTTCGGAAGATATATACGGCGAAGACTTTTTAATCCAGTATTTGCCACGGTTATAAAATACTCTTTCGATATCCGGCGATATTAATTTCGTTTTACGAGCGGACGGTTTTTTACGACGGCGGATTGAACAGGGACTTCGGTCGGATTCGCGCGGAAGGCTACTCCGAAACTCGGTTGTATTTTAAGATTAATACAAGTTGCTTCCCCTCGGCTAACCCTTCTGCGGTTTTGCGGAACGGTGCGCCGTAGATTTACTCGCAGTTCGGCGAGATTCGTGGTTCGTTATTGCCACAGAAACACGTCACAGACGGTGTAATTACAATCGCCGCGATTCGATTCGATTCGGAAAATTCTACGTAAACTTCATGTCCGACAATTATCGGGCGTTGATTTCATTTCCACGTTGATATTTCGTTTCTGTCGTCGGCCGAGCACAAAGGCAAACATTTCGAAAATAATTTTCCACCAATATAAATATCGTTCGATACGTTTTAATGACCATCCATTCGCTGAATACTTATTTTTCGGTGCGACTGATGCTCGATGATTGAAACGAATCGTTTCGTTATAACTTATATTCGGAGAGTGTGATGGGGGAATAGCGCGTATCGATCGCTCGATCACGTGGATACCATCCGCATCGTGGATTTATTTCTCAATTTGGACAAGTATACCAGAGCGTTACGGGACGTCGCCTCGTTGATACGGTAGAATTAAGCGTGCCAGAGATACGAATTTAAATGAAAATCTAATTTCAAGTAGTATATTATCCGGCAGATATAACGGCTGGCCGTTGATCGACCGGCATTAAACATCAAAGTATGGATCGCATTTGCAGCGAACGACTGTGTGTACCGGTGCGCCCGTTGCTGTCCCGAATGATGGAGGAGTTCATGAAATATGCAAAACCGGTCGTAAATTATTCGACGCAATTTTCGAGGCTTTTGTCATGAAGGTCCGATTACCCGAAACGCTTTCGTCGTGTTCTTAATAAATGCAATGCATACATACCTTTTATCCCGTTAAATTGGCCCACGCTTTTGTAAATTTCGGTCGGCACACATATTTGAATATTATACTTAAGTGCAATTAAAACTAATTGCACGTAATTAACGAAGCTTCATGCGAATACTCTGTAACTGCGCTGATACGAGCCGCCGCACCGTTGGACCGCCAGATTTGCTAGTTACTATGTCCAAATTATTTCAAATTTCGAATTTCGTAGCGAGTAGAATACGTTTCGTTTTGTTCAGATAAACAAACCATTGCGGGACGTTCAGCGAACCTCGAAATTTCTACCTGATCACAGCATACCGGTAATTATAATAAATCTCGCGTCAGTCAATTTCAATTTCGTCCATCATGAATAGAAAACCAAATATAGTATAATACAGCTTTTGTTTCAGATATTTGAATATTTCGGTCGCTAGGCAGTTTACCTTGTGATTTATCACATTGCGTTATAAACAATTTAATGGCAATCTACGTTCGAAGGTAGATTATTTGTCCGTTTGTTAATGGTTTGATAAACGGTATAATGTATAGAAAAATATATCAAATATTCGAATTATAATATGCTACGTGTTATTCGCTTGCTTATGTTCTATTTCCTTAATGGTATTTCTTGAAAATACCAATTCGCATAAACATTCGTACAGGTTTATAACGTTGAACCTTGGTTCACGCAAATAATTCTGTCTCGCCATATTTCGCGATAAAAGTAGACACGGGTTTTCTCATCGATACGAATTTAGACCGAAACGTTTTTCGAAGGCGAACGCGATTTTCGCAGAGAATTGGCGAGAAATTCCGATGCAACAACGATCGGGAACTAACGACGGACGGGCGCGAGTTCGCCGTAGAAGAAACACTTCCGGCGTCATTAAGGAGTTTTCCTACTCGGTCAGGTCGGAAGAAATTGAAGACCTCGCGAAAGGGCAAAAAACTCGGCCGCGCCGTTTAACGCCTCCTCGCGCGGCGCCTTTTCTTGGATAGGGGATAATGGTGTTTCTTGTTTACGCGGCCCGGCATCCATTTCCGGGGCGTACAACGGCCAACATCGGACCGCGTTACTTTCGGCGAATATTCCAAAACCAACGGTGATAAATTTTCCTGGCTAAACGGAACTCTGTCCTTCCGCGACTGGCCCAAGATTTACTAGCCTCCGGTATTCAGATTCGAACTCCCGTTCCTTTTGATTTTTCCCCAGGCGTTTCTCTATTTTTGTTTCTCTATTCTTCCAAACGCGAAACGATGACAGAAGCTGGCTTTACCATGCGGTGATCGTAAAAAATTGGAACTGTGGTACCGCGGTGATTTGTTGCATGGAATTGCTGGCAGTTTTTCGTTAATTAAAATATGTAGTTCATTTTAGTAACGAATTTACACTGTTCTTTCAATTCATTCAGTTTCACTTGTTTAATTGTTTTACCGGCATGTACGCAGCTCCGTGTATACCTATATCTGCTCTTTCTTTTTTTTACTAAAATTTTCATCGAGCGATTAAAACGTCGGACTTTATTTGACGATGTCTGACGTTTCATTCGAAATTGAAGACCGACAAATACCCGCCATTTTCTGCCATTTTTCATCACTGGGATGGATGATTCAGATGGTAGAATTTGTTTCTGAAAAAGAATTCTATCGTTGTTTGAACTAATTTCACCGATACGTACATTAACTCATTGCGCTTTGAACATTCGACATTCCATGCCAATTAATTCATACCCGAAAAATTACTTTCCAACGGTATTCACAGTTTGATTGCATTTTTACTCATAATATATCTACGGTGACATATTTCCACTGAATTGAGTTACAACAGGTAAAACGTTTTATACGTTAAAACTACAAAGAACGAAATGAAATGGAGTGTTAAGTTCACCTCGACAAAGAGATAATATTCTCGACTGTTTTCGTTTGAAGTTTCCCTTTACAAAGAAACCTCGACTGATTTTGTTTCCACCAATTATTACGATCTGGAACAATGTTGCGAAAGAAGTCGGATAGCGGCCAGTTTTTAACCCAAATTCCGCGTCACCAGCTATCGGAATCGAGTTTTACAGATGATTGGTCGACGAAGAAGCGAGCCAGGTTTATTAGCATTCATAACAAACCGAAATGGCGAGCGGGTAAATCTTTACTTTCTCTGGCAAAGTGTATTTTGCTCCGTTCCACTTCGAACTTGGCTTCACATCGATGAAGCGCACTCGCTTAATAATCGCAGGAAACGCTATTTCATGCACCGGATTTTATCCTTCGGTTTCCCTTCCACATTTTTCAGCGGCTTTTCTTCATCGAACGAAGAGCGCATTTGCGTGAAAAATATTCGATATGGTTTCAATGCTTCATACTCAAATATTCTGATTAAAGCGCGACGGTCAATGCGGAGATTTAATAAAGCAACGTAATACTGTCCTGTTTCGTTCTATTAAAAAGTTCTCTCTACTTTCGCATGCAGCAACATACAGTAACTCGAGAGAGTATAAATAGTATGTACGTGTGTTATAGGAAACATTTCTAAATTTCATTGACACTCTCTCTCTCTCTCTTATTCAACTACTTTGATTTTATCGGCGAAGTTTGGAGCACATTTGAAAATGTCACAAGTTACAAGATATTCAGTGCAAGTATGTATCTCGCTGATTATTAAAGTATTTAAGCAGCCAATTATCCATTATTAACTCTTAACTCTGGAATTTTCATTTTAAACTCTTAATGGATGTTGAAGGTGGCTCTTCACGATGCTGTATGCTAATTCTTTATTAACGATAGCAGGATCTCATTACAGCGCAAATGTAATTTCAAATAGTTATGTGCAACGTAATTTCCATAAAAATTTTCAACGATACGTGTTGTAATAATTTTGTGTGCTACTATATCCGACATTTCTTCTCGCCGTGATTGTGCTTCGCTGTATTAATTCAATTCTTGACCCAGACGATCATGCTCAAATTTGCTATACTATGAGTTTGATTCTTTGCTCTTTATCTTGAATCTCGTAGGACGTTTTAGATATTTTGACGTCGCGAATAATTGATAGAAAACACTTTGAACAAAGTGGTATTAAATGCATGAACCGATATAACAGGTTGTTTTAATTTCGTCTCGCCTCCTCTGTTTTTTTATTTTCATGGAAATGAGACAAAGTATAGCGATCGCTCTATCAACTGTCTTGTAATCGTTTCCATTTGGGAAATGAGCGACGGAGACGATTCGATTTATTTTCAAATTATCAGCGAACAAAGAGATACCTCATTGCGCCGCAAGAAACACGCCGACTAGTCTCACAACTCGCTTCTAGGAACAATATAATCCCCTTCAGTTTCACAAAGAACAAGGTAACCCTCTTGAGTCGCGCAAAGTACGAAGTAACAAGCTTTCGTTCTGCTATGAAGTACCTGAGTAAACCCGTTTGCCCCTATAGCGAGCGAAATAATCCATTTTCCCTCTCTTTTGGTGAAACGGAATAGTTTTCGAGGCTGCGAGTCGGTTCTCTCTTAGCGTTACACAGAAATAAAGCTCTTTTGATTTTATTTTCGAAATTTGACTAGCGGCTACATGGTTACGAAGAAAGCAAGAGAGACTATATTTTCTATTTCTATAGAAAGAATAAAGAAACTTATCCTACACGCTCCATGCGAAACAGAGGCGACTATTTTTCTCCGTGATTCAAGAACCAAGCAAATCTGCTCCTTTCTTAAAAGCTGCCAGACTATCGATTCTTTTAAAAACTACCCAATGTAAGAAATCGGTATTTCATTTTCTAACGAGGAACGAGAACGCTTATTTTTCTCGAGGCTAAAGGCACTTTCCATTTCTGACCCCCGGGGCGAAAGAAGTAGCTCGTTTTCCCTTTCTCGCCAAGTCAATTGATCCGTTCCGTCTAAAAGAAGGCAGGAAATAGCCCGACCAATTTTTCTTCCCTGAAACGTCACTCTAACTGGCAAACGCGAGAACCAACGGACGAAATTCTCAAACGTAACGCAAGATAAGATAAGGTTACTCGAGTCTAACTAAGTTGCCTTGTAATTTGTCAAATTCAGTCGCTAACTTTTAAGCAATCTATTTACGTTTGAAAACGGTCTGTTTGACACTATATTTTCTCGTTATTTCGCTGCCAAATTGGAGATTACTGTTTCATAATAAGTACAAGATCTATTACTCTGTACCAAGTTCAAGATTGAATTGCAAGATGTTGGGACTTACGTGACTCGAGCAACTCTATTTTATCATATTTGGTAAGATATACAGATAGAAAATAGAAAGAAAAACATGGAAAAAATTGCGATGTGGTCGGAAGGTGTTTGGCCAGCGCGATTTACCGGAAGTGCTTCTGCGCAATCTGCGTAATCGCGTTTAAAGGCGTACTATATCAATTCAGAAAATGGTTCGCGCCCTGCCACAAACGAAACCATGGCGACCGTTTCGCTGCCGGGATATGATTTACCGGACCGCGACGAGGACGGATTTTAAAGGCACAGCCGTGACTCCATTTCGTTCTGTAACCCGATCAGAAAGGAAGCGACACTCTGCGAGCTTCCACTGTGTGTTTTAACAACGGGGTTTGCTTGTTAATTCGATCCGCTGATTTGCATCCCGAATACGCTTCTCAGCGGACTAACAAAGTTTTTAAGCTTGGATATCGTAGTGTGCATGTTGAAACGGTTTCGCTGCTCGTTTATCGTGAGAATAACAGTATAATGATGGCGTAAATGGCCAATAGTCGCTCTTTCTGCAAGAGGATTTATTATGCACGCAAGAGCATCGATGTTCGCGATGTTATCATTGTGAGAATTCTGTACAGGTATTATGGGATTTTCATTTCGTATCAGGAGGATCGTGTAGGGGCAGTTCCCGGCTTTTTCTCGCTCAACATCGACAGGATATTTTATGAGCATAAATAAGGAAAATGTCGTATAAACATAGGTCGTTTAAATCTTTCTTTAAAGGTTTCAAAGGGGATAGACCTGCAATGTCATTCAATTTCACATTAATATTTATTTACGCGTTTATTTATTCTAAAAAAGACCGCGAATCGATATTAAAAACTTCTATCGCGGTCAGTCTTTTATTAACAAACAGTTTTAAGACGAATATATTAACGCCTAGTAATTACTTACATATGTCTACTATGAGTTTATTCTTGTTTTACAGCTTAATAATTCTAACCTTCTTATTCTTATCTTCCTATGACCTTTTAATAAAGCCTCGAACCACATCTGTTATATAGTCTGTCTGAATATACTAAGAATATTTCTAAAAATACTAAGAATATTTTTAAACACCCTGTACGAGGAACGAGTGGAACCTTTAAAGGAGAATGAATATCGCGATATTTCTCTCAACTTCGACTTACTTTCGAACGAGTACGCAACCGTTCTGGTTTCTTTTCAGTGATCGTGCATCGATCAGCGTTCCCTCCATTATTGTACAAGTTTCTGCCCGACAACGTGTTAATATTTCCTTCTGGTAAAGTTCCATTTAGTTCCATCTAGGCGAATGGACCGAAGTTTCCGCGATTCTTTACTTGATTGGCTCTCTGCTTTCGATCGGAACTTCAACCAGTCAGCGTGCCAGCTTTGTGGCACGAGAACGATAAAGTTCCAGGCCGTTGGAGAAGTTGAGGCGCGGTGTGCGTCCGGCGTTCCCGGCTCTCCCTGCCACACGCCCGATGTAATTTACAACGTGACCCTTTCTGAATGACTTTCAGATATGCTTTACCGCAGTCACGCTCACCTTGTACGCTTTAAGGTGTCGTAAAAAATCGAGTTTCCGCGTCAGACCCTAGACATGGCCTTCCTGCGCAACGTCAACCTATGGTTTTACGGTGAACTAATATTTTACGGCAGAATTCACGCATTTTCATCGAATTTTTATCACTCTTCGTGCAGCGCTTCGGTGTTTAAAGTCAAGTGGAATTATTTTAATATTTGTTTTAACTCTCACGTTATTCTTAAATATTTATATTTGTATTTATTTAGAAAAGCAACTGCGCCATTTCGATGCATCAATTATTTTCTCTTGAAGGTAACGTATATCTTTTTTTTAACATATGCATACCTATTTATTCGAATCCTAGCTTTAACAGTTAGCGTTTAACGTTCGACAACGCTAGAAAAACGTACCTATGTTCGACTTCGAAATGCAATATACTTGGGAAAAAGGCCGGAAGGTTTCCTACGTTGCAGAAAAAAGTAGAATTTTCGAAGCACGAACTCGTATTTTATTCCCCGGTGTACGAAGTGTAGCGACTTCCCATATTTAAGTAGATAAAATGGAAAATCCTCAAGAGTCTTGGACGCGAAGAGTCTCGAGGTGATGGGTACTTCTTCAAGTTAAGCCTAGTTTGTTTGGATACCAAAGAAGTGAAGCGTTTTAAAGTTCGTGCCAGAAGACTTCAGTGGTTTAGGTGAATATTAAAAGCACAAAATTGGACAGACCAGCATCTTTCAACTTTAGAAATGTTCGAAAACCATCCGGCATGTTGAAATAGAATTTTCAGTGCGAATTACTTGCAAGCTCGAAATTGTGAAGTTCAGAGCATCTGACTATTGTATTAAATCGCACAAGTTGTTGTGGCAAAATAAATTTCACGCGATCGTTTTCCAATTTCGGCAAACAATTGAATCCCCGATATTTCCCATGGTCTAGGTTTCGCCAGCCGGCAGGGACAGAAATTGTCGAGTTCTCAGGAACGCAGCTTTCCTGTCATCTTTCTTTCGGGCGGCCGCTATAACGTTCACTTGCCTTCCGCCATAAAGAAATTGATGGGGAGGAAGCTTGACCTGGCGACTCGTCAAATATCCAATTCTCTCAGTTTACTCGATTAGAAACTAGTGGTTCCCGCGTTTCTCTCCCCTTTCTGCTATTCGCAGCTCGCTAGTAAAGCGGCGTTCTTTTTGATATTTCCAGCACTGACGGATAAATGTCCAAAACAAAACCACGTTCTCGACGTAGCTGAAGAAATAGCGTTGTCAGTCGTTGCGCGAGAAGAGAATTAGAACGTTCTTGTTGAGAGACGATTCGAAAAAGACTTCACGGTGATATTTAGAAAAAACAATTTAAGGAAATTTTTTATATCTATGCTAGAGAAACGATGGCAAACGAGATAGATAGAAGAGTTAGGCTATTGTATTTTTCGAATCGGTGAATACTTATCAATGTTTCGTCATGCAGATAACAGGAACTATATCGATCGATCTCTGGAACGTTTCTTCGGTTAATATACCGATATTTCGTTCGCACTAAAAGATATTGCAAGCGCCACACGGATGAAAGGCTTTGCGCCCCTTTAAACCGTTTTACAGGCGCAACCAAAAGCGCGTATTTACTGTTTTCGACCATCTACAAGCCTGCCACTTTTTTTTTTGTTTTTATTCCCTTTTAAAGGATTTGCATACGGGCTAGTGACGAATGTTCTTCCAGTCGAACTCGTTTGCACCCGTTCTTCGAAAACACTCTTACGTTTAAGCGATTAGAAACGATCGTAAAACTACCTACAGATCTTATAAGAGGGACCGAATAATAACGAATAGAAAATAGTGTCTTGGCCCTCACGATCTCCTGATCTAAAGCTCAAAACGTAGAATGATCCGACGTAAGAATGTAGAATTTGATCCAGAGAATTTCACATTCCTAAAGCGTTTCGATAATTCTGAACAGGAGTGTACATCTCGATGATTCTCGTATATCTTGGACATTAAAAGAGAGGGATTCAGACCATGGAAATCACGAATACAAATTACCATTCTGCTCGCGATCATATCGGTGACCATTTACGTCGCGTTTATTACGCGGTTTAAACAGCATAATGTAGATTACAGGTTCCGTATAAACAGAGGAGTTGCGGCCAATTTTTGAAAAATACGCTCGACCAGCGTATCCATAAAATACCGGCGCGTATCTCCGACGGCCGTAATATGGCCGCACTCCAACATTATTATTTGAGCCCGAAACGGCGCCGCTGCAGCCGCGTAACAAACGTCGAAACGTTCTATAAAGTAGCTCATAAATATTCACGGGAAGCGGCACAGCCGGCTCAATTGTCATTGCTATTCCGCGTAACACATATGCGGTGGCTACTTAAGCTCGCGAGGAATCCGAAAAGTTATCGTGTTCGCCAATAATGGCGGGGAAATGTACAAACCGTGGGAGCTTTTCCAGCATCTGCTAGTCCACTTTTCCCCGGGAAAATCCCAGATCAGCTGTAATAGAGACTGGTGGCCGTGGAACGAGAGAGAAAGAACAGCGTGAGGCAGAGTTGCTGCCGCCGCCGCCGCCGCCGCCGCCACAGGCGAAGGCAGCGGAGGCGGCGCTCTCTGGCTGCCTTGATGCAATATCTCGCAACTAGATTTTCTCCCGATACGCCGCTAGCGTATCGGTGAAATTTGTATTACTTCGATGGGGGAGGAAGTACGGATAAAATGGAAGCAGGAAAACCGAGTGCATCCGATGGATGTGTTTTACGGTATCTACGAGGATTCGGTACAGCAGGAAGAAGGAAGTTAGTCGAATCGATGTATTTTTAAGATAGAGACGTGAACCGAAAGCAGATCTGTAATTTTTTTGAATAAGAACCATCGTATCTATTATTTTCCTTGCTCTTATTTTCCGCAGCTGGCAACTGAAGATAAACTTGTCGAAATTTGGCGACATTACTGGACCGAAATAAAAGCCAAATTTTATGTCCCAACGCTACCAGATTGTACATTAGAGCGAGTGCAAAGTGTACGAACAATTTGGATGATTCATAAGCTCGATTAAAAATTCAATTGAATCCTACAATTGCGGAAATGATATATAGTAAGCGTAAATGAAAACGATTAACTGACTACTTTTCTTCCACGCGGTGGTTGCAGCTCGGTTGTGCGTGCCTCTAATTAATGCATAAATATTACCGAAGGGAAACGGGAACGTGTTGATACAGAGGATTTGATTAACGAATTATTGATCGAGTTTTACTTAACAATTCGAAGAGGATCGGTTGTTTTGTTGATTCGAAGAAAATAAATAGAAGCTTCCGATGGTATAATTGCCCGTAAATACACGGTTGCATCAGTAACATCCACATCCACATTGGTTTTCCGCTAATCGATCACAGGATAAATGAAATGGGATGCTATTACGTCAAAAATACCCGTAAATCTTTTTATTCGGAATTTTACAAACTGATTTGTAGTACGATGACGATCTTCGTTACAAAGTTCTTGGCGAGGAAGTTTCACTTACCTCTCGTGGATCTTTTGTCCAAATAATATTGTAAAAGTTTCGAGGAAGTTCCCGGATATTTTCGAGAAAATGTAACGAGTAACTGTGCCAGAGCTACCGTAGCGTTTTGAACAGCGTCGTATTCAAAGTTTCGATAAAAGGGTCCGCGTCATTGGCAGAGTGTCGACGTGTCAGGATTTCCTGGCTACTGGTCCACGATCTTTCTCTCTTTTCGCTGACGGCTGCGTGGGAAATACAAAATAAACAAACTCACGCGTATGCTACGCTGCATCAATTCAGGATCAAAGGAAGCCACGTATTCGTTGGTTGAAAATGTTTTTCGAATGCGTCGCACCGTATCGATTGGTCGAGACGCGCTCGCCACCGCACTATTGTGCTCATTATCGATGTATCGACACAGGTCACGATTTACATGTGTTAACGCCGACCCCAAAATCGATCAGAGCGCGAGGGACAATCGTCCCATCGCAATTAATCGACGATTGAACGTTCGAATTTCACCATGTCATTTTCCCGAGGAGTGATTCATACCGTAACAATTTTTCATACCGCAAAAGCCAACGGTATTGGCGTCGACTTATCCCTATCTTAATACCTAGACGTTATTGTACAGATAGTCGTGACAATAAAAAATCTATGGGTCTTTTATGAACCCCTCTTAAAGAACGTATCATCCTACTTTGATACGCCAAGAGTTAAATCAACACAGTGGATTTCATCCGTGCCTCATGATGTTAATTAAATTTATATTAGCTCCAGCTGGAAATCACAGGTATTTCGAACTTAGTACTTCGGCCTAAGGAAGGCGACTCGTGGAAACGAGCGATCCCTCTTGGCAGACAAGGGGAAGATGGAACACCATTCTCAGTAACGTGGTCGTTAAGTTGATTCGTTTAATTCGCCGTCGTTAATTCTCGGTTAAAATTCGCGAGTACCGGTTTCATGGTTGCATTAAAATTCGCTCGCCGAGGATCGGCCGGGTTGCTCGCCTGGATCAACCTTCCCGTGTTAAGATTATCACGACGACGCGGCGCGACGGTTTGTTTTCATCCGATGGAGCCGTCAAGTTTTCCACGACGTCGTGTCGCCTTCGGTTTAATTAGAGTTTCGCGACTTCGTTGTAGGCAACATCGAGACGTAAACAGTTGACTATGTCGTGCTCGTTAAGGACACGACTATCTGATCTGCCGGATACTCCTGAGCGTTGCAAATTAGACAAAGTTACACTACTGTGCGACGACTATTGAGTTGACTGATCATTGAACATATTGTGAACGATCATACCTATATTCTTTCGCTCAAGTGGATAATTGTTAACTCGATGACACACACTTTTGGCGAAGAACGGTAATTTTTATGGATGCAGTGTATAGCAAGGTTATTTCAGTTTTTAATTAACTAAGTTTCGATATCATAAGATTCAATCTTCAACTTTGCACAGGATAATCAAACTTGTTGTATGTAAGGGGATATCATTAATTTTTCATGTCATAACGAAAGAACGAGAAAACATCGTGTACTTTTCTATCTTCCTAAATAATCCTGGCTTATCCTGTTACGTCGCATTGCATCGCTGTTTACATGTATATTGTCTTCGATGTAGCTTATTGAAACTGTATTTTGATTTCTACATGCGGCAGTAAATACGTTGTTAATTGCATAAAATATGAGCAGTTCGAGACAATGAAGTGCACTCATAACGCGGTATCCTCTGTTAATTTGCAAAGTCAATAATATGAACTTTGAACTAGGTCGAACGTAGCGCAGCTCGGGCGAAGATGGACTCTAACAGAGTTATCAATTCCAGTAAATTCAGCCGGAGGGCGAATTGCTCAAATCATATTCCGTTGAATGATTTAATTCCCGTAAGGACATTAATATAAAGCGGGATTCATAAACAATCTAAAACAACGATATCTATATCGTCCATTCGTCCGTCTAATATACATATGTTCAATCAGAAATTCATTAATCAACCAAGCGTATTCCATTCGGATTCGACGAATGCTATTTCCCTTTCCTTTCAGACGCTTCAGAATAATTGCGGACCAACTTTCATCATTCGCTTTATCTACCGCTCATTTTCCCCACGAACAAGAGGTAATTTTAATTCACGAACAATCATTAAGGAACACTTCATATCTCTGGAGAGAGTTCAAGGAAGCGATGTCGATCGTCGGAAGTTGAATCGATTGGGACTGCGATTAATTAATCAAGGAAATCCGGACGAGATCGTTCAAGAAACGATCAAACTTTCGGATGCTTGTTGTTCGAGAGTGGAAGTGTCTTCGCGTAGCCTGAGTAAATTACGATTTGTCGGTGCGCGGACGCGAACAAGCTGTAATTAAGACGAACGGCCATCTTGCACCGTAAGAAGATTTCCTCGACGAATTGTCCAAAAAATAACAATAATAACTTACGTAATCCTTTGACGCGCCAAGCTTACCAAAACTTTGATAGATGATTTGCGGTCGAGCCGAAGGTTCCTTAAATGAGTTCTGGGAAGATGCGGGCCTACTACGCTGTAACTGGAAGATGGCGTTTCCTCGGTATTTACTTTGAGAACAGCTTGTGCAATCAGCGGTAAATGTAAGTCTTCTATACGCCATTCCAAAGCAATGTAGAATTCAACGACGATAAGAATAGGTTGCAGCTGCCCTTATCGTTCACGGACACTGCTATGAACCGCACATGTATTTGTGTATGCGTTCGTGGCTGTATGCGTTCGGAGGCAAAGCGAGCTTTTGTTAAGAATTTGCGGTTTGGGTGTAAGACTCCGCGGGACGTGTGAACGGTCTTCTCCAGAAGAAAACTCTTTTTCCGCTATTCGGTGTGTACGTAGGTAGCGAAATCAAGATTTCTTTTGTGAGAGGGAAAACTCTTTCGAAGTGTCAGCCATGGGGATAGAAATGTAGGTCCCTGCCAGAAGAAACACGCAAACGTATCAAAGAACGTTGACGCCTTGCTTATCTATTCCACTCGCCCCGAGTCGAGCGAATCTATTCCACGCGGCTCGACGAGAAAGAATCTTCGGAAAAATGTGTCGTAAAGTTTCACGTAGATGGAAACAAAAATAAAATGGGAGCAACGTATGGGAAGTTCTTGTTCAAGCTGGTCAATTAGGGAACATCGATTCATCTTTCTTGACAGTAGGTTACAAAAGAGTTACTATTAGCTCGGTCTCGGGGAAAAAAGCTGCAGCTACTATTAGCCGTAGAAGGGGATCATACCTCATCCATTTCTGAAATTGATTTTCTCGTTCACCGTGTTTGGTCTCGGTGTTTCGCCCCTTTTTCTCTGGCCCACCCTTTCTCCTTTTATCGTTGGCAAACCCTATCAGCCGCAGCTGATGAGAACTGGCTCGCCTCGCACCATTCGCTTCGTTTCGGGCGAGGGAATGGTCGCACGATGCGATACCACAGTCGATACTTGCTGCGAATGCTGTCTCTTTAAAGAGCTTCCTCATGCTCTTGTTTTCTTCGTGGACTGCTGAAAGTAATCTAGATCGAACGGTTCTGATAAATTTCTAACAAATTGAATATCGAAAAAGTTATCGAAGAATTGCCAAACAACCGAGTTGTTTGGCTTCTGAATTTTCAGCTTCAAATATTTCCTTCTCATCTTTTTCCGGTCCCTGTAATTTTCGAATAATTTGACAAGTTGTCTCGTCCCGTAAACTTGTCGTGCGTGGATATTAGTCGCCTGGAAAATGCGGTGGTATTCGATGGGCGAACTGTTTTGTATTCAGTCCACCTGATCAACCAGCCTCTTGCTCGGCGAATTCTGTAACGAAAAGCAGCCGCTATTTACCCGACGCTTCGTTTCCTCGTTTCTCTGCTTTCTCCGAGGTGTGTCCACGCCAGCCGGCGTAAAAATAAAATAAAAAAGCTGACAGCCAACGAGCGCTATTGGCCAGGAAGGAGTCCGCTACAACGAAATTGCTCTTTTTCCAATGCTCCTGCCAAGAGGAAACCAACAGAGAAAGAGAGAAAGAGAGAGAGGAAGAAATAACAAAATAGAGGAATGGAAGAGCAAGTAGAGAAAAAAGGGAGAGAGAGAGTACAGAGAAAAACGAGAGAATCAACGATTATAGGACAGTCGGTGCGGATGCGGTAAGACCCGTAGCCGCGGTAACACCGATCGACCAGCTTTTTCCGGTTGATAAACTTTAACCAATTAACGCCCATGGATAACTTAGTTGCCTACTATGAACCGATAGACATCGAGAAACTCGATGTTCGCGTGTGGTCGGATCGGGCCCAATATGGCAAATTGTTTCGAATTTATTGGATTTGATGCGGTTACAAAGGAAAAGGAAAGGTCGCCGTTAAAAATAGCGATCGTTTCTACTCTATTAACGATACATATTCAATTTCAACGGATTCTTTTTTATCTGGCAATAAATGGCACGAGCTTTTGAGATTTTTATCGGTGGATTAAAGGATGCCTTTAGAAGAAATTAGTACAGGGTCAATCAGGATTTCGTGGTCGCTACTGGCCACGATTCAACAGACGTTTAAAAATTTGCACGGTGAACGACCTCGCGTGTACGTAGCCATCTATCTCCGTATCCATCACGGGCGAACAAGCGAACTAGAAGGGAAAAGGGAGTTAAGAAGCGGAACGTTTCGCCTGCCATGTCCCGAATTCCTTGACGTTGCCGCGAAATTTGGTGCTGTCACATTTCCAGTCGGTCGACCACACGTTCGATTCGCGATTCGATTTACAAAATTCTTGGGAGAAAAGTCGGTTATCATCGGCCCGGTGACCAACACAATACCCTGACCGACCTAGATTCTCTCGAATTCCTACGGCCACTTCCCGTTTCGGCCGTGTTCACGCGCCCCGGGCTCCGGAAACGGGATGCTGTCGAACGCCCAGTCCGAGGAAATTGCTTGCCGCGACACGAAAATATTTATTCCAGGAATTTTCTTTGAAATAACGCCGTCTTTCATCCTGTCCGCTCGTTTCCCCTTCCGCGCCCGGATACTGCAACAATAAACTTGGCGACAATAAACCGCCAGCTACTCGTTTTACGCCGTTACTCGCGTAATTTGCGAACTAATACTTTATTATCTTTTATTTACGAGCGTTCTCGAGGAGCTTTGGATGTTGGCGGACATCTACCACGAAAAGATTGTGTAAGGTAGCTAACCAAATTTCCATGGTCGGCCAATTTGCCTAGCTAGTCTACTTGCCTCGTCTCGAAGATCCACAGGTTTCAACGACTTTCCAACGAAGCTGGCTCGCTATCCACCGAGGTTAATCCGGCACGAGCGAAAACAGCGAGGCGGAATAGCGTGGTGTATTGTTCGGAGGATGGAAGAAACATCCCATCGGGATAAGCTACTGTGCTGGAGGGATGAAGCTGCGATACGCAAACCCGTTCGAAGTCTAACTCAATCTTACGTTCGGCGAGCCGAGGGACTCGCATCTCCTTCTCTCTTTTCGCCTGGTAGTTTCAACGCGGTGTTACCGTTAAGCCTCGTAGTAATTTCGTCGAGCGTATCCTAGATTGGAGCCGGTATTAAGGTAATGAGAGTTCTCGTAGCTGCTCGCGCTTTCGATAGCTGCGGCCGCGAATTAAAGTGTAATTTTCCATCGCGGGCCAATGATTCGAGCCGCGAAATTGCCCAATGGAAAATCTTCATAGCGTTTCACGTGCCGTTTCTTTTCTCTCTCTTTCTCTTTCTCTCTCTCTCTCTCTTTTTCTTTGACCCTCTCTCTTTCTTTGTCTCTCTTTCTCTATTTTCATATTCACCTTCTTTTTCCGTTTTGCACTTCGTTTCGTTCTTTTTACGAGAGCCAGGTGAATATCAATTAGAAAGTTTCCGTGGCACGGTTCCGCTGTTTCAATTCCTCGGTCCCGAGTTTAATCTCCGTGCGATGCAACGCCAGAACTTGCCGTGGAACGATAAAAAGTCGAACTTTCGACGACTTCTTGGTAACGCGGATTGTGTTTCGCTCTTAACGGGGGCCGCTGCCCTACCCCTCGGTCTCGAGTGCACTCCTGATTGAAAGTTGCCCTTATTTGATCAAGGGGTTTATGAGCCTCTTCGTTGTGCCGGAACTTGTTTTCTACTTTGACGTGCTAGTCACGCGAGGTTTGCATTGCTTGATTTCTTCCTAACAGGCGAAATTGGGCAATGTGTATGAAAATTCTGGCAGTGAAAATAGAGTTGATCTTAGTACTTTTTCCTTATTAACACACAATACCTTGAAATATCTTCTGATTATATATATTATAATACTACATAGTGATGCAAAAATCTTTATATTTAAAAGAAAGTGTTAAGAATGATAGAACAATACTAGAACGTGTGATGTAAACGCTGTACGTGTTTCTTCAGAAAATTTGTTGCGATTTATACAGTTTTGATCCCGTTCAGCTGTTATAACACCTGTAGAATAAGCAAGCACGATCCATGATTATTAATTGACTTATCCAGACGAAATTGAACTTTTATACGCCGAGACTTATAAAGAAAGACTCGTAAATAGGCTTGAAAGATAACCACAGGTAGTAGATACGTATTTTTTTATGGCGACCCTTTCTTGTTAGTGGGATCCATAAATAGCGAGTCAAGCGCCAGGCACTGTTCGAAAAGGGTAAGGATTAAGGAAAGGAGAAATTAACGCGATCAATTCACGCGTGTCGCGGCAAAATAAGGGTAAACGAAGCGAATTACATGGAGGCGTGGCTCATTTGATCGCGCGGATGAACGCGACGCGCATAAATTCGTGGCGCTCAATCTTCGCAATCTGGCTGGAAGTGTGTTGCCGTCGCGTAATTTTGATGAACGCGTATGTAAATTACAAGCGACGGTGTTAACATAAACGTTTCCCACTACGTTACTTTCTTCCATGCGATTTGTGTATGGAAATTTTCGATCACCTTTATGGGAAATCAGTCCCCGGTCATCGATCAACCTTCTCCGTAAAAACGCGATCATTATTGGAAAATTTTGCATTAAATCACATTAGCACCAACCACGAGACTGTCCATCATTACCAAACAATCGCTTTCTAATTTAAACTTTTACAAATAGTTGCCGTTTCTACTTTACTTGTTTTCGAATGTTTGGAAATAATACTTTACTAATATATAAGTATTGGAACACTGTTCGCACTTCCGCGATCAAAGAGTTAACAAGTCTCAGAGGAATAGACATAACAGTTCGAAAATTTAGAATTCACGACGATCACGAATCGGTGGCTTTTGAATCGCGACCTAACGACTCCAGGAATTCACGTAGCTGTTTCGAAGGAAACTATGTTTTCGTTGGGTTGCGAAAAACGAGCCAGGCCCCGCCTGGATAAAGAGGTCGAACGTCGAAAAAGGTGCAAGCCGTGGATACTATGAAAAAATATTCAACGTGTAGATACTTCTGTTCATCGGCGCCACAAAAACAGGAAATCAGAGAGAAATATTTCCCGGGAAAAAATTAAACGGCAGTTACGATCGAGGAACGAGACAGACACGTGTCGTTTTACGTAATCTCACAGCCACCGGGACTCTCTTTGTACCCATGCACAAAGCCGCCACCTCCATTTCATGGAATGCTCGACTTTGCATGTGCCGTCTGCTCTGTCGAATGCGTCGTTACGGAACCGGAAATGTTTGTTCGAGGCTCATTGAATTTCCTGCACCGGCAAAGGTCTATCGTTCCGTACGACGGAACGCGGGTATTCCCATTCGTATCGTTCGATTCTGCGTAAATATTCTTTCGATTCCGGTTTCATTTTGAACTGCATCTGTCGCTTGTTTTTTCATAGAATTAATTTTAGAGCTAAGTTATGATACAAATACTGTATACTCTGATTGACATGGAACGATAGTGCAAGGAAAGTATAGAAAGAGAGGACTTTTTGCATAGATCAATTCGTATTTAGATATTGAAATTTTCGAATTATATATATTGAATTATACAAAAATTTGAATGAGATTTGACAAAATTCATGTACGGCAATTGAAAGTTGTAAAAGCTCACATACGAGAATTATAAAGAGATTTAAATTCAAATTTAAATGCAAATTCAAATTCAAATTCGAGTTCAAATTCGCGCGCACACGAACTTCAGATTTGCCGCGCAGCCATTGCGCGCGAAAAGGGTATCAGGCCCGTCGCCATGTTGGAAATTTGCGCGGATAGGCGTCTGCGCACGGCGTCACTTCCGTAGTGAGCATCGTAGCGTCAGGTTGTAATATTCTGCTTAAGGTGCGTAACAAATTAACTGCGTAATATTTCGGTTGATATTCTATAATCGTTTCTATATTACTATTAAGCACGTTTAGTGAACATACTTTTATATAATAATTTGTTAAACGTTGTTGTATAAAAGTATATTAATTGATCGTATGTTCAAAGATTATTGTCACCGGTATCTTTCACTTTCAAGTTTTGAAACGCCATCTAATTTCGATTATTGTTTCATTTCAGTACAGCTTACATTGGTTATGCATATTTGTATTAGATTTTTGGTTTTCTTTTGTACAGATTAATGGTTGATTACCAGGATGACATGGCAGGAGCAAGCGTTGAAAATGTGAACGCCACGATGATTAATGGTGCATTCGCTGATTTTTCAAGATATGGTGACGTATAATTTATTGTAAGGCATAGAAATGCTTTTTATAAGATTACTAGTAATGTAGCATACAATCGATATATGACTGTTTCATAATACATGATTAATATTCAGAGTATTGAGATGGAAGTATAAAAGATTAAAGAAATCACTATCAAGTATTTAAAATTATTTCTTTGTCATAAATGAATTCGGAATAATTGAAAATCGATTCGTCAAAATGCGTTGATTCATTTAGATTTAAATAAGAAATTGAAATAAATTTCATATTTTGTTATATTTCGATCGTGAATTTTCTGTACCAGTGTTATGATTTTTTTCATGCCGGAACATGTTCAGACACGTTTCGGTGCAACGCTACGTGCGGTTTTTGTGTATGTAGTGTTGTCATGCTCTCATGTTTACTTGCTGTATTTTGATTTGATGCAAGCATTCTCGAATATTTATGAGACGCGACGTAGTTTATTCCTGAATTCCTACATCTTAAATTTTATAATGAATATTCTCAAACGATATTTTCCATTCATATTCTACTTAATATTAATTATAAAATTTCTATTAATGAAAAATAGATAATAATCATTTGATAACTTTACAAAGACTACAGTATTGTTAGAAACAAGCGTTCGATAGGAAAAAGAAGAAAAATACGAACAAAGTATTCTTTTTACTTTTTCCCTACACCCCTCCTCCTCCTTCTCCCTCCCTTACCTCCACTCAACTGATAAAACTTTATTTCCAGAGAACTTTCGTGACCGCGCGCAATATGGTCGCTAGAGTCAGTGTTTGCTGCGTAATAATATTTTTAATATTCTTCAGAGCACAATAGCTTCTATTAACTCCAAATATAATGAAAGATTTAATTAAAGAGGTAGAATTTAATTCAGTATTGTTTATTTATTATTATATTTCTCATTTAATAAAAAAGTTTAATTTATGCAAAAATTTTATACTCGAAACTAGAGTCAGTGTTTTTTGATCAAACGGGTGCGTTAATAGTTTTTTTATTTTTATATTTTTTAATCTACTCTTTGTAAATATTCGTTTTCGGTATTAGAGTCAGTGCGCAAGAGGATTCAGCCTCTTCAGGAATCAGGAATTGTAAGCATCCATGTATATAACGTTTTAATTTATTTTATTTTTATACTTTGCTCGGAATATTATTAATAAAAAAGTGGTGTCTACGCTTTTATTGAAGCAGACTCTTAAAGTTTTAATATTCAGTTATAAAATAAAAATCTCCAACGTGCTTCATAAATCATTAGATTCTTTATTTGTAGATTTCGAACTTTTATATTAGAGTCTCAATTTTGCTAATGTTATCGATGTTGTAAAATTAGTAGAGTTTCATTTTTCGTTCTTTTTATCTCAATTGATTTAAGTAATCAATGTTATAATATTTCATGTCTTTTTTAGATGTTTCACGATCTCTACTTGCTGTTGTCCAGAGAGGATATAGTGGTGTCCTAAAATACAACAATGTAAGTAGTATTGCGTATTATGTTTATTTCAATTTTATTGTTTATATCTTGCTGTGATCTCTACATCTCTTAACTTTTATATTAGCATCTTAATCTTTATCACTATTAGAATTTTAATTTCTATTATTATTAAAATTTCAGTTGAATAAAGAACCGTTATTTATAATCTCAGACTTTTCAAGCAATCCAGACTGTATTTCTAAGAATAAATTATAATTTTTCATATTTTGTTACAGATTTTACATAACCTCTCCACTTCTGTTGTTTTCTTGGGAGGATGTTAAGAATGCTCCAGAAGATAAGAGTGTAAGTATCATTGCATATTGTGACATTAACCAATAAATTTTATTTTGCTTTAATTATTACTATTATGTTTCTAAAAATAAAATGTTAATATCTCATGATTTTTTATAGACTTTTTATGGATCCCATTCCCTTCATGGGGTTTGATGGCTTCTGCTTGATGACAGCCATTTGATGACTTCCTCTGGGTCACAACGGCGTCAATTACAACGTCAACCGCATCTAATCGTGAGTCGCATGCATTTCTGTTCCTCCGATCACTCAATCATGTCGTAGGATGAAAGGTCCGAATCGACACGAGTGATTGGTTGTATTACGTAGAATTTGTTGCGAGCATAGTGACCGCGGGATATTTGTTATACCCGTGAGTAGTAACATTTCTTTGTTGTGTGTTATTTATTAGTTCAGGTAGGTCTTCTTGCACATCGCGTTTCTTTATAACATTAATAACTGGCATAGTAGGATTATAATATTAGTAATTAACATGTAATTATATATATATTATATACAAGCTTGTACCACCAGTTACCAGCCATCCTGTATATATTGTACAATATTAATAATAATTTCAATATAGTTATCTATAAAATTAAAATATCTTCAGTATTTTCGAAGATATGAATAAAGATATGAATAAATAAAGCATGAATATTCGAGTATATAATGAATGTTTGAAAAGTTTAATGAGAGCATAATTTCATAGTTCAGAAGTTGGATTCCCTCCGACTTCGTTGCTATGAAAAAATAATGAAGACTTCTTAGTTCTATTTGTTGTTCCATCATGTAATATTAAAACTTTCAAAATATTTTCTTTTATGTTATAAATTTTAGTGTTATTTGAAATGCAAAGATATTAAAATACTATTTTGTGAAAAATGTATTATATTAAATATCGTATGAAAATGTATGAAACATCACGTGCAAGAAGAAATCTCGTGTCAAGTATATTTTGGAATCAAAGTAACAAATTTTGAACGCTTTTCGTGTTTTCTAAAGTGTGCTTTGATGAAGAGATTGCCTGCGGTTATTTCAATGAATATTTAACTTTCAATTAAAATCAATTACTCCATTACATTAAATATTAGCCTCCTTTTATTTAAATAAATATATTTCTCGTTCTTCGTTAATTACTTTTTTTAATATTAGAATTTCAATAATTTCTTAAGCAAATAAATTAGAGTTATAATTTAAAGTAAAATAAAAAGATGCAAAATCAAATTATAATTACTTTAGATTATTCAATACAAGATACATATACTAATTACTTTTTTAGCTCAGGATTTTCAGATTTAACCCCTTCCGTGTTCATCGCCAGGATCTCACTCACGTGCCCAGGTGCTACTTGGGTGAGAGAAAGGCAATGAGTACGATGACCATTGATTTTATAATGATTTGTAAGCGACTGACGACGAATTAGCGTATCGTGCACGACGTACTTTCCACATAGTATGTGTGGTTAGGCTGTGGAATTGCGTCGTTCAGTATTTATTCTATTTGCTATAAATCTAAATAATAAAAAATAAATTCACACAAATATCATATCAATCACAACCTGTAAAAACAAAGATTCGTTATCGAATATAGGGAATCAGAGATATTAGTATCACTAATTTTATTGTTAAATTGTAATAAATGGTACCACATTTTGTATCACCTATAATTGAGAAATAGACACATTCACTGAATTAGGAATATTTCTAATTAAAACCAAGATTTACTTTTCTCACGATGACGCAATGGTCGCTAGCCTTCGTCAGTCGATTTCAGGAAAATGGTACGTAACATTAGGGTGTGCATGTGTATATCAAACTCGGGTGTCGGAGGCGTCCCGGGACGTCTCTCTAGTGTAGGCCTTTGCGCCCGGGTTATGTGTGAGAACCGTGGAGTGAATGTGTTGGTATGCTTGTTTTGCTATTTTTTTAATTTTAAATATAGGTTTCCGGGTAGGATAGGTAGCATATTTTCTGGTATGAGTGTTAACTATAAGTAGGTAGGGCCGGGCAGGTTGGCACAGTCTCTCGTCGGGTAGGCGCGTTTTCGCGTGTCCAACCTGTTTCAGGAAATTTCATTCGAAAAATCGACGGTGAACCTGACACGAATGGAACATGCCATCGTCTTTGGGTTTGCCTATCGATTTTTTGAATTCCGCGGTCGCGGTCGCGAGTGGGTTTCGTCACGAACGCTTATTTATTGCTCGAGCATGTACATGCGAACGGACAGCGATTGCTATGATCGTTGTTCATCCATGTCCACTTGGTTCAGCTCTGGCGATTTATATTTTTATTTCACCTTTGTAAGTTATTTTTTAGTTTACGAATTATAAAGTCTGGAGCCTAGATGTAAGTTTCAGCGGGCATCGCGCCCGAAGAAAGAAGAGGCTACGAGCCGAAGAGGCCCGGCAAACTGCCACTCAAGAGGGCAACTACTAATGGCTTTCCACCCTTTGCATCATTCGGGTCCAAAGCGTAGAAAGTCATTCTCGTTACTACTTTGTCACTGTGCTCGCCTTTAGTATTTGTAGACGTAGTTGTAGTCATTTTTTTGGCCGATCTACATATCGGTCTACCATCATATTGGGCAAATCGGGAATTTTTTATTAGTGTTGCGTATGATTAATATCGGTTTGAATTCGAGTATACGTAATCGGAATTTCGCGTTTTCAATTAGAGTTTTGAACAAATGTTAATTTCTCTCTGAGCTATAGTTGTGATAATTTAATTATTTCAGTTTGAATTAGAGTTGCAATAAAATGATTTAGCGTTGCGAATTATAAAATATTGCGGTTATTCTTGCGAGTTTTTATTGTAAATTGCTATAATTTCTGAAAGAATAATGTTAGAATTTGTCGTATATTCTTTTATTTGGAAGTAAATTATAAAATCATTGATTTTTAATTAATTCCATAGTGTTGCGATTAATTATTATCGCGAATATCTGAAGTAGCTTTTTATTCAATTTATTTAAAATTTTAATATTATTTTCTCTTACCACGGTTGTTCTGATTCATTTTCCAGTTAGTGTTGCGTTCTGGAATAATCGCGTTTTTTAAAGTAGTGTTGCGAATATAAAATGCCCAGAATTATTCCACATGGATTGTGGAAGTGTTCCTGATACTGGATCATCTGGTGCAGCTACATACGCTGCACAGAGTTGCTCATACATTGGCAACCTCCATCATGGTTGCATTATATCTTTTCGATTATTAGTGTTGCGTATAATTAAATATGAGTGCATTGATTATTATTAGTGTTGCGAAAATAATTGAAATGTTCTATTGTGATTAGTTTCGGTAATTTCCTATCATTTTTTTTTATTTTCTTTGTCAATGATAAATTTATTAATATTGCACTTAAGATGCAGCACTTCTTGCGATTTATTTTAAGAATATTGAACTTATAAATGAATTTTACGTATTAACGTTGCGAAATATTGTAGAAAGAATACTTCACTCACGGTTTGTTCGGTTTTACCTATATCGAGTGGATGATTATTATTTTCTGTGGCCAGTCTGGTTACCTTCATTTATCTTTCAGCACCCTTTATTAGCAGAGCATTTGTTACTGAAGATATTGAAATATTCATTACGAAAAAATGTATTTATTCTTCGTTGATGAATATTTTTTAGTCCTTGTGATATTGTTTTGAATTATTATTTGTAATATTTTACATAACTTTATTAATTGGCATTATGCATATTGTGCTTAAAAATATTAACATGGAATTTTTTAATAGTGGATATCAATTATTCTATTTTTTCTATTCTATTTCACAATTTTTTAATAGTGAATATTAATTAAATATTTGAGTGGTTGCTATGCATAAATAAAAATTCATTCGCGTTACAGAAAAATCAATAAGATCGTGAGTTGAAATTTTGAATTATCCGAAAATTGCAGCTATAAAATCAAGTTACAGTGATTTGCAATAAAGAAAAATAAAATAAATCAAGTGATTTCAAGTTAGTCAGTTAAATCATGTGCTATGTAGGTTCCATACATAAATCTTTAAGTTTTTATGTAGATTGGCTCTATAGACCAATTTTTAGGTTTTTATGTGGGTTTATAAAGAACCATAAAATTCTCAGAATACGTACGGCCTACAACGAAATTACATAATTTTTATGTTGGTAGGATACAGAATTTTAAGATTTCATTAAATTGTTTTGAGTCGTTGTTTCAAAAACCTTTATAGTACAAACAGAGAGGGGAGAGATACATGATATATCAGGAAGTATACGTTGTAAGTACCTCGAAGTATACACTTCATACAAAATCCCCTACTTTCTCGTTTATCATATTTAAATATTTATGTAGGCAGAGCTCTTAAGAGTCTCCAGATTCTTAATAGACAGGTTAAACTAGATTAAAAGTTAGGTAGGATAGTTAAGTTAGATTGATGGTTATGTAGGCTATTTTCAAGATTTTATCCTAGACATAAGTAGGCATAACAGAGGCACTAATTAACACTAAAAGGCAGTGTTAATCTTTGTCTTTTTTGCATAAGTTACATTAGCAGAAAGATGTGGTTATTTGTAAAATTAGATTAAAATTTAAATTTCATTTTCAACTTTAGTTCTTTGCATCGAGTTTTCTTAAAACTCTTTATGTTGCTTCATCTACACAAGGAACATAGAATTAGACTGTGTTGTGCAAAGACGCTCCAAAAGGAGAATTTATTTGAGAATAAATTAATTCTTACATAAAAAGAGCAAGTGAATATTTGCAACATGTAATCAGCGCTGTGAGACTCGGGTAATCGTTATTATTATTTTGTATAAATTAATCGAGTATTTATCCAATGAAATTAAAACACTGATAGAAAGAATTGAAACTAAATTTCAAATGATCTACCAGAATCCTGAATTTACATATTAGAATTTCTGCATGTTTGCTCATGGTTTACTCTGTCTTTTTCCATTCCTTGAGAAGCGCAAGTGTGTTTCTTTTAATTTACCCGTGAAAACGTGATGAAAAGCGCAGTCGGAGACCGTCTTTGGCGTAGACCAGGAGTGGCTTAAATTGTCTTTGCCGTGCTGCCTCAAAAGGCAGGCTGTTTGCTTTGCGTCTCTTATTTGCCGTCTATTTTCTCGTCGGATTCTGAATTTATCCGCTACCGGTCTTTACTCGGTCTAATCTCTGCAACATACATAGATACATATGTATGTCTACCTTCTGTCATACTCGATCCCTTTCTTAATGAAATCAGCGCTGTTAGTCGCATAGTCAAACTTTGCAAGCAAATTTTCCTGAAATTCATCGAAATGCTTTCGCTCACAATTGGAATAATTGATTACTCTTTTATGATATATCACGGATATTTTATATAGAATTTGCTGTTGATAGATATACAGTTAGTCGATTGAAAATGCATTTTTCTTAAAATGTATTGTGAAATCCGGAAATTGTGATAATTTACAGTAATTTGTTATATCTCTACGTACCATTTTGCACATTTTATTTGTAACAAAGCTATCGGCGGTTGCAAATACATCTCCGCGAAGCGTATAGAGATATCCTTAAGGTGCTATTTTGTTAAATATTACCAGAGGTTGCAAGAAACTGGAAAACTGGGAGATAGTCCGAGGGGGCGAGAAGCTGTCTCCTTCCCAGTGAAATTTGTAATATCAGAATATCGCGGGAAAGCGTGTAACATTATCCCGAGAGACTTACTCGGTTCGCAGTTATTCTATGTGTTTACGTTCAATAACGTAAACGCCGCGTCTCGGGGAATTCTTTATTCAATCGTAAAGTTGGGAGCCTGGCGCGAGATGAAACGGAACGCGAGTGACCATCGTTTTGCATAGACGAACCGAATGTGTTTAAAATGTAAACGGAGCTTAACGTACGTGTTTTAACGGACGAGAAAAAAGAAAGCGAGAGGAAGAAATTGGAAACGTTCGGATCGCGTTATTCGGCCGCGGAATTTAGAAAAGTTGCGGAATTCTTAAGATTAGTAGGGTGAAAGAAACAAATCCATTATCGTTTATCACGCGATTCGGGGTTTGTCCTATTCTCTTGTCACGCGAATCGATTCCCATTTACCACGGAATAGTTTAGAAAACCGTTGAATCGCTCGAGATTTTGCAAGTCCTACAATCGTATTTCGAGATCTCCGTGAGATTCGTCGGTTAAATTTTACTTTACCGAACGAACACGCCTAGAATCTTAAAGTACCGCGCTTTTGGTGGGGCTCCATGTCCCGAGCTCTTCGTCTATAAATCTGTAAACTCATATGTAATAGAAATGAAACTTAATTTATAGAGAATAACAATTGTATTAATTGCGCGGAGTACATGATCTATTAAGTAATATATTTGCCGGAATTGGAAAGCAATTAATTCGAACACCATTAGCCGCAGACTAATCAAATTATAGCAGTGTTACCATGTAATATCGGGATCCGAATGCCATGTTAATCCTGTTAGAGCGTGAGTGACTATTAACCCTTTCGATGTGGACAGTAATTGATGAAAAGTGCTATGGGTGGTTCGGAGTATGGACAGTCTAGCAGAATATCGAAAATTCCTCACATATTGTCCATTATTTTGCGCAGTAATCAAAGATATTCCTCCCGAATAGATCGCGGTATGTGTCCCTATTAATATTTCAAACTTTGCTTTGACTGTTCCTGTTTAAAGTAATTTGAGGAAAAATTGGAAGAAGAATGCATAAAACACGATGGAATTCGAATGAATTGTTTCTACACGAGGAAGGTCGGGTTTCAGGATATCTTCGAGCAGCAACCTCCCGATGGAGAGATTCATCAATGGATCACGGAAGTATTGTACGTGGTATACTCTCTCTTTCATGCCACTGCAGACACGGCACGTGACCTAAATCCCAAATACTTCCTCGGGGTTTTGTCACGGGCCTGTACAAGCCTGTGTGCAGGAGATGCTCAATGTCTGGCGAGGAACGCCAACCCCTTGTATTCACCCCGTGCAGCTACCTCTTGCACTCACCCCTTGCAAAGCACAACAATGGCAGGGCCACGGGAACGATGTCTGAGAGTTCTCGCGCATAAAAGCCGCCTGGTCTCGTTAAAGTCTGTTGTTCGAGATATTGGCCGTGCATACATTAAGAATAGGCCCTATGATGAACGATCTCCGAGGATCGTGCAACTTTCGAGGATTCCCTGCCTATTATTTGATTATTATTATCGGTGTTATCATTGAATAAAATTATCGAGTATGGTAAATATGTATAACTAAATATTATAGCGACGAATGATGGTAAATAGAGGATTGCCACGTGAAATGAAATTTTCACGTTTTATCACGTAGCTCAGCCTATTTATGTATTTTACAAATCAATCTTTATACGCACAAAATGATATATAGCCGCTCAGTTCACTAGGTTTCACGTAATACGAACTTTTCTTTATGAATTCTCTTTTTCGCATCGACTCGAAGTTATAAGATTACGTTACTTTCCATTTAATTATTTGATTAAAAGTGACCCAATTTTCATATGCATATATGGCGGAAACAAATTTGTGGCAAGGCCATGGTTTGTTGTTCCCCTTTTTTATGACATGCTGGCCTTGCTAAAAGAGATGGAAATGGGACGAGTGTATTTTTCCTGGCGCCACATCATGGTGGCTACTCTGCGCGTATGTAAATGCAATTCGTGCCGCAGCGTGCTCAATTTTGTTTCCCTCGGTTGACATAGCAGTGTCGTTTGTTACTATTTATGGAATTAAATTAGCGATTAAATAGTTTAAGGAGCCGCGACTCGCGTATACAAGAATATAAATAACGTTGCTTTGAGTTCTGATATGAGGAATGAATTTAAGTTATGAATATTCAATTGCAATTTTTTTCGTGGAAATTTCTTGAAACAAAAAAGGAAAGAATCGATGACCAAACACCTTTAAATAGCGCCGACATCATAACATCATAAACAGAAGAACAACTGCCGTCCAACGGAGAAGATATGGAATTCTAAATACAAGTCTCTCGTTGGGAAATACGAACCGGAACAATTTTCTTTCGCAGACGAGACAAAAGACGACGGGTAATTTCCAGTTGACTTCGTGCGCTGCCAACGACAAACGGGTTCGCATAATTTTCGCGTGCAGCGCGTGGCTTGTTCGTTTTTTAGCCGCCCGCAATTATTGTTCTCCGGCACTGTGCCACAAATTTTCTAGCCGATTACGCGCGATTATGCACTACAAACCCGGCGTCGCCGTATTTTCGCAATCACGCCTACTGTCCACGATTTCCATCTCAATGAAAATCATCGATATTGTTATTGGGCAGTGGGAGGGTGTTTTCGCACTAGCGTTTCTAAAAATGGATTAAACTCGATGAATCAATACATAGTTTCGTAGGACGTCGATAATTAATTACAAGCTTAAAGAAAATCTTCGAAACGTTCAGGAAATAAATTTTCCATCCGAGATAAATACGAGAAGTCGATCTTTGTTGATTTTTACATTTTTCCCCGCTAATGGGAAGTATTTTAATACGAAACACTGACTTGTCGCAATTTTCATCTGTGTGATCCTCATATACAAGAGAAATGCAAATTTACATAGAAGCCAAGTTTCATGAGTAATTAAGGAAGTTTTTAATTGGAAGAAAATGGAAAACCATGGAGTAAATGCTATTGAAACGATTAACAAGCTAGATAATATGATTATCAGGTCGCGGTGCGTGTACCCTCATCGCCGGGTGTCCCTGATACAAGCCCTTCTGCCTGGTGGAAATGAGCTGGAACAACGGCATGTATATCGGCCGCGCATAATAGAGTTATTGTAACGAGTGGTCGCGGCGGGCTACGGTGTTATTCGGCGTTATTCGAGGGCTGGTAAGGGAGGTGCGATCATAACATAACGCATGGGAATGTCAACGGGTTGCATTAATCGTGGCGGACGAGCTGCGCCGGCTCCATTTTATTGAATTATATTAATCCATTATAATACGCCGAGGTGGATTTATCGCGTTGCCGCTAGCCATTATTCCGAACGAGAGATCGGGCGCGACCGTAAAATTAGACTATCGAAACGTTGGCGGCAGTTATCGGTTGTAGCGCGATTACGTTCCGAAGAGAGCCCGATTAACGTTATCGATGTTTGACGTATTGTAGGAAAGGGGATTACCTGTAGTCAACGAACATTACACCGTTCACCACGCATACTCTCCCCTAACGTTCTCTTTGTTGAATCGCATTCGCAAATCGCTGTTTAATCGCGGCTTCATACGAGCGGTGAAACATTAAGCGCGTCACTGCTCGCCATGTCATGCTTCTTTAGATCGAGGTACCAGAGCTTTGTACAATTTTCATTTCGGATCGCAAATGCGAGTTCTAAGAATTGTCTCTCCTCTTTTGTTGCGCTACTGGGTGAAATATGAGTTTCATGATTCGATATTAAACAATATTTTATTTGATACAAGGGAATTGGGAAATAAAAAGGGAAGCGGTGAGTTTGACGAATCATAAATTGTGCTTCGAAATGCGTATTTGATTTTGTAAATGCCGCGGCATACTGCGAAAACCGGGTTTATTTCCCAACAGATAGTGAATAAATATTAATTATCTGCTATTGGCCGAGCAACGTACACGTTACGCTCGTACGATTGTATGAAAATAACGCGCGCCGCATTAATTTTCGCTTCGGTCTTGTGTATCTGTGTAGCATATTGGGTTGTACGTTCAATTTCTCACAGGATATATCGTAAATATATTCTTCAAGTTCTGCTTGTCTTTTTCCCTTGCCATACGAATGGTTCCTACATATACTATTCTACTCGATGTCGAAGTATCTCTACAATGTTGAAACCGAATAACATCACCAGTTTGTTTCTGAATAAAGAAAATGATATATACTATGGGCCTTGGTACATTCGAGATAATCGTAATGGTCGTTTTCATTCAGAATTACCCATCAAACATACTGGTAAAGACACCATGTATATGAATTTATAAAATGCAGCACTCGGTTAAGGGAAGAAACGCGCAAGAAGAATATACAGGAAATGTTGGCCGTAACGACTCGTAACCAAATAAGACGTGGCATGCATTATTGCATAGGATTCCACGAAGTAATAGAACGCGTAGCAGCGCGCATAACATGATACACGCTGCATGTAGAACACAGAAGTCGCGCTATCATTTATGAAAGTTGGAACGAGGGTTGCAAGGAGCAAGCAGAAGACGAGCGCGGTCGCTTCAGAGACGTCGAGTCTCAATAATTCCGTTCACGGAAAATAAATGGTCGCTTAACGTACAACGGACGTATAAGTAATTCTCGAGTTCCATTAACGTTAAATCCAGAAGATCTATTGTCGCTGCTATTTTACCGTTCGCGCGTTTCTGCCGCATAATGAATGCCCTCGCAGAAACGAGACAATAGGGTGTAATTTAGTAAACGGCCGAGGTTCGCGTGACGAGCATGGCCCGGGAGGCCGTTACAGTCAAGCTATACCGACGAAATTGAGACGTATTCCGAATGGATTGCCGACTCCCCGCGCCGAGAAACGAGCGTTTCCCAGGAGCGTCTCCGCTTCCTTTCCAGTATATTTACCCGGTTCCGAGCTATTTTGTTCGCCTTCCTTCCAGAGCGTGGGTCAAGAAAATGGAACCATTCCAAATCAGATTACACCATACGTCGGGCATTTAAAACAGTTTCCATCATCCTCGTGTCCTTTGGCGGAATACCGAGGATTTTACGAGCGCGACAAACAGCTTTAATACAGAGACATTTCCGATATTCGAGCTTCTGATCATACTCATAGCGAAACCTAAATCAATAAACATGCCAGGTATATGTAGTCAGTTTGCTACATTTAATTGACAATTGAATATTTTTGTAAAGAGTCTTTCATGTTCTAACAATTTTTCCAACATATTTGCGATGATATCTTCGAGTGTTACTATGCTAGTTCCTTTCCTTTTGCTTTCTTCAATAACCGACGTATTTATATTAGATATAGTAGATTTAGTGAACGTGATAATAAAAAAAGTAAGACCAAGGATCGCACTTGATAAAGAACAACCTTCTTTATTAATAAATTACCAATTAACGAAATCTTCGTACAATTCTATTTCGGAAATTCCGAATAACATCAAAACCTTATGGAATGTCCTTTACGGGACCGTTGGTAGAATGATTCTATGAAATGATTTGGGAAAATAGAAGGAGAAGGACAGAGAGACAAAAAGACAGAAATGGAGAAAGGAAGAGAGGAAGAAAGAGGGGGAAAAAAGAGAGAGAGCGTGCGAAATTCCAGTCGGTCGATGCACGTCTCGAGTTTGCTGTTTCTTAACAAGCAAAAGAAAAAAATGGTGGGTACAATGGGAGGAACGAAAAGTCGGGGGCAAAAACGCGGAACAGTAGAGGCGGTAGTGGTTAGACGGAAAAAAGAGTAGGAATGATATCGTCGGTCGGATAGAGGATGGCGCAGTGGCGAGACTCGGATGCCTGGCTCACTCTAATACAATTGCTTCTGCAGCAAGTTTCTCGTGTGTAGAATGGCGGGCTGAGCTGGCTATAGAGGTCTGGCCTTTTCTCCACGAACGATGCTCGTTGCATCGTGACTCGAGGTATCTTGCCAGAAGTGCAGTTACACTGCACGGTCTAACGGCGTGCTGCACTCCTTATTAATAGGTGCACTTGGAGAACTGTGCACGCCACCGCCGGACTCCGGTAGCCTAGTCTGCCGAGCGAAAGGTTAACAATGGACCTGTACCAGTCGGAATAGAGGAGGGCTCAATGGTTCTCGCCATTATTTATAACACATCGTTTGAGCCGAGAAATGGCCAGAACTCGCAAGTAAATCGTTCTGTCGTTTATTAACGTTATCCATGAATTCATAGCACCCCGGTGTTTGATGAATTTGCGTGCCACTGACGCGTCACTATTATTTCTCTCGATTCACCGCGAAATCCCGTTTATGGAACGCCGCTAGTTTTTGCTCGTGAAGTATTTGTGGAATCATTCTGAATGGAACGTTAATTAAGAAGGGAATAACGGACTCGATTTACTCTTGCTTTTTTATTCAGATTTTTTGTGATTCATCGTATTTACATGACACGCTAATAAAACTCGTGCCACTTGATGTTCAAGGCATGCACAGAGAGGATTGGAATGAAACAGATTCCAGGGATATTGCCTTCAGATATTCATTAATCCTTTTCGTCGAGCAATCTCTCTCGCCGGGGTGCCGTAATACGGTTTAACCCGGCGGTGGTCCAATTTATTTTAACAGACGTACAAACCGCCCGCGCCTGTAGCTGTACTTACTGTCCAGACCGGGTCTCGCAGCGGGGTGGCTTCTTATTAATAGCTGTGCTTAGAATCTGAAGGTCCCTTGTAGCACCTTGTACCTTTGCTGGCGTTAACAATAGGTACCGGATGGAACGGTATAATGAGAGGCCACCAGGGCCAATGGCAGCGTTACCGAGAACTTACGTAACAAAGAGAGCGATTTACAGGTCAATGTTTCAACAGAATTTCACTAGAAAGTCTATTATCGACGGAGACGTGTCAGAAACAGGCTGCTTCGTCTTTATTATTCCAACCAATTTATCAGATTATTCTGACGCTTGTGTAACTTAATGCCACATAATACACCCCTCGGTATATCAATTTTGATAAGTTATTCAAGTTTTCGTTATGCGAATTCGATTATGGCTGGTTTTCGTCTACATGAATTTCATTTATTTGAACGCAATTTTAGTTAGAGTTCGATAAGAGATTTCTGCACTATACTTAAACTAATTGACAATATCGGAAAGTACAAAATCTCTCCTTTCAAACACCGTTTGAGTTATTTCAATACGACCATTCGTTTCTGAGATATAGCAGTTCAAAGTGAATCATAACTTTTGAAAGTTTACTCAACGCCATTGATCTACTTCAGCTCAATGCCACTGACGTACCTCAAGCACCTGTGCGCTGGTCAGTGACAGACATTGAATCAGCATTTTTTTTTATTACTACTATATACGACGCACGCGTTTTCAGGAAAAATGTGGGTCACGTCGTTCTGGCTCCGATTGATGTGCTTTTTTGCGCGCGCTTTGAACGTTCAGCTTCGAAGCACTATAACTCGAAAATCGTTTAAGATACCGATGCGAAACACGCGACAATTTCGAGAGTAAGTTTTGTTCTACATTTCCTGGGTTTCTTTGTTTTAAAATTTTGTTTCTTTGTGGATATATACGCTCAAAATTATTCTTTCTTATTATTACGAATAAATTGGTTCATTTGTAATCGGTAATATTTCATTCGTTTTATTAATGACTTTGTTACCGCTGGATAAGAAAACCTATTGGTATCGTCCACTTATGTCATGAAATTCAAAAATTAATAAAAAGTGAAGTTCATTAATTAGGTTTCTGAGAGACTCATTTTGTGATTTACATTTTATGACATTGCATTTTATATAAATCGATATAAAATGAAAAAAATCTTCTTATTTAAGAAAGTCATTTTTTACTCTTTACTTAAAATAACAATGAAAGACGTGCCCTATATATAGTTCATAGGATATAGGTGGCGTGAGTTGAACGAACTCTCAGAGTTAATTACGCTTGGTAATTGCAACTCGGGTCTCAGGGCACTGTTAATGTGCAAGTTTTGCAGGAATATTCTTTCACGAGCTTTGAATCACGCCGCTTTCAGGCTACTTCTATATACCGGCGTCGTATGTTTCATCGCCGTGTCGGTTCTTCGTCGTCCGGCTCGACACGCAATTTAATTCGACAGCGTTTGTCACCCGTTCGAAAAATCCAATCAGGTAGTTACTATTTGTTGTTGCCGGATTTTTACTCGCGGTCGCTATCATAAATTTTTATTAATTAGACGTGGAATTTGAGATATGCGATTTAGCTCGCGAAACATCGAGTATTATTCGAGTTAATGAGAAATTGTGTTTCATAGCTTTTGCAACTGTAGTAAATTTAGCAATTGTAAGGAACAATTACAAGGTTTTGTAACGAACGATTGAATCGTGTAACCTCTTACACGAGCTCGACACTATTTGTACTAGCGATTAAACCTATTTTTTTTTATCAGAGTAAAATAAAAATGTGATTCCTATTCGTTTTTCGAGATTTTAATAAATGGGACATCTCTGATTTCTCGTTTCATCGTGGTTGGAATTAATTGCTCATAGGTTGAATGATTCAGTATAGACTCGCATTGAAGCGGGCATTATTGAAGCGAGCAATTCGATATATCCCCGAAGCGGATTGTTTTGGTTTCGACGTGCCAGATCGGAACTGATTGACGCTCTGGGATGTACTCGGCCTGACCCGGAGTTAATTACGGAACCTAAGCGAGCCACAAGCTCACTCTAAGCTGCTCCGACCAAGTTCCCATTATAATTAATTAATTAGCCGTATGAGATGTGACTTAATGGATAGTCCACTGTATACACTTGAAATACCATTTGGTTTGATTGTCGGTCGAATAGGTAATTACCTGTATGATTATGGTATCTCATCATTGATGCATCAGACGCGAAGAAAATCTTCGAGGATTTATCAGAAAATTTTCTCCAAAGGAATGAAGTTGCTTCGATCTACATTTCTATAATTTACACTTGGTACTTACCAGAGTAATGGCGTCTTTGATCGATGGGCTAAACGTCTCGAAAGGGCGCTCGATAAAGCTATTAGCATGTAATGGAATTTATTCCACAAACGCTAGCTAGATTATCGTTCGATTGAATCTTGATTGGGCCATGTCTGCAAGGTGATTGAACCAGCTAGTGTAAATTCAGCCTCAGTGTAGCGTATCTTCGTGTCTGTCAAGGCAAGTCTCAATAGTCGAAACACCGGATAAGGGCGTTTAACGTTGATGGGCAGTAAGGTGAAGACGATCGATAGCTTTGGTGTATTTTTATTAACCGAAAGCCTATGCTATAATAAAGAATGCTATGTGTATACATATCTTCTATCTATATACAATAAATCCATCTTCCACAATGTCACCGTATAACACAGTTGGCAACTCGAAACCGATTCTCCGTTCTCTCGTTTCTTGGCAGGAGTGACGCGCCACTCGGTCGCGTTTATTCGAGAAAATTCCGTATGCCGGACGATTGACGACACGCGGTGGATACACGAGAGTACAGATATAAAGGGATAGAGAGAGGCATAGGGAGAGAGAGAGAGAGAAAGACAGACAGAGAGAGAGAGATAGACAGAGAGAGGAAAGTGAGACAGCCGCGGCAGTTAGGATTTTTCCGGTAGCGGTGGACGCTTATGGAGAAAAAATACCTTGAACGAACTCGCGTCTTCTAAAAGACCGCCCTCTTAATTAACTTTAGTGCTGATCGTCGGGACTATCGATTAGAGTAAGTGTAATATTGCTTGCGCAGCACTAGAAGGACGAGTATCCTCGCGGTATATTACGAGAGCATCGTCAGTGTGAACATCGTTTCTTCTGTTTAATTCGCGATATTTTATATGCTATTATTTACAAAAAATCCTCACGTATCGTACACATAATATATAATACGAGCATCGAAATGACGGGAATACTTTTTGGAGGATGGTGTGATTGTGGATGTTTGGTGAAACGGCGTTTAAAAAATCAGTCTTCCTAGGAGAGATTCGAATGTTTCAAAAGGGGTCGTTTACATCGTTGTTCGGTTCATACGAATGGTCAAGAAGGATCGGTAATTTGTCTCCTTTTGTCCGCTTTTGTTTCTAGAAAAAAGGGCCAGAGTCGCTTGTTGTCTTTTTTGTTTCTCGTTACTGAGCAATACATTCGCAAGTCCTTTGAAAAGAATTGTATCTCTTTTCGACCCGCTTCGAATATCTTTTTGGCACGTGTTCACGGTCTCGTTTTTCATTGTCAGATCCATTCACGCACGCGGATTAACAGACACATCACGACGATCCGCAGAAATAAGCGACCAATCGAGACTCCTCGTTAAAACCTATGCGCGTCAGTTTTGGCACTTTCCTTAATTGAATTGCCTGCATCGATCATTGACGCCCCGCTCGATCTAGTATTTAACGGATTCCTTCTAAAACTGAGCAACCTATATCCGAGTCGTGCCCGCAAACGGGACTAAAAATTAGCGCCATGTTGACTCGTTCTTCGACGCTTCTTTTTCACAGGACCTAATCATCGTTTCCATGATCCTGACTAGCCAAAGATACCTACACAGCTGGGTGAGTTCTTCATTTCGATTCCACGGTGCTCAGCCTCTTTTCGAGACTCCTTTGGCTTGTGCTACGAGTTCAACGGAGTGGTGCCGATATTGCTGATGAAACTGGGACACGCGTTGTCCGCTCTGTCTCCGCTTTGCAACGAGAAATGCCTGTAGGACATGTACGCTTGCGGATTGGACGAAAGTGGCTGGTCTCTCTTCTCGGTGGACCTCTGCTTCTTCATCTTCATGTAACCTAACACGGATATCAACACGATGAACACCACGAAGCCCATACAACTGCCAACTATCAGACCCAGTCTTCTGGTCAATATGTTCGCCAGACTTCCTCGGTCGCTCATTGTTCCGTCGCCGACGATTGAATCAGGCGCGTCTAGGGTTCTAACCTCCGTGCACTGACTGGTGAGCGAGTTCACCATCGCGGGACGGGCCGAGCTCTCGATCACGTCGTCGTGAGAAGCGTTCCATTGCCAAGAGCCAATGTCCTCTGGGATTGACGTGCCCCAGCTGCCCAGTCCCAGCACGCAGATCAGGTACCGGGTGTCCGAGGCTAACTTTGTCAGCCTCACCGAACGTGCTTTAGGATCCAACAGCTTGCCTCGCACCTAGAAGTTGTATCGAATGGGAAAATTTAGTAATTTATTTTGCAATAAAGACTCGGACTACTAACAAGGGGTATTTGTGACTGATACACTAATGTTTGTCATCGTTTATGATTTAGGAACATTTAGATACAAAGATGAGTCGGATAGAAGGATTGCAGGTGGATTTTTTAAGTCAAGAATATCTTACACATGGTGCAAGAAATAGTGATTCGATACTAGTCGATGTGAATGTCTTCCTAATAGATTCTATATTCGTAAGAGAAACTCGAATACAGCGGTTACAAGAAATATATCAGGGTAAAGCACAACGTACAGTCCTCAAAAAGATTTAGAAATTATACGGTGTCTAAATGTGTGTAGTAAGAAGGAATTCAAATATCTCTGCATGATTTGTCGAGATTTTTATGCGAGCGGAGAATAAAGACGTACGGTTACCTGGCAATTTATGGGATATTCACAATAGAACAATACACAGGGAGAGAACGTACCTCATCGACGTTGTCCAGCGCGTGGTAGGCCACTTGGTAGCCATGAAGGCCGGAGTGGTTTCTGCTTTGCCAGGACACGAGGACCGAGAACGGTTGGATGTCCTGAATCGCGAGCTTGAGAATCAACGGAGCGGAACAGAACTCGTGGGGGTCGAGATCCAGGAAAACCAGACCTTGCAATTCCGGCGGCTGTTGGCACTTGAGGAGACCGTCCTCTACATCGCCGACCCCGACACCGTTTCTTCCGCGACCGCGACCACCTCCTACTCCACTAACCAGCTTCTGGTGGTCCCTCAACCATTCCCAAAGCTCTTGAGACTCGCAGCCGCAGACCAGAGGATTCTCTGCGGGAAGCGACGCGAAACTTAGATGTTAGGAATTGCAGTTGATAAAAGAAATACAATAAGATCATAGAATAGAGCAAAAATCTATTTCTTTCAGTTTGATAATTTTAGATGAAATACATTGAATATCTGACTGGACTGGATACTTTGGTGAGCAATTGTATGTTAAAGCAAATTGTCTGTGCTTTATTTTTATGTTTTATTCCATTCATAGATGATATCACACGAATTGATATTATTTTCGTGTTTTTGAAATTTTGTAAATGTAAAGAAAGTTTGCTTTGTGAATATGTATAGTATAGGAATCACACGATAGAGACACGAACACGATCATAACAGAGCAAGTTTGACGGAGAACTATGAAAGCATTGATTGAAGACAGTACGTGAACAGAACTGTGTGTTGCACAACTGTGTGCCGATTAAATTTGAAAATCTTTGATAGTCGAAACAGAGCAGGATTAGGGAAGGTAGACGACAGACATTATACCGTAAGGGACCAGTTTGCAGACTTGAGAAGAGAGGATGAGAGAGAATGGTAGAGTGTGTTTGATTGTTCAGATGTTGAGTATCGATTCGAGGCGATTGTACGTGACCAGCGATATGATTGGATTTCTAACACTAGTAACTCTATTTGGATCGATAGCGTATAGAATTATTCTCTCTGCGTTTAGCTGGTCGCTCGTTCAACAGAAGTTATGCGAGCAAATAAAACATTGATACTCCACATTTTTCTCTTATTTTCTTAAGCGTCATTGGACAATTTTTTAACCCATATATAGACGTTAGCTCGAAATGTAATTTAAATTGTTGGATGAAATAATCCGAAACGAACTATCTCCGATCATTATATTACCTTCGGCGCGTAGGCTCCGAATCTGCGTCTCGAGAGGCCTGAACGCATTCAACGGTAGATTTTCCAAGTAATTTCTACTGAGATCCAGCAATCGTAGCTTCTTGAGCGGTCTGAACGCCTCGCTGGAGATGGCGTTGATCCAATTACCATAAAGATGCAGCTCCACCAGGCTGACCAAATTCTTGAACGTCACCTTGCCCACAATACTGATCTGATTGTACGAGAGGTCCAATATCTGTAAGGACTTCAAGTCCTCCGGGAACTCGTCCAGCTCTTTCAGTAGATTGTGGGTCAGATTCAGGATCCTTAGATGCTCCATCCCTTGTAGCCTCTCTTTCGGCAAAATGTCCAAGTTGTTGGTTCCCAAGTGCAGGGTTAAGAGGTTAGGCAAACTTCTAAATGCCCCTGGTGACACCCTCGATATGCAATTCTGGCTCAAATACAAATGCAATAGAGCAGGGAACGCCTCGAAATCTTGCGACGTTACTATACTGAGATTCGTGCCTGATATGTGCACTTCTTGAAGAAATGGGTATTTCGCTTCCGAAGGGAGAACATGAATCCTATTCAAGGGATTCCTAGTCAAATTCAACCAAGTTAGCATAGGAAGATTCTGGCCGGATAACGCTACAGCTGGAATTTGTCTGAATTTATTCTCAGAAAGATCCACCTTGCGAAGTGTCGAAGAATGAGCAAAGAAATTTGCAGGAAGAGCGTTTAGATGGTTATGACTGAGGTCTACGGAGGTGAGACACGATAGGTTGGCCGTGGCAAAGCCGGACATTGTCTCGATTCGATTGTGGCTGAGGTCCAATTCCCTCAGGTGTTTGAGGCTAGCGAAACTGGCCACGTCCACGTTCACGATCTCGTTATTGGATAGCGTGAGGATCTCGAGGTTCAAGGCATTGGCCAAGGCCGAATACGGAATGTCCTGGAACCGATTGTGATCCAATTTAATCTCTCTGAGAGACACGAGTCTGTCGAAGATGCCTGGAGGTAGATTCCGCAGGTTGTTTTTGTTTAAGTGCAATCGGGCCAGGTTTCGATTTAATACGAAGATGATTTCCGGTAACTGAGAGATCTCTGCTCTATCGACATACAATTCCTGTAGAGATGGCAGGCCGTTCAAGCTGTGATCTGAGATTTGACTGAAGTTATTCCCAGATGCGGCTAGAGTTCGAAGGCCTGAGATGTGTAGGTTAAACAAGGCAGGAGCTGTAAGGTGATTGTCGTCGAGGTTTAAATCGGATAAATTATTAAGTCCTCTGAAAGCTCCGCTCTCTATACTTATAATAGAACAATTCTTCAAATTCAACGTTCTGATCGGTAAATCTTCTTGAAAGATGGCGTCGTGAAGGACAGTTAGATGATTGTTCGCCAAATCTAGGACTTTCAACTTCTTCAAAGCTGTCAGAGCGTACGGATCCAATCGCCTAAGACCGTTGTCCTGAAGATACAATTCTTCCAGTTCATGCAATTCGGAGAACGTCCGTGCTGTAATATGACTGAGTTTGTTCATGCTCAGTTCAAGGAATTTTAGAGCTTGCATGGGCTGAAAGGCGCCGTCCTCTATCCTGGATATCGAGTTATTGGTCAAGTAGAGTCTCTCGACCAGCAGCAAATCCCTGAACAGCGGCGCCTGCAGGTGTGTCAATTTGTTATGACCGAGCCACATGATCCTAACCGATGCTTGGCCACGCAAAGAGTCGTTGTGCAACACGGCCAGGCCGTTACTATCCAATTGAATGGAGACCAGTGAACTTCCGCCGGACGTGGATTCCGAAGCGGATAACTGGAACACGTCTCCCAGTACGGTAAGCTGATTACCTTGCAGATTGACGTGTTGAAGACTGTGCAAGGTCCTCAACGCGCCTGTTTCCATGTCGGTGATTGCGTTGTTCTGTAAATGGAGCTCGAGTAACGATGGAAGGGGCGAAAAAACACCCCGTTTCACCTCGGTGATGTTATTGTCCTGCAACCGTAACTCCCTCAGTTGATGTAATTTTAAGAAAGTGCCCGGTTGAAGCTCATGGATCTTGTTACCGTCAAGAGACAGCGAGGAAAGGTTCTCGCAGTGTTCGAGGAATTCCAGCGGCACCTTTTCGATGTAGTTGTTGCTCAGATGCAATTGGGCCAATTGGGTCAGACTGGTAAGACCCCTGCCATCGATTCTTCTGATGGCGTTCTGCTGAAGATAGACAACCGCCAGGCTCACGCTGCCGATAAACGCGTCACCAGGGATTTCTAGAATATTATTCTCCGCTAGGTAAAGCTCACGTAATTCGGGCAACCTGGCGAACACTCCGCCGATGTAGTGGATGTGATTATTGCTCAGCTCGATGTTGCGTAATCTTTCGTTCCCCTTGAACGTCGCCACGTCGAGGAACACAATCTTATTATAGCTCAGGTCAATCGATTCTAGTTCCTTGAGCGAAATAAATGCGTCTTTGTGGATAGTTTCTATGGAATTGTAATAGAAGGATAGAGTGTGTAAAATTGGACACGATCGCAGGCAATCCTCGGACAGTTTCTCGAAGTTGTTGCTACTTAAGTCTAGGATCAACAGCGCGCTTAATAGACTATAGCCGTCGTCTGGTAGCTCGGATATTTCGTTCCAAGCGAGTCTCAGAGAGGCGAGGCTCTCTAACCTTCTTAATGGCGCCATGGGAAACAGCTTTAGCTTGTTTTCCGTTAGATCCAGATCACTGAGACTGTCTTCTAGTCCTGCAAACGCGTATTCCGAGATTTTCGATATTTGGTTGCCCTTTAGAGTCAGCTTCATTAGTTTTAATCCGTAAAAGCAATAGGATGACAGGTCTTGTATTAAATTGCCTTCGAGATCCAAGGCTGCTAGTTTACGAAGGTCAGCCAATGATTTCTGTGGCACGTGGAGCAAACGGCTTGAAAGTAGGGCCAAGGATTCTAAACTGTCTTTTAGATTTGTAAATGCGCCCTCGCTGATTTCTCGAAGGGACGAATGCGATATTTGTAGATGCCTGATCTGAGAACCAGGCGGGAAGCAGCCGTCCTTCAGTTCCTCAACGGTTTTGTCCAACTCGTAAACGCTCAACGACTGTACCATCGTGCCTGTTCCTGGAAACGGTCGTAAAAGACACCGCCATTAATTTCATTAAGTCGCGATAACGCGGAATTTAGATTTGACAGCATTGGTCGGCCGAATGTTCGTTCGCAGTTTATAGGGAGAGTAAAGGATAATGACGTCGTTTGAAGATGTTGTTCTTACTACGCTGTTATTATGTTACCTTTTCGCTACGTGCGATCGTACGATAATATTTTACTTTGAAACAAGATACTAGCGCATTAGAATCAGGGTACTGACTGACTTTACAGCGTGATTCAATAGCAGCAATTTAAATGGTTGAATGTTTGCCTAATTGCTTCTTTTTAGAAACTTTTTCTATGTTTTACTATTGTTTTACTATGTTTTACTATGATTGTTTTACTATGCAGATAACATAGTAATTTAGTAACTAAAATTTCTTGAAATTTTGACATTTTAGTAGTCTGATTCGTCTTTGCTTAATGAACTATACATATATGTACGACAAAAGTTATCAGCTGATTTAATCACGGCACAAGAAACAATTTAATTGCTTCTGCATCATATTTTCCATTGTTGTGACCCGCATTAGTTAATGGTTTCAATTTTGCCGTTTAGTAGTAGTTCGTAAAATAATATAGGCTGTGTTGAGAACAAAACAGAATTATTATGAACCATTTACGTCATTATTGTTCGATGACCTGCGGCGACTGCAAATTTCTATCCCTCAGGAAACACGGTGAATTTATAGTAGGTGCTCGACGTATTAACAATCAGTTAGCTGTTTTTGAGGACTACATTCGTCAGTGAAGAGATGGCAATATTTTGTGTTATGACATATTCATATGAAAACATCCATTCCATTACAACTTAAGTTTATGTGTGTGTGACGAGTATACTCGTCATCGCTTACTTTTTTGCGATATATTTTAGATACACACACTTCAAAGAGGTCGCAACAGCTAACCGGTTAATGGAGCTGCAAAAATGTAAACATTACGATTCTAAGAAAGAAACATTTGTTGCTTCGATAGCATCGCTATTGAATCAGCCGGTACGTGACCTCGTCAAGAACTCGAAACGTTTACGCGCTGTCGCCGCGGCGTAGTGGCCCATTAAACCCTAATTGATCCGTTATACAGGGCTCGCGCCCGCCCCCGACAAATTGGTTACATTGTTATCTTGATTATAATAACAATCTCTCGCAGCGTGTTGGCGACGTGTTTCGATGCAGCTCGTTTTGTTAACGAATGAAAATTGAACTGCGAGGCGGACAATATCGAAAAAGTTTCTCCGACGGAACTTGCATTACCCTTTCCCATGTTCTTCCGCGTAGAGCCCCGTGACGACAGTTCATGGCGTTTGCATTAGGTTCTCAGCCAGTGTACTCACCGGACGCGCTCAGAACGCTTAAGAGAGTGCTCCTCAGGGTCTCCTCGGTGGCTCCGGCGCATTCCAGGAAAAGCCCATCCTCGAAATTGTAACAGGGACAACCGGGAATTGTTTCAGGAGGCGGGCACTCAGCTATCTGGCCGGTAGTTCCCGTTGACGCAAAATTCTGGATCAGTAGAAGCTGGAGAATCAGCCTGAGGACGCCTCGCGTTGGGACGTTGGAAAGTCTTCTTCGTCGCTCTCGAGATCTCGACATCGCGTCGCTGTGAGCTTCTCCGCTGGCGGACGATCTTCCTGAAACGATACAATGCAGAGAAAATTGTTCAGATCGCTCTCTTTCAATTTACTTTTTCATGGTTTCGGCGTTGTGATTAAAATAGCTTTAAAAAGAGTTTAAAGTAGGCCTCGGGTTGATTGTGATTGGAAAAAGGTATTCTAAAGTCCTAAAGAATATCTGCGAAAAAGAGAAAATTTCTTTAGAAGCGAGGTCCTTTGGAGTAGCCTGTATATCGTCAATTATCGCGATCGATGCAGCGTTCCGAACGATAATGAACCAGTCCGATAATAAGAGTACCGTCTCTGCCTCTTTCACGGTATTTTTTTTCCTCTCCGTTCTTATCTGTCTTCGACATCGTCATCAGACTGGAAAATATTAAGAAGAGTCGAGAAGAGGAACTACCATTACGATGTCTTCGTGTTCTGTCTTTTAATTATTACGAGCCTGAATGTCTCCTGCGCAACGCGACTGCGATTTAATAATCTTCTTGTTAGCTTAATGATAACGTCACTCCTTATCTACTCTCGTTGACATTTTCGGAAATTGTACATCTTCGCTAGTGGATCAGCGAACTTTACGCACGTCTTTCTTGTTATTTACTTGGCGTTAAAACGATGCTAACAACGAACCCCCGTACTCGTCGTTTCTTGATAATTTGCGAGCTTTTTCAAGGAAGAAATCTCTAGCTTCAAGCACGCAGAAGATTCAAAAGTTTCGGAAAATATAGGTAGAAAGAAAAAAGATTTATAAAGCGAAACAGGGTGCCCGTCAGACGACAGGATAAAGGTAAATCAAAAAGCGGATAATTATAGCGGAGCAGGCTAATGATTTTTATCCAGCGCGTCGTGTTGCAGCTTCTACTAATTAAACGCTAATTAGCTAATGTAGGGTGGATTGTCAGAATCGAAAGGGGATGGAAGAGGGGACAAAGAGAGAGAGAGAGAGAGAGAGAGAGAGAAAGAGAAAGAGAGAGAGAGAAAGAGAAAGAGAGAGAGAGTGAATATAGCCGCGGTATCTTAACACGCGTTTCCGCTGGGCTCGATCCGTTGTTAATAATTTTGCAAGGAAACGTTCTATCAAGAGAATCATTTAAATAGTCACCCGCAGCGATGTTGTCGATGATTTTTAACGAGTTCCCGTCTGTGTGGCGTCCGGTTTTCATATAGCGGAAACACACGATTCATTTATCGTGTTGTTCTCGGTTCTCTTCCTTTCTACACGTATTTATCGCAGGATTAACATTTACTTGAAAGGTTTAATAGAATAATAAACTACTATGTATTATAAACAAGTAATATGGCTTACTATAACGATGAACGATCGTACATACAGTTGTACAAATATTATAATTCGAACATGTTAGACAATTCTCAGAATTCAATGATTCCACGGTAGAAACGTTATTCAATTAACGATGGAATCGTTTAGATTTTCTGATATCAATTGGGAATTCCACGAAACTTTCAAAATTATTAAAAAAGTGCCATTGATAGATGGTTTAGAAGCTAGTTCATTCGTGAAAAATGGTGTATCTACCTTCTATCCTCTTTGTCTTGTTCGTATGAACGAAATACGAATATAGACGAGATAATTAATATAACTGTATAACTGTAATTATATAACAATAATAATAACATAACGGTATAAATGTAATTAATATTTCTTAATTACTATGTTGTTACAAAAGTTCCACTCTCGATTCAGTCGCTCTTAATTCTTGATACTTTTCCATCATCATTCACCATCCGTCACTTTCTCATCGATCACTGTGTTAAGCAAAGTTTGTTCCTATGTGGGCCTCTCTCGATTAAATAATTTCTGGCTTTCCTTGCCCGATTTGCCCGTTATAGATCGCTTGTGCGCCGTTAATGTATCACATAAATAGCAATCTTCCGGCGTGCCACGCAGTCGGGATACGCGGGTTTCCGCGCGAGACACATTCTGAATACAGCGATTTCCTGTAATAACAATCGTGGAATTATGCATGCCAACTGCGTAGACCGCGGATCCGAGGCTCATTCCGTCGCATCTGGTGCATGGATCATGTCTGGGACCTGTAAGCGAACGACAGGTGCAATCATGTACCTGAAGATATCGGGAAATCTTCTGGAATATGGAAAAGAAATGGAAAATGGATGGGTCGTATAATAAACCGCGAATTATTCTGTTTACTGGTTTAATCTATACAAGATTAACGCAATATTTCATTTGCGATTGTTTTTTTAGGTAATCTGTATAATTGAATACAGTATGTACGTAAAACGTACTTTTATTATTAATATCAATAAAGGATCGCCGTTTACAATTAGAAGTGCAAGGAACGTATTCGTGTTCTCGTTACTGTTGCCGTTATTTCGTAGTGGAATTGCAACGAAGGAAATTACAAAATACAGACCGCTTCCCAAACCGCGAAATAAGCGGTTCCCGTTTTTATGCAGCTGCAACTGCGAATGGTTTCCCGCGCTTTTTGTGTTTCGACCGCACGAACCTCGGCGGAACACGGGTAGGCCATTTAACGCGCTGAGTGGTTAGGGGTTAGCACCGTGTCGAAAACTCGGCGTGCATATCGTGAAAAAGAGATCCCGCACCGGCACTTGCCTCTATATTGCTCGGAAATTATGCTTCTTGCGTTATAACGAACATTCAGTTTCCTGACTCTGCAAAAAGACCAGAGAAACTCTGTTTCACGAATTTCCTAATGCGGCGCGGCAGGCAAACTTGATGGAAACAGGATCCAGATCGAAGAGAAACGAAAGTTCTTAATCACTTGAAGTAATTTAAATGCGATTTAAATGTACTACGAACTGATAGCTAGGTAAACTAACTGGACAGCACTTTAAGATGTAAACTTGTCAGATACCGCATCAGCATTTAACTTATTGCCTCCTTAAACTCCAAACTTATCGGTGGTTTATAAGCTAAACTTGTCAATTTGTAAGTTTATGCGGGTTCAAATTGTTTCGAACTTCCAATTAGAACTCGAGGGAAGGAAAATCTTCACGCGTTAAGTGCGGTGTTGGTCACTGATGGTTCGACAGTAAACTTTTCGCTTAGATAATGGATAATACATGTATACGTCAGAAGACTTCACCCCGCAAGTCAGAAACTCAGAAAAGACTTTGATCATTTAGAGAAGAAAAAATGTAACTTATAAATTCACCAACCATTAGTTGGTAAATTATCGCGAAGATCTGGGAAACTTTTTCGACACTTTCCTTTTCTTATTATTACATTGTTCTCGATATTCAATTTCAAGAACCGGTGTAAAAATTTTGTCATCCTTTTAGGTTCTTGTAAGTTTCATACAGGATCTAGACTGAATTTCTGCTCTGATCAACGCGAGCTGCAGGAAAACGATGATCGATGCACTGGTACGAACCGGATCATAACTCGTCGTGTACTTGGAACATCTGATGGAAGACAGGCGAGTCGCGGGTGATCGTTCATGTCAGCGGACGCCTATTAGCACGGACACGTTACTTCCATTTCCGGTACCGGTAATAACATCGCGAATTCCTGTCTGCCTTGGAGTATTACTTTGTCGGAGAGAAGTTCTTGTTCCATCGTGGGGCGTGCTACTACGTCGCGCTTGTAATCCTATAAAAGCCGCGTGACGACGCTTCCTTGCGTAAAGGCCACATTTTTACTTACCACGAATGGGCCACACTGCCAACCTCGTTCTCTTATAGCATTCTCTGTTCCGACGACCCCGTTTCGACATCATCGGCCGCATTAGTAACTACGAAAACTTGCCACAAAGGGTAACGTGTAATTTTTTACGAGGAACCCGTACTATTCCCATCAAAAAGTGTGATCAGGCGTGTGTATTTTCTTGTGAGATCGTAATTTGCTGCTGACATAAGGGACTCCCTAGTTTTAAATAGCGGAGACAGAGATATCCTAGTTTTAACCGATGTTTCTTAACAGCGTTTAATTCTTCGTCTTTTCGTTTTCTACGTCCTATTTACTGATTGCAGTTTATTCATGAATTTAAGAAATTCTAAGTTTTCCTTATGTTATCGCAACAATTGATACACAGTTAGAGATCTAATTTGAACTAATCAATGTAGATGTGCTTTGATAAATAAATAGAATAAGTGATAAAAATTAGTGAAATAAATATGAATTACAGAAGGAATTACAGAGAGGAATTAAAAGAATTTTAGAATCGGCTCTGCGGTTTAGAAAATTTGTTATTGGTACATTAAAAAATTATACTGAAAGAAGTTCTTGCAGAATATTTGAATAGAAAAGGAGCGGCGTGTTAGGAGATGAAGTAAATCGCGTTCTTCTCGCAAGAGATTAGACGGAATTAGAATAAGTTAAAATAGTTATAATTAAGTACATAAACTACTTTAAGTTGCAGGATCCTCGAGATAATGGTTTGGAATCTTGTTCTTACGATTCTGAGCAATCTATGTACTAAAGAGATTATAAGTTTGCCTCCTTGTATATAAAATAAAATGCACACAGCTTAACAATCGGAAAATCTAGTTTCCTTTAGTCCAGTCGAATATACAAAACGAAGCTGCAAACAGAATTTTGAAGCAGCTGTTAAAACAGCTGGTCTCGCGTCGAGCTGTGGCTATGGGAAAAAATGACGCTTTCTGGCCTGGTCCTCTGGAATTCAGATTCTGCGGCGCGTTTTACCGTACAACCGTGATAAAACGACAGAAACATTCGGGGAGGTCATGAATCTGTAAAAAAGCGGAAGTTAAAACGCGTTCGGCCGAGCAGAGTTCTCGCAAACGGGCAACTTGGTACCGCTGTCTCGACCATTCTAAATAAAAACCGTCTCGTTTTTCACGACGACGCGACGAACGCGTCTTCGTCGCGTTCGATTCAACTCCACTTCGTTTGGGTTGCCGTATATTTCTTTTATTTTTTCTTTTCCCCACCTCGTTCTCCGTGGTTTTCTTGTTTTTTTCTTTTCCCTCGTCGTTCAACCTCATTCGCGGCGTTGATTGCGATCGCACAAAGCAAATATGAGATAAAAGTATTGTTTTATAGCGCGGTATTGTTCGAGCGGTTCCGACGAGGCACACGACTGTGAAAGCGGAACGAATCAAATTGTTTCGAAACTTCAAACGTTGGATTTCGAACCGGCATGATGCTGAGAAAAAGCCTCAAATTGGTACTGGCACGAGCGAGAAATTTGGAAACGCTTTCAGCTGTTTAAATATATGCCCGCCACGAGTCGCTCGTCGTTTATATTCCTCTCGAAAACTCTGCTTCACAAAAAATCATTTGATGTATCTTCAATATTTGGAAAGGGGCTTGCACCACGCCATCTTCTTGTATTTCTTTTGCCTCTATAGATTACAGAAACTCCAAACAGGAATCAGAGCTACAAAAAGAATGTCTGTAATTTGAAAGAAATATTTTAACGTAATAATAATATAAGATAGTTCAAGTTCTTCGAATCAAGAATATAGTAACTAGCGAAATAAATACCAAGCAAATTGTTCAAATTCCTTTTAGCGCAATATAGTTGAAGTGCAATATAAATTCGATAAAGTTTAGTAATGGAAATTGACTAAAAGAATTGCAAACTTCGGCTCTTAATGGCTTAAATTAAACATGTCGAAAGATATTATCTTAATTGGATCATGAAATAGAATTTCCTTTGAAAATTCTTCCTTCACTATTCTTGCGTGTTATATCAGCCAGTATCAACACGATATTCAGCGACGAAGGGAGGAATTGGTGGGACGATCAAAGATGTATTCACGTGGAAGGGACAAGCTTCGGAGTCGATCGGGAGACGCTTAAGAAACGGCGGTAGCTTCGGGGGATTCTCGAGCATCACTCGCCAGCCAATCGTACGAAGATTAATGTTTAAATTGAAAACGTTCCCTGAATCCCAAGTGATATTCTGCCTTAATCGACCACCTCCAAAATAACCGAGAGTTACACTGTGCAACGTTCGATGGTAAACAGAAAATCATTCGACCAAGGTTCGTCGAGGTTGGATCTTCCGCTCATGCGTTCGACTCAACGCGTAATAGCTCATGTATCCGATGACAGGCATTTGTCAACGAGATCCCCTTCGAGATTTTTTATGGGGATCGGCTCAATGAAGTGTCTTTAAGGGAACGTTATGTTAGGTTTTATGTGGTGAATCGGACGAGATGTGCTTTGGGATAAAGTCAAGGGAAAAGGAGGGACGTGTACAATCAATCACAAAGGCCTACGTATATTTCCTAGATTTTATATATCCAATTTATTGGGAGAAAGCAAAAATGCACTTTCTCGTAGAACTTACGCAAGATGGCTGTGAATTTATTAAACATATTAGTGTATCTTCAAGAGGAAATCGTATTTTGTATCCTTTTACTTACTTTTCTGAATATCGTTGAGATATCGTGTTATTTTTTAAATACGTATTCAGGTAAAATTAATACCGCAAATATTGCTAGAGTTAATGTCTTTGTTAGAACAAATTCAAATTCAACGGATGTACGTAGACTGTAGAATGGATAACGTTGGGAAGAAAATACTTTTTTAATGGAGAGTATATAAATGGAAGAACGAAGAGAATGATAAAGAAGAGGAAGAGGGAGGGAGCGATAAAGAAAATTGAAAATTTCACTCGGTAAAATTATTTTCTCATTTCCTTTGGATTTGCAAACGTTATTCGTTAACCGTTCTACGGCATACGTTATAACGCATTTCTCATTTATGCAGAGAGCATTTAAATGTAGTCAGAGGTTTTGATTTAAAATCAGTAATTAATAATTAAACAGCGGCGTATTTATCGAACACTTGGAAACGGTAGTTAAACTCGCATGTCAAATCGATCGGACAACGCCAGACGCGCGGTCGTATTTAATTCAAGTAACGATAACTGGTACACTGCTTGGCGCATTCGTGCCACCGGATTAAATTACAATTCATATTCTTCAGAAAATAAATTGTACAAATAGAACTGTGTAAACATGAAGCCTCGTCGACCAACAATCCGTCTACAAATCTTGCAATACGGAATATCGGCTACCTGTCCAATCATCCTACCGTGATAAATTCTGTTTATACGCTGCTTAAAAGGACGAAAACTTCGTTCGGACGATTCATTCGACCCGGTGTAGATTCCTATTCCGTAGATATCGCATCAAAAGAAGTCATTCTATCAATAGGTTATCGAGAAAACCACGCGATTTCAAAGAGTGATATTATTTTTTATCGAAAATTAATTAAATGGTGTAACCGAACGATAACTGAAAAGAAACCTCACAGTCCGATCTGATTTCAAGAAGTATTGCATCAATTCTGACCTGACCGGGGCTGTTTCATTTACTCAGTTCGTCCAGGCTTTCTACTTACCCGCCACGCTTTCCTGGCCGAATCGAAACTTCAAAGATCGTCCGATTCCTGGGAGCAACTACTCACGATCAGAGAGATCGACTTCTCGCGGATATTGCTCACCGGTGCATCGGCTTTTAACCGGTTTACCTTGTTCTCTGGTGGTAGAAGGGCAAAGGCTAAGTTCAGTCGGCCCCGGGAAGAAGCTTCCAATTTCCGCGTTCTCGCGTCCGCCTATCCCCTTTCAAACGTTTTCACTTCGCCAGAGAGATCTTTCTCGGCAAGTGACTCCCGAAGAATCTCGGAAACTCGAGGTTTAAGTGAATTCGAACCGCGCCTCGGCTAAGATTACCACCTCCCAATTTCGTTTTTCTCGCGATCCTCCCGTCCTAACGGAGATCGCTCCGAATTCCTCGAACGCCACAGATCCTTTTCTCGGTCGTACAGTTTTTCGTCGTTGCCTTGGAATCACGAGCTGCTTCTTCTAACGAAACTTTTCGTATCTGCGCGAACCATCTATCGAAGCCGGCTGTGTATTCGAACGATCCTCGTAACCGCTGGCTCGAGTCATTCGTATGGAATAGTAGGCTCGATTGGAATAGATCTTGAATCGACAACGGCTGCTGCTTGACCTGAATTGTCGTCAAGATTATGATAGTTAGGAGAACGCCTTTGGAGATCTCTCGATTCACTGGAACGATACTCGAGCAAACCGAGATTAACGATGTTGCTGTACCACTTCTCTCTGATCCTCGGGTTTAGCGACGTCGTGATATCGTACTCCTTTGATTTCGAATCTTGGTTTGAGTTATAGTCGAAAGATCCACACGACCCGAGGAGTTATTTTCGAACAAAGTTTTCTACTGGGTCATTTAGCCGGGTTGTCCGAATTTGATCAAGAAGGACTGCTCGTGTCATTTGTCTGTGGGTTTCCCAAACGCTACGAAACAAGCTTGGAGTTCGGGTATAATTGCGAGCGAGTGAAATTTTGAAGCTTTGAAGTCGCTGTTATCACTCCGGTCATACGTGAGTTTCGCTCCCTTCGCGTGCTCACGCGTTTACGATTAATTCAAACCCGGTGTAGCGGGGTAAGGTTTGGAATTCGATTCAAAGTTTCTAACGGCGACTGTTTACACGTGCTCCGGATATTACTAGGGCGAAAGATCAACAGACTTGTCTGAGTATTGGATACAAAGCCAAGCATAAAAATAAGAGGATAAAAATATCTTTGGATAAAGAATTAATAGACAAGACAAAGTGTGGAACGGCCTATAAAGAGTCAGAACGCTTGAGGATTTTTCAAAGCCCCATTAAGCACCACGTGCAAAGGAATCCATGAAATATGTATCTGAGTTTCTTTCTATTTTTCTTTCAATTATAATCTATGATAAATACGACTAAACCAGGTTCCCTTGATGTTGAAAACAGATTATTTATCATTTACGGAGAAAATTCATTAAAAGTTACACGAAGTCGTATATATGTATAGTTAAGCACGGAATAGCGATTTCTTGATTACATGGGAACACAGAATATGTCGATGAAAGTATATACATTGGTAGTATTAATAACTATGCAATTAATGCAAATGAGGCAGCCAATCATTATTGCGAGGCTGAACATGTAAAATATCGTAGTATTTTAACTTCCTCATTGGAACATTGATTTTAAAATTCTCAATAATTCAAGAACAGCCTATTAGACTACTGAAATCTTTCTAAGCAAACATGTCATGAAATTGTCTTCTACTTCCTAATATAGCGGGGCCAAGATCAAACAACGTAAACTGATAGTTGCGGCGCGGAATATTAAACGGCTGTTCTAGCACTTAGATGAAAAAAAGCTATGTCGCTCTTTTATAATTCGAGCGAAGCGATTATTATCACATCAGTGTATATAAAACTAATTAAATTCCTCTTATCCTTTCCTCAACTGTTCTATTTGATTCAGGTTCATTTTAACCTTGGACAATCCGATTTGTCACAGAATCAGGTATTTCAGCAGCGTATCAGCTGCGTTTATATCAATGCCGCGATACTTGAATCGCAGGGATCAAAGCGTCTTTTTGAATTTCGACGGATAGCTGTCAAACGAGATGGCCCAGGCGTGGGGGATTTCGTTTCTCGAATTAGCCGAGTCGCATTCTCCGTGCTTCTTCTGCCAGGCCACGCAACACTGGCTTGGAATACCTCAATGAGCGAAACCAGGACGAGTGCAAACGTGATTTGAATACTCCCTGTGTCGATAGAGCCCAGGGACGGAGTCTCGCGCCCTCTTCCTCTCTTTCCGATTCTAAAATAAGAATTCCCTCTAGTTTCTAATTTCTCGGTAACTTTATTAGACGTTAATTGTTACACTAGCACTTTGTATCATTTTGTAATGTCTAGTTGAAATTGGCTCGTTAAATATTATTTCACAAGTTTATTTATTACGGGAGAATATCTTACGTAATCCGAAATACCAAGATAAATTAACAGACGATCATCTTTTCCGGCATTTCAATTTATTTATTTATGGAATTAATCAGAATGGTTTGTGGGCAACTTAAACACGATATACGCTCTTGTTCGAAATTTCTTAGGTCGATGATGGAATTCTTACGCTGTCGCTCAATTCCCATTCAAGCATTCCCTACCCTTGTTGAATGCCCTTCTAATTAACTATTTTCGTTTCTTGCAGGATACCAGAAAAACTTGCGCAAACTTCCATTGAGCGATTGAAGATTCGTTGGTCGTTTCCCCCGACAAACAGGCCGATCCGTGGCGTGTGGCGCGCGTCCCGGAAAAGTGAGCCCTCTTCAAACAGCCGCCCTCGCGACAATTCTCCAGGGCTGAATATTGAATACGTTCGTCAAGCCGGGAGCGTGAGTTCCGGCAGTGGCGGCGATGGGGGAATTGGACGGAAACAAATGCCAGATATTCCGGCGGAAAGTGGGAGCGGTCGATCAACGAAAGTCCTCCCGGACGGTCGAGGCGAGGGTGGAAACGACCGGTCCTACGGATTCCGCGGGTATTGCCCACATATGTAACCTCTTTTCGGTCTCGTTTCCGGAAATCGCTGATCTTGGAACAAACGAGCGTTCCATCGAACCGTCCCTTCGCTTAACCAGAAGCGCTACTCTCTAGCTTCCTTACGTGGAATAGTTTTGGTCGCGATAGCTCTCGTGAATTTACTGCTCCTCGTCGCACGTGCAGTAACTTAAGGGTGGCGGCCGCTTGGATAGAGGAAGAGGGAGCAGGACAGGAAGCGCAATCGCCGCTTCGACGATTTAAAGTTCGCCTGATTCGAGAGTTACTTCGGACCCCCTTTCGACCATCTTCCTGGATACGTTTCTCTCTTTGACGATCCACCTTCTATCCTTCTTCCGACTGAGATGAGAAGCATGATACGGCGCGATTGTCCGGAACATCAGATATTTCGAGGGTGATTTTCTGTGTGTTCAAAAAAAGTTTAATCGAGGATCTTGTATACTTCTTTCGTCACTATTGTAAACAAAAGGGAAGAAATCGATTGATGGAGACGTCGTGTAATTAGATTTTCCAGTCACAGGGGAATATTTCATCGCTCTTCTTTAGTTCTGTAGAGGTTTATGTGTAGAGGATAGTTGTTACGTGAGCTTTAAAGGACGAGATTGCTCGCTGTTGAAACCGTCGAATATATTTAAAATAATAAATTAATGTACAGCCTGTATACGTTGAGTCCTTAGTACAAAGTATATTTCGCAAAATAAAATCGCGGATAAATACTCGTTAATGCTCGTCGCGTAACTCGGTAGATACTCGTGATGCTCGGAGATACTGTAGATACTATTAGATACTCGGTATATACTCTCCTGCTCGCGATCGCGTCCGTTTCTTTATACTTGCTGGGGGGTAATCGAAAAATTTGAATTCGTCTTCATTCGATGGTTGCATGTAGCGGCGACATTGTTTTACCCGGAGTCTATTTGTTCTTACATTACTTGTAACCTAACGATCTTGATACTCCGAGGCAAAACAACAACATGATTTGTATTGTCCTCTGACTCATGTGCCGCTACAGTTCTATCATGCTTTATGATTTATCCATATAGACTTTACATAAAGTGTAGCATTTTTATTTCGATAAGGTATTATACAAACATTTCCATAATGATAACATTTAGTATTAGTTCCCTAGGCTGAGCTAGATATTTTAAACCTACCGCGGGGAAATGTAATTGTAAAGGAGCAATGTACCAACAAGTTTGCTTTAAAACACACGATCTTCCGTTACAATGTCCTATGCATAAATTCTTACACGTTCCTGTATGATCCACCGCTTTCCGCAAACTAGAGGACTGCGACCACCAAGGCAAACCTGATTGATTCGCGGGCAACGACGCGACAACCGCAATCGATCAAACGCCGATATACGCTGCACGCAGCTGCATGTTCGAGCCGAGTGCATTCTGTCCGAAAAATCAGCGCCAGTCGGGCACGAGAGGATTCGAGCTGATTGCCAGGTTTCTGCCGGCGAGAATACCGATTACTCGATCGTAGTGGAGAACGATTCTACGACTATCGAGCTGCCGCGATAAATCCTCAGAAGTTTAAAGGATATCGTAATAGATTCGGGCTATATATCTTCATGTGGTACATTGATTCGGGTCGACCGTCCGGAATATTCCGAGCGATCGAAAATTTTTGCGGCCGGCCAGGGATCTCTTGATCCAAGTCCTCTCGATTATCTCCGCTGCCTTTTCGAGTTTACGAGGCCTTGGCTAAGGAGACTAAGCGGTTGAGGGCGTTTTCTTCCGTGGGCAAATCAGACGGAAATTGCCCGGCTTTGCGTGCATAAAACGGAACGCTGTAACAGGGACGTAACAGCGAGTCGTAAAACACGAATGGGTAATGGAAGATACATACGCGAATAGCTGACAGTACGTTTTTGGTATATTTACCAGTTTTTCAATTCGTGACGAACAACCGATGTCTGTCAGACGGATGGGCGATGCCACCTCCTGTTTCAAACTGATGTTATTTTGAAGAAACGTTTCATTTTGATTAATGAACGATTCACGGTAATACATGACGAACAAATAGGAGGAAATACAAATAGCGTGTATTATTAGCAATTGTTAAATGAATAAACAATTTCGCATATAGAGTATCGAATTGAATTATACCAATTATTTCTTATAAATATTGACGCGAAATATTGTAAATATGACGGAGATAGGAATGGCTGCAGTTAAAAAATTGATTATGGTTTCCTGCTAGGAGTTCAGCGTTATGCAGGTCAAGTGCGAGAAAACTGTGTTCGTTCTCACAAGACTAGTGGAGTTTTGGATAATAACGTAACTCCCTCGGGTTTCCACTCACAGTAATCCCCTTGCGGTAAGACCCGGAGATCGATATCGCTCGCGATACACAGAAATTCCCCTGTAATCGTGAGCGATGGTGGTCTAATTGGCTATGAACTTAGCGAATTCCTTGGAATACGAGGTCTATAACAGACTGATAGCTCCAGGTCTAATGCGTTTACCTATAATGAACGCAATCGAAATGGTACAGGGATCTTTCACGAAAAGTAAAATTATCTATTAGAATTTTCATTCTCGTTACTACTAAAAAGAGATCCATTTCGTTCATCCATTTTGTCTTTGAACAGACAGTTCGTCAAGGTACTTACTTCTATTCAAGCCATTTCCCTGTTCGTTACATGGTATTATACAATACTACAAGAAAAGGGATAATCCCCTGAAATTAACGTGGATGGAGATCACGTATATACTAGGCCGGTACAGGTCTCCTACGTAGTTTGGCTAATTAATCCATTCAGATAGGTATCTTTGTTATACTCCATATTCCATACGCAAATCACCTGCAAATCCTTTTCATCCCACGTTGTGATCTTCGTTTTGCGTCACATCGAACTTGTGACTTTCTTTTACAACTCACGACAGCTTTTGTCGAGCTTTTGTCGACAGCTGGTCTTAAGCGTCATTTTAAAAGTTGTGTGCTGGTGTATTAAGTTTATGCACATTGTTTACAGTTTTACGTGTTCATTGACTTTTGCGTATTATCAGGAGCTCGATTGACAGAATCAAAATTGATATTTTCAGATTTTATTCATCAACGAGCGATCGTACTAACGTTAAAAATAGTAATAGTTAAAACTAAAAATATAAAAAGAAGGTCACAAAATTGGCGTGCCGGAAAATGGATTTCTCTGTTCGAAACGCAACGCTCTACATTTTTCTCGTTTTACTATTTCCTTGTCGATCGATCTAGCCGAGTGGAAGAGCAAGAGCCGGCCGATTAGGTGGATGAAACGAGCGTGCCTAGGCGACACGAGAGCCGTTGGCGTTTATTAGAAACGGAATTCGACTTCATCCGGAGGACAGAGCTTCGAAGGGGTCGAATTCGTTTCACAGTCGCTTGTTCTTCTTCTTCGTGTTCCGGTTCGTTCCGACTTGGAGACGCAGTGGAGATGGAATGGCCGAGTCAGGATGGAGAAAAGGGTGGATTGGGAGACGGGTGGAAGGATAAAGAATCCCCGTGGACGGGTTAAAGTATGGCGTAGTACAAAGAGCCGGAGCAGCTCAGCACTTTGAAAAGAAATATCGCTTGGGAGATAGGAAGGGCCGCTTCTTCTTGCTCTGAGGAAGCGTAGCGAGGAAAGGGGACTCCGACCAAGGAGAAACATCGATAGAAGGAGGCAGAGGAAACGCGTGTAGCGGCGACCGGATACGTATAAAAGAATGACTGAATATCGATTCGGGTGCGCGCATCCACGCCTAACCCGTTTTAAGTCTCGCCAGGGTATCGGAGTTGCGCGCACCGTGTGCGTTCCTCGCGCCGATGCAATTCCGACGATCGTTTATCCTCCCGTGGACAGTTTAATCGATTCCCCATGGTTTTAATCGCTGCCACCTCGTTGTTTATCCCAGTGAATCCGGCAACCTTCTGGCTCGACTCGAAACAGGCTGTGTTGTGTTTCAGTATACAGAGCGAAGAAGCCCTCTGATCGACCTACGAGCTTCGGAACTGACTCGTGAATAGGCACGAGATATTCGAACTAGGTATATATGGTTCGAATTACTCGAAGTTTATTCCTCATTTTAGTTTCTATCCGTGGTACGGTGGCCGGTGTTTATAGTTGACAGAGTTTCATTTCGTTCCGAGTAGACAGTAGAATGCTAATACGAGGAGTCTGCGATGAGATTTCAAAGCGTGGACGGATTAAAATTCGATCGGATAACGGTGTAAGAAGAAACGGAAAGTTTTATTAAATCAGAGGAAAGCGCGAACCGGGAACAGGTAGGTTAACTCGGGACCAGAGAATTTTATTAAAATTCACCGTTGCGATTGTTGAATCGTAATGCGACGGCAGACAGATGGATTGACACGCTCTCACGATCTGCATACGTTCTCTGTGAAGCTTACGGAGGAAAAAGAGAATGGAGATTGTCGAATTTCTTCGTGATGGCGGAGGACGAAATTTTGCCTGCTCGCGCTGGAAACAATCTTTGACTTTCAACGGAGAATATATAGAACGATCCGAAAGTAACCCACCGCAAAACTTTGCGGGATAGTATACTCGCACGTAGAACGATTATGGAATTTTTCTAACTATATTTCTCGTCCCGCTATCTCTTGCCTCGATCACGAAAACTTGGTGTTTCATTACATTTGCATCATCGTGTACAAATCGCGGGAGCAAGTAGATTAAACTTTCCGCGGAATTGGAACGTGTACGTGGTTGAATCCGAAGCAATACTAGCGTTAAACGCCGTAACGGAAGCACGCGGCACGTATAGCCGGCCGCATAAATTAGTAGCTGCTTCGTGAAAGTTGCCGGGCAATCATAATGGACGATGCTTTAAAAGTGGCGCGGCGAAGTTTCCGTATAAATTAGAGGAAGTTCGCCGTAAACAAGATGCAGCGGCCTTTTCCACGCTCCGCTAGAACAATCGAGAAATATTTATCGTCGAGAGCGTACGCCAAATAGTGGCGATCACCGTGCAGTTTTACGGCGTTTCTGTTACTAACCACCCTGGCAAACGGACGATTCCGCTTAGCTCGAAACTCTTACGTATTGCTGATCAAACAGTCGTATACTTTGTCTTCCAGTCGACCCTTATTCCGATCCATTTGCCACCGAACGACCGTCTGATTTTTGAAAGAAATTCTCCTTCGTCCTTGGACGTTTATACCTAGCAGTCGCTACGATAAGAATAAATCCAAGTTTTCATTGGAATTACGTAGATAAGAGGTGACGATAGGTTGGTGGAAGCTGAGAATTATAGTGGTGTGTTACTAGTATTTTTTCAAATCATGAAATCGTATCATGGTAAAAAATAAAGTTACAGCTTGAAGCTTAATTATAAAATTAAAGGGATATTGTTTGTCAAAGTCGAAATACGTGACTAGATTCATATTCTTAGAATCTTCGTTTACCATTATGATCTTCAGTCGGTCGTATTATTCGATGGCACTGAACACTATTCGAATCTTCAAAAATCTTGTCTTATGGAAAATTCATATACATGTATAATAATGATAACATATCGCACAGAATGTTGATTTATTATTCAAAAAATATCCAGGTTACGTTTCCTGGATTCTGAATTTTATTCACTGGTGAGCAAATTAATTATTCAGCGTATTCCTGGGGTTCGGAGCGACTCAGACGGAAGTAGATCGGTGAGGGATCGTTGTTCGAGGACCGCATCGTTAATTTCGCGCCGCTCATTAATCCGAGGCTCGAGGTACGACGCCGCTCTATGGCCTAGGGAGTACAAACACAGTGCGAGAAACCAATTGAAGAAGGAGAAAGGAGAAAGCTGCGGGCGAGAAAGGTTGGAACGGAAAAAAAAACGAGTTTGCGAGTTTTCCTACGGTTCGAAATAAACTGACAGTATCGGATGTTGTAGAAAAACGAGAAAATCTGATTTCAATTTTTCATCGCTCGAACGGTATTAGATACACCTGTAAGCTAATTTCTGGTTGGACGGTCGAGCTATCGTATCGCAACCGATGTTCGTTTTAATTTAGAACGAAAGAACACGGGTCGACGCTGTTTCAGTAAATTAACGAGCCATTTCGTTGCGTCGAGAGGCAAACGGATTACCAAAGGGAATGCAGACGATATGCGAAACCGAGACGAAAGGTTTGCGAATTTATTTGCCGTCTCGCGATCCTCTCGTCTTCTAATTGTACGAAACTCGTCCTGGAATTCCTCGAAGAGTCTCGCAACTTTGCCTGTTCGAGTTGCGCTACCAAAGTTCTATTAGCTGCTGCTTGAAGATTTCGGAAGTTAGCTGAAATCAGAAGTACCTGTAAATCACCGGAACCCTCCCTTGTTTAACTCTAAAACGTTTGAAAACAAAGATATTTCATCGCCAATAGTTTTGTTTAACCACGTTTAATCAGGCTTACTTCACAAGTTGAAGGACTTTCAGCTATTGAAGTCTTTTTTCAAGATAAATTGTACCCTTCCACGCGATCTGTAGTTACTTCGGTTGACTTTAGATGGGTTCGTGGCACGACACTAAGCGGCAGCTGCCACGATTATGTGGCGGCCAATGAACACGCACGCACCAGACGGAGAATATTATTTTTAATTAACCGTCTCTCTGGCTGTTCGCCCGCCACACCGTTTCCATAGCGTCGTTAATCCGTACCACGCGACACTATCGGAAATCCGCCAGGCATAATGTTATCATCGCCGCTTTTATAATTAGAATTCAAGTCCCCCGATTCGTCCTTTTGCCCTAGACGATCCTCCGCCTCCGTCTCCGCCTCCGACAATTTCTTCTATGGCCATTCGAAGCCGCCAGGCCAGACCGTTTAATTTCTTTCACCTTCGACTTCGTTCTTCTCACGATCAGCCCTCCGTTTTCTTTTCTCCGACGCTGCTTTGTGAGGAAAATTGAGCTCTGCAAAGGCGTAGAGAACGTTTGAGAACGTTTATGTGAGCATAGAGGCAGCTATGTTTTGCGAAAACACGGAAATACTCGAGAAAAGGGATTAAAGGTCTTTTAATGTTTATAAGAGTTTTATTTCAGTATAGACAGTTAAGGGTGGTTTTCTATCGACTTCTTGTTTTGTCTTTTGTAGCTGAAACGACGAGGAGAGGGAATGTTTGGTTGACAAAGGAATCGTGCGGATAGAGTCTCGTGATATCTTGGATCGATCGGCGGATAGAGCGGATTATTTCGACAGTTGCTCGAAAAATGGAAATTACATGAATTCCCGGAATGTCACGGAAGCCTTTAACGTCTTGAAAGTATTAAGGCGCCCGAGGGATCCGAATTACAATAGTCGAAAATGTGCCCGAGGTCCAAAAGTGCAGTGTCTGAGAATCGGGAGATAATTGTCGACGTTCGTCGTTTCTTCGTTCTCGATGATAACCAGACGTTATTAAAAATGTATAACATAAATTCCTCTAATTTTTTGGAAAAATTACGCGCGATAAAACTCAACGATGAGACAGACGCGTCTAGGCGGATGGACGTTAATTTTACAAGGGTTAATGAAATTACCAGGTGAAATTTACGTTCGTGGAACGATGTTCTCGTGCCGACGCGTCGAACGCCACTCACGAAGAATTTAATAAATGAATTGAACACATTCGTGGCCGATCTGATAAATTGAACGAACGCGTGGAAAATGCCGGAACCGGTGTTAACGGTAAATTGTGGCTCGACGAAGCACATATTCTCATGAAATTCGTCAAAGCTCGTTCACCCGTTACATTCGACGTTGAATCTTCTCTCTTTTCGTCCTTTCCGTCCATTCATTTACGTAAAATCGTGTAATTCCTTTTTGTCGTCCCCGTGATTTATCGTTCTTCCGATTCGTCCGCGCTGCAGTCACATAAATTTTCACGACTGTCAACCAAGATATTCGAAGATCATTCCGTAACAAGCTTTTAATCCCCCTCCCCCATTGATATCCTTTACCAAATATCGCCACGAAAGAATGGATTTGAGAAGAGAAGATGCTCCGATAAAAAGACGACAAAACGACAATGGTATTGGATAATTCATTTCTCCCGCGAGAGTGTACGTTTGAGTTCGATTTCCTAAAATGACTCTGCTTTTCCTCGATTCGTCGTCGATCGTAGAACAATTTTTGCGTTTTCTGGCGTTCGTGGAAATGCCCCCTAGCCCCATAATATTGATCTATCCGAAGACATGGCTCCATAAAAACTACGGAACGCCAACGAAATCGTGAAAATACAGCATACAACGCGTTTCTTTATGACCATAATCCTGCGTTCGATTTTCACGCCACATGCTCGAAGATATTTATTTTTTATATTTATGGGAATTGCGGACAGTGTCCGTGTGAAGGACAGCGATAATGCGATGCGAATGATAGACGAGATCACAGCGCTCGAATCGAATTTCAAGCGTCTGAGAAAATGTATCGTCATGAGGATATGTAATGATATTTCTGCTGTTTCCTTATTTCGTTCTGTATTCCTTCATCGTGTCATTAGAATTGTATAATTTTCATTGCATCGTAAGTATATAAACGCACAGATTATTCGAAATTGTTAAAAAATATCATGTATGGCACTGCATGGAAAGAAAAATTTGTTTCTGAGACGAAACGGAAAGATTCACATGGAACACATTCAACGTACTCAATGTTTCAACTCTCTCAATGCAATCAACGCACTCAATTCACTTAATGAACGTGATGCACTTGTGCTAATCCAATCTACTTGATCTTACCATCACTGTTCGCACGACTATATTTCACATGGTACAATCTTTCACTTAAATAGCTCTTGATCAATTCCCCAAGATGTATTCAACAACTTGCCATCTTCTCAGCAATGTTCCAAAGACCAATTAAAAAGAAGTTTACAATCAGAGGTTCAAGGAATAAATATCAAACAGAGAAAATATTTAAGAGGTATTATCGACAAGAATCTTCGGACAAGAAACGGTTCGATGTTTCGCAGAGATAACTCTAAACCAATTTTCCAAGGTATATCCAACGATTCAGTGTCCATTTCTTCCAAAAATAATTAACTAAAGATTACTTTTCTGTAAGAAATTGTAAATCGAAGATTTAAGGAAAAAATACCAAGCACGAGAAAAGTGCTGAAGACATCGTGCTTGGAACAAGAAACGACTCGAAAAAGCTCTAATCTTTATCGAATGCATCACGCGAAAAATAGGGAGAATAGAAAAATATTCCGGTTCAAAAATTCATAAGCACATCAAGAACGAGTTCCGACGTGGAAAGGCGGGGCAGACACGACAAAAGGGCGACACCTTGCCGCAAAAACGTTCCACGAGACTTCCTGACCCCTCCTTTCGTTTTTCCTGAAATCTCTTCCCCTGTTTTCACTCGGGCGCCGCCGTGTCTACGAATAACAGATGCAATTACCGCGAACGCTGCTAGCGATTGCTTGTATTGTTGGCGAGAAATCGCCGCTTAGACACCGTCGGCGCTTTCGCTAAACGCTATTCATTATGAAATTCGTGGATTTCGCTTTTGAAAGGAGATTGGAGCTTTCTTATCGAGGTTCGTGGTTCGGAAGCTGGCGGAAATTTCCAAAGAGGAGAAATACTTGTATAGAGAAAGGAGAATTGATATTTAGAATGTAGAAAAGAGAAGTTTTTGCTAGCCGCGAGGCAAAAGGTATTCAGGCCTGCGAAAAGTGACAGTCCCTTAACAAAGGCGTTTAACAAGCGAGCGCGTCGCGCTCACGAGGAAAAAGACGGGACTCGTTCTCGTGGAATTTATTCATGAGACTCGTCTTGTTTCGATGTTAATGACGCGTCGGATCCTTTGTGGATTCCTCGGTAATGAAGGAATGGAAAGAATGGACCGGCACGCTATCGATTACAATGCGCTATCGCCCCGGGCCGAGATCGGTTGCTCCATTACCGTCGTCGAACGGTCAAAGTCCGTGAATTACGCGGAATAAAAGTACCCCACGAGGCGACGAATCGATCTCGTCCCGCCGAAACTCCGGCCATTGAGCTTTAATTCGGTCATAGGAAACGACCGGCGAATTTTAGCCGACTTTTTTCAATTTTTCGATCGCACGCCGATCAAGAGTGGATGCATGATTCAGTACACGTTAACGAAGTTGTCTCGAGTAAATTGAACGCGTATCTTTGTGTAATGTTTAGATAAAGGTAAATTGTTTTACCTCTTTACTTGTACAGTTTCTACAGTTCGAATACTCCAGAAATTTCAATTTATCGCCGGAGTAATTTAGATCGAAGACTCGGCGAAATTTCGTTTGGTTTTGATAACGGTCGAGAATTTGAAAGTTATTTGACGATTCGCTGATCATCGAAACGTTTCCGGCTGGCACCGTACATTTTAAACGGGAAAACTATTTTACTGGAAGCTATTTGGCTTAAAAGGGCCCAGGGTACAACAGTCGAGCAGCGTAGGTGGCTCGTAAACAGAGCACGGTATCGATTCGCGAATCCGGTATCATGAAACATCCAACTGCGAAGAGATACTGCATATGAGACTTGAATATTTAACACCCGCTGGTGTTCTCTTTCAAGACTCGTCCCAGCTAGATTATCGAAAGATAAGCGTTTCGAACAGTGGAACGAGGCGACAAAAGACTTTAGACGGGACCTGTTCTCCAAACATACTTTTCTCTTCTTATTTTCCATCTACAAGAAATTTTCTTCTCTACGGAGGCTTGTGCCAAACTGTAATTTATGACGAATTTTATCAGAAGAAGATATAAAAATTGAAAGAGTAATATCGCTATTAATATAATAATAATAATAATAATAATAATAATAATAATGTTTTTATAATTAATACTTGGAAGACTTTAGATGGTAAACTTTGAGGTAGACTCTGACAAGCTGAGACACGCTGTTATCTATGTAAAATTGTTATACGGAACGAGAATATAATACTGCGATACGGAACTTCGACCTACAAATCATCCCTGGTAATTTTTCCATTAATTATATTCAGTTTCTGGAGCCACGGGTTGCGGTTACTGCTACACAGCGGAACTTCGGAACTGGGTAGACCACTTCGGCAACTATAACTTCCGCATGGTTTGGATATCGGTAACTTCGCTACAACTTATAACGTTCAAATTAAGATTGAAGCCCGGATAATAACGAAATTACGCGGGTCTAAGGCATTTTATCTCATACCGCGAAGGCTCGTGCATTTATTCTAAATTGACGGAAGAAAAGGATGGGGCAAGGAGGGGAAAGAAGAAAGGAGACGAAGTAGAATGAGAATAAAACAAAGAAGGGAAATGAGAGGACAAAGGAGGAAAAGAAGAGGAAAAACGAAGAAACAGAGAGAAGAAAGAAAAAAAAGCAAAGGAAGAAAAGGAAATGGAAGAGAATCGAAAGGCAAAGATACAATTGGGAGTGCTATCTACCATTGCCCCTACTCTCTACTCTTGCCGAAGTTTAAAGAATGGCCTGTCTGACGTACAATTTCTGTATCCACTTTCTTCCCATTCGTCTCTAACTCTACTTTGTAGTTAACTCAAGCAAGATTCTTGACCATAAGTAGTCTGTAGTTTATCTACCAGACTATTGTATGTTAATGGGATTGGGCAGCTTTATCAGAACCTGTTAAACGAATCAAAATGGTTTGGTTTTCCTTAACTTACATACACTGATTAACACAGATAGACTGATTATACAAGGAAATCACGTCAACGATGCGTTTCAGTCAAAACAAGCCGTCCGTTTATCAGTTAATACTCGAACAGTCGGACCATAATCATCGAGTGGAAACAGTTGGACGATCTCCCGAAGCAATCAGCCTTCCAGCGATCAATTAATGCTCAGTCAGGCTCAATTTACGTAGAACCTCAGACAACAAGTAGGTCACGAGATACCTACCAATTATTTGCGTGATCCTTCGACCTTCTCTCCAGACGACAGATCTCTGGTTTAACGTCTCGCCGAAGGCGCTTTCGGTCTAGAACCATTTGGATTCAATCGATGATGTGTGTAGAAGTCTCAATGCCATTGTATCGATAACAGATTCAACAAACGTTACAAATACAATGAATTCCGTGCGAAATAGTCTGTACAATTTAGTAAATACAGTTAAAGAACCCAAGCAAAAATTTGTTTCGCTCATTAAACACTAAATACCATATCGGACATTTTATATTATTCTTGCATATCACATACGCCTTTGTCTCTTTTCTATATGCGTAAATATCTTTCCCCATGTTTCATTCCCATTTACGTCATATTAAAATCCATCTTTTCAGTCAAGAAGTCACATGGAAATGAAAAAATCAAGAAAAACATACCAATCAAATTCTTCTCCTAAGATTTCCTTGTAATACGATCGCCCTGTCTAACCGGCAAAATAACAAACGCGATATTATTGGTCTGTTCAAAGACAGATGCGATTAACTGCGCCTGTCAGGCTACTTCGCTTGCAGCGTTTGCGTGTAAACGCAGGAGTTAATCCAGCAGCATGGATCGTGCGATACGCACAATCTATATAAATTGCATTTGCAAGTTTCTTGGGGGTAACGACGTTAACGCCGGCGTTGGATCGGCGCGAGATTCACACGTAGACACGCCGGATTCTCCGTGGTTGTCGGGCCAAACGGCCACGCACCCAGGCACAGGGAATTAACCTGGCTGAAATACAATCTGAAATTAGAGGCAACGCCGTAAATGATGCGTCACGTCGCAAACTTGCCGCCGCAGAACATCGACCGCCGTACTTGAGCGTTACGCCTGGCAACGGCTTAGCAATTTCCATCCCCAGCCGCCGTTAGCTGGGGTTGTTCGCCAGTCGTCACGCGCGATGCGAGTATTCGCGAGCAGCGACACTTTTTCGCCGTGGAACCAGACTACACAGACGGGATGGTAAATTGTTCCGGATAATTGCTTCTTCTGTTGTCGCTTGCGATCTCGCCGTTTGGTGGGTTTCGGGATCGAGATTGCGGGGGGGAGGGGGATGGAAACGAGACGTCGAGAATGCGCAAACTGGAATTGTTGAGATATTTTGTCAGCGCTTGCGTACTATGATTGGAAGTTTGGAATTTGACGAAGAAACTGTAAAGAGAAAGCTTAAGGGAGGGAAGTAAGGTCGTGAAGAAGTGTTGGCTTGCGAGCTAGCTTTTACGCATTAAATATGAAGCAAAATAAGCGATATTACGTTTAAATGTAATAAAGAAATGAATCGGAGGACTGCCTGAATTATTTTACGATTTTCTCCAGATTCTATTGCTTCTTAATCAGAGTGCATTCTTAGAAGCACTTTTACTGTTACAGTAGAATATTAATTTCTATTCTTTTTAATAGAGTCTTTTTGAAACGTCAATATTGGTTTTGTCGTTTTTACATCACTTTACAGTCGCTAATGCATAATTAGAGATTCCATTACTTTCTTAAATTACCGTAAATATATTTTTCTACCTTCGTCGTTGGGTTAATAATAAAGTCATTTACGCTTGCTACTTCAGTGATTGCTCCTGTTATTAGATGTTACACTTCCTTATAGTCAAAGGAGTTACCGTTAAGCGTTAACAGCATCATTAGCAGATATTAATCTTCTCAGATTTTTTTTTTTTTTTTTTTTTTACTCAAACAGTGACAAACGTCCGTTTTCGTAATCCAACTGGCACGCCAGGGACTGTAATTATCGACATAGTGTAGCGTCTTATTAATTTTGCTTCGTTATTCCAAACGAGATTGCCGGAGTAACTACTAAGCCAAGTTTCGCGAGAATAAGTTTCCACGGATAACGATAATGAATAACGAAAAGGAAGGAAACTCGCGCAATAATTTGTTTCCATTCCGTTAGAAACGTAAGAAATTATTAACAAGAATAAATGTAGAAGGATGCGTGTCGTCATCTCTATTTCCAGCGACTTCCCAAGACAATTTTCCTCTAGAGAGAAACATCTTGAAAAGATCATCGAGGCGCAACAAAAGCCTGCTGCTCGATGCAATCGGCCCGAAATGTCTCCATGAAACATGCACCGCGAAGCATATCCATCTTCGTCGATGTTTTCGATAACTTCCATTATTCAATATTCCCCAGACAACACAACGCCCATATCTCTGACGTGGAATGCTCGAACGAGCGCGAGAAACGCGAGACGTTCTTCGCACGTTGGTGCAAATTTCGTCGAGACAGCCTTCGTCGTCGACGAGTTGCGCCTATCGTTGCAACGAAACGGCCGATGAAACGCAACTCAGGCATCGAAGCACAGGTGTCGTTCGGTTTCCGACGTGTGCGCGCGCGGTATAGAGAGACCTGGATCGGAGATACGTGACCCGGCATTCCACTTATCCGTATCACATACTCGCGTAGACGTATCGACGACAAGAGACTTTTGGTTCTTTTTCGCCGCGTGTCGTCTATTTGCTTCGCCTTCCCTGGAGCTACCAAATAGAACGGCTGAACGTCTTTTCAATCGGATCCCTTACGAACAGGCAAATGCACGCAGTCTCGCGTTGCATAGTGCACAGCCCTGACCGCGTTTCCGCTCGAAACGTTATTGCCAGCTGAGATCCGGCAGGAAGTGAATCGCGCGCTCGCCGAGAGACATCTAATCCGGCGAAACCGCAGATACCTCCGGAGCTCCTTCACGCTGCGTCGAGCCCCGATCGAAATGGAATTTCCAAGCGGAAATGAATGTTTTCGTATCGCAGTATAATTGAACCCCGGGTACCTTACTCGATCGGCTGAATTCATGGAAACTAATCTTGGACTTTCGGGAATTTCACCGATGCTCCCTCGAATCTGGAAATCTTCATTTCAGATAAGCTTATCTGTGCGACGGTAGTTGGTTGCGTTTCATCAGTTCGACGACCGCGATCGAAGCTACTGGAATTTGTTGAACGAGCCTCTGCAAGAGGTTTGTAAATTTCAAGTGTCTTTGCCATGCTCGAAATCGAATCCTGGAACATTATAACAACACGCGCTTTGTGATACTTCACGCGTATTTATCTTCTCAATGACGTTTTAGCTGTGTGTTATGCGCGGCTTTCAACCCGAAAACGGATACAGAACGCTGTAAAATCTGGCAAAATTGAACTGGAAACGCGGCGCTCTCGAAGTTTGTTTCTCGCGTTTGTAACAATGCACTCGCCATTTTACAAATATTAGACATTGTTTGCGTGTACACGTGTATGGTTTTATTGGCTTCATACCAATAGAGAAAGAGCAGCTACGAAAGCAAAAATAGCAGAAGAGAGCTGTCGTATTATGTTACAGAAATTCAGGTATTTTGTAAACGTTGGACCAGCGAGTGCAGCATCCGCGCATTGTTGTTTTTCGGGGAGCATGGATTTTCGAAGATAGTTGAGAAAAATTTGAGCGTAACAGACCGGACAAACGGATATTTGCAATCGTGTCGTCTGTCGACGGATTGTCTCGTATGCACTGCGAAACACCGAACAAAACGTGATAAATGTTTTTAATAGTTGTGTGGACACAGACTACAAGAACCGACTGCATGTCGAGAGTTTTTCGTTGCGCCTCCCTCGATCCTCTATCGTTCGACAAAGCCTAGCAATCATAGCTTTCGCGATCTTGTTAACGAAAACGTAGATAGACAATTTAAAAAAAAGGAGGAAATCAAGAACTATATCCATCGAAAGTATAAAGAACACAACTGGAACGATTAAAGATTCAGAGTCGCGTTCTAATCCGATCAATTTAGTGTACCATTGGTCGATTTTTCCTATTCCAACGAATTTATCTTCGACGGAGTCACGGAATGAAAAATGCAGCAGCTTGTTGCTGAACGAAATATATCCGAGGAGAAGGAGTTTCAACCTGGAAGTTTCATTACGTGGCAGTTGAAGGAGGGAATTTTTTAGGAAATATGGAAGGGGGCCTCTCTCTCTCTCTCTCTCTCACGGAAAATCTAATACGATGGTAATCAGGGCCAGGACTGCTTCGATTCTTCGGTTTACCAGCTCCATCCGCTAGCCAAAGAACTCAGCTTGAGCATTGAAATTTATTGGCCCTGCCTGCTGTCTCTCTACCATTCTCTGCCACTGCTGTCGCGCATCTTTCCAAGACAAGCCTCTCGATATCATAATAATCCCGGCCTACTCGAAGTCGAATCTCGTAAGCGTCTTTTCAGTTTTCCAATTGTGTTCCGCGATTTTATTCTTGGTCCGAATGATTTTACCAAGTACGCAAGTTGGAGTGTTGGTGTTGAACATTAAGGACATGTATTCATCACAACAAGTAAGAAACTCTTAGCGAATATGGATCCAGATGTCGTTAGTTTCGAAATTATAAGACGTTATACATCTTGTTTTAGTTCGTTCTCGGTTCGAAGGATAAAAAACAATGTAGGTGATTAAGTATAATGACTCGAGCGTACGGAGGGAACGTCGAATTACGTTGCCCTGGTTCTTTCCACCCACTCGAACTAGTTCCCCAAGCAGTTAGCGAAGGAACAAATACCATTACGCCCACCGATACGAAGCATACGCGCGTCGCCGCTTGACGAATCGCCGCCACGCCTGTCTGCCGGACTGTTCACTGATCAGGAAGCCTATTCGCCGACGGACAAATTGTTTCGACTGGCCGAATCGATCTCTTCCGTAGCAATCTGTCCGTAACACTGGCGAAATTGATGTCAAGGCCAGCCACGAGGCAACGTTTCAAATCACCAAACCAAAATCCTTCTATTTCGAATCCGTCAATCTCGAACGGACAAATTGCTTCGAAGACTCGACCGATCCAAATATTAATCCATTTCGAAATATCGGAACTGACGATTGCTTGAAAGACTAGACTGATCGAAATATTAATCCATTTCAAAGGATCGAACGTGTTCTCTACATTTCTATCCAACTATGCGTCGCATTATAGTTTCCCATTGTTAGAAAGTCAGATGCCGAGAGTCACAGATGCTCGATGCAACCAACTATAGATATAAGGAAGAAGCGAGCTTGCGAATCTCACCATTTTCGTCGATCTATGGATAAACTGATATCCCGTGCAGCGATAGCGACGCTCCATCGCTCTGGTATTCCATTGTGCCTCGACGTTTTCCGCCAACAATGGCCATATCCAACGTTTGCAACGACGCGAACACTGGTTGAGGCTGGGTCTGGCGCGCACGATTATAGACTACTGTGAACAACGAGGACACTTAAGATTTTCGAGAATGCAGTCCGCCAGGTACGTTATAAAACAGCGTTTCAGACAGCAGGTGTTATTAAAAGAACGATATCGAGCGTTTGGAATACCTTCCCTTTACGTAATCGTCGGTCTATTAGCTGTTTTCCCCGTTCGGTGGAATGCCGCCGGAATCCGCGTTTCCTGGTGATAACGATGTTGATTATAATTCTGCAGGAAGCTTTTTATTTCGTTTTCCTCTTCCTTTTTCCCCGGAAGAATTCGTTTTATCGGTTTCGTAAGATATTAATAGGAGGCTCGTCTTGCCTGTTCTATTCTTCGACGGCACTTTTCCTCCTCGCGGAGAAAACCTCTCGAATGAAGTTGGATTTAAAAATACTTCCCCTGTTCCTAGTAGCCATTCATTATTTAAAGCGAATCAAAAGAGTTTTAAGCAGGTAAAACTCGATTTAAAGGTACTTAGGTGCTTAAGCAGTGGCGCCTTAGGCGAAGAAGTTGGAAGGAAATTCGACGGGGAGATTCTTAAGTTCTTCGGAGTAGTTGGAGAACGTAGACTTGTTCCTACAAATCTGCTTTGTCAGTCGGCTAAAGAAATTAACTTGTTTAACGAAAATATTGTAAAATATTGGCAACGTTCGTGATCAGTCGGATGATAGAGAATTTCATGGAAATTCAAAAACGCAAAAATTTGATACTTCACGGTAGAAACGTGACATAGGGAAATTTATCGTACAATTTTCAATGTCCTTTGACAAGCTACCTCGATACACCATAAAACGTTGACGTTAAAAACTCGTGGGCGTTCCATTTTCCGGCGACACTAATGGGACTAAGCGATTGGAACGGTAAAAATTCCATGGTGACCTCGACGAAGCGCCGATAAAGTATCGCGATATACATCCGTTGCGACTTGCTGCAATTGCCGACGCCAGTGGAATCGTAATGAGAATGCTCGGCGATTCGCGTGACTGGGGTGGTAATTTTTATTTTAACGTCGAAGTACGGGCGAATTGTAGAGAAAATAGGCTAGAGAATTTATGGTTATCTAGAGCAATTTAGCTACTGTGACGTTTGTCCAATTTAAGCGCGTCGACAGATAGTGAGGATGTTTGAATTTTCAATGCCTTCGATTCAGTGTTTCTGAGAAAGACGTGTTCCTCCATTTCAGCGATCCAAGAAAGCTTTGTAGTGGCGAAATAGCTGTGCTTCTTTGGGATGGCTGGCTATTTCGAGAAGAGTGTCCAATAGCGTAAAGCGACGTAAAAGTAACGTAACACGTTCACAGTTTGAGACAAAACCGTATATCCCTGTTTTCAAATATTCAAGAAAACCGTACACGCCTTTCGTACTATAAAATGTCGAAAAGGTAATATTAATCCTTCGATGATGAAAATTCTTGCAGATACTTCACCTTTACACAACACGTTATGCATTTACACGATGTTAGTTTCTTCAAAAGTTTTCATTTATCCAAAACTATCACGAACTTTGAGAACACAGTTACTTAATTATTAATTATTAATAATTAATTCCATAATTTGCGTACGATGCTTTCTTCTAAATAGCAAAACGCAAAACAGAAACTCCAGAGCGACCAAAAAACGTTTCGGACACGATGCAGGCGGCGCGTTGAAGTACGCGGTCTCGCAACATCGCAAACGGTTGAAAATTCTATTATGACTTGGTTTTCGTGCATTTTAAACGGGCTAGAGCTCGGTTCGTTTCTCTACATCGTTATCGTGAAAACGGTAAGCGTCGCGACGCCTCGGGGTCGTCATTAGAGGCGAGCAAGTCGCGATTTCATTACCGACGCTCAACCTTAGGCGCCGCAGCCAGCTATTGCACATTGTATTCCACGCGTTATGCAGATGCAGCTCCGCATTACGCCATTCTAAACAGCACGCAGATCTGTATTAACTGCGAGAATTTTGGGGAACAGGCTTGCTCGCTGTTATCTCTGATCGCTTTTTCAACTCTGGTTTACCTTTGTTGGTTTATCAAATCTTTTTCCACTCGTTGCTCAGCGCGAAAAACAAGCTTAACACAATATGGGATTATCTGATTCAGTGTGATGTTTGAATTAAACTCAAATCAAGCAACGAGGAATCCTTAAGGAAACGTTATGTCGGAATTATGTGGCGAGCCAAGATGTGATTTGGGACAAAGTCCAGAGAGAAGCACAAATCAGTCTACACACACTTGCTGAATTTTGTGTGTCCAATTTATTGAGAGAAAATAAGAACACATTTTCTCACGGAATTGTGTATTCTGCATTTACGTACATTTAACTTCAACAAAATCCAATTATTAAGTATATTAAGTTTTGTACCATTTAATAGCACTTTCGTATGTCTACAAAAATTTGCTGCTACGAAAATGAGATGTATATAGAATGTGACAAAAGGAGGTTTCATCGGAACCAAAAGTATACATACGTATTTAGAAATATTTTTCGTAGTCGCTGTACAAGTTTGATCATTCTCAGCCAGGGTGTAGTCATGTTTGAAGTTTAAATACTAGAACAGCAACTCTATCTTAACCTAATTCCTTGCCAAGGGAGGAAATGATAAGAAACGCACAAAGAGGTACATTTGCTTCTGATTCGCCAGATCAAAGTCCCGGTGGCACAAAGGAACCATTTTCCATCCACCTGGAGAAAAGCAGCTCGAGTTCCCATGGAAGTTGGAAGAACAACACCGTTAAGAGATCGCGCTGAACGATCTAGAACGTGGCTGTAACGTCGATACGCAAACGAGCTGAAGTCGGTGGGTATGTGGGAAAGTCGGTATCTGGAAGTTGGAAACGCGATGCACAGTCGTCTCGTAACCCTGGGAATGAATTTCAGGACTTGTCGTGGAAGTTGGTCGCGATGATTTTGAGAACTCGTTACACCATCGAACTAGTCCGTGACCGGCGACCCGGAATTTTGATATTTCTCGCGGGGCGAAACGGAACCACCCTGTGAAAAGCACGCGGCACGACCGCTTTATGAGAAAAGTCCTGATAATGCTGCGAAAAAGAGAAGAGTTAAGTCCTTGAGAAGGGAACGTGGAAAGAAGCGTACAAAAGGTAAACCACGCGGAGGAAGAGCGTACGAGAGGCAGCGTGAGATGGGAAAAGGGAAAGAGCAGAAAGGAGCCAAGAATGGAATGACCCGCAATCTGCGATGATGTGTACGGCTCCCAGCTATGTATTTTACATACGCCTGGCGCATGTGAAAATGGACAGAGTGAATGGTAAAGGCCCCCGACTGACAAACTCCTCGGGGAAAATAGCTTTTTCCTATCGACCTGGAATGCTCGTTCTTAACCGTCCACATTACGGTACGGCTCTTCTTAGTGGAACTTTCGGAGGTGGAAATTGTCGAAGAAACTCGCTGGTTTTTGGTAGAGGCAGAGCTGAGTAATAAAGCTGCATGAGTAGGTTCTCTGGTTGGCTGAATAATTGGTGAACTTGCGTGGCACATTTGGCCCACAAAAGATGCCAGGCAACTTGCTGGCAGAAATCTCTGTTTAACACTGGTGTATAGATGTCAACGAACCTGAGGAAATTTGATATTTTCACGGAATTTGGCTGCCGAGCGAGGAAATTTAGCAAACTAATGCGAAGGATTTTTATTGGAAATAATTGGATCGTGAGTTGAATTCATTTGCGAATCGGCTATTCGACTCGACCCGACGAATTTCAAAACGTACGGTGCGCATAGCAGGAGCTTTCAGTATTTCAAACGTGCCACCGGATTTCCTATGCTTCGCTGAATATTAATTTATCTTTTGCCTCGAAAATTAAGCTGGTCGCGAGCGCGCGGCTTTCGCCCAGGCACAACGAGGAATAAGGCGAAATACAGTATCACGATCCTGCATAAGATAATAAGGACATCCGGGAACCAGGGACTTTTATGGCTGATCCATACAATTCATTACAGCCAGCAGGTATCTCTTACGAGCTTGCAGCTTTGCATGCGAGCCCTGGCTGTATTCACGGGAACGTAAGCACCGTGTAGTTTCTGCCTGCGCGGCGTGACGAGCGATCCTGTAGGATAAGCTTCGAACCATAGAGCGAAATCGCTTGAAAATTTAACGTTCTACGTGCTCTAATAATCGCCGAAGCTTCGTGAAACGCGCGACACAGCTGACTTCTGCTCACTGTCGTTGTATCCCTTGCCTTGATGAGCGACTATTATCGAACTCTCTTGCTTAATTAAATTTCCTATCTTACGAGAAGACACGCGATAGTAAACTTTTGTTTCTCCATCTTTCTTCCCTCGAAGAAATTCAACATTCAACAAGATTTCATTCAATAATCGTATTACCCATATAAGCAGTTCTGCATTCAAAACTCTGGGATTTATTAATAAGTCTATGAAACACATTTTTAGTATATCCTTGTTCGCTAGGAATTAGAATACTGTTCTCTTACGTGGTTTCTGCGTATTACCGATATCTGAGAAAAGAGGTTGGTAAAGATTTCATATAGATTTTTACGTGTGGCTGCCCACTGAATAAATAGATTAAAGATAAAATAGAAAGCGATGAAATTTTCGTTAGAACAGCAAGAGAATCGGATGTTTTGTCAGAAAATATACGAAAGAGAAAAAGGAGGAGTAAAAGAAGGGCGATGAAAGTGTTTCGGAAAGTTTGATCTTATCGAAGCGCGGCAAATCGGCCGCGATACACGAGCGAAAGTTTGGCGGATCGACGTGACCTATTTTACGAACGATCATGTACTTGGCGAAACATAACAGCCGGTTGCATATTGAAATTTGATTCTACGTTGCCAAACATCGGCCGTGCAGCTCCCCGATGCTGAAAACTTCCCGCAAACATTCGATCTTAAGTAGAACGTAAAAACGGCTCCATACGTAGAAGGGGATACCTTATGAACGTTATTTTCAGCGCATTTGTCCTACTTGCAGCCACCCTTCGTTCCAGGTCGCTTATAAAAGTTCAACTTCGATGGCTCGCGTTCCATTAGAACGCGCTTTAATTTATAATTTACGGAAACCACCGGTTTAACTTTGTAGTAGGAGCAAACTACCCACGTTTTTCGAAAGTTGCTACCTTGGATGAGATGTTCGAAGCTTCCGCAACTTTATGAATCCTCCACTCGCCACGAGGATCCTAGAGAGGTCGTTTTTATTGATAATTATCTCCCCGTGATGCAGTTAACCCGTACAATTCAACGCGATTTTAACAGTTATAATTTTTTCTTCTATTGTGTTATGTGATAAAGAAACTTTTGAAAGCTTCTCTAGTCGAATGACTACATAATCAGATTATTTCGTTCCCGTGCACACGGGATAATTAATCGACAATTAAAACGGATGTGAACTATACAAGCTTCCTGAAACTTTGTTAGAGGATAGAGGAGAAATTGATTTGCAACGAAACGGAAAAGGGAAACTGCGTCGGGGTAAATAACGGTGGTGAAGCGCGATATCAGTCGGATTAATGATACTCGGACCAACAACGAGCCGTGGCGGGCTAATAACGCTGGCAACAACAGGGCAGAACTCTCAGGAATTGGTTTATTCCCCGACGCTCGCCGAATGTTAAAGTGTATTACATAGATTTCCGCGCTGACGGCCATGGCTCGCTCCACCCTACACCCCTCTACCTTCCACTCTCAGGGAGAGGCAAGTTAATATTGTCGGTGGCGCTATCGAATTTACGCGGAGAATAAAAATACCGATAATCATCGCCGCTGTTTTTCAACGTGGAAACTATCAAGCTGCAACTTTCGATCGCGTTCCCTGTATTTTTGATAGTTTCTATTCTTTACAAAAATAATTTCGTGGTAAAAAAATCTAAACGAATACGGACAAATATGGCATGGTTTGTTTAACAAGTATAGGGGAGAGCTCGAGTCGCGAAAGAATTGCGAATTGAATCGGCTCAAAAGATGGCTGTTAATCGATTAAATTTTATATTTTTTGTCCGATGTGGTTAAAGCCCGAGCAGCGATGAAAGTTTTTGTATCTCGATGGGAACACCGATGTGGAAATTGATCAGTCACAGAAATTGATTAAAAACGAAATTGGATAAGAGGGAAAAGTTACTCGACTGGGTGGTAAATGATTCAGGATTAATCTATTTAAACTCCTTGGACAGGCAGCAATTAATTTTCTATTCTGTTGTAACTTAATGTTCGAAGGTTAATTTTACTTCTACGTTCGGGGCATTGTCTCGTTGAAACGTTTAAAACCAGTGAATTTCATTCACATAGCTGATACCGCTTTCGAAAAATAGTTTCCATTTGCGACCACGAGCGTTGAATTTTTTGCTAATTGAACAAAACAATACCTTGTGCGCACTTTGAATTTACAAGTACCAAAGAGATTCGTTACTCTCCTTCACAAAAGCTCGTGATGTTACCGACACGAACTACGCAAAATATTGCACGATTGTTCGGCAATCTGCGGAAAATAAACCGATCCTCGATTTGTTATCGAATAACAATCAAATGTATTGTGTCGCTAAATTATCGACGAACAATGTATCAAAATTTCTCCACCGCTTATATTGCACACAAAGACATAGAACCTGACTCAAACAAGAGGAGAACACGATAAATCATATTTCCTATTCTTTTTTACAGAAAAGCAATTTTAAAATTCAGTACCTCTAAGCAGTCAATTCCATTTTATCAAAATTGTCTCCTTATTTCGTTCCGAAACGAAACACGTTTTCTTTTCACTTTCCTTATATTATCCATTCATTTCTTGTTTATTTTAACTTATTTTCATTTGCAGTTATATCATGCTAAAATTCTTCTGCTTAGTCATACAGTAGCATGACAAAGATGTACTCGTTATATTTTTCTCCTGCGAGCTTCGCATATTCTAACCTCCAAGAAAACTTAAAGCAAAAATCAAATTTGCAACGTTTGTCAGATATTGTCAAAAAAAGCCGTGCGAAAGAGATAAAAACGCTCGACGAATAATTGTTTCGATCATGATCAACTTCTATTACGGCGCGTTTCCCCCTAATCCCACGGGGAAAGCAGTTGTTTTTGGAAGGAATTGTGGACCGTATCTTTCCCCCGATTCGCGAAACCGTAATTGTCTGGGAGCAGCGGCGAGGCCGTAGCGATGGCGTGTCCCAAAACAACCACGCCGAAACCATCCCTCGAACTGCCGCCCCGAAATAACCTGGTGGCTGAAGTGGCTTCGTCGAATCATCCTATTTTCGTTACAGGCCAAGCCGGCTTACGTTGCCTGCTCCGCTCCCGGTTCCTGTGAAAAACACGTTCTTCCTTGCTGGGACGCGCGCGAAATTAACGACACTAATGATCGTCGCTACCAGGGCGACGCGAAGCCGAGTCGGAAAAATAATTACTCGGCTCGATGTCCCGTGAATATTAAGTTGCCGAGGTTTTACAGCTATGTTCTATCTCTGTGGATTAATGTCGGCGAAATAATGAAATTAATCGGTGTATCTCGAATTGCAGAGTGTAATTGAACAGCCATTCGAAAACATAGCTATATGCTAAATACATATATTTCATAGATATATATATCTGTGTTGAAATATATTCTATTTATATAATATAATATGCTCGTATTATGTTACTTCGAAATTTCATTAATATTGTAATGAGGAATTTTCGAAATTTCATTAGTACTGTAAATTATCACGATCATATTGCTTGGTAGCTTGGAAACAAATCTGACAATATATGCAGAAATTTAAAGATGTTTAGTGCAGTCTTAAATCTTTACCTTTTAGAAATGCGAAGTTTCGTTCGAGTTATCATTTCTTGAAATCAACTATCGCGTCTTATACGCAATCACGAGATATTTTGAACAAGTGTGCGTGATATCTTAAGAACGTCATTTGTTAATTAGTTCACTTGAAGTTTCATACGAGCGAACGTTTCATCGCGGAATGCTATTTAGAAGACGTAAGATAGGATTTCGCGAGTTTGCGCGTTATGTTCAACATCCGTATAAACGTTGCAGTTCCCAAATGCATCGAAAAAGATGACGTCCCACGATCTTCGTTATCGTTGCTTCTAACAGAAGATTCAAAGCGCTGGCGAAATTCATAGCCTCCCGTCCTTCGTAGGCAGTTTCGTAAATTTTGAACGGTGTGTACGGAGCGGTAACAATGGGCTCGATAATGATAACGCAAAGTTATCGCAGTGAACGGGCAAGGGGAAGATGAAAACGGAGATGGAAGTCTTAGAGCGGAGATTGTTTCACCGCTGGGCAAAGTATCGCGTGTACGGATCCGTTGCAAGTTTCACTGACTTCTGCGGCGAGAGTTTGTTCACCATAGTGTACCGCTATTTCATTTCCCAAAGATTTCCTCTCTTCGTAGAATGCCAGTCGTGAATCGTCTTTTCGCTACGTTCTCGTAGTTTCACGAATCATCCTTGATCTCGGATGAAGATTGTTTCTCCGGGAAACTGACGAAACGCTGAACATTTCTTCGAAATCCATTATTGTGAGAAAATGTAGTCTTTGGATAAGCTCTACTCGTTGACTCTTCTAGTGTCTTTTTTTTAAAAATTGGCAAAATTTTTGGGAAACAATACAGAACTGAGTCTCTCAGAAGCCAATTGATTCGACTTCACTTTTTCTTGCTTTCTTAATTTCATCACACAAACGTGCACTCAGTTTTTAAGAAATAAATTACTTCCTCAAGTTCGTTTATCGCAAGAAGATTAAATAATATCGTAATAGCAAATTGCAAGATAAAGTTAAAAAATATTGTCCATAACATCGTTACTTTCCTGTATTTTTGAATTTACGAAGTTGATCATTGCGACCTCTGAATAGCTCAATTACGAGCCGCATAAATTACGTCAGAAGTTTCGGCCGTAGTTTTAATTGTATCGTAGTTACATTTTAGTCGATAATTTGGAATTTTATTAGAAAATATACTTGGAGGTTTACCTCAGTTTCTGCAAGTGTCCCAATACTTATGTACTTATGGTGTGTATATCTAAAACGTTGTAAGAAGATTTCTAGTTCATTAAATTCCCTGGCGACAAACCGTGTTCGTGTCATTTGGCTGGAAACGAGTGCTCCGGAGAAGCGGTAAATTCAGTGGAATCGCGTCGAGATTTTTCCCGAGGCGCAGTCACTTCGAAATTTCCCGGAGACAGAGAAAAATAATGCGCGATACGACATTCCCCGGGAGCATCGGATTATCCGTCACGCTTGGCTCGTACCGTTTGCATTTAAAGGCAACAAAACTGTTCCCATCTTGCTCCGGTTGTATTATATCGCAGAACAACGGCCTCTGCTGTTATTCCACGTTTATCTCGCCCCTATACGCCAAGATTACGGTCACCTCTTTCGTTCGCGATCAGCTCTATCTTTTTCTTCGTTCACTTTGAGAAACGACAGTCGACCGAGTCGGTCGCGTACTCTCCGGGATTAAAAGATGAGTGTCGAGGAAATTGCTGCTGTTGGATGCTGAATCACGGAGAATCGTTATGGAATTGGAAAGAGTCGCTTTGGATTTTGTTCGACAGAATGGACAAGTTAATTCAGAATTTTCCCTTGTCATTGTGCGATTTTATTTGTATATAGAGACAAACTGCTCCTACTGAAAGTCGTTGTTGGGCTATAGAACTGTAAAGGAATTATAATAATAAATTTGCCCCAAAATACTTATATTTAGAAATTTACAAGACAGAGTAGTAGGAAACAATGAGTTTTAATATATTACTTACTTTCTAGTGATACAGATTTGTTAATAAAATCATTATTAATTTCTTCCTGATCCTTGTAGTTCGGTACAGTTTTCGTCAAGACAATATGAGTATTATGAAACAAATGGGCCCCAGTCACAGAAAATATTTTCTGACACACTTTTGTTGAAAAGTTAAACAATGATACAAGCAAGCGAGATAAATCAAAATTCACGAAAATACCTGCAACTTTATGTAACGATATCTTCTCAAACATCGTCCTAACTGAAGACCCGCTAATTTCCCCGCTGTCCAAGATCAATGACAGCCGATTTAGTCTAGACGAGCATAATTTGTCTATAGTTGTAGGTAAAATACAGTGTTCTGTATCTCACCGATCGATCCTCTAAAAGAGATCTTCGTTCCAATCGATGATTAGTATTCCAGTGGTCGCGTCATAAACTGTGATCGTCCTGGATACAGCGATGTCGTCCTCCCCTCCCATTTGCTTGCTTGGATCTGAAACTGGTATTCATCGTTCCGCTGGCTGAAGGAACAAAAGAATCGTCTCCTTTCATTTTCGTTTTCGTTTTGTATTATCGAAGTAAAAGACTCGACCGTGGCGAAGACAATTACGAGCGCGTTGATCGAAGACACTTCGCCCTTCCATTTAGACCAGTTTCCTTTCGGCGGCAAAGTCTGCCTCGTTATCCGGGCGCAACGAATCCTCGTGCTAGGTGCACGTGATGTCATTAAGTGGTTGTAAAACGGGATTGAACAGGAATTGAGTTTGCCTGGTTGCCTGCACCGCGAAGTCTCCTGCAGTTCGGCCTGTTTCGTGTGACGTTTCGCTATAGAAGGAAATGGTTTCGATCTTCTACCGTTTACTATGATATTCATACAGTTTCTAAGAATTAGGATATCTGTTGACTTTGTTACAAATCATCGTGATTGACCCACATTGTTAGAATTTTGTATTTGTACAAGGTAACAATCCAAAGTACGTGGCAATAAATCGTGAAATTACTTGCAAGAATTTTAGAACGAAATGGACACTGTTGATGTAAAAGTTATGAAAAAAATAGAAGATGGATGAAACAGTTCAACGTTATAAATCAGACTTGTGAAATCATTTACAGCATGTCTTAATATTTACGAACGGAAGTGTACGTTCTTTGCTTCGAGCAGGTTTCCGTTATTTACAGTTGGCTTCGTACTTCTAGACTGCCATTCTCGGATTTTTCACCGTGCACCGGAAGTTATCGTACAAGAGAAAATAGAAAACGTTGAAATAATCGTCCGCTCGTGTTTTCTTCTTTGAGGTAGGTTTCAAAGACGAACGAGGGTGAAATCTCGGTCATGTTGATCGAGGACACCTCATTCTTCCACTCGTTTGTTCTTCTAGCTGATATCGGAGGAAAGTCTGAATTATTACATCGGTCCTCTGTCGACGTCAAGCAGGACGCTATGGGGTTTGAAACAATATCCCCTGCATCAGTTTGAAAGTCAGGTACAAAGTGCTCTCTTTCTATCTTTTCCTATGTTGAAGCTTCTTTTCCCCCGCATTATTATGGCCAGACACTGTGACTTGCAGAAACTTTGGCCCAAGTTCGGCACCGCAATATGGTCTTTTATCCTTCGCTCCTCTGTTCAAGTCTTTAACTTTCTCCTGAAAGACGACCCGAAGTTACGCGAAACGACACCCAAAGGCATTCTTTCAGAACACGTCCACCATCGGTCTCAGAATCTTGGCGAACTTCGCCCTTGTTGCATTTTTCCCCGTACAACTACCGAACGTGTTTGTTTCTTTTATAACTTCCTCTTACTGTTTTGTTTTTCCAATTACCCTCATCAATCTTCGCCTTTTTTAGCCAACATTTTCAGAGCCACTAGTACCAACAACATTAGGTTGTTACTCTCCATCGATGTGTAGGTGACGTTTACTCACCTTCAGCTGGTACGCGTGTTTTTTCTACAATTTTTATGCACAACTCCTACTTTCCGTTTAGCGTACGGTTTTTCTGCTCTCAAGTACGAAGAAAAGTTTCGCTCGAAAATTTTGTAACCTCTGAGAGGTAAATTTCGAGCATGGCAAAGAAAATAGGAGAAAACGTGAAACCTGACTAACTGGGGATTTGAGTTGAAGACTCTTAGGTTGAAAACTCCATCGTTTATGCGAAAGGCACGTTGAACTTTTTTTTACACTTAAGATCTTTTATAGTTTTATAGTCAGTCACGCTGGATGACTGTTAACCGATATACTTTCTTTAAATTTAACGCAACCTCGACAAATTGTTAATTTCTATTAAACAAAATGTCAATTATCAGTCTTATTATATTTCATCATTTTCAAAATCTCTCGGATTCTTCTGCTTTTTTATTTCCGCGTTCTAAATCATCCTACAAACCCCTCGCCAGTACAGCGTTTCCCGCGTTTTGAAATTCACAACTCGCGTGCTTTTATTCGACGCTGTACTCGCGTATCGTGAATGCGATACGAGAATCCCCCGAACGTTCCCAAACGCGATTACAAATAGCAAACGTTTGAATAACATACAAGTCTAGCGACGTAAGGCTGCATGAAATACGTACACGCGTGTGCCTCCTATCTCGCCGAAGACAGAAAGAAAGAAGTGGAAAGGGGGATGCACGCGGTTATAAAGCTCGGGTAATATTTTAACACGCGGCATTGTACTGACGGAATTGTAAAGGAAATAAATTATCGCGCCCAGGGGACCGGCCTCCCGCCGGTGTTTCCTCGTGGTCAGAACAATTCCGCGCAGAATCCACCTCGTCTTCCTCCCTCTCCCTCTCTCTCTCTCGTTCACCGTTTTCCTTGTTTTATCTCTCTGCCCGTTGTTTTCCAAGGTAGAAAAGTTGCAAAAGAAAAGGGGGGTGCACTCGTAAAATCGTGTTTTCAAGAACCGCCGCGTTATTCATCGCCGAAATATCGCGAGACGCTTTTTTATCGTTCGTGCTAGTAGTAAAACTCCTTTAAAGCGCGACGTGACGCTGAAATTGTTATTTATGGAAAGACACGCGCAGTTAGAGAGTGTATACGGATGAGATACTAAAACGAATATTCTCGATTCTTCTTTCGAAACGTTTTGACGAGGAACGGAAATCTGTTCCTCTTGGATTATGCTTTTGTTATATCAGTCGGTTCTTATAGAACTTCATTGTCAGTCTTTCGTTGCAAATTCTTGTTGTTGCTCTCATGTCATATACATATGTATAAACGTATATATGATTGTATAGTACGGATGTTAGTTCAATACCTGGAAATCCTTGTATCACGCAATTCGAGACAATCATCCTCCAAAATTGCTCTATTCTTCGTGGCAATTTTCTCGAATTTTATCCAGTCCATCCTAATTTTTTATTTCTCTTATAAGTTTCTTTTTTTTAAACATATGCTTCACGTCATGAATGAAGTTGGGGGACAAACGAGGCAAACACTGGACGGAAAGTGACGTGCCGAATTTCCAATTCTCTGCGTATTATCCCAGATTACCGTAGGGAACATGGCATTTTTTTGAGATATCCGCTGATACCGTGAAGCGGTACCGGAAGAGGATTAATTCGAGCACCCTAACCGTATGATGCGTCCGTCACATTTGGGAGCCGCTGCTAAGCTGCGCACCACCTGTGCCGTTTGAAATTGGATAAATAGCGTGGACAGCTCTCTTTGGCATGTCCGTGAGATTTTCCGCCACTCCTCACCGGGGATATCTCGCCTAACCGTGACGACAGTCTCGCCACCCACTATTTTTTCGCGCTTCGAGTCCTTTTTTGTTTCATCTCTTCGCACTCGTCGACCGTGAAATTTTTGCAATTTTATGCTTCGACAAAATGACGTTACTCGTTGGCTATCAAATCCCCAAAATTGCTATTCCATTAGAAATGATACGCTCTAAGCACTTGAGACATTTTTTGACAGACTGTCTAAGACGAACGAAAAGATGATTTATCAGATTCCGAAAGTCGTGACTGCAAGTACGTGGAACTGGCGGAAGCTCTTTCTCTTTGTGAATTCGCACAACTTGGCGAATTGCTCGTTGTTAAAACCGCGCTCGTTCCTCTGGCATTTTCTACGACGTTTCGTGTTACGAAACGTGATTCAGGACGGAAAAATTGCAAACCGATCAGCATTCTTCTCGCGTATATTGAACAGTCAGAATTCAAAATTTCTCTTTACTCAAGGAAAATTTCAACGACATTATCGCATTGCCAAATGCAGTTTGACCAAATTATTTAAAACGTGCTGTTTCAATTCAGAGTATTTATCAAATTTAAATTGTAAACCAAGGAGACCTGTTTATTTGAAAAATATCTGGAAGACCTGTCCCTGACAGGAGTTTTCTTGTGTGCAATCAGACTACGTCGAGCTTTCCCACGTGAGAATTTCCGCCCCGTACGCTCCGAATACGAGCGTCAAAGGTTCTCTTTTCCGTAAGAGAAACGTTTGTCGCGCATATTTACCGTGGATTTTGAAGCGTGTGTGCCCGTCTCTCACGGTTGCGCCGCTTTCTTCGCGGCGATAAGTTGGGCGTACCCCCTCTCAAAGCTCTCTTTCATCGCGCTCACATATCTATCCACGTATAGAAATCGCGAATGGTTATGACAGTCGATTCAATGCTCTCCGCGCCTTTGGATGAGGCCAGGCGAAAACGCGAACGCCTTCAGGCTGTCGTTAATGCCATCGCGGTTGTCGACTGATCAGCGACACGGCCTGCCAGCTGCCATTGTGCCATTTTCGTGTCTTCGTACGGTTATTCTAACACTCATTCTTATACGACGAAGAAAGCGTTCTTTTCAAGTAAATGTGAATCATACGAAAAAGACACGTTATGTGACAATTTTCTGTTTTTCATTTTAAAATCCAATACCTTGTCAACCAGTCACATATTACCAAAATTGGATTTTTATCGAATTTGGTTGCGGAGTTCTTTTTCAAACATATGTACATCAAAAATATTGATTTCTTAGCTCTTTCGAAAGGTGTTGATTCTCATACGATAGCTCTTGCATAACACTATGTGAAATAGTTTCCCATGGCAACAAATTTTGTATTTGTGGATTGAGAATAGGTCGTTCCTATTTTTAAGGGAAGCTTAAACTACTCCCTTTTAACTATTACATGACATCGAAGTTAGAGAAATCAACAAAATTGTGCTTGTCATACTTCTCCACTGCAATTTTCAAGTCGTCTCAAGCACAGCGCAGTGACACGATGAATGAAAGGAAATTTGAAACTTCGTTGTGTATAAACGTTCTCGGAAAGACAAACGACGGCAGTGCCGAAATTTTGTAATTCATGATGGTGGTGCGATATAATGGAACAATTACCAGCAAAGCTTCTCTGCGCGGCCATTTTTCCACTGGCTAAAAATTTATCAAAGCGGATCGATTGTTGATTTTGTCGTTCCTGACAAAACGTCCGAGAAATCGACAAGAGAGAGAAAGTGAAATTAATTTGTGCAGTGCAACCAGTTTTTCCTAGCGTCCAAACAACGGGAGAACTTCTGTACGGAGTTGCTCATTGTACATGATATTTTATAATTAATAAGCGCCATGGAAATTTGCGTTTTCTTTGTTTATCGTTTCCGAACGGCATCATTCAGTTCGCCTGCACAGTTCGTATACCACATGGAAATAATTCCAGGATCAAAGAAAGAAAACCCATTTGTTTGGTAATCAAGCGTCAAGAACGTTTTCTTCGCTTTTCTGCTGAAATAACGTTCGATTTCAATTGAACGTTTTAATCACGTTGTGACTTTCGCGAAATGTATGAAAAGTCGCGTTTCCTTTCGAATCTCTCAGCAGAATTTCATTCTTCGTCTATGACTTGGACATTTTTTTTCAATAAACTTCTTCTCTCTTTCCTTTTTTTTCGTCTTTTTGTTCTTTTTTTCGTTTGGAGCTTGCAGGATTTCTGTTCATCGATTTACATTCATGCAGCACCCGTAGCTCCCTTCGTTGTATTTTTACTTCATTGTGTCCTCTCGCATGGAATTCAGTAATGAAGCAGAAACGCGGCCCCTAACGTCGACAGGCTGAAAAGCTCGGTTTCCATTCGCCATCGTTCGTCGCGATTAACCAACTGAACGCGCTCCGATCGCACGTTCGACGCCTTTCGGGGAAAAGCTACCACGATGGGAGGAACACGTAACGCGAACGTGTTCCTATAAAATAACACACAATACCGGATGATTGCAGTGTTCAGCGTATCGAAACCCGTTGCGAGAACTTGCTGCCTTTATCCCGAGAGTAACGGTTCGATCAGAAGCATGCAGATTTATGTAATGCCTCGGAGGGCGAACCATTTTCCCACGGCGATTGTTATCGCGGTAAGTATAATAACGGTCACGTCTCTCGTTTTCGATAGCGTTTTCAATTCTCGTTAAAACGAACGGTTTAAGTAACGTACACCGTCGTTAGTAAGTATTAGGGCACTTACTGATTCCGTATAGAACGTGCGAATTGAGTCAAACTATATATTTGTCTAAAACAATGTTTCAGAATACGTAGAGGAAAATTTGCGAAAACTGTGACAATTAGCGAAACTTTTAATAGCATTCTTTACATCACAAGATTCTAAACGAAATATAACAATTGCAGATGTTTTAACGAGTTTCGAGAATTTTTTGTGGTTTATCTTATTTCCTATAAGCGTCCTAACGTTTTAGATCGGGGTGTAAATATGAAACACGAAGATTTTTATTTTCTATATAGTTCTGACAGTCTGAAAAGCGGTTATAAACTTTCTGGAAGGTTTAACGAATTCTGAAAACTTCGATGGAAGCTGCTGAAGTCACTGCGTTTGAATTTAAGAGCGGAGAGCAACAAAAAGAAACTGCAGATTCTTTTATCGACTAAATAAGAAAGGATTCCGGCTTCATTATTCTAGCATTGTTCGACGGATGCCTTTCAAGGAGAAGCAGAAAGAAATCACGTTTCAATAACGATCGCGAGACAATAAAAAATATCTTTACCTTGGAATAAAAGCGATCGATGTCGAAGAACAGGGACGCGATGTCGTTTCATTTCACGTGCAAGAAAGGAAACGGACGTTAAAAGCTTGGCTCGACGACGTGAACCGGTCCGCGAATCGCGGTGTTAACTTAATTAAACGCAGTTTTAAATTGGCGTCGCAGAGAGAAAGGTGAATGGCGTGCCTTCTGCCATCGATTAATTTGCTAATTTATAACGAGGAAATTTTCCGATGCAGACTAATTGAAACGTTGCCGCGTCACTGAGAATAATGTCCGCACTTGTTCCGTTTATTTCGTTGTGGCACGCCACGAGTTTTCTCTTTCTCTCTCTCTCTCTCTCTCTCTCTCTCTCTCTCTCTCTCTCTCTCTCTCTCCCATTTGCAACACGTTAAAACAACTTTTGCATAATTCCGAGTTCGCTGAATATTATATTTTATGTACACCACATGCATCTCGTTTTTTTCATTCGATTTACGTCGGCAGACAGTTCTCTGCGACGAATAGGGCGTGTAATCAACCCTTTTAAACACGGATCAGAATCAACAAAATCATACGATAAATTGTTATTTAAAGAGGAGTGGTCACACCTGTCTACGTTGCGAATATTTATATTTTTTTATTTGCGGGGTAAACTCGTCATATTGTTATACATAGACTTCGAAGGAAATTACTATAATTAAACTGCGGATGTTTATTGTACGTTTGTTGGAAATTTAAATAAGAGAAAATGTGAAAATGTGAAAATGTGAAAATGTACATTATGTGCAAAAAAGCATACAAAGTATCCAAAGTAAAATATGTACTCGTAATAATAATATTTTGAGGGTGAAAGAAATTTCTATTCATGTTTCAGTGGTTTAGCGTTATGATCGTGTGAGTATGAATTTCTATAAAAATTTACAGTCTAACCATAGTACACGCCACAGAGAGTGTTTCCAAGATGATAAGGATTAACTAAATAGATCATTTTCTGACGAACAAAGTTAATACGATTAATCATTCAAGAGCTGGATACAATGTATTTGAATGTTTCTTCAAGTACATAATAAGTACAATATATAAGCAAAATACGAGGATGTAAATTGAAGAATATACAACTTAAAATATGTTCTTGAAATTGAAATGTCAGGCAAATGTAACCAATGTGACTGAGAGTACTAAAATTTTCACTTTTATTCATTTACTATGCGTTTGAAAGACTTTCCATTTCTTTAATACACCCCGAAGAAGGATTTTTCTATGAAATACCATTACCACGGGTTAACATAGATATATTCTGGGAAGATTATCGAAGAATTTCTATGGTCCCTTTTGTTCGAAGATAAAAATGTCGCGTATGATGAACGGCTGTGCTGATACGTGCAAGTTTTATTTCGTTGACGTTTTGTCTCACAGACATAGAACAAGCAAACCAATTTTGCATAAAATTTATGGGTGGAGGAACATCCTCTCTAGAGAAATTCCCGTCTGCATTTCCGGCGAGTGCTCGTAGAGATAGATTTTACAAGGGAATAAGGTTGTCTTCTTAAAAACTGCTGCGTTTACGGCGAAGTAAAAGCAGGTCGCTTTTACGACAGAGCGAAGGAAACGAAAGATGATTTGCGTTTCCTCTAATCATCAATTCGTTCGTAAAAATGTTAAGATTCTTAGTTAGAACAGAATAACTCGGATAATTACGTCTGTCTCACCCGTTCTCGCGTGTCTCCTCTCTTTTTTTCCGCCTCATTGATATTTCTCGCTGAAACAAGGAGAAATAATACATTTTGCGAAGAGCAGAATGGAAATATCGTCAAAATTGTCTCCGTAGCGTCGCAACAGAGGAAATTCGTGCAAGATCAAGAAACAAATTTCACAGAAATTGCTCGTGACACGGATTGCGAAAAAATCGAATCAGGTCAAAGGAGTAGTTGCTTCTAAGTCGCTGTTTGACTGGTGCTACTAAAAATCGAACGACGCGAGAGGAAAAAGTTTCTTACGGTTTATTTTTCTATCGAGGCGCCGAACTATTCAACTCCGACTTTCTTTGACGCTCGTTCCTCTTCCATCTCCTCTTCGTAATAATGCAGAGAAGTAATCAAACGATACAATAACCTGAGTATACGTAAAGTTTATTATAGAATGCCTGTGTGATGTTCGATTTTTCGATTGGTCGATGGTCTGATTTTTTGCCAAGTGACATTAAAACGCATTGATCAATCCCTCGCATTAAAATAATTCCCCAGTATGCGCCATGTGCGTGTGCTCGGTCCCCAGCCTATAAACCAGTATCCCGTCCGATGGTGGACGATAATTTATATCCGGGAATAGAGGATCCCCGACAGAATCCAAAGAGAGAGAGAGAGAGAGAGAGAGAGAGAGAGAGAGAGAGAGAGAGAGAGAGAGAGAGAGAGAGAGAGAGAGAGAAGAAAAGAGAATAGGAGGAGAGAAAGAGAGGGGAAATTTACACAGCAGTCGTAGTAGATCGACGCGCTTCAGATCTCCCCTGCTCGCGCTCGAGAATTTGTGCAATCTGATTTCGGGCTGAGAGAGGGTTATTCCTCTCCATTATTTCATTAAAAGGCTGAATCATGCCTGGTACGACCATATAGCCGATATCCACAATTGAAATTTTCCACTAAACGTTAACTACGATGCACTGACTCGTATGAAAACTCTTTTCAGACATGCGATGAATTTTAAGATCATCGAACAAGAAAATGATAATTCTCGTTCATTTCGCGGATGGCAAAAAGATAGCGCGCGAGACCTTTCAGCGATCGATTCGCATGGAAAATCACGCTTAATCGTGGCGCGATAATGTGATGTATCACGAAATATCTTCGCGGATGACGTTCCTAGAGACGATATTTCAAACCGGCTCGTTTATCAAACTTTTTTGCAATAAGACAATGCCGCATCTTAACGGCTCCTTGACTAATATTTTCACCGTGATTAATGTCTTCCGAGATATTATTCCTCTGCGCGCTGGCTACGATGCTTTCCGTTTTTCCCCTCCTTTTTCACTATCGTAAGTACTTGCAATCCCTCACGTAATCACTTTAAGTTACGTTAAAATGGAATGGCTTATTTAATTCGAATGAAATGTTAAACTTTTCGAACAGAGTAGAACTTTATTTACACGGACGAAATGTTACTTGTAATTAGTGCCTGATTAATTGAAGTTTATGATTCACAATCTTCCTTATTATCTCAAAATATATACTCTGTGTCAGAGTTAGTTAAACTTTGCAGGTTGCCTGCTTCCACTATGAGTCTGTTTGTCTCCCGCAGATTTATATAAACGGAGTTCTACTGTATCTCGCTAGAGAAAGGTGCCAAGGGTATAATTAAAAATATTTCATGGAAAAAATACTTTAAAAGAGTAAGAATTGGAAAATAAGGGAGGGGAAGAAAAAAGCACTTCGAGTAAGTGACAAGCGAGGTAGAAATACGCTTTTTCCAATCACAAGTTCATCAAAAAGCGCTTTGAAAATCGCGGTAGCTGGCAGGGAAAACGTGTGACGAGCCTCGGGACGTTGCGGCTAGCGTTCGCCGCGTCGACAAAAATTGAAGAAAAAGCGTGACGAAACGGTGAAAATGCAAATGACAATGGTTGCTCTCTCTCTTTCCCTAAGTCTTTACCGAATAATAGCGTATTTTTCAATTAAACACTACCTATTTTTGTTTCCGTGCGACGCAGCCCGACACAAAGGGTGTTCCATTAATTCGAGATCACTTTGTCCTCTCTTCTAGAGCGAACGCACGATGGAACGAGGCGACGAGAAGAGAAAAGGTCGATCAGGTCCGTCCAGTTAGAAAAACTGCGACGACCAAGCAGGAAGCTCGCGAGCATTAAGTTTTTGTATCGTTGGAGATTGGCGAAGGCATGAAGCTCTCGCTGTGAAGTACAAAGAGCCCTCTCTTTCTCTATCCATTCGGGCTTCTTCGTTTCTTTCTGCCTCTGTAGCTATCCAATGGGCTGAATGACGGGCTATGAGCTCTCTTGCAAGGCATATGTTAATAGAACACGCGTGATATCTGATGAGTGCGAGATTTAAGTACTCCAGCAGCCAATTTCCATGGAAATCACGGTAGCATCGAAATCAGAAATAATTAGTTCCTCGAGACGATCTGTTCGTGAACAGCTTCGAACCAATAACCCGTTTATATCGCTTCGGAGGAAGAGATGATGGACGTTCTGCCTTTTTTTCTTCGAATTTTCGAGTGATACTCGAGCGCTTTTAATGGAAGTGCTCTAACGAAGTATTGATATGATTTTATTCACTAATCCACGCGCGCCGTTGAATGGTTTGCGATAACGTTATTTCTGATATTATACCGTCGTTTTTCATTACACGCACGTACGACTTTCCAAACATGGGATACCGTTCCATTCGATCGAGCACGAGAGAACATTGCAATGTTGTTGGTGAAATTCTGATGATTTTGCGCCAGATGTAGTTTCAACCAGCATGTCCTGCGTACATACACACGCGAAGCATCGTCAGCTTTGATTCGCGTTTACGAGCTGACGCGCTGAGCTGCTTTCGTCACTTCATTACGATATTTGATCATGTAAAGTCAACGTATCGATGAATCTGCAAATTCCGGACGGAGGAGCGCAGTGTCTGCGAGTCTGAGCAGACTTTTCGCGATTTCCAGTTACCAAGCTAACGATGCCGTCCCGGGATTTCCAGTGTCTCTGCTCGTTTTGTTCGAGCTCGTCGATATTCATGTTTAGCTGCATCTAGATATCTGGAACAATATGTTGATTAAAAAATAGGTAAGGAAGCGAGTTATTTGGAGGAGACGAGCTCTTCGTGCAACAATACCAGCTATTTTATCAACAATTCCTACGATTCCGCTACCATTTTCGTTGCCGACGACCAAGTTAAATTAGATTCGAGAACTTCAGAATTCAATTAAGAAACAACAACAAAGTTTTCTCCGCTGAATCCAGGTGGAAATTGAAGGAAAATATGTATTTTTTCGCATTCGAATCATCGGTTGCACTTGAAATTGCGGAAGACAAATCAAGAGTGGGTGCAAAACTACGAAAGGGTGATAAAATCGCGAGTGGATGTACGAGACACGGGAACGAATTTTTCGCAATGAAAACATCTTTTCGCATCGTCGTCGTTTCTTTCGTGAAAAAGAGAGCTAGCTTCGGCTAATTTAATTCCGATAAAGTGGCAGACGACTTAATGCGATCGCCTTTGGAGCGTCTTAAAGTTTCGAGAAATAGCTAGTTTCGCGACAAGGACAGGTAGTATTTTTTCCTCTTCGTTCGTAACTCTTTGTCGAAGTAAGATAAATAAAAAGAAGAAAGAAATAATGATTTCTCAGCTTTTTAATTGAATTTATTTCTCTCGCTCCGTTGATTCGTCTCGCTATTAATACGATTTTTCTCGACGAAACACGCGTTCGTTGATGCGTTCGTTTAATATCGCGCGGAGATATTTTACAATATCGTAACGTTAAACGATCTTGCATTGGAAATTTCTCGGAAACTTAACACAGTACTGAATAATAATACTCAACGGAAGTTTCAACATCCACTCTGTAAAAAGGAACTTTTAATTTGCTCTATAAAAGACAGCTATTCCGAATGAAAATTATACGAGAGAAAAGTTTGGAAAGTTATTAACGTCGTAACACAAACGTATGTGTCCGACAAATTCTCTTGTCAGAATTGATAATCATAGCTGTAACAAATTTCAACGCAGTTGAAAAATTACCTCTTAATCTCGTTTTGTCACTATCGATGGATTTTTAGAACAAAGTAATCCGTCAAGCGTTTTCGAAAATGAATTTCAAGATGAGGCAAATAGAATAGGAATTGGTGAGTATGAACAAAGGCCAGGTTCTTCGAACAGAGAGGTTACAAGTGACACGAGGGACGGTGTTTCACAATGGCCTGCGGCCACGAACGGCACCATTGGCGATCGTATGTCGAAGCATAACCAAGATACGAGGGAAAGGGGAAACACTCACGACGGGTAAATACGAGTAATAGTTACCTAACTCGGGACCGACAGATATGGGGGACACTTATGAAACAAAGTAACGTCGCATTAAGTCCCCTCTAGCTTCGCGGCCAGCTTTGTCTGGGGCAAACCCTTGGGTTCCCTTTCATCTGTTCATCGACCACTCCCGCATTATCTCGCGAGGAAATGCCTCTCGGAGATCGTTTGCGCGTGGTACACGCGATAAGCGGCCAGGAGGACTCTGGAAAGTATGGAAAAGCTTTTGTTGCGTGTACGTTTATCGAACCTTCCCTACAACTGATTCCAAGCTTTTCATCGATTCTCCAGGCTTTCGTATTATGTATCAGGGAAACGTTAAGAGCGTTCGGGACACCGAAGATACCAAGTTCGATACACGCCGTTCTTCTCATAAGATCCAAGTCTCTGTTCGATAACGAAGCTTATTTCCAAGGGGATATCGGCGGTCAATGCCGTTGTAAGAATAATGAATCTTTAATAATCCGACGCTAACGAGCAGAGTAAGGAACGAGTCTTTTCTCGCAGTGATGTCGGCCCGAGGCGTCGCGTCGCTTCGACCTAAATGCGACGCGGCGAGGCTCGACATACCGCGCGTGCATACACCTCTCCTTTTTCTGCTTATCATCGGGAGGCGAGACATCAAAAGGGCGGACTTCAGCGATGTCGCACGAATCACGCGCTTGATACGCCTGAAACACCGAGGCCAGGTATTAACGAGTCTCCTCGCGAGACCGAGCGACAAAAAGTCGGATGCGACCTCGCTTCCGGCCTTTTCACGATGGGGGCAGGAGCACGTTTTCTTCTCTTGCAAGCCAACTCGCTGGAATCGGACTCTGCTGCCTTTCACCGGACTCTGCTCCCTTTCACCGGACTTTATTGTGACGTCTCTTTTCAAGGGGAGTGTCTTGACACTCGCCGACCCGTCGCCTGACTTCTGAGTGGCATTTCGTGTCGCCGCCAATCCGGATTCACCTCGTTCCGTATCTCTGTCTCTCTCTGACCGCTCTCCAAATTTTGATGCCAAGCCCGTCGATTATTCTGCTCCGTGAATCTTAACACAGTTCATGATAATACATAGGAACGAACGACGATGTTGCATGGTATGTCGTTTATTAGTTGTAGCTAATTTCGAATTTACGAAACGTTTCGAATTTCACAATTTCATAATTTGAAGACAGCGACCGAGCATGGCGCATGTGTCACGCGACGACACTATTTCAACGCCCGAATTTTGCCCGGCTTAACCCCGTGATCTTAGGATTCCTCGTTTAATACCGCATCAGAATAATTCCTGACCCCGGTGATATTTCCCGTTGGCAAGGAATTTCGGGCACGATTCAAAGTTGAGGTATAGAGATTGCGCCCCCGTTCTCTTACCATTCTGATTCGCGCGCCCGCGCTGCCCCATTCTTCTCTTGCTCTGCTCCCTATCTCAATTATGGAGAAATTTCGTCCCGCTTGTGAGGAGTAAATGAATCGAGATGACGGCAAACATTAAAGCGGTCTGTGATAACGAACGATAGATGATACGAAATAGGATATGGGTTAATTAACAAAGGAAACATCGCGAGCAACATCGAGGCTGGTGGAATCGAAACGAATTAAAATCACAGTAATTAACAGGTGAAAATGTAAGCTGACTGGACGAAGAGCCGACGTCGAGGGTATGTTAATTGCAAGAGCAAATTATTGTAATTTAGTATTGTGAAGTATTGTTTGGAAACGCGAAATAATAACGCACTTGAATGAGTTGACTGATAAATCGATACGATCGTCAATTGGATATTTACATGATAATTATTAATTACAGCCGGTAACCGTTAAAATAACGAAAATCACGCTGCGATATTGAACATTGTGTAATTATTATGTAATTATTATGTAATTATGATCTGCGACAGTGGTTGCGCGCTTGCCACTTTATTTCGCGTCATGCTCACGTTGATCGGGTATAAAGAGCGTGCTCGGATTTCGACACCGTTTCTAACGAGTTTAACAGACTCGTAAACTCCCTCGATATCCTCTCGAGAAACGCTCGAACAGATGCTTCACGTTTTTCTCACGTTTTAAGCCCTCCGTTTAAGTCGTTCGAGGAAACGCTGGACGCGGGACTCTTCCCCTCGAAACGTTCGGTAACGATAAGCGAGAACGCGTCTTTGTTATAACTTAAATCTTAATTGCCCTCGAGAACAATGAACGAGTTCCCTTTCCCGCGAATAGACAGAAAAGCGCTGTGACAGTGACGGAGGGACGAAGACGAGCAGAGAGTTTAGCCGAGGGAGTTGATTAGTAAGGAGACTGGAAGAAGTCACGGCACTTTCAGCCGGTCCTGTGAAACAGAGCTGAAGGAGGCCGACGACGAACTCGCGACAGAGTTACAGTTAGCTTTTCATAAAGTTGCCTCGTTATATAAACGTCTGCTTTTCAGTCGTCTGACGCATCACGTTGAGAGCCAGAGGTGTAGACGCCGGACGTGTATACGACGAGCCAGCCTGTCTCCTAACTGTGTGCGGCTAACAGGTCGAATTCGTGGTTTGCTAACGCAATATATTCCACGCAGACCCTGTGATATAGCCTCTCGTAAGGTTTACGGCCACGTTGAATCCACGACGTATAACAACTCACGAAATTGTTCGAACACTTGTTGATACGTTTTATGAATATATGAAGCGTGTTATACAAAACTTGGTCGCGATAGAACAAAATTCTTTTGCCATTTACTAGTGTCATTCAGTTTATATTAATTCTATTTGCAATCGTTTTAGTTGCTTTTAGTAGCCACAATTTGATTTTATTTTATAATCAGAACTCCATACTGCAAAGTAAAAAACAACGTTACTTACAAAACGATATTACGATACGTACTGCATCGATTCGCAGAATGAGGCAGGAGGATATTTGGAAATAAAAATTCCCGGATTACAACCATAAATAGCTTCGTTTAATCATTCAGAATTAAAAAGCCGATTTGCACGCGTACACGGTATTCTGCCTTCATTATTATTTTCGTTCCAACCGAAATGCTTTATAGGTCGAAAAGCATCCTTTAATTTTTCTCTCGATTTGTGTTACACGTTCATTCGCGAATTACTCGTTGGAAGCAGCGAGTAGTCACACGACGACATTCATACCGCGTTAATGCGCACGAATAAAATATAGGATTTCAAAGCGTGGCGCATTAATTCAAGCCAGTAATAAAAGAAACATGTCATTGCAATCAATTAGAGCGGCGTTACAACTCGATAATGAAAATGATTAGATCTGCGTGCATTGACACGGCTGACGTTAGCCGTGATGCCAACAGAGAGGCATTGTGCGCTTTTGCGAACGCACTGGACAATCCCCGAGCGTGACAAGCGTGTTATTTTGCGTGTCATTATTCCTGTACACCGTTGGTTTATTCGAATTACAATTTTCATCGAGCGACGGGTCATTTATTTTCCCCGGAGTGACGGTCTTTCTTTATTACAGGCATTATTTTTTCGCGGTAATAATTGTCAAAAAGTTTGATTTTTTATCAACACTATGACAAACTACGTCGTCGCTCAATCATCGAAATTAATATAGCTATTCTATTACGCCGTTCAATGTTTCTCTCTTTCTGTCATAAAACCTGAATCAGTTACACTCCAAATTTTGTTGACGCTTTTAGAGGTGGGGTAACGTACTGTTTTTAACGTGTACGAAACACGAGTAGCTTAAGAAGATATTGGATAACTTGTAGCGATATTTCGTACAAGAGATTTATCGCAGTCGTCTAATTTTTATGAATTTTTATATACACAACATTTTACGAATTTGTGTAAATACAAATGAAACCTAAATGGATATTTGTTTCGCATTCTAGAAATTGGACATTTTGTATGTGTTTGCACATTATGTATCTCCTGAACGCTTTCCACGTATTCAAATTCTTCATGAGTGCATAAAAAGTCTCGGTCTACCCATAAAAAACATATTGTATCCGTAATAGTTACCCATGTGATAAATGTGCAAATATTTTCTTGAATCACAAAGTTAAAAAACACGAATCTAACTCAGAAGTGAATATAACTATTTGTTTTAACGTCTAAGAATTTCTATGAATTTACCACACCACAAATCACAAATTAAACGAGGCAAGAAGTTAAAAGTTGATCGATCCACTCGAAGTCGTGTCATTGATGATGACAGATGAACAGGGAACTCTGTGAGGTAAGGAAGTTGTGATAAAGCCACGGAAAATCCGGAGCGTGTCACAATATTGGTCGAAAGACGGTGGAGTGCAGTGCCCTCGGGCACGTCACCGAGTCTGCGGCAGGGCTGCACTTTCTCTCTTTAGCCCTCTCTGTTTCCCCGTCCCCCTCTGTCTCACTCTCTCATTCTTTCTCTGTTCCTCTCTATGCAAGCATATCGCGTTGTTTCGCCCGGAGAGATATTCATAGAAGAGAGGTCTCCAGCGAACTTACGAGCTATTCGTGGTTTCCCATAAAGGACGATAGACGACGGAAGGGAGAGGAGATCGTCACTGACGGTGGAAGCGACGTTTTATTTTTGACGCGCGAAACCAGAGAACGACCGATCAGAATGGACCGCTTCGTTTAGTCCGCCTGGACTACTCTTTGGAACTTTACGGTGTGTCGTTGATAGAATGGAGATCGCACACAGGTCGTTAGAACGATCGATCGTTGGCCGGTTGGTGATTTGCAATTGACGATTCGTTTTTTCTCCGGACAGATTTATGTATTATTTATTTGTTTATTGACGACCCACTAGAGACCATCGTTGTGTTACCGAAACGTCCCATTTGCAATTTTTTTAAAAATTATCTTGTATTATCGAATTTTGCTTCTCTAATATTGTGACTGTGATATGACTGTATTGTGACTGGTAATTCTAGAGATTCGTTTAATATTTCATTTGTTTCGTATAGATGGTATTAGAATTTTATGATATTTACAGAAATTACAATGGTTATAACATAACGATGAAGCGCTATCTGGTCCTTGACGGATTAATGAAAAAATGAAAGTTAATAGGACTATGCTTTGAAGATTTTATCAAAGCTTATGCCTAAGATTGACAAGTGATCCGTGACTTATGGTCGAGAGTTTAAATTGAATCACTGGACTCGTTCTACTCTGGATATGTCAGATGTTGTTTGCTTTGAACGCGTCAGGTCGGAGTTCTGCGAACTCGACAGGATGGAAGTGCGATGAATGACTGAGTAATTAGCGGTTAATTGCTTAAACGTCAGCCGAACGTTGCGCATCTCGATACTGCTTTTAAGAAGTTTCCGCAGGGAAACTGGAAGTTTCGACGGCTGAACGTACACACAAGAAGGTATCCTGTCTGTCTGCGAGGGCTTTATGGGCGTAAAATACCGAAAGCAATTAACCTTCTGCGGCAGCACGCGGTTCGATACCGATTTTGCTCTGTAATTACTTGAATACTTCGTCGAGTTTTAATCGTTTCACTGCCGAACACTCGGGCAACTCTTCTGGGTTGCGCAAAGTCTCTAAGAAATGCATTAACCGTAGTAAATTCAATTTTCCAATCACGATAGTTCGACCTCTTTTACATGTAGCGCCAGTAATTTGTGCGGTGCATAAAGGAGAAGATCAATTAATTCGCACGCGTAACGTACACCAAATATTCTATATGTATATTAAATCGTGTAACTTTCGAAATATCTGTGAAACTTTGGCGACACACACTTGTATCTTTATCCTTGTTAATTACCAGAGGCACACGAATCGTCCATTAAAACGAGAGATAGGCGGGAAAGCGTGTAAAAGCGCCTGCAAGCGCGGTGAACATTTTAATTCCTTGGATACGAAGATATAACGTCGGCCACAATGGAGAATTTGAGTCACGTATATCCCCTTATCACCGAGCGCGATGCTCGTCGCAAGGAAACGAGGGCTAATCGTCAGTGGGTATTTCATTAGCTCGATAGGTTAATTGACTTTATCGGTATACGCCGGGCGTTGCTAATTGCAAGAGCAGTTTCACTCTCTTTAGCCTCGACGTCGGCTGTCTTTGCTGTGGTCGAGCAAGAAATTTGGCTTCGCCGTCTTCCAGACTTTTTGCCAGCTGGTCTTAACTCCTTTTCCACGGCCTCATCTCGTCCATTTGCGCGATCTACGCTTCACCATCGTTTGCGGCTACTTGCCCTCTTACAAATGTCTTTCTTTCTGCGAGAAACCCTCTTCATATTATTGCGTTCGGGGAACGTGCCTTGATTTACAAACGATGATAAAGATCAAGACGAATTAGCGAGTATTTCAATGAAATTGAAAGCAGTACCATGTTCGTGTTTTATTAAAATAATCCTTTATTAATTCAAGTAGCAACTTCTTCGTGCAATCTGAATAAACGATTTTCGAATATCGCGGCACTTTATATATCACAACCTAATAAAAGAGGAATTAAAGTATCAGGTCGTAATAAATTTGTCTGCGATTGTTAATCCGCGTAAGAAAACGTGTACGATGAACAACCAGCTACAGGATTATCGAAGTTTCGCAAGTTCAGCGAATAGTGTAGTTAGAATTAATTAGCGATGCAAACCAGCCGATTTCCCAATTTCACTTCGGCACACTCTATCTTGGAATGCAAAATTGCTTTCCTACTTAGCACCCCTACGCTAGGGATTGCTTTCTCGTGGTTCAACCGTTTCGTGAACCAATTTCGAATCACCGTCAGGGTCTTAACAAATCTGTTTAAGAAGCCGCGATATAGTCAAAACTCGGTTAACAACGAGGGGTGATGATAAATTTGATAAAAGTCTCATTTCAACGACAGATCCAGTCTCCATAACAAAATTGGCCATTTGCAACCCCTAAATTGAAGTCCCGACGATTCCATATTAACCAATTTTTCTTTTGCAGGAATGGCTGATAGGATCCGCGTTACATCTGTACAAATAGCATTCGAAACTCCTAGAAGCAGATACAGAGCAGAAAGTGGATTGGATAGGGATTTGTTTGCCGGACAACTACCCCAATCAATTGAGCCTTTCCAGACCGCCAACAAATAGCCTCTGCCTAAGCCTACTATCTAGACCACAAATCCTGAGTAGAAGTTGCCTTGATCCACTAGGTGTTTACCTACGGACACTCTCTATTTGTCTTACTTCTTTGCAGCAAGTCCTTATCCAATTCATAAGCATAAAAACTTCGACAAATCATCTATCCGTAAGAAAAGAACAAAGGTCTTGAAACTCTCTGCTAAATGAACTAATTTCAAAGATAGAGTAAATATCTCTCATGAAATATTCGAACAGTCGTAGAAACCGTTCATGAATATACCAATAAGTTATATGAAACATTTTGAAATGTCATAGTATCATTACGAGACTCGATAAATTTATATATCGCTAAATATCTTGTAGCATCTATATACATTTTCAGATTGCTTTCAAATTACAGTTTCAAACCTTCAATCACAGTGGCAATAAAATTTAGAAACGTCTCATATAACGCACACGATATATCTGAAAGATTTCTATGATAAATGTCGAAATATTTTCCGGAGCTATACATTATGCTTCACGGCTCGTCGCAACCCTGACGTCTACAGATTCAGGATTTGATTAGCTCCGCCGTTCCTAAAGCCGTCTTCGTGAGCTCGCCGCACAGACAAGTCTTATTGTATCGAGAATTCTCGAGTATCGAAGGATGCGCGTCGCTAAACGCCGCATTCACCGTTACTCGGCGAATCAATTTCCGTCAGAGTCCCATTAACGATCAGCCGGGGTGGCGACGAAGGGCAAAGGGCCTTCTCCGCTTTTCCCTGAGAGATCTCCGGCGACCCTTCGTGAATTTATTCGCACGAACGATCGCTACGTCGCCGAGGAATTCCATTAATCGACGCGCAGGCACTTCGAGGCGACAGAGCAACCGCTTTATAAATGGCGGTGAGCGTCGTTTAAGCTCGGATTTATGCCCCGCTGCAAATCCGAGCTTTCTCATCGATACGAACGACTAAAAGGGCGGACAGACAGAGTCGAGCCTTCGATCGATTCTCTTTCTCGTCGTTGAAAACTTGTTGCACAATCCGATCGATGCGCCTGTAAAATTGACCCGCCCTCCATGAGCCTGGACTCGCTGTAATTGCTCGTTAGCACGGTGACGCCAATGGAAACGAGTCGCCTGCGACCTTGTGGACGATTACACGCGATCCAGATCATCCTCGAATTTCATCCGTGCATGGCTTAGTCGGCTTCTGTCGAGGACGGGCGATGTGGGTAGCTTGGAGAAGATATTTCGTCGACTTGGTTGACGGATGGATTAACTACGCTCTATTTCGGGTTTCATTGTGTGAGAATACGAGAAAGTTTGGCTAGCTGTATCTAACAGTCTGAGTATGCCAACGCATGATATTTATTGTTATTGTTATTACTATTACATTTATCTTTTACTTTATCTTACTTTATCATTTGACAGATGAGCTGCTATTCCGCATTACAAGCTTGGATAATTCAAGAATTCAGCAATTATTATGCTTTGCTCCGATGTTTCCAGAAGAGAAAATATAGTATTTCTTCTAGTACGTACTCTAGTATCTTGGGACATAAGTATCAATCTTATTTGATAAAGTTATTTGATCTATAGCACTCCTAATAATTTTAAAATAACATTCACCGTACTTTTTCGATGGACGTAGATATTTTTTGAGAATTTTTTGGTCGGTCAGTTAGCGTGCGCAAGTTGAACGAGGCCCATCAGGTGTTTACATTCGTCATTATTACAATTGTTTTCTTTTTAAAGTTACTTTAAATGTAAGAGTTTTATAATCCGTGTCTTAGTATTATAAGTTACATATTTTCTATTTAATTGTTCGTTTACGAAACGGAAACAGTCTATACACGATTAGAATCCAATATTGGTCGTTTAGCAGGGAAACGTCAGAGGTTATTTGACGCCATTCGCTCGAGAAATCTTCCGTCGAAGCCCGACGACGCGGATCATTGTGTGCATAATTCGATGCGACACCGCGAACTTTTCTAATAAAAGTTACCGTGAAGGATTCGCTCCCTTTCGCCAGCCTACCTTCCTTTCCGATTCCGTGTCATCGTTGCGTCACCATCAGTCGTCCAACATCGCCATTGGAGGAGATTCCGCTAACACGTCCATGAAAGGAACGCGTTAACGATCAATTTCTCGAATCTAAAGAACCCTGGCGCTCCCTCGATTTCCTCTCCGAAATGAACGTCTCAATTCACCAACGCAGATACAGAAGCAGAAGTTTTCGACGCGACGAAGTCACTTTTAGAATGGGGATCGCCGTCCCCTGGGAGTGTACGACAGCGAGAAAAAGCACGAGGAGCGCGATAACCATTCAGAGCATGTAAACAAGCGTGAAGATCGAATGGCGGACGTGCCAAGAGAAAGGGCATTCGGTAGCGTTGAAAGCGTTCGTGGGAACGACACGAATCCTCACGGCTGTGCAAATGTTTAATGTGTAATTAAAAACTAACATCGTCTATTATGACGTATCTTCTTGTTCTCGACGAACGGACCGGGCGTTACACCACAGGCTCCGACTAATAACCCGACCACTTTTGCCACGCGACGCCAGAGAGAGAACCTCTGTTTCGACTTGGCGAGAAATTACTACCACTGGGACAAGTTTGCATAACCGGTGGAACTCGGAATACTCGAACGCCCGAGGGGCCAACCGCCAATGTCTCTGAATTATTAACGGAAAATTAACGTTTGTGTTTCTTCACGAGGAGGAGGCAGACCGTGGGGCGCGCAAGGGGTTGCCTGGGCTTTCCATCCGGAGCCCGGGAATAACCGGTTCGACTTGGTCTCGACTTCTTGCCCGCGAAACACGGAATCAATGAAACGATTCGAAAGCGTATCGAGGCGTTCTTTTGTGGTCGACCTCGTCGTACACCCCCAGGGAATTTTTCTTTCAGTTCGCGCACATCTCGTCCTCTCGCACTAGCACACGCCAGAAAAATCGAGAGGCATTGTGCGATCGTTCCAGGTGGAACGAGCCACGCTGCGAAATTTCACGATCAATTTTTGAGAGACGACTGTAGCCTCGTACGCATTATCGATGGAAAATCGGGGATTACCTATCTTCTTTGGAAGCCGGTGGTTCGGTGATGAGCAGCTTTGTTGTTCGAGAGTGGAGCCTCGTTAGACTCGCTTTATGGTCCATTTATGCAGTGACCAAAAAAAAAAAAAAAAAAAAGAAAAAAGATAGAAAGAAGCAACTGGTCTATTTATATCGAGAATCCATTCGAACAGAAAGCGATCAATATCTCTCATCGCTGAGCGTCCTACATTTCGTTGAACCTCCACCGCTTATAACGATTTAACGCGTTGTTATACTGCCTAATTACATGCTTCGGCTCGCGTTATTCAAATAGAGTCACGATCGCGTTGACACAATTGCGTTTATACAGACTGTTTAACAGCGAAGCTTGGTCGTTATATTCCGTGGTCATAATCAAACAACAAAAATATATAAATATTGCTGATTTAAAATGCTCTATAATAAATATAATGGCGTGTCAATATTTCACTGTAATATTTTTTGCTCGATTATACCCATAGGATATCGCGACAAATATATCCTGTTAATCCTTGGGCTACACTCTGCATACGCACACGCAACTCTTTTGTCCGTGAAGATGTGTTCTCGCAACGACGACATCATAAATTCTTGACCTTTGTTTCATCGGATAAGAACAATATGAGATGCAAGACGCAATGAGGCGTGGACGAAATCTAGCCGCTCCTAGGCGCTCCTTTTCTCGAGACACTGGACGCCACAGTAATGTACATGCTCACGAGTAATTACCATGATTGCCCCGGTACCGCGGCTGATTTCGCTTCTTCCCTCCTCTGTCTCTTATTCCCGCGCACAATATAACGCGTTCTCTTCCTCTGTACTTTCACCAGGGCAATTACTGCTCTAATTACAACGTTTTGTCTGCCGGCACTACTTTCGACGACTGACGCAGTTAACCGAAATTTCGTCGACGGCGAATCCGCGTACCCGCCACGTGCCAAATTGCTCACGCGTTCGTATGATTCGCGGACATCAGGTTGCGATATTCGGTTTGCTAATATTGCACATATAGTAGCTCATGTAAATATTTAAGAACTTACTGTTAGGTGCGCATCATATTCATTATTGCTTTGGTATTAATGCCAAAGCGCAAATGCTGTTCAGTATTCGATATTAAACATGTAATTAATACTAAAGATCATCCCACTAAATATCGGCATATTAACGTAATCAATAACTAAATGTAAATAATACATAAGCGATAACTAATATAATCAGTAAAGAGAGACCTTCATATTTTGCCAATATAATCACGATGGCCCTGTCTTATTACGCTATCAATGAAATTCCAAATTCTATTTCGTGTCACGCTTATCGTATATTGACGAAAGGTTTCTATGAGATTTCGTGAAACACTGTAAATTAATTTAATGTAGTAAATTTCGTTTCTGAATTCTCCAAAAACCGTACCTTCTCTATTTTATACCATTGAACATATTATAAAGAATCGATACAATGCACTTATTTATGCATCGAAATCTCCTTATGACAGTATTTCACGCGTGGACAAGATCCTCGAGCAGAACTATGACAAACCACACAGAACCGACTTCACAATAAATTATTCGAGTGCGCCTCGATTGCGAACGACCAGATTGCACGGCCGAGCACGCGTGAAATTTCATTTTAATCCGATTTAAAAGGTAGCCGCTGTGACTGACATCGTCCACTTGTCAGTTAATTTAATAGAGACATCTGTTTTTCCGCTGTTAATCAGCAGAAATTTCAATTTCCCGACTAAACAACTAAATAAATGAAATTCATGTTTCCGCCACATTGTTTCCTTCTAAATCGTTCAAAATAACGCTGTAATGGTAGAACAATTCAAGCGGTTTAACTCGCTTCCCAAAATGTATAGACTCCCGCAAACTTGACGCTATTATAAATTTAAAAATAAGACTTCATCGATTAGCAGCATTAACGAACACGCATAACGAAAAAACGCGTGTGTTGGTTATAAAAAAAAATCAAACGGACATGCAGCGAAAGTGGTTAACACATACCATTTAATCTGGTTTATTGAAATATTCTGTATTGAATTATTTTAGAGCCGTAACCTCGCCCAGTTGCTTGAGACTTTCCGCATCAATTCTCCTTCGCAGCTATAAATTTTCAATTACATCACAGTTATAAATTTTCAATTACTTTGCGCCGCACAAATTATAGCAATTTTCAAGCAACGGTGTGCATAAGCGAATACGGAATTGTTCCACCCCAATGGAGAATGCAACTGGCCGCGACAGCAGAACCACATGGCGGGGTCAAAGGTCCCGAAGGGATGGAAATCCATCTTTAGAAGACGGACGTGCCGAGGTCAGCCAAAACTCGCAGCCTCTGGAACCTGTTGGCTACGTTCCAGGATTTCTTTGGCCAATCGAGTCGGCCGATAGTCTGCAAAACACACGGCGGATCTTGCGATATCTCTGGACAGGCAGTCGCGGCTCGTAAAAATTTCACTTCGGGCCATTTAATCGCGTCCACGAGACGGAACGATGGATGTATTGGATCTCTCGCGCGAGTTTGTTTTACGTTGGTGATACAGGGTCCGATTTAACGGTATTCCAGGATTTATAAAAGCCTCCCCCAGGCCAATTTAAATGTATGAATGTAGTCGGATTGAAAAATGCACAACGATCGTGGATCGTGAGCGAGGAACGTGTCAAGTCTATGGAACGACAGCAGCTGCGGTGGTTGGTAAAGTTTTCTGCATTTTTCGCCACTTTGACGGCTAGTCCGCGTGGCGAGCACACTGTTGCTGTCTGAAAGGGATCTTAATCCAACGTGATCTCAGCTTTTTTGGCACTCACTGCTGGCTACTCGTTTCGCAGGCGTCGATCAAGTCGTTTACGCGAGGAAAGAAGGTTTTCCTATAGGAAATTCGATAAGCGAAGATATGCAGAGATTCAAGAATTTGGTTTGAGTTTAATTTGTCAGTGCTACGCTGCAGAAGTAATGCTCTTCGTAGGAAGTTTGAAACTTTGCGATCCCCGAGTTTCATACTGTACTATAACACGATGAAAAGAAGCGTCTCTGATATGCCTATCATCGATTTATCTCGGAGCAATTTGCACGGGTGGCCTCAGTCGTTCTTTGATCACAGCCGCGGCGAGTTTAAAGACTTTCAGCACCCCGGATAGTGAATCCATAAAAGCGGATTCTCCGCTGAATATAACCTTCATTATAATATTACCTTTGTAATGTGTTGGTCATTCCCAGCGGGGTTTCCGCGGTAATACAGAGGTGTGTATATACGTCTATACATATGTATACATATATACGCGCACTATATGAACATATACACGAGTAGTCACAGAAAAGCGTACGTGAAACGATATAACCCCAAAGTTCCACTCGTGCCAATGAGCCTTTCCACTTTTTGTTCCTTTTCGTCCAGGCGAAACCGTGGTGTATCTATTTTTCATCCGTTATTGATATTCCTCGCTGGCCCCCTTTCCATTGTTCACATTCCTCAATTTACGATTCTGCCGAGGGGTAATTTTTACGATAACAGCGCATCAGCAACAATACCAACTATTCGCCCTCTCCTCTCCTCGTTTACCCTCTCCTCTCTTATTTAATTCTCTCTCTCTTCTCCTCTTTCATGCTTTCTTTTGGCCTTCGTCATACTATATTTTCGTTTTTTATATCATTTTTGAGAAATCGTGACTGGACTTGTGTCAAATCGAATGAGAAGGCTTTTGTATTCCAGACGATATTCCGTGTCCGTGCGCTCGCATCAGCCTCAGCCACGAACGCATACAGCGCGATGACTGAAAGGGATGACACGACGTATACCGGATAACGGTAGGTGAAAATTCGTGACAACGAAAGAATATCCGATAGATAGCGCCGGGTTCACGTCATGCGTGAAAGCGTATCGCGCGGAAACAGCTGTTCCGACACAGGCACACGCTCACTCTTTCTCTCGTCACACCCTCGCCAACACGGGGCTTCCCGTCTCGTTCTAGCTGACGTACTCGTTAGCACGTCCCAGTTGGGTCAAAGGTGGCCGATAGTGGCCAGGTCGCACGGTTGCGTGGCTCACGATGCGCCATTGCTGCGAGGTAACCGGTGTTGTAGCCTGTCGTGGTTCACGATGTTTCGTGCATTCGGATAATATAGAGGAGTCGTGGGTCATGGTTCTTAACTATGGCGGAATTGCTACGATCACGGCGGTAGGTTGTAACTGGCCAGGGTAATCCACGGTTAGGCTGTTCACATGGACCACAGATGAATTAAGGGTGGGTCGTATGGTGACGTAGATCACGGTGTTACGTTGTAACTAGACGTTTACACAAATCAAAATCTAGGATAACGTAGGGTTGTTCGAGTCGGAAGGACATTTGAGTGTAATTAAGTAGTTTGTCATGTAAATCGATAAATTTCGCTATGAACAACTTTCAAGCTATCATATACGTTTGGAAACGAACTATTTGAGTATTAATACTATTATTAGCGACGCGATAAACTTGATGTATATCGAGTACTTACATTGACAGCTCATCTTGCTAATTTATATAGCTCTACGATAGGATCATTTGATATTGTTTTTGATATCATTTTCTTGCTGGAAATAAATTACACGATATATTCTCAGTTTTCTTTTCAACAAATTTGATTATTTTCCCTAAAGTTCAAGATTGGATTTAAAAACGTTGAATCTTAAGTGACTAATATAATCACATGTTACGATAAGTTTCCATAGATACAGTCTGAACTGCGGTATCATGTGCAATTGTATTTGCTATCGAACGCAATTAATTAAAACGATATCAGCATCGTGTTTGTCACGGTGGAAATTGTTCGAAAGCTGTTCGGTGCAGATTTGTTGTTCGACACCGATTTGCCATCGAAATAATTGCAATCAATCTCGATTTTCAATTCGTGTCAGTCTTATTCCCAGCAGGAAGAACCAGTAAATGATGTAAAAGTATCGTCTCTTGAATTTGGTTTAACCATTTGAGCCGCTTAACGATTTCGCGTCCATCATTGTCATCGAGGACATTTGCTTAGCGCTAGCATTAGACGGCTAATAAAACGAGGAAAGAAGTAGCTCGAAAGAAGGCAGGTTGAAAGATCGTCGCGAGCAGAATGTGATCCATCAAAATCAAAAAAGTGCTGCCACGACGAAGACGCGTTTTACTCTCTCGTGGCACTCCACAGGTACTTCGTTATTTTTTGAGATCACCCGTTATTTTTTTTCTTTGTTCGCGTCTGGCGATAAAGTTTGCTTCATTAACTTTGTATATATAAATTCTTTTGGAGAACGTTAAGAAGAGACGTCAAGAGACGCAGGAAATGAAGAGAAATACGAACAAACGAAAGAAGAGACGCTGATAATGAAAAAGGAAGCGAAGGGCACAAAAGACGGATTTCGCAAGTTTACGATCGTTGAAAATGTCCAAACACACTCTGTTTGCACAAACACGCCTCTCAGCTTTCCTTGAATAAATATCTGACGAAGAGGAGCAGGTTACATGCTAAGATTAATATCTAAATAGCATTTTCAGCGGCGACATATACGAAGCGTAAAGAGATTAGGATCGTTCGTCTCACACAATGCAGCGTTCCCGTTTTTACTATTTTTCTGCTAGTAAGTTGATAGTAGGCTGACGATAGAACGCGTTAAGCGGATAACTTGATCGCGGCGAATAGTTACAATAGCTGAAAGATTATTAGAATCTCGTCTTTTTATTTCGCCCTTAATTGCATTTTATGCGCGCACAGGCGGGCCTTCAGCTTTCACGCGAGACAGTTCGCGGAAAACGATGAATGAACGGATTTATGATAACATCGGTAGCCCGCTTAATTTCTTTCGCAGCCGGTAAATGAGCCATTCGTCAAAGGACGCGAAAGGATTCAAAGACAGCCGTTGGTTATTTCGCTGGAAACTTGAGCAAAACCATTTAGAAAAAAACCGGCCGGTATTGTGAGTCCTGATCTTCCACCGCGAACACGAACCACTGTCAAACTTATTACTTCTCTAAATGAGATAACGGTAAAGCGAAAAATATTCGAGGCGCGTACACTCGGCGATTCTCGTTCGCTGTTCACAGCGAACCGTAAAAATTTTCGTCCAACGACGACGATGAAACTTATTTAGAAAAACAACGCGTACTCTTGAGAAACGAATTGCAAAACGCGACATGAACAGAGAACGCCGGGATTATTTCGTTGCACGTTAGAAAGAGCGTTTCGCGAACGCGAGTGTTGCTCGAACGACAAAGCGTTCCTCATTAAATTACTTCTCTATTTGCGGAATGTCGTTCTCAAATATTAATTACGCTATTCGGCCGTTGAAAGTTCTCGACAAAGGACGGCCTAGTAATCGGAGAGACGTTTTAGCAAATGAAACCGAGAGAGTGGAGAAAACTGACAGTTAAAGCGGCGACGAGTTCGCTGTCTCGATTAGTACCAGCCATTATAAACGGGACATCCGGGAACGTTGAAAGGAAGAAAGAGAAGCGCGGGCGACGGGAGTACCGGTGAAAATCAGTTTAAGCCGGCGAAGAGAATGCGAGGGCCGCGCCGCGCGAAGAGAGGACAGAATAATGGATGGTAGGCCCGTAGTGTCACGTGCAGCATGCCGAAACCGCGCCGTCCACACACTCTCCATGGTGTTAATCAAACGGCGTATGAGGTAACCTGCTGGAAAGGCATTTACGTTGCTGGAAGCTGACTCGTTGAAAAGCCAGCGTTTGCAAAGGAACATGTATAGAAGGTACTTTGCTTAACTCGTTTTGCTATTTCGTCTTCCTGTGAATGAGCCTCGTTCGTTCGTTTGGTTGGTAATATTATTCTGTACCGTTAGAAATAGTCGAGACTGAAAATTCTTATGGTATGATTTTTCTATCGATATAAAAATATCGAAAATTTGTCAAAGTCCTGTTTATATTTTCGTGGTATTACTACGAGTACATGAGCATCTTCTCTATCGCCTCGCATCGAAACGATTCGATAGATAACACGTTTCAATATCCACGAACAGGGATTGAGTCAGCACTTAAGGGAAAAAATGCCATTCAGGATCAGCCACGCATCCATTCCCTTTTCTCGGTGGCTCATTCATCATTACAGCACATCTTGTTCGCATTTCACAGTGAAAGCGTCTTTGTGCTAGCTTTCCACGATACCTGATCGATATTTTTCAATAAATCCACGCATCGCATCGCATCAGCCACGTTTCAGACGACTCACGTTTCAATCATGTCCTGGACACTGATGTCTCGACTGTAAAGGATGCCACGGCTTCGATAGCGAGTTTCGGCACACGTGGTACATTGTATTTCCTTCAACAGACTGTCCATCAAAGCGTTAAGAGACGGCATACGTGCGGCGAACACGATAGGAATCATTTTCCATACACGAGAGAACAGTCTACTAGTAGCGAGGCGAGAGAGCTCCCGATTCTGTAATTCGGAGGCCCGATCATCTGTAATCCTCGACCACCGTTCTCCCGAATTCGAGACTCGATTATCACACGCGAGATATTATGCTAGTCTCCGCTGACAGGTCTCCGTTGGCACTCAATCAAACCGCGAAACGGATTGATGGAGTTCTCGTTTCTCGACCATTCCGCGTTCCTACCCCTCTATTACGGCCAATATGGCACGCGGTTTAAAGATACCCCGATGGAATTTCATTATCGATTCGATCAACCTAGACGGTTGTAAGGCCGATTATCGAATCGTTGTGTCTGCACAATTAGAAACGTGCATTGATATTTGCATCGATTGGATCCATGTTCATTAAGGCACTTTCATTTGATTCGACGAACTACATGCTTTGTAAGTTTGTGCTTGTAAAGTTTGGCATCACCTTTACGAGACATTCTATGTTTAACGTATGTCGTGTTTCACCCATCATTTTCGTGATTTTCAAATTGCAGAGCATTCGTGCGAATTTTATTATCGAGGCAGTTGTATCTCGAAACATCGATAAAACTTTTTACGCCATCCAGCGAATTTATTCTAACCTAGAAGAGACGTGATCGTGAGTCTGAAAACGTGTTTGTTGGCTCCGAGCGCCTGTAAAAAGGCAGCCGAACGAACAAGACGAATGTATAAATAAAAACACAAGGAGAAGAATAAGCGCAGGTGGAAGAGTTAGGAGTTCCCAGAGCGACACGACGAATACGCCGACGTCGTCGATGAGAGACCAATCGACGATGAAACGCGAACGCCGAGACGCGACGTCTCAGAAAATTTCCACGGCACCGGTTTGCCGTTTATCTCCACGAGTGGCGTTTTATCAGGATATTTTGTAGAAAACGGCGCAGAAAGAGATAAAAGGAAGAACTCGTACACAAGGCGGACTCCTTTGCTCCATTTTCTATGCGACATAGTCGAGATAAAGCCAAGAATACGATTACTTAGGTTCCATAGAAAAAAGAGAAAATTTTGTTCTCAGCCATGACTCTAATTTGAAAACATCATTTTATTCGTCTCCTGAGTGTGGAACGCAATTCGTAGACAGTTCAGAGAAAGAACTTATTGCTTTTACCACCCGTGCACCCGTGGCTCCGTATTTTCCCTGAAATTAATGGTCGATGTAGCTTCGAGCGTAACTCGTGTATAGCCGCGCCGACCGGGCAATTACCTCGAAGTAACCCGCGTAACGCTTCTAATTAATTAGCCCAGCCCGTTCTCGCGAGAAGGAATATACTTCCGCGTTTCAGAGATTATTTTGTTCATGGGTGCTATCGGCTACGGGGGAAGCGCACTCGGCAAAGATTCCTCTACAGAGCAACGCGAAATTAAGGTACCGAGACGAAGAAAGTTCAAAGCTTTGCGCTAGTTTTACTATCGAGGATAATGAATATTATTTTGGGGAATATTTCGTGCTCGCGAGTAGCTTATATCCATCGATACTTCAGAGCGCGCGAGCTATTTCGAAATTAACATTAAACCATTCGTAACAACGGATAGAAACCCGAGAACGTATGATTAAATGAACTCGTAAATACAGCAATGAAATATTGAAAGCATCGCACGGCTGTTTCTTTACAAAGTATTTACAGTGACTATTTACAGTATTTTGGCATATATCGTGGAATAAAAGGAGCAACGTTTCACGCAAAATCATTGTTCCGTCGTGACTATGAACGAGACCGTAGCGAACACATCGTATCTCTAGAGAGGGATATAATTTTCATCTGTTTTGTTTCACGTGGAAAATAAGTGCATACTTGTTAACTGACGTGAATGGTGAAATTCTGCTCTGCCTGCACGAGCAACTTTCGTCGGCTGTTTAGCTGTTCTTGGGGTTCCCCTTTGTTCCCGACTAATAACCACTCGTACCAAAATAATTTTCGAAACTCGATACCGCGGATTGAGAACTACCGGCTTCCGGAACAATTCCAATCATGGCTACTTCTAATGACCTGATTATTGTTTCACGTGTATTGGTTTTTAATCACAACGGGCTGGGATGCATCTCTGGGTTTATCCAGAAATAATCCAGCAACGTAGGACGGGCATCGATTCGTCGTTTATTTTCCGCTTGCCTTTCCAGAAATAATCCTTAACTCTGACTGAGCTTTTCGCGCGAAACATTGAACCGATGTACTGTTGTATGATTGCTAGATGAAAAGCGCATCGCTGAAAGAAAATGCGGTTATGCCCAAGTTTGTTCGTTATCGATCAACGAATTGGACCAACATATAAGTCTAGCTTTCGCGTTGTATTTGTCGTGGTAAAATAAACATTGTTGCGTTTCAAATTGTTTTAGTTGCTGGAATGATTCGTTGTAGCGTTCCTCATGATACGTCAATATTTGCTCGATTGTCGGATGAAGTATGGATCAAACACTTAATGCTTGATAAACGTTCGACTAACCGTTCCTGCAACGTTCCGCTATTGGAGTATTTTAGCTGAAAGTAAAACAATTTTAGCTACAATTTTTACCATCTCCAATTTATTACCGTACTTTGTTCTCTTGTTTCGGATAATATCGTCATTGGGGGAGATTACGAAGCTATTTCTATCGAAATCATTAAAAATACCAGAGAAAGAATTATGCGTCGATAACTAGATTGGTCACAACATCCATCGTACGCATTATCGGGATGGCGGAACCGAATGATCCCAGATAACAGTGGCGTAGAGCGATTATAAAAATCCGTAGCCGCTTTATCGAGACCGCGTGGATGGATCGTGGAGTCGTTTCGGGCAGGAATCGCGGCGATCTGACCCCATTGTCGCGCGATAATGAAGCCGCGACGAGTACTCGCTTATCGGTGGGAGCGGTCAGGTTATCTGGCCAACGCCGAAGCGCGGCTTCGACGACCCCGCGATCGCTATTTCCGCGAGCCGTCCCAATGTAGCAACCCAGTCGGACCAGACCTAATTTGTTACACGACCGCTCAGCTCCACCCACCACTTAATCGGTCTCTGACGACCGAGACAGCTGTCGCGAATTAATTTGCCTTGCAGGTGTCAGACGCAGGTCTGCCATCGCGTTGTCGAGCTAATCTCGACGATTCGACGACTTACGGCATAGGCTGTAAATTACATTCGCTTTATTTCCTTTGGAATCTTTTTACCTTTCGAGAAAAATTCAAAGGGATTTGTGCCAGTGGTGGTCAGACTGTGTCTCGTGAATCCCATACGACCTTTCCATGCAATTGCTTTCTATAAATGTGACATGTATTATATAAATACGTCATAAAATATATTACATTCATATCATATAAATATATCATAACTTTCATCGACGAATTCCAAAGACTTCTCTAGACGAAGCAGTGAAATAATTCAGTAGCTTATCGTTATATCAAGGTTAGAAGATATATTAGAATATACCATAGAAGTTCATTGCACAAATCAGGAACGCAAGGGAAAGATGCCAATAACAGTCGACATTTTTTAGTGCGCGAGGAATTTGCGACACGAGCTCTATTTCGAAGTGAAGTTTGTTTTATATAACAGGGAATAGTTTGATCCGAAGAGGAGTAACCCGAGAAGTCGGATATGACGATAGAAGGTCTCGCCGGTGCTCGAAGAGTAATCAGTCGATGCTCGTACACCGCTAAACGTTTCACGAACAATATCTGAACTGTTAATAATCGAACAATGAGCCAAAGAGCTACAGGCAATCATGGAGGGTCGTTAATTTCAAACTGAGCGCGATACTCTAACGAGCTCGTCAAGATCGCTTTGTTAAAGCATAACTTATATTCGTTAGAAGTTGAGTAATTAATATTATATAGTATCGGGAACAATGGCTCGTTGAAAGTTCGAAATTCCTGTCACTTTGATATTGTTTGTCGGCTTGCATACCGATCACCGGAAACTGTGTCATCTGTATCGCTATATTCTGCCACGTTTTCTCTTCATATTCAACGGATAATTATTATAATTGATGTTGCCCGAGAGCTTTTCCATCGCGTGCCACCTCAAAGGTATTTGAATTGTGATTTGCCTTTGATTAAATTGCTTTTAATTTAATTGGCTGCTCCCGAAACATAATTTCCTAATTCAGATCATTGGTACCGTTCTTTCGTATAAAAAACAACGATTGCACATTAAAAGGTGTTGGACTCATTGAAATGCGGCGAATAGCTTGTTTGGGAGGGCGATAAGCGCGTAAATTTCGACCTTGGCAAGCTGAGATTTGGGTGGGATGGTAATGCTTGTGGTCGTGGAGGAATGCACCGAGAAACCCTTAGAACGCCGTTTACAACGATCTCGTGCAATTACCATCGCGTTGGCCTGCTCTCTCGAGGAGATCAGTCGGCTGACAGGCGTTTCGCTTTGGTAATTCGCCCGAACCGTTTCGTATGCCAAAGAATGTCATTAAAGGCGTTGCTAAAGGCTCCGAGCCAGCGTTAACATCCTGGGAATTTTCTTGACCAGCCTCTACGATAAAGGCATTTCCCTTCGGAGAACGGGAAAAAAGTATTAAAAGCTTCCGTCGTTAACGTTCGCTAGGAACGACGCGTTCTCAAACAAACCGGAAATCCCTTTGAGCTTCGCGGACCTTTTACATCGCGTATCTTTGTTTCGAACGAAAGGCGAGTATCGTCGACTGTCAATATTAATCCGGGGCCGCTCTCGGTCCGTTGCACTTCGGCGATATAACACAGGAAGTGCACAATGTAAACTCATATTTCGTAATGCACGATGCAACGTACATAAATCTTTGCCATCCGTAGATAAATTATACGCTAATGCATCGGAATGGTCGGACGTCTTACGGCCGGACGTTTCTTTGGCCGAGTACCAAAAGTGCGCTGCACTTTCGAGTGGCCGGCAAATATCGCGTTACCAACCGCAATTCAAATGTCACCGGGCAATTCTTCGACCGATGCCAGCAATTGGATTAATTAATTACAGTTCCGCATCTCACTCGCATCATTCGAGACACACGAGAGAATATCTTTCTCTTGAAAGTATCGAAAACGCATCTTTGACTGATGATTTGAGTTTCTTAGTATTTTGTATATACACAGGTTCACGAAAGTGTACCAAGACTCGTGGAAACATTTCTAGCATTTATACGAAACATTTGGACATTTCATTGGCACTCTTACGAGACTATGATTATATTGGAAAAGTTATATCGTAAAGTTATATCACAGATTTATATGTTGTTAAATATCGCGTAGTTTCTATGTACATTCTCAGATCGCCTTCAGATTCCAACAATATAATCGTGACAGTCGTGTCTCATTATAGCGCTAATGAAATTTTAAAACGTTTTATACGATACATACAATATGGACATAAATGTTTGCCATAGAAAGTGTTCGTGGACTTTCGTGAGCCAGTCTGTCTCTCGGTGATATTTCACGAATTCTCTTCCACTAACTTTATCAACACTACACGTCGTTGTTTCGACTCGAGACAATTTCCATAGGTCGGAACAAAATAAATGCAGACTCGTGTCCAAATATTGACAGAAGTCAATTATTTGCACGAAGGGGAACAGCTTCCCATAACTTATTCGTACTCGGCGCCTATTTGTCCAATTAGGAGAAGGAGTATTTATCGGTACGTGAAACTGCCAGACAGCTACAAAACGCTAGACCACTCGGCGACTTTCTAATTGTTCTATGTACATTCGCCTCGGCGAGCTTTTACGATTCTACTTGAAACGAGCGAAGAATCTGTAGTTTATGAATCGTTTGGCTAGCGAAATTCAACCTCGTATAAAAATATTTAATTAGCTATTTCGTTTTTGACTGGAAATACGACCGTTATCTCGACTCCGGTATCAACGCGATTCGGTAAAATAAGCGAATTCTCTCTGTTGCCCGCGGAATTCGAGCCGAGCAATTTTCCCGCTGCCGATCGTTTCTGCTTGAACCGGATCATTTAACGATGTAATCAGGGACAATTAATTACTTGAAGGATTTTCAACTATCGGGTAATTCGTTTTGTAAATTTGACGAGGATGCTATCGATAGACGCGATGAAATACTCGTTTCCTTCTCTAATTGCCATTGCTTCTGCGAATTTCGGCCAATCATTGTCATTTCAAGCATACACGTTACGTAACGATATATTGCGTTCTCTCTACATTTTCCCTTCTTTCGCTCCTTCGTAGATATATAAAAAGTCCAAAACTTACCAAAATAGACAAAATGTTGAATTCCGAATTTTTCTCAGAAACTGTATGGATTTAAGACGACGATTTTTTGTGAATTTGAGTGATTTCGCATAAAATATATCGATAGAAAGCTTTTTGTTCTTCCTGTATTTTATATTTTTCAATATACGTATCTTTCATTTCGATCTTTTTAATACACACCTTATGTCGTTGTCATGGCAGGTAAACAATAATTGCAATTTCATATTATTCCATCGTATTCGGTCTGGTAACGTTTCCATGCTGGAAAGGAAAACGAATGGTTTAGGAGAAGAGAAGCGTGAAAGAAGTTGGCGCATTCCCATACACTCGCGGAGACTACGACAAAGTTTGAAGACAAATAGCGTTTGTCACGCGTGTGAAGTGTGATTACGTGCTCCCGATCGGCTGAACGGGGGCCGTGTGATCCGCGAACAAGTAAAATGTAAAACAATTTCCGACACTTTGATGCATGTGCGTACACTTTCCTCGTGAATATCATCGGATGTTACGTTCTTCTTTGAGACTGGCTCGATTATGTTCCTCTCTCCGCTGGCTATATAAATATTTAAGATCTTCTTTATCCGAATTTTCGTTCATATCTTACATCCGCGTGAATTTCAATGAAACGTTCTACAGTTATATTGAACAGTTTCAAAATTGGGCAAAAGTCAGGCGATTTAAGTTTGGTGTTTCTTTCCTAAGTACGATCGAACGTGGACAGCAGCGGAACTTTTTGATGCGATTCACATTTTCCCCGACGAGCCGCCGCGTCAAACGCATTTAGTCGCGGTGGTTCACAAAGAAAAAAACACGGACGATGGAAAAACAAGTAAACGCAAAGAGATTTTAGCCTTATTCCGGCTGACGGGAACGCGCGGGAAATTCGAGCTCGAATTCGCAAACAAAGGGAAAACAAGTTATCCGGCAAATGGACGAGCGATCCGTTGATTGAAAATTTCCAGCCGCCTCCCTTTCGGTAGCTAGCCTCCGACCTCGCGGATATAAACGGATTAAGCTCTATCAAAGCAAAATACGTCGAGAAAACAGAGGAGAATCATTGGACCATAGGCGTGGCCGTGTTCGAGAACGAGTCCCGCGATGATTCCATATGTGTCCGAGCTCCCGATCTTTTGATACTCGACACGACATTCGACGCGGCACTCTCCAGGATCAAATCGGCGCAACAGTATCATCCTATCAGAATACGATGACAGTTTACAACGTTTTGTAACTTTGTTGGTGTCAACTCGTTTCACAACTGATTCTATTCCTAAATCCTTTTTAAAACATTCAACGAATGTGTTAATTCAACATGAAACTTTTCATTAGCCACGATTCTGTATGCTAACGAATAATTTTCACACAATGCCTATCTTTATTACGAAGCTTTGCATACGTAATGGACACGAATTATTGAAAATGATTGAATATACGATGCGCTAATATTAAATCGTACATGATTTTGAAATAATCCAATGTTTGCGTCCAGATTGATTGGCGACTCAGTCGTCGCAAAAGAAAAATTACAAGCGCAAATAAAATGACACTTACCCTTAGAAGCAGGCAGAGAAGAGGGCGAGAAGCGCGAAGCGCGCCGCAGAGACGTCGCGATGCACACTACCATAATTCCACTTTGACACTGGCAAGTCACTAGCACGCGCGATCACCAAGATCAATCGTCCCCGGATCGGCAACACGACGAGCCATCGCCGTTACCGCTCTAGTAACGATTGGCCAGTTCGATCGGCATGATTGCTACACGACAATCGCGCGCGATAACCCGGCCGGGTTTGCCGGATCGATTCAACGAGCCAGTCGAACGTCAGTCACGGTGCTGCTCCGAGCAGAAACACTCGATGGAAGAACGTCAAGCATCGTCTACTTTCGCCCAACTATGCAGAGATTAAACATTGGCGCGCCTTTGCCCACGATTTTCATCGTACCGCGCGATCCACATCGATTTCTGCTGAATCTACTTTGGTACACCCTTTCGTTTATCAGATTTCGGTCCACCGTGCGACTGGATTTCAGCCGAACAAGTCGAAGGTCACGGATCTTCGACGCATCTGCTGGTCTTCGCTGCCTGAATTGGTAGAAGACTGCTTAACACAGATATTTCCTTTTTCCCTTGGTCTTTTCGGTAGATTCGTCGAATTCCTGGGATGATTGCCGCGGATATGTCGTGGTTGTTCCCGGCATCCGCCTGTGGGATAAAGAATTTGGTGATTTTGGCAAACTACCGATCCTAACGATTAATTGCGCCAGGACGGAAAAATTGCCTGGCAGACTGGGTCATACTGGATGGATGTTCCTTGTGAACTTTTTGAGATGGGGATGTATATTGGCTCGTGAAAGTACTTGAACGTGTAACATAGAAAATTTCTATGTTGATACTATACGCGTTACGATACATTTAGAAATATTATACGTTGACACTAGGACGAGACACGTTAAATCGGTAAAGTTTGAAACAAATCTCTATATAGAGAATGTATTATAGAAATTGAGAGATATTTTCATCGCGGACAGATATTTAGCAGAGAATTAGTATATAGCATGAATAATCATCTTAAGCATACAGCGAGTGTTAAATATCATCCTACTGAATATTTAGGTTTATTAATATAATATTGACTGTTTAAGTAATTTTCTTTCAAACTTTATCGGCATAATCTTGATAGCGGAGTCTCACAACAGTGTAGCTGAAATTTCAAAATGTTTCGTGTAACATATACGTTATCGACAGGATTGATTAAAGTAATAATATTTTGCTTATCGAGAGAGGGGAAAAGAGTGGTGGAGGAGCAAGGGTGGAAAATATTGAATGAAATTCGTTGTTTCCCATTGCGAGGTTCCCGAAATTGTTCCACGAAGGGAAAAATGCGGGAAGATAAATCGGCGACATGTACATGGCACAGAGGGGTGGGGGAAAAATGGAGGTGATAGGGGCGGTTCGATCGGTTTAATCGTTAATTCGCGGCGTATCCGCCGTTCCTCCGAATTTTCGGCCACGGCGAACGAGTACCGTGTACATTGTTAATTGCCAGCGACCGCTAATTGAAGTTCGCGCGCGTGCGCCAACGCGTCGAGGGATTTCTGGCATCGAAGTTCGTAGATACGTTTGTCGGGAAAGAACGCTGAATTATTGAAACATTCCGTTGCTACATTAATCAAAATCTCGTATATACGTAAATCGGAAAGATCAGCACAACCTATCGTAATTTCGCTCTAAACATAGCCAATTTCTCGTTGAACGAGCAGCTACTTCATTGCACCACTAAAGTAGGCTAATGCATTTCTAAAGCCACAAGCGGTTTATTTTATTTGCCCTCGTTTCTTCGAGCATCGATCCATCGAGGAAGCGATCTCGTGCTGAGAATTCCATCGGTCCCACCATTATCTCGGCTTTTCGAATTTGCGCGGTAATCTCGCCAGATACGAGGACCATCCTGCCATCCTAGAAATGATTAGCAACGATCGTTAAGGTTCTCACGGTATTCATAAATCGGCGCGGTTTATCGCTGCGCCGCGTTCAGCTCACTTTGTTCAGCCTCTGGTATCCACCTCGTAACGGCGACTTAATGAAGCCGTAAAACGCTGGCGAAGTACGCAACCCCCCGCCCCGGCTGCCACGGTTTTATGGTTTTGATCGCTGATCGTTTGAGGAGCGATGCTTCGACCGGTATCGCTTCAGAACTAGGAAACTGGGGACGTTCTAAGGATCGTCCCAGAAGTTTAATGGTCCTTGGTGGGCTTTGCAAGCACCACGTTGTCGGATTTACCTGGACAAATGATTGACTTAGCCTGGTTTTATTTTCTAATACGCGATAACAAAGCTTCCTGGTACTCCTAAGGTACCTAATATCCTTTTCTACGAAGAAAATTCAACTTCTAAGAGCTGATGGTAGGAGTAACTCGAAAGATATTGATTTTTTCGAAAGGAATTTTCACACGTTATCGTAGACAGAAAAAGAAGATATCTAATCTTCTTCCCGATATCTCTCACCGTTCTCGGGGTACATAACAAAGAAAGAGAAAATTCTGCGTCTTCTTCAAAAGGATGATTTCGATCCCTAAAATCATCAATAAAAGATACGTATACGTTACAGGTCACCTATTCCATTTGCATGCAAGATTCGTAATTTTTTTCAAATTTCTAGCTTCCTTGTGAAATTCTTCTTTAGCGAGATCAAGATGGATCAGACACGAAGGCGAAGCGAAATCGACGCTGTCCATCTTCGAGAACCGTGGAAGTAGGTGGTTCCCAAGGGTGCAAATCGAAGGAGGAATAGCGGGTGAGAGATATGTCGGAGGAATGCACGCGCGTGCACCGCGCACGGTCGATGCCCAGCCGTGTATGGCTGCGCATTAAAATGTGACAGAAGAGAATCAAAATTCAGACCGCAGCGAAATACTGGTGGCCTGCTAGGGTTCTTTCGTTCGCAGAATTCAGCCTCGTGACGTCAGAGATCGGCAGCGATCCTCGGCGATCATCACGATATCGGTAACAAAGATCGTCACTGCGTTTGCCATGCAAATAACGCGTATACATATTTATGCCGCGACGCTGTTGATATTCCTTTGATAGCGATTCCATCGACTCGTCTCGTCTTTTTTCCAATTACGACCTCTTTATCTTATCCATTTCCAAGACTGATTCTGTAGGTCACGGATGTGCTTTCTAAATAGGGATTCACAGCAATTTTCTTCTCAGCTTCTTCCGACGCAGGTTTTTAATTAGTCAGCGAAGTGCATAGCGTGTGTTTCTAGGAATAAAATCAGGATATCGTGTCGCTTGATTTGTCATGACGCGTCACTTGCACGCGAGAAAACCCGTGTAACGACTTTGATGGTCGAGCTCCGGAAACGAATGTATCCAAGGATCGATCGAAACGCTTATCTCGCGATCTCTTTTTACGAATTGCGGCTGAACGTCGACGAAAAATCGCGTGGACGTTTGTCATAGGAGACGTCTGGCGCCCACGCGTTTCAAACGACAAAAATCGGTTTCCTGGGCGAAGTCGATAATCGAACGACACTGCTCTCGCGGATGATCGTCGTTGATGATGCGAAGCTCGCGTTAAAACGTGAAACGAATCGCAGTGAGTACGGTGTTCCTCGCTCGGAACAACGCGTATTATGCCCGACGTCGACCATCGATTTTCTCTCGATTTCAACAATCGAGGCCTTGATACTGACGTGAGGTACAACGTTACGGAAGATGAAAAGTCGAGGTGTCTATAGCGAGTAGCTTAGCTGTGATTGTCATACTTTTATTCTTTATCCGTGTTCCTATTTTGCGAATTGCAGCCGAGTGCATTCTTCTTCTAGAAGCGAAAGCTTGGAATGAATAGTAATAGGAATAGAATTGCTACAATTGGAGCTTCCGCTACTTGTTAATGTTTCTGACACTTACGTTCGTTACCTTGACGAAAACACGAGTCACCATGAATCACTTACTGCGAGGACGGCTCTTCATCAACTTCTCATCCTCCAATCACTCCACTTTACACAAAGTGCCGTCCATAATCAGCGACGTAATTGCACTATACAGTCACTTGTATATCGATATAATATACATGAAAAAGGAACACAGCTTCGTGATCGTCTAAACAATGTTATATTTTAGCGAAACAACATTCTTCTTTTTGAAAGGAATATCCTTCACATCGTAAATGGAAATATTTTTCGATCTTTACCAGGGATTGAAAGGAATAAAGAGACTCATCCGCGGAAACTTTTCCATAAATATAAAGTCTGCCGGGTATAGAGATATTTTTTTTTTTTCGTGGCCGAGACGATTTAATTAGGCCGCGTGTACGTTGGTCTCGCAGCTGGCGAAGGGTTAACGCACGAAACTCACCCCTGGCCGCCGTGAGGGTTGCGCGTTTTCACGTAACACGGAGGACGGTGCGAGCCGAAACGACGCGTCCTCTCTCGTTTCGTCTCTGTCCCTCGGCACTCGAGATTGATACGGGCCGACGGATCACGAGATTAAAAGTCCTCGGCAAGGAAGTTGGACTCGTTGCGAACTACCCTCTATCCGGCTGCCTTTATTAAACTTGCTCGCCTGTACTTCGGGAGGTAAACGAGGTTCAAACGTTTTTGAAACGTGACTCTACCGTAGCTTAAATTTAGATTGAACAAGCGGTTTCGCTTTGTCTTCGCACAACCAGAATCTTTCACCGGTTCACCGATCTCTTTCCACCCCTTTTCGACAATGTTCCGCGATCATTGAATCGTTTTCCCTCACTGACTCGTTGATGGCTGGCTCTATAATTAGCTTCCTATTAATGCAGACGAAGAACTATTTAGAGATAAATTTCCCTTACAACTCGTTCAGTTTTTTTCGAAGACGTTCACGTTTTACCGCTTGCGTTTATGTAAAGAAAGACGAGAGAAAGATTGCAGGTATGAAGCGTCTCTAACAATTATTCTATTAAAAGAAAGTATAAAGTCAAAGCTCCGGAAAAATGATCGCAACGTGTTCAGGTATTCCTATCTCGAACGATGCAACCACAAACTTGCCGAGATTTTCCGGTGAAGCCTAGTGCAACCGCGAAAGATACTTCACCCTACGTTTCCCTACCGCAACACCAACAGACCCATTCAACCTCACATCCACGGTTCGTCATCAATCAATCAATCCTTCTCTTCACTACCTATCGCTACGAATTCTCTGTTTGCCCAGCCGCGTCGCCGAAATCCCCCTTCAAACCGATCAAACAACCCATCCACAAACACGGAACAATAACTGCGTACCGATAGTACTGGAGTCTTCGTGGTAGAATTTCTGGATCGGATGATCGATATTCTGAAAAGCGTAGATGGTAGCAGACAACGCTTGCAGTTGCCTTTTTGTGACTGACAGCCGCGTGTAATAGGAAGCGATCGTGGTTCAGAAGCGACGAGGCGCGGCGTTGGAAAAATTGCCACGGACCGACACACAACGAGAGTGGAATTTCTCGTGGACGATTCTCCCGAACGATCCTAGGGACGGGATGACGTAGGGCGCGAGCAGGGACACGCACTTCGGCACACGCATTTATTTCCGTCGACGGAAACGTGACACCCGGTGGAAACGCTCGCCCAGCCACGGAACCGTCGTCGTTCTCATTGAAGAGTCGCCGGCGGACTGCGAGCCTCCGACTGGATGGGAGCGGTGGAGCCGGCGCGAGACGCGAGGGGTGGCGAGACACGGAGAGAGAGAAAGGGAGAGAGAGAGAGCGCACCTCGAGAGAGAGGGAAGAGGCTCGATTGAACGCTGGACGAGAAGCGGGGGGTGGCGTGGGAGGGCGTTTGGATGAACAGAACGTCGACGATGGGTCCGAACCCGAGAGACGGAGAGAGTCGAGAACCGAGACGACGAAGGGACGGGATGAGTAGTGATGGGCATTCGATCCTCTGTGTCGCGAGTTTTCGAGCGATTTAGTCGTACAGAGGTTACAGTCGTTTCGAATTTAAGGGTGTCGAACGCCGAGAGCTTGTGAAGTTTGAACTCTATCGTCGAGTTGCGGAGAAAACCCTTTCTCACCCGATAAAGGCACGTTCTGATAAATGTTGTGACTAGGAGCTCGCTTGCAAGTCGAACGTCTCATTGTTTTTGGCAAATGGAAACGAAAAATTGTTCTACCGCATCTGCTGCGTCACTTTTTTACAGGTTATGTTATGTTACATTTTGACGATGCTCATTGACTTTTCTCCGTTGCTGGAAGTTCTTTGACATTTCTAATAAGTCGCCAGAGACTTGTATTATCCAGACGGATATGTCTCGGCTATGAAATAACTCAAAGCGCTCTTGAGTCCATCGCTAGCAAGATGGCAGAGGGAGAGTCGAGAAAAGAAGAAGCGTGATATAGAAAGGAAGCAGAAGAGGACGGATACAAATAACATTCGAAGACGGAAAGAGAGACTCACTGAGAGGGTTCCACCTCGCTTTTCCTCCGTTTTCGATGCGTCCTCTCTTCCTGTTGCCTTCCACTTTCCTCTCTCGGCACATCGTACTCCTTTCCAACGCTCGCGCACACGTCCGACCCCACTTCTTTGCCCTTTAATGCGTTTCCTTTCTTGACCATCCTCCTCCCTTCGTCGCGTTTCCCCGACCACTGGCAGCAGTTTGTCGGTACAGTTTCATACGATATACGGAAACCGTTACCAGTCTGCGGTTCCACCGACGTTGCAGGCGAGATACTTTGATTATCGAAGGAAAACGAAGTCGATGTAATAGAGGTGGAACATCCTGTTCTCTAGGGGATGATCTGGATTTCAAATGCTGGACAAGCGTGTTTAGCTGCTCGCAGGAAGCTTTTGCGCTTTTCGAGAGGAGCTGCCCTCGAGATATACGGAAATCGTAAAATCGGTCAAGGGTCAAAGTTTAAATATTCCAGTTACTCAGCATGAACGAGTTAGCGAAACTATGAAAAGATAAGGTTTAAGACTTTACTTAGGAAGGAAAATTGGCGACTGGTACTTGCCGATTTTAATGAAACTTTGCACAATTGCTCATTAGGCTAACCTAAGGTTTTTGCCGTATTTGGTCCGTTTTCATTTCAAAGGGTCCTTGCATAAAAAACAATATAATTGTATAAGGAATTTCATCGTTTATTACGTCACCAATAACCAATCAGTTTTGTCACAAATGAACCTATCTTACCTGACAGTGTTAATCGATGGACTGAAAATCGTAGTGGTGTAAATCAAGATTTTGGGAGTTGAAATTTAATCGTGTATTCCAGCTTTTAGAAGCACCATCCATTTATGTTTCCTTCAAGTTTGACAAGTACCTCCATTTGAATTCAGCGACAGAAGCCAACGTACGGTCCAACGTATATATACTCTTCCAAGCATAAAGACCAAACGCTTGAACGAAAAAGAAAGAGCCTGTCCCGATAATCCTAGGCAGCATACAAGTCTTCATAAAGTGCTATGATTTAATAGGGATCTCGTGGTCGGAGTTCTCGATGGTGTTTAGCCGTCTTATCGTGCTCCTGAAACGTGACGGTCGACGGGTGATGGTATCCGGAAATTTTATGGTCGCGGACTAAACGTGTCTTCAAAGCAAATTCGCGTGCACACGTGCTTCTTCCGCTCGTCGATAACCGATATTCCGCGAGAATTTCTCGAAACGTCGTGTAATTTCCGGCTTAGATTGCTCCTGGATGTCAGCCCGATGCAAATTGTCTGTCTCTAAAGTATATCCCCATTCGCAAGCCATCGTTGATCCCCTTCGCGCCTAACTTGTCACTAATTGCCGAAAAAGTCGATGTTAACAGCTTTCGTTCTCATCTCTAGACTAGAACAGGGTTTGTACGATAGAAAACTCTCACGCGCAACCATACTCGTGAACACGCCACGTTCGAGCGGAGGGCTTCCCCGTTGCCGGCAAAGTTATCGCGTTAATTCGACCGTGAATATCCCGCGATTTGCACGACTATAGCTTTGAAAATGCGTTAAAGCGATTCACCGCAGGCACTTGCGCTTTTACACGCCGTTGGAGATACATTTCTGGTGTTTGCAGTTTGATCGTGTCGACTAATTTAAAATGTTTGTAAAAGACTTTGAGATATTATCAACATTCTTTCATTCGACATAACTCACTCTTTGATGTTTAAAGTCAAAAGGGTAAAATATCCACTGATCTGTTTATTACCCGAATGACCGCGTTTATTAATGATTCGTTGTAAACGAAAGAACATTCGCATTTCAACCGGTCTTTATAACAGAATCGCACAAGGTTTTCCAAACACAGTTTCCATATGCCTGCATACGTCATTTCGTGTATTTTTATTTTACACATTATACGGAATTACGTATCGTTTGCCTCTACAGAGATCGATCCTTGGAGCTGATTGTCGTCGAGACTGGAGTTATAACACGAACACACAGCAGTTATCAAAAGACAGTTGCATTCTCTGGAGGACTTTTGAGAAAGAATTCAAATGCAGCCGGACAAAGTCACATGCATTCGCAGCATGTCCAAGCCAAACTGGCATGCACTGGGCAGCAGTCCCGCTCGATGATCCAAATCGAGAACGACCTCTGTTGCAAACATATACATGGAATTAATGAAACGATCCTGCTCGAGGCAAAGGGGAGTGTTCGTGAGTTTTCTAGAAAGGCTGAATCCCGGTTCTCGTCCCGAAGAAGACACACCTATCGCACATCGATTGACGTGGAAGCTTTTAGAAAGCAGCGCGGAAAGGTGTTCAACGGTGTGTGTGTCTCGACGGCACGCACACCAAGAAACCTGAAAGACAAGAACTTCAACATGAGCCACAAGCTTCGAATTTTCCATGGGCTGCTCGAAAAGCTGCGCCAAGATTAGGTCAGCCGGCAATTTCCGCGCCAGTCTTTCAAACTGCCGCCTCTGCGACGCCTGGGGCGATACCAAATTTTCTGGCTTTAAGTTTGCGCAGGATCCCTACGCCGAATAACGGCAGTTACCACGATATCCTTTAAAGGCAGTCAGTAAGACAGAATTTCTATAGAGTTCCTCTTTGAATATGGAATGAATTGGAGATTAACCGAATATGATCAAACTACTGGTTAATCTAACATTAACCTGCAGAGTAGATTCATTGTACATGTACAGTGTATCGTAAAAGAAGCGTTATCTTTCTTCTTCTGTCATCTTTTTATAGCAATTTTGTAGCAGCTTGTGGTAATTACATGACTTATCCAGTTTTCCTAATTGTCGATTTATTCAATTTTGTCATTTGACGCCTCAACAACGTATTATCGTAATAGAAGCTTCTTGTCAAAACAGATTATCCGAATTATGTCAACGAATAATGACATTGATTGATTAAAATTGTAATATTGCAGAGGTGTATTTTATCACCATTTATTATGATACTCCAAGTTAAGAGAAGTCCTATAATAACGCGTGTACGAGCTTTTTACCATGCAAGGTGTCTGTGGTGAACAACAATATTTTCCGTCTATCTGCGAAACTTGGCACAAAGGCATCGCGTTTCAGTGGGACGTGTTTATGACGCGTCGAACGGAGCATCGGGACGTTGGACATTGGACAGCCGGCGATTATGCAGACGTCGTCCGCTGGGATTCGCCGATATAAAATCGCACCCGTTTTACCCCTGTCGTCGTCGTCGCGTACGTGACGCTCGGACAAAAAGTCGTCTGCTGGCCCTGCGAGCTTCGCTGGATCGGAAGTGGCGGACATCGGGTGAAATACGATTGCACGCTGTCGAATGTGTGGCCGGCGAGAAAACGAGAAAGAGCCTCGACGAAGAGAGAACCGGCGTCGAATGCCAGCTGATTCAAACTTCGACAGTGTGCAAATTCGTCATGCTTCGCAGTAATTCTTGATTCCTAACTTCAAAAGTTGGAACTTGGCAGTGCTCGAAGAAAACTTAAGAATATTTCAAGGTGCAATTAAGGCGTAACATTTCATTTGGAATTTTTTTCCATCGATTGCACTGATTTCTGAGAATCCACCTAATATTTTTTTGCTACCTGGATTTCATAACTTTATGAACATTGAAGTAACTGTATTTGTGATATTATGATAAATCAATTGCTCGATCTGATGGTTGGCGAAAGGGAAAGTTACGAATCTTTTGGAAAAGAAATTGGAAAATTAAGGTATGGAGGAGAGGATTGCAAATTTTTGGGCAAACATTAAGAAGCTAGGATTATCAACTCCTAGAACATTTAGAGAGGTGTTGCATTGAAAAGAGGCACATGGATCGCTCACTAGTTTGATTAATTCCTGATCGATCGCGAAGGATTGAAACGGCATTGCTAGGAGAAGAAAGCCGCAGCAATGATTTGCATGAATATTCCAGCAGGTGCCGGTCTTCCCTTTCTAGCTTTGTTTAACGAGTCTCTGCTGTTTTGTTATTTACGTCCATCAATGAATAACAATGAACGAGTCGCGTGTACATATAGGACGCGTCTATAAATCCGCGCATGGCGTGACAAATCTCGAACGAGGTTGGTTGCAGGGCCGACTGTTACCGGTTGCTGCGGAGGACGCATTAAAAGTGGCGGAGCGATGCGAAAACCGCGCGATCTCGTGCATACGACCGCGATTCATGGAGATTGCCCTCGACCAGGTCAGGTTTTCTTCGCGAGCCGTGTTTTTTATGTCCCGAAGGAATTACCTCGTAACCAGGCAAAAGCGCTTGATAAGCAACCACTCGAATGCAGAATCCTGTCTGTATCTCCGTGAAAGGATTTGAAGTTGTTTGATACACGAGTGCTTTATAAAATCTTGATACATAATGGTTACGATAGAACTCTGAGAAATATCGGTAAGGATGAGAATATACAATAGAAATTTGTAGAATAAGTTTATCTAGTAGAAGCTCTTGTTTTAATATTGATAATTTAAAATTAATACTTATTAATATAATTAATATTATATACTTGTTAATATTAGTAATTAGTCTTGTATCAGGCACGTCATACTATGTTGGTAACATTCGTTTTTCACAGACTATATAAGTACTATGTTTCTATGTCTTACTTTTGACAAACATAATTACATCTTACAAAATTATAGTAGTTTTATACATGGATAGATATCGCTTATATTTTAAATCTTTTACCTTCCACCATTCTAATAATAAATCGATTTAATCCACAAGATATTATAGCCCTCGTACAGTATTGGAGTTCTAGTATGAACCAGGTTACCCCATTATCACCAGAAGCATCTCGATCGCGAGGGTAAAATTTCGGTTCGTTACAGTGGTTGGGATGGATGAATGCGATCGCTGGTAGCTGCGTTTACACGTCTTCGACCAGTTGATATGTACCATTGCCGGCCACTTCACGGATGAGTTTCGATGGGGATATTCCACGGATTGGCCACGGCCCGGCGCGGTCGCGAACGCAAACAAACCAGTCCATCGAATATCGGCGTAACATTGTTTCACACCGGGACGAAAGCCCACGGGAGAGGAGTGGCGTCACAACGCGTGACAATGTTTTGCAATTCATGCACGTAGGGAGGCGAGCCCGGTTCCGGCGCACGATCGAATAACCATTGAAATTTTACTCGGGGATACGGGGATACATACCTTGGGCGCGACAGCTCGCGGAAAAACAACCGATCTAACCCGCAGGGAACTATTACGGAATGAGCGGACCGATTTTCAGCTCTGGACTAGCCAGAGTAATTGAACCAATACATACGTTTACGCGAATGCTCGGAAACTGTTTGGGATTGTTCACACTTTGATAATGCAGTGGCGCGATGTAGAAGGAAAGAAAGTGGTGGAATGGTCGATAAAGTGACCCAGCACACCTGTGAATTGCAAATTTCCACCTTTTTTTTTTTTTAAAGTTCAATTGATATCATCGATCATAGATGTTTGGATTGGAGGATCAGATATGTCCTAATTTTATTCCGTATTATACTTAATCACCAAAGTACAGGGTGAGAGTTGAAACTAAATACTTTAAAATTAAGTAACGTAATTTGGACTCTTGCGGATTGACTACCAAACGCTGTTGTCCAGCTTCTCAGCGTAAATTCGACGGATAGCGAGCACAGAAGGACCACTACAATACTCGTCTGTATACCGAGGAACTGCACTTCATACGAATCTGATTAATTCCACGAAACTTCGTGTCTTCTGGTTCGTCTTTCGCATTCAACTTGATACCGCATTCAGTACACAGTGCTAATTTAGCGGACTAGAGACACGAGGCAATCCTCATAGTCAGCATATTAAGACCGTCTCCATTGATAGCAACGCGTTACAACAAATTTAATCGAGTCACACAGCAAAGGAATGGGAAGCTGATCGATCCACATCGATTCCATTGATCCGCAACAGTAGAGCTCGCGTAGGTGAAACGCGGTTCCGGAAGAGGTTGGCGGTTCCTTTCCGTTTTGAAGCTACGGCTGTACTCTGTGTGCACGCTAGGAGCCGAATAATAAGCAGCGGAGCGGAGGAAGCTTCGGCCCTGGTAATATTACGTCGGATCGAGGCTGGCAGATAGTGCGCTGGCTCCTCGTCTGGCAAGTTCCTTTGCTTCCAGAGCAACGGGTCGTCTCGCCCGGAGGGCGGCTTATCGTGGCCGAGTACAACCGCTGTTCGAAATTTCCTGGAACGCCTACGACTTCGCGAGCGAACGAGAGTTCAACATTCGCCTTGGAGAGCAAACGAGAGAAAGAGAGAGGAAGAGAGAAAGGGACGAAGAGAAGGAGAAGTTTACCGGAAACGTGGCAGGCACAAAGCTCGCTTTCGGGCGAATTGCGATTGAGCGTTCCGGCCCGCTACTCCCTCGCAAACACGCCGCGACGATACCGTCGGGATTTAATTCCGATTCTGAACCATGCGAGCACCTCTTGAACCATACATCGTCCTCGTTTCCTTTTCGCGCACGGAGAAGGAACGCGCGTTATTTCGACATGGGACGATCGCCAAGACACGGGGACACAAGGAAGATGCAGAGAGCAAAGGGTAGTTTGCTGGAGCAATTGATAAATTCAATCACTTCAGTGGAGAATTTGTGGTATTTCTAAGTAACAGATGCTTTAAAATGGATAGTGCTGGATACGTCGATATATCGGCTGAGATAGAGGTCGATTATAAGAGTTCGTTAAAAATAATAACAGTTTTTTCTATCTGTGGATTAATCGAGGCTGATGCGCAAAGGTACTGTTTATTCTCAGCAATGAAGATTTTTCTGTACATTGGAAAAATCGCGCACCAACGTCATAGTTACACTTTCTGTAGTGATTACTTCATAAAGATAAATTAGTATTAAGTGTCTCATACAGAGACCATACGATAGAGTGAAAAATACGATCAGCAAATTTTGGGGAATTTCGATTTTTGTATCAATTCTTGGATGAAAAGGAACACGGGAGAAGGGAAGAAAAAATCCGATAGATTCAAAGATATAATCCTTTTAAGAGTAGGTGATAGATGTACAATGTTGTGTCATTGTTTGAGTTAATTAATATCAATCTACGTAAATAATGTTATTAATATTAAAAAATATGTTTGCCCACGGAGGGTTGATCGTTTAAACAGTTATGTCTTTATGTTTCGTTCGAAGAACCATGGAGAACCAGGAAACTGGAACTGATACCAGGAGAACAGGAGCGTTAAGCACAGACAATGCGAACAGAGGAAGAATTTCAAATTAGCGGTGAACGAAGCATTTATTGCCTGGTAGTGATAGCCGCATAGATATATTTCGTAGCGAGAGAGTTAATGGTTTTCTATTAGCGATTATTACCAGGAAATTTTCTACGCGTAATTGTTATATAACTTGAAATTCACATTAATTTTCCGGAGCTCGATCTGTTCATTTCATAACCGGAAGTTTGTTATTCGATGCATGAATAAAACCGATAACGAGGGGTACTCAACCTCGCGTAATGCAATTCAAGTAGGATCTTCGAGATTATCATAAATTAAGGCGGCAACTTTGCCAGATACAACATAGTTCATGTTGCCACGACAAAAAGTATGCATGCTGTGGAATTAATATAATAGAAAGATTTCTAGCCTGGTCTCGAGGCTAGACGATGTCAAGTCTGTGTCGAGCTGTATATTAATTATACTTAACACTTCTAAAGTTCTTCTTCTTATCGAAGTAAGCACAACTTTTAAGAACTAAAGAGCTTTCTGGTAAAAAGGTCTTAGACATCTATAATAAATATATATATATAGGTATGAAGTGAATTTTCTAGTCAAACAGTTGAAATACTGTCCTGGTTAAATTTTTTTGATCAAGTACTACAGCCTAATTACACGCTCATTTTTATGTATAACGAAACATCCAATAGAATTAACTCAATCCACCATTTCTTCGTATGTTTTATCTCCTTAATTGCACATTTAACCAAGAGCTATTCAACAAAGTTCCCTATTAATTTTGCTATGTATTCTTCTGTCAATACGATTTCATGTATATTTTGATTTCCGTATAAAATCGTAATTGGAAACGTGGCATAAATTATATTGTCGCTTTTTCGAGGCTCTCCCTTTAATGCTCCTAGCATGGTGATATTTTCAACACGGTAAACAGCAGGAGGCGGGGGAGAGCAGCACCGCATTCGATATTATAACATTGAAATAACGCGTCGCCAGCAGCGTCCGTCATACGAACAGCTTATTAATATTTATACGACCTGCTGTAGGATATTAATACATTTCGGACAAACAGATTGTTCCGTTCATGTGGCACAGCCTCAGAAGCTCATAATGCTATGAACTTAGTGTATCTCTGTAAATATTCACGAGACTAAACGGCACGTATGCGGGATTCGCTTGAGTCCCTTTGGCACACGTCATATTCAAAGAGGACCATTTTTCTTCGTTCTAGCGTTACATTATTCGTTGCCTATTAAAATTATTTAGTTTATACCAATATTATAGAATATCCGTATGGAGTTTCTGGAAATTACTGAAACATTTCCAGGATTAAAGTAACAAGATTGCAAGAATGGAAACAGTTAAATGGGACGGAGAATAATTTCTTTAGCATATTTACTTTTACGTAGAAATTCTGTGAATGACTTTGCAAGAAAGGGAGGAAATAAATAACATTCAAGTGTAGTTTGTTTAATACGTATGATTTCGTGTGAAAGTTTCGCAGAGCAGCGTGAAGTTATTGCGTGAAGAGCTACTCGGTGAGGAATATCGCAGAAATAGCTTACCGTGAACGAAATTTAGTTAAATGCATGCAAATTCTGGAAACGTTGCTTCATATGAAAGAATTAACGCAAGATTATTATAATCAGTATACAATTCGCGTACAAAACATTTAATATATTATAACATGCGGTATATTTACTGGTAGAAACAAGATGGTCGCTCATTTGCACCCTCTAATGTATTTTAAAATCAAGAATTAAAGTATGATATTAATAATTGTTGAGAATAATAGTCCGTAATATTAATAAATACTATGTTAATAACAGCCATATTATCAATATTAACTGTAATCCTTGATAATAACCAAAATAACTAAAATTATAATTAATGTAATAGAGTGAATTATAAAAAGCAATATGATCAAAATATCTTCCCAGTACGATAAAATATATTCTACCTTGTGAGTTTCCCTTGTGTCTCGTATTTCGACATTAGTTCGATCGCGATGCTCGTATCGATCAGACGTAACATAGTTCCGTGTTCGAACACGAACACATGCATCAGTATTTCAGTATACGCGTGCACGTGGATGTTGGTTTTCAAACAGGTTCTCAACTTTTTATTTTATTTTTCATTTAGTATCTTCCTCTAGCGTGCAAGATGAATCTCGATCAAAAGAATATTTCTTCAATTCGTTTTGGCGAGGCAGTGGAAGTATAGTTGCGCGGTCTATAAACGATGAGTCACATGCTTTTTATTCATCCGGTTCGCTGTCATAGCTTACGGTACATGATGATAGTATTTTTATACGAAACGTAGTAACTAAGAGTGTTGTTCTTATAGTGTAGAGTATTGGATTTCGAAGAATTTGAAATTATAAATTATTTAGTGTCAATTTGTTGATTCGTTGTATATTTGAAACTTACCAGCGCCTGTTACGATTACTTGTATATTTTTAATTTATAGATCATACAGTTTAACTTTTTCTTGACTGCGATCTGTAATTATTTGACGTTTATCGTAATTATTTAAGTTCTTCTCGATTGCAATTTCTAACTACTCAAAGTCTAGAGTCGGATAATTTAAGGATACTTTAGATTCTTTCGATCGAAATTACGAATTTCTGCGTGACAGTCCTATGGTGAAAGTAAAAGACTTTCTCAATTATAATTGCGAATTGTTCAGCGTCTATATTGCTTAGGATTCTTTTAATTAAAACCGCGAATTCTCCTTCACCTGCGATTTGTTCCTGGTATAATAAAGAAGATTGTAATTGTCAATCGTCTTCTCGAAATAATACATAATCGTTCGCAGAACTTCCATTATTGTCATCGTGTTCGCAAGCGAGAAGTAAAATAATCCAGAAGTAAAATAATAAAATAATCCTGTATATTTTTAAATAGTTTTCATTTTGCGGTTGACACTTTTCACTTTCGCAAGAATTTCATTAATAACAAAGTGACCGCGGATTGGTTGACCATTTTGGTAGTGATGTTTATTCTGATCTGGATAATCGACATCGTTTCTCAAAAAATAGTTACCATAAAACGATATCGAGCTAATAACATAACGCATTATTCTACATTATACTTTTCTTATTATTTTATTAGTATTTAATCACCATTCATCGCGATTTATTTCAATTGTTCTGACATAAACTACCCCAGATTCGATATTTCGTTCCTTCGTTATTCCAAATCAATATCTTATCTCACAGTAAAATGAATTCCTCTTTGCTCGTTTATAGTCCAGTTCTATTTAATGTACCATCGAACAACCATTTATCAGTTTACACACGAAAGACAGATTCACATTATTACTCGCTAGCGATCATGCACAATACCGAGGGACAATGCCGCATAATACGATGCTCTCCCTTTTCAACTCTGGCGCGCACTGCTCTCCCTTTCTGTTCGTTTCGAGCGTGACTGCGTAGTGTTGCGACCGCAAACAATGAACTCGATAGGTGCTACACACGCGAGGTTAAACGTTCTCGTATAAAGGTCCATTGTGAAAATCAGTTAATTTATGCCAAACTGTTGCCGCTTGCCATCTGCATTTCGGACATCCCTTCTTTGTTCTTTGATCGCGACGAAGATTCTTTCGATTAATTGGAAACTCGCTAATGTTGCTAGTGAATTATGCACGGTAAGAGACTATCGACAATGATTTCACTGCTCGTCGATAAACCAATTCTCTAAAATGTACTCGATAATAGAACCGCTCGAAATTAACTTTATTAATGTCGTATTAACTTTATTAACACGATATTTGATAATTAGATTGAAGGAAACTTTTCGGAACGGCAACGCTAAAAAGCTATCTTTTAATTTTCCGAATATTCGTAATACAGCAGCAGTTACTTTTTATGCAAATCGGGTCGCAATTACGTTCGCGTGAAAGATGGTCTCGCAACAAGACCAATTAAAGGATTCGTGGTGCGCTCGGTTCTCCTAAGCTGCATTCTATTCGCAACCATTCCGGAGGATAACGGTGTATGATCATTAATGGACTTCGATTATCGATTCCGTGGCGCCTGGAACACGGAGACACTCGGCAATGAGCGCAACCCAGGAATAGGAAACAAGCTGTATAATCTTGTCAAGCGACGTTTGCGTTCCGATCGTTCCAACGATGCATTCTTAAACGGTTCAATGAAACGTTATCGAATCCAGTGGCGGGATTTCTGACGCTTCGATTATAAGCCACGTTGCAGTTCAATTGATAATCGAAACGCGACCACGAGTAATCGCTGAAGATTTTCTCGATCCGATGAAACGCAGTATTCCGTCTGTTACGTAGATACACGAAACATGAACTCGAATCGTGACAGGTACATTCAGTAGTTAGAGTTTCCCCCTACAGAATAAACTTATTAACGTTCCATTGTTTCTTGCCACTCTCTTTCTCTCTCTCTAAGAGACAAATCAGATTGCTAAAAAGCGGATTTCGGTTTAACGATAATCAACTCTGAATATTTCTGCGTTTTAGAATTTCATTGAACAACCGAGAACTTGACAGCATTCGTTACCACTCCCTCTCTTCCTGAAACAATACACATTCACTCTTGGTCGTACAAAACAAGTTACTCTGTTGTAGAATTCATAGCTTTACCACGCTATACAGAACCAAGGGAACAGTGGCCAGGTCTGTTTTGTCGTGATTCCGTCCGGTTCACAAGAGGTCTCGGTCGGATCGGCGGAAATGCACGGAGAGTGCCGGGCTTCGGTTCGCGTCGTCGTTGCAACGACGGAACGCTTAAACGACGACGCCTGGACGTAGCAGAGCCATGGTCCTCGAAGCTCCATCCGCTTTTCGTGCGGCCATGCGTAACCGTATGCGGAGCTCGGTCAAACGGCCGCTTTGTAAACCTGTATTTGGCTCTGTACGACCATTGGTTGACATGGTTCCGGTGGCTTCTGCCATGGTTACGCGTTTCCGTTCCGCGTTGCGACCTGAAATCGACGTATCGCGCACTGCGCCGACCACCGGGGAACCCAGTGATGCAATCGGCAATGCAAAGAACCGATGTTTCCGCATTGCTACGAGTCCTTTAAATAGAAATTCTGCTTAAAAGATTTCCGATCGAGGTTTGCGCTAAAACGAATATTTCAGTAGGATAATCGGAGGCTTGTATAATGAAATGAAGAAATTAACAAAAAGTTATATATATATAACATCCGATCGAATCTTGACAAAAGGATTCTTCGTTTCCTTTTCGTAAGATGATTAGCGCGAAGTTCGATGGAATGGTACAGCAGAGATTCGAAGAGGAGTAGAAACGCTTTGCTAGCAAATTTGTGTGGAATTCCTTTCGGTTAGGACGTACGAACAGATCCGAGCGATATATCACGGCGTTGATTTTGGCCAACTAGGTGGCAGCGAAAGCTGCTCTGGGTTCCCAACGTGCGCAATATTTTTACGTTAATTCGTTGATTCTCCCCGCCGAGTACGGAGATTTATAATGAAAGTTTATTGGCGTTGCCCACCAGTGGCTACGTGGACAAACGAACTTTCCAGTCTGTGGATCTCTTCGTCTTTTTTCTTTTCTTCTTCCTTCTTCAAAATATAATTCTTCAAAACTTGGAGATTTGGAAGCATATACAGCTTTGTCAATCGTTTTCCCAATTTTTCTTAGATATTTCATGCAGTTCTATACGTTTAAACCGCTTGTAAACTCGAATGACTGGACAAACGTGTTGCATAGAGGATCGTTGGATTCCCATCGATATTTGTCTGTGGCGCAAATAAAATTACCAGGCGGAACGTGTTTGTAATTCGCAGCTGATACGTAATCAGAGGCGCAGCGTTTCGGGCGGCCTCATCAACCGCGGCTTTCCGATCAAATCATTTCTTCGTTAGACGCTAAACACATTCCCGGCTGTCTATCCATTATGCGCATAATGCAATCAAAATTGCACGTCGAACGAGGTGCAATCGTTGCCCGGTAACGCACATATCGCCCTTTGCGTGGCACATTGTATTACAAAGCGTGTTGTTCGCGGAAAGTTGTTTGCCTTTTCCTGTTACACATGTCGGAATCGTCTACATTGATTCCTCTATATTAGGTCATGCTGTTGCTGCTTAAAAACCTTCAATTGCTTCGATGAATCACCGAATTGATCGGAATTCAGAATGTGAAGAAATAACGCTCGTTACGATTGACGGATGATTTATTGAAACTATACTGTGCGATTCTGTGAATATCGATCTTATACTCTGTGTACTCCTACCGTCTTAAAAATCTGACTAATGATTCAAAACTCTTCGTTTTTCTATGCTTGTCAAAACTCCGTCGAATTTTTGTAATTATATAATAAAACGAACTGTGTGCTCGAAAACTGTAAAGGATCTCTATTAGTATGATCGTTGAAAATTACGAAATTTGTGGCAAAGCTACTTGCTGTTGATATATGCGAACGTGAAACTTAAAGCCGTATATCGCCTAAATCTATTCTTCTAAAATATTTCAAGTCACGTATTATCTGAGTGTTGGTGTACAGGCGGCCAAACAGTTGAAATCTGCTTTTCCAGGATAACTATGGTTTCCAGCCATATATTAAACCTCTAACATGCAACTCCAACAAACTAGGATCGATGGTATCGGATACTCGCGAGGTATTTTCGGGAATCTTGGTGGAAAGCAGAGCTCTTGGAGTAACGATTAATCGCGTGAACAATTACCGGAGAAACGTCGCAGAGGCGCAGCGGACAGTGAATTGAAAGTAAATCGAACGCGGCTACGGAATTCCGCCGCCTCGTTGCTCGGCTCTATTGTAATCGATATTGAATCCGCTCGGACACACCGCCGCTACGCTAACGACGTAACGAACGAAAGAGCTGCAATTCGGGAATCGATGGAGTTTGGTCAGCCCTCGGCTGGAACTATTTTATTTCGTGGGGACGCGGTCGCCTCTTTTCTTTTTCTTCCATTACCATCCGGCAATTGCTTGCATGCGCGCTATCCTGCTTCTTTGCTCGTTATCATGGACTTTTTTCGTGCGAGTAGAAACGATTGCGATGGGATATTTAAAAATTTAAGAAATGCGATTTTGAAGCTTTGATTCGAAGAGCTTTGTAGATTTTTCAGACCTTAGGAATTATTGTCGAGATTTTGAAGTTTTCTGTAGATTTTGAAACACATAGAAACTTGGATACTCGCTAAATAAATCACTCTGAACTTATATCGTTCGCCTCCGTAAACCGAAGAACAGAAAAAGGTGATGACGTTGCGAGTATATTTCTATTTATTTTTTATTATTTTTATAAAATTCTTGCATTGGACGAACTGATGAATGTAAACTGGAAGAAAGTGAACATTAATCATGTATCCAAGTAGCGAAACTGAGAAATTTACAAAAGGTGGAGTGGATCAGTTTGGTTTCCAAGAGATTCGAGTAGCTCGCCACCTCTCGACAATATTCTAATCAAAAGATATCACTGAAAAATTAATTTGTGCAGGGTGAATCCAGTTGACGAAACGTGTTGTTGTTACCCAAGCGGAATGCCGGAAAATTGAGGAACCGACGAAAGTCGGCTCCCTTTGTAATTTCTCTTTTGCCGGGTACAATTAGTGGTTAACTTCGGTCACCTTGCATGCCTCGCACGTCTGAAAATGCTTCATAAAGCGTTCCACCCGTTACACGCTGACTCTGTCTGCCTTCTGTATCTTCCTCGTCTCCCTTTATTCTCGCGAGCTTATCCACTCGGACGTTTACAACGCTCGAAACTTTCGGTCGTGCTAATGAGAAAGAAACTCGTCGCTCGAAGATTTACGGTGTTCGAGGAACAATTTTTAAAACGTTCCTCCAATGGAATCTGGATCTGTGCTTTCTGTTTCCACCTCGGAAAGTTTCGAGAGCTTCGCTGGTGCTTCTATTCGCGCTAGTAATCTTGACAAATGTCGTTTCGATTTTGAAGCACGTTTCCTGATGTCTTCATCCAATTTGTCACAGGAGTAACACAGCAGAGTTGGAAACACAACGGGTGGATTTCTGTTTCTCTTGATCTCCTTCTGTTGATTTTCTTTACCGCGACAACGATAGATGTCGCGTAATCTTAGAGTCATTCCGAGCCCGACGAGAAGGCCAATAGAATTTACACGGCAAGAAGGGAAACAGAAATGGATCGATTACGCGAAATACACGTTTCGTTACGACTAAGCTCTTTCCAAGGAACAAAAATAACCGCACATTTCACGCTACATTACCCGTAGATACGTGTTCCTGGTATGTATCCAAACTTTTGATTGATAGTATATGCAGCGCCTCTTTTCAGCGTTGCCTTACCCTCAGTTCCCTCGCGCAATCAGCTATTTATTCGCTCACCCTCTCGCTTCTCCCTTTCCTTCCGACGGCAAAACTCGAACCACCGACGTCTGACGTGGCGGACGGTGGTATAAAAACTGGGAGGCAAAGATCGTGGATAGATTATATCGCGAGAAGATTGGCAGTTAGCGAAACCAAAGATAAGCATAAAGAGTTTTATTTTCGTTGAAGCAGGTCTTTCGGTTTGGAATCTTCTTTCTAAGATTGGAGAATGAAAGGAAGACTTACACTCGAGACGTGAGGTTGCATTCGAAGGGTTTATCGGAATAAGCTTCGAGTAATCGATGGAAGCAGCGAACTTGAGGCCACCGAGATTGAACACAATAATCACCAGACTGTGAATGTTTATTCAAATTCATATTTTTATGAACCAAAGAAGCGGAATGCAAATAGAGATGTGCACATATCAAATGTGTACCCCTTTGAATATTTTATAGAGTTTTACATATTACGTCCATTCCGCTCATTTTTGCTCTCTTAAATTTCACGTAAACGCATAAACATTCGCCATTTAATATTAACATTTCTAGGAAATAACCGGGGAGAAAGTTAATTATACGGCAATAGCAGCTTACAGTTTTCAATTTCCAATTATTCGACATACATCGCGGAAAGAATCCAAGTATCGAATCAGCAGAAATGAAAACTACGTAACGCCAGTTACTTAAATTGCCAAAACAAACCAACAACTTCCCGATTACGAAGCTGCCCTTCTAATCCTCGGAGCCGACTAGAATCAGCGATTAAACTATTTGCAGCAGTCGAAGGAAACTTACGGCGGCCGGTTTAAAAGTTGCCCTATGCTCGATTTAACTTCTGCTTCATAACTTGGGCTATTTCTCACGGAGGAAGGCCGAAAAGAATAGCCCTGGGGATTCGAGGTTACGGCTTTATTCACGTTTTACTTTAATTCGCTGTTGTTTTTTTTGGCGAATGCGCGAGCATCTCGCATGAATTACGATCGCATCGGAGATACGGAGGTTGAACTGCTACTTAATAACAATTACCGCGAAAATTACGACAAGTCGAGGTGCGCCATTTTTATACCCCTTTTTCGCGTCCTTCGCCAACTATTACCTTCTCTCTCCTCTTTCTCTTCCTTTGCTTTCTTTATTTGCTTTCGCGTGGCAACAGTAGCCACGAAATTTCTTTCTCTTCCTCCGCAAATCCTTCGTTTCTTTCGTTTTTAATTGTGATTTATCACGGACTCGTGCTCGCTCGTAAAATCTTCCCGGTAACTCCGCTTCGCGGGTCGCGAGGTGTTCCGTAGCTTTTCATGTAATTAGAGCAACTAATTAAAACAATTTTGCCCCGCAGACATCAAAATGATGATGTTTGGTAGTAGTGCGATGAGTCCCCAGGCGATCCCCTTTGTTCGAGAATTTTTCTCCTCGCGGAGACGAAGGAGGGAGATTAACAATGTTATCGATAAATGAATAATTCATGGATGGAAAGCTTTCAAAGATACGTTTTGCCGTGATGGTAATAAGAGATCTTCCGATTCGAGGGATCGTTAAAGCGGCCGGGTTCCTTCGCTGTCCATTTAGACACGAATAAATTATTTTAAAGTTAAGAGCGTCGTGACAGTAAAAAAAAAAAACGGCTCGTTCATTTTTCACCGGGCTCACTGGAAGACCGGAAGCTACTCCGTGTCGAGCCACTAATATCCGCCATCCTTTAATTTCCTTAGGGAAATCGTTGGTAAAAGAGTAACAAATTAGAGGACGCTAAATATCCAATTTTCAGGATCTTGTATTTCATCATTAGTTTCGCGAGAAGGAGAAATGCGAAAACAAATATACAATCGATTCTACCTACAACTTGAAGTTGAAGGATAAGAATCATCCTTTCTTTTGGCTATACGCGAATTCGATGGACAGAAGGGTCTCCCAACTTTCATTAATAAAGCGTATTCCGCGATATAATTTACAGAATCGATGTCGGTGTTCGACAACAAGAGCAGGTGGAATCGACGACGCTCAATGGCTATCATTTGGGCTCATCCTCGCTCCGAGTCCACTTATCTTCCGTTGAATACGGCATTTCAATTAGTCCCGCTCGCAGGGTACTTGTTTGCAGAGATTCAGTGCACCCTGCCGCTTCGAAAAGAAGATAAATTCGAAAGAGGATTTCGTTTCTAGTAAGTCCCGAGTATATTCTTCATCGTGACCGCTCTTTCTCCCTTTTTTTTCTACTCAGCTTCGTTATACCTTCTGGGGCTCGCTTCTCCCCATTCTCTTTCCCTTTTCTCCCCGTTTCAGCCACGGGTTCCCTTGGAATACAGTGGCCGCGAGATTTATCGCGGTTATTAAAAATTCGCGGACAAGAGTCACCAACCTCGGTGTTCTTGATTTCAGAACTGGGATTGACCCAGCTACAGAAGGGGATCGCCACGATTTATCGGTGGATCGACGTATCGAGCTTCGGCCTCGCGGATTTATCGCGTCCGTGATTGCACGACACGGTCGACCCTATTTTCTTTGTCCGGAACCCTTGCGTTTTCTGGCAGATTTAGTCCGCGCGGTTCATGAACCGAGGGAAAAATAATGAGTCTGCGGGTTCGAGGGGGAGAAAGGAATCTTTTCGCCGCACCTTGCTCGCAAGAGCCGCGCTCTCGTGAAAGGGGAAGTCCTGGCGGGAAACCGTTTGCGCGGACCGAACATTAATCCTGCCCCTCTCAGTCCATGTTTCGATTCTGGTTCGGCTAATGGCGGCCTGGTATGTTTCCAGGCTCTTGACAATTAATGAAACATCTCCAACGAATTAGTTGTACATCTTTGTTTCTCTCATATACCCTTTATTTAGCCCTCGGATCCATGGTCTTTTTCGCCAGAGATTTTTTATTTCGCATCCACCACTCTAACTTTGTTAATTCATCGATGTGCTGTATGCAATTAGTTGAATTCTTCAGCTTTTACCTTTATTTTCCAAGTATACTAGTCTCTTGTACGTTAATTATGATGTTTTTTGCCTGACCCGCAACTTTATTTCAACTTGTCTAATTAGCGTGTTGCTACTCACTCAAATGCTTCTTTTCTACCAACTACTCCTTGTTTCTACGCATTAACGCAGAGCTGCCTGTGTAGCCCACTAATTATGCAGCTTTTCTCGTGAACCTTTGTTACAGCTACTTTTACATGCATCTCTGCTCCTACTTTAGCGTTAATTACTCTGTCTTGTGTAAGTTCTTCCGTAGCGTTTAACTACTGCATTTCTACTAGCTTGATTCCCTTCTCTCTCTTGCTCTTTCTCTCCTCCCATTTACTATACTATCTTCATTTTACGATCGCTCTATTTCTGCTTGCCTGACTACTTCGTATCACAAGGTTTGGTTTCGCTTCTGGCCAACCTACTTCGGTTTGACTTCGCGTCCGGCCAGATAGCGTCCAATTCTACTTACAACGAGTTGCTCCTGGTAACGCTCCCCGCTCCTTGATTTCCTTCGTCGACTTTACACGGATATCACTACTTCTCATAGTTTAAATAGATTACATTGAATCGTATTGAATAACAGTGAATCGAAAATTCAGCAAAATCACAGCAATAGGGATCATTTCATGTCAAATCGGTCGCATTCTGACCTCGATGCCAAGGATTTTAATTAAGACGAAGTATTATATAGTGCACGTGAAGTTAGAGGGTGTTAAAGTCACCGTTTTTGTTGATTTCCAATATGTTTAATAAATACGAATTAGTTAGCTTTGCAATGTTTTTCCACTCTGACCATTTTTTCCTAATTTTCTCCCAATCAGACTACGTTTAGGAATTTTTATCTTAGAAACTATTTTGCTGTTCTTTTTTTGATCTTAATGTAGGAGGTTTGAAGTATTGGAATAAATATTTTTATATCGTAAAATTTATCTTGCAACAGTGAAAATTACAAATAGATTTTTATTTTGCAAATTTTCTCCCAGAAATCTAAAGCCAAAAACGACATGTGACAGTGTTCGTATATGTTGATTTATCCGTAATTTCATAAACGAAATACATATTGTCAAAGGTAATGAAGTATTTGGACACTTTTGTATAATGTACATCGTTGCAACACATTATATAGATGCTAATGAGAAATGTATTTGGGTGTATGATATCCAGTTGAATGTGAAGGACGTGATCAAAAAATCACGAAATTGTAAATGAAATTAAGTACAAGATGAATCCATCAATCACTTTACCAGTTGGTAGTAATATTCAAATGAAATAGCTTTTCCTATAGTTGTGGCGAGAATTTCATCGTCGTTGGATGAAAGAAAAATCGCCGACAAATGTTGTTGAATTGCGTTTGTTCGCCAATTTACGAGCGTCGGTTTGTCAAGGAAACTATCCCTGACGTCAACCTCAGAATCTGGAAAGTTTCTCGCGACGAATCGTGTGGCGTTTGTGGGAGGTGGTGAAGAACCGGCGGAACAGGTGTAGCTTGGCTCGCGGCGAAATATTTCCGCGAATTCATGCCTGTTCCCTGTGGTATTTTCACAGCTCGCTGGTCTCCCTTTTTATCTGTACCCGGAGGAAAATCGGTAAAAGCGAGAATGCGAGGCGATCGCGCCCCATAAGATATTGGCCCCCGTCGCTTTTCATGCCAAAGATGAGGGAAGCTGGTTCTATTTTTGCGGCCATGGAATCGCTTATGGAACCATGGAAGAATTCGTTTGCACACGGGAACGTATCGAGAGACACAAAGAGAGAGTGAGAGAGGGGCATATTCCGGGCATTTCGTGTTACTCTGAGCGGAAATGGTAACGTTATGGTAAGAATCGTTGAGGATTTTCACGGTAAATTCGGAGCTGGTTATAGGACGCGTTGTAGAAGTATTGGTGGAGCAACGACATTTCACGGGAGGGTTCTGCCAGTGTAATATTCTGGAAGGGAAATTCCATTGTGTTCTCGTAAAGTCGAGGCCTAAAGATAAAACATCAGCTTGAAAACGTGATATTGCCACCGGCCGCGTTTTACAAATATTCGATTGCATAATACTAAAAAATATGACGAGATCGTTTGGAAATAATAAGGAAATTTTCACTGGAACTAATTATCGTGTTTATAATTTATTAAATGCAACGGTGATTGCATGAATCGCAGTCGCAGATCCCAGTGTTTCCAGATGATTTTACGTCGGTACGCGGGGAAATCGCAGCTATTTTATTTCGAAGGAAAAGCTATGACATGTAACGGATATTTCTACGTGCATGTTTCGCCAATATTTACGCAGCAGCTGCGTAAACGATAAAGAGCTTTCCGAAATGGTCGGAAATATCGTTCATCGGAATGACGAAGGTTTCTGAGAATGATTGGCTATTTTATTTTATTTGTTATTATCATTATTTATCTATTATGTGCCGATAGATTAAACGTTTTCGCATAAAAGAACAAAACACGAATCAACATTTATCAGTTAGCAAACAGCAGTAATAAGTGTAGATCGTTTAAAACAATTTAAACGATTACGTAAAAGCTTGATTCTGTCTGAAGAATGGTTCGCCTTAAGGTAAAGACACGAACCGAAACATAATAGGAGCTTTATAATACGAAAAGGAATTTCATCCAATCGATCGTATACGACTCGATAGAAAGTCAACGATGTCCCAGTCTTCGAAAGTAAATTTCAATAAAAACGATCATGAGAAACAAGCTCGATCAATTTGCCGTGGAAATCGCGTAATATATTCAATCAACCGGTAATTAAGCTTCTCCGCGCTTAAAGCAAACTGTGATTCCGAAAAAGGGCTTGTCAATTTCCAGACATGGAGCGAGACTTAATTACGAAAATCGAGGCGAGCCGCGGCGGCGCTGGTCTTCGTTTAATTAACCGGGCATTATCGTTCCAGAGGATCGATTTGTTAAGCCGCGGTCGAACTTCGTCTTGTCTTTGATCTTCTCGCATAAATGAGACGGGATACCCGCCCAAAGTAGGAAAGTTTATTCCCCGTGATCTTCTCGCTCGTTAGAGTGGAAGTTTGTTAGAGTTTAAGCTAGAGTTTAAATTAAATTAAAAGGCTGACAATATGGCTGCCGTCGACCGCTATCTGTGATTTTTTGAGAATCCAAAAGCTCTCTCTCTCCCTCTCTCTCTCTCTTTCACTCTCCGCTTTGCCAAAAGAAAAATAGCTTTTCTTATGATTTTGAGATTACTTCGGAGAGTTTCTCAGTTATGAAAATACAGTCATACCGTTTCTCGAATTCGCTGAACAATATTGTCCGAATAAACAACTCTGGACTTCCTGATTACTTGTTTCACGCGCTCTTTTAGATCATCCCAGCTTTTGATCAACTTTTACGTCGAATAAACGAGCTTTTCGAGTATATACTCGTGTATATACGATCGCACAATTAGCATCTTCGTAGCATCTGTAATATCTTCTCTGTCGAACGATGCTTAGATTTAGATTTTCTGGAAGATGCAACGGTAAGCTGGCTAATTTTTATAAACGACGTCGCCGAGCATCCTTTTTAGTGATATCGTGTTGCCCGACAAGTCACCGGTTCGCTTCACTTTTTCCAGCGGCCACTCCGTAAACATGCAGACGTCGGATCTGGACTGAAAGCACCTAACTTCGGGAAAAGTGTACGTTTTTACGATGCTGGTACGTGACATATGAAACCACGGGAAATTTCCACGAGCTTCTTGGTTAACGAACGCTGGCAAACAAGATGGAGACGATGGTCGGTTCCTTGTCACCAGAGATAAGCTGCAATTTCAGGAAACCTGGGAGTTTGCGACGCAATTTTCGCCAAGGGGAAACGGCGGATAGAACGTAATGTTGACCCAGAATTGAATTATTGAAGAGCCTATGTTGTTTATCTATTTAACCAACGAGAACGTGTATCGAAAGGGTGAGCCTGCTCGGTAAATGGTTTCGAGTCGACGACCGATCGACGAGTGTAATGGAATTGTAATTTTTATGGTTTCGGCTAACTGGTTCTTAATTCCCCGAAACAAAGTTCCGTCTGACCAGCTTCTCATTTCCTTGAACGAGAAACCTACACTGTTCTACGTTGTACAGAAAAATTCATATTTTCATCTGGATGGCGTGTTCTTCTCAGCCGCCACTTGCAATAACCGCGCATCGGATCGCACATTCGCGACGATTGATTTCAGAACTCATTACTTCGTCCATTCTGATCGCACGCCCCCTTCTCGTTTCCCCGTTATCGAAAATGAAACTTATTTCGAGCCAATGGATGCTGAGCTGCTTCGTTTCTTTCCTCCCCCTCCATCTCCTACTCTTCACTGTTCTGTGAAGCAGCCGATCGGTCCTCGACGAGGGCAAATTTCAATTTTCACCCGGTTGCCGCCGCGATAATCGTCCTCCTGGCCTCGCTCGCTTGCTCGCCGGGCGCTTGGATGTCTGCTCTATCTCTCGACTCTCTGCTTGGAAAGAAGAGAAGATACTGTCGTTGCCAGCCGGTCGGCCAGCGAAATGAACTTTATCGCACAGCTGGGATCTTCATTGGAAAACGTGCGCGCTGCAGAGCGCGAGAAAACTTGCCTGACATTGCGGCCAGAATTCATGGTTTTCGTTTCCGTCGGGTCACTACTCACCTTTCTACACCCTCTTTCTCTATCTTTCATACAGGTATGCGTCCTACCGATTTTAACTATGCATTTGTCACCACTTTTCAGAACTGTTTTGTTCATTTTTTTCAATGGATCAACATGTACAATCGAGGCTCGTTGAATGTTTTATTTTTCGTTATCGGATTTTTGAAATTGTTTTTCGCCCCTTCTTTTGTCTTGTTCTTTTTTTGCAGTTTTTTTATGTGTCTTTGTCGGAATTGTCGCTAATTCCTGTCGCCAAATTCCATTCCTTTCTGTTCTCTTTTTTTTTTTCTTTTGTTTTTCTGAGCCGTTTGCTCATGTATTTTGATGCATTTCGTATTTGGGAGTAATAGCTGAATTGTTCACCAAATGGTCAGTTTCGTTCATCAGTGGTAGTTCCGTGCAGCCAATTGTGGCTACTAGTGGTCATCGAATTTATCCGACAACGGAAAAGGACTTGGAGAAGCTCTTGAATTCCAGATAATGATTCTAATTTGGTTCAAATATTTGTCATCCTTTTTTCTTAAAGTTGTCCCGCATAGTACTTATTCTTATCGTGAAATGAACTTCCAAAGTGATTGATTGAAATAGTCAAAAATATAGAAACGAAGAGTCAAGGAACCGAACGTTGGTCAAAGTTTTGAAATCAAATCTACTCGCTTTACAGTTAATCTTACTGGATTATTTTCTTCGTTTACGATTACTATTATCGAATGATTGCTTATTAATTCCAGTACTAACAAATGAACTAAGTTATTAATTTAAAACATTCATAAACCACGACAGTTCTTTATTATCTTTTCTCTCTATCTTAGTTACACGTTTATTATGTAAGCTTTCATCGCAGTGTTCATATTACGTCAGTTACGCTCTTCTTGACCCTACGTTGCACTCCCTGTCAGTTGCACTTGCGTTAACCCCTACTACCTGCAGAAGTAGCTCGACAACTTTTTACTTTTATTACAGACGTTCCATTTTCGTCGTTGCCTTAGTTTGTTCCACGTGTTCGCATCATCCTATGATAAAATACGAAGAACGTATATTGTATACGATTTATGAACGTCCCCCTTCTTTCGTATTATAGACAAATTTTATTTTTCTCCTCCATCACACAATTCACGATTTGATCTTTCTTTCCTGGGATAGGGAAACACACGAAACGACGAAAGTTTGAGCACATCGAGCCAAAGAGGCTTAGTTCGACGTCAAGAAGATCTCAAAGCGACTTCTCCCCTTTACCGAGCCATTTGTTTTTTCTCACCGACCGAGAAATCTATTTCTCACCGGCGAAACTTCTCTACTTTTGCGTAAACGGCCCGCTATAAAAATCTGCATGCCATCATTCCAACGATGGTTATCCCTTGGATTCGATTCTCGACTCGATCAGCGAAAACCATGCGAGATTCTTTCTCCTTTCTTTGCCGAGTCGCTGAATGTCCTACGAAACGTTTCTCGACAGACGCAGTTTGGAAACTTAGCAATTTATTCGACCTTCAATTTAACAGATTAGCGTTGAACGATCTATGTACGATCTATTAGATCGTTGAAGATTATTTAAGACGTTTATCTCACAACCTCGTGAAACAATTTCTGCTTCTATCATATTCGAAGTAAATGAGATACAAAAGATTATATTTTCAGGATAAATGTAATCCTCATTTTAGCTGCGTGCTAGCAATTTATAATTCATCGGTTGCATTATGCATCATATTTCTACAATTTACGGAAAATAATCTCCTTCGGTAATTTAAAATTGTGTTCCGCGCCACGAATGTAAAAGCTTCTGTATTATGTAGTTTATAACGAGTAATCTGATTTCCCGCATCCAGGGATTTAAAAAAAAATTCTTTGAATGGCTGCTCTCCGAAAAATTTCGTTCTCTTTGAAAATATTTCAACCTTGGATCCGCCAATGAATAGAAATGTTTTCGAGCTACGATTTTTACCCGGTGTGTACGGGCGCAAACCGAATTTGCGAAAGATTGTTCCGAGGCAATTAGTTTCGGCACAGGTCTTCTTACTCAATCTTGGCAAACTTCGTTTCAAGAATATTCCTCAGTGTTTTGCATTCGAAACGCGAAAGTATATTTTTAACGAAAATCGCTCTTCAACGCGTCAACACATCGATACTTTGAAACTGGCGAATCATTTTACAATCGAACAATGGGAATAAATTGTTCGACGATATTCTTTACTGGTATCAATCAAGCCAACTCGTTGTCGTTTCCAGCGGCTTCCCGGTGAACAGACAATTCCGTATCAACTATTTAATAACGCAAATTGATTTTGTTTTAGGTTCGATTCATTCTCGCCCGGTATCGTCCAATAAAAAGTTTGTATCTCTAGACGCGTGGACAATTTCAATCTCCGCGATTTTATTATTGATAACAAAGTGAGAGGATCTTGTTACCAATGCAGAACCAAATTAATAAAAGTTACATAGCTCGACCAGTTAGGCAACGGAAAAGAATAGGCGGAGAAGGAGCGGAGGAGAGTCGAATAATTATTTATATTTATCGTACGATATTCAGGATGCTATCGAAACATTAAAATCGAATATCGTTTAACTTTTTTTAATTAAATTTTTGAATTAAATTTCGTGGTCAATCAGCCAAGGTAAATGTATGAAATGGAACATCATTTATTTACCGATACATATCTATACGTTAAATTAGGTCGTTTAGTGAATAAAAATTTTACGGTATTTATCGATGTATGATATATTTTTTACACATTTCTAAAATTATAGTCTACCTCTCTGATGAATTTTTTAATTTTCCATTTTGAAAATAATCAAGGTTTTGACTTACAATATTCGATTACTGGCTTGAAATTCGGTTAAATTTCGCTCCGTTGAATCCTGTAAAGGATATTTTTAACGATCGAGATAACTAACAATATCTTCGTGCTGAATTTAGAGAACAGAGTGAACGACGTACCGATATTCAGCTACGTGTACACTTCCATTCCACCTTTTATCCTATCTGCTCTACAATCATGATAAAACAGAAATCCTCTCTCCATTCCAAGTGGCAACGATATTTTTCCAAAATGCGCGACCATTCTACCTTTCCCTACCCCGTCTCTGCTAAAAAATCTTCGACCGTTGAACTCTGGACGTTGTAGAGGTTGCAGAGAAAGGGAGAGGGGAGAAGCTGCCGTCGCCGGAGAAATTTTCCAGCGCGTCGAGAGGCGGTTAAGTCGCAATCTATATGCAAATCCCCGAAATCTCGGGTTCTCGTTCGACCACAAACACCGTGATTACGCAATTAAGACGGCCCTCCTGGCTAGTTACGCGAGACGTTCCGTGACCAGAGGAAAGAATGGAGCGCGGCGCAAACCCCGAACCAGCGAGGAGATAAAGTCGACGAAGAGCGTCGCGGAAGGAAAATTTACAGGGGACGCTGGGACGCGATATAAGTCAGCGCCATAAAGGGTAAACGAGATCGTCGGAGTCGTTGCCGGTTACTACCACTACCCTCTCTCACGGTTCTTAGTTTCCGGGAAACGAAAGCTTCTTCGTCCAAAGGCATCCCCCTTCATCCGCGTAACTTTGCCGGTGCTATCAGTCTCGCTGACGCACGGTATGACCAAACAGAGAGCGGAGAATAGAGAATTGCAGAAGACCAGCGTGGAAGGTGGATAACAGAAGAGAAAAGGGAGAGACGAGCTTCTTCTCGGAAAGTTTCCAGCGGAAAAGTGGTCGATGCTTTTTGCCGGACAAGAAGGACGCATGGATGCGCTGGCTTCGTCGTCCTTCGACCATTCGCGTGGCCATTCCCGTTGTCTCGTTGCTCTCGTTCTAGGTTAGTTACGCGGAAATTTCGTAGCCGCTGCAGGTAGCCATCGCGATTAAGAAGATATCCGGACATTAGCGGACGAATTAAGCGCGCAAGAAAGAATACTAGGGCGGAGAACCGGGGAACAACGACGGAAGAGAAAGGCGAGAGAGGATCGTCTTTCCTTCGGCGATAAAGGGTCTATGGTCGAACGCTTCTCGATTTTCGAAGGCGGAAACCAGGGGTTGCGCCTTTTGTGATTCAACGGGACGTGAGGCGATGAGAATGTGCCGCTGAAAATAAGGCAGCACACTGTGAGCGCGAGGATAGTTCCCTCGTACGGACTCATTTTACGCCGACTGGCTCTGGCGCCAGCTCGAATTCGACGAAGCTTGACTTGGAGGCTTATTTGTCGAACGAACCACCGATCCTGATGACGAATGGCGTGTTCCATTAATCGAAATTTTGCTCGTGTTTTCAGTTACCGTCGTTAGTAGGATATTGGCGTGCTTTTAATATTATCTTACTTCACCGAATCCTCAGCAGTGACCAGAAATCGAGGAACGGAGCGCTTATCGACAATGTGCGTCTCCAGAATCGGTGAAGGAGCATCGGTATTTGGGCGAGTTTCATTCCATAACGCGGAGCGTTATCGCCGCTGACCATTTGGTCGATACGTTACGCGAGTAATTTACGACTCGTAGGTGGAAGTTTATGAACGGGAAGCAGGGTCATCGCACAAAGCGTTAGTCCGGCTGTTTGCAAGGTAAATACATATAAGCCGGGTCGCACGTTGACCCACAATAATCAATGCGAAACGCCAGTTAAACGTGTTCGCGATTATTCCCGGGCGTTTGTCGAAACGAATTTACGTTAGCTTATTATAATGTTAATTCGCGGAGGGCTGTGCCGAGTACATAGGAACCGGGATACCGCGGTAATAAATTCTACCGGGTTCTGTCACGCCTTTGTGTCCCCCGACGCCAAATTGAATTTCACCCGCGTCGTTTATACCTCGTGGCCTGCCTCTAATTGCGCTGGCGCGCGCGGTCAGAAGCCACGCTGCTCGCGGACAAAAATCTCAACCCGTCTCGTTTTTCAGATATTCGTCAGCACGTATGTACTCGCTCCTCGTTGACAGTTTCCTGCGCTGTTTAAGTATTCCGTACGGTTTAGTCACACGTGGTCATCCGACAGAATATAAAGAACAACTTTCGCTTTAAAAGATCGGCCGAACGCGATCGACGCGCCGTTTGCAAGTGCAGCTGGAGAGTATCGAGGAAATGAAGCGTCAACTCGCATCTCGAAGAAAGGAGCAACGGGGAGAGCGTAGAACAGAGATCTTGGAGCTGTATCTCCGATAGACGATGCAGTTTAGGCAGTCAGACGGCAAGAAGGCGGACAACCAGCTATCCAAAGCAGGGAGGGACAGACTAACGATAGAAAGAAAAGGAAGAACAACGGTTACATGTGACTGAGATATCGGCGGAAAGACTGTGACAGGATTCGGCGAGAGGTTGAAGCGAAGGAAGGGGTTGCTGTTATTCAAACGGCATGTGAATCTACTGTTGGAGTCGCACACCCGGCCCCACCGACAAAAGACATTCTTTTCGTTCGCGATTGAATATGCGATTCCTTCTCTGGCTCCATTCACCCACGCTGTGCATCGCTAGAGGCACCTTTTGCTTCTTCTTCTCTCCCCCCCTCGAATCCTCCCCGCCCTCTGAGCTATTCTTCTATTCCTCCGTCTCCACTGTTGGTCGTCCCTTTTTTTCTTCGTTTCCGTGCGATGACCCGACCGGTTCGTTCCGTTTTGCTCACTCGGAGAAGGATAGACTGGGAAGACGAGCCCTGGAGAGGAAACAATAAAGCTCGCGACCACGTTTATCATACGCTACTGGATACCGTGTCCCACCACGGACCTCCGTGAAACCGAGTTTCCTGGTCGTGGTTCGCCTCGTTGAAAGACGTTCGTTTCGGCCACACCAGATACATTTTTAAGCTCAGCCTGCGACGCTTTGCTGTTTCGTTTGGCCGCGTCCTCGCCGGCTGGCTTTTCTATTTGAGAAAAGCGTTCCCGATACGCAACGTGTTTCGTCATTGTAGTGCCAACTCTTTTTATACACGTCGTGTCTATTGTTCCTCGGATGCCCTCGGGATTGAGAGAATGAAATAAAAAAAAAAAAAAAAAAAAAATTCGCGCTATCGTAAATTCGAAGTGTGTACACTCTGGGATTTATTATAAAATTCCGCAGTCGGTTTAATCTCTGAATCAGCGAGACACGGACTCTCACCATTGTACCGTATCGCGAAAACACGCAACCCTTTATTTCTGGCTACGTGAAAGCCAGAGTAATTTGATAGATATTGGACAAAATGGAAGCTTGATTCCGGGAAATCATAACTCTCCGCTTCGAAACTTGCTATTGTTATAACATGCTGTTGGCAATAAGGTCGATTCTCCGGGCAAAATAAACGAGCCTCGGAACAAGCTTTCGGAAAACACGATAACAGGTGAAATTTGAGAAAAATGTGCGTGGAGGCCGGCTTCGGTGTAAAATTCAACGTCCGTGAATTTCCTGTCGTCCAATTTCGAGTAACAAACCGACGAAATTGTACCCCTGGAAGCTGGCTCTTATAATTAATTCACGGTGCACGATGGTTCACAATTAATTCGACCGATGGAGCGCGATCGAATCGACGACCGTCGACTGTCAGGCCCGTCCACTATTTACCCGGCCATCAATCCGACAGAATCCACGAGGTAAGAAATCCTGGGGAATCACGATTTGCGAACCGGCGAGAACGTCGTGGGCTATATTCCCTCGCGGAGATTTCCTCTTCAGCAGTCACGTGCGCGGAAGAAGTTTAATTGCCTCGATAAGCCCGCCTGAATCGACAGTTTCGAAGCCGTTCGAGCCGAAGTGGTTTTCTTCCAGCCACTACAAAAAAAAAACTGAGTCTCGGAATTCCGTTAACGGCGAGTAGTCTCACGGTACTTTCTTCTGAGACGTATTCTCATAACGAGAATTCATTTAATCTGTTTGATCCTTTTCGATTTCTCGCAGGCTGTTTACTTATTCAGAGAAAAAGCAATTGGAAAATGTGTACATTTATGAGATACAAAGTAAAATATCATACAAACTGTTCCACAATATGTTAGACTTACTTCGGCAGTGGACAGGGAACGCAGAAACCATGGAAAAAATTCATATAAATTATTGTATTTTATTTGACCTCGTTTTCAACGTCATGGCAACTGTTGTATTATGATAATCCGCGTAAGCTTATTTTCCTAGAAGGTGCTCGAAATGATAATCCTTGGTTTGTACGCAAGCAAATGGTCGTCGCGTCAAGGAATTTCGCAGTGTTTCAAGAATTCCAAGTGTATGTCGAACGATACAGACCGAGGACAGCCATTTGGAACAATTTCTGTGGCGGATTATCAAAATACGAAAGTATAGTATAATATTGAAACAAACTTAAATAGAATATATGTTCGTATGAATTTCTTTTATTGTTTTTGGATTCCTTGTCCGCTCCTGAAGTGAATCTTTCATGAGACATGTATGTAAATGATGTTAACGAGACGTGGATAGGAAAGTGTCCATTCAGCGACTGATTTAAAAATCATCGAAACGATTAAATGTTAAATCGAACGATTGAAATCGACTAATACGTTAAAAATGAGCATTACGATGATATTTAACTCGAAATAATTTAGAATGACGTAAGTTTTTAAAGAAAAGTGAAGTTTCTCTGTAATGTCAAGTTATCAAACCATTGAGAGTTTTATGTAGGAATAAAATATCAAATCTAGAAGACAAATTACCAGGAGGAAAGTCATTAGGAGATTAAGAATGTAAGAAAACGTTTTATTACCGCGAAAGAGACACGAGCTTTTCCGCCTTCGTAATTTCGAGAACCTGGTTAATTTGCATTTCTCCGCGTGCCGCTTGAACAACCAACTTGAAATGAAAGAACATCGAAAAATATGCATGAGACACGCGTTTGAATGTTCGTTCGTGGAAAAGTGACTTTCGAAGTGATGTCGGATTTTTTAAGGAGGAGAAGTTTCCACTTTGGGTGGAAATCGAGAGAGAGAAAAAAAAAAGGAAACGGTGAAAAAAGATCAGAATCGAAAAAAGGAAAAGTCGACTCTTTGGCGAAGCTTCTACGAGCCGATCAAGCGAACCGAGATGGTGGTGCCTTCAATTTTCGAGGTGAGATTTATGACGCAGTTGGAGAAAATTGAACACGAACCCAGGAATCTATAATCTACGACGATGTAATAGATGCGCCCTTAGATAATAATCCACAGCGAACTTTATGTTCTCTATCAATAACAGCCGCGAAGTGTATTCGATTCGGGGCTGATAGAAAAGCATAGGCGTTTCATCGACTTCTGAATTATCGGTGTAATAGGCATCCCAGTCGATTGAATCTTTCTGTGTCTTGTCGATCCATTCCTTTCATGGATGAATTCTCCGCAAATATGTCGTAACAAATTTCTTCCGATTCGAATCAGAATAAAAGAAAAGAAACCGTAAATTTTGTTAAAAAATGTTTAAAGGATGAGATATTTATGCGGAGAATGGATGGGTCTAAGTGTACCGAATAGTGTCAAAGACTAGACACGTATACTGTTTCGAAATTCATGGCTTCGAATACTCTGAAGCAAAAATGAACGATAGACGTTTCTAAAATCCTAAAGAGTTAAAGTTTCACGTTCGATAAGACGAATCGGACGAACGATTGGATATCCATCTCGTTTTTCGGATCGGAAGCGATACAAATAGAATCCGCATAAGCGGAAGCAAATCGACCTGGAAGTAAGTCGAAATTAGGAATGCTGGATCATCCGATTCTAGTCGATGATCGCATTTTGGATAGATTCGGCGGCCGGCATTCGAATCGAATTATCGTTCGCACGTGGAACAGGCGGATTTTCGATTCGACCCAGAGCGTGGCGACTATAACCGAGAAATTCTCGTCGATTTAATCAATCAGATGTGAAACGCCCTCTATGGTCATTCTTCTTCGTCTCATTGCAGCTTATGTTTCATATACATAAGCGCGCTATTGCAGTCGGAAATATGCGAAGGCAGGAGGTAAGAAATTTCTAAATTGAGTTTAATATCGAGCTCGTGTTTTCGCAAGCAGCGTGTTTTCAAAATTAACATGCGCCTCTTGAAAGAGTGGTTGCAACCGGGGGAAAGAATTTTCGAGTGTGCGAAAGTTTTCAAGAGATATCTACGGCGGAAATAATTATTATCTCGCGAGCGCATTCTTCCGATATTTGGAAAGTTTCAAAGATCGGAGTATAAAGACGAGAAGAGTGAAAATTATGAAGGTTCTTTTACCGACTTTATTTTAATATTTGCTTTTTAATTCATGATCAGGTAAAATAACGAGGCTTTGGGAAAGAGTGTCGTTTGAATGGCTAAACGGTATCACGCGTTGAAAATATATTTTTGATAACAGAAAATCGTAAAGTGGAATTTATGTTATTACTGGTAACATGACGTTTCAATTACGAGATGCGTTTGTGCGCGGTTCAATTTAATTTGATCGTACCTGACTGATCTCGTTCTATGATCGATTTAGCGAAATTGTACGATAAATAAAATTCCTCAAACATCAAACGAGAGCCGAGTCTTTTCCAATTAGTGTAATTGTGATGTACATATTGACGCTGGATCGGATCAATGAAAACAAAAATGCCATATTCACAGAGAACGTAATTTCTATTCGAATTATCGACCCGTCAAAGGGGTCGTTATTTCGGAAATTCTCAAAGCGTGGAATATATCGAAGATCATCGGTATTTATCGATTTGTAAATATCGTCTGAATGGCGATAAATTTTTAATCAATAGTTAGTCACATCAGTACACCGAGAGTAAATCCCGAAATTAAAATCAAAACATTTCTAATTCAGTTTGTACCGCGTCGGCGATCATAACGTATGATCTTCATTTAACGGCAACGTTCCTATACGTTCCAAACTGAATTTTATATATACGAACGATATACCAGAAAATATACCCTACCGTTGATAAGTATTTGGACACTGGGAACAATTTCGTCAAAAGGTTCATAATTTTGATGCATTTCCAAATTATCGTTTCTCTACAGTTAATTCTTTACCCCTTGCCATGCGATTTATATCGAATTCCATTAGATTTATATTGAAACAAGAAATATACTTGCATCACTCAAGATTCCTTCTATAATAAAATATATAAAATATATAAAATGTATGTATAAAATCTACGTACTTCGTATCATTGTACAAAATTTATATAAATACATGCATACAGATCTAATATCAACTACTCCTTCCGTCGATATCTACTAACAGTTCAATTTGTCTCAGATAATACCGGTGGCCAAGTTGGGATTAGAAAATCTCATTTGAAGTTTATTTCTTATATTTAGAATAACTTAGAACCATACAAATATTTATGGACGATAATATAAATCTCATTTAATGCTCACAATCTAATAGAAAGCGAACCACTTCTGAAAGGAACACCATTATTTCAAGTAAAAACTTAATAGCGAGGAATCTGGAATTGTACATTACAGCACTATACCGAATGCAATATAGTCGATTACGAGAGGAGGCAGCTAGACGCTAATAATACGCGAGAGAAGCTAACCGCTTCCTGACGATGGAGCAGCAGCGAGAAGGGTGGAATACGACAATAATTAAGAGGTCTCGAACCCGTGTTCATGGAGGATCCGTGCAGGAAACCAGGACCATCGACACACGACAGGTCCTGCCGGCATTGTAAGTGGAAATTAATAATCGCGAGGCACATAATAGCCGGATCTCGAAGGGAGCGAGGCAGTCTCGACGTAACTATGTCCGTGCACTTGAGAGCCTGTACAGTTTCGTCCTGAGGGTCCTTGTTCGAGATACCTTGTCCTCAGAATTCGATCGTGGAACGGAGATCGTGGAACGTTCCCGAAGGACGATCAGAAAAGCCAGTCTTTCAAATTTATTTCGAATCGCCTCTGAAAGTAAGCTGGCGAAACGTTCCACCGCCTTTACGCCGGTTGTCGAGATAACGTTCTTATCTCACCTGGTTATAGTACTGATAAAAGCCGGAACGAGAAGTCTCGACAGCTGAGTCGCGAACGAGTTGTTTAGGCAAGAAATTGTCGGACGGCGATATCTTTTCCATCGCAGAAACGGTGTTAATGGACCGCATGACCTGGTTTCTCGATTACATTTTAGGAATTTTCATTTCTCTTTTTATAAAATATAGCGAATAACAGTGGGAAAGAGACGGATCACGAAAGAGGGTTGTTTCTGATAAAAAATAAAAAGGAATACATCTTTAGGAAAGAAGATTTATATTTTAAGTTCTTCAGACTGGCTAAATACCAAACGGAGGCGGGAATTTATTTGAAAAGCCAGCGTGATTCTTTCCATGATTTCTTCCGACCCTTCTTCCATCCGTCTTTGCCGTGGGTCTTCGCTCGCGCGTTTTTCTCCCTCGCTACCTGCTTTTTCCAGCTGCGAAAACTCTCGCCACGAGGGTATCTCTCCTTTTTCGATCGGCTCGTTTGTTCACTTCGTACGTCCACGTAGCATTTGGATAATTTCACGTCTCTTCTGTTTTAATTCGTGACGTTTCACCCTACTCGGTGGGAGAATTGTTTTTTGGGTAAACGGAAACTTCTCTCTCGCTCGCGATACGATTTTTCGAGCATCAATAACCGTCGGCTCTGTTAAATAGAGATACGAAACGAACGCGTTGGGGCGGCGATAATTAAACGCGAACGAGCCCCTGGCGCTTGTAATTAATGAATTTTTTAGCAGAGTGCTGGCCAAAAGTCTTCAGACGCGTATGAATTCCACGTAACTACCCTTGGTGTCGCGTGTTCCTCCAGATGCATTCTTTCAAAGATAAAAGGAAGAGGGTGTGGTCGCCGCGGTTTCCGTCGAAATTCGAATTAGTTTCGTTCTTCCAGACAAATTTGCTACAAACAAACTTAACGAAACATTGTTCCTCGTTACGAAGGTACGCCCTGCGTTTTCGCGTTAAACCCATTATCTGGATGTCATCGAACTCGTTAAAAAATTCCCTTCGTTTGGTACTCGCGAAAGCCTGGTACATTAACAATCGCAGTAATTACCCTAGAACGCGAAAATTATTGAATATTTATCATTAGTGATGATAAAATGTACGATTCTATAGATTTTTACTTTTTTAATATAATATTCCAAGCTTTATTTTTGGTCAATAGTTTAACATATATCAGTTGTTCTGTAACACAAATATCGTTGCATATTCCTATAAAGGTAACACTGTTAATAATTTCTGTCTCCAGATTAAAAAATAAATTCGTTTTTGCTATATTTTTATTTTTATAATACAATATCATGCATTTGATTTTTGGTCAATATCAAATTTACGATAATGAAACATACAGTTGACCGTAACTGAAATGGTTGTTGTGCGTTTAACAAAATTTATGAATTGCTTTCTAACTTTAATAAATGATTCTCGACTTTAAAATTACACACAACATGGAAAATCCATTTTTATCGTATCTCCTTTGAGCCGATCTCTAAAATCATATTCGCGATTAAATAAATGGGAATACGCTCGATAAATGGAAATTTAATTCCCTGCTAGAAGATAACCCAGTGGAATTCGTGAGATCGTTGGGTTGAATTTTTCGACCAACTCCGGCTCGGTTATTATTCGCTCGGGTCGTTTTGCCGGAACGTAAGGGGTACATGGTAATTTTTCAAGGGAAAGTGCACGATCGCATAAAAAAAAGCCGTGCTCGTTCCCGTGAAAGTGCAACACGTCAGCCCGGGAATGAGCTATGAATATAGCTTAAACAAGGGCAGCTTTAAACTCGCGCGTGCTCCACCTCGGGGTCTCGTGTCTACTAATTTATCACCCGGCGTTCATCCAGTTCAGCCAATTCATCTGGCCGTCAATTACAAAACAATCGATGCACGATTAAGTAATCGTTCCGTGCAATTAATTAAAAACAGAGTGAACCGGAGGCGCAAGATTTACCGTGCTCATCGACCCGGCCGATTCATGGCTAACACACGTCTTTCCTGTGAAACCTGGCCATGATTTAACCAATATCTAATTTAAAGTTATCCCAAGTCCAAAGTGAATATAATCAGCATCCAACGACCGTGTCTCAATGGGAACCTAACTCTCGCGTTTTGCTTTCTGTAATTAGGTTTGACCGAAACTTGCCGCGAATCTAACTGAAACGCAACTAAATCGAGCTAAAACTTAACGTACGCTTGGCGAATGACAGAGATACGCTTTAAGATATTCGCCGGAGACATCCCCTGCATATCACTGTAATTTCTACATACATATTCCCTTCAGTTTCTAATTTTGCCAACATAATCGTGATAGTCGAATCTCGTAACAACGTCGGTTTTCAAAATGTTTCGTATTACAGACATTAATATATTCATAATGTATTCATATCTGTGTGAATCTGTATACATTTCGAACACTCAAGGGAATAAACCGTTGAATTTTCCATCGGCACAAAGACGACGCTATCCACGATGACAAGTTAATATCGCTATAATTCCTTTAGTTTACGGACGACAGTATCGGGGGAACTTATCGATGTGATCGAGGGACACGCGAACGGTGCTGTTACGCGCCAACCAGGCACCGGTCGATCGTCGAAAATTTAAACGGCGCGTATTCGACATCATATTTCCGCGGGATGATCTATGAAGTTGGAAGTTACCAACGAACTCGTTTATCCGATCCCTCGGCTCGTGAATCGAGTTCAATACGCGTTCGATTGGATCCGCGGGAGGAAGCATGCCTCGCATTATCAGATAACTCGACCGAAATCTGCGCTCTCGCAATCTCGCGCTCTGAATTACGACCGTTTTCTACATTCCGCGTAGATCGTCAAATTATTTCGATATGGACTGGGAATAAAACGTTTCTTCTCGTTTCGAGGATCAACGAATACTGCGTTCGAAAAACGAGAATAGAAAGAGTCTAGTCCGTGAGATGGGATCGAGAGGCGGTGGCTAACGAACCGATGGCGTGGAAAACTTGATTATGTCTCGCCGCTTCGTGGAAAGGACGTATCCGGTACGAAAGACGTGCTCCATTTTGTCTCGGATAAAGAAGCGCGACCCTGTGAACCAGCATATTCTTAAGAATACTTGTTGCTATCCAAGTTAGGTAAACAACGACCACGCGCTAACTCGTCATTGTCGAATCGCTCTTATCGCGAGTTGTAACGTCGTAAAACGGGATTCGCGGAGCGTCCACGTGATTTCCTTCGGATAAAGTCAAAACTGAAATAACTGGCTGACGGACATTTAGATTTACGGTATGTTCGCGGTTTTCTGTGTTTCGAATGGTGGAATTTTATCGAGCGGAGAGAGGATTTTCAGTTGGCTGTTGTGAAATCAAGTAACGCCAAGATGACAATCGAGACGAGAACAAAGGCAGAGCAGGTCGGAGTATCGTGTTGCCGCGTTATGGGATTGAATATCCATTGGCTCGGCCAGGTGCAGTTTGACGCAGCAATAGTAACGGTAATCGTAGCAATAATTTCACCGAAATGCCAGGCTGGCAACTCTAAAGTTTTAATTGGAACCTGTCATACGTTGAAACTATACGCCGCCACGGAGCGTGCGGACACTGTTGGAGGGTTTACGAGCAACCAACCAAGCGAAGGACAATAAAGAGCGTTTGTGGGACACGTATGCGCTATTTTGTGATGAATTGTCCACCATTATCAAGGAAATACCCGAGAAAACATATTGGTTGGTCCGGATAAAGGGAAAAGTCTGTGGTCGCACAGTTCCTTTTTGATATAGCACACAGACGAAAACTGTGTCTTTTATTTCTGAGAGATGGCCAACGATAAATTGTCAGAAATGGAGGAAAAGAAAAAACACGGGACGAGGAAATCGTTATTGCAAATTAATTACAGTAGATCGAAATTCGGTATCCGAGATTACTCGGAATATCCGACAATCCTCTGGATTTCCAAGGATATTTTGAAAACGAGTCGTTGACCGATATATCGGCGCTCGATTGATTTCCTTTGCTGGAGGCTGCTACCGCAGCCGTATCTGTTTGCGAGAGGAGACACGTTAAACCGAGGCAGACTAATTAAACTGCCTTTCGACGTTGCGATCGATTTCAATCACTCTCCTTATTCCGTTCTCTACTCTTGGCCCTAAGTATTTCCCTCGATGTCGAGCATTTTACCGACCTGTTCGCTACACTAATTGACTAAACGACATCTGTCGCTCGCTGTTTGTCTTACCGTACTCTTTCCCCGCTTCCCATTCGGCATTCGGCCACGGCCACTCCATCTGGATCGTTGTATCTGTCTTCGTTCGTGTTACATACGTATACACATACGTATACACACATATACAAATATATACGAGCTCGGAACTGAATATTTTTTAGCTCTTATCCAGTCTCGGTGAAATGGTAGACCGAGGAAAATAATCGATAGTTGGTTGATTTACATGTAACGATTAAGACAACTCTCACGAGCCAAACCGATTAATTCTACCTTCTTCTAATCCCGCAGTTGCATTATACAGGTCCATGATTTATCTTCTATTATTAAGAAATCAATGAGTTATTTCTATAAAATCATTTGTCACAAAAAAGATGTAAGACAAGTTTTAACTGGTAACTAGTATCAATTGTAGCTAATATTTCAATACTTTTTATTCAAAAATAATTTTGCTGTACGATGGGATTATAAGATTGATCAACGACAACTTTCGACGACTATTATTTCGTGTTTTCCAGCACGGAACACCATCCCCTCCCGTTTTATCTGCTCTGTTGTTCCCCCGTTTTCCTCTCTTCCTTTTTCTCCAGTTTCTCTCTCTCTCTCTTTTTTTTGTCGTAACCTAACATAGCTCGTTAATTCGGTCGCCAGTGTCAAAAGTCACCGCGACGCGGTTGTCACGATGTTAAATTAATCCCAGTAGGAGTCGTTTCACTGTCCCCGTGCTAATGGCCCGCCACCGGCAGCACCGTAACGCAGCCATAAATTAATCCTCGCCAGTCGTTACGTTGCCTTCGAATGGTGGTCCATCGCCATATAGGGACGCGTCGCACCATAAACGGGTCGACGCGACGCCGTGACACGTATGTAATCCTACCAACGATTCGCTTGTTTCGCCGTTTTTAAAAGTGCTGACGAGTCACTCGACAAACTCAGATCATCCTCGTGTGCACGATCGTTCGGTTCTGCTTCGTTCGTTCGACACGACTACTCCTATCGGCAGAAAGAACGAATTTGGAAAGTGTATTAGGAAGGATTTAGGAGTATAGGTTCTCCTATTTGAGATTATAAGGAAAGAGCTGCTTTATAAGTCGTTCTTGGTTTGTACAGTCTATAAGCTGCTATCGATTTCTGTATTATGAAATATCGCGAAATGGTAGTGATAGATGGAGCATTTGTATAGGAGCATCCTATTTAGATGGAATGTTTTTTATGTATTGCGTTGTTGTAAAGTACACTCTCACCAATAAATAATCAGACATCTACAGAAAATAAGACGAACCTGAGAAAGTTACGCGGGCAAAATATAACGATGTGCGAAGTAAATCTATGTTTATGGATCTTTTTATTTTTGTGTCATTTGACGGCTAAAATGAAGAATTTCAACACGCTAACTATAAAGGCATAACCGCTGCGCATGCATTGTCGTTCATCTTGTCTACAGTTACAGTTGTAACGCGTGTTAGTAATCTGTAATAACTAAAATCCAAGTGGCAATTGTATTGTCCTGGTCGCGTCTAGCCCTTAATCCTCCAGGATTATGGCACGTCTATCGTTGCAGAGCAGGAAACGTCCAGCTCTTGATTGTCAATTAAATGTTCGAGATCTTCTCGAATAGTAACACGGAAATATTTTAATCGTCAAAAGTAACGGATATTTGTTTTAAACATTTGCGATGAATAAATTCTAGAAATTGTTAGAATGAGTTGAACAAAAAGAGTTCATATGACTGTGCTTGGATTTAAATGTGACGTTGTATTAGCAACGTTTTACGGGTGACAAGGATAGTGTCTTTTTTTCATTTTGTTAGTTAAAAGCAGCGGAAGATGCAGTGCGACCGAAAAGGTTTGAATACCCGCCTAACTACTCTGCACAAAGGAGAGCTTCGTTCCAAGAGAACGAAAAGGAGGGAAAAGGAAGGTTTGATAGCTTTTTTGAGCAAAAGGTGTAATTTATACCAACTGCTTGAAACTTCTTGAGACGAACGATTCGTTTAGAACGCTTTTCACCAAAAAACGAAGTCAAGAGCGTGGAACAGATTGAAACAAATCTCGCGAGAATCATCTCGTCGCTTCAGCTTCGATGACGTAAGGGAACCTAATCAAATCATCCAAGGTATGAACTCGATTTTACCGACGTTTCGTGATAGTATCATTGTATAGGGATCGTGGAAAGGACGAGATAAATTGTTTACAGCCGGCGATATCGCACGCTCGAAATCATCAGTCCGTGTTCAAACAGCTTTCTCAAATTTCCCTCAAGTGGCGAGATATTTTGATGCATAAATTCGCTGAGAAAATAAGAGACGTTGAAATCACGATCATTATTCACGTATGTAAATATTGTTTCCACGTACAGAGATCGCGAGAGGAATCAGGAAAGCGAGTAGAAATACCGTGACGGCCAACAATAAATAAAAGTTTGTATCCCGTCCGCGACAGTGCTGCGTATTGTCTCACCGCCGTGGAACACGTTATAATCCGTACACAATGGATCTTACGCGCTTTATACACCGGCGAGATCGACGAGCGCTTGACCGACGAAATGAATGAGATTAAAATACCGTCGCGTTATAAAATTCAGCCTGGTGCATCTGGTAATTCGCATTTCCTCGTGACGAAACTTAAAATTTGGAAGACAGTGAAATTCGATCGTTACTTAACGTTTAATCAATCTCATACAAACAGGGCTTTAACTTTAACGTAATTATGGATCTTGAAGTGAGGTATAATGTATACCTGTATGTATGTATAATAACAGGCTGTGCCTATGTATAGGGTAACAGCTATACTTTATCGATATACTTCATAGGTATCAGGAAGCAAAAAAGGTTACGTAAATGTAGGTCATTTAGAACTTCGTTAAAAGGTTATAGCATGGAAATATACGGAACACAAAGAGAACGGTATTTCGAACTTTAATATTGCCCCTAATTTTAAACCATTGCAGCTTTACGTTTGAATAACTATTTCAGTGAAATGAAACAAAACCGAAACGAGCTTCAGTTTTACGATTGCAACAGAATAATAAACTCAACTTTTTGATAAAATTTTTAATGCCTTACATTTATACGATACTCATGGTTGTTTACATCTATGGGGCACGCTTGGAAAATGTACGAAATGCTGTGAATATCGTGGCGAAAGTAAGTGCAAATAACGTAGACGGGGAACGTTAAATAGAACGATTAAAGCAGTGATACGGTGACGTAAGGTTATCCTGTGTTTGACTAAGGAAAAGAAGATAGGCGGCCGCGAAGAAGTTTCAGGGGTTGAAATAAACAGGGGGCGTACGCACGCGAGCAAACAATTTCGAGGGTGGGCTGTTTGCATTACGCCGAATCCCCTGGAATCCGTGGGGCAAGAAGTTTCCACGATATCTCGAAACTCCAGGGAAATATGCTTATCCCCGGGAAATACCGATCGAGAGATGCTAAAACGAAATAGGGCCGGTCGTTCCGATTCGTCCGTTCAGCTTCTCTTTCTGTCCCCCGGTCACCGATGTTCATGGAGCACGCCGAAAATCGGGTCATTCGAACTTCTTCGTGTATCGGTTGTGATCGAACGACCACCCGTGAACGAACGAGCCTTCTAATCAATTTGGCTTGGCCAGGGGTAAAGGCACCCACCCCCTCCTCGTTGCCTCCCTTCCACCCGGCTGGACCAGCTTGTTTCTCTCCGACTCTCGGCAAATTGCTTATCGAGTCAGCATCTTTTGTTTTTTCCTTTCTTGCTCGCGCGAAGCACAGCTCGATGTGTTTTCGTGTTCTTTCAATTTCCGATAACCTGTTCGCTTGTGAATATACACAGGCAGAAAAATATACGGATCTTTTATGAATATACCATGTGTTATAGGAAAGAACTTGAAATTTCGTTAGATTCGTTATGAGACTCGACCGTCATGATTATATTGGCAAAGTTTGAAACAAATATGAAAGATCCTTTTGTGTTATATGAAACAGTGTTTCATAATATATACGTTTGATTATACTCATATTGATACCTCACCGCATTACACCGTAAACACGTTCCTCCTGTTTTAGTCCATTTTGTCAGCCGTGGACGCTGTCAAAAGAGTAGAAAGGCGACAAGCATCTCTGAGAATTGTCTACATCGATGCTGCAGTTTGTTTTCGAAGGATGAAGCAGAATTTTGTATTTAGAAGAAAGCCAGAGTCGTAGCCGTGGACGATGCTGAGTAAACGCGTTTAATTTTCCCGCAGGGGAACAGATTGACTGGAGGGGCGTTTGCAGTCAGGCAGCTGCCAAGTTTCGAGATCGCGACGGCGCCACGAGTCTATCGAACTATTAATTCCATGGATGGAAGAAACCGTATTGACACGAATGGTACGAACTGCGGAGGACAGGAATCAGCGACTGATTTCCATGGGATAAGACTCGTATCCGATGACCAACGTCCTCGAATAATCGACCGGTTTATACCTCGATACACGAATTCCGTACGGGCACTGAGAAACGAGATAAAGACGTAGTCCGATAAGGATAAAAAGAGTCTGTGAGCGAACGTGGGAGAGGAAAATGGCTAGATGCCAATTCCATCAGATATTAGCATGGAAATGGAGTGTGATTTGTGGGCTGGGACTAGCTGCGGCGTGGACGCATATTTTCGCGTGTGCACGTGCAGAAAAAACGCGGCGTTCCGTTCGTTTCGCCTCGGCCAGCATCCAACCAGCGCCGGTAACAAAGTTAGAGCGACGCCAGAGGAAAGGGACGACGATGATGCCCGGCATCCTAGCAGCTGAGCCGACAAACACATCAACGGTGTATACCCTCGGGATTAAACGGAAAATTTATGACTCCTCTTTCACGTGGATCGTATATCGACTCGGCGCTACGTTAACCGAGAGTTTGTCGCGAACAGGGAGATCTCTTTCACTCCTTCAACGTGTCCTTGGCTTTCCCGGATGAGATCTCTCTTCGTTTATCGCGTTTAGGAACGAATCACATTAACACATACGATATTGTTTTTTCATTAACACTTTGGTTACCACGTGAATTTAATATATACCCTGTCCTAAAAGAAGTTTCTTTACACGACGTATGTGTAAGTAGGGCCGGCGGTAGTGGTTTTTTTTTTTTAAGAATGACTAGAATATGCGGTTAAATAAATTGCTAACGCGAATACACCATCGGTTTTCCACTCAACCGAGTCACAATATCGAAAACTTTACTCCCATGGATTGATTTCTTCTACTCACGCACGCTGGGAGCTCTTCAAACTTCTGGCAGGCAGCTCGTGCCAAGGGTCTCTTATTTTTCTCCGCCCCAACTTTAAAAACAGCTAAACGTGAAACGTGTCCGGCAAACTTACTATTTTCGCGCGAGATTGATGAAAATCTGTGCGATTTTTAATGCACTAGCCACATGGATCGCGTGAATTCTGTCTCGTAAAACTGGCGGAGCAACGACCTCGATAACGTAAGTACAAAATCGATTCGAGTGTGTATCCAGATGACAGAAGATTGATGGATAGACTCGTAACTACTATATTGGCTGACTTCTCCGATAAACACACGCCTTTATAATCTCGTATCTACGGCGAATAAAATACAATGAACACCTTGGAACATCCTCCTTCTCTCAATAAAAATACACGTCGAGAAAAGAAAATGAGAGCCGGCTGGTTGAGAAAACGGGCAACAGCGATCAGTATGAATGGTGTATCTTCGAAGGAGGCACTACGAAGTCTCGTCATGTTCAACACGGTGCCAGAGAGCCGGTGGGATGGGATGGGAGGGGTGGCATACCAACGAGTTCCCGCAGCGACTCGTTCCATGGAACAGCGGCACCATCCCCGTGTCCTGTGTCCCATGTTTCGTAGCAGAGAGGAAGAGAAAGGCGACTGTTAACCGCCCCCGCGCGGTCCGTTAATATTAAAACCCCTTATGTGTGGTTCGTGCGGTCTCCGTAGGCTGCCGACAGCGCGTAGATTTGCATAATAAAAGAAGCCAGCCGTATGACAAAAGGAAAGTAAATCCGACGTGGGATTCGTCTGACCTAAAAACAATTGCCTGCAAGAAACAATCGCCGGTGAAACTCTGCAGGATACCCTAAACTGTGCGCACGGTAGTCTTCTTTTGGACACGGATGATCGATAGCGTCGACAGTGTCTTCCGGTTATTTAACGGCAGCACGAAGAACGGGCTAACCGATAAGGTTTATGCGGAAAGCGGTTAACAGCCAGTCCAAATTCGGATCGAGGCTTGGAACGGTGTAGCTGATAGTTGTCAGCGGAAGTTTCTCGCTTTGGTTTCAACGGATGCAGTCGATCTCTGTTCAGGCTTCGTCACACAGTTCGATGAACTTCTAATTCTCGCCAGAATTCGAAATGCTCGCGAGAAGTACGAACGTTCGACGAAGTCTAACGAGTTTCGAGTTCTCTGTAATGCCTCGCCGTGTCGGAGTTTTAAGTCTAATGGGTGCAAACGATCATCGTACTTTACGATCGACAGATCTCCGTACAACGTTCCCTGGAACCTTGACGCGGAAGAAAATGTTTCGTAACCTGTGTCACGCGATCGTTCTGAATTCAAATCACTGTTTTAGGGAGTAATTGACAGACGTTGACGCCGTCACTGGGCGAGGCGCATTATGCAGGCTCGCAGAGAGAACTACGCAACGCTAATACGTACACCTCGAGAATCGAAAATTTCCAGCATACCACGGAAGCAAAGTGAAATTTCATTTTTCCATTGCGAGCACGGCCACGCTGGTTTCGTATAATTGCCAAACCGCGTCCCTGGCTACTCTCGTGTATTTGCGTGTACATCTAAATTTATATTTTTTTTCTCTCCTTCGCTCACACAGCCGTCGCTGTGCACGCTTCTAACGTCAAATTGCATCACGTAACTCCGGCCAGATAGGCGCGTGATTAATGGGACGCCATGAAAAGTAATATCATCGCCGGTTCCTGCTCGGTCATACCGCGGAGATACTCGCGGAAATAGTAGTTCACTGACGGCTAGGCAATATAAACCACGGCTATCTGCATCAATCTACATGCCACGAAATATCCGACTATTCTAGCGCGGATGAAATTGTGGAGAACTTGTTAAAGAAACGTTTATTTCGAACACGGATACTCTCTGTGCTTTGATTTTACGAAAATAATAAATCATTTGAGAAATCGGCGAGTCTCGGTTCTTGTCATTGCCAGGAAATATTCTAGCATTCTATGGTCGATGAAACTCCGATGAATCAATTTCACGAAATATTTTACGATACTCGTGTCAATGAAAATCAGAAGATCGGAACATTTCACGGAAATGGCCAATCATTCGAGAAATCAGCGATATTCGATTCGAATCATCCCGCATTTGGTTAATCCGTTTATTTTATTCTCGCGGATATTATTATACCTTCATTTGGGTCATTGACATTCCTCCGCAAATATCAAAGGATCGAGGTAGCATCGTAAACTTTCCGAAGGCTTCTCATTTTCAGTGATCCCAAAAGCTGATCCGTTCTGGAATATTTCATTCGCTTCCGAGGATTATATCAGCACGTTCAAGCGTCTCGATAACGCGATAAGTCCGGATAGATTTTGCAGCTCTACGGAGAGAACTGGAGTATTTTCGAGAATTCTGCTTTATCGGAAGGTGAGCCGGAACTATAACCGATTAAATAAAAATTTTCTCGATATTCCTTCTTATCTCGGCGCACACTATTAGATTTCCGATTAATTATCGCAACGAGAGACCGTTCGAAAATGCAAAAAGAAAAGACTGAACACGGTACGACGGTCGTTATAAAAGTGTGAGCTTTCACTCGTCATTTTCAAGGAAATACGAGTTTCAGAGATATTTCTATGTTTAATTCCGTTGAATACGAGACACGAATAATGGGAATAATACTCGCTGTTGGATTAACAAACGTTTCGTTTCTGTTACGCTTTTCGAATGATACTTATTTCTAGATACAATTAGAACATTGTGGTCGGTCGTTCGCCTGATGTGAACTTAAAAGTTAAAGTTTATTCGAACGGCAGTTTCGTCTCATCCTGGTTCAAATAAAAATCCCTTTCGCTTCTTTTTCGTTTGAGCTAACGATTTTAGCGAACCACCATTAAAGATGACTACGGAATTCTACATCCTTGCACAAAATACCGTCAGTCTTGCCTGAAGTTAGGAATTATTCGAGGTATAATAATGACTCGACGGATTCCTTTCTAACGGTATCTTTTTTCGTAATCATTGTTATATCGAACAAGAAATTACTTCGTATAATTTTTTGAGCTTTTTCATGAGATACCTATGGTATTACAAAGTAATTTTCGAAAGTAATAACTATTGAGTTTTCTATTCCATTCGCATGTATAAAGCTCTAAACCGAACAGTCTTTATAGATAGGACGTAGCTTCGGAAAATTCTGGTCGAATTGGTAAGAATCCCGAAAAATTGAACGTATGAAGATACAATAAGTGTATTATAATTATTGTCGCAGTATATTAATTTTAATTTACTATAACTTAATTATTCTGTGTATTTCCGCGTCTCTCGTGGATTTTTGATAATTGCAAAAACTAAAAGTTTAACGTCAATCACTTTAGCTGTTTTGATACGTCTAGCGTTTATAGTCAACAATCGTCATCTTATCAAATAACATTTCCCGGTCCTAACTTCTGCACGCAGGTACACAGCGGTAACAGATTAAAGACAAGAAAAGAAACAAGCTTCATTCAATTTGCATGCCCGGAATTGCAACGGCACGCCGCCAGGTGTATTTCTGATGAAATTGAAGGCGAGTAGTGTAGACTGGCGCGCGGGCACGGCAGCTGCGGGAGCATAAATTCCACGGTGGCGCGTGTGCTAGTACGTAAGCGAGTTAAACGCGAAAAGTCTATCCAAACCGGCGGGAAGGATGTCCCGGACAACGTCGCAGCTTAGGGGATTACATGGCGCAAAAATAATTCGACCCGGCAAATAATAAATTCAGAAGCTACGCTGAGTGTGTCTGAAAGGAACGTGTAGAGACAGGAAAGGAAAAGATGAGGTCGCTGATCCTACGATGGTTGGAGATCCCTGTTGGATTTACTTGGGAACATTTATAGGTTTGCTCGGTTATCGGAATAAATGTTATTTACTCAATATGTTCGCTACGACTTTTTCAATGTCTCTGATACATTAACGTTAATTTAGATTTAATTATGAATTATGAATTATGAACGAAAGTAGCATCATTTCGTTTCATTTAGAATTTTTGTAGTCGTATAAAAATACTACCAAACGGTAGGAAATTTCATATATTTAGATGTATATAAATCGTACAAATTCGTTGCTACTGATGCATACGATGCGTCGATGCAACTACTTAGTGATAATGTTGATTTAACTGTTGTAATTTTGTCTTTCACGTCTTGGTAAAGAAATTTAAAAAGTTGACGAAAACAGTTGACAATCCATTCAAACTGGATCATTGTTACCTAAAATAAGAACATTTCTATTTAAAAAGATCTGCAGTCCTAAGAAATTTATTAAATAAAATTTGGACAGCTGTTTATTATAACGCAGTCGTAGTATCGTTAAACATACGTATTCTGAGCTTTTGCTCTAATCTTCTGTGTACCGAACGTGTTAAGAACGTTTTCAGCAGATTCACACTCTATAGACTCGTACTCCTTCAACGTGTCAAAATATTTCTAACATCAATATAGTGTTCGACCGCGCGTACACGATGATTATGTACAATTAAACGTTGATTTCCGGTCAGCAATCGTGGCCAGTAAATTCTTGCCTTCGCAAACACCGTAGTTTACTGCATCAACGTACCGAATTGACTCTGAATCGCCGCGTCTCCTAAAGCATGTCTCCGGTTTGCCCACAGTCCGTCAATATTGTCAATGTCAATATTATATTTATATCAATTCCCCGCCATTAAGCTATTTAATTTTGCGAATACTAATTCGAAAAAGAAGAGAATGTTAGATGACCACCATCAGTAATCTCTTTTGTAATTCATATTGCATTTTTCAGCAACAACGCTGCAATTACGCATTCTGTGTTACGGTGCATTTAAAACGGGCCCGAAAGTGAGCGCGCAGAAATTACAAAGCGTAACACGTTCACTGAAACATAGACAACCGTCATCGTTTCGTAAACAACGGGCAAGGCCAGCTCAACAGGCTGACACGCAACCTACCCCTCTGCTGTTTCTGCTGTTGTTTCTGAATTCATCAACAATTTGTCAGGTTACGTGCACAAGCACGCACGTAGGAGGGAAAATTGTCTAGAGCCGCGCGTTTTTCAGATACGATATTCGATTCGACCGTACAAAACTCCGCGCACGAGAGATCGAGCCTAGTTCCCGCCTTTGAGAGTTTATCGAATCAACGTTTATTACGCACCAGCATCCAATATGATTTACCTGTATGCGACGACTGCATGCAACAATTAACCGTTCGTTTTTCCTCCTGGGAAAAACTGTTCTATCGTTTTTTTTGCTTTTTTTCGTTTTTTAATTACGCATACACGCATCCATGTAGGTGATTTGCCAGATCTTTGTTGACTTTGAATTTCTATCGATTATCAATTTTCTCCGTGACGTCGTCGTTTTTCGAAGTTTTGTCACCTTCCAGAATTCATCCAATTTCGAAAATTATCAGTCTCCTCCTTTTGTCCGATGCAGCTATGATATCTCGGGATTCGAAAATTTGGGCTACTCGTATTTTTCTCTTTTCCTTTTTTCTTTTTCTAGTTCGAATTTTTATCTGTAGCCTATCCAAGTTCATTATCTTTGAATCTCTTTTAATTGGCATTTGAAGATTATATCTATTGATGAAATTCGAAATTTAGGTTGTATCATATTTTTTCTCTTTCCTTTCTCAAATTCTATATTTTTATATTGTAACGATATATATATACACATACATATATAGAGAGGAACTAAAAGAAATCTGGAAAGAAATGTCAAAGTAATGAAAAATCGGAAGACGTTGAGAAATCGCGGATTCGAACACGGGACCTCTGATTCCAAGGAAAGTGGTTCAAGCACTCGGTTAGCGAAAACTCCTGTACGACAAAGGACCTATACGATACCCACAAGAACTTCCAATTTCCTTTTCATCTTTTATTCTAGTATTTTAGCATGCTGTTTGGGAACTCAATTTTCTTATTACCAAGGATAAAAAAAAAATATATATACTCTACTTTCTCTTCGCATAAAGTAAATATACATTTCTTATTTGAATGTATTAATAATTTATTAAAAATCCTCATAGAGCATATTTCATTGCGCAGTCTTCGTTTGACACAAAGGACCAAATTCAAACTGAAAAACGCGAGCAATCTACATCTAATTATCCCGGAATTCCATTCGAGTTTCGTATTTTCATAGCATGGAGGTTTAAATCAGGACGACGATACTGGAAAGCTAGGTTATTATTTTAAATTTAGGAATTCTCGCAATTAATAGGCTTTGTCGCGCTTTTGACAAACGTGATCCAGCATTTAATATGCAACAACAAACGTATCGTTGTCCGACGTTGGACGTATAAAATGATCAAAAGGACGCGAGTTTGACGTTACTATGGATCGTAGCCGCCTCATCTCGTAAGCGGAAATTGCGATTCGATGATGTATACTCGTATTTAACGGTCGAAGAGAGAAAAGCAGAAAAAGGGGAAGAGAGGAGGGGAAACGAAAAATGAGATACTCGTAAATATTAATCGGAAAAGAAGCGTACAGTTGAACGGTCGAAAATCGTTAAAGAGGCCATTTCCATAACGCGGAACGATTTCGGCGTGTCCTACAAAAGACAATAACTTGCCGGGCCGGATTTTAAATTGAACAAATGGCCGGCTGAAATTATTGCGACGCGCCGTTTCCGGTTTAAATCGAATACACGCGAGTCAGATAGTGATCTACACGCGGAGAGAGCACGGTTTAAACGTGCGGCCACGTGTGATAATCAAACGGCAGCAATTATGCAAATCGAAGCGCATGCAATTTACTTATTCCGGCTTCGACGTGTTAGGAGAATCTAGTCCCCTCGATCGGCCAACATCATTCACCATTTCCAACTCTTTAAATTACTTTTCTCTTTTTTCATAGAGATACACTGAACCGCGAAAGTATTTTTATGTACATATCGCGTCTGTGTTATGTAAAATATTCTAATATTTTATTAATATTGTAACGGGACACGACTATCAAAATTGTATTAGTAATGTTCGAAAATGTATTCAGAAGTTGCAAGATATTTATTATATGCATATATTACCATACCGTGGGTATTTATGCAAATTTGTATTTTTACGAGTGTTTGAACGCTTGCTATAGAAAACATTCACGAATATATCACGTATGTTATATAAAAAATTTTAAAATTTCGTTAGCACTGTAATGGAATTCAACTATCACGATGATATCGGTAAAATTTGAAGCAAGCCTGTAGATATATTTCATAAAAGTCTTCTATAAGTTTCTAAATAATTTTGCCAGCCTGTGTGCAAAATTTAATTCGTTGGAAAGCTTCGAACGAATATTGTCGACAGTGTAGATCTACCCGGAACATTTTGTTACAGAAGTAAATTCAACAAAGGAATTTCTACGAGATCAAATAAATCCGATATTTTACTATCGTGACGGGTTTGCTAGGGAGTCCACTTGCTCGATTTTACACTGTATAATTTCAGTGCACGTATTTTTCGTACGTGATTCTTACGGCCGGTACAGTTAAACCTATATTTGGCCCGGTTTTATTCGAACGTACATTTCGAAGAACTATACGTGACGTGCTCTCGTGTTCGCATTCGCGCAGCCGCTAAATTTTACGGTGCAAAATCCAAGATTTTGGAAAACCGCGTTACGATAATGCGTTCTTCCTGTTTCCTGTAATTCAACGAGCCGAAGCTGGGAATAGTTAGAAGGTTCTGTAAATTATCGTCACGTTACCGACGCGTGCGACGTTTCCAAATTGTTGTGCATCCGGCTTGGCGTCGCCGTAAATCCTTCACTCGTTTAGCATAACTCGCACATAAATCAATGAAATTAAAAATTACGCGCCGGTGTTTTGTCATTGTCGCGGAATAATATTCAAACTCATCAGTTCGGTCGATTATCTATTTCCAGTTCATTCAACCCTTCTTCATGGCCGTCGTTACACTCTGCATATTTTTTTCACAGCAAAAGAAAGAAAGTGAACTTTCCGTACTTCGTTTTATGTAAGCGATGTGTGAAGAATTCATGGACGGGACTGGGAGTCGCTTCACGCTTCTCGACCAGCCGTTAAATTACAAAGTTAACTGATATACGGTTGGCGGCTTCTTCTCCGCGTTAATATCAAATTATCGCCACTCGCGAGCTGTGGCTGCTTGAACTTCCGGGCTCTGGCTGCACCACCGTTGCTAGACACTTCGCAGAAACTTTGCCGATATACGGAGCCACGGGTGCGTGAGTTTTCGCGACTCCGTCGCTGCTGAAGGCAACTGCATCTCCTAATGCGACCGCCGAAGGCACAGTCCGTTAATTCGGGATTAATACTCGAGAATTCAAGCCATCCAAGCTTCAATTTCTAATAGAAACTTCTACTTGCAAAATCGTCGATCTTCTTAACGAAAGGATACCGACATGTTGCGTTATCGTGAAATATTCTCATTCTCCGGTGTATCTTTCTCGCCGTTATTTCTTCCTAATCGCCAGCGACGATTTACTCCAGCTTATTCGATCGTAATCGAGTCGTTCGCAGGAAACTATCGATACATACGCATAAAATTAAGCAATCTCGACGGTCGAGTGTTTTACGCCGTCGTCTACCATTTTTATCGCGGTCTTATGAATACGCCATTCGGTCTTTAACGGTGTCGAGGGGCGCTGCAGAAGTCATTTCATTCTGCCGACGTCGTTGAAACTCGGTCAAGCCTCGATACTTTATACGAGTACTCGGTGCAAATACTTTCGCAATTTATAGGAGTCGGCCATATCAACGAACTAATTACGTCAAGATAGTAGTAGATGAGAGATTCGTAGGTTAAATATACTCGATAGTTCCTCGTTTCTTCCTTCCAGAGAGAGAGAGAGAGAGTTTCGAAAATGGTACCCTCGAACCCCGAAAGGTCCATCCACGTCTAATTGCGATACACTTGCGTCTTTCTTTGAGCTTGTACGATGTTTTTTTGTGAAAATAGTCAACAATCTAATTACAGAGCAAGGTTTCAGAGGGGCGTTTCCAAAAGCATTCCCAAAGGTGTGTAAAAAGTGCCTGGAGCGGTTCCCTGAAAGATCCAGCTCTTTCTTCTGGTAGAAATAATTTTATCAGTGAAACCGACGCGGCCTACATACGCCGGATAAAAATCTATTGGCTCCTGTCCCCGTTCTATATTCGCGTTTCACCGCGAGTCACAACCGGAACAATGCCTCCTGCGACTCTCTTTTAATATTTCTCTTTTCCTTCTTCCCGTTCCACGGGCTTCTGCCCGCCCGCCCCCGGCCATTCTCTGCAACTAATTTCGGCCGTGCCGCCACGGAATCAGATTGCGGCCTCTTTCGTTTGAATTACCGGGTGCCAGCAGGCAATCGGATCCTCCGTTCCCATAATGCTCGTTATTGTTACAGCGATTGGAAAGTTGGCTGCACTTTTCTCTACTACGGCGGATTTTCTTCCAGAGCAAACTGAACGTCCATGTTTCGAGACTTGTACCGCGGACAACTGGACAACTTGTAACTGATACGATATTGTGTTCCATGATGAACGCACTATGTCGTGCTTATCTTGTTAATTAATTAAAGAAAAGCTAGCGAACAATTGGAAATTACATGTTTGCCACGTCGTAACGTTCGTCTATAGAGATTTATTGCCAACATTGCATTAATAATTTTATTCTGTTCTCGAGTATTACAACATTAGCTACGACGTAAGTAAAGCGTATTGTAACATTTTGACAAACAGTAGTCGAATTACACGATTGACATTATCTGTTTACGTTATAAATATTTCCAATATCGATACCGATTATTAGTTTGAGGTCTTGGCTTCTATCCCGTGTATTTTACGTGAATTTAACAAGGGCGTTTAATAAATACAATTTTGGTTGCGCGATTTGTTTTGTAAATAAAAAAGTTACGTATGTAAAGCTTTTAGTATACGGCTTTATACGTGTTACAGTACCTTTGATATCGACATTGCAATTTCTTTGTAGTTTTTCTGTATGAGGTAAAATTGAGTTAAAGATTTTCTCTCTGCATTCGAAACGGTGCAAAGGGACATAGATGGTCACAGGAGTTTTCTCTAATTGTTTAACCATACACGGTGGCTTTATCTTCCGTCGTGATTTAGTTTTACCGGAACAGCGGCAACGACGTGGACCGCCATTTCGTAGAAATTTGTTACATCCGTTTCGATGGTGCGTTAGATAAGTTTCAATCAGGCCGGCTATAAATTCCTTTTCCGCCAGTGCCAGTAATTTTTCCAATTTATTGCTATTGCCCTGCCTCGCTTTCGAACGTTGTTATTACGCCACTGGATTTTCCATTATTTCCTTATTGAATCGACCATTTCTTCTGCATATCGTGTCTCAAGTGAACCGCAAACTTCCTGCTTGTTCTGCGTTATCGTTCCACAAAGTCATCGTGAAAAGTGGATCGTGAGTCAATTGAAAATCGGAAATGCAATTTCACCGCGGGAAAAGGAAACAGAAATTTCTACGAAAGAAGAACAAAACGAATTCGAACTCGGCCTCCGCCGATCGCGTCGATTATTACCATCGACACGTCGCGCGTTATATCGTCACATTAGAACAAAAATAGGGCAAAAGTAACGACCCCAGCTAATCGTGTTTTGGCAGGCTCCGGTTCCACGTCGTTTGCCAAGTTTGGACGTCACAATACTCGAAGAACCGTGCTCCTCTATTTTCTACCGAAACAACACTGATTCTTGACGGAGCGAGAAATTTCGTTGCACGAACGTGCCTCCGCGACGAAAACGACGGTGGCACCATATTATGTTCTGCACGTTCTCCGCGAGCCATTTTGTAATGGTCCGCAGAGGGTCGGAATGCGAAAAATTTTACAAAGGGTGCGCCACGTTGCATCGCGCCAGCCGCTAGATTTCCCCTTTACGCCACGCCGTGTGTTCTAAATATCTCCATCATGTTTCGATAAATATAAGAATCGATTTTCTCGGTGCTTTGCGGCAATGGAATTGCTGAAACGATATGATATATCGAATAGCGCAATCGTTTACTTAATATCTCTTAGGATCCTGAAGTTTAGAAATCGGTAAAGATTGGATAGCTTTTTTTTTTTTTTAAGTAATTACAGATTGAAAGGTTCAGATTTCATCTGACGACGTTAATGCAGCTTTCAGATTGAACCTTCCAATTTTTTTAATGGAGAAATGGAAAAATGTTATGAAATAGAGGAGTTATTTGCTATATCGGAAAACTCTTCTACTAGAACATCAATAGCTCGCCACCTTTCCCGGCGAAAGATGGAACGGTTAAAATAAAATTTTGTTTTTATCCGTAACCTAATTTAATATCTAAAACGTTTTCCGTTGTCTGACATTTTTCAAAAATTTTAATGATTCTAGAAGCGACAGCATTTCAAACGATCAACTTTATATGTTTTTAAATAATCAGATAAACGAGACGTTTAGAATACTTTGTACGGAATATAGCGCACGTTAATTTCTGACAATTTTCAACGATAGAAAAATAGATTTCGGAAAACCTAAGACGTGGAAGAATATCAGTAACAAGAAAAACAAGGGGAAGAAAACGGAAGCAGTAGTTCGAACATATTTTGTGACAGAATACGCCCGGGGAGTGCATAATTTTTTCACAATCCAGTGACTTTTATGTCTTCAGAATTCCTGCGCAGCTGTGCGCCGTGTTGGAGCTAACATAGGAAGCGGTAGTGCGATGCACACCATTGGTCGCGGTGGAATACGAAAGATAAAGTTACGAGCGGATTTCGCGGCGGCAAGTCGCGTTCAAATTTCGCCCGTTGCATCGGAGGCAGCGTGTCCTCATTGTTTATCGCATTCCGGATACGCCGTCTGTTAAAAAAGTTCGTCTCCATGAATCGGGCCCCTGTCTGCCGGAGTTACACGCTCGCGGCTCTTCCTTGTTCCACGAAATTTCTCCGCGACCTAAATTTTTTTTCTCTCGTTTTGCTCCCCAAAGGCTGACGCATATCGAGAACGTCGTCAGTCGTTCAGAACGTCATTGGATTACCAGTGAATTCTTGGGACGTGGCTGTCTGATTGATTCGGAAGTTTTATAGGTCCGTAATCTTGGTGCTTTGAGTATCATCATAGGAGAAAAAGAAGTAGGTCCGTCAGACGTCTTATCTCCACCGAGCCATTCCTACAATACGTAACGATATCCGCTCGAATTCGATTTCCTGACGTTCTTCCATTTATATTCCCGAAATCCTGATCTACCGCATTTCCGGGAATATCTTCGTACAAGGCGTAAAACTCGCACGTCAAAACCATCTACGCGTTGAAATCTCCTCGTACCTACTTGCGAGGAGAGTTTCACCCGGCGGCAAAACCCGATGTGGCCTTTCCTCCGATTGGAACCGCGTAGTTCGCTAGACACAGCTATTCCACGCTGGAAAATTAATCGTCCTCGAGAACGGGGTGCCCGTAAAATCGAAGAGTCGTTTCATCGTCGGCATTAGCCCAGGTTGACGTATTATTATGGAATTGCCGTCACGTGGCCGCCGATGAACGATCGAAAACGCATCAAGAGACCTTCCCTTGTCCGAAAGTTAAGTCACTCCGACAACTTGGTAACAGCCTTCGTGATTGCCTCTAATCCTAAAGACTTTCCAATATCTGATAGTCCAAGAACCGTCTCCGGAGGATCAGCGTCCTCCACTTAGACCTCGCGTCGCATCCTTCCAGCGTACCTAACCGGATTCTCTCCTACTTTTCTCGTCTACTCTTCCGTCTTCTTTTCATTGTTTTCTAATCAAGTTGCACTCGCGATCGCTGAAAGCAACATCGTCGAACAACGGCCCGACTAATTGGAGGAAATGCGACCGACGTGTGTATCGCACGGGATGATGAATGGATCCGATGGCAATCGATCGCCTTGTCACGGGCCTTTTCTCCCTTTGACAGTTTAAATTATATACGGATTAACCCAGATCCGATTGGCGATCGGGCTTGTTGTCGAATTTTTCCTGCGATTGTTTCCGCTCATTGTAGGATCGACCGAATCGATCCGCCTGTTCGCGCTGCCACGTAGAAGGGATTTGATAAATTTCTGCCAGAGTATTCAGGAAACGAAAGCAAACGATCCTGGTGAAAACGATGTTGCGAAGCTTTGTACGGATTCTCTTGGATCGTGAAACATTCTTGGCTTTTAATACATAGGTCTATCTCTTAAGCATGTACGCGTTCTATTGCCAAATGAACGCAAGTCCCTCGAGGGACAAAGTGACGTAATCAATTGTATCTACCAGCTACGTCAGTTTCACGTCACTTCATTTACCTGTATCTTGAACGAATACATTTACAGGTACACCTGGTGGAAACATCCTTCATGTTACGCTCGACGTTTCCGACAATCTGTTCGGATAGATGCTCAGGATTTTCAGATACAATCCGTCGCCTTCCTTCGGTATATTTTCGTATCGAAGATAAGGAAACGTTTTCTTTCCCTATACGGTAAGATACTAAAAATGCAGACAGCTTTGCAGGATCTTGGAAACGTTTCGAATTAGAACGATCGTGAAAATCTACAAAAGCGGCGTCCCGACATTGAGAAGATTGGCAACGATGGCGGTAAAGCTCGTACAAAGCTACCGGTGATCCTTGGGCGGAATAACGAGCAACATCCGCAAGAGAATCGGTTGGATCGAAAAGATCAATGGGTGGTTTGTAAGCTAGTAGTTTTGAAGTAATAATCAATAGCTTGCTCCTGAATTGCATCGGTAGTTGAATCGTGTACAGGATTCGTCTAAGCAGCCTAACGAGCGTTTCTTCAACAAGTTAGCGTTGAAAGGTCATTTGTTAATTCTCATTATTGGACGTGGGCATAGTGAGTGGATTTAGAATTTTAATTCAATAATAACGGTCTCTTCGTGCCATAAAAATTCTAGCTAAACTCTGATAAAGTTCTCAATTGCCTCACTGGATGAAAGTGAACCTGTTTCTTTAATGAATTTTAAATGTTTTTCCTTGATTCTCTCCAGTATCCATTTCGTTATTTGATAAAAATTCATCGTGAAAACGCTGCAAACTTTTCGAAGGATCCAACACACTCGTAGACGTTAAACAAAATTTCATTTAAGGTTAACATCGAACCACATTAACACGTACAATCCATTTAAGATTCGAGAAAATTAGCCTCCTTCGGCATCTTGCAGTTGGTCTGAGTCATAAAAGCCACCGATCTTTCGTTGGAAAGCAACTGATGTTTATATCGAAATAACAAAGCCGGGAGAAAAACTGTTCTTTTATCTTCATCCTCTTTTCTACTCTTAGGAATCTTGTCGGCCTACATCGGTGAGATATCTCGGGGCAGCGGGCTTCTCCCGCGGGACGATCGAGCAAAATTGGCTTTCCAAAGGTGGAAAAGTGAATGAGTTATACACACAAACCTGACAAGTTCATCGATTCCAGCCGAACAAAAGGAGGAGTCGCTATGAAACTTCTTATCGCCGCGATACAGGGAGAAACATTCGAAGGAACGTTCACCGTGATTTACCTTTCCGTGTTGGATCCTCTTAAAGATCGTCCATTCGCCTTCCTTGAACGCCATAAATTCCGTATTTGTACCATCGAATCGTTAAATCGGCCTCGAGAAGGAAGAGGCGAAAGATTTACCGCGACAGACGTGGAAATTGGAGAACGTCGCGAATTGAGTTGCCGACACGGATCTCGATACTGTTTCTATTCACCGGAATCTTCTTTCTAAAGACCACTGTGAACATAGATCAGCCACAGCAACCATTGAACTCTGTTGAATCGGGCACATACAATGAAAAACACCGCTAAATTTTTGTTATGACTTGTGTTTGTACGGTGTAGAACATTAGAAAAGTAGTAGAAACGAGAAATAGAAAGACGTGGTTCTTTGGCGATGACCGACGATATAAAAACAGAACTATGAATCTTCCGCTGAAGCGCAGTTGAAGCGCGTATCGACCAAAAACTGCTTAAGTCAACCGGAGTGTAACATGTCCGTGTAACAAACTCCACCACTAAAACCATAATGTCACTGACGTAAATATCATTGACTTTTTTATACACTAGAGAAGTGCTCGTAGAATGAAACTACTACTTAAATTACACTCTGGACGGTACAATTCTTCATCCCTTATTCCTCTTCAAGGTAACGACTCCTGTTGATCTTATTTTCAACAAGAGCCGATCCTGTTGCACGATCGCGAGTTCGCGGTCGTGCGCGTTTCGCTTTCAGCAGGATTATATTTGAATTTTAATGCCAGCCCCATCTTGGTCTCGCTGCCCGACAAGCGGGAGGACCGATCGGAGAAGCGGGAGCGAGTTTGATGCATTTATTCATGTTTGTATTTATGGTCGGGAGCTCCGCGACGTCCGTTCGACTTTACGACACTAGAATTCGCCGAGAATAAATTTTCGACTGGTCCCTTCTTATTGTCCTCCGGCTACGGTATGATCATGGCCCAACGAAACCCAAGAGCAGTACAGCCAGTTTCACGATGAATCGGAAATATGATAGCTTGATTGAAGCGTTTTACGAGGCCGGAATGCGTTCCCGCGGCGGGTTATTGCTCCACCTTCCATTCTTCTTGGATCGTTTAACAGGAATTTCTGAAAATTATTCTATCTTTCTGTTGAATTTTTGCCCGGCGATGATTTTTAACAGTTTGGAAAGAATGAATTCGGAAGAGAGGATCGGTTTCTGTTTCCTGCTTAGGGAATCGATTACGTGCTAATCTTAACCTTCTTCCCACTGTCTGACTTGACGGGGGTAATCTCTCCGCAGAATCCGGCGGTTAATCCGATACCTCGTTCTTTCTTGTTGCCTCTTACGTCGATCAAGCTCCTTCCAGGTTTATACTTCTAACCGGTGGTAGAAAACGAGGTCGTTCGGTGAAAAATACTCCGACGTTTCCAAATAGGGTTGAAAACGTTTGCAAATAAATAATTTAGAGTATCGAAGTTATATAGAACGCCGTTTGTATGAACTTATAGCTGGACGAATTGTTTATTTGTATATATATCATACATCAATAAATAATACATCAATTCTTTTGAATATTATATATATATGAATCATAATTAAAATCGATTTTATGAAATTACACTCACAGGGGTACTTCGCGTAATATAGTTGAGTGGATCTGATCGTCAAGAGTTGATTTAATTGAGCGCTAACTAGGATTTGGTTCGTATAAATGAAACTCGTATAATCCAAGTCCCACTTCATGTGAATTAAATAGCAGAACAATGTTTGTAAGAAGAAAATGTGCAAGAAAACGCATCTCAAGTGACTGAAAAGAAAATAAGAAAGGAAGAGAATCCATCGCCTGATGGAGCTCGTAAATCGTAGCAGGTCAAGAGCAGTTTTCCAAAAGCTGAAATTCCCCAGCCGTTTCCAAATCGCAAGGGCCATTCTAGGCCTCCTCGACGACGAATCGAAATAAATTTATCAAACATCAGACATCCCCCAAATCATACCTCGACACCGAAACTCCTCACCATTCCCCGTGACGAGAATTCTCGTCCGAGGGTAAACTCGAGTCGCGTATAAAATCTCGATTTCGATTATACAATACGTCAGCGGGTCGGTTGGTCGCGATCGCTTGGCTGAATTTATACTTGGAGATCCGTTTCGACTACGACACGCGAAAGGCAACTGTGTATCTTCCGCAAGTTATTCCCCGCAGAACGAACCCTCGTCATTCTCCCCGAATGGGGATGAAAGTTGGAGTCTGCATCAGCCGGCAGAGATGACGCGTTCTACCTGCGAACAAACTCGATCTGACGGGGCGTGTTCACATGAAACGATTCGCGACGGAGACGAGTATTAGCTCGAACGCGTTTACAAGGGACCCGCTGGCAATTTGCAAGCTTCAGACGCGTCTCGCGCCTTTGAGTGCGTAATCGAGGGGATCAGAGGACGGATTTGTCGTTTATGGAAGATCGAATGAATCCTCGTTTGAATACAATGTGGCTGAGCTGGTTTAACCTGCAGTAACAAATATTTTATTTTATATCGAATTGAAAAGTTGACATGGATATCGTAGATAAGTAGCCGGACGCTTGTAATAGATTAGTAGTAAAACAAATATAGCTATGTGAATTATACCAAGATGTGAAAAGAAAGTGTAGCGGTGAATTATGAATAATTAGAAGCGATATTTACTACTTGGTTCCTTTTACACAATTACAAATACCTGTTAATTGACAAATTGAAAGTTATGGATTACAGGAAGACTTATCTTTTAAAGCTATTCTACTTATCAAATACATCTGTGAAATTATAGAATTTAGAGAAGATTATTTGTTACCGCACAACATTGTAAGTAGTGTGAAAATTGTAAACGCGTTAGACGAGTTTCTTGCAGAACACGGAACACGTCTTGTCTCGGTAAAGATCTTGTTGCAAGATTGCTTTTTCTTTGGGAACATATGCGATCGCGCTTCTTTCATGTTGCCAACTTTCGAAACTGCAATTACATCGGATCAATTACAGGTCAGTTGGAAAATAAAAGGCTGGAGGAACTTTATCGAAGAGACGGAAGTGCCCTAACTCTTGAACAAGCTACCAACGAGACACTCGTCCAGAACATTAGAACCAATCTCCCTAGCGTGAAAACAGTAAAGAATTGAGGGAACAGAAAGGGCAAACATCACGTCACGTTATCTTTTCGAGTTTCCTGCCTCAAGATGCCGCGTTAATTCGAAACGAGGTTTCAACTAATGGCGAAGAGAATCGACGAAGATGGACAAACGAAGAGAACAAGGTGTAGGCAGAGATTGGAGGAAAACCGGGAACCGAACCGAAAACTTTTCAACGCTCGCTTGATAGAACAAACTTGTTCGTCCCTTGCGACGTGCTCGTTCCGATAATTAAGTTAGAAAAATGTGGCCCATCGTGGTCGAACTCGCATGAAACTCAAGCCCGCTCCTTAACTCCAGACTGCTCTTCCCTTTCCTTTTCCCACGCGTTTCGGCCAACTTTAAACTTGAATTTACTCGGAGACCAACGTGTACACGTCGTTGACTCTTCTGTGACTTGAAGCAGAAGTTCTTTTGTCGCGCGTTCATTTCGTTTCACGCTTTCCTCTATACGAACCTTTCTCTGTTAGCCACCCTTTTCACTTCGTCTTTGTTGCGGTCGTTGTCGATAGTGGCAGAGAAGTCCGCTCCTGAATTCCTTCGATTAAGTATCGATGAGGTGTCCAAGGTTCAATGAAAAATTCCTTTTCAATCGTCCAGCGATGGAGTGTACCAAAGGAACACATAGTAAAGTTGGATTCGAAAAAATGCTGAAAAAACGAGCAGCGAAATCGATAGCACGCAGGCCCCGGTGATTCATCGCATTGTTCCACGAACCGAACGACCCGTTGGCACAAATAGCACAGATCGGCCAATAGAGGCGCACCGTGTACGTCTGCCTTTTTCCCCTTCACTTTCGCCGCCTCGCCTTCTTTGGAACACCATTCCAACGGGATTCCTACCGGACTCGTTCCCTCTGTCGGCACAAGCCTCCGACGTAAATTCAGCCTTCCATATCGGGCCGAACACGATCGTCGACGACAGCACGTGTCATCCAGTGATTAATCGGTGACTACTACCGCGTGTATATTATCAGCGTGATCGCGCAAAAACATTCTAGCGGTACATCTCGACATTTCCTTATAAAAGAAACGTTCCTGCAACTACCCGCGTTCGTCAGCCTCTCGCGTCTCTACTCGCGTTCTTAGCGTGTACCCGACAACAGTAAATTCTGTCGGTACAACCCTGTTCATAAGTAGAAAACGTAGGAAGAAGACGCGATAAGCGATATTTTCATTTTTCACAGGAGAGGAAGTTTGAAATCCAGTAGCCTGTCGATCAACGACATGTTATTAAGACATGTCGTTATATATTTTCATTAAATTTGTTTACTTGAAGTTTCTTGAAAATTGTTTCACATAAAAAATATCGATTCTTCAAAATCAAAAAATTAATGAAATTGCATTTATGGTATCTTTCTCCTGCAATCTTCTTGTATTATATCAGGATATTTGCGAGAACCTGCAGTATCGTTCAGCGATGATTAGAACGTTTAAAAATGTTCAGTTCTGTTTGAAAAGTTACCGATATAATTAGCGCTAACGATACTTTAAAATGGTTTGCGTAATACATCTAACTGCAGGCGTAAAAAGATTTTATAGTTGTTCGAATTTTGATAATCTAGATTAATCGCCATGTCTCGTATGAAAACAACAGATATCGTAATACTTATGGACGGGAGTGTATATCGTGATAGTCAGTGTTATTTCTTTGGACAATGCCCGATCGAGGATATCTCTAAATCGAACGATCTAGCAATTTTCGTTACGAAAGCGAGTAACGCGAATGGTTAGACGATAAATGTCTGGAAGATTGGACATGGACGTTTGTGGTAACGAGACTGACAGATTGCTTTGAGGAAATGCCAATTGTGCAAGTTGTTTTGCCGTCGTTTGGCAGACTAGTGGGTCGTTGAATCTGTTTTATCTTGTAAAGAAAGCAGCACGGACAACTGGGTCAGATAACCTGCGATTTTTACACGATTTATACTTCTCCGACGCAACATTTTTCTCCCCGTGTCCGGGACGTTCTCCGGACGGTGGCCGTGTAATTTTTCAATTTCACCAACCTGTATCGTCGTCTCCTCCCGTCCAGCAGAATGGAGGACGTGAAATTTTGTAGCTACCAACGTCGCTGCTGAAGTAATTGGATATCGTAATCTCGTTATACTTTGCTGGCTAGAAGGTACGTATAAAATGTCGAGGCGAGTTTCTAAACGAGATTAGCCTGTAGATCAGTACGGGCCAAGTCGACGGAGTTCGACTATCATCCACCATTGCCCGGGGTACCAACAAATTCTGATGTAATAATTAAAAAGCTAGCGTCGCTATCCAAAATTACGCCCGAAATACTATCTGGCCTCGTTCGTTACGAAACTCCTTAAGAAACTAACTTTCTTGCCGCACTGTATTATTTTACAAGCTACACTCCTGCGGCTAGTAGAATAGCTTCCCATTATACCATTCGAAATGTGAGAAGTTTTCTCATAGGATATTATCTCGCCGCCTTTTTCAATTTTCGTCCAAATTATTACGTTTCGAATTTGACGATCGTAGCTAAAAGATCAATAAAGTCGTGTAATTTTTGGAATCTTTGTGTGCGAAGATGAAAATAGGACCGAGAACGGAGATTTTGTTACTGATACCGTCGATTCAAACAAATTATAGGTTTCTCTGTCGAAATATAAAATTCTGAAACGCTTGGCGAAGCAGAAATAGCCAAACCGGAAAAAGGGAGATGTTTCGTCGTGGAACAAAAAAGCTATAAATTGAAAATAAATGGCGAAACCTTTCTGCTCGGGCCTTTGTACTGAAAAGTGTCAATTTCGAAAAATCGTTCTGTCATTCGCTTTTTACATGGCGCAACTTGGGAAAAATTGGAATTAAAAACGGAATCGAATATTTCGTCGACTTTTAAATCTTGAAATCTGTCCGAAGTACTCGACACAGGTATAGATATCTGTGATCAATAACTCACTAGCCGATAGTACTCGAGTAAAGTCGACGATAGTGTTTGCATATGAAAAGACCTGATATATCGCTCTAGGATTTCTCTAAGATCAGGTCGATTTCATGATAATCATCGACTTTCTATTGTTAGAATTCTAATGGTTTTAAATTAGAACATATTTGAAACCGGCGTATTTTCATAAAACTTTCCTCGATAATTTAACGGTAACAAACTGGTTTGTCCGATAAAATTATTATTTAATTTTTCGTTAAATTGACAGGCGTGGAATATCTTACTTGTCATTTCTTATTTGACATAGAACCAATTTTTATTTAGATTCAAGGTTCTCAATCTGTGCATCGTAATCCTCTTGGAATTGATTTCTTTTTGACATTTATTCGTTTCGATATGATTGCGTTGTCATATTATGTAAAAGTAAAGCATCATATTTTACTAAAATTGTATTTGTATATAACAAAAGAAGTCACAAGTCATTTGGCTTTTCTGAATCAAAGAAATATGATTATGAACATATGCCTCAAAATAGATCGAGAAATATTGCTTTAGTAAGTTTATTCTGCGATTCGTTTTCTCCGATGAAATTTATTTTTTTTAATGCAATGTGGAAATTGAATCATTTCGACTTAAACGAATCATCACGAGTGTTCGACTACTGCTATCGAATGATTCAACGACCGAGTCACCAATATTCGATAAATTAAAGGAACAGACAGATATAACAAAACAGAGCGAAACACTCGCGCGTACTCCTGTAAGAATGTTGCAAGAAAACGTCAGTTAGAACGAACGAAGACCTAATTTAAACGGACACAGGATAATTGCACGCCAGATGACGACGCTACCAACGCAATGCAGGACGTTACTGACATAATTCGTTCCTTTCCAGAACGACCTGTCTCCAGTCAGACAATGTTTTCCAGTGTCCTAGAATTTAGACCGTAGACACCTGACTGTTCCGTAGAACGTTAAGTTTTTGTCAATATAAGTGGACAGCAATTTTCTCGAGTCGTCTGCTTAGTCGTTGAAACAATACTCGAAGAGTCTCGTTACCTTCTTCGCAGCGACTAGAAAAAGTCGAGAAATTGGATGGCGATCCCGTAACTTTGATACGTTGCATTCGCATAACAAAACAAGATGACGTTGAAGAACCGTGATTTGTTGCTTGTAAATTAGTAGATTGCTTGGAGAGGAAGCGAACTGGCAACGCGTAATTGCCTACGGGAAGCGGTACGTAGACAAGACTGAGATATATGAAACTTCATTCAACTTTGCCTGCTTTGACGTGTAACTTCGTTCGGTTATAGCTCGTTTCCTATTTGCCAGATGTCCCTGTTGAAGAGAAGTTTATTGTATTTCTCGGCCTTTTGTGATTCGCAGTGAGAGCAATATGCAGGAGGAAGAAGAATTCCGTCGGAAGGTCTTGCTTGGCGAACCTTTAACTCCGTCGACCGTCTACGGCATTTTTCCTAATTGAACCAAGCGCGACAGACTGGAACCGGCAAAAGTCTCTCTTCTCGCTCGGAAATTCCCCGTTGCTCGTTGGCAAATTGCTCGCGAAGGCTCGTCGACGAACGAGATATCATATCCTCGAGATATCATATTTGAAGAGGCGGAACGTGCATGTAAGCAAACGTATTTCGTCGAAAGAAGAAAACTGGAACGATGGAATACTCGGTGCCTCGGCTTTCTTCCTGAAATCTATTCTACTCTTTTGTGGACACCGAAGACTTTGAATCGCTATGTACTGGAAATAATGCCGATATTCTTGTCTGCCTGATATTCCTTTGCTTAAATTTAATCAACTGTCACTGATCATCGTTGATTCGAAGATCAAAGATGAAATGATTTTCGAATACGAACGATGGTTGCAGAGGCAGGGAAAGCGTAACGGGAATCCCCAGGAAGTCGAAAAGGTAAGTTTCTGCTCTTGCAACTCCATCACGAGCCGGTATTGTGACCAACAAGTCACGCGAGAATTTCTGTCCCTTTTAGTTTCGTTCCCTAGCGTCTTTTTTCTCCCGGGGCTCTCGTAGACGGTGCATAACCCGAGAGAACCTAGATCGATGCCTCGTCCTCGAGGAGACGCTTCAACGTGGATTATATCACACTTGGAGCGTCCAGCACAACGAGACCTCCCCAAGGAGCTTGTCGAAGCTTCGACGTTGGACGAACATACAGAATTCGACAATAATGGATTAATCGTAGTAAGATGCCCGTGTATCACACGAAACTATGTTCTGAAAAGTTTCTACTAGTTGCGAGCTGGAGTAATTGTAAATTGTTCATTAGCAAAAAACAAGCAATAAACAAAGCGTAAATAAGCCATGGAATGGGATGAAACTGAGAGTAACTAAAAAGCGAGTGTAATATTCAAAGCTCTCTTTGTTGGTATAATGAGTCGTGGCTTTTTTCGCTCTGAAATACGAGTTAACAAAAAATCTACAGAGTTCCGAGAAATTCTTAAGTGCTTTGTTTCTATCTCATAGTAAGCCAAGTTAAATTCTAACAAATTTGTTTAACAAGATGCTTTTGTAAATTTCTTTATATTTCTATCTTTTCATTTTATTATCTGAGGCTTTTCTTGTTTAATCCATTAACGACCTAAAAACTTGCTATAATACTTATCATAATAATTAAATTTGTTTAAATATCACGAAACAAACAAACGAACAATTCGTACGCAATTTCCCCAATCTCCTAACTCTACTTCAAATTTCCAATTTTCCTGCAAGGATTAGGATAAATCGGAGATTAAAGAGTTTACGAATTGCTTTGGTTTATGAACGATGATTAAAACGGTGGGATTAGTAGCGATAGGATAGAACACATCCTGTTTTGCAATTTCAAGCGTAACAATTGCAACGCGGTAACGTTGAATAACGTGATTTATCGCTGCGTTTAACTTGGCGAATAAATTTCGGAAAGCCTCGCGGTATTCGGTGGAAATAACGTCTGGACATTTTTTAGCGGCACGTATAGACGCTTCTTAGTCGGTAGCGATGCTAAAAGCATTTTTTCGATTCATTAATCACCCGTATCTGCGCTGACGACGGCGCTCCATGTATCCCGCGGTTTTCCTTTCTCCTCGAGACGGCCGACAGCCGATTATTCCTCGCGCGAAACGCTAAAATATATTACTTATTTTCACGCCGCGATTCCCATTCTCCATAATTCTTTTGCGAGACCACGACAGCGACGTATTTTCTCAACACTTCGGCTACATTGTTAAAATCGCCTTCCCTTGATGTACGTTCGCTTCGAATATTCCAACTTTTGGTACTGTAAACTGGAGAAAATAATTTCTCTAACATTTTCACCGCGTACCATGCAAATTAAAATATTTATATTTGTTTGAAGTATTTCGCTGTAACGTTACATTTCTTTGATGTTTTATGAATTTTGTACTCTTTCATATTCTGCTGCATGTTAATTACCTGCCAATTGCTGTCGTACTGAAGGTACGCCGTATAAAGTAACAATCAGGATTTTACTCATATGGCCGTTACATTGACATTTTTCTCTCTCCATTAATGATTCATTTGTTTACTGCTTTATTGTCCGTTTATTTTATAATAATTAATTTAATGCTGTAATCAGAGATTTTGCGAGATATTTTAAATGGTCGTTTAATCTGTGTACCGTAGTTAGATACATACTGTAGCAATCAATATTAAAATTACCAGAGTAATTATCTTTCAGGAATTTACAAAATACTTTTAATAATATCACGATACGGTGATTACAAATTTTTTATTCGCTTATTTACATCTTACTTATCTGGAGTCTACTCGTTTATTGACAGACTCAAATATTTATAACAATTTACTCTTCTTTTCTTTGAATCTTGTAGAAAGCGTAGAAATTACACTAAAAGTGCTCGACACTTACATATTGATGTTTCCTTAGCCTGCAGTATGTAAAATCAAGTATCATCTCCCGATACCTACTTCTTTTTTCTTCTTTTACCGATGTCCCATTTCCCGACACCTTTACGCTTCTCTTATCGCTGCTATTTCTAATTGCTGAAATTTTCTTTACCATTGCTTCTTGTCACCAGTAATTTCTAGTACCTCTGTGTACTCTTTTCATTGCTACGGTTTCTCTTTCCGATGCCCTTGTATCATATTTCCCGTCTCAAAAGTAAGAACATCTTTTTAATTTTTTTTAATTCTCCAAATGTTTTTCAGGATTCGCCAGCTTTTCTCAAAGACGAGAGAACCGAGAACTGGCAGACTGTGTTTCAACATTTCAAGCTGAGAGAGGGGGAATGCATCTGTTTACGCGGTAAATTGCTCGTGTTGACGATTCACGGTCGTTCATTCAAGTAGAAACGGGCGCAAGGGTAGTCCACGTTAAAGCGGAAGACACGCGATGAAAAACGGGTCTCGCGAATCCAAAGCCGTCTTAACGTGGCGAAAGAGTGAAAGGGGAAGGGGCACGGAGTCAAAACAGTGGTGAAGGAACGAAGGAATTTCCCTTGGTTCTTTTCCCCCGGAGAAACCATGAGCGGAACGGTTGACACTTCGCCCGGAGACAAACGCTGGAAAAATGAAGGCGGCCGTCGCTGGACCGAATCCCGGCCGTATTTCAACCCAGTGTAAACACATTTTCAGACAATGACAATTCCAGCCGGCTGCGACCCGCGTAAATAATGGACACGCCGCACCGTACGCCCGCTCGAACCACCGCGACACTCGCATTTTTTCCTCTCTCTATATACGACCAGCTCCGCCCAACTTATCCCACAGATTCCACTCTTCTTCCTTTCTACTCTCCCCTCGCCTCTAACATTTTCTTCATCCTTTTTCTAGGTGAGCTCGAACTGCCAGAAGGTTCTAGAGATGTGACCGACGATGCTCATATTCTTTGCCAGACCTTTCCAGACCCTCGATGTTTGTCGATTTTTGGAAGATTCTGCCAAGTAAATTGTACGCAAGGTACGTCTATTTATTCTGTAGATTTCGCTGTGCCGTGTTATAATCGCGTCGTGTTTCTTTGTATTGCGTTAAGAGTCACTTTATGATAAACGTGTACAAGATACAGATATCGGTTTAGGATAGGTCTCCAATGGAAAGTAAATTTTCCAATTCATATTAGGTATTCTTTTGGGAATAAACGTAAGTAGAAATAATATAAAAGAAATATCGAGGATCTTCATCTGAAAAACAGCAACGTCCGTATCATAAACCTCGCTGAACTCGTGACATACCTTGACTATTCCTAACAGAGAACACGAGCAAGAAGATATAAGATACCCTGCTAAATGTACTTAAGGAAGAACATAAGTTGAATAAGAAGAGGAAGTAGATAAGCGAAAATTGATATCCTAAACAAGGTGTCGTTGGCAAGAAGCGTCTTCCGTCATTTGAAGTGGCTGCTTACATTTTTCCAGCCCGCTACCGTCTCTTCTTGCCTTTCTATCTCAACAATTCTTGAAGTTTTCACAGGCAACGCGCTGCTTTTGGCGCTCGGCCGTCCATCCATCACCGGTCGACACGGCCTCCTTTCCGTCGCGTCGCCTCGGCGGCTACCTATAGATTTTAAGCGAGAAAGAGAGAGAGAGAGAGAGAGAGAGAGAGAGAGAGAGAACTGCGATGGCTCTCCTGTGGGAGAGGAAACGGTTGTCAGCTGGCAAAAATGCAGAAGAAAAGTGGATGTGTCCGAGGGCCCTTCCTCTTACGACGTAGCCTCGCCGCGCCGGTCAGACGTGTGTCGCCTCGAGGATTTCCACCAGGAGATTCACCATAGACTTCGAACTTATCGATCCACGGAATCGTTCGACCACCAGGATTTTAAGTAATACATCTTCCACGGGATAAAAGTGTGCCGCTCTGGCTGGGATTTTTCTCTCGCAGGAATTGCCTTTCGTTTGATCTGCCCGCCGGAAAGGGTTAGCACTCGATCTAAATGAAAATTCTTTAGCCTGTTGCCATGACTTTGAGAAATGGTACTCTCAAAGGTCTATAGAGTAACAATTTCAAATTCTCAAGGAATTTTCATGATAGAATAAATACAGTAATATTGTATTTCGAGATTTAGACGTTTGGTATTACAAAAGTCGAGAAAATACGATAAAATTAATGGAACAACTATTGAAGTTTGGAGAAATCTTTACGATGAGATTTATAGACTAACAATTTAACGTATAAAGAAAATCTTTACAACAAGACCCATAGACGTTTCAAGACTCGAAAGGATAAATCGATCGTTTTTTCAAACAGTTTACAAGCAAAAAAAGAATTGCTAGGAAGCATCTATTACTCTTAAACGATTCTTATTCGAAATAGAATAACCACGGGCACAAATCTTGCTGTGGCAAGCAACGAGAAACGATCGAAGTTATATTTCGATCTTTACATTCGTGGTGGTCTAAGGACTAAGTGCGCACGTCCGATTAAGCTTAAGGATATTCCAGTCGCAACGGAGCGATTTCACCGATCCTTGACCCATAAATCTCGTGTACCTTGGCGGATTAAGTAGCCTGCTTTATCGCCGTCCGGCGTGAGTTCTCGGTACTGGGATCTCAGCGACTCGGAATTAGCCTCGAGGCATTAAATCACAAGCGCGTGTATTGGTCGCGTGCCTTGGATTCTCGAATTCGAGGATCCTTCTATTGTCGAAAGATTATCTCTGTTTGATCCAAGATCCTTTTTAAATCCTCTCGACCAAAGCTTATACACATCCGCAGACGAGACAGTGAGCTATGGATTCGACGCTTTTTGCAGTTTTTGATGTTTAATGACAATGATATTTCTTTTTCTCTATTTTTCGTTGAACACAGAAAACTCAGGGATATTTTTTCCGCCGAATGTAATCCCATGTTGATATGTATCGCGATAAAGGTACGACGAATTTGAAAGCGTAGAAATCGACAAAACACGACGGTAAAATTGTACGATTAGGCTAAAGCGAACATATTAGTAGCTAAAGTATACATATTAACCTAGTTTCGCTGGCTCGTCGAGAGTAGTTATAACGCTATAACACGTTACGAGAGCACGTTCATCTATGTCAAATCGCTGAATCAGCGAACATTCGGTGAAATATTGTGGAAATTGTTGCGCATTGTGAAACTCAATATAAATGGTAATGTAGGGTTTCAGGATCGACAGCGAGTGTTCGATGAAAACGTCGAAATTCCATGGCGCCGATGTTGTTGTTTTCGCCAAAACTGTGCGTCGCATTTTCGCCACATTCCCCGCAAGTTTTCGTTTTTAACCAACGCTATCGTTGAATAATTCGAATAACTCCTCTGCTCTCTGAAAATCGTAAAAGGCAGCCGCGTAGTTTCGCCAAGTTCGACTAATCTCCATGAGTGCATATGATGAAGCGAAACTGCGAACGTACCGAATCATCGTTCTTCGGTCAACCATTTTAATTATTCACTATTCAACTCCCGCGAACTTTCAGGTTAAAGTAGACCTTGCACTTGGAATTGCTCGCGTAAACGCGAATTAACGGACTTGCAACGCCAACTTTCGCGATTTCCATTTAAACCCAAAATTGTATTTCGAAAAATTATCTATGCATCCAGTGATTTTGATTCCAGGCAAACGTAATAATTCAGATCGATGTTTCTAGAAATGAAAATTACGCTTTCACGAGCACAGGTGAAAGCGACAATACCTACGCTATATGTTTTTCCTTTCCCAAATGAATTTTAGAATTTAATATCTTGCCAATCAATCACATTTTACCAAAACTATGTCTATGAAATTTCAGTATCTGTGTATATGTATGCAAAGTAATATTCAGGTATCCTGCGAAAACTTATGTAAACTTGAGAAATAATTAGGAAATTGTTGAAACGTTTAAAAATGATTATTTTAATTATTATTATTTAAATTATTATTTCAATATTATCTGATCAATTGGTTTCTCCTCTGTAATCGTCGATCACTGAGCCTCTCTTTCCTTGAGTCTCGACTGAGCACGGTGTATTAAAACGAACAGGAAACAACGAAAAATACGGTATCCATGTTTCTGCGCAATTCGGAGAAGGAAATTAGAATTTCATAAACGGCTGTCGTCGAAGAAATTTAAATAAGACGATATCGACGTGACAGGCCGCGCATTCAGATTCATCCCGTCCATTTTGATTTTATAGTAGCGATCTAATTTTACCAACCTCACCCCCTTGCATCGTTACAGCCACCTTTATATTTCGAAGAATCGCGTTGAGCTTCTAAAGGAGGCCATGGACCGGTGTGCTGCGAGCTTGATTTGTTTCTCCAGCATCGACCACGAAATTTATTATACGCCCTTCTAAATACAAAGTGTGACGCCAAAGATGGTGGATGGGGGAATGAAAGAAGGCGTAAATTCGCAGCGAGGGAAGAAGGTCATTAAGCAACGGTATTCGACAAATGGAGACGCGAAATTAAAAAACGTTCCTTCCTCGGTGACGGATTTCACTGTCAGAAAATTGGTATTTTGTTTCACTAATCGCTCTTTTCCAACAAGTATTTTGGAAATTCGAACAGGGCAGCTACCCCAATGTTGAACTTCGAAAAAAATTAATTATTTAGTTTTATAAGGAATGTTCATATTATGACGTTACGCTATTTTTCCATTTATGAAGCTGATTATCGCAATCTCTGAATGACTGAAATGGCGATTGAAGCTCGTTTGCCAGCCATAAACAATCTAATTTTAAGCTAGAAATGGCCGCACACGTGCATTTCCAACCTTTCTTACTCAAGTATAGTCAACCGGTACGTATTTGACGAGCGACATTGTGATACGTCACTCAATGTGCCAGCCAAATGCATAGGTACGCTGATGTTGGTTGGATCGCATATTCACATGCATTTACAATTCAAAATGGAATTGTATATAGCTTAAAAAATAAGTCTCGAACTACACGTAAGATTTTCTCATCGTTTTTAATATCTAGAGTCAACCGTGTGCATCTTGTTTGACCGATTCCTTTCTTGCGATTAGTCCAAATGTGAAGGCCACTTCTGTTCATATCTTTCTATCGGTCTTTTCGCTGGTTTCCAAGGAACAAAAGTGAAGATTCTTCATTTATGAAGCAACAATGCAGGTCTTGAGTTATCGCGAGACACAGTGTCCTTGTTCGAAACTGAATTCGACGTCCAGAAAACTGGCCGCGAAATCGGTCGATAGGGAGGCGAAGAAAAGAAGAATCGGTGCTACTCAAAGCGGTAAAAAACGGAATTCAGTCGACCAAAGAGTAGCGGAGGAGCGAGATGAAGGTAGAGAAAAGAGGATAAAGCGTATCGGTTGAAACCAATAACTTCCACCGTCGCGGCTTTGTGTGCGTGAATACGTCGGTGGAACACGGTGCCAGCAAGTTTCGGCTAGGAATTTCAAAATTTACAGCCGCCACGGGCAAGATCGAGTTTTGATGGACTATGAAATGGCGATTTGGCCGGTCCACCGGATTCGATTCTCAACTTCCAAGGTCGATACCACGACAAGACATAGTATCGTTTCCTGTTCTTTCCCTTTCTTTTATTTCAAGAAAGGATCGATCTTTGGTATTCCGCGTTGCTTGATGTTGAATTTTTTTTTAAATCGACACCGTACAACGAATAACAGAGAAGATGGGATTTTTTCGCTTGATAAGAGAAAAATTCAAAGAGATCGAAGACTAAGATGAAACAGGAATGACGAAAATGAAAAATTACAGCTACGCTGTTTTCCCATCGAACAGTGACGTTGCACTGCAGTCGTCAGAAAAACGAGAACTTGTCCACCGATGTCGCTGTTTCCATCTCCCCTGTCCTTTCCCCTCCCTGAAAGCACACCCCTTTAGCTCCAAACGCTCTCGATCCATCCCATCGAACGAAAAGACTGGTTCGTTGCTGATTGCTCTACTGTGACCCATATTTTGACATGAACGTTTTGACACGATGCGTTCGACTGCGCCACCCGATTGTCAGTGTACCATCCATTATTTTTGTCTTACGTTCGGTCGCATTTCATTGGAAATGGAAGTATCTTTCTGATCTGATGTGATTCGATTTGGGAATATGTACGCTCCGATCCGTTAATCACCGGACACTTTCATGCTATAAAATTGCGCTTCATTTGTGTTTCATCGTATAAAATAGCGTAAAATTAAATTCAACCGAGTAACTTATGGATAAGTAATAGAATTAATCTAAAAAGTCGTATCCATATTCTAATAATCATTTTGTCTCGCAAAATATCAAGCGACTTAGAAAGAGAAGTGTATGGGAGCTCGCGTAAAATAAACAATAAGTGTTTGAGGTGTCAGAATTATTTTTGCTTTGATGAAAATACGATATAAACGGAAGGAAATTCACGTTCGAGTCAGTCGGCGTTCGAAATGAGGTAGAAAGCGTCGTCCGACGTGGCGGTGCATTAGGAAACCCTTAGTGCACGAAAGCTGAAAACACTGCAATCCTGTCCATTCAAGGAGCAACCGACACAGCGTTAGCCCAATTCCTCGAATACCTACTGCGCTATAAATCATGTGGTCGGAACGTACGTGAGGTGTTTCGTTGGGACTTTGGCTTTTATCTGCGGCAAATTGCGTGCAGTAAGAGAGATCGAAACACGTCAGGTTCTCCTTTCCGTTTTTGCACTCCACGGGCACGCCTCCTACAATTGGCGTACAGTTTACTTCATACACGCTCTATGCCTGTTTACCATAGCCGGCTTTTATTCAATGATCGTATCTACATGGTATGTAAAAGAAATGTCCACTAAATGCTTTGTACGGTGGCTTGTTTTGCATAGAAACTATCAGGGGAAAAAAATGGAATGTCGCGAAAAAAGTTTCTTTGATAGATTTTCACGTGTGTCCAATTCGACCGCGACGGAAATAAGAGAAAGGAAATGTGAACAAAGCGGCATATGGTTCAAACGAGGGACACTGGGACAAAGCGGAAGAACAGCACGAAAGCAATTAACACGGTCGAACTGGTTCAATCAAAAGAAGCAAACCCCTCGAAATTATTGTCCTCAGTCGTAAAGACAGGCTCGGCCAATCGTGGAAATATTCTCTGCGCCAGACGTTTCCCCTTCCATCGTTCTGGTTCTTCGTTCTGTCTTCGCGTACCATTTCATTTGCATCTTTGAACGTCCCAAAATTATTTTCTTTTCTCCTTTTTATTCTCTGCCAGGGTAAATTTAATCTGGCGTTTCGAAAATTAGGCGAGCTTAGAATGAACCCAACCCCGGGTTCTAAATTGGAATTAAGTCCGATCTCGGACGTGGGTCTATGTACGTTCGCTTTGAATTAGGTTTGAATTAGGTTAGAAAACACGATTACATGCTCGCCGCGTGTGTTTTTACAAATTTCATGGATGCGGAGAATGGATAGGGAAGGGGGGAAGGGAAGGGAACGACGGGCAAGTTCATTGAGAAGCGGGTGCTTCATACTGCGAGTCCCGGCCGCCGCGTTTTTTCTACCTTTTCGTTCTCTTTATCTTTGCCGGGCCGCAATTTTAATTAAATCGCATCGCGGCCGGGAATGAATTACAACTGAAGTTTCATTTCAACATTTTCGTTCGTTCCTTTTTCACTTGTTTTCCTTTTCGCGGCCGCGCGCGCGAGCATTCCTTTTTCAAAAGAAATTAGGACGGCCGTAAACCACCGGGCGAGCCATCGAGCTGTGCGCTCTAATTTTTACCCTTTTCGTTGTGAATAGTATCTCCTTTATTCGTGTATCAGCACCTCGACATAGAATCGTAGATTTACGTTAAATTATTACAACCAAGGATAACGATTCTCAGACTCGGATGAAAGTAAGTTGGACACTCGACAACCGTTCCTTGTTAGACCCTATGTCGACGCATCGTGTTTGAATTTCACGTCGGTGTTATTTGTCATCTTTATATTTTCAATGGCCGTGCTACACACGAGAGTGCGTTTTACCATTACAATTACAAGACTGTCGAATCACGTCACCGATGTAATATTATAACGACGTCGCATCATTCATTTGCATCGAACCTTGGTTCCATCTGGTCCACCTCTTTGACAATGTTTCGCGGTTGCTAAAGATCGGGATTTTACGTGTTACTCCCCTTCAAAATCCCTCGTCTGGTAATTTCACGACAGTTGTCATAAATCTTTGAGCGTTTCGTCCGTGCCAGCGACGATTTTTAAAATACTTGTGAAAGGATTGAAACTTTTTGGTTGGTAGCAAAACTCGGTTCGCTGTGAATGAAAAGGAACGTGGCTGCTCTTTCACGATGTCCTTGCACGTTCAAAGAAAACTTCTCTCAAAAAATTGCACTTAGATACGTCTCGTGAAAACTTGTTACGACGATTCCTTGGAAATAAGTAATAGAGCACGTTCATATGTCAGACGCGTTTGCACGTCACCGATAAAATCGCATTCCGGCGGAGATAATATCGCCAGGGAGAATTTCAGCTTTTATTTTATGCTCTCGTAACCGTCTCGAGTCGAGATGCGTTTTTTATCCGCTGTCACAAACACTCAACACAGCATTCTTCCGAATGGTCTTTTCTTCGAATTCATACGCTGTACGCGTATGCACAGTTAACGCGGTCTTTCATCTCCGATTTGATATCTGCTCGTGTGAAACCACCTTTGTGTATCCATACAAGACTTTGAGACTACACTGGCGTGCTTGTAAGTGTATTCTCTTAATCTTTTAATCGCTTAATCTCCGAAGCGCAATTAGCTACTGCGCTAACTGTATTTAACAATTAACTATAGAACTACGAAAGCGATCGTCTTTTAGAAATTTTAGAAACATTATTAATAATATTTAAGAAATCGTATAGATATCATAAAATTTTTGAAGACGTTTGAAATTTTATAGGTTTACAGTGGTAATATATAGATAAAGGCTTCTCTATTCGAAGGCTTGCGTTATATATTTTTTCATCTCGATTTATTTAATACAAGTTTCACACTTTAGTTTTAATGTTAAACGTTACAAGTCGTTGTCCGCCAGAATTTGTCCAGTCGTTCTTACGACGATTCGCACGTCTAATGGTGCTCGTAGCGTAGAAGTATCTCGTTGAATCCACAGACTCCTCTTTGCCCAGCTCTGTCTTCGTAATCGAGTCAGGATCGAGCAAACTGAGAAATTACTTTGGCTGCTATAACATTGAGCATAGCACGTAATTTCTACTGTTACCACGAAACTTTTACCACATATGAATACGTGCTCGTTCGACACTTGGCTGCTGTTTACGAGGCAAACTGTGTCGCGTGTGAATTACAAGATACGGGAATTATGTTTAGAAGATTTCATCTTCAATTCTGGGCGACGCCTTTCGGGAGACATTCTAATTCTCGTCTAGAAGGTAAAGGAGGAATAGTTGAATAAATCTTTATGCCCGGTGCAACGGTACATTACCATATATCTAATAACAAACTCGGTTCACGGTGCTCCGCTTAAATTAAGAAAATAAAAATATGGAAACGAAGCTTGGCCCATCTCTCAGCCAGGGATTCTAGGGGGAGATGACACGGTAGAGATTAATGTACGTGGTAACCAGTTCGTGGAGAGGAAGCCCTGTATCAGGTACACGACGTTCGAGCAGATTTTTATCTTCCTGCTGGACACTACAACTTTCGCGTAGAATATTTAATTAGACGCGGCAATAGCGTATATCATAAAAACTTGGAAACTTTTACAGATCGTAGCCACGAAATTATATTCCTCGGTAGCATCAGGGTTACTTCTCTCCAGACACTTTAACTTTAGCAATGTTTTACATGACGATCGTCGAGAAACGTTATTACCCCTTTGCTATATACAGGACGTTACGAAATATGTGAAAGATATTTATGTACTTCATAATGTGGCTTCTGGGTAGCTCATATTATGCTCATGCTTCGTGTTTCTCATTCTGATATAACAGCCGAAATTCTATCCATATCCTATATCATCATTTGTTTTGGTTCCTATAAGTCTTAATTAGAAACGCGAAGTTTGGATGATATAGGAACAAAGTCTTTTGTTAGCTAATTCATCGATGCCAATAAATTTAGAAACATAAAATAAAATTGTTTGTAACTTATATCACGTATCTTGCGACGTTCGTTACCATAATATATAAGCTAGGAATCAAAGGTCAAAGATGCAGATCGTATTTACATGTTTAAATTTATTCCAACTCATCTTTTCATAAATATTTCCCTCTCTTATCTGTGGAGAGCCTAAACGTTTCTAAAACTTGACTCTTCCAGATATCCAAATTCCTCGCACGAACGTTGGCAAGCTTCGGCAAAGGGAATAATGGAAATTTCAGGCAAATGATGAAGGATATTCATAAGAGGGTTGGCATAGGTAGGGAGTTTTGGGTGACCAATCAGCCGGAAGGTGGTGGAAACGGCGGGGAATTGATCAGATCGCAGGTAGGTAGGTAGTTAGGCAACCAGCATCGGCGCAGATGCGCTCCATTGCGGAATTTATGATTCGTAAGTGCATAACTCTGCCATTAGCCATGAAATAGTTTCCGGCTATCTGGTCCGCACCATGCGCAACGTGGTCCAAGCGGATGCGGGCCGAACAGAGCGCGCGCACCTCTCATATTTCCGTCCGGTTCACTTATCGGCGTCGGCATTACTTGAATTATTAGTTGGCTTGTATTATCGGTCGACACATCGTCTGAATGTGTTGCATTGTCGTACGTTGCTTTACAAATGCGACCCTTTTCTTACTTTCGTTTCGTTACCATGTTTTGCGCGGTATTACGTTGTTTTATAAATTCAACTCCTCTCTCGCTTTCGTTTCAATCCAGCGTTTCCTTTGTTCGCGAGCTTCGAGCTTTCCACCCTTATAGGATATATACATGCATTCATGGAAGTATTCAAATAGTTGTAGATAATTTTGATACATTTATATCGAGTACGTTACATGAAATATTTTGTAATTTCAATAGCACTATCACGAGACTCGACTATTATACGTTATACTGTCTGCCATAAGTATTTGTACGCTTCGCAATGACAACTTAAATTGAATGCTTCCACTGCTGTTTTAGAATTGTTTCGTTACAAACCCATCAATTCATTCGTACGATGCGTTGTATTGTAAAATACTGAATGAAGTAAAATTTGTCAGAGTTTTGCAACGGTCGGTAACGAGTTGGTGTTTTATCACATTTATATTCCCATTCGAAAACTATTGGGATTGCCTCGTTTATAAAATTGATGCACTAGGTCGAAACGTGTCCTACACACTGAATAGAGAAAACGAAAGAAGATCGATTTAGCAAAAGATCGATCCTTTTTATCTTTTATAACTGGTCGATTAAAGAAATAACGAATGAGCTTGTCGCTCTGACGCTTCGTTTGCAGGTTCGCGACATCAGCGGAATAATTCGGCGTAGAGTAAATTTCATTTCGGGACACATTCAGCGTAAATATTCGGAATTACAGTGCAACGATCCAACACAAAGCCATAGCCTCATTAAATGTCGGCAATGGAGCAATTTCGATTCAGAGCGAAGCCGCGACATTTCGCCGCGATTTAACGACCTTCGATTCCACCATCGATCCTTTCTAATCGACTACTTCCTTTTTACACTCGCTTTAGGCGAACCTTGTGAACGAAAAGAGCGAGTCGATCGTAGCGAATGTAGCGTTAAATCGCGACGAACGAATACCAATAAGTCTTCCAAAGCGGTTTAGCGACGCTGGTAGTTCACTTCTGCTTGTCGAAACCTCGGGAAAGTTGCACGAACAGACAGACAACTTCTTTTCTTCTATGTCATTCTTTAACCTCGACAATATTCTACACGACGATTATCAAGAAACGTTATTAGCAATTTGCCTTGTTAACGATACGTCGTAATATCACGCTGCAGAATATATTCGGTTTAAAATATTATCTTGATGCATGTCTCATTTCGATTTCTTCGATAAAAATTGTACGCTTTTCTCTTGAACTACCTCTTCCACCAAAGAATTATTCATCGCTGCAATCCTATTCCAAAAATTCTATAATGTTAAACAATGAATCGAATCGTACGTGTTGTCTGCAATCGCAATGATATATGTATTTCTCTAAATTCTTGATCTCCGCTTCTCGAGTTTTATTAGCCACGGTATTTACCATAATACCTGACTGGGAATAAACCACGATATATCTCGGTATACAACCCGGACATGGAATGGCTCTTCTGTCGGTTTCTCGCACAAGCCAGAGCCCCAGAAAGAGAAGAAACCGGCGGAGAGAGGATAGAATGGGGGAGAGGTTTTTGCTATTACACACGGACCATCGGAAATCCTGGTCACGTAAAGCATCAGAGGGTCGGCAAAGGCCAATCATAAATCCCGGAAGGGAGCCGCTTGAACTTGTTACTGACGAGGCTTTTCTTCGTTCCTGTTCATACCTGAATTTGCTTATTTTGCACCGCGAAGTTTCCTTTATGCTATGTCGGTTATCGAACGAAACGCGGCTCGTATTTAATCCCTTATTGTTTCGAGTTAATTGGTTATTGGCAAGGGTAATTGTGCCGTAACGTTGATCGAATAACAATCCGACGTCATTGAAAAGCAGTGATTCTATTACTGTTGCGTTAATTATGGAAAAAGAAAGTTCGCGAATAATCCGGCTCTGATTTAGATGCGATATTGCTTGAAGAACGCATACAAATATTAGACGGGTATTTTTTTAACTTCGGTCACTATTTTTGGAAAGGAGAAACCTTGAATTTTCCAATGTTCGACCCTGACGAGCCAACGCGAAATTTATTTAACAAGAATCAAATACTTTGTAACATATATATTAGAACAGAGCTTTTAATTTCTCTTGGTGCAAGCCGATCTATTTCTTAAGAGAAGGAAAAGTTGAACAATTTCATAAAGAAATTTCATAAAGAAACGGAGCTACGCGAACTTAAATTTTACTACGTTTTTTTTTAATTTTTAATTCATAGATAGATTTAAATATTTCTTTCTGTACGTTGAATCACAGATTTGAATCTCTTATTCTTGTTTGTTTTGCATTCCATCGATATCGAACGGGGAAATATTTTTGTCCGGGCGTTACGGTTCGATCCTTGCTATCAAATTTCAATAAAAGTAACGCAGATTTCATTGTTGTTCTCTTTTTCGATGCAAAGGGATACGTTAAAGGGACGGCAAGAAACAATATTGGCAGCAAGTGAACGATGTTTAATATTAATCGCTTGGCGTCCATAGGAACTTTTCATCTCATGAAGCTTTCACACCGGTCACAGCGAGGATGGGCCATCAAATTAAATTTCGTCGAAAGCTAAACTTTATGAAATATGTATCATCTTTTTCATCGTGTGTTGTATCTCTTTTCCTAGCTAACGTTGAAAATTCGCTTTGACGATAACTTACATCGATGACCAGTAGAAACAGGAAATAATTTCTCACGTTACAAGATTGATTATATTGGTTAATCGCCGATTATTGGTTCACGTAACAGCCAAGGGAGAAATAGAATACGAGTATAACCCATTTCGTAAGAAAAATTTCAAATTACTTTTTCCTCTATCATGCTTGTATAAACATTCGTTAATCAAACCCACTGGTCTGTTGGCGATTCAAACCTCTTGGAGAAAGATAACAGAAGGTGAAGGAGAAAAAGTTGAGGAAGAAACGAAAGAAGGAAGGATCGAAAGTAGAAAAGAAAGAGAGGAAAAGAAGCGACAATTTTTGCTACCACGGAGCTAAAAGTAGAAATTTCCTGTTAACAAAAATATTGTATCGCAGGATCGAATATCTTCTTAATGGATCTTTGTTACCAAATGACAGCGTTGGTGTCTTTCGAAGCGTATCATACGAATGATTTCCACGAATCACGCTCGTCTTGTCAGGTCGCTATTAGTGGCTACTCTCTCAAATAGACTACTATAACGGTCACAAGCGCTCAAACGAACGAATCAGCTGTACTCTCCAGATGCCAATCTCTGCCGTTCCCATCGAATCGATCTGTCGATAATGAGAAGCAACCGCTTGCCTGTGTCGCAGTGGTGGCTGTAGATCGGTCATCTAAGTTAATCTTCCATTGCCACGAGCAACGATTACCCGCGGTGAACGGCCCATTCACTCGAAACTGTTAACAGAGGCGCAAGATGTGCATTTAGATCGGGAGCCCGAAACCCAAGCTTCTGTGAAGTTCAATTTCTCTCGGGTATTCTGGCGCGAAGTAAGGCGTGCTACGTGTAATGGTTGGATAACGGAGGTTGTCTCTTAGAGTTAATTTAATACTGTTCGGTCAGTTTGTCCGACAGAGAGAACTTATTCTCCTGTCGCCCTGCTTGCGAATCGCCCGTGGCGCTGCAGGATTCAAAATTATATTTTAGTAGAAACTACATGTTCATTTTTCTGATCGTGATTATCACGTTCGAGCCTTGCTTTTGAACGTTTATGTGCATTCTTAATGCTCAGTCTTTTCTAGAAGAAAAACAAGGGTGATTTTGTTGCCAGTGAAACGTAGATAAGTTTAACGATTTAAGAAGATTGGGAAAGTGCAAGTCAGACGCCTCGATAATCAAATCGTCAGAGACTTATTCTTCAGAAATTCTTTGTCTTATTGATGAATCCCATTAAACTATTGAGAATGAGATACTAAAAAGCTCTCCCTGAACGATAGTAATTATAGTTGTATAAGTGAGGGATGGATGTATATAAAGGAAAAAAGAGAAACTTAAATTTGCTTTTGTCAGTAATGATCTAATGCAATTAATAATAATATGTGGAAAGATTGAAATGCAAAGAGAGGCCGTGATCATTCAGAAATTCTCGATGCATTGTTTAAGATGTTGAAATCCATCGGATTGTTAGAATCGCAGTGGGGAATCATCAAAGTTTCTCGGAGATCAGCAATTGGAGCGAGACAATGGTCATTCGGATGATGTCTGTTTATCGACCAAGAAAATGGAATATTCGTACAAGACCAAACATATTAATTTGCGGTCGATTCGGGTCAAGTGCAGCCACAGGTCGAGAAGTAGTTCTCGAACAAGGGGGACTCGAAAGCAAATATCCTGCAGATGCAACCGAATTGTTCGGTAATTTATCGTAATGACGGCGACTATTTAAGTAAGCCATTTTCATGGTAATAAACAAACTCGGGGACCAAGTTGGCCAATTCATTGATTATCACGGCTGTTCCGATAGTGTCTAACAATAATTATCGTACATCGCCGCTCTCTGGTTGTGCGGCGAACGATCTTCTGCTTCAGGCACTTTGAAACTTATTCCGTTAAGAACAGACAAAGGTTTCATAGGCACACGTTACTGTTACGCTGTCCGAAGAATTTTTAGAGAGGATGTTGGAAATATAGAACGTGACCGGAGAGACATTTCGCTGGCGTAGGGTTAAGTTTAATATTAGCAACGTTGCAACTCGTATGTGAAAACTAAATGAAGCGTGTCGAACGTAAAAATGGATCAGGCCTAGAATCGTGCGATACCATTTAACCTGTCGCCTCAAAATATCGCTTCAGACCTCCATTGAACTTTCATTAATTTTTCATACTGCACCAAGCGATTTCAATTGCCATTTAACATGTGCAAATTCGATTTTCATTTCCTGCAGTACCGTGTATTGACAAATAATTTTCGTACAACAGCAGCACGTCAGCGTATTGTAAAATTTTACATGTGTCTCTGATACCAATTGTTATGAAATTTCATGATTTTTAATTAATTTCAATCGTTCATTCGTGTAACTTAATAATTCGTTCATCTTTGATTCCTTTCAAGTGGATATTGTACACATGTACGGGTAACTTAAAAAAGTGTGCGTGTTAATTTAACTGACGATTCAGAAATTAGGAATAAAATCACTGTGATTCGATATATCCGTAATCTTGTATTTAAAATACATCGTGTTAAAAATAAGCAAGTGTCTAAAAATTTCCAAATCGCAATGTAGTCCTCCAATCGATTACACTCGGCCCATCAGCAGAAGATGAAATTTCTATTTCTTTGTCACAAAATGTTGCGGTATTAAATGACGAATCATTCGTATCACGTACGCGAAACGTCGGCCAGTAGTCAACGATTGTTTGTTGTACATAACTGGATCGTGGTGCACCTGAGACTGCCGTCTAAACGGAAATTAATCGCTGTGGGATCGATAACGCAGGTATACGACCAGTCGGTTTGGCGAACATACTAATCCGATCGAGCAATCTCTGAGATCTCTCCTACCATAGAGCTGACCAATTGCATCCACATACAGCTACCTGTTCGTCCTGCAGCCACCGCGGACATCCGTTAATCAGCGTCTAATTAAGTGCGTCAGCAAAGTCCATCGGCGCGCGCTTCGGATAGATCTGTTTACCGTGTCCCCTATATGATACAAGATGCTCTCCCATTAGATGCTAGATAATTACTTATGGTACACATTCCTCGTCTCAATTCGCCTTGATGATCTTACCAACACGACCAGCTACATATCTAATCTTTCCAATGTCTCACGCTAATCATGCTGTCTTCGTATGTTAATTTCTGTTTACGTGAATATTTAGGATAGAAGATTATCTCAAGTTGACGATACCGACAGCACATCAGCTATTTATCAGAAGCTAGAATTTTCCCATGATACACGTTATGAAGTTTACAACTCGGACCACGTAGACAACTTAATTAGCATTTTAAGCGATCGACGGGTTCGCTCAATAGGAAACGACGTGTCATAAACTTCGACACTAGATGAGACCTCGACAATAGACCGAACGATGTCACAAACGGGACATTACGCTACGTATCTTTGACCAGGTACGCACATGACGCACAACTTGCGAAATACCCACAACATTTTAACAGTCACATGATTGGACAGACATAGATTCCCACCTCTCCTGACAGAAAACGTTGATATAAAACGATAACACAAGCCCTGGACTGACATCTAGAATATAAGCACCAGGCACTCAAAGAATAGGACATACTTCAAAACACACTTTAAAAGTGACTTCAGAGTAAACAGGACTTAAAAATCACAATCGTACTAAAAGAGTTCAAAATCACAATCATACTAATAATACAAAATAAACGTAAAACAAAATCACGATCATACTAGAACTCTTTAATCTAGCTAGCAACTTGATCGTTAATATCGTCCAAGGTTCGCGATCCCATCGAACAGTTACAATTTAACTGATCGTCGACTAGTGTGGAGATCGCAACAGTGAATATTTTGGAACGTACGTCCTATATTTGTGAATGTCGTGTGCATTCTGCATATTTTTGCATCTTTACATTTTGCATAAATGCATAAAGATGAAGCAACAACTGTTCCAAGACTTTTGAATTGGAGTGTAAGCGGAAAAATGATGCATTTGATCTATTTCTGGATAAAGAATGAGTGTTACGTTGCTATATATACAGAAATATTTCTATTGATTAACACGTTGACTGCCACGACACCCGTATTCGAGTGTCAGCAAAGTTTCTGGTCGGGCCGCGTAACCCATATTCTGGTGTCGCTTATTCGACTACTTGCGAAGGATCATCCTAGGTATTTGAAAAGATATTCTATAATAATAAAACTGTTGAATTGTTATAAAAGTAATACGAAAATGATTTATTAAAAAATTATTTAGAATATAAAACTCTAATGCATTCTATATATAACTGAGGTTGGTCGGGACAATTTGAACAATAAGTTGTTGTTTCCTTCAAATTCCTTTGCCTTTGTTCGGTCCACTCGACGTCTTTTATTTGCATAACATAGTTTGCATGCGCGTCCAATGCTTCTTCCGGAATCATTTTTCCGAACGGCGATATTATGCCGACTCCGTCGAAGACAAGGATTTTTTGTACTTTCAGACAACCCTAATAATTTTGCAACTAATAATTGCCTAAATATTCTAATATTTATATTCTTTCCTGTTGCAATTTTGTAAACCGTCAAAGCATTTGCAACAGAAATTCCCAAAAGGAGTTGAATGCCAAGTTTTATGTACCATTTGATTCCTTTTCTAATTGTGGTGGCATAAAAAATCATTTGGTCGGAATAATCTATACCACACTTTTCTTCATTGTATTCAGCAACAGCTAGTGGTTTTAATGTTGCGAACAAACGAAACGAAAGATCATTCTTGAGACCACCACATAAGCGACTCGCATCACTAAAATATCGATGGGAGCATCTAACAGAGAACGCTTGGTATTGCTGCACGCGTGGCCTGACGGAGATTTCTTTGAAAACACGTGTGGGAGTCAACGTGTTAAGATGAAAAAGTGGATGTTATGAAAAATAACAGCGACGACAAATGTTTAGAAAATATGGGATTGTATACTTGACAAACAAATATTTCTAGATTTAGCCAGGTTTTAGCTCTTAACGCAACAAATATCGAAGAAATTATGCAACAGTTCGTCAAGTCGAAGCGAAACAAACATTTCAATACACTTTTTCTACTTTCCCTCGACTTCGATGCAACAGAGTTTAACTCGCAGCAGCTGTCGCAGTTTGCAACCCAGTACGAGCTTGTTACTACTGTTCGAAAGCCATTTCCAACAGCACTAAATGATTCTTAACTACACTAGGACCGTAACAACGTAGTTTCGTAACAACTGCGGTCAAAGCAACACCGTGTCCCAGATAAGAAGAACGCGAAGAAGCGGCTGGCAATAGTGGCGAATCGATTAACCGTGTCTTAACGCGTGCATCATCAACTTCATCGTGGCTTGATCCTGGGCTTTCTCTCGTGCCACGCTGATGGACAAGCTTGACGAATGGACCAAAAAGGAACACGTTCCGGTATACAACGCGTGAACGCGTTAAGCCGCTTGACAACAGCGCGAAAGGATCAGAACTGGCCTGGGAATTAATGTTTCGTAAATTCGCGAAACGCCTGCTTTCGCGCTCGTAAATTTCATCGGTATTTAAAGCCGGCACTCGCGAGCTTGTTCAACAGGAATAACACTCGCGACGTAAAAGCGAAATGTGAAGTTACTTCGGCTCGGAGTACATAAAGCGACGTTTTATACAGAGAGTAGCGGGTGCCGGTAATAAAGCTTGAGAAAGCGCTGAGAGAATGCTCCTTCCTTGAATACGTATAGGTTTTTAAACAATTAACGAGAGCCGCTTTCTTTACTCTTTAGTTTCCCCTGGGTGAGCAACGAGCTTGGAGTTTGTAAGTTTAGGAGGGAAAAATGAACAGTGGCCCGTGAACAGCTGCCATAGAAAGCTTTTATGTATATTGTACGTGTTACATAAAATATCACGGAGGTTCATTGGCACTGTAATGAGACACGATTGCCCTGCTGTAATAAATGTGAAATATCGTTGGGCAAAATGACGGACTATCGATATAATAAATAATTTGTGATTTCTGTCTACAAATGTCGAAGCATTTTCCTGGCCAACTGTATATAATAGCGAGACTTGGTCCGTAGTTTATCGAACGTTTAACGAGAAACCTGGAAAAGAGAAGAAAGGGAAAGGAAATGTGTTGGACGTGTTCGAGGGAGATTCCTTTATACCTTCGGTATTCTCGCATGGCTAACACGATTTCGGCCGCAGCACGTGCGTTACACCCTTTCAAACTGTCGCTAAACCCTTGACTTAGGCATAATAGGGAGATAAAACGCGGGTTGATACGAATCCGAAGAACGCCGTAAAGCACAGCCGTCGTCAAAAAATTAACTTTACGACCGTCTTCCTTCTTTCGTGCTCGTCGAATCGTTTCTTAACTCGCCTGGTACAGTTTAATCCCCCGTAAAATAAACAACTCATCGTACCGAGGAGCTCCTTCGAGGATAGACCTGGTCGGATTGGACTTCATCAGCAACGGTAAACGCGATCGAGAAGGGAAACCCACGGCGACAAAGTGTCGCAATTAATTTCACGGAACGTGTTTAGCGAAGAAAATCAAACGGAGTGGCTCGATCGAACCTGAAAGAGTGAGAAATAGAGAGAGGGAGAGAAGGAAAGAGGAGAGACTTCGTTTCCAATGGAAGTTTAATCTATTTCTTATTCCCCGAGCGGAGACTACCTCCCTTTAATTCGATTACACCGAGGAATTTCCGGGACGATTAATCTGCTCGACTGGTGGTGGATCTCGCGAACAACACCATTCCCAGCCGACGGCCTCTCATCACCTCACTTACCTGATAGTTTACGCCAGGACGAGCGTGTTCCGTTTCAATCGCCCCGCATAAATACGCGACCCGTTCGCTTCGCGTTCGATTTACGGACGTCGTTAAGTTCAGTTTACACAGGCTGGGCGTGGAACTGATCGCGCACTGTGATATCTTTCGCCACGTGACGAACGCGTATCGAAACAACCGATCGCATAATGGCCTGCTCTCCAGCGGAGGCTCGTTAGCTCGCCATACGACAGCGTTAATCCCCTGACTACGAATCGCGAAAGTTCGCCGGCTGGATCAAGAGGATCCATACCAGTAGATCAAAATTTATCTAGTGCTTGTTCGTGACTATTTTACTGCCATCGGAGGTAAATTTTTATCGTAGAAAATTTCCTATTCGACGATGAATAAAAGAAACGAAGGAAAGATAAAGGACGACAGCTCATCTTTTATCAGGGATACGTATTCTTTAAATTCGTGCTTGCGCTCCATATACTTAATGCAATTCTCCGTTTATACGGCGGAAAATCCAGCAGTGGAAAATTTCGCGAAATACAGCGGGGAGAGGGAACTGCGTTTCAATTAAAGCAAATTGTTTTTAATTGTCTCCGATGTTGCAGCGAAACGCGCATCACTTGATGAATTGCCGAAGCGACTGAACAGTGGATATCATAAAACGAAAGCGTTTATGACAGCCGGCTAAATGAGGCATGTCCGATTAATATCTACTCCATATTAAATTTCATGCATAAAGTAAGTTGTAATACGTACAGAAATGGTCGTTTAACGAGACGAGGATAGAATTAAAATTTTTTCCTATGGTTTTCGTATAGTGGAGCGTTGGTCAGATACCGAGTGCTATCTTCATAAATAACACATTTATTTTTTATAAAATTTCGTTTTACTTTACAATTAATCATAAGGAAAGGATGAAATTTCAAATCAGAGAATAGAGCTTTCTCTCGAGCCACTTGGAGGATCAGGCCAGAAATACGAGGGGCCGATCGATATTGCTTTAAATAGATCGGTCGTTTTGTACGTGATATTTGGGGAGAAACACGACGAGAAACAAAGCATGTCCTGGGACAAGTTTCCAGCATGATAAAGCGGTAAGCCGAAGAAGTTTAAAATAATTAAAAAGTTTCTCGTCGCACGAAGGAATTCCCCTGATAACAGTCAAACAAGTAATTATTTTACAACTCTGAATTTTCATTATATCGACGTTTAGCGACACTACGCTAACGACCCCAAATTTCTCATCTATCCATCAATTTTCGATCGACTATTCATACGCGTAATATACGTCTGAACTTGGGAAACCATCCAAGTAGATTCAACCATATCTCGATGGACATACTCGACAGTGCAAGAAACTAATTAATCTCGAACTTGGTCACGGAATTGAAGGATTGAAAATGGGCAGACTGTGTGCTCCGTGGTCGTTTCAATGCAATGGAAAGCAGCGCTCGAAAGTTCTGAACATCGCAGTTTTCCTCGTGTGTAATGCATGACCAGTCAGAAACTGGATCCTTCGTCCAGGCCGTAGACGCAATCGGTCTTCTCTTTTCGTAATTCCTTGGTTCTATCCTCTCTTCGCTGGAATCAGTCTCTCGAACGCGCGGCTGGAAACCAATTATAAGTGTCCCGGAAGTTAGAACGAACTGTGGAAGTTGTGTAGGAAATTGCGAGGCGCCACTACACCTCCTGGATCCAACCGCCCATCTCCTTCCTGCCAGGACCGGGTCAAAAAGACCAATGCATTCAGACATGCGATTCGTGCACACCACGTGGCCATGCAAGTTGGACAGGCTTTTGGGTCGAACAGTGCAATTATCGGACCACGGAAATCACACGACCCGTGTGACGCAAAAGGGAACAGACAGATTGTTAGCCTACCAAATGCTACCATTTTTGTCTTTCTATCGTTGTATGGAAGATACGAAAGCAATGTAACTCGAGACCTGAAATTTGTATTTTTAGAGAATAGCTTCTGAGAAAATACCACGAACTATTGATTGGTTGTTCTAAAGATGAAGCACAACTGGGGAAAGTGAATGTTTTGGAAAATTGACTTGCGATAGGAAGTGTAAAATAGGAAGATATTCATTGTTAAGTTACTTAACGATGAGAAGAACATTTTTTCAAGTTTTTAGTCCAATATTATTTACACATACTTCTTACTATTAAAGAAAGGAATAAAATAGTTTCAGGGAGTTGCGGCACATTCTTTTTCATCTTAGATAGTATATTTATTCGTCGAGTTATCGTTAGGTTTAGGGGTGAATCTGTAACGAATCTTCATTCGGACTAGCCATCGTTATTATACAATAGAGATTATATTTACTGGTATAAATATTGATTTTTACAAAGTTTGACAAATAACCATGGTAATTAGATACTCGAGATATTAAAGACAATGTCCTTAGGTTCAATAACGGATCTATGGTCAACGGGGTAACTCTTTGTTAAACGTAGAATATATTTTGAAGCATAAAGTAACGTTTGCTGTGACGCTCGGTATAATACTGCACGTAAAGACGATGTGAAAAATCCTGTCCAAGGTGGTCGCAAGAATAAAAGACTGATGGAAATTTTCCTCTCTTTACAATCGCGTTTGTTCGTTGCATATTGGCCGGGGATAGCAACAAAATTCCAGTCGCCGTTGCTAGGCAGACCCGCGTAGAGCTGACATTGCTCCTGCCCGAGGTTTGATTGTTAATACAACGTGTGTCCCACAATATTGGCACTTCTCTGTCAGGTAAAAAACGTTCATCCCGTGACCGTGGCTACGTTCAGCGACCAGCTGTGTCACCTCGAGCCCAAACTCACCTTCACAAATCTCGGGCAAACATAATCGGATTGAATCATAACGATTATTTCTAAGTTTTATTATTTAAGTACAGCTATAATAAATAATCTAGACTAAAGTATTGGAAATCTTCCCAAAAATTCCAAAAGAAAGGCCCCGATGTTCTTTCATCTCCGACATATTTATACTACAATGGCTACGAATAGTATTTGTACATATCCATATTTTCCAATGAAGTGCTTTCTTTTTCATCAAGGAAGTAACTTATTATATGGTCTTGAATTATAATCGATGTTTATGAGCTGTCCTTAAAATCCCAGTTTATACAGTATCATAAAGATATAAAATGAAAGACAGCAATATCCAGAAAATTTTCCAGGACATTGAGCAAAGGTTATCGGCCAAGAGAATGCGTAACTTAACGAAATAGCGGAGCGGATCGAAAATGGAACGGAAACGGTAATTCATAAGCTGTCGTTGGCGGCAAAAGAGCGATATACACGGTGTGATTCTCATTCGAAATTCGTGCACGGCCTGGCCCGGACTCTCTTGGAGCAAACGTAATTTATAAGCTGTCGCTGGCAGAAATCACTTCGCTATCAGCAGATTACATTCGGACGAAACAGAATGTTTCGCTGAGAATTTTGCGAGATAACCAACGATTCTCTCTCTCTTTTCCTCCGTTTTTGCGTAAAACGCATGGAAAAACTCGAGCCATCAATTGAACCCTTTCACGCCTTCGTTAAAAGTCCCTCATCGTCGAGACATAAATCCGTGATCGAACGTTTCAGCTTACCAAGGCTTCCATATACGGTCGGAAATTTACGCGCCGACTCGGATGAGTTACCTCAGCGACGCGCTATCGATGTTATCGCTTCCGGTGGAAACGAGGTCGCAACTTAATTTGCGACCGTGTCCAATGACGTCGCCGTGCTTCTTCCTTGTTTCTATGCGATCGTTCGTCAAAATTCTATGAGAAATTACGTAAAAAGGTAGGAAGAGTGCTCGGAAATTTTTCAGCCGAGAAGAGAGACTGGAATAGTCAGCCATCAAAGACAGTCTTGGATTACGGAGTTTCTCCTCTTTAAGAGGAAGGATGCTCATGGAAGCGCATTCTTCGCGAGACACCAGATTTCCACGATATTCATTCGTGAAACTCGCGATAAATTGCTCGCTAATGGCCGACAAATTCCGTCGTTCGTCTCACGGGGTATAAATTGTAGCACGCTAGCCTGGGGCGCGATTATTCTTGTCGTGATTGAATGCTCTGTTCCTTGTCTTCATCTTTCGCTCGCTTTCCCTCTCTCTTCCCATCTCTCTTTTACTCTCTTCGGTATAGCGCCAGCTACGGTGGAAAGCAGCGTTCGAGCGCTGGAGAACGACCGCGTGAACCGAATAATAAGTACACTCGCATTATCCCCGCTCACGATCACGAGAAGCCGAAACTTCCGCGAAGACAAAGTGCAGGCGCGAATTACATTGTGTACCCGGCCAGCCTCGTTTCGCCTGCCTCCAGAACTTTCCAAAATCCTCGGAGCATCCTCCTAAAAGACAGCTTCCGAGGACGACGAGGGATTAAGCGACTCTGTGCCAGACTACCAGCGTGTAATCTCGTTCGGGAAATTATTAAGGCTGCGCGATGGCCACACTTTTTTTCGGCCGACTCATTGAAAGGAAACGTAAATGTATTCTCTTTTGAATTATGTTCATTTTTAGTCTATAACCGATACCGCCGGGTCAAAGGTGATTGCACTGGTTTGGATTAAAATTGGGATAATTAAAAAAAATTACCTAAACATTTGAGGTAAATTTGAAGCAGGCTTGTGTATTTTATATTTTATATGATAAATGATATTAATAGTCTTGATCAGATAAAATATACAGGTTATTTAATTTCATTTTATATTTTACATACATATTAAAATGGAATATAATTTTAATACAAATTAGAATAAAATATTTAACTTGAATTGCAGGGGTTTTATTGTGACATAATGATACCAACTGATGGTTAAATACAATCGAACTTCGGCAACTTGAATCGTATAGGAAAAATTAATATTTTTAGAAGAGATTTAGTAGAAATTGGAGTTATCGAGGTTCGACCGTACCATGATTATTATAATTGACTTTGACGACTTTTGATTGCTCCGATGGAGATAAAGAGTTTACAAGATTTTTAATATTCGGGATTTAATGTGAAAGAGCCGAGAGTTAATGGAAATACGTCAGCTGACGGCGTATCCGCGGAATACAAGATCGGCTAGCGAGTTGCTTCAGTTATCAGTGGTTTGCAGCGCTGCCGGGTTGCTGGATATTGGAAGAGGGTCTGACGGCCAGCGCATTAATTAATTACCCGCCGATTACATAGACTACTGACGGTTAACACCCTATTTTCGCGACGATCTGCCCTACAACCAGGTAATATTATTCCACCTAATCCCGCCGCGATTACCAGCCTCGTTTCCCCAAGCTTTTTCCTACATTCTCGAGCGACACAGCGGTATATGCGAAATTGATCAAAATGATAATCAAAAGACGTAACCTATATACATAAACAAGTTGGAACTTGTTTCATTTTCTTATATGAAACTGAGATTATTATTACTGAGATTCTAGTACTGAATATATATATATATATAGGTCCTTTATAATCCAATATTTCAAACAAAATTATAATTCTTAAAGGTTCTGATAGTTTGCTAATAATTTTACAAATTTAGTTCTGTTTTCATAAGCACGAACTAAGTACATACATCTGAGAGAATGTAGGCGAATAATTTAGGGTATCTTCATCGAAAGCGTCGTGTCTTTGCCATGAAATAGTCATACCCGACGCACGACCGCTTCCTTCATAAAGCTTCCTCTAATGCTTCCTGGAAAGCTTGTCGCTCGATCGCGTATTAAATTTTATTCGGAAGCGCGCGCGAGCGCTCGGTCTCTTGGTCGTTCGCGGTGAATTTCTTCGGGAAAGAGGCTTTCCGAGGCTCGAAGCGACGCGGGGCTTTACCGAATAGCTCGGTTTCGGCTGGGAAGTTTGGGAAACGGCAAGAATGGCGGGCCACTTTCCGCTTCTGTACTCGAAAGCGAAAATCCAGACGAGCGTAGCAGCGAGCGGTGGAGGAAAGGGACGCGAAACTTTCTCGATCCCTCAGACCCCAGGCGGAGAGGCAGCTTTGTTTTGTAATTCATTAAAAGTCCCCAACGCGCCTCGGGCTACGGGACGAGACACGGACGTGCATCGAGATGATAAGTTGTGGAAGCTGAGGGGAACAGGTTGGGTATCGATCCCACCGCTAATTGGCTTAATTGTTCACGACCGAGGACTGTTCCGTGTGGCTCGCAAGTTACAGGCGAAACAATTTTAGGCGTATCGAATTTATCGGATTGCGACGACGACCACGCCAATTATGCCCGATCAAATCGGCCATGATTTAATTAATTCCAATTATAAATGCCCCGGTAAATAGATATTCATTAGCGGGCTGATTTAAGTAGCTCGCCGCCGGCACATTCCGATCGTTAAACCGTATTACAACGGATGAAACGTTAATCCGCTATGTGATAAAATATTACAGGGGGGAAAGGGTGCGATTTAACTGCTGCATTCAGTTTCGATTCATCGTTTTTTTCGTTAGAGGGAAAAGTGGAAATAGTGTATAGCTTTGCAAGCACCGTCGGGGAAATTAATATCCTTATGATTGTGTATGAGTGCGTCTGTAGATCAAGTTTGCATATTATGATTCACTGGCCATGGAGTTTGGATAACCAACGGAGAATTCGAAAAAAAATCGTTAAATTGAAATAATGGCTATAAAAAGTATGTGCACATATCCTAATTTTCCAATAGAGTGCTTTTTCATCGGCTTCTACATTTCCTTTTCGAAATATCAAATTTTAATAATCGTATAAAGGTACTATTAAATGATACGGAATTTAATATTCTGCGCCAAATTATATAATTAATATGTAAATGTCATACTAATAAATGGAAGTTACACGTTAAGAATTTAATAAACCCATTGTTATTAATTTTCTATCTTTTACGTCACTTTATGGCGACAAAAAACTGTTCTATTACGAAACAGTCGAAGAAGGGAGGAAAACTCGATAGATTCGAAAATATAAAAGTCTTCTGTATATTATTGTAATATTATTAAATGCACCTGTTTCTCATGCATTATTCCACTAAATTCTCTAATCAGAACGACGATGAGAACGTACATATTCGAGAAACGTGAGCGAAGACGTCGCGCTAGTTTAATCAAAAGATTTCGCCCGGAGAACCGTGTGACACGAAATCAAGCAGAAGTTCGATTCGATGGAATTCTCTTCTCGAAGCTTTTTCTTAGCTGACGAAGTCTCGAACGCGGGATGTCACGGGAGGACCTGTCGAGAATGTAACGACAAATGAAAAGAGCGAACCCGCTTCTTCCTAACTCGGTGATTCCTCGAGCAACAGGGATGATCAGCGGACCAGTTGACGGAGATTTAAAGTTGGACGCATGTGCCCCGGTTTTTTCCGGTCCCACGGCGGTAATTGCCATCCTGCCGGTAGATCGAGTGGCTACGGTGTGATTTACAGTGCTCCTGGGATTTCGTCCAGGTATCTTCGTGACACTTCGCACGGCGAGCAAACCAGACGATTTTCTACTCTTCCCGAGAGCCACCAGTCTTCGCGAATTGCGTTTTGCGAAAGAAGGAGGGTGAGAAACAAACATTGGCTCTCATCTTATGGACATAAAGTCTTTATGAAAATATACAGTTGTTCAAGAGATGTGTGGAAATATTCAAAATACCCGAAGTAAAGTAATCGTTAAATCGCAATATACGTTTCAAGCGATACAACTCAAATTATTTATTAAATGCAGATATGTTGGTCAAAGGAATAGACTCTTGGAAACAGTGGTCAAATATTGAGCCCTTGAAATCTTTCTTTGATAACATCGACGTTCTTCTAACATGGGATTGAATCAGTTCGATCTACAAAATACGCGCTGACTGAAACGTGTCTCTATTTAAATTACATTTTTTAAATTATGCCCATAAATACGTGGATTTGGATAAACATTCGCAGTCTAATAATGTCACAATGTTACGTTCAGTAGAATCAGTAAAATTAGTAAAACCTCTATTATGATAACAACTGTATCGACGCAAAATTCAACTGTGATTTATGAACGAAGCGTAATGAAATATGCATGAACGAATGGAGAATGTAGAAAAATTCGGACTTTTCGGCATTGATTATGTTAGGCACAACGAACCATTGGAATTTCATTACACGCGAGACGTTTTGGTAAGTGGAAGGCGGTAATCATTCGCAATTAAGCTGGTTGTTTGAGACGGCAGGCCGCGACCAGGCGCGCCGCAACATGCTCATTGTGTGAGTTTAATTAAGCACAGCTGTTTTGACACCGGAACAGATAGTTTCTGCGGCTTGCTATTCGAAGGCAGTTGATTTAACTGAAACATCTGCCGCATGTGCCGCGTTACGCGCCGATCCTGTCTGCCGTCGGTTGATTTAAAGTGCGCGCCGCCGTGGCGGACCAATGGAAATGAAATTTCGCGAGAAGAAAAAGATCCTTTCTGCTTCGCGTATTTCCTGCTTTGTTAATGAGTTTTAACAAAAAGGATGAACAGTGTGATTTATCGAACCTCCGGTATGTTAATAATTTTAACGTTAATAACTTTAAGCTTAAACGTGTTGAACCATGCACGTGTTCACAGAATTGATACTCTGAAACGATTATAGATAGTTGGAAGTTCTCGATTCACTTTACTTCAAAATATTAAAAGTATTATTGAAGATCCTAGAACGTTTGAAAAGCTTGACGTATCATTTTGACTTCGTCCTACGAATTAGAGTTTAAGAAACCAGAGGTATACGTTGTTCAGACTCGATGAATGACGACAAATCAATGAAGTTCACGTCACAAAGAGGAAAATTGATAGGTTCCAGAAAATCAGACAGAATGCTAACAGTGGATATTCATTCATATTTTTTCGAAAGCTGAAATAAGAGCCTAACTGTATAGAAGAAAGTTGTACAACGTATAGCAGAACACACTAAGAATAGTCAGATCAATATCCATCAATCTTTTAGAAAGACAGTGAAGATGGAAAGAGTGGTCAAAAGAAGAACAAGACCCTAAAGTTTGAATAGTCCCAACTGTAATTCAGGCGTAAAGTGTCCTATTCTACTTGCATGCTGTCCTCTTCTACTTGCACGATGTTCTGTTCTACTGGCTCGGTACTTTATGTTGCTAAATCCAAGGTATCTTGTTCTACTGGATATTAAGACGTTGACTTTACTATTACTATTCCTTGATAATCGAAACGGAAATTTCGAAATTAACAACTAAATTCGTTGCTATATTTAAAGATTACTTAAGAGTTTAAAAAGTAGGAGAAATTTTTCTATTTAAAGAAGGTATAATATTCTAGTAGACGAGTAAACGATACTCCATTTCGAATAGAATAATAAATATTTGAATTGAAGAACGAATTAAAATCTCCAAAGGATAACAAACGTTTAGACTGTCGCGATCAAAATCACTCGATCCAGTCGAATCGCGTAAATCGTGTCGGATCTTTGCGCACAGTCGCGAAACTTTGTCTCTCGTTTACTGTAGAAACTGCGCTAATTAATGCTAAGTGTGATCTATGTGCCTCGTAATATCTCTACAAACTTTTCCCCGCCATGCGGAAAACATTGCGGAATTACGGCGGGTTAAAGAGACGCTAATTTAAATGAACTACTGTAGTGCGGCCGGAAAAAAGGAGCCGTCTCTTGTTTTGCTCAGCTTTTTCTCTTTCAATTTAATCACCGCTTTAATTCGACTGGTAGGAACTTCGTGTTGCGCTTGTTAATGCACCGCTCTTCTACCTTTCTCTACACGTCGTCCTCGAACAATCTCAAAAGGGACGTAAATGCGATCAGATTATGCTCGTTAAGCCACAGACTACTTCGCCTTCGATTCGTTTGCTTCGTGTTCAGTGTCATTTTATTCAGATTGTCACAACTTTGTACTAGAAATACAGCTTCTGGAAATTCTGTTATCTTTCTAGTTTGATCTTGATAAAATCCCGCTTAAGAAACTCGCGCAGATTAATCAGAATTTCCTCTCTGTCTCTGTAAACAGCACCAGAGAAGGAAGAAGAATGCTTTCATCCAGCAGAAATTTTCCTGTCCCGTCGACATTTATCGTTCCGGATTTGTTAATCCCGCGGTTTACTTCTCGTCACGAACAAGCTCAGATGCGTAGCTCAACACGTTCACTATTTATGACGCATTTTTCTGAAACTACCTGGACCGCGCAACTACCTGACGCGTGTATCGCACAAGAAGAACCGTGGCGACGCTAGAAGAATACGCGGCACCACTCTGTAGATTATTAGAGCGGACGCTTCCGGAACTTTAACAGAAATTTATACTGCTTGCATTCTATTTTCACTTCATACGGTCTCCCTGAGTAAATCTGTCTGGTCGAGTTTTCCACCTACCTTTACACGTTCTCCGATGTGTCGCACAAACATTTGTCTTCAATGAATCCTCTTATCACACTCGCCTCTATTTCGCACGCCCTTTATATAATTTGTTCAATTAAATTCCTTCATCAAGTAACACGCACGTTTCTCTGATATAGCTGGAATCACTCGAGGTGTCTTTGCACCGTGCGCCACGAGCAAATTCACGAATAGTACGTGAATGTAGCGAGAGGTAGCGGATGGCAGCGGAAGAAGAGAGGGGCCTTGAATCTTCAAAAAGCTCGCTTTAAGTCGACACTGTCTGTTTCCAGGGGGCGAGTAGCCGTCTGAAGCGGCGTCTGATTAAAAGCTTCGCGCCAAATTAAATACAGAAACTCCCGGTTGTCGGTTCACGTCGTCGGTTCACGTCCCCGGGAGTGTCTCGCCAAGCTTCGGGTCGTACAAGGCAACGGACCTATTGAACGTAGAATCAGAAAGGGGACGACAGGTGGTGGAAGCAGTGGCGGCCGCGTGAAAGGGACCAACTCGGATTAACTCGCGCGAAAATATTACGGTAATTTGCTTGCCGATTGTTCGAAGGATTACAGCGGATTTTTCCCCTGTCCTGCGCCCGGGATAATTTCCAACCGGCAGGGACCGATACGTGTTATACACCCCTCTTTCGACGCTGTTGCTCGTGAATCAAATTTATCGCGGCTCGGTGAAATATACCACACTTCGCTATGCCAGACGTCCGCGCGATCGACCAATCTGATGTAGCAGAATATTTTTGCCAAGATTAACTTGTAAGCACTTTCGATTAAAGAAGGGTGAGAATTTAATTTGTAGTGTCTGAATGAATTGTAGGGCTAGCAGTTCCGATAGCGAAATGAAGATATACAGCAGCTACAAAAATTATTCACATACCGTTGTATTTATTAAAACACTTATATACTAGTTAATTAGGTACAAATACGTTAAAAACATTACAAATCATTTCAATACTATAATTTAGAATCTCTCATCTCTCATACTATAACATATCCTAACATCACCGCGTTTTCGTTTTTCTCTATTTTACAATCTTTTTTTCTCTCTTCTTTCGTGTTACAATCGAGTCTCCAGGATTCTTTCTAAAACTGAATTACGCGTACTACTTGAACAATCGCCCAAAATTCCTATTACCGGCACTACAAACTTGCATCAACAGCTCAAATCCCATACAATTGTCGAATTGATCAAGTGAATTAATAGATGGTTTGGAAGCTGTCAAGAACAGTCGCTCAATTTTCGTGCAAAACGCATACTTAAGTTGCACTCCTTTCTATGTATCTGTGTTCTGATTGCATCCTCGTGTTCGCGCGTTACAACAATCGATCAATCTCACGACTGATCAGCTTCACTCACGGCCAGACAGTGTAGTATAATTTCGAAGGCAGAGAGAGGTTCACGCTCGCGTTCGATTCTCTCTCGATGCTCGCCGATCGAATTTATTGGATCCGGCTGAAAAATACCTTAATCCGTTTGGACATCGGCCGGCACGCTCGACAAATGCAATATATTCGCCGCGCGAATTCTGCTGTAACGGTTTATCATCGAAATGCATTGAATCGGTCCACTCGAGTTTTCACCGGCGCGCACTCTGTATTTTTCAGCGAAGCCTCGCCACCAGCCCGTTAAAGTGGCTTCTCTCTCCTTCCCTCTGTCGCTCGGTGCAAGCTCCATTGAAAATGTTTCCCGTTTGAAAGAACGCCGTGCATTGCTTCGAGTGCACTGCGATCACTTTTCCACACAAGTGTGGTTTTTGTTAGATACAACAGTTTTCTTTTTTCACGTGAGCGCCAAGAAGCAGAATAACGTTTCCGGCATTTCATGTTTCCTCGTTTTCGTAGTTCGATAGTTTCTAATTAATTGCTAATTCCCTGAAAGCTTCGTCAAGATGTGAAGACCGTTTTGCCACGTAAGCTAGAATTAATACTTTCAGCGATATAAAGCTATATGAGCATACTAAATATAATTTTCAGTATCGTGTTTAAAAGTATAAAACGAAAGCAACAGGAATAGAAACTGTTTCTGTGTTCCACCATTAAGCTTCTTTTACTCCACGTTTAATTTAACAAATATTTAATCATTAATTACGTATAGTTTATCATACTCAGAAGATTTACTTTCATTCATTTACCAAGCTTAATGAATGTAATTTGTTATTTTTAATGTTTAAGATAGCGAGAAAGGAGAAGAAGTATCGAATGTCCACGTACGTATTTCAGCGAACGTACGTTAAATATAGCAAACGATGAAATCTTTGAAGGAACATCGCAATGAAACACCAGTATTATACCAAAGTAAATATAAAATGTCAACACGAGAGCTTTTTAAATCCGTCACAAAGCAGCGTAGTCTTGCTGGAACAGTTTGCTAAGCGTTTCATTTGATCATTCGTTGCTCTGAGAAAAACTATCACCGTTTGTAAATGTCGAAATAATCGAGGAAACTCTCTTTTAAACCCTAATATCCCCGAAATCAGCCGCGAAATACGCGACATACTGATTTCGAAATTAAAATTCGTAATTATAAGATATTTAAATCGTACGAGGAGTGAAAAGTAGTAAGATGACATATCATATGGTTGTCCCAGTGTCCATTTACGTCTCGTTGAATTATTTCGAATTTTAGTAGAATTATAAAATTTGATCGTTATACTGATTTCTCGTAATGAATCGATCTTCTCTTTTTCTCTCTTTAAGACGTCTTTTTAAAACATCTCTTTTGAGACGTTTGAATTTCACCGTGAAAAAAGACAGGATTTTCTGTGGCGGTTCTCGCGTATTCGGCTAGCCTGAAAGGTCGTTGAGCTTCCGTCTGGCATTCTCGTTCTTAACTCTGCACTTCGGGACGCACGAACCCGTAAATTTCACTTGAAATCTCTTCCTTTGCTTGAAACCCATGCGAAAAAGCCACCACCTGTCTCGAAAGTTCGCCTCTTTAACTCAGTTTGCACGAATTCTACCCGGTAGAATTGCAATTTATTAACGGCGGATCGAGTGGACACGAAAGCTCGATATAACGGAAGCTCGTGAAAATTTTAGCCGCCGAGTCAAGCGAATAATCGCTTTCGGCGTAGCTAAAACGGCAAAGAGAAGTCCAAGTACTTATTTTACTTCAAGAAGTTTTTCTTTGGTTTAAAGTCGGACAACGATGAGGAACAAAAACCAATGATGAAACAGATTTACATGGAACAGATAAAATTGTAATCTCGATAAAGCGACACTCTAAATGTAACAGGTTTGCCGTGTATACCATAGAGATCCATGAACAGGGAATATTAACTCATTATGTAACCATTGAGCTCAAGTTCAACATAAAGTTTCGAAGCTTCAACCGATTGCATTGGCTTTATGATTCGTATGGTCGATATTAAATAGATATAATTAGAGATTTTGCACCAGGCAAGATATCGGAAGTCCGAATACGAATCACAACGAGGCAAATTCATCGTAACTACGATGAATTTCATGGCAACGTTTCATCTGGTAAACGCTACATTCGTTGGCCAGAATTCCATCCCCTTGGGTGCATAACAATTCCGAAACCATTTGATCAAAACCTCGAAACGAGACACCCGTCTACGCCATTACAAAGCACTTCATGAGTGCGACGAGTGATTGTTTATCATGTAATTTTACCTCACATATTAACTGAAGTTTGGAAATTCTATCGTCACTCGCTTTTCAATGTAACTAGATTCTACATGGAAGTTGGAACTTTATGTTTATCTAATCGGTTTATGAGTTATATGATTACTACATTCATCGTGTTTCCTATTAACACTGTGACGACGTCAACGCCACGGGAATGTTAGTTAACAGCTCATAATACGTGTGCGAAAATGATAGAAAAAAGAAAAACACGATGAATAAATTCGTGTCGATTTTTTTTTATTTTAATATCACTTTATGACTATGAAACAGGAGAATTTGAAGCTGACATAGTTGAAAATGAAGATCTTCACTATTGGAACATTTGAACGACTATTATATTGTCCGATAATATTATATTGGACGAGCAATGTTTTGAAAATTTTGAAGAGGATGAAACACACGTGTCTAGCTGTAAAACCAAACATAGAAACAATTTTTTGTTATTGTAACATCGATTGTAGTGGATCTTAAGGGAAAATATTCGTTTATTTATTTCTGAATTTTCTTACAAACATATTAATAAACATATTACAAGAACCATATTTTGTTAAGTCTTCAGAGTCATACCGGATTTATACCAGAAACGATTCACCAGAATGGTTTCCTCCTTCGGTCGATCGGCAAAGAGGAGTAAGAACGCTACGAAGCTACTTGCCGAGTCTAAGAACCGTCCACACAGTGTCACGACCATTCCCTTAAAAGAAGTTCCTTAATCTTCATCAAATTCTTAAAGAAGGCCGTGACCAAAGAAAAGACAAGAACCTTCGCTCTGGAGCATCATCGGAATAATGAACTCTTAAGTGTGCACTATTGAGAAAAAACCGCTCGATAACTCCGACATGCTTTTATTAAGATCCTTAGCTGATTTCCCTCCACGTGACGTCTAAATGCTTGGTCGGATTCCACTTTGAAAGTAGCTGGTGACAGTTTGCAGGGCTCTCGCTACTTGAGCATTAATTATAGCGACCTCCTTGATTCGAGTTCAGAATTCCTCGTGTGGTACTTTTCTGAAATCTGTTCCCATCCTTCTCGCTCGTCTATTCGCTTGTATCGCGATGCTCAACGTTCTTGCTTCTATTCCTTTTTCTCGTTTGACACGATACGAGATTCCATGTAATCCTTAGCCGTAAATCGGGATTAAAGTTGGCGCCGCTTCCGTCGTGGCGACCATTGCCCGATGAACAAGTAGAGGCAACGGCTTTGTGATGGTCCGTGTAACTAAAAGAACGGATCGCGGTCTCCTGTTTCGTTCTACCAGCTGGCACTCGAATATTTCCTCCGAGAGGCTGGATATTCGATAGTTACGAATCGATCGATACCCTTCTGAAAGTATCACTGCCAAGCGGAATCGCGGTACTTTTGTTGCAATAAAAAAGCATGCCGCTATTAGTGAGTTCAAAAGGAGGATAACTGGGAGGTTAAATTGTCGCCACGGGCGTTATTCCTTTCAGCAAACTGTTCCCTGTCCTTTCGTGTAATTAATATCGTACCGCGGATCGTAAAGTAATTAACAAACTAGTCTAAGGAATATGCGGTAAAGTTTGTCGTTTAATTAACGTCGTAATTGATCGAGACGGTATTAGTACTTTATGTTATTATGTTTGGTAAGACTGTTGGATGAAATGAAGAGGCTATCTCTTTACTTTCACTTACACACCAGCGGAACTTCAAGCAGAGAGAGAGAGAGAGAGAGAGAGAAACTTGCTAGCAAGAGGAAACGTTCGCTCGACTCACTGCGCGTAATTAATTGGCGGATCCCGCTGGAAATCGGTAGAAACGTCGCAATTTAACGGTATATTTGCAAATAGCTGCGTCGTTGAATACGTAATCGAGAACCGAAAGGCGACTATTTTATTTAACGTTTACACTATCTAGTCTGTCTCTAGCCGGCACAATGTATCCAAGCCATTCAATCAACTTACCCTTTCCGACTTGTTTTCCCTCCGTTTCGTTTCGTTTCATCGACATTCCGCTAGAAACTCACACCCTGCGGCGGGTAGTCCCTCAACATCTATTTCTTTTCCATTCCCGTAACATAATATCGTTCTCTCGGTACTTTCGACCCTTACTGTTGACCCGTACCACTGAACAACACCGAAAGAATTTTTCCTCGTTCCCATCGAGAACATAAATACCAGTCAATAGGTGGACCGTGTCAGTTTCGTCCCCTGGACGCGCGTCTTTTGTCTCTACTCCCAAGGCGATCTATTCTTCTCGTTAGATATCGTTCACTTAGCTGAACCAGGAGGATGGAACGGTGTACAGTCTCGACGAAATATCGAGACAGATCGACTCTCGTCGACTCTCGTTAGCCTCACGACCCATCGCAGGAGCCGAGCTATCGCGTGCTGGTTTTCCAGACCGGTGGATCTTAGACAACCGTGATAGAATATAAAAGCAAAACGTATCTAGACCTCTAGTGCTCTCTCCTAGATTAAACGTCGTCCCCTGGCTACCCCCTTTGCTTCCTCCACCAGGATCCTACTTCCTACTCTTATCTACTCTGTGTACCGCGGACTTTAAGCCCAGTCTTCTTCTTCGCCTTCTGCCTCTTCCCCTCCCTATATTCACTATACTACGTTCATTTTCCTCGTCGATCCATAGGTCACACCCTGGACGCGTCTTTGACGCCGTGTCCTCGGCTCCACGGACCGTGCACAGTTTTTTAAAGGTTCAATTATCTGTGGATTTCTCGTCAGTCGACGTCCTCGTTGGCCGTCGTCGTCGTAGAGATTCGCCAGAGAGAATATCACGCTACCCTTTTTCGCGCGACGCTCTTGAGACGAGCATTCCTGACTGAATGCGACATGCGTCCTCGCGGAAATCGCGGCTTATCATCCCGAGAAATTACGAAGCTTCGCTGATTAGTCCTTCCACCACGAGGGTGGCTTACCATGAACCATCGTTGACAACGTTCGTTATACTTTTATTACTCTAAGAAGCTCGTTCACGGGATACAAGCGTGGATTAGCACGCGAACTAGCGAATTATGCTGCATGCGTGATGCTGTTGGCTAAAGTACGTTAAAGGCAGCGTCTTCTTACGAGTTAGGTAGAGCAACGGTGTCTCGTAACGCGAGTTTTAATGCATCCGCGGGGAAGATGAAGCGATAGCTCGTTTGAATTCACTTTCGCTTAACCAACCCCGTTTAACTACTGTAAGTCGATAAATGAACAGCAAGATAGCCCCTGTATACGATGTTACAGTTACAATATAGCATCATTTACAGTGTAATTAACCGAAGCGCTCGGTTGTTTATCGTATTTATACAAATTCGATACAGGTAACGACGATAATTTTTCCACGGTTATACTTTGTCTTCAATATTCATAAATATCTTTGTCATTGATCTTAGAACTTTTCGTGTTTTAATCTCGCTTTTGTTTAAACATAGTCGAGACTTTTGTTTCTATGAAAAATTCTGGAAACTTGATACATAAACAATAAAGATAATCTTTTCGTAGCATCAAGAATGAATTTTCGTTTTGGAAGTTCATAAAATTTAACTAACAACTTTGCGTATGTCAATCCCGATTTCGTTTCAATCGACGAACTTTTGATGTTTTAAATCGTTGATAATGATTCTTTCATGTTTTCCTCATAATTGGGAAATTTTCTAACGATAGAAATATATGACTCGATCAAAAATGACCAAGGGATGATAGTTTAACGAAGTCTCTCTGCTAGCCGCTGAATTCAATGAGGCAAGCTTCCCGAGAGAAATCTGTTTACAAGAATTTTTCCTGAAACTTGCAGCGATTACCGAGGTTGCAGCCACAGATGCACATTCGAAGGGATTTTTCCACGCGCGTGTCTAATTAATATTATACACCTCAGCTGCACGTCGGGCATCCGGACTAAAGGAAGAGGATTTCCAGGAGCAAACGCCGGAGGGATGTAAAAGAGGCTCGGAAACGTGGAATTTAGAAAGACGGGAGTAACGCGCGAGAGCGGTGAAAAATGCGTCGCGTCCCCGGCTCGCCTTGAGTTCTGTAAGAGGAATTTTCTCCGCGAAAACTTTAATTACTTCCTAGGGATTCATTACTCGATGCTAATAGACACGTGTTCCGTTCCTTCCTTTTTAATTTTTAAAGTTCCGGGATATGAATATTGCTCGTCACGTACCAACTTTTTGCTGGAATACGTTATTTTGCTGACACTGATTTATAAGCTCCCTTCGGAGCTTCCCAACTATACCGATTTCAAGAAGAGAAAACGAGTTATGGAAAAGAAGAGCGTCGTCGTAGAAAGAAGAATAAACGTGAATGAGTCGCTAAATTATTCGTGGCTTGATCAGATTCGTGTATTGCAGTTCGACGAATACGATCCCAAGTAGTATAAACATTCGCGGTCAGACACAAAGCCCGTACGTGATGTCGTTCAGCCAGATAATTTAAAGCACTCGCGTTATTCGCGCACGATAGACCTAATGAACGTGAAATATGTTAACTATACGTTTTACCGTTCCATTAGTTTTTACCGCCGCTATATTAGCAAGAATAATAAACCGACCCGAAGTCGTTAGTAATTACGCCGTCGATAAATTGCGCGAATCAACTGAGTAATAATGTATGAATATTAATACCTATGTGCATCGATTATTTTGCCCTACACAACGCGAGTTTATGATTTCCGTATTTAGGATTTAATGGACCATTAATGCAATACAATTTATTACGTTCGGCTGAAAAACAATAAACATCTCCGCGCAGCCCGTGCAACGCCGTTATTTGACTTCAACGTTATACAACATCAGGCTACATTTTCGTAATCAATGTTTCATTCTCTGAATAGCGTAACACTGTTCACCTGTATTAATTGTTGAAAAATTTCATTTCGTAGCTTTTACGCGAGTAAACAAGGAAGAACGAAAGTCAAGTAGAATAATGTTCCAATAATCAGACTACGAGAATTACAGTAATTCACAAAAGTATGTACCCAAACTATTCTATAGCTTCATTATACATTTCCAGATTAGTTTTACATTTTACTAATATGGTTATTTGATTATTTTATTCGATATAATATCAATTATATAAAAATATATTTTCCTTAAATATTTCAGAAATTTTTACCAACTTTCAAACAACTCAATACTTGTAATACAAATTACCGTAGTAACTATTTGGTAAATTGTAGAAAAGACGACAACGAGATTTCACAAGTTTATTGCCATAAATCTATCGTGAGAATTAGCATTCTTTTTCTATCTACTTAAAGTACGCGGTTATAGCGGAGACGAAAGAATTTTTCCAAGCGGACGATTCAAATCCGGAATCCTTCCCGTGACTCTCTCGTATTTTCCCAGCGAATAAAACTGGACGTTCGAATAGAGCACAATGCGTTTATTAATTTCGGTCCGTTCGACCGTGAAGTATTGTACACTCCGCATTTGCATACTTCGATAATCCGTTAGTCATCGAAGTGTAGAGTTATAGCAGGTGAGCTAGTGCCTCGCAAACCGCGGGACGAATCGATCGATTTTCAATTAGCTTCAATTAGACCGCCGTACCCACCGGAAATTTCGCGCAGCGAAACTGGCGGACGGTTCTGCGTCTGATCTGCGGTACCGAGCAGTGAAATTCTCGGAAAAGAAACGATTCGATCACTCGTCCACTTTGGTCGAATGATTTTTGAACAATTATCGCGGCTCGCCGATGAACTGGCCACCGAATTCGTCGTCAAATTATCCCCGCAAATTTTTTCCATCCCCTCGCTCATCGATTGCCTTACACGCATCGAGCCCGTGAGTTTTATACGGGAGAATATTTTTCTTCCCATAAATGCGCGATACGCGTTTTGTTCTATTAGCAGCTTTCAGACAGAATGACATATAGTGATTATTCAGACGACAGAGAATGAATAACAGCGCTTGTCCTAGCACTTTTGTGTACCGAGCCACTATTCTACTAGAGAGCAACACTTTTTTATGAGATACCAGTCAAATATAATACGAATGAAAAATGTGCGCCAGCTATGAAAGTCAATGCGAAGAATTTATCGAACTGTCAATAGCGCGTACACCGGGTGTTTCGCTCTGTACTTTCGATCCGTATCGAAATTTATGTAGGTTACAGAAAAATTCCGCGAATGATATTTCTCAAGAAAGAGACTCCTCTTCCGTTCTTTCCTTTTTTTTTTCTTTCTCTTTTATTTCCTTCTCGATGTACGAGTATATTCGCGAAACTCAAAGGGAAGTTAAAAGTTAAACTCGCCGAGTAAGCCGACGTAACGAAACGCGAGCAATTAAATGAAACTAACTTCCCCTGGGAAACACGCGACTTTAAAGCAATCAAATAATTATACATTCAAAACTCGCGGGCCGCTGATGGTCAAACGAAAGTGGTCGTTCGTTAAGAGGCAGAAGTTTGTTGATTGCTCAAAATTCGACGGTTCGAGCAATCAGCATTATATTGGAGGGACAATGGATTCCAGGGATGGAAGAGGGAGAGATAGCCGGGCCAGGCGAGTGGTAGTTATTCGTAGTTCGATGGAGGGTCGGCCGAAGTGGCGTACTGACTGCAGTTTAGATAATGGCAGGCCAAGTTCATTAGCATGGTCTGGTCTAAAGGGTCCTATCACTGTTCTCTGGAAAGCCTCTGTCTCCCGCTAGCTTATACACCCGTGCGCCAGAGAGAGTCATCCTTCCTATCTGCGCCAATAACGAGCCGGTTGTCATCGAATATCGGCCATGGTTTTCGCGTTTCAAACTATCCCCCTTGATCGTTCGAATGAAAGATTCAAGCCTTTGCCTCGCATCGTGAGCCTGATGTTTTATTCAACCGCTATCAAAAATGTTGCGCTCCGACATTCCTTTTGAACAGGTAACTCGTAGTTTCTACATCGTTTTAACATCCTTTATGGTAACTGGGTCGAGAAATTTGTCGATTAGAAATGCCCAACGCAAATAATGTGTCTTCGATTATTTAAAGAAAGGATCTAACGTCTAATTTAGATAACGCGGAACTTATTGCGAGATTCCTTCGTCCGATATTATTGGGTGCACCAGAAGCTTTTGATTCTCAGAGTACAGACTACGATGTATGCTTGCTAGTAACGAGAAACGCGGTAATAATTTGGGTAATTGTAAATAAATAATGTTCTTTAAACAAATTTATCGCGTACTGCTGGAACATTTACTACGTAATATTTATATTAAATTTTAACCAATTGACTGGTAAATAGATTACTTAAGTTTCAAATACGATTTAAGGGATTCTAAATTTTACATCATCGGTTATCAATAGCAGATATTAGCTATGTTCATAAAAAGTCACCCTATAAGTCTCGAAATTATAAAGAATTGAATAATTTTTCTGCTAATTATTATTTGTAAAATATCTGGATCCGAAATGTATTTTTAGTCATCGAATAGCGAGAGCTAATGGATAGAATTATAGGATTTTGCGGCGCTACGCTTGTTCACTGAAATCATAGCGAGCATTAAAGGTGCTGATTCGAGGCGCAGGAGGGGGTCAGGACGAGGCAGGTTAACGAAAGACGCTTATCGTCTTTACGCCCCTCTCATTCCGAGCTTTTACGACCGTCCGTACTCTGAGATGCATCCCAGTGCGGCTGCACTTAGGTCCTTTTCACCCATTACGTCGCATTGTGACATGATTGTTCGCCATGTGCGCATTATTGGCGAAGAACAATAGTCGCGGCAGATAGAGACGGTTAAATGAAACTTCTGCCTGAACGAAGCTGAACGCATTTATCTGATATTGCCACGAGGACATCCCCGCAACCTTTTTAATGGCAGCGATGATTGTACCGCTGAGGGCGAAAGGATCACCCTGATGCTTTCAGAAATACATAGTATACACGATAATATAGCCAACCTAGCAGCGATTTTCCTCCTCCTGGTAATTTTGGAAAATATAACACAGTATCATCACCGACTATAAGCTTATATATCGATAATAAATATTGAATTTATTTTGTTTATAATAATTGATTATTGAAAAAATTTACAATACGCGTGAGAATATTTGCAATTTTTCAAAATTGAAATATTTAGTCCATCTTGTAATTTAAACATTGAAATGTATTATTATTTGGTGTTTGAATTTTCGACGAGATGGTGTTCCAAGTGGATGACGCTGGATGTAGCGTAATTTTATTCCTATTGTCAATATTGAAAACTGATGCAATGGATAATTCATCGTGAACGCTAACGTATTTTATTAGCAAAATATACTCGTTCAAATTTCGAAGTACTGTTCATCGAACATCTTCGTAATAAATTTTTATGAAATTTCTGGTTCAAAATCGCTCACTATTCTTATTTAGAAGAATAGGAAACTCTGTTCGAAAAAGTTGTCGGTGAAAGATAGCATGCGACGTGGAATCGGGTTGTAAAACGTGTTTAATAAAGACGCATAAGCAACGAAGGACAGCGTGCATCGGCGAAACGTCAGGGTGGTTAAAAGAGCTTACAACTTTTTTCAAGCTGAATATGTCAAAACCGTCGATATGAATATTCATACCGGACAAATAATGATGCGCATGCACATGCAACTCGTTCGCGAATCTTTTTTTCCAGCTAGCTGTTCGGCTGGCTGAGAGCCACGCTGAATATTCTCACGGATCTATCAAAGGTTCACTGGACATTTAAGGTTGGTAAAAGCTTCTGTCAACGCGGATTGATCAGTCAAAGGAACCATTTTGAACGTCCTTAAACGAGTATAGAAAAGTCGAGTGAATAGGTCAGTAACAGTGTTCCATTCAAGCCGAATTCTTTCCTTTCTTCAACCAACTTTGGACGTTTCCCCAATAGTTCACGTAATGAAAGTGTCTTTAGAAAGCGAATACATATAGGATTTTCTGAAAGTGTATCTTAAGTTTTGTTTATTTATTTATTTATTTATTTCACGAACCAAAATTGTGTTAGCGTAACATTCCATTTTTGATTTCTTTTAGTCAATTTACTTTGTTGAATTGAGATTGTAATTATGAAGAGAAATATTAGGAGTATTGACCAGTACTTTTTCGTTACTATTTCTTCCTCCATTTAGGTCTTATAATTGTTGAAATTTAGAGAAATTGAAGTACTTGCTCGTAAGAGTTTGCACGTTTTTTGATGTTGTCGGCGTCAAGTAAAAAGCCGACCCCGTGCGCTCCTTGCTCTCAAAACCTCCGACGTTACGAGGTCCTTTCCATAGAAAAGAGAAGAGGAAGGACAACATAAAACAGGCTGAAGTCGTTATATGCAGAGAGTTTTTGAAAAGTTTGCAAATGAGTGTGTCGTTGAGAAAGAGTATTGTGATTCGGCCGGTCTTTAAATAAATATATCCACGTAGTTGGTGAACTAACATTTTCAAATTATAATGATTCTTTTTGTATCTTTGATTTGTACAATGTCTGATGGTCCAAGTTGTCAAGTATCGCGTCGTATAGTTATTGAATGAAATTGAAGTTAAACGATTAATGTTCAATCGATTTTACGTAAGAAATTATTCGAAAGGCTCGAGTGACTAGGCTTCTGACGCATACATCGACTAATTTAAAAATTGACGTTTCGCGGTTTCATCCCATTAGCCACGTCTATGGAATACACTTGATGAACGTACGTTATAAATAGATAAACACAACATACATTTGTATCCAGTGAGCACGTCTATAAAATATTTTGAGTAATTTTGGTTAATTGGTAGCGGCATTCGAGGCAACCGTGTCGATACGCGTATCTACGGATTCATCTAAATAGAATTTAGCGGAAGCATGATGCTCATCGCCGTCATTGATTTGCATCCGGCCGAATTGATCGAAACGTCATGAGTCGGCGTGGTCTAGGAGACATTATGGAACCCGCAAAATTATCACCAATCAAGTGGGAAATTCGTCCAACAAAGTTAACTGTTCCGCTGGTTCCTGGCTGATGTTCTGTAAACGACAAGTTACGTCGCTGCTTGACACTCAGCTTCGTGGAGGTAACGCGTCCCACTGTTTAACATCAAATTGCATGCTTCGCATGGGGGAAATTATCGCCGTTCGATCTTGCTCCCGATTTTCATTCAATGTATTTCAACAAGTAAGAATTTCCGAGTACAGTGGAACATTTACCGCAGAAAATTTTTGCAAATATTCACTTAATTTCTCTTAGGGCAAGAGTTCCTAAGAACGAGTACGTTACTCATTGATTAAACACAGTGATTTTATATAAAATGTGATTTCAGATAGATCTAACTTTAAAGAGGATAATCAACCCTTCGTAACTTAGGCAAAGTCAACTATGCATTTTTTATGAGCTGGCGAAGTTAAAGTATACTCAGTCCACGTTCAATCCAAAAACCAAAGCAGCCAAAAAGTGGACCAATCAGCTTAACTCAACTTTCTTAATTGGTTTGCGTAGAAAACTTTAACGTCGGCTTAAGACCAATTTATTTACCTTGTTTTCTTACTCTACGAGACTAACCAAATTTCGAACCGTCCACTTTGGTTTTTGAAACGAGTATTTACACATATTGATTCTTGGGCGCGAATGCGACATACGGGTGAAGTTCCCGCCAGGCTCGGCTAGATGTCCCTCGTTTAATTGCATTTGCTGGGAACGCTTGCCGCGACGCAGACCGTTCGCCGAGAGGTAATTCGCCAATTATTAGCCCGAATGGTGTACGGTTCGTGTTCCTAGCGTCAGAGAGCAACTTCCGCGGGTACGATTAATTAACGACAAGGCTACCGATCCATTACGTTCATTGGATTATAATGCAGATGTGATCATGTTACATTGATCGACGGACTGCGTCTATTCGCAGAATACCTGCTACATCGCAACGATAACTTCGTGAGAATCTCCCGTGCATCCCTTAAACCGAGTTAAAGGAATTTGTAGCATCAGGAAGTTTCTAAAAGATAGAAGAAAATGCCTAGAAATTTGTATAGACAAGTTTGAGCCCTGGTTATCGAATTAAGTAGGACAAAATGCAAAAGTTTGACCATTTTAATTGCAATATCGTATCGTAAATAGCGGATTATTATTAAATATTTAACGTGATAAATTTCAAGAACAAAAATGAGATTGTACGTGTGAATTTTTACAAAGAGATGGAATCTTTAGCTATCAAATTAAATGATGAATTATTTCCAGCTGCTAACATTATTATCAAGTACATGGACGGCCGTGTACAATATATGCATAGCAATTAATCTATTACTATTTCATGTCACAGAGCCAAGTACGTTCTAGAGATCCTTTGTAGATAATAGATCCTCTTGTACGGTCAAGTATATTTACCTTTGGCTACTACATAATCGAATTTGAAGGCAAAACTGTCAGAAAATAGTGTGGATATAAAATTACAGCGTATGACACAGCAAAAGTTCCCAATGGAATTATTTTGTAATCAATTTCTACATTTCGTCTTCATAATGACAACTTTTTACAGTCATGTGAAAGTACATACTGTTAAATAGTGCAAAATTGGAACTAATTAATTACCATATAAGTGCTACAGTAATACCAACAGTATTCAAATATTCCTTTTTTTAGTCATTGTATATCACAATAAATTTGCTATTAGTTCCATTTTACCAAAAGAAATGAAAAATGTTAGAAATGTTGACTGATCCTAATCCGACGACCAGATCTTACACTCTACATACTTGTGCGTTGAATTCGGAACAGATCTCCGATAATTTCAGCTGCAGAGCAAAAAAATATTGTAAAGAATCTGTTTGAGCGTAACGCAGCTGCGCTTCCCCTGGATAGGATCGCAATCCGATAGGTTCTAACGTAGGCAGCCGGTTACTCGTACACATCCGTTCTCTCTACCTCTTGAGAATTTCGCAGTGGGATGCGGGCTTTGATCTCCCGGTATCGATATCAACCGCCGTCCTCTTCCGTCTGAATGCACTTTTCGGACAGACGAGGGGGGGGGGACAAGAAATAAACGATCGACGACAACCTCGGTCGGGGACGAGTACGGAAGAGAAACTCTGGGTGCGCAGCAGAAAGAGCAGCGGAGTCATCGGTTTGCCAACACCGATTGGCGATAGAAACGCAGTCGAACACCGTGTCGCCTCCAAGTGCGAACCGCGATGCGAGTGGAAAATCGTCTTTGAGCACTTCCGTTACCTCCCAGCCTGCTGCTTGATGAGTCGCTCAACATTTCGACCATCGAGGTTCATTGGTAGTATATCATCATTTTAATGAAAAACTATTAGAAAAATATTAGAAAACCTATGTTAAGTAATTTACAGCTATCTTTGTCTAATAAAGAATTTATGGGGAAATTTTCTACATGGAATTAGATCATACGTAGCCAGACAACCGCGGATAACGAATTGTCTGACAGCGCTGCTTAGATTGCGCGGAGATTTGTAAGTAGAAATGGATATTATGTGGCCAGACAAGCGTGGCCAACAATCTATTAACCAACGCTACTTGAACTTTGTATAGATCTAATAGAAATAAAAACTATACGTTAAATGTGTTACATAAACACTATTCAAACAAGCGCGATTGGTGAATCACTGACAAAGAATTTTCAATAATTTCTAAGTAAAAATAGATACCGCAAGTAAAAATATGTAGCCAGACATCTGCGATTAATGTATTATTCACTGATACTGTTTAGAATGCGCAGAAAATCGAAAGTAGAATTGAGCGATATATAACCAGACAGGAGCGTGTAGCGATTTATTGACCAATATTATTTAAAATACGGCATAAAGTTTGTAGAATCGGATCATATATAGTCAAGCAGATGCAATTGACGATTTTATTCACCAATACTTCGTGGAATTTATGACAGTGTCTAAGTGAAATTGAACACTGCGTATTCCGACCAGCGTGATTAACGAATTATCGACCATTACTACTTAAAATGCTTGTAAATTTCATCGCACACGTGTTTCCATATTCGAAGAAAGTAAAAATTCAATTCTTTCAGAATTTCATTCCAAAAGAGCATAAATTGTCGAGTATCGACAGACGGCCGAGTCCATGGAGTCGGCAACTCGTTTAAAGTTTACCATATAAGCAGCGGAAATACGTTCGACACCTCGTCGCGAATTTCTCTGACGGGAACGCGCGGCTTGGTGGAAAATGATACGCGGTGAACTTTCGACTAGATTAACTGACGCCGCGTCTCGAGATATTCGAGCGTCTTATCGGATCAATTTGTCCCGACAAAAGAGTCGACACGACAGAAGCGAATATAAAAAAGGCAAAACGTGTGTATTCGTCGAAGAGCAAAATCTATAAGTGTCGAATTTTTGACAAAAGTTTTAAATACTTTAACACGGATCCACGATTCGTGTATTTCTTTCTGAAGCTGCGCGCCTTTAATGGGTTCCTCGCGCTTGAACAAATCGTCTCGAAAGGGGCGCATCTATTTGCCAGTTTTCAAACTTTCAATCTTCCGCGTGCTCCTTCTACTCCAAAGTAAATACCGATCTCGTCTGTCGCGTACTAAGAAGTTTAATTCTTTCGTCTGGCGTGTCGAACACCGACGAAGTCTAGTTTAAGGAGCGACGGTACGCTTAGGAATAGCGCTCGGTACAATTTGTATGTTACTTTGAGAACACTTGCAGAGAATGATAGAAAGCTGTAGCGTGAGATGCGATTCTTTGGTTGAATTTCGAAGGAGCGCAAATTCTGATACGTTTGTTTGCGACGATACTTTGAAACGCGTTTGTTTTAACCTTTGTGATGGTACAAAGGATGGGTTGAAAGCGTAGAAGGATAAAGTTACTGTCGCTCAAAATTAGCTCATTGTCAATACGCATTTCTAGCAATTATTTAGTATATTTGAAATGACACTAGGATATTTCGTAGATGTTCTTTTTATCTTAGATATTTTATTCGTGGTCAAGTGATTGTTTTAGGAGACGAAAAGCGGCGAACGGTCGGCCTTTGATGAATTTCACAGATCGGAATCGTATACCGACAGTGGAATCAGTCGTAACATGTACGCCGGGATATAGACGGCGATTAACGAAGTATTAAGACCAGAGTATTCCGCGTAAGCCAGGGATATGCACGATGGTGCATACAGATGTGATGCAAATTAACGTTTAGTATAAGCCGTGCAAACCTTGGTAGATAGCTCCTGGCTCAACGAGCCCCGTTTACGCCTTTCGCGATGTCTGTAGCCATTAAGCCAGTGTTCGAGCCGTTACGGCTGAAGCCGGAAGTTGTTTGTCGCTTCCGGCAGGTCAATTGAAAATTGATCAGCCCGTATACTGAATTCATGGCTCGTGAGTGTCTAACATTAGCTGAAATAGAATAAAGACAGAAAATGTGAAAGGATACAGATAGTTTATGCTCGACAGAAATACACTAAAGTTTGTCAAATATTCGATAGCCTCAAACTTCAACAATTCAAACATTGATAACACCTATAGCCAACAATCAGTCATCTGTGTAATACAAGAGCTATGCATGTGTTATCAAAATTAGGAAAAACTCAGGACAGTGACAGCCAGACAATTAAAATTTAAACAATTAAAAAGCAAGAGAAGCTCCGTATTCTTAATCTTAGCAAAATCTCTTTCCAAATAGGAAATCAATTCCAATTACTTCCAAAGAAATAAAATCTTTCCTGGCACTAAATAAAAATTGACAAAATAATGTAAGATTCAGTAGTTGGTTAGCTGTGGTTAGCGATGTCACACGATCAATTTTTACAAGTTCATCGAAGCAAAGCGAATGAAATCAGTTTCTACGAGTTTCCTGGCAAACGATCAGAGATGGAGAATTATCAAGCACTAAGGGGGTAGAAACAGATCGGCCTTTTTACCAGGAGGATTTATCGTGAAAGTTTCAATAAAAGCATAAACTGTAGATGGCCGGTTTAGACCCGTCCCGTGGTATGCTGCATGCGTCTTGAATTTTTCAGACGCCTTTTAGGTGGTCGGTTTTATGCACGTAACGTGACTCTGAAAAGCGTAGCCTCCATTACGAGGAAGCAACCGGAATCCTCTTAACCGTAACGGTAAGTCAAATTAGAATATTTCAACGATATCGACGATTTTCAGAATGGATGCTAATAGGTGTTTAACGCTTGATACTAGGTAGACCAGGGTCCCTGCGAATTAATGTTAATACAGTCACGCTAATGGCGTGGTTATCATATGAATATGTGTCACGAAGACTAGGTCACTCCCGATTCCTGGCCTATAGTATATAATACCGGCCATCCCGGTACATACGGATTACTGTTAGAATGGAATTGCATTTGCGTAACACAGCCGCGTGTCAGAAAGCACCGGATGTGTCACTTCTGCAATGAGATTCTCCTACAAAGGATATTATCGTGATCACAATGTGATTTATATTAATTGTAACAAGATACGATCATCTTGCTATTGTTAAACCGAGCTTGCAACTTCGGATTATGTGGCGTTTCTAATTATTATCAATTTATATCAGCAACTTGGACTCCAGAATGAATTTTAAACCGTGGCATTAATTCAAACATAAGGAGACCTGTTATAATTATTTCTTCTGGTTGTTGTGAACACTGCTCTTAATCGTAATTTGGACGTGTCGTGGATCTTATGTCCTGGTTTCTATTTTTCTCTATTCACGTGTGACACAAAACGCGTATCAAAAATCTGAAAAATATTTAAGAAATTACGCTCTCATCGTAAATATGGTATGTTTTAATTATTCCTGACACTTATGTCGCTTAAATTGTAATAAATATGGATTTACAAATTGCTTCGTTAAAATTCAAGGACTCCAGAGATCCATTGAGAACGCAAGGAGATTGATTTTGTATTGCCCGTGTGCAACATTCACGTACGAAAGAGCAGTAAAAGTGGGAGACATCGAGGCAGAAAAAGGACGCGGGTAGAATGTGTCTGCGCTCGGACTCGGAATTATAAGTGTTACATCGGGCGACACTCTACCTAGACCAGACCACACGCGGGCAAGATGGCAACCAAATGTCCGCAAATCCTTCCTGCGTATCCTCAATAGTCTCAAGTACTCTCCATAAATCCCAGGAATTTGCTAGTTAAGGTCCTTCAGACCGAACAAATATTCTTTCATTGAATTGTTTTCTAAAGTTTATCGTCCACCATCATAGCAAATAATCAATTAAGAACGAAGCCTATGTCCCTCACTCTTTTATTCAAAATTGGCTCAACAAATCCGATGGTCCCGTGCGCTAGACACACCCATCCTTAGCTTTCCTCCGCCACAGCATCGTCTCCGAATTTCACTGATTTTCCATCCTTCAAACTGTCAACATCCTTTTGACCGGGTTTACACCCTTAGATCAGTCACTTACTCAACTAATACATACGCACCAGCGTAACTATCTTCCTTACAAAGTTGTTGGAATAAACTGTGATTTTTAACTTGTTATATCAGTGTCATATTCAATTTAACTATCTCTATTATCCTAATCGAAATAGGGGATCGATCATTTCGTGGCGTCGATTATCTAATCGTAACGGGAATTTACGACTCCCGTTGACGAGCTTCCTCGCGATCGCGTCTCTCCGCGAGTGGTCGAAACAATGAGGATGGCCTATAGATAAATTTCCACAAAAAATCGCCTCATCTTGAAGATGTCCTAGTCAGAGAGCATGTTCAGTCAGGATAATATAATACAATTTATTTAGACTCGAGACATGGATCGCGAAGTCTTGACGATACAAATGAGACAATTCGAGAAACTCTAATCGACCATGTTCACTTTATCCATTGTTTCAGAACGAAAGGAGAGGAAAGAGTTGAGAATTCTTCGAAGGTCAGGGCGATCATCGTAATAGGTAGCTCGTAAATGAGGACAAACGCAAAGAAAACCTTGTAAGCAACCTGGTTATTAAATTTAACTTCCACCAATGTACTGGCTAATCGCATAAACAACGGAGCAATTTCAAAAAAAAAGAAAAGAAGAAAAACGAATCTGATGGCATTTTAAACATACTTATCGAAATTGTCCCAGTATTCTATATCATATTTTATATCCGGAAATAACTTTTGAAGCAATTACTTCAAGAAAAACTCTACATCTTTTCTTTTGTACACCCGTGACCTGGACACCGCTGTTACAAAGAAAATAGAATTTAGTGAAGCAAAAATATAAAAACTAGGAGAGGTCCATATTATTGTGCCATTGAATATAAATGTTATTTTGGGTTACAATGTCTAGAAATAAAAAAGCTATAAGTAGATTGTTATTGCTGTTTCTTGTAGCCTTCAGCTGGAGTTGCACACCAAGATTACCTTTTTTGCTCATGTCCTTTACTATAAATGTATGAACGTGCTCTTTATCATATTCTATCGTATTGTAACATTGAGAGAGTGAAGATCTAGATCAGCATACACTATACCTATACTTATTTCAATATATTTTCCTATTACAAATTCATCCACTCTTTCCTCTATCAGTAAATCTCAACAATAACTATAAAATGTAGAGTAAAATTTGTTTGTTTAAGGCTCGAAGAAATTTTTATTTCCACGACTGCCTGCGAGCATTACGAACGCAAACAGTGGAAAGTCCTCCTATTTCATCACGAGCAAAACTTTGGTGCTCCAGATTCAAGAATAGGAGAGCGTCGTGGAGGCAAGTTCCCACGGGATGGAAAGCTTTGTGTTAGCCCGTACGACCTTACGCACCGCGTGAAATTACATAGCGCTAGCAAACGCCTTGTGTCGGGCTTATAGAGTGCAGAAAACAGCCGCGCTTTGATGTTTCTTCCCTTTGACTTATTTCTCCGTTGGCCTTTCGTCTTTTCGTGACGAATCGATGTTCATCTTTGGAAACGCGGCCGAGAGAAAAAGAGAGGACAGATTAAACAAGGCCGAGCGCAATTGCCGAAGGAAAGAAAATTCTCGCCGTGACGAACGACAAGAACGGGGCAAGTTTTCCGCTCACGATTCTCACAGACTTCATTCCGATCTCTTTGGTCAGAAAATGCGTTCCAACCTGGTTGAAGGAGCTTCGAGATTGCTGTTACCTTCTTCGTGGATTGGCTCTCTGACGAATTAGATTGGTAAGTACCTTTCATTCCTGTCACGAGCTGCTTCTCCTCGCTCCTCCGCGTCGCTCTACACACTCCCATGGCGAGACAATCGCGGTCAACGCCACCAACATTCCCGGAAAAAATATAATAAACTCGCGTCGGGAGTGCCGTTGCTCGGATCTATTTCGTGCTAGTGTTCTTTGCCGGATATATCGCCGATTTGACCACGTGAATGTTGGTATTTTCCTCGTAAGACAAGTATTGTCGTGGGAATTGTACTTCCTTTCGTTTGTTTGATCGTGCACGTTCATTAAAAGCGAGTAATACAAGGGAAGCACGTGATTTTTACAGGGAAGAAATTTCAAAACTTAGTACGTCGTCGATACCAAAATTTCCGAGCCGTTTCAAACTTTCGAGGTTTATCGAGATTGTGTAATTATTTTGTTAAAAAATTATTTGATAAGCTGCGGGAGCACTTAGAAATATCTTCGACGGATATACTGAAAAATTTCTCAGTAGACTTAGACTATATATGGTCAAACAATCATGGTCAATGAATTATAGAACAATACTACTGAGAGCGTGGAAATTTCTAAGTAAATATAGACAGTATATAGCCAGACGAGTGTCAGCGATCTATTAAGCATTACTACTTGAACTTCATACAAATTTAATAGAAATAGATACTATATATTCAAACAAGCGCGATTAGGAATTTATTACTGAAGAATTTGTTTCAACTTCTAAATGGAAATAGACAATATATATCTAAATGGTGGTTAAACGAAAGGAATCAGTAAAAATGTATTTGTCGCGTTTATTTTCTGTCGTTGATCGCGTAGATGTTAATTTAAACTTTAAAATTTAGAAGTTTGGTTGGTTAAAACGTAGCAGCGAAAACAGAGATTCTGTAATTCATTCCTAGCTGTAACTATACAGCGTTGCATGCGTCGGTTGAATAATTAAGCGCGTACAATTCATTTCGCTCTAAGTCCACGGTCGTGATATTTTCAATTATTTATAATAATTATTTGTCAATTTTAACGTTGCAATAGCAGAACATCTCTCGGTAATCGAGATTCATTAGCGCTAGTTGCAGCCGTACACAGAGTTGTACATGTCGTTTGAATAATTAAATATATGTAATTCGTTTCGGCGCGCGCTTGCGACCACATTATCTGGAGGTTGTTATCGCGCGCACGCGTGCGTACGAGCGAGCGAGCGGCACACACGAATTTTTCCTTGGTATTTATGCACATGGGTATAAAATAAAGCAACCAGACGGCATGGTATAATGAGTAAAAAGCGCCGTTGAAGATGAAACATTAAAAATACTGCTGGCCGACGGTGACCCACTTGGACCGTATTTGAAAAGGGCGACAGATATTTCGTTCGAGAAAAGTACGAGCGGATGAAGCGCAATTAAGCGTATTTAATTACGATCGATGCGTTTGTCTAGCGTGAAAATATCACCGGGGAAAACTCTATTTCGGTTTAATTTCCCGACACCGAGTCGCGAAAGTAGACGCGTTCTCGGCGATCGCTGGCGGCCGCGTTAATTAACTCGTACTCATACGCGTACTAAAAATAATTCGTTTTGTCGCGACGAAACTCGAAGTTAATCAAACGATATTAGATCGAAGCACGCCGAGAGATTAAACGGATCAGCGCAGTGAAAACGGGCGCGAATGAAAATTACGCGGAAATTATGTAAAATAATGGGAAAGTACACGAGGAGGTAAAATTCTCGTCATCCGTCCGACTAATTTCGATTCGTGCTACCTGCTCGACAAAGCGACTCTTTGAGGAACACGAATAAAAAAAAAGAAGGGAATTCCTTTCGCACTTATTCTGTCGTCTTTTGATAGCCTACGGCTATTCACTAAAGACACTTTCGCCTTTCGTTCTTCAAATTCCGGAAAAAGCTACGTGAAAAACATTCCGCTCTTTCAATCTTCTCAACATTATTAAAAAACTGATTTCACGTCGACGACGACGCCCACGACGACGGTGGATACGAGCAAGAAAACGAGCGATACTCGAGAGTGGAGTCAAGATGACGAGACAGCCGCATTATCTCGCGGCACGAACGTAAACATTGACACGAATTTTTGCAAGCTTCGCCGTGGTGAACGACGCTGCGAAGGAAAATCGTGAGCGTGAACGAGGCGATGCAAGACGCAAGGGCTGCGGTACGTAAGTAACTCGGTTATGAGCCATCCATTACCTTGTTCAACTCCACCGGCAATGCTCTTACCCCTGGTTGGCTGGCCAAGACCCTCGCCTCCGTTATCGTCCCAACCCCCGCGTCGCATAACTCTCTGATGCCCTAAGTGCACCGGCGTGAAGGTCCCGCATACACTGTTTGCAGAGTTACCCTTCAACGGCGTCAAAGCAGCCTCTTCACCAGCCGACACGATGCCCACGTCCAACGGTATAATTCCACGAACAACCAGAAACAGCGCGGTATCCTTTTTGGCCTTTAACTACAGTAACCAGAACAACAAGGTTTTATGGAAGAAGGTTGAGAGAAACATTTTCACTTCGTGTCATTCTTGGATTATGTCTATATGGATTATGTCTTCCTGAATATTACACGTATCATTTAACTGCTTTTTTGTATTTGTTCTTAATTCGAAAAATTATTTCAAACGATAGAGACTTGGAATCGTGAACTAACGAGTATTGGTAATCGATAGATGATCGTTCCTTGACAATACATAGTATTAGATATATTCTACCTGTTACTCTGTATGATACTCTATTGGCACTCTGATTACTGTTCCTTTAAGTTTACACGAATAGTTGGTAAAAAAAATCTCTGCTACTCTGATTATGAGTGTTTGACCTAGAAACTGTCGAAGACTATAGGTGAGAGAAAAGCTAAAATCCTCGGAAAAGATTAAAGGGCGTGAAGAAGATCTTTAGCCGATCAATTTAAGCGATACCTTTCGTGTCAACGTTCATGTAATCAAGCTTGAAGCAACGAGCTGTGCAAGTTTCATGGAGCAACGGACTAGCGTGAAATATTCATGCGATACCCGGAGAATAGATCGGACATTCCGTGGGGAGATAAATTCAAGTCGAACATCGCAAGTCGCGGTCAGGTTGCCCTCGGTGCCCTCGGGGAGTTGGCTCATAAATCAAGATAACAAGCTGATTGATCAAGGAAATATAACGCGTCATTGATGAGAAGCGAAACCAAGAAATATTTCAGAAAAATAGCAACAGCTTTCAATTATTTTCCATACCAACTCGCTTTTTCCAAAATCTTTTCTTAGTTTTGAGATTTACAACGTTTTACGACCGCTGATTGTTTCGTCTGGAAAAATTCAAGCAATATTTGCTGTCGACCCTACAGTGCCCTTACATCATTGATCGTAATTATTTTTAGTCGTTTAATTTTTCATCGCGTTTATTGCTCTTCGAAAAACAAATTGCAGAGAGTTTACGTTTTAATGCGTTTAATTAGTTTCAGTTTAGAATTTATTCGGTTTCTCTAGGAGCTAATAGGTCGTTATTATTCCATTAAAGTAAGTTTCAGGCAACTTTGACGGGTCCCATTCTTTAGCCGTGATTTGTTTCACAGCCGGGTCCTCGCCGATATATTTCCGCGGAATCGGAGTTTTTCACGCGCAACAGTAATCGCAGAGTGGCTGAAAGCTACAGAATTGCAACCGTTCGATTTTTCCTAACTATTAAACGTTCCTAAATCGAGCGATCCGCTTCCCATTAGAAATTGCTGACCCCCAAACTATTCTCTTTAACCCTTTGCACTCCTATGTCGAGTGTGACTCAACATCAGTTTTTATCTCGGGAGCTCCTTTGTCGAGTCCCACTCGACATTCTTTCATGTCCACTTTTTTTGTGAAACGTGCGAAAGAAAACGAGGATTGCATCCTGGAAATTGTTTCAAGATACATCATACACTTAAAAATTACAAAATACAACAACAGTGTGAATAAAACTGGTATTTAAGTGAATTTGTTTCATCCTTTATTTATTTAAATTGTCTAATTTTTTAGTCAAAGTAAATTTCAAATAAAACAATTAAAAGCGTTGGGAGCTGCTGGTAACGAAATTGAAATAAAATTCGGAATACAAAGGGTTAACGGCGATCCGTTGCGCTTTGAATGTTTCGCGAATCTCCTACGATAGATTCTGAACTACAACGATTTTTCAAATATTGAAATAATTCCAGATATTTCAACATTAACAATAAACATCGGACTAGTGGAAAATATTGCAGATTCAAAAGTGGAATAATTTTTGCAATATCACAAAAATAAAAATAAAAATTAAATCTCAAAATATAATACCCAGAAGTGTGTAAACTTATAGCACAACTGATAGTGAATATTTTTATTTCGTGGAAAATCTATGAAAGATAAGAACTCGAAATATTTGCATAATTCGCGAGTACAATTCACCAAGTTAATGCACGGCTTTCCATTGTATCGCGGTGTGAATTACATTGCCCGCAAAACTCAGCTAACTTTCATCCGACAGATTAGTCGAAAAATTCCCCTCCGCGAGTTAAAGTGTAAGCTTTTCGGCAGACATTGTGCAACTCGATATTAATTCCTTTCAAAACGCGAAGTACATAAAAATAACCTGTTCACGTAGTGAAATGCTATTCTGTCACGGCGATTCGATGTATTTGATTCAAAAATTTGTTGTTTCACATGTTGCGTAGCTACAAGCTTTGCCACACAGTGTATGGAAGCGTGTGACAGGGTCGATATTATCCTGGCCACGATACGGCTAACAATTTTCTGCGAGAGTAATGGAAAACATCGACACTTATTGGTCATTTTAGCAACGATTCCCCCGTTTTTCACCGGTTGCAACCTGTTTTTCATATAGCCGAAACTGTCGTGTTACGCGATGACGAGCCATCGAAACGCGTGAAACGCCGGTTGTGCTTTTTTCCATACCCTATTGACATTAATTCTGCAAACGCTTTGTAGGATGCTAAACGTTGATCGGGAAAACGATACTGTATCAATGTATCGTTTATTGAAATGTAACAATGCATTATGATTAGACTGCGGATTTTTATGTATTTTAGAGACGCATAGAACGCACATAACATCCAAAAATGTATATAATATGTAAATATTTAGATGCTGAATAAGTGAGACAAATTTTTGCTTAAATCTTACCTTTTTAACCGCGTATATTTATATTTATGACATAATCGAGAATTTAAACAAATAATCGCATTGTATGATTACGAAGATACGAATACCTCTATGGTTCACTATTTATCACGATAGAGCTTCGAAAAATACTGGCCAATGGATATGTGCAAATCTTTACAGGTTCAAACTATTAATCAAACTCGCCCATAAGATACAACCAGGAACCCTGGAAGAACGAAGCAACCAGAACAGAATAGAAGAGTATCGAAGAGGAACAAAACGAGGATGGAAATGGAAATGGAGAGGAAAGTGACTGGGAATTGAACAAAGTGCGGAAAATGGATTACGCGTCAGATGAAGAACCAGCTGCGAACGAGTAGAGGAATGAAAGGGTGACAAGACAAGTTAGAGCGCGAGACACAACGAATCGCAGACGAAACGTGGTGAAAATTTGTGATACCGTCCCGTGTCAGAAAATTGGACGAAGCAAGAAGGGGGAGATCCTGAAAGACGAGATATAGATTTAGGAAGGTGCGAAAGAGAGAAGGAAAAATAACAGGAAGAGGCAGAGGGTAACTGTATAGGACCTTAAAAGGTTGCAAAGGAAAGGGTAACAACGAGAACGAGGGATGAGGTAAAGAAGTAACAGAAGGGGTTAAGAAGGAGTTAAAGCGTGGTGCGGAAAAAGAGAACCCCGAGGGAAAGGGACAGATAACGACGGATAGTTAGAAAAAGGGTGAAGGGCAAGAATTACGATGGAAAAAGGATAGAAAGCTGTGGATGGTGGAAAAAGGGGAATAGGTACAAAGAGAAAGGTGAGCGATTGGTACGAGAGAAAGGAAAGATTGAAAGAGAGGAGGACGGGATGGTGGAAAGGGGTTAGGTTAGGTAGGAAAGAGGAAAGTGACAGCGCGTCGGAAGAAATAAGCGGAAAATAGAGAAAAGCGGAGAGAGGCCATGATGGCAGTAGTATAGGTCGGCAATTTCTCGGACGCAGGAGCAAGAACTTTTAGCCCGTTAATTTTATGCAGACGGAGCTTCCTCTGGTTCTTCCTCCGCTATTCCTCCGTTCAATTCGACAAGGGTTCAGACCACGGGAAGGGTAAAACGGAACAGGAAAGAGCATGCTACGTGGAAAATGGCTGTGACCGCTAATCCAATCGGCTTTCGCGAGAATTAAGGCTGCTCTTTTCTAGCGTCGCGCGTGGATCCAATTTGGCACTTAGGTAATTAACGTCGCCTACGAGGCGGCCTGACAACGAACTTACGCGCGTAATTAACGCAGTCGCGTAGGCTTAAAGCGACATTGCATTAACGTACGGGTTCGACCTGTTCGTCCCGATGGATGCTGGATGTCGTGGATAGATGACGTGTTAGGATCTGTCTGAAAGGGTGACAACTACGAAACTTACGACAGGGTATTAGCTATCGACGTATGAAGACGTGAATGCTAAAATTTCTTTCAGTCAGCGTACTCCATCCGACTCTTAGTACGTAGAAGATAAAATTCGTTTGTCAAAAATAGGAATTTTGCGTATCATGCAACATCGGGGGAAAAATTCAAGGGACCCGGTAAAAATTTGTCTTCGCTTACGATGCGCACATACTCGCACGCCTGCCGCGAATTTCCTGCGGATTATTCCGGATTAAGCGACCAACTTTTAATTGCATTGTATTTTGCGATGGAATGTTTAATCAGCGGCGGAAAACGCGGAACAACGGCACACTTTTCATCGACGCTCGGTAATGCGCTTAGCCGAAAGTAATCAGAAAGCAGGACGTGCGTTTTCGTCGGCTTTTTCGCCGGTTGCTTGCAACTGAACACTGTATAAAGCAGTGTGCAAACTGGCGTCGAACCACCGAATTTTCTATGGAGAATCCCAGCGAAAAAAGAAAGCCGGGTATTTGATGAGAAACCACTGGCTGTTATCGTTCATAACTAACTGGTGAATTGCTGTTGAATACCGGGATTGGGAGAAATTATAAACCGTGTGGATATTAATTACGTGCAAAATTGCTTGTACAATGATTTCTGGTAATCCGAGACGGAGAAATAATCCGTAAATATAAGTTGAATTTATATGCACTGGCTGTTCGTAAGTATTAGCATATCTGCATTTTATACGTGTGACAACAGGTTCAGATAATGGAAATAATTTTTATGGCAAACACATTGTTCTCAAATAATTCTCTAATGTAAACTTCGTTAAACAAATGTTGAACGATTTAAATACAAAAATCCAGAGAAGTTTATATATTCAACATTTGTAATTAAATAACAGCAAATACGACAGAAGCATTAATAATTCGAATGTCAGAATTGGTTAAAATAATGGTCTAAAAACGCAATAAATGTAAACAAGAAAAATTTAATCTTATTAAAGATTAAAGATAAAATTTGCCTTAAAACGTTCAATATATGGATTCTTTGCTTACCTAAGATTATATTCATAATCTCTGTTTGATCTAGGATTATAAGAGAGGCTATAATTCAAGCTTTTACCAACTCCCTAACGATATTTCAAGTTTATCTTATTTTCTGTAAACGTGCCACTGTGATACTTATGAAGGGAGGTGTACGCGTATTCTCATGCATCAGTGTTGCACGCAGAAAAGTAATTCGTTTTCAGATAAGAAACTTTTTGACAAGCTACCGATATGTTGTATCCGCCAGTGATTCTGTTATTGACCTAAGAGGAGCATCGTGCTTCTTGTTTGCTCTAAGGATCCCTGCCGGTGTATGTTACAGGAAAGGACACAAAAGAGAACGTCAAACAGGCTAAAATATTTCTCCAACTTCCTGTCGATAGTCGAACCTTTCTACTTTTCTTTCAACTTGAATTTCCACGAGTCAACTTATACCCTCTTACTGTCACATTTTCAAAACGATCACAAAGAGATCGACATTGAATACAGACAGCTTTCCTTGCCGATACAGATTCTTCTCGAATAAACTCGTAATTTTGTTCAGATCCTTTCGTCAACACGTAACCACGTCCGAAACTTTTACCCTTGTCGAGTGTTATAAGTGATCGATTTGGTGTAGAATGAGGCGTGCGAATTTGCAGTAGATCTTCATCAAACACACAGCATGACTCAAACTTCTGGGCTACATCGTTCACGTCGCGCCATGGGCTAAATGTAACGCGATAACACGCACTTTCTGTACATCACAATTAGCCAGTTTATTGAAATCGGTTCGAACTTTTAACAACGTCTATCACATTTCAGTTTGGATATTAATTTGCTCGAGGAATCTAAGACTCTAGGAAGAAGAAGAAGAATCTGACGAACTCAATACATCGCAGTAACGAAGTATGTGTCTATAGAGGTTCTTATGAGTGTATGTCTTGCAGTTTTTGAATAATTCATTCGAATACGCATCCACAGCAACCGTAGCCTCAACTTTGATCGATCGTCGCTTTACGCTTTGAACTTTACGCTTGAAACAACCAACCGATCTGCGAACGGAGATTGTATAACGCGTAACAGGAGCGACGCAGTTCGGTCTCGGTCCGGTCGGACGTCGCGACGCTGCATAATTAAGATTTCTTTATCATCGCATTTGAATGCAAGAATGCCCGACCGCTGGGCCCTTTTGTTCGTACACACGGCCAGAGAGTGGCGTTATCTCGCGGCCTCTAAATTTTCCTGAGTTACAATCGCGAATTCAGTCGGGCCCCTCGTTAATTAGCGACCGAAAGAAGAATCGCCGGAGGACTCGTAAATCAAGAACAATGCCGGGAAATAGCACGGCCGACGGGGATGGCTGCGAGCCTCCGCCAACGCCAGAATATCCCCACTGTCTCCACCCCTCTTTTTCTCGCAGTTTCCCCATCTCCGCCCTCTCTGCTTTTCTCTTCCTCACCTTGGCAACTGGTAACGCGAGTTTAGCCAGGAGAAAAAAATTCCTTTTCCGTGGAAACACGGTCGACGCATCACCAACCAAGACGATTCGAAGGTCGCGTAGCATTTTTGGGTTCGCATAAAATTTAACGGGAGCTTTCATTTCCACGTAATCGGCCGATTCGATTCTTCCGTTCGCCCAGACCCCTCTGATCAACCAGAATAATCCGGCCGGACAATGACAGGGATTTTACGAGCTGGAAAGCAGCCGGAAACCGTGGGTCAAACGAAAATCTACCGATTTCTAACCGAATCCAGTGAAAACGCGAAACAAGCAATTTTTTCCAGAATATTTCGCATGTGCGGTTAGAGTGACACGGTGCAACGTTGAAACGGTCATCTGAAGTTCAATTTTTCGCCTCCTTCCAAAAATAACTGGCCATTCTCTCCTCTTTTTGTATTTTGCAAGCGACGAGATTTTTACCTTTAGGATTGTATTTGTTAGGACAAAGTTAGTTCAGGGAAGATATACGAATTTTCCAAATTCAAAAAGTGGAAGGTGTAAAATATTGTATAAAAAACTCAAAATTCACTCAGTAGGATTTTCTATTCGGTAAGAGAAATGTATTTTTACTGCACGCGAATTTTAATTTATTTCCGTATTTCCGAATAAAACTTTCTATCGAGAATGCCTGTTTGGTAAGAACACTGTGATACATCGATCAAGTTATTTATTATTTATAAGCTCCGAATAAAATTTTTGTACATAAATCTTTCTTATTTCTTTTGAGATAAAAATTGAACTGCATAAGAAGCGTCCATATATTTTTCAAATTCCGAAGTGTAACTTTCTTTTGTACGATTCGAGAACTTGATAAACATTGCGTTTCGAACTTTCACAGAAGTTGGAAAAATTATACAGAATCGCAATGGTTTCGTTCATTCTCTCGATATTCTTTCCGACCAATGCACGAAAACTCGTTTCCAGCGACATTTTACAATACACGTTTACAGCACCGGACTGGTCGGTTATGATTCAACGTATTCGGTTCAGTCATCAAAACGAACTCGATTTCCCGCGTAATCGAAATTCCATTTTTTGTTCGAGAAAAATTCAAAACGTTAATGAACAGTGCATGTACATTTCCATTTGATTCCTTTTTTCCTTTCGAAAGATACGTTTGAAGATCACACGGGAAAAACGGGACAAATCAAGTTTTACATTTGTTTTTACAGAGAAACAGTTTAAAAATCTAATAAGTCATAAGATGAATTGACGTTAATCCTGTGTTACCAAAATTGCTCTTTTATTTGACCAAACACAGTATACTTTCCTACATTCTTCATACTTTTAAGAACATCACTCGTAAAATATTAGAACAGCGAAAATATTCAAATCTCGTATATACAAACAGTTATTCATTGGCTTGTACAAAATTCGTCAAAATATATTCTTTCTTAGTCATGCAGTGACATCAAAATAAAAAAATTAATTAGGGCTTTTTTATTACTTTTTTTACCTACGATCTACAAATATTACTATATTTTTCTGTGAACATTCTTTGCTTGATTTTTAATATTGGCGTCAATTTAATTATTTAATTAATATAATGTGCAGAAAAGGAACGCGCATATAGTTGTGAGATGTTCGCACGAAACGGTGTTTGAGCAACGTTGTTCAAGCGCCACTTATACTGCGCAAGATTGATGACTGCTTTGGGATTCAATTTGCGTGTCGTTTAATTACGGGGAAGTTCAGGAGATGTGTTGCTGCAGCAGCGATCGTGGAATTCCGTGGTACGTTTTAAACTACCTTTTGCGTCATTGAATTAACGTATACCTCGGTGCCATCTTTAAAATTATTTTCTTCAATTTACACAGTCCCCCGACACTCTATTACGTTGTTAAGGTTTTTGTTTGGAAACTCGGCATTATCTTTCGAAGAATCTCGAGTTTCCTATCAAATAACTGATGAGAAATCTTTTTACTCAATTTGCAATATATTATCCTTAAGATCGAAGAACCGAGACCCTCTTGAAACATTGCATTAACATTATTAGTGAAATTTTACGAGCCGAGAAATATAGTCAGCAAGAACAAGTTTTCAGTAGATTGCAAAAGAATCCTGATCAAATATCGAACAACTTGAAACCTCTTACATAATTCCATTAACAATGTTCGTGGAATTTTTCATGCCACAAATTGTCAATTCTGAAAAATATTCTTACACAACGATACCAAATTTGTTAATAAATAAAACGAAGTTTCACAACGAAATTTTACAATCAAGCTATCTGAGAAGAGTACTTTGACAATTTAATGTGCAACCACGTATTAAAAACTACTGTACAGATCATCCGATTAGCCTGTTCAACGAAAAATTGTAAAATTATGATAGTGAAGTTTATAACCTGTAACCTGTCACTTGTCAGTTCACCAATATTATTAGTTGGTAAATTGTTGCACAGGAAGACCCTGGACGTTACAAGAGCACGAAGTTAATTTGGCCGACGTAATTCCCGGTAGATCTCGAACAAGTCGAACAGTGGACGATCAAGAGTCGGAGATACGCGCAATTAGCATCGCGCCTAGAATGCCCAGACGGTACTGCATTATTTGTACCGTATGGAAGAAGAGGATATCGGGAGTAAAGGACAAGTAGGGTTCATGGTGAAATGCACATCGATCCGACCGCAGTTGGATTGCCAAACCGCCGACTGCATTGCAGCCCGTCCATCGGGTAGTCCGCGTCGACGCTCGTGCCGTGCTCGCGCCATGGGAAATTTAATTTCCCAGGCTACGGCTCTCGGATACACAAGCGCCGCCGGCTATGATCGCCCCCTCCTCTCGCTCTGCTGCGGCCTGCGCGCGCCAATATTCCACCGAAACACGCGAAAAGCGCACAGCCCGTGATTTCGGCCGAGACCGCTCGGTTTCGCCTGGCGAAAAACTCTCTAATGGATGACCGGCCCGTTTCAAAGCTACGGTTACATTGTTTGCGTGGGGGATGATCGCGTGTAATTGTCCGAAAATGAGATCTACGATTCCGTTTCGCGTTACATTGAGGCTGAAAGTAACTAAATATTTGATTAAGAGAACAAACGAGAAAATGCATAGTGGTTCCGCATGGGAACATAAAATTGTATAATCAACGTTGCTTTTCTCCGTGTTCCATTACGTGTCGTCTTTTTTCTACTTTTGGTCAAATGAAAAATAAAAAATGGATTGAAGAATAGGATAGCAGTACGAGGTTACCAGGAAGCAGACTGCAACGCCCTTTTGTATCGGCTGCCTGTAACAAGCAGCGAAACGCGCGTCGAATGTCACGTACGGTGAATTTGCAAAAGCAACGAGGACACGGTTGATCCTGTGAAGCCGTTGATAACACAGATTCTGGAACGAGCTTGCGACGCTACCCTCACAGAGGGCGAGGTGTTCACGTTTCGTTAGGGGTGGTTTCGGCTGTTGGATCGATAAAAGCTGTGTTTGAATTTCGCGCGGAACTTCGTCCACTCTTGGCTGCAGCCGATTAAACATTTACCTTGGAATAATGTATCGCTTTTACTTTTCCAACTTATTGTTGGACAAGTATGTTTCGAGCAAGCACATCGAACGAGATTAAATTTGTACAGTGTGCAAGAAAATCGAAGCTAGCAGAAGTGGTTATCGACTTTTCGCATGTACATAAGTAAGTACATAAGAACTAAGTTCGTACGCGTCAAAATAACTGTTAACAATTGATCTTTTCCCCGCGGAAACTCGTAGACGGTGGAAAAATGGGAAACATGAGGGAACTGGTTAATTTAATGAAGGCCGCGGAAAAGAGAGGGATTAATGAACTTCACCAGAATTTTACGATCGCGGTGGCTCGACCCTACAAATGAATTAAATTACAATTACCATCCCCTCCCAACCTAACCCTCTTTCTGTGGTCCCTTATCGACTCGGTTCTTAATTCAATTGCGAGAAGTGGCCCAGATGAAAAACGACGAACCGAGCAGCGTTAAAATAACCATCTATCCCTCGCTGGCCCTTGGTAATTGCGTTCCACCCGGTGTATTATGCAATACGATCGTGTCACTCCACGATGGAATCCAGGAGATAATTCGATTTTTGTGGCCCTTGCGTCACAAAAGAGGCCTGATGTTTCATATCGTTGAAATTACTTTAACCTCTTTGATAGAAGGCCTTCCCTGGAAACTTTCGAATTCCGAAATACGAGCGATTTTTTCTTCTAGTTAAAACAGATGTTAGTTAGTGGCAAGTTTGTGAAAGATTTCTTGTTAATAGATTTAATAAATGCTATTATCTCGCATATGCAAAAATTCAGCCCTGAAAAAAATTAAACCGGATTCAACTAGATTACGGTAATCTGAAAGAAGAGAAAGGAAATGTTCAGTTTATATTTCTTTGAATAGGATTCATGTAACCGAATGAAAGGAAACAGCCGTCAGTTGGCCATGTCAGAAAGGAAACGCAGGGTGTACGGTATAAAGAGGCTAGCGGAGAATATAAAATGTACGAGAGGATAGTTATATACCAGTGGATATTCAGATTGCAGAGACAGGATGACGAAACAACTTTCATGATTAAAAATACACACGAAATATGCAGCTTGCAAATACACAGCTTGCAAATTAATTCCTGCGTCGTGTAAATTAATTCGTTTTACCAATATTATCATGTATTAATATCGCAGCGCTCATCATGGAAAATACAGAAATCCTTGTTTTATAAAATAGATAGATGTACTCTCAAAATACCCTCAAGATATACCTTGGATGTGTTGCAACTTTAATATCTCCATTTCGAAAGGAAATATTGCGATGAAATATAAATTTTGAACACACCGCGATCAAATATTAGTATTACAGAATATTACGAAATAGTCAGACATTAGAGTAATTTTTGCCAAATTGCATATATTATACATATACATATCTCAAAGACAACCAAGATGGAGCGATATTGCAGTGTTATTAAAATACTCGATAGAATTCAGTTGCGTATTTCGTTAACGTAATACGTAGAAACTGTCGGTAGAATCATGATTGTCTTTTTATAAAACTCTGACGTCCAATTACATCTCTGGATAAAAAGTGGAAGCGTTATTACTATCGAGAGTTCGGAAGAAACTTAAAAACTGCTCATCGGTTACCGATCCGCCTGTTAACGAGACTTCGTTCACCGTTGAAGGAAAAAGAGCTTCGTCGGTCTTTGATGCGACTGTGACGGGAACTAGCTGGAACATTCGATAACTTACGTCAGCGACTCGATCCCTCGTTGGTTACTTTCGGCTATCCTGTGTATAAGATTGCCGCTGTCCGAGCGGCGAACTCGATTCTTGACAGATTGCTCTTTTCCAGCTTCGAGATTACACCTATGACATCGAAGGAAGCGTAAGTCGTCGAAGAACGGCTGATGACCTGAAGTTTTTCCAAAGAAATCGACGATGCTGCACATAGGCTCTGTCTACCGAGGTGAAATACGAACTGGAGAGTTCTAAAACAGCTACGTCGACAAGTCCAAAATAAGTTTGTTAATAATAAATGAAATTTGTTAATAAACTTGTTTATCAGTTTAAAACAAAAGCAGATTTTAGCGTAATGTGCTTTGGGCATACAATTTATTCATTGTATTCGGAATAAAATTGGCGCGATTATTGGTTTAATCATCTCATAACTGTAAATATATAAGCATATCGAATTTTGAGGTGAATTAAATTTGTATAGTTGGCAAAATACCTCATTAGTCAGAATTAACAGTATTATTTCGTAGAAACAACATCGTCGTTAGCGTTAATTTATGAATGATTTGAAATAATAACTCACTTAAATGGCTTTATTGTATTAAAAATATTATAATGATCCGAATTTGAAACGGAGTGAATCTATATGATCAATAAAATAATTCGTGCGATCGACGTAAAATCACTTTCAAAATCAAAGCGTTGAGAAAATTTTCAATGCGAAGAAAATTTCAATTGCGGAAGAACGAAAAATTCTTCTGAATTGATAAATCTAATATTAAAAATATTATCCTTAAAGATATCCGCAGAACCAAGTAAAGATAAAAAGAGTTCAAAAGAAGTAGCGAAAAAAGGACTTTCAAAGGTAGAGAAAATCCTCAAAATAGTTGAAAAAGGGAACGAAAAGACTAAAAGGGAATTTAAAGTGTAAAAAAGATATACAAAATAAAAAAAAAAAAAAACAAAAAAATCAAGTATGAGAGGGAGACAGAGAGAGAGAGAGAAACCAACTTCAAAGGGAAAAAGTTGACCCCAAAAAAATGTAAAAGTGAAAAAAATGAACGTGTATAAAAAATCTAACAAAGTTTCACTGTTCTAGCGTAATAGGTTTAGTAGAAATTACTAATGCATGAGTGTTGTACCGAACAAGGCAAAAGTGTAGAAACAATACGTATGTAGTATAAGACAAAACACCAACACGAATAGTTGAAAGCTTTTCAGGATCGTGACAATGGAAGTTGCGAACCAAACAATTCAATATCCGAGTGCGAGATTCTCTTGACTGGCGTAATTAACGTGATCAACTTGTTGGAACAAACGCATCCATGATTTTTTAATGACGGTTCCAGTAACATGCTACATACACGACACATCGGTACCATTGATTTGAATAGTATAACGATGTTCAATAACGTTTAACGTCCACTTCGTTCTGACTGATTTGGTGATAAAGTTGCCATTAATAATAGACAAATAGCATGGAATTTTAATGAAATCGTTCATTATTTGTCATTATTATCGTCCAGATGTTGGAGGTATATACGTATATACAATATATATTTCAAATTTTGTAATTTCTCAATAAAGTACATTTCCCAACGAATAATGAGAATCAATTTGAAAAAAAATTATGATATCGTCGATTTGATACAGGCGTGACATTTTAAAAAGCGTTAATTTTGAGAAATTTCCGGGAATGAATTATAAAGAAGAATTAAATTTGCGAAAGTTGATTATACAGCAGAAGAATTGTTAATTTCAGAATGTTAATTATAATAAAGAGAAACTTGCGAAAATTAATTATGAGGAGGACAGAATTATTAATTCGAAAAAATTAATTACAAAGAAGAAGAATTATCATTATCGCCTTTCTAATTCATCAACAATATAATATTTCCAAATTCGTATAAAAGTTTCAGAATATTATTGCGAATGTAAGTCAAGTCGGGAAATGAAACTGCTTAAAATGGACGGCCGATCGCGGAAGGACAATATTTCGCTGCGAAGGAGGCGTTGTTACCATCGGGCCGAACCTCTTCCATTAATTGCCGAACTGGTCACTTGGCAAAATTAAAGGGCCATTAAACGTACACGTAGGACTTACACGGACACTCCTTCTGACCGACTGCCGCGAGTATTTCTGCTTGGCTGTGCCTTACATTCTTTCCAAATGCATTTGGAACGTGACCAGTATCAAATTGCTGGACACGAAGGTGCTTGAATCACAGCCTTGCGGCACGAACCTTGGCTATTGTAAGCGCCACGGAACGAGAAAATCTCCTCCGCCAAGAAAAGGGAAATTAATACCAATCATTATCGTGTTTTCCCGCGATATAATGCGCGATGCAACGCGCGCAGACCAAGCAGATATTCATCAACGAGCAAAGAAGTTTCCGTTTTGCTCAGCCATGCAATTACGTGGACGACCAAACGTGCGAATATACGTCATTAACTGTAACGACTTCACAGAAAAGGCTTTCTCTGCGAAGGAACTAAAAAATGTCGAGCTTATGCATTCTAATTGTCGACAAACGTAATACACAAAATTTTCATATTACGAAATTTCATTGTATAGAGGATACAGCATGTTGATTAGATACCTGGATATTTCGTTATTTTTACTGGAGTTTGTTGACGTATAATAAAGCCAGAAAAGCCGTAGAACCACATCATCTTAGCAGACATTTTGTCTCCATCACGAGATTGACGTTATTCCCGGCAGCACAGAGCTTAAAACTGGGTCACCGTGATATGTCCATTACTTATTCCATAAGTAGCTTACCGAGATGCGGCGTGGTTCGACGTCAAACTTGAAATTTTGTTAGTAACCAGTACTTCCATCAACTTTGATGCGCGACTATCTTACCGTGCTGGAACTTTTACCCCTCGCAGACATCTTTTAAATTAAGTCCGAGCCGGTATCTAGCGCGGAAAAAATCTTTTTCTACCAAGAGCTGCATACGGACATTTCGCGGTTCAATTTTTACTGTTGAAAGTGTACGAAATAAATTGTGTATGTATGTGTGTGTATACATATAGGGCGGTAGGACTAGGTTTATAATGGCCATTTAATAGTTGAGATACAGGAACAATCGAGAAAAAACTAAAATCAATCGATCGCTTGGAATTACTAAATCAAAGTAATCAATCTAGGCCCAGTTCCAAATAATTGGTGGTTATTGACATACTTTTCCCTCGTATGCATGGTATAGCGGAATTTACCAGCAAGCTACGTGACGATCAAAATAGTTAGCCTGCATAAAATGGATTGCGGTACAATATGAGTTTAGGTTCTTTTTCCCAAGTGACTAATACCAAGCGAACACGAATGACTAACTAAACTTTGTCATCCAAATATCTACACGCAATTTTGTTTTTACACAATGATAGATAGATAGATTCCTGAGGAACACAGTGCCTATGAAACAAAATTATTAAAATCACCTTTTAATCAGTTTCCTCGTGCAAATAGTCCACTATATGGCGCGATACGTCAACAACTTTCACTGTGGTCTCGAAGCAGCCAAAATTCTGTCATGTTTGACGCTAGAGAACCTATGTAACGAGTCATTGCAAAACCGCGAAAGCCGGAAACGTCGCTAAAGAAGCAATAAGTCGGGCCATCGACTCCACAGATATACGTAGGTAAATGTTCACAGAAGGTTGCACTTAGAGCGACGGTACAGTGAAACGAAGATAGTCGGACGAGGAAGAAAGTACATATACGCGGGGAAAGACGCCATTCTCTCGATTACTCGGTGCGTCAACGTGACATTTAATCTCGCGCAAGAGCTATTGACATTTCGATGGCCGACCTACCGGGGTATCTGGTATTTGCGTTTCCGGCGTGCATGCCGCGCTCGAGAGGATCGTCCCGGCAGAACGAACGCGCACAATGAATCGCGTGAATCACTTCCGAGTATTTAATTATTCAGTTCACGTGTTGGCAAACAGAACCGGCCGGTTTACAGCAATCTCCGTGATCGTTTTTCACCAGCATTGTCGAGGCAGAGGGGATTTGTCCGTTGGTAGTTATCAATTGGCCGAGTCTGGTTACGCGTGTTATTGTTCGATTTCACGCTCGGTGGGAAATTATGCCCGGTTGAAATATGCTACCACGGTACCAGCACCGCGTTGCAAACCACGATTCTTCGTCGTCGAGTTTATCTCGCCGGAAAGAATCGGTGTAATTGCTCGACCGAGTTTTCACCTTCTTTGGCGCAGTCCGCCTGAACTTGATGTTGAAATGTTTAATGTAGCGGCTAAGTAGGGAAACTGAATTGCAAATGTCAGACAGGCCAGATGTCGTCTTTGGTGTTTACTGTTGGATACCGCGTCGACATTGCAGGAAATTTTCAAAAGAAAATATAGCGAGGTTTCTTATTTCCGATTGTCTGCGTATTGTTCATGCACGTAATTCTCTGTTAGTAACAAATAACTTATACTATTACAAATATGTGTGAATTTAAGTGTTGAGTTGGTAGAGAAGTTTCGTCTTTTGACAGCCCATTTATTTTGTTATATACTGTACGTTATAGAATTATTTATTACGTACTTTTTCAAAATATTGTTTGACAAATATTGTTTCCAATTGATCATTAAAAGTATCCACACACGATTAATAAAATAAAGCGATCCAAAATAGAATGAAGATGTTATTTGGTAGACAGATATCTGGATTTTGTGACACATTTTCTTCATTTCAATATTTAAGTGTATGTTTTAAAAATCCGGTTGTTACAATATCCGACGAATCCATTATATATTCAGACATTTTTGTCTCCCTATTAGTTCGGATATGGAGGGCTCAGCTGTACTTTGTCCTTTGTCTAGCTCGTTTGATCTTTAGAAACGTGCCAGTAGTAAATAAAAATGTCATTCGTCTGTCGAGACACGAGTGAAAATCACGATGAAACGGGGCAGAAACGAGCTCCTTTTTCCGGCCATCTTCCAGCACCCGTCAAGCCAAACTTTTCATCGGCGGAGGAACGTGCACGCGTAGCTACAGGTTCCCGATTAATCGGAGCGTCGAGCAAATACTCCCCCGGGTGCTCTTTCGTTCTCCGTCGAGTGTTCCGCGCCGCGATCGAGTATAAAACGGCGGGTTTCACGAGCTTCGAAGCTTTGCTTCTGCCGCGTTGGTTTCATTTCTCACGCCACCGGTTGTCCCCGTTTTTCGTTTCCAAGTAGTCTAGACCCAGCGGCGGTAGGAATATTCTCGCGGATCTCGAATTAATGGGGAAAAATCGCGGTCTGCTACTCGTAAATCATCCCTGAACCTGGTGGTGGATTTGTGATTTTCGACGTTACGATTTCAGAATAGACTGTGAAAATTTCATAAGACGTCAGGCCGAGTCACGCTCGTAGCCACGATTTTTAGAAGATGTTTAAGCGTTAGACCTCGTGATTAAGTTTTGTGCGATTGGAATTCCCAAAGGAATTTCATTTGCTATCTGGCGTCGGCACCTTCCGTCTCAAGGGTACGTTAATTCTTGATTGGATTCCCTTGGTTCCATTCGTTCCTTGTTCCGTGCTCTCGGAAACATTTCTTTCAACGAAATAATGTCCACGAAGGGCATTGACAAAGCTTTGATCTTCGGATCCAATGGAGCGAGGAGCCACACGATAAAATACTTATTTGAATAATAGTACATTTCAATTGCACGTTACGGCAGCTCGTCTTTTCGACGTCTCGCACAAAAATTCTCTCGTTTATCAACCACACCGTACTTTTATAGACTTTTATAGACAACACTAAATCGTTCTTCATCCATCCTCGATTATATATGTAGTAACTTAATGGGTCTTAGAGGAAGGACAAGTAATGATGTTTTAGTTTAACAAGCAATACTCGATACAACGAACTGATTACAATATCGTCGCACGTCTTATTATCATACTCGGCTCTCAACTTCCCGATTCATACTCTCCGGCTTCTGCACTCACTCTCACTTCTCAACTCATTCTGTACGACTTCTCAACTAACACTGTACGACTTCTAACTAACTCTGTCTCTAGCATCCCTTTGTCCTTTTTCGCTCCACCACGCATGTGTTCCGCAAACACCCGTGGCCAGAGTTACGTAGGCCTTTTCTACGAAACTATTCACTTGAAAGGACCGACGACACATTGATGGACTGAACGACGCCTCGGCTCTCGCGACACTGTTTATGGTTCGACCGATATCTTAGGCCTTTTTGTCCACGATACTACATGTATTATTCGTAACTCTGTCACATTCAAGTTTATAGTCGCTCGTTATATCATAATTTCAACTAACGCACTCTTGCTATTACAAAATTACATTGTTTCTAAATTAAAAGATTAAATCCAAAATTCTTCGACCATTAAAAAGAAGAAAGAGTTACCTTTCTTTTAAATTCCAGCTCTATTCAGATACTCGCCAGCTATTCATTGTATGGGTTCGTGAGAAATTAGGTAAAAAGAAATGGTTAATAGGCATCGTTCGTGCTCGTTTTTGTCGGACATTGTCTTGCCGCGGCTTGCTACTTCTTTCTACGTCAGTGAACGACGAAACACATCGGCAAAGTGGCTGACTCGGACCAAGGGGAGAGTTTGCAGGCGAACTTCTTCGCAATTAAGCCGATTACGCCGGGACACCGATTGACTAGATAAAGCTCGGTGTCGAACTTTTTCTCGTATTGTTTCCGGGAGCTGATTGTTTCGGAAACGATCACTTTCCTCTTTGCTTTTAATACGATCGAAACGATCTCACACTTTTTTTCTTCCTTCTTTCCAGCATCGCCTTTGATATTTAATCCACTTAGGTTACTGTTTGATTCGATACGTTATACTATATACAGGATATTCCAGGGTTGACGACACCTAAATTTCGTCGGTACAGTCTATGGGTGTAGTAAAACAAAGAAAGCCATGTATACGTAGATTATTAGATAGAACCACGTATAATCGATAAGTGTTCAAACTTAATTTTTTCAAGGATCAACTCCCCAATACAATTTCGTTATTCTCGAGTTTTCTCTTATTTGAAACCGGGTAGATTATATCTAACCACGAATGTGCCACAAATTTAAGACTACGATGAATATAATTTGTACATGTATCTCTATCTTCCTTTACATCGCATGATCTGCCGCTCACGTTATGAAACGTATTCACGCAGTCACGCACGATCCTTTCACAACCTTCCATTGTCAGTGATAATTTAATTGATACCTTGTGCCCGATTTCTTTCAGCCGCACGGCTCATTCACTGTATCCATACATTGAAGGCGCATCCAAGTTGCCGGTTGCTCGCTCGCGCGAGTGCAACACGCTAGGCACACGCACCTTCGTCTTCCGTGCCTTTCATTAGCGGTGAAAAGCATCCGCCGTCGACGCCATAGAGGATTCTGCAATTACTCTTAGATGGTAAGTGCTCGGTGCAATAACGAGTACTTATCCCATATATACGCGTGTAAAGACCCACGGAGAAAGCAAAGTTCAGAGGGGCTGCTTTGAAGCGACGCAGCTCGTCGACGACGGCAAAGGAAAAATACCACGACAATTCTTCGCTTTGACGAGTTCTCCTGTGGTCGATTCTCTCTCTCTCTCTCTCTCTCTCTCTCTCTCTCTCTCTCTCTCTCTCTTTCTCGCGTAAGACTCGCTCCGGTGAAAGTGGTCTGTCTTCCGAAAATGTTGAATCATACGGATCGCGAGCCACCACCCCGCTCTAAGACTGCTTCCTTTCCTTCGTTTTTCGCTAGTTCGCCTTCCGTTTGATCAGCCACGGCTTTTTGTGGGTTTTGCGCGCGGGAAGAAACAACATGGTATACGTTTGTGCTTCAATTACACAGGATTCCTCTTCATTACTTAACGAGGCAGTCAATCAGCGAAATGAAACAACCCTGTACTCTCTGGCTTATTATACCACAGACACGTCGTAGCTCTTGACATGATTCCTATCTTTAACTTTTTAAATCCTGAATTATCTTAGCGTTGCTGATTTTCATTTCATATTTACTTCTAGTACTTCAAAGTTATTCAAGCTTTGCAGTTTCCAGGTAGAAATATTTTTTACTGTCATTACGATAGAACTGCATATAGCGGTATAGCGGTATATGTCTAGGAAACATGAAACTCATATAATTCATCTCACTGTACAGTATATTGTGGAAAATTAATTATGGCAGTACGTACAAAATTATAATTTAGTTTGTGTAATTAAATACGATATCTGTGATTAGCGGTACCACATTATAGCATCTTGGAGGATTTAAAAGAAACAATGTCTATAAATTTTAGTCGAATTTTAAACACATTTGGTTCACTGGAAGTAGTATATTCCATTATGCGTAATAAAAGTTATATTTTAACGTAAGTGGTTCTGTAAAGTATCAAGACATAACAAGTTAAAAAACTTGATTGTAAAATAAATATTATTCGGTAGGGAAAGAGGTAGTCAAAGACGTACAAAGAGGTACAAAGACATCCATGTCCAAGGGATACAATTTAATTGCAAAGTATAATTAAAAAAACGAGAAGGCTGTGACGGTAAGGTGAGTATTCATAGATAGAAAGGTAGTAGAAACGAAGAGTTAAAGGGGGAAGTTGGAACAGGTTATCGGGTAAGCGGTTTTTACGCTCATATATCCTTCCTTTCGGATGGTATTGAGAAAGAATGGTAATTAAACGAGGTTTCGCGGCCTTTGTAAACCTGTAGACCAGCTCATAAGCACCGTTCTAGTTAGGTCAAAAGTTTTGATTTCATTCTGTGCATCAAAGGGGACTGGAAATGTCAACAGTCCTTCTACTTTCATTTGGATCGATCAAATACCTTTTTTAAATGGAAATTATTATAACCTATTATTAAAGTATTTTACACATTATTAAATTTCATATGAGGTATCAAGTCTATCGATTTACGAATATATTCGATTTTATTCGCTATGGCTGCCGTTGAGGCTCGAATTACTGATCGCCGGCCTGTCTGACTACGAACGTCTATTACCACTGATGGGCCGACCGCGAATATATAACAAGCGCTTATAATTGCCACCGTAATTATTATCTCGTTCCCAAATAATATTAAACAAGATTTGTCCAATTGAATTAAACATACTTCTAAACAACTATTAACCATGTCAAGGAATGCAGAAAAATAAAACAAATGTGGACAAATAATTCATGGATAATGAAAATCTGAGTGGTTGATAAAGGAAGAGTGAGATTTAAGCGTTTGAGAGAAACATCGAGCGAATGGAACAGCTCGATGAGCTTCGAACTTAGGGAAATGAAAACCTACTGTGCGAGATTACGAGGCGAGACGAACTCAAAGGCCATGGAAATCTCGCGGATGGAAAGAACCGTTCTCGAACTTCTGCCCTACTCCTCTTCGGTCGTGCGAACGAGATACGGGAATGTGAAGTTTTCCATGAAAGTTTACTGGAAAGGGGGGCTATGAAATTCATAAACTCGCGATTCTTCGTGACACGTGTTCGAGAAATGGCTGATTCTGTTATTATCGTGCAAGGAAGGAGAGAAAGGATTTGCTGAGATGTTTGTTCTTCGGCTGTACAGTAGAAAGGGAAACAGAAGTGATACTAGTCTCCTGAAGTTCATCGAACAAAAGAAACGAGCAGCGAAGAAACAGCCACTGTAAAACTACCGTAATTGAAAGAGTTCCTCCTGGTAATTATTTGAGTAAACGTCCCAAAGATCGTGGGAATAAGGAAAGCCCGTGAACTCTGTCGTTTTGTGGATACTTTAGTTAATTTGTATTAATAATAAGTACGAATCTGGAATGAACTCTTATAAAATTAGCAGATACATACAAATATTATATTCGCGTCAATTTTTATTGATGCTATATTAAAATTGAACGAATGACTCGTCGAACCAGTTTTAAATCCTCCTGGCAGAAGCAATCACAACTCGATCAATTTCTATTAATTGGGGATAACATAATAACCGAACGATTACGAATAATGAACTTCTTAAATAATAAAACTTCTGCATATTGTACGACATCTATAAACGCTCTGATCTTTTTGTAGTATACTCACCTTGAAAGGGAAATTTTAAATCATCCTACGACAGCTCTGTTTGAAACAAGGATTTCTCGTTTAAATTCTATGCCACGAGTTGAGAGGGCTGCTGCAATACGAATACAGTTTCGCATTCCACTTATTTCAATAAATTGAGTGAAACAAACTAACACGATAAAATTGTATTCGGGTTAAATTACATTCTGTCGAAAAGGAATAACTGTCCGCGTACTATTGCCAGTTTATATCACAGAAACCAATGAACAATCTTCTATTCTGGTACGAGAGATCCTATAAAATTTATAGATCGAGGAACATTCGGGAGCATTATCGCAATTTTCTTGTAAATTGAACGACAATGATTCCGCTTGCGATAATATTATATTAAACTGTAAACATTTATCGAGGATGATCAATCCTCGAACGTTCATCAAGGAGATCGTGGATTTTCTAGTGTTCCCGGAAGCCTCGCACGTGGTTATCTATGTAAGTACTTGCCGGGAAGTGGAGCGTGTGCCGGATATACAAAGTTTGACGTTCGCGGATGCGCTAATGGCTTGGCTGAAACGAGTCCCTCCCGCGATGATAACACCGCGCCACTTCGCTTCGCCTTGCGCCGGATCATATCTCGCTGAAGGATCTTTCACGATACGACACTTAGCGCACCTTAAGCATCTCTACGCGCTTGGAAACCCGGCGCGAAAGCTGCGCTCGCGTACCTTCCGGGAACAACCGGAAGCTGCGAAACGACTGTTGATTCCTCGGCGAGATTCAATTACGAGTTACGCGGTAACGAGTTTCTTCTTGTCGTCCAAACGCCTTTTTATTTCCTGATCTTAATTTTCTTCGGACTAAGGAATGGCAATTGAAATAGTAGAAGGAAGTAACTCCATGCTCCAGTAATTTGAATAATTCAACGAAAGACAGTTCCAAAGCAATCAAGATCAAATGATTTTTTCGAACGTGCTACAAATTCCTAATCGACTAACGTTTATCGCGATAAACTTTTGCACGTTTGAACATGAAACACTTTAATCGTCAACGTAAAACTACAAATCGATACCACCAGTGAGCCAAGTTAGATAAAACGTTCAAAATCTAATTGATGAACTTATGATGGTAAAAAATAACGAATGCTAATGGTTGTTCAGCGATTGTTTACTGTGCCCCATTCCATGTAACTCTGTTAACACCGTGAGTGGTATTTGGAAACTTGCAACTATGTTCTATCTACAATACTATTCAAACTCCCTAACTATAGTATTCCGAATATTGATTTGAAACTTTCTGTGTTATGTTATGTACTGTGCTTCTACGATTCTATTCGCAATTCTATTTAATCTCAAGCATCGAATGTTTTTAAGACCTTTAATTGCTATCACCATCACGGTCTGAGTGTTGAAGCTGGACGACAGGAAAGCTAGAATTTACTTCTCAAACTTATCTCAATCGCGCCTGAGCTAACAGCAAATTCTAGCAAATCGTAATTATTTGTTATACAAATAAGATTTCAAGCTTCGGAAATGATAATAATATCAATTTGTCAATTTGAGAAACGACGGCCGGAAGCCAGACTCCCGTTAACGTATCGCACAGATGTATCTCTCCAGAGGAAGCGAAAATCTTTCACCGTATCTTAGAGTTCTTTACGACACAGTAAAGGAAATACAGGGGAATTCCAAGACCGTGGTCATTAGCTTGGAATTTTCGAGTCGTCCCTCTGACGTTAATTAAGCAACCGACGTCTCTTCGTCTCGAAAATAGCTAGACACCAGTAACATCTGCAGCTGCCATTATCGTCTAATATTACAACGAGCGTAGAGTTCTTGTTGCGGTTGTCGAACAATCTGGCCGGGGCGTGCACATGGAAATCACTTGCACGAATGTGTGTGGCAATTTACTGATGTAGCCCGGAATATGGCTGATACTCTTGGAAGTTACTTCTCGCTCGTCCAAGGAAATAGAAGTAAAAGACTCCCGAGATCTCGAAGGATTTGGTAAAGAAGACCAGGGCACATCTTAGACATCCGTCCCAGGATGCTTTTCCGAGTATTTGATTTTCATTGTTTCCAGTGTGTTTCCAATTCGGAATTTCTGTAGCGTACAGTTGTATCGCGGCTGCCGGCGTAACCCTCTGGTTTTCTATCGATTCAACTTCAAAGGGCAAACACGAGGGACGTGGCTAAAGGATAACGGCCAGGATTCGTTCGTGAGCTTCCTTCTTTCCTCCTGCTGCAGAATCTATTTCCTACCTTTCTTTATGGGAAGCACTTTCGAGTCTAGGACCATAAAGGTTGAACACCGCATGATATTCGTAGGATTCTGAACACATCTGGACAATGTATCCCTGGTAACGTCTGCGGTGCACCTACGCTCAATTGTTCTCCTTCCAATATCGCCACAATCTCTACGTGGAAGTGCCGTTTTTGCGGCGGACATTCTATGCCATCGTATCGAGAACGATGTCCAAACACGTTATCCAACCTACGATATCGGCTCTTTATTCCTCGCTTACCATACATTTAACAAATCACCACGACCAAACTTTACATACTAAGTTTCACGTTATTGGTAGATTTTCGATCCATTTATTTAGCTCTCAACTGGCATCGATGTATCATTGGTCACCTTAAGTAGATTCGGTAGTAAACGGTATCGGTAAAAGCGACTAAAATATTAACAAGTGCAAGGTAAACGAAACACTTCGTGCGTTACCTTCCTTCGTGAACACTCATGTTCTCATAGCAGACTCTATTCTATGTTTCTCTGCTCTTGCCAACATTGAAATTTCAATACCTTCGCGCAGCGCATGCCATGCCATCATCGCATTCTCAACAGTTAAAACACAAGATTAAAACACGTAGAAATAACAATTAAACTCTACCAACCAAATTAACGTTCCTCCGCAACCCTAGCTTTCTCTGTAGCTCAAAATGTTACCCAAAGCAATGTGCGGTCGTCGGCTAGCATCGTGTCGGACAATTCCCGAGAAACATCAGGGGAAACCTGCGCAAACGATTCAAAGCGGTCGGAGGTTGGGCTTACTTTCGGGCAAACGACCCGTTGTTAGCACAAACTACCCCCGAAACACCTCCATGCGCGTCTTGATTCAGTCCTGGCCAGATCCTGGGTCGCTTGCGAGCGACCAGATAAGAGGAATTAAATAGATAACAGGTGTATCGTTGGTGGGGTCGAGAGAATTCCTGGAAAGTCGATGCAGCTGCTCTGCCATCGGCCGATTGCCAATCCGGCCATTGATTTCTGGTCTCGCGACAATTACAGTTCATTAGGCGACGGTTTCAATCGAAGCCGCCCAGGCTATCCCCACTCTCCCTTCGATCGCAATTTAACTTCGCTGGCCGTGTCTTCTTGAGTGGCGCGCATTGCGATTTGCATCTCAAGGAAAGTTTCACCAGAAGCACTTAACCAAGGTCCGTGGTTCTCGCCTTTGGCTCGGCAGAGGGGTGGGGGAGAGGGGAGGATGGACCAGCTTCCGCATACTTTCGCCTCGTTCGACGAATATAAATCACGAGAATCCGAAATTTCGGCCCGATCGACCGGACTGTAGAAACTCCGTCGGGCTTTTCTGCCTTTAATAACTTGCTAAGTGGACCAGCCAGACGGAGAAAAGGCCGATCCCTTCGCCCGGCTTTATTGCGTCGTTGAATCCGACCCAGTGAGACTCGATACTTTGCATAAAGCCGCCTTTTAGAAGCCAGTTGCTTTCGATGCGACGGTCGGATACGGCACCGATGCTATACTTTCTACCATAAAAGTGCTTTTGCAATAACTATATATTATCCAGTTACTGCACAAACGACTAGGTGGTAACTATAACAATGTGAAAAATCAGTTTCTTTGTGTTTCAAATGATTGTGGTTAGCATTCGGGTTGACTTACAGTTAGTGCAAAATTGCACTTGAGTATAATATTTTATTTTAAGGATCAGTAATGTACTATTCATAGATGAAGCGTATTAAAAATGGCAATAACTTTATATTATTATTAATCTTGTATTCTGATACATTATCGTTTAAACTGATAACGGAGTCATGATGCGAAAGTAAAATAAGTTGTAAAGAGAGATGACGAGAGAAAGGTTGGAGGGGGCATTATAGAAAGAATAACGTAGAAGAAACTTTAAAAAAGGCGAAGCTCGGCTAACTGACGGATAAAGTACAAAATATTTCAAGGAAGAAATATATATTCGATTCTCTGTAATTTGTACTTCGCAGTAAGATTAAATTAGATTTGATTTTTATGGACATACCTGGATGGAGATCTGGACGGAATTGTATTAATCGAAATCGGGTTACAAGTTAACGTCATCATTTTAAGTTGTCAAGTAACTCTAAATAAAGTTGGGAACACGATATATCTCAAATATCCTAAAATAGTAGGCAAAAGTAAGTGACGTTTAATACTTAATTCTTTCTTCTTTTAATTGATGTAACGAGGATAACGAGAATAACGTTGCCAAATAGTGCATGAGATCTAAATTAATTGAGACATCCAGAAGACAGAGACGGTTATCCATAGCGCGCCTCGTTCCATCGTGTTCGAATTGTCAATAGAAAGTTTGCGTTCATTGCACAGGTCTACTGGAATCAATTGAACAAACCGATTCTATTGGCAGCGTTGACGGTGAAAACTGTTCTCCACTGTATCGAGTTGTTCCCATTAATTTCTAGCTTTTCCCCGGCCGTTTCAATTGGTCTTATACGAAGCCAGTTCCAGGACGCGGATCGCGGCGTAGAATTGAACTGATTTTGAAGCAGAAGTGGTTTTGATCATCGATGCACAGTGCATCTCGATTCCATGTCTTCCTTTCTTTTTTTTATATTCGCCGTTATAGTCAAACTATTATTCGACGAACGTAAAATGCGCTTTAAAAATACGTATAATAGGAGATAACGGAAGCATCAATATTTGTGTTCCATTGTATTTGTTGCACGATTTCGTATAACGTGTAAATAGACGAGCAGTTTGTTTGGCATCCGATCATGGGGAATTTTCCACGAATATTACTATTCGAAATTGTATTCCCTTTGTGCGCAAAATATAGAGCAAAATAGGATGAAATTTTGTGAGCATTCTACATTTTCTCCTCTTAGCAATCATACTAATCAAATCTATTTTGTCTGGAGTTCTCAATTCCATTAGTCAAGTTCATAATTAGTATTCAGCATCTCAGAAAAAATGTCATTTTCATGAATTTATTTCTTAAGGGAAAACAGTAGAAATAATTGTCAATTTCAAAGTAAATTTTGAAAAACATTGTACACATTTTTGTCGGAAAAGCCATGCATCCTAGAATCGAGGATTCAGCGTTCTATTTCATCGATCCGTCACGATGACAGCGCGATAAAGACACATTGGCGGAAAAGAGCGTCGCTGAAGAGGCCAGTTCATAAACCGATCTTCGGTTTACAGCGTTCCTCCTGTTCGATTGCTCGTTTTACCAACTTCTATGTCTTCTCCTTCTTCACTGAAGGAGACGAGGAAGAAACCGATAGAAGCAATGTCTTCGTTCGTTCGTCACCGATTCTTTTTCCTCTCGAAGATATCGCTATAGTTGTAGCTTGTCACCGGTTCTCTACGTGACGAGCATCCAATTCACCGCCTCTACCTCCACTTCTAACCGACAGCCTCTATTCTCCAGTTTGAAACCGAAGCTCCTGAATCGGCACGATGCGGCGCTCATCCAAACTCCTTCGTGAACCCACCATTGGGTACGAAGCTGAAGAGAAATAAAAAATACTGAAAGCAAGAGAGTTGCTCGTCTCTCGCGATTAATCCGAGATCGGCTTCCGGAAGTTTCCGTTGAACTGAGTTCGAGAGGAAGCGAGAACAATACGAGCCGATCGAGGCGCCGGAAGAAGATTTTTGTTTTCCTTTTAATTAGCCCCGGCAGAAGGAAATCGACACCGACGGACACGCGTTTTAATTGAGAAAGTTTCGTTCATTTACTGGGCTGAGACCTCGGGATTACTGGGAATACGATGTAACGCGAGTGGCCGAGGAATCTCTGAGAAGGGGACGACGTTCCTGTTAAAATCGGGAATAGATTTTCTCGAAGAAACTTTATTTCTTTAAAAAATGATGGAAGGTTTCGATATTGTGAGGATTTTATTTGTGAATTTTATTATATTATGAACTTTATTACTTAGATACGTAGTTTGTGTTTAACACGATCCTCTTTTTCACCTTGACTTTTAACCACTCGTATCATGCTATCTGCCATTCTATCTTTATCATCGAAACTAAATCATTCCCTATAAAAGATCGTCTAAACTTCCCGTTCCCATAATTGAAGAAATCTGCAGCTCTTACGTTGTACTAATATGTAGAAGATCAACAATATTTCAAGCTATGCTATTAATAACCTTACGAAGAGGAAATTGATCTCTGTGTAGACAATAAACATCATTCGTGTGGCTATAGCTGTTGGGGGACCGATAAAGCGAGGCGACTTATTCCATAATTTCAATCTTAAACAAAAAGTTCGTTATGGACAGAGCCTTAGGAAGTCAGTTAAGAATCGTGAGTACACACCAGGAACTTAATAACGTTTGGGCGAAAAAAGGAGCTACGTTTAAGAATTGCGTGAATAATTTATCAAGCTGACGGTCCATTAAACGAAGCAAAAAGGAAAAGGAAAAAAGAAAGAAAGTTGGTTGAATATTGATTAATGCCGGTCGAAAGCTGCACACGTTCGACATTATCAGCGACGATATTGAATGCAAAGTAGCTGAATATTTTCGGGCGTCGTAACACCGTCACCGGAGCAAGTGATGGCACCAAAAGGCGATGCAAACTCTTTGATGAAATACGTAACGTGCAATCTCCCCGAAAAGCAGCCTTTGACAGGCGTTTAGTGTCACTCGGCGCAATACGCTGTGATATTGATTCAATTCTCGTCTCGGACCCTTTCATCCGCTTGCTAATTTCGCGCCGCCGGATTACACAAGACGAACGAGCCTCGACGTTCTTTGAAACCAAATATCTTGCTTGCCAGAGACTGTGCCCCCCATCGAACGAAAAGCGTCGTGAAAGAACCGTTTTTCGCGTCGAACGAAATACTCGATAGACCCCTAGCTTTCTCTCGGTTGATCTAAAGCGTGTTGCTTTGCCATAAAAAGTTGTTCAATCTCGCTAGTCTCCAGCGATACGCCGTAGATTTCACGGAAGAACGGAAAAAGAATGATTTATTTTACGAATTTACTGCCGATTGAAAATCTCTCCAAATAATATAAAATAACGATCCGAATAAACTTGGAGGTTATTATTATTTGAATCGTCTTATTAAAATCGCATCGTAGATTGATCATTCATAATCTGGTAGACGTGTAAGCTTCTTTCCAGACAGATCCCAAATTTATTCATTACTTCGTATAAAGATCATCATGAAGAATTAATGGATTAATACATTGCAACGAATTTTAGTGGCCTGGATTATTTATTATTGCTTTAATAGTTAGCAAGAGGTCCGATCAATAAACTGTTGATCACGGCAGAAAGGAATATTTGTCGCTAGCTATTAGATAGCTGAGTCTGACTAGGTGGTCTTTTTCTAGTGTTGCGTTACAAACTAAAGAACGAACCAATAGACGTTTAATTTTATTCAGAAAATTCTGCCTAATTAATATATAATACGATCACATGGACGAATAAAAGTTTCTATGTAAAATAAATAGCGGTAGAGCGTTAAGACCGCGTCGAAAACCAGTCGATTTAATTGGAGCAGGGAATTTGCACATCTGGAGTTAATGAAAGTTTCAACCCCGGAATATCGATTATATATACATCTATATTCGTTCACAAAGTACTAGGATTTTTAGACTGAATCGATCTCGTAGCATTCACCTCCGGAGGATTCGACGTGTCTGAAAATAATTCAACTCATATTTTTCATAGCTTAATAAAAACGTTCCTTTTAAATTTGGCGGATCGCCGGCGAATAATTCTTTTTACAGCCGTGTCTTGTGCTTCATTTACACAAATCTAACTCGGTTCCTTCCTTCTTATTTACTACATTTCTTATGCTTCTGTCAGAGTTCTTTGCTCCTTCTCTTTCTTTTTTCGTCTTTGTGTTGTATCTTCTTTGTGTCTGCTCTATTTTATCCGTGGATTAAGAATTTGATAGGACAGACTTTTAAACACATAATAGTCTACAGTAATATGTATGATTTCTCGGAACCTGGTATTACAATGCGAGAAGAAATAATGTACTAGTTTTTAAACATTATTTTTAAATTAACATTTTCGACTATCACTTAAGGATTCATATTTCCGCTGTTATTAACGTAACCTATTCTTTTAATTCTTCTTTCAGAACTAACCAGTTTTCATAGCGTTATAAACCTTTTATCTCTTCTCTCTAATAGTAGATCGCGTCATAATGCATCATAGCTATCTCTTAATGACGTTATCGTATCTCCGAATTTACCAAAATTCAACTCCTGCCAAAATTAGATAATTCGATTTAAAATTAGTTGCACCGTAACACAGGTTACGGAATTCTTATCGTGGATTTCCACAAAGTGGAGCACCGTAAATTGGCCATGCGCGCCACAATGTCTCCGAACCATTTCCCGCATTCGCCGCTGATATAGGATTTATGGTATACGAGCGTCTCCTCCACAGAACAATACCGCACCTTTTGTCCCAACTTTTCTTCGCACGCGATTTCCTAAGGTAATTGAAACGAAGCGAATTTACAGTACAAAGGAATTGATTTAGCAACGACTTATTGAAAACGCCGTTCCAGAATTCGAGAAAGAAAATTTGCCTTTCGTTCGACGGAAACGTTTAATATTTACAGGAGGAATACCCTGTGCTGGTTGTTGTCTCGCGCAGAGACGAGTCGAACGAGCAATATCGCGGAACATCATAAGCAACCTGAGTTCGTTTTATTCCTGTTTCTTTCGTACCTTCAAGTGCATACGTAATTCTTCGATGCATATTTTGTGCTTTTATTTGAAAACGTAGTTTGCTCGTGCTCGTTTCCGTTTCATTCACATGAGGCAAAGTAGGTCCTCCGAATTTATACAAACAAGACAACATACCTTCCAGCATCGTTTAATATACTCGAAGCTAGGACCATGAAAAATATCAGGGCTGTGTAATAAAATGTGTACTTCCTTTCGTATTACCTGTATGAGATATTGGATTGCAAAATTTCGGGGCTGTGATAGCAATTTAGTTAGATGACTTTTATTCGATTTACAAACAAGAAGGAACACGAACAATCGGTAAACACCTCTGTCTCGATCTAGACAGAAATTATCCGAGGCGACTAGTGACGCTGTTCTGGCATTTTAATTAATCTCCTCAAATCCTTTCATTAAAAATTTCTTTCGTATGCTCCAATTACTGCCCGCAAGAACTTCTAAATTTTAAGCTTCTGAAATTCTACGCTCTCCACCGGGCGTTCCGCTATCCCAAATTTCAGACGTTATTTAAGAGGCTAGCCATTTCCTGCAGCGAATTTTAAAAAGATTCTACACACTCCCAGGCACAATTGGATCAGAATTCCCTCGGTCCCTATATTTCGCTTTTCCACGAATCCCAGGCCAATTTCTCGAAGACACGGCGGCTTCTTACTCGCAAATTTAAATCCTATAGGTTACACGCTTTCAGCAAATTATCAATATTCATATCCCGCCATCTAGGGATATGACGAAGCACTCGGTCAATTCTACGGTCCAACTCTCGACGACTTGAAGATCCATTCGTTGGCTTTGACGTGGCTCGAGTAGACAGAGAGAAAAAGTGAGAGAGATTTTTCAGACATTGAAAAACAGCCGGCATACGATCGTTGGCCATCGGACGCGGATTTTTATTTTCGCGGCCGTCAGCCGTCCACGGAACAATGGCGCTTCCTTCCCTGTCTTTGCCGCGCTCGCTTTCCAGACGAAGGGTTCACCGGGATTTATTTCTGGCCCTGGCTAGATCGCGCGAAAAAACTTGGACGTACAGATATCCTGACGGCGTACGGAACCGCAAACTTTGACGGAACTTTTTCCGACGTCCTTTCCCCTCACTCACTCTTCTGTCTCTGCGGGTTCTCTGTCCCTTTGGAACATTGTGCACGGCTATTAAGCGCTCGAGCGACAGGTGAATGTTATAAATCCTCTCGTCTTTCGTTCACGGCCGGCGCGGAGTTGATAAATGTCTCTTCGTGAACGAAAAGACGTTATCTTCTTTCGTTGTGGAAACTACGAGAATCGGATACCAGACACCTTGCTCCTATCCGACTTCTATGAATTATTTTCGTGGGTGAAAAATGTTATTCACGTGAAAGAGCATGATACTAAATATTGTATTTTCTATGTAATGTATAAAGTGAAGCATATGATGGCTAACAGAATATTTCTTTTCAAAATTCTTCAAATATCGGTGTTTTTCTTTTAAATTAAACGAGTTTGAAAACAATTCTTGCTTCTGAAAATTTAGAGCGGCGAAAGATCATTCGATCTTCATCCTTTAATTTCTTTCTTCCCTCGCCGAGAAAAGGAAATGATTAAAGCCCGATATATAGTAGCACGTGTGCTACCAATTACTGTTTTCAGATTTATCGATTACAGAAATATTAAATACTGCTCTGGATAAGGTAAAGTAAGGGAGGATGTAAGATAAGTAGGAAAATTAGCTTTCCGATATATCCTCGTGGGATTTCCTAATATCGAATATTGGCGAATAATTTAATTGTTTGAGAATGTGGTTAGAATAGCAAAATTGGGATTACGGAGATTTAAGTGCAATGAACGTATATTCCAATATCTACAAATAAAACAATCGTAAGATATTCCATTAAAGTCCATAGAAGAAAGTCAAGAATAGGAAAATTTCATCAACATTTTTTATTAAATATGATGATCAAGGCAATTTATCAAATTTCTTACTATTATTCGGAAATATTTATTGGTTCTAGTAACGCGTAACTTATGACTTGTAAAAAGTCACTAAAATGGTATTAATTCAATCGTGAAAGACGATGTAGCTGTTGACCAAATTCTTTGCTCATTAATTATTTACTTCTTGATCATCAAGTATCTAATACGCGTCATATCAATAGAGATAGAGCAAGAAGAGTTGTTTTCCTAGTTGTATAAACCTTCTATCGAATTGTAGACGCGAGATTTCCACATAGAGCGGGAATGACACCGGATTTTCGTGATGTTCCTTAATTTTCGTTCGTCCATTCCGGGCTGTTCGAGACTATTTCTGAATCGATACGTCGTGCTTGGGAACGATACATAAATAATCGGTGGAACGGGATCCCGGTACTATGTAGAGCCGCGCGCACGAAGAGGCACGGAAAAGAGGGAAAGAACAGTCGATGCACGACAATAAACTTGCACGATGGCCCGTCTACCATGCTAAAAAGGGAAAAGAATGAAAAGAGTAAAATTAATGTCCATGACATGTATATCGCTGCTTCTGTGTCTTTCGAAGTTGGTTCCTTGTATGTGCGACACACGTATCCTGTGAGTATGCAGACCTTTTTCAATCAAGTAATAAAACGGGAGAAACGAATTGGAGGAGATATTTCTTCGAACGACGTAGAAATCGTTATTTCGCGGAATTTGCTTCCGTTCCACTTACAACGTACTATCCGAATGGGAAAGAGCCTGCCGTATGCCAATCGTTGAATGATTATCGATCGTACCGCATGAATTACGTTTTTCAGCTACTATGCTGATAAGAATGAAATTTTATCAAAATATTCTTTCCCGGGAATAGTAAGTACACATTGTCGGTAATAGGCACTAGAACACCTATTTGAAATCTCTAACAAATTTTACATTACTATTGTTCTGTATTGAATAATTGTCTAGGTAGATTAGGGAATGTTGGTTTTTTAGCTTTTTCTAAATGCACCTTTCTAGCAATTTTTATGAAACTTTTTCCAGATATTCTTAGGAAGAATCACACGAATATTCTGATTATTCACGATTGCCAAATAACGAATTATGGTATTCTATTATAAATTTTCTTAACATTGAACATATAGCATACTTGTTCTTGAATCTGTTCGTTAATCGACGACAGGACAAAAGTTAATGGATGTTATTAGCTCGTTAAATTGAAACTTGGAAAAAATGTTTATTTCACCAAACTAATATTTACGAATGGAAGTGTCAATTTGACTGAATTTTCTAAAAAGAGAAAGCAAGATTCGACGGAATACATTCGATCGTTTGGCAGGATGAAAGCAAGCAACTGCCAAAGACAGTAACTGAACGCGAAATACAATCCTTATCCCTGGTTTCACAGAAACGAGACCTCTCGTCTTAGAAGCCTTTCAAGGATCAAGGGGATAAATTAGGATACGTATCTTTTAGAACGGAGAAGGATATCAAGCGCATTTACCACCACAGACATTGCTGTTCATCCTCTATATTCTAGACTGTTGTTAATCCGTGAAACAATAGCTGCTGAAATTCTTCTTGCTTTCCAATACAGGATGCAACTAATTCGCTTGCTTGCGTCCAATTTTGAACGAATCGCTCGTTTAGTGTTTTTGAGAAATACACTCGATAGAATCAATTTTTCATCGAAGTTTTATTATCGATGGAAGTCTTATACTCTCCTACGAACATTCCCCTATGGTTTTATTATCCCTTATGCCGAAGGCAAATCGTCCATACTGCCATAAATTTCATTGTTTCTAGAGGCAGAGATTGCGAAACGCTGCTATCATAAATCCACTGAACCCATGAAAAGAACCTGCTGACAGTGACAAGAGTCATCCGTCTTCTGCAGTGACATATCACGAAGTTTCGCTCTTTATTCGTGTTATCGGATCGTAAACACACGGCACGTCCCTTAACTTGATCTAGCAATTTATTTAGAAAGCTTATCGCTAAATCTGATACATTTCTACTTTCATACTCGATTACACCGTTTCTGGCACATATATTGCATCAATTCAATATTTTTCTTTTTTTTTTTTTTAGCTAAAAGTACTCTCACAAATTGTTGAATTTCGGTTCTTGCGTATTTCGTCAAAATAATTTCCGGTAGCAGTAGGGCATTGAACAGTTCTGGAATAAACATTGCTGCACTAGAAACTCGTTTCCATTCGAAATCCGGCCAGATCATGGGACAAGCATTTTCGACGAGCTAGCAACTGTGACGATAAAGGTTATAAACAAATTGCGAATAACCGAGGTTCGTAGTCGCATTTCAGCGAAACTACCACATTTCTCTGAAATTCTCGAGCTCCGATGGTCAATTAATCTTCGGTGCAGTTCAAGCAAGTTTAATCCATTCTTATTGTACGTGTCTCGCGAAGCATCGGTTCAGCGAGCTTCTGATATGACAGAACAGACGTAAAAAGGGCGAGATTTGAAGGAGCAGACAATTCATGAAAGAATTATACGTGAAACTTTCTATTTATAGCAGCGGCAAGTGGTGGCAGGGCAAGAATTAGGCAGGAGAAAATATTGTCTAGGAGGTGTGCTCCGCGGAAACTGTATGGCTTCGACTAGATTTCCCCGGGGTGAGCTTGATAAGCTTTTCCGGAAGTTGAACGTCACGGCATAAGTCTTGACCGCTTAAGCAAAGAGCTCACGAGAATTTTCGGCAGAACTTTTAACGCGCGATCAACGCGCAATTGAAAGAGATCTCTCGATCGAAAGTCCGACAAACGAAACCATTCGGCCACCGAAACGAAAAACGGTTCGATTGTTCCCCGTCGCGGTTCGCTGAACGCTTTCCGCGCTCATCTTAATCCGATTACAGAAGTGTGCATGGAAAATATTTCGGCCGCCTGCGTCCTCCGTAAATAATGCAATTTCGCGGAGCGATTCATCACGCCGTGAAACCAATAAACCACCAGCTAATTCCCAGCGTTAATTACTCTTTGTCCTCTTTCTTCTTTTTTCGTTGGACCGTCCTTTTTCTGTTTGCTCATACTCCCACGTCTGCCGCTCTTTCTATCGAGCTTCAATCATGGAGCACCGAATCGAGTCCCTGCAGCCGAACGATGCCCCCGGCCAATTTCCTAACATTCTCTTCGTGAAAGATATAAGGAGTTCCAACTTTTTTCCAATCATCGTTTCATACAATGTAACTACTCGAACATTATCCTTAACACGTCCACTGCTACGCAAATATATATTTTTCCCTGGGATCCGCAATAGATCGAGATACACTAATTAACACCATATTTTTGCAAAACGTTATACCGCATTTAGGTACTTTTTCTCCGACACTATTATTTAAGTCAGTCACGTTGTTGCATATTTGTTAGTCCATGGAATTTATCTGATTTCAATCAATCTAAAAACTTTGGCAAAGCGTGAGTCACTGATGATAGACAACGAATTAAAAATGTTTACATTTCTTGGAATACTCTCATTTATCTCATCTCGTAAATGAATTTTTCGAGGTAAATAATATTCTTGAGAATTGAATATTAATCGTGTGCTTGCGTGACGAAATTAAGAAATGAAATTAAGAAATCTAAATAACATTCGCAAACCGCGCTGTAACGATTCTGGATAAAATGGACGATGTATAGAAAGCTGGGAGAGAAAGTAATGAAACATATTTCTGACATTCGATTGACACGTAGAATACGAACGCATCGAATATGCGCGAAAGCTTCCCGGGATTTGCTGGGATTAACGGAAGGGGGGGCGGGGAGGACAGGAAAATTGTAACGGAGCAGTGAGAGTCGACAATTTTCATCTTCCAACTAATTTTCAGGCGCTTATCGAGCTCTTTAGCTTGGCAGAAAATAACAGACCTTTAATCCCTGCGGCACGAAGACTTCGATCGTTGAAGGCTTTGAACGTAGAACGTTGATTGCATTCGTTGAACTTCTGCACATATCCGTTTACAGCTTGTACGGTACAAATACTTGGGGTAGGATAAACCTTTGCAACGTCACGTGAAGGATAGGTAACGACAAAATATTGCTTCTACGATAACTTTTATACTTCGAGCCTTAAAGCTTTAATACTCGCTCCGATCCATACCCTTTAATTATTGAAAAATCACGTTGAAATTTATTCGCCAAACTTTTCTTCTGTAGAATAATTTATTCGATAATATTGGAATATTCAAACATAACCATAACTCAGCTAACAGACTTGATCGACGCGTAAACAAAATTAAAGGGAAGATATTCATCGTCTAATCCAGTGCTTAAAATTAGACGAACTCCAAGGGGATTAACATTGAGATCCGCTTGGCGGAAATCGGGGGAGGCCGTAGCTAGGTTGCCATGGCGAAGCGTGGAGCGTGCAGCATGGCCAGCAGGCTCAGTCTTCCAGTAATATTTGATGTACGGGATCGTGGGTGTACGGTTGCCATATTTCTGCCGACTTTGCGAACCGTTTTAGTTTTTCGTGCTGGTTGGAAGCCTTCCAGTAGCAGGACGCGGCGAGAGAACACTCCCGCTCCCGTTAAAATATACTTCGGTTCAATATGTGTGAAAACGTACGGCTGGCCCGTATGTTGCTACGTGCTCTGCTGAGGCCATTCTACGCGTACATACGTATACACATACCCACACATGCGATACAAGTAGCATCTGTATACCGAACCTGTATATAAGCACGATCGTGGTCAGGAGGTTGCGCTCGCGAGCACAAGCACACATATTTGTCCACGTAGTGACCTCATGCGAGGGTACGTGACGTTAAGTCCCTGCCAAAACTTGTTTCCTCGTACTTTTCGTGGCACTGGCCTGCTACCTTGCTAAACAGTTTTCCCCATGGCGCTCCATCGACTTCCATCCACCCTACGAGGGTGGGGGGTTAAGTTCATTTGGAGACCGACGCCGAAGACTCGAGAGTAACTTCCTTTCTTAATGCCCCTGAAATTTGTTTCTCGTTTTTTGCTACTCGCCACTAGTCCGGCTGCCTGGACTCTCTACCAGAGACCGTATTATGGAACCCTTCCAATTGCTGCTGCTCGCGTTTGTCTTTTTTCCTACTCGGGTCTGGCCAAGGGAAAGTTTGCTCCGCGGTATTAGGTGTTTCGCATCGAGATGGAGGTTGGACGATCGCTTTACGTAATCTCTAACCATCCTCTTCTTTAAAAAGAAGTAATAGTGGCAACGATAAACGTTCCTTAGGGAAGAACAATTTCAGATTCGATATTCTGTTAATCTATTGCATGTCCAAATTTTCAAAAATATTGTTGATCGTTGCAACTATAATATCGAAGATATTAAAATATCGACTGTCTTATAACTATATCGTTCAAATATACATGTACCTACTGGATATCGTAATTTTCCAAATAAATTTTATTTTCAAATTGGAGAAGATCTGTTTTGAACTATTGAATAAATATTAATATTAAACATAGGCGGAATATTTCAACGAAGATTTATTTTCCCTAATCATTGTAACAAGGAATCGCCATAAATTTTCCAATGTTCTGTTAATGAAGGTTGAGTAATACTATTCACCGCTTAATCCCAGGAATCGTTAAAGCAACATGGTCGATTCTAATAAGTTAAGCAACAAGATATCCTCGGTGTCGCTCGGCATTTACATCGTCGATCTGCATATCGCGTTAGCATCAAAGGCACGTCTTGCGTACGTCCCCGCGAGCTTATCACCGGCTAATAACGGCCGGCCCATTATCATCGACTCTTTCCTCTCTCGACAAGTTACAGCCCCTCGAGTTCCCTTCGATTTTCTCGTGTTTCGTGGCAGTTAGCGGCAACTCGCTTCCGCAACAGGCACGGACAGAGTAATCGTGCCGCAGGCCTCGTTTTTCTCGAGTCACCAGCCATCGATCCGAGCTCTGCAACCCCGAGTACGTTCAATCCTGTCAGGATCGTGCATCGTCGATGAGGACAACTACGTCGCAGATCCACCATCGGAGGATTGGTCGTCGCGATGTTCCACCAACAGTCTGCTATTCACTCCCACCACCGATAACTCTTCAGGAATTTATTGAGACGCATTGCACGGACAAACATTTCCAGCTGTTTGCTTCGCATTGCTGCGTCGTTACCGACGACGAAAGGATTTTCACTTGCTTCTGTCCTTGTCGTTCTTTCAGAAAATCAATCTACATCCGTTCAGATTCGATAGACAATTTTATTTTGACTCAAGTTGAACGAGAAACTTTCGGAGTGGATAAATATTAACCTGTCGAAAGTTTTCACTTTCAAATATTGAAAGTGTCGCAAATTAATTTCGGTATTGGATTTGAGTCTTGGGAACGAAGATGTAATTAATAGCAAACATTTACTTCCAACGATAGATTCAGTTTTTCGAAATATATGACTGAGAAGGGTCGCGAAGGTAGCAGTTGGAAACACTTTGATTCCTTGCTAAGTTTGTTTGATTGGTAAACTCCGAGGAAAAAGTACACCGGCAAACATAAAGAGAGAAAGTCGGCGACGACGAGCATATCCCAACGCGCACGTATATCAAGCACCTTCTAAAACATACGTACAGCATTCGTAACCGAAGTTTCGTCTGGTAATAACTAGCCAAACGTTGTTATTTCATCCTATAAACTATATTCTTATCTATCATCTCGTAAGTTAGAATTCCGTCGTCAGCGAGTCGATGTGTGACGTGATAAACAATGAACTATATCGTGTAAATATATTGAAAGATCGATGACCGTCATTTTCTACGGGGATCTATAACTTCTACCCTTCGGAAAGAAAGTTTGTTCTAGCTAACTATACTAATATTAATATCTCCAGTTGTAATTATCACAATTCAGTAGTTTGTGCACATCAGTTTATTTGCGGTAATTATTTTGTTATTTTGTGAAGTTTCTTTATGTCATTAATTAATTATTCTCTCTTGTTAGATCCGAGTTGAACGATATTGCCATGTTCTTTCGTTGTTACATCAAGACAAAGAATGGTGTCTGATAATCCACAAGTTTAACTGCTCTTCGGAAAGTTACATTTTTAATTTCAAGATATCAAAGTTCGGCTGACTCGCACAGTCCTACCTATCGTACTTATGAAAAAAAGGGTGTACACGTAGATATGTAAAATCAAACGTACACGTGGATTCGAATGCTGCTCGCGAAAGCAGAAATTTCATGGGTATAGTCGATTGGTTTGCTGGAGTATGGCGGAATGCAGGCTGCATCTATTATGGGTACACGTTTCGGACGATAGTTCGACTGGTTGGGAAACGAGAGCAGGCAAGAAGCAGCAGCGTCTAGCCTTAAACTTACGAAGCCAGGAGGTGGCCTGGTTCCACACGGAGGCATCTTTGCGCGCGGCACGTTCCCGAACGTTCACTGCCACCCCTCTCGTTTTCCAGGTACCGCGCGCAGCACCGAGGAGAGCTCCAATTGTCTATCGGAATTTGATAATGGTTCGTCGCGGTCATGTAAAATTCATGAGGCGACTCCATCGCTGTAACGACCAAATATCCCCGCGGCTTACGCGGCTGAACTTGAGCTTTGTCGTTCGACTATCGCGTCGTGTGGGTGCTTTCGATCGTTCGTCTATCGATGGATTTAAGTTTGAAACCATCCTCGTTATCAGTCCTGGTAGATAGACCGTAGTCGTTGATTCTGTTTCGAATTTAGTTTGACCGTTGATCAATCGCCATTTCGCTTTAATAGATTGTCACGTCGTGTTTAATCGATAGCGATGTTAATGAGGAAGCGATGTGTGGTTGCTACAGATGGATGGAGGAAACCATCGCGACTGTGAACAGAGATGGGACCGGCTGTGGTCGAGGGATCGGTCGAATACCGGGGCTTTAGCCTCTGAAACGGTGTCGTTTGCGGTTGTCTCGGTTGATAGAGACAAAGTTTCGCTCGTTGGCGAAATATTGTTGCCTTTATTCGGCTCGAATCTATATACCGAGAAATTCCAAAAGGGGAGACCACGGTGTAGACGAACGAGTTTTGTCGCGTGAATACGTCGGGAGTTTGTCGAATTATACGGAGAGAAATACACAGGAGCGAGCACATCTGTGATGAATAAAAAATAACGCAATACATTTATATATATATTACATTAATTCTTGTAATATTTATACAGAGTAATGAAAGAATATTTCAGGATTTTAAGGCTAAGTAATATTGGAATATTTATTGATATAAAGTAGTAGTATTTTCAACCTTATAAATGATTTCTCGTTGTCTGTCTAAAGGTTCTTCGATCTCTTAATTTAAATCTGTACTATATTATTTGCGATGTTTTAAAAATACGAATTACTTCAGAAAATATGTAATGAAATAGTTGTAATACTGTTAGAAGTTGCTGATGAAATAGTCTGTTCTCGACATTAATTCTAAAACCTTATTTTATATATATCATTTTAAATATCGTTTTAGAATTAAGAATTTTTTTCTTCGTGCATGATATACATCAAGCTATCCTTTTCAGAATTCGGTGGAATATTTTTACCTTTTTACGGGTCATTTCATACATTATTTAAAAGTTATGAATATTCCTTTTAATTTATCTTTTCTAGGATCTAATGAAATATGAATCGTTAAATATTAGAAGTTTAAAAATTAGAAGAACAAATTATTTTATCATTATGCGCGAAAGAAATCGCTCGTCTGCAACAAACCTTAATGTACTCCGTTTCGTAGAAACTACTTTGGTCTCCTATATGCCGAACATACTACTTCTGAAGCTGATTTTACAATTTCCTGACGCCTCGATAACAGTTTATTCGAAGGACGTCGAATCGCCTTCATACGACAGAAACCAAGATACTCCGGACTTTCGAACATAGTTTCCCGATTATCTTAACAATCTGGCGATCATAGTTTTTTAGCAGATCAACTTGTCACGGGAAATCTCGTTTTATTAGACGATTGACCCAAATGTCGATTAAGGTCCTTCTTCGATCGTTGGAGATTGAACGAGCGAGGAAAGTTTTCGAGAAAAGGAGTTCGATTGACGTCTTATTCCGCGTTATTGCATCGGTATCTCGAAAGTTATAAGAGGAAAAGTTTGTCATTTTCCCTGCATTTTCTTTTATCTTCATCTATTTTCTCTTTCACCGATCTCTTCTCCTTTTTGCTTACATATTCATTCTCGATAAATTAATTTCATTCCCAAATAAAATTATTGAAATTTTTTTAAATATGCACGAAACTAAATTAATAGGAAATACACGCAGCACGGATGGAAATATCGAAATAAGAAAGAAATATCGAATAAATTAAAAATTTCGCGAGATATACGTACATGGTGAAGTGTGTTTCGTTCGAAGCGATCGTTGAATACGAATGTTTACGCTTCCGATTTTATTCCGATGGATTATCAGTTGTACGATATTCATCACAACATGATAGCCATGTATCGTTAATAAGATTGTATAAATTTGATCGAAATCCGCATACGACGTATCATACGCGCAGTCTCACGTTTTACGCCGCGTCACAATGCGAAACGACGAATTAATCATTTTTATGTATAAAAATCAGCCGGTCCGATAATTTTTATATCTGCCGGACGGTGTAATCTGCTTTCCCTTTATCGAACGGTAATTCCAATATTCACAACGGCGTCACGCGTATAAAGTCGAGCGTATATTACTCGTTGGGAATAGCAACAGCTACTTTATAACATGCAAATGTAAATGTTCAAACTTGAAAAACGTCATGGTGTATATCTACGGGGGACGGTTTCTCATAAGACAGAAAAATTCCCACTTTGCCTGGGCGCACGTTTCGCTCGTAGCTTGAAAAAATTTCATAAGTAGCAGGTCGTCAGCTACGCGAAATTCAATTATCTTCCGCCGGAAGCTCTTTGCTCCGGATGCTTTATTTCTTTCCTTAATTACCAGCCACGTGCGTGGCATGGCATATAATGGAACCAGCGCGCAATGGAGGTGTACCCTGTTCACGGCACAGAAGTTATCCCGATTGTTGTGCCGCCGTTAGTGGAAGAAGCCTCGAAAACCACGCCCGGCTTCTCTTCGCTAACCAGAAGAAGCCGACCAGAATCGAAGTCGCCGGAAGAACGAAAATGCAGCTCGAAGCGAGAGAGGATCAGGAAACGCGGGGAAATTGCGGCCAGCCAGAGGAGAAACCAAGAGGAGACCTACACCCCGTGGTGTTAGCAACCTGGAAATAGTGGGAATACCAATGTGCAAAGCAGCGGGGAACCGGAACATCGGTCTCGAAGACGAGGACGAGACGTTGTACAGGCATTCAAGACACGTAGAGAGTCGAAGCAATAGTCCGCTGCCAACGAAACGAGGAATTTGACCAGCACCCAAGTCGTCCCGCGACAGGGCGCATTCTTCTTCCTACCGCAGCGATATCTCGCCCATTCTATACGTCCTTTGATCGCTCACCTGTGGATCATCGCTGTTCCGGTTATCCTGTGAAATATTCGTTCCAGGCTTTACCATCACGCATCATTCACAGAATAAATTACAACACAGATCTCTCGTTAAAAATGATCGATAAAATTGCCTCAAAATTTCAGTTGAACATGCTCCGCTTGAATACACAAAGCGCTAAAGAGTAAATCGAATGACACACGATTGGATGGAAAGTTACACGCGAGCGGCGTCGATCGTGCTCGTATCCCCGCGAAATTCAGTCGCACACCGATCCCAGGCATCGAAGGTCTCGTTTACAGGATCAGTATAAGTAATATTGGAACCATTTGCATCGTGTTGCGCGTATCGGTCCGCGATGCAATTAGCGCTTCATCGAGGCATCGCAATCCATTGTACACGGATTGTTCGAATCGAATCTACGCGGCCGGAAGGGCAACGGGGGTAGCGCAAATGGAGAGGACGCGGTGTTACGCTTCGATTGATCGATGGACGGCCAAGTGGCCGAAGGGTTTCGCGCACATTTTAAATTGCCTGCATTATCGGAAGGGGGATGGTTGGCACTCGAGTGCGTTTACACAGCGGCTGGTCCGCGATACGATTAATCAGGTTACTTGTCGCTTTTTTTTTCATCGGGATCCGACCGCGCAGCAAATGGACTTTGAACGACACGGAATTAAAGTCTCGTAAAAGTGTCGTAACCAGCGTGCCTGCTGCTGGAATCCGCGTAGAATCTAGGAGAGCGCGGATAGTTGATTTACACAACACGGCCAATAAAATAGGTGAGTGTGCAGCGAGGCACGGGGTTTGCAATTTACACGTGGTCGAACTATCGGTATCAGACCTCATTTAAATGACATCGTTCGAGAGCATAATGCGATTCATGTGTCGTACAGTATCGTTATTATTGCCGTGCTAATTACACAAATCATATTCGTTTGGCGCAAGCGTTACTTCATCGTCTATGGTGCAATTTGTCGTACGGTTCGTTTGAATGCAGCTCGGCACATCGATCCGCGATCCTGTCCCACCGCAACCGGAAATCGAGCTCGTCCATTGTTTAGAATAATGATTTCAATACAATAAAATGCGATAATAAATACCGCGAACCCATTGAAATTACGGACATCCCGTTCTTGGCTGACCATCACCCGATTTATACTACTTAATTCTCTCACGGGGACCAGCCAACAAATTAATCAACGGTATCATGACGCGACGTCCCGTTTCGATCGCTCGTATTATCGAAACCATTCTCGCCGATGAAGCCACACACAGGAACAATACTCCCGAGGATATTACTTGAATTCTGTGTTTCGCTATCGCGACGCCATACCGGCAGATCTATACAGTGCGAAAACCGATTGCAGCCGCCCAAAACGGATCATCCCAGTCTGGAAACAAAGGTTGCCACCTCTGCCATCCGATCATGAGGAGCATTACTGTGCTTCGAGGACACCGGTTACATGAGAGGGAAATACGCGTCCATTAATCCCGCATAATTGTTGCCTTGTGTCCGCGTGTGTGCGCCAGTCAGATATCGCGATCGGCCAGAATTTGCCCTTTGAAACGTTCGCTCGAGCGAGTGCAAAGGGAGCCGTTCTCGTCTCTTCGGCTAAGTCCACCTTCGAAGGATAAGACCACTGTTTTCGGCGCGTGCCGAATATCACCGGACCGTTCACTGATCCACCCGTAATCAGTGTTCCAATTCTCTCTGCTAGCAACTCGGAGAAGTTCCTAGAGGATTACAAGCATAGCACGAGATTAGAGATACCGTGCAAGATATATTGGTTACGTCATAAGTCCTGGATATAGACGGTGGAACACGCGAATCCCTAATTTTGAGAAATTTCGATTTGATTAAATGGAAGATATAAGAATATAAGAGTCGAAAATTGTTTCCAGGAAAATTAAAGACTTTCGGATATTTGCCTTACTCAGTCATGAAGAGTTTATCGATCTTGCGCATGTTGAGAAATGGAGAAGGCGAGATTTCTAACCTATTAAAATTCTAGTTCTGTGTAGAAGTATGGTATCAAAATAATTCATAAATTGTCTGAAAATAAACAAATAAAATTGTTATCATTCGATGAGAAATAATTGATCATAGCGTTAATTTTGTTGAACTTCGTAGAATTGTAAGATTCGATTCTAGAAAGTGGAAGTAGCGTTGAAAAAGGTAATTAAAGAAATCCGTAGAATCGTTTTTCATGGCCTCGATGTTAAAAGAAGCAGAATCAATAATGTAAATGTACTAAAATAAATCGCAAACAAAATGTTAGCGTAATGTTGTTTACTCTTAATGGGTAAAGTAGCAATTTGGGTGCAATTCAACGATTCTCGTTATCCGACCTTACTGCCCAACAAATTAAATCGAATTCGGGACATACGGACCGACGTCGTAAATCGGCAGGAAATTTATGACTCGCGAATCGAAGAATTTAGGCCGGCAGTAACGTCCCGAACAGAAGGGACAACAGTAATGGGAATTTTATGTAGGAATCCGACGATGTTTACAGTATCCTTAATTAAGCCGCGCCGCAACAGTAAGAGGAATTGCTCGATTTATCGCGTGGGTGAAAAGTTTCTACGATAGTGTAATAGCACTGCGGGCTAGTTAAACACCGAGAATACTCTTAATTTGATCTTTTTGCCCATCAAACTTCGCGCTACCGGCTTTATAAAGATTCAACGAGGTTAAGATTGTTATTAACGATCCTCTGCTAGTAATTGACCTGCTGTCGACACTGATTAATGTTCTTCATTGGCAACTCTTCGATGTTCGAGGAACGAGGTGAGATGAATCTGATCGGTGCGGATTAAATTCCGATGATTTCCGTATTACACTGAAATTGGCTTATCCAATTGGACCGAACGAGAATCGATTTGCTATTTTACGATCGCTTCGTTATATACTTTTCTCAGTCTTGAAACCAGTATTTCCTTCATTGGTTACGAAATTACGCGATCGCTTCGTCTCGATAACTAATAGTCCTCGATTTATACTTTTAGATTGATATCAAATTTGTTCGATATAATCATGAGAATCGTCTCATCGCTGCGCTAGTTTCAAAATATTTCATATAACACACACACATACACACAATATATATAAACGTTTTCTAAGTAAGTAAGTGTTTAAATATTTCAGTGAGCCAGATCATTTTGCTCGAATTAGAAACATGACATTTTGTGGCAACGTTTCGATCGAGAAAGGAACGATAACTCTAAGGATAGTAAGACGGGGATATTTTTAAGAAAAACTGGAGAGTAAGGAAACTCAAAGGCAGTTGAAATTCGTTAGGTCCCGTGTCGAGTAAAACGTTTGGGAGAATTCTGACGTGTCACGGCGAGGAGTAGCTCGCCGAGCATGGTGGGTGGTGTGAAAGGCATACCGTCTGATCAAATCCAAGGCACCATTCTCCGTAATGGACTCGGCGAAGGAAATAGAAAAGAAACGGGGGAGAGGGAGACCTCGAGTCGATTCGACTCCGTGTGGAGATCGTGTGAAAATAAAGGATCACCGATTGCGTTTACGGCGGGCAAAGAAGTGGAGAGAGACCGTGTAATTTTTCGATACCAATCGCACAGCTACGTGGAAACGGTCATACGTGTCAGTGGCCGACGATGGATGCGAATGAGGTTAGCCTTTGCAATTCAATTTGAAGGGTAATTCCAAGAGCGCCGGCAGCAGTCACTTAGATGAAAGGATCGTATTCGCCCTTCTTCATTCTTGACACGCCGTCGAACGAGCCGCTTCCTCAGAAAAGCTCGTCGTTTCGTCGAGATCGGGGCACATGCGACGGGTCGGGACAAATGTTTGTTTCATGTAATCAACAGGGAACTTTTACGTGAGAGTATGTGGAACGAGGCAAGCGGGGGCCAGCGCAGACCAGCAGAGGAATTTATCGAACAGAGGGAAAGATGGAATTGCAACCCGAACTATTGATATTTCCCTATTTTCATCCGGTGGTTTCGTGATTGTATCGGACTGCTTCGAATTTAATTTTAGAATTTCAATGTTATTTCTGTGGACAGAGGAAAATATTTGCTGCAGATAAGCCTGCCTCGGATGAATCCAACTGATCCATGCGATTATTACGATTTAAAAAAGATATGTAGTATAATTTTGATTTACAGCAACCTGCGAAGAAATTTATCCTCGCGAGTCAATAGCACGTTTGCAAGAAATTAACGTACGTGCTTGATAAGCATTAAAAATAATACGAAGAAGCGATTTACTAAAACGTTCCACCTAGGACTAAAAATTGTTTTTAAAATTCAGCATAATTGCGAAGGGCAATACTATACCGAAAAAGAAGAATTATTAAAGTAGAAATATATTTTGCACTGATATTTCTTCGGAACTTGGGAGTATTATATAGATTCATCTTATCCGAAAGCACAGATCCAAGCGTGGCGAATCATAATGCGATTACTAACACACAGGATGCATATGAATCATTCCAGTTATATTATAATTACGAACGTCGTAGCTGCACTTGGATCGCGAGTAACATAATCCGCCTTCATTACAGGTGCACTCGATAATTGCAACGTTAAAATTATTACGCGTTCGCGCGACACATAGTGACATCAACACGCTTCAGGCAAGACTATTGCTGATCGATGATACTAACCGGCACCTAATTGACAGCATTATTAAATGCCATGCACGGGGAAATGGATTTAAATGCACTTATACGATTCAGATCGTACTACACCCGTTACCGTTTTGGAAATCTGTACGTATTAAACAAATATTAAATTATTTAAAAAGTTAAATCTAAGTAAAAATTTGAAGAAAATTGTATTTTTATAAAATCCACATTCGCCAAATTCGATTATGAACAATTTTCCAGCGATCTACGTTTGAAGAGAAACTGTTCGGTTAGAAAAAATTATGTTCAAACTTAATAAAGTTGGACAAGTGTCTATCACGTGATAAAATTCATAACGTAACTTGATCCTCTTTTAGCTCCACATACACGGTACTGAACGTTAACTGTAAAAAAAGACCTTACAAACTTTTTAAATGATCCAATATGCAGTTGTAATAAAGTAGCGAATATTGCACTCACAAAAATTTCCAAGCGAAGCAACACACGTTCGTTTAATTTGTACAAACAAAATTGGAATATAATTACTCGTAAAAAGCGTGTAAGCAGAGAGAAGGCTAGAATTGTTACTCGTAGAATCTGCCTGTTTTGTTGCGCTCGATGAAAATACGCAAACATAATCTCGTCGGTATATACGGTATCTCACTTTGAATCGCGGAGTATAACCACATCAGTGCACTGTGAGCGGAGCTTCTAAAGCTCGGTTTCAATACGGAATTCACTAAGCGTTGCCTCTGTTTAAATCTGCTTAAATTTCCGTCTGGATTATCAGATCAAAGGTAACCCTACATCTCAGTTGACTTCGACCTACTCTCCGACTCCCTCGTTGTTACTCCATACTTTCATTAACGATTTTCTTCGTATAGTTCTGGCTCCGTATTTCCTCGCGTCAAAGGACCCTATAGAATAATTGTGATTCCTTTTCTCTCTCTCTCTCTCTTTCTCTCACTCTTTTCTTACTTCCAGATTATTTCATTAAATGCGTAAAATAAACTGGAGCCGTCTGATGCAGCGATTTGAGAGACTGCGGAAGCCGATAGTCTGGTCCAGGATAAAACGTGGGGTGAAAGGTTCCCTTTTCCCATCGCATCGGGACGAAAGGATCACTTTTACGATCATGGAAGTAATTTGGTCGGTGGTCGTCGGCAAACGTCCGACAACAAAAGACGGTTTCCAATGAAATATCGGGCTGGTAGCCGGCAGAAAATGCCTTCGAAAATTGTGCACGCGGCAGACCGAACCGGGACGGCGGTATAATTAGCCGGCAGGAAAACTTTCACTGCTAGAAATCTAATCTAGAGCGCGGACGAGACCTGGTAGAAACAAAAACCACCAATTTAGATGAAAACCGCTGAAAGAGCAGCCCTGCCGACCCAGCCTCCGCTTTGCCCCTTTTCTCCTTGAGTAACGCGAGAACCGTGTGTATTATGCGGATGAAGCCTCGGAGAAAGAGGACCTAGACGAATGGAAGGTTTTGCACCAGTTCAAGATATACGCAGCTTTTTTCCACTATTCATTCGTTCCACCGTGAAACTCTGTTATTCCGTATTGCGAATTTTTCATGTAATTTTTGTCTCGCGGCTATCATCGCTTGTTCTCTACCTCGTTCTTGGAGAAAAAGCTTTTTTGTTCTATTACTGAACAAATACCCACGGAGATACAATATCCGCACTAACCCGTTAGTCGGATTATTCGGCAATTAGAAGTTTCTATGATCAAGGAATTAAACGTTGTAAAAACAGATCAGGCTCTTGGAAGTCTGAATACGATGTGATTAATTTTAAATAAAAATAGGAAATCTTTAAATGAAGATATTCCAATGTTAATTCTTTCTTTTACTTCCTAATCTTCAATTCTAATCTAAAAAAATTCAAATTTCTAAGATAATTGAAATGATACGCGAAAAAAATTGGGAGTGTCAAATCAATTTAAGTAAATCGTCCTACCAATTAACACCTCGTTCCTAATTTTCAAAAAATTTCACTTTTCTAAAGAACATTGATTAATAACCTATGAAAAATTGTTTACAAAAATTGTTAAACCGCCAGTCACCTCTAGGCTATCTCAGTCGTAACTCGCGAAAAATACGTATTCGTCAGACGTTTCGAGTGAATTTCTCATTCCTGAGCAACAGTTCGTAGTAGGAGAGAACAGGCAAAAGACGACATCTTGCAGTTGCGGCACTTCCACCCTCACTCCTTTCCGGTTTCTCGATCCTCCGGCGCGGCTCACTTTCCGCTTCTCGCTTCCTTCGTTTCCGTTCTCTTAAAAATTATCCCCTATTCCTTTCCTGTTTCATTCGCCGTTTGCCACCGGTCTCCTCGCTTTAATTAGGAGCAAGCCCGGCTCGTAATCGCGTCCCTGTATTCGCGTGCGCCGCGCCCATGTTTTTCGTTTTACCACACACGAAAGGAAAGAGAAGGCCGGTGCTCGCCTTGCTAATTTCGTTCACGGCGAAATGATGCGTGCGAGTTGTCGCAAATTGCCGGAGGCAAGCTGAAAATTGCAAGGGGAAAGGCAACATGCGCTTTAACGCACCGCCCCGCGGACTCAACCCTCTTCGTCGCTTTCCACCGGTTTTTCCACCAGTCGATTAATTATGGTAATTGCGTGAACGCGTCCACCTAATGTTACGATGATTGTATGGACCAGTGGTTCTCAGTTCGGACAGAATTACGAAAGGAGAATTTTTTACAGAAGTTTAATGAGTTTAACTGCGGAAAGTGTAGAGACGAATGTGGATTTAGTGGCTATAAAAAGTATTAGCAGAGCATTTATTATAGCAGTTTCGTACTAATTTTCTGTGAATTATGACGTTCTTATTATACGATTAAGTAATAACTTAATTAGCTATTATTCTAGGGAGTAACTTGCAGTAACTTGTATTAGATAGTAACATATGTTCGTCCCGTTTTTTCTGTTTATATAATATAAAAGCTGAACGAAAGTTTATGTTACGCGCAAGTAAATAATTTACCGTTTCAGCAGATATATATTTAATATAATAATTTTTGCAGATATTTTAAAACATAGAACTTTTTAACGATATGGAGATCGAAAGATATTGTCAACGTACTATATTTTATCTTGATTTTACAGTAAAGCCGATTACTAAATTGTAAATTATTTTCTCCTGGAAACATTTGAAAGGTATCCGCTTTTTCCTCGCTTCTCGATACGCTCTTCTAAACTTTTCCATAAAATACGCCAAGTTCGAGACTTTAAGTGGATATTATTTATGCTGGTTTTTAATCAAGAACGAGCGAGATTTCTGGATTTTGTTTTCAAGGAAAAGAGTGGATCGTGGAAAGTGAAAGATGAAACGTCACGGAAATTTAATCGTTCCGAGAACGAAATAACACACCGGAGAAAAATTTTATGATTCTTTTTGCCCAAGAATCCCGCGGCTTTTCTGCAGAATTCCTTACGTGCTCCGGGCAGTTGGAGACTTAACGGAGGTCGCAGTTTCTCTGAAAATCCGTGAAATTGAGCGATCGGTCGGATTAAACTCATCAGAGGGCTTGACAGCCGTGCTTCCAACGTGGAAAAGATTTCCATTGGATCAGTGTTGCACCCGTGGCTACGGAAACTACATGAAAAACAATTTATCATAGTCTCGGAATAGAAGTCGAGAAGAAGGAAACTTCTCATGACTGCTCTCGTGTTCCGGAACGTTACACACAATCGTGCGGAATCTTCGTACCTACGCAAGTCCTTCTGTATGCGAGGACGTCGAACGAACTTTCAGGCAAGAAAACGTTACACGAGAAGGAACGAAACGAACACAAAAGGTCCTCGAACGGGCCGTTTGATAAATCGCGTTACCAGCGATATTATTCGACCGGTACGCGCCCCCTCGGGGGTCTTAAGGATTTTTCGCTGTTACGGAACAAATCGGTTTCGTTGACATGACAAATACTCTCGGGAGAAATATTAATTAAGCGTAAATATCAGCGATACTCGTCAACACTCTGTTTGTTTCGCTAAATTTATCCTCGACGCGTCGTTCTCTGTACATACTTCGAACACGAAGATACACTGGTCTAGTATATCCTTAATTAAGGATTAATCTCATCCTGTTGTTCCGATATAATCCCAGGCTTGCAAATAAGTTTCCACCCCTGGTATATCAGCTCCATTTCCTCTCGAGTATTTCCGGAACATAGAGAGACATCGTCTAGAAAATGGATAACTAATTAAATGTAATTTTCGAATAGGACGCATGATTCGGTTAATTTTACGGACTACTTACAACAAGAGGATAGATACGACGGCTCATTGTTGAAAGATCCGGCGATTCGAGTTGTTAAATTTGTGCCGAGGTGAAGACACGGCTTTAAATTTACATTTTGAGAAATCTCTGTCGCGCGAAACGGAAGCCAAACGGCGGAGCACGTCGGCTAACTTTTCCACCACAGTGACAGCCCCGACGTTTGAATCCCAGAAAATCCTGTGTAAACCCACCGACTGCTTTTCCCTGAAGAACTCTAATACCCGAAAGGCGGCGAACTGCTAAACTGACTGTATACTATAATGAACCTCGCTAGACTTACGTCTGGCTTCAATTCAGATTACCTTTCCCGACCGCCCGGCCTCGAGCCCGTGATACAATATCAAACTACCAACGTAAATGCATGGTTATTAAACCTTGCTGACTCTTAATTGGCTGGCAACGGAATTTTAACGAATTTTCCAGGATTTTCAACTCGACCTCTTGAAAAGTGGCGACGTTCGAGACTTATCTCGAGGGCAAGAAATAGCAAGAGAGTGGAAAGGGCAAGAAACGGTACTTCGATTAAATAGTTTCGTAATCTTTTCCCTCGTATTTTTCGTACAAGTTAACATCGTGTAATGCAGTCTATTCGTAAAAAAAGAAAAAATATATGAAAAGATATTCGACTTCTGACGTACGAACTTACATATCGAGTCTATCGTCGGAACTATTATCGAACATAACGTATGAAATGGAATAGCAATATAATGTACGGACTTAGCGTACCTTGTCTCTCGATCCAGAAATCCTTTCCAGATCGTTACATTTTCAAACGGAGCTACGAAAATCATCACACACAGCCCGAATGAGTTTCCACCCCCTCCCTTCAACGGAAGCTATATCATCGACCGCCGAACGCAGGCTTTCAACAGTCTCCGTCGCGCGACCGAACAGTAAACAAAAACTCGAATAAAACTCGTGCTCGCGTTTCACGTGCGAACGTGTCCTTAATGTAATGTATTATACGCGCATACATCAAGATTACGTGTCAACTTGAGCGATCATCGAGATGAAATGAGAAAGATATTTGGTTGGAAGATCGAATGGTATGCGGTGGTTGCGTGAGACCACAAACAACGAGGATACGACAGCAAAACGAGTAACGTGGTTCCATTAACTGACCGTTCGGAGAACGGTGTCCAGGGTGTCGTTGCTACTTAGTCGTTCTCGTCCCTGCTCGCTACCTTTCGACTGCGCAAAGCAATTGCGCGTTGTAAGCACCAGTCGCGTGGTCGAACTCTCAAGTTAGTCGTCGCCACGGGCACGGATCGCGAGATACTCTTATTGCCAGGTCACCGAGTTCCGATTTCGCCGATTTCACCGATTGTATCGACAACGAGGCGATTGTTCACGTGCCCAGGACAGTGTGCTAAATGTGGTGACCATGTGGTGACCATGAGGTGCGGATTTTTACTCGAATTTCTTGTTTCGTTCGAACGATGATCGGTAGATTGGGATGAATCGGGGGTGTAAGAAGGATTTCTTTCTGTAGTGTAAGGACTACGCTTCAATTAACGTAAGTACACTTAGACAGAATATATAGAAATATATTGTCGCAGAAGCGAAGAAGAGTTGGAATGAAAGACACGTCATGTGCTTTGGCGAGAAACTCGATAATTTGTATCGATTCAATTTCACAGCTAAGATAATATTTAACGAGAACTTCGGTTTATTCTCCGGCGAAGTGTGTCTGTTAGAAATTCCACGGAGGATAGTCGTACGAGTAGATTCAATTTACGTAACAAAAGAGTGTTACGAGTTCCTAAAGCGATTTTCTAATGGGAATTGCCGGATCCCTTTCATCTTGATTCTTCACCACGAACGATCGTTCTTCCGTGTGTCTCGTTCGCGTGCAGATACTTACCGAAAAGACAAACGAATTGTTTGTAATCGCATTTTCAAAGTCGTGCGAACGAGTCGTGCGATGCAGCGAATTAAATATATTTACGTTGTATTTAAACAAATTTATATAATTTTAATTATAATACGACAGGAATAGAAGAGATTAAGGATATGATAGGACAAAGGAAAGGAATTAAGCATATAGACATTATATTTTGACGAATATATAATTCCAAATGCAGAGTTATATTGAGAACAGCGGTGGACAAGGAGATAAGGAGATTGCGAAATTCGACCAGTTCAAGAGACATTGTTCGTCGACATGCGTTTGACATGGTTTCACGGTGTCCTCTATAACCCGTTCCATACTGTCAGCTCGTGTTAACCCCTCGAGAACGTCCTGTGTAACGTCGTCGCGCTGTCGCTAGGGATTCCAGGATATATGTAGTGAGATGTGTAATGGAAACGCGACCGGAGAAAACGCGGAGGCAGGTGGAGAAAAGAGGCTGACGTGTATAGGCAGGAGATGATGGAAAGAGGGCGATTGATGGGTTGGCAAGAGTGGGACAAAAAGAGAATCGTTTGGGACAGGATGAATGAACGAATGAATAGTGGATGAGGGTTTGAATAAGTTACCGAATTAGCGGATGAGCGAGTAGCTACGCGAAGTTTATGGTGAGTTGGGAAACGAATGAACACGATGGTATGAATAGAGGGTTCAGCTAACGAGTAGTACGCGAGAAACGAATAATAGTAGTGAATAAAAAAAAAAAAAAAATAAGAATAAAAAAAAAAAGAAAGATGTGGAAGCATGTGTGTAGAGAGAAAGGGGATGAATGGATTTGCGTAAATCGGGAAATACAAATCGAGAAGGGTCGGATAACTATATGCGAGTATAAATAAGGACAAAATGGGCAAATGAACGAAAAAGAAAGAAAATCAATAATACGAGCTGAATGAAACGGGGAACAAAAGAGTTAGCAGGCGTACAAATGGGAGACAGAGAGGCAAGACTAGATAGAGGAGTCTCATTCTAGTATTGACAATACCTATTAACAGGAATACTCCGCTTCCGCATCCAAATTGCGAAACTTTCGACGAATCGCTTTGTCTTCGTCCAGTAGCTCGTGATCAACGTGTACCTATATGGGGCAGCATGCAATTTCGAAAACAATCATCAGATTTAGCATTGCTTTTCAACGATGCCGTATATTACATGCATTATTTTTTGCTCGATAATCGATGACGATAATTCAAGCACGTTGTTCTCCGAAATTTCGCTTCATTGAAAGCAATTTTGTCAATAACGAAAGTAATTAGAACTTCTCGCCCGCCGTGACGTTTCCTCTCGTTACATTTAATATTCCAATTTGCGAGGGGGGTAGGAGGTAGTTGATTGAAACAGTTCTCGAACTAGCCAATCAGAAATCGTTGAAGATTTTCTTTCGACGATCGATTAATCGATTCACCCTCATAGAATGATCGCGTACGGCGTCTTAATACGACCGCGGAAAACCAAATGTCCGAGAAATCGATTTCCCTGTTTAAAGAGCGCCGTGAAGTGAAATATTAACTTGCAATCCGAACTGTTTGACGAATGAAATTGTAATCCAACGATCGAAATTGCAAGAACTCAAATCTCGCTGTCTAAATTACTCCAAACGAAAAGCGAATATGCTATCCTTTTTAAATATTCATGTATAATGACGATATTTCGTGTCGCGACAGTAATTTAGAGATTCATGGCATGTCGCATAAAATGTTTTTATTCACGAATGAATTGCCATTTTAGAAATAAATATTTCTACGTGTACAAGTGTCGGAGAGTTTCCTTATAATTGTTCAAAGAATTAAAAATGTTAGCAACAGAAAGAACCAATGAAGGAAAAAGAACAGGAAATCTGATAGTACAATAATTATAGTAAATGTGTATAAAAATACTTTATACTAACTTGGCTTTACGAAATGTTAACTTTCTCTTTGCGCAGTACCTCCATTAAGCTCGCAGATCAAAAAGCTGTCCTTTCCTTTAATAAATCGCGTGTTAAATCTCTGGATATATCAGCGTATTCGAACAAGAAGAAGAAGAAAATTGTTGAAGAAAAGTAATTTCTTCGTGAAATCTCTCCGCGTAGAAACAGAATCCATCGAATATATAAGTAGACGCGATCTATTCTTGACACAGTTCGTTAACTCGACACTCGTTAAGTCAGCCTGCATTCTAACGAAGTAATTACTCGAACCAGGTGCTATTTCTTGAGTGTTGGCTGCATCGTCTGCCACGGAGTGGCGTCATTAAAAACCGTAGACCGATTCCTCGTTATTTAGAGGCTTTAACGAGCGAAAATCGCGGCACGTTCGACGTATCGAGTTCGATATAGACGACGGGAAATATTCCGCGACCGGAAGTGTTACGTGTTGAGAAACGCGTTATCGATATAAGTGGAATCGAGATCCACTTTGACGCGACAATTATCAGCGGTCGGGACGCGCGGAAAAGTTGCTGGAATGCACGTTCTCGTTCCAGTATTTCTCTATTTTCTTCCTTTTTAATTCCATACGTCATAAAACACGACTCGCCAAGCTGCATGAATTTTCGTAACTGGGAACTATGGGAACTGCGAACTAGGAAAAGTTAAGCTCGCTCGAACAAACTTCCAAGAGGCCGTAAACGCCAACGACAGACATGATACGGTTGTAACACCGTCAAAGAATTTTCCAGATATTCCCTTACGCCGGGTCATCCGGCGAACTTACATAGAATTCGAATTTCAAATCGATGAGTCGTACACAGACCTGATCTGGCGTCTCATGAATTTATGCAACCGCTACCTCATAAAACCGAGTTTCTTGGAAACAGAGAAATTTCACTTTTTGACAAGTAAGTCGGCTCTGGTTTCGTATCGTGTAAATGGTCCTTAGATTCCTCGGCTTTCTCATGGATTTTCGAATAAACTATTCATGTATGTTTAAGAGCGTCCATGAAATACGTGAGTGACTTAAAATCAATGGTTACTGATGTAGTGGTAAAGAAGTACGCTGGAAGTACAACAAGTAGTAGCTACCCAGTGGAGCAAAAGTTTTATCGAGGAAAATGGACGATCCGTGAGCGCGACCATGCAGTATGCAAAGCACCGTTGATCGAGTTACTATATGTAACTTTGTTCTTCCTTAGTAAGTCATTATTCGGTTATAACACATGATACGTCCATTGAAAGCTTCAGTTTCTTTGTCTACATTTAGCAAGAAGTATGTCATTTATTTGTACAATGATTCGTATGAAATTGACTGTGAATTTATGCTCTTTTGCTTGAAATAAAGTTCCAAGTTTTTCAATGCTATCTGTACAATAGAACAATGAACACTCATGAAAGTCGAATCGTCTTCCTTTATAATATTACATTCAACTACTCTACGGCTAAAGACGTATATTATATTATAATATATATTGTTTTTGAAGAGAGATGTACCAGTAAACACAATCTATCGCTGGTCTTTCAAATTTTTATAAAATGATAATCTTATAAAATCCAAAACAACGATATTTTTCGAAAATAGAATTGGTATACGTCGAATCTACATGGTGAAGGTGTATCGACTTTGATTCAACTCCTGAACTTACTTCGATGAATGATAGAAGCATAATTATTTTAATCACAAGAAGCAAACGATTTGTAAGTTACAGTCTTTTATCTTGGAATAATTTTTCTTCGCTATTCGTGTTTCATACAGCGTTTTAATCTCTTCTTTGTTTCTCGATCCACATCTTTCGATTTTCAACATATGAATTCTTCTTTTCAAAATCGCTCGATCGTCCCTCGTGAATACGTCAAGCATCTAGAGTGCGCAGTTGTAGGGAAGATTTCCCTTCCATCGCGGTGTTCCGATTTCCATCAGAGCTATCGACATCGGTGCGACGCCACTTTGCAGCACCATGAATAATAGACGCAGAACTATTCTCGCGCGTGACTGTAAAAATAAAAGAAGAAGTGAAACGAAAAGATCCGACGTTGTGTCTTCGATGAGGCGTCTGAGAAATCTCGGTGAATTTCTGGAAATACGTGTCGTTCTCACTTTTTTTCTCCTTTTCTCTTCGTTTCTTTTGTTCGCGAGAAGACACGCAATTCGAGTCATGACATCGTGAATCGTTTGCAAAGAAAAAAAAAAAAAAATAAAAATAAAAAGATCGTAAAGAAAAGATCGAGGAGGTTAACGCACTCGAACGACGATTGGGAGTAGAGTCCTGGCAATGGATTGCCTGCAGGATTTCTGGTTGGACTGTTGGCTGGGGCGTGATAGCGTGGCACGGAAATGGGGAAACTTTTAAGGCGTCTCGAAACACAAAGTGCTACTTGAATTCCGTGCGGCTTACGCAGCAGGTGAACGCGCTCTTTCCAGCCGCCATTTCGATTGGTAATCCCTCGATCGAACTGCATGAAACTCAAACGAAATGGCTGACTGAAGAAATGGTGCGTCAGGTGCTTCATCGAGACGGCCGAGTTAAATTTTTTTCGGATAGAATACAGATGAAACGAGATAGAATTCTTTTTCCTTTCGCATCGTGAAGAGATATTTCCATTTGGAGGTACCTTTTGATCTTTTAAGATGGAAAATTAGTGGCTAAGTGGCATACCAACGAGCTTAGAATTTTTTTTATGGACGAAGGGAAATAGGAGGAATATCAATTTTAACGAATCTTGAGTTTAACATTTTTTCGTATGCTCCTGTGTATTCTTCGTTAGTGACCATGTCGCATAAATTTGAGTAAAAATTTTCTGAATTTTGTAGTGCTTATAAGAAATTAAGATGTACTTAACACCATAAAAGTTGAAAATGACGCAGTATAAAATGACAAATCAAATGTTTTATTTTGATATAATATCTATGAGACAATACGAAGTTGTGACATCATACATTGAAAAATAAATTTTCCTTTTCTGAGAAATGTTAAAACTTAACGTTCCCCCTTTTTCCGTGGGCCCTTCATATGTTTCGCTATTCTTTAGGAGTATGCAGTACGAGTTTCATGCAATTATCGTTATTATTACGTAAGTCGTTACACGTTTCCTGTTATCTTCGTTGATTCACATTTTTGTATTCGTAACTATGCATAAGTTACCTAAAAAAAAGATTTTTACGAAAATAGGCCATACGTAGTAACTTCGTCTTCTTTAATTCATTTGTTCTACTCGAGCTACAGGTACCTACCTACCACGAAGTTTCTTCGTTGGTTATCGATACACGAGCTGTTTGGCCTCGGTGATCTTGTTAATCCGCCAAACATCGTTGTCCCGATTTTTGCAAAGCAAATGTATCGGTAGAAATTTCCGCAGCGTATTTATCGAAGTCACGACGCAACCGTAAGTATCAATATATGAATAATGGAAGCCGAATGATCCATATTGAGATGCATGAATAATGGAGAGGAATATAACTCGATTAAAAATTTAAAGCCGCGAATCGGGGGCGAGAAGTTTGGATAACGAGTGGTAAACGAAGGAATACACGGCGAGAAAAATGCCGATCAATAATTAACGAGCACTCTTTCGAAGGCTCTTAATGTACATTCACATCTTTCTAGTGCCTTCGTACGTCTCGATGACACCAAACAAGTGTAGACACAGCTTAGATATCTACGTACTCTAGATTGAATCATGTTCTTGTTGAAGACAATCTTGAACGAGTATGATAAAATAATAAAAATCATCAGTCGTTATTCTGATAACTACACTCGCTATCAGAAATATTATCTTTGAAAACAACTCTCGCTACTTTCGGTTTCGAGTCTCTCGGAAGCTAATAAACTGCTTAACTTCAATTTTTATTCATTTCCTAGTTCTATAACATAAGCGTTGCAAGGAGATGACGTAAATAATAGCTGATTCCAAGATCAATGTAACAAATACTATTTGCATCATCAACACTTCCTTCTACTCTTTAGTTTACAAAGACGATCAATGTGGCTTCTGAATTGCTTAAACCATCAAAATGGGGTCAATGGCAAATTTAGATTTAAATATAAACAAAGAATAAAAGAGTTTTTCTAGAATCTTTAAGAAGAATAGGCTAGTCTCCGCGATATGAAACGGTTGTGTGACAAATAGGAAGCCGATGAAAGCCACCGACGAGTTGTTGGCGATTGGATGAAAATGTACTCTAAATATATCGATGCTGCGGCTGACTGAAAGGAAAAGGAGAGAAAGAGAAAGAGAGAGAGAGAGAGAGAGAGAGAGAGAGAGAGAGAGAGGAGGAGGCTCTCGTAGCGGCGGAAAAGTTTTCACGAGCTAGCCATTTCACTACCTTTCACCTAGGTACAAGCAAAAGCACGAGCACGAAGACATTATTACACGCGTATTTTAACGAACATGTACTGCACCGGTGTACAGAGTGTGGCCAACTCATTGGCGGTGAATTCAGTCCGCGAGAGAGGGAATCAAAGGCCTCCCACTTGCGAGCTTCTCTTGTCCTCCCTGTTCTCTTATTTTGCCTCTTCGCTGGTTGCCCTCCGCCCATTCCGTCTGTAACATCGCCAAGTGATCCTCGCCAACTCACTCAAGCTTGTAACGCGTGATTTGTTACCGGTACTTTTTCGCCTCGACCTGTTTTCCAGTTATGCGCATTTAAATCGGCGCGGACAAGTTTCAAGCGACGCGTAGAATTTGATAACGAGCGTCTGATCGGGGGAAAGATTGTAACTTTGACTATTTTCTATCACCCAATTCTTTTTCCGGTTTTTAAATTTCTAAATCATTAAGGATCCTTGCAAACATTATCGAAATAGAATAATGGGTAGAGAGAAGTCACCAATGATCTTCGTCTAAAGATTTCTGCTTTGAATTTGATGACGTTTCCGAGGATATGCACGGGTTGATTTTCATATAAAGACGATTCTATATGAAAAAATAACTACAGTAGGTCAAATATTTTAGCGCCAAACGATGTTAATTTGCATAGTGTCAAATGACATTTTGGCAGTTAGTCGTTCGAAACACTGTGCGACACGTTGCTACAATTGCGATTGTGGAATTCATCGATTCCAGCCGCTTCCAGCTAGATCGTTTCTCGCTCGTATGTCGGGAATCCATCGATCGGAACGAAATTCGCGCGAATCTAGACATCAAAGGAAATTCGGAAGAGATATAGAAATAGAAAGTTTTATTCGATCGTATGCCGAAACGCTGGATAGATGGAATTTCGGGGTCGTTTTGTTTGAGCGCCGCTTTTCGAGCCACTCGGTTTCCACCGTTTCCGACAAATTTTTTACCCTATCCTCTCTTTCCGGCTGTTTTCTTTTTTTTTCTCTACCTCTCGCCGTTCGAACAATACGAACGAAATTGTTAATAGGTTCGGTGGCCGTCGGTTAAACCTGAATCGAACGTCACTGGCAATTTCGCGGCTCCGTGCTGTTATCCGACGAATTCGATTTCAAACGATTCACGACCGACAATGTTTCGAAAAACCTACTTTCGATTTTTTTCGCCATTTTCTTCTATTTTTGTAGTTCGGAAACCATGCGTTTCCAATCAAATTCTGGCGTCCCCTGCCAGTGGCCTAGCGTTCTGTCGTTCCTTCCTATCCTGAAGAGTCGCCAGGTCTATAGTCGTAGTTTATGTTTCTGACAGACCGAGTGTTGATGTTTCTCCAAACTTTATATTCTTTCAGTATTGCGACTCGTAATTGATAGTGACAACTATATAAATAGAAAAGTAAAAGAGTAAATATTAAAAATCTACTACCTTGTAAATTTAATTCTACATTACGTGTTTCAATTTATGTAACATGCATGTAATATTAAACGAATCGTGTACTCACTTGCGTAACATTAAAAATGTCAAGACCAGAAATAAACGCGTACGAGCTTGGCAATCGTAAAAAAGGAAACAATTACTTATAGATGTTTCGTCAAGTAAGTATTTTTGGCGTGAAAGATGACTAAATAAATTCCTAAATGATACCTCAATATGTATTGAGAATACACACGTTCTCCTTCATGATGCAGACGTCGTATCACTTCGTATACGTCTTCCGTACGAGAGAACGCGGAACAATTTCCTTCTCGCGTGTATTCCAAGTTCAATTTCTATCCTGTTCGACTTCACGCTTGACATGGAACTCGTAACAGAGGCTGTATATTTTGTACTTAGATGCGTGTGCTTTCACAAGAAAGTTTCGATGAGTATAGATACAGAACGTTAGAATTCCTACGATTATGACGAAGTCTTTAAAAACAGTAGAGTATACTAAGAAGCTCTGCAAAGTAAAGAAATACATCATTGATCTTCTTCTAATGATATTGCGCTAAATCAAGACGAAAAATGTTCACAGGTATTCAAAGGCAAAAAAGAAACCTTTATTATTTCCTTGCCCCATACTTAGGCAGATCATCTTCGGCGAGTCTGTAGACCAAAAAACGTCTACGTGTTCCAGGAGATGCACCCTAAGAGTAAAATTATGCGACGTGTAGTGATTCTGATTGGCAAAGAAAATGTGTGCGATCCGAGTTGCGAGTGATTCGAATTTACATCAGAGTGACTAGAAAATAAACGTCGGTGATACCGAAACGCGGCTGCAAAAGATTGAACCCTGACGAGAAATAAAAAGCATATCGTAGGTGAGCAGGGGTTGAATCGCGGTATGTGTGCTTTTTACACACATAAATAGCGGCCTGTGCTTGAGTCGCGCTTCATCTCTGGCGACCAGCGTGCATTGTTTTGCAGGCAGAGAAAAATGGTTTATGCTCGACGGTAAAATGCCGCCACGCTTGCCCCTCGTTGAACGACACACTTTTTCGCCTGAATTATGCACGTCCGCGCGGCAGACACGGCGACGAAATCCGACACCCTTTTACAAGGATCGAATGCACGCGATATAAAATCGTTTCGTGCGAGACCATTCTCGCGGCTCGCATCATTTGCACCGCGCGTCAAAGTTACGATCAAATAGATCGCTTGTTCCTCTATTTACATCTCTTATCGTCACAGATCTAGATACATGTAAAAATATACACGAGCTTGATTTATTCTTGGAAAAAACTTAGTCGACGACACTGCGAACGGGAATTTAATTTATTAAATGATAATATAAATTAAATGATAAAAATTAAATGATAATTTGGTATTCGGAAGCGAAATTCATAATATAACGGAATCATTAAATGGAAATTAACTGGTTCCACGAGAATAACTTTTGTCACCAGATCCACGAGTTCATCGTTTAATTAAATCATAGTTCTTCCATTGTATAGGTATGAATACATTCATAGTAGTCATGTAATAAATGATATATTGCAATTATAATATAACGAATGTTTTCCTAAAAATGATTAAAATCCGTCAATAAGAAATTAAAAACGCTAGGATATCCTCTTACTTTTCTTTCACTTCTCTGTAAAAAGACAAACCTAAACAGGGACTGTATCTATTAATATCTTTGAACATGATGCATCCTTCTTGGATTATTATCAAGATTGTGAAACGGTAACAATGTCCATGAGAGAGAGTAAATATTTTTGAATGACAAATAAGTCGTATAAACGATATTTTCGTTTGACGCGTTATTTATAGCTGGCGGCTCAATCTTGCAAGAGATTATTCGGCCGGATGCAACTTGCAAACGGTGGGATTGAATTTTCAGTTCCATTTTCATTAATACAGGAAAACTTGCGCTAGAAACGAAACTGTATTCTGCTGAAATTCCACCAGATGAACGGTTACTCGGTAATTCTCAGGAGAGAAGATTGTCGAGCGTTTACGCAATGAAAATTCTTGGAGTAATTGGCTTGTGTACTTGGCTTCGGGAGAACGTAATTCCCACGATTGTACTATCTCCTCGGAGACAGAAACGCGACTTACAATTTTGACGCGCTTTCAGCCTCATAATTCATGAAAAACTGACACCGTATATCAGTGTTATGTAAAAGATATCGTTGCGGCGCTAGTGGTAACTTTTCATCGTTTAAAGATCGTTTCTCGTCGTTGGCCGCGATCCAGATTGCTCCTTAAGCGAGACGTTTCTTACGACGAAACTGCCCATCGAGACCAAAGTGGCCTCTTGATTTTGCGTGAAATGTTTGCCCAACTCGATCGACCGTGTCGTCCCACATGTAGCCATTGTTTGAGCAATCAACGCATCCTGTAACACTAGAAGTAGATTAGAGTAGAAGCATCTCCCACAGTCTCATTGGCATAGAACACGTTAACTTTCCAGTGAAATTTTGTACCATTTTATCTCAATAAACACGACATCTCATAGTGTCTTATAAATAGACAGCTGACTATAAATGGGTAGCTTAGAACATGTGGATGAATGATGTGGTTGAAAGATATAGTTTCAAATAACTTTGCTCTTTGCAAAATTAATACCAGAATCGCGATGCCAGCGTATTAAATGAGTATCCTGATTCAAAGTAACGTTATAAGGGAATTAAACGTAATTAAATCGAAAGTCTTTCAAACGATTACGCGAAAGTCGTAAACACGGCATTAGATCTCGTTATATCCCTTTCACGTCGTGTACTTCGAGTAAAACGCTTTAGCTAGTGTCTCTGGGGCTAATGAACATCGAAACCATTTTCTTTAAACGAAGCAATCATTACATCCCATAAGAACCCTTTGGTTTCATTCAAGAATCACCGTCAGATTCCCCGATGAGCCATTGGGAAGTGTTCGTGTAACATAAAGACGATGATGTCGCTTTTCGTTCCCTGATCCGGAAAAGCGTGGCGTCGGGACGCTCGATCAGAAACCCGATCGCGCGTGTCGACGGGCGTTTGTCAACTCGCGGAAGCGTCCCGATTTGCGCTCTCCCGTCGGTTTAAAGCGGACCTAGTGACAGGACCATCATCGACGCGGTTCGCTTTACAAAGATAGATCGAGAACGCCATAGCTAACCGAGGGGATGATCGACGATCGGAATGATGTCCCTGTATATCCTCGACCAAGTTTCTCTGACGTATATCGCGCGTAGAGTCCACCAGGGGAAAACGAGATCAAGCGGAGAAACGGGGACGAGAATCCTGATTCTGTATGACGGATGCTCGCCTTAAACGGGACAACGATTCGCGTATCACTCTTTTCGCGCGAATAATGGTTGTCTCGATACGTCCAACAACGGTTGACGAATGTTCGATCAAGTCTCTCGGCGGAAACAAAGCATTGAAGGGGTCTGTTCGAGCGACCCTCCGGGTTAACTCGATGCTTTACTAGATACCGTTCTTTGTGAGAGGAACGAACGCGTAGCCGCCGCTGATTGCGTCATTGTTTTCCACGACTAGCTACGGAGTTATCGAAATCGTCGCTATTTTTTGGCCATCGGCGCCCTTTTGTCCACGAATCGGACAATTCTTTCCCAAACTTTTCTAGCGAACGCTGAAAAAACTACAGGTGTTTGACGATATCCAGGATTTTACGCACTTTGTCAACGCCATCGGCGGAATTTTGTGTTGAAGCTTTTAACTACCCCTTGTCGCGTGACTCGTAATCTTTCGAATGCCTCGTTGCTTTACACGTATTGTACTTCGCACGATTTTCATCGAAGTCGATAGATAGGATCAAGATCCATAGTACGTACAACATTTTTAATTACATATTAATTATATATTAATATTTGTTCGATAGATTCGCGTAAGACACGAGGATTAAACTGAGACTATTTTCCGAAACTTCGAACACGAAACTGTGTGCAACCGTGCGTCGTTCGATCAATGGGAGACTTGATCGGATCTGTTCGTTGCCCTCTGGGAAGTTAATTGGAATTCTTGCAATGCGAGAGAGTGACAATTTCTTGGTGGTGTTCACGAAAGCCAAATCGTCGTCGTTTCGTCCGAATTCACTTCAGCAATTCAACGGATTCAACTCTTTAAGTGGTCACCAAGCTGTTTAAAGAGCTTGCCAATTTCCGGCCGGTTGTACCTCAACGTGCGACCGCGGAAGTTATCGCGTTACACAGCCGGAACAAAGAGCTTCGAAGTAAACCGTAGAACAAGTTTAACTAACTAACCGCGTCGGTACAGTTGAATAAAATACCTCTTATCTAGGTGTATGACTTTAATCGGTCATATCTTCTACGGAACTTTTTATTTTTTAACACCGCACTCTGCCATAACTCGATTATTTTATCGTAGTCGATTTAGGCACACAAACCTAATTAGCTATATTTTCTACATACTTTCTGATTATAGAAACTATGTGTGGAAATATTCTTGATTTTTGATGAGGCGATTTTATATCGGATTCTACATTTCATTTTTATGGTATCAAATTTCTGTAATCATGTAAGCGTACTACCATTCATATACATTGATATCACGTAATTAAACATAATGAATACAGCGGTATGCAGTTACTTGTCTCAGCGATTGTATATGGCTTTTAATTATGCAGGATAACATACGAAGCACAGAGGTAAATTTATTCGGTTTTCTTCTGGGGTACCGTGTATGTTGATTTTTAGATGCGATGCTTTATCTTACTCTCGAGGATTGTTAATAATTCTTCCTTGTATCCCGATGAAACGCGAAAATTACGAAATTAACGCGTGATCCTCAGGGATGGAGGTTGTTCCAGCTAAGAGATTCACTTTCAAGTTCTTTGAAAATCTAGTTTCATGCAACATTCAACTCGCCCCGTCTCATTTTGTATGCCTTTTAGCAAATTTCCACGAGAATTCCAGGCACAAGATGATCAGATTTCATGTTTCATCGGATTTGCTGCAACTTTCTTTCCAGTGTAAGATTTACCTTCGATATCTGAAACTTCCTCCGCCCCTCCTTCCTTCTTTCTTTAGTTTCGAATTTTCTTTCCTTAGAAAAACCATCGGCGACACGCGCCCGCTTCCTCCGTAGAAAACGAATCCAAGAAAATTCGCTACCGTTGCAAACTCATAGCCAAAGGGAAAATCTCTCTCGCGATATTCGCTGAGACTTTCATTTTTTACACTCTGCGCTGATATTATATTTTGCCTTTTGAAATTTGGTTTTTTTCATTCCTGTGAACTATAAAGTACACGAAAGTCGCGGAACTCATTTCAATATTTCAACGAAAAGATCCGAAATGATAAAATTTACCACAGACTCTATGTCCGTGGTATCTAGCAGTGGAAATTGACAGAGCCGATTTGACAGACTACAGGAAAATTTCGTTATCGACTAAAAGTGTCATATTTATAAATCAGGACAGATAGTGACAAAGAAAAGAAAATAGAAATAGGATACACCGAGATTAAATTTAGGTCTTTGACCACGGGAAAGATTCAAATTGTATAATAACTGAATGTCCAACAGAACATTAGCGGGACCACAAATTTTAATTTTCGAAATCAAAAGCACGGAATGAAAAACTAACGTGATAAAGGATTATATTTGTACTATATCCGGGAGGGTGGAAAAATTAAAAGAAATTAAACCGTGTGGAAAGCAGAATAAAATAAAAATTGAGTATATTAAAACCACGAAAGTACGACGAAATGCAACGCAACATAGTATTACAGAACGAAATTATAACGCAATGCGATACCAGACAACGAAATACAGCGCTATGAAATACGATACAACTTGGACGTACATTTTCTCTGCAATATCCTAATATCCGTGTATTCTTTCTCTCTTTCTCTATTCTACCATCTCTTTCATCTTAATGATATTTAAGCATTTTACCTTCTGTCTATTCTGACACATTTTCAAAAGATATTCGGTCACCAAATTTTCGGTAATCATCCTTTCTTCTTATCTTAATCTCAAACACTCGTTCCATCCATCGGCACCTCTATCGCTTAAAATTTAATCACACCATAACGCAAACAATTGTCCAAAAATTCTCATTCGCCCAGAGATTTTGGTCTACTACCAGCCTGTACTTTTAATTTCGAACATTCGCGCGTCCACTTAGCCAAAAATTCTCCAACGAAAGAAGCAAACACTCGCTGACAGACACAATGACCGAGGCTGGCAGCGTTGTAAAGCGGAAGTTGGCGAGTTAGCGGTGGAGAACTCGCTCAGCGCGATTAGAATACTCGAGGATATTGCGTATAAGCCGAGTGAAAATGCTTGCAACTGAAGATATGCATCACCGGAGTCGGGTTGGAGTGCGTACTCCATCGGTCTGAAAGCAGGCGCTGCTGCGAGAGCCTCTTGACGGAAGGTAGAGCGGTCCTTCGAAAGTTTCGCGAGCACGTAGTCGGCGCGCCTCGCCTCTCGCTTCCGTCGTGAATTTTACTCGCGGGTGATCTCTCTGGAGATTTCTCCGGTCATCTGTATCCGGCCCATTCGTAAAAAAGCGACACCCTGTCACTGACTGGAATAACTACTGGATTCATGTTTGCATAAGAACAACGAGCCAACACTAGTTGATGAGCAACGCCACGTAAAACTTGGCTTCCCGAGATCGTAAACCGCTCCGTAAATCGTCTCTTACTTCGCTTGAACCGCGACAACTCAACAAATTTTCTCATGGGACTGAACGAGAATTCTGCGAACCCCGGCGGCGCTATAAAAATGGCTCGAGTTCTGCCGGATGCTATTCGATTTCGAATTTTCGCGTTTTCCTACGGAATTTATATACGTATGCAGATTCCAGCGTTTGCACGGCCACTGGGGGAATTTTTTCGTTCGATGCGATAACGCGAATACTTGGGATATATTTCCGGAATCCTCCTAGTCATACTATACAGCGTGGAGAATTCGAAATCGTTCCTTAAAGGGAGTTCCGTTTGGCTAGGCAAGAAGCACGCCACTTTCTCTTCGGTCTATCGATCACCGTTGACCATTCAACCGCGATAAAATGGCCAGTTACTCGCGTGGCAAACCGCATGGTTGTTATTTACGAGGGCCATTAAGTAGCATCCGACGCGACGGTGGGTGAATGAAGGGTCAGCCAGTGCACCGGCGACAAGAAATTGAATCGTTCTTCGAAGGAAGCTCGTTCGTGACCATAATCGTCCGCTCGGCTTCGATCGGAACAAATGCAACACACAAAACACGAAACGTTTTCGACGGGCCAGAATTTCCTCCTGTGGAAATACGTGGAAACTTCTCATTCACGAATTCGAGCGAACCTCCTTCTAGATGGTGAAAGATGTAATTTACAGTTAGCACTCGGGGCCAAAATGAACGTCAGCAGTTTGTCTGCGAATCTACTGCTCGCGGAACTTGTAAAAGTGGATTCTACTTTTCGTCGACGCCCCTCAATTATAACTCTGAAACATGTTTTCCGGAACGATAGTAAGACACAAAGATCGCATGTTTGCTCCTCTTTCTACCGTATCATTTCTTCCCTGAATGATTTAACACCGCCTTGTTTCTTTTTGTTCTTTTTTTTCCACAAGTGAGACGATAAACGAATTGTTGCACTACCAAGGGACGCGTGGTTTGTTTTAAAACAACGAACACCTCGGTTCTGATATGAATTCGATTGCGTATGAAGATCACGGGATCTGATAAGATCGTTTCAGTCGACGCTTTTATTATTCTTAAATTTTGGAGTATTTCGTTCGTGAAAAATCGTGTTCTTGCTTCGCAGTCTTGATATGAATTTGATCTCATAGTAAAGAAATAAAGGGTACAAAAAAGCCATTAATTTTAAAACGAATGTTTCGTTTATTCTTCGATAAGCACAGAACAGTCGGTTGAACTATCTAGGGGAATAAGATTGCACAGCGTATAATTTCTCCGATCGATACGAACAGTGATACGAAAGTATACAATTTGTGGATAAAAGATATAACAGCACTTTCGTCGGTGATTGAACGGATAACCGAGGATGATAGATGAACTTAAAAATTAGATTTTTCTATTTTCTGAGAAAGTAAAAATAGACGTGGAATCCGGCGGCTGATCCATGTAATCCATCGGTGTTATTACCAGGCTGCAAATAGACTGGCTTAGCGTAGGTTAGTCTGCGATACACTGGCAGTAGTAGTGGTCGTTATAAATCAGCCCTGACGAGCGGGGATCGATTTCCCGGTATATAAGATACAAGAAAAATCGGTTAATATGTTCTCCAGTTTCGGTTATCGATTCAATTCACCGTGTAAAAGTTCTATTTCCATAATCGCGATAACGAATTTTAATCTTACCAGATGGAATTACCGAAACTTGGGAGCAATTACGACGCATCCGAGGATATGACAAATTGTCCCACTTCGAGTTCGCCCAATAGCTTATAGTTCTCTGCTCTAACTCCATTAATAAACCAGATTAGAAGATTACAAGTTTAACTCTCTGGTAGCACGCCGATTTGATACCGGGTTTCACGCGGAATCTGAAATTTATGGACGAAAGCATAAACCAAAGTGTTCGATCAAAGGAACGCTAAACGGGGAAGCTGCAAACCGGTGACGAGAAAAACTGGAATGTTTCGTTCGTGTATACGTCGTGTATTGTACGACGAACTAACGTGTGCTCGGAAACGAGGAGAATAAAAAGTATACGAGTCGATATAAATGTACGAAGTTAACCCCACGCTCCCGTAGGACAGAATCACACGAAGCAATCGCAACAGACATTTTCCGCGCGACAGGTCGCTCGACAGGCCGCGCGACATTAATTATCGAGTAATGCAGTGTGACACATTAGCGCGTAAAGGGGGAAATTATGGGCATAAAACGGCAGGGACAAAAGCGACGAAAGCGACAAAGGGACAGCCACCAAATATTTTCCGAGTTGGGAAACTCTCTGATGGACCAGATACAGCCGAACGACATGACGGTTTTAATGAAACCCGATGATCGACTTCCGGTCCAACGATTTCGCGGTGAACGTTGAATAAATATCCAACAAAACGAGAATGTCTGCTTTTCCCACTCTTCCTACCTCTCTCTCTCTCTCTTTCTCTCTTTCTCTCTCTTTGTCTTTGTCTTTCTGTTTCATTTCCTCTCTCTCTCTGTTCGGAAAAACAAACGAAGTGAAAGAGACGGCTGCTGTGGGGACAAATATTATAATTCATTCACAATGAAATACCGTGTGCAATGGCGCGTTCGTCAAACCATTTCCGTTAATGAGTCACGTGATGTTATCAGGTAGAGGGTGGTCATGTGTCGTGTGATTTTATCAGGTTCAAAGTGCCTTCGCAGAATTAGAGTGATCCCAGATAATTAAATGGATACGACCAGTGCCGTGACGAGTTTCGTATCTTTCGAGTTAGGTTAATGAGCATGTCTACGCGATTTTGTTTAGTAAAGCTTAACCGTAAGGCGATTTAACTTGTCAGACGGATGGTCGATGTAATACTGTCTTTATTTAACGACCATATAATTCACCATATATCGTTTTATGTTCTAATAAAACAGTCAGAATTTCCCATAAGTCAAAACATATACCAAACTGCGAATGTTTGTACAAATTTATATTTTTATGGATTATGATTAAATGTTATAACGAGTACTAAATATAGCTTTCATGACGAGAAGGATCGAGCCGGTTCACGGTCTAATGCTACCTTGAAAACTCCATTGAAAACACGAAAAAGCGGAATTGCAGTGGGCGTAGCAATACTTTGCAAAGTACACCGCCGGTTATATAACATTTTTCTACTCCCATGTATTACCAATGCTCGAATTAAACGTTGTCAAACGCATCGGTGTGCTTCATCGCGAACGTAAAAGTTTGATTACTCGTAACGGGAGGTGTGTCAGATTGTTCTACAAAGATAATCTGCCGATAGAAGGGCTAACGGGCTCGTTTAATGTTTCATAAAGCGGTAAACGGTGCGCTGGGTGCAAAGATACGGAGAAAGATACGTTTCAACGCGATTGTCCGTATCGAGTTCGTAACGACGAACGTTAACAATGTTTCGTCCTCTTAAATCGCAAGTGTCAAGCGTTAAATTAGATAATGCGACATCCCGTGCGCGTTCCCATCGAAACGACGCAACAATGATTCCAATTGTGCCTTTAAATCGATGACAATCGCAGTGATATCGCGCTCGTACGGATACGTAGGATCGCAGAAAATACAATTGCAACGAACCTATCCACCACGCATCGACAGGGTATTATTATTCCAGTAACAAGCGACGCCGAGCAAACGCGTCGTCCACCGATCGGGAACGAGAGGCGGCTGGCTGGAAATAGTAGGCGGCAGTGGCGCATAAATACATCGATAACCCACAAAACTCACCGCGTTGCAATTTGACCGGAACGCTATATCGGAATGGTGCAGTTGTCAGATGCAGGACGTTTAATCGTGGCACGCGAATGCGCTCCCGATGATCGATAAATTATCGATACTGTATTTGACTTTTTTATCCTAGAGAACTAGAGAAAGTATTCGTCGGTCCCTAAAGAAACTTCAGGAAAGTAGGTCTGTAAGAATTTGAGGTCAGATGAAATTTACGACAGGATCGGATTGCTATTTCTATGAGATAAACGATAGTCTTTTTTCTTTTTGTTATCTGGATAACAAACTGTCAAATGGTAGGCAACACGTAGCTGTGACTCGGCAAACAGCATACATTTTCAACTTCTACCGTTTTCATCTTTTCTTTGCCGTAATAGCAAATACCGTGTGTGTACGTTTCATCAGGTTTTTATAACTTTCTACAGTACTACACGCGACGTTCGTACCGATGAGCGGACAGCAAAATTAACCAGGTGAAAGAAAGTGCAGACCGTCATTTCTGCAAGCAGAAGAAATACGATGATATGTTTGGGTTTTGTTGATGTTTTGCGATGTGTAACCGGTAGCAGTTTCTTCAGAAATACGTTTGAACCTGTCAAAAGCTAAAAATATCACTTCCGGTTTTCGTAATTTCATTACGTAAGTAATGCAATTAATATTCGACTCACGAAAAAGCAGATGATTTACTTCGATAAATTCACTTATCAATGTATATCTTCAATACATTGAATCGATCAACGGTATGACTTCCGAACGGTTCGTTTATTATAGTAATTTTCGTGGAAAAAGGTAACATACTAATTCAAAATATATTCGTCATATGGAAGCTCGGTACAGGTCCAGTGTACGCGCCGAAGTATATTTTTTCCTATTCTCTGTAGGCGCGACGTTCGATCGCAAAAGCATGTCGTTCACCCTCGCGGCACTTTCTTTATTGCGATACAATTTCACCTTATCTTGATCGATTGCTTCCTTCCATTATGCGCGTGTGCATGTGAGCTATGAAATACGTTTTCCTGAGAAACGCGGTTAGCCGAGCGAGTTATAGGCGCATTCCGGGGCGATTACGAGCAGGCGCAAACGACCGCCGCGTTACATCGAAATCGGCGCCGGTCTTCCCACCGAACTTCGACGAACGCGTGTGCATAAACACAGCAGAAATTACGAGTGCGCGCGATAAAATGTCGACGGGATTTTCTTCGATTCCGCAACGCTTGTCGCTCTATTCCGACTTCGCCATTGAACCTACGACCTCCACCTTATGTATAGTAGTTGTTCGATTTCCAGCTTTCACGTACGTTTCTTTTCACTTTATTTTTATCGAGCAATCTCTCTTGATCGAATACAATCGAATGACACGCGGGAGGAATATGATAAGTCTGTTTTTGTTTTCTTTTCTCTTAGCTCCTCTAGTTTTTGTTTTCTTACCTTTGTGTCACTCGATGATTAAAAAGTGGTAGTTTGATATAAAATAATTGCAGGAGAGAACATCCTAATAGCTTCGAAGGTTACGAACATTCTGTAAATGTCCGAAAAACTGGCAAGAACGAATATTAAACTCGAAAGACAGATGAGAAAGTGGCAACGTATCGAATTTTAACATTGCTCTTCTATTGTAAAAAACGAGAAATGCGACTCTCTATATCTTTCATCCGCGTTCTTCAATTTTTCAAACCATCTAACATCCGATAAAATCTTTAATTGTGAAGTGAACACAGAAGTACAATTTTGTTTTTATCTCACCTTGGAACGACATTTTCTCAAGCACCAGCGCTCGACAGAGATTAATTTAGATTCGGGTGAAATATCGTTGCGCAAAATACGATGGCAGAACAGTATGATTCGAGCAGCTGCGTTCAAAAAAACGTTGAAGAATCCTCACTTTTTTCCTTTCGTTTCTTGTCTAACAAGGGCGCTGGTTGGATATCGTGATAATTTAATACTGCGAGCACCGAGACGAGAATAAATAAATCAACGTGTGAGCGAATTTCGTCGGGAATTTCCCGCGGCAACAAAACCGTTCTAATAGCCGGTGCATGGTCACGTAGCCAAAACGTACTGCCTTATCACTGCCACCATGCTCCGTGGTTTACCGCGCTTTATTTAAAAGGGTTAGCAGAAATTTTTGCCGAATAAAAATTTTACGCGGCATTTATAACACCGTCCGTGAAATTGCCACCTCTTTTAACTCTTTCTTCTTCTATCTTCCACTTTCTTCCGTTTTATTCCGCGTCATTCAAGATATTAATGAAACAGTTTTATATCATAGCGTTATAAAGTACTCCGATTTTTTCCAAATTTAATAAAACTGTAACATCTAGATGGAGGGAGAAATAGATCTGTGCGAAATGTATGCGTCTAATAAATAATCTCGACGAATACTTTCAAACTTTAACAATATGATCGTGATGGCCGTATCGCGTCGTACGACATACTATATCATTTGTACAACAGTAGAATTTACTATATAAATATAAAAATATACCTTCGTGAGTCGTTACATCTATTTTCATATCCGAGTAAATAGAGCTAAAAATGGCTGAAATGGTTAAATATGTTTATGCAGTTCATGCTAGTCACGATCTTTTCAAATAGCCAAAATCGATCCGTTCTTCGCGAAGTATAAAGTTCAAGGATCACGCAAACCGTTTCTAATATCCAGAATACGCTAATAAATGATTCGATCGCGTTGTTAAAGAATAATTTTAGAATGGGGCGATTCGGGGATGGTAATTACCAAAATCTTCACATAGAGCGAAGAGCGTTTCAACAGCCGGAGCGGCGCAAGGCTTTCAGAGATTAATGTTAGATTTACAAAGTGATGAATTCCATGTAAATTTCCCAAGAGGTGTATGACCCAGTTTAACCAAAACTTTCATCAGATGGTTCACTCCGCAGCGATAACGATTTTATGTGATCTAATTGTCGAGGAATTGAAGAACGATTCGTGGGACGAATTTGTTAATTGAGTCCCAAGTGCTGCACGGTCGTAATTAGTGGATCAAAAGTAATTATAAACCGCATCGTAGTTAAGATCCGTGCGTATGAGAAGGTTAACGATACATGCAAAATGTTGCGCGTATCCCATCGATTAAAATGTTGAATTTTACTCGTTTTATCAAGCTTAACAATTCAAATAGACCGTACATTAAATGACATTTATAAATAACCATGCTGTACGCGTCTGAAGCTTGTTGAAAAAATAACAAACAAATATAAAAGAATTTCGTATTGTTTGTGTAAATGCAAATAAAAATTTTTCATGCGAAAATAGCAGAAATAACTGTATAACAGATTTTTCATTGTTATGAAATACACAATTCAATTCGAAATATGTTTTAGGAGAATAAAAAGTAATCGTAGAATTATTACATATATAGAATTTCTCTTTAATAGTAAATAAAATCGGACTTAACACACACCCTTGTCGCAGTCCCTCCCTCGTCCAGAATTTCCCTGTTACATCTTCTCCTACCTCCATCACATTATTTGTTCCTTCACAGATTTTTCTCTTTAATAGCATAAATATACCGTATATAAAATTTGATTTTATATAAAAACATACACTGCCTTTCAAACCATAAATTTATAACTTCTAAGTTTCGAAGGTGTCTGATTTACAAGTGCATCACCGGATGTACGATTATGTAAACATAAAATTCTAACAATTCGCAAAGTTTATTCCGACACATAGCAGTTTCAGAAATTATTTAACTAACTGGTGCACAGACTTGGATGATAAATTTTTTAGAAATTTTCGGTGCAACGAGATTTGGAGCAGAACAACGGTATACAATTGTTACGTCATTGCAAAGGAGCGAATAACATGGCTCTAACTAGTTTACTAAATTAACTAGTTTGCAGTAATTAGTTAGTTTGCATTGTATTCTCTAATACATTATCCAGTAATTAAGCGTTTCACGGTTGGCAGATTCTTTTTACCAATAAATTCTTTACTCTCAAAACAGAGTTGGCTTTCGAATCGTATTTCGGTAATGTGTAATGTCACCTGGAACTCTGCATAACGAGGCAACATTTGTCCCGATAACACAATGAAATTCCTTATTCGAACGCCGGTAAAATTAATTATCGTGTCAGTTTAATACGGAAGAATTGTATTTGCGTCTGATTCGTCAAGCGTTCGAACAAAGGGATAAATTTCATTTCTAAATGCATAAAACTGGTTTATCATTCTTTGTTCCATTCTATTATATCGTATCGAAAAGAGAAAAAGAAGAGAAGGATGTAGCCCAACGATATGCACGAGAATTCGATTCACGCGTTCTAGCGATTCCTACGGCAACGATAACGATAAAGAATCGAGTTACCTCGACAGAAATAATGATCGGTCGAGTACACGTGTGTCACGTTAGCCGTGGTTCTCGTGGTCATTTGTTTCGCAGTGAAATAACACGGTCACCGGACGATCGTAAATCGAGCGCGTAACCTGGGACAATAATCAGAAGTCGAAGCATGGTTATTAGGTGTGTTGAAATGGGGTCGCGGCCGTGTTCGCCTTATCGCATTAATTCGCAAATCGAATCCTCTTTGCAAGCTAACTATGTTCGGCCAAATCGCCACGCGACACGATGCACGCCCTTTTTCTCCCAGCTACAATCGTAATATATGTTTACGAGCTCGCTAGCTCGTATTCTGCTCCACGAAATCCTAGGATTTCACGGTGTTAAATTGTACGACCTTCGTGGCGATTGATATCCGACCCAAGTTCAGATCAGTAAAGCTTTTCTAAAAAAATTGATCCGAATTGTTGACCGCTTGAAATGGAACTCACGATGGCTCATAAATTGTATCTAGAATTCATGTAGCAGCGCTGATAATGATAATTGGCGTGACACCTCGAGATTAACCACGATTGTTATATGAAACTATATCAAAAACCGAAGACGATATAAATTGTTTCAATATTTTCCTGCAGCCTCTTAACATACAAATTTTTCTTTGGTTCACTAACGAAAACGACGAAATTTTGTTTGTTACATAAAATATAGAATAACAGATTCATTCGTTTTTTTAAAACGCGTGAACGTATTATTATCCTCGATAATGTATCAACGTATCGTTAAAATAACGACTAATCTGGTTATCCACTAGGTGGTTACTTCTTGACGATTTAACGAAACATAAAATTCTAATTAATTTCACAGTGAAATTATCGTTGCCCTTCGAAGGTTCACATTTTAGATAAGTTGACACAGAGAAAGTAAAACTCAAAGGGAACTTGAAGACCGGCGATTTAGGCTTTCGGTGAAGGATAAAGAATGCGAACAATTGTTCGGAACAGATTCCGCTACAATGGATCTCGGATATTGTTCGATTCGCTTGAACATCTGGTTCGCGAGCTTTCGTTGGAGAGTGCGGTCTCTGTTTCGGCTCTGGCAATCCGCCGGACACGAAAGTACAATTGATTTCCAGGGCTCGTACCAGCCACCGTGTGCACTTGACAGCTTCGGAGTTTTCGTTTATTTTGGAAATTTAACGCCACGCGGTTACACAGGGGTTGCTCGGTTTCTGGCCTTACGCTTTTTCGCGGTAACTGTCGAAGGTTGATTCGAGACCGTGTTAAACGCCATGGCTAGCCGTCATTTCCGCTCTGAAGGAAGCACGAGCAACTTCCTCTCAGGCGAGTTTCTCTTCGTTAATCGAAGCAAGATAAGAGCAGATAAACTCCACACCGTTGTTTGAAAAAGTTGCCTTGTTTGTTCCATCTTGTACAAGGTATCACGAAATATATTTATAGCATCGATTTTAAATATCGAAATCGTAAAGAAGGTTCGTATACAAAAAGATAGATTTAATTGTCAAGTCATAAGGAATTTATGTCAGTAGTAGTCCAAGTCAATGAATTAACCGACAAACCTATTTATTTCACTTACGCTTCATATTTCTTATTCTAAGATCCACAGACCGAAACAAAGGACATGAATGTGATCTCTACTGTTATATCGACCTACTCAAGGGCCTTCGACTCCAATGATTGAAAAGTATAAAAAGTAATGATTTTAGAAACACTCATTTCTAAATAGCTTAGAATATCCACCTACTTTTTCATTTTCCTCCAACGAACGAACTTATGAAAGTAACTTATTTCTTCCTTGAGAATTTAATATTAATCGTGTACTTATGTAATGAAATTGAAAAATTAATAAAAAATCGAATCGATCAGTTTGGTTGATTGAAATTGTTCATAGCTTAAAAAGAAATAAACCTTATACCATATCTTGGTATATAAACATTCCTCATCGTGTCTATTCTTAAGAGAGACATTTATGTCTCTCACATATTTTGTGACACCCTGTACGCTTGTTTGTATAAAATCCGTTCGAGTGAATTTTCTCGAAATATTTAAACGCCGCTGTACCGAGAAATGTCTTAGTAAAAAGCACGTGAGATGAAGAAAAATCGATGCCATGCTCCTTTGAATTTCACGAACTCACTTTTTGGATGGCGAAGGACGCAAGTTTACTAAGTTCTGGCTCGTAACGTGGAACCAGTTTGCGAAAATAACAGAGCGCAGTATTAAATGCGCGTTTCGTTCCCTCGAAGAACAATCTCGTGAGTTTCTTGCAAATCCCGCGAACGTTTTATCGAGGGAAGAAGTTTTAAAGGATCCGTCGAGTGGCGAAATCGCAACGCAAAAGTATTAAACGGCTGACATTCCGCTCCTAATACGCTATCTAAATGCTGATTCTTTCAAAGGTTCATTATTTGCTGTAATTCTTCGCTTAAATTGTGCTTAGAGGAGAAGTTGGATCCTACCCAAGCCGCGGGACACCACTTATCTTCGGTTCGCCTCGTTCCCGGGTGAACCACGGTCTCGAGTGGACCAAGAAGAAAGGTATGGGTGCTCGAGACCATGTGAGGAAACCGGGCAATCAGTATCACTGACTTTTGATTAAGGTTTCCCAGTTGAAAATTCCGGGGAAAGAATATCAGAGTATTTGCGAAGAAAATACATTACGATCCATGATTTGGACACTTTGTGCAATTCTGTAAAAAGGTTGATATTTTTACTGTATTTTTTGACGTTATTATAGAATAAGGCTTCTTTGCTGTTTTTCACGTATCGTAAATTCTATCAAATGATCTACGTTTAAATATGAAAAAAAGGGGAGAATTTTCGAAATAATTTCTGACTATTCGCTGTATCAGGATCTTTTGTATATTTAGTTCGGATAAATCTTTATTTAACGCTATTATACATTCAACAAATATTATTCTTAATTGGGCATTGAATAGGGTAATGAAAGGTGAACATTCGGAAATTATCGATAAAAAAGATTTCGTCTGTAAAGTAAACAATATGAGACAAAACAGTGTCTGACTATTTTTGGGACATTCTACTTGGATATCGATCCAATGGCGGAAGGAATTCCGGCGAAAAATCGGGCAAAATTTTTCTCGGTTCGTTCACGTTCGTAAGGAACGGCAAAGAAAATTATGCAATCGTCGCGAGCAAACACAATGACTGATTGAAACTGCATCGGTAAATACGAAAGCGGCGCAACGCGGAAAACGTGAGAAATCAAATCCTCTCGATGGAAAAATGGGGTAAATTTTCGTCACTTTTTCCATGGCTATTCTCAGGGGTATCGTAGAAGTGCCAATAATTGTATTTACTGGTTACCAAATAGAAGTAGAGCAACGATCGCGAGTAATTAAAACGAGAATTAATCGAAACGTCAGGCACGCCGACCTGCTATTGATCACGATGACGATACCGTTTATCGGTTACGGAACGGAAACAAAGCGAGTCGCGATCAAGCTCCAAAGCCAGATTAAATTGTTCTACAAATGCCACTCTTTATTTTGCCCTCTCGTAATTTCACGTGTCCTGTTGCTCTTAAATCTTTCAATCATTCGAAAATACCTTTTATCCTTCGCTGACGTTTAATCGTTTCTTCTTTTCATATTTAAGAAATTTATCCACATACAAAAATATTGTAATAATTGTAGATATCTTTCATGAATATATTATATGCGTTGTACGAAACATATTGCAATTTCATTAGCACCGTTACGAATAGGCTGCGGATATTTATGCAAATTGATATTTTTATGAATTCCATTGAAGAAATGAAACTTAAACAGAAATTTGTTTTAGTTATTTAGCTACGAGTACTTTATTTTTAATATTTTATATATTTCTGTATTTTACCTGCATTTTGTGCATTTTTGGGTCTTTAAGTTTCTCATAAATGCGTGAATATCCGCGATCTAGTTATAATATTCGATTATCGTGATTCTATTGGTGAAATTTAAACTAATCTGAAAAAAAAGAAAAGATATATTTATACAAATTACGAGATACTAATATATATTTCGCAGAGATGATAAAATGTTTTAAACAGTCGATTATTCATTATGTTAATAAACCTCAAAGTTCGGTGGCGTCGTGCGTGGTAATCGCGAAAGAAGGCGAGGAATGCGAATGCCGTTATCAATCGCCAGCGCGAGTTTCCTCGCAGTATTAGCTTCGTGCGACTTTTAACGATTTGCATTCCTCGACGCGCTGGCAAATTCTTCTAGTCGACTTGGAAACGAAGTTTAACTTGCCTGAAATGAAAATTAATGCCCGTTGAACATCGCGTTCGCCCTTCAGTTATAAAACGCGCGTCCAGTTCCGGCTGATAAAACGGCGCGGCTATTTCGCTAACCGAACTTAGTTCTCACTAAATATTTTTTCCCCGACAATGGCCGTGAATCAGCATTTCACAAAGCAGCATTAACCACTAACAATGCGAAATCTAACCCAGTTCAAAGGGGTCAACGAATCGAATCTCTCGATAACCGTAGCGTGAAAGTGAACCTTTTGTAGATGACAGATTATGAAGATGCGGAGTACAAGATTTCTATTAATATACAAAAAGAATTGAATTGCCAGAAATCCATAATTAATTACAAGAGCAGAACCTTGACGAGACACATATAAATTTCCATGTACATATAAATACATAGAAATTTCTATGTACCTGACAAGATTGTACGTTGTGTGTATGAAGTCTCTAACACTCAACTCGATCGATAAAACGATAGAACTTCGTGAGAAACGAAAGATTGAAAAAATCATATGGGAATTGAGAGAGATGGAGTTTAAGAGAATCGAATCCACCTGATTTTTGTTATTTTATTGTATATTCAATAAGTGAAAACCTGCCAACATTGCTATAACAGTTCCCAGAAGTTGGTACGAAATCGAGTTTCTCCATTATATACCGAAATCTCTCTGGAGATATACGTGCACAATAGGTTTTCCATGACCAACTTCTAGTTGGAACGTGTTAAATGCTGATCGCTGGACACGATACCCACCTTGGACCACGTCGTTGTATCAAGAGCCTTTGATATTAAGCGGGCAGAACTTAGAAAGCTATTAAGGCCCGTTTAATTCATCGTCCTTTCGGCTTTCGAATTTCGTCACCGGTGACGAGTGACGTCAATTTTCAGATATTATCGTGATACTAAATACCGCGTTACTTAGCGTTCCTTATCAAGACCAGGACGAAGGGTGTTAGATAATAACGTTTAACACTAATTAACGATGTCTGCCGTACGAGGAACCGTTTCCAGGCAAATGAAATATTCAACGATGAATCGAAACGTACACGCGCGTTGAAACGCTTATCGCTAGTAGCTATGGTAAGTCACGTATTCGGCAACAATGAAACAAGTAGCTTAAGAGGTTGAAAGCTCCGTTCCCATTATTATGGGATAAACTAGCAATCTGCTTACTGTTCAAGGTAGCTTGCTGATACAATGAGACGACGGGTGGTTTATGGACTATTCCACGAACAAATTTCTTTGTTTCCTTTATTGTCGCATTCGCGTCATTAATTAGCTAATTAATTAATTACTACGCACCAACGCGAGATTCACCAAGCATTCCGTTTGACGTGTATTAGTATAAAGGAATAACATTTATTTCAACGTATGTTTTACTCCAACGTTCCTTTTGGCCTCGATCATTACGAACTTACCCTGCATGAATTTTAATTCGAACGTTAATTGCTCGCAGCAGCAACAGTAGCTTGTTGCCCTCTATTCTTCTATACTTATCAATGTTTTAACGGTAACAAGCATTTGCTTAATTGCCAACTAAGCCAACCGATTGAATATTAATAAGGCTCTATTCAACGCTATTATTTTATCACTGTACCATAGTGTGTAGTAATTATCCTATAACAAACGTATCGTTACGAACACCAAGTAAATTTCACATAGAAGTTAATCTTGATCGAAATGCACTGCAGTAGAGGAAAATGGGTCATTGTCTGTCAGCGATATTAATTAAACTCTTTTGCTATCACGCGTCATACATATGTAACGCATACTAAAAACCGCTTAGATTGTGAACTTGTCATTTATTTTTATTATTATTATTATTATTATATATCTTACGCTAAGTAACATGTTGATAATTTGAAACTTGGTTTGTGGATAGCGACTTTTTTCTTAAACGGCCACAGCGAAAGGGTTAATGAAGGAAGTATCCACTGTTTCGTCAGATTCTCTAAGAATATACAGGATGTAATTATACAGGGTGTGGTCCTCATTTAGAAGCATGCTGCGGGTAACTTCTCTACGCGAAAAATAAGTTGGAAATGCAGGAAAAAATTTTTCATTTGACGCTTCGCTGTAGGGAGAATCGAGTTAAAACATATTTAATCTACAGTTGGTTCGGTAGACGTGTACTCGACGCATTTTCAAACTCAATTTTCTCGAAAACAAGGATCGGTAAAAAAAAGCAACCATCCTAATAATATATTCTTCTTTTTATATAAAAAATAAAGAACGGTATATTAACTCTCAGAGAAGCTGAATTTTCGCGAGCAGTACTCTATTTAGGATGCACATTCTTACATTTGCTCTCGACAAGGAGCCGCTGGTAAAACCAACAGCATCACATTGTCCCGAGCGAAATAATAAACCCGTCTATTTCATCATGCTTATTATTATTATTATTGTTATTATTATTATTATTATTAACGTCGATGCATCCACGATGAACCGACTGATATCGCGTTTTCATGGGAGTCCAGGTGAGTCCTGATTGTGTACGCTTGTCTAAAAGTCGCGAATCTCGAGCGGAAACGAGATAAGCCAACACTCCGGTAAATAGAAGGTTTGTCGATGCCCCGAACAGCAAGAGGAGACAGGATTTTCGTCATTTATAATATCGTGGCGTCGTTTGGAGACGTATTCGTTCGGAGACCTCGATCCGGAGTTTCTCGTGCGAACGATCTCTCTCGAATAACGATCAACGCTGCTCTTTCGACACGGCGCGATATGCATTTCGATCAGCGTGTATTTCGAAACGCGAATCGACGTCGCGTTCTCTGGAATGAAGAAAAGCAACGGATTTCGCTGGATGGAAATCGCATCGTCATGATGCTCCTATCCATTCTCGAATTCTCGCAACTCGAGTTTTCACTCGTCCCGATAGCGTTTCTTGTTGATTTCCAGTAAAATCTAAATTTAATTTAGTCTCTAAGGTTTCGATGATACGTTCGCTGGCGTTATCAGATGTCTTGATACTTGAACCCTTCTGAAGACACATCGATCGGGCTTTATAAACTGCGAAGCAGAAAATACGATGATGTTGCGAAGGTTAGATATCATTTTTCATTTTGGAATTTGCCATTATTCGTGCCGTCGTCTTGTAACAAAATAAACTCGTGGGAGTAAGAAATCGAGAATAGTGAACAGAAGGTGGAGTTGATCAGCTTGATTTCTGAGAAATTCGCGCTTATGTTAAAGTTTGCAACCAATTCACCATAATAATCATATAAGAGTGAGAGATATGATCGTTCTTTTAAATGCGAGAGAAATCTATAGAGAGAAAGAGAGAGAGAGAGAGTAACGAGCACTTCTGCATCGGAGACCCGTTCTAAATTAATTTTTCTTGGAGAAATGCTGCCAAGTTTCATTGTTTCGTTCCACCTTCAGCCGGTATCAATCACTTACGAATACACTAGCCTGTCGTATACCAGAGACTTTTCTTATCCACGAAATTAGAACTGCGGAGGATCATAAATTACTCGACAACGTAGTTTGGCGTGGCAGCCACCGATTCTTCTTCCTGTTTATCTCCTTACTTCTTATACTACAGCCGTCGGTTTTAAAACATACGATAGATTCCAAATGCCAAACCTCTGGCAAATCTATCGATTATGTTTCTTTTTTTTCTGAATCAAATTCAATTCTATCTACATTTATCCAGTCTCTCTGACAAAACATATGAATATCAGAGATTTCCAGAATACCAGAGTACGATAGCAAAGTAAATCTCCGCCAAAAATTCGTGCATCAAGTCGATGTTTACAATAGGCCGCTGCACCATGACGCATGTACTATTAACGAGTTAGCCCAAGTTTCCGGGAAATCGTGTTTATCCAGTATCACCAGCAACTTCTCTCCGGCCAGAATTGTGCAGAGGCTCGTTTGTATTCGCGGACACGAAAAAATAGAGGCGCGAGTACGCTGCAGGGCGTGCTACTTTCGCGGCATTCACTCGGCCTGATCGATACGTCGGAGGCCGTGACACTTGCCGTGCCGTGCAAAACCTCCCGTCGAGAATCGTTTCGCGTTTGCCCTCAGGCACGCTGTTGGACGCTCTTTAAAGCGTTTCCCAGCCATCCGAAAGTTTCACGAATTAAAATTTGATCGTTTTCGTTTTTAAATGACTTCCTTCTTCTCAGATGCCATTGAGTGTACAATCGAAAAGTTGAAAAGGTAAACGATGCAAATGTCAGAAGCAAAGATTCTTTTATTAGTTTTAGCCTTGCCATTTGAGCAGTTTGAAATTTTCTGCGTTCACAACGTTTACAAATTTAGAAGAGGAATAAGTAGTTGAATTTACTTATTTATTTACACTCTCGCAGAAACGTTTGGAGCGTGTTAATATTTCAGATATTTATTAATGGTAGCTTAAATATATGATTTATTTAAAAAAATATAGCAAGTTTTGCTTATAATTATTAATTCGTCATTAATTTGTACATTTTGTTCGAATTGAGATATTATTAGTACGCGATGATGATATATATCAAATACACGAATAATCGATAATATAGAAATATAGTACAGATCGAAGTGTCCGAATGAACTCTACCATTCCAACGGCCTGAATTTTCATCCGTAATACTACTTTTTTGCGAGCACACGTCAAAATGGGGACATGTGCGGTGGATTGCGGTTGAAAATGCGGCTGCACGCAACAAACGAGTGATCGCGGTCGCGCTTCTTGTCTGGCTATAATAATTAAATAGTGAGAATGACGGGAGGTGCGAATGGGCGCGATCGTGCGAAATAAATTGATCAGTCGATGGCTGAATTCTCGCGGAGATTAACAAGGTTACCGAAGTCCGTCGATTAAACCTAATTTGCGATAAAACAGGCTCGTCCCCCGGTAATTTTACGTGCTCCTATGCACCGACAGAATTGCCACATTGCTCGTGGAAAATTTGGCTCGAGGACACAAACCGAATTACCATTCCTTCCGTGTAACGATCTGATGGAAGATTAGGGGACTCTTTCAATTTTTAACTTTGCACGTACTGATAAAACTTGGAAATGATATATGCAAAGCTTGTTTTATACAAACATTGCGTGACATCAAGGCTAAACTGTAAGCCTGGGTATATAATTATTATAATACATCTATAACTGAGTCTGCTATGTAATTTTCAAGTAGCGTTAGTTGCATAGTCTGGATCACGGTAAATTCCCAAGTGTGTCTATACTTAGCATTAACAGTTAGTCGTTATTCGATAAGGCAACCTACACACATAAGTACTATATACATTAACTTTATACGAGATGTTGGTAATTGTGTCAAATTATCAAGGAAATGATTAATGGGGTAAAATTTTGTATTCATGCGAGATAACGATCCAAAAATTTTGTAAAAGCCATTTGAGAAAGTCATAATGAAGAGTTACGAACATTAAAAGTTAAGAATTACGCGTCGTTCCCGACAATTCTCTCCATCTAAACCTCATCGAACAAATTTTACGAAGCTAAAGCCTAAAGCTTAGTAGATGACAAATCCAAAATATAATAACCAGTACTTTAAAAACCACTATTTTTCATGTTAATAATCTGCAAGAAAACTCCATAACTAAACTCACTGGAAGAACGATTTCGATAATACGTGATTAGTTGCAAAGATATTGGATTTCGAAATAAAAAAAAGCACGATTCATCTAGTCTTTCTCCTACGATCTTCAATTCCTAGAAGCTTTATTAACCTCCTAATAATATTTCAAGTTTTTCTCATTCTCTGTAAGCGATCTAACACTTATGGGCGAGGAGTAACGTGTTTCTTCTAACCCGCATACATTCAAAACTTCCATTTAATCTCTCGCGTACACGCGCAAATAGGGCGCGATTCGCAGACGCTCGAATTCCGCGCCAATTAATTCCAAGCATCCAGAGGGTCTCGAGGAACATAGTCCGATACGAGGCAACAAAACAAACCGAGGAACATTTACGAGCACGTACACCAGCTGCGAACTGGCAAAAGACACGCGGACGTTCCAGGCTCCATTAAATACCGCGAACAGGTCGTAAACTTGAATACGGCCTTTTCATCTTGCCTGCACGGCTGCGGCGAAAAGAGGGTGGCAGGTGCCGTTCCCGGGCTTTCTTCACCTCCTAGCCGCTCCTTCAGTTTACAGATAAGGTTCAGAAGCCGCTTGTCATCGGCATTGTCGAGATATTTTTCCGACGTCATCTGACATAAGATACGAAGCAACAATGTCGTTCCATTCTTATCGTCCTGTGTCGCCTTAGGAGTTGCTCCCCCGCGGAATCCTTTAGCTGTAGGTGTCCCATTTTCTGTCCCAAATACCCATAAAATTTAGTGCGATATTCGATACCGAACAGTCTTTAAAAATCTGATAGTAGTGGAAGCATTATCGAGTAACCTCATGGAAAACATATTAACATACATAGGGCGCGTAGTAAAATCACACAGCAGATGATTCTTTATGTGAAAGTAAGCTGAAAATGTAGAATAAATCTTTTTCTAAAGGCTCGTGTTTGAGATAGTGGATAAGTTAATCGACAGTTGGTGTGCTATGTGTTTTTGACGAGTTTTTAAATACGAGATTTAGATTTTCATTGCCGATCATCTCCAAGAATTTGCGATTACTTTTCCAGTAATACGATTTTCATTTGCCGTGATAAATGCTCGTGAATTTCTTCCAGTAAATCGCATCCCACACAATAATTTCGCCGTCTGTCGATATCCGACAATGATCAAAGACGAGACTGCAGCTTGCAAATCGTCGATTCAAAGGAGCCGAAGACAATCGCCGAGCCACGGCTCAGTTCGAGATAAACTCGTAAACATATACGCGCGGATCTCATCGTCTCGAGTTCGTCGCAAATCGCGAGACAAACTTACCTGAGATTCACTTCGTCGTTGGCTAAGTCGGAATTAAGATGCGGTTAATCTTAGCTAGAGCTAATATCTGTCAGCGCGCTTACCGATCATCCATGACTTTAAGGACTTCTACAGATCCATCGACCCGATGCGGAGCCATCAAAGGAGAACTGTGTTCTTACCGAGAGATTACGATTTACGATCGCCGTGGATCTCGCTCTGGCTGACGATGGATCAGGATTTTTCCTCGGTTTACTCCAGTTGCTCAGTTTAGTTTACGCCCCATTGAAGGTGGAAGCGTTTCCAAATTTACGGTGACTGCTACAGCGAGGCTCTTTGTTACTCCCTGCTGTTGCATGTGTTCGATGCAACGAGAGTGTCGTATCGAGATCGATCCAAACTGTATCCATTGAGACAGTGTTTGGGAGAAAGAGGACTTTTGATCGAGCGGACAAAATTTTAGATAATTTGACAGGTACAAGAAATGAATTATTCTCTGCCTCGCGTTCTGTAACGACGATATTACCTGTAGGCAATATTTGTCCCCTTTACAGGGAAACAAAGTGTTTAATCATCGTACAAACTGGCTTGATAGGTTTCAAAGACAGAATTGCAATCTTGAAGATCAGCTATTTATAACGATCTTTGGTGGAACATGAAAGTGGTGATCTGTTACATGAAACAGGCACTTTGTTGGTACAATAGATGCTCAAATTCTATCGTCCATTGATATATATGTACAAAGAAATAAGAATAAAACAAAGCTAAAAGGGATAGGAACGATATCTAAATAAGAGAAAAATGAACGACACGAACTTATTGTACGAGCTAATACATTTATGTAAAAAAAAAAAGAAGAGACAAAATTCGAAAGAGCGTTTCATTGGATGTTTTCCACGAGAAAGCGTTTCGATAGAGGCAACATCGCGTTTGATCGGCCATTTCTCCCCAGTGCGTATGTTTCAATAGTTAAAGGTAGTACGCGAGTGTCGCATTGCAGTGCTCTCATCCCTAAAATTGGAACTTGTATGTAGCCAGAACGACACGGTAGATGCAGTGGGCTGCCATTGTAAGGCGATGTCGTGATAATTTATCGCATTTCGAGCGCAAAATCAATTCGTTTCCACGGCGAAATATCTCATCACTGGTTTGAACCACGGTAGAAACCATACGGGCCGAGATTCAATAACGAAAATGATCTCACGATTATCCGGCTGGGGCCAATTACGAAAAGCAAATTCAAGGCTAGCCACGGTTTATTCGAGCAGGAACTTTAAGGGGAACAAATAACGTTTTAACGAGACGTTTAGCACGTGTTCTTCGAGAGGGAATATCATTCGAGAAGCAGAAATTGCACCTCTTTGTGCAAATGAAAACGTATTCATTCGTGGCAGGAGAAATGCGGAAGAGTCTGAAATTAGAGCACGAAGAAAGAAAGAAATGGCACGGACACGAGAAAAATTATTAATCAGGAATAGAAATTAGAAATATATATATCCCATATCTCTTACTTCCACCTTTTCATCGCCTTTCGTAAATTGGCATTAAGAAACCAGGACAAATCGAAAGATAGTCCTCGTCTATCAATCTTCATTTTATATCCATCAATCGTTTCGTTAATATGTAACTGAAAGCAAGGAACGGCCGAAGCCGATATAATAAATAGGTCTGCCCGTGACGCGATTTTTCTTCCATGATATTGAATAATCGATGTTCAACAGAGTTCGGAATAATCTTTCATCAAGCAGAAAGGCGTTGTCCCCTTTTGTTCTTTTAAACGAGGGAGTTTGCCTCCCGTGTGCACCGTAAACCGAATGGAGAAGAGGTTCGCGTGATTCACAAACGAAGCCAATTACACAACTTAGCACGTAGGTTTGCACCATGCTTCGTTCAGCGAATGGCCGAATGTGAAATTTCGGTGGCGCAGAGAAATTATCTTGTCTTTCCATCAGAGTTCAACTAGACGAGGATAAAGATCTGGTTTTATCGATTGTTTAGAGGAAACCACAATTTCCAAGAGCTTGTTTAAGCTTTCGAGGCTTTCGACTTCTCGGCTTCTTTTTGGATAGTTGATGTTTGAGTAGCTGTACGTTCAAAGTCGCTACAAAGTTGGAGATAAAGTTGCTCCGACGAAACAAGTTCCTTTGGACCAATATTCCTCGATGGCGATCGATGTTTGATTGGACAATTTTCTATCAAACTTGCAGTAACTTTTCTCACTCACATTATTCTTCTCGTATAGAAAACGAATGCGATAAATATCCTAACTGCTCTAACTTGTCGGCGAATTTGGGACAGTTTGCAAAACGCTCAAGCATGGTTTATGGTATCGAGACGGTGCTAGGCCAAGATGAAAGCTTTTCCTGTGAAAGCATACAAAATGATGAATCGAGTAAATTTTAGAAGGAGCGAACGTATTAAAAAATATATTATGCGAGGTATATATATTCATCATAGATTTATAGAACTTTCTCAGGTGAAACTTAATTATTACTAACGCAAGTATTCTCATTTATTCCTTTGATAAAATAGATCGTTTCCTCTCTTGCTCGTCTCTGTATATCAACTATTCATTCCTCCTTTATGAAAGCGTCGATGTCAGTGGTGGTTAACGATGATATGTTGTAATTTTGGAAATTTCAATTAACGTGACGGATTCGAAACATCCGCATAGTGGTGAACGTCATTATATAGTATAGAAAGTAATTAATATTGATCCAGCGAATATTGCCAGACTTAAACTAAGTTGATAGTAATTCACTAGACAAACAAATTATTCATATAAGCTCTCTAATATTCCGATAACGAGCTGCATATTGTTCAAATTCCCAAACTAATCCAATATAGATATCGATTTTCCTTGGTATTATTTTTTCTGCTGTAAGCTCGCACGTGCATAGTAATTCGATAATAATTACCACTGATACTTTTAAGTCGATAAATTGCAGCGTCAAATTCATGGGCTGCGTAGGAAATATATATTCGAGTTATATGCAACAAAACTATTTACATAATAATGCAAAGTGTTGTATATGAAACGCAACATTGTCGGTGTTTCAAAGTTAAAAAGAAAGGATAATAACCCTATCATTTTTTATAATTTTCCAGCATTGAGAAAACGAGATGCATTTGCATGCTTCTTGCTCGATTAAAAATAATTTTGCTGGTATACGAAAATGCTGGAAAACGTAGTCCGATAAATTCGAGAAAACTCCTTTCAAGTCTCTGATGCAACTCGACTGTTCGAGTAAGAGGATTTGCAAGAGTGAATTTTCGTATTTGTAGAATTTCGCATTTCTTAAACGCAACTTGTAGTTCGTCTACGACAGCAAGAAGTCTCGTTGAGAGTAAATCCGTCTGCAAATCCGCACTTGGATGAATGAAGCGACTTAATCCCACTCGCGAAAACGCGGTACGACGTTCGCTACTTTGTAAACATGTCGTTGCACTGCGCTCACAAAAGTTGCACAGCCGACGCGAGCAAAGCGTTAGCGAAATCGAAACGGTAGTAAAGTTTTTAACGTGGTCGAAGGTTCAGGATCTCCTTCGTTTCGAACGTTCCCGGTTTATTTTCATGTAACAGTTGAACGTACTTCAACAGGAACGCGACTTGTGCAGCTATTCGTAACGGGACATAACGCGGAATGTACTATGTGTACGATATGTAATAGGACGAAAATACAGGGCGTCACAAGGCGCGCTCGAAAGTTCGAGAGCTCGACGTCTTCTTTATTATTGCCGAATCATGTATCTCATCAAAGCGAATGAAACTACAGTGGTTTACAAGAGTATTTAAATTTAGAAATATTCAGACTTAATAATATAATGAATAGCTAAAAGATATACTTGCAGTAAATATCTTAGAGTTTCCAAACTTTAGCGTTAAAGCCATGACAGTTGGGGCTCGTTACAGCGATAGTGAAATTTCAAAATACTTCGCATAATACGCATAATATATACAAAAAGGGTTTCTACAAGTGTTTCTACAGCAGTTTCTAAAACTGTATATAGATTCTTTTCATAGGCAATGTAGCAGAAAATATTGAAGTGAAATCTCTAGACGTCGATTAACGCGTTTAATTTCTACTGGAGGCACGAAGCAATTAATTCTTCATCTACTTTCATGAGCTAGCATCCTCTCTCACGGTCGTAATTGAAATTCGATGGTTTATTAAAGGGTAGCTCGAGCAGCCAGCAACGACGCTGGAATTTTTATTAGCAATGTTAGCGCATACGGCTGCTACTGAAAACCGCGGATCATAATACTCTGGAGTATTCTAACATCGCACCATAAAAAATTGATAATCCCACGTTTCGATATTCCGAAGGATATTTTTGAAAGCATCCCGTGGCTTCGGGAGGACGTCGTAAAGACGCCGTTGGAACGAATCATTACGTGAAAAGTTTTCTAAGAGCGCGGATCCCGGGGATGTAAATTAATTTCATCGCTTGAGCTTTTCGCTCTTTCCACCGACGAACTTGCTCCGTTTATTTGGAAATTTTCTGGCCATAAATCACGAGAACGGGGAAATTAAGAATGTTTTTTGCGAGATCGTCTTTGCATCGTCGACGAGAGCTTTCGCTATGACGATAATCGCCGAGCCTGTAATATTCCCGCCTATAGAATCTTCGCTCGCAGCGAGGAATCGAACACCAATTACGGGTTCAGTTTGCTTATTAATTTTCACGCAGATGAATTCAATGTCGCAACAAATAAGGGATAAATTGGCGGAACATTAATTAATATTCATAGGTAACACAGAACGCGGGCTCGAAATTACTGCCACGGATCTTGAATCCATTCGATTGTTTACGTGTAATGGCCGGCGTAACAATAGGAATATCTTCCACTCGGTGATCGCGCGCGCTGGTCTTCGAATAATGCTGCGAGCAATTAATTTTTTCTTTCCCCATTGTCTCCGCCTCTGCTTCGAAGAGTATCATTATCCGTGCCGTCTTTTCTCCGCTACCCGGAATGGAATATGCTTTCTTCCACTCAAGCTAGCCTCCTTCTACGGACAGTTCCATGGTGAAAAGCAATTTTTCGCCATTAGATGTCCCGTTTGACATGTGGGGAGCGGCAGGAAAAGGACATTTCCTTCTGAATTTCAATCCTTCTGTCAGTTCTTCAGACTAGTTTTTACTCCGTCGAATGTCCAACCGGCGTTTCATCAGCAGAGTCATTTGATACTTCGATTTCACTAGACGTCTTCCTCGTAATTCGATTAACATCGTTTGGTAACGAGAGCTGACCATCGTTATGGAAAAATTATCCAGGAGACTCGAGAAAAGTAGATGCGCGAGTATCTTCGATCGAATCTCAGTAGTGCATATCGATGATATATCATACGAGAGTAAAAAAGTTTCAATTTCACGAATATTTCTCGCTTCGCGCAAACATAATGGATCGCCATATTTTCCAGGCGAATTGTCCCCTCGACAGCTTGAAATTTCTGTTTCGTAAAATCATCCTTTATTCCCTGGGCACACACGGTTGAAAATATCTTTCGCGCCCATGAATTATTACGACTGAATGCGTACACTCTATGATCGATTTCCGGTTTCTTCCTCGCATTTTCCAATCAACGTACAGTTCCATATTTTTCAAGGAGTTACCACCCCAAAGTGCCACGATTTTACGAGCGTTCATTTTCTGGCCCAAATAACCGGAACATTCCGATTCCTGCATATTCACAGACGATTTCCTTGAAATTACCCACTCCGCAAATTTATAGTTACTCGAAATTTCTCCTTCGGTTAAACGACCCTTTTATCCGCCTAATCCAATCGACCGGATAATTCGAGACTCGCTACAAAGAAAAAGAAAGATATCTCGAGATATACGATCGTTCAACATTCGTGTTGCTCGCGATTAATTCCGAAGAATCGATCGATTTGTAAAAATTTGTACGTACAATGACTCACGACAGTATTTGAACGCTTATACTAGAAACATTTTACGGATGTATTATTCAAAAGATTTTGACATTTTTATTGGCAATCTAACGAAACACGATCGTTATCATTATGTTGGAAAAATTTAAAAGCTATATGAAAATGTACAGACAAGCTACAAAATATTTCGAAAATTCTGAAATTGATCACGTAATATCTACTAATAAGTAGATCGCGGATTATGCATTTTTAAATATCTATGAATGCAATTAAAGAAATAGGACATAAATAGAAACTTGTTTCATCTACTAAATATTATAATCAATACTTTACTACATATTTTATGTACTTTTGCATACTCTATGTACTTTACCAATTATGCACTTTTGAATTTTCCAAAAATTCATAAATATCCGTAGTCCAACAAATATCTTGCAAGTCGCGTATCATCCGAGTTGCAAGGGAAAGCAGAATTTCTTTGAAAAAACAGCAATAATTGTCCAAACCGTGTCATAAATCATGCAACCCTTAACGATTCATATTTAGATGCTTGTGTTTGAATCCTTCGTCAAAGTCATCCTGCATCTTGTTGAAGATTTCGCTGTGGCAAAATCATTGGCCTCTTGTGCATCGCGTTACAATCGTGCCCTCTGCTGTGAATCGAGGCATTGGCGGAAGAAAACAGGTTTTCCCAGGCGACGCTGGGTTTCGTAGGCAACAAAGCCACATACACGGGCGTCGCGTAATTGTTCGGGAGAGAACGTGGCGTCGCTTGTTCGTGCTTGATTTATTTGACTTCCGCGCTCGAACGGGAGCGCTCGGTCAGAGCACAAAGCTCTTCCAGATGAGCTCGAGCTACTTTCATTTCAATCGACGGCCTCGTTAATTTGCGATCGCGAGCTTCAACGCTCGGCTATCGATATTAAAGCTCTTCTCCAAACCACGACAAAAGTTGTGACGTGTGAACGCCACGCCACCAATCGACGACTTTATTAATTAACTACGTTTTCACGAGCGAATGTGCCACGCAGCCCCATTGTTCGACAACGTTTGATTGATTAGACGTGTCGAAGATAACTGGATTACTAAATCGTGGAATATTTACGCGTCTAATGGAATCCGACGATATCGATCGTTAATCGAATTGAAATGTTTTTTTGATTAGGGTTTCTTTGCCAGGGGGTTTAAAGTGAGGGAAATAAATCGCCACAGGACTACAGACGGCGTACAGAATATTCATTGGTAATTTTGCCAGGTTTTCGAATAATTTCCGAAGCAATCAACGAGGAGCCGTTTTACAATTGGGAACCTCGTCGGGGATGAAATCGTTCTCCGCTCGATATAATTTATTTGATCATTAAAGCGATTGTAGAAGTTGTCTTCCTGGCCGGTGCATTATCGTGCCGGCTGTATCGAAGGACGATAATTAATTGAGTTCGATTTTAATCTCCCGCCATAAATGGATTAGCGGTGCTTCATTTGTTACGGTAAATAAATTTTTCACCCTGCTTGTAATAAATAAACGCTCGATGCGTGAACGCGCCAGCATGAAATGCAATAACGACCGGTTCGTTGTTCGTTACCTATTCGCGGTGTAGAATAATCCAATGGTAGACATTTTCAATTAAAAATTTCGAGATATTTACGAGCGTGAATTTTCATATGCTCGAGACTTTCCCCTAAAATTCGTTAATCCCGAAAGTTTCGAATAAAATCCAACGCTGTCGACGCATCCGAGCGAAATGTGGAACGTTTGAAAAAGGGGAAGTTCCGCGTACGCAATAAAAATCGTACGATTCGAAGAAATCACAAACGCGGAGCACGCAATCCTTGGGTCGTGATTGCAACGCAAACTTCGCCCGGAGAAACTTCGTTTATCGTTAGGAGAAACATCAATACAGTTCAGACCGAGTACTTTACTCGTCCAACAGCTTTGTTTTCCATCGTCTAGCTTCGGCGAATGGTAGACGGAGAACGAAACAAAGGGGCCAATAACAATCCTTCTTAAAAGTTTGCGAGACGCGAACCTGGCGTCCAGCGACACGTTCAAAGTTTTCGGGGTTACGGATGCGTGTTAATTGTCGTTCGTCTGACTGGCTCTCAACTTCGAAGCCTTCCTCAAAGAACACGAAACTCGGCTGCAAACTCACGCCAATTACCTAAAGTCTCGGTCAAAAGGTGTTTCTCTCTATAGATGACCGCGAGTCCCTTCCATTGCGGTTCTCTGTACATTCTAGTATAATAATGAACTTTCGTCTATGCCCGTTCACCTCCTACTCACTGAATTGCAGATATTAAACGCGATCAATTTCGCGGTTCTATACGACCTTCGTTTTCCTCCGGCTTCTACCGAGTGAAAAATAAAATTGTGAAAATTTTGCGGACTGTTGCAAGCTTTGTAGCTTCGGATGAAACGAAATCTGTTAAGGTATTATTTTCATCGAAATATTCCTGACTTGATCGCTTTGAAGGGATTAAAAAGAATTTTATTTTTCAAGTAGAATTCGAACGTTTCGTTCTTTTTTCAAAGGATATAAAAGAAATCGTTTTGAAACGACCATTTCAGTTCGGATATATATTCCGCTATATTCTTTGTCGCTTGAATAAAATTTAAAAAAAATTGTAATTTTGAAAAGAGCAAAGGGATCTTTGTTTTTTCAGAGAATAGAAAAGCAATCGTTTTGATTATTTTGGTTTAAGTCGAAAAAATAGAATCGCTAGTTCGATTTCAAAAGAAATAATCGAACAAAGGGAACCAACAGGAACCGATGGTTACAGAGAGGATAAATTCTGGCTCGTACAAATGGATCGTTCCACATCATTTACCGAATTCCATATTACACAACATAATGTCGATGCCTTGGCTGGATATGCCACGGCGTGAGTATCCAATACATGTCTACGCTTGAGTTACCATCCAATTTTACTGTGAGTAGAATATCGACATTATTTATCGCTATGTGGTGTACTTAGAACCGATCCTTTGTGGAGTGATGGACGCCACACCATAACCACGTACGATCGATCGCCAAACACCTTTGCGAATCGAATCATGTTCGACGATTAATCGTGTCATTGAGAAGACAGTAATTTGTAAATTTTCGATTTCATTGCTTTTACCTCAGAATTTCTATCAAATTCAAAATAATTCCTATCACGATAAAGACAGAAGACAAGTATCTATACGTATCGAAGATATTTTCTATTTAAAATGATTCTCTAGATTAACTTATAAAATTTTCTTTTTCCAAGAGGAAATATCTCGTTTATATAAATTTCGTTAATAATTATTTCCGTGAATTTTATAAATCAGAATTTATGTCATATAGAATCGAACAAAATTAAGAAATTCATATTACGTGGAATTAAAATTCTGATTTATCAGGGCTCTGAATTTAGATGTGCAATCTATGCAAATGATTTTGTGTGAAAATCGATTAATATTTTTATAAATTTCGGGGCTGTTCTCGCCTCTAAATGTGAACGAGTACCGATAAAAGAGATACATGCGTGGGATATTTTGGCTGCTCCATGAATCTCTTAATTTTTGTCAAAATTGGCCTGTCACTCCTAGGGGATATGCCTTATAAAATATATCGAATTTTCAGCTTTCTGTATAAATATTGTTAACATTTTCTATTGGAAATTAAATCCACGAACATTGTGCAAGCTAACAACGTCCAATGGGAAAAAAATAGTTTTCATCAAAATGGGTGGGACAACCTTTCATTTTTCAGCAGTTAAACGAGTTTTGCAAAATTTTCATGTGTCGTTCGATTCCCTCCATTCAATAACTCAATGAAATTCCACGTTATCATTGAATCGACGTTTTTCTGATGCAATTTTGTTTCCCATCTCTTTACCGCGGATCTTACAAGAGATTCTCGGTTACACGTCCGCCGCAAAAGTCGGCCGATTATGCTGTCTCGAGCGAATCCCCGCAGCTTCGGATATAGCGATAATCCGACGACTTAATCAGATTTTCGGTAATCGAATTATAGAGTCGGCGAGAAGGAAGATTAATCGAATGATTCATAGAAGCTGCGAGCGTTCATCGCGAACTGATTCTCCCCCTATCCGCTCTATGACCTGCTGGTTCGAGCCGTAATAATCGTCGAAATGAATTCTCGCGGAGTTTGGTTACGTAGATTCTTGCATCGGCATTAAGAATTCCGTAGGAAATTTTAGGTCACTCCTAGATTACGTATTTATCGACCAGAGTTCGAAGGTACTGCAACGAACAAATTTCCATTTGTGCGAGTTTTTCGAGCGAAGCTTCGTTCCTCTTAATGACATCCCGCTGATTCGAGAGAAGTCACGGAGAAGTATGATCTTCTACAACATCGAAAACGTCGTAAATGTCATAGAATATTCATAAAATTGGAAGACGTTCTAAAATCTTGGCTCGTTTTTCGTCGTAATTATCGAGAGGAAGAAACTCAAATTGCGAAGAAGTAATACATCCATAGTTCCACGGAGTGGCTTTCGTATTACGGAAACAGGACGAGTCACACGATAGCGTTTAACCGACTGTAAACCTTCGAAGTGTAATGTCTATCCGAAAGATAACAACGATCTTTCGAGGTTTTGGTTTGGGTTAGGTTAACCAACCGTTGGCCTCGCGCCAGAAACAAGAAAGCGCCAGGAAAGAATTTACTTCGATTTAAACTCTTGGCATATTTTACATCCACCGGCAACTATTTTCAATCGTGAAATACTTAATTGCGGACAAGTTAATTATTCGTCATTCTATTTTTATCGTTTGCTCGAACGAGTTCCGTTTCGACGCTTATTTTTATCATTGTCCGATGTTGGTACTATCTTCTGTACGGAGTACACGTGATTTAGAATTCACTGGCGGGCCAGACTGGTACACGGGCAAACAACGCCAAGTAAGGGCTTGTTCGGCGCTTTTTAACGCGTATGAATACTTATAACGAAGCACGAAATTGCTGTGTTCGCACGTGACGCTTCCCCCAGGTTCAACAAGGGGTTTCCGAAGTTGCGCGATTTTGCATAACTCTGTTAAGCAAATGACCAGAATAATAACTCGCTGCCAGGCATATGTGACAGTCGCGGGGGTGAGCGCGAGAGAGGGCGAACCAAACGAAACTCGGTTTCGCAGTTTACACGGTGATAGCGGAATAATTGTGGCCGGATGAACGTCTACGTGCAACTTTCCTACCATAGCCCTCATTCGCCACGTCCCTACTCCGCCCCCTCCTTCCCGATGAAACTGCTTTACGAATCAGTAGTAATCGAACGAGTTGAGCGAGTTGCGTGCAAGCGAGTCGCGAGCTCTTGTTTGAACTATCAATCGGCCAGCTGGCGTTCCCCAGTTATGCAACAAGATCAATTTGCCTCTGACGAGAAGAGCAGTTAGAGACCGCGACGTAAAGCGAATTTAAAACGGCGGATACAGGGGTGGCGGAGTTTTATAGACAGCCACGAGGCACGCGAGATCCTCGACGTGTAAAAGCATGGAAAATGAGTGAAATGTGCGAACCGTGAAAGATGTTAGAGATACGGAAGTGCAAAAAGATGTGGTAAGAACGTGGAGTTTTTACAAGGTGTTTGGAAGCGTGGAAAGCATAACAAGGATGTACGTAGCGCGTTTGGTCGTGCAGATGTGTCGAGGAACGCGAAGTAACGCGAACAAGTATGGAAAGTATGAAACCATGATAAACGTTACACGTAGGGTACAAAATGGAGAAGAGTTTTGGAAATTCGAGTTTGGTCGAGATATAAGTACAAAGCCGATACTTATTGTGAATACTGTACGTATACGAAAACGTCGACCAATGGACTGTGTCGTGTTCATTAAAATGTGTTTATGAAATTCAATTAGTTGGAATAACGACGACAGTAAAGCAGTCGTGAGACGAACGCTCTCACGGTTTTAAAATTCATCTCGCGAAATATTTATCGAAGCGAGAAACGTTCCAAGTGCGCAAATTAATAAAGCATGTTGTCGATGGAACACTTTACGATTTCCTTCGATCTCGTTGATATCTGAAAATTATTTTAAATTATCGACTGACATCGATCACGTTACTGTAAAAACAGATCGGCATGAATAAAAAAATACCATCTTTGTCATATTTATACGATGCTCTGAGTAGCTATTCCTGTTTATAGAGTTCAATAAATATTGATGGATCGCTTGTACAATTTTCCTTTAGAAACGTCGAATATTATACAAACCCCCACAGTGAACGGGTCAATAAAATAAACCATTGGACTTGTACTATTTGCCAACGGCGTTTTACAATTGCAACGTACCGAACCAATTATATCGCGGAAAGGGACCGAACTATTTTCTACCTGCTCTATTACGCGACAGTTTCCATTGTCAGTGGAAATGTTTGATCCATTCTACTGACCTATATGTAGAGATTCAAATAGAAACACGCAAAATGATTGCTGTTTTAATTTCCGCCTACGAAAATTTTACTTCCAAATCCAGTGATAGTTATCCTGTAACTGAATGAATTTCTTGATACGATGCATATAGAGAATGTTTCGCTCACATTGAATTTTCTCCTTCTACTGGTTGAACTTTCTATTTCAATTTATATTGTTTTTTATAAAACAATATGTGAAAAAATGTCGACGATATTGGAATGACTTTTAAAACCTGGGTAGAAAACTATTTCACCTATTAAATATTATAACGTGTATTGTCTTTTGAATATTCTGTATATTTTCCCGTATTACGTGTATTCTGTGCATTTTTGTAGCTTCAAGTTTCCCATAAATGCGTAAAACTCTGTAACCCAATCGTTAGATCTCATATTCGTTTATCCTAGTTGCGGAGATAATTTGGGCGATCAGTTTAGCAGCGCGGATAATTTGGGCGACTAATTTAAGTTAGACACTCTATTATATATTCGACAATATAAAAAGCCGAAGCTAATTTTTCCATGGTTTAAATTTTCATTAAACTAGAACGAAACATCAGCAGGAGTGGAGGCATAAATATTGATTAATTTGCGACCTCGCGAGCGAAGTTGCAACATTCATCCAGTTTAATCACGACAGTATTGAAGTTCGCAGAGTAGGTATTATTGCTGCTTTTGCGAGTTTTCGTTGGCCAGCTTTCAAAGACAGCATGGCGCCAGAAAACTCGTCGAAACTTTCGATGCTTGATCAGAAAGAAAACTTTTTATCGTACATGGCTGGCGAATAACTTAAGAGGAAGAAATATCGCGGGAATGGGAATTCCTGTGGATGACGAGCGATATAGAACCGAACGAATGTTTATGCCAAAGTACGGTTTGCGAGCGAAAAGCGATTTGGAGAGTGCAAGAGTAGATTTGGATGCATGATGCCACATGGAATGGCTGCGCGTGACAAGAATATTTATTGTGCGTATGGAATTTTAAAAACTAAGAGAATTCTGTTTGAGTCGTTGAAGGATCGAGAGAAGCACTTGGAAGTCCAAATAGATAATATCTCTAGGATGGAGATAGTTTCTCTTCTCAACTAACAGTAATAGTTATTATTGTTTAGTTCTTATCTCAGCAAGGTTAACAGTGGGGCCAATGAGTCAGTCAAAATGCTTATTATCGAATTTTTATGTCATGCGTTTTTGTTTTGTTATTTCAATTCCAATTCATCGTGTATAGCACATTTAACTACATGTTAAAGGTCGATAGTTGCAGTGTCAAATACAGTTACATTTGTTTTATTTCATATATAACGAGTAATCTGCTTGTAATCTAACATTCCTACAATATCTGGAGCCACATTGAACATGATGAATTATCTGTGGTCTTGTTCAAGGAAGGAGCTGTTCGTCTTCAATCTACGAACAATTCGATTCCATGCTTAGTGAAACACGTTAAACGTATGCGTCTGAAAATCATGGAGATTAGAAGCAAGTCAAACAGCGGAGCAACTTGAAATCAAATGGTATGCTACATACTTCTCTGCTATCTGGAGAGAAGTGTCCCTTCCAAAGGAATCTTTGACGCGTTTTCCGCGACTAGTGGAAATGCGCGATTTCTCCGTGGAAAATCCGGTCGATATGCATCGTTCGTTCACCGTAATCTAGCTGCTGCTACGACTTTCAGAAGTTACCAGGAAGGGGATTTCTCGTCATCGGGACAGATTCCAAGTTACAACTCCGTTTAATTGCTCGATTCCTTAGACTGCGATTATAAGTCCCATCCACGATCCTTCGCCCCGAAACTTTCATCCAGATTTGAAACGGAGAATGCGTATCATCGTTTCCATCGTTTTACTCCCTTTTTCTCCCCTTTCTTTCCACAATTCGTTCCTGGAGATCTCTAGGCTCGGAATTCAATCTAATTAAGCATTCGTATTTTAACGAATTCGAGATTTAACGCATCGTTGCAACACAATGACTCAAGTGAAGCGAGGATCGAGTGAAAAGCTTTCTTCGGTGTTTTGTCGGCAGTATTGAAGTAACAATAGTTATCCGAGCACTTTCTCTGCGATATCTGGTTCTAATATCCAACAATTTTATCATTCTACTTTCGATATTCTGATATCGTACTATCATGCTATTCTACCATTTTACTTCTACGCTTTTAAACATTTTAAGCTTCTGAAATTGCAAAATTTGTTAGTTTCGAAATTCTAAAATCCTGTTGTCCCATCCAATCTCTTAATGTAGAAATAATTTTGACACATTCAAAACAATATGCAAACATTTAACAATCATCATTGCCCTTTCTAGTTTTCGGCGGTAATTAAATTTTGCTTCTGTTAACGCTCTCTAAAGCATCCTGAAGGAGAAAGACAAAATCATCGCACAATGCAACGAAGCTACGAAAGAAACATTAACCTTTGGCGTTACACTTTGTTTGAACGTTTAATTAATGACGCTTTCCGCTTATTCTCTGAATCGTTCTTCTCGCTGAACAAAGAAGCTGCAAACGAAGACGAACGTCTTCAGCTTGACAATTACTGCATTATGCACAGCCGACGAACAAGGGAAAGACGAATACGCACCTTTCAATCTGCTCCGTCTTTCGTCACGAATAATTCTAAGTTTCATAGCAAACAATTTCAATAGCCGATTGGATCGTGAAATCGATTAAATATCATTCGTATAGGACGAACATTTACACATTTCTCGATTATTTTCAAGTCCAAACACCTCAGGCAATATTCGGATTGTTAAATGTTTGATTAAATTCTTCATTCGTGAACTGCGGCAAATGTGACAGAAACAGAGAATGTTCCACGCTCTATAGTTAACTCAAAGGCAGTGCCGTTAACCACATACATTTTCAGTTTACAGATTACACATAGCTGTCTATTTTCTAATACAGAAACGATTGTTCAAATAGTGAGATATTTGCCAGATGAAATTTCTCTAATTTCTTTATATTTTTTACTTTTCATATGAGAACAACTCTCAATCCCGATATCTTGACAACGAATCGTATATTTCTGGAATTTTCCTTTTATTAAATTTGGTTATACGGTTCGTTCCACAAATATTTATATCGAAAATATGGATTTTTCGAAAGTATTGGTCATCACGTTGAACATAATAGAAACAAAATTTCAAAATGTTTCTCATAACATAATAATATATTCGCAGAAGGGTTCCTAGAAAGCGTTTTAATACTTTCATCAACTACCGCACTTTAAAGTTGAAATCGTTGGTTGGAAACCATCAGCCTCTGTTAGAGGGTAGAATCCTGACGAGCGTGGAATCAGCCCGATCATCGATTCAGGCAAACAACCCTCGCGCCGATACAATTAGTTATCGGTGAAGTAGGCGGCATAAAGGGTAGGAAGCGTGGATGCGCGAAGGGAAGGCTGAATTCCAACCAGGCGTTTCTTATCCGATGAACAGTCCCGATGGAGTGTGAAGTCGCTTGTTCGCAGACGCGTCGAGCGTCCCTTCCTGGTCGTTCGCACTTTAACGAACCGAGACCTGGTATTACGAGCGTGGAAAGTCCAGGTAGTGTGCATGCAGCGGTGCAGGTAGGTATGCGTCAGAGCTTGGCCTACATGTCGAGGTCGGGCCGCTCATTATAGCAACCCCTTGTGTCGCCGTAGCTGGGTGGTCTGCCTATATCATTCCACCGCGGCAAGTACAATGTACACGATTCTAACATGGGCTCGTTCCACTTTTGCCCTGGTCTGGGCCAAATATCCACACGCGAAACATACCCGCCAACATTCTGGGAAATTTGTTGACCGACACTTGCTGCTGCTGACGAAGATGCTATACCGCACTGCATCTTTCACATCATCTTCCACGCATCTCATATTTTTCTGCGTTTCTTGTTCCTCGCTCTTGAAGACTTCTTACGTTGATAAGTGAAAATGTCTTAAAGATAACACGAAGCTGGTTTCATTGGTACATAAGATAGATGACAGTCGATGGACGAAGTTATACGCTGCTGAGAACAATTGAAGGATCGTTTTCTGTGTCGCCTTTGCAGTTTTATATTATCTCGTCGTGTCCGTACATTTTTAATTATAATTCTACTTCGTCTTCATGCTACTTTTTAATCCCTAGCGAAAGTAGCACAACATCGATCTGCACTTCCATCTTTTGAATATTTTCACACCGAACTTTATCTAGAAGTTATAAATATTTAAGCTTCGAATCTACTTATACGCTTTTGAATAACCGCAGCATTATGATCGCCTACGTATAGGTTGGAAGACAATCTTTATTGCAATATCTTACAATCAGAATGTCGATTTCTATTAATCCAATTAAAGTTTCTATTTTAACATTGTTCTGGTAAAATACAAATAAATTCAAAAATCAACCACTTAATGTTATAAGCGGCGTTTCATCCACACTTTTGTACGTATTCGTAGGTTGCATTGAAAAATATCCAGGAGAATAAGAGGAGCAGAATACGAATGGTCGTTCGTGCGATGGAATACGCGGCTAAATGATGCGCGATATTTTATTCATACGGTAAGGAAAACGATAAAGAAGATTGGAGACGTCGATCGCTCCTCGTGTGACGTATCTATGAAAATTCAATAGCCGCCAGAGGGGAGGAAGACGCTTCTCGTTTTCCTCGCGTGCTTTTTCGACACGCGGAACACGTAAGGTAATAACACGTCGCGATTTCATTTCAAACGATACACGGACGGAGGCTGCACCTTTCGTCGCGCAGATTTCTCTCTTTGCTGTAACTCGGTTACACGTTGAAGAGACGCAGCCTCGTGTTACGCGCTTTTGTTCCATACGGACCGCGGAAATTTCGTGACGACCGCCCTCGTTCGACGATCGATCGTCGGGTATGCTACCGCGTTACGAAACAACGAAACTACCGATTCTCCGTCCTCTTCTTCCTCGTGCACTGCTTTTCATCGTGGGATCGTCCGGCGAATCATTCTGCGTGCCGGCAGATCGTCCATTCAACGTAGCGAAGGTACTCTTGTTATTATTTATCTTTTAATAAAGGAAATTTCTAAGGGAACGCTTCTTACTTTTTAAAAGTTAGGGAATTAATATCGTTGGTTCGGTGGAAAAGTGGTGTACGATCGAGAAAGGAGAATTATTTTGAAATGATTGAAGTAGGAAATTATTAATTGATTATCTAACAATGAAAACTATCTCTCTTCTTTTGCAATTGTTGGGTTTTATTATTTTGCAAATGGGATTAAAATGGAGAAAGTTTGAAGTGGAAAATCACTCATTAATCAATTATGTAGCGACGAGAAAAGATTGTGTTTTCCCCACTCTTTGGGTTTTAATGATCATCGAGGTAGAGTTGAACAATTGTTGTGACAATTGTTGTGAACAATTTTTGTGAATTGTACCATCCTTCTTGGCAAATATGATCTCATTAAGGTAATTCTGATACTTTTATTCTAATAAATAGAGCTGATTTTTAGACTATATTTACATAGATATTTCTACAAATTACATTGCAAATCTAAAAATTAATCAATAAAATATTATTAATCAAACTTTCGTGCGCACATTCTTCCTTTCTTCATTTACATTCTAGATTTATTTATTTACATCTTTCGGTTAAATAGCCTGCTTTTAACGTTCTAAGTACGGTTGAACGCGTAGGGGTAATTTTGGAGGATTAGGATCAACAAATGTATCTCACCTCCGATGCACCAGCACATCGAGGGTGGAAACGTTGGAAAATAGGGGCTCGGAGTTAGGGAGAGTTTCATAGCCGAGTTGCCTTAGGAGAAAACTCAAACCGCGTTGTGAACTAAAGTTCGACGTTTTCTCTTTCCTTTCTTTTTTTACCGTGCTACGAGGTTGAAAGAGACTATAATTAACGCCAGTCGATAACTCGTATATGAATATATCACACACATTACACAGATGAAGCCTACTTACGCGGAAAATCCCATTATATTTATCGAATCGATCGAATCTTCTCGCTATTACATCCGTTATATAAATATTAAAACAGTAACTAACATGCTTACGATGAGTAAATGACAAAACCATTTTGTCACTTAGTGGATAATGAAAATTACTCTTCTGACAACATCTTCTCGTCGACAATTCGTATACCGGCCCCTAATTTATTGAAAGCTAGATCAGATAATGTGCTTACATTCAATTTCGTGATAAATCTGTAGAATCCCAGACATCTTCGCTAAAATCTCTCAGACCAATTAATCTTCGATGAAATTTAATAACAGAAATATTTGCTAAAAGTATACATCTTTTATCGCGGTGCACCAGATCGTAAATTGATGTAAAGGAATATTATAAACAACAATTCGTTGATTGTTACTAGTGTATTCTATGGACGTTCGACTTTTCTCTAATTCGTGACGCAGTATCCAGAATGACCTAATTTAATTCAAGCTCTCGCGGCTATTGCTTTCTCTTCCTAGATTGGAAAACCAAACGACCGTTGAAAGTGCTTGAAGCTTCGCCTTTTCTTACAGTTCTAACCATAAAAATTTATAATTGCAACCGCGGTTATTTCCTCGGCGGTTACTTTCTTTCTGCGTTCCGGGCATTTCGAGAAGCAGAAAATATTTCCGAATATAAATTCTCCATCAAACGATCGGGAACAGATTTTATTTGATTGCAACCATGAAAATTTTCATTATTTTCTCGATAGCCATATTCTTCAATTGGAAGAAAGTAATATCGATTGGAAAGCAATGGCAGCAGTGATATTTTACAGGAGGACAGTTTCGTGTGGCAGCGAAAGGCACGTGGTCGCTATAAATACGACGTAAACACTATCAGGGGAGAACGCGAAATGATTAGAGCGAGCCCCGTTCAATTTGCGGTATATGTTCGAAGACGATAAAGTCGATTTGGATGGTGCGGCTAAGAATCAGTTACCATCTGGAGAAGTCAAGATTCGTTGAGCGAACGAAGCCGTGACCCGCAATAATGCGAATTTTGTTTAGCGTGCGTGAATCAGAATCGACAAAAGGTAGTCGAAAACGATACGATCTGGTACGAAAATTATCGCGATTAAACGTCGAAACAAGCGCGATCGAGATCACAATACGACGAATATTTTTTTCTGACCAAGCTTTTTAAATACGCGAGATAATATCGTTTACCATGGGACTTAAATAAAGGTTTGATCGAAATTATCATCCGAGTATGCCATGCGATTACCGAATCATTATTCCACCGCTCAACAAATTCAAGCCCGTACACTTGAAAAGTTCCACTTCGCTCCACCCTCTTCCAAAAGAGAGCTTTCGAGAACTCGCCTACTTTACCCTCGTTACGCTTTAATATCACGTACAATTTCGCCCGCCGTTTCGAAACACCGAAAACAGCTTAGCTTAGATCGTGATTAGACAACTGCGGCCTGATAGAACAGAGGTTTCTCGTCTGTTACCGGTACAAACTAAATATCATCCCCTGCGTCGACAGATGAGAACGTGTAATGGATACGTGTAACTTTCATCGCGGATTAATTCTAATGAAAATATGAGCCAGGGACTGAGATTAGCGCGACACGGGCTATAAATCACTTCAAAACACTTTGAAAGGGGTACGTGGCCGGTTGCTGAGTGGTCTCAAACACGCTGGAGAGTCGTTCAAATTAATTTAAACCTTAAACCCGTCGTTCGTGAAAAACGGAGCCACCGAAACGTTGGACGCCGTCTTTTTGCGCGGCAACTTTCCCCTGCTGTGTTTTTCGATCTGGTTGCCACGCCACAACCAGGGGGAATGAAAAATGAGAGAAACGCAAGCACGAGAATTAATTTTGTCGTGAACGCGGAACATGAATTTACCAGAACATTAGCTCTTAATGCGACCACGGGTCGCAATTGCATTTCTGCGACAAAGAGGAACGATATTATTATTTTTGTAAGGACTCGTGGAGCTTCAGGCGTTCGATGTAGTCACTCAGTTTCTGTCATCGTGAGTTCTAAGAAGAGAAAGTGAAAACACTTAAATTACGCTTTTCTTGGTACTGCATTGTGAGCTAAACACTCATTCCTCGTAGAGTTGGACGAACTTCATAGCAGTCGTAAATATTAGGACACTTACTCCTTTCATTTATTAACAAATTCTAAAAGATTTTATGTATAAGAGTGTTTTAGAAATGTTCGAATACTTTCGTACTAACCAGTGTATATAATTTACGATACAACCTTTCGTAAACATTTGAACATTTCTGTCTACGTGATAAAATGACCAGTTACCAGATAAACGTACAAACAAGGGAAAACAAGACTCTTACAAACTCGACGTATTCTTGCGATTTTTCCACGACGAGTGCTTTCTATCGAAGTAAACGAGAATCGCGATCGAAATTCCGATGTGTCCGTGGCTTGAAAACATGCCCGTTCCGTCCACTAATTTTCTCGCTGGATTCTTAAAAGACGCGTTACCCATCCGCCTCTATTCAGCATCGATCCCCTTTACGGATAACGAGTCACGTTCGACGCTGCCGCAGCCTTGGTTCACACACGACACTTTCCGAAGCAGCGAGATCGGCTTACGTGTCGTAACTTTGAAGCAGTTTAGTATCGCAAACCACCGGATAGGTGGATCGCTTGTACATTGAGGAAAGACGTCACGGGACGTACACGGGCGAAGACACGTTCGGTTCCGGAGGTGGAAACTTTTCACCAGAGAAACTATTACCCTCTGAATACAAAGTGTATCGGAGGCTACCTTAAAACCGGGGAAAACGTAGCGCTTTCTAACACGCTGTCAAATTTCGACTAAGTTTCGTATTCGTCAAACTGGAGAACACGAGATTCTTGTTGCTCGCTTAATCGGCATTTTCCCTTTATGAAATCTGCTGCTATTCTGTAAAGGAATAGTTTCAGCGCGAGATAAATTTATATTGAACGTAGATTTTCTTAAATTTACCATTTCTAGTAAGCACATGCACGTATATGACGTACGTATGACGCGACGTTCGAAAGCAGATCAACTGCACACGCTTCAAACCGTATTTATTCATGTCCTGGCCTTTTATAAGCAAACGCTAGAAATTTTACACGGTTTTCCTGTGAAGCCACAGAAATGGCATTGCAAATGGATGGAATGAAATCATAGAGCATAAAAAGAAATAGCGTCGCGAAGTAAATGAAGCTCCGCAACGCAAGTAACGAGAATTTTCGTCGACGTCGTTCAAGCAACTTTAATTTCGTCATTAGCAGGCTCGCGATTCCGCCCCTCGCACCACCCTGAGAATCGTACGAGTTTCAACGAACCCGAACGTAATGAGTTCCATAGAACCCTTCAGAATCGAGTCGAACGGGGTTGGAAATAAGTGGTCCGAAGGGGGTCTCGGTTCATTTCATTACCGGTAATTGAAAAGTATCGTGATTTGGTGTTTCTCGATGATCTCGCGAGTCTATAATTGGATGTTTTGTAGAACAAGCCCCAGGGAAAAAAAAGTTTAGCGCAGGTAGGCTAATATTAGCATGACTAAATTTATAACGATAAAGGTCGGTGAACTCGAGATACCTTATACTCTCGTTAAAATATTTTGTATAGATGGGTTGCAGCCAGATTTTCGTCCAAATGTAGAAAAATAATAAATAACTTTGTATTTCACAATGGATTCTAATTTTTCGTTTTTCAATCAATCAAACTCATACGTACATCAGTCATACGTTATCAAACCAGTGGTTTACGAAAATATTGGTTTCAAACTTTATCAAATAATCGAATCTCGTTGTAGTGACAAGAAAATTCCAAAAATTTTCACATGATAGTCTAATACACGTAACATTCGCATGAAACATTTCTCCAAGTGTTTCGAATACATTTGTAAGTTACTGCAAATAGCGCCATGTATCCTAATTTATTCGTATGTTCTCTGAATCACTCTTCCACCACTATCGATACTTTAATACGAACATTCGTTGCAAAAAGTATACCAAAAAACTTGGCTCAGCAGTAGATAAATCCCAGTATTAAACTTTTAGTTACGTGAGGCTGGAATCGCCAGGCTCCAGCTCCATTCCAGCCCGATTTCACCGACAAGCGAGGAAAAAGAGTCGACCGAGATTTTCGTCATCAAAGGGTGGAATAATGAAAGTACAGAGCCAGCACGCGTCGATCCGATGTAGCTACGATCAGGAGGTCCACCCTTTCCCTCCGCCCCCTCATTCGCAACACGAACAATTTCTCTTTCTCCGTGTTTCCGTGCATTTTATTTTATTCCAGCGTTCCTCCGCCCTCACGGAAAATCGCTTTTCCGGCCACTCGCGCCCATAAAACCGAAAGCGTGTTGCGCCCGGGTTTCAACTCCCATGGGACGAGTTTCGCGCGGCCATTTCGATCCCACCAATTGTCTAAATCCTCGCGCATTGTTTGCGAAGCTTTGTACCGTTCCGCGAAACCTCTCGCTGTCTGTCAATCCCCCTCCCTTCAACCATCCCTAGCTTTCGTTTAACCCGCAACTTTCGTCCCCTTTTCCGTGCATGTCCTTTTTTATGGTTCGCAGTGTCGATTCGCAGTTTTCCTTGTCTCGCAGCGCGGCCGGAACGATGTGATGAAAGAGGAAGGCGAAAAACAAGGGGTGAATCGTTAACTAACGAGGGAGAAGTTGAAACAAAAAAACAAAAAAGAAACGAGATGAGGGAAAGAGAAAAAGTGGATAGTGGCATTTCGGACAATTTCGCAGCCGGATAACCACGCTTCGCATGTTCTTTGTTACAGCTAGCATTCCTCTTATCCTTGCACTCTGCAACCTTCGTCTGGAAAATCCTCTAGCGTTGCTGGTTCGTGGAATATCTTGAAACCACTGGGGGATAAGTTTATACATTCGAGCGATTATAGAGGACGGAATATATGGGGCAGTTTCTCGAGGGTTGGTTCAGCCAAAATGAGAAAATACGTCGACAGGAATAATTGCGATATCGAGGATACTAGCCGTTCGATACTTTTCAGAGACGTTTGTTTCGATATAATCGAGATATATTAGTCACGTTTAATTTCAATGGTTGGTTAAGGCTGAAAGTTAGTTGGAGGAGTAAGTTTTCGGCGTTTGTCCGAAACAGGATCGATATAGCTCTGCATACTAATTAAGGATCGGAAGATGGATGCGTGGAAACGCCGAAGAATAATTAATCACGGCTCGGTACGCCGGAAGTTTCCGTTTAATGACGAATTTGCCAATTCATGAACGCATTCCGGCTTAATTCGTTGTTTCTAATTACCGCGTCTATTCACCGCGTCTATCTTAATATCGATCGATAATTAATAAACGTTCTATTTGCATTCGATTGACAGTGTATGATCTACGCCTGGGAAGATTGAACAACAGTAGCGTTTCGGTAATACATGGTCCAATCAGTTTGTCCATATTTAGACGCTCGTGTCACCGTGTCAAAATACTCTTGCAGAATATAAGATAAGAAGACCGTGAATTTTTCTATCATACGAGCCATATTAACTCCTTTTAGATTGATCTCTAACCAAAAGACAACCCCACTAATATTTCCAAGTCCTGATAACTCTGTTTTTGAACTGTTATTGTTTCCTGTCTCTCAAGATCAATAAATATCATCTCTTCCTACGCGGTCTTATTTCTTCGATTACTTTTCCAGTACTAATTGTTAATAGCACATATAACATAAATTGCCTCGCATAACGCATATAGCGCGTGGTAGTTAAAAAATCATAGGGGACGAACATAGCAAGTACGGTTTTATTGATTTACTGATTTCGATTAAACCAGAGTATTCTAATATGATATAAAAAATGAAACTAACTTGTTAAAAAATAGTTGATATGCTAACAAATTTATGAAGCTGCAGCAGCCAATTAAATCAGGATCAAGCTAATAATAAAAATAAAAATCAACAAGAATAGGTTTATTATATTTCCGATTATTGTCTGCATTTATGAGCAACAAAAGATTGTTAAAGAAAGATTGCTAAATCGATCGAACTGTCTTGAGCCTGTTGTCTTGGCAGGTGAATCGTGGTTTCGCGCGTTTCAAGGGAAATCTTGATTCAGCGTCACGGACACGAGGCAACGAGCACCAATTTGTTACAGACCCGCCTACTATAATGATCGATAGCGATTAGGCGCACCGATCGGAACGAGCATTCTGGTCGCTGCCGATGAACGCTGTACCAGCAGAAGGGCAACACCGCTCATCTTGTCGAGTGCAACGCACCAGCGACCCGTGTATACTTATACGAACATCGGCCTCCGCATGATTGATGACGCTTCCCTCGGTGCCCTATCGACGATGCGGCTGCAACCACTCCGCATTATTATTGCGAACCACTTTGGGACCATCGTACGATGCATACGGTCGCCTTGGGAAATTGGGACCATGCTGAACGGCCCTCAAGTGACTCGCATTCCTACGATCTCGCCACGTTTTAGAATAAATTCCCTGCTGTTGAGTATAGTCAACATTAAGAAATTCTTAAGAGTCGAATTTGAAGGATGCACGAAAGCATGGATGGAAGCACGTGGAAGATATTTATAGGACCGATACTGGACATTAAAACGACGAAGGAAAAGAAGAAAATTCGTTTGAGGCTTAGTTTTCAAGTTACGAATAATTTAAGTAGTGCGAGTAAATCAGCCGACAGTCCTCTCAATCTCACTCACACGTCGTATGCTTCACTGTCCCTTGCGAGGAAAATGATTGAATGTGGCTGATTGATCGACTTGCTCTATTATCAGATTAAGAATCGACTCTATTAATATTCCCGCATATTTTGTGGTACTTTGTATAGAAAGGAAGATGGCCGAAAAGTTCCTGCGATATTTCAAAATTGTAATTATGAAAACATTATGGATGTAATATGGCGAGTTACAGAGTAACGTTTGCACGAGTAAGGGGCTGGAAAGGGCTCGAAGGAAGTTATGATCGTGCACTCGCGAACATTATCGTCGACGATTCCCCTGCGTACTCGTTTCACAGCACGGTTCGCGAAATTGTGTTACCAGTTCCACTGCATCCTGAAGAGGACTTATGGTTCGACGTAATATCTTCAGTTCGGGGATCAGGCAAGCATCGTTAAACATACTGGGCCCAATAACTCGTCGTACGATGAGTATTAGCACGAAATGAGAATCGTATACCTTCGAGAGGACGTAATACGCCTGAACGACAATCCTTCCATTCACGTTCGCGTTCGGAGATTAATCAAACGTTAACATTCGATGAGAAATTCTTAATATGCCAATTCGTCTAATTGATCATAATTTAGGCTTACAAGATGGTTGATTGTTTAATGTCTCTCGTAAATCTCTTCGAAGATTTCCAGATATCAAATGTAACGACAGTTACAAGAATTCTAAGAAACAATGAATATATTTGCGTCTGAGATAAATAGTAAGAATTGTAAGGATTCGCGTAATTTTCAATTAAGATTACAAAATTTCTGGTTACTCCTGCATCATTTATTTCAACCCGAACGTAAGAATTATTATTAACAGCCATTTTTTAAATCATCATCGTGTTTACCGACGTAAAAGTTCCCATCCAAGAAATCTGAAATATTTATCTTTGGTCTGTAGCAACTTCTCGAGTTAACGATCATTTAAATAAGAAGATCCTACGCAGCAAAATCCACTTGGCTGTCGGCGTTCCCTAAACAATTCTATTTGTCAAATCTTACGAGGTTGTCGAGACGCCTGCAGGTACATGGTGGAACCGCTGAAAGTAAAATAAATTCAAGGTATACGGAAGGGAGCCGGCGAATGCCGAGGTATTTTTTTCCGAGCCGGTGTCAAGTAATCAGGTGTAGCTGGTGGAATAATTTGAAATTAGCCAAAGTCTACGAATGTTTCCCCGCGGAGGCTGGAACGGCGGATTTACTCTCCGGCTAACTATTCTACCGGAACTAGACTCCACTTCCGAGCTATCTATCCAAGTTGACCCTCGGCCCTTAATTTAGATTCGCACGGATTAACTTCAATCTCTCTTCTCTGCTATTTTCCCTCTCGACGCACTTCCTCCCCTTTTCCCATCTACCCCACAGTTGAAGATAGCGCGTCACAGACGTCGGATATTTTCCCTTCTACGATGTTTTTGCCTTTTCCTTTTATTTTGTTAGATTCGAAATGGTCGAGAGGACGTGGAATTGCTGCTGGAAATCGAAATACCTTACATTAGATTGAAACGTTATACTTGGAAAAATCTTTCGACCGTGGATATTGTATCGAAGTCGATATCGAAGTCGATGTTCTGTTGGAAAATCGAGAAGGTCAAACGGCAAACTATGTACATGAATATCGGAAGTGAATATTCACAATGAAAATGAAAAACGTATTCCTATTTATTTATATATACTTTGTATATACCGCTTTAATTTACATTATCATTACATTTACGTTAGATCTAGAAGCTAAGATAAATTATTTCAGAATGAAACTTGCTGAGGATAATAAACATTGAATTGCGTTATTCTCTAACTTATTTCCTTTAAACAATAAATATCTAAAAAATAATCTTAATGCTTTTAAATAGTAATCCACATCGTTCGACATTTAAATCTCTCAGTCGATTTTTATCTTTCTCTTCTCATGGAAATTGTCGATAAAAGAGCACGTGATTTAAAAGGGCGAAGGATTAAAAAGATTCTACGATACAATTCGTATCTTTAGCCATCTCGTTCGACCGTGCGCAAAAACAGAATACGAAAGAGGAACACGTTCTGGTTTGATGTGGAAAAATCGTAGCTGGGTTGAAACGCGGGATCGATCATGCAAATTGGTTAATTAACTCGGGAATGGTCGCGTGCGTTTCGTCCTGCAAATGGTCGCGTTGATGATAACAGTCATTCGCTGTAAGTTTTATCGCTTTGTCGATAACGAAATGATTCGGTACATCGAACGAGTGTACTTTTTATGCAGGAATCCTGTTGAATGTCTTCCTTCGTTACTCGAACGGTTTCCGCAATTAATCAAGAGAGAATGAGCCCATTAAGCTGGCTAATAAAGTGGCTTGCAAATTTCCTAGGACGCGGTAATTTTAAACGGCGTTGTTCCATGTCGAATGTTTCTCCGATCTATATCCTATTTCGTGCAGTAGCAAATTTCCTCGTGGCTCGAACTAAATCTGAACGATGGTAATTTAGCAAGTTATACCATCTTTCTACGATAAAATCTCGAATACCTACGGATATAGTAACGAACTTCGATGAAAGTTTCCCCTATATATATAGTAATAGATAACGATGAAGCGTGATTTCGAGACTAATAAATGGAACGGACTTCGTAAGACAATTCGTTAACGATTCAATTCGAATGCCAAGTTTCGCGGTGCCAGGTGACTAGAGAATATTCCTGGATCATGAAGAGATTTAGCTGCGTTGTGTAATCGAACAGCGCGCTCCGTATCGGTATTCGCGTCGAGTCACGCGGAACAAATTACAAGTTGTTTGAGTTTATCAGTGGTCAATTTCCACAGAAATTTCATATTCTATTAAACTGTTGAATCAGAATTTCAGCCGGTACCGCCCCGTCAAAGACACCAAACAAGTTTGCGCACCCATTTCGCAAGTTATTGCCAATTTTCAATTTCTAACGAAACTATATTACGGGAATCAATGAAATCATTGAATGCTCCATTCTTCGTTTGACTTTCGTGCGTACGATCTATTTTGCATCTGCTCGATATTTATTCATATCCAGCCGTATTTTTGGCAACACTGACTCGGTACATAGAATCCATTTCAAACAAAAACATGTCGATGGAAATACAGAGTAGTTTACATGGAAGACCGTCATAAATTAACAAAGCTACGCAGTGAATTACTCACTGCGCGCTTTTCGCCCCAGCCCGATGGGCGCGCTATAATATTCGTACGTCGCTCGCATGATCGAAAGGCTATTAAATGTAATTATCGATAATGGCTGCGCGATCTTTATATTCAAATTGATCAGCATCTATGAGACAAGTACGAAGTTATGAAAGATTATACCGAACAACGAAAGTTCGCGTCTCCTACCTATCCTTCGTTCAGTCTTTGCGCTGTCTAACAACGTTACGTTAACTTTATTTGCCGTATTAATTAATTAATTCGTCGTTAAACGCGCGACGAAAACTGAACTCTTACACAATAAACTAATAAAAGTTCGCTAAACAAAGTTTCCTCTAAACTGTAACGTCCTTGGACCGCGTAAATTCCTAACGAAATATCCAAAACTGATATTCTTCGAATTAGAAACTTGCTCAACGCATTTGCATTCGACACGCCATAGCAATACCTGGGGCGAACGTTCTGCAAACTTCGGACTAATTTCTGTTTGATACTTTTAAGAACCACTTGCTTCATAGTTCGGTCTACTGATTAATAATCAACAACTATGCTTAGAATACCGCAGGCTGGTTCTGTTTATATTTTACCATCGAATAAGCTCGATATGCAAGTCGAAACTCATCCACTTTGTACAAGGGGGTACTACGATCCTATTAAACTTCTTCTATTTTCGAGAAAATATCATAGTTTAGAGTTTTAGAGCATAGACTATACACGGTTTACGGAACAATCTTACCGAGGAAGTTTGCGAACATCCAGCCACGTCGGGGGAGCAAATTAACGAACCAGAATCTGGCACGTGAGCTTTAGCAATGCGTCGATCTTCTCGATTTTCTACCGGTTCATCGGATCGTGTTTGCCGGGCGACCGGCGCGTGCACATTGTACATCGAGATCGAACGCCAAAAGACTGGCTTGGAAATGGTATTAAAGAGCCTGAGGCGTCAGGTGGAAAGTCGCGTACACAGAAGCGGCGCCGCTCGAATCAGCGACGAAACCATCATGGAAACGCTCTGCTGGACGTAGAGAGCTCCGGTATTTATGGAGACGTCGCAATCAAGCGATCGTCGACGTGGCGACGATTACTTCGACCGAGGTCGACGAGATTTCTCGTCTGCCCCGCGGACATTTCGTGAATTAAACGCGCGTTCGTCTTTAGGCTCAATGCAGACTGACCCATATACGGGATCACGCAGGAATTCCATGGTTGCTGAAGAGTTTTGTTTGAAAAGGAATGAGTCCGGTGCAGTTAATTGAACGCATTGTAAAAGGTTCGATCATATGGCCAATACGAATCACGGTGACTCAAAAATATTGAAAAATTTGTACAGTAGAACTCCATTTATCTGATACCTTGTTCCGGGCAAACAGGTTACGTAATTGAAGTTCGCGTAATAGAGGATCACCGATATTCCCCGCTATCTATTATTTTTCGTTTATATAATAGGAGCTCGTATTGAGATAAGTAAGTTCGCAAGTTCAGTTAGTCGAACATTAACTAAAATTTCGTTCCAATAAATAGAGTTCCACTGTAGAAACTTTGTATGAATATATTATGTGTGTTATACATCTCCAAATGAGAAACGTACATCGTGATTATATTAATAAATTTGGAACCAATCTAAAAGTGTGCATGGATGTTAGAAAGTGTTTAAGTGGAAATTTATACTTGCATTAAATATCTTGTGGCTTGTACGTACATTTCCAAATTTGTTCCAAACTTTACCAATGTAATAATGATAGTCGGGTTTCAACGCAGTACCGATGAAATTTTGAGAAATGTTCCATATAACACGCATGATAGATACAGAAATGTTCGAGTACTTACGTAAGTCATATCGAATACGTTTCATGGAATATATTATCTTTCTTCTAGATATAATTACAGATTAGAGGCAGGGATTTTGTTTCTTTCTCTTTTGTTATATTTTCAATTATAAACTGTCTCTATATTTACATGACACACACAGAAACCATAGTTCATGGCAATAAATATCAAAAATGTTCGTTTAAAGGCCACTTCGTGTATACGAAACAATAAAATATATTGTGTATTTTTGCGCCAGCGAGACGGTGTACTTTTTTTCTTGTTTATTCATTGCCCATTTGCGTCCGCAATTTATATACAATCCAGACAAAAATCCGTGCGGCAATGCGTTTTAAAAAAATCCTATAAATAACCAATGTCCGATGAAGCGGCGTAAAACAGAAGCCACGAGGAACAATCGGCCAAGAGTATACAAAAATGTTATATACGCGCTGAGAAGCAACGAATTGCATGGAAGATTGAAGCTATCTTGTGAACAGGGGAAACTAGACGAATAACACGAAAGAAAGGCGTGTAACCAACGATCCTAATTTCCTATACCTCGCTATACGCGCGTATATCTTGAAAATTGAAAGAAAGGAAAGATCAAAGTATGTAAAAACCGATGTGGAAAATGAAACAAACTACAGAAAGAATTTGTTGCATCAGAGACCAGTTTTTTGAAGCGTCCTTGTAATTTGTTATGAAATGGTCCGGAGATTTCTTTGACACCTTTCGTAACGTTACTCTTGGTGGAATGTAAACTTCTAATCAGCAACGTCACAGAGATAACGCAGAGGCTGAGATTCTCGTGTAAATCCTTTGCCGATAATCACTGAAATTCCTCAAGTAAATAGAAGCTGGACCAGGGTTTCTGGCAACTGGGCATCTTGCCAAAGCCTCGCCACCGACGCAAATCTTTCCGTGGCGTGAATTGGTCAGACACACGAGACACGAAAACATCCGTGAATACAGTGAATCTGTGTCCGTGAATCCGAATAATTCTAGGCTATCGATGTTCTGGATTATCCTCCGATTGAAACCAAATATGCCAAATCGACTATGGAAGTATTAAGTACTGTTCTAGCTCGATGGTTATTATGTGTGAATTTCGTTGAAGTCCGCGCATTTCATTTTTAATTTCGTTGGTGAAAACTTCAAATTTTCTTGTGTTCTTGCCGTTGCTATTTTAACTAATCTTTCTTTTCATTACTCTCATTGTTCTTAATTGCTGGAATAAAATCTAGAATAATTCCACTGTATTATCGAGACTATTATACATTAGACTAAAGGAATGGATACATCACTTGCGTTGATTGAAATTACTTGAATCTCTTTTTCATATGATTAATTTAAAATTTTACTATATCATGACTGTTATACGCTAGTGTAATGAGTAGATAGGGATTTCGCAGAGAAGATTCGCAGTCGTGACGGTTGATCCATAGAAAGATCGTTAGTGACTCGCAAGGGACCTATCCAGCGAATGATGAAAATTCAGTAGATGAGATGTGCCATTCACCTGTGAAGCAAAGCTTGATAAACTGCTTCCTCCGTTCGTATCCTCCTTCTTAAAGACAAATCCTAGATAATTTTCAGATTCATCAACTTTGATATTCAATTTTACTCGAGAGTACCCAGAAACTTCATTAATTGCCCCTGACATATCTGAGATTTTTCCATATTATAAGCATTTTACATTTACACTTTTGTGCTTGTAAATCTCGCATAAATGCATAAAAATCCACAATGTACTACTATCTCGTCAGAGTAAAAGATCGATGGAATTAGACAACCGACAAAGGAGAACCCTAACTTATAAATCGTTTTGCCTTACCAATAGGGACCTAAGGGACTCTGAAAGGTCGCTGTACGATTGTGAACCTCGTAGGATAGTTGGCTGAAAATTGAAATGTCATGTTGAGCAGTCCGACCTGGCAGCAATAGAAACAAAGAGGATCGTGAAAGGGTGTTGCGTCTTTGAAGTATCTTGAAGCTGCATGTTTTCAAGATGGAACCATGCTCGGTTGATGTGGCTGAGCATGTATTGATGGAAGAGGGAAATGCCGAGACCAGCACGAGGAATGTTTCATGAAGCAAGCGGAATTGCACGCCTCATGTAGCTCGAAGGCGAAGCGATACACGGGAAAAAGAAAAGGGAAACAGCTTGAAAGGTTAACTTACCCGTACATTTTGATTCTGGCTACGTTTCGATGTTGGAAACGATATTGGATGATGCACACGGAAAAGTGAATTACTTTTATAGCGTATATTATGGCTGGGCCATGGCTTTTCTTTTAGCAAAAGCACCCTCGTGCGCTGGTGTTTGCTCCTCGCTTCCCGTAAACACCGTTCCGAGAATCCCGAAAGAGTTACGCGCCAGCCTGAAGCTAGTTTCACCTCGTACGAACACGAACTGCTACGAACCTGGTTTTAGCTTCTGTCTCCTAACTTTGATCGTGTAATTTTCGAAATAGAAGAAAATGTAATGTTTCGTTCGTTTCGTACCACGAAAGTCATTCATTCTCGGGACCGAAGCTTTAGATGCAGATTTGCTTCGATTTATAGACGAGGTTAATTAATGAATTGAGAAGTTGAAAATAATATCGAGGGCTGTATCATATGAGATAAATCGTATCTTCTAATTTTTACAAAGCTGTTTTAGAATCCAGTACGTTGCCAATTTGTTTCTTGGACGAATTGGGATGAATTGTCTTCTTATTTGGTTTCTCAGTTAAACTAAGATCGTTTTCAGTTTCAATTATGTCACGTTAAAATTATTGGCCTGTTCAATCATAAGATGGCATTAAATAAAAAAAAATGGCAAAAAATTGGCAAAAAATCAGACAATATGAGTGTGCAAATATTTTCGTAAGATTGCGAAGCGTTGCTCGACTTATGAAGCGAAACCATCAAATAGATTCAAGAAGACACCGTGTACATACAACTACGAGCAAACCTGTTACACGTTAATTATATCAAACTCGCGGGTTTTCCTATTACGTATACCGATAGCATGTTCTATGCATAGCGCATGAATATTTCAGCTCGATTCTGTTCGAGTATGTTCGTTCCGCGACATTTTGGTATTATTCCAATCATCAAAGTTATTGCATGTGAATATAATTTGCCACTGTTTTCGGTAATGAAGATGTATAAGGTAATCGAGAGAAAGCACTCTCCGTTGATGTAACCGATATATCAAAACTTTGACAATCGGGTCATACAGTAGGAAACGAAGCTACGTAATTTCAATTGTGTACTGTTGAACATACGTGTTGAATCAACAGTGAAGTTGACTGGGTCGACGATGTATCGAAAGAGCAATGTTGCTTCTGGTGGAAGTTACTTAGAAAGTCTAAGGATTGTATACGCTACAGAACACTCTTCATTCACTTTACAGTCGCACCAATCTCTGGTAATGAACATTACGATTTTACCATATATTCAGGATGGAACTTAGAGTGAATCCATAAATTGGTTCTTTTAAGGACAATTCCAAAGATAGACTTTCTGTGCGATACTTTCTCAAAGTCTAAATGCAAGAATTTTATTTTAGGAAACATTTCATTACAAAGTATACAAAATATCATATAAAAAATAATAATTTAAACATTGGACTAACTGTGCTAATATTTGATAGACGTCTAAAGCTAACACACGTGTACATACTCGAGAGAAGATATAGTGGATTTCTTAGAGCCATGCGGTTTCCTAGACAAAGAGGTTCGATCGATGGTGAGCTACACGTCCAATTGGTCACATCTTGGTGGCACGATGACAAGCATACCGGCAAGCTGCAGTTACCGTGAAGCAAATCCATTCTGTTAAATGGAGAGATCTCTTGTATTCGGATTACAAAAACTTTAATCGGTTTACCGAACAGGCCAGGTAAACTGATGGTAGATAATTGAAATCCACGCGGAAAGCTAGGGGCCTCCGGAGATTGCCATTAATTAGAGCCATAGATCACTCGAGGTGGTTTGTGACAACCGGCCAGATCCTCGACCCTCTCACACGCTAACCTGCTCCCTGGCTCGTCTTTACCGTGACGCTGCTTATGCAACCAGTATCTCCAGTCCGCGTTTACGCCATTCCGACCACCACCGATAGCGTATCTGCCAGGATTGCATAACCTATCCGCGATATCGTCTGAAATGGATCTCGAACTAGAGGCTGCGTCGGTCATAGAACCTCTATGACAAATCACCAAATCAACGATTGACCGACTTGTATATTATCTTGTCAGTCTCTACAAACAAGATCATCCAAACTATCGGAGGCAAGATCATTCTCGATGAATCAATTTTTACCCTCCGAAGTATAGCGTTAAAACATCTGTAAATCCTCAAAGATGAAATATCAATGGCAAAGTGAAAGTTATGCGTACATAGATAAGAAAAGTCCTCGAAGTTATATCTTAATACAAAAATATTTCTTTATATTCGCGAGTATAAAAATCTCCGCGATACTTGAAAATTATAGAGAATACCAGAGGCAATCTCTGTAATGGCGCTACGGAACATGGTAAACGATTGTTAGAGCACATTCGTCATTAACGCTGCGCCATTCGACGTAATAGTCTGACCAGCCGGCCGAGAAGCCCGATACCGTATGTCTTCCTTCAACCAAAACGGACCCTTCCTGCGAATTACTACGTCCAGGCCAGATATCGACAACTATTATCCGTATCAATGGGAGTTCACAGAGATTTTCCTATTCATAGGTCGACCTTCTAATCGATAACGTGAATTCATACAGGTCAATCTTGTATACGTTAATCCATCCGACGTTTGAGATTGGTGTTGAGAGACAGGAGTATTCGTTCGTTGATCGAATGACGTCTGAAAGGATCGAGTATCTTTGACACGTCGCATTATCAAACATACCTTTGATCATCGTGCGCCGCGCGGTTGTGACAAGCAATTTGTACGCCGTATGATCAGATCTGATCACTTTCAACTTAGAATTTCTGCAGGAAATATGTATTCCGAAGCATTTTTACCAGACTGGAAATTTGTTATCAAAGTTTCTTCGCTACGAGCTGGAAAGTTTTCCGTGCCGATTGTCGCTGAAACAGCTTCCTCATTGTTTCTCGTCCGCCGCTATCGGTAGACTACTTTTTCACTGGCGAGCGTGGAAAGGTGACAGGGAAAAAGTTGGCAAAACAGAGAGCGAGGCTGATACGTCTAAAGTTGCGTGGCTCGCGATTGCCAGGGATATCAAAAGATGCCAGGACTCTGAATTCAAGATGAATCTTATATAAAAATCGTGAAGATATTGCTAGGTGTTCCGAACATTAGAGAAGTTCTTTCAGCCGTGGGAAGAGCGTATCAGAAAATCTGAGTACATTCATCAGCCACTGCAAATAGAAAGGAAAGTATAGAATGCAGGAAGGTGACATAAGGCGAGAAAGCGCGGTTGGGGTTGGAAAGAGCGATAAGAATGGAGACGAAGCGGGTTTATTTCACCTGCAGCAGGATATACAAATAGAAGGAAGCGCGAGGAGCAAAAGAGCAAACGGGAACAGAGAAAAAGACCCAAGAAGGGGGGGAGGGAGTTGCGAATAAAGAAACGAAGGGAACAATCGACAGAGAAATGGGGGAGTATAGAAGCATGTACGAAGAACGTAGACGCCGAGAACGAAGAATTTAGGAATATCCTCCTCTTCCTTAATTTTCTCTGTGGAAACAGAGGATAGAACAGCTCAAACGTGGAAACAGAAATGTGAGAAACGAAACGAAAAGAAGGAGAAGAGATATAGCGAGAGAAGGAAACCATCGTGAAGATACAATACAGAGGATGCAGAGAAACAAAGTCGAGTTGATATTTACAGAGAGTAAAGGGAGAGGCAGGAGAAATCGGCGAAAGGATCGCGGAAGGTCGATGTTGAGAAAAAAAAAATAAAACTAACTGAAAGAAGAGATAAAAGAAAGAGGAAAAAAGAACGGAGGAAGAAGAAGAGGTCACGGAAGAGAAGATGGTGTCTCGAGTAGCGGCGGCCCTATGGAAAAGCTTTTTTCATTAAAGTACAGAAAATCTTTTTAAGGGATATAAAAGACCGACTTACGGAATTCCTTTGGTCGACCCGAGTCGAGACAGTGAAATTGCCGGCGCGATTCGAGGGAAGGAAGCGACTTGATAAAGGGAGAAACAAAGCCGAGCGAACGGTCAGAGGTGGGAAGGGGTGTAGCGTGAAGTGGCGACGACCGATGAGAGTAGGAGCTAGGTGGTAAGTGGGCAGAAAGGAGAAATAAGAGTGAAGTTTCATCGTGCCGGCGAAATTCTGTGATTATGTCATTCACGGTCGATCGCTGCCACGAAAGTCAGCACCGAAGCGTTTTGCTCTCAGAACGTCCTGTAACTTATTTGTCTTTGCGTAATTTCGACCCATTGCGTGTCCAATTACATCTTTTCGGTTTCCTGGTTTTCTCATTGAAAAAACAACCTCAGAAATTCTTTGCATTATTTGCTGTTCTGCGTGAATTAAAAATTAACATAATGAAACTGGTAAAAGTTGGCTGCATTTACAGCGGTTCACCGAAGTATTTGCACATTTGTAAAATACATTACACAGAATATTCTGAAATTTCATTAGCACCAATAACGAGACACGGGCATCATAATTATATTGGTAAAGTTTGAAATGAATCTAAAAAGAAATATATATTTTTTTATGCAAATTTAATGCAGATATAACTATAATCACATCGTTACAGTACTGGTGGAATTTAAAAAGATTTCGTATAACGCACGTAATATATTCTTACAAATTGTCTGTGGTAATTGTTCGAATACTTCCGCCAGCCACTGTAGCTTGATTCCTCTCGTTAAATTTTATCGAGAAGCTTTTTGCGGTTATATTTTCTATAATTTGCTACGTTTTTCAGTAAACATTCACCCGCCATAAGCCTCTTTTTACGTGCACGTCGCGTTTTATCTCATTCCGTTGCAAATTTCCAACGTCTGGCCGTGTTTCGCGTGCATTAGGTCGCAGGATGACAGCGAGTCTCAGTTACCAGAAATTCGTCTCGACGTCTGCTGTCGTTCATCGACGTTCCCCGTGAAGCCTCGAATTTGTACTTCGTGTACGGAATGGCTGCTCCTCTTTAATTTTATTTCTAAAGTTCCTTCAATGACGGAGTCTACTCTACTGCCTCGAAGAATTCTACTGCTCCGCTGTTAGATCGTACAATAAATCGTACAATAGACCGTACAATAGATCGTACACGATTTATTTTTGAAATCTCGAATATTTGAATATCGTGGAATGAAAATAATAAATGAAAGATGAATAGAATGAACGAGAGAACATAGAATAAGTCAGTCAGCCAGGTCTAAGGAGACGAATAAGATAAGAAAGGGGATCGAGTACCTCGTAATTCGTCGCTAAGGTATTCTCACCTTCACTACAATCATTATCACCGATTCGTCTCTTAAACAGCTCGTGATTACGATTTGCTTGGAATTCCGTCTGAAAAGGTGAACGTTTGAGATACTTTGAAATGTCTACGCTTTCATTTCGCTGGCTAATCAAAGTTAATGGCAATTACGATCCCGACAAATAGCTGGAGAAACCTAACGACAAATCTATTTCCGCTAAAAATTTTCTACAAACTCTCTCGTCCTGATTTATTTATTACTTCCTTACAAGCTATAAAATGGACTTGGTTAACGGGTCACAACCCTGTAATATCTAAAATTATTACGTCAGAAGCAAATTATCGGTGCAATATCGAAGCAAGGAGCTTAAATATAATAATTATTAAATTGATTAGAGTTCATTCGTCATGAAAACTAATTAACTGTATTTAGAGATGGAACCCCAGAGAAGATCTATGTATATAATTGGTAATTTGACGATTTGTATAGTTACAAATCCTAATTGTAGAACGACAAGGTACAATGGAAACTTTTTATAATGTCATATCACAAAGTAAAAGGCTGAGGCAATTAAAATTCTCGATACGTCCACGGCGCAAAGCAGCTTAAAACTCGACGACTCGATTCACGGATAGTGAAAAACTATTGATTGGCGACTGGACAGAATATGCACGGTTCTGTCACGGGAGCCATAAATTTCGATGGTCACGGTTAAAGGGTGTCTGAATTTAATTAATAGCGTCTCGCCCGGCAATCGGGGTAACGACGTAATTTGACGAGGTAATCGATATCGATGCAATACGCGTCAACGGAAACAGCATAATTCGCCGCGTCGGAAGCTGCGTTTTATCGATACTTCCCTCGTCTTCCGACCCCTCGTCCCGACCTATCGACAGCCGCGAAAGATGTATTGACTGGCACGAAACGAAACGAACAATGGATCGCCGTTCCGATCCGAAGCTCTGGTTTCTTTGTTGCGCGCGACGTACGAGGTTAAAAATTAATAAAACGGGGAAGAAATTCACAAAGGGGAGACGGGACGGTTATAAAGGAACAGATTGATAAAGAGAGACGATGTACCGAAAAAAGAAAGACTCGAATTGCATTCTCTTACAGCGGATTTCCACGGGCATCTTAACGTTTCAATTTCCTCGCATAAAAGCGACTAAGGATCCCTCTTCTTTCTGAGACCGCATTTTCTTCAAAGCCATCGCATCGAACGTGCTGTTCGATTCCCAAGAATCGCGGAGGAGAGGCATTCGCGAGCACGCGCACGGATCGCGAGACATCGAGACGAGATTTCCTTTTTTCCGTAGTGCGAGAAGGATCGCGAGGGTCGAACCAGGCGACGCGTCGCGACGTCGAGAAATTGAATCGTCCAGATGGAAATTCGCGTTCGTGTGGGTGGTTCTTTCAGCCGACGTATCCTGGCCCCATGGCCTTGTGTCCGTACCAACCTATATCGTTTTCCATACACAAGTGTCACGAAAGTTATAGGAGTCCGATGAATACCATTCGAATCGCAAAGCTTCTGGACATCGAAAATGGGATCTGACGGATGACGGACGGGGCGAGTTTCGACCTTGTTCCGAGACAACGATCCGAATCTCTCCTTCTATGTTTCATCTATTGAGCGTCCTTAGAATCGACAGTTTGCGACCTTTCGTCGCTTTTCTTTCGCAGTAGAGTCCGACTTACAAACGAACGTTCCATTAATTTTGTACTTATCGCTGTTAATGAAACGAAAATACATATATAGATAAAAAAATTAGAACAGAAGGTGTTCGAAAAGATATCACTCTGATTCGTTTGATAAACGTTAATTGCCGTCGGTACGAGCAAATAATTTGCAGAAACGTTTAGGAAAGCACAGGGTGTCCACCCTGCGAAGAGGAGGTGGAGCATGTTGGAATCTGACATGCAGACTGTCTGGCTGCAGGATCGCGGGGATTTACAAAGCGTAAAAATAGTGTAAATAGCGTACAGAGACGCGAAATGCAAAAAAAGCAGAAGCGAGGGCATTTCATGAATAGCTGTGCAAACGAGGAGTTAGCAAGATTCAGAGCTGTTTAGACGGGCTTTGGAATGGAATATATTTTTATGGGAGCCGGCGCTTTTCGGTTTTTTCGCAGAAATTTAAAACCGGTTGGGTAGCAACATCCCTCGAAACTAACGTGCGTACACATATAGTTCGAAACACGTATTTGCATGGCGTCTCTAAGGATAACAAACGCGTATATCAAAGCAACGCGGGAAAATTAATCGAAAATGTCATGATCACGATGTACTGATAATTTTCATAAAGCGTTTCAATTTTGTGTGCCAGCGAAGTGGCAAATTATTATATTAAACATCATACTGTTCTGAATTTAATTATATGTTGCCACATAGTCTTGACAGAGGTTTGCGATTGATATAGTTTCAATAGTGATTTATTTATTCTAATATACAGTATCTTGAAATAGTTAAAAACTTAAAATCTATGTTTTAATGGAATGAATTTTTATACATATTTATGTATAATGTATATATACGATTTATAATAAACATGAATTTGAACAAATATCCGCCGTTTAATTATAACAATTGTGTCATAGTTTTTGCAAAAGATACGTTTTATTTACCATCTTCAGGAGCTAAACCACGGAATCGTTTTCTTTCTTTCCGAGAAATAAACGTTCGCGGATGCCCAGAAACGTGACAGGGCGGCACGGAGCAAAAAAGCACGTGAACCGCGTAACTTTCGTGACACGTGTCACGCAACCCGTTAGGAATCTCGAGCAAAAATTCATTTAACAGTACAGTTTTATACGGTGATTCACGCGTTTTAAGCATTTCGCCGCGGCTTTTGAGAACTGAGCTAAGACATTCGAGGAACGAACGACCGTCCAAGTTTTTACCGAGGCCCGGATCGCGTTAAAGACGCAGATCGCACTGACGAGATATCCAGGCCGTGTCGTAAAAATTACTCCGCTTCTATTAGTTATCTAAATGCGATCTTTACGAACGGTAAACGCTTTTTAAGGATCACGGCAGAAATAAGCCGTGGAAAAATCTCGGGATCCAGAACGTTTTAGAGTCGATTGAAATGGCAGCAGGATTTAATTTACCGTGGGAATTGAATTCCGAGAGAGAGGGAGGGAGAGGGAAAGAGATGTTCCGATGTTAACGGCGATTACTTTGTTTTTATGGCGAGGGATACAGACTGGAAGTTTGCTCGTTACGTTAATTATAAGCAAAAGCTTGGCGGACAGAGAGCTGGATTAAGGCCTGCAGTGGAAAAATATGGTGAAATGCAAGAGGAGACGACGCGATGACGCGTGTAAATAGCTACTCTTACCCCGAGATAATATTGAAACAAAACTAGAAAGATTGCTTTGTGTCGACGATCGAAGTAGAATGCAAATTAGAAGTAATTGTCAAGTAGTTCTATATATACTAGCGGCCAAGGGTTTGTGATATGTGCTCCATAGAAATACAAAATTTAATCCTTCTACAATTTTCTTTCATCGACATAGTAGAAACGCAAGAAACTTTGGCAGCAATGAAACAGTTATTTCTCAAATTGTTCATTACAATGCCAAAGGGTTGGGAGATGTGATTTTCGAATTCTGTTACCTTAAAAAATCATTTCATGAAAAATCTATCGAATTACTATCGACAACTATAACATTAATTCTGAGTCACCAACAAAATTGATGGACAATTCGATATAGGTATAGAGATGATTAGAAATTTGTTAGAAAGCGAAATATTCTTTGTTACGTTTACGAATGCTTAAATGACTAAAGACCACAACCATTCTTCACGTATGAGCGAATCGTCGTTATCTACGACCGGAAAGAACATGTAGTCATAATTGCTTCCTGTAATGCACCGAAAGCGCCGAGGGAGACGTCGAGTTTCCCCGGTCTCCGCGCAAAAGCAATCGTAGATTCTCCTACATCACGCACCCAGTGTTCGGAATGCAATCTTACCGAGGTACACGCTTGAGAAGATCGTATCAAGTTTTCTGAATAATTTCGCACTTAACGCGGGGGCCGCGAAATTTCGAGCTTTTCATAGAGGCAAGTAACGTTAGGGTAGTTTGCGGTATGGAAAAATAGTATCACGAGAGTACTCGATGCGGTGAAACAAGGTTGGAATAGTTTCCTGTTATTCGAAGCATCGTTTCAGAGCGGGTTCTTCGCGGAAACGTAGAGTCTGATGAGTTTGGAAAAGAAATGGAATCGAAGAAACTTAAAGAAAAATTATATCCTAGGAATTTATTGCAAAACGAAATTCTATCGTTGTAGAATGATATCTTAATTTAAATTAAATGTGTTCTTTTATATGTTGGCAGAATGATATATAATATTACAGAAAAAGAACACATTTCAATTCGCAGAGGTATAATTGTAAGGAAGACGTAATAATCTCCGTGGTTCAGTGAATAAAACATTTGTTCCGAGTTCGTTAAAAGGAAAAGAAGAATTCCTCACTAACTACTCACTATTAAGTCGATTGAAATTATATTGTATTAGATGGGTGTATGCATGAAATGTCGTTTATTCGAACGAAACTTTAACAGCGTGTCATTTCTTTAAAGGACCGATTGAAACTACCCCTATTATTCCAGGTTCGTAAGAATCCTCAATTGATGCAATTAAAAAATTCATGGAACGAAAGTACATTTCTGTTGATTTTCTTCTTTGATCTTTGAAAATTCTGAAGACTATGAAAACCTGCGTTTACCTTCTAAATTAGATAAAAAGATAATTTTGATAATGGCAAAGTACTGAATTTTAAAACTACTTGTCTGCTATAGAAATAGAAAATTTCACTTATCATGTTCATCCCCCATTGTAGGTCGTATGGTTTGTGGTCATATGCGTTGTCCGATGTTAGAGCGATACAACAGCAGAATGGACGCAAGAATGGCCTAATCCAGTGACACGCGATCACACATATTCACGCACGCAGTGCATTGTATAACGTAAGATGTCGGTCAACCTTGCACCTAAGCCTGCATCAGAATAGAGAGACACGCGGAACGCGTCTTACATCGTCACGCGTACCGAGTTCACATACGTGTGTGCAATTTGGCGCGTGTGTGCATGGAAGGCATATATGCATATATCAAAGACCAGCGTGGAGCTCAGTCGACCAACCAACCACGTAGCAATGCATCAAGCCTGGTAATTTATAGCGGGGCGATTAACCCCTTCGCGTTTGCTGCCTCTCCCTTCCCCGGAGAAGATCTGAAAGTCAGATCTCCTGGCTTACTCCCTAATATACACGCGTCAAGATATACTTGACAAGCTCCATGACGAGTCCTTCGATACATTCCACTGTTCGAGCTTATTCTTCTATACTTCCTTCGATTTTGTAAATAGTTTGTTACAGAGTATAATTGTCACGCCATAGAAGGGGTTTCTTCTGCTAAAAGACGTAGGTTGTAACATCGAGGCTATCGCATTTGTCAAAACGATCGGGTTTCAGAACGTTTGCTTTTGCAATTACCAAAAATATGCAGGTGTTTTCGGTAATACTATTGGAACATAAAATTCCCGTGTACTCGTGATGTTGAATCGAGAACTTTCAAGATCGAGTTCTCCTTAAGCTCGCGAGAGAAATTATTTTTTATTAATTATCAAACTCCGCTAAATACAGTGTTGACTTTTATTGCGACAGAAATATGGTTATATACCTATTGTGTAGCAAAACACAATGCATTTGAATACATTTAAATACATTGAGAGATCGATAAAATTTCACAAGCAAATAGTGGAAATAGCTCGAGTGAAAGAGTCCGTCGGATATTTTCATTCTACGGTCAGTATGGAACGATAATAGCATATTTTTAAATAAACTGCGAACATCATGCAAATCGACCGTTTACCGACGAACAGATTAGAGAAGAAATTGCAGCACTAAAGCGTGAAATCACGACGGTAATTATATCTTCGGTTTTACGATCTTAGCCAAGCATTTCGATCGAATGGAAAATAAGGGGCAGTAAAATCGACTTTCTACGTCGATAAAGTTCGTCGTAGCGGTAAACCGACTGTTTTATGCGTGAAATAATTCGTTCGAAGCGTTCGATCTTCAAAATTTCTTTGGTTAATATAAACACGCGTACTTTTATGTTAATTTTCTCTCCGCGTCACGATACACAGTGGGTTTCCATGAATATTGATTATCGTTATTGTTATATTCGTACCGGTGGAAAGCGGATGCACTACCAAAAAGAGGCTTCGCGGATGACCGCATTCTTCGCTCTTCTCCTAAAGCTGTTCTTAACTTAGGTAACCGATAACGATGCGAAGCCGTGCTTTGCGAACTCAACCTTCTTACAGCTTCGTCGAAAATCGCTCCTTAGGAAGCTAATATTCCTTTACACTACGATAATTATTCAGAATAAGGTGCGCCTCGTCCATTTGGATAATCTCCAAATATTTGTTCAGTGACAAGATTTTTAGTAACATTTCGCTGTACGTTTAAACCGTATGTTTCAATAACTCATGGAAGTATTATGTTGTCCGAAAAGTTTCTTTCGTTTCATAAGATGATAATGGATGAACAACAATTTCTGTTTTATATTATTTTATTGAATTAGGTATGGCCCATTTCGTTCTATTTCTATTATTATATTCATGCATAATTCAATAAACTAATAAAAACAAAAAACATTATGTGTCTATTATTTTCTTATAAAACGAAAGAAACTTTTCGGACAACCTAATATTTGTGAACCTTCGCCATAAACAATTCCTATGAACATATCATCCGTATCAAATAAAATATCGAATAATCAGATCATACGATAATTCAGACATCATATATCGCGTGTAACCGTGATCTGAAAGAGCAAAACATCTTATAATGCGTGAGCTACTGGCACCTAGATTGGCATGTTTGCTTTCCTTCGGGACTCGTGACCCTGCGTTTGCCTGGTTGCTGTCGTCTCTAGGTGAGATACGAAATTTTACGAGGGAAAGTCCGCGTCCTGATTCTGTTGCGAAAGCCGAGGTTGCGTTACCGGATGTCGTGGCACGACTCAGCCGCGATAAGGATACGCGCATGTTTGCCTTGTTACGTTGAGCGTTGGTGGCTTTACGTGAGACATCATCCCGAGCTACGTGCATCCTGAATGGAGAACGGAACGCACGCCGGTCGGATGCGAAATTCGGAGATGAAAATTATATCCAAGTCACCGATATGTTTCCTCCGAGCGTGCATTAGCCAACTCTCTTCTTTTTTTCATCCCCTATTCGTCCTGACAAATCATCTCCGCTTTGTCGCGTTTTCCTTTTTTCCAGTCTGGGGAATTTCATTTGCTCCGGCGGAAAGAACGGATTGGATGCTCTCTTTCACCGTAGATAAATGGTTCTTAATGCGTCACTTTCCACGTCCGCGATGGGCTACCGACGAATTTAAAAAATGGATCCGTTGCCAAGGAGTCTTGATTAAAGCCTGATTAAAACATCCATTCGTCTAGTAAAGTGACCGATCGTTGGAAAGAATTGAAGGATAATTTTCGAGCCCTTTCGTAAACAGAAACGACGATAATTAGTCCGAATAGAGACAATTGTTCAATTTCTATGGCCTTGAAATGTGATATTAAGCTCGACATTCTGGAGTAATTTTCGAACTGTACGTATGACTAGGCTTTAGTTTCTGACATATTCGCAAAAAGAGCTTCGCTTAGATTTGGGTTAGGATTAGGCTACATTGTAGCGTTGGCGGTTTAAGTTTTACATAACGCGATCTAAATTTAACTCATTGATAATAATCAATTATAACGTAAATGATCGATTGTGACTTGTCGTGTTTTTCATCTGCCATCTCCACATTTTGTCAAACTTGTGTGTACAATCTATAGATCCTATTACATTAATCAAAGAAAATCTCGTCACGAAGGGTTCAGAAACAGAAAAGCAGATTGAATCGAGAATGACCAAACACAGAACAGATGAGTAGTTCGTATAATCTGTGTTTGAAAGAAGGTTAGAGGAAGCTTTTCATTAAATATCTAAGATCACTGAATAAACTCGCAGCATTGATAACCGAGCCAGTTGATACGTTATCAAGCCGGATGGTCCATTGCAAAGCAAGTTCTGAAAGAAGTGCCACCTCATAGAGCTAGTCGCTTCTTGCGACCGGTTTCCTTTCACCAGCTACGAACGTGCATAAAGCGAGGCTCATATATTTTCATTTGACACAGTTCTTCACGCGATATCAAGTAATGGAAGTTCTTCCGCAATGGGCTTTCTAGCACATCTGCCTAAACGATGCCGCTCGATGTCCAACAACGAGCTAGCGATCTTGGGATATTCGTTGAAAATGAGGACCGCGTATATGCAGCCATCGGAGTTTTTCACGATGTATCGGTGAAAAACAAAACGTGCTTCTTTATTTCAGGCACATCGCTCCCTTGCTGTGTGCCAGCAATTTTTTAAATAATAAAAATGTCAGAGATGCGACGTATTCCAAACAGAAACAGCGAATCCCAAAGTTAAAAACCTAAGCTTAGATACTTTCTAAATGATGAAACGAGTACTGTATCGTAATTTTGAGCAAAAGCGGGAGAGACGATCCGCGTGGAATATTTGCGCGAGGCGACAGCGAAGTAAGTAATTCGTAAGTAATAAAATAATACATGTGGTGTTTACATTGAGCTATTGATAAAGATTGAGAATTGATTGAGAAAATACGTGAATTGATTTGGATGCAGGTTGCCACGTGAAGACTTGATGACAAAAATACAGTTTGTGTGAAGAAATTATTCAATGATGTTATCGATTTCGACCGCCTTCCGGCTAAGAATATATTTTTACTCTCCGCAATTGAATCGAAGAACTTTGAATAATTTACGTCCCATCTCCAACTTCCGATTATCGGTGAATCTCGACAGATGCTGGACGCGAGATGAAAAATTCGAAACACGCTCTCCACTCGGAATTTTTTATTCGGAAGTCGCGTTGACATCTTTGCAGTTTCAGTCGAGAGTCATCTAATAAAGCGTCCGGGCCGTAAAAGCGGGGACAGAGCGAACGAAGTTGGACAAATATTCGTACGCGATATCGTATTCTTTTTCATCGTCGCAATTTCAAATACGTTTCTGGTCTCCCAAAACTGGAAGTTTAGTTGACTCGTTTAACGGCAGCGAAAGTTTCCGCTCGCGTCTGCAAAAGTATTTGCCACAGAAAGAGACGAAAAGGCTCGGCTACTGTCCGTTGGGATTTGATTTCCCAGCATGGCAGCGCGGTCAGGGTAAATTCGTGGCCGGCATTTTCAAGAAGTTGTCGAATCCCCTAGACGTTCGGCCGTCACTTCTCTCTTTCTTAGACGTTTCCTCTCCGAAAGGAACAATCCAGTATCTCCACTTTCTTTCGTTTTTCTAACCTAGTTGGCTTTTGAGACCTTTGATCTGTCGTTACTCGATTCGATATACATCTTTTATTTCTTCCACCTAAGAAACTTCAATTGTATAGGAAGATATTTTTAGCGTGGCATAGTAAATAATTAACAGTTGCACAACACAACGAGTAACTCTTACTAATATTCCAACACTAATAAAAGTACGATAAAAATTTGACAAGCTGTATTCATATTTACGTGTTATTCTCTTTGACGTTAATACGTGCATGTGGCGAAGTGAATTGGTTTCGGGAAAATTTCAACGATATTCGTTTAAAATGCGGCGATTGCTGGTCAATATAAATCAAAAATTCCTTCCTCGTTGAATCGGTTATTCGATAACAACGTTGTCCCGATTGAATTTGCAAGGCTTTCGCTCGCCTCTCAGCTATAAAACCTATACCATTACAGATCTCTTGAAGAATACTTGCAGAATACACGGTACATTTACTCGTCCCGTCGCCTCCTAGCCAAGAAACACAATGTCGACAACTATTCTTTTCCATCTGAGCGTTTTCAGCTTCTCCGGATTCGAAGATTGCACTTTTCGGACGAGAATCGCCGCGAGCGAGCGCGGTATAAAGCGACTCACGAAATGCAGAACTTCACGGTGGATCTCGAGGAAATATCGGACGCGCGTGGTACGGCGCGATTACCATCGGCAGAGGGAAAGCTTCTCTAGCTTTCGAGTATAAGCTCGTGTAGCAGCTGGTTCATTTAATTCGCCCGATGCTTTTGTTTCCTACCGTACACGGTGTAATTCAATTATTGCCCCGGCTGGTACTTCGATTCAGCTGATGGGAGCAATAAGCCGAGCCGTTCGTTTGCTTAATTCTTCTCTTTTACCGATACTATCGGTGCAATTCCGAGATTGCTCGTGGTTGCTTCTAAGCTCACCGCTTTGTGTCATACGGTTGCTCGATCGATGATCCTTCCTTTTTTCAATTAATATCGCTATTGTTAGCCTGTATAACAATATTATTTATTATTCTTGGCGAATGAAGCTTCGAGTGATGTTTATTTTGTAAAAACTGTTCAGTGTTGGCCTCGTTCAATGGTTAATTAAGTTGAAGCCTGTAAATGAGAGCCATACTGATTCATATTTTTAGTTTATAAAACAGGAAAACGACGATACGAATATGTATGTATCAGCTATACGTTTGGTATTGTGTGTTATTTATGCTTGTGTTTTCGAACGACTACGAGTTTTATATTATAGAAAATGACAGATATCCTTTAATGGATTTATCGGTAAAACGTTACTACGGCTTATCGACAGAAGTTCAAAAGATTATTTTGAATAAACACGGTGCTTGGCTCTCGGTATCAGCCGGCACGAAACACCCTAATTGCCGGCTACATAGTCATAATCGTTCCTTCGATCGTATCCTTCTAGCAATTTTTCTCGTTAGACTCACAAGATATTAAATTATTCTCCCATCGCGTGCACCTTACCATTTACTTATTCTCAACATTTTCAAATTCGAAAGAAAAAAGGATAGATCAAAAGGAAAGCCAGTGATCTGTGAATTCGCGTGTCTCGCTGCGAATGTCAGTCAAATTTCGAATTGTGTTTAACGCATACACATTCGCATTATATATTCGCATTATATATCGAAACTACGAACGAGCAACCAATCGCAAACGCAAACGACGAAGCCGCTTGCCATCGGATTACAGAAACAAGCTCCCAAGCGAAGTACCTTGAACGAGGAATGTTTGAAAGTCACGAACGAAGAAGTCAGCTTTCTGTGCTTTTTCCGCGCGGTGTTCCACGATTCTGTAAATATAATAGGGATAAAAAGCTGCAGGGTTGAGGGATCGAGCGTGGAAATAAGATAGTCGATGCAATTTCAAGGGTGGTCGTACACGTGTCCTTGACGTTGTATTCGGAACTCGCGAGCGCTTCAAGTTTAGCCAAAATTTCGCCTCGATCCTTCATGCATATCCACGAGAGGGGCCGGCTTGCGTCGGATGCCAGATGCAAATGCGTATGCAATGGCCGTGCATACGTGTGTACGTATGTTATCGGCGTCCAGATTTCGGTCGTTTACCGGCCCCGTTCTGTATATCCGCGCGGTGGAACGCATTATATATGATCCGACTACCGAGTACGCGTTAGATTGTTGCGATGACGTATGCGCGAACCTGACGCGTATCCTTGACATCGATGCCGCCGAAAACGCTAGCGGCGAACTTGCGAGAATATCGCACTTTTCGCCTTTCGCCTTTCACCTTTCATCCTGTATCTTTAATTTTGAAGTGAATGGTTTTTAAAGAGGAAAGCGTCTACGAGGATGGTATTGAAGAGTCTCGTGTTTGCTGCGGTAAATTTAGCATTTAGGACTGTGGAACATACTTATATTTGGACGTTTCGGAATTCTGGTAGCGTTAGGAGTTAAAAGGGATGGGTTCGACGTTAAGAAATTGGATTTTATAACACGCTGATGCGATGAAGTAAAGTTTAATAATTTGCTGAGATAAAATGGATTAAAGTGTACAGTTTCTTGCGAGTTGAAATCAAATTTGCGGTTTCTTGTGTTAGGCAACTGGATCCTGCGGTTTCCTGCGTTACGACCATTTTCAAGCGTACAGTCGATTGTTTAGCAAGACTTAGGTGATTCATTTGAAGGCTCGTTAACACGTTTCTAGATGTTTTACACAAATTATCGATTTATTTAATTGCAAATGAACTCAGGTATATTACAATTTTCTATACCATTTTCTACTATATAGAACATTGAAATATTATTATCCATTCCACCTCTCTTGACTCGCTGGCCACTAAGCCTGCTAACTGACTGCGAATTCTCAGTAGTAAGACGCATAGCTTTTGACCAACAATATGAAAATAAGAAAGTATAAATGTTTCCTCATTTTAAACTACTGATGAAATAACATAATTTCATGCTCGTTTTAAATGTTTCAGAGGCATATAGTAAATAGTCTGTTTGATATCACGTTGAAAATTAACAAAACAATTTACCTGTTTGACAATTCACTAAATTAATTTAATAAATTATTGTTCAGAAAGAGTCAGATGTATAGAAAATATATCTTCGAATTTCATACACGAAGAAGAACATAATTCGGACGTGTAGTTCACCTGATAACGTTGTTGATAACGGCGTCGTTATAATCGAGCTTCATCAAGGTGTCTACTGACAAACTAATATCCATCATACGTTGTCAAAGTGGTGCGACGTGCTGCGTGACTTCACGGAACAGGGTTCATTTGAGATACAATTAGGAAGGATTAAATTGATCAAGCAATCTCATCTTCAAAATATTGTCACGCCTCTAAGTTTTCTCTCAAACATTGAAAATCTGGATGAAATTAAATCGATGTCATTACCGTTATATTTGGACGCTCCAATGGAATTTAACGATGTAATATAATCTCGGAACGATTTCAGATAGAAAACGAAAACGTATCCGATCATTTGCAACGATCAACTGAAAAATTGTAATCTTTGAAATGTTTTCCTAAATTCGTTCATTCCGAGGTATTATGCAAATAAAATATCGAGCTTGGCCGCACTCGATATATCGAACGACACGCATGGCGAAACGGGAACGCAAATAGAAAAACTACCTGGACCAAAAATATCCATCCATTGCCGAATTTGGAGTTGTAGTGAATTTAAACTGTCGCTTTTACTATTTTATATTCGCTCGTCCTGTCGTCCTCTTTTTCAAACATATTTTTTTTCACGCATTTTTGTATCCTCCCAATTGCCACATCATTTTGCTAAATGCGATTTAGCGTAAAAATGTTCACCACACCTTTTATGCGAATGTGGAAATCTTCGCGTCTAACAAATAGCGGCTATAAAAGAGAGGCAGAAAAATATACAGGAAGCTAAATGGAACGATAAAATACAATTCTCAGTAGGTATCGAGGTTATCGTCATTCGCTATATATTTTTTCGCCACATCACGAATCATTCCGCGAGTTTACCTTATGTCGCGGCAATTTATCCGTAAAGTGTCGCCGTGTCTGCTGAAAGCATGCTAAATTAAACACGAATCTTCAAGCAGATCGAGTCGTGAAATTCACCGTTAGCTAAATTTCCCAAGTGTTTTCGACGCAGTTATTCCCCGAATCCGTTGCCGTTACGACGAAATTTCGCGAGGGGCAATCCGTGTTTCCCGATATTTGGCGCATTAAAATTAAACTTCATCCGGGGATACAAGCCTACCGCGTTTAATGTACTTTATCGGCGCATATTCCCATGGAAAGTAAGGAAACTCGAAGAAGTTTCGTCGAGGAAGTTGTACGCGGCGCTGGCAAACGAAATTTCATGGGCGCCAAGTCGGTGAATTTATATTTATAGACGATAAAACGAAAGAAAGAATCGGAGGGAAGAGAATGAAAAAGAAAGGATCGGCCAGAAAATTAAAATCGTTTCATTGTCTGGCTGTAGAGATAATTAAGCTACGTGAAGATTTAAGTGGAAGCTTTGGGGACGCGAGAAGACGCGAACGCAAACGATTTCCCTGTTTGTTAAGGATTAAGGTGTTCCAGTCCCGTAGCATCTTACGTAATGAGGCGACGATTAAACCCTGCTGTTTGTATCCACATCGTAAGAATTCACTCGTTTACGACGCTAATTAGGCGAATGAAGATTTCAACAAAACTATTCAATTTGCTTTGACCTGACTAGGAAGTCCACATATCATCCGTTTTTGTAGTACGATTCACTACATCTGGCCAATCTTTTGGATTTTCTCGTTAGAGAAGAACGCAGCTTGGAATGTAACAGTTTACGCTCGGAAAATTGAAGGTCGAACAGTGTCGCGCAAAGGCATAACGATAAAATAACAATGCCGTAAATATTTATCGTTCACCGAGAGTAAATAAATACGCGCAACGGCCATTTCATATCCACAATAATCCTCAAATATTGATTAAACTCCGAGGCGCGTCAATTTTACATGGTAATGGTGCTAAATTGATTAGCTTTAAACAATGTAGCCAGCTGCATTCAGTTAACGAAAAATTGCATGCGACGCCAACATAAACGACGAACAGCGTGACATTTTTTTCAATACAGCCATCGGGGCACGGTAATTCCAATACGGAACAAGCACAAGTTCCTGTAGTTCTCGTACGAAGAAGGGAAAGAAAACGAGAGGAGGAGAAAGAAAGGGCAACTAGCTTGAATCAACTTTTAAACGAGTCTCGTTGCGCGATCCAGTTCCAGCGGTGGAACTAATCAAGAGAAGGCGGTCTGGAGATTGCCTTAAAACCCGTGCTCTCCAGTTACAAATCCTTCTTAGGCTGGTTGTTTCACGCCTTGAGAAACAACCGCCAGCGGAGCGGTGCTACGGTAATCGATATAAGCCATAGGATTATCGCAAAGTTCTGCAGAGCGCATTCATTGGCCGGTGAATAGCGAGATGCGAGCAGCTGTTTGATCATGATCCCAATGTGGCCGTGTATTTACCGCTTTTTTTCCCGTGGCTTTCAGAGATACGCTGCTTTGAACCCTAAAGCCTGGCAGAGAAACGGTACACCAGCAGTGGCTGCACCGTCAGTTCCAACACGTCGTTGCAATCGAACGCCTCCGATGAGAGCGCCGATCCTTTCCATTTTCTCCTATGCTCTCTGTGTTTGTCACATCGAACGCGTTCGTGCGAGGCTCGCATACTCACTCGTCCAATGTTTTGCTCGTAATTAACTCGTATATCGAACGTTTGATCTGCACGTGAAGCGTTCGCTAATATTTCAGCTGTCTCAATATCTCTCGATGACGGAGTACTTCTTCGTGTTAACGTTTTATAATATCGCGAATCATTCGCTAATGTTTATTACCATCCAAGTAATTTATCACCATCGGCTATTAATATCACTCGCTGGCGTCGTACTTCATCGTTCGAGTATCGATAGCAACGTTAATTTAATGATAAGGAATAGCGAATCCCTTGTTAACAGATCCGGAGTATAGTTGGCAATTTTTCTTCGAATACAGCTTCCACAGTTGATGAGAACAGTTTGCAGCTCGAACAATAGAAAAAAGTGAATTTTGATTGACGTACAGGCTACATGCGCTCTTTCTCTTCCAATTTTTCCACGTGAAATGATTTCGTTTTTGCACGTCTATGCTGGCTCGTTTAACACGCAATTTGCTACTTCACTAAGTTTAGTCGTGCTTCAGCTTCTAAGATTAAGTAGATCATCTTTATGTTCTTCCTCGCTCGAGAGTTTCAGTATACACACGACGAATAGAATATTCTCTTCGTAGTTAGACATTCCGGCGAGCCGAGCCAACTATTTATCTCGATAGAAATTTTTTTCTTCGTTACAGCGCTAACGAAATTTTGAAACGTTTCGTACAAGACACGCAATACGCGCGTAAAAAATTCCTACAAGCGTTCGAACATTTTTATGAAAGATTGTAAATCAAGGCATTAGTCGGTCGTAATCCGCGGTATTTCTCGCAATGGCAGATTTGAAACAGAAGGGGCCGAGTAAACGGCAGGGGACACTAAAATTCTCCTTTCCTCGAATTTCGCGATCGTAAATCACTCGGAGGGTCGCGTCGCGCGCCGTTAACTCGCGTCGCCGATTCGTATTCCACGATATATTTTCGATCTCCGGTCGGTCACCTCTCGCGATCCCCAAGGATCCCCATTAATTGTGTCGGCGTGTGCGTGCAGCCAGGCCACGAGCTAGCTTTCGCGTCACGGCCATTTGTCACGCGGCGATCATCGAGCCGCTTGAAATCAAGGCGTCAAACCGCGCGGCTCTTCTTCTGCCCCGCGACGGAAGTCTGGCAAAACGAACGCGTCCGCTCGCAAATCGCCGCGATTTATGGTCCGTGTTACGTTTCCTGAAAAACTGCTTCACACGCGATCATTTCCTGTAACTGTTTCGCCGCGAGTTTCTATCTATCTGTCATTCTATCTTGTTGCTATCAAATGATTTTACCATGCCCCGGGTCCCATAGCTGAGTTGAACAATGTTTTGTGAGAACGTAGAATGGATTACGGTAATGAAACTTCCGGAAATTTTAACACGAGTCGTATGCTACCATTAATCAGACAAAAATCTTTGGCATATTTTCACTATTATCTTTTCGTTATCTGAATCTTTAGTTCCGTATATTCTTTCTAAAATCTACGTTCTGCGAGTTCTGTTTGTATAAAATTTTCTTCTATAAACTTGAATCTACTTACCACGATCTTTTGAAGTCCTCTTTCTCTATATCCTCTGCATCCGGCGATGACAGTACAGCGGGGACTCGATATTTCACTGAAAGGGAAGGAAAAACGGAATATTATAAAATAGAGGAAATGTGGAAATACAAATTCTGAAATTTCTTGATTTTGAAATCGAAGCTTTATGCCTCTTAAAATTGAAAGAACTTCGTATAATAATTAATCTAATCGAATCAACAATACAACGTAATAAACAGCCAAATATTGTGAAACGTGTAAACGGTAACGAACACCCAGTTCTACAAATCGCTCTTCTTGTCATTAACTTGTCACGAAAGGCTTTCAGAAATACGAAATGCCGACCGCCGTAAACATCACACGGGACGTTACTACGACGCAAAGAATTCTATTGCAAGGAATTTCTAAATTTCACGCGCTCGGAATATCTTCTTTGATGAAGGAAAGATGACTAGACGATGCGACGGTGTAAGTCACCAAAGTATCCAAAACTGTAATCTAATCGATGCAAGGTCTAAGACCCCACCTTCTCCGTCATCGAATTTGACGTATCGTCGATACTTTATCGATTCTGTGAAACTCTCCGGTAGAAGCAGTCTCCTAGCTACCGACTTTAGTCGATGTAACGTACGTATGAACAAAAGCCGATCGTTCGAAATGCACGATATACGATCAAAAAAAAGCGATTTGCGAGGAACAATCGCGATTGAAACGTCAGTGTGAAGAGCGCACGGCTTCTCATCTTGACGAACGACGCTGTAATGTCGATGTTAATCGACAGACACCGAGTATTCGCATGATAAAAGTTTGTGTATACGTCGCATCGATGAATCGATGTATCATAATAATTGCGCGCTGAATATTTCACGATCTTTTCCATTGATAATAAAACAACGCGGTTTTGAGGCTGCTTGTTTTGTCGGGCCGTTCATATTGTCCTGTCGCGTCTCTCTCGACGAATGGGATTTATCCTGATTTCGATCGCGCAACGGCGAGATTCGCGCGTAAAAATGCTGTTACTCGGCCGTTTTATCGTCCTGAAATTCTGGTTTAACGCGGAAATGAGCCTGGGTTCGCGATCGTCAATAACTTGAGAGAATTTTACAGGCTCCTGTGCAACGTAGTGCTCTGTGTATCGGTCCTCGTCTGTGTTGAAAATAGCTTGTCCTATATGCGATGAATATTTTCGTTAATTTCTGATTTAATCATATCCGTTGCGGTGCGGTAAAATGAAAAGCTTGCAAATACGTTCGTAATTCTTTGAATATATTAATACTTGCGCGAGTTATTAATATTTCTATGGATGAATTGTAAAATATTCAAGTATATTTGCACGATGTGTTTTATAAAAGGAACAAGAATATAAAATAAAGCCGACTTATAATCTTGGCAGCTTAAAAATCTTCTTTGCCACAAACCGTGTCTTTCTCTGAAGCTTCAACGGACATTGGCATAATTTAATTCGGTGTCAAACATGAAATTTTCTAAATAGAACATCCTGAAGTTTCGAAACGTTTCATTTTCAGGTAGGTGTTTAAGTGACGAAACGATTCAAAATGTCAGATGCGCGATGAAACTCTTGAAGAGAACAAGATAGCAACTAAGACGAGAATAATTGAAACGATGAGGAAATAAAACCAGAATAGAATATATCTAGCTTGGTAGAGCTCAGGTAGGAATGTACAGTCGCTATTAACTCGAGTTCGTGTCTTCTCACGGTTAACTTAAGCCTTCGTGATATGGAAGACACGCGGCGTTCTTTCGTCTCCGCGAAACCCAAAAAGGTTAGTAATTGCATAATCGTGATTCTCTATAATTTCGCGTTATCGTGTAGCTGATTGCGTTTAATAGCCGCTATTAAGGGCAGAGATTGACCGGATAACCGATCGAACAAAACCAGAAACGTTTGGCAAAAGTTAGAAGTTAAGAAACTCTTAAATCAATACGACTCGTCGTGCGTGAGTTAACGCGTAACGACTCGAACGTGTTAAGCAGCTGAAAGTGGCACAGATCGGATGATAAGTTAGGTCGATCGACCAACCAGCGGAAGAAAAGCGTTGAGGAGCCGTGGAATAACAAAGGGGCTGAGTGACGCCAGACAGACAGGCAAATATTCTTCCGTGAGAGACTTCAAAGTAATGGGAATTGCGAGTTGAACGGGACCGGTGCATCAGACAGGCTAGTTTCTATTCTACGACTTCCTGTTCCGCTCAACTGTTTCCTCTCTGCCTCAGCGTGGTTAATTCGATGGAGATGTAGTCGAAAGAACCTTTGCGCTGGATAGTTTTCCGGCTCGTTGTGCGGCGATCAGAAGCCAACACAGATTCCAACAGGGCGTAAACTTTTTGCTCGGTGGATAAATTATCAGGATCCGGATTTCAATGTGCCGCAGTGTCGATCGTGTGACTTTAATTAAACTCCGCTTGCAATAATTTGCATGCTACTTAATGTTGGGGTGTGAATTCAATGCAATCTGCCGCGTTCGCTTGTCATAGGGCAAGTTTCAACGGCGTGTCTATAGCCCACACTTACGGTAATAGAAGCTGCACTCAGCATCGCCGCAGCATCGTTGGAATTTCGCGAAACTAGATTTCAAGCAGCCGCGAGATCAAAGTGTCATTAAGTCAATTCGATCGCGAGGAGGAAACACGCACGAGGAGTCTCGACAAATCCCACGACGGTACGGGATAATGATCTGAATGATAATGCACACTGCCAAAGCTTCTCAGAGAAACTTAAATCCAACGGCGTATCTAACTCGAACTCAACCTTCTTCTCCCCAATTTAGGAACTGCTCCGAGCACCTTTCAGATTCCCGATGAAAAAATCACGAGGATGCAGTGGAAGATATCTTTAGGACGTCGAAATTGAAAGAAAGGAAGTACGTGACTCGACTGTCTTCCTTCCTCTGCACGGCTCGGTTCGAAGGTACTCAGCGTCCTACAAAATGGTCGATAAAAAACGAACGACGTTGAAAAATTTACATTGAATGCTCTCTCTCTCTTTTCCTTTCTGCAGGAAAAGTCCAGTTAGCGAAGTTTAGTCCTCGACGGCGGATCGAATCGAAAAGTTTTTCCAGTAGACTCAAAACACGAGTGTGACTCTAACATTCAGCAGTGCTGGTCTCGGAGAAAACAGAGGGCCGACGCGAAGAGTGGCGAGCAACAAGGGAAAGGGTTGTTCCGGCTAGCGATTCTACCATGCAGTCAGCGAACCACCCCGCCATCCAGCCGGTCGGCCAACCACGCAGTAGGGAGAGTCAGCGACGAGTCAGGCGGCCAACCGAGCGACCGACCGTGCGCCAGTCTAGCGTGGGCGCACGTCGCGGCAACACGTGCACCTTTGCATCGTCGATTTTCCCGTCGTCGATCGACACTGTTCCGTTCTCCGTCTGTCGGTTCGTTACGTCGAGATCGAGATTTAGCCGCGAGGAATATCAATTTTCTACCGTTTACGATCTCTTCCTTGGTCCCTTTTTCTTTTTTTTCTTTTTTTTTTTTCTTAAACGATCACGAATCGATCGTCCGAGTGGATGGTGCTGTGATTAATCTACGTGTGTACGCGAGTTTGCTCCGACCAACCGAGGATCGCTCAGGAGGTAATGGTTCCATTCGATGAGGTATCGATACTATTCGCGTCTTGCGGATTTCCTATATAAACGCGATTTGATTGAGTCAAGGAAGGTATCGAAACTCGACACGTGTTGTGCAACTAATATAATTCGTGCTGCGCGGGAATAGAATCCAGCTAGCCGATGTTGTTTCGATCGAGGGGCGAGTTTGTCAAAGAATCATGGCGAACGCCGCCTGTTGTCGAGGATTTTTATTAAGAAGCGTGTAAACGGGCAGATTTTGGTTGGAAATGCGTGCGGTAAACGAAATTTGCGAATCGATTTGCGGCACTCGAGTGGAAAAACCGACTAGCGTGACACGTTGTCGCGGTTTTTGGTTCCACTTGGTTTGCGTTGGACCTCGATAAAAGGGGGAAGGAGCGACGCGGTGCGACGCAACACCCTGTTTGCGGTATCGTGACGCGTTTCAATTCGCGACTTTCTTCCCTCCTTTTCTTCTTTCTCCTCTTTAAAGAGGATGTAATGCTATAGTTGGAATTCCGCGTTCTTTCGCTTTTGTGACAAGTTTCGTGCTCCTGCTTTACGACTCGGTGCTAAAGGCCTTTCACGAGTGTAACCGAGATCTGAAAGAAAATAGCACGAGGCGCAGAAAGCAAAGCGACCTGCGATTCGACGAAATGGTTGAGTCGTACTACTTGCCTCCGCGGTTCTTCTATGTTTAAGCGTACTCGTGGCTGCTTTTTCAAACTTTTTCCACCTATATTCGACTACATACCATACGTGCACAGGCATCCCACAAGTATAACCCAGAAATCAATTCGGTACCACTATTACACGTAACGTCTGATGCCACCCATTCGCCCATGCTCGACTCGTACTACTTAACTGTCCTAATTTTCAATCTGTCCCCGTTACAATTATAGTTTTAATCGACTGACCGTACAAAATTCATCATCATCCTGTCCTTTCTTTAAGAGTTAATGGCGCACGTCAGGAAACGATCCGATCGTTTCGATCGATCGAAGTTTAATCGCTCGCTAACCGTTCCATGTTTCTTTTTTCGTCTCTCCGTTTTCAACAGAAAATAATTACATCGCGTGATCGGCTCTTATTAAACGCAGCTAGGCAACAGAAATATTCCGAGTAGTACCTTCGATTCGTTACACCCTCGATACTGGCACAGTTTCGTGACCGTGTTCCCCGCGAGTTTCCTCCACTTCATACTTTTTCCTCATCTGGATGTTGCTTTCTAGGATTCCCGGAACTTTTCTTGGCGTTTATCGAGCACAGAAAGCGATTCGTTTCTCCTTGAAGAATTATTTCAATGGCTGTCACGCCGTGCCTGGGACCGTGTTATCGAACCGCACGCAAAAACGCAATTCTCGTGACAACAGACTGGTCTTTTCTTCCATTCGTTCTTTCGATCCAAACCGAGTATCGACTGACTGGCCCGACTAAGCCCGAGCAATTAGAAGTATCGGTTGGTCCGAGCGACGTTTCGAGCCGCTCGATAGAAGGGAACGGAGGTGAGTCTCGACCGATACCAAAAAGTTGACGTTGCAATTCCATCGACGACGTTTTTTTGTTCGTTCTCCGTTACAGTCGATACGTCTATTCACCGTTTGCGTTCATTTTGGATGCCCCTTCGAGATTAGAAACACAAATCACTGCACCCTTCGCGCTGCTCTATCGCAGTGAAAACGGAGCTGAGTATTTTCCTTGATCAAAGCATTGACTCCGTCTCGTGAAAGAAAAATGTGCAGGACGTCACTCTGAATAAAGTTTGATGAAGCTTGTAGAGACCTCTGGATATTCTTTTCTTTGCAAGATCTTGCGAGAATATTAGGCAGACATTGTTTTCTCAAGCTTATTTTCGCTGTAGATTGATTTAGAAAATAGCCTCACGTAATTTTATAAATTAGTACGTGAATCTAACGTTTTACGTATTTCATGCACGTTGATTTGCTTCGAAGAAAGTAGCTTTTAGTAGATTTTTAGCAGCCTGGCGTTTTGTTTCTCGATTTAGTAATCACAGGGAAGCAGACTTGGAATATATTAAAGACCGTGCTAAAAATATATCCAACGGAAAAGTTTTGCAGCGATCTCGTTTAATTTTGGAAACAGATGGGGACAGATATATATATGTATATAGTAAGGGACGTGTTGCCGTTAAGTCTGCTCCAAAAGTAGAGTAATGAAATATCTTTATCAACGCTTGTTACACTCGGTGTGTACCGGATGTCATGTTTCGCCTGATTCATGGCACCGAGCGCGTTATTGATTCGGTCGCGCTCGCAATTCATGAATCATTTGCTCGAAGAAGTTTCGATGGAATGTTTGTAAAAACATCGTTAATTATTAAACTTTCGTGAACCTGGCGTATAGTGGCTGAGTCTCTTAGTTAGAACTCGAAACAACTGGTTACCCACGATGGATTTATACGCGTTTTTTCATCGTCGGTAATTTTCAAATATTCCAAACAGTAAAACTCGGTACGGTTAATAAAGTTTTCGGGAACTTGCAGCAAATTCTATTTCTGCTCGATCAAATATTTCCAGTTACGTGAAGAATGGAAATATTCGAATAATTGGCGAAGAATGGATCGACAGTTGACGCGAGAGATCAGATTTCTTCTCCTGGTGTGCTTCCTGGTTCGAAATTATTCATGGAAAGAAAAGAAGGATCGTAACGACGACGTCGCCGTAAAATAGACTCGATGTTACGCAGGGAGAAAGAGAGAATTACTAACATAGATCAAATAATACGACAGAATTTTATTTCGTAGCAAATTAATGATATTACAACGATTTATAGCTACCTCGGTGATCGTATCTTAAAATATTATAACAAATTTAGTTCTCACTGTGTTCCACACGGCAATAAAAGCAAACCGTACACCGTTAATCGACGAAGATCGTAAAAACACGGGTGCAGTAGGAAATTTCATTTTAACCTTTCGTAACGAGTAATTTTCGCCTGGGAACACGCGTTTCTTTCGATGAAAACTTTCGATGCGTGAAACGTGAATTTTTCGCGATATCGCCTCCGCGATAACAATAAATTTCTTGCGTCGTTTATTTCTCGCCGCCTCCGCCGACCTGTACGAATAAGTGCATTCATGCGAAATTTTTTAACAAATTATCATTTCGTTCAATGACGCTATCTTTCAAAGTGATCAAAGTAATTGTATCTCTCTTTCTCTCTCTCCCTTTTTCTTCTCTCTCTCTCGTTCTATTTCTTTTGTGTGTAAAATCAATAGAAAAGTAGAAACAAAGGAAAGGACAAAAAATTACAATGTTAACGAACAAACAATCCAGAATAATGGTAATTACAATTACAAATTAATCTCCGACATTCGTTACAAATATGAAATGCTACTGTTTAAACGGCAATGATTTACTCGCTAATTATAAATATTCAAACGTTTTGCTGTGGTCCCTATTAATTTACGTGCAATGTTCTGCATATATTATACAAACGAGGTATCATAGAGTTCTCGTTTTATTTCCTTATACGAAAGTTGTTACTTTTTCAAAATTTACGCTTCATTCAACGTTATAGAATCTCACGTCAGCTACTCTTACGTAACTTCACCATCTGAATGTCACATTCTATCAAATTCTGTCAAACTAAAATTCACCTCGATAATAAAAGACGTACGCTCTGCGTTATTACGCAAAAAATACGCGGAGAAGTCACTCGTAATTCTAATTCGTAAAAAAAGGTACTGAAACAAAGCGATACAAGCGTGATTAGTTCACGAGATATTTGAAACAAGTGTCTTCATGGACGAAGACACTGGAACGTAAAACAAGAAAGTTTACGGCGACATAAAATGCCGAAACGTGTTTTATTTGATAAACTGATGCGTTTCGCGAGACAATGCACATGGATGCATTGGATGCACGCGTGCACGTTGATAAATGCCTCGAAGCAAAAACGAAGAAGCACCGTGGAACAAAGGAGTCCGGCTCGGCGAACCTCGAAATTAATGTTCATCGAAGAAACGTAATCGAACGTGGTTGGTATCGGTAAAGGAATTACAGGCTTGCAAAGGTGAGGAGGGAGAGGAGAATTCTGTGCCGAGGTTGTGTAACCAGATCAAATGCTACGAGTCTCGGTGGAGCCATTCAAGCTTAGGTTTGCTCCGGTATCGTGTGCACAGAGGCATGAAACAGCGGATTTGTCGTGTACACGTCATGGCCACGGCAATGGATCCTAACTCTTCATGGTTAATTGGAAAAATAACCCTTTGACAGACACGAAAATAAAGGGCGTGGAGAAAGAGTGTGCTTGAGACATCGATGAATCCTTTTTGATACTCGTTGCTGACTTTGTATCGATAAAAGAAAGCTCTACCATGGAGCAAAAATTCCGTGGTGTTTCCACGACGATGCAACAAAGGCAAACATCCAAGAATGCGTCGCTACGGTTTTCTTACTACATTTCATCCAGTTCGTTTGCCAAGAAAAAAGCGAGAAAGCAAATATCGAGCGGAAACAAAGCTTTATAACCTTTCCTGAAAAGGGAAGAATTTATTTTTTAATTTCAAAAATTTTGTGGTGATACATTTAAATTGTGCGACGTCTAATGTGATAGGGTGAACAGTAACTACATGGTGAACATACACATGGTGAAACGAATGAAAAAAGGATATAACGAAGGGAAGAATGATAGGAGGAAGAAAAGGACAAAAATGAAATGAAAAAATAGAGAAGAAAAGGAGATAGGAATAATTCTGGTCTAGTATCGATTGCCAATTTAAATGATAATCCCACGAAAGACGGCGATCCTGTTCCCAACGCCGTCCGCGCTCGATTTCGATGATAATATCGGCCGGAAAAGCGGCCTCGTCGTTTCGACACGAAAGCGAGAACGCTGCATTCGTTATGTCAACGACTTCAAAGAAATCGATCCTTGTTTTTATATTTTTCCAAACAATCTGGCAAGATTTCGCGAGAAATTTCCGAATCGTCGGACAATAAGCATTATTGTGAAATTCCCGTTCCTTAATTACCAACAAGGTATAGAATCACGTTCTTTCTTGAGAAAGAGATCCGGAACAAGGAAAATTTTCAATGGAACGCTATCGATTCTGTGAAGCATTGTTTTCCCTCCAGTAGAAATTATAAGGAGCTTACCGAGTGTAGACACGTAGCACAAGGACAGCTGTGGTAGAACCACGAGACAAATAGAGTGGCGCGGTGAAAAATGTCATGGTGAATTCCGTCGACTGACAATCGAGCCATTATTCGTGGGCGGTACGAGAAATTCGTTAGACCGTGCTCCATTCCTTTCCTGGCCGGCATAAAGGCTTCGCTTTTAAGCAATTCGTCTCTGTTTACAGAAAAGGCTATCCCGTTGCGACGAAAATCTCAGATGCGAGAATTTGCACGAGGGTCGCAAGTAAATAGGTTTGCCCGTTGGTCTCTACCTTTGCGCGCAACTTAAAATGGTAGTCCATCGTCGCGTCTCCGTGAAGAATTTCTTAATTACACCACTAGACGGTTCTTTTCTGCGAACCGCTCGTTTCCAGACTATTATTCATCGCGGTGCTGGTTGACGGGAATTAGCGATAATATCGAGGGAACAGGGCATTATCCCGCTAAAAGGGTCGTACCATTGCGATCGTTTCTTTCCCACTTGAATACGTCCGCCGTACGTGAACACGAAATTGATTCAAAGAGAAGCAAAAGAATTGTTTCTCTTCTAACTCTGAGTTTCTTCTACGACGATTCACACGTGGAAACGCTGAGAGATTGAACCTCTGGTTCGCGCTTCTTCGTTACACGAATCGCGAGGATGCACATCAGAGACACGAGAATCATCCCCTGTGTCTTGTTGGAAAGAACAACGGTGATGTTTATCGCGGTAGCGTGAAACGAGTTTTGTATCAGACGAACGATATATCTTTTACTTTCGACTTAACCTTTGGCACGTTTTTTATCAAATTAATCGCAATGATTTTCGAACGTTTATTTTTTACTTGATTTTAGAGCCAATCATCATCTTATGGTTTGGATAATTCATTTCGCTAACTCAACGACTTATTGAACTGTAATCCACAAATTGACCGGTCATGTAAATCCTTGCATATGACCCAGATACTGAATCCTTGGTTACTGCTCAGAGATATCTCCGAGATCGCATGACCCAACGTCTGCCCCTGTTTTGAATCGGTTAACAGAATATTAATTATAATTATAATTATACACTGATGATGGAGATTGTAGAATCGCTAAATTGCGAAATATCTTTCCAACGAATTATACAATAAGTTTCTGTCAGTAATAGAAATTGCTAAAACGTTAAGTTAAGCTGGTTCAGTAAAGTAATACAACTAGATATTCATACAAATACGAATTTGCATAAACATTCGTAATGTCGCGATGCTTTACATTATAATTGATATTCGTAGGAATGTGAGCAGAAGGGCGAGAAATTTTTTCCATAACATGGTGCGACGCAAAATATTCAGCACCGTTGCTCTGAATGACGCGGGACGACAAAGGCGTTGCTTCGTTCGACGTCAGATATCGATGCGATATTGTCGATACAGCTGTCACGACGGCTGACATCGATATAACGGCTCAGAGCTGTCGCAAAGAATTCGAAATCGTTAAATCGAGGTCTATTTTCGTAATCGAAGGATAGCTGAAAGAATCGCTGACTAAACATAAAATTCCATTCGCGTCCTTTTATATCGACAAAACGAGGTATGCGGAAAGGGAGTAACTTTCATGAGAGTAGGATAGTTATTAGGGGCAGGTAGTTTTAGTTGGCCTAGTTACTTGCTCCGTGAACACGATGGGTTTCTAATGTCGACCGAGTTTCTAACTAACTGATTAATTCGCTCTTCCGCGGCCAGTTCCACCTGCTTTATTCACTGTCAAAGACCGATATCTAATGTTAGGGACGGATCGTTTGCTGACTTATTCTACTCGTGGTCGATCGTGATTGATCGTTCGAGTCGGAAACGTGTTTACCGACTAATATCTTAAAAGACTTGGGATTATAGCGAAATGATAATTGTCTTTTGCTATCAAGATTCTATGAAGCTTTACGAAGATTAACTTCGAGAGCTGAGCTGACTTACACAATTATGATTTTCAACCAGACACGTGTAACTAAGGCTACTTGTGTTCCAAAAGAAACAACGTTTGCAACTACGAGTTGAGAATTTTGTTCAACGTGAAAATCTTAGATGACTTGAAAACTTATCGAAACATAAAAAAATACAAAATACATGAGGCCAAAATTTTTGACAGATTTTGCAAAACGAAATTTTTTTTATATATTTTTCGGCCGAACCATCAGTCTTTTCGTCTAGAACCAAGGGAAATAATAAGATAGTATAAAATTAATCCAAAAGGAGAGGCTGAAATGTGCGATCGATGACACTCAGGGAAACTCATAAAACAAAATGCTCGCTTGCACTCGACTTCTCGCGATTCACGTCAATCCCATGATTTTACAACGAAATTTTCATCCACTTTTACATTTTTGCACTCGATTGCTACAAACTGCGCAACTCGGAGCCAACCGGCATCGGATACTGGTATTAAAAAAGAGGAAAAACCCATTGAAATTGATTGACGTGATTCGCGGCAGACGAGATAGAAGAGACATGCCGTTTCGATAATATTTTAATACCACGTCGAGAGAGACGTAACTTCGCAGCACGATACGAAAAAATTATTGAAAATCGATGGAACGGCTTCGAGTTACAGCCTCTGCTTTCTAACGATTCGATCGAGTACGTGCCTCTCGTGTTGTGTTCGCGTACGTGTTTCCCATTTTATGTATGGGGAAATCACAGCGATCTCGGAGCGCCATAGGAAGCAACGTGACACCGCTACGATGCGCCGTTAAAAAGTAGCTTTCGATAAAACCCTTGTCGTGGCACACGATTATTAATTACCGTTACATCATCCGATGGAACAACGAGAATCAATTACTTGAAAGAACAGCGACTGTAACACGGGGAAACGTAAAAAAAATTCCCCTAATCGGTGAATAGATTTTACGTGCTCCGTTGTCCGATCCAATTCTCCTGAAATCGTATTAATTAATGAAATATTTAAATGACCGCTGCAGCAAGGATTTAGGTACTTTACCCTCAAAACTTCCACAGAGATCCATTTTCAAATTGATTCAATGCACTTTGACGAGATATCCTACGAGAAGTAAATAAATGAATTGAAGTTTCTATTGGGAAGACGCTCGTACTCGAAGCAAGTGTAACATAACGTTATATGGCAGCCGGGTTATAAAAGTTAGGGAAATTTCCACGCATTAACATATTATAACTTTGAACCAAGCCCCAGAGACATTGTGCGCGAGAATCGCGAATTCCTTTTAACGCTGTCCCGCTAAGCTCCTAAATTCGTTTTGAAATTCGCGGTCGGAGAAAAGAAAATATCGGGTTTGACATATATTCGGGGGTAACTGGAGATTAAAATGTACTTTGAATAGGCGAGAAAAGAATTTCAGCATTGTTATACGACGCTTAAACGATCCTGGTGTGAGACACTGAAGAATGGAGTCAGATAGAACCTGCGAGACTTATCCTGAAGAAATACGAGGTAATCTAAATTATTTAACATGGCGGAAAGATTAAAACGATTACGTATCCGCAGGAATGCTTGATGGTGGCCTGCGTCCTACACACGTATTGCGCCAAGCAACGTACCTATTCAGCTTCGTTAACGCGTTCATTAAATTTAATGTACTATGAACACGACGTGGCGAAGTGTGGTAATAGTGATCCAAAAATAACGAACGCGTTCTGAAAGAGAGCTTTCGCCTCGATTTATGACACGAAATCATGTTACACTCTGAGTCACGGATCAATGATTCCGAAAATGAAAATTGCTAATCAATAGCTGATTTAAACAGGCTACTACGATGAACAGATGGTTCGCGGCTTTAACAAGACGGTGCAGCCAACTTTGCCCGAAGTAGACCAAAATAGGATCGAAGCACGGTCGTTTTACGATACCAGTTAGAATCGATGAATACATGGAAAGCCACGTGATCCAACGTGGTGGCATCTTCTCCACCTGGAAAGCACACCTTTGGGGTCGTACGCCGTCAAATATTCATGGCAATCTGGAGAATCTCGCAGACTCTAGCCAACTATATTCAGAACTAATCTGGCAAGCTCGTAGGCTGTTACGTTTCCCAGCGAATAACTCTTGCATCGAATTAAGGGCGGAAAAGAGGAAGACAAAGCGGCCGGAATAGAAAAACGAGAAATTGAGACAAGGGGAGAAAAAGGAAAATTGACGAACAGAGACGCCAGAAGACAGAGGCGGCACACGTGCGACGATAATGACAAAGGTAAACGCATAGATTGCTTCGCTTTCCATTAAATCACCGAGACCGGATATGCTGCTGGCTTGAACGCGCGCCCGACCACCCGTTTAATGTGTACACCCACACGAACGCACGAGCTGCAACGTGGTCGCAGTTAACCGTATTCCGCGGCGGCGATACAACGTGCTCGATTAACGTCGAACGTCAGGTTCCTTGGAAGAATTTGTCAATGAAGAAAACGAGCTAGACCGTCGCAGAATTTTAAGTGTGCAACATGTTGCTGGGTGTCGAGTTAGGTGTAAAATGATATATTATCGGCCATACATATATCGACACTTTCAAACTACTGGAAATATATGAAATACTTGTACGATTGAATTCAATTGGAACTCCTTTAATATGATTAACGAAAAGAATGAAAAATTCTCATAAAATAGAAAATGTAGGAGAAATATTGATCTTTAAAAATGTTGGTCGAATTGCACCGAATGTGCAAATACGGTAATAGAATACACTCAGTAAGTAATTACCAAATACTATTACGGACGATAGTATACGTTTGCATGTTGTGGATGCAGTAACGTGGGGAATAAAATAGATATCTGCGGCGATGTAATCGCCACTGCATTTATGGTGAAATAGGAGTAATTGTTAATTTAGACCTGCAGTGGATTGCCATCCGTATGTGACAAATGTGGCCAAATTGATAAACGAGATAGGGCAACAGGATGGCGAAGTGAGTCGAGTGGTTGCGAAGCAACCTGCATCGATCTCGGATGCTTTATGCAAAAAAGTTTCAACCGCTTTTCCTCACCAGTGTTGTTTCCATCGCAGTAAATGCGATTTTAGAGACACAAGTTCTGATAAAACAAAACAAAAAAAAAAGTTATTGAAAATTTTCCATAAAAAGGTACGAATCTTTCTAAAAAATCGAAAAAGAGAAAGCTTTGACGTTGTAAATCTTTCGAGAACGCCGAGTCAAGAAAAAAATGTGTGAACTTTGTGGACACAGGAGAATACTGATGAATGTATAGAAATATATTCCAACCTAAACTTCACCACGTCGATGAAAAGCGTTGAGAAAAAATCATAAAAACGAGAAAACAATTTTGAAACTTTACAATATATCGAAAAATATAAAATACACCCAATCCTATATATTACTAGCAAACAATTGTAGAAGAACTAAAGAAGAAAGATAGGTTGAATAAAAAATGTTACAGATTTTCCAAACGTGCCGTCGGTCAGAGATTGTACAAATTTGAAGCTATGGAAAGGAAATTAAATGAAAAAATCATGTTCGATGGTCGCGTCACTTGGCGATAACGAGCACGTTCGGCTTCGTTATTTATGTATTCGTCCACGTACCAGTTGTCGACAGGCTTCGGTTGAATTTAAAAAGTAACGACGTCCTCAACGAGAAAACTAATTTGATTTTCGTTGTCCATGCACGTTTCCAACGATGACGGCGCGATAAACGATCGGGTTTCATTGAATTTTAATAAAAGTTTATTAAATCACCGTTTAATATCGATCTACAGGCTTTCATATCCTTCGACACGGCAGGACCACCGTCTGCAGCTAAAAAACTACAGATTTCCCGTACTGTTTTTCCACGCCGTGCCGCACCGTCTGAAATGATTTGCACGTTCCCGGCCGCGCACAGGCGTCGGTTGAACGCGCAAATTGGAAAGCGACAAACGGTGCGGCGCCCCGATATGCATAAATCACGGCCAGATTCAATAAGCGAACTCATTGTTCCGTCAACACTTAGCTGCTTCGAATTGTTTGGTGCTTTCTGTCTGGGGAATTTCGATCCGTATCTCATACGCGAAAAAAAAGCGATATGTAAGAATTGGGTAACTCGCGAATGGTCTGCTTTGGTAAGAGCGTAATTCTTGAGTCGTGTCAGCGAAAGGTTAGTGCAGGACTAAAGGAGAGGATTGTTTCAGCCAATAAAAGGTAGAAAGCTTCTTTTCGTGTTGAGTTCCCGGCTTTTAATAAGTTATTACAGCCGGCCTTGCTGCGGAATATTCTCGAAGCTCGGTGCTTATATTTTTCCCTCTTTCGAGCCGGAAGGCCATAAAAATCGCAAGTCAGGCACAATCTCTCGGCGAGTCGTATATTCGCGGCTCTGTTCGTCGTTCCGACGACAATCCGCCGGGGAAACAGGCGAAAGGCAGGGAACTATAATACGAATTCCCATTGTAAATCCGACCAAGATCCTTTGGAAGACGAGTAGGGCTTGCACCGGGTAGGGGATGAAAGACAGTCGAAAGACCTGCTCACCTCTTTCGCGCCGTCTATCGAGAATGAAGTCGAGAATAATAAAGAAAGAGAGAAAAAAATGAAGAAGAAGAAGAAGGAGAAGAAAAGAGAAAGACGCGGTCTGTGGAAAGATGGAGAGAAGTAAAAAACGAAGGAGAGAAAGGAAAACGGCGGAATCACAGATTTAATAAAGGCTGCTTGGAGGCGCGCTAAGCGAAAACCGATTTCATTATAATGTACCCATACCAAGATCCATCTATTCCTCACGGATGCTGACTGCCGCTAGATTTTGCCTCGTCGTTCTGCTGTTTCTGCCTCCAAGGCCTTCCATCGTCACCTATCGGTTTCTTCGTCTCACTTTTAATTTCGTGGTTCGCAAGAGCGGGAAAAATCATGCGAATAAGTTGCACGGTTACTTGGCCAGCCTCGATCCAGCGTTCGACCGACCTCCGAAACCAATACTTCCTCTTGTAGCTCATCCGCCGATAATTAAGAAAGTTTTCTTGAGGCCACGATTTTCCGGGAAGTTAGCGACAATGGTGGCAAGCGCAAATATACAGGGTGCGGCAAATATCGTTCGCTGGACGTGAACAATCCGTGCACGAAAGAAACTTACAACTTGAAACAAAGTTCTTGCTTTTCTTCTTGGTGAAGTTTTTTTCTCTCCGCTTCGAAGCTTTTATCGTATACGTGCACTTTCCTGCGTTATGATTTTCATGATTTTCACGGTGCAAACTATCGAAAATAACGGGCTTGACGTTACGGAAATTCGCAAATCAAAATATCATTTATCAACACCGGGCGAGCGATTTATCCGCGCAGAGGCCAAATCGTGTCGTGAAATCGCGTACAATAAAAACATAGTTTGCAACGGTGATAGTTTTGGTCGCATCGCGTCCTGTTTTCGAAAATGTTCCGCTAGAATTGTAATTCCCTCTAGCCGGTTCACCATCGAGCTGTTTGAACGTACATTTTGCATATTCATGCGATGATCGTAGAAATTGCACCCGTCGTCCGGGAAATTCTGTAATAGATGAAGCTGCTAGCCAGACGCGGAGCTGTCTGGAGGATAACGACGCAGTTTCGTTCCTTCTAACATTCTGACCGTCTTCTTATGGGACTCCGCTTATCTATTCTGATTTAGAAGATTGCAAACGAGTCAACTTTACATTCCAACGATTAGGGATCGACCCTACAAATATTCATCACCCATTTTGTTACATCCTGTATATATAGATAATAAGCGTTATAAATTTCTTTTCATTGATAATCGTTGTATAATAAATCTATACATTTCCGAACTAAATGGCCAGATATTTGGTCCTGTAAAAGCTGGTTAAGCGAAAGTACATATACTGTACGTGTGAAACGGTGTGCACAAAATTGACTTTACGATTCTTCGTATCGTCGTTATGCAAATATTCCTTCTGAACGCTGCGTCGCGCGGTTAAGCGTTGTAAAAGTCAACGAAAATATCGATCTCTGGCAAATATTGAAATTGCAGTCCTTGCGCCTACATGCATAATTCAGCACGACAAATTATAGACCGTCGGTATTTCCGATATGGTACGGTAATGCGGATAAGATTTAAGAAACACTGCCTGCCGAATTATAATATCAATGGTATCTCAAACATTTTTGCTAAACTTCCGAACCATCGCCTATACATTTGCATAATTTCCCCTCTGCCAGTGACGAAGCGAGCCACATTTTCTTGCCTGTCCGACGCCTGAGCCTTCCAAAACGTAGGTATATTCCGGAACTGGAACGTTTAAACCGCAATGAGGATTAGTCAGGAATGAACAGGATAACGTTACTACCTGAGTTGCTAGAATTACATACTGCCTGAATCCTGGCATCCATGTATTTCGCGCACGTTAAACCGGAACTTACAAGACAAGTTAAACACCGCGAATCCACCAACTTCCGATAGAAGTCAGAGAACGGAAAGAAACCTGTGGATCCACCAGTGGATCACACAGATTCGGAGATCTACGTGAGCTGGACGACTACAATCCCTTGCTTCGTCATATCGAGTAAAACGCGTGACAAATTAAACATTGCTGGATTTAATAATATTTCTATATTTCAAAATTTCTATATTAATCACAAAATTCATATTTTTCGATTATAGCGAAAATTTCAGACGTCACTGTACTTTGTATATTTTATATACTTCTCCGTATTATGTGCATTCTGTACAATTTAAACCTTGAAATTTCCCATAAGTACATATGTGTCCGCAGTCTGTTAATCACTGTGTTTTAAAATTAAATTAAAGTTAGGTTTAACGAATGCAGTCGTAAAACGAATCATAAAGCAAGATTGATCGCTCCCACAATTTATATGCCCTCCTTTTCCCTTAACGTAAATCCTAAATATCTGCAAGCTGTCTTTAAATTCTTCCAAGTCATTGCTCTTTACATAACCACGTGCACCACTTGATTTGTATAGAGCGTCGTTAGTTCTATTTATGTCGTAATGAGAGCCTCACAGCGGGCTACAGCTACCACGTGAAAGTCGAATAGTCGACAATGTGTGTAGGAGGACACGTCGGTCGATGGCCGACAACTTCGTCCGGTCTCGCGAAAATAGCCATCCGGTGAAAAAGCTGGGAGGAACAGCCGTCGGTCGACTAGGTCGGGTTAATCCAATCAGAAACTAATTTTACGCTCGCCGAGTCGGTTATTATTGGCCGTGTTGCACGTCTACGAACCTAAACGACTCTCGTTGCTCGTCGCGCGGAGCTGGAATCGAGCTGAACCTCGGCAGTCGGTGAAACACTGGATTGTAAGAGGCAGGCAAATGAGATTTGACGGATGTCCCGGTGTGCAAGAGCTACTCCGTCGCATTAGTACCGGCTGTCTGGCTGTCAGAGGGGCAAGAGGCGTGGTAATTAGTCGACAGGAACTTTGACGTCTCTAGACGGATCGCAGCGTTGCCGGCGCGCGCTCTCTTTGGGCCGGTTTACATCCGCGTACGACTGAGCTACTCGCGTTTCATAGGAAACAGGAGATGCAGGCAGATCACAAGGGTCCTTCGTGTTCGCATTTTCAACTAGTCGTTCAACGAAATCTGACGGAAAACGTCATGCCCGGCGCCTGTCGTCGCCCCTGGAAAAAACGCGAGTGTTCTCGCTCGGTTGACTGACAAACGAGCTTTGAAATCGTCGAGGACAATTAGCGATTCTTTAAATACCATCCTTTTCTCTTTTTTTTTTTTTTTTTTGTTTTGTTTGTTTAGTTTGGCCTATTTTGAACCGTTTAATCGAGAAGAGCGTGTTAATCCTTAATCCTTAATCCTTATCCTTAATCCTTAAACAATTGAGAAGATAAATACCTATAATTTTGTACTACTACGCTATTTCGTCATAATAACTTTTATAGATGGAAGGCTGAAACGACGATGCCTCGTTAAGCTTTTAGCCGAAAAATATACTTCATCGTGCACATCAGGGTCTAAGCTGCGTCATAATTCGATGCTTGGTAAAGTTAATTGAGCTGTCGGTTAAGTATCTTGTAGTTCCTCGTTAAAGGACTTCCAGTCTCGTTCGACGTGAGTGGGACTCATCGGTGATTAAATAGAACCAAACGAGTTAATGAATAAAGAACGATTCTCGGCAGTTTGTCACTCTGCATTTCGTTGACCTAAATGTTAAGATGCCAACACTTCCACGATCAGATATATTTCAGATGGCACTTCTAGCGTCCGCTTAGCATGATGATTAATGGTCGTCTCGTTAACTGGGGAAAAATTTTCCAATGGCTGGGTCAAATCAGATACACTACAGAATCACTCGCACATTCTGTTAAAAACAGAATGGTTTGTAAATTAATAACGTATTGAAGATCAGCCGACGTTTATTGCTTGTCGCGTCATCCCCGTGGCACACGAAGACATCGCAAACAATTGGATAACACAATATTCGTATAATAGAAGTTCAGATACTCTACTCTTAGGTAATTTTGGAATTAGTATTACTAAGATATGTGTAATTTTGTGTGCTACACTAGATTAGTCGCGTAGTAGTGACACACATATATAAGTGTGTGGGAGTATGTGCGCGCACAGCGTCTCGTAAAACAGAAGAATGCAACTGTTCTGTTGGTAGTGTGGTAAAGAAGATGGTGAGACAAAGAGAGTGCTGGGACGCGTGGAAATGCGTATCGATGAATATCTTGTAAATCACATATCAAATAAATCTGAAACCATTTTGATATGAATTCTAAGTGTAACCGAAGTGTTCCTATATATTTATTTCGGCTATTAAGATCCATGATTCTCAACAAGTATTTTCTAGGAATATCTTGAAAGGTGTGCCGTGTTTCGGATTATCGATTAGTAGCGTAACACGCAAACCACTGGCGTGTGATTAAACAAGAGACGAATTTATCAAGCTCAAGAACATTTTCCGCGATTCCGTCCTCGGTGTGTTTGTATAATGACTTCATTTCGATAAAACTTGCGTTAAGAGGCTTTGGAGGTAATTAAGCACCCCGTCTCGAATATTTAGATGTATCTTTACACGGATCTTTCAGTAACGGCCAGTGTTAAAGCGAATTACTCAGTCTAATCGGTCACTTTGGAATATTACGATTTTGGAATAGATAATGATAAAAGGATGAAAAGGAGATTACGCTGTAACTTATTGATGTATTCATCAAGCTGCAGGTGCGCACCAACAAAACGCTTGATCTTTTGTCCGATATAGCGATCTCGACAATTGCAACTCTCCATGGAATTAATCGGACCTAAAATATACAATCGCTGACGACAGTTTTTGTACGCCTCATAGAAACATCAGTTTTATTAAAATAAAATGTTATAAAATATCATTGCAAGGTGAGAGTGTATGTTTTATGCCAAAACGACTGAACGTAACTTTATTATTGCTCTTTTTTCAATATTAAAAATTTGTATATAAATATGTATGTACGGTATTTAATGCTAGAACAACTAACTAATGTGCACTTATGAACATTATAAGAAGAACACGCGAAAAGAATATGACATGTTCATTTTAATTAATTTAGACGAATTTGATATTTCCAGAGTAAAGTAAAATTTTAATATTTTGTGAGGTGTATAAAGAATTGCTGGCTGTAAGTTGTGTAATCTTGCCGGCCATGATATAAAGTCGAGAAATTTTTTAAATACACACCTCGTACGCGTTTTACTTTATATTCCACGAGTTGACCGGCGGCGTGCAATTATTTAATCGATACGCGTATTTAGACGACTACCGAGATATGAGCCAGCCCATTTTTTCAAACACCCTAAAGATGTAAATTTAATAAATTACAGCGCAATCTGCGATGTCTCGCGTAATTCACGGAGACTGTATCATCCGAAGTAATTATTAAAGCATGCGTCTGCGAGAGAAATGACGTAGATACTTACTCTATCTCGTCTAACACGATCTTCCTCGTAATATTTCAGCAAAATTAAGGAAAAATCTTTGCCTTGGAGAGTCATGCTTCGACTCTCCTAATCAAGTTGAGGTAGAGAACATTTCTTATAAAACTTCCAGCTGTTCGGTAGTCATGTATTTCATTTAAATATACAATTTAACGCATCATTTGCATAACCAAGAGAAAATTCCAAATCTAATTTTCAAAGGATTAATATTTTCCAGATGGAAACGTCCTCGAGAAGAGATTTCAGATGATGCCGTAATTATCCTTCGTTAAAAGTTCGCGACGAAACAATTTCCAACCTTCTTCTGCTCAGGGACAATTCTTTATCGCGCGAGAACAACCGCATTTCGAGGACGGCCGACAGAAAGAACAAAAATTAGTCGAGCAGTAATTGCTTTTTGCAAAAACTTTAACAACTTCCCGGCTTAGGAGAGTAGTCCGAGAGGAACCGACGCGCTCGAAGAATTCCAAAAATCTCGAAAATTGCTTTCGAGAGATATCGTTTGGATTTCACGCGGTTCGTGTTCATGGTTTTTGCACCACCGTGCAACCGTTTTTCTCGATGTGAGATGGTCGAAAAATACGTGCCGGAAAATTGGGTCGTTCGTGTTGACCCTCGTAAACGACGAGTTTACGGATCTCATATAAGATCGTTTAATTTTAGGTGCACGGTATTTGATCGGGAATGATATCAGGCAACGTTTCCACCGATGCCGATTAATACTGTAATTGGTATGAATAATCGAGGATAAATTAATAACGTTTCCGGTAAATAATTGGCGGAATAATTAAGAACACGAAGCCGAAATATGTCGACTTCGAAAAGGATGCAACTTGAACTGGTTTTCTTTGTCGAACCGAAGCATCGATACAGTGCATCAGCTTCAATTAAATTTTAGTAAAATTTTTATCTTCGTTTTCACGAGGAAATCGAATTTCTGTGTTGTCAGAGTTCTTTGTTCGGATAATCCTGGCTCGGTGCTTGTGTCCCTTTTTACCTCGTATCGGATATACGGCGATCTTTTTTTCATTTTCGAGGAGAATATCGGATTTCCTAGTTAACGCTATCCAACGTTACGCGATATATCTTGCTACTTTTTATTTTTCTTTAAATCTCACTTATACGTTTAATCTCCGATTGAAGTGGTTTTATTAGGTCAGAAAGAGATTTACGTAATGTTCGGAACGGATGCATAGATTAGGAGCAAAATCTACATACTAAGATTTCTGAAGTTTAAGTGACACTGGAGTTGGCAGTGTATTAAATTTTAATATTTTTATAAAAGACGGACGTGACTTATCGTGTTTGCCCCCTTTAATCTTCGCTTAAAGAAATATCTTTGCATCTTATAATTACTTTGCCAAAGAAGATAAATCTGCTGTCACTGATTCAAGGAATCAAAACTCTCTTAATCTCTAGCATTGAAACGAGCTCAGTACCCGAGCGACTCAACTTCTTCCTCTTTTTCCTTTTTTCTTTTTCTCTTCTACCCTTGGCAACTGATCCGTTGCAGTGAAATACACAGTAGCGAAGTAACGGCGCAGACGGATACTGTTATCGCAAACAACGTGCAGTGAACACGACCCCTTTTGTTCACACGATTCTGCTCGGAACTGCTTTGGAACAATGACATCTCAAAGGACCTTGCTACCGGACAGTTTGTGAACTGTAATATCGCAAATGACGACGTGTACGGTGGTGAAAGAGTCACGATATCACGCTACGACGTGAAGCTCGAAGCCACCATCTCCTGTGAAAGGAGGATCGTTGCGTAAATAGCGAAAAATGCACGTCGTGCATACAACGTTTCTCGTGAATCGTTTTTATATAACAATAAGACAAATAGTATTTTCCAACGTTCCTCACCATCGTCCACGTTGTCGCTGTTCTTACGAATTCTGAAGAACTTCTGAAGAACTACCTCTGTGTTAAAAATGTTATTTCTTCCTCGTACCTTTCGAAATGTTTCTATCGTTATTTTATTTCAATTGGTTGTTGCGAATAAAATCATCGACCTTCTAGCACTCCTTTCACATAGTATTGTGCTATACAATTCATTATGTTATACACACATTGTGTTAATATCTATTTCCTATAAAAAGTTTAAAATAGCTATTTTTACTATTGCAGAAGTCAAAAGAATGGATAATTATTTTTAGAATCGTTCACTTCAAATTCTTTCTCATGGAAAGTTAAACGAGATATCTTTGGTATAGAAATCGAAGCTACTTAAATTTCACGATTAAGATATCACCGTGGAATAGAATCATTTCCATAAATAAATTATGGAGCAAACACGAGTCGAGGGACGTCATACACGTAGAATCGGGTGGGTACAAGGTTCGCGCTACTCGTGCAGGGGTTGCTGGAGGGTGCGAGGCTCCTTCCGATCAGCCACACCTCGATCAGCCTTAATAAGCACCATTATCAAGGCATCGTCGCTCATGTAGCAACCCCACGAAATTCGAAATCCATATTCCGCAAACACATGCAAGAAGCCTAACAGGATCGATCCAACCCCGGATCGGTGGAACGTGACGCAAACCTCGTCGAATTAATTACACACGACATTATCGCGTTTCACCAGCTCCCCGGGCCGTAGACATTTCTCACGAAGGTACAACAAAGAATCTCCAACATACTTGTCTGAAACAATCGAGTCACCCCTTTCACGGCCATCGTGTCTGCTACATATTTGATTTATCCGGAAGTTGTCGACCCCCAGGGAGACGATGGCGCGCTCGAATTGGCTGAAAAGTAAGCAGCAGGCAGCAAGCAGCCTGCAGTCATTGTTTTCCACGCCGTGTTACCTCCGTCTCGATCCTGCTGTTTGCTCGACTCGTTTGCGCTTCGTTAACGACGATCGGCTTCCTACCGCCACCTCCCATCCATCTCTTCGTCCGCAATTTAATGGCAATTCGAGGTCCTCGATACTCTCGCTGGCTCTAGTCTCCTTTCCTCGTTTATTCGCTGATTTATTTAAGCGAGATCGATCCCATGCCTCGTGGAAGCAACTCTGTCGACGTGATTATTGTTCTCAATTGTTCCACGATCCTTCGACTCAGACGGAAAATCGCAGAAGTATAGAAAATATTACGCGTTTTATCGACTGATAGGATTGAATCACGTAACTGCCTGTCCAAGCAATGAATATAGAAGATACTGTATTCGATCGAGGGCAGAGATTCGTTTAAACGTATGATGCTTGGAAATAATTCTCTCTCGATTGAGTGGCGAATATTTATGTAGCAAATATACACCAACGTTCGTAGATATCGAAGTTGCAGGAAGCTAATTATCCTTGAGAACGATTAGGAGACTATCTATTCAAACATTTGAAGATTACAAAAGGAATATAAAAAAAAAATACAATAATTTATTAATTTTGTCGATTTTGTTGACTTTAGTAGCACTCTGTGAGTCTTTTATCTTTTACTTCTTTTAGTTAATCTTTTACTTCTACTAGTTAACTATTAAATTACTTTCTATTTATCAAAGAATTTCTCGTGCATGGTGAAACATTCATCAGCATAGCTACTTATACAACGAACCTCCGCGGAATGTCAATTTGATCGAAAAGTATGCTGGCAGTTGTGCTTGATCGATGGAATTCTGAAATTATTCAAATCATGCGAGCTACTTTATCCGGTCGATGGTGGGGGGATCCGCCTGCTGTGGAATATTAATAATGGAATAAGCGAAATTTAATACGTAATTTCGTTACATAAACACATCTGAATTTCATGAATTACATTTCAACCGATGCATTATTCATAGGTCGCGACAAGGGGGTCCGCGTACTAAAGTTTTTTCTATTGTCTTGACTGCGTACGTCATATCGCGTAAATTACTTTCTATCGCGTTTATGCAAAAATCGGATCGTCGTAACGTTCGTGGGAATCGAGAAACCTTTTTCCGAGGGAAATATAGCAATCTGACCCGATAAGGGAATTCTTTCCGTGCGCGAAGCTGTCACGAATAGAGGGACCAGTTCTCGTCAAAGTCTAAATAGTCTACGTAATACAATATTACGTTCTCTGTCCCTCCTTCTCTCGTTTCACGACGCTCCAAAGTATGCAGAGAAGCTACATTTTCAGCTCTATTAACGCGAAACGGTGAAATTCTAACAAGTGGAAATAACGTCGCGACAAAAAGAGAGCGGTACCTTTCTGGAGATACGAAGCTGAAAGAAACAAGAACAAAAGAATGGAGGTAATCGAGTTTGATTTACGATGATTCGATTGGATTTAATTCGAAGTGGTACACTCCGAATTTCCGAATGCAGCGTATGATTGATTTTGTCTTCCCTTCGGCCGATTATTTGAAGTATCAATCGCGTAATTGAATTTGTATAATTGAATTTCCGGGGTCGATAGGGGCAGGGCTACGATTAATATTACGCGGCTGCTTCATTGATTTCCAAACAAATTTCAGCTTGAAAAAAATGAAAGAAGCGGAGGAAGAATTGAATTGTGGAAATTCCATGTCGATTCTGGTGGCCGTTAACTCCTTTGAGATTGTAATGAATAAAAAATTAGTATACGATGTTCAGAACGATGAAAAATTGGCGCGATGTTTAATGAAATCTCCAAAAGTTTCATACAACACGCATGATATATTACAAGTGTTCGAATAGTTTCAGGTGTTCTGTGTATCTCCAAAGTATATCGATGCAGGAACCGGAAGCGAACGTAAATCACTGAGAATACGATCGAAGTAGTAAAAATGTTTTAATGAGAGTAAATAAGTACACTCTGATTGCAAATAGTTAACTTCTCATGCTGTAGGAATAACTAGAAGTCGGACGAATTTCAGTAATTGACGTCCCAGAAGCACAAACGAGGTGAAGGTGCATCTGACAATTCCGTGGCCTATTTACACGGCGTATAATTCGCTCACCGCGAAAGCAAGCATCTCTCGCGAGGGAAGCAAGAACCCTCGAGTTCTCTCGATGCCCCTTAAACATCACTCCCATGGCGACCAATTTGGCCACGAGATAATATCGCGGAAGCGGTAGCCGGGTAATTTCGTCGGTAAATAATTTCTGGATCGGTCGAAGCCGCGAGAATTATGAATATTCCACGTTGGGAAAATATAAACGCTGTATTCGCGCGTTTTAGCGCGACAATTTAATAGGGAACGTATTATTCGATCCCGGAGCGGCATGCTTAGTTATTGTGTTAGGGCTGACTGTGCGTTTTCGAATCGTGAATCATTATATTTCGAGGATCGATCCAGATTATGCATCATTATATCGATGATTGGGTTTCAACGCACTGTCAAGATAATCCGCACTGTCACTTTCATACGTTCACCGAAATTTTTATCGATCGTTCGTTCAACTTCCGCGTCGACTGATATTTATTCGTTCCCGATCTATTACTTTTTTTATTTTGTATTAATTAAATTAAGGGTGAGAAGGAAGAAACAACTATTTAATAGCACAAGATTGATGTTTGATTGAAACTGAACAAAGTGTTGCGATTGCATTCTAGGAGACTAGCGAGATTCTCCATCCAAGTTTCCGCCATTCTTGTAAACATACCTTCAGCAGAAACATAAGGATCGATAGTGGCCGGAAATTACAGACGTTTCATCGACTTGGTAGCGTGCATCCGCTGAAACATGCGGCACACTGAACAAAATGACCGAGCCAGAAACGTTGTAACCGGAGTGACCTGAATCGTAGTAAACGCCAGTAACTCGCTAGAATCCGATGATCGATCAGCGAAATAATTTCGCAATTATTTCAAGCTGTCCCTTACATTAATAGTCAAATATATTCCCGAATTACTAGTTATTAACGAGTTAGGTGTATAACAACTGCTTCGTATATTAATTATATACTAGTTTGTAAATGTCACGCCATTCCCTGAGTAATATCCTGAATTTCTAGAACCAGATCGAACGACACTTTTCGAAATGTATGACTGGCAATTAAAAAGAAAGATTACGTACGAATTAATAGAGAAATCTGGTAAACTCAATAGTGACGTATTTTCGATCATTTCGCTCCAAGGACTGCGAATATTTGTCTTACAAAATAGGAACTCAAAGATTACGATACTTATTAATAACACATCATATATGAAAATTATGTGTTAGAAACGTTTGAAAATTCCGTAACGTCACGTATTCAGAGTCTCAATACTAAGTTTCATTTTGAAAATTTATAATTCAACTAACATTCGTAAACACGAAATTATTCATGGAATGATTCAATACGTTACTTATATTTCTCGTGAAATATAAAACGTGAAAGCTTATAAACAATAAAACAGGAAAATTCAATTAGCAGCCGAAGGAAATTACGTGGAGATGTTCAGTTCCTGGAAGAAGATGGCGCGTAAAATTTTCACTGCCACTCGCGTGGTACATCCGGTCATAAACCTTCGCCGTGAAATTTGCGTACGTGCACGCGTATGAAACTTACGCGCGCTCTATAAACTGTACTACAAGTGGCACACGTGCAGTAAACGCATTAGCTCCCGGTGCCGTCGATGAACACTTCCTGCCGATCCACGAAGCTCATCCGGCGACTGCTAGGTCTTGTATATACGTTCACCGTGTACCACAGAATCAACTTCTATCCCTGACCCTTTCACGTGAAATTGTGACAGAAGTCACGGCCCCATTTGTATCAAGTCATTCGGAAATTCTCGCTTAGATAAGGAGGAGCCTGTTTCTCTGCCGACTCGTTCCGTTCCAATTGAAAGCAATTCGCCTTGATAAACGCCCCTTCCGATTGCCTCTGATCGGGTTACGTCGGGCCAGAACTCGTTCCTCACGGAGCACGTTTAAAAAGCACTTCTTCATTGATGAGAATTTTCAACGACAGAATAGAAACGGCAAGATAAATCAAGGATTTCCCAGGTCTCTGTAATAAATAACTGGTATATTTCGAAGCTCGCCTCGAGTTAATTTTCTATAATTATAAATGTGACTTCCTCCAATTGGAATTTAAATCTTTATTGTGGCTATATAACAAAGGTAATGCAGTCGGGATATTTTTGTACAATCGGGGAATTTAATTTCATTTAATTCTAATTTAATTTACTTAATGAGTTTCATTGAACGGGGTATTCAAAAACACAATATTCGAAACAAAACCATGTTTCCAGATTTGTTGGCGGTATTCTTTCTCCTTTTCTTTTAACCATGCTGCATTGCTTTGCAACCATCCCGTTCTCGAATTTTTATAGCTGACTCTCGCTTTAACAAACAAGAGCATGTTGAGGATTTTAAGGATATTTCTAGTTATCGGTTGAAACGAAAAATATTACATTTCCGTAACGATCTATTTCATTTCTTTGAAAAAAATTTTTTGGCGATTTAAAAATACGATCCGTTTGAAATTTTCAAAATTTACGTTTCATTTTAATGTTTAGTGTTAAATCAAAGTATAAATATTAAGAGGAGTAGAATCCAGTTCTCGAACTGAGAAAAAAGTAATTGGAAATGAAAAATGTGCTCCATAAGTCTAGATTCTGGTTACTCGAGTTGCTCCCAACAAATCAATTTCGCCCACTTCTTCCCGGAGTTTTCCTCCTCTTTCTCTTTCTCACTGACACCTCGATCTTCCGCCCTCGAAGAATGAAACTTGGAACAAATGAAGTCTTCGAACCTGTTACAGGCCCGGGGAGAAAAGAATTTATCGTTGGAAATTCAGGTCAAAAGTCCATCGGGGAGGAATTGAACACTATCGAATTAAGGGGGTCGATAAGAATATCGGCGGAACAGTTTGCGTCTCTACCCTAATGACGAGAAGCAAGTGGCTTCCGCAAAAATTGATATTTTCATTCAATTTCCTCGCACGGTTTCCCGCGTCGCGTGAAAAACATAAATATCAGTTCGTGTGTTGCTTTAATCAACGGGCGCGTTCTGAATCTGTTATATTTTCCAACGTAACAAAGTGTCCTATCATTATTTCAAAAATATCAGAAAACAATACGCTATAAATTCTTTATTTAGGTAATATTGGTTTGTTTGAAAAGTTTTCACCTTTTTTTTATCACTTGAATCATTCTGTTGTATTTTGTAAAAACTGCTTGACAAATACTGCTTTTAGTTGCACATCAAATGCACGAATTAAAGAAAAAAAATTGGCGTTGGTCAATAGAGAATACGTCGTCTTCCAAAAAAAAAAAAAAAACAAGAGAAAGATCTTTATCGTTACTTTTAACGATTCCTTCAATTTCCCTGCAGACGACTCAATGGTTGTGCTTCTAGCGGTATAAAACAATACGGTTCATTTCTTCCACGCTGCAACCCTATAACTGTAACACGTCCAATAATTTCGATGGCTATCGTTATAAAAATCAGAAAATTGTTGAATGGTACAGAAATAAAGTTGAAAAATGATGGAAAATTTGGCCAAAGCTGTCACGGACGAATAGCGCGGTTAAATAGCGATCTCGTTGAACCGGAAACTGGGTGATGACGTGCAGATCAAAGCCCCGACAATTATCAAGGAATTAGTTATAGTTAACTGAGCGGGACCACGCCTGTTTCGCGTTGCGCGCAATTTGACGGTGATTGTCATAGCCTAGCCGATCTACGGGCTCGACACGCGCATGCAGCAGCTCGCAACAACGCTTCAACGCTGCAACGCGTTGCATGCACGCCGCATATAGATGCACGCGTTAACCTGACTGCCGATAGAACTTGTCCAACTTACTACACCGATGTGTTGCCGCCGTCCCGTTCCTTACGTGTACCGGCAATTCGAATTTCGTATTGGATTCAGCGAAATAGTTGCCGCCAGTGCTTCCCATGCCCGATTTGTGTGCCCCGAGATTAACGAGAAAGCTCCGAGAGGAAAACAGAATTTGCATTTGATAGGTGTTGGATTTTAGCTAATCCAACGGATATTATGATAACGTGTTTTATCTATTAGTTATATCTATTAGTTGGTATTAGCGGAGTGCGGGTGTTTGCGGTTACATTTACGGGAAATTTGAGATGAGAAACATACATAAAGATATATACTTTATATTTTTGTCAATATCATAGATGTGTAGCTTTTGGATTACATACTTAGCAATTGCATTTATTAGACCGCAATGTTGTTCCTCTAGAAATTAATTTGATGTAATTATCTTCAGGGGAAGGGGGAAGAATGTTTCCCTACAATTGAAGATACATAAATGCCGAAGCTTCTGATACTCTTCTCTATATTATGACAATGATGTTAAGGTTCAGTTTATTCTAAGTGATAAATACTATTTTTTAGTTGCATTCGAAGAAATACATTAAAAAATATAAATTTGTACACACATCTGATATCAAAAAGTGTAACCGGAGGAACATGTATGTACTTTATGAAAAGGGTTAGCGTGACAACAGTAATTTAGTAAGAATCATATTTTACTACGACGGAGAAGTATCTGAATTCATGTAGAATTTCATGCGAGACTGTAAGAATCACATTTCCTAATTACGAAAAACTGAGAGTCCATAATCTTCTCTCTAAGGATAAAATAAGTATTTAGCCGAGATATCTGCAGACTATCTCAAAAAGTCTGCTACCCTTAAGCAGAATTTCTAGTTGCTCCGTACGTTCTCCGTTCTCTCGAAAAATTTTCCGTAATACTTGTTCATGTTTCATTACCTTTGCACGATATTTCATTCCGCAGCGGAGGAACTCGAGCAAACGAGAAAGTATCCATTATCGCGTTCTCTGTACAAGCGCGATTTGTAGCGAGAAGCTACTTAACCGGACCTGTATATCTCGGCCGACTTTGTTGCTCGATGAACAACCGGTTTCCTTAGACCACGTCTGGACTTTCCGCTTATTCGTTCTCGTGTTCCGTGGCACATTGTCTGTAATTTCAAATGGATAAACACACCTCGAACACGCATCCATCATGGCCATCATAACCACCTTTCCTTCGGAAAGAAGGAAGAAACTAAAGAGAAAAGAAAGAGAAGGGGAGGAAAAAAAACGAAGAAAGAGTGGAAAGTGGTTCGTACGTTTCCCATGAAGCTCGTGCAGAATGTGGCGTGTTCTTAAAAGCAGGAACTTTCCGCCGCAGCATTGATTGGCAGCGTGTCGGAAGAAATTGTCGACAGGCGAGGACCTCGCACCCCCGTTTTCTTTTCTCTCGCCAGCATCAACTAACACGCCGCTCCTTCCAAGGCCGCGATTACCATTTTATCGGGTCTGATTTGCGAGCACTTTACACGAACTCCGCTACTGCCACCGAACGACTGCACTTACCACCAGCCTCGTCGCTCTTTCCACGGTTTTACCCTGGGCACCAGGTGCCACGTATGCGTGCCACCCACACATTCACGCATCTGTCGAACTGTTCCAGCCATTCTCAGGGAAATCTTTTTTTTATTATGGACCCTACTTCTACTAAGCGGTGCGCCATATCCAGCCAATGGTAGATATACGACGTCACGAAGAGGATTAGTCTCGAAAGTGTAAAGATAGTTTAGGGGTTAGATTGATTTATACAAATCGAAGGCGTTTAACGTATTTGCCGAGGGTGGTGAGGCAGATGGCGTTTCGATTCAGTTATGCAAATGGATTCTCTTAACGCAGATATTTTCAGCTCATGCGTTTCGAAGGTGAAGGGATAGAGAAATTTCAGATGTAATTAACAAGGAAAACAAGGTAGCGAGTTGTATGTTTAAATAAACGGCATCGTATAAAAGAAAAATTGTTCTAATAGGAAGAATGTATAGCTACATGCTGTGTGTGCTATGAACGACTAGCTGTATTTCAGTAGTAGCCAATGTAAGAGGCGATTTTACTGGAAACGAGGATTGTGATTGAAAACGAAATTGAAACTAAGTACAAAATGAATTTTCAAGCGGACCAGATCCCTCGAACCATTTCAATCTTTTTGAAAATGTTCCGATTTATCGAGAAAAGAGAAGAAAATTTATGATGATGCGGAAATCTTGAAAAGTACTAAGAAACAAAATATTTAACGATTATAACATTTGTTTTATAGAGAGTGTTAAGAGAAAGAAAAATTTCACAATGACCGTTTCTCCAACAATAGCCGTGGAGCTTTTAGAATTACACCGATTGAAATTCTCTTTTCATCAAACAAATCTCGATATACTTTCGTGCGAAATTTTAAATTCCCCACGTTTCTGTACGTTACTTCACGGAACGATGATCAATAAAATCAATATTTATGGACGTGAGCAAGTAGTTTCAGCTATCAGGATCAGCCCAGTAGAATCGACACGCGTAAAAGGGAACTACGTTTCGAAACGAGCGGAACATTCCATTAACGAAATCCATTGTGATTGAGTTTTGAACACATGCAAAGGGGTAAGGAGATCTTTGTCAAACAATTTACGGTACTATGTTCTTTATTTATCTCCTAGATGTTGAGGTTGACTGATAGAGGAACTAGTGGATGAATTTATAATAGAAAAATATATCGAAATAAGTATAGGTATCCAGATACTCACTCTCTCAGTGTTACGATACAATAGCATATGATAGGGAGCACTTTCATATATTTATAGCAATGGACATTACCAAAAAGTTAATCTTGGTGTGTAGCTCTAGCCGAAGGCTACAAGAAACAGCAATAGAAATCTACTTATAGCTCTTTTGTTTCTAGACCTCGTAACCCAGAACAAAATTTATATTCAAGGACACAATAATATGGACCTCTTCTTATTTTGAACTTTTTCACTAAAGTCTATTCTCTTCGTAACAGCGGTCTCCAGGTCACGGATATACAAAAGTAAAGATGTAGTAATTAATGTTAGTAATTTCACACACAAGTTACAACATCGTATTCCTAATAAGAGTATCGAATGAAAACATAATTGAGAAACTTTCTGGAAAAGCGGTTCGCCAAATTAACGTTTTTCCAGCTTTTTAACGTTATCTGTGTTCAGCTCTTTATATTATATTTAAAGAATTTCATGATAATCCGGTTATTTGACTAGCAACTGTACGTGTATTATAAGTTTTTTGATTGATTCATAAACCGTTATTCAGAAAGTTTTTCAATTTATAAAAGGAAGAACGTATAATCGTATGTTCCAATTGCGTAAACGAATATCGAACAGCGTAATTTTATAACTTCATTCGTACTCTGTGAAATCAGAATGTTTAGCGTAGATAGAAAGATTTATCGTCGCGATATCGTTACGTATTTTTGTTCGTTGAAACGATATATACTATGACTGTGGCCAACACAAAATCAGGTTAAACTGATGCGTTGTGTCTACCACTGGTTTGTTCGCTTTTGCTTTCATTCAAAAATAACCACGAATTAGGTCCGATTTTAAATGGATTATCCTGACGCAATTTCGGATATTGCAACAGTGGCAACGCGTGGCCGACCACTATGTTACAGATATGACTGAAAATCCGACGATCCATTCGCGACGTAATGCTTTTCGTGCATTTAATAGGGGCCGATGTTGCATTTTCACCGTGGAAACCAGCAATCGATACGTGGTCACGTGTATATTAGAAATATCGTATGTACGTGAAAGTCAGCCCGCATTTCAATTATCTCGGTTATTTGTATTACATTGTAGAACCACAGGCGTAATTGTCAAAATTTATGTCATCGGGGCATAAATTTCAAACGTTATACGATATGAGATATCACAGCGGAACGATATAAGTCAAAAATATTTGCAGGCAAAATTTTGATTTTCACTCATTCCAGCGATATCTATTTCAAAGATACCGATTATCAAATTTTTTATATTAGGTACGCCGTTAGTTTTTTCACAGAACATTGTAGATTCGTCATTCGTTGTTAAAATCAAAAGAGTAAGAGACTAAATGATATGTTTAGACTGAATAATTCTACTATTGTATACTTTTTCTTGTAACTTACATATACGAACATAGCTTTTCTAAATTTCAGCAACCTCATTATCAATGTTTTCTTTGGATTTCAATGGATAAGTTGAGGGATCACTATCGATTACAAGAAATAGTTTGAAATTCATTTTAATTGATAACATACAGTGGCTGATATTGGCGCAAACAGTGTAAGATCTCTGTACGATATTGTATCGACTATAATGGAAACGCTATCGCGGTGATCTTTCCACTGTATTGTTTATTCAGCCGAACGACAAACGGGCCGATACTCGTCGTGTTGTTGTTACATAAGTGGTGTGTTTGTTATCGAAAACACGGTCTGATCTCGAGTATCGCATATTTTTCGATGACGCGGCCGTTATCAACGAGATGATCGATCAGCGAAAAAAGAGAAAGAGCGAGAGAGAGAGAGAGAGAGAAAAAAAAAATCTGGCAACGCATCCCGTTAATTCCCCTTTTTCATTCAGAGTCAAAATATTCTAACAATGTGCCGTGCGTAATTACGTTGCGATAGCTTGCGAAGAAACCCGTAAAATTTGCTCAAACAAAACACACAGCCGAGGAATTTTGCCATTGATTCGCAAATTATAAAACATTAATTCGATTAATTTGCTTCCACACACTCGTAATTATCGGAAATTATCCAGGTCGTACCACTCACGCTTAAGGTCATTTTAAAATTGACAAACAAAATGTTCATAACGGTTACGTCGTTAGTATTTAATATCATTTGAAGATCGACGGAAGTTGTCGATATTGTGTCACAGGCGATTAAAGTCGATCTTAATTAAAGTTGTGCTATTATCGACTAAGATCACCCAAAGATCACGAGATCATTTCAATCATAGGTATTATTCACCGATACTTATAGTTAACTGCGGACCATTTAAGGGAAATAGAAGTCGTGACACGGTCTTTCAACGTCATTTTCCACATCCAATTTGCTATTCTATATAAAAGCAATGGTAAAATATGTAGTGGCAGATATATATAAACGTAAGCCAGGCCAGATTTATCGACCATTTTAGAAAAATTGCATCACATCGGCTTTGATGGATTAAATGCGGCACACAAAAATTCTATAAAGCAGAACGTTACAATTTTTTCCGATCTGGGTCGGTGCTCGAGCGACTGATCCTATAATATTCTTCAAAGGACCGCCGCTTCTCTCGGAGCGATTATCAGCCTGATTGAATGTAACATGATAGCTTGGAGCGTACAATCCGTATGTCCAAGCGATGCTGTTAAAAATTCGCCTGTTCCCCTGAATGTATAACGCGTGGGCGCACACGTTCGTTGTTAACGACTTATTAAAATTTCACCGAACAGCAGCGGCGACAGTCGCTTACGCGATGCGAATGAAGAATTAATTGCAGAATTCTGCGAATTTGTGACGCTTTGCAGCTTGCCCCGAAAGCTATTTGCATAAAGCTGCGAGCTTGTCTATCATGTTTGACGTTTGCAAGAAACGATGAGGCCTTAATTTGACTTCTGAAATACAATCGTGTTTGATTCCTCGCGAAGGAATAAGCGAAATACGCTCCGTGAAATATTCATTAGATGGGATTATTTGAAGAAATTTTAGTATTGTTATCGGTGAATACATTTGTATAACAATAGGATTAAGATTTGATAAGATTTGAAAAAGGTCGTGCGTGACAAATTTCTATTCCTTTCAAATGCACCTAACGTTAGTTCCGGAAAAAAGAAAGCCTTGACATTTTTCTGGTGTCTCGTTGTAAACAACTCGATATTTATAATTTCTATAATAAAAAAAAATCGAATGTAAAAAAAGCGAGTTGATATTAGCGAAGATTAGAACGAATATGGATTAGCGCGATATAGAGAGAAGATAGTTTATCGGTAAATCAAGTGGCGACAGACTCTGAGAGTTTGGTGGCTCAGGTGGCGCATTATCGCGTCGATGCCTTTCAAGATGTCGGTAAACGAGGCAAGACATCAGCTTTCAATAGAAGGTAGCTCGTAAGACGCGTGCAAACTACGAAGAATGAGGTTGGAAGAAAGAGAGCGGTGTTGGAAGTCTGAGCGAAAACGAGCGGCTGGGACGTGTAAACATCGAATTGTATCGGGGAATTTCAATCCGAGCAGCCGGGGTGAAGGCAATGTTTGCCGATGTCTCGAGCACAACCGCGCATCGATCTGGTTTATCGCGTATTCGATATGACGCCATTGAATTGAATTCGATCATAAACAGAGCGTGCCGATGGAAGAAAGCTCTGTGTAAACAACGATTTAATTCGATTCTGTAATTTTCGCGGTTGGGATCGCCGGATTAATTGGGATCCCATGGCCGCGCATCCGCGCTTAATCGGAATCGTGTCGCATGACAATCGTCCGGATTGGTGGACGCCACCGATAGATCGAACTTTTCTGGCTGATACCTCGTCAAATTTTTTCGCGTAATATTACCAAAGGAAATAAGAATCTTTTTTTCGTTTCCGACGTCCGGTGGACCTCCGCTTTTAGCTTTTAGGAAAACTGAATTCGATTCGATCATCACGTTGGATAAAAGAAATCCATCACGGGTCTTGCTCGTTTTTCGCGTATAGAAAATCGGTTTCCAAACGCAATCAACGGCGTTGAACGCGCCCGGACCGGACCAAAAAGTCCCTGGAGAAAAACCGCACGCATGCCGCAATGAAACTGTTGTTTAAAATTAACGAGGCAATGCGTGCTACTCGCGCAGATGGCTGCTAAACAATTATTAGCCCATTATCCCGCAAACATTAATTGCCCCAATTAAACTATAAATTTCTGTCTGTGTAATTACGTGGCCAGCTTCCAACGAACGAGGAAGACGCAAGAAGATCCAAATTGGCCGCAATTTTAAAAACACTTCGTTTATTATGACGATAAGAAAACAAATGATTCACTGTATGAATGCCTTAAACGGGAGCACCAAATAATTGGTTCAACGGGGAAAACTGTGAAACATTAACGTAACATTTCACACAAAAAAAAATATCCCACGTACGTCGCTGCTAGCAATAAAACGCACGAACTACTGTACATGGATGCAACTAGAATAATCATCCAGGTGGAATCTCATTTTTCCGAGTTACGCGGCCACTGGCCCTGCAAGATGCGTAATTACCTTGTGTAATTAGCAGATAACAGAAGAGCAGCAGCCTTGCTTTATCTCATATTTGTTGCTTACGCCATATTTTGTTGCTTTAAACTTTAAATCTTATGGCATTTGATACGAACATAACAAAACTGTTTCTATTATCTTTTTCACAAGCAGTAAGAATTCAAAGCGTCACATGCAGAGATCCTTGATCCTGTGTATAATTATTAACGTGTATTTTACAGAAATATCTGCTCTGGGAGTTATGGTGTTTTACAAACGCATGTAAAAGGAGAAGAAAAGCGTTTACGAATATTCTATCACCACCCTATTAAACTAAAACCATCCTGTGTGTACACAAACGATCTTCATTTTCTAGTTAGCTATAAGCCCTCTAAGGATCAGAAGCGTCCTCTTGATGCATGTCGTTCGACAACCCTAATTTCCACGTTGTCAGAAAGTTTCGCGACACAGCCCATTTTCCCCATACTCCGTCCGAACTCGGGTCACAGCCAGTCACTGCCTTAACCGATATTTAAGCGAATTTCCAACGGAGTATAACGTAGAATCGGGTAAAAAGAAATCGAAGAAATAGTAGACGAGGGATGGTCTGCAGGATTCAGAGTAGCTGCAGGTCGGTTCGAAGGCTGCACGATCGTTTAGTCGGACCAGTGGGTGATTACCGAGCGCCCTTTGGCCGGGTGGTTCGCGATAGAATCCGATTAGACGATTTAAAATCGATGAGAGACTCGACTCGTGACGGATGGAAAAGGGAACAGGGGCTGATGGAATGGGGTAAAGGGGTGGAAACGCCACGGCGTGAGACGAACGGATGGACGTGCGACCGGATGGCGGCTCGCAATTACCATTCATTACTTTGTTGGGGCCAATTGACATAACTGATTGGTATTCGGCTGCCACACCACCCTCAAAGGACCCTCCGGTCCACGGCAACGAGCTAATGCAGTTAGCCACGTCTGCGTCCAGTTACACACTCTCCGGCCTGCGTCTAGATCGGACACGTTCCCAAATTTGTCGCTGGACTCGGGTTACAATGCCGTTTTTTACCAAACTAACGCAAACAACCTCGATGCTGATGGCTTTTTGAAACCACCGCAACTGGATTTGTTGTCCAGGAAAGTCCATACTGGACGTGTAACAGGAATCGAGTACGGTGATGCACTCGTGTGTTTGTAGAGGTAGTGTATGAAGTATGTCGTGTAATGATAGTGGCTTCTATGTGTACTATCTAGTGTAGTAACATTTAATTCAAAAATCCCACACGGTTCAACATCAACAAGAGTAACTGATAATTAGGCTGCGGATTTTTATGTATTCGTGAGAAATTTCGAAGATGCACGAAGGCATAGAGTTTTACAATCAAATGAGTAATCAAAGTATTATGCTTTTTTTCTATATAAAAAGTAAAAAATTACCTTGAGAAGAGAACGAGGAAGGTGGACGTTTCGTGATTACACGGAATATTCATCGATTCGTGATTAAAGCAATGGAAAGAGGAAAAGCGAAATCGTGGGCTGACTTCGTCGGAAGTTGCTCGTTCGTGTTTCGAGCGGGACAATCGACTACGCGACGTTCAAAGAGAGACGTTTCAATGAACGTTCGTAACTTCGTTACAGAGCGTTTAAAACAAAAGTTCCTCGGCTGGAAACTCGCTGGCCCGGTCGCGTTTATGATAATTAAATGACACGCTATTAACCATAAAAGCGTTGCAGCGACAATATCACGACTCGAAGTTACTTTACGACATTACAACGAGCCAGAGCTGTAAAGCCTCCGACTGATAATGTTTTAACGCGATAGGGAAGTTCGTTAACTTCTCCAGAGGAATAAAGCAAACACGCCGGACAGGCGAATTAAAAATGGTACGTTTGATACTATCGTTGCCACGTTTCCGTTTCTCATTTTCTTGCCACGTTCAACCGAGAACACCACTGAATATCTTTAATTAACTGACTAATTAGATACACTGTACGTGCCCATACCGACTAACGTCGTGGTCATATTTGGTTTGCAAACTTGTTCAACGACATCGGAGTACAACCAACTTGACGCGTGATTAAATGACCAGAATGCTGCCCGAAACGCTATACTATACGTACTGAATTTTACAAAATTATCCACTTCTGAATTCGCATAAATAAATATTAGGTCGCGCGAAAAGTTTCTTTCGTTTCATAAAACAATAGTGGATGCGCAATATTTTTCGTTTTATATTATTTTATCGAATTACGTATGATCCATTTTGTTCTATCAAAATAAAGATCACAACTTTCGACAGATTAGGTTTCAGGTTTGTATAAAGATGCGTTGTTGTAAAAGACGTGTCTGTAAAAGAAAGATACTTTTCGGACAACCTAATATGTATGTCGATATTTTGTTATCAGAGCAAACAGACCCAATGAAAGAGCAAACGAAGCGAACGGTGCGTGCCAACTATTATCCATTGCATGCAGCGGGTCGAGGCGTGTAAACACAAAAGTTAGAGCGTAAAAGAAAGGGGGTAGGCGACGAGAGAGAAATCGAATTTCATTAAAGGAAAACATTTACGCGCGGCGAAATTGCTGAAAAATCACTGACGCGTTTTATTAGTTATCGCGTATCCGCGAGATATTTCGATTCCCCGGAGTATTTTCAACGCAGATGGAAAAAATCTGTTCTATTTGCCGAATGAATTTAGATCGACAATTTAGAATTCGCTTCGATCTGAATTCACCTATAAACAGAATACTTGGAAGAAATATTTCACGTAACGAAATAAATAGAAATGGAGGAGAAAATTCATTGGCGGATCGTTTAAACGTGGTTGAAGCTGGTGGATTTAATTGTTTATTAACCAGCAATTCCGTTTCGTGCTGGTAAACAGAAAATGCGTGACGCGAAATGTTATATTATGGATTATAGAAAACATTTCAAGTTAAAGTATAAAATATAACAAAACTAACTGTAGCGTATGGCGTGGGCAAAGCGAGGATTCGCATACGGTGGAAGTATCGCTTGCTGACTTTCCCTCGTTGGGCTCGTAGATTAAAAAACCTGTCTATAGCAAAACTGTATATTTATCTCCATTTTTTGGGAAACAAACAGTTCGTATATTAAGAGTCCACGAATAAAATAACTAAACGAAATGAAATAAAAGATTTATCTTGAAATAATTAGAAAATAAAATTAATGAAAAGCATTCGATGAGTAATAAATATCAGTAGATATTGTCACGCTTGTGGTTGATAAATTGATTGTTGCATTAAATCGAGTTTTACGTAAATTCTTTTATGCGTCATTCTCGGACAGAAGCGGTTCGAAAAAAATTGAACCTATGTTTTGCAGAAATCCATCAGTTCCTCGAAGTATCTGCCTGACGTATAAGGGAACAGTCTGGTAGGAATCATTAAAACTTCCCGAACCAAGCTTCCGCTGCGGTGTCAAACGAAAGAAGTCCAAAGATATATCTCCGCGGAACGGTAAAGTTTCCTCTCGAGGTCGATTCTTAGCTTCCCCTCGCGTCCCGACCCGAACTCCGACCAGCACTGACTAAGCGATATTCCCTGGGAGGTGTCGACCAGAACGGAAAGTTAACTGATAAATAGCAGCTAATACTTTAGGCACATCGGCGTCTGTTAGAATTTCGGAGCCACTTAGACCGGTTTTCCTCGGGAAGTAAGCCAGGTTTCTCTGAATTCCGCTAAAGTGTTTCCCGTTTAACGCGCTCGGTGCATCCGTCGCCTAGTTTTTGCGCCGCCGCCCTGTCAACGACGTTGAACGATCGCTTCCTCGCTCTGTGAAGCTTCTTGCACCCTCGGCGGAATAGGTTTGCCAAGATGATGAGTGATCTCGATGAACGAGCCAGGATCAAGAAGAAGAATACTGCTCGCGATTTCGCGATAACTAAACAAAGCTTTGATAGATATGGCGGACGTTCGATCGGGCAAGTCGAAAGAGGATGGTACTCAAAGTCAATTATGGATAAAAAGAGCATCAGAGTGGAACATTTGATAGAAAAAACGCATGATCGCGAAAACGCGGACGATTCAGTGGTGGGATGGATGGCGTGCGATGGTAGCCGATCGAAAAGCAATCAAAAACGCGAGAACGCGAGGTCGGTTATCGTGGGCACCGGTTCGAAAATGCGCGTCGACAGCCGTACAACGCGTATAATCGAACTGGCCGGCGTGCCGGTCCGACGTAAAAATGGGAACTTTATCCGCGACATGAATACTAATTGGCGACAGAAACGTATTCTCCCGCGGTACTGGTGGTCGCCGCCGCACTTTTCGAGAGCTCGCTTAATTCGGCCCGATGTCATTAACGTTTGTGATTCGCCGATAAATTATTCAGGATAATTGGATTCGAGCCGAGTATAAAATCCGCCGGTCAATATAGGATGACCTGCCCCCGGTCGCGATCGGGAAAACCAATACACTCGATCGACGCTCTCACGGGGGACATTTCACACGCCGGCAAACAGGGGAGAACAATCGGGATCCCTGTTCGCTATTTACCGATGGAACGATAGCTTATCGCTGAATCGTGAGCAAGGCGTCCCTGAATCCTTGGAAACGCACTGAAGCACGTGCTCCTCTCCATAATCGTCCTGATGCATTCTACGCTGATTGAAAATTCCCCTTTAAAGCGAGACGGTGAAGTACGTGTAGGACAGAGTGACACAAAAACAACGTGATCTTCAACCTTTCGAAACTGATTTCTTTCGATTTATCCTAACCTAAATAATGATTGTTTTTTATTGATCGACAATAATAGAAGTACATCTTCCTGGATGGTTTCACGAAAATGACATAAAACGCTGAAATGTAACACCAGTTTGATCGAAAAGAAGTACATTTATCGTTTATTGTATGTTCCGTATAATATATAGTATGTCAAGTATGGGAGTATTAATTATAAATTTTAATGTCTTATTAAATCAATTAATTCGTTTTTTTCGGTATTTAAAGAGCAAGGAATATCTTGAGGTTATACGTTACATTAACGTTTCAGGTATATCGACACTGTATCGGTCAACGGGGCTCGTTCACCCAGTCAAGAATAGTCACCCCCGAATAGAATTCAGGCGACGAGCAGGGGTGAGTTTGACTATTTTTAGTTCGCTCGTTACGTGTTTCGATTTTATGATAATGCAGCCTCTCTTATGCTAACGAGGCAACGTTCGTCGCCCGATAACCGTAGCCGAGGGTTACGACGGCGACGTCGCTCACGAAATTCGATTCTCTTCCCTAACGGATTAATTAAAGAACACGCGGAGAGGTCGGTGTTCGCGTGATTCTCACGTGACACTTGTGAAACATACGCAACCCTTCGCCATGCAACGTCCTTCTTTCTCTTTCCCTTCTTTGTATTGCATCGCAGGACAATCCTTTGAAACGGCGACCTGAGTTGTGCGCGAAAATTCACGGTCCGTGGATCGAAAGGAAGGAAACAGGCGCCGAAAGCGACTGCAAAGAGAGAAGGACGTCGCCGGAAGACGAGGGAGTAGGGAGCCCAGCAGGAGGCCGCGAATTAATTAAGAGCCTGTGAGTTACCGCGCAGCAAATAAGATGAGACTTCTAGGATGTTCGTCGTCAAAATATTTGGTACAGATTGCTGGGCGCACGCTGGAACGCCAGCGATGACTACGATGCAACCTAGCCGGGAATGAAATTTTGTCGGGTAGTGTTTTAATATAGCTCGCGTGCTTCCACGAAAATCGAGGACTTTCTTATTCGGTACTCCGTCAACGGGTGGAGGTATGACTTTGCCTCACGACCAGTGACGAAAACTGATTAAATTTGTCGTTATCAACGTCGTTTTCTTCGTTATACTGACGAGTAACTGTTTTCGTGACAATACGTGCAATCAGCATCGTAGATAACGAAAATTGGATGCTCGATGCACGTGTTAATATCAAAATAGGACAAACTTCTCGTTCATCATATCAGGCACGGTCTATTGAACGAGGCATGACAGAAACGCAAATGGAATACTCGCGGATCGGTCGACCGCGCCTTATCATTTATCGCGACAACTGTTCTTCAGCTCCTGAGAGGGTAGAGAAAAACAAACCACCGATGATTGATCCTATCGTGGAGAAGTGGCAGCTTAATTCGTATGCCGGAAGAACAGAGGCCGGAGGGAAAGAAAGAGAGAAAGATCAGAGAAGAGAAAAAGATGTCTACGTCGATTCTCGACGGGATGCGAAAGCACGTTGCGAATACATACAACGTGTGTATACAAATGAAGTCGATGGTGTGCGCGAGGGCGCACCTTTTCCAAGTGTCTCGGCGACGTCTGAAAGAGGAAGAGAAATAACGGGAACAAGAGACAGGAGGATAGGTTGAAGAATGTGCACTCAACGTGATTGGTGCAGCGCCGCGGTGGTGCACACTGGAGGCTGTCTGCATGAAAACTTGAGAATTTCCACTCAGGCACTCGTATGCGTATACGGCCTCCAACGGTATGCTGCCTCTCGCCGCCCCTCACGCCCATCCCCTCTTACTCGCTACGTCTTCCAGAGAACGACCAAACAATGCTCTCCACTTTCTCTCTACCAACTTGACGGAATATTTCTAGGAATTGAGTCTGTTGTTACCAAGGTTGTTAGCTGCGATTCACGCGACACGACTTATTCGAATGGTTTATTCTACCCTGCTAACGTCATTAACTACCTGAAAACGGTGCACTTTACGAGTCAAGGGTTTGACTATGAAATCTGACAGAGGGCGAACGCTCAAATGGAGAAACGTTCGAAGATAACAATTTCCGGAAGTGAAGGAAGCTGCTTCTCAAGGAATAACCGAAAGAACTTCGGATTATGCTAGGAATTAACGGACCAAGTTGGCGAACTAATTCTTTTTCTTTTTCGTCCCATGGAATCCAGCGAATTCCAGGTATCGCGGTACTTTTAATTGGTACATTACCACGGAAGATAAAATCTCTACCACGATCGTCTCTTCCCGCGGCTTGAGAGCACCACGATGTAATTATTCTATGAATATTCGAAAATTCATGAATGAGTTCTGCCGCGCTAAATAATGCAGTCACATTAAATCCGTAAATGGACAATTAATTAACGAGGTATGGATCGACAGCCGCGATGCTTTTTCTTCGTAGCTGAGGAAATCGGTGAAAGAAAAGAGAACAGAGAAAGTCTATTTTAACCGCGTCTGATTCATCCATAATTTACGGCATGGAAAATTCGACTGGAAATACTCGCCATCAGCTGCGTTTCTAATTAATTATTTTTATCGGATACCTTGATTTAGCTCGCGGTCGATTCTAAATTTATACTTTAACGACTTTTCTCCCCGTCAAGGGCCGTCGTTTAAAATGCGGCAAAATTTGCGATTCACTGACGATACGAAACCAACGTAATTCGTCGCGTTTTAAAAATGTAGTCATTGATTTATTCATTGGAATGCCGCAGCAGGGAACGGATGTGCGGTAAAAAATCGCGAGGCTTGATATTGCGCGCGCGAGCAGAGATTGAGCTTTTTAATCGGACGAGCGTACAACAGCGACGGTGCGATGCGATAAAAATTGTAATGTACAATTAACCACTTTGTTTTAAACAGTCGTGATCTTGTTAACAGGATTTTGCATTTAATATTCGCGTAGTTTTGCCATTTCTGGCGCAAATAATTATGGAAGTTCGCTACTTGTGATGCTGGAGGTTCGTTAAATTTTCATAAAAGCTGCAGGGAAGCGTCGGAAGTTTATTGTCTACTTCGAACCGAGGTTTATCGGCGAATAATTCTACGTAGAGATGGAAAAATTGCTGAAAAATAACACCGAAATAGATTTAAATGGAACTGCACAATTAAAAAATTACAACCATACAAATGAAATAAATAGAATAAGGTTTATTAAAAATTGATCGTCAATACATTAATAACATGGTACAGGTGATTCGTCAACGTTGCTAAAAGCCGTAAAGAAATGCAAAATCAAAATTTACTCATTCATGGAACGATATATATTAGGAGAGGTATATATGACGGAGGAAGATGCAGGAATAGTTATCGAATCGGTGAAAACCATGGTACCTGGACGAGGATAGGAATCAACATCAGCAACATGAACTACCATGGCAGGAGGAACTGGCAAGGCAGCTCTAGCATTTACAGTGGCAGGTTCACTACCGAAATTGAGCGTAACGATTACAGTTTCGCTTCCTAGAGTACGAGTAATACCCAAAACCTGCTTATCTAATACTGCAACGTTTAAGGAGCCCCTTGCAATTACTTGTCGTTTCTTTATGTTCATTAACTGTTTGAACAGCTGATATGGGGAGCTAGTTGCTTTCTTCTCGGCTGCCAGGTTCAAGGTCTTATAATTGGGATGCACAGGCAACCAGGTTTTCGTACTATTGGAGAATCCAGCGCTGGTGGTATTGTCCCATTGGAACGGTGTTCTTGCTGGATCTCTGGATTTCAGGAAGTATCTGTCAGGACCAGCGTTGCAACCGGCTGGGTCTACAGTCTCCTTGTACGTGAATGGTCTGTCTACCATTCCGATTTCGTCTCCGTTGTAAATAACCGCTATACCAGGTAGGAGCATCGCCATTTGGACAATCATATTAGCTCGTTCAGTGCCGAATCTGGACCCCACGCGATGGTTATCGTGGTTGCCCACGACCCAATTCGGCACGTTGCCACGCGGCACGGTTTTCACCCAACTGTCTATCAGATTTTTGTAGTCCAGCGCGGTAGATTTGTTGTTCAGTGACGAGATGAACATAAAGTTGAAGGGAACATTGGAGCCAGCGCTGTAGTATTTGATGGTACGATCGTGAGTGGTGTATGCTTCCGAGAGAATTAGCTTAGGATCGGATTTGGTACGGTTGGAGTGGTCGTTCATCAGCTTTCTCCAGCTGCTGAGCGTTCCGTAGTTTTCGTTCTGATCCATCGTGTGAATATGAATCAGACTGTCGTAATCATCTTTAGGGACATCGGTTCTGTTTGAGCTCGGTTCATCCCTAAAATTGATATCCTCAAACATGTAATTGATGGCGTCAATGCGGAAACCATCGACCCCGCGGTTCATCCAGAATGTGAACACATTCAGTATCTCTTGATTCAAACCTTTGTTGCGATAATTAAAATCTGGTTGACCTACAGCGAACTGATGCAGATAGTATTGCTTGCGGACGTTGTTCCACTCCCAAGCCGAGCCTCCGAAGCAACTCAACCAGTTGTTTGGCGGTTTTCTGGTCCCGTTGACTATCTTGGCGTTGCGCCAGACGTAGTACTCGTCGTACGGCTTGATCCTTTGAATACTCTTCTTGAACCAGGGATGCTCGGGAGAACTATGATTAGGCACGAAGTCCAGGATCACCTTGAGCCCGAGGGACTTGGCCTTGGCTATCAGTCTGTCGAAATCCGCTAGAGTTCCGTAAGTGGGTTCGATGTCGGTAAAGTTGGAGATGTCATAGCCGAAATCAACTTGTGGACTCTTATAAATTGGTGATAGCCAGAGAGCAGTGGCACCGATGTCCTTAATATGCTCCAGCTTGCTGGTGATACCGTTCAAATCACCGATACCATCTCCGTTGCTGTCTTTGAAACTCCTCGGGTAGATTTGGTACACGATGGCATTCTTGTACCAGTTCACGTTTACTGCCGCGCTTAGCGCGACCAATAAGAAACACAACGTGATCGTTAGTCGAAACATGATAGACTACTGAACCAAGAGGAACACGGACGACTTTTTATAGTACGCTGCGATATTAATTATCTATTTACCTGTACATTTCGACTATCTGAAATCGCATTTGTTAAATTTTTGTATTCAATTAATCAAAGATAATACCATTTCGAGTAGCTGTCAACGATAACGAGAAGATAGATAGATACTTGACTTTTATCATAGACCCCATATCAATTTATTTTTTTTGCCTTCTGATTTTTCCCGAGGAAGAAACTTTCCATATCGAAATTGTTTTCTATACTTTCTTATATCTTCAAACATTTTTTCACACTTGATAGCTTCCTTTTGTTGAAGAACACATCGAAGCTTCGATTTCTTATCGTGAAAAATCGCAAGCTTTTCAATGAGTGGAGTACATTGCACAGAATGCAACTCACGATAAGATTCCTCGAAGTGTCGAGCTACTCGAAAGACGATAAACACCTAGAACCGCACGACCTTGCGTGTTCAAGACGTTTATGCGTGCCGGTTTCGTTTCTGTCGTGTCCCGACTAATTATACGGCCAGCTACGCTCTAGCAGATCAGTTTCTTACTTTCTTTTTACCGAGACCAATTTAAGGCCCGAGATCCGCCGTCGCGAATAAATTCGCCATTTATCTGCGTCACAGTAATCTGCCTTTTTTGTATCTGCAGGGAATCGATTATTAACGACGCGAAAATGCGTGATTCTTGTAAAATTTCCAAGTACCATGATCCTGTTCTAATTGCCATCTATTAACTCGATGTTAATTAATTAAAGAATCTATATAAATGATAAAAGATTATTTTCGTTAAACTGGACGATTTTGCCAGATGGAGATACGTTTTCTAAACCGCGATATCGAACCGATACGGGTATTTATCAAAACAGGTAATCGAAATCGCGTTGTTTCGATGAAAAAGAGGAGTAAAATTTATTAGCGAACAATGTTAGTTTCAAATTCAAATAGAGATACTCAACGAGAAGAACGCGTAACGACGAAAGAATGACACAACATTCTATAAAATGTAGCACGCCACAATAGATTGAAAGCTCTATGTGCAAGCTATTTCCATACATCGTATTGGAAACAGAATTTTTATAACCGGCACCCTTGATAACAATTCTTCATAATTGAGAAGAAAAGAAAAGCAACTGAACCAGCCATCGGTATTATTCACAGGGGAATAAAGAGTTGGACGAAAGTCAATCGAGGAATTGACAGGGTTTTATCAATTTTTTTTTCTCTTTTTGACGGTTAAAGTGTGACGTGACCTAGTTTCCTTTTTGGATCCACGCAATGAATACGGAACGATTTATCAAAATTTCAAACTTCGATAACGCTGAAATTTTCAATCGGTTTCTGGTGTGCACGCACGCCATTAGCAACGTTGGTTTGTAAAACAAACCGCGCATAAAGATAATCAACCAGAGCGCCTACCGACTGTCAATATTCATCAAATTTGAATGATATCGCTGTCCAGCTAGGGGAAAAAGCGAGTCACAGCCTATTTTTTTCACCGATCAATCCGGCTCGCGCGCCACGGATAAAGGAAACGTTTTCCGGATCGGTCCCAAAAATGTTTTCTGACACGCATTGTTTTGGTGGTACGCGGCCAACGATACATCGCTGAAATAGAACATGGTCCGCGTCGATTCCGGAACCACGGTCCAGTATCCGATTTTTGTCAGAAAAGTGATCTTTTTCCATTATCAAACATCTATATGTAGATTTCTTCCAGGCAAACGCCAGAGACGAAAGAAAAAAGACGAATAGTTGGTACACAAGGAGGCGTACTATACCTGGTAAACAAGAAAGTTTTCTTCGTTTAATTAGAACTTTCGTTTAAGCTTAATTAATGCTTGAGATTATGATGGTTCTCTGTCGTTTAATAACGCGGATAGAACAAATTCTCAGTAATAATGGCTGAATGCAATACTTCTGCTCGTGATTTACGCTTGAAGATACATGCCCGTAGATTTCGCAACAAGCAAGGACTAACATGGTACTCGTGTAGAACCGGCACCACGCCACAGGAACAAAGTTTCGCCATAGCATTATTTCTGCGTGTAATTTTCTTCTTGGCTTATTGCGAACTGCATTCATTCATTGTTCATACCGGTGCCGGGGGCAATTTCACCGAAACAATGAATTATTCATACTGTAAACATTCGTTCTTCCCTCGTAGTTATCAGTCTCTTCAGTACCATGTTTCACTTTTTTCGGACCGTGTTTTAATCGCGGTTGTTTCATTATTTACCATAGAAATAACTATACCAAACTTTCTAGCCATTTTTCCATCCCTGCAATTAATCTTGTAGGACAAAATAATTGCGGTAAGTAGTATTCTCTGTGAGAGCTTTATAATCACCTATTAAACTGAAGCTTTAAGTAGAATCATCCGTTGATCTATCCTCAGTGAGGCTCGTACGCGTTAATTTTTATTTAATACTCGTAATTCATGATGTCTGTTACGATCAAAGCTTCGAGAATATAAGTTAGAAATAAATTATAACTAAGCCTATGTTAGAATTGATACATGTTCCTCAACGAATCCTTATGTTTGATAAAAACATCTCAAATTACTTGGTTCGATCGGAGCTTTAATTTCCGATCGAATTTACGAACTTAGAAGGTAAACGTATTAAAGAATCACAAAATGAAAGATCACAAAATGAAGTTTGAACATGGAAAATAATTATGGGAAAGAGTTGCAGGCGTTAGCGCGCGGTTAGCCTTAGGTTAAGTCGGGGTTTCGAGTTAATTTCCATAGATTTGCTGCACGCAGGGCGAGATGGTGTTTTTCACGATGTGCGATCGCTTCGAAAGGGCAATGCGAGACGAGGGATTAGCGCGGCTCTGTTATAACGAGGCCACGTTATGTCAGCCACCCTTGCTACGAAGGGATAGTCAAACAACCCCCTTGCAGTTTACGGCCGTAATTAACTTCCTAGGTTATTAGCCCTCGTTCGCGGTTGTAGCTCGCTACTCCATAGGACTTTGTCTCACAACTCTTTTCAGGGATAATCCTCTCCTTGTCCTTCCTGCATCCACCCTTTGCAACTCGACTTTCATTCGACGCAGACCAGCATTTTTCAATGAACATACGCACCAAGATTCGTCCATTGTTATCTCAAAAATCATATAAGCAAAAGCTAATAATCAATTCTATATTATATTCGTTAAAAAAAAAAATACAGGAAGGTATATACGTCATATAATCGATCAATATAAATATAAAGAATATATTGAAATTAAAATATGATTTTCAAGTAATATTTATCTGTCATATCGCATTTATTTATATTTATCTTTTCGTAAGGTTTTTAAAACGATAACTAATTTATTTTCACAAGCTTATTCGCATAGATGATATAAATAATTGTAAAATTTTTAAGTAAACGTTAAAAAATACTCGAAACACCATCGCGTTGCTTTATTTTTCCATTCATGGAGTTGATCAGTATGGCTTCTGAGCGGGTCATTTGATAAATCATATAAATGAAAATTAATAACCAACGCTATATCGAATCCGTTAAAAAAAAAAAACAGAGAGATAATAGATATAAATCTAACAAGTCTATTAAAATAGATTTCTTTTTCCAAAAGCTGTACATGTATTTTTCAAATATTTTATTTCCTTGGTTCGTGGAATGCGTAAAACGCATTGTACTTTCCGATAGGCATTGAACAAATTGCCGGGAACGAAAGAGAATAGCCGGAACTCGGGCACAGGGGAAAGCGTCGTTACACACGTAATGCTAAACAGTCGCGCATTCGGGACTGCAAATTAATTAACCCGCGCATGCATTATTATCGAAAGCACAACACGCGACCAGGCAATGCGATTCTAATTAAATTTTCAGTACGCAACAGTCCATCCGGTAAATCAACATAGTTGGAATACCATGAAATTAAATGAAAGCACGTTCTTCGAATAATTGTCGCGACATACGCGAGTACGCAATATGTCATCTATGCCCTGTGAAAATGGAAAAATTTAATTTCTCGTTCGTGATCATTGCCCCGTTATGTTTAGTAACAATCATTGAAATTGCACGGTGCGAAGAAATTGCCATTCGTTACTTGCATTAGAATAATAGAGACAACGAATTATTTCAATAAATATACATTATATCCCTCGCCGATCGTCGCCTAGAATTTGTCATTTATTGCTGCAACACACGGGTTCGAAACATCACCCTTACGCGAATAACATTTTTCTCTTTCATTTAACCCCGTTGTTTTATCAGGACCTATGCGTAGCAGCATGTACGTAAAAAACACGAATTACGTTTCGTTGAAGCCAGAGAGGTCAGCTCCGTGTCTGTATATTGTGAGGGACAGTTGGTAGTCGTTGTTCTGAGATATTTCGTTGGGCCGGTTCTAAGTGAGTCTGAAGCAATGTCTGGCAGCTCATTACACCGGGTCTTGGAGTCAGACAAGCCGTGAGTCGGGGTTGCAGCAGAATCTCATGCGAGGAAAATGAGATGGTCGGCTACGCTGAAGGGTTTTCGTTAGCTGTGAAGAATTCGCCCGGACAAAGGCGTCTCTAGCTTAGACGTAACATTGTGCCAGGAAAGTGGCTACGGTCGGAATAACGCGCGTCCACTGTAATTCCGGAATAACGTTGGTGGCGGTTTCTCGGTAAAACTGTGAAGATTGCCAACCTTTATGCACTTCCACGTCCCGAATTCTTCTTCGCTCTCGTGTGTTTCAATTCTGCCCCTTGCTCTCCCCTGTGGATCTTTTTGCTGCCTTCCGGACGCTTGGTGTTTCGGCGAACAAACTTCGCGTACGCTGTCCGAAGTTAGACGAGAATAGGAAAAATTGCTCCGAGCGGCGGAAATTGAAATGCAAAGGGCGACAAAAGAAAACGGTTCGAAACGATTGTAAAGTTGCCGGCGTCGATCTTTCCCGACTTTTCCCCTTCGCTCTGATATCCGTCAGGCTAGGATTTAATTAAGAACGATGGAAAGGTAAAAGTGAATTAGATTCGATTGACAAGAGTCGAATGCTTTTTCCGATGCATCTACGCGCCGAGGAATTTTTCATGGATATTCCTTGAGCAGGAGACTCGCAATCTCGAAAAGTCCAATTTCCACAGTGGCTCGCCAGCGCGTTCGACGCGGTCCAGTGTATATATAAGTTTTGCAATTCATATTTTCGACTAAAAACTGTCTCTAAAGGCCACACCGCCTCTCAAATGGAAATTGGCGCGGCCAGTTTTGTAGGTACAGCTGCTAGATATAAAATTAAATACGGCCGTGATAGAATCTCGCGCGAACCGGGAATAGAAATGTCAGCAGTTCGAAAAATTAATCGGTAGATAGCGAAAATATTCGAACGCGAGGTCGTTCTAATAACAAAGTCAAGCAAAATTACCGAACTGCCACTGTTTCCTTCTTTTTCGACCATTTCGACAGCCGTCGGTGTAGCTACCAGTGCAATTCGTAGTGGTTGTACATGCGTACCACTTCGCGAATGATGTACAGTAAAATGGCTGTTCCAATTAAAACTGTTCATTAACGGTGAGTAAAAAATGTATCCGTGTCAGGCCGTCGAGCAAATATACGTAGGTGACGTTTCTTTAAGGCTGAATAGTTGACAGTAAACAATTGACGTGAAAATTGGGCGACTCTGTGAATAATAATTTGCTAGACGTCTAGCGAAGGACAAGGAAAAAAGACTTTATGCATATTTATTTCTCGCTAGCTCGTTAAAATAGAAGTGGAAGACACGGCTATCCGACACTTTCCTCTCTTTCAATGAAACTCGTTCCTCGAGACGCACGAGAGATTAAACTTTAAATTCACACTCCAAGCGATAACTCTCAACTATTGACGAGTAGAAATCGTACAATCGACACGATTGAAAAATACCTTGCATGCATCACGGTATATCATCGGATGAAACGGAGAGCTTCGTCTCGACCGTCAATTTCTTTGTAGCTAAGCACGGCTAGAGAAACGAGGAAGAAACCACGGAAAGACGAAGATATTTATAAGCTACCGATGAAAAATGTTGCACGATGCTCGAGGGATCGTGCAACGCAGCCTGCCGCTTATTCAAGGGGGTGGAAGTGCGTCTGAATGACGAGCACGATCGCTCGCCGAAAACGGGGTGAGATATTCTGCGAGATAAAACGTTGTTTCGTCGATCCCCGAGTTGAGTTTCGCGTCTCCGGAAACTCGAGCGTCGCGGAGATCGTGATATATCGATTTTTCGCGACAAAATTTCGGTTGACTTGGTCGACGATCGCTTGATCGGAGCTTCGTAAATAGGGGAAAATTTTATTCACCGTTTACGACGATGCTTGGCAACCGTTCTTGGATCGATAGCCCGTTAATATCGGAGAATTTTAACGCGGCTGTATTCCTGGAATGAGCGTTGTACGTACTTTCACATTCAAAGTACTTCCATTTCAAATATGAAACCGACAACAAAAAAATTTAAATACGAAATTCTCAAATTTTTTCCAATATTTTTATATCCCAATAAATGACACGAGAATAACGAAAGTGGAATATGAAGCCATGCGCGCAGCATATTCAACGCGATAAATTTAATCCACTTTGGCTAATGTCCTATTAAAATCGACATCGACAGTGTGTATTTAACGTGAAAATGGTCAACGGGATGGCAATATACACCGCTTTAAAATACTATATCTTCTAGCCGTGAATAGATCACAACGGGGTCCGAGAAACGCGTAATTAAGAAACTTTTTGCATTGCAGCGCCGTTATAACGCAGGAAAAGTAATATCGAAGTAAAATCTTATCTACTACGAGCTTAGTGGCTTGTAACTCAACGTTGAAACTTTAGGCTCTTGTCGTTTTACTTGACTTATGGCTAGTGAAATATCATATAAATTAAAACGTATCGTTCCTTTCGAAAACTTTCATTCTCCCATCATAAAAGATACAGCCATGCTAAGTGCTACAAGTAGCAATGGATTTGAAATACAAGACACGAGCAAGAGATAATAAAAATCTCATTGGTGATAAAAATTTGTATTACAATATTGAATCTATGGACCCTTCGCTTATCGAAGTTCGTACAACCTTTCGCTCTCTTAATTCATATAAAATTTCAGTTACCATAATAATTCATAGAGATTCTAGTAAGTATTCTGCTCATAACGTTTGACGGTTACCTGACCTTCTATAAGCGTCCTAAAACTTATAAGAGAGGGGTGTACATGGGGAGGGAAAAAATTACGTGTTTATCTCGTATTGTGGCTTTTATTCAACTCGAAATTGCCAAATTATACGCGGTCGCCGGTTTTAGCTTAGCTGTGCCGTTTGCAGGCACGCGTAATTAAGATAATTAGTAGGAATAATCTCGGGTCTAATAGCACGACGTGCTTGACGAAGGTTAGAAAAGCAGGCTGGCCATAATTAAAACGCACTGCCTCGACACCACTTGAATCCAGGTTTACGCTGTTCACGCACTTCTGCTGCTCGACAAGCTCGCCTAGCAACTCCGTGAAAGCTTCTCTCCCCTTTTCCTTCTATCTTACAAAAGAGGTTTTTACCGTAGTCGAACGAAACTCGTCGCAGCTGAACGTTCTCAAAAACCGATCTTCCGTTTTTCTGCAAACCTTCCACTCGTACGTACGTTTGCCAGTTAACCTACCATTTCGCTCAAGCGTTCGAAGGGTCGAACCTTTCGCTTGTGGATTTCCTTGGAACGAAAAAATGTTACCACTCGAATGAGTGGCTCTTTCCTTGAATCTTAACTTTGTTACGCGATATCTAATAAAAAAGAAATAAGATGTGGCGACTCACGAGTTATCTTACATTGTAGAGATTAATCTTAATTACGTTAGATTAAGCTTTATCTGTTATAGTATAACTATTGATCATAAGCTTGCAAGAGCTTGCAAGCTTGCACAAGAATAACAAATATTTTTATCAATTAGCTAAACTGCAAAAATCTGACGAGAGGTTTTGTTTGTACATTTACTATCTTAGTCGAGGATTTACAATAAACGATGGTCAATAGAACAAAAAAATGGCTGTAAAAATGATTAAACGATTACTTGAATATACTTGATAGTATCAATCGATAAATCATGTTAAAGGCGTCTGTAAAAATGTAACCTTTTGTCTGGCCAAGAACAGAAAATTATCATGACGCATTTGTCACTATGCACAGAAGTATCGAGAAAGATCGATTTCTTTTCTTTCGAAGAACAAAAACAAGAAAACTTTCCATCTAATCTAGCATAACAGATAATTCCATTTCAAGTTACAAATCAATAACGATCATGGAATTACCAGAACTTTCTCTCGTAGATAGTCTTCGATCGAATCTTAATTAATTTCGTTATCCGATTAGTAAATTTATCGGAAGCATCGTTGAACGTAAGCTGTCAGGATCGTGATCCGGTGAGCTATGACGTCCGTCTGATGTCACGATCGAGTTTACAATTACTATTGTAGCGTAAAATGGCCGGATTCCAAACTGTTGGGGGCTCGCATTCCAACAGTAGGTGCGTCAAACGGAATTCACCGTCTATCCGTCAGATTGACGAACATCAAGGCAATGTTAATGTCGATTAGAGAGAACAAAGCAGTTCGAAGCAAGGGCAATTACGTCGGCTACCGATTCTCGCTCCGGTTAGGTCGTTGGCATCGTCCTCGAAAGATGCTCGATGCTCGGTTCATTCGGGTAGAAAGCAAAAACCGAAAATGGTTAACGAGGCGTGCTCGATTTGAACTGTTCTACGCTACTCCAAGCTGTTGATTGCGAAGCAGCGCATACCGAGAAACGTTTGTTAACAGCCAGCCAAACGTGGATCGTTAGCAATTATATTTTTTTCCTGTCGACTCGAAATTAAAGCCTTTACTTTTGCTTCCTCGTTCGACTCTAATTTAATCTCTTCCTCTCTGTCTTTCGCATTTAGCTCTTTCATTTGTCTCACTTCTCCTCTAAAATAAGAGACAAATGCTAGGAGTTGATTTCGTTACGAATATAGACGAAAATTATCAGAAGCAATGTAGATTATTCGAAATCGTTTGCCTTCTATGCAATGCGCGTTTCTCGTCGGTTTTCGATAAAATCGTACAATCATTTGCCACGCTTGCGTCGTTAGACAGCGATTCTAATAAAGGAATTCGCGAGTTAGTGTTCTAATTAGACGCTATCATCGTTGGAACGCTACTGGCAACCTGTAGCAAATGGCGACGCTTAGCCAGCCTCCGGTGTACGAATCGAGATACTAACTGCAACTGTCGTCTTGTTATTACGAAAATATCTTTCACGAACACGGCATAGTTTCAAATGCAATAATACGTGTACCCGCGTAGTTTCAGTTTCGCGTGCCGTTTTCAACCGCCACTGGGAATACGAGCAAGTTCCAACCTCGATACTGTCATTCTCTGGTCCACATACCTCAAACACTTGTGTTTCGTTCGATTTCCACCGAGCCACGATTACGTACATAGCGCTTAAATTACACGGAAAAATCGCAGGAAATGTGCGTGATAATTCCATTTTCGCACACTTTTCTCATTGTAATACTAACATCTGAAAAGAAGCGTTTCGTGTATTATAGTTGTGAGGTGGTTTATTAGACGTGTTGGGTTATTAAAGAGACGAGTGATAAAATTGTAATAGTCAGTGTATATTAAAATATACGCTCAATGCTACTGTTGAATACTAAGCTCGCTATTCAACTGTATGACTCCCTATAATAACTCGGTATAATGATTGTTTTAGAGAGTACGTTCGTCTATTTGTATCGACCGGTGGTATTATAAAAAATTCCAATGTAACTCCGGTTGACGATTCCAAATCAAAGCGATAATATTTTGTCCGGAGTTCGTTTACCTTTGAATCTAATAAACCAAAACAACGTTGACACTTCAAGGCACAAAAATATGAGTCCCTCCCGATTCGAGTCTTCCATTGAATCATGTGCCGCTACAATTGAAAAAGGAAACAATGTATGAAACCCCAAAAAAAAGATGATAATAAATTCAGAAGGTTTGCAGAAAAAAACCAAGAATATTAAAAGACACAAAAATGCCAACGAAAGGCAAACGAAGAGTGTCTTCTCCGTTTTAAAATTACTCCCTTGTAAGAAAAAGCAGAAACGTGATGTACTTTGCCTGTGGTCTTCGCATCTATCGTGGATAAACTTGATACTTTAAAATATTTAAAAAAAGGTATGGTTCTTTATTACAATGGTGGAAAGCACAGCGTGTGCTGGAGGCTTCCATGAAAATCCGTTTAACCTAAATGAGTTTACGACGTAGAGAAATAAGGAGCGAGGGTTTCGTGACGGCGGAATCGTTAGATCACCACGAGGCTAACCTAATTTCGGCCTTTTAAAGGCTGCAGACGATTTGCATAAACGTTCAGACGCGGTTGAAGTTTCCGCGTGAAAGAAAATCGCGATCGATTATCCGAGCCGGGTCGTTACACGGCGATAATTTTGCGGCCAAAGGGAAATGAAAGAAAATTAGTTTCACGTGAAAAAGGAGAAAATAAGAATCGTAAGTTTTAGACTTCGCGTTACTAAGTTCTTTAGAATTCGTGTCTCTTGTTAACAAATTTCCAATTATATTTCTTAATCACAGTTTCGGTAAACGAACGTTTCTAACCGATTCTACTGCAAGATATCGGTATACATTCTCAGCTAAATATACTTTGCGATCTCCTTAATCGAATCAAAGGAAATTCGATTGAATGTTTGAGAAACGAGCACGGTTAACGTCAAAAGCAACACGGCTGCGTTTCCTTGCAATCTTTACCAGAAGCAGGAAAAAGAGTTGGAAAAATACTCGAGGTGCTTCTGCTTGAGCTGTCTTCCTTTTCTTCGCTGATTCGTTCGTCTTCGCGAAACGTTTGAACAGAAACCTCTCGAGAGTCCGAAGTTCGGAATCGGATTCACGGAAAAAGCTTGCCGCGCGATTTTCATTCTTCTACCCTTTCCGGCTAGCGGTTTCCGAAAGCAAACTACTGTCGACGACGGAGATCAGAGGGCTTCGCAAGATAGATAAAGTTGTGTGATCAAGAAGTAGTTGTTGTTAACACGCAAACATCCCTTTAACTCGATCCGAGCAAAGAATCGGCTGCTTTCATGGATTTTCCTTTTTTCGATGAAACTCCTCTGTTAACTTTGGCCGGGGGCCTGAGTAAAAACGCCAGCTAGCTAGCTTTCTGAAGCCACGTTTCAAAAATAACAACCGAGAATCTTGTTTAAATTGAATTTTCTAAAAAGTCTTTCTAAGTAATTAGCACCTGATTAACGAGAACTTAACACGTTGTTACTACAGTATTTATTTTTGTGCCAGAAAAACCTAGAGCAATATACATAGATCACTCGCTGATGATAAGAGATAACGAGCGAAAGTTAAGAGAACCGTATTAAAAAGTTAGCGCGCTGCGATATTTCCTCGAACGGCGTTCCATTCGTTTTTATAGCTGGAATATCCGCTCGCCATTGTTATGAATTGATTCGCAATATTGATTAAATAGTCGGTAAACTTTGATAAATAGGGTAATACATGTTTAATACCGAGAATGAAGCGGAAATATAAATGCATACACAATGCTTAATAAAATATGCAACGCGTTATCCATATGTTGCCGGACATATCCGATTAATCGCTATGAAATCTGCTAAATTTATGAGACAAACGTTTATTAATGAAACGTTCGATGTCAAAATTGGTAAACCAACAAATAAAAGACGGGACGAGCAATGTTTTCAGAGAGAAACATTTCCAATGATTTATTTATCTGTGTCATGAAATATTTCGAAATTGCCATTGTAACAAGACTATCTCGTATAAGGCTAATTTCCATTATCGAGTTTATATTGATAAATTTTGAAACAAATCCGAAAATGGGTATAGAAACTACAGAGTATCTAGTTACGTATGTAGTAGTATGTTATGTTCGTAAAATATTTGCACTAAACAGTGTAACTTCTATGTAGATTTTCAAATTTACGGATTTGTCCAATGTAATCAGAAACAGTCTTTTGTTCTTTCTACTAGAGAATAAAATCTTAATAATCGATCGATTCCGGCTTCTTCTTCGTACGAGAAACAGTATTTGTCGAAATACTTAGTATCAAAATATATGGATAGAAATTTGACGTAGAATACGCGTGTCTATTGTCAAAAATGCTACCAACTTTTCGAATAACCTAACGTTTGAACGCTGACCATAGAAAACTTATGCGTCTATTGTACGCGTTTTATAAAACATTTTGAAATGGCTCTTTCAACCCTACAAAAGATAATAAAAAAAATGTAAAAGAGAGAAAGAGTATCCAAAAAAGTTATTAGCTCACAAATACAGGAACAAAAGGAACTATAAAAAAAAGTAGTTCGTCGATACGCGGTAGAATAGAAATAAAAGAGACGGATGACATGAGAACGACACGATACACGTGCAGTAGTCGGGTTCTCTACGAGTCAACTACAGGCACCGAAGAAATTAATCGAATTCTGCGGAAACATTAACCTAAGGAGGCAGAAGCGAAATGGCGAGGGGAGCGAGCAATGCTTTCGAGGCGGATCCCGCAAAGCAGGCCTCCGCGTCTCCCGCAGTTTTAATGAAAACTGTCTGGGATTAATTAATTTGCGATAAAAGAGAAGAAGCCTCCCCCGTGATGAAGTGCGCTTTATACAACGGCGCGGCGTAGCCCAGAACTCGTAACGACCATTTATTGTTCAAGTTGGAAGATCCTTAATGGTTGGCGCAATTAGCGATACCGATGGTGCGTGACACTTACACGTGGCGAAACTCAGCCTTCGGTAGGCTGGTTAAAGCTCGAAAAAAAAAAAAGGAAAAAAATAGTGGCCGATGATCGATTTAACTAGGCTTGTCCTAGTCTCTACTCGTCAAGTGGACCAGCCAGCGTCCAACGATACACGCGCGTACAGGCTTAACGGTAACAATTGATGTCGATGGGATCGATCGATCGATGGATCGCCGGCACGATAATTACGGAGATTGGACGCGATGAATATAGCAGCAGAAAATAGTCGACTGCCAGAGAACAATGCTCGTTTCATTCTCAGCCTCTGATGTTTGCAGCTGGTCGACTCGATAGCTTGGCCATGAATTATTCGCAATTTTTTAGTGGTACAACTTGGCCGTCGATAACGTATCGCCCACTCGATCGGTGAGCGATACAGCAGTTAATATTCCGTTACCGTTCCCTTTTCTCGATCGAGTTAAATTGCTGAACATTACTCTTCAACTTGATCAGCCAATGGCTCGTAAAGTACAATAAAACTTTTCAATTTCTAAGTTGCAGAGGATATGCGTCAACCGGCACGCGTAATTCTGAAAAGAGAAGGGTGAATTTGAATTATGCGAAGATATAAATACAGCGCGTGGCTCGGCTCAATAAACTTCTTTTCTTTATAGTTACATTTTTCTTGTTTGCATATTAAATAACGCACGACTTGGCCAGGCGCTAATCTCCGCTTACACCGGTAGAATTCTTAATGATCGTGTGTCGGCTTCTGTCGGTGGAATTGCACGTATTTCGAGCATGAGGGTCGCGCGACTCTAAAGCGTTATTTATGCGAGTGGTAAAAAGCTAGGCGGGAGCGAATCACCAACGAGAATCTTTCCAATTAAAAGTACCTTTAAGTTGGAACTTTGAATTGCGAGAGCTTTAGCCCCGTTGCGATAACGAAGAATTCATTCATCACGAAAATAGAAGAATTTTTATCAAGGTAAGTCGTGCTTTGCATCCCTCCAAGTTTCAATTCAATGGGATTTTCGACTCGTGCGAACTTCCTCTTATTTCAGTCCTTGAAATTGTTCCTTCTTCTCTGAGTTCTCGTTGAAGTTTCACTTGAACGCGACATTGATCGCGTCAGGATCTTACCGATAAAAACTTCTGTCGATGCTACTTCCGGCAGGGCTACTTTAAAAGTAAACAAAATGTACACGCTACCCTCTTATTCCATGTTCCAAGTTTGCCACAAGAGTCGCAATCGCGTAAGCGATATTTTTATCCTCGCAAAGAATTGATATCTCGACGTAGAAGTCCTTGAGCACTTACCCTTTTTGATCAGGATGTGATTCGACTATGAGTTTATGCAAGACAAGATTTCCGATTATTTTATTCTTTACGATTATTTTATTTTTTATTTTACGATTAAATCGAGTTTCACAACTTCGTATGCAATTAGGAAATTATCGTTAGTAATTGTCGAAACTCGTGGAATTATTTCTAACCAGAATTCGTATCATGGATATTGCACAGTTAACACGGTTTAATATTCTCCTTAAAATTCGAAGTAGCGAGTTTGCATTTCTTTCGCAATACGTGTAAACCTGGAATTGCGTTCTCACGAGATAAAGAGGAATGTAGAGCGCGGTAACTTCCCCGCAAAAGGTGGAAAAGTAACGAGTTCAAATACATTTCGAATATGCAAACTGCAGCCGCGAAACAATGGCTGCGTAAGCTTTGAATTCGGGAAACCGGAGGCTCATAACAGGAAGCAAACTCGAGGTTAGAGTCTTCGGGTCGCTAGACCAGCCGGAACCGCACATTCTGAATGCAAAACACCCTCCACCTCCTTCTACTCCCACTGAATAGATCCGCATTCTTATTCTCTGTTTCGTTTAACAGCGATCGTAAACTGTGCATTCTCATTCTGAATATTCCCAGGTTTGTTCGCTGGGTGTTTGCGGATTAGCCGTATATGCACTTTGTAACTAAAAATTAATACGTATTCATAATAAAATAACTAGAAACCTGACTAACTTGTAAAGAGAATAAACGTTCGTTATAAATATGCAAATAGGCTCGCTCTGGCTCGATACGAACGATGAAAAATGTTCTCGACAAAAACGTTATTGTTTCAAGTTTATTGTATCATTGAGAAGGGAATATTATGCAAATGATCCTTTTGTGCAAGGAAGTGTTATGATATTCTTTAAATCGTAGCTGGATCGTTCATGATCACGATATTTTATGCGAGTCAAACCTCGTATTTTTCTAGGAACGTTTGCAGCCAGCTTTGTCGGGCTGTGAATACGACGAACAAAAGATCGGGCTGCACCCAGAGATTTATGAGATTCGCGTAACGGTGACAGTTACAAAAATAATTCCCGAGACAGAGCGAAATACGGCCCGTTCGTGTGTCCATGACAGATTCGAGCTCCGTGCAAATATTGACCGTATTCGTGTAACGTTCGACTTTTTCGCTTAACTTTTTACTCGTGCCCACGTACAGCATCAAAAATAGTTCACGCAGACCAGCCGCTAGTTTCCGATGTTAGAGGAATTACGATTTAAATGAAACAAGTTTTTGGATCAACTTAACAAATCGCCATCCGGCTGGAACTGGAAGCTATACCGAAACGGATAAATATTTTCGTATGAGGAACAATTGGAAACGGGCAGAGGGCAGCGACGGAAACTATAAAGCAATGGCTACTAATTTAATACAGACACGGCAGAGTAGAACCGCGATAGCACGACACTGAGGCGGAACAGTAAAGTGGCTCTGGAGGCTCGTAATGGCTATGCAAACTATACCTACAGTTTACAAGGGGAAATTTAATTCCAGCCGACGGCTTACCAAGATGCTATAGCATCCTTTATTAATCCAACCTTGCAATTCATACCTCGTGAATAATTAGCCGTTGTTTTGTTAATCGTTCCGCGCTGATGGCGTTCTCTTGCTGAATTACGGCCGTCAAACTTTTCTAAACTTGATCAATGTACGCAGCAGAAGCACCTAACGTGGCATACTCGAGACGTTGTTTCGCCGTATGCTTGTTGAGATTCAAATTTGTCTCTTTCATAGACTGAAAGATCGAAAATATTTGAAACCATGACATTACAGCGACATGAAATATCTGATACAGCAAGAAATCTTGAGGATGAACAAATAATTATTCGAATGTTTTATCATTTGATTACACCGTCAAAGAGTTAATTTCATACTTGTCACGATAACGCACGACGATGAATCGGTAAAGCTAATCTAATCTAAAATCAGTCTCTCGTCAATTTTCACGAACTTTCGCATGATCGCGCAACCCTTTTCTGCCTTTGCGAAATAATGAAACGTTGAATCGTCTTCGATGCGAAATCGGTCCTTGCAATTAAATTAGAACTCGGGAAGAATTTTAAAAGGAGTTCAAACACGAACTGATCTTTCGATAATAATTCGAATAATCGCTCCCTGTCCGACTTGTTAAAATTCCTTGGTATCATTTGCCACCGTCGATGAGTTCTTTAATTGCGCGCCGAATGAGATTCAATTGTGAGAAGACGAGCACGAACCGTTCGAGTTTCACGTCTGAAGCTATAAAACGGTTAATAAAGCTAGCGCATACCGGTTATCCATTATTTTACAGCGCTCCAGATTCGGTGGGGGCTTCGAAAGAGTGCTGGCGCAGGCTGGTCGGATTATATAACCCCATAAACCCTTTGTAGAGGGTTACCAGAACGCCAGCTGGGTAATCAAAGTCTAATACGAACCAGCCATATATCATACCAGGGATTATTTCGAGTGAGGCATCGGAGATGATGTTAGGATCAATATAGATCCTTACGAAAGTCGAACACGAGCTTCGTTTTAAACTTATTAAAATAGAACTTTGTGTCCTATATTAATGTCATAATTGAATTCAGCGTAATAACGTGATATATACGAGAGAAGCAAAGTTCGTCAAGAACAAGTACACGGTCGTTTCTCCAGTTACGTATCGGCTATCCGTTTTTGCCGCGTAAAGGATCTAGGCCAAACGAAGTGGCTCAAGACATCGCCAAAGGTAAAACCACCGTACGATCAGAGTAAGAGCTTTAATCCGCCAAGTATTCTCCAACGTCTCGTGAGAACGTCGGCGGGTCGGCGGACGCAGCGAGGTTTCACTAATATTAACTAATTAGTTGGCCAGTGCGAGAAGAATTTTCCAACTGGGCTGAGAGAATTTTTTCTCGCGCCGACTTTCGGGAGTTTGGCTCCATGGCACTCGTAAATCTCGCGACCGTGGCTCGCATATAAATTAAAGACATGCAGTGCGTATCGCTACGAGCCGCCGCTGTGGCTCTTCGCAATTTGCATTTCCGTGTCATACCTGGAAACATATGGCGCCGATAACGCTTCTTATATCCACGCTGATAACTTATTCGTTGAAATCACATCTATCATAAAAATCGACGGTGAACGCATTCGGGAATGTCAAGAATCTAATGGGAACGTTAATGATAACCCAGTTAAAGAAAATGTAGCGAGCAAAAGTTCTAGAAAATACAGTTGGTTGTAACGACAGAATAAAACGCTTGGAGATGGATTTGAGATTGCGAGAGTTAATGATTTTTTGGCGAACGCTTGACAGACATCAGTTAGATAGACATCAGACGCAGTTAACGATGATTTCGCAGATCTACTTGGAAGATTGTAGTTTGACGATTTTCAGCTATTCTTTAAGTTAGATTTGCCTGTGATAATTGGGGAAAGTTTTTGATCATTTTCGGAGAATCTTAAAAACGGGCTCGCAAATTGTAAGATTTTCTCGAAGAGGAGACTGTTGTTGTTTATTCGACATTTTTAATTCTAAACCTTAAAAATATTACCCAATTGTTTTAAACGAAGTAATCGCCATGATGCGTGTCCTGGTTTCTCTATCATTTAACACGCTTTGTACGTGCCGGTTAATTTTTCGATGCGTCGTTAATTTGAACGATGAATCCAATAACAGCGAGCGCGGAGATCAGAAGACAGACGGTAATAACTCTAATTAATCGTTTTTAATTGAATAATAACGTGGGCCGCTTTGAGATCAATAACGCATCGCGGGATATTTAAATTTTCACGCGAATGAAGCGTACCGGATGAAAATCGACTCGTGTCAAAGAATATCTCAAAACTCGTTTATTCGTTGCCCGATGTACATCGCGTGCATCGTTTAATTTCAGAGAATGAATTAAATTTTTGTCAGGTTTCGAAAATCCAACAGCTCAAAACGATGAAAGCTACTTGTGAAATTGATCGATTGCTCGGCTAAATGTTCGAGTCCTTAATCACGGTGTTGATCTTAATAGAAGTTACACGATAAGAGTCGAGCCGCTTTTAGTACCACGATTAATTAATAAATCCCGTCAAGGTTAACGATGATTGAATCTACCTTTCATCGAGCCTTCTTGCGCTCCTCGCACGTAACCGTGATTTGCATTTTCTGGAATAGCTCTCTTACTCCTGGAGCAAGAATTCTAAATTAAGAACATCAGCCCTATAAATCTGGAAAATAATTTCAAGAAGGAATTTATCGAAATCGCAGGGAAAAATTTCATTTGGCTCGGTCCTTCGCTATTTTTGCTATCTTTAGAAATAAAAATATTTTTCTTTCCGCGGCCGTGATTCTAGATTGAAAAAGCAACGAAAAATTGAAAATGTTAATCCTGGATTTTGTATGAGTTTAAAGGAAAAAGGCGAGGCAAGAATTTGACAGATGAATAAAATGGAAAAATATTTTTTTTGTCTAAAATGCGGGATTAGTAGCACCGTTGAAATGTAGCGATCGATAACGCGTCTGCGGGTTTAAATTAACCTGTATACGAGCATCAAGCATCCGCATTTTTACCCGCGTCTCGTTAACGAGATCAAAGGGATACGGTACGATAATGATTTTCGTAATTTTCATTCATGAACGAACCAGAGAACGAGTCTATCCTCCACGAAACCCTGGATTATTATCGGATGAGGTGTTAGATTTTTCTCGTGAATCCAATTTTTAATGGGAAAATGTAAATGTTCAACTGAAATATTCGATTAACGTTGAATATTGAGAAATGTTTTAATCGTTATATATTCCGCTGCTACATTCAAATGAATGTCTAGAAAATCTTAATCAAATCTAAATCGTGTATTACCAAAGATAGACTAAAAAATAAGTTTTAACAAAACCAAAGTTTAAATTAACTTAGCAATTTCTATTCTTAGTAGTTTTACTACAAAATCTAATAATGAAGTTAATTACCACGAAAAATTCATTTAAATTAATATAGATCCAAATTTATTTCACAGTTTCTTTAAATTCCTTATATCGATTGGTTTAAACATAAGAAAGTAACACGATAAAAGTCATTGCAAAAATACAGCGGCAGATTCTAAGGACTCTCGTCTCGATATTTTTATTCGACCTATCATCACGCGCAAGCTCGATGAAAACACGTTATCGCAGCAGAAATCGGACGATTTCCGGTTCGGTGCTTACGCCGCCCGTATATAAAAGACTCGAGCCGGATGTTTCACGGATGTTTTTTCATGCGGAACGGAAGGGTAGTCGTGAGCCGAGGTCTCGACTTCGCCTGGATGTAGTTTTTCCCCTCGTTCCTCCTTCTTTTTTTTTTTTTTTTTGTTTTTTGTGAAAGAGGCCTTCCCCCGTGAAGTTGAAGAGGAGATCGTTTGCTGCGGAGATAAGCAACGTGCAAGGAAACAACCACGCTCACGATAGACGTCCGAGCATCGTGCGTTTATCGCGACCTAAATCTGAAATGAAACCGGATGCTAGGAAACACAGACCGGCCATTTTTTTCGTTAGTAATGCTCGCCACTGCGAAGACACCGACGGAACAAGAGTAACCCACGCGACCACCTGATCTCGCCTGTTCATAGAAACAGATCCTCTGCTCGTGGCAGGCTGTGATGGACCACCCGCAGCCAGCTTGAAATCATACTGAAACGGTTGAAAGGCTGTGCATTTAGGGACGCTCTTTCAGGATTGTTTGAAAGCTTGAAAAGGATTTTTGGCGAAGAATGTCTCAGCTATGAGGGCAATGCAGTGTTTATAATTTCGTGCCTCTGTTTTATACGTCCTTTCACGACAAGTTGAATTTACACTGGACTTCTTGAAATTCTTGACAAATACCTACAGTTTCTTTTTTCTTTTAATGGTGCATAGATCATGAAGCAGTTCTTAATTCTCGTAATAATATCCGAAATTTCCGACGTTGTTCCAGATCGTTATGCTGAGTTCGCGGAAATTTTACGACAACTGATCAAGCAGCAAGTGTTAGTGCTATGGAACAAAATATTTTAAATGAGAGTGTAAAAAAGAATTCCTATTGACATAAAGATAACTGGAAAATCACGTTCTTGGCGTTAAATTTTAACCTCCATAGCTCGTATCACTCTCATAAAGCAGAAGAAAGTATTAGGTTGTCCGAAAAGTGTCTTTCTTTCTTTTACAACAACGCATCTTTATACAAACATGAAACCTAATCTGTCGAACGTTGTGATCTTTATTTTAATAGAACAAAACGGATCATACGTAATTCGATAAAATAATATAAAACGAAAAATGTTGTGCATCCATTATTTTCTTATAAAACGAAAGGAACTTTTCGGGCGACTTAATACATAGACCACTCCATTTTCAATGATCCCGATCTTAATCATATGTTATCAAAACACATTTGCGGAGGCAGCGTTGCAGCGTAGTAAAAATGGAACTTTGAAAATTTCGCCATGCAAATTCATAAAATCGGAACGTTTTTTGGCAAACTATGGAAAAGCATAGGCAGCAGTATGCCATAAGGATTCCGAATCTTATTCAGAGGAAAAGTTCGTGAGCAGAGACGATGCGAACTTCTAATGAGCGTGAATTTTTCGACCACAACGCCGGGTGACGTGTCATTAGTGTTAAACGAGCGCAAATAAAAAGAGGGCACCGTATTTCTCGGACGAATTTAGTATATAGAGAACGAAGAGGTTGAACGTTACGAGACTAGGACGCGCGTTAAGCAGAAGCAACCTTGCTATACCGAGTAATTAACATGTGCGAATTGAAACATACTGTTCAACACACGACGGAAGGAAGAAATTCTATGAAAAAAAGAACATTTTCCTTGCGTCTCATTTAACAGCTCGCCCGAAATTTTCTTCGGCGGTATTCGCCACTTTTACCCACGCGTACCAGGTATAAAAGTTTAAATTACAAATCGTCCGGTGGAAGTTTTAATTAAAACGCGCTTAAATTGCGCTCGCATGAAATAAATTTTTGTGCTTTAATCCGACACTGACCACGTTCACATTATAAATTAGTTCGTGCTCGCAAAACAATTGCAATATAATCGCGTTAATTATTCGGCTCTCGGTCGCTCTTTGCTAGTCGCAGAATTCAATATTTCTCGGCTTGACGGTGTACGAGTTTTATGATAACCCGTTCACTCCACCTGCATCTCTCTCCTGTTCTTAACTTTATCGCGCCTGCAATATTCCTTTTTCTTCCACTGACGTAGAAGAAAGAAAAGACCTTCGACAATTTCGACGCAGTTGCTCGTAGAACTTTCAAATGTTCGCTTCTTTTCCGAATCAATGAATACAGATTGAGCTTCCGCTGTGTAAATAACTTCATAGACGTTAGACTTCATAGAAGGAAGAGGTAATTTCTGCCAGAGTGTATCAAAGATACGTCTGGTCGAAATCGAATCACGAACGGGCAAAGGATTCCAACGAAGGCCATCCTGTTTCGAAAATCCCTTTCAATCTAACTGGGAATCTCGGATACCGAGAATCCCTTCGTCGTGAAACAATCCTGTTCGCTTCTAACGACGATCCTTCGCCGTCGGGGATATTTCTTTTCCCGCGAGTAAAGTCCTTCCCATTATACCGAAACGTTCCTATTGGATCGTCAACTGCTGAAGGAAAAGCTGGCAAACACGGGAATTATCGAATTATAACGACGAAGGTATAAAAAGGGTGGATAACGAGGCAGGCTGAACTACCGGAATCTCTCAGCCAGAAAAAAGCGACGGTTAATTGGATTGTGCACCTCGTCGATGCTTGATCCTTCGAAACGACTGATCGCCGCTAGAATCGATAAAAACGTAGCTTCGTGTTTTGTGAAATACGACTGTTCCCTTTAAAAGCGCTTCTATTGCGAGTTACGCGAAGAAACGTGATTTCACGAAATTATAAGTTAACTTGCAGAGAAAGATGCATCGAACCTCGTTTTACGTTATTTTCCACCATATGAACTTCGGTTGTAAGAATTATTACGTCCATGAGTTTGATAAATGGAATTTTACTGTACTTACAACAACCTCCTCATTAAATTCTTCTTTACATCGGCCAACAATGCAATCCCTATATAAACGAGTGTTGAATACAGTTTCTTCAGACTTCGTGGCGAGCTTGCTCGAACGGCTGCAGAAAAGATTATTTCTAGCATCGGAGTGGTCAATGGGAAAGCGGTCGGATCCTTAGAAATTTACTGGACAAGGATTCGACGTCGTCGGACTTAGGAAGTTTCGATGGATAGCTGCAGTACCCTGGTTCCCCTGTTGCACTGTAAAATCGCGTCGGAGTGTACGTAATCCATCGAGATTGCGGGTCCGTCTCGGATTTACGAGAGAACGAACGCGGCAGAGAGAGATGGAAGAAAGATGAGATACTGGTTCCACACTGTGTGGCGTTTCTGCTTTTACAAGCAGATTGGATCCGGTCCTTCCAGGATTTCACGCCTGCCTAGTCAGGATCGCGAGACGCTACTAGTCCTGTTTCTTAAGCCCGAGCTTTCACTCCCGGTTACGAACACCTTCCGGGGAAAGTTGAGAAAATTTCCGCCAATCGTAAAGAAGACGAATACATCCTGATCAGAAGTGAATACGGATCGCAAAGATGCCGCTCGAGAAGAAAACTTGCTGAAACCTTTTTTCTAGATGCTGCATCTAATACCAGTTCGTCTTTCGAGAAACAAACGAGATGAACGTGTGGTTCCTCGTGAACTTTCATTCTATCGACTTATTTCACCGAGAGCTAACATCTTTTTCGTGATTAGAATCGGGCAGCAAACATGTCGATGCGAAAATCTGGAAGTAGATTGAGAAGCAAGAAATAGAAAGATCTGTGTGTATATTCCTCGCACGTAGATCAACAGCCTCTGTTCAACCATAAATAACTTGACTGGAAATATAAATGTTTTTCACGGATTTATAACAGCATTCAAAATCTCCATTTCATTGTCAGTTATACGAAACTGTATTTCCAGACGATATCGTATTATAATCATTGAAATTCATTGTTATTCGTTACTCATTGAAATTCATCTAGACCGAGGAAACATATTGTAGTAATATAAAGTATGAAAAATTATTGCCTTTATTACTTTGTATTATTCCATTTTTACATATTTGATATCATTGATTGATTTCATACGATCGACGTGCGATAGAATCAACGAGGCTTGCTTCGATTCGTTCGTTCAGTTAGTAAAAATAATTAAAATAACTTGGAAGAATTGTGCTGGAATACTCGCTAATTTTATTAGTTATAGCACGTCCGCCATGACGCGGTATGAGAGTTGAATCCCCAATGAAATTAAGCATTCATTCGACCGAGCTACAAGCTGCAGCCCCGCTGTGTTACGGTTTCCATGGTATCTATCAAATTCCGTTAAACTATTTCGAAAGTATCTTTTGAGAGATCATCGGCCTCGTAAATCGACCATACTATTCAGTGGGATTATTTAAGACTTGTATCAAACACAGATAGCCGGAATTACGAATGTGTATGTTCTTAATGTGTCGGAGAATAGGAACCGCTATTGGCAATGGTATGTACATGTATTTGGCATTGGTTCTCAAGGTAGCCACGTTAGAGACATTGTGCAGGGAGAAATCGGATATAGTGTAAATCAGGATCCTCGATCCTACCGCTGATATTCCTACAACTTCTTCCAATCTTTGCGTGTATCGCTGTTATTCAAACTCCATCCCTGAAAGCCGCGATCTTTCACCAGAAACCTGATCAATACGAATTCTCACTATTCCGTGTATTTTTCTATTACTATTTTTTATTTACACCATCTCCTATTTTTTTGAAATATTATTTTACTACGCGATCATTCACTAGAAATCTGATCAATACGAATTCTCACTATTCCGTGTATTTTTCTATTACTATTTTTTATATACATCATCTCCTGTTTTTTGAAATATTATTTTACTACGCTTACTATCTTTTTACTAACAGATTCAATCTAAAAAGCATTTTTAAATATTCAAATGTTCGTAATCCATTTTCCGATTTTCTGTTTACTAAACCATACATATTTGCTTTATATTTATGATCCCTGTCTAACATTTCTCCTACACGTTATTTTTATCCCACATCTGTAACACCCTGCTATCGTATATTATATTTTTAACGCATTCTTTCGTATTTTTTATTTTGGTATACAATCGTAGAATTTTCAACGAAACGCGTATAAAGTTTCCAAACTTTCTACAAACTTAACACGCTACCAGCTTCATATTTGCAATATCTTTCTTCTGCGTGCATCTACAGCTCCTGTAACAGGTGTTCATGGTCCCATATTATTCTACTATTAAATCGTGTAGAACCTGTGTCGAGTGTTGGCGAGGACAGTCATTATTCAAAGCGCATCACAGACAAGGATTGTTTTCAGCGTAACACGAGGAACACGCAGTATCAACGTGTCACAATCACAAGATCGGTTGTGCAACTATGTATATCATGACACGATTATTGTGTTACCTAGTTTAACCTATCATCGTATCCACTAAAAAGCAATATCTCAAAATTGAACATTCGTCGTGTACCACGATATAACGAAATTGAAGGATTGAGAAAAAATGGAGTTGATCAGTTTGGCCTTATACGTCGATGTATTGACATTTCTTGATTGCAAACTTTAAATTTTCCTGTCAGAATACGATTAAAGTTGTATCAATAAACGTAAGACAGAAGTTCCTATGAATATTTTATGGAACGAGAGATATCACAAGTCTGCTTACATTATTAATATATGCCCGAAGACACGTTGGAAAATCGATGGAGCTGGTTACTCAGCGTTCACCTGGCTGGAAGTTAAAGAAGCACTTCTCCAGACTTGAAAATTCCAAGCTCCATTGAACCAACTACGACGAAGTCATTGTCGATCACGATTTTCTCGCGCTAACGTTGAAATCTATCTACTTTGACGAACAACAACGAACACGATTGTAACACCATTATTCAAAAACGAGAAATACAAAAGTTATTCGAAATTGGACGAAAGTAACGAATATAAAGAGAGGAGTAACTGGATGAAACAGTTAACTTGAAAGTTTCAATGGAAAATTCCATTATTCTGTAATTAGCGTAAAATATTCGCATAAAACATGTGAACCGAAAGTTATGCAATTTCCATTTTATACGTTTCAAATTTGTATTTCATTCGTATTTGAAATAATATTTGCACGAAGTGTATTCAGTCGTAAACCGTGTTCTTGCATAACGTTGAAACCTAGAAAAAGTAGGATGTATGTTAAGATAAAAGGAAAAAATTACACGGGATGCTTTTTCTACGTTTGAATGTCTTTTCTGTAGGGAAATTAACGACCGGTTGGCAGCGAAATAAAATTGCATGCGCACGACGTCGATAAAATCGAACTTTCTTCCGAGAACGACGCTATTGCAACTTGCAATATACCAACCTACTTCGTCTACTAATTGCCTTTAAAATTCTCTAATTATCGGTAATAAAATCTTTTCCACGTCGGAGATTCTTTCCTCGTCTTCGGCATACTAATTCTGTAGCAGGAGCCTTTTTATAAGATCAACGAGGTTAAACGTTCTTTGAAGACATCGGCCACTTTTCTTTTCTTGTCGAGTTACATCCTGTTCCTGGTGGTCGATACAAGGTTGAAAGTTCACAAAACAGGATATTAGCTGCTCGTTTTACGCCACGAAACAATCGAGCAAAAAGGAAAAAAAAAGAGAACATTAACGAAGAATGAGATATACGTGGTTTAATGTTTGAAAAAGCTATATTACTTCTTCCGTGGCAAACTTTAAGAGCCATAATCCTTCGAACAACATAAATAAAAGCCTACGTCTGACTAATGACGGTTTTACTACTAGCAGCTCTAGCAAGATTTTGCGTGTCTCGGCAAGTTTTTTCCGAAACGGGAAGAAAAGAAAGGGGTGATATCGAACCGAAGGAGTCGTAACTCGACGATAAAACACGACGAGGATGCTCCAAACTTTTTGTTTTCCGAAGAAAATACGGGATCGATCGAGAGTTCCGCGCCGTAAAGTACGAATCATTTCTTCGAATGCTGATAAATGCTTCTCCCGGCGACAGTTTTAATTCGCCTTTTCCCAAGTTCCGGTCTCCCTAAGGGGAGTGATTTTTTTATTTATCCTTAGCTAACGACGTTCGCCATGACGAAGCGGACTCGAGAGGAATCAAGAAACTGTTCTCGTCTTCGCGCGCGTTGCACTTGGAACAATTAATTTAACGTTCTTTCCTTTCTGCCACAGCCACTAGCTTTTTTCATCCTCTCCAAAAGGAACAAAAAATTTTTCAATTAACAGTATTAATCTACGCTAAATGTAATTTCCTAAGTAAATTCTGTCGTTAACGTGGAACGTGCGCGTACGGTATAGCTCTGAAAAATTCTTACGTAGCACGATCGTTTTTTCGGTTTAAATTATTCATACAAGAATTCCTCTTTCCTCGAAATCGACGTTCCCTTTCCTTTTCAATTATCTCGCGAATTACCCATCGGGTTGTTAATTTTTCAAGAAACACAGAACCAACGGTTACTCGCCTTCTCTCGTTTCATCTCGAATCGATTTCGAACCTGTTACAGAGCTCACAGCAGTGCCCAAGAAAGATCGCCTTTCCAATAGACTATCTTCTCTCTTCTGGTATCCCTCTCTTCTTATTAAGCAGAATACACAAATTTTTTTTCCCGTGCGGTAAAGAGATTCGCGTATGTACTTGGTGCCTGCGTCGGCCCTTTGAAGAATCCCGAGCAGCTTTTCCATGAATGCCGCGACCAGCACGGGTGGCTAACGAAAGGAATATTTTCTATAATTCCGCGCGGCGTTTCCTCCCGATGGAATTCACCGCGTCTGACGAGTGCCTCGTGTTCTAAGAATATCAAAGGCAGCTGTTCCCCGACCTCAAAGACCGTATAGCAATGCTCCTTCTCAATTTCCAACGGTGCTCGGGATCTACGTTTAGTCCTTGAACTTGTTTCAAAACTGTTAATCCTTTCGAACGCGTGGAATGTATTTTCCAAGTTCAATCGTTCTTGATTTTTCTCTTATTTCGAGCCATAGTATAATATCTCCCTCACTTCAATTGTATCACGAAATTAGAATCACCGTGTACATCGTTTCCACGATAATTAACATATTATCCTATGGTAGAATTTCTTTCACGGAGGACCGACTATAAGCATCGAAACAAGGCAATATTTCGCAATTTTCGTGGAATCATCGTGTTCCTAGAGATCTTTGACTCGATCCTAGAATAGCGTAGTTTGAGCCAGAACATGGAAATAGAAGGGAGAAATAAGGCACGTTTACTTGTTAGAAATCTGCGTCACAAACGGCAGGTTCTCGACTATCGTCGTGTCTAGAGACTTCAACCTAATTATCGTGCAGGCAGCGAGGTTGAAATTCCGGCAAGAAACCCTCGAAACTCGGCGGTACAAATTTTCATTGTCATCATTATAAATTCAGAGTCGTAATGTTCCGGCACAGTTTCGAGGATTTCGAGGAACTGCACCGGCAAAATGAATATGATTAGCTTTAATTTTATGCAAAGAGGTTAAAGAGGTTACAGCCCAAATCCCCACCTCCGATTTTTCTCCATCCTGGCCTATTCTCCTTCTTTCTATCTCTTCCTTTCTCTCTCTTTCGCCTCCCCGTTCTCCCTGCCCTACCGTCGGAAAGTAAGGTTTAACTTTTAATAATCAGGCAGCTGGTATAAGCTGCTAGCTTCGTGTCGGCGTTTGTGGAAGCTGCTTTTCGCCCGCGTTATAAGGAGTCGTTGCCCTAAGAGGATAATCATGTCCAGTGGCCTGGAAAGCGTTTTTCATCATGGCTTAGCGGCGTGTCTGTGATATTGGCCCGCGGCACCGTCAACGATGCGACGAATCTTTGAAATTTCGTTTCTGAAATTAGCATAACCGGGAGTTTTTATAACACGACAGAGGCTAACACTGCATTCATTACCGTAATTTTAGATTTTAGTAATATTCTCGATCGTGAGAGAATCTAGCAGGTCAGTGTTACGACACAGAACGACGATTAATCACTTTGAGACATGTCCGGGGCTCTTTGAGTTAATTGAGATCAGGGTTGAGAGAAATAGTTGATGGATTATGACATCGCTGACGTATCTTTATAATGCACGACAGATATTTGTACAAATTCATATTTTTATAAACAAGAGCAACGAAATGGAACCAAGGGGAATATTTATTTCGTCCACTAAATGTAATAAACAGTATCGTACGTTGGACATTTTATACGTTTCTTAAGATTACGTGAATTCTGTCCATTTTCTATGAATTCGTAAATGCTTGCAGTCTGGTTATTAAAAGAAAAATGGTAGCCTGACGATATCAAGAATATCTACGCGCAATTCTACCAAAGTTCCTCCGAGTTTCGACGTCTCCATTGATATTTTACAACCACGATTCTCAATTAGAAAGAAAGTACCAAGACACGTGTCTCGAGGAACCAAAGTCCTGGAAAGGGAACCGCTCCCTTTTATTATTCCGTGACGTGTGCAGGAAAGCTGGCTCGGTCGTGCCGTGCCATTTGCATTCTCATTACCATCGTCGGTGCTATTTAAATAGGTGAACAACTGCAAGCCTCTCGGTGGCTTATTAGACGTGGCTCTTTAGTTCGTCCCGAAGTTGGCCGATTCGACGAGGAGTCGACTCCAGTGCAGCCGTGCTTTGTCGTTAAAGGACGAGTTTCGTCCGTTCATTTTCAACGAAAAGAAATGACCTGACAGCGGTAGAAAACGCGTGGAGCAATTAAACTTTTGCTTAGTACGCGTACGACGAAGTAATTTCGAGAGCGGCTAGAGATGCGCGGCTTTTTGCGGAAATTAGAGGCACTGGAAAATTGGGTAACTGACAGAGTGTGAGGTGGCAAGGGGAAGCAAGCGAAGGGAGAAATCGTTAATGTGACAAATGGGTGATTCTGTGCCGGCGTTAAGAACGATTATGGAACGACAAATTCTCAAATATTCCATTCACGCGCGATAACGGTCACACCTACTCCTTCAATTCGAGGGTTGAAAGCTTGAAAAAACTAAAAGGCTCGGACAAGAGGCAGGGTTAATTGCGCTTCCTTTCGACAGCGGTGGACCGGAGGATGGCTGGAAGATGTCGCGGGAGGGTCGAAAGGATTCTGTGGCATCCCTTTTATATTCAACGCAGCGCGCTTCATTAGCGAACGCGGTTTCGTCCGTGTACCGCAACGATTTAATCCGAACTTGCGCGCTCGCTGTCGCGCCGGAATTCAATTTTCTTGCGGTCTTAATGGACCAAAACGTTCCAGACCGCGAGTTCTACGATGGCTCGTTCCGCCAGCGCAACGACGAGAATCGATGTCCGTGATCCTGCCAGATTGGTCGAATCGTATGGATCCTGTCTAGATTACGGATCTTCTAACCCGCCAGCGGCTTGTGAGGTTTGATCGTAAAGTAATCGAGAAGCTTGCACGCGGATGTCTGTGGTCGAACCTTCCACTATATACAATGAATCAACCCTATTCATTCGGGATGCGAATCCAAGTAAAAGAGGATTGAGAATTTCGTATAGCCGATACTCCCCCGACCCACCTTTTTGCTTCTCTCTCGCGCGACTACGATCGCCATAATCATCTTGATTGGACATTTTATGAATTAATTGAAATATTGCACATTTGGACTGTTAGAATCGATAGTTTCTAACTAAGATTATAATTGTCGCTTAAATTTGTCCGACTACGTAACTGTAAGTATTGCCCAAGGATTGTAAAATTATATTTCTTCCACTTATTATGTCTTCGGAATATTATGTTTTTGAAAGAGAATAATTATCCCTTCCGTGGAAGAAGATAATTTGGATAATCGTTCATCAAGTAATACATTGTAACGATCTCGTGATAGAAATTCCTATACGCGGTTATCTAACATCATCCTGATTACATAGATGCTGTGAGTTATTTCGCGATACGGAATTCTAATAATCTATCGTTGCTGAAACTAGTTCACCGAGCATTGAGAAGTAACCGAGAAGTTTGCACGGCACTCGACGCACTCTGGATGCTGAAGTAGCAAAGATGAGCGGCGTGTATTGTGGGTAACGCTCTGGGATTCAACTGTACGGGATCAATAAGGGATAAAACGGTGGATGGTAAGAGGATCCAAGTAACAGAATATCAGGCAATTTCTATTTAAATATTGGAATCTAGTGACCTAACAAATGCAGAAGGATTTAGGATTTACGAAAACAATTTGTTGTATCGCTCAACCGACCATTATTTGTGAGTGTCTGCAAAATCGATAAAATATTTATTTAGATAGATTTATGTCAATCGATCGCATGTAGTTTCGCTAATATATTCCGCTCTCATGAATGTAAAGGATCTATCTCTGTACCCTAATTCTAATCTGTTTGGAACTTGCTCCTACAACACAAAGCCAATTCTGCTTTGCGAAACTCGAGTAATGGAAGCTCAAGTATACTTCGGTTCTTCGGGATTCACAGCTGAAATAGAAATTACAATTTGTTCCGCGGTCGCAGATTTCTATTTGCCATGCTGTTTACCATCCTTCGTCGTTGATTTTCGTAGATGTTGCTTCATAGACAAAGCTCCTTCGTTTGAAGACAAATATATTTATTTTCATTTTTTAACATAAGCTAACAAAAGGTAATTAAAATCTGTCGTGTTCTTTCCAAATGCCTTGACAAAATAATTGCACTCGTTTCCTTCGAGAGGAACATCTAGAAAAATGTTCGCTCTGCTTTGCCATCTGCACGTAGATCGATAAATTTAGTTGCAGGACAACGTTCGTAACAGCGAGATGAAGATTTACGAGTCTATGAAATACGACATATTAAAATTTACATTTTAAAAACCGTGTCAGTAGAAAATAGTCTCCGGAAAGACACAGTCGTGCCAGTATTTCCTGTCAATATTTATCAACTTCTCTACTTACACACCCATGCATGGAATTCTGAACAGATAGTAAATCTAGGTTAGATCCGCGAGTGATCTACGGACGAATCCTTTTTTCATGATACAGCGATAAACGGAAGAACATAAGATGCGCCCCACGGAAAGTATTCAATTTCATCTGGTGTATTTCGACTTGGCGAATGCAGTTTGAAGATTAAGCGTCGCTGCAACGCTTAATTAAATGCGGCACGAGTGTCTCTCGCAATGCAGCTGTGCTTGGGTTCGCAGGGAAAGCCGGCGTCCTTTATTAAACCCTGCCATATTTCGGTCCTTCCCCATACGAGGCATTTTCCACGAGAAACTAGCGACGACGAGGTTCTCTCTTCGTATCACCCCACCGCCACGACACCTGTACGCTTTTGAAGGCATTAACTGGCGAAACGAGGAAAACAGTAACACGATCATTACGATAGTCACGTGCGTAGAATCGGCGCACGTGCGTGCTACGTTTCTGATGCTTGTCGACGGTACACCAACGGAATTCTGCTTAAATTATAATCAATCTCCAGAGACTGAAAACATCAACTACACGCGTGGCGGTCATAGAAATCCACGACAACGAAGCACGCGCTTTATGGAAATCTGGTTTGAAGCGGCTCGCCGAAGACAACGAGAAAGTTAAATAGTCCTCTTTCGAGATACTTTGGCCGGAAAATTTTTACTCGAAACTGGCTGACTGAGTTGAGGCTCAGGCTTAAACTTTAAATGCTCCAGAGGCTACGTTCTTCGGAGAAGTTGCGAATCTCTCTCTCTCTCTCTCTCTCTCTCTCTCTTCAGTTACCTATTCCGCTCAGACATCTACCAATTGGAAATTAATGGCCACCGATTTATCGCCGCTCAAGATCTCTTCTATCTCGCGAGGACACGAATTCGTAATTTCTAGTGTCTACTAACAAGCCAGTTAGTCTGTGAGATCGTATAAACTTTACGAGATGCTATTCCAAGAAAGCGCACACGAATGAAGCAGGAATATCGAATCCAGCTCTGTATTTCCTGCTTCAACTCCACGCAGGCACGAATTCCAAAGAAGCACTTATATCGAATTGCAAACGACGTGAAGCATTACGAGCACGAAAGACTCACGAAAAATCATATTAATAAACAGCGCGTTGCTGCGAGTAATCAGGCTCGAGCTCGAGACCGTCGCACGCGACCGGTAATGATTAAAAATCTGCATTACGCATTAATTAAAAGCTCAAAGCCGTGGCTCGTAACGCCGAAGGAAATATTGATTTTTCTACTTCACTGCCGTTCTCTGGGCATCTAACCTGCGGTAAGCGCAACCCCTAACAAACTTGTTCTCCTTAACTAGATGTTGAACATAACCTGCAGGGAACTTACGAGTCCTGACGCTTCTGTATTTCCGAATACACCCGTCTTACACACGACCGGCCGGCTGCTATCGAACGTCTATTTGGAAATCCTGTTCAACAGTCAGCCGATCCAGTCATATTTTTCCAAACGTAGCGGGTCATTGCGCGCCTGACGACATCCGAGCCCCGAAGATTTACCACAGACATTAAATTACGACCGGCTGATCTTGGGGATCACGACTCTCTTTGTACGAATTGGAGCAAGCCAAGGTGCAGAATCCCGTGTCTGATATATGAAACTTCTGATATCCATTGGAACTGGCATCGTTATGCAAATAATAAATGAAAATATTGTACGAAATATACGTTTGGTGAAAAACGGACGAATAATTATTTAGTTCCTTTCACAATGTAACTGTAAATTAGATGAATAACTTTCTCGTTATACATGCCTAAAACAATTATACTTTCACAATCTTATAGAACTTATAGAACAAAACATTATAAAATGATAAAAATTTGAGTATCTTCTACCATTGTTTCCTAATCATTTTAAAGATTTGCTTCGTTTTCCCTAAATGGCCTAATACTTATAAACTGGACCGTATATATTCGTATTATGTGAGAACATACATATTTAGATAGTTTTTACTACGATGCACCGCAATTTTGATATGTATTCGGAGTCATAAACAGGTCTTCTTTACTCGCTGAATCAGGTTCAGTCTGAGTGTATTTGCGTAACGACGAACGGTTATACTCCACCTGGCCGTTTATGCTAGCTGGCAGCGTATTCGTCCCGAGAAGACCGTCTCGTTCTACTTGCTGTGTCAAGTGCAGCCTCGCTATATTTGTCTATTCAAGAACGGTACGATTCTACTTGCTGAAATACCCATAGTAGTGTGTATTTACTCGCGCGCTGACGAACCTATTCCGCCTCTGGAGCATGATTCAAGTTGTACATCTACAACCGGAACTTCGTTGACCAAGTCGCGCGCTGTTCTCGCCTTTTAATCTAGTTATAATCAATATTTGTCCGCGTGATAACCCTATTTTACTTCGCCGAGTAAACTCGCGTCCCAATGTCTGACTAGTAACCGACCAGTTCTACTCCCGCCTTACGCACGATTTTATCTCGTATTATTTTGCATCGCGTCATTATGCAAATGTGCGTGTGATAAAAATACTATACTGTAGCAGAAATTACACACTGCGGTTTCTAAGTTATCTTGATCATCGAACTGATCATTCCGCGGGAGCTTACGTAACGTTGTAAATGTTCTGAGAGTATTTACGTTGAACGAGGTACGCGAATAGTAGAACACAGGTATCGATTAATCGTAAATGTAATCCACTCGCAAGCATACGGAATTACGCATGAAAAAGTTCGCGTGCGTGAACAACCTCCGCTCTTTTATCAACGTTTTACTGACATTAACATTTTCTTGGAATATTTCTTCACGCACATCGGCTAACAATCTCGAACGTACGTGTTCCATTTTTCGGGTCACACGAATTACGTATGAATCAAAGAATATTGTCACGAAGCGTAGAAGTTTTCATCCAAATGGATAACGCGTATTCTTTTGGGACTCCATACAAACGATACATCGCCACATCGTGCGAAGAATCGATTATTCTAATTCAAACATGGCTCGATTCTTAGTAATTTCACCTGTTATTAAATGTATTACAAATCCCTCGTTCTCGACTTTGATACGAAGAAACACACTGCCAAGATAAAGTATAAGTGAAAAAAATCATAAAGTCCGAGGGAATATTTCATAATACGTGGCACGCGACTGAGCTATTAACCTACCATTATGGAAGAATCAACGCTCCACGTAACGTTTTGAGTTAACTGTTACGTGTACGCGAGTGAACGCCATTGAACGCGTTATAAGAGGAAGTTCTGTACCTGAGAATTTGGCTTAAGGACATAAAATTCTGATAGCCGAATTCCTGAATTTTTTCCACCTAATTATCTCTCATTTCCAACGACGTATTTTTACGGGCCGTCAAAGACAAACTAGCTCAAAGCTATTCTGCATTCCGATGATTTGTGGCAGGTACTTAGAGTGCGTGTGTGAGATTATGCAGATGCGTTGCGATGATTAGTGACTCTAAATCACGCAATTATCGGCTATCGAAGATATGATTATTAGGCGTGAGAGAGATTAGGAGTAGCAAATAGCTAACTGCTACGGTCATTATTTTATCATGTAGATAGAAATATTCAGAAATTTATAAAAGGTAGTACTGTGAGTTATACATACAATAGAAATCATTTTACATTAAATTATACTTTTGCTAACATATTTCCCGAATTGTGAATTACTCTGCATTATTTATACAACCAATAACGCATTTGTGTAGGGGCACAGCAGCAAGATCGAGTGTCGTTAAGAGAAACGATGAGAGGATTGAGACGAACCTGGACCGGAACGGCGCGATAATAATATGTGGATGACTTGGCCGCGGACGAGACGCAAGTGGCGGGACTCGGACTCGTCGCGTGGCGGACACGAGACTCGTGGTAACCGCGACGGTTTTCGTTTTATCTATTCGGTGGTGTTAGCTGCTTGCATGGCAGCACAGGAAGCGAGAAGCGCCAAGTGTCCACCGCCAGACACGATACCTGGCTGCCCTTGTTACAATTTCGAGGACGGGCTGTTCCTGGAATGTGCCGGGGCCACCGAGGAATCCCTCAGGACCGCTTTGTCCAGTGTAATACACGCCGCTGGAGGAGAAGGTACGTACTACGCGAGGCCACCATCTATGACGAGGGAATACATTAGGATAAATAAGGGATTTCGTTTCCGCCGGACGGGATTTTCTTCCCCTTTGTCCCGAGACCCGATTAAGCAAGCTTGTATTCAACACCGCACGGAATAATTACCCGAATACGTTTAGATTGTGTTCTCAATTAAGGGATCTCGAGTAACTCCTACGTTTATCTCGCTGAACTGGTTTTTATGCAAACAGATACTACGTCTCGAATAGCTTTGAATCCATTATACCACATACTCAACGTATAATCTACGTGTTTTAGTTAAATAGATCGAGTGAATTACGATAACGACTGTTCCAGGAGCGATAGTTCAATCCCTAAGCGTTTACGAGCTGGACAGAAGAGTGGAGGAACTTCGATCTATAGCTTTTCCAGCCGGATCTCAAATCAGGCATCTGCAGATATCTCATTCGGCAATTCGCGAGATAAGCGAAGATGCGTTTAAACGATTAAGCAAAAGCTTAGAATCCTTGGCGCTGGTGTCTGGACGACTTCCACACGTGCCGCAGAAGGCGATGGCAACCTTGAGTTCCCTGAAAGCTCTGGATTTAGAGGCGAATCTGGTGCACGAGCTTCCTAGTTACAGCTTCTACGGACTTTCTCTGATTAAATTAAACCTGAAGGGCAACCAGATAATAAAAATATCGGAATACGCGTTCGCAGGCTTGGAAGATACTCTGACGGATCTAAGTCTGGCTGAAAATAAAATCCGAGTATTCCCTATGACGAGTTTAAGGAGATTGGAACACCTAACGTCGCTTAGACTAGCCTGGAACGAGGTATCCGAGCTTCCAGAAGATGGATACTCGAGATTAGACGCTCTAAACTTTCTCGATCTAACCAGCAACAACTTCAAGAAGATCCCTCTCAACTGTTTTCGCTGTTGTCCGTCCCTCAAGACTCTGTCTCTCTACTATAACGCCGTCGAGTTCGTCGATAAGGACGCGTTCATATCACTGATCGATCTCGAGTCCATCGATCTAAGCCACAACAAGATTGTGTCACTGGATGTATCCACGTTCAGAGCAAACCAGAGGCTTAGGTCCATCGATCTTAGTAACAATCACATTCATTACATCCGCGGCGTGTTCTCCAAGTTACCAGAGCTGAAGGAGCTATTCCTGGCGGAGAACAACATCCTGGAAATACCCGCTGAAACGTTCGCTGGAAGTACAAGCTTATCGGTGGTGTATCTTCAACAAAATGCTATTAGGAAAATCGACGCGCGCGGTCTAGCGACGTTAAGCCACCTGACACAGCTACACTTGAGCGGCAACTACATCGAGAAAGTGCCGCGAGACTTCCTCGAGCACTGCGACAATCTCTCGACCCTGTCTCTGGATGGAAACAACATCCGCGAGTTGGAGGTGGGGACGTTCGCGAAAGCAAAGTCGTTGAGAGAGCTGCGACTGCAAGACAATCAGATTACCGAAGTAAAGAGAGGAGTTTTCGCGCCTTTACCATCGCTCTTGGAACTGCATTTACAGAATAACGCGATAACGGACATGGAAACCGGCGCTTTGAGATCCCTGCACAGCCTCCAACACGTGAATCTTCAAGGTAATCTTCTGGCGGTGTTAGGCGATGTGTTCCAAGTGTCGAACGATGTCGGACAAAATGGAAACAGCGGCAGCTCGTTGGTCTCCATACAGTTGGACAACAACGGCCTCGGTGTCCTGCACAATGACTCCTTAAGAGGCCAAGCGTCGGTCAGAATCATGTGGCTCGGCCACAACAGATTAACCCGCCTCCAAGCTCCTTTGTTCCGGGACCTGTTGCTGGTCGAGCGATTATATCTAACAAATAACTCCATCTCACGAATCGAGGACACCGCCTTTCAGCCAATGCAGGCACTCAAGTTCCTCGAGCTAAGCATGAACCGCTTAAGCCACGTGACAGTGAGAACTTTCTCGGAATTACACGAGCTGGAAGAACTTTACCTGCAAGACAATGGGCTGCGTCGCTTGGACCCTTATGCATTGACCGCTTTGAAGCGACTTCGCGTACTTGACCTGGCCAACAATCATCTGAACGTGTTGCACGACAAGATCTTCCAAGAGGGCTTACCAATCCGGACATTGAATCTAAAGAACTGTACCGTTAGCGTAATCGAAAACGGAGCGTTCAGAGGGTTGAACAACCTGTACGAATTGAACTTGGAACACAATCATCTCACTGCCTCTACGTTGGATCGTCTTGACATTCCGGGACTCAGAGTGTTGAGAATATCGTACAACAATTTTAGTCAGATCAATGGAAACTCTTTAGACGGACTACCGTCTCTTCAGCATCTGGCCATGGATTCTTCTCAACTCTACAGAATGCCACCAGAGATATTCTCGAAGAATAAGAATCTTGGTAAACTTCTGTTAAGCAACAATCTCCTCCGGATGCTACCTAGTCTGCTCTTCCTTGGTTTGGACTCGTTGAAAGAAGTAAAACTGGACGGTAACAGATTTCAAGAGATACCGTACGACGTGTTCGCGAACGCTACTACGGTTGAGTTTCTGTCATTGGCTAACAACGTGATTGTAAACGTAGACATGTCAAGATTAAACGGGTTGACCAATTTACGGGAATTGGATCTGCGTGGTAATTACATCATGACTCTTTCTGGATTCGCCGGCGTGAATCTCTCTCGATTGATATCGGTAGACCTGAGTCACAATCATCTAGCTGCTCTGCCGGCCAACTTCTTTGCCCGATCCAACTTACTTCGCAAAGTCGAATTGGCCGCTAACAAATTTCATCAGATCCCGGCGGTCGCCCTGTCCGCGCAAAATATCCCAAACTTAACCTGGTTGAATGTCACGGCCAATCCATTAGTCCGGATACACGAGATTAGTTCAAAAGCAAAGTATCCTGCTCTTCAGGAGATTCACATTTCTGGAACGAATCTGACGATCGTTACGAGCCAGGACTTCGAAGCGTTCCCAGCGTTAATGCACTTGTTCATGGGCAACAATATGATTTCGCGAGTGTCGCCGAGCGCGTTCCGCAGTTTGCTCGAACTATTAACCTTGGACTTAAGCATGAACGAGCTCGAGCTACTACCTCAGGAGAGATTAAAAGGACTGGAACACCTCAGGATACTTAATCTCACGCACAATCGCTTGAAAGAACTCGAGGATTTCCCGCCTGATCTAAAGGCCCTACAAGTGCTGGATCTCTCGTATAATCAGATCGGCGGTGTGGGTAAGAGCACGTTCCAACATCTCGAGAATCTCGCTGAACTTCATCTCTACGGGAATTGGATATCTTCCATTTCTCCGGATGCGTTCAAGCCCTTGAAGAAACTGAGAATTCTCGATCTGAGTAGGAATTATTTAGAGAATTTGCCGTTGAATGCCTTCCGACCACTGGAAACGCAAATACGGAGCCTTCGTGCAGAAGGTAATCCACTTAAATATTTTTTTCCTACTTACTCTTTTTAGTTACAGTTATTCAAAGATTTGAGACTTTCATGCTGGTATCATAGAATTTGTAAAATCTAAGGTACGAACTACGTTTCTAAGGAAGATGAGTGCGATGGTGCTAATTGCCATCGCACGATCCACTTCATATTCAGAAAAATTCAACGATAAATTCAAAGATTCTCTGAAATTCTAAAATTCTCTGGATAATTATGATTTAGATAGACGGCACGTGTCGTAAAACTAAAATTGTTATTAACATTCCCGAGGTATAGTGTAGCAACTTTACTTATACGACAGCGATATTCATCCATCTCTCGTGAAACAGCAATTATGCAAGATTAAACGTTTTTCTGAATATAGAGAACCCACTGCACTGCGGTTGCGAGTCTCAAGAGCTCTGGGAGTGGCTGCGTGATCATCAGAAGCTGGTGGGCGGTGGCGTAACACGGAATCGAGGGGGTGGATTGCGAATGAACGACATGGACAGCGGATTACTCAGGTGCCAACAGCCACCGGAATTACAAGGATTGGTGTTCCTCGAGCTGGACCCGCACGCCTTCTGTTCCGCGCCTCTCGTCTTGAAACTTGCGATTCAAGATATCCAACCGTTCTCCGTTTTGGTATCGTGGCAGAGTAGAAATCACTCGGGTATTCGCGGCTATCAAGTGGCTTACCACACAATGGAAAACATCGATGAGGTAACACCAAAACGTTGTCTTTACATAATAATAGCTAATTTATGGATCCTTGGCCTCTATGGAATTTCTCAATTTGTACAATATTCAGTGATTAATTTTCATGTGCCTCTCTTTACATCTTCGTATTTTTCTTCTCGATCATTCTATATACCTACACCTATACACGAGAATTTATATCGATTAAAAACGCATGAAATCCTGATTGACACGATCAGATTCATAGAGGTACATGATCTACGAATTATTCTCTAATATATTATGAGTATACCGTATTCTGTTAAAATATTCCAATCTTGTTAATCTTCTTTTTCTCGATAAAATTTTCAGATCCGAGCAAAGATCCTGGAGCCAAATTCGCGTTCGACGAAACTCTCGAAGCTCTCCCCAAACACTCGGTATTTGATCTGCGTATTTGGCTTGGGCAACTGGATGGGCCAACGTCTCGAAGAAGACACGATGGACCAATTTAACTTCTCGAACCACGAAACATTCGAGTCGCCGTCGGATATGCAAATGGCAGATTCGTCTACGAGTCGTTGCACCGAAGTGAAGACCCTGGAATCACCGGACGCGGTAATCAGCAGCGATGGCTCGTCGATGGGCGACGTCGGTAGTGTCAGCAGTTTCCTGACAAGACGTTTGGGTTTGATAGTCGGCTGTTGCATGGGATTCGTTGTGTTCTTGCTTCTCGTGTCCGTTCTCGGCTATCTGAAGGTGAAGAAGCAAAGAGAGACCGTGAAGAGGGAACAACCGATTCCTCCGGAGTACATTTCCTACAGGCACTTTAGCATTCAGAGCGGAGAAGCTGGACACGCAGCCAGACAGGCCAGCCAAGACGGGCAACACTCGAACTTCATCAACAGTATGGGCAACACTAACTTGAATGTATGAGACAAGTTAAAAAACTCCCGAGGCGTGGAGGTTTCGAACGTTTGAACAGATCTGGATGGTTTTTCCTCCTGGGTTCTATCGTCAAACGCGTAACCTTCCCGACTCGTGGCAGTTTTCTCCTTCTCAATCGAACTCGAACCCTTAAATCGAAGTTAAATAATCAACCGAAACGAGAAGCTCTCAAGGAAGATCGTCGACTTTGAAGCGACGAAAGGAAACTTCAGCGGAAAAGTTTGTGCCGCGTTTGTGCAAACACTAAAAGTGAACGACCTAGTTAACCGAGTATTTTATATGTGAATTTTCTACGAGTCTTAACTTTATTCGATATAGCTTTACTCGGTGGACCGTGAACGTACGTAACAGGCTCTGTACGGCAAGTGTGTTCGGTGCATCGTGGTATGCGTAGGATCGGAGAATTTCATTACGCAGCAGTCGCGTTCTCTGGACGATTTACGAGTATAAACATGGTACGCAAGGACCCATTCGGACTCGCGCGAAGCATGGTGTATTGTGTTTTCTAAATGGCTCGGCAAACCGGTCGCGTGGGTAACGGCGTAACAGCGGACAATGCGACGCGTCGTTTCGTATAACTGCGTTCTTGAATTTCCGCTAGCAACGCAGCAAGGGGCCAGTTACCCTGTCAGACAATGATGAATCGCGTAGCGGAGGTACGACACTATCGTGCGAGGATCATCGTTCGTGGATCGTTCGTACGCTGGTAACGAGACACGTTTGTACATAAGTGAACAGTTTCGAATCGTTGTAGCGAGATGAACAGCGACGTTCAAGAAGAATTCAAACAATTTAGGCGAACAATTTCAACGATTCTTCATTTAGCAAAATGTAGCTCAGTTAGGCTGAAAGCATTGATTCCGCTTGGCTCGATGTAGAAGTTAAAATCGACTCGCCAAAAAAGAAAAACGTCTTTTCGCGTTCGTGAATTAAGCAAAACATACAACGTCGGTATTGATTCTTCGAGTTCGCGACTTTTCGAGTATATCGTTGATATCGTTGTTGCATCGTGGAAACGTGCACTCGTGGAAACGAATATTTGGTACTGTGGGACTATCGCACCTCTTTGCTGTATCATAGGCTAAACGGCACGGATGTTATCAGAATATACATTGGAAATTAGGTTGCGTAATAACCAGCGAATCGTAGTTCAGGTGACAAAGAGAAACTGGGCTCTAGCGAGAATGTAACTGCGATAGGCCATGTTGCTCGTTGCGTTGAATAGAACCGGATACGGTCGATAAGTGTGTATCGTGAATGTTCGAATGCATCGTGAAAGATCTCACATGCTGTGTACTGTAACATATACATATGTCACTGTAATAAAAATGCAAATTCTTTTTTAACCAACAACTTGTTGTATGAACATCCCTTCTAAATTAATATCGCCCAAAGATATCCACTTTCCAAAGAACAAAAGATATCCAGTTATCAAAAATTTCCAAGAATAATTTTACGTTTCGAATTTTCGACGAATTTCCGACAGATAAAATAGAATAAAATATGAATTCCATAAGTAAAATAGAATGTTAAAATAAAGAATATTGAAATTATTCAAATAAATAAATATTCAAAGCAGAAAAATCGACAGAATACTCGGAACGTTTTGGATAATTGGAATCCTTAAAATAAGCCGCGTACTCCCAACTAATTTCGGTTCGCTTCTACCTCTTCAACCCGATTCTCTGTTTGTATAAATTTGTATAAATTTATTTGTTTGTATAAATTTTCCAGCGTCTCAACAGAATATTCCCTGTCCACTTTATCGTATTTCCTTGCATTAACACCTCTTGAAAATCTTAACGTGATTTTCTTTTCTTTTTCTGCTTCCCTTTTTCCAACATCTAGAAATTAATCACCGATTCGTAGTGTAATTGATAATTGTAATTTGCAAATTAATCACAATCGATCTGTCATACATACAAAGAATCAGAATTTCTGCTAGAAGATGCCAAAGACGAGAAACGTGTTGCGAAGATGTCGGATAACCGCGGTGATAGGGCGGTGGGCTGTCGTTCACAGAGGACATGAAATTGCGTGAAATAAAGGACAAAAACGTAGAGTGGAAACCATCCACAGCGTACACATTTTTCTCGGCTGATAGAGCTGTCCAAACGTTTTTCGTTTCGCTCTTTAATCCCATTTGATGCACGCTTCACCAGCCACCTACTGTCCTACAGTTACATTCTAAATGGAGACTATTAATCGCGGATACGTTCAAATGCGCGAATGCTACTGAAAAAAAAACCTCGCATTAAAAGTGGCCGGCTCGTTTGTTCGAATCGCGTTATTACAAACAAAAACACCAACTCTTTGATCAACCTGCAAACTTGATTGAGCAAGAGATATTCCGCTTTCCACAATTTCAAAATTAAAATATCGACCGTTTAAACAGCAAAGGATCTTTATCAGTAATATCAGTCACTCGGGAATATTTTAATATATCGTAGAGAAATTTTTAAAGTTATGAAATTAAGTTTCCAGAATGACGCGTCTCCAATCATGTCGATGATTCGGTATTAGCCATATAGTAAATTCGAATGAAATTTCGAATTTAATGAATTTGTCAGATTCTTAATTCGAATCTGCTGATATTTCAATACAAGAGAAAGAAAGATAAAACACGATGGAATTGTACGTTGCATTTCGATTATTTATACAGCTGTTGCTTAAAAAGTTTACTTAAAAGCTAGACAAGCTTCGGATTGAGCGCGGTGGATGTGGCGAAAGGAACCGGGAAACAGCCTTGGAAAAAACTTTCTCTAATCTTGCCACTTTAGAAGCGTCGCACGGAAAGACGAGTAGAAACGGGTAAAAACACAACGTGTCTTTTACGACAAAATGTAGAAACGTGTAAAAGTACAAGGAGTGGCTTTCAAAGAAAACTTCTCTAAGACCGCGCATTCAACGCAAATTGAAATTGTTTGAATCATCATGCCCTCGTAACTATTTTCAAAGCGGTATTTCGATAGCTACTCCGTAAAACAATAAACGACTTTTTCAGAACGTTTAGAGATAACGTTGAAAATTCCCCGCAGTACTTAATTCTTAAAAAAGCTGCACGATTAAATTATGGCTATTAGACAGCTACTATCTGTATTAAATATCATAGTACACAACTCAATTATTAATTTTGTTATCTACAAAGCGTTAAAGACACGTACTTTTTGTATCTGATAGCGATAGGTAGATATGCGAAATAATCACTTTCAAAATTATTAGTTCTAAATTCTTGCTGATTTTGTTGCATTAGCAGAGGATTAATTTCCAACATATTTCATGAAAATTCAAACGAGTACCGGTTACTCCAATAACGATAGCGCCTCGTTTAAAGTCGCTCTTAATTACTTGGTCCGAATAATGACTGAAGCAGGACTAATTGTAAGCCGGTTTATCGTGCCGCGGGTTGGATGAACTGATAGAAATGTCTGTGATAGTGGGAGCCGCAATGCCTATCTCGACATCTCGTCGAAAATAATGGTACCTTCGAGCGCTCGATTCTCACATATTATCGGTCGCTATCGATGAAATTTCGATCTCCTCCAACTCTCTCCTCTCCATCGCTATTTATCAGAAATATCGAGTACCATGCATAAATCGATCTTTTCCACGTAATACTCCGTGCCTTTTGTTAAAAAAAAAAAAAATAAAATAAAATAAAATGAAATTCGTTGGAACGGTTTTCACAGATTGCTTGATACATCCTTTATCGAGTAACTATAGCCGTAAATAACTACTGTTGCGAATTAAAGAAAATAATCTACAAAGTTAGCTACTTGTTTTCAGGAATCGCGCGTCCGATTAAATTAATTCTTTCTCAACCCTTCTTTTTTTCTGTTCTTCGAAGCTAAAGAAGTCCGAGAAACTTTTTAAAGATCCTTTGTTTTTAGTTAGAAGACGGAACTTCTTTCGGAAACAATCCTGGAACCACAGACAGAGCACTAACGCAGTGGCCGATTGTCCTTGCGTCGGACTTGCGCCAACTCGGTTAACACTTCGAGTACCGCGGATCGATATTACTCGTTCGTTTTCCGCTCTCCCACATAATTCTCTTCTTCACGATTCCGATTACGTCCGAGACTTTTCCGATTCGACACCAAACGGTTAGCTGAAAAGCCCCCGGCTGAGATTACGTAACTCGCTAAAATCACGTACTTCACTCGTTTATCATGATCTTGACTGCGGTTTCAAGCGAACCTATTCGCTTTCTAACCTTCTTCTTTCTCTATCGCTATTAAAAAGCACACAAATGGAGCAAACAAGGTTCATTCTCAAAAGCCGTACTCTGTCAAGGCAGCAGCTATCGCTAGACCACGAATTTTTATGTATTTATAAGAAGCTTAAATACCTACAAATATATAAAATGCACAGAATATACAAGATTATATTAAAATGTCCAAAATCAAATACAATAGTACGTACTTTGTTCATTCGAACAAGTTAATGTTCAGCATCGGTTAATAAAAATATGAAATTGCGTAAATATCGGTGGCAATCCAACTATCGCGCCCAGAGAACCAAAAGAATCAAAGAGATCCTAGCCAAACAACCGGAAAACTAAAACCGCAAAATCAGCATTAAGACTGATTACAGTTTCGCTGCCATTAGTTCACCGCTAGAAACCAAACAATTTTCCCCCACTTTTGCACCATTAAGTGTATTAGTTCGATTTAGAGCTTCGAATTTGCCGACTTCCAAAGTTACTCGTCACCAATGACAAGTTACACCACCGAATTTCATCGATGGTCCATCTTTCCGTTCGAAGGAGGAGAGAGGGAGAGAGAGAGAGAGGCAGGAAGGGAGAGAAGACGGCTCGTTTCCTTGAAATTCGGCGTGGAAACGGGCTGGATAGATGTTGTTTCGATCGCAACACGTGCTTTGCCACGATTAAGTCCCAGCGACGGAATTACCCTTCCACTGTATAAGACGGATTCGGTCTTGGTTGAAATGTTGAGCTCTTGGTTGGAAACGATGTTACATGCACGATTCGTAGCGTCATGTTCTGCGAATGGGAATCGGGGTTGTCGATAACGACAGACAAGATCCGAGGAACTCGTGAGATAGCTGAGTGTTCGCGTGCTTCCATAGTTTGCAAATAATTGCATTTCATCGTCAAATCTGCGTGTTATTCTTGCGCCCCAATCTGATTAAATGTAGTCTCGATCATGTTTCTATTTGTTAATCCTGCTGTTTTCTGGATTATTTTAGAACCAATCGTATCTCTTGTTCCTTAGGCTGGAAGAAAATATCGAAGTGGATGCTAATGTATTTCTTAAAACAAAATATTGAGTTACCGATCATCGGTTTATTAATTTCCATGGAGATTTCGATTAAAATGAAAATGAGATTGGATATAAAAGTCCGAAGACGATAACAGAGTTACAGATAGTCGAAAGAAGTTAATTCATAATTTATTAACGCTACAAACAATGTGCCATTGAAAAGAAAGATATCGCATGTAGAGTGCACAAAACGGAGAACAATTGAACTTCGAAAGGAATTGAAACATCAGCTTTTGGCCCTATACAGACTGTTCAGCGATGCGATCGAAAATTTGCAAACATTCCTCTCTCGCCATGAGAACTCGTGTTCACTTGTAAAAAAAATTGCCTCGTAAAAATTCAGCCGAGCGACAAATGGAGGAAGAAATCGAAAAATCGATGACAGCCAACAAAAAATTTTCGCTCTGACTTTCGGCGATTTCAATTGATTGTTGGACGACAGCAAAACCGCGATATGTTACTCCCCATGGGAAAACTTTACAAGAGAGCAACATTTCTCGACGCGATTTTTCATTTGTGCAATGGATATAAATTAACAAGTTCGACGTCTGCTGCAAACTAACCCTGTTAGATCAAATAAAATACTAAAGGACAAAAGTTAAACTCCTCGTAGGTTAACGACTGAGCCATCAATTAAACTCAATTAAATTATCTTTATAAAACGATCGATAGATCTCTCTCAAAGAAATTTTACTTGCTCGATTTATGGAATCTATAGAGCGTTATCATTTTTCTATTGAAACTGAATAAACAAAGATATCGAGCGTTATATCTAAGGTTTATTATGATTAGCAAATATGATAGCTTGTATGTCAAACAATAATGAGAACGATAACCGTGATTGTATTTTCAATTAATTTCCTGGTGAAATGGGAACGATCAAATGTACAGTACAGTGTTAACAATACACAGATCGTACATTATCTTCCATAATTATCGATCTCGTGACTATTTATATCAACATCGTAATTACTATTTCTAGTAATTTAATTTGAATTTACTCTGTACATTAATATCTTTCTAGAAGGAATTAAGAAATAACGAACATTTAGTACGACGGCACCTTGGAATAAAATTGTATTGATAATTACAAAATTTCCAATTTTATTACAATTTCTTTGTACTTTTGTGACTACTTTGACTTTTGTAACTACCTATAAGTAACTGAAAAATCTTACGTTGGATCTACGTGCAACGAACGTTCGCGAATGAACGACACATTCGATAATTCATAAGCGTGGCACGATTTTCGGGCTTTTCTCTTTCCAGCTGGATTTCCAGTGAAATAATCCGACGAGCATGTGCCGGGAGTTTTATTTCGTTTAATTTCCTCCCGGGAACAATATCTTTGGCGACGCGTATAATCAGTGCATTTGGGTAATAGGCTACTAAATATTATCCCCAGAGTAAAATTTTTCTCCAAAATATTTTTTAATGCAACATTGTTGGCTTTGCATCGTTCAACCCGGAATTTTGTTCCTCGTTTTCTCTTTCTCTCCTTTTATCTTTTAGCAGTGTACTTTGAACAATCACGACGAATAAACCATATTCGAATATTTCTAAAAATATTATACCGGTGCAATGACACAAACTTTATAAAAAGATGAAAATCAGATTTTTTGGTACTGCAACTAAGAGTAAAAAGCCACATGGAACTTATAAATTATGACAATGATGATGAAATCGGATTAACATGAAATTATATAGTTCCCTTGGTCATCATTCGCCATCTTAGCAAGGAGAAATTTATGCACATTATTCGTGCGCATTTTGGAGAATTGTAGATGAAACACGTTTTAATCCCTATTATTTAATATTTATCTGCATTTGGATATTTCGTGTACAAAGAGCTTTTGTCTTTCGTAATACTGAAACATCAAACGGAAAATGATTTTATAATACCTTATTTTTATTAACCAGTATTTTAATTAAAATTGAACGTGTTTGCTAACTGATGTGCACACATACACTTCCCTTTCATCGCATTTCATCCATTATTATTTTTTATAACACACACATTATTTATATTTCCAGAACGAAAAATCAACCGCATGTCACATTTTTTAATTCAGACGTATTAAATTTAGTCGGAAAAACATGGCTTTGGTATCGCGATAGAACGTTCGCTTTTGATGAGATTTCTAGTGTACAGCGAACGAGAATTATGTGGTTTTATTCGAATCAATCGAAGCCATCCATTCGCCATATCCGCGCATCAAATACTCTTTTTATATTTCCAAGAAACAAGCTGCCTTTCTGTTTCGTAATCCCATTCTCGTTTCTACTATTACAAACATTAAAATATGTTTGCGATCAGAAAATGGAAATCATTTTAATTAAACAATAACCATTTTCTTTGCTCTCGTTGAAGGAGCTGACTTGATCGTATCTAAAGTAACACTCGTTCCATCTCTCGTCGTTGTTTCGATAAAACATCCATGTATTATTCATACACCAGCGTGGCAACAGGATTTTCCAGCAAATTTCGTGATGCACGAAAACTCGAGCTGTCGCGTGCATCGAGACGCGACGACGAAATACGTAGGCCCACGAATTTCACTTTGAATCTTTTTAAAAATAAAGAAATTCTACCGCCTGTAAATATCCCGAAGTTCTTGACCCTTTTTCGCAAAATAATTCACCGATCGATATTTTTGACCTACAGAAATGACTGTGAACGTTTCAGAAAAATATACCACGTCGTTCAACAACGATGTAGTAACCTTGAAATTGCATATATTCCATAGTCACTTTTTAATACCTGTAGTAACTTAATGGGTCTTTAGAGTAAGGACAAGTAATGATGTTTTGGTTTAACAAATAATATTCAAAACAACAAACTGATTACAATACTGTCGTACGTCTTATTATCATATTCGGCTCTCAACTTCCCGATTCATACTCTCTGGCTCCTCCACTCACACTCTCCGGCTTCTGCACTCACCCTCTCTCTCTCTCTCTCTCTCTCTCTGACTTCTCAACTAACACTGTACGATTTCCCAACTAACTAATACCCCCTGGGCTAACATCCCTTTGTCTTTTCTTAGCCCCACCACGCATGTGTTCCGCGAAGGCCCGTGGCCAGGGTCTTTTCTACGTAGGCCTTTTCTACGAAACTATTCACTTGAAGGAACGACGGCACATTGATGGACCCGACGACGCCTCGGCTCTCGCGACACTGTTCATGGTTCGACCGATGTCTTAGGCCTTGTATCCACGATTCTACATACCCGTCAGTTCATTCGCATATGTTTTTAATTAGTACTCTTTGTTACAGTAATTTTTATCATTAACATCTATTTTACTGTCTTTTATTATATTAAATTCTATTAAACATTACAATTCATTTCCTATGAAAAGCTAAAAGCATCGATTGTTTAAGATGTAAATATTGTACTTAATGCCTGATTAAGAATTCAACGTTTTATTATTTATCAGAACGACGCAATAAACAATTTCCTTCCAACCTCGCCGAATACACAATAAAATCTATCGAGCATAAAGAATAATACAAACTTTCCGAACGACCTAACATCTGATGTAGATATATAGAAAATTTCCAAAATAAAGAAGTAATTATTTTTTAAGTCAGTTAATCTGAATCGATCGCCATTGCATTATGTCAAGAGGTAAACACGAACTGCAACATTCCGAAACACGTATATTGTTTCTTTTTAACGGATGTTTGTTCATCAGCCTCAACCTGCCGGATGTAACAGGGAAATTCGTATTCCAGCGAGATAAATTAATTGGAGAATGTACCGCGTTACTCGAAATGCCGTGAATAACTCGCGGCTCGAATGCATCGAGGTTAATGTAACTTTAGCAAAATCGTGCGAGTGTTTTCCATGGCGGTGGCTGAATAACACAGGCTGATGTTTGTAACGTTTTGCCTGATGAAATTCCTGTTACACCATTCCTTCTTTCGTCATTGCGCTCTCGGCTATCCAACTTGCTGGCCGTTGCCAGAAAAAGCTCGACCGCATCCGAAGTTTCGTGACTTTTTTCATTTTTATATCTGTATAACTATTATTCCCTCTGGCTAGGGAAATATCAAATTTGAGGAAACGAACGCCGAACCGAAAGGGTCGATCGATCGATATTACAATCCCGACGCTTAATCACGATTTTCCATGATAAAATACCCATTCAGCGACAAAAGCGCGCTTTACTAAGCTTCTAGTCATCAACGCTCTCAATAGCAGCTGTCATACAGGTATCGGATCGTATCGATTCAACGGTTTGATAGCTTGCAAATTGTTACGATCCATGCAGCTATCTCACTCTTTGAGTCGCTTTGCTTTCCCACCCCGTTTATCAGCGATTCGTTGTTTTGTTCATTATATTTTTTCTGAAATTCCCGATATCGCAGGATTTCATCGAATTCGAATTCTACGTACAATAAATAACGAACAGATAGGCGAATATTGGGGATGAAACACACGACTGAAGTATTTTCTGTATATTTCCTGACACTAAGATTTATTGATAAAAGATCGAACGAAGATGCTGTCTCTGTAAAGAGAGACGATCTTGTATTGTGAAAATCATTGAATAAATCTTGATGCACTTGACCAAGCCACTCTATGTTTTCCACGGCTCGATACGGAACTGAAGATGGGCGAATCAGTGAACTTTCCTTCTCGTCGAACCATATCCCTTAATTCATTTCACTTACATTTAATTAAGTCAAATCGAATTGATTTAACTCAAACGTCGTGTAGGATGTTATTAGACAGAAGAGAAAGGATGCAGTAAATTTGAAAATCTTTATGTAGAGCACTGAAAACAATTAGATCAGTAAAATGGAGCTTCGTAGATTGAAGAGAAGGCGATAACAAACTTACTCGGAAATAGAGAGATACGAAGAAGAATAATAGAATATCATTGGAAAGTAATCCCTGATTTCCTTGAAAATTAGTTGAATCAGGAAAAGTTAACGGCGCTCGCCGCAAACGATGAACGACATCGATCGTGCAACACGCAGTGCTATTCTAACGAAAATTCAATTGAACGATATTCCGCGCGATCTCGAGCCGCGAGTTCGTATCTACTTGAATTCCGGTTGCACCAGCAAACTCGATAAAAATGGTGGTAGAGGCACAAACGTGGATACGAAGACAAATGGACGAACGTGAAGCCAACGAGCAGAGATGAGAATCAGAATCAGGGCCGTGTCGAAATTTAAATTCACCGGGTACGTTCCGTGACGTGAACGAGAAGTTTTCTAGCCGCGTAAGACGAGCACGTGTACAACTCCTTGCCAACGATCGTCACCGATAATTTATGTTTTCTCTGTCGCATTTCTCACGCGAGCGAAATGGCCGCGAAATTAGAATTTACTATCGTAAAGTAATATATACCATTTTAGTCCACGTTATTCTTGATTATCGTTGATTATCGTAAATCACATCCCAATAAAGCGCACCAAATTCGAATAGCCAATTTTGGAGATTTTATGACCGAACTCCACGTTGACACGAAGAGATTTGAACAGCTAACAATCACACGAAGTACATGAAATAAATATCCTGTCCTATAATAATGTGATTCTTCGGCTGCATTAGAAACTTTGACATTTCTATCAATCAAAAGACTCTTCGATAGAAGAAATAAAATAATCATTTGTATTACATCTCAGGAACCAATCGAAACGCGACGAAAGTTATTTAACAAACTGTCATCTTCTACGTTTGAATTTCGTGGAGCTGATCAGCGTGGTTTCTGAATGCCTCGATTATTCTAACAGTTCTTCATACTTGGATCGACTCGTATTTAATCTGAATTACGGTTTTCAAACAATAGCGATCAATCATAGCAGCGAGTTCTAAGCAACTCTCGAATCGCGGCAAAACAAATATTACGTACGTTCCTATCTATACGGTTGGAGAAACGTTCGGTCGATATGAGCTTCGTGCGCCAGGCGAAAGTTTCGTGATTTCGCGATCTATTGCTTGCACTCCGGAGCCGACGATTTACAAACAGACAGAAAAGGCTTTGCCAACTGAAACTTGTAAAATCAATTATCGGCGTTCGCGGTAACTCCCGGTTAGGAAAACCGATTTCGACGCAGATCTCAGCAAGACGAAGATCGATCCGTCTGCCAGCCCGTGGAAAAAACCTACTAGCCGAGTGGAATTGCGATTCGACCCACTTATTTTCAGTTCGCGTTCAAGCCACTTGAAATTCCGCCGGCCTTTAAGATAGTTCTCACGTATTTACAGAAAAAAAACTTCGTTTTAAGTTGTTTGCTCGGTCAGAGAGAAACAATAAGAAACTCGTTTAACTTCATTTAACGGCCAATAATTCCCCCCTGACGTAATAAAAATCCATGGCTATTAAAAATTGATCGCGTTTCTTGTTTATAGTGGCAATATTCTCGAGAGTAACCAATTCTGTCAAAAAGCTTATCGACGATACAATAGAGAATCTCCTATCGGTTCTAAAACTAATAAATTTCACAGCGTGCAGCGCTACGGGCTCCTGAGAGTGGCTTTTCATCGAATAAATTTGTTACGGTGGCTCTTACAGAAATTACTAGTTGAATCTCGATAAAAAGGGACGCATCTAATCAAATTAAAAGTTCTAATATAAAAGAAATATTTTATATTCCTCGCCTTTACGATGGCTAGGAAAAACCTACCTGCGCTTTCTTTGTTCGTATTGATCAAGCAGATCGATTCTGCCACGTGAACAAAGAAACCGAGTTCTGTATATAAAACAGCGAAAAATAATTAATCGCTGCGCCGCCTCGCCCGTATGGAAAGGTTCGCGAGACGGAAATTTATTACACTTCTTTAAGGCCGCGGGACAATTAACGGTGAGAAATAAAAGTGAGATAGGGGAGGAAGCGTTGCCACAAAGGAAGAAAGGAACGTCACCGGTGAACGTGAAACGCGTCTGCCGTATAAATTACCCGATCTCTAATTAAGTAGAACCGAAGTGCTCGTTAAGGGCCGAGCTGTTAATCATCGGACTCGTGGTCGGTGCGACTGAAATTTTTCCGTCGCTTGCACGGTCACGTATCTCTGTATGAGACAAAATTATTCGTGTTTGTTGGCAACGCCGTACGAAAATTCGGTTCTATTACTGGCTGTTAATAAATTTCCCGTGCGCTGCTATTAATTTTTATTCGAACTCGAACGATACGCGAATAATTATTTACGAGACACCGAGAAAAAAAGAATGAGAAACAAGAATTATGGCTCACCGTTCGTAGACCATAACACGATGTTGCATCAGATTCCAAAAAGTATCCCTTTAATCCAGATTTTCGCACGTAAAAGAAAAAGGTAACGCATACACGCGAAAACTATATTCCACGCACACCAAACTATCGATATACTATTGCAATACACGTGCATTTTCTATGCGCGCAGAGCATCACGTGCGAACGGAATATACGAGCATGTATTCCTATCCATACACGAAACTGTCAAACTTGTTATCGATGTCGTGTTCACAATCCAACTGATATGGAAAGAGATGGTGTATGGCCCAGAAAGAAGAGGACATAGGAAAAATGATGACGTTTCTGGGACGAGTGGAAGAAGAGCTAGCAAATTATATCCGCCATTCGACACTATTACCTGTGTGATTATCGTAAAAATAACCATTTAAATATAATTTCCAATTCATGTTATTAAACTTACATATATAAATGTACATAAAACTTATTTAAACGTTGGTAAATAAATATACATTGGAATTTTTATTTCAGGGCTGTAGAACCTTTGTTAATTTTTAAAAATAAATTCATACGATAGCTTTGCAATCCCTGTTTAAGGGTACAATGCCAAGTACACTTGGGATACGCGATCTGTGGTTGCGATTCGGCTCTCCTCGAATGTTCAGCCGGAAATTAAAGAGTCTTCCACGAACAACTAACCGGAAGGAAGGGCGATGTTTTTCCATTCTGCGTCGCTCCCTAAATACGCGTCAAACAGGGACGCGAAAGAAAGAGGGTACAAAAAAGGGGGAGGGGGAAATGTAGGAGAAAACGAGATAGCAATGACCAATTTTCACCGACACCGACACTGGTCGCGTATCTCATTTCAGGCAAGCGACCGACCCAATTTCGCGACAATGCGCGTTCTCTACGAAAAGAGATAGAAATGAATAAACGATATAGAAGAGGAGGACAACGAGAGGAAAAGGGTGGAATACAGGGGTGGATGTGTTGAAGGGAGGAAGGGTTTGCAATGCGCGGCGGTTTTACGCGGCCGTGCGAGTTGCAATTCATGCGGCGCAGGAACTGATATTTCGCGGAAAATGAATCACTCTTATACAAACGAACGGACACACAGTGGTAACGGAATACAATAGTCAGACAATGGGGAAAGCGTAGCTTTCGGCCGGCGGTGGCTGCGGCTCGGACGGAGAGATCGTAACCAGAGAGATGCGCGACAGCGCTGGATTCCGTGGCTTCCTAGGGGGAGGAAAACGTAGCCTGGAAAGGATGAAACTAGCGTTCTCTATGCCCGGCGGCGGAACAAAGGTACACGTTTAGGAATAGAAACTGCACCGTGCTGTCGGAACAACATCCAAATTAAATTCGAGGCGCCCAGTAGAATCGAGCGGATTCTGTCTTTCTTCTCAGATTGGCCACTAATTGATCATTAATCGTTAATTTAATTAACGTATTACTGAGCCGATGTTCAATAGAGAAACCTGCAGACGTTTGCTCGAGGATTGAATAACTCTCTTATTGTTAGTTAGGTTCATTATACTTTAAATGTGCTTTTATTAATAACAATCAGTGTTTCTAACGAAAAAATAATTTTCATATATTTTGTACTAAATTATTTTCGTTCGAGTAATGTGTAATATTTTACCAATAAATATTCAAATAGGAAGAAATCATCTTTACAGGAACGAGGAAACAGACGTAGAACTTGCAGGATGTGAAAGGTACACTTTATACGATATTACTTCTCCCACTTTATATCTTGTTTGTAAAATAAAGCGAAAATTTGTTTTTTAATCATATCTGTATTTATGTATCCCAGATCGTTTAAATGCAATTTCGTTTAATTTCAATGCAACACAAGTAACGAGAACATTTCAGGTTGAACCTCTATCGAGTATTTTCCTGAAATATTATAGAACACTGGAGATCTTTGAACGCCGTGTTCAAACGCACAACCATTTAGCATGGCATGTGATATTGCAAACTGTTTTATAAGCCCGGCTGTTTCTCTTTCCTCTCTCCTCTCACCCGTTAGCTTTCGTCCTTTGATGCTCGTGAACCGAAGCAACCAATAAAGGTTTTCGAGGACAGCTGTATCGACAGCAGCGATTCATTTCTTTTGACTATCTTCGAAGTTGGAATCCCTGGATCAGTCAACGCGTTTACACGCACAAAACACACGCATACGAATAGATCCAAATTCTTTGGCTTTCATGAAATTTAAAAATCATCGGCTTGAAGGGTAGTCACGTTCTCTCGAGATTGCTCCTTTGAAATGTGGTCAATCGTAGCACGTTTCTACCTTATCAAACGTCTCTTGGAGAGCTTTCATAAAATTTAATAGCTCACCCGACATCTCTTCTCACTCGATTCGACATGTATTACCTTGCGAAAACCACTCGTACTGATTTCTCTTCCATATTTCTATGGACAGACGAAATATTTAAAAAACAACTCAAAATAGAGCGTCTCCCGCACGCGTGCAAACACGACTAATTCGACTAGTTCGATATACATTTATGGCGACGTATGTCTAATACGCATGTAAAATATTAAAACACGCTATTTCTGGTTTTTTTTTCAAAATAACGAAATACGGCGCTAAATAATAAAGACGTGAATCTGTGTGAAACTCGAAAGCACAATTAAAATCTTGTTAACTAATTCTACATTCACCGCGGTCCATTCTCCATTCCACAAAATCTCTAATTAATTTCGCAGTATACACTGCTTCGCGTATTATCATACACATTATCATCATTTCCATACTTCCACCTATTAAGTTACATCGTGTCACGCTGAACGCTTCTGATCCACAACTTTCGATTCATTCTCTTCTTGTTTCACTGCAAACAGCTTCAAACTATTTCATAACAACCCATCATTTCTCTATCAACTCGAAGACTTACTAAATTCCATTCTTTCTAGATCTATTCTCCTAAGAAACCTGCAACTCCGTCGTTCTATCGTCGTATTGTATTGTAGAATCGCGAACCTATTATCTTTTATAGTTGCTCGTCCTGTAGCAATTCTTCCCGTAACATAAAGAGATTTCGTACAAGTTCCTCCATTGCACGAAAAGTAAGTGGAAGATGCAGTTCTGATTTTGCACAGTGCAGCAAGTAGAAATTCAATAGATAGCTGAATGGTAGAGAATGTTGTAGAGATTGTTACGATGGGCGTGATCTATGGGTGCACCGTGACCCGGCCGACCCCACAACTTTCTCCAGGTATCGAAATGTCTTCGACAGCTTTCCAACTCAATCTTTTGTTCCTCCTGGAATAAAAATCATCCCTTTACAAGCTACATCGTAGAATCGAATCAAATTAAGCGATTGCCGATCGAAACTTGATGAAATCCCAAAACAGCTAATACATTATTATTCATTCAGAAATTGGAAATATTACTTTCGAACGCAGTACGCTATCGTTTGATTTTATCAAGTCATCTGTTGATTAGAGATCGAGTTAGCCTGACGTGTTATCGATTGCAATACACTTACCAATGCCTTCTCTCGTTTTCGTTGCACTTGCTCGGCGAGTTCAGCGATGTATTCGCGATTCTCAACCTCCAACGATCGCAATCTACAAAAGCGATGCAGATAAGCTTGGCGGATTTCAATATTTTCAATATTATTCGACTCGTTCGTCATTTTCATTACGTCTTCTTGCTTTTCAAACACATTGATCCGGATAACTTTGGCAAATGAAAAAAAATGTGACACGAAAGCTCTGCGTTGTTTTGCTCCTGCATCCCGAACACGTGCCTCGTGTAACGCAACAAATCGAAGTTTCGTCGAAACGAATCACGCGTTTTAGGTCGTGTTCTGAATTTTTGGTGTTCAAAGAAGGCCGCTCGTGCGTGGACAACATCTTCTCCCAAAACGTTTAACCGGAAATTATAGTTATCGATCGAACATTCGATCACAGCCGAAATTGTGGTCTATAATCGCTTCACACATATTGAAAACTGCGGTGAAATTGCGGATAGTCGCAGGTGAGGCTTTCGCCTGCAACGGTTGATATAAATATTCCGACGATAACTTTTGATTTCGCTGGTTCAGATAATGGCCGCAACATTCATTACGATTTGTATGGGAAGTTACGATAATACCAGTGTTGTAAAATTCACTTCAAAACGAACGCGGGCTATTTTCAAATGCTCTTAAATGCTATTTTCAATACAAGAAAATAAGTTTTAATCCGCTGGAATGGATTTTAAAATCCACCGCAGAAAGCAGACTAATATTTTGACAAAGTAGAGTATAAATGGCGAACAAGGAGAAAGGAACGGCTCTTGAAACAGCTTTCTTGTTGAAAGGAAAACTCTTCTCTATTTCTCCGATAAACTTCACTGGAATCTATAAAACTTTCATCGAGTCACGTTGTTGAAAAAGTTGGCAAATGTCACGATGTAATGTGAAAGCACGTTAAGAGAATCGTAAGAAGCAAGAAAAGTGTCTACAAAACAATAGTCGCCGCAACGATAGCAGCCTTTTTTACGACGTTAATGTATGAAGCAAACACGTTTGCCAACTACTTGTTACCGCGCTTCCACTTACGAGAGACCTGCCGCAATACAAACTTCTACAGTCCTCAGAAAACTATTGCAATATTGTTTGTGAACCATACTTGACTTTTTACGCGAATATTATCCAAGTACCCTAGTTTCGTGCAATTTTATCAATGTTTTCTCGCGAGCAAATAAATTTCATGCTTTAATGTAAAACTGATGCAATATGAACTATTCAGAACCCACATTGTTCGACTTCATAAATTGAAAAGCAGAAAAAATAGTGATATTACCGCGAAAAGAATTTTGTTAATTTATCTTGGAATTTGTTGTGCAAGTTGGACTTTAGTATTTGAATTGGAAATAGTAGAAGTAAATTAAGAAATTGTTAAAAGTTGATCAGTTTGATCAATTTACAAGAGGCTCGTACGATGATGCAACAATTCAATAAAAGTAAGTAAATAAAATTCATGATAAAATGTAATGAAACGACATTGCTCTTCGTTTTGGTGAAATGAATAAAGTACTATAAAAAATTGTAAAAATCAATTTACGTTCTTTAAAAATTCAAGCATGAATTCGAAATAATTCCTTGTCCATCTGTCCCGGAAGATTTAACCAGCCTCTCAAAGAAGAGATAAGCGCGATGTTACCCTACGAGACTACGTCGGACAGCGATTCGCTGAGGGTATTTACTTTTTAATAGTTACTCGCATGCGAGACATTATGCAGATAAAAGTCCAGAAACTCCGATGAGAGTGCAATATTTTTATTCTACAAGGGCTAATCCCTCTTTCTTGCGATTGGGATGGGTTGGCTTTTTACTAGCTGGAAGAAATCTTCCTCCGTGTTATAAAGAAGAGAATAGAAGATAAATCGAAAGTAGACCAACGAAAACAACGGAGGTTATAACGATCAGAAAACTTTCGGAATAAATTGAAGTTCTATCGAGTTGTTGGAAAATGGCAACTTCCAACTTTCCAGATATTTGGAATCTGCATAACTGAAATGGAACACGAACCACTAATTAAAAGGAAACACGCAACGAGCCAATGGAAAAGAATTTTTTTATCTTCCAGAGATACTTATTTTAAACTTGTAACTTTATAAAGAAGTTACAGAAGATCAAGGTAGAAACTGTTGGAGGGTTTGCTGACCGTGTCTTTTTGGCTCAATATCAAATTTTGTTTAGTCGCTAGACTGACAGTAGAAATAAGTGCGAAACATTGTTCCGCTGTCTTTTCTTTTCTCAAGAATCGTTCTGCGAGATAAGAGTCCCTTCATTAACGAACGCAAGAATCGAATTAGAACACCCATTTCTAGAATTTTCCTTCTCTACATATCTTCTTTTCTCGCTGTTATTTTATGAAGGAAAAGAAGACAATGGTGTAATAGATTAAAAATGATCGATTATCGAAAGGTTCATTTTAGAGCATAAAGAAAAATATATCGCATCGATTCTGTCACCTTTTCTTCTACGAAGGAGTCGATAATCAACGATGATTAATTGCACAGTGTTCCGCTGACGTCCAATCATATTATAAACAACGTAACACGCCGCTAGCTGCTGCTTCATACAAAATTCCATTAAACGCTATCAAAGTGTCTCGTTATACATTAGTCTCTCAGTGTTCCTATCTGTAATCGGTACAACGACGTCATGATAAAACAATATTCCCTATGCCCTCGACTACATTATTTCAATGAGCACAGAATGGCAAAACGATTAATTGACAGCGTAATAACGCTACTTTGCAAAATTTCATGTGCGAACTTTGATGAAAGTTTGCACTGATCCAAAAGTCATAGACGTGCATGTTGTCAGCTAAGAGAAACATTCATCAATATACCAATGATGAATCTGAAACGTCAAAGACTGAGAAAATTATCAGGAATAATGGATCTTGAATCTAAAATTATGGAATAATTGTAGGATATAATTTTAGATTCTGCAAATGTAATTCTATAATTGTAGAATCTATAAAACTACTATTATATAATTCTATATTCAACGGCTGATATTTGATCGAACCAAAAAAGTAGGTATTATCGTGATTAAATTATTCAAGACACGTTATTCCCGAGAGGAAAATTCTCTCAGTCTTTGACATTTCAAATTCATAATTGGTATATTGGTACATAATTATAACGCGAATATATAAGAGGATTCAAAAAACATTTTCAATGAAAAATATTTATGATCGATCTGAAAACCGCCAAAACCCTCAAATTCTAACGAACAACGATTTAAACTGTCGCAAACAAATTTTCTTTAAACAAGCGTGCATTTCAAGTAGAATTAGTCGTGCGCTTACGCTTGTTTCGTATTACACGAATCGAGTCATAATACGAAACGGGAAGCGTAAGATCACAAAGGAGCGGAGAAGAAAAGCAATATCTTAAAGTGCAAGGAGAAAGTAAAAGGGAAATGACTGACGTGAACGACGATACTCGACAAGGCAGCCGTCTCGAACGATTTTTCAACACTTAGTTGCCGAAACACCTTGAAACTAGAGGAAAATTAGAGAGAGGAGCTAGAAGATATTGCAAGCAAAACTGTTGACGAACATACAGAGCGACAGACTGTAACGTTGACAAACATTCGAGAGGAAGAGGGATGCTAAAGAGGAACCGTCAGCTGAACTTGTCGAGGTCGAGAGAGTTCGGGTCAATGGGTTGATTACTGCTGTAATGCAGTTACATCCTCCGAGTAGCGTAACAACGCTAACCAGACCTGCATTGTAGGCTCATGGTTCGTCGCATTTTGATATGGCGTGTCTTTCGACACGTCGAGATTGAACTCGACACGATAATGAAACTTTGAACACCTGGCGAGGAAACTGAAAATTATTCATTACCAAGCAACAAAACAAAAAATCATGAATGGAGAACGTATCCACAAATCAAAATGATCCATAAAATAAAACGCTGAAGTACAATAACAAAATTAAGAATGGACGAAAACGTATGAAAAATCGGATACGAGAAATGAAAATGATGCATGTAATAAAGCGTTAACGAGTGCCTAGAAAATTCATTTCCAAAACATAATACGTACGGATCCATCGTATATCCAGGACGAGTGGCATCGGTAGCAACGTGACGATTGTTTTGCGATTGCGATTGCGAGCAATATCGTCTGCTAGTTAAAAGAGGGACCAATTCCACACCCCCGGTCAATTCGTACACCTGAACTTCCTCGTTGTAGGGATTTTTTGAATCCTGTATCAGCTGCATATCCGTAGCAATACCTAGGAAATAGACTGACCTAGAAACCGGATGCTGACCTTCCCACGCCGACACCGAGAATTTCCATCCGTTTACCTGGTTCTGCTTTATCATCAAAGAACTTGTTCATATTCGTGACGGGCAAAGGATTAATACTCCTTCTGTGTAGCCTTTCGATGGTTGAATTGCTCGTCCAGCCCTGAAAGGATTCAACGTGATGACTCGCTGCAACCGATGCAGCTTGTGCAGTGCAAATCGAATCGACTTAAGTCAGACAGGAGTTCATTGATATTCGCGTCTTCGATTCGAGTTCATCGCTTCTAACATCTAGCAACGTAGCAGTGTTCTAACAAAGTGCCATTAGATATAATCTTTCAAACTTTTTCTAGTGTACCAACTCTTTAGATCTTGTTAAATCCATTGCTGTCTAGTTAAGATGCACATCTTGATAAAAGTAACAGCGGCATTTATCGAGTATCGTTCGTTGAAATCCGATGAAACTGAAATTAGAATCGTATCTTGATTCGCATTGACTTAACCACTGAAACTATCGCTCATTCAATCTGCAATGTCGAATAAAAAAAGGAAAGAACGAAGTTCAGAAGGTTGAAAACTTAATTAAAGGGAAAAATTCTTCAAACAACTAAAAACGAATAAGAAAATCAAAGGGTAAATCATGAGGAAGGGCAATAGAACTGACAAGAAAAATCTATCATCAGATAATCAGTAATCGCTTAGCTAGTCTAGGCTTGACTTAACACGGTTGCATCGTTCATTCATCAACGTCATTCTAGTTAGCTGGTTAGTTACAGTAAGGCTGTGTGGTTTATTAAGAAGAAAAACAGAAAACCTTCCATAAATTCATGCCCGGAAGCAGCTTCATGCTGAGAAAGAGAGAAAACGTAACGGTTTTGAAGAGGTGAAGGAAGATTCACGCGCTGTGGGACCTCCAGTGGGAAAGATGGAGAGAAACAGGGAGGGTGATAGCGAGAGGACGAGTTTACGTACAGGAAGAAGTAAACTTGGCTGAAGTGGAACGTGCTAATAAATTTCAGTTTAAACTTTCGGGCTGTGGAAGCTGGTCAGAGGATCGTTCAATTACGCAGTAACGTGGCACAGTTATGTGTTTGTCGTTCGGGGATGCTACAGCGGTTAATTAAAAATTAAGAGTTTCATCCTTGAGGATGGTTGACCAGGCCGAGGCTAAGAGGCAGAGGAAAGCCCGAAAGGAGACTAGGGTTGGATAGCGTGCTCGATTGAAGCCGCGTCTCCACGGAAACGCAACCGCCGTGCCTCGAAAGCATGTTCATATAAGCGCTAATTTCCACATCAAACGCTGTTTACCAACACCCACCGTGTACGATGATATTCCAGCTCGATAGAAAAACCTACAGCCGTTCCTACCGACACGGTACGCGTCGTTGCATTCGTTTCTATCACGGGACTTTAACCTGCGTATGCACAAGTCGTAAAAATTCAGACGGAAAACCCAGCACGCCTTGATCTCGTCTCTGTACGGTTCGAAGGATTCAATCTCCCTTTGCTAATGGCTCATGCAATCCCGATCTACAAGCTCCATGTAAGTGTATAGATACGAACGAAGGTGTACGAACAAAGCCTATGTACAACTTTCCAGCCAATTTCCAACAAATCTTAACGTTCAGGTAAGAAGAATCTATGAACAAGTGAACGATCAGTGTATGCTAAGGTGATTCCTAGCTATAAATGAAAACTAAACAGACCGGAGATAAATAAACATAAATGTGAAATTTATAAGAACACAAACCCAAAGTCCCTAATTACAAGCAAATTTGAGAACGAGAAACAAAGCCTGACTAACAAGCTGATCGTTGATGGGTCCTAGTACCTAACGCATCGAGGAATATGCGTACCAGAGATTCGAGGAAGCGCGCACCCAGCAACTTGGGATCCCTCCAAGGAACTCCACCCGGACCAGGTCGACCCCACGGCCAGAGCGGTGCCAGCTAAGCACACGGCGTCATAGCATATTAAGCAGTTTCCAAGGTTCGTTTCCTACACCCACAAGGTGGCTGCTTCGCATTCAAGCACGTGCTCGAAATCATTGCACCTTGTATCCTAATATTCGAGATGAATTCACCACTTGAGCATTATGATAAATCATTTACTTGTTACACATTTAGACACCTTTGTACACATGATTTTTCCGATACATGTCACCGAAATTTTTTTTGAAGGAGATACGAACGTTCGAGTGTTAAATTCATCCTGCAACATTATCAAATTTTCGATTCTTATTCGTGTAATTTAATTTCCCAAAAGAAAGTTCGATAGTCGATTCAGAATGACTAATGTCTAAAACAAAGGGACAACGCGACGTTGCGGTCTATTTTTCGTCGGAATTTTCCAAGGAAATTTTCGCGTCTCCTCGCAAGAGAAATTGACTTTCTTGCTGAAGCTAGTAGAAACGTTTCTAACTTTACGTGATCGGGGAACGATACGTCTACGGTCTGACCGGAAACGGACTATGTAGACGTTCTCTCTTTATCGACGTTATTGCCACGAAAAAGGTGTTTCACATTTACCGTACAAGGAAAGACCATTACGAAATTTCTCTTACGCAAACTACTACGATTGAACTTCGCTCATTTCGAAACGTTTATAGTATTACGTTATTATTGCACGAACTTTTGTAGAAACTACAAAATATCCTGAACTTTTAATGGATTACGAAAAGTGTCGTTAATTGGAAACGTTAATTATTATTATTTAGGACTAATTACTGTTTAGAAGAAAATATTTCTGAGAAATATCGAGCTTCTGCAATAATAAGTTTTTCGATGAACGTATAGTACTCAATTTCCTGCGATCTAATACAAAATTGTGATAATTTATACAAGCAAATTATCTTACTAATCGAGAATTATCGTGAAAAAAGATCTACTCGATGTTCGTTAACTAACAATCGTTAAACATGTAGAGAACATCAATATGATCCGATCGATAAGCCATCGAGATAGCGGAAAGGTTTCGTGCACGAGGCAGCTTGAGATGTTAATGAAAGGCACCATCATCGAGGTAATGGCGATATCGCCGGATCTTATCGGTACAACCGCGATAACGATGGCTATTTTCCAATTTTTCCACCATCTTGTCATTAACAAATCTTTTTTATCAGTCACTCTCTATTACGATACCTTCGTGATATTAATCGCAATGAGACTGATTTTCGAAGAATTTATTCGACTTTTAATCAAAGAGAACGCTAACGGAAATGGAGCTTAAGATATGAAGTGCGACGATTGGAAACCAAAGACAATTATCAAGACAAGCGAGATTTTAACATTATGACAGACGATATTTTAAAAATTATGAAGAGTATAAAAAGATACATGTTAAATTCGGAAACTAAATAAAAAGACAATTCATTCCTTATCTTAAAATAACTTTCCTGTGAAAACTAGGAAATTTGTCTTATTATTGTATTCTCGTCTTATTGTCATACTCTTCTTTTGCAGTCTTCATATAATATTGAATGTGTTCTTGAAATGATCAAAGTCATTTGCTAGTCGAAGAGGCTATAAAGAGAACTGCTATAAAACACCCACTCCACGATCACACGTTTTAAACAGAAAATAACAGACCAGTATATGTGAGACGTAACAACAGTCGCATACTATCTTTTTTTATCATAACTTTGAATTGCAAATAATCTTCGTGAACTAGATCCCGAATCACGATCACGAACGATCGCGGGTTAGTTACGTTACTGGAAACATATCGGAGGCAAACATTTGCACGGTTATTATCGGGCAACGGCGAATGCATCCTTACGATGATAATGGTTCTCGTAATTGGCAGGATAATAAGGGTTAGAACGACATCCTTCAACGCGAATTGCTCGCTGTTTTCTACAAACAAGGGCGCCCTAATTTTCCCAACAATCTTCGATTCTGTTCCACTTTCTCCTCCATCTGTATTTGTATATAACGTCACGTCAAGGAATAATATTATTCGTAGATTTTCATGCCCGGAATTTCGTGAACTCATCGTCCTTGGCTTCTCGTGCGGCTTTTGCTTTGGTAAGTTGTTGGTATGGATAACATGGTAACGTTACTTCAGGCGAGTGAAACAAATTTCATTCAGAATTTCAGATAATACAATGAATTATAACGTTCAGATTGAATTAACAGAGGAATTTCAAAAGAATTTCATTTTCGTTAAAAATAAAACAACTTTGATTTTCGTCTGCTTCGTATGATTCTGTTAATTTTTAATCAGGAGAAGCTTTCTAGTAAGAATAAAGCACGTTAAATGGATAGAAGGTAAGATATCGCTGGAAGAAAAATGAGATTATTTGTTCTAATGAATTAGAAAAGTATAATTAAATATTTACTTGCAACGACAAAATCGCTAGCACGAGAATAATAGGTTAAATTATTGATGATAATTAACCGTGTCTACTTGAAAAGCTGGTTATGATTAAAACTGTAGGTTGAGAATGATTAATTCATGTCTTTGCAAATTGTTGGCGCATTTCACGCATTAATATTAAAATACTTAATGAAAAAGCAATGAACATTTTCAAAAATGCCAAGCGGTCGGTTGATTAAAACTCTTTAATTTAATGCAAAAATTGAGTGACTGTAAAAAATCAATTAATAAAATTTAAATATATGATTGATTAATAAAAATCGGAACTTCGACGCGTGTGTTTTCCCTGTGAAATCGATTTACAAATTTTTGTTTTTAACGCCACTCATAATGAATGAATAGCATCCAATTTGCGAAAATATATTCACTATTATCGCGATTTTGTCCATGTCTGCGATGCGGTAGGAGTGGCAAGTTTTTTAATTCGTCCTTAATTGAAATTTATTACGAACATTGAAAAGCTCGAAAATCCGCAAAAAGAGCTCGTTTAAATATTTACGCTCGTGATTAATAATTTCATTCATACTTTGGACTATTTGCATGTATTTTTTAATCATTAGGTTAGTAATCCTAGTATCTATGCGAAAGATATTGCGCATGCAACAAACTTTTTATCAAGACGAGAGAATGTCATTGATTGACAGAAATCCATTGCCTGCGAATCGACAGTGTAGCAACGTAAAAATGACAGCAAAAATAGCAAAAAAGCAGGGAATAACCACGTATCGCATAAAAAATGTCAATGGTTATCTAGTCAGAGACGATCGAATTTATGTCAAATGTAGTGAAAATTATGACATATCTCTTTATCCAAGTTTGATATTTTTTTATTTAAATGGTACATAAATTGTTTAAAACTTTACCTGGCTGAAATTATGACACTTTGATAATTCTGGAGGTTCTAGAGGAACGTTTTTCTTTCTAAGGGTTGCAGCACAAGGAGCACCGCCACCTGGTTTACCCCAAGGCGAATAATTCTCCAAGATTTGCTGGAGCTGTAAAAAGGAAGAAACAGTTATTTAATTTGTTGCTTTATTGATTGATTTAGAACTATCTACTTTTTAATAATGAAACAGTGTAGGTAAATGTAAAAGCATATATGTGAACTAATTAGAATTAACATGAAAATAAATGTATCCAAAATAGGCAACACTGTTGGGAATACTGTACTGGCGCGTTCCGCTTGTCTGACGCTACACAGATTGATTCTACTGGGCGCTTATCGAGTCCATATTGTCCACACAGTTTTAAAGAGCAAAGTTTCCTTCAATATCGTTCAGCCTGGTTTTATAAATCTGCTGAAGATTTGAACGAAACTGAACTTTCTCTTTTCACCAGCTTACCGTGGATATCAATATTTCTCCAGTGAAATCTTATGAGATAATAACTTTTCCAAAAACGCGGTTACAAGTACGTTAATATTTTGATAATACACTTTAGCAGATGGAAAATTTAAAGCCCGGATATATTCCGTTGGAATAGCATTAAACTAACTTTAATATTTTGTGTTAAGATCACTTTAATGCTTAGTGTAACATTTTATAATATTTTCCCGCGTAATTCTACGTTAAGGAATTACGGAGTTATATAAGAAAAAACTTGAATAATGTTAAACCTTAATAAATGTCATTTAAAACAAAAAAGAAAATGAACCGCTTTAAATTCCTGTTCTAACTCGGTTTTAGCGAAACATTTTCATTAGAATGTCGAGTAATCCCTTTCTGTGAGCATCGCGATGAGACGTGCCTTTTAACGCGCAAGAGGTACAGGTCACGGATTTTGGAATTCTCATGTTGATTCATCACTGTAATCTACAGATAAATGCTCCTGTTTATTAATATCTAGAGAAAAATTCCTTGGCCCAGCCTTTGTAGCATACTACTAATATTCAACTGTTCGTAATCCAACGTTGGCGCTTCAAGATAAGTAATTCGGATACACTTTACAACCCTGAATCTTTTGAATCTGAATCTAATCTTTTATTGAATTTCGCTGGCTAGCCATTACACACATATGTATCTCCTACCAGAAATTATTTTCTATAGTAAAAAAGAAATTCGAGCTCACACTGATAATACCCGTTTCTGGCGTTTTTGTGATAAAATGGATATTTACAACCCTTTTAAAGAGAAATTCCATCTTTCTAAAACATGCATTAGAACTAAAATCAAAAAATTGTAGATTATATTGAAAAAAAAATTGAGCCTTGCAACTATTTTGTTTTGTATTTTTATTTTTTACTTTTTTATAATTTTTTATACATCATTAAAACCCATAGGAAATTTATGAACGTAACTAAAGGAGTTATTACTTTCATCTGCTTTTAATCATACTAAATAATGGTCTCCCATTTTAATGTAATAGAAATTCCTGCCTGTCAACCTAGTTGTCGTTTAACAGTTTGCGATTCATCATAGCGAAAGAAATATAATCCATTTACATTGGATATCGTTAGAAATGATGGATAAAAATGTAGTCCAACTAACAATAACTAAAGGTACATGCGAGTTCCATTAAAACCAGTGAAAACATTTGCGCTCGTTAGTGAAATATTTCTTACAACTACCAAGGCAAATATACGCAGTAATTACAGCACAGCTACTAATGATACGGTTTATACAAATTACGCTCAACGATTCGCTTTAACATTCGCGAGCTACGTAAAAAAAGGAATAACATTTCAATTGCAACGAAATCTGAATCGTAGCGAGGTATAAACCACTTTACTGAAAATTTTAGTGCCTTTTAATAAAACGTTCCGCTATAAATCATTTCCATTAAGTTGTATATCAAACGTTGTTGGCAAAATTTACAGCCGAGAGAGTACCAAAAACATACTGTTTTACTCTTCGACTATTTTCGTGCAGTAAACTATGATGACAAGCCTAAGTGCCATCTACCATTCTCGATATTGTTCCCCATTTCTATTTTACAGGGCTGGAATGGCTGTGACCACATGAAATCCCATTGTAGCGTGAAGAATCTTTTACACGGCCTCGTAAATCTCCACGGTTATTGTCGAGCTTTCGAAGAAATGCCATCAAAGGGAAAAAATAAGGGTTGTTGCCGATACGAAAGTGCAGTGTTGATCTTCATCCGATCGCCGACAACCACACCAAACGAAATTGGTAAAGCCAAAGAGGCTCGTGGTCAGCAAAGGCCAGTGACGTAAACGGTGCTCGAGTTAACATAATAGTCATTTACGACGCATACTTCTCGCTGTTCACGGTGCTTTTGACGTTGCAACTCCTCCTTTCGTCGTCTCCACGAGGCCGTTCCCTCTTCAACAGCCCGCCGTTCTCGTTCCTTTCTCGCATCCTCCTCCACTTCCGGTACGTACGTCGCCTCCGGGATATCCTGCGCCATCTCGGTCCCGGTGTCTTCCTCTTAATAAAAGGACGAACAAATCACGAGCATCGCGTGTAAGGGAACACGTGCTACATACGTGAGCAGTTATGCTGAAAATCAAATGGACGTTGCCCAAAAGTGGTTAGAGAACGAGCGAGATTGCTTTATCTATATCTCTTGCTAAAACTCTTGCAAAATTCTTGTAATTTTCCTAATGTACTAATCGTTAAGATTGTGAAAAGATTTTGCTTGATAACTATCGAGTAATTATTAATTGATTAAATACTATCAAATAATTAGTGATAAAATTACGCACTTGATAACATTACATTGATTCCTAATGATAAATCTTGAAATGTTTACTATTTATCTTTAAGTAGATGAATCGAAGAAATTACAAATGCAGATATTCAATATCAAGAGACAATATCAAAACAATCTGACAGCATCGTCTCACATGACAAGGCACTTGGTTTCGTTATCATCTGTTATCGATTTAACAAGTTATTATTCTATGAAAGAAGACGCGATACTAATCTGCATGATTATATAATAATCTTTCTCACGTAGGAATATTAACGCCTAGAGTTATTTCCTGCTTCGCGCGATACTTTTCTTTCTATTCTTTTCCAGCTGAATGTTACAATTGATCTTTCAATATTTTTAATAATTTTCAATTACAATGAAAGTTCCCGGACTTTTGTGCGATATAGCACAAATTAAAACATCAAGTGAACATGTTTTACGTGATGAAACATTTTACTAACAATAAGTGAATTTCTGTATGATGAAAATTTATCTCGCGACTCGTACGAAAAATTCATTTATTTCATTTTTTAACATAGCATAAAACATATTCAGTGTAAAAGTTTAGGTAATAACAACGCTAATTTGATTGGCTTGAAACAAAAAATACGACGAGAAGAACGATTAGTGGACGGGCAAAGTTCATTTTCACAATATAATCATTGCCTCCTATTGTTAACTTTAATATACATATATTAATTAAATTTTTAATTTATCTTTGAAAATTGGTTCCATTCGGAACACATTCAATAGAAATACGAGTAACATAAAAGAATGTTACGTTCGATTTATCCATAAAAATATTTTCATAACGTACTCGAGCGGGGAATGCGAATAGCTGGGAGTAAAATGAAAAAAAAAACTTCAGGATATGTTTGCATAAAACCATCAATATCATTTTATGTGGAAACAACGATCGTATTACGAGGTGCTTCGAAAATTTCATTTTTATAATGAAAGATTATCATCGTACATTTGAATTTTTCGGATCTAATGAATCTTTTAATAAGAAAATTTTCATATTTAAAAGAGCGTAATAATTTTTCAAATTAACGCAGGCGAATAAATTTACGAGGAATTCAACGCAACGTGCTTTTCAATATTAAGCCCATTAACAATGTATATACAATTGTTGCGTTCTGTAATGCTAAATATTTTACTTTCAAATAAGCCACAAAATCGTTTCTCTTTGCCCTGAATCAAACACGGTAAGAACATACATTCGATTCGAGATAACTGTTAAAAAATTAAATACCTTTGAATAAAACATTCTGCATAAGATTACGTAGCGACAAGTTCCTCCGCAAAGAAGGGGAAAGAAATTCCTTCATCATTGAAGAAGAAATATACTACTTGTGATAACTATAGGAAACAGTGTTTTAAACACTCAATTATTATGAGAATGGAGAGAACATATGTAAATTACGTAATCGCATGACTTATATAGCTTTCAAGTAATTGTCTCCAATTATTTTCCTTAAATGCAAGATAATTCTTTAAATGTTCGAGGGACGCTCATTGATTCGATAAAGTGCACGTTGCCCTCAATTAGAATCAGACCGAAGCTCTAACATTCTTCTGTTCTACGAGCTCGTGCACCGTTATTTTGCAAAAGGTAACATTAACTTTAATACTCACGACGATGCAGAAGTTCTGCGTGCCACGGAGACGTGGCTGGATCCCGATACGGGTAACAGTAACTCAGAAAAGTATTTGGTAAACCGATTATATCCATACAAAAGTTGTTCACCTGACGATGAGAGCACGCGACTACCAACCACCCCGTGAATCCACCCTGACGTCGCGTCGCTTCGACGAAGTCAGCCACCCTGTGCTGGTTCCCGACGTCGATTCTCTACACTCCACATACCAGTACATCCCCCTCGACGTACACTGTTACTATATGCGTCACGTTTCACGTCGTTACCATCTACCACTATACTACTCGACCTTCGACTGCTGGTTCGTGACCAGGGCCGTGAAGTTTCACGGAAGCACCCCTAACATCAAGACAGCGATTACAAAGGCAACCTATGAGCATTGGTTCAGAATAAAAAATATTTAAAGTATGCTTACTCAAGAAAATAGTTTGCGTCATATGATGAGGATTTATTTACTAAAATTGTGGGTATTAATTTGCTAGGTTAGCTATTGCGGTTTATCAAGATCTTAATTATCAATTATATCATTAATATAATTAGTCTGATTTAAATATATTAATCGAGTCAATTTTTATTTAAGTTTGCGTGTTAAGATTAGTTCTGACTTCGACTTGTACAATTCTGCGATGTACAATTTGTGGTATTAGTCGATAGTAAGTTATATTGCATATCTCAACGATATTAAATTTCAACAGACGTTGCATAATTAGATATATCATATGTCATTAACCTTTTGCCATGGTATCGATCTATTAAGTACGCGTGACTATTATGCTGAAAAATACTTCTTTAATTATATGATTGTCATATTTACTGTTGCCATTGGTGATATAATTTGTAAAAAAAACTCCGAGATTATTTAAATCTAAGTGCGTAAATTCAAAGGACGAAAATAAATTCTTGTGATTCATATTATGCAACAATGGAATATCATTTGAAACTGTTTTGCGACAAAAGATTGAAAAAACTATCGCTGGAATACAAATATTTGCTCAAAATCGCCTGTTCTCTTTGCTAAACGTACTACGCACGAACACGCAAAGCATATTTTTCTGCTAAAGTATCTTTCTTGTATTTACTTTACTGTCATGCTGCTTGTAGAAAGAGATTTACAAGCATATGTATACATTTTTAAGGATATGAAAAGCAAGCAATGTGAGCTTCAAATTCAAATTAAGAAAAGTTCGAAAAATAAAGTACAGAAAAATAATGATACTTGTACCGAAAATCTTTTAGCAAAGAGTTGAAAAGAATATGGATACATTTGTACACATTAAATTTGAATTTTTATCTTAACCGCTTCTATATGCAATGAATTTCGTAATTCTTTCCCTGCTTTTATATATCATGTACATTAAACACTAATATGTAGTATTATGAAAAATTATTTATTATAAAGATTTTATAAATCTTGAGAAGAGTTATGAGTGACAGAATAATCTACTTGATCTTAACCCGTTGATAGAAACAGAAAATAAATTACAATTTCTCGGATTTCAAACAATTCCTCCAGAGTAGAATGAAATAAGATGAAGTAGAACATGTTAACCTCTTTGGCGTAACAGATTGTCAGTAAAAGTATTCCAGGCAATATTGTTGATCTAATTCAATACGAAATGTTACAAATAATATTTTTCATATTGATATGTAGTTTCGTTGGCGTTCGCTCTGCCAATCTCGAAACAGTGAGTGATGAAGAGCTTATAAATCTTATAAAAACTGAGAAATATGTAGTCGTGCTTTTTAGTAAGTTTTGATTAATGTTTACACGTATTTTTTCATTTATCAGAATAAAAGAACGTTTTCCATGATAATTGATATTAAGTTTATTTATAATATAAATAATATCTAATATTTAATTATATAATATCATAATAAAAATAATATTTTTAGTTAGAAATTCGATAAAATTCATTCCTTTAAGGAAATCTTGGCATAACCTATTGACTGAACTTCTATCGTTTTTTAAATTCCTTTTTCCTTGATTCTCTCGTGCTAAAAATTATAACTCATTCAACTAGCAGTTCTTACATGTAAAATGTTCAAATACGTCTAATATTTACAGCAAGCAAACAGCGTGAATGCACAACGTGTGATAACTATGAGAATGAAATAATTAATTTAATACAAGATTTAAATTCTTTATCTATTGGGGTTGTGGAAGCTATTGACAGTCAATTGCTTCGTGTCTATAGTGACGATAAAGAACCAGCACTTGTATTCTTTAGACATGGTGTACCTTTATTATATGATGGTATAGTCATTAACATTAAAAATAATATATCTTAGTAAAAAATGCTTTTATTAGCTTATGAATTTCCATTTAATCATCTTTTTTAGGACCTCTGAATGCTGAAGAAATTTTAACTATGTTCAGTGAAAACAAGGAACCTACAGTGAAGGAATTAACTGATGATACATTTGAACATCTAACACAAGCAAGTAGTGGAGCTACAACCGGGGATTGGTTTGTTATGTTGTAAGTCTTAGGTTCCCCATAATGTTTTGTATGTATGCATATTTCTTATTTGGCAGATATTTAAAGTACAATTCTTTTATAAAAACAGTGGCAGTACAGACTGTGTGGAATGTAGTAGACTGATTCCAAGGTGGGAGGCTGTAGGTGCAAAACTAAAACGAAGGGTTAATGTAGCACGTATCGACAAATACACAACTGGAGCATCCACGGCAAGGAGATTTAATGTTTATGAAACTCCAGAATTTATATTGTAAGTACATAAGAGATAAATACTAAGCACACCATAAAATGCTATAATGATAAACAAAATTAATGATACAATATGATGTTTTAATATTTAACATAATTTATTTTGTACTTGTAGCTTTAGACATGGTAAAATGTATCGTTATCAGATTCCAAAATACGACATTAATTCTTTTACATCATTTGCAAAAGAATATTACAAAAATGCACGTGCAGAGACTGTCCCAGTACCACAACGCCGACTGTAAGTTTGAACACATTTATTAGTAGATTCAACTCTTTGTACACGGATATTAGTGTAGTACAATTATGATATAAATATGTTCCCGTTTCAGCGATGATCTTGGAGAAACAATTGCGAATTTCTTACGTGAAAACCCATGGATCAGTAGCATAGCGATCGGCGTATTTATTATAATTTCCGTAGCTTTTCAATGCAGACGCACAACTGAAATGGCACAAAAAAGGGACTAGCCATTTCGTGTATCAAAGACATATATTATGGGTACTGCATCAAGTTATTATTGATCATGATTTTATACAAATCACAATGTATATACATACATAGATAAGATGAATAAAGTTTTTAATTACAGTGAATCTCTTATTTTTATACATTTAACAACTCGCATAATTTTTTATTTTCGTAATTATATATATATATATATTTGATCAGTTCCCATAATATTAATATTCTAAAGAGATACAAAAACATATATATATATATATATATATATTTTATTTCTAACAATTGCATTTTTTATTTTGTATAAAATATGTATAATAGTCACTGCAAGTCTAATCTTTTTTTAACACAAATGTTTTCTATGTTTTACAATAAATACTTTTGAATAAAAATTATTGCTGTTACACACATGATGGCATCTACTAAACATGATATGCATTTCCCCAAGAAAGTCATCTGAATCCATATAATAAAATTATAATAGAATTTTATATTTACATATACCTATTTAAAAAATTAAATAAAAACAGATTGAAAGTAATATATTTATTTGGGTAAACGTTGTACTTTAACTTATTTATGATAAATAAATGATTTTAAATGAATTTATATGTGAACCCCTTCACATTCGTTAGGTAACACATATATTTCCTTTATTACCTTTATTACCAGTAGAAAAATAAAGTAAAAATATAATATCAAATGCATCAAGATTCTTTGTATTTTTCTGTAACTTAATGATTTCAGAATATTTATGTTTTGCTTTATATTTTATATTCTCCACAATTTGCAATAATGATGTTCTATTCACTCACAAGACACTCCGTGCTACACACATCAGAGCAAGTAGCTTTGTGCATTGTAATAAGAAAATGTTCACTCTCTGTGATAGTTTTAGACTTATCAACAGAAAATATTGCATCTATTTTAAACATTATCAATTGATATATTTATCCTAAAGACAGTGGATGAGTCAGTTAATGCCATTCTGATACTATTCTCAAACTTTTCTTGTATGGATGAAAATTCCATCATATTGCTTGGTTTTGAATCAATCCAAAATCCATCAAATTCATAGAAAAGATAACAGTAAAGTTGATGAAATGCACGAATTGTTGGAAAACCCTTTGAAGAATTATAAATATGAGTCTTGGCACTTCCATCCCTTAATAATCTTAGAGCCATGCTTGTTAAATTTATGCCCACTATGGCAAATGCATAACCATAACGTGGATGTGTAGAATGTGATAACACGTGTGTTGCAGCACTGGGATACTCTTGAGCAAAATAAACTAGATTTTCTAATCCCAAAATGCCCATTCCACGGAAATCTGTTTTTGGATCATCACCCTGAAAGCCAATGTGTTGCCACTGTTTGGTAACTCTAGCATCTAAAGGCTCATAAGGCATCAACAAATTCCATAATTTTAATAGTAGGAACTCATGCTCAGAATTGTCAGCATCATATGGTGTTTTTCTAAGCTCTTCACATTCCACACAAAGTTGTCTATAACCCCAAATTAGTTCTATACATTTACCAAATGACTTGGCAAAGTCAGGGTGAGCTGTCGGATTTACTTTCTTAGTCACCAATATGGTTATAATAGCTTCCTTCAAAATTTTTTGCTTTGTCTGTTTCGTGATTGCACGTTGATCAGCGAGATCATTCAAGTAGACTATAAGAGTTTTAATATTAGCATTCCTAGATAACTTAAGAGATTCTTCTACAGCTAATGTTCTCGGTGCTCCAGGTAATTCTCCATAACAAATTCTTTGAAGTTCACACATTCGTGTTGTGTGCCTTAATAACCATTTTACGATGGGTCTGAAATACCAGCACACCAATGACCAGAAGTATATAAACATGTTTTCTGATAATTAAGAACCTTGATACAGGAAAAATTCGAGTACAAAATTTTTGTATATTCAAGTGCTAATTAACCTCATCCTGTCATCGTATCTCGACATATACAGGTTCTGTCACTAATTTAAAATAATGAGACTTGGAAATTAACACTTTGAAACGTATTTCGATAAATACGTTTTCCTGTTTTCACCATTACAATTAAAATCAATGCACATAACCTGTGCAATAATGTAACTAATATACATGTATGACAGAAAGTTTAATTTTGGTACATAGAAAATAAACTAATCTGTTCAGTTTCTTTATAATTAACAAACTTTCGACTTCTATACTGCTATTACAGAAAAATCATTGAGATTTCTTAAATATTTAACTTGAGTAAAGAGAAATCAATAATAACCTACTAAATTAACATAGTACCGATAGCAGAAGAGGTCACTCACTACTCACTACCGGTACAGTCATCCTGTATCAAAAATTCAATATAAAACACATACCCACGTTGCATAGAGTTAGGAGATTTTCTTTTAGAACGAAGCATTACAGATAATCGTGAAGTGACTTTAAATATTTTTATTTTCCTTATAAGGCAATTGGTATAAAATCACTATATCACCTTGAATATCTACCCTTACAAATGTACGATATTTATAAACATATATGGAATCAAGTTTTTTATAGTAACTTAGACATAATGAAAAAACAATGTCATATCAAAAAATGACATATGTAAAGTGAAATAACTTCAGTTAACCAGAATTTTAAATAATCCATCATTGATTAAGAAGTTTGTCAAATCAGTAATTTTAAGAAAATATCATAAATGGAAAACGAGCATGAGTCCTCGACAGAAATTTCAACAGATAGCTCAAGCAATACCGACAGCATTCAAAATGTTGACAATCAATGCATAGAATTATCCAATGAGGAGCAAAGGATAAAGGATCAAGCGGACGTCGATTTAACATTGGATCTAGGAAGCGTGTTGCCAAATTATGATCGTGTTTCTGAGAATGAGAATGATGATTCATTAGAAAAGCTCTCAGCTGTTCTTGAACAACCAGAAGACTCGGTGATTTTAGAGGGCGCGCAGTCAGTAGAAGATGGCCAAGACGATAAAGATTTAAAGTACACATTATGTTAAAAAAAACTTTTGTCAATTAAAAAAAAAAAAAAATATCACACGTTATATTGAATAATTTTCGTAACTAATAGCTACATTCTTCGGGAGCGAATAGAATCACTCAGTGAAGTAATGAGGAACTTAAAGGAAGAATTAAGGAAGGAAATAGAACTTTGGAAAAAAGAAAAAGGAGAATTGCAATTTTTACGTGAAAAGGATGATGCATTGGCTTTGGAAGAAGCAACTGCAGCAGCACGTGCAGCTGCAGCAGCCTATGCTGCCGAGTCGCCATTATCTAACAATTTGGGTAATTTTTCTTAGGAAACGAGATGTAAAATATTGAATAATGTTTATTAATTTATGGTATAGGGGATGTTTTAGATATCTCATCAGAGGATGCGTTCAGAGAATTGACAATACTCGAATATGAGAAACGTTTGGCTAAATATCAAGACGAATACTCATTTATTCAGGCGGAAAAGCGTTATAATGCCCGATGGAAAATGATAGCAAACGCGTATAAGCAGAAATTGATGGAAGTGGAACGACTCTGTAACGAGGAATTAGAGAAAGTTCAAAAAAATGTGAATCATTTGCAACCGCTGAAGGAAATGGTATCACAATGGTATCTCGACGAAGAAAACCATGGTGATTCAATCAGAAGAACCGATTTTGTTGCAAATGCCCAGAAACTCAATACTTTCAATGAGAATAATATGCTCAATCGTCACACATTGCAAAAAATAGACGCGGAAGTCAATATGGCGCCAGAAATATTCGTTGCTCGATTCAAATCTGATGATCCAACAAAAATAGATAAACTTTATGGATAAATCTCTCCCCATACTTATAATAATACTTTTCATAACGTTTTCGGGATACATATACACATATACACATATTCGTATTACTTCTCACATATTAGAATCAGAATTACAATTTACATAAATGTTAAATTTTAATTTTAGACTCCATTTTGAATAAATAAATAATCTATCGTAAAAAAATATACATACCTTTACATTATTTCATGTTGTTACTCCGTGGAGGATATTTCCATTCATCACGAGAAATTTTCATAATGCATTTGCATTCGAATTAAGGCAAGATATCTACGCTTCTCTAGGGGCTACGGATATCGGAAAGTGGTTGCAAAAGTTTTGAAGAATTACCGATACATACTATATAATTTTGCAAGACTACAATTGTACAGCAACTTTGACGCAAATTGGTTTGTTTAAAACAATATTTGAGCACTAATATGTAAAAGTATGCCGTTTATTGTGAAAAATATCTGAAGTACGTTATTCAAAAGTGTTACCGCGCGCGTTCCTTCGTTCACTAACGGATGTGGACTATACTATTTGGACCGTTCCAATTGTTCCAACGTTCCTTATTCATCGTTTACGTGACGTGGTACGTTGAACGATACGTTTACTGGCTGTTGCCGGTTGTGTTCAAGCAAAGTAAAGGTAAAATTGTTTTATTTAACTTGGTTATCGTAATTTTTGTAGAAAATAATTGTGACAATGTTGCAATCTATATTTGATGATGTGCAGCGAATGAATAAACGGCAGGTAAACGAATTTCTTCGTTTGAATTACCGTAGATTCTTAGAACGAGCACATATGGTCGATAAACAGGCTTTATCACTGTTTTCGATTCCTTTTACAGTTCCTGTATCAGATGTTAAGTTTTGGTATGATCGTTACATCTGCTTTGATGATATGGAAAGGCTTGATGGTTGTAACAGGTAGTGAAAGTCCGATCGTGGTCGTTCTCAGGTATTTGAATACTTAACCTAATAGTTACATTTGACGCATCTTTCGCGCGAATAAATCTAGTTTTAAACTGTAATGTTATTGATTTTCTGTTAAATTGTGTACACGGTGTCGATTTCTTATATATTATTAACAATGTTTTATTCAATGGATCATTACGTATTGGAGTGATTATACATTTCGTATTTAAGAATCATAAGTTGTGTGATAATATTAATAATAGAGAAACATTAAATTTTATATTTTTTGCATAATTTATAGATTTAATTTAGCGTTTCAGTACTTTAAAACATGATTTTTTATGCATGGAAATTTTAATATTATAGTGGTAGTATGGAACCAGCTTTCCATAGGGGAGATTTGTTATTTTTAACCAATTACCAAGATGAACCAGTCAGGGTAGGAGAAATTGTTGTTTTTAAAGTTGAGGGTAGAGATATTCCAATTGTACACAGAGTACTTAAACTACATGAGAAGTAAGTATCTTTTAAATCTTAACGACAACAAGAATAAAAGGTAGATATACATCGAATTATTACAAAAAATAATTTATGTATTTTAGGGGTGATCAAAATAATACTGTTAAATTTCTAACAAAGGGTGATAATAATTCTGTTGATGATAGAGGTTTATATGCAGCTGGTCAATTATGGCTGACAGATAAAGATGTTGTTGGTAGAGCAAGAGGTTTTTTGCCATATGTAGGAATGGTTACAATATGTATGAATGAATATCCTAAATTTAAATATGCAGTATTATCAGTTTTGGGATTATATGTTTTGGTACACAGAGAATAAAGGTATTTCATATGGGAAGTTATATGAAATAGACTATCTGAACATTTACAAAAAAAGTGCATGGTAAATTTAAATCCTAATTCGTAACTCAAATACACATGTGAAGCTATGTACAATGTGATTTTATGTCTTGTTGATTTCGTACCACTTGAAGAACCTTTTGTTATGCAAGAGGTTAATAACATAATAGTTTTGCAGAATTGTATGTATATTTACAATAGTAATAAGAAAATATTAAGGTATATGTGTAAAACAACAGTACTTTTGTACTGTATTAAAAAATAATGTTCTGCCATTATTGGTAAAATTAAATGTACAAACGTTTTTATTTTCAATTGATACTAATGTTGTTTTTTGAAAATTCATTAATTCGTTTCATAAATTATTTATAAAAATTTTCATTAATAATATAATATATTATACAAATACCAAGAGTTTCAATATTTTATATTTGTAATCGCATTTATAGTATTTTCTAATTATAATGTAAAAATTATTATATCACTGAACAGGTAGGAAGTGTAATTAATTTACGCTTATTTTCGATATTGGGAAATCATAAAATCAATAAATATTCTGTATGAAAGATAAAAGAAAGGATAGAAAATTTGGGAAAATAAACATTAAAATGTATATATTTAAGTAAGCTCTTAATTTTTACAGCTCATAAGATTAAGCATATCTTCTCTACCTTCTTCAGAGTTGCAATATATGTATATAAAGTGTTTATTTCATGGGCACTGAATATTTTAAAAATATTGACAATTTTGTAGACCACTTAACATAGTATAACCAATCATCAATGAAACTTGTTTGTAGTCAACTCTTATGAAAGTCTTTGTATGTGAATTACGTTTATTCAATGCAATGTAACTTTTGTCTCTGATTATCTCAGATTATGAAATAAATTTATAGTACACAAATTATATATGATTTTCTATTTTTAATCCTTACAGTTTCATAACTTTTATCATTTCAAATTAGGATAAAAATTGTTTCAGTAAGGTTAAATATATTGTTAGTGTGTTATGTGTTAATAAAAATATTTGAATGAAAAATTATATAGAAATAGGTATTTACATTGTAAAAGAATGTGAAATGTATTATATATCAGTTAGGTATAACGTGGTTCCACTCGAATCCACATTTCTTTTGGACTAACAATTAAACCTGGCATTTTATCTTTGAGACTATTTGGTTCATCCTCTATAAACGAAAAGTTAAAGTTTTGCATTAATACAGCGATTATCCCGAACATATTATATCTCGTAAAAGTTTCACCCATGCACACACGATGCCCTAGTACAAAAAGAGATAAAACGTTATTACTGGTAGTATCGTTAAAATGTGGCAAAAATTCTTTACTTACCAAATCCAAAAGGAAATGTGAGATCTTTACGTAGTTTACCATCTTCTGTGAGAAATCTTTCAGGCCTAAAATTATGGGGATCACCCCATAAATCGACGTCTGTATTTAGTCCGTCAAAATTGGTAATTACTATTGTATCCTTGGCAACATCAAAACCAGAAAGAGTAGTTCTCTTTATCGCTTTATGTAATACGCCGAATGGTGTCAGTGTTTCGTATCTGAGCGATTCCCGTATTGTTGCTTCGATATATGGTAAACTAAAACATTTTTAAGATTTTTTAGTGAAATATTTTCTGCCACATAATAATTACAGTACGAATAATGTATACTTCTTCCTATCTTGCCACGTAATGAGTCTTCCAGTTCCAACCACTTTATCTATTTCCTCTCTTATATTTTTTATTATTTCTGGATGATGCATTATAAGCTTGATTGTGTGTAGAAGAGCACTTGGCACCGCAGATGAAGCTGGAAACATGATATCCACAAGAATCATAATAAGTTGTTTCTCGGAGAATGATTTCCCTTTAGCGTTTCCGTTTAAAACCTTTAAATATCGGTCTACTAAACCTTTATCGTCCTCATTATGTGAGTATTTTCTCTTGTCTAAATGTTCCTGTAATAATCATGATATTTTGTAGTTATTTAGTATATTAAAATAGTATAATTTATAAGTATAAACGTAATATTGATATGTACCTTAATGAAATCTACCATACGATAAGTTCCTAGCATTATATTTTTATATCCAAACATATTTCCAAAATACTTTAAGAACCAAAATTGAAAAAGAGCTCCTCCAGTAGTGTCAGATGCTCTTTGAAACATCATAGCAGATTTACAAAAATATCTCAGTTTATGATATTCTGAACGATCGAATTTTTCGCCAAACATTATATACCATATAGTATTCGCAACATATGGATACAGAATATCCGGAAATCGCGCGGAACCACTTTTTAAGATTGTCTAATAAATTCATTGAAACGTCAATTAGTAATCAATTTTCAATTTTAAAATAATTCTCATCGTGTCCTGAAGTACCTTTTCTTTGTTGTTAATGGGACCTTCTTTCAGCATGTCAATGAGAATTGCAATTTCTTCCATTGCGATCGTTTCAAATTTTTCTTGTCTTCTACCAAATCCAAAATCTCTCATATGTCGAAGAACAAATCTTCTTTGTTCTTGCCAAAATGAACCTTCGACGAAAAAGATACCTGGAATTTCATGCAATTACAAATGTGAAGTATTATTTTTGGGATTCCTCCTTTATAAACATATCAAATTTTCTTCACGAGGAAATACCTAATGATTCTCCAAAGGATCTTGCTAAAAGAACGTCTTGATTGCCCGCCCTTCCGTCAAAATCATTTTTCGTTAGTACTTCTTTAATACTGTTATAATCATTAGCAACTACAGTCACAATACCGCCAAAGTGGCATGTCAAGACTTTAGATTTCAACTTATTTGCATAATACGTCACAGCTTTAAAAGGATATTTGTAATTATACCATAACAAATACCAATAAGATCCTACTATTGGCAATCGAGGAATGCCTATTAGATATGGTAAAATATTTAAATTGTAATAAAAGAGAATGCACATAATTTAAATACGACGCACTTGTGAAACTTACATGGTGGTGTATTTGGAAGTGTACTTATACTTTTGTAGATTTTATATCCTACTAATAAAACTAGTATTATAACAAGAAATGGTGACATTCTTTCTTCAGTTCTGAATACAGAATGATAATCGATAATTGTTTCTTCCCCTATTGAATATCTCCCTAATAACATGTGCATATATATATATTATTTATGCATATTCAGATAAATCTGTATGCATATCTTATCTTTTGGTACGAAGTCGAGAACTTTAGTTTCTTCATAACAAAAGATACAAAAAAACTTAAAGTAAATAACTTGAAAGGAGAATTGTTTTTCATTCATCTTTCATTTTCAGAAATAGTATTGATATAAAGATTAGACATAAGATAAACGTAATACTGATTATATATGTAAACAAATATCAGTGGGAATTGTGTAAGCATCAAAAGTGTTAAAAATTACAAAGTTCACTTAGATATCAATTTTCTAATTAAATATTCATCTTATTTATGTAATCTAATAATGTGTTTTAAATATGAGGTATAAGAGTAGTTAAAAATAAAATTTCTAATAAATTTCTCTATTTTACAATACAAAGTATCATACATTTTTCGAATTTATTAGATCAAGACATAAAACATCTAAGTACATACTGTTTATTATATTTTATCATACTATATTCTACAAAATTCTTTCTCTACAAAAAATAATCTTTTCTTTTCTTAAATAATATATTTATTGTTAGGTTCTAAAACAGATTTATATAGTTCATTCACTGAAAATACTTAGTATCACCTAAGCATACTACTTGCAAACTATTTTTTATCACTGAACGCATTCGATCATCATTCATTACTGCACAACCTACATTTGGGGATAATTTATATAATAAACAAATACAGTCATCCAAGTTCTGCATTATTTCCTTGTCAAATACTGGAGTTTTTGTTAAATCAAAATGCAGTTTTAAAAAAGCAGTATACAGAGGTACGCAGTGGGCTGCCACTCGAAGATGAAACATCAAGAGGAAAGTTTTTGCAGTCTAAAAAATTATATTTAATATGTAATAAAGGTAACATATAATAAAAGTAAAATATATAATGAAGATATTTACCTCCAATGTTGCTTTTAATGTTTTTAGATCTGTATGATGTTCACAATACTCGGAAAGTATTCTTGTTAATCTTTCACACCACTTGGCACATCCAATATTAGTCAACAGTTGAGGTAAACTCAACATATACACACATCTTAATTCCACATTTTGTTCAAATTCCATATTATCTAGTAAAACAGCTAAAATATCATCCCTCTTTGTCCACTGTAATAATATACAACATTACAAGATTTATACTTAAATTAATACATATAAATATTAATTTTTTAAACTTACTTCAAATACATTTAATGTATTATCCCAATGTTCAATGGTAGCTAATAAATTTGTTAAGCATTTATATATCAAAATTACATATTTGGCTTCTCTTTGATGACTTAAGCATTCTAAAGCATGAAAAATTACTTTGGCATATCCGGTGTCAATTAATCCTTTTTTCTAAATATCCAAACATAAAATTAGTAACTTATATTGGTGAACAAAATTATACTTGAAATTATATAATATAAATTTTTACCAAATGAGAATGTTGAATAATTTGATATAAACATTCAAGACCTAGTACAATGTTTTCTGGCACATAATCGTCAATAATTATTAAAGCTGTTGGAAGCACATCACTAATATGATTATATAAAGCTGGTTTCTAAAAAAGATAAATATAAATTATAAGTTTTAACACATAATTACTTGATCATTGTTTCTTTAATTTGGTTTACGAACCTCAATTTGATATAAAATCCATTTGTAACTTGCTACAGCTGCTGGATAAACTTTCCAAGTATCTTTCAGTAACTTAGGCCTTAGTGTTAATAATACTATAGTACAGTTATCTTGTTCCGTTAAAAGTTGTGAGATGCTTTGATATCTGTATAACTCCAAGATTTTGCTAGTCAAGTCTTTGGAGATGGACACAGATTCTGTTGTGTTCCAAACATTTTGTTCATGTTGTTCTCCAATGAGTAGTAACAAATTGATTGTAAGAGTTTTTACTATCGGTGAATCTAATTTTATTTGCACGTGTCCTGCATGACGATAGTAAATGATATGCTGAAGCATAGATTTGATTTCTTGCAAATTTCTATCTATAATTTGTCTACATCCTCTGAAGTCTTTTTCTTCACATGGTCGACTAGCACCGTCGATTCTTTCAGGAACATAACTCACTTGTATAAGATTATTGCATTTGGCCCATAAGTCTTCCTCATGAAATTCGCCCTTAATTTTTAAAGCTTCCAATTCTTTTAAAAGACTATTCATTTTAAGCATTATTCGTCAAAAAGTTCGACAAGAGATAATGATTGCTATGTTGCGAATCAACTTCTTCGCAACGATTTATTAGTTCCGCAAGTACACACAGAAAATATCATTTTTTGAATTACCGTGAATGATAGTACTTCAACCGAATTCCTTGTTTCATACTTTTAATCAACGAAATAATTGTTGACTCTTTTACGAATCTGGCTTCGAATGATCTGAACACTCAATCAAAAGGGAGTATATCACTTTTTATCGACCATACTTAGATATACAATAATTTGATAAAAATCTTGATTTGTATTACAATATTAATATTTACAATATTGATATCTAGTATTTCAGTCGCAACGAATGTTTCTTCTACTGGCCTACCTTTGTAAATTTACGATATAATTACTGTATTTTGTAATATTGTTCGATGTCTCGAAAGAGTAATCGATACGAACCACACGAGGTCTCGAAGAATCTGTCATTTTTCCCTTCTTTTAACACTTTACCGTCAAAAGATAGTTTCCTTTCTCTTTTGTACAATCTTCCTTTTTCAATCTTATCGTTTAATATGTCTTTGCTAGTCGGTTACTATACGAGTATACCGCGATCGTATTCGTGCTCCAATTTTAACCAAAATCAAGAACATTCGTGCTAACTGCATGGAAATTGCAGTGTACGCCGTCACTAGTGTTTCGGTGCATCACTTACTCATACTGAGTGTCGTGTCGCGTAACGTAAATCGTTATTTATTTTTTATCAGTTTCTGAGATTCTTGGTAATTATGAATTAAAGAAGGTGTAATAGCTGGTAGTTACGACATGGCTGAGTACCGTTAGTTCATTTTCTATTTTTTTTAAATCATTTGTTGTATCGACGTTTCATTTTCCATGATTAATCTTTAGATTTAAGTTCTACCTCCATTTTGCATCCTACATACGGGACACCGCCCTTCAAACAATTATTACATAGTTAATAATTCTTTACTTTTTCGCCTGAACAACGTAAAATTATCAAAAACACACTTAAAATATTATTCTCGTTATTCGGGAAATTTTTCACGAATTTCTCATGAAAGTTACATAACCTCATTCTTTAAAGTTGAACGAATTTTTTGACTCATAACGTTTTGTTTTACTTTGTTACTTCGATTATTGCATATAATATCATTTAAAGTATATAATAATTTCACGATGTACTCGAGAATGTCATCTACATCAAACATAAAATAAAATGTACAAATCTTCTTAAATACAATTACTCTGGTTCTCTTAAGGATCCGGTTCTTATTGTGTATCATCAGGGGTAGGCAGTGACTCTGAGGTTATGGCAGAGCTAGCAGCATTTCTCGGCCAGGAAATTCCTGAGGGAAGAAACAACCTGGCTGATAATCATATCAATCTTGAACGGGTTGCTGATTATTGTGAAGCAAATTATTTTCAAGCTGAAAATAAAAGAATAGCTTTAGAAGAAACCAAAAATTTTACTACTCAGTCATTGGCTAGTGTAGCCTATCAAATAAATACCCTTGCTTATAATTTTTTACAATTATTGGATTTACAAACATCTCAGCTTGCTGAGATGGAAAGCCAAATGAACCACATTGCTCAAACGGTTATGATACACAAAGAGAAAGTAGCTAGAAGAGAAATTGGAGTACTAACAGCTAATAAAATTACGGTACGCCAGTACAAAATTATTGCACCAGCAAATCCTGAAAAACCAATTAAATATGTAAGAAAGAGTATTGATTACACAATTTTGGATGATATTGGACATGGAGTACGTAGTAGTGGTACTCCAAGAAGTAAGCAACGTGGTGGAAGTCAGGGCAGTGTTCAAAGTTTAGGTGCAGCTTCCACTGGTTCTGGTTTAGGTGCTGCTATGGTAGGACCAGCTCCTACCACTAAGCCACCTACCCCTCCTCAGACAGTAAGAACTGGTAAATATAAAAATAATGTATATATACACATATGTCTACTTTAAAATGACATTAGATTATTTAATATGAATTTTCTATTTTACCTTTAGGAACATTGAGCAAAGGATCCCGAGAATACAGAACACCACCTGCAGTTGCTCCACCTCAAGTTCCTAGTCACTATGCTCCTAATTATCCACTAGGTCATCCAAGAAGAGAACGTGGTCCTGGTTATAGTACTCTGCCTTTACATGCACATACCACATCTCACGCAGTACACAATACCAATCACAATACACATACAAACACTGCAACCCAACATACTTCGCCACCTCAAGTGGGAACAGTTCATCCATTGCAAAGTCATCCGCAAACACCACCACCAGCTCCACCTAGCGTAACAGCAGGGTATGCCCAGGAACAACACAATAGTATGCCTCGTAAGTTCTTATTTGATTGGACTTAGATTTAAGTAGTTAACTATGGAATTATATAAATATCTGTTTCCATTCCTAGCGCCACCTTCGCCCTTAGTCGGCATAACTGGCAATACGTTAGATTTTACCAGTTATCACACTTTATCAGAAAGATTGAGTCATCAAGTTAGTCGAAGTAGTGGTGCAAGTAGCCCACCATTACCACCACCACCACCACCAGAACAAGAAGAACATCCGCAATTTGGTAGACCTACACAATCTAGTGGTGCTATTATGCCTATTGTACCGGATGAGGAAGATCTCCCTGGTTGGGTGCCAAAGAATTATATCGAAAAAGGTATGTTGTGATACTTTTTAGATCGTAGAATATTTAAGTAGTATTAAAATGTAATCAAATATTACCATTTTAGTTGTTGCAATTTATGATTATTATGCCGACAAGGAGGATGAGTTGAGCTTCCAGGAAAGCTCGGTAATTTATGTACTAAAAAAGAATGACGATGGGTGGTGGGAGGGGGTCATGGATGGTATAACGGGTTTGTTCCCCGGAAATTACGTAGAACCTTGCGTTTAATAAGTTGTCCAATATTGCATTTAGATATATCAAAATTGTGAATATTGGTGGTTATTCACAAAAGACTGCAAATTTAAGAGACAGATTCTCTGATTTTAATTCTCTTATTTAGTATTAATAATAATAAGGCTATACTAACACGATCGATGCAAAGACATAGAATGACGTAACAAAATATGAAGTGGAATATGGTAAATGTGTAAATTACAGATTCTTCCACAAATCTCAAATATCATGCGAATTTTCTAAAAATCAAACTAACCAATCTTTATATCAACATAAGAAAGTGTATTTTTTGGTAAATAGTATTTCCTCCAGTGGATGTTATTTTATCTCGACTTCAATAGATCATATTTATATACATATATGCATAAAGGCATGTAGTTACTATGCTACTATATAATCAATTAGCTGTTAATTGTATTTATGTATCTAAGGTGTAACTAATACGATGTTAGTAGTAGGTTAATAAGTAATCAAAATACCAAACGTCCTGTCGTCGTGTAACGAGAATCTTTGCGCCTTATATTAAACATAACCACATAATATAAATTGCTTGATACGTTTATTTTAATAGTTAACGGTATATTGACCTCAGGATTTTAGTTCTCATAAAATGAAGTCGACGAAAGTAATCCTCGTTTGAATGTTTTAGAGAGTATACCAAGTCATAGCATATGCATTATAGAGTCAATTAATGTATGCGATTTGTTTAAGATGTAGTGATTTCATTTAACCAGGTAGTATCCTACATAGCTGTGTAATATTCATACTTCGTATGGTGCTATTTGTTAGCGCACTATTACCACAAATATAAGTATCTTTTAATTGGCCAAGTAATTCTGCGGTCATTTTTACCGCATTTCTTTCTCATTAAAAAATTATCATTTTATATAAGCTAAAAAGCTTGTATGTATCGACAATAAAGATCTCGTTTTCGTGAGGATTACATACTTTGGAGGATTATCACAGAATTAGTACAGAAGAATTAGAATAGGATTTTCAAATAAATAAAGAGCTAGTGGATAGAAAATTGAATCTTTAATTTTAATAGAAATTTTAATGGAAGGTTTTATTTGTCACTAGGGAAGCATAATGAAATGTACGAATACAATTGTATTTAGAATCAAATAAAAGAATTGTAATATAAAATTTCGAATGATATTCATCCAACAGTTGAGGTTTCTTCATAAGTTCTTCCTAATTCCACGTTATCTTTATCCATAACTATAATCCACTTTGCTGTTGCTTTAGTTCAATTAGTGTACAATTTATCTTACTAGCTTGCAATTCCACGTTACATCATGATTAGTAAAACACGAGTTCGCGATTGTCTATTATATCAACTAATTATAGTATCATATACTATAAATTGAGCGAGAGGAACTTGGAACGATTCAGATCACAAAACTAGGATGTTTATTTCCTTTGACAAATTTCCTATTACTCCTTCTTTAATTTCCTATTAGGATAGTTGAAAATAGCTTCGCATAATGTAAATGTTACGCACGGAACCGCTTCAAACGGATAACGAAAGCATTTCTTCTGCGGTAAATTTTTTCTGCAGTCGGTCTCAATGTTCGCTTAAATTATTTGCTAAGTTTAAACCGTGGAAACTTTTTCTCTCACATACGTACAAGAAGCACAAAGTTGCGAGCAGTTCCTCGCCACAAATGTTTCCTCTTGTAACACGGTAATGACACCCACGGAATCCAGTTTTGTAGAGTAACGTACGTAAATTCTTACAGCAAAAGATTCGTTCTCCAACTAGTAGAGAGAAAATGGGAGAAAGGTACGGTTTTAGATGAACATGTTTTGTATATCTAGTATTTTCGTGAATTTTCCATTTTCCCTGCGTACATAGTAGTAGGATGAAAACAGGGCGTAGCTTTGAAAGCGGCGCACCAAGCTATCCTCGTATATCACGCTTAAAAGAGGTCGTGTGAAAATAAGACTGTACTAAAGGGAAAGAAGAAACGTTATTTTTTGTTATTATTCATCCTCGTAATACACTGCAGCCAAGATGCTCCTGTGGCGTTTCTCTTTTCAACACATAGAAATTGTCGATTCGAAATTTCAATTTGAGGAAACTTTTGGAATCCACGTTAAAGTAAATTAAAGAGAAGAAATGACGTACAACTATAACTTTACTCGATATTTCTGAAATGATTTATGCGCTTGGAAAGAAAATTTAATAAGTGATAAAATAACATTTCAATTTGATGCTACAAAAAATAGCATAAAGCCGTCAAATTGTATCGACAGTATTATCTAAGCGTCAAGCGTAAGTTGATAAATTTGCTGAAAGCCGCGAACGATTGTGCCCATCTGATAAGCAAAAGCGCAGAATTTATTCGATATCGAGGTAGCGCAGCGTACTTTATCAGGCTTCTTAGCGACTGGATAAATCTAAGGAGACGGAGTTGGCTCACGTACAACCAGCTATCTGATCTAATTCTCCAGATTGATTATCCCCCGGGTACCGGCAGGCAGTTCAGACCCATCTTCGCCTCGCTTGTAACAGAAACCGCTTCATTTGATTAATACCGTCTTCCGGGCCAGCCGCGACCATCTTCCCGACACCGACATCCCTTTCTATCTTCACCTGTCATTCCGTTCGTTCTTACGTCGAATCTTAAAATATTCTCCATGCCTTTGTCTCAACCGTTGTTTGAGTTCACTACGAACTTCCTTTGTATTAACGAATAATAGACTCCTTCATTCTCCTCCATTCTCGTTTTTACCGCGAAATGAATCTTGTTAGCCGGTAGCGACTCACTTGTTAATTTGATCTCAAGAGCAGAATTATACTAATAGCGCCTGGATATAGTTTAACTATGAAATTACATACAATTTAAACGAAGTGGATTAATGCATATAGTTTAGGCTTGCTGCACATCGTTCCATTCGATTTGAAGCAAATAGAAAGATAACGTGTCGATTCTCACGGCTATAGCGTGACAAGTAGCTCGTAAGATTTAATATCGTGGCGGTAGTAAGGCGCAAGATAGTTGGAAAGGGAGATCGTCAAATCCGCGTTCCCTTAGTCCACAAAAGTCGTGGATTTTATATCCAGTGCCCGGGGCGTGAAATGTCGCCTTTTTATTGGTAACCTTCCCTCCTAACGTGACTGCAATAACACCGAAGGTCGACGAAGGGATCGGAAATTTCTACGGAGTACACCGGGGGAGAAAGCTGACCAGGTTGTCGACCAAGGAAACGGGATTAATATTCGCCGTGGCTTCTGGCCTGGCGAGTTCCAACTTGTCGATCCGTTTCTGAAGAGGAAGTGTGCCACCAGCCGGTATCCCCGTGGATAGGTATGTTGAAAGGCTGAACGGGATTCGTGTGGTTCACCGCTATGGCGACTGAAGTTCCTGTCTGGCTCCGTCATCAGTCTTAGTTTAACTTGCTGGCGTGCCCAGATGTTTCCCCTGTTACATTACTGCAGGATGTTGTGTTGCAATCTGAATGCGAGCTGCGGGGATAGTCGTCGTCACGTTTCTCAAAGTTTTGTGCTCAAGGAGTCGACGAAAAGAGATAGCGATCTGCAGACTACGTTTTAATTAAAAGTGCATATAGGAAGAGTTGGCAGGTACGAAGAATGAGACGACATGTAATTATAGGATAAGTTGGATTCGATTAAACTTCTGAACTGTAAGCGTTTGGTTCAAGCATCATTCATCAATCTTCTGCAAACAGTTTATTTATGAAGTAGATAGTATCTATCATCGAGCAGACGCGATTAGCTAGCTCCTTCTCCTAATGACTGTTTCATATCTCGAAACTTTGAGCATAATTGAAGACTAACGAGATTTACAGTGCATAGAGAATGTAGCTTGAAATTAGTACGAGTATATAACGCTGTAGTCTCTTTAATGTTACTCTGTTTCTTTAATGCCATTGTGTAGGATACGTACACTAGAGACACCTCGTATAACACAATTTCAAGAAAAGTGGACCTGAGTTTTATAATTCAAATTCTTTATATTATAATATATTTTGGTTATCGTAAAAAATTATAAAGTCTTTATGACACGATATCCTTAACATATTCTTACGCGTTCCTGAGTCTTACGGTATTGTTCCCTTGAGGAATGCCGAGAATTTCAACCCATTAGTTCAGCTACATTTTTTTAAATGCTGTACTGCTTCTCCATTTGCTCTTTTATTTGTAACACAATGAATGTTACAAATTCCTTGACCGGCTTGCTTGCGTTTCTCCGGAAACATTCAGAGGTGTTCGCGAGTCATTAATATTCATGTATTTTAAACAATCTTTAGTCGTTGCTTTCCTTCACAGCCGTAAGCATCTATCTTTCCTTCCTTCCTTTTGTTGCGATGAAGAAATTGGTATATTCAACAATAAAAATTCTTCATCTACTCGAATCGCGAAAACCCATATTCTAAATATATATTCGTGATTTTGTACCGAGTTTAGTAGCATAAGAGTTTAATCAACGTTTAAAAGTCAATGAGTTAGTTGGCCAGGTCCAAGGCTCGAATAAAGAAGGACGAGTCAATTTTGTTGTGCAATGCAATTTCATCCGGGCACATCGTCAGAGGACAAGATGATCCAAGTGGGAGTTACGTTGCTTTCCATAATGTATGCATTATGGTTCGTCCTAATTTGACAGAGAATACCCCGACGGCATGAATTTGCGTTACGCACAACGTGTATCGTGGTGTACGAGAGGTTGAGGGGGAATTACGACGGGTTCAGGGATAAACCACGGGGGCACGCTAGTCCCCACTGGAGCAGGGTTGAGAGGCTAAACCAGATTTCATTGCGATATTACCTTTGGGAGGCGTGTTCCAAGAGAATCTCACCACTCTCGAAGACGATTTCAACTTTGTGTCACCTCCGTCGAACTAAATCGAAAATAAAATCGTCAAGATGGATGTAAGATATTGTAAGATGATGTAGCCTGACTGAAAACTGGATAACGCTTCAAAAGTGGCTTAGATCTTTAAACGTAAAGTTGGCCAGAGTTTTAGATGCGTTACTCGTATCAAGACGATACTTTTTAGTTCGCAGTCGTGTCTGCGGGGATTGAATTAAATTTCCACTGCGAAGTGTATTTAAAGTAGCGATGGTGTTTAATAGCGTGAAATATTCACCAAGAAATAAAGATCGGATAAAACTACTACGACTGAATTGAATAATAATTTAAAAAAGCAATCCAGTTGTGAAGCACGTTTGCACAATCTCACGCAATACTTCAGTCCTTTTTTCCTAATGGGATATCGATTGCAACGCACACAAGTATCGGGACTTTCCACAGCTTTCTTTCATCCAACGCGTCACACATTTGTTACAGAGAAAAAAACAGCGTTTTCCAAGAGGATGCTCGTAAAAAGGTGTTCGGGCGTTGATCGATCCTCAGGTACAAATAAGTAAATCGTATCGTTTGTAGCAACGTTAAGCTGCCCTGAACACTTGAGCCGCTTTCATTTTATCCTAATCTTTTAAGCGATCGAAACACAAAGACTGCTGTTTCTCACCTACGCTTGCTGCCATTCTCTTTCTGCCAATGTCCTATAACAATCCGCACCCCTTAACGCTTCACCTCCTCAACTGCCATTCGCTATCTAACTGGCTCTAGTGGTATGTCCAGTACAGCCCCAGCGACATTAATCTGGGATCTGTAGACTACCCAGAATCCGCATAAAGGGGATGTCTCGGAATAGATCGATTGAAAGCTCTATAAGTCTTGGAATCCGAATACAGAACTAATTCGGCCCAGGATTTCTATCCTCTGGTCTATACCGTCTTTTGACTGAATGTTCATTAGACAACCAAAAAAGAACGTATGTATCCAACCTTGAATTGACTCAAGTTTTCTGCTCCATTGGCGTTGTCTTTTCCTCTCGATTAATTATGGAGATGTCGCAACACGATTGAGGACGAAACATGGTCGTTGTTACGTAGTGGCTTAACGAAGTATCACACAAATATGGTTGTTGTTCACTATATCGCTTGATTAATAATTCGATATTGAATTTGCATAAACATTCGCAACCTAAACATCACAGTAAGGTCTTTGGTTAGGACTTATTAAAATGTCTTTTGCTCTCCTAGATGATATTTGTTGCTGGTAGTGTTTAGCAATGTTCGTTGGGTACAGATGATCGAAAACACATTTTAGTTTATATCGTATATGTCGAACGACGTGGAAACTACTTATGTTTCTCGATCGTGGATAGATTTATCTCTCTATCAGCATTTTTAACTTCTTATGATAAAAGTTGGTGCTTTTAGAGGTCCCTTTACGTAGCGTAACGTTTGTTTGCTGCTTCTATCCGCGTAAGTGCTGGCTTCTTTATCAAATTATAAACTGTTCGTCCCGAGGCATTAAAGATGCCATGAATGATAAACTTTCACAGCGCTCGTCTCTAACTTTTACGAGGCTTCGTTTACGCATTTGCTGTCGTGGCACACATAATGGGCCAATGACAGCGTTATTTTAGAAATTGTCGGTCGTCCTGCTATCGAGATTTACTGCCAGCTGTAACTACTCTAATGACTCTTGGGAGTAATTTTAAGGATCTTACCGACGAGGAACGTATCGAAGTACTTACATGGATCAGATCTCCCAGTAAAATCATACTTTTCGTTCATTGGTCTCTGAGAAGTTTGGATTTATAGGGATGAAGTGACGCAAAAACTTACGAGTCCCATGAGACGGTTCTCTAAACGTTCCGTTATTCTAACCACTCGTCTGACAAACGAGCTCGATTCTCGTTTATTGCACAGATATTTGTTTCGAGGGGTACGAATAAAATTGTTCAACTTTCTGTTATCAATATTCTTGAAAGTATTTGTTGGGACGTTATATTCGTGGAGAAATATTTTGATAAAAATTCATTAGAACGCAGAACACGTATACTGCATCTTGGTGACAGGTGTCGCAAAAAAATTCTGCGCTTCCTTCTAATTTTTTCACAGCACTGTTTTACTCATCCATTTTAATTGAATCTTTGTCTGGCTACGGCTTAATCTCTCAGTAGCATTCAGTAGCAGGAAGATGTAGTAGCTACCTAAGGAAACGGGTTTTGAGGAAATCTTGGTGAATTGCACGGCAGAGCGCGAGTTATTGCATGAAAACGAATTTGGTAGAAATAGAAGAGCGATGGAAAGGCGAACAAGTTTGTCATCGTCGCGGCTGTCTAAGCGGCATTCGTTCAATCAACGCGCGTACAATCCGCGTCCGGTTTTCCGTGTCAAAATTGGAATTCTCGAAATAGCGGCGGTGTGTACTGGCCAGGTCACGGTGGTTCGAGCGATCGCGTTCATTTATCCGTCGCCTGAACGTCCCCTGTGCGGGATTCTCTTTGACCTCAAAGTACCGTATTCTCGTCTCTGTGCTCTGGCCAGCATGACGACGTAAACCTTCCGGACGAGAGACGCGGAATCCAACGTTTGACATACTCAAACGTTGTCGAAAATTGAAGACGAATTTTTTGCGGCGAATCGTAGAGATCGATGAAATTCAGCTTCCATGGAAACAGCTCGTTTCCATCGAATCCTGCTATTCTTGACTAAACCAAAAACTATACGGGTGTCGTTTCCACTTGTGATAGCTTTTCCATACCTTTTTTTCATTCGTTTGTTTCTCTTATGGCGGTGCTTGCTGGGTTTGTCGCTGAAATTTCAGATCTTACGTCCGCACGTTGCTTGTTTTATTTCCGGGTTTCTTAGTTGGTAGATTGCTAAAATAACGCATAGAGGCAAGATCGATTGCCACGGATTGTTGGAATTCTTCTCTTAGCGTGCATGAGTGCTCGTGAAAATTGAATTGGAATTTTCTTGGCGAATCGATAGCAGCCAGTCGCACGTCAGGATGACGCTTATCAATGACTCCGGCTCCTATTTGTATCGTTCGTACGTTGCGCGGCACATTTTTAACGGGATTACGCAAATGTCGTCGGATCAAAGTCACTCGAGGAGAAATTTATCGCGAATTCGCAGAGACTTCAGAAATCGCCTTGAGACGATTTATCGCAAGCGAACGGATTTTTTGTTCCCAGAGAATGGGTCCAGTGATACATGTGATCGTCGTCTCTCGACAGGACGGATAAATCTGTGAAATTGTACCCGACTTTTATTCGAAGAGTTCATCTTCGTAGAAATAAAATTCCGGATTATCGTATCGGATTACAAAGTTTCCAGAACGTAGGATACAGTAAAATATCATTACATCGATGTCGTTATTTAATTTTTCAATTACGACGTTGAACGAAAACATCAAAGAATCGTTGGTAAAAAAATTACGTCTTCATAATGAACCACAAGAATTCACTCATACTCGCTTTTTAAACTTTCAATTTTCTCCACGAATCTTTTATGAAAATCACCGAGGTAGGTTCGCAGGTGCGCGACACGGGATTCATTGGGTCGTTTTTGGGACGGGAAGAATAGCGGGGTACGCTCGGTGGCGCAGAGTAATCGTGGATCGTCTTCAGGAAATTAGGCTTCCATGGTAAACTACCTGGTGTTCTCGTTGGCATCGATTTCCATTCTGGCGACCGCCTTTCCATTGCCTGGTCACGTTCCTGAAATTACTTACCGACTGTTCGGCCAATTACCACGGCTCGCTGCTCGTTCCACTTCCTTCCTTTTCCTTTTCTCTCCCTCCCCCGTTGCCTTCTCCGTTTGTTTCCACCGTCCCCCTTCGTTTTTCTCGTTTTTTCCTTTTGTTGGCCCGTTTGCAGGAGAAGTCAGCTTCTGACTTGTCCTTTTGTGCAGCTTCCGAAAACGGTGTACGCCTTCGAGGATTACGTGAGAGATCTTGAATTTCCGCACAGCGTGTCCCTCTTTTCTCTTTCGGTTTCTTCCTTTTTTTGCTCGTTTCTTTGGATTAAAACGCTACGATTGTTGACTTTTTCTGTCCTGCTTGTGATCATCGGCGAAAGGGCTGTCTCTTCGCGAGCACCTCCTATTGGAACAGAACGTGCGAGATTCTTCGTGTTACTTCGTTAAAATTCACGGATAAAATCGCTTAGTCGAAACGAAAAATATGTTTGATTGGTTAATTTGACTACCTACTTCCACGATCATTTCGATTTAACGCGGTTCGCACAACAAATCTTCCTATCTCGTTAACAAGTCAACAGATCATCTTTCGCATGTTTGGGTGTAATGTTATGGTGTTGGGTGTTAATGAATGGGTGTTGTAATGTTAAGATGTAGGGGCATTTTGCGAGTTCGTTGGATGAGTCGATAATATGAATCGACGAGAAGGCTTCTATCGTCTGTCAGACTAAGTGATAACGCGTTAGGATTGAACGTACGGTATCGTTGCCGAGATTCCACGGGGAGCGCATTCTTCGAGATTAATCGCGCGCGATAAGAAGTTGATACGATAGCTCTTAAGGGTCTCACGAGACGTCGCGTCGCTACGAACTTTTTCAATTCCACAGATACCGGACCTGGACCACCGGAACAGATCAAGATCCACCAAAAATTCAGGGAAAGAAATTTAAACCGGTTTTCTTATCAACCATCCGTTATTTTCAATTTTATGCTCCCTCGTGTGTTCTTCAATGTCTCATAGATCGTCGTTTATGAAGCAAAAAGTACCTATTTCTCGTGTACTTTTCCAACTCCTCTTATACATTATAACGTTGTTTCAAAGTCTCGTGAATTTAAATGCTTCCATCTAATTGCTACAATAGTGTGAACAATGTCGCGATAATGACGCGAGTATGTAGACCGAAGTGCAAGCTCCGTGAAATTCATTCGCACGCCATACTAGCAAACTCGTTCTATACGCTGCACCCATGGGGGTGGTCTAGTTGATCGTTTACTACCATCGTGTCGTCTTCACGACCCTCGTATCTCAGTCATTTTCAGGCCGCACCGACCGGGGATGATATTATTTTCGAGGAGTTCTCGTAAAGAGAATGATCATCTTGCTAGTAACAAAGGATCTACGATTATTGCCCAACAGTGGTGGCCCGTCTCAGCGCATGTAATGGCCGTTGTTAACTCGGCAAATTTCATAAATGTTTGCCACGCCACGGGGATCGCGTTGGAACAGGTAGGAAAAGAGAGTTTAATTGTTATTTAAGAGCTACTTCCAACAAACTTTGCTTGTATGCTTCTATGGGAACAGTAATTTTAGTTTCGGAATTCTTAGTCTACATTTTCGAAGAATAGTTATATATAATCGGTATATAGTATCGAGTTATTCGCGCACCATGTATCGCATATTTCAAAAGTGACACAACTCAGGTTTTTCCAGGAAAAGCGAAAAATCATTGGAAGCTTATAAAAAGATTATTTGTACGCAATGTTAGCAAAACAAAAAAAAAAAAAAAAAAGAAAAAAGAAAAAATAGAAAGCAATGGATTCTATGAAAATATGGTCGATAATCGTGGAATATTATTTCTGCTCGTTTGGTGGTTTTGATGTTCTTCTAACACAGAACTGAATTATTTCGAGCTGTGACGTTTTTGGTAAAATTATACGATGTGAAGTGGGTATTGTATAAAGATTATTTCCTAGAGCTCTGTATGACTCGGTCTCCCAGCGATAGTAGACACTTCTTATTCGCGTTAGCTGAAAAACGCGACACGATATGGAGGGTAGATAATAGCGTGGTCTTTAAACGAATTTCTGTAAAGCGGATAGGCAAATGTTCCAAGGGAGATGAGCTTTTCCGAGCAGTTTCACACCAGTCACTCGGCTAGACAGACATACCGCTTCTTCTTCTCGTGTGTAACAAGTTAACGTGCAATAAACACGAAATAAAGTGGAGCGAAGGTTTTCACATTTCCTTAAACAAAGGATTTCGAATACGTTACGAGGGACTGTCATTTTTTTTATTTCTTTGAAAGCGCGATCTTTCCTTTCTATCCCTAGCTCGTTCCACCGAAATATGGGAGATATTTTCGGAAAAATTTCGGGGACACTGCGTTTTCCTTCCGATATACAATCCCGAAAAAGCTCGCGAAATCGCGACGCATGCATTTTGCTTGCTGATAAAAATTATTTGTTTTCGTGGTTCGAGGGCGCGGTCGAGAGGATGCAGCGATAGAGATAAGAAAAAAAGCGTGGTACGTTTCGGATGCAATATATTCCTGCGGTGTAATAATATTTCGTCGTTATTTTCTGACGAATGTTTTCGCGGTGAGCGAAGTGTTCGTAAATAAAACGTTCGAATTGGTGAATGCGCATCGCAAATAGAATTTTCCCGCGCGCGTATGACTATCTCTTTTTTCATTAGTCTCGCTAGCTAGCCGTTGTTTTTTGACGATTCTATTTTTTTATAGGATTACGTAAATACATCACGCTGCAGGTACAGCATTCTACAGATTGACACATAAACAGAACGAAAAGCTAAATATTCATATATATTTTTTCTGCTCATTTCTCGTGAACATTTTGATAATTTCATTGCGCATCCTTACACGCTGCATCATAGTAATTATGTAGCAATTAGCATTTTGTTTCGTCGCGAGCGATTTTTCCTCGCCAACTTCCGATTTCCGCGCAGAGCGTCATTCATGAAAATCAATTCCGCACCGGCGCGGCGCGGCATTTTGGGAAAGAGGAACGTGTCAGAGCAACGTTGCATATGTTTCACTTTGTCAAGCGTACGACTAATAATTTCGTAACAAATTGTATAAAACTTTTGGAACGAGGAACGGTTTGTGGCGCGTGCAGGGTCCGCCGCACAATAAATTGAACAGCCGTACGTACGTGTTTTATATTTTTTACTCTCTTCGTCCGGTTCGGGGCCGGAGAATTTGATGTTTCGAATTCACAGGACGTATTAATTAGATTCTATCGCTCGCTGGTGCAAATTCTGAAAATTCGCATCGACTGCGATTCAAATGAAAAATATGAAATCCGCCGCTGTCGTAGTTTTTCGAGGTAACAAATTGGCGATATTCAAAAATATGCAAAAAGGAGAAGTTCGGATTGATGTTCGACGAAAGTGCTTGCGTCCTGCGATGCTGCGCGTTACTGGTTTAAAAAAAAAAGAAGAGAGAGAGAGAGAGGGAGAAGGGAAGGGAGAACGTGTACCATAAAAAGAAAGTAAGGCACAGATTAAATCGGATGAAACATCTTGCGTTTATGGGGCGCCAACCCCTTTCAAGCATCTCCCTCGTTTTCGTCGATGGCGCGGAAGAATCAAGTCGGAACGGTTTTTTTAAAAGCACCATTTCAGGTGTATTTTCATTATCGCCAGTCGTACCTATAGCAATTCGCATTCACGCCAACCAGGGAAACCTTTGCTCATTGAATAAACAATTTAATTAAAGTTAACGAGCGTGCCGGCGCGACGCGACAACGATCTTCCACGAGAAGAAATAAAAGTTTGACAGAGAACAACAACGACACAAGCTCGACACAGGCTCGTCGGTAATATCACGGTTGATTATTGAACCACCATAATTATTCTAGGATTATCGATGTCCTTGGAGATCTGGAAATTCATCCGGAGATCCCTCTCTTGTGGTACGATCCCTCTGATCCGTTTACCAGAGTGTCCTGCAATCGATATTGTGCACCCTGTCGATGATACTCTCCGTTTGTATTCCCTCTATTCACCTCTGTCACATGGAGATTCGATAGCGAATGTTGGTCAAGATTCGTCGTTGCTATGATGCTTGCTTCGAATAACGATTTCAGCGATTGCATCACAATCGGGTGATTGTAATTTTACACATGGAACTGTATACGATTCGTACCGGTCTCTATTCTCTCTATAAATAGGAGAGGGGCCAGTAACTTCTACGAAGAAACTAGAAATGTGATCGCGTTACAATCCACTGTACGTCAGGTCTCTATGAGTAAAATCGATGAAGGAAATATAATGCATGCGCGACAAGGTAACGGGCAACGTTCTGCACAAATTGAGACCATAAAGTTTCGCGATATCAGAACAAAATCGTGTAGGAGAAGAAATTGTTATCGAGGTAACGCTTCGAGTAGGAACGTTTAATATAACGATACCTAGACCCGTATGAAATTATCGTGGAATTATATCGCTTTTAACGGGTGCTAGTCTCGTATGAAATACTTTTTAATCATAATAACTCGTACGTCGTCTAGTTTATGTACCCGTGCCGGATCTACCCTAGCCGCGAAAGAAAGCCACTTTCTGACCTCCGTTATAACTTTGCTCATCCTTCATAAATCTCGGACCGTGGATCGTATCTTTCAAAGGCTGACTACTACCATTCTGGACCTTTGGAAAATAGTGATCGTGATACAAAATTTACGAGGAACGTCGGCCCTGCTTCGAAGTCCGACCGTTCGTTTTTTGCGAAAAGGGAAATTTAATCGACACAGGACTCCTATCCTTTTTTTCTTCTTCTATTTCAATTATGGATAGTACAACGGTATGTGATATAATCACGAAGCACAGTTGCAACGTGCAAGAGTGAATAACGTGAAAGTTTTATACGCGTTTTATGTTGCTACTACTGGCTGGTACTACAAGAGAAGGAGATCATGAATTGTGTCCTAAAAAAAAAAAAGGGAAAAAATCCAGATAAAAGAATTAACAAGCATCTCATGTTATAAATTTTATTTCCAATTATTTCAACGCATCGTGTAAAAGTTTTCGAATATTCGCGAAATAAAGACGCGTTCAAGCTTCGCAGGTTTATCAGGCCACTTCGACGAATTCACGAGGCGAACGAAGTTACTTTGGCGTGTACGCGTACGAAATTCTTCCTCTCCCTTACCAGTTTCCCTGTGAAAAATTCACCCACCGTTAAAATAAGAGTTGCCGATGTGAAAGTTTCGCGGCGAAAGTTCTTTCGGAATTCTCCATGGCTCCTTTTTTTTACCCTCTTCTTCTTCTCTTTTCTCGTTCCCGCCGAACGGTTCCCTTGTATTCCGCATAATCGAGATAGCACTCCTGGTGAAAATATGAGTTAGCCTCGTTTCGAATTCTAACAACCCTGGGCCCATTCCTCCTCTGTGTTTTGCATGGAAATTCCAGCTGGAACGTAACTTCGATATTTCAAAATCGACGATACCAGCGTGTCCCACTCGTATAGTTTGCAATTCTTGCGAGTCACGCGATTCTTCGCATGCCATCTTCATATGGTGGGCTCGAAAATTGTGATGCGAAGAAGCCTTTTTGGTTCGTCGGCTTTTCGTCAATCGATTTTACGAGCATCCATAGCTGCGAATGGTAAACGCTCGTCGATAGTTTGAATCGCATTCAGCTAAAGTTCCACTAAATCAAAGAGCGCCATGGTTTCGTGGTTACAATTACGCCGGCTCTTTTACACGTTGTTTGAAAATTTATCGACCGGTTTCCGCACACCATTAAGCATTAACAATGGTTGCGAGCGCTGTGACACGTGTTATGGTACACACGACTGCAAATTAAAATATTCGCCCGGTTTCCGCCGGCTACCGATATTTACCGGAAGCTCGACTATTTTAACATTTACAAAATATTCAGTATATGTAGAAATATATGTACCCAGCCGTATTCCTGGCGCTTCCAGCTGGGCCTCATCGGTAGTTTCGTTCCTATCGCTGTTTGGAATGATTTTTATCCCCCTCGTTTAATTATCTCTTGTGATTTAGAAAATTTATCGAGTGTGAAAAGAATAGAGAGAGAGGCTGGGGGGTGGGTAGGAGAAAGAAAGAAAAAGGCTTTTTTTCGAGATCGTTTAATATCTGGCAAACGAATTGTTTTGAAACCGCGGACACGATGGTCTTGCTTAATTGAAAACGACTGCCAGTCTCTAGAGTGGCGGTCGAGTTTAATTTGTGCAATGCGACGCATAAATTTTTTACAAGATCAAAAATATTTTTCTCTGGGGATTATTTTGATCTTTTGCCGGTTAATCTTTTTCGAAAACGCGGCAGTCCCGCGACTAATTAAAAGGTACCATTGGACGTTTTTGTACTTTTTACACGTGGTTGCATGCGAAATACTTTTTTCCCACCGTGCCGCTGTATACTTCTAATTCCAGATGCAGTCGTCAGAAAAAAGTGTAGAGAGGGCTTGCACAGTTTAGAATTACACGAACGCCGGTGAAAAAGGATCGTGCCAACATATTTTATTAGTTTGATGTTTGCGATGCTAGCTCGTAGTTGGTTGCTGCGTGTTTTCACGAATATCACGTCCCAAAACCTTCTCGATGTTTCTCGTGTTCAAACGAATTTCGTCGTCAAAGACAGCAAAATATTTTTGCATTTTCGCAGGCTTTTGCATACGCTCAAACTTATTATACACGCTCTGTGGGCCAACTTTTAGCCGCTCGAGATTAACGAAGTCCTGAAGTAACAGCTTTTCGGCAACGTCACATCCATGTCACGTTCGTTTGCATTAAACATTCGATCGCTACGGAAAATAATTCAGAGAAGTTTTCACGTGACGGTAAATCGTAACATTTGCAGTCATAATAGGTGCAAGTGCCTCGACTAGACTGCAAATTCTTATGCGAATTCAGTTTTTATGCATACGAATAAAGAAATAAAAAGCTAAGTGGAAATTAGTTTGTTCATTAAATATCCTAATAAATACTGTGCTTTGGATATTTTGTATATTTTTCCGTACTATGCGCATTCCGTACATTTTTACACGTTGAAATTTTTCATAAATGCATAAACTTACACGGTACTTGCGTTAGAAGTGTAATTAAAGGATGGAAAACTCATTATAGAACTCGGATAGCTGATAAAACTGCTTCAGTGGACACCATGTGTAAAAGTAACTAAATGTAATGACATTAAATCGCATGAAACTAACCGTAGGAAAATATTATAGCGTTGTACAGCGCGTTACTGAAGGGCTAGCATACGATTCTTTAAGAGCATTTAAGTTTATCTTCCGATACGTTCTTTGTTCTACTTTCTGGCAAACTAAATAAGAAGAATAATCCAATACGTTACGCATTGCGTGTATTATAGTATTACGTTTATTTTCCCTCGACTACTTAAAATTTATCGACACAATCGACCCACTTTTTCATAAGAAACACGTGAACACCTCTTTGGTCAGCGTAATATTTCTAATTCGTTTGCTTATTAACAAGACGTTGCGTTAACAAATCTAAAAAAAGTGCTCGGCCTTAATGCTGAGTATTCAATGGGGAAAAATTTACGTTTCGAGCAACATCAGGATTTCTACTTGGAAGGCAATGCTTATGCTCGATTTATGCTGCTCCTTTTCATTCGCGGCCATTCGAAAAATAAGAAATAGGATTTCGTAGCTCTCTACTCTCTATATGGCTTGTTTCTTTCACGTACGTACGTTACTCGCTTCTTGAAATCATTGAAGCAAAATCGAATATGCCAATGCGGCAATTTTCCTTTCTGATCTATTGACAATTAACATGGCAAACTCCACCGAGAGTTGGAATCTCCTTTCATTCGATTTAGATCCTCGATCGTATCATCTTGTATAGCGAACACTTTACGACGTAAATTAGAGGGAACTTAAATAAGGTATTATCAGGGAACTTAGAGTGGAAGTTCGAATGAGGTATTAAATAACTTGGACTTACATGAAAATCTCTTATATCCGACCGTAAAGAAGTTTCTCTGAATTCATTTATTTACCTCCGAATGAACATACTTCTGCGTCCACTTTGTCATTGGCGAAGAGGGAGAGAGAGAGAGAGAGAGAACACGAAAGTTGGTCGTAGCACGGAAGAAAGAGGAAACGACGAGGAAAGTATCAAGAAGCGTGACGCAGGAAGGGAAAAAAGGTACTGAAAGTCGCATAAAACACGCGGGGGTGAAATAGAGCGGTGCGCGTTAAATCTGAGAAGGGTTGGCCGTTAATCCAACTTGTATTTCTATATCGACGCGATACGAGGCCGACGAATAAGAAACGGTGACCGTTGCCATTTTTACGAGCGCACCGCTGTAACTTCAACCGCGATTTGCAGTCGGTCTGAAATTTCTCCGGCGCTCGTTCTTTCTTCGCGTCGCGTTTCATCTGCGGCGAACGCTCGGTGTCGTTATTTTTTTTTTCATCGTGGTACTTTTTCGCACCGTAAAAGTGGCCGCAGCCGTATGACACGGCCAGAGGGCGCGAGCAAGCATGCGAGCGAGGCCGAGAGAAAACGCCATAATTTCCGAAGTAATATTTTGCCGGGCGATGAAGTCGCGGAGCACGCGTCGCGCCGTCTCGGACAAAAAGTTCGTTTATTTTAACCGTGGTGCACGGATATCGAGTTCCAAGTTTCCTCGATATTTTTCCGTTGCTGAATCGCACCTCCCTGGAAATTCCAGCGCGCACCAAAAGAGATTGAAAACGATCGTTTATCTTTCGCGTCGCGAAACATTTCGATACGAGTTTATTTCTCTCTTGTCATAGCGCTTTAATCAAACAATTCAATCGAAAAGCTATGTCCGAACGATTATTGTTCGAGTTATCGATTGATGCGTAGCAAGGGGCTTGTCCTGCTATATGGATCGTGAAATGGATCCGAAATTACCCATAGGAGCTCGAGTGAATATTTGTCGACGTTTATTGGACGCGCTTGGAGAATGCGCGCTCCTCTTGAGTAAACGTCGGTGCAACACAAATATCTACGAGTTAATGTAAGCGTATCAAGCGTGTCACGATACCTGCAATATTACGGAAATTTTCCATGTCCAAGTAAGAATAGCTTTATCACCCGTCTACTTGATTGATATCGTTGATTTAAATATGACGATTAGTTTGGATTTTTAACATTTTGTAATGGACACACTTTTGTACGACTGTCTTTCTTACTTTTATATTTATGGCAATCCTTTTATTGTTATAACAATTGCTAAGTTAGTAATAGCGCAAAATGATTTAATCAATAATTGAAGTCTCGTACACTACACTCGATGTAGAAAGCTTTGCTCGCTATCTTCGGCCTGGCATATTATACTTTATATTCTGAGTAGTGGTTGGTGTCTCATACACTATGCAATGTGTACCACGTTGCGCACTACTCACTTTGTGTTGTCTCACATCGCGTATGTTGTGCACTGTGCTTTGAGTAATGCCGAGTGTCTCGCACATGTACCCTGTTACGAGTGCTGACTCGTATTTCATAGGATTCGCGCCGTCACAATTATCCGACCCTTCTTTGAAATCTTTTTTCCAAAGATTTTATTCGTACATTCCCTCTCACACGAAACGAGAACTATAGTCGAGACAGATTAAGTTGATGATACGTATCGTGTGTATGAATGGCGGAAACTTGATCTCTAACTTTGCCACGCGATATTTTCGACTAATAACAAAAATTTGTATGCCCTATTTAGGGTTACCATATATTAGAAAAGATTGATGTTAAGACTCTTTTGTGAGTTAAAGTTATATACGTTCGCATGACAAATGAAAGTTAAAATTTCCCTATCGAGATCTTAAAAATTACTTGACTTTACCCGGAAATATCCTTCATTCTAGTAAAAATATTACTAAGATTTCGTGTATCTTTCCCTGTAAATTAATATTTATTTAAAGACCCCATGCTCCTTGAAATTCTATGCTTTTTAAAATTCTCGACACAATCGTGGATTTAATTTCAAATCTAAGATTGTCTGAATCAATCTCAATCGTCTAATAGACTTTAGCCCTATCTTTATAATTGTATAAGAGAAGCTGAGCTTATCTCTTTCTTCTGTCTTGTTTTCTTTTTGGTAAGCTATCAAAGAACGCGTTTTTATTTCGAAAACAAATTTCCACTACTAGTATTAACAAAGAGAGATGATAAATTCACACGTGAATTCTGTCTATACCGACTTTAGGCTCGTTTCTTAAATATATATTGTAATAGCCACTGTGTCGATGAAAAAGTTAGCAGTTTCCGGTTCAGTCGTTGTCGGCCACAGGGAAGAGCATGCATGCTGACCAGCCACCGATAAATGACGAATGGATTCGATTTACTGATAAACCAACGATAAATCATCAGTCCATTGTTTATCAACAAACGGGCCGTATTCGGTTGGGCAGTGATTCTTTTGTCAGATTTTTTCACCCACTACGATCGAACGGTGCCAACATCCCCCAGATATTACGGAGTTTTACCCCTTTCCGCGCTTTCCAGCTAACCGACCCTCTGCCCTGGTCAAGCCCCTTCTCCACCGCTGACGTAGAACATCCATCCCTGGCGTCGACAACCAAATTGGAATTTATGAGAAAGCTTTTGTTTTTTTTCGCTTACCAACCGTTGTTGCATCACTGCAGTGCCAAAATTCCACTATATGCCCGGACAACCGTTCCGCGAAGCTCTTGTTTCGGTAGCTATTGTTCCCTGCTCTTTGAATAGCGTTTCTCGACTTGTAGGGTCTTCAATCGCGATATCGGACGCTCTGTAATTCGATATTCTTCGCCAAATACGAATACGATTCCATCCTTCTGATTCGGAAATTTCTCGTTCGGAGTGCCAGCGAGTGAAACTGTGGTTGTCAAAATTTCAAATTTCGTTAGAGTAAAAGCAGAATGATGAAATAGAATTTTTTATTGTTGCACTGTGCAAACATGGAAAAAGTTTATAACATCGCGTCGTGCTTTTTTTCAGGTCGTAACTGGGGATAATGTGATTAGATTTAAAAATTTCAGCCGGTCTTCCCAGCGGTATATAACGGGAGAACGTTCGGAATTACAACGGTTTATATTTGCATAAAACCTGATTTATGTTACATTAGCCTTTTATTGCTCGTAACGCAACGGGGAGAGCTGTGCGATTACCAGGGATCGCGATTTATGAATACGATCTTGTTTTGGCGTAAATTCTGCCTGCCTGGAATCGCGATTTAATCGCTACAAAAATTGCAACCCTCTGAATCGACATTCCAGAGGAATGAACGAACATATCCGATCATGTATCGTATTCGACATAGAGGTGTTAATACAGAAGCGAGCCTACTGTTTCCATCTCAAGAAGAAAAGCTTGAAATTTAACACGTCGAATGTAATTTTCGGAAATCTCGCAGAATCTCTGTCCAGGATACTATTAGCATGGATGTAAGATTGTGTTCAAGATTGATTGTCACCGTAGTACAAGTTCCATCCATTCTTCCGTTTAAAACGTCTTCATGTAAGTCTAAGAGAGCACGCTCGTCGATGAGTCAGGTCATTTTTGTAATAAATCAAAGTCACGGTGATCCACCAACAGCGGAGGATCCTACAGGGTGAACTGACAGGTAGACAGGAGAGGGAAGGAGAAGAATGACCGGCTGGCGTTGTTATTAAGTTGGAATTTTTTAATCCCGAACACGAGAGTGTAATTACGTCCATCAGCTTTTTGTTTCCCTCCGAAATATGGTAAACGTCGTTCTCGAAATTAAACTTCTGTACTCCTCCGCCGAAAGTTATGTACGGTGTAATTAACAGATTGGAAAATCACGCTGCTTCCACCAATTTTACATTCGATCTTTTACTCTAGAATTTTCATGTTATATCTATAACTAGATCTATCCTTAATAAACTCCTTCGAATCCTTGTTCACTCGATTAATCGTTCACTTGTTCTCATCTGTTCTGTTTACTGTCGTACCTTATGGCGAACTTACGCTCTTATTCGTAAGAGTAGAGCTAGTTTCTACTTTTGTTATTTCGAATGGATCTTCTCAAAAGGCAAAATCTATTATTAACTCGATTCCAGCCATTGCTATTTTAATTGTTGTAACTTTAGAAATTTGCTGAACGAATCGAAGTGATATGTATAAATATATCTTTTATCTGTTACATTTAGCATGTACGAATGTCTAAAACGTCTAAATCCGTCGTTACGTAATAATTATTCACGAGAAAGGTTATAGCCAACTTCACCGCGAAAGATTTTGATCGAATGGAAAAAGGGTTAAAAGGTGGAAGCGCGACCCGTCGTTGAAAGATCCATGTTGCCGGACCAAATTATCTTTGGTTCGCGAAGCTTGCGGCTAGGCATTATCAGAGCGTGACTCGGTATCTGAACCAGCTTAAACTTTAATTTCCATTTGCCATACTCGCCGTTCGTTTCTGGATATGGCGCACCACTGCGATACGATCTTCTTGCATCGGGACGAGCGGGAACAGGAACCATTCGATTTTATAACTTGCCTGGAGGGCTCGCTACTGCCTTCTGGAGAAACGATAAGCACGAGGTCAATGGTTCTTCGAGGGCCACGGAACTTTACGATTCCGCTGCCGGCCCGTTTGAATCATTCCGTAAACTTCCGCCTCCCGACCGATCCTTTGACGGCCCCTCCGATAGGGGATTAACTTTTCACCCTCTCTCTGCGCAAACTTTCCAGTCGATGTTCCGCTTCTTCGCCGCTCCATCGAGTTCTTGCCAACTAGCCGGATGGTCTCGCGAGGAGCATCCGTGATGGATCATGTTCCCTAACACCTTTTGCATCTTCTGGAGGATAGTCTTCCCGTACATCGCGTGGTTCTTGAGATATTATTAGTTTCATTAAGTATTTATTCTTCGCGTACGTATTACAAGGTTGCAAGAATGGAAGGGAAAACAATTTAAAAATAATGAAACTGCGGAAAGAATGCAAGCTTAAGAGATACGAATAATCCAAAAGCTTGAAATTGAACGATCCAGGACGTGTTGAAAATTTCTACACTGCATACTCAAGAATTTTGTAGTTTTGTTTTGCTTCCCAGGATATCCAGCCTCTTTTAAGAAGAAATTAGAAGTCTGTATTTCGGAGAATTCGCCAGATTGCGTGTAATTATCTTCTCAATTAAATGGTGTAATTTTAACTGTTATTCGAGAAGTTCGACAATTGTCTGCAGTATTAAAAGATTACACTTATTCGCGTTCTTGCTTAGGGGCAAACTGATACCCGAGATGAAGGATTATCCATTGTCTTTGGACGATTTCGAGCGGGAAAACTCGCTTTCTACAGGGCGGAATTTTTCTGCGACCATCGAAGAGTCGGGCCGGAAGATCAGGTTCGCGAAATGACGTGGCTGTGTAGAAAATTGGATTCCTGCGCGCAGACGAAAAATTAAATTCGCTGTTCTCTTTTACAGGCAAGAAGCGAGCGGTGAATTGAATAAGAGAGTGAGTTCGCACAATCTCTTTTCGGATTTCATTTTAAGGCCCGCCTTTGATGTTCAAGAGTGGCTTTAATCTTTGAACCTTCTGGCTGACTCCGAATGAACTCTTTTCACTTAAACGCGGCCCTGCACGAGTGTCGAAAAATTCTGTATCCAAAGGACCGCAAACTATCTTTGTCGACTGCTCGCAGAGAATAATCGTTTGAAACAGGCCAACGAAATTAACACTTCGTCAGAGTGTTATTCATATTACGACACGATTCACTAGTATCGTGGTGGCAGAAATATCTTTCGCAATTTGAGCACAATTTAACTACCAAGACAAACATTCTTTGATCAAAAGTATGAAATTTCACGAGAATATATTCTTCATTTTATTATTTTACGAGAATAATCCGCAGAATGTACGTAGCTTCTTTGAGGAGATCTAAGATCAGTGAAAAGTTTCCTTGACTGCCATATTTCAGAGAGTCGACTATAAAGGAAGGAAGGGACCGTAATGCGGCGAATAAACGCACGGTTAAATCGTCAAGCTTTAATTTCGTGCTTTAACCCTTTGTACCAGGGACTCGCCTTTGTATTCGTTCCGAAGAAAAAAGATAGGAATTTTTCTTAAACGCGATACTCCACGGGTAATAATGGGCTGAAATTTATAAAAGGGGCAAAGAAAGGGAACGGACGTGTAGTTTAAGCGTCGAGGCTTAACGTTGCGGTCTGAAACCTTTGTAGTTGGTTATGTTTCCGCATTCGTTACACGTCCATAGACCATTCGTCTGTCGCCGGAATTAAGAGATTTATACTCTGCTACGTCATTGCCTGTAATTTCGTGTTACTTTGACGCCTTTGCCGTTTCAATTATTGAATTATCGCCGATGCTCAAGCCTGGCTAAAAGTTTACCAGGTTTCAGCATTTAAGACATTTGACGCGTCATTTATTCATTCTTTATAATCCTATAATTTCTCGTCCGTGCCTTTCGAATAAGTTTTATAAAGATTATATTACTTACATATCCAATGATTAAGATAGATAGAGCAACATTTCAGCTACGATCCAAAATTTCTTCGATATACGATGTTCGACGTTGTCTCATTCTCCTTAGAAAGAAATTTGAACGTTTCTCCTTAATTCTCTTTAGTATTCAACTAACTTAGTATTTATCGAACATTTTATTATTTGATAAAAATTCACAAATATTTAAACGATCTGTCCTGAAATAATTAAATCGGGAGATTGCTGTTGCTGGGACGAAACCCAGATCCATTTGTAAAATGGCTGTCTCCCGGAGCAAGGATTTCCTTAGCTGAAGCGTCTTTCAAATTCGAAACGCACCTCGGGGGACGTTTCTTGAGGGGCAAGAGTTTGTTTTTAATCCTCCATGCTAGCATTGTTGTTGAGCTTTCTTGGAAGCTCGCGATTTAATGCGTCTTCGTTCAGCTTTAAACCAGCTCGCCTGCTTCCCTTCCTCTTTTTTTTAAGCCCCTGGCGGTTGTAAACGCAACAGTCGCGGAAGAAACCACAACAAGCGCACATCTACGTGTCTTTTTTCGGTGATAAGACAATCTCCCTCTTCTTCCATCCGTGAATCCGCCTGGTTGAATCGTTTCGTTCCACTTTTCTAGCTTTTATCTAGCCTTGGCCGTCTCCGATGATAGAAAACGCGCAACATAAACTAGGGAAAGATCATGCTCGATATCGTGGAAGGCATTTTTTTAGGGGATGAAACGATGCTCGAGGGTCCGACAAGGAGAAGCTGGAGCGGAGCATTTTTCAGTCGGGTCCATGAATAAATATGAAGCCGTTTAAGACGAATACCCCCCGTGATTAAGCTAAGTGCTCTCGGATACAAATGAATTTTTACTGGTTAATGTCGAGTGACAGAGCCAGTCGGATGATAATAAAAAACTGGCCATTACCATGGGAGATAACGTCGGGTAGTTTGCGTTGGTAATTTTGGAAGCGTGTTACAGTGATATCGGAAACTAGCGGCTGACCTATTTTTTATTCGTACTCCAGCTGCTTTTATACGCTTCCATTTCAATATTTTATTCATTCGGTAGCCTATATATATGCGCGCACTCGGTACGCGAATACTCAATGTCAGAAATACGTGTTTCCACTTTTTATACATTTTTCAAACTTTTACATAGGGGACTTGCGTTTGTTCTTCGTATCAATCATTGGTCGACAGTTCTTTAAGCAACCGTAAAACTTATTCTCGAATAAATCACTATGAAAAATAGCGTAATACGTTAGAGGTGGCAGGTTGCAGAGACCGAAAGAATCATACGGTTTAGCGAGTAGTCATCTCCGTTTCGAACAACACTCGTTCCCGTGAGAAAAACGGTAACGAGAGAATCGTGGCACTTATCTTCGGTTGTTAGCGCCATTTAGGCAGAGAGCGGCAGAAACGAAGATACGTGGTGGTGGACTGGCGTTAGCACTTAAAATACTCCAAGCACAATAAAACGGCGCGGATCCTAATGACTTTTCCAATATCTCGACGCGCAACCACTGGAAGAGAGGACTAATACGACTTCATAGTTTAGACTCTTCATAGTTTGTATCCTGGTCTCGTTGCGGGTTTTTTTTTCTCTTGTGTCTGACCCGTTCCTTTTTCCTTTCGACTGGAAGTCTTTCTTCTTGGGCTTTCTCGTAAGCCCTGCAGCCAATCGGAGAATTGGTAACGAACGAACTTTCGGAGGTGTTCGTTAGTCCGTTTCCAACGAGCGTTTCGCATTATGCGGCAAGTAGTTGCGATAAGCTCCTTCGGGCTATATCCAAGCGCCGGCTTTACGGCTTACGAGTGAAAACACCGTCGCCACTTTTCCATCCGTGCTTTCTACGAGTTTTCCACTTCCTATTTCTCTGTCTCTGCCTCTTTCTCTTTCTCTCGCTCGCGATAACACTTTTGTTCGATCTTTCGTTCGTTCGTTTTGTTATCGTCGAATAGAATGCTCATTCACGAACGTGAAACGAATAAGCGAAATAAAAAAGGGAAAGGAAAAAGAAGAAGGGAAGGTGGATCGCGAGGGGTGTTTCTATTGAAACGAACAAATTCATCAGCGCTCGGTTCATAGTTGTTTATTTCGGGAACGTGATTGATCAAGTCTGGCCAGTGAGCGTATCATCCTCGCGTCTGAATGTCTGCACTGCGTCACATATACGATTACACTGAGCGCGGTTCGCGGACGCGTGCGTTTGCGTATGCAAATGCGCGTGTTTCCGGGCATGTGTGAATTTATGCATGCTGTCGCGGCTGCCGGCAGAAGTTACATCCAGGACACACTGGCCACCTGGCCCGGCTAGATTGCAATCGTAGATGCATTTGCACTTACGTGCACCCACGGTTATACGGGGGATGACACGCGACCGGTGTTTGCCGTGCTCGCCAATTAATTAAGCCCGGCCTCTATGTCTAAACGTTACCGTCCTACGCTCTGACCACTCCTTACCGCTGTGATATCTGCCAGGCCTTTTAGCGGTTCCATGAACAATTTACACGGGACCTTCCGTGACGCTCAGCCTGGTCAATTATATACTTTGGTCAATAGGGACGATGTATAGCACGAAATGTTACACTTGTCCTTGGTTCGCTAACTTTTTTAGTTTAAGTGTTGAGTATCGTTTGCAGCTACCCGAAGACTTTTCTGCACTTGATTGTGATCGATGTATCGTTGAAGTATGTTGGAATTTATTCTGTCCTATTTGAGCAAAGGAGAAAACTATGCCATTAATCAGACAACGTTCTCTGTGCTCTAGTTACGATTGAAAAATTATCACTTGAATATTTCCACTTTATTGTAAGTTAATTATTCTACAAAATATTGCGAATCTTTAATCACAGATATTTTCAATAATTGTAGATATTAACAGGTATGTATTTACCTTATTTGTTTCACATATAACAGTTGTATATATATTCTAATATTAAGAATCAGGTACACGATATTACCAGAAGTAGTAGTGGTAGAATCGTTAGCTCGCGGATAAAATATATCGATGGAATACTATCAGATATTTCCTGGCTTGTTAAAATATCCATGATGAATCTCTACATTGCATTCGGAGGAACGTCGACGTTCCCTTGCGAACTCGTTTTCGTTCAATTTCGCGAAAGCGGCCAAGTCGCAGGTGGGTGCTTCGAAAGTCAGGGATGAGATAGAGTTTTTATTTGTTCTGGAAGCTGAAAATTTCTGACTGGTTGTCACAACCGCGCCCCAGAAAATAATGCAGGCCCGCTCGCGAACTGTGAACATAAATCGTCATCTTATATCTCTTTGGGGAGCCTACCTTCGGTTTCGGGCTGAGAATGTTCGCCACCCTCGGAATTCCTTGTCGATCGCATTTGACAACGAACAACGGTGCAGCTATCCGGCAGGTTGCAGCCTCTATTTATGGCGCTTCCGGCGATGTTATCGTTACCTGGAAACAAACTCGTGCCACGATGCACTTGGAAATAAATCGCTGTCCTGTTGATATCACCGGAGAAATGTTACGTGTCGATTTGTAGTTGAAAGTGTCTATTCAAATAGATGGATCGACTTGCTCGTTTCCGTAAGAGCTTTCACGAATTTACTTTTTACGAATATAAAATGAATAAATGATTTCGCGTGTAACAGACACTTCTGCGTAACAGAAAATACGCAACATTTGGAATCTAATCGTTTCTCAGAGGTAACAGATACTCTGCATCGCGTATCTCGTTTCAGATCGATGTCTCGATCTCGGATAAGGGATCTCGAAAAGGAAGCATTTAGGTTGTTGTACGAGATACTGAATGACAATTTGGAAAATAGGCATCGTGACCTGGTTCTTTTTCTTGAAATACGTGCGCGTGATTAGTGGTGAAGAAACGCGACACAGCGCCTGCTATTGGTCACCGTATCGCTGTTGTGCTCGACGGATAGCGAACAATGAAGAAGCCAGGACAGAGGTATTAGAGCGTTGAGAATTACGCTGCGGTTTAAACAACGATTCGATCGATACGAAAAAGGAAAGTCTTTTCACTTGATAATAACACAAGCAACGATAGCGTTGCTTCCCTGAAAAAAAGACATCTTGAAAAAAGAAATTAATTGAACTTTAGTCGTTTGTAAGATGTTATAATCTCGTGCAAGAAAATGAGTTACGCCATTATCTCGATTATCATTATCAAGATTTCATAAATGCAACAATTATCGATGTAATCTGGTCCAAGCAAGTCATGCATACATATATGCAGATGTACCATAACCGGAACTAGGGATTAAGCCAACGAAATCCGTTGGACCAAGAACTTATGGATAACTCAGTCTGAAATCGAAGTTCCTCGAATTATTGCGTTTAATCCTATTATCAGTATTAGGCTCAGAACATCGTGGAAACGAGGGTATAGTACAGATGTATATTGGGTCGTATACAGAACAGATCTCGCGGAGAAAGTTTCCATTGTCATTTTAACGAGATTCGAACTTAATTCCTCAAAGAGTATGCCCATTCTCTATCGAAGAATCATTACGGAGAAATTGTCTGTGTTTTGGTGTTCGTCGAGACGTTGAAGAGCATCGAACTAACGAAATGGAAATTATGTACAGCCGGTAGGAAGTAGCGTGTGTCCCTGATTGCGCATTAGCGGCACTCTTGTAATTCCCTGACCGTGGGGAATAATTAAAAGCACGAGCCCACGAGAGATAATTATGTCGCCAGTAAATTGCGTGGCGCACCTCCAACGCTTGCAGCTACAACGTGGACACGAACACGATGAAACCGCGCGTCCACGGCTGCACACCGGTTTACGCTGATACTACGGCCGGCCACTGCGAAAGTGGCATGCATCGCCACAAGCATAATGCCGGCTGATAACCTCAAACGCAGCCGACCACTGTGGCCCAACTTTCTCGTTACCTGTCCTCTCTGTTTGCCAGTCAACGCTGCGTGTTCACGCCACCGATGTGATTTCGTTCGACCCTCCCACTCACCTCCCAAACTCCTCTTTTGGAAGCTTTTTTCTGCTTAATCGCGTATATGAATGAATCGTCCGAGTCAATTACAATTTTACGTTTATAAAAGTTTGAAATACCGATTTTCAGTAACGGGTCAATCGAACCTACGAGCAATTTCGGTCTCTCTTGCTCCATTAAAAAAAAAAAAAAAAAAAAGAAAAAAGAGAAAAAAGAGAAGGGGTAAAAATACAGTACGCGCTTTTCAACAGAACAGATTGAACAGGTTCTTTGCATGACCGTCGATTTCGCGATTACCGGTTTGTTTGCTGCTGAAAAACATACGTTTCGATGGGCGATCGCAATTCTGCGAGATCGCCTGTTCGATAAAATAGTAGGTTGGTAAAACATTATCAATTCACGTCAGACCGTTATAATAAGTAATCTGTGATCTCTTGTAATGCTTTTGTGCATGATATCCGTGATGGAGGTGAAATACCAGATAGGACCGAAAAATAACGAAAGGAAAATAATTTACAGAATTAAATATTCTAACTTGTTGTCTTCGAGGAATAGGAATCAAGGATTTTTTAAGAACTTTTTTGAGTAACCTTCCCTTTTTTCATAAGATTTTTCTAAGGATCCATTCGACAAAGAAAAATGCATGAAGCATGACATACATAAATAGGGATAAGTGAACGGAAGAAGTATGAAAACAGAGGGTAGTTACAAAAGTATTTGTCTTGGCAAGCTCAGGAAAAATATACGAACGTTCTTTTATACCATTTTAGAAATCGACGTTTCTCGTGTATAAATGTGCTTCATTACGTATACTTTGAGAATTTTCTTCCAAGTAAAGAATCTATCTTTACCAGATGAGTTTCTGAGGGGAAGGTCAATTAACTACATCGTATAGTAGTTCTTACGACAGACAAAAGTCCTGAATTAATTAATTTTCAGGACTGTATACAGCATTCTACTTTTAACAAATTTAAGATACATACGATCAAAACTGAGCTTATAAGCCTTTATCTTCTCAGATCTTCCAAAAGATAAATTTATTTGTTATATTTCGACAGATATAAGCTTCGACAATTGATCGATGTATTAATTTATTACAGTTTCTTAATGTTAAGGAGATTAAGCAATACAGGGTCTACAATGCACAATACCTTTGTACTTATCAGAATTCGTAATCAACATTTAACAGAACTATCTTACTAACTTTGAGTCGGGTATAAATAACCCTGAGTCAGTATACGCGCTCAAAACATTGGAGATCATAGAATAGCATGCACGTTGCTTCCTGATTTCCATAGGCGCGTAAACGCACGCTTGCTGTAAGCGAGGACAGAAGTTGTAGGCAAAGCCGAACGTAGCGGTGCATTATAATGTTGATTTATGCGTTTACGATGCATAACGAGGCGTGTAACTCTACTCTGATGGACGACTTCGAATAATACTATTACATTTAACAAACTCAAGCAACATTAATATCTGAACCGAACCGTGAGTGTAAAGAGTGTTCATTTGACAAAGTTACTGAACATGTTAGAAACGTGTATCTATGAATGCCGATTCTCACCGGAACAAGTATCGTTTCACGACTATTATCACGTGAATCAATCCATTTGCAATATCAAAAGCGACGAAAATGTCAAACACCTGTGATTTATGGTGCGCCTTTGTTATGAACCATTTGAAAAATGACATGAGAACTCGTTTAGCAAAGATGGCTTGTTGAGACGCATTTGACATAAACTGATGCTTCTGTGCCGGATGATCGTCAAAAGGAAACTTGTCGTTTGCTAGTAACGAGCGTCGGAGCAAATGCTACTACCACTTCAATGCCCGAAACTTCGAATAATTTCAACCTCAAAGCACATTGCCGGGTGACGTTCAAACGATCGATTCGTATCCATTTGATATCGACGAGGTGATATTTGATCCTTTTACCGTAAGTGTTACCGAATCCTTTGCCTTATTGACCATTTCGTGGTTAATGAGATCCATACACCATGAATGCTTGGAAATTTAATTAAGAGAAGCAGTTTCACGAAACGCTAACACGCTAAAAGTAATATCCGTGACACACATATGTGCTTTATAACTTTAACTTTTATATACAAACTATAATTTTTATCTTTGTTTCTTTTTAAAATACAGATTGTTTTTGCCAAGTCGAAACGTTTGTATTGTTCTTACCGATCGTTGTTCTTAAAACGAATTCGTCAACGAAAACTAATTTATTACGTGGTGGAAAGTTTAAGGTGTTCGAACCATTGATTCTGGGTTTTAGTAATTAACGATATACGTACAATTAGAAATGGTCGGGTGTTAGCCGCAAACGTTTACGATCCTATCGTTGACGAGAGTATCGTCCGGCACGGCATGAATTACAGCAGTTCGATCGTCGATTCGATAAACGACGCTGCCCTCGGATTAGCCATCGATCACCAGCAACTAGTCACGATTCTAGCGATGAATTCGGTGACGAAGATAGTGCAAAATCTCGTAATTGAAATATACTACATGATGCCACTATGTTAAACGTGGATTAAGATACTAAATTAGTAGAATATTTGAGCATCGACCTTATTTCATATACAGTGTACGGAAATAAACGCGATAATTCTTGTTGTAACATCGAAAATCAAAACTTCGATTTATCCGTATTACTTATAATTGTTTGAAGTTTATATATGTGAATTTTCACGAAATTGGATCCATATGAATTCATAACAAATGAATTCTGTTTTACTTGTTTACATAGTTGAATTATACTTGTAGAGATATTCTGTGAAATATGTTTTTAATCCCGAAATTCGAAGCCTGTTTTCATCTCTTTAATATGAATTCTATCACGTCAAATGTATATTCGCGTATAAATTGTTTCATTAGAATTGGTGTTGAAGATGGTCCCTCTGTTAGTCACTTTCCAGTTATTTGGTTTAGTTATTTCTCCGATATTTATATGTATTGGCAAATGATACATATACATATATAGGAGTAACTTGAAATTCCTTAAAGATTAATCGTATCAGCTGCCACGGCCGTAACATCTTGCCAGGTCTCTTTCGATTTCCATCTTGAGCGCGTTCACCATTTCCGTGGCGAATCGAATCTCCAAGCGGTCTGCAATTTCCGGCGGAACTCAGCCCGTAGGCTGAACAGTATTCGAAGGGAAATCGAGTCGTAGGCCATGGAGAAATAAAACACGAACACCCGTGGAAAATGTCGAACGCAGCAGCATGAAAGTCTGAGTCGTAATAACGGGGCGCGTGTGCTCCAGTCGTAAATATTTCTTATTGAGCTCGCTCGATTGTATCGGCGGCAGGGCAGAACCTACCATTTCGCCAGGGAATCCCCTTAAGGGCCGAACCAACGGATATTCAGAAACTTTCTAGACCGTGTCTAAGTCTTATAACTTTCGTCGCGAAATTTCGTTTTCTAATGGCCCTAGGTTATTTCTTTTACGTATTACACGTTCGTTACGTATCATTGCTTGAAACGTCTACAATGTTGTTCAGGCGAGACAAACCGCTTCAATTCGATACTTTTTCTTCTTTTAGTCGTTCACGAAAATATAAATATTCTCGTTCTAACATTTCATAAATATGCGGTATATAGTAATATTTTACAAATGTAATTCTTTCTCGCAGGCGCTATATTTATTAATGGTCAAGTTAGTTGTGCCAAATTGCTTGAACTCAAGACGTTTGATGCTATTTTACTAACGTGAACTCGGTGTTTTATTTGACTTGAAATACCCTTTTAGGTTCGAAACGAAGGTAGGATCTGTTACTGGTTTTCGAGATAGGTGTGAATTTATTTCCGAGCAGTCGATATCGTAATTCACTGTTATTTAATCTGAATTATTTAACACCTATCGTGAACATCAATTGCACAAAGGTGTTAAAAGAGTCAATGAAATGTCCAGCGTGGAGTATGGCCACGGAAACGGTTTGCAATCGGTGAGTTTACGGGCCAGTGAAGTGCGAACCGCAGAATTCTCGTTCGAGCGTTAAAATCGCAGATAATGTTATCGTTGTCGAGCCCGACACCGAAAGAAACGATCGAATTTTAGCGAACACATGTTCCCGCCAGGCATAATGCCTTCGTAAATCTCGCGGACAAGCCGTTATACGCTCGGGAACGTCGTCGAACTTTCCTCGTTCCGAATGGATCGCACCCTCCTACCGCCTCAAGATGAATACTCACGCGGGAAATACTTTTTCCAAAGAATTCACCTAATCCAGCGAAAATCTTGCCAAGATACATGTTACTTGTCCAAACTTTCCAACAAATCGACAAACAACTTTGTAAAACGTTTTCTAATGCCGCAATAATCGTCATGTACAAATTTGTGTGCTTTCTACTTTATAATTAGGCCAGACATTCTTTTATACCTTTGAATAAAAAATCCATGGTATATTTGTAATCGAAGACCACACGCAAAAAGAACGATAAGCGTAGTTTCTTTGATCTTCGGACTTAATACAAGATAGTTAAAAAAAGAAATAATCTGATTCAATGATACAATCTTTCAAAAATTGAATGCAGTTTCTCCTTTCGTATCGACTTTAATTCGTACGAGACGACGTGAGCCAAGATCGAAAACTTGTAATTTTCTCACACTGTAAAAAACTTTCTTCATCGACGTCGCCTTTCTGTTTGTTTCGACGTCTCACAGCCTGCTCGTTGGATTTTCTTGGAGATCGATTAGTCGACACGTGGAGCAGATCGGGTCGACATGGTCCGTAGGAGCGTTTGACAAATTATAAGATTAATCGCGAAGGATTTCGGTCCGTTGGGATATCATCAATTATTTTTTTTTGTGAGGCACGTCCAATTACGCGCGAACGTGCCGAGGCTCGTACGAGAGGGTCGCGGCGCTTAATGACACCTTCCCGTTTCTTTCCCGCCGGCTCGAACCTTACGTCTTGATTACCACGACTTCATTACTCAAAAAAGGGGAAAAAGCTTGAGAAGAGGCGAAGGAGAAAGGAATAGAAACCGCGTTCATTTGGCGGCGTTAAAATGCCGTCTTTCTTCAGGCCCGTATGCTCGCTGAAATTAAAATAAACGCGATTAGAACGTGACTCGATTTTACGGCTGAATTGCCTCCGGGATCGAGCATTCGCGCTAGCAATTGAGAGGGTTGAATGAGGCACGGAATTGCGCGCTATCCGTTTGAAATGGGACGCGTGCTGCGATCCGCTCCTTTGCCAAAGAATTTTTACGGAAGCGCGTTTTCCAAAGAACGGTTCGCGACTTAAAGTCTACTAAAACGAACGTATGAATAGCTTTTTAGATTGAAATAAAGTTATCTGTTTCGAAGAAGCTTCGTTCCACGAAGAATCTACAGTGAAACGAAAATATTTGAACGTTTACCATGGAAACATTTTACCGATATATTGTGTATGTTTTACGAAACTTCTTGCAATTTCATTAATAGCGTAATGAAACACAACTATCGTGATTTTATTTGACAAAATTTGAAAGTATTTTGTAGTTTGAAACTATTGAAAATGTTTATAGAAATTACAAAATATTTATTGCAAACATGTATTTGTTAGTAAAAAGTTAATATACAGCGTGAATAGTCTTAAATATAGAATTAATGCTAAAGATGATCATACTATAGATACTTCCATTAATATACATATAATGAATAATTGATCGTCCGAGACTGTGAGGAATCCGCTTGCTAGAAATATCTTGCAAATTTTATGTACATGTCCAAATTCGTTTCAAATTTGATCAACACAATCGCGATGGTCGTGTCTCGTTATAATGCTAATAATATATTCATAAATATATTCATGATACGCATAACATATTCATAAAAGCATTCTATAAATGTTCAGTTACTTTCACGAGTCAAATCTGATTCATCATCAGCCTTTTCTGTCGATTTTTCGGAAAACTCTCCTATTACGAATGATGTACACTGTTGGTCTTTTTTCAAGCTTCTCTTTGAACACTTCCGTATGTTCCTAGTTGCGGAGATGTAGGCTAGACTTACGATGCGATTTCTATTGTAAAGTTAGTATGAAGTTCCGTGGAAATTCGGTGGAAAGAGCGACGAGAGGTTTAATCGAGCAACTTCTCCGCTTATACTATAAATCTACTCCCTTATCGGCGTTCCGCGATCTCGGTGAGGAAACGGCTGGCTTCCGGCCGCGCCATCGGTATTTCATAAAGCAGTTAGCCTAGCAGCCGTTGGTTTCCGGTCCGCGTGCCGGCTTCCGGCGCGACCGCTCGCGTGCGACTATATATCGACGCTTAAAACTATGGTCACGCTTCCTGTTAATCCACTGAAATCCATATTCGAGTGTTCACGCGTGTTGAGGGCGACCCATTCGTGGAAAATTGATCGCGACCGGAACCACGCATTACACCCGTCCACTCCTCTGCTTCGACGCGATTTCACCAGAATTAACTTGGACCAAGTCCGGGCCAACTGGCCGGAGAAATCGATGCACTACAAATCCCTTTCTCTCTATGCTTGTTCCTAAGATGTACTTGCTCGGTGTTTCGTCGATCTCTCCAATTTCTGCAGGTTCGTCGTTGTTTTTGGTTATCTACCGTGAAATGCTGATGAACTCATGCCGAGCCGAATCAAACGCAGTTGATTCAACTGAAACGGTGCACTTAATATTTGACAAAACTTGTTTCTATATAAAGACTGCACATGTAGAATACAGAATATCTTGTCAATCAATTTTATATTAGCAATATTCCTCTATATTTGACTTTGCTATTAAATATACTTTCCAGCTTTCGCGAACGCTTCAGAGTTATTAATTGTTATAATATTCATGCCATTGGTTTGTTACGAACAATGGCTTGCATCTTGCAGTAGCATTAAAATTAGGAAATCAACTAATATAAATTTATCATGTTTTTCCGTGTTGTCATAATCTTAATTGATTCGATTAAACGTGGTTTGTATGGAAACTTCTCTAATTACATACTACAGTGCGTCGGTTTTTGTCTGAATAAAACGGCTTAATTAGGATTTGTATTAGCTAATCGTATCAATCTTCGTTCACGCTCCATTAACGTTAAACTTGTATCTGTCCCAGATAATTTGCATCAAAGTTCCAACTACAAATTCGAGGTAAAGTTCGCAGCATTGTTGCAACGTCGTGGTTCGATATCGATGTTGCAATCGAGCTTTCTCTCGAGATCGATGTTTCACCCTTCGCAGATAAAGACGAAGGTCGGCTGGCATAATTTTGACTCACGGCCCGTCTAGGAACACAAGTAAAGTGGCCATTTTACGGGAAGCGTTGAAATCTTGTCGATGGTTTTCCTCGTTCACTCGCTGCCTCTAAGAAAGATATTTTTCTATCGGATTATCGGATACGCGACCCTGTCGGGAACTTTGCCTTTTCACCAAACGCCCTGAAAATTCTCAATGAAGTTATTTGACTTTTCATACGTTCTGGATTTTTTCGATTTTTACGACGAACTCGTTTTACGCTGCAGACTGCCGTCTCGTTGCAGGAGTGGCGACAGATACGAATGGAAATCCACTTCGATTAATATCAATATTTTCCCTTTATGGCACAAAACAATTGCGATTTTTCGAAGATAAAATTTAGCTTTTTCTGTCATCTAGGGGCTGTTGGGTTCTGAAAACGCATTTTAATCTCATTAGTGATCTTCCTAGAGAAATTAGTCGACATATTCCAGCGAATTTTTTTAAGCTCGATTAATTAAAAGCTAACCAAGAGCTGTAACACCTTCCTTCTATCGTATTGTAGCGGCACATGAGTCAATGGAAGATTTGAATCGGGAGAGACTCATATTATTATGCCCTGGGATACCAACGTTGTTTTGGCTTACTAGGTTCAAAGGTAAACGAACTTCGGACAAAACATTTGTAATCGACAACCGGAGTTATATTTGAACTTCTTATAATAACACCGGTCGATACAAAAAGACGAACATGCTCTTTAGGGCAGTCATTATAGCGGGTCATATACAGTCGAATGGCCAGCGTATAGTTGAGCAGTAGCATTGAGCGAGCGACGATTACTCTATCTTTGTACTTGTACATAAAGCGATTTTAATATAATTGACTATTACAATTTTATCACTCGTTTCTTTAATAAATCAACATGTATGTATAATATTCACCTCAATATTAATTCGCGAACCTGCGTTTACTTAACATAGTTCTTCAAACAACATTCGCGTGTCAGCCTTTCCTGCAGCCTCTTCAGAATTTTCCTTGCTTACAAGCAACCCGAACGTCGACACCAGCAGCCAGGCCCGGGCTGTCTACGAAACGACATATAGATAGAGACTCGGATATTGTTATTCTCTGGGTGGTAGGTATGAGTGGCGCCAGCTTGTCTTGACGTTCCACCCTCGTTTAAGGAATATGACGTATCTTCCTCTTCTCCTGTCCCTTCATCGTTCCTTACCGTCTCAGCTACTTCCACTTATCCAGCCACTCTACCCTCACGATTCGGTTCTCTCCTGCATACACCTATGCAACAATGGCCTCAAGCGTAAGGGGAACGACGTCTTCGAGTACTTTCCTCTCGTATCGACCGCAGCATATACCAACGTATTTTCTTCCATCTCTACCACCGGCATTATCAGCTCGATCCCTTCAGCCAGACCGCATAGTTTTCACGGTTGACACGTTTCTGAGCGTTGTTCGCGTTTCGATGTTTTTGACGAGCGCATTATTATTCAGTTTGGAGTTCCTTTCGATTGATCGACGCGTGATCGTCCGTTGAGCGCGATACTGGATCGCTGGATTTGTACTTGCATCGTGGAAGTCGGATTTGGAAAGCAACTGCTCTTATACAGTGTTGCGCTTCTTATCGAGATTTCCAAACGAAAGATTATTTCACAGTTGCAATAAATATCCAGATTGAGTAGTTTTCATAATCGTCATGTCTCTGAGCGCTACTCGTATTTATGGTAAGTTTTTGATGAGCGTATTATTATTTAGTTAGTGTTGTCGCGCAATGTATCGTTAAATTTGTATCGTGGACGTGGAAAGAAACTGTTTGCACGATGTTATACCACGTATAGAAATATTTCCGAGCCGAAGATTGTGTGTGTAATTATTATTCGACGTTATAATAACTATCCAAAACTTTAGCAAAGTTGGTAATTGTTGGGCGTTGATAGCAGGCCACGTGTAGCTGCTCGCTCGAAGGTATGAATATTCAGTGTTACATGTTTATTGTATAGCATCTCTGCCATGACACCGATAAAACTACCGTATCCTCTTTCGTGTCTTCGTAGAGAAGCGTTTCATGGGTGTCAAGCTGATGATTCGTTTATTGCTTTATTGGCGCGGCGAAATCAAAGACAAGGACTCCAATTACAGTGAAAAATTAGTCTGTCTCAAGTCGTAGGAAACGAGAAGATAAATTTACTAGTTTACTTTATTATGGAAAATAAACTTCCTCGATTATCAGTCCAAGCAAATTAACCAAATCTCAATTTCACGAAGCATATGTTTGCTTTCACACTATATTATCCGTCTGTTGATCTAAACGCACCTTAACGCGTAATTGCACGATCCGATTCAATTGCGTCAAGCACCGCGTGAAAAGTAACTCAATACAGAGTCAATGTTAACAGCGAGGTAACGTGGGGATTGGAAGCCAAGGGGAGTTTACCGCAAATTTGGTGTCCGATGACATATTGTTAGTACACGTTCTTGGCAGCTAATACCGAGATTGTTAATTACCCTATTAGCATTCGGAACGGGGAGACCGGAGTTCCGGGTGTGTCGCTATGTATACCTCGTTGGCTCGTCGATAGGGGAGGGTAGCTAGTCATCCTCCATCCACCCTCTAACCGCTATCTTGCCCCTCTCTGTCGAGTCGTCCTTTTCTAGGAAACCCCTAATGTACTCCAAGCCACGGACCAACGTTCCTGTTGACGGTACGAGTAGCATCCTTAATTGAACTGGGATTCGTGGCAATTCAATAAGCAAATTCTTGTTGAAATCCATACTATACGAAGACCAACGATTTCCTCCGGGTTTCTCTGGTCTCCTGTTTCACGAACAGTGAATCGAGTGGATCGTCTTTAACAAATTACATTAAAGTTTCATTTATAAGTATGAATTTGTCGAGGGGTAAATAATTTATATGAATGGATATAGAAACTGGGTAAAGTAGGAGTCCATGAATTCTCTTCACTACCTATAATTTTTCGTTCCTATGATTAGAATTCACGTTCATATAAATATAAGTGAATGTAACCTACAGGAATACATTTAATTGGATATTAATTAATATTTCGCGTAAGTGAAGTTCCACTGTACGTTCAATTTATCGACTTTCTGTACGTACTGGTAATTAGGCGTGGGAAATTGTTTTCGAAAACATTAACATCGTTATCTAGGTACTTCTAAATAGCTTGCCACGATTATAAGTATTATCCGTCGTTATTAAGTTCTTGAAAAAAATGATACGTTTCTTCTATTTTCACGGAATCAGTAAATAGTAAATCACAGAACAGTATCGTAAAAATATATTTTCTCAATTAATTAATCAAATATTCACTCGTACTGTTACTATTAGTTTATTCAAAGACTCTTAACGTATGTGAAAGATTTTTAGTTGACCTATTACTTTGAAGCGTAACTGAGATGTTATATTTGGCTACCGTAGACCGTATGCTAAACATAAAGGATATTGGAATAACCGAGTTAAAATATTTAAACGTGGCCATGGTAAATTTTCCACGAACCGAGCCTCAAAGAATTTGGATTTCCCGTTAAACGAACTCTCTTCTTTTTTCTCTAGTTACTTTATCAATCGTTAAATGCCGCTCCTCGATAAATTAAGAACGATCGATCGTTGTCTAGGGGCAAAAATTAATTACACTGTCCGTTCCAGAGAAACGTACAGCTTGCCGCTAAATTGCAGTATCTTCCGAACGAGCGTTCGACCTTTCCAATTTTCTTTACACTTTTATTCGAATCGACTGCGATCCGAGATTTCAACGTAAAACGTGGAATACTGAATAGAGTCGTTAATTACTTGTCTCTTCGATCTCATTCGTGCTCGTGTCAAACGCTGGGAAATATTTGCCGAAATTTGTTCATTAAACGTTTTTCCAAACAGAGAAAGAAAGAAAAATAAAACGAAGTCAAAGGATCGCCAACTATTTGCGAAAACACGGATACCATGAAATGTTCGGAAATTATTTTTTATTTCTGCTTGTTTACCATATTTCATCGAATTTCCCCGCTACCATAAAGTTTTCGTATTTTATGTACGGTCGACGTTCAATCGAAAAACTCTTTAACCCTTTCTCTCACGGAAAATCTTCAAGGATGAGTCGATAAAGCATCCGAACACTGTCTCTCACGTCGTTGCTCTCGCGTGACTTATCTCGTTTCAGATTCGAGGGAAAAGCTGGTAAGATATTTCGAGATGGAAGAGCAACTCGCTTCACACACACGGTATAACAGATGTGTTACATAAAGTTTGCGCGTCAAGAGTCCCATAATGATTTGACAGCGACAAGGCGTGTGCGCGCGTGGTTCCGAGAAAAGTCGGGACCGATTCAATTTGGAAAAGTTAAAGTCGCTTCCGAAAATAGCGTTCCACGCTGTCGAGCTTTCCCGTGTTCCCATGTTTGAAGTCGTTGGTCGGCGTTTCTCGTCCTCGATATTTCTTCCTCTTTAATTCTTTCGCTGACGCGCGTTCACACGTATATTCCTCTTCACTGTTGAGGGAAAGCGACGATGGACTTTTATCCTCGCGAATTACCGCTCTTTTTTACAGCGAGAAAAATTTTCGACCGGATGCTTTCTTCTCGACGAATTCGCGCGAATGGAATTCCGTAATTTATCGGCTTCTTCGTGCTTCGCTTCTTGTTAAATACATCCATGCTCATAAGTGCAGTACAGCTTCTCTTATTCGAACTAATAGGGAGACAAAATTGTTCGGATAATAGAACAATCACTTTTCTCATATGAAATTTCATTCATTTAAATACAGATTAACATTTAAATACACATTCTTTAAATATTTATAGATCCCATATCTTCGTAGCCTGTTAAGTCACATCATTTTATTTTTTCAACATAAGTAATTGTATAGAGTTAGATTATTTTTGTACTCCGCAACATCGAATCCCTTCTTCGAGTACTACGAATACTTCGGCACGAGAAGGCATTTCTCTATTATCACTTCCGTTCGTTGTTTTCATTTGTTTAAAATCGTTATTATCGTCATGTTTATCGCGATAAAACCGTTTGATTACATTACAGTTCAAGATTTTTCTACCGTTGCATCTGAGAATTCTACGCGTTTTAAATAATTTTCAATATCATAGTTTCCGTGATCGCGGGTATTGCAGTTTCATGTATTTTTGCTAATTCTGTTGCACCTATAGCACTTTCGAGTTTTTTAATTACGTCGGACGTTGTTTCGACGCTGAGAACATATTTGAAATGGGAAAGAACATCCATTAGTTGGAAATAATATGTTCGGATAATAGATCGTTCAGATAATAGAACATTCGGAATATAACGAAGGAAACACGAAGCATCATTAGGAAATTATCAAAGCCTTTACGAACGCTTATTTCATTTGAAATGTTAGATTGAATTATGAATTTCATATATCGTAATTAATTCAATTCTTGTCTATGCACATCTTTCGCATCTTCTGATCGACATTTTGATCTTGAGAAACCAACACGTTTAGTTCGAGACAATTTCCTTTATACCGTAGATGAACTATTATGTTTCGTACGAAACGTGAGCAGGTGTCCTTATATTTATGAACAAGAGTGTACATTGGAATTTCTTTCTGCTCAAGTCTAGCAGAATCGTCGGGCACGATCGAAAGCAGAAAGCGTTTAATTTAACTCGAGAAGCACGAGGGAAGTTTGAACATCTCCAAACACAAACATTCGTTAGTTCACAATTAAGTGCAGCAAGACTCGACGACTAATAAACAGCTCTTCGAACAGCTTCTAGTTTCATGCCGCTGGTTTTGAATCGACCACTTCAATTTCCTGACCTTCGACCTCTCTTCTCTTCAATTCCTTCCTCTCCTCTCTCGATTCTCTTTTTCTTCAGTCTCGCTGTACTTGGCCGCGTTTAACGTCTCGTTGTTAATCAGAGACGGATTCGTGAAATCGCCGGGATGGAAAAGACGTTTCAGGGGCCGAGTAACGAACCGCGAACTGCCACCTCTTTCGGTATCGTCATCGCGAGAATCGCTTTATCGTGCCGATTACCATAGCTGCCGTCTGCTTTTTTATTGGACTCTTTACGGTTAAACGACGTCGCTTTGCATTCTGCCGCGTGGAAAACGTCTCTCTGTTTCGCCCCTTCTTGAGCGTTATTGAACCGCGCCTCTGGGAACGTCTGGAAACATTCAGACCGAACAGGATTTTTCCCTCCCGATATCTTCTCCATTCGGGTTTTAGCTAACCGCCGAATGTAAACCGAAATACGGTTCTCGGATTTCAGACAAGAAAGGTCTATTCGTGAAATTGTAGTAGGAGAATTGTTGTTATTTATTTATTTTATATACATGGTAAAGTACCATTAGTACGTGATCAGTGTAAGACACGTGTACGCTGTTACTTGAAAAGTCTCAGAGCATCTGCAATTTTTGATAAAATTACTAACATATTAATAAGAAATAATTTCCTCGTTAAACATACAAATATCATTTTATGATCTCCTAGGACGTCCCTCATTTTTAACAAAATTTTCATACGTGACGTAGGTTGTGAATTTTAAATTGCATATATATATTTTAATTATTCGCGATTGAACTGTAATGGTCATTTTTTGTATATTTCGCTAGTAGCATCAGCTGCAAACAAATGAGAAAACAATACCGTAAATACACTCTCCAACGCCTAAATTATAAAATTTCGTTGGAACATAAAGTGGCTATTGTAACAAGGAGGTACGGCGCGCACAAAGGGAGAACAGAGGAGAAACTTATTGCATTATAAAAATTGTTACGAGTACACTTTATACACTCTCGAGAACTGTTACTTTCTGAGAAAATAACGCAACAACGATCTCTTGTGGGGATCTCTTGAAACTTCTGACCCTGTTGATCGAGACTGTTCGATACGATGAGCGTAATAACGCCTATCGTTGGAATATTTACGGTACAAGTAGCAGGGAGAAGCGTAGTGACCGTGAGTAACGCGAAGGCAGTAGGAGGAATGAAAAATTCACGGAAATCCGCGTCCGAGGTGGCTGAATTTCGAACACACGTCGGAACGTGCACGCGATACACCGATCCTTCTCTTTTTCTCATTTATTCCTTCGTTCTATTCGTAGCGACAAAACACAGTACGTTGTCAGCTGCTTGTATCCGCGATTATGACGCTTATTTTCTACTCGCGGGTCGCGAAAATTTATGATCGTTCGTTCAACATCAGCATCGTCTTGGATGATAGCACCTGAAGGATATTATACAATTCGAGGAAAGCGTAATCTCGTTCGCTTGTTAACGCGAATTTGCACTTTTACGTTTGACATCGGCGATAAATCACATACACTGTACGTGAAAGACGAAAGAGTGTCTAAACTCCTATTTCGCTAGTTTTGTCAACCGTTAAAATACCGTCTGTTGGTGTATACTGAATTAGCAGCTTTAGTTTTTGCAGAAGGATGTCATTTATGGCTTTTTATTTGTTGCCGAATAAGTATAGACTTATCGCTGTCGTTTCGCTATGAATGAATTATTCTTCGATTCGTCAAAACAGCGAATAGCTCTACTTCGTTCACTTTGCACGTTCACTGTAGTTGAAATACACATAGAAATAATCTATGTAACTTTCAGTAATCGAATCATCCGCGATGCATGTGCACAGTGTAAAGTGTAAATTGGCTTTTACCGTGTGACTGCAGTTCAATATTCCGTGATCGCTATTCCCGAGGTTTGTGGGGCAGTTGAAATGTTAACCGATCGCTCTTGCGCAGAAATATCTTCAGATAAAGAGGGTGGAAACGCGCATCGGATAGAGTAACGCGACAATCGTGTCGATATCGTCGAGTAAACAGACCGGTTGAAAGAAGTCCGGTATAAAGTGGAGAGAGAAAACGACGTGAAAATATAAGCAGGAGAGTCAATATCGCGCTGCACAAGAAGATCGACAACTGAAAGAGACGGGTGTAGGCGGTGGTCGGAGGGTAAAGCGAAGGTAGATGGTTAAGGGGCTGCTGCTTGTAACTGGAGCTTCTACAGAGATGGTTACTTGCTGCGTATAAACTTCGTATAACAGGCTCGAGTTCGCCGTGCAGTTCCTGTAGCATGAAAATGAGAATAGTATGTGCCGGCTCGTTTCTTATTCATATTCGCGTAAAGGGGGCTTCATTTCGGTCCCGGCGGTGCTCTTATTGCCCGTTAGCTACGTTGCCTCTATTTGAGAAGGAGCCGCGTCATTATTTCGGCGTCGTTTAAACCAACAACTGTCTCGTCTGTCGGTACGTGCTCCACGCGGATTCCTACGTTCCGCTATTTTTACACTTCACAGATTTCGGAGTCGGCAAAGCTTGATTTTTGAGGTTGTGAAGCGGCAATCCGCATGGATGATGAATGATTCGTTTGATTAAATAGTCTAATTTCCTTTTCTAAATATCCGCGCTCTTTCCACGTCCGTATTCAAATAAAAATATAATCGTGAGAGAGGGTACGTCTGCATTTAGAATACTTCTCTCTTTCTTTTTTTCTTTTGAAAAGTTGCAACCGTATAACAGTTTAGAAAGAGAGTTTGGAAAGAATCGAGAGCTGGCTTTGCCACTTACTCTTTTAATTTACCTGATGTAATTTATTCCTCTAAATTTAATAAGTAAAAACCTACCTGACAATCTAGTTCGTTCTTACAGTATCATCAATTGATTTTTGGTATTCTTAAAGTCGACTTTTTAGAGCTGATTTTAAGAACCGTTCCGGGTTAATAAATCAAGCGATGTGCTTTACATTGTACATGATATATATCGGGGTTGGTTACCTTCTAGACCAATGAATCGGAAGGAGGGAACGTTATCGTAGAAATATCGTCTGAGCTTTGATCGTGTTTCCCCTCGACTCAATTTCCCTATTCGTCATTTGAAATTAAAATCATTTTCCTTTTGACGCATGGTATCGTGAAAGGAACTCGAACAAGTGTCACTGTGAAATATTTATGCGACTTTAGAGAGTCGCATCGGGGTGGAATGAGATTCTTTTACCCTGTGTAGAAAAAGGTGACACATTGTACCTCGATGTATGTTGGAGCTCGTAAAACTTTGCCAGCTTAACTTAAACTTGATTCAAGTCTAACTTGAACCAAAGGTCCAACGGTTGTAATCTGTTTTAAAAAAAATTCCAAGACACGCACGCTTTACCTCGAAACAAAGATATTTCCTCGCTTAACGCGTTGAAATAAAGAATACCTACGATGTTAAGAATCCGTTTGTTGTTCACGGAGCAGTTCCGGAAAATTTGTGGGGTACACTCTCCAAGCAATGGGGGGAAGCCGTTTTCTTTTTTCGGCAATCCGAAACGGCATTTTCCGGTCGCTTTGTAAACGCGGCCGGTTTTCATTGTTACGCAGATTTCACGACTGGCTTTGTGGTACGGGAAATTATGCGCGAACTCTCGAGAACGTTTTTGGTTACAATAAGCATTCATCGGGACAATGCTCATGGCCGCGTGCACGATTTCTACATTTAAACTGGTCCTGGCTGCGTTCGCCGAGCGCCCTTTGAGAGCGAGAGCGTGGCTTAATTAGTAAGTGCGAGCGGAAGTGGCTTGAAAGGTAGCCTCGCGATTGCGAAATCGGGTCACCGACTTCCTTTTTTTTTTCGCGTTTCTTTTCCCACTTTTTTCTCGCCCTTTAAACGCACAGTTGCCTCCTGTTTTTTCCCTAGACGAGGCAACGGTGCCGAGCAACACACCGGATTTAGGCGCAACCTGAGCTTTCATTATTGTAACTCTTTTGTGAAACAGCTGCATGGTCAAGTATGTGTTCGTAGGCGCGCGTTTATCCTACGGTAATGAGATCGAGTCTGGGTAGAAAGAATCTGGCACGAAGATACGTTGCTTCCTGCGGCTGCTATCCCGACGAATTGTTTGTGAACGTGTTTCAGGGTTATTTTATTGTGAATATTTTTATAATTTTAGGCGCGATATTCTGACGATAGATTACGAGTAAAGATGCTTGCAAACGATTTTACATTTAGAATTGAAAGAAATATTTAGTCAGAGAGTATCAGGATTTTCAAAGGTTTAAGGACAAAGGTTAGGGGTGACAGTCGAATTCGTGATGCACATGGTGGATTAGAAATCGTAGTATAGAGATAATGCTGGTTAAGAAACAGGATAAAGATAACTCGATTGTTCAGCAGATAAAAAGAATTGGAAGATTAGAGCCAGAAGAGCGCACTACACTTGTAACGATCCTTATTAAATTCGATTCAGGTTTCGAGTGTCTCGCCACTGGCTCCAGAAATATTAATCACCGATGGTAAATTACGGTAGTCATCGAGCTGTACAACCGGTGAAAATGTAATTCTACGGGGATAAAAAGAAATTATGCCATCATACGTGTTCCTATTTCTCAATGGGGCAATATCATCGTGGTCGAAACAAATTGCCGCGACCCGTTATCTGGCACCGGCTCGAGGCCGTATTAATTTTTCCTCACGTATCGCATTTTTCAGACCCGTGAGCAGATAATAGTCAGCTCGGCGAGAGTTCGCGGCGGTCTGAATTTATGGGCATCGATGAGATTATTGAGGTGCCGTGTAGGAGGAATCGGTTTTCCAGGAAGGAAAGGAAATTTTACAGGAAGAAGAAGGTTGTATCTCTATCGACACTTTCGAAGGGGTTTTGAACAGTGGCAAAATTTCCGGTGAATATTCATCGCGTTCTTCGCCTTAATTTCCTTAACAGAATTCCGCGATAGACTTTGCGAAAATATACAGGAAAGAAGCGAGTTCCACGAAAAATTTAATGAAAAATTTCATCACACAATATCGTTAAAAATATGTAATATAATGATACCGTGTCAGAATAATGCTACTTTTCAGAGGAACTATTTAGAGAATTTTGTCGAGTTTGTAATATGTTGCCTAGAAAATTAGTTGCTATGTTCTAACTACCTGTTCTTCTCGTTCGTCGCACTATGCTTTGAGTTGCTTAAACTCTGAATTTATACACTGTTCAACTGGATTTCTAACTTTGAAATTCCATTAACATTTACGATAAACAAATTCTTATTCTTCTATAAAACGTTTCACGCACGTGTTTCAAAACCAACAAATCGTCGTAAAATCAACTTGTCCGTATCGGGTCGTGTCTACGTCAGTGTGACAGTAGGTTGTGAAAGAACACGTAAGAAAAGTTTTTCTTCCGCGAGAAAAAGAGAGAGGGTGAGAGCGAGAGAAAGGGGGCGGTTCATTAACGAAGGAAGTTAAGTCGGTGGATCTCGTTATAAAACGTAATTTCCAAGGATCAAGGTTCGAGCAAATCTTTGATCAGCGTGGCGGATTAGCACGACCAGAAGTTTCGGCTCCATTATGTCTACTTCCTTTGGCATGGGCCTCCATCATGTAAGCGTGTTTCGAAAGATGCTTTAATCTACCGATCAGCCGTAGCGGCTCTACGAAGCAGCGTTTAAACTTTAAGCAAAGTTCCACAGCAAAGCGGAGGCAACTGCTTCTTAATGGAGCCTTTCCGATATTACTATTTTTCCGAACTTTGCATCTTTCCGTTCCTCGTTTGCCGCAAGCAACCTGGAGACACGTCCCCGATACTCTGGATGCTAGGCGTTCTTCACTCGCTAGTGCTAATTGCTCATCTATAACCATCGCGATATTACTACACTGCCACTCCACTTTCCACGGATTTTACTTTCGAACGTAATTAACTTTTCTGTTTGCATAATATTAGCTTCTAAATATCTTTCTAAATACTCTTCCTAATTGGTAAAAGCAAGCAGCTAGTATTCGGGAAAATTTCGTGACTCATAAGTTAGAAAGTAATGTGAAGACAAGGAAAGAATATAAATCACACTAATACAATTTATTGAAGTAAATTAACAATAAATTATCAATACATTATTTTTACGTTCACTCCTTTGTGCTACTCTATGAAAATGTTAAATGCTTCGCAATATATAATTTAATATTAAACATATCTTCTATTCATGACCAAGTAGCTTGCCTCTACCATTGAACAATCGTTCGTTAATAAACAATTCAATCCAGTAGAGACGAACAAGGGAAGCAGTGGATGCTTACCGTGCAAGTAGTAATTCGTGATATTGTCGCGACGAGACAGACAAGCACCGATCGCATTCATCAATTCTCGTACGAAGACGTCAGAGAATTGCGATGGGAAAGCAACAATGCCAGTCGAAAGCTCAGTTAAATTATTTTCCATTCGACGAAGCACGCTTTCGATCGTTCGCGGCAGAAAAAAGTTCCTCTCCTCCCGTTTCTCTTGTTTCCTCGTTGATTCGCTATACTCTTTCGCTCATTCCCGCCTGAACAAGTTTCATATTCCGATTGGATTGTCGCGAGACACAGACAATGATTTATCGACTGTCGAACCAGTCAACCCCGCATTTTTCTTACGCATTACGTTCTCTGCGTTTCGAATGTCCTCCAACGATTCGAGCCAACAACCGAAAGGTTCGCCTCTCGTTCCAATTCGGACTCGCAGACGTTCGATTTTTTCAGCTCGCTCGACTTTTTTTTACCGGACTTGCCGATAAATTCCCTACGCTTCTTGCCCCATCCGATTGAAGTGTCAGTCAGACCAAGTGAAATATTGGGAACCGAAAATCGTCAGCTTCGACGTTCGATCGGCTGAACCGGCGGTTTTGAATGTTTAAGAATGTCGTGATCAATATCTTTGTTGTCACAGTCTTTGTCGTGCAACACAAAATCGATAATTATCATTGAGTGCTATCAATCACGGAGCAATAAACCCAAGCCGAACTATGATCTTCGAGTCTGGTCGTCAAGACAGTCAAGTAATCAGTGTTTGACAGAAGTTATTTAACACTTGACACGTTTTAAACAATCAGATTCTTACATTTCAGATTTTTACACGATTTCGGATTCATTGCTCAATTATTCAAGGAGATTCCGACGAGATATACACTCAGATTCAAACGATATCGAAACACATTCTCGCAAGATACACTCCCAGGCTGCAGAACACATTCGAACACGCTACATACAGCGCAAGATCAGACTGATAATAGATAGATGATAAGATCTGTAAATAAAAACGCCAAAAGAGTTCAACACCGTCTCTTCGACGAAACTCTGCTATTACTGAATCATCAAAGGAACGCGTCACAACGCTATTTTGAGTGATATAAATCCATCATCGCAATCGCGATACATCAACGCGTCTCACATATTTTTCACATATTTTGAACGAAGGAATTTTCTTTCTAGAGAAAAAAAGGAAAAATCAATGAATGGTAGGAGAAAGAGAGAGAGAGAGACAGAAAATGGCAATCTCCGGTGCGCAGCGTCACGGAGCAACAATTTGAACAGGCGTTTCTTTCGTGCAAGCTCAGCATTGCCACGAGATCAAAAATCAATGACATTTCAGGATACCCGTGTCGTTCTTTCCCTCCGTTCCTTGATGCTCTCCTTTTTTTTCTATATTTATGGAACTCGGTCACGTGGAACGGTCATTTTTATTCCACGGAGTCAGCTTTATTTTTCAACAGGCTTGTTTCTCCCCCTCGTCTGAAAACGACAAACTTCTTGGGTCCCCGTATAACTCACACATTCCTTGGCTTCGTAGTCTCTGCGCCGCATAATACTGCCGGAATACGAGGGTGGGCGGTACGGCAATAAGAAATCCTGCCGTTTTGTGACGCGGTTGGCCGGCCGTGGAACCGTCGCGCCAAATGAAATTTCACTCGTATCTCGTTGAACAAAGGGGGTGCGCCCTCCGATAATGCGAGACACGAGCAACGTCGATGTACTCGCGCGATACTAGAAACATACTCGTGTTGTGCTGTACGGGGACTAGATTTTCCCCTGTTGTTTGACATCTCTGCCTCGTTTGTCTTGTCGAGCTTTAGAGGCACTTCTCACGGAAGTTTGATAGTGTACGCGTGTGTGCGTTCTGATAAGAATTTTCACTCTCCTTGAAAATTGATCTTTCGTTTTAATCAAACCAAACTTTCTTGACTATTCCGATTAAGTAGCAAAGGATGAGTACGTTAGATGTATTCTGTTCAGCTATGGAGAAAGTAATTGGTAAAAAGCATAAAACCTTCTACTTTTGAGTAGATTGAAAATCGCAGCGAGAAAGCGTTATAAGTAAATTTTTGTCGATTTTCTGATTTTGATTGCCACTCGGTAATTAAACAGGAGTTTAAACCGTTAACGGCTGAAATTGTAAAAATTTAGATACGGCGATTGTTAACCACGAATTGCTTCTTAAACAGGTGGCGCGTTTCTCCATCAATATTCGTATTTGATTCTCGATTTAATCAGTTGTTATTATAAATGGCTACGTATAGCGCTGTTATTGGAATCAATTAAACGCCTGGAATCGATTGAATCAACACCGCGTTCGATTAACTATCAGCATGACCTGTGCCAGCGTTTGAAGCAATTTCCCATTCGCCAAACTGGAAACACGATGCCACGCGGAGGAACGTTGCTCGAAAATAGTTACACACCGTCTGATTAGTTTGGAACTGCGGTTTTAATGTTTGTCCTGCCCATGTTCGCTGACCGTTCGTTTCGTTTCCCGGGCAATTTACAAGGAAACAAATCGTTTCGCTCGAACCTGCCGATGTGCCTCGAACATTCTTGCCTCCCCGTCCCTCGTTCTCGATCACTTCCATGCATCCAGTTGAATTTTCTATAGAACCGAGTGAAATACCCGCTCAAACTTTCTCACAGGTCTTCGGTGTGGTGAATTGTCGCGGCATTCTGTCAAATTTCTGTTCCGCTACTTGCCGGCTGACGACTTTTCACCTCGAAAATCGCGGTGTTTCCGCGATAAGCAAATCATTGATGCGAAAACGATGGCTGCGCGCTCCAAGATCACCGTAACGTCCCTTCTTACTAGAAAGACGCTCTTGAACGACGTTCTCGGCACCAGAAACGTCCCGAATCTTATTTTCAAGTTACCATACAGAGCTTTGTCGCTGTCCCTGTCCCTGTTCCTGGAAAAATTCAGTACGTCCATAAAATCTGCTCCAATGAAATTTCTTTAAAAGATTTATTCCATCCGTTGTTGTTGATGCTGGCTGGTAATCTTCCAATGGGATAAAGGAGAAAAAAAACTCTCACCCCTCGATCACGCGAATAGGAACATTACACAAATTTTCCATCACGGAATTCCATTTCTAGCCGCAGAAAATATGAAAAGCAGCGCGAATTCCATCCCTCGACGTGATTGCATCTACCTTTCCTACTGCCGCCATCCCACCCCATTACTTCTGCATTACATGCGCCTACCTTTTGATCTCTTTCCTCTTATCTCGTCTCTACGCCCTTTCCGCTCCCCTTGTCCCCGTTTCTTCTTCCTTTTCATTCCGTTACTCCATTCCGTTCGCCAAGTCATTCGCGTCGAGGTCCCCGCACGTACAAAAGTCACAGTCGGCAGACGCCCGCGAACGTCAATGGCCGTGAACATTGCATCCGCAATTTTATATGCTTTCCTCTCGACCTGTTTCCTTACTTCTCGGTTATTCGGATACGCGTAACCGCGTGTTCTTTGTTGCCTCGACGTCGCGGTCACTATTATATCGTTTTCGTGGCGTCGTTTACCTGCGTGTCGCCCGCGGGCAAGCAGCGTCTATCTGCGAAACTTTCTCTCGATTCGCCGGTTCTCCGCTGTGACTTACGAGATACCGAATGAACTCTAAAGGGAAAACTGCTTGGAGAATGGAGGATTCCGACGAGCATCGTCTTAATCTTCCTAGGTTGCTAGCCTTAAAAGTTGCGGCATTTAATTTAGCTGCCTCTCGAGTTGAATTTCCTTGCCACAAAGATCGACGTTCCAACGACGTCTCGACTCATCCCTTATACGTAGGTCTTCCGCGGACGGAAGCGAAAATAAAGCGACGAGTTAGATGCAACGTGCGCTAGCCAGATAGAGGAAGGATTAGTCTCGTATACGAGACACGCGAGTTATTCGGTACGGGTAACTCATAACGTTGCACGTTCGCAATATCAAGCCAGCTGCAAGAAAGAGCGACGACGAAATGGAGCAGACAGAGACTACGGATCGGGAAGAAGTTGGCTGAAGGCCGCTTTCTAAATTACATACGGACGAACAAGGTCGGTGCAGACCTCCGGTGTTCCCATTTCTGTCGCTTCGCCGTGTCTCCTGTTCCGTCTTGGGGATCGTTCCTTTCTATTTCTCGTCCGACGAACGATTTTCAAGGTGTATTACAGGCGGAGACAGAAGACGAAGCACAACGAGGGAAATGGAAAGGAAGACAGCCGAGAGAGGATAGATAAAGGGGGAAAATCGAGGGAAGAAAACGATACGGACGTACGGCTGAAAATTTAAGCAGCGGTAAAACGAGGAAGTATTAGGTCGATACTTCTTTCGATCGTCACCGTTTCGATGTGACACTGACGAGATTGTTTTGTACGTATCTAAGGCTCGCTCCGATAGAAATGGATTTTCTATCTGTAATATAGAGAGATTTCGTTCTTCTCTCTTTTCATTCAACCGACGCTACATCTTCGGAAACAACCTTCTACATCTTAGCTGAATTGGCTTTTAAACACTCTTTCGTTTTCTGGGAAATGCAAATTTTATTGCTTGAATACGGTTGAGGGTAAATCTTCCACTCGGCTCTTCGCGAAGTATGTACAATATTGTGCAAACTGCGCGAGTTCAGTGAAACAACCGTGGACTTTACGCATATCGTATACGTGCATAGGTCATAGCACCGTCGTAGTGGAGAAACAAGTTTATTTAAGCGGATACCGGTAGTTCATTTGCGCAAAGTCTCTTATAACTTCCACTTTCTGGTCGACTATATCAAACGATCAATTTTGTGGCAAACTGGTTAAGTCTTGTAAATATTATTATTATCCATTATTGGTAGACGATGGCGAAAATTTTACTCCGTTTTTACGTATCCTGTAAAGTTTATTTTCCAATAGATGGAATTGTAGGCACAAGTAGAATTGCCCCATTATCGGTCAGCCAACGATAGATATAGTATACGTTAACTTATCTAGTAAATAGTACAAGTCAATCATAAATCAACCTATCATTGTTCTATATAATCCTTACACCGAGATTTGTTAACTTTTGTTCCTTTCTAAACAATTACGATATGCATTATTTTATCTAGTGATACAAATCAATGATAAATCAAATCTTCATCGCCTTTCATAAATTTACGCCAAAAGTTGTTAATTTTCTTTCCTTTTTAAAATAATCAGAGCAATGTCGCTTTATCGGTAGCAACTCGTGAAGAACAGAATGTCTTCTACGTGACTTATTTAAGCAACACGGCTCTGATCCCCTTTATGTAACGACGGCAATCCTGCAAGACGAACCGCTCGGCGTCGTCGCGTTTGTTTTCCGGGGGTATATTGAAAACAGGAGAACCACTTTGCTCCAGGAATTTATCGACGTATCACGAGAAAATGGATCGAGGACATCCATCGCTGCCGGACCTTGCAAATATTTTTCGTTAGCTCCGTAAGATCTCTTTGGATATGATCTTGTTGAAAGCTTCGGTCATATCCTTACTCAAACAATCGAGCGAGCCCTGGATCCGTAACATCATTGGTTTCGAGAAGTCGTTGTGTGTATCGTGTACTATATCCGTGGCATGGTTTCTATACGCGATCCTCTAGACGAAGATCCGAGAAATCTCTTTTCCACCAGATTTTGCCAGTTACTTTCTTCGGTAACAAGCTTCACTGAAAAAGTCGCGTATTTTTCTATGAGAACACGTTGTTTCTTGGAAAACAGCTTATGCCAAGCTTCCGCTGCTTCCCAGTTCAAGACATTCGACAATTTTTAAATTAAACTTTCCGTCCTGGTATTCGTGGCTGTTAAAATTTCATTGAAATGCTGAAAATCGAAATTCACGCGAAACACGCGTTCGCGGATTTCCAAGTTAGTCGTCGTTAGACAAGCATCCCTTTGTTCCTCACGGAAAAGGTGTGGTTTGGTTCTCGCGCATTGCATCGCATTTCGGCGGATGCCGTTTAACGAGCTCGTTAATTTCGCGCCACGCGCTAAAATCTGTCCCCCCATTAAAATTTTAACGAATACCTCGAGCGGAATTCGAGTGCAACAATGCGCTACCGAGATAATTGTTTTCCATAAAATCGGTTAAATCCGATGCAACGCGACCGCAGTCAGCCAGCTGGTCTCTCTATTGTGACGACACGCTTGTCCTCCGCCGCCACGTTCTCTCTTACTCTCTCTTTCTTTTCCGTTCGTGCGAATAGAAAAGCGAGTACAAAGACCGAACCGCGATGACGCGTTTGCAGACAGTTAATTAAATTTTCTGACACGCCTTCGTACCTTTGACCGGTCGCAATTAAAACTCATAGCTTGCGGCAAGTTTTTGAATTGCGGCTGTAGCCTCCGCTCGGATCATTCCCCGAATCCAACCATCGGGAAAATTAATTGGTTCCATCGAAGCGACAGAAACTCAACCACGGATGACCGTGTACTTGCTCGAGCGGGGGCTTTCTTCGCTTCGTCGATCGATTGCCTTTGCGATCGGTTGTTTTCACGCCTTTTCGTTAGTCAGAGATCGTATGCCCTCCCCGAAATGTAACGGGATACACGGTGCATCGTTACCAGAAGAGGCATTAACGAGCCAACTTGGTCGTAAACTTTAATTCCATTTGCTTGTAAATCCATTTAGGATGTCAAACGGTACGCAGCAACGGGTACACGTCGTCTGTGACGGCGTATTACGATTCACTTGCGTCGTGCTGCAATTCAATCTCATTTGCATGGCCAGCCTTAGAAAGCGGACTCCATCTTCAGCGTCGTAGCTTTGTCGCGGCGAACACGATCTTCCAGTTCCACCATTGCTAACTAAGATCTTTCTCTACGAAGGAAAGGAAGAGCGAGGTAGCGGTGGTGGAAAAAGAAGAAGGCAGTCCAGATGGGTGGAATGAAAAATAGAATTGCAAACGAAGGAACAGGCTTCGGAGATCCTTTCGTCTTTCCGGTACTAGACGCGGTCGGTATCGCTCGGCCGTGTACTTTTGTTCGTACAGCTCGGCTGTCGCGACCGCTTCTCTCTGTTCGCTATGCTAAAATCCCCGCCATAATTGTTATGCAAACTGCTCGTTGAATAATGCAGCGCGCGAAATTCATACGTGCCGCGCTCGCGCACTTCTGTCCGCCACCGCCGTATCAAATAATTTTATAGTCTGTTTTAATAATTAATACAGCTGGCCAAAACTGTGTAGCCAGCAACCGTTATCGTTGTCTCTCCTTGCCTGGTGGTCCCACCTCCCTTGGTTTGACTTCGCGGAGACGAACCGTGCAGTGTGGAAATCCGACTACCCGAGGGGAATATTTTTTCTCAACGCTGAAAGGGATGAGACACTTCCTGCTGAGTCGACCGCCATGCCGGTTTTTTCGACGCGCTTTATCATGCCGAGATAATGAGCCGCAGCAACAGGAGGTATCTAGTACTGCGCGAGCTTATTTACTCCGCATCTGTCGCCTAAATTGTTTCTAGCTATGGTTTATTTCAAACTCACGAGAAAAGCACGAAGACGCGGTCGGAATCGTCATCGGATCAGCCGGGGTTGAGTCGTTGGTTCCGTCGTTGTTCGATTCGAATGGTGTTGTTACACGACTCTCGTATAAAATCGGCAGGCCACGCCATTAATCTTGATATTATTTGACATGGTCGAGCAACGTGAAGCGTGGCTCAATGTCCGTATTATACCCTTCATATTTCAGAATGGGTATGATGTGGCCGCCCGCTTTTATTTGTAGATAAACAAAGCCGTAGATCGCATCACTCCACTATGTTACAGCTCGACGAGTTTATTTTTAGTTTCTGCTGCACACTTTATAAATACTCGATGTACAGCGCTCGCCACGTATCGCGGACGTACGTCACATTTTACGCTCGCAGCCAAACGGACAAATAAATCACACCGCACCGGCACCAACCCCTTTTACCATTGCTCTGTCTGACCCTCCACTCCTGCGTTCTGTGTACGTCATCGGAATTGATTTTGGGACGACTATTCCCCTACGCTTTATGGACTGCTTTCGACGAAAGATGGGATAGAATTTTTCTGCTCTTTCCAACGCTCAAGGTATTTAGCATTTCGACATTTCCACACGGAAAAGGGGAAAATAAAGGACGAGCAGTTTTATAGAGTGGTAAAGTAGAAAAACCAGTGACGACTCTTCGTAGCTATAAATCACAAAGTAATATATCTAACAGAAATGTGGTTGTTGCAAAACGCAATTAGATACAGACTTTTAATTCATTTACCAATCCGTGAGCAACACGACCAATGAGAAAATGACGATTCGCCGATTCTCGAGGTGCTGAAACTTCACAAGCTGGCTCTGTTACCTAATATGCTTGCATCGATCCAGGGCTGGTGTCAATTAATTTCGCGATTTCAAGCTCGACTATGCTGAGAGACGACGCAGTTCGTTACTCGACCGCGAAAAATGCGAATTTCGAGAAGGAACCGCAGGTACAGGGATAATTTGGTGCGGTTTGGCAAGCAGCTTCCTTCGTTCTGACGCGTCAGCATCAGCACAACTCGAACCTCGTGGAGTCTTCGACCGCGAAGCGACGCGCTGATATTATGCTCGATTAATTACCCGTGAAAATCCGGTCGCGACTCACGGCGTCGTTTCACGCGTTTAATTAGGACCTACCTCGACTTATCTCTTTCTCTTCTTCTCTTTCTCTACGTTTTCTCTGCTTATCATCCTCGATAGTCACGGGAAAGTCGGAGAGGTTCCAACCTTGCAAAAAGTACAGGCTATCTGATCGTGAGCTTTCAATGGCGGCTGCTGGATAACTTTTGCCTTGAGGTAACGTCGATAACCGGCGCTAATGTCCTCACCCTCCGTCTATCTTACGTGAAGGGATGAGAGATTCATTGTTCCCTAACGACCACCATCACTCTGAACGATCGTTATTACCTCCCACGAGGGTGGTAAGTTCGACTGTAAATATCCTTCGGTGGCGTTTCAAGGCCATCGGCAACCGACTCTACCGGAGGATGAATCTTTCGCATCTGCCGCCGTTTTGTCAATTAACGATGCCAGAGTCCTGTCGGATTAAGAGCCTTTGTAAATGAATGCGTTTCGAAAGCAAAGGACCGAAAGTTTCGCTTGTAATATAAGCACGTCGTTAAGGGTCTCGTTTGTTTTACGCGTCGCTGAAAAAAAAGAGGATCCTCGTTGGTTAAAGTTTAACGAAGAACGCTCGTCGAGAGTTTACTGAGAAATTTTAAGCCCCCGTCGTCTGCTACGTCGATTACTTGGAGTATCCTGCACTCTGCTTGCATTTGGAGATAACTACGATGTCCACGTATCAATTTCTTCGATCAATAGAAGCTAACTTCGAAACTTCTCCGGCGATCAATTAACATAGTAGCTCGTAATCAACATTGTGTGCACAGTGGAGATAGTTGCAGACTGGTATCGGATAAGATATAAGATCAACAATGAACGAACTCTGAAATCCTCTACGATAAAATTGTCTGCCTTTCACGATGAGATAAAAAGTAGCTTTGTGGCTGTAAATTGTTTAACCACGGATTTGCATCAAATTTTTCGTAATATTTATCTAATGCAATGATATCGATGTAACGTAGTGGGCGAATAAGCGACGAATAAACGCGTGCTATCTCTTCATACGAATGGCTGGTACCTCCACTTTAAACGATCTCCAAGATTTATCCTAGTTCCGATAGGATTAAAGATAATTGCTTGAACATCGAACGATCGTGCAGGCGATAACGAGTGCGCACATTTCTATGATCACGTTTCGATAATAGGCAGGAATAGTTACTTTTATTGCCGCGATACTAGCTACGATTATCACCGCGACAATGTCCGATACAATTCTTGCCCGACTTTCGATTGCTTTTATCACTGGTCGTATTTATCGCTTTAAAACCTTCACTTTATCATCGTCGTAACTTCGTGGGCTTTTTTGCTGTCTGTAACCAGAGATCCTAATGTAGGAGAAAATCGCGTCGTACTTAGTCTTCGCTAAATATTAACGTTGTACTTGCGTAAACAAACGTTTGATTACGTCATGATTTAAGATGTCGAAGCTTACTCAAATAACCCTATATTTAGCTTGTGTAAGCAAATCTTGAATAAAGCTTCCCATGCTCATTGATATTATAAATTAGTCTTAAATTTAAAAATTTGCCAACCAAATAAGTTTCTCGTCTGTCACAAATTTTAATATCTTTATTTTGCTAACCATTTAGTCTCATTATTAAATTTTAGAGAAACAATTTTCTTCCTTCTATTAAATTTCACTAACGCTACCAATTTTCATGAAAAAAATTTAAATTTTCTCCGGCCGAAATTACAGTAAAAATACTTGGAATGGTCAGAGTACTATGCGACCTTGCCTTAATCGACGACGTAAAAGCGCGGTCCCGTGTGTGGAACTTTAGTCGTTTTGCTATTCGTTAATCGATACGGGAAGTTTTCACAACGAGAACACAGGAAGGAAACGAGTTTTCTCGGTGAATGCTCAAAGTTACTAGCGTTTCCAGGCTGAGTCGACGTTTATGAGCGCAAAAACGAATTTCGTGAATTCCAATTTCCATGCAAACTACCTTTCGGCTTAATCCGTTTATAGGGCTCCCTCAAAAATTTGTTTACTCGAATGGTGCCTTTTGCATACTATTTTTGCTTATGAGCCCGGGGGTGCTCGAAAGTTCGCGCGACTATCAACATCCTGCGCTATCGCACCAACCAGATTTTCTGTCGAGTGTTTCTAATTAAACTTACGATTTTTCTCTGCTTAGGGATTCGCGAGCATTCCGAATATTCGGCGCGCGAATTGTACCGCGAATTTCGCATGAAAGGTCAAACGTCAAAAGCGAAATTGATTAATTCAGCGTGATTAAAAGCGTCTCCGTGCAACGGCAAGTATTTCGCGGCTACAATACTGGCGCACGTCAACGATGTACAATTTGTTTAACCAAGTAATTAATGTCCGCGATTTAGAGTTGGAACTACGAACGAAAACGCAATCAAACGTTACATCAAAATTTCTGAAAGTTTCACGAGCATTGGTCCGACGAGTAATGAGCTTTAACAGATCGCATCGAAATTTAACTTTGCGTTTTGCTTATAATTGATAGCCATGTGTAATTCAAAACGTCCGAAATCGGGGGAAATTTTCATTTGGTTCCAACTGTCAAGGAAAAAATTTCCAGTATTCGTCAGCAAAGCTGAATATCGTTTATTTAGAAAAATGATCGATTTCAATTGAACGCAGACGCGTTTAAACAGTGACATAGAGATTTTTACCATTTACATATCATGATATGTTACAGCGATTAACGTAGTAATGGAATTGAGGATTTTGATGCCGCTACTCTTTCGTGAAAAAAGACAGCAATTTTTTTTATAATCTGACCGCGCAGAATGCATCTACTCGTTAAAAAGTCATGTTCATTCGACGATACATTCGGACCGGAAACCGATCAATTTCGTTTCATCGTGCTTCCGACGAAACGAGCTGCCGTTATAAACGCAGGATTACCTACGCAACATGCAGATCTGGATTTTCCGCTCTAAAACGATACAAATTTCAACATAGCAGTTGCATTCTGTTTCTCTCTGACTTATTCAACTACCGAATAAATTATTAACAATCTTTTCAAATAAATTCTAGTACACTACTCGATGTATTTCTATGCACACACGTTATAACGTTATTTTTAAATATTTGGCTTTTTACTAAAATTTATTTAGGAAGCGAAGCGGAATTAATTCGCATGCATCCTGAATGACAAATGAGAACGAGTCGAAGCGATCACTTTATATCAAATGTTAATTTTGGTAAAGGGAATAGGCAATGAAGGTGGGAATGGAATGGAGAGTAACACACACACATACACACACAGAAGACATAGAGAGAATCAGACGATGGGTAACGTGAATGGAAAATGTACGATCAGATTTTATAATTAGCGGACCCATGGTCCATCGTCGTTTCGATGATTCAATGTAATCCCTGTTTATTGAAATTCTCTGTCAATTAGTTGTTGGCGGAATTCGATCCTTCCCTGGACGCTTTACGGCTTAGTCGATGCAGAAAAACAGGATTATTACGGTGGCGAAGATTGACGAGCGTGGAAAGGGGGCCGCCCGGCTGGGCTCGCGGAAATATGCCGATTACTCGATTAAATATCGTTCTCAGTCCGATGATCGTTCGACCAAAAATTTACTGGCGACGCAATGACACGGCCGTATGCACGGGTGCAACGTTATTGCATCCGTGTGCCCCGGGTGCATCCGGCTATGTAAATCCCGGACGATTTATTTTCTATTTTTGTGAATCGGCTGGGCTCATTGTTGCGTAACTTATACACTTGTCGTTCGATTGTCCATTAAGCCGCGCACGGTTTAACGGCATCCCGTAAAAATTCACCTACTGTCCACGAATTCGTAGTGTGTACCTAATGTTTTGGAAAATGCCGGGGATTCCTTGTCTCCCATTTTAGCCACGATTTTATCAAAGGGACTGAACATTTTTATGCGAGACACCTAGAGATTTCTTAAATTATTTTATACCACTGCTACGTCTAATAAATTTCAACGTGGCAAATAAATTTAGAATTAATTATTTTGGCTGAAAGAAGACTAGTCACAATCTGAAGGAATCATTGAAGGAGTCGTTAGAATTATTTTGGTTAAAACAAAGAAGTGCGCCATGTGTACCGATTTCTCCTGCAGTAAATATTTTTAAGATTTATTTAACCCCTATTGTTATAAAAAGGAAGGGAAGAAATTATAGGAAAAGATATAAAAGGCCTGGACATGCATATGTGAGAAATTTTATGGTACAAAAATACACAAAATGCGTGTAATATAAAAAGTTGTATGAAACATTGAAAGCAGGGTATTTATCATATTAGACGAAATGAATTTTCATTTAAATCTCATTTCTTTAGTTACATTCATTAAAATATAAAAAATCTGCTGTCCAAAAGGAACCATTGGTGAACTTCGGTTCAAGCCAGAATATCAACTTTCGTCCTCTCGTCGTATCCTGCACGTTGCTCTTCTCGTAATCATTCAGAAAACCCTTTATCTCGGCGCAGTGCATTGACTTTAAGCCGCTTTTGTGGTCAACCAAAAAGTACGATTAAAATCGTCATTTTCTCGTTTCAGTTGGACCGAATAACTTTGGAAAGAAAAGGCAAAAGCAAAAGGGATTTCGAAAGATAAAAGGGAAGAATGGCGTAATTTTATTTATGTACAGCGATAGCGATTAAATTTGTATTAATCCCTTTTCAATGCAATTCAATCACTCGCTATTCTCTTCATCTACCGTTATTGCAGATTCATCAAGATTTAGCGATCGACTGTGCATTTCGTTAAAATGTTTCCAGGCAAAGTTGTCTTTCGCGCGTTTTCAGTTGAACAAATTCGGATGATACAGAAAGTTCAGTGAACTTTCGTATGTCAATGTAGAATGCATTGTACGAACAGGGTACATTCATGGTAGAGGTGGTTTTGAACCACAGACCGATACATAGGCTTCTCTGGTCAGTCGAGGATTTCAAAGGGCCAGAAATTCTCTGCATGAGCTGAATAGTTGTTGTAACAGGAACGAGAAAGTTGTATACACCTTTTGTTGGCTCGTTGCTCAGCTAGCATTACCGACTTGTTATCATTTTAAGTAGTTTGCTAGATGACGCGTTGTACCAATTTTGTCAGATTCACGAGTCCATTGTACGTTCGTTCGTTCGTAACATAATCAAGAAATTACGATCTTTCGATGCTCCGATATTGGTCCATTGAATATCAAACAAAAGCTAACTTTATTAACGAAGCTTCGATTTTCTTTATCTTTCTTTGTCTTATCGAGGTATCATCGATACTTTCTTTTACGACGCAAAATCCCGCGAGCTAAAATATAACATTGATCATAATTTTCTAGGGGTTAAACATTCGATCGTCGGGAAATTTATCGTGCAAATATTATGATATTACGCGGGCTGTGAATCGCACACGGCTGATGAACGAACCTGGAAAATTCAAACGGACCGTAGTAAAACTCCAGGCCTTCCAATACAGCGGAAAATAAATACATCTCGATAAATTTACTATGAAAGTAATCAAACGTTGGAACAACGATGATCAATCGATGAAAAGCGAGTTACGTTCGTGTTACCATCAAGACTAAACTTCTCACACCACCTCTTTTTTCGATAAGGTGTTTAATCTCGGGTTTACGACTTCGACTTTTTACAGTTCTCTTAAAAATTTCAATTACTGAGTTCATCTCGTGATCGCTTGTCGTTCGTTTCGTTGGAAACGACCGATATTGAAGAAAGTATTTGTCTTTATCCAAGTTTATTCGGCCAGAATGACGGAGCACTTTGTCTCGAATTTTTGCCCGCGCTACGAGAATAAACTCGTACATTATGCAACCGCGAGTTCCTGCTTCAACGCGTTCTTCCCGACCATGTGCCAACACATAGACGGCGAAGGATCACTTTGTTGCACGTCGTTGCACTCGATGCGGTAGATTTTCACCTACAAATCTCCTAGGACGGTGATTCTAGAATTTTCCTCTTGGTGAGTGGAAATTTCGAGTTGCCGCGACATAACGTCATCGAAGAATTTCTTGAAAGCGTAGGTAACTTTTTGTAAATCTTTCCCCGTTATATATTCGACGTAATTTGGTTGTAAGCTAATTTACACGTTACGTACATCACTAACATCTGCAATATGAGATTGTTATAATGATAGAATATAACTCAAAATGTTGATTAATTAATCGTCCCCTTGAAAAAGATATTTTTATATTTTCACCCATTATATACATTTTGCGAATTTTTATTTTTATTTCTCCTTTCAATTCTCCATAAATGTATAAGTATCAGTCTAGATACAACGGTTTCAATTGAGAAAAGTAAAAGATGTAAAAGGTAATTTTAATCGAATCTAGTCCACCACCAGCTATTAGGTGATGCAATTAATTGAGCCTTATTTGCTCTTTATGCCTGACATAAGTCCAGAGTTCAACGATCTCGAACGTTTCGATGGATCGATCGTAGATCGGAGAGCTATCGGTTAACCGACGGTGCCGCGACACTCGAATGGCCACCCTTATTGGTTCAGGGATCAGTCACGGTTGACCGGTGGGCTGACACTTCATGGCTATTTACACACACGTGTTCGCTATTGCTTAAGAAGAAAATACCACCATGAAATATGTAATACCTTTTGCCATTTGTTCATTCAGGTCAATCGATAATATATAAAATATGTATACGAAAATGAGGGATATAAACTACTTATTCATTTCGTATCGAGGATGTAGGTAAGAGTGTTACGTCTTGGAAAAAACGGCGGGTTATCTGATTTTAGTGAACTGTTTCGCGTTAAATTAGGTCTCGGTATTGTTTCAGTTCCGAGTTAAAGAATCGTTATTTAATTAGAATTAACGATGGAAATACGTCTTCGTTTCCATCTTTCATTTTAAACGGCGCCATTCCAGAGGCAAATATTTTTTTTTTATGAAAGTTACGACGACCGAGGGTTATGGCGATTGCTTATCCAATTGCAACAGAAGCGAAGGAGGGTGTGGATAAATTTCTGGGAGACTGGAGGACCTGACGGGGGATTCCAAGAGATATACCGCAAGTCTGGACCGAATACCAGTCCACCGAGAACTATGCACCAAGTTAAAAGCCAGATACTAGGATGCGAGGGTGAGGGAGGGGGGAGGAGGTATATAACCTGGATAGTCTGCTAGATGAGATTCGATTCAGAGAGTAATCCAGTAGCCGAGGAAAACGAAAATTAACGAGAGTCTAAGGATCGTGAATATTTCACGTCGTCTGGTGGACAAACAGGTTCTTGAAAATTTTAGCGTTCGATCTCCTAAATAAAAGAACATCGAATTACGAAATAATTAAAGACCTGAAATAAACGAACGTATTGTGACATATAGGTAGAACGAATAAGGGTAATTCATTTTCGTCACAAAATGCATCGGCGAATGGTAATTGACGTTAATTGTATGTCAATCGAAATAATACGTCAAAGTCATAAATCATTTTGTAATTTCCGAACCTCCTGTGAAACGAATAAAGCGAAATTGCGTTAGACAGATACAAAGAGAGATTACATTCCTGCTATAATCAATAATAATAGAAGCTTTCATCGGAGAGTCGACGTTCAAAGATTTTTACCAAACATATGTCGCTTTAAATTGAATTATTACACGCCTTCGAAAGACGCGGAATATCTGTCTGTGCTCTCTCAAGCATAATTGCAACGTTGAACGTCCATTTAACATCTTCGACTATTTGTACTCTATACTCGAACCAAATTAATTGTCGCTCGTGAAGCTACGAGTATCTTCATCGTTGTTTAGGTATACGTTCGTCCAGGAACCGTCCAATATTCATTCCAAAGAGGCGTATTCTCACGCGTTCAACTCGAAAATTAATATCCGCCGAGGACGTCAATATTTGCGCAGAAAATAGCGTTTCATTGATAACCGATCGGGAAATCGGGAACTTGTTATTCTCGCGCAACATTGCTCTCAACTGGAACTCTCCAGTAATATATTTTCCCCAGCTGCCTGGTAGAACACAAGTTGCTCCCTTCTTCGAGGACGTCAGATACTTTTTGAAACGATTCTCCGTTATTCCCAGAGGCCACCCTCCGACGATCCCTCTAAATTTCGTTATATCCGCGTAACCAGGTGCGCGGCCGTCTCTGCGGAGCAATAATTTTCGCGTACGCCGAACGTTTTTACCAGGATTCTTCAAAAATCTACACCGTAAAGTTGCGGATAAATGATGGTTGACAGCGGGGTGGGGACGGTAAACGGTGCGGCTGGAACGAGAGCGTGGATCTACAGGGTGGGGTAAAATGGGTATGAACTGTCGCTATAATTTCACATTCGCTGTTAACGGACGACCTCTCGGTATCCCTGTGTGTCGTCGTTGTTCACGCTGCAGTCGCCTTAATCGCAGCTGCAGACGGCGTTCAAACACTTCTGTCGCTGCTAGTTTTCCATGGCGTGTTAGTCGGTGCATTTTGCCACTACAAAATAATACATTGCAGTCGCACATCGGCGTCGTTAATGTAACATCTGGCAAAGTTTGCGGAGACAGACATTCACGCTCAGGTCTAAACGGTTAAGTATTGATTCACGCGTTTCAAATATGCATGTGTGGTCTGTGTACCCGCATGCTTAGATACTACTTCTGATTTTTTGCTTCAGATTTTGTACGACTTGCGAAGCATTTTTGAGAACGTCTGACGATACGTTAGACGATATAGTCCTTATTCGTTCATTCATTTAGAAATTACTTTGCTTTGCTCGTACAATTACTGAAAATCGCGTCGTTTTCCGGTCTGACTGCATACTATTCTGTTCTACTTGTTACGTAGCTCCGCAGCATTTCTACAGTAATGTTTATATTACCTCCCATGGTAAAACTACCCTCATTCGCTTGCTGATCCAGAAATTATTTTATTTCGCTTGTACCGATACTGATAGTCATGTTATTTTCTGGTCCAACCATATAAGGTTCTATTCTACACGCTACGTAGCTTTGTAGCTTTTACGCAGTCATGGAAACAATTATTTTACTTATGTTGTCTTTCGTGGATTATACAGCTATACGCGTCGATAATACAATAGTATGGTTGTTGTCTGATCATGTACCGTTTAATTCTACTTCGCGTATAGAATACCATTTCCTGGATTAACGACAGTCATAACTTTTGTCGCTGTCTCGTCCTACTTGGGTTTCATTAGCTAATCGATATCAAGGATGATGTATTTCCTCTGACTACGGTCAACTCCTTTTCCATTGCGAAAATTCTTTCCTCGAAAACACGACGATCTTCGTATAAAGAATTAATCGACGAAAGACAACGAGCACGCAAATACGGTTGCTTCGTCTGTACCATCGATCCAGACGTTCGCTTGCGTTATGTAATAAGTCCGCGTAAGAACGTTGTCGTGTAACAGATTGTGATTTGTACGATAATAAATGTCTAGACTTTACGGCCAGTGGGAGTATAAATTCCACACTTTTGTCGCTTCCGGGCTTTCCACCATTGACTGGCCATAAAGGAAGATGATCTCGGGGTAAATACGAAGAGTGATGGATTCATCTAGCACGCGCGCCTTTTTCTTTTGTTCGGTTTATATGTATGTATCGTCAGTCATTCATAATGTATTTATGCTAGATGTAAGGTATAATAGCAGTGACAGCTTGTCGATAGGATATTCCCAATAGTTTGATACATTGCCCCAACATTATTGGCTATTATATATTATTCCGGCACGTAACTAAGATCGATGGCTACCAACGACTTCGGCTACATCTATATCGTTGATGGAATCGTTCTGTAACATTTGTCTTAACCACTTGCCTGGCCGATGGTAATACACCGCTGCGATAATTACATAAAATGAAACCAGGAACGACGAGGAATTCGCCATTAACTTTCTACTATATTCATTTGCTTCTCGTTCTATTCAATCCTTCCCTATTTTTATTTCCCTATTTTTACATTGTCAACTGTGTCAATGTTAAAATTACTGTCTTTTTTAGCATTTAATATTGAATCATAATATATACACGTAAATGTTAATGCAGACCCATCGGTTTCGTTTCGTCTCATTTCTGTTGGTGAGTATGATCCAGTAGTATACAACGTCATCGTCGCATATTAGGAACTGCAAAACTCCGCCAATCAACCCTTATTGCAGCCTCATCGTGCAATCACTTCATTTAGAGCAGACTGGTTGCTATTATTTGCTTCACTGTAATTGCAGCCACGTATATAGGATACGTTGTTGCACTCTCGTGCAGGTATTCTACAAGAAATTCTCGTTATCTAAATTCGCGTGCCGTACATTTTCTACTCGAACGTGCATGCCATTGCTTTCGCATTCATTTTTAGATTCTCGTATATCCGGGATGGAGACTCGAGGCGATCAACTATTAATGCGTTCGTTTCTCGTGTATACCTGCATATATCCATGATTACGGTAAATTAAAATCTTCGGGAGCGCGCGCGCGCGCGTTCGTCGTTTAGATAATGTTCGGCTTAACGAGCCTACGTGCTGCGATATCGTTTCCTTTTCGAGGTTAGCGGAATGCCGGGTTCCTTGATACGGTAAAAGCATTGATACACTTTTAATAACTCACCGCTGAATAAATGTTGCGATCATGCGATGTTTCTTTGTTCTAAAATAGACCTGGCCTGTACTACTTTCATGCAATTTCTTTTTTTAAAAATTATTTCATGTATCTAGAATACTAACTTTCTTCGTTTCAAGGTTTCAAGGTTTCGTTGTTTCGATATCTACAACCCACCCTATAAATATTCCCTCTTTTTATCTTATCTCATATAATATTTTACAAGTAAATTTATTTCAATCGTATCAATATATAGACCAGCGGAGAAGGAAGCAACTCAAAGGAAATGGGAATTACAATCCACCATCAACTATCAGCGAATTCGCTTTTCCAATTTCCCGAAACGCAAACAGCTGCAATCACCTTTCGTCTGAAATCACCGGTTCGATTGACAATTAATATTCTCGGTTGAAAGAGCCGAGGACTCGATCGACCGACCCGATACCATCGATTACCCAAACAACGCGTTCAATTAATTCCAACCCCCAAGATCAACCCACGTTGTATTTCAGCCCGATCTCCATTCACGAGTCGTCAGGCTTCGCGAAGGCAAGCTACCCGTGCCGAAGGAAGAAACGAGAAAGCCGAGACGAGAGAGCCTCTTAAAAACCTTGCTAATCTAATCGCATCGCGCCGCGTACACAGCTTTGCAAGATTGAATTTTCGTATAACTTTGAGATCTCGACAAAAGCCCGCCGAAGATCACCTATTGAATTTTACGTTTTATCGTGTCTCAACCGACCTTCGACCAAATTTTCATCGCTGTTCGCGGGCAAACTCTTAAACGACGTCCTGCAACTCTTATCGTATCCCGCCAACTCCTGTGGGACCAGCAACCGCTGTTTGCACGCCTAATTGGTATTCTTACTTTCCCAGCTGACGAGCTCCAGCTCATGCATATATTCCAAGGGGAGCAAACCCCTGGCGTCCCTTTTAACCCTCGATATGCGTACACCGGTGCGCGTGTACACCAAATTTATCGCACCGTTTCGACCATCGTCGTCATTTCACTCTTCACCTTTCTCCGCTTTAACGTCTCCTGTTCTTTTGGGTAGATTTAAGGAAAAGGAAGGCTGATTGCAGTTACTTGGATGCTATGTACAACGCGAATCGGAATATTACGACTGATCCGTCTGAATTATGTGTTCGTAAAAATTGCCTACAGGCGAGCAAATACCTTCGCGAGCGATTCTATATAAAATTGCTGTTCTACAGTAACGAAGGTCAAGGGGTTATTTTGCTCTTTAAAGTCTCGAAATTTTCTACACAACACGACTATCCTAGTTTCGTCGTTTCTAGTAGGATGTGGAAAATTATCGATGAAAGGCGGAGAGTATTTGTAGATACACGGCACGAAAACTTGGAGTTTGTATCACGGCAGATGAGTCGTTGAACGAAGAGTGCCTTGTAAATTGTATTACGTGTTTCGTCGCGCGCCAATCAAAGACCATAGAAAGCCGGCTGAAACGGACCCCTAGTCACGTACGCGCTGTAGACTAATTCGCGAAACTGTCAACTGGCGTTTACTATGTAAGACGATCCGCGCGGAATGTAGATGAGGAGGTGCTTTAGAGATAGTTGTTACTTGAGAATTTCCTGAGGGACTCTCATCTGCGATAACTTCTTTACTCGCTTCGTTCCTACTAGCAGGAACAGACAAGCTTCCTTTCTAGGAAACCGCGTTATGCAAACATTGTCTCTTCTGGATTTCTTTTTCGCTTGAGATGTTTTAGGCGGACCGTTGCCTTCCGGTGACGTTAAACGCTCTAATTCTTTCCGTATCTTCGAACCCAACTGACGTTTATTACGGATTAACGCCAAAGTAAATGTCGGCAGAATGCTGCGTCGAGATCGAGTAGCTTCTTCTATGTTTCTCTCGAATTTTTTAATATATCGCGCTGCTTATAATACGCTGGTTATTCGATATCGTCGGGCATTAATGCTAAAACCGAAAGTGGTTGCTACCTCGACGCAGCAAGTTTGCGGATTATGCTCGCTAACACTCTTTTGTTTGCTCCTGACTCTAGACCGGCGCACTATCGTCCTAAATTCCGAAACTGCTTATCTTGTGTTTTATAACACAACATTCGGCGAAACTGTTTACTTAATTTTTTAATTCCCAATGGTGAACGCTCGCGATCGAAAGTTTCGCTTCAAGTTTCAAAGTTTCACAGGAAGAAGGAAATGGGAGGGAAGTCGTCGTTAAACTTAAAAATCGAAGGTTTTGGGATCGTGGACCGATTCAGCGAAGCAAAGAGAAAATATAACGGCAAAATAGGAGGGTTCGTTGGACACGTAGCTTCGATTTGTCGAGAAAGTATGTGGAGGGCCGAACTGGAAAAACCTTGGACGCCGTTGTCCATTTCCTGACCGCCGTATCGCCGCCCAATAAATTAGACGGCGAGAAAAGAAGACGATGAAATTTCACAGGATAATACAATCTGCCGGCGGGATGCCTCGAAAGCGGCGAGTTTCTTATTTTTCAGTTTTCTTCCGCTGTTATTTTATTTTCTCTCTTTGTTTGCCATACCTGTGCCCAGTTTTTGGTTACTCTGGTGCAGCCTTTCCGCGTGTACTTCGTCCTGCTGAGAACAAGAACGCAACGAATTGGAGAAGTGGATGCTTTCCTGATGTGTATTTCAAATAGATTTTCAAAGAATTTCCGGAGAAGGTAGGAAAAACTCGTTTAAATAAAAAGAAACATGTAATATCAGAGTTTCTTATCGAATTGGGTATCTCTAAATACGTTTAAAGTAGTTTTCCCCATTTCCCAAGAAGACAGATAGAAGAAAAAGGAAGACAGTTTGGAACTCAAAGTGACTGAAATAAATTCTTGCTTCTATTTGTCCAAGTTGAGACCATTTCATTCAACTTACTCGATCTGTTGCCGCTTTTAGATTACGTACGTCATGGTCAGACCTATTCTACTTGTCTTATCAGAGATAGTCCAACTTCACTTTTTCCTTTACTCGACCGTTCTCGTTCACCCGATCAACCAGTGGATGGATCAATGACGTTCAATTTCCGTTTTAATAGCCTAATTAGGATTGATCCTATTCCACTGTTCAAGCTTGCTACTACTCCACTTTAAAGCTCGCCATTAATAATTATAAGCACCTCGCTTAACGCATTCGCCAGTATTGGTAGGATACGATTATTTCCTAAAATTGCATTCATTACATGAGAGACTTTATTTAACGCACTTTTCGTTGTTTTATTTAACTTCGTAAATCAGTTTGTCGAACGCCAATGAAATAGAAATGCAGCAGTTGCGTTTATTTAGATAATTCAATCGATGCACTGTGCAAGTCAATAGCAGCGAACGAATTGAAATAACACTTTGAATTAACGAAGAAAATGTTCAAGGACGAGAGAAGTTAAACGAAGAGAGATAAGTTCACGTTTTACAATGAACACTGCAAGCTTTCTATTCGATCGACAGCTTTTCTCTAGAAAATGAATTTCTATTCGGAGCTTGCTTTCATTTTGGTAGAACGGATTCTCCGACCGAAACATTTTCTTGCTCTTTCATTTCCGAGCTTTTTGATCTTACTATCCTTTTATATATCAAAGACATAGCGATAGTAACATAGTCGATCGCAGGCTACGTGTAACTTTGCTTTAAATCTCTCTTTTTCTACTCGTATGTACGATGTTTAACGATATAAAAAATCGAAGAAATTTTCCAAAGTACAAACATTTAGACATCGATTTATTCATAAATACTTATTCTTTGAGTTTTAATGCAATCGGATAAAATTTCACCTAGAGGAAAATTTGCTTCTATAGAGAATTATTTTCACGATTTTTCATTAAATCTTTATTATGCAAATACCTGGGGTGTCGCAAAGCACACCGAGCTTTTCAGTCGACCCGACTCGAAGGGCAAACGATCGTTGAACTTAATCGAAGAAAGAATTGAGAAAAGCAACGTCTGGTTCTACCAAGTGTTTCGATCAAAGTCGTTCATCGAGTTGTAATTTTTGTCGTTACTCGCTTTGTGTAGAATCCTTTTGTATTTTCAAGCATTCTCTCGGCCCGAGAGTTTCTCGACGTCCTCGAACCCTGTAGCCACCTCCAACTTCCTCTTCTTACATATTGTCAGCGGGAAAATGAAGCACGTTCTTAATGAAATGCATCAAAGTAACTTTACATGCTTCTCAGATTTGTCCTCCAAAGCGCGGCTCGAAAAATATCAAGAAGAACAGGATCTCAAATACAAATATCTCACTGTCATCCAAAACATTCAACAAATATTATCATCGTCATAAGGTATCATTCGTTCAAATATTTCGGTGGGAATCTACTGTCACTTCCGATTTTATTTTTGGGACGTTATACGAGATGACAACAACTGCGTAACTTTGGACGATTTGCTAGTATTCATATTCGATGCTTTAGGTTGATGGTAATGCAGCCCCAAAACGATTTGAGCGCATGATCTTTTGTTTTCGAGCAATTAATCAAGAAATTATGTTCCTGATGCAGCAATTTCTTACGTTTCAAGTGTTTAACTTTAAATTATTACAACTTTCATTCGCGAAATTGTAAGAATATGCAGGGGTACTATAATAAAATTTATTGAAATAAATTGTACAAGTTTAATATTAAAAAACATATTAAAAGAATCTATAAAGTAAGATATAATAAAAACATTAATCGCAAGGGCCAAGTGTTCATATTCTTTTGCAGATGTTGTACCATCAACCTGAAACATCGATCGTTTATACAGCCAACTTATTCGTGATTTTGCAGTTCTTGCTATTTCCTTGTTAGATTTATAATGTTATTTCCCAGTTTCAACGCTTGATTTCGCGATTTCCCATATTTCTTTCTCTTCAAGCTTCTGAAATTTTTGCTGAGCACAATTCGCTGCCAAAAGCCATCATTTCGACACATCTTTTCAACTATGTTGAATACGAAACGAAAATACTTACAGTCAACTTGGTTTGCAATTAAATACAGGTTTCAATACACACCGATATCCAATTTCACGTCGATATTGAACTTTATTAAATTTACTTCATACAATCAATTTGACAGTAGCATAGTTGGAATACTTTCGCGAGTCCGTGTATAGATCCTCGAAATAATTAGCCGCTGATCGTCTGGAGGAGATCCGGTGTAGGTTGGTTGGCGAAACAGGTGACGAGGTTAACCGGAAGGAGAATCAATTTTCATGTTGGCCCAGTTGAACGGTTCGATTCACAGACGATGATTTTCTTTTGAACGTAGAGAGCGGGCGGTGTTTTCCCGGACGATGTTACGCCGACGCCAAACGAGTTTTACGTGTAGTACGATACAACGTTGGATGGAAATGGAGGTCGCGGAACGAGTATGCGGCCTGCCTTTTCTCTGCCACGATAATGGTCCGTATTTGCTCGACTCGGTTTCAATCGACTGCACGGAAAAATGTGGGGAACACCGTGCACTTTAATTCCTCCAGGAACAGCCTCTCATTCACGCCGGGATTAAATTTGATCGTTAATCCCTCGATTACATCCCCTTTTCGAATAATCGTACGTATAGGAGCACTTTAGTGTCTGAAATTTTAACTCTTGCCCAGTGTTCTGCTTATTCCTCGGATCATTCTTTCTGAATTCGTTAACGAGTTAAATTGCACGATTCGTCCAACAAATTATCGGACGCTGATAAGAGGCAAGCGGTTTCTACATTTTCCAACCCAAGCAGTTTGTTTCTGTTTTTAGATTTTACATACGTTTAAAGTCACGATAGATTAAGAAGATTTCGATAAATAATTTCGTTGATATCTGGTGGAAAAGCTGGGTTGTAAATCGTGGCATAATTTGCTTACGACTTTATTCTGCGAGAGAAACTACAGCAGCGGGAACTTTGCGAGAACGTAAATCGTAATTAAAGTTCCGTTCAATTAAGACGCAAGGTGTAATTCAAGATCACCATAAACGCCCCTCCACGGTCATTAATGCACACCGTACGTGCCGAATGTTTATGCCCGGTTATTAAAACTGTCGGACCTAACGAGGTCATCAATGAATCCTTCCTCTTCTAAACGATATTAAATTCCTCCACGATTAATTGGCCAACTTTCGGTAATCGGGCACAAGTTCGTCTCAAAATGAAAGGAATTTATTTCCTGTTTAATAATCGCCATTTAGAATGATACATTTACGAGTTCATATTCCGGAGGAAGATCGCGTATTATATCTAGGATTGAACTCTGCGATAGAAATTTTTATCCGAAACAATTTTACGTTGTTGCTTCTTCTCAGAAAATTCGTGTCGAAAAACATTCTGTTTTTACTTGCGCGGCCACTTCGTTTTCTCGTACTTCTTTTTGTTCGATGAATTTTTTTGCTATTCGAGTCACAGCTTCGATATCGTCCAGCCAGTTCTCGCCATTCCGATTGCATTTCAACGGAGACGTTCGAGGGGACAATCTTCTTATTACAACCAAAAAAGCTTCATTTGTTTCTTTGCTGAATTTCTGACATTATCGGTATCGTTCCTGAAGAAAATCGATTGTATGAGTGATTAGCGTGGAAATTACTTGAAGAATTCCTTCAAGCAACCTTGTCACAGGCAATTCAGCGAATTTTTCGTGTCCATCGAGCAAATCACTAACCAAGTTATTACAGCGTGGCACGAAAGAATGTTTAAAATTAGTACGAAATAAGTTATAATTTTTACGAAATACAGTTATATTTGGCGAAATTTATTAATGGACGCAGATAGTTGTGGAGCTTCCTAGAAAATGGTCGCATAAACCATAATGATTTGACTGAAAGATGGTACCTGTATTATATATTCATCATAGACTAATTGATTCTTTTAACAGAAGGATTCTCAATTATTATCTATATGAATAAAAAGTGTCTACTACGAAAATTACTAGCATCAATTTCAAACTTTCTCTTGATAGTCGCCAAATTATTAATAAATTTGAAACTGTTATTGAATTAAATAATAAAGTATTAAATTTGAAACTATTAAAGCGACAAACTATGAAAGGATGGAAATGAAAATAGAAAGACTCTTAGTTTTATACGTGCTACATTCAGTTTGTAGCCATCTAGAAGTACCCATGCATTCTCCCAAAGAACAAGAGGCTAAGTTCGGCTTTAAACGGCGATTGAGACCTCGTTTAAGTCGTACATACCTTACCTCTCCTTTTTCCTTTCTTTTATTTGGAGAGCAATCGTTTCGTAATGTAGAGCGAAATCGAGCTTTACGAGGTCTCCGGATAAATCTCGGAACGGTGTGTTCTTTTGTCTTGATTTTTCTTTGCGGTATCGTACTCCTCGTAACGCGTGTTTCGACCGGAGGATCAAATTAAAAGCCTAGCCAGACGGATCTTATTCCTTTTACCAAGAGATCTCCTTTCGCTCACGTTCCTAAGATAGAGAAACACATAGTATAGCAATCTCTCTCGTTGTTTGGAATCAAACAAGTTACAAGCTTGTTCTTCGTATTTGAATTAGTCAAACTAATACGGAACTGCACGGATATGGTCACTGTCTGGGTCGAATATGGCCTTTTATCCGGAGCGGTCTATTGTCCAGAATTGGTCGCTGATATCTGATTTTAGTTGGTATTTATGCGAGTTAAACGAGAAGCCACGTTGTGCATACATTAAATTACAGAGAAGAATAACGTAAATTACATGCATACGTTACTTTTTACAAATTTACCATACTTGTCATATACCCGGACATTACTAAAAATTAATGGTTCATTAACAAAAACGTTGCAGCAAAAAATAAGTGGCAATAGGTGAAAAACTGTTTTAAAGCAGCGTGGAAAATCACGCGATGGACGCGTTCCCTCAAGAACAAACGCGAAACGAGGTAAAGGGAGTGGTTAACGATCAATCACATCCCCGCAAACAAGCCTTCTACGCCTCCGAAAATTTCCATCCGTCTGCAGGCGTACTATGCTTGACAAACAACCCTCTTTTGAAAATCATCCCCTCAACAACTTTCGCTTGGTTTTAGCCAAACGAACATTCAACAAATGACTGTCCCAACCTTCCAAATACAAAATACATTTCTCTGCCCTCTAATTTCCCTCCTTCTCATACACCTGTAACTCGACCAATTACTTGACCGGCAAGTCAGCTCGTGGATATCATACGTTTTACGGGTGGAGGGACTGGCCTGGTAGCTATCTGGTGACGAAACGACGGAGGATGCGGGCGCGATCAGGGAATTGTTGTGTTATCACGCTTGTTAATCGGCGAACCCTGACAGATGCACGCTCTTCACCAATGCTAGTACTTGGGACAAGTCTCATGCTCCTTAATCAACCAACCGGTCGACATACTCACAGCGTTTTCCGCGCTCTTGACGAGAATCGAGCTCGCCACCAGCTGGACGAGAGCCTGCCTTTTAATCAATGCCGGACCTCCGGCTCCGCTTGAATTATTCAACCCAGACCTGGTCGTTCGAGGGTCACGGAATATTCTCAAGTTCGTGTAGACGCCTCTCTAGAGGCCAACGATCCGCCCTTTCCTTATTTTTCGTTTTAAAGCCTCTCTATTTCTTTTTGCGGCGTTGTTTGACTGTAGAAAAGGAACGATGGATTGTTTCATTTCTTTGGTAGTTCCGATGGCGGCTAAGAGGCTTTTCTTTCCCTTAGACTTGAAATATTCGAGCCGTACAACTTTTTGATGTTTGATACTCACAATTATGATGTAGTACAGAACTACGTAATTAGTTTTATTTCTTTGATAGTTCCAGTAGTGGTTGACAGGTGAACCCTTTTTTGTTTCCTTGTTTTAACTGGAAATATAAGAAATTTGTATTACAATTAATATAATTCTTCCTTTCACAACTGTGATGTACAGCACAAAATTGCACAGACTGTTTCTTAAGTTGACTCCGCTTTCTGTAAGTTTTCTAACGCTTATAAAAGAGAGAGTACCTATCTATAGGAGGAAATCATAGTGTCACGAATATTATCGGCCGTACAGCTGCATTTACAGTCTCTTTCAAATATTTATCGAGAAAATACTCGAGACGCGTGGTATTTGAACTGACATGAAACAGCCGGTACGATCGATGCGTTCGAAAATGGGCAACGTGTTCGAACGCACGCTCTAACGTTGATTTCCTATCCGATCCTTCTCGATTTTTCGTCGCGACAGCGGGGCTCTTTTTTTAAATAGCACCAAGTGAAGGTATGTGGTTTTTCGAACCATTAGCAGGATTTGAAGAGCAAGCGGGTTGGTACGTTTGCTTTCCGGCGTAGAGACTGTTGCAAACACCTGGTAAAAGAGGGGATGAAAGTCCCCCTCTGCGAAGTCAAGGAAAATGTTGGGAAAATGTTTGAAATATTCGAGGAATTCACTACGTAGGAACGCCGGCCGTAAAAGAGTTAAATAACTCGAGAGAAAATCAGAAGCGTCACCTGGCATTTTAATTGGCCCGCGTCATTAAGAGGGTTGCGATACTTTCTGAATGCTCGACGGTCAATTAGAAAGAAACTTTGGAAGAACATCGTGTATTCGTTAAAAGTTTATTGCTAATGAAATTACCATTGTACACTGTCGTTCATAAGCATTTGGACACCTGCTGCTCTCATACGAAACTTAACAATGAATTTCAACAGTTTATTCGAAACGAGATTAAGAAATTAATAAAAGTTAGAGTTGGATGAGTTTGCCAGACGTTTAAATATAATAAAGAAGCTAATGATATGCCGAGATTAATTGAAACGGTTATCGAGAGATACAGCATATATAGATGAAAAGAAATTTAGAAAGTTATTGCAATACCTAAGTATACTTTTGCATTTCAAACAATATGTTAATAATTTCTTAGATATTATTCTGGTAAATCTAACTTCTCATAAGTGTTCCAACATTTACAAACAGGGTACCGTCGAGTTTTCATGGTGTAATAACTGGTTTCATCCAAAGCCAACAATCTCCCACGGAGATGGTGTATCAGGATAAGCGGTTTCATTATTTTTCGCGTTAGGCTAACGCCGCGTGTCGACCACGAGCCCTCTCGTTAAGCTATGATAAGCGATCGACTATTCAGGGTTCCCGGGCTGAAACGACAAGAAAATTATTCAGCGACATATCGGCTAGGAAAATACGTTTACGGAGGCTTAGAGCCTTAAGCGCGTCAGTGAATTATTGGCTAGGGAAATCGAGCGTGGCGGGGTGCAAATCGAGAATAACCATCTCTATGTAAATCCGGATATAATTCCTGCCGTGATTCATAAGATATATGTCGTTGACGTTCCGACACCACTATCGCACGCTGAATTTCATGACTCCGCATGAATTTCATGAAAAATAATTAGACTAACCCCCGGACTCAATTTTACGCGGAACGATCTTATGGAAATAGAGGGACGCTCAATTTTTCCCTCGGTTTGAAAATAATGCTCGATTAGCTTATCCCTTCCACAAGTAATTTCTACGATATGATAAATTAATGAATTATTAATAAATGAACACCTAATCGTAAATATAAGATAAATTTTAAGATTCAATATCTTGCCAATTAATCGCATCAATCTTTCTATGAAATTTAAAAGTGGAAAGATATTTACGTGAAAAATCTTTTGTTTCAATTCTCTCGTAAAATATTGGTCTCAAAAGTATTGATTGCCGTGTTTTAGATATCAAATATGCCATTAACTTTTTGACAAAGCTTCATCGTTTCATCTTCTATTGCTAAGAGTCTTATGTCTGTAGCGGTACCTGAATCAACGGAAGATTTGGATCTAGAGAGACTCATATTATTGTGCCTTGAAATACCAACTATTTGGTTTGCTAGGTTCAAAGGTAAACGAACTCCGGACAAAATATTATTGCCATTATTTGTAATCGTCAACCAGAGTTACGTTTGTACTTTTTATAATAACAACTGTAGTTATAAATAGACGAACATGCTCTCTAGAACAGTTCAATAGTAGAGTAATTAGGGAGTGGAGGAGTTGAATTGTTTCAAGCGAGCGACGATTACGACCAGTGTACACTATTTCTGTACCTGTACTCGTCTCTGTATTAAACGAATCGATACGTTTAATATGCACCTCGTGTCTTCGGTTCGGGCAGGTTGTCGATCCCTTTTTTAAACTATGTTACATTATAACGCGTTCTTTTAACCGCCAAATGACATCAAAATCAGAACATCAACGACATCGTACTAAATCATATCCTTTCTCCGTAATCTTCACACGATATCTTCGATACTAATAGCATTTTAAAGTCGTCAAGATATATCAATATTTTTCTTTTATAACCTGATGTAAAATATTCCTTGATCAGAAATTGATAACAGAGAATCGATGCAACTGGAGTAAAATAAAAGTATGAAGAAAGGTTGCTTCCATTTTCTCGACGGCGTTAAGTCGAAATCGTTTTGTCCTCCCGGTGCAAATGTTTCCAAGGATGTCGTGGGATAGTTGCGCGGAGGGAGGATCCGTAAAACGAGAGGTCCAAGGATATATTACGGGCGGCTTGGCTGCTCTTTGCGTTGTTCTTGCGGCGCATAAGTAGCAGCGGAGAATCCCGACTTAAATTTCTCGCTTGCTTGCTCGCGAGGGAGCGAGGGTGAGAGGCGATGGCAGGGAGCCGGGCTTGGTTTTACACTATTGTTACACCGAGAGATTGTGGCAAACAACGGCCGACCGGTGTAAATTATTGAAGAGAACCGCTTACCCGGGAAGTTACTCGGAAAAACGCTCTGAAAATGGCGCACGTCCTTTTATTTTCGTCGGCATTTTCCGCGCTTGCGTTTGTTTTGCCACGAATCGTCGCTGCTTCGGTGAGTACATTTTCCGGTAGAATTGTTGTACTTGCCCGTTTTACTGATTGCAGCTCGCTTTTTACCTCTTTCAATTTTGCCCCCATAGCTACGAGGATTCAGTCGCGGAAATCGTTCAACCCTTTCACACCGGCTTTTTGTCCAAAATAGAGAAAAAAAAAGAAAAATAAAATGCAATTTCAAATTAACGATCAACGCTAGAGGCGTCTCTTCGTCCGGCGCGTTTTTGCGACCATTTTTAATTAGCTCACTTTATGTTTCCCCATTGCACTTTGTTGTTTTTTTAACGCAGAATTATTTTTTTCAATGATCGTTGCTGAATGGTCGCACTTTGTCTGACAAACATGTGCGAAATTTTCTTATAAGTATTTCCAAATGGACACGTTGTAAAGTTTATTGATAACGAGTTGCTACTATGTGATACACTAAAATGTTTATGCGAGAAAAGAGAAAGCGAAATGGAGGGGTGGAAATAAATTGAAAGGAAGGAAAAGGAGAGAGAGGGAGAGGGAGAGAGAGAGAGAAGATGAGGAATGGGTGGAAGGAAACAGAATGGGAAGCGATGAATGGGAGTTAAATGGAAGGAAAGCGAAGAAAGAAAGGAAGTAAGGAAGGAAAGAAAAGGGAATAAAGAAAAGGAAGCATAGAAGGTGTGCAGGGATGAAAAGGGAAGGAAGGGAAGCCATTACGTACATTTGCTCCAGCTCATCCCGAGAGTGAAACAGCCAGGCTGGAAATAATAACTAACAGCGTAGTGTAGAATTTTTACACTCTATATCCCCACTGCACCTCACCGGAGCTTTTTATTTACTTCAAAACGTTACAAAATATACCTAATTAGGTCATCTATATTAAAAAACCGTTAGAAATAATTACGAGTTACCAGGAATGAAAGATTGATATTAATTTCGCAGTTTCATCCGCAAATAAATTTCTAGGAATTCTTTTTTATCTTTAATTAAGCACTGTGAACCGCATCGTGTTCGATATAAGCCTCCCCCTCGCCCCTACTTTCATGTATCTTTATTTTTCCATTTGCCGAGAAAGATTCATTACCAGAATTTCTGCTTTTCATCCGAGTACACGGAAGCTGTATATTTGAACAATTTATATCTCCTTTCTCTCTTGTTCGAACATGTTCGTCTTTGAAATACGATCACGTAGCTTTACGCGACTGATACCAATCTCCAGTATAATTCGACTCGGCTTTCATTGCATCTCACGTTTGTGAGCGTCGAAATATAAATAGCTCTCGTTACGAATTACCGTGCAAACAACATTGTTTCGCGAGAACCAACACGAACAGAAGCGGAACACTCGCTTATTTAAAGACTCCATTTATCTTTTAAACATGCGGCTAGTAGTCAAATCGAGTTTCAACGAAATTTCGCGATATTTATATTTTTCGAATCGCCGCGTTTCTCGTCGTTTTGTCTTGCTGCAATTTTTCTTCCTTCCATTAATCAAAATATCATAGTATCGCGAAACATCGAACAGTCGAACGATGATCGGCCTGAAATTTATTTGCCCATTTTATATCCTCAAATATTCTTGATGTCGTTTAATATTCCATATATTTCCACTGTTTCCGTAAACAGAACTCTGCAAAAGTTAAAATTACGCGGGGATTCTACAGGTAGACCACTAAAAATAAATGTATACCAGCGAAACAAGAGAATCTGCATCTGCGCTGGCTTTAAACAACATCATATTAAAGTCGATTAAGAAACCATTAAAATTAGCGGTGAATATTAAATTACGAAAAGTTTAACGCTACCGGACTCGTTTAACAATTCTGCGTTCGTAGTCTCACGAAGCATGGTGCAATTTCCTGTTATATCACCAGCGATGAAACTGATCTTCAAAAATAAGTAAATATAACGTACTGGTGTTTCTACGCTTCCTGCGCTCTCTAACATCTTTTTTCGAAAAAAAGGGGGAAACAAACTAACGAAAAATACAAATACATTAAATACAGACGATAGCAGAAAGTTGCACAAAATATGGTGTAACTTCATATTCCATCGATATCGAAACTGAGCTGTCCAATATATAATAGTTTTACTAAAAATAGGAAAGTGCAAAATACAAATACACTAAACACGGAAAGTAATAAAAAAATACACCTGTAAAATTTCCAATATCCCTCGAATCAATTATCGATCCTTGTACCTTTTCTTTGTCACTTCTTCCTAAAAAGCCGCTGCCGTTTTCCGGTGAAGGCGTCCCCGAGTGTAAACAGAATGAGAAACGTACCTTTCAGGCTTTGACAACGGGCCGCCAGGCCAATAATCGTCCGATCATACACTGTACAACTTTTCCACCCATTTTTCCGTTGGCTCACGGCTTGGCGTTCGCGCGGTGGGGGCCGCAGCGACGGTTGGCCGTGAGGTGGGGTTCGTAGGACGGCAAGCAGCAGCAGCGGCGGCAGCCCGGCAGTCGTTCGGGGTGGTTTCGGCGCAGTAGTACACCGCGAGCATTCCACGAGATTGTACACGCGTGCTCGCGTTCCTACTCGTCCCTCTCGGCTCCGCGTCGCGTCATTCTTTCGCGACACGTGATGATTCTTATTCTCCACATCGTCTTCACGCCGTAAAAAGATTTGCCTTTCTTTCCTGTGAGCTTCAATTTTCGCGTGACGTCAAGATTTGTCGGTGGTGAGCATTCATGCCGATTAGAAAACGACGTATGGAGCGGCTCGTGCTTCGAGCCTGGTTCCTCGGAGATTCCTGTACTCGACGACGCTGACGAGACTCGTTCGGCTGTGCATAGAAGCTGCTTGCATGTCGGTAAGTATGCACCTTTTCTCATATCGCTCGAAAGGGGTGCGAACACGTGTTGGCCGAGTAACGACACGGCATCAATGATAGTTACGACTTTCGCGTGTTTATTTACAAAACGGTTCGGTTCGCTCGATAGAGGCGTTGTGCTAGAGTTTTTGTAAACAGAGACAGTTTGTTATTCGAGATTCGCGGAATCGCCAGTAACTGTTAGTGTTATTGTAACGGATTATTTACGCTCTCGTATTTTTTGGAAATATGATACGGTTTTACGTAGATTTATTTACAAGTGTCGTAACCTCGTTGTGTATTGTCACGAATAATCAGAATATTCGTGTGACTTTCTTATATGTGTTTGCATCTCGAAATAGTCAACATGAATTACGATTAGCGATTTACTAAGCTACATTATCTTCAAGATAAATTGTAAATGTCATGGTTTTGTTATAACAATCGTCATTGCAATAGCGTATAAGTGGTAACCACGAGTCCCAACCTTTAATCTTCATTCAGTTAGAGTCTAATCTTTTCAATTCGTCAAACGGGCAGACTCCTTCATCATAATCAAGCTTATTGATCATTGAACCGCAAAATAATTCACGAGGGTCTTAAGCGTTTCACACGCGAGCTCGCGATCTAAAGCCGGCTTAACGTCTCATTCCAAGAAAGCCCGCGTTGTCGCTAATTTTCCGCTCTCTCGTCGATCATCCTCAAAGTTCGCCGTCAAACCTTTCCCTAGGGGATGTTATCACGACGAAGGAAAAAAGCCGCGAAACTCGAAAGCGAAACCATTACATTTCCTTGGACGACGGGGCCGCTTTATTACCACTTTTTTACAAGCATTATCGCACGATCCACGATCGCAGATATCCAGACGAAGTTGCAAATGTTCCTGGAAGTGAAGTAACACGTGATCATCGAAAACTTTTCAAACGATTACTTTACGCTGCTATATATCAATGTTACGGTCTATCACGATTTCTTTTTACGATTTTTTTTACGACCGTTGCAAAAACCTAGATTAATAACTTAATGTTTAAGAAGGCAACCAGATGTATTTCCCGAGTATTGGATTTTTTGATTTTGTTTTGTGAACTCGTTTTTCTCGATTGGCGAGTATTTCTCGTGGTTCGAAGTACTGTACGTTGCATTCGGAATGTTTAGAGGGAAAAAGAGAAGGGTAGAATATCAAATGACGTGACTTTCCAAGCGGCACCGCCGCCAACAGGTGGAGGACCATTAAAACAGGTGGAGGAACGACGCTGTAACGACGCACCGATCAACGCTCTCGCTGCTAAATTATCAAATTAAATGTGTTGGAACATGGTACAAAGATACGAACAAGAAGAATTGCTTCTTCGAAACTGTCTTCTTGAAGCTGCTTACCAGTCTAAAAAATTTTAGCTTGTTTTAATTGTCGCTCTCAGCGAAAACCAAATTATTGTGACGAACGACGAATATTGCATTTCGTAGTGATAGAACCAAGTGTCTAAATTTATTTAAAAAATAAAATTATTCGTATAGTAGAAAGTAATAAACGTGAGATAGCCACTTGAGCCAGAATGAAGGCAGCCTTGGCGGCTCGAGCGTTAATTATTTCTTAGAATGATGCGTTGAACTAGTATAAGAGACTTTCATGATGCCCAGGGGTATCCTGTTTTTATTTAGAATTCGACTTAGAGCGTGTGGTTTACCTTACGCGGTGGTATAAAGTTTTATTTCTATGCGAAACATGTACTCCATTGTTGCGAAGGGAATTCCTTTATCTGCCCCCCAAAACGGGGACGCTGCAATTTAATTTAATTTTGCCGAGTATAGAAGCTCACAGTTTAAAACAAAATTCTGCGCTCTTTCAGAGCTATACGCATTTACACTAAACAGTGTCTTGTAATGGAATGCAAAAAGGTAAGCTGCGTGGCCTTGTCAGCGGAAGAGCACGGCTTTAAAATGCCTGTTAGCGTTATGCCTCGCAATTTTTATGATTTTTGGCTTCGTTTAACTTTGTTAGATCAGTAAGTAGACGGAATCCGAATGAAAGTTAGTTTTCACGCCATAATGAATACCTATTATAACCCATGTAATCTTTACGTAAGGTTATGCGCGTTTAGTCAAACAATACACGCGGCTTCACCTGTCAATAACCGATGCACGATTTCGCAAACAATCGCGCGTGTATAATTTCGGTGGCGAAATTTATTTGTTCGATATAATGGCCGATATGGTTCCGAGATTAATGTTGCGAACAACCATTTGCTATCGTGGTCATGAATTGATTTAGCGGAAGAATAGGAAGACAGTTCAATTTTCAAGATTATCGGACCACATTTTTCGATGGAAATTAAGTCACGGTGATGATGAATTTTACGCGATTTCCGATGATAGATCGATTATTTCCCCGGACAACCACAGCTATCGGCGGAGCGTGATTTCAGCTACGAATATTTCCAATCTTTATCGAGCAAATCTTCACCGATATTCGAAATATCGTTTTCGAAGCTCTCGGGAATACTGGGTATTCCTAATTGATCATTTTTATTCATTAATCTGATTGCTGACCGAGTTACTTTCCTGAAACAGTTCGAGATTATCATTCGATCCTTTGGAAATATCGAAAAATCTTGAGATCATCGCGAATGCCAAGAATCTTCGATTGTCTGACAGCCTTTATCCGCCACTCCGGCGACAGGCTATTCTTGTTCGAACTGCTTCCCTTGAGCAATTTGCACGAAGACACGCGGCGTCTTTTAAATTGCCAGTCAGTTGGCGGCGCTCCCACGGACGTCGGTCGCAAGAACGCGAAACAGTCAGGCTGGAAATGATAACTAACCGCAAGAACGCGCGTGTACCGGTCGCTAAAAAAGCACAAAGGCAGAAGGAGACTAGAGCTCGACAAACAGCTTGACTGAACTCGCTGTTCGGAGAGACAGAATGCTTTGAGAGACGCGTTCATATCGTTTAACGAGTCGTTGGCAAACAAATGTGACGAGAACGGTATCTAATAAAGTCGCACATTAATATTTAGGTCGTCGCGAAACGCGATTTGAAACGGTTGGGCAAAGGCTGCAAGCGAGGAGGAAAAAGAAATGTTTTTTTTTTTTCTTTTTAAAGAGAGGTGGGATGGGGTGCAGCGAAGATGAAGGCGATCAAACGAGTTTCTTTCTAGGTCAATGTGATTTCGAAATTTATGTCGCCTCGGGAATCAGGCGAAAACGTTCGATTTCGGTCGAACTGTTCAGACGATGCGTTACGGAATTGGAAAAATTAAAGCGACGGTAGATTTTCTAAGGAATTATTCGAGTACGTAATCGTTTCTTCTATTTCCGAATGTCTCTCGTATTCAGAATACACACATTCGCTTATCAGCATTAAAAAATTAGGTAAACCTCAAATATTATTAGAAAGTTATTAAGATCACGAAGCATTATCTCGTTTGATATTTTAGATTAAGACAGGTAGATAAAGACTGTAGAATCTTCGATAAATGAAATAAATGCTCGTCTTAATGATGTTTATACGGGTTGCGTCTCGATCATTGTATTTTTAATCAGTCCTAACACAAATTTCCTCTTTTTAAAGTATACACTTTTTTAACGCGGTTAATGTTGCGAAGCATGTAAACGCGCAGATATTATTTAAACGTATCACCGGATACCTTTAATAAGGAATATGTATGTTACAAATCCCCTTTTTTATGTCACCCACGGCGAAGGATAAAGTTGCGCTAAAACCTGAAACGGTAAAAGCGCGCCGCGTAAGAATATCCACGGGCGTGCGTCTGGGAAACGTTAATTTCATAAGGGATGAAAAATTGTAAGTGTAATCTGCTGAAACGCGCTTCTTAATTCCAACATTGCTACATTAATAAATCGCGGCCCACCGAATTAACCTAATTTCATATTAGCGCTATTACAGATGATATATACATCTGCTCGCGTAGATTAAACGTTCTTAATTTTGAAGTAGCAACCGAGGCAAAGTTGATGCGATCTTAATTTCGGATTTCCCACGTTTTTACGAATCTATTCTCTCGTCTCTCGTTCTTTCTCAACTTTCAATTAAAAAGAGGCCGCGTACCGTTAATTGAATCGTGTATCATTTACGTAACACAAAACCAGCTCCTATATCGGCATCGAGTAGAATGTAATTAAACTGTCACGGTAGCAAGAAACCAACAAATTTACCTCGGATAATAACGTCTAGCTTTGACGCAAAGTGCGATACCGTTATCGTTTATCAAGAACCAACGATCAAAACATTCCCTGCGGATTTTACCGATGTCTGGCAAATTAATCAAACGGGCGAAAGACAGTGAGTAAAGAAAGGGAACAGGAAGTCAGAGAAACAGAAAGGAAAGACGAGAAAAGGCAAGGATAGAAACGAAGGCAATTGGTTAGACTCGGTCGTGTAACTAACTCGGCCTACCGATCACGTACAATCAGACAAGATTCATTGAAAATCTGTAGCTGTGCCCCGGGGATGATACAAAATTCTGGTCTTCTTCTGGGGTAATTGAATCCCGGTGCGCGGCCAGCCTGTTCTCCACCTGCTTTCCTATCTGTCTCTAACTTTCTCTCTCTCTCTCTCTCTTTCTCTCTCCTGTGTTCCATTCAGTCGACCGAACTGGAACATATACGCGGCCTTGCAGTTTATTTTCCATCCATCTTGCTTTACGATAAGACAGAAGCAATATCTTGCTACAGGTGGCTGAGTATACGTACCTCTCATTCACGGCCACTCGTGTTCAAGCCCTGGTTCCCGCGCGTTGCTTCGCCTCTAGGCCACGGAAATTTCTCTCGTCGTGTATGCGTTACACGTAACCGTGTTTCGTGTGCCGCTTCGTGAATCAGAGGCACGGGAAACATCGAAGATGCGACTTTTCCTTTATAACCGAGTTATCAACTCTTTCCAGAGCTTTGGTGGCTTTCCGTCTTGTCTAATTGGCGCATTGGACATTTTTTACTTTTTTTTGAATCGGGTCGAGTATTTGGATGTAATTGGGGAAACTTGTTGGGAAAATATAACGAACGACGAAACGGGAGATCGCAGGAAAAAAATTAGTTAAAACTCTGTTTAAAGGAATATACGAGTGTTTCATTTAAACTAAATCCTATAGCGACCAGTAATCTGCATATCGGAGATATTAATTAGTCTGGCTGTGCGCAACGCGATCGCAATAAATAAAACGCTGGAGCGTAAGCGCGATAACTCGGCATCGAGACTCGTTTTACTATGCTACGTTATTGCCAGCCGCTTCATAGTTTTCGCTCGAAATATCGTTTTTCCGCGGATCTTCCGCGCGTTTTCTGCAAATAAATCCTTTCGCCAGTCGATGGGAAAAAGTTTGATGATGCCATTAAACAAAGACTGGCGCTGATCTATTTTTCGGTGATAAAATATCGTCGAGATCTATATCAACCACCAATTTTAGTTAAATTTGTTACGGCGTACGACGATATCGTATTTGTGAGAAATCCAATGAAAATCGTATTTTACGAAGTGTACAAAAATGTTATCGGTATACCGGTGTAATTTATAATGGATAGGCTGTGCAAATATTACGGATAAATAGAATTTAATTTTCGCTTGGTGTTTCTATCGAATTAAATATTTCCAGGGCGTACGGATTCTCGTAATTCCGTAGCAATCGATAAAATCATAAATAATCATTTATCTTTGTTTAATATCTGTGTTTCTTTCATCGTTGTTCCGTGTTATTGAAAGCATTGGAGAAATATCATGTATCTATAATCAACCAGATATCATGCACTACAGTTTTAATGAGTTTAACTAAACACATATCGTTAGTGGGAAACCGCGATTTTTATTTACTTGAAAATGAAATCTGATAATTTGCCTGGCAATGTCTGTAATTTATGCTGGCTATGTGTAGATTTATTATTTACTGTAGTGAATACCAGAATGAAAATAATTACTTCGTATTTTTTCGTAGTATCTTCATAAATTTATAACGAAATTTTCGGATTTTTGAGGATTTCGATAATTTTCGATAAAATATGTAGATAAAGCTTTCATCGTATATCTCTTTATGTATCTTTCATTTTGATTTCCTTATATTTTAAACGTTAACAATCCTAGTGTTAATTGGAGCATTAAGAAAGAAGGTAAACCAAACATTTTTCATTTTTTTAAACATTTTTCTGAACGTGAAATAATAGAATCAATTAACTCTAGTAAGCTGTATTAATTATACTTATTATACTTACTTTATTATATAATAAAACTGGAGGAATTCGTTCCTCTTTTTCTCCAAAAACGTTTATTCGATTTCGTATTTGAGGTATTGCAACTTCTTGAGCGAGCAGTGTATCTATCGTAGACAGCTGTATGATTTGTTGACTTTTTTAAAGTATTCTATTTGATTGATTTTTACACTCAATTATCCTCTTGCCCCTAACTAACCATTATCCTCTAAATCTCTTTAAAGCGTTCGCTCGATTTTCGTCGCTCGTCAATAGATAGGTCGTAACAACGATTTTGTAAGAAAGCACATGTACCTACAAGAGTTAATCTTATGCAGGTGTACGAGGAAGATCCAATTAAACCGCGTTTGGCTTTTCGTAAGCTCGGTCTGTTGGGAAATCCGGCGGAACAGCAGCGTTCGTTAAGGCATAGAAAGGGGAAGTAGCGATATAGCAAAAAACTCAGGTAATTTTGGTTGTGCTCGACTGTGACCAATTAAAAGTACTACTCGAAACAAGTCTCCTGCAACGGATAGAACCAGTCATTCTAAATTTATCAAAGACGAGATGTTTTCCTGCTGCTGCAAATTTTTTCATATTTTCACGCTCCGCGATTCGTAATGCGTGCGTAATAATTTTACCTCCCGGCTTGCTTTGATGTTCTCTTACACGTACGTTACGAATACGTGACACGACGTTGAAAAATGCATCGGTCGAGTGCAAGACGATCCCGAGTAGCGACAAGTTTTTCGAAAGGTTGCTCTCGACGCGTTAAGTGCGGTCAAAGTTCACGCCCGACAATTTTCAACCCTTTGTTCGTTCGCGTATCGAGCGTGAACGATTTATCGAGGCTTGATCGAGTATTTTTAGTTAATTTCCTTGCACGTGAACTCGCTTGTCAGAAGCTCGATTAATCAAGTGTATCGTTAAACGTACGTGTATTTAAGCTTCGTAGCGTTTAAATGGTGAAAAACATGATTTCGAAGCTTCCGATCGGTTTGCGCTTAAAAGAAATTAATTCGCAGCGAGATCACATTAGAAGGATGTTCAACCAAAATGTTGTTCTCCTACGATTTAACGAGAAGTAACGGTACACGTGTACCGAGCGGTGTTGTTGTGGCCTGTTTGAAAGAAACGACGTGCAGTAAGTCGCGGAAATCTCGTTTAACGTTGCTTTTATTTCCCTCCTGTCTTCCGCTATCGCTTTGTAAAGCAGCTTCATTAAATTTATTATCGCGCAACATCACTCGCAAATATGTTCTAATTTTCCGTGGAGGATAGGAACCGACCAGGATTGCGGTGTCTCATTATGCCGGGAATTTATAAAATCCTCTATCGGTTATAATGAGAAAACGTGTTTGTGTTTCCTGCGAACGTGATCTAATTACACAAACACCGGTGTATGTATTATATCCCTGAAAAGGCTGGCGAGTGCGCCACTTAGAAAATATATTATTAAATTTATCTCGCTCTTTTCATCGAAACAAGTTGGTTTCCGTTCTCAACCTACCACTTTCATCCTTCGACCCTCTGCCGTATGCAGACGCATAATATAACGACCAGGTCTGCACGACCCGTGTATGTGCTATATTAATTATGTTTATTTCCATGAATATCCTGTAAACGTCTAATCGCTCGATTATTTAATCACGGCGAACATTTATATCAGCGTATATTTTTTAATGTACATATATAGAAGAAAAATGCGGAGGTTACGAAGATTGATTTAAATTGATGCGATTAAAATCGTAAGAGGTTGAATTACGATACGACACGCTGAAACGCAAGGTGGCTTTCTTAATATTATTCTACAGTTACCAAGCAGATGAGAATAATTCGTTATTTTTCACAGAAATTTTGCAGATCTTATCGTCCAACTTAAACAATTTCTTATGGTTAAAAAATATTATTAAATCAGTCAAGCAGCATGCATGGGTTAAAAATATCTCACGTCACCTGTGAAATGTTCTAGATGCCTAATGATCTTTCATTTTATCTTCGAACCTAAGGAATTCTGATAAGTTACGAGTACATAAAAAATGATTGAAAAAGCACAGGACGGTTAAACAGTTATCATCATATTGAAATATTGCAGATGTTGTTTGAGTTATACAGGACAGAGGAAGATCTTTTCATACGATTGGCATATTTCAATCCGCAAAGTTGTAAAAGCGCGATACGTCCTTCTTTTCACGTTGCGTCCAGCGTCTCCGTGGTGAAAGCACGGCTTTGTCGTGGCGTCGATCGCGATAGGAAGTGCTCATTGAAGAGCACAGAGCCAAAAGCGAGCGAGCGCGACAGTAAGTCGCCTTTCACGCGGTCCACTTTACCGGACGCCACTTGCCGGTTCACGGTCTTCCTACCTTCTTTTATACGGACCACTTCTCCGCCACCGACGGTGTCGCCCTAGTTCAATGCGACCCGTTCGCTCGTAAAACCTGTACGTCGAACAAATAGCGTTGATTTTATTGCTACACATCCGGAGGAAACGCGTGCGAGCTCCCTTTTCGCTTCAGCCTCAAGAAATCGACCAACCCAGCGAATTTTTCATTCGAAGGCTTTCAAAAATACCTTTAACCATCTCGTATTTGGTTAACTTGCGATAGAGTCAGAAAATGAAGCTTTTTGGGATTGAATGTTTCTTCAGCAATGATACAAATGTTTATTAATTGGTTTGTCGTTCGAAAACTAAACCGATCAACTTTATTTTTTATGAATTTCTCGATTTACGAATCCAGTAATTAGTTTAACCTCTTAAAAAACAGAGAACCTATTCTCGCGAATTTATCTGCAGCAAGGAGATGGCATAAATAATCATAAATTCTACGGTAAACTTTAGAAGGTAGTATTTGTAATCGTTATTTTTCTCTGCATTTCAGTTTATGTAGTTCATTATTTTGCAGACATTATTCATAGTAGAAGCACCTGATATATCTTGCGAAAGCGACTTAATAATGAATTACTTGTTAAAATACAGTAAAAAGAAAATTTTCTGTCGATAAATTCACCAGTTTTGTTTTCTCGGTTTCATTACTCGAGTATACGATAGTGTTTAACTACACAGAAAAGAAATCATTTGCATCGTTTAAAAAGAAACCACACCTTTGTCAGTTTTTCCTGGTCGAGTGTCCGCTCTATTAGCGACAATTAAAAATGGTGAAACGACCAGCATAGGCATCGAAAATGGCTAATTATCATGTTAATTGCGTTTCGTCGGGGTGCACCGTGTTAAATCGGTATGCAAAGGGACGCGTGACTAAAGCAAGACGCGGATGAAACCGGGAGTTTCGTGCAGCAGGTGATAAATAGCGAAAACACGATAAGGCGCAACGAAAACAAGGGGGAAGCTTCGCAATTAAAATTCAGTAACTCGCTTACCGGAGTACACGTCTCGATTGTAGTAGTATCCATTTAATACGATAAAGCCAGCGCCGCTTTACACCGAGTACAAATCACCTCGCAATCACAGCTTTCAATTGCTTCTACGCGGAACGATGAAGTGTTACGACTACCAGGCTAGATTCAAATTAATAGTGTATTTTGTGGCCCTTGTTAATGATCGCCCACGCCATTCAATCGTTAGTCGTCCTTTCATATTTAACGCTCTCTACATATACACGTCTATCCTCGTAAGTATTAGGACACTTATACATAGAGAGATAAATGGCAGAAACAATTAGAGAATTATTAAAAGCTTCAACGATTGGAGATTACAGAGGAAAAATACGATGGCTTATCATATTTTCCCTTGTGGTCTTCAATTATTATCCGCTTTAAAACTTACAAAGATAGGGCAGATTATACGGTTTGAACATACGTGAGGGGTCTATATATTCAGTGTTTAATATTTAAACCGATTATTTCATCTTATATAAAACTAGGAGATGTCGAACGTAATTTTACATTTGCAGTAAACAAGATATTTTCTCGGTTCATTTATATCTGTTGTTGCGACCTCTCAACTGATTGGTGATCAGTTAAATTGAAAAACTGGAATCGCGAACCTTGAACGATATTAACGCTCAATGTGAAGGGAGATTAAAGAGTTCTAGTTTGATTGTGATTTTTGTCTGTTTATTGGAAGTGTTTAGTATAAATGTGAGAGTATGAAACATTTAATCGTATCTTATTTTCTAAGAGCCTGGTGTTTATATTCTAAGTATCGGTTTAGGGGATGTTCTTTCGTCAACGTTTTCTGCGAGGTTGGAATCTATGTTTGTCAAATCATGTGACTGTTGAACTACCGTAAGCTTCTCGCGTAGGCTTCAAGTGGTGCGTCTTGTGCATACCTGGTCGAGAGTGCGTAGCGTAACGTCACATTAGCGACTTCACCCGGTTGTCTATCGTCGAATCCCAATCTGTGGTCGAAGTTTATGACACGTCGTCTGTTATTGAGCGGATCCGTCGAGCGTTCAAAGATGCTAATTATGTTGTCGACGTGATCTGAGTTGTAATGTGCAATGTAGAAAATTTCAACTTCTGAACAAATAGCAGGTGTGCTGTCCGTATCGTTAAGTTGAGATAATCTTATATCATCAACACCTGTTATTTTTTTAGAAGGAGAGTAATTTACTTACTGTCTGCCCTAGTATTTTTCTCGTACGATAATATTCCTTCCAGAACACTCGGTTCTGTTATCACTCACAACACCGTCTTGCTGTTTTCTTATCTTTCGGAGACAAACAAGCTTTCGTTGCGTCGAAAACAATGCCGCTATCGCTGGTTGCATGTAAATTTTTCTTGTACACGACATTACCGCGTATGGTTACTCTGGCGTCTCGAAACGAACGTTTCTCTCGGGGAAAATTCTCGAGAGAGATTTCTTAAAGTTTCTGAACAACAGATAGCAGCAATTATTATTAGAGTTATTTACGTTTGTCGCCGGTTATATCGCAGCATGAAATATTACAAGTTAAAGACGTTGGTCGAGAAGCAAGGTATAATAATATTTTTCAAATGCATTAATTAATATCAGTGAGAGGTAGCTGTTGTCCTGTTGGACAAAGATAAATCGTTCGTTTAATTGGATTCCTCTAACAATGCAGAGATGCAAGGAAGTGTAAGGGGTGAAATATTTAGCGTGAGCTGCACGACTAATTAATGAAACGGGATTACGCTATAATAAACTGTGCGGCAGCAATTGTTCGGATTTAATGTACCAATCGTTACATTTTCTTTCGAACTATAATATACGTCCGTCATCGCGTTAACAATTGTTTCTTCATTGGCATGAATAATGTCTTCGTAACATTAATCAACGAATAAACTAAAATATCGTTACGGATTCTGTTCTCTTTCTGTTTGTTTGATTCGAGTGTTACTCACTGTAAAATTCAAGAACATTAGAAATAGATCTCTGTTTCTTGATTTCTTGAGTTCATTTCTTAAGAGCAATTTGCTCGTGTAAATATAGACGATGAACCTATGAAATTTAAAAAACAATCAAGTAACGAATTATTTTTGAAATGCCCAACAGAGTACGAAAATATATATTTAATCCCCTAAACACGTAAAATTACAGATTTCATAGCATGGAGTTAATCGTTGAATTGTAAAATCCCTCATCGTGTTTTCTGCTTGTTATCATCGATAATATTTCAGATAAAAACTAATCGTCTTTATAATTTAATGTTCCAAATTATAATCGTCAAATACTCGTAATATTTGTCGCGGTACAAGTACGAATTACACCACTATATTTGTGGAATATTCAAAACGGTATAAAAAACTACAAATGTAAATTTTATCAATCTGTGAAACTGTACTCGGAGATAATGTACGGCTATAGAGAACCCTGTAAACGTTTGGGATTAGTTTCTGGCACGAATCAAATTATGTCTCTTCATCGAGCTTCTCATCTAGGAGTGTGGCAAGGCAAACAAAGCGAGCCGACCGGATAAAGAGAAAGGGAAAAGCGCGAGAGAAGAAGAGAACGATGCCCGGTGCAAAACATTTTCAGAAGCGAGGTCCCGCTCGTTAGCGGCGTGCGAATTTTATTTGCATCCTATTAAAATGCAACTTCGCTAAATACTTCCAATACTTCTGCGTTCGTGACCCGCTCGATAAAGTTGCAAGTGTTTTGCGGTCGTGAAATTAAACCTTGCGCGCGCACTTGTTCACCGATCGTAGAAAAAAATAGTCAAACAAATACTGTAGCAACGAGATTCTAAATCTGAAACTTTTTAAATCGTAATTGTAAGCTGCGATCAAATTAGTGGAATTGCTTGAATTCGAACCAAGCGAAACAACAGGTTTGCATCAGTAGAGTGTTCCAACTGGCTTAAAGTCGAGTGACCTGATTAGCGAGAATGGGAATAGAAATTTGAAACGGTATTTCGAGTCAAGTGAAAACGCTCACTCGCTTTCAAATAATTTGAAACGCTTTATTAAAAATTAGTATCTTCTTTTTTTTTAACTTGAGATGCGCTTTCGAATTCGAGAACGATTAATCAAAGAATATTTCGAATAAAACGAAGGAGAGGGTTTCGAGTTCCTTGAGTTAATCAAAGTTTAAGCGTTTCTAGTTGTACAAGAACGGAATGAAACGAGTTGTTGCATCGTTTTCCAGGCACGCATCGCTGGAAACAACCGCGAATGTTGTTGGCCGAGCTGTGGACAAGCTGTGGAGCGTTGATCATCGGCAGTTCCTTTGAACGGTGAATGCCGCTTTAATAACCAGTCAGCCACGCGAAGTATTTCATTAGAGGCTGGAGATCCTGGTGGTGTTGGAGGGACAGGGACGAAGAAGGATGGGCGTGTTGGCGTCGCGTGATACGAATCCACGAGTTTAGAGGAACCAGAAGCTTCCCTTTGACGCCGTTCTCTCGTCTGGCGAGAAAGGAAGTACGATGTAGCACGATTCCGCTACGACCAGAGGCTACGGAAAGTTTAATAAGTGTCCGCTCGCTGTGACTACTACTTACACATGTTCCGGTGTCATCCCGTCGCTAACGGAGATTTCTATCGATGTAACTGAGCTGTCTCCTTCAAAGATAAAGGTTTCGCCTTGATCCAGGGATGCATCAGTCAAGAAGCATCTCATTCTCTGCCAGTTCGGTTATCGAACGTTTGCCAGCGGCAGTAGAACGAGGGAGATATAGTCAGACATCGACATCGCTACAGTTTCATCGACTTTGACGTATTCCAAGTGTTTAGACTCGATTCGAGTAAGTGTAGATTCTAGAACGCTGATAGATGAAATACGAGAATGACAATAACGTCGAACAGATAGAGATATAGCGACTAGAATCTAGGTTGTTAACAGAGTTACAATGGATACGACTGAAGAAACTACATAATCGCATAGACGTCTGAAGCCCGAGAACCCGTCCAGTTTTTCCACTAAAATCAAGCAAGCGGACTTCAAATGTGGCTCAACGTCAATCGTTGGTTCTCCATCGACGTGACAGTGACTTTTGGCAGAATTTCCAACGGGTGGGTCGTGATGCTCGACAGATCGGTTTACGAATCCATTGCCTCCTCAAAACAGTCTCGTGCATCCTGTTCTTTCCACTCTCTGCTGCCTCGAAGTGGAATTTATTTCCAATCTGTATTTCCAGCCTGTAGAAAGGCGACCGGGGTGACAGCTACGTATGCACGGTCCGTAGGAACACGGAACTCGATTCGACGAAATAACACGTGGCTAGGGATCAGCAGCCGGGGATCAGCCTCACCTCTCATGAGAATAGATCTGCGAAACGTACTCTAATTCTTCCTTCGACTTGAAGTTCCATTCTTCGAAGAACGTCGATATCCTAACGACAGACAGAAATGATACTTCGACAAAATATAGTACTATAATACAGCCGCAAAGGCAAGTTAACACCAGACGATACTCTCACAGTTGAAAGAACACAGCAACGACCTGATTCGCAGTGGTTTTCGACTAATTCAGTGGCGTGCTTAAAAAGCTCTCAGTGAGAAGACAGCACGCACCGTTCGCGTGAAGTCAGTTGCAGCGCAAAAAGGGGGTGGAGCTGTAGAGACTATGATACCAGTTTGATAACGTGGGTCAGAGACTCGGTGCACGGTCGCGAGCAGCTACGTCCGTGTCTGGCCCGGCCAGCCGTGTTCATCCTTTTGGTAAGCAAGTCAGGTTGGTTGGACGAGAGTTCGAGGAGACTCGAAACAAGGAACGAACGATCGAGAGAGTGGGAGAGAGAGAGAAGGTGGAAGTTGCAGACGAGGAAAGCAAGGAATACACCAGGTCAGAGAGAATGCAGAGATTATAGAGAGTCTGTACGTGTGTGTCTGGGTAAAGAAGAAGAGGGTCAACCGGGAAAGTAAGAGACAAAGAAGGAGCAAAAGGGATTCGTAGGTGGAAAAAGAGAAGAAGAGAACAACGGACTGCAACGTGAACGTAGAAGTTAAAGAAGAGGAGGGGGCGGCGGAAGAAGAGAAAGAGGTGAGAGGACAAGCAGGCAAGTTTCCGGCTGTCCAAAGTGGATGGGGGTGAAAATGTTCGGAGTGTTGCTGGCATGTGTCTGGCTGGTTGCCGGCTCCCCGTTACATCCCTGGCCGCTAATACCGCACAAAGGTATGTGCCCAATCTACTAGTAATTTCTTATTACTTCTTTTTTCGTCGATGAAATAAACCCGATGATTATGAATCCACTCAACCATACGATTTTCATATCTTCGTAAGAGCGAGAGGATTATGAAGCAAATGTTCATTCGTCGAATATAGGAAATAAAGTTTCTCGTCGTATCTTTTGTATCGTTGTTGGTATTGTTGTTTATCGTTCTATGCATGTCCGTTGATTTTTTTACATCTTGAACATACGGTCTCTCTTGCGATGCGGTTTGGTAGAACGTCGACAGTTTGTTGCAATTTTTTTTCTCTTTCTTTCCCGGTCCTTTTTCCATCGAAATTACAGGAGCCCCAACGAGAGAGCTCTGGCACTCTTTCACCCTCTTGCCCCCCAACGCTGTTGGCAGACTGTAGTTTTACGGCTGACGCGAACACCGTAATTTAAAATACTCCGCGATAAAAGAGACGAACGATAACGGCTTAACAACAAGAATAAAAAGTTATTCCATCTCGCAACGTTGATAATCCGATGTAGAAAAGTTGCCCGACGTTTCGTTGAAGTTCTTAACGCTGTGCTAAACGTTCTCTGTCGACTAACGATGATAGGAAACATACTCTCTGGTCGAACCACTGTTAAAAAGAACTGTTGACTTCCTTTGTGCTTTCCTTTGTTAATCTAAACTTCGATCCCCATCAACTTTCTTCATTAAAAATACGCTCGTTAGGTTACAAAACTGACGTAGGAAGTAATAAGTGGGGAAGTTTCAGTCTTGTGGATGTATGTTCAAGTAGAATGAGGCTGCCCTTTGCCAACCATTTCCTATGCGTTACGCGTACGTAAAAGTATTTGTTGAACTTTTTTTACATCTATTCAGTGAAAGGGATATTATTCATACCAATGATAGAATTAATATAAATCTTCATTTTATCAAAACATTTTAAATAGAGTAAGGCTATTTATCAGCCTGACGTAATGTTGTTCTATCTACTCTAAATTGAAGCTGTTGAACTTTTGTTCACATTTATCCATTCAAAAGAGTAATATTAACCGTACCAATTATGGAAATAATACGGATTACCCTCTTTTCTAAGACACAATAAAATTTAAAAGAAAATTTAATTTTGTCATTAACAATTGCTTGGAAGAAACATCATTGTAACGACGACAGCGATTAATACGCATTATGTTAACGATCTGGAGTAGGTAATAAACGGTTCCATGGTTGGCAACCATCCTACAGCGGCAGACACAAAGAAAAGTAGCCACCTTTTTCCAGGCTCTTTGTATCGGTATCACCGTCCTCTCTTTTGTGTCGTCGCTTTCTTCAAGCTCCGTGGATGGAAATGAAGACACGAACCGACGGTAAATCGAGCGACGCGCACACCGGAAAGGCACGCTCGATTTCGCAAACGCGCAGCACCGACTATTACGTGGCTTTGCTCGCGTAATCGCGCTTCCATTTCGAGAATTAGTCCATCAGGATTCAACGTCGCGTGAGATCAACCGACTCATGTCAACACCGCTATCGTTTCTTTTCGGTGCATCATTAAAACGAAAGGAAGAAGAGAGAAAGAAAAAGAGAAGAAATGTTTCTGCCTTCGTCGAAAAGAGCTGGACCCTGCTCTTTATCCGCGAAAATGACCCGTACGGATGTTTCAAACGGTAATTGGCGTAATGTCCCTCGAGTGTTCCACCTCTGGTCTGATGCTGATAGACGCAACTGGTTTTGCGAAGAGAATTCCGATCGGAGTTTTTCCGTTCTAATGAAATTAATTCGTTAAAACGACGAGAAAGTTACTCGTTGTTTCTTTCCCACTTTAGACATTCTCTGGTTGTCGAGGCTCTGCATCGATTAACGAGTTCGGGGGTAAAACTTCGCCCTCCCTTCTTATCTAAGTAATAACAGAGTAACAAAGTGAAATTAAAAGAATTTAAGAATTCGCAAGTTCGATCGATTAATTTACCAGGCGAGACTTTTAATCAAGAAGCGTTCGACGTGTCTCGGATTTCATTTCGCGCGTTGTTCCCTGTCTCGGGATTCCCACGAGGCGATGGATTTCATTGGAAATAGACGACAGAGAGCTCGTCACGTAGTCCGATAAGAGCGATCCTCGATCAACGCCTCGGTGGTTTGTACGTAGCAGAGCGTTCGAATCGGTGATAGCGATCGCGCGTGCAAAGGCAAACGGGCCGAGACTGATAAATATTTAACCAAGCCGTAGAGACGACCGACATACAGGCTACGAGCCAAAAGAAAAATTTAATATCGGCACTCTCGTCACGGTGTGCGCGGTTGCATTACGCGAAAAATGCCGACGCAATTAGAGCAGCAAATGGAACAATTTCATTACGTCTAGCGAGCAATATATCCCCCGGCAATACGTTGCTTTTAATTTGGACAAGTCTGTCTCAAAAGAGTAACTCATGTGGCAGTGGAACACGGAAGACAAAGAGTGAAATCAAGTCTCGCTTCGCTAGCTACTTCGCCTATCTGATCCCGATTATTTGCATTATACATTTGTATACGGAATGGAACATTCGAATTTTCGATTAATATTCTTCAATCAAAAATTGAACATTTCGCACACTTTTCACGAATTTCGCACTGTTACATAATTAAACATCGCTGTGTTTTCTCATCGTTATTATTTACAATAATTTCTGGCTTTCCTCATTTGTTTAAAAATTGTGAAAAGTCGATTTAAAAATATGCGAATCACACGATAGCATTTTTCTTATTATCGTGTATTACTGTTCGCAAACGGGAAACAAAGAAATAGAAAAATATGTGCTTGAGCCTCTCGTATTCATTTTTGACTGTTTAATATCTAGATAATGGAAACCTGAAGCTTGTTTGAGCTACATTTTGAAGTGGAAAATAATTAGGCCATAGTCGTATGAATGGTTGAAAGGCGAAGAGGAGTGATATTTGGCAGACAGAAAAATGAGGAAAACGTTGTGCGTTTCAACGCTGGAATGAACGATCCCCGGTGTAAAGTAAAAAAATGGAAACGAGGCAAATGTCTCTTTCAGTCGAACCTTTGTCAACGCTCCCCCAAATTTCCGTATCCATTTTTATCAAATTCAAGGGAACCACGCTGTGTTGTATCGTATCATGACATTTGCCGTTTAAAGCGTTCGTCATCCTTTATTCCTTTTCTTTTTACTTTTCCTCTATCATTATTTGTATCGTGGTTGAATCCGTTCAGATCTCATTCCCCAGTGAATTAAGCGAAATCACGCGAAATTTCACGATGAAAGCGAAACACGGGCGTGACATAGGGTGAAAGTGACTTTTATTTTGTCGAGCGATGAAATCGGAGATTTCCTGTCAATTTCGAGAGGAAAGAGTTTCATTCTCTGCTCCACACGTGATAAATGCATCGAATCGTAAATTTGATCGCGCCGTTTAACGCAATTTTACTGAATTTTACTGAAAGAAACATGTACTCGGTCAAGAAATAAAAGGAAATTCCAGCAATTCCAGTTAATTTCCTGATCGCATGGGCGAATGTTACGCGACTGTTATACGTCGATAAATTATTCTAGCTATCTATGCACCGCCATATACCTATCTCCTCATCAGCAGGAGTATCTACTTTGTATTACAAGCGACATGTTCTCGAGTGTAAACCAAACGCGGCTGCACACCGGTGATGAATAATACGCGGTGAAACTGTACACCGTATAATTGCATATTTTTGCGGCGACTAATGCACTCGTGGCTCGTGGTCGTTCGTTACGCACACTATTCGGCTACGGCGATGCGAATGTTTTATAAATTCGACTGATGACCGGCGAATGTTTACTGGCTGAAGCACAGTGGATCGATACTCCGCCTCGTTTCATTTCCTCCATTTTATTCTTATATTCGGCTGCAATGGACAACTTTTGTAGTTGACCTATCAACGAAACCAGAGTCGACTCGATTTTTTGATAAAAATATTTCCAAGGATGAATAAAATACAGATATTTGCGATATCTGACCAATCACGGCTTTATACCACTTAAAAACACCGCGATAATAATTTGCAGATTAGTTTCTCTAAATTTATTTCTAGTATCTATATATCGTTTGTTAATTTTCGAGAAGAAGTGAAACGAGTGTTTCTCTGATGTCTGATCGTACCGATCATTCACGGACTAATACCACTTAAAAATAATGCGCAATAGCAATAGAGAATTTAATTTGTCTAAACTTACTTTTGGAATCTATCATTAATTAACCTATTCAGTAGATGAAATTGCAAAGATTAAGAGTAAAATTTTGGTCGCAGTCCAACACCCTACGTGACCAGAATCGGGGAATCGCGTATAGTTTAACGTACATTTTGCACGCTTTTTAGAGATTGCCTTTCAAAAGCAGCTCTCGAAGAGCAGCTGTGAGATTGTTAAAAGCAAGGAGCTAGAACTGAAGACAAAGCCGAGCCCGGAGCACATCCTGTACTTTGAAATCCGAGAACCGCCTACGTAAGAAGGACGGGCAATGAGCTGGGGTTGGTTGAAAACCATAAGAAAAAATCAAGGTAACTGCTAGCGGGCAGATTATACGATCCAAAGGTAACCGTGCTGGTTAACGATGGCGTTGCCACGTTGATGGCTCCACAGAGGGAAAAGTTGCAATCGCGACGGGTAACAAGCCTGTGTAATATAAAATTGCATATTCATACTTAGCTCGAGGCGAGCCGTGAATACGTGGCTGCTGTCGTCTTATCTGAACGATGTGCATTATCGAATTGTTTTCGCTCGAACGGGGAACAGAGGGTTGGAGCAGACCCGTGTTAAATGATGGAACGTTGATAAGGGGAACGTGGTCTTCGTTTGACCGATTGTGCACGGGTCAAACGTTGTGGAAAGTGGAAAACAAATTGAGAGTGGAACGAGGCTTCGATTAGATCTCTCTCTTACGACATAACGTAGAATTCATCCGGTAAGGAATACGAGAGACGATTAGCAGGAACTGTTATAACGTTGACTTAACAGCTTGTGGAAATTTAATTAGAATTTCATTTTTGCAAACACGGATCTTTGCGTAAGGTTAAAGCTAGCCCATTTCAGAGACGTAGCTTTCACGGAAGCGAGGAGCACTGATGGTACGGTGGTTAAATCTGGCAGCACACAGGCCAGGTATTTAAAGGCCAGTGCTACAAATAAACGTTAAATTATTGTTCACTATACTTCCTACTACGGTCTTGAATAGAACCGTTATGAAGTGCCTGTAAAGACGGTAATACGACCAAGTACCGTACTGGTCTAAGTACCATTCACTTTCGGTTACATTCACTGGATTCTTTTACATTTATTTAACGTTCGAGAAATCGTTAAACAATTCTTATTGTTAGAGTATACCGTTGGTCGATAGAAAGAAGGGTTAGAAGGAAGGGATAGAAAGTAGTATAGTGTACATTAACATCAGACAATGGTATATTAATAAAAGTTAATTGGAAAATTTCATAATTAAAACAGTGGTATAGTTCGATTATAATAAATAGTATATCCAAGTTGTCGGTGTTGAGCGAAGGGTTGTTGAATTTCGTGTACTATAGACACGGATCGGAAAGAAACAAAGAGGGCAGCGTTATCGTGAACCGGTTGAACTGACTGAAGGGCTCTTGGTTTTTCGAAGAACCGAATCACAAGGAGGACAAGTAGAGGAGGATAGACAGAGGGGAGAGGAAGAATGTCTTGCAAGGTGGCTGCCCCTGGCAGTGCTCGCGTGGAATAAAGGGTCCTCGAAGGGCACTCGACCTCGATGTAACGACTTTGCACACGCTCGTAACTCGATATTGTGAAATCCTCTTATCGCGTGGTAGCAGCTGCAAGTGCATAAGAGCCATCGGGAACGCGAAAAGACTGTGTCGCGATTACTCGCCATTACTCGGACCCCGTGAACTCTAATTTCCCTGTTTGAATGCCAAGGAAGCGGTGACAAAACGAATACTCCCCCTTCCCCGTCTTTCCTCGTTCTCTCATCTTCAGTTTGTAAAATTTATCGGACAGAGCGAGTGAATCTCTTTCTTTATGACCACAAATACCTTGGAAATTAATAAGTTTCTCGTTGGACGATACTCGAGATTCTCTTCTTCGCGAGCATCGATACTTGAAATTGAATACTTTTTTGCACTTTCGAAGAGGGATATCAGATCCCCTGGAATAAATAATTTATCAGCGTGGTAACCAGCATGCAAAACGAGGGTCGAACGCATAACTCTGTGAAAAAGGGGATGAAGATGTTTTCGCTCACTACGAAGAAAAAACAAGCTCCACCTTTTAGGAGGGATCGAAAAGTTGGTCCGAAGAAGCTCTCGAGAGGATCTTAATGAGGTTCGAATGGAAGTCCTTCGTCTTCGTCTTCGAGTGGTTACTGGAATATTCTGGTGATCGTAACGAGCAGCCAGAATTCTTAGGGATCGTCGAACGAATCCATCTCTTCGAGCATTTGACTATAAACTGTCAGATATAACGATTTTGGTCTCGAAAATAATTAGTACATCGATAGAAAAATTATAGAGAAACTATTGTGAATTCTGTGACTGTAAAGAAGTAGTCAGGCAACGACTTCAGGTTTAACAGAAATCATGAATTATATTTGATCGTTCAGGTTGAAAAATTAATTGGTACTTCGACAGGGAAACTGTACAGGAATTATTGTGAATTTTATGATTGTAAGAAGAAAGCGACGAGACCACGATTTCAATTTTAATCACTCGACGCTTTAATAAAAGGAAGAAGAATTTAGAATGAACAAGAAATACATAGATACTTGCAACTTTCCATTGAAACTAAGTACGTATTAATAATAGAATTTGTTAAAAATTTATTTAACGTATATAAAGTTAATATTCAAAAATATTTTACGAGAGAGAAAAATCAATTTAAGATATTAAACCCATAATACTATATTTGGTACTTTGCCCGAGTTTCTCTCGAGATTCTATTAACGGCTTAACAGAAATTATGAATAATATTTCACTTCTAGGGTATGAAAGAAAGGAAAAAAAAAACAGGGAAGATCGAATGCAAACGCGCTAGAAGATTTCATTCCCTCCGCGGGCAGATATCACGTCTGAAGATGGCTCTGATGACGGTGCATTTTGTTTCAAGTCCTTCGGCGGTCTCATTTCTCTCCATCGTACGTGTAGGCACTTTTTTACGTTTATTACACTCGCGACACCACCATACTACTTTTTTTCCTCGGAGCACCGTGCATACGGAGAGAAGCTCCCCCAACTTGATGAATTGCTGCGTACGCGAGGAACAACACCCAAGATTAATAACGTCCTTGCGCTTGAAAAACCGGATAATTGAAACAATGTACTGGTTTCATTCGTACGGTCACTACATCTGCTAGACCGTACCAGACTTTATCCTAAATTACCTAAGAAAATGATTTATTACTCGGTTGATCTCCGTTACGAGTCTAATTAAACTAGTTAGAGTAATATCTTGGCAGAGGGTGCGAAACGCCGATAGCGTATGAGGAAGCAGCCTATTAGAGACAAGGGTTGGCGGCAGTTTCTTAATTCGTTAGGAAGTTTCGCCAACGTATTAACGGCGCTAGATTCGATTAACGGACGCCCGGTGGATGCACGTCGGGCTATGAACGTGATTTAATTTAATCAGCACCTAGACACGGAGAAGGAGCTAGAAGGTCGGGGATCTAAGATAGTATAGCTCGGTGAAAGGGCAGAACACGTCACGAAACCCTTCAGGGTTGAAACACAAGAGGGATGGTAGAGACACGTCGCTGTTAAGGCGTCAGCGATAGTTAGTTTCAAGTTGGTTCTATTTTTGTGTTTCAGATTCTAAATATTTTTATCATATTTCGCTCTAGTTTCGTTTGTGCTATAGTCAAGAGAATTTCTAATTTCCTAGGATTAGTGGTTTTCTTCCTGCACATTAATAGTAATTGATATGCATCATAAACTCGCGAAGTTTCGGGCTCTACACGAGCAATTAGTACCATTACCATTTCTAACTTGGGAGACGCGTACGTCGCTCCAATATTCTCAAGGCTGTAATTATTCGTGAACATTGCCAATGTTCAAGAAATCAATTAATTAATTATCAGTCGACGCTCAAACATCTTATTATCAGGAATGGGATTTTCACGTGGAAGGGAATTATTCAGAGTTCGATAGAATACGTTTACCGAATGACGTATCGTCACGATACCTTTCAATAAGCGAAAGGACCTGTACATTACCGTTTTTAGTGTAAGCCTCTTACAAGCAGGATTCTGGGATGTATTTAATGCGAATTATCTTTGTTTCCGCGTTTCTAAGATATGTTTGCTGCAGTAACAGCCACGTAATTTGCTTTTTCAATGGAAGCAAGCCTTTTAACGCAGTGTTCTGGGATTATCCTGCGCGAGGAGGCTTTCTTCAAGCTCTTGCTTGGAATTTAATTAATGCCGCCTTTATCGCATGGCATGAAATAAAAACTGGTTTTAAAGGCGAATCTTAGCGCGATGCAAGCTCTGTATGAGAACCTACAGAGCCTCGATTCGAAATGAAGAAGAAAAACGTTAAGAAACAAGATCTAAGAGCGTACAAGCCGGAACGAAAATTGTAAGGAAACTTCGTGAACAGTAAGTTTTTTACGAAGGATTCTGGTGAATATTAAGCGAATTATTTTACTAAGACTTTATTTTTCAAACAGAAAAAATTAGGTGTATGCTTTTTTCAAATACCGCAATAAAACGCTTGGAATTTATCAACTTACGTCTTATTCAATTTAAGTTCAATAAAATAGCGAAATGTTGGAAAATATCCAATTTGAAAGACTGTCTTCACCACCTAAATGTTTTCAAGCGCCGATAAAAAAGAAAGTACGAGTTAAATATTTCTCTACAAACTAGCTTCAAGAATTTCAGAAAAATCGATGATTAACATTAAAGCTAGGGAACCTTCCTTGTTAGATACGAAATTAAAACGACTCATAAATTTAGCGAAGCGTCTTAGAGCGGATAAGATTTTGTTTAAACGAACGTTTAACTCGTTCCTTGCTGCATTTCCCATCCTGGTGCATTATTAAATGTCAAAGTAATTTCACAAAGTGATGCAAGCGATGATTCGCTTCTAGCGGTGAGGGGGGAAAAATAGTGCGAGTCTTTGTGAGAATGACTGCAGTTTACCGTAAGCAAAATGGAACGGGAAAAGCTTGGATGAAGCTTTCTCGACTCGAACGCAAAAGAGATTGCGGATTATCATGACAGATCTTGATGCTCTCGGGGATCAAGGCTCCTCCTATAGCCAACTCCTTTAGATGCCCGGAGACGGTACCAGTGTTTTGCATAAAACTGAAGAAAAAGCTGGTAGAAAAATGACGAAAACACCGATGAGCCGGGTACTAGTTAAATGCACTGGCTACAGATGCTGGTTAATGAGCCGTTCGATCAATGTTATTAAATAATTGAGAGATACATCATCTCTCCTGTCTACGGAAGATTACTTGCTTACCAGTGTCGTTCATCAACGCGAACAACTACAAGTTCACACAACATTTCTACAACGTTCTCTGTAAAGCGTACAATCGTTTAACTTGCGATAAATTTACTAGAAAAATCGTTGTTTCAGTTTTTTCGCGTGTAACGCGTCGTAAGTAGATCGTGACCGCGACTAGTCGGACCGAGTCGAATCAAGGTACGGGCGAATTGTGACTGGATTTTTACCTCTACCGCCAGTTCGATCACTCGACAATGGGTTTAATTATCTTCTTTTTGCTTGAATTACTACACGGTCGTCGGACATTTCCTCAAAAACATCGTCAATTGGCCAATTACAATCACCGGTGAATGACGGCGCGTTAAAAATCCGATAGAAAGGCGGCCGACACTTTTCCACGCGGACGATCCGATTTAATCGACGCAACGGATGACGGAGGGCTCACTATCCAGCGAGAATTTGCAATTACGTTTCTCTAATTCCTCCCGACGTGGCGACATAGACCGGACACAGGCGTTCCGTTTTTATCGCATGAGCCGCTCCGCTTATTTATCGATAGCTCGTAAAAGAGCGGCCGGCAAACGGCTCATAAACGAGCCTCCAATAAAACTGGCATACTTTCTCTCTCTATCTCTTCTCTTCCCCTTTCGTTCATGCTTTCCCAATCCGGCCTCTCGAAGCGGATCGTTAGCCGGAAATTTCGAGGCTCCTCACTCGTAAATTTCGGCCATGAATTTTTACGGCACGGCGAATAGCCGTCACGTTCGATCACCGATCCGTGAGAAGAGACAGACCGTGTCCCTCTGCAAAACGGCGTTTTTAATTGCCCGACACAATTGTAATTCGACGGGTATTAAACAGAAATCACGGGAAAATTTTGCCCACGTTGTACCACAGGTGTTGATTTTTTCCCTTTTCTCGTTTTTAGTATAGCGCTGTTGATCAGCCTGTAGTTGATTAGTCATTGTCGCTTCTTAACCCTCTGCCTCGTGATTTTTCTAGAAAAATATAAACGATAGTATTTAGTTGGGTAGTGTTTCGACGTTTATATATTTTTTATATTTTTACATATCATGCGCATTCTATGCGTGTTTGTACTCTAAAATTTTTCATAATTCGATTTACTAGACAGCGAGGAACCGATATATTATACATGTGTAATTTATATTTATATACTTTGGATCTGAAAAATCGAAGTTGAGGTCTGAATATGAGACAAACTCTATTAAAAATATAATTTGCAACAACCATAATCTGTACCACGAGTGTAATGAGATGTTATAAGGCAAGAAGTTAATTAACATGCGACGCATCGAAATTAGAAATCTGACAATCTTGTTACGCGTTGGTTCAGCCGAACCGCTGTGAAGTCACGGACCGTGGTAATTTGGCGCAACAATTAAATACACTGGGCGCCATCGAATGCTAATTAAAATTTGTACGTTGTTATCGGTTTGTCGCGTGGTTGATCGTTAACCATGGGAGCGCAGGAAAGCGTACGTTTGATGGGCCGCAGGAATTGAACGTTCGTTCCCTTGCAAATTCATTGTCCGCTTTATTTTATTACGCAGTATGGCGTTCGGAAAACAGCCGCAAGATTGATGGTGTCCCGTATTCCTGTCAAACGCAAAATACACCAAATCTAGTTACTCAATACTCGTTATAAATATATATTAAACTGACTTTTGATGCATCATTTTTCACTTATTGGTAAGCCATACAAATGTGAGTTCACTTGTATGGCCGACAAATTGAATAAAATTAATATCTCGCTCGTTTTTCATTTTATCACAAAAGCAATACGTACGGATTTTCCACGTATTTTGTTCATTATTCGTTTATTATGAAGCATGCAGGAATTCTATTGCTTTACGCGAAGAAGAGTTCTTCCCTTTTTCCTTCATTCAACGCTAGTGATCCATTTCAATGATGGATCAGTCACAAAAGAATGCCTTCCATCATCGTTGAAAGTAGTACAATGATGTCTAAAGGTCGTAAGGGAAATATCCCAGTCAAATACAGCCCTCAGCTCGAAGACTTAAACGGTTTAACCTTATCTATTCTGAAAAGCAATTTTGTAATAACAGGGAAACCGTGACAACATGCATCATAGTCGAAGGTAACCACATTGCAAGTAGAATAGGTTGACCATACATCAGTCGAGGCGCATGCGTTTTATTAAAGCCATATTTTTCGCGAATGTTTAAAGATACTTACACTGCTGTCCATACGTATTTCGACGCAATTCGATCAAGGGTTCGTATTTTTATTATATTTCGAAAGTTAGTATAAACACTCTGTTACATTTGAATCGAAATAAAGAATGTATCCGCGTCACTCAAGTCCCACGTTTTTCTCTAACGAATAGTTGAAACTTCGTAAAATCTCAATGCTATAATACTAATCGAATATTGAAGTATTGATCGCATACTTACGCATGTAATGACCATTAAGGAATTGGTAAAAGGTGGAGCTGATCAGTTTGGTTTCTGGAAAACTCAATTTGGAAGTGTTCAAATACTTAGAGATGGTAATGCACATTGTAAGACATACAATGTACTCTCTGGAAGTAGTAATCGCCTGGTTTAATCTACCTTCCGCGAAGAAAAAGTGGTTCGAAATGCGTTAGCGTTCCTGCTATCGGTATTTACCTCCGTATCCAATTCGAGTCTGCTAATTCGACTCGGAAACCGGATACTCTCTCGCTTTTAAATGGATCTAATCTAACCATCCCCTCTTCCGCCAGCTACCCCTCTGAACGAGCGATCGTTTTTTGTTCCGCTCGAGCGGGGGTGTAGCAGGCTGCGCGCGTGGACCGTCCGGATTTCCAAACGTCGTAGTCAGAGTAGGAAACTTTACGGAAATGGAAAAAGTCTTGGAAGAAGATTCCTTCTCGTCCTTCGTTGGTCACACAGAGGTCGGGATACGGAGGAGGTTATTCTTGCTTCTCTCCAACGGGCCAGCAAAAAGTCGATACGCCACTGCGGCGAATTTTCAACGTTGAACCAACTCTCGCCGGAGAGGTCAGGTGGGATTCACGCTGGACGCTTCACGCGGAGATCGAACTTTTTATCAGCGACTCTTCTCGAAATTATATTTCAGAGTTCAGGGCACAGAGTGGACTAATGTCGTCCGATTTACTTTCACGAGAAAGATAAATGGAGAGATATTTTAGGCCAGATATGTGGCTGTTGGAAGAAATATTCAAGTATGACAAATAAATACGGTTAAACCCTTTCCGCGAACTTGGACGTATTAGCGAAATGTGCGGTTGGAAAGTAGGGCATGCTATTCCAGATTTATTTAATTTAGTAACCTCGCAAGACAAAGTGCTGTCCTTCGCAAATAGGAACTTAAGCTGAATAACGTGAGCTCTTGGTACATATTTGGACAAGAATTAGGTAGAGACCCAGGACTGACACTTTTTACCTTGAAACTAGCATGCTTGAAGCAAATATCCAGGATTAACAACGGATTGCATTCTTCCTTCGTATAGTTTTTCATGTTATTCCGAGATAATATAACTATTTTACGGTGTAACACAGGACAGACTTGGATAAATAGTCAAATGTAGAATTATTTGCGTATTAGGAATGATATGGTGGTTAGTTCCTAAAAAGAGTTTAAAGCTTGTGCTTCGTCATAAATATCAGAACTCTTATAAGAACCGAGATAAATCCCAAAAATCCCGGAAAACATTAATTCCAAATTCTGCGTTATTTTATTATACCGTCAAAGTTCTACAAAGATCAGGGAAATTTCTCGTTTTAACCATATTATAAACGACAAATTCAAGGGGGAAGTTAGACGTTTAACAAAACGATTCTCCTTATTTCCGATTCGACCTCGGTATACCTTCTTTCCAAAAGATAGAAGAATTTTCAACGTTTCCAAGGGGTAAATACGTGACCAACGAACAGTAAAAGAACAGAGGGAGAAAGGGAGCCAGCCCGATAGACAGGACGATTGTGGCGTAACGCAGTCGTTATCTCGCGTTTTTTCCGTCGTCAAGGGCTCTCCGCCTGCCTCCGGCTTCTCCCCTCATCATCATCCCTTTCCACTCTCGTTCGTAACTCGTCGAGAAGTGCGGATAAAGGGATGAATCGACGGTTGAATAGTAAGGGTGAGAGGGATTAGAGTATCGGAGGGAAACGGCCAAAGGGATACGGAAAAACCGGTCGCTGGGATTATTGAAACTTTTGGGAGGAGGATGAAGGAGCTCGGTGTGTAAATTAGTAGCGATTTCTTGCGAACTTCGAATAATTTCACGAAGGAAGAAGAACGTGGAAGCAGAAGAACGAAATATGAACCTCCGAGGAGACGAAGAATTAAAACGCGGGGAGAAAAGCAGCAGATGGAAACAGATTAGTGGGGAAAATTAGGAAGTGCAAGGTAGAAAGGCGAGGGAGAAAAAGAGAGAGTACGAAGTCGAAAGAGGCGGCGATATTGTAACAAAGAAGGTTGTGTAGAAGGAGAAAGAGGAAATCAGGTAGCGTGTAAAGGGAGAAGAAGAAAAGGAAGGGGAAAATATAGGTATACTGAAAAGGGAAGGACGAGTACGTATGGACGTGGATGGACGAGCCGAAGAATAATGAAAAGAGACAAAGAGAGACAAAGAGTAGGGTATAATAGATGGAAAAAATAGGAGAAAATCAACGCGTCCTGCAAACATCGACGCCGAAAAGAGCGCCACGATGGTTTGGAACGTATGTAATTGCAGCGAGAAAGTGACCTACCGAATCGGGGACACGGTACGTGACACACGAAAAATTGGATAATGCGAATTGGCGGTAACAACCGGCTACCGTGGGAGGAGTAGTCGGAGTAGGGAGTAGGAGGTGGGCGGTTCCCGAATAAAATTGCGGACAACGATGTGTACGTGTCGAGGATGGGGCCGGGAATGGAACGTGGAACGACGAAAATGGCAGGCCGATTGCGTTGTAACTGGCACAGGAAAAATGCCGCTGTTAATGTATATCATTGCTGACGCGGCGAGGTATTATTTTTCGAAATATTTCGCCCCCGCATCCGCGACCTCCGATCGTACATTTTGCAAGTGACACCCCCGTCATGGACAAGTGCACCAGGAAAATTGATAATTCATCTTCTTTCGGACGAAACATTGTACTACTTCTGCCTTTTTTCTTTTTTTTTTTTTTGATTTTTTGTTTTTTTAAATTCATTGCTCCATGTTGGAACGAATATTTCATATATACAGAGCGTTAAAAAAGACAGCCCACGACTTTATATAAGGTTATATTACTCATTCAGTGAAGTAACAAATGTTTAATCGATAGAAGTCCGAAAGACAATACTTCTGATATAAAATCAATTATTCTTAATTGTGACATCGCGGATTTGCCATCGTGAGATGCTTCTTTGTTTCTAGATACAGATCAACTCATTTTCGGTTAATAAACTGAAACAGCTCGTACTGTAATTTTTTCGAGACGACTTCTGCCACGCGAAATCGAATTACTTTCACTAATCTCGTCGAGTTTCACGGAATTTAATTCGATCGGTTGAGAATCTCTGGCGGAGATCTTAACGCAGATTTCCTTGCGGTAATTTCGCCCCAGCAGCAGGCGTTGCGAAATTCCCTTGCAATTCGTTAATGTTCTTCCGAAGAAAAAGTAGCGAGTCGATAATCCCAGCAAGTTTCTCAGTTTGCGGAGAAACATTTACCTGTGAAACTGTTGTGCCTGTGTGCACAGATTATTCCGAGGCACTCTCCCGCGCGCGGTTACGTACGAACCGGGTAATTATGGAAAGTTACTGCTCTTTGATCGAAGTAAATCCGTATATTTTATTGACAAACTCCGGCTACTAACTTTTCCATTAGGAGACACTAAGGATTTCCCTACAGGCGAATAAATCCGCCGAGTGGTTCTAGATGTTGCCTCAAAGGAAGGCACTGTTAAAAATTGCGCTTAATAATGAATGCCTTTTGGTTAAAGGGAAGTTAAGGGAGAAAAATATCTGTATTTTCCAAAGCAAGTTAATATTTCGGGAAAAATGTAACGATTTATTCGTTAACGAAGGGATACACTGACTGGCGAAAGTATTTGAATACTCGCCGTAGTAAAGTTTTACGTCCGTGGTAAAACATCGTGGAACTTCATTAGGACTGTTGCAAAACACGAGTCTCATGAATATATTGCTAAATTTGTAATCAGTTCGAAAATATATGTATAGAGAAATTACAAGATATTTACTGGAAACATACATTTAGTAAAGCAGCGGCGATGAAATTTCAAAATGTTTCGTAGAACACACTTAATATATTCGTAAAAGGTGGTTACAAATGTTCGAATACTCTACCGAGTATGTCTGTGCACCTTGAATTATCGAAAAATGGCAAAGACAAATACGGTGGATACCCGGTTGCTTAGAAGACACTGATTTCCTATTCGGTGAAAATCTGTCTGAAGTAAACGCGATATTAACCGGCGAAATCTATTTAACGTTTCCTATATCGATATTTCATCTCGGAGATACGGACGATTCGGAACTTCGATTAAACTTTAATTGCTTCGCATCACCGGAAGCGAACCGCGTTGAAAATGACATTTTCACCGTATCACTTTTATTCGCCGTGATAAATAGCGCTTTTATAGCCTCTCACTTCGTTTATCGTGCTCGTTTCATTTAATGTTACGTAAAATGCCGCTTTCGTACGTAGCTGTTTCTGTAATATTTGATAAAACTTTTGAAAACCGCATCACGCGGTACATTTCAAACGTGAAACACGTCTACTGAACTTACAGTTACGACTCTATTTAAATCGTAAGTAAATTTAACGTCGATTCTTCGTCGGCCCGCTTGTTTAAAAACGGTGACATCGATCGGTCGATTTCGATAATTGAATCGTGCTCATCAGCGGACGCTTAAAGGGAATCGAAAACAAGGGGCGAGGTTTTAATTACGTAGTTAAAATTTTACACGGGACTCGTAACGAGTGCGTGCGGCGCATATAAAAATGGGGGAAACTCGAAACATGGATGTTCGTTTTCATGTAGCAAGCATACCTCCAATATACACAGAGCTAACTCCACTGTGGCTGACCTTTAACGAGTTATTCTACTGCGCGCGATTCAAGTCGCGTTTCATCGTGAACGCTCGACTGCGATGCAATCCGATGGTCGAAATTATAAAATTGAAACAATCAATTTATCGATGCCTCGATTGCTTTTCAGTTTACGTCCGTCAGATAGAAAAGACGTGCCCTCCCAGTCCCGTCTCGTAAAACGAATTTCATTACATTCGCAATTTATCAATTTTCCCTCTTTCTTTCGGATGTTCAACGAGACGTTTCACGACGAGATCCGTATTTCTTTGATATTCCGGCTAAAAGAACGGTTACTCTTATTAAGTTTCCAAGTACCACGAATTGATTTTATGCGCGTGTTTTAACTCGTGAATGTAAGCGTTAATAAATAAGCGGTACGAGCGTAGATCATATAAACTCGTTGACAAAGTGTTTCGTGAGAACTTGACTGCATATCTCGACCAAGAATTTGTTACGTACTTTAATATGCCGTAAATTAGGGGATACGCGTATCAGACAGAAATACCCGCGCTGCTAAATTAAATGCAACACACGCAACGCTGTGAAAGGTCGAAGGCGAACCTGTCTTAATTGTTTTAGCAAACTCCATCGAGAAACGACTGTGGAAATAACAGGATAGAAAATAAACGTTAGCATGCAAAACTGTAATGTGAAGAAAAAATGCAATTTATATGAAAAACTGAATCAAGCTACTGTCAAAGGTAAAAGTCGACCTTTAGCGAAACGTTGCTAGCTCGTGTCGATGTTCTCGTTCGTGAGAGTTTATACAATAATTCGTTGATTCTCTCAAAGTAAGCACGAAACGTAACGGAATGCCTGTAATATAATGTAAGAACGATAGAACCGATCAAGGGCCTCGCGGTTCCACGAGAATTTCATCGAAGCTACATTGCCTTCGGCGTCATTTCCACATCGTAGAACCAACGAATATTCTCCTACATAGAGCGTAGTTTCGAAAAGTCCATAGGCTATTGTCATTAGAAGAAACGACAACGAAGACGCCGTTCACGCCAAATTGAAAATTAATTGCAAGAAACTTTGCTAGAATGTTAACAGATGACGACGTGCGGAGTTTTAATCTATGGAGAGACCAACGTTTCGTTAACGCAGCATTTCATTTGTAGCTTCTTTTCAGTCAATTCACGTTATTCGATCCTATAGAATTCGTGACGTGATTATGAAAAGGAATTTCAAAAGTTTATTCCAGCAATATTACTTTCATTACTATTTCCTCTTTAATTTAGAGACGGTAATTTTATGAAATTTCAAGAAATTTGAGTATTTTGTAGCATCGCGGTAAACTATTTTTTTATTAAATTATAGAACTTCGACATGATCAAAATTATGAATTTTCTCTCTGTCGGAAAACCGTTCTTAAACACTGAGCGACATTGGCATACAAGAAGCTCATTACGTGTTCCCAACAATTTCGCAACGCTATCCTCGCACGTCTTTCGTATCCTTCCGTTATATTTAATTCGCTGCCACCTTTCTCGAGGTAGATCTCGCGTATTGTTCGTGAGAAACGCCGAGAAAGCCCGATTCCGTGGTACAAGCAACATTGGGGAAAACGTTGGTATAGTCTTCGAAATGAATGGTGGGGATGAAAGGAAACGTAGTCAGCACGGTTGTAAATTCACCTTGCACAGGGATTACAAGACTCTGTGAATGGAGTAGTTTCCATGATTATTTAATTCATCACCGGACCGGCCTTTGTGAGCAATTTTTTAAACTCGACTTCATTTTTTCCAAGAAAATTGCCACAGAATTTATTATCCAAGGCAGATCGCTGTATTTTTAATCATCTGACAATTTACCCTTTATTAGTTGGAAAGAATTTTATAAAAGTGCCTATGTACATTTTCATAACTCGTTTGTGGTATCGTAACTCTGAGATATTAATTAAAGTACGAGACTATGCATCACAATCAAAGTTTTATTGTCAATCATATTTTTAATAAAGCTGTTTTGTGTGCTCACGTAGAAATGTTTCAATAGATAAAACGATAATTTCCGCTTAGAAGTCGTCGAGCATTTCTCATCAAAATAAACACGGTTCCTAATTGTCGATAGCATCTTTTTTATTTTTATGAGTTTCGTCTCAATTATAACACCTAACGAACTATTATTAATTAATTCGTTAATAATTTTCCATATCTTTTATGAAACGTCGTCATTTCGATTTCCAATAGCTTTTTTACAAGAATGATTTATGTACTCGTCTTTTATCAAGGCAACATCAAAGAATCTAAGTGAACTCGATTCGAGTTAAGTTGATGGATCATGGATAAGAATTGAAGGAATAAGCAGAAAGCACGTTGCGATCGAATTCTATGGATCTCACTGGATAATACCTTCAAAGAAACGATTTACACAGTCCGGACGCGGGCTATTTCCTTTACAAATAAATGATCAGTCTATTCCATGTAGTTTGTTTCAAGCCCGTGTCGGTTCGTATCTCCGTTAAATATTTTATCGGTCTCCGAAGTTTTAACCAATGGTTCGCACGCATCAAGTGCTCATCCTCGTCTGCTAGTCCAAAGTATAGGGGAAAAAACGTGAACAAAAGACAGCTCGAACGCTTGTTATCCATTTAGCACAGTGTTAATCTTAAATTGATGAAACACGCGATGGGAAATCAAGATTCCATTTCCCTTCGACTCCCTTTTAGCCATAGCTGTTCGTTTACTCTCTTTTCACCTATCAACACGATAGAAAGGTGTTTGGTCGTGACGTGATCTTATCTACAGGTAACCAACAAATCCACTGGAAGACATAGAACGATTGACTTAAAAATATCTTTGTGTTGAAACCCAGACGAGAAACTTCAAAGATAATTGCACAAATCCTGATTATTTAAAAAAATTTTACATCATATTCGAGTGTTTCACTTTCCTAGTTATAGTATATCATATACACAGATGATCATACACAAAATATATATTCAGACCAACAGAGGATTAACATTTTTTATTTGGTCACCCAACAGAGGCATGCTGATAAAGAAATGAATTTTGAAATTTTGGAGAAGGTACACGTAACGAAACGAATGGCCTGTGATTTATGAAACAGGTAGAATTTTACTCTTCGTCGATTAAAACCAAATTCAAGGAATTCGGATCGGCGTTAACAAACCCGGTAAGAAGTTGGAAAACTGCTCTGCCACTGGCGCTGCCGTGGTTGTGGATATATCGTTGCCATGTTCAAGTTTCGATTGCAGTTAGTAGGTGGAGAGCAACTCGTGCGCCCGCGCTTCGGAGAAAATTGCACGCGGAATTCGTCTTAGTTTCCATACACGAATTTCCTTTCCTATTTGTCACAAGCGTAGGCGAGGCTACTTATTTGTACACGTCCGCGTAGCCATGCACCACGATAGAACGCAACTGCGGCCTCGAATCTACCAGTCCGGAGGAATGATCGATTCACTTAGAGGGTCAGCTTGCTTCGACGAGACATTAGTCGTCGTGCTGCGTTTCTAACTCACCCCTACATACACGTACATCGTTCATGGATGCACACACAAACGTTTGCTGGAACCTGATGTTGCGACTATTCTGTTACACGGGACCAGAGGACGTTGGCAAACGTCTCTGCAGAACGTTCCGCTGTTTGGCGAAATCGACTGGTGGCGAGATTCGATATTACTCCGTCAGAAAAGTAATTTACGGCGTCGTTCGGATTTCATCTGCACGGTCTTCGAAATCGAACGATTCATAAAGCGAGATAAAGGCCGCTCGCCGTTTTTTCTCCATACATACAGATTTTTTCTCTTGTCAAAACACACAGAAGGGGGGCAACGGTTGTCAGGTTTCCGTTTTATCAAATCCTCCGCTCTCTCTTCCTTCCCCCCCTTCTACCGAGTTTCGCTGCTTCACAACGCTGGCAGACGGAGCCAACTCTGGTAGCGATGTAATTGAGTTTGAAGCGAAAGAGGATGAAACTTTGAGACAGTTTCGGCTGGTAAGACAAAGAGGCAAGTTTAAAGCTTCTGTTAAAAGCAGTTTACACGTCGGCCGGCCGACCTGTTAAATAGCCTGGTCTCTTGTCCCTTCCAAGATTTTGCTCCCCTTTGAGCGATAACGTCGCCATTAAATTTGTAACACCTTAAGAAAAGAATTGTTCTGAGATATTGTTGCGTATCCGTATGGGTGAGTCTTTCATAAAACACAATATAATTTTACGAATTTATTACGATGTTAATGTTATTTCTATCTATCATATTTAATCGAAACCAATAGCTCTAACACCAGCTGTATTGTCTGAACCTTTGAGGATTTCTAATAATTCGTATCTTCCCTTTCATTGTATTTTCAACATATCATTTTTCCGAGATAAAAAATTCAATCTTTCGATCCTCTAGAAAACTCGCAGATTTTGGTTAATCGCGGTAACCATTCTGCTCTTAGATACATACATACCAGTGAATAATCTCGTATTAAACAATTATAACGCCGTAATTGGCAACAAATCACATCTCTTAGCGTTTCGTTGAGCTCGTTCGAAATTCTCACTGCGACAACGATTTCTCGGCGGAAGTTTCGACGAGAACCAGCGCGCAGATAACCGGTCGGACGCGTCACTCAATGGTGCGTGCGATATCCGGCGGAAATGCCGGATAAATCTGTCGGCAAGAGAGTGGCCGGAGTGATGGCGACCGAACGATATCAGCGCGTACACGCGCCACCGAAATTTAGCATATCTATTCCACGCTCGGACGTGAAGTGCCTATCGAGGTCATTTTTTTGAACTTCGTTTCCGATCGGCTGTCATAATTGCATCGCGCCGATTGACGCAGATTCGAACATTGCCCCGAATATCGCGATGCTTCGAAGCCGCTCGAGCGTCATTAATGGGATTTCAACGGGGCTGCACAGACCCATACGCGATTTCAGGACAATAACGGTTACGGTTACGATAATGGGTAGCGATAACGACGACAGAAATAGCGACAGCTCTATTTTTGTCGAGCTCGCGACGCAATATCGCTCTAATCGCGTCAATATCGCGCAACTTGGGGACGATGAACGATGTATCAGAGTCAGCACTGTAACTAGATTAGGTTCAAATCTGAGAATGTCTAATTCAATATTTCGTTTTATTTTAAAGACGAATTTTATTATTATTTGATGTTTGATTTCGTGATGTTTCGAGGTACTAATTGGTAGAAAAATTAATGAATGGTGTTTATTAGTACACGATATTTAGGCATGATAGACAGTTTACGACAGTCAGCACCGCAATTCAATAAATGTAATTCAAATAAAATATTTTTACTGTCTAATATAAAGACAGCTAATTTTGTAAATTCTATTTTATATACAAATTTTAATATTGTTTGATGTTTCAAACTGAGTGGAGTACAGATTGACAGCAAAAGCTACATTTTATTGATATGCGACATTTATCTCTAATCTATGAGAATGCAATTTGATCATTGAAACTATTCTTGTTACAAATCTGAAACTATCTAATTAAACATTTTATTTTATACAATCGTTTAATTTTATATATTTTATATCGGTGCTACTCGATGGCTATCGGTAGAAAAACATTTAACTATTTCGGCTGCTTAATAACAGTTAAAAAGTTCGCCGTACAATGTGAAACACGACAAATGTTATTGTTATCGCGGTGTTTTGAAGCGAGCGAAATACAAATTGGTAGCAAAAGCGAAACTTTGAAGTGGTGCTCGTTGCGCCTGGAAGGTGCCAGCAAACAGCTGCAATCGAGGTTGATCTACGTAGCACAGAAGCGTAATTTCGAACGCGTTCGACGAGCTTTGGAAAAAGAAACGTGTCGCCCGTAAGTTACAGCTGACTCTCGAGACCGATCGAACTCGTTTCAAGAGCGAAAAGCATCGGTGGGAATGAAATTTGTGCTTGGTCCCGTCGCAACGGCAAATATTTAAAGATTAAAAGGTCGACGAGCATTTATTGTCGGGGGTGTAAAGTGACCCGATGCAAGTGACGGCGAGCAATTACCGGCGTCAAATGTTTGCGCGGGTAGATAGTTTAATAACGACACAGTCACTTTATAATGCACAGCTAATGAAAATATTCTTCGGTCCTTTGTTCTCCAGTCTACGCAAGATTAATTCAAAAGTTTCGCGACTCGAGAAATTTCTTCTCTACTGTCACGCGGGAAAATTCCTTAGCTTGGAGTATTTCGTTCCTTTTTTATTTAGTTTGAAATTTTAATACAAGATAGCGAGGCACAGTATTAAGATTTCAGTTACTATGCTTTATAGTAACGTGTATGATAAATTATATTCTAAATTTCTTAGATAGCAGTATCTCTCTTTTTTACTTGTTTCTTAAGTATTTCATCTTAAATTGAGAAAATTAGTAATCGAGTCTTTAGTTATATGTTCATAACATTTAGCTGCAATTCAAGGTGGCGAGAGTAATAACCGAGACTTCAATCACCGTGCATTTTGCGACTGTGTATGGTAAACTAAACTGTATACTAGTTAACAAGCTGCAACTTCCAACACATGGGGCGGGAAATTATCTAAGCTACGTCTAGTAGTCTAATATCGATTCGCCATGGTTTCCGAAAATTAATAATTGCCATCTATCGACAAGTATGCGGCAGCAACAGCTGCTGAGGCTAATATCGAATTAGCAAGGAGCCTTGAATGGAACGGAGGAACAAGAATTTTCGGAAGGTTGTCCATGTTCCATCGACCACAGGTGGCAATTTTATTTATCAAAAGATAGACGACATCGTGGAATTTCTTTGTTGTTGATGCCGAATCGCGAGAATTGATCGCCGTGCCTCGAAGAAATAAGTCAGCAGGTTTCGTCTCAGACCACCTCGCGGCATTATGAAAGCAGAATGATAATATCTTCGGGGGTTGTAAGCTCAAGGGGCTGGAATCGTTACGGCGTTGCGTGCGGTAAATAGATAAATGTCGACTTGAAGTGCATGAAACGGCACGGCGAAGATAGGGCGCGCCGAATCGAGAAAATGTATTACCACGGAAATAATTTGCATTTAGATCCCTCGATATTTCAAACCAGAGACCCGCGTCCCACTGAGTTTTGTAACTCTTGTGAAAATTCCATGCTTCAACGTTACCACGAATTATTTTCTACTCGCGATAGAGAAACTATTTTATAGTTGATTTGGAACTGAGAAATTTTGTTTATTTCTTATGGCATGTCAGGATCGTTGATTCATGAGCAATAATAGCTTTAATTCTATTACCTGATCTTTCAATTTTTCACGTATCAATCTTTAGTTTCAACTGAATGGTTTAAAAAATCATTAATGGTAGGTTTAGAGTTTCTTCTTGTATCTCAATAGCTATTAACATAACATAAACCCATAAAATCTAGAGCGAGCAACAAATAGCGTTGCCTTGTGTTTTGCCTAATTCGGATAACGTGTGAATCGTTTTAGTATTTTGAAGGAGGTCAGTTATTTGTGATCTGCAAGAACAAACTCATACAGAGCGATGAAATAATATCCTTTCTACGTCCCAATTAATTCACACGAAATTAAGTCAATCATCTCGTATGAACCTAATGAAGAGGTCTTGAAAAAATTATGCCGAGTGCTCGTGACGAATTTAACGATATACTTTTGAATGTTTAACGATTTATTCAAAGATGACGAATTTAATGTGAAACGTTTCTCGTGTTTTCAGCGATCATTCCTGGATCGTACATCAGACACTATAGCGCCGTTTGGTACGACACGGCTGCTCTAAGGGAACATCGCAGTAGAAGTCGTCGTGACACTTCAGCTTCCGGGCATCCAGGAGACGCGACGCTGAATCTACGTCTTCACGCTCTCGACAGGTTCGTAAAACCACGTACCACTCTTGCTCCGAGTATATATGCAGGAAGAAAAAGAAATCCGCCAGTAATGGTAACGCGGTCAACAGGGGAATGAGAAACAGGTGGGAGGGGGAAGTTTTATCGAGGAAAATTCCAGTTTCTCGCTGCCGTCAAAGGCGGAATAATCTATGGACGAACGGCCGTTTTACCTGCACGTGGTAACAGAGGAATATAAATTTTCATTTCGGCTCGACGTCAACGAACAAACATTGGCCGTGACGTATAAATGATCATGGCGTTAGGTAAACTCGGGCGAACTCGGGATTTTACTAAAAATCTAGAAAATATTCAAATTTCTTCCACGACAAAATGAGAATTAGTACGTTTAGTATTGTAGTACATTTAGTAGTACAGTAGATTATCGCTAAATTGATTCTTGTGGAATCGAGTGTATCACCGTTTAATCCAAAAATATATATCAATTATCATTCATCGGTTGTTAATAACAAAAAGTCACATATAATATTGTAGCTTATTAATATAACGAATAAATTGATCGTGCAAATATTTCGATTGCAAATCGTTGCAAAAAAATAATCAATATCTTGTAACTACCACATATATTTCTAGATCGGTTTCAAATCTTATCAATATAATCATGACAGTCGTGTTACACTGCTAATGAAACTTCAAAAGGTTTTATAGAACATATAATTTATAGAACATGGATATGAAAGTTATCTATGGCAACTGCGTACCCAATATGGCAATGTCGAATGTGGTATATGTAAAATGATTTTTCTGTAGGTCAATTGTTTACATCTCGATAAAAATGTAATCGATTAAAGTGGAACCAGATAATGGAGGTTCTACTAAATTCAATTTAAAATAGCAGGGCCGCGTGATCGTCGATCGTTATTTGTCTGAAAGAAAACGTAATTTTCTACTTGCCCGTACTTACATGAACATCGATTAAGAAAAGTTTCGCTGTTTCTAACGTGTTAGTGCCACGATGATTTTCTACGTGGCACCGAAGTAATACAAAGCAAATGCTAGTAGCTTAGCCCGTCACGTTGCAAAGAGGTAATTGTTTTGTGCACGTAGAAAGCACTTTCTTGTGAGAGCGCAACTTTCAGGACCTAGTTGGGCCAAAGAAGCCGAATCTTCTTACCAACCGAGACTTGTTTCATTATATTTTGTCCGGACCAACGCGACCGTCTGAAGTTGTGCGTGTAATTGAACGCGTCAGTAGTTGAAGCGAACCACTGCGGACGACAAAATAAAATATGGGCCAAAATGGTGGAATACACGTTTGGAAAGAAATCTTTGATATTTTGATGTATCACGGAAATGATTAATTTTATAGTTGTTACTATTTTATAGTAATCTTTCATTTATGCTATTTATATCAAGTAAAATTACACGATCGTTACGCAAATAAGATTTCGGTAAAAACGGTCAAAGTTAGTCAGATGCATAATATACCGTTTCATCCGATATAATCAATCTCGATCAATTGTTATATTCATGAACTCGTGTTTGATAACGATCACGACGATAAATTAGATAAAACAAGCGTTTAAATTATTGCTATTATATTATGCTTCGAATTAGCGTGATATGTACTTAGCGTGGCCGCAGTTGCATAATAAGTCACTCTATATGTTGGAATTGAATGGTATGTGGCGAGGAGAAATAAACGAGGCAATAGATGTACATAAAGAGGAAAACTTGAACAAATTTCCATAATTCAACAATTAAGCAAATTATAGCATCGAGGGTAGAGTACCATAGAAAATCAATTAGAAACACATTATAATGTAACAGTTGCCGAACGAATGGCATGACGTAATAGGTAGATGGATGTTTGGCCTCTTGTATATTCTCTACATATGGCAACTATCGTCAGCCTTATGTGACACTGGCTCGACACAGTAACCATATGCCTCGTTGAGCATCGTGATACACCGTCATTGTGTTGTCAGTGCCATCGACACGAGCCCTCTAAATCTCCGCGTTACACTCAAGAGATGCGACAGTTCTGTTTCAGTGTCGCTGAACCGTTCTCTGTTATGCGTGCTTTTGCCTTACCTTTTCTAAAATTTCCTATATACTGAAGATCACGGGGGGAAAATATGATTATCTAGCAGTTTTAAAATTTACTAGGTTGTCGTTCAATCCCACGTTACCAAAATTTCATCCTCTTTAAAATTTTCAAAATATTGCTCGTTTTAATATACAGACATATATGTACGATGTAAAAACACATTAAAGTCAGAAAATCAACAATCCTTTATTCCCTTTAATTCTTTTATCTCATAAATTCTCTTTCATTTATCCATTGATTCATCATTTTCACTGTTGGTTTCACTGTTTTTCCATTCCTCTCTGTATATTTGATTTCTTATCAAACCCATTCTTTACCTAACTCCGTGACATCGATTTTATTCTGCTCCCATCACTCGTCACACGTAGGGTAAAATAAATTCAGTTTTTTGACCTGTTAGTTTATTCTACTTCTTCCATTCACGATCGTCAATGCATCCGCGTCGGTTCCTTCTACTTCGTGATGGAATGGAAAATACTTGGTCGATACGAAGCAGAGTTCCCATTCGACTCGCGGATACCTAGCACTCGTGCGTCGATTCTCCTTTTGATTCAGCCTCGAAGATCGAGGGAAATCGCGTGCACGCTGGCCGAGACGCCACATCTCTAACCCTGAATATCTCTCTGCCCCCTTGAGGATGCACTCGCTGCCGCGGCACTAAATTTTCCTCGAAACACGAACGGTGGAACGTGGCGGGGAAAAAATACCGGCGGAAAGTGGCGGTGAAATTTATAAATGCTCGGTTCGGTCACGGATAACGCGCGAAGATAGTCTGGATATATAATGGAAGTGGTCGGTGTGTTGGTGAAGATGCTTTACGACGGAGCCTGTTTTTCGATTTATTGCGAGTTTTATCATTCGCTCGTCTTCCGATTCGAATACGGAAATGTTTAGAGGTTGATTCGTGGTATACCGCGTAGTTTACAGCTTTAATGGTCCATAATTTAGGACAGAATCAACTCGAGGGTCACTGGAAAACACTGGAACATACCGCTGAACGTATTTACCATTGTAACATTATATTATTCGAATACGATTCTGTTTGAGATATCGTGGCATACCACGGTGTTTACTGGCCGAGCAGAAAGCAAACCTGAAAGATTTTCTTCGCAAAACCTTTTTCGGGTTGCAAACTATAAAACTTCGTTTTTATTGCTTGATTCGGTTATGGAGGCCGATGGTGGGACGGTTTTACGATGGCCAGAGTATCAAACTCGAGGGAAAACAACTGAAATTCTTCCCGCGTCTCGATAAACCTAAGTAGAGGATAAATTCGAGAATTCTATGGCCTCGTATCTCTTCTGGCTGTCCTGACAAAACTCGACTATATCCGGAGATGATCAAACATGAACCTTTTTCTAATCAGGCAACGTATGGGCGCTAGTCGAATCCAAGATCTTTTTTTGCTTTGCTGACTAAATTGCGATTTACCGAGTGATATAAAAAATCTTGAATGTTCTAAGATAAATCGTTCATTAGCATTTAAAGAAGATTCGAAGCGATACCAACACTAGAAGTTTCTAAATATCTCATTGAATAACAATATTTTCGACGGGGAAACATAAATAATCGAGCAATTCTTTCTCGTTACACGTTATACATATACATATATTGGTGTAGTATAATTAGAAAGACGCAATAACGAATTATCAGACGGGAAGGTCGAGCTACTCGAAAAGGGTAAAACAGCTTTTCATGGTTAACTCGCTTTACAAAGGGGTAGATAAAGAGCGATTGTTATCGCTTGGACAATGGTATCGCGACGGGAACGTACCAGTTAGCGTTATTTTCGAGTTAAACCCAACCTGTTCCCAGGATTCACCCCATCGAATGGAGAGAGGGAGGGATGCAATTAAAATCAGCTACGTTGGCGTCGTCGAATCCCGGTTTCTTTTGTCGGCAGCCTCCGTTTAAGATTTAATTGGATTGTTCATTAATGAGTGATAATCGGACGGACCGTTGCAAATAAACTGGCGATACGCTTCCAATTAACCTTAATATCGATACTTATTGCTTTCGGGCCAATTACATCTTCTAATTGTAGAAATTCGGACGTGCCGATCGGCAAAAGGGCACCCCGGAGAGTGTACCAAAATCAATTCGAAATCGATTCGACTGAGGCAAACAGGGTAGACCACCTCTCTCCATGTGGGTTGTAGGTGCTGCGCGTGTTTCTACCTCGGTATCATGGACTAACGATTCTCTGCTTATTAAACTCTGTTTATCGAAATATCTTTTGCTACCGATGAGAGATTCTATTAAATTCTGTTTGTTCCTCTTACGTTTATTACATCTTTACTATATACTTACCAAATATATTTACATTCAATTTTCCTACTTTGCTAAGAACGATTGCTTCTTCTTCATTCCCATTAATAGTAGTATATGAAATGTAATAAACGAGAGAAATTTTTATTTTATTAACAAACCATTTCCATAATCATTAGTGTAAGTAAGGTGGGCAAGTTCAAGAATATTAATAAATCAGAGAAGTTGTTGATAGCATCGGAAAGAAAGTTTTGTAAAAGTGCAGTGCATATATTTAATCATGAAGTTATTATACGTTTTTTCAGTAGAAACATCCATAGTCAAGAAGAAATCAAAGATTTCAGTAGAAACGTCCAAAGTTAGTCAAACATATAAATATATCATTTTATGCAATATGGTCATGTCAATATAGTTGATTTCAGCTGATTTAGCTGAGACGTTGTTGCATACTTCACTTTTTGAAAAAATAGATTCAAGATAGAATCAAGTAAAAACGTATGGATAGACAGATAGGTGTATCGAAAAACATTAATCGGGAAGGTTGTTCATAGAATTCAGAAAGGAAGCTTTGGAAAAGTGTGGTAGAAGTATTTAATCCGGAAGTTATTATACTTTATTTTATTTTATACTTTATACATCTTACTTACTTACAATACTTACAATCGAGTGAATTTATCGGATGTATTAAGCGAACGAACTTCCAGTACAAATGTCTGATCTTAGTCACATATATAATTTTATGCAATTTTAACTAACTGTTATATTTATGAGTCTGTACTTGGTCTGTCACAACAAGGCAGCAGATTGGACGAGATAAACGTTTAAATTATTGCTAAAGTATTGTATTATTTTAATTCGCATAAGCAAATACTTAAACACTGGAATGAATAAGAAAGCTTGTTCGTATTATATAGAAATATTTAATCATACTGAATACATTGCTTATGTTAAGTGAAATTATCAATTCATTAAGCGAATAAGACTCCAATGGAAACGACTACAGTTTATCAGACACATAAATGTATCATTTTATAAGATTATTTATAAGATAAACAAAACAAACATTTAAATTATTACTAATATATTATATTTTAAATTAACACAATATATATACATATATATATTTAACCATTTGAATGAAGGAACAAGGAAGTGGACACGTCCAAGAGCATTAATCAGCTGGGGAAGGTCGTTCCACGAACGATAGCATAAAGCAATGGGTAAGGGAGGGCAAGAAATGGCTTTTACTTCCCGCGTTTTCCTCCGATGTGCGTGAAGCTATATACACGTGAACGTGTCCCTTTCGTGAATGTATGTTACGAGGCAAACGAGGTTGTCGTGGGTGGAGCGTGCATTACCCTTGCAACTAATCCCATTTCTCAATGGTACATGCATCACTCACCGCTCCTGACTAATCGTCCTTTCGAGGAGGCGAGCGTCGTTCTCGCGTAAATTGAGCAATAACGGGATAACGCGTGCCTCGACGATAATTCTCGTGCCACGATGCAGCCAACTGTAACCAGGAATTTCCATAAATATTCGCGTTTCTCAGACCATCTCTCTGTCGCTCAACCTTTCAAACTTATTTCAGACAGGGAGATCGCTTATATGGTGGGAAGCGTGTCTTTCTTCTTCTTTCTGTTTTCTTTTCTTTTTTTTGCAGAAAGGGCTTTTTTAGATTTAGTGTTAATATAACTCCTAAATTATCAGCAAAATGGTTATTGCCAAAATGAAGATGTTATACAAAACGAGGCGGGAAAAGTTTGAAAGAGTTTCGCTAAGCAGCACCGCAAAACATTGAAAGCACAGTGTCGTGGTTTCTTGTTAAGCATAAAGCAAATTTTATGTGAACCTTTAAATACGAAATTATAGTAGAAAGCCCGGAAATAGAGTCAAGTGGGAACGTGTAACGTATTCAATTTTTTATAATCTAAATGGACGAACTAAAATTTCATTACAGAACCGATGGCCGAATAAATCGATTAATATTCTCATAACGTTCGCTCGTTCTAATTCAATTTTGCATAAATATCGAACGACGTGGGATTAATTACCCTGCTAGCATTTAAACTTAAATTAATTGATAATCAATAGCCGATGGAATTATTAGGCAATTTGGTTCGTACGGAAGCCTGACAAAATTCAGGCTGCTCTAATTAATTCAAGCAAACGTTAATTCGCCGACGTATTATACCGTTTGATTTCTCTCGCGCGTTCCCATTCTAAACGCGATGTCTTTCACGAATCATAAATCAATTATCGGCAATATTATTAAACGGCCTCTAAGAGCTGGCTCGCTTTTATCTAGAAATTGTTGCTGGTAATTAGTACCAGACGAACGCTAATTAAGAAATACCAGCCATTGTCTGACTTCCTGTAACATCTGAAACTGCCGTCGTATCGTAATTAGAAACGTCGCGTTTCTAGGATATTTCGCTTTCCTCGAAAACGCGCGCGCACACGTGTACAATTCGTTCGGAGGTAGAATGTCACAGCACGTCCGATGCAAATCTGCACACGATATTGCTATCTGGCGAGTAATGCCGCGCAGATACGCACCCCGTATCCAAACTTTGGGAATAGTTGTTTCCTTCCCCGTCTAACGTGAACGTCGTTTGCATACTCGACCAATGGACGTCAGCATCTTCGCGAACCGCCTCCGTGTATTGTGTTCGGCACATGTGAATAATGTGCATCGACGTCGCTATTGTGTGCCCACTGCACGTACTATTGAGCGGTTCAGCTTCCGGTTCATCCAGATAGCATCCACTTTTAGTAGTTGCTCTTCAGTCTTTAACAATTCAGAGACTCTCTTCTGCTGGCGATCATTCGTTTGCATTTTATACAGCCGGAATTATAAATTAATAATATGCAGAAATATACAAAAATATAATTCATTTAATTTAAATGCCGAAGAAAAGGGATCATAAAGCCCTGGAAATCGAAACGTACTTGGGTTAAATAATGAAATTTCTAAATTCTCCAGAATAGAAATGTCACAGATCCATGTGTCTCTAACAGCTTATCATAGAAACTTAGTATTTAAGAAAATGTACATCTTTGATAAAAGCATTTGTTATGGAATTATATTTATCGTGATAATCGCGTCTAGAGAGATTGATAGAAATAGGAAAGACACTATCGATTATCGGTGGAAAGTTGGAGAAGCCTCGTGCAATTTTTATTTCACATAATGCATATCGTTGCGCTTTCGTATCAAACTTTTCTCTGCGTCTCCGTATATATCAATTTCAAAAGTTACTATGAACGTAGCAGTGAAATGTAAGGAGTCATGGATTTATGCGTTCGATATGTCAGCTGCCGGTGTTCGTTCAGCTGTTTGTCGCGAGCTACTGGGGGCGACAGAGTCTCATGTTTTCCGACAGGCAAACTTCTCCATGCATGGCTCCCTTAAGATTCACACAGTAATCTCACGTACCGACTTACATAATGCAACGACAAACTTGGCAATTACGCGAGGAGGAATCAGACGAAACTGTTGATTGCTGCTTTGCGGATGTACTACTCTGTCGAACACGCCGTATCTGTTGATGAAAATCAGTCTGACCCAGCTGCTTTCTCCTTATTTCTCAACATAACAGAGAAAGGACGATATTCGCGCATTGCTTGCATAGAACTTTACCAATTTCACAATTTTTAAATTGTGCATTGCTGAAATACGTTTGTGAACAATATTCCATTGGACAAAATTGTCCGTGGACAAAAAACCAATGTAATGGCATATTGTTATGGCAATTAATGTTTTTAAAAGGTCGAAGAAAGTGGCGGAAATGTATTGTGCAGAATTGGAAAATTGACTAGCGTAAGGAATACGGATCTGATTGATCATTTCTGATAGGCCTAATGCAATCATAAAGATACGCGTATTATCATATATGTAAATAAAACAATATAAAAACGCGCGACTGTGAGTGATAAGGGAGCGGTACCTCTCTTATCTTTGGGTCGTTGCGGTAGTCATTTTCCCAGCTCTGCACTATACATCCATATGTGAAAGAAAAAGAAGGGGCAAGGAAAGAAAGAGGGAAGAAGAAACGAATGAAGTAAGGGAGAAAGAAAGAAAATAAGGAAAATAAGGACGAAGGAAAGGGACGAAGAAAAGAGGGAAGAAATCCTTCAGAATTAATACTTAACTTAGTTCCTACTTTTATTATCAATTCATTATTTTGGGGATAAAATCAATCGACGTCTCTAAGAAACTCCTAATTTCAGTTCTGTGCTTTCCGTACTTCGAATCAAACCTCACACGTGTCTCAAGAGAATAAACGAAATTAATGTTTAATTCTAATATCCATTTTACCCTCATTCCATATATTTAAAACCGACTCAGCGAAAGAAATTGAGTCTCGATCATGAAATAAATGGCACGGTAAAATTGTTTACGGCTTCCAATACTCTGCTCTCCGAACAGCAGTTTTCGCGTTGCATTAACGTTTATGCAATATGATTACTGTTGAGTAACTTCTATGAGAGTTAGCGTACAGCACATAGCGCGACAGTGAATCGTTTACGCACGTTATAGAACGTTGTAATCCGCTTCCTTATTTTCTGCTTCTTTTTTGCGGTTCTCGTTATTACACAGAAAAGAGGATATTATGCTGTCTTTTCTTTCGTCGCGAAACAATTGCTGGGGAATTGCGTTTCGAAGCGGCGACGCGTTGAAGAGATCGCGTCTCAACGACCGTAGGATAGTTTTATTAAAAAAAAAAGATTTAATCCGTTGATTGGTTGGTTCGTTTTCCATTCGCTACTAAATATTCCAGTTTTTGTGCTCGTTCAACTGTTAGAATTTGTTGTCTAATTGTAAGCTAAGTGATGGCTGGTATTTGGTTAATGACTGGCACAAATTATTTTAACGAGATTTGTTTCATAGCCAAGTCACTTGTGCGAGTACAACGAACTAGTTAACTCATTTTAACTAAAATTGTTGGCTAATGAGTTCCTCTGGCACGATGGTCAGTTCGTATACGTGAAAATTCAAGCAATCGAGAACGTTGTTTGAACAGTTACATTCGTTCTGACTATTTCATCGTTTCTTTAATGGGACGAGTCTCGAATTAGCTTCTCAATCGTGTAAATCAGTGTTGCTCGTTCCGCTTAAACGGTACTGGCTTGAAAAAACTATTTTTCCAAGGAAGAAACGAGGTTCCAAAGGCGAGCGGTATTTCTTGAAGAAACAGCGGGGCTGCGCATGTTTCAAGCAGTTTTTCCATCCAGCTAAAGTCTCTTCTTGCGTCTCGGCCTCGGTCCATTATGGAAATTCATTAAATCCCAGCCATTCGAATTCGTCGCTCCCTCTGAATGTAAATTTTCAACCTACCAATTCCGTAATTACTTTCGCATAATGGGCATTTATATGTATTACGCATTTGCAGGAATGTTAAATCTTCGACGTTCGCTCGTATAAATATGTATGATTCTTTTTTCCTGCTATTACACGCTTTTAACGGGGTTTACATATAGAGTAACGAACATTATCGTCTTCGTTGGTTGCATAACAATTTACCGCGAAGAGCATTAAGGACGATGTCGAAATTTTTTACGCGCATATCCACGCTTACCAGCGAGGCAGACCGTATCTAAATCACGCGTTACATCGTGTGAAATGATTATTGGTACAGCGATATGGTAATTAACGTGTCGCTGTAATTTAATTAATGCTCCCTGTAGTACACGATAACATTACCAATTTGGTTGCATTAGCTACCCTCTGACATCGTGATATTAGTTGCTAAAAGTATGACGGTCGAGCGCGCTTCAATTTACGTTATTTCGTATACAAAACAATCAGCTATTAACTTGCTGCATAAATTGGTTAAAAATGAACTCTCTAACGAATCGTTGTGCATTTACATATAATACTTCCGTTCTTCGTTTTCCGCTTTCTTCCTCCGTTACCTTTCGACTTTACGAGTTTACATTGTTTTCCCGAGAAGTCAGATCGAAGTTTATCTTCTTACACGCGATCCAGGTCAAACAGAGAAACTTTTCAGAATAGAGCAGCTCCTCTGAACTCGAACGGAAACCACAAGGGCTTGGTCCTCGATCTAGAAATTACGTCTTCGGTTAAAAGACACCCCCATTCGTTATCTTGAAAATGATATTTTTCTCATTTCCATCGTATACAGTACATGTGTAGTACATATATATATATAGTAATATAGTATGTATAGTTATAGTAAGACTGTTATAGGAGAGAGTTATTCCAATCATGTAAGCTTCGATATTTAAAAATTCAATCTGGAACTTTGCACGGAATAATCAAACTTGTTGTATACTAGACATCGGTCGTTCTTAATGTAATAACGAAAGATATTAAGGATGTATCTTGCTTTTTATCACGTCTCTACCAACGAGACAAACAGTCGGTTTTCAAATATAGGTCGCTTAATAAATATTCATAGAATTACAAGCTGAATTACTTGGCCTGACTCAAATATGAGATTGAAATAACGCTATTTTACCTTAACTTTCTTTAACGTGAGAAACAAAGCCTGTCGTGTTCGATGAAAAGCATCGACGACTCCGTGCGATCACGAAATTACCAGGTTTCATCAATCTTTCCGCCCCGCGTAGGAGATAAAGCCGTGCACACAGGGGAAAAGCGTTCGACAGTCGATAACCACTTCATCAGCGCGAATTAATCCTGCACGCGTTGCTTTCAATGTCTCATTAGGTACATTATCACGGTGACATCCGCGTGCACAAACGCGAGCCAGCTTTCTCCATGATGAATGATTGAAATCAGCGGAACGTTAACTATGAAAGGAGAGCGGACCTCGATCGATAGACTATCGTGGGCTTAGACAATAATTAGGTGAAAACATCGACCCCTCCCGATCGGATTATCGATTGTACGAGAGCATGGTCGCGTGTAAACCTCGCGCACGACTAGCTCGAACACGTAAGGGACTGGTTGCAACGTAATATGTGGCCCTCGTTGCGTTACATCGCGCGATTATTATGTGACACACCTGTCCCGTGAAGTTTAGTTCCCCTTGTCGCAGTGTTTCTCAGTCTAAATGCCTAGAAGCATTTGGTATTAAACTCCGAGATACGCGATCATTCCATAAGTAATTTACATATCTAACTTAAACTTAAGGCACGAACGTCTGTGAATATGTGTAACTTTAAACGAATGAAGTTTACTTCTTTCATTGAATGATAATGTATTATCTTAGCCTCCTTGCGCTATTGAATTAACATTATTAGTGAAATTTTACAAGTTATCAATACTAATAAATACCTTTGCACAATGGTAACAAGTTTGTTAATCAAACAAATTACATGTTCCCTTAATACCCTATATGATAAACAATTAGTTGTAACTTGTCAATTTACTAATACTATTAGTTGGTAAAAATTGTTGTATAAGGGAGTCTTTCAATTGTTTGATAATCTTTGAATTTCACTTTTCAAAAAATTATTAAAATTCAAAATATAAAAAAATAGGGAATGAAATTACTTACGGCACGACCTGATATAAATTGAATGGAAATTTTTTAACGAAGTACGAGAAAAACCTGAATTTTGCGAAATCGTTGTTACATTACTTTTTACTGATTTATTTTCGAGGAAGTAAAAATGGGAGAAATGGGGTTAATCAGAATAATTGGAAATCGACTGAGAATCGACTAGCTGATGAAAAGCCGACCTATCGAGTGTTGTGCGTAAAGTCAATTCATAGCTAGCAAACGAAGACTATTATTATATCTATTATTGCTACGTTATATATTTTACTCTGTCCTCTCCTTGCAAAACCAATATTGCACCTCACAGGGGCGAGCTGCGTTTGTAATTCATCGTTCCGAATCTAATAAATCGAGTTGAATTATATTTACAATACTGGTGTATCTCGATTTCGTGAAAACATCATATGTCGATGAACGTTTGTTACCGAAAGAAAAATATGATCGAATATCTATTCGTTTAAATTATTTTTATGTCGTTTATTTTGGATTGAAGCATTTATCGCCGATCGTGGTATCCATTTTGAACTACATACAGCGCATAGTTTATTCGATTATTACGTGAAAACATTATTTTTTACTCGTCAAAGGTGTAACGTTTAGATGTTTTAACGAAGCGGTAAGTTGCGCGGAATGTATTGTGCGCTAATATCTAATAATCGATTGTTCATGCATTTACGTAGAAATTATTATACAACGAACACATAATTTATGCGAGTTCTACATGTAATCTATTTTCTGACATATAAGAAAGTTTTATTAGGTTATGATGAAATTTTAGATTGAAATAACTAGATAATTTACTTGCTCATGTAATAATAGACAAACTTGATTGCTACACGTATGAGTATAAATTACCAGAAATTGGTACCAGATGAAAGAAAATTAACTTTTATCCTTCAATTATGTGTAATCTGATCTTCTCTCTGTTCCAGGGTCTTTAAGATGAGGCTTACGAGGGATACGAGCTTATTCGATGAAAACGTGGTCTTCGAGGGATCAAATGGTCGACAAATTGCGTTCGATCCATTGCACGCCTACAGCGGAACCCTTGAGGGTAAGTGGGCAACGAGTTTGTTAGAATTTTTTTAGTGGAAAAGGGGCATCGCGAGCGAACAGGCACGATCGGTAATAGCACAGAGGTAATCCATTAAAACGAAACGCGCTTGAATGTGAACATTAAGCGAAATCGGTGTAAAATAAAACGGGAGAGCCTGGCATTTGATTTCCAGCATTTTTGAAGAGCCCGGTTCATTATGCTGAAATTGTCAGAACTGCGCGGTTCTCGATGTCAAAGTAAAAGAAAATAATAATCGCGCGGTCCTCGCGTTTGCTTGAAATTACATACATTACCACTCGGCGAAATATTCCTCACAGTAAGGGATAAAAAACAATCTCTCAACTTTCATTTAGTTTAAAGGTGAACAATTTTTGTTACCGTGGCAACTCGTTGCCGTAATTCAATTATCCATTCGCTGATTACCGTGGATATTTCAACTCGGACTACTTTCAAACGTTTGCGGTTCATTTTCCTCGGAATTTTTTCTCGCATTTTTCATATATTTAAGCGTACTAAAAAAAAAGAAAAAAAAAGAAAAAGAAAGAAGAGAGAAAAAGAGAAGGGAAACGAAGAAAAAAATGTATTATAGAAGAAAATACAGTGTACGATAACCAACAAGGGATCGAGCTTTGAACCGGACGCATCCAAGGAGAAATTCACGCGCTGACTCTAATGAAAGCACTTCGCGCTTATTTCTGAATCTTCTAGTCGGCGGATGGAGGAAAAAAGAGGCGAATTCCGGTTGGTCGGTGGTGAAAGAGCCACTAGACGATTCCCTTTCTTTCTTAACCAAGATCCTGCCAGTGAAATTAAAATGCAGACGTGAATCGATTCGCTATAGTCTGGCCGGAGTTTTCGACCGGTTTTCCCCAACGAAATATCGCGACGATATTAAGCTGTATATATACTGGCCTGTTCGCGAGGATTCATCGTGAGTGTCGGTCAAATAGATCGATAGATAGTTGGGAACTATTCTCGTCTCTGGGGAGGTTAAAAATTCCTCTAAAAAATACTGCAAACAGTTACTGGATGAATAATCGAAATTAAAGCGCCCAAAGATATTTGACCAAAATATTCTCGTTCGTCACATATTTTCGCCGGCATGTTTTTTCATTTTCGATTAACGTAGCACGAGCGTCCACAAGAGCAACCTGCAATATTTTTTAATACAATGCAGCGTCAGTTGTCACGAACAGATGGCACACAGCATCGAGATTCGAGTCACGTGGACGTTTCTCGCGCGTGTTATTCGATTACATCAATTTTAAAGCCCCTCTCTCTCTTGCTCCTCCTTTACGGACGCACGGACGACGCGTAACGAAATTTCAATAACGTGTAACATAATTACACGCGCGACCATTTGAATATCGAAATCGCTGGCGAAAAGCACGGCCGATTCGTCCGTGTTCCACGTTTCGTTGGAACTTTGAACTCACCGAAAGCGTGATAAATTCTGTAATAAATTCTCGAGAAAATTTGTGGCCATTGAATTTCATCGCGACGACTTATCCCTTTCTGTCATTTTTTTTCCTCGCGGCCTATCGTTCCTCCACATCCCTTCCAATTTCTCGTTTTACGCCGCGGGACTCTCTTTTTCGTTCTCGCCTTGCTCTTTGTTTATTCTATTCTCCCTCTCCTCCTCTCGCTCTGTCGCTCTTCATCTTTTTTTTATTTCGCGTATCTTTCTGTTTGCTTCTATTTCATACTTCTTTTCCTGCCCCTCTACACCTCTGCTTGTCCCTCTTTTTTGCGTTTGTTACCTCTCTCGTGGCAACGATACAGCAAGCCAAGTGGGTTATTGGATGGTTTCCAATATGCCGGCTCGCTCGACCACTGCGGTACTTTATGCGCCCTCGTATCATTTCCACGGTTTTTACGAGGTGACGTTGCTCCTGGCCAGAGTGGCTCGTTGACAAGCCTGGGTAATTTTTAAGAAATTTTTAGACACCGAGTGCTACTAACAAGCTTAACATACTTGAATGGGGATAAAAGTGGAATCCTTTAAATATGATTGTCATCGATAAACGAAACAAACATTTAATGAGGCAGCGTCGCTGTCAATTAACGATATTGAAATTTTTATTCAGTTTGAGTTTGAGTCTAAATTATATTTTGACAATCCATTTATGTATCTACCTTATTTAAAAAAATTGAATGAACTTATTACTGAACCTAATAGAAGATAAGAACAACGAATGGACTCAATTTCTCTGAATTTTCTATTACTTATGATTAGCAACTAGAGTTTATACATAAAATAACGTACTTTTATAATTTTATCACTTTCTGTAAAGTACGATATTTAGAAGAGTGACTTGTGAAATTTTGAGTATTGGATAACCATTTATTGCAGTTTACGATAATGTGCTACATCGGCGACTCCAAATTAACGTGAATTAATGTTCTTGCAGTACTATATTCGGAATAATATCAGGATAATAAAACCAATGAAAAGGAACTACGGTCGTGCCCTGTATAGGGTACTTGTCTTCGAATAAATTGGCTCAGGTTCGATTTCAGAGAGAGAGAGGCAGTGTGTGTGTATTTTTGTTTTTTGCGAATTTCACGTATTTAATTCGATCCTCTCTCCGTGCAGAGTTTTTCCAAACTGAGAAAACCAACAATTATTTTCTATTAGGAAGAAAGAATAAAATGATTTCATAAATAAATATCCTAAAAATGAAGATGCACGTATTTCCGAATAAAATGTCGTTATACGACTGTGATAAATATAGCTTACATGTGTTAAATAATACTTAAATAATATAACAGTGTAACAAAACTGGTCGGTAGAAATTTAAAAAAATTCAATCAAAATGTCCGTGTCAAAGAAATCCAAAAACTGAACAACTGAGAATACAGAATATACATAAAAAAAAAAGTGGCTAAAAATCTTCTACAGCAGTCGAACAAATATGGAATTAAAAACATAAAAATACGAATTGGTCGTTTTTTAAATACGTTATTTAATCTGTCACTTATGGCGCAAAATACTGTGTGCATATAATAAATAAAATTGACAGTTCTATTAACTATTAACTACTAAGCTAATAAGCGTTTTAATACATCTATGAACAACTAATTCAATAACATTATTATAATGAAATGTATAGAATATTGATATCTGGAACACTGTGATGTCCAATTAATAAGTCACCATACGTACAGAAAGTAGGAAATTAAATAAAGGGGTGCAGTGGTTGATTCGATTTAGAATGTTGCAGTCGCGTGTAAACACGTGTGCGGAAGTCAAATAGCGAGTACGGGCGGCTAATATGAGCACTCAAAATTCAATGTAACAGTGTAAACCTAAGCAAACGAAGCATCGAGCTTTAACAGGGCCTGGCATAAAAGCAAGTACACTCGCTGAAGGAGTAAATCGAGTTGAAAATCCGAAACTTTGTGAAGTCCCTTCCTCGTTGGCGTCTCAAAACTCCTCCCTTTTAGCAACAGGACCGTCTGCATGCGTCATACTGTGTTTCTGTGTGCTTCTTTCTCCCTATACATGTAAAAACCTGCACCATGGTCCCGAGTCCCGAGTACACGTTTACACCTATGTTTATGGCTACCTTACACGGACAAACGTTATCACAGGTTGCCCTTAGGACTGTATCCATACCGAAATACAACAAAAGTCCGTCTCCGTTCCCTTTATACACTTTTCGACAAATATAAAATTTAAAAACTCGTATTCTTTCCGGGTCACCGGTGCCGCGCACGTAACGCCGCGTTTTCCACGCTAAAAGCGTGAAAATTGAAAGACGCAGATCTAAATTTCATCGGCGCGTAAATTTTTTGCCGAACGGCAAAAGAGAGAAAAACGCGGAAAACGAGAAATTCTTCCGCGCTTGCTTTGTAAAGCGAATTTTTCGCTCGTTCGTTGTTTAAAAAAATTTTACTTTCGTGAACGGTTATAGTTGCACGTAACCACTTCTGTTTTTAATTCAACTCGATGTAAAACAATGACATTGTAGTCAATCGACGATTTGTTGTAAAGTGGAAATTGCATAATAACGCGACGATACCTCGGTTATACGGCAACTTCATAGAAGATAACGAAAATCCGTGTAAAGGATATAAATATTCATAGTCTGGGCGTAATGAATGTATCACCTCGGCGAGGGGCACGAGCACCGTGATTAAAAGTGCATTGCCACGACAAAAAATTGACGGGGAGATACATTTTTCTAATTAAAACTTGAAAGCGGCTGGTAATTTCTCTTGGATTTTATCCTAATGTACTATTTGAAATAGCCAAGCCGGGAGTGAAACATTCGAGATTTAGCTCTTGAGACATTATGTCATCGTTTTAACGATATTAACGTGTATTTAAGTGAGAGTTGGAAACGGAGACGAAAATATTTCTCTCTGCCTGAGTCGAAATCAAGAAAGTCCTGTGTCAGAAATGCGTCTTTTGCGCTCATGAGAGCTTTAAAACGACAAAAATATTCAAGAATCAAGGTATTTTTACCAAACTGTTATTTAGAATGACGCGAGGAAGGATTCGATGTTAATTTCGTATTAATTTTAACGCTTTCATAGACGCCTGGTTTTCGATATCGATGAAAACACAGTGTTCCGGTATTAAGAGAATAGGACCGCGTTTACTCGATCCCGTTATTTATTAACTATTCGTTATTAATTAAGCTCGTTGCGCGTGTATACAATCAATCACGGAATTACAACACCAGCCATGATTCATTTCTATTTAATGCGTTTAATTATGTTCGATTCGCTAAAACACGAAATGTTTTCCAAATATTAAAACCATCATCGCTATGAGAAATGTATATTAATTTTGCACTGGCTGCGTGTAAACAAACTTGAATTACACGATACATTTAGCACATCGTAACGTTTCGTCACTATATGATAAAACGCCATTAATTTTGCCATTCATTAACCTACGTTTCACCTATCTTGGATTAAAAGATTGACATCAAAACGAATGTATCTGAATATAAAAGAGACTAGACCGGAAATAGAAGCGTGAACTGAATCCAAACACGGACGAACCACTAAATCGGTGAAGCTTCGTGACAGCTCGTCGAAAGGAGTTTCTGAATTTATTAGGATTCCTATCTTTTAAAATTCGCGAATAACAAGCCTGAAAAGAGGGAAACAAAGTTTCAATTTAAGCGAGTTGTTTGCACGCTAATCCCCGATTAGCTCAGTCATCGGTCCACTGTCTAATAAAAGGCAGTCGTCCGTCATCCGCTCTTCATAATCCTCTCGTAAATTAGCATCGAAACGACAACTTCTCCGGAAATACGGATGAAACCAGGAATCTTTAGACGAACGACGATCGTACAATGACGTTTTCTTCGTTCATCGGCGCTAGAGCGCTAAATGGCTATTTTGCAATCTCCTTGGATGCTTCCCGCGGTGTTCGACAGAAGGGGCGGGGATATTTTTAATCATCTAAGAGTCACGAGGCAGCCGAGAAGAAAAGAAAAGGAAACGTCCGCATAGAGAGGGGAAACGTCACTTACGAGGAATTGCAATTTTCTTTAAAGACGTCGAAAGATGAGGAAACCACCCCTACGATCACCACCCTCGCCACCATCGGTGTCGAGCGAATTCAACGCCGTTGTGCACATCTCTACCGAACCATTCGTCGAAAGCAATTTCCATCTACGAATAGTTTTCATCGACTGCCATCCAAACTCTATGACTTAGATTCGTGGCTTGGAACTTTCTGTTCTCACCGCGTTTGTCATGCAGTCTGCTAAGGTTGTCTCCCGTTTCCAAATATTGCACGTTGTTGGAGGACTGTTCTCTATAGCATATTCTAGTATATACGATATTGTCTACACGATATCGTGTATATGCCGTTGGATGTTGAAACTCTGTGTGAATATTGTATTTAAACCTTGTGCCGTGTTAAAACTCTAATGTACTATTACCAGCTATCTGTGAGAAAAGCAGTCTGTAGTATCATCTTTTCCTTTATGTCCTTAACGCGACGTTTCTGTGGGGGAGTGGTAATGTATTACTCTTAAAGCGTATGAGATTTATGACAGGATACTTGTTACTGAAGCGTGGAAAAGTAAAAGCTACAAATGCTATCTAAATCCGCTACAAACTCTTTAAATCATATACCACCTCAACGTTGGTAAACGAATGGCCGAAAAGCTAAAATCTGTTTTTAAAAATAATAATTTCCTTTGAACATGTCATAAACCTGGCCAACGTCCAACACAGTCGATGGATAAATGCAGGAACGGTTATTCCGTGGCTGACAGGATCGCCTCTCTGTTTAAGGAAAGCAAACACTATGGTGGTAATTGGAACACGATGGGAGTACCTTCCGCTTTCTAGCTGGTCCCTATCTATACCCGTAACGAAGGGATGAGTAGGTGGCTTCGCTTTACCGAGACATCTCGTTAGAAACGACGCGTCTTAATTATGTTGTCGACCTGCTGGATTAGGTTTTCTGACAGAATCCTGGCGTGGAGAATTGTCTAGAGGCGTGTAGTCACCGTCGTGTCGGGGATTTAACGTCCACGAACTCCGAAGGCGGTGACTTACTCACCTTTGGTGCTACATGATTCCCTCTTCGTATAAGCGTACCATTACAATCCAAGTCTCTTGAAATTCAGAGTTGTTCGAAGTGGAAATAGAATCGCTAAATTCTCATTCTAAAATATAATACAACGGATAATAATACAAGTAATTTGAAGCGTTTTTTTTTTTTCAAAGAACTTGTCTCACAACCGCCGAAAAGTTTTATGACACATTATATACTTCAAAAAGATTCAGTATTTAAGATATGGATTATGAACTTCAAATTAAATGCTAACAGCAATTGGATCAATTATTAAATATCGTTTCCACGTAGAATACTTTATGATGAGAGTGTCGTAGTCGAACTTGTACTCCGACATCGTTAAGACAAAGGAGTGAAGATGTGCGGAAATTGCGGCAATCTCTACGATTTAATCGTCCAGCCTAGTCGAAATTGTCTATTTATAATTATCAGAGAGACAAAGACAGGACAGCGGTGGGTGGAGAGGAGGCAGGGCGCACGATACCTTTGAGGGCTGTATGTCTCTTTCGTTATGAATGAATCCGGCAATGAGTTGGCACGGTACCAAAGGATTTCCAGGTGGCCGCGAAATTAAGCTCGACCCCGGGCTGGAATCCTCGACTGCAATCTATGCTTCACTGAATTTACTGTCCTCTACTTCCACGACCCGTAGACGACATCCACCCCGTTTCACCCTCTCCGTCGCCCACCGCAACCACCGTGACAACCCCTCCCTTCCGATGTTCCAGCCCACGCTCAGCCACACGGGGGTCTCCTGGAAGCGTCGTTCCTAACCGTCGTCTCGAAGTAAGTCCTGCCAGCTGCTACCAGGATGATTACTTCTTCATATTTTACGCTCCGCCGACCGCCACCTCTCATCATCTTGTTCGCCATGCTCTCGCGGAGTTTGCCCGTACGCTCGCCAACGTAGAGGGGTCAAGTCGCTTCTTCCACCACAGCAATCCACTCTGCCGGTTACTCCTCGGCCCAGCGGTAAAAGAGCTATCCCCCTTCTCCGGACCCTTCTATCTAGAGATGAAAATTTAATCAGGACCGATATCAGAATGCGAAATGAGACAGAGATTCTTTAGGATAATTTGTGATTGAAACTTTTTAGAATGGCCATATATTAAGAGCTTAGAAACCAATAAGTGTTTCATTGATAAATTTTTAGACATTTGTAGGAGATTCAAAGGTACAAAAATGCGAAGGATACGCGTAAAGTGGAGATATATGTAAAATATTGAATATACAGCTCTTTGTTAAAGATCTGGTAGGTGAAACGTTCACTCTCTAAGTTCTTCTTCTCTAATTCTTTAATGTATACAGTCCATTCAACGTAATTCGCCTATATACGTGAAATAAAGCAGCAGAAATTAGCAACAGGAGAAGGGAGAGGACGCAGGTAATATAGGAACGCGTGTAGACAGATCTCGCTTTATTTCGTGTTTTATTTTAGGTACACGTAATGTAGAAGAATTTAAGTATTCGTATAAGTACCAAGAACAGCTCTTCTTAAAATATTTAACAAGGGATTGTATTTTTTTATTTCTTTAATATATTTATTAAAAATGATTTGTCATGCAAATACCTTTTTAATATCAAAACCTTCACAGTTTAGCCACTATATTATAATGATTAAATGAATATGAATGTAAATGTGAATGAAGTGACACAGGTTATTTTTAATAAGAGATTAATTTGCATATTACATCTAGTTTGATACCTGATATTCGCTTCTTATTTTATCGACCACCAAATATTTTAAAAGAACGTGTCGTTTTATCTGATCTTAAATAAAAATTGCCAAGTAGAACCATCGTTCAGTTTGTCTCAGGTATTGACATTTACAGTGACAAAGCAGCAGAAGATTACGAGGATGGAATCGAAAACCGAATGTTCTAATCAAGTTAATGCGTATTTTCCTCGCGTCCACGGTACGCCGAATTACAGCCAGAATTTCGTTGCACGTCTACAGACTACCTCAGCTTTCCGTACTCCATCAGTCTTTGATGTCGAAGCGAATGGCGTGCCTCGACTTTCGACGCTTTAAATTTCCAAGCTGTAGCCAGAGACAATTCTGCGACCGTTCTGCCAAATTCGATCTTAGGTTTCCACAATTCGACGATTACACGGTGAATAACCGTGGTCCGAAATACGAAACACCAGAACCTTTAGCACTTTGCGATCGATTTGACAGCGCATAAAAGCTCCATCGGAGCGTTAACAAGCGAGCGTTTCGCATAATAATCTTTTGTGCGGCGTCCATCGTCTACATCATGCTAGTAATGCATTGGAAATTAGTCACTCCCGCGTAGATTACTTATTGATTGAACTTGGGTTACGGAATCAATCTTTAAAGGAAGTTGTAAGTCGAGCACAAATGACGTTTAATAAAGCGAAACAGCCGTCGAGTAGCATATACTTTCCACCAACCTTAAATGTTCATGAAAACTTTCGTAAATGTTCTTCTCCATATTGAGAAGTTAAGAAGCAATTTTAATTTTGTTAACTTCGTCTCAACTACGTGTTTCTTCTTAATTAAAATGGAATAGGATGCGTTCAAAAATTTCGTATAAAAATCTGAAACTCGTTCGCAGTCGCGAAATAATTAAAAACCTTCAAAGAAATCCATTTGAATATAAGAAAAGCTCGAGCGTCTAAAATAATCTTCGAGATTGAAAATTGGTTTCGGCGAATTAGCTTCGCATTTAAAAACCGTGAAAGTAATTTACGGACTCTTGATACACACGATAATTGTTTTCGAAGAAATATTTGGTTTGAGAATGAAGGAAGTGCAGAAAAGCACGGGGTAAGGAGAAGCACGGGTCGCGGCGGAAACGAATTTCTTCGTCTTGAAGGAGGAGGATGTAACAGCTGGTGGTAACAGGATAATTACTTCTTAGCATTTCACGGCTCGCCGAATCTCAGGCACATTATGCACCCGTGCTGAAAAGCTCCTTGGCCGTTTTCAAGAACTCGTGATTCTTGGCTCGTGAAAAACTTCCTCCTCTTTCTCCTTCCTCGTCTCGCTTATCCACCGCCACGGTTCGGTGATTACCGACCAACTATTCGTCATTTTTCTTCAACGAGGAAATACGTTTCTCTAACTTGGCTCTACGGTTGTACATTGATTAACAAACTCGCGCAACCGGCGACTCCCGTTTCTCCCAAACGTGGAAAATGAGAAATATTTTCCCTCGTAAAGATTAAAACCTCAAACGATAAAAAGATTTTTCCTGTAGAAGATGTTTCGTTAATGAAAATATCATTGGTATTTTCGCCGTTAATAATGAACAAATATCGATCGTTCGGAGAAAAGGCAACAGGAGCTTCGGAAAGACAGACACCATCAAATAAACGGCGAGTTTAATCGAACGACAACAGAGACGACGCGCACACGTACTTTGCACACCGTTCCGCTTTACCTTGGAGCAAACGCGTTCAATTCACTACCCTAATAATCGATAGCTTCTCCATGGGAACACACCAGCTCGAAGATTTACGGAGGCGCTTTGATTGCCAGTGATTAATTCTTTAAACGCAATCAACGGAGTGCTTCTAATTCTATGGCCCCATTGTTCCACGTTAATTGCATATCATTAGAAGGTGTGGTTCGTAAATCAACCAGGTTTTTCCTCCGTTAATTAACTATTCTTCGAATCGAGTTACTTGGGTTGTTGAACGTCATGGAAGCTGATTAAATTTTAATAGAACCAACGACATGAATCATAATATTATATGTAAGTCTTCTTTTAATTAGATTCGAAAGAAGCCGAGGAAAGCTGCACGAATACGAAGTTGAAACACAGTCCCATTATCTCCGCCATCGACTATGCGATCAACGCTGATTGAAATATATAGGCGGTCTGCCGCGCGAAATCACCGGTCCAAAAGAACGTTTGGTAATGCCACGCCGGTGCGAACAGATTGAAGGCGAAAAGGGTTAATAAGGGGCGTCGAAACAGAATCTCAACCTTACAACACAGCTTTAAGCGGTAACGATAAAAACGTACGAAGCGGTTCATATTCATTTGCCGCTTAATTGGAAATTTATGGCCACCGGGAATATATTACTCGGTTGTATGCCGAAACTGTCAGCCGTAACTTTCGCGGCAATGAACTCTAAGCGCGTATTGGCCTGCGCGATTCCTATGTCTTCTTAGACTAGTTACATAACTTTGATCGTGGTGAACATTTATTACGAAGGATACGAACTGATCGATTGGAAAGATACTTCAATAAACCGAGCCAAACTCGATATTTATATAATTTTTAGAAGTTTTTTATGCGAATCTAACATACAGCCAGGAAGCAGATGTTTTTCGATTTCGGGGGATAATGAAAAGGGAACAGGAGCGAATCCTTCCGATAATGAGTCAGTCGACGAACGTAGAAATATCAAAGGTTACGGAACAATTTTCTCGCCCTCGTGGGAGTTAGTTAGATGGGAGGGTTGAAACGGAGCGCAAAGATTGAGCGGATTTAATGGGGTATAAAGGTATAAAAATGACATCGCTAGGGAGAGGGTGAAGGTAAGATACGGTCAGCTATGGCGGTATTTCAAACTAATGGCCAGATGTTGTCACCTCTCGTCGACCAGTTTGTTTTAAGGAGCGTACACAAGAATCGCGTGAAGGAACCTCAGCTCGAAACTGCAACATTTTTCTGCGGCACGTAACGTTGTCTAACTTAACTCCACAGTCAGATAACTTAATTGCGTTCCAGCAGAGAATTTCTAACCGAGTTGAACCTTATCTTAATGGAAGCATATTGTTCATTCTATCCGTTGGTTATTAAATTAACCTTCCATCTGATCCAAATACAATTTACACGTTAAATCTACGATCATCTAAGATCAACAAATTTCAGGGGAGATTTTTTAACAGAGTTGAACTTTATCTTAATGAAACTACATTGTTCATTCCATTCGGTGGTTATTAAATTATCCTTGAATCTGATTCGAGCGTATTTTGAGTGTTAAAAATTGTAACTCTTGTTGAAACTTCTTCATTCGCCACGAATTTAATTAAATCTACTATCATCCAAGATCAAAAAGTTTCGAACGAGAATTCTTAACAGATCTTATCTAAATGGAAGCACATTGTTCGTTCTAGTCGTTGGTTATTAAATCAACCTTGATTTTGATTCGAACACATTTAATATTTTTTGAATATATTTTTCCTGTCTTTTCTGTGAATCTAGTTAAACCGACGGTCGTCCAAGATCAGAAAAGTTACAAAGTAACTCGTGAATTGGATAAGGAATCGTTACGTTTAGTTGGAAATTCATGAATGCGTTTCACGTATTCAATCCGAAAATACGTATTTTTCAATCTCCACGGAAGATTCACTCCGAAAAGTTGGAAAGGAGCGTGGCGAATTCCTGACGACAAGTGTCGAACGTCCTAGCGGACGAACGTTCAATCTCGAATTCTCGACTATGCTGTGAAGGAAAACGAAGTCGATAGGAACCGTGGGACGAAAACACGATGTTCGAAAAGACGAAGCGTGTCGTGGGTAGAAAGAAAGGGCAACTATTCATGGTTCGTTTGCAGCGTATAGAGTCTAAACACGCGTATACATACCGAAGCAACAATGGTACCTTGTTGGCACAAGTTTTCAAGCACTGAGATTTTCGACGGTATGGTTAAGTGGTTGATGTGTTTGGGCCAATAAATCTCCAGCGGCGAACAAATAGAGGGAGGAAGATGGTAATAGCGTTAAGTGGCAGCCACCGAAGAGAACGAGTATTAATTTATGCAAATCTGTCCCCTCAAGTCCAGTAATTCTGTCAATTTCAAACAGAATTGACGTTTCCGACCGATTAAACGTGCATTTCATTTTAAGGATCGTACGGTTTACGCGATGAACAATTTGCTCCGTTTTGTTTTTGTTTTAATTCCACATTCTGTACCAGACAAACGGGGAAAAATTGAAATTATTTTTCGTCCAGGGGGAAAAAAAGCTGGAAACGATCTAAAAGCAAAAATATTGAAAAACTCTGAGCGTTGTTTCATAAGAGATTTTAATTTTCAAGAGGAAAAGAGAGACTTCTGTTCCCATTCTCTTTCCTGGTTTGGTTAAAAAACTTACGGCAAGGTTTTTCTTATTTCTGGTCGGTAAAATAGACCCGTGGAGCTAGATTTTATTTATGGGTAGGATCTACGGACAGGCTTCAGCCGGAATGCCGAGTCGTTTGTTATTTTTTATCACGACCTTGCCGCAATTATCGCTGGCGTTTCGTTATCATCGTACCAGCGAGACGATATCTTCCCCTTAATTTTTCACTTTGGCGCGGTGTGGTCCGCGCGCATTCGCGCAATCGCACCTCTGCTCCAGCAAGATTGTTATAAGGCAGATAGAACCGGTTCTCCGGCGCTCGTAACTTACGCGGAATATAAATTAAACGTCGCGCGTTTACGCTGCTTAGTTAGCGGCGAAGAATAATAAATTCTAATGAAATGCAACCGGCATTCGCGGTTGCGCGTGTACACGGCCGCGCACTCCTGTCCTCTTTGAAAACTTCGTAATTGCGGCGACAAGGGTGTGTGCACACCTGTAAAACTCTTTCCGTGGCGAACAATCCGTCCCGGTTTTCTTTGCGATTAACTTTCTGCAATTCACCGTCGTTCTAAATTCCTGGAAACCACGTCGTACCGAGTTATTAAGTATCAGCCCTTTGAGCTTTGTCCCATTCGACATGATAAAAATTCACTGAATTGTGAAACGTAGAATCGTGAAACCATCTTGAACATATAACAATTGTTAAAGATGGCCCGACTAAAAAAATTATTAATGTTTATTAATAGAATGACGACTTCTATATAGCTGCCACGTTTATTCTTAAATTCGTTTCAAACTGTACCAATATATCTATGGCAGTCGATTTTCATTGTAGCTGTAACACACATACATAATGTGTTCAGAAAAGATTTGTACTCGAATGTTTCTGTAAGTCACTGTAAATGGAAGTTGTTCAAAATCGCTCTGTTTCTCGTTTTATTTTTGAATTATAAAACATCACTTTATAATCATCATTTTATAACCATACTCGTCTTCTTTTCAGGATATCAATTCGATAATCAATTTCTTCCACTTTCTGTCAGTGGATTCTCTGTTCGTTCACGTTCCAGCGCGCATCTGATTTATCAGCGGCTCGATTATAATCGTAAATCCTCTTTCCAGCCCGGCGAATTGCTCCCACGGGCGAGAGATGGAAAAAACTAACCGAATATTTTTCGCCAACAGGCCAGCAGTCTGGCCGTTTGATTCGGATCAAACGAAAGAGCCGTTTCGCGAACGAGTCATCGCTCCTTTCTTTTACTCTCACTGTTCTAACAACTTTTGTTGCTGGCATCTGTTGAAAGCACTCGTATTTTCGTTAAACTTCGAAACACTGTAGATAGACAATTGCGTGAATCGTTGTAACACGAGTATAAAAGTTAAAAAAGAAAAAGAGCATGAAACGGAAATTTGCGCGGTTTTTGCAGCAACGAAAGCGTGAAATCGCAATTTGCACATGTAACGAGTGCAATCACGCGGGGAATTTGTTCGGTTTCGAAAAATATTTAATATACAAGCGAGGCAAACTGCGGTTCTTGGAAGGGAAGCGATTCAACACAACTCGCTTCCCAATATCGAGAAATTTCCATGTGATTTGCATGCCAGTGTTTTTTAATCGATAATATTTTATTAGGTATACTGCTGCTCATAAGCATCCAGTCGCTTTGATCGATTTATTTGTAATCAGAAAATCTGAATTTTACCAAAGTGTACACAAATCGGTGTATTAATCACTAGAAGCAACACTTACTACTGCTTTTTCATAGAATTGTCAAACTGTAAATCTAAATTGTCTATTTAAAAACAGTGGAATACTATATTTTACTATTTACGATATGTACTCCGGTATATATCTAATATTCAGTTATCATTGGTTGTATCAACACCATTTATTCCCATTTATTCCCATTTGTTCTTTATTTTATAATTAAAGATACATGTAATAAAAAACGAGCAATTGTCCGGATATTTCTAAGCGGTGACATATATTTTAAACGGACATAATCGTTCGGACTGGTGCAGCCTTAACAAGGGCGCCATTCTCTGTTATATCGATTCAACATTGTTAACGTTTCGCACAATAACGTGACATTAATATGTATACAGTAGTTACTTCGTGTTTATGGTCAGACGCAACCGCTCTATTGTTGAGCTACTTCGCCTGTTTCATTGTGTTACGTTTACAGCGTTAATTTGTCTTCGAAAATAACAACCCATTAGAATTCTCAATGGAATAAACGCTAGAAATACGCTGTATGCATAAGGGGCAAACCCGCATTCCGTTTTAACACCGGCCTTCATCTATCATCCAACGATCGTAATGTGGATTTAACGTGGAATCATGGAACCGTGGATAACATAAATACATCGATACGACGAAATTATGACAAACAACTGGCTAGAATTCTTGCCGAGAAAACTCGGTGGTTTGCAAGGAAATGCAGGGGAAACTTTTCATACAAATGTTTCATCATCTGTCCGGTGGTCACGGTACATTTGTTTCGTTCCCGGCGGCGGATACGTTTCTCACAAATACCAGAGCGTAAAATTTGATTTCCCGAAAGCAGTTTCGTGTGTTATTTCTTACGTACGTGAACGTACGTTCACGTCGATTCATTTAATCGTTTCGTTTAGCCGGCGTTCTCGACCAGGAAATGGAAACAGAAACAGAGATCGGAGAAATAAGATGAACTTGGATATTTTTAAGGCTTGACGAGCGGCGCCGTTTTACGTTTCTCTGTCATTATGGGAAATTTCAACGAATTTATCGTCAAATACGCCGTAATGTCTAAACTTTTCGGTATATTTTATTCTTTATCGAAATCTCAATCATGCACAAAGCTGTGTAGGTGTTTCGAGCACTGAATGCCGTCGTTTCTCAATGTTCTTGGGCAACAACATCGCGTCGCACTTTGCAGATAATTAACAAGAGTTGTAGTTCGAGATGAGCCGTTTATGTTTGCTTTCAAATTGCACACAGCAAACGTGTCATCGTCTAACGCAGCAAGGCAGTTCTCCTTTGATCTCCGCTAAATCGCTGTCTTCGAATTGAAACATTTTTTCCGAACAAATTTCTCATTAAGAGAATTTCATCCGATACGTTTGTTTTTGTTAAATTCCTTCCACGGTTGCTTCCGCGATTCCCTTTGTTCCTTCGTTCAAAAGCATCGTCCGTTTCTCCTGTTATTTTGTTTCGCGAATAGATCGTACATTGGAAATGGTTTTCATTCGATTCCTGACGATGCTCGTGATAGACACGCGTTTTCATTGCTGCGCCCGTTGAATATTTTATAGCGGCCGCACGCGATATATATTATGCTGGCAACCACCAAATTAAAGCTCGCGAAACGGATATGAATTATTACCGTGCCATCGACTGGTTCAGACTTTGATACTCGGCGAGTAGCGCATCATATTCAGCTGGCGTGCGGCCACTGATTGACGTGCTCACGTTACATTTACCATCAAACAATGCTGCTACGAATATGTTGTAATTGCGTGATTTCCATGCTGACGGACAGCACAGGATCGATCGGACACTCTGGAATCGAGCGTCAAGTGAAAACCTCGTGTTTTAATCAAGACCCGTTAGTTACCTTCGTTAACTTGATTTCTGAAAACTTTCCGCTACATCGATGTCATTATTATAAATTATAGCGTGTTTTTCAGCCTCTTGTTGCTTCCAATAATATTTTGAAACAAAATATGAAACGAAACGGGAAGTAAAATAATTGACGTCTGACCGTACACGTTCCTATGCTACTGGCACTCTACCATCTGCTTTTGCTGGTAATTTTTGATATTTTGTTTTATGCATAGATGCAAAAGAAGAATTTTCCAAGGTAAAATACGAGATACTACGACGTCCGACTACACACGCTCTTATACTACTAGCTCTTCTCGACTTTTTCTCGTTGGTAATTTTTGATGTTTCATTTCATGTATATATTCAACAGAAGAATGTTCAAATATATAGCGCGAAAAAGAGCGATGCGCTGTTTTCGACTTTGCCTTGCTATATAATAATTTCTGTTGTTTCATTCGTATATGGAAAGAGGGTATGTTCCAAAATCCTAGTCGAAAAAATATAGCCGCATAATTACCGCATGTGGCAACCGATTAACCTTGTTGCAGTCACGGTCTAGTTACATTGATGACATACGAAGAGGCACGGGTGCACACCGTGCAGGCGTCTCTGTCAAAGAGATAATTGCGAGTAAATAATGCTACGTTGTGGCTAGGCGGTATGGTCTCCATTGGGTGGATGGTTGAAATTGCTGCAATAATAGTTACACAAGCGTAGCTGGAAAACACGTTCTAAAAGATGGACGCCGGGACATTACGAAGCATAATAATAAAATTCGAGTGTAATTGTGAAACGCAAAACGCAGGAAACGGCGCAGAACGTATGTACGTACACTGTCGTAATTTTCGAAGAAATTTTGTCACAAAGTAAAATTAAACGTCGCTGTCCCGTTTCGTCGAAATAATTTCCCGTGGAATTTAACAATTACAATCAATAACATGTTATTGACGAAATGAACATCGCGTAATAATTCGACGAAAACGGCGGCATCGGACCGATCGATCGAGCTTTCTCCCCCAAAGAAATCCCATCTCCTTTAGATTGTTTTATGCGAACTCTAATCTCGTTGGAATTGCATGCAAAATTCAGCGTGCATTCGTGTGCTGTATTCACCACACGTGTACTATGCGGTGCTGGCGGTTAGATGTTACATACTCGTATACAAGAGATGACTTTGATCGAACGACCGAGCCAATCAGGAACTCAATTTGTCGAAGCTAATCCAGTTATGCGAGATATGAGCCGGTCTTTTCGTGAGCTATTATTATTGCAAATAATAACGCGATACCGAACACAATGCTCTGCTAGTTCAACATCAATCGGGCCAAAGCGCTTTGTGCTTCAGGTTGACGTACATGGCGTACGAAATAGACAATTTCACAAGAGAGAACGTTGTTATACAGACATACCGGTTCATATTAGAAAACTTACAGAATTCGATTTAACCTTAGAAACAATTAGAAAATAATTAAAAAATCTTCAACAATTATAAATGTAATGGTTATTCGTATTGCGTAGTAATCTTTTTCTCTAAGTACATGTTTCTTGAGTGAATGTCTTGTAATTTCTATATTCGTTTTTAAATTAATTTCAAATTGTACCAGTACAATTACGAGAGCCATGCCTCATTACAATGCTAATAAAATTTAACTTCAATTAAAAAAGTACTAGCCTGAATTGGCGCTTAGTGATGAAAACTGTTCGATATAATGATGTAACGGAAGCTGGATATAAAAATTAAGAAGGTTCATGTTTACGTAGGGTATCATCAAATTACCAAGCTTCACTGCAGACGCGCTTATTACGAAAAAGAAAGATGCCGGTGGTTTTTCAGGCAGACGGTGAAAAAGGAATATTAACCGTGCGGCGAAACGACCCGTATGTATGTATATGCCGCTCACGTAAGTGGATTTTCATGTAAAATATTTCACGAGAACGTCAGTCCATTCGTATAGCTGAATCATGAGATACTTCGTGCGTCTGCTCAAGACCAGACTTTGCCATTTTAATTTACACTTTATCCCATTATTTCGTCTCCTCGAATTCACTCTAATTTGCCCTCTGCTTGTCTGCCATCATCGTCGTTAATCCTTTACTAAATTGAATTCTGATTTATATCTATATCTCTGGCTGCCTTGAAGACTAGAAAAGAAACAAGCCGATCTGTTCCTTTTCTTCTTTGTCAAGAGTTTTGTCCTAATCGTAAAAACAACATCGAAGAAATCCATCGAGTGGTTAACTTTTGATATCCTCTTCCAACTTGCTGATTCCACGCGTTCGTTTCCATCAGTGTAATGTCCTTAATATCATGCTTACCGCATATCGAGAAGAAACAGTCCCATCAATTTTCAAACTCTCAGTTATTAGGGGAAGGCAAAAGAATTTGTGGAAGCAAAAAGTTACGGTATGGACAGCTTTATTGGATTCGCCAATGTGAACACATTGCTGATCAAGCACACATAATAAAATCCCATTTTTACATTTTCTCTTATATCTATATTGAGAATGAATATATATATATATTCAGTTTTTTATGAATATAACGAAGAGGATAAAATCTAAATTGAGATTTGTTTCATTCTGTAAATATTACAACAAGTACTTTATATCGAATATTTTATACGTTTTTCCATATTGTATGAATTCTATACATTTTTGTACATTTATATTGTTCGTAAATTCATAATATTCGCGATATACTTATATATTAATCACTTGTCCACTCAAACATTGAATGGCCTAGTATTATATCTGTCTGACCACCAAAGAGCGCATCTGCTTAATTCACTGATGCTTTCGCTGATCGGCAGAACGGATGTTCTTAAAATCAGACCAGCGATTAAAATTCTCTTACGTGATTAAAAATTTGTGCGATTTCCGGATGTTCGCACGTTAGAACTTCGTAAATATACAAAATTTATTTTAAAAAACACAGAAGCAAGCAACCAAAAAATTATTCTTCCATCGACAGAGAAATATCCATTCGATTAAACTCTAAAATTATCGCGTGTATCACGACACTTGGCTCCATCTCGCATCGTTCGAAGGATGGTGCAGCAAAATTCGCGAAGCCTTCGAGGATATTGTAAAGTTTCCGAAAATGAGGAGGGGAGAATTTCGAAAGAGTTTTCCAGAAGATATCATGTCCCAGAAGGAAATCACGAGTAATTCACATAAAAAAGCTTCAGCCAAGTTAAACGACCGAAAACGGTCAGGGTTGAAATTTCGGTTGCTCTCCTCTCGGTTTACGTGCGACCAGTCATCTGGAAAACTCGAAATAAGTGAAATCCCCCCTTCTCCCGGTCGCTATCCCATCCACTGGAAGAATTGTTACGCAAAGCTTGAGCGTAGCTGAGAGCGTGCTTTACGGCGCATTCCTTTAAGCTGAGCCACTCTTTTTCATTATCTGCCCCCAACCAGCCAGCCACCCGTCACCCCGTGCCATTTTTCCGTTTGCTTTCTTCCTTCCCTGAGGGTTGGAACAACGACGGTAGAACGGTGGTCAGGAATATTGATCGATTTGAATTTTACTCGAATCTCCTTATCTGGATTATTTCAGTTACAGTTCGCAAAACCCCCGACCTTCTAGAGAATTTACATACAAGTGGGAAATTTATTCATTAATAGTAAAATTATCGGCTAAAGCGTAAATCTTGCATGAGAAAAATCTAAATGAAAGCTATAGAATAAAATATTAAACGCAAGATTTAAATTCTTAGAAGTACGTTGTGAATTAAAAATATTATTTCTTCTAAATTTTCAAGCGGCCAAAGTAGATCTCGCACCCAAGAAATCAAAATAGCGCGAGAATTAAATTTCCAAAAATGCCAAAAATATAGTATCGTTGTCAGTGCATTCTCCTTCTAATTTTAAATTCCAAAGTAACCGTTATGATATAGGGTTATATACCGTCTATAGGGTTTCTCTGAAAAGCTGCCCCTTGGTTATTTTAATCGCATCGGTGGTTGTAATATTAATAGACTCGCATAGATTCGCGCAACTATAGGCAATCTTTATTATATCTAGGTGCGGTAAGACAGATTTATCGCAAGTCAGATTTGTAGCGGCGACGTTATTGTTCGAAGTAGATCCGGGAATCAAAATCGCGTGATGTCTGTAATTACGCGTTGATTAATTGAGCGCTCACGGCAAGCTGCTGCTGCCTCATAGCGACGGCTGCCAACGCCTCTTTTTTACAGCGAATTTATTGGGCGGTAGCCGTTCACTCGGTTAAATAAACCGTTCCCGTTAAAATGTTCTTGCGCATTAATAATGCCATATCTGATCAAAAACGCAGCACCCGTTGCCCCATTTTTCCAGATACACTCGACCGATAGTGCATGACATCCGCTACAGGAGTTGCTTGATGTTCACCACGAACGCGACCACTTTTGTCACTAGAAAAAAGTATCTATATATCTGGTCAACTTATAGCTGATTTTAGAGGAAGGTAAATGCTGCGGGGAATTCATTCATCATATGGCGAATTGAAAATCATAGTGCTGTAAGTCAAGATTTTGAAAGTTTGAATTTAACTAGCTTTTTTAACTAGTTGTACTTTAAATTCATAATTAATCGTGTCACTATTAAATATAACAACACTTCTGATAGAATTGGGTTAATTAGGAAGGTACTTTATTAACAATATAATTTTATAACTCCTTTGTAAGAAATGGAAAATGTGCTTATAATGTAAATTCATGTTTTAATATTTAATCTTTTGTTCAATAACGACCTGAAGAAATATCAACCGTACCTCGACAAATTTGAACGCGCGTTGGCACTGAATTTTTATCCGGTTGAATGTCTGACATGTCATCCGGTCGGTGAGTTTCATTTACGACGATTTAAAATTCGCGAAATCGTGTGCAAAGCCAAGTAGATCGTGTTTCCAGGACGGGCATGAATTCTTAAGTGAAACGTTGCTCGTTGCCGTGTGACGGCTGGAGCGTCTCACCGAGGAAAAAGTTTCGTTAAATTTACCGAATGGTTGGTAGGTCGGCGGCCATCAGACCTACGTTAGTTACTTGGATTAGCTTTTTCATTACGCCGTCCCCGAGTCCGTTTAAAACGAGGCCAATTCGTGCAACCGGATAAATCATTCATGGAGCAAATTACCTGTTCGCCAGACGATCCCTGCTTGTTTAGGGAATCTAATCACGTTTTTCTCCGTCATCCGACCAGCTAGCGGACTCGGCAACAAGCCACTGAAAAGTTTCCAGCCACGTTTTATTTTTGTCACGATTCCGATTCATTTTAATCCTTCGTGATCCATCAATGTTTGCAAATTGTAACCGATGACGTGAACACTCGCTCTTTCAACCTTATCAATTAGTATCCTATATACATAGCGATGTAATGTGTAATTATTGCACTGCTCGATCATCGCTCCCATGACAGATCCTGTCAGACTCATCTGTCTTTAACTATTGCACGATATTGTCGTCTAAAAATATGAAAATTCTCCAGACTATATCCTGTCGATGTTCCTCCACGTTCTTTTACCATGCTGTAATAATGTTTTGCGTTTCTGTTAACACTTCCACTGTGACAAAAATTTCACTTTGTTCTCCGCAGAAGCGATATACATACATGCTTCTCTGTCAAGAATCGGTAAGTTATTATGTAAGATAACTAACACTACAATTATCGTATCGCGTCTTCTTCGATACTTTTCAAACTGAATACATCTGTCTTGACAACACTTTTACTTAATACAAATCTTGGCTTAGTTGAAATTGTTTCACAATTATCTATCCGGGAGAATAATCATCCGCGAATATCCGCACAAATTATAGAATTAATATGAATTACCTTTTATTTACTTAAGGCGAATTTTTTTTCACGCATATCTAGAAGAATAACATGTTTTCAATGTATTAAGACGATAGAAAAGCTAAAATCCGTTTCTCGAAATTAGGTCTTTTTCCTGATGATGATGACATACCAATGTCCGACTTCTGCACATCTCACGAGACAGATATCGAAGCAAAAAGAAAATACGGATCCTTGTACATTCGGTAGACCGAAGGAAACCATACTGATAAATAACCAAGGGATAAACTTGAAGGGTTCGACGCCGATCGCGGAAGTTACTCAAAGTGACAGGGATTTATTGGGAAAGTTGCGATTGTATGTATAAGCGCGCACCAGGTGGTGGGTGGTGGGACAGCAGCCCTCGTTCCGTGGTTGGCGTTATCAGCCAAGCCAGAGGGTGAGAAGTACGCTTTCCTGAGGAGTTCCTCGGAAGCAGGATGATCGCAGCCGGAGAATTTCCAATCTGCAATTTGGAGTTTCACCACCCAACCGTTCTCTTCGAAGAAGGGCTAGAGAGAATAATGGGGATGTCGCCGAGCATATTGTCGATTTCGCAACTTTCCGAATCTCTCGCCCGTCGCCGATCGATTCTTCGATCTGTCGCGCGTATGTCTGGTTGCGACGGTTTTCTGCGGACTTTCGCGGACTTGTGCGCTCGTACGCTGGAGTTCACTGACTTTCTCCTCTATTTCTTGACGGGAACTTTCTGACGTCGAAACCCTTCCGTGCCGTTTCTTTGACACCGCTATCAACAGATCTGATTGAACCAAACCACATTGATTTTATCCCGCTAGTATTGTACATTATATTTTCCATTATATTTCTAATCTTACTTTATTTGAAGAATAATTCTATATCGCGTGATTCACAATGAATAATGAAAATATACTTATAATTTAAAACACTGTGATTTAGATGCGAATATTCAAATTGATGTTTACGGGAGGAATGTGGTTTTTATTTGAAGAAAATGTGACAAATCTATTGTTGTTGATTCTCTAAACATTATGTCATTTGGTAGGTAAAAAAGTATTCGTGTAATTTGCTCATGGTAAATATCATAGAAAGTCGAGTTGAATTCGAAGCTTCTATGGATCCAATAACTTTCTGCCGTTGGAAGCTCTTCTCTTTACGGTTGCTACAAGAGATACTCGGCTTTCAGTTTCGATTTCGGTTTTTTCCCTATCATCTTGCCGATCGCAGATGCAACGAAAAAACAAAGATACAGGCTGACGCTTTCGCGGAGCCTAGATACAGAAAGGATGACAACTATAACAGAGGACTCGAAAGAGGAGGATGGAAGGGTAGAGACGAAGCTCAAAGAGAAACTGAAAAGCCACGATAGAAATTCTCTCGTAATTCCGTTCGCTTTGATCTTGAATCCCATGCCGCAATATTTTTCCCTTTTATACATTTTCAGTTGCAGTACGCAAACTAAATAAAAATGTCGGGAAAACAATCGTTCCGGCCGACTGAGCCTCTTTCTTTGATGTCCACGCCACTACGAACTATTGTTTCAGTAAGATCCTCCTCGTGTTTATTGTTCGGAGACGCGTAATGAAAAGATAGGTTTCGAGCTCTCTAACATTCGGATATGTTCGCTTTAGTAGGAATTTCGATTCTTCAAATGATGTCAGTTCTATAGCTTTGAATTTTTTAAAATGTTTTTGACAAACGTTTATTCAACGACGGATCTTTTTTAATCCTTGGCCAGCAAAAGCTGTTGTCACCAGAGTTGAATATTTTATTTTATGGAGATTAAAAAGTCTTTTTATCCCTCTGTCATAACTAGATTGCGATTTTTTATGCAACTTCGCATTTTAAAACACGTAAATGAAAATTGGATAGAAATTTCGTTCATTCACCAGATATTGTAATTATATTTATTTTGGGTACCATGTTACATTTTTGACTCCAGTCTCTTCTTATTAAATATATTTTTATTAAATATAACAACATTTTAACTTGACAATTTTTACCGCTAAATTCATATAGCGTTTATTCATATTAGTCATATATAGTACATAGCGTTTCATCATCGTCATATATAGTTTCATGAGATTAATATACATAAATATAACTTAGAAAATAATGAACATGAAATATTTTTCACCGTCTGGAAATGAATTCTAAATGAAATTTCTGCACAATCAAACATGCCTGTAATTTCCTGAATTCTAAAGAGTTAAGAGTAGGTGCATGAGGATATTGTAGAATAGCTTGCTCTAATGATCGAATTAATTAAAAATTTGCCTCGTGTAGATTCGATGCGTATTTGGCTCCTCGTCGATGGTGGTGGCGTTTGAAATTTAAATAAACTATAAAGCTTGATATAAAAAGAGGAAGTTGGTGACGGAGGAATACCAAGGGACTGAAGTGTACATCGGGTCCGCGATGCCGGCGGCGTCTTTGACAAATACTTCCCAGCTCGTCGTCGCGTCTCTCGTGACATTTACTCGGGTCACCTCAGGCCAAATGCAATTTATTTTCGCCCGAGGGTTAAAGAAAAAGGCAAAGAGAGCTATCCCTCGTTCTCCATCCCCTCTCTTCTTCTCCTCGAGATCTACATCTTGCAAATTACTTGCTAAGTCCACCGAGACACTACCATGGTTACAGGATATCGAATAGCTGGACCTGATGCTTGGTTTTGCCAAGAAAATTGCATTCCCCGTTTAAAACACAAGAAAACGAAAAAAGCATCACTTCCATTGCTTCTACATTGGATATTTAGATATTAAGTTGATCGAAAAATTCGTTCGGTTTTATTATTTAAAAGGGAAGAAATTAATTGTTTTAATTGAAATTCATGTTAATTTGCTTTTTATTAATCTTTATTAGTGATATGGTTATGTATTTACTTCGTTATTTTTTCATTATTCATTTGTGGTATTGAAATATTTCTGACACGATACAAAACGCATTCTTTATTAAATGCTTTTATATTTTTTTAACACATAAGCAAATTATTAATCTACCTAAAAAATTGATATTCTACCAAATAATGTGAAAACTCTCTCAAGAGATAAATTTTTTATTTATAGTTTCTGTTATAATATTATACCTTTTTTAATAGTTTGTTTTATAAAATATACATATTTATACTCGAACCTCCAAATAAAGTTATGAACGTACAAGGGGAATCGGATCAACCAAATATATGATACAGAAATTTCAGATGAAATAGAGGCTAGTTACCGATGCAAGATAATAATCACAATTTTCTTCATTTCAATGAGAAGTTTATCGTACAAAGACAGAAAAAGGTGACAGTCGATAACAACTGGATTATCGGATACAGCTTTAATAACATTTCATCGATGGTTCGATTTCATAAATCGAAACATGCCAATGTTAGATCAGTAAGTACACATACATTGTAACACGTTACGTATGTTATTACGACAGATTAACTGCCAGCAATCTCAATAAACCATATTCTGCACGCAAATGGTTGTAAATTGACATTGTCACGCTCTACTCCAAAATAGCGATAAATGAAAGTTTCCAACAATTAGTTACGAAATCCACTTAAACTTGTGGAAATAAAGAGATGTGATTTTGTACCGCATATATCTGTACGCCTCCCCTCGAAAGTTATCGTCGATTAATTTTTTTATCGCATCGTTAGCCACGGATCGAGCACTCGAACAACCTGCAGTGGACACGTTTGACGTGATCGACGCGGAGATTGAAATTTTTTACTAATTTATCATTGCCGGTAGTATCCTGTCGTTGTCCGCGAAACGTAATATCCGTTGATTTACAAGTTGATGAAAAACTCGATATTTCCCCTGTTGAATTTATTAACGTTCCAAGGGAAAAATCAATACAGCCGTAGCTGAATTTTTTTCCTCGCAAATGAAAAAATTCTTGGGCGCTCCGCAAGCCTTTCGTCCCTCTGTCTGTGTTTAATCGAAAGGCGAAAAGGACAATTAGATTTCGTCAGAGGATATTTCCCGCAGAAATGATTATCTTCGCCGAGGCGTCGGCTTTTTAATTGACAGCCGATTTTAATTAATATTCTTATTAAATTCTCCACTGCCTTGGTCACGGAATATAATTACGCGGAATTGCTGCGGTTAGACAGAAAGGGTAGAGAACGTCGATATTCTCAATCTATCGAACATGCCTAGATGTGTTTCTGAAAGTTCGGAACTTCGATGCAGGGCTATCAACTTGCCGACTTTCCTGATTCGTTAAGACGCGTCAAACTCGTTTGCAAAACTTCAAGAACTGGAAATAAATCCCCCGGTTTATCAACAGGCGACTGACGTACTTCGATTGGAAATAAATTAATTCACGTGGCTTCGTACTTTCCAATTAATTACACGTACTGGGACACATTGTCTCCTGACGCTATTAATACCACTGCTATAACTCAGTGTTACTTTCGAGACTGTAGTACGGTTATTTCAGTCACTTGAGCTTCAACATCTTAAATTTCAATCTTAAACTTTACAAACAATAATCAAACTTGTTGCGGGTTACGAAACATCGTTAGACTTTAATATAATAACAAAATAATGAGAAAAATAAATAACATTCGGGTCGGCCAAGAGGTATTATAAAAATTAATGATATAAAAGAAATAACTTTTACGCATATGTAGTATTATGTATGTTGTACAAAACATTTTGAAATTTCATTAGCATTTTATTGAGAAACGATTGGCAATGTATAGGTTGTGAGCCAGTGTAGTTTGACTCGACTATCGTTCAGGCTCAAATAACCCTACCTTACCCTATACTACAATACAGAGGCTCTGAAAAACAGTGAATCCATAGAACGGAATCGTTCGATGCAGGCCATTCAGCCCGTACAAATATCACGTAGTTTGTTCTCCAAAATTGTTTCTCCGACAACGGTGTACCATGTATGCCATTAAAACAGGCCAACAAAGAACGCATCTCCCCGAATATCCCATAAAAATCAACCTTTCCCGTGTAAGGAAGAAAACAAAGACAGAGAGAAGATATAAAAAAGAGGAGGATAAAAGAGAACGAATGGTAGAAGAAAGAAGGGATTCAATAAGCTTTCATTTTGGTTCTACCGAACGAATTGGTGCTCGTTACAAGGATGCTTCGAGACGGGAAAATCTCGCTCGGAAACATTTCGAGGAGAGCCAAACCCGATTGAGTTATGGCTAGTTGCCGGTACGCTCGAAGAAAAAAGGAGCGTCGGGCTGCAGCCGCCTTTTTTACTCTCCTTTTTATCTTTTTTTCCAGGCTCGACGATGGAATGTTCGCTCTCTATCGGCGGGAATTTGCGAAAAGCTCTCCGGCCGGCGAAGTACAAGCTTCTGAAACTACCGTTAGTTTTCGCGGCTGCGCGGGATTTATGGGGGCTCGCTGTTCGGAAATTCGTAACACGCTGGGGAAAACCTGTTTTTCATAGGGAAATTTCGTTGTTCACCGACCGGGCATCGAATCGATTGGATGCCCGGTGATCCTTTCTAGCCGCTTTTACGGCGGAACAGCATCGAAGCCCTGCGTTATTTTTAGGTGTTGCGAATCTCCCTTTTCTCGCGTAACATTTTTCTTCCTTTTCTTCTCCTGTTTTTTTCCTCTACTTCTAACCAACAGTTTCGTGTTTGCTGTGTTAAAGATGAACAGGGCGTGTCTCGAAACAACAAGCAGAGAAAATTACTGTGTACCTGGTACAAAAGAAACACGAGACAAAGATGACGAGCAAATAATTTTCCAAAGAAACCTGTAAAGACGCTTGTCTCGAGGATCTGTTGGAATCGATAACATCTCGGTCGTGGTTTCTGGTTTCTGGCAAAAGGGAGCTTGCAGAAATCGTAAGCTAGTTACGAAACGATTCGCGAGCTGTCCGCAACATGCTCCATCCAAACGAAATAATAATAATTGACGACACATGCTGTTGTATAAAATCGTACATCTAACATTTGCACGTTTGCTTCTACATTTGCTTCTAAAGAGATACTATGTAAAAAATATCTATTCGTCGGAAGTTTCTTTTAATATATTAACCTTCGTCTACTTGGTCTCGTTAAACATTTTATTGAAACATAACAATTGCTTTATTCGCTTAAATAATAGAAATGACGTACCGTGTGCGTCAGTAGTAGCGGAAATATTAGTTCAGACACTTCTGGCGTTTAGCGCTTTAACCATAGTCTTGGTCAACCAAACATTGACTAATGTGAGAACGGTTTAAGAATCCTCACATTTTTCGACTATTACTGACCAAGAATTAAGTAGGGTAGCTGAGCAGACGGTTCAAGTGGTATTAAGAAGTAGGGGTTAGACGGGAGTTAATAACGTCTTCGGTGGAAACGCTTTAAAACCGAGGCGTGAAAGCGTGACGTCGTGTCGTGGCGGGCTTTATCGAGCCAGCTCAGAGCCGGCAATATCGGGCCGCGATAAATTTCCCTATATCTGTGAGAAATTCTCCAGGTGGTTGGTCCATGTCGCGTTGCGTCACAGAGCGAGAGAGACTCGATTTAACGAGGATGAGCGTAGCCACGTCGCGAACCTTATAAATTCCCGGCAAAGAATGGCCCTGATGATGAGAAACTCTCGTTCTACCGGGCTTCGAGTGCATTCGAGGGGAAAATGGATGCTACGATTAGGCGGCTCGCAGATGCCTCGGTTTTCAAGGAAATTGAGAATGGGTTTGTTCGTGTGGTAATATCACGGCCTCCGGTACCGAACTGTGAAGTGTTTCAAGTCGAACTCAAGTGAAACTCTCCATTTAACTGGAGCTCGGAGAAAATTTTTTAATAACAATTGCGCATGTGCTCGTAACGCAACATATGCGACATTTTATTCTTACATATAGGGTGATTCCAAAGGAAACCGAATAATTTTATCAGTATGTTTGGCAGGTCATTCTTAGTTCAAAAATGTCAGATGCATTACGAATCTTGGATCGTTCATTTTTGAAATAATCGCCATTTGCTTTGCTTAAGTACCGGATAAGATAAGATAAAGATGAACAGTAGACTGTCTATGATACAATCTGCCTGATTCTATATTTTAAGCTGCCATTTCAGTTCTGTGGCTGATGAATTTTTAGTCGCGATAATTTTTAGAATGGAGTGATAGTTACGTTTCGATTTACATATGAATTGTTTTACGTTTACAGACAAATAATCACCACTTTGAATATCTCCTTCGACACGTACAAGTGGAAAAATTAAAAAAACACACATCATATGCAAATTATTCAATTCCTTGCTAGAGCATCCTGTATAAAATCAGGTACAATTATACTTTAATAAAAACGTGAGAATTTTCTCTACTCGCCCCCAGTATCAGCCAGTATTAAGTAGCAAAATCGATGAATAAAATAGAAAAGGAAGAATCGCGGAACAGAAGTAACCGGATACTTGCCGAGGGTGGATCGCGTTTTATAATAATAGGTAAATGAATCTTTCTGTCGGAATATTGACGCATAAAAGACTAGTGGCTGGCCAATGTACTAATTGCTGGTTGCCTCGACCGCTTCGATCGACCACCGAAGTAATACCAGTATACCGATCCAACTAATTACCCAGTTGGTCCATTAGTGTAATTGCTGCCAGCACAATATCCAAACATTACTAGGATATCAGAGCCTGTTTGTTAGGAAATTAGACGTCCGCTTCGTGACGTTTATGATCGACTCGACGAATACGAATCTATCGCTTCGTCGATATATTTGCAAATTCTTTCTTTGGCGATTTAAAGTATATAGCGATGAAGAGAAGCGTTCAACTAATGCACGTTACCTTATAAAAGCACGGAAAGGAACGAAGATTCTTATCAGTAACTTGTTCGGGAAGTTCTCGCCAGGGTTGGTGAAACATTAAAAGTGACGGGAGCATCAGTATCAAATTTACGTCGCATTAAGTTGACGGCGATGTATCTTCCAAAGTTGAGACGTATTTGTTCAGAGTGAGAAGACACATTGTCCGAGTTGGGAAATACGTCTTCCAGGAGTTGGAAGTTTCCCCCCGCAAAGCACAATCTCGCCATAAGTTACGAGTATAAATTTTGAATTGTTTTCGGGGACGCTTACGGAGGTCTAAAAAAGATGGGTAGAAGACTTAAGACACCCGTGGCGGCCTGGAAAAAATATTTTTCAAGCGTATAAGGTAGGGAAAGATATACCGAGGTCGTAAACTAACATCAAAGATCGACTGATATTGTCCTAGTTAAAGCTGCACGCTGCATCCTTTTTTAAAATTTCATATAATAAATAAATGACGCCTTGTGCCTAATAATATTTCATTTTTCTTACTTCTAAATAACTATTAATGCTTATAAAATCTACTTTAGCTTACTTTGATAATAAAGTTTGGAAGATAGAAGGAGAATAAGAAATAAAAGTGATTGAAAATAAAAAGAACAAAACAGAAATTTAATATTAATTTAATGATTAATTTAATTTATAAGTTATATCAAGTATGTTAACACTGGACTAAATATTTCGTCGTACGACTCTGGCGAAGGTTTCAAGTTTTTAATCTTCATATTTTTGTGATTTCGTAACTTCACGTTTACTTCAACTTCTAACTGATTTTACCAGCATGCTGTATCTTGGACCAAACTATAATGACCATGCTCTTGTTCGCCAGTGATGAAACAATATTTCGAATCAATCAACATCCTGTTACTTGGTCGTAATTACATTTCAGAAACGAATGCGATAAAATGATTCGGCGTGCGCCGCTGCGAACGTGATTATCGAAAATATTGAAAGCGTGTTCCGACTCGAACATGGTCATTCGTTACCGAAACTCGACAGTACTGATTCCATTGTTTCGTACTTTTAGGGGAAGCACCATATTTGTGAACATCCATTCCCTTTTTTAATTTAAATTTAACCAATTCCACTTCGTACCACCATATCCTTTGAATTTTTATGAATTCCATTGTTCCCGAAATACCTTCACCTTTTCCCGGTTTCAATTAAGTTAGAATCATGGTGAAAAATTGTGTAATGGAATTTGTGTTTCGTTTTCCTTTTTACCACGTAGCTAACTTCAATTTACTCGATAAGAAAGGATATAACGTATAACCTTTTGCATTTTATTCTTTGAAAGATTTCTTTTCCGTCGAAAAAAGTAAAGCATAGATCTTGCCGAAGGAAGAAGTCATAGCTGGCAATCTGATTTAAATTTATGAGCTGTTCATCAGGCGTGAGCTGTACGTTTACGTTTCGTTAACCGAACAGGAGCTCGCCCCTCTTGCTTTTTGCCGTTGAACACCATCGAGTCGCTTCAGAATAATCGATAAGTCGATCGTGGAGGGAAAGAGAAGGGTAAATAGTTACGTACCTGGATTATGACATCGTTCCGGTCTTACGACCTTCCGCCACTTCCGCCATAATACCTTCGACTCATCTCGGAAAGTTGTAGCATCGTTCCTTACAACTGTGCTCGCAGTCATGAAATCTCGAGGCAAAAAAAGAATATCGACCATCAGACGGAATTAACAGCTCCAAGAATTGGCAGATTTATCTTTGTTGACGCGTTAGAAATAAGGATAAAAATTAGCCTTAAGTTGAGTTTATGATACTAACGTAATCTTGCTGCTATTTTTTTAAACAAGGGTATTTATCTATATTTTTAGCTATTTCGTTTCTACTTTCGTTTATCGACGAAAGAACTGTAGATTTTCACTTTACAAAATTGGGAAAATTTTTAATTCTCCATTTAAAGTAGTGCGCCTCTGCGCGTAAAACTATTTCACGCGAAGGTAACTCCCTGCGTTTTTTGTTAGGAGTTTTTCGTTAGAAAATTTCTCAAGTATGAAGAAAATAAAAAAGAATCATTATTTGTAAGTGTGGTTTCTACAGTCTCAATTTTATGTTAAAAATGTTTTTAAAACATTAGAAATCTTCCTCACGGTCGAAACGAAAACAATATTGAGACATAAAAGATTTACTTAAGTTGCCAATTTTATCAGAAGTATAAAGGAACAAAGGAACGAACCGATTGAGAAATGAGAAATCACGTGTTGAATCAACTCCAAGCATCGACAATGAAAGTTGGCGAGCCTAATACTGTTGAACATAACGGCCTATCAATTCAGAGTAACGAATATAGATAATCAAGGGTCGGAACTTTACCTTTGACCCAACTTCTCTACATAAATCAAGGCTCAATGACTTTTTCGGCTTGCAGAATCACATTGTTCTTGCTCGATCGTGACCCGTACACGTAGGGAAGAGTCCTTTCGGTATCGTAAAAGGGGAACCCTTACGACATTTTTATACGACGTGGTCAAGCCCATATCGTATCCTGCTGGAGGGTTGGGCCGGTTTCAAAAGGAAAAACGTCGATACAGAAACCGTAACATAGGGATAGTCTTGTACGGCAAAAGTAACGACCACCCTTGGATTCTCTGTTAAGCGAAAAACGAGGCCGTAGAATCCTGTTATTGCTTTCCTACGATATCAAGGATTCAGATTGATTCAAAGTTACAACCGACCTTATACCCTCCACTATTTTTTCTCTTTTGTTCTCCATAGTTGTTTCTTATTTCACTCTGTAATGTTCATTTGCGCTCACGAATACATTTAAATATATTCATATCTCATTTTAAAGACGACCTAAATGTTCCGCGTTGCCTTTGGGCAAACGTCCTTTCCGGTGGAACAGCCAAGGAGAGGACAGTGTGGCGTTTGAAAGCACGGCGTGTGACAAATAAAACGCCAGGAACGACGCATAAGAGGAAGAACAAATACTCTTCGGAATGGAAGGAAGAAATCATCTAAGGAAGTCGAGTGAGCTGAAAGCCATATAAAACCATCCCCACGATTCTCGGTTCATGCAGAGAAAAAAAGAGTAGGTTTTCTCTTTCTTCCTGCATCGCGCGACGGGGTGAAGAACGGGAAACTGGCACATTTATTTCGCGTCTTATTCAAAACGGCGCGTAAGACACGATGAAAAGAGGGGAAACTTATGCGAATATATTTATTTTTGCGGCACATCGCGAGTTGATAGAGGAGAGAAGAAGCCAAGGGATGCAGACAGTTTGTTTACGTAACAAACCAATTTATTTCTTTGTCGTTCCTTTCTCTTTTTGAGCCCTCAACTTCCCAAGGGAGAGTAAATTTCTGGTCCTCCCAACGTGGCTACCCATTTTTCAGAAAAAAAAACTCCAACCCCTGTTGACTCACGTTTTAGGCTTCTGTGTCACTTTGTACCCGACCTCTGGTTTCTTCGATTCCCGTGCCGTATCTCACTGATCCTCTGGGACACCATGAATATCATTATCGCCCCTTTTCAACCCCTACTGAAACTTACAAATCTACTAGCCAACTGACCCGACGATAATTCCAAACTCTATTTCTAGATAAGTTCGTGATATCTTGGTTATTTGTAAGTTTTGTCCATCTTTGATCCCTTTTGCGTGAGGAGGAATCGATCCTTGCGATTATTGGCATAGAATATTTTATTTCATGGTAATAAATCTAGAGAACACTAAAGAATAATGGCAGAGGCAAAACGACAAAGTAAAAAGGGAAATAACGAGAATAAATTACTTAACAAGCTTAGGGACGTCTCAGGACATTTGAAAGCGGGGTTCCCTTAAGGGGCTGCGATTTTCTCGGAATTAATAAGGGGGAGAGTCGCCGCTTTTGTTCCCTAGGCTGGCATACTTTGTGAGGGGTGTGATATTTAAAAGTTTCGAATAAGATCCTTTCGTGAAAGCTTTATTCTGATAGAATATTATTTTATGTTCATCTTGCGGTGTCTGAAAAACGACGATTAAATGACAATCATATATCATTCAATAAAAATACCATCTGTATAAGTCCTTTTAATATTTATAACTTCGAATAAGATCCCCTCGTGACAGATTTATTCTGGATATTATTTTACGCACATTTTTGAGTTTCAAGAGAATAAGCGTGAAATGACAATTATATATTATTCGATGAGTGTTGCGTCATAAATATCAGTTTAATAATTTTGATATTATGCAATATTTGTCGGTGGAAGCTTGAATTCAATTAAATCTCGCGTTTAAGAAATCTCCGAATTAATCTATAACGTAATGCGTGGTCTCGACATTGATGAATAGGGTTGCACCGCTCGGTGACACACACACATACGCGTCGAACAGTCATGAACGTGTTAATTGCCTTAATCCAGTATTCGCTTGTATCTATATCCTGACGGGGCAGAAGATAAATTACACGCGCGTTGTTTTGGCGCCAATCATGCGAATACCATTTCCTCGATCCGTCAGATCACCGATTCGTGTTTCCACCCGCAGAACGTCAAAAATAATTCCCAACGATCAACGTTGTTTGTCACTCGTTGTTCGCGTACCATTTGTTCTTTCACATATCACCGATGAGTGAAGGAGACGTGTAGTACTTACCATTAAATAAATCGTTCTCGGATTATACAATAAAATTAACAAGAAAGCTACAACCTCGTCGCCATTCTATCTGTCGTAACAAAATTGTTTCCCCCAGATGTCATGTCTGCTTTTTTTTTATCAAAACACATTTAATCTTAGGCTCCGTAGGAAGAAAAGTGAATCCTTATATGTCTTCCATTTTCCTTTATTTCTAACATCAAATGTATTGTTTTAACTCCATCTATTAATGCATCCAATCCAGTAACAAACTAACTGTTTAAGTACCTTTGTGACGTTTACGAAATAAATATTTCGTAATTACCATATACAATAGCAGGCGAAAGTAAACTTAAAATCTATGATTGTATGGAATAACTACGCTACATTAGTAGTAATTTTGTCACATTGAACATTTTTTACCATGTTGATAACGGTCACCCGTATTATACGGCGAGCAATGAAAGAAAGCTAACAAATTTACTAGAATTCTTCGTTGAGCGTAGAATGGGCTGGTTGAAGGATTCCAAACCTCCCGGGATACGATGTTTCAAGACTTTTAAGAGCAGTGGAAAAGTTCACGGTTCCTTAAATTGATCAACACTCTCAAGTCATTCGCGAACTCCGTACCAGCTCGAACGCTTTTAAAGTCGAATAATATTTGAATGAATTGGAACACGTTCGCGAGAGTGGCTAAATATCTGAAAAATTTACAACAGAGCGATTCCCTTCTGAGAGTCCCAAGCCTGGGCGGACTCTTTTTCGTTTGCCGACTTCCGGCCGCGTTTCTTTCCACCCCTTTTTGACGCGTACTAGGCAACTTCGTTCCCGTCGCTACTTTTCCTCCGTTTTAACTTCATCTTCTCACTGTCCTCGCTTCTTTTCGCTTCGACAGAGAGAGAGAAAGAGAGAGAAAGAAAATCCCCTTTGCCGGATCTGTTACATCAGAAAATCCTGTTCCGAGGTTTGTCCCGCGTTGAAGAAAACGAAGCTGACTTCATGACCGTTATCCCTCTTAGCTGGCAGATAACGAGCAAATTAAAATGCATTTTTCCGCCGCTCTTTTAAAGCCGCTCGCAATACTCGCCACGTAAATTAGTCTTTGTGCGAGTCGTTTAAATTCACATAGTGTTTTGTCGGTAATTCTGATTCCCGTGACCGAGTAATTAATGATGATGCAAAGGTTGTAGTATTCAGTGAAAAATCTAACGAAGGTAATTACAAAATCAAGGGAGGATACGAATGCCGTGGAAACAGTTTCTCGCAGTTATACGACGATAGTAGAGATACATCTCGGAAGGAAACGGTCACGATCCTGTTCAGAGATCCAAGAACACGCAAATTTTTCTGGGAACTCGATTCATATTCGTGTTATTACGTAGAGGCGGTGGAATTTTATTTCTCGACAGGCATTCGCACAATAAAAGCACATCAAAGGGTATCTCATGGTATTCGTGGAAGAGCTTTTTACGGCTCGGATTATACATCTTGAACGATCGAGACTCTATAACTGCCTTTAAATTTACGCTTTGATATTTCTGTCCATTTTCATCGGCGATTCTTTTAAGAGAAGAATGAAAACGAGTTTGATGCGATAGTGCTAAGCCAATTATGCACTTTACATACGATAAGTTGCTTTTATATAAGAACATATTATCGAGAGTAGTGCGCTTGGCTTTTATAAATTCTATCGCTTTAACCACCGAGATTTCAACTTTGCCAGGCTTCCAACTTTGAAAGAGTATTTCGAGCGGCACAAAGGTCGCATTATAAACGTGGTAATCGGATGGCGTGTGTAAATCTTGGGCAATCGATGGATGGATTCAGCGAACCAGATGGAACAGCGAATTCCACTCTTTTCGTCTCGTGTCAAGAAGCACTTAAGAACAGGCGTTGACGCGGAATCGATCGCTTACACGGCGGCAGGAACTTTGTACACGATTCGGCCAATTCGTTGTGTTCGTTTGTAAAGTGTCGCCACTGCTACCTATGACACGCTGCCTCGATAAAGGGAACAGAGTCGCAGGGGCACCTGACAGCGAAACATTTATCCTCCGGGGCGAAAAGATAGAAAACTTGGGCAGGGATAAAAATTGCCTGCCATTCTGGAGGAAGTATACTACCGCCCATAAGTATTTGGACACCTGGTGCAATTTGATCAAAAGCTTGATATCTTTGTTATATTTCCAACATTATCTATTGTACATTTGGTTGGGAACAACAAAATCCTACATTCGATAAATATTACTTGTAGTTGAATATTATATACTATAATTTATATTGGACACCATATAATAATTAAAGAGAAACAGTCAGAAATTGCCAATGTTAAATTGACAAGTGTCTGATTTATTCTAGAACATTCTACTTCATTACATACGCTGTACGATTCGATCATCGTTTATTCCACATAAAATCTTTTTAACGTCACGAAATTAGATACATTAGAGTCTGAAAATACAATGAAACACGAAAAATATAATAGATAATTGATTATTTGAGTACTTTTGTGATTTCTATGAAATATACAACTAAATATTTTGTAGCTTTTTCATACATTCTCGGATTTTATTTAAATTTTTATCAGTATAGCGCTCTCGTTGCGGTGCCAATGAAATTTCCAGATATTTTAGGTAACACATACAATATACAGCTTTGTATGACGTATGATATATTCACAAATTTCTACAGTTCTTCAAATTTTCGTGCAAGTTACGTATTTTTGCGATAATTCGAATCTGTGTACGTTCAACTTTCTCTCATTCAATCTCAAATAAATTCCAAAATAATCTTGAAGCTCGTAGTGCACGGAATAAAAACCAGCTTTGTCCGATCCACTAATTTAGACTGGGAATAACGATGAAAAATGAGGGCGAGTCGATATCGTTGCGTTGGAAGGGAAACCAGCGACTTTGGTGATCCTCGAATACTATGGCTCTACAGACTGGAAGCGTTACGAATTATAATTTCCGGGCACGCGACAGCAAGCCGATCCTACGGATTACTAGCAACGACAGTGTGGTCAGCCGAGCATGCACACGGTGCTCTCGCCGACCAAGGGGTGGGAGCTTGGTCGGTTCGTACCGTGAATTTTAACCAAAAGGGGGATTTACCTCTCGCCACTCTCGTTGCGCTCCAGTCTTCACCTTTCCGTGCTTTGGAATTTCCGCTCGATAGCCGAGCTTTGATTCGCCCCGCCACCCCGTCCACCTCTTTACCCTGTTCTTATTGTTCTCTGCAATTCCTGCTTCACCCTCTTGCTGCCGATAATTATCTGTCGAGCAACGGTACTGTTAATGTACCTTTCCAATTTGTTATATTTTCTTCGTACTTCCGACCGTGTTGAGGATTTAAGATCGACTACGACAGCGAACTTTCAGTTTGTCCAGTTTGATAACACAGTTCTTGACTGTTACTGTGGTTACCGATACTTTTAAATATTTTAGAATGATTGAAATAGGATTTCTATATCGATAAATATTTAATCTCGAGACCAAATCAAATCAGAAAATATATGAATTTTCGCATTGTTCTTCTATGAAAGACGGGAAACATGGATTATTATTATATGTGTTTTGCTCTTAGTCTTCGTATTCAAAATCAACAAAAATCACACTAAAATTATTGGAATTCTTCGTAGTGTGAACGATAAATCTAGTTAACCCGAGTTCGATTTACGATTATTTAATACGGACGAAGAACTGTGCAGTGTTTATTTTCTAATTCATGATTGAAAGTCTTGGGTACGGAGAATTAACTTTGCGAGATCTAGAGGCAGACAGGGCAAACATCCTTAAAGAAAGAGCGAAAGCTTGCTGTTCCTTGCAACAGGATCCCCGGTCTCGTTCAACATGCAAACACGGCCGGCTTGGACGGTTGTTTGCGTTCTCGAGTGCAACTTGTTGCGTATCCCAATTTCTTTCGCGAGCTCTTCAAAGCTTGTCGCGGACTATTCTTCGCGTTAATGTGAATTTCAATGCGAGGAAAGCATGATTACAAAGCGACGTCAAGCGTGGCTGCCGGTTTTGTTCGCCGACAAGGTGTTTATTCGCTTTTCATCGCGTTCGATTCGATTTTGTTTTTAACGAGACATCAGTAAAATAACGAAACTGTAGTTAGAATTTATAACAGGATATCTCACGAGGAATTAAATTTATTGAAAAAAATGTTTTCACAAAAGATATTTAATTCGAAAGAGGTCATCGTATATCGCAACTCTTTTGCAAATCAAATAGCGGGGGAGATTTTATGGATAACTTCGTTCCTTTAAATAGAACCATATATTTTTCAACACGTAAGTCGACCCATCTCGACATTCGCTATAGAAAAGTATTAATTTATGTCGAAAAATTATTAGTTTAGCAGATATTTGAACCTTAATCTATCAAATTTAACTTATGAAAGACAGGGTACGACGCGAAGCGATATTCTTGTATTTACATTGTCTTTATCTTGTTAAAACACCTTTTTGATAACTTTAATCCCTCATGATATATTCTGTCGTTTCTAGTTAAACGAAACCATCCTGTATATATAATTCTCAATGTACTTTAAAATTTACTATTATTTATGTGTTCTTATAATAAGTAAACTTACGAAAGTAAATAATTTTAAGAGTTGAAATATTAATCATGAATTTGTGCGATGGAATTAAGAACATTCAAAGAACGGAATTGATCGATTTAACTGTGAAATACCCTTTGCTAGTGCACTAATATTAGATATTGTGAAACAGGGTCCTGGAATACTAATTAAATAGAGAGAACGATTGCTTCTGAAATTTCCAATCGAATGATCAACGAAGGACGACGGCAGATGAAATCAAATAATTATGGAAATTTAATGAAACGTGCAATTTATGTTTAACGCAAACAAAGCATTAATATCGACATTTGATGTACCGCTAATTAATCTAAAACTCTGTAAATAATATCTAACCAATCGCTAGATCAAAATCATTTATAACGTATATACATATAATATATAAAAACAATCGATGAATGTTTAATGATTTGGATGAACTCTTGATGACATTTTCCTGTCTGGATGTTTCTTAGAAACGATCTCTCCCGACGACACGACACGCTAAAGAGACGCCATTGAAACGTGAACTTGCACTCCCCGGCGGTTTCTCAGCAAACCCGACGAGCATAGTCGGAAAAGTTTCTTCTAGTAAGCAGAACGTAGACAGCGTCTCGGTGTCTTTGTCTGGAGAACAGAACACTCCATTTGTGAGCTGCGATTGACCTCGATAATTGTGCCGGCGAAGCATGTTATAATCTTATGAATAGGTTTCATGTAACTCGACCGTACCTAAAGGCGCCCGAGCTTGTAGCCGAGAAATGGAGTAACGAAGTGAGAAGTTGAGCAAACAAAACGGTTAAAACGCAGGCAGAAAAAAGACATGAAAGGAAATGTTTGATGGGAACAAAAAGGAATAGAAAGATCGTATATCATAAAAACAATAAAAATTCCTACAAAAGACATGGAGATCAAGTGTTAAAACACATTATCAAGATAGCCTATAGTTCTTAAAATAGTAACGTCTAAATTTCTTTTAGTATCCCGAAAGTCGAAAAGACATGTTTTCTACTGTTCTATGTTTTTCTACTAATCCATTTACTTTTAAAAAAGTTCCAGACGATCGGTCATCATAACTTCTAATTATAGGAAACTATTTTGTTATTTAGACATAAAAACAGTAAATATGCAAAAGCTATAATGTTACTTGAGATCTATCAAATCTATTAATCAGCTGCATCAAACAATCTAAAGTCTACTTAAGCTGTAAAATACACACTGAAGAATTAATTAAGCACTAGCGACCTAAGGGTGAAACAGCGCGAGGCAAAGTGTTTGTGATCGGTAAGAGAAATAGTAGAAAAAAGAGTGTGTTTCGCGGTTGTAGGTGGAGAAAGACGAAATAAAAGGACGGCTGACGTGGAGACTGAAGGGAAGGCGGCAGGAGGAAAGGGTGGAAAATTCGCTAGCGTATTTCAAAGAAGAAAGGAATACGTTGCACAACTATATTGTGGCGGTTAATAATCACCGTCATTAAAATGCGAGCAGTTGCCGGTATGCGGCTGTAGTGCAAATTGAAAAGGTCTCGCAGGGATCGTGAACCGGCACGCAGAAATGACTGGAAAAACGAAAAACGAGAGGATGGCTGGGTCGAAGGGAGTGGAAAGGAACTAAGTAGGCGAGGATGTGAAAACGGGAGCCGCCACGTAACTTCTAAAGTATTTTCTGAGCCAGGACTTTTTTAACTGACTCTTTCTCCACCTCCGTTGGTTTCTACCCTCTGTAGGTCTTCGCATCCCTCCCCCCATGAATATTCATGCTCGCGAACATGCGTGAACCTACATTCCGACTTGAGAGCGTGTTCCTCGTGTAACAAATTTTTGTGCCTTCGACGGTTTCCTTTACTACTACTGCCACTATGATTTTATTCTTTGGAATTTAATTCCCTTTTCTCGCCGTACAGGTATTACTATATAGATAGAACTTTAACAACGGACAATTAACAGAGGGCACGCGTGAACGAGTAACTGTGGGGAACTTTTAAGGGACAGACCATGATTTATTTGCTGTTACAGTTGCGTGTTGTTCTCTGGATTTGTGTTACTCATGGTGTGTATTAGCGACATAGTTTAAGCCTTAAAAGAGAGTTTTGTTTTTAACAATAGAGGTAATATTTAATACAGTGGTATTTTCCATACGAAGCATCCTGTACAGTACTTTGATCGAGTTTGAGAAATAATATAGGTTCATAATAATTTCTAAAACAGTGGGGTCAGAGAAGTTATAACAACTTAGCAATCTTCCCAGAAATTATTCTGCTACGTTTGTGCCATTACTCTAAAAAGAATTAATTTATTCTCCAAATATTAAGCAGTGGTTCTACTCTAATTTTACTGCGTTTGTCACACATTATACGAGGAAAATTGGAAAGCAGGAATGGGAAGTGGGAAGAAACTGGAACGTTGGTGAGAACCATAAACTCTTGATTCTTTTGTACGGTTACAGAAGAACGTTGCATCTATATTCAGATAATAATACCGTTATCCCCGCCATTATCGTTATCGCCGTCTATGTTTCTTTTCCTTATTCCCTCGTATAAGATAGAATTTAACTGTGAACGCAAAAATGAGACTTTACTCGCAATGAGGCGGGAAACAAAGTGTTCAAAACGATACGTACGGCTTTTAGGTAACTCGCAGTAGTATTTACTTTTTCCACGATCGAGATGGACGTTCTATTCTCGACCTTAATAACCTTTGTGACATTCAAAGGAACTTGAGCGTCGCCGACCTTAATGACTGTGAATTTTCCATGAAATAATTATACATAACCACATACACGAGATAAATAATTACATACTCGTAAAGTTTTGTAATTGTGAATTTTTATACAAAATAATGTGCTTGGTTTTTCATTTGATAAATATGCATCAGCTTCTGCGGTGTTTAGTTTAATTTTACAAATTATACTGCAGGAATTTTCTTGGGAGTCTAATTTGCGAACCTGCAACTCGATTGCTAAGGGTCAACAAACTACAGCTTTTAATCGCATCATTTTAAAACACATTCTGTAGTTTCCAAAGGAAATCGGAGTTAGAGAAATTACTAAACAAACTTTAATCGTATTTTGTTTTAATTTCCAAAGGAAGAGTTAATCGATGAGAAAATTACAAAAAGAAATACATGTTGAGATTCTAAATTTATTATTTACATTTATCAATAGATAATATAAAACTCTGATTCTACAAAAATGTATTAACTTAAAGTTTTTCTCGACGAATTGTCGAACAACCTAATATCACAGATAACGATCTTCTTTAATTCAAGTAAATTCAATTCTCAGCACGGTTTCTTTGCCTCCAGATGTAATTAAGCTTTCGAACAGGTACTAGAGGTATTAAAATAAGGCACGAATTCGCGATAGATCTAGACAAAAAGCAGCCGATGCTTTGTTATCGGTTTCACGACACGATCTCAAAGGAATATCGTTTCACGGAGGATGTGTTTCAAAGAGAAATCGTTAGGCTTGAAAATCAGCAACAAGGCTTGAAATAAGGCGACCTGAATAGTTTCTCCACCCTCGTTCTATTGTAACATAAACCTTTTGAATGCTTGCCTTCTGAACACATCTTTGCAAGACTTTCTGGAAATTACACTCCGATAAAATTTCAACCCAACGTAAAAAGCAGCTAATTCTTATTTGCCTCATCCATTCGCTCGAATCTAAAAGCGTAGAAAAAAAGCAAAAAGGAACGAAGTTAAGAACGTGCGGAAGTTTCATTCCATGTAGAGACACTTGGCTGCACCGGACGTTATCTTACGTCGAACATAATGCAACCCTCCCTGGAGCTACTTCATCGCCTGGTAAAAACATCCCGCTGTATCAGCCGCGATGCACACACGCCGTCTAGATAAATTCAGACCTCGATGGGAGGAAACCAGTACAAAGGGTTAACTCGACAAAACAAAACTGAAAAGCGTAAGCAGTCGCAGAGGGAGAAAAGAAAACTCTTAACCTGGTAAAAAATCTCGTGGACGTGGCAGTTCTAGAGACACGGCTATCCAGAGAATAAGATAAGCGTATAACTCATTGGCGAGGCGATTCTTCTCTGGAAATATGTGCTAATTATACAGAGTGTCATAAAACAGCGGAACAATAAAAATAATTTATGTACGAAAATGTCATTGGAAGCTTCTTTTCCAAGTTATAAGTAATTTCATTTGACGATGGAAATATATATAAGGAAATTAACGAATCAGCTGATGATCACCAGAAATTGTCAATAATTATCGAATTGTAAATTTCGTCTAATAAGAAATCAATGTTGGATTGAAAAGTGTCTGACCTTTGCTGAGCTACTCTACTTTATCGTATGTACCGCACATACATTATCCCATTGCATTTACTTCATGTATACAACATTTATATATATAAGAATACAAACTCAGATGTGTTTGCAAGCATAAATTATATGATCAGCTTCCACACCTTAGCATAGCACAAGTATAACTGCAAGTTTTAATAAATTTCTAACAACGATCTTAACACCTATGAACAGGAACGTATATAAAGGCCAATGTAGTCGATGAGGTATCTTTTCTACATAGTTACCAGACATATTTCAACGAAGAGTAAAGAATGGAAAGTGATGCGTGGCAATGGAGAGACGGCATTTTAAGTAGAACAAGACACGCGCGGCCATCAGTGTAGGTAGAAGGTTGGCCGTGTTTGCGCGTCAACGTACAGCTATTTATACAGCGGTCGCATCCAAAGGTCCTCTGGATCACGCGCTGGCACAGCCTGAAGCAAGGCAGACGGATTGGGGTCGAAAGTCGTGTACTTAGCTTAATTAATAAAGCTCGCGGCCCGAAGCTGCCACTTTTTCCCCCTCTCGCCCACGTTAGCTGGGAACTGTTGCCACCCTATTGTTTCTACTCTCCATCTCCCTCTTTCTCTTGCTTTTGCTCTTTCTTCTCTTCTCTATGTCCCCGTTCGCCCGCCTTTGTTTGTCCATTTATCTTCGAGCTTTTAGTACGCTGTGCCAAAGCTACTATCGGATATCTTTCACGATCTTAATTGTTAATTTATCTATTTGCTCGATTTCACGGGAACGACGTTTACCCTGAACTCGTTGTCGATCATTTCATCGAATGCATTTGCGTAATTCGCGGTGTGTACAAGTTCTAAAGAACGAGTATACACGGCATCCAAGTATTCGAATGTTTGTAGATATTTTCTATGAATATGTTACGCGACTTATACAAAATGGATTTTGAAATTAGCATTGGTTATATTGATAAAGTTTAAAGCAACTTTAAAAATTTGTATAGAAGCTACAAAATATTTAGTACACATATATATTTCACAGAAATCATAGAAGTATTTAAATATTAATTTTGTACTAAATATATATTTATTTTAACTTTTATATACATTTTCAGATCGGTTCGGAACTTTACCAAAGCAAATAGTTACGAGGGTCCTGTCTCGAAATTTCAATACGTTTTGTACAACATATAAAATATACAGATAAAAGTTTGGTATAGTATAAGTGTTCGAATACTTCCATAAGCACATTCAAATCGGCGGGATTAAAAGCAACAAAGCCTCGACAAGATTTAACCGATTTTCCGATGATATTTGCATCCGTGTGGGAAACGGCTAAACGTTGGTAATAATTTCCGCTGGAAACACTGGCGTTCGGGAGTTTTTACGGAAAACAAGAGTGCGAATCGATTCTCCGCGGTGTATCACACAGCGAGATCAAAAACAGGTCGAACACCAAGAAGCATCAATCGTGAAATGTTTGATCGCGTTACCGGCTGGATTTTTCGAGTGTACCGTAAACTCAATCGGCCGATTAATCATGTGAAAGCGCGCGTAAATCGTCAATCCGATCACATTGACACTCTTCTTCCCTGATCGGTGATTCGAAAACATCAGTTAACAGAGAGAAAGGAGGGAAAAGGAAATATAGAATGCCGGATCGTGCCATCATCGAGAGTGTTCGTTGCGTTTTATTTCTCGCGTGACTGGTGATTCTTTCGAAATTCCTCGTTTTCGCCCAGTGGTGTTTCTGCGAAATCTGCGAAATTTCAGCTACAAAAAGAGAAAGAGGGATACAATGTTGGAAATCGAGGATAGAGAAGAGACGCCGCGAGCAAAGGAGGGGGAATATGGCGGCTGGTGAAACGAGGCGTACACCGGACGAGACAAGGGTTTGCAATTTTGATGGGTAGATCCGAATCGTGACCATGAAGCTGATGGGAATCTCTGACAGTTCGTGGGTCAGCGTTTTCACGAGGATTTAAGCACTCGTCCTGTCTGGTCCTGTGACGTTTTCGTAGAACACGATTAAATTACTCGATTAAATTAAAAATTGCTCGTCCGCATAAAGACAAGAGGAGATTCGTGACGTTCATAACGCAATGCCGCTTTACATTTTAATGGCATTTCGTACGCGTCTTTACACAGTGTACCGCTAGATAGTCGTATACCGCGACATGGAATAGAATTCGAAACTTGAAAGCGCGGAACCGTCCATAGGTAAGAAACTTGTGCGTTCAATGGATATTAATTAATTTTGGAATTTCGCGAGAAATATACAGCAAATTCGAATAGTTTCCTGCCAAAGTGTGGTGTTATTGAAATTATTTTGCATTATTTAATTTGAATTTCATAACACAGCGCGGTTCGAGAGCTCTAGAACGTTCCAGGTATTAAATTACATCCAATGGAATTTCATTAACTTCAAATGTTGAACAGCGACGCTAATTTAAAAGTATTAAACGTGCTACTCTAATCTTATTAGCGAACTCCTTCAGTACTCCATTATATTTATAATCGTCCTGCGTTCGCGTTAATATCTTGAAAAGGAGGTTGCATCCGGAATAACCCAGTTTTAATCATATAAATACGTGTATACGATTAATCATTTACAAGTTAAATTCGAATCAATTCTTGTTCGAGTTTACCAATTTCATCTATTATTATCCGATACTCGCAATGTATACTTTGTGAACTAGTCTTAATACACAGAATAAATAAAGATCGGATTTCGATAATAGTACCAGACGTTTGTGGCTTCGTAGTAGCATTAGCCTCTCGCACTTGAAAGTAAAAGGCATTAGTGATTAAACGTTACTAACTAATTGTTCGATCATTTTGTGCAAGGCTTTTGTACGATATGCTTCATGTTCATATATCAGAAAATCTCAGAAATATATTATATATAAATCAAGTTAAGAAAATTGCTCTAAATTAATTGAAATATCTCCGAGGTCTTTTAACAGGTAATTCAAGCTTATGACTTACCAATTCCATAAAAGTTTAACAAACGTTGCTATTAATTAATTCATCAACTGTTTATCATTGCTTGATATTCGTAAAAAATTTGGACGTTGAAATGGTTAGATCATGAAATTACACTAAAGAATGTTTACCGAATCTTCTGCGCTTGATAACATGATCTGCGTGTTTCCCAGTATCTAAAATCCGTATTTCAAAACTATCACTCAAAATTTCTAAGTAAGATTTTCCATTAGTACCTAGATTAAATCGCCGCCTAACAACTAGGCGACTTATCCTGGAAACTGACCCACGATAGTTCGTTTGATTTGCATCCCTAGCAGCGGCAAATATTGGATTACATTATTCAGTGATCGGGCAAAACGTAAGATTTGATCGTTAATTATCCAATAGAAGTACAAGCAGTTTACCGGCATTCGAGCATGAAATATTTTCCGATCGACCGACGCGATTCCCGATGAACATTAATAACGATAAAAAGAAGAGGATCGACGTTGCTCTAACGCCGAACAACAAAAAGTTGTCGGTTCTTACACGCCCACCGAGATTCCCCCCGACAACCTTACTCCTTTTTCCGTGGTTTTAGAGTGTTCGGCTACTTATCGGATCCAGGAAACTACTCCGGAAACTTTCCAACTCTCCCCGCGAGTCTCGTGAAACGAGAAACGAAGTAAAAGAGATCGACGATTCTGAAAAGGTGGAAAGAGTCTCGACACGATTCAAGGAATAGGGGGGACGAGAACTGTTCCTACCCAGGAAATTTATCGTATTTAGTAAATAATTAATTGTTTCTTAAGTATTTGTGCTTCCAACTGAACCATAAATAAATTGCTTAGAAATTGTGCTGATCAGTAGGCTGCGAATCTTTACGCATTTAAAAGAAATTTTAAAATGTAAACACGCCCGTATATAATATACAAAGGTATATAGAATATTCGAAGTAGGGTATTTAATATAATATTTAGCAAATGAAACGAATTTCCATTTCTTTAGTTATATGCATAAAAGTATAAAAATGCATAAATATCCGCGGTGTACTGATTAGCTTGATCAAACTGATAATTGTATAAAAAGTGGAGTTAATCAGCTTGACTTTTGATAGGCTCTAATATCTCTCACTTCACTCGTCCTTATCATTTCGCACGAATTTTCCATTCGATTCAGTTTTACTCAAAATTACAATACACGACGCTGTGTTTTCTGCGATCTGGATAGGATCAGTTTTGCGTTTCTTGTTGAACCGGATACTAAATAGGATTCTGGATAATTTGTAACCGAAGCCAGTTAAAATTGAATCCTCGTCGGTTACGGAACGGTAGAAGGTCGATTATGACTCAGGGCGATCTTTGATAGAATTCCACGGGAAGGAAAGTTTGATGGAGAACAGTTGGCAGAGGGATCTTTGGGGAGTACCAGATGAAACTATGAGGATCGTTTAAACTGTGCGCTTTGAGGGGGACAAATGGATCAGACGGTAATAAAATATGTGGCTCCTTGTCTGGTGGAAAGTTTAAAGAGCTTTCGAGTTTTCATTCCGATAGCTCGAGGAAATAATTGACTCGAATGTTCTTCGAAAGAACGAAAATACGTCCTCCAATGTCCGAAGATACTTCTCCAAGACTTTTATGGTTATATAGTTAACTTATTAAGATCGAATATCTTGGAATTGTCTGATATTTAAGGAACGTTCTGCAAGTTCTGTATCATGAAATATGTTTACTGCAATTTTACGATTCCAGCGAGTCACTGTATTTTTATGACTATACTTGAGAGAAGACAGAAACATTTATAGATATGACAATATATTTCGAACGTTGCAAATAGACAGTTCGGAATACAATCGTTATTCTTCTAGTATGAAGATGCACGGCTGTACTGATCGTCAAAAAACGAAATCACATAATTTTTAGTAGTTGGATCTTAGTTATACGTCCACTTAAAGGATATCGTTCATTCTTAATTGAATTTAGATATATAAAATAAATTATGAAGTTTAAATCACACGCAGAATTACCTTACGTTAATTACATTTAACCTAGTCAAATTTATAATACATTATTTTCAATCGACATCAGTGTACACGACGATGAACCAGATTTTCTGTAGATCTAGAATTTTAGGAAACGAGGCTATGTAATTTGTTTCAGTGCAGCTCGATCGTGTTTATCAGTTGATAAGTGAGTTTGGCTTGATTATTCAACAGCAAAGATGTTCGCAAACGTAAAAAGAAGTTTCAACGGAATCAAAAACTAGAAAACTAGAAACTCAATTTCTCACGCCAGTTTCATGATGTCTGTTCATCGAATAACATTATTTTCCCATCAAATACCATTTATGAGAGATAACCGAAGCACGTCATGAAATCATCCAGGTAATCAATAGATGCGTTTAACTATTCCATTAACCTTGATCAAACAGTCGCAAAGTTAATTACACAGAGTTTGAAAATAAAACCGCGTTCTCACAATATCCTCTCTTAACTGTTGCAATATTCATGAAAATTCGTTTCATACGAAAACAAGGCCAGATTAATTACCAGAGAAGTGCTCGATCAAAGAAACATCCGCGCGGCCACTTTAAACAAGCCAACCGAAAACAATAAAAGTTAGACCGAGTAGCGTTCGGGAAGCGACGGGAGAGTATCGGGGAACAATTAAGGAGAATCATGAAAAACAGGAACGGAAAAACCGGGCGGACATCGAAAAACGAAGGTGAAGCTTCATGTTCCGTAAAAAGAGGGGAGGCAGCGAATAGCGTTAGTGTGTTCCGTGAACAACGCGAGAAAGAGGAAACGTCGAGAGACGCGAGCGTGGTTTCGCGTGGCAGTCGAGGAGGAGAGGGCATTTGTGTGTCTGCTGGAAGGCGAGATCTCATTAGAGCCTGTCGAGTCTCGTTAAGAATCGTCGGCAAGTGTTTACTTTCTCAAGAGATGGCGTACGCGCGAATCGGTACGTTAGCCAATGAACGTGTTCCGCGAACGCTTTTGGTCCATTGAATTTCTGTCTTGATCTTTCGACCGCTGCTCGAACAGAATCTACGGACCGAGTTTTCCAGTCGAGCGTGACTGAAACGAAATTGCAGTAATTTTCGATTCTAACGAAGAGATTGAGATATCAAAATAAGCGCAGAGCGTGATAAGGAATCGGTGAAAGTTATTGGATCGGTAACCGAGTTCGTAACAGCTTGTCACGTCGTTGAGCGAAATTATTTATTGAAATCACAAACGAATGAATGAGGTTCGCTTTGTTGAGGGATAAATAGTTTATATAATCGGAGTCCATGCAATAGGAACTTATCAATTTTTCTCGTTACCTATTATTTTTCGTTCACATAGTACAAGCTCGCGTACGAATAAATAGATCTAATCAGTAAAAGTTCAACTAATAAATTAACTAATATCTCGTTGCAATAAATGGAGCCCTACTGTAAGTTGCAAACAGGAAAATTCTTCATATGCAATGCTAAAACATAGACTACAAAACACTTAAAGTTAATTTAACTTTATAAAGTATAGAAAGAATAACTGTGGTACGCATTGTGCATTCCTTTTATCTGTACACTTTCATCTGACTTTATTTATTCACGTAATCCATTCACCCACAAAATCAAGGTATAACAGTTAGCCATAGGCCCTTGTCGAATTTCGAATTTACTTCAAGGAGAATGAGAAGATGCAGACGTAAAATAATAGAACAACGAAATGGAGCAACGTTTCATGAAAATTCAAACGCTGAAAGGAAACGTGAAAGAATGGCGGAGCTCAGCTTGACGCCAGAATTTCTCATCAAAGTTCACTTGGTCCTGGCACAAAGTCCTCGCGGATCCTAAAGGGGATTTCGTTGGCTTTGATCGCAGCAGGATATCGAACCAGCCGAGAAAGTATTACCCGTCTTAATACTAATTTACTACGTATCTCGATCAGAGACACCGATGAAAGCACCGCGGAAAAATTCTCGCCTTTCTAAATTAAGAATCCTCGCCTGTTCAAGAGCGTCCACTCGAGTATTTCAATTTATTCCCCCCACCCCCCTCCCGAGATTCTCGCTGGTAATTCTTTCGTCAGAGAAGAGACAGGGTTCCATCAGGCAGGGCATTATCTTCCAGAAGTGCCCAGAGGATTATCCACAAGGATCCTTCTTATCTTCGATCTTTCTGTCGCGTTTCCAAGCTTCCTACAAGAGGAGAGCCGCCCTCGAGCTTCGTTTTCCATCTCGTAATCTTCAGCGTTTCCACTCGCGCCACGTCAGGTCACTTTCTTTGGATGCACACGGCTTTCGTGAGGTCCAACTTCCACCGGAAAATGAAGTTTCCGGTTCTTTCAGTATTCACTGAGAATTCCCAGGAAACACGGCCAGCCGTTCCTAGTCATTCCGCCCCAGCGTATAAGTGAAACGTGTACTTTTAACAACAATGGCGTGTCGAAGATCGCTCTTGTAGATCTCCTGCCGCTTAAATAGTTACAAATAACGCGAGAGAATGTGGAAATTCAAGCGTTCCGGACGTTCGGACGTTTGCTGTTCAGTATCTTATGAGGCTTAGGAAGATACAGCGATAGACATTTGAGAGCGTCATATATTATAGTAACTAGACGTTGAATCATGAGTTAAGGAAATAGACTGACATGCATCTGCAACACAGAGAATAGGTTCCTATTTCTTGTAGAATCGATAATGAAGACGAAGCAAAGAATAGACAAGTAACCAACATAATCGTAACAGTTATGTCTCGTTACAATTCCGATGAAATTTTTAAATGTCTTAAGTGACACATGCGATACGAACATAAATGTTTCCTCCGATAGACGTTCAAATATTTCCATGAACATATGAATGTATGTTCACCACTGCGTATACGCTCTATCAGAGTCCAGTCTTTTAACTTAACCACGCATCAACAAACTATAATCTTAAATCTTACGATAGTTTGTTCAAATTACGTATCAGAATGATTAATATTTCTTTCTTTCTCCGTATAAGTACCATGGAGAACACGGCGACAGAATGTGGAATCATGTGCGTGTCGCTGGAGGCGGAAGTATCGAAACGAAAGCAATTTCCGAAGTCTCGGTAAGTGTCCTCATCAGATTACAAGGGTGAGAGGGGTTGTTTTAACGTAATATCGTCGCCGTTCTCGTGGGAGGGTCGTAGCGCTTGCGATACGAGGTCGAGAATCAGGCGTGGAAAAATCCGTGTAGCATCCCCCGGAAGCCGACTCCGACCCCCGGATTAAAGTAGTTTACATCGCGGGCGATGTAATACATACGAAAACCGAGTCGTCGAGGACTGAAAAGTTCGTGGTATCACGTAAAAGGGGTGGGCCGCTTTTCCGCGGATCACGTTCGCGACTTACTGCCGAGCCAAGTATTATGGGAAGAGCATAGTCATCCATAGACGTAATCGGTCGACAGTTTTTCCTCTGGGATACACGCTGATCTAGTTTTTCAAGGTTTCTTCGATAGATCAAACGAATTCCATGAACGTCGATATGAAAGTGTTTACCTTTCACGGGGCTGAATTTTGGTTCGCCAGAGATTTTCGGGATTTGAACTTTAATATCATCGGTTTGAACGATGTGTGATAAAAGGGGGAAAAACCAGGCCCTGCATATGATGTGGACAGTTTTTTAATACATCTTTTTTCTTTTTATTCTTTTCCCTCTTTTTGTGTAAAACATGCATGATGAATACAAAGGAATAGGGTTTGGATCTCCAATTTTACATGAAACTGATAGAGCGGACAAGGGAAAGATAATAACAGCGAGGACAAATTTAATATCACGTTTCTCTTCCCTGTTTTTTTTTTTTTTTTTTTTTTCGTGAAATAAATAGAAAATCAGGATAAGCCCGAATATTTATATTAACTTCGAAATTCATGGCTATGTGCGTCAGTGGAAGAGAGAATATTGAATATACAAGTTCTTTATAGTCTAACGTTTCAAATGAAATAATAAATATAAATTTTATAACATAATTACAATACATTTTCATAGATGATCTAATACTTATGAACGAGATTGTATATTAATAGGAACTGCACATAACGAAAAACTTTCTATTATATCTTTCTGCCCCTCTTTACCAATGAACAATCGGAATAGAAAATTCCTTGTTCATCCGGTGATGAAGTTTAAACTCGCTAACATAGTTAACGCGTTGGTAGCGAGGAGAACGAAGCCTCGGCACGAATGGGGTAAGCATTATCGATCAGTCAGATTGAACTAACAGAGAATAGTCAGTTCCAACGGGGAAAGTATCGATTGATGGCTCGACATGGTTTTATACCTGGTCGATCGTTCGACTGTACGCACGTGCTATCTACTGAACGCATTCAAATGAAGTTTACTTTTCAAATGGATTCCCCTCGCCCCCGTGGCACGCGTATAAAGTACATTTCCCACGAATGTATCTTGCAAGGCGAAGTATTCTTGCTACGAGATGGAATTTCAAGTATGCGGTGCGCGAGAATAAAAGCCTCGCTCCATTTATGACTTTGCTTCCCGATCGATTGACCGATTGTACAGATCCTGATATCAAGAAAGTCTGGCACGGAACGCGCACCGAATGGTGACATTTTCGAATGGAACGTATACCAATGCGGCCTTGTCAGTCACATTGAGCTTAAAAATGAAAAATCGCGAGAACTTGTTATCCAACCATTCTACTAAAGATGAAACTTTGTAGAATAAATTTGTTGTTGTAGGAACCTAGTGAAAATAGCAGATTTTCTACTTTGTCGCTGAATTTTATACAATTTCGTGAAATTTGTTGGAAATGTTCGGAACAGTCGTTTCTGTCACTATGAGTTTTGGAAAGAGTAGGCAAACACTTGACAGTACCATAAATTAGCTCTTTCTGATACTACAACACCTAAAAAAATATAAATATTTTTTTAAAAATATTTTTCTATAAAAAAATAAATTTTTTATAGAAGCGATCCAGATGAATATCTAATAGTGTTACCCGAATCTCGAAGAATTTTTGAGTATTATATGACTTGAGGATATTCTATCTAAGCCCCCTATTTTTAATTGCATTCTCGAAAACGTAAATTTCCATGAAAATCCGTAGTCTAATCATAACGCTGTAAAATTCTCACGAAACGGTAGAATTTCTGGAATAAAAGTGGAATTGGTCGATGATTTGTCGGGCTCGCGACATCAAACACAGTGGTTTAGCATCTCGGCGAATGTAACCTACGCTATAATCAAAAAGTCACGCAATCGTTATTGAACTATTTATTAGAAGCTCTAGTGTGTTGCGTGACTTTTCGATCGTAGTTCCGCAGAGACACACACACACACACACACACATACGTACGTACGCCGCATTCTCAGAAGCACACGTCGTTTTAGTTGAAAGTTAAACGGCGTGTTTGGATTAGACTAGTCAGCCTGTGGCGATAATGCCAACATTCCGATGAGTAAAGTTTCTAGAGGGATCACAGTTGAGCGTGCCGAGACTTCGGCGACGTTACAATGAAAATCAGTCGACGACTAGACCAAAAACAAACGAGTCGATAAAACAAGAGCTCGCACGAAATGAAGGATCCTCTTGGGGATGCCCTGTTGAAGCAGAGTCAGGATCACAGCCAGAAACACGGACTAGTGACAACGTCGTTATTTCTCCACCGAGATTTCCTCGGGGACCTCGTTAGGATCCGTTTTCCATGCAGTTCGATCGTCTTTTAAATGGTATCTCCGCGGAAAATTATAGCTACCGTCAGCCACTTACCATTCGACAACTCTGTTTTTTGATTTCGTTCCATCATGGTGTACCATCGTATTGATTTAAATTAGCGAAATAACGGTCGCTGTTCCATTGGAAATTGAAGTCGAGAGTTTTTTCGAATCTTTTTTCCGACTAGAAATGAAAATTGTACCGTGTGAATTTCAGAATTGGAAATATCACGGTTCAAATCATGGCAATATGATTCAATACAATGAAGTTTCGTCGATACTTGCGCGATGCACGGTTCCATTTATTAGCGTGAATGATTAAATTTTGGTGACACGCCACGAGAAACATAAATTTCCATAAAAATTCGCTTCTACTCGTGAAACGACAGCGAACTAATGACAAGGTGCATCGTGGTAACGGTAATGAAATAGCTATCTTCGCGTTTCGATTCACCATCTTGCCGGCAGACTGACCACTAATTTGCTGCATAACAAGGCCGTGACTGGCCCAATTAGCGAGCTGATTGATAGAATCCGAAACTCGAGCAATTAAGCCGTCTACGGAATTTCATGATTTGACACCGCCTCCCGTTTATCGTGTCCCTAAATCGATTTCGTTCCAACCACGGCCTCTAAGAAAATTGATACCTCCGTTAAACCACCCCTCCCCTTGCTGAGGTGCGGGCTTTTCTATCACGCGATATATTTTCTCTTTACATCGAGGCTCTAATGAGCTGGCGACTCGTTCGAACGTTGCACGAGATACAACAGACTCTGGTGGTCTTATTTCCAGCGTTTCAAACGAGGATTGCATTCCCTTCGAGTCACGCTAAAGATAAAAAGATATAAAAAATGTTGGTCGAAGAAGATCAGTTAGAAAGAAAAGATACTTTACAATTTTCTTAGTTCAGATTATAATGTAATTTTTCTTTGGATCATATGTCCAATATTCCTTGTTTTTAGTTTTATTACAAATTATAATTTCCTTTCATCATATCTCATTACTTTATTGAATATTAATAAGGTTTGCCTCAACCATAAGAAAACTGCGTCACATGATATTATATACAAAAAAAAAAAAAAAGAAAACAACACATCAGAATTACAATATCAGTATTGGAGCGGTGCACGATATGTTCACATAATGCATAAAGATATCTACTAGCCTCTCTAGACTTCCAATGCATGTAAAAACTCTGCATATGAAATATCAGGAAAATATTACTAAACACAGTGTAGATCTGTTATGTCGATCTGATATATACAGTGACAAAACGGTATAAAATATTTAGAAAAACGACTCGTCGTCTGTTACATCTGTTTTATTCTACATGATCCTCGATTACTCATCGTTTAAGTTTATCGTTTACTACACAATAATATTTGACGAACATGCGATGAAATTTAAATGATCCCAATTAATCGAACCAGTGGAAAATGACGAAGATGAGAAGATCTGTGACAAATATTCAAGCCCGTTATCGACCAATTATGACAGGCGAGTATCGAAAGCAGGAAAACTATTGTTTAAGAGTGACTCCTCTATCTCGTGACACAGCACAAGTGATACCGATGATGGGCGCATCAATCACTGGCGTTGATTGCGAGGTTTTACCACTTACACCGGCGTCAAATAACAGGCGTGCCTGGCATCAGCATTAATTTTCGTAACCACTGATCCCGATAGAATACAACGTGAGTCGAACGGGGTTGACTGACCATGCATACCACAAAACCCATCCTGATGCGCTGACGGAAAATAAATATGGCATTGATGGAAGAAATTCAGTGGACGTGTGAACATCAAAAGCTACATCTCTGCCAGATGAACGTACGTATTATATTACACGCTCTATGCAGATTGTTCGACTTTAATATATATAAGTTATGTAATAAATCCGTTTTCCTTTCATATTTCGAGTAATATCATATTAGCTGCAATGAACAACATATTGGATTCGGCGGAAAGTTAGTAGTAAAATTTTTAATTTAAATTTAAAGGAAAGTTTGAGGGTAATACAATATAATTTTCCAAACTAATAGGGGTATAAATAATAAAATTTGATCAAAGGAGTTGCGCATTTTAATGGGAAATTATTAACTATCCGATTTGTAACTTGAAATTTCCCGCAACGTTTTAAAAAACTTCATTAGAATAACGCCATGAAGTAGAATTGAAAGTTTTCCAAGCGTTTACAGAGGAGAGAATGGGGAGTCTTAGAAAAAGTTTGCTACACCGTTAAAACGTTACGCGCAGTTCGATGAAAGAAAGATTTAATTCTTCTGGAAGCTGACTTCCATTGGAAAATAAAGGGAACATCCAAATGGAGCCAACTTTCTAAAAGCTTTTCGAAAAAGAAAACTCCGTTTTCTCAAACTCCCTACAACAGTAAGTAGCGTTTAAAATTATTTTCCGATAGCAAACACCAGATCCTTTTCTTTGATCCTTTCTAATAAAACTCGAGAGAGTTCAATGTAAAAAATTCTAACTTGTTTGATTCGAAAACGAATAATTCTGACGAGGAAACGTAAACGGGCGTAACATTAATGAGATGATAAAAGGAATAGGATTCCGATCAATTTTTCGGATCGTGCTTGGCAAATGAATCGTTTGGAATATTCGACGCACGTATTAGGCGAAAGAGGAAACGCGAGAGGTGGGAAAATGAAAAAGAGGAAGAGACGGAGATAGCGTTTAGAGTGAAGTTCGAAGCGACACAAATTAGCCTCCCGCCGGCGCGGTATTATTATCGGATAATTAGCAACATTCGGCGGAGATTTATCGAATCGGGTTAAATAGAGACGTGTGCTGGGAATTAATGATGCCGATTTTCAAAATGAACGCCCGATCAGTAAGCACTTCGTTATCTAACCAACCACGTGACGTGTATTCGTGATTCATTCGATTCTTCTTTATTGATCTTTCGCTCAAATTTACGAGAGATGTTACACGCTTTTCAAATAAGTAGTTCCAAAGAGTTAAGAGAGGATCGATTATGGTTTCGTAATCGTAAATGCAATACTAATTTCAGGATTATTTTATTGCTAATAATTTGCTTACAACGTTTTGATAATGAATTACGTTTAGAATTGTAAGCGTTTTGTCGAAAAGTGTTAGCTGCTTTAAAAATGTGTGAAAGTTTAAAAGTAGAGATGGTCAAATTTGAGATCATATTTGTTAATTCTATGTTAAGAATCATAAGGCAGGGATAATATGGATAAAGGAAAGAACAGAAGAATTCGAAAACGTAAATCTTACGAGATATCGCAACTAGATTGAGCATGCGAGAGAATTTAATTCTGAAGCATCGTCTCGTCAGCAACAGAGAATGGAATTTGCACATTTGCGTTTCCGCGAATGGGCTACGCCGGGGTAGAATAGAAGGATGCACGCGCAAAAGAGAAGAGTCTTTCGACGGATTCTGAAATCTCGATTCACGGAAGAGTAGCTTTCACGCGGATAAACAGAAGAGCTTGCGTACGGAAAGAAAAGGAGGTGCGCTCCGACTGCGCAAGAAAGATTGATAAAGACGTGAAACGAAAAGGGCTGGAAACGAGTAAGAAGAGAGGTGAGGCATAAAAGGGGGAGACAGAGAGAACCATGGGGGTGCAAGCGAAAAGAAATAGGAATAGGGAAGAGGGAGAGTAGTAGAAAGGGTGAAAGGAAATGGTGAAAAGGCTGAGCTGAAACGTAGCCAGTGTTGGGGCCCGTTCTGTCACTTTGCAAGCCAGATCCACTTTTCGAGCTGGATATATAGACTTTGAGAGGATGGATACGGTCTGCATTAAGTTTTGAATAATTGGGAGACGTCGCCGGGTCGAGGACTCTAATGCACCACTAACGAAATTGAGCTTATATACGTTCCTGCTCGGTGAAATTGTATTTAAAGTTCGTACGTTGTTTGAGGTCTACTTGAGGCTTCTGATATTTCTCCGAATAATTTCATTAATTGCTTTATAAATTGAAACGGAACATGGCTTGAAATTCGCCAACCCAATTGAGTATTTTCGGAACGATCCAACCACACCCAGACCAAAATAGTTTTATAATGTGTACCAAATAATATTCACCGACAGAGTCTATGCTCTATACTCGTAAAATACGACGATTCGAATCACGGAAAAAGGAACCAGGAAACGATGGTCAAGAGAGGAAATAGAAGAATAAACGTTCCCAAATTAAATGCAAACTGGTCAGGTCAAAGCCTCCATGACTGAGCGTGGAAACCTGTCGGAGACAGAGAGAAGGCTGATCTTTCCGGGCCGAAAGGCACACACACATACGGTGGTGGAATTTCCTCGAAATTTTCCCAGTCGTCGGGCACATAAATTCCAAAAGGGATCGACGTCGATGCAAGGAGAACATATCGGAGCGGCGGTGTCACGGCTGCCGTCGAATCCCTTCGTCTGCGATCCCGAAAATGGATAAACCGAAGAGGGGGATTCGATCGAGAGCGAGTGATTTACCACGAAGGACTTCTACGGGAAGCCTTTCAGAAACGTACAGAGACGTCTGCGTTCTCCATCTTACGTATCCAGCATTTTACATCAGATCGGCTGAGAAAAGCGAATGGAAGGGGGAGGACGTTGGAGCGAAAGCCGGCACACGCGCGGCAACGTGAAGAGGGAACCAGCTGAATTTTATTTTCCTCCTGGGATAATCCTTTAGCAGCAAGAAAATAGTGTACCTCTCGGGACTGCGAGTTTCCAGATCTCAAGAATAAAAAATTCAGTATCAAAAATTATTCGACTTTTTCCATTCTATTTCTATCCTAACGAGACTTTCGTTTTATGTAATAAGCTAGAATTATTTGAATCACTCGTGCTACAACATTTTAAAGTTCAATTTTGGATTATTCCAGAAATAGGGTAACATACATATACTACTGAATTAGGATAACTACAACTGAAAATATTAATATTGAACAGGCTTCTTCTCTTTTCATGAATAGAATATTCCATCAGAATAAAACATGTCCAGCTGTCAAGTACACGATACACACACTGTTTATCACATCACTAACAGCTAGTTAAACAATCTGTTTCCAGATATATTGTAGATTGCTTCAGAATTGTACATAATCTTTTATCCCATCTATTGATCCCCCTTTGTCAAAATTTCTGTTAACTAAACGTTAAAGCTGATCTCTCTGTTTTTACACGACTAACAATGGCTTCGTAAACCTTCGACTTCTTTCACTTGCTTCCGGAAGTATTATTTTCTATGAACAAACTCGAGACTCCATGTCATCGTTGCACCAATCGTTCATTACCGTGATCGCTTTTGTTAGCACACACGATGTCAAAGGCAGAATCAGTATCTCAGTGTTAGCTATTGCCCAAACATTCGCGCGATTTCAAGCAATTTACATGAGTTGGCCGACTCATAAATCGCTCATGAAGGACGGTTTGTCTGTCTCCTTGTACACTTGCAGAATCACGCCTGGCGGGGCAAAGTGTATTCCGTATGGCAAGAGAAATGATTGGAGGCCGCGTCGTTTGCATGTCGCGAACGAGAACAGGCTGCCACCCGTTATCGACTTTCTATCAACACGTTGGTCACTCGAACCCGTCGAAATACGATTGGCTTTTCGAACGGCGACCGCGTTCCCCTGACGACAGATCGTTGTAATTAAATTCCATCATGGGGAGAGAGAGCCGGCTCAATTTTGCATTTAAAACACCGGCAGCATACGCGCGTTTACATGTAACCGGCCAAGCCCACCGACAACCGGCTCTTAAAGGGACAAATTGCCGCCGATACGCCTGATAAACTGCCGGATCAGACGGAATTTTCATCGACAATTTCGCTTTCTCTCGCGAGTCTCTTCAAAGGGATTCGGAATCTTACACAATGACATATATTTAAACATTACTGAACAAGAATTTGTAATCACTACACATTAACTAGAAAGTAAGATTTTTAAAAGAAATCGGATCAAAATTGTGTTATCTTAGAAGGTATTTTTGACAAAAATCTGTCAAGAATAAGTGAAATTCTTGATGTAAAGTCGTGCCGCAGCAACAACAACGGCCGACATTATCCAAAATACTGTTTATTTATGTAGTATCTTAATGGGTCTTAGAGGAAAGGACAAGTAATGATGTTTTGATTTAATTAATAATATTCGAAGCAACGAAATAATTACAATGCTGTCGTACGTCTTATTTTCAGACGCGGCTTTCGACTTCCCGATTCACACTCTTCGGCTTCTACACTCGCTCGCTCTCGCTTCTCAATTCACACTCTGCACACCTTTTGCATCCGTTCTCTCCGGCTTCTCAACTAATACTGACTTTAACGTCTCTTTGTCTTTTCCCGCCGTTCGAGACACGTGTCCCGAAACGCCCGTGGCCAGGGTCACGCGGGCCCTTTCCACGAAACTATCCACTTAAAAAGGATCGACGACACATTGATGTACCCGACGATGCCGCGGCTCTCGCGACATTGTTTACGATTCGGCAGATATCTTAGGCCTTTTGTCCACGATACTACATTTATTTGATAATTATTCTGTATTGATTGATTATCAAATTCCATTGCGTTGAAACACCTCAACAGCTATCAAATGACAATCCATGAACAGGCATTAGATCACAGGTCACATAACGCGCTTTGTAATTTACAATCTTCGAAATTTCGCCTCGGCTACTTATTGTGTCTCATCATCATCCACTAACAAACATTTCAGTACCCAGAATCGTCTAAATAGTTTCGATCTTTATATCGTATCTAGAAGAACAAAGTTTCTGCGTGTGAACCTAACTCAATGACCAGAAACTGTAAAACGACACCTAATTGATTTTCCATTGGACACTAGCAAACGCGAAGAAAAAAATTAACGACTTTTACTTCTCTCCCGTGGTCGATCGAAGGAAAGAAAGTATCGCTCATTTGTTAATCAAACAAGGTCCGTGATCCGCGCGATCGTCGCCTGAAAGGATTCGCTCGCCGAGGGTGACCGCGGAGATTTTCTATTTCGTCGCGTCAAAGAAAACGAGTCGACATCGGGGAAGAACCGAACGAGTACGTCTGCGAATTAGCTAGCAGCTCGGGCACTTTGTGCAGAGTTACTTTCCCATTCCCTTTGCTCCCTTCTGCCTTTTGCACGGTCGCTGCCCCTCAATGCGACTGCACCCGTCGACGGAGTACATACCGCGGCACGTTCCTCCATTATTCATGACATTATTTTCCACTTCGATAACTAACGCGATCGACTTTCCGGGAATCCTGCAGCTCGCAAATCCGTCCGCGGTCCGGCTTGTTTGAAAAATTTATATTGATTCGATGTACTACCGTGCTATTTGCACGTTTTTCAAATACGAAGGATCAACGCTCTTTACAAAGTCGTTTCTTTGAACATCGGTCTCCAGAGAGAATATCTACATCGTTGCAATTACGTAGAATCCATTAATCCTTTGAACGTTGTTGAAATAGAATTTCGGTATAAATATGACAATGGTTCGTGCAGTTCTACGAAAAGGTTCGTTTAAGTTCGTCCTGCAATTGATCGATTGGTCCTTTTAACGTTGATAAATATAATTTTTATAATCGTTCCTCTCGCATTATTATAATTCAAAATTCGCTGTCTCTGATTCTATTAAACGATCCTCGTTATATGTTCAACTCAAATTATCTACCAAGTGTTGGTTGAGATCTTCTGAATTAAGTGACACTATTAAATCACGTAACACAGAATAGCAAGAGCAAGGAATATTGAAGATAACACCAGAAATTTCAGATATATCGCAGAATCCACCCTGGGTTTTATAATTCGCTGCGATTGGATCCGATGATGAAACTGATCACGTGGAATCCGTACAGCCTCGTGGACCTGGAACAAATGTGCGATACGTTCGAACAAAAGGTTTCCAAAGTCGCTTCGAAATGGCAATAGTATTGAAACGGGGTGGACAATAGAGGTAACTTACAATATATGGCGGCTTAGGAAGCCTCGAGCGAAAACATGAATAGGAGCGAACCGTGGAAATTCATAGAGAACGCACATCACGTTGTAACGTAACCAACGGACACGAATATCACAGACGGAACAGTGGGAAACTGTCTTTTCCCGCGAAAGCCGTTGTTCGCTATTTTCGGAATCTGATTAAAATCCGAAAATAGAAATCATCAACGAGGAATATTTACAAATTGTTAGATATTTAATAACTCCGACCCTTTTGACGCGACAGAGTATGAAGTAAAATCAAATCATACCATCGCTTCAGCTTTTTCTGCAGATTAATTAACTTTTACGCTTATGCGACGTGGCATGCGGAATAAAATATCACGAGCTGATATTCTGCTACATGAACTAGCGATGGAGTAAAGTATAGTGCGAGCAGATTCGAATCTAATTGAAAGTTTCGAACTTCTAACACTTTTAAGTAGGGTCGAACTTAGACAGAGTAAGTTTAAATTGCATATAAGTACTATGAGATGCTTTCAATTATAATCGTACTTCGACTAAATACATTTGCTTAATAGTAATTTTATTAGTCTCAATATCTGAAAAATACTATCGAAAGATATTATTTCATTAACACATGTCAGTTTTAACGCGTTTCATTCCTTTCTGATGAATCGACTGCGATTTTTCTGCATTTATGTGAAATTTGAAGATAGCGATGATATATTTGCCTTCGAAAATATAGTTTCCGACGGATATTCCCATGATGCAAAGCATTTTAGAAGAAAGGTACTCAATAGAATTTTCAGCCCAAAACAATAAAACATCAGCTGCATGACATTTTGATAGAAATTTGGCAAATCAGAATTCAATGACGTTCAAAACGCGTTTTACGTGTCCTAATCTTTGAAGGATGCTTTGTCTTTTTAGTGCTACGAATTCTGTACTCCACGTTCGTTATATTTTGAGCCAACAGGGAGAATAAGTAAGGCGATACTTGAAATAATATCAGTTGTACTTAAACTTAGCGAAGTTTAAAATTCCAAGTTAATCGATCAACGAGAATGGCTTATATTTGCTAAAAGAATTCCGATGAAGCTGGAAAAGATAACTCGACTATATTTAAACTTGTTCTTATTGTTCATTCTTTATTCGATCTCGATTAATTAAATCATTTTCCGTCGAAAAACATAATGTGGGAAGAAAAATTTTGGGCTATTGTTTTCTAGAAGTGATTGAGCTTCCATTGATAGAGGTGCGTAAATGGATTCAATGCTTGAGATTAGAGTTTGAAGAAAGGTTAGAAATTCAGGAATACGATTTCCTATAATTAATTGGAAAATACGTCAGATTTTATTAGAATTAATCTATTTGTTAAAGGATTATGTATCTAATGCCCTGTAAAGCTTCCAAATTCTCTATTATAATCGTGTATAAATATATGCACTCCTACCGTTTCTCACAATTGATTACTGATTATTGAAAAGCAATACGTCGTACAAGAGATGTCAAATGGAAGAGATTGTAAAATAGAACAAGAGAGGATACGTGTACCCTTATATTTTAACATTGTTTTAGTATATCATTCAATTACAGTTTTGTCTTCACTGTCCCAGAAATATCATTTTAAAAATTCCTACGCTATCCAATAGTACACAACTCCAAGTATTGAAGAGCAACGTTATCTTTCGAGTAACAGTTCTTTCCCTTAGCTTTGCATTTTTCTTGCATTCTGTATGTACACGATTCTCGACAGAATAAAAGAGAACCACACGCGAAGGAATCTTACAGTGCGCAGCCTTGTATGCAAAAACAACAGGGCATTGAACGTTGCATTCTCAAATAGAAATTCTCAAAAGTAAACCGTGGTTATCGTTCCATGAAACAATCATACCAAAATGACAAATACCTGTATAGATTGTATTTATCTATATACATATTTAATATATAGATTGTATTATAATTTCGGGCTTCTCCGATTACACATTGTTATATAAACAAGAATTACAATAACCTCCTCTATTAAACGTATTACACAATATAACTGCGCGAATAATATCGCAAACAATGTCACCACGAGAATCGAAATTTATGTTGCAACGTGATAATAGTTAATTAACTCAAAGTCAATCAGCGAAGGGTAATCGACGCTCGAGCTGATCCATTTCAAAAGAATGACAAACTCGTTGATGAAATGGACATCAGAGGATACAATTCAATTCCATTTCGCTCGAATTAATCAATTGTTCGTAATTTGGAAGATGTTCGGTGTTGATGTATTAAAAATTCAATTATCTCCTCCAATAGGTACGTACGGGGGGAAAAATATTACGAATTGTGTCCAGTGAAAAATTCGGACAGAATATTTTGATCGACATCCAGGCCTCTAGCTTTTCTCATCCACGACAATCTATTTTTGACACGTTTGAACTTTGCAGCACGGATTTAAATAGATAATAGAGATAGAACATAAATGGATCTGGGCGAGGGTCTACGTTAAACGAGGACACAAAATATAGGAAAATATTGTAACAGCGAATTTAGTAAAATTATCTAAAAAAGAATGGAGGAGGGTAAAATAGGAATAGCTATTTATATTCAGGATTAAACGTAAGATTTCAAAATCAAATTCTACCGAGGATGAGATTAAAGTGTAGCGTTATAAAAATGCTATGGACGTTATTTCATAATCCGTAGAAAAATGTTACAGAATATTCCGTGAAAAATTGTTTTCATTTTAAACGAGTATTGTGCACACATTGTGTCACGTATATGTACGTAGAATCGTTCGATAACCACCCTAAATGTTAAGTAAATATCAAATAATGAATAATACAATACATCGCCGTGAGCGTTTAATCTCGATATTAAACTGCAATTAAGTATTGAACAAGCCATATTACGATGTATGGAAACCAATGTGGCGTCCCGTATTTATACATTTACAGTAGCAATGAGTGGATCTCTATTATGAATTCTTCCACTAATTTGAATTTTTTATGTTGATTAATCTCTTGGCTTACGATTTACTTTATTATTATGTATACTCTTTAAACTCAACTATCTGTCTTTACAACATTCTGAGTAATATTAAGATTACCGAGATGCCAATTATAACTTTGAATTTTATGAATTAATTAGAATATATGTAATTCTTTGTCGTTGATATGATTATAGTTTCTCATAATAATTACTTTCTAAATCATTTTACTACATTGGCATACGGTTAGTATATTACCCAAGGATTTTTCTTATCGAATTATTTTATTCAACAGTAAGATAAGAAGGAACCTTCGAAAAAGGAGTATAAAAAGAAAACGATCGAATCACACATACGAAACCCGTCGATGCATCATCGATATGATATGCTATGATGATGCAACGGATCAAACGTATATAAATTCGCACTTGCCGGGGCCATGTCCGAGCGGGCAAACGTGATATAAACGCGGATTCTCCCGTACGCGGTTCTTGCACGCGTAAATCTCACGATTTACGAGCATAGTAGCAACGTTCAGGAAAAAGATGGTCAAAGTGACTCAGGAAGCATACCGACGTGCATTCACGCTAGACATCGACGCTGATCGAATTCTTACAGTTCTCTCTGAATTTCACAATCGGAAAATTAGATCTTTGTCTCTCTTTTTGGCATCGACAACTCTAAAGAAGATTTCAAATATTGCATAAAAAGACTTTGATAAAAAGCACTGAAAGGGAACAATGTCTCTTTTCAGTCAATTTACATATCGAATTTTATTTTTCCAACATTGTGGTTATGAAAGAGAATTCTGAAGATATGTTCGGTAATTTCTTCGTCGCTTCATTTCTTCTCCTACTTGAAGCCCAGAGTTTTATGAATTTAACAGAAACTAGAATATTAATAGTAACGTGATAAACTATTATATAATATTTTTCGTTAAGTCAAAGAAAATCTTCTGCATATTTTTTATTTGTGTTCCTGGCTTCTGAAACGTGTCTATTATTCCGATACCACATATAATATATGAAACCATATATAAATCCTTCATACTGTTGCATTTACGCAACTTTGACTAAACAACATAAACTGTCAATTCTTTATTTTTTGTTTCAGACGATGAGAACTCGTCGGTACATGGGGTCGTAACAGAAGAGGGACTGTTTGATGGAACTATCTTTACAGCATCCGACGAAATCTATATCGAACCAACCAGCAGATACGCACCCCTCGTATGCCATCGGCAAGATGGCGAAGATAAAGATACAACAGACGCTGTGCATCACCATACGATCGCGTATCGTTCTGTGGACGTGAATGTCCCACGTAGTAATGGGTATCCATGTGCCAGTGAGCTTTTGCGAGAGAACACGTTAAATGAATTAAGGTAAATACATTTTAAACTCTTGTGTTTGCCATTAAGCTAATTATTTCGACGTAATAGTACAACAACATGAAAAATACAATTTCCCGTATGAAGATTCTTAAGACAATTTAATTAAATAAAACATAAATTATACTTCGTTATTCATCTCCCGCTGTTATCTTTGTTCCTTTGAATAATATAAGAAGAAATTCAATTGGCCGTTCACAGATGAATTTCCAACCTAGTCTCGCATTTGAGACAGCTTAGCATGCAATTTGGATGTATAATATCTTCCCGTATGATCTAACACGTTCAATATTCCAGGTACAAACTTAATATCGACCGGCTTAGTATCTACTGACCGGTTTAATAGAATTTCAGATGGCACCGTAATGGCGGTTAACTGTACGAGAGATCAAGCATTCCAGTTTTACATTAGAGATCGCGATAACTAACGTTTCAAAGCATCAGTGCCATGAATCGAAGTTAACAAAATTAGTAGGGAAGCTGCGCGACACAAAGGCTCTGCAAGGGAAACCGATCATTTCCTGAGACACGCGCGTCAAAGTGCACTCACGATTACAGGGAGAACGCATTTTAACAGAGTATTAGAGAGGGAAGCAGCTCTAGCATTGATTAATTATAATGTTCTCTGGCATGGAGCTCAGAAAGAGTTGCTGGAGAGAAGGAAACAGATTTTAAGTTATCTTAATAATTGAGTAAATTGTATTACATGGAAATTTTAGTTTCAGTTACGTGATATTAGCTACGTTCTAACTGACTATTATAGTGGCTCTTAAATCACATAAATCTTCACTGTAAATTTTCTTAATTTCGAAAGTTTTGATCCATAATTCGATAATTGTGAATTTTTATACTTTGTTTTAAATTATTATTAATTAATCCCATCTCAATTAATAACATCTTTTTTATTTACTCATATAACTTTTTTCTCTACGCGTATAAAATAAATCAAAGTTTTATAATTATCCAACTGCGTGATTAGAAAATAAATATATATTTAACACAGATTAGATTCTTACCTCGTTTCATTCCAAAGCTTATCAGTGAAATGAGTTTTGCGAGAGTACTGGCGAATCTCATCGGATATTCCGGTCAGATGGCATAGAAAGAATTCGAGGCAATCTTTCTATCTACGCGCAACAACCTATCGTTTCTGCTATATATCGAGGCCGTTGGAACAGCGTGGCGCAGTCTCTAAACACTTTAAGCGCTCGTTTCGTCTATGGCTTCACTGGTGCATTTTCGAAATCACGTCACGCGCACGCAAGGAATTAAACGGATACAGTGAAAAAAAACACGTAAAACGCGGCAACTGCGTTGGTATATAAAAGACTCGTAAAAACGGAATGTACTGAATCTTATAAAGAAAAGAATAAAAAAAAAGAGAGAGAATAAAAATGAGAAAATTTAACGAGTTTTAATATACAGTGTGTACAGAACACGAACATATATTGAATCAAAAAATTAATACACGGCATGAATCGCATAATGGATAATTTGTTGCTTAAATACATTTATAATCTCTGCGATATATATGCTTGCAGTAAGTATCTTATAACATCTATGTACATTTTCAGATTTACTTCAAACTTGACCAATGTAATCATGATAATCGAATCTCTTTACAGTAGCAATATAATTTTCAAATGTTTCGTATAACGTACATAATATACTCATATTATTATATAATATGAGTGTTATACAATATTACTCAGAAACGATTTTTACAAGTATTTGAATACTTTCGTGAAATGCTATAATTCAAAGACGTGGCCTTGGTCATCTTGATACGAGCGCGTAGAGATTCGACAGGAGGCCCGATGGCAACGATCCTCGAAGTAAATTGGCTTCAAGCCTGTTACGTATTACCCAACATATGTCACTCTTATCTCCTTGCCGCACCCCGACGATTTCTCTCGTTTATCCCGGGCGGCCGGAGTTGATCAGTTCAGCATGAGGGATTCACTGGTGCGCTGTAGTTTTCCAAACGCTTACCGACGAAAAATCGTTCGCAGGACGAACAGGACGTGGAGTGGATATCTCGGGGACACAATGCGGCCGCTTTATCAACACCTGAACGAGGGGAACTCCCGCGCCAAGCCGGGCTTCTATCCGAAAGACGTTAGGAAGAAAGACCCCACGGCGAGCTCGCACAATTTAGAGTTACTCGATAGGTAAGCTTTTCAATTTAATCTTCCTTTTTAATAAAAACTTTACAAAAGATTTGCACATCCTGCCAAGAAGAAGCTGAAGTTTCCTTTAATTTAAAAATGTTTTGCCTACACACCTACGTTAAGCTTTTGAGTCGGCTAAAAGTGAATGTCGTCCGTCTGATCGCACCGAGCTAATACTACTTGGGTAGTCTGTTTATCGGGGATGAGTGGGTAATTCGTCACTTGAATTATTAAACTCTTGTACATATAGGAGAATTTATTGGATAGTTATATGTTACAGAATTATTCATTCATTTTTCTATCATCTATACTTTTTTTCATATAATAATTCTCATCCTGATAAATAGATTCAGACAATTTAATCAGACAGGATCTAAAATATTTCGTTAAATAAAGTGTCGCTGTACATTCCAGTATATATATATATCCCGATATAATTTTTTTATTTAAAAACCTTTATTTTTCATAAATCATCCCATAATTGTTAAAAATTAATTATAGCATATTTACATATAGAAGAAATACCTAGACTAAAAATTAATTTATTTTCATCAATTTTTAACTCCGTGGTTGTGGAAAGAACGACCCAGTTAACAGGTTAACTCGTTTTAACTGTCTGACCATGAACCGCCTCGTTTCACTCATGTCTCCGCTGCAAGTTGCATCGAAAAGAGGCCAAGTGTCTTCCGTGCAACTAATTGAAATCCCCCGTTTCCCCTTTTACGGTAGCGACTGGAAGTTGGAAAAAATAAAAAGTTATACAGCCTGTAAAAGTTTTACACGGTCGTTCGTTCTCGATCACCGGTCTCATCCCCCCAACCCTCTTCCCTAACCCTGTTCGACTCTTTTCTTCCTTCCCGGTTGTGTTCAACGTTTTCCACTCTGCTTCCACTTAGCCCGTCTCTACGAACACGTCGATGAAATATTCTAGCAGATGCTGGGAAAGCCAGGTCAAAGGAAGAAAGTTGCCCGTTGCTGGGGAAGAAAAGCGCAACGGTTACTTATCGTCCCGTCGATTCTTCCCCCGGACTGTTTGCCGTGCTATGCTTGCGCTTCCATTTAAAGAGCACACCCATTTCCGGGCAGAGAAAAGCCAGACTATCCGGCAGCGAATAGCGATGAAAACGTCAAAAATCGAGAGCAAACACCATTATCGAACAATCCAATTTAACGTTGCCCGCGACCGAGTTATCCTTATCGGACGTTTCCCGCGATCGGATTCTTTTTCTGGTAGAGAGATTTGATTTGTTGTTCAAGTGCGGATCGCGTATCGGTTAAATCGACTATCGTAACATCGAAAATCCTGCTCTTTTTTACAGCCTACGAGTTCGGACGTAGTACGCGTAGAATCTAGAAATTTTTTCTGTTCATCGTTGAAGTCGATAACTCAGTTATCTCGTTGTTCAAACTTCAGAGGTTAGAAATTAAAAAATTTTATTTCTACGAAGTTCCGTGTAGTTAGGGGGGCTATAATACGGAAAATATATTTGAGATGAAAAAAATTTCGAATTTTGGAAATATACGAACATTAATTAAAATTCTTTTGAAGGCGCATAAACGGAAATATATTATTAAGTTAAAGGCGATAATGCTTCTTTGTCAGGCTAATTGTATTTAGCGAAAATAGATGTCATTTCTTTGCAATCAGATTGTACAGGGAACGATATTCTCGAGTGCTCCGCAAAAGGACGTCCGTGGATCCGAAGAAAACCACTTGTATGTTATACCTGCAAGCGGATCACACGTTCTTCAATCATTATAAATCTGAAGAGGCCAGTATCGAGGTGATGACTCGACATGTACAGCGTGTCAACTCAATTTATAGATATACAGGTACATAAAAATTATTAATAGATTACAATAGACTGTAATATTAGAGTATAAGTTAGGATAGGTGATACATTGTAGATAGTTTAAGGGAACAGGTGATGAGAACCGATTGCCGATAGTTTTCTGTTTCGTTTTAATGTAAGTAGGAGATGACGGATTGATAGCTACGTGCTGTTCTTGTGAGAGACGTAGGCTTAAGCCAAAAAGAATGTGGATGAGCGTGTGTGTATGTTTGCAGCGTGTGTCTGCGTAAAGACAAAAGAGTCTTAGCCAGCAAATGTAAGTGAATGGAACACCGAGTGTGAGCAAACTTATCTCTTTCTACCTAGCAATAAAATAATAGTTTAACCTCCCGTAATAGTCATCCGCTCTATCATCCTTGCAAATCTGATTAGTGTCTGTTGTTCAACCAAATTCCAACAGAGTTTTCGTCCGAGATCGGTACATAATTCGTCGAAATGTTCTATAAGATTGGTTGTCGAAAGAGAAGTATCAGGACAGCAATGAAAATTCTTTCGTCTTTCCGGTGTGGCAATCGGCAACGTTTCCTCCCGAGCTAACAAGTGCGCGTCTTCTGTCTCATTCCGCTGTAATAACTTCGCAAACCAATTAAAACTTTCCCGGACCTTCCAGTTAAACCAACTTTCTGCCAACGGCGATCGGAGGAAATGAATGTTCCTTAGCCTTACTGCGGTTCCTTTCTGCGCTGCGACCGATTAATGTCAGTTTCTGTGTCTGACGTTGACCGATTGATTCCGTGGAACTTTATTGCGCCACTACACACACCTAATGCGTAAACTTTAAACGATGGTTATCAAGGAATAAGACGGGAGGAGAATCGCATACTGCCTTCCTGAAATTGCTTTCGTTCTACTCTTTCGAATAAAGATAAACTACCCCCTTCTTTCTTTTGATCAAAAAACTTTTCCCCAAAAAGAAGCAGTACATTAGGATAAAATAGCGTTATTTAACTCAAGCCAAGTAATTTGTCTCGTAATTCGTCAGATTCGGTTATAAACAATTTTGAAACGATTTACATTTCATAGCTTGATAGCCGTACTTTCCTACGACGATATAACTCGTCAAAAAGAAAGAAATTCGTCCAATATTAATAGCCTCAATATATTGAATCTTAAAACGTGCAAGCTTAAATGATGCAAATAGCCCTATTTCACTGTATCTAGTCCACCATTCGAGCTATTCAATTTCAGCAATTTCTTGATTATTATTTCGGCCCTACGTCTCTTTAGAAATTTGTACTTTGAAGCCGAAACTATCCACGCAAATTATACATATAATCCGCTGTTTAATGGAATTATTTCATCTACTTCGAGTACAACTGAGAAACAATCAAGTTCATCGATAGTGACATTCAGCACAGGCGTACAAAGCTTCGCAAATCAGAGGAAAGCATTCCTGAAAATCTCATTTGACCAGTGCGGCTTGCGAATATTAAGTAAGAGTGGGCGCACAGGCGAAGCACGGGCAAGCTCGTACTGGCAGAAGGGCTTTAAACGTCGCACCACCTGCCGTAACAACAAGCAAATATTTGTGTCTCGTGACTGAGCCGTGTTTAACGTAGCGTGACCGCGCCTACACGCGGACTGGTCTAGTGTATTACTTAGACTTCCCTATCTCATCCGTCGTACGATTCGCGGATAAAGCTAGTCTTCCGCTGACGTTTCCGTCTTCGTCTCCTTTCCCTCTTCTTCCAGCCCTTTCTCTTTCCTACTTGTTCGTTCCGTCTCGTTCTATCGTAACTTGACCATATATATACTGCGAGTTAGGATATCGATCTTCCGGAACGATGGTCGCGCGATTATCGGCCATCTCTACACGCGAACATTTCGGATGACCGATCGACCACCCCTCGGAAATGCCAGCCCGAACGTGCCTCCCTTTGTCTCCGGATTAGACGGCATTAACTCTCTTCCCATCGCGATATGTACAACTCGGTGGCCGCCTAGCTAAACGCTCTTGTCCGACGAGAGATCCGGAATTGCACCGATTAAGGATTGCCCCTGTCCCTCTTGCATTACGATTCCGTGTTTCTCCGTCGATTTTGCACGACCGCGCAACCTAACGGACCGACTATTATCTCCCTGCTAACGTCACGATCTTTCAAAATTTCGATTTAACCACTTAACTCCGTCGCGTCAATTTAACGGTGAATTATCTGTTTCGTGTTTATGTCAAATCTTTCAAACCTGAAACCTAACCAATTAACTTTGCCGCGCTATTTAAAAACGAATTAATGTTTCCGTGCTATCATTGCGATTTTTAGGATTTAAATTTAACGTCGCAATCTTTGAAATTTATGTTTAACCGGTCGACTTTATTACGGCGCAATGAACTCACCGTGTAAACGCCGTGGACGCGGCTATTATATAATATTACGGAAGCTCGGTGGATATTATTACGGTAGAAAATAAAGCTAACGCGATAACGGGATATCGCGACGGTGATATCGGTCAAAAGTGGAAGTTCGAATGTTAGTCATTACACCTGGGACGCCTGAGAACCCTGACGACCAGCCGCGTTTACGATCCTTATCTGGCGCACTCACGTAAAAAAAACTTTATTTCCGAGCGGCATATCCGAGACAGCTGTCACGCGACGCGTTACCCCTTTATTTGTTTGCGAAGTAATTTTTTACGACATCGGAACGCGAACCAGCAACTTTGTAACACGAGTCTCACGTGACGATCGCCTTTTAGCTATTCAATAATAAGCACCGTCTGTTTCCGTCTTTCTATATTTTTGTTCTTTTAATTTTATGCGTAGAACATAGGCTTAGAACAAATTTCTCGTGACTTGTCGCGATAGAAATAACTCTGGAAAAGAAACACCTATTTTATACAACTATACGGTAGCAGACCCTGATTGGTCTGATTATGCATTGACTCATTCTACTTGATTTTATGCTGCAAGTTCTCCAGAATCTACCTCGTGGATTCGATAAGGGATAATTTTAAGATTAAGATTAAGATTTCTTTTGCGTTTAGATCGAATGAATACTAAATAACGTTAGTTGTCTCCATAGATTGAAAAATATAGAAAATTAATGATATTACAAACACTGTTTTTAAATTTACCTTAAATATTATCTTGCTGTTTGTTTCTTGAGGATTGAATTTTAATCGTTTATTTACGTACCGAAACTAAGAAATTTGAAAAAGGTCGAGTTGATCGGTTTGGCTTTTGACAGGTATTTCGTATAGTAATCTTTAGTTCCTTAAATTTTCGTGTGACTGTATTTGAAACATGGAACTTGCATTTAATCGTTAGAAAACTTTATTGGAAAGCAAACGCATGCAAATATGGCATCCAATAAATGTTGCACGCGTTACCATGATGTACGCAGAGGCGGACCTGATTAATGCAACATCAAACTTGAATACAATGGATTTTACGTTAATTACCAAATGCACATATACATTACATGTCAGATATAGATGTAACGATGCTCGGCATTGACGTTGGAATAGGTTGCTTACGTATGCACGCGCGCAAACATCTGGAGACATTACCATAGAATTGCATCGTTTATGTGAGATTGGAAATCTTACTATCGTGTCTTCTAAGTTTCACTACTTTAACGTACAAGGTGTCTCAATCTAAATCGAATAGCTAAATATCCTTCATTTTCACGAAGATGTATATATTATAGATATGGATGGAAATACTACGAATGCTCAAAAATTGAAAGAAATGATATGAGATAAATAATATCTTTCGTCCATAACATTCTTCTTCCTCCTTGGAACCATTAATGGAAATCTTAATAAATAAAATAGAAAAGTTACTGAATTCAATCGAATTAATTATCATCTCAATTATCTTACCATTAATATTAATCACCAATTTGAATGCTTGAATATTCTCTAATATCACTAAAAATAAAGGACACATTTAAATGTCGTGTTCATACGCGCGATACCGAGGATTATTTTATAATTCGACATGGTCGATTAAAAGTTGAAAGATTGGAAACCTTGAGATAAAAGACGAATTCTCCGCAGAATAAAATTACGCTTGACTCGTAACTTTTTTTGCGACGCGCTGTCAAAATTAATTCGTAATAATGAGATCAATCGAAGAGATCTGCATGAACGGCCGTTGGTTCGTTTTATACTTGAAAAATCATGAGAATTCAGCGGCGGGAAGGAATCGCGATCGCGTGTGACGGAATCGTTTTTCCAGTTTCGATTGGTATTCCCGCGGAGGAGGTGTTTGATTAAATGCTTTCCACCACGCGACGGTTCAACCGTTTCGGAATACATTGATCACTGGGGGAAACCCGAAAATTACTCGTCTGGAGCCCCGGTGATTTTCCTTATCAGCTATCGGTTACCTCGATGAGTAGTTCCTCTCGACTCCTATGAATTTCATAGTACCACAATGTCTATTCCGCAAACGGACTTTAATCTGTCCAACGTTGCAATTTGAATTTCTCATTTCTCCTTTTCCATTTCAAACGTATTCTTCGCTATTTTACAGATTTCAATCAGGATGGCCAGCCAGATAATATTAGCTTCATGATAAAGCGCATTAAAGTTCATGGTGACGATGCACTGAACGATCCAAGCTACAGATTCACTGGGACTTACGGGGTTGAAGAATTTCTTGAGCTGTTTTCCGGTAAGTAAATTACTTTATCTATCCTCTCCACGACTTGTCATAAATTATTACTCGTACTATTGACGGTGTTATACATTTTAGAAAAAAGCTCAAAGTTTGAAAAAGTGGTGAAAGTTACTTAATCAAAGAAATCTGATATCTCATTAATATTGTATAGTACTTTCGTCTTAAGTATATTATTAGATGTTGATTCCTTTCACGAGAATTTCTAAAACAAATTTATTGTTTCAACTCATAGAAGACATTAACATGAAACGTAGAATACTAGGAGTGAAGTTAATTAAAGAAAAGCGTTCTTGAATTGAACCCGAAGGTGAAAGGCTCGACTAATCCAAATACATCGGTATGCGTTGGACATCATCCGATGAGGGTCCTTGAAAGTACTTTCGGCACTCGTTCGTTAATTAAAGTGCTCGTTTGCGTGAAATTTACACGAAATCGTCGATACCAAGACCCGATGAGTAACACGTTGCACGGTGCGACTTTTCAACTTTAATGAAACGTCTCGTGTCGGTCATCATTGGTTCATCGCAAAGTGTTCGTTAAGCGCAAACTCCCCTGTTCCGTGACTTTAAAGCATCCTCGGTTCCGCCGGTAGTCGTTATCTAATACCATAGTTAATAAACACGTGAAGGTTAGATTACACAAATGAAAGCCTACACCGCATCTTCCCTATCGAAGGCTATTAGGACGAAATGTGCATTTATCACCTTTTATGGAGTGATTCTCTCGTTAATTGACTCAGAGGCTATAGAAATACATTCCAAGACTTGGTTTCCATTATCGTGATGTCTGACTAAGATACTAGCTAGATTGTCTTATTCTATCGTACACTTCTTTCCTTCCTTCTTCCTTATTTCATTCAATTTGTCGTTGTTGAACAAACGATTACGATATTAATTGGCAATACATTTTCAAGCCCCTTTCATTATTTTGCTATCTAAGGCACTGGGCAACTAGATAGTTTTATTTTACTTGACTGCCCTTTGTTTCTCTAGACTGTCTTATTCTATTTTACTCTACTTCCTTTCTACTTTACTCTCTCTTCTTTTTATTTCATTGAATTTGTTGTTACTTTAAACAAATAGTTACGTTATTATTTAACAGTGTTTAATAGATATACAATTACATCCACACGCTTTCTAGAATTTTTCATACAAGATCATGAAGATATAAGAGACATGAATCGGATCATAAAACATCGCGTGACAAAGAAAGCATGTCGAATATCGGGTCCAAATCCTTACCACTCGCATACCAAATCTAACCATCTCTGCTACAGTCGATTAATCGTTGATCCTTTCCTTCCCCTCGGATTTCTCTCATTTCTAATCAACTATTCCTGCAAATGTCAAACGGAACCCACAATTCTTCCATTCTTTTGATTTATTTCTGGAGTCGATGTTTTCCCAGCTTTCTAACTACCAATCCTACCCTCGTTCAAAGAACATGGCGAGGAAGTTTCGATTCATCGATCCGTTTTCACCAAGAATGCCTATATGTTCGAGTAAAATCCCTAATAGTTGGACAAGAGTATCGCTTTATCGAGTAACGTTCGGTCCAATATAATGTGATATCTCGAATGTGCTATCTCTTTTGCGGAATCCCGCCATTCCACTCGATTAATTCGTGTTCAGACGTCGTATAACAACAACTGACAGAGAGCTAGCCAAGAAACTATATCGCATTAAAGTTTCCACCGAACGAAGTTAAAGTTTCCATATAGCCGGGATTAATTATTACCAAACCACATCTCCAACGAGTAACGAATCGCAGCTCCATGTGGTTGGAATTCCTAAGTTAGGATCATTGAAACCATATAATATATATAGAGTTGCTTTCGACGCTCCTTCGAGCTGATTTAAGCCGCCACTTTCTCTCTATCTGTCTATACAGCGCATGCTTTTGAAGATGGCTACTATGAATGTTTCTCTATCAGGGGCTATTTATGCGAGATGTATCACCTTCTAGTTTTCACGTGGTGAAAATAGTTTAATTAAAGGATAATTATGTTTTTATGTTTCCATGGAAATAAGAAGATTGGTAAATATTTTTACTATAGAAAGACAGAAGAATTTTTAAGTAACCGGAACTAATATAATTGAAAAACTTTCGTAAAAATGAAAGCTTGAAATTAACTGGTCGTCATGACATGATAAAAAAATAAAATAAATTTTATAAATTACAAGCCATTTCGTTATTGTATTTAACACAAAAATATAATATTTTTTAAAAATGGTCTGACTAATTTATAAATAACTAGTAACTTGTCAATTAAGTAATAGTATTAGTTGTCAAATTATAGGACAAAAGGACCCATTTATTTAATTTGTTAAAAGTATTTGATAAATCGAGTTACAATTTGACGCAAATATGATTTTGTCCAATTTAGCAAATTCGATTTCATCGTTGGTTCCATTCCATTATTTATGAAAAATATTTGCACCGTAGATGACATTTGCAATTTTAGAGCCAGTAAATTTTGTCGAAATGTAATATCGATTTTATTAGAAGTCACTTCGTATTACATGTCATATTCTTCTACATGAAATTTGAAAACCAAATGGTATCTAATACGATACTTAATTAGGTTGTTTAATATATCCATATTATAATTATATTCAAGTTATTGATTACATTGAAACGTTAATATGAGTTACCTCTAGTGCATTGGTGTACGCATTCCCCAATGCATTTGAATTTGCATTGTCTACCATAATTACGCAATTTCGGTGGAAATGTTTGCAGTTAGCGTGATGACTAATAAGCACGATTGCATCGTTAGGGTTGTAGCGTGATTTTACTATCGAAATTCATTTTTCTTCGTGTCCAATTAATTATTTGGTCAATTAATACAAACGGTACAAATTATCGACATGAGAGAAACTAAACCAATGAACATGTTAGTTTTATACATATTTTCTTATTTTATTGTATAATCCTTATTTCATCGCTCGGTTCTTATATTCCCTACCCCATATATAATATACACAAGCCAATGCTAACATTCCACACCCAACATTCCCTACCTCACACCACTTTTCTATTTCTTATGTTCCTTATTTTATTTCCCAAATCTTGCATTCTCTACCGCACAATTGATGTATGCAAACGAATACTAACATTTTAAATCTAATATTCTCTACCCCATAACAGTATTCCATCCCTTAGCATTCGCCATACTTTGCGAAAACTATAGCCTACAGTTAAATTATTCCATTGTTCCTATCTAATTATTTAGTTTTACACATAGCAAATAAAAATCTGCCTACAGCCGAAAATTCCAAAAATCTTCTATAATTAATCACAGGTTCGCCCGCCACGGATTTTTACAGAGAATATTTCGATGAAAAATTCAGTACACGCGTAATCCCATTGGAATTTCGATGCAGATTACGCGGACAATTCACGCAGGCACATTTGTCGAGTGTCAGGATAATGTAACATCGTTTCACGTTGCTCGGTGCGACAGGTACAATAACGTCTCGTCGGAAGAGCGTCTGTCACCTTCGCGCTAGTATTTCGCTTCGTGTTTCGCTGATATAATAATGGCCGGGCCGTTATTAAATAACAGCTACTCGTTCCTGGAGAACGTTCTAAATATTAACGGTTCTCTCTCTGCGTTGAAACGCGACACGGTTTGCCTTGAAATTAGCCAGTTGAGAAGAACGAACCAGACCAAATAATTTTCAACGAAATAATCGACAAAGAGAGACACACACACGGTCTGTCTACTAGTCGTGGTTATTTCATTGACAATGAGAATATCAGCGAAATGGTGTCTCATTTTGGTAGGTACTAAATTGAAATCAAGGTAGAGAACATTGAACAGCTCGTGCAGGTACAATAGCTGATGTACTAGGATCGAGAGAAACACAACCGAGCAGCAGTGGACCATGACGTATTTGCCGCAGGCATACAGTAACCAAATATGCCTCCTGAGACACGCTACACAGCAAACACGTATCCCACGTTCTATTCTCTCCCCTTGCAAAAAGCAGCTGCCGTGCATGCAGACTGCAAAAACCATTGTGCAAAGAACCAGGCTTGTTTTCTCGATGATCCGCAGCACTTTTACCTTCCACACGCTTGTGGGCACTTCGTGGTTCCAATAGCTCGATTTTATGCTCGAAAGTTGAGCAACTATGACTGGTTTATTATCTACGTAGATCAATCTATAAGCGTTAGGCCATTTGCTTCGTAGATTTATTAGAAAAGTCGAAGAAAATTGCTTTTAGTTTAATGTACTAAATTGTAAAACACATATAATGCCAATGAAATAAGTGAAAAATGTAGGTAGTGCAATCGAAAAAAATTGCAATGTAGTGGAATTGGAAAAAGATATTTTTATCGTTAGCTTAAATATAGAAAATTAATTGTCCTAAGGCCACGTGCATTATTTCAATCTTAAAAAGATAATATATCCGCAATTTATCTAACAAACTATTTTAAGTTTGGTTACTAAATTCTGGCGTTAAAATTGCGTAAAATATATTGTCTTTTTTTCTTTCTTTCTTTTCCCTTTTTAATAGCAAACGTTTGTCCATCGCGCACAATAGTGCCCTCGCTGGTCCGCGAAGTACAGTTAACTTTGGAAGAACGTGAACGCGATGAACACGCTGCTGGACGTCCGTAAACAACCCTTTTCATTGAAATTCATGCACGACGTTCACAGAGTATTCATCGCTCGTTTTACTCTTCTGTTCTCTCTCATTTTTTCAAGCACCACAAAAAATTTCCGTGAAGGAGAAGGGCGAATAAAAGGGGTGCAGACGAGCGGACGTTCTCCTTGTTTTTTTCGTTTTTTTCTATTTTTTTTCATATACCCGGCTACCGAACACACCGATCCCAACGGAGGAAAGTTGCTACAGCATAAAAGTTCGCCAGAAATTAAATTACCGGACATTCTGGACGCCTGATTTATTATTTTTCCCGGATAACATCTCGGCCGATGTTTGGCCGCGTCGGCTGGGAATTCAACGCCCCCTCGAGCCATCCTCTTTTTCGCGCGCGCCATCAGAAATCCAGCCAGGTGAAATACTGCCAAGGGTAGAGTGGCCGAATTAAAAATGAAATTAATTAAAAGGCTGCGAACGACGGGTATTTGTCTCCGTCCCTCGGAAATACCAGCGTGAGACGCGACGTTCTTGATTGGATGCAACGAATTCCAGGGGTATTGCGAGTACAACGGCATAGAATTTTGTCCGTTAATTCATTCGCGACAGATTAACAGCGAACGAAATTGATTTACACTCGAACTTTCGTGATATATGTACATATATACATAAATCGGTCAATAAGAAAGTTATCTCCTCTCTCCAACTTTTATTTTAAAAGAGATATGGCGGACTGAGAGTCATTGTGGTGCATGTACGCTCGTGGACAAAAATAAATGGACAGAATAGTGGAAACAGGTATCAATAAAGTTTCGTTAAACATACTTCGTACTTAAGTTACTTCGTACACAGAAATATAAACATAAATAAAAATTATTTACTAAATACTTTATAATGATCTGTAAGGATATATAATAAATAAAGCTATACAACAGATCTACTCTTATTAAGTTGATTAAACTTCGTTGATACCTATTTTCATTATCTACACATTTATTTTTGTCCGCTACCGTATGCTGACGTATTCTTATGTGCCTAAGTATTTTACGAACGAAATATGATAGTCGATCAGAGATCAAGAACCGAGAATTGTAACGATTAATCGTCCACTGAAACTCGTTACAGAAGAGGACTATGACGCGTTCTGTCTATCGTACATGTTCACGTACCGCGACTTCGAGAAAGGAACTTTGGGTTTGGCATGGACTGGAGATCTAAAAAATGCTGGCGGAGTTTGCGAGAAAAACGGGGTAAGTTCTGTTCCGAATGTAACGAAACTAATTCGACCGTGCCACGTCTAAAATAACATCGTTCACGGCGCATTCACGATACTCAGACAATTACCTCGAGAACTAACGCTATTTCGTCTTGCAGCACTACAGGGGTAGCATGAAATCGTTGAACACTGGTATAATCACCCTCCTGAACTACGGCAAACACGTACCACCGACGGTTTCTCACGTCACCCTCGCACACGAGATCGGTCACAACTTCGGATCCCCTGTAAGTTCAACGGCGCATCGAGGTTGCATGTTGTCGGCGCGTACGGCGAATACATTTGAAAAGTTTCGAGGGTTGTTTCGGAGACACTACCCCGTCGAAGCAATCGTGATCTATGCTACGATTGTTCTAATGTTTCTTTTTTTTCCTTCTCTTATTTCTTTCCGAGTCAAGGAATAGTACGACGTAAAATTGCATTTCTTTGATAGAACAGCAGAGGGGTAAGTTTCCATCTAAAGAAGGTGTTTGAGGAAAAAGTCCTGGAGAAATATCCTGCATAATTAAGTGGTGAATTGTTTGAAAAATTGCCGTTGGAATTTTACGCGTGGAATAGTGCGAATTCAGGTTATTTCAAGAACGTTTGCACACATTTTTCTTGCTTGTGACTATGAAATATCAAGAATTTAGACAATTTGAAATATAGAAAATATTTAGTTGGAATAGTTAATTACATAGGAAAATTGGAGACTGAAAATTAGAATGTTCGGAAACTGAAATATTCGAAAATTAGAAAACATTAACATTTAGAGTCCCAACAATTTTTACATATGTACCCGCGTGTTTATTCCCGAGACTTCGCCGAAGCTTTGTTCTCGCTGGACGTTAACACGAGGAAAGAGCCATTTGATAGCCCATTACGATCGAAACTGTTTCCGCGAGAAAGGTCCAATTATTTAATTCGCGTGGCTACAGTTGCCGGCTGATTCAAAGGGTAAAGGCACGTCAACGTCGGAGTTAATTACAACTCCTTTCTCAAAGTTGGCTCCGTTCACCGTATTATACATGATGAATGATAATACAGAATCGTCGTCTAACGTTTGATCTTTCTGTTAACGCGACAAGCACGATCCGGACGAGTGTTCGCCCGGAGGAGAAGACGGAAATTTCATAATGTTTGCCAGAGCCACCAGCGGGGACAAACGAAATAACAATCGCTTCAGTCCGTGCAGCTTGGTCTCCATAAATCCCGTTTTAAATGCCAAGGCCCGTTCGTCCAAGGGATGCTTCGCCGGTGAGTAGAGAGAAGCTTTCGGAATTTTAATTAGATCCCGAAAGGGGTCAACGTCTGGCTTGCTTCCAGTCATCACAGCCCTGACCTCTTCCGTGCCCCCCTCGATCGTCTCTGTACACGGTCGTTACCTGAATTATTTATACAATCGCTGGTAAAGCTGCTTACAGGCCCCTTTGCTAATTACTTGTTAACGTATTTCCTGTTGAATCTCTGCACCGCGATAGTGAGAGAACATTTAAACTGGAGAAACTTAAGCATTGTTTAGCTCTTGCATTTAATGTAAGAAATTGTTGCTGTTGAGAAATGTAAATTACAGAATAACAGACTTGGTGAAGGAAAATCGAACCAAGTTATTGCAGAATGCAGTTAGACACGCATTCTCCTATTCCGCATTTTCACTTTCACTTCTTCAAACGCGGCGACACACCTGTCAATCAAAAGGACAATCAGTATGAAAATTAAACAATCTCCTAACTGTAACTGTACATAGCTTAGAAATAAGAATATTAAGGAAACGCATACATTTTGTTCACGAAACTCTCCTGTTTTCTAAGTAACTCAAATTCAATTTCGTAATTATGCCGCAACAATTACGTACGAGAAGACATAACGAGAGGAAAAAGAGCGTGATGCTCTTTGACCTACTTATATATAATGCTAATACCATCGTACAGCAACATAAAACGAAAAAAAGAAAAACAAGGAGGGAACGTATCGGTGTTGCTACAGTATATCGATCGACCCACGGTCTAACTGCAACTCAATTGCAATTCTAATAGCAGGGCTCTACATGGTCCGCGCGAAACTCGTTTTGGACAACGAGCATCGACCGCGCGAACGTACCAGCAAACGTGCGACAAGTCGGCCAAACAAGAAACAAATACGACTCGTTAATTGTTCATAACATAAAGATCCTCGTGACCGTTTGAAATCGATGGAAAAACTCGTTCGAGTATTGCGAAACACAGCTACTTTTATAATACACATAAGACAGCGTGGAAACGAAGGGAAATAAAAAGTAAAATATTATCCAGGCATATACAGTAGCTCACGAAAGTGCTTGAACATCTGCTATAGAACATTTTTATGAATATATTTACTCTGCATATTGTACGAAATTTTTTGTAATTTCATTAACATTGTAATGAGACAGGATCGACGTAAAATTCAAAAATGTATATAAAATTTAATAATAATTAATTTTAATGTTTGCAATAAAATATTTATTGCAAACATACGCTTAATAAAAAGTTAATATATAGCATGAGTAGCAGTTTAGGACATATATGTAATTAGTGCCGTCGCTAAATTATTATTTATGTTATTCTTTTAGGATAAAGGTATTTACGGATAGTAAGCGATTCATTTTTTTCAGAATCGAACATTAATCATAATGAAATTGTAAAACTTACAAAAAACGGAGTTAATTATTTTCATTTCTGATTCAAACATTTTGTTGATTTTTTGACTAGGTGTATGCTTGGGAACAAATGTCTTGTAATTTCTATATACATTTTCAGATTGGTTTCACATTTGACCAATATAATTACGATAATTCTATCTCATCGCACCGCTAGTAAAAGTTCAAGATCTTTTATATGACACATAATATATTCGCAAGAAATATAATTATAGCTAGATTATTCTCATTTTGATTCAAAACGTTTTCGAATATTTTACATGTGTAAGGTAGAGGTTCGGTTAAGTAGAGGTTCAATTAAGTCACTGACAAATTATGTTTCCGTGATTCCTCTATTTATAATAGAAAAGAAGTAACACGCGAAAAATTTAGGAAAATTCCCGCCAACCTCTGTAAAAACAGTGCTGTCCGAGCATCGCTCGACGCGGCTCGCAATTGATTACATTACACAGTCACGGTCGACTTGTTGAGCTTCATTAAATCGAGGATTTCATTAAGCTCACAGCAAATCAGGCTAACATTTATTCCATCTACTTTGCCTTCACTTGCGGCTCATTCTTCGTTCGTTTAAAATCAAAACGATACGATGTTCTCTTGAAACTCTGTTAAAAAAGTTAACTGATCATTTTCTAAGTTTAATTAACAATTAAGAGAATAGATCTAATTGATCCAATTGATCTAATAATCCTACAGATATAACTGTTTTCCCTTTCTCTCTTTATCTATTAATTTTTTACATTTCGCTCAAATAAAGCTTACCATTATGTTGACTATTTTTTCGAATTAACCAGTCATTCGTTTATCAATGATCGTGTCAATAGTTCGGTCCTACGAGGACTAGTTAAGTGAAATTTGAGAAAATGTTATGGCAAAGCATATGGAGAATCACGTTGATCGAACTGAAATGGAAAATCGATGATTCCTCAGAGCCCCAAAATGCCATCTGCGGGAACGGCGTTGTGGAGGATGGCGAAGAGTGTGATTGCGGATGGGAGGAGGACTGCAACGACCCCTGTTGCCACCCTCAACGGCTTCATCATGCCCCTCACGAGGTACCTTGTCGTCTTGCCGATGGTGCAGTGTGTAGTCCCAGTCAGGTAAGTGGCAGTTTTCCTTCATTTGTTCAATGTCCAAATACGTTCGTTTCCCCAATGCGTCGTGATTAAGTCTAACGTTCCTTCTACAACGTGATTTGTTCCCATTCAACGTAACATTCTTGCTTGTTGATCGTTCCATAGCGAATTCTATAGAAATAACAGTATCAATCGACTACAAAATATCAGATTAATCCATTAAGAACTAAGCAGCGCACAATTTACCATGATGTTGTAAGTATCTTAACTTCTTTTATAAAATTATAGAATCGAAATAGAAGAAATATTAGAAATATTAGAAGAAACAGTACGAAAATATGAAGCAAATTCTGGAAATTCCCTTTCGTAGCCACAATGTTAACTGACAGAATTAGCTAATGTAAATTGATCGAAAGATTAATAGATTAAATTTTTCAGTAGCTAAATTATAGAGTAAGTTTTCATTTGGAAAATGGCCAGAATTGATTTAGAACAAGTGACAGATAGGTTGAACGAGTGCACAAAGTACAGGGGCAAACTGAAAGTTAAAATTGCATTTTTGAAGAGAAAGATGTCAAATTCTTGCTTACATTTGCGTTGAAATATTAAAACGTTACGGTAACGGCGGAAGCTGCGAGTTTTCTAAGGTCTCCGAGGAGAGATATTTTTACAGACGTTGCAAATACGGTCTTTTAGCAGCGAGCTCCTTTGAAAATTTCGACAGAGACTCATTTTCATTTTCTACGAAAGCTACACGCTGAATATGTTATGAATTTCTATTGAATATCTTGAAAGCGTAATGTAGGAAACGAAATGCGAACGTGCAATGCCGACTTTCCCTGTGAGACGCGAACCAGTTTTTCCAGGAGACGTTCGTCATCGATTTACTTTCATTACCTCGAAAACGAACGCCTTTATAATTTTTTACTGTTTAGCGATTGGTCAAATTCAATATACTTTAACAACTATTCTTACATAAGTTCCATTTTTCGTAACATTCGATAGTAATCGAGCGATTAGTATATTCGTAAGAGATTATGTAGAGTGTTATAAACTATGTTACACACAATTATGTGTAATATACACTCCAATTTTGCTCTAGTTTTATGTCTTCACCGAGAGGAGAAAAAATCTAACCAACGTATATCCAAGAAACAATCTTTTTGTTTACTTTGTTCTCATATTTGTCATAGACGATATTGATTGTTTATACACCGATTATTGTAATTATTTATCGCTGATAGAACAAAAATAAATCCAAAGAATTTAAGCTAGATAGCTGAGGAGGCTATTTTATTATATTAATCTGCCTCGTTCTATCCACCTCTCTTGATATTTTACTCAAAATTTTACAAAATACACATAATTTTGTATTATAATTACTATAAAAACTATTAACAATACCATTACAAACTGTATGGTTAAAAAAAGTATACAAATTTATTCGAATACGCCAAAATACGCGAGTAATACCTATTAAAACTACTAAGAGTTTAAACAATTGTTGTTGCAAAACTAGCAAAGATATTTTAATCCTGTTTATGTCACCAGAAAGAGCGAAACTTCCGCTGTAAAATGCTTTCTGTTTCACTCCGGTGCGACTTTGCGTTATTGAAATATCGTAGTATGAAGAGAATCAAATTTTTCGATGATTCTCTATCTCTGTTTCTGTTTATGTTGGTCAAACATATTTTGCTCCCTTCAACGAGTACCGTAAGCTGTTAAACTTTCAGAAAGTTTAACACCCTCGACTCCGATATCATCACGACTGATAAATAAGAAAAACTTCGATTTAGAAGCAACCACTTCGCGTACTTCCTCCTGACCTCTTAATTATCCACAGCGAAAGCCATCATTTTTCTCCGAGGTAACCTACATCATTTTTCCCCCTGTATCCGACAGAAGCCTGTAATGGATGATTCTCGAAATAAAATAGAAGCTGAACGCGTTCGTTCTCAATCCTCTTACGTGTAACGTCGCTAATTAATAACGAGGCACGAGGCACGTTACGCGACAGGCTATGCGGTACGGACGTATCGATGTTTATTAATGATACACTAAAGCCGTAATTAAACGCGAAACGTGCCGTTACACGCGTCTCGTCCCCGCGCACGAACCTCCAACTCCACGTTAATCCACCCAATGCCGATCGTTTGTTCCAACGAACCGAGCAACTTGGATCCTCTATACCAGGCATGCGTTGGGTGATTAAACGGTGAGCCAACGATAATGAGTACAGGAAATCCGGCGCATTCGAAATCGAGACGGTCATAATTTATGCAACCATGAAGTTCGACGTTCCTTCGGGGGTTTCGGTCGGTCCCACGCACAAACTCGGCCCTGGAAGCGGCGAAACACGAAGCTGGATATTGTTACTTACCCACGATCATTTTGTCAGGTTTCGTGGATGAACTTTGGGATATGAAATTACGAGAGAATGCAGGAAATTAATGGGAAGTTAATGGAAGTTAATAAAATTAGGGGCCACGGATATTTGCCCACTTATAATCTATGTATATTAACATATTAAGAGCGAAACAGTGAAACGATTTGTAAAAGTTGTAGAAGCTTAACATTACTGCAAAATGCAAACTAAGTAAGTTATTGTTTTATGAAGGTAAGAAAAATTATTAGAATAATCTATTATATATAGAGATGCATTATAGAACAGAAAGTAGCATAGAACAAAGTAGCATAAAGAATGTAATAATAAAAGCTATTAACTATATAATATCAACAAATTTTAACGATTCAAAAACCGACGAAAATATCAAAGGACAAAGAACGTAACAAGAGAAATCGACAAAGAAGTATAAAAATGTAATGATAAAAAATATAGTCGAACAGTAAGAACAACAAATTTCAACAATCTAAATGACATTACGTGTCTAAAAAAAATCTGTTCAACCACTTACGACCAAAGAAAGTAACACGAGGAACAAAAGAGAAAGGAACTAGTCAAAAGACTGAGTATATATACCGACCGATAAAACCAACACAATACTGGCTGTGAATACAAGGCCATTTTCCAGGAGTACAGCGAGAACGAGCACTTTTCTAGATGACGGCGGGTCGTGTTGGAAACTACATGTACGATTCTTCGCGCTCGAAGAAACTTACTGATCACGGACGCACATAAGAGAGAGAGAGAGAGAGAGAGAGAGAGAGAGAGAGAGAGAGCTCGCGAAGTTAGAGAAAGTAAGAGAGAAGAGAATTAGTTTCCAGGTATGTTCCAAGTCTCTGGATCTCCCCTGGTTTCTGGATATGCTCGGCGTTATTGTCAACAAGGTGCAAATACACACTGATGATGAGGTTTAATTTTCAATGTTGGTCGACCCTATCGTCCGAACGTCGTCGTAGACGACGATGATAGCGATGGCGTCACCCTGGCGTACACTAGCGCATTCACCGCCTTGCTCGTAGTATTCCGGAAAACGGGACTAATTAATCAAACTGAAATCGAGGAGGCTGCTATCGGCTAGGAAGCCTCGGCGAAGCACGAATGGGAAACTCTCCGCGAACCAAAAACAATTAATCTTGTTATATTGTACGAGAGGAAACGTTTGATTCCAGAGTTAGTAGATCGTTCTTTCGAAATTTCGTGGATTAACATCGATATCGGTTCGCTTCCCTCGCTCCTTCTTTTTATTTTTTCTTTTTTTTTTCGGCCGCTTGATGGTACTTTTTCCTTCTTTGTTTCCTCCGCGGCACGTTGTCTACGTACTAATTAATGCACGAACTTGCAAAGTCCGAAATGCCAGTAACGAGGTTTTCAATGCTGAAAAATAATTACAATGGCATTGTTCGACCGACTTGGCAATTGCCGCGTTTTATCGCCTCTTTTTCATGCCCCTCGCTACTAATTATGCGCGTAAAGTCCGTGAATAGACTGTAATTTTAAAATACTTCGTTTCTGATGTATTCACCCCTGTTCCTGTTCCACTGCCTCGGCATTATGTCCTGGGAATCGACTGCGGGCCTGTCCCGTGATTCTTCCCAGACAATCGAGTGCAATTACTCGCGGATTTGTATAAGTTATAGCTACTAAAAAAGGCACTATGGCCCCTAAAATAGTGCCGCGCGGAGATTGTTTTTATCGCGATAGCATCACGCCTCGCGTTCGCGATGGTTTCTGGCGGCAGCCGTAGCGTGTGATAAACCAAAGAAACAGGACAAAGCGAGAAGAACGACCGCGATCGGTGCCACCACCGAGGTGACATAGGCGTGACTGAAAAGTAAAAAGAGCAGAAGCGTGAACCGATGAAAAAAAGAAATAGCAAAACATCCGTGCAAGCAACGTTCGCGGAAGTCGATGCATTAGGTGCATCACGGGAGAAAAGTGCCGGATGCAAAACACGTAGATTCGTAAAGCGTGAAGACGTAGACGAATGGACGACGTCTTTCCCCGTTCCTCGGCCAGGTTGAACGACGAGGACGATAAACAAGAGGCAAAGAGGTGGAAAAAGGATGAAGCAAGGTGCTGGAAGAACCAAGCAAACTGTGGACATTAAGCGTAAGAGCTGAGAGGTTGGCAGCAGGGGTGGAATAAGAATGGTGAAGAAAAAATTGAGAAAGATAACGAAGGAGGTGCAGGGTCGAGACTGATGAGAGAACGAGTGGAGCGGAGGGTGAGAAAAAGTGCTGGAAACGAGCTGCTAGCGAGGAAAGAAAACAGGGGACGGAACAAGAAGAAAGATAAATAGTGGAAGCAAAGGAAAACAACCAGGTACTAGAAAGATAAAGCAGAAGGAGCATGTTTGCGGGGATGGAAACACGTACAGCTCGTAAGATGGGAAGGGTACATTATTTTCGATGGCGATTCTAAAGCTTGAAATTATTAATAGCCGGATTAAGATGATCAGTGTTCGTTTTCAGATGTTTTAGACATCTTATTTCGGTAAGGAAGAAAGAAGAAAATAGGCTTGCGATCTTTGTTGATCAAAATTATAGCACGATTAGGAAGGCAAAGTATTTTTAGAATATCCGAGCGATAATCGTTAGTCTCTTTAAGGTTTCTAGATAATTTCATATTCATTTATACTCAAGTTTGAAGGCTTTAAAATTAGACGTTTAAAAGATGCGAGCGAATTCTAGTAACAACAAAATAAGTTACTATTTCGGAAAATATTTCGAATGTTTGTGTTCGTTCACAGACGCTTGCAAATGGTCGTCATCATTGTATATCATAAGGAGAGACAGCGTCATCGTTATTCTCGAGAGCACTTTAATGAATATACGATGCAAGCGTTGAATGTCGAGAAACGATCTAGCTATCTCGGGAGATTCGATCCTTCAAACGCGGAGTGGTAATGTGACTTCCTTCGGTAAAACGAATCCCCCGCGTTCTATTTTCACGAGACGGAGTTTTGCTGTTGCACACAGCCAAGCAGACACACGTGCATAGCGGCGCTTATATTTGCGTTTCAATCGTGACACCTATACGTGGTTCATTTTCCGAGAGAAGAACATCTCGCGGGATCGCAATCTCTTATCCTTAATGCCATCACGGAAAGAACGCGACACCGTCGAGAATATCGGTGAATATTCACCCCCTCGGCGATCCCTCTGTTTGGCGTCCTTCGCTCGCCAATATTCCGCATTAATTCGCGAGAACGCGAGACAGATCTTATCTTGAGCCCTTTATTCGCGAAAAATGGCAAACGCTTTTTGATTTGCTCCATATAGTTGAACATCGTGGAAAATTCTCCTCGATCGATCGAAGAGTTATTTTAAGACGAACGATATATCGATCCGTTGGGATATTAATTTTTCACGTTAAACGTTTCTTATAAATGCACGGTGGCTACAAAAAGTATTTTTACACCATTGTACCTATGATAGCACTTATATACTAATTGATTTAGTCGAAGTATATTAAGTTTCACATCATTTGGTAGTACTTTCGTATGACTACACCAACCAAAAAAAAAAAAGAAAAAAAAGAAGCTTTATTGGAAAATAAGTGCAACTTTTTGTAGCTAGTATACGTATCTGTATGAAATACTCAATTGACATTTAGATTTTGCTGGTTCACAAGTGGGAAATTGTTTCTAAATCTGCGGTTCTCATTTAACATCCTGTGCACAATGCGATTATTTACATGACAAATATCAAAGGATAAGTGATTTGATCTGGTCACCAAATGTTTCTATACAGCTATATCGAACCGGATGAATTCCATCAGGGATGATTCGAATAATTCTTCGCTTCGTTAGCCGCAACATTTTGCTACATCCGCAGCGGCAATTACTCGAGGACGGAGTTTCGTGATTTCCCGCCATTGTCGCACCATCCGCCTCCTTCGAGTAAGGAATTCTTGCTATTGAAGTATTGAAATTCGATAAATTGATTCGTTTCAGTCTGTGTTATTACGTCTCGGTTCGCGAAGACCAAGACTCAACGTGAACGTAAGGTTCCAACCAAGAGGGCTGCTTGATTTTCGTTATTACATGTTCACTATACAGGTTCGTGTAGATCTGTATGTGTGTGTGTGTGCCAAGTAAATTCGGACTTTACGCCGCAAATAATTTTCGCTTCTAAACTACTTTTGCTTCGTAAATATTCAAACACTATGATTTAGTTTGATAAGACTGTATGAATCAATAATGAATTATTAATTAAACATGACTACTTTAGAAGCATTATTGTTTGTACAGAACCGATAGATTACATCCAAATTAAATTGCCTAATTAAAATTGCTGACTGAAAGACGTTCTATTATTTAGTATCCTTAGATTGAAGTAGAATACACGTTTTAAATCTTCATCAAATGATAAAATTTATGTTGTTATTTTTACTCATGTCCCAAACCTAAACTCATATAAGATCATCATACCAATATTTTGATGAATATTTAATGAAGAATTGACAATTTCATCTCACTAATCTTCACTTTAACAAATCGATTCGCCTGTAATTTTACAATTAAAATGCGTCTCGTGTGAACTAAACAAATATCTAGATCTTTTCTTTAGAATTCTGCTATACTTTCACGCTTTGAATAATTCATTCGAGAATCGTAAATAAAAAATATCGCAGAGAATCCTTATAATACGAATAAAATGAATCATAAACGGTTTAACGCGGGTCTAAGAAAAGTTCGAAGTTAAGTTTTAATCTTTTTAAGCGAACTTTCAGGATCTCTCGTAGGAATCTTGTATCAGTATCGTCTACGAAACTTCGCCGAAGTTATGACACAGCTGATAAGACTAATTAACAGGATGTACGATTACGTAAACATGGACTGAAATAAAGGGAGGGTTGATTAAGCGATCGCCGAGTAGATTTCTCGAGCAATTTAAATTTCAAGGCTTATTCTCAATCTTCTCAAAATTGTAACCTTTATGGGAACGAGGCTCTCTCAGCGTTCGACGATACATCTTATCGCTCGTAATTAAGAATACCCAAGATAGACGCGGGTCTAAATAAAGGGCAAGACTCTTGACGTCGACCGCGCGGTCGAGGCATTAAAGCAATCCTAAATCTTCTTGGGAATTGCAGCTTCGCAGCCGTTTAGAGATAAGTCTTATCCTTCTCTGATTGAAAACGTTAATCGCCAACTTGGAATGAAGCATGCTTTCTCTTGGATCCTGATATAAAGGCGTGATTAAACGCCGTCGACCCTTAAGGGAAATTGAAAATCTTTTCGAATCTGTAATTGGCGAATCTTCCTCGAATCTTCCGCAATCTTTCCGACATTCTCTTTTTCGTTTTCTCTTCTCCTTCGTATACCTCGCTTCACTTTGATATGCTAAATTACGTAAAGGGAAAATAAATAAGAGATAGGGATAATAATAATAATAATAATAATAATAGTAATACGTGAAAACTACATGGAACAAACATGAAAAATTAAATTTTCTACTTTTACAGGGAAGTAATTTTTAAACTCGTCGTCAGTACGAAAGTTGTCTGTTTACTTGGTCGTAAAGCTAAAAATATGTTGTTTATTTACTCGGAAATACCTTTACTATATATCTAAAAATCATCGAAATTAGTATAGTGTACCTATTCTAAATAATTACCCATAAAAATTTATGTTGAATTTTTTCTATGAACAAGTGGATCCAGAAAGTGACGTATTATTAGAAGAGAGAGAGAGAGAGAGAGCCGCACGCAGGACCGGATTTCCGCTCGACAGTAATATTCTCATAGACTGAATGCACCTTTCCATCGGGTTATTTATTTTTTTGATATATGCACAGATCGAGAATACATCCACTTGCATCAGCATCAAATTCCTTCCGCTGCTTTCCGTGCCAATTCGTTGAACCGGAAAACGTATCAGACCGAGGAACCTTATTTTCCAAGCATCGGCTGCCGGTCCCACGGGTATCCTTCTATCAGATATTCAAACCGTGGATCGTTCTTATCTGCACGTTAAGCGAAAATCATTCGATTCGTTTAAACGTTTCCCCGTTCAGCATCCGACGAACCTCTTTCGTTCGTCGATTTAATTAAACCGAAAATTGTCACGCTACGGAATTCCCTGTCTCTATTTCTCTCTTGCAGTGTCTTCCGACGCGGACCAGTTCCTCGATACAAGAAGCTAACTTCACTGTAGATTGTAGCAAGAATGTTATTAGATTCGTTTATTGGAATTTCGTAAATCTTCCGCGTAAAGGGAAAGGTGTTGCTAGAATTAGAGTTCCTGCGTATTGAGTTAGAATCCTAAGTGAAATGTACGCATGTTACGTCGGACAGATGACATAGTAATGCTTTGAAAGCAATTTACTCGATACAACGTTTTCCAGGATACGTCTCAATTAACAAATATTGCCATTAATTGGCTTGCCATTCTCAATTTCATTAAAAAAAAAGAAAAGGTAAAAAATTATTTAATGTTTCCAGCGGACTTAATTTCTAACTGGATTTTAATGGATTGCAATTTTTTTAAAAACACGTCGCTATTCAATTTTCTCGCGCGTACATGAGTAGTTTGGATGTAACTGCGAGGCAGATACAGCAATTTCGCAGATGGAGGGCTCGCAAGTCGCTGGTAAGAACGAGAATCACGACCCTTCTCGCAGACAACGTATTTAATCGCCAAATGCTTTCGTAATATCTTGAAACGCGCAGCTGGAGAATTTCAACAACGGGTCAAAAAGACCTCAACAATTCCAACAGAAGCGATCTTCCTAATATTTATCATTTTCTAGCGAATGATTGAAAACATACATAGCCCCGAGGAATGTGATCCAATGATGTTAACAGTAGCTGTTTCGCGAAACAACTTTCATTTCAATAGAAACCATTAGAAGTATTTCTGAATGTATCGAAAATAAAGATTCGAGTGGCCTTTAATTTTTACCTTACCGTACAGATCGATGGCACGAGATTGTCGAATTACTTGAATATTTATCGTCTAAAGTGGATCACGGAACAGAAAGAAAATCAGGGAGAAAGTTTCTCGAGCGTAAAATCACGGTTTCGCGGATTGTTGGCACCCTCGTCTCCCCGAATATTTCTTCGACGTATTTGCACGTATCACCTCGGGACCAACTCTGAAACTTCTGCCCGTTGTTCCCTAAATTTCATAAATATTCATTGTCGCGTGTGTGTTCTGGCAAAAGTGGATTTTCAATACAGCGACACGTATACAATAAATTAATGCATGCAAATTCGAATAACGTTAGAAGAAACGCTCTCATTGTTAAACAAATAAATAGAAAATAAACAGACCGGTAAAATGGAAAAAACCAAAGAGTCGATAGCGTTCTATTCGCGTATTAGCGGTTTTGTAGCCAAACTTCGAACATATTCTCGATGCACGCATTGATTGCTAATTATTCACCGGTTAATTGCAGTTTATTTGTTAAAATTGGTACATACCACACGTCACTGAGTAATGTAATAGTTATAAGCTTAATCGTGCATTCAAACGTACGAAACAGAGTAGATTTATGAGCTTGTTGCAAATATGAAGCTATAGTAAGCTAATAATAATGAATATTATCGCATTACGGTTAGAATTTGTGATTCGATACGTTACGGGTGAAAATACGCGTTCAGGTATCAGGGATTTTTTCACATGTCACGAGAATGACATCGTCATACATAGTAACCAACTGTGTTATCAAGGGTCTTTTCATATGAAAAATGGCAATTCAATCCCAGCGGCCATGATAGCGTAATCGATAGGGTGCTTGATTACTGTGAAACCATGGTTCGAGTTCCAACACGGATGGATTTCAAGCGCCAATTGCATTTTTTTTCAGTGAATTTTCATTACCTTCGTCGAAAGCGTGTTGTAGACACAGAGCAATGTATGGCGCAATTTAAAAAATTGGAAAAGAAATTTCCAGTATGAAAACAACGAAAAAAAAGAGATGACAATGAGTTCTGTGTAATTATACAAAATGAATTAAAAATAAAAAAAATTCACGGTCGAAATGGTTACTGGAAATGAATAATCCCATTTCCAAAAAGGGGGAAAAAACAAGAACAAAGAGGCGCAAATTACGGAGAAATAGGAAAAACAAACAAAAAAAGAAAAAAAAATAGCGGAAATAAGGCGAGAGAGTGGGAGAGAGGGAAAGAGAAAAAAACAGTCTTGATATTGCGTTGCCCCGAATCCTCTGGTGCGCACTACAATGTTGCCCATTGTTCTGTCCAGAAAATCGCTCGAAAAATCGAGATATTGTTCCTGGTCTCGCACAATACCCCCCGGAGTGGAACGCGTTCCACCGAACCGCGCATTATCATCGACACGCGCGGCGAAATAAATTAACGAGCGACAAAGCGGCAGGGCCCGATAACCCGCGCACGAGTCGCTGAATATCGCTGCGGATCCGTTTAAAAAACAACGTCACGCCGTACGTTGCAGCAGACGGGACGGTGAATCATGAATTTTCGATCGGACAAAGGCACAGCCGACGATCGGCAATTATAAAATTGCCATCACTTGTTAGGAAATTATTGCTGATAACGCGCGTTTGGTTATCGCTTCCATTTCGTCGTTCTGCTCCATTTAATTGTACGGATTTTTCATTGTTTCTCAAGTTGTAACGTCCTAGGGATTTCGATACGATAGAATTCCTTTCTTATTATTACAATAACAACGGAATGATGGAATATTCATCATTATGGGAAATGTGTCTTACTTTTTCCATTTTACCGTTTCTTTGACCAAAGCATACAAACTAGACAAATATTCCACGTAACCTTGAACGCTTCTTTCCTTATTTTAGATCCAGAAATATTCTTCCCACGCATTTCTAACGCTTAAAATGCAGTCACTCGCCATAAACAATCACGCGAAACTTCCATTTCCCGCAATATATCGCAGGAAATACCATTCTGCGTTTTCCAAAAACCATTCTTTCTATGCACTCGGTGTTCCTGGATATACATAGAAAGGACCGTACATGCTAATGCATGCTGCTCAGATATAACGTATATACCATGACGACAACGTGTATAGTCTGGCAAAAGGAAACAGAGGAGCTTTCAAGCTACCGAAACTTAGCGTGGACAATACCTGATACAGACCTTGAAAGGTTCACAATGAAAGCGTTCTCCTTTGACACATTCATCGTACGAACAGCTTCGTCATATTTTCAGGCGACCTAAAAACCGATCGAGCGCGTACCACGTTTCCAACTGGACACGGTATACACGGCGTCCTACTCTCTTTCTTTTTCGCTGGTTGCTTCCATCTTCCGTTACAGGACAGTGTCGTTCATCTCTCGGTGGTTGTTTCCAGGGCCCTTGTTGCACATCCGGCTGTACTCTGCGCAACGGCGATAAGTGCAGGGACGACAACGGTTGCAGGGATGCGAGCTTTTGCGACGGCCGTGGTCCCCAGTGCCCGCCATCCATCAACAAGCCCAACAAGACCATATGCAACGAGGAATTCGTCTGCTACATGGGGGTGAGTCTAGACGTTTCCGTCTGCTCTCTTGTTACGTGCTGCTCCTTTATCTTCTGGTGAATTTCTGTCTCTTTTCAGAACATCTTTATATATATAAAAGAGATAGAAAATATTCCTATTACAATACTCGTTATGTCATTTAGCGAGTGAAGCGAATCTCTATGTAGCTCCCAGTTGTCTATTCCTGTCTATGAAGATGTGAAGTCGCAGAAACAATTTTAATTTCATTATTTATGAGACTCTAAATATAGGACCTTTCATTGCTCACGGATCTAACCGAAATAATAATAACAACAACAATTTCAGCAAGTCTCTTTTTAGATTCATCTCATTCCTTCAAAAAGTGTTTTAACATTTACGAACACAGGGATATATAAATTGAAGTTTACAGAGCATGAAAATCCACAATAACTTTGCCTGTCGCACTCTATTGGTGTTGAAACACGCCATGACGCTCAGCTTTATGATCGCAGATGATCAAGCAGCGCGAAACCGAGGCGAAAGCGAAGTGCCGCTATATCGCGAAATACGATCGTGTTTCGTCTAAATTATCCTCGCGACGAAAATGAGTCCGTTGCAGCGGACGATGGTGACCGAAATTACGCGGAAATTTACGATTTCCTAGCGCGAAACTAGCTGCTTGCCTAGTTACTTATTCATTGGAGACTGCTTGCCACTTTCTCGTTCGTAATAGGAACTAGAGGAAGACTATATGGTACACACTATGCTAGAGCTACACAACAGATACTACCAAAAAGAAACCGAACCGTTTTTCGAGACTGATTAAAAATAACACGCGATAGCTTCGTGTAGATGACTTCTCTATATTTGTATACATTGCCTCGAACTATCGTTACAATGTTCACAAAGCTCGATGAAACCTTTCATATTGATGGATTTTAACAAGTCATCTGCAAAATCATTAAATGGTACCTGCTACCAGTACTGTGAAATTAATATCATCATTTTCTCTGTGACAAAAAACCATATACAGATGACGTTAAAAATGCCAGAATCGTGAAAAGGAACACGTAGACGTTCTTTGAAACACAATATCTTTGCACCGGTACTTTCCTTTGATAAGATTTGCATTGAAATTTCCATTAGTCGTCGACTTTGGGAGCGCGAGAAAATCCGTGGATCTTCGAAAACCGAAACCAGCAAAACCCTGCTCGAATGTAGGAAGCTTACGATTGGTTCTGTTTCTGGAAAAAGAGGGAAGGAAGAATCCACGAGGGAGTGATTTCGAAATGTACGCGTGGCATTTTCTTACGCGTAGCTTCCTCTTTCTCCACGAGCGCGCTTCGAGTCTCGAGGGTAGATTTAAGGCTCCGGCTGCCGTGCGCACGCACACCCGCAATGAAATACCCTTCAGCTCACGGTAGCACATTCATCTGTTAAGAAATCTTGAGACTCATCCCCCGCCCTTGTCGATCGGGTTGGAGTTAAACCGCGTGGAGAATACGAATTAGATTCCGAGTGAATTTTTCATTCTTCCTAATGAAATTAATTTCGGAAGAGAGGAACATCGGAGGGATCGAAATTATTCATCCATCGAAGGTATCGTTCGATGAATGAATATAAATCAAAGGTATCAGGAAATCTCGGAATTCATCCGAACATATGGAAGTTAAACTGCGTAGAGAATATAGATCAACTTGCAAGTGAATTTTTTTAACAAAATTATTTCTACGGTGAAGATGTATAAATAGTTTGAAGTTATCGGAATTATTCATTGATAGCAAGCCGTCTTATCTTTTTACATTCATTCGTCGAGACAAAGGTGTAAAGAAATCTCGAGAGTCAGCTAAGAATCAAAATTAAATCCAGCGGAGAACATAGATTATCTTCCAAGTTTTTCTAAGAATATTAAATTCTGCACGGAGAATATCGAAATTATCAATCTTCTTGTGTCCACTCGTCGAAACAAAGTTATCGAGAAATCGTGAAATTTCCTCGATCGAACAGAAATTAAACTGAGTGGAGGATATAAATTAGCCCGCAAGTGAATTTTCCTAAGAGAATTAATTTTATGGAGATACATATCGAAAGGATATGAAATGATCGAAATTATCCATGGATCAAAAGCCATGTTCTTCTTCGTACGAGGAAGCGAACAGTGGACAGCGGTGATAACGACGCAAGGTTATTTCCTCTAGTTGTAGGTTCGAGTAGAAACATTCGATTATAGTCAGCCAGGCGGAAAATGCGTTTCAGCCGCACACGTGCAACAGTTCGACGGTACGCATCGGCAGCTACGAATCGATACTCCCAAAATACAGGCTTTCTAATCTGCAAGTACAATAACGAGCGAGAGAGGCCGAGACGGGGGCGGCCGGCTGTCGATTGCAATTTGCTTTGCTGTTTCCGTGCCGCGCTGCCTCTCGCCATTGCTCGACAACGACCGTTCTTACCGTCACGCAACCATCTAAAAAAGACGCAACTTTACTTGCCAAAATAATTGACGGAAAGATGCAAAAAATACCTAAAATTCGACGTGGTTGAACAAAACAACACGAGAAAATCGTGTTTTCAAATTAAACGAATAGAATCTGAGTATAAATTTATTTCATCTATTGAACATTACAATAAGTACTATACATTGATTGTTTTATGTATTTTTACGTATTACTCTGTAATATTGAAATTTCTAATTTCCTATAAATTCACAAATGTCCATAGTCTGCGTATCACGCGATTATTACGATATAATCAACACATTAACGAAAGATAAAGTTAAATTAAACAGTCTATGTATTGTTCCCTTCGCCGTACTATTTCTAGTTTCGAACTAGTCTCATCCCGTCTCGATGCATGTTAATCGATGAATTAATTAGCCTTTTATGCGGAACCAAAGACACTTCAATATCAACTTGCGTGACCTGTTTGTAATGTATGCTCCCGCGCGACCTATCTATTTTTCATCGAACGAAGGATTTTCTTCTGTTTTGTGCACTCCATTATCGTTGTATTTGTTATATTGCTCTCAAAGGACATAGCTCGTTTATTACACCAAATAAATAAATAAATACAGCACGATAAAGCTAAGGCAAACGCGCAACATAGCGAACCACTGTATCAATTACACACAATCTATTCGAACTTAGCGATCATAACTTGGAAAATTACTTACACGATAGTCTGTATTGCGGTATAAACCGTCTTCAACGAGTCAAACAACGAAGAAAGGATAAGACGCCGCGCATCGTGTAGATGCGATTCAGTTCGAGAACAAGGTTCGAGTCGCGAGCTTATCTATCTTCGGTGACCCTGCTGGAAATTACCTCGTATTTAGAGGTCTATGCACGTAGGCTGACACTTTATCGGGCTCTTGCATTGCTTGCAGGAATGCACCGGCAGCATTTGCCTGGCTTACGGCTTGGAATCCTGTCAGTGCATCGCAGGGCCCGTGGATCCCCCGACCAAAAGCTGCGAACTCTGTTGTAAATTGCCAGGAGAGGATCAACCGTGCCTGTGAGAGACGATCGTTGTACAATACGCGGTTTCACGCGAATGTTCGTGTCACTCGTTTCACTTTGCTGCGGGGGAAACTCTACTTTCACCCTCGAAATAATTACCTTCTCTGTGTCTAGAGAATTCCAACTAAAGAGATTTGACCTTGTGATAATTATATTCGATTTTCAGTTTCATTTTACCGGTACTTCGCAGTTGAGCTTTTCCGATACGAAACCTGTGACGATGAACATTCGCAGGAATTTAACTATGTATATACAATACATACAGTGACCACAAAAAGTATTTGCACATATCCTTAGTTTCTAATGAAGGACTTTTGGCTACATTCTACTTTATTCTGTTCTGTCTCTAGGTTCTATTTTATTTTCGTGGTATGAAATTTGTACAGGCATGTAGAAATATTATTCAGTGATTCGAAATTTAATAAACTTGGACTCGAGAAATTGACATGTAAATACAATAAGAAACTCAACGATATGCAAATACTTTTAAATAAAGATTCACGCTCCTTTCAACGAGTAAAAACCTGCCTGCGACCGAAAATCCTTCCTACATATCCTTTTCTTCGTTACCTTTTTACACGACGAAAGCTTAGTCGAAAAAAGAGAAACGAGTCGTTAACTAAACATCAAAACGACCAAGCAAACGAGACGTCATTGCAGGTGCGTCTCTTTACAGATCATCGTTCGCATGGAATTCAGCGCCTTACGATATTCCTGATATGCTGTCGAAGCCAGGCACACCGTGCAACGATTACAATGGCTATTGCGACGTCTTCCAAAGATGTCGAGAGGTAATACACCGCTCAGACTTCTCCACGACCCTTCAACCTTTTTCAAATCAAAAAATCTCGCGTGTCACTCGGACAATAATCTTCTCTCTACATCTCTCTGATTACTTTTCTAATCATAGAGATTCTATTGTAGGTGGATCCAAGCGGACCACTGGCAACTCTACGAAGACTTTTGTCGGACGCTACTCTGGCGAGTTTTCAACGCTGGATGATCAATCGCTGGTACATCGTTGCAGTAACCGTTGTTGTTTCGCTGTTAATCGTGGTAAGTTTCGTCTATTTTTCATCTAGTTTTATTTTTTTATCCGAACAGACGAAGTATCGTGCTTATTTTAACCATTTCTAAAACAACGTGATGATTTTCTAATCGGTGAATCTTCCAATCTGAAGATTTCATATCGATTGTAACACTTTTGAAATTGACAAAGGCAAGATAATTTAAATAAAAAATGCTGAATTATTACGCTACGGTTAGCTTTTCTTCTTTTCTTCTTTTTATTATCGAAAGTTATTTGGAACGGATGGCATCAAAAACACGTCAGAAATTTGAAAACGGATTATCCAAACGTTCAAACAATTCGCAAATTTTCGAGTCCTATTAACTTTAACGCCTTTGCTATTCTCATTATTTTTCAAATTCGAGAATATTGCAGTTTGCGATAAAATATATTCTCGTGTTCACAGTCGAAACAAATTGATCTCGAAAGCGTGCGGATAATGCAGTTGCATATCCGGGGCAAAAAATATCGTCGACGTATCGAATACCCACGCGAAGCCAATTACCTGTCTTGTCAATTAAAATTTGTACATACGCATAAAAAACACCAGGAACAGTTGCACGATCTCGTTCTCCTGGAAAACACATACACATGCTGCGAACATCACGCGGCGAAAAACGATTCAATTACACCGATGTTTTCGTTCTGTTTTCCCGTAAAAGCGCAAGAACATTTTTGTAACGTTTAATACGATCGAACAATGAGTCAGTTTGTTTTATTCCGTTTAATTTCGAGCCGAGCGCGTGAGTGTTTATGATTAAAAACGAAAAATGTACGGTAAACATCAAAATTTCCTGAAATAAATTACCAGCTTTAATATTTAATTAACAGTCTACCCTTTCCCTTTGCAGTTTACCCTTCTCATACATCTTTCCGAAATATTTCAATCGAAGATTACAGGAAAAAAGAAGCACGATTCCTACGATTATTTATTTATTATTTATTATTATTAGGGGAAAAATATAGAAGAAAATAAATACAAGAGGTGGAGTATTCTCGCGATCGCGTTATAAAATGGCGATTAAGCGGAGGAAGGTGTCGACCGAGATATATTGTAAATTCAATTGCACGCAAGTTGGCCAACTTCCGAGCTGCGACGGCCGCGAAAGCAGCCGGAAATTCATCCGGAGATAGGTTTAAAGTAGCGACGGTAACGCGACGCCGCCACGAATTATATTATAAACCATATCCCGTGGGATCTTGCCGGCGGATAATGCAGCCGCAAACTTTTTCCGCCCCAACGTCCTCCTAACGAACATACTCTTTCCCCTTTCTCTATTTTTCGTGACGCGAATTTGTTCGTCAAGTTTCATTATCATTTAAATCCGTCGTAGCAACCAAATTATTTCGCATCGCGCTCTTTAATCCAATTAAATCGTAACGATCAGCATTTCCTTAAATATAAAACCGCATTGTGTGTTTCATGCCGCAGGCGCTCGTAACGTATTCCCTGAGTAAACGACGCAACAGCCGCGTGAAAATTCTGGCAAGCACAAGGGATCAGCTACACGCGGTTTCCGAAGGGACGAACGCGAGCGACGAGCCGACAAGGGAGCGTTCGTCCGTGCGGAAGGTACAATCTATGGACATTTCGTGGCTGAAAAGGAGGATCGTCGAAACGATGAAGAGCATCGCGTCCCCGAGAAGGAAGAAGGACGCGTCCTCAGAGGCGGGCACGTTCCTCGCGCGGATTTCTCGACTGTTGGCCAGAGATTCGGCCGTTCGTAACTCCGAGGAGAAATCTTCGAACGAAGTGGAACAGCTGTGTAGAAGCAACGTGGATAAAACGAAGGAAGAAAGCAAGAAGAACGGAAGCAAACAAAAAGACGAGAATGAAAGACTCATGGTGGTAGTTTCGCCAGAGAAGGAGACCGACGTCTGGAGGCGAGTCTGTCTGCTGTTCGTCGGAAGTCGCCGTAATCGTGCAAGTTCCTCTCCAACACGAAGAAAATCGAACAGTGGTGAATCGACGCGTGCACAACCTTGGAGAAAGACGGTTCAAGTTGAGAAACTGTGCACCGGTTCCAAGGTGATCGTGAGTTCTTGTAGAAGAGGAGACAGGTGTCAAACGGAGCCTCTAGTGGCTCCTGACACTCCGGACACTCCTGGCGAGACTTCAGAGACGAGAAGTCAGACGTCGGATTTGACTGTGTTGCTCTCTGATAGTTAGTTTCGAAAGAGAAAGTATCGTGAACTCTTACCTGAGAATCTGAGTGTTTATTTTCACCTGGAACGCTCATCCGCGAGTATTTTCGTCTGTGGTAAACATTTATTTCGATTTTACAGTTGATTCTGCTATTCCAACAATCTTCGTGTTTTAAGTTTCCACTTTGGTTTCTCTGACGCACTGAAGCAGCTACTGTGTAGTTCCCGAAATTACGAACTGAAGGGTTGAGAACTGTAAGAAGATACTTCTACGATAATTCTACGAGAAATCAAAAATGTTGATGAGAAATAAATTTGAGAAACGACGTATCTTTTTAAGTGTAAATATTGTACAGAATCTTATACCGCTATCGTCGTAGACTACTTTTTAGAGTAAGGCCAGCAAGGTTTGCGGAATCGAATGGATTGTTGTAATTCATTTTAGTCAGAGAGCTCTTCACCTAGAAGCGGACCAAACGTAGATGGAAGATCGTCCAGCGCTGAACTTCGTAGACTCGTGTATATAAAAACCGAACGATTGTTACTGTATAATAAATCGTGCGTCACCGTTCATTATTAACCCGCAATTAACTCATCTGTGTTCCCATCATTCGTCGATTATGGATATTTCGTTAGCTTACAGCATCCCTCGTTTCTTTCTCGAAACTCAATTTATCATTCAAAAGCCAAGTTGATCAGATCTACTTCTTATACATTTTTCAGTTTGTTTATTCATTTACGCGATTAATGTTCAATTTTCAAAAGACAAACAATTCACTTCCATAAATTCCATTATTGCAATGAAATTGCATACATAATTACAAATTTCAATGCAAATTTTGAAAGTACTGCGTTTGGAGTCTCATTACGCAAATTCATTTCTTTATGAATATGATTAAAGAAGTGAAACGAAATTAAAGATTCGTTTTATCCGCTAAATATTACAATGAATATTATATTTTGAATATTTTGCATACATGTATTTTTGGTCTACTCGTTACTTTTCTCGACATTTCAACTTATGAAAGTGGTTACTATGGCTTTTGAGTGACACGTGTGTCAGACATGCTCGACCTATACTACTTGAATCTATTTCTGTTGAATAATACATCGAACGTACACTAAATCTAAGTATGTATCTATTTATTATACGATAATATCGCTTACTAAGAAGTTATAATTTGTTCGATAAGGACTTCAATGTTAAATATTTGACAAATTTTTCCAAGGATTTCATATTGCCATAGCCAATTATTTTGAGCATATTATTATAACGTCTCTGTACGTTTGAACGAACGTTTCCTTATTATAGCTGACGTTAATTAAAATAATAATACAAAAGTTGATTATAATTCTTACTGTACCTCCGCTTGAAAGAAATGTAACATACCTAAATATGTAATAAAAAAAGAGAGTGAACGTTTGGAAAAACTTTCGTGTGAATCGTTTAAATAAAAATACGTTCGACTTTACCAACAAACTGTAAACATGAATTCAAACGTTATCGACGTGTGACTGTTCTATTAAACTTCCCATCTGCTGGTAACTTTTTAGAGTATCAACATTTTTGCAAGAAAATCCTTGCTTAGCGATTAAATACTCAAAATGAAATATGAAAAAGTGACAGTAAGTTAGAAGAAAAGCCTGAGAATAATTTAGATAATTTGATTAATATTCTAAACGCGATTATATGTCAAAGTACAATGTTTATGAAATATCAAAATCAAAATCGTAGTCGATATTATTGTAAAAATCGTCTATGTAAAGCTTGAAATATGATAATTTTATATGTAAAACTATATCTGTGAAAGCAAAATGGAATAATAGCAAAGTTATCGACTGAAATTTACCGAGCGTAGTTTCGTTCCCATATCGAAGAAGTCGATCTAACCTCGGCGGGTATAACATAAACTGAAAATTGAAACGAAGCGTGCCACGTATCAAAGTGGCGTAGTAATTTAGAAACGACAAATATGAATCTCTGCAATTTTCTTTCAATAATTTACAACCCTTACATTACCTTTATCTATCTGCCAATATTTTCCATTTTCAAACAGGTTGAAGAGGAGATTCCAAACAACCATTCGAATATCATTTTTTTATTAACGTTTTATCAGTTACAATTTTGATTACATACATATAATGTAGATTCTTCTTTAAACACATGTCGCTATAATACAAATGACGAGGATAAAAATTTGGAGTGCGTAAAAATGTAATTAGATGACAATTTTTTTTCTTTTTGTTTCTTTCTTTCATTCTTGTTTTCTCCCTTATTATCCCATTGGTCATGGCGATGGGCCAACTTTGAATGTATATTAATATAATATACCGAGCTGGCCCATGTCCACTAAGGGTTAAAGTTTAATTATTTTTTACGGTCACATCTTTTTTTTTTAAATCATCCCTAATTCGCTACTTCGTTTCACTTTTTTTTTCTTTCCTTTATACAGTATAATCGGTGCACATCCGTCGCGCAAGACTGGTCCAGTAATTAGCGATTGACCGATGCGCTGATCAAGTGAAAATCTCGAATATTGTTTACACCGACCACACAGGCACGGATTAGCGCCAAATTCAGAGGACAGGATATTTACAGATGAACAAACGGCTTGCCCAGGCGTTCGTCCACTCGCTTTGTGGACGTTCTACTTTATATACACGTTCGGTGCACCTTCTTTTTCGTCTCTTCTTTTAACATTCCTTCACCGTTCCTCGCATCGTTCACCCCTCGAGCCTCGATCAATAAATACCTATCGATATATCGATTCTCCGGAGAAATAAAAATTTGCAAAAATAAAACAGACTTAAAGCAACGAATTATCCTACTTTCATCCCTAACTCCAAACGTTGCCTTGTAAAACAAGATACGGAGCAAGACACAAGGAGTTCGAGTACCGAATTGAGTATTCGAATTGCCACTAGTGGCGAGAATCAAATACGAAAATCGAACGTCGTGTCGGTTCAAACATTCGAGGAACTAATGAGAAGAACGCGTCGAGGTTCGTGAATTTAAAAAGCAATAGGAACGGAGAAGCTCGACTTGTCTTCCGAGAATATTGAAAAGAAACAAGAGGGTGGTCCTCCGAACCACCGAGAACGAGTGGTATCTCTTTCTCTTCCTCTGTTTTCGTATTTATATGTCGAACTGATTGTTTTTAAATAATTATGTACTTGTTACGTATCTGCCCAACTACGGAAGTAGAGAATAATTGTAAAAGAGTAGGAAGTCAGTTTATTTGTAACATTCAAATAATTGTCTATATCTTATCTCTTGATTCAACGCAACAAAAATTGCACAGTATAATAACACTCTATTAAAAACAATTCGTGATATGAAAACACTCTTTCTGGTAAAACACGGTAAATGTAACGAACTACAAAAGTTTATGTGAATTTATAAAACATTGATCGTTTAGTGTTGAAACAATCGATGACTAAAGTATAAAAGCTGTACGAGCAAAAACTGAAAGTTTAAGACGTAAAGAAGAATTCTTAAAATATCTAAATACAACGAAATTGATGGTATCGTCTATTTTTTCGCGAGTCAATAAAAATTTTTACGAAAAATTGCGAATTTGTCCATAATTGAGCAGATCTGCAAAGTGGAAATATGATTTAGAAAAGCAGACATTAATCAGCCAAGAGGGTGTTCAATCTAGTCGATTACCTCTCCGTTTCCTAGCTCGAATTTCAGAAGATTCGCGAAAGGAAGAAGGATTTTACCGTCTGCAGTTCGGCTGCTCAGTCCAAAGGCCGCAAATAACGCTTTCGAGTAATTTTTGTTCCTATCCCTGAGCCAAAATCTACTTGGGACCTTTCTGACTCAGGACCGATGTCTTGCTTTCATTATCTTCCGTGTAGGTGTTACAGTTGCCGTGGACGGAAAGGAACGATCCTTTTTTCTGTCGAGAAATCGTCTTCTCTTTCGGGTAATTAACAACACGAATGATAACGTCGTGAGTCCTGGTTCTCACGAACTTTTTACAGGCTAAGGAATCTTCCGCGAATCTGAAGACATCACGAAGTGTTGCGTTTCAATGACAGGATGTGATTTCAACTCGAGAAACGAGAGAATAGATTGAAACATCTATTTGGGTGTTTCATTCGTAGGAGCTCTGTCGATAAGTGTCTTCGTAAGATGAATTATAACGAAACAACGTAATTAAAACTACGAAAGAATACATAGCAGAAACATTCCCCCCCCCCTTTTTTGGCAATAGAAACGAAACAAAGAAAATTAGTTCTGAAAAATTTTACATTGAGAAAGGCGGAAGAATCAATCAACGAGAAACATCCTATTTTTTTACGAATTAATGCGAGATCCGCTTCCAAAGAATTTTACTTTCGTCGGATCGTTAAAATCTAATAATCGACGGTAATCGTCTCATCGTGTCCTGTCCCTTCTTTTTACGCAACGTTTGAAACTAATTTGCATGATTTCGATACTCGGTCAAACGAACTAGGTTGCCAGGAGATGGCGAAGATCTTGGTTGGATCCCTGACTCGCGACGAATATTATTTTACAAAAGGAAAGGAAGCTACAACCGACTAAAAGCGCAATCGTCTCGATCCTCGCCACGTCCTGCTTTTACGTTTGTACATTCTAAACGAAGCATCGCCAAGATTCGCAAAACGCGAGCAACAAATTGGCGAGAAGCTAAAGTACGACAACGGACGATTCAATGAAACAGTACACACGTACGTAAAATCCGAATTCGTTTACTAGCAGAAAAATTTACAAAGTTAAAGAATGTACAGGGTTCGCGTGTAATGGTCGCGGTATGAAAGCGAGAGAAACTCGACAGAAGAAAATGGTTTTCGTTGAAAAGTTGGTCGATGCTCTTCTCGTTGGCAAAGCATTCGGTCCTTCATGGTCCTCGCCGGTGCGAGAACGCTTCCTCGCTTGGACCTTTTGATTTTTTTCTTTTTCTCTCTCCTTTCTTTTGTTTTTTTTCTGTTTTCTTTACTCATACAATCCGACAGAGTGCGACGACGAGGCTAAATATCTGATCGGACTGCGTTCACAACCTCGGGCTATTACTCTCCGGCTCAGTGTGTGCTTTGCAAACAATTAAAATTTGTTCCTTTATTATTTTTCATCTTCCTATTACGTTATATCTTTCGGTTCTTGTCTGTGTTTTCGATCTTTTCGTTTTCTGTTTCTGCCGCTTTTTTTTATTTTTATTTTAAATTCAATTCATGTTATTAGGGTATAATAATTAATTAATTAATTAATTAATTAATTATAATAGTGTCATTATAATTCGTAATAATATACAACATTTTTCAATAGATCATTTATCCTAAAACCCACCGCATGCTCGTGTCGAAATAATCGGTTGCATTTAATCCTGCTCTCTCTCCCTTTCTCTCTCTCTCTCTCTCTCTCTCTCTCTCTGCCTCAAATCTATTCTTTCACACTTAACGCGCGCAGGTTTCATTCTTCCTATCGGTCTTCCAAGCAGTCACACTCACTCTTTGATTCGCACACACCAGTTTTCCCTCCTAATAATTTCACTTGCCTGTATTAGAGAAGGCATTAGATCAGGCATACTGAACTCTCTGATTAAGAAACGCACACCGTTTTCGTTCTCCTCCGATCGTTTCCTATCTTTCCGTCTTTTTCTGTTTCTTCGCACACTTTCACGCCGTGGGACAGTACTGGCTTCACGCGTAACTTACCTATCTAATTCAATGATTCGTAGTCGTAAGTGTGTGATCTCTGAACGTGTGTGTACGTGTGTATGGTATGCGCGTGCCTAGCTGTTTCGTTTCTCGCTCGGTCCACTCTCGCTTCTCTTCTCAACCGGCTATTTTCTCGTCTACCTCAACGCCTTGCTTCATTCGAACGTTCTCTAGCGTATCGCACAGCCGAATGACCAAAGGAGCAAAATATCTATATTCGCGGGATAACCGCGACGCGAACGGCTCGTGTTCTGGCAGAGGTGAAAGTTTCGCGAGATATGGCCGCTGCGCCGTTTTCTCCTCCATTCCAAACAAACGGAACAGAATAGGAGAACGACCGTATGGGCGCAACATGTTCTGTGTCGTTCTCCGGTGTATAGTGTGATCATGTATATCGTGCATGACGCGTGTTTACGATGACTTTGTACATATTTCGGAAAAGTTTCGCTAACGTCCGCCATCGGACCGCCGTTGCGGTAACCGGCGACGCGTGTATCTCAATTGGAACCACCCGAAAGCGCAGAGTTCATGGACGTGATGAAACGCCGACGTTCGTGCCCTCTCCCCAATCCCTATTGCCTTCGTCGATCTTTCGCTTTTTTTTTTCGAAGCATCCGCTGACAAGTAAACCGTCGATATGGATCATAGACGAAGCCCAACGTACCACGATTAAGTTTCAAATGAATTAATCATCGTGAAACTCATCATGATACGGCCGCGTTACATTTTTCGACCATCTCGCTGGCTAACAAAGCCGTACAGTTTAGCATGTATAATGAAATACCGATAAACGCATCAACAATGGCTCAAATTCATTCATATTTGACTTGCAAATCGAATGTAGTTCGAAAAGTTTTCCGTTCACAATTTTCATCGCCATATTTATGAATTCCTTGTTTAGACACCGAATTCATAAGTCGGATACTAGATCCGCATCGCCTGTCCATCGATTACGCCTCGTTCTTCAAATTCAAAACTGATGAACCAGGAGAGATCTATGGACAAGATCGAAGCGAATGATTTCAAGAGAAAACGTGCCACGTTTCTCATGATGAACGAAGAGAGAACAATCAAAGAAAAAAAAAAAAAAAAGAATAAAAAGAAAACGATTGTTGCGAACGATAATGGACGCAAAGTGTTTGATGTATTATCAGATCGAGATATAAAATCGAATCGCAATCGCAAGCAAAGCTCGTACCAACGTCATGTCCTCGTGGTGACACCAGTTGAGTAGAAAGAAAGAAACTTAATAAATAGCTATGAATCTCGGAAAACTAGATTAACGTTTCTTTCTTACAAGTAAACGTATCGTACGCTAAGCGACGACTATAATACACCACGCGAACAACTTCGAATCTTTCTTTAGGTACACTAATTCTCATCTGTAAATTTCCATGGTTGAACGCAACGACAGATAGTTTGGGATAGAATAAGAAAACTGTGTGTGAATGTCCGTGGTCTGCTTACTAAATGCAGTGAGAGGGGGGGAGAGAGAGAGAGAAGTTAGCGAAGTAGTGAGTAGAAGAAGTAGAAGAAGAAAAGAAGGGGGAAAAAAAGAACAGAGCGTGGACGTTTTAATTCAGAAACGCGTTCGACCACGATTACTATTCCAAAGAGTTGAATATATGGTGACGAGGATTCGAGTAGAAACGCTTGTGAAATCGTCGATATAATGCCCTGTTATGATTGGCTCGAGCTTAACAGCGAAGGAAGAGAACACAACGAATCACAAAGAGTAATACAAAAATAGGAACAAACGTATAAGCATATAATGAGGAACATATATCATGTACAAACGTAACGCGCAAGGAACTTTATGATAGAATGATTCATAGTGTACGCAATCGTACCGTGTATATAAAGGTTTCGCTCCTTCTATTTCTTCGTTTTTTTATTTTTTTATTTTTTTTTTTTACTTTTGTCTCTTTTACTTTGCCGCCCATTTTCAAAGGTGTATATACGCGTATCTCGTTGTCGTGAAAGAGAAAACGGAAGAAAAATCATTGTATCGTGATTAAGTAACGATTGTCACGCGGCTAGTTTTCAAACACTCTGTTCCCTGAAACGATTGCAGCGCAACAAAATAAGCACATGCACACCGTGGAAATGTTACTGACGACTCATAAAAAATATTATATCCCGTAAAGGTCACACAATGATTGGACGTGGGTACGCGCTGTGCTGTGTGTATCGTACGATAGACCGATAAATTATAATAAACGACGTCAAACAGCGAGAAAGTACGCTCGAATAGCAACGAGAACCGATTTTCGGTGCAGCCCTCAGACGTTCTAAAATTACTCTAATCCTTGTTACTTCCTCGAGAGACGAGCGCTACGTCGATCTCAATCGCTCGAACGTTCGCAATGGAAATCGCACACCGATCATTTTCCATTCGTGTTTATCATTTGACGAGCGCGAAAACGCTTTCCGTTTCCTTCCTTTCTTCCTCGTCCTCGGTGTCAGAGCAAGCAACAATAAAAGGATAAAACGTTCGAAAGATTGCAACACAGGGACAATCAGGGCCTGTGCGTTGGCGTTCGATCGGGCTCCGCGCTTAAGAATCTTTCGAATCTAAGTGGTAATCCGGTTTCTTACACACCCACATCCTCTCATCCTCCAATTCGATATATCACACCACGCTCTCTCCTATCTCGCATACGCTTGCACAATACGTACTTACGATATATCTCTTACAATATTTTATATTCATTTATTTTATTAATTATATCAATACTGTTGACGGATAGAGATTCATTCACAGCTCGCACCACAGCGAACGATCGTCTCTGCCGTGCGCGGCGTACCGTTCTCGTTCAACTTGATCGTTTCCTTTTATTCCCCATATCGTATCTTCTTCTTCTGTCACTTTCTTTATAACGATATCACTGAAAGTCAATCATGCTCCTATTTTTATTTTTTTCATTAATATATTTTGTTTCTTTTTGACATAATGTTTTATCACACGCTACACGGCCCGTATTTAATCTCGAGAGACTGTCACGTATCTCGCAACGGTGTCTCGGACCGTTCAGACAGCAAAACGCGAGGTGGAACACGCTCGACTACCGAAGATCGTTTGTTTCCTCGGCAGCTTCACGAATTCGGAGACACCGTACACCTCCCCTTCTCCATTCGAGGCCCAACCAATGGAAACATATTTATGTATATGTATATTTCTCCATGTACATATGTGTGTGTGTATGAGCGCGCGTGTATGCGCACGCTTGCGTGCGTGTATCTATGTATCTGTAGACGTGGAAACCTCAAATGGAATTATGCGTCCATGCTTAGCCTCGAATATAACAGCGCAATTCTCGACGATCACGGTCACAGCACAAGGAAAGATCGTCGTTAAGAAGCTCATAACGGTTCGAAGTAAACGCGAGCGCATCACTTCTCTCTATCGATAACGGAGTTCTTCATATCTCACGATCGCTCCAGATCACTTCCAAAACCACGACTTATCATCCTATCCTCTGCCGACGACAACGATGGCGACGCTGATGACAATAACAGCGATGATCGCGATCACTTGGGAACACGCTGATTGAAAAAGTATTCGATTTGTTGCAGACAGAAGATCTGTTGCATCAGCTGTTGCAGCGAATCTTGGCCCTGTAGTTGAGCTTGCTGCGGCTGCTGTAGCGACTGCGTCAAACCTCCACCAGTAGGCTGAGCGGCCGGCGGCAGCATCGTGCCCGAACCCGACTGCTCGGCCAACAATTGTCGCTGAAGCTGTTGCGCCTGGTAATGAGCCACCGCGACCAACTCTGGGGAATCCATTCCCATGGAGGCTGCGGCGGCTGCTACCGCGGCGTGGCTTAGTTGCACCTGCTGCTCCGTATGATGCCCGGACAGCCCAGCCTGATGACAGGCCAGCGGATGTACGCCAACGTGCGACAGCCTGCTGGCCGAACAGCTAGACGAGGCTAAGTAGGCGCCGGGGAGGCTAGGGTTCTCGCCCCGCTAGGGAGCCATGTTCTTGGGCCTGCGCCCCCGTCGCCCCCTGGTGGGGGGGCGCGGGGACTCCTGGCCTCACTGGCTCACCGCGGGGCTTTTCTTGTCTTGTTGCTGCTGATTGGCATCCTGCGTTCCCTGTACACCTGCTGCTCCTCCGCCTTGTCCACCTTGAACTCCCTGTAACCCCCGTTGCACGTCACGCTTCGACATTGGAATCTTCGTTCTTGTTCGATCGCCTCGCAAACGTGTTTGGAAAGGGTGACATTTACCTGACTACCGGGTCCTCCTTGTGGCGGTCCAGGACCGCGATCCGGAGGCCAAGAATTACCCGGGGTCGGTTCCGAATGGAATTGATGAGGATGCGGAGGTGGCCCACCCGGCGTGTCGTGACTATGAGGGTCCAAACTGTTCGTAGCGTCGTACTGCGTGTTCTCCAACCTCGTGATTACTCGTTCGTCCTCCTCGCCAAAGTCCCCTCCCATCAGCGACGGTTCACCCACAACCATCACGTCCTGGATCGACAGGAAAGTACAGAGAGAAACGTTAAACGACAGAATCATTCGTTAGAAGAGGAGGCAGACAGCCTTACCGATTACGTATCGTAAACGGCGATTTTGTTCTATAGCGTTTTGTTAGAACAAATAGTCCTGAATCGTTTGAAAAGCGGAGACACAGCCTTCGATAAAGGACGCTTCGGCTGCAGCCCGTTTTACGATAAAACTAACGACTCTCGTAGTACGCTCACCTGTGACGCAAGAGAAAAATTAGGTCCCGGCGATCTCTTTTTGCTGGGCGCAGGCGGTGCGTTATTTCCTGGCCCTGGTGTGCTACCCTTTCGCTTTCTCCGTTTACTGGCCGGCCTCTGCGACTCTGAAAGAACAGATTCTCGATAAACTCGTGCCTCAATCGGTTGAAGAGGACGCTAGCCATGTAGCAGCGCGCTAAGAAACTTCAGACCGCTACCCAGCTTTGGACCTTTCTCCAAATCAAAGGTCTCTGACACACAGAAGCATGCATGCATCGGTGGACAGACAGATAGAAAGATCGATAGATCGCGTTCTCTAAACGCTTTTGTCAATCAAAAAAAGCTACTTAAGAAGTGTCAGCACTCACGAAGAATATATCTTTACAGAGAAACACGCATTCGCATCGAAGTAAGTCCGATGTGCATTTACGATTTTAACGCGCTCGGTTCCATGATTTCCTCGACCTTGAACACGGGGGCGCCGGATAATTGAGAGGGAACGTGGTGAGTTACGGGTGAAACAGGAAACGCGGTGCAGCGCATACGCATGATAAAAACAAACGATAAGACTACAAGGAGGAGTACCTCACGCAACGTCGATCGAGGAAAAATCAGCTACCGCTGCTATCAACAAGCAACGATCGCAAGCAATCGGATCGTCGATCTTTTCTTTTCGCGGAAGCACCACCATTTTTCGTATTCGAAATGACTTCTTTTCAAAACGTTCCATTTTAATAAGTTCTAACGTCAAGGTCGAGATGTTTAACGACCTGGCGAACAATCTTTCAAGCGTTATTACTCTAACTTTATAATCGTACACAACGACGATAAAGTATACGCGTTCACCGTGAAATCGACGCCGTGAAACGCTTTGTACGCGACATTTGCGAATTTAGCCTTCGTCCAAGTGGTCCGACAATGCGATTTCCCAATGGATTTCAGCTCCAAGAGATAAAGGATGATATAATAGGATCGGTCCAAGGGAATAGAAGTTCTGGTCGTAGAAAGCGATTGAAACCGAGGCTCTTAACGCGGTAACAAGTCGATGACGAATATTCTTCGTCATTGAGCGAACGAAAAACGAATCCTGCGGTAGACTGGTCGGCCGTTTGGCTCCACTGGCTGGTGCTTCTCATGTAAAGCAACTGTTCGTCTACCTCTCTTACCCGGCGGGGCAAACGTCCTCTGCCATTTCTGGAACAAGGTCGTCTTCAAGCAGTCCCGCGGTGACAACGCGTACGCCTTGTGCCTCGACATCAGCTCTTGCATCGGCTCCAAGATCACACATAACTGGAAAAAAGAATTCAACAAATTTTTATTCTTTGGTCCTAGTGCAACGTTCCAAGCTTATAATAATTTCGCCATCTTGATTATAAAACGTCATTTTATCTAAACTATAGTTATCGAAACTTTGTAGTTAACCATCGATTATCACGATCTTAGTTGCTAGACGCAGATATTTATATATAAATTCATTTAAAAAAGAAATCTAATCGAACCGAGAATACTAATTAGAGAAAAATTTACGAGCTCTTGTAATACGAATTGTTCGTCTCTCGACAAGTTCCAATAAACGAAGTTGTATTGTATTCGAAAGTTATTGTAGAGGTAAAGCCGTGAAACCTTCGGTAACTCTGACCAACTCTCTCCGGTTCTCTAAATAAATGTCCTAAAAGAGTAGCGGGCGAAACGCGTGCGCGTATTAATATCATTATCCCCAAAAACAGTGACCGCTGATGATTTTCTTTCAGGCGCAAAAATAGTCGGTCGATATAGATACACAAAATAAATGTGACTGTTATTTAATCCGATGCGAGTTCGACAGGGAACTTATGCGCGCTATTAATATGAAAATTATCGTATACGGCGTGTACCGGTTGAAAATAAACTTCCTAAAATATATTCGCACGCGGTGCGCGGAACGTAACGCCGCCACGCATCGTCCGAACATCGTTCCAAAGCAAATTAAATTTGGTTTATGTTTGCCGTAATAAAACTGAAATCCATTTTACATTATTATCGTAAGCACGTAATTTCCCGGCAGCCTTTATATTATAATGATGACAATTAAAGTAATCGATAGCGGGCGGATTGCATAGAGGCAGAGCGGAGCGAGCTTCGCCGGAAGGCCAGCCCGAAATTTTGCAAAACTTTAATTTCATTTTAATTAATATTCGCATTAGTACGGTCGTCGCCATCGGTCAGGTTTTCGATCGATTCGCTCACCCGACGTTCCGCCTCTCGTTTTTTCACGCGTATTTCTAGTTTGGTTATAATGTATAATATGCTGCAATACTATAACAAATTGATCAAAAATTTGTTTAATAATAGGAACAGAGCGGATTATTGATAGAAAATAGTTGTCGAGAAACGAGGAAAAATTTGAGGTGAAGATATTTTCTCGTCAGCTTTCGATTAACGACGCAACAATCGTTTCAGCGAGCAAAGAGCAACGATACGCGCAAGTGAAAGCGCTTCCGAGCGTGCAAAAGAAGGTGGATCGTAACCCGGATACCCGCCGTACTTTCGCGAGCCGATCTCTTCGCGATTCTTGGCCCATTTAGCCCTTTATATTCTGCTTTCGAATAATGTATTACTTATTTCCTTCGAGTTTAACCCTTTAGTAAAACGTTGATTACTCTGACTGATCACGACACGCGCTGTTATAATCGAATAAATTTATTTTCATATGAGAAACGTATATATTTAGAACGTCCCCGCGGTCAGTGCTCAAATTTTTCATCAAACAATAGTTCAACATAACAATAATCAATCTTTTCGTTTTAATCGATATTCTGATAATAAAAATTCTATCGGTTCCGCCTGTATTTAAATGTATCGATGCGAATTAAATATGCTTAAAATCCGGCCGGAATTCATAGATACTACTTCTTTCGAGTTCTTTGAGGCGTCGTAGAATGGTGTCAGCGCTCGGAGATGCCGTATTTAGTTACACAAAGCGAAAGTTTCATCATGTGCGCGTGGCTTTTACTGTCTTTAAGTTAATTTACATTGTCTTGTTTTTACCTTTACAATTAATTTTTACGAGCCAACAATCTCTTTATACATTACAGTAACAAAATAGTATACATCGTTTGAACGTTATACTTTCCAAAACCATCTTTACTTATCGCTGCTAGGTGATTTGTAAAAAATATTTTAATTCGAGCTATACATTATTCGATAATAATGCAGGACTTAAAGAGTCGAACAAGAGTCAAACACACGATCTATATTTCATATAAATCACGCAACAAATAGATGGAATTGTACTATAAGTCAATGGAACAGAAGAAGTACGACGGTGTTTCGAAACATCGTTAAACGTAAAACGAAACACCTTCGCCACTTTTCATAGCAGACAGTTAACATATACGTACCCTAAGGTAATTCAGGGTGGAATTGGTGATGCCCTGCCTGGTGATGTTCTTGCTAAGCTGTTCGAGCATCGTCGGATCCTGTTGCATACCGACCACAGTCCTAGGCACGAGTTCCTTGTGCGTTCTCACCGACATGTGCCACGACTTTATCCTCATAAGGTCGTCAAACGTGAATTCCAATATTAATCTGCCCTCCGTACATACCTGCAGAACAAACACGCGTTCAAACTGCTGTATAAACACGACCATTGGCCTCGCGACCAATCGCAGGTGAGAAATTTCATTTTACACTCGCACGAGGGAGAATGTCCTATCACGAATGTGAAATGTACGATACGAAATACCATTGTGGATAGAAATAGGTGAGGGTAAAGAAAAAATTTGAAAATGTAACAATGCTAGGGAATAAAGGAAGCGAATAAGATGATCGAAGAAGCGTGCACGTGAAACGAGCCGTTCGCTGTTACACGAACCATGATTCCTTTCGTTTACATTGTTAAACCGTGAATCGATAGTGCAACAATGATAAGTAGACTGCGGATATTTATGTCTTCGTAGGAAATGTTATGCTGCAACTATACATAGAATATACGTAATATGCAAAAATGTATGAAGTAAGAATATGGATAAGTACATTTTCGTCGAAGCTAGGTTCAAAGATTAAGTTTTTTTTACAATTAGTTGTCTACCTTGTACCTGTATAAGAATAAAAAATTCTACATTGATTTTGTAATTATGAGACGCAGTGTATTTGGTGCGTGTAATAACAACATATAGATTCTTTAATTAGTTTTGGAAAAAACGAACTTGCGTAAAATCCGCAGCCTAACGATGGTACATTCGATTGAAATGAATAGGATTCTTACCTTCGTGAACATTGGTTTTCCGTGATGCGTTACCATAACGCAGTTATCACAGTCGAGGGTTATGCTGGTGTTGTGAAATGACTCCTTCGGGTGTTTCAAATTGTAGTAAAGTTCCGTTACTCCGCCCTCGAATATCGAACGGAAGTACCTAGGTATTAACGTCCTACCTATCGCTGTAAGCATAAATGAACGGATCATCAGTACCTAATCCAACGACATCGAGCAGGGTGCAGATATTTTCGTCGGGCAACGAAGAAAATCCGCTCGATGTAATTCCTCCGTGATGTTTCTGTTTGCCTTGCCGGTACATTCGAAGGAAAAACATCGAATATAGAAAAGAAAGAAAGAGAGGGAGAGAGAAAGAGAGAAGGATAGACTGGGGTCGGAAGGATTGAAAAATTCTGGATCAGAGACGGAGACTACGGAGAGAGTTCTCCGTTGCATCTTATTGCTACGGTAATGCTTGTCGCGGAACTGTCGTTTACGCTCGATGACGATGCGATGCGACGTGTAATCACGTTGTTGCCGTGTATTCAGCAACGAACGCAGGGGAGGAAGACATTAAAATCCACCGGTTGCAAAATTGCTCTGCGGTGGCACGTAATTATTTAGAACGTGTGCAACGCGTATAACGCGGTGCGTGCCGGTTGCTACACGTACGGAGCATCGTCGAGGACAATGGACCGTGAAGAAGAACGAGTCGTTCCGAAAGAAAAACGACCAACCAGAGGCAGTATCTTCTCGTTGGTCGTCGCTAAGCTTCGTAAATGCGTTTTCCACGTTTCTAAATAACGTCGTAGGAGCGCGTATTCCGCGACACAAGCAAGGAAATAGTTAGTACATCGATAGGAATCGCGAATGGTCCCGATGGAAAATCGAGTGGAACGCTTTTGAAAGAAGAATTGCACGGTGGCGCAACTTACTGTATCTCTTGGGACCGTCCTCCAAGCAAAACGTGAGGGTTAAGGTTGCGTCGTCCTCGAAGAATTCAGTCGCGAATGCGTCCCACCAGAGATTGTCGCTCTCCTGTAACAAAAGATAGAAAACCATGTAATATCGTGGCACTTCCGGGCAAATCGCGCGCAATCACCGACTCTCGATACAGAGTCGAGGCTCGAGAACCGGGAGTATCGTGTTCGATAACATCATTGTTGCCATCGGCAAACAGAAAACAGAATCGCGAGCAGAGTGTAACGCGAGCACCGGTATTCTCGACTTACGGACGCGGCGGTGCCGCTGCTACTCGTAACTTCCGCCGCAAGCGTTCCACGCTCGTTTTCGAATTTTTCGTCATGGTAAAGCTCGCGTAACGAAAGGTTTGCAACCAGCATGTTTGCGGATCTTGCCTTATTTCCAGTCAGCCCCGGCAAATTACGCCTAATCTGTAATCGCACGGTACGATGACTGACAACGATTTCCGTGGCGAACGGAGACCACGTTCGGGGAAAAAGCTCGCGAGCAACATACTTAACTTCCCGTGCTCGGTGCTCTACAACTATGTCGTTTCAACATATTCGTGTTACTCTACATATATATTGGCGTTTCGTCGCAGCATGAATATTTATAGGCGCCGATACAGAACGTTTGAAATTTTTACGCCGTAACCGTAGCTCGTCACCTCGTGAAAAACCGATCGACTATGGAACGCACACGCCGTCCACCACCTCTCTTTTCCCCTCGCCATTCTGAATTATTACAGCCACGCTAATATACACGCGTAAATACATGAATACTCGTCCAAGTAAAATCATATTTACAACCACATGTGTCTACAAAATATCTTCGCGACAAGTATAAGACTACAGAGTTGTCTATCGATGGTGTATTATGCACGCATATATTAATTTTTTATTGAATACAAGTTGGCAATAAATATCTTACAACCTCTACGTACATTTTCATATTGATTTCAAAGTACCAGTATAACCGTCGCAATTGCGTCTCATCGCATTGGTAACACTTCAAAAAGTTTTATATAACGCAAATAACGTATTCATAAAAATTTTCTACGCTAGATATTCGAATACGTTGATGAATCGATATAGATTCTTATAAAGTATCTATTTCTATCTTCATTGCGACAGCCTGAAAAGTCTCTTCGTCGATTGTATAACTTAATAGAAAAAATATTGGTCACAACTCGAAAACACGATGTTCATGGTCGTGCTTATTCTCGTTCACGCGAGTTACTCCGAATATAAAGAAGAGGTCAACGATCACTCCTCGGAGGGTTGCCCGCGTTTTCTCCGAAACAACACGGTCTGGATTTCGCGAGAGAAAAAAAGGTATATCGAGACGAACGATCGAGTTTTCAGAGTTTGCACGACGCCGGACTTCGAAAGACGGCAAGAAAAGGTGGCTGGAGCGAAGTCACGCGCGGAAAAATAATAATAAGAGCGAAGGCAGGGAGGGAGAAGATGCGGCGTGGGTGAAGCTGGATGCATAATTGAATGAAAGCGCAGCGAACAAGCGCGTCCAGAGCCAAGGGGTAGTTCCTGCGAGTGAGAGGGGACGAAATGCTATAATTTCAAGCCAGACAGTCATGCGTTATTCAGCGACGAGTATAGGCCGCCTCTGTCTTCGCCTCGTCCTTTCCTCACCCTCCTTCTGTTCCTCTCTATTTTCCTCCTTTTCATTCTAATCCTCGAGCTTGCGCATCTTTCAACCATATACGTCCTTTTAAGGAACTGGGAAATTACCCCAATTTTCTAACGTTGCAGGAGACCTTGGAATCTTTGATTGCGAAATTGAGATATGGGCTCGATCGTTTCGTGATTGATAGTTTCTTGTTATAGTACGAGTTACGATCGGTTTTAGTACTCGACTTTATGTCCTGAATTATTTCATTCTTATCATAGATTCTTCAAAATTGTTCCTATAACGCGTACATAGAGCGGGCGACAAAAGCAAATGTGAAGGATGAGCAGTACAAAACATACTACAATCTTGAAAGCAAAATGATTATAATCGACAAGAAGAATTAAATCATGAATGAATATAGTATGTACGACTGTTACCGACATGATAAGTAATGTTTAGTACGACAAAGTTACTATCAACGTAGCTAGTATACACAAGTATGAATTCTAAAGTCTCTTCTGTCAGTGTATACACGTTGTTCCTTTAACATTAATATGAATTGATATGAATGAAGATAAAAATGTATATAATAACGAGACACAGAAAGAGATTGATCTCGCAATTGGCGTGAGGAACCAGCGGACAATCAGTTTTCAGGGAGGTCCACGTGTAGCCCGCGAAGATTTATTTCGGACGTAAGCCGCACCGTGCCAAATCAAGCAAACTGTTGCCACTCTCGCGCAAATTGATATTTCTGGCAAGCGTGAAGCTCCATAGCCGGCTAAAATCGGGGAGGAATGTTGAGTCGATCAAAATAGACGAGAGATCGACGCCGGTCGAAACGACGCCGAGTGGAAGGAACCTGCTTCAGAACGGAAGACGAATGCCAAACGTTAAGTAATATCTCGAGCACTTTTCCTGAGAAATTCGGTGTATCCCAGCTACGATCTTACATCCGGGGCAAAAGCTGCTGGCGTTACGAATAAGTGTCGGTAATTTTCTGGAAACGCCGTAATAACTCGCTTGCTACAGTTATCATTATTCCTAGTATGATTGCAGCTACATTAATGCTACTCATATGCGATACGATTATTTAGAACAGCCAGAGCTCTGTCATTACTATCATTAGAAATTCGTACTACGATTAATTTATTACCAACGGTGATTTATTTCTGGAAAAAAAGAAGAAAAATGTCTGGAGTAGTTGCGCGAATGATAAAAAGTAGAAATAAGTTTGTTACGCTTTCGGCCAAAGAATATCCAGTAATAGTGGAAAATATAAAACTTGCATCAAAGAAATCGTGCAAGCTTTTAACTATATATTTTACAGAAAAAGCTAACGCGTAACTATTTGCCCCCTTCCCTCAAAAAATAGTTTGCTCGCCTTTGGCAACTTTTTGAAAATTTTAATCAAAAGTGCCGTACCTCCAGAATTCTCTCTACGCGGAAGTTAGATCGATACGTAACGCGAACTTGTGCCCGCGTAAATCACTAAAAACAACAAGCCGCAAAGAACAGCGTAAGTAAAACACTCGTTCGCAAGTTTCGAATTCTCGAATCTTATTGGTGAACCGAACAACCGAGGAATTCGTGAAAACTTGACCGATCCACAACTGGAAACTTCGACTAGAAAGGCTCACGGAGTTTGATGGAAGGTTAAAGCTGAATTACTTTTGCAGAAATAATGTAACGATATTTAACGTTAGATTCTATGCCGAATCGATAGTTGACAATGTACAATTTCCTCGCTAAATCACCTTTCTCCGGCGGTAGAATCGATCGTCGCGCGGTTTAAGAATCGACCATGCTTTCAGTATAATTCTACATTTCGCACGCCTGTAGCGTGTAAATCTTCTTCTAATTGATATACGTGCACCAAAATCAACGTTCCCGCGAGCATCTTCCACTGCGTTAAAAAAGAATTCCCAAAAGACGAGTACAGAAGAAAAAAGGAACAATTTCATTAGGAATTTCTGGTAGAAAAATCGCGAGGAAGTACAAGACCTCCGTAATCTCGCGGTCAAATTTACCTCCATTTGTTCAATCCTTTGCAATGCAATTTTCGTTTAATTAAAATTTAAATATACGGCGTTCTCGTTTTAACGTATTTAAGTGTCAAATCTCAAAGTACATAGAAAAATAGTGCACTTGTCTGGAAATAGACTACTCTTTATTTTATAATCTTCCTCTCTGTCTCTTAATACTATAATACGAATGTCTAATTATAAGTATCGTCCTTAGCTAGTGAATATATATAGTGGGTATATCCCTCTAAATTTAGAATATCGTCAATAAAAAAAAAAGGTGAAAAAAAAAGAAAAATAATGGCTGCAGATGCATGTTTTATTACAATGTTACAAACAAATATTAAACGCAATCTGAAATGCTGTACATTACGAAATATGAAAGATCGATCGTGTGTGCACTTTACATATTTATATTATAAATAATGGCGACTGGTTAAAATATTTAAATTTCCACATCAAAATATGTCGTCGTAATACATCCATACAGATTTGACATCGACGTAGTATCCAGTTTCTATATTTCGAATTTCTTAAGAATCTTTACGCGTAGTTACTTCTAATATCGTACTGCAGAGTCCCTTTCATATCCTGTAATGACAAATTCCTCGCCTAATACATGTATTTCACGCTGGCTTCAATATTTGCTTATAATTTTCTAATAAAGCATTTTAAAGGGTATATTTTTCCTTACTTTCGTTCGTGCAATTTGTCTGGAAAGATTGGAAATATCCTGTGCAGTCAACGAGGCACGTAATTTATTGTATTTTCGCGGCAAGTAATTTGCTATTTGCCTATGTATTTTACTCGAAATTTAAAGAAAGACAATGAAATATGTACTGAGAATCTCGAAATGCTTTATTATTTTCAAAAAAATCGTTGTGAGGGTTAAAAATAGTTGCGAGACTCGCGATAGGGCTGGAAACTGTATCTAGGTATTATGACAAGTTGTTTGGATCGATTTTCGAAACACGGGAACTGGGGATGGTACGTGTGTAGACGGGGCAAAAAATCGCAGCGATAGCCGGAGAAAAGCGCGACAACGGACAAGAAATTCAATCTCGATCCTCTGTCGGTGAGGAAAAAAGGAGGAAAATGCGTCGCGGCGCCGGAGACACACAAATCATCGCTGATTTCCACGATGTGCCTGGACAAAGCAGCGTAATACGCGCTCTTTTGGCCGGCGTATTAGCCGGAGTTAAATTCAATTTGTCCAGGCCGAAGTAATCCTGGCGCAGAGAGAAAGAGAGAGGAACAAGAGGAAAAAACGTGAAAATCCGGGACGTCGTTGCATCGTAATAACCGAGTCGACAGGGAAACGAACCGGGAAACCCGGACAACCCGAAAATCCAAATAAAATAGAAATTAAGTTAGGTTTTGTGAATTCAAACTCGAACTCTCGTTCGTTACGTTTTTACATTTCTCCTACTTTCGACAAAATTTACACTGGATCACAAAAGTATTTGAGCATATACTGTAAAGAAAACTATTATGCTCGTATTGCATATACTATAGGAGACCTTTATCAATGTCACTTCTCTAGACATTAAAACAATATTGATCCTCGTTACATTATACCGTTTCTTTGTTAAGGAACTTCGTAGATTTATCAGCTATCCCTAAAAAGTTTTTCTATCTTTGGATCTGACAAGTATCTTCTCCAATCATAGTAAGTATATTAGAATGTTCCCCTATAGCCATCGAGTAGCATCAAAATTAGAAAACCGATAAAGATAGACTTATGTCTTTTTCCTGTGTTCTACGTATCTATGTATACTGATTAACTTTATGATAATAACGTATTATCAATAACAAAGAGAACCACTTTTAGAAAATTCGAAAGTTTATACGGAAATCAGTGTCGCAACGAAACTAAAAAGTATCCGATATTTATACGGAACCTCTTCACAAATCAGCAAAGTTTCAAAAGACTTAGAGTCATCGCGACGAGGAAGGGGGTGGATACACTGGAGGAGAACTAAGAGAAAAGAAATAAAAGAGAAACAGTAGAAACACCCTAACGAAAGGTGAATCGTCGTTCCGAATCTCCCCAATTGCAGTTCGAAAATTTCACTTCGAAAATGAGAAAGAATCCGGTATAATTCTAACGTTAGCAGATACCTACGATCTATTTTAAAATTGTCATCGTGGATGAATAAATACTTCTGCTGTCATCGATTTACCGATACGTCTTACACGACGCAGTGTCTCGTCAGTTCTTTTAATTTTCCACCTTCCTATCCCATCTCTCTACAACAACTCCGACAATTTTCAAATATATCCACCATGTATAATATAAGAAATCAAATGTAGAAGAACAGGAGAGAGAGAGAGAGAGAGAAAAAGAGGAAAGCTGGAAAAAATAGAAAACAGAAAATAACAGGGAAAATAGCCGGCACCTTGTATTATCCGAATCGTTCCCGATCCTCGTCCTAGAAACGATTCACCACCAATAATTTCTCCCTCTCTTCTACACCCCTGCTCTCACTCTGTGCGTGTCTCTCTTTCTTTCTTTCTTTCTTTCTTTCTTTCTCTCTCTCTCTTTTTCTCTCGTTCCTCTCTCCAGGCTGCATTTTTTCTCTTCCATTTTTCGCCTGGCAGGGCGTCGCTCTTTGTGCAGCCTGTACTGCGCCGGGGTTGCCGTTGGCTTTTCACCCGGACTGTACCACCCTACTGTTGTTAGGGGGGTGTGGGGAGACTAGGGGTGGTATATGATCGTGTATATACGCCGGCGGGAAAGTATTGTCGGCGCGCTCCACCTCTCCATTTTCTTACGAAAATCATTTCAACCGTGAAAACGTAGACGCATCACGCGGATAACTATATCGAAAATTCGAGAAAATTCCTGGGATCACGCCCATCATTTTTGAAAAATTTCGTAGCACCGGTTAGGCCGGGGATAGATACGGAGAGATTTCTCTCTGGACAGTCGGCCTGGGACAAAACTCTTCCGGCCGATCGGAGTATATACGGCCCGGGGCGGCGGCGAGAGGGGCGAGCCTGGGAGGGAGAACCAGGGGATGGGGGGTACAATATGGGTTATCGAGGGGGCCCCACCCCCGGGGGAGAGCAGGGGCCCTCATTTTATTACCCAGGCTCCCATAGAGGTTCTCAACCTTCCCTCCCCGATCCTCGATGCTCTTCTCTTCTTTTCCTTTCCTTCGGCTGAACGTTCTTTGCTCCTCTCTCTTTCTTTTTCTCTCTCTCTCTCTCTCTTTTCTCTTCTCCGCTACTACTCTCTCTCTTCTCTTTTCTTGTCTTTTCGGCTTTCTTCCTCTCTCTCTCTCTCTCCCTCTCTCTACTACTACTGATCGATGCGAATATTTTCTACGAGATAATATTTTTCGGAATGAACGATGCGCGGGACAGCCAGCGGATGCGTTGATGAATAATTGCATGAATTTCTCCGCGTTATTTTCGCTCCGCGACTCGAACGAAAGCACCGGAATAGGTGTTTCGCAATTGAAAAGTTCGTCTCCGTAGATAATATTATTGGTCCATTTTTTAAGATTGTTTGAAATGGATTACTAACGAAAGGCACAGGTGAAAGGAACGACAAGTGTTCTTCTTAGAAGAAACTTATTATACGATACCCCAAACAAGAATTATGCCTTAAATAAGAAAAATGTGTTATTGATACTTTCTTGAATATATAAAAAATATTCAGAACATTAGCTATGTAGATTAATGTTAATCGAGACAAATTAACGTAACCGCTACGTCATTCGTTTCTTATACTTATTATATTTACCGCGTATTTTCAAAAAACTTATATCTCGAAATTTATCGAGTTATTCCCTTCCCATTTCATACTGAAATACTCGCTTTTCTCCAACAAGTAACGTCGAAGCACAAAACCAACGAAACGATCTTCGAATTCATGTTGAGACAGTTTTTGAAATAAATGCGTATCAATCCTGTGTAATATTTCTTGAGAATAATGATCGTAAGGCCTGGTGTCTAATTATCTAATGGAACACATCATCACCTTGGATTCCTCGCCGATAAAATACAAATCAATCATCTTGCGTAAACGTCCTGGTCCTGTCCTTCGGTTAATTTACAAAACACCTTTTGAACAGTGTTGCAGAGTAATTTTCGACGCGAGTCGGGAAGAAAAATTTGCAAAGCGTTTACAGGCCCGAACCTATTCTTTCGTATCTTTTTATTTTTTCCTCCTTTCCACTGGTTTTTCTACGTTCCATCGGTTTCTCTCCCTCCCGCGGCATAGTGGGAAAAGTTTTATGTAAACATCAGAGCCGCCCTTTACTTACGTGTACCTGACGATCTAGAGAGGAGGAAAAACAGCATCGTTCGAAGGATATGTTCAGGAAGAACAACCGGAATAATGTTTTTCTCCGTTTCCAATTTCCGAGTCCTTTTTGACCGTGCGATTCATCTTCAAAATTAGAGGCTCACGAAAATATTCTAACACTTGTAGATACCTTCTATGAATATATTACGTGTGTCTGAATTTCATTAGCACTGCTATGAGACGCGATCTATCATCATTATACTGATGAAGCTTGAAACAGATCTGAAAATATTATATATATGTATATATATAGAAATTACAAGATATTTGAACGATCAACTATCCATTATATTCATTAACATCAATATGCAGAGGAATCATATCTAACATTTATCACGATTTATACCTGCTAATTTTATACTAAATATATGGTTGAAATAACTATCTTGTAACTTCCACGTTCATTTTCGGATTGATTTCAAATATGATGACTACAATTACGACAGTCGTATCTGGCTGCAGTATCAATGAAATTTTAAAATGTTTCACGTAACACATACATGCGATATAGACATGAAAATTTTCCACGGTACGTGTTCAAATACTTTCATGAACCAATGTGTTTCTTTCCTTCGATCAAAACAACGCTATCGTTGTATCAAACACTGTTAATTTATCTCTTTCTGTCGTATACGAGCTTTTTATTTCGCTCGTCGTTCATCCGCCTCGATGAACCGCGTAAACTCGGAATTCGATCGAACGTTACGCATGATTTTTTACCAAAAACATGAACAAGCATGCCAGTATTCGAGAACGTGAGCAGCAATTAGTCGATGAGAATAAATAACGAACGGTTCACGGATGGTTGGGCCTTCCATAAGCTTTCCATTTCCTGAAAATTTTATCGACGATGAATTAATATTCCGGTTATCCCTCCCGTTACTATTTTCTTCTCGATCTCGCGTAAAATTTGCGAAATTAGAATTCCCGCGCGATGTTCAACAGACATACGGCTCGTTTGGAAGGCTCTCGCGAATTCGACGAAACATCACGATGCGAAGTTTGAAGGGACGCGCAGCAGGATCGCCGTGTTTCACGAAACGAGTCATCGAGCATGGAATTTCTCATCAGAGCTTTATTATCGGAGATTTACGTGATTTCGTCTGTTTCGATGCGACGCCGGAACGAGGACGGAGATAGAGAGCGCGGGCGCGGCAAAGGTAAAAAAAATTGCAGGCCTGTGCAATATAGATTTTCACGATGAATACCAGCGTCCGTGATGTTTAGTCGTCATACGAATGCTACCGTGGCGGCCGAGCTTGTTTTCAAATTAGAAATTTCGAGCCACGACGTGGACATTATTAAAAATTTCACCTCGCTTTTCTCGATATTACAACGCGTGCTTTTTTCCCGCCCCTTGGAAAAATTATCAGGTCCGACAGGAAATATCGCGGAATATTGTGAAATCCTCGAGTTTTCACAATTTCCTTCGCAATAATGTTGCTCGTCGCGGATTGAATCGCTACAGATGAAATGAATCCTTGACAAAACATTTGATATTTGTAACCAAATTATGATACGACAGACTTGATACATTTTCAACATTGTAAAATCAAAATTACGCTATTATGCTTATTAAATTCTTGTTGTTTTATATAAAACGAACTAGTATGTAATTGACAAATGTATTTACTTTTTTTTAATTAAATATATACGTTAATTACATCGAAATATTGTTGGACGAACGAGATGAAAGTTGCTGCGGAATTGTTATTACGAAATAGACGAAATCATTTTTCTTGCTAGCTGGACATGTCTTGAGGGGTCACGCTAGCCTGACGAAATACGATTATTTTGGCGAGGACAAAAAATGTGGGGAAGTGGAACGACTTCCGCGTATGAAACACGCGAAGGTGAATGTAGATGTCATCTGTCACGATGAAAAAGCGTTGTATCCTATGGCAGATAATGTGTTTCGTATTCGTCAAAGTGCACCGATGAAAATGGATGTCCTGATCTCGACGATATGTCACGAAATTACAAATCTGCAGCATTTCTACAATTATAATCGGAATTCGATCAGTCACGGTATCGTTCGAAAATTATTTCGCCCGCGAAATGCTCACGAAAGTATACAAACACTTACAGGAAGTTTTTATTGAAACATTTTAAAATCTCGCTAGCACTATAAAGAGACTTGACTATCACCGTTGAAACAAATATAAAAATATAGAGATATTTTTAAAATGAAGTAATACATGCAAAATTGCAAGATGATACTTGCAAATAGAATTACAGTCGGGGTAATTGTACGACGATGAATAGCTTGCGCAACACAGCGTACATTATCTATTTGACAGGAGCGACAAATAAATTTTGTCCACAAGCAATTAAACAATCAATCGACACGCAACGACTTGCATATGGATTTTCAAAAAATACACCAGATACCGCGCGTAGAGGGGGAGAGATTCTATTTAATTACAGTTTCAATTTGCTATTCGTTCGCCGGACCTGACGTTTATTGAATTTAGTTTTATTTCCTTCGGCATGCGCTACAATGGAAAAAGTTCAAAAGTTCCTCGGCGCGCACACGCGATTTTCTATTAAAAATTTCCAAATAACGAACGCTTTTACCGGTGATTAAAACTTTTAAGCTCGACGCATTATCGATAAAAAAATACAGTAACAGAGAATGGTTTGTTGATACGAATGATAGCAGACCATTTGTTTTGGGTAATTAAAAATAGAATTCCGTTCGAAGAGCACAGGTACTCGAATCTAGCTTTGTGAAGAAGATAACGCCACGAGAAAGTATTGAAAGGAGAAAGCATGTACAACTTCCGGCCGCTTCGAACAGATCGTCGTTGGAAATCTTTTCTTGTCTGTCGTTGAAGTCGCTTCGCAAGTTTCATTTTGTGTATATCATTGTCTATCGTAAAAATATTTCCATTTAGAGGGATCAAAAAGCCGATATTTCATTCGTTGAACGCTTTTGAAATATATTTTTAAATTTCTACGTTTGAATCAGATGAGATAACAAAAATTACGCTGTTTCCTCAGACTATAACAAAACGCGTATGAAATATTTTGAAATTCCTACAAGGAGTTTATAGTTAACTGATTAAATATTTTTTACCTCAAAGGTTGTTTACGTAAAAAATAGCGTTTCCAAATGTGAATAATTGCTTAAGCAAACTAAAATAAATTTCAAAAAACCGAAAGACGAGTGTTCTATTGTCACGAAAATTAAGAAAAAGAAGGAAAATCTGGTATTTTTGACGTGGCTAACGAAGAGGGAAGACTTGGGCGAATTTTATTCCATGCAACGTGACGAGGCTCGGTCAGGAAAGAAATGCTCTGCAGTTTCAACACGGTGAAGCGGAATGCGTGCAATATTTCTCTATATGTTGAGATTAGAGCTTCCGCACAGTCATGAAAGGGGGAGAAAAAAAATTGCGAATAATCGCAACCTAAACCTCTTGGCCGAGGTTGCGCTGGGATTTCGCAATTATTTCGCGATTCTCCAGTTCGACGATCGAATTTCACTGGAAATTCGGCTGATGCTAATTAGAAATTTGATCAAAACCGATGAAATTTACCTCGCCGTTACAAAAATAAGGCTGATTCGTAGCAACATGAAACGTCAATAGTTGAGTAATTGTAAATAAATAATATCGCGTACTACTAGATCGAGGCGGAATTCGACGGATATCGCAAACTACTGCCTGTGTAAATGCAACGTTTTAATTGAAAAAGCCTTCGAATAAAACGAATTAACCAATTGAAATGGTAAACGAGTTTTAAGATGAGAATGAAAGAAAGAAGGTTGTCTTAATAGAAAAGAACGTGAATTTTATTCAAAATACGACAAAGAAAGTTCTAGGCGATAGAATAATTCATTTCGGATTTTGAAATTGATAGAACCATGATCGTATAACCGCGAACATACGTAGAAATTAAAATGCATAATTTAATAATTAGATATTGAAGAGTCCTAAGACTTTTGCGCTAGAGTGTAAATACCATCTAAAATATAAAGAGAGCGAAGTATTTATACAAAATTACTTTCCTTCTAAATCTATAAATAATAATGTAAGTAATCAAATGAACAGAAGCGCGTCTTTTATTTTTACTGCAAATTTTCGCTCTGTTGTACCACAATGTTGTTAATATATTTATTGAATGGATATTTCAGTATGCTTGAATTTTTCTTTAATGAAATAGTTGCAATAGTAAAATTAGTATCGATTCGCTTGATGGTCTAAAGACATTCACAAATTAATTCCCAAATCTACTGTTTCCGAACGTTTCGGAACATAAGCTTGAAAGAAGCTTATAGCGCAATCGGATAGAGCACGGTGCGATGGGAACGTAGGTCGCAGAGTCCAAAACATTTGAGATGGAATTAATGGCGAAACCAATGATAGGCCGAACGATTTTTTGCCATAATACATCGAACGATTTCGATACTTCGTTATTTGTTCGCGTGAACATTCGCGAATCTGAATATTCTATCTTGAGAGAATCTAGTAGGAAAAGGAGAAAATCGGGACAAAGAAGATAGAGAATAACCGAGTCAGCGTAGATGCTGATTTTAATTCGCCCCGCGTCCTACGCCCTTTCCCTCGTTTCTACCGGCTCAACCGGGCTCACTCCTTCTCGCTCCGTGCAAACCAACCCCCTGACACCCTCTCGACACGAATCTAACCCCAACGTAGGCGAAACTACGGCAAACTTCGCAGTGACGTACGCGAACAGATGCTCGACTAAAGATCCACTCACGCTTTATCTCGATCTTTACATTTTCACCAGTATCTCTTAGTTTTCGAGAATCCTCCACTATTACACAGAATATACAGTGAATCGCGAAAGTGTTCGGACATTCATTGAAATTCCTATAAATATATTATCTGCGCTATACGAATATATTTTGGAATATCATTAACGCTGTAACGAGACACGCATATTTTCCTCAAATTTGTGTATTTCTAATAGATTTTTGTACTCTGGCGAGACAATAATTTACGTTCTCTCAATAACGTTTCAGTAAAATTTACACGTTATTACACTACTCGATCCATAATGGGTTAATGAAATCACAAAAAATAGAAGTCGAAATGTTGTAATGCACCATGCGCCTTCGTTGGCAGATTGTTGGTCCCAGGAGGAACATGTTCGAGTGACAAATGCGTGGACGGATCGCCAAGAAACGAGAGAGTGGCTCGTAGAATGAATCGTAGGGCGCCAGCCCCGGGTACGCACGGGCCTGACGGAAGTCGGCGAAGAAACAGTGGTGAACCGTGCACACGCACGCTGACAACGCTCGAGATCTGACGATAACGCGAGAAAACATGATTTATGAGGCAGGGACACGCTACGTCGTTTGCTCGAGTTCGCGAATGAGTGACCGAGAGTGAACAACCAGCTGGATGAACGAATGACGCGAAGAAAGAAGAAGAGAGTTGGCGGGGAGAGAACCGAGCGAGGCCGAAAAAGGATTGTGAGTAAAAAAGAAAATGAAGGGAAGCCAGAAGAAGAGAGGCAGCACGGGCGTATGTGGGCCAGAGTCGAGCAAAATTATCCGCAGGCTTAATAAATGATAGATAAACATTTGGATAGCCTTGATGCTCGGCCAGCTAATAATGATCGAGCTTTCGAGTGACTAATGACTTTCCTCGACTCGATCATCATCTACCGATGCTCTCTACCGAGCTACGATGATATTTTATTCAATACTGACTGGTCAAGGTCGTATAGTATACAAAGGAGAAATTAGGTTCCTCGTGAATTAGACAGCTGAACAGAACGAAACGAACTTCGGGAGCATATAGCCGAAATTGAGCATCGTCCAGAGCAATTAATATTTGTGGCTCGTTCGAATGAACTACTCGCTTCGAAGTTGGATTGAAAGATTCGTAAAGGTATTTAAACAATGAAACGAAGTTAGATCGAAAATAAGATCAGAATAATTTTAATAAGGATGTTAATAATAGTTGTAGAAAGGGCGCACGAAAGTGAGGAGAAAAGGGATAAAAAGAAGGTTGATTCGTTTCTTGGCGACTGAATGTTAATCGTGGATTTATGCAATGAAATTAAAAATTCATAAAAAGTGGGGTTAATCGATGGTCGATCAGTTTGCATGCTGGAGAGCTCAGTTTATTACGAATATTTAGGCCAAGATTCAGACTAGAAACAGTCCGATGATAGACACCTTAATTCTATTTGAATTTACTTTCAACGGCGATCAAGCATCGCGCGTTTTTACGCGTGTAAGGCAGCAAAAAAAGGTAGACAGCTCAATCTAACGAAGGGGTTAATTGCAACGAGGTTTTTATGCTGATTGCTGCCACGCGACAAACGTAAACCGACGTGACGGACCGATAATATCGAGATCTCGAAAGCGAAGACCGGTTGTATCCGTTTGGTTCTCCGAGATTAATGAACGCGCTGCTCAAGTATCAGTGGCTCATTAAGACACATTAACCCCGGCCTCTTTTCCTTCCTTCTTTTTTCATGGTGCTTTGTCCTAATGGCGCATTGATCACTGTTCGCCCAAAGAAAAACGGGGCTCCTGGAGATTCACCGCAAAAAGAAGGACGGGAAAACATTCGCGTGCCTCTTAGCGCGACAAATGCGCTGTGATCAATTCGACGTGGGTTGTTAATCGATTCGAAGTGGTTTCGATACTTCTTCGGAGCCAGTCTTCGATTCATATCACTCCCGTGAAGAATTTCGTGCGTCTCCACATGTTTTTACTCGTCCTAACTTCTTCTCCTAACTTTGTCAAGATCAGCAGATACAAAGTGCCTGATTTTAATTCATTATCGGAAATATTTTGGACAGTATACCGGATGGAAGAAAAAGTCACTTGACAAATTCTGTCATGCCATTTCGTACGCTACCTGATTCAAAAATTCGTGAAGCTGCATAACCAACGCAACGAATTCGCTTAGATGTTCGTGCAATATCAAGTATCCAAAGACGCTGAATTGACTCGATAAATTTTTCAATAAAATCACACGTGATATGATATGATATCGCGACTCATCTCGTTATTTGTTATCATCTTCGAACAAAAATCTCATCTGTGATATCAGGAAACATAGGCGTCCTACGAACTGTACTAGTACCACTTTGAAATTAGAATCAACATTAATATCATTGCCATTGAAATTAAAATATTAATAAAAAAACAAATTAATAATTTATTTTAAGACTGATACCTTTCAACAGGAAATAACAAACTACATCGATTAAGGTATTAACAATTATATGATTCCATTTAAAAACATCTAGTAACATCTTTCCTATATCTTGGCACGATTCACTTGCAAAAGAAAATTTTGATCGAAATATTTCCAATAACAGATTAGCTTATAATAGGACACCGTATATAATTCCCATTGACGAAGACGCAATAAGCCGATGATTTAATCGATTATTGAACTTTCCGTAGACTATCACGGGCGAAGAGCGACGACGCGATTCGTCTTCGATACATTCCGAACGGCGACTACCCGCGAAGATCGCATGAAGTCGAGCGATCTCTCCACAAAGAGTCTATTAATCCAGCTTGTCTGAAATCGACGGAAAACTCGATAGTCCAGGAACGAGACATGTGCGCCAACGATAATCCACGATTCACGAGGATTGTATCTTATCACTATTATCAGGCACCTCTGAAAGGAGAATAAGTTTATCTAGTCGCGTTATATGGGCCAGGAAATTTTATAATGCATGGAATCGTGCCACGTATTCATGTATGACTCCCATCGTGCTTCCGCGAATTCCATCGATTTACCCCTTAAAGGCTATCACTTCGTACGAATCGTGTTTTAGCATTGCAACTACTGCGAGCAATAATTCTCCTATTTCTCATTTGCTAGTGAATAACAAAAAGTAACAGAAATCCACTTGTTTAATTTTATTAATCAAAGAGTTTGCAATATTTAAAATATCTTTCATTGGAAGAGAAAACCAGATGTATGCTTGTTGCTCGAAGCTTTCATATCAAAAGATTCAACAATTTAGTACATGGAATATTAGTCGACTACGAATTTATAACACATTTCCAAGTACGATTTAATTTCGTTGATTTACTCAAATTAATGGACACTTATAAAGTAAAATTTGTACTGTGTATTGCAGTGAACTTCGACCTATGATAGCAATAAGGGTTAAAATCATGACTACGCTCCGTCGTTTCGACAAACCAATCTCAGTCGAAGGTTATATGATAAAAATACAAATGTTCCTTCTTTTTATCCTTTGCCATGTATAGGTTTAAAAAAACGGTGAAAAGAAAAACACATTGATCGAACAAGATAGATCTATCATTGTGTCAGCTTCTAAAAGGAAACCACGCTCGAGGTACGATGTTAGAACGCGTACTCCGCTCGTTCGTAATTCAATCTGATCAGAAACAAGGTTGCACAAACGGAAAGCAATTAATCATCCGCATAGTTTTCCCGTCCGTTAATACCTAGTCATCTGTCTAATCGGTTACCGTATCTACTAATGAACTTCCCTAACCTTTACGCGAACTCTTTGTCTCTACGAAATATGCACGAAACTAGAAATGTCTCTAGAAAACCTCCCGTTTGACCTCTTATATATTTCTTATGATAGCTAAGACAGAAATCCTGGAACCAATTATTTTAGCTACTTTGGTATTTCTAACGCTAAAAATAGCAAGGTATCGCGTATTCGTGTATTATTAGACTGCGGATTTTTATGCAAATTCGAGAATAGTTTAAAACGATAGAAACTCGGTAGAAAATTGTTTTACCCACGGTACTTTGAATATTTTCTATATTTTTCCATATTATGTGCATTCTATGCAATTTTGCATTCTCGCCGTAGTCTAAAATTCGTAATTTACTTATTTTTTTAACTTTTACAGTAGGAATAGATAATACGATAGTATACAGAAAATGTTTCGTTCCAATACTCATGAACAGTGGTCTCGTTATAAATTTACGAAACGTGACCGTTCAATGGGGCAAATCTTAAAATTATAGCTGCAAGATAAATAAATTAGAGTAAAAGGTAGAAAGAATAAACTCACCTCTGTACGCTGCTGTAACCTCTTGTTCAATTCGTAGAGCCTGTAGTCCGGTTGGCCAAAGTACGGAGTATGCCTCCTGGGGACAGGCAACGATCTGTCAGATCAGACCGATCGGTCATGTTAGGTGTGCTGTGTACAGTGTGTTCTCTGGTGTGGGTCGCGTGTCGCATGCATGTGGACCGAAGGGAGTTCAACATGCATCGTCGGACTTTCGTAAGCCGCCTGAAGCGGCCCAATGAATCGACGAAACACGTCGAACGTGGCACAGATTCGCGGCCCACCAAACTTACGACTTTCACCGAGGGGGGACCAACAATCGCGAACACACATACTCTATTTCCCGGTTATTCCGACTAAAAGAATACTGAGTTCTCCTCGAAACCGATTTCCAATAGTCTCGACTAATCGCATCGAACGGACCTTCGGTCGCTCGTCTAATTGGGACTACGTTAAGACGCAACTATGACGTGGTTTCAGCACGAAACTTCGTACAGACAGCAGAGACACGCGTCGATCATGTTTCACTGAAAGTTCGTCGAACTTGATTGCTTTATTCGAACTTTGAGTGTAGCGCTAAGGCGGGAGATTTAAATTATCGATCGAAAGAACGTGGACACTTGCTCGTTTTTATGTAAAGTAATTTAATTAGATTGTTTTATTATTAGTGCTATAGCAGAATATTGTAACGATATACGATAAAATTTGTCTTTTAAAGCTAATGTACACTAGAAAGATCGATACTTGTAAGCGTTAAATGTTAGGGAGCAGTTCATTATTTTTAGTTCGTTTGTGCGTCTAACAATAGATAGGATAGAAAAGATTCTTCAAAATTGATACAGAGTCTATCAGGATTAATTTTAGCAATAATATTTAAAGCTACTAATACTTGGACAAATTGTATGTTTAATTTTAATATTTTACTGATAAGCGATTTTAGGTTCGTGTGATATACGTGTATTGAATTCACAAGAATATCTTTTGAGCATCGATTTATCATTAGTTTATATATTTTAATAGAAACAGAACAAAAATGTCCACACGCTTACGACCAAAGGTATACGTGCTACTGAATCGTTCATTATTCTGTTAGTATTCGAAAAAAAATTGTAACGACCGTGCAACCCGGAATAGCATCCATGATCATGCCTATCGTGACCGAACTAACAGCGTAAATCAAATTTAATAAGCTCGTGCATGTCTTTCGGTTGCTTGGATCTGCACGCGTGTCAAACACCTGTTAGTGCCGCGATCGTTCAAACCGGGACTAAAATCTCGATACGCGCTGTCAGTTTACAAAACTAATTCTTTTGAAGAAACTTCGGTTAACTGGTACGATTAACCAAATCATTATAGAGTAATAACCGATAAAACTTTTAAAAAGATCCATAACTTATTATAATTTCACTGAAATCTACTGGTACGTATGATTCTATGATAAATGAGATTATGCATTCAATTTTTAAAATTATACTTAACGCTATCGTTCTCTTTCTATAAAATATGGAAAGTTTTTAAATAATTAATTTTAATATTCGATACAATTTTATTACCTTTTGCGTATTCCACCCTTTCTATCAATAAAGTATCCCGAAAAAAATATTTGAAGAGATAGAAACATGAGAAACAATGAAAAAACATAGGTAAAAAGATTGAAGTAATTTGTAGTCTATATTATTATACTACCATGATCGCCGTTAAAAGAAAGATTCGTGCCGAAAAAGTTAACCGATTTCGAGGAGAATACATCGATCTTGCAAGGAAGAACGTTTCGTCGTTCAGATATTCGCAAAGTAATAAATTCGTGGTTAGATGTTGCAACATAGACGAATATATGTGTGCTCATATCAGACGCAAAGTTCTAATTGAATATAAGAGTTGATTGTACAAAGGAAAGACCGTTGCACTGTAGCAGCGATAACAGCGTGTTTCGAGGGTCACGAATCGACTGGCTACACTGATATCGATCACCCTTGTGTCAGTGCGAACCGACTCTCTGCGTTGCGTCTTGTTGCTCGTGATCGTCTAAACTTCGTCGAAACTTTACGACTACGAAGTATCTTTCCAAAGGTTGCTGTACACGCTGATCGCGATTCAACGTAGTCATTAGCATATATAAAATCTTTTCCCTTTGAATCCTGATAATTATCGAAAACCAAGATACATGCACATTATCTCACGGAAGTACTTGAACATTTACCATAGAAAACTTATGTAACAATTGTAACACATATTGATGTGTTATATAAAACGACCGAATGTGTAGCCAATTTGAAAATGTATATAGAAGTTATAAGACATCTACTTGGTAAAAGATTAATTTGCAATACGAATGATCGCTTTAAATATAATATAATATAATTTAAATATGGCCCCATTGAATATCGAGGCTTGTTAATATAATGGATAATTGACCGTTTAAATACTTTTGTGTTTAACGTACTAGATATCTGGTTTTAGGGGTTTCTGAGCACAAAACGCGAATCTTATCGGTTTTCCATAAAACGCTGGCCGGCCAATAGCGCATTGGAAAGCACCGCGAAACGACAGACTAATTCTTGGAAATTGAATTTGCGCTGTAATGCCCGCTCGTAATACGGACAATTGATTGGTGGCATCAAAATATTAGCGTTCGACTGACTGGCGGCGGGCTACTGACAAGCGGGCCACCGTTCTCCGGAATTGTTATCGATTTTAATATCGGCACCGCTCCATTAACGCTGTTCACGCGCTCGCTAAAGTTACACGTGTTAGCCGCAATATACATCGAAGCGCATCGCGATCAAATAATTCGGTCACCTGATTTCACCTCGACTTTAACTTCCTCAACAACTCATCACCACGAAGACCTTATGTTTTTAATGTGTTAACGATCACACATTGTCCTCTGGTAGAAGTTTAGTTTGAATTTTGACAAAGATTTGGAAAGAATTTATGGCGCTATATCGTAGAAAATTTTACAGTATAGAAAATGTTGAAGTGGTCACCACTTCTAAGAAAACTCTACATCTGGTCTTTTTAGTTTTCTCAAGCACTGAAGCCATCGACAGCGTATAGACAATAGACTGAAACGAAGGCAGACGATAGACAGTAGACAGGCGACGATGGCTTCGGGGTTTTCTGTTATAGGGTAACACTGCTAGCGTGCGGATCTGGACCAGCTCAAATTATATTCCTACTTGTACTTACACTTCTGTATTAAAATATATTTTCTACTTTACAATTTATCCACGCGTTCCTCTGTTCATACATATAATAACCTCAACAGAAAAGAATTTATAGCGCTGCATTGCAGAAAAAACTGACGATCCTCTAATCCTTATAATCTTATATTATAGAAAAAAAGAGAGAAATAAAACTTTTCATAACACAATTAACTAAATTTACACAAATAACCGTTACCCTATTTATCCACTCGCCATCACAGGGGATGATTTACAATAAACAGGATCGTTCGAAACAAGTTCCATGGTGTTAAGAAGACAAACAGACCTTGACAAAAATAATTCTTTCTTTAGAGAGTGGATTGGCAGAAAGAGTAAAACGAGCGATAAATATCCGAAATCGGGCACAGGGTGCAGAGTGGCGAAGTTCCAGTGAGACACGAATAAGGCACGATACACGATGATGCTGAATGCCGGTGCGAAGATCGATCGTGCCAGAAAGAACTTGGCCTTTGCAGTCTCCGGAGAATCGCCGCCGTGGGACTTGACGACACGTCACAGCCCCTCATACGTGTATACGTGTGTGTACACACAGCAGGGTGAATTTACCAGAGAAGGGTCGAGGCTCAAGGGTTGCAAGGCTAACCTACTGTCGCGCACGGTTCACCAGGGACGCGCTCGACAAATTTCTCGTCCCACTCGAGTCTCTGATTCATCTGGATCGCGAACAATCGTAAAGATATATATCTCTATTCTTCTTCCTTTTTCTTCCACGAAATTGCTGGAGGTTTCTGAAGGAGAAATGGTTAAGGATAAAGTGTAAGGTTAAGAAAGGTTAACACACGCTCGTTTATAATTAGCCAGCTTTTTTTAATCCGAGCTGTGCGAATACACATCGATCGTATATTAAAAAGTGCTAGGTTATGTATTTATTTATAAATAAACAAGGGGTTAATAATAAAAGACATGCGGTTACCGATAGGTCGAAGCTCAACTCAATCACCGTATTATTTTTTGCCGTGTATTTTTAAATGTTATTTACATCGCGTCACGAAATCTCTATACCTTCAAAAATATAGGTCATTGATTTTATACACATATATCAATGAAATTTTTGTCAAAATAGAAACAAATAATACAGAACATTACAATTTCAAAATAATAGATTCTTTTAACAGTACGGATACTAAAAGCCCATTGTTTCTAAGGAAACAAAAAAAGTCGTGTAAAACTGAAGTCGTATAGCTCAAGAATCAACCGAATGGTCCAGAAATTTTCGATCCACATTCTATGGAAGTATTACAGGAAAAGGAGAATACAAAAGACAGTGATTTCAGAGTAATGGATTCTTTTAACAGGCAGCACACTGAGAACTCGTTGACAGATTCAGCTCGCAGCACGGCATAAAACAGAATCGAAACGCGCTAATTTAGCCGACAACGTAATTTCACGTGAGGCACGTACGCGGCGGTGTAGAGGCGTGCAATAATCCGAAACCGGCTCGCGTGGAGCGCACCAGTTCTCTCTCATTCAAGACGTGCCCGCCACGATCGAACTAATTAATTCGTCGCACGGCACACCGGCAGCTCGCTTCGTTCGCTCGCTCCCCGGAATTTTTTCCTCTTCTCTCCGGCCAACGATCGTGACAGATCGTTCCCCCGATACGGGACCAATCCGTTCAATGAAAAACTTTTAGTCGCGCGCGTGTCACAGTTTCCAGCCTGAATCAGAGGAAACCTTCTTTGAGACAAGCATGCCAAAGTAAGAGAATTTCTTTATATGACCAAAACACGTACGTCGCGTCACGGTGAATTTAAACATTACACGTAGAAAAGAATCTGTCGCCTTTTACATGGATGATATGAAAGATCAATTTGTATATGTGTATACGATATGGGGCCTGATCTATTAATACGGAGCAGATCAGAATGTACATGACAGTTCCCGCTATGCGACAGGTCATTTTTCTTTGTTAGATATGGACGCGGTAATAGATGAATCTAATTACTAGACTAAGGACGCTTATGCAAATTTGTATTTCCTAGAATTTCCTGAGAAATACGATGTATAAGAGAGGTTTGTTTTATTAGCGAAATGTTAGAACAAGTGGTGTATGCATTTTTTATGCATTTAGGCGAATTTTCAAGATATAAAGATGCATAGAGAAATATCTAAAATATTTTCTATTTCAATATTCTCTGTTCGGGATATTTTCCATTGTTCATATTCTCCATTTCGGATAACTAAATACCTAGTCTCTCAATTATATATTAATTACGACGAAGCATATTCGAAACTACCCTTCGAGGTAGAAACTAACGAAGAAATCAGTGCAACCTTCAACGCAATCAACAGTAAAGCAACAAAACCTCCTCCATCCAATGCATCGACACACGAAACACTCACAGAACCATTCATCCATTTCCAAACGTTTACAACTCCCCGATCGGACATGTCCCAATTCACCGTTCCACCCTCTGTATCCAGTAAAACTTGAGGGCAGAAACGCGAACGGGCACGAACGAGCGGCCAGGTATTCGCGACATCGTCGTCGCGGGATTTTCGATGGAGTTGCGGCGGGGTGCGGTCGTTATCAGGTCGTGAGAGTTAATAGGTTTAGTTGGCGCGGCTAATGGGCGTCCCGGCACGCCGGCAGGAATCAGCTGACCGGCCAGCTGGCCGTAGAAACGACGTCCAGGAACCGCCAGTTGAGAGCCGTTGCTTGCACGGGTCTCAGATTGGGTTAGCAAAGGGCGCAGTTCAGACCGGAGGGTGGCTGCCGAGGGTGAGTCTGCCACGGAGGGAGGAAGAGGGTGTTATTAGGGGTTGCTCATGGGGTGGCACTGCGATCAATGCTTGGGGAGTCATGCCAGCCCCCCTTTCGAACTCTATATATAGAAGAATCGCGCGCGCACACATACACACGTATACTGGTTACGACTATCGATGGACATCCGAATATTCCTGTCTCGCGAGTTTCCGAACGATTTACTCGCAGACAGGTTACACTACGAAGTTCGAATATTATTTGGAGGCGCCATGACTAAGAAACAATGTGTCCAGGCACATGTGCAACTAAGTTTGATTCGAAAGTAATGGGAGTACGTTCAGAAATGTTTTCCTGCGTGTTAGATTTTGAAGAAGCAAAGAGATTTTCAAAGTATATAGTTCCCTTGGGAAGTAATACACCATTTCCTACAGTGAGTACACGTTTTCTTCGCGCTTAAAATGATATTGGATGTCTTGATTCCTTAGAACGTTCACTTGATTGGTCACTTTTTGAATGTAACGTATGGAAAATGACGGTCTTTAAGATGACGTTTTTTATCTCAGTGAATAAGAAGTTGCAGGAAATTCATTGTACTTTTGGAAAGTTCTTATAAGAAGATTGTAAAAACCACGATAAGAAGAAGTTGTGATCTAGAATCTAGGAAATAAGAGATTTGTGGTACTACTAAAATTTCTTTCAGTGTTAAAAATTCATTGAGTGATAACACCGTGAGTAAATATGTTGCATAAAAATTGACCAACTATGTACGTTTTAATAACTCAGTTTTCCATTAATACTACTAATCATACAGAAAGTTTCATTATTTTTCTATCAAAATATTCGTTATTGCATCCGAATGTCTGTAATTGTTTAATATTTCGATTAGTTTAGCGTGAGTATAAAATTATTTGATTCCGGTAGATTGAAATTATACCATATGACAAAAGATCAATGATAAAATCGTCTCAAAACGTTATAGAAAGGCAGTGGTGTGAATGTGCGTACCCAGGGGATGAGCGCTCTTATGGGAGCGTGACTACAAGAGGGGATGAACGAAAAGTGGCGAGCACGTGGAAACTTGGCGGCCTAGATTGAGATTTTTCGTGCCGCTCCATCGAGCCTCGCCAACAAGACATTCTAGTCCAGTGTCTCGATATCGAGCTTTCATCTACTCAAAGAATATCGATTGCGATCATTTTATATGAGATTACATCAGAATATGAGTCTTTCGCGTGGTAAAAGAACGAAGAGAATTAATCGACCGATAACTGATCTTGACACTGATCCGACAAATTACAATAATTTCCCGAAGTAATTATCATTATACTCTTACATCGTCATTAAGACATTAAAAAACCACACTAATCAACTCTATAAACGGGAAAGGAAAGTGATGATGTTGTGAACTCTGTTTTTTTTTTAAGTATATCCTAGAATTTACTACTATTTATGTCGTCTTTCTGAGTCTGTGCATCTCAATAAGAAATTTGGAAAGTCGAGCAAAAATATCGCTTTTCGTGACAATTTTGCTCGAGTTGTGTGACACTTGAAATACACGTACGAAGTATCTGATGATAAAGTTCTTACCAGTCATTATCTCGAAGAGGAAATAAAAAAGATTAGGTGTTCGAGTAACGAAAATTTTACGTCGCGAACGTTGACAATTTCTGGATAAATTGCCGTTCAATTTGCGATAGTTCCGCGTGAGCGCGGGATATGTTTTACCCATTTAGACCGCTTTTTTTCCAACTACGCGTGTGCTGTTCTCCAATAAAAACTACGAGCCAATAAATCCTAAAGTAACGATCTTCCTTCCGTTTTTATAGAGACATTCCTTGCCCCGTTCTGCTCTCTATTTCAAATTTCCGTTGTTCAAACTTCGAACGGACGTCCACAATAGTTACAATTTTAAATCCCATCCCAGTTACAGCTTTCTTGTTCGATACTTTTGTATTTCTGTAATTAAAACTCTTGGAAATCGAACTGATTGAACCAGCTTTTCGTTAATTAATCCTTCAAACAAATTTTCGGTGGCGAGTGTTTAATACATTTGCAAGCCACTGTACGTGTACAACTTATTCCTTACGACTGGTCAAGAATACATAAGATACCAAATATAACACTATACTACAGTTCTTTACATGGAATTGGAACGAAGAACGCAAGGTTCGGCTTATCGGCACACGTTGTTACGTAACGTCTAAACTTGATAAGAACGTAGATACAGGTATTTATCGATCCCAAACGCGAGCCAAGTAATCGTACCGATAATTGAAACTATAATTTCATTGAACGAGACAAAAGGAAAGATGTGGCGATACCTTCGACGATAATTGACTTTCTCGATCCTCCTCTGCCAGAAGATAGCTATTTATCTCCTGTTTTTGGCTACTTCAACAAGATTTCGCAAGAATTCGTCGTTCACGTATGTCACGAAATGTTCGAACAGCCTTGGTAATTTAACTATTGGTATGTAAAAAAATAGCTGGGAAAACTGTAGAACAAATGATACAGATAAAAATTTAAATGTGCACTTTACTTTCATTGCGTTTGAATAACTTTAGCGTTATATGTTTGACAAAGCAGCAGTGAAGTTCCTACCTAATCACAAAGAATCTTCAGGTAATGTTTGCGTTATTGTTTAACAAAAATTTCATTGAAGCAACCTCTTGCCGCTCCTTTTCCTACAAACAACAGCATACGTTTTCTAATACGATACAAAAATATTTTTAACACTTTACCGACCGCTAGCGATCCAACAGCATACGCACGTCCGACCGGTATCTCAGGCGCAGATTCTCCCTGGCGCCGGCTCTGTTTCGGTTTAGGCTCTCCAATACCATTCTTTTGTTCATCGCGAACGGTACGTTTTTCAAATTGGTATAAAATTATGGGAGCTTACAAAGCAACGTAACTGACGCAACTGAGCAAGGTATCCTAGTACTAAATAACAAAAAACCCGATTAATCGGCTAACGGTCGGTAAAGTGTTAAAAATGCTACTGATAATTAGCTTAGAAGCTAGGCTAAAGACTTCAGATGGATATGTCAAATTAATTCTATATTTATCAAAAGTTAAATATTATGCTACAATATATTTCAACGTAACCTGGCTGACAGAGCGAGATATACCAAATTCGCGTGGCAGTCAACGTGTTAATTGCACAATGCAAAAGTTCGTGCAAGTATAAACACAAATATATGACGATGCATAAAGGGATAATAGGAGAATAGAGACGAGAAAGAAAGAGCGTGCTAGCTCTGTTTCCCGGACGGTGATCAGGATTTCGTCAGAGTGAGGCGCACACCGTTCACTTTTCCAGCAATGGCCACTGGCCGAGTTCGACGCGAACCGGCGTGGCACGCTGATTATTGCTCTTTTATGGTTGGCACACATCGCGGCGGGCAACGCGCGCGGTTTTCTCCGGTTCGCTTAACAAGCCGGATCGCTTTCTGTTCCCACGGCTGAACTTCGAACAGCGACACGAACTTCGAACGAGAAAGACAACCTCGATCAAGGCTGTGTGTTCTTCTTACGGTTTTGATATTCAATTGCTCGTGTCAGCAGCGGGACAGGATCGGTAGCGACAAGGAGATACATGGGAAAGATCAAAGGAACTCTGACAGAGGTCGATAAGAGGAAGAGAACGATATCGACGATAAAGTATCGTGATCACGGGCAACGATAAATCGCCGGTGCGACCGTGCGATTACTGCTACGCTAGCGACAAAAGTATAAGGGGCTGATGCCAGTCGCTGACTCGACTGTTACTTCATTCTTTCGAACGAGTTTCTGCGTGTAATCAACTCGTTGCTAGTGGGATATTATTTTGGATTAAGCGCCACCTGACATTTACCGATCGATGCTGCAAATTTTTCTAATCTTGGATATTCTTTCGAATGGTATATTTTTGATCTTTGAATATAGCACGCGCGCGCACACACACATAGGTTGTCTCCCTCGGATATATACCAAGCAGTATCAGCAAAAATCTATCGTATACAGGGACCTGTGTATCATTCAAACGGATGTGAATTTCTGAAACGAAGATTCAAGTCCACCATCTCTCTCTGTAGCATCTACCTTTCAGTTTAATCGGACATCTATTTCGGAAATACAGCCTTAATTTTCTTGCAATTAGGAGTAAAGTCGATAGCAAAATAAGGGGAGAAAAATTCCAGAGGTAGTGAAGATGATGGAGGATCGTATCAAAAATCGAGCAAAGTAGTGATCAGAAGGAAATTCGTCGTATTTGTTGAAAAGTCGAGGGAATTGGAGGTAGAACAGGGGAGACCAGCTCAGGATCGATTTATTTATTCGCAGAAAACGCAGATCGTTTTCACGCGGATTGTGTATCGACGAGCTAGCATGTGGCGTTTCGCCGTTCTCTATGACGAAATCGGCCAGAGAGGCAGACCAGGCCAGGCGAAACGGCGTCGAGAATAGAAAGAAAAGATTCTCATTTCGCCATCGATACGGAACGAACAAACGTTCGCGGGACCGCTTTGTATTAGGAACGCGCGCGAGCGCCGCTGCTTTCACCGTGATACGCCACACGGTTAGAAATCGACGACGAACAAACCAGCGAAATAAAGGGCGCTTGTTCGTCGGCTTTCTTTCGCCGAGGCGATTTATTATTAGGCGTTTCGTCACTGTGACGCAAGGACGACGTTCGGAGACGAGCTACGAGACGCTGCGTCGAATCGCTGACTATTTATCATCCGCCGTGTTGAACAGTCATTCCAAGACTCCATCGTGCACGCGTCGTTCGACCGATTTCTACAGCACCAGACTTTTATCGGAGTGAAAAGAAACTCGTTTGGATAAATCGATTTATATACGAGCCTCTCAGAAGTCAAACCGATCAACTCTAATTTTTGTCAATTCCTTAATTTCGTTACATGAGCTCGTGACGAATGTTCGATCCTAAAGAAACGAATGATTTACATCTATAAGTTCATTCATTCTCGCGAGAAGACAATTAAGCATAATAGTAGCAAATGCTAAAGTAAATTTAAGATATAGAGCTTACGACATCATCGTTTTTCCGTAGTTTTCAATTTGCGAGGTCGATCGATGAAAGGAATTCCTGCTCGATTAAAAGTTAACAACAAGTTTATAGAAAGCACCTGCATATTTCTTTATAATTGCAGAAACAAAAACATCCTTGGTATCTTTAGTGTTAGAGATTCTGTTGAACATCCTGGATAATCAAATTCAAATTGGAAGCGCAGAGACTCAAAGATACGAGGAATTACGTCTTTATTTACATTTATTTAGACGCGGAAAAAAGAAGTAAAATTGACCAAACTACGAAGTATGGTCACTGGTTTGTTCCGCCTGGCCTCTGACCCTAATGATTGCGGGTATCAATTAGCGGTGCATGTCTCCTGGTAATGAGAGTCCAAAAGGCACACCGCAAAAGCTGATAATTAACACCAGACGATAACGAAAAGATCAACCGGACGAAAAACTCCAGATGAAACACCGTAAATTTTTCTTCCTGCGAAACTCGATTTCGGTAATCGTCGTTTTATCTCTCGCCAGAAAAGATCGTCCAACCTAAGAACATGAACATTACAAAACGATGACACATCTGTTCCAGTCAAATTGCCGTGGGATTACTGGACTCGAAGATGTTACACGAATCCAAGGAACCGGTTTTCGACGCGTACTCAACACGAAAGAAAAAAAAAGAAAGAAAAGTCGAGAGTCCAGCGTCGATCATTTACCCTCTTTCGTGTCATCTACTCCTCGTTTCTGATTCTTTACCGTTTCCTCTATTCCTTTGGCCTTTGCTAGCTTCATTCGCTTCTCGCAATTTTCAACGCTCGCTGTATCTAAAGATTCTTCAGTCAACGCAACTAAGATTCTTGTCGGCGATTGTTCACACGTTTTTCTCTTTATATTTTTTCCTATAATTCGTATATGATTTTTATTCGAAATGGTAAGAGAAAGGAATTGTCGGTGAAGTCTGACGTTGCAGGTTCCAAGCTAAACAGCTATCTGTTGAGCGAAGAAGGATGAGTTATCTCGTCACTCGTAAGATCTTTTGCAACTGGAATGAGGCCAAACTTTAATAGTTACACTCGTTCGAACAGCATTATACAAAACGACGTTTGTTTTTACCCCGCGAAAGAGTCGTTTCCTAGTCGTTATCCGCCTTGAACTCCTACGCACGCTCGGCAAATTTTCAATGAAAAAATTACTACGGATGACTTTTGTACATCTTGTACGATTAAAAAAGAAAATTATATGGAAAGTCGTACGATCGTAAAGAATATAAATTCTTCCTACACATCACAAAGAACGTAAATTTCAAAGTAATTCGAAGATTGATCCGAAGTTGAACGAAAGGACATCATTATGGCGTCGTGTTGGGACTATTTACACGGAAATGACGGCACGATAAATCCGTAGTGTCACGGTCCATCGTTGTTCACAGGACTGGAACGCTTATACCGGTTTACGAAGCACGTCTGAAAGCTGTAGCTCTCATACCTCCTACGATCAGGTTTATTCGGTGCCTCTTAGTGATTTAGGGAGATCCGATCAATCGACCCGCGAAAATTGTACTCGACGCCATTCCCAATTTCTGGTTTCTCTTCGATCTCAATGAAACTATGCACCGCAGAATACTATTGGATCAATACCTGCAGATTTCGAAGATGTTATGAATAGATATACGCAAGTTTATTGAAAATGCTTCATAGGAATATCTTTAAGGAGATTTATTAATCGTCCACAAGTGGAAAAGGTCAACGACTTCTTACATAGATCAGGAACCGCTGAAAATCGTATTGGATGCAAGAAAGAAAAGAACAGGAAACTTATTCGTGAAATCCATGACTTTTTCGCGAATCTAAGACGCGATGCAAAAACGTAGTTAGACTGAGACGTGAAGAGCGTTGTTCATAAACCGCGTGGGAGGTCGCTAATTTATTGCGCATTAACGTCACTTGTATCTGACCACGCACAAGACAGCCCGTAGCGATCCAGCTCGTATTGTTGCACCGTGTCACCGTTCAACTTTCCATCTCACTTCGGGAAGACACCTAGCCTAAAATCATTCGCTACATTTCGAGAGTATTTCGCCAGACATGATATATCAAAGTGAGATATCAAACTAGAGGACAATAATCTGATAAGAATAGGATGATTTCGTAATTTTATAAGAGAATAATAATTTAATAATTTGATAATTTGATGACCTGATTTAAGCACGAGGAACCTAAATATTTCTAGGGAGGGGCAGAATTTTAACAAAATTACAGAAATTTTTTAAGAAAATATCGCTGAGATTTCAAACGGCCTAAGAGGATACTGTTTTCCGTTAGGCGAAATGAGGGCAGGTAGCCAAAAGTACTATCTCGTGGATCCAAAAAATGAGATATATAGGTGTATCCAAAAGAGAAATTGAACCTGAAACTCGAGACTTGAAAATTGCGCGCATATATGAGAACATGAAATATGAGAACTTCCAATCTAGAATCATCGACATTTAAAGACATTTCTAACATAGAGTAACATAACGTAGATTCGAATCTGTAGAACTTATAGAACTGAACGGAAACAATTTGAGCATGAATTAAGCGCTTACAGCTAAGAATCGGCGAATTTTCGGAATTTTGGAAAGTGGAAGCAATTATGGGCGAAAGTATCGATGAGTTTTCACACGAGTTAGGAGAATCGTGTATCATTAGATGAGCATGTAACACGCGACGAGGAATCCTCAGCTTCCTCGCTCGTTCGTCCTTAATTGGGTTCGTGCCACCGTGTTAATAAATGCGGCCAGGCAAGTGCATTCTGCGCATTGCGAAGTCCGGCCACGCGTACCCCAGGCCCTTATAAAGGCTCAATCAGCCTGATCCCGATTGAGTCATTAATTGCCTTAAAGAGGGCAAGGCCTTGTCTACGCTGCTGAAATGCAAAGCTTCGCGCTACGACTTTCCGCGACCGTGCACGTACTCGTGGACTTCATTCAAGAAACCGGACGAATTTCCTCTTCGAACGCGCTCATTAGAATTCTCGACTTCGCTTGAAAATCAACCTTCAACTGCCTATGTTTGGATGAGAAGTTGCTGGCTCTTTTAAGCCTGCTACGTTTTTTTCTATCATTTTAAATCCAATCGAGTGTATCTTTATTTCTAACAAACTCATGAAGGATGATAAAGGAATCAATTGTTGTTAATATATTATATTATTTGGAAAATTGGTGGAGCAAAGCGAGAAACATTTAACTATAATTAGATCTTTCGCTATCTATAATTTCGCGATTCTTTTCGTGGACAAATTTTCGTCTTTCACGATAATGAATTTCTCCAAATAACTTTCACACGATTCTAGAATAAGCTTTGTAAGTTTGTTATAGGCTATGATAAATAATAATGAGACTATACTATACTGGTAACTGTGGTGCTTAAAACAGAACTGATCTACGATATTTTCGAACAACCAAATCATCGGTAATTGTATACCAAAGTCTGTCTTTAAATGTCTGTCTTTCTGCTCGTTAAAATAAAACTTCGGGAACGGTACGAGAGTTATGTCATCTACCCTGTATTTTTCCATATTTTAAACGATTTTTCTTTTTGAAAAATCTTCACTGCTTGCATTCTTCTATATAGTAGAGTAAATCAACTACATAATTCTAATTAATTTGAACTCTCTGTGCGAGCATCAAGAGATGCCTTCAATATTTTCTCACGAGCATCAGCGTGCACCTGGGACAGGTATTTTCCTCTGGGAGGAGTAATAATACGAAGACAAGGAATGTCGTTTGCAAAACGAACGTAGACGAAGCCACCAAAGGTAAGGCTGCTTATTCCTGCCTCTCGTGCATTATGAGGAAGGACGCATTTCCTTCCACTTTCGCCATTCCATTTTTACACGGCGCGCCTTAGATATTCAAACGATCCTTTCCTCTTCTCCTTCTTCCTTAATGCATTGCCATTTAATAACCCCATCGTAAATGCTTAAAATGAATCATCTTGAACAACTTTGGAACTTGTCTCTTTTCTCCTAATTTCTAAATGACCAGGATCATTGCTATATTAAATATACTAAATCACGATGCAGATAGGTGATACGAGATTGTTACTGGGAGGACAAGCTTTTAGGGGCTTGAAAGGTCCATTTGTTTCTTAGGTAATTTTGTCGGTTTCTGGAACCTTCGAGTACTTAACCCTGTTGCGTTCTTCGGATCGTTTCAGGCCTGATAATATTCCTTTTAGTCTTGATAAATTTCTAAAGTTTGAGAAAGGCACGAAAGAATATGACATTCCATTTGCAATTCTCAGTTCTGTCCATTTAAATTATCGAATTTTGCTTTTTAATACCAAAGTTATGAACCAATGTTCCAAGAGTTGTTTAGCATTTATTCCTCCCGCTAGATGTTGGAATGTCACGAATAAACTGGTGTTTATGTAACTTCATATTTTTACGAAGATCATTAAGAAAATGGAGTCTAATTAAAGAACCATGTGTTCCACCTGTAAATATTGTACCACGTATATTATGTACCTTTGTTAACGTATTTTTCAAGACATGAAGAATATTCTTGCTTGTTAAAACAACAGTTCGATTAGGAAATAAAGTTTGGAAAAGTACGTCAAAATTAAATGATCGAAATTAAACAACTATATTAATTAATAATTCAAAAAGATTCAAACGAGACCGCGAGAGCAAATGTAGAGACGAGATATGTTGCTTCTTTCGTTCGATCGAACAATCCATCTGGTTAGCCGCGTCGTGAGTCGAAAACAAAGCGACGTCTATTAGGTTGCACGTTCGACGACGTGATAGAACACACCTGAACGAGGCATCGTCCTCTTAACAGGCAGGATCAAGATCCTCGGTCGACTCGGAAGACACGCTACATCGAACAGTCGACTCTTTCGCATGAGGAACGATGACTCGAGGACGAAGGATGTCGTTATGCGAGCACACCGACAATGCAACACCGAGAGAGGCACAGGCTTCGTTTCATGCATTATGAGAAAGGAAGCACTTCCCTCTACCAGCATCCCCTATTCTCGGAGCAGAGCGCGGCCCCAGGCGCTTCCATAACTTCGTTCTTGCCTTGCCGTCTCTATCTCTCTTTCACCCTTCCTTCCCGCTTCTGTCGACTTCTAACCCGGTATGTTTCTTCGTTGTGCCTCCAGTTTCCCTCTTTTACCCCGTCTTCTCGCTGTTCCCGTTGTTTTTCCTCACCCTTAGGTCCCATGACGCCTACGCTACTGATCAAAACTTTCGGTACATCTACAACTACCACGAGATCGGGTATTCGGTAGACCAACACGATGCCGAACGTTTGAATTTCGTTTATTAACTCCTTGTTTTATGAATTTTTAAACGATTAATTAAGCGAAAACCCCGTAAATGATATCGCCGTGTCGTTGAAAATTAATTTTACTTTAGAACACTTAATAATTCTTAATTCTTTTAGACGTAGAATTTAACTTATATAAAATAATGTCAAGTACGTAATAGATAATTAGGTTCCAATATTATTTGGTACATAGTTACCTTCGTACGAGTGAAAAAAAATTGTATACCTACTACGAAAGTGGAACGTAAAATTTAATAAAAAAAATCGCTTCATTGCAAATATGTTTTGTAGCTATTGCGTAACAACAATTTTCTTGTATTCTTGGAAGGTGAAAGACTGAGTTCAACTGGAACAGGAGATGTAATATTTTAGATTTTAGAATCTCCGCTTCATCAGAGGGTGCAGTTAAAGTTTCGAAGGTTGGTTACAGTGACGTTTCTTCCTGTTGCTTTTACCCCTTCTCAACAGCCTGTTTCTCTCCCCTTCATCCCCTTTTTGGCACCGTATGCCTGTTTTTACGGGCGGCCTCCAAACTTTGGCCCCTCGTCGCGTTCAATGAAACTCGTGAATCGTTTTTTAGGGGCCCGGTACGTTGCCGTTCGATTTCCAGCAACATTTTACGATGCTTTCTACTCCACCGTAAAAGAAAAAAACACTCTATGTATCTCTTAAAACGTGTTTGTATCCTATTTTACGATGAACTTGAAAATACTGTGGCTCGTCACGAAGTTTTTATTCGTCTTTAACCCCGTCTATATTTGAAGGGAGTGCATTACACCGAAGCAGCTGGAAACCGACAAAGTTTGAGAATTTTTTCTCAGTAATTATAAAGCGAAAGGTCTAGACCTTTTAGGGAGATGTTAATGTGACTTTTAGCCTCTCTTTACAATTTTTCCAGGTCAAAATAACAATCATACATTGGAGGGAGATGTAAAAGAAGATGAAGCAATAGATTCGACGCAGCATGTGCGTCAATAGCAACGAATGCATTAAGCGGTCTTTATGACTAAGAGTAGATATCTATACCAAAACCAATACGTTTCGTTCTAACGTTCAGGTTATGAAAATGTTTAGAAAGGGGAGCAATGTATATATAACGAGATGTATTATTATAATTCTAGCCTTTAACGGACAATGTCGTAACAGATTCCTGACACTCTGAAATACCTTTCGGAAGACGCAGCGCGGCGTGTGCAGGCTCTAAATAAATCCCGAACGTTATAAAACACAACGTCCAAGCCGACATACAATCAAAGAGCGAACATTCGTTCGTCTCGTGCCAAGTCTTCGCTCGTTGGAAAGAAACAATAGCAAAGTTGAAGTTTCGTTCTTCAATTTTCAAGATCTCGTCCAAATCGCTGACAACCTAACGTCGACTGTCAACCCTGATACTGAACGTCAGTGGTCACATCAAACGACTCGTTTCTCGTATACAAATTTTCACTTTTCGATCCTCCTCAAATTCTTTCTCCCACTGGACGAGTAAAAGGCGCGAAGACTACAGAGACGGGTTTGTCTGTTTTTAAGCGATGCTTTAACCGAAGCTTTTATTTTAAGGTGAAAAAGCTCGTGGATGAAGAGGAATTTGAAATTTCGACATCGGGAACCGGATACACGTTCAAGGCACAATGCGTGAATTTTTGGATCGTACGCGCGCTTGTGCGAGTTGCGTAAGCAAGAGAACACCGCCGCTAGCGTTTACACGCACGTGCGACGACGGAATTAGCCAAGACCTCGTTGTCTCCCGACGAAGGTTCGTCCGTTGTCCCCCTGACCGAGCCTTTCCTCAACGATCTCCAGGCCCCTTTCGTATTTTCCTTGCCTCCTGTCGCGTCTCCGAACGCGTCTCTCTTTTTCTATCTCTGGAAATATGCCACGTTGCCTCGGCCAATTTTAGAAAGCCTATGCGTGCCCGTCGCACGCCACCGACGTGCCTATCGATCGACTGCTCTGAAATTTTAGGGATGAAGCGACATTCTACGTTTCTAACATCCGTCGCATTTAACAAAATATACAGCTACTTCCTGTATCAACTTTGCTACCGTGCGACCGAGTATTCGCTTCTACGTCTCTTTTCTGACAGAACTTTTATCTTCCGGTGGAAATATTGCTAACGCTGCTCCAGATTTTTATGTCGAAGTTGAAAGCTTGAAATATTAAAGTTTCGAAGGTGGCAGCGAGGGTTAATTCTACGTCTACTAAACAGGAAAATGAGAAATACATATACGTGTGTTAATCAAGGAACACTGTATTATAATACTGTTATTGTTCCACGGTCCGGTTTAAACTACGACTTGAATAAATCTGTGTTCTATTAGATTACACGAAATTCATCGGATACGTGATCGAATCGGGGTTGTTAGGAAGATAGCGAAGTGTCGACGTCGACGCGCACCTGCTACACGTGTTCACGGAAGGCACGTGCCTCTCACCACGTCGTCGCGGCGTACTTCGTCCGCGTCTCATGTTCCACGCCGGTGTTCGCCGACACTCAGAGTTCTCCGTTTCGTCTTATCGTTACTGGATCGCGCTTGCATTAATTGCGAAATGTATCTTAATTATCCCGACTCTATGCGTGAGATCACTGCTGCGCTGGAACATGGCTCTTCACCGCGTGCGTCCGAAGAAATCTTAACGGAACGACGTGAGCAGTTAATCTAATTGGAAGTGACTGTATCAAATATGCAAATGTCTTTCGATCGAAAGTGACTCTCGAAAGGGTTTAAAAATCGAAACTTCAATATTGTAATACGTAGTAACTGATGTTTGGATTGTGGATCTTTACGAACCTGATTAAATTAGTCGTGTCACGATTCAACCTGTTTTCGATAAATCGGAAGTCGAAATAATTAACTCCACTCTTAGTAAGTCTATCAGTTTCGTCATGTGGATACGTGATTAGTATTAAAATGTTCGAAAATAACAAACTATTTTACATCCATAAGTTTATTTATTGCGAGAGAATAGCAAATTATTTACCAGGTTCGGATTGGTATTCCAGGTATTTAAAAAAATTTGAATTTCTCCTAAATACCTTGGTGGAATGGACTTTTGATATTAAAACGACGAGATATTGAAAGTTGCATAACGCTAAAAGACAAGGAAAGTCATCGTATTTCACTCTAAGAGAGTTTATCTTCCACAAATATCTTAAGTTTCTGTTTCGGCACGCGTAACATATGTAGTTTTCTGCATGTCTGATTTTACAAGCCTGCTACATCGCTACTATCTGCTATACATCATTGAGAAAACAGTTTTCGCTGTCGCAAGTATCAGTCTGATCGAATCGATTCCCTGGTGTGACAGAAGGAAATCCAGCCGCGTCCTGAAAAACGTGAGATCATCCGTGAGGCCTGCTTTACATTATCCACGAGTAAGCGTGTCGTAGCGAGGCATGACAAGCGTGAAGAAGCGCGATCCGTTAAGGTGAGACGAGGTGTCGTCTCGCTCGGGAAGCCGAGACCAACTCGTTGCTAGCGTTACAATATCGCGTGGCGCGTGGCCCGAGCCTCCATAGCCACACGTATTCATAGCCTCTCTCTCCTCTCACTCTTTTTCCTATACGATACAACAACATCCTTCCCCTCGTACAAGCCAGATGAAGATTGCAACAAATTTTATTCCTTAATTGTGACAACGAAATATTTCGAAGAGAAAGAAGAAAAGAATTGAAGAAGCAAGGAAGTAAGATTTTATTAACATTGAGGTCTCAAAGGATTCCTCGCCGAGTTCTGGCAAGAATTGCAGTAGATTTCATCCTTTAATTGTGGCAATGAAATATTTAGGAAACAAAGGAGGGAGGAATTCAAAAGGAAGAAAAATAAGATTTCGCGAATATGAAGTTCTCAAGGGATAAAATCTTGACTACCTCTAGATTCCTCCTTTTCCTTTTTTTTTTTTTTCTTTCTTTCTTTTAACAAAATCTCTAGAAAAGAAAGATTCGAGAATAAGGAAACGAGGAAGATTTCCTCAACGTGAAGTTCTCAGGGTGTTAATGAATCTACGGCTCTGATAAAAATTGCAATAAATTTCGTCCCTTAATTGTAACAACGAAATATTTAAAATAGAAAGATTCGAGACTAATGGAACTAGAATTTCACGGTAACCAATTTTTCACGAGACGCATGATGAATCAAAAAATTCGCTCTGACTAATTCCGCAGCAAAGGGCAGTGGCCTTCGATCAATGTATTTGGACTGCGTGGAGGCGGTCCAGGGGAGAAAAGTTATGATTTAGCGAGGAATAATCGGTCGGCCAGTCGAGCGGATCTAAAAATAATCTGTAAGCGGTTTTGATCTACTCAGGCTGGCGCGAGCGCGATGCCAAGATAGGATAGTCCTATTGCTTCGCGGGTTCGTACGCCGCCCAGCTTGACTGTGATAAATGTCTAGAAATTTTGCGACCGCCATCTCCTAACTGCCTCGTCGGATCTTCTACTAAACTGTTTCGTTAGTCTACTTTCACGTTCCCCTGGAAAGCAACCTCTAGTCGCGCTCGAAAACCTTCACCGATCATTCTCCCGATGTTCTCCGTTTGCATGTACGCTTTTTACGTCAACGTGCGTAAGATTTAGAAGCATAGTTCTCGTATAAGCTTCAAAAGAGCAAAGATTGTTTGCGTGGAAATTTATCGAAATCTCTAGACTATGAAGCCTCCCTTGTTAACGGAGAGTGGAACACTCAGCGTGTCCATTAATCTTTGTATACCTAAGTACACGTGTACTACATAATTGCTAGTCAAACGGTACTTCGTTTACGAGATAATCTGTTCCCAAATTTTCTGTCCAAAATATTCTGGGGAGACGTAAGGAAGAGATTTCGTCGTTCGAACGCTGATTTACGAAAATCGAACGCACCTGAATCCCTTACGAGCCATATTTCCTATCTAAAACGCAATGTAAATAGACTGAATGAGCATCGAAAGTGAATCCATAAAAGTTCAACGTACTTAAAATATACGTGCACGAATGATTCTTACATTGATTCTATGCAAAGTGCTGTAAAAAGTCTCAAAGGAACTTGTCCACGTAACGTACGAGTTCTCGTGCGATATAAGTGAATTCGAAGAACACGAAAGACAAACATACGTAAGTTGATCACATTTGAAACGCACGTGATGGAACACGCGACTCCTTGGCGATGCAAAGAGCGACTGTTGCAGCAGAAAATGACATTCGCAAGATGTCAGTCAACCGTTTGCGTAATCGCGGTGCTCAGAAATCTCGTCGTACGTCGCTAGTACTAGTGTTATTGCGCACCTGAGCGCGCGGTTCACAGTTCATTTAACAAAGGATCTTTTCGTGGAAACCGGCGTCACCGCTCCTCTCTGATCGAGAATCACGATTTTCCATCGGCCGTGTCAGCGACTATTAGACCAGTCAATAAAATACGCTGCTATATTTCAAAGTCACTTAACAGGGCTGCTGTTTCTGACAGCCTATTGAAAGCATTGAGTTTCTTAGGCGAAACCATGTGGGAAGTCTTATTAAGTTACTACTTATTCGAACGTGACCACCGTGATAAATCATAGGCAAAGCAGTTGCAGCAATTATACGACAGTCTGGCTCGGACAGGTGTAAATGAAAATTATAGAGAAGCAACCTCGCGTTATATTTGAATACGTGAAAATCACGTTCGGTTACTAAATTTCGTGCGGCGAAGGCACTGTAGGTGACAAATCTAAAATTCCTTCAATGAAAAGTAATCCGAAATCGCGTATGGCCGGCCAAAAATAAGTTGCTTGTTCAGATTGTTTGAATTTAATCGCAGAATATATTCTTAAATCTATTTTTGGCCAGTCGTACGCGATTTCGGATACATTTGTATACAAGGTTGCACAATACGTGTCAAAATAGTCAAATAACGGGGATTCGAAGGAATTTTACGATACTTTCGCTAGGAAATAAGAGATTGATAATGGAATTATAGGAGTGGTGGCTGAAACTAGGATTAAAGAAAACGATCAGTCGCTGGCAATTATCTATACAGCAATTAGGAATTCGAACGAACAAGCAATCAGATATATATGTGTAGATGCGCTAGCACTGGATGACACAATACACGCAACGAGTTTGTAGTTTGCAAGATAACGCCCAACATTACAAACACGTCAGTCTATCGTTCGTGCAATCCGCGTCGAATCCACAAAGTTGTCGGCCGGTGTGTTCCAGCTGATCCACGATGGTGAATTTATGCGTGGAACGATGCTGCATCCACGCATCCTCTCATCTCGTGTAACCAAGGCACAGAAATTCGGGAACGTACGAGACGCATAAATTGAGCGGTCCCTCTAATTTTCCTCATGAATATTCCTTCGTTATATCAATTAAAATAGCCGCGACGCCTGAATATTTATCACGGCCACATAAATTTATTAGAAACTGCATAATGAAGTTCCGTGGAAGTGGGCGATTGGCCCACCCACAGTTTCGTCTCCGTCTATCTTGGACTACGGTTTACCCCGTTATTACGAAAATACATTATGAAAAATCCTTTTTTCGTCCTATAACCATTCTCCCTTCCTCCAGTCCACTCGTATTTTAAAATGTCCATTTTTTCGCCGCTTATCGCACGACACGTAGTCTTCTATTTTTTACATTTTATGCGGTTTTTCAGGCGTGACCTCACCACTCATGGATTAGATACCGACTCGAGCTTCACCTACCGGGCGCTCGCCAAGTATCCACTCTTCGAATTAATCCTTTCAAGAGGACTACAGGAGGAAAATGATTTCGGAGTAATGGTGTCTTTTGACGACCAAAAACCGGTATCGACGATTATTCATTCGCATACCCAACTTGCAAAAATTTTCGAGTAAAACGTGTGTCCGCGTATAACGCGTAATCGACACCTAACATTTTAAGGATCGAGTCTCTACGAACTAGGGATCTACGTAGAATCTCGACAGACACATTGAACCGTGACGCATTGAAAAATCTTGATCACGTGTTACGTGGGAACGCCATAAATCAAGCGGCAAAACGTTGAAGCAAGATCTCGATACAAATCGTTCCAGCCTTCAGGAGCACGCCATTACTCTGCCAGCAAGGCGCGCGCCAGTGTATTTCAAAACAGGCGTCCGCGGAGAAGAATTGGAAAATACCGACTAATCTCGGTCTTCGTTGTTTAAGAAAGCGAGATTACGGCCTCCGTTCGAGAGAGACCTGTATGTATAAGTACGTGTGTTTACCGCGAGAAACGTAACTCGTTAGATGCCTCCCCCACCAATCAGCAGCACCTAACTCAACCTCGACTAATTACGCAACTGTTCACCTGCACTACCTGTCACGACCAATTCTCTTCTCTCTCCTTCAGTTCTCTCTTTTTACGTCGAGCGTGTCAAAAAGAGAGGCACACAACGAAATCGTCTCTTATCTTCGTCGAAAGATCACCGTGATATTTAATGGCAGAACTTTTGAGTGACAGCGATAGCCTGCAATATCGCTTTAACCCGTTCTACTTCGGGCAAAATTGCTAAACAGCCACGCGTCTAATTCTGGATGGCGCTCGGTCTAGTGTGATCTGTCACACGGTATAATACAGTTTGTGCGGTTGTTGGTACGCTTCTGATATATCCTCAAGGTGCAAAAATGCACGTAACATGCAGGAATATACAGCGTATTCTAGGTATTTCTAGGCTCTAGGAAGTTTGTTAGGGAATATTCCGTATATAAATAGAGCGCGTTTAAAGTTTTACTAGAAAGCTACAAATAAAGAACAACAGAAAAAAATAATACGAAGGGAATAGCAAGGGGGGCGAGAATTATCGCTAAGTGTTATTGGTGCATTTCGAAGTTAACGTTTCTATTGATAGAAGATTGACGGAGATAAAGAGTTGAATTTATCATTGGGTATATTCTATAGAGCTGAGAAGAATTAGAGCTAGAGAATTTCAATCACTGGATTGGATACATAATTAGCGACGCAGGTATATTGTTTTTGACAGGATTTTGCAAGAAAGCCGCGAACGATCTAAAAATATTAGAATAATCTGTGTAAAATATTCAAACTGTAGTACCATTTATCCACTTACCATCCACAGATTCTGTCTGTTTCTCCAATCACATTCATAAAATAAAAACTAAAACTAAAACTTATAAACTTCTACGAAATATCCCGACTGTGGATCTGCAAAGACTAACATACGAACGCTGATTCTTCGGGATTGGGAAGCTCCAGAAACGGCCGGGATAGTCGATGATCCCAAATTGAAGCATGTCTAATTTCGCGAAACGCATATTCCCTTGATTCCGCGCAACGAACGTCGGGGATCAGCTGCAAAGCGAAACTGAGGCAACACAGCGGCTGCTCAAACGGGGCTGGTTGAAACGTTGAAACGTGAAGCGTTCAAAGGAAGTCGCGTTCGGCCGATTAAACGCGAATTCCGCGAGCCCGGAATCACAGGGAGCGTGACTAAAGCTCACGTTCTGTGAAAAACCATCGCATCGTCCCGACGTCATTATCGCGCTGTTGTCGCTACAGTCTTTGTCATCGTTATCATTGCGCAACGAAGACCACCGAGGACAAGCACGCGCACGATCTCGCGCGTCAAACATTGGAGAACGTCCAGTCACCGTTTAAAATCTCGTTTTCCATTGCTACGTATTTATCTGTTCCTCTCGCAGCTACCTGTCGGAGAAACGCGCGAGATTTTCAACTGGATCGCGTCCACGAGAATATGACCACGAAAAAAAAAAAAAAAAATGTAACGGGGATGAGGGGCCGAAACTGTGTGGTCGAGCTGGCTGGTCGTTGACGTTGACGAAGCGACGCTGTTTGACGCGAACAGCTTTGACAACGATTTTGACGGCGACACGACGATGTCTTACCGACCGACACGTGCTAGTTTAACAAACCGTTTATCGCTTGCCCTGTTCAACACTTTACCTGTTACGACGCCGATCAATAAATTCGTACGTTTCATCGGCAAGCCGTTATCTAGAGATTTCTCTAGGGGAGGGAGAGAAAAATACGACTATTCGATGAAGATAACTAGAATGATAATAAAATACAATTTTGCGATCTTTAATTGATTGATTTTTTATTGACAATTATACGTAGCCTAGGCAGCTTATAACTTAGAAACGTCTGATTCGTTGTTTATTCGACAAAGATAACTAATGTAATAATAGAATGTAGTTCTGTGTCGTTCTAACTTTTGATTCTTCTGATCTAGTCTACGTACTTTCTCATTTATTGAAAAAAGCTTGTTCGATCAATAGTTCCCCGTGTGACCGAGATTGACGGTGGCATTAATTTTCAAGATAGCGATAATAAAACAGGCACGAAATGACATTGAGTTATCAGGAAATGAAGCGCTTCGATATTCGAGTGTTACATCAGAGCTCGGTCTTAATTGATAACACGGCGAGGAAACGTGAATAAAGGCAGTCATTGTTCCGAGAGGGAAAAAATATCGTTCGCTGTCCTACTTCCACTAGAAGATACCAGAGACAACGTACAGACGTAATCGTGGCGACGATAATCGTCGGTTTTGTACAAAGTCGTGAGAGCGGTGAGCTCCGCTTTGGAAAACCGCGTTCAACGATTTTCGATAAGATTCCACTTTATCCAGAGATACGTAATTCAGGCCAGATAACGATTATAAAATTAGTCTACGAATAATCTACGACGTGTAACGAAGAAACTACATACGTATTCTACTCTCGTCGATTCAATTACAGCAGGTAGGGTGCAGCTCCCTAAATCCCAACTCGGCACTTCAAGCCTTTTGTCGCCGAGGTACCGATTTGTATCACGAATTTACGAGCTCCGTGAGTCAAGCCAGGATGACTCGCACAGTTTGCTCTCTCCGTTGATATAAATTCGAACGAAGAAAAGGACTAGAAGAAGTCTGACTCGCGGAATTTCAAAGGTTATATACAACTTAGAATTAACGTTAATTGTTTCGAATTATAAACGAGCCGCTTATTGACCACGAGACAAAGGGCAGAGAAAATCGTTGAAATTATGAGATAAGCGTCGAACACTAATCCTTTGGCAATAAAAATTTCAAAAGGTGGAGTTAAAGTGGAGTCAAAGTAATCCTACTCCATCCGAACTGATCGAATCAAGACACGAATTGCGCGATTCGTTCTTATCTCCAAAGGATTTGAAAGCGTGGAGATGGTAATCTGAAAGGAGTCGTCGATGTGTTTCGATAGAAGGACGTCGATTCGCGTGGCGGATTCGCGACGACTCGGCAGGCAGCAGAGGGAGTCGGGAGTTGGTATAAGTTTAAATCGGGAATGGCGGGCCAGGAGGCCGTCATGCGGGAGGCGCGATGGTATTTTTATCGGGCTAAATATAGGTAAACCTCCTATACGGAACGCCATAGCAGTGTGGAGGAACCACAGAGGGTCGGCCCGTAACTACTCGTTAACTACGTACCCCGGGGTGTCCCGCGACCGCAAAAGAGCTTCCGCGAAAAAAAGAACCGACCGCCCCAGGGGCTTGATTAATTTTTAATCGAGGGACACGTGCCTGGTGTCGTGAATCTCGGTCACTTTCCTTTAACTCTATTGCCGCCTAACCGTTTACTCTATTTACCAAAAATCCTTATCCTCCTTCTGCACCTTCTTCGATCACGAGGAATTTCGATAAGAGATAAAACAAGATACGGAGACTTATTCAAATATTCTAACCTGTAAACATTTTCGATAAATATATTAAGTGCGTTATACGAGACATCTTGAACAATGATATATAAACATATCAACATTCCCAAACTATCCATTAGTATGATATATATATAATAAGATATTTACTTAAATATAGTAAGATATTTACTTAATGGTTGAATGCCATCGAAGAAACTTGAAATGCTAAAAGCAGAGCTATTTAAACAAACACTGAACGATTAATGAGAAGAAAGCCTTATCGACTGGAGAGTAAGCAAGCTCATATAAAATATCTAAAATATAATTCTCGATATAACATTCAATGGAAGGAGCAAATTCCCATTTAGATCCTATAATTTTCGGTTTCAGTTAGAAAACTAAAAAACTTCAATAGAAACTCTCGATCTACTTGTCCGTGATGATATCTGGTTAACGGCCAAATGCTTTCGAAGAAACTGAAAATGCTAAAAGCAGGTCTATTAAACAAACGTTTGGAGGATTAATAAAAAGAAACCCTTATGGAGTAGTGGACGAGGAAGTCATTTGCAGCGCATTACCCAGCCCCTAAAGCTAGCGGTTCTCGTTCTTGTCGTTGACGCTTGGTCCCCGCGGTCGCGATTTTTGGAAACGAGATAGAAACGACCGTAAACGGGTCATACTGTGTAATCGCACTACCATAGGGTGGTGTCCCGCGACCGCAGAAGAGCCTCCACAAAGGGTGGACATGTAATTCGAGCGTCGCGTAGCCACGTGGCGCCACGCAACCATTGAAACTGCAATTTTTCGCTTTCCCTTCTTGTTTCCCTTTTTTTTTTTTTTCAATTTTCACGTGTATGTTTTTTTTTTAATCTTTTCCCTATGTATACGAGTGCGCATTTTTTTTTATTTCTCATTCCCATTCCCGTGGACATTTTATTTTTCAACTGGTTCGCAGAGATATTGACACGAGTGTCCCACGATAAAAATTGATCGACACCGCGTCCACTTCCGCCGATGATTGATAGCAAGGTGTTCAGCGCGAGAGCGCTTTTTTATCCCATTTTTTTTTTAAACACGCGTTGACTCGCCAAGTAAAAACGCTGCGTGTATTTCATTAACTCGTCCCGGATAAACATATGCACATCGAATTAAAAGAAATGCAGCATCATTGGCATAACACATTCACGTTCGTAAGTGTAATGTGGATATATTGAAATTTCAAAATGTTTATGTAATACGCGCAACGTGGACGTAAAAGTGTTCTATGATAAATGTTCAAATACTTTCGCGTGACCCAGTGTATATATGGAGTATTAAATGGATTTCATGGGAGATCGTGAAGTTTGCAAAGTCGATCGAGTAACAGAGTCGAGCGAAAGCGCGCAGGCAACCGTGTAACCAGGAAGTCACGCGTGTACCTGCGTGCGTACAGCCAACAAGGAGTGACATAACCTTTTGTCAACCGATTAACCTAGCGAGCCGCTACACGATAGCGCTGTCAGTACTCGGGAAACACCTGGCCACCCAGCCTATGACAGGAGAAAGTGCTTCTTTCTTCGCGTTTTCTACCAGTAACGCACCTACGCGATACATCAGCAGTAGCAATTAGAGAATTGTCTCATATGTTTGCTACTATTGACGTGCACGTTACGTTCGTGCAATTACTCGAGTAACAAGATATTGTCATAACTGTTGCACTTTTTATCGTTGCGTGATCGATCATTGTCGAGGCTATTTTCGTCTCGTTAAAGTGACTCGCAAAACTAAAGAAAGCAGAGTGCAGCATGTTGAAACACTTATTACGGTAGAGTATCGATTAATTCTACGAATTAATGAGAAAAATGAGGAAAAATGTATCAAATATCTGTAACGTGAAAGAATACACGAAATATCCAAAGTGAAGTACCGCTTATAATAGTTAAAGGATGAAAAGAATGTTCATTTAGGTTCTATTTCTTTAGTGATATACAAAAAAGTTCAAATTTACATAAACATCCGCGGTCTAGTCACAACAAGTTTGTTAAGATAATTGAATAGATATTTGTTTCAGCTTCAATGCTTGTCTTTCAGTCAATCACATAATATATTCGTAGAAGGTGTGTACAAGTATTCGAGTACTTTCGCGTGAGCATGTATAGCGTTATCATAAACGTAAACTTCGAATCATTGGAATTCCTCGAAATCGTACGACTGATGGAACAAAATTCGAGGAGACTGCAATGGAAATTCCATATTCGGAAATTGCGATATCGATGGAAAGTTCACGCACAAACGACTCGATCCACAGGCTGCTAGTTCAGACTCCTTTAGCGGTTTAATCCACAACCCTGTGTGCAAGTTGCCACGTAACTGCGCGTAACTTTTGTCCAACTACTATGTTCCGAGGCGAACGTCTCGAATTAAGGGCGTAGACGACGCAACCGAGAAACTTTCACCCGAACGGATCACGCGACGCTCTGACGTTTGGCATTCCATATTTTACCAATGAATCGGTTACGGCTTCGCGCTACAAGAATGAAAATGCAATTTTCACGAAGATTCTCGAAGATTTGAGCAAGATTCTCAAGCAAAGATTGCTAATGTGAACCTGTTCTAGAAGCCTATCACGTGGCTAAAAAGAGGAGGAACGATAGTTTATCGTTGAAAGTATCTTGACTTTCGATCGTGTTGACGAGGCAAGAGATACTTTCAAAAGTAAAAGTCGCGGGTTTCTGCTCGAATTTCTACTCTCGAACATGATGTTTCGAACTTGTTACTGGTGTTTCATCAGTTTTCTCTAGAAGAAAAGGAAAGTCCCTAGCTAAACCGCTGGATTCTACGGATTGTTTATACTGTTTCCAGAATCCTTTGGATAAATATATCTGCAGAAATGCGTTTGCTTTCTTGACTGCGTATCTGGATAATGAAATTAAGAAATTTATTACAATCAAAGTTGCATCAAAATCCGAACTAGTTCAGAGACAAACGGTTCATATACAATAAGAGTTCACCAATTGTTCTCACTACTTATTATTTGTTATTTATAGAAGAACTCATGTTCAAATCAGCAAATTCAATCGACGGAATCTCACTTAATCCAATAGAAACCAATTTCATTCCAATAAATAAAATTCAAATAAATGGAATTCTGATGTAGTGTATCGTTTCATCGCTGAATATCTGACTATGTTACTGTTACAAAAACACCAACTTAAGAAACGAAATGATACATCTTTAAAATAGAAAATTAATACAAAATTATATACGCATTCATCCATAAATCAACAGAAAATTCAACCCACATTTACGCGTAGTTCGCGATTGAGAACTCAATCGCTGTCAGGCAAACGTAACCGCTCGTTTTTCGCTATAAAATGCGGAGGAAATGGTGGTCTGATCGCAAAACCAAATACGGAACTGGGTTAGCCGAGTGTCTCGCCATTCTTGGTTCCCTTGGGTTCCCGAAGTCTCCATCTCTCCAATTACTCCCATTGCCTGTTTCGTAGGATTGAATATGAAATACAATAAAATCTGATATAGGAGCACGTGGGCGTTGATAGCATATTGAGGCGCGCCGATTCGCTCCACTTTTCTTCCACGATCGAGCACCCTTGCGGTTGGTCACGACACCAGGAGAAATCGTTTCTAACCAACAAAGAAATTTCCTACGTATACGTGAACGCTTTGTCGCTGATCAAAAGTTGCTTGAAATATTTATACAATAATTGGGAAACTTTCTGGTAAGAGGACACGTAGAACAAAATGATAGGTTGGGCAAGTAATTTCAAGTTTATTAAAACAATAAAGAAAATGTTTGCGATAATAAATCATAGACTTTAAGAAAGAAGAGTTCTCAATTTGATTAAACGATAGCGGAGAAGCTTCCTAGAAAAAGGACTCGTAAGAAAAGATGGTATATCCAGTAAATTTCATTGGAAGCTTCGCTTCTAGTTTTTAATACTATATACGTCTGAATATATAATTTGCCATAAATCTATCAAATCTATTTAGAGATTTTCATTCATCATTGAATAATTACTCTTTTGCAAAGTTAGACTAATAATTGGCTATAGCTATTTGGGTAATCGAATTTAGAAATTCAGCAAAAGCGAAGATCAATTCCGCTTCTGAGGGACTCATACAACATGGACGCCCTTTTGGAGCAACTTCGCGTTGTTTGTCTCTTGCATCGATCCCGTGCACGACCCGGTTACGACCCGAACAAGCAAACGAGCTCGACGAGCACAAACATCCTAGCACGAGCCAGCGCGCTCCTTTTCTTTCTCGTGGCGTAAAAACGCGGCCTTGCCCGGCACGCGGTACATGCGAACTCGCCCATCCGAGCCGGCTGATTCATTCCAAGGCGCTAGAACAGCTTGGCCGCGACAAAGACCACGGCCGCGCAAGAATAAGAAAGAGACAAGAGGCGAGAAAAAAACGCAATCCCGCGACAAGGTGCAACCAAGAGGCACGCACAATGTAGAGACATCGTGTTCAGAAAAAAAACGCGGGGCAAGTCAGTAAAAAGCTACGAAAAATGGCTATGTAGAAATTATCAAAGCAGAAGAAGAAACGAACGGAACGAGCAATCAATAAGTTCGAGTAAGTCGAAATAAAAAGCTGCAGAACGAGAGGAACGGAAGTAATGAGAATGCAAAAGGAAGATGGAAGGATCGAAGAGTATACAGGGTGTTCCAGTAATCGCGCTACTTTATAAAGAAATAAATCAAAAATATAAAATAAATCTTTTTCGCGAGACGCTTCGTTTTCAAGAAAGTCGAGTTGAAAGATTCGTTAAATATGTCCAAACGCTATTAATTACCGATTGGGTACAAATCAACGATCAACAGGAGTTTCCAAAAAGATCGAATTGGAACGTGTTAAAAGTTTCAAACGAGACGATCTACGATAAAATTTCATTCTACAGTTTTCACGCATTTTCACATCAAATTAGTCTCTTGCCGATTGTATCGAGATTACTGTGACACCCTGTATTGGTATGTTCAGAATTCTCTCATTGTCTCATCGTCGAAGAGAAGTTTATCCCACGTGGCGTGGGTTCGAGGGAACAGCAAGAAGAACAGGAAGACACGTTACTGGTACGTAGCTATTGCTACCGTACCGCAGGACGACGAACTCGTCCGCGCTATGGCAATGGAAACAGTAGCGTTGCTACCGCTTCGTCCTTCGTCGACGAGTCGCGGCTGCGCCGTTATAACTGCGGCTTGCGGTCGGAAACACGTGGGAACCTGCGGGAGAGGAACCTCTTCCCTTCGACTGTATTGGCGTGTTCGTCGGCTTCCTAGTGTGAGACCCACGAACAAACCTAGCAATGGCCTCATTTAAACGAAAATTCCAATAATTTAATTTTTTGTCACAATAAAATATAAATTTACAACGATCAAACGAATTTTGATAGACTTAATCATTGGTTAAGGATAGTTCGCGTCTAAGAGAGGTTTCAATTTCTTTTTCATCAGTACGATAATAGTTAGAAAAAAGTGCATTTAAATATCTATGATTATCAAACATTATATATTTCATTCAACAAAATGATCATATTAGATTCATTCTTATAACACAGTAGTTGCATGAGTAGAAATACTAAGGAATTGGACAAGTTGCAAATGTAAAAGGGACTATTTGGTACATTTTTCCTTCCGGATATAACCTGAGATAAAAATTGATATAACAAGTTGATAGTGAAAGTCCGTAGGTATTTTTTTGATAGTCATACCATGAAATTAACAATTTACAACTATCGGGTATTTTTTTCTTTAGTAATTTCAAGACGGTTCGTTTGTTATAGCATTCGAATAGTTTATTAGTCCCTGTTTGTATTTATTAACCTAGCGATATGTTACTCTAAAACTATTGGAGTTGTTTTAGCTTTTCTGCTAGAATTGTAAAAGATTGATGTCAGAATGAGCAAACGTTTAATAGTAATGGGAACGACTTGTACACGTAACAACTTATAGCCATCGCTAACATAGTCGAGCCGTGAGACGTTGTGTGCGCAACGTCCCGTGAGAATCCATACCCGACCACACCAAGTGCGACACAAAGACGACCCTTCCGCCTGCACAAGGCTGCCCTATGAATCCCTTCCGTGTTTTTCCACCCCAGCCCACGCTGTTCCTGATTCTACGAGGAATCGGAGAAATCTTGCCTGCTACTCGACATATGGCGCAGAGAGATGTACCGCGCCATTTAGAAAGCCACTTGATTCTACACCTTTTTTCTCCTTTCATATGGTTCACTCTTAGACTGATTTAATATCTTCATAAAATTTTCTCAAATAAATCCACTTTCAGTTTATTAGTTTAGCAGAATTTGACCGAGCAAGAAGAATTGACGTCTTTTGGGTTACACGATATATTTATATAAAAATCTTCTATCTTTCTACTATTTTATTTTTGTTCGATCATAATTATTTTTAAACTGAAACTCAAACCGAAAATTCATTTTATTCTTTAATCTCCAATTTCCTAATCTCAGAAATGTTTGATTAAGGAACCCGGTTAATCACTTTACAGAACAAGAATAGAATTTTAGAAAGATAGATATTTAACTTGTGATATCGCGCAGACTTTTACCGTTATAAAGTAATGAAAGTTCTCGTTCTTACAATACTTTGTACCTATATGGGAGTATCTAACAATTATGAAAATTCCAGAAGCTGAATAGAATCGATCACGTTATAATCTTCGTCAGACGAAGAAAACAATTAATACCGAAAGAAAGACAATCAGAGAAAGAAGATGTACGTGCGCTTAACCTAACTGGCTTCATCGTGATCTGGCGCATGTTAGCGGGATTAGTCCTCGGTATATGATCACAACAAGATGCAATGATTCTGACCACTTGAAACTGCTTCCTAAAATGGTCAAGATGTGTTCCACGTGCGGAACCATACAGTCCAAGACTAAACGTCCCGCGGAAGCACACTGACTCCAAATGGTTCCCACCTCGATTCGGCACCACGTGACTGGGTTACGGTAGCGTGTCTACGTTTGCGATCATTCCGCGGATAAAAGAGACCGAATAAATCCGGATTAAGCCGCGAACCCTTGTGACAAGGATCCGGTTAACATTCAGGAGCCTTAGCACATGGAATTATACTAACAAAGTTATTTCGGTTCCTTCTTTTTATTCTCCTTTCAACAAGCATTAACGTCCGTCTTCAAACTCTTTTTTCGACTATTCCAATAAAAAAAATTTCGTGTTCCGAGAGATTCTTATTTTACGATAGGAAGACGAAGAAATTCGTTGTGCGTTTTTTTGCTAACCTCTCACTCCCCCTCCCCATAATCGACAGGTGCAACAGAATTAATGCTGAGTCTTCGATGTCATAACATCGGATGTCGATCTATGTCAATCGAAATTTAAATCTTCACGCAACCGGAAACTGAAAGTGGTCCGAGGACAAAGTATCTCGAAGATAAGCGTACGTACGGTTAAAGATTTTTCTTATAACGGAGAAAAATTCTAACACCAGTCGATTTCAAACGATTTGCACGACGAGAATGGAAATTCCAAAGATAGCTTTTCTAAATGGTTTTTCGAAGTTTTCTACGGGTCGAAGGGTTTATTCGAGAACTGCTTGACGACGAGCCACGCGACGTACCTTTCAAGGTGAGCGGGATTCGTCTTTCGAAAAAAAAACCTCCGGGAATAAAGTGGAGGTGCTCTTTCTTCTTCTCTCTTTCCCACTCTTCCTCGTGCATATTCCGAGGGCAGTTGGCGCGCACGTACGTATCGCTCCGATACGCGGGAAATTCTCAACGAAACTGGAAACTTACGAATTACAAAGGATATCGTAATTTTTCAGACGACGAACCGCACAGTCTGTTCGTTGAATATTGCAGATAATTCATTTTTACTCTCAATGCTGCCGTTGTTAATAAACACTTGAAAACCTTTTTCAATCGGAACTTATCTCGTTTAGTAACATTTCTTCCTATAAGAAAACTTTTAGTCTGCATGCACCGTATGGTCTTTGAGTGTCTTGAAATATCCTTTCCAGTTTCTACGCTCGTTCTCATTAATCGATTCATCTAACTTCGACTCCTTAGATCCAACTAACTTGTCTAAACTAAATGAAGCTTCACCTATCCGTCTCATCTTCGTACAGTAAATCCAACCTTACGAAAATCGGAGAACCATCGACGAATCAGCAGAAATCAGCGTGCATTTCCGACAACAGAAGCTGGCCAGTGACCATAACCTTCCTCATGTTGGACGGTGATCGCGTGGAAGAAACGTCAGCGGCTAGCAGTCTGAATGCCGTGGGCAAAAAAAAAGGGACGTCGTTGGAAGTTCGCCGAAGGGACTGGAAACCGGACCTAGAGCGCTAGGTAGCTGTTCGTTCACGGGGCAAAACGACGGAGGAACTGGTCGAACGACATTTCCCGCGTCTCGCAAGGTGCCGGCAATTTCTCCAGGATTCCGCTTTCCTCCTGACCGCGGTGGCTTCTCTCGTTCGAGTTCGATCGGCTCGACTCGGAAGACCAGGTTGGAAAGTTGGACGCGACGCGCGCGCTGGCTTCCCTCGCGAGGACGCGCGTGGCTTGCGAAATAGCTGACGAATTCAGCAAGTTTTATAAAAAGACTATTTAACAGCGACACCTTAATATATTCGATATTTCGATATTATGTGAAACAATATCTGTAAAACTGTAGGGATAATGTGGAAAGCGAATAGAAAGATAATTTTGATAACGTGGAATTGTTATACCGAATTTAAAAACTACTCTTTTGTGGAAAATGGAGCTCGTCACAGCTTAGCTGAGATAAGATGAAAGGCCAAGATCAGGTCAAAGAGTTTCATTTAAATTACAATAAGATCTGATATAACACTTTGCAAAAGATTTGTAGTCACTTCGTATAACGGAAATTGAGAAGTAATAGTAAAAGTGAAATCATTCTTAAAGAAATCATTCCAACAAAGAGATTTTCAAATAAAAGACGTAAAAATTGTCAAACTGAAATTCAGATGAAAGGCTGTACCAGTAAACAAAAAACGATGTCTTGGAACTTGATTTCGTGCGATTCTGGTTAGATTTTAATTTCACTTGCTTAAATTGTTCCGTAAGCATAAACACGGAAATATTTCACGTTTCTGATGTTTAAAAATAAAATAATTATTATTTTTGGTTATATAAGAAAGAAGTTTTCGCACTTCAGCTGCCGTATAACACAAAATTCGTGTAACGCTGGAAGTATATATCTGCCGCGTTACAGGGGGTCCAATCGTATATATTTTATAAATTTGCGGTAATTTGGATATGTCCGAATACTTATGAACGGTAGTGTAGAGTATGGAGAAAGGTGAGACGAGGGGTTCGCAGAGAGCCGAAGAAGAGGAAGGAGAGTCAGCTTGAGGTAAAATGCCGTGGCCTGTCGAGGGGGTGAAGAGAGGAATGTGGAAGGAAAGGAGGCAACAAAGTTGGAGGCGGTGGGGGAGGCAGAGGAGGCAGAGAAGCGGAGGAAGGGAACAGAAGGAAGAAGAGGAGAGGAAGGAGAGAGAGAGAGAGAGAGAGAGAGAGAGAGAGAGAGAGAGAGAGAGAGAGGTTTCGAAGAGGCGGCCTTGAGAACGCGGAGAGAGCAGAGCGCGAGTCTAAGAAGAAGAAGAAGAAGAAGAAGAAGAAGAAGAAGAAGACGACGGCGACGACGACGACGACGACGACGACGATGACGACGAAGGAGAAGAAGAAGAAGAAGAAGAAGAAGAGAAGGAAGGAGCAAGGGAGAGAGGAGAGACCAGCCGAGCCAACTCCAACGCCAACGAACTGCTTCACTGGCAAATCACTCGCGGTTCTCATTCCAACGTTCGATTCTTCATCCGTGAATTAATGAACCGAGGAAACGTAGGAGCGGCGTTCTCTGGAGGCGCGGCGGCACTGGTCGACATCTCAGTCTCCGAAGTCGTCTCCGTCTTACGAAGGACGTTTAAACGATTCGATACAACAGATTTATCGATCACGGTTAGAAGGGTCGATCGTTAGAACGTAAAATTCGGAAATCTATCTCGATAGATTGGTAGACCTAGATAGTGATTTGTCTTGTGCATGGCGCAGCACGCGCTCGAGATGCGAGATTATGCAACTACCATGACGTAAGAATCGCGACGCAAAAGTAGAGATCCAGAGACGGCATGCGTACAATTTTCTTTGGTCCTACGGATTCTGATAAGAATTAAACAATCGAAAACGCATCGCTGGAGACTTATACTTCGAGTCGTTAAAATCTAATGGTTGATATTAGGGGAAAAGAAGAGATTAAATTTAGACTTAAGGCGAGCGATCGTATTTGAAATACGACCTTGGTACGTGGATCGAACGAAACTCGCCGAGATTTCCGGAATAATCTGGCAACAATTGGTGGCGCAAAGAAACAGAGATCGAATTTTGGACCCTGGCAAAAGCTAGTATTCTTATTGTTACACCTAAAAGGTTCGCAAGATCGCTGGAAGAAATCTTAGAAGCGTCACGATTCTAAAGGTACTTCTTTCGAACGCAACCGATTACGTTAAAAATTCCGAAGGAAACGCGTATCGACGTTCACCGAGCAATCGTCGCATGACTGAGATCAGCAAAACACCGTTTTATGTAACAAATAGGAAATATTTCAGAGAACATATTTCCTCCAATTACGCGACTCTTAATGCACCATTATTTCCAGTAATAATTCGACTAATGAATACCGAAACTGATAATCCATACTGTACAACAATCAGGCGATTCATCAAGCTTAAAAATTACTCCGAAACGACAAGATATCAAAAGCTTGACGAAAAGCAATGTATCCATTGTGTAAACGAGTGCTGTGTGTATAACCGAGCCACTAGATTCGATATAAAGATACACAAGGCCGTTCTACTGATATTCAACTATTCTCTGGTAAAAATCCTCGAAAGAACTGGTGAAAAGACAGCGTGTAGATCGAATTGGGAACCACTGGCTCGTGAGTGTGCGCCGCGCAGGTAGATCGGTTGAACCCACGGCTCTCTACGGAATACACAGACACTTGGCAAGATTCGCGAGGTCACGTGCTGCATTTGGACAGGCAGCGCTAATTTCATTATTTATAGCTGAAGCTTTCGATTTGCCGATCGGCCATTATTCCCCGCATCGGTAGTTCGTTTCGTTCGAATGGATCAAGACACATCTCTCGTAGCCTCTAGAAGAGGTTAGAGAAACGAATTCGAAACGCATCGGCTGAAATAGACGGCCGCGATAAAAATAAAATGCCCGAATCCACAAGGAAGCAACAGCTCGCGTTAAAATAATCATAAACTTTCGATTCCACTGGCTAGACTGTGGCCAACCACGGGAATATCGGGAATTTTCCGAGACAAGACAAGCTTCGGGCGTGACCCCTACCGATTTCAATAAAATTTTTCCTGCGATGCTAATTCTACACCGGCTCATGAAAATATTCCAACGCTTGAGGATAGCCTTTACGAATGTATTATTTATACGAAACATTAAATTGTCCTACATTTTCATTGACGAATAAAGCGTTTCGATGTCCTGATACACTGTACCATAAGATTTTTCCAAATTTCAAACGTAAGTTTCTCGGTATTATTTAGGTTTAGGTTTAGATTACATTTATCGTACAGATAAAATTATCACCATAGTAAATTTTATCGAATTCGGCAAGAACCATATCTGACGCGTTCTTCGCGAGATTTAGCCTTTGGTTGTAACAAGAATTTGAGAAAGATCGAAGTCGTATAAATCGAAAACAGTAGCAAAACGTACACAAGTTGGAAAGGGATCCTAGATTAGTCACGGTACAGGTGATATTTCATACGAGAATCGGGCAAGTTTCTTCTTATCGTAGTTTTCAAGAGCAGCAGGTGCTCCAGAGCTAAACATCGGTATTACATTTCTCTCTAGTTTTTAGAGTTAAAGTCTAGGAACACTGGTCGTGTTCCCGGAATGGTTTTGAATTATTACGGCCGGTGATCGATCGTTTGAAATTTCCGTTGAATACACGAAGTCGAATCGTTCGAGATATCGAATAGCAAAGCGAATAGACTACTCGTCATTTATCAGACCGCAAAGATCCTTATCGACCAAGCCAGCTGTTAACACCTCGAACACGCCGCAGTGTCTGCAACTTTTCGAGTGGATACACAACACGGTGAATCCATTTTCAATTAAGAACGACGTCTCGTCGGATCGGTAATCCGGTAACCGACACTTATACCGAAGGAACGAACCGGAGGAACAGAGAGAATCGGGCCAATTATCTTCGAATCTCCGCTAGTTTCGCGTCGAAGCGCGATAACAGTGACCGTTTATCGAGCTATGAAATTGTTATCGCGAAGATCCGTGCGAACGATAATCGATTCCAGTCTGTCATCCAGCTATTTACCTTGATACTCCTAACTAAACTTTCGAATCGTCTTTTGTATACCGGACGAGAGAACATTGTTCTTTCATCGGCCGTGTTTTACAGCCAAGAAATCGATCGAAACAGGAATGATACACCGTCAGACTAAATAGTTTTCCGATACTTTCGACACGAAAAAAGTTCGATTTGCTTCTTCTCAATAACGTGATAGAATTTTCTCGTTATACAGGGACCATTTAATTAAAAAACACGAAAACGCGAGCGATCAGTAGGACTGTAACGATTAAAAATATAAAAATAACAAACTAAAATATAGAATTCTTCATTTAGTAGATAGAAGTTTTTATCCAACTTTGTATTCTTTACGTAACTTGCTAAACATACGAATTTCTATAAATATCCACAGTTTATCGATAACAATTTATTTCCAAGGAAAAGTGACCAAACACATTGTCGTCTAGGTTTGAATCTATCCGTCTTTTCAAAAGCACAAATCCTTATAGAAAACTACGATCTACCGATAACGACTAACATCTCTAAAATGGAATATCTGGAAATATTACTAAAAAAAATCATAATCAAGTTGACTTAATAATAGCGACGGAGATTTGCCAAATTGCACCTGCCCGATGGGACACCTGTATCGACATTCCTAGGTAAGCCATGACTCAGGAAAGGCCTTCCTCATGCTCATTGTCACCTTGTCAGGATCTTACGTTCCCTGTTCGCCTTGTTCCGTGGATCTCTATTCTCTTTACTATGTCCTAGTACTATAAGCGACGTCTGGAAGCTGAACCGAAGAGAAAGCTTCGGACACGTATACCTGAACCGGGATTAGGTTTATCTTGCTTCCTGGGCCGGCTCCTCGGCTTTGAAAGTAATTGGAAGGGACGGAAGACGCTACCGCGTGAATGATTGAGTGCGGCGGGGTTAATCGAGTGCGTGGAAAAGCTTGATGCATTTGATAGCCGACCTGCCACGTCCGCAGAGGAGCGAACACTGGGAATTAGATTGGATCTGAGCCTTCGCGGTCTGATAAACTTTGCACGTTTTGGGGCAGCTGATCTGATTTAATAACTCTTTAGGGATTATACGAACGCGCTTGTACCTCTCCTTGTTGCAAATAGAAACCACTACTCACATAATTCCCTTCTTACTTCACGCGAGTTTAACACTTTGACAGGAAAATAAAATGACCACGAATCGAGAATCGAATTTCTTCCGTTTATAGCATCTGATACCAAAAGTATACGCTTATATAGGAATATATTTACTTGTGTACAATGGTGCTTTAGTAATAATTAGTTTCGATAGAACTGATTTTTTGAATTTTACCGTGTTCAAGCTTCTCTACAAAACCATCTGAAAATATCTCTTCTTATTATTTTAGTAACAAGATGTCGAATGTTCCAAGGATCATAGTTGATTAATGAGAAAACTAACTAAACTGTCTCGTTTATTACAACGCAAAGACTAGATCCCGCCGATTGTTCAGATTTCCAGGGTGTTCCATCTGCACGCACGTGCATTCCACTTTTCAGGCTTGCCTTGAACCTGCTTGGTTGCACGAACAGTTTCACGTGAAACTGGAACCGACCGACGATACGGCTTGATACGCTACCTGCACACGGCTTCATGCACTCGGCCTGGTATCTCCTCGCGTGCCTCGCCAGTGAAACGAGCCTTTCCTCTTTCCACGGCTCTTCCCCTTCGTCATCCACCGATTCGTACCGGCGATTTACTAGAACCGCGATGCTGCCGCTCGCGAACCACCAAAACCTCGATAGTCGCTTCGTTTCCTTCGCAAAGCTATTTCCCAGTGTTACTTGAACGTTTGACTGATCGAAATAACGCGAAAACCGCTTGTACCGATCATTCTGACTATAGATTGTTAGGATCTATTAAGGTATTAGGATATAATTGAAAACTAATAACTTGGTGTTGTAATAAATTTTTCGAAAATTCTCAGGTTAGAAAATAATGAATTTCCTGAATGGGTTATTAGGATAATACAACATTAATGGAAACATGATATATAGATCTTGTAGTAAATTTTTCAATATTTTTCAACTAGAAAATAATAGAATGGAAATAGTCACGCGAACTTCCTTGTAGATATAATAATAGAATGAAATATATTTGTATTTTTAGTAATAAAAGAAGAGATGGTAGTAAAGAGAACGTGTATATAGAAATTTGCAAAACTACCAGAGGCTCGCAACCAACCAAGGTGCCGATACAGTTTGTCGCGAGGCGATCAAGGTCCTTCTTATCCTACCGAGAGGCCGCGATAAGATAAGTCCACCGACGACGTTCGACTTCCGATTGCGCTCGAAACTTCGTTCATCGTCTCCTTCTCGTTTATTCCTCTTTCTTTCTTCATTTTCTCTCTTACAATTTAGTGAAAAGAAAATATAACTCTTATAATTTCCCTGTTAATTCTTTAACGATATCGTAATGTAATAACGAGCCAATTATAATAATAAGTCGCATATCGCTAATTTTAAAGTCGTAAAAGTTTGATTAAAATCAGAAATCAATCTCCATTTACTCGATTATCCCATTAACATACTACTTTCTTCGTACTAGACATTCTTATGTACTTATATATTCCTAAATACGTGGTACCTACGCATCACTGAAATATTAATTTCGATGGTCCGTAATTGTCATAATTTCATTGTTCTCAAAGCGCAAAAGTTTAGAAAGAATGACGATTAACGAAACAGCGAAATTAATAAGACGCGGTTACAATATCTCAGAGCAGAGACAACTGGTAGAGGACTGTACATATGTTACTGAGTTAATATCCAAAGATAAGAATATTATATTTCAGTAAAACGTAGAAGAAAACGAAGAATACGAATGGTTCTACAACAACTTTACGCTTGCACCAATTTTTCTAGTATACGGAAAACAAAATCGTGAAAATACAACACAACTGCCTCTGAGCTATTAAAAGAAACATGTCATATAATTGAAATAGAAATACATCGGTTCTCCCCACTACATGTTTATATAATAAGAGTTTACATTTAGATAAAGTCAATGAGTAAGCGTTCGTTTAATCTGAAACTAAGTAAAATTTCGTTTCAATAAATCGAGCTTAGATATAAATGTATCTCTGCTGAAAGATCTTCGAGAAATCGCGACTAGAAGGGGGACGAAAATGGTCGCGGTTGTTGAACGAAGTAGTTCGACGATTCGTGCGAATGTAGCAGCGTGGAACGCTTATGATAATGAGCCCTGGCGATTACCAGACGGGGCCAGCGAACAGGGAGATGATGTCGAGCCGATAGAGACGTCCAGACCGGATACAAGGAAGGTCGAAGGAGAAGAACCGGATAATCGTCACCGTCGTAGTAGCTACGCTCCGGGTATCGGTTCTGAACGGCCCTCTGCTCTGCTCTGGCCTTCTCCAGACGAGGAAGGAAGTCGCGTTTTGCGCGTACACCTGCGCAAAGGGGCGCCTCCCACCTGCGGGCCACCTGAACTTGCGGATAGAACCGTGTCCCAGACACTTCCAGGGCACCTGACTCGCGAACATGCTCGCTGTGTCCACGATAATTGCCTCATGCACCATCGATCCCTGGCTACTTCCAAATACATCTCTATTCCGATTATTCCGATGAAAGTTCGCATGATTGTAATGAACGAAATGGTTGTAGTACGTTCGGATAGAATTTCGGAGACGATACGAGTATTGTTTAGCCACGATACTTTTCAGAAATCCTACGCTTGTTCTTCTATCGAGTTCTTAAATCTCTTAACTATTAACGATAGATGTCTGATACTAATCGAATCATCGATTATTGCTATGATAAAAATTTGCACGATTATTACCAAATACGTTTGACTGAAATTTTCAAAGGATTCCAGTGTGTTTAAGTATATTCGTGTTTTTTTGACCGACTCTGCGCAAATATCTAAAAGTTTGCGCCAAACGCAGTAAATGTGTTAAAGAGAAGATGAAACTCAAAGCTGAGCAGGTGAGATAGCAATGGAGAAGAACGATTGTGAATGGGGATCGGATAAATAAGTATTTTGGTTAGCTCCACAAGCCTATTTACTAGCGGCTACATTTCGAGGCACGTTCGACCGTGCAACGGTCACCCACCAGGAAGATCCTGGCCGAGCTATGATAACGGATTCTCCGAGTATACTGTTACTACGCCCGAGAGAGTGTACTAGTGAGAGACTGCCAAACGATTGGCGCGGAACGAAGTATCGGGCCGTAAAGGAACAGTCTGAATATAGTATCCAACTATAAAATTCTTACAATTAAATGTTTCGTATTAAGCCTTATCCAGCAAAGGCTGGATCATTGTTGTAACAAGTGTCAGATAATTTATTCTGCAGTGATGAAGCAAAAAGTCGAATGAAAAAACCTTTTATCTCTGTGCGTGATAACTAAACCGCAAATTCTCATGCAACTTCGTATCTTTATCGACATAAATGAAGAATTAGAAACTTCGTTTCATTCATTAAATATTATAACGAGCATTCTAGTTTGGACATCTTATAAACCTTTTGTATATCTCTAAATTTCCCACAAATTCATAAAATAATTTGACAGAATAATAACACGCCAACAACCTAAAATCCAACGAACGTAAAACATCTGCATCAGTCAGAATCGATTCAGGCTTCGAAAAAAAGATACGACAAAAAATGCAACTTTCTTTTGCCTTTTATAATCGAGAAAAAGAAACGCGTGGAAAGATACCTCGTGTTTTTCGAATGCGCAGATCACAGCTACGAGACACGCTTACGTTTTGCTCGGAACTTTCTTCGACCACGCGATACACCATTTTCAGGAATTTCACGTGACCATTTCTTGAAAGAAAGCACCAATACACTACGGAAACGCGTTCGTCGAACGGGAGAGCGTTGTTTCGCGTGACGAAAAATTGTTACAGTCGACGTGGCGACAGATTATTTATTTCTGTCGCGGGCACGGTTCTCTAATCGCGGCAAGATTGATCTTCCTCCGTCGTGTTTCCCAATGGAGCCAAAGGTGAGCAGGCTGTCGCGGCCGTGTCCGATGGAAATTCATCACCAGTCACGGCCTTCGCCTTACCTCACCTCACACTCCATAAAATAGTTAGAAAAATATGTATCAAGGACGACTTACAACGAGCACCTTAAGACAGAATAAATGCTGTTCTCTTTTCTTTATATATATATATAATACGTGTCAAGATATCAATTCTTATTTAATTAGAATTTTGCGTCAAAATTACATCCCCCTCGATTCCCTAACCCAAATAAACGATCAGCTAGAGAATTTACCTGAAGTAATGCGATCCAAAAGGCGAGCAGTAAAAAGGGTCGTTGTGCATGTGAGGCTGTCCGGGTACTCCAGGTCCTTGCGGATGAGCGTGTGGTCCCATAGGACCGGTGGGTCCAGGGCCACACATCCCAGGGCCACCTTGAGGCTGCATACTGGCTCCGATCATGCTAGCAGCGGGACCCATGGGATGTGGGCCAGGATGGTGTGGCGAACCAACCATGTGAGGTCCGGGATGATGAGGATGAGGTGAGGGTCCGCCGCCACCCATATGTGGGTGAGGCGCGTGAGGCGATCCGCTCATCATTCCGTGAGGTGGCATCGGGTGAGGGCTAGGAGAAGCTCCATTAAGATGGGGTCCACCGGTGACACCAGCGTGCGGCGTCGGTGGACCCCCATGAGTCGGCGTAGTGGCCGGCTGTGGAGGCGGTAAACTAGGCGGTCCGGTAGGTCCGGTGGCCGCTAGCGGCGGCAGCGGGCCATTCGCCATGTTGTTCAACTGGGTTAGCGAGGCCGCCGCCGACGCCATCGCCTGCAAGGGATTCGTGGCGCCGCTTGTAGTGCTGACGCCTCCTAGGCCGGTGCCGGCGATACTTTGACCGGCGTTGTTGTTCCCGACTATATTGTTATTATTGTTGCCGGTGTTCTGAAGGCCGGCGTTACCGTTGCTGGAGCCGTTGCTGGCAGCACCAACAGTGTTGCTGGCGTTGTTGCTCACACCGCCGCCAAGCGATTGCAAGGAGGGCGGCAGCGGTGGCGAGCCGGCGGGGGGCGCTGCCGGGCCCCCGAGGCACCGGCCCGACGGACCGGAGGCGGTTACGCTGCTGGGCGCTACCGGCACGCCGGCGTGTAGTGGTATTCCACCTGGGGGGCGCTGTGCCACCCTCACCGGCATCACTCCCCCCTCCACGACGCCCTTCACCCTCTCCTCGAACTCCCGTCGGCCTGATGACTGGGGTACGAGCGCGGGAATCTCTCGATGCTCGGTCAGAAATCTATCTAGCTTCCACGATGCCAAATCTCTTGTTAATCGAATTTCGCTTTTAGCTCAGTTTAGAGGCACTATTTTCTTGTTTATATCCAGAACCTATTGCGTCCCTCGATGTCCTTCGATGAAACTCCAACTCGCTGTTATTTATTTATCACTTACACGTTTAAAGACACTGTTTCTAGAATATGTTTTCACCGTAGAAACAATGTTTCGGCCGTAATTCCTTGACAAATAGTTTGAAGCAGTAAAAGATTCAAATTCGTAACGTTTGGTTCGACCTCTAAGAAGGATCCCAGTTAGAATATCATCAATCACGGCGAACAATCACTGCGAGGAATCACAACACTTCGCGGTATGTTTCGAAAAAGTAGAACTCGGTGCACGCGGCTGGGACGGAAGGGACGACACCTCGTGTATCAAGTTTCAAGTTTCTTGATACCTTGGGTTCACGCGGGACAACGAATTAACGCCCCGTGACATCCAGTTCATCAGCGCTCAATGCGTCCTCACTCCTTTCACCGGCGGGATGTTCGATTATCTATTAGAACGATTCGACTTCGAGTTGAGGAACAATGCGTATACCACCTGTTCGCGTCTGTCACACTAAAGTATCCAACAACTTCACAACTTCGAATCCTATGAACGAATATCTCCAATGGCGGCTGAACGAAACACCAAAAACGATCAGCGAAGTCACAGTGCACTTGATACGAAATACGAAACGGGAAAAATCACCGGTAATACACTCTATACTCCATCTATCGACGAAAATCACACACTCGACTATACACCTTGTTTTTACGACGCGGTGTACAAAATATGGTCGTACGATCACCGTTTCGCTCGACCAACTATCTACGATCAACGACTATACGCTAGAGCAGCAGTTAGTGGCGACAACCAGCGAGGTAACTGCGGGGGCACGTGGCCGTCACGTCGTCGGCGTCGCGGTGCGCACCTACGTCGCGGACCAGCACACCTCGTCTCCCGCCCATCCTGCCGGCCTTCTTCTCCTTCTGCAAACACTCTCCGCCGACTCCCGCGGGAACTTTTAGCATTCCGAACTCAGTCGCCGCTAGGCGACCCAAACACCAAGCCCGCGCGACCACGCTGCTTCCCAACTGGATGGCCGTGTTTCAGCATAGTCCGTCACGCTCTCGAGTCCAGTCGTTTTATGTTCCTTTTACACTAGGAGAGCTCCGATTCTTCTATTGCGTCGATTCCGAAAACGAATCAAACTTGCGGCCAACAGACTCTATCCGATAACGTATAGACTGCAATACTCTCTCAGTTACTTCTCAATGCAAAAAACCAGAGAGAGATAAATAATACGAGAAAGACGAACGCAGTTCGAATGAACTATGTACATATCGCGAGACGATCACTGAACACTCGAGTCACCGTGCGCGCGATCCACACCAAAGAAACAGACAGAAGAGAGGAAAAGAGAGAGAGAGGACACGAACGCGGGACAACGCGCGTTGCGTGTCACAAAGCAACAAACAACACCGTCCACGAACAGTTGTGTACTGCACGAGAGCAAGAGCGTTACTGCGGAGCGGCAGGCTCCGTGGCGTTGCTGTCGCATTCGAGCTTTCGAGGACAGAGCGGCATGCTGGGGGGGAGAGAGCCACGCGAGGATACGAGGTGGGGGAAGCTGAACCGAAGCCACGGCGAAAGGAACGTCGGAAGGGAGCAGTCTCACGCACGGATGGAATGGTGGGGAGCCACGTGAGCGCCCGATGCCCGGTGTCCACGCAACCGACGTGGGACTTGCCTTACCTTGCGTTACCGCGCCATACCATGCCTTCCTTACCGAGCCGTGCCACCCTTGCCAGAGAACGCTCTGATTTTTCGTTCCTCGCGTATTCACCTTACGGGCGTACTATTGCCCGTCGTTAACTCATTAAACGTACAATGCGGCGTCGGAACACGTATCGAGAAGGAAGAGACCCATCGGTAACGACACGAGCTTTTTAAATATTTTCCAACGATCTATCGCGTGGTCCAACTAGTTTTTAAGCATTCAAATGTCCAAAGCGACATGACGTAAAGATGAATATTATATAAAAATTATTCGAGGAATTTAAATAAATTTTCTACGAGTAGTCGTAGAATGAAAATGATGTAGAAGTGTGGTATTCGAATTTGTTTGCTAAATGGTTGGTCAGGTGGTAGTAGGAGGTCGTCTCTTTATCGAAGTTTACTAGAAAGCAGTTTCACTTTCGTGTGATCAGAAGGAACCTGAGGGCCCTAGAGGAACCGATGTAGGATTCATTTCACTAAGATCACAGAAGCTCAGAAATCCGATTCATCGGGTTCGGGGTCAAGTTGAACGCATTTGTACGGCGTGATGAGGAAGAATGGTCTACCACCTTGACGCGCAGCACGTGCGAAAACGATCATCGCCCTGCACGAATACAACTTCCAGTTTCTTTTTCTTCTTTTTTTTTTTTTTTTCAAACCCTGTCACAAATTTTCTTATAGAAACGCTTCTTTTACGAAAAAAGAAACCGATATTTTTCTCTAAAAGAGTACACAAAAATTCAATTATTAGAATTTTATTGTTGAAAAAAAACTTTCTCCTGTTATTTTGGTGGAAATTTGTTAATTCAGTTGTAGATAAGGTAAAATTGGTCAAACGAGGTCAGTGGAAGTCGAACAAAACGAGAGAATAGGTGTCGTTAGTTTCCTCCAGAAATTGTTATATTACATGCAGGAAAATCCAATTGGATTCTCAATGATGGAAAAAAATAAATCTCAAGGAAAACTTTATTATTTTCTGTTAAACAATGGAGGATACCTGGAATTTCCAACGTTTTGTAAACGGTTTGCCTCTAGCCCCTGCCACTCGGACAATAATACCTCTTGTCTCAAGCTCTACCTGCGTGGTAAGTACCGAGTTACCTGAGTCTCTATCCTATTCCTTAGGTCGCGGTTAGGGCTTTTTTATCAGCTTAGTACCATTTCGGACCTATTCTTCCTGCTCAAAATAATTCGGTATAGGCCTTCAGCTCCAAAAAAATAAATATCAACATGCTATAACCATAAATGCCTTAACAACCCCAAAGAGAAAGTAGGAAGCATTAGTTTCGTGTTACTATTTTACACGATGATGAATTCTAACAGATTAAACAGCGTGTTTCTTCTTGCTTTAGTTAATCAAGTTCTTTGTAGGAAATTTCTCCATTTCTTTTATTTTTTTCTTGTTGTGCCCACCCAATTAAAATTGCCATTATTTACAAATTTGACGATACCTCTCTTTATATTGTATTGGACCGAATAATATAACAAACTCGTTAATATCGTTTCAAAGGATATTTAAAAAGATTATTCAAAGTATTTAAAGATACATGAATTTTTTTATTAAACGTATGTATATGTAAAGAAAATGAAGGAATAAATTATTCCTTGATTATAAACAGATTTTATACGAAAGTATTTAATGTACACTTTTAAGCAAACGTCGATCTTCTAAATGTAGCAGCTAAGTTTTAAATAATCCAGGGAACGTACTATGCACTTGAATAGCAACTAGAGTCTCAAGCATTACTAAACTGGAAAAACCATCGAGTTCATCCTTTGAAGAACAGTTTTTCTAGTGTTCGACTACATTCTTGACGGAGTTCCAATGAAATTTTCTATCGTGGGTGGTTTCTGGTTTACGCACCGTGCCACGACCTTCTGCTATTGAATATCCGTACAGAAAAGGAGAGAGTCCAGTTCTTGGATACGCTACCAGGAATTCCCAGAGACCATTAATCTGCTCTCTGCGACACCCAAGGCCCCGTTTCCTTCCCCCTTTTTCCAGCCCCCTTTTCGACCAGGTAGACGTGGCCAGACTCGGGCCAAACCATTGTCCAAGACATGTCAGGTTGTTGCACCGATTGAAAACCTCTGTCACAGCCGGAAGCGATTGCGATTAGCCTCTTCAGAAGGAGCTAATTATAGCAGGGGTTGATTGTCACGTGAAGTCATGATAGAAATAATAAATTCTTCGTTTCGTTTGTAAAAGCCACATGTTTTCATTTAGAAATATCCCAATAAAACATCTGCCGTTTTCACGAAACGTAAGCGGACTGTTTGGTTCGTAAAGCCATTAAGATTACTAAGGTAGGAAGGATAATTTAACTTTATTACAGGAGTTTAAGTCGTTCCTACAGTAAACATGTTTTCAAATTTCTAAATTTTGCCATCATTCGAATATACCAAGGTAACACCAAACTCACAAGCTGCACAATAGACTCAGATTGGTAGAAATCTATAAGATTCGAGAAAAGGAAGAGAATCGCGGATCTAGTCACACAGTGGCCTAGAAAAATTACTGATTCGACGGGAAGATGAGTGAAACTTCGGAACGTGAGCTTTCATATGGCAGGTACAGAGGTGGCAGGGTCCTCGACGTGGAATCCTCAGGTGACTCGTCGAAAGTTGGACGTCGAAGCCGGAGGGTCTCGAAGGCAAGGAGGCAGCGAAAGCAGGCGAGCAGACCGACGGGCGTCGCGCAAGAAGGAACAATTAGAGGCCAAATAAAGACGAAGAAGCGAGTCACAGTCGAGCGGGTTCGCAACGAGCGTGTGTGTGATTTCGGTCACGCCGCGCGCCTGTACGTTGACCCCTGGAGAAAGAGAGGAGAGAGAACGGAAAAAACGAAGAAACACAGGGGCAGACAGCTGAAAAAGGGAGAGAAAAAGATCGACCGAACACAGCGGAGGGGAAGAAGAGAGGTGAATGGGGGAGGGGGAGTGAACGAGGAGAGCATTTGCTCACCGTTCGTTCGTTCGTTCGTTCCTTCGTTCTTTCTTCCTCTGCGCGAGAGAGGGTTCCTCGACTTGCCTTCTCGGTTCGAACTCGCTGCTCGTTGCCACCACGAACAGAGAGGGAAGAAGAGAGAAAGAGAGAGAAAGAAAAAGACCTGAACGAACCAAGGGGGACAGGGGCACGACCAGCGTGCAACCAACAGAGACGTCGTCACGAAGGAACGATAGGAAGACAGAGGTAGCCGGAGGAACGTTCAGGAGGCTGAGAACTCACTCCAAGAGACTGATCAACCGACGTACACACAGGTTCACCGCGAGTTAATCGTGCCCACCGTTCGATCATGCGAGCTGGAGACCGCCAAAAACTGCCCCCTGGCTCTATCTTCTCGTAGCCAACAAAATTTTTGATGTTCAGGGTGCTGATCTAGAGTCTAGAGAAGCTGAAGTTGAAGTTGTGGATCAGGAAAGAGGGTGAGCTTTGTGGTGGTACTACTAGACGTACTTCTTCCTGAGGAGGAGTTGCAGAAGAGTTGTCGCGAATGCAGAAACCGGGATGCAGATTTAGACTTTGGTTACCGTGGATGCATACATACATAAATTCTTCTGACGACTGCAATTTATAAGAATCTATGTACATATTTGATTGATTTCGCGTATTCCATGTAGAGCGAGGTATTTGCGATGTTTGAACTAATCGAGAAATACGAAAAAAGCTAGTTTCGCTGGATTGATAATAATCATGGACCGAGTTGTTGAACGTATCGAAAGTAGCAAAAGGGAAGGAGCAGAAGTGGCTTCTTTAAAGTAGAGTATCCTGTCGCGGCCGATAAGTAATCTTGTACCGGAACACTGGAGGCGTGGATACGAGCCCTTTAAGAGCGGTTCATGTGTATTCGACATGCGTATTACGCGTGCTCCCCGGGATTTGTCACGCGTCGACTAAAGCCGCTTTCACAATACGACGGCGCAAGATTCCAGTTCACGAAAACCAGTCCTTGGCTTGCTGCTCGTATTTACTAAACGGTAGGATGAGTTCAGAGCCTAAACGAAATAAAGTCCGGTGACAATTCTCTGTTAAATGGACCAAAATACCATTCTCCTTAAAATGGTGTTAATCTTTAACACAGTTTCATCGACTTTGTCAAGACACGACTGTCAAGGTTTTCTCGTTTCAATTACCCACGACAAATTTGTCTTTTACTCGAACCCTTGAAGAGAGGCTCGAAACGACCCCAAAAACCCAATTAATCTGCAAAGGAGAGGGAACAACTAGGTGAGTAATGAAGCCAGTCACCTGTAGATCCGTAAACGCCTTAGTAGCCCAACATCATTGAGCAAACAAGCATCGCACCCTTGTACGAAGGCTCCTGAAGTACTCTAAGCTCGATATACTTAGCGGTTACCCAATCAACCTCAATCTAACCCGTAGCTATCTACCAACTCCTTCGTGACATCGGTGAACGGATCTCATTGAATTTGACCCAACTTCGGATTCTACTCGAATACGGATCTCGTTACAGATTCGAAATTACTTCTTTGCGTACGTTCGCCCCCCTATCCCTCTATCGTCAATGTCTTACAGCTTTTCTACTACAGTAGAACTCTATTTGTGGCCATGAAGTTTTTAGTTAATGCCCGACAACATCGATTCCTGCTCACTGACTTTGATAATCTGAACGTGAATTCTTATTCTACGAAAAATCGATAGTGACTCCGTTTATCTGAACTTGCAGAAAGACAAATAGTTCGTCTCGAATAATTTGACTTTCAAAAGAGATTGTAGATGAGCGCGATAAAACAGGGTAAAGAGTGTTAGTTTCATTCTCTGGACCAAAAAGGTAACCGCAGAGGAATAAGAAGGAAGAAGAAAGAATACAATGTAGAAAGTTGTTTACGGGCAAATATCGAGGGGAAAACGGTTCGTCGCCGAGGATTAAGGGGCAATCTTTAGGGGTCATCTAATTATGCGGTAAAACAGCGTTAATTCGCGGTTAATTTCTTAACGAGATAACTTGCTGGCAAGGCAAAGGGTGGCGCGCGGTCGCGTTGGAGCCTCTAATGGCTCCGCGTGGCTACGTCCGGCTAAATAAAAAACGACTAAAGCGAGAAAGGGAGAGAGAGAGGGAGAGAGAGAGAGAGAGAGAGAGAGAGAGAAAGTAGGGAAGGAAAAACCAGGTGGATAGGGGGTGAGTGAAAAAAGAAACGGCGGGAGCGGTGTGTTAATTAATTGGCGCGTAATTAAAAGCCGCAGCGACACGCCGTAGTTAGACTGTCCCCCTCTATCCACAGAGTCGATACACTTCAAAGAATCCGTGACGCTGAAAGATATCGGTTTAGCAGGCGCTACCCTGCGACAAGTAGACTCTTCTCATCGTGACACAGAACGCGAAACCGACCGCGTGAAAAATCAGAGTAATTACAAGAGAGCCGAGGGATGATCGAGTGGACGGATCAAACGTCGAGCGGATCATCGAAAGATTTGGCGCTGACGAGAGACACTCGACACTTTTCATCGAGCGTCCCTCTTTTGCGGACAGTTTCCCATCTATGATATTCCTTCTACAGTACCACAGAGAAGTGTCGAAAAAGTGGATAAGGAAAATTGGAAATCGGTCACACGTATTTTTCAATCTTTGTGGAAAACTTTTTTCTTTCATGTATCATATAACAACAAAAAATATATTATCTTAGCTTATCTGAGATATTTTCTCGTTTTTATTATTTCCCTTTGCTGTACATTTAAAAGTGGATGATCAGTAATCACAATATACGAACGCAATAATCTCACAATACATTACACAAGTTTCATTGCTCTGTGCAAAGTTCGAACTTGATTCTTGTGATGTTGAAACATAGTCGACTCAAACAACTCTACCTTACTAGACGTGGTGAGCTTTATTCATTTACAACAATCAGAACCCTATTCCTCTATTATTTGGCGATATTTCATAATCAACGGTGCAATTGAAAATTCGCTAAAAACAAATTAATTAACGTCCATGTACACGACATCCCTCATTTGGTCGGTACGTTAGCAGCAATTTAATCTTACAAAATCAATAACATCGGCAGACGCGAGTATAAAGTTACTTTTCGATTGGTCGTGAACACGGTGATTCTCTTCTTTTAGTCGAGTGGCCTCGGGAACCGCGATTATTCGCGACAGGTACAAAAGAGGACAGGTACGAGGAACCGGGGGTGAGCAGGCGAGTTCTTTTTATCAAACGCATTCATCCCCAGACTCGCGTTCGTTGTTTCTTCCACATCGACGCCCATCGAAATAATCGATGTAATCCGCACGTCGTCGCTGGGAAAAGCCACGTGACAAAGCGGGAAACCGCGTCAAATGTAAAAATCAAAATAATTAAATGTCGCAATGATGTTACACCGTCGTTCCACTGGGTCCTCGAGACGATACTCTGAAGCGCTCTCTCCACGGAGATCATTAAAAGGACGGGCTTCGCGAAGACCACTCAACGAGGCACAGGTGAGGAATTTTTTATCATAAATATACCAGATATTCGTCGTCCCACGCTCGAGATCCGTCGTTCGAGATCGCCCACGAATTAATAGAGTAGAAATTTCCAAGCCGGATTTTTCGGAACAGCAATTACGCGAATCGAAAAAATATTTATGAAAAAACATCTTTCACATGGAGGTTTGAGAATCATAAATAGTAGTAATGTACATTGTAAAGTATCTGTTCTGTATTGCTACAAAATGTATTATATGCTCTCAAAACAGGAAAAGAATAAAATTATAACTTGATTATTTATGAAATTAAAGGGATGATACTTTCAACAGTTGAAACGTATGGCTAAATATATGTTCAAGATTGCTTTCATACTGTATACTAATTCTGTACTAAATATGTTTTTTGTTAAATAAATATGTTTGCAGTAGATGTAGATATTTCTAGATGTAGATATTAACTTCTATATATATTTTCAGATTGATTTCAAATTTTACCGATATAATTACAATTTCAGATGAGTTTCGAATTTTATTAAAATATTACTAGTACGAGCCAATCAGAAGCAATATCGATTAATTCCATAATTTGGAAAGTAGAAAAAATGGTGATGTTACGAATTAAAATTATTTAAAATTCATCTTAGAATTTACTTGTTTAATAAAATTGAAAAATTTATTAAAAAATCAGTCGATGTGTTTGATTCTTGAGAGATTCGTTGTTAGACTGTGAGATTGAAGAAAACGAAATATTCGCGCCGTTACCATTGTACATTCGTTCGCAATCGAATTGAAGTTGGAAAAATCGAAAAATTGCAAGCTTCAATCCAACTTTTCTCCGTGCGTAATTGGTCATTTAGCGTTCCCTTTATGATAAGCGGATTGCAAAAGCCCGAATAAAAATTAGCTTGAAAACATGAAACTCAAAATTGATCGTATTTCGCTTTTATCGCGGCCGTTACTTATTCCTTTTGTTTTCCGCTTTTGCTCAGGTACTGTTTTAACGAGACTCGGACGCCGTTCCTTCGCGACACAGAAAATGAAAATAAATTTCGTAGATGATATCTTGAATTATTCCGCGGCACGAGAGAGACCACCGTTCACATTGTTGCTCGATCATCGTGCATAAATCTCTGGTATTATTAAAACGCGACGTTCTCGATTCTTTTTAGTCGCGAAAACTTACAACAAACCGGGAGACCAATGGAAAGAAACGATTTTAGAATGTTTCGCGTACAATGTGACTATGTTTCGTCATCAACCGGTGACGATCAACGGGGCTAACTAACTAGATGTAATTAAATGCGGTACAATTAGAAAACATGGTAGTCAGGATAGAGGAACGAGAAAAGTCGTGGAGAAGATGACTTAGTGGCTCGTAAAAACTTCTAGCCACTTTCGAAGTCAGTCGGGAATAATCTTGTGACCATAAGTAGAACGAAAAGCAAGAGAAGAACTTTGCGTGGTAGAATCTTCGATCACTCGTATTTTTCATTTCCATGTTTATTTTTTCTCTCCGGCTATTCCACAGGAATCGCGTAACTAATAGATACGACGCGTATTATGAATCCTACATATATCTATACTCTGTGGACCAAAATGTGAACCATCGCAATAATCAATTTTTCAGAGAAATATTGTCTATGCCAAGAGTAGAAGAGCCGGAATTTAGAATACTTTGAAATATACTAAAGTATAATTAAAGAAAAAATATAAAAAATTTTCTTTGAGTGCTAGAGAGCGTTTAGAAGATGGCATGATTGCAACGAACATAAACCATTCGTGAAAAGCTTCTGACTGCTAATCACCAATTACAAGTTTATTTAGAATATTCATGCGGAAGAATGTTTATCCCACATCAATTTTCCCTTGAGGCGTATATATTTCTTTGAACTTTTATACCCGATATATACTTTAGAAAGTCGTAAATCAGGGTGGGAAAAAAATCGAGGGGAAGCAATCAATTAATAAATCTCTCGAATTTGCATGTGAAGGTCGGGGTTCGTTTCGCGATATTCGCGTTTCAGAACTGAGACTCGTTTTGGAAACATCGAACGGGAACAGTTTGAGGGAATTGGTTGAAATTCTGTATCTTCGTTTGATCGCTACGCATCGCTTTGCCGACGAGACTATTAGCAGCCAGGATTCGAAGCCCTCCAGTTATATCAAAACGCACACTTTTCTCCCCTTTTTCCGCGAACAAATCCTACCGGTTGTATTTAAACACTTCTATGGGATCGTTCGGTCGATACGATGTAATGAATGTAATGTTAAAATACGTATTTAACACAGAATGCATTAATAAATTATTTGCTTAATACGAGCATCATAAATCACATCCTATCCGCATCTATAAATCCTTCTCTTGCAACTTTATTAAAAAGAAACCCATTAGTTACATAATCTCTATACAACGACAGCATCTTTCGTGTGACACATCCCCCGCTAGGACATAGAAATGATTCGTCTGGTTCGCGAGGGAGAACCTCTTACCATTTCGAATCCTGCATTGAGAACCACTGGCTACGCTCGGTCGAGTGTAGCGAGAGGGTGAGGAAGGAAGGAAGGTGTGGGTAAGGGAGGGTAGACCAAGAGAGCGAGCGAGCGAGCGAGCGAGAGAGAAAGAGAGAGAGAGAGAGAGAGAGAGAGAGAGAGAGAGAGAAAGAGAGAAGGAGAAATAGAGAGAAGGGTGTGTTGGATGGAGTAAGAGGGGGGCAGAGGTTGGTGCCAGGGTAGGTTTTGATCAATATCTCGCCCCCACCCCACACCACCACCCTTCGTGACGGTACACCATGCCCCCACCAGAACCCCATCACCCGACCACCATGAATAACTAAGACCATATAGCGGCCTGCAGATTAAATACATCGTGGTACCATACGATCAAACCACCCTCAACCAAACCCACCCCCACGAGCCCACCGCCTTCACCGCCGCTGCTACGACGACCGCCGCCACCCTTCTCGCCCTTTCACCCAACCCCTCCTCCCTCCCCCTGCGAAACCACCCTCAACCCCCGCACCCCGGCCCTGCGACCCTCCTCTTTAACAGCTACCACCGCTTTCAGCGTCGTCGACCATCGTGTTCCCGTAAGAACGACTGATTTGCCGCGCCACCGAACCGAAAGGGGTGGCCGTGGATGGAGAGAAGGACGACGCGGAGAGCACAGGGTGTGGTGGGTGCACCGTACGTGTGCGCCGCTACGGAAACCCCTTTTCCTCCGCATTCCGATCTCTCGCGTTTTCCCACGGGACTTTGCCCGTGCAAACGTACGTGCAAGGACAACGTCCCCCCGGAGACCGTTTTGCGACACCACCGATCACCAATGCTACTCGCGGCCCGGAAAAAAACACCGGACGACCTGTCGACTGATGCGTGCGTTGCGTGTCTTTGCTTCGATGATCGTCTCTCCTCTAAAGTATAGCGTGAGAGAGTCGAATTCGGGAATAATTTCGACGCGCCTCGAATATAATTGTCTCGATCTAAGGGATTTGCGGCGATCGCTAATAAATTGGTGACTTAAGAGAAGATGCAGCGATATAATGTGGACGATTCACTTTTTCCTCTCTATTCCAAAGTATAGCGTACAAAGGTTTATGAAGTCCTTTGATTCGCATAGAGGACTGTTTTGCCCACGTTTTGGATATAATCGCCTGCATCTATGGGATTTGCGCTGATTGCTTAGATCGACGATCGTGCAAGGTACAGAATGAAATATTACAGCCAACATGTAATTTGTATAAGAAGTAAATGAAATACCTCGAATACCTTTTAATTCTGTAAATTGCAAATTTTTCAAGGTGGATTGAAAGCAGTCACCGGTTAAAAATAATTGTCCGTATTTCAGAATAATCAAGGCAGGGCGCACAGGGGCCGGGCTCGGTGGTTTGCTATTAGGCGCTAATTTAGTTGTAAGCTATAGGGTTGTCAGGAATGAAAGGGATCCTCGGGGACGATGTTCATCCTGATGGAGGTACGCTGCTCCTCCAGTTTCTTTAAGAAACGTATTAAAAGGGGATGAAACGGTCGAGCCACCGTTCAGTATTTCTTGAAATTTGATCTTCGACGTCTCCATTGATGATAAACCCTTTGTGCAAAAGTCACCACCACGGACTTCTCCGATTTTTATGCTTTAGAAATGCCTAACGTCTTTATTTCTGCTCCTGATGCAATAGAGTAACGTTTCTAACTTTAAAAAAAAAAAGTTACAAAATAAGCCACCGATAAGTATACTTGTCCTAGTGCTTGCGCATAAATCGCGCATAAACAATACGCGCTAGATATTAGCATTTCGATGAACGACACGAGCTACAATAGCGTTAATTACCGCTGGCCGATATGCTTTTTACTATAATGCTTTATGCTTTACGCTATCGAGTCATGTCGTCTCTCGTGTTCCTGTGTGACGTCGATGTCGCCACTTGTGATACGCAGACCTCTTCGTTATCCGCACGGCGGCCTCATGCGTTAAGTGATAACACCGTTTATTATCATCTTCGTAACTAATGCTCCGTAGTTAACCGTCTAATCAGTGCGGTGAGTATCGCGCCATTAGAGGACATTTTACATCGTCCGCGCCATCTGTTATATGTCTTTTCGACGCCACATCCTTATCGGTGATCTTACACGAAGGGGTAAATAACTATGCATAAAATCACACGTCTAAAAAATAACGACCATGTAAAAGTGTTTGGTTGTAAATAATTCTTCCTTTTTTATGCTCGTCATTTTTTTCCACGCTTCGTAAATTCTAATCTGATCATATGGCAGCGGCGTCACGCTTTACACGCAGAATTCTGATGGGACCCCAAAGTTGCTACTAATTTCTGATGGAAACTCACGGTGTCGAAACTTAACCAATTACGTATTAATCGGATCAGCGGACTTTATCGCGCGTAAAACTTTTCCTCGCCGGAGGTGGGGGTAATCAACAGTTTCGTCGAGTGGGACGATTAGGTGTGGATAGTTGTGGACACTTTAGTATAGTACTAGATACAGAAAGAGTCGAATATGCGTTACTATATATCCGCGATTTTATCGTTGGTAATTTATTCAACGGGGAACTTTCGTAGCCTCTTAATTCTTACGAGTGATGAAAAGGGTAAAAAAGGTAAAGGGGCAGACGACAACGCGTGAACATCGGCGCGTCCAGTTCTCGGATGGATTCGAATTCACAACCACGTCGGTTTCCAGGCGTCGATCGCTAGGATTTCTAAGCTTACCCTCGCAGATTAGATTGTACACTCTGTTATTGGAATACTTGTTATGTACTTACTCCCGGAAGTATTCAGCAACCAAGGGGGAGATAGAACGAATAATTCGACTATAGATAAATGTTCCACTCTACATAGTCTCGGAACTATCGAAAAATCGATGAAGCGGGAGTTCGATCTCGCGGAACACAAGAACCAGCGAAACTTCAAAAGCGATCGTTTGTTGTTAGTTGCAGATTAGCAAACAGGTTTCTCCCTGACGGACCATCCTTCGGCCGGATTTCTGTTTATACCAAGTACAGCCGTGCAAGAAAGGAATTGCCGGATTCGATCAAACTTGCCACGTTTTGATCGATTAATCCAACACATGTCTTTAGAATCTCTTCCTTCGCCTTCGTGTGCTTTCCATTTCCCTCTTCGAGCGATCGTCGAGTTTCACGGCATCGTTTCACAGCCGTGTCCAGGAAGCAGTCATTTGTATAAACAGCTACGTCATCGCGGTGCCGGGTTCAGCCAGTGTCGACGTTTCAAAAATATCACTATGGATGCTGCGAGCATTTACTACGTTTACATGCTTCGGTTCGAAGGCTTAACCGGTTAAGACACGACAGTCGAAGGATTCGATTCTAACTCCGACTAGCGTCTCTACGCCAATTGCGTGCAGACGCGCGCGACGCAAAATCCCTAGATAATCCGTTCCCTTTGGGACATCTTTAGAATCATATAGATACCTTGCATCTTCGAATATTAATTTCGATAACGCACGAGCTCCGAACCTGTGCCTAATTTACGAAGGTTTGGTAACATTGACGAGAACCTAATGTATTAGTTAAGTTGAATAGAATTTAAACTGGAAACAGAGGTTAACTTTCGAGTTACTTTGTTGTCTCTGTTAAGTTCGAGTTTGGAAGCGTTCTCCGGGTTGCATTTGGTACCGATTGAGACAGGTCGCCGGTGGCCGTCGACCAGTGACCAAAAGTGATCCATCGCTTTAAGGTTGAGCCCAGGTTCGTTGGTTCGCGGCTACGCCGTTGCTACTCAGGATTCCAGTTCTCCTCCGGCCTCCCCTCAGCCCCCGTTCGTTCCAGCTCGGATCCCCGCACCCTCCGGCAACCCAACCCAACGCGCCAGGAACCTGTTCCGCCCTTCCTCTCTCTCTTGTCGTTGTCTTGCTCCGTCCTTCTCTTCCTCCCTTCTTTCCTACTCTGCAACATCGTCCTCTCTCCTTCTATTCTACACCTCTCTTCTCACCCTCCCTTTCTCGTGTTCGTATTCTCTGTCTCTCGTGCGCACACTAGCGTCGGGCTGCTGCACGTCTACAACCGTAGATATTACTGTTGCTTGTGGAACGAAGAGAACACGAATGATAGAGGAGGATGACAAATACGGCGAGGAAAGGATAGAAAAGGAGAGACAGTGCAGCAAGCAGGAGAGAGACAAAGATCCGTGCACGTGCGTACGTAGGAGAGAGAGGGCAAAAGCGGGTTGAAGTGGAAGAAAGAGAGCAGATTAGGAGCGAACAGAGGAGAAAGAAACTCCGTGCACGCGCTGCCATTGTTTGCAGCGTGTGTCTCTCTAGCATTCTCTCTCTCTCCTCTCTTTCTCTTTCTCTCTGCGTTGCTTCACTCTTTCTTTCTGCTTTTTCTCTGTTCCCCGCCTCTGCGCTCTTTTCTTTCCTTTTTTTCTTCTTTTTTTCTACCGGTTCGCTCTTGCTCTTGTTCCCTCTCGCAGCCCGACTCTCCGCCGCTGCATGCAGGTCCTTTTTTTCAGGTTGCTACAATTTTTGCCTATCGGTGCACCGCGACTCGTGGGCTCTCGCGGCGATGAGTAGTGTAAAAAGGACGGAGAAGGTGGAACGACACCAGGCACAGGAGGTGGAAAACTCGACAGAGGATGCAAGGTTACTGGAAGAAGGACGTAACTGGGCCGATGATCCTGCCACGGAGAGGGAGAGACACTCTCCTCGACCTTTCTTTTCAGACGCTGCGCTTTTTGTCTCGAACAAACGTGTCTCCTCTCTCATACCTCTCCACCACCGTTTCTTCCTCTGTGCTCCATCGTTTAGTCTCTCTCTCTCTCTCTCTCTCTCCCTCTCCTCTTCCCTTCTGCGCGCTTCTCTTCCTAACACCACGGGAGATCGAGGAGACGTTACCAGGACGATGATCTCCGCGAGAACGCGTTTCCCGCGCAATCGACCACACGCTTTCGGCGGGAAATTCAAAACGTCGATCATTCTTGCTTCGAACTTGACGCTCTGACTTACGTATTCTCCATATTTAAGAATTTACTAAACTTCGAGTATCCCTCGGGTGGACATATACGCAAATACAATATAAACACGCAACCAAAGACTGACAAAACGAATTTCTGCTTCCTCGATCGAGCTGGAGGAGGAGAAACGTGGATCTTTCGAGCGTACGACTTCTAAACCAGTTTCCACGTCGTACCGTTCCCCGCGCATGGTAGAAACGCTTCTTCTTTTCTAAGACAAGACCTTTTTGCGCGTCCAACAGAACGAAAAAGAAATCGAGAAGACAAGAGGAAGAAGAAGCAGAGAAGCAGCGAGAAAAGATAAGAAGGAGAAGAAGATGGAGCCGATGGATGGAGGAGGATGAGGAGAAGAGTAGACGCGGCCGGAGACACTCGGACACTCGTTTTTTATGTCGCCTTTCAAACAGGTTTTACATTCGGCCAATATTGTCGTAGTAAAGTGTTCTTGTTTACCGTGTCGATAAGCTTGTCGCGTATCTTTTAAGCGGGTGCGCTTGTTGGGTGCCAATAGGCGCAGACAACGCACGAGGGAAGGAAGGAGGCATACTCGCTCCCTCAGTCTGTCCCTTTTCTTCTTTCGCCGTGTATTTGAGAGGTGGCGCGCGGGAGGCAGAGCGTCGAACGCTACTGTCCCGAACCCTAGTCACGGGGTTGAGCCTTAGTTCCTCGGACGAGGAACAGGGGAGAAACCGATAAAGAGGAAGCCGGAGCAAAAGCAAAAACGAGGCAGAAGACGCAGGCAAGAAAAAGGAAAAGAGGACGCGAAAGAAAAAGAAAAGAACATGCAGAAAGAAGGGAAAGAAGAAAAGTAGTAGGGTCTACATTTCAGATACTCTATGCCGTTCTCTGCAATTTTTCCCCCCTCTTCCCTCTCCTTCAATTGTCTTCCTTCTTCCTCTGGCTAGGTTCTAGTTCTTCTCTTCTTTCTTTTTTTCTTTTTGATGTAGTATAGTTCTTTTTTCGTCCATCGCTACCATCCAAGTATTTTTCTTCTACGAATCCTCGTCGCCTCTTGCCGTAACCCTTCTTTCTCTCCGTCCAATCCGAGGAACGTTGCGTCATTCGTCGAGAGTACCCGTTAACGGAACGAGTCAACACTTGTTAGTGTAACAACACGATTAATATGTAAACTCGCGCACGCGAAATTGCCTGTCTATAGGAACTAGGCTGAAACGGCGGTAAAAGTAGTCGCGTGCGAGTTGGACAAAAGTTTTGCGCTATTGTAAACGACACCGAATCTATTACATGATCAGATACTGTTATCCGAGTCACTTAGGCTTTAACGTCTTAAAATTCATTCTTGAATTTTACACAGAAAAATTCAACCTGTACATTACGAAATATTATTTGGCAAATTATGTACTAGGCTTGTTACTTACAATTAGCTTGAAATAAATACTACTAAAATAATCCTATACTTTATGCTAATTCGATTTACTCCGAGACATTTTTGAGATTATACGGCAATTTTTTCTAACAGTCCCACGTTAATTTGAATAATGGAAAGTAGAATGTCGAGTTGGTTCGATCTCGCAAATGCAAATAGATCGATAGATCGATGTAACAGGCGCGTAAACATGTGCACGGGCATAAGTCTAGCCGCAACGGTGGTGAACAGAGATCGCTTTCTGCGCCGAATTCCCCGTAAAGCTAGACCACAGATATCGGAGGAATTGGAAACTCGTCAATGGCGTTCCAGTCGGAATGTTACTTTCGTCAAAAGTGGAAGAATACAACCAGCCTGGGGGTACATTCTAAAGCTCTTACAGGGGTGAGGATCAGTTGAAACGCCCTATTACCAGAAACTAATAACCAACCGGAGCTATTTTTAAAGCTGATCGAAACGGATATCGATGATAGGAAAACTCATATCTGCATGCTATTCGTATGATTAAGAGAGCATAAAGTTCTCCAACATTTATCATTCGTAACATGATTATTTACAAGTATACGCTTATGTAAGTTTCAATTACAAATAGATTAAAGTTGACTGGAAATTATTTATACGCAAGAATTATCTATGTTGAAAAATGAGCAAGTCGATCAATTTTCTTATCGTTACTGAGAAACGAGAAATATTTTCTTTCTATACAACAATTCGATATAAAATCCATTACACAGGACAATCTAAGGAAACGTAAATCAGTGCGCGAAATACTAACTTAATAGAAACTCCTAAATTACATTAGTAACTGTAATCGTAACTTTTCATTCGTTTCAGTCAGTACAATTACACGCATATATTACTAAACCAAACCCCGTCAGCATTCCCTCCTATAAAAAGTAAACCTAACTTGTATACGAAAAAGAAAGCATAATTAAAGCGCAACAGAGTTTTCTCCAAAAAATTGGGATCTAGAAGTTCATAAATTCCTAGGCGTAGAATATTTGCGATATGAAGTAACTTCCTCCGTTTTCATCGCCAAAGAAGAATGAAAGTAATAACAAGTGGGAGAAGGAAAAATTCAATGGAAGAGAATATAGTTTTTTGAAAGAAGGAAGGTCGGGATAGGAAAGAGAGGCCACCGAAACAACGGGTGGAACGATGTCAGCGGGGCAAGCACGTGAATTAAGCGACGTTGGAAATTAACCCCCTTAAGCCACCCTTTAGATTTACCCCAGGTGCTCGTCAGTGTCCGACCCTGAAACCGTGAGCGTCGTAAACTCGCTCGCTCGTTCGTTTTACTGTCGTAAGAGGACTGGCCTCTGGAATCCCGTGCGGCATTCGAACAGCAAGAATCGTGATTAAACATTAACAGGCTGCCTCCATAGGATTCTTCGGTCGGACGATCTTTGTGTCTCTGATTCCTCGCGTTCTGGGACCGTCATTAGGAACCTGCCTCCAGGAAAACTCTTCTCTTCTTTTTCTTCTTTTCTTCAATGTAGTTCGTAGAGTGGAGCCAAATCTTTATTCAGATCTTTGAAAGCTTCGTCAGATATTTGATCTCGCGACAAACGTTTTAATTAGTCCGATGACTGTTTATAAGAGATTGTGCATGTGTCTAGAAGAAACGAATTCTTTAATTCGATTTAATTCGATGTATATCATCCTACTGTGACGAGAAGAAGCTGCACGATTGCGAGTGAAAAGGGGAAGAAAAAGGAGCTGCGATTCGAAAGATGGGATCAGTAAAGACTGTCCTAACGTGCCAAAAACCAGTGACTCCGCAGATCTCGACGCAAACAATCGGTGTTACCAGCTTGCAACTCTCCCACGGCATAAAATTAGCAGAAAGAGACTTTGGCAAACAATCATCGTTGCTTTGGAGAACGAACAGCTCGAACGGGGAAAGAATGAACCAGTATTTGTCGACCAAGTTTACCGACCTTTTTCTTTTTTGCTTTTTACCTCATATTTGTTTCCTTAGCGCTGGTACAGTTATTGCGAGTGAGAAACCAAACTCTTTTAACCAGATCCATCGAACTCCTTATCATTACCTATTAGGGAAAATAATTGAAGATTTCTATCGTCGTACTCGAAGTGGACCTGTTAGTAAAACTTAGAGAGGACGAAGAGTAGTTTGGAATCGTAAAAGTGCATATTAACACACATGCTCCGCAATCAAAATATGGCTAATAATATGAAAATATCCCATCTTTGGAATTACGTATCTTTTTCAGCAAAATTTCTTCATTTTACATAATGATGTATAGATTCAGACATTTCTGTAATCTCTACGCATCATTTCACTGTTCGATCCTTGACGCGTTCAAATAGTAAAATTATAAAAGAGAAGCTTATAACCTGTAATTTCTAAACTTACCAATTATTAATTGGTAAATTATTGTATAAAAAGGGCGCAGATCGCGAAACAGAGAAGCGGATCGTGCATCCCACCGGATCCACTGATGACCTCGACTTTAAACCAGCGCAGCGTTCGGTGAAAGCGTGAGGCTTGACGGAAAGATTCGAGGGGGGCTGGTTTTGGTCGGTGGTGTCAGGAGGCACGTGCAGCAACGGAGAGCTCGAAGTAGAGGCCGAGCAGAACGAGGGAACCGCATAGTACGTTCGAAAATAGAGAGAGAGAGAGAGAGAGAGAGAGAGAGAGAGAGAGAGAGCACGTGTGTGTGTGCGTGTGTGATAAAGAAGAAGAAGAAGGAGAAGGAGGCAAAAGCGGTTTCGTGAAAATTACCAGGCCGACTACTACTATACGGCCCTGAAGAGCGCGTCATCCCCTTTAACCGGGGGATTGAATTTTTCCCCGACGTGGAGCTCCTGGCACAGGGTGCGCACGACTCCGCCGGCCTGAACCCACCCCAACTCGCCCACCACTCATCCCCCTCGGTTCCTAACAGAGAAAGAGAAAAAGGGGTGGCAGAGGGAGAAAGAGAGGGTGGCCCATCCCCTTTTCACGGACAATAATTCTCCAGTGGTCGCGGAGGGTTGCCCGTGGCAACTCTTCAGCACGGTGGAGACGAGCTGACGAGACGAGCGCGATGAAATTGTCTCCTGCTCTCGCCCACACCCCCTTCCTACATCCGTCTCTCACCCTCTTCATCTCTCTCCCTTTCTCTCTCTCTCTCTCTCTTTCTCTTCCTCTCTCTCTATGCTGCTGCTGCTGCTGCTGCTGCTGGTTGTACGTGGTTGTAGGAGGCAAAAAATGCAAGAGCAAGGAGGGTGGCGAGGGGACAGGCGGGAGAAAAAAATAGAGAGACGGTAAAGGAGGGAAGAGGGGAGGGCACGGGGGCGCAAAGTAACGCCGGGTGGGATGGGTTCGTTGGGAATTTCGCGTATCTTCGACACCGGGGGTGGCCGCGTTTAATCCTGCTGCCTCTATGCGAGAAGAAAGAGTCTTGCAGGGGTTGCGATTAAGAATCGGCACTACTTTGGCCAATGTTTTTTTAGTGCCGTCTTCAAAGCCGAAATATGTATTGGGAAGTACGACGCGATGCGAAATGAAAGATCGGAAGCGGAGAAAAGGGTAATTCCGCGGTCTTGTCCCTTGTTACTGAATACAATACTTGTAGAAACGTCGAGTAGTATATAATACGGATAATAATTATAATCGGCGGCAGGAATCGGAACAATGGGCCAATTGGTTACAAGTTAGGCAATTAAGTAGTATAAGTAGTAATATCCCGGCCGCTAACCGAATTTATGTTAAAACGTAAATTTCCGCCTTAGCGTAATCACTACTATTCCATTTTTGGAATTACACATTTTTTATATCGGAGGTATCTTCATTTTATATAACGTTTCAACGCACGATGTTCCATCATTTCCTTTCTTTTTCTTCTTTTTTTTCAAAGACAGAAACGCAACAGTTGCATCGGTAACATTTCTCCTAATTATACACTCGAAGCTACGTACTTATGTATCAATAGCAAGCAAGATATAAATATATTATATCGACCATGTTCCACATTGTCGATGTTATTTTGTCAAAAGCTTCTTTTCTCCGATACAATATACTTCGTAGAACGAATATGCTATCCTTCTTAGTTAAAGTTTCCAATCTATCAGTTTTTCATTTTTCAAGATACGTTGAAAGAAAGCAGGTTAATTTAGGAAACTTTCTGAAAAATTGTGTTTACGATTCTTATTCTCCTGTGTATTTTAATTCGCGCAGCTGATTACCGCGTGGCTTCTAAGCGACTCATACGCGTTTAACAAATGTCCAGTTAAAGAAGTGAAGCGCAATCTGGAAGAAAGCCAAGACGAGGGGCATGAATAGAGGTTGAATTTCGAAAAAGATGAACGAACATACAGTGTAAAAAAACGAGGTACGAGAAGGAGGAACAAAAACCTAGAAAGGAGGCAGATAAAAGGGGAGGATCTTGAAAAGGTAGCCGACGTGTTCGCTTTGACGGATCCCCGTGTCGCCTCAACGACCAAGCGGATTAGCGGCGGATCGTGTGCGTCCGGCCGTAACGAAGCGCTTCGCGAAGCGCCACGGTAGCCAGAAAGAAGCTGGTCCAGAGAAAACGGGAGCCGTGTAAGACGGGAATCGTGTATCCGGTGTATATAATTCGATCGGCGCCCGCCTAATCCAATGGAATATTTTGACACAGTGGCTCACGGCTGAGCACGCCAAGAGAAGATAGATGAAAGGGAGCCACCACATCACTGCGGTGGTATACATCCATCGACGTTGCCTCGATTCCAACCTGCTCGGTCGATCGTGTCGCGAGTTCCTGATTGCGTAGGCGCTTAACTAGTGACGCGAGAATCGAATTAATTCCGTGGGAAAAGTTCTTATAACGGTCGTCACATCGTGTGGAAATAGAAGCATTTAAAAATTAAGTTGGAAGACTAGGTCAAATCGACGATCAAGTTGTTCTAATCCCATTTAAAATCAAATTCAATCGTAATTTGTGAAATGATTTGATCAGTGAGAAGAAGGATAAAAACCTGAAAGCATATTTCAACTAAATAACAGATTCGCGCATTTACATTGATTTCGAGATGTTTGAATTCACGTTGTAATCCAGGTAGCTTGATTAATACGGATGAGGTTTCGGAATAAAGTCCTTCAGATACATACGTCGTAGTAATAACTAACGCAAGGATCGCGAATCTCCATGAATCTAATTGAGCCGATCCTGTCATCCACGATCCGCTGTATTTCTGGTCGAGATACAGCCCATTCGGAAAATAAATTCAGCGACTTGCTTGTAGACGATTAATTTGGATAGTGTTGATCATTTTGGTTTCGCGAACAACCAACTGTACTACTACTAAGCGCATTATATGTATGTATCTTGTCTTAGAGAAAAGGTTAACAACCGAGAGCAACACGATTCGGATGCAACGTAAACGTAGCTAGAAACCGATTAACCAACGAGACCCGCGGCGGAGCTCCTTAATTTACCCACAAATGATCATGCAGAAGCGAATCAGCATTGCGAGCTTCTTCCATATCCATTTCGCGTAAAGAGCTTAACGAGCGGATTACAGGGGGTACTATCGAATCGCGACAAAAGGGAGACGCGTCGTCGATTTGATATGGAACGCCCAGAGAAGCAACCTGGTACACGAGCACGCTAAACCACGTGTGCGTATATCCCATTTACTCTACACTGCGTGTGCGCGATCATCGCATATCGTTTAACGCATAGAGTTTGCGCTACCATTGACTGTTCTAACTGAACAAGTCCGTCGTATCTGTACAAACATCAATTATGACAACAACTAAATACTAAATACATATCGCATTACAGTTCGCTAATGCATAGTTTTTAAACAGAGTTATAACTATGTTCATTGGGAGTACGTACAGTTGCGTATAACGAGCGACGAATTTACTAGCGAATAGAGAGCACTGTTCGATTTCTAGACGATTCATCAAAGGATTTACGCAAATCCGTATCTGTTCTGCTTTCGAATTATTGGCGAGCTACAACGTGGATACGTTCATATTATAATCTTTTTCAGCGCCTTAAATATTGATAATATGCTTCGTGTGCTGTTCAAAAATTCATAATCAAGGAGCACATATAGCTCACTTCTAAACGCCTCACCCTGTAGACGATCTTACATGCGCGCTATGTGCGCAAGGGGTGTCTACATATTTCTGCACACACGCGAGACCGCTGTATGTAAGTACGTAGCCCAACAGTGTGAGCCACTATATATTATACGTGTGTACATATCTATATACCGAGAGATGTGGGAGAAGGAGTAGGTAAAGAGGGAGAGGGAGAGAGAAAAGGAGACAGAGGGACGGAAACACTTGGACAAAACGAGAGAGAGCCAGGGTCGAATGATCAGCCATAAACTGAGTCAGCGGAGATAGTATTGTCCTCTGCCTCCCCCGGAGCTTGCTCTCTCTTCTCTCCTCTCTCTTTCTCTCGTGCCACGAGGTCTGAACCACCCCATGATTCCACCTCGTCCGCAGACGCGACCGGGGTGCAGGCGGGAGGGGGATGAGAAGAGAAAAGGAAGAGATGACGCCATGAAACTATAGCATTCAATCGTTAACAAAACTGGAACATTCGGAGATAAGAATTCAAGTTGGAACTCGAATCCTAAGAATTCTGAGATTCTTTATGAACAATAGCATATGATATAGCTTGCGTACCATAAAGATCGAGACATTTACTAATATTTGATACAAAGCTACTTCCCATTGATCTAATTTTCTTATTTTACTGTACTTTGTTTTTGCAAATACCGGAAACATTATTAAGTATTATTCACAATGTCAATTTTTATTTTTGCTTAGACAGAAACACCATTCAGCTATCTTCATCATATTGCTTTAATTCTATTAAACTAGAATATATTTAGGTATAAGTACACGTATTAAACACGCTAGTTCTAGTATTAACGTAAAGTACTAAACGAAGTGAAATTTATTAAAGTTTTCCAATAAATGTAACTAATAGGTGTTTTAACTCACGACTGGTAGTATATGTGAATAGCGATACATTGCATGTGATGGTTAAAATTGAGATCGACGAGTTGCAGAGGCCTTTTATGAATTTCTAAGATATTTTTGTTATTTCTAATAGACATTCTGTTACAACTTTTTCGAAAGTAATTTAACTGTCGTTTTCCAAGTGGAATAGGAGAAAGGGAATGGGAGAACGCGAACGACATTAATTTGTTTAATTTCATCGTGTTAACGTCAGGTGTCAATAGTACGATTTCCCAACATACAATACTAAAGATTCGTATTTAAATCGGTTGTGCATAATTCATGATCGCAGCGCAAATATCGCTGCAGCTTCAGCCTTTAAGATCGTCCAAACGTGGATAGAAAATCGTGACAGGCAGACAGACGCTCATGAATTATTGCCGTACCCTGTGCACACGACCTATCTAAATTTAACGATAATAAGGCGCACCCGCATCGATGCACAGCAATGTTGCCGAAGGTTCAGCAACAAAGAACTATCCCCAATTCTCCCGTGCTTCTTTTAAACTCCTTTCATTTTCTCGCGTTGTATTACACTTTGCTATTAAAACACAATTACCTACTCTTGCAGTTGCATTTTCATTTTTACTAAATCTGCCATTATTGTAATTAATAATCCTTGAATACGCTGAACATTGCCTCCTCGTTTGTCTCATTGTCTCAAACCAAAAAGGTATTATTATTTTAAATTTTTATATGACTGAAATTGTATAAGTTTTCGCTGAATCGCCACAAATTGGTTTATATCTGAATAGACGCTACATCTGCGTCGATAACGCTCAATATATTAAATTCCAAAAACAGTTCGAATAACAGTTTCTCGATATAGAAAACGGTAATTGAACGCATCCAAGATATAAAGAATTCTATAAAGAAGGGGGGAAAAAGTGGGAATTAACCACTCTTAGAGGATGAGAAGATATTACGAAGCCGTATTACAAACGGTCAAAGACAGCTGACACCTTGGAAGTTCACCGTGGACATTTCACGGTGGAGGAACGCGTGGACGCGGCTTAAATCGATCAGCGGCCTAAGAAACACGGCTGGTGCATAGCCCGAGGGACGGTGAGCAGTGGCATGCAACAGGCCACTAGCTTCGTAGAAAGAGAAGCCCGTGTAGAAAGACTGTTTGGATCAAAGCACTTACGACGGTATTTATGCTCGCTCCTTACTCAGTCCTTTCGTCCCAGGATAAAAACGTTCCATTCATCAACCGAGTATCGCGGAAGTCAATTATCGTGCCTCGTTTCTTAATTAAAACTGGTCTTGCTACAAAGTGTAACGATAAGTGAGAAAACTTTTCACCGAGATCGTTCACGTTCTCTAGAACGGTTTTTTGATTTTCATTTGCCATTCTACTGTGTCCTTCGATCGTCTCCTCTCTTGCATTAGTTTCGATTAGTTTCTGCTGATTTTTATAAATCAATAAGAGAACGTCTTAGAACGTCTGCATTTGATTCTAACATAGAAATTTCGGAAAATTTCCTCTCCCTTCAAATATACAAATATTTGAAATAAATCGATTCGTGATAACTTTTATGATTGCGGTTTAAAATAACGAACAATAAAGAACATTCGTAGTATGTATCATGTTTTCCCTTCATAGATTAAGAAAGACAAAAATGCGATACGAACAACAATAAACGAAATACGTACACAGTGTTTGTGGAGAAGATGCTTCTCGTGAAAGCTATATTAAACATTCCTTCGTTATATTTCTAATGAAATCTTGAATTGAATTTCTTTAACGATGAACAATAAGGGTAGAAAAGAACGGTACTGATTTGTTATAATTGCCGGACATAATTTTCTTGGGTACTTCACGAAGACAGGCTTAACTCAATAACGTCGAATACATTCCGCAAAGAGAAAGAGAAGTGACATCACGAAGCGTGTCCTTTTCACCCACATTACACGTAATTGCGAAGACTAACGAAGTTTGTGGTTCGCGGTTACGATAATGTGAACTTGACAACCTTCGATAAAGGACCGATTGCTGGTATCTGTGCCGCGACGGTTCGCGGAAATCTTTTCAAAGGAACAAAAGCGACAACAAAGGGTTCCGTTTCCCTCTTTAATTCCTCGTTAACATTCCATCAAATCATTAACTCGAAATTGAGGGGAGTTTATACTTCTCTCGAATAACTCTTTTTTTCAAGTTCAAAAGCGAAAGTTACCACACTGTTGGATCGTTGGGAAAGTTTATAGTGAAACGTGAGAAAAATTTAGAGGCAATGTTTGTACAGAGAACTTAGTTTACAGAATTTTATAGTTGTATGACTTGCACCATCGCTATCTTCGCAACCGCTTTTTAAAGAAACTTTTCATATTTTAGTAATGATTTAATGAAGTTTTAGAAGCATGTAATGCGTTTAGCTTAGTGACGTTAACAAATTTGGTGAAAATTAAGATATATAACTTAAATTAGAAACAAGCAGTGTTAAATAATTTCCTTAGGTCAGATATGAAACAGAACTTGGTGTTTGAGCTGTCAGAAACTCTACCAACTTCCCGAAAGATCTAATATTTTACTCTACTCACGAAACTACGCGAATTTATTTAAAAAAAAAAAGCTAGAGTTTTAGGCTCGCGAAAACATCGAGCAGCAAAGCTAATGTAGCTGCGAGCAGGTTCGAAAGACAATCCCCAAAGGTCTCGATTGGAGGATCGCGCAATAATTTATCGAATCCGTCATAACCGCGCAATAATTTATCGTAAAATTATGCAAACCGCGTGGGCGTGGCGTTCGATCAGGGAACACTGGGAAAAAAGAAAGGAGGAACGACGAATAGGAAACCGTGTGTTCGGCTCGTCGACGCGTCTGGGACAAGCTGAAACATAACCGGCTTTACGAACCCGGTGTATTTATGTGGTTTTATAACTTGTTAGGTTACACCCACTTCTTAGTCAATAGATTTTCCACTGAATGACTCGCTACACATACATGCGTATACATAAATTCAAAAATCCTCAGGGAAAAGGACGACGGAAGAAAAAGAAGAAGAAGAAGAAGAAAAAGAAGAAGAAGAAAAGAGTGGTTGGCTTAGGGGTAAAAAGTGAAACGGAGACACACACTTTTATCGAAATTGTTCGCCGGTGAATGAAAGAATTCTTCTACCACGATTCGAAACGGTATTCGTAACTGTTGTCGTTGAGATAGAGAATATTTTTGGAGAATATAAATACCATTTATTCTCCATTCTTGTCTGCCTGTCACTCTCCTGCTCCGATCTCTTCGACTCTCCGTCCCTCTTTATTCTATACCGCCAACGCTTTCTCTGCTTCTCACACCTTTCCCTTCTCCATTCATTTTCTCCCTCCATTGTTCCTCTTACCTCTCTCGTTCTCTCCTATTCCACCCTTTTCCAATCTACACAACTCTCTTTTACTCTTTTTCTACGTGGTTCGTCTTTTTATCTTCATTGTGCTCTCCTGCGTCTTCCTTCGATTTCTCTCCCCTCAAGTTCCCTTCCCCTTATTTCGGGGATTCTTCCCTTTAATTCTTATATTGTTTTCGACCCCCACCCCCACCCCCAAATGTTTTATTCTTGCAAGATTCTGTTCGTTCTGTCATCCCACCAATGTGAGTTACATCGATCCAAGCTCATCCGGGGCGACGCACGTTCGTCAAGATAAATAATAACTAAGTCACCCAGATATTTTATACGGTGATATTGACCCGAACGAATGCTCCGACGCTGTCAAAGCACAGATCTGAGGGCGAAATATTTTTTCGGGCTCGTTGCCAATTGCTGACGTGACCATCCACTGTGTCAGCAGTGCACGTCAGCGGCTACGTTGCACGAACAGGAAATTTTCGTCGGTGACGAGGGAACGTGAATCTTCTCCTTTTTACGAGGTCGATCTTGTTAAAAATACGAACATCGGCGGCTTTACAATCCACGCTTGATTAATATTTCCAAGCACTCGCACGCGCTGATCGATCTCTATTCCAGCCTTAGCGAATTTTTCCTATTTTCTTAACGAGGTTACCACGAAAATTAGTCGAAAGTATTTGTTGAATATTTTATAGAAAGCGTAAACTACAAAAATAGATTGTTCGATAGAAAACTGTGGATTTTTAGAAACTCGAATGATCCTGTATTTTTCCATATCCCTTCCACTTTGCTACAAATGTTATACTTTATAGCCTTTGAATTTCGACACACCTATTCTTGAGGCAAACGAAGAGAAACTTTATGATATCGAAAAGTTACTTTACACGCTACACTAGTGTACTACATATAATACAAATTATAGTATGGATGTGTGCAATTCAATTGTAACCAACGCTTGCATCAATGACTATGTCATACATTTTGAAGTACGTATTTAATTTTTTACTTTAATCTAAAATTTTTACTCCTCTAACAAATATGCCAAATTTGATGAGACACAGAGATATTTAGCACAGTGAAGTGTTTAACGAAATGAATGAATGTCGAGTGTCCGGTGCGCTTCACTGAGGAATCATTGATAATCTAACGCGTGCACCTGGAAACGCCTAACGAGGCCCGTGCCACAGGACGCTAATGACATTAGCAAAACTGTCAGCGGCGAGATAGAGGCTGTAACGGGCCCGCTCATTGCCTGTGTAAATATTTATTCACGTTGATGCCGCATAAAATTGAAAATCTTCATAATGCGGGGCCACCGCGGCGCATACTAAGTCTCGTATTAGCATACATCGCTTAAATCTTGATTCGTGTTTACGGTGGCCTCGTGCAACGTAAAGACCGCCTTTGAGCTATTATTAGCATGAGAAATGGAGAAGTAAGGGATTTTACTTAATGAAACTTCCATCGTTTATCATCCATTGTTCCCTTTCGATTCTGATCTTATTAGAAAATTATTAGAATCTAAATTAGCAAAATAAATTGAACCACACCAGACCTGATAACACAGAATTTATAGTATTAACTCACATCTATTTTAACAACGTGAGAAATCGATGAAAATTGGCCGTGTTTTTCTTTCTTCTTGAACGCTCTAACATCTTTAATTTCTGTTCAATGCAGTGCAATCTTTCGAGCGAAATATTCATCATACTACACAATCTGCAAACGGTAATTGCACAGTCACGTATCAGATCAGAAGATGGAATAATAATCTGCTGAATCATGTATTAATTATACCATTATATAATTCTTACTAATCGATCAAATTTATGAAGAAAGCATAAGACGGTCTATACTTTTCGGTAATCGATTGATTAATTTGATGGATTAATAATTGACTATTGAAAAGCATTAACGTAGGATTTCTTCTCCGTGATTAATAAACATCTTTTTAAGCATAGAATAACCATTAAAATGACGACTCGTATCGTGAGAACCACTGGTGGTCGCACTGCACGACAAGTGCATCGCTGGCCGTGTATGAGTGCCACGTTTACACATATACGAATTCCTGACGATGTTCCGTGTACGTGCACGGAACGAGTTGGTGCATGTGAGAGTGCATCGTGTCGATGTGAACGTAGAGTCACCGACGCTCCTGCTCGTCCTTCTATCCTACACAGGGTGTTCCAAAAACAAGTGGTCCAATTTCAAGACTCTCTTTGCCGCGCATCAACGAGAAACACACAATATTTGAAGCGATGTAAAAGTATGTCAAGTTCGAGCCTCGTTGCTTGAGGCTACATTTGAGGAATGACTACACTGATTGAACTAATAGAATGATGACTTAAGTAGATTAAGAAGAGTCGAGAAGTCTAAGATTCCTTTATTCATAAGTCATCGAACACGAGGAAAAATCATCATATCGAAAGATGAACTCATTGGAGCGCAAACAGTTCGTATAATATCTAACATGGACAGGTTCATACGTATCTATGATTTTGATAAATGACATTGATTTTCGGATAAATGAATTCAGTCGGCGAAAGTTCATTTGATCAAAATTAATCAGATAATTCAAATCGAAATTCATAGAACATTTCGTTCTAATAAATATATTGTTCCAATAAATAAATGATACGTACATACTTTTACTGCACTAAGATTGCTCCACGATTTTCGAAACGCCCTGTACATCTAGATAGCCATGTATAATAGTAACTTGCAGACGGTATATAAACATATTATATAGAAAGTCGAAGGTTGGGGTAAATACAAACAGGGTGCCCTAAAAAGAAAATAAAAGAAGGGGAAAAGGGAGAGAAAAAAGATAAGATTCGTCGAGTAGTCGGTTCTCTTTCTCTTTCTTCTCTCTGACTCTCTTGATACTCCAACCAAGTAACACGCCTACGCGCTCGGTGGAAGAGTTACCTTCGGAAAAGAGAATATAATTGTGCGATCGATAAATTCTCCGAACGTGCATCAACTACTCCATTTTGCACAAATAATGTATATTTCCGCTAATGAAGTGCCTTCGCTGGCACTGGCCTCACTTGTTCCCCTGTAAAACATTAATGTATGCCGTCGTAAAACGCTGCCCTGATCGCGAAAGGTGCAGCACTGGGGGGTTGCGCGCCGAGGACAGAAAAAAGATGAAGGGAGAAAAAAAGGAACATATACGTGCGTAGTAGGAATAAATACATGTTTTTCGAAACGCAAATTGTGCACGTCGTCCAGCTTCCCGAGCGTGCAATTAAATTTCATCAAAAACGGAAGACTCCTCGTGGCACACGGGGTGGGATAGATGTTACAAGTCGTCTGCCTGCGTGTCATGTGATGTTAAAGTGTGTATGTGTTTGATACTATACGATGCTTTTATGTAGTCTTTCTTAATAACAATTATCTTTCATACGTCGTCTTTCTTTTCCGTTTTGACTATGCAGACTTACATTGCGAACTGCCCATTGCAACTGTGATAGATAAGAACATTTATCGATACGAGAAGAATTATCTATACTTTAATACGTTCACAATGGCGTAGACTAACAGACAATTTTCATACAATACCCGTTTCTATATTAAATATTACCTTTTTACTGCGCTCCTCACATTCCAGAGTCGGTACCATACGCATAGCTGAAAGGTACGTATCGACTCTGACGTACGTACGCAACGAACGTGTTAGTAAACATTAAAATTACCTTTCATATAGTCACCGTTTTTCCTCTGGATCTTAACCAGACATCTATCACCAATTCTATTCTATTCGTTCAGAACCATGATCTAGATTCTAGAACACAATCGCGATCACAGCGAAAAAATATCTAGAAAGATTCATCGACACTCAAAGATTCTAACTCTTATCTGATTTAAAAAAAAAATCCTCCCTTCGTGTGACTCAAAAAAATCATAGGAATTCCGACGTATATACGCGCGTTTCGCTGGACTATCATCGGGAACGAGGCCACATTACCAAGAAGAGATTGATAGTTTACAAAATATTTCAGGTTCCACTATTTGGTGACTCACCCTGTATATGTACCAGGAATAACGCATGTATACATAGGCCATAGATACGTGGACCAACACGCGGCCGTACATAATGTGATATAACACACGTATCGGGGCGGTACATACGTGCACGTGTATGCGTGTAGGTGAGGGAAGAGAAAGGGCAGCGGGGACAAGGGAGAAAGAGGTGGGAAACGAAGAAGGTGGAGGTCGACGAGGGGGGATACGGGGGAGGGGAGGGGACGGAGGAGGTGGTGCACGGCGAAAAGCCGCGGCGAAACTATTGTCCGACGATGTATTAACGAGCAGCGATGCTATTGACGTGGAATCGGTCCGAGCGTCGGAAAAAACCAGACAAAAAATCAAGCTGGATCCTCGGCCGCGTGGAAAAAACGCACCGGCGAGTGTGCACACGATTTGTTCACTTGATTCTCTCTCTCTCTCTCCCTCTGTTGGTCCGAACTAATTGTAAGTTACACCAAAGATCCGTCGAGGATCGCAAGTTTTAAGAAAGATTCGATCATTCCAAGCATATAATGTTCACAGTTAATCCACCTTCCTCGGTCCAACTTCAGATTAATCATTAATTTTGAATTTCTCAAGTTCAAATTAATCGTGTTTCGTATTAATCGTTATACTTTTGGATGTATAAATTTAAAATGGGGTTGATCGTTTCAAGTAATCCTCTAAGTTAATTCATTTTGCTTCGAACATTGCTTCGAATTAATCATCCTTTCGATGAATGACAAATCGTGAGTTAAGAGTAAGTAAGAGATGTAAGGCAACTTCTTGAAGATTCGAACTTAATCACGTATTTCAACTTTTAAAAATATAGTTCGCTTAATTTCGTGCTTAACTAAATTATAACCTCTCTTTCTCTCTCTCTCCCTCTCTCTCTCTCTCTCTCTAATAATTATTAAAAATTAAAAAAAGGTAGATTAAATACAAACAAACTGAGCTATACCATTTTAATTCTCAACTAGTCAAATACGTATACTAAATATTCCGAAAGCGTTTAACATTTGTAAGTTGCTGAAAATGTTTTTGGTTAATCAAAGTTGGAAACGCAATCTTCCATCGCGCTTCCCTTTGAAGGGAATAAAATATTGCAACGAGCAGCGCGCGAACGACAGAAAAACCGGAAAGAAGGACAATAGTTGTCCCGGGCAGAACAGGTCGAGGTTCCCGGGAATGCGGACGAATTCATCGCTGCTTCGCTTGGGAACTTCACCGTTCCGTGTTCCTTCTAACGATTTTCCATATTTTCCGCGGCGACACCAAACGGCTAGAACTGTCTCGAATTTTGTATTACGCTTTTACCGCGCTTCAAAATTTTTCTCCCGACTCATCTTCGATATAGTGTGCTACGAGGAAATTAATAACATTGGAGAAGGGAAGATTCGAGGTTTTTCGTCATCGAACGTGCGTAGGATACATTAATCACCAGGTTTATGCAAATCGAAACGCCTTAATACGAGGAACTACGAATTGAAATCGCTAATTATCCGTACGATTGCACGGATGATTATAGGTCTATCGCGAGTATCGTAATTCCTCTGACATCTTCGCTGTATTTACGTTTTATTCTTGATACAGCCAAGACGATGTTATCTCAACGATATTTCAATTCTTCCCGCAAATTCGTTACGTTCTCTCCACTTAACTTTGATCCACTCTTTCTTCAGCTAAAAGAAATTGAACGATACTCGACAAATTTTAATATCCTCGCTTGGAAAAACTGTCTGATTCCTTTCTTAAAGCGTCACACTTCTCTAGATTAAATTCACCTTCTGCTCCGCTTCATTCCACGAAATTGTTTATGAAATTGAAGTTCGAATTCTTATTGGACTCTCTTCTGTTGATCTTAGTGAACAGAATCCAATTGTTGGCAGAGATACTGCTCCGTTGAGAGATCGATTTTTCAATACGATATCGAACATGGAATTTCGCCTAAAAATACAACGAATTCATACAACGCGTTTCTCCAACAGATACATATGTGTTCACGTCTGGCCTCAGATTTCACGAATTTCGTGCCTTTTGTGCTACGAGGCCAACTTTAACACGGAATATTTCTTTGACATTAGAATGGCAAAACAGTTCTTCAAAAACAAAGTATCCACTATGGTGTTATCGAAGATCGTACCAGATTCGTGAAAATTTTAATCTGCTTTTATAAAAGTAAGAGGAAGGCAAAGCGAAGAAAGTTCGAGGTCACGAAGTACGGTAAAAGTTTGTAGTGGACCAAACCGAAGTTCACCTCTCGCTATTTACTACTTTTTGTTCGCATATAGGAAGGAATTCGCGATCCAGCAAGCAGAATCAGAAGTTAACCCATTAAACACTGCCATTTTATTAGCGCAACATTTTTTCGAACAATTTATTTTATCGCACATTTCCGCACGGTCTTCAATTGATGTTGCTGATTATGTTTTTCAGTGTATGTGTGTGTGTGTGTGTCTATAGAAAATGTTTAGATAGGAAATAGATCAATAAGCAACATGTTGAAACAAACCTTATTATTACAAACTTTATCCCTCGTATCCCGTATCGCCTAAAAACCGCGTACATCTCCAATACGCAGAAGTATCAGGGTTGAACGAAGATTCTGATGATCCGTAAAACTCGTAGTTGGCATTCGCAGTTCAATCGAAAAATAGTGAGAAGCGTGCGACGTAACGGCGTTACGTCTCTCTCCCGAAGGTCGGAATTCGTTAAAGCGCGTGGAAACAAACAAGCGTGAGCAGACGCCGCAGGAGGATGCCAGCAACGGAGAGAAGAGGTGGGGTATAAAGAAGGTGGAGGCTGAGGAAGGGAGAGAGGAACGAGGTGGAGGCAGCCGCGGCAGTAACCAGCAGCAGTAGCAAGAGGGAAAAGGAGACAGGGAGAAGCAACGGCGCAACAAAGGACAATTGTTGTCCTGCCGGGAGCGACGTGAACTTTTGCGCCACGGGACAATGCTATTGCCGCCAGCGCTGGTGTGGACTAAACTTTTGCCGGGTTTTACATCGGGATCGGGCTCGTCCTCCGCGGCCTCCCTCTCTCTCGTCTCTCCCCAACCCAGCCACCGGCCCTCTCTCTCTCCCCCCACCCCCTTAGTTCACCTGGTCGTACGGGCAAGGCCCAACCCGCTTCCGAGAACGCATCTACATCTCGAGAAACCGGCCGAATTTTTATACTTCTAGACGGCGCGGGCCTGAAAACAAAACGACCTCTTTTCTGCCAATTACGGCCCGCTTCGGGGGGAAAGAGGTCAGAGGGATGAGCCGCGCTAACTGGACGACAGGATGCATAGAATAAGAAAGTTTTCCCGCGAGACCATTCCTTGGAAATGATCAGGCTGCTCTGATTGTTACATACGAGAATCTTAGAAGTGAAACTCATCGACTTGGGATTTTTTTGGTAATTTCCTGATTTCAGTCCAAGTTCATACGATTAATATCCAATTCTCAAGATACAAGTTACTTACTTCCATAATTTCGCTCATTGCAAGAAGATGACGTAAGTAAATAGTAAATTCTAAAGTGTTTGTAACATCATCACCGTAATTTCCAAGTTACGAAGATGATCAACGGTGGCTCTTGGAGCACTTATATGTTGATATAATATTCGGTGGATTAGTTAGAGCAAACGACCAGAGCGGATTTGTGGTCGAAGGAAAATTTGGAAACGATACTCTTCGGCGGGCCAGAAGGTTTCACGGTGTTGTTTCTCTTTCGGTGGGAAAACGGTGATTACGCTTTTCAGCTGAAATTCCCTGTATCTGCGTCGTAATTTCATGCTGGAAGCATCACCGATTGAAATCATACTCTTCAGCATTGGGAAATCCAAGGTGCTTTCATTCGCGAGACGGAGATCGAAGTCTCCGCACACCGTGGAGAATTTAATCAGCATATCTCAGCTGTCTATTCATGCGCGGGCTTCGTATTCGACTTCTTCTTAGATCCTCGACAACGAGCAACCTCTTAGCAACATGCACAACCTGACAATGATCCGAAGATATCTTGACTAGAATCCTGAATTCCTGGTGATTAGTTCGCGATCACGAGATCCACAGCTTGTAACGTTATTACGCGGTAACACTCGCGATAGAATATGAGTAAGGAAAACCAGCTTGCCGCGATCTAGACACGCGTCAGACCCGGAAATTTTCCAACTTTCCTATATCTTTTTAGTCTTTCTCACCGGTTACTTGAATTTTTATTTCCCAATTTCACTTGCAAATCACACTGCGACAACACGATAAGTTACGGTTTGTTGATTTTCTAATTTTCATACTAATTCGTAACCAAGAGCAAGTACTTTACCATAACACAGTTGATAATGGGTACAAGCTCTCGTTTTTAAAACTGTATTTTAGAGATAATAAATCCGCTATATGAGAAGAAGGAGCTATGTTATGATATTTCTGAAATATTTAAGGAGATATCAGAGAAAGCTAATTAATGCCGAGAGTAATGATCGGAATTTGGCTTACATGTGTCTTGCGTTTCGTTACATTTGTACTCAAGAAGGTTTATAAGAATCATGAGATACAAAGTAGAGCTACCCCGTTGACAGAGACGGATATCGTATCACACGAGCATCTTCCTGTATTTTATTCTAAAACGAGTATCTTAAACGCGTATCGCGATATCTCCACGCCGAATCGTTGTAACGGGCCGCGAGGAGGAAGAGGCGGAGGAAGAGGTGACCTGAAAAGTTGAAAAAGCGCGATCGAGTGCCACACGAGTCGATCTAAAAACGGACTGTGCACGCGCAAGGACAAGGGATTATTCCGTGCCACTATGTGCCGTGAGAGAGCCGGCGGGCTTCCAAGGACGTCGAACATCTCGTCTTTTGTCGAACCAGCGAAAAGAAAAAGAAAAGAAAAAAAATAGAAGGCGGCGAGTGGATTGGAAGAAAAAGAGAAAAATATACATATTGGAAGGAAACGAGATGCAAATGTATTCGCTGGTGAAGTCAACGGGCGAAAGTGTGCAGAAGGTCAGTCTCCATCAGCGACAGGTGATTACATATACGCACGAGACGCCGGAATTCAAGGTGGAGGTGAATTACCTGGCTAGAGATTTGAGGTTAGGTCGCCACCTTCTCAGCTTGACCCTGACTCGAGGTCCTCGCGTATATCCTTCTTCGTTCGGAATATCCTTGATCGATGATGCGTGTATTCGCCACAACGCATGCGCTGTTACACGCGAATCTCTCGTGTCACGCCGTCGACATATCGATTGCTCGACTTGCTTTGACAGTTGACCAAGTTTTTCAGCGCGTGACCATTGACAAATGATGGTTGAGTTTCGAACGATTAACGTGTACCCTGTACATCCTCTTGGAGTACAGAGTTCGATAGTAAATGCTTGGTTGTCTACCTATTCACCGCAAATCCTCTCGACTTCCTGGACAGGGAGACGAAGGAATGCGAGTTACAACAATGTTTAGAGGAATGTCGATGGAGTTTTCCAGAGGAGAACAAGAAGAAGACAAATAGTCTATTATGCATGGGATCACCCTTCGCATTTCAATCAGCGACTTTGTTACCAGGCAAATAAGCCGAAGCAACTTTGTTGCTCATGATTTTGATTAATTCTAGAGTTCTTGATAATTGAAGATAAACGTAGAATCTGTATCGAAGAGATAAGAATGAAATTTTTATCGCAAAATTTGTGAAAAATAATTCGAATGTCCAAATTTGTAATTGTCCTAATATGCAAAATTTCCATGAAAAATAATATACGGACCTTTCGTATAGGTATTAAGACATCTTTGGAAATTTCAATAAAATTTCGAAATCGTAGATGATCGAGAAATACGCGTTCGAGTTCTGTTCGAACGATTGCTCAAACCGCGATGTTCGCGCGTGGCCAATCTCCATGGAGCGGAGCCACGTGCTCGCGAAGTTAACTTAATTACAGCCAATTAAGCGTCAATTAACCGAGTAGCACACGGGCTGCTCGTACAGCGTACGTAGAATGGTGGACATCTACCGTGCTGTGCGCGGTCGTCCGTCAAAGTAATGACGTAGGAACACACGTCCCTATCTCCAGACAGAAACGAGAAAACGCGACGAACCAACCCCGCCAAAATTAATTAACAAATATTGCTCACACAATCCGACGTCATCTAATTTTAATAAAATCCTGCAAGCTGTACATGGCAAAGAAGCTTCGCAGACAGATTAAACGCGTTTGCAATTAGATAGTCGCAATATTTCTACCAGAAGAACATACGAAATTAATCACCGTACAGGAAATGGAAAGATGAATTTTTATCAAAGTCCTTTGGGGTCCTTTGTACATGAACATAGGAAAGGATATGTTTCTATTATTATATTTACAGAAAATAAATTTTCTCCACAATCCAAAAGGATTCGATCCTCAAAGAATTATTCATTATGCAAAGATAACATAAACAATCGCAAATTCCAATGTCAATTTTAAAATGCAATACCTTCTCTACTTTTCCATTCATGAAATTTATCAGCATGTCTTTTAAACGATCCGTATCTTTGTATATAGTTCTAACCAATGAACACAGATTTAGCGTTCATTTAGAAATATCTTTAAAAATATTCAGCAAAATTTTACATCTGTAGGGTCAATGTATCTGTTCAAGAACATCTTCGAACAAATCTCCCCTAAAAAAAATATGTATCGAAGTTTCGTGACATCCAGCTGATCAGGAAATGAAGTCGTTCTCGCAAGGATCAGCTTCTCGCGCAGCCCCTTCCTTTTTACATTGAACCGGTGAGATCACTGACACTCACGGGATGAGAGGTCGGCGCAATAATTAATCATTCGTCTCCGAAGCAGCGGTAAAAAACCGACAACCGTGACGTGGACGGCCTACGAATACCAGCAGCGGCATCGTGAACGAAAACATTGACACGCGGTAAGAACCGTATTCCTAAGAATAGTCACTCGTATTCCAGATACGCAGAACGAGTGCCATCGCGAAAGGGACGACGAGGGGAAAAAGAGAGAAAAACGGAAGAAGAAAGAGAGAGAGAGAGAGAGAGAGAGAGAGAGAGAGAGAATGGCGTGCACGTGTGAAGAAAAAAACAAAACGATGACACCGGGACTGCGGGTCGTTTTTTTCGCTCGTGCTCGATGGATCGAGAAGAGAAAAAACCGAGAACAACTACTTTTTTCCACGGTACACGTTTTTTTTTGTCTCTTCTTCCTCGCAGGCTCGAAGCAAGCCATGAAGGGGAATAGCGGAAAGATATTGCCGTCTTTTTCTCGCTGTAACGTAGTTTTTGTCGCGTCTCGTTGACTCCCGTCGATAAAAACGCGGCGTGTCTTACTGAAAGGAAATCCTACACCGTGTATGGCGATCTATATTGTAGTGGATGGTAGAATCTGTCAATGGGAGATTGAGATCTTTCGTGTCGAAGTCGCACCGCTGCATTTCGCTTCGTTGAGTTTCAATTATGATACTGGCTAATTTTAGATAAGGGAAGATTAATTACATAGCTGTTTTGTTAATTTTTGTTGGGCGGAGATAAAAGCAACGTCATTCCATTTTATTTCTTCGTAATGACAAAACGTGTTTTCAATCGCTCTACTTCTTAATATAGATTGCAATCTATAACTAGTTTCGAGCGTTACATTCATGAAGGATTAACAACATATAATTCTGTCGGGTTAGTAAGGAAATTCAATGTCTTTGAATATTCGAAAAGTGAAAAGGTAAAAGTAAAACGTATAACCAGATAAATAACACACGACGCTAGCGTATCAATGGCGGTTATTAATGATTAATACTTTCGTGATGTCACTGTTAATTTGATTTTCCTATGCTAATACGCTTATCGTTCATCGAATTAATTATTAGGTTGCCTGAAAAGTGTCTTTCTTTTACAGACACGTCTTTTACAACAACGCATCTTTATACAAACATGAAACCTAATATGTCGAACGTTGTAATCTTTATTTTGATACAACAAAACGGATCATACGTAATTCGATAAAATAATATAAAACGGAAAATGTTGTGCATCCATTATTCCCTTATAAAACGAAAAAAACTTTTCGGACAAGCTAATATAATAATAAAAGATCCTCGAAGTCTGTACAAAAGCGTAAAGCATCATATAAGAAGTATAAGTGAATAACTTAAGACACACGAAATGGGTTAACAGTGCGAAAACCAGAGGTGAACTTCGAGCCGGTTGATCGAGTGGCTCTTTATCCAAACAAAACAACTCTGGAACAAAGATTCCCGCGGAAATCAATTAACCGTTCCTACGATACGAATCCTGCCACTCTCTATCGGCGGATCTCTTTTTACTCTCGGAGAACCAACTTCCCGATTCCATTTCCACCACGCGGTGGTTAATGAAGCGGGACCGAAAGGAACCGGAAAGAATCCCAGGTGGAGAGGCTCGAGGCGGAGAAGAGGATGCAAACAGCGCGTGTGCACAGAAAGTTAGAGAGAAAGAGAGAGAACGATGCGCCTGGGAAGAGCTTAAAGCCAATGGGGCGACAAAAGTCAGCGCCGCTAAAAGCACCACGGACTACCGGTAGGTGCATGAATAATAATCTGTGATTAATAGAGCGCTAAGCTGCCGGTGACTCGCGGCATGAATGGCCGTAGTACTATTAAGCGGCCTCTTTATCACACCTAAGGCGATACGATGTAGTTTCGTGTTATTACATCACAAGGACCCCTTGCTTCGCCATCGTGTTACATCCAATACGTACACACCGCCTAACGACTGTTTATTGCTTGTCTTTTAAGAATCTTTATTGTCTCTCTCTCTCTCGGTTACAAGGTCATGAATTGAATAATTAGGCGGGTAATCACAAGCAGAGGGAAGTTTAAAATTAATATTTCGTATACAATTCCATGTTATAAAATTATGGCGTTCGTTTACCCTCGTTTTATTTGACTCTTAGATTTCCTTCTGTTCGCCATTATAGCTGTAATACAGAGAAGTCAGAGTACTAGATAATTGCGGTGTCTTTTTTGCAAATACAATTTCTTTCTAGCCTTTCACGCCATACAAGAATTTACTATCTTTTTTCGCATGTTACTATCTATCAAGATTACGATTACGTATAAAAAATATCCTAACAATTTCCAATGGAAAGAAACACGGAATCGAGTGTACACGGAATCCCGTGATAAATCGATCCTACAACTAATTTTGAGATCAAGGGAAATTCGATCAATGGGAACAGTTCGCGTTATAAAACAAAACGCACGCTGAATAATTCGGCGTCAACCTAAATGTCGTTACCAGCGCAATTACAATGGCAAACAGCGGAGTGCGCATTAAGTTATAATCATGTCTAAATGCCACGGTAAATTGTTCCGTTTTATTGGACGATGCGGCACACACGACAAATGTTTGTCAAAATAATGTATGACAATTTAATTTGCGGCTCGCGATTCCTCCACACATGCGTGCGCGCACTAACTTCTAAATCGTTTTAAAAAAAAGATAAACGCCGTTTCCTCGTTTGAATTATCTTTTTACGGCATCCAAACGAATGTTGAGATTTTTCTAGAAAAGAACAATTCACCTTTTTCCCACTATCTTCCTCAGAGACCCTCTGCCTTTATTACCTTTTCCCATTGATCACATTCCCGTAAAAACCTTTTCAATCTTCAACACGAGCCGCTGCAAAATCACTTTACATTACAGCAATCATCATCAAGAATAGTGAAACGAGCAAAGGGCTAACAGTTCCTAGCAAACTACCTACGCCGGTCTGAAAAGCAAGGATAAGAAAAAAGTGCATTCAATCGCGATGTTATTCAGCAAGAAAAACAGCGCGAACATTAACCTCCGCGGTTAATCGCGTCATCAGTCATTCCACGTCATCGTTTAGGCGCCACGTAATTGGCACTTCTGCTTTTCCTCCCAACAATCTACCGTATTTCATTTTCTTGCACTCGAATTGTTTGTTCTTATCGGTGACAAGCAGATTTCGCGTCTCGATATGCTATACTACAAAGGAGTTTTCTTATAATCTGCACATTGCGAAAATTCCCTCGTTAATCTCAATTCCTTAATTGACCACGCGTTGTCCCATTAGCGGTTGAGCATGCTATCGAGCAATTAGACATTCGTGAAAAATCACGGTAGCACACGCAGCGGGCGATCCTCTTGATAAATCACAATAACACACTATAGACATAAGAACCTGCATTACAACTGTGCGCGAAGGTGAATATCTCTTATTTCATTCGAATATCTATTCCAATATCCCAAACTTCTCTATTTATGTTAATTGCTCCATTCGAAATTTCCAAAATCAAGCACAAGGATTTTCCTCAAAAAGTCTTTTCTCACGTTGTTTCATCCAAATTCACTATTTCAACTTTACGTTGAGCTACATCAAACATTTGTTGCCCCGTTCCTATATAAGATTCCGCATAAGAAATCTTCTCTTTCGTTGTCTCATTCAAAGTGCTATTCCAATATTAGCCCACTACAAATTTTTCCTCTTCCAACCTCTAATCTCGCTTAAGACATAAAAATATCTTCTCTGTTAATCGTTTCATCTAAATCTCAATTCCAAGTTTCTCTTATCCCCTTTCTGCTCGCATTTAAAGTCAATCGTTTATTTTCTATCGTGTTTAAAAATAAACAACGGATCCTGCGATCGTTCTCCCGTGACATCGAAACTCGAAGGAAAGCAAGATCATCTATAGAAGTGAGAGAGAGAGGGGGGGGAGGAGGGAGGAAAGGGAACTACCCCGCCGGCGCCAGGAAGTGGCTAAAACGTCGGGGTTTACGGCGTGTCTGCGTTACGAATCGACATGGCCCCTCGCGAACTCACCTTCTCTCTCTTCTTCCACCTCTTGGCCGACCTACTAGCGACCTACACACCTAACCTGACGTGCAACGGGTCAAGCAGGACTCCGAAGAGTCGCGAGAGTAAGAGAGCGAGAGAGGAAAGGAAGCGGGAGTGCGAGCGCGAGGAGGAAACAAGGGGTTGGAGTGGGGTCAGTTCGTGACCCGACCACCTGTGGAAGCAGCCGGTAGCTACTTCTTGTTTGCTGTTTGCGCATACCTACCTACCACTTATATGTACTACTACGTATTACGTAGGCGAACCGCCAGCCGATGACCGTGGTCACGGTTAGAACCGAAATTACGCTTCGCTCCAGCTTCTCCGCGGACTCGAAGCGAAACCTCCTTCCTCTGTTCCTTTTCGTTCTATTATACCGCTTTCATTACCGTCGGATCTGTGTTTGCGTCCTGAAAAGTTAGCACGTCGATGCATTCACCGTACGAAGCTTAACAATTTGAGCGTTTAGTCCTTACGTTGCATCGTACAGGCGATTTAAGACGTTTAGAAGAAGACTGCCTATTTGCCAATGCACTTCGCAAAACAGAAAGTAGGGGAAATTGATGAAGTTATATAAGAAAATATATATTTTATTCTATAAGATAAGTAAATTTTGAAACAGCGGAGTTAAGTTAATTGCGCGTGAACACGATAAGTCACATTACTTGTTCTTCACAGAGGAAGAGTTTGAAGATTCGCTACGTTGTAATCAATCCCATATTGAATGAAATTGGATTTAAATGGAAGGATACGAGAGGAGAGTAACTTTTCTCCTAACTTTATCTGCTAATTCGTAATTCCTTAGCAATAACGATTTGCATCGGCAAGTTGATCATCTGTCTGGGGAAATTGACTGCAGCTGTTCTGGTATCGCACAATGGCACTGTAACATTTGCACACCTCGTCTGGAGAGAATTTACGATCGTGGCGTAGTCGTAAGATTCCTTGACTGGTTATGTTGCGTAACAGCGAAATAAGCTCGGCTGAACTTTACCCGGATGTCAAGGTCATAGTGGATGAAACTTTACGGACTGAAAGTACTAACCCTAATCTTCCCTTTAAAAAGGAATCGTTTGTTCTTGACACAGAGAGGAAAAGAGATATGGACGTTTTACGTCATTTTAAGAGCTGATCTAATAATTCCTCGTTGGGAGGATTATCCTAATCAGTTGAAATTAGAATGACACAATTCGAAATGGACGTTGGCAACTGGTGTAATTGGAGACTTCATGATACATATTCTGATGAAACTAAAACTAAATTTATTGAATTAGTAAATTTAAGTAACGAGTATATAGTCTTTTTCAGAGTCATTTTGCACAATAATTTATCGATTAACAAGTTGAATGCCACGGGGGTGACCGGTGACCGGCCAGTCAAGATTAGTAGAAATACATAATTCGAACAAATGTCAATAGTTATAAATTTCGTATTATTACCATCGTTACTATAATGGTGTAACGATATTAATGCAATGTAAAACATATAAAAATAGTTTTATTTATACATAAAATATAGATCTATTATGTAGGTATATTGCAACCACGGGAAAAACACGTTTTTTCCATATTTTACCTTAATGAGCAATAAATCCAAGGAACGTTTCGACTTGACAGACGTTTGATGGCAATTAAGGTCCTTGACAACAAAGTAAACAATACTAAATCTTATGACGGTTCTTCCTGATTATTGCGAACTCGAGAAAGTATGTTTATACAGAAGGTGAGAATATTAACCGAGGGATGGTTTATGGTTTATGGTTTATGGTTTATGGTTTATGGTTTATGGTTTATGATTCATGGTTTATGGTAGGCCCAAGGACGTAACAACGTGGAAAAATTATTTAGCAACGCGAAGAAACAATATGAGATAATTAATAATCGCAAAAAAATAAGAGGTGAACGGTGACCTCTGTAAGATAAATTCATTAATGATGATTATACACCGTAACATATCTCTTGTAGGTAATATTTCAACATTATATGTATCGCATAATCAAAAATTCATCGCGGCGCCACGGGAAATCCCTGTAAAATTAGCGTGGCATTCGACGTGTTAAGTAAGAAAATTTATTAAGACTTGCGATTTGCAAGATTTTTCTAATGATATTAGTTCGATCGTGCAGGAGGAGCTTTAAAAGAGGGAACAGTGTAACAAATCTGAACATATCTCATAATCACTAAACACGCAGAATATTACTGTAACACAGGAAATAAGTAAGGAACTCGCTGCCGTAAAAGCTGTTAGTGATTTCGTCTTAATACCTTCTTGCAGTTAAATAAAAATTATATTTCCCTCGACCTACACCTTTACCTTATACCTTTATTAAACAATATTCTGCAACGAATTTACCAAGAACTTAAATTTTCATCGTATTTACATAATGAAATACGTATTTTTCATTTACTTCCAAACATTCGACTATAAACTCATGAATTTTTCATCTCGATTAAAAACTTCTATCTAATGCTTTTAAGAACAGGCGAAGAACATGACAAAGTCACATCTACGAACTTCTATCAAACTCTACTTTTATCAAAAAATATACTAAATGTGCCACAGTTCATGTAAATATACTATAGCTATGCCGTCAGACGATATAAGAGTCTGAAATCGACTTATATATTTTTTGTTTGATCTTTAATTATTACGTATATTTACAGATTAGTAATTCATGCTCCTCGGCTTGTCCGATCCAACATCGGAGCGTTCCGTTGAAACACAAATGGTCCAGGGAAACGTTCGGAACTAGCACGAAGTATGAACCAAGGGAAGAGAACCGGGTTGCATCGCACGGTTGCCCGGTTGCTTTCAGTCGTAGGATGCTGAAGGCACTGCGGTTGCCATGGCAACCCACCACCACCGCAGCTCGATGTAATTATTTGAAAAACGCCCGCCGCAGCCCCATCCTCCGCCTACCACCCCCGGAGGTAGCTAGTACAGGGCGATGCAAAAGTAGCCGCCAGTCTTTTGCATCACAGCCAATCAAAGATATTATCCTGTCATTTCGACGTTGATGCACCTTTTATTCTTACTTTCGCCATTGCCACCAAATAGTTTTCGGTTCACGTAAGAAACGCTACAGATGCTCAGATGTTGGCTATTGTGAACGAGTCTTGAATTCCTTTGACCTTTCTTTTGCAGTCAAAGCTTGTGCATAGAATTTGTTTGAATGGAAGTATTGTAGTATTGTCAGTGTGATGCAAGGTTTATTTCGATGGAAGAATCGCATTGAAATCCATTTACACAATAATTTAGTAATTAATAAATTGCGAGTACTAGCAAATTGGAGATTTCATAAATGGAATAGAATTTCGTCTATTAAATATTACAATGTTTACCGTGCTTTGGATATTTCATATATTTTTACATACTCCTTTATATCGCGACAATTATTTCCTCGTTCGAGTTTAGTTGCGAACAAACAAAATACTTGATGTATTAATATTCGCGTACCTTGAGAGGCAGAAGTTTTTTTTTAAGTTGGCGAGTATTCGGGTTGGATATTTTTCAAAGGAAAATTCGCGGGGTGAGTAGAGAGTGCTTGGAACAAGCACGCAAGGGACAATTATGTCAACTAGTAAATGCCAGTTGCGAACAACAATGCGCGCAATGTTTCCCCTTGCAACAAATTATCTATATGAACCGTCTGAACTTACGAAGCTTCTCCTAGACATTTGCACGCCAATTTTATGTCAAATTTCCTAAACCTCGATTCAACGCGTTACACCCTCGTTTGTGTTTCATCCCTTAAAGATTTCGCAGTTGGACTAGTACCAGTATCGAACCAGTGCTAGTAAATTATTAATAACGCTAATAATTGTCCTAATGCATGTAAAATAGTTTCGTTTAACAGAAATCTATAACTTACAGCTTGTACTTTGTCAATTGTAAATTGATATTCAAATCAAATCACTGCACTTGTTATTATGTTACTTGTTATGTGTATATGTACTATTGTATGCACAATATTGATATTCATCAAATACGTGCATACAAAGCTCGAGTACACACACATACAAAGCATTTTCATATTATACTTTTTAGAAACATAACTAAAGAAATGATACTTAAATAGAAACTTGTACGTATCATCTATAATTTAAATAGAAACCAATACATATTATCTATAATAAATATTCCAATTTTCTTATACGCGTTCTGTGTACTCTTGCACCTCCAAATTTCCCAGAAATCCAGTCTACGCATAACCTATTAATCGTTTGAAAAATTTATATGCTCGTGATTCTCCTATGTCTTCACGAAATCGCGAAACGTTTGCACTTTCATGGCCGATCGGAATCAGGCCAGCGTTTAGGAATGTAAAGTGGCGGTATTTTTCCAGATATTCGCGGTGGAGTTCTCGGAGTATTCGACATTAGATTTCTCCGGATGAAAAAAGTGGGGACAGCAGCCAATCATAGAGCAATTTGTTCCGCAATAACGGAATGACGTAGTGCGATTAAAATGCTGGCAATTAAAGAACTATCGAGAGAGAGAGATGGAGAAATGGACATCGAGGAGAACAAGATTTTAAGTGGTCTATCGTGGTTTATAAACGCGGTATCGTCGTTCGATAAAACTGGTAGGTGCAAGATAATAATGTAAGAGATCAGAGTATCTCTGGAATATATCTCGATACGAGTTAATGAATTCGTAACGCGTGCCTCCAAGATTGCCACGCACTAATAATTAACGTATAAAATGTCTTCCGGAAACGGTTATCGACATAAATCAATTAAACTGCACAAGCGGAGGCCTTCGATGTATCCTGCTATCTTCGAAGCGGGAAAGATCTGTCAGAGCTCTTATGACTACTAAGTAATGCCGTCATTAGTCAAATTAAATGACTGCATAGAACAAAGTAAAGACGTTTATTGAGAAATAGAGATAAAATATCTATTTTATGATACGGAAGATCTCGCTCAAAAGAATGGCGAGCAAGTTTTAGATATTAAAATAAATGATATCTTTCGTCCGTTTCATATTTTTCAAACTATAAACAAAACAGTATTAATTAATAATCGATGGAGTGTTGTTTTTTCCTTTGTAGTAGTTCGAGAAACATTCATAACGAAGTATTGTATAACTTAGTAGAAGTATCTGTATAACTTAGAAATCCGAAATAATATATCTAATAATATCTATTTCTGTTGTCAATATCTACACGGTCGATGTGACGTTAGCTTTCGATAAATGAAAAAAATACCGTTAATAAATAAACAATATATAGTTGCATTGATACTATACGATGAACGGTAAACAAAATTGAAAAGAATGAATGACACAGAAATCGTTGAATGAAAAGCATCACGCAAAATGAAACCGCGAAAAGTGCGAAGTCACTCTTGATCGAGAGTGTACGCGCGTTTGCACCCTTTTGCGAGCTGTTCGTGTCTACCTAAATGTTCAAGGACGTATATAATACGACTCTGTCGAAGTCGAAAATTGTAAACGAGCAAATACAGAGAAAATTTCATTTGGAAACCGTGAAATCAAAATTGAAGAGGTTATAATTAGAGTCGCGAGATTTTTAACTATCCGTGAAAACCGAACGTATTCGCACGAGGTTGGATACAACGGGGTAACAATTGTAATTAAAATTCTAAGTTCTGGCGACATGGCCGAAAGTCAAGTACATGGAGAAGGGTGAAATTAACGCATGTGTGGTGACACATAATTTTGCAGGTTTGATTACTGCGACAAAAGAATGAAAATATAACGAGACAAACTTATCAATTTAATTGCTTCATTGATTTTCGTGCCAGGTACTGTGGCGCAACATCATTATTTTTATTGCAGCCGTCTAGTGGTCATAAATAATGAGGGTAGCTGTTTGCTTAAAATTGTATTCGCCGGGATTATTTGATCGTTCTGGAATAAACGCGTAAAAATGAATGTTGTCCGCGACGCAATGCCGGTAAATCGAGGCACTGGAAATTTATCAGTCTTTAGAGAAATCGGGTCAATAAACATTGTATTATTAATATTTTAATACTACGTGGGACGCACAGCGTCGATGCAACTCGATATTATCAATTATTTGTACAATAGATATCAATAAAAGAAAGAATTTAATAGGGATAGATGTTACAATCCTGTAACAGAAATACCACTTGGAAATAAATCTACACGAGACACTGGTCGATGGATATGGTAAAAACTAAAAAGCTTGAAACTCTAGTTATAACGGGTCAGGAAACATTTTTAAAAGTCTGGCAGAAGACCAGATTCCAGGTTGCGTTCACGTGATTCGCAATTACAACGGTACATCCAATTACGGACGTGTTAATGAGTCCCAAGTGAAATCAGCACCGGTAGGACAGGCAGAATCAGTTTCCTCGATCGACGATCGAAGGAAGATCTTTTTATGGAATCTAACGTGCCGCAATTAGCGAAAGTTCCCAAGCATACTCGGGTCTCGATCAATCGAATACTCTATGCATCACACGTCGTGGAACAAAACGTTACACGCAATCAATTAATGGGACAACTTTTTCTTCTCAATTTTCTTAAAATCTGCAGAATCCGGATGAAAGAAATAATAACGACAAAAAACACTGAACGTATCCTTCCGATCTCCTTTCATAGTCGCAATAGTAAAAAACAAAATTGAATAACATAAATCGGCTATTAAAATCTGTAAAGGAAACGGTGGCCTCTGACCAGTTAGCTGTTTTTGATGAGTATACTCGTCACGAAGAAATGGCAATATTTTGCGTTATGATGTCAGTAATAAAATTAAAAAATAGAACAGTCATTTCATTACAACTTAATTCTATATTGTAACAGCCACGCATATTCCGTGTTTTACGAGTGTACTCGTCATCGATTACTTTCTGTGACACATTTTAAGTACACACTTTTCAAAGTTTTCAAGGAGTTCGCTACAGCTAAATGGTTAATGGTTTAGGAAAATTAAAAAAATTTGATCCTTCCAAGCTATTAGAGAATAACGCATCTCCTTAATTCGAGAAACACTTCTGAGTCATCCGAGACGTCTAAGCCGTAGGATAACCAAGATCCATTTCAGACTGTGTACGATTAAATTCGCTGGAAAAGTTGCAGGACAAAGAATCGAATGGGCATCGCCAATCGTGTCACGAGGAACGTGACGGAGGTCTACGATGGAGGGAAAGACGCGAACGAGAAGGTGGTCTGAATAGAAGACGAAGAAAGGAAGAGCGAGATGGAGAGAGGTTCGTGGCGATGCTCACTTGTTGCTCGCTCGACTAATTGCCAAGTAATTGGCCCCGTACCCCCGCTCGTATAAAGTTTGCTTCATTGTCTTTAATAACGCCGTGACCTGCGCTAATGACTCACGTCGCATTCGTTGGTTAGGAAAGGGGAGAGCCCTGCTTTCGATGAGAAGGATCGAGTAGCTCGCGGCGCGACCGCCGCACGGAGAAAGAACCGGAAATTGCCGAAGAAATGGAAAACGCCGGGAAACGCGCAAAGCCGGACGAAATAATGATTTCCCGAGGAACTCAATCCCCGTTTGCGGAAAGACCCCGATTCTCTTTTTCTTTTCTCTCTCGGGCTACTATTAATTGTTTCATTGCGCTCTCTAAGCGAGTTCGATTCGTTTCACGTTTTATAAAGTTTCCTGTGAAACCATCGAATCGACGACTCCGATTGAAACGTAGAATAAACGAAGGTTTTAACGGAGGATGCGTTTGGTGTGGTCTTCGTTGATTTCAATGAAACTTGATGCGGTGATACTTTTACGTGAATGATCAATTTTAGCTGCGAATGACTGACCAATTATGAGAAAAATGTATATATCTAAAATATAGGAGAATATATCATAGCGTATTGTAACAACGAATTTAATTAATAATTGTATCCCAATATGTTAACGCGAAGATATGAACAGCTCTTCCGCGGTATAAACTATCTTTTTCATAATTACAGTTTCGTTTATCGAACATATAAAATTAATCCCCATTACCAAATTTCATTGAGATTGGAGATAACCACATCTGCGAAACGTCTCTTGTAAACATCACAATCTCCTAATTTTTTATGATTTCACAAAAAAATTCCCATCTACAAAGTCCATTAACCTTGGAACATTATCATAATTTTGAACTTGATTCGAGAGACTTTTCTCCGGTCTCCCTCGTTACAAAGTTGACGCGTTTACCATGACCATTTACCCCACCTGCGGCACTTCTCCCCATGGGTTATCCCCTCGGCTTCGCTTCCCATGCAATTAGCACAAATGCGACCTCAGTCCAGGTATTTCAACACGTCCAAGAATTTCCTCGACCGAAGCAACGCGCCAGACAAAGATATTCGAGTCCGTTAACTTCTTAACAAAGTTTCGATTCTTTTAATCGTTTCTGTCGATCGAAACCGCTTAATAGAAAGTCGAGCAACTTCCATTTATCTTTTCGATCCAAGTATTTTCTATCATCTGCTCTGTTTGTCCTTCAAACACATCGAATGAATCGACAACTATTTCTTTCTGCGTATAATATAAAGTGAATTAAACACGTCGTGACTAATGTAGAATATTATGTTTCACGATAAAGTAACTTTTAGAAAACTTTAGATTCCTCTATAAATAGGACTACACGTCGAATTTTCTAAAATTATGCTTAATCTAATTTTTTCAAACTTCAAGAATTTATATTACAGTCTGTATTATTATACATCGCTAAATACAATGTTAGAATACAAACCGAGAGGATTAACAACTTAAAACCAGAAACTACTAAGTTTTAAGTAAGTGTTCTACAAAAAATCCCATGCTAATCGTTTTGATTAGTTTAATAGTTCTAATGTTGAATAATATCTTCAATTATTCGAAAGAAATCGTACGACTAAAACATGTGCGTTTGTACTTTTCATCCCTTATAGCCTGGTTTGTTCAAGTCGGAAGTGCCAGCCGGACTACAGCATCCGTGAACCCCAGGAACGAGGACAATCCGTCTATGACCAGATGTGCGATTGTGCTAAGAATTGAGAGTGACTCATTCCCTTGTGGCATGTAAGGGGCACGAACATTCGAACACCGATGTAGATGCACCGTCGCCAATCCACTGCATCCTACTCTATTGTTTCTACATAATTCCTAACATTTTCACTTTACCAACAATATTTAGATTCTATTTTGGTACTAAAATACGATAATAAGTACACTACACGTTTTCGTGTTTATTCTATTATGTTTTATATATTAGGTCATTCCATAAGTTCGTGCCGACTTTTGTGTATACATTTCACGTGTCGATTTATAAACATACGGCGATAAGGGACCAATGCACTTGAAAAATGGGAAGAAGTTGTACAACGAGAGGGGGATTACATTTTTTCATGAAACTAAAAGGTATGTAAACAATCTTAACATATACAACCGCTCGAAAAACGGAACGAACTTATGAGATGACCTAATAATATAATTTATTATAATTAAAGAAATTAAGTCGAAAGAAGAACTTGTTTCAACCATTAAATATTATAACATGTACTATACTTAGAGTATGTTCGGCACATAACTATGAAAAACGATAAACTGGTTACTTTGACTACCCTAATAATCTATATCCTTATATTATTTTACTGCTTATCTTATTGACGATATGGCAATAGACGACAGGTATACAATATTGTCGAACGAATATCTCCACAAAGCCATAGTCAAGATGTTAGTACACAAATGCAACCCGGAATATATTGAGTGTCATAAACTGCTTTATCCCTAAGGGTGTGCAGGGCGCCTTAACGAGTTTTAATCCGGATAAGAAACGATTGGCACCCCACAGACCTCGTATAACGGTACACCGGCATTAAATGTTAGGTATGGTCAGCGACCTACCGAGCTATCTCCGGTGCTACTACTCGTTACATTAGAATGCGTTCTGCCTGTAACTCTTTATTCATCGACCGTATAATGATATATTTCTTTGTTTCGAACGTACATAGTGATCAAGTGCAGTTTAATACTCTTTTAATCATCCCTTAACCATTCTTTCGGTTATTTCTAATCGAATCGTATTTTTCTACCCTTAGAAGAATTCTTAAGTTAAACGAATCTTCTTAAAACATTAGAAACTTTCTCCTTGACTGAAACGAAAGCGAAATGGGAAACATAAGGAATTCGAGAATTGCAGAATTAAAATTTCCAATATATGCTCCAGGATACAGTAGCTGATGGGAGGTGTATTCGACCATTCATAAATACATTATACGTATTATATAATATACACGAATGTGTACACACATTGTGTATACATAAAAAGTTTCTACCGTAAGTGTTCAAGTACTTTCGTGAGAAATTGCAAACATAATAAACAGTGACTTTAATTATCTTCTCGATCAGAATATACGATCAGATACGAATGGCGGTATTTACGATTTCGATCGGACTCTAACATGATTATCAGTTTCGCCAAGCTCGATTCAGGATAGTCAGCAAGTAGCCCTTCCATCGAGGACCTATGGAAATCGAATGGCCGGTGATGCGTGAATAATATATTGAGATTCGCGTCTCGTTGTATTAACCTGTAATTTTAAAGCAGCGTTGCTGTATGAATATTTAACGTGGACATTTATTTTCCCGGACGCCCACGACGATCCTAAGCGACGCCTTTTTCATCCTGTTCGTCGATTAAAACCGACGTCCATCCGTGCCTTGGGATCACGTTCGTTCGAGGAACTTCGATATAATCGTTCTTATTAATAGCAGAATCATGAGAATAGTCAGTGAGTAACGAATATCCAATACTTCATAGATATTTTATAGATTTGCGGATTTTTGAAAATGTAGAACGACTTTTAGTAAAATACAGGGATAAAAGTTTCATATGTCCTCCATTTGTATTTTCTTTTTCCTTTTTTTTTTCCTACAAATTCTACACTTTGATCATTTATGGTTGCAACGTTAATCTTCAGAGGCTACCATGAATGAAATCGATCGTTCCAAAGCAAAGATTCGAATGCTCACGTGTTCCGTGGCTACAGAAAATCGTCAGACGACAGATCTAGAAAAGATATGAAGCAGAGGCCGAAAGGGGGAGGGAACAAGCCGGGGAGACAGAGAATCTCAGCGACGCGCCGGCTAGACGGCATCGTAAACTTCGTCGAGGAACTTTTGAATTTTAGTAAGAGCCGCTCTTTCTCTATCTTCGTTTCTCCTTCCAGCCGCAACTGGCTCATCTTGGCCTTATAAATTAGAGGTTCCCATTTCCAAAGGCTACTGGCAGAGTATTTTCTTGCTAAACTTACGTCGATTAGAGAATCCCCGAGTGCAAAGCTGCCGTACCCGAAGATCGTGTCGCTACGTGCGATTGCAGCTTAGGCCGAACAGAGGTCGCCAGGAGTACCGAAAAAAGGACAAGGTTTGCTTCCTGACTAAGAACAACAGGGGAAGAATACGGATAGTCGATAATGTTTCTCGCCGAGTCGGTGAAACTTGGCCAACTTGCTCTTGTACAGGTAATATCCACTTTCGATGGCGTGTTCCTCTATATTTAAAATCGTTGCTCAAATTTGTAAACGATCCCACAAGCCATTACAATTGTGTACACATTGGCCCCAAAGATCTCTTTAATAGGTAATGAAACGAGTTTTAACAGTAACACAATTGTACAACAGATACAACCATTGAAATATCGAATACGTAACTCGTGATCCTCGTTGGAAAACTAAAGTGTAAGGCAGGATTAAAACTAAACATCGTTACAGACAATACAATCTGGGTCTGCCTGTCTGGGTCAGTATAACTCGATGGAAACAAATGCCATAAGAAAATTTACGTTATAAGTTAGAAGTAAAAGAAATGAAAGAAAGTACAGTGTGGAGTCCAGCTCAACTTTAAACCGCAAAGGGTTAACAAATCAATTTGCAATAACCAAAACAACAACGATCTTGTCACCTAACAACTTATTCATTATCATTCAATTATAAAAAAACACACCGACATCTAATAGAAACACACCCTCGACATCTATTTTAATTAAGACCACCAAACTCTTGCTCCACCCTTCATCAACTAGTGACCAGTTGTCAGCCAGTGTAGGATTATTTGGTCGAAGGGGGATGATTGGTTTGAACAGAGGTTTTTTCGTCGTTGCTCAACGTGTACTTAGCATAGAAACGTTCTTCTGGGTCATAGGTATTCAGATTTTCCGTTCCCGGCACCTAGTTTCCTCCAGGATTCGCGAAGGGTGCCGCAGCCTGCGGAGGGTGGCCCTGAGGGGGACAAGGGTGAAGCAGCTAGATGAAAGGAGGGGTAGTTAGAGGGGGGCTGAGACGAAAAGGGGAGGATCGAGGAAGCAAAAGGAAGCAGACGGCTATAAGGAGAGAAAGAGCTGGCAAAAGAAAGAAAAAGAGACATAGAGAGAGAAAGAGAGAGGGGATAATTCCACGGCTAAATATCGGTAAAAATCAATACTATCTCTTTCCTCGGTGCACCGCCATCGCAGCTAATAATGCACGAAAAGAATATGAACTTTCGTGAAGACTGATGTGTCATTATAATTGCGAACGATTTTAGACAGATTTTATCAATATATTGCGCGTGTCATACGAAACATTTTCAGATTCAATTAGCACTACTACGAGATTCGGCAAACAGACTGAAAAGTTTCACTCTACTTTTATTTGTATTGTTAAATACTAGCAGAGTGGTCGATCAATTTTCTCCTAACACAGCCCCTAACAAGTGCTGTTTTGTAATTGTACGTCCATATTAATTACACTCACCTTTTTCTCGAGAAAACAAACATCACGTAACTGTTATGTCACAAATTAATTAACAATTAATTAACAATAATATTTTCCGACCGGCGAATGGGAAAATTTGCCGCGGATATGAAACTAGTTATGAATACCACGCACTTCCTATGCGAATTACAGTTGGCGCGTTCGAACGTTAATTGTTATCGCTTTTTATTCATATCGTCGTCTTCACTGCGATGGAAATAGTCGTCAGCGTATTGAATTCTAAAAACTCCATGAAATTTACAACAAAACGACGAAATTCATCTTATCTCTCCCCTGTGATATTCGTATAAAGATAACAATCTTTAGAACTTTCTTATAAAAATCCAGAAACATCGCACGATATACCTGTGCCGTGAGCTTGTCTAATTAGTCTTGCGTTACATGCGCGTGGAAAAAGTTATACTCCGCAATTTTTCGAAAAGAGATAGCAACCTTAAGGATCGTGCAAGCCACCTTATTGGAGCGGAGATCCGACTCATCGCACTCAAGATCCAAGAGTGCAGAATGCAGACCGGAAACGCGAGGTTTCTATGGGATACCGATCAATTATGTGCTCCGTGGTAAGAACGCGGTATAAACAAACCCTCGTTGCGGCTGAGCGGCCGCTATAAAGCGATACGAATTTCTCGTGCTCGTTTTCTCAAATGCTCCGAGAGTAACAGCGTGGAACCGCGGCTCGACCACGACCTGAGACAAACGGTAACGAAACGCAACGGGCAGAGATCCCGACGGTTCCAAGATTCCTTTACACGGGAAAGTGTAAACGGTGGTGTGGCGCGGACGCACGAGCGAAGCTGCTGGGCCCAGACCGACGGATCGCCACCCCATCCTCGCTTTTCTACCTACACCTATAGCCCCCTAGCCCCCCCCTCACTCTGCTCCTGCCACCATCTACACCCCTCGGCCCCATCCCTCTTCGCTCTCCCAACCCAAACCCGAGAAGCAAGGAAGAGCAGGAAGGGGCAGGGAGCTCGAGTGGTTCTCAACAAACTTTTTAATATCGCGATAAAAAGACAACGGTTAATTAATTTTTGTTTTTGAAAATTTGGATTTTTTAATATCAATAACTTGAGTCTTTTTCGAATTTGTATGTTTGGAATTTTCGCGTATCGTCTATCCGCGTTTTTAAATATTAATGATTCATATTTTTTTTAAATTTAACGTTCTGAATTTTCGAGTGTTAGTAATTCGTGTTTTCACAAATTCGAATCTTTGAATTTTCAGATATTAGCAATTTAAATTTTTGAAGTCTTGAATCGTCAAATTCTCAAAGGTAATTTTATAATGTACAAAAATCAAACGACATTTGCGAAGTCAGGCGATCACTTTTAATCAGTTTATCTAACTGTCCGAATTATCAACGATCAGTTTTCTAAATCAATGGAAACTGACGTCAAAAGCTTACGACAAAGCCAACGATCGTCGGTGTCACAATATCTCGATTTCCAGACGCATCCTTGACACGTTCTATCGATCCAGTCATATCAAGCTAATCGCGCCTCTAGTCTTGAGTGCGACTTACCCTAACACTCTACGCGATATCCTTACAAATGTGCAACATAAAACGAAGGAAAACGAATGGTAAAGAGTAAATAATTTACAGACGGCCGGATACCAGTGAAATATCGTGAAAAATTAAAATACAGGAAATATGAGAACCTTCGTACCACCCTGATGCCCCCCCACACTACCTCCACTCGTTGGTTCACCCGCCCTCCGTAACACGGGGTGGCTAGGAGGGTTTAGGGAGAACAGGGGAGGTGGGTCGCGTACTACCTCCTACAAAAGTATGGCGTCACCTCCCGCGGTACAATCCCTGCCAAGAATGTAACACCGTTATTTTATTCTACCTTCAACGATACGTATTCCTAGTTATTGTACGATAGAGACAAAAGAAGAACGAAAAATAAAGAAAAATTAAAAAATCATATTTAAAAAACCATCTGATTCTTTCAAGATTAATTTTTCTTACTGCAATAAAGTGGTAGCACCACTTACCAGTAATTTAAGAAAACCCATGAAAATCAAGTGAAAGTCAGTCGTCGACTAATACTCCTAGTAATAAACTTTTGCTAGTAATAAACCATACACTTCTTTCTTTTCTAATAATTTTGAATAATTTAAATAATTCTTTTTTTACCAAGTACAAAATCCAAATATCGATGCTGCTCCTTATTGACCAAGATCCTTCAATTCTTTCGTTGTAGATCGCGTTATCCGCGAAAGAGGGGTCGAAGAGAGAAGGTAGAGGGTACAAGTACGAACTAAGTTGCGACAGGTAGACGATTATTCAATGTCAGGAAAATTATAAGACTAGCAGGAGTTTGTTAAAGCTTGACAGAAATTAAAATTCATATTAGGAGACCCATATCTGCCGCAATCTTATCATTGTCGTTTTATAAATCCTCATTAAACGACACCGGTTGTTTATGTGATTCACGTGTACTAAATGAAACCCGAAAGAACGAAACTCCGTCTTCCGCGATTACAGACGCTAATAAATTGTATATGATATCAATTACTAACAGGTTTAGCGACTCCGTAAATGCCGCCGATTTTCTTGTCAATCAAGAGATTACTCCGATGACAGAGTTTTCATCAATCATATTTACTCAATGATCTGTATTATCTGAATTCTTAATCATTCGCGTTGATTTTAGATACATTCGGAAGGTTTAAACTTTCGGATTGCTCTAAATTTTAACAAACAACAAAGCTCAAGAGTTTATCATTTTGAGTAACGCTAACCTTCTCTCCTATTTGCACAATTTAAAATCATTAATGTCATCGATTTTCTTATCGATAAAAACGTTATCAATAAACGTGCTATCTAAATTTGTGATCTTTCATGCTAATCTTGAAGATATCCTAAACGCGCAAATTCTTGATTGCCCCAAATTTTACCGTATAACGAAGTTTTCGAGTCCGTCATTTACAATTCACCAGCTTTTCCTCGTACTCCCACGATCCGTTCAACAGTTTACAAAGATTTAAGACACTTGTAAACTCGAACACGCGTAAACACACGCGTGAGGAATTCACGCGTGCCCACGCACTCAGTGAAAGACACGTCGATGATTTCGCGTGTAACGCGCGGTTAAAAATCTTCTCGGACAGCTCCTATATCTCTGGATCTTGTCGCGTAGCTTATTACTCGACTCGCAAGTTCTTCTTTTTCTAATTCGAAACTCCAGTTTTGAAGTTATCGGCACGAGGAAATTCGAATAATGCGCCCTCGCCGGATTTAGCGACCGATCGAGTCACGCCTTCAGAGACGTCTGTTACTAAAACTATTTGAAAAACTGGTTTACGTAGTTCTCTCGTGGTCCGGTTCGCTCTTGTATAAATTATAGTACGTGTACACGGCGACAACTCCGACGCATGATACGAACTCTCGAAACGTCAATTCTTTCGAGTGGCTCGATAACGTGTGATTTTTTCACTGCATCAATAATCTAGATCGGAGATAGTGAATCACTAACACGGCTGCCAAGTTTAGCACCGAGTGACTCGCTGCTGGCGCCGTTCATTACAGGTTTCGTCTGCACACGCGATATCTAGCTCCGTTTGGAAAAACGATACTTAACAAACAATATGTTTTCACAGTATCTGGCAACGATCGCGAAAAAATTTGGCAACTAACGGGGAAAAAAATTTATCTTCGATCTGAATTTGATGGAATCGTATTTTAGGAAGCACAGTGCTTCTCAATCTGAGAAACTTGAAGAAACGTAACTTCTTTCTTTATTGATAAAAATTGATTAAATTTTCAATACTGTAGAATTTTTTCTGTTCTGTTCACACCAGAACCATTCGTCGCTAATTCCTCCCTAATTATTTTGAGCAATTTACAAAGATTAACGGGAAGATGTGTCTATAAGAAATTTGATTATTACCTACTAGTGCTATCGAAAATGTTTGGAAATAGTTGCTGCTTTTGTTCCTATTTATAACTTTCCCGGTGATACATGGACGACCCCTATGTGTCTACTGAAACATTTGTAGCTTTTATCGCATCGAAGCATTGAAACAAGCTCTCTCTCAGTACGTAACTGATTTCGAAAACGAGTTGTTCGACTACAGAAGCATTGACGTCGATGCAAACGATCGAGACCATTTTCAAAGGGCAAGAACGTAGCTCTGCCGAAGCAGGATTATCAGCAAGAATGCGGACTAACCGGGAGACGAGTGATAAATAACGGTGGCTACCTGTAGACTGTGTTATCTAGGAATGTTAGCAGTCCGACAACGTCAGACACGTGGTGCTCTTGTGTTTTACACACTAATAGCGACAACGTTTCTATATTCTAAACCGACGAAAGTCTATCGATGGTATCGTGTTCAAGTAAAAAACATTAATTCCGTTGAATTTGGATTTAATACGCGCGATATCATTGCTAAACGCAACGTTCTCCCTTATAGCAATCAGAATACAGCTTCAGACTTATCAAGATGCATTATCAAATACACTACGTACTCCGTTGATTGAGGAGTAATCTACAAGTTCTAAGACTATTTATTCGATAAGTTCGATCGAACGTGTTACTCATCAAATATATCTCTATCGCCTCTAGTTAATCCATTCGTATCTTCTTTATTAATTTTTAATTACTTAAATTTCGGTAATTAATAACATCAATAGATCTACATAGACCTACATTGATAATCGATAAAAAGAAAAGAACTTCGTTACTGTCCAAAGAAAATTCGAACCTGAAAGGATTAACTCAAGACCATTACTAATTGGCGATATATCATAGTGATATAAATCAATATACTTCTTAAACCGATAGAAATATATCTTAACTGAAAATCAAGTTACACTATCATTGATTATGAAATTCAATGTACTATACCTTAAAAAATAGAAATACACAATTAAATTTAAATTCCCAAAACTTTAACTTACATTTGCATTCAGTTAGATCTCTCATATACGTTATAATTGATAAGTAACACGTCGAGAGCATAATATAATCAACACTCACCCTTGCTCTAACCTGTCGACGGGACCACCAGGACCCATCATCGCTGGATGTCCAGGCCCAATAGGTCCTGTCATCGGATGTCCTGGTCCGAATGGGCTTCCAGGTGGCATACCGTACTGAGGACCTCCAAACGGTTGACCATGCGAAGGAAAATGAGGATTCCCTGCTCCCGGAGGTACGAACGGCGGTCCTGAGGAACCGGGTCGACCGACGAACTGCGGTGGCCCGCCAGATGGCGAACCGAACGGGCTCGGTCCGGGCCCATTATATGGTGGCCCGGAATTATTCGGCGGCGGAGGGAAGCCCGACGAATTCGGCGGTGGTCCGGGACCAGGTGTCGAGGAACCACTAGGCGCTGGTGAGGCAGTATATTGAGGAGTCGCGGAACCAGGAGGTGGGCCTTGATAGGGTGGTGCTCCTGCTGGACTACCAGCACCACCGGGGAAAGGACTCGGACCCTGGAAGGCCGCATTACTCGGTGGACCACCTGTACTGTTGTAAGGACCGGAGCCAGGGCCACCACCCTGGCCAACGGAGTTGGGTGTAAAAGGCGATGCCTCCGAGCCGGGCGGCGGGCCCTTCCAAGAGGCTGGTGTTCCCGGATCCTCCAGCGTGGTAGTGGCTGCCAATGGCGTGTTTAGGCGGCTACAGCCTGAAAATTTAAACAATGCATGATGTTATATTTGTTGTACTTTAGAGTAATTGATCTCATATTACCAGAACATAAGAAGTAAATATGTTATATTATAGTGCGTACACTTGTTGTACTTATTGTATTTGTTGTACTTTAGAGTAATTGATCTCATATTACCAGAACATAAGAAGTAAGTGTGTTATATTATAGTGTGTACGCTTGGAAGTACAAAGATTCTAAATGATGAAGGAATTCTTTCTGTTATATTAAGGATTAACTGTTATGATGTTACAGAAATACCAAAATGAAGTATGTTATAATATAATATACATATTAGTACATATACATAGGTTCCAAAACATAAGAGAAGTAATATTGGAATAGTATATATAATGATATACTATTATACCGATATAATATACTCATTACAACTCCATTATTTAATACTATTCCTCTTATTACCTTCAATATTGCACATTCTTATAGATACAGATACACTTATAATGTATAAAATCTGCAACATATAAATGTTTTCATATAGTACGTGAAGATTCTAATGATTCGTTTAGTTATCAAGCTCATTTATGTGCAATACAGATAATTAGCTTTACTATTATATTTATATTCTATCTATATTTAACACAATAACCTTTTTAAGCAATCTCATATATGGTGCATTTATGAGAATAGCATATCGATGCATGTAAACAACTCTAATAGTAGTCTAATAATAAACAACTCTGATGCTTATATTAACACCACTTTACGTAAAGTAATATATAACATAGCATTTCTAAAGAATTCTAAAAAACAGAGAAACAAAGTAAAATCACCATTGTTTGTCCCATTGGCCTTCATTGTCCTATGGTCACCCAGATCATTCCATTGCACCGATCACCCACAATGTAGGAATCAGCACTTGGCAAAGAAAGGTCAATCTTCCTAGATACGTTTAACTCTCAATTAAATGAGATCACAAGAAGGTCACGTTTCAATTCCTGCATGTGTAACAACTCGAGTTTTCCTTAGAATTGAATTAAGGTTATGTGCCGGTAACCTAACCTATAGTGCGGTTAGAACGCGTTTCGCGAGTCCCACCGACGGCGAGGGGACTTAAAGCGCACGAAGCACGATTCACGATACTTTTCAGGAGTCCGGATTTGAAGTCTGTCGATGCACTGTTTCATCGAAAACTGTGAAAGCTGCGAATAACAATGGGCACCTGTACGGTCGCGTTGCCGGCATTTTCATGCTGATTTTCGACCTGTTTCAAGACGTTCCACCAAGTTTCGAGTCGAGATCCAGGCGCGCACCCACTGTTAGGCGCGTGCACAGGTCCGACATCACACTAATCTTCATTCATTTTCTCGTCACATTGCAAAAAATTCACGATCGTCCAAACACAAATGACTCGGTGCAAGAGAGAGAGAGAGAGAGAGAGAGAGAGAGAGAGAGAGAGAGAGAAGAGGCAAGCGCGAATAAACACCACCAGAGTCAACAGACGACCCTTGCCAGGGACGTAGCGTGCAGGTGGCGCCACAGCATTCGTATTCGTATTCGTATTCGTATTTACTGAAGGTTTTTAACCACGCATTAATTCACATCGAACGAATCGTAATAATTCTCCGTAACCGTTAGAAAGATCGAATTTTTGTCTACCATACGTATACTTCATTGATTTAATTAACCATACGGTAAAGATACATGGTAAACACTGGACGAACGTGATTGTATCGACACAGACGTTCCGAAACGTCAAGTTTTAACTGTCAAGACAGGTTTCGCGAATGAAAATACAGGAAGCCTGTGAGGAACGCGTGACGGCACGAAAAAAAGTCACTAGTCTCCAGCACTTTCACTCGCGATTTGTCACTCACACGTGCACCGTTCGCGACGACTCGAGGAAATACACGTACGCACGTGCGCCAGGGGTGTAGCTAGTCGACACACGCACCTAGTAGTAAACTAGACTAGCTGCTCCCTCAACAGACCACGTGTTCAGTATTCACTGTCCCTCCTAACTGCCCGCGCCCGGATGTCAACTGGATTTCTTCCTCGGTCGTAGCCAATAATTGTTATCCGATACATAAAAATCGGACGACGCTGCCATTTTTAACAGACTGGCTGCATGAGCCGACGCGGCAGCAACGACTGCCTCACACCCCGCCCAAACACACTGAAAGCACACCCCATCAAGGCATACGCAGCAACTCCGTAGTGCAGCTCGTCTTTTCTGCGCCGTTTGCCTTGTGCCTTTAGATGCCAGTCGAAAAATCGTTCGGCCGCTAGACACGCGTGTTTCGTCGGCTATTAGCCACGCTTTCTCTCGATCCTCGGAGTTAAACCGTCGCCTAAGTAATCCAGTCGTATTGATTCTAAGCCGCGCGCTACCTTCGCGTAATTACACGGCTGATATTCCTTGCGCGTGCACCCGAAACTATTCACCGATTTTTCCCTAGACGCGACCGTTCTTGCCGGCTCTACGCCAATGCGCCGCACTCCTCTACGCTTCGTTCCTTCTTCCTCGGTTTCTCTGAATGTCTCTTCTGCGTCTATCAGTGAACCGCGCGATTCATTCAAATCCTTGAGAGGTATCACTCTGACCGGCTGTAATTTCCGATCGATTAATCAAGAGGAAACTTTGGCAACGCGGTGTCGCCTGTTGCATGCGAGTAACACAGTGTGTACAGGACGTGCAGTAACGTAATCGCCTTGATTTGTAAACAACATGAGATGCCGGCTCAGTTCGTAAAGAGCGATGCACCAAAGCGAGCCAAGTTAGGTGAGAAAACAATCACACGCAACAACGGAACGACCAGCCAACACGCATCCTCCAAAGCACTACTCTCCCGCTCGCTATTATTTATCACACTTCCTCCCTTCGATATTCAATCAAACGTTTCTCTGCCCCCCGCTGCGGCAAATTAGAAACCGACGCGACGTGAAGAAACACCACACACACGATGCGTTTCTTTAATCCTCCTCCTCCGTTGGCGCACCGTTTCCGCGAACACTCGAAAGTTAACTCTCGTAACTTTCTGCGTGCAGCACAGCCAGAAAGCGTGGCGCACAAAGAACACACGTCACCAAGCAAGGATATCGAGGAGCGATCGAGCACGAAAGACGATTACGGGAAACACACGCGTCATTCGCTGCTTATTCATGGACGATTCACGACGTGGTGGCGTGGCTCGGCCAAACGATTACAAAGAATGGAAAAAAGAAAAATAGGCTGAACGTCAACTATGACTCGAAGGTGCGAGAAAAAAACGTGTAGAATTGAAACGAAATTTGTCCACCGTCAGCGTGATATCGTTTCCCGAGAACTAAAACCACGATCCGAATGCCCGAGACGTTGTGTAAAACATGCAAGACGACGCGAGAAGGCAGCTGTTCCACGTGGAGCGTCGCCCACGGATGCGTACGGCCCTGCGCCGAGAGCTAAACCCCCGACCGCAACGGGACTGCGCCTCGCCACAGTTACTCTTTTCTGTCACCGCCACCACTGCCGCCGACGCCGCACTCGCCACTTTTACACAACGAAAAAATGTTTCATGTTTCTAGCGGAAAGCGACGATCGAACAGTTTCCTAATCATCTTTATTCGCGTATGAAATTCTAATCAATCGCAGAACCAAGAGAAAAGAAAATGAAAAGGAAGATAACTGTAAAGAAGGGATGTTTTTCGCGCGTGGAATGGCGCAGCGGCCGCCACATTTTTTCTCACTCCTCGTCGTTTCAAAGTCCCTCCCGTCGCGGGGGACTCAACACTCGCCGGTTGACAGTGTCACCCTAAAAATCAATAAGGGGTTCACCCTCGACCCTGCCCACCCTCTTCCTCCTCCTGCACCTTTCTCCACCTCCTCCTCCTCCTCTTCGTCCTCCTCTTTCTATTCCTCCTCCACCTCCGCCTCTTTACTCTCTGCGTTTATCCCAGGAACGTATAGCGGGGGTCGATGGGTTGGCGAGGTTATGCTGGTCAGACGACTAGTCATTTTATTAGGCGGTGATACGACGCCAGGAGGCCTGCTAACCTTCAAACGCCGCGTTTAAGCGGTTTGCGTTTAAGATGGCTTTCCTTCCTATTACCTTTCCAAAATTTATCTCTTTCACTTAAGCTGACTCGTGAAAGCATTCGAAAATTGTTATGTTTTTATTGTATCTGTTATATAGAACATTTTGAAATTTCATTAGCATCGTAATGAGACAAGACTATCATAATTATATTGGTAAAATCTGAAATCATTCTGAAAATGTATATAGAATTTGCGAGATATATATTCAGAGAAAGTTTCTATAAAAAGAAGATATATTTCCTTTTATGTTCTTCAGAGTAAAAAATTTTACCATTTGCTTTGTATTATTGTAATAATTTTCAACGTTTCAAATATTGTTCTAATAAATAACTACGAGCTTAGTTTATATAAGTTTTTCTTCTCTAATTGTAAGAAGGATTTTTAGACAAAGAGAATAGGTTGGTGTTTCGCATCAAGAATATTGAGAACTGCTGGACGCATCCAGGCAGAACTTAACTGCATTTACGTCTCTAAGCAACGAGCGTTCATTTTTCCATCCTTTTCGTAAATGCAACCGCGTCTGGCGTCGCGACACCCAACCGCGTTATGCTTCCTTGTTCCCTGGCGAGTCGTTCGAATAGAAAGGCGGCATCAACGGGAAACTATGCCGACCTACCTCACCACCAAGTTGAACTACCAGAAAACGGAGAAGATTAGTTCACGAAGCCGGAAGTTATCTGGACCGGAGCACTTTCTAAAATTTTACGAGGCTGAATCGTTGCTTCGGCTATTTATTACTATTATCAGCAACTGACACCAATTCGCCTGGGACGTGAAATAGATCGAACAGTTACATAACTTTGGGGAAAGCAGAAGTTTCAGCTTGCTATACTTAACAGAATATTACACGGCAAATATTACAATCTACTCTTTGATAGTTCGTATTATATCCTTTCTCTCATGTTACCCTCGGACATTTACCGTAATAAAATCAACAAGCAAACCGAGACAATAGCTTAAAATCACTAACAGAAGTTTCTGTTCAAAATCTTTAACATTCATCGAGTATCGTATTATTTCAAAAAATTGAGATCTAACTATTTACTTAACGTGAAACCTACCTGTTAAAAATATGCTGCTCAGTTCCATCCTTTCCGTGTTCCATCATGATCCGTTATTTTCACTTGTTTCTTGATTCATCGATTTATTCGAATCTTCAAAGGCGAGAAATCACTATGTAGCGGAGAACTAGAGCGTTCGACTTTTTAGCCGTGAGCGGAGGCGAAATCCCGAAGAAAGTTTTCTACCGATAAACGTTCGAAGGTCACGGCTGTCAGACGAGAGAACCACGGGCATAAGAGTACGCTTGGCTCGCTGTCACGCGAACAACGCTCGCACACTGTATGTCAGTACGCATCTCGATGTCTATCTGTCGGTGAAGGCACAATTCGATAACCCGCGATTCGGGGTCAGTATGGCCGCCTTTTATATCCCGGAGACGTTGAAAAGTCGTCTTCAGTGACAGTTGATGTGTCGTCGAACGAAGAACACGCGGGCTCCGGAAAACAGCTTTGCGACCGTGCTTCGTTAACGAGGCCAGCTTTTCACGCGAAGCTCAATGAGCGATATACACAACGATACACGACTGTAATGAGGCCTTGAATGACCGTGGATAGAGTCAGATGTATTCGAAAAAGTGCTCATATTTTTTCTTCTTTTTCCTGTTTGCATTAAATGCAAGCTTTTGGACGTAAACGTTGAGCTGCATCGTTATGCGATGAAATAGCGTAAAAGCGGACTTAAGTTTCTAAGTTCGTTACTGCGTGTGTGTTTGTGTGTGTATGTTCATCAAATGTGCGAGACAAAATGCATGAAAGTTTTAAATGAAAATTGCAAATGATACGCCGACGAAGTTCTCGTACTCAGTATAAGAATAAATTTCTTTTAGCGTTCTTCCAGGCTTTTTAGTCATTTGTACTTTTTCTGCATCTTTAATTAAAGATTACAGGAGAAGAACAAGATAAGTGAAATTTCCTACCTTTCACAGGGAAGCCGTTCTAAAATCCAATAGCTTAACCAATCAATCTTACACTATCGAAATTGTCTTTTTATTTGGCTTTAGAGCTAAACATATGTTCCTCAGAAAATGAAGAAAAATGTGCTCATCGTGTTTTTTTCCTGTGTTATTCTATTAATAAGAAATACAAATGAAATGATATTTAGCTGTACGAATCAGACCGTACAGATACAATTCTCCAGGTTGTAACCGGTGGTGATTGGGAAACATTTTTTTTTTCCAATATTCTCATTCTCTTTGTGTGTAACCAATGAGAGAGAAGTCTCAGGCCGCGAAAACTCATCCGTTGTGGCACTTCGATTTTTCCCCGACCCCGTGATAACTTTTTCCCGCAAACCATACGGAAATATCCGCCGCGAACGCGTGGCAAGCCACGAGGTGAATGACAGTTGCGGACAGTTCGTACACAAGCACGTTCCACTGACCCTGGGTTGAAACGATTCGAACGAGCTCGGAAACAACCGACCCTTGCTTGCACGTGCTCTCTCTCCCGTGGACTTTCTGTACTTTTGGTCGACGCTGTTCCCCGACTAGAACTGTCCGAAGAAAGCCGCACACCGTTCACGGAGATATTAGGATAAGTTTCATTCATACAAACTTTGGAACAAATCTCGACCTTCGGAAACCGTGACGGTGCGAAGTCTACGAGCGGCGTTCGGACTCAAGCAAACTGAATTTAATTTCCATTAAACTCGCAAGTTTATTATATGGATGAAGAATTTCTTCCAGGTTAACGAGTTTAAATGTCCTGATAAAATTTTGCTCTTTTGATAATAAATTGTAAGGCCGTGATTTCTCATTTGTTTTGTTGTATTTCATGATACACAAAACTTAGCCTATGATATACTTAACGAGAACAAAGTTAGATCTATATGAAGGGCGCATAGAGGAATATTTCAGTTTTTGTTTGATCTTTTAATTTTCATGTTATTTGTTAGCTATGATAGTTGGAAAGGGAACAACTTGTTACATTCCAAGATATATACAAATCTTTTAAAAATAGATGAACAGATTATTGAATTTAAAAATTGCTTATCATATTTATCTCTGTGATGATCACATGTGACGTTAGCTCAAAATCGAGGAAGAAAACAAGATTGTGAATAGGATAGTTTTGGTAATATGGCTCTAATTACTGAATTCTAGGATTGTTCCTTTATTTGTAAAGATAAGGTATAATTGTGCAAAGAAATAAGATTGCGAATAGGATAGTATAAAGACCATAACTCAGAACATCAGGAGACCCGAACACAAAGGGAAACTTTCGAAAATATCGGCGAAAAGTTTGAAAAGTATCGCGACTGTTCGTGGATTGTTCGCAGCTGTTCCTAAGTGGACTCGGAAGCTTCGGAGTTCATGGCACACAGAAACAAGTTGGATCTGCGGAAAGGCACGAAGGGAAGGCCAGAAGAGCAAGTTCGTGGTTGGCTGGAGCGGGGTGGCATGAGGAGGTAGATGAGAACGAAGCACGGAGGGAGAAGCTACGTACGAAAGAGAGAGGGAGAATAGGTCGATACGGTAAACTATTGTCTGGTGGGTGAAGTGTTCACGAGAACTGGGCGGAAGACAGCTTTGCGCTGGTTACGTGCATTCTCTGCTTCGCATGAAACGCGAAGATATGACATGCTCGTCACCGCAACGATGTTCAAGCGCGTCCAAGAAACCCCGCACCTCCATCTACGCCCGCGTAACCTTTTGCGCCTGGTCCCTCGATCGATACTGGTGCACGAATCGAATCGTTCTACGCGTTATTACCGACCGAGAATACGCTGCAATATTGTCCGTGATTTAATTCGTTTTGTCTTCTATTTTCTCTAAAGGGCTATTTCTCATGATTTAATTATCCCATTTTATTGATCGTTAAATCTCAGTAACGTCCTACGTACGTATTTTTATAAAAATTGGTGCTGCATTGCAAGAATAAAAGTGAAATAAAAATTGGTTTTTAAAATGGAAACGTGATATTTCTACGCAGTACTATTGCAGATATGTTTTGAATGAAGATTTGATATTTACCTGAAGAGTGGTTAACAGCGAAAAACAGTTTCATTTCTTCTAATAAATTAAATCGACGCACTTAAAATTAGTATCGTTTATCCTACACTTTTAATTTATTGAAAGAATTTTTTCTATTTTTCCAAAGTCCAGAATCTTTTAAATAATATATCAAATCAAAATACTAGTTACGTATATAGATATTTTGTTGTGTTTAATAATCAAAGAAATTTCCGTATTTGTTCCCTAATAAGGAAACAATTAGATCGCCCCTACTTAATTTATGAAGGTTCGATAGCGTGCAGCGACGCCCTCTACAATCGAATCGTTTGGCGGGAGTATCGAAGAAATTGCGATAATCGCAGTACAAAATTCGTTATGAAACTAGTAAGTCGAAGTAGAGTGAAGTAGTGAATTTTCGTGAAGTGCGAATGCGAATTTTCGAGAATTTCGTCTCTGATCTGCAGATTTGTGCAAGTATACTACGTACACAAAGGCAGTTTGGCGTGCAGCAGTGCGCAACAATCCTACATCGAAGTGTGTTTGCCGATTGTCATCGGGGGATGGAGAGGTAAACACAATTCCACCCTACCACCTTGTTCTATTCGCTACGTGTACAATCTATACATATCTGTGTGTTCGTCTAGGTACATTGACAGCAACGCTGATGTGGGTTTCGATCGTGAAACCACTGACTAAATATGGAATAAACCTGATATTATATGGGTTTTCGTATTTCGCGTTCTGAAATTTCGATCTCGAAAGAGATTGGATTATTTCTTACGATCTGTGCGACTCATTTTATATGTGAAGCATATTTAATTCAATCATCGAGAACAATAAAAGTGGACTTGGCACCTTACGGAACATCGCGTCACATGTTCTGTAATACCGACCATTCAGAGGTTTTATTACGCCCTCTACAATTTATAACGTTGGATAGAGTGTAATTAGTCCGTTTGTCCATATATTTAAACGAAATTTTAATTAGTGGGCAATTAAATAAACTTCTTCTAATTGGATTGATTTATCTGAACTTGAATGACTACTATGAACGAGAAATCGTAAGTAATAAGGAGAACCAGTAAGCTCGTATTATACGGACTTCAGTTATATGAACTACTTGTCCTGCAGCAGATTCAAATAAACGGAATGTCGGAATATTTTATGCTCAATACAAACACGAAAATGAATAAAATTAGAGATATTGGCAATGTACTGTGGTTATCGGTGGACAAAATAAACGTAACATGAAATACTTTCCTGTATCCCACAATTTAAAGGTTTGTATGTAATTATGAAATCGTACATTATTGTTGTAGAGAATATAAAGAATTCTATCCATCTATGTGATACGCGTTCATAATACGCATTTGCACAGATTGAATTAACGGTAGATTAAAATAGTAATTTTGTACTTGATAGAAGATGCTTCAATGCTGTGTACTTTGTATGTAATAAGACCATGTGAAACTAACCTTTATGCCGACCACCGATAATTAACATTCGAATTAAATGCGGAAGTTAACTAATAAATTCATGCTTTACGAAAAAAAAATTTGTTACGATTGAATCTTCTACTGAATGTGATATGTAAATCTTCGTTCTAATCTCTTATGTAAATTTGAATCTATTAATGAAACGATCTGATGATTTTTGAAAACATACATGCGTAATTAAAAGGATGGTATTATAATTATGCTCTTTTCTGTGGAATTTGTGTATATAATATTGAAATAGTAAAATATGAGATAGTAAGGTTATGTCGAGTAAAAATAATCAGTAGGGAAAACAGAGTAGAAATGATTTTGTGAGGCAGAACTTTCTGCGTCTACCATTACCGAACTGGTTAAACAGGTTATCAGTTTATAGCCACCGTAAAGACATTTTAAATTTCGCGGCACATGCTCGTGCATTCCGCGCCATTATCTTTTTTGTCTCATTTTAGTCATTCGCTGAGTTCACAGCACTGCGTAGAGGATATGTTCGAGGTAAATATATAAATCGAAAGTATTCTTATCGCTTCTATTTTTTACATAGATTTTTCCGAGTATTTTTATATTTTGTGTAAGAGATCTTTATTTAGAATAATTATTTAGAGATCATAAAAGTGTTATTAATACTTACTAGTCAATGCTTCAGTTATCATCATTTTGAGCATGAGATCGTCGGTTTTTATTATTAGATAGAGCAATGGAAATATGCATTTTATGCATCAAATCAAAAGCAAGCACGTTTCAATTGGTTTCGAGTTTCAAATCGTTTTATTTTAAACTTCAAATAAAAATTTAGACGTTTTAAATAAAAAATGTCAAATATTATAACTTTTAAAGGGAGAAACACGTTCACTTGCTTGAATTCTGTCAATAACGAATTCATTCGTAGTAGATATTTTATTTCCAAGTTAGGAACTGAAATGCCCATATAATAAAAAATATTTGTATCGTAATAATAATTATTATTAAATTGGGAAACGAGGGTTACGCTAAAAAGTCACTGCTAAGTATACAAAATGAAGAAAAACTCGCAAAAGAAAAACAAAAAACGAATATAGACTTTCTTTTTTTCTTTTTTTTTTTTTTTTTTTTTGAATATTAATCGTTCTCTAATTTTTGCTCTGTATTCGCATTCATACATTCTTATCTCATCGCGCGTCTTTGAAGTCTCTTTCATTTGCTTTTTTTTTTGTTTCTCCCTCTCACATACATACGTACATTCTTTCAAGTTTCTTCTCTCTTTATCGCTCACGCACTATAATTCGAGATTAAAACATCCACGGTAACAAAACAAAAAGAAATTACATAAAATCTCCCCTATGGAATTTTGCACTTCTTTCCTTTCATTTAAACTTTCTTCTACATTCTTATAGTCTTTCTAGTTGATAAAGGGCTCGTTAAAAGCACATACAAACGACCGTTGTTATCGTTCGATTTTGAAAGTCATTATCTAAGCAGTTTTATGGCACGTATTCTCGTACAAGCCCTTCCTTTTACTTTTCTTTCTTTTTTTTTTTTTTTATTCTCTGTTCCGAGAAAAAGAAAACTTTTTCCTTTTCTTCATACCACTTCTTCCAATTCGTTTAGCCATTGTTAAATGAATTTCGCGGAATTATATCGTAATCGCAACAATAACGGATCTGCTTTTGATATATACATACACTCTGAAATCAGAAGTCTTTTTACCTTCGAAATACGGTTTATCAGACTTGGACGTGAAGAAGGTCTGTCTTAGATCGTATTTCTTTCGGAATACGTCAACGATCTTTGTCGATTCCCGACGGTTTTCCTTCGTAAAAGCTCAAAAAAGAAAAAAAAACAAGAACTTTTTCTTACAAATACCTTGCAACATAGCACCATTAGAACAAGAGAAGCGTTTCAAGGCAAATCTAATAAAAAGATTATTTTTTATATAAAAAAAATAATTCGTGCTCCTTTTATGCTACGATGATAATAGAATCAATTGAAGTAAAAAAAGAAAAGAAAAGAAAAATGATTTCTACTTTTCGGCGCGTCGGGCGTAGCTTGAAGACCTTTCAAAAAACCGCGATCGTAAATTCCAACAACGCTCACCATTTCACTCTTGTTTCGTAAAAGAACTTCCAAACATGAACAACTTATAGTTGAAAGACATCGATATAGAAATCTGATTTTGCTAGAATGGTCAGGCGAGGACCTTTTACACTCTTGTACGTTTTAGGGGTACGAATGTTTTTTTTAACATTATCTGATATTTTATTTTTGTTTTTTTTCCTTTATCAGAGTATCCTAAAACGAACAAATTCTATTAATATGTCTACATTTAACATGGATATACCATCGGTACTTTTTTTCTTTTCTTCAGAACTTTGGTGGCCCGCGATGTTCGATCGCTTTCGGCAGCGATCACGCGTATTTAATCAGTCAATTATGCGATGGTGCTCCTTAATTGGAATTTAAAATAAAAGATTCGCATGCTTCTTTTTCCTTTTTCTCTCTGATTTGTTATTTTTCACGAGCAATCTCTCTGTCAATAAAAAATGAAAACATTTCCTTTTTTTTATCTACGCTTTCGTTTCGTTATAGTTCAATGTACAAGAGATTTTCTAGAAGTATTCTGCAAAATATTGCGTTGCACCCTAATAAGAATATATTTATATATATGCAGCGATACGACTATCGTTGGCCACACAAATAAGACAGCCTGTACATTTACTAAATCTTAACGCACTTACGTAATATTGAAAGATATAATGCAGGGAATTTATCTAGCTTAACGAATACGTGATTATATACAATATATACATATCTCGTTGCTATAACATCGCTTGCGTGCACTTATTTGTTAGAGCTGACTACAGATTAGTGTGTATGGTGATAGTGTGTACGTGTCAATACAATGAAAATTGTCTAAACTTACACAGTAGAATAGGGTTCTCGCGATCGTTACTACGTAAGATTTATCGTTATACAATAAACAATTATACATTCTGGCGATCCGTCGGTTAAAGATCTCGCATATACACATATATGTAATATACATGTATATGTATTTATATATATTTCTTTATTTATTTATATATTTATTTAGTTATCACATCGCACGTTCGAAATTAAGAAATTTGGACTCATAATGGAGAATTGAATTAATCTCCTGAAAAAATTTGCATTTTCGCGGAAAGATATAAAAAAATGAACGTAAAATAGTCATTGAATTTCTTAATTGATTATTCCTAGCATTTGACCGTTACGGATGTACATTTAAACTTTGCGAAGAATGAACGTTGAAAGAATTGTTTTATCGAATGAAGAACAGTCAACTGCATTCATCCATTTCTAATATTGAGTTCAGTATTTTTCTTTCTTCTTAATCCTTTTTTTTTTTGCTTTTTTTCTTCTTTCCCTTTAATCGTTATCACAGTGTTTTAGTACGTTTTTCTTAATTAATATCGAATATCCTCTCGAATATATATAAAAATTAAAATAAGACCGAAACATCGTTTCATCGATTTCCATTTACAATGAAGTTATCTCGTTATTATTGTTACATATAAAAAATTATTACCTAATTTATTGCATGATATATGCATGTACACACTTATTTCACTGTATGCACCTATTTTTCGTTTGTGGTTCGAACTTCGTTCGATCTCCTCTTTTTTTATTTTTTTACGTTCGATCGACACTGTATTATTCTTCCTATATCGTTACAATTAAATATTTAGAATATTATTCAAAACGACAGTGTATTTTTAAATGATCGTCGGAAAATGCTTAAACGATAACATAAATACACATTCTTCTATCGCGATTTAAGTTTATTCGCTGAATGTCTTTATTATTTATTGACAATTACGAGGAAATTCCTCATCGAGTAATTTCAGTGAAAATAGAATTCGAAGCGAGGAATCCGACGGATCTTTGTCTCTAGAAATGAAACCGATATTCATTACACATCGGAAACCCTAGATGAGATCCCATTGTCTACTTAGACGTTGGAGCAGCTGGCTGATGCTGCCCCGCCATCCCCAGTCTTGGTTGCGAGGAAGCAAGTAATTCTTTATAGTACGCACTAAATTCCGGCGGTAAAAACGACGTGGCAGCCGTGGGCGGAATCGGCGGGGGAAATAAACCATTATAGAATGCGGAATAGTACATGGGGTCTAAAATCGGTAGGAACTTGCCGGGCGTGTTTGGCAGTTGTGGAAAGAAAGCTGGATTGTTTTGCGGTACCGTAGGTACATAACCAGAAGGTATACTCGGAACACTGTGTCGTCTTCCAGCTTCGGTTTGCCTCGGTTCCTGTGGCTGGTGTTGTTGTTGTTGCTGTTGTTGTTGAGCGATTAACGATTTATCGCCCTCGCTGATTCGACGCTGTTGCTGTTGATGTTGTTGATGTTGTTGATGTTGTTGATGCATATGTTGGTGCTGGTGATGATGCTGATGTTGAAGTGAATGGTGATGCTGATGCTGATGCTGCTCCTTACCACCGCTCATTTCTACGTTTTTTCTCCTATCGATCGTATTCTGTTGCTGAATCGTTGCCATTCTAGGATAATTTCCACTATTCAGGTGATTTAGATTAGGTACATTCGGTATAACAGGATGACTCGGCTTCCTAGGTGTGTAGGGTGAAACTGGTTCACTCCTCGTCGTGTACTTGCCGTTCAGGTGTTGCCTTCTTTGCACAGGTATCGCGCTATTTCTAGATGGACTCGATACCCGAACATGCGTCGGTGTGCTTAAGTGATTATTTTTTTGCTTAGGGTTTACGATCGTAATTTCTAAGTTATTCGAAGCCATCGTTCGACTGTCGAGTACGTTCTGGTAACCAGGGAAGGTACTTCGTTTCGAACAATCTGTTGGTTTCTCTTTAATCGACGAGTTCCTCATCTCCAAGTTTAATGGATTAGGCCTCGGCACTACAGGTACTTTCACTATTTCTAAGCTCGGCCTCGGAAACACCGGCTTGTTCGATTTTTGTGTTAAGTCGAGGACCCCGCCGTACACAGGGTCATTATTATTGTGTATCTGATGCGGCTGCAAACGATGCAGCGTGGAACGATACTTTGGAGGGATAGGAATCTCTTTCGGATCTCCGTAAACCATTTTTTCGTTGTGTGCGAATATCGACTTTGACTGTGTCACCTTGGGCGGAAATATCCTACCGTTAGGAACAATTGGCGGCACGAAACGATGATTTGCTTGATGCAACCCTGACGACGCTGGTGGCGGGACATTAGCATTCGCGTACAATTGTAGCAACGCGGCGTTATTAGAAGTACCAAGATTTATTACACGACTGTTCACCATATTATTATTATTCATCATAATATTATTATTGTTATTGTGATGAGCGGGATGTTGCTTGGTCGGCGTTTGTAACCGTGCTTGATGATGATGATGATGTTGATGCTCTTGAGGAGACGATAACATATGCCCTATGTCCGGCGTCACGGTGACGGAAATCAACTTAGGAATGGAATTAGGTGTGACTGGAAGAGGATACGATATTGGCGGTTTTTCTTCGGATTTCATTGTTGCTGGCGCAGGAGGATTGCTTTGAATCACGCTGGGTCGCGTATCCAAGTCAACGGCAGTAACTTCAAGACCACCCTCGCGAAGTATTTCCAATTTACGTTTCTTAAAACTGGGAATGATTATCTTATCCCTACTCGTGTCACTCTCCGTTTCAAGGTCAATCACTTCTGGTGATCTAGGAGGCACTATCGTCTTTTCCGCGAAAATTGACTTCTCGCCGAACAACGGTATGTTCTCCTTACCCTGAGCCAACAGGGTGGTTTGTTTAGGATCTAGTTTGATTTCTTTCATATCCTTCTCCGGCGGTGGTGTTAACGTTACCACCGTAGAAGCATTCGTTACCACTGTAGTTACCGGAAGACCCGGCGGTGAACACGACGGTGGAACTTGTTGCGATATCAGAGGACTGTTGAGCTGCCTCTCTAATACACTTTGACTTCCAGTACCATTCGTGGGTGTCGTAGAGGGTGTACTACTCGGCGTTGAAATTGACGTATTAGAAGAAGGTGGTGGACTTGGTAGTTGGATTGTTTGCTGGCTGGGCGATGGCGTACTATTGGCAATCATAGTATTTAACGATTTCAAGCGTTCTTGTTTCACTCGTACGCTACGCAGAGATGATGTCTTGCCAGTCTCCGTCTTCGGTTTTTCGCTCGAAAGGAACGGCTGTAAAGATAAATTTAATTATCATACCGCTCGTATTATTCAATGCACGAGCATCGTATAAAGTATAGATGTTGAAGTATCTCGACGATACTTACTGCTGCCGACGATACAATTGATTGAAGGGGAGGAGTTGTAGCAGTAACATTCGTTTCTACAGGGGGAGGCGTTTCCGATGGATATGAATCGTTCGTCTCTTGCTTATTATCTTCAGACTCTTCGGACACGCTGCTACTCTTACTTCGCCTTCCGGGTGTCAGTCTAACTTTCGCTTCCTCTCCTCTTTGATACCTCTCGTAGGGTAACAGCAACCTGTTCGTACGACCCATTCCATAGACCGTCACTGACTTGATCGCTAATACATAAAATCATTCGAATACTTTACCTTTCGTAATGTCGTCGAGTGATAGTCGCTGCGCTGGTGGATCCTGTATTACCACCTATGTCATCGTAAATGTTTTTCCAGAGTCGACCAGCACTGACAGAATCGTAGCCACCGAGCAATTGCACTTTCGTATAAAACAGGAAGAGATCAACTGTAAACAAAAGAACATTGTTAGTCCGATATCTTCGTTGTATCTTTAGAACATTTATTATAAGGAACGTATGAGTTTGTCAAAAGGAAACACTGCTGTAGATCAGCTTCGAACAGTACCAATCACTGTTTCAATTTAAATTACAATAGATTAATATGTTTTTATATGTACGCAGGCGAAGATATGAGATCTTAATTAAAGGTGTCTAAAAAAGTTTTCCGCCAATTAAAAAAAAAAAAAAAGGACGTCACACAGATACTGACTCTGCCTGTAGCCCAGCAGTGGCATCTTTCCGACAGGCGTACCCCGCGAGTTCATGAAATTCTGCACATCCGTTAGGAATTTCTTTTCCTCAGCGGTGGTCTTTCGCTCGCTTCGTCGTACCACCGACGAAGGTGGCCTTCCAACGCTCGGTACCACCACGTTCGAACTCGCTGGGGCACTCTTCGAGGTAGACGCCACAGAAGCCTCGCTCTCGTTGCTCGATTCGCCTGGCGATGCGCTACGCTTTTTACGCTTCCTTCTCGGTCTTCCTTTTAATTTCGGTGCTAAAAAATTATTTTACATTGTTTATTTAAATAATTTTTTTTAATTCAATCATGCTCATTAGATTAGACCTTTAAGAATGCAATAAAATAACGAAGAATCGAGAAAGCAATTTAGAAAACAAGTATTCCTTTATCTCCTTAAGATTTCTTGCATTTCTGTTATCAGATACTCCTAATCTGTTAGAAGAAATTAATAGTTGCGTTATATATGTTGTTACTTAACATTTGCTATATTGTGGAAAGTTTAAGAAAAATATATTCCTGATTGTGTTTTTCTGGATTACTGGGTAAATACATATATAAGACATTATACGTTTACGATACCGTAATGTTCTTCTTTGATATCTGACGATTATAAAAGTCTGTTTGTTTTAATGCGATACACACAAAAGATGACGATTACCATTGGAATTAGATTAATAACAGGACAATTCACGTTTCGCACGATTTCCGTTTCAAGTAAAAAGACTCCCATTAGGATCGCGTGAAATTTTTTTATTTCTCGTGTCGAGTTGAAATTATACCCAAAATGTGAATATAGAATAACCTTGGTCATTACATTTATTCAATTTTTCGCAATTTAAAAAGTAATCATTTTAAATAACAGTTCAAAAAAAGAATATTATATTTCGTGAAATTTTTCGTCACGAAACGTATAAAACGAACAAATCGACATGTGCACTATAAAAGCTGTAATTACTACAGTAATAATATGATGTATATAATATTTTGTGTTATTGTAGAATAACAAGGTTAGTTTTACTACGTAACGAATATTTTCAAATTGTAATTCATATTTCTATTTGCACTACATTACCAGAGCTGAACATACATATGTATGTAATTATTTATATCAATGCCATATGGCTAATTTTAACAAAATTAAAGAAGGAAACCTTCAAACATCGACTGCTTATCAAAAGATTATATTATTAATTTTCGAACTTAATTTAGCACTGTACGCGTTTTACACTGGACACTTGCAACATGGACCAATATATAATATTGTTATCGTTTCTTTATAAGTTTCTGTATCCATTTCACTTGTACGTATCACATTTCAATACAAATGCTGTCCAGAAAGTCATTCCTTATGTCTTTTGTATGAACCACGATAATTTTACTCACCAGCAACTTGAAAATACACAATTTTATTTTCTTTAATCTTCATTACAATAGTCATTGTTTGTTTGTAACCGCGTCAAAATTAAATAAACGAAACAATCTATGTGCACAATATACAAAGTCACACCATCACTGTTGTCACCTTCACTGGTAAAATTTCTAGAAATCCTAGCAGAACAGTTCGATTGATATTTGTAGATGGATGTTTGTTCTACTGAATGTATTAATCCGGATTATGACCTTCGCTGTTATGGTTACAAAGTATCTTTCCAATAAAGTAACACATCGTGCACAATGGAACCTTACAATAACGTTCTTCCCGCTAGCTTTACTCGACACGTTCTGTTGTTTTTTAAATACTTCTCTAGTCTTTAGCTAGTCTATGTAATCGTCTGCTGCGACTACGTGCAGCTAACCTCGGTCGGTAAATGATACCCAAAATTGTCGAAATTAATATGTATCCACTTTACGCAATGATTATTAATTATATTATGATTATGAATAATTATTAATTACCACGTAAGAACAGCATAGTATTTGATGTTTAACAAACAGGGTATTGAATAAAATTTTTACTCAGCGGGTAGTATTTGTCGATTTAGTTAAAGATTAACGAACTATGTTCAGTGCATTGACTTCTTTAAAAAAATAAGCTGTAGTTGTCCTGTTAATTGGATTAGGGAATGACTTTATTTTAATACTTAAGAGGTTAAATATTAATAGTAAGATACACAAATAAAATAGCTAAAGTAGGTAATTGGTAAATTATAGAGTTAAATAGAAAAATATTCGATAAATAGGTAAACGGAATCAGATAATAGTAGTGGGTTAATAGGTTAACAATTGAGCGTACCTAGGTGATTGCAGAGGAGCTCATGAGTTTCAAGGTCCGGGTAGTCGAAGGTATCTCTGCAGAAGAGTACCCTCGTACCTGGTGTGGCGGTGAATCCACCTAGTGCAGCTGCTATGGACGAGCAAAGCCAGGACGGTTCGGCACCTTCGAGCCTACGCAACAGTGCTCGATATCGACAGTACCTGGGGTACGAGAGCACGACCACTTTCGTTTGGGAAATACAATCCGATTTCCTTGTGTTGTGACTACTTTCGTATTCCTTCTGTTGCTTATCGACGTCTGAGAAATCGATGCCAGGATCGGTGAGCACCTGAGGTTGTGGTATCTCATACCTTAGCGGACTGTTCGCCGGAGATGACGTCGGGGTCGGTGGATAAGACACCTCGCGACCCCACGACCATTCTAACGTAGGCGATAACCAGGTGACGAGATCGTGAACCCGCACGACCACCTTTTCCGATATCGTCAGCACTTCGTCCTGTAATCAGACAAATATTTTCCTTTTATAATAATAATTGTTTAATAATTAGCAATTTAGTAGGTACACAATAGAAAAGGTAAATTAGAAAGATATAAAAGTAGTATAAAAGTAGAATAATTTATAAAAATCGATAAATTATATTTCAAAGCGTGGTTCAAGAGCGTTTATTATAGATAAACGTAATCACAAGATCTTTAGCGAGTACGAGCTATTATCCGCGTTACGTCACTAACTTATCATTTAAGTGACCCCTTTTCCGTTATTAAATCTTCTCCTCAAACTTGCTTTTATAGACTCTATAAATATGTATTTCCTCGAAACTTTTGTGTATTACTATATCTTCTAAAAGTAGGACGAAAAGTTCTCCACGTGTTTCATCGTGCAACTTTTCTTTGCGATGAAACTTGCAGGGCATGTTGAAACAGTGTTTTTATATTAAATTAAATTACTTGTTGAATTAAAATAAATTACCTAACAAGGGAAGAGAGATAAACAAGATGATAATCAAGTTACGCAATTTCGATGGAAACTTTCGGGATTTCTATTGTCTGAGAATGCAGGAACCTCTTTTACCAGTGAGACCTATCTAGAGTATTATTTTACCGACCTTCCATCGACAGGTGGAGGCACGGTCAAGTCCCTGCGCTACTTAAACTTCACGATAATCTGACCTGTCCTGTACATAGATCTACTTGTCGCGTGTGCTGCTAACACACCTATGTGCTCGTTATGTATACACATAATCCAGCCAACGTAACTCGTGGTTTATGTTGTACCTCGAGTGCATCGTTACCTACTCTGCTTCGGCGATAATTTAATTGTCCGTTGATGCCAGCGGCGACGTTATTTTCACAAAGTTTCAACTAACTCTTGGATCTGCTGATTTGTGGGATTTAATTCAACTGTAGGATATTGGTACCCATTAAAGCTTAAAGTATATGTACGAACGTTAGGAAGATTGCAAATGACAGTGTAATAAAGTACAAAGTTATAGAGATAAAAAAGTTCTTTTCGAGTAAATAATTTAATATCCGAAGGTGGCTGAAATTGCATGATAGAACATGATAGATGATAAATGCCATACGCGCTCTTCGTGTATCTCGAAGATCGAACAATGCTAGTAATGACTCATAAGGTAAACATTGGTGTGAAATTTATTACCGAGACGTTGGACGCCTATAAATCAAACAAGAAAAGTAAACGTACAGCGCGACTAAGTATTAATGTTGTTCTTTTTCATCGTTCCTCGACCTTTGAATGAACATAAGACGAGCGGGAAATCAAATCGTAGAAAATAAAATGAATTGAAAACGTAGCCATTTAATTAATAACGAGTTAAACAATCTCAACTATCCAAGACTGAAATAACTGTATTTATTCAAACAACACGAAGTATGATGTTATATTTAATTAACATCGCCCGGTTCTCTACGACGTTCCTTCGCAATTAGCTTATATAACTGGAAGATTCGTTAGCGGCAAATCGAATCGTCCGGAAAGAATTGAGATTCAACGAGGGGCAATTGTGAGATGCACTTGAACCGGTGGCTCTGCGAGTAAATCCGTTAACCCACGGCGAAAAGAGCCTTGAGCCAAGTAAAATGGCCGGGTTTTAACCCCTTGCACTTCAACTGCCAGTCAGAGTTAGCTGTAAGATGCTGGATGTTTCAATGGAACCACCGCTAAGTTTGACAATATCGTTTTATACTATTCAAAGAACATATACAGACTCACCAAAGTATTCGACCGCTCGTAGACACTTCTTATTAGTATACCACCAGTTTGAAATTTTATTAGCGTAGTGAAACGCTATTCAGAGACACGCTTAATGCGAGCATATATTTCTCAGACATTACAAAAATGTTTAAACAGTTGATTGTCAATTATATCAAGAAATCGCAATATTTAATTGGGCCATATTTAAACAGTTGGTTGTCGATTATATCAAGAAATCGCAATATTTAATGGGGCCATATTTAAAGAGATATGGCTAATTATAATTGGAAACAGAATTTAAATATATACTTGTTCGTCTATGCTACGATATGATGTTCTATTTAGTTTGTAAGTCACTGTAGCCTGGGTTATACTTTCATCTTTTAGCTCCGTGCTCCTCCGTGCCCTGCTTCAACTCTCGCCACTCCACTTCTCTTTTCCTCCGCTTATCTTTTTTCCCTTCTACCTATTGCTCGTCTTTCTCTCGTCCCTCGTTTACATCCCATTCTCCATCTTTTCTTCTCCCATCTCTATACCTCTTCTTCTTTTAGCTTTCAGCATTACCTCCCTTCTTTTTTACTCCCGCACCCTTGGTCACTTATTTGCCCTCCTGTTTGTACCATCTTTTCTTTGCTACTTTATCTACTCGCTCGCTTTCTCTGCTCGCTCTAATACACAATCACCAGATTAGTTTGCTGATTGAAATAATTTACCGAAAAGTACCCTGTGTTTTTACGTATCATTTCTTTATTCAAAATAAATTATGTCATATTTACATGTACAAGGACTGAAAGTAACTAAAATTGACGCGTCTTTATTAACTTCTAATTTGTGAAATGTTTCATCAAGGAACGATCCAGTTAATTCGTATAAAAATCTGCAGTGTATCAGAAAGGAAGACGTATTTTTTTTGATAATTACAAGAGGCTATTGACGAGGGCGTATCTGTCCCATTGCTACTAATGCGCTTCGCAACAAATTTATTTGCCTCTTTTGGTCACGTTCATCGCCGCTCGTTTCTTCTCACTGTCAATCGCAAAGAAATTTTCTCTTTACTATGTCGTTCCATTTCCCTGTCTTCTTTGTGCTTCCGATACCAACCGTATGGTTGGTCGCTCTCTTTCGTGTTCTCCACCCCTGAATCACGACTCTGAAAACAAACTTTTCGTCTTAATCGCTGGGATACGCGGAAAACGGTAGAACAGAATGTTGTAACCGAGAAGTATCACGCGTAGCACAAAGAAGAATCTTCCGACATGAATGCCTTTTTTCTCTCCTTTGTTCTACTCGCCTCTTCGTGTATTTATTGTCATGATTTCCTAAGAGGGTTCTCCTCCACGTTCTATTGACTTTTCGGATTGCCAATAGCTACCCCCCCTCTCTCTCTCCCTCCTTCTTTTTTCCTTTCGCCCCTCGTTGCCCTTTCACCCTTATTGATTTCGTTAACACGAAGATATCGTTTTAATTAAATCCCTCGATAGTTTTTGCATCATTTGCCCACGGCTACAAAACCGTTTGTTATCAGATACGAAATCGTGTCTGATTATTCGTGTATTACATTCGGTGCCGTTGTTTCTAGAGAGCGAGTAAACTGCGGCAACTTTGTAATCACGTTAAAGCTGGTAGTGAAACTGATGGCGGGAGTTCAACTCGCAACTCGATTCTATTTAAATATTTAAATGTAGTTTTAAACTTCCATCCCCGGACGAAGTTTCTCCAAATTGGTAATCTCTTACTTTTCAATCGTCTAGGCCGAGCACTTACGCGAAATGCAATTAGCCAACTGTAAATTTTGGATAGCGGGGAACATCGATCAAAGAGCGTCGTATTAGTCGTGGTACGAGGGCTATGAATAGAAATGACTATAAAATTAATTATATGACTAGCGACGTGACACTAGCGCTATACTTACTTAATTAGTACTACGCTATATCAAAAGTAGGGCAGAATTACGCATTAATGAAAATATCTTCTTTGCGTATGATGCAATTAACAGTGTATTCTGGTGTTACGTTTATGGGATTTTCTCGCATTACCGAGAGATCATGTCTACTTAAAAATCGATAACTGTCCTGAATTGTGCTGCTAAACGGTTGCTTTTCCTAAGCGTTGAGACAACGAGTGATTTAGAGGCAAGTACATAATAGATACGTGCTTCGGTATAGTATACGGATCTTCTGGTATCATCGAGATTCTGTCTCATTGATTATCAATAATTATCCCGAATTACGCTAAACAGCTGCTTTATGTTAAGACGAGCGATTTAGATGCAAACTGCTCATGTATGCATAAGTAAATTTCCCGGGTCCGTTGAAAATTTTTAATGAAACCAACACCAACACAGAGGCAGTTCAAGTTACGTTTTATTAATAGCTGAATGGATATTTCAATAAATCTTATGGCGGAACATTGAAACGCACATATTTCAAACAGCCCTCCGGCAAAGTATGCACTTGCAAAATTCAATTTAACAGAGCTACGAACGTACTGTTTGAGGCGTAAACTTTTCGCAAAGAAACAGCTACCAGAGGAAATTACATTTTAAGGTTTACAGTATCTTGAAATATTAAAATATATCTGGTGGGAAACAAACGTCCGTGACTTCCTTTCCGCGACTCTTTATTACACCTTCATGTTTACCCGTAGAAATATGGTTGCTCGAAGGAACTAGGAAAATATACAGCGTCCCGGCAATCATAGTACAATCGACAAGGGGGCGATTCCACATGGAGAAATATAAAACACAATCTTTTCATACGGTGCAACGTTTCCAATGAAACTGAATTTGAAACTTTTGTTTAGTCAGAACGTGGAATAAAACTGTACCGTTTAAGGCCATCAAGAAAATGGAAAGCTATAATCTATATTTTCAACTTATTTCCATACGTTGTATAACCTTCTATCGATTATTCGCTCCTGTCCAGTCTGGACTTAGACAAGTTGGCTTTCACAAAAACAAAACGTCGTACGAAACATTTTGTTCTATAGCTTCGATTAGTTCTTTCACGTAGAATTATCCCTCTGTCGATCATACCATAATTGGCAGAATACTGTGTACAAAAGTGGGAAAGAAAGAGGAACTTTAACAATCAGGCGAAAACGATAAAATTAAAAGATAGAAAGAGTCGATGTTCCTTGCGAGAGAATAAAACGATTGTTATGGAACGAGAGCGGCACCGAGTCGTTTTACACCTCTAAAATTTAGCTAACTTCCGTCGTCTGTACATTTAGAAGATGAGACAAACTCTCTCTATGCAGCCGAGTATTCCCCTTGACTGCACATATCCGAGATGTGTATCTAGAAGAGGGAGAGCCAGGGAGTCAGGCAGAGAGGTAGGGCGAGAGGGTTAGGGAGAGACAAGGCGATGGTGGGATTAAAGGGGTCAACGGAGAGAAAGAGACAGGGCGAAAGGGTGAGAGAGGGTTGCGCAGCGAGGGGAAACCAGCGCACATGTGTAAGGGCAACAATGTGCCAGAAGGTAGTGCAATGTTGGCACAGATACAGACGCAGATTTAACCCCAAACTCATGACATGGACAGTATGCACGGAATCATGTGGAAATGTATTCCGACGTTGCTATGGGGATTCGCTGCCACCCTAAACACACCGATAACCTATCAATTCTCGGAGACTAAACGACCCCACAAAGTATAATATCTTTTACGTAATATAAAAATTATTGTGCGCCATCTAATCTCAGATTGGCAGATGGCTACAATGGATGAAATTTTATCTCGTACGTATTAAATAATACCGTAATAATATCGTTCGTAATCTTAATCGAATATTTTAATCAAAGATAGCTTAACAAATTTTAATCAAACATCAGAGCTGACGAAATCGTCGAAACAAAGCGATTGTAATAAATTTAAAGGCTTACGAAACTCGCCTTATAATTTCAACCGTGAGACGCTACATTTATGGAAGATTTAATTATGCAAAAGTATATAAAATATCCAGAGTACCGCTCGTTATAATATTTAGTAAGTGAAACAAATCTCTGGCCAGGTTCCACTCTTTCAACTATACATTTACATAAATGTCTACAGTCCGTTAATAATCCATTAGTGGTGATTAATGCGGCTGTAAATCAATTAAAGAAGAAAGAATAATATCCGATAACGCGTTTTATCGTAAATAGCACATTATTCTCGTAAATTTTTCCTTTGCAATTCGCAATGGCCGTTGATATCGCGTGAATAATAGCTGGACATCGCAGCTCGCTCGAATGGCGTGTTTACACTCGAGTAATTGTTACAAGCATGTACTCGATTAAGATTTTATCAAGCTCGCGCGATTCGTCAATTCCATCGTGCATTATCCTTTATACTCTATGCGATATGGTAAGGAGGAAAAATCGGCACGATGAAAAATCCATTCATATCGGTGAATAGAGACGTTATACGTACATTCCGGCAACATCTGTCAAGCGGAAGAGAATCGGTCTTGTTTCACGATTTCATATCTCCGAGCGGCCATTAAAGAGTGGCGTGGATGGATTAAGTCAATTCTTGCGCAGGCTAACAACCAATATCAAGGGACAGGATGAGAAGGGTTCACAGTTAACTGCTAAACCAGCGAAAAGATAGAGTAAAGCGTCTCGGGGAATGTTTCATGGCAAAGGTCCAAATGATATTTGTGGCTCGGCAGAGAATACTAAGAATTGTTAATGAACTTTCGCTGTGTGTATCAGGAAAAGTAATTTCCAATTTGAGTAATCCCTTTCCTCCCTCTTCTTTGTATCTCTCCTTTGTTATCTCTTGCTGTTTGTCGTATTCGATCTTTTGCGGATTACCAATTATCCTCAGAGATTTTTCTTGGTCTTGAGAACGTCTCTCTCGAATAAAAATCACTGTTGCATCAAGATACGAAGTTGTTTTATCGTTCCTATTTATTCGTTTTCTATTTATTATATTCTCCAAATATTTTGTACGAAAGGATTGAAATGAAAAATGTTGGAGTATCGGCGTTCCTACAGGAAGATAAACATAATAGAACAGTGTCGTCTTTGTTACGAACCAACCCTTCAATCTTTAGCTCTTGCTCTTCGATTTTACGTTCGTTTGTTTTTACCTTAATCGGGAGAACAATGGCAGCGGCCTCTTGTTCGACCAAGCTTATTAAAAATCTGAATTTTTTTATTAAAATCTATTACACACGGGGCAACGAGCGTTAAATTATTTTTATATTGCTCCATCATCCGATTATTGCACGGACGGTCGACATAAATTTCGCATTACCATTTATAAATTATTTGCAACTCTGAATTCAATTAAATTTTACAGGAAAAGTCATCCCCGCGAGCGCGCGCCAGTTGTCCAGCGCATTTTGATTAATTCGCCAGCAAAAAATAATAAATAACTCTCGAAATTGTTTTACCGGCCGTATTAATTTTAACAGGGTCGCATTGTACGATCAATAATGTATATGTCGTTCGATTTGTTTATTTCAAGAACATCGAAACGCGCGCATCGGTTTTAATAACGATATCGCGACACGACAAGGACGAGCCTTAATTCTTTTCCGTTGTAAACGCGAAACCGACCTCCCCCGATTCGCCCATTTACCAAAGAAATTTATCGCATTAAACATAATAAACGACTTGTATACTCTGCAGCATGCTAGCGATATTATTATCGTAGCTACGAAACTTTCTATCTATCTGGGTAATCTCATCTTGTGCCCGCCACCTCCTTTATCTCTCGTCTTTCACTCAACTTCTTAAGTAGTCTTTTGTAACTTAAATTAAAATAGACGTCAGGAAGAGTATTCCTCGGTCGACACCGAACCAACCAGCCGCCAGATACAGAAGAAGAAAATCGTGTGCCATCGCGAACAGGTAGTGGAAATCTGTATGATTCTAAAACGAATAAACGTCACAACGTATAGTTGGTATACGGTATTTTGCGCGTTCCCCCGTAATTCGCGTGCTTATTTGCTAAATTGACGAACTTCGCAGAGCAAGAAGTAGAATGGCTGGATGAAACATCGATCGAGATTTTTTGGTTTTGGAAAATTTCAGAGATATCAACAAATGGAATCAACGCCACTTTGTCATGCGAGCGACTCGATTATCGGCGGATTACCGAGCTTATAGAAAATCAAAATCAAGGAAAATAGATCGATTTGGCAAGGGATGGAACACGCGTTCAATCGAGCTACATCGTTCAGGCCGGTAATCGTGAAACAGCGTTAAAGACGAAAAGCCGGAAGCAAACGAGAAGAAAAAATTCCGGGAGCCACCGTATAAATACGCAATGCTGCAGTTGACATATTCGCCGAGCGTACATAATACATTCATGGACGAGGGTGGTAGAGGGAGGAAGAGCCCGACGTGGTGGGGAAGTACAATCGTAGAGTGGAATATGTAGCGTGTTGGTTTTAGTGACGCTCAATCTTTGCTTGTAAACCGCACCGGGAGGCCATTACTTTGGAAGTCACGTCGTTATCCGGCCACGAATCTCACCGTGAAAAGTTTAGATTTCGAGCGTGCTTCCAAATCAAATTCTTCCCTCACCACCGTCAGGGCTTTGGAATTGTTTCTTCGTTTTTCTTTCGCCGCGAACCGGCTACCGAGAGCCCAACAAAGAGACGTCGTTCGAGTTTTATGGCTATGGAAGATTTACATCGTCGAAGGATAGACGAACGTGAAATCCTGGGCTTGATACAGGAAAAAAAAAGAAACGTCTCACCGAACGTAGTAAATAAAAAAAGAGATAAAGTATTAAAAAAAGAGGGGGGAAAGCAAGGAAAAAAGCGGTGATAGAGAAAGAGGGAGAGGAAGAAAATATATGTAACACTTGCCGGACAGGAAAATACGAACAGGATTAATTTTAGCGCTTGTGACAGGTTTAAATCAATAAGTATGAGAGCCACTGCGAAGCATAAATCATTGTTAGATTAAACCCTGGAGCACGCGGTAGTAGATGGGGCAATGGCGCGCTTTCAGGAAATATAGGGTGACCCAAAAGTTCCGATCTATATTTCATCGGGTCATGTACAGATCGACACGAATAATACTAACTGAAACTAGGCTAGAGTTGATCGTGTATTGGTCATCTATCTTTTAACAGTTCCTCTCTGTATGTTTCCCTGTAAATTCTTAAAAAATTAAAAAGAAATGTTTACTTCAAAAGAATATCGTATGCGAGTTTCCCGATGGTTCGAAGAGATTCCTAAAATATTTACTACCTGAAGAATTCTTTTTGGGACGATGGGGGAAAGGTGCGCAATAACCTTAACCACAGCCACTTCAACCCCATCCAAAAGTAGAATGGCCCTCGAAATCGTGGAACGGATGGGGAGGAGACTTTTGTACGACAGATAAAGGAAGTGCGTGCACCAAGAATGAAAAATTAGTGGTAAGCATTTACAGTAATTAGCGGCGGTAATTAAGGCGCGTAATGCGAAGGCCACTTCGCGGCGAAAGTCACTGCCTCTAATGTAGGAAAATACGTTTTTGCTCGATTCACTCAGTCTGAATGAAAACAGTACCACTTTGCAACTGGTATGCCAGGATTGAAGCTAAAAGGAATTTGATTATGCTTGGTAGTTTACACACGGTGTTTCTGGATCGATCGAGCCACCCGCTGTCTCTCCCTACCTTTCATACTGTCTTTCTCCATCTCTCCCTCTCACTCTCTGTTATCCCTCTGCTCTGGCTTCCTCCTCTCTTCTTCCTGTTCCATTTTCCTCTTTATCTGTCTAGCGCACTCGCTCGCTCTTTCTCTGTTCGTGCTTCTACATCTTCGTCTGGTTCCGTCGGGGTTCATATGTGAGAAATGGGAATTACTTTTTCAAAAGGGAATAAAAATGGAACGCGATCTCGATTTGATCGTGTTTGCTCGACATGGAGTATTTTTGAAAACACTTTTTCTCGTCGTTTATCTCGCGGTGGTGAAAATTTCCCTTTTTTGCCGATATAAGCCTTATACATTTTAAGATAAATCTCTTTCCTCTTATTGAGAAAATCAAACGTTACATCGTTACCGACTTAGGCAGAAAGGATAAGAAAATAATCAACTATCCCCTGTACTTATGTCAATGAAAAGCAATTAAGGGTTCTTTTTAATCTTGTTAAATCGCTCTTTTTACCATCGCGCCATACTTACATTAATGGCTTCGCTTTTTCCCTGCTCAAATTATATAATAACCGTAACAGAATTCGTGTGCACGCCAGCACGATTTTTATAATAATTACCAACAAGTTTCAGGCGATACATAATTCTCATAATTTTCGTTTTTCCGACTTTAATCCAATAAATGGCATGTTGATGAATTTAAAGGACACATTGGATACTTAGTATTGCGTTCTTTGGGTAATTTTCGATTCGGTTGTCCTTCGAATAAGTTTTCTGAAAGGCATGATAAATACTAATGCGGTTATACTATATTCACTGAATGAAACAGATAGAGTTGAACATTTCAGCTAAGATTCAAAGTTTCTTGCTTGCTCTTCATGAATATATAATGTTCAACATTGTCTCACTGAGGAAAGGAAGCTTGTGTTATTAAGGAATTTTGAATGTTTCTCCTTAATCCTCTTTAGTATCCAACTTGTTTGAACATTTCATTATTTGACAGAAGCTTATAATAAAGCCACTATGAATTTCCCGCACAGTTCAATACGTGTTTTTAAAACATCTTTTTTTAAACGTAGGAAATCTGTTCTGTTTGTCAAAAGGAGGGCAAGATCGAGGCATAAAAATTCGAGGATCCTTCGGGTAAGGCTTAAGCCGAAAATGATAGAAGGAGAAATGACTGCGAAAAGTTTTGTTTAAGTAGATTCCCATCGAAAATAACCGGAAACTTCGAATTACAGCGGAGAACCCGTAAGTTGCGTTCCAATATTTTAGTTTTTACAGTAGCTCGAAATCTTTGAACAGTTTTATGAAACTTAAACATCGTACTTAAAACTTATAATTCCATGCAAAGAAAAAGTTTCCGGAGCAACTTCTGTGCCGCCACGTTTTATGTTTCATTTCTATTCATTATTCCAATGCTTCTTCAACGCGCCGATGCAAATTTTATCTTTTAACGCGCCCACCGGCTCCGGCGCGACGCTTCTAAGCAGTTCAACGATAAAGGATTTGCGTTAACGAAGTAGTTGCCAACGTATTTCGTTAAGTCCGCGGAAACTGTTCGTCGATTAGGTATTGCTTAAACGATAGCCTATCAGCTCGCGCTTAATCCACCGAAATCTCATCGATTAATTTTAATTTACCGCTTGGTCTAAGATCAACCTCCAAATGAGACTATGAACCTTTCGACCCGTAAAATTTCAACTAGGAAAGGATAGGGGTCGAATCAGAAGGATATCTCGATCAAGCTAAGTAATTTATTTAGTAATTCGTTTCGAGTTCGATTATGGGCAATTTTTAAGAGGTCAGATTTTCATAGGAGAAAATTCCCTCCATGTTAATAAGTCTCAGTTATAATTATCATAATTCCAATAGCTTGTATATATTACTCTGTGTTTGCCAGTTACCTCGCTATTTGCATTATTAGTTTCTACGTAATATCTTCTGGTTGTCCGTAATAATCTTACCTTGTTATAATAGCAAACTATTGCGCCATGCGCGTAACGAGTTATTTTTAAAAAAACAAGAAACGCCAAGGATATAGAAAAGATTATTTCGAATCGACGCGGTCCGATCCGATCGTCAATTGCGAAATAATTTCGACCGCAGCCCGCGTTCACGGTATAAAATCCCTAAAAGAGGATTCCGCGATGCTTTTAACCAATCGACAGAGGCATTCCGCGAAAATGAACTCCCCAGGTCGGCGATTTATTTACGCAACGTAGTGACGTGTTTTGTTTATTCAATAAATTTATCGTTGCACGAGATTCGTTTCGAGAGTTTCAAATTTGAAATACAAAGCGCGTCGAATTCCATGGAAATGCATTTGATCGATAAACCCCACCCCCTCTGTTCCTTCTCTTCCCGTCTCTTTTTGCCCTAGCCATTGTCTCCTTCGTACAGAGAAACAGAGCCAATAGAGAGTGCACTACCACACTGGCGAAATAAAGGTTTTTCTTTGCCATTTCTTTGCTTTGACCATGTTTAACACATTCTGGGCGACGAAAAAGAAGATCGAACCAGCCATTTGATTACCTATTTGGCCTTGTCTGCGCATCTTAGCGAAAGTATACATCTGTTCAAAGGAGATTCGTCCATGGAGAGTCAGACAATATGAAATCTGCAATACCAGCGCGCGACCGACCGGTTTTATTACACCATTTTCCACTGTCGAACGACGAGCGTATGTGCCATAATAGGAAGGATGTATAGTAAAGTAGGGTTATTTGAGTCATTTAACAACATCTTAAAATTCAATCTCCAGCTTTACATAGAATAATCAAACTTGTTATATATTACGAGCAGGAGACATCGTTCGCCTTTAACGTGATATAACGAAAGATTGAGAAAATGTCGCGTATTTCAGCGTCAAGAAAGAAAAGATATTGCAACCGAGGATCAAATAAACTTCTTTCCTTCTGACGACTAGTTCAAGTTGTTTCTTTTTAGAAAGTACAATGGCCGTCAAGCTGTCCGTGTACACAATATACGTATTTCACACCGCTAACAACGAGTCGAATAGCCTATTTTTAAATATAAATCGCTTAGAAATCGCTCGGAACCGGATTTGGTAAAATTACAAGGCAGATCACTTAGCTCGACTCAAACATCCTTCTGATTCAAACAACCCTACCTTAGCCTGCGTTCATAACGTTCTGCATAAAAGGCACGGCAGAGAGCACTCGAGTGTAACGTTGTAACAGAGCTCGAAAAACATTCGTGCGCTGTATTAAATTACACCGGCTAGACACGGCACAAGGAAGACCAGTAATTTTCACTTAACTCCTTGATAATCTAATTTACTTAATTTCTTGATAAAGCCGGGCTGAACGTATGCTCGCGAGCAACGCAAATTTCTAATTAAGCGCCGGCGAATAATTTTATTTTGCACAGCGCCGAAACTCGAACAGTTTCTCTGCAATTCAATGAAACAACAGGAGTGAGGCGGGCGGTTCAAATGTTGCTGCAGACTTACCGAAAAGTTTTACCCCCTTGGCAGCCCCCCCAATTCACCCGCCAAAACGCTTCCACCCCTCTTTTGCGGCCGTCAGTGCATTCTATGTATAATGCACACATGTACGTTCTCGGCACCAGCATAATAATAATAAAGTGACGTTTACATTTTGCCGAATGGACGAAATAAAGGAAAAAGAAGTAGGAATTAAAGTTGCTGGTAGCGCGTTACGGAAACGTGGCAAAAATTGCCGACAAACTTTGGATCTATTATTATTTGTAACGCGAACGCTACGAAGATAACAAACTTTTTCCAGCCTTTCCCTTGGCAATGGCTTTTGATAACGAAATCCTTGGAAGAGCATGAAACAAGGAAATGCGTAACGAAGGAGTGCAAAGCTGGCCATTATTCGAATTGTTTCGTATAAATATTTATCTAAAATAATTATTCGAGTACAGTCATTTCAGTCGAATATTTCATCCGCGTAGTAATTATACGTTATTTGTGATTAGCAAGTTACTCTATATACACGAATGTAATTCACTGTACAATTAATTTTATATTAGAATAAATTATTAATCTTATTAGAATAAATGTTTATTCATCAGCGAATAAAACGCTGTTCCTTACTTTTATTCGTTACCTGTTATTCGAGTAAAATTTTGCCCGATTCTGGGTTAATATTAGAACAGTGGTAAAGAATAACAATGTCGCGGAGTTTCGTCATCAGGTATATTCAAAAATATTTATCGAACAGCAACTAAGTGTTATAATAATAGTGCGGAAACGTAAATGTACGTGTAAATTGGAATTAGCAGCGAGTTACAAAAGGTGTGTTTTGATATAACTCCATTATTCTATTATTATTTTAAACAGAACTGACGAACAAGAGTCGCGAGATAAATAGCTGAAGAAGCCCCGTAGTAATATTCGTTATTCGATTAAAATCTTGCTTCGGTCCCGATCAATAATATGTTACGTTAATTAACGAACGATAGAATCATAAAAGCATACCACTATTCCGAGAAAGATAATATCAAAGTAAATTTAATATGGCGAAGTGCGTTTTGTAAAAGCATATTATTAAAGCGGGGCTGCATATTAAAAATAAATTATGCGAGAAAATTGAACACTGACTGAACACACACCGCCCTCGCAACGTTGAATATCCAGCGAACATTGTAAATGCAAATAACACAGGAAGGAGATGAAATAAAAAATAGAACTGTTCCATGCTCGGCTTTGTATTCCTCTCCGAGTGGAAACGAACCATGTATCGTAGAATATATATTTTTTGACGTCCTCGAAATGCTAAGGGTATTGAATAATACTTTTACCATTTTTCGAAGTTTTTACGAATCAATCGTTTTTAAATTATATAGATAATTTGAAAGAATAAATTAGCCGAAACTCTAAGTGACTTTATTATTCTGAAACGAGCATCATTATGCGAATAACATAATCCTGACGACCTTTGGTAATCTTAAAATGACCTTGACCTTCGATAGTACGATCTGAACGACCTTCAAAGTAACGCATATAAATTAATTATTATCATTAATTTAAATGTTAATTAAAAGCGACCTTGGTATGAAATTACAGCGAACTTGATGATTACCTTTAATGATCGAATAGCCTTTGAATGCAACGATACGCACGCAAATTTCATAAATATCGAAACTAAAATTAAAACGCGTACAGAGTCAAAGTAGATTCAGTTTTTGTTAAAGGATTTTAGTGATATTTGCTAGAATACGAAGCAGATAATACGCGTCAGTATTCGTCAATAAATAATCGATTTATTAAAGGTTCCGCATTGTCCAAGTTATTCGAAACCGGTCTTCAAACCGAGCAATCGAGACATTTGCTGTTCCTTGTGCATTTTAGCCAAGTATCCGTGTACACGCTCGTTCCTCGGTAATGACCGCTCTCTGCATCATTCGATCATTGCTCAATTGCCGTGGAACATTATTATCGCGATTCTCGAGAGCGGAACGATAAATGCAGGGTCCTTGTACACAATATGCTCCGGCTAAAAGGAGAGAATTGCTCGCTCGCAGCTAGTGATGGACTCAAAGTACTTCGAATCACTTAAACCGTTGTAACTTGCTTCTCTCATATAATAGTAATATCGTTAAAACAAGAAATAAAATGTTGCAATAGTAAAATCGTAGAACCTGAAGCTTTTTCTTTTTTATCAAGTTTCACATCATCTTTCATAAATATTAAATCATATAAAAATACTAATAAATGCTACATAATTTAATCCTGGACCTACTTAATTAATAATGCCATTAGTATCTATGAGTACTTCTTTCAGAAAGCTCATCGACTCGCAAATATTCTGTGTAATAACTTGATAATTCGTTGGTTAAGTGGTACAAAGATAATGTTTGCGATGCGTCGTTTAAAATGGCGTAGGGAGCGCGTTACTCGAAAAGATGTCATCGCTAAAAGAGAAACGATCATTGACCGAGGATGGCCGCACAGGCTTGCTCAACATTATTCCAATATCGTTCACCGGCAAAGCGTTGCGTTCACCGGGCAAACAAACAAACAAAAGAAAGAAATTCCTTCCTGCCTCATCGGAGAGACAAAAAGACAGAGAAAGAGAGTAAAGTATTCGCAACGAAAACTGCAACGCGATAAACCTTCTAACGCGTACACGTTAAAACCGGTATTACATACACGCCGGTGAACGCGCATAATAATACACGTATGTACACGGGGAGAAAAGTCGACGGAGTTTCGTCGAGCGTGGAATTCATCTTGCTCTACGATCCCCTACATTGTGTGAGGCCATCGGGAGAACTGGTTTCATCGAGTCCCTGCGAGTAGCTGTTTCATTTTTTACCGGGAAACCAAGAGAGGGCATTTTAATAGACGATGCAATGCCAGTCAGCCTAAAGCGTTACTCGAAGCTAACCGAACCGGTGCAAAACGATTGACGAATCACCGAGCACACACGTTCTATTAGCCATGCCACTGGCTCAAAATTGATAACCTTCCGCTCCTCTTCCCGCTATTTGTCGCACGATTGCCTATCGATGAAGCCGTTAAATATGTTATTTCGCGACCGAATACCACGACATGTCCAAAAATACGTGGCAAGCCAGTACACAGCAACTTCGTTTTACGGTAAATTGGTTGAACATCGAGAGCCACCGTAACGTTTCATCTTACGAATTTTATCCCCGAGTCTTAAAGTATCGATGATGTTTCCCCCCTTCTACACTCCCCCTTTATTTCATAATATTCAACCCTCCGTCCCGAATAGTTTTCCGATAACTTTCTGTCTTGTATAAGCAAGCCACGGGGTCTGAAATTCTATAGGACAGGCCCGATACATATAAGAAAGAAACGCGCAGAGAATGATGGAACTCCGTCAGGCCAGCGAGATAAATGATGACAGTGATAAAATGTGTATTCCCATTGAAGTACGTGCCACGAAAATCGTTTCATCGCAAGCCGTTGAAATGAATTTGAATTTATACGTGTAATTTTACCGCGACTATTATATCGGCAAATATCGCCGTAAATTTTATTAGCCCGCCAGAAGGATATCGGAAAATAAATTTTAATTGATTCAGTTTCGAGCACATTTCGTTCCGATCTATGCATAAATTTGTTATACACCTTTTCTTCGTTTTATTCATCGGTAATATTACAGATTGAGCTCCTGTTAACATCAATAAATGTTAAAACACGAGCATGCAAATTCGATAAATCGTCGTGCCGATTTTGTATTTTTTATTTTTATTATTATTATTGCGATCGTACGTTCTGCTTCTCTTGGCCATGCATTTGTTTAACGTACTCGCACTGTGAGAAACGGGAAGGATGTATGTAATTCCCGTGTCTTGTCTTCATCTTCGTTCTAATTAAAAAACCGGAATTCCGTAGGCATATCTTAACACGAATATGAAAATTGTTCCGCTTAATGCTTGGGAATATTATTACTGGACTGTGGATATTTTAACTGAAATTTTTACAAACGTAACTAAAAAAGATTTCACTTACTAAATATTTCCACGATTACTAGACTGTGGATATTTATGAAAATTCATCTTTTTTTTTCTAAATATAATTAAAAAAATGTGTAATGTAGGTAGCAAATTGTTTCATCTATTAAATATTATAACGAATTTTATACCATCAATATTTTACACATTTCAGCATATTACGTTCTGTTTGTGCATCTTTACATGTTAGAATTTTTCATAAACGCGTAAACGGTCGCAGTCTAACTGTTACGTATTATTTAAATTAAGCGTAACCTCGTTTTAAAAAATTATTCAAATTTAATGTATCATTGCATCAGAGCTGGAACGAGCCAAAGAGATGCGTTAAGAAATATCTAAAAATCGCTGAAACGAATCTAATTTAGTTTAAAAACTCCAACTAGTTATTATTGATCATTCGCGATAATAGTACTCAAGCGCAAAATTCTAGAATTAGAAATTGGAGCCAATTAAATTTGGATATAACGGACATTTAATTTGATCGATGAGGGAACTCGTATCTGGCTTATATTAAAGAGGAAAGTTTTACGATAAACGGAACTGCAGTTGTGACAGGACCTTTACGTTCCTGAAGCTGAAAGCTATTCTATAAGTCGCAAACATAATAGACCACATACATAACAGAGTCATGCAACTTTAGCGTAGAAGCTATTCCTGCGGTATGACTTGCTCACAGTGGTTCTCAATTTTCGTGCTATTACTTCATCGCGAAACTGAACGATTATTATATAATTTCATCGATGAATATGTATATCGGATACATATATTATTTATATAAAACCATTCGGTTTAATTTAGAAGAGGATAAATTAAACGTAAATATAAGAAGGCAAAGGGATTTCTTCTAAAGCTTCTCTCGAAGTACAGACACGTTTGTAATTTATTGGCTTCTATGACTGGAATCGATTTAATAATAAAACAGTACGCAAAGGCTTACAAGTTTAGAAAAGATGCAGCTGAAAGCGTTGAAATTGGTTTAGAGCGACGTGAAATCGATATAGCTTTACGTATATACCGATTAGGTGGATCATGAATGTCCCATATTGTATTAAGTAAAACGCGGCTGATTGTTAGGTCTATCGTATTATCACTCAAAGCCTGTGTTCTTTGGTGAAAGGATCTGCCGGTAAAACAGATATCTGGTACCCTCTCATCATTTTTCAAACGCTTTCAGGTTTATTCTTTCCTGACGTTGATTGATGACAGAAATGCAGGCGCATAAAAGCTTGCACGAGGTTCTAGTAATGAAAAGAAGGGTTTAAAGACTCTCTTCGACGCGCCATAAGTTGCTAATGTTTTATTGCCGTAAACAGAGGCCCGAACGCCTGTAAAAGGATTAAAACAAGCGCGATGAGAAAAAGATGGGTGAATGAAAAGGTCACGCTGTAATTCGGTCGGTAACTAGATAGAAATTTTATCCAGCCAGGTATTGCGCTAACTGCACGGAGTGGCTCACATTCTCGCAGGAAACAATGAAACGAAATTATTTCCGTGCCCGAGTTCCACTCGTTAAAGTTCGAGTGGAATAATTTCAGCTCTTTCATACCGACGTAAAAATAAAATTTCTTCTTTCTCTTATAATACTTTCTCTCCCGTGGTAAGAGCAAACCGTACGCTCCGTAAACGAACGATATCACGCATATTAGAATACTGTCTTTCTGAGCGTAAGTATTCGCGTCATAATCATGAGTCTCGTTAATGCATAGTGATTATTCGATGGCACTAATGGCACGCGGATAATTACATAGAGATACTCAAGTATAATAAATTCGCTTCGTCTACATGTCTCGGCAATAGCTCGTCGAGCAATTGATTAACGATCAAAGTAGTTGGACAATGAATTTCCTTCGAATGCCAGGCTGATATACTTTATGGGAATGAATGTCATCAAGTTCAATGAGTCATCATTGTGCGACACGCGTTACGAAATATTCTCACCAACCGAGTTGGATAAATTACTTTTGAAAATAATTTTATGTACACTGACTCGCTAATGTTTATTAATGTAAGGAATAATAAATAAGGAAGATACGTATCTTATAATTTTTATCGATAGTTTCATACCGGTTTCGAAATTTCATCAATATAATCATGATAATCGAGTCTCATAACAGCACTAATGAAGTTTCGAAATGTTTCCTATAACACATTCATAAGAGATTTTTACAAGCGCTCGAATACTTTCGTGAGCCTGTATATGTAAATCTTCTATTGTTAGATCATTCTATAATATTAATTCCCCTTCCATGAAAGATAGTTTAGGATCTTTGAATACAAACTGATCACTTTTAGAATTTAAAATACTCAACCTATAATCTCAACCGAGTCTCGATAATAACCTATTATCGTGACTCGCGTGATGATTAAACGAGCAATTTAAAAAAAAGAATCAATAAACGACAAACCATTAATCTCGCTTGAAAAATCTGCGTTGGGTCGCTATCGCGATAAGTTTCTTAACGTTATTCCGTCGTCATAGTATGTATAGGAACTTCAATAATACTCCAACTAGCGAAGAATACAGTACGTTAACTCTCCATGGAAATCACGAACAAAATGTACTTGTACGTAGGTACATACAATACGACTGCACGCAGAGAAAAGTATATACTATATACAAGCGAACACATTCATTACGGTAGCGGTACGTGATTTCAGTGATCGGCACAGGCTTGCACTCGCTTCCATAAAACTTGTTTGATTCACCGGTTAACATGACGGAACGAGCTTTGTTACCTGACATGTCCTTTATTTAATTATGTCTCTCTCGAAATTGCACGATGAAAAGGAACGAAAAACGTAACCTGGAACATTACGGTGTAAAACTTATTCAATAGAATACATTAAATTACACGGAGTTGACGTTGAACCACTCGAGAGAATAGCTGAGTTATCGCGTGTAATTATATCTTTTAATTAATTCACTTTCCTAGTCTATTTCTTTCGAAATGTTATTTTATAAATCGCCCGGCAGAAAATACTCCGGTTAAATTCTACTATAGAACGAAGAACGAGCCTCGTGAATAAGCAAATTAAATCTTTGAAACGTCGAACAATGAGGCAGCCGCGCGCAGGTACATATTTGTTGCGCGTAATAATACCGTAATACCTTTATTTGTTTTCAGGACGGAATAAAATTAAATGTCACGTCCAATTTCGCCGAACGGTTTTCATTTATCCTTAAACCAAACGTACGCTCGTCCGCTGCAACCATATCAATTGTACGTTTCTTTCCCACTTAAATAACAGACAATTAAGTTATCGATTAACGGAGAGACGTGTTTTGTTAGACATCTGTTGCCGTCCTAGTCCCGCGCCATCGTGATCGTGAGCTTATTTTCTCTGCCTTTTGTGCCGGCCACCCACCCATGCAACTACTTCGTGCAGTTGTGAAACACGTTGTTCCTACGTTATTATCAAGTTATTCGATAAAATATTCCATCCCAGTTTTCTCTCACTTTTTTTTCTTTTCTCTTATTTTTTTTCTCTTTTTTTTTCTTCTTCTTTTGCCTCTTATAACCTCGATCGAAACTGGCTGACTAAAGCTTTCGCGCAAATAACTACGGATAGAAAGAGACGACAAATTTATTCGGGATAGTTCGACCATCTTAAAACGACCCAACCAAAAGCGAACAATGCCATTTCGACGTTACATGCATGGTGACGGCATGTATAAAGAGAAGGCATGTATGAATTCCGAGGTAGTTGCGTTTCGAGTGACACGCGTGCTTATGAATACGCGAAACACGCGTGTCACCGTTGAAACCCGTGAAAAAAATGGTTCGATTGTTACTATACAGGAGACGCGCCTTTTCTACTATATCACGTGACTTTTAAACAGACCAAAATCGATAGAAAACGAAAATGGCTTGTTTGCTATGCTCCCCGAAACATAACGCAAAATTTGCATATTATTATCTGATATTAATATTCCGAACATTATACACACACATACATATATATAATGCGGTCGATACAACTAGTGTATATGTTGTATTTAACCGTATATATATCTGTACATCTAACTCGAATGAACAAATAAATGGATAAACAACATGAAAGAAAAACAGAATTTTTTAACCGCGTGCCTGTTTCTCTCTTGCAACGAATAATTATATGATCTTCTATCCTATGTTCCTTCGATTCGAGCAATTTCGTTATACGATTAAATGAACAAATAAAGGGGATTTAATGGAAACGTTATTAATTTTCGCAAATTATACAAATAACGTTATTACAATATTAATTCTCGAAAGGGATAATTATAATCGCGATCATTATTATTATTAACTAATTGTTCCCAGCGCTTCTACTCGATCCACTTCGGACGTATCTTGTTTGCTAATGGTGTCGGTCATGCATTCATTATGTGTCCATTATAATCTGGTAATCAGATCAATTTTAATTAGACGAAAAATGCGACAAGCACGCTGCAAATATCCACTTCGTTACACTTACAGAGAAACACAGCCCTCCAATTAATAAATGCTCAATAATATTGTTTCTATCTCTATTTTCAACTCACGTAGCTAATTACTAAATTACATAGGATATCAAACAATTTCGACAAATTATATTTCCCCAACATTTTCAATTGCAGAGCTCGTAAAAATAAGCGAACAAATCCAATATCTGAACGTTATTTATTGAAAGGAAAAAAGATATTATTAATAGGAAATTAATATTACTACGAATATTATTAACGCGTAATTATCCTATTTAATTATAAATTTATAGCACGTTTAAAAAAAGCGCTTGATCTATAGAGCTGATTTTTCTTGGTTTACTCGAATTACTGATACCGCAGTTGCTTTCTTTCAATTCCAAATTTTCTCGTTATCGGAAACGTTCCGAATATTTTCATCGCTTCATGAATAAAAAGCGCACGGTGTATAACACCAAAAAGGCAAATAAATATTATTAAAGGAAAACAATCGAACTAGTGAACGTAACACGATTATTGTTCTTTGGTCGCAAGAGTCGTAGAATTCGGATACGGCGAATGAATCCACAGAAATGTTCCCGCTGACGCCGTGTTGTCTCCCGAGTTCAGCTTATCTCGATGTTTTGTGTGTTTTTGCACACAATCGAGACACCACTGTCTGTCGTGATGGTCTGTTAACAAGTATTGTTCCTCATTGTGGCCGGCACATGTTGACGGATGGATAGACATGCGTTGGAAAACGTTAATATCGGCCGACGTGAAATTGAAACTGATTTTATGATGTGATTCTTCTTTCCTTTTTATCTCGATCGCTGTTTCCTTTAGAAATTCGTCAATCGATATAATTTATGATTTCTTAAACAATATCGGTATTGATTAACCGTATCTCTTTCATCGATATAAATCTATGCCAGTCTTGCATAAACGCGTAAGAATTAATTAGATATTACATAGTTGCTGATTGCATGTAAGAGTCTGGTTGCTTGTAAGCTTTCTGATCGATAGCTGTTAACATTAACATGATGCGACGAGGTGAGCCGCGTTGCTGGTAGATAGCTTATGATTTATGACCACCATAGAGAACACGTCGGGTCTCCGAGTGAACGCGAGCACACAAAAACAAACTCTCGCTGTGACTGATCCTAATTGGTAAATTGTTCTTTAATAACCATAGTTTTTCTTTTTAATCGACATAAAAAACGATAGAATCAGCCTTCATTCTATATTTATTCTCTTTATACAGTGAGTACAAAAAGTAATGCATTTATTATAGCATTTACGTGTTATTTAATACGTTTAAATATTAGATCTGCCTCTCATTTTCTTTCTACGCTACTCGGACCTATAAAAGAATTAAACGTTGTTTCTCTGCTCCGAAAACTGGCGAAAAAATTGTGAAATTAATGAAATTAAATTGCAATTGCATTACCATTGTTCCTCCTCCCTCGCTCTCTCTCTCTCTCTCTCTCCTTTTCTCAACCGGTTTAATTATGCTGCATATAAAATACTAAGGATGCAGAATTTTTGCTAATACGAAGCATTATTTAATTTCATTTAATTTAATTAAAATATCGACTCGAAAAGAAAATTTAACCTCCGGCGGAGGAACGTATCATCGCGCAAAAATCTCACGGTCTTTCTTCTTCCGTGTAATATATTTTTGAATGCGTTTCGTATACACGTAAAGCCGCAATAAAGTACAGTAAATTCCAAAACGAAAATCGCGAATTGCGATGTTCTATTCAACAACGTTACGTTATTATGCGAAACGAAATCACGAAATAGTTTTAATATTACGTAAAGCAACGAGAGAGCCCGGGGGAAACTGCATCGATCCGGTTGGCGAATCGCGAAACTTTTCCCATTGACTATACGCTCTCCTCCATGCTTACCAACTTGTCGCGCTGCCTGTACCTTGAAATAGAAATGATTAAACTTTTAATAACTGATACGTCAGTTTGCTCGCCGGGCAACATTGTGTTTTATTATACCAGTAAAATACCAAATTATACCGTAATCAATCGAATTGTTCAATTTAAAAACGACGGCTGCTATTTTTCTATTATCATTATTATTATTATCCGTTTTAACGTCGTAATTATTATCCTTGTCGTTCTTTTTACGATAAAATCGTATTTTTAATTGCGTTGTAAAAACCGAGGAAAAATTCGATGCTCTCCGTTCTATCCCAGCTGCAATTGTTTTCGTTATCGAAAAAATGATCGTGCTGATTTTTTGCACTACTGTGAGCCACGTTTTATTAAAGGTAATAAGAAAGTATTAAAATAGCGCGTCGAATAAAATACAATTTCTTGTATCTCAATTACGGTTTGGAACGAGTTTTTCTGTCCTTCTCTCTCTCTCTCTCTCTCTCTCTCTCTCTCTTTCATTTTTTCCTTTTCTCTCTGTCTCTCTCTCTCTCTTTTAGAAATCTTTCGTGAATATCGTGTTTTATGTATGGCTGTTATCGTGAACTGTACCTCCTTTATCGATATAGAAGCCGCACTTTAATGCTTAATAATATCGCAGGAAAACTTCTCTCGAAAAATCAAGAACTCGTAATTCGTGCACGCTGGAAAAAGAACCAACGCGGTTATAAGTAATACCTTTTCAGTGGACGCGAAATATTTCTAGCGATATTTCGTGGGTTATATTGAATTTCCTCTAAAAACACGTACAAATAAATGTCTGCCGTTTACAAAAATAATCCTGAACTCACGAGAATCTTGAATAAATTAAAAGGAATGTACGTTTATCCAATTAAACGTAAAAATAACGTTGTTCTTTTACTTTAATAACCGAAAAGAAAAAAGTAGAAGAAACGATGATTACGTGAAGATAAACGTGATTGATAACGAAGCACGAATTTTATCTGCTTGTATAATTATTTATAGTTATAGAAGCGATAAGTATTTTTCAACATTTTCATTCGCCAGAGAAGATACAACTTGGGAAAAATAATGTTATCTTGAAATCTTACACAAACTGTTGATTTCTAGCTATTATTGAGACGATGACTCATTCAAGTTTACGCGCAATATTCTTTTTCAGCGCACGGTTCGCAAGTATCATTTAAATCGCAGTCCATTATTCTTTTGTACGGCAACTAAATTGAATTAATTTCCCTAGTATCCCCGAACGAGCAAGTTCCTCGATAAAAGTGCCCGATAAATATGGATGCGTTGGCGGAATGATAAATTCAAATTCTGCCCGCTGTTAAATCATTTTTCAGCCACCGCTCCCTTATTTGGACTCAATTAGCTTAAACAATTATTATCGTTTCATTCGTAGCGCGGGCAAAAATACAAATTTTCATTCACGTTCCGTAAGCTAAATTTATTAAAAGTCATTATTAGTGGCACACCGTTCCCCTCTACTGGCCTCGATTCTCTCTCTCTCTCTCTCTCTCTCTCTCTCTCATTTCCCGCCTTCCCCTCTCATAATTTTCATGCATCGCACGATAAATACATTGTACGTATAATAGGTTCGGTATTTCCATTCGAACTTTATACCACGTACATATATCTTGAATCATTTACAAAAGTTATATTCGACGTACGTGAAATTTTGAACTTGTACAATTACCATAAAATCTATTCGAGAGACAAAGAGAGAGAGAGGAGAGAACATAAAACAAATGGAAGTAATAATACTTTCGAAATTCAATTTCCTCGATAGAAAATTTTCAACAGTAAAATAAACGTGGATTCGTTCTGATTCAATCGTGTAATGTTCCAACGATAGCAGGACTTTTGAAAATTCTGATTTTGAGGATTTTGTGTTTGAACGCCACTCTATATCCCCGTGGTTACAACGCAGTCATTCAAAAATTTATTTCAATTTAGCCGAAATATAACAATGATCTTTTGTGCCGAGGCATTCGCGCGTGGGTGTGGCCTCGGAAATTCGTGTCCTACGATCTTAATTATAAAATATTATCTGTTTCATAAATGCAATTTCATAAATGCACCGTCTCCCTTCTCGGATCGATAACTTGCTCTCCGTTCTCCTCTTTATAATTATCTTTAAATCCAATATTTCCTGCCGACTTCATTGAAATTTCATTTAAATAATCGCAAAACTTATTCAAAGCTCGTTAAAATTCAACGGAATGAAATAGGGTCTTTAATTTGGTGCACATAAGGAAAGTTCACTGGAATCCAGCGCCATTTGCTAGAAAGTAATTTAATAACGTATTCTCTAATAAAATCTTTCTTTATAAAGATATATCAAATAATTTGATAAAGTGTATATACAGTGAATCATTACTTTGAAGCAAATTTTATCTCTACCAGAGTAATGATTGAAAGCTACTTAGTTTAAAAAAAAAGAAAGAAAAAAGAAAAAAAAGGAAATAAAGAACGCTGAATAATTGTGAACTTTGTCTTTATACAACAATTTAATGCTGCTTCGTAAATTATTTGAAACTTAATAATCTCTTTACTGCGTCGAAACTTATTACATTTATGCAGCCAATTTCATGAAAATAACCCGACGATGGAATTTCGCAATTTATTTATAATTGTAATAAATCTTGATTTATCGATTAAGAAAAAATTTCATTAATTTACATAAAGGTTAAGAACTTTAAATTTGTTCGCGTGAGGTAAATTATGAGAGAGCAGTGAATCATAAACAACGTCGTGCGTAAACTTTTTTATAGTCTACGCAAAATAGTCGGTTAGTTGGGAAAACAAATATTGAAAAAAGAAAAAAAGAGATGTTTACGAGGTAAATTGCAGGGGCAAAATTACCAAGAATATATATGATTCTAATTATTATTATTCCAGCACAAGAGTCCAGCTCACCCACCGAGTAACCACAAAATATAACGAGTGACACACGAAGGGTTACGAAGCATCACGAAGTGACCCGAATAAGGTTCTCCGGGACGTTAGTACTAGCCACGACCTCGTTCGAACTTTTACAAGCCACTGTACACGGCCGATTCCCATACCTGCCTAATGTCCGACTATAAATATTACAATCCCCAGTATACTAGAAGAAGTTTCGTTCTTTCGATAGTGCATCAGAGAACGACAGCCATTTTCGTCAGACCTTCTTTTTCTTCCTCTCTTTTTTTCGTCACTGTAGAAATCCATGCTACATGTTTTCGAATAATTTATTTAGCTGTCTATTGCTAGAAATTTCATCGTTAACCCTAAATCAGATTAACGGTACAAGTTAACATCGTATACGTTTCATTTTGTGGATTTACGTGCGTAGAAAGAAGTTACGTAAATATAATTTCATAAATTGTTCTAAACGAAAGTACAAAATACTTTTCTTCTAAATATTCGTTATAGGATAAAGCAAGTAAATTATCGGTGTGTATTGATTACCTTGATTAAGTGACATACTGCTATCGTAATGTATGTCTATTAAGCGCTTTCAACAACAAATTTACGTAATTCTTGACAAGTTGATGCGTGCAACTCGGTAATAATGTACCGAGTGTTTACGAAAGCGTTCTATAATCTCGCGCTATGATATTAACACGAAAATGCTTATTCTAACTATGTACATGGAAATTATCATCGGAAGTTTTGTTAAGAAATATGATGCATGGTTTAACCGTAATTTACCATAATTGCGCACGCCAGATATATACATAATACATAGGTATGTTATGTAGGCGTATATATGTAGGTATATAGATAAGAAATAAGTTTTCTAGGATATAATGCATGTTGTAGATACCGTTTGTAATGATAAGGGTTAATTAAGAAAGTGACTCGTAAATGGTTGGTTTCCAACAGAGAGAACAAACAGCGAACCGGGGTTCTCTTGGCTCGAACGAAAGAACAAAAGAAACATAAGCAAGATTTACCAGTGAGTCTCAGCTCTTTAATTCTATAGATACACCTCTCTTCTCCACTTCTTTCCTTTCATTCTTTTTCCCTTTTTCCTTTTTCTCCTTTATTTTTCCTTTTTTCTTCTTCTTTTTTTTTTTTTTTTTTTTTAAGTAAAATCAACTCCAATACCGAGTTAATGCTGTTTAACAACGAGAACCTCAGAAACTTGGCACGAACTTTAAATTACTTTAAGAATGTAATCTTACGTGCATTCAGCTGGCTCCATTCAAACAAAGTGAATCGGAACTTTTGAAAAATTGAACGTGCCGTTCTCTCCCGTCGAGCACCATCTCGAATTCCGTTTAATATTCCCTCGAGCGCGTGTCCCTTTGCTTTTAGTTAGAAAAAGGTAAAAGAAAAAATCATAGGAAAAAGAAAAAAAAACGAATCTGCCCGGCATGAGGATATTTCATAAATATTTATTCACGGAACATAAAACGTGCAAAGTACAAACAAATACGGTCTAATATCGGAGTCGAGTGAAAAATGACTTTTCGAAGGAGGCAAGGTAATTGAATATTTCGCGTGAGTAATATGAGTAGCGACTTTCCTTTCGTCTTGCTTCGCATATTTACGAGTGTTTCTTGCATCGGGCAATTTCGATATTATTAAAAATTATTCTGTCAACTACTGAAAACAAAGTTCACAGCGCAAAGGGCTTTTAATTAAAAACATCTGCCCCTCGCCCCTCGCACGTGTGCCGTGTTTTTCCTTTTTGTTTTTCCCTCATTTACGACAAACAATGTCGTTACAAAATACTTATTAACACGGTTCGCTCGTTAACGGAGCGAATCGAAATAAATATATTTCATTGGATTTACAATTAGCAATAATGCTCGATGTACGAAAGGGTTAATTAATTAAGTACGTATCGATTGGCCGGAAGATAGTCTGCATCGTGTAACACGAGCTTCGCTCCGACATGAAATCAGTGGGGCAAGAGGAGTAGCGGTAGGCGGGGGGGCAGTCAACCTGCTCGTGTCAGTGGTTCTCATTCTATTCGACCGCCATTTTTGATCCAATTGTTTTTACATTACATAATCGCAATTTTCCGAACGTTACGCGTTCACACGCTCGAGATTCTAACCTTTAAGATAAGATTTATATTTATACGCGATTCAGATAAATTTCAGTTTCGATGGAATTGAAAAGAAATGCCGTGTTAAAACTATTCGACTCGTTTCAACGTATGATCACCTTCCAAGCTCAAACCCTTTAGAGATCACGATAAGATAACAAGTGTAGAGGAATACGACTCCATCCTTTTCCATCGTTCTCATGAGTACCGTCGTAAATTCCAAATAATAATGCATTGTACGAGCTGGCGTGTTTTGTTTCTGAATAAGCACACTCTTGCGCGTTTGCATAATTCGATACGCGTCGGGGTTTACATTGTATTTTAATTATCTTCATTACGTTACAACTTGTACAAAGTATTTCCCCGTTGAAATTGCAATGCAAATCAACGTTAAAATAGTCAACCATCAGATGGATAAAAAAATATATCTAATATGTTTCTCCGGTATCTGGTTTAACTTCAACGTTTCTTAATCTACTTTTCTTCCTTTGCTTTCTCATTCTCTTGCCGAGTCCCGTTTCTCTGTATTAGAGGGCGTACATATTATTTTTAATTTATTTACGACCAAGCACATCTATCTCGTGAATACATTTTGACCGTTTCAATTTAGAAATGGTCTCGAATTCGAGGAGATTTAATTTCGGGCTTTAATTTCACTGGCGTTTGATTCGAAGTTGAATTTCCATTTCTCGAAAATCCTGCGTCGCTACGTTTTTAATATTTTTTACACGACGCCCTATCAATGCGATTTCCATTAAGCAATGCATTCAAACTTTATGAAAATCAATACGCGACGCTGGCTCGATTTATGTAAATAATACCTGGATATTCTCTTATACCGGATTAAATTTTAGAACATTACCGCTGCAGGCCAACAGAAAAATTCAATTAACGCCGATAACGAATACCGATAAAATTTAATTAACAAGGAAGATTGATAAACCGACTTCACTATCTTGTTTTCAGCCAAAAATATTCCTATATAAATCCATTGTGCGCCAACTATTATTTCAATCGATCCCTTTTAGAACAAATCTGTAAATTCGTTCAAGGTGTGTTTTCTCGTTAAACAACAGCTCGAAACAATGTTAACACGAATGTAAATTCTCGATGTAACAAGAATGTTGTAATCGAAAGGTGAAAGCGATCCAGCAAGCCAAGTCGGTGATCAAATATAAATTTAACATCTCGAGCATGTCGAATGAAAATATCTATGCTCGATAGTGGCATAATTATTATTGAATATCATTTCTGTTATGGTGTTCGTAATAGTCTAGTTATCAATTTAAAATTAATCAATTTTCAGCCGAAAGATATATTTATGAATATTTTTCATTGCGTGTCGAAATCGAAAATGATAATGATTGAAACGAAATTGGCCTTGAATTACGAAACATCGCTGGCCGCTTTATCGCGGAGTGATTAATTAAAAACGTCTCAGCGAAGAAGACGTTAATAAAACGTGCTGAATAATGATAAAACTTGACTACGATTATTTATAGGTCGCTCCCAATTAAGTGTCGCCTTAAACTCCTGAAAAATATTCGACGCTTCGCATCAATTTATCGAGGCAACGTAATTCACTCGGAGAGATTTAATATCATTATTATTTTCGTTGGGATATACATCTCCATATTTATATATATATATATACATATACATGTACCATAGAGAAATATTTACTTTGAAAAACACGAGTTTTATCCAATTCCATACACACGAAATCTGTGTGCTGAGTAACAATTTAAAAATGATATAAAACACAATAAACGCGCACAGAGGGCTCGCTTCGCTTACTTTCTATTCAAACTGATTCCCGCTGTATGCAGAAATGGAAGCAACGATGCCGAGTAAATGAAAATCTACCACTCTCGGTTATTGCTTACGTTTCAGTAACGGGCTGGTGAATATATCTGACGATAATGAAATCATTTCTCTTTGTAAGCATTAGAGGCAATGATAATTTTCATATAATTCGCGTAACTTTTCCCATCCCCGTGTATCGAATATTTTATGTAAAACAGAAACAACATAACGCTCAAGTTCTCATTAAAATGTTACAACGTTAATTATATTATTATTAAACTTCCGTGTTCGCTATTCAAATATTAAATAGTTTTAAATAATTCTGAATAATGTCGAACACCGTATATAAAATATAGCGACAATTTTAAAAATCGCATTTGAAAAATATTAATCAATAAAAGGAGTATAAAATGTGGATGCAGCTTAAAGTCTACCTTATCGACGGTCAATATGCATGGGTTGTTATCAAGTGAATTCGCGTACACTGTGCAGCAGACAGATATTCCGAAAGCCTGTCCGAATATAAACGTCAAGTGTATGTTATCGTGGATCGTACAACGTATCGATATTTGCTTCCCTGCAACTCATTTCACATTAGAGCTAGGTTAACATGTTCATCTGCGACGGTAATGACGACAATACCAATGATCGCATTCCAACCGGCAATGATGAATCGTATCTTGTGACGCATATTAGCTTTGCGATTCACGAAAACGCAATATCATCGAATTGCGTCGCGTAATTTGCCCTATACTTCCTACTTACTTCTACCATCGTAATTAACCGAGAACCGCTTTGCCGGATCCCACGTAATTTAGATAATAACTAAAATACCGCCAGAATCGTAAAGTTTAACATTATCATATTTACGTTTCACATATTACATTGCCCGATAATGTAACATTTCCCATAAATTCTATCGTATTACTTATCACGATTAATATCACTCAGTTCACCGAATTTAATAAAGTATTGTTTTCTTCTTATATCATACTGTATCACGTATCCACAACGAACAAAATTACAGTGTGTACGAAGATCAAATACTATCGCTTTTTTAATGAATTAAAATATTCTTTGCCTTTTTTACGAATGCATCGAAATGCATATTAAATCGAGAAATCGATATACAGATTTAAAACTAAAACCACCAATTTAAATTCATATTAAAATTCCATTCGATATATGTATATATTGAAAATGTTTTACTATTCTTCGGAAGTTCTTTAAAAATATTCTTGAAAGTTCTACAATTGGAAAAACATTATATATTTGGAACCAGCATTCATAGTCGCTTGAAAAGTTTCAATACGAAAGCGCCGGATTCTTTGCCGTCTCTTCGATCTATATCAATTTTCGAACTCGAATAATATTATTTGCTATTTTAAATTCAAATAATATAATCGAGGGTGTAATTAATTATTCTTTCGTTGGGAGAAAGAATTTCAAACGATGGAATTATCTGGATAGTCACGTATCACAGTACACTCCGTTATCGAATATCGATAATGAAAATTTAAAGGGCCTTCGACGCTTTCATTTTCCTCTTCACATCGCTTTGTGATAATCCGAGATCGTTCGTAGAAGAAGATTATCGTTAACCCTTTCCTGTGTGTCGTTAACTCACGTCTCGCGTGATGTATATGAAATTAATATTAAAATCTCGGAAAAATTTGTCCAGTGATTAGAAGGAATAATTTAGTTAAACGAAGGATGACAGATCGAATTTCAAGCTAATAAATTCATATCATACGCCAGAATCAACTAAATACGAGTTTATCGCTGATAATAACTGTTTACGCATATCCCGTATTATGTGTTCCTCCATCATCCTTCTCTCTAAGTCTGAACCTATTCGGATCGTTCTACTTGTAACGTTGGCATATTGTACGCGCATCTTGCGTCTAATTACAATTTCGTTCGTCTGCCCGTAGCCTATTGTTCCCGCGTATAATAGACCATTCGATTTTACTATGTTCCCCATTTCTGTGCTTGCTCGCATAGCCACCAGCCATTTATTTATTCGTCCTCGCCACTTAACCTTACGGATATATTCATGATTCACCAGTAACAGATCATTTCCTCGTCCGTGATCCGGACCGGTGTATTGTACGTGTTCAATGGCAGCCGATAACTAACGAAACATCGTTCCACTGACAGCATTGCAATGATCGACGTTTATAGTTGCACTTACGATTCATCCAGCTGAGAATATTCGCTGACGCTCCTCTTTCTTTCCTTTTATACCCTTTCTCTCTTTTTTGCCTTTGTGAATATTTCTTTACAAGGCTGGAATAACGAAAGAATTTTTAATCTTTCTTTGATAAAGTTTTACGAAACAGATATCGCGTCTGTCCTTCTTTTCTCGTATGGCTTTACTTTCAATTGATTTTACTGTCATTGTCGTCCGAAAAACGAAAAGGAAACGTGCATATATCGTTGGCACTTGCAGGCCGACAGGAATGCACGGTGAGAAATTCGATCGTAAAAATTAACGACCCCGTTCACAGTGATTACTTGGCGAAACTATTACGACTGACATTATTGCCGACTTTATAGCCTAATTAGTTTGTACTCGTTAACGAGCCGGGTTATCAAATTAACCTTGTAAACTGTCCAACTCTCGCGTGCTTGCTCGTTGCTGAAAAATACCAGAGAAAGTGAAAAAAAGAAACGAAAGATGATCGTCCGCCGATAAATGTTAAAAATCAAAGGGACAAGTTGTCTTGCTCTGTGTAAAAAAAATCCCAACGTATATAAAGCGTCATATAAGCGCCACTTAATAACGAACATAAACTCCTGTGCCAGTCAAGTACCATCCAAGTAGCGATCGATAATTTCCAAATATATAATAGCTACTCGAAAACCACTCGCATAGTATAAATAACCGAAGAAGCGGAAATACTTTCTATTCGATGAACGAACAAGAAAGAACATCCAGATGGAATAAAAGGGATATGAAAAAGCAAGTAGAGAAGCAAGAAAGAAGAAGAGAAATCAAATAAGGGACAGCGTATAAAACGAGAATCGTTCGATGAAAGAGGCTGTAGATTGGAGTAAATTCACTTTATTACTTCATGAGTAAGCAAGAGACAAGGGAAGCGAGTAGTTTATTGAGAATTACTGTGATAAATAAGGCGGGAGCAAGCAGTGGAAGAGGTTACACCGAAGAGTGGGGAATGGCAACGCGAGGAGAACGATCTCCACTCCATGGATACTCCTCGTAATGTGCACCGTATGCAGCTACATTTACTTACACGCATACGCCAGCATCCCTCGCTGCATACGTTTACGCGTGTTTCGTGTAAACGCTCCCCCTCTTTGCACGCGCGCGCGTATTTATATGATGCACTATTCAAGTGCGCGTGCGGAGAATTCAGTTTCGTGTGTGCACACCAACGATACGTGTATAGACGGTGTTTCACCAACAGGGTACACTCGAGCAGCGTTAAATAGACTCTTGTATTCACGATAAAGTTATTTTTACGATCGTCGAGAAGACATTCGTCGAGTTATTCTCCATGAAAAAGCATCGGGCAACAATTTCGGTTGCAACAGCCTCGGCGAGGAAGAACAGCTGGGGAAGATGCGCAGGGGGATAGGAATTCTTCGATGGTAGAATAGAGCGAGACACGAAGAAATGGAACGCGCTATAGAGAATGAATTAAGTGAGACAGAGGTAGATATAGGGGAGGCCATAGGGTGTGTGTACACACAAATCCACAGAGAACGGCCGAACGGTCAATGCTTGCTGCACTGTCACACAAATATGACACCAGGATCGAACGGAATTCAATACTGGTTTGAAATTTGTAATCAGATTGACGGCGAATTTCCGATGAATCGTGACAACATCATCTACATATATGGAGAGGACGGAGATATTCGGATGACAGATGCAAATGTAATCCGACTTGCATTCCATATATTATTTCACTTTGCCATGTGTACCGGCCCCGTATTTGTGTACTTTGTGATACGATGGACATTGTTGCACCCGTGATTTTGCTACAATGTACTTTTCAACGTTTCGATAGCGGCGCGTATCGGAAACCGATAAGATTGGAATTATGGCTTGTAATATTAACCCCCGAGCTAATATTACCGCGAACCCGCTTATATTTTTATAAAAACGTACGAGTATAAACTGTCGTGGCTTTTTTACCAGCCTCTTCACTAATTCACGCGCGCGCGCATACATACACACGAGCAAACAAAAGAGTTTTTGTTCAAGAGAAAGTTTAACAACGCTTAAATTGTACACAACGCTTTCCAATGGGAACTCGCAAATTAAATTTGCATTTCCACAGAGTCTAATTTCCAAGGAACGACGTATTCCGAATATATTTTATCGCTTTATTCGTCGGCTTGCAATCTCTGGAAAATTACTTACTACCCTTTCATCGCAAAAATTCGACGATTTTTAAGAGGCAGGTACTTACAATTCCCTTCTCCTTAGGAGCGCGTTCGCGTGTCCGGCCATTTATGAAACAGGCCTGCTTTTTATTTCGCGCTGAAAATTCTCATAGCGCGGATTCTTCTTACCCTTCTCTTCCTGCTACTTACTATCATTTCGAAAAGCAACGCGCGAGTAAGTGAATAGAATGATATATATCGTAGCGATAAAGTGTCTCCGTTTCATACACCGCAATATTTTCTCAGTGCCACGTCAAGCGTATTTTTCTCCTCGGGACTATTTCTCCCTTCGAACGAAAGTATCAGAGAGTTGTGTCAAGCCGAAAGAGAGCCTTTAATTACTTAACATAGATAATCTTAGAAATAAAACAATTCCATACCTTTCGTCGTCTTTTCCCCTCCGCTCGATGATTCAATTTTTCCCTTCTTTGACGATTTTTAAGAAACCGATTTATACAAGATAAATGAGAAAGGAAAACAATGGAAACAATGGATATATATATAAGTATCGATTTAAAAAAAAATTTACGACGCGTCCGGCAGAGAATTATGCGACACGCGATAACGATCATTAATGTAACGTTAATAATTTTATGTAACGCCCGATCGAGCATCGTAAATTATTACCAATGACAATAATGCTTCCCGATGCATTTATTCATCGCGGGCATAACAGAAAAATAATAAAACCTGTGAACGAACGAAACGAAATAAAATAATCCGAATGCGGAACAACGGGGGTGAAACAAGATTGAAGACCGTGCTTGTTTTTCTGCAATTGCAGTAATAAACACGTAAAACGATTCATCTTCGTCGGAAGATTTATTTGTCAGCGAAACGATGAAAATGTAAAAACTATTTCGAATTGGAAGCCGCTAGAGCGAAACGAGGGAATTAGATAAAAAAAAAAAAAAAAATAAAATAAAATACGCGGCCGATATGGAAACACTTCTTTGGGAAAACTCCTCTATGGGAAAACCGCCACTATACAAGCATAAATAGAAAATCCTGTTTCTCTAAATATTCGCAATCTCGATGAAATCACGAGAATAAATATAGAGGAGCAAATATTTGTTTGCTTTGATGAGAAATCAATTAAACGCAGCGGCAGAGATTTGTAAATGATATTGCGTATATCTCGTGGCTCGTTTAGCGACTGTCGGAAACGTGACTCATTCAAAAAGCCAAGAGAGGAACTCATCTCGTTTCGCCTTAATTATCGTCCGAGAAATCTGTGGCCAGGTATCCGTAGGAAGGGACCGAGTATTACTGTTTCAGGTGAAGAGGACAAGGCACAGAGGTAGGGGGCGATAGGTGAAAGAAATGCATTCGAGGCATGTAATCCGTTTATATTCCCCGTGACTGACCGTTCTCTCATCAGTCCCTGTTACACGAGAACGGTATAACTCTTCGTTGAAAATGTTTCTTCTCCTCTTGGTATGCCATTACTTTTCGTTCTATTATGCTTTCTTTATTCGAATTAGTAAATAAATATCATCGTGATTCTTTTCTTTTTCTCTCTCTCTCCCTCTCTCTCTCCCTCAGAAACAAGCAGGTGGTGGAAGTAATTTTACGTCTCGTGGTTTAACCGTAATAAATCGCTACGTTTTTCATCGTTACGTTACGACGCGTACAGCGTTTTTTTAATTGTAATTTCCAAGTTTCTACGGAGAGTCGATAAAGTTTTAATTGGGAAGCATAGGACTGGCGAGAAATTACAATACATATGTCGTTAGCGTGAGATCGCACATCTCAAGCTCAATTCTACAATGGCGAATTTCGTTCGTGCGAAGTGAGGATTTCAGAGTTGCTGGGAACATCGGACTGACACGACTCGGAGAGGCGAATTTCATTTTGTGGTACAAAGAATTTTGCTTGTGGGAGATGACGGTGTTTTCGCGACATTTGCGAGAAAATTATATTTCGTGGGCATTCTCTGGATTTTCCCCCACGTATAATTCGAAAAGTTGGAATTATTAAATTGGCATATGGAAAACGGAGCGTGGAACGCAGGATAAAATGTAAGGAATGGAATAGCGATGTAGGATAGGGAATATTGGATGTGGGATGTTAGTATATGGGACGGAGAATATAAGATTTGAGAAACGAAATAAGGAATGTGGAATGTGAGATGTGGGAAATACATATATCTTTAGCAACGTCTATTGAAACTCTCCACGGAAACCATGACACGTATGATGACGAATAGGTTTTATTTTCTCCGGAGGCGGAGTATCGGAAGAGAAGGGAGATGGAATCTGGAACTTCCACCCTCCGCCCGTCAAAAGTAAATAAAAGTTCTGTCTCACAGCGTGGTATTCAAAAGTTCTGACAGGCTAAAGAATACTATAAAACCGCGATGAACTTGTTCCAAACTACATAATATTTTGTGAAAGTTATCCTCCCTTGTAGTTCAATTAGCCACCAGCAGATCGATGTTTCTCCTCACGGATTTCATATAACTTTTAACTTGGTAGTATCTCATAATATTCTCGTAATTTTTTTCACTTCTCTATCTTTTACTTTCGTCTTGCTTTTTTAAAGCAATGGATATTCCATAAATATAAAATATATTAAAAATGCATAAAAAAAAAAAAGAGAGAAGATGATACAACGTGCACAAATAGAACAATCCTTCGCGCTACTGTTGTGCTCGTCAACAATCGGATTTGATAACGCCGAATCAGAATACTATCGAATTTATTTTTTACTCTCTGTCTCTGATTCGCCGCGGCAAAGTGAATTCTTTTGCCTCGTGTGACGAGAAACTCCGTGGCGCGATTTCATATTCCAACGAAGGAAAGTATTTTGCATAATTTATTTCGCTGCAACTTCTTTCCACCTTGCGTTCTCCTCCCTTCTCTTGGTTGCTATCCGCACTCTTCGCATCTAGTCGTGCCTTCTTCTTCTGCAATTCGTCTTTTTGTTTCTGTCAACGTTACGACGTAACTATCGAAAGATCGATCAGCCTGCCAGTTCATTCATTCTCTATTTCCCTGAATCTCTTATCAAGGTCGTTTTACGCCGATACGCCTTGCCCATCGTAATAAACGGCACTTCTTTTTTTTAACGAAAATGCCAGATACGCAAGCCGACCGTTCAATCGGGAGAAGAAAGGCCAAGAATTTCGGATATTAATGATCCGCGTGCTTCAGTATAAACTACGGACGAAGCAGCTATTCCAGCGACGAGGGAGTAATTACGTAAAATTACGCAACACCATCAGCGACGTTTATGTCACAGGGAATCGAATTTGTCACGGACAAGTTAAGGACAATTTTCGATCGTTTGTCGTGCCTTCGAACGAGCTGCCAATTAATTCGAGATTAACGAAATATTATTACGCAGTCGTAATTATCGTTACTTAATACAGTAGTTAGCGAATGTATTCGAGGTATTGTACAATTCGAGGTATTACGAATATATTAGGCGTGGAATATTTTGAAAATTCATTAGCAAGAATTCATTTTCAAGAATTTTCTATGATAAGCATGGAAATACTTTAACAAGCCACTATATGTGAGAAGGATGAATATGATTCAAGATAATTTCAGCATATCTTCCCTGATTAATACGATTCCTCTACATATGTATAAGGCTATGAACAGTATGAGCATGATCGGAAAACTTGATCAAACACGCAAGGATTGACGACGCGTTTCTAAGTAACTCGCAACATTCTACGCAAATTAAAGAAGATTAATGCCGTCGTAACGATCATTGCGATTATAATGGGACATAAAATGTAAAAGAAAAAGAAGCGATAGACACGATAAGTGTATTAATAATTTGAATGCGAGTCGAACGTTATCGCACGCGATATCGTACTGCCATTTTTGTTTTCAAATATGTAAATTCTCGAACGTTTGCATACGAAGCCGTCGGTATGCGAAGAATTCGGAGAATAAGTAGAAACGTTCGGCAATTTCGTTCGTACAGTACAAACGGAAACTTCACGTGGCACATAATTGTACACAGCTAGCAATTTGTTCTAAACCGATAATTGAGAAGCTTTCTGCGAAAAAGGTTCATAAGATGAAACAGTGGATCGAGCAAATTGCGTCGGAAGTTTTAGTTTCAATTTTTACAACAACTTACAGCTTTCCGAGCAACTTTGTCCGGTTTATATTTAGAAAGTAAATCAAAGTTTCAAGTATCTAATTAGAGAATGCTGTTTATATAGGTTTTTCTTTACAAAGCTCCAAAATTAAAGATAGATAATTAAAACTTTGCAAAATTCAAATCATCATAGTCGTTTATTTAATTATCCCGGCTGTGAGTGATTTAATAAGCTTATTTCGTATAGTATCGGTGACAAGGTTAGGAAAAAAAACTCTCGAGTGGGGAACTTTTTTTCCCCTAGACGCGCGGCACGCGTCGCAAGGCAGCCGAGAGCGACGACGTAATTTATCCATTCGGATATCCCCTCGAACGAGCAGTTCGTAAGAAAAACAGGAAACTTTTCCGGCGGTGGCACGTGTACGCGCTTGTTGTAAACTTCGCACCGCATAAAAGCATGCAAATTGCAGCTTGCGTGTACGTGCTTGGCGTAAAGCTTCCAGAGAGCACTTTATTTTCACGTTTAACCAACTTCATTCTTGTCTGATCAGCTATGCCAACGTTCGAATCGCTTTGCCACAGAATGCGTATATGTACTACTAAAACCCCTTCAATCGTTTGACTACGATATACTGCTTTTTACGTATACATTTTTTTATTCCTTTCCTTTTCTTTTTTTTTTTTTTTTTTTTTTTTAATGGCTCGACGGTGGAGCATGGAAAAAATAATCTTTTCAGATTTGACAGGATTAATAAATTTATACGTCCGGTTGGAAGCTGAGAAGAAATATCGTCAACGTGTCCACGAAGAAGCATAAACATTCGTCACTGTTCATTTTCTCGTGCATTAAATCTGCTATAAGGTTAAGAACGAAAACGACATCGTTTTCAGATTGCAAGCTCAATGTCAAAACGCATAAAGCCTGATTCAATAGGCGCGCAGCGACCTTGTTCGATTTACATTCAGTTGTGGCTGGCATCGTATTGTGGTTTATTACAACAATTCGAATAACCATTTGTCAATTTTGCAACGCTCGTCTCAAGCATCGTTAATCCTTTTGGCAATTTTGCTCGATCGCTCTAAAACGCTTTTCTTTATTCTCATTTGTACATGAAACGTCTCACCTAAATGAGTCCTTTTTTATACCATCCATAAACGAATCGGAAAATAAACAACAAGTTAGTACCTGAAACAGAAAATGAACGGACAATGTTAATTAAATACAGTTAAAATTGATTCATAAATATAGCAAAAGATTATCGAATTTTATTTGTAAAATAAATCTTTCACTTTTTTGCATTCGCTGTTGTTCTTATCGAACAACTTTGAGAGTTACGGAGAAGGAAAACAATTTGTTTGATGTTTCACGAGTGAAGGAGATCCCGAGTGCAGGAGATCCGAAAATGATTGCAAAAGAAGCTACGATTGCGGAAGGTGAAACGATTCTCGGGAAAAGGGGCGGCTGGTAAAGTGGTGTATCCACGCTATTTTAGTACAGCAGTGCGTGTTCTCGTTTGAGGTCACGTTTGATATTCTAATTGACTCGTTTTACATATTAAAGGACATTCGAGCCACGGAAAAAGGGAGTTTAATTACGTAGCCAGTTCGCATTGCGCATCCAACTTCTTACCAAGATGAAATTGGCTTTCCTTATTAAAATTTAAGATATTCGAGAATCTATCGACGTAATCACCAAATGTCATTAACCATTTAATTGCCACGTTAATTCGACAGTTTAGAATCGGATCATGCTCTTCTATGATTAAACAATTTTCTAATAATCGAAAATGTACGAAAGATTTGTTGACTATGTTAAAACATTTCTTAAAATATTAATTAGTGAATCTTAATTGATATTGCTAGCAAAATTGTACAATTCGTAAATCTATTAAACATCAACGTACAATGGTAGAAAATGTTACAGCAAGACATGAAATGGAATTTTTGATTTGATTATCCTGCTCGACAAATATTATATAAAATCGTGAAATCGATTTTACTAACACTATTAGTCGGTGAACTATTGTACAAAAGAGCCGTAACAATAATATTGGAAATCATGAAGAACAGTTTGACGACTCGTTAAATATGCGAGCAACGTCGAATAAAATTGTGCAACAACGATTTAGATAGGATTAAAAGAGTCTTAACCGAATTTTCATTTTCACTCTGATTCTTTGGTTCTTTAGTGTCCCTGTTGCACGTTTCTCTCCATTGCGAAGTCGTCTATTTCGAGAATTTCATCTTGACATAGTCGCTGAAGAGGTGGAATGAGCAATAGCGAAATGGAAGTCTCGCTCATCTCGATTTTCGCAACACGGCATTTGGTGAGAATAACCATCCACGATTCACCAACATTTTCCCTTCCTTCCTTTCTTCCTAATGTTTCCCGACGTTTACAGAATTCCCAACGATATTGCTCGTCGCATTGCTCACGAAAATCTAATAAATTACAATAATTACGCGATCCTACGAACATACAGCGTTTGATATTTTAAACGATCACAGCAGGACAATTTGACGAACTTCGCGATCGAATAGTTTGGTCGTAAATTTTTCGCATTCTGCGAATTCTCCCAAGCATCTGCCTTCAATCTCCAACTTTATTAATTAACTCAACTTCAATTTTTCTTCCGACACGACCGCGCGAAAAGAGCGAATTTCTAATTGCATTAAAAGTTGTGCCTTAGTTTCGCTTTATTTTTATAATGAACGATGGAAATATTACGAGAGCATCGAATGCTTGAAATATTGTTCAACAAACAAAGTTTTCAACCTGTTAACCGAGCCATCATTTAGCTAGAAATTTTTATAATAGATTGGAAAATTCACGGCATAAAGAAGCAAAACAATTTTAGTTACGTCGATTTTAACTTTTTCCACGTGAAAATGTAATATTGTTAGTATTTTTCAGAAAGAATTTAACAAATTTCACAAGCAAGATAAAAAGAATTCTTTGAAAGAGTAACAAAGGATAAACGGGGGAAAAGAGAAAAGCCTGTAGAAAGAATAATTCTATTGGAGTTGAAAGGCTGCTTTCGAAAACTCTCTATATGGTGTTTATAATTTAGGTAAAAGTTGCGTCGACCAAAATACTCCAACGAGCGTTTCCAAACAGGTTTTCTTAATAATATATCTATTAAATAAATTATTAAATAAATTTATGGCGTTAAATAAATATACGATAGAAAAGGATAGAGGAAGAAAAAATAAATTTCGAACACTGAGATATTTAGATGATGTGCATAAACCAATTCTGAAAGCGTAATTCTAAACAGAATATGCAATTACAGATAGTATCATTCATACCATAGTACAGTGCATGTTAGATAACATAGCTGTTTGATGTATTAATTCAGAGCAATTATAAGGGTTACGTTGCCCTACTGAGCGCAGACTTGCTAACTGCCGAGCACAGTTATTTTGAGATAATTGCATTTTAAAGTTTAATCGTGCTTCTGCCGCTTATGTATGCGGCTACCGAATTTCCAAGCCTTCAGTTTCCACCATGAGACGAAAATACTATTACACGTCATTATTAGTTATATCCGCATACAATTTCTTCTAATAATAACCACGTTTATTCCCAGTTACGTATACGGTGGCGCACTCTTTTCCAGGTAAAACATAGATGCCGAGTAATTCCTTGGATTTGCATGTACTTGCGAGTAATATGCAAATTATATTCGTTGCGTTAGCATAACGTAATTTAATACAGTTTCTTTGATTGACATTAGTTTGCTTTAAATTACTCTTCCGTTACAACATCGATCTTCTTGTTTTAATCAGAAGCTAATCGTTGTCCAAACTTCTTTTAAGTTGGAAACTTTGGTCCGCGCTGTTTGCGAAATGGTCTCCGTTTTCCGAGTACCGAAACTCGGGTAATGCTTTAAATGAAACGAAACACTCGACTGATCGATTTTGTGGCGAGTTTCCAAGGAAGATAATCAAACTTACCACTCTTAATATCCACGGATGCAAATAAACATGCGTGCACCACGTTTGGCACGACGGTTAGCCGTGGATGTGAAAACGGCTCGCGACCAAACGACACAGAGTGTCAAGAACAGAATTAAACAGAGTACATAATTGCAACTAGGTGAACGTGTTCTCACTTTACAAACTTCTGCAAGAGGGACTTTTTACCGACCGTCGGTACAAGGTTTAGCGCGATCAGAATTCATTGACGGAGCAACGTGTATGCTTTGCGCTCGAACACATAAAACAATCGGAGAAAGAAGGAAAGAATCAGAGACGTGAAAAGTATAAAGCAAAACGGACAAACAAAGGACAAACAAACGACGGATATAAGCGAGGCGAGTATGTACTTAGGTGGACAAAATTGAATCTTGAAATGTATTCCATAAATAAATAAAAGGTTTTCGAATAATAACGGGGACGACGAGGAGATGGCAATGGAAGGAGTGGGGAAATCGTAGAGTGGCGGAGATTCGGAAAAGAGTAGGGGACTTTACACGGTCGTTACGCATCGTGGGTGTATGCGCACGTGTTCGCAAACGCGCACGCGTATTTATATCTCTTTCCCTGTATGAATGAGTAGCGTAAATGTGCGAAAGCTCGTACGTACACGCGAATGGCATGAATAACCAGCGCATAAAGTCCCGTTTACACGTCGAAGAAAAGCCGCTCTTTTCTGTTTCGTGTTCGGCAAAAAAGGAACAATGCGTTCGGCACGTGCCTACCCCAAAGATCCGCCAGCAAAAGTCCTGCGTCTCTTTTTCTCGAAAACCTTTTGAAGTTCAAAAACTCGAAATTCATCCGACGAACGTATCGTCTAAATTTTGAATCTGGTCGAGTCTGTATCTTTAGCTATCTTGCTAAAGCCTTAAATCTGTTTTGCACTTGGACATAGTGTTTCCTTAAGTTTCAAAAGGTATTAACATCGGAGCAATAGTTTTCGTTTATTTGAATACTAAAGTACATTCGCAGTCACTTAGAAATTCTCTGAAGAGCTCGTTAACATTTTAAAGATCGCGATATTAAATTATACGTTTGTCGGAGATTACAAACGTTAAACTTCCTGGCTTTTCTACGGACTTCTTTGCCAATATAATCTTGAACTGAATCCTTGAACGTTCAGGTATGTTCCTCCTTTGCTAAAAGTTGCCCAGAAATGTTTATCTTTCTCTTACGAAACTTTCGCAACGGATAAAACGTTCATCTCTTCGTTGCAAATCAACCGAAAGCAAATTTGTTAACGAATTGTACGAAACAGTAAAAGTAATTTTACATTCATAGCGTAGCTTGTTAACCGTTTGGATAAAATGATCTCGAACGAGTTGCGTGTAGTCGAAGGTTTTTTCCAGTTTCCTAAATAAATTATTCATGCGTCATTCTCCTTTACCTTCGCCCATTAAATTACCGCGAATACTAAATCAAACGGACGTCCATCAGAAAACGACTTAATTGTATCAGGCCACCGCTATAAGCATAAGTAAATACCGCAAAAACCAGAAATCTTTCCTTTAATGATAAAAGAACATCTAGTTAAAAACATCATCAAACTTTTTACCCTGCTTTCTTTTTATTCGCTGCATTTACCTACTTTCAAAGTCTTTAAATATTGATCACTCCTACATTACGAACACAAACCAACGTTTTATTCTATTTCAACCTGTTTATATATATATATATTATAGGTTATATATATTATTATATATATATAAAACATAATTCTATTTCAATATATATATATATACAGGTTATATATATTATTATATATATATAAAACAGGTTGAAATAGAATAAGACGTTGGTTTGTGTTCATAATGTAGGAGTGATCAATATCCTACATATATATATATATACATATACATATACATATATAAAAAAAAGAAGAGGAAAAATAAGAGCATTCGCGTTTTACGGGCGCTTTTATATAACTCAACACGCCCACGCTTTTACTATTTCAATTGCCAACTTCTTCTTACTACATTAAATGAAATAATACACAAGCACGCTCGCGCGCGCGCGCGCGCGCGATGTGTTCGGTACTTGGCATCGTACAGGTTAGTTACATTACGTTATTCCCTTATGAGAAAATAAAATCGTGCACTTTATTGCGAAAGTAAATTAAACTCCACCTCTGCGAAATACTTTTTATACTTTTCCCCCCAAGTTTTCAACTCCTCTAAAAATCCACGGGAACATTGATCGCGATATAAATTTCAATCGAATATTTTCGTGCTCTTGCCCGCTGCTACCGCCGCCCGAAAACTTTTGCTACCAACTGTACGTTTATAACCTAACTCTTGCACGGTCCCACGTTTCACAATTTCAAATAATAACACGAGCAAACTTTTTATACCTAATAACAAGAAAGTAGTACGTACGAAACCAAGGACTGCAAACGAACACGAGAAACCTTGGTAATCGCATTTCGTTTTCTAATCTCCATATACGAATTCATAACCGAAACGAAGTGAAAAATGTTTTTGTCAATTGTATCTCAACGTAGAAACGGGACAGTCGATCTAACGGTTTCAACTTTTCAGAACAATGCCACTTTGGTGGTTCTAATAAATCGAATTAACGCGAGGGGAAGCAAAGTAAATATATTTCCCAGGAAACCAGACATTTTCAAGCGTATCGGGTATTCGTCAACAAAGTTTCGTTTGCGTCCTTTATTAATTCGATTAAACGTAGGATCAATTGACCAAAACTTTGAGCGGGTTTCTCTTTCCACCTCCTTCTGTGTTCTCTCCCTTCTGCTCCTGGTAGTTTCCACGCGCGCGCGCGCGCTCGCGCGCCCTCCCTTTTCACTTCGAATCTGTTTTCCCCCACTATTACTATTAACCCTTACCGTGTATTTCCCTTTTACTTTGTTTGCCCCCTTAATCTTTCATTCCGCGTGACGTCTAAGCTGAAATCTCGTAAATACGGGTAAACTTAAGGCGAGTTCAAAAGGTCTTTCATACTTGAATGTTGCTTCGTTTTCGAGAAAAAAATTTTACGAGCGTCCCTATACAAGTTTATTGACGCTCCGAGTGCCTCTTTTGAGACACGGATACTATACTTCTGTAAACCTTCCGTTCCTACCTTCTCCTTTTTTTTCTTTTTTTTACCTACGTTCTCTTCCTTTTTAAAGAGAACCACATTTTTTCTCTCTGTTTATTTTTCTGCTTTTAACAACGATGACACTTTTTCGATGTTTTCATTCCGTTGCACATTTTATTTTCGTAAAACTCTACCAAAATCACGGTAAAGTACATAACTGTTTCGAGCTGACTGATTGAAAGAAAATCTCTAAAAACGACCACGACCATTCGCGAATTATAATAATAATAATCTCTCCTCTAATTCATACGCGATTCACGGGACGAGCAGTGAAATGCGGTTGCCGAGCACGAGCGAGAGAGCTTTCAATTTAATTTAAAGAACAGTTACATCTCAAATATTTCAATTTGATCACAGCCAGCATTACAGTCCAATTTCAATTTCATAAATTGCAGTAATAAATGTTCACTGACGTAGTTGTCCGCGGTGGCCACAGACTACGAGCAAATATCAGTTAATTACAATTTGCATAATACACTCGAAACTGTTCAATTCTAATTCAGGCTCGCTATGGAATCAGGTGCATTACTCCCATATCTGTTATTATATCGTAATTTTATTAGACCTATATTAAAATCAATACCTTTCGAGCGATGAATATTAAATTTTATATATGTACGTACGTATACTCTCGTTTAGCGTATATTAAATGAATCCAGTCGAAAAACCTTTCCAATCTTCCGATCAATCAGGAAAATTAATTAAATGGCAAAAAAAAAAAAAAGAAGAAGAAGAAAGAAAAGAAAGCACATGAGGTAAAAAAAAAAACGAAAATTCGTAAAACCATTCGGGATGAATGGGAAAAAATTGACACGAACGAAAAGTAAGACGTCGCTCTGCCATTAATCGACCGGTAATCACCCTGTGGAAAATCAAATTTATTACTAGCCGGCACCGACGGCCAAGAACGAAGAAAGAGAGGAAAGGAATACAGAGAGAATGAAGAAAGCAAGAATAAAGAGAGGGAAAGTTCTTTTCGTTGGGCGCACAATAGCAAATCTGATTGCAAGAGGATTAGCAGAACGTCCCTCGTTACGAGGCTGCACATTCCGATTTAATTTGATTCAAGCTGTATAAAGTAACGTCGGACAGGGCCAGAGGGCACTGCGGTTTCTGCCGAATGTGCCTGTTCCATGTTCTATAAGATACAGAAATGCACTCGTCGCTATCTGAATAGAGGGAGACAGCGCATTGGCCCAATGAACAAACGTATTTTAACCACCTCTCAACGCTTTCAATCGATCGATGGAAATGCTGTTTCTCTTTTCCCCCACGCCCGCTCGATTTCAATTGCCCGTTATTATGTTCTTCGTTTCAACTATTCGACAAAATTGTGGGAATTGCACGCTATTCGTTCGTGTAACTGCCACTCCTATATGATTCATGGGATTTTATACGATTTCAACGGAATTACATACAGTGTATCACGAAAGTATTTCAACACTTACCACAGGAAAATTTATGCGCGTATTGTACTGAATATTACGAAATTTTATTAACGCTGTATAACGAGACACGATCGTCGTATCGTTATATTCGTAAAATTCGAAAGCGATCTAAAAACGTATATACCAGCGCTACTCACTGCAAATATAATACATGAATTTACTTTAGTCGAAATCTAGTATACAGCATGAATAGTGATTTTGAATATATAAATGTTAGAGATGGTCCCATTGAATATTCAGGCTCATTAGTTTAATGGGTAATTGACTAACTCGATCCAAATCAATGTTACTTAAATGTACATACGAATTATTTTCGTGAACCATTATGTATTACATATATGGCCACGTTCTTAAAATGTACACGAGACGATTCATTGCATTTCTCATTTGGACAATTTATTTCCCTTCTTTTCTACGTATATATTTCGTTTCATTTCAAAAATCGCTTATTTCCTTTTTTATTTATTTTCTGAAAAAAAAAAAAAAAAAAATCATAGAAACGCTGATTTCTCGTCAACCGATATTGGAGAATCAGGACCATCGATTCAATTCGTTGCAGTTGCATTCAAACATTTCGCGCAAACATTCTACACTGCCATAAAAATTGAAAACTATTTTGCAAAACGCTTGTGTAACATATTTTATGATAGTAAATTCTCGGAAATCACTGTCGAAATTACAGTGATACTACTACAATAGTTCGTTACGTTATTTTCATTGACAGTTATTTTTATCTAAGAATTTTCCTTAAGCTTCAAGGTTCGTATCCATCCTTCTTCCTCTCGTATATACGTGCGTCGCAAAATAAGAACTACGACTCTGTAATCTAAATAGAACTCACACGGTTATTGCATAAACATGCGCGGCCCGATTTATCAAAGCTGAAACAGGATTGGCGAGCACACGCACGTTCGTGCCCAAGGGTAAAAGGGATGTACTCACTTTTGATGAGAGTAACTTGCGTCCCTTTATACGTCAATCTCTCTCGCATAGAATACAGGAATAATCAAATACGTATCTATTTTTTCCGATTAATACAGTCATTATTGCAATAGTCGTTGTTCGGTCTCGGTTTTATACATTTTAACGAAACAGCTAGAAGGCTAAACGATATAATGTAACTAGGTTACAAAAAAAAAATTACAAGAATTTAAAATTAAAAATTAGCAATAAAATAAGTTTAACAGTAGGATTTTGATCACAGTTTTTAATAATATATCTTATTATAGGTTTAATAGTAGTGATAATGACGACGATGTCTATCTTTAATTCTTTTTAATTCATTAAGAAGTTAATTTGCTCGTTTCTACGATCCAAGCGTATAAAAGTTTCTCCAAGAAACGGGGAAACGTTTCGAGAAATTTCTAAACAAAAATTTCTACCTAACAATCTTTTAAATGGCCGTACGAAGTTAGACTGGATCCTATATTTAAAGTAAAGAGTTTTCTATTAAACAGCAGCGAAGCGAGGATGAGCAACGGGACACGCGCTTCGTGCGATATAAAATGTTCAATGCGATAACCGTCACAGTAATTTCGCTGGACACGCGATCACTGAGCATGGATTTTGTAGGCATTCCTCCGTTTTCCGCGTAAACACCAAGATATCTGACCGATTTTAATTTCGATATATATTTCCTCTTCAAATAACTGTCCGATTTAATTAATTGTAAATATAAATGCACAAATGAAAACCGCAGATCAAAAGCATAACAAGTCACACGAGTGTTCTCATGTTTACGTTTTATGTTTAGTTTACGAGAGCAATTTACAAATATGTATAATTTATAGTTCGTATAGATATAACTTATATTTATTCATAACGCAAGAGTAATTGCTAAAATTCAATATGTTGTCGAGTTCCCAATTCCGAATCAAAATTACTTTTCCGTTTGATTTTGGGATTAAACGCGTGTTTCTACCATTCTCTCTAACATTTCAAAAATATCAATAGCAATGGCTATGTATATACTACGTATTTCGTATTAAAATACCTTTTTTTTTTTTAAGTCACAAAATGAGATAAAATGGACTTATCATAATTCTTTCCTAATACGATCTTCACACGTATCCGATGCATAAAACATAAAACCGATTTATCATAATGTGATTGAAGCATGATCTTCAAACGTATTCGATGCATTATCGATATGATTTTGTTAATATCGCGAGTTATCCTAGCGTCTGATATAATTCATTAACATTTACAGTAACGTTTATTAAATGCCGCCATGTCGCAATTTTAATTAAGATAATTAATCCTCTTTCTCGTTCGCTTATGCTCGCGCACCACCGAAAACGAACGTCTGAAAATTTCATTATTAATTCGATGAAGTGTATTTAATTACGCGATTAAAAGGTTTCCCCGCCGAGGTCGGAGATCATTAAAAATACAAATATCACAATCTCAATTAAAGGAATAACTGTGCCAGAAAAGGTGCGCTTTGTATACTAGCAAAAAAAAAAAAAAAAAAAAAATTGTTTATTGTTCTGATCCTCTGCCGTTTTTTCTTTATGAAAAACTGCTTTTATTTCGTTGGTTCCGCAGCCACCATCGAATTCAGCATTCTTTTGGCACGTGTGTATTTTCGAAATTATTCCCTGCCTCTCGAAATAGGATGAATCGGGCCGACGATTTAAAAAGCATCACAAACTCGATGTTAAAGTGAAAATAAATCTCCCTAAATTAAATGGCATACAGCAACGATAGTAATTTGCATTAATTGCATTTCCAACTGAAGTTTGTTTTACGCGTTCTATTTTCCACGTTACAACCTTTAGTCCGATTAAATTCCCGACAATCCCAAATCTTTCGATTAATTTCATACGCGATGAAAAGGACATGAAAGAGAGTAAAAATCAATTTTTTCGGAAATTAACATGGATAAATATTTTCAAATGAGAATTCGTGTGTCGTACGAATTAACGATACGGCAGCCTACATAAATTTCTTCCTTTCGAAATTCTCCTTTATTTGGTTAACGTGTGAATTTTAATTCTATCGATCCCCGACGATTTCCGAACAAGTTATTCCGCGAATACACAGTCCATACGGTTTCATGGTATTGAATAACTTCCGAAAGACGATATTTCAATTCAAACATCATTCTCGATTCAGCTCGAGGAAGTAATAAAAAGGCAAGGAACACTTTTGCCTTACGGGCGAGCGAGAAAGAAAAAAAGAATAATATTTTAGTCTCGTATTTTTCGCGAATGTCTCGACACACACACACGCGCGCGCGCGCGCGCGCGCACACACATAAATACACACCGGCCAAAATTCCGATTCTTCAACGTCTTCAAACATATCCCGGGAAACCTTTCAATATCCAATATCTTAAGGCACGATATATATTAGAATCCATATTTCGATGTATTATGAATCTATCGTTGATTTCACCTCGCGTGGAAACCGAGAACTAAAATCATAACCCCGTTACACGACCAAATATTCATTTATCGGTAAAGAGAGAAGAATAGAAAGATAGATAGAGAGGAAGAGAGAAAGAGAGAAACTACGATAGAAAAATGCCAACAATTTTGTACTACCGTTATAAAAATTTTTGTGGCAAAACCAGCACGAGAGGAGATATGGGGCTGGAGAACGCGGACAAATCGTTGCATAATGGTCAAAAGAAATCGCGAAGGGATATAGGTTTGTAGATGAAAAGAGAAGCACACGAGCTTTGGAGAACTTGGAAGTCGCGAGTGGTTACTATAGCAACGCGGAAGCCGGTAAAATATTGTCTGGGGACTGCGACGAAGAGATGGGAAAAGCAAAGGTAGAGGAGAAGAAAAGGGAAGGATGAAGCAAAACAGAAAAACAGAATGAAAAGAGCAGGGCGGGGGTGGGGTAGAGGCGGAGGTGAAGAAGATGGAGGAAGAAGAGAAGCAGGAGCTGAAGGAGAAATGGAAACAGGAGAGTGAGAAAGAAGAGCGAAAGAGGATACGCGAGAAAAAAGGAGGAGCAAGAAAAAAACAGTGGCAGGCCAGAGAGTTTCATAGAAGAAGGAAGAAGTTAGGTGAAGTATTTATGCGGCTATAGAATACGCCTCGTCTAAATACACGAGTGGCATAACAGACAATTTTTCGAACTGTAATAAGTTAATTTTAACGTACGACTTTATTATTTGTTTCGTTTCCTTTTAACTTTAACAGTCGTCGATTCATTTTATGTTCGTAACGAACGATGACTAAACATCAACGATATCCCAAGATGACACGATTGTGTAACTTTATTATATTTAGTTGTGACCTCGTTGATGGAAATTGAATGTCTATTCAAACAATATACTAGAACAATATGCTCTAATAATATTTCGCGAATTCATTTCTTGGCTGGAATGCGTACGTTCCACGGCCGGCGGACAATAGTTAAACCGTTTCGTTAAACTAAGGTATTTAAGTGGAAACCTCGGGTCACAGGGAAAATAGTGAAATTACTCGTAAGGCAACGTTACACGAGGCACCCTGAAAACGGAAATTAAGCCTTACAACGGCATTAGACTTGCCAAGTTATTTTACGTCGGGCCGTTTTGTATGTTTATCACGAGCTACCACTGAAACGACAAGTAAATCTTCGACTTAATGAAGATCGCTGGTTATTTCGTTTTACAAAAATAAATCGATTCCGAGATAATTACGGGTTATGAAATGCAACGTGGCGCTATCTCCGGTTCCACGATGTGGCGTCATAAAAAGAAATTACGCCGTGTTCCGTTTCAACGCATAATGTGGTTTATTAAAAGACAATGTAAAGTAATAAATAATTCATTAATTAATTCTAAATGAATAATTTAATAGATGGTATTTGAAAAATAAAACGTCACAAAAATTAGCGCATTAATAATTAATGATCGAATTAAGAATTAATTATTAATTCTATATTTCAATTATCTTGTTATAGTTTATTAATGTGATTTTAATAATATACCATGTCAGAGATAAAATTTTACTGCCTCGTTTAAAAACGTTCCCTCCAACATCCGGCACGTGGAAAGCTAAATCAATACGCATTATATACACATATAAGGTTCAAAAAATAGTAGAAAAATTTGTGATTCGATAATATTTACATTTGTATTTTTTCAGCGTAAAATTAATTTCAGTAATGAGCAATTTAAAGAATGAAAATAGGAAAAAATAGGGGAACAAATTTTAACTACGAGAACGCCATCGCGTACGATGCGCATCGTGTAATATTGCCTTTTTTCATACATTTAATATCTGTTTCATTATCTCATAAACCTAAGCGGCCATTTTGCTATACACGAGCTCGCATCTAGAAATTGATGGGGCAAGAATTTTTCGTTCGAACAAACAGCAGGATATTCCAGTCACGTTCGACGACAAATCCTTTTCTTCCTATTTGAAACGATCATGATTTTAAGAGGTACAACTCGTGTGAAATGTGTATTTTCAGTTTCTTCTCTGGTAAAGAAAGTATATGACGGGTAGAGCGCACATCATATTCTCGCCACTTACCGACCGGTGAAATATTAAACGCGACACGACATCAAAGTGGAATAATTTTCGCTCCTTCTCTTAACGTTTATATCCATCATAATATCCTTGTACAAACGTAATTATTAATATTTTAAAGTAACTTTTTCGATTAAACCAGAACAAATAAAATTACAATATATTAATACATATGTATATTACATTATAATATATGTAGTAACTAATTAATTTGATTCTTGGATATTATTAAATTCGATTTACCTGCAACCGATTAACGTTTAAGTAAAATTATACGGGCGAATACGCAGCTACAATAACGATACAATTAATAATCAATTAATTATTGATACGCCAACCAACCAATATGCGCATAGAATATAAACAGCACACAATATAACCATAATCGAATGTAATATGTATAAACAGAGTAGGCACGAATATGCTACGCAAACACGACTTCCACCATTACTAGCCGTCTAAAATGTTTCAAAAATATATGTACTCGGTGTAAAAGTTCGAAATTCTGATGAACGATGAATTTTCGATTCGACCGATAATCTATATAGTTCGATGAATTTTATGAAACACGCGCAGATCCGCGCGCACATAACGCTTAACATCAATTAACCCCATGACAAATGCGAACAGAACTGAAAAGCAGGTTTTACGACTAGTGGCTTTCCGTGTGAATGCATCCTAACACGTGGGTATAGCGAGTGGGGAGAGACAAAACAAGTGAACGAGCTCTAGACGTGGCAACGACCGGATACGCTCGCTCGGCTGTCCTCTGTCTCTTTCTCCCTTTCCTTTCTCTCACTCCCTCTCTCTCTCTCTCTCTCGTTTCATCGTGTCCACCTATCGTTCTATTTCTTTCGCGCGTGTGGTCATCCTTCTCTCGGCTTCCCCTCGATCGTTCTGTCTCGCTCGCGCACGCTCATAGTCCTAAGTATGCAAGAACGAGAGGGGCAACGAGCACGAAAAACCCAAGGCAGTTATTATTTAGGGCCAGTTGTCATACTGACGGAGACAATAAATTGACAAAAATAACCAGTTGGAAGGGAGAGAATTTGTAATGTCTGATCAGGTCGGGCAGATATTTAACCGATCACGTGTGGCTTGATAAAATACCAAAACAAATGTACACGATCACTGGCATTTAATGTCTTCTGCATGGCACAGATATCGAACTCATGACTTTTAATCTCTCTTATCGAGACTCTACCCTTATTTCTTGCCTTTTTTACAGATTCTCCCTTTTTTTTTTTTTTTTTTTTTGATGTACGTCACAGTTCGTAGACACACTTTTTTTTTCGTGATATTACTTACTTCTGAAAAGCTCGTGTTTTATGAACTGCTTTTTATGCGAGGAGCTGTTATAATAATAAGAATAATGGAAGAGGGTGAGTTAAGTAATAACAAAGTTCAGCTTTAGCGAAAATTACGAGGGGATAAATTGTATAGGAGGGTGAATTAGTTTCAGATATACTGAATTTATGGAATAATATACTGTGTTCCAAGGATCGCCATTGAAGTATTATCCCAATGAAAGTTTATTTGCACGACGTTCGATATCGCTGGCCGCTTTATATGCAAAAAGGAATATCTGCCATTATTTAAAAGTACGACCTCTTTCCTATTGTAAATCCCATTGCAACGAGCGGTACGCGAAATTTTTCCCTCTGAAGTGGAGTTAGGTTGTTTCGCTACTCATCGATTTTATGCAAAGTTATTTGCTTGGCCTATTTCTCAAAGAGGAGCAGCTAAAGAGCGCGCATTGAAATAGTGAACCTTTTTCATATGCGACTGAAAAGAAAGCGTAAAATTATTAAATTAAAAGTTCGAATAAAAAAAAAAAAGAAGAAGAAAGGAATAAATGGAAAACGGGAAATGTAGTCGAATAAAAACTTTAATTTCGAAAGTATCAAGAAAGTGTACGTAATAACTCTTCCCATGCTCTCTCTCTCTCTCTCTCTCTCCATTCCTTGCGTCGGTAAAACTAATTAACAAGTTTTTACTTTGATCCGCGGAATCGGCGGTCAAATTGTTTCGAAAACGCGAGCAACGATGGCAGCACGATTATTTTCCTCCTCTCTATCAGTTTCTCACTTTTCATGCCGGCTGAGCGCTCTTTAAATTCATCACTCATTCATTCCCATTTTATTCGATGGAACGAATACAGAACTCGGCAGCTGGCGCGACTCCAATTCACTCTTATCTATCAGTCGCAGAATAATATTGGGAGGCATCGCGGACGCGGAATTAATTTCGTTGAAAATAAATGTCACAAGCCGCAACAATGTTCCACTACCGGCATAGAAGATGGTTAAAGTGATTGCCAAAAGTTTCTCTACAACCGATATAGCTATAGCGTTATAATTAGTCTCTACATATATAGCAGCTGACGAAAGTATTCGAACGCTTGTAGAAATTATTTATTAACATATTACGCGTGTTATACGAGACATTTTAAAATTTCGTTCGACTAATTTAAAACGAATCCGATATTGTACGTAGAAAGTGTAAGATATTTGATACACACATTTATAATACACATGTAATACATGCAATTAACACATATAAAAGTTTCCTACGACAAATGAATAAATTGTACAATTTCTTCCACGTTTCCTTTTACGATTCTTACGTTTCGATAGAAATGGTAGTGGTGATTTGCGACAATACGTCACAATTTTAAAGCCAAGCTAAATACAGTCACGCGATAGACCGTACAGATTAGGTAATGCATTCGACACGATTGCATGATTGATTTCTATATACATTACGGTTTAATATAACATGTTTCTAGTTTAATGAAGACCGGCCTTGTTTAGAACTGTTCCAACCAGGCCATATTTGACTGAATAAACAATGATGGCGAGCTACGTAATCAGGCTCAATTAGCGAGCGAAACAATTTTATTTTTGATAAGGGGCAATGGATTTTAATGTACAATTAAAATTCAAGTCCGCGGCCTGGGCGTCTGTAAATTTGTAATAAAGCTGCATAATTGAGGACAGAGAGCTGCATAATGAAGTTGTAGCGTATTTCGGATGCACTACTACATTAAAACCGGAATATTGCGTTGAATACACAAATTTTCCATTAGCTGCTTGGATTTCGGTAAAAATCGTTCGCGAGCACGTGCGTTAAATAATATTTCTGTAATTAATCTCTCGAAATTAAAATCTGTCCGCTCGGATTATATGATTTCTCGACTCGTGTAAACATTGCCCCGAAAGGCAAAAATCATTTTCCGCGGTTTTCATTATCCCGACGGTCGCATTCGCGGATATTTTTAACATATTTAATTAAGGCTTTAATTAAATGGCTAGCGATTCAACCTACTATTTTTCCTGCTATTTTTATGAATTTTAATTAAATCCCCACGCACAACTCTTACGTCATTTTCACAACCACGCCGATTTCAATTTAAATACAACGCGCTCGTCTGCCATGTATGTACTTGTCGAACGATAAACATCGACCAAAATAGAATTTAGTCAGCGAATGAAAAAAAAAAAAAAAAAAAAAAAAAACAAAAATACGTTGGTATTTGAAAATTTGAAAAGAGTCAAATCTTGTGGAAAAGAATGTTCATTCGCTGCGGGTGCACGGATTGTATATACTAACTACACGAGATGAAATTTTTAAACGTGATTGCGAGCGACTCCTCGCACAGGGCATTTTGTGTAAATTGGCAACATTCGAGTTTCAGGTACAAATATTTAAATGAAACACGTGTTCAAATTCACGCTGCACATACAAAACAGATGCCCCACGTCGTCGTTGCCCCTCTCGCACTCTTACCGACGACGCCGAGAGAGAATGCATTATATAGGGTATATAGTTATACATACATCCGATGGACAGACTCGTTCTCTCTTTCTGTTACGAGTTTTCAAGCAATTTAGTCATGCAAAGGCCGAATCAGTTCGTATATTATTCGAATTGAAAAATATCGTAATACCGCGTTGGCTTCGTAAATAAACCCGTTCTGATTCCCAAACGTCTCTGCATTGGCGTGGGACGTGACAAATCGAATTTTTATCGTGACATTTATCAAAGAAATATCTGCGAGAATAAAATAGAAACAAACAGTAATTATCGAATAACGATACGTCGTAGAAATAATATATTCAATAATAGGAAAAGTAAGTATCGATCGAACGTGTAATTGTCGCTTACGTAAGTTTTTTCACTACGTATCGCATAGCCGTTATAAAATGCAAATATATTCCGTGATTTAATGACATATTTCAATTTAGAATGGTTATTTATAATTAGCATGCCGGTAGATTAAAGTTAGCACAAGGATTACTAGTATTAACTGTGTAATTTCTATCTTCGAGTGAGTAATAATAACATTTCAGCCGGAGATTTATTTTACGACCCCGCTCTCTGTAGAGACCGTAATGCAGATATTGATCTGCCTGGCGTTTAATGTCACTCACAATGTTATTCCGACTAAAACATATAGCGGTGAAATTCCAATATTTAATGTGCACACCTCAAACTATTTTTAAATGGATCAACAGATCCAACGAAATCTCGCTAATAACCCAGCCAATTTAATGAAAAAGAAAAAGAAAAAAGAAGAGGGGGGGGGGGGGGAGAACGTTTGGAAATTATGAGCGCGCCATAAAATCGCTTTCTCCTTGAAATTGAATCGGATCGAATGATCGATGGCGACTATAAATCGACAATGAATGTATTGTCGATAGAATTTTAAAAGTTCGAAAAATGCGACGACGAACGTTTGCATTCCTAGTAGATAGATGACATTTCAGGTTAGTCTTTACAAGAAATCGTGAACGTAGATAGTACACCAAATTAGAGCCAGACGATGTGGCTTTTAATTAAAGCTTAAGACCGTCCGTTAAGATCGTGCGACTTCACCGTAAATTTACCAGACGTACGTATGTGTAAATGAACTTTGTTAGGATCTATTCGGCACTTATCGAACGAGAATATACATTTCTTTCTGGATTCAATACAATCGAAGAAATGCAGAACAATCGAAATTATAGATTAAAATTGATTATCTGTGTTCTTATTAAAAATAGAGAGAAATATATTAATAAATTCACTACGTTCTAATTTTACCCGTGACGATATACAAATATGTCGGAACCATTTTAAATAAAACGTCGAACCGAATGCACTGCACCGATGTACAAAATGAAAAATTGATTTTCCTAGATATACATTTATTATACATGTGTGTATGTATGTACGTATGTATATACATATTTTCAACGATGAAAATTACATTGATTCTATCCATGGTCGGTATAAAGGTAAATCAGATACATCAGTTACCGACAGAGCGTTAGATACAAGAGAGAGGTAAATAGAAATGCAAACAATTGCCCCTGGACTCGTATTTTCCGACGATACGACCAGTCTTCGAATATCAGGATCATACGTCACGTGAAAATAAATCACCAACTTTATATTCAGGGAATGCACTGTGCGTAGAAAATGAATACATTATGTGTAGCTCGTTTGAAAATACGACGGTTTCTATTGTATTTTATACCAAGATAAAATTCGATAAAACTCCGAAGAGAATGAAAATAGCACACAATGCCTGTTCAAATCAATTAACATTGTTCGGACATATCAAATTTATAAAACGAATAAAACATATATTTGCCGGACAAATGAAACATTGATTAACAATTTTACATGATCTCGCGTTACGTTGCACGAAGTTGTAACATTGTTACGAACGATTTAAGAAAGTAACCGAAACGATCGATCGTGTAGATTTCTCCTGTAAATCGAAAGTTTTCAGAAGACTGATCGATTAGTTGGCAAATAAATTAGTTGCATAAAAACGCGGCACTTACAACAAAACTTCGATAATTGTGGTTGAAACGGATTTTGAAAAAAAATTCTATTCGTCCGAAGGTCTATTGACTTTGGCTTGTAACATAAATCGGCATATTCCCCGAAAATATAATAAAGCGATCTACTATTCCTTTCTCCAGTAACACAAGGGTGTGTCGTGTAAGTTATCGTCGCGATAAATCAACAATCGTCAATCGGGCTTGTACCATGGTGGCCCGTAATTTATTGAACGCCGCATCTTCGATCCTCGATATTCAAATTACGTCGCTTCCAACGACCTGAAAGTCTTTCAAATAGTTTGCTCATCTTCTTTTTCCATACCTTTCAAACCTTCCATAGGATTATGATAATATTACTAGCATTTTGAACGTCGTTCGCTATTTCGTAAAATATTAAAAATTCACTTTCGACGTAACACTAGATAAGTTAACGATACCGGCAACGTTAATCTGTCAGCCGTATCATGTTTTAATTCGAAATCGTATTTAAGATAATTCGATTTTAAATAATCAGTTTTAATCGATCTTGATTTCAAGAAATGTTTTCCATCGGAATTTCAATCTTTGCGAATATAAATATGAATTTATGTTCAGCTGAAATGAAACGATGTACAAGTAATATTCTAGCAAATTAAAGAATGGGCGTTCGCTTAAGATGAAAGATAAACAACAGGAGGAAAGCTCATCGGTGAAATCAATTATTGTACAAACAATAAACCAACGAGTCTCTATAATAGTTCATCCTCCCCATAAAACCCATAGTTCTGTACTTGAAGCGAGAGAGTATCAACAGAGATCCCGAAGTAATTTTCTCCAGCGAATTCACCCCACCTTCCGTCACCACCTTAAAGGAGATAACATCGACAACGAAAGATTCCAATATTCCTGCGCACGCAACGCCGTTTACACAGCTTTTTGTGCAACTCGTTCACCGAGTGTGTACGCTCTGTCGTCGTGTCTGCGAGAGTTCTGTTGTTGCGAGTGTATCGCACACGAGCACACATGCTATCCTAGCCGAGCGAGAAACCCAGCCAGTATATGGACGTTGAAGGGACAAGGACAGAAGGTAACCAAGCAGATAGAGAAGGACAACGCTAGAGGATAAATTAAAGAGCGAAAGAAACGGATAGATTGAAGGAATGACGAAGGCGGACGTTCGAAACAGCGAGTAAGATGGAGACAGATGATGGAATGAGAGAGGACGATGGATTAAAAGGAAGACGATGAGTGTGAGCGAGTGTGCTGGCCTAACGGAAGAGAACAGAGAGAAAAAAGAGAGGGACAAACGTAGGAAAGGCGGTAAGGGCAAATAGAGAGGGCCTGATAGGAAAATAACAGGTAAAGGGAGATAAAGGAACAGATGGAGCGAATGACGGAACAAGAGAGAAGGCAAGTGACGCCATGGATAGCGAAGAACGGATCAAAAGAGTGAAAAAAGACGAGTAGACGCGAATCCGGACAAAGTGGGGTGAAGTAAGACAACCATAGGGTAAGAAGACGAATCAAGGATAGAGAAGAATAAGCGGAGAGAGAGAAAGGGAAAGAAGAGGTTGATCAGGAACGAACGTATGCGCGGGTGCTCGTCTGTGTACGAGGCAGTAAAACTTGCTTAACTGTGTGAACGATAATTGGCACATGAATCATGCATTCGGTTGTAGCGTGTCACTCGGTGTACGTTCCACTCAGGCAACTTTTCCAGCGCACGCATGCACGCACCGTCGTTATTATGCATACAACGCAAAATAATTATCGTAAACGCGAATCAAGCTGCGCGCCATTTGCATTTTCCACGTTAATATCCAACTTTGGCAACTTTTGCCAAACGATACGTCGGTGAGTCGTTTGAAAATTTTCATTTAGCTCTGCTATTATTATATTTCCTCGCCTGTACCGGTCGACTCTCGCTTTGAAAAATAGGGTAACGCGTTGAAAAATCATATCTGGCGCGATAAATATCCCTTATAACGTTATTAACATTAAATTACATTCGTAATGACGGTCATCCTGTACGATCATAGTTTAAGGGTTAGGTTTATCGATCTCCTATCATATGAAAAAAATATCAGTTAGTACGGTTAACCACGACATGAAATATAGATGGTATCGGTAGATTAGTTGCAATGTTGCTTATATAGTTGGCAGTTCAATCGAGGAAGAAGACCATTCTGATTCACTGCAGATAAGATAATTCTAGAGAAAAAATTTCCTCGCAACGACGCATCGTTAATATATCTGATTGAATAAGATCCGCGATCAAATTCAGACCACGTAGATCAGAGGAAGGGATACGTATACGGTGAGTAACAATGAGATATAGATTTCAATGGTACCTTAACGATCTGCATCGTCGTGCGCAAACCTGTTTATCGAGTTCACTGTAGGCATTGGGAATATCGACGATGTTATCGTGGCTCCCGCGGACATCCACCGACCAGATTTCCAGCTGTCATTAAAACATCTTCCTGTCTTTTATGTTCTTTCCCCATTAAACCTGCACTTTCTATGCTGATTCAAATTTCCATCGCTCCTTTTGATAATAGCTTACAATATACTTTTTTACCTACTAATACAATTTATATTTGTATGCGTGGTCTTTGGATATTTCAAACAGAAAGACTTCGTATTATAAGCAAATATGCACAACTGCTTATAAATATTTGGATAGGTTTGAAGATAATGGATAACGTTCGTATAATTTTTTGTATGATTTAATTTGCATAAGGGTCAGCGGTCTACTAGTATAGTAAAAAATTAATAGAAATCGAGTAAATGGAAAATTTACGGATATTAGGTCGGCGAGAAAGATGGGGAAAAAATAACGGAGAACAGGAATAAGGGAAAAATTGTTGCGTTTCCACTGAAATGTTTCTGTCCCTGTTTGATATTAATATTTATGAGACAACTGCAACACGTTTGAAAGCGAACTCGGTCAAAACTTCGTTTTTACAATAAACAACCATACGTCTTAATAACAAGGGAATCTCGTTTAGCTTTTCTAATTAGAGGCGAAGTAGAGTATAAAAGATGATATCTTTCAAATAATTATGAGCGGTATATATACTCTGTGTATTTTCTTCGTGTTAAATATCAAATGATCACGCGTTTCTCGCAATTTCAATCTACGTTAGTCATCTACGACGGCTATATCGAAACCGTTGTTAAAACATCTCCATCGTAAGGCAAATTTCTATGCGCTTAATTCCACTGTTTCGACCAAGTTGCATTACGTTTAATTACATACAAGTAGAAAATCCATAGAAACCAGGACAGGACGCGAGGGTTGGACGATGCAATAGGACACAGAGTGAAAGGATGATGTAAAGATAATTATGTATTCGTCATTCGGCAAACGATAACATCAAAGTGCACTCAGCAATCGTGGACAGGAGGGACAGAGACGAAACTATAAGTCGAAATGCGATTTAAACGTCGCGTAAATGAATGGTAATTGTTCCAATGAAGGGACACTATCCCGGAGCGTGTTCGTGATCGGGCAAGTATCGCATGTACGGGACGGATTATTATTTGTTTTATCGGCTGTCCGAACGAATTTGTATTGTAGTGGCCCCGAACGAGAGTGCACGTGTGCAATTCCCTATAACCGCGTGTGTATCGGCGAACGATGACACGCACCTATACATGTGTCAAGTACACGTCTATGGAAAAATCGGTGAATGACTTTTACGAGCCTATATTCCACCGTTTTCTTCCTTTTTTTAATTCTCAATCCACGCGATTTATCTCTCGATTAAATGTGTCGTTTGCTGGATCAACGATGATTGATCGCATCAAATACAATACACGTTAAATCACGCGTGTCGCGTGCACTTATAAAAGAACTTGAAATAATGTATTATTCGATCGAATGATCAGAAGACGACTGAAATCAAAGATACAACTTTCCTTTTTCCGAAACTTTAGCCCGGACTTGCGAATCGTAGTCGTAGCAACCGATCAAAATAAATAATTCTTCGATAGTCGTGATGGCACATGGTTGAAATACGTGCGAAACGGTTACAGAAGTTTGACGAGTTCTCTTCTCTTTTAAATTTATAGCAGGTATAAAAGTACGGCCGGGCAAATTTAAACATTCATCTCGTAACACACGGCCGCAACACGAGCAACGAAAAAATCAGGAAGCTCCTCGAGTTTGAGATTTTCGACGTTGTAAAAATGTCTGCAGGAATTTATGCTGTATTAACGATGCTTTCACGAGCATGTTCTCTCCCGCGGCTTGTCGCTGCAAGCACCGATACGTTGATACTACCGAATTACCAACGCTACAACCACGAATTACCAACACTGGCTACGCGAATTACCCACACCGGCTGGCCATTATTCCGATAACCAATCAATAGGGTGCACGTACAGAAGCCTCGGGCTTCTAACGAATCGTTAAAACTAATTTCGTTGATGTGCCGCCTGTAGATAGCTGTTTATACGCGCGCTTTACACCGGTTGAATGGAGCTGGTTTATGTGGAATCAAGAATAGCTTATAGTTATGTATTCAAGCGAGTGGATGAATCCGGTGTCAGAGGATTAATATACTCGGTTGGTCGGCTACTATATTTCATCTTCTTAATACCTCTAACAGCTTCAATTATACCAAACTGTCACTTACACCGTTACTACCGTCAAATATTTTTCTGACATTTTATATTATATTTCGATTTTATCTTCAAGTTGTGGTAGACATTTTAATTCACAGTTTCGCAAAAGTCCTTGCCGCTATTACGATTTGTACACGGGAAATTCATTAAATGTTTTACAAAGGTTAAAATGATCCGCATTAAAGTTTCTATCGGCGGTAACGAGCTTCCATTTAATCGTGATAATAAAATAACCTCACCTGATTGTCCAGACACAAACCAGCAAACGGTAGAATGGAAATAAACACGCTTCTTACCTGGAACACGTAAAGAGCATTGATAATTAAATCTAATGCTAGAGTTGAGTGTAAAAAGAGGATTAAAAGGGTTAAGTTTGTCGTTAAATTGATTTCCAATGGGTAGCTAATTTGGTCGTATTTATTCTCAGGTTTACCAAGGCAAAGAACCAGGCTTCGGGAATACGTAGGATTCTTATTTCGAGCGCAGTTAGGTACGTTCGATTCTTAAAATATCGAACGCGAATTGATGCTACTTAGAATAATCCGAAACCCACTGAAAATTCATCGGAACGTATTCGCTAATTCTTCGCTATTGTTTCTCCATTTTTATCCACCTAAAGTTGCATAATAAATTCCACGCTATTTAATCGCTGACTCATGGAAAAATGCGATAATAACCAGCCCCGTAATAACACATGGGACATAGCCTACCTCCAATCTCGTCTATATTTTTGTCAAACTGACACTGCTGAACCGGCTTAATTTCAGTTCACCGTGGCAATGTATGCATATATTCATGCGAGCGTGTGTTCGGATCGTTCCACATTGACCAGGCCAGGTTCAGTCAATTGTTTGGCGGTGACGAGGCCCTTTGGTACCTGTGCAACGACGATGGAATCACTATTCTCGTACAGTGAAACTTTCGTCCGTGAGCCCGGCCGATGTTTGTATCCCCGCAACACTCGGTTCGAGCCCCTTCAATTTGTCAAGACTTGTCAAATTTTTTCGTTTACATTGCCGGATCGAGATCCGATTTTAGAGACCGCGAATAGGACGACCGGTGGGAAATACAGAGCGGGACATGGGGAACAGGTCATTAAAATCGTGCAGGATTTCGTCGTTCTCCGCTTGCTTCTCGTTCGCGTTGCAAAGTGAAATCGTAGGAGAGGGGATTTATCGACGATTCGACGGGCTCCGGATATTTTAATTAACCGAAAATAATTCCAGTGACTCGCGGAATTAGGTTAAGCTTGATTAATGATCGCGTCAATTTCGATTCATTGAGCGCGATTTGTTCGATGAGTTAGCTGTTCTTTGGTATTTTCCACTTTCCATTCAATCCTTTCCACAGGAATTTTTCTTTCAACAATGAACACAATTATGCACGTAACAGCACATACTTATGTTTAAACGAGAATATACAGTGGCTATAAAAGGTACTTATCATAAAGGTATTTATCACAACATTCACGTAATTATCAATCGATATTAAAAATACGAAATGTTGAACCTGATAGAGAAAAAGAAAGGTTTCGTTGGAAAATAAGCTCGGAAGAATCGGTAATTATACGGCTGAAAAAATGGCCACTGTCACCTTATTCTGAAACACTTGATAGCTAAGTATAATTGAGCGTTTGTTTTTAGTACAATTTAGGTGTTCGATTCTTTTTTTTCATTCAGCATCCGCCGCGCTTTTCCAACACTGTTTTTTTGCGGACCATCCACGACATGTAAAGATTAGTGTGCAGACATAAAAGGGCCAGACGAACGTGAATGCGTATGTACGTGTATATATACGTGCGTATTGTTGCACCACGGAGAAAATAAAAAGAGCACGAGAAAAAAAAAATGGAAGGGAAAAAACGACAGAGAGAGAGAGAGAGAAAGAGAAAGAGAAATAGAGAGAGAGAGAGAAGCAAAATGAAAAAGCAGCAATGGCGCGAGAGCAAGACGGAAACGCGGTGAGGGAAAAAGACACCATCTGTTACCGGCAATGAAATATATCTGTGTCAAAAAAAGATGGGAAAAAAAGAAACAGGAGCAAAATGCCCGAGAATGGCATAGAAGCGATTGTGCAACTAAAAAAGCTGTTCAATAAAAAGGGACAGTGGGAGAGGAAAAAAAGAGTGTAACTTGCAGAGATTAGCGAGGCTCAAACAGCCAGAGGAATTAATCCATTAAGGAAAAGGAGGGTAATTGAAAAATATACGCTTTCAAGCAAATTGTGCTACCTACTCGTTACGCGTGAAAGCGCAGATGTTATCACCAACATTTTGTTAATTCTCTGTCTAACCGGTTTAAAATCAACCTAATTATATGGAAGTTTTCTGTTCGCCTCGTGAACGAATAGGGAAGAGTACGACAATTGGATGTAATAGGGCAAATTCTTCATTGGACGACGCGGATGTTTACATGGTTGTAGGAAATCATTGCATAGGCGTAACGTCATGTTACGGTGGATCATAAATTCGTATGTATTTGGGACGTTCAGAAGAAAAAAAATATATATATATAAAATAATTGAAAAATATATGAAACGTTCAAAGTACAGTACTCGTTGTATAATATTCGCTGTATAAGTGAAACAAATTTCCTACGTCTCACTCTCTTAATTGTATTTATATATTAACTTGCACAAACATCCACTGTATATTGATATCATATCGGGTCATATTAATTTCAATTACTTGTACGCATTTCGATTGGTCGGGAGTTGAATCAATACAACGTGACACGTACATACCAAACTAACATCGATCGATCAACAACGTTTTGGTATCCGTTAATGGGTCGCGTACGTGAATTACTTCTTTCGCCGGCGTTGTTGTTAACGCGCGAGATCCACGCCATCCGATTAATTCGATGTAATTTTCTAGTAACAACTTTGTGTATGCGTGTTCCTCCGTAAGACCGATTTCCCGCACTCAAGCAAATGTACTTGATTACCGAGCGCAAATTGATTCACGACACATTCTCCATCTTTTATTTCGTTCGTCGAACCTGTATAATTCTTTGGATCGTAATAATAAAGTAATTCGATCATTTCTTTCTCGATCGTAGCGGCTTCAACCATGGGACGTCAGGCATATTCCAATAAGCTAGAAATTATTTTGAACGTTTGTTGCTTCATGGTGGCCAGCTCGCCAGGCAACACGCAATACCCGTTATTATTTGCCGTGAATGTTCTTTCTTCAATTACGTGAACGCCGGCAAACCTAGAATAGCAGGAATAGTTTGGTTTGGATGCTCGGTTATTTCGAATAGCTAGATTATAGTTATCGAACAACTTTATTGGCCGGACGCTCGGATATCTACGTGGCCACTATTAATCTCTGTGTTGTACGTGTGTTTGCGTATAATTGCGAATATTGTGGATGCATTTAAAAGCTACATTTGAAGCATGCCTTTCAAACCGATCGATCCGTTTCGTTCATTTATTCATTTATAACAGATTGAAATTTGTTTTATAACGGAATTATACGAACGTAAAGCCGTAATTATTTGTCCTTTTCTCTGTAGATAAAAAAAATGGGGGGGGGGGGGGACAGAAGTTATTCTAAAAAAAATTGCAGTGGAAAATAACGGAAATATAAAATTGAAAAATGGAAATATATTTTGGAAATGAAAAATTGGAAATATATTTCCAATTTGAAATATCGATATCTCGAGCATCTGCCAATCTTCATCGGTCAGCCTTCGTTTCTCGGAAAAATCTCACGAGAAACATTTGCATCCTTTGTTCATCACAGCGTTCGACGAAAACAAAACGAGAGAATCCTTCCCTTCTTTTTTTTTTTTTTTTTTAACGCGATAAAAGCGGCAGACCGCCATCGTGGATTAGCGCAACGTGGAATTTCGCAGTCCCAGTTAATTGCTTCCTCCTTTTCTTTTTTTTTTTTTTTTTTTTTTTTTGTTCAATCGGTTCGCCGCCAGCAAAAGGATTTATTCACCCCTTACCATCGTCAATCGGGGAACAATGAAATTCGACGAGTTTACTGGCCGGTGTTCTTATCGCGACGCGCAAATTTTATCACTGAAACACAGTCTGCCACGATTAAATTGATCGTGAATCGTGACATCGAGATTCGATTTGCTTTCACCACACCACGGGATTCATCGTTTCGTTCAGATAATTAAACGTTATCCTATGCGCCACTAAATGTACATATCGACCTTAACGATTATTTTTCATTAACGCGCTCGTATATTCATTATCGCGTACAAACATCACGTGTGAAGAAAAACACGATAAGTCATTTCTGTTAATTATATTTTATTCGGATAGTATTTTACGACCAGCAATTATTACATATTTCGAAAATTTTCCGCTGAACGAAAGAAACAAACAACGTAATTAGCTGCGCAAGCAAATGCAAATATATATATATATATATATCTATGGTTTACAGCGTAGCAAATTTCAAAATTACTTTCCCAGAAGAAATAAAACAACGAACTTATCCTGTTCTTCCTTTAGAATTCTCATATTATTCCTTCTTCCATACTCCGAGTTCTTCGAACAAATAATTCTATATCTAAGATATAACTGTTTCTTGTCATCGAGTAAAATATATCCAGACCTGTTTCATTGTTACCGGTTTTAAAGATGTTTGAGAGAGGTCTGCTTCGAGGAATCCAGAAAATCTCGTCGAGACGTGTCGCAATTGTAGTTTACCTCATCGGACTCCGGTTGACACACTAATGCGGTGTCAGCCAAGAATTTGCCTTTTCTCGAGCTTCTTACACCATTCCAATACTTGAAAAAGCAACTCGAGGCTTATTTTTACAAACCTTTCCAGACACAAAATATCGGGACAATCTCTGTTTCGTACAATTCAATGAACAACATGACACAGTGCATCTTGTTTAACGAGACTAGTACTCGATATCTTTCGTACAGCGAAACTCCAAAGGAACGACGTATATTTCAAAGTCCAACGACGAGTGTTCGTACAAAATAACAATGGACAGCACGATGGAAAGTATCATAGATGAAACGTACTTGCTAACCGATATTACAGGCCGTTTGCTCTCGATACGCAATGTTTTCCAGATTGCGAATTAATCTGCGAACATAATCAAGGTTATTAACGACTCGAGAATCTCGCAGCTGTCCTCACAAACGAAGCTGTTTAGCAAAGAAGAAGCAAGATAAGGACAGCTAATTCAAACCTATTAGCAGCAAACCGAGGTACTAACTACAAGTGCTAAATGACACATTCCCTCGGTTTCTCGATTTAGTTTTCGCATAGGAATTGTCGTTTATTATTTATGCGTACGTTCGCTGTAGATTGCATTTTGTATGCCAGAAAATAATTTCCAATTCTTGTCTCTATATTGTAAAACTTTGCGTATAATGCCGTAAAGGAAAAATATCATCAAGAAGCGGACGATAATAAAGTTGCAGTGTCAAAGATTTCGATTTGCAAGAATGTCCATTATGCCCGCATTTCTCACAGAATGTTCTTTCCCTTTTTTTCACCCATTCTCCCCTTGTACGTTTCTTCTATCTATCCTTAACCCCTTTGCTCGTTTCTCGGCTTGTACCCTTAGGAGTTTCTTTGCAGCACGTTGCAGCTTCTTTCGCGAGATTTCCACGTTGCCGTTTTTCTTTCCTTTTCTTCATTAAACGTCAGGTTAAACATTTTTTCCACCGTCCTTATCCGATACGATTCCATCGAAACTGGCTGTCACCGTAACTCTCTCGCATAATTAGCAGTTTATAATAGCGAAAACAGGTATCCTGTACACGCTCGCCTTTACGGCTCATTTGAGAACTCGTTCGTATAAACGTACATAGGCGTTACGTGGCGATGACGCGTTGCACGCGCGTATTTGTAAGTACGCTGACCGTAGAAGAATTTAATCTCCTTGTCCCATGAAACGACTAATAACCCGAAAATGTGTACAGAAGCTACGGGATATTTATTATAAACATATCTTCCGAGAAATTAATACACGGTATGAGTAAGCATCTTAAATACGTAAAGAGTGTTAGAGGCTCGTTAGATATCGAGTCCCTTCGGTATAACGATGGCGTACCGTTTAAATATCATTACGATCTCCGTGAAATACGAGTTCGCGCGTCAAATATTTTCTGCCCTTTATATACGTACACTGTACGTTTTGAAAATTGTTTCAAACTTTACTAGTATTAATCACGGTAGACGAGTCACGTAACAGCGCTAATGAAGTTTCAAAATGTTTCGTATAAGGCACGTAATATATTCATAAAAGATGTCTACGGGCGTTGGAATACTTTTATGGGTCTGTGTATTGTTCGTACACCGACGTACACAGGTAAACGCCACAAATGGAGACGCGATAAATCATTGTCCATTCGCGTTCAAGATTTTTTCCCATTCCCTCGACACGAATCGCGCATTTCCAGGTGCGTTAATGCCAGCCTCTGACCGACCGTATGTTATTTTCATCGTTGTAATAAATACTTGATTATCTAATCAACGCTATTATTGTGCACCGGGCCGGCTCGTATCTCTGTTTGCAAAACTGCGATTCTGTTTTCGTGGATCGTGACAAATGGACAATTGCTTCCGCTATTTCGTACACGAAAAATCCAGTCAAAACAATTTAGCTAGATTCGGCAATTTGTTGCAACCAACCGAGCGAACCAACCGGCTGGATAAAAATAAAATGGAAAGATCTGTCCCGTAGAAATTGACGAAACGTTTCTACGACTTGTAACGGTCGAAATTCATTCAAATAACTAGACTGCCGGCATTTATGCAAATTTATAATTTAACCACTGCTAGGACAAATATACCCAGACATTTGTTTCGCTTACTAAATTCACGTCGAGTCCTATACATTATACGCTTTATACGCTTTCGCGCGATGTACGAAGACCACCGAATGGAAAAGAGCTTTCTGCTGATTTTTTTTACATTCTAATGTCACTCCTGTGCTCCTTTTCCGTATACGTCATACCATTCTGTGCATATTCGCGCCTCCGAATTTCCTCTAAACGCATAAACGTTCACAGTTTAACTACATATGGACGTTAAATAGCATTAAAATAAGGATTCGATAAAAACAATTCAATCGTTAGATACTATTTTTCATAGCGAACTATTCCTGCATTTTTAAACGACGAACATACTGTGTTCTATGCTGTATGAAAATAGTACGAGCATTAAAAGGAGAATTACGCGGCAAACGGCTCGTGAAACAAGGCACGACGTGACAGATACGTTGATTGTTTCTATAATTATTCATAACCAATTAAATTCTAAAAATGCAATCCAATCGACTATAAATTATGCCGCACACAACTATATCCCCCCTTTTTCCGTGACAGTTAATTTCCTGTTTTATTGCCGTATCGATCGGTAATTAAATTGGAGCCAACAACGGCCAACACTTTTATACGACAGAAGCTTTGCTGTGGCGCTTCCGTAAAATTCGTCCCATTTTATTACCATACATTCGTTAATCCCTTGTTTAATAACGCCACTGCCAACGCGGCCGGTTTATTCCAATTTCTGCTCGATGTGCAAATAAAATTTCCGAGTGCCTACCGCGCGTGATGTCATATTCAATGAAGATAACACGACCAATTCACTGTCAGCTGTTTTTAGTTGGCGTGATAAAGGATGCAACGATGCTTTTATTTTTCTTATCGTTATTTTCTTTCCCTCGGTCTTTTTTCCTCTTCTTAAAAAAAAAAAGGAACAAAACGATAAATCATGTTCATCAAGCCTTAAATTCACTAATCACCGATGAGAGTCCGATTAAATTAAATAATTAATAACGGAATACGAGAGATTCAAAGATGTTCGAAATGTTTTTGTCTTCGAAATTAATGTTACTAATCTGCATAATATTTTCATCGATCAAGTCTATAGACCTAACAAAGGATAATCAAAGCAATAATAAATGAAAGGGAGACGAATAGGTAGAACGAATATCTTTTGAACAAAGTCGCGCGACACGTAAGAAAAAGGAAAAAAAAAGAGGAGTTTGTATTCTCTTTTACATATCACGTCAACGTGTACAAGAAAAACCATTCTCCGACCCGTACAAGCAAAGTAATTTGAATATAAAAGGGTTAAGTGTCCCATTGAACGTGCAGCGAATAACAAGTCTACTTACCACGACCCGAATATCTTCGCGAAAGAAGATTAAAATGTCGAAACGATAAAACATTGATCGAGGAAAACATTCAACGAATATTACGAAAAGGCACGAAGAGCATATCCAGGAATATCTGAGAATCGTTAGACAAAAGGGATAAAAATTGTTTAATTTAGGGGAAGCTTCCGAAGAGAACGTACGGTATAGAAAAAACTACGAACAACGAATATCGTCGATGTTAATTCGTCGATGTTAATTATCATACTTTTGAGACGGTAAAATATTAATAAAATATCGAAATGAGATCGAAGAAAAATTATGGAAGAAAAGGGATGAAAATATGAAATTTAGGGAAAGTTGCCATAGTGGATATCGTCGATGTTAATTCGATTGTATTATACTTCTGAGAGGATGAAATATTCGCCTAGGAGAATGATAGGAAGAATTTTCGAGAAATATGTAAAAATTGGAGAGCAGAAGTGATGAGAATGTGAAATTGGGGGAAAGTTTCGATAGTAGACATGGCACATAGAACGTTACAACTGTGAACAATGAATATCGCCGGTACTAATCCGATTTTAATACTCTTGAAAGGTTAAACTTCGGGGCAGTGATAAAATCGCCTGCCTTTTCCCGTTCGATATCCAGCTCAATGACAATTTAATAAATCCTTTATGTGGCGTTACGAGCGCGAGCAGCTACCAACCAGGAGAAAGTCACAAAGCGTAATCGAATCAGAATTTTATGACTCATCGCTTGTTCGATTGTATTATTTCGTCGAACGTTAAGTAATGAACACGGAACAAATTGGCGTTATTGTCTGGCAACTGGTTGTAAGTCAATCGGCAAATTCACTGCCTTATTATAACGAACTCTTGCCTTTCGCGCCACTCTTAACATTCTATGATACTTAATTAATAGATCGTCCGGCGCATAAAGTTACATCCTCTTTTTCTTTGCTTTAATATTTCTCAGGGAGAAGATTTTATGGAAAACTCCCTGCGAACAAAGAAGGAAGAAGGTCTTCGAGTTCTTTAACTCGGTTTCCTTTTCTTTTTTGTTTCTTTTCAACAAAGTTGGACTTGAATCACGAAAGTGTTTTATTAAGGCAGATTTATTATTATTCCAGAACACGGCCTTATTTCCACCGTGAATTCTATCTGGTCCCTCCGAGTTCACTGAAATTTTCTTCCTGTTTTTAACGCGGCAAGGAGTTAGGTTTCGCGATTTATCAACTTTATGCAAAGTCGTCTGACCTGTTTCCGACCACCGAACAACGTTCGCAAAGACGCGCGTACGTAGACATTTTACATTTTTCTGTTTCCTTACGATTTACGATAGGAAACTTTTTAATCAACATTCGGTCAAAATATTTCGCCTGCTGTATCATATATACCCATATACGAATATCCATCGGCAAAATAATCCAACGATAATAATAATAAATATAAAAAGAAAGCAATTAGCATAATTTATTATTGAAAGGTAGTCAATCAGAAAAGGTAAAGTAAATAAAACGAAAGAAGTCGTATGATCAGAGCGTATTTTCATCGACAAGAGGATTCAGATTTCTTTATGAAGGTTATTCATTCTTTCCCCTCCAATTCTTGTTTGGTTACATTAAAGGAGGGAGCAAATATATTTTATTGCGGAGATGGGCTCCATGATAAAAACGTTCCTGGGGATATCGATCTCTCCGGGACTGGCTTGCTTCAAGGTGACTCATTACAAAGTCCGGATTTAATTTTCCGAATATCACCTTACTGTAAGCTTTAATATTAAATAGTCTCGGTTATTTTCTTTCTTTCGCGCAACGTAATACCTAGCTAGGCTGATCGATCGATCGTACCAAGGGTTTAATAACTCTTCCCTCCCGTTTTTTATTTTTAGCACAACGAGATTGTAATTTGCAAAACGGCCGAGCAAACGTTGCCAACATAGTCTATCGTTCGATCAACGTGAATAAACATTTGCATACTTTTGTTACTTCGTCTAACGTTTTATTCTTTTTTTTCTTTTTTTTTTTTTTTTTTTTTTTGCCCCCCACCCCGGAAAAACAGGATTAGCGGACAAGCTCGTTAAGGAAACGTACTGACCGATATACAGCAGAGAAGAACTGGATCTTAGCTCGGTCGAACAATTCGAATTGTGCTTTTACGAAGCCATTGAAACCTTTGCACGTATTCAGATGTAACTTTTAATTTTTAACAATTTTCTCGTAGTATTATTACGCGTTATTATTAGACTACGGATATTTATGCGTTTTACGGGATATTGAAACGTGTAAAAATATTTAGAACGTACACGATGCTGAAAAATGTACGAATTATAATATTTAGCGAATGAAATTTCTCTTTAAACTTAATTTCTTTTTTCAATTCCACTTAACTTTCGTTATGAAAATATGAATTTTCGCATAAACATGCACGAGGCAGCCGCTGTGTATGTGATCTATTTTTATAACACATAATTTCTTCGTAGAATCGATTGGCGTTCTATTTGCTCGATTTTCTAAAAGGTAGCTAACGAAATGAAATTACGACATTTAATAAAGCAAAGTTTGTTTGGAAACTTTGCAGACGTTTATTCTTTCATCGATCTCGAGTTGGGATCGGCAGGGAATACAAAGATAAAGAGAATGCAGCGATTTAATAAAGCTTGCAGGTGGACGAGCAAATAAAGGTGCACGGACGTAAATCTTCTTTGTAAAATCTAATCTCATGCAGCAATCCGATTAACCTTTGATCTTATTCGCAACAAAATAGTCTCGCGACGTCTAAAGTGGCCTACAATCTGCAACTATCGGCTACGTAACAAATTTCCTTCCACAGCTAATAACAAATTTATTTAATATATCGCCACGAACTATAATGAAACAAACAACACGTAGTAAATTTATTTTTCATTTATTCGTTATTCACGCTGTTCAACAATATACGAATGAAAATATTAAATTTCCCGTAGTCGTTGCAAATTTATAATACATTTCACTTACCGTAAATTTCACGATAGCAGGTGAGGAAATATCGCAGCGAGGGAATATTTTTAAATAAACGATAAAACGTTTCCATATTTTCCTCGGCGTTATATTCGTTCCGCCGAACCTACGTGTACGCATAAGACATTAATGTATCGCGATGGTATAACGTTCCATAATATTATACAGGATTAAGATAATAATATGAACATCAAACTGTCTAGTTACATCGATCTCTGGCTGCCTTTCTACCTCCTTCCTAAATCGAGTTCATTCCCAAAGAACGTTATATTATACACCGCGTCGAAAGTGCTTGATCTTTCCTCATAGAGGAAAGAGAGGAAACTTTATAAGTTCCATAAATATTTAACAGACGAAAACGTAACCGACGGAATCGCGGAATTTTAAGTACGGTTTATCAGATAAAGCTAGAAGAAACCTGTACATATCTCTCTTCTTCCCCTTTTTTGCAACCCCCTCTCCCTTTTTGAAGATGAATGGTAAGGGCGAGGGGGAGTAAGGATTAAACGGATTATCGATTTGACCCGATGACTGTCCTTTAACCTCGTTGCAAGGTGCAACGGGTCATTCATATATACATATATGAATATATATATATATATATATATATATATATATTCGTGCTTCGTAATAGAAATTGACCATCGATTCGACATTTGGTTCGTTGGCATTGCTCTCAGCAACGCGCAATCAATGTGACGATCAACCGAATGCCTGCATACGCGACACAATGATAAGCCGTTTCTATTTTCGCAAATTGGGATTTCGCGTTTGTAGTTGCAATAACCGAGAAGAAGCGAACAAAACGCTGGTGAACGTTGGAACTATCGAAATATTAAACAAAGATTACGTGGAATTAAATTAAATGGAATTTTGTTTGTTAACTGAATAAAAACGACGAATACAAGCGAGAAAAATACGATAAGCACAGTTTTGTTGGTTTTCTTACGTCGATGTTATTCGGCAATTGAAAAAGATGCGATTTTAATGTAACGTAATTAAAAAGGGGAACAACCTATTCGATTCAACGGTACAAGATACTTTTTATCGGAAGATAACTGATTCACGAAGTTTTATGATATTTTGTTACGTTAATGATAAATTTTAATGCCATCTCGTGTTCTTTACCGAACGTTTCTGAAATTAGTGAGTTTCTTTAATAAAGAGCGCACGAACAAGTGAGCGGAGAAACCATTGTTCTAAGTAACAACGCTGTAATAATAACGGGCCATTATCGCGCATCCTGAACTCGTAAAATCTATTTAACCGTTAAATATATATCCATGTTTAAAAATGAAGAAATATGTTACACATATATTTTACGAGTGATGATGAAATATTACGAGACTATTTGAAATAACGATGGTAAAATATTTCCGTTGCGTTCCCGTCCACATGTAAAATTTCATAAATGCAAATGTTCGCAGATTATGATTTTAAGGTAACACAAAAATCGTAATAAAAATCCATTAATATAAAACATGAAGTATAAAAATGTGAAAAACGTGAAAATATTTGTTTCTCTGTAATTAAAAAAAAAAAAAAAATAATAATAATAAATAAAAAAAATATATAAATTTTCTATGACGATGGATATTAAAAATATTTCTTTGTTGTCGTTCGATTAATATGTCTCTCCGATTTCGAAAACATTACGCCGGACCTCTTTACATGCTACTCGTCCCGGCTCACATACACACCGATCAGAAATTTCATTGCCAAGCGTTACGAAAAACCTTCGAAATAAAGAAACGAACGCGTTTGCAGAACATTCGATACATATTCTCATTTGCATTCGAGATACGCCACGAAACGCGATAACGTCGAAGAAATACACGATGTAATGCAACTAAGATTACGTCTCATTAGTGCAATTAGCAGACATGAAATAACAACGCTCGAATACGGTAATAAAATGATGAATACGGTGAGGTTAACGACAGAGAGCTATATATAGAGGAAGAGAGGAGCAAGGAGAGGGAATTAGTAACGTCAATAATAATAGTGGCCGCGTAACGAGGCCACGAAGGAAAGACAAGATCTTAGGGACAAACTAATCGAATAACTTTCGTACTGCACTGTACTCGCCGAGTGGTAGCTATCATACACACGATTCCATCATATACAATTCGCGTCTGAGCCTCGGCCACGACCAACCGCGCATTATAAATAACTTTCAATATCGTGATGTGTATCCACTTGAAATTGCACACAACATAGTCTGCGTAGTCCATGCTTCAACAAATTACGAATTCGCTATGAAAGTATGTACATGCTTACATACATATTTTATATATTTACAGTGGCTCGTGCAAGTATTCGAGCGCCAGTCATAAACAATTTTTATGTGTACGTTATATAAGATATTTTGAAATTTCATTAAAATACTGTAATGAAACACGACTACCACGAAAATGTATATAAAAGCTACGAGATATTTGCCGGTTTAACGTAGACATATATTTAGTACAAAATTCGTATACGCAATGAATAGCAATTTTAAGCATATAATAAGTATTAAAGATGGCTCACTGAATATTCAGAGTTATTAACATAATGCGCAATTGTCATCGTTCCATATACATTTTCGGATTTGTTCCAAACTTTATCAGTATGATCGTGATAGTCGAGTCTCGTTACAATGAAATTTCAAAATATTTCAAGAGAGATACCTATCTATAGATATTGAAATACCTTCGTTACGTATATATTGTACAAATTTATATGTATAAATTTAAAACGATCTAGTGGGCCGTTAACTAGTGGGAATCATTAGAGAAGTGGCATTAGAGAGGGGCATTAGAGAATATCGTAAAAATTCCTAGGCCAGTTTTATGAGAAAAACATACGGTCACTTGTAATCGAATTACATCTAAATCACTATTAGCTATCTGTCAGTTGAATCGGATATTTAAAATCTGACATGAAACTGTAAACACCGATAAGGATATTACATACGATTTGCGTGTCTATACGATCCTCCCTTTGGAAAACGTCGTGTTATACTTACTTCGAGAAATCTTCGCAGCTTTTATTTATGTCCGGATACAGTACGCGTCACGGCTAAGTATTATACATAACGCACAGCTGTACACGGAGGGAATTATGCGACTGCATTACAGCGAATCGAATCACTCGCGTAATTTCAAATGATAATAATGTTCTCGAGAAATTCCGATCCCACGGCATTTCCCCTCTCCACCAACCCACCCCTCGGCAAGCTGTCTCTATCCTCGTCTCATCGCTCTCCCGTCCTCTCTTTCACCCGATGTTTTCGCCTCAACAACCGCGTGATACACGCATGTATATAAACGATACAACGACGGCTAAATCGGCAAGTAAAGTGATGCATAAACTGAATGGAATTCTGGTAATTAAATGGATCTCTGAATGAACGACGATAGGCTATTCCGTTGACCCGAGATAACCCCGCACAGATAATGAAATTCTTCGATTCACGCAGGCTCTATTTGTTTCTGTTTGCTCGGTTAGGTTATTAATGTGTTGGTGAAGTTTTCTGCTCACCCAACATCCATGTGTCCAATTCAATACGCTCACCGGTTGTTCTTGCTTGTTAATCTTTTCCGCTTTAAGGAACAGACAGTATACACGTATGTATGCGTGTGCAGTGCACCCTGTATATACATATGTAAATACGTGTAGCCTAGTGTGTGTGTGTGTGTGTGTATGCGCGCGCGTATTTGAACTCGAAGAAGCTCTGTGCCCGGTAGTACAGTATCGTCAAAAAGTTGACGAAATTCTCTCATAGCCGACGCTCGTGGAATTTCAAGTGATATGTGCGTGATCGTATCATGTTTTATGCATATTATCCGTGCGTATCGCGGGACGAAATATGTTTGCATGGTTTCTTTGGAAAAAAAGGAAAGAGCAAAGGTCCGCGGGATTATTAACGACAAAAGGGCGTACAATACCAGATACACTTTCGTTGGACGTTTCCATTTTATTATATTTGCTGCGGCCTTTTTGTCACGCTTTCAATTATCCCAACGTATATATGCGACGATATTTTATCACGCGTGAACGTCATGCACCGTAATTAATTACAAGTCTATGCGTCACCGTACGAAACAACGCGAGATTGCTCGAAATCTACGCTCTGAATTTCAGGAGAACACTCAGCGTATATTAGTTTAGCGGAATCAGAGCTTAAGCGGCTTTAAATACTTGAGATTCTGATGTAACGTGTTTAATATTTGTTTAGTACACATGCTTAACAGTGGATGCTTTAACGCTTAAAAAATCGTAATATTTTTAACCTTAATCGTTGGAAAGTTTGGAAATCAAATAGTTCAAATTGAAAAAAAAAAAGAATTAATTTTGAAATTGCTTAATTTTCAAGGTTCCAAGTTTCGGAGTTTCGACAACTTGGAAAATTCCAATACTTACAAAGTTGAAAATTCAAAAATTCGAAGATTAGGAGTGTCGAGAGATCAAAAATTGAGAAAGGGGCTGCCAATTTTCGAAATGACCGGTGATATATTACGTGGAAGCCTGATGGAGCGCCTTTGGCGAACATCGAAACGGGCAGCTACAGCAAGAAGCAAAATTAAGAGAGAAATTCTTTCAGATTGATACCAAACAACAACCATTTGCCTGGAGTCTTTTTTTTCCTATCTTTAATACGGCTGATGTTTTTCTTCGCAACGCTTTCAGCTACGTAGCAGCTGAGTCAGCCAAAGAATGATTGCACCAGCTGTACAACCGACACGAAAGCGCATCGCTAATTAATTATTTTCCTGCGGATAATAAAGGGCTACTGGCCTGTTTCTTTATAAATTAAACGTTCCCCCTAGATTACAGTACGTTACGCGTTGAAATAAATTTCAATAGCTTTCTATGAAATTTTGATTAATTTACACCCACTATAAATAAAGAATAATTAATACACGTTATTCCTTCCCATAATTCTCGCAAACAAATTTCTCTTTTATTTACGGTTATTTAATTGCATATCTCGCATTAAATTTATTTAGACTTTCTCCACACGCGTTCCTACATATATTCGTGTCTTCTTTATCTGAAGCACGTAAGGATATCAAACGCGATACATTATGCTTGATTATATACGATGCACAGTACGCATACTACATATATAGCGTGCACAAACGCATCACTGTCGTTTCGTCATTGTCGCGTGTAATTACATGCGTGTTAGTGAGCAACTGAGTGGGTAAGGAAGACCGCGACACTTGTATACATACATCGTTGAATGGTAATGGATATAAAAAGATTCAAGGCGTTTTAAACGTAATATACCAAAGATTATGAGGAACCGTGTTGCCTCAATGATAACGCGAGATTGATTTGATGCTCGAAGAACAACCGACCATAATTACTTTAACTGCTCGAAAGCAGTGCTCTCTAGATTTATTTAATATTCCTGCCATTAATGTTTATTTAATGAGTAATTATATTAATAGATGCGAGGTTAATAATAGCGCGTAAGCAATATAGTACGGTCGGTGGAACGAAAGAGTTTCAAAATATATTAACCGTAATAAAACTTCGCCGTAGTTGCGAAATTATTTATTATCGTTGAAGTACCATACAACCACCATTCTTTATTCCCACGCAGAATATATTTTAGAAGTTGAATCTTACTTGCCTCTTCTTTTTCTTACTACTACGCCATTCTGCTGGAATATTGAATTTTTTTTTACAGCCAACCATGTTATGACTCAGTGATGGGAATACAGCGACTCGAGTAGTATAAAATATACAATGGAATATTCCGCATATATCTGAATAAAATCTGTCGAAGGTTCAAAAACTGTTAAAGGACCTTGGAACCCTAGTCGTCTTTCCTTCGGCGTATTCTTGTAATTTAAACTAATCGTTATTTCGAATCTTCCTTCCGCCTCTTTTTTTCTGTCCACCATATTACGTATATCCGCTTTACCCAGTTTTAATGACGAAATAAATCCATGGAAAGAAAGAGAGAGAGAGGGAGGGGGAGGGGAGGCTTGGAACTAAAAGTGAGCTACAATCACAATATATCACCAGGTATAAGACAAAATTACTGTCGCGTTGCAGAACGATATGTTGTTATTTTACTCCGACGGGAAACAAAAAAACCAGAAAGCAAATAAAACATACACAAAAAGAAATAGAGAAACAAACATTTGCGAACGTCATGTCAGTTACATCTGCAAACAACGCGTGAACACTTCACAGCTGTCAGTTATAAACCGGTGTATCCACCTCTAAACGCTTTTGCTTCCATCCCCCCTCCCCTCCCCTTTTGATAAATATTTTCATACAACTGCTAAAAATTTATTGATTGGGTATGGCAACTGCATCAAAATATAATAGACACCTGTCTCGCTCGGAACAAAACTGCAGCACGTTTTTCTTTTTCAACGTGCTACGTTATTATTAAGTTCAGCGAGGTAAAATTCTTCTCTTTGATGCTTTACACACAGGCGGCCATATTTTTCAAACGTTAACGCAAAAATATCTGCTCCATTATTTTTCGTAGGATTAGCCGGGACAGTTACCCGCGATAAAACGTACTATCTTTATGCGATAGATCAGACCGAAAAAAAAAAGAAGCGAAACGTGAAACACATATCAATAACTATGCAAGAACATAATTTCAGTTTAACGATAATTGTAAACGATTATTGTACCTTAATCATGTTCCACCTTACATCCTATTACCGCTTATGACTTGTAGGTTCATAAATATTTACAGCAAGCTTGGAGTTTAAATTTATAACGTTCGAGTAAACACGAACACACGTCGAGAGAAGAGAAGCGAGTGAACGAGCGCGCGCGCGCGCACAAGAGCGTGTGTGAGCGCGAGCGCGACCACCCATGTGACGAGATTGTTGGAAGGTCGAAAGCGTCCCGACGTTTTTCTCCATTCCTTCTAGACTATAATACGTCCGATTAAATTAACTAATTTTCCAGAGCGAGAGATCGTTTCGATATTCCTCATTCCTCGACTATACTAACATTCCAGCTACTTGGAAAGCACAGTACTTCGAGCGAAAATTCACGACAAATTATTGGTCGAATGGCCAGTGCTTCTGAACTAAGACGCTCCAAGGCGTCTAAGCATTCATTAAGCGCGCAATAAGTTCGTATTTGCGTACGAATGCACGTTCGTGATTCTACTGGTAATCCCCGATGTATTTCTAACTCTGATTTAATAAATTCGCTCGTATTCAATTACTCCTAAATGAACAACAAACACGGATAAAATATCTCGCGTGAATAGATTACTCAATTTCACTATATTTCATTCGATTTAATTAAATTTTCAGCTTGATCAAATTTTATAGGTAAAATATTTTTCACTTTTTTTTTTTGTCGTAACTGTGTATGTTATTACATTTTATTTAAAACATTTCTCGTAATGAGAATACAATCGCGCAATTGATTAATTTAAATAATTACAATAGATATTCCCGAGCATCTATATACATATGTATTCCAATATGTATAAATCGTCGAAGGGAAAAAGTTCATCTCTTTGAAATCGCATGAAATAATAACGTTATCAAAATACAAGCCGTTATTAAATTATAGTGAGAAATAACCGCTTTGGGCCTGAATAGCGAGGGTCACCTTTTTTCCTATTATTGTGAAACCCTCTCTGAGCACACCGGAGAAATATTGTCTGCAAAAGGAAGCGCGAGACCAAGCGTCCAGTGACAATATCTCTACAGCGCGGCAAACTGCCAAGGACGGTACATAGGCGGCTGCATCGGTGGCTGCATTCTCTACACCTTTCTCCGTTTTCGCTATACGGTACAAGAAACAGATAAAAGCAACAGATTTGCAGATAAAAATGTCGAAGGACGAAAATACAGCCGTGCCTGATTTTTAATTTGATTATTTCACCGTGGCCGTTCCTTTTGTTAATTTCACACTGTCGACAAAATTTCCAAAGATATTATATATCCAGACAATATTTTTTCCTCCGCCAACCTCTCGTGTGATGTAACTGAATTCAATAGAACGCGCAGGAAGAACCGTACAATCGAAATAAAGAAATATAATGGTCTCTCGATTTATTAGTTACACGATAAAGGTATAATATTTTTATCTCATTTCCTATTGGAAAGCAAGGATGAAAATAAATTTCACGGAGCAATCATTTCGAACGATAAATCCACCGTTCTTAAATAAATAAGAGCTTCAACGTACTTATTATAAACAATGTCTTTTAACAATCATAATCCCCTCTGGGAATAATTATTATTCAAGAGAAACTGTTCTCGGTTTCTATTTAGATTCACGGCTTTTGTACTCTTGTTAAATTTCAGACAACGAGCAAAATCGAGGAATTAATTATGATGCTGTGTGACTGAACAAAAGGTTTACGTAATGAAAATGATATCTACGGTGCAAATGAGAGAGAGAGAAAGAGAGAGAGAGAAAGAGAGAAAAAAAAAAGAGAGCAAGGCATTTCGCGTAGGTCGGTTGCCAGAAGCGATTTGTCAACTCGTAAATCATAAATCGTACCGGCCACGATTTTACGATTTACATATAGGCACTGAACTGAAACGGTTCACTACGCCAATGGGTTTAAACAGACTGCAGGCTTGCCTGTATCACCATTGGCGTATAACGTCCCACTAATCGCCGCTCTGTTTGTCAACGTAATACGTTATCTGGCTGATCGAATGATTTTCGAAGGAAATAAGTTAACAACGTAATTAAAGAGCAACTGTATCACGATTATCTAACCGTTCAACGGTTTTATTAGTAGCCTATTCAAAATTGCACTCTCCTTTAATTTCGCTCCGATTGAAAGACGTTTGTCGTAAATCGATATTGAATTTTAATGAAAATCTAATTTTACATCGACGTCGAATTACGCTTAAAATTTACGCTCGTCCTTATGATAAAAAGAAAGAACGTTCGGTATATTCGTACGAAGATGAAGTTTAAATAATTGAAATCAAAAAGATTATAAGTTGGAGAGTGCAGATTAAATTGAAAACGGTAATAATGAAATTGGAGTAGATTAATTTTGAAAAACACGGCAAACAGCTCGCCCGTAGAAATTTTATGAATTTCTAGTTGGAATCTCTTTCGCGCTGGAAAATCGTTAAGTTCACGACTATGCAGAACTCATAAAGAGAAATGCACGGTACGTATGTGTTGTGTATATTACGTGAATACTAAAGCCTTGTACACTCGACGTTGCCTGTTTTAATTCAACGCGCCGGTGATAAAGTTATTCAGGTAAGTTTTACAAAAATGTATAAACATTTGCTTAAACGAAAGTACGCGACCAGAGTAACGCTGTATTTCATTAAAATATCCTTCGAACAAATGAACCGAGCCAAACCGGACGTTCTATTTTTTAAGATAAACGAACGAATTAATTAAAATTTTTTCTTAAACAGCAAATTCAACATTCTTATTATTATTCAGTTGCTGGTATTATTTAACGAATTATTTTCAACGAGCAGCTCGCATTATTCGTAAAATTCACGTCCGCTATGGAATTCAATCTCGTTTACAAAGAAAGGAAGATCATCAAGCTCTCGGGAGCCGCTGAAGAGAAATTTATTTGAAAGGAGATTTTATACGTTTCTTCTTATTTTCCTTCCGTTGCTTCTTATTCTTTTCCCCTTCTTTTTCTTCTATTTTTCTTTCTCATACCCTAACATGTTGCACAACAATCGTGATTTTTCTCTGACAAACGTTTATCAACAACATACCTCTATCTATCCGTCCAAGCTTCCTTTCGGTTAGAATTCAATTTTTTTAGAATCTAACTTGAGAATTTCGCAATCGCGCTCGACGAACGCGACAAGAAATTCCTTCAAGCGTCAGGTTCCTCTCCTCTTACGATTAATTACTCGCGGCTACAAATTCGTTCCAATAACAGCGAACGTAACGACAATCAATAACGAAACGAGTTATTAAAAAACATACACAGGTTCGCAGAGACACACTCGCAGAGGCTCGAGTAGAGAGATTAATACCGCTATTTACGATCCTAATAATTCATCGACAGTTGGATAAATTAGTCGACCCCTCGCGGGAGTTGGTAACTTCTGTTCAAGGCCATTACAGCTCCTCTAAAAGGGTCAACAAACTTTATCTTCTTGTCTGGTGAAAAACAAAAGAGGAAAGGAATGGAAAGCAGAGCGCCGAAAAAGGGCAGCGCACCCGGGTCCGAGGGTTAACGACGTTTCACGAGTTCATCGCGCGGGAAACGGTCTTTGAAGTCCATCGTAGACAGCGAGTAGTAATTAGGGTGAGCTAGTTCGCACGAATAATCGACCGTAGACAAATAACCTTTCGCAGGTCCGAATGGCGCGTTAACGAGTCTCCACAGCTTCGTGTGATTGGCTATGATTTTCGAAATGACGTCTACCACACAGTGTTAGAGGGGGAAGATTCGTATCTGAAGAGGATGGCGCCGCAGCCACGAATTAAAGAACGCCTTTCAGTCCTCCGCTTCAGATTTATTCCGGTTCTTTTCCGACCGCATCTGCACCGTCAACTATGTCCCAGTTTTTCGAAACCTATCCCATCGCGAGACGGGACCAACCAGTTTCCCTCCTACTAATTGCCCGGCATTTTTATACACGTATTTCGCTAACCGAAGCGTTTTCCCGCTAAAACGTCGTCCCTCTTGCTTTCATTTAAATTTACAAAACCATCTCTGACGATGTTTCTTTTTCCCCCTTTTCGTGAACACGTTCTTTTAACTTTTACCAACGTAAGCTTTCTCCTTCTTTTTCCTTTTCTCATAATTCTAGTCCGTTCGAGCAATCAACTAATTTCCTTTTGGATAGACTGGCAAATTTTCTTGCAAAACGCGATGCATTCTCCGGCTACGCCGAGATATATCCTTAACCTTTTACTTTTTGAGTAAAATTTTGAACGACTGGCATCAAGGAAATTAAACGGACGCTCGGGTCGCTGAAAAAGAGTAGGTATCACACACGTTCTTGAAAGTTATTTTTAGCCGAATCTCGATCGTAATTTGCTGGTTTATCGGACACGCGACAAGGAGAACGTATTGAAAGTTTAGTCGAGGTAATATCTTACGTTAATCGTTTCAACAAAGAAGGAGAAAGAACCACATAATCGAGCGTTTATTTCTACTTTAGAGTTTCCGTTCTCTCTGCAATGACAGAGTTCCTTTGAGAAATGAAATATCTAACGAAGAAATACGATCGGTTGTACGGAAATAATAAACGGCTGATTATATTTGTCTTGAAAAATTTCTATGAAACCGTCGATCGTCGATCTCGAAACGAGTTGCACGGTCAATTGTCGCGTCGTTTAAAATGAAAAATATTTAATTAAGTCATTAACTTTTTGGAGAGTTTAATAGAATTTCATGGCTGTCAAAGAGTTGAGGTTATTAAACGTAAAATATAATCCATGCCGGCGACGCGACGCTTTGATCTTTTTTTCTTCAAAGCTCCGAAAACGATTTAATTAAAAAATATCTCATATGTTTTCCTTCCTCTTTTTATTAAATAAACGCTGTTCCAGCTTCAAGCTGAATTTCCTCAAGTGAAAGAAAACCTGCGCCGTAAAGAAGCACAAACTAGCTTGCCAAGTTGTTCCTTAAAAATTGCTGTTATAAAATCGAGGTCCTTGGAAATTTTCACAAGTAAACACGAAGGCCACGGAGGAAAAAAAAGATTTCATGCCACAGAAACGCTACCGACTTTCCAATTTTTATTAAAACAATATGACGATATTTCCCCTCCCCCCTCCCCCACCACCAGAGATAAAACGAAATGTTTCACGTTATATGTATCACAAACAGTATATCTGAATTTCAAACTTTCACATACGTGGAAAACATTAATTATAAACTCGTGTCCGTGAGCGATTAATAATTATCATTCGGGATATTTCTCGAGGTATTTCGAATGATTTCGAACGAAATACAAATATTTAACAGAAACTTCGTACCCGTTAAATCGAATTTCAACGAACGGCAAATTAATTGAAACAAATGAAGACAATTAAACACGTGGGACCGGCGAGCTATCCTTTCGACTAGATAGTTGAAAAAAAAAAAAATAAGCTGATGTAATTTCATTTTAATTGGCAACTTAGAATTCATTAAATCGCATGAGAGTCCGAACGAAACACGCAAGTTATTTTAATTCATTCCAGTCGCCGTTAATGCCCGACGTTTCTTGCCCGCCGTTAATTCTTCTGATCTCTTCATTTTTCTAGTATTCTCAGCTCTACTTACACCACCCTGTATAAATATCCCAACGTTTTAACCGATTTGTAAGAATTATAGGCGAATGTCAATGCAAAGTGTATACTTAAATATTCAAATATTAAACAGTATAAAGTAATAAAAAATATTAAAATTAAATTAAATTAGGAAAAACGATCACTTAGATGGTCTTTGGGGTAAATAACTCTCCCAACGTATACGAATCTTAAAAAAAATATGCCACAATTTGTTTCATCCTTGCACGTGAAAAATTACTAAAATGCCTAATCACCTTGCGTAATTGAATTAAATCCTATAAACATTAATGAACGGTGATTTTTCGACTGGTATTACAAATATTTTTTCGACTGGTTTCTTGACACGATTCATCATCGATTCACGCAGCTCGCACCGGCTGGAGAATCGATTCGAACGTCGAAAGCGTTTCGATGCTAAAAGGTACTCGCGAGCAAAAGAAAGCTCCGCGTTATACTTTTGCTGGATGTACGGTTGCGCGAGATTATTATCGACCGAGGCCCCGGAGCTGAATTCCCAAATAACGCTGCCTTTGTTTTCCCTCGACGACGAGGGGCCCCGTATTAACTCGAATTTCCATCTTTCTTCTCCTTTTTCCGACTCCTCCCTTCTGTCTATCTTTTCCACCCTTCTGCTTTAAGCTCTTTCGAAACGGCATATCGGCCAAAGAGTATCTTGTGCCTCCGTTTGATTAGGCGCGGAACTGAGAGAAAACGAAATGCCATTTAACCCGCTTTACGTTTCTCTTGCTTTTTAAATATGCTAACTACCGGCTGGCCTAAAACAAAGCCTGCCACCTCGCTGTTTTCAAGATCATCGCCATGCTCGCAAATTAATCGTACCGTTAAGTCAATACCTGAACAAGTTTTAAGGCGCTATGATAATTAACACTATCGTGAAACGTTCTCGAGGATATTTTAAACTCAGGCAATATAGCGCATTTAACGTTCGTAAATCGAAGATAATCGCGTCCCTTAAAAGCCAAACCGATCTAGCTCTGCTTTTTGTAATCTCAAAATTAAGAGAATTTTATACTCCTATAAAGATATATATATAGCACTGTAATTTCCAGCCCTGCAATTCTTGCGGCAATTCACACTTCGAAGATTAATCGCAAAATAAAAGGAATAAATGATCTTCTCGAACGATAAGACCTTCGAGAAAAGATACAAGATACCTGAGAGGAAAAAAAAGATAAACAAGCACCTTGGCAAATAAGGATAATCAAGATCGTAGGAGCGAAATAAAAAGATGGCAAAGAATAAAGATATATATCGAATCAGCGAGGAGCGTTATGACTAATCATAAATGAATAAGAATATAGAATGACAATCATCGAGTTTCAGTGTTTTCCCGAGACAGAAAATAATCCATTCGTTAAATGTTACGTAACAAGTAAGATAATCAAAAAGGCTACATCTTTTAACAGGCTACGAGTTTTTACGCATTTACAGGAAAATCAAAAACAATTTAAAAGAAGCAATAAAGATACACGAGATACGATGAGATACGTAATAAATCGAGAAACGTAATGCTTTCTATAATAAATAATTGCTAGGTGAAACAATTTTCTACCGAGGTTCTACCTCTGTTAATTATACGTATTCTTAAAAATACGAATGTGCATAAAAATCCGTAGCCTACCTCCTATTAACCTGCTTTCGGCCGATTCCATTGGCTTTCGACTCACGATCTTTTTACTTAATGGAGTACATACGCTAAATTATCGCGATAAATTTGTAGTTGGTAATGCGAGCGTCAGCAACGCGCCACGCTCTGATAATGATAATATACAGATATCGCGAGGCATTTATCGCGCGAACTTCGAGTGTCATATTAAATCGCTTCGGAAAGGAATTAGTATGCTCTGAAAAGTTGGAACTACTCGGCTCTGCACTCGGACGTTTTTGTTTCGAACCGGTGACGCGGGACCAAGCGATCAAATGCACGTCTCTCTCGCCTAAGACAATTTACAACATTGATTAATCGTCTTAGGAATCTTGGCCGAAGGCAAGATTAATATTATTTCTTGCTTTATACACTGGACAAGTTAAATCATCCGGATGAATTACGCTTGTCGAGCCTAAAGATTTCTGGCTATGTATATGGAAAAAAAGAAGAAAGAAAGCAACAGGAAAGAGTGGCAGAGAGCGAGAAAGAAGATGAAAGTGTAGCGAGCAACCGAAGGAAAAGGAACTGGGTTTTAAGAGCTTTTGCCATTGGACGGGTCGGATCCAGCTTGTTTTCAAAAGACACACTCGCTACGTAACCCCTCTGAATACCAATTAACGTGAATTACGTGGGTACATGGAATTCGAGACCGTACTTTGTCTCCGTCTCTCCGCCACCCTTCTTAGTGTCCTCTTTCTTCTTCTCATGTAGATGCTCACCCTCTCTATCTTTGTCCTCCTCTCTTGATACTCTCTCGCGCGACTCGTAATTAATTTGTGGTGGTCCAGACGTGGCGAGTACGCATATACACCCTTCTCCTCTTTCTCTTGCTTTTTAAATGCGATTTCTAGTCTTATTTAAAACGATTTACCCAGACTCTGAAATCCTACATGACTTTCGTATAACGTTATCTCTCCTTCGTTTAAATTTCATTTTGCATCGCTTCTTTATCGAAGTTTTCGAAATTTCGTTCGGATTGGACGACAATTATCGTCTGCTTTATTATCGTTCGCAATGGCATTCCTACAATTAACCGGAAGGTTAATAAAATATCCCCGCGCCTCTTTTCCTTGCTTCTTCCGCGTCAGCATAATCCGTTGCAATGACGGTGTGCGCTCGACAGCCGCGATAGGATCAAACGCTCGCCGATGTAAAACAGTGACGGGTTAATTAGCATTGTATCGCGGTACGCGATGACGAATTAGAATAGATTTCAAATTGATCATCATCAAAATATATAGGAGCTTGTTAAATTCGAAATACCATGGCGAAGACTAAAATGGCCAAGAAAAATTCATACATATTTTCTTGCGTGACTACAATTGAAATGTCGGTGATTCTTTTGAATCTATGTTTCATAAAGCAAATGCTAGGAATTGAAAAGTTACTGAGAAATTGAGATAAAACCGCGCGACTGTCCTTTCGAAGTGATCCCGGCATTTTTTAAGAAGGCAAACTTATTTCCTCGTAGATCTCATCTCTACAAGTTGGTTGAAATTTTTAATACGAAAGAGAGGAGTTGGACTGTTCCTTCCTTCATCGATTTCATGCAAAGTTATTCTGTTTGCCTGACTTCCTCCCGAAAGAGAAACTCGCAGCACAAATTACAACATTCATTCAATTAAACTTTAGTTATACCGTACAGTATTAAAACGTAATTTCAACATTCGCTTATTCAAACATAAGTCGATCTTCTCTCGTGAAATCTAAAATTTCCGCTCTTTCACAAAAGCAACAAAAGAGAAACAGAAAATGAAGGATTTCCTCCTGTGGAAACGTTATTAAAGAAAATTGTAAAATTAATTGCTCTAACGTTTTTATATAGAGAGGGAATAATCTAGATTCAAAATCCCTGTGAAATCTGATAAAATAGTATATTCTTTATAAACATCTATCAAAAGAGTAAAATAAAGATGAACAAAATGTAATATTCGTCGAGTAAAATCTTTTTTCTACATCCGTCCATATATTTCTGGAAAAGTATTTCACGCCTTGTATCAACTAGTAATCCAGTCTGATATACATATCAACAAAATAGGACGAGCGAACTTGAAAAATCTCTTGAATGGCTCGACAGTGCGATTTATGATTCATCGGCGACAGGAAATTGCGGCGCGAGCGGATTAATCACGATTAACAGCGGTCACGTTGCCATAATTGTTTCCAATTTATTCGATTCTCTTACGTAGATTGATAACGAGCCATGGATCAGGTGCACGTATTTCAATTATTTTACCTCCATTTAAAATATCACCGCTATTCTTTCAATCTTAATTCTCATGCCTATAAAACCTATATCGAACATTCCGATATCATCTTCGTTCATTTATCTTTGAAAAATGATTTTACCGTAATGAACATTTCCTCCAACGACTTATAACACCAGCCTGGTTACGATAATTACGTTGTTTGCCATCTAGTGGGAAAGATCTCGAGTTGCTTAAACGTGTTTAGCAAACGCTTAAACAGCTACTAAGAATTCACTTTGAACACCCTCTCTCGGTGAGCGGGAGAAAAAAAAGAAGAGTAACGGTCGTACAATCGGTTATAATGGGAGGGAAAAAGAAATACCGTTCCTGTTTATCCGAAATATAAAACGTATTCCGATGTAATCACGAACGTAGATCAAATCGTCTTATTAATACACCCCTGACGGACGCTCGCCCTTTCCCCCCTCGGCCTCAAAAGATCATCCCCGAAGTCATTATCGTCCCTTGAAAAAAGCAAAAAAAGGATACGTATATATGCCGGTAATGGGAATTCACCCCTGTGAAAAAAGTTGGTTTCATGGTCGGGAGTCGGGGTCTCGAGTATTGACAATGAATAGTTTTCTTCCGTGGCAAAAGACTGGCTGCGTGGCGGGGGAACTAACCGAGAGAGAAAGACGAGTGAAGCGAGCGAGAGAGGTGCGCGTACTCGAGTCAGAACGAGAGGGAGAGGAAGAGAGAAACCATGTGGCTCGAGCGAATAGCTTCGAGTGAGACAGGAGCACCGGTAGAGGGGAAAACAGAAATATAGAGAGATAAAGACACATGGAAAGACAGACTGGTGGATGGTGGGGGTAACCGAAAGAGAAACATAGAGCGAAGGGAGGGGGAACAAGTAGGAGGGCGACGGAGTTAAAGAGCAAGAAGGCAACATGGAGTTGAAAAGCGTTGGAGAGAGAAAGATGGTAATTCGGGGAGTAGGGGAAAGAAGAGCGGTCGAGGGTGGGGGAAAATTTGATAGGAGGGATGGGTTACCATGGAAACGCGTCGTACTCCCAACCAACTCAGATAGGATATACAGGTATATATGTGTTTACATACCTACATTAGATACATACATTATAGTATTATACGGCACATATACAAGATACTCGTACGAGAAGAGCCGTAATTTGTAAGTCGATTTCCTCTTTTTTCTCTCTTCCTCTCTCTCTCCCTCTCTCTTTCTTTCTTTCGCTTTCTACACGTCGCAGTGCAGTGTATCTTGAAAGCTGAATTTCTATAACTTTTAAAATTAATATTCGATGGCTATCCCGGTTCTTACAAGAGCAGTAGAGTTCTTTCACGAGTATATTCCGACGATTGATTTGGCCGCCTGTTAACAATATAGGCCCCTTCGCACGCGTACTACGGTTCGATTTGCTTCTTTCTTTTTTTTTTTTTTTTTTTTTTTGCTGTTTTGTTTTATTTCATTTTTCTCCTATATTTTATTTTTCGCGAAATAGCTTTAACAATACGCCCGCTGGCTTGATAAAGTTTATTGGCATTTACGTTGCATGAAAAGAAAAAAAAAGTATTGCCGTTTTTAATTAATTTCAATTTTGTAATGTTTCAAAATGAAATTCGCGAGAATGTGGATGAACACATTTTAAAAATTTTAGCTACCGGGGGAAATTATATCTATCGAAAATAACGTAGCCACAATTTGAAAATTAAAAACAATGTTTATCAGAAAAGGAATGAAACGTGGAATAATTCAACGGCAGGGAGATATATGATTTTTTTATAAAATCTCATTTGTGAAATCATTTTTTCTTTCCAACAAAATATGCACAGGGAAATGATCGAGTAGAAACCCGCGGGTAGAAAATTCTCAATTCCACTTTTAATTCCGTGTTCGTTCGATGAACATGGCAGATAATATAACGCTTTCAAAACTGTTATTTCACCAAACTACATATGTACGTACATACACTCACGACAAAATAATTATTTATTCGTAGGATATATGAGTAGAAAAATGTACGCATAAATAAACATACGAGTAATTGATCGCGTTGGAATACGGTCGCATAAATTTAGATAAAACCGATTGACTCTTTATTTGCACTGTCAAAGGCGAAAATCAGGAACAAGGTATGCAAAGATGAACGATTCATGGGTCAATGAGGCCTTAGAGATACTTTAGAAATACTGTGTTCCCCCGCTCCATGAACGAGCTGGAGTCCGGGAGGGCACATTGGCGTAGAGTGGTGCCAACAGAAATAGAATTCCAATAAAGCAGGTTTTCAAGTGATCACGTGGAAAACTCGCTCCCCGTCTTCATACGAAACACACATATACGTATACATATGCATGATTTGAATAATAATCGCCTTACGTAATTCAAATAGATTATGAAACCGGTTTATGTCTTCTATTATATATCTACCGTATTACAAAGAACATAACTCTACCTATTTTCTATGTATCGATATCTACGTTGATATTAAGGAAACGAAAGGAAGAACAAGTTCCAGAAATGGAAAACTGTAAAGCAAAAGCGGACAAATATTAAAATTTAGAGAAATCGTATACGTAGTTGAAAACATCCGTGAAAATTAATCACCGGAAACTAGAAGGAGTTGTACACGACTATGCGAGCAAAACGTGGCTTTTTACTTTTATTGCGAAAGCCCCGTTTATATTCATAACGAAAACATGTCAAGCTGTCGCGCACAAAACAGAAGCCGAGATTTCACGAGAAACTTCATGGTAATATACAAAGTGTCTCGTGTACTTCCGTTTTTCTATTTCCTTTTTTTCTTCCTCCTTTCTTTTTTGTCTTTCCTTTTTTCTTATTTTTGACTTACAGATTAACTTACAGGAATCGAGTATCTCTCGCAATGATAATATCGTCAACGATTTTTTTCATTCCCTGTATATGACGAATAACTGTCGAGAATTTTCCTGACCCATCCCCGATCGATAATTAACAATTATTAATCGTTCCATAATAATTACGAATCGATAATGCTAACTGAGTTTAACTCGATACCCGACCGCAAATATTTACCTGTCCCCCTCCACCTCATCGCTGTTCCTCGGCTAACGTTAATATATCGTAAATGTTTCGATAATATTCGAATCCGTTGAATGCACAGGCTGTATACTATATATCGATCCCGCGCAGCTCGACGAGCAAGAAAACAAGCAATATAACTGGAGAATGCTCTATTGAAAACTCGTCAGACGGAGGTTAGGATCCTCGGATGCAGGGGCACACACGTATCTTGAGATTTTTATTACGATTTCGAATCGAGGATTTTTCCATTTAGCTTGCCGCTTCCAACTTGGCAGACACACACGTGACACGATTATCGTCACCGATAATTTCACGGACGACACACGCGGCATCATTATCACGTTCATTGTTACGCGACAGGTTAATTTTATTACACCCCTCCCCCTCACCACCCAGCCACCCTTTACCGAAGCTCATTTTTTTTCCTTTTTTTTTTTCTTTTATTCGTTAACGATCTATTTTTCTTGGCATGCGGAGCTTCCCCCGGAGCGTGAACTGGTTTCGAACGAGTGCCATGCCTTTTACGTTTTCTGGTTTTTGTGCTCCTCACGGAGGGAGACAAGGGCCGACGACTTTTAATGGACGACAGGGCGAGCCCCATAGGCGTAAACCGCGATCGTATTCCTGTTCAGGGTCTAATATTCCATCTACATCGGGACTCTATAAGAAAAACACTCCGTTGCTTCCGATACGATCGTTTTCTCCCACCTTTTCTTCTCTTATTTCAAAACACGAAACGTGACTACGTGTTTATAGAGAAAATAATCTACCAAAACTGGTAGGAATTAAAATGTTCGCTTCCTTCTTTTTTCCAACGAATCAAGAGGCGATGGATAGATTCCAGTACGCAATTGACAATAACATTAATTTAATTTACATAACAATGATATATATATGTTAACCCATTCCCGTGCCATTTAGCTCGACGAAACTCGGGCCCAAGCGGTAGGCGTCTCGTGGCGTACTGATAATAGGAACTAACATTCAATTACGAGCATTATATTACGATATTTATGTTTGGCTTCCGACTTTCTGTTCACGAGCCTGGCTCGTGATATTCATGTTTGGACGAAAATCTTCATCACGAGTCAGTCTCGTTAACACGGCAAGGGGTTGAACACGACCCTCGTCCACTCAATTATCGATGGCAGTCTTCAAATCAACGTGACACACTGTCCCAAATGCTACAGTGTAACGTGATGTTTCAACGATTATTCACATCCGACTGATATACTCCTCGAAGAACAAACAATGAGCACGCTACTATTATTTCTTTTCCATTGTTGCATTGGACCATATCGATTCTTTCTCTGTCTGGATGTTCTCGATCAGTCTGGTTTTCGTGTAACGTAACATCCGAGTGCCGCGTGAATTGTGACACCAGAACTCCGCCGCCTCCTTCCTTCCAATATCGCTCTATTCCGCGTAAACGATAAAAATATGAGCCCGAGGAGGCGGCGTTTGTTACTTTCAGTCCGTTATCGATCTTCCCGGAGCCGAACTCTCTCGTGTAATTGAATAATGCAACATGGCATTATTACACGAACTCCGTTACCGTATTTCCTGTATTGCCTCGCGTTTCAAAATAGTGTTGTGCCGTATGAACAGCAATATTATTAGTCACGAGAGAGGGGAAGACGGGAAACGAGGAGCGTTGGGAAGGGGTGGTGAAGCGGGGCGCAGGAGGGGTTCTGTTACTGACATTTAGCGGTTTATTAATCGATACATTCTCTCTACTACGTTTTAACGTTTGACACGAATGTTATTCATGTTATTTCATTTGTCATTCGCATTATTCCATACGATGGCGTAAAATTTCCCCCCGTAAATATATCGTATTATATTTTTCTTTTTTCTTTTAATGAATAAAAACGAGCTGACGAATTTCATTAATTTACAGTGATTAACGTTAATTTCGTATACGAAATGTGGTGATATATATATATGTGTGTGTATATGTATATTGTAAATACTGATCGAGTCGTTATCTCATTGGACGGTGTAGAATTTGTCGATAGAAATATATAATCGTGGATCCTTTTCTTTTTCTTTTTCCCTTTTCTTTGATAGAGGGAAAGTCGAGATGTCGAATGTTAATAATTTTTTAATGATGCACGTCGATCCCGTTTGAAAAGCGCATTAGAAGATTGTAATCGTTTGTCAGACGAGTAAATTAAAAAGAAGTTAATCTACTAAGTGGTAATTAGTGTTGAAAGGAAGAGTTTCAGTTGTCGAGACCGTTCTTTCGACTACATTTCGGCCGATATGTTAAACATTCGATTTACATTTGTAATTTCGCTGCATTTGCTGGATTTCTCATTAGTGAACAATACGATATAAATGAATGGCAGATAGGTATACTATACACCGAACGTGCTTTTCATTCGTTCGGCGATTATCGAAAATACAATTTGAAACACGTTTGGTAGAGTTCGAATGGTTCAATGGGAAAACGAGGATGGAACAAGTTCGGAACGAGCGAAATGAATTAACATCAATTCGATTGTGTCGTTTTACTCGAATATCAAATTTCCTGGATGTATTCACGTTCCCGAATTAAAGTTCAACAAATCTATTCTTCCGTAACCACCTGTCCTGTAAATTTCTTCCTTCTAGTCACATTCGATTCCACGATTCCTAAGTTCGCAATATCGTGCAATAAATATGTTCGCTTCATAGGCTGTGTAATAAAGTTCGTACAATTTAGTCAATAAATCTTCTAGATTTCATATTCAATTTTTTTGTATAATCACATGCAATTTCATAAGTTCTTTCTTTTTATAGCAGTGAAAGTTTCGCTAGCTCGTCGAATCGGCAGATTTTAAAATTCTTTTATATAAGACCGTCGAGAGTATACGTATATTATTATCTCTGTGAAAATAAATATCGTTTTAAAGTAGAAATACGATTGCAGTGTAGATGTATTTCATAGTGGAATGGTTAAAGTCCATAAGCATGTAAGGTAAGAGATAATACGTTAAGTAAATCGTCTTAGTGTCGAAGAAAAGTGGGGCGACGTACGTACGTGTCGGTGCAAAACATCGGAATTTGTTATCGCACCGCCCACGCTGCGATGCAAGCAATCGCTTTATCATACAGAAGTATCAAGCGCTTTAACAGAAATAAAAATATCGTTCAAAAATAACTGGTACGCACTTTTATATTCGTGGATACGCGAAACGGCATGAATAAAAAGGCCTCTCGCCATCAAACAAATTGCTGCTCTATCCACGTTGCATTGTTTAATTTAATAAATCAATGTTTGAAACTGGCTAAAGAATAAACGAGAATAAAGGTATTTTTATCGTTACAGATTTCAGATTTCATTGGATATTTAATAAAGATTGAGAAAATTGTTTGTGGTTTATTTTTAGTACGTAACTACTCTTATTTTTCTTCTTTGTACTAACGTTGCTGTATCTTCTTCTTTTTTTCTTCTCCGAATCCATCACAGTACTCTACTGATATTGAAACACTGAATTTTTATGAAATATTAAAAACACACACAAAAAAAAAAAGAATATATTTTTCACACCGCGTCTTTAACGATCGAGATATTTTTAATTAAAAGAGAATTCATGAATATGCAAGTGATTTGTAGCTGTTTTTCAAAACGTCCATCGGGACGAAGAATACTGTCACAATTCAAAAATGATGTTTTTCGGGAAATTGAAATCTCGCCGGGCGGAGGGCGAAAATACAAATGTAAATAAAATCGAATTCTCGACTGCTAAAATCTATTTCCAATGGAATCGGCTGATATCCATTCGTAACTTAAATAAACTAAAAGCTGTTTCGAATGTAGAATAAACTAAATAAATAAATGCGTTCGGAAATGCGTTTAAAAATTTCATGCTCTTCCTATTTTTTCTCATCCTATTACATATTCTATCGAGGAGTTTCCATTCGATTATCAAATTGACAAGATAAAATTCTAAAATCGCTAGTCCATAATTACAACTGAGTTGTTAATAACCATAATACAGCAGTCGATTCGGCTATAAACTAGCCAATCGAAAAATAGAAATACAACGAATCCTTGTGTTCAACGTACATATGATAATAAGTACTTTTAAATAGCGACCAATAATCTCTGACATAATTATACGGCAATATGTAGCTAAGCCGAACCAGCAGATATAAACGTTGAAAAAGGAAGCTGGCTACTCTTCTGACGAGAATTGAATACGTTTTCCGAGACGAGTGTCAGTGAAACAATTTCTAAAGGCTCGACAAGTTGGTGGTGCTCAAACGAAACGAAACGAAACGAAAGCACGCAAAAGTGTTCAACGGGCAAGTTCATTTTTCTCCCGGTCTCGTTACGAGCGACGAAAAGGCACGACTTCTGCGCCAAGATTAACGATTTAATTTAAGAATCCTCCATTCACCAGCTTGTTCCTACTGTTCGCGGAAATACGTATATACTTGCTTGGAGTACAAGAGGCTAGTAGCGATGCTCGCAATGCTAAAACTGGCCATTCGACAACCACTGCTCCAGATTACCTACAAGTCTAAAGTGCATCTTAGGTCAGTTTACGGTGAGAACATTTATAGCTTAGGTTTTTCTCTTTGTTTTTCCGAAGCCTTAAAAAATTACTCGAATTTCTCAAATAAATTGAGCATCTTTAAAACAGGGAAAAAGAAAAAAGAAGCTAGATAAACAACGTCTTTCCTCTGCTTCGTAAACCATCGAGGTCAACGTTGCATTGACGCAATTTTATTTGCAATTATTTTCTATCAACCTACATTATCGATTTCTGCTTTTTAAAATAGCGTTCTTTGTAAAATCCCATGAAAGGGAAACACGATATTTCGTCATTGTTATTTCTTCCACGGTGCAATTTGCAATTTTATGAAATTTACAAAAATTTATATACATATATTACTGTTATCATCGATTACTGCCCTGATGCTTCGTAACTTAGAAACGATTGAAACAGGTTCTTTGATACATTCGAAGCGGTAATATGATTAAATTGCCTGAAAAACTTTTGCAAGAAAGACGACGGAAGAAGAGAGAGAGAACGAGAGAAAGATAGAAGAAGTTGAGAATAGCTAATGTTATCAGAATGGGAAGAGCGAGAGAAATTGAGAGAGATGAGGATCAATTGCGAGGAACGAACAAGGATGGCGTGTTTCACTAAGTAGAAGTGAGATCACGAAGAGAAGAGAATAGAAGAGAAAGGAGAATCCCTTCCATTCTCAGTTAGGGAGAGTCCATACTTCCATACACAGTTACGAAGTTGGTCAAAGGTTACTACACAGGCAACTGTGTTTAGAATTATCCAATCCCACCCAGGCTATACAAGCTAAACACGTAATGTACAGTAGCGGGCAAAATTACTTTCCTCGTTGAAACTCTTTCGGCTCCCTGTATCGTTCGTTCGCGCGTCCGTAACACAACTGATTAAAATTCAGATAAAAATTTCTCCCCAAGTAGAAAAAGGGGACAATAATAATAAAGCAGAGATGATTTCGTAAAATTCCGCGAACCTGTGGAAGTTAAAAAAAAAAAAGAAAAAACACGGGGAATTTCAAATAACGTAATTTTTATAGCGTTTTATTTTCTTTTTTTTACTTTCTCCCTTCTTTCCTTTTCCATTTCTCTCTTTATATAAAGACTACGGCAGAAAAATACGATGGATCTCGCATTTTTATTTGTCACGGTAAAGCAACTTTTAAATTCAATTATCTGCCTTTGAATTTGAACAACGTTCGTTGTCCCATCCATTTGGCAATTTTAAGAATATCGCTTACCACGAAATTTTGTCAAGTTAAAAGCTATTTTTAACAGGTTCCATTCATCCTCTACTATGCCATGTTATAATAACCTAAAAGTTATAAAATACGTTTCATTGATCACATTATCAGACAATTGACGAACGTGTATCGTGTTTCCCTGTCATAGTCTACGCACGTGTATTTTTGCATCTTTGAACAGCCATTGAACGTGTACGAATTTGAAATTTTACCCCGTAGACCCAAGTAGAAGTAATTTAATGCTGCATCGATCGGCCGGCAGCCGTGTGGACTATAAATTGAAATTTTAAACAAGCAACGGGTGCTAATGAAATTAGTATAATAATTATTGGCACACAGAGAGCCGGCACGATGTTCGGTTTTGTTTGCTAGTAGATCGAACGTCGCCGGGTCAGACCTCTTTTAACACCGATTCCATCGTGTCAGATACTTTTCCTGCTCGTCAAATATTCAATTACCGCGCAGCAGCGATGTAAAAGCAACGCGAATGAACGTGGACGAGGCCATAAAGGAAGAGGACCTTGAAGAAAGATGGCTGTAACTACTCGGCATTGGCCAACGAGCTGAATAGGCGACTTGACATAATATAAAATCGTTTTACCAAAGGGAAATATTTCAAGAAGAATTATCTGTGTATTCCATCCCGGGCAAGTCGACCTTTTACGCCATTCTCTCCTGACTTTCATTTAAGCTCTCTCTCTCACCGACCAAATTTTATTACCATTCTCTACGATTTTATATGATTAATCACTCACAATTTTATTTCCGAAAAAATTTTATTAAAAAGGAGAGGGGGAAAAAGATAAGAGACGAAAAGAGGAGACAGATTTTTGATCAATATGAAAGGGGGAAAAAAGGTAAAAAACACGACGAGTTGAATTTTCCGTCTTTTACGAGGGAGTGTAATTTTAAAATTCAATATGTTGTCAATCGATTTCGTATAAAAATTATTTTCGCCTCCGGCCCTGGAATTAAATATAATGACAAACGTCTTCGAATCTATCACAATGTTTCCTTTCTTCAACTGTTTTCTAAATGAACTAAATGACATAAAAGTGGGAAAATCAACAAAGATAGACTTATCGTATTTCGCCTGTGTGATCTTCGTATATTAATTGATCGATAACAAGAGGGTGGCATGAATCGCAGAAATTGCACGCGACGAGCGACAAAAAGGGGGCCGGGGAAAACCGATTCGAGGCGGGCTTGAATGGGACGAAGGAAATAAAAAAGAAACTCGACCAAAGTAACCCCTTTTTACTCAGTTGGCATTGTAGCGTTCATAAGGGCACTCTGTATTCGCCTAAGTAAACCAAGAACGAAAGCGTCGCCGCCACTGTCCAACCCACAAATCCCACACGAACGTATCCGCAATATGGCGGTGATAGTGAGCAGGTAAATACGCACACACCGATCACGGCCGTGTGAACGCGCCTTAAGCATCTGCCGTGGCTATCGGCCGGACACATACCATTGCCCACGAAAATGCATGAACGCAAATACAAACGGTTTTGAACCTGTCGAGTTCATTCGACCAGCTATACACATGTCTCGGCTACTACCTGTAGCAATTTAAAGGTTAATGTCGCTCCAAGGACCGATAACTTTCTCGTCATTATCATCGTCGATACTATCGCCGATTCCTCTGCTAATTTCCATTGGATACAGTCTGTTTGTTTCTTTTTTTTTTTTTTTTTTTTTTTTTTTTAATAAATTGTGCACTATCATTCATGTCGATCATTACGATTATTATTAGCAACTCTGTTGAAAGTATTATGGATGAATGGCAAATCGGATTTGATGATTTTTCGAAAAGATCGGTTTGTTTGGAAATTTCTACCGGTTACGACGTTCGATTAATATTCTTTAGGTTATCTTTTACAGAGCTGGAACAAATATCAAACCGCGATCCCTAGCGATAGGAAATCGGTATTCTATTGGATCGTTCGAACTCTGTAATTTGAATCGAATTTTCCCTGAAACTGCAGACAATTTTTACGGAATTTCTATTCGAAACTTTCACTTTCGTCCATCCCTCGGACACTAGCTCGTTTTTTGGTAGCGTTTATAACCTTATGCACACCGCGCGCGCGGACTAATTTCGTTTAAACGCGATCGCCGCGCGGGCAGTTGCAGCTGCTCGCTTATCGGTGAAATTGGCTTTTCAGGATCTCGAGTGGGGTGGCACGATTCGAAAGAAAAAATGAAACGCCGTGTACGATAAGGGGCATGAGCGAGCTTTTCTTTTTACGGTGACTGTTAAAAGACACACTTTTTCTTCCTTTTCGATAGGACATGTATACGTCTAAATAAAAGAGTTGGAATCTTTGACTCTGTTCATAAATTTTCCAACTTGGTTTCTACGAACCCTCGAGTCGTTCCCTTTGATTGCCCATGAAAATTCATTTTATGCCATCGAGTGGGTTTCCCGGTAACCTGACAATAAAACGATATGTAAGGCGAGGGGGAATCGATGGTCATCGTGATCGATTACTTCGCCAATTTCTATCCTTTATCTTATAACAAGGGGAAGGATAAAAGAAAAAAAAAAAAAAAAATAGAAAAGAATCTAACTAAATTGAGTAAGACAAACGAGCGAGAAAATTTGAATTTGATTAGAAAAATGCTCAAAGTGCACGTGTCTTATATTTTACTCCTACACATAAAAATATGAATTTGCGTGAAGATCTTCGATACGCTAAGAGGAAAAGTGCAAACGATTTAAACGTATCTTATATAAAATAATAGAGGTCGTTAACGATTTGATCTCGCAATAAAATTTCTGCAGTCTATTCGTATTCGTTATCAACGAGCAACGTAATCACGACGATCAATTATTAACCGATAAATTTCAACGATTGATATCGAATGAATCAGCTGGAGGATGAAACGATTGAACTGATTTTTTCGGATCGATAATTCTGACTAGGTTAAAAGAAAAATATTAATCGATTAATACGCAAGAGTGGAGTGAGGCCATTAAATTACCAACTCCTGTCATAATCTATCTCACCTCTGGCCAGTTAAACTTGGCTAATAATTCGCCAGATTGGCGCCGGCAGTAGGCATGCGCAACAAAAACCAATAACACTGGCTCTCTCCACTTACCCATACAGAGTAGCTCTATACCCTGCTATAGCTTCCATTTGGCACCCCCTTGGTCCACCCCCGTCGTTCTCGATTCCTCCCTAACCCCGAGATCCCCGGCAACCATGCGAACCACGCTGCACCAACAACGTACCAACACCGTACTACTAGAGATGGGAATAAACCTGACTCGAATGGCGTCCATACGTGTTATGTTGGAAATGTTACAAGCCTCGGAGAACCTTTCGTCGACTGCTCCTCTAATCAGTAGAAAATCCAGATCGTAGAGGAAGTTCATTGTTGGCGAATTAATAGATTACAAGGAAATATTTATTCCAGAAAGATTTCATCGAATTGAATTATTATAAATTATCTGAATTATTTTTATCGAATTGTACGTTACGAATGAGTTCTTAGTATAGAATTAGTTTAGAGAATTAGTTTCTTAAAAGATCGATACTTTTATCAGGACAAATTGCATCGAGATGATTGAAAAAGATGATGTTTTTCAAGTTTGTAAATTACGAATAAATATCGCTTTCCTAAATGAACGATACTGTAAGATCAAGTCGAGCGTAACGAAGATGATCGGGAGAAAATATCGTTGATGAGTTGCAACAGATAATTTTCCTAAAAAAAAAAGAAACAAAAAACTAACAGTCCGATTCGATTTGCCTTTATATCGGGCAAAATATGGAAAAACACGTGCCTATCGGAAAAGGTGTATTTTTCAGGCGAAAGTAGAGGCAACAATAATCAATCAGAGAATTACACTCGTCCCACTTCCGTCTGTATTCGAGCGAGTGAATCAAGCGTTCGGGTCAGTTGCAGTTCACAAACAGTTCTCCACTCGATTCCATTTCTACGTGACAGTGTTCTAATATATCCATAGTGAGTACTACATGCCGAACTAAATTCACATAAATCTGGTGGAACGCGTAATGCACGGGGCTAGATGCCGATTGAGGGACAGAATTTACGTTTTATTTGGACAATCTGGCGAATTTACTTGGCACGAGGTGCTTTCGTTCATTGCACGCGCGTTACGTCTAATTAATTAACTGCATCTAGAATATACAGGTAAACGCTACCTACCATAACAACGGTGTCACCCTGTACACAGAAATTTTGGATCGTCCCCGGGATGAAACCGATGTCAAAACTCAAGATCGATACTCCCCCTATTGATTGATGATACCGACGCCATTCTATCGTTTTCGCATTAAAGTGGATCCAACATGAAATCGAGTCAATTTCAAGTGTTAATGGATTTACGTCGATACTATATCTTTATTCAACGAAACAATGCTTTTACGAGTGTCAAAGCAAAAAAATGAAAAAGGAGAGGAGATGTAAAGTACGACAGACACGTTTATTCTAATTGATTATTCCATTCTAACGACGAGTTCGTGCATGATAGTAATTTGGAAAAATTAGAGAGCAGATATACACTTCGATTCTAACAACAGAAGATTATTTAAAAAAAAACGTAGAAATATAATTTAAGAGAAAACGAAATGAAGAATTTCCATGGATCGACGCGCGCTTCAAACGAATAAAATTAAATTGTAAAATTAAAATTAAAAAATCAAAGAACAGGTATACACTTCGATTCCAACAACAGAAGATTATTTAAAAAAAAACGTAGAAATATAATTTAAGAGAAAACGAAATGAAGAATTTCCATGGATCGACGCGCGCTTCAAACGAATAAAATTAAATTGTAAAATTAAAATTAAAAAATCAAAGAACGGACACACACTTCGATTCTAACAACACAAGATTATTTCTAAAAAACGTAGAAATATAATTTAAGAGAAAACGAAATGAAGAATTTCTATGAATCGACGCGCGCTTCAAACGAATAAAATTAAATAGTAAAATTAAAATCACAAAATCAAAGAACAGACGTACACTTCGATTCCAAAAACGGAAGGTTATTTTTAAAAAACGTAGAGATATAATATAAGAGAAAACGAAATGAGGAATTTCTACGAATCGACGCGCGCTTTAAACGAATAAATTTCGACTGTAAAATTAGAATTAACGATAATTTCTTCGCTGTTTCCATATCAACGTATAATTGCCATCTTTTCAACGAAATTATATTTTGTACCATCTTTTTATCGATAGACGTGCACGCTTCGTTTGCAGCGTTTGATAAATTCCACTAATGGAATTATACTGTCTGAAATTGGTACAAACTTCTCTTGCAATTATTCTCCACAGATTTTCTTACGAGTTTCGATTCTAGTAAACATGCTGGCCATGTTGAAACATTGATATTTTTTGGCGCAGCCACTGTTTCATTTGTTTCGATGTATGAACGGGAACGTTGTCGTGTTGATAAATAAAATTGCTTTCTTCTATTCTTTCCATGGATGATATTAAAAAATCATTGTTACGTGTACGTTTCTGTCCCAGTTTTCCCAAAATGGTATCATACACAAACTTGTTATCAGAATGGAATAACTACATGATTTTACCAAAAAAAAAAAACGTTTATAGTGGTTTTATGTAAATTTCGGACACTGTACACTTTCCCAATAATTCTTTCATTTGAAAGTAGCTACATCAGAAACCTGTATACATATTTATCATAAAAACGTTCTTTAGCCGCTCGATTAATATTAAACGGACGTCAAAAAGAAAAAAAAAACAACTTTATTTTCTTGATTCATACGAAGAACGTTTATACGTAGATGAATTTAATACCAGTCAACTGTGAACATTCATTTCACGGAACGCGTGATTGCGATGTACTTGTTCGCCGTGAAATCGAGTTGAAAATTTTACGGAAAATCGGTTGTTGATTGAGTACAGTGAGAAAGAGAGGCAGAAAGAGAGAGAGAGAGAGAAAGTGGGGACTTCTATTCTTGAAATACCGGATTCGGTAAACCCGCGCGCGTTACACGAACTGAATCATAATTTCTTTTTTTCCCCTCGCTCGACTCTGTTATCGATTACGTCATAGTTTACAAGATAGCGTGCACAACAGTAGATCATGTCGTGCAGTTGTAACAGCGGACGGGCCAAATCAAATTTAATTAATACACACGGTTCATGTATTACAGTTGCAAATAAAACACGATACGACCGTTTAATGAATTCCTCCGTTTAATGGCCAGGCTAACAATTTAATTAAATATTTTGCTAATTACTTCAATTTACGGTTCAATCGCGTATTTTGTATAACTTAGCATTATGCGAACCGAATGATAATTAAATTCAATATGAATAACCTTTCGACCGAGGAAAATATACGAAGGAGAACAATACGATAGATAATTCACATTTTCTATGTTTTACGGTAGCTGGACAAGGTATTGGCACGTGTATATCTTTACTTTCGAACGAAACATCTTTTTACAGGGGTTCTATATATTTCATTTTCATAGTATCAGATGTTTATAGTCGTACGAAGGTACCGCTAGATAACGAACTTAATTAAACGGTATGAAAACGTTATAGGGGATACATCGGTGTAATACAAATACACAGACAGTATTTTTTAAGATTCAGGCTACCAAAATTGTTTTTATATTTAGCGTGGCAACTAAACGCGTGTTTCTTCTTTCTCATTCTTTTTAAAATTTTCCAAATGTTTCACAGACGAAGTGATTCGGAATATAAACAAAACGTACTGTACTTGTTACTATGTTTTCCTGCTGCGATCTTGCTGCGCGAAAGAATTAGCGCGACAAATAAAAATCCGACACACGAGCATGTGTGTAAGAAAAAAGAAAGAAATAGAAAATGAAAAAAGATTTATCTAGTACGGTAAGAAATGAATCAACGTAAACAAATCGATTCTGCCAGTTTGTACGATTTTATGAGTTATATCTGTACGAAGCATTGCCAGCGTACTGTACGGATGTATTATGTAAGTCACGCTTCTGAATAAGAGCCTTTACAAACACTGCATTGATTTTTGTGCGTACACGTGCAATCTCCGACTTCGAACATACAAAGTGATATTAGATATCCGCCATGTTGTACGCCTCGTGTATATCAATTTCCCGTTGCTTTTCGCAAATAATTTATCTCCGACACGCGCCATGTATGAAAATAAATCAATCTGTATTTAAATGCAACGAATAATTATATTCGTGCATTTACGTCAGTTCTGTTATTCGTATCGAAAACTTTGACGATATTTCACGACCACGGCTTTTCCGATATAATGTTACGTTTTAATAAAAGAAAACGATTTTTCCTTTTCTCTCTTCACGATGATGCTCCACGTTGCGGAAACAGATACACGGGCCGGCAAAAGTATTCGAACACTTACCATAGAACATTTTTATATACAACACACGTACACGTAAGAGATTTCTACAAGTATTGAAATACTTTCGCGAGCTAGTGTATTTCCATTATAATGAAATTTTGTAAAAAAATATTTTCCAAGAATATAGTAGAGGTTTTATGTCACGGCTACAACGCTACTTAAATGAAATTTCCTTCCTCCGTTCTTATTCTCTTTTCGCTGCGCGGTAAACGTTAATTCCATATATTTCCATCTTGAATGTTTCTCTGCAAAGTAATATTTGCATTCAAAATGTAATGGGATTGTTAAAAATGTAATACGTGTACAGCAACTGTGTTTTCCATTCTTCCTTGTTAAATTAAAGGAGATTTCAAAGCGGACCATTCGGAGCATTAAAGAAGATTTTGTTCTCCTCGGCTCTGTTTTCTATTTGTAATACAAGCTACGGCAGTTTCTTAAATCGATCAGACCCTCGAACGAACAGCTCTTCGCTCTTCATTTCTCTACAGAATTATATCGTTCCCGGGATTCGCGAAATTTTTCACAAAGTTCCCGATTCAGCTTCCGTCGCTTTCAAGGCATTCCTCTCGAAATTCGATAACAATCCCAGAGGGATGTGCTCAAACTACATCAGCAACAATTTTGAGCGCCAGACCGAGCCATTTATTCTCAAAATGTTTGCCTAAAAGCAGCGCTGCGGTGTCTGCCAATCGATTCGTCGTCGTAAACTCCACTATTCTAAAGCTTCTAATTAAACTTAAAGCCCTCCAAGAAGCTATTTTGGTATTCTTTTTCCCAATCGCGGACGCACCACGCGAGCAGAGCAAAAAGAATCGATATTTCCGAGTGTTGGCATTATGCTCCAACTTCTTGAACGAACAGTTGCATCCCTCATACGATTGTCAAGATCTCGGGGAAAAAGTCGAACGACGTAACGCGAAGAATAAAAGGCGCGAGCAGTGACAACATTCGAATATGTGACGATAAAAAAACGCTTTGTACGATTTAGGATCAGCGTCTAATGGAAGAAAACGATGCAGACGGGTTAATCGCGTTGTATGTGCAGGGCTTAAGGGTACGTTCACCCGATCGCGGATTCCCCATCGTCCTCAACACTGGCCTAACAACAACCGCGTGCACGCGAATTCCACGAGTTTTATTTAGAACATTGAATTATTCTAACGTGGAGACTGCATGCGTGCGCGTGAAGACGTCTATAAGAAGAGCAGAGAAAGACGGATAGAAGAATAGAGAGGAGACGAGGAAACTCGTTCGCAATTTTCTAATAAATTATGCAGGCCAGCGTGGACTCCCCGCGAGTATCAAATGAAGTGTGTGCATCACGTCAGGTTCGTGTAACTCCATGGATTCGATAGAACAGAACGAAGCTGAGGATACGATAAATTATAACAACGAATGGAAGGAACGTGATAATCGCATGTGAGAAATCTACTTGATCCGTGGAAGAAACTGAGCAAATTCTAGGAAACCTAATTTTTACCAAGTAATGGATAGAAAGTTGTTTCGATAATTAAATAACGATAAGTAGAGCGGCAAGTATGTATGTACATATGTGCTTTATACAGGCTATCGCTCGTTGATAATCTCTCGATTCATAAACAATAGCCTCGTGAAATGAAATGGACTCGTTCTCGTTTCTCAGTCTATCAATTAGATCGACGATAATAGCATGAGATCACGATGTCGTGGTTATTTGTTCGAGAATTTCAAAAATTCATATTTTTTAATCGAAACGTCGATCGATAGGTTTATTGGAAAATACAAATGATCCTATATACAGTGGCTAAACAATTTACGATTTAACGTTGGTTACGATTAAGTCAATCTGGGTCAATTTGTACGTTTCTATCGTCTATTTAAAAGGAATGATACCTGCCAAAGTATGCAATTTCCCGGGCGATCGTTCGGAGAACCAACTCGAAGTTTCTCGACAGAGAGACTCGTATCCGCTTGAATTTCGCCGTAGGCTCCTTGAGACTGATTAATCTTTTTTCTAGGCGTTCTCGAAATTATAAAATCGAATTGCCCGAAAGACACTTGAAGCGGCACGGAAATAGGACGTCAAGGTTCTCTCTCGCTGAGTACACACGCGTAAAACAGAAACGAGGGGAAAGATAAAACGAGGAAAAAAAAGGAAAAGTTGAAAAGAAGGGGAGAGAAAAAAAGAAGAAGGAAATATTAAGCCACGAAGAAACGAGTGCAAATAAATTTCATCGCTCCCGGAACAAACTTTTTCTCGCGGGGAGGAAATAAACGAGCGTAAAGTATTTTCCGACGGAGTGCAATGAAATATTCGTAGCGTCTATGTTCGATCGCGATGGAATGCATGCAAAACAACACTTTGTTCGCTCTTGTTATTCTCTTTGCCGTCTGTATTTATGCTGCTCAACAATACCACGACGACTTGTATATATTTTTCTCCCTTCGTTTTGTAACCTCCGCTATTTCTCTCTTCATTCGCTCAAAAATTCATCCCCCGATCAGCAAGGGTTTCGATTCGTAAATATTGTGCATCAATCGGTGCGACACGATATCGACGCAACAATGAAATCGAAAATAAAACGGGAGGGCGACATTTTGCGAATTAAATGCCCGCGCCAGACCGCTATTTCTCTTTTCTTTCCCCTACAAGCGAACAGAGAAAATTTTTCAACTCCGGTCGAGTTATTTCAGAAATTATTCCGCGCTCTAGTTTATCTCCATATTAATATCATCATTTTCGCCTGTGTACGGATATCATATCCGAACAAGGGCTTGTTACAACAAAAACTAATAATGCGAAAGCTACATTTATTAATTAGGCTTCGGGGGAACTGGTTTTTGAACTCGTGGCCTCCGTTCTGTACACGTCGGAGTTTCATCGGCGAAATAATATTTACATTTATTTTCCTCATTATATCACGCGCATTCCAACATCCAATGCAGTAATTAAATTAAAGAGACGAAGTAGAATAAAATTTCGCGAAAATAGAAATTCAACAACGCTACTAAAAATTAATGCGCGTATTTATCTAGAATTACACTGGAAAAACTTCATGAAAAGTTCTACAGCCGGACGAAGGAAGGGGAAGAAAGAAGAAAAATAAAAGCAACCTTTGAAACGGAGGTAGAAAAGTTCATATCCTCTTAAATTACTTCGCATAAAAAAAAAAAAAAAAAAAATGGGGGACGAAAAAAGGTGGTAAAAGAAAAGAAAATGGTAAAAGAATTTTTTCGTAAAAACAGAGGGGATCTTCGAAGTTCTCATGGAAATTCTCTAAGAGTCCAAACGTTTTCCGCGGATAACGAAATCTTCAACGTATCGAACGAACGAGAAAAAAAGAAACGGTGGAAAAGAAAAGCGTCGGATTGCAAACACAAAAGGAAACGAAACTTTTTAATACATTTGTCAAAATAATCAGCCTCTTAAGATATCAAGTTATCGGCGTTGTTTATTCCTTCCGAATCAGTTTACTTTTTATTCGGCCAGCAGAGTTTGTAACGACGTTGCACGAATGAGAATTTCTTCATTAAGCCGAATTTACAATGGCGTTAGCGGAGAGCGTGGAAATCGAGGCGAAATCAACGAGAAACTTGAAAACACGAAAGTCTGCACGAAAGAAGAGAAGTGCCATCTTTCAGATATATTTATCCAGCATTTTGCGCCCTTTCTCGCCATCCTATTTTCAATCTTATTTTCAACGACGTTTAGAGACGCGAACAAGTCAAGAAATGACCCGTAATTGCCGTTTTCGTTTAGAAGTTGCCGTAAGAAAATAAAATGAAATCAAAGCTGGATGGATGAAATGAAATCTGCAGCGAGAAGGCGAGAAGGAGATGAAAGGGCGCGAAATCTCGCCAAATCTCTTCGGTAACGCGTTTTCTGGTCGTTTATAGTGACACATCGTTTTCTACACAGTCCATTCCTCGCTGTCTCTTCGCGCTCTTTGATTCTTTTCAAGGGTCATCACGGGGGACTTTGAAGAATCAGAAAGAGAGAAAACAGCCGGAACAAAGTCGAAAAGCGTAAAGTATCTGCTTTCATCTTTCATTTTTTCCCCTTTTTCGCTTTTCTTTGAAAAATAATCGTCAACATTTTTTCTAATTAGCTATCACTGTAGTTATACGGATTCGCCATGGTATTCCAACACTTGTACAAACCTGCAAGCAACGCGGTGCTGATAAAATTTCGAAATGTTTCATACAAAACACGTAATATATGTACACAAAAGTTTTCTACCGTAAGTGTACACGTTTCGCATACTTTCTGTGAGTCATTGTACGTAGAACTATTACAATCGACTAATCCCAGTACGAAGCCGGAAAGTGTGAAAATATTATGCCAACGATTTATCGCGAATCGACTGTGTCACGTATAATTGACATGATCGATGAACACGAGCGAATTAAAAGGTTCGATTTATCTTGACTATCGAACAGCAATGTTTATCCATCAACAGCTGCAGGGCGTTTCTGCTTCTAATTTACTAAGATAGGGTCATGGGCTTCTTGATCAATTCTCTCAATTGTCTTTCCAACAGTTTCGAAATCAAAATCCAAGCTTCGTGAATTCTTATTTCCGTTATCTCGCCGTAGACGCGTCAAATTAAGAATTAAATGCTATTTTATATGCATCCAGTTACTAGAATACGGATTTCTATTAATTTACGTGAAATTGAAATTTATTCGGAAATCTAATCAACGGAAAATTGAAGACCACATTGAGTTTAAAAATTCAATAATCAGTGTCGTAAGCTATAATAATCTGTAATAAGCTATAATAATCAGTGTCGTACCAAAGCTATCCTTTAATCCTTATTTTCGATTGCTCGAAATAAAGAGATTAAAGAAGATAGGCCTTTGTCATGTTCTATCCGTGTGTTCGTCGATAATATGTTAAAATACGAACAATATCAGAAGCATAACTACTCGTTATAACATTTAGCGATAGAAATCTCTGTTTCACTGGTTTAATCGTATAAATCCGCAGTCTAACAGTCGTAACGGTTCTCTAATTCGATGGAATCTATTTTTAAATCTTGCAAGTTTTCGATTACGTGGAAACAATTACGTCAAGTTCGTCAATGGTTTGAGAGCAATCGGTCTCCAAGTTGGAGAGTCGCAATCGAAGCGAGAATTAAAGCAAAAGATTTATCGATCTTTGAAACACTCGACTGAAATTGAAAGACAACGGACTAACGTAATAAAACAAAGCTTGCAAGATCATACATATACGCCGTAAAAAGTAATCTAAATATTTATGATATTTTTCCAACCTTTGAATGTAATAAATGAGATTTTTTTTATTTACGCGAATTCACGTTGTCATGGAACGTGCATCAAACACCATCGAGAACGAATTAACGTTGATCTGCACGAGGCGTGTGCGAGTGTTGCGTTTCATAAAACTAACATTTAAACCAGAGAATGCATTATTCATTACGTCATTTCTGCAGACAGTATTAGAACGTAACCTTGTCGAGCTCGCAGAGATACTTATTTCTACATATTTGCAGCGTAACGGCATAATGCTTTAAAAAAGTCTACATAATACAGAAATGTTTCCATCATTTTCCAACATTCCGTTCAATTCGATAACTCCATCTTTTATCCTATTCGTATTTTTTTTTTTTTTTTTTCTATTTCAAATTTTTAACCTTTCGGGATAACCAATAAATAAACTACAAATCAAAACTGTTTCCCTTCCTTTCTCTTTTTCTTTTTTGTTTTTGTTTTTTTTCCAAGGAAAGGAAATTTTCAATTTTTCGTGGTAGTTTCTTCTCTGACGAAATTTTTTTACAAACACAAAATACAATTTTTTCTGGCCACAGAAATTTTTTACTCTTTGCAAAAAAAAAAAAAAAAAAGAAAGAAAAAAAAAGGAAAGAGAGGAGAGTAGAGAATCATAACTGCTTTTACTCAGGCTTTGCCTCTCTATTGTAGCTTTAACAATTGTTAAATTACTTTTCCGCGTAAGCCACGGTCAAAGATTGTCCCTCTGCTAAATTTTTTAAACGCAAGAGCAAATTGATTTTCGTCCGATTGGTATTAGCTGGAATGAAAATAATAATTGAAGTAAAAGAATGTCATTTTACTGGGAGCGTAGTGTTTGCAGCTATCCGGTTTCAAAAGTCATTTAAAATAATATTTCCAAGGCTGCATCCAATTTGTTGTTCTTACTCGATGCCGTGTGCAATAATACGGTCGTGATTGTGAGCACGGTGATTCGATTTAACAGTGGCTCTCGCGTGCACAGACGTTTATCGATTTAAAATAATAACGAACGCTATGTGTTTTTCCATTTACCAAAGTGCCCATTATGTCCCCGCCATTATCGTGCATACACGTATACAAACGGTACTTTTAAATCTAAAAACAATTTCTATAATATTTCCAACAAATACAATCGACATAGTTATTCGTAAAAATTCAAAAGTTGAGATTACATATGAAAAGTTGCGACAGTGGATTTCTAGAACGCTACCGATATTCCTTTCAAGATTTCGAGCGAGGAAGAAACGAGGAAACACGTGGAAACGCAAAAAAATAAAAAAAAAAAAGAGGATAAAAACCGATATTCCAGCATTATAATTAAGCTCGAGCCTTTCAGAAAAATCTAAGTAAAGTATTTATAGTAAAATCAACGATAACGATTCAAATAAAAATTAAAAGTTGGAAAAGTAGGATAATAAAAGGAGAATATAAAGTACGTTCATTAAGAAGTAATACATACTGATAAGACAAACTAGACGTTTCGATAAGTAAGATTACGACGGAGAAAATGTATTATTGAAAAAGCAATTTTCCGTCCAAGTAGGTTATTTAAATAATTCATAACGCTCGTTTATAGAACCATGTTCGAGGAATTATATATATATATATATATTTTTTTTTATCGCGAATTCCTCGTTGCAAGTTTGATACGATGGAATTATTTATATTCCATGGAAAGAAGTTGCGTTGAGTCACACACAACATTCCGTACTCGGTGCATATTTAATTAGCTCAACAATTCGACTAACTAAATGCTGTTTTGACTGTTCGTGACTCTGCCAATTAGTAAATGCGAATGGAAGTTTGTTGTTAGAGCAAAAGCGAATAACGTTACTTACTTCTCTTCTACCCGTATTTCGGTACACGCCATATATCGTTTTAATCGTAAATCGATAAAACCATTTTTCTAAGATATCGCGACGAGCTCGATATAAACCACTTCACTCGAGAAATATTTTAACGTTTCTTTTCGTCGGTTCGCCAATTAAAAGTCGAATTGGCGAGAAATGATTTACGATCGAGAAATATGTATTTGATTTTACCGCGATTTATCCATGTTCTCTTTTATTTTACATTATCTTAAACAACTATGTTTCTCTATATTTTTACCGGGCAGATTTGATTCGGGAAATTCATCCTTTGAGAATTGTTAAATGAAAATGACGGACAAACGACTGAAGATGAATTTGAAAAAAAATCTCAAATTGAATTTCTGCGTGCCACGAGAGAAAGAAAATCCATTTCTAGACTGTAATATACGATGCTTTCAAGCTAACCAGCCTGTAAACAGTGAAAATGACGAGCGAAGGGCTGCGCTTAATTGACAATGTCTCGATAGTAGAACAGGCCAACCCCAAAATCCACCCTAACCATCCAACGAGGGATTTTGCTTGTGTTCTGTAGACCCTTCCGCAGCATTTTTACATCTGCCACTCTGTACTTTACGCTTTTGCCTCTATTAACCTTTTCTATCCTTTAAATCTAACCTTTTTTTGCATATCTCTGCTTTACTTCTATTGAAATTTTGCAAACTGTGCCAGAGATTCGGCAGGATTTAACAGGGTACAATTCGTGTAATCATTATTTGTTAATATTTAACGATAATAATGATATTTACTAGATTCGTTACACTTCTGTTAGATAAATTACTCGATAAACGCCACTCACGCATAATTTATATTTTCTGTTACAATAATGTTATGCAATGATCGCGTTACGTTTGAGCAATAAATTTCAACGTTAGACGTTTGACTGTAATTCCCGTGTCATTTCTACTAAATATATTCGTTTAAATCGGTAATATGTACAAATTATTAGCAAAATAGCCAGATCGATCAGCGTATTCTTTAAAATTTTCGCTCTCGCAATCCATAAATTTGAATTTATGTCGTGATTTATCGCGTCGAATAATGGCAAAAGTCGTTAATGAAAACACAATGTGATATCCAGTACGTTGCAAATTAACGTTCTGGCGTTAGATATATTATATTACATTACTCGCACCTTTAGAACGTAGAAAAGAAACGAATTTAATGCTTAGAGAAGACGGGAAATGAATTATAAGTATGGAACTCCGCGGAATTTCAGAGAAGCTCAAACGAGGAAGGGGCAAAAAAATAATGAGAATGCAAATATGGTTTTGAATAAAATCCGGCAAGTATGAAAGCCGCAGGAACAACATACAGATCTGCATCTACTGCCTCCCTCGTTCTTTTTTCTCTCCTTTCTTTTTCTAAAAAATTGCGTTAAGCGTTCCTTGTGTAAACGATGTAAGCGTAATACTTCTATAATAACAAAAAATTCCACGCCGCGATACTTTCAAAGCCCAGGCTCGTAAATCTCTCTTCCACTATCCATCTCTCGCAGCAACTATTTATTTTTCTTTCTTTTATTTTTTTTTTTTTTTCCTAATATCCCACCATATTCAGTTGCCAATCACGTTCTCATTTTGGACTTTTTCAACGAGCGTATCTTACAACGTTGCAATTTTATCGCACATCTCGAGTCTTCCTGATTTTATCGCGTATTTTTCCAACGATAAAAACGATTTCATTCCGACGTTTTCCCCCTCTACATCCTTTCTTTCTTTCTTTCTTCTTTTTTTTTTCCCCCCATTATGACAAGCGCCGAGAATTACTTGATTAGGAGGCTATGAATTTTAATAGATTTATGCAAATGCGACGCGTGAATCCAAAGTATGCGTGTATACGAACGCACTGTCCGTTCAAGAAAATTATCGAGTCTCAATTAAATTATCGAGTACACATTGCGTTTTCCTGGCGAACAAAATTCGATAACACCGATTACTCGTTTTTCGCGTTCCTCTATTAGCAGGGGGAAATAAATCTATATTTCGTTTCACGAGCGTGCCTCGGAATTCCATAAATTTTTCAACTCCGCCAATTTGTTTCATATTTTTCTTCTCTCTCTCTTTCTCTCCTTCGTTGTTTTTTTTTTTTTTTTTTTTTTTTTTTTTATTGTTTTCCCACTTCGATCCAATTGATTCTCTTCGCTTCTCGGGCGCATTGTCGTTTCGCATTAATAAATATAAACTCGCAATTATTAATCACTTTACGCCGAGTTACATATACGCGCCGATTCACGTTATAATCGATCAATGCAGCTTCTGAATATTTATTGACCCGCCGTGGGACGACATAATGCAATTTAGTATTGGAAACAAGCGAAAGTTTATTGGCGATGAAGTTGAGGTATATTCCTCATCTCTATCGTTTCTCCCTTTTCTTTTTCCTTTTTACTTTTGTTTCGGCATACAAAACGCCTGGCGGATACGATATTTCGTAATTAATATCGCCAGATGGGAAGCTACGGCCGACGAGGAGAACTCGAGGAATCAAAAGCGAACTCACAAAAGGAAACGGTCGTTAAAGAAGGGGCCATTAGCATGTCGTTAGCATAATACAAGGTGAATTTGATTCCGAGTACACGAATGTGCCCTGAACACTACCGTGGCAGCGATAATCGCGTTATTATAAGACAGATTAATTTTAGTTAAACTATAGCTTTGGGCCGGTAGAAATGGCCTGCAATCCCATACGATACACGAACCCAACGCAAAAACGAATACACCGTTTGTACAGCATATTAAATTAATTTTGTCAAAAGGAAAGAAAAACGAAAGAAGAAAAGAGAAGATCGAAAGGAAAAAAGACAGAAATTTTTGCGGTACCATAGAATTTAATGAGAGGTTAATGGTCAGTCGTCACGCGAAAAAAACGCGATTTACCCAAAGCGTGCTCCGAGTGATTTTTGCCGATGAAATGTTCGAGCAACGTGGAAAAAACAGAACGTAAACCGGTTTACGACGTCGAAAGAGCATTTCCTCGTTGTGGAACGACGCGTTCGAGTGTTTGCCAGCGATTACCAGCTAAATTACAATTATTCGCTTTGCAACTTTTCGACCGGGATAAACTTTAGATAAGAGGATGTTACTTGTACGTTATTTATTCGGTGGAAACCGATTCCAAGTGTTTTTTTTTTTCCTTTTTATATAATGCGTGTGAAAAATAATGTTTATCAAAGGAAGATAAACAGAAAAAACAAGACCCCCCTGGTAATTAAAGAGTTGACGTTTAAACGTATCATAGAACACGTCTGTGTGAAGTATTATGTAAAGTAAAAAAAGGATCAGAAATACATGTGCACATTCTGATTTCGTAAGAATCACGTTTCGAGTTGAGGTTTTTCGTTGCGCATTCAGCGCAGGAATATAGAATTGTTTCGAGCAACGTGGTCGACCGATGAATTAGATCAAGGTTGCATCGCATCGCTAAAATTAGCCGGCAGAGAATTCAGAAAAATTCTGGCATTACGACACTCCTAATCGTTCGACGATCTTTTAAATCATTGCGATCGGAACGCGATCGTTGTTCCACCGCTATATATCGCGGCGCAACCACGATTACTATGTCTTCGAAGAGAGGGCAATTAAATTGCATTGTTTGCCGGTCGAAAAGATTTATGACTCATATAGAACGTCATCTGAACAACTTATAGATGACTTCTTCGATTTCAACGATTTCAACAGTTTCTATGAAATCATTTAATTTTGGAAGACACATACTTCGTCTTAATTCGTATTCTACGTATATTTCACACGAATTGAAAAACGCTACCGGGGAATGAAATATCTGGAAATTAATCGAGCTAAAATAAAATTACATCGACCTATTGTGACGTGAAAACGCGTGAAATCGGTCTCACGTATTTTATGATTATTATTAGACTTGCGAATATAAAATGTCCTCCTCCTCCTTTACCGCTTCTTTGTACGAAAAATTTCAACGTTGTATTATACTTCGTCCTGCTTCTTAAACGTCGTTTCAGCCTGATTATATGTATGTTCAATTAATGCTGTACTTTATATTTTAAAGTTAAAAGGAAAAAGATTGCTTATTATCTTATCTGGGGCAATTAACTCGAATAAAAGATTACACTCGAGTAATTCGCTCGGTTCTATCGCGAAACGAGATTATCTTTTCTACGTATTTTTGCCGTGAGATTTACTATTTTACCATTTTACTTTGAATTATACTTACGTATCTTACTATCTGTATCTTATACATCTCTCCGTTACTTTCGCAATAAAGTCACAATGTAGCAATCCCAGCTGATTTATCGGTTTAAATATTACTTTCTATTTTCCAGCGCATAACTATTTACGCGCTACTATCGCCCGTGAACCAAGATTGCTTCTCTAATTCATTATTTTCACAACGAGAGCGACTGAATAGGCAATTCGACTGATTCATTGCTCGAAAACGTTACTTTCTACCTTCCGTAGTTAAAACAACGTACGATCGAATAAAATACAAGCAAACGAATATTACCGGAGAAAAATCTACTAAGTACGATTCCCTTATCTTATTCGCTGGTTAAAACAACAGAATTTCCTCTAACATATTAGTTAAAGAGAACCATATAAGGTTTCGTGAAAATACTCTGCTAACGCTTAATTGGCTAACGATAATTATCTATATGCAATTGATCAGGAATATTAATCGAAAATTTATACGAAAACTCGTATGAAAAACAAAAATATCTGACTTATCACGAATGTCTTCTGTGGTCCCCGATACTGCCAATCTACTGAAAGCGAAGTATTCGTGTCGAGTGATAGTTTCATCTGGAGACTCGACAAAGAGAAACAAGTACATGGATAAAAAGGCGAAAATCACTCACCTCTCCGTGCGTGTCCCTTCGGCCATCCGGGGTGTTCTCCGGCAAAAAGTACAGCCGTAAAGATGCCAGAGGTTGATTCGGTCCCCTGCTGTCCATCCACAGCAACTGAAGTTCCCCGATGCTGACGAGATCTGCATCGCTCCACAATTTCGTGAGGAAGAAGCTTCCAAGACGAAGTACACGACCGTTTCCTATTCGAACTGCTTTATAGAACGTGTACGGACCGTGGCTGAAGCAAGCACCGCCCAACAACTGCAACGGAAATCAATGTTATATTAGAAAACGAAGTGCGTGCGTAGCGAGAAAATTGTACGCAATTTACATAGGCTTCGTTCGTTTCGACGAACCTTATTTGCGTATTAAGAACGGCTGGTACCTAGCACGGTACGCGAACGACTGACAGATTTCCTTTCGGACGCGTAATTTCGGCAACCTTCGCTTCGAACGTTGACGAGTCTTTGTGTTTATAAACTGATCGCGTTTAGGTATGTGTTCGATGTGTTTGAAATTTACAAACAGACAATCTACGTACAGGATTTGTGTTTTAAATGGGAAGTTTTGATACTTGAATGATAGAGAATTATATAATAAGTAGAGCGTAGGTATTTATGCGTTTATTTACGTATTTTGTTAGAAACTTGTGTGGTAGAGAAATACGCGTAATAGGGAAACACGTATAAAAATATATCTAACGAGTAAAATTATCTTTAAATTGAATTTAATTAAATTGATTACTCGAGTAAAATTAATTAGAGCTTTTTAATTTTCTGCGAAATCATGCAACATGCAAAAATAAGGTTGGTAGTAAGCGAAACATCGGAGTAGTTTTAAGGCTGGTGTCGAGTATGCTTATTTGTAAGCCGTCAGTTCAGTTTTATGGATGTTCGTCAAGTGAAACAAGTCGTTAGATGACTCATATCCCACGCCAGAGGCCCTCATTTGTAACAATGTGCTCCTTCAAAAAGCACATGCTTTAAAAAAAAAAAAAAAACATCTCTTTTTCCTGGTAAACGAATATCAGCAACTTATCGTCCCAAGAAAATGAAAATTATTTTCAGTTCTTTAACGATCGATAGGATTTCTGGCCGATCGATATAAACGTCTTTCGTTCCAATAAATTCACGACACTCCAATTACGATCCACAATTATACAATTTTACTATAATCGGTTGACGTTCATTAATAAACCGTGAGCTCATTTACGAGACTGAATAGAAAACGATACAGCGTGTTTAAACTCGGATAACGTGGAAACTAATGAAGGTAAAGTAATAAATTTTCCGAGGAAGATTCAAAATGGCTTCTCGTACAGTCCGTGACGGGAATATCGGTTCTCTCCTTACACTTTGTTCGCTGGGTAAGAAAATAACATAGTTTCTAAAACAATCTTCCTAAAATATACCCGTTATAATCTTTTATACGTATATATTTTATGTTACTTTTGGAGGAATATAGATTATCAATACAACCGTTCGTCGTGTCAGTTATTTATACATGTGACATTTAAAAATGAGCTTCTAAAAAAAAAAAGTCATACTCAGATAAGAACTGATTACTTTATCGAGCGAATCGCAAACACATGTCAACTAAAATATAACAAGTAATTTCAATGAGTATGTATACACTAACCTCCACGTTATCTCTTATCTAAAGTTTTAAAAATGATAATAATGTTAGATTATTCTGTAAAATTTTAATTCCTTTAGATAAAATTTTCCGGCATTCATTATCTGTTATTTTCTGGAACTACATGTATTCCATCATTTTGGAAATTTTTCAATATTTCTCAGGTGTTGCCAGAATTTTCACGAAAAATATTCGGTCACTGCTTTTACCTAAAATTAGATATTTTATCTTTTAAACCATTCTGATTATTATTATTATTATTATTATTATTATTATTATTATTATTATTATTATTATTATTATTATTATTATTTTGCCCTTTAATAAAATTTCGTAGCGATCGAAATGTGGAAAAATTTGTCCGCTTTAAGCGAGTGGCGTAATATTTATAATTCTAACTCTTTATTTTATCTAATCTTATTGACACGATGAGATAGATTCTCTTTCTAATTCAGTAGAATTAATCATTTCTGTACTAATACTATCTACAATTTTTCTGATTCTAATTATAATCCTCAATACTTCAAACTCTCCTCATCTCAGTTTAACAATAATTATTATTATTATCGTTATTATTACATACATATAAATAGAATACATATGAATTAAATGAAATGAAATTAAATCGAACAATAAAATAACTGTGTTTATAATTACAAGCTTCGATGCTTGCTATTTAATTTTATCTTAATTTATAATGTTAAGTAAACGAATGACCTAAGATATAATCCGAGGTTTTCATTTATCCTGTAAAAAATCACCGGTGTTATTAAAGGACGAGAAAAAAGAGCGTTTATTATTTTACGGAGAGCAAAGAAAAAGACAAAGAAGAAATTCGATAAACGAAGAGTGCACGGTGCACGTAAGTACAGTCCTGCGCATAACTCTCGATGAGCTTCCTGTACGAACAGCAAAGCGAGCAACGACTCGCATTCATGTCTTTTATACCTTCTCCCTTCCACTCTCTTTCTCTCTTTTACTCTCTTACGAATGCGTTCACTTCTTTCCTTCTCCCCTTTTCTTTTTGCCAAGATTCAACCGTCAACGTGCGTGATTAACGAAGCACGCGAGGGCAGCGATGCGGTTCTGTGCGATTCCGAATGCACGAGTGCATCACGCGCATCAATTACGCGGAATCGGTGGCGAAGCCGAATTTTTCGCGCCGCCATACATATCTATCACTTCATATCAAGGTGATTAACTAAAACTAACCGGTAATTACGTACGTTATCGGGTATATTACTTTTACTATTATAGTACTCGAGCAACATACTATCGACAACGTTTACTTTAATTAGCATCGTAGTAACGAGACACGGTCGTATCCAGTTTCAAATTTTTGCTTAGCATAATCAGGATAGTCGTGCTTCGCTGCGGTGCTAATATAGTTTCGAAATGTTTCGTACAAAGGTTTCCATAAGTATTTTCGTCAGACGTTATATTGGATAATCTTAATACGATCGTAGTCGATAAATAGATATTGAATAATCGTAAGAACGTACGCTCCCCGTTCAAAGATTCCGTTAACGTGTGAAAAAGTATATAACAAGGAAATATAAAAGAATTCAGCGAAAAACAGGACGGGTAGTTCTTTCGCTAGGTTTTTGCCAGTTGAAATGATTTTCATATTATCGTGATATCGATCAAAGAGTTACGCACAGCATCCGGAATACAAATGCCGTTAATGCAAAAGGATGCTTTGGAACTTTAAAACCACTTTATACGCATATATGTACGCGCGTACTGTGTAGATGTAGCTATTATAAAGTAAACACGTCTAATCTTATCCGATATATTGCCGTGTTGCGATTTAATTTTCTCAGGGACTTATTTTAGATATGCACCTTAGACCCGGAACTTTTTAACCAAGTTTCGCACGCTTCGCTATATTCCCCTCGTCACACGTGAACGGAATACTAAAATTTCTGCATAATTTAATTAAACGATACTAATAATTATATAACATAATTTAATTAAACGTAATTGAAGCGTCGCGTTACGAGCAAGGCAGCGTACTTAGCCAAATGAAATATCAAATTTAAGAAAACTACAGCCCCGCCCCGCCACGCTGCAAATATAGAGTCCGCCCTCTTTTGCTTTCCTCGATTTTTCAAAAAGACCATTCCCGTAAAAGCTTTCAGTTGCCTGACTGAAAGACGAATCGGAGGATGGGGGGAGGGGGGAGAGGGGTGGATTAAATTTTTTATCGTTTCACGTCCATGTCCATCATAAAGAAGTTAGCAGGAAAGTTTGATATATGAAGAAATGTTGGTAAAGGAGATGAATTATTATATAATTAGACATGGTTTTATATATAGAATATCGACTGAAATATAGAGTAGGGTAGGATCGTTTGTACCATACCACATAGTAGTCATATAGCTATTCGACTTGGCAGTATGTATATGAATTAATAGTACATACTCGAGTCAAGCTAAGTAATCTGGCATGAATAATTTTCTACAAGCTGCTCATCAAAAGTTGAAAGAGGGATGAATTCGATATAACTGCTCCTCAACAGACGTTCAATTTTTATAACGAAGCGAAATATTCACCTTTTCTATGCAGCCGTTAGTTAATACGAACTGAAGCATCACCGCGTATCGAATTGCAAATGCGATGTCCCGAGCTTTCACGGCAATGAGAAAGATTGCCATCGTAATTCAGAATATCCAATAGCAACCAAGTGAAAAAGAAAAATGCGTTGCGCTGTCTTTCTTTGCTTAACTTCGGTCTCTATAGACGCGCGTCGACTTTGCAGCCAGAGTTTGTTCGTTGCTTCTTTTGCTTTACTTACACGCTCAATTTCAAATCGAACGGATTTCAGTGTAAAATCGACATAGCAGAATTGTCAATTTATATCTCTCTACCATTTCTACGTTTTCCGATCCACCGTACGTACGAAGGGCGCGTTTGTTCCCGTTATTATAAACTAGAATTTTTAAGGAAAGCAAATTTTTAAGAAAATACATGTAATTATTGTACATACTCGTGTAGATATAGAACAGAAGAAAATAATCGTCTCGTTATTTAATTCCGATTCAGGATATACGTATACGGTAATGTTAGAGGTTGTGTTGTGTAAAAACACACAATTACTTCGTTAACTCTGATACTTCAATAGCACAGCTATTTCCTACCGCGATTGCATCGGGCTTAATTGCCCGTTAAGTCAACCTAATAACAATCTATTCTTCTCATATATTCTATTCCCTCGAATCAAACATGTTTTCTTGCTATTCTAAATATACGTATAGAATAACTGAATGATTTCATATAATATTGGCAACAATTGAATTATTAGGTTACGACGTACGAAATGTTCAATTGCGTTATATCATTGCTGTGTATCGACGCAAACGGTTTCTTGTTTTCCAATAAACATTTTTATCCGCGCATTTTCAACGTGAACAATTTTTATCCTGCGAACATTTACGTACATAGACAGGCGGTTGTTAATATTCAGCGATTCATGAATCGTTAAAAACCATTTACATTTCGTATCATATTATAATCCAATAATCCAACATTTCAAATCGTATTACAAATTCAACCATCCAATTATCAATAACAATCGCTCGTACAAAACCTGCCAGTTGTTCAACCATTTCTTATTTATTCTATATTCATCAAAATACAAATGCTAAAAATCACCGCAACGAGCAACAATAATATCAACGATTGGAAAAACCTACAGAGAGACGAATGCAGAACGGGGTGGAAAAAAGTGCATCGAAGCCAATCAATTACAGGAAATAAAAACGATCAGGCATGATACGAGGGCCATATTCCCGCTGTCAATCGAGTGCTCGGTTACATAATTGAATCAATAAATGCGGAACGATAGCCATTGGATGAGCGCCACTGCCATAACTATTTCCAATGTTTTAAGGGTACAGTCGCGGACAAGAGTTTCTCGTCGGTCAAGACACAAGCCTGGCTTGGCCACCAATGGTATTTATAGCGTTAATCTCGTTTCTCCGCTACAGCTGCATCGCCTGCGAACCCCCAACGCCATTGATATCGCAATTGCATCTACCGGCCCTTCTTTTTTTCCTTCTTTTCCCTCTTTTCTCTCTCTCTTTCTCTTTCTACTCTTCCACCTCCTCCTCCTCCTCCGCCATTTCTCCTCCCTCTTACGTTTTTACCATCCCCTCCGAAACGTTGTACGTGTCCGCGTGCCGCGTAGTCACTTGGTTGCTGTGCATGGATTTTCGTGGCGCGTTTCTGCCTTCATTATTTACCCGCACACACACTCCAATTACCATCGCGCGTACCGGCCCTGCCAAATATTTCTCCGCAGCATCGAGAACGACAGCGCATGTATTATTCAGCGTGCGTTGTCGATGCCTCGTTCAAGCACATTTTATCCGTGTACACACACGGAACGTTACGATCGGTTTATTATTTATGCTCGTTGTCAGTCATGACCAGTGGCGCTCAACGTGTTAATTTGCTAGGACCTTAGGGAGAGAGAGAGAGAGAGAGAAAAATAAAAAAAAAAAAAAGAAAACTGGCTGGACTTTGTTTTCGTACACGTCGAATTTCTAGTTTCTCGGTGGAATCCAAAGATAGTATAGTTTTAAAGCACGGAGATTATTATCTTAAAAAATTATGTACACGTATTCCACGGTTTACTTGGACACACAAATGTACAGGCACACACATACGATAGGAAAAATATTTGAACACTTATCGTGGAAGATTTTTAATTAATAATAATATTGAAATTGTACGAATATACACACGTATTAAATTTGAAATATGGCAGAATGTTTTGCACGCGTATTATAAATGTATTAAATTACCAGAATTGCAAGGCTCCTTTCCTCGCGAATAATTAATAATTACATTCGCTGTTTCAAACTTGTGAAATGCAAATCGAGATTTCTTTTATTCATTTTACACTGGAATATTATACGTATACATGGCCGGTGAAATAATAATTTTGTTCAAATCCTTTCTCGTAGCCATTAATTAATTCGAGTACCTTTAGAGGATATTAATTAAATCCAATATAAACCGACGTGGCGTTAATAAATTTATTAGTCGATACGTCTTAATACCGCCCGCTGCAAACTCGCTTCTATGCTTCCAACGATCGATATATAAAGTTAAATTCTATAAGAATATAAAGAATCCGCTTTTCTTTCGAAAAGTCTCTCGATATAACATTTTATAGAGGGATAATTTGTAAAACGAGGGCTTAATTGATTACTAATCGATTCGTCGTGTTGGTAGTGGTGCGAGTGCTGCTTTTCGATGGAAAATAGGTCAAGCAAATGACTTTATGAACTTAATGAGCAGAAGAACGATCTACTCTATGCCTCTCCCTCTTCCTCTCTCTCTCTCTTTGCAAAAACTTGGGCAAGCTTTTTGAAATGGAACGAAACACCCTGGATATCTTTTTGCCTTGAGAACCGCTTTCTTCTTCTGGAAAGCTAGAAAATCTTTAAAAGTCATGCAACTGGAACTAGCGAACAAAAGAACGAAGGAAATGTAAGAGGGTGGCAAAGAGAAAAGGTACGGCGAGGAAGACAAAATGATTATTCCGTGTAGAAATACTAACTACAAATGGAATATCGTCTCATTTCTGTAATTGCTCTTAAGGGGAACTGGTTTCCGAGAGCAGCATCACGCTAATCGCATGAAGAAGCGAATGCATCAGTGAATAGCCGCTACAGACCGTGTACTACTGAAAAGTGTTAATCCTTTAACTGTGAATAATTACGTCCGGGCAAAAGGCGCGATACGATGGGATCTTCTCGCTAAACACGACTAAATAATATTCTTCGTTTGGCGAGTTACGAGTAGATTTACATCGGAAGAATATTCTTTCGATCGATATTTACCTATCATAAATAATATTCGTGTCTTTCTAATTTAAAAAGCGAATGAAACAGAGAAGGAAATATAATGAATTTCGTTTACTTTTTGTACCGAGAACATTTTATATAATTGAGAAGCTTTCTGGAAGAAATGTTTATAAGACAAAACAGTGAATTACGTAAATCGCGTTGGAAGTTTTAGTTTTCTATTATTAAAGGAGTTTGTTTCCTTTGTGTTTACATAATAAACAAAAATTTAATAATACCTCGTCTATTCGACTAACAAATACACTAATCGAGTACGAGATACGAATGGATAACTTATCTTTCTTTCCGAGTTATTATCAATTTTATTATACTTGGCTTTATTTCCGCTATAGGCCGTTGCTCGAGACAGCCCTTCAATCATTTTTTACGGACAATATGTATTATGATCTCAATTTCGTTTTTATCTCATTTAATCTTATTTTTTCAAACCAAACACCGTAATATTCAGTTTGTTGTGCTTCTTCGGGTTTTATGTAATAGCCGTTGCCTGGTTTTCCTCTGGCAACCAGAGCCAACACTGGATGAGACAAGAAAGAAAAAGGAACGAGAAAAAGAGTCCTGCGCGTAACGTTTTAAGGCCACGCAGAGAAATATGATGTGTAGCACGTTTTCATAATACGAGATTACGAGTGTGCTTCGTACTTTAGCATTAAACAATTACGGATTCATAACTCTTAGTTGATATTCCATGAGAATAGAAAAGGATGAGAACGACCTTTTCAAATAGTCCTATGCTAATTAACTCCTTTCACTTTGAATAAATATTCCTAGATGGGTATAGAATAGATATAACGTTTTATTAGAAAACGAAATAAGCCTTGGAAAACATTGAAGCTTCGCTCGTCTGTTTCTCAAATGTTAGTGGTCAATTTAAAAATTACATTGAAGTTAACTCTCCTGATAAATGAAAGATAATAAACGATAAAGGATACAAATATTTGTCAAAATCCCATAAAAAGACGTGTTGTATGATTCTAAGAATAAAAATGACAAGCAGTTTCTCACGTTCACAAATTCTACGCTTTATCTTGTTTAATTACCGACATGACTCAAACAATAAATATTTGAAATCCCAATATCGTAACCATTTTCAAGCTGAATTGTTTTCGTTATGCGGTAATTCTGAGAAATTGAAACGTTGAGTTTATTACATTAGAATAGATCGGGCAGGATGTTGAGTCACGAGTATAAAGTGTTTAAGAAACAAGCCAGCACACTTTAGTTGCAACTTAATATTCTACTACGGTCATTATCATCCAGATGTTTTCTGACCGGCCACAGAAACAAAGATATCGATTTGTCTGGCCTCTCTAACATGGGTTCTACCAACTGGTATGCGTGTATCGTACATTTTATTTCGTGATTAACCGCGATGCCCGTTACAAGTAAACCTAACATTCAAATCGACATTGCGAATAAAAATAGGCAATGGAAAAGTAAGACGAAAACTATTTGATAGTCACGAGATACGAGTACGAGTTGACTGATATCCTTTAGCCGACGATGAATATAAATATAAGCAAACACAAATCGTTTACTTTGCTTATCACTTTAATTATAGCAAAACGAAATAAAAATTACGGTGGCATTATATTATAAAATAGTAGACAGATAGTAGAAAAGAAATGCACGCGATTAAAATTACACGGTAGTACCGAGTTTAAGATTATAGTTCATAACCCGAAATTATACGAGGATACCGAGTTCCATCGAATATTTCGAATATCGTTAATTTTATGTTTCTCTACCCGTAAAAGTAAGGTTTTCATTCTTAAGTATAGCGTGTATAATGCATTTACGTGCTTTACATATTTCGAGTTAAGAATGCGTTAAAAAAATGGTTGAAAAGAAAAAATGACGAGGAGATATCGCAACGCAGTGATTGTATTAAGCAACAGAACGCAGATTCTAAACACAGGAAGTTTTATCCACTCATACATATTAACAAGGGCAATATATTAATATAAATAATGCATACGAAACAGGATCCTCCTGAACAATGTTTCATGATTATCGTATAAAAAGTATAAAAAAAAAAAAAAACGAGGAATTCTTCTCATTTAATCACACAACACAATGAGATACATTATATAATTGGCCAGCAGTAAAACGACGAATTAACTTATTTCTCGTCCTGTAATCGCCAGAAAGAATATAAAAAGAGACGTTGTTAAGTAATGTCTACGCTTATTCAACGCTTGGTTTACGTAAGAAAGCGAAATGTTAACATTTTCGTTTACAGTCGGGGAAAAAGCGAACTGCCGGTAACACTTAATTGCAACAATCGATCTGTTACATAATTAATGAATTTGTTTGTTCTTTATCGACGGTAAGAACTGGGAGATTAAAAACGGGAGAAAAAAGAAAACAAGGAACAAACCGTTACGGATTTCGCTATAAGTCCCTGTAAGAGCTTAGGGAAAGTGTGTTCTATCAATTAAAGATCAAAGCGTTTCGATTTTCTGCAAATCTTTATCCCACGCGATAACCGCAGAATGCAAGAAAAAAAATGAATTTCAATAGCATCGTATCAATCAATATTATAGACTCTATAAATCGAGAAATAAAGAAAAACGATCATGTTACAGACAGACCTTGTTTCTTCAAGTTCATCTTGGAATCTACGGTTGAAAGATATATGCGATGAAAGGTCTTATCGTAATAATAATATAAATAAAAATTTCATAATGTATAACTCATATAGATTCTTTCTCCAGAAAGCTTCTTAGTTCTTGTATTATGTGTATTGTATTATATAGAAGTAAATCGTTTGTTCTTTGAAAAGTTCAAATACCAATCACCTACTCAAATAAAAGCAAAAGTTGCAGTTAATCAATAATAAGGCTTCTGAGAGGCAATAATACAACCTCAAAATTTTAACAAGAAACGTTAATATCATTCGCGTAACAGATAATATCTATAAGCAATTACACTTAAACAATTCTTTAATGTAGTCTAAATCTAACCTAAATGTGGCTCTCAGAAAAGGGAAGAAAAGGATAAGATATGGAGCAGTGGCTCCCTCTCTATTTACCTCCACTGCAGTGTATATGTTTGCCACGTTCATATATAATTATATATACATACACGCATATACCAAGCTGTCCAAAGAGCCTCCAAAACACTTTAGTCTTTCTCGTAATTTCATTCCTTCAGTTTCTCTCTCTCTCTCTCTCTCTCTCTCTCTCTTATTACCTTTTGTGTACATATAATATCTGTGTCCATGTTTATCTGTCTCTCTTTCCTGATGACACTTCGCTCTAAAAGAAGCTATAGTTCTATCTCTCTCGCGCGCGCCGAGGTCTCAAACAGTATCTGTCTCCCTCTACAATGAATTTTACTAAGCGCTTTAAGCGCCCGTCACAATCAGTGAGTCACCTCAAAACATTAAGCGACGATTCACAAACGAATACATCGAGAACGAATATACGGGCAGGAAACTTTCTATTCATCGCTCGGATATATGTACATATGTGTATTTCTTGTTCCTTTGAAAGTTATTTGCTGCGTTTATTTTTTAGTCGGAGGAAGCGAAAGGGAGGGGGAGAAGCCGAATAGACGTTATGAAATTAAAGCAAGGCAAACAGAGGGATTGTTTTAATATAAATTTTTTTAATATAAAATAATATAAGATTCTTTTAATATAAAATATCGATATCGCGATGAATTTTCTAACTAATTAAATCCTTCTATTATCCTTGAATGTGTATGATTTGAAATGATTGTTATATTTCAATAGATATTATTAAAATATGGATAGTCTTGAAATATTTAGTTTTTCATATTCAATGTAATTTTACTGGCTTTGTGTTCCACGAATTTTATGAATAAAATATCCCAAGGAAAGAAGATACATGAATACATGGAAATGTAAGAAAAAAGCCAGTGGAACAACAAGATTAAAAGAATTTTGTCGAAAAAAAAAACAATGATTTTTATTTGGATAATTTTATTAAGATTATAAATGGAATTTAGCCGATCCAACGCTTAAAAACTATTTACCCTACGTACTTGGTATTCGCATTGAAATTTAAATATTAGGTTCGTTCAGAGTACATAGTATACAATCTGTTAGGGGAAGTTCTTGATGGGTTTATTACATAGGCAGACATAGTTTCCCGAGCAAATATACCGCTACTAGAATGATTTATTCTACTTCGGCAATCGATACCAACCTTAAAGTGCATCTAGAATGAGCTGTCGTTGATTACTAATTGTTGCAAGTTAAACACTCGACAAAAACTATTTAACCTTTACAACATTTTATCGAATCATTCTAATAAATGTAAAGAATATGCACGTAGAAAATTTCTATTCACCTACTCGAGAGGTTAAACATATCTGTTTAACTTTAAAACGATAAATCTATAGATATACATATATCATTCGTATTAAAAACGCCCGAAGATATCAAAGGAAATAACGTTCGCTTTTATATCCTCTATATTCGTCGTACAGTCTGCTTCAAAATTTATTCATACCGTCCCAGCATATTACATACATTGAAATCGATACACAACGTTCACACACGTGTTCCTATTTTCACTTGGATTTAGATCCCCATTACACGTCGAGAGCTGTTTGTGAGACAGCCTTTAGGCTACGCTCGCACACATATCTCGATAGCGATGGGCGCATATTTTTCTCGTATTAACGATATTTTCTGCAATTTTATACGTATAATATAAATATCCTTATTGGACAATCTTTCGAGTTAGAAATGATGAAAATTCTTCGAACGACTGTAATCACTCGTAACTTTAATTCGAAATTAAATAAAAAATTTTATTACAGCTTGTTGCACGTGTATTATTATTATTATTACTGTTATAAATTTGTGAGAGGTAATAAAAACGTAGATAATATACATAATCTATTTTGAACAAAAAGCTGAAAATTCTTCAAATCATTGTAATCGTTTACGACTTTAATTTGTTGTACCTAAACATTTTTTTTTTTTTTTTTTTAATCTATTAGATTGTGCGATTGCATTAGTGCGATTAGATTGTTAACCATAGTATAGTATGATCGTAATGAAATGTGAATTCGAGAAGTAATAGGGGTGTACGTTGTTGATAAAATGGAAAGTTTGTTGAATAGTGTTTGACCTGATCGGAAACGGCTCAAAGCCATCGCTATCAATGGACTCACGTATACCGCAGTAAAGTAACGCCTGTATACAGGAGTGAATCGACACAGGGGAAGACACACACGAACAGAGCACGTGTATGCACACTCGATTCACGATATACGAGGAATTTGACTCAGGTATATACGTTACACGCACACGCCTCTCTCTGTAATACGAATCAACGAATAGGCACACTTGACTCGTCAGCGCATCACCTCACGCAACATTTACAGAGGCATTTAACCCTTTGCGGTTGCTGGTATTTTTCTTATTTCGAACAATTTGCATCAATGGCCGAAGAAATATTTCAGTTAAAATTCCATGAAATCGTAAGCAATTCTATTTTAAAGAGTAGAATTATGTTAGAAACAGATTTTAGAATACAGCGAAATGAAGATTATTATAATTTATGGAAGTTGTGGATTTATGGAATATCTAGAGATGTAAAATTCTGCAGAACGTACGTAACATAAAAGGTATATAAAATATCCAAAGTAAAGTACATGTCGTAATGTTTACTAGATGAAACAAATCCCTATCTAGATTGTACTTTTTTTAATCATAAAAAAAAAAAAAAATTGCCTGGAAAAAGAAATTGAATATGCGGAAACATGCGCAGTGCAATTATAATGATTGAAAAATATAAGAAATATATATTTAATTCAATAAAATGGAAAGAGCTTTGATAACATGAAATTGATTATCGAATTTAAAAATCGCTTATCACGGTCTTCGTATTTAAACGATAAATTAAATCTCCATTTAGGTATCTCCAGTTTCTTTAATTGCTTTCATGAAAATATGAATTTGCATAAAAATTGCCAACTTAGTAATTAGCAAGGAAATGAGAATGAACAAACGTAGTAAATGAACCTTTGTCGGTTCTCTGGGTGTAAAATTGTTTGGGTGACGGTCATTTATTTTTAAACGAAATATCGCTCGATGGATTCACGAGTGTAATCAGTTCTCGCTATTCTCGATCGAATCACTCTGTTAATTGTACGCATTATTTACCGAGCTTTCTCGTCCCATCGAGCGGGGCTAAATTTTTCTCGAGGGTCATCCATTTCAATTAAAACGAGTGGAACGAATTTCGCTGCAATTCACCGCGAGATCCATACAGTTCGGAAAGTAATTCATACAGTCCGCGAGAATGTGTATAATACGCGGAAACATTTTTGCCGAGCGGAGAAGGCAATTACGTGTTTCGAACGAGCGTGCGTTACTTTTAACAACATTTTATCGTAGTAACGAGGGTTTCGACTTCGAGTCCAGCTTTTGCGAAAATTTATTAACTACCAGATCGTGCGGAATTTCAAGACAGCATAACGACCAAACATACAACACTGCGCAAAAATTCGTAAGAAATGTTTTGCTTTTTTAGAACAGATAAATAAACACATATAAAAATGCTTGATATTATTTTATACCCATTGTCACTTCTAAAAAAAAGTATTTAATTCGACAATTATTGCTAATTTGATAACGATATATTGTTTAATCCGAAGTAATTAATATTTCGTGTAAGCTTATTTTTCACGATCAAATTATTTTTCGATTAAGCTCGTTTCTCACTGCCATTCATGGTATTTCAAATAATTTATTCATACTTCAGAGTATTCTCCTTCTAAATCGTTTTATATGTGTCTCGCGTGTAATCAATTTAGCATTCTTTTCACTACTTCTAACATATTTATGACCCAAGACTCGAGCACAGTACCGTACTATATATTCCCGATACATTTATAAAGAACCGCTAGATTGAAAAGTTGTTTAAATTGTTGGTGGATTAAAAATTTAACCGAAGGAGAAAATAAAAAAGGACAAACGAGATGAATGCGGTTCGATGCAGGCACACGATTCTCGTCGGTCAAATATATATCTTTTCAATGTTTTGTCCTCGTAGAATCGACCGCATCAAGGCAAAAGTGACATCCCCAACATCCTCCCTCCTCCTTTTCTTCTCTCTCTTCTTTATTCGCATTCTCGCGTATCACCCTTCCATTCTCTCTGTTCTCCCTCCTCTTCTTCATTCTTACTCTTCCTGTCTTGTTTGCTTTTAGCTCGGTCTCCCCGTGAGATCTTGTTCTCTTGTCATAATTATTATTATTGGTCTGAAAAGTGACTCCATACAAGACAACGAAAGTTTATAAGTAATAAAAGATATTCGGGAGCGACTGATACGTGATTCTCCCTCCGAGCTGTCGACAAAAGTCGAGCTAAGGCCCTACACGCCAGATCAGAAGTCACCTTGGAGATGGCTCCGAAAATGGAACCGGTTCCCAGCTCATATAATTGGGTCCCGCTTTGACTGGCCCTCTTTGAGAATAATCAACGTTTATTTCGCCGTTTAGCGCGAGTTGGGTGTCAGCCCATTCAAGCCGACCTTTTGTTCCTCTTTACGGAGAAATTGTTGCCCGGTTTTTAGCTAGAAAACAATTTTTATTCGTTTCTATCCTCTCGCTGCACTCAGTGCATATGCAAAGATACGCGTGATTTATATTTAACGCTATCGTTCTCGTGTCTATATAACTCCAGAAGTAGTTATTTTTAAAACATAAATAGTTTCTAAATATTTGTTTTCAATGTTTAATATAACTTTACTATTTTTTTTTCTTTTTCTTTTTCGTGTATCGCGTGTCCGAATAAAACACTGCGAAGAACGAAAACACCCAAAGATATCTCATAAGCCGAAATTAACTCGTTGGAGGCCAGAAACGATTTCATCTGCAATTTTGGTTCAATTACGTTATTTAATTCTATCGAAATCACATTGTGAAATCATGCTCTATGCTACGGCGAAAAGGAATTCCAAGAATTTGCTCAATATCTTTTCTCGTTACCATTTCTTCTATGGATATATTTCATTTATTTCCTCTTCTCCGGGTACTTACAATTTTATGAAGAACTTTTGCATTTACGCAACTTTTATACCTTATTTCTCTGCTTGGCTTTTAATGGATTAAATTCTCAACGTAATAAAGGTGACTTAAATATTCAGTTTCGGAACAGGAAATTCTTTCAGTATAGAGAAAATTGTGCAGGCTATAGAATGAATGGTAATCAAGATATACGACGAATACGCCGTACACTCCACTCAACAGGAAAGAAGAAGAGAGTAAAAGAGAGATGATATAACGTCAAATATCCTGTAAAAACATACCTTTATTTCCATCCCATACACTTTCACATTCCGTATTTTATTCGACGATATCAGTAAGTAAATATCCCATATATATATATATATATATATATACACACACACACATATACGTATATGTACGTATAGCGAATATACGAACACGGAGAAAATATTTTTCGAAACGCGTATGTTTCGACGAAATCATAGTGCACATGGAAAAATAATTTCTTTTGAAAAAATGTCGAAATATCGCATTCGACATTTTTCGCTCCCGGATGTTTAATCCTTTTATAGCATATCGGGTATCGAGTATTTCATTTTGTTTGGTTTCTATAATTTTCTTCAATTTTGCCCGTCATTCAAGGATTTCTGTATCAAACGAGACAGAATAGAATAAGAGCTAATTGTATTCTTTTTTTAACGAGACAGGCCCTTTGACCAAGGATGTAAATCAATCGCTGGTTTTCTCTAATCCGAAGGATGAAATCCATTGAAGGGAAGGGCGAAATACCTTTATTTAGGTACAATCGCTAAGAAACGGAAACGAAATCCCTCGTCGACTTTGCGAAAGGGGAAACATTTCTCGAGCAAGAGCCACCCTGACGAGCAATTTTGTCTGAAACTGACTGAGATAAAAGTCGAGAAGGTATGTATATCGCGACTAAATTTTGACTTTAAAACGAATTCGATTTGAATTTAAAATGAGCTAGCCGCAAAATTTGAGAAAACCGTGGACAATTTTCGAAAGTTTTTCATTTAAGTCTGCTCGAACTTAACGAAATGAAAAGAACAAAAAAGAATGGGAACGAACGTTGTTACAACGGTTTAGTTAAACTTTTGGAATCATGTTTTATTAATTTCGACGATGAAAGAACATTAGAGAAATGCAAATTTATAATTAATTTCGAACAAAGTTACGACACTCGTTTCGCTAGATTTCGAGGAGAATGTAACGAAGAAGGTTGCTCACAATAACCGGGCGACTTTGCAGATCGTAAGTTGTTATCTTTATGAAAGTTTATCGTGGCATCTTGCACGGAACTGATTACGTTTCAAACTAATTTCGGTTAATTTACACGTGCTTCGTTAATAGATGCAACGATTCGTCTCTCTCTCTTTCTCCTTTTTCTTTTTTTATTACGCCTGGTTAATTACTTCCATGAATCAAAAACTTCCTAGTCGAATTATTTCTATCGAATAATAAAGCAACAGCGTTTTCTGTTTTTCCTCTTTCACTGGGAATCTGTAAAACGTGGAACTACCAGTCGGATTGAAACTCCTCTTTAATAAGTCCTTTTGATGTCTCGCTCGTAAAAACTGTCTGTCGTAATTTCTATTAATGTTATAAACTGCGAGAAACACGGAGTTCTATGTTTTAATTAGAGACTTTTCATGCCTCATATTTTTTCATTTAGAAGCTCACTGTGTTGTACGCTCTTAATATCCAAATTTCATCGTTGATGGAATTCTCTTTTCCCTCTCATTTGTAAGTCGAAAGGAAGAAACCCGAAACATACACTGAAACCTCTTCGCTCTTTATTTAACTACAAAAAACACTCGTTTCCTCTTTTTACAGAAGGAAGAATCGTTAGTTAGTTCTTGGGTCTTTTGACACAATTCAATCACAATTCAATCAGTTCAATCAAATCACAATTTACGAACTAGCTAGTATTGATAAATACTCTTATGTAAGAGCAATAAAAGTGTTCCGATAATCAGAAGAAGAGAAAATTGGGAAAAAAAAAGAGGGCAAAAATGTTGAATTTTGATTCCCTTCGATCGAGAATCGGTAATAGGTATGATAAAGTCGTGGAAATCAAATGGCAATTGAAAAATAACGAATGGATTTGGACAGGCGGAACGATTGGACGACAAAAGCGCAAAAAATCCAGTGAATTTGGAAAACGTGCGGACGCTGTAAAAACAGACGCTGCGATATTCGATAAACATGAACCTGGAAACGAACGTAAGTAAGTGGACTGGCAAACGAACAAATCAAATGGCATTTCGATTACAACGACGCGATATAAAATTCTTTAAAGTCCGCTAGAACTTTAATCAAGGATTAGTCTAATCGAAAACACTGCTTCAATTTGTTTTCTATCCAAATAGTTTGTCGTAATAATTCCGATAAGAGACATTCAAAGAGTCGAAAGAGGCGATTCAAATTATATCGTGATAAAAGCATCATCGAAAAAAAAAAGAAGTCAATAATATGCGTTACAAAGTTTATTATGAGCGGGGAAAATTTGTTTTATTTTTAAAAGTAATCGCCGATAACTCTCCGCCACTACTAGTCTGATAAAGGATTATCGGTCGAACCAGATCGTATCGCCCAGATTAGAAGCACTGTGAAACTGTTTTGCAGTTAATCGTAATATCTATTATTGTTACCAGCACCCCAAAATGAATTATTCAAAAGTACAAACGAACACAATACACTCGAATCGCTGGAGAATCGATATGGAATATATAGAAGAATGTGGAGAACGAGTTCCACTTTTTTTTTACCTCTTCTAAATGAAACTTTCCACCGCGAAGCCGGTTAAATAGTATCTTAATGATGCAATTGTACAGGTAGTAATACTCCATGGAAATAGTCATGCTGCAACGTATAGCATTGCGAATACGAACACGAAACAACTATTACGTTTACCATTGTATGGATATATGACAATAAAATAATTGATAATGTTACTCGCGATAGTGTTACCGAATTGTAGGCAAATATAAAAAGTTTCAAAAAGATTCAAAAAGTTTCTTATTTTAAATTTTCCACGTGAAAAATTTAAAATAAGAAACTTTTTGAATCTAAATTTAGATCTTTACAAGTTTTATATGTATCAAATGTTTCTTTGGAATTAGTTAATTCACGTTTGAACCACATCGGGAAAATTGTTTCTGTACCTACGTACATGTAGTTTCGCATAGATAACGCAACGCGAGTTTCTGTTTCTCAATCGCGCGCAATCAGTGGTTTTACGAAGAGAGTGGGGTGTACAAAGCAACGGCGCATGCGCGCCAACACCGACAAACAGTGTATTCGCGTTTATAGATCCGATATCATATTATTATTAAATCCTGGCGCAAGAAATATATTGCTGAACGGTCGAAAGAATCCAGGTTATTTCGTAACGTACGATTTTAATTTATTCACTTTGCTTATCAGCAATATTTCTCCTTTTTTTCCCTTCCTTTTCTAACTTATTATCATTCTTCTAGTTATAATATTTTGCTAAATAACGAAGATAGCAGCTATAAGATTACAGCTCTTCCCGTTTAATTACTTTGTTACGCGATACTGCAAATGTTCGTCGATAATTCTCCTCTTTTTTATTGATTCATAAATAAAGTTATCTTGTTTATTTACGACGTTACAACAATAAATTAAATTCTCGTCGTAGACTAAAAGCGCTCGTGTTTTGTTCGTTTAGTCCTAACAATCGGCGATTAACGTTTGAAACAAACGAAATAAAATGATCATATTTTGAAATTCCCTCTTTCGCCCTTTACGATTCTTTCCTTGTTAAACTCGCCGTTATTTTTACTATTGATTTTGCATAAAGAGGCAAAGTTAGGCTATAAAACACGAAGTTAATTTAAAGACTACGATCAAGCAAAGAACTCGAGTCATTAAACTCGTTTAATTACAGCTCTGTGTAGACTTAATTATCAGAATTCTTTACTCGCCTACATTCTCGTGTTTCTTTTATGCGCTTCATGTTCGAAAATATCGCGAAAAGAAAATGCAAGCAATAAATAGAAATAGTACGAGGTCGTGAAGCCTGGGAGAAATAAATATGTATAAAGTAACGAGCATTTTGTAATAAAACATTACATTGTATCGCGACATTACACGCGATTCTCGACTTTTTTTTTCTGTCACGTTGCAACATTATACAAGTACGTACGTATCCGCTGATTGTAACAATATTGTCGACTCTTGATAGGCTACATAGGCCAGTTTTCAACGTAAATTGAAATTCTGATCGTCTCTTTCGCTCCCTCTTTCTCTATTTCTATTTGGTTATTATTAAATCACGAATGAAAGAAATATACACACAACCGGTGAACGTATGGAAGAATCTAGGTTATTCCGTGACGCGCAACTTTAATGCATCTACTACGTTTATTTATAAGTATTTTCGACATTTTTGCCGATTTTTCGACCGCGTATAATCGAGCGCCTGATTACGTTCCCATTTTTCTGCGCTAAAAATAAAAATCATGTCAGCTGAAAGAAGAGAAAAAGAAAAGAAAGAAATGCAAGTCACAAATTTATTCCTTATACTTATAAACAATCTCCCTCTTTTCTACGATGCTATGAAAAAAAGCTCGGTTGAACTTGCATTATGCGAAACATAAGCGCGTATAATCAGTCACGACTATCGTGATTGTAATAATAAAATGTAAAACCAACATAAAAATATACTAGAAAAGTTACGAGATGTTTACTGCGATCATATACTCGATAAAATGAATAGTTGACTGAAACGTATAATTAGTGTTAAAGGTGGTCTGTTATAAATAACTTATTGATATAACGATAATAACAGTAATTTACATTTTTCTCCGTAGTCAATTTACAATGTAAACAATTTCGTGACCTTTGTGCAGCGCATACTTGCAAGAAATATGTTGCAACTTGTATATATATATATTTTCGTTTCAATTTATTTTTTCTCATTTTTTCGCTTTGCCAACGTGATCATATGCTATATCATACAAAATGAAAACTTTTTGTATAACACAAATAATAATTTACTTGATTAGTTATTTATTTCTCTTTTGAATCTCTTTCGTGTACTGTTTACAGGAAACTTATCCTCCTTCTAAATGTATGTGTGTGTAAAAGGGGATCCCCCCTTAATGTACGTAATGATATATCGAGAAAATGTTTCTACATATACGTGTTCAAATATTTTTATGAGTCATCCTATATATAAATATCAATATCAATTCGTGAAACGTGAAAGATCTAAAATGTATATGTTCTAAAATATTACTGCGATATCGAATGATTACGGTAATGCGATTCAGCATCAATCGGAGATTGTTCATCAGAGGAATTCAATTATTTTATAACAACGCAGCTTATTGCTCTGAAATTTACAATAATATCATTCGATAATTAATTCCCAGCAAATTGAATGTTCGCGTTGTAATTTCTGAATATAAAAAGAATCGGCCGTTTAATAGGATTCAGGTCCAGAAACGTATATCATCGAGCATAATATACGTATGTATGTGTGTCTTCTTTTTTCTTTGAAACAAGTTTCTTTATGTTCTAACACACTCGTCTCTCGTAGACAGAGCTATTTATTAAATACCTCGAAACGATAGAGTCACGGATTTACCGATTACAGTATGTTATTCATAGCATGGTATTACTTTGTATTCGAATTACACGAGAACTGTCCCGCGAGATTGTTTGAATCGCATGAATTCAGCTTCCTGTAGGCAACGCTCGCCTATTATTTCACAATCGACGATGATTTCATTCGACCATTTCAATCCCTTCATCCGTTGTCGAGCTTAATTTATATAATCATCTGTTATTTTTTATTCCTCTTTCTCTTTTCTTTTTCTCCTTTCTCGACGCACAGATTAATCTCTCTAACCCCTTCTCTCTCACCACCCACGTATCGCATTCAATACGTTTCTCTTTCAGAACTCTGTTCATCATTATTTTCAACGTTCTCTCTAAACAGCGTATGCTCCAGGTGAGCTCATTTTAAATTGCGCCAGTCGAATACCAATGAATCTTTCATTTAACCTTCTGCACTATTTTCCCTACCTGCATACGACGATACAAATTAATTAAAAAGGACAAAAAAAAAGTGATTCTTGAAAAAGGAAGATAAATCTGCTACCATCGTAGAGTATTTTTATTATAGTCGTGTACAATTTTTCATCGTGCACCCGTATCTACGCTCTGTTTGGTTACGAGCTTTTGTGTTAAAAATAGGATTCGAACTGTTACGGTGTTGTCTGTAACAACTTCAATCCGAAAATATTCAGAGTAAAAAATATAAAAAAGCATGCACACATTTTATAAATAACAAATAGTGCCTCTCACGCGTCTCTGTCGAAGGGTTAAAGGGACAACGGCGCTTTATTTAGCGTTCTGCCTCTAGAATCTCTTTCCTGACACTCTGGGGAATGTTTGAAATATCGCGAACCTTAAATGTCCCCTTTCAAGTTCCATTCAATTCGAATATTTCGAATCTCGCGTTTTACACGCTTCGACGTTATATTTTAATAAATTAATAATTAACGGAACTTTATAAAAGCAAGTTGAACCCCGGACTGCGCAGTCGCAATTGAATGGAATAATAAAAATTGACCGAACGAGATAAATTTATTTTCGGTAAAACTGGTTTTATATTTTAGTTCATCGCGTCGTGTCTGCTATTAATAGCGAAACTGATGGAAAAGCAATTTTCCTCACATGCTAAAAAGAAATTCGGTCCTGAAAGGATTAAAACTGAACGAACTGGCGTTTACTTATTATTAAGACAATATCATCCTCGTTATTTCCATACCAGACCGTAAGATATTTTTATGGACACCATATCCATTCAATTTCCATTTGAGTTTTATACGAACATATACAACGTACGCTTTTGTCTTGTTCTTTTTGCTCGGGACGAATCGTCGAACCGTAATAGCAAAGTAATTTTCCCACACACAAGGCTCGCTCAAAATTACATTTATACTTCGTTACTCGGCTGAAATCGTGCTCCAGGCTAACGAAACAATTATATTCACTTCTTTGTACACTTAAATAAACGAGCATCCGATTATTAATCGGTCGTATTTTATGCCCCTCTTATAACCGCTCGACGAATTAAACTTTCAATCGAATAATTTATCCGATTACTGTTATTGCTCGTTCTAATTTCACGTTTCGAATATATGCGTTCCCCTCTTTCGACTTATTTTCCAAATACATAGAAGCTAATCCACGGTCGTGAAACACGTTTGAGAAACTGCTTTATAAGTGAAAGTACATAACTAGACTCCCCTCGGGAGTGTACACCGGATTGATCGGACCATGGGTTTCAGACTTTTTTCATGTCCGGCTATCTTTAAGGCCGGATATGCGCACGCTCACGCTACTAGTCTCCCTTTGAATCAAAGTTTTTACATCTACGAACATCGTCGATGATTTCACATACTATTAAAGTTATATGAAAAATTGTATTTTATCAGAAATAATTATAATATAACGAAACACAGGATTATGCAATGCATAACATATCGTAGTAACAACTAATCACTATTGCCGTATCAATAACGCTAAATAGACAAAATTTCTCCCTCCGAGTCATTTTCGATGCAATCGTATTTGCCTATCGTTAAAAAACTCAAATCCAACACGTTGTTAGGATTACGTGAATGGCTAGAGAAAGTTATTCGCACGTTACCGTATTTATTACAACATTTACACGTTAAATAATTAGATTCGATTGTATATAATTTTGCAGCAGTAATTTTCGCACGAGGACGAAATGTTAACTTCCCAAACCCAAATACGGGCAATTTTTGATCATTGTGTAAATAGAGAAATTCTAGTATTTATTAACGCCGTGCATTTTTTCCAAATGCAATCGAATTACGAATATTCGGCGAAGCTTACAGTCGGATTGTTCAAATATATGTAGATACGTATGTATATACGGCAAAGCATCGGGCAAAGATTTTCCAACAGCTCCGAAAACATCAAAAGCAAGCTGCCGCGGGAACAAGAAAACAGTGGATGAAAAAGGGAAAAAATATGGGAGGGTGGGAATGAAGGGAGAGAGTGTCGAGCGGCAGTGAGTGAAACAGAGACATACAGAGAGACAAAAAGGGGCTGTGTGTGCACGCGTACGTGTGTACACACTTGGGACGGCCTGTTAAATAAGCTGACACTCAAAAAGTGGGCGGCTGACAGTTCGAAGGGAGTCGCGCGAAATCACAAATCCCTTCGAGCGCTTTTGTAATAACTTTAGACCCGCGGTTTCAAGAAATTAATCGCGCCTCTACCATCCACCATCGAAGAATTTCGCGTTTTACCAAATACCAACCAACCGAGATAAAATCAATTTTTCCATCTCTTTTCCTCCTCTTTTTTTCATTTTTCATTTTTCATTTTTCATTTTACAGATATTTTCGTGCTTTATTGGCTTTCTTCCTCTTCCCTCTTTCCCCTTTTATTTTGCAGTTTTCAAACAATTTTTATTAACCTTTTGTAAACTAAAAAGTAGCTGCAGTTTTAGATGTTCTTCTTCCATGGCATTTCCGGTATCTCTAACGTTAATACTTTATCTACCCTACGTACAATCGTTGTTCGTGTGTACGTGTGTCCGTCAGAAAGTTATCTGTAATTTGACGTTCCAGAAATTTATGCGGATTAAGTCCTCCAGCAACGGCAAGAAATATTCGAACGAAGGAAAAAACTAAATTATGGCTTGTCGTCGACATCGATTCGGGCTACCCCTCGTTTCTCTTTCAATTCCACGCACGCTACGAGAAGTTCAACGAATTCGTGAAAAAAATTGTTTTCCAATTAACTCAATCGTAAATTATACTCAAAAAAAAAAAAAGACGGAAAAGCCAGCTTGCGAATACCTATAAAAATAACTCTCGGTGTTTCTACTGTCATAAAAAGGAAACCAAACTATATATAAATGTATAATGGTAAAAAGCAAAGAATATAGTTTCACCAAGTTTCGTACGTAACAACCAAAGTTAAAGGAAAAGGATAATTTCGGTAAGACGCAAAGTGGAACGTAAACGAAAACGAAGCATCGTATAAATAATACAATCGCGTACTCGTAGATACTTCTGACAGCAAACTATAAAGCCAACAAATAGCCGGTATCTTTCATAAAGTATTATTAATTCCTCCGATAACGTGATATTTTATTCATGGAGGCGAAAGTGTCGATAAAGCACAGAGTCGCGACGCGTTCCACACCTAATTTTCTCCAGAACCGAAGAAACATAACGTGATCAATGCGCATTCGTGATCTTCGATCTTTCCCCCTCCCCCTCCGCCGACCTTATTTTGTCGAAAGAAATTTTTCGACTATCGAGATAAAAAACAAAATTTGTTCTGATCCAAACGAAAAAGAGATAATATTTTCTTCGACTTCGTAATCTCCACTAATAGACTCAAAATACCACTAACAGACATAAAGTCAGTGTATCGAGACGTCCTAAAGTTGCTAAAGATTGACGAAAAAGAATAGAGTTACCTTCATCTTTTCAGAATCCCTTCAGTACTATTCTTCTACCTAGAATTAATTAAACTTATTAATTCAACGTTACGTTTAAAATAGCAGAATTCGTTTGAACGGCGATTGAAAGTTAATTCAAAGCGATCGAAAATTGAAGCTGTATGCGCCTAGTGAATAGCGAACAACGTTCGAAAGTCGAAACGCAATCGTCAATAACAAAGCTTGTTCTGATAATTTTATTTATTTTTCGATTTACCAGCACTCATCGAATAGATGTATCGAGAAAGCAGTAAAGTAACGATTATGTAAGTGCATTTGTGAATGTACTGATTGATGCATTATATGTATTTGTTGCTTGTGGAGCGCGCGCTGCATAATCGATGGAATGCTAGGCAGAGACGAGAGATTGCTGTTTTCCTTTTTCCTCTGGCTTTTCTTCTTTTCCCTTTATTTCAACCAGTCAATATAAATTTCGATATTTCACCGGTTGGAAAAAGGCAATTACTTTTAATACGTGTCAGCATGGACATGCACGATGGTAATCACATCTGTCATAAGCATATGGCGAAGATAAGTTATCGCTGGTAACTCGATTCACTCGTACATATACAGACAAACGAATTCCATCTTTGACGATGATTACGACTGGAAATTATGATTCTCTCTTACTTATTTGTTTTTGCGGAAACGACGCTGCGCTGGCGAAACATTTTCAATCGTTAATGAAGCTCGATTGATGTATAATTAGTAATTAGGACTCCAACGAATATAATTGGCAATTTTTGTATTCTCTATTCGCTGGTTCATCGAATGCTACGATAGAAAATTGTTTTCCAACCGAGAAGAGGATTTCTAACGTTTCGAGAGAATCCTCGGCGTATAGTTACGTTTAATTAATGGAACGAGTGCAACTTCAGCGATAAATATCTTGTAATTTCTATATACATCTTCAGATTGATTTCTAATCTGATCGATAGAATCGTGATAATCGTGTCTTAGTACATTACCGATAAAATGTCAAAATGTTTTATATTTATGAGCCAGCGTATGTACGCGATTAATGTTCGACTCTGAAGAAACGAATTACTTCCATGCGCTCACTCATTATAAGAAAACTACATGAGTAATAACAAAGTCCAAGGTGAATAAAAAAAAATAGTATTTGCAACATCGTCGCAATTTTTGCCTTTCTATTTACGGAGTTGATCAATGCGGCTTTCGAACGACTCGTATGTACAATCTTAAACACTGGAATCCGCATGGTAGGTAGTGAACGTGTTAAACTTGATCTCGCCACGAATGAATAATAATCTTTACAACACGGAGACAATACATGGAACAGAGAGCTAAACTTTCTCCGGCCGACTAGATTCTATCAAAGTATACAATTTATGCTAACTTGGCTAACGTAACGAACAGGATTGTCCCTAATAACTCGTGTCAGCAGTTGATCCGGCGCAAAGCAAATAATGAAAACGCAACGAGGGGGACAAGAGAAACGAACAGCATTTCGTGTGTTGGGACGCGTATTCGAATGACCGTGCGAACTGGAAAGTCGTCGGTGTGCAACATGATATCGTCGGTGTGTATGATTGTTTCAAGCAGGCTCTCGTTGCGATGCGGTAATTAATTCGACGGTCCCGCGGAATGTAAATCATCGTTATCGAAATGAATGCCAATGAAGCGTTTTTGTCCAAGGGAAAACCCTCGTGCGGCGCCGTTACGCTGGCTGGATTGATCGAAGATCATTCCAAAAGCTTGCGAGCAAACTCGCAACGTGTTTTGCTTCGCATGCGAGCAACTTATTGCCGCAAACTCGTTCGAAATTGCAGCGATATCGATTTCTGAATAGAAGGATAGAATCGTTGGAATGTGTACAAAGGAAAAGGATTTGCCCCGTTCGATAGATTTTCGAGAGTCGTGGAGAAGTTTTGTAATACGAAACAAGTTACTACGACACATCGATCCGACGTAATATTATAGTTATAGGTTATTGGATTTTTAGCAAAGTTCCTGTAGCTGGAAGTTTATAACTTAAGATAAATTATCGATGGTCTGTAAAATGTAATTAAAAGTTGAGCGTAAGTAATATTTGGACGTGGCTCGTTTTCATTTTGTTCAAACTTTCAAGAATACACGGCCAGACACGCTTGACCTAAATCTAAAAGTTATAGGTTATTTCGTAGTACGCTAAAAATTTCAGTGAACTAAAGTGAACCTGCCCCGGCTCGTAGAAATAGAATTTACGAGCAAATAAAAATTACGTTCTTAAACAATAGCTCGACTTTTGTTTCGCGCAAGATGTCCAGAAATTAACAAACTTTCGGCCGAATGAATCGAAACACGTACGGCAACGTTCGAGGTGAAAATGATTGCAGCGATACGAAATGAAAATAGTGGCAACAATATTGAAAAACAGATTGTACTTTTAACGAGCTCGAAACTCACATAATATGAAATTAGTTTTTAGTTTTGTTTTCCGTTGGACAGCAACTACGCCAACTGTGCCAGAAAAATTAATAATTTGATACTACCGTTCCCAAAGCTGTTTTCCTTCTACAATATGGGAAAAATAATTCCATTGTTTCCCTGTAATTTAGAAGTTATATAAATGCTCATATTTATAAATAACTTTCGAATCTCATCGAAGAACATTTCATTTAAAAGCTCTGGAATTAAAAGTTTAATTCTAATTCAAATATTCAACTCTTAATACGCTTCCTATCGCGCACAATCGCCAATTATTTCGCTCAATTACGTTTCCATCTCGGAACATCGACATTTTATCGACGATCCGAGACTTTTGAACGGCACTGTAGCATCATCTTAATAATAAACGTCCACCTGCAAATACATAATCCTGCAGCAGGATTTAACGACGGGGATGGCTACGAGTTTTCTTGGCGTTAGATCACCGATTATTGGGATCGATCGGGAACGATTCACCTGCCTGTGGCTTGGGTTGCGAGCAATCGCGATCGACTATGGGGAGGAGAGTATTATTTAAAGAGCCTGTATCTGGATAGAGCGTGTGTCTCGACCTCTAGCATAATCGCGAGACACCTGGAGATCGTTGGTGTATGTTAGCTGCTGAGAAACCGGTTTCCACTAAGCTACAACCGAAAAGAAAATTTCAATAATGGTTATTACGCATCTATTCAGACGTTTTCTTGGGAAGTCTTGTTTGTTCGATTAATTAGAAATTCCCCAGGCCGTTCAACGATAAACGAACGCTTTAGCGACCAATATAGCAACAAAACAACTACATATTTCTTCATTATTTTCTTCTATATCGAGTTAGATGCTTTTAACACTCTAGCAATATATTTCTCAAATTGTAAAACTTCTCGCAAACTTCTTATCTTCGATTAACCAGCAGGACATTAAGCACAACAATTAATTACTATTTTTAAAAACGTTGAATTGGTTTAATGATAGTTGAATAGCAATAGTGAATTTTTCAACACACGTTCATTCAAGTATTATAATGTTACGTGGGTATTGGCTGACAAAATTGAAATAACAATTTAATTAAGTTTCAGTCGTAAACAAGCAGCGAGCTGTTTGGTATTCAATTTGACCTAATAAATAGCTGCGCGTAATTAGAAAAGCTCTGAGCATCGATGCGTTGAAGAAAACGACATTGAAATATTAAAGCAAGAAATCACAATTATAGAATGCGAGTTAATTAAAACTTTCTTGTCGTTCAGAAATTCTTGCTCAGTAAGTTTAATAGAAAGTAAGTACGTTACAAACGAACAAGAATAAAAACTAGTCAATAGGCAACAATGATCATTAACAACTCATTAATATTAATTTTACTAGCGAGATTTTCATCGATTTCTACGGACGAGGACGTTCCTTCTCAATTTACTAATGATTCACTTTATGAGTCCCGGAACAAACAAGGAAACAATTAAAATCGCTTTCCAAATGATAAAACAACTTCTAGAATAAGTATGGAATTATTATGATAATTAAACTGCACTTGATGTTTATGCATTTATGGAAAATTTCAAAATGTAAGAATTTAATTTAAATGCGTATATGTATATGAACAAACGTACAATGTACTTCACGCTATTATATTTTATAGTCATATTATTTACTAAAAAAAATACCTATTTAAGTTTCATGTTTTCCAACTAATTAAAAAGAAAAAAGGTATGAATTTACATAAACGTCTACGGCCTAACAATAATATGATAAATATAACGTAATTAATAATAATTTATAAATGATACTACAATAATTTTTCTATTACCTAATGTCTTAAAATTCATTTCAATAAATTATGGTACACGTACTAGACGAACAAGAATCTTGAACAGGAATGGTTAATGAAAAACAAGCTGTCCTTCGGTACACACGATCCCATATAATGGAAAATTTATATTCCCTCTATTGAAGTTGGTTGATATTCGAAACGCGACAAAAGCACAAGGTAGTAACATAAAAAAAATATTGCATGCAGGTACATACACGCACACGTACACACAGCAGCTCTACTAGGCAACTGTTCCCCTTTTGCAGGAAGTTGCCACAATAATAGAATGCATTTTCCATTTGTCCAATTCCCAGCAGTAATTACGTCGGACCTCTCTATCGGGTTTGAAACCCCCCACTAGCTTTCCACTTTCCACCACCCTACACACGGGACTGCAAATCGAACCCCTACACATTTCAACATACGAGCAAAAATTTCCTCTGTACACATTTTTGACAAATTTCCTCCCGTGGCCCGCCGCCTATATAGATAAGCTTAAAAATGATCTCAATTGTGCTTGAAATAAAAATATCTGCTTTTTGGTGCTTGAACTCTTGAACTCTATATGCGATCACGCGTTAATGGATTATGAATGTTCGTGTAAATTCATGTTCTTGTAAGTGTAACTAAGCGTAACTAAGCAAGTGTAACTAAGTGTTCTAAGGAAGTAGAATTTAAACAAAAATTGATTTCACTCGCTGTATATTATAAAGAGCTCGAGTCAGAGTAGCTAAGCAATTTAATATTTAAGACGATAAACCAAAAAGAAAAATTGAGATTCGAGTTAGTAAAATTGCACGTATCTAAATGTATGGAAATTTCGAAAATAGCTAAAAAGAGAATAACAGGATACAAATAATTTCGATGGCATTGAAAAAGAAAAACGCTGTTAAACTCTGTATGCAATGATCACTTATAAACGTATCCAGATTTCGAGGAATAACAGTTGAGCATTAAATTGATTCGTATAGATGAGTACACGTTGAATTTGATCCACAGTGAATAGAGAGCCGCGATAAAAAAAGACCCACTACCACTCATAGTTGTAAACCCTTCGTTGAGGGATCGATAATGGGCTCCAGGGGCTGACCGTGATGAAAAAAAAAAAGAGAAGAAAAACCGTTCGATTCACTCGACAGGGGCCGTAATCTTTCGTTCTGCACGGCTGCCGATTTGTCGCGTGCTCGATTGACACTTTGCGTTTAGATTTGTTGCGTGTGTGTATTTAGCCAGTTTTTAGTCCGCGAGATCTGGGAAAGAAGTAATTTTAGGGCAATTTCGAATCGTTTATTAACCAATTCAGATAAAAGATACAATCCTAGGAGGGAGGAAATTTGAATTTGATAATCATCTATTCGATCGTAATGTAATTTGTTACGATACACTAACGATTAACAATGATATAAATATACATATAACGATATACATCGTTCACGCGAGGTTACTTACAAGATTCAGAACGAAACACGGTTGCTACTTTAGTAAAAAAAAAAAAAAAGAAAAAAATTCCGTATCAATGCGAAGCTAAAAGGAGAACACAACATCGTATATTTTAATATAAATTTATGATGTTTTACTTCATGCACGGAATTATGATTGTCCGAAACGATTTCCCGTGCAACAGCTGTCGCTGCAACAGAATTACAATACAAATTGGTTTTTCAATTGCGATTTCAGTTATACCTAGAGAGACCGGTGAAATTATTGAACGACCGTAGGTTAAAATTATTTCATATATTGTAAAAATTAAAAAAAAAAAAAAAAAAGAAAGGGAAAGGGAAGAGAGAGCGACTGAAAATACGAACATCTATTAGAAACATTCACGTACTTAAATAAAATACAAAGAAAATGGTTTTATATAAAAGTTCAAGTAGCTGAATTCACAGGCTGCACGAAACGCGATAAAAAACGAGGTCAAACTAACTTTTAGATATCTCAAACATGAGGGAACATTAAATTTAAATTCTAAGGTAAATATTTGATCGTTGATGGCATAATAGGAACGGTGTGCTTAGCTTCCAGTCTTCAAATTAAATTTTCCTAAAACTTACTTGCTCTTAATTCATTTATAATATATCACTTTTTTCATTTTTTATCTAATTTACGATAGATGTGTAACAAACAAGGAAGGAGAAGGAAAATACTTTCGACTCTTTTATCTCTAATATAAACATAATGCACAGAGGCAACTGTTTAAACAGAAAGCAAATTTTCCATTCAAACGTAACATCACGTTATAAATAATGTTCGTCCTTTATTTAACGAGAGAGAAAATAGGAAACTAACCGGACGAAAAATGTTCATTCATTTTCCAGCCAGTGCTCCGAAAATTTCGAATGAATTGTACGACAAATACCAATTAAGGGAAACTAAAACATACTACATATTCGGAGCTTTCAATTTGCGAAAACAAATTTCGTCGGCTATCTCGTTCTCTATATTGTTTACCTCGCGTTTTCGGAAATTAAGAGTACAGCAACTGAAAGAGCGTGGAATTCACGGAACGTAGGGAAAACTTTTCCACCGAAAGTTGTAAGAAAACTTTCGTAAAAACTTTCCACTAAAAACGCAAGCGAAATATCGCAGAGTAAAGAATAGTTAAAATCCTTCACGCATCTGGCCACTTTTCTCTGTTTCCAATGAATTTACACGCCATAATGGCTATAAAGTTTATTTATCGAGGGAGCCAGTTAAAATATAAACGCAAAGTTCGTTTAATTCCCGTTTTCGAGTTAAAAGTTGGCAAGTAGAAAAAAAGAGAACCGGTTAGAAAGTAACGAGCTTTAGCATCAAAGTTGCATCATCCGAGATATAGCTTCTTTCTAACAAAACATGGGACGTATCTCCACAGAACGGGACTTTAGATATTACTCCTATGGAGAACTATTCAAATTTTATTCAGCATCAATAAAATCTACAAATTATCCGACAGAAACTTTTGAAAAACTGACTAATTTAATCGTCAAATTAATAATCAGACCGTGGATATTTATGCAAATTCGTGTTTTCACAAGCATATTTAAAAAATGAAATCTGATGAGAAATTTATTATTAAGTAATGGACATTTCACACAACCGTACACTTTGGTCATTTCATATATATTTCTCTACTAAAATCTTATTTTATTTATCGCAAGCATCGTAAGACGGCATAAATAAAACATTTTTAGAAATAATGTTTGTCATTCATCCTATGCTTTCTGATGTATGGGGCCGATAAAAATTCATCGTAAACACCAATAACCGAGCTAGATACCAAGCTAAAAATACACAATTTCACATTACGATAAAAAATACAATTAACGACTCTCGATTGCACAAGATTGATGTAAAATAATTAGACAAGTAAAAAGAAAAGTAAAAGCAGATGACAGGAGATAATTTAATCGAGAGAACAATGGGAACCCGGTGGAGCTGAAGCCACACACACGACTGCTATGTATTTTCATTCAGCAAACCTCAGACAAAACAATGTGTCTAAACCCGAGGCTGGTATAATCGAATTTCCGCGGATATATCTCGCTGAACGACAGCAAATCTCAGGGAAGTTAGCAAATTTATCGAGCTAAGAAAGCAGTTAGATGGTACTCGCGTGACCATATAGAGGCTGCTTGATGATCCAGGAAGTTTTCGAGAGGAGAGACCGGATCTCTGTTGTCCGCTGGTAAACGAAACTTATTGTTAGTCGTAGCATTTTCTGCTTGACCCGGTTAGGAAGCAACTTGGCATCGCTCTTTACGCATTCGCAACGTGCTTCTGCTTCTGGACAAACGCGTGCAACAACTATTTCGAATCCTGACTCTGTCTTTGGAATATTCAACCGTGATTCCTACGCTTACAGAGGATATACCACTTTATATATATATACATATATATTCCTCATCATCTCTGAATGCTCTCGTGATTTGTTTTCTTGTTGGTTGGTCAACGGAAACAGGTTAAAACGATCGTAATTAATTAGATATAATTGGATCGATAAGTGTCTTCCTGTAGCTCTGATCTTTTATCACATAAATACAGTCAGCCATAAAATGCCTACATATACTCGTGTAATTTTATGTATTCAACTTTATTTTTATTAAGATGATTTGAAAAGATTATTTTACGATACACTGTACATTACGCGTATGTAAGTGAATTATAATTACAATTAATCTAATTATTGATTTTTACGACTCACTTCTTTTCTACGTACTATGAAAAGATGGAAAATTATAATTTACAGGCGTCGACTTATCATTGTACCTAAATATTCATAAACGCGCTTATAGAGCAGAATAAAAAGACAAACATTTACTTTTGACAGAGAATACCCTGATGTTTGTATTCCGCATCCAAGCAGCTATCTCACTATCCTCACTGGTATCCATCCAAATATTCGAACATTTGACTTCCTATTATAATAATAATATATGTAATATAATATAATAATAGCTCTGTAATAATGCATTCTCATCCAGATTTCCGTTTAATGGAAAAGATAAAAATTCTAATAAGCCGTAATCACCGGAACAGGCCGATGATACAGTGCCAATAAAGCACAATCGACAATGACACACTCTCCCATCGATTGCTTATATAATCGAACCGCGTCCCGTCACAATGAAAAACATTGTATCTCTTTTCGAAGTCCGGTCACATCTATTATGTTTGAATACGTATTCACCCCTTCCTTGCATTTCCACTGGATTTTTTTCATCGATCAACCAATGTTTGCAGACTGATTTAAGAAATGACTTGCGTTTCTTCTTCATCGCGTCGAACCTTTCCTTTTCGTTAAATACGATGTTTGCTTGTTCAAGATGTTTCCATTGAATGCAATCGTGCAAAGAATTCTTTTACGTAATGGGCTATAAAAATGAAAAAAAGAAAAAGAATGAGAAATAAAAAAGAAGAAATAAAAAAACAGCTTATGTCATGTGGAAGATATTTCGCTTCTAATTTGGAAACTTCCCGACGAAAGATAGTAATAAATCGTGGAAACGAAATTTATCAATTCTCATGGTCCGTCAGCGGTACACAATAGTTGCCTGAAGAGGAATTACGACCGCGAAGGGTTAAGAACTAAGTATTTCCCAGCGTGGATCATGGAAGCGTCAACGAGATACACTGAGTCCAGACCCAAGAAAATTTACTGCCAATTACTTTTTGCCTCTCACATATGCTATATTCTCCCGCATCTACCTGGTCGACTAAAACCTGCTGACGGGGAAAGGAGAGGGTGGTCGAGGGGTGAGAAACCAGAGGAGGCTAGCGAAAGAAGGTGAGGCAATGGAAAGAACGACAGAAAGGTAAGAGACGCAAACTAACCACGCCAAGAACCCGGCTCGATGACGAAAGTGTTCCAACCGATTAGGATGATTAATACATGGAATATGCATGTCAGGAATTATCAAAGAAATATTATAACTATGGCGGATATCAAGATCGTACAGCCGAGCCTTGAAAAGAATCTGATAAGATGCGCGATATTTATGACAGTTTTAACATGAATATACGCTTCATGGAAGATACAAATGCGTTCCGAGTTAATGATGCAAACTATTCTACAGTGTGTTAAATATAAATAACGCTTGGCTCTTTAATAGAGACGAAATTATTATATATTATTATAATATAAATAGACTCTGAAGAAATGAAGAAGGAACTGATTTATGTGAAAGGAATTATGTAATTAAAAGCAAAGCTGATTATTAATTAGATATTTTTATAAATATTTTATCCGTGTTACACGGGATGTTTCAAGACTTCATTAGCACTTTGAGGATACTCGATCGTAAGATTTAAAATCAATCTGAAAATGTATAGAACAGTTATGGAATATGTATTTATTCAGAGATCAAAACATATTCAGCCTTTGAATAGTCAATTAATCATTATTAGACGTTATATATGTTTATACAAATTCATATTTTTATGAACGCAATTAAAGAAATAGAATCTAAGAGGAAGTTTATTCCATTCAATACATCTTATAACGAGCACTATAATTTGGATATTTTATATCATTTTTATATGTTCCATAATCTATTTGGTAGAAGCTAGAATTTATATATTTAGCACTAATTACGCGTTTCATACAGTATGCTAATTTATTACTAGATACATGCCTGCAGAAAATATCTTATAACTTCTACATACGTCATTAAATATTATAATCATAACAGCCATGTCGCAAAATGTTTTATATAACGCGTGCAATACATACATAAAAATATTCTGCGGTTGGTGCTCAAATACTTTCGCGGGTTAACTGTACGTCTTATTTACATTGAGCGAGTTGTAAAGTTTGAGTCAGGTCCAGGTCGTGGCCTTCTTTCGTCCGGATGAATGAAAGAACCCAACGAACGAACGATCGCGAGATCTTAATTGCAAACATTTGAACGCTTTCACAACTCACTCTACATTCGAGCCACTAGAAGAAGGTATTCAGTATCTTGGCACATTACCAATGGGAAACGCGGAATCCTCGTGTATTAACATATCATGTTATATCGATGAATCGTAATCGATGCTGATGGATTTATCGCTGTGTTATACGATTCATGATACGCTCGTATGCGTTAACTCGTTACTCTCTATAGCTCTCTACAGATTATGTAATAGCCGAACGTTATTCAGCCCGTGTTTGAAAATATTAGTAAAATTCAGTTTAATTAGTCGAACGATTCGTTAATCCTATCCCGTTCGATATCAAAGGAACATCGGGTTTCAATTAAAGTAAGAAAATGGATTGAATTTCATGATCGTCTACAAATTGCGTTTGGCTGTTTGTACGCCCGACTATCCGCGGAAATTTCTATTTATTTATTTAAGCCACGCGTAAATTCCTATCGATCCGAAACTTCGCTGCCATTATTCATCCACGATGGATTCGTTTCGCTATACATTATTTCGCGAGAACAAAACTTGTAATTTAACAAATCTCGCCTGTCGATTATTCATCGACGCAACAAAATGCGTCATTGTTATTAATGGACTGTTCATCCGTATAATTACCATTTCTATCATTTATTAAAACTCAATGCCATTTCTGCTCCATTTCTCTCTCTCTCTCTCTCTCTCTCTCGTTCTTTTTCTTTACTATATCCTATCGTTCGCTTTTAACATTTTTTTTATTCTAATAACATAAAAACCGAAGATTTATATAAAACGAAAAAGCAATTATGACTGTCTGGCCATCGTTTCGTAGCGTATATTTGATTACAGTTCGACAATTTGTGTCAAGGATGGATAAACTTTGGTGCGCTCAACGTTGAGGACGAATTACGCGAAATAATGAAAGATCTGTGAGTGGAATATTTATAAGGGATGGGTGGCTAACCATCATTCTAAACGATGCTAAGGTGCAAGTTTAAATACTTCCTTTCATTATGGACGAACAATTTGTGTCAAGGATGTGCAAAGTTTGTACATTTGATTATTTCAGACTTCAGACCAAACAACAATTAATCTAAAAGTTTATATCGCGGTATGTGACGTTATGAAACTCTGTTAGAGTTCTATCGCGTCTTTCTACGAATTATAATGCTGAATATTTTACATGTACGTAATACGTATTATATTTCTAAAATTAAAAAGATAGCGTGAAAATGGAACTCTAGGATTACAAGAGTGGAAGGAATGTTTAATGTAATATACTCGTAGTTTTACGAGTTGAACTTTCATCCAACGTTAGCATAGAATAAAAAAAGAGGGACTATATTTTTAAAATCATGATTTACAGTTTCGCTTCAAATGGTACGTGTTCATGTAGTTTGATAACTTGCCAGCAGAGTTATTTAAATTACACAATTATGTACGAAGTAAATTTATCATCGGGAGAACGAGTTCGCGTGTTGTTTTTAGCGCGTGATTAATATAATAGCACTCGCCATTGTTATTATCAATTTATTATCGTGGAAGCGTATTACTATTTCCACGTACAAATATCGTTACATTGTTAATCCATCTAGAGTAAATATATTCCAAATTAGAATTTCCAAATATCGCGAATATTTCAACAAAATCAATTAACGTAGCTTTCGTTCGACAGATAAATTAAAATAATTTTAATCAAGTTTTCATTATCGTCAGAAAAATACAGAAATGGATAATCTTTCTCTTCTCTATGTTATTAATTCTTAGCAATATCATTCTCCATAAACATGGAAATGTTTTCGTGGAAATTAGAATCGGAGACACGTAGTCGTGCGAGTTAGATTTTGCAGAGTTATTTGTTGTTCACTCAATAATGTATTTAAGAAGAGTCGCAGATAAGCGGTGGCTCGGTTATAACTCACAAAGATAAAGCGGAATCAAGTTAAAAGTTGCTTGCTTTTCTTTTAGACACGTATAAATATCGCGAATATACACGTAGATATATAGATATACATCTGGTTCTCTCCCCACGGCGAGACTTTCGTTTTTCAACTTTTTCGTTTTCAGCAGCAGATGAAAGAAGCAATGTACTTAATCGCGTGAACGCGTCTATGTGCAACCCGTGTGTACAGTCGGCGCGGAAAGTGAACTCGAACCCGCGCCGAATCACATTTAAATTGCGTTGCTGCGTAGGAATTCAATTAAATTACCGTTGATTTAACGAGTATTCATTACAACAAACCCAAGGCACCACACACCGATACGTCGACTCTCCGATATGTGTTAACGCATTGCCACGTTTTAACCTCCAAAGTTTCGAATAAATGGAGCAAGAACGTTCGATGTCTACTTTTAAAGATGAGTAGCGTGTATCGATGTTCGAAGACTATGAAAATGTTATACAATTGTATAATATGTATCGTGTTACGTTACAGCGGATCATGAAGGTATTTAAAATTAAAATTAAGTTGAAGTTAAATTTAAATTTATATTAAAATACGAACACTTATTTCGAAAATTTGTATGAGATATCGAATAAATTGGGCAATTGGCTGTGTAAAATAAATGTAAGCAAAAAATATTCGGTGGAATAACTAATTTCCTTATATTAGATTGTATTAATCTATTTGATTGAGGATAGAAGGATTTCCCTACTTTTGCATGATCAATACAGCTTATTAAAATAAATTAATACTACGAAGGTCAGATTTAGAAAAAATCGAATCATCAAGTACATATACGTGTTATATAAAACGTTTTGAAATTTCATTAGCAGTGTAATAAAACAGAGGTATGGTGATTATTATATCAGTTGAAACAAAATTACAGAATTGATAGTATAAACATGCCAAGAAATACCTAATTAATCTAATGAATAAATGTATTGAATAATGTAATGAATCTTGTAATCTGTATGTACATTTTCAGATTGGTTTGAAATTTTATTAATACATACAATTATGATAACTATATCTCGTTACAGCGTTAATGAACGTTGCGTTATAAATATTCAAATATTTTCTGAATAAAATTTGAAAATATTTCGTGTAAATGTTCCTTACAATATTCAAATACTTTCGTAAGAAACTGTATTTACATCGAGTTTCCAGAATTTCGCTGACTCAAACTATGTATCTTTGTAGTTGTGTCACGAGCCACGAGCATGATTGTATTATATGTTACTTCGCTATTTTCTTCATTTTTATTTACGATTCATTTCATATTAATGTTTCTCGAATATGCAAATAAATTATTTATTCGATATATCGAAAGCGGTATTCGCGATGCACCGAAATTAATGGCTGCATAACGTTATCGTAAATATGTGGCAAACGAATCGAAGGAAAAAAAAGAGAGCAAAACGTTAAACGGTAAAGAGTAGAACGCAAAGAGATTTAACGAGATGCGTTACAACGCAATACAACTAAAGTACGTTGCAATTATTGTAAATATAGAGTATAAAAATTTCGCATGAAAATAGAGAAAACACTGATTATTTTATGATACTCGTTTGCTCGCGCTAAATAGAAATACATAATAACGATAAGCGAGACAACAGAAACAAATATTTATGCGTAAATCGATCTCAGGAAAAATGTCTAAAAAGAAAATACAAAAATAAAATAAACAAACTAAAATTAAAACTGATTAAAAATTTTGAACAAATTTTAGAGAGTGAATTTTATCGATAAAATATTCGAAGTGTTCGAAGAAAATTATCTATCGTTTATCGTCGTCCTTCCCTTCATTGTCGTGATACTAGTACAGTGAAATTCGTAATATTATGCTCCTAACCATAGTCGTGATAACTACTGCCGCAAATGTTGGTATTACGCGCTACATCCGCGATGCTAAATGCGCGTCGAAAGTCCATTAAAATACATAGGGGAAAATAAAAGATAGACGACATAGAAAAACTAATAAGCGATTCCAAAGTGAAACGAATATTCCCGTTTTAACTTTCGTTAGTAAAAAGCAACGTAGAAAATGGAAGAGTATTTTGAAAGACTGTTATCCCATTTGAATCTTAATTTAATTTATACGCTATATATGTAGCATTTCGAAAAGAATTATTCAGATAAATATTTTATCACTGTATTTCTATATCGCTCTCCTATTTACTTTCGCGTATCCTTCAAAATCAATATCACGGCCCGAATTGAATCAGGCAACTTTATAACGTTTTAAACGAGGTCAAATATTTCAACGACTTTTCTTTATTTGTCTGGATAAAATAGATCTTTATATAATTATAAAATATTCAAACGGTAATATTTAAGACAGAAAATTATTGTAAGTAAATGTTAAAAGAGTCGTTAAATATTTCGTACTCTTTCAAGATACTCTTTACGGTAAATATATAGTTCTATTACTTATGCAAGATAACGGATTATTAGTATTATATTGATAACGGTTTATCTTCCACGATTGTTCCAACACTCACAGCCAAGCAAACATACATATACGTTACATTGTTAGCATGTATGCATGTATGTATTCGGTTTTTAACTGAAAGGCTTAATCCATGAGATTTCTTGCCTCTTTAAAACATAGCATACGATTACCATTACTAATGAGGTAAACGTAATTACGCGTTCGTGTTGTGTTGATTAACACCAGAGAACGAGGTCGTTTGATTTGATTCGATTCCCCTTGTTTACGATAGCTTGAAACTTCCACAATATTAATTATCGATCTTTCTCCGTGATGACCTCGGAAATTAATCTAGAGAATTTAATAAGGAAATTGATTAAAGCGTAAAAGGGAAGAGAAAACGAAGATCTTATTAAGACATTTGCTCGTGTGTAACGAGCGTAAACGGCGGATTATGCTTAGGGGGCGGGGAGGGGGGAGAGAGGAAAAAAAAGAGAAATAACAGAGCCAACAGCACACTATACAGAGAGGAGGCCAATCCTACATTGAATTGATTTCATAACTTTTCTACTTGGAAACGCGGTCAGCCAGACTTTCTGGCGCGACTGTACCCCCTCCCGACTAATTTTGCCGATTAGAATTTTAGCATGATGTACACTCCGTGGTAAAAACTTCGCCGCTTTTCCTTCGCGCGCATTCTTTCACTTGACAATCCGAGTGTATACGCATTATCTTGTAATTATTACCAGTTTAAGCCGCACGCTTAACACATGTAAATCAAGTATCGAAAACAACTTTCTCCTGAAATATGACGTATCCACGACAAACACAAAGCGAAACGAACAAACTTATTTCGACTCCGACAATTTTCCACGATAGATAAAATTTTTTTCTTATCGCCGGTAGCATTTTTTTTTAAATAAACCACAACGCTTTATCATTGCATTTAACGATTCTTTAAGCGTTATCTCGATCGTACAAGAGTCTCTTATCGGATCTCATTTCGGTGAGCACGCGATCAAACAAACCTAAATGCGACAACCAATTTTATAATTTACCAAAATGGAAAAAGAATCTGCACGATTAGGGATGTTTCGGGAAAATTAGAATTTCCTAGAAATACATATAAATATTCTTTGAGTCGCTGCTAACGAAATAATGTGACAAAGAGCGTTCCTATTGTTCGTGTCAAATCGAAACACTTGTTTTTCGAGATCCGCCCCCGCGGTGCAATTTACTCTGTAAAATATGGTGAGCTCTGCGAAGCTACAAAAGTAAATTCCATTAAAGCAGCAACGGGGTACTTTCCTTTAATGTTGTTAGCAGGAAAGAGCGTGAACGACTGCTGGTGGGGTAGATTCTGAGGGGCCGTATAAGGGTAGAAGCAAGAACGAATCATACCGAATCAACAAGCAACGCTTAATTCAATATTTTCATACACATGTTTTCTTTAAAAAAGAAAAACAGAATAAATAAAAGAAAAATACCTCCGAGTAAAAGAATAAGAAAAAATAACAAAAGAAATTATGTTTTGTTAACCTTGGGAAGAACTTCAACTTATCTAAAAAGGATAAGCTCGAATGATTAATGAATTAACTGATTAATAACGCTCTTATTACATCGTATTAAGTGAAAATGGGGTAGGCTAACCTATATTTATTTTTCATGGATTATAAATATTTGGCTCGGCTGGACGGGCAAAGATCGATACACGCACTCGGCACGCGTGTGAGCGCGAATAAATATGCCCGGTCGCGTGTACACAAATTTTAATTATGAATCGTCAATTGAATTCTAGGAAACAAGATCGTGCAGTTCTGTGGGCCGCGTGCGCGCGCGTCAACGCGAATGAATTATCGGCTAATTTCCATTGCTGGTGAAAGATCGTAAAATTTATCTGGCGACTGGTTTTTGCGGTACGCGTTGTACGCGGTAGCTTTACGCGATAACTGAAAGTGCGCTTAGCGTCGCGATCATTATTTGAAGTACATTTTCAAAGGCGTGTACCACTATTGTTAGTGAAGCACCTGTCCCGCTCGGTTCGTTGAATTTGGCTCGTGCTGTATGTGTGTAAGTGCGCGCGCATCGTGTCACGCGTACCAACACGAGCTCGTACGAGGATACACGAATCAGAAGAGAAAGAGAGCCATGTAAACAATACGAGTATGCGACCACATGTATGCACCGTCGATTACCGAATATATACGTGAAATAATAAGATAAGAAATTAGACGTGCTTGCGATTCGCGAATGATTCCCTAATGTTATCGTATTAGAATTACAAATATAAAACAGGAATTCGCAATTTTCCGTGAGAGGTAAAATTATAGTGTGAACTAGGAAGAACGCAACACGCATGACGAATTCGAATATAATTCTAATATAAAGAAGCAAAAGAGGAATAAATAAGAGAGAGAGAGAGAGAGAGAGAGAGAGAGAAGGATAGAAAGAGATAAAATGGCCTCGTAACTGACTATAAAATTTATTAACGATCTGCAAGAAGAAGAAAAATACAACAGTCAGTGGGTGAGTCACGAGATAATTATCTCACAAGCACGGCCAATATTTTTATCGTTGTTATATTTGCGATAGATTCATAACACGTTCGCGGATAGAGAATAAAGAATAACGATAGAAGTGAATATTATATTACATAAATCCCGAGAGAAAATGATTGCCGTGAGAAATAGTTTTTGTTATAAAGGCCTGAACAAAGGCAGCAAAGTTATCGACAACGTGAATTACGGGCGAGCGCACTAAATTTTGAATTTAATCTTTTTGGAGATGTCGTACGTTCGTGTAATATTGAAATCCTTAAACGTAAATAGTGCCATGTCAGGGCATGACGTAATTTTCACGATGCAAAAATAGACCATTCGTTCGAAACAATTTTAATATAACACCAAGCAAATATACAGTTGTGCTTGCTGTGCGAAAAATTGTAGAAAGATAACGTGTTTATATTTGATGCATGAATTGAAGGACGTTCGATACAAAACGTATCTCGTGGAAATTACAGCCAACGTTAAAATAAATATTTTGTTATTTTTTACGACTCTTGAATCGCGTACAGAAAAACCAGGAATACATACGTATATGTATGTTTGTTTGTTTGCCGCAAGGACGGAGCATTATTTTAATCGCGATTCACGTATTATTTAAACCAGCTGCAACGCACGGAATTAATAAATAGAAGTGACAATATATTTGTTTATAAAGTTTGCTTTTACCAGTTATTAAATACAGTTTGAAATACATGTTTTCTGTTAAATTTAATTGGATTATTAAATTGTTTTCCATCGATTGTTTATTTAAATTGAATTACCAAATTTGAATATTTAATTGTCCGTATATTGTTCAAATATAATTTATAGCCGGCGAATGCGAGGTTAAAATTTAAAAAATTTATTATTAATATTATTATATTAAAATATTCACTGATTTATATAAACTGCGTGAAATATTAACATCTCAAAACATTACTTAGTTTATACGATAAGTATTCAATGTTGCATAATAACATCATTTCACCGTGCCTCACTTATCATACTCCAAATAGCTTCGCGTCGTATAAATATATAATTTTATTACGTCATAGACGCTCGAGTATAGGTCGCAGGGGATGGGAATTTTCGCTGGCGCACTGATTATTATTGCATCTGCCAGTAGCATTTTTTACAATTTGTATTTCCCATTTCAGCAACAACGGGACAAGAAAAACGAAGAAGAAGAAGAAGAAAGTAACAGACAAAAAGGAACAAAAATTTCTATGGACGCTAAATAGCTCGCCAGGAAAGTATACTTTATTCGAAAGGCCAGAGAGAATATTTTAAGTCGTTATACGGTGAACAAAGGGGACGAAAAACTGTAGAAGTTTGTTGTCTTCTTATTGCGAGAAAAAGACAATAGAGACTGCTTTACGTGTATTAGATACTCAGTTGAGTTACGATAACAAAAATGACGCTCACCGCTTAGGCCCTGATATAATAAGTACAACCGTGACTCGCGACCCCGCATTATCGATTTAATTCTCAAATGTATACTTTCAATTCGTCCACTAATAATAAAGACAGCGAGAGCGAGCGAGCAAACGAGTGAGTGAGTCAGTAAGCGTGCAAGAAGGAGGGAGCACGGGAATAGAAGGGGAGATGACAAAAAAAGAAGAAAACTGAAAAAAAAAGATACACGAGTTACGTTAAAAATAACGAAAAAGTATTGCCAACAAATCAATAATTACGGATCAATGGTTGCTATATTTCAAGTGGTAAATAACACCAATTTAATCGCTTTCGTTATCATAAATAAAAGATGGAGCGAGAGAGAGTAGAAACTTGTCGATAATAAAAGTTGTTGTAAAACTTCTCATTCGACTGTACATCCTTTCCACGAAACACTTCTAAATATATTTTTCTCACGGCAGCCAAACATACACTCTTAAAATTTCCTTTAAACAGACGACGCTCTATTTATCTACCCGTTGTACCATAATATTTCGTCCTAATAATAACGGACGTACTTATCGATTCGACTTTTGGACGTGTGCACGAATAATGTTGTTGTGTTTTCTCTTACGACCCTTTTCTTTCACACGATTCCATTTAATCTCGACAATGTTTTTTTTGGAAAAAGGAAAGAGAAAGCGCGAAAAAAAAAACAGCTAAACAATTCGGGGAAAAATGTAATTTCTCATTAAATCGTTGTTAGGACAATGCGAGTCGAGGTGGCTGTGTTAAATCGGGTTAAGGCACATCTATAAATACCTCACTAACTGCGAGTGAGAGAACATGAAAAAGAGAGGGAGAGAGAAAGAAGCACAAAGTGTACTGGTGGAAGCGTGAGAAAGAAAGAAAGAAAGAATACAAGAGATAAAGAAAGAGGAAGAGGGAAAGAGCGAGACATGTAAACGTAGAAGAACAGAGAGAAATAGTAAGCAAGCGTACGAATAAGCAAGAGAAAGAACGAATAGAGTGGGGGAGGAATAAGGGTGGAGAGGGGGAGAGAAAGGGGGGAGGAGGTGGCGGTGGAAGGCTAAGAAACGTGCGAGAGAGATAAACGCAGAATCACAAAGTTGACACAGAGAAATGAAAATGAAACAGAGAAAGACAACGCGCTGATAACGGTGGAGGAGGGAGAGAGTTAATCAGTCCTTCTAATAGTGTGGCACATTGAAGATACACACAATTGCATTCGTTGCCAGATGTCTAAGTACACGACCGTCTCCCCTCCATTGACTACCCCTTCCCCCACTCATCACCACGCTGTCACTTCTGCATTACGGACGAGCGAGAACACATCGAGTGAATTCGACACAACGAGCGGAGGGAAGAGAAAGATCGCAGGCGCGCGGAATCTGTATTTAAGCCAGCGCAAGCCAACTTTTTAATTACAAAATTTTTTTCAAATTACTATCGGCTCACCTCTATCTTTTCCATTTCTTTGCTGCACGACTGTCACTTACTATTCCCACAGTCATCTAGGATCCTTTGGCACACACACACTGACGGCACATAGCGCGATATATCACGAGCTACACAAACGCGGTGTGCGTGTATCGAAACGATATAAGTTTGACGCGCGCGGACCAGCGACTCACGGTGCGGCGCACGCCGCTGTCCCATCAAGACTACTTTGTATTTACTCTAATTATGTGACGTCACGGATACACTGCTCGCCCCACCATTCGCCGCCGGAGGCGCCCGAGCTATGACGAGCGTGCTCGAGCGACGCCGAGGTCGAGCGAGCAACGCGCATGGCGAAGCCACCAGTCACCTGTCGTCTCTTCTCCTTCTTGTAGATCGCTTAGTGCAGTACATCGTGAAACGCTACCAATTTTATACACCGTGCGCCTCTTTCTCATCTCGAACTCTAGTATTCGCGGTTACGTATATTTTTATCGTCACAATCTTATTCTACCACTAATTGATAAGACATCTTCGATTTCCAACAGACACTCCCAAGCGTCGCGTCGTGCAGATAAAACTACATGGCCGATTTTTGTGTTCTCTAACCTTAACCCGATGTAAGAATTTGTGCTCCTGGTGATATGTTGCTTCATGTTCGAACTACGGACTCAAGAAACCTTTCATGTTCGTGTATCTACGTTGAATATTAATATCCCGTGATCGATTAGATTTCAAAATGTCAAACTTTTGCTAAGAGTAATTGAACGTTTGACGTTTAACTCATGACGCATATTTACGGTCTCTGTTATGAATCAGCTGATAGTGCAAGAGTGCCGTTTGTCAAAAGATGAATCTTTCATAATTAGTTGATCATTATCATAAAACAATGTGTTTACGAAGATAAAATACGATATTGATAAAATTGTAATAGACATCGATTGTGCTTTGTAAATTTTAATCATTACGTTTAATGTAAGTGCGGTTACATTTAATTATTTATTGTAAAAACCAAGTGTTAGAATTTAAAGGAATCTATAAAGAATTACGTTAAAAAGTTGAATGTATTTTGAGAAGCATAAAAATGTGTGAAAGATTAATAAAAATAAACAGTAATGATATTCAAGTGGTCGAAATCGGGCAACAAATAATATATTGTAAGAATTTACTGTTTTATAAGTTACTATACGTAAAATAACTATCAATTCCGAATTTAACGAACATGGTCGATATAGATGGACAAGTGTGTCGATAAAAGTGCATAATAAATCACACCACCGTTGGAAAATCATATTTATTTGTTCCATTTATTATCCAAAGCTCATTTCCAATGTCCAATTTTCATAAAAAATCTCACGCGTTGAAAATATTTGCCTTTATCGAACACACAAATTACAAAAATCAATGTCTACCTTTGTGATAGACGTGCTACATTCCCCTGGATTACGCTTTATAGGTTAACTTTGTTTTCTCGTTCCGTATAATGAATAGACTTCCGATAATTTTGCATTCGCGATATAATTCCCTTTTTATTTATTTAACAGTTTTTGTATAACTTTCATATATTATATGACAGAAATTTAAGTGGTTGCTCCAGATAAAGATTTTGTTGTAGCGGAAGGCAACGTGCACGAGGAAATATATAAGAATATATATGTCATATATATTCCTATACATAATATATATACATACACATATATACATATATATGTATATATGTATATACACATACAGATATATATGCATATATTAATGTATATATATGTATATGTATATACTTACAATATATGTTGAAGAAACATGTTTAGATGTCGATAGACGGATTTTAGGCCTATTTCGCGAAACATTGACTTGCATGGTGCTACAATTAGCAAACTAATAGGTACATGCTTGTATAGATTTAATTACAGTGATTATTTCGTTGTTGCTCTTTTCTTTTCTAATTTTCTATTCAGACATCTTTCATGTCCTTCCGTTGCAATTGTTTCATAAAAACGGGACATCATTTAAAGACAGATTAAATGAATGTAAATGAAAATGAATTATTTTCTTAAATTATAGCAAAAAATACAAACAAAAAGAAATGTGTTCGGAACTTTAATCAATAATGCATGGTGCTACGAAATTAAACTTTTTGACTAGATACAAAAAAAAAAAATAGAAAATTTAAATACAAAGTCAAATGCATTTTTTTATTAGTCTAAAAATTAGTTTCCAAGATTTATTTGTTATTATTTCTTACTTGTTTTAGCAAATATTTGGAAATAATGATTTGCAATTAATTGGTTGAAACTTATGCAACGGAATCACATGGCGTACGGCCATTACGAGAAATCAGTTTGTGCGAATTATACACACGTCATTAATCGCTGGAAATCCTTTTCTGCCAGGCCGATCAATGACTATAAAAACTATATTACGTGAATTTTTACCTTAATTTATAAACATTGTTTGATATGACTGAACAAACGACAATACGATGGAGCTGAGAAATAGATCCGCTAATTCATCCGTTAACTGGGTTTCGAATCGAGATGGGTTCTCTGTCTGTAAAAATTGTATGATCATACATCTATCCAATATTTATACGTTATCACGCTTCTTTAAATATATCTTTGAGAAAGAACAGAATCTTACCGATGTTCTAGCACTAATTAGTGATCGTATGACGGAAGAAATAACACTTTTATCACACTCGGAATTATAATTGACATGGCGCGGTCAACGAACCGAATCGAAAATTGCACTGCGCAGCCAAACTTAAAATTGGAGGGAAAACTGTTCTGACGATAGCGCCACTAACCACCTTCGCTATCTAGTTATAGATGTAGGAACTACGATGATTTTTCTCTTGTGCCCAAAATCACGTATGCAAATTTTTCGAAGTTGAGATTATCTTGGACTAATTGGACTTTAAAATTCAGTGCCCTTTTCGTTCTGTGTTATTCGGTTCGAAAATTCATATCTCTCGTAATAACCGTTCTACACATCTTTAATCGTATTTACGAATTTTATTCGAGCTTGTGCATAGTGTAAGAAAGTATTCGAAATTGCGACCGCTTGTGGATCAGGTTATGATTAACGTTGCAACTCAAACTGGCAAAACGAACTTGACAAGCTTTGCTATTTAAGCAATATAGGGAGATACGCAGAATTCTTTCCAGATATTAAACATGTACATTATCGCATACGTTTAAACGACCAATCGTTTATCAATTTTATATCCAGTTTTATGCTCGTAATTATCTAAACTGGAGTTAGGATATGAATTATATTATCTTTTTTCTTAACGTGGTCAAGGTAACGTACGTGACATATTTTTTGTTGTAAAATGTTTTACACTCAGAGGACACTAATTTTTCATGTGTTATAATAATTTTTAGGTGAACTTGAAGACACTATAATTTTGAGTGTTGCGTTTTACGCCATTGTTGCCAATATATTGATTTTCTTGGTCCTCTAAGAGTCAATAACTAAAACAATACGAAATAACAAATTTATTCGCTATTTTAAGTACGTCGGTGACAAAATATCAATGGAATTGAAGGAGTCCCAGCATGTTCCATTAACAATCAATTGTCTAAATCTAAATTTGTCGGTACTGTAACCAGAGCATAAGTGGAGTGAGGAAAATATCACAGCTGGCCCCCGGAAACGTCGAAAATCCAAAATAAAGGAGGGACATTGAGGGCCTTCGAGGAACTGCCCGGTCGTCCCAGCACCGACCTTCTTAAACCTGTTCTTTCACACGTGTTTGCCACGTCGAGTATCATTGATAAAACGTATCTGTAAAATATAGAAAAAATGATACAAATAGTAACCATCTAAATTCTAAAAAAGGATTTTCTCAGTAAGCGAACCGGGCTGATCGGGCTTCCTTTTTGCGCGTATATTCATATTATACATGTATATTCTGTAACTAATAGTAATATTAATTGTATGATCGCTATTAACTATTTTTATTATTATTATCATTGGCTCGCACGCTAAACCGATCGCTGTGCCGGTGACTATACTCACAGGTCTTACTTCGAACTTACTTCTTGTATTTATAGAATTTATTCTGTATTGAATAAAAAAATATTATAATAATTTCTTCAGATTGTGAAACAAAGCCTTAACATTAGGCATTAGTTACTCTTTCGAAATGACGCCATAGCGTTGCATGCACGCTGCGTTAGAAGTATAAGTATAAGTTTTCGAACAAAATATCTTTCACTACCTGGTTTCAATCTTATCGAGTCAATGTTGTTATCCCATAATTCAACGTACCTGAAATTTAGTACGGTCGAGCGCACCGGTACAGTAATTGGCTTCTACTTGTATTAAGGAAAGCGTGTCGAGGTCGCACGAGGCTTCTGAATTTTTGTTCGAAACGCTACTTTATATAGGGAAATTATAATCACAGATTGATTTAGCGCGTAAATTTCTAAGCAGTCGCGCGTTCCACGACTATTCATCACGTTCGTTTCTTTTTGTCCATTCATAGGATTCATCGTTTAGACAGGTATATATGCAATTCATAATTCAAAGTCCATCATAGTGTTTGGTCGCTAAAGGATATTAGGTTCTTCGTGTCTTTGCTTGTCGATCGCATTCAGTTTTCTTCTTTCGATACTCATTAAATATTCATGTTAATTATATTTAATTAATTATTATATAACTCACAGGCTATTCGATAAGAACACGTAAGCATTATTTCGTCAAGGATTATCAGTTGTAATTGTCATTAGTCTGACAAAGTCTAGTCAATGGTCTGAAAAGACCATTAAACGAAAGATTAATTTCAGGTAAACTTCCAAATATACTCCATACAGGTGTACTGACAAATTGCTAAAATATTTAATGCCAAACATCTGAAACAATGAATCCACCAAATACAACAGGTACAGATAGACTTTGAAACAATCTAAACATGGCGATTCAAAGGATACATCTAGCTGTTTCCTGAGATCTTTACGACATACTTCAAGCAGTCTGATATGAGGAACCCGTACGTAAATCTCGTATCTACGTACTTTCGTACTCGAATTGAAGCCTCGCACGAACGCGGTGCCGTAAAATCGTTAAATTTCTTAAAATAATTTCTTTTCTCTTTCCTAGTGTCATTCATGTCGCTCGAGAGCTCTCCCTCACAAAAGGCTACCGCTTTAGAACATACCTATCAATGAATAAATAGTCTAAAAGCATATCACAACTAATACTTTCAATTGTTGCTGCTTTGATTCAGTTTGCTTGCAAAAGCATTAAGAAAAATTTTGTTAAAGAACTGTAGCTTATTCAAAGTGCATTTCCAAGTCAGCTTTTTATATGTATAAATTGAATGTTAGAGTTTTTGGCTGGAAAATTCGCTAGTGTCCCTATACCAATCGCTCTCTTTCCTCCGTTAGCCTTGAAAGGAAAAGCGTACACTCGAGCGAGCAACTCGACGTAAATCATGGACCTTTTATCGAATAATCGAACATGTAAGTACTTAATTACTCCGCGTCCCCAGTATTTGTTCCCCCATCGTCTTGATTGCTACCATTCGCAGTTTCTGCAGTATTACCAGCAGATTCTACTTCGACGTTTCCTTCGACCGAAAGTTCGGTCACTATTATTCTTTCTTCTGTCTCCTCTCCCAAAGGATTTTCGTCCTCTTCGGATCCTTCCTCGGGTTCCTCCGCCAACAAATTCCCTGTTTCGTTCAGACATTCCGACATCTGTTCCTTGTCTTCTATGGTTTCTTCCTTAATGGAAATCATTTCTTCATTTCTGAACGCGTCCGCAACTTTCTGCTCGATGGTTAGCTGTCTGACAGCGTTCTCCAAGTTCTCTCGTAAAACTCGGTTCATCTTCGTTTCTTCATCCTGCCACGTTGACGGCATGAACGACATCCGTACGGTTTGGTACAACCTCTTAAATCCTAATTTCCTGTATAAACTCTGACTCGCATCATTTTCAGGACGTATCACAACGAACGGCTGGTACCCCTTGTCGACGACTTTTTTGGTCAAGTACCTACGATTTTACTATTATGAATGGAGAAGTATCGTTGGTGTAAGACTTTTTCGAGATTATTTACCGTAACACATTCGCTGCTACTAGAATATAACGATCTACCTCTGAAAATGTATTCTGTTTTTATCAGGAATGCCTCTTTTTTAACTAATGTTCTTTTTCTAAGTACGGTGTTCACCGTTTTGTTAGTTTCTCAAATTTTTTTTTGAAACAAATAATCACGTCAGTAGCAGTGAAAGTGTTAAACTAGTTCATCAAGCAATGATCCGATTATAACATGAAAATATAAGATATAACAATAGAAGATAAGATTCGTCTACCTTGCTAATTTTGTACCGTAGCCCTTCCGTCTGTATTCTGGCTTGGTCTGCATGGAGAACATGGCCCCATAGTAAGACTGGACCATCCACGCTGCTAAACTTCCCTTAACAAAGACTCCTGCTGCTGGAAGGATTCTGATTAGCCGCAGAAAGACTTCATGACACTCCATATCGTTAGCAGGATACAGTTCATAAATTCCTTCGGCGTGTTCTGCTTTCAGCGGTTGAACTTGTATGTCAGGATCTGCGTCCTCGTCAGCTTCTTCCACGCAGTTTAGGTTGTTCGGGTCCGCGCACATGTAGACATCTCCAGCCACCCTCTCTATAGTTCCTATCCCCTCGTAAAGACGTGTCAACTCTTCCGCTAAGGCATAGTGTATGAAGTTAATGTACAAAGGCTTCGACCAATCGATCAAAACATCTTCGTTCCTCAATAATGTGAGTAGTTCCAGTCGGTCGTTAGGACAAAAGACGCCCACGCTCTCGAACAGCAAACCATGAGGCTGAAAGTCGATGAAGTGATTACGTTAAAGAAGAGATTGGTCTTCTGCCGGCGCTAAAACTAAGGGAAGTTGTGAAAGGCCTTGTCCTCGGGCGCATGAATTATTTATCATTGGGTTTTGTCGCCGAACGTTCAGATTTACTCTGCCCCGACTTTTAACGTCGTAAAATCCCATTTGAAATTTAACTTTGTCCCTTTGGAGAATTTAGGCACCTTGGTTTCAATGCGATCAAACAAATAATTACAATGGAAAATATCAAGGTTCACGCGTTTTGATTTACGAATTGGCAAATTTCAGGAAAAGACGAGAGAATTTAACGGTAACAAGTTATCGAACGCGCAAGATTGCGGACACGTTAATTAAGTAAAGAACATCGAGCGAGATAGAGTGTAGATTAGAAGAGTCACGACTGAGGTCAGGTAATGAACTGGCAAGGCTGTGAAACAAAAGATTGGCCGAAAGCCAAGCAAGTATCTGGGCCAACTTTTCTGCACCTCTACGCGATACGTTCGGAAACAAGATGAATTTGCCAAAGGCTCGTGAGATGGGTACACATTCCTTTTTCAATTTTACATTTTTTATCCGCGTGAGTATTTAATTGAATCATCGAGTACTTTGTTTCATAGAAGCGACTTTAAAATATTTTATCTTATAAATTTATGAGAGAAGATAAATTACACGGACAATGTTCGATATCTTTTTCCCTGATATACTCGAGGGAAATAAACGTAGTATGAGTGCACTGTTGCGAGATAGGATCAGTCGCGGTTAAAGTATAATTTGAAACGAATGGAGATTTATTTTATACTCACAGATAATGTCATTCCGGGGAAATGTAAGCAGATCGCGTCCTCGGGCCAGTTATTAGCTACGTAGAAATTAAAATCCCATACTCTGTCATGCATGTAGGTCAACAAAGTTTGATGGAACTGTAAAACAAAGAGGACAGTTACGTTAAAAGCTGCAAACAATCGACGAAGAGTTTGTACTCTGTTTCAAACCAGTAGTTTCCCAGCTGAGTAACCACCTTGCCAAGTAAACGGACAAAATGACAAGTAATCTTTTTGCACTGTAGCAGTTACAAAGCTGTGGATCCGCGAAGAAACAGTTGGAAATCTTTTCATCTCGCGGAAGAATTAGAAGAGTACAAGCTCTTGGGTTAGTTAAGGGGTGGATTTCTTTCCCGTAGTGAGCATTGACTAAAGGCAACGTCTGAGATGAAAAGGTGTATATTTACAGGGAAGCTGCAAGATAAAGAGTAATCTAGCCAAGGGCGACGCTCCAGACGTCGGCTTTTAAAATAAAACACGTGCTACCTCTGATACGTTCGTGTCTAAAGCATTCCCTTTTTCTTCCTCAAATATCGTAACGATTTTCAATTTTGCAAGGGGGAAAACAGTTACGATGAGTTCCATTCGTTCGACCACTTTTGCCACCAACAGACATCGAAATCGAATCATATTGCTACAAAAGACTATGGTTGCCAATAACTGTAACAGACGACCATTTAAAATTCTAGTGATATCTGTATCGATTGGAGAATATACATATTGAATGCAGATGCATCATGTGAGCTACCAGCTCCGTAACAACCTCTCGGTTGAAAGTAAGTAAATAATCGACAGTATTGCGGAACGTCGTAGTCTGTCCTAGATTTTATATAACCGTTGCATCAGACAGAATGGACGAATATCATGCACGATACACTGCGAACGTTCTAGCGATTTCACACGTCAATTTAATTTGTAATTTGAATACGACCCAGTAGTTTCACGTAGTCGCGAGTGTTTTGCCCGTTACTGCCGATATCTTTTCTATCATTTTTATTTTTATTTTTTACGTTTCATTTTTTCGTCAGGCGTATGGGATTTTAGCTTCCTTGGCCGCATGAAAGACAGGCAAATTCCCCGCATCTCGTTTTCTGAAAAAGGAACGTAAACGTGCTCGCTTTTACTTGAAATATTTTTGTGAGCACAGATGTCTTGTAATAAAATGTTTCACATGCATCGCGTGAAGTATGACCGGCGTAAATTTACATATCACTGGCTCGATCGTGAAAAGAGCCGAGAGAGATGATGCAAATAAGAAAGTTGCAGGAATTGTGCCGATTCGTTTGGTGTCTTTCGAGCGAAAATGCTTCTCTTCGCGCTCGACGTGTCGCACCTCGTATACATAAAATTAATTTTGAGAAATTGAATCTTGATATCCAGTGAAATATTAACACGTAAATTTGTTTCAGCAATCCCTTCTTATCTAATTCCCTATGTCAATTAATCTTAAAAATAAACCCACTGATAAAGTTCCTTTTTCATTCTCTCTTTAAAATTTCATTTTTATTATACACCGGCAAAAGTGAAACTAAAGAAGTTTATTTACCTTATCACGGCCTTAAAAAATCCAACGTTATTGAACAAACTTCAAATTGCTGGCGAGATAAAAGTCATGCAAGCTAATTTACCCGGTTTAGAGATAATAATAGAGTAACACGTAACATGCGTTAACGTGGCGAATAAACGAGACCTGGCAGCTTTATTATTTTTAATATATAACCGTATTTTTCCTTTTTCCTTAATGAATATACTTGCAACCAATGTATACGTGTTTCACGCTTCGTATCACAAATTCTGTTTTAACAAAAAGCAGAATATTACCGTAACAGAAATACTTCGTTATTTTATGAACAGTTGATTGATATTTCTTCAGGTCATACTAACTGTACCTATTTATATGAAAGAAAAGAAACGAAATGGTGCCATTATGTACACTGCTGTTAGTAGTAGTGTACTATAGTTATCTTACCTCATCGCCACTTGCTACCGCTGTAGACAATCTCCCCTAAGCCGAAGAGCTAATGTAAGGAAGAAAAGATGATGTATGTTGGACTTCGAGTTTCTCTCGCTTCATCCACTTGTCACGGAAACAAAAGAAGAAAGAGGCGATTGAAAAAGTGGTCCGGCGAAGCTACTCATTATCGAACCTCTTCGAGACAGGCTGTCGTTGCTCGTTAAGGATCATCATGACGCGTTGTAAGCGTGCAAGGAGCATCGATTCAAATGCGGATTCGAAAAAGCCGTACGGCATCGCGTGTGCACGTCCGGACACAACCTTGACCTTGCCTTTTCGTTGGTTGGCACAGCTTTATTCGAGGATAAATGACGTAGCCGGCATGCGCCATCGTTTCATGCTGGCCAAGCATTATAACACACAACGCGAGTACCAATGGTCATCGTTAATTCTTCCGAATCGCGCAAACTGCTAATGCGAGGCGGGCTCGCAGAATAGATGAAGAAACAACTGCGGAGAACCATTCCTTGCGATCTGAACAGAACCATCTTTTGGAATTTTGCATTCAAGAAATTAAAGACGGTGCGTCTGTATCCGGTCACGACCAAATTTTTGTATCTTTGTTAGTTAGTTTTCGAAAGATATCCATTGCGAAGAATGGTGATGCGAAGTACGCTATGAGGATTGCAAAATGATAAAACGCAATAAAACTACCTTTCGATCATCTTTTTCAAAGAAAGCCTAAACGCGAGAAGATTATGTATCGCTTGTGCCTGGCATAATACAAATGGTAAATTATAAACGTTATACGAGACGTAAGAGCTTATGATCGCAGATAAGCAATCGACGACTTTCTCGATAACATTAAACGCTTACAACATCGAATTCCGATGGAGTGTCGCAAGAACGAATCTCTGTCGATATCGCAGTGAGATTACGAGATCAACGCCGTGCGTTGATCATGGAAACGCAACCTTGGCCTTGACTCCGCTACACCTTGCACATCGGTACCGGAATTGAGGTGGCGTGGCCAGCAGTCGTAACACCGGTAGTCCCGCCAGCCGTCGACGAGCAACAAACAAAGCTCTTTTTAGATCGATAACTCTCTGGCTCGAGAGTGAAAGGCGAAAGAGAAAAAGATGGATCGATGCCGGCGGAGTCTCTCTGTAAATTCGTTCCCTCGCCGTTTTTAGCTTTAAATATTTTAACATTGCTGACACGAAATTCTTCAGGTTTACTGTATAATGCACAATTCAGTCATGATTACAAATTTCAATTACGCCTTTATTACGATATCTTAAATTACTTCGATCTATGTGCTAGGGTGTTCAGGGAAAAGTATACAGGCTGTTGCTTATTCCTACTATAGGTATTCGAGTGTTTTGAACGTCTATCGATACCTATTACTGTAGCAGTACGTGCGAAGAAAATACCGAGGTCGTAACGAATGGTTATGAGACATTTAGTATAGATATGTACTGTATTATAGATACATACTATGTGGTATCTTTTCTAGAAAGAAACTTTAAAATTACGTACAGTACTTTCTTATTTCCATTGATATTTTATAGATATGCGTATAAAATGCTACAAAAAAGGAAGAGGAAGAAGATCCTATAATCGATGCTTGAGATGAAATGTTTAACGCGAACACACTATAACGAAGAAAAGGAACGAAACGGCACGAGTAAACTTAAGGAAAAGAAACTGTACGTATAACGACGCAGCGTAACAATGAGGAACGGAACGTGATACTCGAGGAGAATGAACGGAAAGAAAACACCAAAATCAAGAAGATGAACTGAGATGCCGATTACGCTTGAACGATAAGACTGATAATACAGATGATACTGATATCGCTGAAGGTGGTCTCTCCGGTTCGCCGGGTATATCGATCGTGGTTGTGATGTCATAACGACGTCGGCCGAATGAATTCGGTGGAGATCGGCTTCAAGACTTTCGACACCCGAGATTCGGTGTACGGTGCGTAACCTGCCGATTTGTCAGGCCACTACATGCGGCGAACGTTGCTGCAACAGCGTGCGTAGAAGGCAGTTTATAAGCCGAGATAGCATCATAAATGACCGATAACGGTGATCGATATTATCGTTAAAAATATTTTTATAATTTTAAAAAGTAACTTTTTTTCCATACGTTTTCCATTTTATACGTTTCTTTGTCATCGATCAAATGGATATTGAATACAGTTCCCTGACTGTGTAGGAGATTAGCATTCATGAGATACTAATGTATGCATGGGGACGCGATCTGTTTCACAGAAGTACTTCATCGATAAGTACAACGTCGAGCGATTTGAAATTTATAATCTACATTAGATATCGAAATTTATTAAAAATAGCGCATGTCCTGAAACATTTGAGTGGCTGTGCGTAGTGAACTTCTTATCGCGATGTTAAAATGAGCTATGGTACAGTCGTTCAAAAAATATCACCTTTATACACATGGCTGAACGTGGCGAACGCACGGCGATGGTGATGAACACGAGGACACGTTTTAACATCGCGTAATCGGTGCACACGCGATTGATCTATCGAAACGTGTCGTCAGAAAAGAGATTTCAGCCTTGGTTTGGTATCATACGTTAATACGTGCCTAGCTTTCTATGTACCACTTAGAAAAAATATCACGCCGCGTTGCTCGCGCCACTTTACGACCCTGCGTGCAAATATCCCGGCGAGAATATCGCCGTTGCACAAAGCGACCTGTACACGGTTACGACCTTGACACTAACCTAGCACAACGGCCGACCACTTATACCGGGTTACGGCGGAAATACTACGCAAGGATCTCTTCCTTTACACCGGTAATCTCATCCTGTCGATCCTCGCCCCCTCTTCCCTCGGGAGTGCTGCGGATATCCTCCCCCTATCGCCCGGCCAATTTTCTCCCAACTCCACGACAGATTCTGTGTCCCTATTTCTTCTTCTCACTGTACATTTATCTCAAATATTGTTTCTTTCTTTCACTCGTCCTTTCTTTGATCATTTTTTAAGTTTATCCTAATCCTCCACGAGATCGTTTATGCGACCCGAGATGCGACGTTTTATTCGTGCATTTCTTCAAAGCGAATTTTTCTCTTTTCCGAAGAACCTTTCGATTCTTGGGTCCTGCGAGGATCTATTTGTCTAATTATCATAAATCTCGGACACCAGGGACGCTATCCCGTACCACATTATCTGACATGTAACATCGAATAATAATCGACGGGCTAAAGATCGCGCTGCTGTAAGTCAAGATCGTAAGGATTTCTTATTTCAATTCTTAAATGTACCATCCGTTTAGTTCCACATTTAATTAAGTTAAACATTTATTCTCTGTCGATATGTTTTCAAGACTCGAAGCAATATAGCGAACTTTTTATAATAATAAATACAAATCGTTAAGAGCCTGTATAGTAAATGGGGAAGAAAAATTAGGCCTGGGTAGAAAGGATGCAGCTTGTTCACGGAAGATGCGAATACATGTATAGTGAAAGTTAAAATCATAAAAAGTGACGAAGGTTAGATCAACTTGAGGTCTATTTTGGAACGTCTTCGAGCCGATCGTGTTCCAAGTTTAGGATAGAAAGCTAACGTGAACGTCTTCCAAGGACTTCAGGCTGCGGAGCGATAATTTAAAGGTGGCAAGCGCGTGCAGGTATTGGCCTTCGTTCGCACTAAATTCCTTGTGGGTTGTTTTATCGCGTCGCAGTGAATTCCAAGGACCTTAACCTTGCGATATTAATCGCGTGGTGCATTCAGCGCGCGTAGATTTACGTGTCACCTTTTCTACAGCAGCGTAGATCTATGTGTTCACCTAGCCTGCATTTCTAACCAAATTCAAGGTCTCGTCTGGCACTCGTAGCGTGATTTAGAATCGCGTTTTTGAGCAGAAGATGACGCGAAGCTCTTAATTAAATTTTCGTCCGCAAAAATTGGCCCGCGAATCTCGTAAATCAGCCGCCTTTCACGTATTCGCATTAATGCCGCAAAAAAATATAGTAATTTCCAGAGAACCACTGTAATTATGCGAGCGTTGGAATAATTTATTCGGAACCGGTTATTTTGTTTTTCGAAATGTAAACGCGCTCGAGATCGATCGCTGGAATTATTATTAGTCGAAAACACGGCATCCGACAGGCACGGGGAATATTTTCAAGCAAGGGAAACCTAATTTGCACGTGTAACGAAACGAATTAAGTTTTTCCGTAGGGCACGTAATTTCTGATTCATTGGTTTTTGCATGAGAAAAGGTACCATTAATTACGGAGAAATTTAACTTATACAGCATTCAACCGTAAAACCCTATTCCATTCTCTTCAGAATTTGCATGTTCTATCTATTTCTTCATTTTTTAACATATATTCGAAATGTCTCGTGTCTTTTATCTTCTGAGCAAAAAGACTGTTACGAAATAACGATTAAATATCTGAAATTGAACGAAGACAAGTAAATATGGTACGAAGAAAATGAAATAGTAGCCGTGATATACAAATAGAAGACGGTAGTATTTGAAATGGGTAATTTCAGTAATCCATAATAGAAACTCTAAGGGAAAGACAAATTACAAACTCTAGTGGTCTTGCCAGGATTTCCTGAATTTTTTTGCGTAAACGTGAGCCGAGCAAATTCAAAGGGAAATTGCACGCACCTTTAAGGATTCGGGCAGATAGCCAGCAAGGAAGTCCAAGAGTCGAGGCAGCTCTTCCTCGGTGAGCAGACGAAAGTTCCGGCCTCGTTCCATCGCTTCGGGGCACTCCATGCTGAAACTAATTACCAAGAGATGATTGTGTAAGTGGCACGAACTTTCGAACCTCAGTCGGCCTCCGTCGGCCATAAAACACGTGACTCTATGTCCCTGTTCATAACATGTTCAATGATATTGCTTCCTCTTCCATTGAATTTCTAAAAACTTTCTTGTAATGGTTTATTCCGTAAATTTCCCTTTTTATACTCGACTGTTTATTCTGATCTTTATGTCGTATGAACGAAAATTGTGAGATAGAGTGTCCTCGGAACGACCCTATACAACTGTAAAGCGATCTTTAACGATCTCTAAAATAACTTTCCTGTGACTTCGGATAATCTTCGAACCCGTGACTTCGCATGATTTGACATTAACGCGACCTTAACAACGAACGACGTTCGTTTAAGACACGACATTGATTCCAATGTTGAATAATTAAAAAAATGACAAGGAACGTCAAACATTATTAGTTGCGGTCTTATTTCCGATGAATCGTATAATTTGCAACGATCGGTCTCCAATTACTCATTTGCAACAATGACTCGACAGTTGATCGAACGTTTTAATTTTTCAGCAATAATAATCGAAGAAACATGGAAACATCGTAAAGATGAAAAAGAAATACATAAATTGACCTGCGATTAGCGAGCATTAAAACCACGAAACCTTATTTCCATGCTCGTTCACAGATGTTTATCGATGGACGGTGATTACATAATTACAGGTACTTTTGAACTTTCAAATGTTAGAGAGCCAACACTTTCTGTGCATAGTCAAGGTCTGACTTTGGTTTATCGTGGCAAGCAGAATGTGTCCACGTGCTACACACATCCATCATCGCCTGCGCTAATTGTTTCAACCTTCCAACCTTATTTCGCATGAGAGAGAGAGAGAGAGAGAGACGGAAATAGACAGAAAATTATAAATGAAAATTTAATTGGATAATTACAAAGATGACGAACACACTATGAAGACCAGCACATTCCTTTCAAGGGTTTTATACATTTTTACAGACTTTTGTGGAGCACAGAATTTGTCAAAAACTCAGGCCCGAAAGCAATAGATATTTTTGAGTTAAATACGTATTTAGGGCATTCAGAAAAAGAAAACGTCGGATTTTCGAAAACGGATTTCTAAAAGATTTTCTGGATGATACTAATTTAGCTTCTAAGAATTGCAAAACAATTCCAAAAAGATAAGAATTGAATATTTCTAAGAGATCAAAATTTAAGATATTCGGTGCTCGAGAACTTTAGTGATTTCAAAGGTTAAAGAATTACGTGAAATATAGAACAACTAAGGATGACTTAATCTTTTGTCTATATACATAGTGGATGAAGCTAAAGCACATTATCTTTCAAATATCGATAGCGTGTGTTTGTAACAACCTTATCTAACCCTGTACTATCAACAAAGTCGTCGATGAATAAAATATAATCTCTGTGCTCTTCGTCATTAGCTGAGAATTAGGGGATCCCCGATGCCATTTTAACAATGCAATACATTATGGCACTATAACAAGAGAATAACGTTAATCGAAATTAAGATAAACGATCTCTCTCTTTAAAAAGGGATCTTGCTTTTCTTTGCAGGCGATTTATTTTATCAGCGAGAAATTACAGAAGCCATGAAATTTAGCGTTAATAGAATGAACGTTTAGTATTTTAACTCACTTTTGTCAGTAGATAAATGAACTGTTGTTGACAAATTAATTGTACCGTGAAAATACTTTACGCAGGATATCAAAGTACACTGAATTTATTAAAAGCAAACTATTAAACTTGCTGACCGCGATGTAGCCTTTATCGTGAAAGATTAATTGCTGTAATCGATGGACCGAAAACACATATGGACAATATCGATTAGCCGCATGTATAAACATAAGGTAGTATATCGGAAAATTGAACGAAAACATTGAATTTTTATTGAGTTCTATGTCTTATACAAACAAACTCGTTGTTATCAATAAATTAATTTCGGAATAAATTCATTTTGCTGGATACCCTTGTCCCCGAATAAATCGGTTAAAGTGTAAAACAGCGTAACTTTCGATATCACGGACGCCATTACAATTAATACGAATATTTATTTTGCAACATTATATCAAGCATACTTTTAACAGTACGATGATTTAATTAAATCGGGCGATTAAACGAGTTTTTCAGCATAGGATAACGATATGTGTGAAGAAAGAAGGTAATATCACTGAAAGAAGTAAGTATAGACACAGGGAAATCCAGCAAGATGTAATAGGATTGTCCCTCATGACCCATAAAATCCCGAGAGCACTGAAAAGAATAATTCTTTTGAACTCGCCCACCTATTTTATTTCTCGTTTCCTCCAAAGAGCGAATATTTTTGATTTAGATATTTCGTCAGACGTATTCTTACCAATTTATTACCGTAACTTACCCCTTGCCGCATGTCTGCGTAATTGCTTCCCTATTTTCACAGTGAAATAGAACAGGCATCGTCCAAATCTAGTTGATTCAACGGCACCGTATTTCGAAATCGGTGGAAGAAACATTTTTAATCAACCACAGAAATAAGAATGACAAAGAAAATGATAAATGAAGAACAAACATCGAGACGTGGCACGTTCACAGCATCCCAAGCTGCTTACGATGAGTCTTCACTTACTGGTAAGTAATCAACGATTATATACGTGCCTATTTGCAGGTTCTTCTCTGCGGAGAATTACACCGGTGTCACGATAATGCCACAACAGGAAGCACTATGTAATCGGAGCCGCTTAACGCGCAACAAATAAGCTCCCAGAGGCGCACTACCGCCAAAAGATCGTTTGTAGGTGTCATTCGCAATAATACCAATTTATCGCGTTTACGTAATTATTACAAGAAAAAAAAAACACTATCATTAGATTCGTTCGATTTACCTGAATGAATCGCGTGAGCCTTGTTCCAGCAAGACGAAGAAGAATCACCGCGATCGACGGATGTTCGATTGTCGAAAGAAAGGAGAATTACGCGACGTAAGATCGGCCGGAGGTGAGAATGGCTGCGGGCTGTTGTCAAGGGGTAGTTCCAACGGAGGCACCTGCCCTCGCCGCCCCCTGAACCCGCACTGCCGCCCCTGGGTCACCGTTACCCTCCTTGCACCGACCACCGCCGTGCTGCTCCTAGCGCAGGCGCTCTTTCATTTCAAAGACGTATCACTCCCTCTCGGTACCCAGCACTGCGCAATTTCGGATTCAATCTACCATAGGGATTCTTAATCGAATTTTTGTAAATTATTTGGTTCAGGAAAATTTAATCGATGTAGTAGTTCTGACTACAACAGAATATATAAAAATATTATATTGTATTGAATATCATATTGGATGACGAGGAGAGAATTATTTTTTATTGAGCATACATAAATATAGCGTTAATCTAGGCAAACGTTACAATCAGAAATATTAGTTTATATTGTGCAAGTGCGACAATTGTAATGTACCATAATGAACATAGAAAGGAGTGAGATATACCTTGTACATGGAAATCGATATTTTTACAAAGATATCATCGATATGTAGTTATGTTTCTCAAGCTGTACTTTCTTATTATACTTAGAGAAATTGTCTCTTCCATTCATTTCCTCGATCCTTCATATATACATATACGTATATATAAAGCTTGTAACCCTTTGAGCACAGCACTTCACTCGAGATTGCTGATGCAATACGCTCAGGTCTTTAAACACATAATCGCTTTATGTTACACGATGTTACGAACTGGAGAAACATTCATGAAATGAATAAGCATAGATCAATCGAAGTATTCGTGTTTGCTTCTTTATTGACAGTTTATTAATTCTTATGACGAAAACATATACATATATCTATTTTCGATACTCCATTATTTTCCATTCCTATTAATTTCAGTTTTATGTACGATAGTGATATAAATGTAAATAAAAAATATTGCAATGGAATATTTGTTTAGAAAATTTTAAGCATTATTATTGCGTTTGTGATGAACCCTCGCCATTGTACGGTACTGCGTCAAACGTCGTGGCGCAGAAAAGCACAGCTTCCACTTCTCTTCATTTTCGCAGATCGATCCGACCGACTGACAAACGTAATCGAAAATCTCGAGGTTAAAGTTGCCTATGCCAGTGGTGTGCGTAAGGAAAGTCTAGACGTAAATTACTTAAGTTTCATGTGACAAATTCCTTCACAAGTGTGTCTTTTATAACGAATCAGCAATGTTGTTTCATAAAAATTTGTAAGGAAAATACCAATCTAGCCCTCTCAACTTGTGAAAGAGCGAGCAACAATGGTCATATACAATTTTATCCATTCATTTGCATAACTATTGAATCTTGGATAATTTAACCAAGTATTTTAAGAGACTATAGAATCTCTTATATCGATATAAAGAGTGTCAAAAAAGTAGCGAACTTTTCAGAATTTAGTTCATTCGTTAGAAGAATATGCTGTTAAAAAGATTTATTAAAGTGAACTCGCGGCATGATCTTTTCGTTCAGAAGATCGTGCAACCTTATCTTTATCGATAGGAAAGTGGATGAAGAAGAAAATAATTACATATTTTCAACACGAGCATAAGTGTGCAATTGTTAATTGATATGTGGACGAGCTGGTTTGGCACAGGTAGTTTCTATTTCTTGATTTCATTTTTAGTTCTTGATACTAAAGTATTATTATAAATTGTTCAAACCAGAGCCTTCATCTTTATTCATTAATACTCGGTGATAGATAAATCAAGTATTTAAATATTCCCTCGGTATCTAGTCATTCCTTCTTTTAACAGACGCGCATGCGTCTTGAACTTAACGCGCGTTATCTAATATTGATAGACACATAACCTACAAGAGCTTGTTTTTAGTTGTTTCTACGAATATAACGAATGAAAAATTGATTATTTTCTAAATTGTTTTCGATGGCATGTGTTAATTAAGAATTAAGTAAGTACAGCGAGTTATTGATAAATTATAGAATATATGTGGATATAAAAGAGGTTAAAATGTTTACTACTCTAAGCCCAATTGATGTATTATATTTGTGTAGTATGGATATAAATAACTAAGTAATAATGTAAATGGTACTTATAAGTATTATATGCTAATAGTTTATATTTAAAAAAAAGATTTTTAATAAAAATTATTATAAATTAAATTGTCAAAAATAATTGAAACACGCTATTTATCTACACAAGATAAGTTTATTTGTGTGCAAGTGTATGATATAATACAGAAATTAATTTAATTTTGTTTACATAGACACTAATAATTTGGATATTGTAAAAATACGTAATTTTTTAAAAGATAGTTACACATGAAAAAAAATGCAATGTGTTTTATCCGTTTTTACAGATTATATTAACAAAGTGAGTATGTCAAGAAGAAAACCTGGCAGCGGTGACAGACAATTCAACAACGTGGATTATACACAGCTTACAGAAACTGACAATGGCTTTGTTGATTCACAGGTCAGATATCATCCTTTATGTATATTTTAAATACTCTTCTACTTCAAAATAACATAAATACATTAATTAAAGTCGATCAAAATGTTATGTAATTAAATTAAAAATAATTCAAAGACAAATACTAATGATTAATTACATTTGTCTCTAACAGTTTGTGAATCCACCTGTGAAAATACCATGGAAAGCCATTATGTTAGCTGCTCTTCTTTTTGTTGGAGGTACTATTATGCTCATCATGGGTAGTCTAATTGTAAGTGGACATATTGATTCAAAGGTAAGATATTTTAAATACCTTTTTTAAATATTTTTAACCCAAAAATATATAATACAGTTACTATTACATTTTATCATATCTAAGAAGAATATTCTATTCATTTTACTTGTAGCTGTATTATTTGTAATGACAATTTCACTATAAAGTAATGTACGTAGTGTGTATTTAATAATTACTTTATCTTTTACAGTATTCAGATCGTATGTGGCCAGTTATTATTTTAGGAATTCTAATGTTTATACCAGGTGCTTATCATATGAGGGTAGCTATTTTAGCTTATCAAAAGGTACCAGGTTATTCATTTGATGATATTCCAGAGTTTGATTAATGGACTATAACTTTTTTACTAAGTATTAGTTGAAAGGTCGAACATCGTTATTAATATATTAAATATTTAATTTACATCAAACTGTTTTATATAAATTGTAGATATATGTTTTTCTTGAAATATATATGTAAGTATTTACACCTAATATGACAATACAATTTGGTGTTGTACTTAAGTGTCCATTTTATGCAAGTATTGGATTTAATCTTAATTTAATTTAATTTTAAAACATATGACAATTATTCAGGATATCAAAAGTTTAATTGTCAGTATTACAACTACAATACATGTTATTTTTGTATAGCTGTAGTATACTTTCAAAAAGAACACAAATTCACATGTACATATTCTACCATTGTGTAATTACATAATACCAATAATCTGTGCAGTTTTATTGTACAATCTACCAAAACATAGTCAATTTAAAAATAACAAAGTCATTTTTTAATTTGTAATAACTTACGTATAAAACAATTCTAATGAAAATTAAAACAATAATCAATTTCCATAAACGAAATAGCTTAGAAAAAATGTAAAGAAATATTAATCCAAAGAGTTACCCATTTTGATAAGAAGTAGAATCTTGTTTTCATTACTTTTCTACCTTATCCTTTAAGTAACAAGATACTTTTCTTAGTTAATTTACATATTTTATCTAATCTCTTTTTTGCTATTAAAATGGGTGGATTAAATTGACTTTTCAATATATTTTTCATTAAAATTTTGCTTTTTTCAATCCTTCCAGATTAGTCTTTTCTTTTACCAATAAATTTCTTATTTAAAGCGATATTTTGTAAAGAATTAAAGTTCATTTATAAAATTGGTAAATTTCCGTAGTGAATATTATAGTAGATATAACTTGCTTCAAAATTAAGATATATATTGAATTCTCTTGGGTTAATATTACCGAGTCCATGTCCAACATGCAATAAAAATTGTATCATTGAATCCAATATTGCAAGATACATTTCTTCTTTTGTCCAATTGGTATTAGGTTGTTCGGAAAGTTTCTTTCGTTTTATAAGGAAATAATAGAAGCACAATGTTTTTTGTTTTATATCAGTTTATTAAATTATACACGAACATAATAATAGAAATATAACGAAATGGATCATATCTAATTCAATAAAATAATATAAAACAAAAATTGTTGTTCATCTATTATCACCTTATGAAACGAAAGAAACTTTTCGGACAATCTAATATTTATATTAAAATGTATCATTGGAAACAACTGATCTCAAAAACTAATGAAGATAATATATGTATTGATATAAATATTTCTTATGAATAAATTTTAATTTTATTTTTTTAAATATAAAAATGCACTAATACGTATCTGTTCTACCTGTATTCTAGAATATATTCCTAATCCAACTGCAGTGTGATGAAACATTTTGACAAATCGATATCAGTATCAAATAGCTTAGCAATTAATGCACGATATGTAACAGTGTTTAGTGTAAGATCGTAACGATTAATCACTCTTACAATACGCACAATAAAATGGTCATCTTTTTCTAACAGAAGCACTGGTATTAGTTTATTTACGAAATTCGTAAGATCTAAAAAGGATAGTAAAAATTAAAAGTTTATACTTGTTACATATTTGTATAACCAATACACTTCATCTTACCTAATTTTGGATCAAAATTGCTATATTGGTTCTGAACTAGAAATTGCAGAAGAAAATAAGCATATACTGGAAATTTTCTTACAAAATACATCTAATAAAATGGTCATTATTTTTACTTTAAGAAAGATACCTTTTACAATACACAGTAATTTCTACTTACAAAGATCAGTATACATAATACTAGTTTCTGAAAAGAGTAAGCTATATGAAAATGACTATAATTAATTATAATTGTTATTTTAAATATCATCTCCAACATATTAAAGAACTCTTAACTCATGTCTAAGTAACAAAAAAGCTTCTATAGGTTGTTGATTTGTTAAGTATATTTCAACAAAGAGCATAATAGTTACAGCATTAATCTTACAGAAATAAATTTGTGATTTTACCATACTATAAAGCATATTTACCAATATCAAACAATATTTGGTAACATACAGTGGTCACTCTAGTTTGGACTAGGTAAGGTGCGTAAAAAATAAAATATATTTAGAAAAATTTTTGAATAAATATTAACATTTAATTGTGTATCTTTATTTTATTTATAATAATAATAATAGTCACATATTGGTTTTTGCCTATTGTGATCTTATCTCAATAAATACAAAGATTTTTCTTATTTTATACTCCTATATTCTAATCATCCTTAAGTCATTTAAGTAAATCTTTATTTTATTATAGTAAATTATGATAGAAGTGACCAAGTTCATACAAATTTAGCATTTACGATTTAAAATAATATAACACGTAAATTTTATACTACAACTTGAGAATTAGCTAATAACATTTTATGTAATCAATAAAAACTTATCTGATTATTTTTGTCAGATTTAAACAACAAAAAATATATATATACATATATATATTCACTATTTTAGTTTATAAGTATAAAACTTAATTTAAAAGTATAAAATATGTATACATAGAAATATATGTATGCCCAAACATAAAAAAGAAATAACATAAATAAACACCCAAGAATAACTATACAGGGAATTCAAAAAAGACCGTTCAATATTTATATGATACATAAGCATTATGCTAGTACTAAGTCATTTATCATAATGATAATATGTGTTTACTAAGGCTCATTTATTCAGTATGCTGTGTATACAAATATTAAATGGTTTTTTTGGACACTGTATAAATTATGTTTGTGACAACAGCAAATATGTAAAACAAGAAATTTTATTTTTTTATTTACCTATTATATAATTTTAAAGAATAATTTTCATCTTGTACATTATCACTGTTATCTTGTTCATTTCTCTCCTTGTGTCCTTCTCAAATATATTTATATGTTCATTTGTCTCTAATAATCTCTCTGATTCATTTACCGTAGAACATGAATCTGGTGATCCAATGCCTTGATCATATTCAGATAATATATCTTCTTTTATTCCTTGAATTTTATTTTTATTCTTAATCAATTTTTTAAAGGATGACAGTATATTGTAATTTATTTTACAATCTAGTTTATGAATAATATTAAAATTTACTTCCTCAGTATGTGATTGTGTGCTTATATGTTCTTGTACAATAATTTCTATAATTTCTGGATTCAGATGTCCTATCTTAAGCAATAAATTTTTCAATGTAATCCAATATTCACCAGGCATAATATATTCTTTCAATATTTTTGAAACCCAATTTATGAATTCAAAGTCATTATTATTCACAATGGTTCATAGCGTATCATATTTTTAATAGTATTGGTTAAAACTTTTAACTCGTATAATTTTGTAACTATTTTTAATATATAACGGTTATATTATATAATATATAATATATAAGATTCATTTTCCTCTGATGGTACACAACTTCTACTGAACTTTCTTTTTTTGGGAGTATTATTAGTACATTCTGGTTAGTACTGTTACATTTTTGACTTAATAAATCTTTGCTCTTATATGAATTCTTATTTGGAGTATGTATTATATTATTTCCCTCTTCAACAAGGTTTTTATTGTTACAGTCTGAATTGTAATTTTCATTATATTTATCTATTTTTAAATTTTGATCTAATTCTGATAGCTAGTACATCTGTCTTCTTTTTATTCGTATTTTGTCTATAATTGATTTAGTATGTTTTTTCCATGTAAGTTGTGTGTTTAAGTGGAGTCCTAGGTATTTAACTTGCCTTGTTTATGTTATGTGAGTGCCATTCAATTGAATGTAATATGCTTGAATTTACTGGGGTTTGCTTTTATTTGTTTATCTTGTAGCTATTTTTCTATTTTTGTGGTGTGCCCTTGTTGTAATGTGACTGCTGTTTCTGGATTAGTGTGCCTAACTTGAATAAATATATCAATCGAAGTTAGAAGTTACGTGTGTAGACGAACATTAGGACAACTGAGGTTACAAAGTCAAAAAGTACAATGAATATTTACATATATTATAAGTTCGTCGTTTCAGAGCCATTTGAAGACTTAAGTGCCCATTTTTTTCTTACAACACAACTTATTCACCTTCACCTACTACATTTTTATACCAACTAGAAGTACGAGGAGGCACGCACAAATTACCATAAGTTACGAACATGCCTGTTATCAGTTAAGAAGATTAAAAAGTACAGAATTATTCGAATAATTAATTCCAACAAGAAGTGTTTATATTAACAGTTATACTGTGAATAATTAGTACATGAATTTTAGAAAGAAAGCTTCCTTGATTCTTTCATAAATTGATGACATTAAATTCAAAAACTTATTACAAAGAATGCAAATAATATTATACAAATCTTTCACATAAATAAATTACAAGTACAATTAAATGTAGGCTATGTTAAATTAAAAAGAAACAGATATTTTTAATTATATAAAAAATATACGTTTCTTTCAACTATGGCAGTAATATAATTTTTAAAGCTTAATAAAAACAGCGCTTACTTCATACTACTACAGTTGTTACAATCGAAGATACTGAGAACAATAGTCAACGCCCCATGACATGTTCGAAACGAGGATATATGCAGACTTAAATATACCAACGGTCGAGGAAGAAATCGGCAGGTACGCAGAAAGATACAAGCGAATAACGGCAACATCCAAACTAGTTGGCTGCTGAAGCCAGCAAAACTCTCATAGAAAAAAAGACTAAAAAGAAAATACCCAGCTGTCCTCGCTAAAGAAATAAAATAATCAAACTCGAAAATGGTATCTCGCTGTGAATAGCCATACACATGTTATTTAGCAATTAAGTTAGAAAAATTTACCAAATGTCCAGCTCGACAAATTGTAAAGTACAAATTAAATAATAAAATAAAATAAAATTTCATATTAACTATACACAATGTATTTCAATCCATGTATTACAAATGAAACGCTTAAAATTTATCCGACTTCCCGCGTTTACATACATGTATATATACAAAAATTCTTGAAATAAGACCCCGCCGCGCGAAACGCGCAAACGAATTATTATGTCAACCACCGATTGGAAAGTTGCATTTCAATAAAAAAAAAACAATTGTGCATGTTTCTAGCAATTGTAACCAACCTGAATGAAGGATTGTTCACGATATTTTTCCTAGAAAGCAGGTATACCTCTCTAAAATATGCTTAAGGGTCTGGAAACACAATACATTTTGCTGTCTCTACAGCGTATCTGAAGAGAATCAATGGAGTGGTGTGCTCATAAGCTATTTCATTTGCCAAACACGTGCTAAATGCACCTTGTAGAACCCTGTAGAAGTGCACCTGTGACAGCGACCATATCCAAATCCACGTCATTCCTCACTACCTGACGATGAATCTTTAGACCGTGACCTTACCTTTGCACACAGCCCAACACCAAATTTTCCCCATCACGTAGGGCACTCAGGATCCTCTCCGTGCTCCTCAACTTCGACAAACTCGACATATAAAACTGCGTCATTCGACCACAAGACTTGTCTTGGGTACAGTCTTGGCCGCGATTTGAACAACTATTTTAATACTTTGTAACTTCATTGTAATATTGTATTTAACCACTTTTGTGAATAAAAGCATATAAAAATATAAAATGACAGTCAAGTTAAGCTATTGCTCAGCTCTTCCTTTTTTATCATGAATTTTACGTGACAAAGTCTACGACCAAATATAATTTTATGATCATCATTATTTAATATTTTTTTTTATCTCCATACTTTTTAACTGTGGAGATATTTGACAGATTAGTCACTCGACATAAAAGTTATATTCAATCGTTAGCTTTAACTTTATAGAAACTGTTATTTCCCGTTAGGTATTTACGTTTATTTTCCACGTTCACTTTCCACGTTTACTTTTCACATTTAATTTTACAATACAAAGGGCAAGAGGAAAGATCTAGCCAAGAAAGTAATGCCAAAGCTATTTAAAATTGGGAAAAAATATCTAAGTTTCGAGAGAATATTTTTCTGAAAAAAAATCCACTAACGGATGTCACGCACATTATTATTAAAAAAATAGTACCCGAAGAATACAGCAGTCTTTCCATGGAAAAACGACATTGATTGCTATGTGTACAAACTTATAAAACGATGTGCAAAAATCAATCAGTCTATACTTGAGGTTGGTAAACGGTATTATCCAAATTGTTAAAAGCCATTTGTTCATCGATCCAATCACGCGCTGAGGCAACATTGGCATAAACACCTGGAGTTCCACCTTCCGCGCAACCGATTCCCCATGCTACAATACCTGCTTGCAAATACGTACTAGGATTACTCTTCATGGGGCATACAAGAGGACCTCCTCCATCACCCTAAAAGAAAATTTTATACTCTATAATACATGATATACGATTTACGTGATACTACATGATAATACATGACAATAAAGCTATAATGGATTTGACAACTGATTGTAAGATCTATGTATAATAATTAATTTACTTTGCATGTATCTTTCCCAGGCTCTCCACCAGCGCACATAAAGGTTTCGTGAAGACGGAAGTATTTTCCTAATCTAGTTTCTCGAAGCTTGTTCTGGCATTCACTATGAGGCACTGTCGGTAATTCTACTTTCTTCAAGATTACCTGATAGTGTCCCTCCTTACCTATACAACAAACGTTCCAATTAGAAGTCCGAGAATTTTTAGAATAACATTGAATAGATCTATTCAAATTGATAGATTAGAGACACGCTGGTTCGGTTGGTTGGGCACGAATTTATAACCGGAAAATCCTCGATTCTCAAATCCCGATTGAGTTTCGTAATTGTATTGTGTTTATATCAGCGCGCTTTCTAGTGGTTCGAAATCTACGTAAAACTGTAGGCGCTCGCCTGGAGATCTTTACCAAAGATGTCTCTGCCCCAGCCACTAGCGAAACACCGAGAATTATCGAACACAGCATTTCGTTCTGGCAGGCAAACGAGATCCACGTTGTCCACGAGGTTCACCGGCTCAGACAAGATCAAAATGGCGAAATCATAAAATAGAGTTCCGGCTTTATAATTTTGGTGAACGATCACTTTTTCTACTTTACGATCTTGATGAGGATATATTTCGTCCTTGGTTTGCGTGTCCCATTCTCCAGCACGAACTTTCAACTCAGATGGTTGTTTTCTATTGGAAAATTATAAGTGTTTAGTTACAAAATGCCAGGTGAATCGATGTCAATTATAATATTTAGAAGGACTAGATTATTTACCCTTGCACACAGTGGGCGGCTGTTAAAACAGCCAGCTTGTGAATCAAGGAACCTCCGCATTGATAAAGGTTCACTTTCTCATTTCCGATCATTTCTTCCTTCAATATAGCCACCATCCACGGGAACTCGCCAAATTGCGCTTCGTTATCTTTGTCGCCGGTAATTCTGAAACCAACGCCGTTGGGGTGTCTTTGCCCGCAACCTTTCCTCGTGATTGGCGGGGGCGTAATTATTTCGTTGGGATTAGTCCTGTCTGGTGGCTTACAACAGACTTCCAGGTAGTTCGCGCATTTGCCCCATGAGGCTCTGTATCGTTAACATTGTGTACATTGTTGAGGTTGCATTTCCATAAATCAATATTATAACGAAGATACAAAAACATAAGATGTAATTTATACAATGACACTATAAAGATTCAAATGTAAAAATTTCTGGCTAGACAAATTTCTCACTTCATATTTCAAAAGCCACATCAAAAGAATTTTAACTGTAATACTGGTTAGAGTGGTTGACGATATTGCTTTTATTACATAAAGTGAAAAATCTATCTGGAGTAAATCCAAAGATAGTCTCATACGGCGTGCACATTCGATTCAATGAGAATTAACGCTCACACGAACAAGTAATAAACAAACCTGACACCCACATATTTTGTTAGACAAAGAATCATCGTACATGCAAAATCAGCTTTGCTGTGTATTTATTCATACTCAATAAATATACCTATATGTTCATAACATAGATACAATTAATCCAATATTACTTACAATCGTGCACTACTTCTCCCAATAACAGTGCTAACACTTGCCACTTTGAGACTAATCTTTAGAACTCACCCCATATAGCTAGTCTCATCATCGAAGCCGAACCTGATATCAATGATTGTTTCTCCGTTGTCTGAAATGGTGCCGTTTTGACATAGATAATACGGTACGCATTCACAGTCTTCTTGTGGTTGTTTCGGCTTGTTATCTGTACCCAAAATAGTCGCCGCTGTAGTGGAGGTTGGTTGTTGATTAAATACGTCCGATATTAAAGCATTCAACTCAGCGTCCGCCATAGGGGCCTGAGTTGAAGAATTTGTTCCAGATAAGCTCGCTATCAAGGAATCCAATCCACCATCGTTTTGGGGGGCTGATACAACCAAAGAAAAACTGGACACAGCCAGTGTCAATAGTATTCCCCACATTGCTGTGTTGAAAGTTCTGAAACAGAATTATTCCATAGATTAGAGTGGATCTTTACAATCTCAAGAGCATGAGGTGCAACGGCTCTTGAGGCTTTGAGTTCTTGAGATGGTATAAGTAGGGACTATCGGTTAAGAGGATGTTAACCAGACCTTTCTCGGGTTTGGGATAAACCCTTGGCGTGATTTGTCAAGCCTCGAGCGGATAGATTAAATAATTTACTTGATTGGTCGATGAATGTTTTTCGAATGAAGATTCGATTCGATTCGATGCAAGAAAATAATCTTACCGTTCTCGATGCAATACAATATTTTTATGAAGAAAACACGTTAATCTAGTTACACCAGTCTCGCAAGAAAAAAGAAAATGCGATTGGTTCATCGATAGTTTGCACATATCTGAATGTCCACAAAAGAACAAGATCAATACTCAAATGGATGCCCCAAAGTAAATATCTACGAGCATCGCAAGAGATTATAGGCTGACTACGGTAGTCTCATTTTGTTTTGCATATAAATAAGAATGACTTCACGAAGATAAAACCGGTATGACGCGACGATATCCCTCCCCTCCTCTCCCCCTCCCCTTTAGATACACAAAAATAGGGGAAGCGTTTCGAAAAATTGACCGTAAGGTAAGCTCGAGGCGTTCAATCATTAACATTGACCATTATTCGTCTTTTATGCAGTTTCATACTAATTTCTTCTAACGCTTTCAAAACATATACACAGGATAATCGTTCATAGTTGACATTAGCGTCCAACGTAAAATAATTTATCTTCATTACACTAGTCGACGAGACAGATGATCAACTATGTTGATAAATGTAATTGTCGTTTACCTTGATAAAAAAAATACATTTGATATTCAGGGAAATATTCAACATGAGGAGACTATAGAAATCCGGAGAAGTTCACGGTCTGACGAATAATAATTTGTTGGTTTCGCAATCTAACCGCAATCATTGAAATTAAGGCAAGAGATTCAAGGTTTCCTAGAAAAAGTAATTATCGTTTCACTGCGTAACCAAACGTAAATCAACATTTGACTGTAAACTTCGTCATGGGTGGCTGAACGCGATTAATTGTCCAGCATATTACGCAATGTTTATAAATAATCCGTGAATTTTAAATAAGCAACATTTTCCTGTTCGAAATTTCCATGATTTATCGCGTTAGCTCAAAAGAGATGTAAATAAAATCGTTAAAGCGAAAAATCGTAGAAACATGCAGTCAGATGCCAAGAACTAAATGTAAAACTTAACAAATCATCGTTTTAATGGGAAATTATTATGTAAGCATCTGCCCCCGTATTCGTGTCAGATCGGCTATTCATGACACTGACCTTTTTCTTAATCTACTTGACACTATTATATGGAACCGGTTGACCATCCGATCGAAACATCCACATTCTCGAACTGAAATATTCTTTCACTCTTTTACGTCGATTAACCGAACGAACTTGTCACTTAGGTATAAAATCAACCATCAAAGATACTTTTACAGAAATTACTCTAACCGTAATAAATACATACGTATTTATCACATTTCAAGGAAACAAATGTTAGTATTGCCCGTCAAGGACTTCCAAGAAAACTTCCAACAATTTCTTCATACCTTTACCTTCTTTTATATCTTTATAAACAGTGTGACACACGTTGTACCTAGAATTTCTCTATAGTTGCACAAGGTTTATTCACATAATTGACAAATAGATTTTTCTACTAAAATCAAAAGAACTAAAATTTATAATCATATTCCTGTTACTTTAATTATTTAATTTCGTTAAACAGCAAAAAGTATATAACTACAATACAATACATTACGTTCATTTAATACGTCGTATATAAAAAACAATAGAGTACTCACTATAAATCGATCTTAAATAGACGCTGCCGAGTTTTCTTCTGGAAGAGCAACACGACAGAACGTCGAGCTCACGATTTCTTCGTTTGCACATATAGCAGCCTAGCTTCGAGCATTTATGAGAGTTGCCCCCACCAGTATTCATGATTTCATGATTCTCCATTCCAGCGTTCATATATAACGCGTATTATGTTTCCTCTGAACTCTTAACCCATTCGGTATTGACATGATCTTGCTCCCACCAGTTAGGTGGTATTCCCCATGCGCAACCATGGAATTTATACGAACAGGTTTCTTTCCTTTTCGGAATAGGTAGGATTCCCTTTTTTAACAATCTCGTTATTACTTATAAATTTTTACGCCATTATTTATAAATTGTACAACTTATTCCAATACGTACGTCTTAACGCTGATTTCCGAAGTCTGTTGATGTCCAAACTCGGAAGCTTGTCTTTCGAGATATTCATAATAAAAACTGAATTTGATTTCCTCTTGGATTCGTTACCGAAACAGGTTTTCGTGAATTTAAACAGTGGTATTTCTATTAGTAAAAATAAAATTGTAACAGGTCACTAACTTTGCGTATAATCATCGAACGATAACCTCTCGAGGATTTGTATCTATCCCCATTTAATTTCAACTGCTGTTGCTTCTAAAGAACGTGTCGGGAATTTAATATATTCTTAGAATTCGCCATTTTTTTATGTTAAGGTCAAGTATACTCCTTAACTATTCTGATTTCAGTTACTCGTACATATACCAAATCAAAAAAAGATACTAAAATTATTTCTTTGTTGTTACTTTGTCATTTCTTTGCTGTTTTGGGCATGTAGGTCTAATGTAGACAAATCATTTTTGTTCGCGCAATATCACCACAATTATATACTTTTCTCTGTTTTCTTGTTTAAAAACAACGAAGATAGACATATTACGATCGCAGTGACATCGCGCGCAGAAATCGTTTGTATCAGACTTTACTCGAATAAATGATTTGACGTATAATAATTGATTTATTTTACACTAGATGTCGCGACAATGGATGGATGATATCGATGCAATCTAGATGCGTTGTAAAAAATAGGTCGCAACAATGTCCCGTTAATCGTTCTTATCAATTCGTGAGATTTTACAATAGCTGATATAACATTCACGTTATAATATATAGCGATGCATATCATAGATAATTGATGGGAGAATATTATTATTATCTGGGAGAATATCATAATAGTGTGCATTGTTCACCTCCTAGTGACTCAAAACTGTAATCAATATTTTTCTAACCGAATGACATAGTTTAGTTTCATGGAATATTTAGAGGAAACATTTGTAGTTTTATAGGTTATGTTTGTTACTGCTTCGAACAAAAGTCGGTACATATTGCGTTTATTCGAACACAAAATATTTTTTTTTTTTTATTATTATTATTATTATTTAATTTGTACTTTACAATTTGTCTAGCTCGACATTTGGTAAATTTTTCTAACTTAATTGCTAAATAGCATGTGGATGGCTATCCCTAGCAGGATACCATTTTCGAGTTTGACTATTTTATTTCTTTAGTGAAGTCAGGTGATGTTTTCTTTTGAATCTTCTTTCTATGAAAATTTTGTTCGCTTCAACAGCCAGCTGGTTTGGATGTGTTGCCATTCTTCCCTTGTATTTTTTTGCGTACCTACCGATTTTTCCTTGACCTTGGTATTTTTAAATCTGCGTATATCCTCGTTTCTGACTTATTATGGGGATTGACTATTGTTCTCAGTATCTTCGATTATAGCAATTCTAGTTGAATTATGTGGTTCATTGTTGTTATCGAACATAAAACATGGCTATGAGGAAAATTCATATAAGAAGGGGAGAAAGGAAATAGAAACAAATGCCAGAAATAACATGGCAGAGAAGGCATGACAGAGATAATTTCATCGAAGCGCTAAATTATCACATTCGTTACATTTACAAAAACAAATATTTTCTTGCGCTATATATTTCTTTATGGTACACAATTTTACACAGTAAATGACACAAAAATATGCATCATAAATTAAAAAGACTAGATAAAAAATTTATAAACTATATTTATTTTCTATTACGCCCCGTAAGTTGCCAATTGTTGACCGATCCATTGCGAGTATTGCGCTACATTCGTGTAAACGGCGGGAATATTTGATGATCCGCAACCGATTCCCCAAGACACTATACCAGCCTAAAAAAAGAAGTTCAAAATAATTTTTGTACTTTTTTTTTCTCATTTTTAGGCACCTCTAGAACGTAATACTTGAAGTAATGTGATACCTGAAAGTATTGTCCCGTGGCTGTAGGACACACAAGAGGTCCACCGCCGTCTCCACGGCACGTATCCCTATTTGCTTCTCCTCCAGCACAAACAAAGGAGCTATGTAGCTGAAAATACGTTCCTAGTCTCGTCGTTCGAAGACGATTTTGACAATCGGTTCTGTCCACCAGAGGAAGTTCTACTTTCCTTAACTCAGTTTGATACGTTCCACCTGTGTTGCGACATTTGATTACGGTTTGATAAGTAGGAGGACGTTGCGATTATGTATAAATAAAAAAAAGATACAAATATCATAATGATCTTACCGAACGAGTTCTTTCCCCAACCTGTGCCGATACACCTAGTACCAGCAGGAAATATTAATCCCTGCTGCGGCATACAAATAGGGGCAACGTTGACATTCAATTTCACCGGTCCGCTTAAAATGACGACTGCTATGTCGTTGTATAGAGCAGCACTATAGAATTGGGGATGGGTTATTATGGCTTTTATGTTTACGTCTTGAAAGGGTAATGGTTGGTCGCCAGCTTGATTTTCCAGATCCCATTGACCAAAACGCGCTATCGGTCTACCATTTCCTAAACTAACAAGCTATATTTTGATATCCATTTCTCGTAAATTTTAGTATTCAATAGTCAAGTTGAACTTCCAGTTATAAAATTTGCATAATCTGCTTACTTGGTAACACAATGCGCAGCCGTAAGGACAGCGCTCTTGGTAATCATAGATCCTCCGCATTGGAATAGATATTTACCATCTGATTGTATTGTTAACAGAGCTACCATCCACGGAAACTCGGCGAAATACGTTTTTCCAGTGTCCACAGGGTAAGGTTGAGCTGTGAGAAAATAAACATCAGATTCGATTAACTTAATGTTCCATTAATTTAACAAGACTCAACAATCATTTACAACAATCTATGTACCTGCCGCGTACGTTTTATTCTGAATACCACACCCAGGTTGCGAAAAGGACGCTTCACCATTTATGACACTCTCTCCTAATCCATCTAAACCGCGATTTCTTGCTACATTGATCGTAGAAGAGGCTCGACAACAAATTTCGTCCGTGTTTCCACACACGGAGAACCTTGGATCGATGGCACCAGCTCCATCTGTACTGACAGAGTTTCCTGGCGTGCATAACCAACTTTTCATACAATAACAAGCCTGAGAAGTCCCAGGATTTCTAATGGGCCCGATTGCCACTGGAATCCCATTTCCATAGCCTGTATTTATCCCCTGACAGCAAGAAGTAGGCACAGGACACGTCTGTTGATTGTAAGTCACCACAGGATTCACGATCCCGACGTTTACTGGAATCACGATGCCGTTGTTACACTGGATTGCATTTCCACATAATACACAAATTTGTGGAGAGACAACCGGAGGATTGGTTACTACAGGATACTGGATCACGCTGGTCGGTCTGCAGCATACCATGTTGCTGCTGGGACACTGAATATATTGCACACGAGGATTGATTACGCCTTCTCCACCATAGCCGATGATTCCGTTTGCATCACATTGAGTTACAAGCACGCAGACACAGATTGGGACAGGTTGAGGGTTTGTGGTTGGAAAAATCACCGGCGGGAGAGTCGAGGTGGTCGTTGCCTTCGTAGTGGTAATTGTCTTCATAGTAGTAGTAGTAGGTTTCATTGTTGTTGTTGTTGTTGTTGTAGTTGTAGTAGGTTTCATAGTAGTGGTGGTGACTGTTACGTTCCGTAGATGACAACACACTTCCAAGTCTCCGGTGCATCTTCGGTATCTGTTTTGACATAAGAAACGACCAGTCAACCAAACGAATTAATTTTATTGGTGGTATAGAAAAATTTACCGAATGTCGATCATTCCAATGTTTTCTGTAATTATGGTACGATTAGCGTCACATAGGTAGTAAGGAACGCAAATGCAGTCTGCGGTTGGCGGGGTGGTTGGCACATTCTCTATCTTCTGGATCTTTTTCTTCAGTTTGAGTAGATGAAAAAAAAATAAAGGTGACGAGGCACTGTGAAACGTTCTGTCCACTTTTCTCACCTCTTCGTTCGATTTGTTAGAAGATATTATTTTTGAAATCATCAAGAAGATCGTGATAAAGTAAACTAGCACAAAAGGCCGCAGCATGGCTTGTTTTCTATTCGCTGGCTCGTTCTCTATTGAACGATTTTTAACACGACTCGTCGTTTATGTATACAGGATGTGTCGGTTTCCTGACATACTGGGAATATCCAGATTTCATGCACAAGGCTAATAGGTTGTTTTATTATATGGACCAAGTTCTCAATTTTCTAAACAATAGCGCAACTACGTCATGGTTTATCCACTGGCTCGAAGATGCGGCAAGATAAAAATTAATGTTCCCGCACACGTCGCCGCTCATCGTGACAAAATGTTTACGAGCTCTTCTTTCTGTTTGGTTATTCTATATTTATTGAAGAGCTATTTTGATACGCTAGGCTTGTCTATAATAAAATCATTGACAATATCCACTTACACTAGAGCGATTATTTGAGCAACTCGTCGTAACGAATACAAAGAGTGACCCACTTACCTAGTAAACCGTCGGCTATCACAAAAGTATCGGCATAAAATATTATGACCAGCTACAAGTTAATCTGCACGCGAAATAAATAACTTGCGTTTAAATCGCGTCGGACAAATTAACTTTAGTGTCCCTGATATCGATGTTTGAGATTAAATTTGAAAACGGAGAGGCAATGTCGGATTAAGAAGAAAAGATATTACGTTTTAGTCACGGTGCAAAAAGTGCTACAAAAATCCTGACGGTCAGTTAATCATCGAAACGCAGCGACGTGATTGCTTCTACCGGTTGGAAGAGTGCGAAACGATTTGTGCTCGGCGACGCGTATGTCGTACAAAACGTGAACAGTTTCCATGAAATCCACCGTCACGCAAAGGTTGATGGTTTCTGCCTGTAAAATGTGATATCTTCCCTTTCTTTTTTTTACACGCGATTTTCTGATAAAGAACAATTAAACATCGATTACTTCTCTTAAGTTAGGTTATATTTTGAAATAAGCACTCGTTTAAATTGCAGTATTCTTTAATAAACATCAATAATCATGATACAAATTATCAGACTACGTACACTTAAATAATGTCACGCCAATAACATAATATTAATAATATAGTAGTACAAATAACATTAATGATAAGAAAAATGATGAGATGCAAACATATATAATATATCATGACGGCAGTACGCAAACTATACCGTAAAATTACAATGCAGAAATGGCGAGCGCATCGTTGTGAAAAGATCGAAACTAAATTAAAATATGACATGTCCTTTGTTTCATTCGCATCAAAATAAATTCAAAATAAATAAGCATTCACCGTACTATTGATCATCATCAAATTACAAAATTAGCATTCGCTTCTTTCTCTCGTGTGTTGGTGGAGATTCTAAAAAATTTCGCCACATTCAATCGCTCGCCATATAATACATAATATGCTTGACAAAGGAGTGATCATGCGATCGGAGAATAATCGCGCGGAAATTAACATTTGTACAATTTTTGTTGGATTATCGGGAATAGTGTTGAGATATATCAGAGATAAACGGAATGTGGAACGAGTAAGGAATATTACAGCGTAATAACCATCGGAATTAGCTACCTTCTCTGTACTCTTTAGGGCTCTGTTCTGGCTGCTATTACTACGTTATCACCTGCCGCTCATAATCGTAAACCACACTGGCATCAGATTACTGTAACGTCATCTCGCGTTTTATTGTGAATCATCTACTATACGTACTATACGTATAACGCCAGCGACAGTGCACATAGTAAACGCAACATGGCTTCCTTCTTTAATTATTTCGCGCATTGTTTTTATATATACTATAAAAAGAAAGTCGCAAGTCACGTTATAATTTACGATATATCAGCAGAGTAAAAATTTCTTTCGATTATTCCTCGCATTTATTATCTCTTTGGACTGCTATACATCATTATCAATAGATAATACTTAATTACAACTAGTATTTATGTATATATTATTATGTTAGTAGTTATATAAATATTAGAAATACAATATCTTTATAAACAATTCATATCTTACGGCAAATATAGAAACAGCAGTCTATGGATCGACCCTTAATTTTTTATAACATTAATTTTACTTAACATTAATAAATTCCACATAGGGAAAAAGATTCAAAAACTATAGAAATGTAACAAAAATAACAAAACAAAGTAATTCCCTAGATTTGGGATCTTTAGTTTACCCATTAGGAGAACAAAAAAAAGACAATAAAATACACGAGCCATCGTTTTGGTCTCGTTCTTAGAAGTTGTTAAGTCTCTCTCCCCTTGAATACAGTCAATCTATGGTACAAAAGTATTCGGCAATCATAATGTATCTCCAGGAGTAATATTGTAATTCTTATTCGATAGATAATAATATCCTAACACGTAAATACCAATAATTACTATATAATAGGAACTTGAACATAAAAGACTCTGTAATAGAAATCTAATTAATGTACACATATCTATAAACTCATTGTTCTATCCATATCAACAAACTCCCCGAAATTTCGATTAAAAGTTACGACACGGAATTCGACCTTACATAGAGGAAATACTTGAGCAATGCAACACTACAGAGGAGCAGGAGTGACGGCTTTTCCTCTCCTATCTTGTTGCGCGCACAAACAAGTATCACAAGAAAATCTGAAGTACTATTAAATTGCATGAAACAATTCTTATACGATTTCAAAACCGCCCAATAGGTTATGTCTCCTCAGACATAATCTCCAATATGATGAGCCGATACCTTCACATAAAACTGTGCAACTGTTTGATTATTAATTGTGAAATCTGTCCATAAAGTATTCCGGAAAACAATTATTTTCTCATCTTTCCTTAAATAGTTTCGTTAAATGCTATCGCCAAACGACAAACTGTATTCGAAATCCCCTGTGAAAATTAACCTTAAATCTACTCGTCACTAGATATGAAAATACGCAAAAGAAAAATTTTTCGACCACTCGAAAATAAATAAATTTACCAAATAAAGTATAAAGAATATACTAAAGGTTCAATATTATCGCTTAATCTAATTCAAAAATATTTCCAAAACTACAAAAGCAAACTCGCTGCAGAGAAACCAATGCATTCACCCGCTCGTTCATCTGTGTTAATCCTGAATGCATGAGAGCGATATTTTACTGCGCGATCTCCCTGCGACTATGTGTCTTCTTTCTTTGTTTTCTTATTAAGAACAATAAAGACAGATATATGATCGCAGCGAAATAGCGCGGTAAAATGTCGTTCGTATACATTCAGAGTTAATATGACAGAACGATACGTACTTGTCTCATTCGACTTGGTACGTTTCGACGAACGTGTGACGGATGTCCAAAGTGAAATACGCGCACTGAGAAAGATCGGCGAAACGGCGAACAAAAAAGCCACTGCCTGGAAAGAGCCACGAATCTGACCGTCAGTTATCGAAGTACCGATCAAAAGAATGTAAACATCACGACTAATTGCTGGTATTCTCGTTTCGGTGACCTTCGACGAGACTCACAGTCAAGACACAGGAACGAGAGGCTTTGCAAGTTCGTCGGTTTCATCAAAGTAACTAAACATCCATAAACATATCTAGAGACCATGCGTGATTTCACTTTTTAATTATTTCGATCATTGTTCGAAAATGACGAGCGTCATGAAAGAAGTCTGGTAAATTAAAAGTATAATGTACGAGCTGCAAACTTTTGTATATATTCTACGTACCTACTTAATTGTTATGGAACGATCAAGTATACACTTTAAAAGGAACTTTATTTCATTGGTCCCTCTCGTCGGTCGTTTAAGAAAAGCTAACCTTCAAAAGAAAAACTTTCCTCTTATGATTTTGGTTAACCGTTAATACAATACAAACGCAATCTCCATGTTACATTTAATATTGATAAATAAAACTGCGTAAAAGCTTTCAAGTCGCAATATCATGTAAGAGTTGCTTTGTTTCATTTCAGATCAAATAAGTATAGTTCTCTCTGTCCATTGACGTGTCTCGATAAAAAAAGAATCCTGGCTCGAAGCATTTAAGATTGGAAAACGTGATTTGCTTTTGTTAAACGGCTTATAGAGAATCAGTACGTTGTCCTTGATTTTGAACAACGTCATACATCTGGCTGTCGTGTAAAAATTGTTAGTCTTCTTATTCACATTATCACAGTACATATTCGTTTCAATAAATCGAATTCAATTCGTTCTTACATCGGCGTAAAACTCTGTTGAAGATTAATGTTAAGGGATATAGGTGTTCGTGGACGTTACGCAAATGCGATAAACGTATATGAATTTAAAAAATATATTTATAGTATCAAGTGCTGGTTCGAGAAAAATGGAAAAACTACGTATATTCGATATATATACGAATGAATATTTATTCGCAATATTGCAAGGAAGAGCTAAAACGACACGTTTGACGAGAATATATGGCACAACGTTTCGTATAATTTCTACAACTAACAATAAGATCTTTGGATACAGCCTCCCGATTGTATAGACGATTCGTGTTACAAGAACGGTCTTCGCTTTTTCTAGAAATTTCGAGGTTTATTTTACGTTTCCTTTTCACTACGTGCCACGTTACACAAATAGGAAGAAGTAAATACAATGTAAGAAAGAGAAGAACAAAGATAATCGAGTGAAAGAAATGTAAAACAAACTTCCACCGCGATAGATCAACGTAATGGCAACTTTGTTACACAAATCGTTGCTAGAAATTAGAACGCATACTCTTGTAAGGCACTTTATTTCGTTGCTTATTTTGGAAAGATGCGACAATGGTGAGATTACCTGTCAGCAGATGATATATCGAAACGCTTGAAAAGTTCGAAGCATCTGTTCTTCGAAGTCCTCGAGGAAAAGTAGTTAAATACTTCGATGTTTTATGGCACGATGATGGTGACATGTGTGTTCGAGTGTCACGTGTGGTTTACTTGACGCGTCGTTTGCCCATGGAGTTTCTCAATAGCTTGAACGTGTTCACCGTCGCTAATGTTCCAGGCTTCTGGCTCTTCGGGCAATACTTAACCGTATGAGCCACGTCTCCGTACGCACCACAAATTGGACATGTATAGGCCCTAAAGATTCAAAGAAAAAATAGTGTGAATATAATTTGAAGATTATTAACTCTTGAATTTTTTTTTCTTTTTAATACATTTTCTGGGGCTTAGTAATAACAATTTACCAATTCAGAATATCAATGATTCAACAAGTTATGAGTCAGTTTATAAAGTTCCTTTTCAAATAGCATGATTATTATAAAATTTCATTTACTTTATTTCCAAGCTTGTTATTATATAATACAAAAAAATAGTAATATATGTATAGTATATATATATATATATCTTAATGATTTGTAAAGTTTCACTAATGGTATTAGTTCAATTCTGTAAGAAAACCTTGGAATTATAAATTATAAAATATGAAAATTCGTCTAAATTATCAATAGAACGTAAAAGTAACTTATCGAGCATGAACAAATTAAAACGAAATAGAATTTTCGTTTGGACTGTAGGGGGTTAGAAAAATTATATGGAAGTGAATAGTGATAATCCAATTTACCTCAAAACCGGACAAGAAACACGACCTTCGGCATCTTTCAACAAGTGTTTCCTGTAATAAGCTTCCTCTTCACCATTATTTCTACAGAAAACGCATTCTGTAGGTAGAGGTTTCTTATTTTTCTTGCGGCGTGGTATTTCTGGCACCGTAAAATTGTCCAGATCTGGACAGTATTCGAAATCACGCCCATTTTGACGGAACTCTTCCATTACTTCGTCAACTACAACAGCCAAGTACAATTACATGAATTGGTTTTCTTCAAAGTACATAGAAAAGGAAAAAGAAAAATAACTGAAAAACAAATAAAGTGACATAATGTATGAAGAATAAATAAAAAGTAATGCTACGTGAGAAACTTATAAGTGAAAAAATCGTTAGTCATTAAAGACAATCAATCGTTAGTCATCGAAAGCTTGCGAAGGTAATGGAACGATTACAAAGAAATACAATACTCCGAGGATAATCGCGTCTAGTTTATTTTCATCGAGCGAGGGCTTTTTCGAGGTCTAATGCGAGAAAGTGTAAGTCGAGAAAATAACGGCCGTAAGTCTTGTGTTTCATAGTTTGTAAACAGATTCGTCCTGATTTTTCGAGTAACGAAAAACAACATGGTCGTGTAATCGAACATAAATATTATTTCTGACAATTATTATGATTGTCACGACTTAAAAGCCATCAAAAGATTCTAAAAACAATATTTGTATTGATAACACATTCTCCGCGAAAACAATATTGAAAACACATTCTCTAACAATAAAATTTCTATGTTTTCATTTTGAATAGATGTGTTGAGATACGAATATTACCATCACAGTTATCATCTTTCAACTCCCTTAACCTAAGGTAGAGCAAAAAACGTGCCATTTTCTGTTTATGTTTACTCGATCTCGAATATCTGTATCGCGGTAAGAACGATCACTTGTATCGTTTCTTTTTCTTCCTTTGTCTTTTCTCTTCGAAGAAACAAATAGTTAACATGTTGTTACATGTTCATAAAATATTGGTAAAATACGAACTCAAAAATAATTATGTGCATTTAGTGATTAAACTAGCAGGTGATATTTTTTTACTTGATTCGGTGAACTCGGTCGAATATGCGTTTCTAGCGATCGTGAAGGACGAGTTATTCCGCAGAACGTTTTAGAATACAGAATTCCTTTTATCGATTCGTTTGTTTACAAACTATGTAAGGTATCTGCTAATCGGAACGCGATCTCATCGCGCATTATGAACCAAGATATGTACACGCAATTTCAAATTAAAACGCAATATCGAAACATTAAATTAAAAGCTATAATCACTACCTAATTTATCGAATTTTAATCAGTAATCAATATACCGATCATTTCGTGTTACATAAGTAAGAAACGCGTTGCTTATGGATTGGTGTGACGCGTTTCTTGTTTTTAGCGAAACAAATGATCATCGATGACAGTTCATATTTATCGTAAGTCATAGGGAATTCATAATGAGAGAGCTATTGTGGTTACGTCTAAAGATTATTTACGCTACTATTTAGTTAATATGATTTAATAAAGAAGAAATATTTACGAAACTATTATGACGTGAGGATTAGAATTTGCTGTAGAACGCATCGTGTTATTAAATTACGTCATTTTAAATAGGAAACAGAAGCAAAGAAAGAAAGAATAAAATTTCTACGGAACGAAAAGTATGAAGATGCTATATCGTTTACGACGCAGAAGATTACGTTACGTTACACAATGCTACGTTACATCATCTACATACGTAATTTGGAAATTTAACATAGACTAAAATAGCTTTTTATCTCACCGGCTCTAAAGATCGATATAAAATCGATAAAGCATTCTGTCTCGCTTCGATCGATCTTCGACGGTAGCATTACTTAAAGATTCTTCCAGCAAATTCCATATCTTCGAAATCGTGCGGAATTATAGAAATATCCTTGAAAATAATCAATGCTAAATCAACTTACCATCTGGAAGTGACGAGTTTGGAGTTTCGATTGTGAAATTGGAAAACAATCTCTTGATTTCCTCTTCGAGACTAGTGTTGAACGGATAAAACATGTTCGATACCTCTGGCAACGGAAGTGTTTGCGTGCACAAGATATGCATTGTGAAAGTAAACGAAGAGAAGGTGAAAATGTGAATAAGTGCACGACTTTTCGCGAAAAAATGCTGAAGATGTAAAGACTACGGAAAACAGCGAGCGAAACGTCCCGATCCAGCACAGTCGAGTTTCGAAATTCAACTGCCGAGCTAGGATGTCATACTATGTTAGTGTGACCAACGATCGCTACCAAAGGGCCCGATAGTGGGGATGGTGCTAGACTTGGGCCTGTATTCATAAATATATGTAGGTAAGTACGTAATACGATCCCAATAAAACATACAGTGATCGATTTTGAGCGTTTCCAATGAAAAAATACTTGAATTAGTGATCGAATAATATAAGATAACCTTAAAATTTGTAAATTGTTTAAAAATTTATAAGTGTAAATTGTAAAGCGTAAATTAGTACATTCTGTTGGTACCAAAAATATTGAAATTACGATTTTCTGGGTTTAGAAACAGCTTTGTTAAGCTTTTATTAGATATTGGTAACGAAAGTGTTTCAAATTTAATTCTGAGACAAAAGAACGAATCGAGATGAAACGAATGCCGTATCAGGATATGTTTGTATTATCTGAATATCTTTGATCTCTCCGCGCAATGATAGTAACTTTAGATTGTAATTTAAATCTGCAGACGTTATATTCCAGGCTACGAAAGAAGACACAGTTTTTCACTCATTTATTTTTAATGTCAAGATGCATATCAGTTATATAAAAATACTGTTAGAAAACGATCGTTCGCATTGCGGTAGTTTTTAACGATCGGTTCGTTATATTTTGACGGATCGCTTTTACGGCAACTTGCGGTTCCGATCGATCTGGATCGAAATCGTTATCATTCTTCTTGGTGAAAAAAGAGACAAAAGAATGTTCGCTAATCTTCATCTTTATTGTTACTGTGTAAATATGTAGGCACTGAACAAATAATGTTTCATAATTTGTTTACAAACATTTACATTTACTTTTTTTTGTTCAATCATTGAATATTCTCTGCGAGCAGCTTGGCCAACATTAGCCAAGACCGCTTTTAATCCATCTGCTCGACCTTTTAACATCCTTACGCGTAAATACCATTATCGTCTTTCAGCATTGTATGCACTCGACCCAATTTCTAATTACGATCTCAATATTTTTTATCAATATATATATATATAATATATATATTTATATATATATATTTACTTTATTTTTTATGTATACTTTAATCTCTATCCGCTAATATAATGTTTTTCTAGTCTAAAAATTACCACGATTATTAAAGATAATATATACTCCTGGGAAATTATAATTAAAATAATAGTAAATATAATAATATGTCAAACATATATGTCCTGTGTCCATGTGTATGAATGTAAAAAAGAGGAAAGGAGATAGGTAGAACGATAAAGGAACAGGGAGAGATAAAGAAAGGAATAAAGTAAGCCGTGATTCACGAAAGAAAAATAATTACAGATAATGAACGCAAATTCTAAACTTTGGCTAATGAGAAATGATACTTCGTGGAAACGAGAATGCGATGTCGCTCCATCGATCGATCTGTGGTATCCGTCATCGCATTCTTCGATGATTTTCAAAATATTTCTGTGTATACATAGTACTAATTAAATTAAACCAAACTGATATACTTTGAGAAAGAAAGAGAAAACAGAAAAAGGAGACAAATGGGCAGTGGAAGAGGAAGTTTTCTGTACGAAACGGATGCGTTACGAATGCGCATGCGCGTAACGCGCGCGTGTATGTGTACGCGATGGTCGGGCATATGACGATAATTCGCCATCGGTAAAAGAGAAAAACAAAAATCTGATTTCGTTTCGTTTTGTATCTTTTTTTTCTGTTTTTACTTTTCGATTCTTACGGACAGCAGAGAGAGAAAGAACGAGAACGCAGAACAGAGGGGTTTCGAACTGTTTTTATCGTCTAACCGTTTCAGCCTTTTCTTCGTGTCTCAAGTATAAAACTAAACGGGCGATGAAGCCTTCGTGTAAAACTATACTCATATACTTTGTCTTCTCTATTGTGCTTAAGTGTAACAACCTCTTTTGCTATACATGCGTGTTTTATTACATTTTGTTTTTCATTTTTTTTTTTTTTTTTTTACTTCTTCGTTATTCTCCTTGTATACACGTATACACTCGGGAATTTTCGTGTGTATTTGTAAAATTGACAGAGACTCGATTGCGTTGTTATACATGAGACACTGATAACGGCGATGCTGTTCTCTTAACAACGAAACGTAACGCTGGTTAATTTTAACCGACGATCGTTAATTTTAATACGCATTTAAATATCGTCGATTAAGAGTTCCTCATATACTTCTTTTCCCCCGGTTTTCTTTCTTTTTTTTTTCTTTTTTGTTTATTTTCCTTTCATTTCGTCTATCTCGTTTGTATTTGTATTTTTTTTTAAAATGATCTTCGTACGTCGATGTCGCGGTGGTCCGTTTTGGAATAGCTATATAATTATTATAAATATATTCATATGTGTATTGTGTCTCTGCGTGCGCGTCCGTGCATACGCACGCGTACACGCTCTTTGTGCGTGCGGATGCACACGCGCGTACACGTATACAATAGGTCCATGCGTTTTTTTTCTTTTTGTTAATGCGCGTGTAATGCAAATGTGTGTGACAGTGACATAGTGTATACTAGGAATGTACATAGTGTACGTAGATATAATTAGGTTGTGTATAAAACGATGATACATACTATATTCATTACTCGTTTATATCAAACGACACATAATTATGATATCAATTTTTTTAGTCTCATTGTACGATGCGCACGGCGATCGGGCATCGTTCGCCAATAATAGGCTAGTCTTGTCCTGTCTTCTCATACAATGTCGATGTACTCCGGCGATCTTGTCGACGGTTTACAAGGTCGCGCGGCGTGAGATTACCATTACAAGAACCTCCAAATGAATGGCCATCAGTCTTTGAGACGTACGGTTTGACATACGCGCGATCTCTTCGTTAAACGAAAAAAGATAATAAAGAAAATATATATATATATATATATATATATATATATCTATTAAACGAATCGACGATTTCGTCTAATAATAATCGTAAGAAGATAATCGTTAACCGTCTTGGTGCCTAGAAACGAAGGATAAGAGACGCGATGCAAAGACGGGCAGGACAAAACACGTGAAACGTTTCCTTTTTCTCAAAAGCGTCCATGGCACCAACAGGGTTAACAAAAGTCCCATTGTAATTTGTACTCTCGCGAAGAAGATTCGTTTTTAAAAAGAATATGATCGCATCTCGATTAGAATAAAAGAGAAAAGAGACGTTGCAAAAAAGAAAAAAGAAAAAAAAAGACTAACGTTAAACTTGGTGTCCGTATGGACGGTAAAAAGAGTAGGTAATTTTTCCAAGGATCAATTGGCCGATAGAAAACAAAAATGAAACCGAAACAAAAAAATCAACGATCGACTGAGAAAATTATACAAACGAAAAGAAAAAAGAAATAGAAACATCGAACTCCTTTGTCTGATGAATTCTTTTTATCTTTCTTGACTTTCTTTTAAATTGGTTTGTTTCTTTTTGTTCAAAATGGCTCGATGTTGATCCTCAAAAACATGACCATCCATTCTGGACAATCCGCGTTGATTATTAATATTAAATATTAATACTTCTAGTCGTATACTCTTGCTAGAGTAAAAATGGTCTTGTGCGCCCCAGCTACGTTTCACCGGGACGTGCATAGGCAATACAAAGTGCTTCAGGCGCATATATTCTTGCGTTCTTGATATGCGATAGTACTAACCTAACAAAACTTGTCCTTACATTTCTCATTTGGTATGTCTTAGTCTTACTTTACTTAAAAAAGGAAATAGTAACAATAATAATAATAATAATAATAATAATAATATTAATAATAATATTAATAATAATATTAATAATAATATTAATAATAATATTAATAATAACATTAATAATAATATTAATAATAACATTAATAATAATATTAATAATAACATTAATAATAATGATGATGATGATGAAGATGATGATGATGATGATGACAATAGTAGCAATAATAATAATAATAATAATAATAATATTATTAATAATAATAGTAATAATAATAATAATAATAATAATAATGAACGACAGACTAAGGGAGGGGATGAGGAAGAAAGAGATAGAGAGGTTTGGAAAAGAGATTTAGAAAGATATCATGAAATTCGAGGAGAGTTAAATTAATGAATGGGAGGATGAACAGATCTATATCATCGACGGTGTCCCATAGTTTACGAATAAAAATATCGAACGGTGCAAAGTTATCGTATAAAATTGATACTTATACGTGGTAAAATGGTCGGTCCAGAGCACTCGTAAAGTAATCAGAAAGATTATCCTCTGCTCTTGATTTCAACAGAGTTAAACAACACAATATATGTATATATATATATATATATATATATACATATATTATATATGTATACATTATATATACATATGTATATATGTATATATGTATATAAAATATGTATACATATGTATACATATTATATATGTATTATATGCACATATTATATATATGTATATATATATATATGTGTACATATATTTATATATATATATATTTACTAAAAACAAAAAAGAAAAAGAGAAAAAAATAGAAAACGTAAAACAATTTGTTTTCATTTCGGAAAATACTAGTGATCCTCGTCGAACGTATAACGCTATTTCTCCCATGCTCATGGAGCAGTTAATCGTTTAAACATCATCTTTATCATTAATAGTCAGTCGATTTTAGAATTTCCTCTAGAGAAAAAGAGATATATATATATAATATTCTTTGCGTGCTCACGTTTCCACGCATTCGATCGCTCTATTTAACCTACGCTTCTGTATGTACACATTTCACAATACCACTTTTTTTTTTTCGTTTGAATTCTCTCCTCGTCGCTAACCCTCCTCTATGACACTGTGTGTTCTTCCTGTGCGTCCGGCCTTTTTTTTTTTCACAAATTACACCATTTTTTTCCTCTGGATTACTTTACAAGTACCCTCTCTGCATAAGTCCTCTCAACACAACTAAGTCTTATATCGTCGAAAAATATCATATCGAGAATACCTCTACTATACTATTACTTCTTACTTAGTGTTTTTGTTTGTTTGTTTGTTTTTTTTGTCGCCTTCAGCGGACAGGAATACTCATATCTTTTCCCAGTCGAAATGTCTCATGTAGTACAGTTTAAATCGTGCGCACATGCAACTTTGTTTTTTTTCGCTCTTCTTCACGTCTAGCTACGCGCAGACACGACGCCAACGAACAATTTGTTTTTCTTACGAGTTTAGACGCAAGTTTTTCGCAAGTTTCTCGCAAGTAGGTGCGCACCACAAGGCATCATCGATCGATCGGCCCAAAATAGTCGCATCGATATACCTTTTTCTTTTTTTTTTTTTTCTTTTCTTTTATCTTCCCCGTTCTTATTTCCATTCGTTTCTTTCATCCCCGCTTTTACAAAGCAATATGGATTTGAATGCGATTGCACTACGCTAAAAACAGCATGTCCCTTCTTCGTTTCCCCATTTCTGCTTTGCTTTTTCCTTCCCTTTAAAATAGCGATTAAACGCACACTTTGTGGCAAATAATATTAATTTCAGGTCTTACTATTGCACCGATATTTACAATGGACGTTATGCGTGTATTTCCTTTTTAAGTGATATTTGATATCGATCAGCAATCATTGCTTATATAAAAGCCATTTAAGACGTCAACAACTTAATTTATATATACATAAAAAAAAGAAAATAAAAAATTTAAAAAAGGAAACAAAAAAGGAGGAAAAAAAGCTCGCGCATATATAACATACTTAAACGAGGTTTCTAAAAAAATATCATCTATAGATGCGATAAATCGTATATACTGTCGTAAATACATAGTGAGAAAGGGAGTCAGAGAGAGAGAGAGAGAGAGAGAGAGAGAAAGAGAGAGAGAGAGAGAGAGAGAGAGAAAGAGGGAGAGACAGAAAGTGAACGAAAGAAACAAGGAAAATAGAATTGTACCGTTTCCTCCTTAACGGATCGAATTCCGATTTTTTTAACGTTCTAAATATTTAAACGTTCTAAATATTCCTTTAGTAAAAGATCGTCCTTGAGAAGGCATGCCTTGAAATGTACAAATTAAACCGTTCGAAAGAGAAAACACAAGTGCGAAATTCGTCATTGGCCGATATGCTTCGACAGAAAATGATATATGCTACAAATTATAATCTCGGCGAATCGCATCTGTAAAACATTTCTAACGCTCGAACGATTTAAGGCTCCCGTTGCAAAAGTGTATTTTCAATATACCGCTGAAATATACGCTCGTGCAATGTTTGTTTAAAACGACGATCGCACGAGAAACATCTATTCTCGAAGAACTGTCACTCTGGGATCGCTATACTGACGGGTCTACGGGTGAATAATATTGTCGCTCTTTACGTGCTACCATACAGACACATGCGGCAGAAAATAGTCTAGGCATTCTTTTCGCGATACACCCTACATCGTTATTCAAAAGGAACTTCGATTGAACTTTATTACACGTTTCTTTCTTTCTTTCTTTCATTCATCTCTTTTCTTCATTCTTCCTTTTTTATGTGTTTTTTCCCTTTCTTTTTAGTCCTAGTTCTTCTGTTTCTCATTTTGTTTGTTCCTTGTCACGAAGGCCAAACACGATCTCGATAATCGCTACTGACTTTGGATTTAAAGCAAACCAATTTTGAAGTAACGAAGAACCGTATCGCTAGGTACTAACTCTTAAGAAGGAATCGTTCTCTAGTTTCGACGCACTCTGTTCGTTTTACTCGGAAAATATATGCGGCAGGCGTTGCTCCCATGCAACGGGATAGAATGGAACCGGATCCAAAGGCAGGACCACCGAACACAACAAGCCCTTCGCTTGGCAAACTCCTTCGTCGAAAATAAGTCGACTCCGCATTCAACATATCCCTCGATATAACTCTCGCTAATAACGTTTTCTTTCTTTTTTGTTTCCTGTTTACTCGCGACAGTTTCGCCTGCTGTCGACGCAACTCCAACCTATGCCACGACGACGATCGTACACGCGAGATTGTCTAAAGCTACATTTTTGCTGGCGTGGGCTGGCGTGCGTGGAGCGTCAACGAACGGGCCAAGGCTGCGACGACGACGTCACGACGACAAATAATTATTAACACGGACAGTGCGACGCGTTTCACCTTCTTCTTCATCTTCGCCTTCTTCTACTTCAAATGGAAATTCGTGAGGAAGCGAGTAAACACGTTCGAATAGAATCTGCGAGGGCACAGCTCGGATCTGTAGTTAGCGCTCGGTGCACGGGGATTCGCCGGTTGCAGATAAGGCCTGAATAGTTAGGGTTTGCTGTTGTCGTTGTTCAACGACAACGGATCGGTGATCTTTTGCTGTTGTTGTTGTTGCTGTTGTTGCGTCACCTCGCTAACAGCGCCGCCACTCATCAGTTTTGCGTTGTTGTTCTCCGTGTTCGAAACTTTCGCGTACTCCCGTTTGCGGGGCATGCCTTCTGTTTTCACGATCGTGATATCCGGGTTGTTTTCGAGCACCGAGGTCGCTGGCTTTGGGACGGGCGTTGGTACCTCGATATAGCCGCCTCCCTCTCTCTTGATGGGAGTCGAGGTTGTCGGTGTCGCTGTCGTTGCTGCGTTCGCGTTGATCTTCTGCAGGATATCGTTCACCGAGTCGTTATTCTCCGGAGTCTCGTTGTTGCCGTCGATGGCACCCGACGCAACGCTCAAGTCACCGGCCAGCGAAATCCTGTCTGGACCCTGTAGCGTTGACAAATAGGTTGCCAACGTGTGGACGGTCACGTTAAGGAACTCGGCTGCACGGAACAACGTGATCTCTTTCCTTCGTAGTTTGGCTAACACTTCCGCTGGCCCAGGTTCTGACCAAAAGTCCCTTACTCTGTAACAGATTTTTATTATCGTAATTATTTCAAGCCTAAATTCTTGCCTGTTAAAGTAATTGAAAGAAAAAGGGAGAAGACAAGGAGGAAGAAAAAGTCTGCTTGGAACACAGCAGCGTAAAAATGAAGCCGACGAAAGCAGGTTAATGCACGATTTCACCTAGCACGCGTCTCAAATTTATTCCCAGGAAAATTTCTGTTTTCTTTCCTCGTACCTTCGTGTTCGCGATTTTCACGATTCGGAATGAAAACTCTCTCGAAAGGCAAAGAGTTACGAGGTTACGAGCGTGCGCGCGCGCGCTCGCTTTAAATACGATGCATAAACGCGATACGGTCATAAAGCACGAAGGAAGCAGTAACCGGTCGCGACAAAGGCAATCAAAAACCGTCAAGTCTGTTCTCCATTACCTATACGGATGTTTAAGGCAACCATAACTGTCGCGATATCTGCCGTAGAGGGTTCCGTAAGACACGCCAAGTATCTCGGCAGCAGTCTTCATTTCCAGTTCTTTGCTCTTAATGGCATCCATAACGCGTCGCGTGAACGGCTCCTCCCAGAACTCTTGGCGGCGTCCCGTCGTCAGGTAATCGTTCATCTTCACGACGTCTCGGAATTGCTCGGGGATCGATAGGTTCGTGGCGTTGGAATTCGAGGGAGTGGTAGGCGCTGCAGCAAAATCAAACCACGTTAAATTCTTCGCGCCTACCGAACAGAACGCGCACCTCTGCATAGAACGTGTGTCTGCGTAGTATCATCCTCCGGAGTAACGCCTAATCGCGACTACTTTTGTTCGATCGACCAAGTCACGTACCTTTCTTTTCCTGGTCGGATGCGTTGTCATCCTTCGACATGTACGATAGCTGCAAAGCACGACGATACACAGAGCTTGTTAAAATATCATCGTAGGACGTTACCAAAGCGATCGTATATCAAGTATGTAATGAAAAAGAAAAAAAAAAAAAAAAAAAAAAAGAATGAAGAAGCTATCCTTACCACCGGCAGTGGCGTTTCGTTATTTTCATTCATCATCATTTCGTCGTCCCAACTCTCGTGGTCACCGCCCTCGCTCATCATTTCCTCCTGGGAAATCGAGAACGTTTGAAATACACGCGTCAAAGAGATAACCGCTATGTAACTGTCGATTGCGATCGATGTGATGGAGAGATTAATTCCGATACGCCTCAATCTTTCTACGATATTTTACGAAATATTAGTTTCTCTCTGTATTTGGACTTTACGTTCAATATGCTAATCACTTCTTTATATCGTTGTTAATCGATTCTTAATCACCGAGTGTTACTGTCTTCATCAGTTGAGGTTTAATTGTACGATAAATGGCTATCCATTTCAAAGCATAAAATATCTGTCACAAGATGTGATGAAATTATCTTTCAATTATTTTTGGAAGAACGAGAGGCATATCTGAGTCGGTATAAATATAAAAAAAGAAAGGGAAAGACGAAGAACGTTTAGGATCGTTCAATCAACAGTGATCGAAGGGTTTGCAGTAACAAGGATCCAGTTCCAATGTTTAAATTATATTTAGATAATAGAGGATAAAAAAAAGAAAATGTAGCTCTCGTATTCATATTTGAATATTAATCGGTCGCGAAATTGTAGCACGTTCGAAAAAGTCTGTAATATGATTTTGACTAACTTTAAATCGATTGGAAAGTAGAATTTTGCCTCCTTGTTCCAGCAGTCTCTTCGTTTGATGGACATATTACGATAAATGGAACGTTAAAATGAACCATACTTGACGTACATTTCCGGTGATACATGTGATTTTCGGTGTGAAAACGTCGTGAGCCGAGGGTGGGTCGTCCAGAGGCGGACGCCCTCTGCGTCTTTGCTTCGGAGGTGGTGGTTCATCGGCGTCACCTTCCCTGAGGACCGTCTCGACACCTGGAGTCGCCGCGCCGGGACTGTGACCGCTGTTTCCTAGATCATTTTGCGTGGAATCGCTACGCCAGCTCACCTCGGCCAGGCCCTTGATATGCAAATCCTCCGCGGTTTTCAGCAGGGACGACAATCTCGTCTGAAACATCGACGCATCGCGATTTTAATCAATCTAGCAAACAGCAACGAATCCCATCTTCAAAAGATGCAGAGCTTTCTTTGTCGAGCAGAAAAGCTGCTCTTTGTCGTTTAATCCTTTCAGAGGTTGTCAGTCAGAGTTTTCGTCCGTGATTTCGATCGAGTTGGTAAAATTTTGAACCTTGTTTAAAGATATATATGTACGTTTCAGAAAGTTGGTATCAAACACGCTTGTTTCTATGAGTGGTACGTGCTTCAGGAGTTTCGCACCAATTTTCTGAAATGCCTTGTATGTATAGTAAAATAAAGAGACACGAAATCCGCGTAAGAAGAAGGGTACATGGTAGATATCCTCGATATTCTCCGACTAATCAAGGTAAGTAAAGTTCCCTCTCGTTTCGGCAGACGTTAAGCCTGAGTGGTTTAACCATTCCTGGCAAGAGTTACCAGCAGCAATATTTTTAACCGATCCGCTTTCAATATTTCCGCGGTGATTCCAGGAAACGAGCATAAATGGTATAATGTAGGAAGCGCGTCGTTTCAGCGTTTTTGGCACGAGCCTCCACGTATTTTCTTGTTCTCGCGTGGAATGTTCCCGGAAGTTCCTTCGTCCAAGTCTACAGGGTGGGTAGCATGTCTACAGGATGTGTCAGAAAATTGTCGTCGAACTTTAGGGTGATGCGAAATGCAAACCGATCGACTTCCAAAATTCTAATCGATTTTTTACATTTCATTAAATAGACGCGGAATTCAGTTTCAGCAGGCTCGAAAAGGAAAATGTTTCCAACTAAAAATAAAACAACAGCGTTTGCCACATCATCATTTTATCTTTGTTATTCAATTAACGGAATCGATCGATCTGGCTTCTGCACGAATTCTGAAATTTCTCACTCAATTTTCTGGGACACCCGTTACAGTACACAGATATAGATATACGAGGGGAGTCGAACGCGGTAAGAAATTCGTCCAGCTGCAGAGCTGCTAAGTAAATCTAATTACCTCTGCTCCGTTCGTTCTGGAAAAGCCGTAGGAAAAAGCGATCGCGCGGCACAAGTAAAAATTAGTAATTCCATTAATCCTGGCCGCTTCAATTTGCCCTGTCCGGGGCATACTCGTAGCAGCCGAATTTGTTCGATCGAAAGCCGGGATTCGAGGCAGCGAATAATGAATCGGATCGCCGCGGCTACGAGACAGAGAAGGAAAAATCCGATATAACGTTTTGTATCGGGCCAACTGGACGCCTCGCTGGAATAGGTCCGATTATTATTTGCCAATTTTCGCTGCGATAATAACAGAGCGACCGAGAGAATGCTAAATAATATGAGAACTTTCTACAAACGGTTCTCCGCGGCTTTCTATCAGCCACGAACGGAATTGGAAAAATGCTTATGTGGGTCAGCGTCTCCGGCAGCGGATAATGTGTATTTCAGAAACGACCGTCACCACCATAGGCGCCATTCCCGCTTTCGTTTCAGCTTGCCTGGCGCTGAAAAAAAAAACACGCGCACGGCCCCGACCCCGCGCAAATCCGATCGACGACAGCCAAAGCTCATTTACCGACCACGATCGAACAACTTCGATGCTCCCCGCGTTCCATACGCCGTGCACAGATTTTCACCAGAGCCGGATTTTTCGCAGGCAAAACGTGGCCAAGCCGGAGAAAGCTCTCGCGAACCCGACTGCCTGATCACGACTAGAAACACGGAAGAACGAGAACCCGTTGCCGTTGTCGGGATCCTCTTTCCAACCTGGATCCGATTCTTATCCAGCGACACGCGTTTCACCTCGCACGAGACACGTGAAACGGTACACCTCCGTGTTTCTTCGGTATTCGATGGTGTTTCGCCTTTCTTAGGGACCATGTTGATCAGCAATTGAAATAGTAGAGAGAAATTAAGGTCCCAAGATAAGGTTGGGATTTCGAATGGAATTTATCGAGGAATCGGGTCAAATTTTCTACGCATGCTTTTTCTTTCGGATTCTTTGTTCGACCTCTTACACTGAGAAATGGATACCTTCGCTTGTAAGTGTGTTGTTGGGATTATTTACGACCCGATCGTACATTTTTATCGTTAGAAAATTTCTCAAGTTAGAAGGTGGAATGGAAGGGCCGTCATTTAGGTAGAAAGATTTTTTGGAAACATCGAATGAGCGTAAATGAGGTAAATTCTTGTCCGCGTAGTACTTTCTTAATCGCGTTTCTGAAAATACGCAATCTCGTTTTCCTTTTCTCAACCTCGTTACTTACTGTCTTGTTTCTATCTCCTTGAATATTTTCATTAAATTAAGATAATTGAATAAATATAAAAATCCGATAGTTGCGTCAATGCTCAATTACCGCGAGTCTAGTAATTAAGTTGCGGATAATTAAAATGACGTAACATACGCTCGTCGGTAGGAGCAAACGTGTTAACAGATCGGTGCCCGTTGGTCGGCGCCGATTTATCGTTTTCTTGCGAGGAGCGAGTAAACGATGCAGAGCAATGCCGTTTTCCACCGCGCGTGTTTCCCGTTTCTTGTCAAGCGATAGTTCAAACAATCAACGTGCACTTGCACACGAACATACACCGAGATTAAAATAGGATCAACGTGGAAGACCAAAAACCTGCTCGATGGTTAATTAGGCGGCGGTGTAATAGAACTATCGATTGGATTTTCATCGCGACGGTTTTCACCGATGACAAAGTGGTTCTTCTTCTCTTTTGTTCGATTACCACGCGGAGAGAAGAAGACGAGCACGAGAAGAAACGATTGACCGCGCTCGGCAAAACAAATTGCATCTTCGGGAGGATTTTTGCTCGCAGGGATTAATGGGAAGTTCGGGTCGCTTTGAAGCGCGGCATTCTCGAACCTCGAAGAGCCAGAAGTCTTCAATTATTAATAAATTGAGGCCAGCCGCGTTCCCGCGCCGTTCCCCGCGACATTTTTCCCTCCGTCAGCGGCATACAAGTGTCCTCGTAAATGTCCACGATGTAAATAAGTCGTCAATCGAGTCTGAAGAGAGGCGAAAGAGCTACGTTCCGCGGGCTTTATTTCTTTAATCAGTTTTCATTTCGAGCAGCACCGCTCGTTGAAAAAGCCCGATCAACGTTTCTCAAACGACTTCGTCCAACTCTCTTGTCGTGCACGCTAAGCGTCCGGATATTTGGCCACGCTTGATCAATAACAGCGGCCATACATCCGAACAGCTGTATTTTTACAAATCGATCAATGCTGCTCAACGTCGATTCTTAAAATTAGTCGAAATATAGCGATGCTCGGTATCCTATCAACTGAAACATCTCGTAACGGCGAAGTAAAAAATATTAAAAAAAAGTTTCTCTCGTTCTATTAATCGGACAGCAGGGAATGTTCGTTGGTAACGAAAAGAGGGCTGACTCGAGTGGCAGTGGGCCACAATTCGTGGCCATTTATCCGGCCGATACGATTATATATTAAAAGATACATTTAGATCACGAAATGCTTTATAGTACTTACGTGATCAATGTTAATCTCTCCCTTGTACATGAACTCGACGAGGACTTTGATGTCTGAGAATTTGACGTCCCGCATTATGACAATGGGATCCTTCTCTTCGTACTGAGACAGGATCGTGTCGAAGTACGTGCTGCACGCTGATAGAACTACCTGCGAAAACAAAAGCGAAAGGACGCGTTAATGAAGGGACTAAACGATCCGTCGAAAGTTTCGACGCTTGCAAATCGACCATTAAAACAAGGCAAACCGGTTACGCGCGGGGAATGTGACCGACAAACGCGTCCTTGACAAATATTCGAGTTCAATGGACAGGAGAATATCAAGAACGAAGAAAATTGAGGACCACAGCGAAAGTTAATTCATAGGTCCGGATAAGGGCACGCGACGCCGCGTCGCTCTTCATTAATTACCCCGAAAATTGGCACGCCGCACGTGAGCTGTTATTCCGTGCGCACACGTACATACGCTGGCATACACAGAGGTACGCACACGTAATCTACGTAAAGGCACACATATATACGTATATCCTTGTTCGCAAGTACCATGAAAGTATCATAAGTATTACGACAGGAAGTGTAATTAACATTAGAAATGACTAGGAAATTTAATTCGTTCGACAGGTTTAACAGATTTTTCGGACGGCATTTAAACTAAAAATCTGCCGAGATTAACTCGATACAAAATTATATAATTATCGTAATTCACTGTATTATTATAAGTTTGGTAGAAAATAATCGTTTCTTCGATACTCTGGATTAATTGTAGCGTTTCGTATGAAAGCAGCAGGTGTTCTGATATCTACTTATGAATGGGAGTGAACGTAAGACATACGCGGATACGCATACGTAGGAACGATGACGATGCCAATGAACAGATCACGGAGATGATCGAATTCTTAAGCGGCGCTTCCGAACAGTGCCGATAAAATATGTATTTCCGCTTCGACGCCCAAGCCAGCTACTATGCGCAGATCTGTCATGAAAGTCAATGAAGCACTCGACGAACAGACTACTCTCTCGTTCTCTGACCGCTGTGATTTTTTTCTTAGCGCTAAAGCTCGTTACACACTTGCCTGAACTTAACGCTTTCCACTCGGACTCGTGGAAAGGGAAAAGAAAAAAAGAAAAACGAGAAAGAAACACGTGTTTCACGCTCAAGTTGCACACGTGCTCGTCGCGTAATATCTACCATGGCGCGACACATCGTTGTGCATGTAGTTATTATCTATTCTCCAAAGGTTTAAGCCCCTCCGTTTAACATTAAAATTAAAATCAAAACGTACGATGCGAGGCAGGATCTTTCGAGACTGAGCTCGATCGTACGGAACGCAGAACAGGACACGTTTCGGTCGACACGTTGGCGTCGATCTCTCGTAATTGAAGTGGAAACGGAGACAGGTGAACCGAGCTGTAGCGAACTGGAGCAATCTTAATAGACGAAACCGAATCGAAAGGGAACCGTGTTAAATTGAATCGAATCGATATCGAAAGCCTTGAGAACTGAAACACGCTTGGATTTAGGTCAGATCGGTTTAGACACGGAAACACAGCCAAGAATCAGTTTAAGATCGATTGGACGAGTGCGGAGCGGGCTTAAAGCGATTCAAGAACAGCTTCGCACGCCTACGTATTTAGCACCGTTGAACAACCGGTATTTCTGTCAATCGTGATTTTATTTGCTGACACGTCGTTTATAAACGACACATCTTCCGTCAGTATCCTGTCTACCGGTTCTATCGTAATTTTCTCGCCTCGCGTCGCTCCTTCCTTTTCTCGTACGTTAATCTGGTTATCGCGAAATATAGAAGATATAATCTTGTAAGCGATGTGTCGCTGGAAAAATTTATTTGCCAGTTTCAATTTAAAAGATCGCCATCCAGCTTTTCGCGTAACGAACGCACAACCGAGTGCTTAGTTTAAAAGATATGGATATCGCCATTATGTAGAATATAAATTGTTTTCAATCTGCGGGAAATTTATTACCCTCGCTGCCGTTCATTAACTTGTTTGTTGTCCGAGATTAAACCGGGTATATATCGTTTTCCATTCGACGATGCAAATCAGCCTGGCTTAGCCTAGATTTGTCACGTATCATCGATACTGTCAAACGCATTTAGCGCGTTTCATCGCGGATCATCCGGGAAAAATTACTTTCTCCGGCGCTCTCGCAAGAAATCGATGCTTTTTCGATTCTTTCGTAGTTTCAAACGAACGAAACGTGCAACAAGTCACGCGTTGCACGAATAATACATTTCGTTTCGATTATCCTTGTAATTTGCCTCGGACTAGACGCGAAGATTCTTTCGAAATTCCACGTTCGAGAAATCGCCACGAGTCGCGCGAAAGTTTCTTAGATTCGGCGGAAAATATTTCGCTGGAAGTTTACATTCGCCTTTTTGTCGATAAAATGTTGCGTTATAAAAGGCGCGTATTAAAACTGTAACAAAGGTTAAAATGAATATTTTAAACGAAAGGAATTATTTCCAATCTGTTCTTTACTCGATCACGAGTTCTAATTGTCAACCGAACGGGACACGAGCGTACGTACGATTTTCCCTTCGAATTTGCATTTTATTTCACGAAACGTAAACCCACCGTAAATCGTGTCCCCCTATGTTTTTTTTTTTTTTTACTGCTTCCTTTTTTTCCTTCGTCTCTTTTCGTTTTCTCTTTGTCGCTCGAGCATGGTCGCTCTATCGACTGCCGTATACCAGAGCGTTCGCGTAATTCCTTGAAAATTATTCTGCGAAATAACAATAGAATTTTACATGCAAGTAAAAAGAGGCAACTGAATACGTATTAATTCGTACCACGGTGTATTGTTGCATCGCAAAAGCCCCCGTTTCGTTTTGGTTGCGAATTATTTATTCCTTAACCCTTTAACCGGGGCTATACAGGTGCGAGGGAGAGACAGCGGGAGACAGGGAGAGAGAGAGAGAGAGAATTATCATGAATTTGTCTCCTCCTTCCCCTTTCTTCATTTTTCTGCTGTTTGTTTTTCCGTTTTTGTTCGCGGAAACAAATGTTTGCCAGCTATGAGTCGCATTATGGTTAGAGCGACGTGTATTATCGAAAACGTTGTCTGACAATTCCGCGTATCAAATCGTCCGATTTTTCACAACGTGCCCGAAACAATTCAACCAATTGCAAACGTCGAATTTGATTGCCGGTTACAGAAAGAACGTCGGATATTGCGCTTTTCCCTGGAAATAATTGCTCAGTTAAAGCGTTAATCGTTTCATACATCAAACAATTTTCCGTCAAAAGGAACCTCGAATATCCTGGCTCGCTCTTTGAAAATTGTCATTGCAACATTGATCACTCCACACGCGCAAATCGTTTTTAATCATAACGAGCATCAAATATCCTATTATTCTCGGGGGGCGGAAAAAATGTATTTTGTGCCGGTATGTATCGAAATGAAAAGCGGTACCAAAAATATCTACGTTCCATGCTCGCGTTCGTAAACAATTAATTACTTCGTACCAAAGGATGTAGAAATCTGGCCACCCCTGCACCATAGTTTGCCGACTAATGAATTTACAAATTACACACTGTCTTTCACAATCTCGTAGTCCTTTGCGTGAAGTAAAGTAATCAGTTAACTTGAAGATCGCAGGGGAAGAATTTGTCGTTTTTCAATGCTTCTTATTTAGCTTACTTTCCTGTTTTTTCTTTTTTCGTTTGTTTGTTTGTTTGTTTGTCTGTCCTTAGTGAAATTTGATAAGCGAGATTTCACTCATTTCGCCGACCAGCTAGAAAGCTGAAATTTCGAACACGCTTTCATTTCCAATGACAACACAACATAATTTTAAAAAATCGACAACTTTTTTTTTAATGCTTTTTATTCACCTTACTTTTCCGCCTGTTTGTTTGAGCGGAATTTTTGTAAGCGAAATTTCACCCACTTATCGACCAACTAGAAAGCTTAACTTTGGAAACATGTACATTTTTAATGCTAACACGATACACGATATAATACTTTTCGGTTTGTTTGTTTGTTTGTCTATCTGAGTGAAATTTCACTCGCCTCGCGAGCAGCTAGAAAGCTTTACTTTGGAAACATGTTCATTTTTGACGATAATACGATACAATTTAAAAAAAACCGACAAGTTTTTTCCGCCTGCTTCTCCGGTTTGTTTGTTTGTCTGTATGTCTGGGTGGAATTTTGTAAGCGAAATTTCACTCACCTCCCAGAACAGCTAGAAAGCTAGAAATTTTCAAGATTAGAAAGCAAAGAGTAAAACGCGCAAATTTCAAAAACTACAAAAGATTGGTTTTTATTTTAAGACGTGCCAGAAAGAAGAAAATAATTTTCCTAATCAGGTATCGTTGAATAAGTAATTGACCCTAATGACGATATACAGGGAAACCTGTATCATGTTGAACGCTCGCGGTAATCGTACACCAGGATTTCGTTCAATTGTTCAAATTGTTCAAAGTTTTCAGAATTTTTACGCTTTCAAACACCCTCTATTCGATTAGATAAAAATCGCGGATTCGCGATTTCGGTCAAATATTCTTTCCACTTCGTAATCGTTAGGGAATTGTCATCCTCGTCATCGTTTAGAAATTCCTTTATCGGAAAAGTTCATCGAAGAGAACGGAAGAGAGAACCAATTTGCCGATGCTGGTACCTAACTCATAATTTATGACTCGCAAAATTTTGTCAATGGTTACATCAATTCCGATGGCATCGACCGTTTAATAAAATTTCCGAACATTTGCTAGAAGAAAGACGCGGTAGGACGCAAACTGGTAGCAGGATCGAAGTATCGTGGAAAGGCCGGAGAAGCCGCGAAACATCTGGAAGCAGCTGTGTTTCTCGATTCGTCTGGCGCGCGGCGAGCGTATCGCGATCGCGGAAGAATAGTTTCCCATGGAAGAAGCCGAGGAACTCTCAGGTACGAAAGAGTGTCTGGCTCTCGGCCCCGCCCAGTCAATAGCCTGAATATTTAATGTTAGAAGTTCCGTATTGATTTTCGCGATTTTTACGTCTCCGCAAATAAGGCCGTAAAAGACCTAACGCCGCCGTGTCTGTTTCTTAGTGTACGTACGTATACAGTTTCCTTGCAAACGCACACGTGTACGCAAACCTATACACAAACATTCACACGTACGTATAAACGCATATACACGAGCGCGAAGCAGATCAAGTGGGGAGGGGGGAGAGAAAGACCAAGAGAGAACGAGAGAGAGAAGAGAGAAAGAGAGAGAGAGAGAGAGAGAGACGCGCGTTACTTTTCAGTGCCAGCTATATAACGCTTTTTATTATGCCGAGCCGCTTTTATGGGGAAATACTGCGATGAAAAAAGAGGAAGACGTCGAGACGCGCGGGGGAGGAAGGAAAGGGCAGAAGAAGAAAGAAATTGCACTGCCCGGGTTTCATATCGAGTCATTACGATCCCCGGGCACTTTCACCCCCCTCCCCCTCTGCCGCCACGTCCCGACGTCGAACCCGCGCCTACCCACCCCACGCACCCACCCATCCCAGTTGCAGACCCCTCCTTACCCACCCCTCCTCATACCACCTCATCCCTCTTCGCCCTTCCTCGTTTCCGCCGCCCACGACGTCTTCTCTGACATTAAACTTTTTATCGTGCATAACGGGGTGCTTCGTCTTTCGCCCGGGAATATAAAAAAAAAATAGCAATAAAAAATAAAAGAAAGAAAGAGAAAAGGAAGGAGAAAGGAGGATGGGTGGCCCGGAGAAAGGAAGGAGGAGGCGGAGGACGAGGAGGAGGATGGGGTAGGAGGATGAGGGGTGGGTAGGAAAGAGGAGGACGAAAGGAGGATATAAATGGACGGGGCCGATGGTGAGCGACCCCTTCCTCGGAGACGGGGGTGCGCCGCGTCGAATTTGTCGATTCGCCGGTTTTCTCTCCCCGGCGTAAAAGCTTGGCAGACGCAATCGATTGTACCTACGTGTGCACACCCCCGTGGGGCTGACGCGGACCCGACCGAGGGGGGTGGTGGCAAAGAAGCACGGAATGATAGCCGACGTATCGTTGTTGATGTTAACGCTGCCTTACGGTTATTTATTGATATGCGCGGCCTCGTTGCCTCGCTGCAATAACGCCACGTCGCGTCGGCACGAGCCGCGAGACGCGACTGTCTCTCGCGATCGTTGCGAATTTTTCACCCCTTTGGTCGTTTTGCCTTTGCCATTCGCCGTCTCGACCAGCCAACCTTCGCACACGCTCTTTCGCCGTTCTCGTCTCGCCTGGATATTGCCACGGACTTTCGACGAAGAACACGAGACTTTCGTTCGAAGAGACGGTAGTTAGCTTTTTTTCTAGCTGCCGAACCTTTGGAGACTTCAACGCCTCCTTCGAAACACAGAACAAGCGCTTCCATTTTTACGAAAATCAACAAAAATATATGTCACACGCGGAGTAGACTTTTGCTTAACTGGCCTTTACGACACTGAACCTCTCTGATCGACCAATCGAACATATATACCGACTATCGTTTACCGGTTGACGGATCAACAAACACGCGATGATTTTTCTGCTGGTCGGTCGTTCTCCTCTCCGTGAAAATGTGATCGGTTTAAAGCAGGACCGGCTAACCGACAGTGTACACAGTTTAGCGTATTTCAGTGGCGACGCGAGATAATGGAAACGCGTGTGCAAAGAGCACCAAACCTGTTAAAGTAATATTTAGAAAGCGAAGGTTCGCTTCTGCGACTCGTTCATTGTCATTACCAATGCAGGAAAAATAATAAATGCGAACGCTGCTTCACCGTGTAATCCATATTATTCCCGTTTAACGTCTGAGAAAGCGTAACCGGGACGTTTTCTACTTGTGACGTGCACGTCGGAAGCACGTGGCAAACGAGTCGATGATTCTCCAACGAGTAATTCTATCGGTTAAATATCCCGCTCAATGTTTCGACTAAAATATTCAAATACCGTGGAACGGTGGACAAAGAGCCAGAGAAAGTTAGTCGATGTGTTTGCGTTTGGAGGGTTGGATCGTCGAAGAAGGGTAGAGCGGCTGGTTGAAGAAGACATAGTTTTTGATCGAGCGACCAAATATGACGCACGGTTTGTGGCTGTCGTCCGACGCAAGGGGCATTCGCTCGCTACGAAGTTCATTAGAAAAACGAGATTACCGGCCTCTGCCTGTAGTTACGTAATTCGATCGATAGTTCAGGCGTTTCCCGTTTCTGGCGACCGACGAGGAGAAGCAAAAGGGGAGAGATACTGGAACAGACAGCGCAGGAGGAGAACGAAACGGAAGGGTAAAAAGAAATTTGCGGGCGCGATGGAGGTAGGTGTGCCCTTGAAAAAGGGACTCGCGGCCAAAAAATCGAATCTGCGCCTTCGAAACGCCTGCACGACGTTTCGTTTCGTTTCGTAATATCGAGGAGAGTGTAGGAAGAGAGAGAGAAGAAAAAATACTGACAAGTTGTTGGAAGGGATCGGAGCAACGAAATTAAATCCAATTTCGCCAAGGACTTTTTTCGTGCATCTCCTCCGCACACTTTTCTTTTTTTCCACTTTTCCAAACTAATCTCGCGTTTCGTTAAAACCATTGCACGAAAGAGGTTAATGAGCCTGTAACTGAACGTTTCGAAGTTAAAAGGACTTTTATAAAACAAGCTAAACGGTCTAGACAAGCTTGCCGAGTTGCCGTCGAATTTCCTGCGAGAAGGAAATAAAAGAAAATAGAAAGAAACATACAGATCATGCACCGTTTCCGAAGCAATCAGAGTCCACGACACAATACATTCTTATCGATCAACGATTACACAATGTTGATAAAAAAAAATGTCTCTATCGGTCTGTTCCTGTGAGGGAATTTTCAGTAAGTTTGTTACGACGTAGCAGGTAATTTAGATTATTGGTCACATCGGAAAGGAAAGATATGACGAAATGTAATTAGCACAAACCGACGTCTCTAACGATCGAGGAATCGATGCAACGTAAAAGTCTAGCGAAGAAAGAAAAAGGAGAAAAAAAAGAAAACGAAGATGGGTCTGAAAGGGCGAGAGCCTTGGATCGAATCGAAGTTCCCGTCGTGACGCTGAAAGTGATCGTGGAGCGAGGTCGACGACACTCGCGAAGCAGCCGGTTGTCGTTTATATTAGCGAGAGTCCATCCAAACAGATTCTCTTCACACACGCATACACACACACACACAAAAAAAAAAGAAAAAAAAAGGAAAAAGAAACGTCTTACGTAATTCCATAAATAACGCATACACACGACTATCTCCCGAGTTCATCGTATTGCATCGATGAATGGAGAGCCGAAATCAGTGAAAACCAACACGTTCGCCTCGCGAATGCTCCAACGTTTGTGCTGCTTTCGACTTTAGAACCTCGTAGGCGTTGCGCAATTTCGTTGGATTCGGTATCAATCGTTCGAGTTCTTTTTCATCCAGTCGAATGCAACTATATGGGATCGTTAACAAACTGGCTCGTTGCGTGAAATTACGTAACCGTTCTCCAGCAACAAAATCGAAGCGAAACACGCGAGGCGTGCGAACTGGTCGAATGGTAGCAAAGTATTAGCAATTTGTACGACCTACTCAGTCTACCGCGTTCCAAAGAACGTTATTAGATTATCGGGGAACACGGCACGGCCATCTCTATGTAGCGTTACAAGTTCGCCTGGTCGCAGCTGTAACGCGGGACCAACTGGTGGCATAACGCGTTCTAGGTCGAGGGAAGGATCGTAACCGACGAGTGAACGAATTCTGAGAAAGCGGCCGACCGTGAAGGCCAGGGCCGTGACAAAGCGAACGGTGAAATTTTCGAATTTTCACCTTGGTCCTGCTTCCGTCGAGCGACGCGGAATATACACAGGCGCACACGAGCTAGACGCTGTCTCTGTGATATGATATCACAGGAGGAAAGGGAAAGGCCGCGGCTGCTGCGAGAGAAGGGAGGAATAGAGAGGATAGCGGAGGGTCACGACGACAAAAGGGACAATGCTGCGGATAGAGACAGAGAGAAAGGAGGATGGAGCAGCGGAGGCGAATGAAGGCAAAGCGAAAAAGAGATAATGAGAAACAGCGTGCTAGAGTAAAAGGACGGGGGGGGGGGCGCAGGGAGGAGTAGAAATAGTGCTGCAGCGAGGGGAGAAAAAGAGGCAAAGTCAAAGAGCGAACATGGGAAGGGTAGGAAGAGGAAAGAAAGAAAAAAAAATAGAAAAGAGGGGCCAGCGAAAAATGATAAAAAAGTCAGGAGGAGAGAAAGGATAGGGCGAAGGAAGATTGAAGCGGAAAGGGGAACGGCAGAATTGACGGCGAGGGAGAGAAGGAAAAAATGGAAAAGGAGAGGTGCAATGGGAAAGGGTGCGAGGAAGAAAGGAAGAGCGAGGGAGTCGAAGGGAAGAAAAAGAGGGAACCGGAATCGAGAAGGAGAGAAGACAAACGCAATTGTCCGAGGTGAGTGTGTGTACGCTCCGAATGTACATCCCAGTTCAGAAGTATTAGGATACTTATCAGGGCCTAAATAAACTCGGAAAATTATTAGGTAATTTTCAAAACGTTCGAGAATTCGTTATTTCGTTCTTAACGTTAGATCGGAAAGGTCCGGTATATCCGATGTTGGAGTAATAAAATTTGATGTAACAAAGCGAAAACTCTTTCCTCGTCCGTGTACCGCGTCTTTCGATCGCCACTCTTTTTACAGAGGTAGTTTCAATCTCCGAACACGGACTATTTTGCGGTACGTTACACGTTGTCATATAACATATTACGATTATAGTTGGAACATGTTATTGTCTTAAACCATTAGCTCGCAACTTTTAAAAAACGAATAAGTAAAATTAAACTCTATAATATAGTAGTAGCTTTGTACGTAATACAGTTTCCGCGGTTGTTTGATTAATTCGGACCTCCTCGTAGTTTCGGGCTATGTTGTTCATGAAGCGTTAGTCGGACGTGGATGCTTTATGGTCTAACGCGTCGAACGAGATAGCGATTGCTAACGGTTCGGTTAATTTCCTAACGATTTTTCGAGTTTACTCAACTTTTCATACATGTGCCAATACTTATGAACGGGAGTGTACGTACGCGTCTCCACTTGCTCGCGCCGTATGTATATGGGGCTTGCGTGTCTCCACGATCGCAGTGGCGTAAGGAACACGCCGATCTCTACAAAGTAGAACGTAGTCACGCGCTGATTTTCTAATAACCCAGCGAGATTTCATTGATTTGTAATCGTCACGCTCCAACGACTTAACAACCGAGGAAACGTAAGCGCGACGTTGTCCGACAGATCGAGAGGAACAAATCGCACACGTGTGTGAACAACGTGCGATTTATTCGACCGATTTCGAAAGTTTTTGGAAAATTCGAGCAATGCGAAGGCCGATCTCGCCCGGCACATTGCTCGATTCCTTTGACTGGTTACACGTTTGCCTCTCTCTTCCAGGGAAAAACCAACGAGACAACGTTCCACACCCGATCCTAAGCGCCTTTCCAACGTTTCACGTAGTACTACGTGTTCCCTGCTCGACTTTGATAGCCAATCGCGCGAAAGATAAGGCGAAACCACGCCTTCTATAGCGAAATGTTGCTGAGATATACGATTAAACGTCAATGCGCACAGAGTGCCACGTTTCGACGATTAATATAATACAGCGCGATTGACTTCTTCAACTTTCGTTATTAGGCTTAACGACACCACCCTCCGCACCATGAACAATGCTTTCTTCCAGATCGCAGAGATGAGTTTTATCGACGCATCTCCACCATTAATATCTCGAATCAAGCTCTTTTTACCGCTTTGTCGTGCCACTTTGCAGATCGAGTTACCTCGTTATAACGCGATCTACCGACTATCCCGTTACGCCAACTTTATACCACGGTCAAGCACAATCGCTATCTTTGACAAATGTAAAATTTTAGTGCTACGACCCGTGCTGTGTGCTTAGACCTGATTTAACGGATTTGCGGTACCACGAACTTTTAAATTCCTCGCAGCAGTTTTCCACAGCTCGATAGGCGAGATCCTGTGACAAACCCCGGAGTTTCCAAACGGTCGTACGAAGACCAATCGAAAGATCCCCACGACATAACTCCTAACCTCTCGAATTCCATCGGGGTGTTACATTCCGGCACCTCCGCGCACATCGTGTATCACTGGCTTTCGGTTCTCTGAAAGGCGCAACGCGCAAAGGATAAAAGGATACGAGGAACGTTTCTGTCTCGAAATAAGCAACTCGCCGACAGAGTGAGAAATCCAAGAACGAGTAAGAGGTTCGCGAAAGCGAAAGGTCGTAAATTTTTCTGCTCGAACGAACAGTGACATCGTTTAATAAAAGACGAATAGAATATGCGTAATGCTTTCTCGCTCTGGTATTAGCGATTCTGACGTGTTATGTGCTGCTCGGCCGATCACTTTATAATTTGCCGCTATCTCCAGCCTGTCGCCCGTTCTCCGTGTTCTTTCTTGTCCCGTTCGAGAACAAAGTCAAGCCGAACGGTATACGCGTCTCGCAATAGGCCGGCACCGAGCGCGTCGTCTGTCTAGAGGCAAAACTATATTATCGATATTAATGGTAATATTAATAACAATGAAAGTATATTGTAGCATTAAAAATGTTGAAACGGTGCGCTTTAGAACCGCGATCATACCTCGAAACAGACAAGTTAAATCGCCATCTATCTGTAAATCGCTTCACACGTCGCGAAACCGTTTAAGTATCGTGACAACACAGCTATCTGTGTGCGAGTACACGCACGCTACTTTTGTGCGTAAATACATTCAAAAATCGCAATCAATCAATCGTAATCAATCTATCTCCTCCAATCACACGCGACGAGAGCTAACATGATTGGTTACACCCCTTGACCGAACGTGAACCTTTCGCTCGACACTATATACACATATACTCGTAATTCGAGATCGCTACGACGAACGTCGTTTGTTGTTTGGAACACGTAAGCCGAAGTTCTCCAGAATTTCTATACGGCTATATGTTGACCGAACTTTTGTATTGACGATCGATAAGATTGCACATAAGCGAATCGTCGTTCTTTATTCTTGATGTATTAAACGCAAGAGCGTTTCCTACCGTCGGTATTAATATCAATTTTACCGATACTTAAAATTCCTACGCCACTGCGCGGTAATTTTCGTATGGAAATAGCGAACAGAAATAACATTCCTGAATATTCCTCGAAAGATTAGAGGGAATACTGTGAAAAATATTTCGACGCTCTATCAGAGATACGAACGTAGGTGATTCTGTTCATTATGCAATTAGACCAACACTCGTTGAAACCCATCTGCTTTCGTAAATACCCTCGGTTGAACGAGTTTGCCGGATCAACTTCATAAATCGAAATACAGAAAACAAGTACATTTATAAGAATAACTCGTCTCTTAAGATAACGAGCATTGATTTCGCGATAATCGTGTCTAGTGATAACACGTAATAAAGTAGAGGAGTATGCAAGAAGATGGAAAAGCTGCGTGAAAAGCAGAGTTGATCGAGCTAACTGGCGAGAGAGCTCGAATGACGTTAACATCTGACGTTTATTCAAATAAGTTGGACGAACGATCGATTAGGATATTTACGCGGTAAAGAACCGCGTGAGGGCATAAATTTTTGTAAAATACAGTTATCCGTGGGAACGGTGCTCGGATCGCGTGCGAGCTGAAATTGCAAGTTTCGCCGAAGCGTGGAGTGGATCGGTGAATCCCGAAGGGCCAGCGAATAGGTGGCGCGATTCTTCGTCATCGCGAAGCTTGGTCTGCGAATTGCTACGTTGAAACGTGGCTCGCGAGACGTCGCGACAGCTGCGACAATGTAGATGTACGCCAATAGGGGCCGAGGGAAACGAGCAAGAGCGAGATCTAATGAAAAATATTAAACTCCGAGACACGAGTAAAACAAATTAATCTTCTACGCCACTGCTGATGGTATGAGAGAGAAGGAGAATTGGTTTTGGCTGTGTGTGTGTTTGTGTGTGTTTCGAGGGAAGAGAAGCGTGACTCAGTGTGAACGCAGACGACAAAAGAGAGAGAGAGAGAGAGAGAGAGAGAGAGAGAGAGAGAGAGGGATGGAGAGAGAGAAAGCGAGAGGAAGGATGGGGAAAAAAGTACTTACGCCTGTACGAAAATATCGATTATATTTTTTTACGAGTTCACTCGCTTCGGCGGGTGTTAATTTCGTGAAACGACCTTTTCCTTCGCCACGCGTCGCTCGTAAAATCCCATTAACACGTGCGAGAGCACTCGGCCTCTCCGTCTCTCTGTCTCTCTCCCTCTCTGTTTGCTACTCGCGCTTTCGCCATCCTCTTTCTTCGTCCGTCCGGTTGTCCCGACGCGCACCGAGAGAAAATTCAAGCGCGCGTTTCCCACCCGGGCTTTTGAAGAATCACCAACGCGCCGATTTTCCCCGGGGTGTCGGTGAGACCGGCTGCGTTTTCACTACTTTCTTTTTTTTTTCTTTTTTTCACGCCGGTGTCACCGAATTTCGACCTCCTTTTTCTCTTCGTTTCATTGCCGGCAACGCGTCGTTTAATGAACGCTTTGTTTACCTGCTCGTCGGTGTTAATCGAGTCTTTGTCGAGCGCGTGCTCCAGGAACGAATCTCTCGTCGAACAAATCTTTTCTATTTATGTTTGCACGAGTGGGTGGATCGTGTGTGCTCTGACCGGAGAAGCACGATCTTTATTCCGTGGCATTAATTAACGTGTTCATTGCGTACGACGCGAATCCAAGTTGCCGTGTGGCTTTAACTTACGTACAACCCCGTTCCCATGAGTATTCGTTTGCTTAGCACGATTTAAATAAACTTACAGAATCATCAGGAAATTATCGAAACGTTGGAGAATTACCGTCTCACTGGAAACGTTAAACCGGCTAAAGAACGCGTACACATACATGTAACATCGTAATGATCAGACTGTAGATACTTGTGCATTTATATAAGACTATGAATTTATGGAAAACCGTACAGTATATGTAGTAATATATAAAAGTACAGAAAATATCCACGATAAAGTATTCGTAATTTACAGCTGGTTTTTAATTCTTAATAAATGAAACGAATCTCTATCTAAGTTTTGTTCGTTCAGTGGCGCTCATAGAAACATAAATTTCCATAAAAATCCGCAGTCTGGTAATAACAATCTCCATTTGCTATAACGAAGCGAATCTTTCTCTTGCCTATGGATCTATCGCCTCTTTCCATTACCATTGCGTACCGTTGCAGATATCGAACGATATTACGATGCAACAAGGGATTGATTATTACTGGCGATCGTTTTCATATCGCGATATCTCGCAGCAAATCGCATATGTAGATTATTTTCGGGCGAGCGTCGCGGCCACGCTCGACTGTTGGCTCACGGAATAAAGGCGTACTATTATTTATACAGTTAGGAAGCGGCGCGTCGTGTTTTTTAGAACACAGGATGTCCGGGTTTAACGACCCTGGCACCTGGCAACCCTTCTGGCACGGCATATAATTACCCGCGAGGCACACGGTGTTGTAATGTGCATCTCCTGTTGGCGGGATAGAACCTGAGAACACGCGTGGATATCATCGTCACGGTCGCAGACCGCGAGGAATCTCACTGTCGTTTTCTTTGCGTTTCCGCGCCCGCTTTGATCGATAGACCGACCTCGATTGTCGGTTCACATAGTGACCAACGATCGAAAAATTGTGGCAACGATCGAACCGAACAACCGCCAGTTGACTAGGTTCCCAGACGATTCGTAGTTAAAGTGGCGCGATCCTTTACCTTTTCCCAGAGATCTTTGAGCGGCGACTTCCAACGACTTGGGACTCGTCCAACCTTGGGATTCGTTTCGCGAAATTGATTTCCATCGAGCTCGAAAGTGAAGGTCGGTCGATCGAGGTGTTAGATTTTGAACGTCACACCCTGACTGGAATACGCGAGAGATCGGAATATACTTAGATTTCGTGACGAGTCGGGAAATTCAGTGAACGGTGAATTTCGCATAAATGAAAAATGAATTTAACCTAGAAACTATTCGGTATCTAGTACGGAGTATACATAGAATCTGGTCTATAGGTGAAAACTGCTTTTGAAAAAATAGGTCGCGATGCGGTTAGCCGGCACGGCCATCCTTGAGCGTATCGTTCAGCGATTTTAACGCGAAAGTTTACAGAGATGAAAGATCGCCGGTGGAAATTTCGCTGGAATTTTTCATTTTCATTTCATTCGATCCCCTTGCCAATAGCATCTTTTTCATCTTCGAGCTTCTCAAAGAATGTAAAAGAGACTCGGCTCGGTGTCGCGCCTATTCCGGAGAACTCGAGGTTAACGGAACGTTGGTCGTCAAGAAAAACCATCGGCCCAACTGTTAAACGGTATTTTTATGAAACCCTGTTTCCCATATGGTCCCAGATCGGAAAGTGCTTAAGACGATTACTATAATATCGCACGTATCATTTTCTTATAATACAACGTTCCAAATGAGATAATAACCGTTCAACGTTTACATAATCACCGGTTGATTTTACATGTTTATTTAAGTCTGCCTAAGTGTTTATACCGAACAGGGGTATACATCTTAGCTGTCGAAGAAACGAACGAATTCGCTTTTCTTCTGTTTGCACGTGTTCGTCGCGAAATCGATATTTTTTCCGTCGACGTGTCTCGAGGATTCAACTTGATGGTGTTTCTATGGCAGTTACGAAACGCACCTTATCTCGGCCAGTCTCTCTAACGAGTTTAACGACGTGCAGAGGCATATCGTATCGGTGGAAATCGTCCTGGGCTTTAAAATATTCACAAAACACGGACATCCATTCATTTAATAACAATAGTCGGAAATCAAGCTGTCTGCATCAGGGATCGTCGGGTCCCGGCACTTGAAATCGGTTTATTTTACGAAAAAGACGACCTCAGCTGCCACGTGCAAAGCGAAAAGCGTTACATCGAACAGCAATCGATATTTAACCTCTCACCGGCGGCGATCGTGAAAACGAACAACAAGGAAGTAAACGCACCACCGTCATAAAACAAACCACAACATTGTAGCACGACTGATGTTACATTTTGATCGCACCACCGCCTCTGTCGTTTATATTTCAATCTGAACGAGTATTTCCACCTACGCTGTCATTCGCGTATATCTTGCCGTTCGTATTTTCCGTAGTCTTTCTCGCAAAAAAAAAAAGAAGAAGAAAAAAGGAAAAAGGGTAGAAAAACGTGACAAGTCTCTCGCTAAAGTACCTCGCCGTTTTGACCGGCTATCGAAAAATAAACGCGTCTATCTTTTGATTTATCTATCGAAAATACGTTCTACGAACTGTCGAGATAAGATTTTTCGAGAAATTTCGAAATTTGCGAAATTTCAGACCGTAGAGATAATAAACTCGTTGCTAGATGCTTACGGAGTTACGGGGAAAACGAATGAACTCGTTAATTGACTTTCCAATCTCTCGGATATAATAACAACTTTTTTAATTCACAGGTGCACTATTTTTGAATACGTGGTGTTCCATCGCTATCAAAAACGAAATATCATCAGGCAAAACAATGGAGAAGAGAGAAAAAGCAACTTCTATTTTCCCTCCCCGTTCGTGATCGCATCTACGATCATCGAGCACACCTGGATACAGGTGGCAGAGGCTAGGGGAGCAGCTGTCTGTAATTCCTGACCTTACGAGCCGCGATGGGATCTGGACAGTTCAACCAACCGCTCTAGTCGCGTGACAAACGTTTCGAGTAATTGCGAACACCTTTATTCGAGATCGGAAAGTGCATTTGAAATCGAAGACGAACCGTTCATACGGAAGGAAGGAATTTCTTCTGGAACGAAGAAACCGATCAACGTAAATTAAAATGCTCCGAGAATTAAAAAAACGAAAGATGGGAAGCCTAAGAGATCGGATCTTAAATCGAACTTGCGACTTTACCGAAAACGAGTGAAAATTCGAATTTCGAGATTCTTTTTCTTCGAGTTTCGTACAATTCGAAAGATTTCAGAAACTCGTAAGACGGGACCCTTCGTAATAATTTTCGCTACAGTAATTTAACAGCGGTATAGCGATTTTCCTTTCGTAAATCGCAGCGACTCTAAAGCTACGGTAAGTCGAAGATTTCAGTTCTCCCCTTGACATTCGAATTACGCCGGTTGAACCGTATTTCTGTACGGTGGTGTACGTGGGAAGAGAGGCATGGGTGGACCCGCTGGTTACACGTTGGTGTCGTTTTTGATCCCGAGGGGTGTCTCGAAGAGTGCGCGCACTCGTCCGCGCGTTGGCTTTTGTTTTCCGGCGCGATGACGCGGCGGCGGCGGCGTCCGCGCGACATCACCCTCTCCTCTATTTCTCGTTGTGTGTGTTGTCGGTTTCCCGCGCGGAGCGGCGCGGCATCGCGACGCGCGCGCGACCAAGCCTCCCGGTGTGTACGAGGCCGAAAAGGAACGAGGAAAAAGGCCGCGCGCGTCGGCGTCGCTCGGTGGCGGCATTCTAAATTTAGGAGGAAGTATTGATTTTACAATTTGGACCCCTCCCAAAGTAAAAAATAAACCAAGCCAAACGTACTCTACTTTGATAGAGTGCCTCTCCTCTGCGCGGCTCGTTTCGACGCACAGCCGAGACGGAGATACAAAAAGGGAAACATGGAAGGGGTGGCGGCGAGCCGTCGGGCTCGAAAGAGAGGGGGTGAAACAGCCCCCGCAAAAAGGGGTGGGAGAGGGGGGAAGAAAAGAAGAAGATAGCGATTGCCAGGGAAAGTGAGAGGGTGAGAGGCTAAGGGAGCGAAACGAAGCACAGCGGGAGCAAAGCTAGAGCGAAAGAAGAAAAAGAAAGACAGAAACGAAAAAAAAGAAAGAAAGAAAGAAAGAAAGAAAGAAAAGGGTGGAGGTGGAGGTTGGTTGAACGGGAGTCGGCTGGGGCCGAAGGAGAACCACCGTTCTTTCTTCGAGGGGGTGGGGAACAGAGAGTGGCGAAATACCGTAGTTCTAGCCTGGTAAGAAACAAAGAACAGAAAATTGATCGTTTGTTAAGTTTTATGTTCCCCGGGGCAGGCGAGGGTGGTCTGCCGCCCCCACCCTTCTCCGTTGACTTTTCCTCTCGCTCTATCGTTCGTCCTCGGCTTCGTCGGCCGGCTCGTCTCGTCTCTTTTCACCCGCCTCGCGACGCGCAATAAGACGAATCGAGGAAATTCTCCGCCCGGCACTGCGCCGCCAACCAAGAGGTGGGCACGCAGAAAAACCTACCAAGAGAAAGAGAGAGACAGAGAGAGAGAAAGGGATAGGCGAAACGGGGCTCGGCAGAGAACCGATAGAGAGACACGTGTATGAGGAAAAACGCAAGGGGATGAAACGGATGAACGCTATCGTCCAAGTCAATGGAAGCTGGACGAGATTGGGTCCTCCCGTTGTCGTCTACTCGCCAGCTTTTTCCACTCTCCAAGGATGGAGTTTAATTACGGAAAAACGCCTTTCTAGAACTGGCAATTTTTCTTTTTATTTTTTCTTTTTTTGTTTTTCTTTCGAAAAACGTACAATTTCTTTCCGGAATCGCACTCCGTTTAACAGCGAACGATGACGATTTCAGTCGCAACCGCTTAATCCGAACCGATTTTTCTAACGCGATTTCGATTCGTGAAACACCTTTTTTGATCCTGGTTTAAGGGTATGGAAAAAGAAAGAGGAAATGTAGCCGGTATGTGTGTGTGTGTGTGTGTGTGTGTGTAGCAATTTAGGCGAAAAAAGGGCGGAAAACTGTGTATCCAATTTACGGAAAGTGAAAATGGAGTACTATGCGTTTCGACGATGATACAATGCACCTGTAACGCGTTAAACGACGCAGAGCGAACGAGCGTGTGCCTCTAAAACATTTCAAAGCGTAAAATAGCTGAAACCGAACGCACGCGTGGAAAAGGGATTTTAAAGGGAATAGAAGGTTATCGAGTTGGACCAAGGGCAGAGTTTATCACCGTTAAAGGGCTACGGATCAGCTATAACAATTATTCTTTCGGTTTAACATCCACGGATATTCTAACGAATTTTCCCTTTCCAAAATATCAGCTTTTTCATGTACGAGCGGATTTTAAATTTTTCATCAGCTTGTTCAGCTCGCCCAGTATAAAGACACAAAACGTGTCAAATATTAAATATTTTCACGTTTCCTGTTGGAATTAAGTGACACGTGTCAATTAATCCGCCAAGTTGAATCATTTATATAGAGTAAAATGTAAAATCCGATGGTAATGCGATAGTAACGAAGATTCTTCCGCGCGTTGCCTTTTCGCTACAAAATAAAACACGCGATATACTCGTCATACAAAGTTGACCAAGCTTACGTCAAACCAAATTTAATGGGAATGAAAGGGTTCATAACAAAAACGATCCTTGTCCATGATCTTCTCCCCCCCCCCCAAAAAAAACAATAAAACACTCCAATTGAAATTTAATATCAATCGAATTCTTTCAAACGATACATTCATCGTACTGTACGATCGCTGCAAGTGTCTTTGCAATTATATCAGAATGCGATTGTATTCGATTAATTTACCAACTTTATCCAATTAAATTACAAAAGTTGCTGATCTTTCGATAGACGATAGACGAGTTCCTACGAAAACGATAAATCGTTTTTCGTAATATCGATCGCACGGTGCCGCGTGTCTCGCTTTTGCCTACTAAAAATTCGAAAGATTTAACAAGGGTTGTTTTCGTTTCGAAGCCGATTAATTTCATGCATCGCGAGATATAATTTTCCACGTTGAACCGATGAATTCGCGGAAATTCGAAGGTTCGTCGCCGCACGTGACAAAAAGGGCAACGCGAGGGAATGTTGAAACGTGTCTTTGTTTACCTTGTGCGCTCTGAGAGTCTTGCCCTCGCAGGCTAAAGTGACGTCGCAATAAGCTTGTCGCTCGAGCAGCTGTGAGAACATGGTCTGTAGGTTGCTGTGATGGTATTTCCATCGTAGGCAATATTGTTGGGGGAACATGTTGGAGGATGACGTCGCGGGTGGTGTCGTTGCTGAACTGCCTCGTTGCTGAAGCATGCGCGGATCTGGCACCGCCAGCAGCTTGTCCAAGCCAAAGATCCGTTCTTGCGGTTCACCGTAATCCCACCGCCTTCCTTCTTCGTTCTGCAACATTAATCTCGGGTCAGGAAGATCGCAATTTTTGACCATTCCACGCAACGCTACTAGCTAAACCAGTAATTACACATTTCGGTCGAATAGCTGTAGATATCTGTCTCTTTCGAGGAATAGGTGTTGCTCGTTCGAAAGTAGGAATTAAAAAAGACGCGAGGTATCGAGTAACCAGCGCGGCGAACGTTGCGACAGATCGTGAAACGAATCTTTATAGGAAATTACCTTAATTACCAGGCAAAGGGTCGTTTCTACGCTGCACGATATACGCGTATCGCAATTTAATAGTCGATTTATAAGGCGATAGTTTTCGAGTTCCCACGATACTCGGCTCGGCGAGTACGTTCTCTGCTTGGATATTAATCGGCAAGCTTTCAGCGAGGAGAAGCTAAAAGAAAAGGAGGAATGGAAAAATCGGCGTGTGATAACTAACGACAATAATATTTCGATATTTTATTGGTAAAAAGCTGGCGTAAAAATCCGCAGTCTAATTAGGCCTAAGAGAAAATTACGTTTGAAAATGACTGCACTACGCGATTCAATAGTACGCTGTAATTGATACGTTTCCTGTTAGGTCATTTTGTTCCGCGCATTTCCGCAACGTCTGGCAAGCGTAGTAGAACTGTTGCATTTACGACTTTTTATTTCTTCCGGTTCTACGTTAGTTCGATGCTACAGTTCGACGCTATTTACAACGCATCCGCGATGTAAATGAGAGTTGAGCGTGCAAACAGGGGACGAGGTAAAAGCTAACGTATACGCTAAACTTGCGTACGTTCGGAAAAGGTTCTTACAGAAGGTATCGGTCGATGCGCAGTCAGTCGACAGGCTCGTTCTCCAAGTCGAAGCAACCCGGACCTCTGTCAACCGGATGAATGCCTGCAACACGGTGGCCTTCGAAGCATTTACACGCGAGTCCGTTCGAACGTGTACCTCGATCACGGCTGCCCCTGACGATCCTCGGTCTCACGTGTTTTCTCTGTAACATGCGGATAAAGGGATTGGCCATCAGACAGAGTCGATCTGAGAGTGCAACGCGCTTTAAAAAATTCCATCTTCGCATCCGTTTCTCTCGAACAAAGCTACTTCGAGTTTCAGTTTCATTCGCGAAAGGCTCGACTTGATTTACACATTAGTTATTTGATTACGCGTTAATCAAAGAAGAGGATATTTTTGACGTGGTACGTCGTACAATTTATCGGTTATGGGAACATCGGTTGATAGAAATACGATACTAAACCTTCAACCGTGTCTTCGTTTATGGAATTTACTATTTTTGTTACAGATAAATAAATAATAATATCTTATATCTATGAGCGCTAAAACCAACTAAAATTGATCGGTCTTTGTTAACTCTTAGTTCTGCGAATATAAATGTTTCTCGTTAAGGTTCGATTACAGAATTAGATTCGAATCGTCTGGATCTAGTTCGATGAGGTTTATGTATCTCGCGTTTGTTTTTCTTCTCATCGCCCCTGCTAATTTCCATTAGTTTCATTTAGATCGATTATATTATATTCAGTTTGAACCAGTGGCCGATAGCTAGTTTTCCATCGTGTACCGATGACCGATAGAAACACCAGACGTGGCAACGTGTTTAATTTACAACTTCACCGAGGGATACGACCGACTGCTTTTATGAAGCAATTTGCTGCGATGCTTACTCGCTTATGACTTCGCTGGGCGGTTAAGTACAGAGGAAAGAAACTAAGAAATTCCGCTCTCGGAGAGTCTAATAATTGCTTCCTACCATCGTTTGTCTCGCAGCAACGATATTAATTGATAATTGAAAAACTTTCTGAAAAACAGATCGAAGGATTTTTGTTGGATAATAACCGCAAACGAGCGGCACGTGCGCGACTCGACGTTATACAGCAACGTGTTAATTACATTCGCAAAAATTCGGATTTTTGCGCGAATGTCTGCGATCCAGCGGTCGTCGATTCATCCTCTTTAAAAAAAAAAAACATCGAAACAAGGACAAAGCACTTAAAAATCGCAATTCCTTTCGAAAATTCCAGGAATTAGATTAGAAAGTTATAATGAAGAACAGAATGCAGAACGAGGAAATAATTTCTGTTATGTCTAATCCAACGAGATTAGATTACTGCAGCTGAATTTCTTCTGCAGTTGTTTGAAAGATTGGAAACGAAGGGAGATCGATGCGAGGAACGGGATGATTTCGCGGGAGAAAGAAAGTTCCCGGGAAAACTGCGGGAAAAAGAAGTTTTCATTGCATTATCTGGAAACGATTAACGTGAGCCGCGTGTATCTATTAGCATAATTATCGAGAGTGACTTTGTAAAATCGTGAAAGTCGAATATCGACATTTAACTTTCATCGGCTTCGCCGGCCGCTCATGAAGTTCCATTAGAAACGAATCGGAAAGCTGATTTGGCGAATTTCTGATTAAAACTGGCGACGTCCAGTCACATGTGGTTATAATCTAATGGAGAAGTGACACGCGATCAATTGTCCCGTGTAACGTTGTTTATTTCGTCAATTAAATCCAGATTAATCTCCAATCTACAATTGTCGTGAATTAGAAAAGACACGGATTCCGATGAAGATTCGTGTCCGCGCTAAAAATTCAATGCCAATTTTTGCCGAATCTTCTACGTTCGACCGAACTTCGTTTCGGGACGCACGGAATTTGTGACTTTTTTAAAAAATGACATTCGTGTCATGAGGATATGACATACTTTCACGAGTTTATTGCATCGCAAGAGGCACCTTGAAATTTACCAACATTTAATACAATTTCATTATTTACCAATAAATAATTGAATTTGTATTTGTAACGTCATCGCTGCTCTGTAATTTTCAAGGCTGATCAAAGTGGCTTCCGTGCGGCTTAATCGTCAACCACGTTAAAGAAGAGAACTTAGATTTCTATAGAAACGTGACTTGCCGCGTTCTTTCTCTTATAGTCTTCACGCGTTATAAAAGACATGTTACACGTTTCAAGCGTTTCAAAACGAAGTCCATCCTCTAATCTTTCTTCCATTTCTTTTTTTCTTTTTTTTTGTCGGAGTAAACTCGAAGAAAAGTAGGGAATAATTTTGAATGGAACGCGCATCATCCTCCGGTTTCCAGTCAGTAAACTAGTCAACGTATCTTATCGAGGACGGAGGGTAATATCTAAGGCAGAGAGTTTAGGCTGCACGCTCGACTGCGGTTTTAAAATTCCCCGCAGGCAAGCAAGCCACCATGGAACTCGTCTGTGGATCGTGGGAATCAATAAATTCCCCGTATCGGAAAACGCTGAGGGTACAATACGCGGAAAAATCGACAAGGCGCGAATTTGCACGAAATTACGACCCCTTCTCTCTTTCATCGTCTTCTCAATTTCGTACACCAACATATTTTTATCCCCCCCCTCTCTCTCTCTCTCTCTTTCTTTCTACACCCCTTTTTTTCATCTCTCATCGTATTACCAGTCTCCCTGTTCCTCCTACTGGATTCTCCTATTGTCTTTTTATGTCCTCGATCTCTCCTTCACGACCGGCCCCTCATTTTCTACACTTTTCTCTCCGTCCCCTTTCTAATTTTCATCTCTCGAATTCCTGCGTCACCACCGCGTCTTACCTTACATTCGCCTTTTTTTCCCTCTTGGCCGAAAAAATGCCGATGGCGCGTCAAAAGACCGTTCTCCACGAGGTAACCGGATGTCAAACATTTTTGTCGGGGCTGGAGGGCAGCCCGGTATTCAGGTCTCGTTACGTACACGGGGATAGCACACACGGACGAGGAGCGTAGGAAGCACGGGCGCGCGAAAACGATGCTCGCTCGGTAGCCTAGATTCCCTGAGATACTTTCTATTGTGTTTACGGTTCGGATTAGAGTACCTTTCGCCGTTGAGAAAATGCCCGACTCAACGGGACGCGGAAGAGCGCTGGCAAGCGGTGACCTTTTCGAAATCCGGATCAAATTGGGAAATCGGGTTAACCCCTCGCCGCCGGGACAACCGTCGCTCCTACGATCCGAGATAACAGCGACGAGCACGACGATCGTGACTGTCGTTTGCTAATTAACTTCCACGTGGATAGCGTTCGAACCAATTCGAACGTCGACAAGCGTCGAAACGTTGATCCGTATTCTTAGCATCGACGAGAATTCTCTATGGGTGCGAATCGAGTTTTAAAATTCGCCCGTCTCTTCCCTTTCCGTGTTCCGCCGCTAAAACTGCTAACATCTTTCGTCAAATTTTACGAGTCACACGAGTTAAGAATTGTCGACGCTAACAAATTTTCTAGCGTTATGCGAGAAAGTTTGTTAAATAAAACGAACGAAACTGTTGCCTATGGTCGAATGGATCCGCGAATCGGCCGGTCATCGTATTTAGTGTAAAACCGTCGAATTATAGGAAACGAGAATTTGCGATCTATAGGTATATATATGTATGCGGTAACTGGTAGATTTACCGGTATTATTAGTTGTTTAATCGTGGTATTCGAGGGAACATTGGTAACCGATGATCCGACTAGAGCAAAGTGGAAAATCGTAACGTTTCTCGAACGAACCGAACGTTCGGAATTTAGAACAGTACGGTACATTCGATATGTTTGAAACACGCTCGTACCAACACGAGGCTCGGGTCTACTACGGTTCAACGAATAATTGTAGGAAATTTTTATTCGCGAAATACTGGGAATACTGAATTTTGATATTACCACGTATTTTCAAGAAAGTAATTAAAACCGGAAAGCCGAAATTAAAAGAAGAGCGTGGTACGCAGCGTAATGGCAGGGATGAGAAGCCCGATTTTAATTATAGTTCCTCTAAAACCACTCGGTTTCTGAATTAATAAAGGAAGGATTGGAACCAAAGAGAGTAGCCGAGCCTCTTCTCTTTTCAATTCCTTCCTAGAACGCGTTAAAATCAACGGCGCATTAATTCCGAGGTTCTCGTTAAGCCGATACCGATACTAATACACGGAAGAATCGTGGTGGAATTTTTCCGAGCATCGAGCCGGTCATCTTTTATTTTCTTTTTCGCTGGAGAAATCCGCGTGGTCACGACGACGACGACGATGACGACGCGGTGTTCTTTCGTTCGCAGGTTGCGAGCTCTACAAATTAATCGGAAGATTAATTCGCGAACGTTTCTCCAACTTTTGAAACGGTCGATGAGCCACTCGTGAATTCACCGAGCTTCTTCCGCCCCTTTTTTCCTTCGATTATTCCGCCGACCGAAGCGTTTATTGCTGCGTGGCGAACGAGCCGCGCCGAGTGGCCTCGTCGAGAGGCCAGAATACTGTTATAATTCACGTAATCGAACCGTTTACGCCACCGGCCACTGGAAAATCGTAAAAACAGTTGAACCGTACGCGCACTTGGTTATTCACCTGCCATGTGTTTCCCAAATCTCTCGATGCACCTCACTAAACCAGACTCGAATCCACGCGCGATCGTTTTAGCGTACACTGCGTCTCGTGGCGCGACTGTTTTTATACAGTTTCGTTATCGATCGACAGAAGATTAGAAGATTTATAATCCTAACGGTAGTGGTACTTGAAAAATATTGAAAGAATATGACAGCGTGAAAATTACATAATGAAGCAATAACATGGTTAAATCAACGCGAGACCGGCAGCGATAGCAAGATTTCTGCGTTCTATTCGAAGCTTCAGGGTTCGATTCTCGATATCCTTAGAATGTTATCGCGAGTCATTTTTCGCCTGAATTATTTAATATAACGTTTTAACTTGCCAGTGTATTTACACGGTCTCAAGCGAATTCTTTCGAATATTAGGAGATGATTCCCTGTAACTTCAAAATTTCCCGAATTCAACGCGTATTTATCTTAACTACTGAAATAGCATTTTGGAGATACGCTCTCGGCTCCCAAAACACAGAGTACATTATTACATATAACGGAGCCGGATAACTACAATGGCGTCATTCATGGACAAAAACAAGAAATTTATGGAATATAAATATTATATTACATGTATAAAATATGCCAAGACCGGTTAGATAACACGGAGAGATATATAAGTATTTCACGTCTTTCGATATTTCACTCGATCCAAAAAATAAGAAGTGAGAAAAAACGCGTTAAAAAATTGAAGAGACGAATGTGTTTTTACGTACGTCAAAGTGGAAAAAAAGAATTCCACGTGACGCGAATGATAAATACGAAAGTTTCTGGAACGAAGTAGCCCCGCGAGAGAAAGAGAGAGAGAGGAGACTCTTTGAAAGGCGGGAAAATTTTTCGATTCGTCTCGAAAGGCAGCGCAGGGAACCTCTGAGAAGTTTGAAAACAATAAATCAACGCGGAGGAAGCAGGTTTAATTAACCTTAAACGTCAGACAAAGGTATGGCGGATCTGAATTTGGAGCGAAAAAAAAGAAAATAGAAGAAGTTTTCTGGAAACTTTGCGGGCAACGATTGAAAGTAACTCTCAGGGATACTTTTGAATAGCTCCGGGCCAACGACAATCGGCGAAAGTTGAAACTTTGGCAGGCGGGAAGCCATGAAACTTCCAAGACTGCAATTAACCGTGGAACAACTAAAAGATAATTCGTAGGGCAAGTTAGCGAAGGAATTATTTTCTTTCGATAAAAAAAAAAGAAAAGAAGAAGAAGAAGAAGAATAAGAAGGTAAAGAAGGAAAGACAAAAAGAAGAAAAAGTAGAGACCATCTAAAAGCGAAACTGTCGAAGTATGCGCAGCAGCGAGAGACGTCGTCGCGTCGCAGGGATTTCCGATAAAAATCTGTTCTTTCGAAAGGTCAAAGAGGATCTCGAGGAATTCTATGCTGACGTAACTGGTTATTATCGTTACAGAGGGCGTTTTATCAGCTGTTCGTATCACATTCGCGAGGAAAAGCGAGACGATGAAAACCGTTGGGACGTAGAGAAAATTTGCGAATGGTCTTATTGAAAATGCTTCGTTCCTTGAGCGTGACAGGTTCGACGCCCTTTTTATCGACTTCTCGCGTACCATCTTTCGCTTCCACGTTGCTTTTTCTATCGCGATACCGTCCCTCCCTCTTCCTTGTCCCTCCATCTCACTACGCTGCAAAGATCTTGCATATACGCGCAACGATAGTTGGGCATAACGGTTCCGCGGTCGCGAGTTACTGCACGAGAAGACAAGACGAGCGAAACAAGAACATTTCCCTCCCTCCAAGTACGTTCCGCCGACTCCATTTATTTTCTCGAAAACGGGTTACTCAGCTTTTCGTTATCACCGGCATGTACCATAAATTGATTCCACTTATCTTCCATTCACCGTGAGCTATTTCGAAACACGATTCTCCGAGAATTAGAGAATCTCCGAGAAAACAAAGCGAAGTAGATTGCAGCAGAACGAACTAGAGTGAATCAAAGCGAACCTAACGAAACCGAAATCAACTGGAACGAACCCGATCGTACAATTATTCTTTCGTTCCGGCGACGAAATTTCCATAGACCAGACACGACAGAAACGTTCCTTCCTCGTCGCCGGACGAATTTTCAGATTCGTAAATACGCTTTGCTCTGACCGACTTTCCTGGCGATTTCTTTTCTTTCTTTTTTCTCTTTCTCTTTTTTTTTGTTTTATGGGAAGCGACAAAGAGCCGCGCAACGAGACCCACGATAGTGGCTTTATCGCGCACTTCGAGATAAACCTCGCCGCACGCTGCGTCCAGATCATTTTCTCTCGTTCTCTTTCGTCGATTCTCTCTCGTGCACACGAGGGGGGCGTATTACACACTGCTTGCTTTTCCTCGTGCACGCACGTGCCACGTTACATACAACCTTCTGCCGTTTCGTGGAAAAGAGAACGTATATATATATATATATATATATATATATATATATACAGAGAAAGAGAAAGAGAGAGGGAGGTAGAGAAAGCGAAAAAGAGAGAGATAATTGAACGAATGCAGAGTCACTGGTCGTAGCAAGGAGATCGCCTCGTTTCATGGATTCTATTGATTTCCACCGGAAACATCAACGTGCCGACACAACAAGTGGTGACGAAACGTCGAACCCGTGACGAAAACAAACGCGCGAACGCGTGGAAATTGAAAATCACCGTTCCCAGGCGCGTTTTCCACGGTACCGGGCTAGTCGAGGTGTCGACAATATTTGCAGCTAGATCTACGTGTATGGAATTTTTTTTCCCCCGTATGTTTGGAAACGAGCATTTCCATCGGCCATTTCAATCGCCAAGTCGATTCGAGAAGCGTCACGCTAAAAAATATTTGCCCCGCGCGAATGGTTTGTCGCTTGGCAAACATTCGAAAATCATGGAGACCACGGCACAGTAGGAAGGTGGGAGGTGTGAAAAGTCAAGGAAAGTAAAAGTTACTCGGTACCATCCCCGGCTCGAGATCCTACGCGTCCCCCTTTGAAAAGTTTCACCGAAGCGTCGTGGTTTTAAAATTCCAGCTTGGGAAAAAAAGAGAAAGAAAAAAAAAAGAGAGAGAGAGAAGGCAAGAGCACACGAGGGCGCAAAGCGGCATGGTCCATCGGGAAAAGTAAATTCTCGAAATTACCTGTTACATAAAAACGAAATTTCCACGGGATGGTCGTAAACTTTCGAGAAGAGAAAAAAAACAAGGCGAGATAAATTCGTAAAAAAGGCGAGCTTTTTGGTTTATTACGCGATATTTCCGCGTAGCTGGAAAGCCGGCGAGGAGAGAGAGGGGACGGGCAAAGTCGACTTAAAAGCGTAAGCTCCGCGAGTTTTACTACGCATGCTGCGGGGAAAAAAACGTGACTTGGTCTTTTCGAAAAACGGGCGTAAACTCAAACGCATCTCCCTTTTGGCCCGTCCCCTTTTTCTCTCTATTTTTCCGCCCTCTTTTTTCCATTCTTCTTTTTATTTTTCTTTTTTGTTTTGTTTTATCTACATCGTGCTGCCGGCTGGCGTGCACCGAATGCGAACATCAAAGAGGAGTATAATTACGCGCGTAGCGTCGTTTCCGCGCTCGCCAATTGCGTGCCATAACGCGGCGAGATCGTTTGGGTTTGTGATCGCGTTAGTGCGACCAAAACAGATTCGGAATAGATAAGGGAAACTTGCCGAAACGACGGAAAACCGCGCGATACGGTCATCTTATCGATGAAAAGGATTTTCTTTCGCATAGGAAAATTTGGTTCGCCGAAATATGAGAAACGGATCGATGGAACAGTCATTGGTCGGACTACCGGTGCAACGAACGTCTGACGTATGGCGCGATTAGCGCAATTAGACGCCACTCGGCGACACGCAGGTGAAAGGAGCGACGCATTAATCATGCGAGTCACAACATCGGACCGACACGCTCGAACAACTGTAACTGAGAATAAACTTCGCGTTACGCCGACTCGAAAAGTGTGAAAAACATGGAATATTTTTCACGGTGTAAAGTAAAGTTGTATCTCGGGACGAGAATTTTGACAAAGCGCTGCGAAGTCGAAAATAAAGAGGACTTGCTAGTCACGTAGTCGAACAGGTCGAGTTACCTGCGAGCCACGATTTCCTCTGTGCTTTCATCTTCGAAAACAACGATGACGAGTAAACGACACCGAAGTAAAAGCGAAAGGGAACGAGCAGAGCATTTTGGTCACGTTCGGGATGCGCCGTGCAATCGGAAGAACTGCGAACTCGTGTAAACTACTTGGCGATTTATATGTGCGCGACGAAACAGATTTACGAAGATCGTGGCAAGGAAAATCGTGCTCGTTTTAATGAAAACCAACGAATCATTTATAATTTACTCGTTTACTGGTCTATAATTGTTTTCGAATATCGTTGCAATGTAACGACACAGATTGTCCGTGTCCAATTAAACGTACTGACAGCCAAACGTACACCCAGAGAACGGATAATTGCCACCTGTTTGCAAGACACGAAGCGAAAACGCGGCATTTTGTTTGGAAAAATGACGTTTCTTTCCCTCGGTGCGTCGTTTCGCGAGGTACGTTCGCGACGCTTGGAGTGGGCATCGTGACACGACCGAAGCGTGGCATGGAACACGTTCAAGGAAACGAGAGTCGAGTTCAACGAGGATCGCAACACACGCACACGCACGTATACAAGTGGGAAAACGACAGGTACGCACAAAGACACGGACACGTAACCGCAGAAAAAGGTATGGTGCAACAACAACAGCAGCAACAGACGCACAGACACACTGTATGCAATTACCGCGTACCGAGTCTCGTTTCCACGCGTCGACCACGCGCGCTGCTCTTTGTCCCGTCCCGTCCGCGATCGAGTCAGAAACCGTGGAAAACGAAGGAGGCTGGAGCAAAAAAGCCTTGTGGATCCATTAAGGGTACCAGCCGCGTTCTCGTAAACGCTTCATCGCCGCTTAAGGAGGTTCGCATTCGTAACAACGAGTCACACAAGCACGACAACGTGCAACACCACGACGAATACCACACGACGACGACACCACGACGAACGCTACCACGAAGACGACAATAGAACGACGACGACGACGAGAAACGAGATGATTGCAAAGACGATTTTCGCGGACACGGGCGCCAGTCGCGGAAATTAAGGAGTCACGTTATAAAACGCAACGACCTACAATGCTACAAATGCCACGGAACCGTCCTGTGTCTCTTCTGGCCTCCCCCGTCTCGCCTACCCCCTGCTCGACCAGCCGCCATCGCCGCCGCCACTGCCTCCTTTTCTCCGTTCGTTCGATGTGTATCCCTCCTCCTTTTAGCTTTTTCCTCCCCTTGGCAGCCCCTTCTTAGGCCGACACAGTCCCCTCCCGGCCTAGCCATCGCCAACCACCACCTCCCACTACCTTTCTACGATACGATGCGATACGATACGATACGATACGAAACCAGACGATATGATACGATATGATGTGCGATGCGATGCGATGCGATGCGATGCGATGCGATGCGATGCGATGCGATGCCGCTCCCCTTTGCCCCGCGAAACGATACGCCACTGTGCCTATGCACCATCAGTCGAAAACATACGCCAACTTCCCCTTGTTTCCCTTTATTATTTTTCGATATTACGCTAGAACTCTGCTTGTCTGGATTCGCTGAATTATCGGCGGATAATCAGTCCGTATATAATCAAGCTTTATTCATTTACCTCGCTACCGTTTGTTTTTCGTTCGCATAATCGAAGCTCGCCTTCGAACAGATGCACTCGATCGACGAAAGTTCCATTAATCTGACTAAACTTTCGTTTAGATAACGAAGACTATTTCTTCCATTGGCTTCTCTGTTACCACCCACAAACGTATTCGCTGACTTTCTGTCCTTCTTTCCACAGTGGCCGGTTGTGATTTCATGGAATTTGGGTGGGGGTTGTTTTGCGGGCGCGTCGTTGATGCAGTGTAAGTGCGTCACAGGGCGATGATAAGACACCCGAAGAAAACGGAGGCTCGTACGAGCCATTGGCTGATAAGAGCACGGACAGTGCGCAGGAATGTTTTCTGACTGCGTGCGATTACCTGTTCCGTACGGAGGAAAACGGCGATTTTTAAGACTACGACCACGTTCTGACGATACATTGGCATCGTATGAGCGTCAACTATCCGATATATCCGCTTGCTCGCTTATTTATCTATTTCTTGATTCTTAATTCTTCTAAGAAACGTTTGAATCACGCTCTTGTCTCGACGAACAGAAAGCTACTCTCAGCTAGTCTGATAAATGTTTCAACGAAATCTGCGGCAAGATATTGGAAGGAAAAATCGTGCGTATCGATCACGATTATCTCGTTTTTTGTCAGCGATAGGCGAGTACGACTGTAGCGAAAATGTCTGAAAGTACGTAGCAGGGTTTAATAACGACCTGTTTGTGTATTTTCGAAAGAATTGGAATTTTACAAGTAGGCCTTATCGTGCGGCTCTCCGCCGCCCCGGAGAAATACGTAACCGCATCGATAACCTTTCGCGTAGAACTTCGGCCGGTCGTTCCGAGACGACACGATTTTTCAGAAAATCTTACGCGTGCCCTTGGAAATTTCTCGACCACGGAAGTAGCGAAAAGGAAAAAGGAAAGAGATTCGTCTTCTGATTCGTAGCGGAGAGGGGAAAAAAAATGCGAAGATAAGAGCGAGAGCAATTTGTCAGCAGATAAGAGAAAGACGCGTTTACTGGAAGGAACGAAGGCGAAGCCGAAGAGAAAATAGAAAGACGGCGAGACGCTGGCGTGTGAAACGAACGAAAAGAACAATCCAGAAGCTCGTGGAACGGCTCTCGGTCGGATTTCTTCCGTTCTAGGCCAGCCTCGATTCTCTTTGCTGATCGCACAATGCGCTTCACGATGCGCTAAACCATTGCGAATATCAATATTTCTCTTACCAACGATACGCTTGCTTATCGTACGTGTGGTTTTTAAACGTTACATCTTCGTTGGAAGATCCGAGTTGCGAGTAGACACGAAGTAACACGCGTTGAAGCTACAAGTGGTTCTTCCCTGGTATTATGGGATCCGTAGAGGGGATGATTTTTGCAGCAAACTTTTCCATTTTACGTTAGACGACGGGCAAAATATCATGTTCGATAAATATATCACGACGCGAATATGTTTGTCGTTGATTGAATTGATCGAAGCCCGCTGCAAGTTAACTAGGGCACCGTCTATCTGTACAGGAATTTCATAAACCGGAACCGCGTATACTTCAAATTCCGAAGAAACGGAGAAACTATCGAGTCGATTCGAAGACCATAGAAGAAAAACGTGCCAAAGGATAATGTTTCGATACGAAATACCTGAGAACGAAAAACACGGTACCGTTATGTAGAGAAATATAAATCTCTTAAAAATATTAAGACAAGCGGCGGTTTAACCATATCTTCGATATTTTGATATTATAGCGAGCAATATTTTTCAACGTACGGAACAATTTTGTGAAAGATACAGCGTATCTGTTGTTTGTTTGTTTTTGACTTTGGTCCGGCTGAAAAATCAATATCTCGACGAAAACACGTTTTTAATTTGTTCGTTCCCCGTGGTAAGTATCGCTGCGAGTTCCCATGAGAACGAGATCATTTCCGCTTATTTCTCAACGTATCCGGGCTCCCAGTTACATCACACGTCGTTATCGCTTTACCCAATGCGAAGACAAAATATTGCTGGGATAAGTTGCACGCTATCCAACGTATGAGCGAGGAGGGGGCAGGGGGCGATAATCGATGAGATACGACGACGCTAATCGCGTACGCAGAAAGACGAGGTACTTCTTTGCTCTCTTTCTCTCAGCGATAAGCGCCACGTTCTTTTACCTTCGAGCGTTGCCACCGCTTCCGGTTATTGGACGGTGACCAACTGTTCTCCTCGAGTACCACGAAGTCACTGCCAAATTGATTTTTTCCCGAACCATGGCAATTTTCAGCATGGGCCACGAACACACGCGATCGTTTTGTTTAACCACGCTGCTCTCTTCTCCTCGCTTCTTCTTCGCATTTCCGCTTTAAACATTTGCCACCCCCTTCCCCGTTGCTTTTTGAACGCTCGATTCGTAAGAAGATATTCGGTTGGCAACTAAGTGATCGCGGATTTTGTCATTAGATGGTATTGACAAAATCCGCGATCACTTAGTTGCCAAGCCAATAGCAAAGTCACGTGGAACACTAAAATCAATTTAAAAAGCCATCCGTGTTTCAATAATATCTATCGAAATAGAAGATCCAACTGGAGAAGAAGAGGCGAGGTAAGTTCGATGCGGTTTTCGACTTGCTAAAAAGTCGACAGAGCCAAGCAAGAACTCGTCGTCGTGTCCAGCAACACCGCATGGATACACAGAATTTTCAACGAGTTACGTGGTGTATGCAAAGCGAGAAAAAATATTGTATTAAGTTACGCTTCATCGAGTCACACGGACTTGGAATCGCGCGCGTGTACACGCTCGTACACGAACGCGTGCCTTCAGCGAGATCCACTAAAGCGAGCGTTAGTCAAGTGCACTCGACGATTACTAGGCGACATACTCCACTGATCTTCATAGCCGTCTTTCCCTCGAGTCAAAGACTGCCGCTGAACGATACCGAAAAACCTTTCTATATATCTACCTTTTCTTTGTGTATCGTGGAAATCGGTCCGATTCGTCCTGGATTTCAAGAAAGAACGACGATTATTTTTGGCCGGTTCGATCGTCTTGCCATGCGATTTCGCGACGACAGTCGACGGTGTCACGGTTAAAATAACGAGCAACGCTAAAAATTGAACGATTCCATGTCGATCGATTAAAGAGGATAAATTCGAAAGGGTACGAAGGTCGAGACCAATATCGTTCATCCGGAGCAACGTTGTTGGCCTGACCATTCGTCTGTTCGTCGGATTCTCGCCTTTTTCTCTCTCTCTATCTCTCTCTCTCTCTGCCTTTGGTACGCGTAGAGAGTGGACGCAGCAGCAACCTTTTAAAAAGCGAAACACCGCTACCTTCGAAATGGGCAATTTTAGCCGGGAAAAGGTTTTTTTGACCCGACTGCTTTCGGACCCTGTTTTTTACTCGAAATACGAGTTCGAGGACCTTGTCGAAACTGAAAAGGACGGCAAGGTAGAGAAAATGAAAAAATACAAACGCAGAAACTTTTTTAATCCTTACTTGGCCAACTGAAACGCTTACCGAAGTTCGACGTTTTAATATTCAAAAAGCTTTTGCATAAATTTTGTAAAGATATCCGTGCAATGAGGTAACGTCGCGAAGGTAACCTATAATATCCAACATTACCGCGATACTTCGGTAAAAAAGAAAACGTCGGTGCACATTAGGGTTAAGAGGACTTTAGAACATATTTTTCGTGAAAGACGGCTCCGAATGGAGCGTAAGTAACAATAACGCCGAGAGGCAATTGGAATCGATCGGCCAAGGGACAATTACGAAAATAAAGCGTCGAACACAACGGCATCGGCTGTAAACTGGGGCTCGTGTCGGTGAAATCTTGGTAGAGTTGGTCGGAGGCATCCGCAGGCCCGCGACGCGAGGCTTACGCTACTGAAAAGAGACTTCTGGATTCTCAGAGCGTGCCTGGTAAATAATAATACGTCGTTGCTAATGGAAACCTACTTCGCGTTGGCTTCTCCAGAGTAGGTTTCGCGAAAGGGAGAAGTGTGTCATGCACAAAAGCCTTTTCCAAATCGTCTTAAAGCTTTGTCACTATTATCATAATGATGTCAGATGCTTCTTTTTCTTTCTTTTCTCTCCCTTTTTCTTTTTTATTACGAAGGAACAAAGAGAGTTCTATTTTAGAGGCATCGTAATTGCGTTTCCACCGTGAGAAGAAGGATGCGGCATAAGCAAAGCGTAAGTTCAACCCTTGCTGCGTTCCTTGGGTCGTTCTCGACCAAATCACTTTTATTCGATATCGTTGGAAAATTTCTCGAGTTTCGGGAAAATATGAAAATATTTCGCTTTCGCGCCGTAGACTTTCTTAATCCCGTTGTTCTCGTTTCCTCTGTGACTGTCTCTTTTAATCGCGTTGTCCATACGACGAAATTGCAAAAAAGCGAGGTTGACCACGAGAGGCACGTGTAACATCCATTTTCAGTCGCGTAAATCCGAGGAGAACAACGGGATTAACAGCCACGTTGAAAGCTTTCCTTTCGATCGAAACGAAAGCGAGATCGAGATAGAAAAATTTCGAGGATCGCGACAAACTTACCCCGGCTACGCTATCGCGATCTATGATAAAATAATAATTACGAATTCTACGGAAGGAGGATGGGTGCAAGAAAGTTTGAGAAAGCTGGAAAGTTCATCGAGAGACTCGGAAAAATCTCAGTAATTACTGGTTTTCCGGCGTAGACGTCGGCAGACATTTGGGAGAAAGTTTTGGAAAGAGCGGGGAATTGGATTTTCGGATGGAAGCGTGCTCGCAGACACAATGAGATCAGTTGCTTCAATTAAGTAGAAGGATACTGTCGTTGAACGGGGCTACATAGCAGAGTCTACACGAACCTGGAGCTCCGAAGAGAAGACCATTCCCCTCCGACGCCTCCTCCTCGGCTAGTCGGGTCCCGAGTCGGCGTAGACACAACCGGTTTCCGCGGTGTTCACCCGCTTTTTGAGAAAAAATTGAACCAGTTTGTAAAACGAAAAAAGCTCTCCCCACCAGCCTCGTAGACGCCCCTCCTCTATCCCTTTACTCGGATTGCCGCGGAGACTCATGGGAACCGAAGCGATTCCAAGCGTCCCGGAATCCGATGCGCATCAAATGAAAAAGCCTCCAACGTTGCCAAGATTTTGACCCCCTCTCTCTTTTCCCGCTTCATCCTCCGTTTCTGCGCCTCTCCCACGACCGAAAGGAAGAGAGAAAGAGAGAAAGAAACTAAAACCACCTTTCGCCTTTCCCTTTTTTCCTTCCCTCCAATTTTTTCGTACCCGCCACGAACGAAGCACGGCGGCAAAAAAAAAGAAAAACGCGCCGCACGAAAAAACCGCGAAGGTGTTGCTCTGTGTGACGCGGCGGTACCAAAATGTCGGAGCAGCCTGGTAGATGTGCGAGTGCGTAAGACGCGAAAACGCGAAGGCTTACGCGGCCTATCGTGAAACACACCGCGGTCCTGAATACGTTCTAGGGAAGAGCGTGGTTGCAACGTAGGCCGCCTCGAGGCTTCCTGGCAGGGACTATTGATTTTCGAATTGGTTCAAAATTTCCATAATACCACGACGGCTGAGAGGGTACGCCGAAGCGCGGTTTCGGGTAGAGGGGGGTGAGTGGAGAAGGAGGAATAGAGACAGCGACGGGCAGGAGAAACAGACGGGGGCCGGAGGAGAGAAAACAGAGAAAGAGAAGAGAGACGTGTACGGCGAGTACAGTCGTACACTGTGTAGATAGAAGGAGAGGCCGATGCAGGGAAAACCATGAGGGGAAGAGAGATATAGAGAACGAGAGGGAGAGATAGAACGAAAGAAGGGGAGGAAGAAGAAGGGTGGAAGCCGAATGCACGTCAGAGGGTGAGTCGCCACGGCCTCGGACGGTTTCGAACTTGGCAAAGTTCAGCGGCTCAAAAGAGACACCCCGCACCCACTCCACCCTTTCGAGAGCACCCCACCATGATTCACCCTTCCTCCTTCTTCCCCTGCACCGTTTCTCGCTTCTCCTAGGCTTCTCTCGCCCGTCGGCCAACTTCATTCCTGCACCAACCCCCGCGCACCAACAATTCCCCCACAAACGAACCGAGCATCTCGCGCGCACGTGTACACGTATACGTGTACTATATGTGAGTGTACATGTGCACATCGTCACATACACAAACGCGTTCCCCTTCCTATCTGCACCCTCCTCTGTCATTTGCCGAGCACCTCCGCACAACACGCCGCGCGCTTTCCTCTATGTGTCCGTGTAACAACGATACCGACGACGTGAACGACCGCTCGTTCCTCGTTCCTCGTTGCGTTACATCGTGCTAACGATACCACCGGCAAGGGTATTACCCTCCTTGTCCCGTTCGGCATCGCTTTCCAGAAGGAACGGTGTTTAATGCGTTATCCGAACATCTCGCCCCGGAGACATTCTCTCTCTCTCTCTCTCTCTCTCTTTGTTTCTTTCTCTTTCTCTTCCCCCGCAGCTTTTTTTTTTGCTCGCCTCTTCTTCTTCTCTACTCGCGCGCTTTTTGTCCTGCCTGCAACTTTTGCCTTCGACCTGTACACGCTTTCAGGACTCATCGCACGATTACCAAGAAATACGCGATTACCGTCTAATTATCCTAGGGGCAGTAAAGCGTACCAATTACAGGATCGAACTACGGTTTCGCTTACCACTCTGTGTCTCGTATATTGAAACACGCGATGCGATTCGACGAAGTTGCCGAGAATCGGAAAACAAACGTCGCTTTCAAGAATAAAAGCAGAAGCTTCGTTGCTAGTCGGTGCAAAAAATTTAATCTCTTTCCATTGACGTCGATCGAGCCAACGGATCGGCATTTCTGAAAATTCTCCATACGGATTCTCGTAATTTGCGCGCGAGCGAGATCAAAAGCGCTTCGGCAAAATTCTTGGAGGCCACGAGGCTCGCACAGAGAAGAAGAGAGAAAGCATTGTTGGCCACCGTACCGCGGACAGAATGACGTACGACCAGACGTTGCATTCCTCTCTTTTTACGAATTCCTCCCCCTTTTCCTCCTGCCGCTGTTTCTTCGCTCGGATCCTGCTGCTCCCTTCGCGACAAAGATAAAAAAAAAGAAGAAGAAGAGAAAGACAGAAACAAAATCCTTAAGAAAAAAAAAGATATGATAAAGAAATAAAGAGACGGAGAGATGTAAAAAAGGAAGAGAGCGCAGACGAAAAAAGTCGAGTAAGAGAGGATGGAAAGAGGGAAGAAAAAGGTTAGAGTTTCGACTCTGTCCATGGACTCTCGAGTCTTTTTTTCGAGATAGGGCAGCGAGCCGGTCGTTCGACGGCTACGGGCAGGATCCACTTGAAAAGTGCGCGGTAACTCCGCCAAAAGAGGCATGAATCGTCGAGCGTGCCGTGACATGACCTGTCCTAACTGGACGAATCTCGTACCGTGCACGGCTACCGTGCTCTCTTCTGCACGATCACACTTCGCTCGGGTTACTTCGTTCTACCTCTTCTCTTCGGCCACTTCTCCCACCGAGCCTCGCCTCCGCATCCCTTCTTAACGACGCGTGTTTCGCCAACCGGACCAGCTTTACGCTTAAAACTGTATCCGTATCTCGCCTTCCTTTTGCTTCCTTTATCCCTACTACGGCCAAGTGAAATTGAGCACTAGTTCGCGTTGTAAACGGTTCAGACGCGGCTGACCCCGATGCAGCGCTATGCGATTCTAGATGCCTGTTTTTCGACAAGCAGATCGACCGAACTACTTCAACGATGAATTTAGGATTAGATGGTTGCTTGTGTGGAATCGTGCGGCACGTACGAAAAGTCTGCGATTGATCTTGGAAACCGCGGCGGTATAGTTTGTAATATAGGTCCGAAGGAAAGTTTCGAAAGATTCGTGGTAGCACGTTAAATGTGTAAGAATGTAGTTGAGAAAAAATGACTGTAGCTTTCCCATGGCGAAATCTACTAGGTAACCTTACATTCCTAGATAATTGAAATAGTATCTTTGTAATCGCGTTATGTAGCTACGAAAAATTTCCAATTCTTTGGAAATTGCTGCTGTAATTTGTAATACAAAATCGAAAAGTTTGCAAAGTTTCACGGATCTTTAAGCGTATTAAACATGTGAAAAAGTAGTTCAGACATAAATGACCCTAATATACGGTTCTAACTTTAGGATTCCCGCTAGAGCCTTTTATCGATTGCCGTCAAGTTTCTTATAATCGCGACGTTGTTCCCCAGGTTTTTGTCTATCGTTTGCACGAGGAAAAAATCTTGCCAGTGTTTTTCGAAATTTTACTGTCCGCTAAAATAACGGATATTACCTGTAACGCGCGTCTTGCAGCGCATTAACGATCAGACGAGTTGGCAAATTTGCCCGGCAACGACAACGCGTTAACGAGAGGGTCGAGCTAGGCACGTAAATACTTTTCAAGCTCATTAAGTGCACACTGAGAGAGTATGACAATTTTCGCGCTGCTTCTCCACCGGCTATCATCCGTGTAAAAACACACTTACGTTTCAACGTTCACGAGGATTCCCCAGAGCTCGGTGAATTTCAAATTAGATAAAAACCGTAATTCAAAAACCGTTTATAACCACCCGCTGATATATTATAAACGCGATTAAAAATACCCTTTCTTTTTGTATTCTTCTTACGAGTAATTATACGCCCTTTTTATGCTTAAAACACTTTGTCAGACGATTTCCTGTAACGCTAGTTTGTACCTATCGAGGTACAAATTAAAATGTTTATAGTACGCTATTGAAAATTACTCGAATCGTTAAAAGTTCATTTATCTATAAAATTTGTATGTAAGATTAGGACGCTATAAAACTACCGACAAAGCTAAAACGTAAGAGTACGAGGGAAGTTGAGATAGATGTGAAAAATTGAATAAACGGAAACAAACATAAATCTAGAAAATTTCAACGAAAAATTACGAGTTGGTTGTTCAAAGAACTCTGGTAATTCTAGCGTCAAAATGAAATACTAGAAAATAATTACACTCGTTAGTGGAAATAACAAGTTCTCAAAATGACCCGGCTACGATAAAGAAAAAAAAAAAAAAAAAAAAGAAAAAAGAAAAGAAAGAAAAAAGAGAAAAGGGAGGAACAGGTACAGTACTAGCGATGGGGGAAAAGTAAGAACCGATTTGTTAACGAGGTTTCTCGAGGTAATTAACTGGAGGAGGATGCGTACGGGACATATAGGTTTAGTGTGCGAATTAGCCGCATCAACATAATTATAGAACACGCATGCCGTCGTTTATACTTACCGATTGTAATTATAACACATAGAACAAATTGAAGTTTGCTTAACGGTCTAGCCTGCCGACCGATAGTAAATTCAACGACAAGTTAACGTTCCCATGTAGCGCAAAAACTGAACGGCATGTAAACGCCGAATCGATAAATCTATTACGATAAGAGGACGTGTTACAACTTCACCGTTACTCATACGCAACGCACACACACACACACACACACACATGCATGTACACACATGAACAAATGCAACAGGACACACATACACGCATACAATAACGAGTAGAAAAACTTCCGTTAGCTTCCTAACCGGGCAAGTAAAAGGAACGATAGTCCGGCGTGCAGCTTTTTAATTTCCCATTTTCCCGCGGTCGATACACCAAGTTTTTTGCATTTTTTTACATTTTCTTAGCGATCTATCGTGCGAAAGTAAGAAGCACCGTTGCTCGATTTTGCGCCGGTGATTTCGACTCTGGGAACGAAATCACGATTCCTATCAAATTCTTTAGCAAATATAATTGCCATCCTGATACTTTGCCACCTACGCAATCTTTTCCTTTGTTCCCCTGCCAATTTCTGCAGGCTACTATAATTCTTTTTTCGCGGCTTTACTTTAATTAATTAATTAGTTAATTATAATTAACGAATGCAAACGATACCGAGCTGACGTTGATCAATATAGATTACCATAGAGGCACGTGGACTCAGAGACGATTCCAGTTACCACCAGCCAGTCTCGACAGCAGACATTAAAGCGTAGTTCTGGTCGAGCAATTTCACTTTTGTCGGTAGCCGAATTACTCTATCCCTTTAAACGTAGCGCAACGAGAAAGAGAAAAGCTTCGAAAGTCGAAAGTCGGTCGCAGTCGCGAGGTTGAAAAGGGACGAGGAGCCTGCCTTCTTTCTGCGACTCGACGTCAGCTCGAAATCCAGTTTCTTCGTAAAGAAAGAGCCGGAAATTTTCTCAAGCTCGAAGGCTATCCTGTTTTTTGTTCCACGGAATCTTCGGGCTGGTGCAGAGGGGAGGGAGGGAGGGTATCGTTTGATCGTAGAGGATTTACTCCCGTGACTGAAACAGCGGAGGATATCGCAAAAAGAGGAAAAAAAAGGGGCAAGAATCGAGCACGGTCCACAGGTAGACGCATCGAAATCGAGAGGGGTTGACTGGAATCGAAAGAAACGCACGCACGGTCGGGTTAAAACCGTGGCAGCGAGGTCGCGAAGGCTCGTCGACGACGACCCACTGCCACCCTGTGCGACCGGAGAGCCCACGAGCTCGATTCGAAATCCGAGGAAAAGAAGAAGCCGAGAATCGAACAGGCGAACAGAGAAAGAGGTAGCGAGAGAAAGAGAGATAGATAGAGAGAGAGAGAGAGAGAGAAAGAAAGGAAAAGATATCGAAGAGTAGCAAGGGCTCCTCGTCTTCCTCCCACTCTAAGATGCCGGCTTAGCGACCGGAAAATAAGAATAAAAAGCCCCACGGGATGAGAGGAATTAAAAAACCATAAAAGTACCGTCTACGCCAATGCGATTGGAAACGTTGCGATATAATGTGCGACGTTCCAATAATATCGCCCCGTCCTTGTACTTATTTCGTTTTCTCTCAAGAACAGGGGAAAATTTCAATCTAGAGGCGTGTATATTTTTTGCTGGCAATTTGCAAGTTCGATCGTCTCCCTTGTTGTAAACGACGACAACGACGACGACGACGACGACGAGGACGAGAACGACCACGACTGCGATTACGACGATATGACGAAGAGGAGAGGACCGAGATTATCCGACGAGAGTAATTTCGTTTGGCGATTAAAATTGAAATGGTGATTCCGTGGGCGGAAGACGCGCGGAAAGTTACGCTGAAAAATTCGATATTTAACGTAGATATAATATTAACAGTTTTCCAATAAGTGGACAAAAATATCGAGAAAGTATCGGACCGAAGGGAAACTACAATGTATTTACCATGGCTCGGTTCCGAGCAGCGTGTACCAAACGATGCAACGAATATACGCGGTGCTTTCAATTAACACAAATTTCACACGAGAGCGTCTCGTTCGACTAGTGGCTTCGGAGCACTGGCCAGCATATCAAGATTCACCGGGCAATTTATTTTGCTGCTATGCGAATGCGAATGACCGGCAGAAGCTCGTGAACACGAGTATCATCAATGTTAAGAGCATCTTAACACAGACTGATGAGAATACGAGGTTAGTTGTATGCAGCTGTCACTGTACTCGATTCGTCGTGTATCGTCGTACGTAGTAGCGTGGAGGCCAGTTACGGTGCAAAAGCCTGGTGGTTTCATTATGCGTGAGACAGAGCGGATACGACTCGTACCAGGGACTGTACTCCGGCGAGACGCGTTTAACCAGTAGGGCTATTTCGAATATTCGTTAAAAAGTATCTCCGATGCGAATCGACTCTCCTACATTCAAGTCGGTTCAATTCGACTCGGTTCGACTCGGCTCGATTTATGTACGACGATGGAAGTAAAAGTCGAAGGGGAAGGAAAAGAGAACAAGCAGACGTACGGACACGAAGTCCTGATCACCGAGATAAAAACGATAAAAACAATTTACGCGAAATGCGAATATAAAGAACGTTCCCCCCGGCGCGTGCATTTACAATTATCGTCGCGATCGCAAACGAGATTCCAGCACGTTTCGGAGCGATCGATCGGAGCGCCGTTCCGACCAGCTCTAGTTACTTTAACCGTGTGTTCTCGGCGAACGAACGTAATGAAAGAACAAGAAACGGCCGACTAGAAGCGAAAGGAACACACGAAGGGAAGAGCAAAAGCGTAGAAAGAGAAAGAGAAACAAAGACCGGGGCAACCATGAGCGAGAGATACGAAGGATTGGAAAGGGAAAGAGAAGAAGATGGAATAAAATGGTGAGCCGGCAGAGTGTAGAGTCGTGACGAGGAGGTGAAACAACGTTGGCCTAGGAGAGAAGTTAGAGATGGCAATGTAACAGGCTCTCTATTCGCGCGTAAGCACCGCCGACATACGTGTTTGATCGCGATACACACGGCCAAAAGAGTAGGAAGCCCGCGTGCACACAAATTCCGGGGCTCGTCTGGATCCGACTAGTCGACTGCACGTTTTTCGAAATATAGGAAAGTTATGAAATATCGTGAGCGCCGTGAAACTTTTAATGCGAGGTCCGGTGGCTTGGTCGTCCCCTCCCCCCTTCTTCCTATTCTCGCTCTCCTCGACAGCCTCTATATAGAATACACCTGGCCGTATAAGCGAGGCTCCTACCCCTAGTGTGGCATGGGGTGGCGCGGGTAACTTTTTTATTAAAAAAGTTTTTCGAAATAAAAATCAGACGCTGTCCTGGTGGGGATAGACACGCGGCCCCTTACACGTACACCCACGCCTACTCAAGAATATACAGTAGGCAGAGCCTTCTTCGTCGCGCAACTTTCTGCTCCTATGCACGGACTCGCATTAAGCACACGCATCTGCTCGTAACTCACGATCGTTTATTCATCGCGGGCGGGCGGACGTGGGGTTAGGCTTAAAGAAACATTGTCGAGGGCTATATAGTTTTCGTATTACATCGCTGGGTACACCGAAAAGTCATAGGACTTTGAACCGATGCGATGACGTTCGCGTTTCTCTTATTTCGTTATACCTATAGAAGGGAAGACGAGAAAGGCAGACGTTTCTCTTGGAAATAGATCTGGCCTTTATCGGGCGCGCTCGGCATTTATCCTTGGCGCATAACGCCAAAGTGGAGGAGAAGTCGGCCTGTGTCTTCGGTTCTGGTAACATTTCTCTGCCATGTAAATAACATTTCTCCCCCGATAGTCGATGCCCGAAACAAACAAACCACTCAACGAGTCCGGCCAGCGAAACATCCGGGGGCACCTCCTCCCTTTTGATATGGGTCAACCAAAACCGCGGCACCGCTAGCCCCCGTGAGGCTTCGCGGCCCCATCCCTCCGTATATCGGCTGTTCGCCGACGAATCCACCGGTGTTCCCTCGCTCACGCGCGCACAGTACATACATACAGGCCACGTAAAAGCGATCGCTCGCTTGTGCATGTGCACACGTACAGAGAGAGAGTGAGAGAGAAAGAGAGAAAGAGAGAAGGCGAGAACGAGAGCGCAGGCAAGGAGAGGACGAGAGCGTGCGTACAATCAGAGAAACTGCGAAAGCGACGGCGTCGTGGCGGAGGGTACGAACCAGCCAGGAGGAGACCGAGGAGCAAGAGGCGGAGGCGGAGAAGGAGGATGAAGAGTACGGAGCAGGAGACGGAGGAGAAAGAGGCGGAGGAGGCAGAAAAGCGGAGGTGGCTCGTTCGGGGGATCTTTATCAAAGTCAACGCACGCCGGTCACCATGGCAACGAAATTGGATTTTTTTTTCGAAGTTTTTTCGGCCCTTCTCGCCGGCGCCCATTCCCGAAGGGGGCGAGAGAGGAGATGGAGGCTCGACGGAGGAGATGGCGGTGGCAGCGGCGGCGGTGGCAGCGGCGGCGGCGGCGGCGGCGGTGGCGGCAGTGGCGGAGCAGGCAGAGGGAAAAGTGGTAGGAGAGATCGGAGGAAAAGAGAAAAGGGGAAAGAGAGCTAGAAAGAGAGAAAGAGTATCGAGAAGGTCGGGGAGGCTCTGACGAACGGCGACCGGGGAAGCCAATAATTCGAATTGAGAACAGCCAATGGCCGTGCATCTGATTTTTTGTCGTATCATCGTCGAGGTCGTCCGCCCTCTCCCTAGCCCCCGCATTGCTCCCCCACCCCCGCCCCCCTTCCGCCCGTCGCGGCCGCGCGACGAAAGGGGCCGCTCTGCCTCGCTTTTTGTAAAATCTCCCATCTTCCACCATTGCCTCTCTCCACCACCACACACACTACCACCATCACCTCTGTCCTTCTCCGTCTTCTCCTCCACCTCCATCTACCTCCTCCGCCTCCACCTCCGTGTCGTTCTAACTCTTCGTTGTCCTGGACTCTCTCCTATGGTGTTTTGTTGGATATATATATACATATATATATGTGTATATATATACACATATATGTACACCATAGGATACGTGCGCATCGGTCGGAGGTGTCCCGTCGATGTACAGTGGCGAAAAGGCTCGAGTACGATACACTGACTCTGACAGGAGGAAACGTTACACTAATCGGCCAGGATGTCTCTTCGATTTAGCTATTTCGTCCGAGTCAATTTCGTCAAAGGGGGCAAACTTTTTCAACCTGACTCCGGACAAACGCTTTTCTTCCGATTCTTTCCTTTGTATAGTAGAACGTAGAATTCGACAGAAGCTCTTCCCTCTGTCGAACGCCAGTGGCATGTGTACACAAAAACTATATTTTCATCGTCTAGAAATCTCTTGAAATTTCATAAAAGACCCTTGTTCGCAATTCCTCGGATTCCAGCTTAATAACACAATTTCTCGGTATCGAGTAAACTAGAAACTCGAAAAAAGTAAAATCGCGGTAACTAAAAGCTTCGATACTAACCCTTTGACAGCAAAGACAACATACTCGAGTAACCTAGAGCGAGGCAAGTACGAGCCTGAGGGAAGGGATTACAACCTTCAGTGGTCGTCGTAAGACTGAATCGAATACATACGCATGTAAGTACATTGTGGCGCATCTACAAAAATCGTCGTAAATAGGCAGGGAGAGACGAGGAGGAACCATTCGAAAACAGCGATCTGTATTTAACCGTGTGAACTTTCATTACGATTTCAATGACGTCCAAGGTAACAAGACTTGGATCGGTCCAAATATAAATGGCCCGCGATATTATAAAAATATAATGATCCGCGAAGGATTGGCCCGTTTCCGTGTGCCGAAGATACACGGACTAGGCCACGTCCTTCGCCAGACGAGGTTGCTTTCGGGTTAATCCGGTCTCCTCACTAAAAGCAAGCAAGCGAGACGCGAGCGTGGTTGTCCTTTTCAGAATCTCGCGGGTATCACGTACCCGAGCGAGCCACATACACACTGCCGCCCCCTGCTGTTCCCTCCTCTTCCTCTTGCCGCCCCTTCCTGGGCCAGTGTAGCGGCGCGAGTTGAAAGCTCGAGAGCGGGAAAGAGTACGGGAACTTCCGGTGGAACGATCCAACGAGTCAGGCATTCCGCGGCGGCAAAGTTCGAGCTGGTCGGGCCCGAGGCTCGCTCTTAATGACGCCAGAATCAACGGCGGAAGTGTGCTTTAGAGTTCTCGAGCACGACTCGAAGCGATCGAGTCGAACGAGATCGTTGTTTGCCCTGTGAAGCCGTTTCGTAAACAGCTGCCCGATACTGGTTCGCGATGTTCGCGTTCTCTAGAGCCTGCTCGAGCGGCTTCTTCGGGGAAATGAATTTTAAAAAAGGGGACGACCGTTTAAGTCGACGTTAGAACCATTTAAACCAAGCAGATTTTTAGAAAAAGAAGGAAAAACGATTGCCGCAAAAGTGTAATTGGACGAGAAACGATTTTAAGCGAAGCGAACGCGGAGCTCGAGTCGGGTTATCGTGAAAGAATGATATACGCTATTGATCGGTGTTAACAACCGGAAGTAATACGATACGCTATTGACACGTTATAAATAAGAAGGGGGCAAGGTAGCGGCGCGCGTGGTTCGCGGAGCTTTTGCATCGTGGCCGACAATACGATTACGCGCCGGCTCTCGACCGTTTTTTAAATTATACCGTAAATTACACGGCATCGCGTGAGTATCCTAAAGTATTTAATAAGCATGCATACACGTTTGTTTATGCGCCGGGGAACCTCCCCCCTCTTCTTCCACTCTGTTTCGCTGCAGCACTATCGATCCAGAAAAATCCTGTGAACCGAAACGCGGAAACGCGTACATGCAATGACCGATGATCGCATGCCGCAAAAACGCGGCCTGCGAGGATTCCGTTCGATATTTTATGAATCATGGACCGCCAGGCATCGCACGGTATTCTCGCCGCGTTATTCGTGTCAACCATCTGCACGAGTATGCATATACGTTGTACAACGTCTGATGTTATTTCGTAGTCATCACAGTCATCGTTGTAATCGTGTTCTGTAACTATAGTTGACGGATGATGCGTCAAGAATCGACTTTTTACCACTTTTACATCTTTTATGTTAAATATGTTTGTTTGCTGTCTTTGCTTATAATCCAACGACGTATACAACAACAATTAAACAAATGGAAAAGGATAAGAGAAACGCGGACGAAACCTATAAATAACTTGATCACTCGTTACACGTGCTTGTCTTATTCATTGCTATGCTTATCGTGAGAAAATTAACGATTATTAGAAAACATGGTATAATCGAGCGTTTGCTGGACGTTAATGTAGGTAATCCCAACGATATAGAATAGTTTTTCCCAAGAGTGATATTGGCTGGTTCGAGCACAACCAGCCGGATTTCCAAAGAATCGGTCGTGTCGTTAAAATGCAACAGGTTTTCGAGACCGGCCGGATGGATCCGAGTTCTCAATCCGGCAGAGCATTCCTCTAGAGAGCAAAGCCTCTCTTCTCCCTTTGCGCGCCAAGACTCCGAATGACCCGTGCCTTTTACAATTTTACTTCGAGTTCGCTACGCTTAATGAGAATAACAACGATGGCCGTCAAACGCCACCCAGAATAGAAGCGTTCCAATTTAATTCTCGCAACCTTTCCCACTGTCCTAGAAATCCATACGTTCCTCGTACTTTTCGCGTTACGTAACATTTTCGTTTCCCACGATACTTTTTCAATTTTTGTTAACGATGACGACTTCGTGCCGGTTGTTACTTTCGAACCACGCTGTATTCCAAATGTCCACGATCGTCGTTAACAGGTCATAAAATCCTGGCAGCGGTATGCGAGATACAATGACCTAGCACTTCTGTTGGCAGACGGTCTGCGAACAATCGACGATGGAATAAAAGGTGTTGCACGATTTCGCTAAGCAAGAAAATCGATCGGCAAAGATAAACTACGTTAAAAATTATCGATTGTTGAAATAACAAGCATACGTTTTAACGCAATTTTTCCTGGTGGTCAATCATCTCACTCTTTTTCATCTGTCATAACCGGACGTATCGTATACGAAAGAAGAAAAATGCTCTGTCGATATTATTATTCATGAGCTTTTACCATGAACTCTTGCCACCAATTACCATGTATAATTGGAATCAATTATCGATATGCATTGTTAATCTTATTGTATTCCAGCATACGTACATAGTGCATAACGCATGCGATCATTAATCTATCTTCGCTAAATATCCTATATCGCGTGTGATTCCGGCATTAATTCACAATCGAAGTGAAATCTATCAAAAACATTCGCCAATAGTAGATCTCGATCCTTAATATTGTTTCGTAGTAAATGGAATTTCAAATGTTTCGGTGGAATAAAATTCTATTCCACTGACGAATTACAGGAAGGATCTATAACACATTTATCAAAAAGTTTTCTCATGTTCCCTATAGTTTCGAAGATAGCGTCAGAGAAACGAATCTCTGAGAGCGAGGGAAAATGAAATTTAAAACTGCTTGGCTAAAAAGATATCCTCATCCCTTTATCTGATATTCATTGTATAAACGCGTAGAATTTTCATCGAAATCAGCGTAGCGGATGTTCCTTAGTAAATCCTTTGAATAAATCTGGTCACGTGACTAGTTATCAGTCCACAGCATCGACGGGGAAGAGAAAAATCGAATCCTCGACCAATCGATTCGCACAGCTGGTTTTCCACAGCGTGCACGTACGCATGGAGAGATAGAATAAACGAGTTCCGGGCGTGTGTGAGTGTGCATGCGTGTATGGGCCACGTACCACGCGGCCAAGCAATGGGAATGACGCTCTCTCGAGTGCTACTGATACTACTGAATGAACTTTGACACCGCCTCTACTCGTATGACTAATACGAATTTACTGTGCAATCCACTGTGTTACTAAGCTTTTTTGTTCTTTCTATGTGTCACTTACGTTGACTCATGAAAATATTTAGACAATTATTATAGAAAACTTCTCTGTCCACATCATACATAAAAGAATTCGGAATATCGTTAGGCACTGTAAAGAGAAACGATTACGTCGGTAAGATTTGAAATCAATTTGAAAATGTACGTGGAACTTACAATTTCTTCAGATAGTTACTTAGTAAAGCATTAGTAGATGTACTAATAACAGACGAAATTTCAGAATATTTCGTACAACACACGTAGATACATTCTATGCAGCTATCGATAATTCGTTTCGTTCAAATAACAAATTTATTATCAACTTGCTAACGGTAACTAATGTACTAGACAGTAAGCGCGGTTCGATGCTACGGATCGATCGATCGATCGGAAATCGTGTATCGCTGAATCAATTCAACAGTTAGGTAAGATTGGTAGAGCAGCAGCACCGTATGATGTTCTGTGCGATCGCAACGAGCGTACGCGTAGCGTAGGTTCAAACGCACGTGTGTAAGTCTGTCAGCTCGCCCCTTCCAACGACGTCGCTCTCCCTCCTTTCACGGCTCTGACGAAACTCTCGACTCTATTGGTCCGGCCCTTACCCTTCCCCGCGCTACCGCAGACGACTCATTCCATTCAGTCACCCGTACGAATTCGACGCTACCACGCTACGACCATGCCGCGTGCTCTCTTTCCTTTCTCACTCTCGCGCCTCGTTTCGCTTTCTTTTCCCTCTACAGTAGTTACATCTATCCCTCTCGCTTGTTGTGTTGTTCGTGGCTCTGCCTCGATCTTTCCGCCGTGCTGCCTCGATGCCACGCTCTCTGTCTCGCCGCGCGGCACACACAACAGCAACGTGCGTCGCGGAAACGTTCGCACAGTTTCTAACCTGACCTACGCGTCGCACGGCCAGGGGCGAGAGATCCCGGTGCAATGTCATCCTGTTAAGAAGTTCGCGTTTTCTTCGAACATCCATGAATTCGTTTTAACCCGGAGAAATTGAAAATATCGTGAGAAGGTTTCGTAGCTGGCGATATTATCATGGTGGAAATATGCTTTTAATTTCAATTGGTTCTTATGAAAACGGCAATTAAAAATAAATATCACATATTACGTACGTTGTTCCGCCGAAGTCGCCCGTCAAAGCTGTACGATACTTCCTAGCTGCGAGAATGATCGATGACACGTAGTCCTCGAGTCCGGAAGTGAATCACTCGGTAGTTGTTGCTTGTATCACGCGGCACAAATTTGATTCGAACTACAGACGGTCTCGACACACTTGGCACAACTCTTCGAAACTTTCTACGAAAGCACGCGCGCAAGAAATGTTGGCGTTTGAATGGTTGTTACTCGTGAATCTGTGAGCGCGGGTCCGAATGCGATCGCGGATCGAACGGCGACATTCGACTACGTTCGATATATCTCGCGTGAAAAAATTAACCAGCACAAACGCGAGGGGACGCGTGTTTGAAAAAAGAGGTTTCCAACGGTATCAATGAAAGTCACCAGCAGAGAGCGGGCGCGTACAGAATAAAAACAGAGATAACAATATACGATTTCCGCCGAGTCAGCGGCAAGATACGCTGCAAAACATAGTGTTCAAGTTAAAATAGTCGACTATAGTCTCTTGAGGTCCGAAGAAGCTCAGTTGCCTTCGTCGCGCGCAGAGATGCGCGAGACCGCTGTTTCTCCCTCCCTTTCCCACTCCTGACTCTTTCGCGTTATCCGTCTCGTTCTCGCTCTTTCTTCCTCTCTGTCTTTCCTTCGCCTTTTTCGCTCAGTGCGTCTTCTCTCGCGCTTGCACCGCTACTTCTGTACCCTTTTGTCCGGGAAGAAGAAACGCAGGTCGAGAGAGCTCGTGCCCTCGGTTATGGTTATATACTATACACGAATATAAAATCGGAGTGGCGAGAAACCGAACGGCGCTATTTCGATTTCCATTCGAACGTACGGGAAGAATTGCAGAGCTTGTAGCTTGTATTCCTTTCGATCTCGGCCAATCGCACGGAGATAAATATTCGAGTGAACTTTTGCGGAAAAGCAATTCGTCGAACGAGCGATAAGAAAGGTCAGCGTTCGTTGCGCGACTGCCGGAGCGCGATTCTCACTCGGCTCGTTGAAATTTAAGTAGATTCGATCGGAATCGTTTACGCTCAACGGTTCGCGTACTTAACACCGACGCGACACACAGATGTCACGTTTAACTCTCCCGGCCGACGTAAATTTTATTGCGACATCGATGCGAGCTCCGATGCAGAGAGTTCAATACACGAGAAACGATACCAACAATGCTCTCTATTCATTCCATCGTCTATGTTGCGTATTTTTTCCCCTTCCGACGTGGTCGCGCCCGAATACGTGAGATCTCTGAAAGGAGAGGCTGCAAGCACGTTTTTCCTAAAACACGTACGCAGATTCGCGACCGTACACGCACATCTCTACCCCACCTCGTCACATTTTCGACTTCCGTATGTTGTGTGTATAATACGCGCACGCACCACGTTTCCCCCCGAACGAATATAACGCGTGTGTGTCACTGGCGTATGCGAGTGAGCGAGTCGGAACGATGCACAGAGCGAAAGAGAGAAAGAAAGGGAAAGGGAAAGGGATAGAGAGAAAGGGAGGGGAGTCCGAGGAAAATAGTAAAGGATTGAGAGAGAAAGAGAGAGAGAGTGAGACACAGAGGGAAATAAAAAACGAAGATGAGTCTAACTTCCGAGCGACGAAAAAAGAAACGCAGAATGGAAAGCGGCGGGTGGCGCGCGAAGGGTGAGCGTGGAGCGCTCGGAAGGGCGCGAGAAAAGGGCACGTGTAACAACACGACGAAGGGCGGTCCGCTCGCGGTCCTTCACTCGCCGGTGTGAAAAGTGAAATGACAACACGCACTTCGCGCGTCGTTGACTCTGACAACAGGGTACCCGTACAGTCTGGATACGATACTGTGAACTCGGCACGGTTCGTAGCAGCGCTTTTCTCAAGAGGGCGGGAGGCAGAAGAGAGTGAGAGAGAATCGAAGAGAGGAATAGAGAAAGAGGAAAGAGGATGGAGTGAAAGAGAGCGCACGCGAGGAAGAACGCGAGAGGTCGGTCGGTGGTAGGAGATGCGGGAGGGGCCGGAATTCTCTCTGTTATAGATTAAAATTTTTTACGGGGAAGATATTGATTGTTGCTTTTTATTAATGTAACATTAAAGTGGCGCCGCAAAAGTGGGGGAAACTCCCGCCGGCGAGTCGGTTACTCTCGATAGTGGGGAGAGGTTGTTTGGGGTAGGGATCCGGACTGAAGGTAGGGTAGAGTAAACGACATAGAAAGAAACGGGAAGGGGGAAGGGGAAGTGAGGCACGGGAAGACGCGTGGTGGGGTTACTCCGCGAAGAGAGAGGAGAAGAGAAAAGCAAGAAAAGTAAGAACGGCCGCCGTGCCGCGCCGCGCACTCTGGAAAACGACGGCAGGAGGAAGTAAAAAAGAAACGGGGGAAGAGAGGATTTCGCGAGGAGGCCAGACAAGGCGAGGCACAAGGTGGGAGGGGGTGGGTGATCCAGGCCGGAGGTTGGGGGTTCGAAGCAGCGGAAATAGTGCCATAAATACGAACATTTTTCGTAGCGTCTTGCAGCCCTGTTTTGACAATCATCCCCTCCATCGACTCTGTCCCTCCGTCATGCAATTCCCTCTTTCTCCTTCTGCGCGGCCTTTTTCCCCACGAGACTATCCCCACTCCTTCGTCTCCTCGACAGCCGCGCTTTTGGATCTTAAGCACGCGGATACACGTATATAGGGGAACGGCGAACGGCGGACAACGGACGCACCGTAGATGTGACGGTGGTAGCGGCGGCGACGGCGAGCAACGACGACGACGACGCTTCGTTTTACGCCCCTTTACCTCACCTACCAGTCACCCTTTTCACTCTCTTCCTATCCTACTCTTCTCTCTCCCCTGCTGCCCCTGCCCACCACCTATTCTTCTACTCACTTTGACATTTTTCGCGAGTTAAGGCCCGCTCGAAGTTCGCGGAAATCCATCTTGCACTGGCTCGAAGGAGTACATACTACGTATCACCTTCTTGCTCACTCGCGATCTACTCCATACCCTTCCCCCTTCGATCTCATTCTCTTACACTATCTCTCTCTTGCTCTGTCCCGAGTCTCGAGCCCCCGAACTCCACGGCCGACACCCGTCCCTCCTACGACTACGGCTCTTCCTCCTACTCCGTCCGCTCCTCTCTTTCTCTTTCATTTTTCTTTTTTTTTTCTTCGATTCTTCTGCCTCCTTTTTTCAGGGGGAGCGAACCGAGAGACGCGAACGGCGGATCGATTCTTCGTTTCGAGAGGTCTGCAACGAGAGAGAGGGTGGACGAGAGGGACAGGGGTGGAAAAGGGGGCGGGTATGTATGTGTGTGTGTGCGGAATTCCATGAGGCTCGTAATTACCGAATCACCGATGCGACGCAACGCGAACGATCGCATCGATAAGACGCGTACAACTAATTTTCGGGCCATAAACAAGCGTATAGGATCGACTAATTGTCCGGTCGTTAATCATCGATAGATAGGTGTGGTGTGCGTGACGGCGATTAATCGTCACGAACTCGCGGAGAAACTACTTGCAGTTTCGTATTACACGAACAGCGCGATCTGTATAGGTTGCGTGGCCCGTGTAACTCTGCACGTTGGCCTGTAACGTTATACTTCGTGCTTTACCACCACACGTACAATCCTGTCTATACTTTTTTTCCACTTGCGGATTAATGCGCCTTTTACACCGAAAAGCGTAGATTTTTTATTCCACTTACGTTTCTTAGCGTTTTACAAAGAGACATTTTCAGGCAAGCATGCTTTCCAAGAATACGTCTATGAGTTATGTGCTACGAGGGAGTATAAAGTTCGTTTCGATTCTACCAGAGACAAATAAAAAGCGAGTATAAGTTCAACACGCTATGGATCGGTGGTATCTTGTTGCCGGTGCGGTGCGCGTGTGACTTCCGGGTGGAAGTACAGGAAAGAAGCTCTTCTCTCTTTGGGATTGTATTTCGTCGTGGTGAAGCGTTGTCCCGCTCCCGGCCCTTTCGTGTGCCAGAGAAACCCTACAGGCGTCGTAGAAGGGAAACGAAACTACCCGTATAGCCCAAGCAACCATCGACGTTATTTGATCGATTTAAAGGTCGTTTTGTTATCAACGTGAAATTTGGGAGACCATAATACCGTCCTTCGCAATTTTCGCTCGAACAAGGGGAGTTACGTTAAGACCATTCCGTTCAATTAAGCAAGCAGACTGTTTCCCCTTCTTTCGCTTTATTTAGCTTGTCCTTTCACCGAGAACAAATCCGTTAGTGACGCTTCTGCACCATTATCACAATCATTAGTAGATTATCTCGTGTATACACGTGGAAGCAAAAAAAAGAATTACTGCATGAGCTACAAAAGCCTCGAACATACGGTTACACAAAGCTTCTGCAAACAAAAAAATGGAGCTACCAGTAGGAAACTCTTTTCGAAACTTCCGATAAAGCGTGACGACGAAGCGGGGAACCGATGGCGTTCCATTTCTGAGGACAGGACGCGTTTACCAAACGGCGCGGCGCGACGTATCTTATCGCGTTACGGAAAGGAATTTTGATTAGGGAGGCAGCTCCTTTCTTACGACGACTCTGCAATGCGACTCGATGGATATGACTCTTTGCGGCGGTTTCGGTGTAGTAACCCCGTAGTCGACCCGTTCGAAAGCCATGGGAATGAAATCGTAGAAGTAAAAAGCGCACAGGGAGGGGGAGGAGGGATTTATTAAAGCGAAAAAACGATATCAGGCAGCCTTCTGCTTTCTCGTTCATCACAGTCCTCGGCAGCGATATATTTTCTTCTTTCTTTTTCGAATAACGAGCATCATCGTTATGGCTTTCCCCCACTTGCCCCCTTTGGCGTCCTACCGCCTTCTCCCAGCCCCTCCCCCTCACCAGTCTTCTTCCCTCGTCTTTCCGCCTTTCCACCCCCCCCCCTACTACCTTTTGTTCGTTCGCAGCGAGTGAACCGAGTCCAGGTTTAATTCTCAAAGCGATAGCAATTTCCAGGCGCAGGAAAAAAAGAATAAAGAGGGGGCGGCGGTGGTGGCGGTAGAGAAAAGAGAACCACCCCTCTGTCATATTCAATCGATCCCGACCTAAGCAATTAATCTATTTAACCTTTCTACTCTGCCGCGCCGGAAATAAAGGAACGGCCAAGGATTAAATTATTGCATACTTGAAATTCCGAAGGGATCGAGGAAAGTGAGCGACGGGCGTTCGCGGAATTGCGAAACGGAGGGCTTTTAACGGCGGACAGACACGGGAGACACACGGTGTAATGATTATAAGATACCTTTTCACCGAACACGAGAACGCACAACGTTTCGTATAACGTTTCGACTCGAATCTTATGATAGTTGCGCCATTTCTACGGTGGATACAAAAAGTATTGCCACGTCATTGTATTTCTTATAGCGTTCACAAACTAATTAATTAAGTGCAAGTATCAAAGTATCAAATTTCGTATCGTTTAGTAGTACTTTCATACGACTATAAAGATCTGATATTAGGAAGATAAAACGTAAGACGTCGTGAAAAAACTCTTCGATAAAGTTTAGCGAGTGACGTTAGGCCTATCAAAATGAAACTTCAGAGAAGCGGTATTTCATATACGACAACCTAATGTAATCAACGTGTCGTATCATCGATCCGACATTGTTTCTGGAGACATCGAATCGGGAATACGATAACGAACGTTTGTCGGAACGCGTTAACAGCGACGCGATTTGTATATCATTCGTCGGTTCCTGCATCGTCGACGTTTGGTGATGGAAAAGTTGATTTTAAAACGGTCCTAGTATCTCGACGATTTTTAAATAATTAATCAAATCGAAGCTCGCAAAAACCGTGCTCGAAACGAGTGTACAATTTAGTCTCGTTTATAGCGATCATCGTATGCGGTACTCGATGACACTCGTCCCAGCGTCATTTTGTCAAGTCTTTTTCCGTTCTTTATGACTCTCGACTCGTGGTCGATCTATCTGGTTTTCAGCTCAGGTACGCGTAACTTACTGAAATTTATTTACACCGGATGAAAATGTTTTTAACTGGAGATCGAAATGCACAGCTAAGTGCCACCCAGCTTCTGCTAAATTGATTTTTGAACGAATGCTTCATGCGTGTGTACTGGCTACCGTATACGAATTTTTATTCAAGCATGACGTGCGAAAGCTTTGAACAAATTATAATCGTCGCAATTTCCACCCGCCATTTCTAAACTAAAGAAAACTTTAAGTTTCGTTCATTAATATTTCAAGTACGTAGCAGCCTGAGCGTATCCTGAAAAATGCAAAAATACTAGAATAGAATACCTTGATTAAAGGGGGCAGAATGATCTCACGCGATGCTTTCAAATTCTCATTACCAATGCCTCCAGACCTAATAAAGAATTTTTGTCATGTTCGCTTGGTTCTTTTGTCCATCGTTACACGAGCTCGAAGTGATGCATCGCACCATTTCGCCGTACACCATATAAATTTTAATTTTGACGCGACACGAGCAGATAATGGCGTCTCGGCAAGCCTTTTCGATTGTACCCTCTTTGTCGTTCCGAGGCGGGCGTGCAAATCCAGTCTGTGAATGCGCTAGGGTCGATCGAAGGTCGCGAGTGTCATCATATGCATGAAAATATTCCTAGAAATGCAGGAAATTCCAGATACACATCGATCAAAACGTGGAAAATATTATATCATCCAAGTTTGCTAATCTTATAATGCGTTTCTCTTGTTTCGTGACTAATCTAATCCCGATTAAACAAGAAGAAATAGTAAATCGGTAGAAATTTGTCTTGGAGACCGCTAAATTAATTGCGTGATTCTACAGAGGTTGTCCGTCCTGTCTGTCCGCAAATATTGTCACGCTGATTCTCCAGGGCTCTACAGTCTACCATACATATATCGCAAACAATGCACGAATAAACGTAAAAGTCGATTGTATTTGTTACGAGCAAGAAACACTAGAATTGCAAATGGAACAATCTACACATGGCGCTTTCAACAATGAAGTTGTCGAGAAGTAAATAAAAAAAAAAAAAAAGAAAAAGTATAAAATGATGTAGTCGTGAAAAGTTACTGACGTACATATGTATTTGTAACCGTAGTACTCGGAAGTGCCATGACATTTTGACCTTTACTAAGGAAACCTGCTATTACTGGATTTTCTATTCCCCCTTTGCACATAATCAAGCTACGTAAATTGCGATGTCAATTCAACATATTATAATTGCACTTCCTCAGACTGGGAATTATCATCCAAAAATTCTATATAATTTGTCCATATCTTACTGTGACAGTGATTAGTCAAGACTGATTTAAATAATTTTTCAAACAAAATCGTAAAGCAAAGAGCTACGCATCAATATGCAAAATTCGAGGAGAATACGCATCAAAGCACATATAATTTCCAAGTACGTAATTACTAATTCCATTCCCGATGGATTTCCCCTACGATCCGATTGAAAATTCTCGCATCGGTTTATTAGAGGGTGAAGTAAAAAAAAAAACACGAGTTTCGTTAGCCGTACTTAGACATAGAGTGGCATTTAGAGAAAAGAGAGAGAGAGAGAGAGAAGAGACAGTTTTCTCCAGGTGGCTGGAACAAAGGCTGTCTTTCAACACGACAGAGGCATCGGTGCTCGGCATCTAGCCGCGTAGACGGCGACGACAATCGCAAAATCAATTTGCATTATTCGTTTAAAAGTGTGCTGGTCCGTGACGTCAGTGGGGAGCGGGGCAGGGCGGGGCGGATAGGCGCGTAAGAGGGTGTCGAACGGAGGCAAGTGGCCCCGTCTGGTCGTCGATGCTCTCAAACAATCCCTTTTCTCCACTTCCACCACCTAGCGCACCGTCACCGGGCTGCCCCCCATCGCACCGCCGCGCCATCCCCACCGTTTTCTCCGACGAGTCACCGAGAACACCCCTTCCGCGATCCACCCCTCCAGCCAACCCCTTTATCATACTTTTGTATACGTCCCTTAGCCATCGAAGCCTATGCAACCCCCTGTCTTCCCTCGCAACCTCGCTATTCTCGCGACAGTCACCCCCTCCGCGGCTTTTTACCCCAAGCACGCACAAACACCGGCCCATGTCCCACGTATTCTACGCTCACCACTTCACTCTCTTTCCTTCGTTCGTTCGCTTTCTTCCTCCATCCTATACTTACTCCCCTTCTTTCTCGGTCTTTCTCTGTGCATGAAACGCGACCCTTAACCCTCTGTTTACTTAGGATTATCAAGTTTCTGCGTACTTGATTCAGTAATAAAAGTTATTTCGTGGACGGTTCCTTCCTGCTGCCGTTTTAATAGCCGACGCCGAGACTTTTGTCGGTATTCATCGGCGGTGGTCTGTCCAGCATATTCGAAAGAAATTTCAGTAATTATCGGTGTAATTATAAATGCTACTTTCGCGGGAATACTTGACGCTTGCACGGCTTTCTTCTCAGTAATTGAGGAGTGGAGGCGAGAAACGCGATATAAATCTTATTTTATCTATGTTTTACAGGATAGTAACACTTAAAACCAGAAAATCAAGAAAAATATATATATATACTTATCGTGTTTTCGTTCTGCGATCGTGACTGTAGGAAGAATCAGGGAAAAAGAGAATTCTCGCATCCTGATTTCCTTTTGGACTTGCAATTTACCTAGCTGGTTGAAACGCTGCGAGATTTTGCATTCGACCAGCTCCGATAGATGTCGAATTGAGTTTCGTGTTTCAGACGAGACGAATCTCTCGAGAAAAAGTAACCAAGTAGAGGAAACTTTGCAGAAGCTCGAAACGAAGTGTCCGAGATTCGAGGGAAGAAAGATGTCTGAGAGGCAAGCGGTGGAAGGCTATTCGCCTTTTAAGATAAAACAAGGTTAAAATTCTGCAAGTCCGATTTTCGACGGCTTTCCCGCCCCCTCGCCCCTCCCCTTCAAAAGTAAGAAAAACGTCTGCGTAGCGATCGGCAAACAGTCGCGGAAGAGAGAAGTTATTATCTCGAAAAATCAGCCTCGGCATGCTTTTCTATAAATCTTACGGCATTACGTCTCCCTCACGAGCCGGTGAGAGGTGGTACCAGTTAAATGGGAAAAGTTTTGCTTTTAGCGAGCCAGCTCGCGGCTACCTCGAATAGGAAAAAAGAGAAAATTGTTCCACTCGGCTGTCGATGTCGTTTAAGGACGAAAATCTGCGACATCTGAATAGGCGTTTTCGAAAAATATCGTTTCTTCTCTTTGTATATCAAACTTTCAATAGAGCGGAAATCAAGATTTCGATGAAATCCCTCGAATAAAACTTCGGTGGAATTCTTATATAAAAAAAAAAGGGAGGGGCAATTAACAGTAAAAAGATGAAACTTTCCTTCAAGACAGCGCTTTCCAGTTAACGCACAAAATGGTTTCATCGAATCGCGTTTTATGCCGTAGTTCTCTTTTTTTTTTTTTTGTAACCCGCGGCTTTTTCTCACTCGTTTAAATAAACAAATAAATAAAATGGAGCGCGAAATCACGGCGATCGACGTGTTTATCGCTCGCCATGAAATTCATTTGGAACGAATGCGAGCACCTGTCGATTCCGCGCGTCTGTTTTCGAAAAATCCCGGGATCGCGGGATTCAATTTACCGCGTATAATCGCGCGCGGTGTCGTTTCAATTTCGACTCGCGATAAAAGTCGTGATACACGCGTTTACAACGACACGATACTGCGAAACACCGCGTCCATCGAGCGGTTTAATTAAGGCGGAACGTTTGCCGATGGACGTTTCCATTGACTGCGACTCGAGCAGCTCGCTGAAATATGTACGAGCCATGGCTTTTTGGAGCTTGTTTCCTTTCTCGGAAATTGATTCGATTTTTCACGCTTTTACGTTTCTCGCGTCAGAAACTATCCGGAGGTAGACATTTAACTGGAATTAGACATTTTAAACAAAGTACGAGACTGTTTCGGAAAACGATCGAAATTCAAAGGAATATCGTGAATTTACGTGGCAGAAGTTGTGCCACGATGTCCATCAGTTTCTTTCCTTGGTAGAACAAACCGTGTATTTCGATATCATCGCCATATCCATCCAGCCGTACAATAACCCCTTCAAGATCTGTTCCATTATCAACGGTACTTTACGCGGAAAAACCGATCCTCCATGCTCAAGGAGGATCTTCTGCTTCTGTTTAATAACGCGACACAAGCTGCTCGGTTAATGTGCCGTGGCATCTCGGTGCAAAAGCGACCGACTCACTACGCTACAGGAAGCTGCTCGCGTTTCTTATTATCGATCCTTTGTAATTATGTCGTCAAACGTTCTAACGAGCTACGCTTGCCAGCGAATCCAGTCGATTTCCAGGCCTATAGAAGAGTCACGATCAAATCGAAACTGACTTCTTACGATCTGTAATCCCTTCACTTTTTTCCACGAACGCTTCTTCCTTTTTTTTTTTTTTTTTTTTTTTTTTTAACTTTACCTTAAATCTCGAAATATTACCTTGATTTCACCGAAGACAGTGGAATCGTTATTCTCCCCCTTACCTCCTCTTTTTTTTTTTTTTTTTAGGAAAAGAGCTTCGTACTTTTGTTCGATAGCGAAGTTTAGGAACTTGCAAGGACACGTAGTAACTTTTACTCGCAGTTTTTTTCGGTTTTACGATCTGCCAGAGTGGTTACTTTCAGGGAGAACACCTTTGTGTTCGAGGGTCGCTCCTTTTTATTCCTTCGTATGGGATTGTGCGAATCGCCGACTCTTCCGTTCCTCTCCCTATGCCAGAAAAAATATAAGGAGCCGAGATTCCTCGACTCGTTAATAAGCACCTCAACGTGCACGAACTAACTGGTCGATAAAAAGAAGATTGACTTCGGGTATCTGTTTCCGAGAACCTATTCCAACCTATTCTACTAGCAAACCAGAATTTTCTACGCGTTTGAAATATACATACTCGTTTTCCGATTTCTTACTCCTTTATCTAAGAAAGATACGTACGTATATATAATATAAGAATAACACGATGCGATCTATGAATTTCTCAGAATTTTCCTTCTTCGAATAACAATTAGAAGCACTTGAAGCAAAAGTTTCGCTAGAAATACAAGGGAACGTAGTTTCTCTTTCGTTTACAATTATTTTCTGACCTCCAGTCATGGAGGACCTATTAATTCAATTTCACCGAAAACCTTTTCACGGCAACTTACTCTCTGCTGAAATTACGAAACTTTTAAGTAGAAGATTCTTTAGCCTGTGTTTCGAACGAACGCAACAATACTATGGAATAACTAACGACATTTTCCTTTTCTCCTTCCCGTTTTTTCCATTCTCTTTCCCCGAATCTCCCTTACTTTCCTAACAAAAACTGCCCTTTCCCCCGACACGCCGAAGAGAATTCTTTGTTTAAGACAGCAGAGAAGTACGAGAAGTGCGTGTCAAATAGGTAAGCAATGAGACTCTGGTGCGCTTTATAGCACGTCATAGGGCCATGATTATTCCCTAGCTTTAGTCCTGAGCTTTATTGTTCTAAAGTGGCCTCCTTTGACACCTCGGCTTTAGAATCTTTCCAGAGGTATAAGTTACCCTTCTTTCCATATAGAAAACTGCGCTGACATAAAATAATTTGCGCTATTGCCAGTAATTTTATGGCGAAATCCTACTCTACAGGAATCCTTGAAATACTCGAAATAACCCGTATTTCTTATCTTATGAGCGAAGTTATATCGTACAGGCTGTCACGAGAGAATAACTAAATATTTGGGACTGAATGAAGAAAAACGAAGACGGCAGAAAAAAATAATGAAACTGCTGTTTTCACGGTTAACTAAGGAGGCTCGTGTATATTGCCGTATAAAACTGTACACGGTGCCATCCGATATTGTTTCGTTCGCAGGAAAGTTTTTGTACTCGATAATTTGTATTTTACGATCCATGAATCACTCTTATCGGTGGGTTTCGCAAATTAAAGAAACAAAGGAAAAAAGAACAAAGATAAATAAGTCGTAGAACGGAAGAAACAAACGAGTAAAAATATAAATGAAAGAAAATAGGACGGAATAGAGAAAAGATTGAAAAACGCAGGACCAGCTAGAAAAAAAAAAAAGAAGGGGGGAAATCAATTCGGTTTGCGGCCGCGTCGTGCGAACGTCGCTTGAATACTGTTTTGGACGCAACGTGTGAAAATCAAAGAGATTTCTCCGTGGCGCATCGTGACATCCTCGAGCATGCAACAACCCGAGAGTTCTCTCTTCCTTCTCGGAGATTAGCCACGTTTCTCGGGTAGACGGTTCGACACCTTATTCCCTACTCGCGCATCGCGCCACTATCTTATTGACGTTTAATTGTCTCCGCGGTTCTTCTACTCATTCTACTCATTCAACACGCACGAGTATCATTTCAAGGAATTATACCGTGTGAAAGTGGAATTCCATGAAACACGTGGGAAAGCTTCTCGTATAGCCGTCGACAATTTTATGGAAAATCTAGAAATCGTAGAGTCAAAAGGACTAATTATTCTCCAACTTCAAACACCTATCGCCGTTTTCACATCCGTTTCTCTTTTTGTGCAAATAGGTTTCTTTCTCTGCCATCTTGTAAGAACTAAATTGCAATAATTTTAGAAATTTTACTTTGCAAACAGTTTTTTTCCCTATACGTTCAATCATCGCCTAAGAAAAAAAAAAAAAAAAAAAAGGAAAAAAAAGAATAATCTACGTTGATATTCGTGCGATGATATTTCTAAACGAGTAGGAGAGAAATCCATGAAATAAATTGAAAACCGTTCCAGAGGTTTCGCTATGGCGAAAAAAGTATTAGCGGCGTGCGCGCGCGCGCGATACTAACTTTCACGCGTACATAAATTGACGAACGACTCATGATTCGGCTCAATTTCTCTTGATTCCACACTCTGTGGCACTATTTTTTGTTAGTTATCGACTTTTCCATAGGTGGCCACGCCAACGTTAGTTTTGCCTTCGTCGGTATTAATCATACTGACAATTTCGCCTGTGGCGTTACCTCGCTACGGAATTTGAAGTTTTTGTCCGGACGCACCGTGATGGAGAGAAAACCAAACCGACGACAGTAGCTGTGTTTTGAAATTCGATCTACTTTTCGCTCGGTTTCATCATCTCCCGCGTTTTACGGCCTTTCGTCCAAAGCGACAATTCACTGGTGATGCTTAAGTACCCTATCGTCTACGACCAATTTCTTAATGTAACAAGTTCCAGTATACGTATTGCTGTTCAATTACTCAACGACGTCGCTTGCAGCGATATTTAAAGAAATAAAACGACACGTGTAAATGAGCTGTTTATATAATAATTGCTATCTTTAAAAAATCTAAACGAGACAGTTTAGTGTAAGCAGAAAAATCCGATCGCGGCGAATTAAAAACACCAGAAAGAATTTAACTGTCACTGTACTGCGTACAAAATTAATTCGCTCTTAATAAAAAAAACTGATGAATTACACATGATATGATATAACAAGTACGAAGCTTTTTGAATAAGTTTATATTTTTCTTACCGACTTCAAAACATCTCTGTGACGCACGATAGTTAACCGGTTTCATTTCGACGAAACAGAAAATTCCTAGTAAATAGAAATTATAGTGGAAAAAAAGATCTAAGCTTCTTGCGGCCTTAGAAACAAAACTGGTGACCAGCGTTCGTCACGGATTATTAGTATTTACCAGGAAAAAGATGCTGGTAACAACGAAAGTATAAATCACTCTTACAAGTTAACATTAGAGACGGAAGAAAAAAAGCGAAGAAAAAATGGCAATACTCGAAACGTGTCGAGGACGTTCGAGAAGTACGCAGTTTACCGTAAATTATCCTGTAATATTAGAACTTAAACAGGTTAGAAAATTCAATTTAAGATACATACGAGAGGGGAAAAAAAATAGAAACGATGCAAATATTTACAGCGTTAGTTTCGCACGCGTCGACGGAAATTAAGAACCGAAAATTCCCTACGTGCATATGCCCGTAACGGACCGCTGATGCGCACCGAGTATATCGCATTTCGTTTAATATTTACACACGAACAATACCGCGAAACAAAGTATATGCACTCGCGACAAATAAAAATGATAACAGAGAAACGATATAGCTAATTATCTGTCGGTGCGATGTTTTCAACAATGGGACGAAAGGCGACGCAAATGATATCAAGTGTTTCGAACGTTTACGCGGGTCACTATCCCGCCCGTTACAGAAATACGCGTATATACACGCGAGAGGGAAGATCGGTGCAGCTGGCCGCGAGCAACCGAGAGAAAACACATTTTTCAACGCACGGAAAAAGATTGAACGAGGCCGAGTCAAGACGTTCGCACGCTTATCTTCGATATTGACTCCTATCCCCACCATGTTCACAGAGACACTGCATCTATCTACAATGGAACATTTACCATAGAAAATGTTCATCTATATGAAACATTTTGAAGTTTCATTAGCATCGTTATGAAACACGGCCGTCACGATTATATCAACAAATTAATTAATAATCATGCCAAATTTAAAACTAATCTGAAGATGTATGTAGAAGGTACAACACATTTGAACCAGAACTTATTAACATCGTTTCTCAATTTTATTATATAAATATATTATATTATTACTATTATTATATATTACATGAGTATATTATTTGTAAAGGATTTCTACAGATATCTGAACATTTTATAAACTCTTTGGTATATATATATTCGATCGATATAAATACATAGTTTGTTATTCACTGGCAATAAAGGTTGGAACAATTTTATATTTGGAATAAACAATTCATTGTCTCTTTGCGACGTTACTATAATGGTTGCCAAATTCTCGCGAGATCCTTCCGTGTCGGATCGCTGGCAAACTTTTTGATGTCGAGGAGTGCGTAAAACGTAACAGCAGGTTTATACCAGTCTGACAATCAAAGCCCATAATACATTGGCATGCAACGAAATCACATGGCTGCGTGAGTTCTCCATATCGTTTTTACTCTTATCGATCAATCAAATTGTGTTTGCGTGCTTCTTTTTATGATCGATCTTTGAATCCTCACAGTAACTATTATTACCACTACTACTACTACTACTACTACACTGTTATTGTATCATAGTTGCAATTATCGACAACGTAACACATTTTTTTTTCTTTCCACACGTTCCTCGCTATTACTCGCCGGGGAAATTTTTTCCCACTGATTTTTGACGTAGCTAGCCGCTTAATATTCAAACTAATCGATGGAAAAATATGCGAAACGGTCGTGTGAAACCATGTTGAAAACAAGAAAAATAGATGAGTAATTTTGGTCGACGTTGAGACGGTGAAAAAAGAAAGGGCGTTTATAATAAACATCGAGGACATAAATACAAATGTTCAAAGTTGTTCGTCGGTTTCTTCTAATCTCGATGGCAGACAAGTACGGCTAACGAGCTAACTATACGATGGAATCAGAGTTTACTAAACTTACAGACCCCGTAAAGCTCGAATATAACAAAATTACGCGATCATTTCACTTGATTTCAGAAAATGATATATCTCGTTTCGTCTGAAACATACACAAGAGGAACAAACGACGATATTTATATTCTCATTTGGTGAATGCAATTTATATTCAACTTTATTATTTGCATAGTTGCGACTTTTTACAAAGATAAAAAATGATCATGAAATCGATTCGTGAAAACGCCAGAAGCACTTCTAGCTACGTTTCCTTTTCTCGATGCAAATACCGCAATCGATGCTTACTTTATTATTTCAGAGAGAAGAAGAAATTCATAAAAATTCATGAAGACGTGAAAAGTGTCGATTTCCCACGGTCAACTTCAGAAGTATTTTGAAAAAAAATGCACAGATTCGATGATGTCAATCGGTAATTTTCCGATGTGTCGCCGAACAACGATCGGTTCGGTCGTATTTTATTTTTGGAAAAACCCATTTCCGCGCCGGCGATGACATAAATTACTACGACTAACGCGCTCTGCTCCACGTGTCTGCAATGACGTCAAGTAATTGCTCTTTTTCGAAGAGTTTAATAATTCGCTATGACGCACCGTCAATGGAACCACTGAGGCGAGGTACGCGAATGAGATAATGCAATTCCTACGGAGAAAAAAAGGAAGCACGTATGAAAAATACGCCTCGCATAATAGGATTTCATAATTTTCTACTGTTTCCCAAAAAAACGACACGCGTAACGTAGACGTCTGTTTTAACGAGCGAGCCAAGGGAATGGACGCGCGATTCAATTTTTCCTCTGATAAAACTCTTTTTCGCTCTTCGATTGTGCGCGACAAAGTGTATTTCGAAGATAAGTACAGCGTTGCCGATCGTCCGCGCAAAAAGACATTTAACGTTCTATCAGATTTCACGAGAACATAATATACGTCACGCGGAAAGGAAAGAAAGAAAGAAAAAGAAAAAGAAAAAGAAAAAGAGAAAGAAAAAAGAAATAGAAAAAAAAATGAAAAACGTACGCGTAACGCGATATCGGGCTGTTATAAAAGTTGCAACAGCGGTTTGGTTTTTGCAAAAACGGCGAAACTGATTAGAAGTTTTCCTAGAGCGAAAAATTTCCGCGTGAAGATAAGCATAGAATTAACTATCGTCCTCGGTTACTACGCGGCACTATTCATGGAAAATAATCTGATTCGTAATGATGAGTCATTTTGAAATCATTCTGATTCAAAATTTCGCAATTTAGAGACGCAATTTCTGTTTGGAAGCGTAAAATGCTTCTTTTAGAGGATTTTTAGAGTGCCGTGAATGCGTCGATTATAAAAATGTTGCGTCTCGCGGTTCGATTCAAACCCTCCCGCTTCCCGCGCTTTTGCGCCAGCACGCGAAATAAACAAATCTTCAGTTGCTTTGATTGGTTACAGTTAGATGCACTATCTTGGAGCATCGAACGCGCGTGCACACGTGCTGAATCGTCGTGTTAAGAACCGCGCCTATGCCTTCAAAGGTATACACATAAACCGGTCAGGTGTATGTATTCATTCTTCGATCGTTTAAGGTTATGTCTGTTCTGAAAAGTACACACGGCTTCCGCGAAGAGTATCATTTCGAAAACAGACAAAAAAGGTCGAAGAAATCATGTACATTCGCGTAGAATTACGGGGGCACGATGTTTTGTATTAACTTTTGTTGTCCTACGAATACGTGCTCATTTCTTCTCTTTCTCGCTCCTGTTTATTTTCCCTCTCTAGCACTCTTTGTTCAATCGTCGGCTGCTCGTAGCACATATACGTAACACGCAACGAATTATACAAACAGCGAAAATACAGGAGCAGCACGTCAATGAAGGCAAGAGGTTAGTTGACAGGCGGCGTCGTCGTCGTTCCTTACCAACAGCATGACTGTCATCAACATCGTGACTGCGACCGTCATTATATATTAACATTAAAATTCGCAATCGGAAAATTCATGTCGACGCTCCTGTCGAGATACGAGCGGAGGTGGGAGAGAGCGCGTTTACACGAAGCACGAGGAAGGGGGACGGCGCGAGAAGGGAGAGAGAGTAAAAAGAGAGGGACAACGAGAAAGAGGGAGAAAGAGAAAGAGACGCCGGTCTAACATGGCAGACGATGCCATGCAGGCAGGAAAAAACAAGATCTAACGTTGGGACCGTGTGCGTGATAGACGGAAAGACAGTCGAAATGCGCGTGAATCTAATAAAGTATATAGTGCGTACTCACGTTCTCACGTATCGGTTAACTGCGTTGTCGAGGTCCTTAACGTGGTGGTGACCGAGGGAAGAATAACGTGGAGAGCAGAGAGAGAAAACACCACGCGGGGTCACGCACTCCGTTCCGTGCGGGTCTCGTCAACGGAAAAACAACACCCGGTGTCTTTTTTCGTTCCCAATGCCCGGTTGTCGGTTTCACGGAATAGGGAAAAGTAAACCACCCGCACCACACAACAACCGCGCGCGTGTGTTACAAAGTGCGTCGCCGTTCGTTTGTTGTTTTTGATAACGCAGGTGTTGCACGGGGCGTGGAAGGGTGCGCGGCACATACAAACGTTCTACGCACGAGGTTCCTCTCTCTAACGAGGAGACGTGACGATCAGACGTGACGAACAAAATGGCGTTTACCGGACCGCCCGCGCGCGATCAGGTGGAAAATGCCGGAATGCTGCTGCTAGGAAAGATCGACTGACTGCCGAGGTCTGCGGCCCTAAGTGGTTTGACGTTAAGAACGAGCTGAACGAGCAAGAAGGAAAAACAGAGACAGACAAAGACGGAAGGAAAGAGAGAGGGAGATTACAGCCAGTCAGAGCGAGACAGAGAGGGAGAAGGAAGCGACTGAGAGAACCGTCAACGGGTATGAGAGAAACAGAGATACATCGAGCCTAAAGGAAGGGATGTGCGCTATGGTAGGGGTTGAGGGATGGTCATAAGCGAAAGAGGGGAAACATCCCACTATTTTCCACTGTCCTCGGACGACTTCGACTACCTTCGATTGCTTTCGACTATAAGCAGGGCCGTCTCGCATTATGTCTAATATGGGTGGGAATTTTCCCGCTGTTAGAAACAAATGCCGTAAACATCCTTACGAATCTTATAAATACCTACGAACACGCACGCATCGCCCTCCTACCATTATTTCACGTTTCGTCCGCTGGAACTTTTAACGGTTCATTTCAACTTCTCTAGTTCGCGTGCAACGTTCTTGGCTTCCGTTTTTATACATCATCGCTATATTATATACTCATAGAAAATAAATTATCGAACGAACATTTCCTACTCTACTTTCTCCCTCGTCGTTTCACGAGCTTTTCGATTTCCCGCTGAAAGTTCCCAATTTAAATTTAAATTTCATATTACTATTATTCAAATTTCTGATTTTTTAACCGATCTTCTCACTAACGTAGAAAAGTCGGCAGTCGAATGTAGAGCAGATGAATCGTTGAAAGAATTTATGAAAAATGTAAGAGTATCTATTAATGAATTATATAACGAACGTGCTCGTAAATATCAGCTTGTAGAGCAATATAAAATAAGTTCGAATTGTGTCAAAACGTGACAGAGTATTCTCCAGACAATTATTCTGTTGAGACATTTCGCGAAGACGCAAAACACGCGACGCTTCTCGGCTTGATAAGTTCCAAGTTAATTACGTTCTCTCGGTTTCTATCGGACATTGCCCGCTAAAAGGTTTCGTAAAACAGCGTTGCACCGCCCTAGAACGCGCGATGGCTCGAGGGCCGCGAATCTTTTCCGGCTGCTTCGTCCCTCTCCTTCTTTTCTTCTTTCCTTCGCCGGTTCGCTTCGCTCGCTCGCTCACTCCTTTCTACATTCGCGTTCAACCGTCTCGCGAGGAATTTCTAAAAATCAATATAGGCGCAAAGCGAGGAGGGGCCGCAAAAAAATTCGATATCCCCTTCGCCTCAGTTCCTTTTTACCTTTTTTAGCGTCTCTACTTTTTTTTCTGCAACGAGAATTGCGCAGTCGAGAGAGCCTCGTCCCCTTATGGTCCCCAGAGGGAAGGTTGGCTATTCGAATCAACTCGATCTTCGAGGAAGAGAATTCACGAAGGAAGTGGCAACGCGAACCTACGGGCACTGAAGAAGCGCGGGAGAATTTATTTTCTCAGAAGTGTAGCGCGGCCTCGGTACAGTCTCTGCCGTTACCGGCTGAATAATTTCATCCTCCCGTACACGTCCCGAGATAAGCCTACGCTCCAGCATGAATGCGATCAAACGTATCACTGACATACCAAGTTTATGCATCTTTCTCAACCATCAAATATTCGCATATCTTTTTTCCTTTCGTCTAACGTATTTCTAATTCTTCGAAAATTTTAAAAAAGTTCAATATCCTTTCTTCTTATTTTTCCGCCCGATTGTTTGCAGTTCTCAACGTTTTCAGATACATAGGTTAAAGACCTGTTACCTAGGAACGGTCGGTCATACTGCATGGTACGACGTTACTAGTAAATACACGCAATACATCTTATTCCCCAGCACATCCGAAAGATTAATTCTATACCGTCACTATGAAAATTCTTGTTGCAAATTTTAGTAAAATGAAGAATGAGATATTATAAGATACGAATATTACGAATTTGAGGGAAAAGGGCTGCAATCAACCGAGATTGAAGGAAGATCATTAATTTCATTCGCCAACATCCTCGAAACGTTTACTTTGCAGAGTGCCAGACGAAGCTATTGATTGTCTTTCGAAAGTTTCCGCCAGTTCCTGAATTAAATAGGGTTACATATTCGATGCGAGATTAATATTATTCCCAGAACTTTCAAAAAGATAAGGTCTTGATCCATGAGAAGGGGCCGATTGAACAAAAACACAACCAAAACGATCGTATTGAAATGCAATGCGACATACAGAGTGCTTTGTGTAGGAGTGATTTTACGCTTGCAAAATTCGTGCAGCAGGGACCCGTTTATTCTAAACACAAATACTCGCCTTGAATTTTGTGAGTAATTGTGTAAGGATTTTATCGAGCACACCAACAAAGATAAGAGGCTTGGAGAACTGAAGTGCAGTATACCTATATGTAAGTATGTGAACTAGAAATGGGTAAAAGATCGGCTGGTCCAATGTAACGTATCGCAGCCAGATGTAACACGAGCACCACAGCAAAGGCTGATACCAAATGCTCTCAACGTTCGACTGTGTGTCACAGGGACTAACTTTCAGTTCAGTTTCAGAATAATTGTCGTATTATGGTCTTTCTTGAGATGCATTCTTCTAATTGATCGCAGCGTTTCTGACAATGATGAGTTCCCTGTGCTACACAGCCACGGTAAATCCGATCATGCTGTTTCGTCGCATGGTCGAACAATGTGTAATCAAAACCAAGTAAATTGTTCTTCATTGCGAATCGCGTGTACCTTTTGCAAAGGCGAACGTGTGTTTTCATACAGGAAGGAAGATTGAGTAAAAATCCGTTTGCTGACTCGTTATCGCGAGTTGATAATTACTTTTTCACGCTGTTTAGCCAGCAGTGTGCATTGGAGGGATAGTGCATTGACGGAAATGGAAAAAAAGAGAAGAGAAAAAATCGACGTTACGTGTTCTATCGACTTACCAGGTATATACTTGCTTTTTCGGAAATCTGTCTTTTTAACCGGAAGCACTTGGAAATACAATAGTGCCGTGGAGAACATTTAACCAATCCCATACCTACTGCTAGGAAATAAAGGCCTGGGATTGGCTGGTACAAACCTCAAGGTCGAGGATATCTCTTACCCTTCCTACAGACGGTCGTATCGCATAGTAGCCCTGGGACCAGGTACAATGGTCTTTCCGTGTAAGGTTGATGGTTCCATAATTTTTCCACATTGCAAAAACACGCAGCTGCATTCAACTTATTCTACATTAATTCACTTTAAACCTTGGGATAGATAATCAAATATATAAAAAACAGTAACTGTAGCAAAATTATCGAACCAACATTAATTACGAATATTAAATCGTATCATTAATAAAATAAAAAATTATCAACAACTTTTTAACATCAACATTAATACACAAAAAGCACAAATTCATATTGTAAAATGTAATGATTGATATTTTTTTCTTCATTTGTTTATAATGAATAAATGAAATAGTACTTTTTTGAAAAGTCTCAGCCTGGTCCAAATGAAGGACAATTTATCAGCGGCACGCATTCATATGCACAGCAAGATTACAAAATTGGACTTCTGATCGACGCACTTTATACGCGACATTAAATGCATACGCTTCTAATATGCCGTACTGATTGGGTCTGATTGCCGTCCGTAATAAAGTTCAACTTTATGCGAAAGAATAATTCCCTTGTTACACATGTGAACTCGAAACTCCAAGATCTCGTTTCAAATATTCGATAACAAAAAAGATCAGAGAACTTATAGTCATAAAATGAATATAAATAAGGTATCAAATGATCAATAACGTATGTAATAAATACGTGTAATATGGAAAAACGAAGCACATGCGTATGCAGCACAACCTGAGAAAGATAGGCCTTTTCTCGACCAGATGATGCGCTCAATGTTCGCAAAGAAAAGGGTAAAGTATAACCGCTGCAGTTCTGCTCAGCCTGCTCTCCTTATTTTCGTCGAGATTAAGGCTATTTCGAGGCAAAATTCCAACTTCCAACTGTTGCGCAAATCGTCACGCGCAAACGCAGTTTCGGAGGCGTGGCGATCAACAAAGGGCCCGGAAACGGCCGATATGATGCTGTTTTCCATCTTCTCTCCCTTTTCTTCTTCGATTTATAACCTTCTGCTAGGCAGTTTATCGGAATCCAGAGAAGTGAACTGTGTCACAAGGAAACCGAGCTGACTGTCGCTAAGGGGTGAAACAGCACCTTCCAAAATGGTCTTTCCTTTATAGTATTCGTCTGGAATCCGAGATATTCATTTTATCACAATTATTATAGAAAAGAAAACAAGACACTCGTTTTATCTTTAGTGATCCTTTTCTTTAATTTCATTGTATCGTTACGTTATCTTTAAATCTTAAATACTGTCACATATGTATAATATATCGCGTATCGAAGTTGTGATTTTAGTTTCCCGAAATTTTCGCGTTTTCACATCTAATTAACTGAATCTATTAACCTAGAACTGCGTCCCATTACAGAAGTATAAATGCTGCACATTTGCACAATCGATTTGTTTGACGACCATACACCTTGCAGCACTACATATATTTCAAGAATGCACAAAAATGTTTAATAATACTAATGAAAGGAAACCAAAAAAAAAAAAAGAGAGAGAGAGAAGAAACACAGAGAACGAATTAATTTGTTGTAATCTAATACGATAATAACGTCCTTCTGGGTTCCGGCGTCACGAAACAACACGCGAAGTGCAACGGCAAAGTGGCTGTGTACCGAAACACTTCTGCGCTATACGGCATCCGAAAAAGGAATAAAATATAGAGAAAATAAATTTCAACTCTCGAAACCGTACTATTCGCACCGTATACTTTACATTTTTCGTTTTAAAAAAAAAAGTTACCTGAGAACTTTTAACGATTTGTAATTTATCATGGTAAGCAACGAAATATTTATTAAAAATCCTGAAAATAAAACATCCGCTCAGAAACTCGATATACTCTGTTAAATATTTTAAATGATTACTGTATTTTGTGAAAAAATGTAGAAAATTCTTAAAATAAAAGATCAAATTTTTCCTAACCTTAAACCGATTTCAGGATGTATCTGCATTTTCCGAAGATACTTTCGATGTGAAAGATTGGATTAATAAAACGTTTAAATCTGTCGAGGCACAAGAAAACAAAGATGTAAGTCATACAGTTAGTGTGATCTCGATTGCGCGGGTTCTATTTCTTTCCTCGACACAGTTTTTGACTTTCAGTTGCACTAGTACAGTCAGTTACTAAACTGACTGCTTCTATTGCATCGCGGTCAATGACACCATATGCCTTTTTATAGATAATTCTTTTTTACTACATCGCATATAAAAATATTATAGCATTAAATAAAAAATGTTTTAAAAACTTTTTTTAATCGTTATTTTATATAAATAACTACTCGAATGCGAAATCGCCACGACATTCAAATTCAAGGAGATAATATTTTATATGTTTTCTAAATTTCTGATTTTCTATCTTTTTGTATAAATATTTTTTATATATTACTTTATTAGGCATTTGTCTCATCATTGGTAATGAAATTACAATTGTATGTGCAACAAGTCAATGGGGCTTTAGAAGAAACCAGTCAGTCTGTTCTTTCAAGTTTGCCAAGAGTTCTAAGAGATACTCAACTTTTGCAACAAGAAGCTTTAGCTCTGAGAGAAAAAATGGTTGCAGTTAAACAAGAAATAGAAAAGGTTTTGATTCTGATATTTTTGTTTGAAATGATTGAATACCTCTATTGTTTCTCTATTATTACGATATTAATTTATTAAATAGGTTGAAAAAGACACTGCTTCATCAATGGCAACATTAGAGAGAATAGATAAAATAAAAACAGACTTACAGATTGCTAAACAAGGATTACACGAAGCTGATAATTGGAGTATACTTGCCAATGATGTTGAAGAGGTATAGTATTCACTGAGATAAGAAAATGCTTATAAATTTTGGCTTTATGTTATTTTTAACATTTCAGGTATTTGAGTCGGGAGATATAGAAGCTATAGCAAATAAACTGTTCAGTATGCAAAAATCACTGGCTATGCTCGTAAATGTTATTGACTATGAAGATAAAAAATTACAATTAGAAGGTTTAAAAAATCGGTTAGAAGCCATAGCTAGTCCAAAGTTAGTTCAGGCATTTACTGCTGCAAATTTGGGTATGTTATATTGAATGTAATTGTAACCTTTGCCACTGTATAAAAATTAACTAATACTTTTGTTTCAGAACAATCTAAAATTTATGTGGATATTTTTAGTAAAATGGAACGTTTGCCTCAACTTCTCAAGTATTATCACAATTGTCTGAAAGTATCATTAGGACAAGAATGGCGCAGAACTATTGAATTAGCACAAGATGAAAATGTTTCTTACTGGTTACATACTTATTACGATAAATTATTATCTAATTGGAATGATCAGGTAGCTTTTATTTTAAAAATGTTGTGTTAACATATATAACAAAAATTTTATTCTTATGGTAACATGATTTCAATACAGGTGAAATGGTGTTATCAAGTATTCCCAAGTACCTCAGTTGATGTAATTATTGAGATATATGCTGATCTTTTGAGAAGTTTGGACCCAGGCATTCCAGAATGTATAGAAGCTCTTTTAAAACAACATACAAATGCTATGCAATTGTCACTTTTACTTGAACTTAAACAAATTACAAGGCACTTTGCTGTGAACTTGCAAGGTGCTATTGAAACATCATCACATGGAAAATCACAGACTCCAAAATTGTTAGCATTGGCACAAGCAATATATGCACCTTATGTTCCATATGTTACAAAATACAATATTTATGAAACAGCTCAACTTGAATATCAGTTGCAATCTATAGACTCTGTTCAAGATGATTTAAGTGATACGATCAATAACCTTTCCCTTAGCCTTTCGAGAGTAATGGAATATGCAAATGAGGCCAATAAAAGATGTAAACTCTTTACAGATGGTTGTGGTTATCCCAGCGTATTAAAATCCCTAACTGTAATATTAAACTAATTAAAATGCTAAGATAAAAAGACTTTCTCATTATGTATATGTAAGAAGATGTTTATTTTTACAGCGTTACTTCAATAAATATCTTGACAAATATCAAGTGGCTATACGGCAATTAGAACACAAAAAAGTAAAACATGAGGATTGGAATTTGTTCCAAATGTGCCTTACTTTGATGCAAACTATAGGTAGCATTTTTATTTCCCTTTTTTAAATAAATTTGATGTAATATTGTCAATTCCAATATATACAGGTGATCTTTTGGGACAGATTCAACAATTTGAGAAATCTTTGATAATTGACATTACAGAAGCTAATAATAAGCTGCAAAGTACAAGTGGTAGCGTTTTTAATCAGTATAAAAAATTACTTTTACATACATCAAGTCAAAATGAATTGGAAAATTTAACTGCATCTTTTCAAAAAGGTAATCAGTATGAAGACTTTTTCATCGATGACACCAATTCTTATTTAAATAAATGTTTTCTTTTACAGAAGAAGAAACAATTCTTGATCCAATAATAAAGTCTATTCACAAACTATGTTCTGATTTACATCGTGCAACATATGAAGTAATCTTTGCTCCTATCTTTACGCAATTATTATCAGTACAAAAAGCACCAGCATGGTCAACAGAAATCAACAAAATGACGCATTTGAGTGCAGATTTACCCGATTATAGCTTTGCTCCTCAGGAATATATAACACAAGTTGGGCAATATTTGATGACATTACCACAGCATTTAGAGCCATTTTTACTAAGGGAAAATCCGAGCCTTACGCAGGCATTAAAAGCAGCAGATCCACAATATGCTCAAAGTTCCACTGAATCTGGATTTACTGGTATTTTATTAGAAATCATTGCTAAAGAAACATGTCAAATGTTTCTAGATCAAACATTAGGAATTTGTCAGCTAAGTTCTGCTGCATGTAAACAACTTGCAACTGACATAGGTATGTACCTTCGTATCAAAAAATTAGATATTAAAAACATTTTCTTCAGTTTTTTAATATGTAGAATATATTTTGCAGATTACCTTGGTAATGTATTAGAGGAACTTGGTCTATCCTTATCAGAAAATCTACAACATATGTCTCTTTTATTAAGACTCCCACCAGAAGATTACCACAAGAGTAGCTCTGGATGCAATGCCAGAGTTGTAGCTGCAGTCAGACAAATGAGAAATATAACGTTTTCTGGCTAAGTAACGTGCAATGGCGAAACAGTAAGTCATAAATTACAATACATAACAATTGTAGTAATTATAATTTCATATAATTTATTTAAATGTTTTATTTATGTAAACAAATGAAATATTCTTGTACAAAAAATAATTATATTTAAATATACAATATATGTATGTATATTTATTGAACTTTAAACATTATATCTCTAGAAATCTTATTTTTTCTTATTCTAATTATTTTAATTGGAATTCTTATTTCAATTATTAATTAGTAATTAATAATTACGTTCAATATCTTAATTGATATACTAATGTAAAAATTTTCTACTTTTCTGTCTCGTCAAAAATATTTTTTCATACTTTTTCTTTTCCTCCTTTTCTAAAGCTTCCCTTGTTAAAAAGTATTAAAAAACATTCTTCATAATTTCAAAAATATAAAATTTTATAGTTTCATTAATACATAAAATATTGAATGAAAATATATCGCGCAGTAGATATATTAGCTTATTACAATTACATAATTAGTTACATAAACGGTAATTGTATTATTTCTGTTTCAATATGGCATCTATAACTATATCTATTGCATCATTTATAGACCTGGAAGAATTATGGATATTATATTTCTTATCAATATTATGATCTTTCTGATCACGTGATTACGGTTACGATTAACATATTATTATTTTTAGAATAAAAAATTAATAATACCTATCAAAGAGAGTATCACAAGATTGATTTTGGTAGTGTACTTTGGATGCTAATGTCACGTTTTTAAGTAAATTAATAACTTTTTTATCATTTGATTTAAGCATTTTGCATATTACTATCAGAGAAGATAACATGTCAATCTAAAATGTGAAATGAATTAGCTAAGCTATTAATAGATTTTAAATAGTGTATATATACTTACTTTTGCACAACTTGTTATTGTCTTTGTTAATACTTGTATACTCAGTTTCTGATATCTTTTTGTATTTAAAATAATTTTTAATATTTCTTTTGCTAGATAAGGAAATGGTGTGCTTATAATATTTTCCACTATTATATGTGAGCGTTGTAGTAAACGTGTAATTTCCATACTTATACTACTGATTGCAGCATTAAACATAATAGTTATATATGAAAGATAAGAACTCTCATCGTCAAAAGTATTTTTAATAACGGAAAAATATTTTTGCGTTAATTTATGCAGTATTTTTCTGTCCTATAATTAATAAGTTATTTAATATAGAAAATATTTACCGCGTCTTTTTTACATAACTCGTATACTTACATTACGTATACTTACGTTTGTATATTTAAGTAACATATCTTTGCTACATCTAGTTAAAGTAACCATTACAATACATACAAAATTTGGTACAACAATGTTTAATAAATTTGGTTCTTGTTTGTCATAAGCCATTTTACTAAAATCTAATAACATCATTATTGCATCAAATGCGTCATTCAAAAAAATTATACCATTTGATGATGATAAACAACTGCAATATAAAAGTACAATATCACAACATAGTTTCGGAGTAGTATTGCACTCTTTCAGTAGTAATTTTGACATATCAAAAGTACTTTTTATTATATTTATACAAGCATAATGATTTTCTATAGTGTTTACATTAACGTGTGATATGTGTGTCACTATTGTCCTGTGTAAAAAGAAAGCGTATGTTAACAATAACGATACTTCTAGAAAATTGATAAAAATATGTAATTAACTTTCATACCTCCTGACCCATAATAAAATCTCCGAAAAATGTTCTGATGTGTCAAATACATCCTTTTTATGTAATATTGCAATCATTGATATATATTCTTTAAAAAAATTTATAATTATATCTTTGGATACAAGACTTTTTATATTGCACTCATTATTCACTTCTCTCTCTATAAAACTTCTTAGTCTATGTAAACTTTCCCAAAATTTAAGTATGTCCTTATGATATTTATTCATTAAAACTGACTGATATTCAACATGCAGTAAATGTTTTAGAATTCGTAAACTTAATTCTAAACCTTTCTCATTAATTTGGAAATCATGTGCAGTATTCTAAATGAACATTTAATAGTATTATATCTTATTGTTATTAATATATTTATTAAGCAATATTTTTACCTGATTATGTCTTGCATTTGTATTTAAAGATTGTGTAAAAAGATTCGTTAATGCAAATAAAATTGTATCTCCCTTATTCCATTTCATCAGAAGATACACAGTTGAAAGGAGGCTTTCATCGGGAGTATTGGGATCACACAGTTGTTGTATCAACATTTCCAGAACACCAATTTTATTCAAAAAAAATTTCGGAGGTATTAAAGAAAATAAAAATATTATTGACTCGTTTATTGGTGTTTCCTGAAAAAGGATTACATACATATTATAGAGACCTATAGGGAATAAATTATGAATACTTACTCTGAAATTCTTGAAAAGCTCTGGTAATGCATGTGCAATTGGTTGTAAAATATTAATTTCTATTTTATACAATATTCCTTCGTCACTATGTTCAATATTTGCTATTAATAACATAGCAATAATATCGATATATATATTTATAGCTCTATAATTATCAAAGTCATCATTCCAACTATTTGAAGAATCTACCCCGATAAACACAATTATTAATGTTTAAACTTAAACTTAATAAACTTAATATCACACAATAATTATATATTATTACCATTTTCGAATCTATTCTTTTTGGTGTTACATTTAATTTTTTTATTATAATTTTTGTTTAATATTTTTGCTACAGGTAAACATTCCATTTCTTCTCTTATCACAGATAACAAAGTTTCAATAAGCTTCATGGATGTACTCAAACTTATAATAGATTTAGAATGCAAACAAAATCTTCTAACGGCATTTATATTGCTTGTTCCTATATATGCTAATTCATCCTTTATTTTATCGTGATGTGTACCATTCGACGATATACGTAACCACATAAGTTTTACTAATTCTTGCAAGACAAATTCATCTTGAGTAGTCTGAAAATAATAATAAGACATTAAATTTAATATTATTTTTATTTGCAAATAGTCAAATATTATTTTGTATTATGTATACCTCTAAGCGATCGAGGACATAGGTCAAGGGTACTATATTCCAGAATGGTATTCCAAGTTGGTTTTGTGCATGATAAAGAAGTTTAATTAACGCTTCTAATACCGTCTGATCTTCGTCATAAATACTGTTAGCAAAATTTGGTAGAAAATCTTTAAGTATCATATGGGATCGCTCTTTAACTAATATTCTTTTTAAACCAGTAAAAATGCTTGCCCTTATTTCGGAATTACTGGCGTTTTTTGTATGTTGTAGTAGTATATTTAACCAGCTCCGAATAATATTGTTTGGAACATGATTCCAATATTTTTCTAACATTTTAAATAGACCCTAAAGTTGTTCACATTTCTTAAATATCAATAATTAGTTCTGAAATATTTAACCCCTTGCCTTATAGTTTTGTTAGTAACTATTTAAGTAAGTTGTGATAATGTTCAGGCTGAAGAAACAAAACTCTTTATTGAATTAAAAGCATAATCCATGTCCTTATATGACGTGTACTAATATTGTAAAGCAAGAGGTTAAAGTAATAATAGACAAATTACCATACTTTTATAGTAACATTGCACACTTCAGAATCTGAATCTTTTAAGAGATCTGTTATTGTTTCATAATATTTTTGAATATAGATTTTATTTCTGTCTCTTGGAGTACATGTATATTGAACAGAACTTGTTATAAAGAGAATCTCTACAGCATTGCATATGATGAAAGACCCATGTGCCTGTGATAAGAATTTAATTTGGTGCTTATAACAAATTATGTATATGTGTATATGTAAATTTCATTCTGGTAATACCTTTAAATGTTGCCAAAGTAAAGGTTTACATTCATTGTGAATCATTAATTTTGCTGCTTGATGCTTGCTATCATGCATAGCAGCAACAAATGAAAGCAGATTTTTACCAAGCTTTGCCCTTCCTGTATCATCTCTATATGTTCGGAAACAATGAAAAATAATACTTTGTAAACAATTTTCAACGATAAATTTCTTAAATTTTGCAGTTCCATTTAACCATGCTGTTGTATATAGATCTGCATATGCAGGAATATAACTGTGTTCAATATCTTGTAATACTACCCTTACATTATTATGAATTCCCTGAAATATCCATTATGTTAATGTTAGTTTGATATAAACTGATATTTATAACCTTTTCGGCATAATTTATAACTTGTACCAATATATATTGCTCCCCAAGCGTAAATAAATGTAATATCAACATTCGACCTTCTTCAAGGGACATCACAGTTTTTTCTCGAACAAGTTTAAGTAGTTCTTGCACATCTTCAATACATTTCAGTAATGTGATGCTAGACCTTATCTCATATAAACGTTTTACATGTTGCTAAAATTATAATTAATGAATCAGTTATTTAAAGTTACATTGTTCACATGTATTTATATACTCAATACATAATTACCAATGAAGTTTTGCTATTTTGGATGAGGTATTTCAATACATTTCTTATCACTTTCTCTTTCCATGTCATGTCTAATATCCACCACTTTTCCAGCAAATTTGATATTTCATTTTTAGCCTTTAGAAAGATTTTTATTTAAAAATTAAAAAATATGGATATTAAAAGAATAAATGATAATAATTAAACATCAACCTGTTCATTTTTTATATTTGGTAGCACAGCAGAATGTAGTAATATTATGTTTTGTAATAGAACATTGGGTATAAACTTTCGTTGTACAATTGTTTCAAGAGCCATGATAGTTATTGTACGTATTAATTTAATCATAAGATTAAATTCCTGAAATGATAACATAGATGTATTGCATTGATGATAATAATAATAATTATATTAATGATAAAAAAAATGACAAAATATCATACAATATATTCATCTAAGTGATCTTACTTTCACATGTTTGTCTTTATTCTTTGATGTTTGTTTACATAACTTTTGTGCTTCTAATAATACAGTTTTTATATGTAGCCATAGTTCACAAAGTTCATCTTCTGATAATAATACAATGTTCTTCACATTGTTATTCTAAAATAATAATTCATTGTAAATAAAAACTTATTAGATTATTAAAACTGATCTTTCTATACAAAAATATAAGGATTATCTTAGTAACTAAATAATACATATTCAAAAATATGTGTATGAATTATAGCTTAATGGTAGCATATACTGTTAATAAAATATGTAGTTTTATTTATTTATAAATACCAGTTTTTCGCATATGTTGTTAACGAGGTGGTTCTTATTTTTCAATATTCGAAAAAGCATCTTATCCCTTAATAATTGATGTTGTTGCAACATTTTTTAATATTACCACAGCTTCGATTTTTAAAATCAAACGTATATTATATGCGTATTTTTTTAAGATCTGAAAAAGCGATATCATATATTTCTGGTGCATACATTGGATAATTTTGATGTATATAATAAGAAACTGTAAAAAAAATACAATGAAGTAAAGATTGTAAATTGAGTAAGATACTTCTATATTTGCTATAAATATATTATAAAAAAGTTTAATCACAGCTAAAAGATAATAACGATAATTATTAAAAAAACGTCGAAAAATACTTAAATTATACATTGAAAAAAATATGAAATAATTGTAAGAATGCCTTTTTAAAATTAATAAAGTAACAAATGATGACAAAAGTTATTACTGTAATTCATTTTGAAAATAAATATAATCATTTATTTCAGAATTTCATGAATATTTCAAATTCTTTGTGATATGTTCCAAATGCGCAAGCACATGTTTAACAACAAGCAAAAATGAGTGTTAAGAAAACGTACAGAAATAATAAGAAGCTACGTAAATCACTTCAATGTAAAACATCATCTACCATCATTTGTAGTAATGGGTATTAAAATAAAAGTAATAAACAGTTGCACTTTTTCAATGAAATTTATTATGAAGTTTAACAAAATCTATCACTTTTATTTACTATTATGTGGAAGCCGCCATATTGATCATTTAATGGAAAACAGTTATAGTTCAGATATGCTTTTAAAAGCATATTACAATGAGTACAATTTTGATTATGTACAATATGTGTATACATAATTATCTCTAAACTAATAATACTAATTTAAGAAAGCAGACCGCAGTATTAAAAAAAGCCAGAAGTTTATGATTGTCATCAAAAAGAGGTGTTGTATTTAAGCATAGACAAGAAGTATTCTAGATTTAACACGCAATGCATTTTCACGTCACATTTGAAACTCCTACTACAGCCTAGAATAGAAGATAGATCTATTGCCACATATAAGCTATAGAATAGATCTGCAGCTTATGGGATTTCTTGTCGAAGTTAGAGCGGTGAATGAAGGAACTATATACACAACTCAACCATGTACGATGGTACAGTTGGAAGTTACTTCACATTGAGTCGATAACATTGCATCTGATACAAAAATGATAACGACTTCGTTACAATACATGCATGTGTGTATGGATGTATGTATGAAATTGTAATTTATATATTTTTATATGAACTATGTGGCTCGATACACAAAGTTAAATATTTTAAATTATTTTTCTAAATATAAAGTATAATGCGAACGATTTAATGAATAAACGATTTAATAAAGGCATTTTGATAGAATTATTTTTATTCTGATAAAAATGAAAGTACTTTAATTTAATTTTTATTATATACAGATAGGGAAATCTGCAACGTCCAAGTTATTTTGCTTAACATTACATAATTTCCAATACTTACATTTTGTCAAATTTCGAAACAATTAATATCGTAAACAAATTCATATAGGTATCATACTTTAATCTGACTTTATTGACTACAGATATACTTAAACCGAAATACTGTTAACCAATCTATCCATATAATTCACAACGTTTCAGGTGCCTTTTTAACATTCAGAACATGTTTTCCTTATATATACATATATATTTATATATACGTTGCCAAGATATATAATTATAAAATAACTTAAAAAGTTTGCAGCACCATATACGTAATTTCATGGTGCATTATCGATGCACCAAAAAAGGCTTATTAAAATTGGAAAGAAGAAAGCTCGAACAACATCGAGGTACTGTAACAATTTTTACGAGTTTTCTCCTATCGAGCACGGGCAAAGATTCTTAAGATTGAGCATGTTCCTTTCTAGTTTCGCATACACGTACAGTTGCGGCCAGGTATCCAGATAGTTAAGAATTAACAATACACGTAAGTTACAATTAAACGAATTTCCCTTGACAAGCGTCGAATTTTGTTACATTATCTGATAAAATGCAGCGAATGCAAATGTCGACCTGCTAAGTAGAGATATTTACGAACCTTCCAAATCTTTAACTCGAAGCTTTGTTCATCTCTAAATATATCTACAATTTCTGCGGTGTATTTCGAAATTTTCAAAAAGACGATCGTCGCATTAACTGCATTCTCTTCCTACGATCTAGCAAAATCAACAACTATGCTCGTACAACAAATCCTCAACTGAACGATAATATTACGTCCTCGAGTGGCATCTTTCGCTCAGCGTTCGCAATGGCCACTAAAGTACAGGACGATAAATTACATATACGATAGATTCGATAAGATCGACAATTGCTCGTTACAATTCTCCTTTGAGATAGTTACAGCGTTTGTGCGTAAATTTTCTGCTCGGTATACCGTGCACGCAAACAACTTATAAACAGATGCGATTCTATATTAAAACAGGAGTTATCACGTCATAGTTGCCAACTCTCAAGCAAAAAATAATACCACGCACCTCACTCGGGTAAGGATTCGCGTACGTTTCAATGATTTCTAATTTCAATCGCTCGCGCTCTTTCATCGCTAGGGAACAAGTGGTTCAACGTCGAAATAAAGCCGATTCGAGGCTAATATTCGATTCCAACTATCTTCCAGATCTAACAAAACTCAGACTTTAAGGGAAGCGCAGATCGTTGCGCGTCTTTTCGTGTCTCGTTCTGTTTCACGACTCGAGTTCGAACGAAAGTACACGTAAGCGGACCGCTGTCACGTGGAACCTTAAAATTTCAAAATCATAGGACAAGTGGCTGGTCGTCAACGGGATCTTACAAATTTCTCTACGGTTATTATTACAGTTACGAACGTTATGCAACGTTTCGCGAGTTCTAATTTCCGTGAAAAAGTGCAATGATCGTGTAGTTTCATACGGTCGTTTATCGGTCATCGATCACCGCACGTCTCCCTATCTCTGCTAGCTACAGTTACGTATATATATAGACAAATTATACGTAGAAAGTTGAGTGGCACTATTCGAAAGTTGCCTGAGTACGTTTTGTTTGTTGACTAGATTTCACAAAATTCATCCCTTTCTCTCGTAAATACGACTGACTCTTTTAATTGTGCTTCTTCTTCTTCTTTACCTTCTTGTTTCTTTTTACAATGATCCAGTGATGTTTGACGGAAACACGAGAGCTACAGCTTAGAAAAGCTTAGAAATGGAATCGCATGCGATTTTCGGGTATCGACGGTAAATCACGTGTCTCTATTAATAAGGTCTACGCTTGATCGTAAGCAACATTGATCGAGTGCGATAAACACCGGAAGTTTTCCTTTCCCCGTTATCGTTACGCGTGTACCTATATATTATAAAACTCGATTAGAACCGTAGTGTATGGTCGTGTAAACGATGTTACGCACGTGGATCTCAGGATACGCGATAAAAAGCATAATACAGAAGTATCTAAGAACCTCTTGGATGACTGTGAGCAACGGTGTTACAGATCGGTTACGAATGGTTGATTCTTCTCTTTTTTTTTACTCTATCGTTGCTTTGCTTTTTTTAATGTAACCCGATGAACAGGACAAATTCTCCTATGCCTATTTAACTAGATGCTCGATTACAATCGATGAGAATCACGTTCTTGCGAAACTGAAATAGAAATTATGAGAGAAACTATGTACAAACGAATCGTGTAACGTCAGTGCTAGAGCACAATGTCGCGCGATGCATTATGCATTTTCATAGGTTTATAGCTGTCTCTGCTGCTGATCGTTTTATCGCTGCACGTAGAAATTCAAATAAGTCAAAAGAGAAGGCTTGCTCTTATTCCTTGATACGATCAGCAGCAGTTTCTAAATTTCATGCCACCTTCTTCTTATTTGTCTTCTTGCTGCGGGGCAGGGTAGCGAAGCTTGTTATCTGAAAAATAAAGACGAATTCTGTGTGTTATCGTCGTTCTGTTAGCGAGTGAACGTTCGATCCTCAAATAAAACTGCCCGATATCGCGTTATTTACATTTTTATGTATTTGATCATTTGCTAAGCGTTCTTTACGACGCAGTCTTTAAAACAGAGATCGATTCGATAATAATTTACACACCACACTGACTTTAGGAAACAGATACTACGACATGAGGGGAGGGGGGAGCATACTGGCAGAAAAATTCCCCTCAGGTGGTATCGTTTCCTTCTCGAAGCAACGGTTAATAAATCGTGTAGCTGTGTCGTTGTAATCGTGTTAATCGTCGAGTAACATGCATGTTTAACATTCTAGTAAGAAGTAACACTCGGTAAGCGATTAGTGGTCTAACGAATTATCAAAAAAAACACTCTAGAAACCATATCCATACGATCTGAACCAACGAACTAATCCGTTTCTTCTCTCCAGATTTCCTCAGTACGACAAAGTGGACGAAAAGGACTAGGAAGGAGCGATGATATTGGGTTTACTTAAATCGTCGACGAAAACCAGTCAATGAGACCCGTCTAACTCTCGCAACGTACACGATTATAGTTTATACGATATTAAACGACAGCATTTAGAAAATATCCGACTCTAATCTTTTGCCAATTATCGGTGACTGCGACGCTTCTCTTATCCGTGATTCTACGTTCGCGCTCTCCACTTTCTCCTCGGTAACTTTCTTTGTTTCATCGTTTTCCTTATCGTCGCTTGACGCGAGTACGTAAGTGTCTGAGCTGTTAGAACTGTCAGAAATGTAGTTCTCGTTTTTATCGTCATTCTGAACGTTTATCTCTTGACCGGAGCTAGATGGCTTTGGTGCAAGTTCGATAATCGTTTCCTGAGGTTCGATACTGTTCGATCTGGTCTCGGACGTGCTGATATCCGAGCTGGAGTCGTCTGTTTTCGAAGCCTTGCGTTCTTTCGAAAACGCGCTGTGGAAGATATTTTTCGGAATAGCGAGCAGCTTCGAGAAGCCTTCCTTTGTTCGCTGCCTCTTACACCTCTTCCCCTTTGACTTCGCGCCAGTAGCGTGAGCGATAAACACGTCTTTCGTGGTGCCGGTGTTTGAGAAGGTCTTTAAGGTTCCAGTTTTAATTACCAAAGTGGCTTTCAACGCGCTCTGAGCATCGGTCTCGTTCAAGTCCTCTTTGCTCTCCGTGAGAGGTACTTTGGGAGCTGGTTTCTTGTTGTACTTACCAGCTCGGCCAAGACTGTCGGAATTACTACGTGACACACTCGGAGTTGTCCAAACGTCCAAGTAGCTGGCGCTGCCGTATTCCGGAACCATGTTTACCGCGTCTTTGTCATCAGCTGTATTTTCTATTTCTTTTGTTCTTTCTGACGATGCGTTCGCGTCTTCGCCATCTTTTCCTACGTTTTCATTCTCGTTCGCCGCTTCAACGTCCACATTTTGCGACGAGTCTTTCGAGGATAACCTTTCAGTGACGGGTGTAACGCTACGCTGCAATTTTTCCTGCGTGTGGACGATGTTATTCACCGCCTTACGAGCGTCGTTTAACAGTTGTTTCAGCTCGTCGAACTTATCCTGACAGAGTTCATCCGTTACAGTCCGTATTGACCGTTCGGCTAATTTTTCGGAAGAAGCTTCGTCACAAGTAAAATTATTTTCTATCGTGTTTTCGGTCTTTGCGTCTTGTGTTTCGACGTGCTTCGTCTGCGCATCGTTAATTGATCTCTCTGCAGCCGATAAAGGTTCAGGATGGGTCCTCGCCTCTATACTTTCAATTATTCGAACCTCCGCGGCTAGCACAGGCTCTGGCCGTGAATTATCGATCGTTTCCGTCGTTTCTTTTTTTTCTAGTTCCGGCGGGCCTGATTGACTGGTACTTTTAAGTAAATCATCGTTACCTGCGGTAAAGGTGCCACGATCGAATTTCATATAATCAGCAACGTTACTGTTTTTCGAGAGTAGAAGCAGGATCTCGAGAGCTTGTTCAGGAGTGATGAGATTCAAAGGTGTCGGAAATGAGACATTTTTGGAGGAAGAAGGATCGATGCTGTCGGAATCCTCTCCCGAGTCCTTCAAATATCATAAAAATCGTTGTATTATCAAATGAAACGTCTAATCAAGTGCTGCTATATAATTCGAGAAGATTAAATTGAACGAATTTAAATCGTCATTAAGGACCAGGCGGCAAGAATCGAAGTGCGTCTGTGGAAAACGCTGCGTGTAATATCTCGTAGTTGTAAAGAAAACTCGACTCAAACGAATGTCCAAACTCGTTTAGATAGATGACATAGACAAAAGCGAAGAAACAATTAACTAACGTCTACTAGCGCTTGTGCATCCTCTTTGTAGAGGCAACGTTCTAACACCTTCTAGCGTTATTAATGACTGTTTAGAGAGTGCGTTTAAATTGCGCTCAAATACTATATCGCGGTATTCTCGTTGCCATGTAGAACATTTTCCGATAAAAAAATCGCAATTTTTCAATCTTCTCACTTACACCGTTTTCCAACGCTCCTCGAATCATCGTAACGTTTTAAGTACACGTTTCGATTCCTCTGATATAAAATGGCAAAGTCCAGATGGAAGAAATAATTACGTATGCTTGATACGATGTTTAATACATAGAATGTGGAGGGAAAAGTTTGCCAATGTCCTTAATGAATTAATCAAGGTTCAATTTCGTCGCAGACTCGTCTTTGCTGTTTCATTCTAGCCTAGTTTATTTTCTAGTTTAGACGCCTTGCTTCTAGTCTGTTTATCAGCGTCATTTGGAACAGTTGCAGTAAAGTTTCGGTTGCAGAAATGAAATTGGGGCTCGAGTACGCGGAATTAAACCTTGATTTATGTTCTTATACGGATTCGGCCGGTTGAATTTAGTACCTCTGGGGTCTTCTTCGTGGCGGAGCGAGGTTTTGCGCGTGTTCTTGCACCGACGCTCGATGTTCGAACCAACGAATCGCCTTGAGATGTACGGCTGGATTGTAGCGCTTCCCCGCTGCTGTACCCGCTGGAAATGTCGTCCGAAGACCTTATATTACTGCAACCAACGATACGTTTACAGCATAATACGTCCACGTTAGCACGCTACACGATTGTACTATGATTATTCGTTGAAAACGAGATACGAACGTTAAGCTAACTGTTGGCTCCCTAGACCTTGGCTGTAGAACATCAACGTCCACCTCGGAAAAATACATTTCCACTCGATTGGTGCTGGACTGTGTCCGACGAGGACTATACCCTCTTCTTCCTACATGCTCTCTTCGACGAGGTTCCACTGTAAATTATTGACAAATTTCGATCAAAGTATGTTCTTTTAATGCCCGATTAACAAAATTGCTACTGCGGACGCACGTGCTGCGTCGTGTCAATCGTTTTCACTGATTAACGAGCCAAAGTGATATTTCGTTCGCAATTTTGTTTGTCGATCAATTTACACGATCGAATTCTATCCTTCAACGTTGCGGCTGCGAAAAAAGGAAGAAGATTCTAGAGTAGGACGTTTTTAGCTAAGAACCACAAAATAGAGTGCCGTGAATAATTATAAACTCAATGCTATTTTCTGATTTGTCGTAACATCGAAACAAAAAGGATTGTTTGTTATAATACCGTAATTGTAATGCGAAACAAAACGAGAGACAAAAGGAAGAAAAATTGTCTTCTCTCCAAGTCTGGAAGAAATTAGATCTCTTCTTTAAAATTGTGTTTCTCCCTGTGAAAAGATACAAACTCAGTGTTAGTGTTCTCACCTTCGCAATGTTCAATGTTTACTGGATTTCCCTTTATCTTCAATTACTTCTATCAATCTGTTAAATTAGGCTATCCAATGACTTATTTAAAGTTTCAGATTTTATTCTTTTTTCTTTTTTTTTAAAGTAAACTTATCTCGCTAGAATTCCACGTAGGTTCTCGATGCCCATGTTAATAACTGTGTTCCGAAATTTCGAAACTTTCCTGCACTGGCGACTGCACTGTCTTTTTTATCTTCTGTCTCAGTTATGAAAGACGATCCGTCTTTACGAATACGCCATCTGTCGATATCCTTTCGAGCGTTCAATTTACGAAAACGATATCGCCTGAGGTTATCTTTGTTTCTCGGAAATATCGAAGAACCAATGCAGAAAATGTGTTTAAGTCTATAATTATTCGAAGCATCGTGGATAGCGGGGAAAAATCGGCGAACTGCTAATATATGGACCGTTTGTCCAGCGAACAGTTAAAATAAACAGAGTTTTACATCGAAGGAAGCGAACGGCGTTATGGTTATTCGCGAGAGAATTCGTAAAAATGACTAGAGCCATGATCGGCCAATAACCTTCCATGTCCGTCTCGTCGTGCATGTGCGGCGTGTTTCTATTCTCGTCCTCTTTCTCGCCGGTCAGGTCGCTCAGGCTGTAGCTCTTCTTTAAATGCTGTACCAGACCACCACCGCCCTGAAAAACCAATCCTCCGTTTTTTTCAACCTGCCGGGTAATCCACGATTGCGTGCCGTGTCGTTTGTTAAGAACCAGTGAGCAGAAAAATCAAACTCATCGATCGAGCACAGAGAAACGTATAGTTACACGTTGAAGATACATACAGCGAAGACTAAAACAAAGTATTACGTAGGGTGTTAAAAAAGAAGAAGGTGCTTAGACTCGTAGAGTTGATAGTACTCGGCGAGAGGAATGACAAATTTCTAATAAACACGTGAGTGCTGCGAAGCCTGTAAATCGATCCTTCTGACGCAACATCGACTTTTATTATTTACGACAGCGTTCGACGTCGTGGTTGAGGCTTCTCGCGATAAGTTGAGACGTCGATTTCCATCGGCGCGAGAGAGAAACGTATCGAACGTTTATTATAGCAAACGCGAAGAATTATGCAAAACGTAGGATGCTGATATTCAGAGATACGTGAAATATTGAAAGTGCAATTACTCGTTAAAATACTTAACAATTTCCTATCTGGATTCTACTTTCTAAATTATCCTCGTAAAAATACGAAATCGCGTAGATATTGGCCAACTATCGATCGGAAATTGTTTAATTCCTCTCGGCAAGTCTCTTAGGAACTCTGAAGTCATAGACCTTCTCATCTCGATATTTTGTACAGAGAAAAAGAAATAAATAAAAATATATTCTTACCAACCCGGAAAAAGGTGTTAATGTGTTATCTGCCGACACCGGAGCGTGTGTTCGATCTGTCGTGCGTGTTTTTAGCGACCGATCTAGGCCGGGTTCAACAACGCGAACGCGTTGCGGTCTCTCGCCTATCCGGCTACGTTTCTTTCCGACTTTCATTCTGGCACGAGTTAACGGCTAGCGTTCCGCGTGTCCAGCGATAGAACCGGGTTCTCTTGATTAACTGGACCAACTCGTTAGACGGGATTTGCACGATACGAACGATGAAGAATCGATCGATCCGGATGATCGCGGGGTACTAGCGTTTATTTTCCACGAAAAAGAGAACGGAGCAAGAGTGAGGGACCAACACATTACATCCTTATCCATAGAATATATTTATTCGAAAAAAAACGGGAATAAAAAAAAAATGAAATGAAACATATCGGTAGTTGAGTAAAATCTTTGGGATATAAAAGTCTTACTTTCTAAACGTTTCAATGGCAAATCCTCGTATTGCTATAACTTTCTTAGATTCTCGACGATTCTAATATGCTTGCAGATGTTCGGTTGGTGTACAAGAGTAACGAGGATGTGTATCCTATGCAATTACTTTCCATCACGTTTACATCAATCTGATATATGTATGAGATTTAACAACAGTTACAACTATGGGAACTACAGCAAGGAACGACACGCTCTGTGATCGATGCCTCCTTAAGCACTACCTGATGTTGGTCGGTGATTACGTGCCAGCAAAAAGTACAGTACTTCGATTACTTGGTAAGCAAATCGTGCGATCCAGATAACAAGTGTTCGTGCAAATTGCATATACAAAATTGCCAGTGATCGTCGAATTCTTCCTGTTACATACCTCGGCGCGGTACAGTCTTAAACTCTGTCTTTTTGATACAAGTCTAGTTGATAGAAATGAAATATCATGTATTCGATCGATACACCGATTATTCGACGGCTTGTTCGTGAGAAAGGATTCAGCATGGTTATTTGATATATTTATTTGTTAAGAATAGTTTGCCAGTTTGCAACAATGGACGAAAATTTCTTGGATTGCCGTAATCGACAAAATCTCATATCGTCATCTGTCGTAAGGCACCAGTTCTCCCGACTTATCAAAATTATCACGGTACGCGATCAATCACGATAGATTACTCTTAATGCTAATTGGTATAATAAACGATATAAGTCGCAGAATTCGCAGAAAGGTGGCACGCAATAATAGTTTCTTAATGTTCATCTAAATGTTAAACGTTTCGCAGCTGAGATTACATTATGCTAAAGGCCTCTGGTATATATCGAGTAAAAAAACATCTTTATCGTTGTATATAGTATCGTAACGCAGGTGTAGATGTAACAAATAATTTCACGGGAATAAAATTTCAAAAACTCCCCTCTCATCGAAATGATCAAATCCCTTTTTATCTTTGTCTTCCCAACCATTCCATAATCCGTCTTAACGAATACCTTCTTCAGGATTAACTCGGCTCTAAAACAGAGAGAGAGAGAGAGAGAGAGGGAGAGAGAGAGAGAGAGAAAAAAATGAAAAATCACTCTAAGACTTTCAATAAACACACGCATAATTTCCCTAAAACCCATTCCACTCGAATCTCTATAAATGTAAAAACGCTATGTTAATCTTAAATCGGTAACTTGCACTCCTTTTCGGCGAAAGCCTGTCGAGGATTATTCTCGCGATTCTCCGAGACTACGTTAAATCGTTGCTTTCCACAGAACGACACTGTGTTTCAGTATTCTGTCAGGGTGGATGCATACTGCTGGTCCCACTCATCGTCGCTGAAGATGGAGCCAGTGTCGCGAGCCTGTGACCTGAGTCGCCTCGAGTTGCCTTCGGTTCGCCCTTTTCTGGTTTTCCGCGCCTTGTACGTTTTCTTCGGCGATGGCGCCTTGAAAACGTTCCCTTCTGCTACACGATTAATTTCGACCAGCTCGTCGTCCGTGTTCATATCGTTGCTCATGTTGGGCATCGAATCGACAGGCATCAAGTCATCGGAGCTACTGCTTGAGTGCGACGGGGTGCTCGGTTTCTGGATGGCGTCTATCTGGTCCGTCTTTTCCTTCGAGGTCGTTGGAAGCTTGGCCAAGCTAGAAACGGCCGAGGCCGATTGGATCGTTGATAGCTCAGTCACCATGATTTGGTCTGACTTCAGAATATGCTGAACACCCCCGTTCCAATGTGTTTTTGGAAGGATTTTTTTTTTTTGGTTTTTACACATATACACGAACGTCGTGGAATGTTTGATGTTACAGGTCGAACATAACAAACACGTGTGTACGTATAACATGGTGTTTTTTTTTTTTTTTTTTTTTTTTTTGACAATATATAACGACGAGTTGTTAAAGGAACGACGATGATTGGCAGTGGTTAGACGATGTGTAGTGATGATGATCGACGTTGGTGTTTGTTTGATTAGAGGCGGCGTGCAGGATAGGCGTGCAGGACAACGTAAACATAAAAAACAAGAAAAAAAAGAAAATTGAACGATTAGCAAGTTGGGAAGCGGTGGCTACAGCGAGTTAATATTTTACGTGAAGTTATGGACTTTTGATCGTTTTGTTACGAGGAAAAGATTCAGTATTATATACTCGAAGAAACGAGATAGACTACGTTGTATATATTCTGTATATTTTTTTATGTAATCATCTATGATCTACTTGGAATTTCCCGTATTTTATTATTCCGTGTTTGATCTCACAATTACTTTTATTCCATAAAAGAATATCTTTCCCGTTGCTGTTTACTTTTCCTGTTAAACAAGACGATCGGATTCGTCGTTACGGCATCTGTAAGCGAGTGTACCTTTAAGTTGGAAACTTACCTTGATGGCGGTTTGCATGAGAACCGTGGTAGCATAATTCACACCTTTCGATCCGAGGTGCAACACTGCCGAGTAACCTTGCTCCGTCGCGCGTGCTAAGGCATCGTCGATCTCAGCCTCGCGCCGGATCAAAGCCGGGTGAACGAAGCGTCTGTAGAGAATGCTGGAGCCTTTAGTGGCTGGGCTCAACAGCCAGATCACCAGGATAGTCTTGATTTCATAGTAAAACGGGAACCTATACGAGCAAGATCAAAACACAAATGTTACGCGTACGAAACGATGGAAAAATCGATGGCCGTAATTATTGGTCGGTAAAATACTGCACATTTTCATAGAGGAATGTAACATTTGTAGTTCGAGCAAAAAAATATAATCAACGATAAAATTGAGAAGCTTTTTGGAAAAATGTTAAATTACTTTGTAAGCCTCGGTTCTAATTTTTCTAACATCCATCGATCGACTCTTAACAACCCATCGAGGGCCAACATTTCACGATGTACATATCACGTCGTATAATAACATTTATCTTATATTATAGTGTTTATCATCTTGACATAAATCGCAATAACTTGGCAACGAAATGTTGTAGCATTTTATTGTAATAAAAATGACCCTTCTGTCAGGTGTACGGCGACTTTTCTCAGTAACTGTACGTATTTACGATGGACCTACAGGGCCTGTGTTTTTCAGAAAGCTCGTCAATTGTCGTTACGCGTGACGCAGCCGTGAACCACGAAGCCGCATCATCGTGAAAGGAGGGTAAAAAAAGAAAAAGGGGGAAATAATTGGGTAGTGTAATGGCCAGGCGTAGGATAGTGGACGATAGGAAAGAAAAGAGAGAGTGTGAGAAAGAGGGAGGGAAGGAGAGGAAAGTGCGAGGGTATTCCTGGCTAGAAATACACCGGCAACTCTCCTTTTTGGTTGTAATTCGAGTATGAAGGGAGAGATCTGGCACAGCAGGCAGGAACACCAGAAACAGAGACGGAAGACGAGACGCCGGTAGAATCCTCAGAAGTGCATGTAAGCCAATATCCATCTCGGCCGAAATTAGACTTTCGGAATTCCCGGTGGCGAGCGGACCACGCGGTTCACCTCGGTTTATTGGCCCCGGTTCGCTCGAATTTTATTCGCTTCCGGCGAAAACGGGGCCATGACCGACCGACCAAACCAAACGCTTCGCGACTCCAGATAGCCCTGTCTACGAAACACATGCCCTTTCCATCCAGCGAACGCGTGCAACCGCTATATCAGCCTCTTTCATCGCGAGTACTCTTTGAATTAACAAGTTACGAGAGGCAAGGGACCACGCTGGTGTCGACCTCTCCTCTTCTATTTGACCTTTCCAGTGCTCGTACGCTGCTAGCTATACTAGGGTATGTATCAAAGTTAGAAGAGAAACGCGACCCAGGCGTTGCTCACCAAAAGCTGAAGAAGACGTCGGTGAATGTTTCCGCGCACGTGAACAGCGCGAACACGATCCAATACATCATCCATTTCACCTGAAAACGAAAGTACAAATTCTTACAGTTTGTCTCCAGACGGATCTCTGCGACGAAACCGTACGCTCTTAGGAATACGACGATCGTCATCTTGGAGGAACTCTTACTTCGTCTTGGCTTTCGTATGGGATATGTTAGATCGCTGTATAAATTCCGTTTGCTATTTTGTTCGTGTAAGTTGGTTATCAATGTTGGTAATTAGCCCGAGAATGTTTACGCATTCGTGGGAAATTTGAATGTACAAATATGTGCAGAATGTACATATATAGTGATATAAGAGGCATAACATCCACGTACATAGAGGTTGCGCATCAAATTGGTAGAAGTATTCTAACCAGACAACGGTCTCCGATCCGCAGCAACCTAATATTAGCTTTTAACGTTATGCGAAAACAAGAGGGAAACGCAAAGGGAATGGAAATATAAGCTTGGAATTTAACCGGGAATTCTCTGGAGAAGGTATTGGAGCATAAAGCGACACGAGTTAATCCAGAAGCAAAGTTCGTCGAGGACAAGTGCGGTCGATTTTTAACAAAGAAGCCTGAGAGAACTAGCCCTCGTGGATAAATATTTGCGGAGCAAAGTTTATGCTTTCCTAGAAACAATGTTTAGCCGCAACGTTATCGAGCAAGTTCAGCTGAAACTTGGCTCGTACTTGGAAGCACGCTTATACTCTATTCCCATTAATTAGAATGATCAAACATAATCGCTATTAATGGAAGACGAAGTAAGAATACCTCTGTAGTTATTTCAGCGGGTGGTCTTGATAGATACTCACGTATTCTTTCACATTCTTCGTTCTCACTGCCTTGTACGAAGCGTAGGCCGGATACAAATTGCCAAACACTAATCTGAAAATCGGATACAGGAGAATGTAAGTCAGCGATCGGGGCATTACGATAACTAGGAACGCGGCCAGGATCCGAAGGCTGCCCAGGCCCATTTTCTTTGGCAATTGGTCCGCACAATATCGACCGACAGCGAACAGACTCGTGGCCAATATTCGAGGGACACCCGTTTTACAGATCGTCCAGAGAAACGGATTTTCCTCGAGTTCTTCCGGCCGAGGATCGTTTCTTTTGATTTCCATTCCACACCGGGAATCTTCCCTGTACCACGCCTGGATTCTCGATTTCTATTCGCGAACTCTTTCTCCGAGTGTTTTTCGATTCTCGTCGGTCCGATCCGACGCATCAAACTGCAAAATCGAACCAGGAAAAATCGTGCCTTGAAAAATCAGTCTTACTCTGCCTGTAAAAGTAAACTAACAGAAAGATAAGCGAAAGGAAACTTACAGACTCGGCGAACAGATTGAAAAATCGGATAGAGACGTGTCTCGTTCTGATAGGTATAGCTCGTCGATCGACGAAATAACCGAACGATGAAGTAATCAAAGATTATAGAAGAACGATCGAACGAAGGGAATACTATGATGCGTGTACTTTCACTCACGGATTTTCTACAGTCGCGTTCATACGGCGGATCCTTTCGTTGCAAACGATGATCTCGTAGGCGTGAAACGAAGCTGAATCGAGGCTGATTGCGAGGGTAATTAGCGGCAGCGCGGAGATCAAGCGGTCGATTCGTGGACGCAATTGGCAACGCAGGTAGCTTCTACATGACGTCCCCTTTTCGTGAACTGTTCTCCGCCGCGACGCACTTGTTGCATCCTCTAGCCTCGCAGACGCTTCACATCGTCGTTTCACGGCTACGAATCGATTCGTTTTCCACGAAAGGATCGCCCAGAGCAGACGATTCGCGCTGTTCGATCGAGGAAAATTCGCGTTTTCGTCGGTCACGGGCTCGGCGGCCGCTTGTTCCGGCCGCGGATGCTTCCAGTTAAAGACTAAATGCGTAACTGCGTTCTGGCACCGACGTGTCGACTACATCGATGCCATACAGGCTCTATTTTAGCGCCTTAAGCCGCTGTCACGCGAGCCGGATACGAAATTCGCCCAACTCGCCTTGGCCATAACGATTCAACCGATCCGATAGACTTTTCGTTTTTACGGACTGTTCCAAGGTGCTGTGTCACTTCAGCTGACGTTTGTCTCGTGTAAATATAACATTAGCACAATGTCTATTGTTGTTAATGGAAATCTAACACGCTGATTGGATAAATTGGTTCTCCAAATGTATTTCAGAAGAAGCTGAAGAGTGTAGTAAGATATTTGAGTCAGCTAGAAGATATTGCATAAGAACTAATACAGTGAAGAAGAAAATGACGCAAAAGGAATAGCATATACATACACTACTGAATTATGTTAATCACGGTTGAAACTATTACCATTGAACTAACTTTTTTCCCTTTCATCGGTAGAACGTATGGCCGTTGAATTTCCAATGTAAGTACACGCTATATTTCGCTATTTACTACAGCGTTAATAACGGGTTAAATAATTTGTTTTCAAACGTAGATCACTTGAAAATTATTCCTAATTGAGTTTGGCAAATTGCAAAGCAAATTATTTAACTTCACTCAACTAGCCCCAATTTACATTGTTCCCAATGTTGGAGAGTATCGTCGTGTTTAAAATAACAGTGTTTTTCGTTTTTACCACATTGCGTGTCTCTTGTTTTTTCCTCTTTTCGTTGCTGCTATTTCACACTTTTTTCAACGGCGGTATAAACCGCCGTTGATGTTAATAAAAATTACTTCGACAAGAAAAATCGCTCGAACAAAATGTAACTTTCGACCGAATTTGATATTCAGAGAATGATTGCGGAGCTGGGGAGGATGGGTTCGGCGAACGAGCTTCGCCAAGCGAGAATCGCGCGAAACTACGGACGATCGCGCTTTGCAGGTAATACGATGATTGTCAGCAATGTCGATTGCGTAACAGGGCGTCATTTGTGCGCAGTCTGTGCTGGTATTTGCGCATTAACGAAGCCCAGAAACGGAATTTTTCGAGTTTTCGAAAAATATCCTAAAGAATATTGGTATCTCTGTCTTGGAGCCTGGGTGGTGACTAATCCACTCACGTTTAAAGAATTTTAGACGAAATTAGAATATACACTGGATCGAACGTTCTCAAACCTATGTTGTATTTATAAATATCCTGACAATGGAAAATTATTCGCATTCAGAATGGGCAACTCGATAAGCATTGGCTGCCCGTGTAAAGAATAGGTTACACGAAAGTAAAAATTCCAATAGACGTTTGATGATTTTTTGGCAACTCGTTGCTGCACTCGCTACAGTGTTTGACGCGGTTTGAGGCTCGCAACTAAGAGAATCTATTTGACGAGAAATGCCGGACGTTTTAACGATTCTGGAAAAATTGGCGGTGGGGATGGTAAAATTCAGATTATGAAAGACACATTGGACATGATGACTCGAGGATCATAAGTTAAGGATTACGTCGATTAAGGAGCGTGACCCGATTGTTGCGAAGAGAGGAAACAGAAATATGTACAAATTGCAGTCGTTGGAAGGTGCAATGTTACAATATTACACCTATGTAAACTATCGCTATTCGTTCGTACAATTTCAATTGGACAAAGTTGAGAGCCACTATGGAAATTGTAATTAACCGGTTCATTCAGACAGGTTCTTGCTGTGCGGTTTGAACGTTACGGATGAAAATTCATTGGAAATGGAAAACAGAAGCAAAATTCACGATAAACGGTCGAGGACACGCTTTCTTTGGGGCAAAGGCTTTGCAATATGGGAACGTGGCTAGTGTACGGATTTCGCGACAGAAAAAGTTGCTCATGGAGGATCCGCGGCGAAACGTGACGGAATCCAGGCTGCGCGCGAATGAACGACAATGATCTTGACCTCGTACGAATAAACATGTCGTTGTAGACGATGCTCGCCTTCGCTTGTTCCTGCGTTTGTGCTCGTGCACGCGTATGCATGTTTACGCGGCTGCATTAATAAACATGAAACTGGTAGTCCGGTAACAATTGCTACGAGTCGCGTCTACGGTTTTATCGAGCCGGTCGGTCGTTTCGACTGTTTGAATTTTCCAGTGATTTTATCGATAAGTCAATGGCCACAATACCCGAATATCACAAAAGAAAAACGTAATAAGCGAAATAGAGATTTTTAAGTAGACCGTGTCAGCCAAAGGTTGCGTTCGTTGTAAACTATCTCCGTCTTACAGTCCTCTAGCAAGTAATCGTATGCCTGTTAACGTTCCCTTTGTACTTTTATTGTAGCTTTTTAATACCAAACTCTAAATAACATTTTTCGCTTGATTATGTCTGGTAAACGCTGGCATATCCTGAATATTCCATTTTATCCTGAATAGATTGTTAAAATATGCGCAGCCCGTGTATGCGATAAACGCGTGTATCGAAAGATCAACGATTGTACCGTCTGGTCTTGTACCTTTTTGGAAAAGCTTGGGAAAAATCGGTATACAAGTGCACGTTTGCGTAAAGCGATATGTTTTACTTATACGAAAGTTTGTGAAATGGCGTTCTCGATCGAAAAGCTCGATTCACGAGCAGCGTTGTCAATGAACTGTAATGACTGGCTACAAAAAGCGAAAGAGAATAGTTATTGTTTTACATTGTCGAAAGAAAATTTACTTGCCCATTGTATTCTCGCAACAGGTTTCATTGCGCGAGTTGCGCCCATTGTGCGGCCGATAAATTCAAAAAGCAGCAAACTCGTTGCGATTTGCCATTTTATTTTGAAAATCTACCAATGAATCGCCGAAACGCCGTGAATATTTATTTACAAACGTATGGCTATTTTTATCGCGGCTGAAAATGAAAACGGAACGCTTACAGCGATCGTGAATCTGCGTGATTGTGTGCGTACGAGCATATGTTCCCTTCGAACGATGGAATCCAATGATACTCACAGAGATCGAACAAATGTTTATGGTATTAATTCATAGGATGGCTAGTGTCACGTGGCAAGAATACGGTCCATATGCAAGCTTATATATTGTAATAATAAATAATAAAAATGCAATCACTTGGATGCAACGTGGGTGCATTTGCTAATTAAAGGTTGTGAGAAATATGTCGGTTGCATATCCGAAATACGGTTCGACAAGAAATAACGGGAATACGTGCTGGATACTGGCGTCCAGGTAACTTTTCATCGCGCTTCAGGGTCGACCCAGTTTTCTATTTTAATCGTAGCCCTTCTCGAATCACAATTTCCCTCGACTCCCTCTTTATTATCTCTTGTCCATTAATTAAAACTCTGGCGGATACGAAAATCATCATTATCTTTCTTTCCACGTCAGCCACTGATTGGTTGGGCGGGTTTTGCTTGATTTTGCTCCGTGGAAACGTATCGGTTCTCGCTGATTCGAGCCGAACGGTGTCGTTATTGAGCGGACTATTAACTTTCCACCGGTGGGATAGAGTGGCAAGGTAAGCGCATAGGTAACGAATCAGTGTGATTCGTTTACAGCTTTAATGAGCGAGGTACGAAAACGTCGTAACGAGGGCGTGTCCGGTTATTTCGAGATGGGGACAAGGAGCATCAACCTGATCCATCGGTACATATCGCTGCGACGTACGCGTAGAATAAGCTAGATACAAACCGCTATAAATAGATAAGCTAAGCGAGTCTAAACTGCACATATGTTTTTTAATCCTTTCGGGATTGCACCATTTTTAGCCAACGAGAAAATTTGATTTCCTTATCCCACGATTTAATCTCGGTAGTTTCGCTAAAAATGTAGCTTAGTTAAGAGCGAACGGATTAAGAACCCGATCGAGCAATACACACAGAGACATTCGTGTGCAATAAAAAAAAAAAAAGATAGAATATAACTTCCTCAATAAACTCAGCTACTTTCAGCTGACAATTCTGTCGGTGCGATCGTATAAAGATTCGGTGGCAAAAATCTGGAAGTGTTCGGTGTAAATCTTTTTACCCCAACAGAGTCTTCCTGTTTTACATCGTAGAAAAAAAAAAAAAAAATGGTTGTCGAGTTGGTTCAGCTTTTTTCGTCGAGCGTCTCTGGAACTTTTCCAAAGTCGCCAAGTGTTGTTCGGCCGAACAATTTTGAAACTGCATCGGAATACCGTGGATGCGGTATTCCACGAGGCTTGCCAGCTCGTCCTTGGAGGCGATGACAAAGCTCGAAGAAAAAGAAGATATTCGTCGAGGCTTCCATTCTTTGTTTCTAGCGCATGATTTCCTTTCTTGGCTGGCCTGATCGCTTTTAGACGAGACCAATAGCCTTTCTTACTTTTAACAATACAATGACCCGAAACAAAGCCAGGCTCTCGTATCCGCAATCACAGAAGACGATAATCGAACGGTGTAATAAAACTTCACGTAGAAAGGATTACGTCGATTCTTTAATCAAGCTACAAGCCTTCTTTCGTAATTAAAGAGAATTCGTGAGTGGAGATGCGATTCATCTGGTATTTCTAATTTCGAGGAGTGTTGCAAACGCGGCTACCTTTATCAAGAATGCTTAATAACTTTCACCTTCGTGACAACGATTTACAAGTGAGATACTGCTGCGTCGCATGTAAACGGTCGCTTAATTACGAAGATGAATGGGCGCGACAAAGAATTATGCGGGTAATCCATAACACCGACGCGATCAAGTCGAAGGCTCACGAATTTAGATGACCAAGTATTGTGTTATAGAAAAAGGAAGTCAGGGACGAAAGGAGATCTAAAAATATACATTGAAAAAGAAAAACGAGTTTGCCCTCTTTTCGTTTATCCCCATGATTGATTTATTGCTCTGTTTTACACATTGCCAGGAACGCATTGTCTAGTCATTAACGATTCACAAATATCATTCGGGAAACGAATAAAAAATTAATCGTGGCGCCATCGAGTCAAAGAGTCATGCCGATCGATCAACGAGCCTTAATCCTTGCATAATGTAAAAGGAGAGAGAAAACTGTCAACTATAATAGTAAGAATTATCATAACCGTCGATTCGTTCGAACTTAGCTAATATTGAAAAGCTAAAATTAAAATTCCCGATGCAATTGTATTCGAAATCATTCGTTGTAGACTGCCGTCGTTTTATTACATGGTGAAAGGATTAACGTAATCCGACTATTCTAAACACTTCGCTTGGCAATATTTACAACGTTGTACAATTTTGCCGAGCAAGTTTTGGATCAGTGTCACCGCAGTTGCAATCTCGGATGATGCTGTACGCGTTTCCATGTATTTCAACGAGCTTCATTTCGAATCACGTTCTTCGAAATTTCACATCCGCGCTGGAAATATCTACAATGTTATACAATCTTGTTTACCGATCAGCATTTTGATCAATGTCACACGTATTCGGATATCGTTAGTTTACGTTACGCAACGCGATGTTTTCGAATGATTAATCGGTTGTCTGTTTTCATGGAGGCGACGTTGATTCAGCAACCGTAACTATTCGAAATTATATAAAAATTGAAAAATGTAAAAAGTCAGCCGCAGAATTTGTACGTGTTGGCGAACTCGCGAAAAATCCTAAGCTAAACGTTAAATAATTATACGCTTATAAAAAAAATTCGCCGACTTTATTCCGTTCGTACGCAGCATGCTTTTTAAAAAGTTTCTGAAACTCATTAGCGAGGCGGTGTGCGCATTATTTTTCATGAAATTAAAACGCCTCCGAACGATTTACCAACACTTCGTAATTTTACAGCTACCGAATCAACGTATCGATTTTCCAGTTATGCAATTAATTTTTCCGCGAATTACGCAAATTACGTTACGCGTTCTGCCTTTCCCTCGCAAACAAATACATATTCGCGAACGGTCGTATTCGTCGAAATCGTGACACCCTGTGTTATTTCGATTAATCGAGATCAAGGAAATTTATACGACTATATTTACGTTCTAACTGTTCTCAACCGACGTTATTTTTGTTTACTCTCTTACGTCGAAAAGTGTTAAACGACGCGGCTTTCGGTAGAAACATTGGCTCGAATTTGTCCTATTTTTCTCGCGTTTTCGATATAATTTTTAAGGGAGAAGGTAAGAATGTAACGGATATAGTGTTCACCACGGTTACTCGTTTGAAGATGGGCAAATGGATGTTTCGTGTATAATGGTAGGCCTCTATAGGCACGGCCACCGACGATGTACTTTTCAGAGGCAAAGGGCAGGTCATTGTGAATGTTGAAAATGTTGTCTAGTCGTGTTAACTATTCCTATAGTCAGGAAGATATCGACCCTATACAGAACGTTATTTGTCGCTCGAAATCCGATAGAAACCTTTCGGTTCAGCTTGCCTCTCGTTTAATACGCTCCGATATTAGCCTAACAAGATTTAAGCTGCGTATGGACGATAAAAGCTCGACAAGTTCTGTCTAAGAAGACGGTCGAAAGTCAACCGCAGTTTCGACGCATAAGCTTCTTCGCTGTAACGAATTCAACATTGGCCTCAATCACTCGGACCGTTCACCAGCTGATCGTTCATTAACTCGGCAATCGCAGATCGGAGGATTAGAAAGTGGCCAAGAACAACCGCTTGCATCCCCACGAATGCTCCTCTGCAAAAAAAGACTCGCCTGCAACTGCACGGAGAACGTCGACGAACTGGATTCCCGCTAATAAGGGTTTCTTCTCTCGAGATTTTCTGAAGCGAATATCTCTGTCCGTTCTTTTGCTATTTTAGGAAACTTTTACAGCGAGAGTTGGAACGAAGTTTACAAGGTCCTGGATGGGCGGCCGGAACTTGGATGGCGGAGCTTTCCAGTCTGAAAAGCTTAAAGGCGACAACTTTCTTCTTGAAGGAAGCTGACGTTTTAAATTCTGTAGGAGAGAGCGCTGGCACGATCGAATTTCACGAGCTGCACATTTTACGCGTAGATTTTTGACTGCTTAAGGGCAGCATTCGCTTTCTCTCAACCCAGTCGCGAACTTTTTTACTCTGGAGAAGTCGCGTTGTTGGTTGGATGGCGCGCGTTCGTCCGGTCTCTTTATTGTCACGCCGTGCCGACAAAAGTTGTTCCGGGGTAACGACCAGCCGACTGATTCAACTAACGTTTTCTAAGCAACCGGTCGAACAAGCGGTTCCTTTCTTGCAGCCGCCTCCTTTCTCCTCTTGCTCTTTTCTCTCACTCCGACTACTTTTTTCCACCGCTCCTTCGGGATCTCGTTGCTCCTCTTGACAAAGACGAATGGCACCGGTGATTCCTCTCGCGAACGAATTAGTCAATCGTCGAGTTTCGGCGACCTCCGGGAAAACAGGACCAACTCGTAGAGTTTGACCTGATCGGAGCACGGAATAGGTTTCGATAGAATGTGCAGCGTCGTTCACTCGATCAAATATTAATGGTGACTGAGAGAACTCGAGTTCACGTGCGAACAACCACGACTTTCCAGATTAGAAAATATCTGGAAATTTGGTGCAAAGACGAAACTACTTTGATGGTAGTTCGATTTAAGATTATTTGGACGGCCGGTATTATTTCTCAAAGTCGAAACGTCAACGCAAGAATCGTCGATTTTTCAGAATCCTTTTTAAACATTCCTCGATTTTAACACTTAGATATCGAAGAGGATCAACGACCCTTTGCTCCAGGATTCGACGATCGTGGAAGTATGGTGTATGATTTCAGCCAAGCTATCAGCTGGACTTGCTTCCCGTGGGGAGCTCGATAACCTTTGGAAAAGTTCCCAACTACGGCAACTTTGAAAGCCGATTGAAAATTTCGTTCAACGTTCCCTTGATACTTCACGCTCTTTATAAACCGTTTCGAACATTAAAAACTTCGATCTCAATTAAACTCTCTTAAACCAGAGATTTCGCGTCGGTTGTTTTAACGACTGGACCATTCCATCGTTTAAACTCGGCTCTTTTCTACCTAATTTCGTTGATCGAGCTTTCCCATCAAGGACGACACTTTACAGCTCTCACCGATTCGTTTTGAATGGACGACTTGGTCGATGAACTCGTTGGCTCGATTCTGGATGCGATCAAGGATCGACGAAATCGTTTCAGTAGTGCTCCTCTCGGTACAATCATAAACCAGAATAACGTGGGACGAAGCAATAATTCGCGGGAACGAAACTCACAGTGTTACTCGCACGAGATGTACGTGTGACAAGACTCAAAGTCTCGAGCTTTGTGTCGGATGTATGTTCCACGAGCGTCGCGACGCCCGAACTGGAAGCTGGCCACTTCTGTGCTTGGGTTTATATTTAAACAGCGAAGAGTGGCCGACGAATACAACGACGACGCATCGTCTTCCTTAGGAGAGAACGAGAAACACCGACTAAAAGTAAGGGTAGAGTGTCGTAGAGGGAGAAATACCAGACGGGAGAAAAAAGACGATTTTGCAGTGCCCGAAACCGAAAATATTCCGAGAGAAATGCGCAAGCATGACTGATTTATTTGGTGTTATTTAAAGAAGAAATATCAGATTCTCAAGAATACGCGATCTAATCGAGGACAACGATGAAATTCTTATTCCGATAATCTGTTTCGATCGATTTAGGTCACGAAAAATTCTTAACGTCTTTTTTTCAGGAAAATCGAATGCGTTGGTTTACGATAAAGGGCATTGGCTGCAAACTTTCTGCAGGCACATGGTGCTGGTCTACGGCGGAGATGTTGGGAAATCCATGCTATAAAAGATCCACAAACATCGCGGATGAATCGCGGACCTCCCACGCAGTGCGTCGAGTCTGAACTTTCTCAAGCGCGCCAGTCCACAGCTTGCATATGCCGAGACGTTTACGAATCTGCATCCCGCGAAAAGATTTAAGAAAGAGCTGTATTAATGCGACTTCGTATTTCAAGATTTATGGAAAACACAGTGTGGCTCGCGTCTTTTGACCTCGCACCAAAATTATTTCTCTAATAAGAATTTCCAGCATTCCCAAATCCTTGATCCGTATGAACCAGCGGTGTTTCGAAAATATGAAATCTGTAGAAATACAAAACCATTGGAAAATGTGAGAAGACATTACACATTTCTCCAATACGAATTCCCAGTATATTGGAATTTCGACTCGAGGCAATCCGCGCGTGTTAAAGAGATACAGACGTCAGAAAACACGGAAAGAAATAATTTTTCTGAGAAGAGACCGAGGTTCGATCAAAGTTCTATCTGTCAAGATACAGCAGAAGACAAGAAAAGAAGGAAGAAGAGATGGAAGTGAGAAATTATCTCACGTGTGCCTCTAATATCGAGATCGGGAACAAAGCAAGAGAGAAAAACCTTCGGGTTCAGGCTCGCATTCCAGTGCGTCGTTCCAATTCTGTTCCCCTACGGTCATCTAGCTTGCTCGAGTATGGCCACTAGCCACCCACCTATCCAGAAAACGGATAAAAAGACAAGAGGGAGTGTTCGGTGGAGAAAAAAAAAAGACATAGAAGAAGAAGGGACAAGGTAGAGGTAGGGGCGGGATGAAAGAGCAGAGAGGCAAGAAAGGAGGATATCGCGACGATACCAGGAGCGTAAGGTCTTAGGGTACGCCCAAAGGGTCATCACCCTGGCATGGCACGATGCTTTCGTTTCTGGCCGCGCCACCCTTCTCGGGCTCGACGAGTCTCGTGCTCTTTACCACACCCCCGTGACGTGCACTTTTGCTCCTTGGCGCGTCTCCAGGGACGAAGAAATATGGCCTGGTCTGCGAGAAAATGGCGTAATTATATACGAGGGCGGGAAAAAGGAGGGTGTAAATCAAAACGGAGCCCTCTCTCTCTCTCTTTCTCTAGAGCTGTTCGAGGTACTGTGCTCGGGAAGAAGCGGGGAAACCGAAACGTGGAAGGAGAGGAGCACGAACTTGTTATCTACCGGCGCGAGCTTCGACATTCCCTTCGACCCGCGAACGCTATCATCTATCGGTACTCCGGGGAATCGTTGGCGCGCAACTGCGATAACATTTCCACCGATCGAGCCGACGCGTGCCTCTCATTTTGTTTCCGAGAGCACGAAAGCCATTTTCAGAGCTTACAGCCTGGTGTTTAACGATATTCGAGCCGTGGAGTTTCCGAAAAGGCGCGGATCTGTGTTGAGATTTAACCCATTAAGAACCATCATAAGAGGCAATTCCATTTTTTTCTGGTCATCTCTTTTGATGGCTATCTCTTCTGATTTCAAGTTACTTTTTTTTTTTAATGACGAAAAAGCGGTTCTATCTCGCTGGTCAGTTAGAAATTTTGCGTTAATCCAGCGGTATATGGTGGAAGCCTCGCAATAGGATGGAAAAGTGCGGTGAACGAACCGCATCGTAATTAGCGAATGGAATTCTTAATTATTCTAACGAGTGCAATGACGTCACGTGCTGGAGGATCCTAAGTACCCGACCATATTACCGCAACACCGACGTAACTTCTTTCCTGCTCTATGCGACGTTTTCTCTTTTTTTCCCTTCCAGTCGTAGGCAGCCTTTTGAAATACTCGAGGCCCCTTTACGCGAATTTCTCATGGTCGAGCCACCGCGTCTCGTACGCTCAGCCGAACGCGGTGTAACAACGCCAGAATCACGCGATGTCTACCTCCAACAGTTGAAGAAACTATCGTCGTTCTAAATCGTGGAAAGCCGCCTCGACGATTGTCACCTCGACGAAGAAACAAGTTGGGAGATCGCGTCGAAAATATACGATAAGATAATAATAATTACTCGATTATGTGCGAACGTAGTGATTAAATGGTTCCATCCGTATGATGTAAGTCATAATCAGATTTATGAAACAGAAGTTACGCTGATCGAGCTGTAAAATTAGAAAGCAAGGAAACAGTGATAATCAGACTACGAATTTTTATGAACGCAATTAAACAATTGGAATTTAATTTAGCCTCTGAAGTATCGTTTAAGAACGTACGAGTCCAACGATCAATACTACCGCGAAGCAATAGTTTTTAATTCGAAATTTTCGGTTTTCTTCTTTTCATAGAAGCAGGTCACAACGAGTAATACTTCCAAACGCGATTCTATGTAAATAGAATCAACAGCCACGAAGAAACGGCAGTGTTTCGCGTTGGAGTCGGTGGTCGACAACGGGCACAGCAACCGGAGCAATGCCTGCATCCATAGAAAATGAGATACCTTTCAGCAACATCGAAAATATAGGTCATGGAACGAAACGGAGAGGAAGCTAGGTAAATAGAATGAGAGTGTGCGCGCAGGTGTCGACAGAAGAAGAAAGAGAGTCAGTCGGTAGGTTTTATCTCGACCTGGTTGCTATAGGATTTACGAAATTAATCGTTGCGCGTGTTCCCGTTTCACTTTTCACCGAGACACGGTTTTCGTTTAGCAACGCTAGGAACAAGCACATCGTGCTTCAATACATTTCGGTGAGATTGTTGTGTCGATTCTAATAATTTCCAATAGTGAACGCTGGTAACCGTACGTTGGAATATTTTCTGCCAAATGATACCGTCTCCAGCGGTATTTGAGCAAGCAAAAGGAAAAACAAACAAGCAACAGCCACCCTTGACGACTGTTTAGATGGCGGAGATTCACTGTGAAACGCCTGTGCCTCGCGCAACACACCAGAAAGGTTAATACAGAGATCTTTTCTGAAACGAAATATCGATTGACGACGAACCGCTGGAGAATCGTGCTACCCCTGCACAGCTGTAACGGGAGAACCCGCAAGAAAAGAGACGAGACCTGAAGAGAAGAGAAGAGAAGAAAAGAGAAGAAGGAGGAGAGAAAAAGGGCGGAGAAAGAGGAAACGAGGGTGCCGCACGAACGTCCTTGCTCATATACCACCGGCAGAACCACCCTCCTGTTGCCAACCGGGCATCGATCCAACGACCACGTTCCTCTGGTCTACCAAGAAAGCATCCCTTGGTGTACTACCCGTTTCCTTCCGCCCGCAAACTTCCTTTCCTCCAAGATCTATCGAGCCGTATTACTTTTAGACACGTTACCGGTCGTGAGAAAATTATTCTGAAAATTTCATTCCAATATCGACGTACAGCTACGAATAAACGACCTCAACGTTGGACACTTTCCAAAGTTTTTAAAGAGTTTGACGCAAGCGTGTCGCTAATGCGAACATGTGGAATCTATCTTTACTCGTTGAGTTTATTTTTACAAAATATTTTATCGATTAAGAATGATGTATAAATAAAAAATAAAGGGAAGAAGAACGTCTTTAGTAGTTGGTACACATGCCAACGAACAATTCGGATATTTACAATGTGGAAATATTATCATGATCGCATTGATAAAGTTTGAAATAAACGCAAAAATGTATGTAGAAGTTACATGATATTTATCGCAAACATGCACTTTGCACGCATCGCAAGATTATTTAAACAGTAAAATATTCGTTATATTAATGGACGTCAATTCTTAATGGGATTGCTTTTAGCATTGCTTGTATATTTAAACCAACTGCCTACGATATACTAATTTTTTACGTAATACATATTCATAAATATTTCCCATGATAAATGTTCGAATACCTTCGTAAACTAGTGTATATGTATTCGTAAACACGTAAGATAGTACACGTTGAAAAGGTGAAAGGGAACTGCACTCGCGTATTCTTAATGCGGTAAAAAGACAATGCTTGATGTGCACAAAGACTATCGAATACGTGAGTCACACTTCTTAAACGATATACGTAATAAGAGTGAGATAACGCTCCGTGACATTATCGGGAAACGAAACATCTGTCGAGGAACATCGCGATACACCAATGAATCAGCCATAACGCATAGAAATAGTAGAAATCTCTTTGTTACTTTGTTTTTTATATTCCACCTCATTGTTATCGTAATTCAAACGGATGGGAAGGATATCGTCTATATTAAAGCAATGTTTAAACTTTTTACGATTATATGAAGATCCTACAGTATCTCCATAGATATACCAGCAAATATATTACTAGAAGAAATATATTATCCGTACAAATTCAGAATTTTTACTACTCTATCCCAAGTAAAGCTATTATTCTTAGATATATTGGATATATTCCTCTTGGAAGACTAAAGATACACTAAGAATTTAAAGAAACTTTTAATGTATCTTCTTCACTTGTGAAAACTTTCCTCCTTTCTATATTCTTATTTCCTTGTTCTCTCTTTTTATGGTTGTTTTTATGTCCTCTCTATTTTTCGTATTCCTTGTTATCTTTTCTTTTATACTTGAATCTCCTTTCTGGTATCTTCGCGCTGCTCCTTTATTGCACAATTCCTTTTTCGATACTCTATTCTTGCAATTCCTACTAGTTCCGCTAAGAAATCCGGAGAAGCTATCGAATACTTTCTTTTTTTAAGCAGATAGATCGATCCTATGTACTATCGAACGATACTCGAAAGCATAACCGGTCGGATCGGCGAATTTTAAGAGGCTCGCCTTGTGCTCGATCTGAGATCAGCGTTTCTCCGACTCGTTTCAATTTATTGTCAAGCGCGACGAGCGTGAGTCATGTCTCGGCAAGACTATCACCGTGCACACGTGTTATCGACGGTGTACGTTTACTAACGCCGTCAACAAAACGTGCTCCCTAACGAGAGGACGCACAACGCCATGCTGTACCAAGTTCTCATCATTATGACGTAGCTTTCCAATCAGCTGATGCTCGGTCAGACGTTCATCTTTGATGACGGCTTTCAGATACACGCACGAAAACGTTCTGTATTGACGTCGGCGATTCCACTTTAACTGATGCAACGTCACACTTCATTTTCACTCTTTTGTCTAATTTTCTATACCTACTCCAAGTTTAATATTTCTTTCTATTTGAAATGTTTCGTTGGATATTTCCAAATTTCCTAATTCATAAAAGGACGATGGCAAAAATAACTTTTGGAAGAATTACAAATGTCTCATTTCGGTTTGCAAGGTTTCCTAATTTAAATCAGTTCGAGCTGAAATGCTTCGTTGAATATTTAAAAGTTCCCGAATTTGTAAGAGTTCAAGATCACGAGCAGTGGTGAAAATAATTATTGGGAAAACCAGAGAAACCTCGGAACAGCTGAGAACAGATTAACGAAGTATACATAATTCTTCGTAGATAAGATAAATATGTTAATATTAGTATCTCTTTGTGACGCACAATATATAGTACGTATTTAATCAGTTGATGGTATTGAAAACAATATCCGGTAAATCACAATAGGCTCCGCGCTATGATTCTTCACCATTTGACTGACAATAAGGGTCTTTTGTCCTCCTTCGAACGTATCTGACTATTTTTAAACATTCGGTATGCAGAAATGGGTACGGACAATAAAGACCAGGAGGATGTAAGAGCGTCGATTCGGACCGTGGAACACGTCCAAACGCGTTTAAACAAGTTCTATCGTAGTTTTAGACCAGCTTGTAAATACGAAAAATCGAAACGATTTAATCGATTGCCTAACAGAATTAAATTTCACAGCAACTCCAATAATTTATACTTCAAGTAGTATCAATTTCCACGATGTTCAATTATAAATATATTTTGATTTCTTCAGGAATGTTTATATATAGATTTAATTCTAAATACTAAGTAAACTTTTATGCGCAAGGTGTAACGTTATGAGTGTACGTTCGGAATGGAGGGGAGGAGGAGCTCCTGCTGTTGGGACTAAAAAGTTAATGGTTAGGTTAGGTTTCCATTACATGCATACATAGGGCTATTGCGACAAGATTACGTACTTTCGCAGCATGTGAACTTCTCTATGATATTCATCTTGCTATGCGCAAATTTAGTCGATTGCGATAGGTTCCTTTCAATTGAAACTTTACGTATAATTAAAGTCGTCACGTCCTCCTCGAGCGTAGAATTTTTTGTTTATCGTTCGTATCTCTAATATGAGAGTGTGGAGAAAATTTTCTCTTACCTTTTGCGATCAAAATTTTCGAAATGCTCCGATACAGGGGGATCGATATCGCCATGAATTAATTTCACCGATGAATCGATATCTCGTTCGAGTAACTAGGACGATTTTCAAATAGGATGGCAATCGGTTAGACGTCGTTGTAGAACTTGTAACCAAACATGGAAATCTTTCTTCGAGCCGTGTTGCGACGACGCGATGACATAATTTCTCCACGTCAAGGCAGATTCGTGAATGGTCGTGTAACTTTTCACTGGAACACTGCACCTCTGATCTTATTCGCATTACATGACCACGTCAACGAGACACCCTTTGCGATTTCTTTGTTAAAAGAGGGGTTGCGAGAAAAGAAGGGTAACGACTACTAGACGTTCAGGCTATTACGCGATCTCCATTTCGAAGCGTCAAGTAAAAATACAAATTGATGGATGATTAAATCGTACACTGGAGAAGAAAGAGTCAAAAACGAAATTGAACTGTGTAAATTGACAAATAGAATCGAACAACCCTGAGTTAATGATGGCGAGAATCCAGGCGCAGCTGACTTCTTATTCACACTACTTTCTCGTATTTCGGTTATTATAGGTTTGAATACTCACATGACGAGTCGCGAGATGATCGAAGATATCATATTAACGGTTTTGAACAATATACGGTGTACGCGCGATTGGAAGAAGCGAGCAATTAATGCGGACGGCCGTTTGTAGCACCACTGCTCACAGGTCAACCATGTTGGACTGGCAGCTGGCTGCTGCTGCGCGTGTGACGTCACGTCGTGTTTTCGTCACGTGACCGCAGGGCTGTACAAACAGTAGGTATCTCTTAACATCTTTCTCTAGCGGGGAATTTAATTTATTATTATATCGAAGCCAAAGAAAGTCTAAAGAATTTTCATTTATTTTTTCTAAAACGAGGATGAAGCACCGTCAGAATAAAAAAGAGAATATAAATTTTGAATAACGTATACATCAATAATGGGAGTAACTGTTTAATTTAATCGATGGATATCCAACTTTAATCTACCATCAAAGTGTCTTACAACGTACCAAATTTACGTTTTCCAGTAAGAGGAAAAAGAATATACCACGTGATACTCGTAATTAATCATCGTTAAAGAACGGAGTAATGCCATGTTTGCAAAGATACAGAGGAATGAAGCTCTAATGTAGAGGAACATTTCCCAGACCACCAGTCCTGTACAAACAAATAAATCGAGTGGCAAAGATCGACGAGACAGCAATTTGTTCGTGTCAAGAATAGTGACGCGTGTTGTGATTTATAACACACTACACACGTATCAGTTCGTTTTTTGGGAAACAAACTTCATAAAAATAACAGCAAAATGGAATATTAAAAAAGTTTTATTGCATTTTTTTACAAGTGCAAGTAGCAACAGGAGAAGGTACCTTAACCGCAGAGCCTGCTCCCATAATGCGATCCTTCAGTTGACATTTTACCCCACCCCGCCAAAAACACGGACTCACGAGTTTCGTTCGCGGTTGGTGTTACGGCCCTAGAGTTCTCTTCACTTCATGCTCGTGCCATGAGTTGTAGCAATGCGAAAGAACTTTGCCGCTGCGCGACTCTAAAGCGAAGAGAAAAGAGATGAGATAAGAGAAGCGAAGAGAAGAGAAAAGACGGGAAGAGGAAAGAAGTAAAGAGAAGATAAGAGGAGAGGAATGTAGGAAAGGAACGAAAAGCGTAAAGAAGACAAGAGAAGAGAAAAGAAGAGAAAAGAAGAGAAGAGAAGAAAGGAGAATAAAAGAGAAGAGAAGAGAAGAGAAGAGAAGAGAAGAAAAGAGGAGAGAAGAGAAGAGAAGAGAAGAGAAGAGAAGAGAAGAGAAGAGAAGAGAAGAGAAGAGAAGAGAAGAGAAGAGAAGAGAGGAGAAGAGATGAGAAGAGAAGAGAGGAGAAGAGAAGAGAAGAGAAGAGATGAGAAGAGAAGAGAAGAGAAGAGAAGAAAACTGTATAGATGAGATGATGGGAACGGGAGGGAAGGGTGAGATGTGGCTAAAAGGGGAAGAATAGTTAGTGGTGGGGAGAGAGAGTATCGGTGGCGACGCGGCGCGGTGCGGCATAGCGCGCGGCACGGCTGCTTGGCCGCGAGGAGGATGGCGGGGCGGAGGGAAGGCGTCGGCGCGAACGTCGGAGCAGGCGGGGGCCTGGGGTGTTCGAGGGTAGAGGACGATGGCGGGAGGTCGAACCGTGAAGCGGGGTAGGAGGCAGGAGTCGCGGGAAGGAGCCGTGCCTCCCTGCCGTCCGCCCGCAGTGCGCGCTACGCGATATCACTGGCCGGTCATGTGTGTGTCACTCTCACGTTCACACTGGTACCGTTCGGAGTGCTTGGTTACCGCGCTGCCGCCGTTACCGTCAACCGAGCAGTGTGTGTCCAGTATACACGGTGTGCGGCCGGAAGTTTAAAGTGCCTCTCGTTCCGTGTCCTGGACGTGGCGAAAGCAGGCGAAATCCTGTCGGCGCGGGGGACATCATCGGGGAGACGACGACAACGAGGACTACGGGCGCGCAGGTGGAGCGGACTGTAAAAGGGAAGAAAGATCGGCTGCGTGGTGCGCGACGGAGGAAAAGGAAAAAAGAAGGAAAGGAGAACGACGACGACAACGACGAGGACGAGGACGAGGACGAGGACGAGGACGACGAGGACGACGAGGACGACGACAAGGTGTCGAGAAGAGGAAAGTGGTATATCGGAACGGTCGCCAAGACGTTTTCGGTGATACGGTGTCCAGTGTCCAGACGCACGTATGTAGGAGCAAGGAGTGGCTGCTGCTGGTGGTGGCCGACCGTCCAAGGAAGAGAGAAGAAAAGAGGAGAAAGGAGAAGAGGATCGTGCGCGCCTCATGGCCCTGTTGTTTGCTGGCCCGTCGTGATCACGAGGAGAGAAGCAGATCCGAGTGACTGTGCTGTTGGTGTCTTTGGTGAAAAATAACGAAGTGGTGATCGGTGCTCGGTTGTTCTTCTCTACGGTTCAGTGCTACGTGGGGTTTTCTTTTTTGGGGGAGAGGCACGCTCGCTGGAGGATCGGAATAGAGGAAAAGAGAACGGCACAGTTCGTGGGGGAGAGAGAAAGCGAGTGCGAGAGTGCGAGAGGGAAGGATAGCGAGATATACAGGGATAGAAGAAGGAGAGAGAGACAGAGAAGTGAGAAGGAGAAGTAGACGTATAGAGAAGTAGAGGAGGAGAAAGGGTGATTGGAAGACCCGGCTGGCGATCCGAATTCGCGGATTCGACACGCCGCGGTTGCCGATCCATAATATGGCGTACAAGTTTCGCGAAGAGATCGTGGGAAAGAGGTTTCTCTCGGTGAGTGGTTTCACCAAGCTAAAGGTGAATAAGATCAGTGAGTGGGGGTGGCGTGCAGGGGTGATTCGTGCTGCCAGTCACAGGGATAACGGCTGTCATGATCTTCAGGTGAGTATCGTCCACCTAACGGACATTTTTCGTTTATATGATTTTTGTCGTCTCGATTAATCGTAACCACGAGTCGAGTTTACGTAGACTAACTTTGGTTCGATGCATGCGGCCTATCTGGCATCGCGCGCGCGACACGCTGTTTCTGTTTACATTAGCGATCGACCTTTCGAACATTCGAACTTCGCGTCTACTTCACCTCGATCCGAGAAGCCCGCGCTTCTGTCTCTACAGTACCAAAAAAACCTTGTGTCATAGGTGTTTTTTTCGTGGTTGACACTACATTCGGATCAAAAAACTTTCTGAATATTGCATGGATTATTTCCATCGTTTTTTCATACATTTCCCACGTTTTACAAAAGTTACAATGATAGTGAAATTAATCTACAAAAATGTTTATTCAATAAAGTATTAATACTCTGAAACGCGCAATGGTTATATAAACACGTGCTTTTTCATAGTTTTGTGCGTTCTAAATATTATTTCTATGAATAATATAGATAGTTGGAAATATATCAATAGCTAATAGATAGAATACAATTGGAGTTAGTCGAGAAATCATGTGACATAGCGGTCATTAGGAGAAGCAAAAATGTGTTCATAAGCTTAATATCGAGACGAAGTTTTATTAGTATGTACATATATATAAATATAACGAACCGTTCTTCTTTTTACTTAGTCGATAAATATCTTCTCCATTCTAACTATGGAAAGATTCGCGGATTAAAAAGGTTAAAAAGATTCCTCGACAGCTCCTGTCGAATTTCAATGAGCCTATTCTTCCCAACTTATACATATTTTCGGATAATACATGAGATTCAAGGCAGGGTTGATGAATAGCAAATTCAGTCCTTGATAATAGGATATTAATTATATGTTAATAACATTCATAGTTAAAACAGAGTCATGATACAATACGATATTCAGTATTGAAAATTTTTTATTTTACGACACTTGACTAATATATCGAATATATTCGGTTGCAGATAAGTTGTGAATAATTATGTAAATTCATAGTTTTATCAGCGCAATTAAATAGATGGAACCTAAATAGGTATTTATCTTACCATTTTAATATTTATATTTAATCCTTTAGATACCTTTGCATATTATGCGTATACCGCAGATTTTTACATTTACTGAAATTTAAATAAAATTTGTTTTTATTTGAATAAATTTTCCATAAATTCATTAATATTCATATCCTATCCATAGCTTATTTTCTGCTTTCCATTATCAAGTATTTTTAAAATTTAATTTTGGAGTACATTAATTTTCTCTCATCCAAAAATAAAACGAATATCATTTATGTACTTTGCTGTCTATTCTACGTTGTACAAAATTATTATTACGAACTTGTTGTTGTTACTTCATGTCTAAAACGTTTTATCTTGAAAATATTTAGTATTCTCTTATCAGCACTTGTTGATTCGTACGCTGTCTAACCAGTCTTAAGATCAAGTACTCTTCCGTTAAACCGTCTTGAGATAGACGATTGGTCTGTTGCTTGCAACTTCTCAAATTTCATTGAATAAGTCTCCGTTTATCATACGCGCTGAACAGAAGAAATAACAATTAGAAATAAAGGCGATCATCTCCAGAACTGGCGGATTCTTGTGCATGTATCTTGTAGAAAGCCATAAATCGGTCGACGTTATCACCCGTTCACGATCCATCGAGAAGCTGTTGATCGAACTTGATCAGAGATAAGCGAGTTTAAACGACCGCGAAATCGTTGCCAAAACGCGAACCGAAGCAAAATAGGCAAGTCAACATTATGCTCTGCGTTGCTTTTGTCAGATTACGTAAGCTATCGTGCGATCCGCTTACCTGAGAGTTTCTTTTTTTCGTTATCGCGACATAACATAAGTCATAACTATTCTAGTTTTCGAGGACGTAGCCAGTACACGTATGTATATACGTACATCGCAAAATGCAACCAGTATGGATTATACGGCTGGTTTTTGTCAATTACACGATGCGTAATTGACAAAATTTGCTAAAGTTTTCCATTAGCCGCTTAAAAGCTACCTCGATCAACTCGATAAATTCAAAGGTACCATAAAGTGACGATAATATACGATTATTTATGTTATCTTCTCGCGATGTATGAAGTTATGGAAGCAAGCTATTTGTTTCTCGAGAATGGAATATTAATCGAGTACATATGTAATGAAACGAAGAAATCGATTAGAAATGGACAATTAAGAAATCTAAGAGATTCTCGTGTATCGTCTCGTTGGTGGATTATATTGGTTGAAATGACAAAGACTGAGATCCTGTCTTTATTAATAATAACGTTCAGTTATGCAAATAAGATAGCTTACATTTCTGCACGATTGCGCGTCTATCGGTTAAGTAAAGTCATTTTCATAATAAACGTTGTTATCCGGTTTAAAATTCAACAACAATTGAAATTCAAATTCGACTGTGCTTATACAGTGATCTTCGTCTTTTTAACGTGGAATTTCATTTCATTCAATAATTCATTCAAGGATATTTACGCGTAGTTACGAGTACAAAGTCCTGAATTCTAGCGCTCACGTTGTTTGGTGCCAGTCAGTTGAACATTTTTAAAGCCAGGCGTCCCGTTTTATTTTTTTCAACGGGCTTTTTCGAAGTCCGACCGGAACGCCGAAAAGCAAGTGTTTGGTCGTTCGAAATGTATTTCTTTTCAAAGAAAACACGTTTCGAGACCCGGCTCCCTATAATTAATGTTCGATAAATTCGAAATGAAATTTTGATATTAACATTAATATTTATGATATTATATCGCGTACATTAATATTCCTTTTTGATCGTAAAACCAACCGTACAGCTAAAGCTGATATTATACGACCGATAAAATTGTTTTGTTTGTGGAAAAGCGACATTAATTTTCTCCGCCATTCAGTTCGAATCATTTACATATAATTCAACGTTCGCACGTAGTGTTACCAGTAAAACGTTTCAGATATCTACGTTTCCTACGTAGCACATATATATTCCATTAACATAAGCATACAGTTATACTGGCGTTCATTTTATCGAAGTCGACAAATCAATAATGAATCGATATAATTAGTAGTGGTAATTATAACTTTTTTCTCCAATCACCGGATTATTGATTTAGATCGTCTATTACAAGACTTGGAATTTTTTGTTATTTATACATCACATGAAGCTCAGAAAATTACAAATGTCTATTTCATTATTGCGTATTGGCCTTTAAAAATCAATTTAACCGCGTCTTAATATTTCATTATACGTAGTCACGATAAATAATTAGGAGCAATGAAATCCGGTTTATTCCGAGCTTTTTGATTAAGATACGTCTTGCCGATAAATAGACGGCGGTGTCCACATCATTTTATTAAATCATTCTTACAATTCTATTATGCGACGAACTACCTAATATTTATTTTAAATCGACCACTACGAGCTTACCATTAGCGTTTCAAGAACTCTGCCCCGGCTACTCTAGGTATTCTAAATGTTTTAAGCATCGAGCCAATTGTAGGCTATTCCAGATATTCTAACTACTATAAGTGTTCTACTATTCATACTGCGTATTACTCTAGATTGACAAGATGCTCCAGAAGTTCTACGCGTTATACTTACTACACTTTGATTATTCAGGTGCTATAAGCAATCTGAAATTGTAAATTACAACGCCTCGAAACATTATATATGTTCGAAATTTTAATATACATTTTCAGATTGTTTTCAAGCATCGATACGATCATGATAGATGTGTCTGGTTACGGTACGAATGAAATTTCGTAGCATTTTGCAAAAACGTTGCGATACTTTTGCGTGATATTCTGTATATAATTAGGTTTATTGGATGATTGGTCGTTTGTTACTCGAACGACTCGATGTCGAATTCGTCTGCGAATTTACGATGGCGCCAACAAGTATCTGGTCTCTGGAATGAATTTAGTTGACATCTGTTTACTATTTACCAGTCGGAGGTCATTCGCTGCGCTGGCATCGAGCCGTGGTCCGAGGTCATTGAATGCGAAGCGCTTGTCGCGACCGTTCGCTTTCTCCTTCCTCGAAAATGATTCTGTTCGATGGTTCGGATAAAGAACAGATTCTATACCGTTTATATCGCCGTGGCTAGGTGTCGATGCGTCGATTCCAACGAAAGCCAGTCGAATGTTGCATTTTCTACATAAAGTCATAGTATGCTGCAACATACTAATTGGATTATTATTCTATATAATTACTATACATCTGATTTTCATAATATCAAGTAACACGAAATTTAACGTACTTGGACCTCTATAGCATTCTGATTTTATTCGTAATAAAGCGTTCTCTTTTCATAGACCCGGCGTTCATTTCCGCTGTATAGCAATTAATTGGCAAGCAAAATTATTTCAAGCGTAGGAATTCAAAGATCTCTTTGTTTTAACGTTTCAAGCTATAAAACACGATTAAAATCTAATTAAAACGCGAACATTTATCGTTCTCCTCTATAAATGCATTACATAAATCTCCGGATAGCTTTGTTAACAGGTAGCACAGATAGATCTATGTGTTTCACGATTTTCTTACCAAGGAATATTGTCCTCTGATAGAACTTACGATATTCTGAGCAATTCAATGGAATATCCATGTCCTAGTACCACCGAAAGAACGGACAAAATTTCTCACGTACAATTTTATAAATTTCTTTCTGCGGCCAGTCGAAAACAGCTGAGCCTTGCATTCTCGTTGGCAATCTACGAGAGAAAACCATGTAACTGTAGGGAATTACCCGAAAGTGTTAGGTTCAGGGCCCTGGTAATTCGTCGACCGCAAATTTCGGGGTCCAGAGTTGGCAATAATTTTGGGGTTATCGGCATGTCCGGGCCCCCGTTTGTTCTTTCTCGGAGATTCATGCAAGCCGATGTGCCTCGTATGTGCTGCATAACGGTGCTTCGCCGTGGACGTGGCAGGTGCACGAAAAAGGCGGTCTGTTCCACCAGTTCGGTGGAGACGAGGCAAAGAGGGGGAGTTGTTTCGACCCATTTACGATTGATGAAACATTGATATTCCTCTCAGATCGGTCCTTGATATTGTACAAGGTTCCCACCGAGGTCCGTGAAATTCTCCTCTTGCCTCGCGTTCCAAGAACGCCATGATATTCGTTTTCAAAACGGCGACGATCTCGGTAATCGTTCCAATTTGCATTTACGACACGTTGCGCGAGTTCTTGCTAATTTGCACTGTTGCGTGTATTCCGTAGAATCCACTCAGCGGAATTTACAGCTTTGTCATACCGCGTTTCGACTGTTGCCAGCTGACGAGCTTTCTTATAAACGTCGTGTCTTCTAAGAGTCAAGTACATTGAAAGTACATGTTAGAACGGTCGATGATATTTTGTGTAGATCGAAAACTATTCGTTGTTTGTACATTGGTCGAAATAGTAATAATTATCGTTTTAACTGAAATTTTATTGCATTATATGTCTTCTTTATAACATCATTCGACCGACTATTCAACACGAAATTTGTCAATCAAAGTCGAACACGAAAACATACGAAATGATTGATACACGATACATTACATGGTTCTTTTCTGAAAAAAAAAAGAAGACAGAATGCCTAAGATCTGTCGTAATTTATGCTCCATTTGCTAGAAGGAATTCGAAGGAAAGCCAGGACTCTGCTGGCTGTGGCAAGACCGAGATTTCCTTCGTCCTCCTTCGACACTTCTCTTTCCTCCCCGTCTCCTGCCGTTCTCCACTGCGGCCTCTTCTCTGTAGAAGAATTCCATTCACCTTAAAGTGCAATAAAACGAGGAATAACGTCTACCATTGTACTTGCGCTCTACCACGTAAAAAAGAATGACGCGTCTCTGATTCACTCTGTTCGCGACTGAAAATAGAAAAAAAGATTTATCGATGAATAGCATTTTGTAAATCAAGTGACGGTCAAGTTACAGATAGACTCGTAGCAACCGCGCAGCATGGTGAATATTTCGTTAAAAAGAATTCAAACATATCGACGAGAGATTCTTTTGATTTCTTGCAACAACGACAAACGTGAACACGGCTCGTTTTCCTTACGAATCCATTAATTATACATATTATTTTACACACATCGAGAAGCAGCAGGTGATGGCGATTAAATGCAAGTTTAACACGTTGCTACAAAGCGAAACAAAGGTAGAACGTGTCTGGCTTTGCGCTTTCCTCTCACCAGGAAATCCACTTTGCCTTTTCCCCTGTCCTCTGCGGGTTCAAAAGAGTCGGTATCATTAGCTATGGGGTCCGAGAAGATGTTACATATTCGTAAGAGTCGCGTGGATCAGGTCTCTTTACAAAATCACTTCTTTGGTTCGAGTTGTCCCTTACACTCTGTTGCTCAGAGGATTGCCTCAGCCGGATGATTCCAAAACTCTGGGTACATAGGAAAGAAACACGTAGATAGTGATGTGGTTCGTTCAGCTCGTTAAGAAGATCACCTAACCGTTCGACCGACTCGAGTTAACGAGCTTTATTTGGTAAGCAGGAAAAAAAACCTTTTTGTTCCTATCTTCCGCATTTATCTCGATTTTTTCCATAACTCGCTTCGTGGTTTTAAAAGATCGCTGAATAAGTGTCAGGATGCGGTTCCGTTGTACTTTTCTTCATGGACGAGCATCTAATTTGTAAATTGCACCAAGCTTCAAACGTTATAATTACTTTTCAAATTAGAGAAATTTTGATACCGCTCAATTTTGGTCAGTTAAAGGAACCAAAATTGCCTGTGGATATGACCGGTGAACAAGGGTAACGGATTTTACCACTTAACCGAATGAAGCGGCTCACTAACTAAAACGGTTTCCTGCCTAAAACAGTTAATTGACCAAAATAGTTGGCTAACGCAACTATAATGCTAGTTGAACAGGTTAGCTATTGGTCTCGGTTATTTTATTCAAACTAAGAGCAAGAAGTTTCGTTATTATTTTCCTCTTACCGTTCACCTTTAATTGATTGTCGACGCTTTATTCCCTCGCCGCTAAACGGAATTATGGAACGTGTATACAGGCGTTTACAAAAATATTTGAATATTAGAGAAAGTCGATATTTCGAACTTTTTTGGAAGTTAAACACGATTATAATAATCACAGCGATCACGTTGCGTCGTCCTAATTATTCAGAACACGCATACCGGTTATATGTTACTCGTCGTAAACTTACATAAGAAATCACATAATTACTGACATAGTCAATTATCTGCAATCAGTGTATATCCATACTTGTCTCAATAGTTTATCCTTGGAGGATGTAAAAATTAAAAGGGTTATTTTCCATATTTGTTTATTTATTTCCTAATCAACTACCAGGTTGAGCTATTGCGATTTAATTCGTTAATCAGACTTAAGTTTGATTATTTATCCGGCACAAGGTCGCTCATCTGAGCGATATCACAGGGTCAAGTGACTATTTTCGTAGCGTCCTATAGTCGATATTCCAAACCTTCTCCCATAATTTCATTATCGACGATATCGGCGTACGGGATATCGGAATTGATTAAGCAACGCTGACGTCAGTTTATCATAAACGTTAGCTAAATCTTGGTACCTCAGAAGTTGCACGATATCATCTGGATTACATCACATCGAGCACTGAATATTTTGGACATTACGGTAATCAGTGTTGTCCCAAATAATTACCAAGGATAAGAACATAATTGGGGCAAAATCGACAAAGGTCGCAGCCGGAAGAATCGGATGTAGCCGAGACCTTTGATAAAGTAAGAGCGTAAAATATGACTATAATACGACGATAAAGTACATATACAGATTGCGTGGTTGTCCAAAACACGTACAAAAATATAGAGCATTCGAAATGAAGAAATTTGCTTTAAAAGTATTAAAACCAGTCTGACAGCTTAATCGTCGCACGGTGTAACCAAGATTGAAAGTCACGAGAAACCAATTTCGATGTCATCATTTTTTTCCAAACATCTAACGCATCAACCGCTTTTGCATCTGTAACTGTGGAAACTTTGCTGCGCGATACATCGGATGCATCAAATTTCCCGGTCAAAAGCTACGTTCGTCGTGCATCATTTCGTTTGAAAAAGTATCCGTCCATAAATTCCGGGCGCAATCTTGGAAACGGCGCCATACATTTCACGAGACAGTGTAGAGTCGCGCATCCGCGATCTTAGTTAGCAATCTTTCAAATTCGCATATGGAGAGGGTTGACTGTAGCGACGACGCGACGCAACGAATCTACGAATTGGAAACGCACGAATGTGCTTGTATGTAGTTCAACGACCTCGATCGAACCGCGTGAAATCACGCGTCACGTTTCGACGACGAGAGTATCAATTTCGTTGTGCAAATATTCAGCCGTAATAATTGACGTCGAAACCGATCGCGGACGTTATTTCGAGGGCCCTATCATTATCGTGAGCATTCTAATATTAAAATCCGGGTGCAACGGCCGCGATACGGTTAGAAGATGATGCGGTTCGATGCACGCCCTGCAGGAACGTTACCGAGGATCGTTTCTATTCCCCTCGCCGGTTTCACCGGCAGATTCCGATTCGTTCGCCAATATCGAAATATTTCGGTCTTTGTCTGCTCGTTGATATTGTGCGTTATGCAAGCTCCGGCACCCACGCGGCCAGACACGCTCCCGCGACTTTCTATCGCACGTAAACCGCAGTCGCGGTTCCTTACACTGACTCATGCTCGTGCGAATTCCGGAAAAAAAGCGTACGCTAGGATCCAGAGGTATGAAATTCTTTCTTTCGCCCTTTCTTGCAACGAAGGTTTCCTTGGAAAGTGTTGAACAGTGGTAGGGAAGAGCGTCAAGGTAGCTGATAATTTTATAGATATTTCGTTATTTACGATTATCTAGGTATTTATTTCTAACGACAGGAAACGATAATCCCGTATATTTCAACAATACGATTCTCTTATTTTAATCAAAATGAGTTTCGTTGCGATATTCTATATTGTAGGATACGTTGTAATAATATCGTACGATATGATAGTCGCGCGAATATTGTCGTGCAGCGGTCTATATCTAAATCGTGAATCATGAAAATTCGATTTTTTTGCAAATAAAAGAGAAGGGCATAGTAAAATTGGCGAAAAAACGTGCAAGTCAGATTTTGACCGCAGGGACAGTTTCGTCGGATTTCCTGTTCATGGTGCTGCTAAAATTCCAGAATGAAAAATAGCGAGACTCTTTCGCTGGGTGAACTGTAACGCGCGCAGACAATAGTCCTGTTACATTTTGCTCGTTTTCGTCCGCGAAACAATCCTGTTCGGTTCCTGCAGTTTCGAGGGTACTTTATTCTCGCGAGACAAAGACACGCCGGACAATTCCGTGTGATACGTCACACTTTGCCCGCGTTTTAATGAACTTTTTAACAATCGCGAGACCTTCTATGAGAGTGGGATATATGGACCATTGGATTTTGCCTACGGTGCTTATTTGAAAGATCGTATATTTATATAATTTATTCCTTAGGTGTTCAAACTGCGAAAATTATCATTTATCCCTTACTCTGAATAAGAATTCGGTTCGAAGGATCTGGATATTCATAAATAAATTTCTCGTACGTTTCGTTATTTCTTGTGTTGCCCAACCTAACCTCAACCTAACTCCAACCTAACCTCAACCTAACTCCAACCTAACCTCAATCGGCTGCCAATGGTTTCAGGCTAGAACGTAATTTTACTTCAGGTTAAAAATTATACATTAGTAAAATTCTTGTTGTAAAAATATTTCAGATAATTTCTATGGTAGTTTTGAGCAATTTTATACAATTCAGCAGGCGTTCTAAATGATGTAATAAAATTACATTTTGGCATCAAATTTTGGCAGTCACTGTACGAAGATACTAGCTTAATAACCGCAGACAAGAATGTATCAACACGTAGTTAATTTTATCGTAGATATAATACCGTGCATTTTGATGTTAATACCGACCCTAACATTCATAGATTTTCTTAGTACGTCACTATCGCGTAAAATGCAATGTTATCATAAAAGCGAAATATTCATTTTCAAAGCCATTCCTCTGTACTTATAACAGTTATTATTTCACCGTATTTATATGTACGTTATTATTTTCCAAAAACCGAGACAATAACCTTTGATATAATTTCCGCTTATGTTACGACAAACGAATATTTCGAACGACGAACTTTTTCAACAAGAACTAACCTAATTCTCATTTCGCTTTTAATCATCGTTCACGATTTTTCCAGCGAAAGAATAAAATCCAGAGAACAATACAGACGTTTCAATTGTTTGGAACCTTAACATCATTATTTTGTTTACAACAAAAGTCAAACTTTTAATTAATGAACATCGAATCCGATCGTACGATCGGTTTATCCTTCGTCTTCTCTAATATGCAATACGCCTGAATAATGTTTTAATGTATAAATTATATAAAAACAGCTTCTAAGAATTTTCAAATTCCACAGCTTGTAATTCAACAAATAATATTATTTTATTATTTGTTTCGTTCTTGCAATTCGGCATAGAATAACTTCCAGCTATCAGCCATACAACCGTACATCTCTATCCGACAATTCCAATGATTCCAATGAACAATATTGATAAATAATATTGGATTTATGGGAAATTTGAAGATGGAAAAATATACAAAATATGGAAAAATGTGGAAAAATATATAAAATACTCGTAATAATAATATGTAGTAGGTGGAAGAAGTCTCAGCTGAGATTCCAATCTTTTAGTTAACGAAACCATAATCATCACGATCTATCGCGCACGATGCGCGTTGATGGGCACCTCGTCGTTAGTACTGATTAATCAAAGAAACAAACAGAGAAAAGGAGGTAGTCGTCGAAGGGATTGGAAGGTATCGCGAGCTATTGCAGTTGCAAATCTGGGTAGACACGGTACACTCCGTCACATAGCATCAACCCACCTATTCAACGCCGACTCGTTGTAAACAATGACTTCGTGTCCGACCCAGATTCTAAGCCCACGTAGAAAGCGGACTTGCTTGCATAATCCGAACGCCGAGTATACATATGCACGATGCAGGCTGCGTTCGTGGTTCGTGTGCCGACCTCACGGCTCCAGACGAGTCTTACACCTGTACAGAACACCCACATTGCGTGAGTGTTTCGTATATTCGTATAGGAACCGGCGTTGTTCCTCATCCATCGATCGCTTTGACTTTCCATTCTTTGTTGATAACTGGTTACGCCGTTGAATGGTTTATCGAATAGCGCTAGCAGACAAAAGCACGTGTGCTCTTGGACGACGAGAGACGGTGAATCGAAAAAAGAAATGGGAGAAGAAAAGGAAATGTTAATAGAGTGAAACGCCCATACACATGGAAGATAGTTTCAGTTGTTTGTCGTGAATAGCAGCTAAAGACTTCGTAAATTTCATTTATTAGTCAACCGCAAGCAGAGTTACGCTTGACTGACCACCGTCGTAGAGTGTTGAAAATTTCGAGCGATGGAATTTACGAATTGGAATCTAGGAATTATTTACATTTTTAGGATCGTCATTGACACAGGGGTTCAGCTGCAGTTACCGAAAGAAGCCGGTTGCGTTCTATGGTTATCGTCTAGCAGGCAAGAAGCTGTTCCCGTTAGCTGAGCACTTTCACCCGGATCATCACGACCCAGATGATCGTGTCCCTCTAACGGGCCCGTCTTTTCTCCTGGCCGATGCACAAGTCCGAAGTTGCTCGCGAATATGAGTTCTAGTCCTCTGAATGTTTCAACCGTGTTTCAACCGCGATCGCGGACAATGCCGCGAAAAGCTTGCCAGTGTTCCGCTTGCACGGTTTTCAAGCGTGTGTATGCCTTGGCCAGAGGCTGTAGAAAACGGAGGAAGATGGCTTGCTGCCTAGATGGAAAGAGGTAGAAGGAGAAAGAGAACCGGAGAAAGAAAAGAGAAGAAACGGTCGGGAGAACAGGTTCCTGGCAGACCAGGCGACTAACCGCCACGGACCCAGGTCACTCACCCAGATTCTACAAACAGCCAAACACACGGACCTTTCCTTGCTTCGGTTTCTCATCCTCGATTACTTTTCTTTCCTGTCTCTGCTCTTTTCTCCCTCGAACCTTCGATAAACCTGGAATATTGCGACATCGGGGTCAATATCTATCCCGAGGAATCTTATGTGAATCGACTTTAGTTAGGTGAAATATTTGTTCGATTCTACGTCTCTCTAGTGCACAATCAGTGGATTCAATTGGATTTTCTTAATTGCAAAAAATTCCGCAGTCGTTGTAACGCGTGTAAGAGGATTATTCTGTATGCATTTAGTCACGTACTTGACAAAAGAAGCGAGAGGAACGGAGAGAAGAAAACTATGTTTGCTCGGTGCTCCGCTTCGAGGTAGCCAGGAATCCATCGTCTTCGTATATTTTCACACGTGTAATGTTTTCGCGTCTTGAGGTAGGTTTGTCTTAAAGACGAAAGACTGATAGTGTATCGGACAGGCAAAACGTTTCTATATCCTTGTTTGCAGCGATTGAATATTTTGTGGAAGACTAACGCTTACTCTTTAGGGAACATCGACGTGAATTTTGTTAAGAGTACCGGCATATTTTTAGCAATAGCAGAGACGAAGAATCCAAAATGAAAAACGACGAGTTTTATAGCTGCCACGTTAATAAACGCATGACGTACATCTGATGCCTGCGTCTTTCGCGTACTGGAAATCCGCTGTCCGTGGATAACGTTTGATCGATTTCGTCGTGACATTTGGCCGCGGCTCAAGACCTTTACTATCGTTCACGATTTCAGTTCCATATTTGCTCGGCGAAGAGTGTAACACGTGTGTAAGAACGAAGCAGAGGGATGCTAGTATAACTGCATCACGTCCATAGCTTTGTGCATGCGCTAAACTCGCGAGCTCCATTATAGATTTATTGTTCTTCTAATTATACCCTGTTATTCTTGCCAACGAGCCACGCGGATCTGCGTAACTTTAAGGATCTTAACAAATTTTCTAACCGATTTATAAATCCTATAATTTCTCTTCGTTTCCTATAGCAATCCCTCGGATGACAAACTCATCCATTTTTTATCAATTTCGTAACTTCATTACGTAAGTAAACGATTGATATCGAATACTCAAGAAACGAAGGACTAGCTTCCATAAGACGATCGATCGCGAGAAGATGACATAAATAAAGGTAAATTGGAAGGCAAAGTTTAAAAAACAGGCTTTCCAATATCGTCACTTCCAATTTGTCGAATTGATCGCCATGGCTTTTAAATGGCTGATATATAAATTACCAAGCAAATACAAATTGAAGTGCTTATTCGACGATAGGTCATCTAGAACGAGATGAAGAACCACGAGTCCACTTAAATGACACACTTTCTTTATCTACCGGTTTGTTGGTTTTAGAACAGCCGATGTTACATATTACGCGTTATCAGTAGGTTCTGTACCCCTCTCGGACCACTCAGAGCGTGTCACGACATTTCTCGGATTGTTTCTTCGAAGGAAGGGTTGGATTTCGTCTGTCTTCTTCATCCGAACGCGTGCAAAATCCCACACCGAGCTGCCACGATAACGATAACGATAGCTTATCGTCGATTGCTTAATTTATCTCGACGACCTTTTTGACCTCGCGCTTCAGCTGATCTCTATTGGCTTCCGACGTTAACGCGGAGATCTGTGACGTAACGAGACGCCTAAAATTCGTTACGAATCGCCCTTTAAACTCTATCAACTTGTTCCGTGAAACTATGTCTTGCCCGTAAACCGAATATTCTTAGCTGTAGTTTCTAATTAATTAATAATGTATATAAATAATCCTATAATAAATAAAACGGTGTGCAAGAACGGTGTTCTGTAGCCACTGTGTATATAAGTTTGATTAATCTGTGCAAAGTTCAAGATTAAAGCTTAGATGACTCTAGTAACCCCACCTTTTTATATTTTATGTATTTGCAACGAACCGTGGACGTGGAAATGCATACGAACAGTAGCGTAGGTTGATGTTGGTGCAGGGAACGGCGGTTAACTTACGGTGAAGCACCTGAAGATATCGAGGATGTACAGTTAGTCGACCTTGTCTGGATAACATTAAAAAATAAAAACGTCACGCCGACGCGCGGTATTTATTGGCTTGCGCCATGGGGCCAGGCACGCTCGCTGACCACCGACGAAGCGGAAGAAAGAGGGGGCAAAGAAGCGCAGAAGAGAAATATACGGTCAAAGAATGCAGTTCTTGGTGCATTCCAAGTCACGTGCTTCTGCACGGCCTGTAATTTTATTGTCGCACGAATATATATCGCCAGCCACTTAAACGTCTGTTGTCTTTTTCGTTGGCTGTCGTTCTCCCGATCTCGCAGGATGAAAGGTCGAAATCGTCCAGCCACTTCTTCGTTTGGAAGAGCGGCTCGCTCTAATGGCTGGGAGAATCTTTTTCTACGAAAGAATGGGAACGACGCTGTTACGCTGCTGTCAGAAAAGCATCCGCGATTCTCTAGATACAGCCAGGCGCCGATTAACGACTCCTATTAAATCTTTCGCTGGCTGCCTTTAAACTTGCTATTATTTTCCCAAGGTAAAAGGTTGAGCGATCACATACCATGCACTGTTTCGAATTAGACTTTCAACGATAGCCGCTTTTGAATTAATTTGACAAATTTGATCGCGATAAGCGCGCAACATTCGTTAGCGAACATCGGCGAGATCATAAATTAAACTTTCAAGACGCAACATAAATGACTCCGTACTAAGAATCCTTTTGCCTGTATCAAAGCCTCTGATCCTAATCTCCTCGTACTTTTGCCAATTCGTTTCTACAGATATCTGAAATATAATAATTACATTGCTCGCCATATGCCTTACCCGGACCGTATTCTCTACGCATTATTCAAGATGAAACCGGTCGATAGCCACATTCTTTCTTCTAAATTCTACACGCTAGCGCCCGGAGTGTACGTGTATAGACTTTAAGGAAGCAACGAACTCGTAACGCACAAAGTGTCAGATAAATGGGGAAAAGTAAAAAGGTCGTAAAGGCGTAGTTATTTTCTTTTTCTTTTTTGTATTCTCGCGAGGGTGGAAAGCGTGTCCTGGTGGGGCACGTAAGGGCACGGCAAGCTGGTTCGAGGTTTCCGGAACGACAATGTGCATGCGTGCACACGTTACGGGTGCACCGTCCGTCACGTACGTGCGAGCGTGCGTCCGCGTTTTATCTGTATGGTAGCAGTGCACGTGTGCGCCGCCTTGCATTATGTCACAACGTGGCTATGCTGCGCGCGTGTGCGCGCCACTGTATCGGGGTCAATGACCCTGACGTGTACGTACTTATACGGGCCGTGCCGACGACCCTCGAATTTCGATACTCGCACCGGCCTCCGTGACACTCACAAAAATTCGAACACGCTTTCCGTAATTGTAAATCGTTATCTCTTCGCTTATCGGTACACGCCGATGACTGATGCTAATTAAACGCGTGCTCCTCTCAAGGAGGTTTATTACGATAGCGTTATTTAATTACGCGTATAGCGGTAATTATGCACTTGAAGGTAATCGATGCGGTTTTCTAAATTTAACGTTAGAGTAGGAAGATTATGCGACGTTTTGTGCAGTTCACTTGGTTGCTAACGACCAGGCCAGGTAGGATACTTGCGCACATGAATGTTTCTGCGAACAAGACGAAAATTGGCATCTAAGTTTTGGCAAAGTAAATTTTATTAACGGATATTTTAGCAAGAGCACTATCGATGATAATGGTAAACTATTTGAAAATTAATAACGCTACTCTTCGTAGCTATGATTAAATTTCCTTGCGTGAATAAAAGTCTACCAGCCGCGGCCGAGAACTGCGCGTAATAAATACCGGTTTTGAAAGAGATAATAATTTGAGAAGAAGCCCGCTAACTTTTCGCGTAAAACGTAATTTGCCAGCGAAATCCGTTGCCCGTATTTAGTGGCGGCCCACATAGTCTTTTTGCTCCGGCGAAGGCTTTTTCCTTTAGCGCGAATAAACACAGGAAATACTTTTAACGAGCTTCGTATTTTAAGCTTCAGATAACGGGAATTTTATAATAACGAATAAAATGTATGGAAAATAAAGAGCGGAAACCTACTCAACTCTAGCAGGAGGAAGATAGTACAGCAAAGTGTAAAATGAAAGAACACGGTCGTGGATAGATAAGTAAATGATTAATTATCTTAGTTGGATTCTTTCGTCTTTTCCCTGAAACTCTTCTTTCGCAAGTAGCCTCGAACACGATCGTGTGAAAAATAATCCAGAGAATACGACAAACTTAAAGAAAGAATGGTTCTATGTATTTTCATATTTCTAACAATAAAGGAATAAATCATATAAAGTCGAACAAATATAAATATTTGAATTCTCATATCGCGCATCGGACTGTTATCGAAACTTGCCAACTTGTTCCTTCGATTTGCGGTTTCTAACAAGCAGTTTCCATTTTTCTGAATATTCTGGGTTATCGTGAGAGCGAGTGAACATGCACTGGCAAAGTTCACTTGCTTTTCACGCGATCCCGATATACGAAACGGTCTGATGGAAGGCGCGCGGAGCGCCTCGAATCACAAACAGAGCCAGCATCCTTTGAAAAGTCCTTGCACTGGCTTGTAGAAGAGGCCATTCGGACCAATCGCGATGGAAACACGCAGATAGAGGCGCGTGTCTGTGCTCGGGCTGCGAGAGAGGCACGCTTCTACGCTAACAAAAACGGAATGTCTGTAGTGGCCGCGCGTTAAAAGTGTGCACTTCAGTTTCTTCCGTGCCTTTTCTGCGCTTTTTTCGTGGCTTTCGAACGGCTGGCTGGAGAAGGGGGCCTCGTACGTGCGAGGAATGCGTGCACCGCGACACGAAAAACCGCCTATCAAGATATTCGACTCAACACGGACGGATGTCTTATTTCCTGTAGCTTGCGAAATCGAGAGCCGATCGACAGGCTTCTTTGCGATAGTTATTAGCTCCGAGTTTTCGCCATCATTTGCAATTCAGAGAGTCGGCTGCACGCTCGATCGATTCCCCTGCCAATGTCGTTGCTGGTTCGCGTTTCTTTAACGTTCGAATATTTTAGAGAATACAAGATCAATGAAAGTATTTAATGAAGCTAGTTATAGAAACGAACGGAAAATAAAAAGGTTTACGGGTTTCCAAAGATTATAAAATCGATAAGTAGAGCAACTTCATTGTCGGTGATACGCTTGCAATAATATTCGTTCGTTTTGTTATTCGTTCATTGAAAATGAACCTTACGCAAGATTAATTCAGTAGGTATGCGAGAAACATAGTCGTGATATTTTATAATGTCGCCACAGTCTTTATTCGATCGTTCGAAGACGCCGATGAAAACGTCAGGCTGAATGATCGTCAGGCACGTTTCGCGTGACAGGTGGTTCTTTTCGCGTTCCAAGCCATTCTGGATCATACATATTTCCCATACCGTACATATTTCTCTACTAACGATGCACCGACATGAATCTCTCCATTAGAATCGTCGAATCAGCCGAGCAGAACGTTGCTTCATTGGTTATACTCTAATTCCTTTCTTCTCCTTTGAACGTTCTTTTCATCGATCTTTTGAAAAAAAAAAAAAAAAAGAAAAAGGAAAGAATCGCGGAAGAAAAGCTCGTTGAAGAAGTTGTCGCGAAACGACTGCAAACACTGACCATAAATATTAGAGCAAATTATGAAGGGGCTACTCGCGAGGTGGTTTCAACTTGGTCGTCGTCGTTGTCATCGTTGTCGTCGTCTTCAGGTGAATAAGACGCGAACAAAAGGGGTGGGCGTGGGAGGCAGAAAGCGGGCCAGGGAAGAAAGCTCGAAAGAAGGGCAGAGAGGAGATCGTTATGGAAGCATAAAAAGCTTCGCGACGAGATAATAGCTCGCGAGAACGTCGCAGAACGGGGGCTCGTGATGCATGCAAAAATGACGACAGAGAAAGAAGGCCGAGGAAAGATGTGTGTATATGGACAAAAAGTCCAGGAGAAAGAGAATGAAGAGCAAAACGAGAGGGATACGGTTTCGTATATAGGCCAAAGGGCTGCGCCGAGATCAATAAATTCCTCTCGCTACCGAGTTGAAATCTCTGCCCACCGAAGCTCGCAGCTATTGGATCATCTTTAAATGCAGTTTCGTTGGTTTCGACCGAGCAAACACCGGGTCACGAGGGATATGGACGCGACCCATTTTTCTAGCGAGACACTCGACATGTGCGCGCCAAAGGAAACAACGTTTCTGAGACGAGTGTGTTAGGGATCAGCGTGGCGGATTAAAAATTTCAGAACCTGCCTTTAGAAATCTCTCGACGAGATTCTCCACGCTATTAATCGTATTAGCCCTTTGAATTTGGTCTTGAGTTCGTTAATATGAAATTCATGTACCAGCTCATTCGTCGATTATCAATTTCTTTCTGTTATTACCGTTTCCAGTAATAATCCTTGCAGTTGCGTCAAAAGCTACTATTACGCCTTAAACATTACAAAACGTAATTGTACATGGACATTAATGCATTTGATGTATGCTATTCGTCAGTCGTGGCAAATAAGAATTCATCCACTGAAATCCCGTCTAGTAAAAAGAAACGACGAATTGTTTCTCGAGTGCAGAAAGTTAATTAGCAGTTGATCTCTGATCCGTGGGCGTGGACATGTCGTCCATGATTTCCTGAAACGAATTACTCTCTCGTATTCTGCTACAGTCGATCGGTCAAACTTTTCCTCAATGTTTTCTCATCCACCTATCATATCAATTTTCCGATTGATGATCGAAGAAAAATCGATGGATTATCGGGTCGTTGGAGAAAAAACGGTGAAGGAGTGATATTGACGAGGCGATCTCCGATTGCGTTCGATCGGCTCACCCTTCCCGTGTGTTTCCCTTCTCTCTCGCGCGTGGCTTTGTGTCGTGCTGGCTCTTTATCCGGCTTCACTTTCTTCCACGGGCAACTAGGCTAGTCGTAACACACAGTAGAAAAGTTTCCTCGCCGCCCCCCTCGGGAGAGACCGGCCGAAGTTCTTTCGTTTAATTCCCGCTCAGCTGACTGCGACTCGCTTTCACCGTTCCCCGGTCAACGATCACGCACGTGCTTCCCTCGCTCCGCCGGACTTGCATGTTTTTTTTATCCACGTTCCACGCGACTCTATGCTTCTCTTTATCCGCTTGACCCGATACCCCGTTGCCTCCAACGACTCTTGCTTTCCACGCGGTACACGGGCCAATTGTACTGTGAAACTGGGCCAACCATTTTTCCGACTCTAACCGACGATACACATACACGCACGTACACTACCGCTCGTAATTATTCGGTCGACTAGAGAAGTCGATGCACGTTGCGCGAATAATTGAAGAAGATACGTGTTATTTTTAATTAATAATAGCATCGATACGATGTTCGTTGTTTCGGTGGAGTTTTTCAACGGACGAACTGGTTAACTCTGTTTTTTCTAACCTTCTGTTTTTCGTTACTCGTTGATGCTCGATTCTTAAAAAAAAAAAAAGAACTAACGTCTTTGAAACAACGATAAAATGGTTATATATATAATAGTGGAGTTTAAGCTGCGTCTGAAAAGAATTGTTGAAAATTTTGGATCTTAATAGCCGAAATAATGGTATGGGAACATTAAATTTACACTTAGAATTCATATTAGAATAATTATATATTTATTTGATAAACGATTTCAAAGATATTCATCGATACACATTTGCACGCGTCTCGTCACTTTCTTCCATACCCGACTGTTAACCGACTGAACATTCATTCGTTTTCGAGACGCCGCGCGCGCACATACTTCCACACACTGATATTCACATACAAGTATCACTACTACACATCTAACCTAGTCTAGCACATAAAATTCTACGTATCTCAATAAGAATATACAGTAAATGCGGAGTAAAAGTAATTACCAAGGATCGTACATATCAGCTGTACTTTGACTCAGCTTCGATGATTCAGCAAGAAATAAGAAAAATTGAAGCGTGTCTGGAGGAATTAGCATTTTGTTTTGACAGCGTCTGCCAATATGGTCTGACTAATGTGAAAAATAATGATCGTGGTGGAAAATAAACCGCGGGAAACAGGTCACGGATGTGTTTCTTATTTATTGCATGCATGTCGATGGTAAACAAGTTTGTGATATGCAAACTCTGCTATTTTTCAGAGCAACCCTAACTATTATTTATCGGAAAAGGCAGAACCGTGAATGGGTTTCATTATCGTCGTTAGATTCGCGGTATCTTCAATTACTCCGCGATACAAATCGATATAGCAATCCAGACGGCGATCGAGTTCGGGCAAATTCATTAGCTCGGCACGGAACGCAATTTGCGGAACCAATTCGAACGACTCGTGCACCAGGCACCGCGATAACCACCCTGTTCTTCGATTTCGAATCCATTGCCTATCCCCAGACGAACTTACATTGCCTGGTCGGGCTCTCTTCGAGCTGCTCGTCGAATCGCCAACATATCCCGTTTCGAACGTTCCGCGATATACGTCAGAACTAACATAACTGGACACTGACAACGTAGTTGAACGTATATGAAATAATTGCAAATATAGCGACTAATAAGGAAGAGTTACGTGATAGGACTATCCTATTGGTTTCCAAATTTACACCAAAATTCCATTCCTATGAACATCTATATTTATTGAAAAATTCGATCGATCAGATAACACGAACGTACGTGCGTATACAAGTAGATAGATCTACTAGGAGGTGGGACTCTGGCAAGGAAAGAAAAGAGCAAGCAAAGAGCAGACGAAGGAAGGAGCAGCCGAGAAGGCAAGTTGCCATGGTGACCATCAAAGGCGCCGATCAGACACGAAGGGATGAAGCCCCTTTTACCGTCGACTTTGTTACACAGAAGCCACCACGAACCGGAAAATAGGTTCTACCCCTCTGCTCTTCTTCGTCCATCGCTTCTATCCTCCTCTACTCTTTCAACTACCAGCCGAGTGGAAACTATTTTTGAAATTGAAAGGACACCAAAAGATTTATCCTTTCGATGACTTGGAGAAATAGAATCGCGCCAACAGCCTTTCTCATCATCCTAACCATTGTTTTTCCTTCGCTTTCATCTTGTTCGTACTTTGAAATTTCAGTTTCTTTCTTTCTTCGTCTCGCTCGAATAAAACTACCTCCATCCACGTACAAAGTACGCCTTCAGGAGTAGCGCACAAGGAACACACTCGCGCGATACAGTATCTACTTGATAGAGTAGCCATGATCGTACGTTCCTTATTTCTGACTCGTTGGTTTCCAAAAATTCCAGATTTTATAGGCATCGCCTTTCATAGACTAGTGTGTTTTAATTAAGATAAAAGAGAGAAATATCAATTCGATAGCGATATCAATTCGTTGCTCGCGTGATTCCTCGCTGTACTTTGTTTCGTGAGCGTCGTTCTTGTACGAAGAAAGCCACTGTATAAAGACGGAGGAAACGAGGATACAGAAAATCAGTATCGCGATACCGATCGTGATATCAGTACGTAGCGTACGTCCACGCAGTGTTGGCGACAATTTGTTATACACGAATGTTCGTCGGGAATTAGCCTAACATCGTCAATTAGTGGAATTCGAAGTTGTGACTCGCGTGACAAAGTCAATTCGAGCGTTGTTAATTCGATGAAAAGACATTTTTTACCGAGTGTCCGTGAAGAAAAGCGTCACGTGGGAACGTGGCTGTCTCTTACGAAACTCACTTACATAGGCATAATTGAACTTTACACAGATCGGATTGGCGCAGATGTTCCAGACACAAAATTCAATTACAACTTCTTCGCCTTCCTCTTGCGCAGTGAGAGTCGAAAATGCTAAACGAGTTGTTGCATTTCCTCGAACGATCACCGTCCATTTCCACGATACGCGAATCAATGAATAGAAACTCGATTTCTCTCGAAGAAAAACTGCAACAAATTCCTGCTACGTAGTTTTTATAATAGACGGAATTCTTTGAAGCGAGAACAGAAGAGCTTGGTTTCTATCCCTTTTGCGCCACTGTGATATTTTTTGGCGAGTGCGTTCAACGTGGAAAAAGTGCACGGACTCCCACGTAGCTCGCGGAGGGCCATCTCTAGAGAGTTACACATAAAAATAGAGCTGGACAGTGCACGTGTGCCACCCTCTTCGTCCCAGCCATGCCTTCGCCTTCTCTCCAGTACTTTGTCGACTATTCTCGTTCCGCCCTCGGATATCCTTCCTCCATATTTTATTCCTTTATTCGCTTTAAAGCAATATACTTCGTTTCCATTTAATAATTACTTCGCTTTGTCGCAAACATTATAATATTTCTTTGGTCAGATATAACGAACGATTGTCATGGAATTTTAATTGAAACTATTATTATATTATTTATATTATATTTCGATCATTATCGGGATGGCGATGGTCAGACGTGAAATTTACGATAATTGCAAAACAACGCAATTGGAACGATAGGTTCGTTGGGTTGCGTCGAAGTCTCGGTTAATGGAGCTGGCTTACTTGCATGGCGGGAAGAAAAAAAGGAACAGGGTCGTGACGTTGTAAACAAGCCATTAGTCATGTCATGATCGTCGATCTCAGACGGAGAGTGACTCGTTTTGGCTATTGCTATTCAGCCAGCGTACGGCCCACGTTTTTTCGGTCGTGGCCGAAAAGTCAAGGCTATTTCTGAGAAAGGACTGTTCTCGGAAAAGTATGACCAACTCACCGTACGATAAACGGGACACCGCGTCCAGACGTCTGCTTTACGATTCTTTAATCGTTTCTTTCTTTTTTCTTGCAGCTCGATGGATTTAACATTTTAGTACGGAAAAAAAAACCAATTCCGTTTCGTAACATAATACGTAATATACTAAAAATAGATTGTAAAATATCGAAGGTTAATAATAGACTCGCCGTGTTCCATTAAAATTTACTTTCTTTTTTAAGATGCTCGCCTACGAACATAGATTCGCGAACGTACGTTAAGTACAAGAGATATATAGCTTTAAAAGGATGTAATAGTGGCGCGGAAGCGAACATAATACAAGGAATAAGCTTGTGGATCAATTGACACACTGTGGCTCCGATTATCCCTCTCTTGCATCTTCATTGAATCGACGAATCAAAGAATATCACTGTACTTCGCGATGCTTCGTTCCTCGACGATGTATCAGCTGATGTTGAAACGTTCGCTCGAACGCTAAATCCCAGAACGCTACTTTTAAAAACCTGTCTCACATTAATTAACAGGTTGACGCTGACGTGGGCCATCCGTGGTTCACACGTGTCTGTCCCATTGGTCGGCGTACATCGCGATGGCCTACACATGTATTTCACAAAATTGGTTTATATTATTTTATCTCAACATTCTAAGCAGACGTACAATACTCAAAACATAACAATTCAATATTATTTTTTAAAACATGTTAGACAGAGTGCTGGCTGGCCCTTACAACGATCGCAATATGTTGTTACTTTTTTTAGTTCTTTTCGCCGCATACTCTCCACCTTTTATTCCAAAAATGTGTTTATAGCGTTCTTTTGCTCGTTTTGTCTCGTTTTGCTCGCGGGTCCTTGGTACGACTGCAGAAAATTGTGAATCTCATTCGAGTAAAGTTGTTCGAATGTTCCGATGTAAAACTGCGTTTTAAAAACCGTCGTATTAATTAGCCAAATCACCTTGAACGGAGAGAGATGGTAATTCGGCAAAGATGCGAGGAAAAGATGGAAATATGAAAATCTAAAAATAGTTGTGGGCGAGTGTAGGCCTTCCAGTGATAGATGGCACGGCGAGGGTGGAGATTCGATATTTCGAGCCCTATCTGGGCGTTGCCCGATAAAGCTTGTCGTGGAGGTGGTCTGAACGAGAAACGGGTTCGTGGAAGGGGATTGAAGGGTGCTGGGTAACCACGGATGTGCAGGAAAGGGGTGTGCTCTGACCAAAGGCGGCTGCATTCGTTTCCATCAAACCCCTCGTCACAGCACCGTGCTACGCTCTCCGCTTCGATACGAGAGACTAGTCGGAGCCACGATGTCGCCACTACTAGCGAAAAATTGTGTTTCGTTTTTGCCCATTTGCTCGGCCTTTCCAGCTCGTATCCTTGTCGCGATTTTTTTTCGCTCCTTTTTTCGAAACTCTTTTTTGTATCAAAGGGCAATTCGGTCATTACCGGCAACGTTTCTTGGCAATGATTGGCGTTGTGACGAACAGCCAACTTTCAATTATTATTAGTTTGCGCGAAAAGTTTCTTTCGTTTCATAAGGCGATAACAGATGAACAACAATTTCTGTCTTATATTATTTTATCAAATTAGGTATGACCCATTTCGTTCTATTTCTATTATTATATTCGTGCATAATTCAATAAACTGATATAAAACAAACAACATTGTGCGTGTATTATTTCCTCACAGAACGAAAGAAACTTTTCGGACAACCTAATAAATAGACCGCGGATGTTACGAGATGTTTGAAGATTAACACTAGAACTACCGATAGTTAACACTAAGCTGTTTCTACCAAAACTAATGATAATGACTGGTCTTTAAAAAATACGTAATAGAATATTTTTATATTCATTGATTTATTACTTTCTTACAGAAGCAATTCCATGTTATGGTATTATTAATCCACTTGGGACTATGATCCTTAAACGAGGGTTGACATATTTATAAAATTGTAGAAGCAGACATTTTGACTGCTGTGATATTTCTACCGTTAGCGATCTAGCTGGAATTTTCCTGATAACTGATATCATCATATAGAATGATACGCAATAAAAATTTTAAAAACGTGTGGAAAGTTGTCAAAACGAGGAAACTGGTTAATTGGAGTTCGATAAACTGATTGCAGGACCCTTTTACACTTTGACAAGCACCGGTCGCTTTGACTGGTATTGGTATAAATAGCCTCGATACAAAATTATTTCGAGTTTGAATACATAAAAAACAAAATAAAATTCATTATATTATTCTTTTAATTATCGTTGCGAAAGTCATTACGTCATTGCGGAAAAAAATATAACGCGAAGTAGGAATTTTAAAATAAAATTGTAAAACCAGTCGATTTGACTGGTGTGGCAGCTCTGGTGTTAACTAACACTGAATGCGCTAGATACGGGGAAACGTATGGGACATTCCAAAGTATTAGGTCATCCCATAAGTTCGTGCCGACCTTTGTGTATACATTTCATATTTTAAAGAAAAACAAGAGAACTTCTATCGAGACGGAATAATGAAAATTGGGAAGAAGTTGTACAACGAGAGGGGGTCTACATTTTTCCATGAAACTGAAAGGTATGTAAACAATCTTAATATATATAACCGCTCGAAAATCGGCACGAACTTATGGGATGATATAAAATTTGGAAGATTTAACAGGTGAAACAAGATTTCTGCTTAACATTTCCAATCGATAAAAGAATTTTGTTCGTATACGAACAAACTCGCGAATGTTTGCAACGTCTAAAGAAAATATGGCTCCTGTTATGTTTGTAGGAAGATTCGATAGTTCGCAGCGTTCGTAAAGTATAAAGCTATTTAGAAGCAAGAAATAATGAAGGAAATCCGTAAATAGATTCCTAATTACGTATACTCTGTGCTAACGGTACTAATACAGGTTTACCTTCGCCTTACTGCGAACTACGTTATCCTATTTGTTGGCAATAAAATTTCGTTCTCGTTAAACTTTAGATATTCGTTTACCTAGAATATCGAAAGTCGTTTAATGCGTTAGTTGCAACCTTTTAACCCTTTGCACTCCTATGTCGAATGTGACTCAACGTCGGTTTTTATCTGAGGAGCTCCTTTGTCGAGTTCCACTCGGCGTTCTTTCAGTCCCAGCTGTTTTTGTGAAACGTGCGAAAGAAAACCAGCATTGTATCCGGGAAATTGTTTCAAGATATATCATACACTTAAAAATTACAAAATACAACAATAGCGTGAATAAAACTGGTATTTAAGCGAATTCCTTTCTTCCTTTATTTATTCAAATTGTCTTATTTTTCAATTCAAGTAAATTTCAAATAAAACGCTTAAAAGCGTTGGTAGCTGCTGGTAACGAGATTGAAATAAAATTCGGAGTGCAAAGGGTTAACAGAGAACAACAGAAAGGAACCGATTGCACTCTGAGAAAATAGCAGCAGATAAATAAGAGCGATAGACGATTCGGTAGAGCGATCCATGTTTTCGATGGAGGGTTAGGAATACCGTTACATCCCCTTTAAAGCCGGTTTCTCCATCCCTCGCAAATACTAGATCGCCCATTCACTCGTGCCGCACCACCGTGACGACCTCTGTCACGGAGAACCCCATACGGAGGTAATTTATCGAAGATACGTCATTGGGAAACTCATTAGGTATACGAAGCCTCCCTTCATCGACTAGGAGCACACTGCGAAAAAAGATATTGATAGAGCGCAGGATCTCGTAACGCCACTTCGCCTTGCAATCGTTAACGACTGTTTTCAGGCCTTCTTTCGTGAAATTCATTCTTTTCCAACAATGTTATTTTTAGCGATGATTTTGTGGTTTCAGACACGGATTAGCAAGCGAATCGTTGCACGCGTTGAATATAGAGAAACTTGGCTAGACCCGTGACGTGTCAGGTAAAACGTAGCGCATAATGAAAATCGTGATAAGATTGTAAGACCAGATGTAAGAAAGATACAGCGATTAAGCAGTGTCGTGGGTGATTTAACGCGTGGCAATCATTCGATTCGCGCGAGCCTGGTAATTCGAAGAACGCGTTAAAATAGATAAAAGAGAATCGCGAAGATTTCCACTCAGGTTTGGAATTTAGCCAAGAAAGTTAAGAAAAATATTTACTTTAGCGATCAGACATTTCTTCGACTTTTCCTTTTCGTATGAACAGCTGTATCTATAAACGCGTGCGTGGTCGAAAGGCGAACATTAAAACGTTCGTTTCGTCGATCGTTGATCGTCGAAACCCGCGTTTCATCGAATCAAGTCATCGATCGAATCTTCTGCTTCGCTTGCGAACGAGTAGTTTCATTTCTTTGCTATTATTTCTTATTACAGATTCTCCCAGAGAAACTTGATTAATACGAGGGAAATATCTAACTACGCACGTACAGACTATCTTCGGTGTAATTTGTATTTTTTATTTCTTTTTTCTCTATTGGCACGCGGAGAAAATGACGGTGGAAAGGACGTCCTCGAGTCTCGATCGCCTCGAAACCTGTTGGATACGCGACACGGATGATTCGACTTTCGATTACGAAATTCACTGCGACTTGGATCGGCGTGAAAGATGTTTGAACTCGATCATCCGAACGACCAAGAAATATCGTGCTATCGGCTTCAATGGCCCATATTAGAGTTTCAGTCTGTTAAAGGGGTCCATATCCGATCTTGCGAGGCTGGCAATGTTTTGTCCTCGTTTCGTAGTTCGATCGGAGGGACGGTATTGGCTGTATCGAGACCAGAAAAATGTGACTTTCCGCACGTATTCCTCTATATTCTACCTACGTTGCAACTAAGAATCTCAGTTCCTTAAAATATAGAAAATACGCTCGAACGTTTATAGTCGAACTATCGTCGAGTATTTAAACATAAGCGACGTTGTACATAGCAAACTTTCTAACAACCTTGATATTTAATATTCGCGCGATTCTATCACGCAGTAGTATGTTTTCGAACGATATAAACGCGATTAAGAAAAGTTAATAATAGTGACGATATTCGGCACAGTTGAATACAAGTACAAAGAGAGATAAATATTAAAGAAACATATATAAAAAATTAGGAATAAATTATGCTCGAGCATATTAGTATTGTGCTACGTACCACGTATCTATTAACATTAGAACTACCGATAGTTAACACGAAACTATTTCAACCAAAGCCAATGAAAGTGACTGGCCTTTAAAATACGTAATAATAGAATAATTTGTATATTTATTGATTTATTGCTTTCTTACAGAATCAATTCCATGTTACGTAGCACATTTTTGATATAATTAATCCATCTGGGACCATGATCCCTAAAAGAGAATTGACACATTCATAAAATTGTAGAACCAGTCATTTTGGCTGCTGTGGTATTTCTAGTGTTAGGACGTCAAATTTGTCATTGATTAAAAAAAAAAAAAACGCAAAATTTCATTGAGTCGAATTTCATGAAAATTGGTCGTTATGCTTCTGCAAAGATACGTTGCAGCAAAATGATTTGAAGCCTAATACGGAAGAAACGTGGTTTCATCTTTATTTTAGTACTCGATGACCCATGCTTATCCAAATTCATGAGACACCCGGTATATAATCGAGTGTTGAACGGGGCTGCTAGCCAGAGTTGAAACCGACCGACCGCTGCAAGGTCAGGCGGTGGCCTCCAACTTCCGGTGGTGGTATTCTCACACATAGACACATCATACGTACGCAGCATAAAAGGGGGCATTCCCTTTCCTCTCTGTTCCTTCTCTATAACACCCACACTTCCCCCTCCTTACCCCTTTTATCTTCCTTCCTTCTCATCTCCCTCCTTTTGCTCTTCCAACTTAACTTCCTCCTCCTTTCTCCTTACTCTCTGCTCTTCTTTCTTCCCGGGTCTCGACGATTCTCTCGCACGCACTCCGATTTCCTAGAAGTCCAACTCCATTTGCCTCCGCCTCGATACTCTCTTCTTCTTCTTCTTCTTCTTCTTCTTCTTCTTCTTCCGCTTCGTCCATCACTTGCCTCTCTCTCCTTCTGAATTTGTTAAGCGTAGAAATCAATTCGATGGCTTTCCCGAGATTTATAATTGATTTTTGAAAAATATCTCTGATATAAATGTAAAATAATCGGCGAATTAATTTATCATTAAATCACCGAGTCAACTTCTGTATCGAATACATTGCGTATATAGTTTACTACGATTCGCAATTTCCAAATGTCTAATTTCTACATCTTATCCGTCTTTTTGCATTGGACGCTGTGATCGGTTTCCTCGGCGTTCAGCATTTATTCCTTTCCCTCCACTCAGATCTTATTCGGGTTAATATAATTTCTAAAAGCGATTTCGCCTATTATTTCGTAAAGGAGAATTGGATTGGAGAAAGGGAAGAGGTAATAGGAAAGAGCTGCGTAACTAGTATCGAAATCGGATGTACGTTTACGACTGACCAAGATTCGCGCCAGCAACAGTTCTTCCTCTCTTTCGAAACGTTTCCCTCGAGCAAAGAGAAGTTTCGCCGCCCGTCTTCCTTTCTCTTTGTAGGACTGCAGACGATGCGAAAAAAAACACACCTAGTTACATGCTGATGCACCTGCAGCGTTTAACGTTTACGCTGAATCACGTGGTAGAGGTCGTGTTCCCCCAAAGCGAATTTTTATTTTATTCGAAGAACAACATTCGATCTGATCCATTTCCAAATAATTCCGCGTAAATGTCGTTCGAAGTATATATCGAAAGTGAAAGAGTCGGAGTTTTTCCACCATCGATATTACACTGCGTTACAGCGCGATTCCACATTTCTGTCATCAGATCTTCGATCAAAGAATTCTACACACCTGTAACTATTATCGCAGTTAATTCTGGAAGAAATTTCGTCTAATCGATCGTAATGCCTTCAACGATTGATTAACATGTTTCTGGAGTCGGAGGTAACCAGCGAAATTTATTATATAAACATCGTCGGAAGCAAATCTCAGGTGAAAATATCAGCATTTAGCGTGTCGAATCGATAAGAATTTCTCGACCGATGGATAATTTTAGCGGGTTGGTGAAATCAGAGGTAACCGAATGGCAGCAAGGCGGTATAAAAAAGCAACCCTTTGTAGCACCTGCGAGGCGTCCGCCTCGGTTCGATCGGCCGACCAGCCAGCGAGCGGAGCGGGTAGGTGGCCAGAAAGAGGTCACCGCAACCAGCCGCCACTCTTTTTCTCTTCTTCTCGCTCGCTCTTCATCCGCCGTTCCTCTCCACGCGGCCTATTTTCGCGAAAATACACGAGCCCGAGCTCCGCATGAAAAGCGCGCGCTGCAGCGAAACAGGGACAAAGAGGAACGAGAGAAACAGCTCGGTCGGTGGAAAGAGGGTCGCGAGGCACAGGGTAGCTGTTTGAGAGAGAAGCTCGTACCTAGCGACGCCACGAGGAATGGAAAAAAGATCTTTTGTCGAGAAGTGTGCACCTCCCCCGTGTAACCATCCCCCACCCTTACCCCCGAGCCCACTCGTAATTCCCGGGAAAATAGGGTTCACGTTTCGACGAGAGCTCGTCTGCGCACATATCTCGTTTCTACGGTGCGTATTGCTGCGCACTCCTATTCCCTCTGCTCCCTCCGTCTCTCTTTTCCCCTGTTTTTCTTTTTTCCACCCCTTTTTTTTCCTTCTTACCGCTGTCCGTGTGTATTTTTCCCGTCGGATTTTTCCTCTGTCTCGGTGCGACGCGTAGTCGATTTTTAAAAAAGAATTTCACGATTTCCTTGCAAGATATTGTAATACACGAAACAATTGTCAGCTACGCTGGCAAACAAAGTTCGATCACTTTCGAATAGGTAGAAACGAGATCGAAACGATCTGCTCGCTTTCTTTTTAATAATTCCGCGCGAAAAATTCTACCGGCGTATTTTTCCCCTCAATGCTTTTCATAGCATTGTCTCGCCACGCGTTACGGTGACGATTTTTAAAAAGAATTGCAGGAATTTCTTGGAGGAATATACGTACGTCGTACAGGGAATAATTATTGGCTGCGCTAGAAAGCAAAGTCCGCTCTTCCTCCGGCGAGTTTCCAAGCGAAAGAAAAACGGAGATCGAAATTATTTCCCTACCTTTTTTTTTTTTCTTTTTAGGTCTCACCGCGTTCCATGTGGTTAAGACTATCGTGAAAAACGTTGGTCACGCTCGATGATTTCTGCTAGAGTTAAATAACAGTAATGAAACGACGCGGAGGAAATAAATAATTCCACAGTCGCCTGTAGTGCGAGACACTTTTTCTGCTAATTTCTACCCAGATCCGCGATATGCACGACGCGAGGCATCTTCGTTTTCTAAGAAAAAGTTGCAATTCTCGCGTTCGGTGTTCCATCTAAATATTAATATCTTCATTGAGTCCATCGAAATATCAATCCCTATGTACGTCGATTCGATGGAAAATGTCTACCTCTTCGATAAAAGTCGTGGAATTTCTTTCCAAGTGCAATTTACGGCCGCTCCAATTACGTTTACGTCATTTACTCTCGGCCTAATTACGTTTACTTTATTTACGCTCGTTCTACTTACAACCACCGCCAAAGAAAATTAACGAGATTCGCGACTACCGAGCTTTCTTCAACGCTGTTGCTGCCCCGTGATTGGCCCACCGACACAAATAAACTATCTGGAACAACGACTTTTTTCTTATGCTTAGGTTAATTAACCGTAAAGAAAAGGAAATCGTAATTATCTTGAACGCATGTACAGAAATAGTAAGGCAGGTGTGCAAGTTATAATCACAGAAGGGATTGAAGGCTGCTAAGATGCATACGAGAAGCTGTTCTACGAAAAAACAACGGATCAATAAACTTCATGGGAAAATCATGGTTCCATCGATCGATAGGATACCATATGCACTTTATACCGTGGTCGGTAAAATTGGAAAATTTAAATTTACTCAAGCGTCCATTTTCATGTATAATTAGAGACACTTCTCGTGACTAAGGATGTGAACAATTATTAGGTCGTCCGAAAAGTTTCTTTCGTTTTATAAGAAAATGATGGATGCACGATATTTTCAGTTTTATATTATTTTATCGAATTACGTATGATCCATTTTGTTCTGTCAAGATAAAGATCACAACGTTCGACGGATTAGGTTTCGTGTTCGTATAAAGATACGTCTGATACATTGTAAAATTTGCTGTAATTTATACACAATATGGTAAAGTTCTACGCGCATAGAGTGCATTCAAAGTTGCAAAACGCATCAATTTAACTAGAATTATAGATAGTTAACGCGAAGCTGTTTCTACCAAAAGCAATGAAAATGAGTGGTCTTTAAAAAATACGTAATAATAGAATATTTTTATATTCATTGATTTGTTACTTTCTTACAGAAGCAATTCCATGTTATGGTATTATTAATCCACTTGGGACTATGATCCTTAAACGAGGGTTGACATATTTATAAAATTGTGGAAGCAGTCATTTTGACTGCTGTGATATTTCTACCGTTAGCGATCTGCTGGAATTTTCCTGATAACTGATATCATCATATCGAATGATACGCGGAACAAATTTTGGAAACGTGTGGGAAGTTGTAGAAAACGAGGAAACTGATTAATTGGAATTCGATAAATTCATTGCAGGACCTTTTACACTTTGAAAAGTACCAGTTATTTTGGCTGGTATTGGTATAAGTAGCCTTGACACAAGATTATTTTAAGTTTGGATACGTAAAACATAAAACAAAATTCATTATATCATTCTCGTAGTTATCGTTGCGAAAGTCATTACATCATTGCGGAAAAAATATAACGCGAAGTAGGAATTTTAAAATAAAATTGTAGAAGCAGTCATTTTGACCGCTGTGGTATTTCTAGCGATCTAGCGATCGATCCGGAATTTTCCTGATAACTGATATCATCAGATCGAATGATACGCGGTACAAATTTTGCAAACGCGTGGGAAGTTGTAGAAAACGAGGAAACTGATTAATTGGAGTTCGATAAATTGATTACAGGACCTTTTACACTTTGAAAAGTACCAGTCGTTTTGACTGGTATTGATATAAATAGCCTTGATGCAAAATTATTTTAAGTTTGAATACATAAGAAACAAAATAAAATTCATTATATTATTCTCGTAGTTATCGTTGCGAAAGTCATTACATCGTTGCGGAAAAAATATAACGCGAAGTAGGAATTTTAAAATAAAATTGTAAAACCAGTCAGTTTAACTGGTTTGGTAGTTCTAGTGTTAAAATTAATCCGCGACTACGTTAAGGGCTAAGATCTTTAATTTCATACTTCGCTTATATCGTCTGCACTTAGTATACTTGCGTTTTAGTAGGAAGACGCGTCGGTTGTATATATTCGTAGCGTAGTTCGAAACGTTGTATGACGGGTGGAACGCAGTCGTGAACACGTGCGTTGAATAAAGGCAAAACTAATGACACACTGAGGGATTCGGGACAGCGACGGGCGCGAAATAAAGCCGAGGAAAAATGGACCGTGACTTTTCGCTCGTCTGCTCTTCCGCCAGCCTCGTATTCGCGGGGGACGTTGTTAACGCGAAGGGTTGAAACAATGCGGCCACGTTCTTTCTTTCGTATGTGTACGGCGAAGTTGAAGTCGCTGTGGATAGCCGTGGCAACGGTGCAGTTTTTCATCATCCGACTGCCGTCGACGCCGTTGGGTTTTGTTCCTCGGGAAGGGTCATGCGATACTTTGAATGCTACCTTTAAATATCAGGGTTCCTCTGTCTCTTCTCTTCTCCTTCGTTTTTTCTACCGACTATTCTCTACACTCTAAAAACATTTTGCTCGTTAACCCTTGTGTCAATAACCACCTATCCTTTTACATATTCTCGTTTCACGGTCTTTATTGTACTGGAAATATTCTATAAATATATGTCGAGTTATCATTAAGATTAGGGGCGTTTAACGAACCTTCATTTGGATTAGCCATTTTTGTGTTATACAATATAGATGATACTTAATGGTACAAATAGGATTTGAGACGGTTGGTGAAGGTGCCCACAAGAAATACTCTTGATGTTCAATAAAAAGGGTTTATTAAAGTATTAACAATCAACAATCAACAATTTACGATCAACGATTAACGATTAACAATCAACAGTTAATAATCGCGTATCTGGAATTGTGTTTGCTTCGCTGTAATGCTAAACCTTTCGCACTTCGCAGCTCGGGGCAGAATGAATCTTTTGTTCGAAACCAAACGAATTCTTTTCTTTGTTGCCCATCGATATCCCCACTACGCACGCGTTTATTAGTCGTCCGCGATAGTTGCCGCGTATGCATTCTTCCGAATATTCGGCGAAAGAACCGTAGGGATATCGATACATGCGTATCGGCCTTACGCTTTGAAGGTATAGCGCTTTGTGTGACGAAGCCGCTGGAAAGTTCCGTGGTCGAGTGCCGCCACAGATTATTACAGAATAAGGTTCACTAGCAATAAACAATTTCACTACGCAATAATAAGTTCTTAATAAAGACTTATATTATAATTATATTATATTTTATTATATTACATTATTTATTTATTATATTATATTATTATAATTATATTATAATAACAATGATTTCTTAGTCACTAAATGAAGATAATAATAAACTCACAAGGTGATTATATGACCATTACAGAACTCGACAATTAACCGTGACGATTAGATACTCGAGATGCTAATGACAATAATCTTAGGTTCAATAACGAATACACGATGAACAGGATTTTTTTTTATTTTATTTGGTAGACTTTTTACAATCAATTCTTATCGAGAATTATAGGTAAATTACTTTGGCGTGGAGGAGAAAGCAATCGATCAGGCGGACCGTGATCCCTGAGAATTGCTTTGTTTCAGAGCTACGTTCTTTTCGTTTAACGTAGGAACCATCGACGGGTGAAGTTTAACACTTGCAACGAAGAAATTCCACGAACGAAACGTACGTCCATGCACTTTGCAAAAACTCAAGGAAATTCTCAAAAGTTTACCATTCTATTGGAAACTAAGTGATTGCGGATTTTCTCAATTACCACCTAATTTAACCTGGATTATAAAAGTTTATAGTATGTTTGATTCCAGTTGTATCTAATGCTTAAATCTAAAGGATAATGTCTTTGTAATCTGCGGATCTGATCCGTCGTGTCAAGTAATTGGCTAACTAATGGGTTTCGATGATTGTTAACTCTTATATTATATCTGTTACCGAATTTGGTCAACAGGATAACAAACGCGCTTACTTACTCGTCAAAAGTCCAAGTGAAACTGAACTTACGTGCTTTATTATGTACCTCCCTGTACTCCTTGCGTCAACTATCCTTTTAACCCCTTAACCCACGATGTACGTTCGAGAATTTTGAGCCGAGAACGTAAACGAGCTATTATATATTATATCATATATTATATTTGGCCCGATCATCGTACTACGGGCTATGCCCGTAATATTTACATTTGGTCCGATCATCTATAACGGCCTATGCTCGTAATATTTACGTCCGGTCCGATCATTGTACTACGGGCTATGCCCGTAATATTTACGTTTGGTCCGATCATCTACAACGGCCTATGCTCGTAATATTTACGTCCGGTCCGATCATTGTACTACGGGCTATGCCCGTAATATTTACGTTTGGTCCGATCATCTACAACGGACTATGCCTGTAATATTTACGTCCGGACCGATCGTCGCACTACGGGCTATGCCCGTAATATTTACGTTTGGCCCGATAATCGTACTACGGACTATGCCCGTAGTCGTAGGTTAAGGGGTTAAGGAGAGCCATACAACTGCGTCATACCTCTTTTAGGCAAAAACGTTGGCTGCGTTTAGCGACCAGATGTGTCACTCCGAGCCCAAGCCTACTGTCATAAACGTCAGGCAAACATAATCCGATTAAATCATAAACAACTACTTCTAAGTACAGCTATAATAACAAGTCTAGACTAAAGCATCGGGGATTTTCCCAAAAATTCCAAAGAAAAGGCCCCGATGTTGTTTCATCTCCGACGTATATAATATTTCGTATTATTTTTGAATGTTTTGTTTTCGCTGTTGTTGAAACGAACAGCGAAATAAAGAAGCAGTTGAGAAAATTTCTATCGACGACATGTCTAGAGAAAAGTAGCGTTTAGTACGACAGGTAGAATGAAATGGATATACATAATGAAGAAATTACGAAAGGTCGTTCCATCTACCTATTGGGTTATTATATTCGTCGAGCATAAACAGGGGACGAAGAATGGCCATTCACGAACTGCCTTTAACATCTTACGACTTGTTTTATCACCATACTCGTTAAACTTAACTATTTGTCTTTAAAACACTGTGACTAATACGAAATCACCGGGATCATTGCGTACTTATATAACTTCGCTCTAACGACCTTTGATTTTATGAACTGAAACGAAATTTGAAATTTAGATAAAGATTCGACACGAACTTCGTACAATGCCATATCGTATCGTAATATTTTTCGTTATAATTCGCCGGAATCCAACGTAAGCCATTAAATTCTGGGAAAAATTCCATAGTCTAGAGACGAAGCAGATCTGTTGTATCCTTCTCACGTGGTAAACAGATTTCCATTCGTAAAATAGTCTTTCAAAAGATTATATTTTTAAACGAATTCCGATTAAGAACAAAGGAACGGAATTGAATAAGAGGCTCGCATATAGGAGAACCTCTCCACCTTCATTTTCTTCGCGTTCAGACGAATAGCAGAGCTTCCAGTTGTTTCCGTGCTCTCGTTTCCAGTATTTGACGCGAGTTGATCCAATATTCGATCGACAGACGTGTCGCAGGCGATGACGCAGGCCGCCCTTTGAAACTGCGTTTCACGCAAGTGGAATGCCGGCCTGTTTGTCGCAGGAAACCAACTTTCCTCGTGTGCTTATTTTCCAGCCCTATTCTTCCCCTCTTTCGCCCTATTTTCCCATTTCGATAGTTCAAACACTTCGGAAAGTTTGTTGGGCTACCGATTGGATCCGACGATCCTCGAAATACTCACCGCCTGATCGATTCCTTTCTTCTCCGCCATCTTCTTTCTTTTTTTAAATCAAATAAATGCTATTCGTTTAAGATGTCCAAAACGAGAAATTGTCGATGGACTTTGTAACCGTTCGTAGAAACTTTATGCGTTTATAGAAACTTCATAGATTTATTATGTTGGCAACTAAGTGATTGCGGATTTTGCCATTAGGTGGTGATGACAAAATCCGCAATCACTTAGTTGCCAAGCCAATAGAATGGCAAACTTTTGAGAATTTCCTTGAGTTTTTGCAAAGCACATGGACGTACGTTTCGTTCGTGGAATTTCTTCGTTGCAAATGTTAAACTTCACTCGTCGATGGTTCCTACGTTAAACAAAGAGAACGTAGTTCTGAAACAAAGCAATTTTCAGGGACCACGGTCCGCCTGATCGATTCCTTTCTCCTCCGCCATCTTCCTTCTTTTTTTAAATCAAATAAATGCCATTCGTTTAAAATATCCAAAACGATAAATTGTCCATGGATTTTGTAACCGTTTGTAGAAAATTTATGCGTTTACAGAAACTTCATAGATTTATTGGGTTGGCAACTAAGTTATTACGGATTTTGTCATTACCATCTAATGGTAATTGGTACTAGTTGCCAATAGAATGGTAAACTTTTGAGAATTTCCTCGAGTTTTTGCAAAGTACATGGACGTACGTTTCGTTCGTGGAATTTCTTCGTTGCAAGTGTTAAACTTCACTCGTCGATGGTTCCTACGTTAAACAAGAAGAACGTAGTTCTGAAACAAAGCAATTTTCAGGGATCACGAGCGCCAGTTGCCTCTTAATTATCGAGCACGCGTTGCAAAAACCAAAGGAAGCCCACGGGTCGCGAAAGGGCATCGTAAAAGTGAACGTGAGCATGAAATGATCGAAGAGCACAGCGTACGTAACTAGAGAGCTGTATTTAACGTAATGGTTAATTGGACCTTGCGCAACCAGCCATCGAGGGACGGTCCGCTCTTTTCCATTTAATTCGCTTCGACTCTGCCTCCGATTCCGCACAGTGTCAGAACTTTTTCCCCGATTGAAATTCTTTCCACCTTACTCCTCCAATTCTTTGTAATTGCCAACCTGTGGACCACGTCCACCGCGTCATCGTGCTCCTTAGAACCGTCACTCATTCTTCCGCGGATCGAAACATGTGGAGTAACGTGGACGCGTAACGGAACACGTCCAAGTACCTTGGTATACCGTTGTTCGAATGATTTATCCGTTTGTCGATCGACTCGAAATATGCACTCTAACGTTTCATAGTGAACCGTTGATTAAACAAAAAAAAAAAAAAAAAAAAAGGAAGGGATGAAGGAAAAAAAAGAGTTCACGCGCTGCATGAGCCGTTTACAGTGCAAACTCTGGTCAGCTCAGCTGTTTTATGTTTCTTCAACTGCGATGCTTATCTCGTACAATTTCACCAATTTCCTCTACTTTTTGTTGCGTGAAGTCAACCGATTTGACAAATGGGCGGCTCGTATAACGTTCGAAGTGACCTTTGACGACCTTGAACACTCGAATGATGCGTGTCATCGGTCTTGTTTTCATTGCTGTTAAAATAAGCAGATACAAAGACAGATGCATGACACACGGTTTAAAAATGTTGCCAATGACCTTGGAGATCCTATTTCATCGGCGTTTCCGCTTCGCCGAAACGGTTCTAATCTGATATCCTCTGTGGTACCTTGAACGTCTTCAATTTGTTTTCAAACGTTCTTTGATGTTAGATCACTTGGATACGGTGATTTACGAGGCTGATTTATATAGAAGAAATTACCTGGTTGAAATGATCGAGTATGAGGAACGTGTTATCTATGCCGTAGAATCTGGGGACAAGACGACTTTTCTCCACGCCTCTGGTCGTTGTTTCACGTCGCCAGAAGGTGGGAATGATAGCGATTAGAGTCACGAAAGGTACGAAGGAAGCGAGCCAATAGCCCCCGTTTTAGGTTTAAAAAGAACAAACACGGGGCGCGAACGTGCGGTGTATCTGATCGGGAAGTGGTCGGAATAAAATGCAAATGCGTACCACCTTATTTCACAGCGTCTCTCCTTTTTCACAAAACCAGACCGCCTTTCTCGACGTTAAAAACGGAGAGAACGTCTGACGAAAAAAAATTACACGTTAAAGTGGAACATTCTGCGAAAGTATTAAAACACCTGAAATAGAGAATCTTTATGCGTATGGCTATGTCGTGTGCATTGTGTTCTTTCCAATGAGACACGATTATCGTGATTAAGTAGTGGCACAATACCAATCTGAAAGTGTACACATAAATTCCAAACTACGTATTTAATATTACAAACGCGTATCTACAACGAAAGAATCAAGCATAATCAGCTGTCGTAGGTACAGACTAAGTATTAAATACGATCCCACCTAGTGCCGAGATTTACGCATATTATGCATAATCGACTGCTTCGATACTTTTATAATTTATAATGCGTGATATACGCAGAAGCGTAAAATATTCTGTAGCTTTTATACGGATTTTCCGATTTGTTTAAATGTACCAATATGTATATACCAATGCAATCAAGATAATCGAGTGTCATTATGGTTCTAATGAAACTTGAAAACGTTTCGTAGAAGACACATAATTTATTTGTAAAAGATCGAACACTTTCGTGGCCAACTGTACACGCGAGATACGAGGGAAGAAAAAAAGAATCGAAAGTATCGTTGGCTCGAGGGAAGAACAACACGCGTGCACCGTTTCTTCTCGTTCCGCGTTCGGAACAAGGAAAACACGAAACGGACCGCGACGGCGCGAGATACGAGAAGGTGGGGGCGCGAGGTAAATCGTGATCGAAGGTGGAAGGTAGAAGGGGGAAGGTTCGTGTCTGTAGTAGGAGACGGTTGTGGTAGGTCATGAGAACAAAATGGCCGATAGTCGGTTGCCCTGGCAACGGAATCGGGCGGTACCAGAACGTTCCCCAGAGGCGGAGCTTTTCAATCTTGGCGGCCATTACTGATCCCCACTCCGATAGGTATCGCCGCCTGGCGGATGAACCGGGAACCAACGAGCCTCGTTTTCCCCGCGCTTTTGGCGGACATTGCTATGACCGTGTATTCGATAAAATCAAGGGCATGCGGAGATTTATCTTGGCCGGTCCCCGAGGACTTTTGTTTTATAGCGCCTTCGGATAACGAAGTAAGTAATTTATGCGTTTCCTTCGCGCTATTGCGTACAGCATTCCTTTCGTAGCGAGATCGTTCGAGGTTAGGTTTAGACATAGGAAAATCGTCAACAGGAACGTCGTTAACGAAGAGTGTTTGAAAGAATCGTTAAAGAAACCGTTAAAGGTATGACTGGAAGAGTGCGAAACGGCAGATTCAATAACTTTGGGAACTCGAAGTCGCTGCTGGAACAAACCAAGCAGAATTCCACTGTCCAGTGGTTCGAGTAAATCGACGGGAAAAATTATCGTTACTCTTACGCCTTTCTTTCTCTTTCAATAAATACGATCTTTATATCTCAGCTGTCCGCTCATCGGTACGAATCTTTCAGTTTGAAAATATAGACATTCGAATAGCCATTGGAGAAGCAAAAGACCGACTCATTTGGAAATTACAAAATTCGAAACTTTGACAATTTACTTATCCGAATCTTTTTCTTTCCTTTCCATTTTTCTAGTAACATTTCTCTGTAACTTTCATATCCAGCAAAGATATAACGAAAGAAAAGTGAAAGAAGGCAAATGGACGAGCTGTCAGAGGCGTGCCGCAATTTTCTCGGTATTATGATGTATCATCGCGACGCAAACATTGTACGATGTCGTATCACGCGGGCAACATTTTACAGGGATATATCTATCGCAGTGGGAAGAGTATAAAATGTAGACACCATATATCGAAGAGAGCCCTTTCGGAAAACATCGGTACAAGCGCCGGCCTCGACGACCTAGCAGCTCCGATTAATGTTGATTTATGTATTAATTGGCTGACGCGCCGCGGCCGTAACGGGTCACGCGTGTGCCTTTGAGTTCGTTGCGCTGCATGGGAGGAATGTTGATCATTTGGGGCTTGCGTTCGCTCGTAAAATCAACCGAACGAACGACAAATAGTCGGGCCGATTGATCCTCGCTGCGAAAATTCAAACGGCCGTCGCACACGGCGATATTGACCGTTAAAAAATATCGCGTTACGTCAGAAAGTTGTATAAATAGGAAGTTTGACGCATTTGCCGATGGTGAAACGATACACGGTCACTTTCACCACAGGTTACTCGACACAGTGATCGCGTTTATTAGGCGACGCGCAGGCCAACCTGCAATTAGCGATAGCTCTCTGTTCCCTGGCGTCGAATTTATCGCGTTAACGAAGAGCCGGAGTAAACCGGCCGTGAGAATTCACCGTTCTCCCCCTTTTCATTGCCCCTTTAACGCCGCTCGTGATTTATGAATAATGGATATCGTTAATCGACCGATATCCAACTTCTGTTCCTCGCCTCTCGTTTCGTCTTCCCTTTTTTCTCTCCTTCGTTTCGTTGTGTCGACGGACACAAAGAGACAGACTTATATAGTTCCGTTTAAGACCTAAACGCGCGTAATAACGCTGCTACGAGGCAGAATGTTTTAATTCGTTACATCAGGCTGCATAAGCGAATCGATCCGTTATTAAACTGAAAATGTCTATAGAAATTGCCAGGCGCTTATCGCAAATATACAGCGAGTGGTTTTTAAACGTATATGTACGTAACGTAACGAGTCACATACGTCGGAAACGCTGGCACTCGATATCGAGGCTCGTTAATATAACGGATAATTGATCGTTTAAATTACTTGTACGTTCTCCGCCAAGTATGTACTCGCGGTAAATATTTTCGAACTTAAATGTACGTATTCGCGGATCTATTGGCTCGGCAACTAAGTGATTGCGGATTTTGTCGTTACTACCTAATGTTAAAATCCGCAATCACTTAGTTGCCAAGCCGATATCTTAGCTTAGTCGAGCTTCGTTGCAGCCTTAACGAAGTTTCCAAATGTTTCGTAAAAGGTGTGGAAGTCGAGTGCGCGTTTAAGACGAATAACAGGCCGAGAAGGACAAAGTTGGCGTATCGAATTCGCGGTAAAACGATCCATAGAGAGCAGAACAAAGCTCGATTGAATAGCAGTAGACGGACGATAGTGTCATCGAACCCTGGGTGTCGAAGAAGCGCGGTACATGAACGAACGTCTTTCTTGCAGATCCTCGTAGAATACGACGACGTAGAGTGGCAAAGAAGAGAATGGCTATCGCCGCACAGAGACGCAGTGTTTTCGTTCTTCTTAGTGGAAAAAGGACTGTATTGGGCCGAGCGACCTGACCCCAGGCATGCCAGCCTCATCGCCATCGATCACCACAATCACGCGAATAATAACCACCACCATCATCGTATCAACGGGAAACCCCTGAGGGGTGCCACTGCTGTCGCAAACACTGTCGCCTGGCCGGCTCTAGTAAGTGCGCCTTGTCCTTCGTTTCTCTTCTCCCCTTCGCCTCTCCTTGCGCGTCCTTCTTTCCCGGACGCTTTATCGATTAACGAACCCTTCGCGTAGCCACATCAGCCAGGACGTTCCGTTGATCCCGCTTAAGTGTCCATTGGCGCAGAAGCGCGCTCGCAAAATTGCAACTTTCAGATTCGAATAGACGGGAATATCGCGCAGTTTACATGCAAAGTATTCGCGATCATCGTTGCGTTTCAGCGCGAAAGTAGATCCGACGTAGCCATTTTCCACCCCTTGGTCCGTTCGTTTAGGGATAATTAAGAGAGCAAGCTTTAATTTTAATAAACGCGCCATCAATTATAAGCGTCGTCCCTTGTTCTCCGAAGCGTCTAGAGAGTTTCATTAAATATTCCCGTGTAATATGTAAATATTTGGGTAGTTCGGTAGCGCGGAATGGGCGAATTCAAATTAATCCTGAATCGAAACTCACTTTCAGACATTTTACCCCCTGGTGGCGCGAGCAGAGTTACCGGAAGACGCGATGCCTCTCGAGTTCATGCAAGATCGAAGGCTGGATTTCGTCGACTACTCGAAGCTGAAGCCATTTACCGTGAGTATCATCTTCGTTTCGTTTCTCTTAGATTTCCTGAATGTTTGGAAATTCAACTTGCAACGTGTGATCCGAGAGGATCACATGGTTGCATGAGAATGCAACCATATTCCGATCGATCAGACGGATATCAAGTTCGTTACGAAGTCTCTGCAGCTTTTTCTTTTCGCCGAGAAAGCGCTGTTAGGAGATCTTTGGCCGATTAAGTGGCACGCAAGTTCCCTAAACCGATCCAGCCGCTTCGCAACTGCAAACTTACTTCGTTAGAGCGGCGAGGAAACTTGGCAGCAAGTTGCGAGGCTATTGACCTATCCGACAGCCCTCGGGGGAACCGTTGTCGTGACTACGAGTAATCTTTCGAGGGATGCGATCTCTGGTGACCGAATATCGCCTTTAGGTCATCCAGGGTCACCTAAAATTTACAACCCGTAGAATCGTCCTCGTTTTACCCTTCCTTTTTATTACAACTTTTAACTTAACACTACAATTTTTAACTTAAGTTGCTTTTGTACGTCTCGCGCTCTTTTATAACAATCGAATAATCCCTGATTTTCCCCTGTAAACACAGAAGAGAAATCATTTTTAGATATAAAATAAGGTAGAAGATAGACGTCTCCGCCTCTTTGAAATAACCACGGCAGAAGGACACTTTGCAACCCCTAATGGACTGTTAAAACGCGTGTAAGGCAGAACGGAAAGCGGACGGTCTATCTATGTCAACCCTTACGCGATCGACTTTCTATATTCGAAGACGCGGCCAGAAACATCCATAAGGAACGATAAATCGATGAGCGTGTGGTTTTTCTGCGATGGAGGGATGGTGAGCGGCGAACATGCTTGAAAAGTTTTTACGTTCGAATGGACGGACGCGGATGCGGGGAATTGTTTCCAAGTAATTAAACTAGCGGAACTTTTACCGTTAAAAGTTTTCTCGGCTGCCGACGAATTGTAAGTGGTTCACGTGCGGTGAAAAGTTGCACAAAGACCGTGGTCAGGAGATCAGCTGCACCGGAGTTTCGCCAGCCTATCTCCGTTTGGTTACGTATTAAGGACGATTACCGCACAGATAGTTCCACTTGATGAGGAAAATAGCGTGCCTCTCGTCATTTTCTGCCTGTTTGGATTAAATTTTCTACCTTTTTTAACGTCTCCTTCTCTCTCTTTAACGCAAACGTTGCTAGTAAAATACGACAAACCGTGTGTCTGGAATTGCACATTTCTTTTTCTTTTTAAACCAGATATATCCTCGTTTTAGGTAGTGTGTAGAGGTGTGTGTGGCGTTTTTCGTTGTCGTCGGTAATAGTAGTAGTTGCCGGCCGTAGATGTCGCTGCTGCGGCACTGCTAATTATTCTTTTATTTTGATGCGTGGCAGAAAAATAGGATTCACGGGCGCCGGGAATCGAACCCGGGTCCCGAACGTTCGAAAACTAGAGCGTTAATCACTTCGCTACCGTGTCCGTTGCTTAGTTAGTGTCGTGTAGCGGTATTTGTTGTCGAATGCCGCTACAGTAGTAATGTTTGTTCAAATCCAGTGCTAGCTGTTTCGTTCGTTTTTACAAAGGTAGAGTAAACATAGCCTTTAAAACGTTTTGAAGGCAGAGAAAAACTAAAACGCAGCAGTTCTATCGGTAGCATTAAATAGTTGAATGGATGCAGCATATACGTGAAGAACGATGAATCTATCGATCTTGTAAGACTTCTTTGCCTCTTATCCGCTCCATTGATGCGCTAGAGCCATTCATAATAGCGATCCTCTAATTATTTAGAGCAGCGTATAAAATAAAGTTGCCAGGCTATCGATAAAATGATCCCGTGGCCTGACAATTGAACTTCACCGTGTTACGCGCAATAAATAGAAGGAGAGAAAAAAATGTCACGGCAGAAATAATTTCATCAGGGTTACGGGAAATTGCTCGTGCTTGGCCATCACCGGCTTCGCATTCGATTATCGATTTCTGATAGCCGCAGCTGCACTTTTCCTTCGTCAGAACAAAACGGAATCTTAAAAAGAGAAAGGAGAAGCTAGAAAAAGGGGAAGAAAGAAGAAACAAGCGTGGAACGAAAGAAGAAAGCGGCGGAAGAAAAGGAAAAATAAGACGTAGGAATGTTTCCAGTGAACAAAGCGAAAGGAGCAAAAAAATGTATATGGCTGTAACGACGCGGCGTGCCACAAAAGGACGAGAAAGAAGCTTCGACAATGGCGTAGCAGAGTCCAACTGGTGAAAAAGAAGCAAAAAGACGAAGTTAAGAGGAACCTGAAGGACATAGAAAGAAGAAAGGTGGAAAGAAAGAAGCGCAGAGTAGTGGTGAAAAAGAGAAGACGAAGAAAGAGAAAGAAGGGAGGAAAAGAGGAAGGGAAAAAGGAGAAAAGAAATTGGTCGGCTTGGCTGGACCGCAAAAGGGTGAAGAGTCTGCTGACCCTGAACTATAAATGCAACGGGTTCTTTCTGCAAGCTGTTTCGAGGCGCATAGCTAGCAACACGCATACCGAGGGAGCCGTGTAATCGCGCTGTGCCGCGCCGACACGTACTTACGCCCGGGAAGAAGCGATCACGTGGATATTCGTTCGCGACTTGCGTGAAGCTTCCAACAGTTAGCCTACTCTTTGCTCTTGTTTCGTTGGCAGCTGCCGGTTCGGTGACTCGTGTTGACACCGCGCGTGCACCAACATCGTCGAACGTTGGAGAACGGCCAACGCAAGGCGCCAACATATTCCCGTTTTGCCTAACGGTCCGCGATACAACGATGCAACCCGCCACTACAGCTTTCGCATCTTTTCTTTCGTAAGATTACACGCGCTGCGTCCTAAAGATTTATCGATAAGAGCAAGATTTATGGCTATAATCCTTCGAAATATGTACAGTGAGTCGCGCGAATACTCATCCACCTTGTCCTCGACTTTCACGACGCGTTACTCTTGCCACTTGGACGATCCTTCACTGTCGATCGTTTAGTTTTCTATTCTTCGACCAAAGTCCAAGCTAAAATTCTCGTAACGGATGAGTACACGCGCGATAGGAAACCGTTGCGCGGCGAAATGTCGCTAGGAAACGACGTTGATTTGGCCACTCAGTGGTGATATTACATGGAACGTCGGGCAAATTGTTAAGCGCTCTCGACGCTTCAGTAATAGCGTTATAATTGCCGTTATATTACTACCATTATCGTGCATCACCGTCATGCTTCGCGTCGTGATTGCACAACGCATCTGACGTAACAGGGCGATCATGACGTAACGAGACGTTGACGCAACGCTTCCTCGGCGAACGCGTGTGTAAGTATGGACTTTGTGTGTTCGCGAGAGTATCAACGAGGAAAAAGTTGTCGTGGAACGACACGACCAGAGAAACGACTTTATCGATCGTTCGAGTTCCGAAGGATCGAGCTGTTACGTCCTAGACTCGACTGGATTCCTTCAGGCTTGTTGTCCCTGTGGCTCTCCACTTTCCACTTTCGACTTACCAATTACCAGACGTTTTATCGATTCGAATAAACGAATTGGCCAAACCGAAACGGAGTCGACTACGTGCAGATCGGATTTGTTTGATCGGTAAGGCGTGGCACGCGCAATGAATCGCCAACAGGGAACAATTAATCACCCAATTACGAGGCCAGGCATCGGATATCGTTTCGGGGAACAACTGCTTTGTTCGTTGAAGACGATCGATGGCGAACTTGCGTCTATTTCGCCTGCTCCTCCATCATCGACGGACGATATTTTCTTTGTTACATCATGGCGATCCGTAGCGTGGCAACCAAAATATTCACATCCTTTACATTCGTTTCTATGCTTTGTAATTTAATTTATACGAAGCGTGGATCGATGCAAACATATCCAAAGAACGAGGATCCGCAGCAATCTGTGATGGAATTTGATTGCGAATTCCTATTCGTTTATGGGAAACTTAAAAATCCGTTGCAAAACTCGACGAATGTGCTGATCTAAGGAAAACTATTGTACGTGCGGATTACACGATTCTCTACTCGAATTTCGGGTCTCGATAGAACCTCGCATAACGACGCTTCAACCGATCGTTGTTCTTGCAGCAGGACTGGGAGCTGACCAAGGGCTCGGTGCCCTGGGCAAGCGCTGTCAGGCGATGGGCAGAAATGCAGGATGGCCAGAGAATCCTGTTAACCACGCCGAGCGTACTAGTTGGCTTCAGGGTCGAGGTTTATCGGGCCGAGGGCACTACGCAATGGTACACCGCTGTCATCGTTGGTTACAACGAGTCCACCAAGGTAGCGTCCTCTTTTTTCCACGTACACTAGGTCACGAAAGTATCTGAACGCTTGCCTTGAAAAACATTTACCTTCGTATTACACGTGTTATATTTGTGTAACGTAAATTGTTGCTTGTGTATAAATGTTTAGACATTTTAACGTTTCATTGGCATTCGAGTACTTTCGTAAGAATTAAAAGGAAGACAAAAAAATTCATGAATCCGATCGTTTGATCGACGATAGTTACGAACAGAGAATCAGAAGATCGTAGAGACTTTCACTTTCCGAAACAGTTCTCCATTAGGTTTTACGCAAGATTCGTTACGATCGATTCGCTAGACTCGTTGACGGGAATAGTTACATTGATACGGTTCAACGAGACGATAGTCCATCGACTGGAACAACCTTTGACACTTAAATTGACAAATACGGTTTGCTCGGGGACATATATTACTCGATTTCTGCTGTTCCACTCAAACACCCGCAAGAACCGTAAATTGCTTGTGAGAAGGATTTATCACTGTTGGAAACTAGTCTAATGTCTCGATCTATAGATCGAGTGGACGCGAAAATGAAAGACGCTTTCGCATCGTTGATTCCTTTCCGAAGGAATTCCCAGCTCGATGTTTATTTGAGACCTCGCGGGCCATAGCATCCATCGATCAATGGCAATTGTCTATAATAAATCGTCTCTCGTATATTTAGCACAGTTAATATACGATGATATTTGTTTTAAGATTCGAGGAACAGTTTCGAGCAGCGTAATAAATCCAAAATGTCAGAATAAGAAATTACGATTGATTTCTGTTTTTATTGCTTATTCATGGCTCTGCGATGCAATTTTTAGGATTTGACTGTCACCGATGACACGGTTCTCGAGGATCACAACGAGGACCCTAGTTTAGTACAAATGCGGCTGATTGGCGATGGAGGTGAGTCCACGAATAATAGTCGCTAGAAATAATCTCACGGAATCGAGTGTTTCCGATAGAGGGATAAACCAACGTTTCCATGTCGTTTTTCTTTTTAACGAAATAAACTTGTTACCTTTTAATGAAATAGAACTGAATCCTTTAAGAGGTGGCTGTAAGAGATGAACGTTTTTCCTTTCTTTCTTTTTTTTTTTTTACGAAGCGAATATTACTTTTTTAGAAGAGAGAAAAAAAGAGATAGAACATCGTGTCAATTTTAGCTCGTTCCTTTTTCTGCAGTCGTCGAGAGCATCATGAGAGGCGAGGTCGTCGGCATGACACCGAGGAGGTCGAGGTCATCGACTGCTCTGACGCACGCGCTTGTTGTGGTGAGTGAAATTCAATTCCGTTCTATTATTAAATCGCTATGTAGTTTACGATAATATAAACGGCAAGAGCAATGTGTCATACCACATTTTCCATTTTTCTCGCTTCTCTCTCGAATTTATTTATTAAGTCGAAACGTCAGGATTGATATATATTATCGTCGTTCTTTCGTAACGCAGTTGTACGAAATATTCGATTCTTGTACATAAGAGAGGCAACGCTTTTGTACAGTTTCTTTTTTTTTTTATTGTTAACGTAATCGTTGCTTTCGAATCGACACGTACTGTTAGTTTATTTGTACGATACCATCTTCAAAGTGGAAATCTAAAAATCAATTATTTTATGATACTTTACGATAATTCGTATATTTAACGTACATTTAAAGTTTTACAATTGCATGACAATTATTTGTTGGCGTACAGCGCTGTAGAGAAATGAGTTGCCACTTTGAAGCAGATGGTATAGAAAGATTTTCAAAGACAACATGAGAAACGGACCCACTCCGGTCACTCGTTACCTGATTAGTATCGTTATCTTGATTAATACCTGTTCAAGATCGTGACGTGTTCGCAAGTTCCCCCGATCAGGCGACTGATTGTTTCGAGTCACGAATTGAACAGCGCGATAACCTCCTCGAAGTAAACATGTAACTTCTGCAAAGATAGCTCCCCTCTGGTCGATCGACATGACTCAAATAAATTTTCTTCCGACGATAGAGAGGCAACTTATGTCTCCAAAGGAAACACGTTCCTTCGGCTGACGAACGTTCGTTTCGTTTAAATTCATTCTCCCAATTATTTGCAAAAAAAAAGAGAGAAATACACGAAACAAAGTTGGCACGTAGAAAAGGATAAAAATCGTTCGACGAGTAAACAAGCTTGTCGCGTATTGGCTCGAAAATTCTTTCGTCCTTGAATACCACTTTCGCATCTACGAGATAATGAGCAATGTAACTTCCAACCTATCGTACCGCGTGTTATCACCTTATCGCTCGTTACCGTGACATCGTTACCGTGAGATTTCTTAATTTTTCCACCGTCATTAAATATATATATATATATATATCGACCAGTGGCAGATAAAACGCGAATCGTGGCAAACCGCAAGGTTTGAAAAGATATAATAGTACCGCTATATATCGCCGAAATATGCGGGTGTTCGCGAAAGTATTCGAATACTTGCAGAAGCAGTTTAAGAATATATTACCTGTCCCGCGTGAAACATTTTGAAACAAGGTTTCTATGCTTATACAATTTGGAACAAACCTGAAAGTGCATGTACGTAGAAGTTGCAAGATATTTGTTTGAACAGCGCAAAACGTATATCGTTGTATACATTCGTGTTCCTATGAACACAGGCAAAGTGTTTAAGTTTCGAGTACATTTGTGGGTCATTATATAGGTAAAGAAAGGAAGGAAGAAAAAATAGACATAAAAAGCGGAAAATATTTGGCGAAAGCACGTGATTCTGTGTACGAACCGACTGCTTCCCTTTAATGCGGGAAATCAATAAAGTCGTGTTTGCGGCACCCTCGAGCTTTCAGGAATCGGGAATAGAGTCCGTTGCTACCTTGGCGGCCGACTTCCGTTCGTCGTGAACGTGGTTGCCCCACCTTCTTCGTGTTCTCTTCGCTCGATTTCCTGGCGAGACGGCAATCGAACATACCAGACGGTCCCTTCGAAAGGACAATCTCCGTCACCGTGCATTCTCGATTCACCCCTGCCCTTCCCTTTTCTTTTTTCAACGACGTTATTCGTCTTCAACGAACTTCATTTCGTTACACGGTGTATCACGACAGTTTTAGAATCTGAGAATAGCTATACCGATTATGAAATATTTATCGCAAATATATTTACTATGAATAGAGTCTTAAAGATAGAGTCACGTTAAATATCAAGAGTTATTAATATAAGGAATAATTATAGTGGTCTTAAATAATTTCATGACCTCAATGAGGTACGTTTGCAATGAATATTTATATAAGTAACTTCTATATATAATTTCAGACTTCGACAACATAATCGGAATATTGTTTCGATGCTAATCAAGTTTTAATATCTTTTTATATAAACTGTATATTCGGAACAGGCCTCTATAAATGTCTTCTCATAAACCAATCCTACATCCAATAAAGTAGTTTCTTGGCAAAATAGATCGTCCCTTTTCCCGATGAACGTTACTGGTAAATTAAGAATTCGACGAAATCTCCGAAGCAACCTAATCACATCGGTAATTGAACGAGAAACTAGATCAACCGAAGCTGAAAACGGTAGGTTCGTAAACGGCAATCAGAAGTTGCTTTTCAGAGTTGCTCGGTGTCTCAATCGAGGTAAAGCCGAAGCGTTAACCCTGGTTGCTCGGCGCGATGACTTTCCACGATCCGGAATTTTCTATCGTTAGCGAGTAATTCTGTGAAAGTTTCAAATTCGATGTCACCGGAGTTGCCAGCGTCTATAGAAAGAGATATTCGATCTTTGAAATTTCTTCCTACCTCGCGAGAGAAAAACTTCTTACGGAGAAGTCCGAATTCTCTGTATCCATCGACCTAACAATCTCGTTAATGCGAGAGGAATCTCTCCCTCTCCTCTCCTTCGATCCCTCTTTTGCCAACTGGCTGTTCCATAAATCATTTCTGCGAAATCTATTCCAGCTCCGCGATTATATCAACCGTTTGCCCCGACCCGCATGAAATTACTTCTAAAATCTAACCCGCAAGAATTATTTATTGTACTTTCATTCGCGACGTTTCACATGCAAATCTATTTCAGCTCTATCATAGGTGGAATTTTATAAGTGGAAAGTTAGCAATAAACTTTATTGTATAACAGTTGTTAATGTTTCCATTCCACTGTACGGTGGTAATTTAATTAAGTGACACGTAATATTCAAATAGAGTCCATGTAACGATTGATTTTAATTTCGCTTAACGAAGGAATTTCGCGAATACAGAAATAATATTAATTATAACGCGAATGAAATAATGTAGATATCGTGCGTTCCACGTGAATTCTCACTGACTTCTATTTTATCAAATCGTTGGATCAGTAGATCAGAAAAAATGCGCTAATCTTTAATGGATCGCGTTTCAACTCGCGTGATATATCAGCGAATTCTGATAACAAAGATTATCGATTTAAAAGACGAAATAATTAACAAGCAGAATATTACGAAGGAAAAATTATGAAAGAAAACAGGCTCCAGTTGTATTTTCCTCGTGTTTTCGAATTTCTTTGAAACTCGTATATGTAGTTTCTGAGAAGATCGCGACGTAACAGTTTCTGCGGTCCCGTTGTGAGACTGGAATCCGTCGAGTGTAGAAGCTGGTTCGAAGGCTGCGTGCAAAGTTGGCGGAATTCGTGACTCGCAGGATACTTTGGGTCGACAGCCCTAAGTCAGGAAGTTCCGAGCTGGCTTATACGAGTTCGAAAACTCGCCGAAAGGGATTAAGCTAGCGACTGCTTGCTCGTAATGGAACTTGCTCTCCAGTTTCGAGACGCTTCTTGGAAATAGCCATTAGAGCCACTTTAAAGATTGCACTGTGAACGAACTCTTGCCTTTCGAACGTTCCACGGGAATTCCTCCTTTTTTGCCCGGCTTATACGAACACTTTGCTCCGCGAAACGTTCATTCATATTTCGTCGTATCGCTTCGAAGAAACTGCGAGATAAAGCGGAGACTTTATAAAAAGGATTATCCGCGAGACGAAGAAATCGTCGACCGATCGAATTTTTACAGGGAAACCTGACTGTACTTTCCACCTGTGAAAAATTCAAACGATAAAAACATCCTCTATGAGATATTTTTAAAACACTGACGTATTACCTTCCATTTAATCGCTCGTTTATCTTTGATAATGATTGAAAATCAGATATAAAAGCGTAATTACGGTTAGTCATAAGCCACTTTACCAAATCTATTTTCTGAAAGAAAAATCGGATAATTAATTTTGGCTTATCGATACTGATTCGATTATCCAAAAATGAATCGATCAAATCGAAGAATCAAAGAGAATAAATCAACAGCTTTTTATTCTTCGTTGAAATGTCCGTGATTGAAATTCGTCTAAGAAGGTTTATATTTTGTTCATTTTCACCGACGCGTAACGGTGCAATCTCCCCTCGCACTTTCGTCTTCCGTTTCCCGATCCGCTATGGGATCTCCCAACAATATCGAGTCCCGCGAAGGAATTCGGTCTACACCAACTCACGCGTTCCTATACGTGAGAAAAGGGATGGGGGAGATTGGTAGTTCCCCCACGGCATCCCGTTCCTCGTGTTTCTCATTAAATCCACGAACAGCTTCTTTAAAAGGGGTCTTGGAGTCGTCAATTAAATGCCTTCTTCGCTAGCGAGGGGAAACTGCTGCCGAAAGCCCTACGAGTCACCGACTTTACCTGCTCCTCTATCGAGTATAAGATATAAATTATGTATAGGGTGTAAAGACAAAAGAGACTGGATCGAGAAGAATAGAAGATAAGTAAGGTCAGACGAAGACGACTTACATTTCGAGTTCGTTAGCTCGGCTAACGATTCGACACGGGCCAATATTTTTTCCTCCACTCATGCGAAAAGCATCGATTCGCCGGCAGCTCAATTAACAATCCAAACGAATGCCAACACCAAACCAGACATCGCAACGGTCGAAACTCGAAATACCCTCGGTGGACAGACCGATTCATCCGAATGTAAATATCGGGCAAACACCCTAGCGAGAGAGAGCAAGGGGGTTGGCCGGCGGCCAATCTCCCTCCTCCGAACTTTGCTCAAGTTCACCTGGTATGTTGAACTCGTAAACTTCCTCTTGTTTCCACCTTGCTTTTTCACCCTTCTTTTTCCTTTCTCCGCCCCCGTCTTCAGAAGCTCTTCTACCATTTTCATCGGCCTCGTCTCATCTTTATATCTGGCTGGGGTATCTAGCCGCTTTAAAGAGTCGTTCAGCCAATAGGGGTGGTTGGCCGAGTCTGCACCAGCGGCTCAAAGAAAACGACCGAGCCTCGTGGCACGTGGGAGGACAGAGGTGGAGGGGTTGGTCGGCGAGGTGGAGCGAGACCGACGCCCCTGGGGGTCGAAGTGGGATACCGATGGAAAGAAGAGAGACGGTCGAGCGGTTGCTGGATCCGAATGAAACGGAAGGGGATGAGCATCAAGGGAGGGGAGAATGCAGGCCTAGGGGTTAGAGTGGCAGAAAGAGAAACGTGCAGAGTGGCAAGGGTCGCCAGAGTATGGAGAGAACGGGGTGGAAGTCGAGCTCTGAAGCTGCGAACCCAGAATGGGAATCGGCACTCGAGAATGGCAAAAGGGGGTGCGTAGCGTGGAAAGTAGGTGGGGCACGGTATGGCTGGCTGGATGGGGTTGGGGCGGCGGTCGGTAGCTGTATTGATTCTCAGGCAGGTCAGGCTGGTGGGGGTCTACGATGGTGGGGGTGGCTGGTGGTTGGCGCGAAACACATCCCTGCCGCCCGGCCAGAGCTAACGCAAAACATCAGCCTACAAATTGGTGAATTTCGTTCCCCGACTGTCTGGAATTCCGACAACTTTGCGCCCTTTCTAGGCTTAAACCTCACCACGACGCGGCGTCCTCTGGCTCGCGTTCCTCGAAATTCGGCCGCCTTCTCTCGGTCGACCGTGCGAATTCCTCTTTCACTCTTGTTTTATTCTGTTTACGTTCGAACGTTGGGAGATTCAGAAATACACTTACGTAATCGCATTCGACCAGACATCGACGAAATACGCGAACGAAGCAGTGTAGGGGTTATGAATCGTTAACGAGCCTGTTCGGATACCAGCCAGCTTTCCCATTTATTCCGTATCGACGGAAATACTTCCGCTTAGCAATAGCGCGTTAGCGGCGAGAGCGGATTCGGCGGTGGATCGTGTATCGATTCGTCCGATCCGAGGACGAGACGGCCGACATTTTTAAACGAGTCAGTGGATTATCGTTTCCAAGCGAAATCGAATATGTGCATATGTCGCGCTCCTCTCGTCCTGGAATTCCTCGATTCGATCAAACGCTCCACGTCGCTTCGCTTCTTTTGTGCGCGACTCAATTTCGCGGTAATTAAATTTGCATCGGAAGTTTCATGAAAGTTTAATCGCCAGGGTCCTGGGCGAAAAGTCGACTGACCTCTACAAAGATCGAATTATTACGCTGACGAAAAAAAGAGAAAAAGAGAAAAAAAAAAGGAAAAGAGGAAATAGAGAAAAGAAGAAATGGAATTCGTTAAATTTGCCGATATAGAAGCGAAAAAAAGAGGCATCGGGCGGACATGCTCGTTAGAAAATAGCACGTAAATTAATTGCGATACCGCATTCGACCGCACTTTCTCTCTCCCTTCCTCTCTACCACGGGTACGCGTTCGCGAACAAATTATTCAGCTTGAAGTATTTCAGAGAATTTCGTTTCCGCGCCCCGTGAATTATCCAGCGATTATATTTACGTTCCCGAAAGCTTATCATTTTCCACGCGTCCCTAATGAACAGTTTTCCATTAAACGAAATGGCGCCTTTGATTCGACGCGAATAAATAGATCTCTGGAATTTCGGTAATAAATCGTCACTGGATATTTTACTCGAACGAAATCCTTATACTATACTGCACGACTGATCGGTACGGAAACGACGTTCCTCCCCTTCCGGTAAGAGTTATTTGCAAAGAGCGGAGGCCGGTATCGTAGGGCTTAGGATCATTTATTCCGCAGCATCTCGCGATAGATGGGGTTGACCCTGGCAATTTCTCCTTGAATCTCTCGTGGCGGAGGGTTGTTTGTGGCCCCTCCCTCGCGCCGACTCTCTCAATATTGTTAACGCGCAGAGGGTTCAATCGCACGTGCACGTTCCACATCGATGTGCCTCGTACAGCAGCCTAGGCTGGTTGTGTGGGTAACGTGCACTCATACACAGGCAAGTACGTAGGTAGCATTGGCTGGCGCCAGAAGGCCTTCATCGCCCGTTCCACCTGTTTGTGCTGGAGTTTTCCCCGCTTAGAAACTTTCAGTTCCCAACAACAAAGTTCCCGGCTGGTCGAACTACTCCCGAATGACGTGCCGGATCGATACTTTGTAAGCCTCATAAATAAAGCCGCCACGCTCCGTGACTTGTTCGCCCTACCTTCCGCGTTTCATCGTCTATGCATAGCGGTCTATCCTCGTGCATGGCCGATCGTTCAACGCGTCGTTTTATTTATACACTTGGAACCCGAAGTTTTATCAATCGAATGGAATCGAGTCCACCGGCAGAGAAAGAAGGAAAGAGAGAGAGAGAGAGAGAGAGAGAGAGAGAGAGAGAGAAAGGGTGGGAGAGTATAAGACGTATATACATACATTTGAAATGCAGAATTCGAGCCAAAGAAATTTAGATACTCGGAATGATCGAGGATTTGGCGAAAAGAGCAGGGCACACGCTCCTGAACCCTATCGATTGCCAATAAATTCCGCGTAGCCGTAACCAGTAAAGCGTAAAGGTAGCCATTTCGTTCACGGTTGGCCAAGTCACAATGGGTTTCCGCGTACAATCTCGGCTTCTGTTCACGTACACGGTATAGTGAAATTAACGGAGATACTCTCACACAGCGTAGACCCGACACGAGACGCACTCGTTGGAGCCCGACCGATGCGAACTTGCTCTAGATACCGTCGATCCGTGAGATCGCGCCGAGCCAAGCACAAAAGATTCCGCTGGCTTTTCTCTCTTTCCTTGTGGCGTCGTTTCTCGAGCGAGGAACGCGCCAGCGCTCGATAAATCTTCCGACCAATTCGATTGCGAGCGAGGCATTATGCAAACGATCGTGACGATGCGTTTCCTCGCTACGGGAAATTGTACTGTCAAATGGTTTGCTGTTCGATCCAAAGTTTCATGACATAACGATCGCTCTGCTTTATGTCGAGGTAATTCGAGTCTCTAAAAGCTGATACATACGCTTGAAATTCATTTACCAAACGTCTCTCGTAAAGCCAGAAATCGGAGAGACTGTACTTGGTTATAGGAGGCTGAAACTGGGCTGGTGGAAAGAGAAAGCTATAATGGAAGATAGGAGACCGAGAAAAGAGGAAGAGGAAAAGGCCGAGAGTTTATCGGGTATGCATCAACGAGCCACGTTCGCAATATTATCGTCGGTCGCGTGACGCTCCCGGTTTTCGAAGGCGGCTGCTCGTTGCCTAGGGTCTCGAGATGGGGGTCGTAGCAACGGAACGGAATGGAACGGAACGGGATGGAACGGATAAGGGAGAGAAGGGTGGTGAGGGAGGAGGTAGTAGGATCGGAAGGTTGGACCGGGAGAGTGAAACGGTAAAGAGGGGAAAGAGGGGAAAGGTGGTCCGGCAAGGAAAGCAAGGGAACGCGAGGAGGGAGTGGCGGCGGATCGGGTGATCGGGCGTCGGTGTGTCGTAGGCCGGGAGCGGAGACAGTGAGCGGGAGCGGGCGTCGGAGCCGTGGGCAGAGACGCGTAGTGGGGGAGAGAGGATTCCACGAAGCTCGCGGAGCACCAGTAGACGGCAGCACTGCGGGCCGCGCGTATCGCAGTTCGTGTCTGATCGTCTGCGCGCTTTTGTCTCTACACTTGTCGACTTGCCGTCGTCGTCTCGAGGGTGAACGTGCCCCCACCCTCGCGGCTTATCCCACCCCAAAGATTTTCTATTATTGCCGTCGTGTCGTATCGGCGCGTACGGGTAGTGACGCTTTCGTGCCGGCGCTTTATCCGTTGGTTCCGTGCTTTTTCCCTGGTTCCCGACTATGATCCAGCCGGAAATAGGAAGTGTTTGTTAATCGCTGATTCGGAAACACGAGGAGAGTGCGCAATAAACCACAGGAGAAAACCGATCGAGAGAGTTGCATTCAGGAATAGATTGATAATTAGATAGAGATAGATAGATAGATAGAGAGAGAGAGAGAGAGAGAGAGAGTGAGAGAGAGAGAGAGAGAGAAAGAGAGGAAAGGAAGAAAGAGGTGATACTGCGAAAGACCGTCGGAGGCTCTCTGGTTCGGGAAGAAGATTAACGATTGACGCGGTGTCGCGATTCGCGATCGCCTTGCCGTGAAGTTTGCTACGCGTCCTTGGCACGCGAACGTCGTGTCTAGAGTCGGCTGAAAATTCCACCGGCTCTCGGTTCGTTGGACGAATGATGGGCGGGGGCTGAAGTTTATCGGAGACAAGGATTTTGTTTGAGCACCCCGGTTTAACCTGACTGCCGGCCGCTCTTCCCTTGTCTAGTTTGACACAGTTGTGTTGTTTGAAGCGCGTCTACGAGATAAGAACCAGCCATATTTGACGCGGATGCTCTCACGTTATTCTCTGGAATTCAAAGTTATTCGGCTCGTGTTCGAAAACGGTGGTGTGTAATGTATATGTGCTTTCGAATCGCGATAAATCCGTTCGCGAAGACGCGCGTGAAAGAAATTGTGATTTACGCGATAGATGCGAGTTGCGAGTGAAATGCGCCTCGAATTGGCAACATTCCCAGACGCAGTGCTCCCTAACGATGCCGCCGCGTTTCTAACCGACTACGATACGCCGTCCGAACGTTTTAAACGGAATTTACCAATTATTTCGAGCTCGATCTTCCGAGCATCCCAGAGCTAAACGCGTCGCGCGGAATCGTCAAATATTTCGAAAATATTTCGATCCTCTCTCGTGAAGTATCACAGTGTCGTCGCATCGCAGCCAAACGGATCGAGAGATCCTATCGATATGTGAGGCTCGTAACCAGAATCGATTCGATCGATGTCGACAAGTACCCGCTTCGAAGGCCGAGTGAACCGAGGGAATGATTGTCACAGTGAAGATACACGTCGCATTTTGAGCGTGCAGGATTTTAACGTTTAGAATCGTGATACAGCCGGTGGTGTATATATACATATATATATGTATATAGATATATATGTATATGTATATGCACGTATACGATACATGTATATCGGTTTCTCGTGGCGCGTGACGCGCGATTTTTAATTCTAACCCCGGCGCTCGATGAATGATTGTGTGCTGTGTCAAGTAAAGTGAAAGTCAAACGCAACGGACGGCCATTTTTCATGGATAAACGTGCAGCTCGGTGACCGGCTCGAACTGGTTTCAATTCCACGGCTCCAGCGCCACGAGACGTAAGTGTTCCAACGCTAAAGATCCACTCTGATTGCCACCTCCGCCTTTAATGGCGGAGTTAATACGATTTCCTTATCAACCCGCGAAGAAAATAGAACGTGATTCAGTGGTTCTACAGCATTATACGTGTTAACCCGACACTCGAAGCGTTTCACGCAAACCTTCCATTTTTCATCTTCGAAATTTCCATTATAGCTGTACGCGTTATAGTACATTTACCATAACTATAAATCGAGTTTCGTCGCGATAATATTTACTTCGTTGTATCAGGAATATTAAAAGGTAGTTTGCAGCGTTCGATTCCATGCACGTTGCGGATATTAAACAACGTAAACTCGTAATTTGTCGCTCGTGCGTTTCCTTCAAAGCAGAGTGTAGATGGTCACTAGTTCGAATTTACAGCTTTGTGCCTCGAATTCTCCGGAAACTGCTGTTCTCGTTAAATCTCAAAGCGATCTCAATCGCTTTGAATTTTAATCCCCTGTATCTATTTGTTTTAACGCCATTAAATTTAGGAGGATAAACAACGACGCGGACGGTCCAATTTTTCAGAAGGCACCGAAAATATACGCGAGAAAGAACAAAGGCCCTTGACTCTCGGCGAATTCGATTATTGCTCCTACGTTTTTTCCGCCAGTTCTTCTTTCATTTGCGCGTACACGCATAACGTGATTAACGTGTCCGGTAAGTGACAGAACGCAAAGCGCAACCAGGAGAGAGCAAAATTCGTTAACTATCGAAACTTCCTTTCGTTTATATGGCGAGGAAATACTCTTAGAAGAAAGTATAGACACTTTTCTCGTAACTTTCGAAAGGAACGACTTTGAAATTCTGTCGACTGTGTACTTGAGATACGGCAGACACTTAGCGTGTCTTTGGATAATGTATGCGAACTTATAAGCTGGTAAAACTCATGGAAACCGATGTCATTCAAGAACGACGCTTTTGCATCGATTCGAACAGAATTGCGCAAATGCTTGTTGACTAATCCTTTTGCAAGCCCGAGCTAGCTCTATTTATGATAATTTTTGAAGTGAGGTTATCTTTTATCAGGTTGAATTAACACGTCCACTGAGTACCAGGCGAATTCTTTTTGGTTATGTTTACAGCGCCAACTTCGGAGCGCTCTATTAAAAATCAAAAAATTTTATAATACCCGGGCAAGCACTATAAAATTATTTGTTAAGTGCAACATTGTAGGTTATGAAAATGAATTAACCGGACGAGTCCAAAGATATAAACCGGATAGTAATTGGTGAAACGAATGAGAAAATGTTCGATATGACACACATGTACCCACATGAAAGTCCTAATCAAAATGTCCTAACCACAAACCTGACACGAAAGAGTTTCGGCGACAAAGAGGCTCTAATTGAAAGGAGATATACAGAGCGAAATAGGATCGATTTGAGGGAAAAATTCGAGAGCCCTTTCCTTTATTCACGCGTGTAGAAACTTTTGAGCGATGGTGTACGCGAGATCCTTTATGTACGCGTGTAGAAAAGAGAGTGAAACAGAGCGAGCAAAGAGGAGCGCGGATACGGCAAGAGAAGGAAGAAAAGCAAGAGACGGTGGCAGAAGGGAAAAGGGTGGGTGTATGGGTGGACGAGCGAGCCTGCAGAGAAAGAGAGACGAATGGAAGGGAAAATGAATTCTCGTTGGCAGTCAGATAACCCGGTACGATCGATCGGAATATCTGCCGGTCCGTTGGCGTTACACACACCGCTTACATAGAAACGCGCTTATATATAGAACATCGGCCATGTGCCGAGAGACGAGCGCCGCGCGCATACGTAGATACTCGTACATATGTACGAATGTCTACATAAACGCGTCTGCGACTCTTTGCGAACGACGGGAACGCGTGTACTATGCATGAATGCGTATACAGGGTGGCTCGATTTAACCGCGCTACCACTTTTCAAAGAACCGCCGTGAAACGTAACTTTTTCGCCAGCACTTGCTGAATTAGCTTTTTTCTTCTCTCCTCTTCTCATTCTTTTTCTCTTTTTTTCTATGTATGTTTTTTATGCTGTTCAGCTCGTATTTTTCAAGAGTCCTGGGCCAACGGTGGGGAAACAAGCTTCTAGATTTAAAATTGCAGATCTTAAAAATAGATAATCAACCCACCATGTTTTGTAAAGAGAAAAACAACCGTGTCTCTAACTTGGATATTACGACGATCGATGTTTTTTTAAATATTCAATGAAATATGTTTAGCACCAAGATCAAATAGGAAGGGAATTTTGTTTATGTAGAATCGATCGTCAGTATTTTAAGGCTGAATATTGCTTTCCTGTAAAACACAAAAATATCATTTCTCCATATTTTTCTTTCATGGTCGTCGTGTAAGTTGGTTATAGATCCTTATCAAAAGGAGCAACAGAAGTGTAAAATATTTATCAATAGATTCGTTCAAAATTTAGTTGTGAGCGCAATCTTTCAAGAAGGCAAGAAGATTACTCTTTCATCGGTAGGTAGCGTGTAACTATTTATTTATTATTATTTCAGCGAAAAATTCTGAATTAATAATGGTTTCTAAGATGACTGCTGTTTTGTCGTCTCTCGAAATCACTCCGCTTTGCTACGAATAGCAACGTTCAGTCATATTTAATCGGCCGCTATTGCATATCTGACAGTCGTATTCCCAGATTCCTCTTTCAGACATCGGCTGCCCGACAATTATTCATAAACGTAAAATTTGTCTCTGAGGGTAAATTTATGAGAAGTTAGACTATCCGCCAAGTCAGAGGTCAATCGATCGACTAAATGGCTGAACGAATAGATCGAAGCAGAGAGGAAGTATTCGAGGAATTAGCGAGCAAATATTCGCACGTTGCTCGTTCGTCTGGAAACTTTGAGCGAACCAAAATTCTCAACGATCCAATCGAGCAAGGCTGGGATAGCGGTGTGCTAATGGGCGTGAATACGCGGCTGTTATCAGTCGTTGTCACTTATCACGCGTCAAGGTACGCGAATCGAACAGACGGATCCCTCCTGACTGTCAATACCTCGCCGAGATACTTGACTTGTATGTGAGTCAAGTATGCGCATAGATAAAACGAGTCACGTCGACCGTATCTCTCTTACAGCGGTTGCTGTCGCATGTCAAAGTCGCGTAAACGATACGCCCTGTTACGTGAATTCGTTCACGATCGCATAATGCTTTCTTCAATGGCGACTGTCTTTCATATTCCCTATCTACCACCGTTTTAGATTGGTTCGATGTCTTTGGTACCTTCCAATGAACTGGCAAGCTTTCTCGCAGAAAGGCGAAATATAAACACCTGAGAGAACACATTATTGGTGAATCGTGCGCAAGGTAACGAAGGAAAATGCGAGGAAAAGATTAAAAAAGCCGAGGAAATTGATCGAGATTTGTGGACGGGATAAAATGGCGAATATACTGCGAACGAAGGGGGGTCGACAGCATGGGTGGACCAGTTTACAGGCAGGAAAGAGCAACCGGTATCCAGAGAACCGGTTGGCCACGATAGTAGGCGGTAAAAATCGGTAAACAAGCGAGCTGGCTAGCTTTATCGCGCCACCCTTCGTGTCTGCATACGTTATCGATCAAAAGTTTGGCTATAGTCTTGGTGTATCGTGAAACGAAGCAAAACTGAAATACGAACGTTTTCCGAGTTTGAGTTTTCGTAGAAGAAGAGATTCATAACAATATAAAAGATGTTCGATAGATCGTAAAAGTCTTTTCTCGCAAATTGAACTCTTACGTTATCGAAGCTGGTCCGTACTATTCGTTAGTTGGGTCGATATTCTCGGCTGGCTACGCCAATGCATATTTGCGCGCTGATCTTTTCCAGTTACATAGGTAACCACTTAAGCAGCGCCAGACTGTTCCCTGCACACGCACACATACGTACGTCCGATCGTCGCACACACAGCTTCGACTTTCCGTGTCGCCATTAATTAGATTAGCATATGCCGGAAAAAGGTGCTATCCGCCTATATCCGCCTGCGGCAACGATATCACTAGCAACAGCGGAGGTTGCTCGGTGCGTTAATGGCATTATGGGATCATCCGTGAGGCGACCGTAACGCTCTGCCCAGACTGCATATCCTTCGACCACTACACGACCCTGTTACAGTAATTGCGCGATGCCCCTACCATACGTTTATCGTTATCGGATATCTAAACGTGTCCACGAACGCGCTTCACCGTCTTTTAAATTTTGCAGACGATCGCTTTTACGAGAAATTCAACGCGAAGCTCCTACGTATCGTGGAAATTTATTTATCGGAAGAAAGCTTTGGTTATTTGCTGCTATCAGAATACGGTTACTTGTATTTTCACTATCATCGTGATAAGAGGTAAATCGTAATTAAACACTCGGGCGTCCCATGCTAAAAGCTGCGTATAAATCGTGCTCCTGAGCCAGTGATACAGGCTCTTATGGATATTCGTCGGCTTCGTCGGTGGAATCGATTAGGTTGCTCGCGTGCGAATAACGAGCGAGTCGATACGATCTTCGGTCGGCGTATTTCTAACGAGTCTCGCCGCGACGAAACATTAATAATTCGGTCGTGCGAGATTCCTCGGTCGGCCCACTTATTCCGCATTCCTGGTGCAGATATCGGAGGAAGCCGAAGCTACGCCACTGGCGCAGCAACAGCGACACAAAGCCCGGAGCGACGGCGCAAACTATTTATTTCATGAGCTTCCCCCGTGTAGACGACCGCCTCCCCTTTTAATGCTTGCCTGTGTGTACACGAGTTGTAGATCAGCCGGCCGTGACTACATAAGGGGAAGCGGTCGGTATGTGAGGAAGGTACATACATACACACGAGACTACATAAGGGCCACATAATGTGCGTGGCCATGTGCATCCGGCGGAATGCGACGGCCTAGGTGAAATGCCTGGTCCCGTGCCAGAGACTTTAACCTCGATTCACAATAAAACAGGCTGGAGTCTTCTTTTCTGGCACTCAGACTAGAGGAGGTCGCGACCTGTCCCCTCACTTTTTCAACCGCGTTACCAGAGGAACCAAGTTGCACGAGAAAAAAGGATTATAAGGCACAAGTCCTTTCTAGTACTGGCGAATATTTTGTTATTCGTTTGTCGTGTGTTTGCGAGCATGTTGCTGAAATATACAGTTGGTCGTAAAAGTGTTCAAACACGTTGCATATTTAGATTTACGTTTTACTCGAAATTGTGAAACGGCATAATCGATGTTAGCGAGATCGTCGAATGGTCGTAAAATTCGGAAACTGGGGAATTTCGCGGAACTACGAATGCTCTTCGGACGTTTAAACTCGTATCAGATCGATGGATAACTTCCGATGGAATCCGACAGAATGCACGTCGTTCGAAACTCCGCTTAGTTTATTCGCTGTTCAGAGCGTCTTATCGGGTGTATCTCTTCGGAGGCAATTCCCCATCACCTTTTCGTATATTCATGACCGATACTGGCTTTTAATTTCTCTCGAGGCGTCTCCACCACTCTTGCAGCTTGTTCCTCAAGAATATTCACCGACCGATAATCCAGCCGCGTATCCTTTCCACGCTCGTAAATTCGCCTACGTCTCGCCTTCTTTCGTGTTTCCTTCTTCGCACAGCGTACCCGGTGGCCCCTTTACACCGCCATTGTATAGCGTGACCCAAACAAACGAGGCTTCTATAAATTCACGAATCTTTACCATTGTTTGGCCAAAATAATACCAAAGTTCATACTACGCGAGCGTCGAGATTTTATTTGAAATAATTACAATGACTTTCGAGTAGTTTGATATTTCGGTGTTGTACAGGGTGCCCCGAACAATCAAAATTTCTTCTATGAATATTATTCGTTCGACGAAAATTAGTCTGCGTACGTTTATACGAGTTCATATTTCCATGAACACAGTAGGCAGACTAAATAATATTTTATTAATACACAGATTAAATAATATTTGTTATGATTTATAATAAGTAATAAATATCGCACTTTGAATATTTCGTGACCATTTGAGCTATTTTATAATACTGTGCGTCTGTAAATTTCCCGTAAACGCGTAAAAGTCTATGGTGTTTTAATAATAAAATTAACACTGTGCAGCTATTTGCATTCTACCCGGATCACCCAGTATACGGAACAGCGTGGCGGCGTTTATCTCTAGTGCCGTCCACGCTGTCGCGTTTATCTACGGTAATAAATGCGCCAGTTGAACAAAGACGCGGACCGCCTGCACCCCGTTTATTCGCAACCCTGTCCAAGTTAGCCTTCGAGTGCCGTCGCGTGACTTTACGAGTGACAACAAAGGGGCCAGACTGACGTTACTATCATACATCCGTAGGGAAATACAGACGTAATAAAGAAGTCAAGTGTTCTCGAACCGTACTTTCGTTTTTAGCGTTATTTTAGAAACTGCCTGGCAAAAGTAAACCTATTTCGCTTGTATTTCAGCCGCGACCTGGAAGAAGACCCCGAGGACGTCCAGGAAACGCCGCACAACTGCAAACTACTCCTAGGATACAGAGCCCAATCTCGCAGCATCTGGAAAAAGGTAAGAACGCTGATTACATTGTCGTATACGCTCTAATTATCTATCTGCGTCTGCGTCAATTGTTACAAGTACAGTGAAATCTCTATATTCGCGAACATAGATCACGTAGCTTATATATCGATCGGTCAAAAAATACTGATGAAAATATCCGATGATAAAGTCGTTAGAAGGATCATTTGCTACCGGTGATGCTGGTTTTTCTGCAGCGCTCATATAATTTTCAGAATTGAGAATCCTCGATTGGAAGCTTCCCATTCAATTTTTCAGAACCACGGTTTAAATAGGTGAAACTGATTCTGAACTTAGGGTAGGTAAAACCGCGAATACGGAGGTTTTACTGTATACCGAACCCTTGTTCGGTGTATGTCAACCCTTTCATATTTATATTAAAAAAGAGTCTAACTTCTCCGTTGGACTCGAGTCGCCGCATAAAAATTCCAACGTGATGTACCACGCAATAATTCCGCTTTGGCGACCGGAGAAAAGGCAAATATTTCATCGCCAGGCAAATATTTCATCTGCGAACAATCAGTAGGAGAAAAGAATAATAGAGCAAAACCTCGTTCTAACGCGTGGGCTATATCTATCCTACGGTTGATGAAGAGAGGTCGGATAGGGTCGTACCTAATAGGGCACGACCGAGCGAGCCACTCAAAGGTCGGACAAGAAGGTTTCCGACGATAGGATCGAGCATTGGGCTCATTGATTAAACCAGTGTGAGAAAAGGAGAAAAAGAGAGAGAGAGAGAGAGGCGAACCCATGTGGAATTAGGGCCGCCTTAAAGTGCATCGTCTCTCTAGGGACAGAGACTGCGCTGTAGAGGACAGGGTATAGAAAAAGAGCAGGCTGTGAAAGGGAAAGAAGAAGTTAAGGGCGGAGCGGAAGAAGAGGGGTAAAAAAGAAAGCTTGGGTGGGAAGGATGGAAAAGATATCTGGGTAGGCAGGGAGGCGCGCCAAGGGGAATAAATGATTCGAAGAACCAAGAAGAACCGGTCCACAAACAAAAGACTCGTTGCCTGGTCTGGTTGAATCTCTTCTGGTTTTAAGGGGCGAGAGGAGATGGAAAGAATCGTAGCTCGTACGAGGGATTTCACGCAGGAAGGAAGTGCTGACTCTGAAGCGAAAGAGGGTGCTGATGTTGATGGAACTGCGGGATTTTCAAGCTTTGTCCGAAAACGAACACTCGACGTCAGAGTTATCGGATTGGTCGCGACGATATAACGACGATTGTAATTTTTCGTAGAAATTTTACGATAGCTTTTTTCAGGATTTGAATGATTTTTTAAATAAAATTCCTGGATGAGAATGGAACATCAATCGGGTAATTATTGAAATGAAACCGAGAAATTGACAGAAAGTAGAGTTGAAATCAATCTGGTTGCCCGTATATTCTGACTCTGGTAAATTAATTTTATCTGCCCGGAGAAATCCAATCACGCATCGAATTATTTCAATTTCTAAATATCTGACTAATTTTAGACGTTGCCAATGAATTAAACTCGATTCATGCCTAAATACCGAAGTATTTACTTTCGAATTCTCGGTCGTTCGGCGAGCGCCTGAATAATTGAGACGCTGCCCCGTATTGGAAATGTCAAATTTTAACTAGCAAGTCACATTCGCGGAGAGAAATTTCAACTATAATCCGATTTTCTACGTTGCATTGCGCTTCAATTACGGAATCGGTATATTCATCGGCGACAGTTGGTTCTCTACAATGGCATTTGCTCTAGGAAATTAACGAAAGACCGCGTGATTCGATAGAGAGAAACTATTCTTGGCATGCTTTGGCAAGCCTGCTATTCGCAAATTTTATTTCCAGACCCGTTCTCGTTCGATAGTCCCTTAATTGACAAAATTATTTCATTAATTCGCCAATTATTCCACGCCAGAATCGTATCGGCCATTGGCCACTCGAGGCGATTCGGCAATCAGTTTTACTCTAGTCGATTAATTCTCTGCTATTCTGCGCTTGGTCGTTAAGTTTCTTTGCTATAAATATAAATAAATACACGTTATATCAACGATATCGAGCGTGACTTTCGCTAATTCGCTGTTTCCATCAAGAAATTATAATTCTTCTCGTAGCTTCAGTAGGTTGAAAAAAGAAATTCAGTAGCTTGGAGTTTCTTTTTTAAGTGATAAATTCTCAGCAGAAATTAGTAATAAATATTAACATTCATACGCTAGTAATTAACAATGGTATGCCATTAGCATTTGTCACGTCGTTAACAGAACACGTTTTCCGATTTCGTGTTGATCAGAGGGAAGTGGATAGCTGTCGTCGAGTTAGAAATCGTGAGTGCGTCACTCTTCTTTTCTTTTCTCTGCACAGGCAGCAGGAAGTCGAAAGAGAAGCGAGTGCATCGCAAAAGTCCCCTTACGTCATCGGACAGATATAGCCGTCGCGATTGCTTCTCTATTTCTCGTTTCATCCTCGTTTCCTGCATGTCCACTCGAGCCTCTAGAGCCTAGAGTCTAGACCTAGAGTCTAGAGTATGCATACTTGGCCGTGCGCAAGATCGCCTGTAAACCTCTCGAAAGCGTAAAGCATCGATGCGAAAAGTTGGTCGCGTGTTCCACAATTCCGTTCTGTGGGATTCCCTGTGATTTTTCAATTTCTCCGCGGAGAAAGATTAATAGCACGACAATGGAGATATATTAGACACGTGCGTTTTATCGAATGTAGAATCTGCGTTCGATCGAAAGTTGGAGATTACGTAGAGTGGGTCACGAAAGTATTCGAACACTCGTAGAACCTTTTTATAGATTATTATGTGTGTTACATGAAACGGGTCTGAAAATGTATGCAATCGCTCATACATCTAAAAATCATTAAGATACGTAAACGTTTAATTAGATATTATTAGTAGGTCTGAAAATTTGGCGAGATCAGCTTTGGCGCTAATTATATGTTTGAGATTGCTATTCTAATTTTTTATTAAATATATTCCGACACAGACGTGTGTCTATATCAAATTATACCAACGTACGATAATCGTGTCTCGTTAGAATGCTAACTAAATTTTGGAGAAGTTTCGTATACGATGCATAATACGTTTATAAAAATATTTTCCTCAATCACTGGACGTTTAGACGCGTTCGCGATCGATCGAAAGCTCGCGATTACGTATTCTCCGAAGGAGAAAAGAGAAAACCACGCGGAGAACGATAATTCTCGGTGTTCTAGAGAAATAGAAAACATCCGAAGGAAGATCCGGAGCATCGGTTTCGATTCTGCCGCCGCGTGGAAAGCAAAGAAATTTATGCGATCGTTCTGGGAACTTATCCAGTGTTTCACGAGCAAAGATTCAAAGCCACGATCTTTCTTTCTGCGAGGTACGAGGTAGAGGCACGCGCTAATAAAGTAACGAGGGCTCCTTTGAAGTGGGGCCTGCGTCGCTGTAATTCCTCGCTTCGTCTCGACCAACTTCTCTTTTCTCCCCTTTTTCTCCCTCCGCCTCCCTCCGAAAATAAACGCATCGCATAAAACGCGAACCGGATGACACGTTGCTGAAAATACAACTACGAGACACTGTCAGCTCTCTCTCTCTCTCTGCATCGGGCGATGATACTTCGTAGTAATAGCGAGCAAAAACCGGGGGTGGAATGGAATTCTTCTCTATTTCGGCCCGAGGAAAATCCACGTCGCGTAAATATTTTAGAAGAGAAACTCAAAAGAAAATGGAGGAAAGAAGAGTAGATACATGCTACGTGAAAATATCATGCGTTAATTAGCGAAACGTGTGTCGCTGAAAATTTTATCTGTGAAAGTTTCAATATCAGGATAAAAAACATTATGTATATTGAGATGGTAAAAATACGATACAACGCGATGGAATATAATTCAAAGGCTGTACTATTCTAAATTCCAGGCATTCCCTATTTCAGAATCTCTTTCACTGTATTCGAGCAAACTCCGCATAGCCTGTATACAGTCTCGAAACTTTGGATAGTCGTGCCAGCCTCAAGTTGCTCGGCCGGTTCACGTATCTCTGACACTTGAAACTCAGTTACTCGATAGAAACAATCGTCAAAAATTCCCGTTCCCACATTACCGATAATTAAAAAATAATTCGTAGTTTCTTCTTTCTAATTAGCAGAACACGGGGAATTTAATATTTCAACAGCGCATGCATAACAAAGGCAAGTTCCGTAGTAAAAATACCGTGACACATTAATCATAGAATTCCCAACGATTCTAACAAGTTCAGAAATTAATTTCGCTCGTTACGGAAATACTTTTCGTTTGATCGACGATCGTTTGCGCAAAATGCGGTGAATGCAGTTCCATTAAAAAAAAGAAAAAAGAAATGGGTGCAAGTTTAGTAAAAAATATACATGGAGCGAGGAGATTGTACGAGAATGAGATTGATAGCAGTGGTTACTGGTTGTAATACGTACGACTTGCTTGGCAGCTTACCAATCCTGGTTGCAAAGACGTCGACACTTGTTTTTTCTACTTTCTTTCCTCGTCTGCCAACTTCTCAAAGTCGAGTCGCTCGTCCGACAGTCCTCGCTCGAGCAAGAAGAAACGTCGCTCTATAAGTCTTCAAAGAGCAAACCGTGAGAAAGGTGGGCCACTCCTGGGAACATAGTAAATCGAGATTTATTGAGAATCGAACGAGCGAAAGACGTGTTCGTTAGAGACGACTCCCTCTACGGTTACGAGATCGTGAAACGTATTCGAATCGGTGATTTCCTTCTTCTATCGATACAAAAGTAGCGAGAGAATCCGATTAATGAACGACTGTGACGTATAGAGGAGGCTCGCAGAGGTGTTTCGTCGCTCGTAAATACCATCTATGAATGTATTATGTTCGTTATACGAAATTACATGGATTTATTATATATATTTTGCAATTTTATCACGAACTTTTACTTTTGAAATTCACCACGAAATTACCACTTGACAGTTTTCCATGGTAAATGTTCAAATATTTCCACGAGACAGATTTCTCTGAGCTGTTCATCATTCTGATTGCACAACCCTTCATTTCCCTTGATTTCAAAATCTGGCTATTATAATATACGAGAACGCGTTAAGACGATCGCAGGCAGATTTTCAATTACTCGTCGACCGGTGGAGTAATCGTTTGAAAGTTTAGGAGAACGATGTAGGTACAGTTGCAACGAGGACACACTGCAAACGGCAGATTAAAGTATCGTTGAACAGCACGTGGGCGGTCTGTCGTATTCCCGTAGTATATGCATTTAACATTAGGCGCGCGGCGTATGCACGAATTGCAAGCTAGTCGAACCACATGTCGACAAGGCCGCATCTGGCGGCCAATGAACGGCGTGTAGCCTGTAAATGGCCTGGAAAAAGCTGGTATCACTGTCTGGTCGAAATACCTCACGTTTCCGACCCGATACTAACCAGCCTAATTAGCCACCAGACTACGCATCCCCGGATTCCCAAATGTGTCCTATTCATTCAACGATAAAGCGAATAGAATATGAAACATAAATTGCGTTCCATAATTGAAGAGTTTGCAACGATAAGGGAGCAGCTTCGATATTTCATATTCGAAAGATTTGCATTGAAAAGCGCGAAAGTTTATTACTGCGCACGTTAGTCGGCTATGAATTTATGATGCGTTTGAAAAAGTGATTCGATTTTGATTGATTTCGAATTGGTTTCTTCTTTCTTTCTCCTTTTTTTCCTTTTTCCTTCTTTCGAATTACTGGAAAATGGAAATTACAAGTTTCAATTGTCACGAGGAGTTCTCGCATAAAATCTCGCATTGAAAGAGAAAAAAGAAGAGAACAAAAAACGTTTGTCCGGAGATTGAGGTGAAAAAATGGATCGTTCGGTTTTTCGCGTTTTAATTCACCGTTCCGAAGCGGAAAATCGCTGGGCGACGAGGCTGCGCGTAGGAAACGTCGTTCGACGAATGCATAATTTCGAGATCGATATCGGCTGTGTTGGCATACGCGTTCACGTATGCGCAGTTGCGCAACACCACGGGCAGCCATGGAACAGCAGGGGAAAGGGAGAGAGAGGTTTTGCATCGCTTGACCCGAATGGACACAGATCGCACATCGTCACACAGTATACGAAACGAGCCACGACTTTTGAATGAATCCACAGTCACCTACTAGGTGACTCATCCATCGTCGATCGTGTTGTTCGTGTGTGACGATCCATCGCGCATGCGCATGACACCTTCTCCTTCCTGGCTATGTTGTATTAGGTCGTGACATATGGAATGTTCGATCTCCTTTCTCAGAATAGACGTGTCTTTATTTTTCATCAGAGTATTTATTTTTCATTCATCCGTAGCCTTGCGATCTTTCGAAAATTATTTTCAAAAGATCTCGTTCTCTCGAAGTCGAGTTCTTTAATTCTTCGATTTTAAATACAAGTAAATACGTATTAGAGTTATTTGTGCAGAATCATCAAGCTTGGTTCACACTAGCGGTAACAATACGCCCAGATCACGTCAAGTCAGCAAAATCGCTGACACGTAATCCAGTGAGAGCATTCAGAGTAGGCGGTTCGATCGAGTTTCCTAGCGACCGAGATCCCGCTCAATTGTCGAAAAGGAACATGCAGCGTTTAATTGAATTTGTACGAAATTACAGCGAACTACTACGTGATTTCAGTTACAAACATTTTTATACGTATGCTTGGAAAACGACATCGTTTCTCCTTCAGCGAATAGGAACGAAAGAGACTGCGACGAGATTTGATTGTTTCTGATCGTCTAGTGTGAATACCTTGGCAAAATTCTACATTCTACATTCTTGTGTGATCTGACCGTATCTTTGACTAGTTTGGCTAGTGTGAGTCGTTGCTAAATTTAGACTCATGAAGGCAAATGACTAATTTCATGTGTATTCATTGTAGCACATTGGGGGTTCATGGATATTCATTGTTGCAAATAGAACGTTGCAGGCCTTGCAATGCTATTTTCGACAAAAGATAAATGAAAGCAAGAAGCATAAATCGACGTTTCAATATAAATCGGACTGCAGGCACGCAACATACTCTTTGATATAATCTAGTTAAAGGATCTGAAATTTCATATGTTGTAACCTAATCTAATATCTTGAATTACTTCGTTTAATTTATGTAGAAGTACGTAATGTCTTCCTTTGATCGTTTAAAACAGTTAACACAATCGTCAGAGCACCCGAGTTATCTGGAAATCGAAATTCTTCTTGCGATCGTTAAAACAATTAACACAATGGCTAGAAACTGCAAGTTATCGAGGAAGCGGAATTGCAACAACCAATAAACAATTCTGGACAGGTTTTATTTGATCTGGATAGGTTTGGTTGGCGCGAGCCGTAATTTTCATCGAGCAACCAATCCCGCGGCTGTTAAATTAAAAGCCTGAATTTAATGATGCGGCCGAGTATTGATTTGCAAGGTGAATGCGCACAACGCTATTTACACGTCCCATTCGCAGTCTCCCACCATTTTTTTCGCCCGACGACGCGCACGAGATTAATTCATCGATCGGCCGGAAATTCTTTTTCCCGCGGATGTCGCGCATCCGATGCAATGTTCCCCGAGGAAATTTCATTACCGGCTATACCAGAAGAAATTTCTTCTGCTCGACTCCGCGCGCGTTTCTGCCGATAATTTCACGCCTGTGGAATCCGCGCGTGCACGATGCTACACGCGATAAATTTTTTACGTCGCTGCGCGTATGTACCGCACGTTCCCTCTTCCGTCGGAATATCCCGCCACATGAAATCTAATTTGTTTGCACGATGAAAAAGAGAAATAATAGATAGGGCAAAAGGGAAAAAATACGTTTCGCGTTTTATCTGGAAAAAGAGAAAAGAATCTAAAAATTGCGGAATTTCCTATTTATTTTATTTAGAGAACAAAGTCCCATTAAACGTACAAGAAGTTTGAAATACAACATGTGCGTTGGGAAAAAGCTTATAAACGCAGAGACACGTAGTTTGTGAATGGAAATTCGAAATCGATGGGATCATCTAATGTTAGATGGAAGATGGTAAATTGCTTCGTATCCAACTATGGAGAAGGAAGTTTAACTTTGATTTGCTTTGCAGATCGACGAACTATCAAATCTATCGATAATTGTAGGAAATCTACCGTGAGAGTAGATAATTAGAATTCCATCGAATTAATCGTTTATTATACCTCGAATATCGACAATTTTCTTAATTTGAACGTAAAAACTTCTTTTATGTAATCGTATCGAATCCCAGTCCGTTAAGTGGCAGATAAAATAAATAAACTGTTGCAATTGTTGTCTTTGCTCGAACTTTTCGAAACAAGAAAATTATCAGGGGATGCCAGTACGGCAATAAACACACAGTGGTTGCGAATTTGTACACAGGTGGATGGCGATCTCGAGGCAATTAGGAGGCTATATCCATTTCAGTTTGAGCTTGACTCGCCCGTTTCACCCACTAGTTGCAGAACTCGGATAATTATTGTTGCCAACTAACTTTTGGTTTGCTCGTTCGTACTCTGCTCCTCCACCGCCACGTACGTACTACCAGCAGCTGGAATTCCCTTGAACTCACAGGTCGCGTGAAATATCGTGTTTTTGCTTCCTCTCAAACGCTTTTTCCTTCCTCTCATTCTCCGTGCTACCAATAACGTACTTCTTTATTCTTTACGTTAAATAATATCGCGAGTCTGACGTTCTTTCTCGTTTATCGATTACCAAATGTATCCAAAGATTAATTGCCTTTCCGGTCCTTTGGTTCGGTTGCAAGCAGTTTTCCACGGATGGTCATCGATCTTCCTGATTTTACGAGCCGTCGCGAGATCTCCTTGGTCTTTGAAACCGCTGCTTTTAAGGGATCGTAAAGAGCCTCGGGTATTCTATCCTCTTTGACTCGGTTGGTCGAGCTTTTCTGCCAGGGAATTTTATCGCCAACGATCAGGGAGCACCTTCGCCTTACGAATATTGATGACGTCGACGGCTTGAGACCGTTCCAGTAAGAACCAACCGGGGATAAGGCTCAGGCTGGTTCACATTTCACTGCTGAATCGATGAGCTTCTTCCCGCTATTTCTTCTTTTAACCCGTATCACACAGCACCGTGTCACAATCCTGCCTTTTATCAGCGTTACCACTCGAGATTTGGCCAGTGAATTTGCCGACGAGAATATTCGGCTGAATTATTTTATTTACATTCGGACGTTGTTGCACGATCGAACTAATTATTAGTATCGTAGAACCTGCGTTGGATTCCGACTATCCGTGAACTACGATCGAACGTAATTTCGGTTTGCACGAACGCGTATTTATTAATTGATAAATTATCGTACAAGTGTGTCTAGAGTTCTATCGTTGTTCGTACGTACGTGCCTGAAAAAACGATTCGAAGTTTCGTTTCGAGGAAAGGAGAAAATTTTACGGACGAGAAGAAAGTATTTTCGCCACGAGCGCTTCGCAGGTTACGACTTCTCGATCCCGAGGGCACGTTAGTCCTCAGGGACATGAAGTGTTTGGGAGTAGTTACCGGAGCTCGATCCTCGCACGTCTCGCACAACTTTCGGGTGAACTTTGTCGAAGTAGTTTCTGTCATCGTTCGAAGATCTTGGAATGTGCAGCTCGAACACTTGCACGCCCTTTGCGAAGCGTTCTTGCCTGGCAATCACGTCGACTATCTACGAGACCAGCGATTCAGCATCTTTGAAAAATTTACGAAAATACCAAGCTTTTGATAATCGGTTTTTCAGTAATTGCAATAGAAATTGTCGTGGAAGTCGTAACGCGAGCAAGCTTTATAGAGATTTTCTTCGTTGGAGTTTTTACGCTCGAGTAATAACGTCCCTTTGAGATATCAGGTTTTCCAAGGAAGGAGCTCGAGTCTCGAAGCGATTGCAGTTTTCTCGAAGCAGAAATATCAGGCTCGTTAATAAGCTTCCCAGAGGGAAAGGAAAACGAGAAAGAAAGATGATTGGTCGCGGAAAGCTACAGGATGATAACCTGATCTTTCTGTCTTTTTTAAGTGGCATTACGACTTGCAAGACGAATGACGTAACGATCTGTCTTTCACACGAAAGATCGATCGGTGCAAAGCTTGGAAAGTACACGCTTCGCGAAACTGGCTTTTTTGAAAAACCGTTTCTTCGTACAACTATTCATCGAGTTTCCCACGTTAAGAAGTGGCATCGATTACTATGTCAGCAGAAATAAAGACGATAAAGTCCCAAGCAATAAGAAAGAATCTCGCTGCTACTCGATTTATATAAAGTACTCTAAATTACCGAATCAAGTTAGCCAATTAACGTGTCAAATCTCGACCTTTTAACGATTCGTATCGTACACATATATGAAAGGGAAAGTCATCAGCTTGAAAATTATACGATGCGATAACGCAAGTATGTATGGAAAATAAGGAAAGATTTGGACAATCGACGCATCGAAATCGAACATTTAACATGTTACAAATTAACGTAAAAATGCAGTATCCATTTATTTTTGAACCCGCAACAAGTCATCTGTTCCATATTCCATTTTATCCAACGAAAGAATTAGCAATGCAGTTAAAAGCTCGTGTTTATATCCCACAACACCTGAACGCATTGGAACGCAAATATCCATTTAAATGGCGTCTAGGTCGACCCTCGGTTCCTCTCTGTTTCCCTCGGTTTCCCCGATGATTGCATAATCGGTCGAACAAGCCAAAGGTCTCCGGGAGCAGCTGTTCGTCGTCGAATTCCAGTGCACACCTTCCGTCTGTGAGCGCGTTCGAGAGGGGTTGAGGTGCACGCAGGTGCAATCTGACGATGGCTGCGACGGGTAGCAGGTGGTGCATGGACAGATATCGATGAGTTCCCAACCGGAGATCTTTAGCGATTTCTTCATCCTTCGTGTCCTACGATCATCGAACGCGAGACACGACGGCCTTCCAACAGGCAGAAACCGCTTCCTTCCATCTTTTTACTTTTGCCATGCTCTCGTGTCTGTCGCGTGATTGCGAGTCGTTTAATCCGGCCGTAATACCGGATCAGGAATCGCATTAATTTTCCTTCCACCGCAATTTGCGAGTCTCGCTAATCTTTCTTCGAATGCAACCAGGTCCCACCCTGTTCCGACCGACACGTCCGTCGATCTGTTTCAATCAAGACACCATTTATCGCTGCGAGGCATTGTTAGCTTCACTCTGATAATTTCTAGTCTCCAAGGATTCGAACTTGATTTTCCAACGTAGACGTACTTGTTCTGCGGAGTTCCTCCAGGTTTTCTTTTTCATCCGCGGATTTTTATATCGAGAAACGCGCATATCGAATATCTCGAGTGTCCTTACGATGTTCAGTTGGCTAGACCATCTACCTTTCTACCGCGTCTTTCATTTATCCCGGTTACGTTTCTTGAATAATACGCCCGTGTTCACGCAGATTTTACACTTTATTTTGCTTCTGGCCTCTGATCCGACGACTGAAACATTCCGATTAGGATTTGATCGCGAGATAGAGGAAAAAGGCGCGAGATCGACGATTGGAAAAATCGATGGCCGCGATCGAATTGCAATTTGCACAGGTGGGCAATAGCCGATGGATGGTAGAGAAGAACAGCGATGGCGTGTCGAGGGTATAGGTTGGTGCACGGCACAAAACCGAAAGTGAGATTAGCTTCGTTCCGGCTGGCAGGCCGCCAACTTTTCCCCTGCTCGGTGCCGGTTTTATTGCGCTCACGCACGCACGCAGACACGCTGCGGATTTTGCGCGACCCGCTATTCCCGTACATCCGGGTCTTGCTCCGACGGATATATCGAAGCGAGACCCTCGCGTCGCATTATTCTTACAGATGGTCACATTTCGCCGCGGATTTATCGGCGTAACTGCGGACGCACGCGCGCCCGATTTTTCTCTCTCTGCGTCTGGTAATTGGACTCGCCAAACCGTCACTGATATAAGCCTTTCAACGACCATTTGGCTCTCGGTTTCCAAACTCCTCTCTCATTTCGGACGACGCATCTTTCTCGCCTGTAACTGTTTATTAAGAGAGCGAGAAGAGGAAACGCGAATTAGAGACACCCGAGACGCTTACTTGCTAAATCCGCTATCTCTAAGAAACAGAGAGTAAAGAAAATCGATGGAATTATCGATGAAGGTAATCGTCGATCACAGACGACTGTTTTGCCTCTAAAGTTTCAAACAGCGGGGTTAAAGGCTTTGCTCTGCGAACGTCGCTGTTATTTACTTGTTCGTTTAACTCTGTTCTCTTCGCATCTGAATCTTTGTTTCGTTACCAAACTTGTTACTATCATAGAAGAAGATTGAACAACACCGGCGGATGGAAACTGAGAGTAGTTTGGTGAAAATGATGGAACAAAGAAAGGGATGTAGGAAATGGAGGTACGGGAATATTTTAGTTCTGAACGTAAGGATTAGACAAGAATTGCGATGGAAAAAATGTTAAAAAGGCGCCAGATCCTTTCGTTGAAGAATCGTACGTTTCAATGGACTCGAAATATTTCGGTTCGCTATTCTCGGTTCAAAGTAGCGCCGGTCATTCGTCAAACGGAGACTGAGTTACAAAATCTCTCCTCGACGTTTCGTTGCATTCCACTCCTTTGAAATGCGTCCGTCTATTTCGGGAAAACGCTGAGAAAGACGAGTACGCGCACCGATGACTCGAGCAATCGGCTATTCAGCGGTCGCGTTCCCGGGAAACGGGATTCTCAGTGGAAAAGGAACAGGCGGAAAATACCGGGATCGTAGGAGAATTTTGCGCGTTCTCGTCGTTTAACGACTCCACTCGTCTCGTTCGGTCGGCGAGCCTTCTCTCTGCAAGTTCTCCGACCTCGTAAAACATCTTGCTTCACCGTGGCGCCGAAAGTAATTGCTACTGGCGTGAGTTTAATCTCTCGTATTCCTGATCTCGCGACCGAGAGGCATTTTAGCTCCGAATTGTAACTCGTCCAAACATCTTCTGCTAACTTCCATTCTATCGTTTGGATCGTTATTTCAGAGGAACGTGAAATTCCCATCAGTCGATCGTTTTCCCCATAATCTACGTTACATCTCGATTACGAGATTATTCGTGAAAATTTTCTCTTCTTTCTAAATGTTCGAAGATATTCGTTGCAAATCGTATATTTTGAACTTTCCGCTTTTGTTTCAAAAATATAAATCGACGGTACAGTGGGCAAGAAGTGGCGATGTTTTTACAGCAACGTGAAAAGCGGTTAATAGAGAAATAGAACTGGACAATCGAGCAACATAAGGGTTAATAAACGTGGAAAACGGTGGCGGTAACGGTGATCGGAGGCGAAACATGGGCAGCACACGATCGCAGCTCATTAAAGAGCGCATCGTCGGCCGGCTAAATGCATCTGCACGCGCGTCTCGCAGCTGCGCACGCTTTTGCGTGCATTATGCATGCACGCGTTGCCGGGCGACGATGCGAGCCAGGCACGCCCACCGTTTTCGCACTCGCATCAAACTACTGCTTATTTTTCTTTCCTTTTACCTTTCCCTTTCCTCTCTTTTTCCTCTTTTCTTCTCTTTTTTCTGCCCTTCTACCTGCACCCCACTTTTATTTTCCATTTGCCGAGCGTTTTTAACGTTCGTTCACCTTTGCGATAATTTTCATTCGAACAAGAAAGTATTTTCGCGTCGCTGAAGAGAGAATAACACTGTTCGAGAATAGGAGTAGCCTCGTTAATTAAGTTTCTTCTTCTCCGTCCTTTTTTTTTCTTCTTTTTTGTTTCATTTTTATTTCAATTCAGGCTGTTTCCGTTTCGCGATTCGGTTTCCATGGGAGCCCCGTTTCATTTCCGATCGTCCATCACAGCTCCATCGGGGGAAAAAAATATCTTTTCCATTTATATCGCTTCGTGAGATTTAGATTGTACCGAAACGGCCCGGACTCGAACGAAAAATGAAAACGGGGGAAAAAGTGAAATGCGAGGGAAGGAGGAAATACGCGTACAAGAACTATCAACGAACACACAGCGGAACGAACGACGAAAATATGCGATCTTGAATGAAAACTAGCCACGGATCCGGATCGAAGATTTTTATCAATTTTTACGTTCGTGGCTATTGGACCGCAGAAGTCGAATGAAAAAAAAAAAATAATAAATGAATCGAGGGAAAAATGTAACGAGTTTTATCCTTTTCTTTTTTCTGTTTGCTTGCTTTTGACGCGCCACAGAACGTAATGAGTACGACGAACAAAAGATCGATATTAATTTATTTGCTTCCGAATATGCGCGAGTCATGGGTTAAAATGGGTGCGCTATAAAATATGCCGGAAGTTGTTGCTGTACGAACGCGTATAATTAATTCATTATTCCTGCGATAATTTCACACAAGTTGCATTATTCTGGCCTGTCTAATTCGTCCCACGTACTCCGCTTCTCTCTTTCTCTTGGCACTGTTCGCGTTTAAAATTCTTTCCACGCAACGATAATTTTATCTAAAAGCAGGTAAATCCGTGGAACGATGATTTTCTTCCCCTTGAGATTGCTAAGAACGCGCGGATTAAATTCTGTCGCGTCGAATATAGATTCTCGCTATACAATACGCTATATTTAAGTACAGAAATTCTAAAAACAGAAAAGACCGAGGGATAAAGCCGTCCGAATATATTTCGCAGTCTCGACGATGTTACAACCTTCAAACAGCCCACGTCTACTCACAGTCTAAGGAACCCGTGTAGTTGGCTGAAAGAATTCAAGAATATAAGGAGACACGAGACAAAAAACAAAATTCCATTGTGTGGGATGTTTCTGCTCACCCACACGAGTACGCGACCTATCGACCAGTCTAGACAGAAAAGCTCGCGCAGGACGTAGAAAAGGCCTGTCCTAATTGTCGAGATCGGCGTGAGTCAGCCTATTGTTGTACGCTGTTCCTCGTGCAGAGACAGAGAATCCCTGCTAGCCATATAAATAAAGTATCGAGGCGAACGAGATGGATAGAGGAAGTTGCATGCAGAGATCCTTTGGTCGCCGAGAACTGAAAACTGCACGTAGGAAGTCAAGGATTGCAAGAGCTACATAATAAACTATGAATCAGTGAATTGTGGGTTGTAAACGGCGGTCGAGCATTCTGGTTGGCTTGGCCTTGGATTCTAGAAGCAGCACTCGTGGAATTTACTACTGGGGAAAGTCGCGATTTGCTTCGATAGAAGCACGTTGAGTAATAGTTGCGCCTTGTTTCCAATGCTTCCACGTATCTTTCTGATCGTTCAGAGAATAAAAGTTCAATTTTCTATCGTTAACCATTTCGCACTGATAATCGTAGAAAAATCTGATTTTATAGACTGTAGGTACGAACTTGTTGTATTTTTGCGACCACCGAACGATTGTGAAATTTATTTGTCGATAATTGTGGATTTTAATCGGCGAAATATAAGTATAGCAACACTTAGATTACACTTAGAATTGGTATCAAAATAGTTTCAGATTTATTTGATTTGTGATTCACGAGATATTCGTCGATACACATTTGCACGCTTCTCAGCACTCTCTTTGTCTCGGTATCTTCTTTACCACAAACCAACGGAACAGTTGTATTCTTCTGTTTTACTATATATATGTATTATTACTACGCGGCTAATTTAGCGTAGCACACAAAATTACACATGTCTCGATACTATTAACGCTTAGCGCGGGGAAAAGCAAAGCGCGAACAATGAGGTTTAAATTATACATTATCTGCTTACTCTCGGATGGCAAGTATCCGGCATCAATGAACAAAAGTGTTACAAACCGCTCATTGTTCGTTGAAGAAGATCAAGAAGCTATTCACGAAAGATGGCAAAGGAAGGTGGTTGTGCAACGGGTGCCGTTCGCACACAATTTCGCCTCGACACGCCAGTTAAATATGCATTTATCGCATCGGCCGTTGGGAAGAATAAATAATTCCTTGGGCGCAACAATACGAATTGTTCCATTGTGTGTAATTTCATTTATAAATTACAACCGGCGTTTCGAATTTTTCTCTTTCCACACGGCCAAACTCCGACCAGCCAACTCGTACATAGCCGACCAATTAATTAACTAATAACAGAATGCGTGGCGCATTGCTAGGAAATCAGAGAGCGTTTCCGCATTGTGTTCTGAAAATTAAAATATCGTAATTTCTGTCGGACCGGCATTACCGATATTAATTGCTTACTTTCCACCTCATTTTTCACTCGACCAAACGAAAGCTACGGTGAAAACACTTTATTTCATCGTTGCTTCGTTATGAATAGTCATTTACTTTCCAAATTTATCATAAATCGTGTAATTAATAATTACACCGCTGATGGCTATGCATTCGTCGTATCTCTACGAACCTGCTGAACAGTTGGAAACTTCTTTTTATTGGAAAACACGATGCGTCCAGTATATTGTATACAGCGGACACAAAGATCCGAAGCATTCCGTTCCAAAAACAAGAATGCGGCAGAATCGCGCAGAAGAACTAAAGAAATAGTCTCATGGAAGTTTCTCAGAGCCATTAAAGGCGCCGCCTCGTATTTACAAGGGTTCCTCTTTAAGGTAGCTACGGGATTGGGAAAACGGGTCGATAACGCCGTCTCGAAACAACCTCCCTCTTCCGGTAACCAACCCCTCGTGCATTGTAACTACCGCGCACAGCCTTGCCACGCGAGGCTACAAAGGAACGAAAAAGAGAGACAGAGAAAGAGAGAGAGAGCGAGAGAGAGAGGGGGAGAGAGAGAGCTTCGCCTCTGGGATAGAGAACTAGGGAAGGGGTAGAAGAGAGGGAGGATGCTCATTCAGAGAGAGGGCGACTGTGTTTATCGGAAGGGGTTGCTCGCGACCCCGCAAACATCCCCGAATGACGACGCTTCCCTCCGCACTTATATTTGCCAGGCGCTCGTGCGCGAATATCCAACTCGACGCTCGTAAATTGCGTCACGGCTCTTTGTCATTCTGATCAAATTTTCGGATGACGGAGACAGATTGGTAAATCCGTTTGTGGTGGTATTTTATACACATGGATTTAATAAACGATTCGCGTCACGATAGCGAAGCAATGATTCTTCAGCGGGTTTTCCCCTAGCGAAAATTCCAAGTGAAATATTGTAGAAAAGTTGTGGAAGATGCTATCTCCAATCGTAAGTCGTAGAACGATCGGATAAATGGAACTGGATATAGCGGCAAATATTTACAGCTGAACACGTTTCTCAAATGCGTAAACGTCCGTGGCTTAACCCTTTGCACTCCCGTGTCGGATGTGACTCGACATCAGTTTTTATCTCAGGAGCTCCTTTGTTGAGTTCCACTCGACATTCTTTCATGTCCACCTTTTTTTTTTGTGAAACGAAGAAAACGAGGGTTGCATGCTGGAAATTGTTTCAAGATATATCATGCATTTAAAAATTACAAAATACAATCAATAGCGTGAATAAAATTGGTATTTAAGTGAATTTATTTTTTAATTCATTTAAATTGTCTTATTTTTAGTTAAATTAAATTTCAAATAAAGCGCTTAAAAGCGTTGGGAGCTGCTGGTAACGAAATTGAAATAATATTCGCAGTGCAAAGGGCCAATAATCATTCAATAACTTCTGTAGTCGATACAAAAATATAAATAATCGATGCTCGATTGAAAAATATCACCAAAGGCATCTGGCTGCTTCCGCCTGCTCGATTCGCATGATTTCATCCTGGAACGTGTATCGCGAAGAACAATGGAAAGCTAGGAATATCTACAGCTATGCTATATAATTAGTCGAGTCTTCTCCGTTGCTTCTTTTTCTCCGATTAAGTTTGACCCTCTATCCTCTCACATATCGCGGTTTAGATCCCGGCTAACCTTTATAGAAGGAAACCGTTTTAGCCAGACTGAATTCGTGGCTTGGTCGTAGCAAAATTACGGTGTAAACGGCGAATTATCGAAGTCGCCGGTTCAGCGTCCGCGGTTGACCGCCAATCTCGCTTCGCTACTCCATCGTGCTCCAAATTCTGCAACTGGCTCAACTTATTTCCCCATAAATTGAATTTAATTCCTCCTTCTCTCCCTCCCCCTCTCTCTCTCTCTCTCTCTCTCTCTCTCTCTCTCTCTTTGCATCTAGCTGCATAGTTCGATCGCGCCTAATAGAGTTCCATTTCGCAATTCGGCCTTTTGGTCCCTCTAATTGTGAAAAGTAGCTTTGTCCGTACGCGTGCTTTGCGGCGAGGATCCAAGGACAAAGAGACGAGTGTCAAAGGGTGTACAGGAAATTGGCCAGTTACTAGTTGTAGACTATAGGCTTGCAATTTCGGATAGAAAGTTTTGAGTAGGTTAATTTTAGAAGTGGCTTTAAACCGAAATTTCGCGTCCGACAGGGAAATCAGATAATTTGACGTTTATAAAATGGCTTAAGGAAGCTGTCTTATCGATATGGAGCCATAAAATATAAGTCGGAGCGGCACGTTGAAACGCAAACAACTGACGAACAGGATCAACCTGTCGTGACACTTTCCACGGTGTGTCGAACATGTCTTTCCTTTACGGTCTGTGATTGTTTCTCTCGCTGTTTTCTCATCCTTTTCTTTCCTTTTCTGCTCAGCTTTGTTAAACCGACCGACTCCGCGTTCCACACGAGGTCCATGTCGAACAATGTTCAACAACTTTTACTTCATTATGACCGTGCAATCCGTCGGAATAGACTTTACCTTTTCCTGCCTCTGCGTGCATCGATAGCTTAACACATACGTCATCGCTGACCCGTGATATTTACCGGAAGCTTTCCCGATAATGTAACCAACTGGACACATTCTTCCTGTTTGATATTGAAATCGAATTGATAATGCTACGATTGTTGCTTTATCGCGATTCGATATAATGCAGTTGTTTTCCGAATATTTAACTTGTAGTTGAAAAGGTTAGAGGAGAAGTAAAAACGTAGAACATTTCAATCTCAATGTTGGCCGTTCCATATTTGCATTTCAGACTAGATTTTAAACCATGCAAATTTCGTCTCATTTCTTGAAAGCGATTTAATAAGCGATCGGCTTTGTACATTTGTGTTACGTGGCGTTAAATAGAAGGCAAGGATTCCTGTTATCGGAACAGGAGAGCGTCACCGATAAAAAGGGACAAAGTGGCACAGAATCTCCGTGAATATCGGCGCGGCACGCTCCGCAAACATTTGTCGCCGAACATTTTAACCAGTTCCTCTTTTTCTCTCACTTCTACAAATTCTCTGTGCCACGCGATGGATTCGTCCTTTTTCTCGTTCGAATACGCGGTCACGGAATTTAAAGCGGCACTTTTCATCAATTTTACCAGTTATATCTTGAAGTGGATAACGCTAGAAGCATACCGATCGAATGGTATTCTTTCGAGATCGTGTTTCGTTAAAACATACTTTGCCTTCCGACGATTCCTCTCGTTTTACAGTTTTTTCCCCCCTCGACTCGTTTCGTTTCTCCCGCTTGGCTGCTCTAGTGACCGCTCCTCCAGTCGTTTTTCTTCTTCGCCGGAGAAGAAAAACCGTGACAGTTGATTTATGAGCTACTTCTTGAATTACCAAGTTGAAATTTTCTCCTTGGCCTTGTTTGCCAACCCAAGAACGTCGCGCACTTTTGGCAGCTGGATTTTTACGTTTCGGACGTCCTGACAAATCTACAAACATCTTCCAATCTCTTCAGCGAGGGCAAAGGATCGAGACATTGGAAATTTGCGATGTTTCGCAATTTCCGTTCCAAGTTCTCCACTCGGATTGGCATTAATCTTCGCGTCGATAAATCATTCTCGTTTCAACACATAGAGAAACTGTTAACTTAACGCTACAAATAGTAACAGCAATAATAACGCGAAACGAATTTAAACGAAACCAAGTTTTTGCCATTCCTCGCGACACAATATCGTTAACGATCTACATAATTATTCGCTTCCGTTCGAGTCAGATAATTACACGCTTCATCTCCACGGTCTATTCCTATTTGTCCCTTTTTTTTCGTAGATACTCTCAACCAAAGGAAGTACACTATTAATTTATGACGTTCCTCCGTATAAAATCCGCCGAAAGGAAACCGGCAATCGAATCGTTGCAATCTGCACGATCAAAAGTTTCTATTCCAGTTTCGAGGAAAAATGTGCTAGATGGTCTCAGAAAGCGGCCCGAATCGAGTCACGGAGATCGATTTCCAAAGCATCGAGGCTCCGCTCAATGAGACGTGGCAGGAGAGCGAGGAGAACGTGAGAGAACCCTGGCACGATATTGCAGCTGCAACAGCGGCGGCAACCGGTTTGATAATGACGTGTTGAACGAGTAAACGAGATAGGCCCGAGAATGCCGACTCGTCGAGGGGGAGACGGTGTTCCACGGAGTTGGAACGATACCGCGAAGAAAGACAGGAAAAAACCAGCAGAGAGAGGAAAGAGAGAGGAGAGGCTGGCTGGCGCACGGCAAAAAAACAGACTCCGTGGTCTCCGGCAGCGCATATTGAGCGTCACGACCGTTAAACCCGAGCCATCCCCGGTTGTTTCCCGTTCCTGCGGAGGAAGGAACGAGGGTCGCTTGACCGTCTATGTGCGTCTCTTTCTTTTCTCTATATACGCCTATCTGTCCTTGTCCAGCAGCATCGCGAGGACACATGGGCTTTTTTTGCCCGCAAAAAATCAGTTGCTTCTCGTCCACTCGTCGCGAACATGAAATCCTATCCTATCGCCTCCGGTTTTTCGCTCGAGGTACGAATGTTTTTTCTATTCTTTCTTCGAATCCTCTTCAACGTTCGTATAAACACGATCGTGTCTTTTATGGATTAGTGCTTGTATTACAGCTTGTAATTTACGGTCCATTTCGCGCTAATGCTTGTTTCACGAAATCTACACGGTTTTACCAGTTCATTTAGTATTTTGGATCTCGAGAATATTTGGAGAAACGTCCTTCGTTCGTGACCCCTACGTGGCAATTTTTCATATTTATTTTCAGGCTAACTCTTTCTGTTTAGCGAACGTATTAATATCGTGACATTTAGCTGCTTTGAAACGTGGCGTTGATTTTTATATCAGTCATCCGCGTTCTTAGCGAAACTATATTACCAACTATAAATTATTCTGTATCCAATTACGTCCCCGTTATGTTACTTCCAACACAGAAAGAAACGAATCGCTAGGAAATGTCGCTATGTTTTCCACGCCTCCCACACTGAGAAACATCAAGATATTTAACCTGCGTGACTGCGAAATTCACGATTTTACTATCGCGCGAAGACGTAGACATCCAAAGTTGAAACGCGCGCCAAGTTTCAAATCGACGATTCGGCGGTGAAAAATAGCGGTAAATAGGGAGCGGAGACGCGACAGGTGTTTAAACATCTGGAGCTCCACGCCTTTGAAACTCTTACTTATTCAAGTATTCGTGGTATTCGAGCGGCCTGATCAAGCAAACGTTATTTCCAACGAATCCTTGACCGCTTTCGCGTAAGACTGAGCCATGTTTGTACAATTTTCGATACTTTCTCAATTTTCATTTCACCCGAGCGAATAATTATCGGGCAAAATTGTATCGAGGTTGTTCGTTGTCAGGCGCATTTTCCCCTGTAAACCGTTTGTACATGCATCGTTTGAAAAATTGCTCCAAGCAACTTTCGCTCGAGTTAATTAGAACTTTGAAAGCACACAAACGACTTTAGTAACAATTTCATTAAAAGTTTCCAAACTTTCCGGCTATCGACCGTCCTTTTGAGAGGATCGTTCCGCGAAAAATCTCTTAAAGCCCCGCTAGACTTTTATTAGTTTTCTTTTTGGTTATCGATTCCAGTTATTTTTCCGACAAAAGTTCCTGCCGTGGAAATCACGACCGAATTATACAAGCAATTTCGACCAAGTTTCCTTTTGCTGTGTCTTATTACGAACACCTACGATGTTAATAGCGTGACTCACGGTCAACCTTGAACAAATTATTCCTTGCGTAACACCTAGCGCAAATTACCACGCGATAACAGCTCCGCATATCAATTCGCCTAATTGCTTCGCTTTAAACTCCGCACCGATGTCAATTACCTGGAAAACATCGAGCTGAAAATTCATTAAGCAACCTGCATACGTAGACTACAGAGGAAAACAGGTTAAATCGCGTTTCCTTATATAATAGACCAGAGTATTATATTCACCTATATACCGTAGGAAAATTTTAAGAAAATTCCTCGGATTTCGCGGTCGAATGTGAGAAAAGTAAAAGCCGCAATTTCCGAATGGCTGTGCGAGGGGGACTAAAAGAGAAAGGAGCAGGATAGTAGAGGGTATTCACGATGAAACGATTCGCGGAGGCCTTGAAGACTGTGGAACACCGGTTCGCTCGCAAATGGTTTCCTGGCGTTCTCAAAAGAAGCACCTGGCGACGTGCTTTCGTATCGGACTTCTTCCAAAGGAGGAGAAAAAATTGAGCAGAATTTTTTAACCGGCCACTTTCACTCATAATTGCCCGACCAATGTCTCTTCTCTCTTCTACGTTGCGGCAAAAATATTTTAATTTATATTCCGACACCTCTATTGCGTCCTCTTAACGATCCGACTTTATAGATTTACAGTAAAAACTATTGACGCAACTATTCGCAGTTTACTTTTATACACCTTAACGAAAAGACTCGACGGAAAACGAGTTGACAGTGTACTTTGAATAAACATTAAACTTTAGCGATATAATCACGATGCTGGAGTCTCGTAACAGCGTTAATGGAATTTCGAAATGTTCAGTAGAATATACAGTAGAATACATTCGTAAAAGGTGCCTACAAGATTTCAAATATTTTCGTAAGCCTATAACGTATAATATTTCAATTTGACCACTGTTTTTTGGGCGTACGAGTAACAGCTGTGCTGAAAAGCCACCTATGGCAAGCGATGAAAGGGTTGATTCGTGACCGAGGTCAGATCGAGATATCTAATCACCGATGCTTTTGTGCAGTCGGTAATGTTTGACTGACCATAGTAACCGCATGTTTGTCGGTCCATTCGACCTGACCCGTTTGTTTGCCAGAATGCCACAATTGAGTAACGCCGAGGTTTTGTTTCAGGTAAATATCCAATGTTTCGTTGCCTGTCCTAAGGGCTGTACTATCCTTCGGCTTTGGTAAGTTGTATACATCTATTTCCACTTGCGTACGCACGCTATAGTTGGCGAATAACAACAATCGAGTTACATCTAGCTCGAAGTGGAAACTTTTGGCGTAACTAATTCGCTCAGGCAAACGGTTTCCAACTATCTACATTTATTTTGTCAATTTTTCCGTCAATTAATCAAGCTCGCCGCTTCCACGATCCGCTCTTCAAGAAGCTTTATCGTCGCGCCGCTCAGCCACGTCGTAATTTCCCATCTTATCGCCGCGGCAATTCATAAAACCGGCAATCACGTCGCGTTATTCGTCGCCGTACGTCCTCGTTTCTCCGAGCAAAACGTATAAAGCACAGAATATAGCCAGTCAAAGTCCGAAGTCGATAAGACGTCTCATATCGTCGATAGACACAATAAAGCACAGCTTATTTATAAAGCAGAAGTTACTTTTATGAGAAGAAGTTCAACATGTTGTACATACCTTGTATATCGTTTAGAGAACCGCCTTCGTTTTTAGTCTACGAAATTTATATTTCATCGCCGAAACGATTTATACCGAGAAACTTTCGTGAACACGATGAAATTATTTCAACGTACAAATTTTCTCCAATATGATCAATTGTTCGAATACTTGTACAATGCACACGAAACGCACAATGGATTGACCTATGATTTTACGGCAAACCAAGGGGGGCGAACAAAATATCGTATGATTTTTTTTCCTTTTTGCTCGTAGCTGACTGAACTGAAAGGTTCTGGGGTGCGATGAACCTAACGTATCGTCGCGATAACCCCTTCTCGCCGTAAATAGCGCGAGTCCCAAGGGTTATCGGTCCGAGCGCGAGCGTGCAACGAAATCGTCGATTTCCGGGTAACGCGATGACCGACGATCGCATTGCAAAAATAGCTCGTGTCGGTGTTACGAAATCACTTGAAATTTCACATGCATGTGCCAGAAATATATGGAAATATGGAGGAAAAATTTTCCTTCGCGATTTTCGCGTCTCCATTACGCTGGTTTTTTACTCATTGCTATTTTTATTCTTCCTGTATAATCGTAATGTTATTCGGGATACCAATTTCCTGTTTCGTATCACCGCCACGTTGACTTTCACCTACATGATCGAGCGTCCACATGTCTCAACCGCTTATCTCGCATTCTAATTACGCATCGTTCCACTTATCTTCCTTCAAAGTCTCTCGACGCTCGTATTACCCCTTCTGCAAAGTCCACGTCTCGTGTGTTTACAGTGCGGATATCTAGCTAGTTGACCTTTTCCGTAGAGTTAGTTTCTTTAGCATACTATTACATTAGAACGTGCATATTTCTGTTCGTATATAAGTTCGTATCTGTGTGAAACAAGACCGAAGAAACGACGGTTGAAGAAAAAGAAACGGTAAAAAAAGAGCACCGAAAAACGCTAAAGACTTTGCTTAGCACAAAAAAATGACTAAGAACATTAAGAGAAACTGAATACAGCTTCAAGTTCAAGTCATAAAGAATATAGTTTGGTGATTTTACTGAACGCTCAGAGGGTTAAAAATATTTACTTTGATTTTTATACCCTTTTTTATATCATATCTTTATCTTCTTCTCCAATGGATATCTTCGATCGTTCCCGCTGGTTTTCTCCATTTCGAAAAACAAGTTGTCTGCGCAGATTTCGAAAGATCGGCACGGAGGCATGTCTGAAACAGGTTTGAACGCGACGTTGACGAAGCGCTGGCAAAACTCGTCCGTCCCTTCTATCGTTCAACTCCAGCGGGAGCCTTTTATTCCCTTAAGTACCTGCGAGGAGAAGAGGTCAGTGCACAGGAGAACCTGTTCTCCGTAACAGGTACCGAACGGATTTTTCTTTCTTCCTATGGGATGATCGATCATACCATCCAGCGGCTAGTTTGATTTTAAATAGAAGCGGAAGGTGTTGCACTGAAAATATGTTGCTGTATTTAAACGATGTGTACGCGACTGAATCGTTTAAATAATAGAAGATCGCTTTTTTATCGAATATTTTTCTTTATGATTCGACACATTCACCGCGAATCCAATTTTAGTGTGAACTAACAAATAATTTGTATACGATTGTTCAATATTTTCATTCGATGGTAGTGTTAAATGTCTCTTTTCAATTTCGTTTTTTTTTTTTTTTTATTAGCGTTTTCCATTCACACGCTATTGTATTTATTGTATGGAAATTCGCATTATTTAACAGCACGTACTTTCGTACGATCGCAAAGATTCGACGCAACGAAAATGAAACGTAGAAGCTGATTAAAAAACGCTTCGTTGTGAAACGAAGAAACGCGTGTGCGTAATATTAGAAAGAAAAATTCGTAATCTACGAGATGAACGTTCATAATTTCCTATATCGCAATGGTATTATACAATTTCAATGAAAACTTCCTTACGGGCCGAATATTTAATTTCCGTGTTCCGACCGAATAATTTCTCTGCCGCGTGTAATTCGCCTGTCGTTAACTATTCTCGAGGTTAATTAAACCGTATAACGTAACATAATTCGAACACACCGGATAAAAGCGCGTGAGGAAAGAATGAAATCTGTCGTTGAAAATGGTGGCAGATGTGGTGGAAAAGAATGGGTATAAAACGAAGACCGAGCGAAGCAATTTCGATAATTGTATTCAACTACCGTGTTTGGCTCGGGGATCCTTTCTTCGGCTCTTGTTCCGTTACAAAGAAAGCGGTACCGTGCACGAGCGTTCAGCCTCGATGAAAGAAGAAGCGTTCACAATGCAGCCGGAAACAGGTTTCGGGATTCTTAAATGGTTGGCACCTTGCCAAGCTTCGTAATACGTCTGCGACTAATGTTTCTCGTTCCTTGTTTCGCTTTTCCTCCCTTTCGTTTCTTTTAACGGCCGGGGCTATCTGCCGGTCTGTTAATCTTCCTCGTCATGGCATCAGCAGGCCCCCTCGTAAACAGCTCGTTTTTATCGCTTGGCCCGATGAGGCCTGATGAGTTGACGACCTTGATGGTGTCGCGAGCGGCTCATCTCTCTTTAAGACGCGGCTTCAGTCTATACATTCACACTGCAAATACACATACTTCGATCGCACGGTCGCTGGATCCGCGAATCTCGTATGGTTGTTTTCACTCGCCGTTATTTCACCGTTATAGCAGCGAAAATGGTAACCCGTTGATTAACCTCGAAGCTTGCAACGTACTTATGCGTTTCGCATTCGCATACAGGATACCACAGTCGAAATCCATTCGCAATTCATGAGGAGTATGCATGAATACGCCAAATATTTCTATCGTAATTTTTATAGCTTGATAAACGAGACTTAACACTTTCGCTTTGGCAGTCCAGTCCGCCGAAATACTGTCACTGAACGGGAACGCGCGTCAGAAATACGCACAGTGTGCGTGATTATTGTATATACGTTTTCTTGAGTCTTAAATAACAATAATTCTTATAAATAAGAATCGTATATGAAATATCGTTTCACTGTCAATGGATTTAATAAATATTTTAGCATGAAACGGTATACGATCGTTTGGATGTTTGAAATATATTACGTGAAACGTTTTAATGTTGTTTCAACAATGAGTAACTTTGAGAAGTGATTAATCCAATATGTCAATAAAATGTTTTGCCGATAACGAAATATTATCGACTACAGATAGCACTTGCATATGCATCATTTGGATTTGGACTTAGGATTCGTCGCGGGTGCCGCTCGGAGCGAAAGGGTTAAGTGATACTTTTCTATGCACCACATTTTTCATCGTTTCGTCGTTTTGATACGTTAAAAATTGGTCCTATAACTCGTTGACTGCCACGCGTGTTTTCACTGAAATCTCCGTCAGGCGACGCGTGCCGCAGTACCAAGCGTTTTCTGTCAGGTACTCCCATCGATATTTTAGTAACGCGAGTAAATAATTTTTTTAATAAACCATGTTACTTTCATAACAATTCAATAGTTTCATTATTTCCTCTAGAATATCTTTTCAAATACCCACGACGATCCTTTGCAAGTAGTCGAATAAGCGTCAGCCGAATACGGGTGTCGTGGCAGTCAACGTGATAAATAGTCCTTACATATTTTCTGATTCTACGTAAACATTCAACTGCGCTGCCAAAGATATCGGAAGAAGGAATGTTTGGTCAATTAGTTGATGAAGTTACAGTCAATTACATACCAAGGTACGAGTTATAAACAGTGGAAGAAATCACAGAGACGTATGCCGTAAGATGTTGCACGTAGCAGACGTTGCACATTCGTCAGCTTAACGACGTCAAGTAGAAGTAATCGGAAGGAGGCGTTCTTTTTTTTCAGAAGAGACGAAGCCACGACGGCTTGTTACAAAACTCCACTGATTATCCAGGGAATTTCCGTGCTTTTTCCGCTCGGTATGCACACCGAGGAGGGATATAGTTGGCTGTAAGGAAGAGGGGGGAGCCGTTTGACTTGCAAATCGCTTCGCGTTCCCTCCTCCCGTTTCTCCACGCTCGCCTGTTTTCCTCTTTCACCCACGTTCCTCTACGCGGAATGCAATTACCCTAATTGCCAGCACTCGAAGCAGCGCGTTGCGTTAGGGGTGGTCGTTATCGGCCACCACGAATTACATCGTTAAGCAGCGAGCGCAAGCACGCGAACGCTCACGAGATCAAAACTTCTTCTCTTTCTCACCGCCATTATGAAATCTCGCATCGAAAACGAGACCTCCTCGCCTCGCCAGCATCAATATGCAGCACGTCGCGTCCTTCCTTGCATATTCAGTCGCGCGTTAATTTCAATTTATGGATTTGGTGTTGGTTGATACGTTTATACGTATGCAGTGTGCACTACGCGCGGGTTAATGTTGCTGCCGACTATGGCATTCAAGGATACGTTAGGTGATATATAGTACAGGGTATTTTCCAACACGGAACGCTGCAGTATATAGCTGAGAATTTCGATTTATTTTCGATAGGTATAAGAGAGATCGGGATCTTGTTTTTGTTTGTGCTCAGATAGGCTGATTTTGAGAAATGAATTCTCTTTTTGAAAAGATCAAACCATTTTTTGTTATCTGTAAATAGCTCGAATATTGCTGGCGTGTAACATAAAATCAAATCTCAGGTGTGGATGTTATCCGTGATAATTGTAGCTGCTGGGATACTGCTGTATTTTCTTCTTATTTAAGAATAGTGGAAGAAAAATTAGACCTACGGGCACCGGGATTTGAACCCGGGTCCCGAACGTTTGTAACCTAAGGTGCTAACCACTGCTTTTTTTTTTTTTTTTTTTTAACTTTGTTTATTAATTCCAGATTTTTTACATATTTTTTTTACATGATTTTTTTTCCAGAATAAACGCTGAATTCTAATTGTAGGGTGGTACAGGCAAAAGTACCGATACGCGACGGTACGACGTAGCCATGCATTATTACATTCTTTTCTCTTTTTTTTTTTTTTTTTTAAGATTATTATTGTTAAATAAAATAAAATTAAGCCGCTGTTGCGCTGTGCTTATGTACGATATTTTAATTTATGTCCTGAAAGCCTGGGCGCAAAAACAGGACAGTTCGCTAGCCTATTAGGGAGGGGCTGGGAGGGGATGGACTGGGAGGGGTGGGGAGGGGTGTTCTGTGGGAAGGTGCTAACCATTGCGCTGCCGTTGTTCTTTTTTTTATAACGTTTATTGACCAGTAGTTGTGTATTACATGGGTATGTTGTTCACAATAAACAATGAACTTCGGTTGTGGGGTGGTTTAGGCAAAAGTACCGATACGTGACGGTACGACATAGCCATACAATGTTTGTGTGTCGAGATTACATTTGTTTGCTTACTATTTTTCAATTAGATTTAAGTCGCTGTAGAGCGGTGTTTATATACGATATTGCTATTTTCTTTCTATCTCTGTCCTGAAGCTTCACTTAGATACACAACTCACATGGAAACAGCGTATTAAATCAATAATAGAAAAAATACAGACAATAAGGAGACAAATGCATTGGCCAACAAGCCGAAAATCCAAATTAAGCATAGAAAATAAATTAAAAATATATAAAAAGACTTGGGATACCACTGTGGGGGACAGCAGTAATGAGCCATATACACAAAATAGAAACAATGCAAGCTAAAATACTTAGAACAGCAGTAAACGCGCCATGGTACGTTAGAAATGATGACATACGGATGGACCTGGGAATCCCAACGATCTAGCAAGAAATTAGCGGATACTCAGAAAAATGCAAATCAAGAATAGCAACACACCCAAACCGGCTAGCTGCGGAAACGTTCAAAACCATAAACATGGTTAGAAGACTAAAAAGGAAGCATCCAGCAGACCTCATAAAGGATATAACCTAGCAAACGCGAGGATGGTACCCTGCTGGGGGTAGCCACCAACATGTTAATATAACTGTTAAAAAATTCTACCAAATGTGCAAATTGGACAAATTGTGAACTTTAAGAAATAAATATAAAAAAATAATCTCTGTCCTGAAAACCTGGTCGCAAAAACAGGACAGTTCGTTAGTCTATTTGGAACTGCGCTGCCGTTGTCCGGTGCCAGTTAGTGTCGAGTGGCGGTATTTGTTGTCGAGTGCCGCCACAAATCTATTAGGTCGTCCGAAAAGTTTCTTTCGTTTTATAAGGAAATAATGGATGCACAAGATTTTCCGTTTTATATTATTTTATCGAATTACGTATGATCCATTTTGTTTTATCAAGATAAAAATCACGTTTGACAGATTAGGTTTCATGTTTGTATAATAATGAAATACACAAAGTCCAGAAGCAGATATAACACAAGAGTCAATAATCACCACAAGCCATTAGTCACCCAATTACTAGACACGACGGACCAGATCCGCAGACTAAAAAGAAAATACCCTCTAGATTAAATCCTTAGATTCTACTAGAACCAACAATATAAAACTATTATAAGCCATGTCATTGTATCACGCCAAATGAAGTTACTGAAAATTCTCAACGAGAATTGATTGTAAATATTCTAATAAATAAAAAAAAAAAAAAAAAAAAATGTTTGTATAAAAATGCGTCGTTGTAAAAGACGTGTCTGTTAAAGGACACTTTCCGGACGACCTAATACTTTTCTATGTATTATAATGTACGTAATATATGTGCAAAAACAAGGATTTATGTTAGAAGCCAATATAATGTTATTTATGCGAAGAAGAAAAGAAGATGGAGCTTCCTACGAATTCTTCGCGTTGGTGTTTAAAGCTGCTTGGTAAGCGATCAGTCTCCGATTCCTACCTAGCAGCTTCGTGCGATTTCTCGCCTTTTTTTTCTATTGCCTCGATTCCGGCGATTCAAGCCGGTGAAGTGGCGTCGGACGGCTCGTCAAAGAACGAAAAAGGCGAAGGTCGAAACGCGGGGAGAGAAACCGGTTTTTAAATAGGCACCGTAATTGTTTCCACTGCTCGAACCGGAGGGATAAAGCAGGATTTCTGGTCGATGTGTAACAGGCCTGGCCATTAAAGCTATGCAGAAGGATCCTCGGTGCCGTTGTTCTTCACTTCTCCATTTTTAGAGAGCTTGTGCGATTCGGCCCGAGGCAAAGGCTCGTTCAATCGATGGGCTCTCATCGAACCATTCGCCGAGATGTCTGTTTTGCTCTCGAGAAATGCTAGCGACTTATTCGAACCTACTAATTTCGCTGCTCCGAGTTTTCTACGATTACGAGTTAGAAACGCTGCCTGTTTCTCGGGGATGAACATGTTAAATCTCGGGTTGCAATGGCCGAGGTGGTCGTGAAATGTTTTTTCAGAGATCGCCTCGGTTATTTTTAGTTGAAGATTTTTTAACACGAATTAAACACAATAAAGTTAAAGTATAAAAATAAACTTAGGATCGCAGTTTAAAATATCTGTTTCTAGTGCGTTTTTCTTGTTTCTGCCACATAGAAAGAGATGATAAAAGGAAATCGTAATTTAAAAAGGTTACGCGGATCATCCAAAAGCGTATTTTTCTTCGGTTTCAAACTCTTCTTGGTATTTTCTTTTTATCGACAGTTATTGATATCGAAGTAACGCAAACAGTTCGGCGAAAAATATTCTTCGTCGAAGGCTCGACTGCGAAACCAGGTCTTCGCGCGTTATTTTCCTGCCTCCCGTTTATTATGCCACCTTTCGCGCGAACAAACGTACCGACACGTCGAGAGTCTAACGAGGAAAAAAGAGAAACGAAATTCTCGATTCAAGGCGTCTCGACGCCCGCGTTTCTACTTGTCCACGGAAACAAAAGTTTGTTGTTGTTCCGCAAATAGCCTGCCAGTGCACCTATACTCGTATAACCAGACGCATCTGAAGTGCATTTCAAAACAACAGTTGCTCTATCCCCTTTGTTATTCGATGCGAGCTATCCTACTGGAAACTCAGAGAAGCTAAACTTTCCACCTAAGAACATTCTCCCATGATCGACGATCGATTTCATGGAAATCTCGATGCCCTAGAATCCAATGAAATTTTATACCAAAAGTTCACGAATCGCGTGTCGTGCGATTATGCTCTTCCATGTGATAACATTTTTAGACTACGGAAAAGATGCGTATCAACCTGTAATCTATGACTCGTCGATTTACTGATATCGTTAGCTGGAAAGCGATATATCGTGTAGAAAAGCCCTACAATAACGTAAAATGTTGAGTCACGCATGATCTTTATGGCTGTCGCTAGGTTGTCGTCGCATTAGTGATTGTTCGTTGAAGAATCCAAAGGGAAAGCTGTTCGGAGACACGTTCTGGTCGTGTCTGGTACACACGTGCGAGAAACACAATCCCGAACAGCTCGACCCGACTCAAATGTCCTTCCTCGTAGAAAGGGAGCGAGGGCAATAATCTTGAATATCCCCTGCGAAGTCACCGGAACGTGGAGTGCATTAAAATGCAAGAGGAACGTGGAGGGTGCTTAGGCAGCACATGCTCTTAATATCTTTTCACTAACCATTCTTAGTGTCCGCTTATTCGCTTCTTATTAATATTATATGTTGACCTGTATGGAGAATCGATAAAGGAATTTTAATTTATCACCATATTAGTCGATATCTAAATATATATATACATGCTATGTTGTATAATTGCAAGGGGTTAGAATTATTAATAACGATAACTCTATAAAAAAAGCTTTATTGGATTATTCGACGTTAACGCGTTGGTGGTGGTTGGGGATGTATAATATTCTTTACATTCTTCGTCGGATCTCAGTATCTCAGACATTCGACATTGTATACACGTGTATATAAGCTTACGATCACCACAGGGTGTCTGATATTGGATGATCGTGTTTTAATAAATTTCAGAATTTCATTATCCGCCTGTGATTAATGTTCAAATTCTTCGAAAATAAATTACTTGCTTTGAAAAGCTGATTTATCACAAATAGGCGATATAAATGATGATAGAGTGCAAGACAAATTTGAGGAAATAAATTTCTTAATAATTAATGCTTTTCAATTTATAATTAATATAGAAAAGAAGAAAATACGAAGGAATAAAAATAAGAGAGAAAATTTGAAATGACGGGTGGTAGTGTAATTCGTTAATTTCCCCGGTGTATAGAGACAGACAGAATGGTGTTGGACAAATTTAGAGCGCCGCGACGATTGGAACCGATACTCGAAATAATCTACTTGGAAATGTCCTGACAGCTTTCAAGCACACAGCTCATCGAGAATCATCGGATCGATACGTCGATCCTCGTCGCGAGAAATAGATAATTAATCGCCGATCGCCTCCGTTTTAGTCTCGTTCTCGTCATCCGACTGTCATTGACCAACGTTTCAACGTCGATTCGGAATCCCTTTGTTCTGCGTGTCATCGCTAATTCCCCTGGAAATAGATTTGTCACACGATCAAGAAACTTTCATATCACCATCCCATGAGTTTCAAACCCAATGCGCATTTTTCGCGAATGCGCCCTGAAAAATTCTCATCGCTTCAGAATTTTGTCAAAAGGTATGAACACAGTTAAAGAAGGAAGGCTGGTATAGGCGAAAGAACACAAATTACAGACAGCACGATCGACCCTCCATTGGCAAATTGAGTCTCTTACACGCTCCGGTGAAATTTCGCTCGTGGATTTCTTCAAATTCATTATTATTTTTCTTAAAACAAACCTTCTGAACGTTTGACCTAAAAACTTATCGCATAATATAGTAGAGATTCCATCAAGTATCCGCAAAGTTTCATCACATTTTGCGAACGTAGAATAACGCAATAAAAGAATTAGGCGTTGACACAAACAACTCGGTTTGTTCGCGAAAGATGCGAAAGTATGCTTGCCCATAGGAGATTAAGAGATACCACTTCGACCACCGATACACTGCATTCGAAGATACCCAATCTTCACATCCACGTTCCTCGTACCATTTTTTCCATCTCTATACGATAACAGAAATCCTCTTTGAAAAATTGCATTTTTCGTGCGTTGTGGTAAAATACGTGACGTTACTACTTGTCGTTTAGACGCATCGCAAACGACGAACACGAGTTTCTATCCAAACTCGATCGCGCTATGTCGCAGTCGTATAACCGGCCTGTAAATCGACCGATCGAATCTCGCTCACGTAACGCTCTCATAGAGACATTCGGCCGTGCTTGCATTATATGTATTTACGATCGATTGGAACACGCGGCTCGGTTATTTTTCTCCTCATTCCCCTCGCTCCTTGTCTCCTTGTCGTATCCCCTCTGTGGATACCAACTACTATCCAGATCGCGGGCACGGATATCTGACTAAAGTCACGCGATCGTAATGCGGTGCCATTAACCCAGAATTCCTGGGCCACGAGGACGTAGGAAGAACGCCATCTCGTTCTCTCTACCGGCTCTTTCCACTTTCTGCTTCTTTTTTTCCTCCTCTGTCCTTCTCTCGCTCTCTTTTATTCTCTGTTTCTCTGGTTGCTTGGTCCACTGCGCGCGGGGACCTATTTCGCCGTGGATGGAATTTCAAGACGAAACGGGTGTTAACCTTGAGTAGGTATGCTGACTCCACTGACCGAGCAGGGTTTAGGGTTACCTCTCGACTCTGTCGTTCGACAGGGACGTCGCTGGTCGACGATTATTCCGAGCTAAAGCTCCCTGAGGATGTATCCTGATCGTTACCATATTTCTTACTCTGGTCGTTCCTTTGCAAAGCTGGAAAGAAGATTAGCGCCATTAGACGATACAATTGTGCCGATCGGATACTTGCTTCGTGTTTCACATACCACACTGATTTTATGCAGAATTTGCAAAATACAGAAAAGCGATCTCGCGAAAGTTATTTTTGAAACTGACTTGGTATTTCAGTGTTATTTGCGTCATCGTTCTAACAACAGATTTACGTGAATTTGAAAATATGCGATTATGAGTATCGAATATTAATTACGTTATCTGTATAATGGAACTGAAAAACGTGGAGTTGGCTATTCTGTTCTTTTGCAGACTCGATTGCAATTAGAGCTTTCTTTGTACACTTGACACTTTGACACATAATGGAAACGGTTAAACGACGACGATAATGTCACGCTATACTTTGAACGCTGATACGGTAACCCGTGCTATTTTTTAGAAGCCTCGGTTCATCCGTTATCTTGCTCCATCGAGGATAGAACCTCGTTTCTTACGTTCCCCTTCTCTCTGTTTTGACTCGGTTACCCTTTACGCTCTCAGTCCCTGACACGACAAACCTAATCCCCTCCGACCCACCGCTCTGCGAAGATTAGATCTCGTGCTCGCGCAACCCTGAAGAGCGTAACGCAATGGCGGCTATAAAAACGAGAAATCTCAAGGAAACCTCTAATGAAATTTTGCTTCGAATCGCTTAATTGCCCCGATATTTATTTTCGCTAGCGAATACAACGAGTGTATTTCTTATCAGATTTTTCTCCAAGAAATCGCTATTATTTAGCGTATATCTTCGTATTGGATTTTTCCTTTCACTTAAGAAAATGTCGTGGGTTCGACGTGTACTTTGCTAATAAACGTGGCAACCGTTTTCCATTAGAACTATGTATATACTAGATCGTTCTACAGCAGAGCTCGCTTCGATCCACCATTGGCGTTTGCCATATATCTGAAAGTTTCGAGGAAATCGTTGTAAAAGCAGCGCTCGGTCTTTCAGTGTCCAATTTCGTTGCAATTGCAGGAGGAACGAACACTTTTCTCTGCGAGGTGTACGTGAGAACATTTTCTGGTCGGCGATGAAAATAACAGGAGAGGGAGCAAGGTCGATTCGGGCCACGGTCGTTAAAGCTCTCTCTCTTTCGCTGTGGTTGTCGAGAAGGGACAAGGGAGAGGAAACGGAGCGAGCAGCGTGTCGGTCTCTCCCCTAGGATCTCCGGATCTGGTCGGTGCCAGTTTCGCAGCGCACTCGCAGAATCACGATCGATCGGATCGTGGGCGGTCTCTGAATCCGGTCGAGGGAGAGAAACAAGCTACAACCAGATTCGCCGAAAACGGGTCTGTTGCCTGCGGCAGCCGTAAAAAAACCGGCTCTACGCGCGGCTGAAACACGAGGACGCTTCTCGCGAACGCTATGCACTGAATCCGTGTACCTGCCGGCAGAATAAAAGCAAAATGAACACATCCGTGATGTCCGGTCACGAAGTCCGAGGGGAAAAAAATTCACTCTGGTCCGTGTACCGTACCAGCCATTACAAGTCGTTAACGCGAACGATGGAGATGCTGTGTCGAGGATTTCTGCGCTTTTTTTTTCTCTTCTTTGTTTCTTTCCCCTTGCCTCGTTGTGGCGAGAGTACGGAACGTTTCACGAAAACCAGGTTAATTCCTCGGTTGCGTAACGCGAGCGAGTAATAACCAGTGAAACGTTTTATCGCCGTTGCTTTCTTCGCCATCCTTTACCACTTTCCGAGGAACTCGTTCGGGCAGATAAATCGAGTTTCCGATGAAAATCGAAACGTGCCAATATCGTCCGATTTTACGAATTTTTACGAGATATCTCGTTGTCGATATATTATAGCATACGAGCAACAAATTAACATTTATAACTCCAAATATGCCTGCAACGTCGCAAAAATGTATCGCTCTAAATGCACTAGGATTTCTCTGCCTAATTGCAATAAGAAGGAGTTAGGTAATTATGAAAAATTTCTAAATGCGAAAGAAGTCTATCTATCGATCTATCTGTGCGAAGTATAATCGGACTATAATCTGAATGTCTTCTAGCTGCAATGAAAACTATGTTTAGTTGCGTAGATCGATGATACACGATCGTATTTAATATTTTACGCGTTAGAGGCTGCAATCTTACGCAGAATCCCTACCTGTGTCTCTAATGATAACAAACGCGCGACTGACCTACATAAAGCAGCTGCGGTACTGAAACCGCGATATCGCGTTTAATAGAAGATCGCTCGTGGTTTGAGCGTCTTGGTGCAAAGTTGAATCCGTAAAAAGCACGATAACGGATACCTCTTATCCGACCACCCGTGCCGTGCAAACCAGCGTATCTCATTCCAGCGTGGCTCGCAAAGCTTACGGTATCGATTTGGTGTTACAGGGTTACAGCGTTACGAGGCATCCAATACCGCATCGGATATCGCAAAACCAGCACGCAGTTCAATTAGGATAGCAATTACGGGACAGGCTGCTGCTAGTCCTGCAATTTCGTCACTGAATCATTCCTATTGGTTTCAGAGTATCGTTTAACAGGGGTCGGGACGAATTCACCGATCGGTCAGAATTGATTGGTGCTTCTGGTAATTGTTTTGCGATTTCGTTTAAAACGGGGAATTAGATGTTATAGAAACACTTGTTGCGATCGTATCGCTGGTTAATATGCTCTTTTCTCATTTTTCGCGCAACCAGAAGTAATTCTTTGATCGGGTAAATCAACATTCGTATCTAAGGTAAAATGTTCGCAAAGTCGGTGATAAGAGAAGAATAAATGTAAAAGGTTTGTAGATTAAGTAACGTGCCAGTGAATTGGCTTGCTTCGAAATACCGTTTAAATATGTAATGGAATTCTTCGATCGAAGCCATGAATTTTCGTTCAATTTCTCATAGCCTGAAGGATTACCGCCTGCATTATTATTGTTATCTTTCTCTTTGAATGGAATATAAACAGAGATAGAATAATCTTCCTGGCGTTCAAAGTGTCGATTAATCGCATTTCAAATTCTTTATTCTCATTCAACAGTTTCGATATGATTCAATCGAATCGACTGAATTTTATTCAGCAGATTTAATCGGTATTTTAATGCCGCGTATATCTTAACCAGACGCTATAAGAAGACATAGAAACACATAAATTTCCCATGAAATCGATTCGAACGGATATTTTCCATTTATTTCCCACTTGTTACCGCGTCGTGATTTCATACGAGAAAGGATTAATCAAGCACGAAGAGGGGAAAAAGGACGAAGAGATTCTGTCTGTGATCAATCTTCGGCGAGGCATTCGTTCGTGCGACCGTAGTTGCGCACAAATTCTTGCGCAGAAGCAAGCAGAGACTCGTGGCACACTGGAATCCGGTTCGCCGCTTCCAGTTCTCCACGCGATTCTTCCCGTGCGCCTTCGTCTTTCCCTTTCTTTCCATCGGCGTCGCGTCCTGGTTCAGCGAAACACGCCGAAAAGACGCGACAGAAACGAGGATCGTTGACCTCCAGGAACGCCCGAACTTTACCTTAGAACTATTCTCGTCGCGTTGCCCTATCTCGATCTATCGTCAGCCGAGGCGAGAGCTTCTCGCGGAACGGTTTCTCGTTAATCGCGTAGCGTATTGTAAATACGAATACTTTGGAATACTCGGGAACGTAAACTCACGATGTAGTGTATTCTAATCCCTGACGTAGAAATTCCACGGTGTTTGTTATCTAGCAAAATGTTGTTATATTATTTTCGATTCTCTCAGCGGTTCCACTTCGTTACAATGAAACGGTTCATGGATTGTTTGGACAACGCCGCTACTTCGGCATAACAGAAAGTTGGGAAGAGGAGATTCACACAAATGTAACGATGAAAGGCAGACGCGAAGCATAAACGAACCGATAAAATACCGCCTCGGAAACGGTTCAAGAATTCGCTTAAATATACGAATTTCAAGTGCTGGCTGTGTGCGCGGCGATGCAAAACGAGCTCGCTCGGAAATCTTCGGAAGTGATCGTAGTCGTGCGTTGATCTTCGGCAATCTTCGTGTGGGCTCGCAGCTACGCGCGAACCTTCTGCAGTTTCTCGAAAATCGGAATTGCCGTGTGATGTGTGATGTGTTGCTCGTTTCTTCCTTCTTAAAACTATTTTCCTTACGATTGATAGAATGAAATAATTTGATGAATTTGGTGACATTTGGTGAATTAGATCGGATGCGATTAAATACGACTGGTGTGTTAGAGCAAATGCCGTGTGAATTTCCGTCGAACGTGCATCAACGCTGTCGAGATTGTGCTAAGTGGAAGCAACCGTATTTTGTGACGTGATGATTACTGCGACTAAAAGGGATTACCTTCGACTGAAAACCTAGGTCTGGATTCTTAGGTAATGTGCTGCACAAACTCTTAGTGCCATTCGATCCGATTAAAGTCAACGCGAAGCCTTTGAAAGAGTGCCAGCGAGGAAACAAGTGACAAGTTTCTATTGGCGTTAAAAAATCCTCCGCCATGATTTTTTTCGATAATTAACGAATTTGTATCCTTCGACATTATCTCGCGGAATTTATTATACGTATATTTGATCGTTTTTCTTCGTAAACGCGTATCGGGTTCTTTGTAGTTTCGTAAAAGTGTCTGCGTTTCGAAAGCATCAAAATGCTAATTTGTTTCATACACAATCGCCTACTTGTAGAAATTGTCTAAGAATGTATTACGTATCTTACACGAAATATATTAAAATTCCATTAGAACTATTAGTAAGTTTTAACTATCATGGTTGTATTGGTAAAGTTTGAAACAAATTTGAGAATATATATAGAAACTACGAGATATTTAGTGCGAATAAATGCGTATTTCGCAGAATATCACACGAATATTCAAATAACGTATATCAATCTCTTATCAGGCTTATGTTTGCAGTAAACGTGTTGTAAGCTTTATATGTACTTTCAGATTGGTTTTATCGATATAATCCTGGCACTGATATCTGGTTGCAGCATTAATGAAATTTTTTAATGTTTTATATAACACAGGTAATATATATATAAGCAATTAAATTGAGTCAGACTATCTGTAAAATTCGAGCAACCCGTTATTACACGGATGTTCTTACTTTCCATTGGGTCACGTCGTTTGGAGCAGGTGCTGCGTACACATTGCAGAGAGTAACGGTATACCTGGCTGGTGTTTTGTGGACTATCGCGATCCAAGTAATACGTCGACTCTAATCGCATTCGATCGACTTTCGATTGTTACCAAATTAACCTGCAGTGCTTTGAGCTCGAATTAAGATCACGTGCCCGGTGAAGCACGAAATAAAAACAGCCCAGGGACTCGAAGTAAAATCAACACACGCCTACACGTATACACACACACGCATAGTATTCTCCTACACCCTAAGTTGAGCCGCGAGCAAAGGAACGGGAAGAGCAGCAGGTGGTGTTTGGAATTTAAACACGGCGAGGATAGCTGGCCCTTTAAGCGGCTCCGTTTAAATTCCAAAAATGGAATTCCAAATGTCGACGATAGGACGATCTTTATGCCACGGACATTTAACACGTCTACGATAAAAACGAGTTTACGTTGTATAGGGGTTGCCAGATTTGTTTTACGTTGTAAATAAATAAATATTCGGAAAGCAAAAAATTGCAACAAAGTTGAAACATCGTAACTATATCGAGACTGAAATAATTGCTCTAATTCGCAGTAGACGCTCGTTCGTTAAGTCCATTACGCTTACAGCTCGATTCACGGGACAAGTTGCATCGAATCGCGAAAGCAATTATCCAGTATCCCGTAATTGGTCGATCAACGGTCGTTTTCTTATAAAGACATTAACTTCTCGAAGCTGGTTCGGCTTGGGATAGGCATTCGTATAGGTTTTTTTCCTCCGGTCGAGAACTCGAAATCCTGCACGTCCCTGGGTCATACAGAGAAGAGTAGAGGAGAGAAGAGAAGGCGAGTGTTGCGCGCGAGTATTCGATCGTGCAGCGTCTCACACATTCGCGCGAGACGGAACGAGGACCCCCGGGGAACCCAGAAGCGGTCGTCCTTCGACGAAATAATTGCGGAACACGAGCCAGCTCGCGCTCTCTTGCCATTTAATGGCGGTATTCGCCGCGCGTACACCGTGCAGTCGTTATCCTCGATTTATGGCCAAGCCTGGCCTGAATCCTTATGCGGCGTTCAGTTAGGTACAGGTCCGCGGGAAAGGATAGCGGATGGTTTAAAGGAAGAGCCAGAGGAAGCCATAAGTCCGGTATATGGCCGTTACTCTCCATTTAGAGTGGCGCCTCCGCCGAGATCAATTTCGGCTCTCTACAGTCTCGTCTCTGAAGAGTTAAAAGCGTGCCGCTCAATTTCGTCCACCTTCTAATTGATTTGCTTTTTTGCCAACGAAGCTCGGTGATTACTTTCAGCGCGAATTTAGCCAGAAACAGCACCATTCTTTTGCTAATCGCGTTGATTACGAATTTCGAAATTTGCTTCTACCTAATGTTTCTGTTTTATAGCGTATTAGTAACCTATAATTTCTTCATCATAAAAATATCATTTCTCGGTGTCTTTATTACGTAGTAATAACTCTATTTATCTAAACACGTTGCGGAACGATCGCAATACGATTAAATTTTTCTCGTTTGGACAAGTGGGTTCCATATTTCAGTTCACACAAGCGAACACTGAAAAACGTAGTTCGGCTAAATAGAATTCCAGTATACTTTTTAGTCACAAGGCTTATTTTTAGCGACAGAGCACAAGATAGATTCTACTCTCCCTCACGGCTGCATTTCTGAATCGTCGAGCTCCCGGACCGCAGACGTGCATCTTTTTTTCTCCCTTGGAATGCACGCGTTCGAATAAAAACAGCTGCCAAAGCTACAACGCCACTTCGTGGGAAAATTTATTTGTTTGCCTCGTCGCGTTCAAAGCGAGTATTTATTTCATAGAAACTGGGCCTTAAATCGTCGCGGCAATGACTCCTAGCGGAGCTCGCTCTCCAAAGGGAAATCTTAATATTTTTATAAAAACGTTGCTTATCGTTAAACACGCACATAATTGCTTTTTGCCTGCGGGAATATGTTAGCTTCAAAATGCTGGAATATCTTTCACGATTCGAAGCAGCTTCCGAGCAACTCGTTGCGAAGTGTCCAGTTGACCACGACTGCTGGCAACGCTGAAATATGGAAGTTGGTCAAATTTCGTGTAGTTCGATACGAATGTTCATCGAGGCAAAACCTTGAACTCGAAAGTATGTTTTCAAGGACAGGCGGCATACTTATTAGCCAGATACACCAGATATAAGCAGTATCTTGTTCTTGCCTATATGCCGCTTTGTGCAACCCGTCTCTATGGGAATGAACATCAGACCGTTTAAACGTTCCTTTTAGACGCGATGCTTGCGCAATGCTATCCGCGATGCAATCGGCTCCAGCCATATGAATATGTAATGCATGCGCTACGCTTCGCTCCGTTATTGGCACGTGTGCATCGCTATCGAATTGAAACGTACGTAAATCATGCTTACGATAACTCGACTCAGCTAAATTTTCCTCTCTAGTTAGTCTGGGTTTCACCGTTAAACGAAACCTTGTCATTCGATCGGCTGATAGATAGAAATACATGGGAGAAGCGCGTGGGTTTATCCGCTAGTAGTTTTCCAAGAGAAAGTCGCGGTATAGCATCTTATTAACCGCTTGACGCTCACATTTATTTCCATTGAAACGGTAAATTGAAAGATAATCAATCATTTTTTAGTGAAATTGCCGAGTAAATTGTTTCTTCCTCGTAGACACAAAAAAAAAAAAGAAAGAAAGAAAAAAAAATAATCCTGCATGAGTATAGAAATGTTACTAGCTTATTTCTGTCAAACTTTAATGCAACATTTGAAAACTGCAACAAGATCTGATTTTCAACTAAAGTTGAAGGAATTTCAAATTATTACGTACCAATATAACCTAACGGAAAGTATGTGTGAGAAGTCTAAGCTGTAGATTTAGTATCACAAAGTACCATTATCGATACTAAAATTACTTACTTCAATAACTAACTAAATCGTTGATAAAACCATATCGATAGGTGACTTTGCAAGACAGGTTCGAGCTTTAAAGGGATTAAACCCTGTGGAATTAATTTCTGCTGGGTTTTAAACATTCGAGATACGCGTCTGTATCGGGCAGGTAGGGTGCAGGCTTGCGCAGGTATTCTGCAAACAAAAAGCTCTCGGAATGAGCAGGCCAGGTTTCACGGTCGATTCTCGAGAAAGCCGAGAGATAGGAGAAATAACAATGGCGAGCGAGTAAGTCCGTGGTGAATGTTTACCTTTCCTAATTAAATGAAACTTCATCCTCTTCCTTCCAACGTGCTTCCTTTCAAACGCGAGTACCATGGAACGTACAGGCGATGCCCTGGTCAAACCATTGACGCTGCGAAGCAGGAAGGGAAGCAGAGAGGATCGAAAGGGATAAAAAAGTGTCGAGACGGAATATCGCGGCGGAGAGAGAAGCTGGATAATTTTTTGCTCCGGGAGAAAAAATTCGCGGGTAACCTTCCGCACCTTTTTCTCTCCCACGAATATAAAAGCCTGCCGTTCGCCTTGCAGAAAAGCGTGACAGGTTGATTCATTTACCTGTACACCGCGAAAAATGTTGAACCTTCTCGAGGAAAAGAACATGGTCTAGCTGAGATATCGGTTTTCCGGGACAAGTCACCGCAAACTTTACCCCGCTGTACTTGATAGTCGACAATGAGTCACAGCTGCCTTATCGTGCAGAAAGTAAACCAGCCTGATCCACACTTTTTGATATCCAGAACGCATACCACCGCGGTATATTTTCCTACACGTCAGCTTCTAATTAAATTCCAACACGAAAATATAATGGCATCGTAGTCGACGATGACGTGAACACGCGATGCGTCGTTCTCGCGTATAGCGCCACTCGCCGTGCAACGGGTATCGTGCCAGGCAAGTCGAATAAAATTACTGCTTATTAGCAATTGGGACATTCTCCGCGTTTTTACTATTCGTGGATCGTGATCGTGAGTTACGTGCGACGAGCTGCATTAAGGAAACGAGGCAAATAGACGATTCTAGTCACGGTACGCCGCGATTCACGTTACGAGCAGCGGGCTTTACGCGCGTATTCCAACAGATGCACCAGTACACATGTACCTACAGATTGTTTCACAAAAAGGATATAAGGCTTTCTAAAGGCTTGTAGCATAGCACTATGAGTGGAGAGTATACGATGTTCGATCGTTTAATTATACATACGTATTTTATTTTCACGAGTCACCGCATGTGCTCGAATGAATTATTTTTATAAGCAACATAAAAATCTGTTTTCACGTTTCACAATGTGTCTTTCTTGAAGACGCAAGATTGTGATCGGGAAATTGCGAACCGACACACCACCAGTGTGTCTTTCTTGAATATGTAAATTCGATCATCGATCGACACATCCTCCTTATCTTTCATCAAATATTTGATTTAAGCGTTGTATAGCATCAGCTGAAAGATGTAGCGGGTGGCAAAAGTAACATCGAAAGATCTGATTTTTTCTACGTTTGTTACATATCATTCGCATCTCTCGTTAAGTATTACACGTGAGGTCAGAAAATGTGAAACTCTTCTTTTGTAACACCTTGTATAAATAGTTGGCATACAGGCACGCAAGTACATAGGTACATAGGTGTATATAGGTATTTTCATGCGCAGCCAAAGCGTAACGCTCGTGTAGCGCCGTGATTAGACACGCCATGGACTTCGCAGAACCGGTTCTCCTTCTTGTCTCTCCTTTCTCTCTCTCTCTTTTTATCTTCCTCTCTTTTGTTTCTGTCGGTTGGCATCTCTTCCTTTCTCTCTGTTCGTCTCGATTATGGGTCGACGGAGGCGAGAAGATGGCAAGGGACAGCAGACTCGCAAAAAGACTGGCGTTTCGTTCGTTTCGCTGGCGCGACTTTCTCCTTGCGTAATCGAACTGCAGACTTTCTTCTTCCTCTCTGACCGAGCTTCTGGAAAATCGATTTACCAGCTAATCCAACAGTCGTCCTCGTTTTCTCACCTTCTACGCGCTGTTCACAAGCAGGAAGAGATCGATTAATCGACTTCGGAATATTCTTACTCAAACACCGGTGAATTATTAATGAATTGCATAATAATCCGTAGTTAACGTTGCCGTGGGTCGATTTTTTTGCTTTGCCAGGGAAACGAAGCGTTTCTCGTTCGCGTAGGAATTAGAGCGATTACGAGGCCGCGAACAGATAAACGAGGATAGAGGCTTATGTAATAATTCGACATGCTTGTTTTTAATTTACAAGTCGATAGGCGAGTTCCGAGAAAGTTTACAGTTAGATACGAATACGTACAACTGTGCAAATACGCGAATGGAGAAAGGGAAGATATCGAATAAATTCGTTTCCTCCTTCAATCAAAATATTAACTTATTGCGATAAGATAAAACGCTCGTTCGATCTATATTAGCTTAGTCCAAAGATAGTTCTATTTCTGCACTCATTTGCGCTGTGATCGGTAACACGACATTAGCATCACGCAAGCGTTATCTACCAGTGCGCGATATACATATTTATTTATTTATATATTCACCTTAATTATTCTTTCTATGTTTCTGCTTTTCAAATATTCCCATTTATTAGATTTCCCAATGAAAACAACGAAGACATTATTTCATTGTTTTTTGTCGTGAAAATGAATAGAAATACGAATGTGCGTAAAGATCCGTCGTTTAATCATTGGTGCTCTATAGAATTATCGCTATTTCTATCATGCGAATCACGATGACGCACGATTATGCATCCATACCGAATACATCAAATATGATAATTATCTGCAAGTTAACGATATTTTCAACTGACTGGTGATTATGCAAGGAACGCGGCAAGATATTCCGGTCTCATTTGTTGCGGTTATTTCCAGTTACTCGACGTGAGTTATATTCTCTCGAGCAGAATCCAGAAAAATGTTGAATTTTTTTCCCTAGAGTCGTGCTTGCTAATTTGACGAAAAATTTCCCTCGTAAGCGACGTTCGCGTCTCCTCTGTTTGACGTCGCATAAAGTTTCCACGTCGCTATGGCAGAAATTAATAATTTTCCTTAATTAATCAGCGTACCGGCATGACGACGGTTAGATTCCGCTTTGAGAAACGAACCTCGTCCTCGACGCTGGACATACATATTATACATCTACCGAAGGATTTGAACGAAGGATCCAGCTGGTTTATCGATCCATTGAAATAAAGCGTTTCACTGCTATTTAAACGCGTGGAATTTCACTTAGTTGATAGATCTCTTGTTTATTGCTCGATAACTTGATAAAACGTTATTAAATGTGGTATGTACATTGTACGTAAATAATATACTAACGACTAGATGCAAATTCGAGGTAATTCTCCGTAATTGCAGTTCGTGTTAAACGCTAAGTGCAGCTTTCTGTCTGGATGGACGAAAGTGTGTTATTAGTTACAGCGCTGCATAAGCGATACGCGAATCTCCGTGTATGTATTTTCAATAATATCGCAATAATAGGGTAACGTACGGATGAACGGTGAATGTAATTGGCCGTGATGTGGCATGAGTTTGACGAGCGCGGTGCTTTTCTAATTTTATAGCGGATATTCTATTTCCGTGTGTATCGAATGAGAAAACGATTTTTCACTCAAATAGATTTCCTGTTTCTACGAATCCTTTCAGCTTTTTGTCATTCCATCGTTTTCGAATTATCCGTCTCTAATTTGCTGGAATAGCAAGTTTAATTAATTCTAAAAACGCGCTATCACGGTTACATAATTTCATTCGTGTATTTCATTTTGTTTGTTTGCCGTTCGACTCGACCAAACCAGATGTCTAAAAAACTTATTTAAATAAAAATTAAATCGATAAATAGTTAAAGCGTGTCTTTCGCAACATTTAATGAATTAAATAAGTAGACGAGATAAGAAAGGATTGCGAAAAGCAGACATAGAGAGAGATAGAGAATGGAGCAAGGCAGACAAGGTCAGCGACACAGAAATAGTGTCGTTAATAACGAAGAACCGGACAAAACGTCCTCATTAGCGTAATTAAGTCGACGATCGTGTAACAAGCTGCTCATTCTGCCAACGCGGATTATACATACAACCTGTCAGATATCCATAGGCGAAAGGTAGACGACGTACACTTCTATAAATGCATTGGTTTTTACCTCGTTGCCGCTTAATTTACAAGTTTCTCAAACGTACGATAAAAATTCGCGAGACACAATAAGTGTCTGTTTAACGAGTGATTTAGAATATTCTGGAAATACTTTAATCCGAGTGCTCGATCGAATCTCTTTAAAGAGAATATTTATATTCTTTAAAAAAAACTTATTGAATAACACAGTAGACACCTGACTAAATTATTCATATTTTTCAAAAGCCTAGAACAGTAAAAAAAAAAAAAAGAGAAAAAACAGTAAAGCATAAACATAGGTTAAACATAAAAATATGCTTACGTACAGTTAAACCTTTTCCTCTCCATCGATGATATTCGTCCAATTTCGAAGAAAAAAGTGCTCGCTAAGTCCATCAGAGCAAGGTCTATATAGAAAGAAAAGACTCTGCGGAACGCGCGCCAGTCAAAGGCTTAATCTTCTAGACTGCATTGTAGCAAATTCGCGTAGCCGTGCACGGTGTCGGAGCGAAGTGGATGCGCGTGTATGCGGAGTCACGGGCAGATCGGGTTGGAGCCGGGAGAGCGGGTTCAGTTTGTGACTACTTCGTGAATAATGCATGCCAGCCGCGAGCCCACGCCACCACGCTATATACGAAGATGCCAGACACGCTACTCGGAACCGGGCTTGTATCTATATGGCCACATAAAACCCAGGAGGGGCTTTATGTAGCCGAGCTATATACACGCACACACGTCCATTCGTTACACGTTGAACCGACGAGCCCGCTCGACTATTTGTGTGTCGAGGCTCGTCGAACCGTGTACTCGGGAACGAGCGAGAGAAGCAGGTAAAGGGCGAAGGAGAAAGACATCGTAAATGCCGTGCCGCAGGGATTCACCGGCGATGCGTGTCCCTCCCGTGGGACACGTGCAGGAAACCCACCGGTGTGTGTCCACGTCCGCGTTCACCTCCACGTTGACGCATCGTATGCGTTCTGTCTGTCTTTCGCTTTTACGCGAGATCGCAAAGGAAAACATAACCTGCTTCGGTCCGCGATCTCCCAAGCGAGCGTGTGCTAGTTTCTACGGCGGACAATAATCATACGGCTATTGAGATGCCTGTTTTTGTTCCTATCCATGCAACTGGAATAGTAGTCCGAGTCTCGGCCACGTGCCATCGTTTTATAGGGAATTTGTAGCAACGATGTTAATTCGATCTGGAGACTCGATGAAAGGGCGTGAGAAATGTGCCGCGTGTGCGGTAATTCGATCCGTTAGGAGTTGAACGTTGTGTTAACGTAATTTTTTTTTTTACTTCGAAATTTAGATTCCGACTATCGAAGCAACAAATGATGATGCAAGATATGCTCTCACGTAATATACCATTTATTTTGCTCAAACTTGGCAACACTATTATCGTGTCAGCGCGTACATTATCGAGAGAAAAATTTGTTTTGCAAGGGTTCAAGTTTCGTATTCGTAGATAAAGTAACGTTAACTGATTAACAACGGCGTAAAACACGAGCCATTGCAGTTTCACGAGATTACCGGAAGTGGAACGTGTGAAGTATGAGCAGATTGTTTCGCAAAGTTGCGTGCTAGTTTCGCCGAGTAGACACAATTCTATACGATTCCGTGCAGTTTCCCTGTCGCGTCGTATCGAAACTTTGCTCGTGTCGCGCAAGTTTTCCGATTGCTCACATTCTCACCGCGAAATCCCTTAACTTTCGGTAGTTTTCCACGTCTCGTTGAAATTCGAATCGATCTGCCATACAATTTTTGTCAAGGATTTGTAGAAGATCTTTCTTTGGCAAATTGAATCGTTTATATTCGCGCGTAATCTTTACCGTTCTAAGCTCTCGGAAGATCTGGAAAATTTCTGCGATACTTATCGAAATTTCTATTACGTTATGCGTTCAATTTTTAAGTCAAACGTTTTGAAAAACACACAGGTGAGATGTTACCTGTAAGAACTAAATCTAAATATAAAAATTAAAAAAATACAAAATTCTAAACCGCTATACTTCCAAAAAAGACTAAGAAGCAATAAATGCAATTTATCGTACGATTGCTTAAATTTATCCTGTTAAACGGAAAAGGAAGAAACACATAGTGTGGTGCTTTACGGAATTGCCATTGATCGACGTATAAAAAAAATAATGAAAACGTGGACAGGATTATCGAGCGTGTCATCGAAAAAGGGGGTTGTGTTCCAGTGGATTAAATCCTTTGGCGTAGTACCAGAGGACTTTCTGGGGCATGGTAATCGGAGCCCTGGGGGTGTAAGATCGACAGGGTTTCCGGACAGCAGTTTCTGCGACGGTGAAAATGCAGGAACGGTGAAGGGACAAGTCGACAAACACGGTACGATTATAGGAGCGGCAAAAAGGGAGAAGGTAGCGAGAGAGGGGGATGAGAGATGACTAAATAAAATCAATTAAAAAGTTTCGCCGGGTCGGCAGGCAGGGAGAGTTTTCATGAAGTTTTCCGCCGTGCGCACTTCTCTGTGTATATAACGTGACAGTAGCGAGTAGAACTTGCGCTATAAACTGACGATATACCAACACCAACGAGCAATTCATGGTAGTTTCGCTAACTTTCCGACTTTCGTGTCGAACTTGTTAATGGCTTTCTGTGGCGGTTCTCTGTTACCATCGCTTCGACCGTCCCCTCTATCAGCTTCTGTTTTCCCCTGCTACTCTCTACCAGAACTATCTATGAATTTATCTAACCATCGATATACTCGACTATCTAAGAACACCTCTGTACAACTTAACCGGCACAATAAATTCCCCGTTCGACGTAGGTTTGTCTCTGTTTCTCTTACACAATCCAATGAAACCCTTGCGCTAGATTTCTCCGTAACTGCTTCTCCGACAGCAATCGAGCACACGATTGTCTGGCGATTGTATCTACGTTAATTAACACGGGTCACATTCACTTTTCTCGAGCTCGATGTAATTCCTGTTGAACGTTCTGTACTACACGTTGCCTTCATCCTTTGACGGTGCAACCAAGCAACTATCGATCAGCACACAGGAAGATTTAAAACTGGTATTTTTATCACGAGGATTTCTTCGTTTCTGGTGTTCTGTTGGGTCGGCAACTAAGTGATTGTGGATTTTGTCATTAGGTGGTATTGACAAGATCCGCAATCACTTAGTTGATAGAAAGAAGAAATCCTCGTGATAAAGATACCAGTTTTAAATCCTGCTGGGTTCGTTAAATTTGTTTTTTTTATAAAAAATCGCAAGTTTTGTATTTTCTGTATATTCTGTCAATATCATCTAATGACAAAATCCGCATTCACTTAGTTGCCAATCCGACATACAGAAAATACAAACTTGCGATTTTATATGAAAAAACAAATTTAACGAAGGTGGGAAAAATATGAAATCAATATCGTTAATTCCTTGACTTTCGAAACATGTTGATATAAAATAATTATTATTCACTAAGCACTAAGAACCGGTTCCTAACAAATCTATATTTTCTTTTTGTTGCAGGTAAGAAAATACTCGAGGTGGAAGGATCGATACTACGTGATTCGTAATTTTCTATTTTCCCCGTAAATGGAAGGAAAATATACGTATGTAGTATTCTATTAGACACTTTGGAGGTTTTATCTTTTTCGCGATACATCGGCCTGCTTTAAGAGAAATACCTTGAATTTCTGTGAGGTGCGATTCTATCCGATTACGCGAGCAAAGTCTGTGTAAAGTGAAACCGTATAAACGCTGCCGCATCGTTCTTCGCTCCTCTTTCTCGTTTCCGTGACAAAAATCGCTTCGCCCAGCTTTTGGCTGACCGTTCAGGAAGCTGTTTCGTTTATCTCGGCGGAACACGATAACGTCGTGTTTCTTGATACCGACCTCTTTTCGTAAGCGTAAGATTAGACGCGAAACGCGATTTCACGCACTTTTCCAGATCACGTGTTTCCTGTGAAATCTTATTTATCGTTTTGAATTCCATTTTAAAATTCCTCGGTCCTTAGATCATCGCGTGGCACGCTTTCAATCTTCGATATTTAGATATTTTACTGTAACTTCTCCTACGTGCAAAAATCCTCAGTCTCTTGTTTTCTGCTATTCGATAATTTTGTTTTCCTAGTAATACGGTCTAATATATAATTATAATTATACATTTAACATTGTACAATTGAACATTTTTGAGAATCCTTACTATTGGCAGTTTCATTGCACCGAAGTCTTGCAAACCAAGTGGTAGGTTTTCGCAGTAATTGAAGAGAACATCTGTCAAGTATGACTAGGAGAAATCTCGATTCAAAGTAACGCAGAAACCTGATCCACCTGATTGCATGCAATTAGCAGGTAAAACCTGTTTTGGACTTCGACTCGAAATCTTAATTACAATCTGTGCGCTGATGTTTAAGTTAATATTATAGACTGACAGATACGTGGATACATTCTTATAATAATTTTCCGCTTTCGTTTCTCGAGACATGAACAAAAACTTGGTGTATGAAATAACAGGTTAAAAGCATTATGTAGTAGTCTTGGTTTCGCTCGGTTTCGAACTTTAAACCAGGTTATCCAGACCGAGAATTATTCACGTGGCTATCGGCACACGTAGCTCGTATCTGCCTCTGCGAACACCGCGATATTTTGATAACAAAGGTAGCGGATAAATTTAATCTGTTGGCGAGAAAAAAGTAAATGTGCGGACGATTTCGTTACTTTACAAAAGATTATGCGCTAACACGTATCTGCGCTGTTATTTCCGTGGCTATCGGAGATTCGGTGGAATATTTCATTTAGGGGAAACTTAAATAGAAGATTTGAATTTTTCCTAACTCGTTATTCACGAAAATTTGAATGTCCGCGTAATTTTTTACAATATTTGAAGAAATAATAGTATGTATAACATATACTGTATAAAAATGTCACGTTCAGAGACAATAGCGTTTAATCTTGTCCAGATCCCGGAACAATGAAATTCGAAATAACAGGATGATCCGCGCGATAAATCCGGCAAAGCGATTTCCATTTCGATATCGCGCTCGTATCAGCAACGTATATATTTTAATTGTCCAGCCGGAGAAAGGATTACGTGTATCGGAAAGATTCGCACAGAGCGCCAACTTTCTTTCTCAAGTTGGAATTCCAAGTAATAGCACGAAAGCTGAATCAATATTGACTGAAGTTAAATTCCGTGTATGTGACAATACTTAACCCAGATTCGAATATGAGCCGATATATATGAACCGATAGTTGTGCGCGACTAGATCGCTCGAATTTTCCTTAAATTCATTCAGCTTTGTTTCCAAGAAATCGCCTCGCCGTCAATGTAAATAAACGCTGTTGAATTTCAAGAGTGTGGAAATGTAAAAAAGGAACAACTGTCTGCAGATACTTTCGAGTGGCAGTGTATTTATCCGCTTGGAAAACTGCAGCTATATGGAACTAAAAATAGATGGTTTAATAGAGGTTGTGTGAGAGTGTAATCGTTCAAAGACAGAAAGTTGGTCAAGAGTAACTGCAAGATCATCGGTCGACAAGGAGGATGTCACCATTAAACGCACGGCCATGTGCAAGATTACGCGGGCTTAAATCTCCGAAACCATTCGTATTTCAACGAACAGCGATCCTAACTTCACGGCACGCCCACCAAGAAACGATACGCGAAATACCGCCTCGCCGAGGACGCGAAGAAATGGCACGGATTTACGACGACGGTTTTACACGATCCGCCGACCTTCTTTGATCGTCATTCATGCCTCGACCACGCTCACAGGCAAGAAAGGTCGAAGAAACGGTCCTGAAAAGATGCAAAGTTTTTGGAGATGCTAGTTTTTGGATTCCAACGACCGCCTTGCAAGCGTACAGTGGCTCGCGAAAGTATTCCAAAGCTTAACGTAGAAAACGTTTATTTATGTATTATGTGTCATATAAAACATTTCGAAGTTTCATTGGCACCGTGGTCATGACTGTCGCCACTATATTCATCGAATTTGAAGTCAATTTGGAAACGTATCTACGTAGAAATTACAAGCTATATATTACCCTAGAAACTGGTATACGTAGTTATATCGCATGCACAGATTTGTTCAAAGCTTTACTGGATTTAGAAATGTTTCATACGAGACACAGAAAGCGAGATAAGAGAGTTGTAGCGAGCTCGAGCGTTCGAATATTTTTGCCAGCAATTGTACACGAGCGAAAAGAAAGAAGAGAAAGAAAGAGAGAGATTTGAAGAGGTCGAAGGGGAGACGAGAGATGGAGAAAATGGACAATGACGGATAAGTAGTTGTGCGACGCGGACGAACCAGCTGGCCCGACCACTCACGTTTACACGATAGTGATAAATTATTTATCTCGCGACGTTTGGCCAGCGGCCAGGATTTTCCGTCGCTTTCGGCTTTCAGCGATTCTTCGTCTATTTATACGTGTACATGCACGCCACATCTGTCTTTCTCTGACGTCTCTTTTCCTCCGTTTCTTTCATTCCCTTTCTCTCTGTGCATACTACGGTGTAACCTAAATTCACGGTCTTTCTCGCGTGAACAAAGATTACGAGCGGAAGATTAGATAAGGAGTCGCGCAAAGTCACGCAACGTTAAAAGGATAGAAATGACGAACGATCTAGGTTTCCCTTTTTTTGCCAAGCCCCCTTCACGGCTGCTCTCGTTGCTGAAATCGGATCGACGTAAAAACAGATGTTCCGTTCTCGCAGAATGGTGCCAGTTCCTTTTTTTTTCCTCTGTGTGTGTATGTGTGCTTGCGTGCGCGCGCGCGCATGCAGAATTGCTGGTTGCTGATTCTGGTGATCTTTCACAGTATTGATTCGCGAAAGTATTTCAACACTTATGATACAGAGCTATTCGGACACTCACGATAGTACACTCTTTGTCTTAATATCGTCATTTTTCTGCATTTTCGATTTAATTGAATTATCCATTATATTAAAATAAGCTTCGGTATTCAGCGAGACTTTAATATTCAGAAGATTTGTTTCGCCTTGTAATTTGTAATATTGAAAGATTTGATTCGTCTTGTAATTTGTATATACATTTTCGGATTGGTTTCAACTTGTATCAGTACGATTACAGTAGTCGTGTTTCATCGTAATACCAAAGAAATTTCTCCTTCTCCCTCTCTCTCGAATACTTTCATAGACAAGTATATACAACAATAGCTGGAAGGAGCGTTTCGTAGAAGGGGCTCGCTTTAAATAGGCATTGGAAGGTAGCAAAGCTGTTGAGTGCGGTCAAGATCGTTTCCGTGGTAACGATTACGTTTAACCAACGGGTAATTGCCGGTCGTAATTTACTAATTCGGGGGAAGCGAATCGCTCGAGGCGACAGAACCGCGCCGGAGAACAAGGTCGTAATAAAGAGAGCGCGTGGAACATTGCTCCGATGCGAATGATTTCCATACGATAAAATCGTTGGAGATTCTGTTGGAAGTTTTTTATTGAGATAAGATGGTTTCCACGATCGTTACATTTTCCCTCGACAAACGTTCACGTGGACGACCAGGTTCGCGTAATTTTATCGCAAGTTTCGCGGAGATGATTCGCGCTCGGTGAAACTGCGCGTTGCTGAAACAATTTTCCAGCGATATTGGCGAAAACGCGAGGAACGAACTCTCAAATGGAACTGTTTGCCGTTGACGAGTGTGCAAGGAGCGAGCAGAGTGTGTGGAGCATAGCGTGGGTCGGGAGTGCGCGATAGGAGAAATGAAATCGCTATCTCGATTGAAGCATCGCGTCTGAATCATCCGCGTGATATCTGCGTGCATATCGACGTGTTTTCAGAGGGTGAGACCGAGACAGAGAGAGGGCGAGCATAGGGCGAGAGGGGAAGGGCTTCTTCGCCCCCTCGATCGTTACACCGCAATTACTCGACGGCGTATTGATCCAACGACTCGCAGGCTCACGGTTCGCAGAATCCCTCGTTCAACCAACCCTCTCATTCTACCCCGCTCTCCGGACACCCTTTCGTTTCAAGAAGGAGAAAAAGCCCGGCCACGGATGGGCCAGCACGTAGGCAAGCGAAATCATGGCATGGATACGCCCGAGAATAACCGTCAGCCATATTATAGTTTCCTTTTGAATGTCCACGAGTCATTGACACGTACGTGTACTTCTTGGGAAAATACTGGTCGGAAGGTGAATTTGTGGCGGATGGCTAGAAAAAGTAATTGCACGTTAAAATCGAGGCGAAAGAACTATAGGAAATCTCGTAATGATTTTTTAGTAGGGCGACGCAATGCACAGAGGCTGTGCTGATGTGTAGAGACTTAGGTGGAATGGGAAGAGCGCATCGGTGTGTAGACATTACGGGACCACGGCAATTATCCGGGACTTTCCTTTTGCACCTTACCTCTTTCTAGTCGCGCACACAAACATACACACATACACACACTACGTCTCTATTGCTGTGTGTAGTTGCAGTTACACGGCAGTGTGCAGAGAAAAGAGAGGCAAATCTGGTGTGCTCTCGGCGCTCAGGAACGAGAGAAACGAGCCACGAATGGCTTTTCAGCCTCGCTCGTGCGTGTACACAGCGACGAGACGATGGAAAGAGCCCTGGCCTGAGAGAAGAAGGAGGAGGTAACGGAGGAGGTTACAACCGGGGTTTAATGAAACCAGTCGAGGTCCGTCAAACCGGTTCAGCTAGTTCTCCGTTTGCCACGTTATCCCTCTTTTCCCCTCCACTGTTGGTTCGGTCGCTCGGTCGCTTGTTCGCTCGCGTAGAAGGGATCCCAGTGAGCAGGCAGAACAGAGATATCGACCTGTCTCTCTTTGTTCGATACACCAGTTCCCTGACTCTCTGCTCTCCCCCTTCGGCTCCGGTCTCCCTGTCGGACTGCATATCTCAGACACAGATCGCCGCCAGTGACTCCTGCACTCGTCTGCCCGCCTATGTAACCTTGCCTGGCTCTCTGTGTTTGTGTGTGTATGTGTGTGCAGGCGCCTTCACACAGCCACGCGAGAACTTGTCTGCGTGAAATCCCCTTAACCGAGAGTACACCCACGACGACTGGGTCGAGAATTATGGCTCGAAGGGATCCTCGTATCCGCCCCTGTTTGATAGTCCCGTCGCGATATAAACTCACCAGGGTACTTTCCTGCCTCTCTTTCTCGCCATCCTTCCTCCAAACTGTTTCCCGATTTCGTTTCGACAGGTCTCTCTCTCTCTCTCTCTCTCTCTCTCTCTCTCTCTTTCTTTCTATTCAGCTCCAAAGACTGGAATGGAGGGGAAAGGTGAAAGGAAGAACACTCTCCCAGTTGCTTCGCCGTAGGTGTTCCTCGTGCGTAAGTACGAACTCGTGACTTCGATGATCTCTGCTGGAACACAAGCGCAAGACGTCTCCTGACCCACTCCATTCTTTTTTCTCGTGCTCCCCTGGAGCTTCCTTCGACTGGAAGAAGCCGCGGACCATCGAGGTCGACTTATTTTCTAACGAATTTGCGCGTTATTTTTCGGCTGACCTAATAGAATCGGTGAGAAGGAAGGTTAGGACGATCAGAAACGGGGAGAATTAAAAGGCTGGGTAACGAGGAAAATCACGAAGTTTGATCTACCTGTTTGCAAATGTAATTTCGTTTCATATTCATTCGTCATTGTAAACGCGCGGCTGTTGAACAAGACGAAGTACGCGTTTCGAGATGAATTTTTATCGTAATTAGCCTTTTCTGCGGCGCGGTTCCACGTTTAATCGCAAATCAGCGGAGCCGCTAATTATCAGTTGCATCCTTTAATTAAATACGTCGTTAACGTAACGGAGTGTCCATAAAATATTTCTCAACGCGGCCCCTCGCGCGTTGTTCCACGTTGCAAGGCATTTGAAAGCAGCCGCGCGCATACAATGTTATCGGTGAAAACTTTCATCTCGCTATTTGCTCTAATTGCTGGCTCAGCCAGAAAGATTGGCAAACGTTATTTTCCCCGTTAATGAGTAAACGCACGCGGCCGCCTCGTAATGACTGTTTTTAATAGGAACAACTTTCTGTCGGGCGAATGAAGCGCACGCGCGCCTCCTCTCTCCTCTCTCACTTCTCTCTCCTCTTCTCTCTTCTCTTCTCTTCTCTTCTCTTCTCTTCTCTTCTCTCTAGTCGTCTCTTCTCGTCTTCTCCTCGTCTCGTCACGGCGTGCAGCGTAACGCAATAATTTCTGTGGATACAGCGTTTGCCACCTGTTCTATTCGAATCCACGCCGACGTTTATTAGCTGAATTAATTAGTTGCCAAGCCGAGACGCGGGCGCAACAATGGTTCCATAATGTACACGACAGTACCGCCATTCTACCAAACGATAGTCAACAATCTCGCGAAATTTTTGCATAGTCGGAACCAGAGCGAATCTGCTGCTTGCGCTCTGTAAAATTGGCATTTTCCATAAGTAAACTGTGCGCGTTTCCACGAATAAAATATCTGGGAAACTCTATAATTTATAAGTTAGAAGAATCTATACGTATTTCATTGTTGATGCATCTACGCATGCAGTTTAACACAGAGAGAAAATCCCACGCTAAGGCAAATGAGCACCACCGGCACCGCGGTACGAGAATCTACCGAGTTTACGTCGTTAATGACGATAAGTCAGCAAAACGGGCATAAAGCTAACAAACTGAATAATGAATACTGATCTGTCGGGTTGCGAGGCGAAGGTTAACGTCGTTGAAGTAGATACGAGCAATAAACGAGCTTTTAAAGACAGATAAGTATAAGATTCTTGCATACTTGGAGTTAACGAATCTCGGGAATTTGTAATTACAGGCTGAGAGATAGAGCGGAGACTTCGATGAACTTGAAGCTTTTTCTCTGGCGGAGGTTTAACGAGATCGGGAAAGTCAGGAGTAAAAGTTTTTAACTAATAGCTGGGTACTTGGGTTTCTCTCGCGTGAAACTTGCCTCTATTTCATTTTATGAGACGTTCGCCAAAGAAATGTCCAATAACTTTTTTACATCGATGAAGAAGAGTTAAGAAGTTTACGTTTTATTTATTTTCCTTTTTTTCTTTTTTATTTTTCTTACGACGAAAAATATGTCGAGAAGATTCTTCTACGGTGGATTCTCTTGAGAAATTCGATTCTTAGTTGTTTCCACGACAAGCTGAGTTGCTTTCACATTATCGATTATTTGTCTCGATCCCGCGGCACAGGATCGCCTTTTATACATATAATACACTGTGCCAGCACATGAATAAAAATTATAGGTCTTTTGAGTAGTTTAGATTCCGGGCAATTCCCGAGTATAGGTGTAAGAGTATAGGTCAGGCTACCTAGACTAGAACTCGATGAGTCATCTCTTTGTCAAGCAGGAAAGCAGAGGTCAGCGCTCATCTTTGCCCACTTTCATCCGAGGAGAACGTGCCGAGTCAATTACTCGCTTTTGATTAAAAGTAAATAGCAGGATTAACGATTAGGTAAAACAAGATGGAAGGAGTGTTTCGTAGTGTGTAGCAGAAAAATACTCAAGATCGATTAAGATTTTTCAGCTAGAGACATCGATCGAGTCGCAACATTCCAATGTGGAATGTGGGTGTGTTCGCGATAAGCGTTCATTTTGTTTGAACGGTAACTGACACGATAAATCTTCTATCACCGTGTTATATCACTAGTTTTATCAGCGTGTTTGCTATATTGTATAAAAAAGACGAACAGACTGACGCGTACGAAGAGATAGAAATACAATCGATTGGAAAATAACCGTGACCATCCACAATCAATACGTTTCATACGACATAATACACCAATAAAGAAGAAATCTATCTCTAACAAATATTTGTTACTCTATTACCGTACGTTGACACATCAAATAATAATAAGACAAATATTACACATTGCAGAATTCTATTTCGAGGGAATATCAAACACTCGGCTGACGAAGCTTCTACGTTCTTCTACGATCACTCGTAGATCGGCCTTTAACACTAGAACTACCGATAGTTAACACGAAGCTATTTCTACCAAAACCAGTGAAAATTACTGGCCTTTAAAAAATACGTAATAATAGAATACTTTTATATTTATTGATTTATTACATTCTTACAGAAGCAGTTCCATGTTATGTAGTACATTTTTGGTATTATTAATCCATCTGGGATCATGATCCCTAAACTAGGATTGACATATTTATAAAATTGTAGAGCCAGTCATTTTGATTGCTGTGGTATTTCTAGTGCTAGTATCTAGTGATAACTGATATCATCATATCGAATGATACGCAGTAATAATTGTAAAAACGTGTGAGAAGTTGTACAAAACGAGGAAATTGTTTAATTGGGCTTCGATAAACAGATTGCAACACTCTTTTACACTTTGACAAGTAGCAGTCACTTTGACTGGTATTGGTATAAATAGCCTGGATGCAAAATTATTTCGAGTTTGAATACACAAAGAACAAAATAAAATTCATTATATTATTCTTTTAGTTATCGTTACGAAAGTCATTACATCATTGCGGAAAGAAGCTATAACATGAAGTAGGAATTTGAAAATAAAATTGTAAAACCAGTGGATTTGACTGGCGCGGTAGTTCTAGTGTTAAAAGAGTAAAAATAGAAAACCATAGCGTTTGTTTTGTATTAGTTTCAGTAGCGAATCGCATTGATAGTCGAAAGCACTGTGGAATAACAGTCGGTTGTATAAGAGTATGCCGGCGAGAGGAAGTATCGAAAAGCGAATCCGAGCGTATCGAATGGAAGAGAGCCAGTGGCGAAGTCGAAGCGGTCGTAAAAAACGTATTACCAGCGTTGAATCCCTATTTCCACGCAGCAGGGTCTCTGCCAAAAGCTACACTTTGCTCGAGACCCGTTTACGTCCGATACCGAGAAGCCTTTGAACCTAATGACTGCTTCTACTCTGCCGGCCGGGAGAGTCACGTCGGCGCAGTTCCAGAAAAAACAAGGGAGACTTTCCGGCGTCGAGACGCGACGTTAAAGTGGCCCATGACTCTGCTCTCTGTCGTTCGTTCTCTGTTTCGCTCGCTACAGGGCTATGCTCTGGTCGTCCCATTTCGGCTACGAAGCCGGCGCACCAGAAACCGTCGTCTCGTCCAGGAATAACGACTGCCACAGAACGCAGAGAGTTACACGCACGTACCACGAAGCCATTGGCTGGCGTTAAACTCACCGAGTGGCCTCAGGGGAGGTCAATTGGTCGTGACGTCACCGGTGCAACACAATAAAATATAATGGCCGAGGCAGCCTAAGCAAAACATGCGACCGGTTCGTGACCCGAACAAGACCCGTTCAGAGCTGTCTACCCACTTCTTCCGTTCCTTTACTTGCTCCAGTAAAACGTCTCTTTTATCCAACATTCCATCGATTTCGTGTTATCACCAGACACTTTGTTGATTTTATAGAATATAAGCTCTAGCTGTAGTATGTCTTAGTACGCAACCACTAGACCGAAAATATTTACGCGACTTCGTATCGGTACCAATGTTAGTTAAAAAATATGGAATCTCCATAGAAAATTTCTTTAACTTATTATTTATACCAAATTATTATTTAAATATCCATCTAACCCGTATACTTTGTAATTATATGTTTGCATATTGTTTGCGTTCTATGCACTTTTGTATCCTTAAATTTTCCATAAAAGTGTTCATTCTCATAGCGATAGAGAATGACAGAGAATAAACTAAATGGATTGTCCGGTGTGTGTCTAACTTCCATCGAGCTATGATAAACGTGCGGAGATAGGGACGTGTGCAGATTTCTAAAAAAAGAACGAAATACGATGACAGCACAAAGAGAATCGTCGTGATATAATCGTCGTTCCACTAAATATAATTATCATACAATGACGATGGCGCATGCCAGCGCGCTAATTACGCGATTAGACGACGCAGCCGGATCAGCGATTCCAAGAACGAGCGGCTGTCCATCTCGTCGCAGCGATCATACAGCTGTCTGTTGAACGAAAGGGATTAACGACAGAGCCATTAACGAGAGCAAGCGAATGACAAGTACGCGTGAAATGGCCGCGTTCCACGGCTCTTTACTCTATTCGACTATCTATCGTGTAAACATATGCGCTGAGACGCATCGGTTCGACGAGCCAAGGCCTTGAAAGGGTTCACCGTATCGGCTTCTCACGGCCCTGAGGCGGCCTCTCGAGATCTATACGCATGTATATATATATATATATATATATATATATATATATATATATATATATATATATATACTCTTCAAGAAACGTGATTCATTGAAGTAGCGCGAAGACAACGTCTCATTTGGCGAACAAGTTGAAATAAAAGTTTCGATAACTGTACAGGATATTGCGTATCTCATAGATTGCAGCGAATTTTTAATATCTCGTCAAAGTCACTGTTCTGATTAATATCTGAGTAATAAACGATATTGAAACATTAAGTTAAACGTTAATATCGAAGCAATATTAAAATATGAAAAAATAATCGATTCAACGATAATCACAACAACAGTAGAAACAAATAATCGAACAAGAATAATTATCAATAAATAACATGGAGCAATGATTTCTCGAGGGTCACAGAGTCTGAATATTAATAGATCGGTGCATCGACGCATATTTCAACACGCTGTCTAATTTATTCATGCATATTCTACTCACAAATTGGCGACCATGGTCGTGAGGCGCGAAAAGGAATATACGCGTCGAATTTCAATTCGCGCGGCCGACTGAAAGTCTTGGCGACGAAATATGATCGGGGATTGCATACTGCACATGGTATTCCTGGCGGTGACGAGGCAAAGGGCGCGATTATCGATCGACCAAGACTGTCGTCAAAGGCAGCGTATTGTCCGTATTACGGTATAACGTTTTGTAGCAGGAAACGATAAATTCTAGGACACCCTGTAGATCGATCGATGTCCCGGAGAGAGCTATTCGCAGGGGTTAGGTCAGCCTACAGGTACGTAGCTGGATCACGGAGAGCCCGGTTATACGCGTGTCCTCTTCTCCCCTCTCACTCGTTTCCGTGTTTACGGCCTCCCATAAAGCCCATATCTAATAACGATCGACTGTTCCCGATTCTCCTCGCCGTACGATCAACTAAACTCTCTTACGGTCTCGTGTCTCAAACGAAGCGCGAATAACGGATTCAGCATGGAGGATGAACTTTGAAATCGAAAACTGCGCTACCGTTCGACCGAACGAACACAGTTTTATCCGTGTCGATTATTTTCGATCGAAAGTTGAACGAATGTGAGAGGCGAAGTAAAAACTCGGAAATCGTGAAAACGATCCGCGACGATTGAAAACTGCAGCAATGAAAATCGCGTGGACGATGCGGAATCGTGCGAGTGAATTGTCGCAGGAATTTGAAAAGCATCGTTGAACGTTTTATCTTTGTCTCGTAATTCTATCACGTTGCATTCCAAGGAAATTGCAATGTGTTCGTTGAAACGAGATAGTATTTATTGCCCCATTACGATTAGCGGTCGAGCCAGCTGGTGAACCTTCGACATAATTATCATTGAAGATGTATTATCGCGACGGTAAGAAAGGCAACTATAGTTTATTAATAGAATATAGCCGGCTGAAAGTCCTGATTACGTTAGTGTCCGAGCGACGCGTGCTCGATTTACAGCTAAATACATATTTGTTGTCAGTGACGTAGATAGATAGAATCGACGATAGCGTTCGACGAGATGATTTGTGGCGGTGCACGCCGCGAATTCTTTGCAGCCACTTTTCATTCGCAACGCGTTTTACACGTTCTGGCTGGTGATTTTGGCGCATAGATTCCGGAGTCGTCGTACCGTGACCGTCGGTGAAGTCGTTTTTACTGTTATGCTTTCAAGGCCGTTAACTCACGCCCACAAAGAGTTAAGACTATAGGCAAAGCTATAATCCAGCCAACATTTTGTATTTTAAGCTGATTATCTGTCGTGTAGTCAATCGGCTATGCAAATTTTCTTAATAAATTTTTACATTCTTGTGAAAGTATTCTTCGAACAATTTTACGTGTGTATTCGCGTCGTGGGAACAGTTTACGCACAAAATTCTATGTACATAAATTAAATCTTCGAGACTATTTACATATTTGTTGAACGATCGGCAAGCCATGTTGGTCGATTTCATAAATCGAGATGGTAGAGAAAAGTGACGCGCTTTCAAAAGCAGCGTTTTTTTCAAATTCGCGTTGAAATTTACTACTATTCCTGCCATTTTCCGTTAGAAATCATCATACGGGATTAGAATTATTTATTATTCTTCTCTCTTTTTTTTTTTTTTTTTGAGAATTTAACATCAATCTCAGACATTAATTTATAGCCGATTAATAAAATTATAAAACAGGAAAAAATGTAATTACGCCTATAGACTATCCAGCCTTGTAATTGCGTCATTTTGTCACTGCAAATATAGTTTATTTATCCTCAACGAAATCAACGAAAATTTGATTACCGACCATTAAAATTACGGCGTGAACGATATTGTTGAGACATATTGGCGAGCTGACTTAAATTTCATAATAACCAGTGTCAAAGCCATCGAATTGCATCGAGGTTCCCTCTATGTCCACCCATGTCGAGGGCAGTGCTCGTGACATTTTGTGTACTCGCACGCATCTCCCTCTCTGCCTGTGTCGAGTTCACCTCTCTCGATCGGACTGGGTGCGCGAGCTGGCACATAGGTGCACTCTGTGGCGCGTGTAGGAGGTGGGGCATTCAAGCTTTATCGGTCGTAAACACGCGAGTAATTATCGTTGCCGGCCATCTTGGCCCGCAGGCACGTCACATCCGGTCACTGACCATTCAATCGTTGCGATCCAAACTACGGCTAATAAATAATTCAGAAACAATGGGGACATCTCGCCTCCGCCTCTGCTGAAAATCCGAGACAGCCGGCCCGTGCCGTTAACCTCTTTAATACTCGGATTACTGAATGAGAATTAACCGCCGCCTTCTGACACCCTCGCAAGTTCAAGGTTTGCTGCTACTCAAACGCCATTCTTATTACTTGGACAATAATTCTTATCGAATTTTGGGATTAACCTTTTGCACTCTTACGTCGAGTCCGAGTAGACATCAGTTTTTATCTGAGGAGCTCCTTTGTCGAGTTCCACTCGATATTCTTTCGTGTGCACCTTTTTTTGCGAAACGTGCGAAAGAAAAGGAGGATTGAATGCTGGAAATTGTTTCAAGATATACCGTACACTTAAAAATTAGAAAATACAAGAATAATGCGAATAAAACTGGTATTTCAGTGAATTTGTTTCTTCCTTTATTTATTTTTTAGTCAAAGTAAATTTCAAATAAAACGCTTGAAAGCTGGGAAAGTTGGGAGCTGCTGGTAACGAAATTGAAATAAAATTCGCAGTGCAAGAGCGGAGTTTGACGGTCGTAGGATTCGGGAAAAAAGTAAGGCTGGACGTATCCTTCGAATCGAAAAAGAAACGAAATAATAAACAGCGTGCTAAAATAATCGTTGTTATGTAAAAGGAAGATTTTTGTTTGATAAGAAGAAAATACGAGATTCGAGAGTCCATCGGTTGAAACTTCGTGGAATTCAACACGATGCGCCACGGTGCGTCAGTAACGGCGAATACATCAAGAGAGGCTCGCATTAATGATGATTGAAGGAGTGAAACGAAAGTACGAAGAGAATGCGTGGAATCGCCGAGGAAAATTACGTGGCATAGTCACGAATTTCATCGGAATGAGAGGCAATATCGTTCACAGTTGATGGTTACCCAACCACGTGGATTGTGTAACGTAGGTTACGTTACTCGACGAAGATAAACTGTGTAAGAAGGAAATTTTACGATGATATAATTCTCAACGTGGTCATTCGATGTTGTCCGATCTATCGAATATCAACAAAAATGGACTTATCGCATTTTTCTTCTGCCATCTTCGATCGTGACGTGTATTCGATGAAATTTAATAATATAAATCGACTGGAACTGTGTAAGAAGGAAATTTTACGACGATATAATTCTCAACGTGTTCATTCGATGTTGTCCGATCTATCGAATATCAACAAAAATGGACTTATCGCATTTTTCTTCTGCCATTTTTGATCGTGACGTGTATTCGATGAAATTTAATAATATAAATCGACTAAAAAGGAGTAAAAACCAGTCAACTTAATGGGTTAACGTTTCACGTTCTTGCAAATCGTCTGCGTGTATTTTTCCTTTTTTGTCTCGACACTGCCGAAGAGACAAAAGAACCGGCGAGGAACATGACGAAAAAAAGAAGCAACGCGATCTCCTGTCGGAATAGCTGGAGTTTGTCATGTGTTGCCCATACGGAATCGGTTCTTATTTTTTCAGACTCTCGTAACTTGTCAGTGTCGTCGTCGTCGTGGTTGCTGTCACAGAGTGTTCCGTGAACGGAAAGAAATGTGTCGCCGAGGCGATGTCGACGAACCGAATGACCAGTGGCTCTCAATCCTTACCATTTTTATGTAAGCGCTCTGGGTACTCGAGAAACATGCGCGCGAACTCGAAGATCGTGGCTCGATGACCGTGTACGAGCCACTTGAAATGCGAGCAAAGGAAATCGAACTCGTTCGTACAGATTGACCTAGTTCGTTTCTACGTCGATCATCCATTCTCTTATGAAAGACGTGCCACTTTAGTCGCAACGATGAATTACGTGGCACGGAGAATGTTCACATGTATTCGCAATAACAGTGACGATTAACAATAACAATCCGTATTAATGACACGGTGATGTGCGTTAAGATTCGCAGAACTCGACTTTGGTCACGCGCTTCAATTCCTATAAAAATCATCGCTTTCGTTCCACACTCGAACAATAATAAACGATAAACGACAAGAACGCTTTTGTAAAAAATAATAAGCAACTTACACCGCTATGATACTCGTCCAGCAACGTGTCCTTCTTTTCTCGTTCCTCCTCGTACCTTTATTTTCATCCCTTTGTCGTATACTCGCCAAACACCGAATTTCTAAACTCTCGCTCGTCAAACGTAAGCAGACCGCACAGATTCGTTCGATGGTTTCTCGCAGGATTACGTCGGTAGAAAACTGGACGCGATCGTCGATCGACGTTGGCAAAGGCAAAAGGGAGCCGCCTCCCTTAATGCGGTAACGCGAATTATCGTCGATGAAAGCGCGAATCCAGGATTTCCGACGTTCAATTGGACTGCGATTTGGCGCGGAACGAGATCGATCGGAGTATCGAGCTCGGTTTATCAAAGCGAACGTGACGCGGGGTTCGGCGTTAGTCGTTTTACGGGTAAATTAGGCAGTCGGCGCGCGGCTTGGCATGGGGCCTGCGAGTCTCCGCAGAAGAATAAGAAAAGAGCCGAGGGAAGGAGGTCTCTGGCGGCTGGCCAACCCTTTTATTTTTATACTCGGTCCCCGGTGTCGTTTCTCGCTGTCTTCTACCCTCGATCGCCATTTTCCCCCGCTTTCGCACGAAATAAGTTTATCAACAAACGCGCGGGAGATCCTCGGCCGTTGCAGGGAGCGCCGGCAGAAATAGAGCGGGTCGAAAATAACCGCGCAAGACGAGACGCGAACCAGCCTCGAGAAACCATTTTCCGATCCTCTCCTCCGGTGCCTTCCGCTCCTTTCCTCGCTTCATTCACCGACCTCTCGACGATCGACGTGGTCATAACTCGTACGCGCGAGTTTCTCACAAGCCAATCGGTTCTTTTTTTTTTTTTTTTTATCAATAAAACATACTAAACTGGCTCGTGAAAATACGATTTATTTCGGAGATTTTTTTATTCTTTATGATAGGATTTCATATTGAAAGGAATGGATTCAATCCAACGGTTCGTTTGGTCGGGCAGTAGCCAACTAAAATTTCCTTCGAATGAAGCTCGCATAAGCACAGTTCTGCGGAACCGAGTTTCTCTCAGTTTGAAAACTAACGTAATAACCCTCCTGAAACTTTCCAGTGCAAGCGTACCAGCATGACGTTCGGATTTTGACAATGCGTTTAAATGGCCGCGAGACTCAGTCAACCGTGTTTAATCTGATCCCTAGGAAGAGGCAAGTCTGGCCAAGTCGATATCCATCGGAGCAGGGGTTGCTTTGACCCTCTCGAAGAGAATCTATATCGTTGTTTTTCTGAACTCTACCCTTCTGAAAGGGCAGTCGTTCGAAGGTTCACGGTTCCGTATAAACACCAATTATCCGACAAACGAGGATAGATTATTTTTTTTTTTTTTTTTTTATCGGGTCACAGTAGCACGACACCGTCGAGTCGATGAAAAAACCAAAGAGTTTGCGTTTCATCGAGTTGTTGCGCGTTTAAAAACCGTGACGGAATATCGACAGTGCTCTCTCGTCGGTTAATCGTCCGTCAAACGCGGAAAATGAAATCTGACTGGAACTGTCGCTGTGAAACATTGCCCGCTGGCCTGCTCTTTTTACCTGAAAAAGATTCCACACCGTGAACGAAAATCCCGGCAAAGGGAGATTCCAAAAGGCAAATAAAAAATTTCACTGTAGCGAAAATTCATATCCTGTCTGCGCCGTATTTTTTCGCTGAGCACCTGGATCCTCGACCATATAATTCCGTAACTTTCAATACATACACTGACGCGAGCTCCGACAGAAATTCTCCTCCTTTCCGTTGAAAATTCGCCGCTCGGATCGTTCCATTCTTCGCTGCTCCGTTCTCTCAGCGTGTACGTTCGAATAAATCACGAAATACTTGTCAGTATCTTGGACTCGCTTGCATAATTAAAGCGATATAATTAACGGAGTTTCACGAGTCTCGGTGTAATTCAATTCTCTTGTACAATAGTAACAAGCTTAGTATAATAAATACGCCAAAGATGTTTATGCGTTTCATGCGAATAATAAACTTGCTATTGTAAAATCAATCTGAAATTAAATTAGTGTGCATCGTTTAACGATCTCAACACGGCCTGTAAATTCCAACCTCTATTTTTTTTCTCTAGAATTATCCTGATCTACACGCTAAGTTTCCGCTAATTAAAAACCAAATTCGTACAAACGTATTTAGTTTAGCCCCCACACTCGCCATCGTCTCGTTGGAATCGCAGCAAATATCAGTCTAACCCGAGTACACCCGTTCGATTAGAAATTACGCGTTCGGTCTCGCTTTGAGGTCGCGCCGAATTCCGGTGACCCGGTTTAAAGCGCGTCGAAACGAGCGCAAACAAAGTGTTTGCATTCTAAAAGCGAACCGATCGTGTAACATTAAGCCAAGACCGAATTCGCATACGCTCGCGTTATCCGAAATGATCGTAAAACGTTCTTCAACACCAGAGTATTGATGAGAGTGTTGATAATCGAATTTAATTTATTACACCGATGACTGACAAGCCTTTGAATACGATCTGAATAAGATTAGAAACGCGATTTGCAAACGAGTAAATGACCAGTTAACCGCCCAAAGAAGCAAACATCGCAAGGAAAAAATGGATATGAATGCAAAATAAATAGAATTGTATCGCTTAAATGTTAATACGTATTCCTCTTAGATCTGCTAGCTATTGGAACGCGAGATATACAAACTGCCAATAAAACAATCGCACGAATAAAAACCACGCGTTTGCCCTGTCTTTTCATCTTTTTCCCGTTCGAAATAATAATCGGTGGAAGTTGGTTTCTGGTCTGGTCAACGTTCCGCGCTCGTGTCCCGGGAATAATAGCGAGAGAGGCGAGTTAAAATGTAAAGCAAAGTACGTCGGCGCTGTTCAATTACGCAGAGCGTAATGCATGCGGACTTCGGCTGGACAGGAGGACAAACCGCAGTCGCTAGGAGACGCGGAACGTCGAGTTTGCGAATGCAACCATCCACGTTACATGCACGCGTCCATGTATTCCGGATACATAGAGGTCTGCGCATCGGATAAACGCGCACCCCACGTATGCAACGCCGTTGCCCGCTCGAGTGCTTCTCCCCCTCCGGGTAATAACAGTAAATCCTTGGTAATAAATCCCTCTCCTCTGTCCCCTCTGCTCGTGCGCTGTCTCTCAGCCATGGCCTCTGCCTCCTCCACCTGTCCGTTCCTCCGTTTCTTCTCTTTCTCCCCTGTTTCGCTCTCTACTGTTTCCGTTGCGCCTGTATCTCGTCGTGCACAACCCCGTTCGCAAGTACTAGGACATGGTAAAAATTAGGTTGACGATCATCCGATCGTCAGGAAATTATCAAACCCTTTGACAATTATCGTTTGAAACGTTAGCATACGAAGAATTCATCTATTCGGTATTACACTGTTAATTACGTGTAATTAAATTTGACTTCTTTCTCATTCATGTTCGCTGTATCTCTCGATAATTCGGTACCTTTATCCATTAATTAAATTCAGATTTTTAACTAGACTTGATTTCGTCTAATATACTTCTTTTTGCGAAGACTTCAGTTAGAGATATCGTATTAGGTCGTCCGGAAAGTTTCTTTCGTTTTATAAGGAAATGATGGATGCACAACATTTTCCGTTTTATATTATTTTTTTCGAATTACGTATGGTCCATTTTGTCCTATCAAGATTAACATCACAACGTTCGACAGATTAGGTTTCATGTTTGTGAGGTGTTGATAGTTAGGTGATAGTGCTGCGGCTGGTGTATAGGTCGCTGTGAGGTACTCGTTTTTGGGGTATAGGATTTTTGTCTTTGTTCGAGTTGACCTTTTCTCACTTAGCAATTGAATTTAGAGTGGCGGGGTTTGAACCTGGTCTTGAACGTTCGTAAACAACGGCGCTAACCACAGCTCTACCGTCGTCCGGTCATAAATAGGGTCTTTGTGTAGCTAGCCACGGGTCAGAAATCGTTGGAAAGGTTTACTGTCGAGTGCCGCTATATTTGTATAAAGATGCATCGCTGTAAACGACGGGTCTGTAAAAGAAAGACACTTTTCGAACAACCTAATAATTGTCAATTACATTTCCTATGAAATCAGCGGTTGCCTTAATATTTATGAACGCTGTACAGGTGTACGCTACATCGTGTTTCTCTGGCGATACGTTTCATCTCGTTGGCGCTATCGCGTTATTGTTTCCGTCCTAGTCGTTAGATTCCAACGTACGCGTTGTCGCGGATTGTTCTCTCTACTGCTATCGCGTTTACAGCCAGTCGACCCTTGAAAACTCCCTGGGGTCGTAGCGCGTATACCTACGTGGACGAAAAGCCAATTCCTCGGATGCAACGTTTCGATGGTATCGAGGATTACGAATCCGATTGAGGTGAAAGAGATGAAAGCTATGAGATGCGCTGTGAATTTAAGGGAGCGAAATAGGGGATTATTTGTTCAGGGGATCTATTACTGCAACTGTCGTTCGAAACGAACAATTTTATCGAAACCACCAGCTCTCCGTTTCTCAGAGAAATTTCTTGTATTTTAATTTTTTAGAGGTTCTAATGATTTTTTACGAAATGTATTTTCTGTAGTACAGGTTTCACAGTTCGGTAATCGGTAATTCTAATCTTCTAATCAATTGATCCGCTGATTCGGTATACCTTCCTGTCGCTGTGAGCTTGAAACGGCTGAGTCAGACTGACTAGATCTAATGTATGGGATTCCCGTTGCAAACGCAGCGTGTCATTCTTTATTAGAATTTTCTCGCATTTGCTTGATGAACACGTGTTTCCTACTAGTCGTTGAATTATCGTAGTATGCGCGACTCGGAGAGATTAGCAACTTTCCTCTGTAATTGCTTACGTGATACAACGTAGCGACCAGCTACGGCGCTCAATCGATCGACCTTAATCGACAAGAATGAACAAGGGTACACGAACAACCTTCCACTTATCACGTAAACACAGCGCTGTGATCGATAAGAATGATTATACCTTGGATGACATAAATGAAGGGAATGTCGGAAAAGAGGTCCATGGTGAATAATATGAGTGCAAAATGTACTTTTCAGCGCAGTATATCGTGAAATTCTTATGAAATTTTCATTTACCTCGTACGTACAAAAAGAATAACGTTCATTCAGAGTCATTGCATTATACATACCGAACATACTGTAATTATAACTGAAATTAAGCTCGACGAATTAGAATTTCGCGTATCCGAAGCCGAGCATTAATTTGTTACGTATAAACGAAGTAAGGATGAACGTGATTTTCAAATTAAAGTTGCGAAGCAGTTTTTATAAAAATCGATCGACTGACCTGGTATTCAATTATTGTTTCAGAAAAGAACTCAGCGCGCAACAGCCGACGAAGACGCGTGAGCGAGGGCGCAAGCCGCGAAAGACTAGAGAAAGACGGTGAAAGCAATTTATCGACGCGGCAGGAAGACCGGGAGAACAAGGGTCCACCTTCCGGCAGGCCCAGCAATCGTATACCACGAACCGTCTTAGAAGAGGCGAACAGCGCATCGAGCAGCGCGTCGAAGCTGCGAAAACGTGGAACTGCCGTAAAGAGTCCGGTGGAGAGTCCATCGCAGAGACCCGTGCGACGAAGGCCGAGGCTCAGTTGCCAGGAAACGAAAACAGAGGCGGAAGAAGATACCGAACACTCGGGCGGCGTAAAGTCTGCCGAGAAAGAGGAACGACTAGGTGGAAGACTCGAGGAGGACGAGCGTGGCGAGGAGGAGGACGAAGATCAGGAACGCTGCGATCCCCTGACTAAGAGGCTCAGGACAAGTCCGGTCGGTAGGAAGCTTAGATCCGAGCGAAAGGGAGGTGGGAAAGGTTGCGAGGAGATAGCGTCGGATCTCGAGGAAACGGAAGAGGAGGAAAGGAAGCAGGAGCGAGCCGAAGGGGGAGAGGTCGAGAAGCTCGAGGAGAACGAGGAGAGTCAATCTAGGGAGCGAGACAGAGAACCAGAGCCTCCGCCTCCGAACAAAGTAGTAGACCCTGGAGGCGACACGGTTCTTCAACAGAGGCGATCGAACGCGGATCAGAAGGAAGAACGATTTGGAACTAAGGGAGATAGCGGTAGAGAGAACGGCAAGGAACAGCAGGTGTTGGTGAATGGATCGCTGCTCGACTCGTCGGTGGTGGTCGACAAAGGCAGCGTCCTCAGCGGTGCCGAAGCGAGCCTGTTAAAGTCCGGCTCGAACGGCAAGAGCGTCGAGGAGGAAGAGGACGAGGCCGAGGACGAGGACGAGGACGAGGACGAGCGCGAGGACGAGGAGGAGGACGGGGACGAGCCGGAACATCGAAATCGTGCTCGGGGACAAGAAGAGGAACCGGAAGGGAAGGAAGTGCAGGAAGAGCAGGAAGAGGAGGAAGAGGAGCGTGGCTCGCGAAGAACCGAGCTGACTACCGAGCTAGGCACGGAGGATAGCGTGGGTAGCGTGAGCGGCGCGAGGGCGGCGAGCGTCGAATCGGTGGTCGAGCTGCTGGAGTCGAGCAGTCAGGACTCAGGCTCCGTGCTGGAGAGGCTGAGTCCGCTTAGTAGCAGCGGCGGCGGCGGCTCTGGCAGGCAGAGCCTGCTCCTGGAGCAGCAACGGGAGCAGGAGCGAAATCGGCACAACGAGAGCCCTGTCATTCTAGCCGAGAGACTGAACAAGCCGCCACCGCCGGTAGCTGGTCACCATCATCATCACCTGCAGCAATACCATCAACACCATCACCACACGCCGCCGCATCATCATCAACAGCAACGTTACTCGACCGGTAGTCCGGTGATACATCATCATCCGCAGCAGCAACAGCTACAGCATCAGCATCAGGTAGCGAACAGTCCGCATCATCAGCAGCAACATCAACAGTCGCAGCATCATCATCAGTTGTCCTCGTCGAGCCTCCTCGAGGTGCAACAGCAGTCTCACACATCGAGGGGCGGCGATGAGGCCGGCCTCATGGAAGTGGAGGCTGGGGCCGGGATACCTGGAAGCGGAGTGCTCGCTGGTGTGCCAGCAGCGGTCGGTATCCGAGCGGTCGGAGCCGCGGCTGGTAGCGGCGCCGCGAGTGCAGCTTATGGGGACAGCGGCTCCGACAGCGGGGTAAGTTCCCTGAGGAGCGCCGGCTCTGGCGACGAGAGGAGCGGTAGCAGAAGCTCGGCGCTCAGCGTCGACGAGACCACCAGCTCCTCGACACCAGCGGCGGCCGCCACACCAGCTAGAGTCTGGCACGTGCAAAGCGTCCAGCACACGTCCTTACTAATGGCGCATCCTCAACCACCTCCCAGCGCCGGACCGAGCTCCGCGGCCGCCGTGGCTGCGGCAGCCGCTGCAACTGCTCCACCGGTCGGCTACCAGAATCCCGCACCACCACCCGGTCATCATCATCCCGCCGTTGCGTCTGAAATGCTTTGGAGGTCTCAGAGGTACCCGCCGCTACCGCACTCGTTGCTCGGACCTGCTCAACCTACTCCCGAGGAGATCGTCGAGAGAGAGAGGATGCTTCGGTGAGTTTTAACTCTATTTTTACTTACGAGATTTACGACCTTCTCTCGACGAAATATCTTTACGATAGGATGATGCGAGCTCGTCGAATTGCCCTTATTCAAATTGGATAAAATCGGCTCTTCTATCTGATTTAGAAGATGCGGTAAAAGAACGTCTTTGTTGTATCCATCGCCAACCCTACTAATTTACCTATTGTCTGTGAAACTATACTTTCTTTTGCCCCTGAACCGGTAAACCATTTCAAAGTTTCATATGCAACTTTCCGATAAACATGGCAATCACTGTCGTCGATACCGTCAAAGCGATTTTCGAAACGTCGAAGGACTCACGCTCCCTGGCACGGCCATCGACAACGACGGAGAACCTAGCGGGGCAATTTTTCGATTCGCTTGGCTCGGTTTCAATAGCGGCGCTGTTTTTGCACCTTGCGTGCATTCCGCTCGGTCAGGAAACGAAATGCCATCAGGGAAGTGAATGTCTCTCGAAGGCAGCTGCGTGCAACGTTTCTTGCCCGACCTCAGCCTTTCGAGCGTTCTTTGTTTGCTCTCTCGCGTGACTGCCGACTATAAGGGGGAGGAGACGAAAAAGTAGCCAGGGTGGAAGGAGACGGACGTGGCAGTGTCTACCTGTCTGCGTTTCCGGACGGCAGCTGCGACTTGCTGCCAACTTCCGTTGGGTGATCGCGATAAGATGCTGTTACCGATCGAATCCATTCAACGGTTTTGCTACCGAACCAATGACCCGAAATTCCTCGCTTTCCGATATAAATAAAACGAACCTAGATCGTTCACTGACTCGGACGTCGACGTACTTCCCTCTCGAGGTCGAACGGTTCAAGACCACTCGGTGAAGTTTGACGGCGAACTTCTTCGCTCGAGAATACCAAACTTCAGCTCGTCCTATCGTCAGCGTCTTTTTAACTCGTTGTAGGTTAACATATTCTCGAACCCTCCGAATTCTTTTTTTTTTATGAAAAATCCTGTTATTTCGAACGTACTTGCACAATATCCAGCGTCTGCCCCTCCAAAATTATCTTATCGAAATTAAGCTAAAATGCAACAGTTGCGTCTGTGGTCAAACACTTTATTCGCGAAAAATATGTAAAACTAGTAAAATTCAAGTACGTACGTCGAATACTAAAAACGAATATTTGAACACTACGTTTTATTAATATCTATCGAAATATAATTTTCATTTAAAGTAGACTTTAAGAATGAACGCGATTCGCGTGTATATCGGTAGCAGCGAGTGTATTAAAACGCGAAGATTTCCAAACTTGTCTTTCAACGAATCGTCTACGAAAAGAAAAAATGCAACCTTCTAAAAATATTTGCTTGCAAAGTTTACGGGTAGACTTTATGACGTAAACGCGTGTGTTTAGAGATCTAAAGCCTCATATCTGGTGCAAGGAAGAAGAGGGTGTCCCGGTCGACGAGCTATCGCGATCACGCGTTCTTCCGCGACATTGGTATTGAACAGCGCCCTTCGTTTGTTGGTTTGTTCCTGACAGCTTCGACGAAAATAAACCAGTCCTCGAGTACATACCACAGATCGCTTTCGGGTCGTTTATTTACGTCAGCGAAAGCACCAAATATTCCACGAAACTCTGGAGAATGAGAGCGTTGGTTGGAAAAGTGGCGTAACGGAGGCAAAGGAATCGTCGTCGCGTAAATTCGTTTCATCACGGTGTCGAAATCGTGTCGTTCGTCCTACGCACACTTTTCGCCGCCTATCATCGACTTAACGACGCACGTCATCGAGTAAATTGCCTCGCAGTCATAGGTCCTGGCAATTTTAAGCTATCTGAATCGTATTTGCGTCTCTAGTCGAGCGTAAATAAATTTTCCTTTCTGTTTTGTGCGAAGACATTGATCTGGATCTGTAGTTGCTCGCAAAAGTGTCCGCATGACTATTTCGCATCGGCTGTACGAAATACAATTTCCATTGCAATAAATATTTCTAAAATGACAAATTACTTTCCCTCGTCTCTTTCCTTTTCTCTGTTTTCTGGTCTTCTGGTAGTCCTGTAATAAAGTACAGCAAGAAATAACGTCGTCGGGTATTTTTGCGACCAACTGTACAACTCGACGATTTCTTCATGTTGTCGTAAACAAGCTAATTCTCGAGCAAACGAACAAGTACGTACATAAATCGAGAGAAGACAGGCTAATAATTAACAACGGGTCGATCTTCCAGCTCCTTCTGGCACAAAACAAGTTGATATCGTCCCATTGCGAATGATTGCACGCTACGAGACCGTGTTGCAACAGCAGGACCTACCGCCGCTCTAAACCTCCTGCTTCGCTAAATTGGTTTCGTGCATATTCCTAGGCACGTTAATTCAGCTCGTGCCTTATCCTTGAATAATTTTTCCAGCAAGATCAGCAAGCACGCGTATCCAAGATAGATCGTTCGCACGAGGCCCAGATCTCGGCCGATTGCAGCCTGTATTTTCCAATGTCACGCGAAATCTTCATTAGGCTGGATGATATTCGTGTTGGCCGCTGCGGAACGCACCGTGCCGCACTCGAAACTCGAACGAACGAGCCGTATACTTTCTCGATAGTTTCGTTACTTTTCGTGCATCGTAGATCACGACTCCTCACGTGAGCCAAGAAACTTCACCGCGCCGATCTTTATCGCCAGGAGGCGATCGACAAACCTAAGTGCGAGCGTGTTATAGCGGCGCAGCGCGTGAAATTCAGCAGATTCCTGGAAGGATGCGGCGCAGAGTGGTTAGACGTTGCGGAGTTAACTTTGCCTCGTATCAGCCGTGTTCTACGACGAAGATTTAATTAACGGCGCGAAGTTGAGAGTATGGTTACGACCCGAGCGAAACTCGGACTACTTTCGCTTCACTCTCTCTCTTCCCTCCTCCTCTTTTCTGTACCGTAGAAGCTCAGAGGCGCCCTTTCTGCTTGGAAATTTCGGTAACGAGCTTCCGTTCCCCTGCTTCGAATTAACGCGACGATTCGAAACTGTCGGTGGTGCAGTTGCGGTATCGAGCCAAGTGGCCGGGCACAACGATCGAACAAACACACTGCGGCAAAACATCGCGTAGTTTCGCCCTTTTTCCTCCGACGAGCGCATAGCCTTGCTGTTATTCTGCTCCAAATACGACCGATTACGTGGCTCCTACGTGTAACTGGCGCGATTTAACGCTTATGCAAGTTCTTCCCTCCTAAAGCTTTCCGTGAGCAGAAAGGAGGCGATCGACGATTCGTGGCGACAGAAACTGGCATTTGGGCACAAGGTCAGGCTACTTGTCTTTTTATCTTCTTCTTCTCGCGCACATCTTCTTCTTCCACTTGTTCTTGCATGCTGGAAGACCTCGTCCAAGACCGTTCGCTAACCGGTACGGAGGGAAAGGAATGCTCGCCAGGAAGCTATAAAAATACGTAGCCAGGCTGCAGTAGTAAGAAAAGACCACCGGTGCTCTCCCCGGTGTACAGTGCCACCAGTCTCGTCAAGGATCGCATCTGCATAGAAATATGGTCTCGCTACTGGTCGTTGGCAGTTTTTCCTAAATTGTTTCTCCCTGCTACGCTCTCCCTCTTCCTCCTGACTCTTGGTAATACGCCTCGTTCCATGGAACGGGTTCTCGTTTGGCTACCTTGGAGCACGTTACGGCCAATCGCGTTCACGCTTATCCGCGCGATACGCGTTCGTTGATCCTGCGCCGTTTCGTCTCCTTTCATTCTCACGTGCAAATTTTCCAGCGTTCACGACGTTACGAGGGATCGATCGCGGATAGGATCAATTTACAGACGCGTAACTCGCTGCACGGTACACGATAATTAGAAGTTGACAATCGAGGAAGAAGTTTAATTACGTAGCGAGATATCACAGCAGCGAGAAGAAGCGCACGATGGGACAAAATGGTTGGAAGTCGAAAATGCTGCGTTCGTTGAACGTAGCTGGCCTCTGCATTGTCCTTTCGCCTCTTTGACGATTCGAATGAGTTCATTACGCAACCAATTGGTATCCATCACGCGCAGACTTTCTTCTTTCGTTTGTTCGGCTCGGGATGCCATTGAACACCGCGGACGAGCAATTTATCTCGAGGTCATCGCGTTATCGTCTCTCACGGGCTGACGGGGGACACGTTCAAAGGCCATGTGGGCGAAACGCAGACAATGATGGCCAGTCGTTATGCGGTTCACGTGGCACACGTCCATCAACGCGGATGGTTTGCACGCTGGTCACGCACACGCGTGCAAAATCTCCCTCTCGCTCCCTCTATCGACGTCTTGCGCTCCTTTCTCTTCGCTTGTAATTACCTACCTATTGGCGCTTGTCCGCGCTGTGAATAAGCCGAATCCGTTGCCAGATTATACGCCACCGTGAAAGCTAGCTAGAAAGCTGGCCAAAATCCAAATGTTGAAATTCAGTTTTAAAGACAGAAAGAAATTGAAACTGGAAAGAAAATAGTTTTGGCTATGTCTCGCGAGTCTGCGGTTACCTTTGATTATTTTACCGCGAGACCACGGAAATAGCCGGCGTTTATTGTCTATCCGTCTGCTAATTCTGTCGGAGGGAAATACGCGAGGAAATTTCGAGCTGCCTGGTTTTTTACGGCCACGCTGTTTTTACACTCGTGACGCGAGAAGTTGCTGCGAGTAACAATGCTTATTGACGTTATCTGGAACGTGTATCTACTGGTGTACCTTTCATAAGCGACCGTCTATTTTCTCGAGACCAGCATGCGCTAATAAACGTCTTTTTCTCTTCCACCTCTAACCACGTACGTACTTGGAAAAACCTTGCCAAGTCTGGCTGGATCGTCGCGAACAAACAGCTATTAATTAAATTACTCGACTCGGTTACCGCTTATCGTTACGGCTAACCTTGTGTTTCGTTTCTCTTAACCAGAGAATAGCAAAATACTGCCCGGAATAGAAATGAATTTTTCGAAGCAACACTGTCTTCTTTCAACGATTTTAACAGGAATATAGTAACGAGCAAACTCGTCGTACTCGATGCATTTATTTTCACATCTTACAGACGATATTCTCCGGTAGATACGAATATCTCAATCTTGAAAATACAAACGTCGATAAATGATTGTTTAGAAGCTTGCGAAAAACGATAGAGGTGATATTTTCTAGGCTTTGAAGTTAGCGAGCCGAGTTCTCGGATCAAGGACAGATATCGTTTTATTATCTGACAGAGAAGGTTCGCAGAATCTATTTGAAAAAAGAAGTAAAAAAAGAAATAAACGAGGGAAGAAAAGGCAGAAGACAGTGGAAGAGACCTATTGCGAAGTTAATAGGGTGAACGTGGAGGGAAAGAGGAAATTCAGCGTGTAACCGATTCCGAAGGTTCGTTCAGCTCGATTGAACTCTCCCATGTCGAGAGAAAAATCAGCGTTGCGCCAATGACTTCCTATTTCCTTCTACGTGGGCTCTATTCGGGTCAGTGACTTAACGAGTGGAATCCAGCCTCGAGACCGTATTCTCGGCTCGAAATCGTGTACACAAATAGCCCGGCGTATAATAATGCGCGGGATATATAGCTCATCTGCTATAATTGAAGCGACGTTCTGGTAGAAACGCGCCGGATCAGACATAAATATTTGATCCTGAAACGTTGCCTGATCTCGAGCGATGCGGAGCATGCGACAGCGCTATTAACGATTCTCAACGTGTCTCATCTGCTGCAATTTTAATTAACCATCTATTCCGACTAATTAATTAAAACTCCTATAGCGCCGTGTTAAATCGAAAAACGTAAACCAGGTTCGTTTTGTAAGAGCAACGTTGAGAAAAAGAATTTGTCCATCGTATTCACAAGGACGAAATCGAAACCAGCTGACATCGGTGAAATCGCTGTTTTCGATTTTATCTGTCCACCAGAAGCTCAACGAAGCAAGCGACGAATTTCCTCGGTTAGGTAAATTTTTTATCAAAAAGACTGAACGATGCAATGGCGAGTGCTCGTGGGTAACGATCTATCCTGCAGAGTCAGGAAAGGAAAATGAAGCGGTGGTTTCTAATTCGAGAGACCATTAGAAAGATGAGCGTGCCATCCAACCCTTTCTTTCGTCGTGGAAAGAGAAGAGAGGAGAGAGGGCTAGGTCGAGGCTTTTCACGAGTGGAAGAACGCGCAACGAGATTTGCGTGGCCGAGAGCCATAAAACGCGTCACGCACACGTGATGCACGCGCGCTCCTTCCTCGCGCTCGCGTGCTCGTCCGTGTGGATGCCTAACTGCGTGTTCCTCCGAGTGGCTGAAGTGGCGAGCCCATTAGCGTGGATCATAAAGGTCCTCAACCTAGTGAGTCACCACGGGTCAATAATTACTAGCGAGGACCACGCGATGCTCCTCCATGCTCTTCTCTCTTCTATCCAATGTATTCAGAACGATCCATCGCGAAACCAAGTTGCTTCAATTGCGTCGATGAAAGAACGATGTGAAGACGTTTTGCGCGATTTTTTCCTTTCGTCGCGTAACGACGATTAAACGTTCGCCAATGTCTGCTCCGATTCTGCTACTCGACAACTTGTCATCCACATTAAACAAACTATCCGCGAAGCTTCGGGTTAATCTATCGAGAGACAGATTCCAAGGTCGGATACTTGGTCTTGGGATTTTGATTAACTGGAAAACGCCGTCATCTGGCTCGCACGTATTGACGCAGTGCGTGTCGCACGCAATCCTTATAACAGGTTACGTCGTCCACGAAGACGACTAGCTCCTGATGACGTGTCAGTGGCAGGTGTGCGTCACGTGAAACTTCGTGCACCCAATGCATTATATTTAGAACTCGCGTCTCTCCCTTTTCTCTTCGGTTGCTATTGGAAGAAACGTTGCAGGAGACAAGTGGCGCGTTACGAATCGTTAGCGGTTAATTCTTGCCATTAGCGTGTTTGGTAATACGCGTAAAATACGTTAAATACGATCGCCGTTTCTTCCGAAATATTCCGGTTTGAAAGAGTACGACAATGATTTTCCATCGAAAGCACATTGATTCTTCGTACCTTTTCGATCGAAGTTATCCGCTCGGATTTCTGCCAAATTCTCTTGTTCCGATAGACGAAGAATTTTTACGACCCCGTCGTATTTTCACTCGAACTATCGTTTATATGCTAGAAAATACTGATTCTATCAAAAACCTGTACATCCCTATTCGATATCTTGGAACGTGGTTTCCAAAGGATTTCAAACATGCCAGTCAAAGAACACTGTGCATCGAGCGTCCCGACATTTATCGCCATTTTATTGGCCTTTTTACGCCAGCCTCCGATTCCATACAACAAAGGCGAATAAATATTTATCATGGCGAAACACGTGGCTCGACTATTTCCCGTGGTACGTGTCGTTCGCACAGAAAGCCGCTTTAAAAGCTTTAACTGCGATTTTCCAGTGGCCTGTCGCTCGGCAAAAATATAAATAGGAATCAAGATATAATTCGCCCTGTTTGTGTTAACAAAGAACGGTATTGTGGACGGTATCGTGGAAATTTCCCAATACGGTTGGCTCGATAATTGTTAATTGCAGAGGCACGCGATCGAGCGTTTAGCCTGGCGCGAACGTCTGTTTACGCGAACCGTCACGCTTGCTCGACTTTAATCGACGAGAGGGCTCTGACTCTCTTCGGTCCAGCTTTTTCGAACGAGAGTAACGACGGCCCGGGCATTTTTTACGAGGAAAGTAAAACGGAACGGCCCATAAAACCGTGCGCGGCCCCGCAATTCCATCTCTCTTCGGCTCCAGCCTGAAATCGCATAAACTTTGCAACAAACTTCCTCATCGCGCATCTCCCTTCTCTCCTCGTCCTCTCCTTGTGCCGCGTTCCACGGGTAAAGTTAACGAAACGATCGTGTCGGAGAGAAGGTGGAACGCTGTTTAACGGCGGCAAGCTTTACGACCACTGGGGTGTCTGGACTTTCAGGAATTTTTCAACTTCGAAACTGCGTAGATTATTCTTGCTATCCGAGCGTTAACATTCTCGTGGTCCACGACATATTAGTCGCACGTCCTTACTTTAGTAGAGTTTCAGACACGGTGGAACCTCGTTTATTCGAACCAGTCAACGGACACAGTAATTCGATAATAAATTTGATAAAAAAGCTTCAAAAGTTCTCCTCTCTGTCCCTTCTTACTAGCAAATTGAACCAACGTTGGCAGAATTTTACTTGTCGTAAATTACGAGTCATTGATGTGTATCGATAGATAGCCTTGCGCGACGTTATTAGCTCGAGGTTAAAAGAAACGAAACTTTACGAATCGCAAGTCACCTGATTATGCCATTTGATGTAAAAAGGTTGTAAAACAGTTGTTAGTCTGACGAATAACTTATAACTTGTCGAATTAGTAGCAGCGATAAATCGGCATATTGTTGTGCGAAATTTCTCATGTTGGGAAATTCGTTTCCGCGGCGCGTCCAACCCTTCCTTCTTCCACGTGTATGTGATTTATTCACGATACAAGTAAACTTTAATTTATAGACATTCAGCTTGGAATTTGTACATTCGAGACTGATAATCAACTCATTCGTACTGTAGTATCGTGGACGAGAGGCCTAAGAGATATCGAGCGAACTATAAACAATATCGCGAGAAAGCCGAAGTGCCGATAGGCCCAACAATGTATCGTTGGTTCTTCGATCGAATAGTTTCGCGGAAAAGCCTTGCGTGACCCTGGCCAAACAAGCCTTGCGAAACACGTGCGTGATGGGGCTAAGACGAGAGACAAAGGGATGCTAAGGGACAAAGACGAATTAACGCGTTGACTGCCGTGTCGCCCATATTCGGGTGACGGCAAAGTTCCTGATCGGGCCGCATCACCCGTATTCGGGTGACGCTTATTTGTCTACTTGCGAAGGATCGTCGTAGGTATTTGATAAGATATTTCGGAGGAAATAATAAAACTATTGGATTGTTGTAAAAGTAATACGAAAATGGTTTATTAACCCTTTGAGTGCTGTGAGCGCATATAGGTGTCTGGCGAAAGCTATCGGTGTGGACTGAGGACATATATATGCGTTTTCTGTAAGTGCCCGGCATGGACTAAGGACGCATGTATGGGTTTTTCAATTTTTCCGAACACCTACGCAGAAGTGATACTATTACGTTTGTGTGAAATAAATATAAATGCATTCCTTACGGCAGTAAACAAATGCCAATAGTGCCTCGTTATTGTTGAAGTGGTCACCACTTGTAAGAAAACTCTACGTCTGGTTTTTTTAGTTTTCTCAAGCACTGAATTTTTCACACACTACTAGATTATTAACTTGTGTTAATATTTACTAAATTTAGTTTTCTGGTTTATTGTTTTCTAGTTTATTACCCAAATTCTAGTTAACTGTAAATTTCAATGTTTATAGTAAATAATTAAAAATAACTAAAAAATAACGCTCTTGAATCGTTTAATCTCGTGCAAAAGAATTACTATAACTTATTACGATTTGCGCTTTGAATAGTCAATCAACAGAGTTCAGTCTAACGAAAAAGTATTCCGTCAACAGTGATCGTCATAGGCCGCGAGTATTTAGCACTCAGAGGGTTAAGAAAATTATTTAAATTATTATGTAAAACTTTAAAGCATTCTATAGAAAGCTGAGGATGGTCGGGACAATTTGGACAATAAGTTGTTGTTTTCGTTAAATTCTCTCGTGTCTTTGATCGGTCCGTTCGACGTCTTTTATCCGCATAACGTAGTTTGCATGCGCGTCTAATGCTTCTTCCGGAATCATTTTTCCGAACTGAAATATTATGCTAATTCCATCGAAGACAAGGATTTTTTGTATTTTCAGACAAGCCTAATAATTTTATTAGGTTATATTCAATAGGTTATATTCAATCGTATATTATATAACGTAATTTGCGATTAATTTTTATAAGATATAAGTATTGTCTTTAATATATATCAACAATTACTTTCAGTTAATTTATTTACAATGGCAGCTTCACCTACTGGTGGTGTAAAAGCAATGAATATTGGTGGCCGTTTAGTGAGAGAAAGAGAACGTTTGATTGGTATGACGGAAGAAGAACGTGCATGGAGAGCCCGGTATCTTAAAAGCCAGATTCTTGCACCAGAAGAACCATTAACAACAAGAAATATCTAATTGAAACAGTCCTTAGACTGTTCCTGGTGGCAGCGACTACTACATTGTTTAAAATTTCAAAATTTGGATAGCCAAACGTGACAATATAGATATATTAGATAAAAATTTTGGTAATAATTCTCAGCTAATAATTCTCTAAATCTTCTAATATTTACATCCTTCCTTATTGCAATTTTCTAAACCGTCAAAGCGTTTGTAAGAGAAATTGCCAGAAGGAGTAGAATGCCAAGTTTTCGGTACCATTTGATTCCTTTTCTAATCGTAGTGGCATAAGAAACCATTTGGTCGGAATAACCTGTACCACACTGGTGGCTTGAAGGAGATTTCGTTGAAAACATGCGCGACAGTCAACGTGTTAACAGTCAGTGTTAGTTGAGAAGTGAGAGAGTGCTAGTTGAAAAGTCAGAGAGTGCGAATTGCGTTGTCAAGAGAGTGTGACCCGCGTGAGAGTTAGCGTTGGATCTGTGGTGACAAGAGTTGCAAAGTAACTATCTAGTTGTCTTAATTATAATATGTTATTGTGATTAGTTCACGTTAAACAACCATCGTTTCCTGTTTAACCAACATCTGTCTAATCCATTTATTGTAAGTAAACTAATCATAGTAAAAATCTTACAGTACGAAGCGACTAATTAACTGGAAATCGCGAACAGTGCTGATCTATCCTGTAGCGTTCTCCGATTCGTGAATATCGATCTGCAGATCCGTAGTCGATGTCTGGCGGTAAAGAACGAATTTCACGGGATTCTATATTCGGTCAGCGTTTACGAACGCGACACCGGTTTGACCATAACGTCTTTGGTCTCGGGATCGCATCGAGATCGAGAAGTTTTTCGCTAGAACAGCGCGGACGCGAACGTCGCCTCTAAAAATACACGCTGTAGCCTAGCATCGAGGTCGTCACGGACGAACGGGAGCGATCGAAGAGTCGTCGCAGGGGAAAAACGGCGAGACCGAGTCGCACGCGCACAGAAGCGAACATGGAGAAAGAAAAGGCCAGAGGTTCAAGAAGAGAGGAAGAGAGAGAGAGAGAGAGAGAGCGAAACGTAGGTGGTGAAACAGATTTTCGGTGGGTGGAAAGTCAGAGGAAAGGGAAACATGTTCGCTCTTTGCAAAGTAAATCCAGAATCGCAGCCAAGGACGTGGGTCCAGATAATTTTCCAAGAATTCGCGAACGTTGGATTCCCGAGAACGTATAAAGTACTCGTCAACAAACCTGTTGGCGAACGGTGTTTCGGAGCAACGATGTTCGCAAACATTTTACGAGTACTACTGTTTCGTAATAAACTCGCAAACGGTTCTCGAAAGCTACGCAACTATTTTACATACGGCGGAAGGTAACTGTAATACGGGGAAATATTTATAATGCTAATGAAGGTTGAAGACGTTCCGCGCGTAATATATTCATCGCGTTGGCGAATAACATGCGAACCGATACGAAACGAACAAAGTACAGTTGACGAACATCGATGAAAAATACGTGTAAAAATGTGACGGAAACATCGACGAAAGTTCAGCTGCGGTTAGATGACGATAATATCTCGGAGAAAAAACTAACTGATTTGTGACAGTGGGTCGTTAGAGAGATGGCGGTGAAGAGGAAGAAACAGGAATTGCTGGTGAATCGTGACTGCGACGAAATTCAAATCGATTCGCGACTAACCCGGTCGTAACAATGTCAGTAAACCTCACTGGCGCGCTATAAAGGGGACGCAAAGTTCCAAAGTGTGTCGGGGCTGGAAAGAAAAACGGATCGAGAGATAAACCGACCGACTGAATTCGTTTTCGAGATCGCTGGTGCACGTCGGTTGTTTGCGTTTCACGGCTAGGAAAAACAAGATGGGGGACGATTCTCGACACTTCGGCCTTTTAATAATAGCGCGTCTTATTCAACGTGGAAAAGAGTTCCACTTTGATATCGCGTTTTGGCATTGGCGTTGAATTCCTCCAGGAATATTTTTCTGTTAACTTTTCGTTCTATTTTTACGAAGCACGGCACTGCCGTTCGTTTAAATTGCAACAGATCGCGAGTGAATATTGTGATTCTTTTCACGTCGTAATTTTCCCGGGGGAAATGAATTGTTTTAACGAGACCAAGCAAAGAGAACATAATATTTCTCATTTCCTCCGGTATATGTTTGCTATCTGTATCGATATGTGTACAGTGAGTCGTTCGAATTTTAAAAGCAATAAGTCTATCGGAATTTAGTAGAGGTTAGAAAGGATCTGTCTCTCTCAAGAACGTGACAGAACCTTTAAAGATCTCTAGAAACGATATAGAAGCTTTGCTTCTTTTTACCGTGCAAAAGTTTCTGTATCTTCGTGATTGCGCTGAAGCTATTTGATGTTGAAGATCGGTAATTTAATTGGCTTTGATACCAACCTGTATCTCGGAAGACGATCTAGTCAACGCCCGTACTATACTTAGTCTGCCATCAATCGTTGATATTTTCATTGAAAACGCGGTCGCGGAATATCCTCGTTCATACAAATACCGGTCGCACTGGCCGGGGTATCCAGCGTCAAACGTAACGCCAGAAACTGGAACAACCAGTTATTCGACTCGCCTCGACTCGTCTCTCCGCGAACTTTCCTCCCTCCTTCTCTGTCTGGTTCGAACAGCACTCGATCCGTGACTGGAAGCGAGTATTCTGGGTTACAGATGCACTCGGTCCATCCTGCACTCCTCAACCATCTTCTTAAAATCCCTGTGTAATTATTCACAGCTGGTTATTACGCCGCGTATAATACGCTCATGGCTTTGGAATTCACTCGAAATTCCTCGTAGAATCGCCACGATCGCGCAGAATTAGCGGACGACAGCCTCCAAACCGGCGGAAGTTGTCGGCAGAAGTTGGCTCATCCGGCCATCCTCGTAATCCCTTCCCCCGTTTGGGGGACATAGCGCGCGCGCTCAGAATCCAGAATTTGTTCACACAAGTGAGTCGAAGCATAGAGAGAAAGAGAGAGAGAGAGAGAGAGAGTGACACGGGGGTAGGGGCTGATGCCTAGCACGTTCCAGCGGAATGCCTGCGCGAGCGCCGCTTTTGCTTCGCCCAGCGGAATACCAAGTGGCGTGTCTCGCGGCTCGAGAGCTCGAGGAACCTCGCGTTAAAGCGGGATGGAACGATTCTCTCGAAATTGCTAGGCCAACAGAAGCCACTCCGTTTCGTGCGCCATTCTCTCGTACTCTTTTCTCGTTCCTTCTTACCTCGTTTCTACCCCTTTTGATATAACGTGGCGTGACTCATGCAAGTATTTGCAGGCTTCTTGAAACTCTTCTGCCGTGGATGTGTCATCTGTACTTGTATGGAACATTTGGAAATTTTATTGACATCGACGTAAGACACGTGAATTTATCTTCGCGTTTATCAAATTTACGATCGATCCGTGTTATCAGTTTCAGTTAGAAAGAAAATAACGTTACGTACGTAGCAGAAGTTTCAACGTTTTCACAAGATTTTCACAAGCCACTGTGTATCTTGGAATTCGAAGCGGCACTAAGGTTATGGGAAGGTAGATGGGAGACGGTGTGTGAGTCATGGAGGAATGAAAAGTCGAAGAGACGACGGTACGAGCCACCTAAACTTGCACACCTCTAGCGCAACGAATTACGGCCTCTGGATACGGTAATTGGCGCGGCGATACCATCTTTCTGGGGTAAATTAATCTCGAGACGCAACGCCCCGGCGGGCCAATTAACATAACGGCGCTTTATCGCTCCGCTTCATCTTCTACTCGCGAGCAAACGATTCTACGCGAGAAAGTAGGCTGACGCTTCGGAACGTGTTTTCGATTTCGATGCTGTTGCGTCTTGCACTCGCCAAGCGATCTTCGGATCGAAGATTTTCGCGATTCAACGAAAACAGTCGAATCCAACGAAAGCAACATCGATCAGGGGAAAAAGAGTGACTGGAACGGGAGGAACAGATGAAAAGAAAAGGAAACAAAACGGTCAATTTTCGCAGTGCAAACGTGAAAGATTCTCGGTAAGCCGAAAGATGGAATACCGTCGGACGAGAGTGAAGATCAGCCTGGAGGTCAAACACGGTCCGCTTTCATCGTGAGCCACGAACCTTTGCGGTCTGCTCTCTTCCTTTTCTCTCCTTTCCCTCGGATTCAGGTCCCCGTCCCCTCCGCACTCTTTTTCTTCCTCGCTCGCTGGATACACACCGTAGTTATGCGTTACACATACAGCCAGACTGCATAATACATAATGTCCGAACGTAGGTAGGCGCTACATGGTCAGGTAAATGGGAGCCGAACCTGTCGAACCGGTTTTCCCTTCCTCGCCGTTCTCCTCCTTCGTCATGTTTCTGCCTCGACAGACCAAACGACCGATCCTGTCTTCCCTCCACCTTCCGTGGCCGCCTCTTCGCAACAGATAGACCATCGCCATCGGCATCGGCATCGGCCGTCAGCCTCTACCCACGATGGGTAGCCTCTCTCTCTCTCTCTCTCTTTTTCTCTCCTTTTCGTAGCCGGTTTAAATTTAACACGATCCAGACGAACATGTCGCAAATCTCGCGAAATTTATCTGCTTTTTTAATTCGACGTGTCCGAGATAGCTGTATTTTGATAATATTTTTCCTCGTGACCGAGTAGCTTCTGTGGATTTCATTTATATTTTGGTATTTTGATCATCTTGCTTTTGACATATCTGAGTTTTATTGAATGCCAGTAGATCGACTAGACCTGGCTTTTTACCAGATCGATGGCTGTTTCCTACTTTAGGCTCTTGTCGTACATTTCGCCTCTCTATCCCAGCGAATTTATTTCCAATCCTGTTGATTGATAATGTAAATATCTGCAGACGACACAGATAGTTGAATCCCCGGGAAATATTCTGTGACTCATCGTCCGGATCGTTGGTCTCGAACGCATTCCACAAATTTTACAAATCGTTCTACGCTACCATAAATTAATCGAAAAGACTTGGGTGACCCTTTCCTTCTTTTCTTTTTCTCGTTCTTTGAGTGTCGGCTGTAGACGACTGACGCGCGTTCTCATCTATCGATGTCCATCGCGATAGACAGCAGGTTATTAGGTTTTTTCAGCGCCTCCTTGTGCTTTGGTCGTGTGGTTTCGAGGGATCGGAGAACCCGTCTGAACCCATTACCAGCCTGTAGTCGGGTTCCTACGGCAGAGCGAGGATAGAGTTGCAAGATTTGCGGCCAGGGGCTTTCCGGCCTCCACTCTGGCAAACAAATTGCACAAACCGGACGGTGGTGTTTATATGGTGTTGGAAAATTTGGTAGAAGGCCGGTGCCTGTAATTTGTTGCCAGTTAATGGACGTTGGAATTAAGGGTCGGATATTAAGAAGGCTGTACGATCTCGAAACCGATTTTGGAAATTACAACTGCCTTCGCCTCATCCACGGCTATGATTGAAAGTCGTTAGGAACATCGTAGATTACTTAGAAACTTGTGAAAAGCAGACAGACGACCAACGGCCGGAGAAACGTTGATAAGTTGACCGAGGCTCCGGAGTTTAGAGATTTTAGTAAAATGTCAGCGATTGCGTAGGGAAAACGCAAAGAGAGAACTAGGTAAACGAGTTTCCTCCAATTATCTAAAATATCGTTAACCTCGAGTCGCAGCTCGAGGTAAACATCGCGAAGAAAAACTCGCAGACCTGACCTGGCTGCATACGTAAAAGACAAGCGTGACTCATCGTGAGTTACGCCGTGCACACGTAAACCAGCAACGTGTAATAGAAGTGAAACTGTTATTACGCGAAAAGATAGGGAGCGGGGAACGAGTTAACGCCGTTTCTCTCCTGTCTTTCGCGTTTAATTACCCCCGCTACTTGGATAACTTTCTACAGACAGGTCCCTGTCTTTGACAGTTCTCGCCAGTTCTCTATCGATTTAATCCAGAGGCTTTCTGAAAAGAAAAAGCACCTACAACGCCTATTACGAGTATCGAAAAGCCTACTCGTTGCATTAATCGATAAACATTGATTTATTTAATCGCAAATTCTTATATATTTTTTCATGACACGAAAACGTATGAGAGAGCAGGAAATAAGATTACAACCAAAGAGGCGATACCTTTAGATATCGAAATACGTGACTAAATGTATTAGGTCGTCCCAAAAGCTTCCTTCATTTTATAAGGAAATGATGGATGCACAACGTTTTATATTATTTTATCGAATTACGTATGATCCATTTTGTTCTATCAAGATAAAGATCACAACGTTTGATAGATTAGGTTTCATGTTTGTATAAAGATGCATCGTTGTAAAAGACGTGTCTGTAAAAAGACACTTTCCGGACAACCTAATAAAGTCTCTGTTGCCCTAAAATTTCGTATCGATATCGTATTTTGATACTGAGATGCAAGTAGTGCTTGATTATTAGCCATTGGGTCGTAGCTACGTACATGCATGGAAAGAACTAAAACTTCCATTTCAACTCTTACGAGTTGCACTCTATTTTGTGAACATCCTTGCGTAAGCTTCTTTCGTTGCAAACGGTTCGAACGAAAATAGAAATATAACGCGTAATGTCGTTTACGATTGTAATCCGATTCGCGTGTATCTTCACTGGAACGAGCTTCGAGTTCCAGTTTCTCTATCTCGCCTCTGTGTCCTTCTTGCAGCGTGTTTCTTGCCCGTACAGCTTGCCGGCCAACAGACCGACTCCCTTTTCCGCTTAGGAACGCACACGCGTGTTCATCGAGCGAACAAAGCGAACAAAACTCGAGAGCGTTCCCTTCGCGTGGTTACGTATGTACGTTTCAACGACGTTTCCTCTCCTTTGTGCCCTGGCGCTCCTTATATAGCCTTCCGTCCCCTACTGCTCGCCCCAGCTCCTATCTGCAGTGCTTTCGAACTCTCAAATCGTCGCACACGGTCGTTCCTTCTTTTTTCTTTTCAACGCTGCAACTGCAAGAATGGTCGTAACGATCGATTGCAAATTTTTTGCAGTAATTTCGTAGATTTTCACCGGCGCGATTTCCAGCCTTCTAAATTCTCCTTCCTTTTCGTTTCTTTGATCGCAAATTATTGTTCATTTAAGTACGTAACGTTTACCCTGCTTCTTCGGAGCATTCTCGCGAACAAGAATACTCGCTACGGATGATCGATGAGAACGAAGGAACGTGACCCACAAAGTGCAGTTTCGTTGCCCCCTCCGTTCATGCGAGCAATTCCAACGTGTCTCAATCCACTTGACCTTGAACGATGCTCGAAAAAGAAACACGAGCGTTGTCGCGACAGCTCTAAATTGCCTCTTTATTATCTCTTAATAACGGTCCCCTCCCCCGCCACCGAGATACCGCTGACTGGCAACTTTTTTCCAAGCGTCCGTTCGAAGCGGTAAAAGTAGACAGATAGCGGCTCCATTACCGCGATTTTTTAAACGTTGCACGCGCGTTTCAACGGTAACCGGCAACGGTTAGAAAGATATTTACGCGCGTTACAAATAGGTCAGGCTGTGTGCGCGTGCATCCTATGCAAATTGCTTCGGCTCTCGACGGAGCGCTATCGCGTTGTCGTCATCGGCGTGCATGACTAGTCGTGGACGAACGTATAAGTCGCACAACCCTGCCTTGGCCGAGTTTAGAGAAATGGAACGGCCGACCGACGTATCGTACGTACGTCGAACGAGGCGATATTCCGTTGGCACGTGCCGTTTTTGAAACACGGAAGAACCTCGAGACCCGACTGCGGAAAGTAAAAGTTGGTCTCTCTCGTTACTTTGTATCCGTCCTTGACTCGTTTCTGGGGCTAATCGTGCGACTATTAGCCGACGATAACTAGAATCGCTGCCTTACGTTTATTTATAACGACGGAAATTAACGGTGCGCCGCGTTTCTTGTTCAGATTTCCTTTTTTTTTTTCCTTTATAACGGCAGGACCGCAAAATTGCTGGGAGTATTTTTAGCTCGTTGTAATTTTGACGTAATTAATACACAACTTGACGAGGGCATCGCGAGATGTTACGTGAAATGTAAAAAACAGGCGGATGCAAAAATATGCAATTACTCGTAGGCTGGTTTCTTGTAACTAGCGATCGCGGAAAGTCAAACAAGCATAATAAATAACGTGTCTGATTCTTGTCACGCGGCTCTAGCAAGCATCGTACTTCTTCGGAATGACTTTCGTTATTTTGATAAACTGTGTTGCGCAAACTTGGCGTAAAACCCCAACGAATCAGTCGTTTGCAAAATTATCCATGATAAAGAGGTCTGGTGTGTTTTCGTTAACTTCTCTTTTTTTTTGGTCACGCTGGCAGCGTACGGATCTGGAATTCATCCTTGTTTTCATCATCGTATTCAACGACGAAGCCTTGGCCTTTTCCTGGCCAGTTTTTACACACTACACTGCTGCTGCGTCAGCCTGAATCATTGGCGCGCATACGTTCCAGCATGTTTCTCATCTCCATCTCGTCTCGTTCTCCATCTTGTCCAGGCTCGTCGCGAACAACCAGTTTTCGATTTCGTTCGATCGATGAGATAATTGAGTGAGTTCTGCTGCGAGCCACGATCGTTTTATTCGCGATAACTCGATGCTTTTGCGTTGCAAATGCTTCGAAGGACTTCGACCAACATAGTTACACTTTATGACAAAAGTATACAGTCATTTGAATATTTTATGCTAAATTCTACAAGCATAATTTTTTCGCCGCATACGGGCACATTTGAATTTCAAAGTCACGAACAACTTTACATGTACGTTTTTTTCTGCACGTGTCCGCAGAGGGAAAACGTGTTGTATCACGTGATACTCGTGACATATAATTTTCGTACACCGTGTATGATTAATTTTATCAGTGAAAACCAGAGTAATAAACGAGCCGCTCGAAAGCCGTACGGGTCGACTCGATAAATGTCAGATGTTAGGATTTTTGTTAAACATCCTTGAAATTTACGATTATTTAAACCATCCAGTTATAAAAGTAATTAATTCATTTCTTTGACACTAATCGAGTGGCACGAGTAATGAAATTGAGAAATAATATAAAACGAAAAATAACAGTTGTTTGATATGGCTGCTGAACGAGGTCCGAACATTAATTACTATAATAAACTTGAACTTTTGGTATTATACGATCGCCATTGTACATAAAATTGCCACATGCTTTCACGACCACCGATGTATCGTTTAAGTAGAAGTTTTACGTGGTTGGAGCGCTACGCGATTACGTTCCAGGATTCTCCGGTCTCTTTCAGTCTCGTCGATTGTTCCGGTAAAACGAGCGAGACGCGTTTCTGTTGTCTTGACCGTTGACCGTGACAGTTTCACGTTTTTTCTCTTTCTCTCGACTGCACGCCATAGACCTTTTACCGTTACTCGTTTCGTTACTCATTGTTCGGCCGAAACGAACTTTTCCTATCCGGAGGAACGATTTTGCTGCTTCTGTTTTTCTCGTTTCTTCGAAAACCAATTTCACGCTCCCTATCAACGAAGCGCGGCAAGTTTTTATCGGGAAAAAGGTTCGTCCGGGGTATCCTTTATCCAATCAGAAATTCCAACCGACAAAAATGTCCACTCCTTGGGAAAAAAATACTTTGATACTTTGTCCATCGCAGTGCAAGCTATTATTCTTTATTTATATAGTTGAAATTAACGTTTTATTTAATTACGACAAAGAACCAACGACTTTGACCATCGATTTCTTAATTCCAGCTCCTCTTTGCTAAAAGCCCCGTTCGTTTACCTGCAAAGGTTGTTCGTTGTCCAAATAAGAAACGCAGAACCAAAAAGGGCTGCATTTTCCACTTATACAAACCTATCTAGGTTCGTTAACGTGTTTTTCAAAGAAAAAAATCGATGTTTAATCTGCGGAGCAGTCGCCTCTGCTAAAAGGTTCCTCTCTGCCCCGGCCTGATTTCATCGCGATAAACTTCAAACACCTTGGCTTCCACTTTGCTTGACTCGCGCTGGTTTACGGGTGAAATAAACGCGAGCTGACCTCCTTTTCACAAAATCACCGAGATTCTCAAGGAATCGCTTGGAAAGCGGCTCTTACTTTGTAGTTGGACGATCCGTTAATTTAACGGGCGTAGCAATCCGTGTCGATGTGGTTTCCTTAATCGAGAGACACCTTGTCGAGACATATTCCAAGATTTCCGACCAGAGCTGTACCTACCTGTCCCCGTTTCACTGTAAGGATCAGTCTTTACCTGAAATTCTGAAAACAGATTATTTTATTTATTCTACCTTACCGATCGTTCTATTCACCAGCGTTTTGTTAACGTTAACGATTCTTGTAAAAACATCACCATTGGTTCAATATTGAAATATCGCCAGAGGCGCTTGTATGTATCGAAAGTTCGTGGTTGAACTTTCGTCGACAGCTATTTATTACAGGTTTTAGAAGACGTGCCACGAACGTCGAAATGTTTGTGTTTTAAAATTGCCAACAACGTTATACACTCGTCCATTTCTTCCTGCACAATACTTTATAATTTTGTTCAATTTCTATAACAATTTTTTGATAATAGCCGTTTCTAATTTTCTAAAGATACCACGTACCTTTATCCACTTTTACTTCTCTGTTGTTCCTCTTATCTGCTACTTCTTCAACGTATTCACTCGTATCAGCAATAATCCCCGAGGAAAATTAGTCTTTATTACCACTGATCCCAGCTACCTATCATAAGGTTCAATGTTTACTGTCGAGTCCTTTATTTTCACGAAGCATTTTAGGTCTTTTTTGTGGTTTTCTTAATAGTAACGGTTAGTTCCGCCCTTGGGACACGATGGACTTCCAGCATTGCGAGATTGCAGTTTTCGTTTTTCCCTAACAGTTTTTCCCTAACAGTTTTTCCAACCAATTAGCAGCGATGGCCGACGACGATGACAAATTGTACAGAGTGTGTGTATTCCTGATTATCAAAAACGTGGAATATTCATTTTCCAAGGAATATTCCACTCAAAAAGGCTAAAGGAAAATCCACGAAGAAGGCGTGGAGTATGTGCGAAACAGGAAAAACGCAGTGAAACTACGTGGGAATGCAAGGAATGCCATTTGGTAGTACATATTCCAGACTGTTTTTAAACAAAATTATTAATAAACAAAGCTGGTATTCGTATCTGTGTAAAATTCCTCGTGTACGACTCTACCGAGTCTACTCATGTGCTCACGACGAGTAACAGTGTAGCGTTGTGGTACGCTCATCTGTAAATTCGTAGCCAGCGCAGGTGCTCGAAAAGATCCTGGGACACTTGTCGAACTCTTTATTGTATTTTACGATTACTTTTCAAGTAGAATGTTGAAAAGGCGTTTAAAGAAGGGAATAAGGATTCGTTTGGAAGAAAATCACGAGTAAAATATCGCTGGAGGTGTAAACGACCCAGGTAACCTTCGAAAGATTAATTCGTAGTCCCTGCGGGTACACCGTGAGAACATGGAACACGTCCAGAAACTAATAATTGGTCGACTAGTTACAAGCAAAAAAAAGCGTAGTTTGGAAAAAAAGTTGGCGATTAGTTGGCTCAAGGTTGCCAACTCAAACATTATACGAGCTCGTTGAAATCATTGACAGCGACAGTGTAATTGAAAAGCATCGACGGACGTTATAAAACGCGAGGGAATTTCAAGGTTGTGCCAGTGGCAAGATACGTATCGAACTTTTTCTTCACACGAAGTCGCGAAACTTTTGGGTAACTCGATCCCCAAGTTCCTTGTAACGCACTGACCCTACCTCCAGCAACCTTTTTCACCGTTTCTCCTCCTTTCTCCTGTTCTTCTCCCTTTTCTTCTTTTTCGTCTCGTGCTCGCATGTAGCTGTAGCATATCGTCATCTCTGCTTTCGTTCGAAATAGACGTTCACGATCCAAAGATACCGAGACAACCACGATAAAAAACTGATACTGAGTCACCGAGTCTGGCGCATCGTAGAGAAACAGAGATAGAAGAACTAGAAACGCGGAAACGAGAGAGAGAGAGATGCGAACCGCAGGCAATAAACGTTGTTGCTGCTCTCCTGGAACCAGCTTCGAGCGGTGTTTGCGCAACTAACCGCTACCAAGATCCCATTCGCTTGGCCCACTCTTCCCTCTCCCTCTCTCTTTCTCTTTCACGAATCTGGTTTCATAACGCGTTCAATAGCTTCCATAATCAACGACCAGATCCTAAATCGAAGCATCGGCTCGCAATTGCAACCGGTGCATTTGGAATGTAGGGGAATGTTTCAGATTCCTAGCTTCTTAAGTTTTTGTCCGTTTGAATTTCGAATTTGATTCGATTCGAGATCCATTTTCAAGGAATTCTCTCTGTGATATTCTTCATCGAGAATCTTTTTTAATCGTAGCACGTCGCTATCAAACATCGAACAACGAACGCTCGTCTTGAAAAGTAATTTCTATTTTCTATAATTTACTAATTTTGCCAGACTGATTTTCGTGCATTGAATTTCAACGTAGAAGGTTGACAGAATTTTCAGTTTAATCTTTTACTACTACGAGTAACCTTTCAGTACGACGTGCCCTCTTCTAAAATTCTTTTCTTCGTTTCGTACCGTGATCCGTGTTGACACTAACATTCTACACTACGACAAACAAACATTCCTAACTTACTATTTAACTTGTGTCAGTGATTTCAAACACTGCAACTTCCGCCTGCAACTGTCCTGAGCTATTGCAAACTTTGACTAATAGTGGGATTTCTACAATCCTATTTTACTACGAAAACCCCTGCCGATCGATTATGGGCCATTCGATGTTCGTTGGAGCGACAGAATGGAAAAGAGGCCGAGGATCAAGTTCCCATAGGTTCGTTTGTTCCCTGAAATACATTGGCAAAGAGGGATATAGCAGGTAGTCGTGGCGTTGAACCAAAGAACTTGGAGCCCGGGGTGAGGTGCGGTTGCAGGGAACAGAACACCGAGAAAAAAAGGGATAGAATGGGAACGATCGTAGACACGCGAGAGTCCCTTCCACCCTCGTCTATGGAATGTATCGCGTCATCGCGTCAAACTCGTTGGGGCGCCGAAACCTTCCCCTTCCTTGCGACTGCCCTATAATCCCTCTGCTCGACACAGCGTTCCGTACTACCCTTCGTTCCATCCACCCTATTGTGTACACAGCTTCATCGTCACAGCCGGCACAGCTGGTCCGTGCGCCACTGTCGCCAGCAATTTTAACAGTGTCGTGTTTCTGATACTCTTCTGCCAGGGGACATTTAATTTTTTCTCCCCTCCCTCCTTCTCCATCACCCATCGTACGAACACCATCCACGCAAAGGGTGCACGGGCACTTGCAGGGAAACAGTGTCATTGTTTCTTTCTTTATTTTCCTCTCAGATATTCATGCTTCGCTTTAGGCAATTCCATTCGATGGAAAATTGTGACAGTTCGCTGTTTTTCTTATACAACTTTCATAGACTTACACCACAGTTCTTTGGATGTGTTTACTACTACAGGGAAAAACGAGAGCAGAATTTTTCACGGAAATTTTTCTAGATTCGCACAGGTGCATTTTTCAAGATCTATTACGCTGAAGACAAATTTAATTTCGATTTTCGATGTACATATATTTGCAAATAAAATCGATATAAAGTCGAAAGAGATAGAGAGAGGGAGGGAGGTCATTGAATGGCGTCTGACTAAGAAAACGAGTTTGCTTCGTGCAACGATTCCCTATCATTTAGTAGTAGCTGGGGTTTTTACTAGTAGTTTATCGTTTGGCAGCTTGTTCGGCGAACAGCTGCCGTTATCGAGCGTATACTTTGGAATGTCTCGCGCCACTCGATATACGACGTCGATAATGACACAAACAACGGTCGGCCGGCGCATGCCTTCCGCGAGCTTTATAGCCGGCCTTAACGTAACTTTACAACTCTCGGTCGTATGTATGTATGTATGTATGCCGAGGTTCCAATGGCTTCCTGCTTTTACCTCTTTTATCGCGCATCGCTCGTAATGAAAACCGTCGTCCTTCGTATTCAAATGTACCTCGTTTATTTTTAGACGACGCGTAAGCTCGCTGAGCACGCGGTTTTCAAAGCTTTTCGCCTGCGATGTCTTTCGCTTCCATTTCACCGTCTTCGATCCTTCTACTCGTTTCTACGCTATTATCTTCCTTTTCTATTCGCTTTCTATCCAAGGACGTTATCCATAGTACTGCGATCGAACCACGATAAACCGAATCTCAAGAGAAAAAGTGGAATCGTCAAGATCTTGTCTTGTCGAATATTACGGAAGATGGGAAAGAGTTATTTATTTATTTATTTATTCATTTATGGCAGAAGCGATTATTAAAATACATAGAGAATGAGCGGAGAGCAAAGATCGAAAGTGAAATATGGCTTGGTAAATGTTTTGAACGAGGCTGATTGATAAAGACAAACACTTGTATATCATCATTTGATTAAAACAGTTAAAATAGCCATAAGGAAGTACGATAATAATCGATGTGGTAACGATTTAACGAACGAAAACTTAAAGAGGCTTCGTGTAGAGGGATTAGAATTTTCCAAATTCTAAAGGCTCGAAAATGACTGATAAAATAAACGACAGTTCGCTTGTTATCATTTCACAGCTTTCTTTTTTCTCCCTTTCTTCCTTGTTATTTCCAAAGGTTGACAGTTAACTGTTATCGCATCCGTCGTTTGACAGATCAAATTAGAACGTTCGATGCAACTTGTCAAAATCACTGAGCTTTCCAATTGCTGACAGTACGAATTCATGCGGGCACCAGCATCGGGTCCGTTCGGTATCAAGCGCTCGTATTCTGTACGCGATAGTTGACCCGTTATCTCCGCTTCTGAGAAAACAATTTTTTTCTCCCGGCTGCGATTAGGGCAACAGGATGTGGGCCAAAGGTCGCGTTCGCGTCGCGATGATAATAGCAAAAGTATGTCGCTTTGCGTTTACCAACCAGCCTCTCGTATATCATCGAAAATCATTGTTTCTCGTTAAAACGTAATCCAACATTCTCGAATGTTTTTCAAGTTCAACCTTGAGAAATAATTGCCTTTTTTTCTTTTCCTTATTATTCACGCGAAAGAAAAAGCCGAGTCGACATTGAGAATACGTAGCGTTCAGCCTCGTTGGCCATTATACTATTTAAAGTAACACTCGATGCAAGAAGTATCGAGCAACGTTGTATCTCACGCGGAATGTATCGACGCTTGAGTAATCTAAGAAACCAAATTAGATACACGGTTAACGTTACTTCTAATTACATGCTCATTTGCTCAGAAGCGGGAAGAATATTACTATCTAATTTGCATAGCTTCATCTTTTTCCTTCGCACGCGCCTCTACTTGGATACGATCAAATATCGATCAATCGAGATAACGACGAAAGGACGTCATCCATAACAAACGTGTATTCTCTTATAATTGCAAGGAAATGGCGCTTAATATTCAAGCAATTCCACAGAAAATAAGCGATCAGCGTGTAAGCTTGCTCGACACGAGCAGCACGAATCGTCGTGGCGAGCACGTAGTAATTAAAGATAATGAAAGGCGACGTGGATGGATGGCGAACAAATCGTCCGGTAAATGGAGCTCAGAGGCCAATGATACACGCTCTCTGTTTCGCAAACGACATCTCGCGTAGGAAGGTCGATGTAGGTTTAATTATAGCGGAGAGACTCGTTTTCGATGGACGTAACGATGAAGGAAATTCAACGATTCGTTCGCGGAATCCATTCCATTTGTACGAACCAACCTCTTGATGTCCTGAGAAGGTGATTATCTCGCGCATAAATTTCGTGGACCGTTTTGTAATCGGTGCACGAGGCTGGTTGGCCAATTGTTCGCCGCGTGTTGCGTAACACGATATAATTAAACGATACGTGTGAGTAGTTCACGGGTGCGTAACAGCGTGCATTAGCTCCTTAACGGCTCAATAAATTGCGCTATTACCGCGCTGGCTTTTGCACTCCGTGTCTCTAGGCGGCGGCTCGAATTGAGATTCATTCAAGCTCACGACGCTAGAACACGTTTCCACGGAGAGCGGTTACAGTTACCAGAGAGCTCTCCTTCTATCTCTCTCCCTCTCTTTCTCTCTCTTTCTTTTCTTTTTCCTCCTCGTTCTCCTGGTTCTCTCGAGCGATACCATCCGCGGGATAATCGGTTCACGATATTCAAATTGAACCTGTTCGATGGAAAAAAGCGCGAGGCCGTTTTTCACTCGTGGAACCAGTGGAACTGGTTTCGAGCTGGGTCTCGTCGAGAACCTGTTTCTCGTCCCTCCGCTGTCGTTGATAGGTCTTACTGGTTTTCGCGCGAGTTCGTAATGTTCCGTCATCATCCGGACCTCGTACGGCTACGAGTCGACGAGATCCATCGATCGCTCTTATCGTTATCAACCTTCTGTAAGCAACTTGCATCGTCTACGGGCGAAACGTTTATTATTCCCAGGTTAATCTTTCACACGTTGCACTTAAAAAGTGATTGCGCGTTGGAGACTCGCATAAGTGTCTGAAAATTTCGCCAGATACCTTGAACGTTTAGAACGAATAAGAATAGTAGCAATAGAAACTCGGCGGCAAGATGTCAAACACGATCTCCATGCTGGTAACGGCTAACAAATTAACGCCGTGGGTGACTCTATCGCTTTTCGTTTAATTTCTTCTATCTCGCGGTGACAATAGCGAACGGTCGTTGAAATCTCATAGAGTGTAGCACGATAGTTTACGCTTTAGACGAAAGAAAACCGCTAGGACGATAGTAGCAGGAAGAGGAGGAGCAGAAAATGGAATAAGATAGAGGAAGGAGAAAGGAGGCGTTGAAGCAGCAACAGTGCAGCAGACACTCGATCGAGGAGGAGGTTCACGGTAAAAGTGGAAACTGCTCTTGGTATCTCGTCGACACCCTCTCTGTTCCTTGGATAAAAGCTGTATCTTTCGGGCCAGTCGAGTATTACGCTTTCACCTGAGTAATCCGCTTCCCTTCGCTCGGAGGAAGCGATCACGTTGTGCGCGTGGTTCGTTCTGTATCGGAAGAAAAAAATATCCCCGGTTGGAGGCGCCGGGTCCTCTGGGTGGATCTGGGTCGTTGCCTGCTATCCTAACGGTATATAGTTTGGGGGAGGGGGAGAGAAAGAGAAGTTACGCTTCGCAGTGTGTTATAGTCAGCGTGTACATAAACGTATACACTTCTGAATAGGCGACGATAGCACGTACGAAGGGAAAGGAAACTTGGAGGCGAGGAACGAGATTCTAACGCCGTTCGAACGATTCCTATCTAAAGACCGGAGGACTGATATAGCTGGTTGAATAATTTATATCGTCGCTGGTAACTGCGGACGTGGCCGTGTTTGTTTGCAAATGTGGAAAAGGAAGATATTTAAATGGTATTACGGCTGGCTGAAGTGGCCGTCTACCGTTCGGCCAATCTTGTTTAAATTCACCTGCGTGCGCCCGCGGCCTATGCCTCGCCACGGATCGATGCGTCGACCCCGCCGCGATTTCATGCAAACGAATCGCCAAGATGCTAAACGATACGTTACACGTTGTTCCAGTCGAGGAATATGCATTTCCGGGAATACGAACTTTACTCGATCCTATTCCCAAGGACGAAATTAGCGTTGCGTTTCTTTCAAGCTGCACGATCACGTTGGACGTTCATTCGGACGAACTGGCATACCGACGAACGAAATACGTCGGGACCGATCGGTGTAAGTTACTTATCGTTAAAAACGACCCGTCCTGTGCAAATATCCCTTTGTTGCCAAAACCCTCGATCGACGGAACAATTCAGTCATTATATCGCAATGGCATCATTATAGCGGCCATATAATGACTGAGATTTTGACAACAAAAGGCTGTTTATATGGGAGAAATCGTCGGTACCGAAAGATGATTCATACTAATTGGCTTGTAAACCCTGCGTATAAGCTTTTACGAGTATACGAACAGCGGTCTTTGAGTATCTTCGTCGGAGCACCAGTTAGCCTAAAATATAGGCGTTTATCCGCAGTAGGGACGTTAAACGATGAAGAGAAATCCAAGTGCTATCGAATGACGTTGGTAGGCTCCGACCTTCGCTCGGCACGTCTCTCTTTCGTGGCCGATACCGTTGACCTTTTCCAGAAAACACTCTTGCCTTCATTCTTGCTCGCTGGGTCGAGACACGCATCATTCTGTCCCCCACCAGCCGCGGCTCTGGCTCGCCAGTTTCGAACGTAGCACGGGTGGATGGCATACGAGGTATCGTAAATGCGCGCACACACAGAGAAATGCGTGCCGATGATGCGGCGGTGGGTGCACGTCCCGGGGAGACGCTTAAATGCGCTGCCGAGCGTGCAGCCGCGCATGCGTGTTGCTCGCTCCACGTCGAGGAGCGGCTCTCCCCGATGTTTCCTAACCCGCAGCAGCCCCTCTCTAGCTGCCTCTCCTCTCCTCTCCTCTCCTCTCCTCCTCTCTTCTACTCCCTCCCTCTCCTCACACCGTCTCTCTCTCTCTTCCTCTCTACATTGCGCGCGCTCTCCGATCCGGTCTGTGTGGAACGAGCGATGGGAACGAAACTCTATCCTCGATGGTTTCGCGAAAAGTGATTCATATTCTGAAAGTGGAAGAAGCATAGCTTCGCTGTGGTACGCTACTCTCTCGGCTCGTTTCGATGGGCTCCCTCTCCTTCGTCTGGGAACGGGGGTATCGAAATCCGTTAGTCGAACGAACGACTCTGTTAATTTATCGCTTAAACGTTCGTTAGCAGTATATAACGTGGTTAACGAGAATACTCCGCGGGGCGTGATAAATTCGTTAGGGCAGTTGCGTTGCTTGAAAATTCTTAGCCTATCATCGAATTAGTCGGAGCGTTAGAGACGGTGCGTAACTAGTTTCTCGTGTGCCGAAGCACGCAGCGTTGGAGAGCGTATACGTGTGCGTGGCTGTGTGTCAAAGGAATACGTTATCGACGAGGAGGAGGGAGTGGGTTGCAAAGCGGTAGTGGTGTGCCAATGCCGTGTGGAGTGGCTCAGCCGGTGGTTACTCATGGCACATTGGCGCTGCACGAAGGCCTTTGACCTCTCGTTTCTCTCTGCTTCTCTCGCTTGTGCTCGCTTGTCCACCCTCTCTATTCTCGTCTCGGCTTCTCGCGTCTCGCTCGCTCTTTCCCGCTCGATCTTCCTTCTTCCCGGCGCGGCTCTCCGCCGTGTTATAGCGCGCGCTGCAGTTCGTCGTCGCTGTTCCTCTCTTTTTCCCGAACAACGAATACACACGTATATACACGTGCACATCAAGTTCCCCTCCATCGGCCGTTTCCACTCTTCCGTCTCTCTATTCCCGTCTCGTTTCCGCGTCGCGCTCTTCTCCGCCTGCCCCTCCACACACTCCTCCCTTTGGCTACGAACCCACCGCCCCTTCTCGAGCCCCAGCCCGCGGCCGAGTCGAGCGTACAGCCCGCTACGACCTGCATTCATCGCCCAACAAAACCTCCACGACTCTCTCAACGATAAACGAAACCGTGCACTAAGTGTATTATAACCTCCCACGTTCCCTCTGGTAAAGGTCATGCCTTAACGAGCTGCTTTTTTCCTACCTTTTCTCCTTCCTTCGCCTTCTCTCGCGCCATTCTCCTCCTTCTGTGCTTCTCCTCTTCCTTCCCGTCTTTTCTCTTTCCTCCTCCGTATGTGTTCGTTGCCTTGCCTCGAACGCCTCCGTTTTCGCCGGTGCTTTTTTTCCTACCGGCGACGCCTCGTAATTTCCGTTTCTCCACGCGGCATACCGATCGTCTCGAAACGCATACATGCACGCGGCCGTGTCGGAGCATCTTGCCTTTTATCCGCGATTGACAAATGAACACATTTGCCTCTTGTTTGCGTGACTTCAAGAGCACATCCGTCGAACTGGGATAATGTAACCTTCCACAAAAATATCTTATCGCGTTTTCTCGGTACGACCCGTTTCTCGGTTTCTTTTTTTTATTACGTAGAGTAATTATTTCTTAAAAAAAAGTTTCTAAAAAAAGCATGGATAACCATGCAGCAAGTTGTTCGAACTGTAGTAACCCACGGTTCACGTACGTTCACCATGCAAACGCATAGAAAGCGATTCTTTATTTTCGGACTTTGCATCCTTCGCAATTGTTACCGCGGTCCCGTTTCGCAGAAATAACCGGTTCCGATGGTGCTGAGAAAATGCCGGGGTCATGACCTCCAGGCTGACTCTGAATGAGCCTCGACTAATGCAGCCCATTAAGAACTCTCGGTTGAAACTCGAGACGTCCACTTCTGTTGCCGTGGAAATCCTGAAATACTTCTCGAGTTTCGAAAAGTAAATCGAACACATAGACGACAGACAGGCCGGGCAGAGAGACCGGTCTTCGATCGACTGGTCGCAACCGGTTGCTCCCAGGAAACGTTCGCGTTAATAAAGGGACGTCGACCAAGCGACGTTTCCTCCACTTTCTTCCTGGCGGTGCTGAATGGCGGATCCACGCGAAGGAATTCTTTTGTTCCGTCGTTCATTGTCAAGCCTCTCGTTATTATGTAATCCCGAGAGTCGAAACGCGCGCACTTGCGACCGGATCATCGATTCGAGGGAACGCGTATTCACACGCGAAAGGAAAGCAGAAAAACGCACCGAGGAAAAAGGAGGTAATTGAGAGCGCACTGCAAAAACCCGTCTGTCGTATCTAACTGTACGCGTCCCCATGCGACTTCTGAAACGACGTTTCCCACACGAACTCGGCGGAATAATCGTGTAAAGACCAGTAGTCGACGAACATTGATTTTCTCCCTGTTTCGAACGTTGCTCTCCTCTACGATGATTTCAAATTCAAAGCATCAAACTGCGTGCTTACTCGAGCAACAACGAGCGGTTTCTCGTCGATGTTGCACGTTTCTTGAAAAAGTTGTTGGTTTTTGCTCAACGTTTCTCCGAGCGAACATCGCAGGCGCGATAGCCGACAAGTTGACAAATTTTGACTTCACATCGATCAACGACGTTGAACTGTATCGAATCTTAAAACTGCTCACTGTAAAAACAGGAAACGTGACGTGTCGTGTTTCGTAGTTATCGTAGTCTTCGTGTATCCCCACATTCCTCGATTCGATTTCGTTGTCGCAAGAGTCCCATATTTACCCAACCATTATTTACTCGGTAACGCAGTAAATAACCGTAACGTAGAGGCGTGCGCGTTATTTTCCCGAAACATTCCACGGGGATATATGGGTCATTTCGTATGGACGACGTTGCACATACATCGGCGAACAGCAGGAAGACGAACGGGGAATGAGAAAAAGGGAGAAGCAGGAGCGCGAAGGCCGCAAGGGAGGACAGACGTACGAAAGAGAGAGAAGAGCATTATACTCTAGCGCGCGTTCGTGTTACTCGACGTAGCAGGAAACACGTACACGGCAACAAATGGTAATAATAAAAGGGGCTCGTTCGTCGGCGATCCATGCCAAGTAACAATGCAGGAAGCGTGTGCGTGAGAGGTTGCACACACTCGTTCCAGTGCTCAGGGAACGAGCTTTTTTTTTCTCATTCGCAGCGAACGCTGACACTCGGGCGAACGCTTAAAGCCGCGGAACAGCTTTAATGCTCGAACTTTTCTATTCCTTTCCTTTTTATCCGATCGACTTTACGCGTGGTTATTTCTTTTCCACGTCGCTTCGTCATATCTGTTTACCAGATCGATCGATGGCTTCACGAGGGAACTAGAATTTCTGTCGCATAAGCAACACGCTCTACTGACACGTTTCCAGAGTCTCGACGATATTGTGTTGTCAAATCTACAGTGGTTGAGCGATAGTTCAATACATCGTGGTTTGCGCTTCGACTCCACGCTTGGTATAGGAAACAGAACGATCGAAAGAAACTACGTTTCCTACCGACAAACAATCTTGTCGATAGATATGCAAATTTTAGCAGCAACAAGATAATCTAGCTTGTTTATACCTTCATCCTGTAAAGAACAGGATACTCGTTGAATTAAACACGTGTATACTTATACAAACGCAGCTCGGTGCAAGACGAGAAAACGCAGACGGCACTCATGCAGAAACTGCTGGTATGTGCGAGGAAGGCGCACACACGCACCGAGGTCACGTGGCGAACGTTCGGCCATCTTGGAAATAACGATCCTTGCATTAACCCTGCCGCCACACAACGGGAACGCAGTTCGATGATACACGATCCGTAAACCCTGTCGACTGGTTCCTTCGAAACGTATGGTCGAACAGGTTAAAGATCGAAGGTATAACAGGAACTTGAACGCACTATTCTATACGATTCCGACAAGTACGTGTATAGATCGAGGTGTATCGAGATCGTCGAAGAGAGTGGAAGAAGAGGAGGCGGAGATCGGAGGCGGTGTCGGTTCTTCGAACTCGGTCTGAAATTTTGCGCGTTGTATTGGTGAGGTCACGGCACGGCCCCGTCGAGCCACGATATAACCGAGCATCTAGCTTCTCCCTGCTCGCAGTTGTCCAACAAGTTTCGTGAAACTTTAGTCCCGCGTATCGACTCCCAAGGTCGTGCTCCGACAGATTCCAAGGCTCTGGAATTTCTGACGAGCTCGAAGAACTAAGGACTAAGCGAAGAAAATTAGAAGCACGTTAACGAGCCGAGTAACTTGGCCACCGCCGATCGATCGGTCCGCGAGAAAACTCGATTCCACGAATTCCGTCGATCTTTCCAATTTATCACGCGTTCGTGAGAATATGCGCTGCTCCGCGTATCTTCGAAGATATGCGATTTCAACTGTGCAGTCGGGTTCTTCTTTTCGAAACGATGCGATTACGCAAAAATGAAAACGCAACGTTGCTTAAATAATCGAATCCACGCAACCAGTCGTGCGAAAAGATTCTGTAGGTCTCTAAGTTCCCAGTGAAAACGAGTTCCATCGAAACGAAAGTCGATCGCACGCGGGTGCAAGCGAACAGAATTTACAAACTTGTTTCAGTGGCGAGGCTATTCGAGGTGATTTTCACTCGGCTCGAAAAGGCGAACAACTTATGATTGGAAGCGTGCTAGCCCATCAAACTTGGCGACCGACGTAACTCTCCTCATGCATAAGCGATCGTGCGCTGAAACTTAATACTGGCCGCGGCAGACGTTTGTCAACTTTGCAATTACCGCCAAGGTTGGGGAAGTTAATCCTACGGGCAGCCGTCCAGAGGCATTGTAATATTTTTTCGCGCGCCACTCGCGTTAGAACACGTCACTGGCTCTTAACCTCAGCTTATAGAGTATTATAGACCTCTTACTACGTCGATAACGTCCTCTCTGTGTCGCTTGGAAATTGCAGAACGAAACTTCTTTTACAACGACACGCTTCTCCGTGTCGCGATACCTTTCCCGTGTTCCAAGTGTTTACGACAGAGGGGTAATCGATCGCTGTAACGTCTAGACTTTGATTACGTAAAATCTCATTACGAAACGATAACGCAGAATGAATGCGTTACGCGACGCTAGTCGCTGTGAATTCTTCGCGCCTAATTTCTGCAGTTGATCGGGGACTTGGATCAAAGTATACCAGAATCGTTCGTATCGGGCAAAGTAATTTGCTCCGTGACTCGTAAAATTTCGGAACCAACAATTTTCAAGCGATCTATTACGTTTGAAAATGATCCATTGAAAGTAACTACCTGGCTATATAAAAATTCCAAACGGAGAAGTACGAGAGGGAGGAAAAAGAGAGAGAGAGAGTGGAAACGTTCACGGACGTTTGCGGAAGCCCCAACGTTAGATATAATCGATAGCCGCCGGTCTGAATACCTACAAAGGGCTTTTGTGCTCGACACACGCGACCGAACGAGCATTGGTACGCGTGCGTGCTAACTGTGTCGTATGGGGCAGAACCTCGATCAAGGCCATTTGTCGTTTATTGCAAAGGAATCGAGCCGTTTCCAATTTACTTATTCCCCTTTTACCGCGCCACCGTCCTATTTCTGTGTCACGCGACCCTTTTTTCACTCGAGTTTCGACTTCCACGGTAAACAGAATGGCTGATTGCTTTGGTAAATGCTGGCCATTAGCTGGCCGCAACCGCCTTTAATTTGTAACATTCTGCACCTACACTGTGTGTACGGTTTCGTTGCCTAACTAGACAAACGTACCGGTTAATGTTATTCTCTAGCAACAGTGGCGATCGTAAATTGTTTCATAACCCAGATTGAATATTTAGAAGAGATCTACATAAATCTAGATAGAATTTTCTATGTACGCGTTGTATACGTTACATTAAATATTCTGAAATTTCATTAGCATCGTAACGAAGCACGACTGTCATCCCGTGCCGAAGATTAATAAAGATGATCTCATTGAATAATTGCGGTTTATTAACATATCGGATGGCTGACTGTTTTAAATACTTTTCTTATCTCTGCGAGATATATAGTTGCACTAGATATATGCATACGTCGGAGCTTCCATGTAGATTTCCAGGTTTGCTGCAAACTTTGTCAATGTACCCAAGATACTCGGTTCTCGTTACGGCGCTAATGAAATTTCAAAATAGCACACAGTTTCGTACAGCATACGTAATATATTCTGTAAAGGTATGTACAAGGGTTCGAATACTTTCGTAAGTTACTGTACGTAAGAGAAACGTGCGAGCAGTTTATCGATCCCGGTTGTCGAGAATTACATGTATCCAATATCCTAAGGGCACGCGTGTGTGCGTGCCTGATATAGCTGAAGCAGCAAGGTCAACGGTGACACCGACATAAAAATGCCACTGTTGCACATTCTCCCGATAAGCCATCGTACGTGTTCGATGTGTAAAGAGCGTCAATGAAAGGGATGTATTTTTGGTTTGTTTCCTCCGTGTGCTTACGCGATGAACACGTAACTCAATACCCTTTCGTGTAATCCAATATTCCAGAGGATATTTACCCTTGCGAAATTCAATTACATGTGTCGTCAACTTCACGGGTTATTAATTAACAACGTAGTCAGCTCGGATTAAAGTATTTCCGTCTCGCGTCGAACACAAGTGTTCCCCCCGTTGTTTATTCAGCTCGTTGAAAGCAGACGTTCGAAACCGCTGATAGAAATCATAAAAATTCGAGGTCGTTTATGATTCACCGAAGTAACTCTGCTTGGTACCAATACCATAGAAACAAGCCACCGTTCTAGGAACGTTCGTCATTCCTCCACGATATCTGAATCTTACGCGCGTTCTCCGTTAAGTTTCGATGCGTTAGAAGTGAACTGAAGAATATAAACTTTCGAAATATAAAGTGAGAGGTCTATCTGACCGGATGCGTTTCTCGTATATTTCTCGTTACGATTTCCATGGAGTTAATAATAAAGATCGATATTTCATCTCGACGTCCACGAGGAAGTCCGTAAAGTTTCGAATAGAGAATAAGCCCGACGGTGCTTATGAAAGGACGTCGTGTCACCGAAAGAATCTTTCTCAGGAAGTTTCGAAAACACGAAAGACGATCGCGGGAACGTGCTCCTGTGGGCACTTGTGCAAATCTCTGTCCTTGAACACGCAGGCAACGTGCTCGCGAGCGTGTACGTGCGACCGAGTGACGCGGTGGAAACGCATGCGCGTGCACATGCAAAATGCAGCCAGCTGCCGGGAATGCGGGAGACAGCAGACACTCGAAACGACCACTAATGTCCCTCTTCAGTCGAGTTACATAAACCAGCAGCACCGAGGCCTACTCTAGCTTCGCCGGGCAACTTGCTACAAAACCCGCCTGGAACCTAGCTGCTCCCTACGTCTTTCATTATTCGCCGCCATCGGGGGAGGTGCTGTTCGTTCTTCCGATTTAAATAGCTCTTCTCTATCTGTGAACTAACGCGCATGTATTCGTCATTCGGTCGTTAATTCGCGGATCATTCCAAGCGAGCATAATTGTCGATGCTTCGTTAATTAATACGCGACCTTCGATCGAATAGCGCGGTTCGAAGTTAAGCAGTCGATTTGCATGAATTGTTACGCTCGAGCGAACGCTTAATTACTTATCAGATTATTTTCTCGCCGATCGACGAGCGGTCGATGACGTGGCAGCGTTTTAGCACGGTCGCCATTTGAAATTCATCGTGATCCATTTATTCATGCGTGATACACGTTCTCGAATGGAAGAAACATGAGGCTGACTCGCCTGCATCCAACGCATACGGAGGTCAAATGATTTTAGATAGAACATTCGGTCGATTTGTCGCGTGCAAAACGATTCTTCCTTTTTTTTTTTTCTACCTATACGGAGCCTTGGGTTTACGTAACGTTAAAGGCGCGTAAAGTACGTCGCGCATTTAGCGTTATCTCGAAAGTTTGTTTCGCGAATATGTACGTGGCTCGGTGTTGTGGAAAGAGCAAAGACTACGAGACATTAGTCATCCAGGAATAACGAATCTACGCCGGTGTGTCGATTGGAACGCGATGGTGAGCTCGCGGAACTGCCACGCGCAACACGATTCGCGACATCGTGCTCTATTGCGGATATTTATTCGCCAAGGTGGCGCAAATTGCGCCCAGGACGGACGTAACGAGCCGTGTACCGGTACATAATGATAAATTGCCGGGTCGAAGCACGCCGGTCTTGGATAAGAAACTTTCTTTCGCAAGTGCGAGGCGTAAAAACCCGCGCTATTAAGAAACCGCTTGACCACTAGGCTGCTGCGGCATTTTTCACGCGGTGTAGCGGCGTCGATAGGCGCGAGAGCTGGCTCGATACCACCGAGAGATACCGTTCGAAACGAGAATGTAAATAGGCTTGCCGCGTTCGCTTCCGATAAGGGAACGCATCTTATCTTTACGAGCGTCCAACTTGACGATTCGATCTAGCTCGCGTGACAGCGGATTAACCACAGATAACCGGTATTAGAGAGCCATGGAATCGGAGACATCTACATATATATAGATATATATACAAGGGAAAACAAATTGTCTCGTATGTATTTGGTTTCCGAGCTGAACCTGTTTCCCGTTTCCTCCAGAATTTGAGAAATATCGCTGATCGTAATGTTACGATATCGTAGATATTTGAATGTTGCGTGTCTTAAGAATCATATCTGTGGTATTTAGTAATTTGTCAACCACTTTTAAAAGCCGTGTACGTCTTTGGACGCGACAGATCGTTTTCATTTTCAATTATGTCGTATTAAAGTTCCCTTCTTGTTCTCGATGGTAAAAGGAAATGAAAATCAGAAAATCAACAAGAATGTATTCATCGTGTTTGTCTGCTGCGATCTTCGTACACTAACGACTCGAGGCATGGAATTTCGAAATGACGCGTTACGAGACGGGCAATTAACGGCGAGAGACGAGGCATTGTTACACTTTGGTTTTCTCGATTCCGAATGGAAGTTCGGGTAGATCGGGTCGCACGATTGCCCACGGTATCCACGTAACTCCCACGTTTCTCCGCGTCCCGCGATAAAATCGACTCGGCCGTCTGAAACGCGCGCGATACACCGCGCGATACATCTTTAAAGCATCGGCCGTGGAAAATAATTTCGCTTTACGTAACCACGCGCATGCCATCGGGGAGTAGAAGGAAGGCGGAAACGTGACGCGTAAAATGCAAACGAGATGCGTTCGTTTATGCGTGCGTGGACAGAAGGGAGCAAGTCTCAGCGCTCGGTTTTTCTCGATGCGCGGAGCAAGGACACTGTAAAAAAATATACAATGGAACGTGCAGCGGTACGTTGGCGCGCAGAATCAAGCGGCCAACTCGACGAAGGAGAGAGGAGGGCACGATTCCCTTGTTGAACAACCGTCGTCGAGTAGAGGCGTCCGTTTCGAGGACGTTCGCACGTGTGTAGAAATATTACACGGTCGCCGAGCAACGCGCTGCTGCTGCACGGAATTTTGTATAATAAAGCAGGCCAGGTTCCACAAAATGTGGTAAAAAGCGCAAAAAGGAAAGGCAGAAGTTCGGCGTTGCGAGACCGAACGTCATTTCGCTCGACCGCAAAACAGCGGCAGGCACGGCAGTGCTGCAACACGCGCGAGCACGTGTGCGTGAATGCACGCGGAATATTTTTTGCGGCAGCCACGGCGCGGCAGGCGGAGAGTAGAGTCGTGCGGAGAGTTGGCCGTGCTCGGTCGGTCGCCTTCGGTCACACACATAGAAAGAGAAACGTTGCTAGAGTACGCGAGAGAGAGAAACGGCGAGAGAACGAGCTATATAGACGTGGGAAGAGGGGAACGAGAGGAAAAGAAGGGTACCGGGGCTGGGGCTGAAAGGAGGAGAAACAAGAGAGGTTAGGTGGAACCGTGGGTGTCTCTGGGAAGGGAGAGCCAGAGCGACGTGGCGGCGGTGGCCGGCGCGGCGGTATCGGTCCGATGGTAGGGAGAACGTCGCGTCGGGGAAGTATACTGGTGGAGGGCGTGGTGGGGGGCGAGCTTTCCTCGCTGCGGCAGTAGAGTAGCGGCCTTCGACGCGATCTGATCTTGGTCCGCGTCGTGTTCTTCTGCGTGTGTCAACTTTTCGAGTGTATGTGTGTGTGTGTGTGAGAACGTGATACGCAGACCATTTTCGATCCCTCGAATTATCACTCTGACACCCTTCTCTGCCACGTTCGCCGCCGAGTTTCGAGTACCGAAGATTCCTCTCGAGCGTCTGTCCGATTCGTACGCGAGTGCGGGCATTCGACCCGACCATACAGTGACCAGTGTACAGCAAGCTTCTTTTATCCGCCTTATCGTCCCGTGCCAAGGATTAATCGAGCGTATTCGTTCTCACCGAACGATTGTTCGTTTCCGCCTTCAAACAGGATTTCCCTTTTGGATTATACAGTGAAGTGTCGCGAACCACACGGCGATATGTATCTGGCGATTGAAAGAGCGGTTGTATTATCGGAGCACTGAAAAGTCAACCCGTTCTTTCGTGCAGTGTGGAAAGGAAATCGTGGCGGTCGTTGGACGAGCGGGCGTCCTCCGCAGAATCGCGCCATTGTTTTGCAGGGGTCACGAGAGCCACTGCTCGTGTATCGTGCTGGTTCGCAGGGAAGTGTGACTCGATTTTGATCGCGACTCGCGGTCGTCTTCTTTCGGCACGTTCGTTCTTCTTATAAAGGCTTTCGTCGCGCTCTCTTTCTCTCGATCTCTCTCGCTCCGCGCTCTCTCTCTCTCTCTCTCTCTCTGTCTCTCCGTCTCTCGATTCGCTACGTGGAAGAATCGTCGGGCGCGCTCACGACCAGCAAATCGATCTATCGGTGAAGAGTCGGAGTGCGGTAAAAAGCAAAGTGCATCGACTGTCGGTTGGGAAAGTAAGGAAAGAGAAAAGAGAAAAGAGAAGAGAAACGTTTCGCGCGACCATTGTTCGTCGGTCGATCAACGTCTGTTAACAGCGCTTCGTGACCGTTCGGCAAGCTTCGTAAAGGATCGTATTCCGTGGCTTCGTACAGTTCTCTCTCGCGCGACGAGTGATCTCATCGTCGCACGCAGTGCGCGCCAGGGTGCTGCCGGTGTGTACGAACGAGTCGATGGTGTTTCTTGTTTTTCTCGGTGATTGCTTCGATATCGTTCCCTCGAGCGAGAACCCCGACACCGATACAAGCCACACAGTGTGAATATTCTTCGTTGTATGCGATACAAGAGATATAGTGCGTGCGTGCGCGGTTGAGTTAACAAAAGCAGTAGAAGAGCGATCTTTGGTGACCGCCCAAGTGGCGCGCGCGTGACCAGTAACGAGAACCGCGCCGGTTCAAGGCGACGATAAGGACAACGACGGAGACCAGTGCTAAAAAGGAAAAGGTTATTCCCTTGCCTTTCGTCGAACGTATCGAGAAGAGCTAGCCTAACAGCAGCTCGTTGTTCTCGATCTCGAGACGGTCTTCCCGGCCGTCCCGAGAGATGAGCCGCACCGCAACGTTGTGTGCGGCTCGTACGATGAAGAGAAGCACCGTACTGATCATCGAGAACGCAGCGACGACGAAGGTAGAACAAGAAGCATGCCACCGGTGCTAGGAGGCGCGGCAATGGCGGTCCTTCCGGTAAGCCCGCAGACGGCCACGCAGGGTAACCCGCACCACCATCACAATCATCACGTACATCAGGGACAAACGCAAGTTTTACTGGCGGCCGCTGGCGCAGCAACGCAGGCTCAGCCGCAGCTGCTCTATCAGCCGTATAATTTGATGCCGGCGGGCAGCTCGCCCTCCCACCAGACGGCCTTTCAGCATCATCCTCACCAACAACAGCACCAGCCGCAACAGCAACAACAGCAACATCAGCTTCATCATCATCATCATCACCATCAACCACCGAGCCAACAGAGCAACTTCCTGCCGGCAGACATTGCTAACGTCGCCACGACGCTTGCACTGTAAGTCAACGTTTCCGTTTGTCACCGCCAGTTTTCTTTCGAACAATTCCATTCGTACTTTCGGCTCGCTAGAAAGCAATCGCTCACGGCAAGGATATGTTTAGCTGCGTGCGAGAAGAAACCGCGCGAGAATATTTTCAAACGATCGAAAGCGAGGTAAGACAAGTACGTATATACAGGTGTAATCGGCTTCGTTCAGGTTCACTGGCTCCTCTCTCGGTAGACCATGGAAAATCGTTGAACCTCCTGGGAACGATCTCTCTCACCTTTCTTTTTCTTTCCTTCTAAAGAACGTTCCAGTCACTCGACGCATAAAGTTCGCCTACCGAGGGATAATGGGAAACTTTGTATTCGAACAAAGTTTCGCGTAAATTACGATCCGCTTTTATTTTATCTACGAGTTTCGCAGAGGAGTTAGGGAAGTTTCTGATGTTTCGTACGCTGAATATAAATGGTCGGACTGCTTATGGAAACACCGTTATGCCTTTGAAATCTAAAACACCGACGAGCTTCGCGGTTCGCGTATCGGACTCTCGGGTACGACGTTAGATCTCGATGAATCGTGCCTTTCAAGAACTATGCAGAGATGAATCGATGAACGGGCCAGAATGTACTCGAGCGTTTCACGGGATCGCTTTAATCGCTCTGGCCGAGTCAGTCACGTTGCCCGGAACTGGGATTCCCGTTTACGACCATCGTAAACGAGTAAAATTAGAATTTGAATGTCGGAAGGGCGAAAATGCGCGTGTCAGACTTTCCGTAAGGTAAATTGGAAAGTGACGCGGACAAACGTATATGTAATACGTGTATTAATATGCGAAGGCCACGTGTGAGAAGCATGACGAGTCATGTTTTTCGTTTTTCACGGGGAAAACAATCTTTATATTCGACGATCGATTCCGCGATACCAAAACTGTTGCTTTAATTGCCTACGGCATTGAATTACGTTTAATTTCGCGTTTGAAAAATGGTTCCTAGCTTGTTCGTTCACAAAGTTTCACAGATTCATCGCCTATCTTTGGGGAACTTGTATATCCGAAGCGAGCGTGTCGTTGTAAATCAAGAAATTAAGAAAAATGGACTCGCACGTTCTTCTCGCGTACTTTTCCTTTTCTTCAAGGTCACGTCGAGAACACTACAAAATCTATTTCAAGTTTACCAAACAATACCATGTTTATCGTATTTCAACTGGCAATTTGTTATACCGTGGAATATACGTATTCGCTTTGCCTCTGGCAACGAGCTGTCAGCCGCTTCGGCTCGACGAGATCCCCTGGCGTTTGATAACGGTACATGGATGTTCGATCGAAACACTTGTCGATAACCGGATCTCGATTTCCAACAAATCGGCGGATAAGCGAAACGTGGTTGCCATTCGACGATCGAGCTCCGCAGCAAACGAAATATTAGATGTTTGTACAAACTGGTTTCTCCTACAATGTCGACGCCGTTGCGTAATGTCCGGCACACGGCGTAGGTCTGATTTACAATCCACGTTATTCGACGCGCGTCATTGCGCGTAATTAATTGGAATTCGTTCCATCGCATCGGTTTGACGTGCGAACGATCTCCTTCGAGATACACTTCTCGATACTGTACCGTATTTGCATAGTCCTACGTTTTATTTTTGTCTCGATTACTGTGCGCTGGCTACGCGTTGTTTTGTCAGCTGTACGAGGACGTGAGAACGCCGGCAATCGAACCCGAGAAAGATCGAACTTTTTCTCAGAACGTCAACAATTTTTAACGAGACTCGCCAATCTTCGATAACTTCTCGGATCTGAATGTAATCAGATTCAAGCTTCGTCTAATTTAACCGACGTGCAATCAAAGCTTTGAACCTGACGTCGCTTAAAAATTCAATGCTGTGATTTATCGTATTACAAATGTATTCTTATTCAGTACGCTCTTCGGATGAAAATGACTTACAAATTCGCAAATTTTCTGATCTCAAAGCCGATAATTTCAGACTACTCGCGTAACCTCGAGGAATAGGTCTCGTGGTAGATAATGAGACGACATATCTTTTTCGAATTTCATCTGGTTGGAATTCCATCTAGCGATGTGTATCCAGCACATGATGGCCATTGCACCGTGCAGTTTCCTTGTTGAAACCATCGTGGAGATAAATTTTCATGAATTTGCGGACTGTAATTTATTCGAGCGTGTCGTAAGAGAACTCGCTCACGGAGGTTTTTCTAATCGCGGTACGCGCGGCGTAGTCGTAATCCTCTTGGAAAGAATCTCGATGGTAATCGATCGGAACACGAGGCTCGCTCGATCGACTCAACCCTGAACCGGAACACGGAGAAAACGTTTGATGGTCGAGTAGTCGAGTGAAACCGGGACTGGTTCAGCCGGGCACGCTTAATTAGCCAGCCGCCTTTCGTTTTCGAGCCATCGAGTTATTAAGTTGACGTGGCAAAGCCTTTTTTTTCACGTAGATGAATTTATTGAATTTTCCAGGCTCCCGTGCATAATCCCGGTAGAAATTAAATTAAATAGCTGTCAAAGCTTTCGTTTATCCACCAGATACCGTACAACGTACTTAATCGAAAAATTCCCTCGAATCAGGGACATCGGATAGCGGTTACAAAAATTCCCGCGTAATATTTATATTCCATTTCTAAGCCTTTCAACAACCATTAAACGATATCAAAATCACCAAAAATCGCCATACTTCTCTCCTGTAATTTTTAAACAAACAATAATGTCTCGGATAGTAGAATTAATCCAATATTAATAACAGAGTCGATTAATCATTAAATCCTATAATTTTTGGAACAACAGAAATTATCGTATTATCTTCTTCCTCGAAACGGGTTTCTCATCGAGTCCGCCTTTCCATTTCGACGTTCCAAGAAGCACTCGAGCTCTCGTACTCTTGAATCTGTCGGCCAATGGCAGAATAGAATTCGCAGAAACTGAAAGGTGTACGTGTCGAAAAGAATGGCCCGTGGCAAAAACAGAGAGAGGGAGAAAGCCGGAGGGGGGCAGAGAGAGAGAGAGAGAGAGAGAGAGAGAGAGAGAGAGGCAGCGACGATCGTGTCACGGGTAGAATTTTGTGTTGGCTTCTAAAATGAAGGAATTCCGGTTCCATCTCGCAAGCTACGCGGGCGATTTTTGCAAAGACCGTTTGTCCTCGGGCAATACAGACCTAGAGAGATACGCGTAGAAGAAGAGAAGCAGAGAGAAAAAGAGTTGGCAGGGGCAGAGAGTGCCATAAACTGCGCGCTATAATGGGCTCTGGGAAAACGTAACAATGCGGTTAATCGGGCGCCTGGCTCCTTGGAAAGGACCATCAGGAAGGAAGGGGCAGAAAGGAAGGTAGAGGATCATTGCGAGCAAGCGAGTGGGAACCAGGCGGGAGGAGCGAAAGCAGAAAAAATTTCGAGACGCCAGGCATTGCTCCCTTTGTTAGCCGAGCTGGCCTCAGGTAGAGAGAAATCACGAAAGTCTGCCGCATTCTATGGAAATACACAAAGGCACGACTGGTCCTTTTGTTATCCCGAGGGTTTCTACCTGCCCTTCTCAACTGTGGCTCGCGAACAATGTAACGCTGCACTCTGCACAGGAAAAAAATCAGACGATAGATAAAGAGAAAGACGGAAAGAGCGAAGTTAGATGTTCGTAGGATGCGTGTATAGTAGTGTTCTAGGGGTCATTCGAGGTCGAACATGCAGCAGCAGCTTATCGATGCGACGTTCGATCGAAATCTAGCAACTTGTCGAAAGCTGTGCGTGTCCTTTCTTACGTCAGCATCTCGCAAGTCGAGCCGATCAACTTCGCTTTTCAATTAATTCCTGAATTTCCTTACGTAAGTAAGCGATTGATAATCGCTGTTGGCGAAATTTAAAAAGCGGTAGTTTCATGTAGTAACATCGCCGCTTTCTCGTATTTTTTAATTTATGAAGTTGATCGATGCGTAGGTCCTTAACGGTTCACGTGTCAAGGTAGAAAAAAGAAGTTGGGAAATGCTCGCGTTACGTAACGATTACTGCACTTTCTGCAAATCATTCACAGCGCATAGTTGAATTCCTGCCGAGAAGGAACGCGAGTTCTAGTCTCGCTAACTTTAATACACGTAGTAAGCCGCGGTTGACCTTCGATGAATGAAAATAGATGGCGACGGATCGGCTGTTCTCACCTCTTGTTCTCTGCCTTTCTATTTTATTTTTTTTCTTCTGGCCACTCTCTCGCGACTTATCTTGAAAGAGCACGCGCTAGATCCGTGAACGCGTCCAACCCGCAATAAGATGCAGAGAAGGAGAACGACTGTCAGGGACCCAGGCGGTGTCTCACCTCGCGACTGACAAGTACGAGTAATTTTGGCCTAATTTTGGCCCGCCTCGTCGATATATTACTACGTCGTTAAATATTCAGGCGTGGCTCGAAGGTGTCGAGTTTATTTTCGCGATAAAGTGAAAATACTTCCCTCTTCTTTTTCTCACGGTTCTCGACGCGTTGCTTTGTTACTTGCAAACCACGAAACCTGTTGTCGCTGCTTCTTCTACCGTGGCGAATCGTTTCGAAATTGGATCTCGTTTCCTGCGATAAATTTCCTGTTACATTTTTCGCCAACGCTTTTAGTTAGAGTCTGTCGTTGAATACACGGCGTGCTCTGGTTTTTAGGTTAATCGGTTGTCTGTGATTCACCGACTTTTATCGTTTCTTCGAAACTTTTTCGCTGCTATCGAGCTACAGCTCCGTTTCTGGAATCTTTTCCACTAAATGCACTCTACTTCATTTTTTCCTTTACTTTACTTTGTTTCAAGTTTAAGTGACAATGGCTATGTTCGAACGCGTTATCTACTGCTTTCTTTCACTTTCTAAGTCATTGTAGCTCCCAGCACAGACTGTATGCAGTAAATGCGTCAAACTCTTAAATCCGCTATCATCGATGTCACCACTCTTTCGCGTTTACGATGGAACAGCATGAGAATCACTGAGGCGGCGGATCTCGTTGCGCCCGAGGAAGAATTGCTTCGAAGTCTGGCAAATGACTTGTTTAGTTATTATATCCGGCGGGTCGTTGCGGTGGCCGGTTTTCTTTCTCGATTTTCTGCCCGCATCCACAGTCCCCTTTCTCCTCAATGGCCGCTCAGTCGAGTGCAGCGTTGAATCACAATCGCAAATATCCTTCTCCGGTAACTGGCTTTACCAGTCGTGCTCACCGAAACAGAGAAGACAAGTATCGTTGTCGTCGTCGCTGTCGTTGTCTTCGTCGTCGTTTTCGTGACGCGGTAGCAGCGGAAGAGAGACGCTCGTAAAGCGTTGTTAGATTCTACCAGTCCGACGAGTCCATACATTTTCCAATTGTGCGTCCTCGTGCTCTGCACCGGTGAATTGCAGAGGCCACGATCTAGGTCAATAGAGAGGAGACGGTTTCTCTAGTTTTATCGGCGTGTTGCGTGGCTCGCTCAAGCAAACTCCAAGACTATAGCATCAAGCATATCGTATATTATTAACAAAAACCTTGATAAAAAGATGATTCGACTTTCTATGTCGTTCTACTCGAATTCTACATCGTTTTATTTCCTTCCGAATCATTTAATTTTCTTTCGTTCGCCATCGTAAGTCCACTTGCTTCTATAAAAATGTTATCGCAATCGGTAAAATCTATTCGCTCGGTCTTTTATCAGGCCGAATTGCGTGTGTAGAGCAATGGTAAATCGATGATCGAGGTGTTGCGACATCTTAGAGGGGGAAGAGGGGACATCCAGTCAGGCGGCAACACGCTCCAACTGTACATTCCTATATAGCAACTAATTAACACAATTTCAATGAGGCAAGCATGATTCAGAAGCTCGATAAATTCCCCTTTCGCAATTCGAAACGTCGCAGAATCTCGTCAAGTCCGCGCGGCTTGTTATCTGTCGCTTTCGTATCTTTGTATAGCTTCGAGTATTGTCAACCTTATGACTCGAGTTCGAAGGTCATGAAAGGCACTGTACCTCTCTATACATGTACCGCGTTTACGCATCTCCGGTAGTCAGCGTTATCAGCGCGATGTTCATATTTCGCATTATTCTTCCTTATCGCCAGGTTCCATCCTCGTGGACAAAAATCGCTATTGTCCGAAGTATCGTCTTATCTTATCGGTATTACACGCAGGTTGTAACAGTGCGTTATCAGTGTGAGAGGTAGCGAGCCGATCTGTCGTATCTGTCTCGACTCTCTTTGCACTATGCGTCCAATTCTCTCGCTCTCTTTCTCGTCTCTTTGATATCTCTTACCAATTAACGAGTTCCACGATATCCGCTCTTTCCATACGCAGAATCGCGATATTTTACGATTGCGGATATTTCGCCAAGCCAGAACGAGACTATCATACAATTCTGTCTTTATATTTTGTGCATACGCTTCTGTTACTCAACAGTCATGGAATACGTTCTACGTATCTTCAACGCGGAGCTGCAGCGTTCAACGTAGATTGTAAACTTTGTATGCGTGTCATAGCGTGAATTTTAGTACGCATTATATAAACATCGGATTAAATGTGCCTCCTTATCGTTTTAAACGATCATTTAGTTTTTCCAAATTGTCGATAAACTAGAACCAAAGCTGTTAAGAGCCGAGATGTATATAATGGTTCATGTATGGTTTTTTCCGTCCAATAAATGGAATCGATCGTCAGAAGTTCGTTAAATGGGGCATTCATTAAAATTTCGTTAAAGTAAGAGCACATCGCGGGGTTCGTATAAACAGATATCTACTGTAATTGAAAATTGAAAGTTACAAAGGTGTATTGATATACACATAGTACAGAGTACTCTGGCTGTTTACTTTAATCGAAGTGTAGGAATGTTTTCATAGTTAGTGGTTATCGATCGTTTCACGGGTTGACACGCCGATATTGCAAAACGTGTTTGTCATTTTGAAACTATGTATGTGCGTGCATGTTGTTCCGCGTAGGCAATGCCAGCCACTCGGGTTTAAATTCTGTGCGGCTTTATCTCCAAGTAAACGACGTATTTGCGAAAATTCTCGTTGATACACGAGGCAGTTGTTACGAAATGCCGAGTGAGCAAATTTTACACTGCTGTTTGCGTTCGCTCGAAAAATAAAAAGAATCGCCTTCGTTGGAGACTCGTGCGAGGGTCGAGGACAAAGTACCAAGACCGAAGCTCTTCGAAATCGCGTATGTATTGGCGTTGTTTATCGAAAAGTGGAATCGATCGGTGATATTTTTGATCGACACGAAATTCGCGAATCACAAACGGACAACAACCGTGAGGTGTATCTAAATCGAGCCGAATCTATTGAATTGCAAATAACAGTTTCCGTTCGAGCGGATATCTTTCGCTCGTTTCCTCCGCAAACACGTGTGCCAATCTTTTTGTCATCGTAGACGAAAACTGCTTCACGTACTTCTCTCTGCGATTTTTTTTTTTCACTCTCTTTTTCTGCGTTTTCTTCCCGGAAATATCCAAACGTGGAAATATACAGAGATTGCTGTTGGAAACGTATTCCCCTTCCCATCTTCCGTAAATATTTTCTTATTCCGAGAACGTAACTTTCGTTCGCGCGCATTCCGTTTCTTTGTCGGTCTCGTAATTACGCGGAAAAAATTCGCGTTCCTTCTAATCTTTCTTTCTCCTTCTGCAGCGAGTTTGAGAAAAGAAAACGAGATGATCAGAAGGCAGGGTAAAAACTTTTATTGCATTTCTTTCGCAACTTTTCCACGAGAATATAATTCCAGCAAAACACGCCTTGTTACCACGATTGCGTGGCGCTCTTGTAACGCAAACAGACATCGCGCGATCAAATTACGCGATCGGTAATGATCCAGTCACGGGATTGCCTCTGGAAAATCAACGATCACGTTCCAGCGTACATCGTAGCCTTGCCGAGTTGCGTATTATCGCGCACGATAATAATGATAACAATAATAACTTAATTATGATATTAAGAAGATTAAACCGGAAAGACGACGAAAGATTGAACGCGTTATTATGTCTATAGTTGGCATAAGCCAGTATAGATTAAAATAGATTGTCAAATTATCGAAATAGATTTGACAATCTATATTTTCAGTTTTTTTCTTATTATCATTTTAACTCTTGATCGCGTGTTATCGTCCTTTAGTTTCATCATCGAGTTGCTATTGTTATTTGTTTATCAAGCCGCATAATCTCTTCTACATCGAACACACACAAGCACTACGAAAGATAAGAAGAAGCAGATAAGCTCCGACTTTGCATTATCGTTCGTTAATTTACATGAATACGAAGATTGCAGCGAATTACGTCGATTTCATCAGATCATGTCATCGGAAGTGTAGCCTTATATGGCATCTGAGACGAATGTTCTAAATGACGCTATGAATCCATGCAAGAGATCTATGTATCCGCTGAAATTATTTATAGCTAAATACAGTCATTTCGTACGCCGTGTATACGTTCTAACTGCTATCTCGATACATTTTCGTACCTGCAAAAAAATATGACCAACTTTTTGTGCTAAACGCGAACACACAGTTTAATGAGAAATAGCAGTAGACTTAGACCGTTGTGCTACTCATTCAATTAACGATACGAAGAAAAAAAGAAAAAAGAAAGAAAGAGAGGAAGAAAGAAAAAAGAAAAAAGTCCGACGGTTCTGGTTAGAAAAACAGAATCTATTCTGGATGGAGAGACGCGTGTAAGCGATGCCGTAATTGCGAGCGGTGCGTTCGTTAGGATCGGATTGCACGGAATTCGAGGAAGAAGATGGAAGAGGGCGTTCTCGGTTGGCTCGGCTCCCAGCTGGCTGCGCGTGAATAAGCGGGGGCGAAATAATTTCGCATTTGGAATATCGACGGCACGGAGAGGGACACCGAATTCCGGCGTTCCGATTATTTTTGGTCAGTGTTTTGGCAGTTCCGATATTCGGGTCAAATGCTTTATCGCCGATCACAGATCGCTGTTTCATCCTCCAGTAGAATATTTATTCTAAAGATACCGTATTACGTTTCTAGAAATAACCGTTTTCGCCATAGATAACGCGACTGAAGATCAACTTGCAAGTTGAGCTGGTTCTTCGTGACCTACGATCGAAGATAGAACGTGCTGGAATTAGTGCGAATCGTGCGTTCTTTTGATAAAAAGCTCGTGGTTATTAGAGTGCGCGGATGTATATTCAAAAGTTGGTATTTTCGGTCCGTTTTAAAGGCTACGAAAAATTCGTATTTTAGCAAACGTAATTATAGTGAAATATTTTATTTCAATATTATCTCGTTTTGTAATACACGTAATATCGTTAAAATGTTGTTTGTAACCACTGCAAACAATAACTCTTGTACTTTCCGTCCGATATCGAACAACGATAAGTCATTTGATTGCGTCTGTTATCGATCTTTGTAATAAAGAAAATCTATCGATGAGATTAAAGAATTTCATTCGTGATAACGTTAACGTGATTTTCTCTGGCGATAGTTTCCAGTTGTTTTCAGATAGTTGAACATTTTCTGCATTTTTACTTTTTATTTTATACCTTCCAATTTCTGATAAATCCCACAATTGACAGCCGCGATTGAGTAATTACAAATGCACGATCATCGAGCGAAACAAAACGACAGACAGCATCGTAAGAGCTCCGAACAAAGTTTCACAGATATTCTCGCGAAAGGTCAAAGGCTGCACCGCTCGAGATTCGATAGAGACGAGAACTGGCTGATCGACGGAGTAACGTTCAACAACCTGGTGACCTTCCTCGGCTATTCCACGCGAATATATCTTGTTCTATTTTCGAGTTACATGCTTATGCAAGTGGCGGTACTTTGCGCGCACGAGTTGTTAAACGATCTACGTGTATATTTGGCGCGTTTAGTTATGGCAGGGCGTCACGGAAACAGCGTACCAACCGCGTATTTAATCGAATCAGGACGTTTGGGAAAGTCGGCGGATTACGTTGTTCCATCGTTTAAATGGGTCAAGTATAGTTTCGGCCGCGTTATCGAATCCACCGAGTTCGCTTTGGATCGTTCGACGACTGAAAGATCCCGATGAAAATGCGGAAGGAAGTAGCCAGTGAACAATACACTCGGATAAACGTGATATAATTTATTGGCAATTGATACTTTAACAGCGGAGACGCCAATTGGCAACCTAAACGAAGACTTGCGTTATCTTTTGGTAAGCTTTAGCTGGCGTCCTTTGTGTTGAAATATAATTGCAACATTATAGAATCGGAATAGTCACGTTGCAGCCATTGAAAACGCTTCTTCGTTCTCGCGGCAACGTATCTAACAGTAAGTGTAACATCAATTAAAAGTTTGCTAAAGTTTGTATAGAAAATCGCAGAATTTTCCACAGAGGTTAGCAAAAATGTGTAAGGCTGTGGAACTTTAATTAGAATGCCATTTAGTTCGTTAAAGAGTTTGATTCGTTAAGAGAGAGGAGCCAATAACGAGGGCAAGTTTGACCCGGTTGACGTACGTAGTTTGCGTGTAATCGAAGGGAAGAGCGTGGCGCGCAGGTTGGACTTGGGGAACAATTAGATTATCTACGCACGCGAGAAGCGCACCATGCCACGGTCTGTTGGCACTTGTTCGGCGTTGCAATTTCTAGAATAATGTATTCCATTCTGCGCTTGGCCGGCCGCCAAGTATATGTTTACGGAACTCTCGGGGTAAAGGGAGCGAGATAAGAAGCTGCAGTCGGTTGAAAGGCAGACTCTATTTACGAACGCACCGAGCCGAGAGACAAAAGAGATTCGCTATCCACTGTCTTTGTCGTATAAATGGCGACTTGTTTATGGAAACGTGATACGCTCTGTGTCGCCGCGATCCGTCTCGCTCGAGAATTCGACCACGAAAGTCGATTCTCTCGTTCTCTCGACTTTTTCCACCGAGTCGCACGGATCTCTCTCGTTGTCCCGCTGTTTAAAAGGCTACACCGTGTATGTATACGTATAATTTACCAGAAACGTAGCTCCATATTTTATACAAAATTAAACATCCGATGACGATTATTATTCCGTCGCGTAACGATCGATTGCTCGTTTGAAAATGATACGGAACGTTTCTTTCTAACGTACTGATGTTTAAGCCGGAGATCCACTGGCAAGATAAGTCAATCCAAGAGCATTTGCATCAATGTATTTACGTGGAACCGTTTCCATTGGCCAGCTAAACTGGCTCAGCCACTCGAAACATCGATTCTGTACGAACATACGCAATTTCCTTACGATCCGTCCAAGCGGACATTTGGTTATATTAAATTTATTTTACATCGATATTCCGTATCATACGAATCACTGTTCCAAGTGAGACGCCATCTTTGAATACTTGCCTGTTCTCTTGGTTACACCGTTAAATCCTTTCTGCAGAATTTATAGACACACTTATACATAAAATAGTACAACGTGTATAATCGTATCAAAAACTGACTCGGAAATATTCAGGCAACTAGACACACTTCTGTCAAACCAACTATGCGTAATATTTACACGTTGAAATCGATTCCCAAGATCTTTCCAGGAACACATCTTTTTTTCCTTGTTACTACAAGCGCTAAGCAACGTCAGTCGCGAGCCGTCCGTCTATCTCCGATTCGTTTACGCCTCACGCGACGTTTTTTTTTAATGTAACCTGAGAATGCCAGCTAGTGTAAAAACCTACACCGATGCCTCATAAAAACCTGTGGAAGTATTACTCGCTTTTTTGCGCGTTTCACCGCGGCTCCAAGTCAGGCAGGTTTTTTTTTCCTCGATACACCTCTCGCGTCGGATTCTTTCAGGTCTCTCCCTGTCTCGAATACAGGCAGCGTGCATGCGCTCGAATAATCAGGCATCTCGCTTCCCGGAAACTATTCTCGTTCCACGAGATTTCGCGAAACGAGCTGCGATCCGACACGGTGATTCCAGCTGGCTATTTTTAAAGACTCTCCTGCAGTGTCCTCGATCCTGATACCCGAACGAGTTTGGTAACCCGACAACAGCGTTGTCGTCCCCCTTGATCTTTCCTCGTCCCAAGTGATTTACCGCTCCATCGCTTCTTCAGCGTCTAATTATATTCCCGCGGCGAGAAAAGAATGGCTTTAGCGACGGCACGCTCGGTTTAACTGGCCGCATCGTGGCCAGCCGATTATTTCTTAGAAGCATGCTCGGACACCTCGCGATTCTCGTCAGCCTCGATCGCGTCATTATCTAAAATTCACCGTTCGCCTCGGTGTGACCGTTTGGCCATTACCCAAAATCTGTCGCGACGCTACGCGTCGAAAAACTCGAGTCGAAAGTAAAGGAGCGCGGAAAGATGCGCCGAGTACTTGGTTCACCTTGTGGTCTACGAATTTTTATCTCCTCGCTTTTGTTTCCACGAATAAAGAGATTTTTGGTATCTTAAGAAAACCTTTGGCATAGATAACGATAACGATAACGATAAACTCTTATAGCTTCTTTAAACTGGAGGAATTTTTTAACGATAACGAAAGTAACGAGAAAACGCAGTAGGATTAAATATATTCGCGACGTTATCTTTCGTTTTGAAATGTTCGACGTGGAAGAGAAGAAAGGTCGAGGAAATAGACAGGCAGACATAAAGGGTGAATTTATTTCGCTGTTCCCTTTCTGTATCGACCCAGGAAAACGATTACTGGCGTACGTTATGGATGTTGGAAACCTAACCTGGTCCCCCCTCGATAGCATGTGATTATTCGATTTTACGTCCTTTCCAAGTCTCCATTCAAGTCCCGTACGAAGTTTCCAGTGAAATCACCCTGCGATCGATCAACCGTATCAACCCTCGGAACACACCCTCGCGCACCCATTCGACCTTTTATACCGAGTTTCGCTGGATTTATTGATCGTCCACGGGCTTTCGCTGAAATATCCATGTCGAGGACCAAACTTTCCCTCCGAGCCATTCTTTACCCTCGAGTTTCTTTCTCTCTCTTTCTCTCTCTCCGTCCCTTTCTCTGCTTCTTCTGAATGGTATTTAGACGCTACGAAAACATTTGTTTCGTGCTCGGCTGGCTAGCGAATGACTTGGTGCTAACCTTAGTGTATAAACATGTCGTAAAGCGAAGACAAAGGTATTCTGATTTACATAAGTATAGATAATTATAGTCGGAAGCATACGTGTAGTTGTAGAAAGAAAACAAACTTTGAAGAACTTTGTTTATGCATGCTCGATATATTACGTAGATTATTTTTTAAAAATGTCGTTCTCTTTAACCGGCGTGTTTCCCAGGAATTCTCGGAAATGCGTTAGACTTCAAACTAGGTCGGAAGATGATCGGTAATTCATCAATTATACTGTGACGTAAACGAAGTGACGCGAACAACGACAAAATATAGAAATAACGTTAACGATGAAATAATAAACGTCCGGTGATAATTATCAGCGTTTTTTTGACGTGATAACCGAGCGTTACCACCGGGTCGTTCGATTTATGCGTTCTTACCGCGTATCAATTACCTACACTGTAAAGTACGTATTTATAATTGATTACTTCTGCTGTCCCGTTTATGCAACGTTGCCGACCGGCTCTTGCAAAAAGTTATTTCTATAGCGACTGCGAGCCACGCATGCTAATGCGGCTTGTATGAAATTGTAATGAAGCTGATGCATAAACCATCCGTTCGGTGATTTGCATCGAAGTGAAAGCAGTAAAAATTGTAACGCAAACGGTCGATTCGTAGCGACGTCGTACTAAATCGGGAATCGATTTAATCTCGATCGAAATAACAAACGTAGACGCTTTTGAAATCAAAGAAAATTAGAATAGGTCTGTTGGGTTGTGAACAAGAGCAAAGGAGAAACGATGAGTTAAAGGCGGGAAATTGTTAGTTCTGAGGGAGGGGCGTCGTTTTCCCAGGCTCTCGAGCCAAACGAGCGTTCCCCTGTTCACCATGGTAAAAATAGAACGAAGATAGTGGACCGTTTTGGCACCGGTGGTCGGCAGCAACAGCAATTTTACGAGCATCGACCACTCGTCAAAAACTCTAAGCGGCCCGTATTCCGGGTACAGACACTGCGCCAACAACGAATCTCGCTGGGCTCGCCCCTCTGCCAGTTGTCATTTTTCCATGCCCCTGATATCGTGCCGAGTGTTTAAAATGTTTAAACTCGGGTTTCATCTTTAAAGATAGCCACGCGGTTAGCAATTATAGGTGTCGCAGAATTACGTTGTTCGAAAATAACATCGGCGTTATATGTCGTTCGCGATGCCAGAGATTGCTCCGTCGAAGTCAACATTCTAATAATTCGCTCGTAGTTTTGCTCGCGTCTGAGAACAACAGTTCGGGACGTCGCTGGTTCAACGTAGATGTAAAATACGAAGTAAAAATACAAGAATGCAAATGCATTCGCTTCGAATAACAACGTTAACAAACAACCCTCGTGTATCACGTCATACACGCGATATCTGTTTCTATATCGTACGTGGTCGATGAATTAATGACACGATTAATAATACTATAGTCGATGGTGAACTTAGAAAAGGTCGTGATAAAAGCAGGCGGTAATATCGTCAGAAATTTTGGCACGATTCCAGTAATTGTAAAAATAAAAGGTCCGAAAGTTGATTGGTTTGGTAGATGCAGTGTTCTCAACTTCCGAAAGACTGTCGGTGAGGTTCGCATAATTGCGAGCGACAATGGCGAGAGGAGGCACGAAGCTTGTTGCGGTCGATCCAGTCAACAGGTTAATCCCGCGTAACGTTAACGTGACAGGTCTCAATTACGGTGCCGCAATAAAACGCCGACTCAGGCCAGCCATAGTCACGCGTTTTCCCCGCTTCGAACGTAGAAACTAAATCTGATTCGTGTTATTAACGACGATGGCGGTCGCGCCGTTTCCCATTGCCTTTCGACGTATTAATGGCTTCCGAGTAAACGTGGCAGCCGGTGGCCTGTCTTTTGCAAGGTTACTGACATTTACTCGCGCCACGCTCTATCTTTTCTATAGAACCGGCCGATCTTCTCCAACTTCGAACGTCTCGTAAATTCAGTTTCGTTCGTTTCAGCCTGTCACGGCGACATTCGAACAAAAACGTTTTCGACGAAGATGCACCGCGCGCAAATCACACTTTCGTTCAAATGGGAATCGCGAGCCACCGTGCTCTTTCTATTATTTCTCTCTCGGCTTTCTACTCCTACATTTTGGTTTCACTGAAGCGAAAACCCGATGAGAGGGAAGAATCGACTTCTTTGTTCGTAGCTCCACTTAATCGATTACATCGATAGGTTTCGGATTCTTATGCATTTATGCAAACGTAAATTATGCAGAGTGCAAGTAATAGCTTTTAGTATCCTAAAAAAATGAAAAACTCCTGTTCAGATTAAAAAAAAAAAAAAAAATGAATCTGCATAAAAATTTGTAGTACCAGTCATCCGTGTAGTCTTGTGATCTTTCAATTTCTCGATCTCCGATCTCCTGCTGCTCTTAATTAGTATAATTGAAACTGACAAGCTCGATCACGTAATTCACAGATTTTAAAGTGCAAGGTTAAGGAAAAAAATAACGATCACACATTGGTTTATTTTTATCTCCTAGTAGTAAGCAGAGGACAGTCAGTAACTAATTATCCACGTGTCATCTATCGTTTTAAGTCATAATGTAGCAAACTGGCTGATTATACAAGAAAAAATATTCAAATATAGCGGAAATAAAAAAGAAGCACGTGCTATGTAAATAATTAACTTCGCAGTGTATCGCTAATGATTAATGGGTCTTTACGCAGCACGCGAGAGGTACGCGCAGAACCAATTGATGCAAGGTTCAACCTTGCTGACGAAGCGGACATTTATTTTACAAAATGTTCAAAAACATTTTCACGAAATGGCCAGTAGAAAAAGCTGCCGAACTCGCTGAAGCTTCCATCGAATCACCTCGAAAGAGAGGAACAAAATTTTGAAAGGTGCGATCCGATGAGAGGATGAAAGCTCGAGTCTCACCCGGTAGGTGTACCCGTTACATCGAAGCTCGTATATACGTGTCCGTGTAGGCAAGCTAACCTGCCCGGATGATGCATTGGTTCGCGCAAAGGTGTGCGATCGTCCATGAGAGACGAGCTTCGAACCAGCACGTGTGCGCCACGAAAACTCGTTTCGTCTCTCTTTCTCCTTTTTTTTTTCTCCCCCTGCCGCGTCCCATTCCCTTCCTCGAACAACTCGACTTTTATCCGTTGGCGTGTTCTGTCTGCGGTGAAATTACGTCACGTAGAAATCATGGTAATCACAGGATGGGCGCAGAAAGCGTAGGAATGCAAGCGTTAATTCGTCGTACGTACGTACGAGCCGTTCAAAGTGATTAAATTCGAGTTTCTGAAATTTTTGATATTTTACTGTCAAAGCAGTTGCGATCGATGATGCTTATCTTACGTAATTTCGTCGAGTTTCTCCATTTCTTGTTCCGTCGAGTTAACCGATTTGACGTTAAAAGATCGCCGTGGCGCAAAAAGAAGTGGAAGAATCAGAAATTTCCTTTTTATACCTGCGCCTGCCACTCTAAATTTATTTCATATTTACGACTCTGTGTTATAGGCGGTTCGCTCTTCTCGCTGAAATATTCTCGGTAAAAGGGACCGCGTCGGATATTCTATTATTGGAAGTCGATCAACGAGAACCGATAAAGCTGTATTATGAATCTTTTATGTCGGCCCGTCTTCACGCTTGTCTATCTCACATTTGCTATTTGCTGGACGTTCGATTACGAAATTACGCGTTCTAAATGCGAGCCGTACTCGGCATTCCCGACACGTGAGAAGACACCTAATTGAAAGCATCATCCGCTTGGATAGGCAGAACATAAAATGCAACGTGTACGGATAGTAATCCAGTGACCTTTGCCAAGTCTGCTCTCTAGTCCAATTAAGTTACCGAGACGTTAGAACACGTCATTTGACAAACATTTCCTCGCGGTTCGACGATTTATTCCTCGCTAATCTCGCGTTATAAGGCTAATGAGGCATCGAGGACAACGACGGAGCCTGTGCTCTTTTTCGATCCAAGTAACGCGAGTACACGATCGATATTCCATTCTTACGAAACGAAATTATTTTCATCCGACGAATCTGAGACAAGTAAACGGTGAATTCCAAGGTAAGTTTGAAAAACAGAAAGAAAAAACGATGACATTAAACTCGTACAATCTCTTCGTATTTAGTCTCAATGACTTTATGTTCGAGCGTGAATTTCCATTGCCGTAAGATAGCAGCGCAGCCTCGTTGGTGCTTCGTTTCCGTAAAGGTGCGTCGACGTCCGGGTAAAAAGGTCAGCGAATTTCAAGCTATTACTCGCGGGCATGTCCATCGCCGAGGAAAAGCAAAATCCAGCAGCGTGTTTCGTGCCGCACTTTGTCAGAACGTCGAGCGAAGCGAAGCGGTGCGCGGAGCGGGACCGAGTCGCACGAAACGAAAGCAAAAATAGGTTTCAGCTAGTCTGGTGTCGGCTCGGAGAGAACGCAGGCTGCTTTCTCGCGGTGCAGACCGCGTGATAAAGGAAAGAAAAGGGTGGAAAGGGAAAGAGAGAGGAAAAACGTAGACGGACAGGTGTCTGGGAGCCATCTTGGTCTTCATCGTCTGGCGTGCGCCTTCAGAATGTCAGGCGGCTGCTGGCTAAGGTCGAGCGAAGCGCATGAAGAAAGCGGTATTCAGCGCATCCTACAAAATTCATGAGCCGTAAAATTCAAGCTTCGGGCATAATCGAATCGCTTCTGCTCGAATAAGAGTGAAATATCATATTGCCATCGCGATACAAGCGTACAAAATGCAACCCTATTACACGTATGTATCTCGTCTACGTTTATTCCAACCAAGCAACAGAGGTATTTTTGTCGCTACGATGCGATATTTTATTTAGCGGCATAGAATTTTCTGCTGCAGAAAATAAGCCCGCGTAACAGGTCACATGTTTATGGCACCGAGTCGAACTAAATATTCCGAAATCGTCAGGATAGTTTCATAATAATTCGTATGAAAGACATATGTACGTGAAGCTTTCTGATAGCGAAACGATTATGTTGTAAAAATTATTTGTAAACATTATAAGATCGCGAGAAGCGAAAATCCGATGGTCCTTAGCAGCGAATTTGTCGAAAGTGTATAGGTGTGTTTCGACATCAGGCGCCTAAGACAAACTAATCTTTGGTATCGTATACCCGGGTCACGATTTGTAAACAAGAACGTCGACCGATCAATGGCCTGTCCAGGAAATTCGTCTCCTAGTCTGTTTTCCGAGCCGCATTCGAATGATCGTCTCGTCCGCTCTGTCGCGTACCGTGTTTAGTAAATATCGCGCGAAAATAAATCGCCTGTTCGACCAAGGAAAGAGAAAGTGCGAAGGTCAACACACAACTATACACACAGGCAGGAATATCGAAGAAACGTGAACTCGTGGGCGACGGATTTTAGAATTGCTCGGGAATTATCGTCGAATTAACGTTAATCGTAGCGACAGGTAACGTTTCGTGTACCATCGTTATCTTGATAATTCGTTACACGTTTGCTATGTGGATTAACAATGGATTTCACGTTGTGCAAGTAAACTCTGTAGTCGTCGTATAGTTGTAAACTGTGTAGTTTAAGTTGCAAATCTGTTCCATCGAATTACGAGTTGGCGTCTTCAGAAAAACGCTCGTGAACGTGCGATGGAAACGTTTGCAGGGAAAGCGCAAACCTTGCAATCGTTTCGATCGTCCAACGTACCGAAATGGTTTTAAGTGTTCCGTAATAATCGTTTGCAGCATGGGTCGCGTTAGATTGCGGCTATTACAAACTAAAGCGATCGTGAAGTGAACTACAGTCTGCATCTAACTTGCTTTATGGGTGTTTTAAAACCAGTATTATATCGTACCATAACTTTCGCCAGCTCGATCCTCATTCTTTTACCACTTTTTTTACCATATCCTCTATATATCTGCTACGTTTAATTTTCTATCTTACCGACAAGCCGTACGCGATTATTTTCCCTTGGTACGTACGTTTTTACGAAAAGAAAATCCATTGGCGATGGTCGCGCGAGCAAAAGGAGCGAAGCGGTTCACGCGAGGAGAGGGCTCGACGAGCAAAACAAAAGAGGCCGCGAGGCAAGGATGCGTAAGGCCTTTTTTGGTGATATTTGCCGTGTATTGCTCGGTAAAGCCGGTCTTCTGGTCAGGCCGGTCTCCGGCGACCGGATTTTTCAAAGGTTGCTCGCAGCTCGAACCTGTCCTGTTCCCATACCGGACTAGTTTATCGACCGGCGCTGCTCTTCGCCTCTTTACCTCTCCGATACTCTGCTCGATTTCTGAGCAGCACCAAAAAAAGGATAAAAGAAAAAAGAAAGAGCCGAAGGAGAAGGAATTCCTGTCTTGTCGACCTTCGACCATCTCCGCACCTCCGCCGATTAACCTTTTTTTCGTTTTCTTTTTTGGTATCAACGATTTCACCCAGCTGGTAGACGTAGTCGGGATTTTCTTTGAGAATTGCGATTTTTTTTTATCCTTGGGGTGTTTCGTAAATTTCCGGCAAATATGAATAGACTGCCAATGCTCGCGCGCTTATGGAAAATATCGAGGTGTAAGAATTTGCAAAATTTGGGAATCACGGCAGAAGTAATCGTAGTAATTGGACAAAAGTGGATAATCAACGAAGTTTGGTTTCTGGAGTCTGGTTTATGGAAAATTTGCAGAAACTTTTGTCGCAATCTCTCAACGACTGGTTGTAAAGGAAATACGTTCTCGAGGATGTTATTAAACATGAGGAAGCAATGTTTAAATCAACATGACGCAGTTCCGCTGTTAAAAGTGTTCCCTTTATTTTATGGCCAGCGGTTCGAGTTTCAAACTACCGTCCACAATGCCGCATAAAAGTTTGCCCATTAAATGAAAAGTTTGTCAAACAAGCGAATCTATGGTTCGATTCTAAAAAGCTGGACCTATCCGCTTCACCTATACAAGACCGACCACCGCTTCCAGGAAAGTTCTTGCTCTTCATTTATGCATAACTGTTCGCTCGAGAACCTGTTCCTTCGTTCGGCCTATTTTCTTCCTTTTATTGCCACCAATCTACGACATAGCACGTTCTGTCCAAGATGATATTTTAATTTCGATAGAAAATGGGAAAAGGAAGCACAGACTATAGCGTTCTAATCTTTGCTCGTGCGGGGAAAAAAAAAAGAGTGGAAACGTTAGCTCGAGGTAATCCGATCTGAAATATCGCAACCTCCCAGCGGAATGTTTTTCGCACGTTTTACTTTACATACTTAACGATGTTTATTTCTGACGAAAAAAATAAACGGTTCGAGATAAAGACGTAATCAGTATCGAGGTATTTGTGATAAATATGAAACGATGTTATATTATAAATAACACGAACGTCGAGTCGGTGATAATCGGCGATTAAGACGAAGAGCACCGGTCGATTTATGCAGCACCGGTTGAATAAGTTAGCCGTTTTTTGCAAATCAATCGGACGCAAAAACTGGTTCCGGTGCGTCTAAGCGTAATGATAAATCGTGCTCGTTCTCGGAACCAGTACGGGTCAGTTGAGTTTCGTTTGCGTCGTGTATGTCGTGGAAAACGCGTCCTCCCGTTTCTCTTTTCCCCGCAGATAGGCTCGATGCATTTATTTCCCGCGTATTCTACGTACGTTGTTTGCGCATTAATAATACCAGTGCGTAGTGTGTACTCTCAGCACGCTATTGTCGTGTCACGGCTCGACCGCCTTTGCACAGTTTTCTATTCAGCTGGGCTTTTCCACGAGTAGATACTTGTACTTTACACTGACTACGCTTTTCCTGATTTTACGTTTGATTTCCCGAGTGCTGATTCATTTTACGATGCTTATTCTGACTACTTGAGGTTCGACTAACATTCTCTCTCATTGTACCGATAACTGTCCTGAACGAATCATTCGAAAAATAATGACATACATCCCGTTTGGTAATGTTACAGAAAGATTCAAAGTAAATATTAGACATTACAAATTGTAAAATCGTAGAATAATAGTTGTTGGTGACTCGAACGGTTTTAGATGTTAACACCTGGAAAATAAGAATGAAAGAAGGCGCAGGTCATAAAGAAAATTAAAGCATGAAAAGGTTCATTTATACTAGAAGAGAAGGAACGCTCGTTTCTCATCGTATAATACGAAACTCCAACAGCCTGGTTGATTTATGAATGCGCGAAAGATGGAATAGCCTGCGTTCGGTACAAGTCGGTGCAAAGGGCGCGGAGAGTGGGTTTCGTCGGAGTATAGTCGCGAAGCAAACAGAAGCTCGATAAAAGATAACCTCCTCCGTTTGAAACAACGATAACGATAGATCCCACGACTGCGAAGAGAAAAGAGGTCTCACGGAGGAAGAGAGGAGGCCTCTATAACCGTCACGAGGAAATAGTATATTTTGCTGTGTGGACTGTAATGCGTGAAAAATAGCACGGTAGAACTAGCGAATAGGCATTTATCGCGCGGATCCAACGCGCGCATTATTGGAAGGTCCGCCGACTGAGGACCGAGATAAACACGCGCGTTGCGCACGTAACTATATAAATAACTTGCGCAAGCATTAATGAATGCTTATCTGACTAAGCCTGTTAAAAAGTCACGATACACACGCCAGCCACCGTCGGCATTATTATCGCGACTATTTTAATATTGAAACGAACAGAGTGCATGCACGAACACGCGTAAACGAGCGCGTTTTAAAAAATCCTCTGTGTGTACACATAACTAGCTTACTTATCGATATGTGGTGTTGGCGAAATGAAATAAAGCCAGGGAAAAATCAGTTTCATCGTTGACCGAACAACTAACCTTTGGGTATTGCAGGTCAGATGTATGATTCATAGGCTCTGGCGTCTTACACAGATGTTTACCGCTGCATTTTGCAAACACGTGCCAGTCCATGTTCCAACCTAACGTTTGCCTTATTTACGAGTGCCTCGTGACACGGAAGTTTCAAGAAGACAATGAGAAACTTTGGTAGAATAGCAGCGGCGCTTGCCATTATTTCATTCAAAGTTACTTTCTATGAAAAAATGCAAGCAACCGTAGAATGTAGCGATTATATCGTCTGTAACGATTAGACTACGAGCATTTATGTAAATTTCGATTTCTATACAAAACAGAGTTTGTCTGATATTATTAGTATGCCTTGCCTTCGATGTTCTTGTGTATAAATTCCGTATGTTTTTCGATAAGTGTACAAGTTGCCACTAAATATAGAAATATCCGCAGTCTAATAATAATGCTCGCAACAGTAACATTTAGCGATATAAGAACAGCTCTCTCGTCGGGTTTAGATAGCTAAATTAAATCCACGAGCGGCGTATGGATGTAAATTAACGGAAAAACGTTTGCCTGCACTTGCATAAATTAAACATAGTGTTCTTAATACCACGATCATTTACCGACTCTCTATCTTTCTCGTGACGAGCTGTCTTCTATCGTAAATCGCGATTGACGAAGCCAAGGATCCGTCAGCCAATTAGCATTTCCAGTTTATCGCGATTCAACAATTTGTACCTCGTCGTGACACACCGCAGAGGAATTCAAACGCTTCGGGCCCTCTCATGTTTGTTATTCTCGTTTGCAGTAAATTCGAATGCCAACTTCTGCGAAATTTATTTTCAGTGTCGGTGGAAATTCTGAAAAAAGAATGTCGATCGATCGAAGCAATGGAATAAAAATAATGGAGGAAAGAAGTTGGCCGAGCCTGGAAAACATGTTCGAGGCGTGTTCTGGATCGAATGATGTGTAACCTTGAAACTTTTGTGTGCGTTTCAGGGAACGGCGAGAAGCGGAAGCCCGGCTGGAGAAGCGTGAACGCGAGAGAGAGGCCAAGATGGAAAGAGAGAGGCTGGAGAAGCAAAGGGCCACCGAGCAGGCAGTTCACAAGCACTTCGAAGAGTCCCTCAGGCTGGCACAACAAAAGGTTAGTCAGCCTTTACTGCTTGTTTTTCTCCGTTGCGCGTGTTTTTAACGACCTCCGGGCTTCTCCAACGTTGGAGCAGCGTGTCTAACAGATGCTCGACAAAAAATCTTCGATATTATGCGCGTCTTTAAGCAACCGATCTGCTCCACCAGCTTCGCTCTACTATTTCTTCTGTTTCTATCTTTTTCTCTCTCCTTGGCTTGAATTTCGTTTCCAAGCATACCGAATTCGAGACTCTTTTTTATAATATAATCTTTGACGAGTGGAATCCAAAAATATCAACTATGTTCTTCTCCTCACGTATTCCTTCGCGTTTGTACCTCTAAAAATATCTGTTCAAATTTTCGAATTGTAAATCGTGCGTTAAAAACAGTAAGAGCAATACAATTTCTTTATATCGAGTACTAAAACCAAACGAATTAAACGTTAAAACAGTATTTTTATTTTAATGGTCATCGCGTTTCTTTTCCGTAACCTTCGTATCTTACAGGAAAAGGAAAAGAAAAAAAAGGAAAAGAAAAGAAATAAGAAACTCGATGTGCCCCAAGACCTTCGTTTCTTTTCCTTAATCTTCTCAAAGCGAATAGAATCGAGCAAAGCTCGAACGATACATAGACTAGGAATCCCGGAAGTTTAAGTTAAGTTTCTCGCGACCCCGAAAGTCAAACAATCTCGGTGCTAACGAGGACATCGCGATGCGTCACTTGTCGCGCCTCCTTGTTGCCGCGCGGGCGACTTGCAACCGGAAAGGTAGAAATATTTTTATCGCGCGTTTAGCTAAAGAACCGACGTTAAATATTTAACGGTCGAGCTCGATTATGCAAGCAACGTCCAAGGGCGACGTCTCGGAAATTCTGAGAACTCCTAGCAGCCACTTGTTTGCACCGGCATTCCACGGAAGTCGCTGCGAATTTCCAAGTAAGATGTTCGAATGGAATGGAAGCGATTCGTGTTCGTCAATTTGCTGTTAACGCTGAAACTGTCGGCGCTAAGGGGAAAGAAATCACGGAATTGTTCTCCGTAGGATAACGCGCGAGGCAACTTTGGAATTTCAAATCGACGGCAAAACAGCTCTAAGCTTAATCCAGCCTGGTTTATCGTAATTTCTCGATCCTTTCCCGAGGAACAGTTTTCAGGGAACTGCTGGAGTTGCGTGTCGAGCGTGAGCGTTTCGATTAATCCTTTCAGCGATGAACAACTCTTGGGAACAGAGAATAGTGAAATGGAAAATTTGTACCGCGCCGTTGAACTTTCGAACGCTTAAAAAAACACACATGTTTCTGTTTATTTACAAACGAGATTTACAGTAATAATCATGGATAGTATGATTCAAAATTTGGACATTTTTCTGCGTGTGATATACTTGCGAAGATAGTTAAATATATATATTTGTAATTAGCAAATATACAATTAAAATTTTATAAGGAGATTTCTGTTAAATGACATTGTCTTGGCAACACGGATAAGGGTAAGAAAATATGAAGATTTGCTATTTTGGAAAGATAAGAATAACGAATAAATGCGTCGTTAAAAAGTAGTCGCGATAGGAATGAAAGAGCAAGTTCGTGGCGCGATGGGATTGAAAAGTTAACGAATCGACCTGATTATTGAATTTGCTAGCGGAATAGCAACGCTGTTCAGAGAGCAGCGAGTTCTGGGCCGAATCAAATGCGAATAGCCACGGAAGTTCGTTCCGAAACTGTTCGTGCAAACAATTTAGCGCATTTACCACCGCACTGAATCGACCCGCTGTCTCGCCGAAAGCGGGTATTTCGCTCGCAAACCGCAGCCTCGGCTCGGCAACTGTTCGAAATTCCGTTTGCGGAATTTTCAACCAACTTTGTATTCGATGCTCCGTGGTAACGAGAAATTTTCGAAAACCGAGACGCCTGCTCTGTTACACCGTCCCGTAAAACTCGTTCAAGTTTTCGACACTTTCAAATTACACAGCATCTGCTGTTCCCAATTCGCAAGGAGGAAAGAAACGTTCGTAAATTCTTACGATCAAGTCGTAAGTTAGGTAATAAATTTTCACTGAAAATCGTTACCTAAATATAAGAATTTCCATCACGTAATATGTACTTAGGTTTAATTCGTTATTTGATTGGTTGAAAGTTTAGCTGTTTTCGCACAAATTACACTTTCGTACTGTTCGCGTTAAAATTTCGAGAAACAAAAAAAGAAAAAAGAGAAAGGAAAAAGGTCGAAGTTATGGTAAAGTTCAAAGCACCTCGGATAATAGGGAACTTAGGCTAAACGGGACTCGGATAACCGCTATAATCTTAAGCGATTCAAATTTAATCTATCTATATGGTCCTACAGAACATGCACACATACAGACGCGCACATAGGAAGACATTCAGAAACAAAACGAAGAGAAAGAAGAAGCTGCAGGGCGAAACGAGGGTGGCCTCGTGTCGGGAAAAGAGGGATAATCTGAAAGCAGCCAGGAGATGACGTTCTCCCGGGAATTCAGGATCTCGTGCGTTTCCCTGGGAGAGAAGGGTGTGTTCCCAGAGCAGATACGAGCTGGGCAACGGAATACCGAGAGGGGGCAGAGGCAATCAATGCATTCCAGCACCTGCCTTTTGTGCGTGTTACAGCCCTGACAGTCACCCAAAACCTGCCCCGCGCTCTGTATACTTTCCTGCTTGGCTGCTTTGCAGCGTTTCTCATTTCCTCTTTCTCTTGGTTTCTTAACCAGCAACATTCTTTCGTAATACATGTATGTATGCATTATGCATAATATTACCCATATACCTATATTTATGACATCTATCAACGTACTCGATTATCCGCCTCTCTGTTTCGATGTTCCGTAATTCCGTATAAAGTCGGCTCGCAAACCTACTATTGATTTCGTTGGAATGTGTGCGCTCGATGACGTGAAACTTTTCCAACAGCTGTTGAATCTTGTACGCCTCGTTCCGCGTTGAATTTCACGAAAGAAATCTTACGCAACGAAGATAATGACGAGCTTGGAACTCCTGGAACCTATATTAAACAAATCGAAACTTTATCTTTTTCAAGGAATATTCTTTATCGAACATTATACAACTTTTATTTCTAATCGGTTCTGATTAGTATCGTAATTACATCGCGGATATTTCTGCGTAATTTGAGAATGCAAAAATCGCAATAAAAGATATGAAAACCAGAGGACTGTACAGAATATAATATTTAGTATACAAAACAAATGTTTACTTAGGTTCTTGTTCCTTTGTTCGTTGAGTTATGTTCCTAGGATTTCTTAACCTGGTTATAAGCGTGGAAGCCCTCGGAATGGGTAACGAACCTACGAAGCGGTTTTTCGACCTCGTACGAATTCTTGAATGAAGGGCAAGTTAGAAAGGAAGTTGAGATCCTCTGGGGCGCATTGCAGACTCATATGGGTGCATACACCAATGAGGATCATTTCAGGTTGGGGCCCAGCGGGATCTACCTGCCCTTCCATCTTACGAAAATGTCCTGCCAGTCCTTTGCTGGCTTTCGTCCCGCTCGGACGGTTCTTCGTCGAGCCTATGAGTCACGGTCTCGTGTTACGCGTAAATACCATTCGATTCAACTTCCTCCATAAATCGCTTTTTTTCTCTTAGTCGTCGTGTATAGATAAATCACGATAACGACGCTATCGGCCAAGTGTTTTCCATTTCGCCTCTCAGATATAGCGTGCGCGAACGAGTGTGTGTCTCGAAGCTGGGGACGGTTTCGTCGATCGATTCGTCAGAGTCAGAGTTGCCAAGAGAAACTCGAGCGATTCAGCGGCTCGACACGAGTCTCTTGATAAACTTTTTTGCCGTATTTATCGGCTTATTCGGCTAAAGGTAAACGCTTTAGCCGTATTCTCGCGTGTGATATACATTGCTGGCAGAGGATACGATACCGTTGTTTGTGAATCAGTGCTCGACGTGATTGCCATTTTAAACACGCGCCAAGGCTACGTGGATCTACAAATTAGAATTTAAAAGGGTCCCCTGCGCTTTCAAACGATCGTTTGGAAGGTCAGTACAGATTGCCATATTTACTTTCGTTTCGTCCATGCTGATTGCGATCTTGCTTTCGTTTCCGGCGAAGAAATTCAAATTTCATTTTACGAACGACACGTTGCACTAAAATGGAAACGGCTGATCATGCTTATCGATAACGTTTCTTTGTTCGTTACTCGACTCAGGTTAAAAATATTTATTTACGTTTCGCCGAAATTAAGAAACCTTCTAACGATAGAAAGATGCATCTGGATCGAAAGTGACCCAGTAAAAAGGGTTGAAAGGGAGCTGGAACGAGGTCTGTGACCTTGGAAAATTTACGAGGAATAGAGAGAACGACCGTTGTCGTTATGTTTGCACCGCGATAACGTATATCTGGTACGGTTGATAACAATGCCAGAAACGGTGTGTGTGTGTGTGTGTACGCGGCGATAAATTCTTTTCTTTGGTTGCGTTGAAACCGTTGTTGCTAGTCTTTTCTTTTTTTCTTTTTTCTAAGCGAAACGTACGCCGTTCGTTCCGCGAGAACGGACACAAGCTCGGAAAGAAGTACGTTTTCTGGGCTGCTTCGAAGGCTGTCACGATGGAAAACTCGGCCTCTGATTTATACACGTCGGCTGGATTTTACACTCGTCGACGATTCCTACAGGTTTCGAAAAGCTTCCCTTTGCCTCTCTCTTTGTACGCAGCGGCTTTTATTTACAGCTTGATGCGAGTTCGTACTCTTTCCGTTCTTTTCTACGATCTCACGTGGCGACAGCCTGCATCGGTTCAGGTATTGGGTCGCTCAATAAGTTCATCGTTCTATTATGTAGGTCGCTATTCGAAAGCAGACCTGGGAATTTTCATATCGGACAGAATATGAAAAATGACGAGTTATTTATTTATCCTTATCGGTGAGATTTTTTGAAATTTTCAAAATCAATCAAGCTAATCTCTTATCTCAGTTAACTCTTTCAACTTGACACAGTCGACGAAATGTAAAATTTCCAGAATTATTTCAGAAAATATTCAACTAGAAAGTAAAACAAACGCTTCTTTCATCCAACGCAGGTTCTGCGAAATTTTCTAAATTTAGTAGAAACGTTCTACGGAATTTTAAACACACTTGTCCCAGAACGTAGAAGAGAAGCATTTCAACTACTCTCGAAGATAGGAAGATAGACCACTCGAGATATTTTATTTTTTTCTTTTTTTTTGCGAACGTTATCTTCGTTCGTCTGTCGAAAGTGCTTCCAGATTTCTAAATGTATAACAATCTGCTGTAACAAACAGCATAAGGCGATTCATCTCGATCGCGATACTTTTCACGGTGTTTATTGTAGCAACACGACTAGCGCGCATGCACGCGGTGTTGGTTTATTTATGTGACGAGAGAGACGCCAGGGTGTGCGCTTAGCGTTTCCAAGTGGTATTTGCAATGCAAAACTCGATCGGCACGAAGGTCGTTAATTATGCACTGCACGGTACGCAACAATAGAACTCGATGGTGTTTCGTGCTACGACAATACTGTCTTTCTCTCTTACGGTGTATCGTTCCCTCATCGATACGTTTAAAGCCGAATTAAAGTGGATACTACGATAAAAATGTCGCCTTTTTCCTTCTTCGATGATTTCGAATTTCATATTTCGATCGTTTCGACGGTATTTTTATTACGTACGATCATTGATGTCACGATAGATTTTACGTGTCTGACAAGTTGTATTTTTAAAGCATTATTTATAGAATTTATTTCCTACTAAAATGCTAGTTGGATAGAGACACAGTGTTGCAACGAACAGCGTGTTAATTTGAAATTCCTGTTCGAAGAGCCATAACTCCAAGTTGACGTATTCAGCTGTTAATCTCGCCCGTTATGGTATCGAGTTACGGTTGCGCGAGGGACGAAACTTCTAATTGGAACACATTATTTCTAAACGCACGATAAACCCGAACGCACTTCCTTGTGAATCACGCGGATTAATTAGTGGGGATTACGGTGGCGGTAATTGGTCGAGGTTACGCATTCTCGTCACGCTACCAGATGCACGGGATCAGAAAAATCATCGAGAAGCGTGTAAAATAGATACGCGTATATCGAAACGAACAAAGAAAAAATTCCTACGAATCCTGTGTATATCTGTTAGTTTATAAATACGACCTAGATAGCCACTTACAAAAATCCTCTATTTTTGTTCAAATAAAATGCCACAGAATTTCAGCGCGTAGTTTGTAATTTCTATACTGAAACCAAGAACTCTGCAATAATACTATAAACGAAGAATTTTATTAATATCCACGTTGTCTCATACTTGTTTAAATAATAATTATATATAATAGTAATTATAGTTATATCACACTTTGTTTAAATAATAATACTCTTTTTACAAGATGTACAATTTCTTGTATCGGCGGCTGTATACGTCTTCTCGTGGGAAGACACGCGTGGTGTAGTTCTTCTTTCTTCAAAACGTCTGATGTTTCCCTTACGACTTTCTTCCTCGAATGAATGACATTCAAGTGATTCATAGGCGTGCATTCAATGGCGTAAACGTGGAATCCGTGGTTTGGCGACTGGCCGGCCGTTTAATCCGTTGATATATCGTACGTTGGTCAGGCATGAAAGTAAAAAGCAGCAGCGGTTATCTAGATCAGGAGAAACTCGAACATCCATTTATTCACGTGCTGTGTATTGTGCAACGCGATATTGCAGCGAAGGAAGTCGGCGAGGAAGTCGCAGAAATTAAAATGTTACGGGGCTGGTCGCGCGTTGTCGTGGCCGACTCTCCAGCTTATTTCTTCGTTCGAAAGGAATGCGTCGCACGCTCTCATTTTTTAAACAACCGAGGAGTTTCGTTTACCATATTGATAGATAATAATAGACTGGCGACGAGAGCAATAGAATACTTTGGCATCCTTAGTTTTTGTTAAATATATTTCAAGCGAAAATAAAACTCGACTCACTTTTGGCAACTGGTTTATTGTGATGAGATATAGCTTCGACAATTCATCAATTTTCATTCAACAACAACTAAGAAACAATTTCATTTCGCCTGACAATTTAACCTTACTTTTAATTTATGTACTTCAAGTCTATCTTTACATAGGGCGCTGTTTGTTATTTCTACGCTTCTTGCAGTTCCCGGAATATTTCACACTGCGATACGATTGTATTAATTTAGATACAGGTAGCGCGCGTTCCACGCGATTTGCGAGAACAAAGCGTGGATCCTGTCTTACGACAACGATTAATCGTACTGTAAGAGCTTGTTGCTAATCGGACAAACACGTTATTGTTTGAAAAAGTCGGAACATTTAACAGGATTTATTTCCACTGCAAACTCCTCAATTTCTATGGTACTTACGTTGCTAGGTTTTTAGAACGTCGATCCATAGATGGTAGGAGCGTAATTCCGTTTCCGATTCTCATCGGCTAATAGCCTTAACTACGTCGATCGATCACGCAGATAGAAAGGCGAATCGAAAAAGAGAGGAAAGAAAAGAGGCGGACTGGCATGGTAAGCTCGTTAAACGAAAGAACGCGTGCTGCAACCAGCGAATCGAAGAAATTAACGCGCTCGTGGAAGAGGAGGACGACGAGCTGGAAGCGCGACACTCGAGAGCCTATTTCCTCGCTGAAAAGCGCCGTTTCCAGTTCCATCCGACTTCCTCCTCGTGTCTCTTCGACTTTGATAGCGCAGAACCGCCTCTGTTCGTTCGTTGTAAATTTGCCCGGTACCCACGCCTTCTAATCCAGTGCAAAGTTAATTACCACGTGCCCTGAACTCACGGGACTACCACGGTATTCCTCTGTAGGGAAGCTATTCTCATAAATCCTCTCTGTCTCGTCGTACACGCGCGCATCTCCTCGTGAACATACTGAACCGATGCAGCGGTCTCTGATCCTGATACCGTCCCTGTCGTGCTACAGCTAACCCATGTTTATGTTAATTCAAATTTTCATCGAATGGTTCGTCAAACGAGATGAAACGTCTCTGGTGTTTAGATAGCGTAATAATGGCTCAATTCTGATGATAATTTATGGTACTATATTTATGTATTAGCTCGTTCGGAAAGTTTCAATCGTTTTGTAAGGAAATAATAGACGCTCAACGTTCTTTGTTTTACGCTTGTCGAATTACGTACGATCCGTTTTGTTCTGTTGAGATAAACACACAGACTTGGTTTCACGTTTATACGAAGGTGCAGTGTTGTGAAAAACACGTTTGCGGAGGAAAGATACTTTTCGGACAACCGAATAGATTTTACTATATTAACCGCGGTTGTTTCTTTTTTAAATCGTCGTCTCCGAGAAATATTGCAAATACACTGTGACAATCCAATATTAATAACGCGCAGTGAAACTGTCGAAATTTTATCGCGTTGCATTTTGAACATGTCACATTTTATAGTATATTTCGCGAATTTTGTGCAACGTTACAATCAAACTTGCCGTGGACTTATAAACGTCACAGTCGTCTCACTGGATACGCTGGATGTTGGTAAAACGTCAGACCCCCATACGCTATTGTTGGACAGAGTACAATAATTTTCATGGGACGAGAATTTGTTTCTGAAGGTCTGTGAGAAAAATAGGTCGGTGGTTTTGGACAGGGAAAAGAAAGCGGATGAAAAGTCGTACACTGGAGGGATAGTCAATGGTGAAAGAGCAGGTCGGTGATCCATTTGGAACCTTTGCATCCTTTTGTGTCTGGCTGATGGAGACTCGCTTGTCCCCTAGGTTGGAGGATCCTCATAATTGGGAAATAAATCGTGACAGAGACAGGTCGCCGCGGGCATTCGGCCTGAAATGATCTCGTTTCTAAAAGCACACCACGCACGAAAACCGGCGTGCAAGTAATAACAGACGTTGAAACGGGAGGGGAATGCGAGAGAGCGGACCGCGTGCACGACCTCGAATAAATAATTCATGAAACGATAAACGCGCTCGTGCGCGCGCGGCCGGATGCGTTATCCGGCCGATAGATTCACCTGCGCATAATTTCCTCGATGATTTTATTTGTCGACGGGTTTATTCGTCTTTGAAAAGATTACCGATTATTCGGAGTCGGAGAGTGGTCAGGTGAAAACGGAGACAAAGTTTCTTTTTTTTTTTTTTTTTTTTTTTTATTTATTTATTAAAATTCACAATTTGTCCAATTTGGACATTTGGTGGAATTTTTTAACGGTTAAATTAGCATGTTGGTGGCTACCCCAGCGGGGTACCATCCTCGTGTTTCTTAGGTTATGTCCTTTATTAGGTCTGCTGGGTGCTTCCTTTTTAGTCTTCTGTCCATATTTATGGTTTTGTATGTTTCCGCAGCTAGCCGGTTTATGCGTGTTGCTATTCTTGATTTGTATTTCTCGGAGTATCTGCTAATTTCTTCCTTGACCGTTGGCATTCCCAGATCCCTTCGTATATCTTCGTTTCTGACGTACCAAGGTCCGTTTACTATTGTTCTGAGGATTTTAGCCTGTATTACCTTTATTTTGTTTATATGGCTCATTGCTGCCGTCCCCCATAGTGGTATTCCGTACGTCCAGATTGGTTTTATGATCGTTTTATATATTTTTAATTTATTTTCTGTGCTTAGTTTGGATTTTCGGCTTGTTAGCCAATGCATTTGGGAGACAAAGTGTCACGATGCTGTTGAGTATTTTGACTGGATTAGAAACTGAACGAGGATCGAAGCATAGTTAGAGTGGAAGCGAAGACGTTGAATCGTGGATTTGGTTAAGATGCGAGGAGAACAGTGGTTTCTTTTATGGAATGTAATTTTTTAACTGAACAGCGATGATATTCACGGAGGAGAGAAAAAAAGAGAAGAAATAATGAAACAGTCGATTGTACGCACAGCACAGTGGTGGTACAGTATCGATATCTGAATTTAATTAAAGTACAGTAATTAGTGATACGTTAGATTAAATAGCTACAACTTTCTTATGGAATCGTTAGATTATAAATTTAAATCGTTTGTTAACGGTATAGTGGCAATATTTTTAGAGGTTACCGTATATGGTAGTGTTCTTGTTTAAAGGTTAATTATAAAGGATAAAATGATTGTAGTTTAGTTAGTCAAAATCTTCTATTTGAAACACAGCTTGTTAAAAAGAGGCAACTGTCGAAAGATCTTCCAGTCATCCCTATTGTTACGTCTTTTTAATGGCGCTGATAAAACCGTTGAAAAGCGAGAGAAAGGAGTTTGAAAATTGCCGACATGTCTGTTATCATCCTCCTTCTTTGCTCTTTGTGTCGTCGGGCAATCCGTTTTCTAAGCATTGCCTTTCAATTCGACGGAGCGAAACGTGGTTACGGCCGAGTCCGCGGGGGAGAGACAGAAATGCGAACAGTCAGCAAGTCCCATCGCCTGCTGACCAGGCACGTACATAGGAAACCTCGAGAGTAGTTTCTCCGCAGCGGCGTCAGCAAGTTACTATCGTGGCTCTCTTATAGTCGTTTGACGTAGCTCGTCTGAAATTTAATGCGCCGCTGCGATTCTGGCAAATATGCTTCGCATCTGTTAGCTAACTTCTTCCCTCGAAAACTTTTAGTTCCTGTTCGAACGTAATCCTTATCGAATTATCCTTCGTTAATTCTTCGTCTATCTATGTTCCTCGCCTTTAGCTACCGATGTCTCTCAGCCATATTTTTGAAATTTTCCATCCTCAAACCTGGATTCACTATTTTCTAGCAAACTTTATATTTTCTTTCGATATTTTTACGTCGAACTGTCTGCAGAAGTTTCGAATATTAAAGCTTCAAATATTATAGGCATTTTTTTTACCTATGTTGCCTACGTAAAAGTTAAATCTATGTCGCCTCTATAAAATCGATTCGGGAACATAGCGTGTTAATCCGATAAGTATGCAGAACTCCAGCTATAAAATGCCAGCCTTCGATCTAATGGTTAATTCAATCGGCGTCCCGCGAACTTTTCTTCGAATCTCTTCCTCATTCTTAGTTTCTTCTACTCCGTCGATTACCTATTCGCGAGCGATTCCGCGAAAAGTTTCTTTCGTATTCTCCTCCATTACCCTCTATCTCTTTTTCCTTATTTGATATCATTGGAAGTCCAGGAACGGGGCTCATTGAAAGCTTTCGTATCCGATTGCGCGAATTCGCTAGATTCCTGATAGTCGATTCACGTGATCGTTATCTCGTGCGTGGCCCATCGTGGCTTCGCAAACAACGTGAATCAACCGTGTTAACTGTACTCAAATATTACTAAATGTGTCGTTATCGGCTTGCCGGCTGTTGACTATAGGTGTAAAAAGATCTACTCGGCTCCGGTTCCTTTTCCCTTATCTCCTATCATCTCGCCAGCTATCTGTTTGCTGGAAATATAAATACGTTTCTTGGCCCGTCTGTCGCGATAAGATAGCGTTTCGCTATGTTATTCGCAAACAATCCACGCGGCTTTGAATTTAACGCTAGAACTCCTTTCGATGACTGTTCGCTTCGTTTCCAACTCGTTTGCTTCCTATTTATTTGTCTAACTCTTTGTTTCACTCATTTATCTATTTCTCAGGTTTCAGACAAATATTTGGTCACGATCAGGTTGAAATTTGAACGTTAACATTTGTACCGTAAAAATGGTGTCGACCTTTGTAAAGCGTACGATATATATATTATATATATATATAGAAGTACGTATCGCACACGCAAAATGTTTTTGGTCACGCGTTCGATTTCGATTTTCTTTATCCGAGTGTTTGCAGCAGAACCCGATAATAGCCTGCCAATGCTATCTTATCGTGACTTTTTGTAGAAATGTTTTGTCGACTCGATTGATAACACGGATGAGATCAAACTCTGCTGTAAAGTGGATCTATATCGATTTGTTACTCTAGTCGTTGCTTTCGTCATGTGATGTAATAATTGGCTGAGAGGAATTTGTCGTATAATTATCGATGATTCGTCATATAATTTCTTCATTATCTTTATAACCAATAAATATTATAGAATTTCAGACTGATTCATATAGATATAATTCATTTGAGCAAAAACAAAGCAGCTCGTTAAACAATAGGAATTCGTGTGTTTACTTGACGTGTTTTCCTCGGTGAATAGATTAATGTACGCGTAGTTCATTTCTGTCGTGTTATTTATTTAAAAGCAAGCGAATTACGTATATGGTTACCTGTGGTGATAAACTCGTTATCGGCTTATCTGTCCATATTCGAATTAATTAGCGAATAAGAAGCTATATCGAGATAAAAATACGAAGGGAAATAATCGTTTATCATCTTCCCCTCTATAATCATTGGTGCTCGCCATTCATTTCAGACCGGCGTAAAATGAGCGCGATAACGTCCAGTCTTATTTTTGTCGATAAACTCGGTTGGACTATTGCGAACGACAAATATTTGTCGACTTTCTCGATATATTCGTTGAGGTCGTTCGATGACCGATTGCGATAAGTATTTTGCAAAATTACGATTTATGTTTCCAAGAGCCTTGAATAATTTTTCTAATCGTTTTTACTTGCTCATTTTTTTTTTTTTTTTTTTTTTATCAATAAGTTGGTTCTCGGTCAGCGAACGAGCAACGTTTTTCCAAATGTCGAAGGAAAAGCCAAAGCCCCGTAATTCCTGGCATTAAAATATCAGTCGGCCGAGACAGAAAGAAAGTTCCTTTTGGGGTCGGACGGGTAAATCGACGAATAGATTAATCGAAGCGAGAGAGGATGAGCTATAACTGTGGATGATTTACTTCGTTCATCGGCTACGTCGAACCCCTCTTTTGTACCAGTCCACCCCCGCATTGATAGCCTGCTCGCTCCGTGATAAATAATGAATGTTCGAATATCATAGCGCTGACGCGGAGCCAGGGGCTGCGAGGAAATGAAAGAAACCGAGATTCGAATACGACAGGGTGCTATTTTAATCCCATTGAGCCGGAATTAGAGCTTGTTTTTAAATTGTGCGTGGCGTGGTGTATAGTCTTGTATGATTGAAAACGAAGACTGTCAGGTTCAAAGACTGTAAGCCTTTTAAAAACAGCACGACATGTCGAACGTGTCCGGAATATCGACTCCACGGTGTTCCGATTTGCTTAAAGAAATATCGTTAACGTTGTCAATGGCTGTGTTTCATAATTTCGAATGTCTAGCGACACGATCGGAGGATATGTATAAATAAAGAAAAGGAAAGGAAACAAGTGAGAAACAAAGAGATGAAAATGCGCGTTTTAATTTCGCCTCTCATCTCCTCCATGGCGTTATTTCTTTCGATACACTCAACATTCGGCTCGATTGGGTCAGTTAACGAAAGTGGCCTCGATGGCGCGCACGATTTTAATTCAACGATCGTTCGGCGATCGTGTGGCGATTAAACGTTTTCAGTTTCGGCGTCATTAGCGAGCGCGCGGATAAATAAAATGGAATTGAAGTGTGCTCGATCGGTGATAATCGACGTAACACGATCGAAAGTGTAAAGAAGAGAGAAACGAAACGAGCTTTCTACTATTATTTGCGCCGCGTAAATGTCATTGTGGAAGTTCGTGGGAGTTATCACCGAAGAGCCGCGTGTGATTACATAATTGATACGCTGCTTGGTTCACCGGAACGATGATAATATTCCTCTTCCGTTCAACATTCGTATCATTAAGTCTTGGAATGAAAAAGTTGCATGGATGTCGTTACGATCTCCGTTTCTTTCTTATCGAGGAGTTTCGTCCGCGAGATTAATGGTGCTACGCAAACTTGACTGTCATCGTTGATTGCTTGTAATTCAAAGGCAGTTTGCACAGTAGAGGAAATGTTCTTTTGCCGTCATTTGCAATGCGAGTGGTGTTATTTTCGCCGCGTGTTACAAGTGGAATATTCCACGATAGTCCTTCGCTTTCGATCGTATTATTTAACGTTTCGATCTCGTCGCGATTCGAGTAACGTGTTTTGTCTACGGAGGTGCATCGTGGAATTCAAAGCCTCGATCGAACATCGATTTCTTTACCTCTAATTATATATTCGTTTTATACAGTCGGTCGACAGAGATTTTGCATTCTCTGACAACGCTATTTTTATTCTTATTCCAACTATCTCAGAATAATTTTATTATTAGAGAAGATACTATTATCGTTTCGGACATTATGTTACTGTATGCTATCATACGTCGTATACTTAAATAAATAAGAGTTATCGTTAACTTTATTTGAACAATAAAATGGCATTTTTATAAGTCACACCGAAATTTGTTCTACAACGGAGAGCAAGCACCATCGATATCAGTTAACGAAATTTAGACGACCAACTTATCGTTATCCTCCTTATCGTCTATCGTGTATCGATTAAGAGAATTCGATCGGCTTGGATTCGCTTAACGGATATACAGTAGCCAGACTAATGTTTCTTGCGCGATACGCATCGTCGACATTAGCGGTAGCTCGTTTAGGAAGTAGGAACGCGATGACTCAAGCCAGCTAGATTTGCTCGCACGGCATGAATCGTTGCGCTCGTTAGAACGCGGAGTTCGCGCGATACATCCGTGCCGGTTGCGAAACACGGGCAAATTGGTGCACGTTTAAAAAGCGTGACGTTCGTAGACGAGAGTCGTGAGTGTCGACTCTGTAAACGCGACTCGCGTCATCGCCATCACCACCGGACCATGATTAATAGAACGACTAAAAGGAAATTAATAAATGATAGAAAATTTAATATACATGAAGCTAATTAACCAGTATGTAAATGTTATAATAAATGGATTAGCCGATACATACTTGTAACTATCGTGTACGCAAGTCTGATTATTCCATGCAAAGTTCAAGGTTGAATTTTAAAACGTCGATGCTTCGCAGCAGCTTCGAGCAACTCTGCTATATCCTATAAATATTTAGAGAGGAGTCATCGTGCGTGAAAAGTTCCATCTCGTAAAGCGTGCATGTACTAATAATAGACTATTCTCTGATACTCGATCTGTAATCATTTGGAGCACGACTTGAAGGAGAAATAAAATAGAGAGGGAGAAAGAGGAGAGTTGGGAGTAGCGCGCTGGCTAACACGTTTGCCGGGTACAAAAAGCAGATTAAGCGTCAGTGGTTAAGAGTCGAGGAAGAGAAAGTCAACGAACCAATAGCAGCCAGTCCCTGTGCCTGATTGAGCCTGAATGCCGTGTTCTGGCTTTTATTAAGCGCAATCTCTCAGATTCGGTCCGCAACACCCGCCCCCCCTCCCCTTCCTTTCTCTGTCGACTGGCTCGCGCGTGTCTCGTGCTTTTAACGAGCGTTTTACGAGCTTTTGTTCGGCCTGCTCTCCCGCTCTGCACCTTTTGTCAGGAATGCAATACGTGAACAAAACGCAACCGCGTATAATGCTCCTACGCGGACAAAACACGGGTACAATCTCGGCTGATACAGGCTCGGGGTCAGACGCGTTCCACGCGATCAACAGAATACCACCGAGGATCGTCGATCTCCGTTCTATTCGTGTTCTGTCCGCTGTTCGCCAGCCAGCAGATATTCGAGCCGCTTTCTTGCCTTTGGATAAACGCGAACATGCTTCTTCAATGACATACCGGTAATTTACTCTTCGTCAGATGCAAATGTGTCTTTTTGTCGCGATGCAGCTTCACATCCTGGCGATAATCGACGTGCTCGATACTTTTGAGAAAGCTTCGACTCCCTTTCGTGTGGAAATGCGTGTGTCGTGATAGCAGGTGAAAGAAACTTTAGAGAAGTCACGAAATTGTGATTACCACGAATGTACATAGAAGGCAGAAATACGCGCAAGTAAAGATGACGCGAACAACGAGCAAACAGTCCACGTGAGTTGACATTTGCTCACGGCTCGATTAGCATCGTAAACCTTCTTCTAGGATGAGGCCATAATTAGATTCGCGGTCTGCTCGTGACAAGCTACTTAAAGCCTTCCTCTCCTTCTCTCTCCCCCCCTGTCTCTCTCTCTTCATAAATGGTCGTTCATTCTACTTCTCTCCTTCTGATCGTCTGGATCATCGTCGTTGATAAATTTTATCTGGTGACTCGATGGTGTGGCCTTGATTAATCGTAGAAAAATACCAATGCCAAAGATTTTCCTTACGATCGTGACAAATCGATTCGAGGAAAAGTTGGAATAAAATTAGCTGGACGATTAGTATTCTGTTATAAACGATTCGATCTTGATGTTCCGAGTATTTATCGAATGATATGTACAGAATCGAATCAGGCGGAAATCTTGGATTTCTTGAATTTATAAGATTTACTCTTATAGAATTGATGACTGTATCATATACGTGGAAAGTTCCAGTCGTGTTGACGTTTCCAATCGACTTCACGAGATCTTGGTGATACGACTCTCCAATAGACTCGCGTAAATACATCGACGAAAGGAACACATGCTGCGGGTAGAATGCGGTTTGATCAGTGTGTTTTGCTATCGATATAAGTTCAAATGATTCACACGTCAATTACCTTATCGGCAATGTTTCTAAGAAAATTATATGTATCATATTCGGTCAATCGTTCGGAAAGATCGCGATTTATCTAAAGAAGATAAAAGATTTTCGCATGAAATTTCTTAGGAAAAATGTAAAATATGCAATACGGACTTTGGAATGTTTTACATTCATCGTAGAGATATTGCACATAAACGAGTTGAAAACACGCATTGAACTGCGGATTTCTACAATTTTTTATTTTTCTGAATGCAACTAAGCAGAAATTTGATTCATCGACTAAATATTATAACGAGTACTATACTTCGGAAATGTATATTTTCGCGTACTATGCGCATTCTGGGCGTTCTTGTATCTACGAATTTCCCACAGATGTATAAAACATTACCGGACTAATAATCGTATATCATTAGGAAAGTTGCTAAGACGATGGCGTCAGCGAGAGTACAGTAGATTGCTTTCTCCTCGGATGTCGGTGTCGAATGCGTTTCCGCGCGTGCACCCGCGCGCGCAACTGTGACGACGAACGCGAAAATAGAAGTCGCGTATCGCGTTTCGTGTCTCTCTGACCGGCACACGTGGACAATGACGGATATCAGGGAGGAAACAGCAAACGGGCGTGACGATCATCCGGGTCGAACCGACAAACTGATTGGCAGTATTTATTGAAGTAGGTGTCTTATGTTCCGCAGAGAAACATGCAGTCGACCTCGATGGCATGGAACACGTTCATCCCATTACCACCACCAGGAAGCAGGACGCACGCCACGCCGCATTCCGCAATGACAGCGCATGTAGGCCATCATCATCCCGGGCCAGGTGCGGCGGCGGCGCATCCAGTCACCGTCGCGCAGCAACAGCAACGCGAGCGCGAGGAAAGGGAACGCGAGGCAAGGGAGCGGGACGCGAGGGAGCAGCGACAGCGAGAAACTGAGAACCTGGGGATAAGGGAACACCTGGTCGCGGCCGAGAGACTGCACAGGCAAGCCGAGGCCAGGGACCATGTCGCGGCACAACAGAGAGCCGCTTATTATGCAGCCACTGCGCCTCCGACTCAACAGGTACGTATGCGCGTGGTTGTAACGATCGAGAGATCGATCAAGAGAGAACGGGCGCACTAACGCCGATACTCGGCTTAAACGTTCGTTTCTGCGGCGATTGGTATATACCAACATTGGTAATATCGCGTTAATGGTAGTCATTCTGGTTTGTTTTGGCGCAGGTGTCTCGACCATCGAGCGTACCTGGCAAAGTCGATTATCCACCACCACCGGCGCACTCGAGGACTTCCAAGTCGTCGCTGCCCGTTAGCAGTCTTCACGAGAAACCACCACCGGTGGTAGGGCCGTCGCACAGTTCCCTGCCAAAGGTGGAGCCAAACGTCGGCCTGTTCAGTTACTCGACGTACCAGCCACAGTCACCGTATATGCACGATATTAAGGTGAAGAGTGACGTAGGTCAACCGCACAAGTCGTTACCGAGTAAAAGCGGTTTGGCCGGAGGTCTCGAGCGAGACCATCATGGTCGGGAGATTCTCCAGAATCCTCCTTCTTTATTGCCGGATCACAAGAGCTCGGTGATAGTGAAGAACGAAGGTCGAGAGCTTCCGAAAGTGCCGACGTCACAGCAACACTCGCCGAGTCCGAAAATCATGCCGTATCTGAACGTACAATCGGTCCCGCCGCAGCACAAGCCGTACGAGTACAGAAGTCCGACGCAGAGTCCTCACCATCTTCACCACCTGGACGGACTACAGGCGGCGAAGAGCATACCTCAGGGTCATCACCGAAGCAGTAGCGGGTCTACGACCACAACGCAGTTACCCAGTCCGCACGGACATCCACCGCATTCGCACAATCGTCAGTCACCGCACGCTCAACATCCTCATCAGCCACCGCATCCATCGCCACCCGAACCACGTTATCTTACCAGGCCGGAACCCGGCCTACCTTACGCTACTGCCAAGTCCTCGTATTCTTATCCACATCCGCATCCGCCCACGGCCTCACCGACCTCACATTACGCCGCGCCGGCAGGCTCTAAGCCAAAAGTCAGTAGCCCAGCGCCGCCTCACATCTACGGGAAACCGAATTCGGGTATTATGACCGGAACGCCGGTCTGCAGAGCTTCCGAGCCGGCAGTCGCAGCCCCGATACCTCTCACCTCGAAGGCCAGTAGCTCGCCTTACCAGCAAGTGCCTCACCATCACGGGGCGCCGCCTCCACCTCTACCGCCACCCGCGCACAGTAGGTCCGTCTATGATCCTAGAGGTTATACCGGCTCGATGCCAGCCGCGAAGCTTCCACCGCCACCCCTTCACGGTTCTCCACCGACTGCAGCTTCGGCGCCCCTGTCCAGGCCCATCGCGCATCCAGCGCATCACACGAGTCCTCATCAGCAACCCGGTCAGACGGTGCAACACGCGCAACCACAGATCAACACCTCTTTCCAAACGCAGCCGCTCGATCTCGGAGTGGAGAGATCCGGTTCGCCTAAGAGGAAAGCGCCCACTCCGTCGTTGACCGAGAATTCCGGCCAACCGGTTTCCCTGGAAGTCTGCAAGAAACGTAGAACGGAGGAACCACAGCCACTATCGTTGCAATGTGTCGGACCACCGGTTCTCTCGAGAGTGAGCGAACCGAGCCCGTTGATAGCTTCGGCGGCCACCTCGATCACCACCGTCGTCAACACCACAGTCGCTTTATTGGCTCAATCGAACACACAGACGACACAGGAACGTACCGTGACAGCGGTCAGCCCAACGCCACGAACTGCCAGCGGTGATGGTTCCGTGAGACCGGCCAGTACGGGTAGTGTCAGCTCGTTAAATCCGACAGTGAGCGCGGCACCGAGTCCCGCGCCCATTCCCAGTCCAGCACCCTCCACGGCGCCCAGTCCAGCACCTAGTGCTCCCGGTACGCCCGCCAAAGCCAATCCGAGTACGGTTGATAGCGAGAAGTCCAACAGTCCCGCGCCTAGGCCACCCAGCAGTACCAGTTATCCCGTACACAAACTGAAGAAGGCTTGGCTTCAAAGGCATTCTGGCGAAGATGGGACGGAAGATACAACGGGCGTCGTAGGTAGTGGTACTTGTGTCACTTTGCCTATGAACATCTCTCAAGCACCGTCGCAGTCGTTGAACAACAAAGAACGCGACACTTCTTCGAACGTCTCCGGCAATACGACCACCACTTGTTTGCCTAGCGCCGTCAACTCTATTCACAATATTGGTAGTATGGCGGTGAACAGCATCAATAAAAGCAAGGTCACTGCCAAAAGTAGTCGTAAATCGGCGAACAAAGAATCATTAAACGGACACGCCACGGACACGAAAACGTTACAGGAAGACTCGTCAAGCAGCGACCCGGAAAGGAAGTCGCCGCCGAAAAGGAAGCCACCCAAGGTATCTATATGGATCGTATCTATCTTATTACTTTTCTAGAGTCGGACGTCTAAGTCGTTTGGACTCGTTGTAGTGACTCAATGTAACGTCTGTTATATTATTCTTGCATGGTTCTCTAAATAGGTCGTGTTCTGATTATAACTGCTACATCCTTTCCTTTATTCATGTCTACGCTCTTTTTCTGGTAGTATGTAGATTTTCAATGTATCATTAGTAACGGTTTTCATCGTTATCGTATAATTAGTAGTTCAATTGTGTCGAAGCATGTACACGATTATTACGTCTGCTGCAAAATCACTGTAGCGTCAGAGTTGCGCGTTCGAATTTCCCGCCACGGTTGCGTTTGTACTTCCCGCCACGGTTGCCTTTGTAGTTCCCGCCACGGTTGCCTTTGTAGTTCCCGCCACGGTTGCGTTTGTACTTCCCGCCTCTTTCGCCGCCATTTTGATAATACTGCTCTGCCAATACAAGCCACAAGTAGAAAGGTGTCTTCGAACGTTGTACGTGCGATATAATGAAATTATTTTGGCACGAGTTTCTCGAACTTTGACGCTGATATATGTGCTCTACGAACGATTATCGACCGTGCGACATGTATAACTCTGAGTGGATAAAATTGGTAAAGTGTGAAGCGATTTCTTTCTTTATATATTCGCAATTAAAGAAACCTAACCTCAAAACGATTGTTTGAATTCCGTTATATATGTTCGATTTTTGAGAACTTGTTAAATTATTCTGTTGTTTATGAGAGAAGAACTATCTTTTTTAGCTTCTTTTTTATTTTTTTGTATATTAAACCGTTCGTTTGAAATTATCTAGACATATTGCATGTAACGTAATTCGATTCGAAAATTGATTTGCTTGCAATAGGAAGCCATACTGTAAACGATATATATGAATACGGTACGGTGTGCGTGCGTCGTGCGTGTCTTTGCATGCGCGCGCGCGTATATCTAGGTTTTTGTAGTATTTTGGCAGTAGTTTCGGCAAGAGCATGAACTTCCTGACTACTTAATAATCTGTGCCCTGTGGTAGGTAAAACGAAAGAAGGGCGCAGCACGGAGGCAGCAAACGACCGCGGAAGATCAGCGGAGACGAAAGGAAGACAAGCAAGCTGGAGGGACTGGTGTAGGCAGCGAGTCTAGTAACGAGAGCGAGGCTGGTTCTGCTAGCGATACCAGCGAACAGTTGGGTTCCATTCAACCTACGTCGAGGGTGCGGCATACCACGGCCAATTCCAACAATTCCTCGGGAAACGGTTAGTTGACGTAGCTTCTTGTAAATGGACTTCCCATCAGGTGAACTAACTATTCACTTGCAGGGTAAGTGATCCGTGTTCCATGGTCATACACTTAATCCTTTCTATAGAGCCATGCGGGAACTCGAGAAATTCAGGAATACCATTGATTGATCCATTTGGATTCAAGCATTGAAATAAATTGAAATAATTATCGAGGAACACAAGTAAAGTAGATTATTGTTTCTTTTTAAGTACACAAAAAATATGCTAAAATGATAGATAAATTATACAAGATTATTACAGAAACCAGTGTTTAAAAAATTGTTATAATTTAGAAAAAATAGTTTATCACAGCAACATAAAATATTTAACTTAATTCCAATATTATAAAATAGTAGGATTCAGTAATAGAAAAAATATTGAGCAACTTTTTGAAATAGATAAATAATATAATTACAATGCAGATTCGATAGAATTGAATAACGTAGATTGTTTGATACATGTCACAGTTAAAATGTTGTATTCCTGACACTCTTTAGGTTCGCCATGCTCTTGAAACCCTTGTTATCCCGTTTCGTACACTTACCCTGTTTCAATATAAAATCCTTGCTTGCTGTTTTCAAATATTCTAATAACAATTATTAGGAAAAAAAGATGATGAAATAATGAATTGATTAGTATAAATACATCTATGAAATACAAACAATATAACGAGCTTTTTAACACTGAACTAAGTTATTTGTGTATAAATGGCTAAATAAATGTTCTCCATCGTTACTCAAATAGATCATACTTTTTGTTCAATAGGAAATAATAAGGAACCGAGAAAACGAGGTAGAAGACCAAAGACTACGAAAGGTAACGAATTGGGCGGAGAAGATCAGCAACCTCGTCAAAAGAAAGAACGTAGAGACGATAGTACGAGCGGTGGTAACAGTGGGCCAGGTGGAAGTGGTGGTAGGGGCGATCCCTTTCGTAGACCTCCGATATCACAATTGAAAAAAACCGGTGACAGTTGGTTGCAAGACGGCGCTTGTTTCGAAGTAGCTCCAAAGTTAGCTAAATGTCGTGAGTGCAGATGGACACCGCACCAGCGCTCCAAAAATCTTCCTCAAAATATTTTCTGCAGATTTTATGCATTCCGTAGATTACGGTACACGAAAAACGGACAGTTGGCTATAGCAGGATTTAGCGATCCTCATAAAGATGCGTCTGAGGTAAGTATTCGAAATTGCAGCACCTTTTATCAAGGCACGTTTGCAAGAATAACGAACAATCGTTTCGTTTTCGTGTTACAGGTAGATCTCCGATTATGGTTACCAGGAAAAGAGAATACGGATACGAAGAAGGATGAAAAGTCCGACAAGAACGATAAAGAGAAAGGAGACAAAGAAGATCTAGATTTAGAAATGGCTCACAGACTGCTTCGCCAAGTCGGAGATCAGTTCTGTGACCTCTTGCATCAAGAAAAGGACGCTCTTCAACAACACATGGCAGAAGGTAAATCTTTCATGTTGGATTCAAACATTTAGGTAACATGGTCATTCGAAAATACAGAGTAAAAATTTGAAAAATCAATGTTTATGTGTCTTCACGCATGTTTCATTGTATCGATGTTACGTATATATAAGATATTATGAGAATAAATTTGAAACAAAAAACAAATTGAATATATTTAGCATGAGATATGGTCATTTAGCTTTCTTTTTTTTTTGATTTCATTATTGTGTATATCATTCATTTACGTTGGAAATATTTAATTCGATATTTTCATAAGCATGCAATTATACGCGAGGAAAATTAGCTTGGAGTATTTCTTTTGTTCGCATGATTTAACGCTTTGCGTATCGATTGTTTCTTCACCTTGACAGCAAGTTCGGGACTTGTAGACGGAACAGTCGCTTGGAAGAGAGTGGTGCAAGGTGTTCGAGAGATGTGCGATGTCTGCGAGACGACCTTGTTCAACTATCACTGGGCCTGCGGAAAATGTGGCTTCGTCGTATGCATCGATTGTTACAAGGTGAGAACATTTCTTTTTATCTTTATAAACCTATATTCATTCGTAAGACATGATGATAACTAGTTCGTTGAAATCCACGTGATTATATCTATAAAAATCGAGCTCTTTAACTCTGACGTGTGAAACGTAGCTACGTTATATATCTAAATTTTTATTCGCGGAGATTTCACAAATCATAAATGTTATTAGGGACGCAAGAATGGAACAATCAAGATTTGGGGAGAGAGCGGCAAGGATAGAGACGATTTTTCGTGGCTTTTGTGTACGAATAGGCAAGTGCACGAGCCTGAACGACTTATGCTCACGCAAATTATCGCCGGCGATAGCTTGACACGTCTCGGGCAACGGTTGCACGAATGCCGAGCGGAATGGGGAATACCACAGCATTGTGGTTGCTCGCTAGTCGTTCAAACCTCTCCCAACGAATATTTGCGGAACATGATAAAAGGCGACACGGTACCGGTTCTGAACGGTAATGTTAAACAGGAAGTTAAAGAAGAGAAGAAAGTGAACGAATCGAACGGATCGTCGGAGAACAAAACAAACGGCGAAGATAAAAACTCTCCGCTGAATTGGCTGGCGGATGTGGCTCTGCAGAATCAGGATAAAAACGAAAGTGGTTCTAGCTCGGATTCCGACGAGGATCGAGATGGCAATTACTCGACCTTGAGAGAATTGCTTATCCGACCGTCCCATAAATCAAACGGTAGTGGATCTAGATCGAATTCACCGACCAACAATTCCGGCAATGTTAACGTTACTTCCGGAAACAACGCGCAGAATAACGTCGCGAAATCTGGCAAAAAGTCGAAAATGGACACGCTAGATGAGGTTATATCCAGCGTAATAGAACATAGCGTGAAGAAAGAGAGGGAAGGTGAAGTAGATGATGAGAAACCGAGGGAATTGAAGCATTTCGTTAGAAGATACAAATGGACGCAGAAAGGAAGAGAACCGTTGCCCATTCGGATCATGACGCTTACCGAAAGTAAGAGTCTGTATCCGGATGTACCGCACTCATGGCTCTGCGATGGAAAGTTGCTCAGGTTAAACGATCCAAACAATCCTAACAATTATAGAATATTTCAAGACCAGTGGAAACGCGGACAGCCAGTCATCGTGTCAGACGTTGCGAAGTCGTTAGATATCAATCTGTGGCACCCGGACTCGTTCGCTAGAGACTTTGGCGACGAGAAGAACGACTTGATCAACTGCATGACCGGAAATTTGGTACCGAATCAACCAATGCGTAAATTCTGGGAAGGCTTCGAACACTTCTCGAAGAGATTAAAGGATGAGAGGGGAAATCCGATGTTACTGAAATTGAAGGACTGGCCGCCCGGCGAAGACTTCGCGGAATTATTGCCATCGAGATTCGCGGATTTAATGAAAGTTTTGCCGTTGTCGGAGTATACTCATCGAAACGGAAGATTGAATCTGGCCAGCCGTCTGCCTGATTGCTTCGTGAGACCAGACCTGGGACCCAAAATGTACAACGCTTACGGATCGGCTCTTCATCCCAATAAGGGAACAACCAACCTTCATCTAGATATTTCCGATGCGGTCAACGTTATGGTCTACGTGGGAATTCCGAAGGATGCCGATAACGACGAATACGTCAAAGGTATTTACCATTACTTTGTGTCGTTTTTATCTAAAGCAAATTAAATTTCGAAGAATTAACAATCGTGAATTTGGTCATGCAATTAACAAGCTTATCAATGTTATAGAAGCACTACGAGCGATAGACGAAGCCGGCTGTGACATCTTGACACGCCGTCGTGTTCGTGAACGTGGAGAAGCACCGGGAGCATTGTGGCACATATACGCAGCACGAGATGCCGACAAGATCAGGGATCTATTGAACGCGGTGGCTTTGGAACGAGGGGCTCGTTTGGAGCCGCATCACGATCCAATTCACGATCAAAGCTGTTACCTCGATGGACCTTTGCGAGAACGTCTGTACCGCGAATACGGCGTCGAAGGGTAAGCATTGCGTTCATTCGACGATCTTACTGTCTCTCGTAGTTTTCTGAGGTATTTGTAAAAATAAAGATGTGTTTCTCTCCCTTGTTACAGATACGCTATCGTACAGTGCCTAGGCGATGCAGTATTCGTGCCAGCTGGCGCACCGCATCAAGTCCGTAATCTTCACAATTGTATAAAGGTAGCCGAAGATTTCGTATCTCCAGAAAACGTGTCGCATTGCTTCCACCTAACGCAAGAGTTCCGTGCGTTATCGGACACACACACGAATCACGAAGACAAGTTGCAAATCAAGAACATAATCTACCATGCGGTGAAAGATTCGCTGGCCGTATTGAGTAACGTGAAGGAAGAAACTCTTGCCAAGCTTAAGTCTAATAATGAGATAAAGAAGGAGGAGACGTAGCCCTAGGCCCCCTGTCGCGGTCGCAAGAGCCGTTGATCGTTGTTTGATTAAAGTCTCGCTATAACAGTGAGTGCGTAACCTGTTATCCGGTCGTGTATCGGTCCACCGAATAGCATATGCCCGGGATCGGTTCGAGACGACAGGAGGATTAATCTAAGATGCTCCGAAGAAACCTGTATCGAGGTGCAAGAATTTGTTGTGATATTTGACGAGTAACTCAAAAGTTTCATTTTTCGATATTGGCTGAGCCAATGAGATTATTCGTTGTTTCATTTGAATTTTCCTTTTACACATACTTTTTCCTTCCTCTCGAGCAACGTGCTTGCGGACATGAAGTCCGTGGCTTTTTTTCTTTGAAGTTATGGAGTCGGTCTCGCGAACGAGCGCGCGCCGCGTCCGTTATCATTGTGATACCTATGAGGAGGACTTTGGATCATACATTATTTGTAATTACTTATATCGTGCCTGTATTCAATACATACTGTCTATATTATATAAATGTAGATAATGGATTATTGTGTAATGAATTCTTACTAGCAACTACGAAAAGGATCGTCTAGAGGTACCTTTGTGCAATTAGATGTCGATTAAATTGTTAGCTGGATCAGTGATACTTGTCGATCCGCGTTATGTGCTCTCGTGATCTGGTGCTTTTTTGGTATCGATTTAACGAAAGCAAACAGAAAAGCGCTTTGCCAAATGGCCGATATATATTTCCTGCTATCGTCCTTGTGTTTCGCGCGGGAGGCGAGTGTAAGAGGAGAACACTGCCTAAACTGTTCGCAACGGTCAAGTTTCTGGAATAAGATGACTCGACCATTGCGCGTTAACGCAATTACACGTGATAAATCGCAGTTCGGCTTCCTCGGGTATATACGTTTTTCAGTTTGTTTTTCTTCTTCGAAAGATATATCGGCTATACCGAGCAAAGTTTGTCCGAAGGTTTGTATGACCATCGTCGTTTAAATTAAGGCATCAGAACAAAAATAACAAGGGAAATTGCTAAACAAATCTTTCGATATTACCTTTATAGGATATGAGATATCGATGAGAGTAGACTCGATGAATTTAATGTTTTTATAGATTGGATTAACATTGTGTGGCCCAGTGATGACCCAGTCAAAAGATGAAAATAAACTGAAAAGGAGGATAAGAAAAAAAGCAAAGTAAAAATGATCTGTTATTTTTGTCGAATCACGCAAACCGTCTATCCGATAGAGCAGCGATATTCTAATTGTATTATAATTAATATCGATAAACTATGGTAACATTATTTAATGCAAAGTAAAGCTGTAACGATTTTCGAAGTGCCAATGTTGAACAATGTGGACAGTCTCGCGTGTTTACACGTTGTGTATCGTACGTGTATAGGTAGGCAAAAAAAAAGAAGGAAGAGGGGACAGGCAAAAAAGAGAGAGGGAAGAAAGAAAAAAAAAAGAAACACAGATTAGTCATGCAGAATTCACAGATGAGAGGCCGAGTTCCTATCATTCAACTGTTCTCATATAGAACAAACCGCTGCTATTCATGGTATGTTGCGCAATGTCTGAATTCTTGAAAGCCATTGCCGTCCTCGTTCATTGTGTTCCACGATGACATTTTTAACACAGTCGTAAACCGGGGAATATCATAGTTGAACGTTCACGATTTATTCGCAACCTCAAGCGGTAGCAGAGTAAGATGAAGAAGAAAAAGAAGTAGAAGATGGAGAATGAAAAAAGGCGGAAAAAAGAGAGAGGAAGGCAACAGCTTTCGAGGACAGGTGTATGTGATTTAGCGTCTCGCGCTGTTGGTGCGCTTATCGATCGTCAGATGTTCTCTACTGCTGGTAATCTCGAAACCGACGTGCAAGCAACAAGCGAAGAAATAAGGAGAAACAAATCACTGGAATCCTGGAATCCGCAATTTCTTTGATCTCAACATTCGTCTCTAGCATACAACGACTTGACTAAAATAATATTTAACGAATGAAGTTTTAAATATCTCTTAGTGTCGATAAGTAACGTTAATATTACGGAAATTATAACAAGAATAAAAAAAAGTACCCTTATTATTCACAAGCGACGATTATGATAATGATAATTGATGATAACGACGATGTATAAAGTTATAGAAAAAAAAAAAGCAAATAGGCATACTCTGTGTATTATTGCTGCAGACAAAGCTATTATTCGTTCTCCCGCTACGTGTATGTAAATACATTTATACATACTTATATGTATACATATACATATATAAATACGAAAGAAAGTTAGGCTTTAAGGGATTACACACTCCATAAACTATGGACAAAAGAATACACCTTACACGCGTAGATAGATAGTTTATTATACCATTATTAATTATTATTAATTAATTATTATGATTATCATTATTACGATTAATTATAACGAAGAAATACCGATATTTAAATGTTGCTGAATAGGAACATGATACGAAGCACGACTATCGAACGTCAGTGTATAAATGAGGGTGATTATGAAAGATTGCTTGTATGTAACTGCATAAACGCGTGCGTGTGTTGTTTTTTTGAGCGAAATTCCGGGAAGAATACACGAGTGAGTGAGAGCGAGAATGAGAACAAGGGGCCGTGTATTGGGGGCGGAGTGGAATGGATGAGACAATTGTACAGCCCTTAAAACTCCTACAAAATATCCACCCCCAAAGTCCTACACTACCCCATCACCGGTCGCCCCCAGTCATAGCAATTATGAACCGCGGGCCGGCAGGTCTGAGTATAATTTTTTGTACTGTGTAAATGTAAGAACATACGTTTGAATAAGAAAAATGTTTATATTACAAAAAAAAAAAAATACAGTCTGCGTACCTTTATTCGTTACATTTAACCACGCTCCTAGACACGAATCGAATTTATACGAAGAAATACGTCCAACTTTGTTTTCCCAAGTTCGAACAAACGTACAAAAACTTAATTCTATTATGAGACTTGTTGCGTATAGCTCGCACGCTAACTTGTTGCTTATTGGCAACGTTTCGACGGTGATCTCTCTCACGCATCGTAGTACATATTAACGCCGTGGTATTCAGGATATTAAAATATCAATCACGTCAATGGCATCTGACGTATTCAAATTAATTTCGATCCATATATCGCTCGGGATTGAAACGTTCAAATTGGGTTCAAAACGGGATTGAAGTACGAGGAAGAACCGCTCGTTCATTGACTGCGTTGCCCCACGTTACCGACAAAAAATTGATTTTGTGTATCTACCAGACGTGCGTCAACAAATTCGCTGATACAATTTATAAAGCGCAAGAATTTTGGAGCTTTTTTTGCGAAAACTCTGCAAGATCCTTTGAAAGCATATTAATGTATACGTGACTGGTATTCGAGCGCGCGCATTGAAACACGTACCGATACGTGTCCGGATTATAATATACTAACAACGATTCTGCTTCCGTTCCAAAACACACCTGGCTTGTTTCCGGCGTTGAATTTGCACGAAATCGTATAAGACTTGGGGAGTCAGAGAGGCTTTCGACGTTAACTATACTCGGCCAATGATAGCATATCCGGCGTGAGAAGGACAGGCGTCCGATAAACTATGGTACAAATCTGTAGTTAATGTATAGTATGGTATAGTGTCGCCTACACACTCACGCTTCCAAGATGGCGCTCAACCTACGGAGAGAAAGACGATCGAGCGTCTGAACGGGTCGGAGCGGTTCTGCTATAGCTGTGTCAAGCGTCGGACAATGAACGAGTGCCGGACCGATCTACTTGTTTCTGTCATCGCTTCGACCAATCGGTCATAAGGATAGTGTTGTGCGTTTTGGTGTGGAAACAAAATGTGTAGCCACAGACAGAGGATCGTTAGGATAGAGTCGAAAATAAGTACGTGCTAGTGCGATTCTTCGGTTATGTCAGTGCGTTAAGTCAAAATGGCAGCCACGTTAACTGTCGAGCAAGAACAGGTAAGCGATTATAAAATATTCGTATAAAATATATCGTGTCCAAAAGTTGTTTCAACCGATCTTGCCGACATCTCGAAACGATCGATCGCGATCTTTTTTTACTTCGATCCCTACACCACGTACGTGTTTACAACCGCGTAATATAAACATTGTTCGTTTCTCTGGCGCTAATCCTTTGAATCTTCCCGATAATTTTCAACGGAAGTGACAAAAGAACTAAATTCTTCCTGCTCGATAGAGCTTCAAGAATGTCTTTCGACGAATTGCAACTGCGATTACATTACTCAACGTTGAATATGTTAAACAAACGCGATAGATAGACTCGCGTGTGTACATCATGCTTTAATCATCAATGTTTGTACAACTAGACATTGTCATCGTGACAATAACGTTCGATCTTTTTGCCGACTGAGAATTTTCGGAACATCGTATTATCTTATTTCTCGCGAATATGTCAAGATTTATGTACAATTCCGATAGAAAAATTGTCATATACCGTGATAAATAAATCATCGAATAGTATGCGGTTGATAAACAAAAGGATTTTGTGGCTTTATAAGGTCTGCGTCGCGGAAAACGACGAATCTTCCGCTCTAAAAATTCAACCGTGGCATTAAATAGAACGTGTGCGTCTTTCATAAGCAAAACGTGACGTTGGAATTAAAACAAAGCGAGAACTGTCGGTTAGCAAAGCTTTATTAAAGTATCGATTTACGATATTAAATTTCTTGACCCTGGAATGAATCTATCCATTTACCGCACCGGTCCCCGGCGAGCGTACTATGGCGGAAGTTGCCGGTGGGTAGGTAGTCGGGCACCGGAAGTTATATCGGTACCCAGGGCATGTACACAAATCATTGACGAATGACTGTTACGCGTTTCGACAGTGTAGAAATGTTGCGAGACTATCCCATTGTTCTAAACGTGTCTCGTATAATCTTCTTTTTGATTAATGATCATCTTCCTTTTATTAGAATTCCGCGCATTCTGCGAATTAGCGTTTTTTGTTCGGGATATATAAAGAACCATTTAAGCGGAGAAAGCAGTTGATGTTTTATGTTAATGTTAAATTTAACGTGAAATAAATTTCAAATTTAACAAGATCTGCTTTGCTGAAAAATGTCTGATCAATCTCGTTGTGTTTGCAGGCCACGAAAGAATTTATAGAAGCAGTTAATAAATGCCGGGCTGGAAGAAGAGCCGGTCCAGTATCGTGGAGCACGGCTGTGAAATTTTTAACAGCGAGGAAATTCGAAGTTGCGAGAGCATTAGCGTTGTACGAACAGCACGAAGCCACCAGAAGGCGAGAGGGTCTTGCACTTTTGTATCCTACTCAGGAACCTTTGCTCAGTGAATTACGCACAGGAAAATTTACAGTTTTAGTAAGTTTCTAATTTTCGTTGAAAAGAATCTGAATGTGATCTGGCGTTTTCGATTACATGATGTTTATACGTTGCATTTGTGAAAATGTTGTAGCCTTCGAGGGACGCTACAGGGGCAGCCATAGCTATTTTTACAGCACATTTACACCTTCCACAAAATACCACGCACCAGACAACGTTACAAGTGAGTTTGTACTTAAAAACTTAAAATAGAAGATCATACCATAAGAGACGTTGTAAATTATTAATAATGGAACTTTCACTGTCTCGTTACAGGGTGTGGTGTACCAGTTAGATGCAGCGCTAGAAAGTGTAGAAACTCAAAAGCACGGTCTGGTTTTTATTTATGACATGTCGGATAGCAAATACCAGAATTTCGACTATGACCTCTCCCAAAAGATTCTCACCCTCTTAAAGGTAAGTTTCACACCCGTGCACGCGCGATCTCAAAACGATCTACGCATCCCTCCTACATATATTTATTATTTAACTCTATCGAGATACAAAAAAATAGCGCCAGAATGATGAAACACCTCGTTAAATTTAAGTCAGTTATTATAAACACTGTTAAATCCTGAATAAATAAATTTATTACACTTTGACAGAAACTTAATATATACTCCCGCGACTTAACAAATTTACCATTCTCGATATTCACCTTGGTTCATTCACGAATCTACGTCCGGAGTTTACAGAGCGCCGAGAAACAAAGAGGCTTTGTTGGTAGCAACGGATCGTTCCGAATGTAGGCCATTATCTTTACACAGGAAATTTAATCAACATCTTTGGCTTTTATTCGTACCACGGACGAAATCAGACCGTGTAATGCACGCATGTGTCGCCAGTCTGTGAAAAAGATTAGCCTAATATGCGAATGCGTAACGTTGCACGCTAGAAAATATTTGAGACGCGTGTATTGGACCGTGGTACCTCCTAGTTGGTGGCAAAAAGGGAAGGAGCGGGTCGCTTAGAATCTCGATTATATAATACGGAGCAATACATAAAGTAATTCCGAAGCGTCTGCTGGTGGGGTACATAGAAGGGTGTATCTCAAAGAACAGGGAAGTTTAAGGGGTCGTTAACGCTTCACGGAAACCCACTTGCAATTGCCCAGTGAGCCGCGCATTGTGAGCGAGGCAAGGGAGTTTCAAAGGTTTTGGTCGAAATGACGCAGTTATAGGATATTCGTGAAACTATTTCTAACAAACATTTTTACGTCACCGGGCACCGAGGTAAAAATAATCATCAGTTTAGTCGGATTATTTATTAGGAACCGGGGATAAAGTAGAATTCTATTCTGAAACGCGTGTCTAGGGGAAGTATATAAAAGGAAAATGCATAAAGGTACGTGATCGCTTTCTATTCGACTAATAACGTTCCGATACTCCTTCATTTTCCGCTCTATTATACCCGTCTATAGCGTATAATCGGTCGCGGACTGACTACTACTTTTCCCGATAAAGTTTCGTCTTTTCATCGGTTATGGACTGATAAATTAAAGTTCGTATCACGGTAAAAATAGCGTGGCCCATTTCGAATCACGTTCCTCAAGGGCGTTCGCACTAAAAACTAGGAAAAGGTGCTACACGGTGAAGGTGATATTTTGTTTACGTAGTCAGATCTTGCGGTTAAAAATAATGCGGAACGTTCTAGTTTTAGCGGTGGCGAGTTTTAGAGGTTGATAACCCCCGGGTTGTACGCAACACGATTCATATATTTCAGCGAATTCTGATTACCAAAGTATCGGACATGAAGCAAGAATAGGTCCTCGGGTTGAGAGACACTGACATAATACGTCACCGCACGTAGGATCGCACCTTTGCCGGGGGAGGGGGGAGAAAGAAATTCGTGTAAGGGATGCTAGAGCGGTGGTAAAAAGAAGGGGTCGTTGGCGCGCATGCGCGCATACGCGGGATAACGTCGCGACGCTCGTGGTCAGTAATCATCGTGACCCCTTTGCGTCATTATCGTGCACAGATCGGAAGAAGTTACAACCTGATTCCACCGTTTGGATCGTTGTAATTTCTTCGAGTTGTCGAATCGTCGCATTGTTCCATCCGAATACGCGAACCAACCACTTCGCGGCACGAGAATGACGTTGTAACAATCGGGAACTGTAGCAGCGCGAGTTATGCTCGTCAACCGTAGAAAACGGTTATTCTAATTTCACGCTATCGATTGACTGACCCAGTGTCGGCAGTGATTTCGATTCCATCGATTCAACGACCACTGGATATACCCTGGTGATTAATCGAATTTCAAGCCGATCGAGAGCGCTCGATTTATCGTTACATCGGCGCTTCGTTCGTACATTAGATAATCCACGTTCTACGATCCGTCGTTTGATAGGTAGATCGCCTAACGAGCTCGTGTCATCGATGTCCGATAAAATATTCGCTTACAGTGCACCTTTTCGCGACATACGGTAAACGAAAATTCTAATCTATTGATTGATTGTGCTCAAGTGCTCGTATCACACCAAAATACCCTCGTATGTAGTTTCCTCGATCCCGATTTTCATCTGTCACGATCTTCGATATAGGAAATCTGTTTGTATAGCGATCGGTAATCGTTCTGAATCGATTCGAAACAGCTTCAAGTCGTCGACACCTTTTCGTTGTGTTTTCGCGGGGTTTCGATGTAATAGAGTTTATGCGCTTAAGATCGTAAAGATGTAGTGGTGCTGCTGCTGCTGACGTCGTTGCCGTTACGGTACTTCCGCCCTCTATATACATCACAGAGGGTACCGAGGGTTGAGTTACCGTGTTTCCTGCATTTTGCACAACTCCAGAAGTGAGAAAGAATTTTTCACGCATTACACGTTCCTATTGATCTGAAATCTTGAATGTTCGTCGACCCCGCGCCTATGAATCGTTTGTCCCAGTTCAATTGAATTTTGCATCGTTTGATGCAACGCGTAACTAGCCTATAAGACAGGTTTACCGTTAAATTGGATCGAAACTCGTGCCACGTAATTCCGTAGTTTTCCTCTAGAACGAAACCCCTTCGCGTGTAAAACATATATTCGAAGATTGCTTGCAGTTGGCACTAAAACGTAGTTCTCGGTTTATATACCATTCTATTATTGCATCGTCTTGCAAAGGTCAAATTTGAAAGTCGCTCCATTTCGAAAATAAATCCTGCACTTGCGTTAACCGATCGTTTTTTAATATCTTTTATCTTTAAGACACACACAGATGCGCGCGCGCGCGCGCGCGCGATGCACACAATGTTTTTTTTTTATAATAGTATCGTTATATAAAAATAAACTGTATGTTATAAACTGATCGATTATTCGATTATTCTTTTTTTATTCCTTTGTTTCTGCAGTTGACTACTTGCGTAAATAATTCGTTTATAAGCATATGGTCTTATACTTTACGGTGTCGCATGTAAGATGGAAAATGTAAATATTGAACTACAATAATTTCGGTCGAGTATACGTACTATAACGATGACGTATTGTTTCAGGGTGGTTATCCAGCAAAATTAAAAAAAGTCTTAATAGTGACTGCACCGCTGTGGTTCAAAGCACCCTTCAAGATCCTTCGATTATTCGTGCGTGAAAAGTTGAGGGACAGAGTATTCACCGTATCCATTCCTCAATTAACGTTACATATCCCGCGGGAATCATTACCGCATCGCTTGGGCGGCACATTGGAGATACAGCATGAGGCATGGCTTCTCCACTGTCTTAAATCCATGACAAACAGGGGAGGGGGTGAGCTTTGTGAGGTCAGTATTCTAATTGCGTCCATTTGTTCTAGTAGATGCCAAAAGAATTCTTCAACAATGATTCATGGATTTCTTATATGTGTAGGTTACCCCTAGAGTGGGTACTCCTCTTTCGCCCACATTGAAAAACCACACGGTTCAAAATCCCAATGGAACTACGGTCAGTAGCTCAACTAGTCCTATAATCGATAAAAACAAAGTTAAAAATGGTATCTCCAATATTGGAGATATCGAGATTACGAATGGTGATATCTGGATGGGAACCGATGAGGCACCATCTCCAGTACAGCCTCCGTCCTCAGCTAGTTCAGGGTTTAGCGACGACGATAGCTTACACGGGGATCTCGGCATTCAGGCCGTTACCATGGAACAACTGATCGAAGAGATTCATTCGAGAGGACGCGCAGGTCTCATAGCGGAGTACACGGAAATTAGGCAAAGACCGCCCGAAGGTTCCTTCAATAATGCAAAGTACGCGAAGGCTGTTATTCTTTGAGAAATATGTTTCGTAGGATTATCACCGAATCGTCGTTTGACAAACAATTTTCGATACATTTTTCAGATTAAGATCGAATCAGTCGAAGAACCGGTACACAGACGTGCTTTGCTACGATCACAGTAGGGTATGCCTGTCGCAAGTAGACGGGGACGCTACATCAGATTACATAAATGCTAATTTTGTTGACGGTTACAAACAGAAGAACGCGTTTATTAGCACACAGGGTCCGCTGCCGAAAACTTGCGGTGATTTCTGGAGAATGATTTGGGAACAGCAAACGCTCGTTGTCGTTATGACCACAAGGTAGGTCGATAAAGGCACATTTCCCTGATTGCTTTGATATTCAACCGGAAGAGTATCCATAATTTTTGATGGATTTTAGAGTGGTGGAAAGAGGTCGCACGAAATGTGCACAATATTGGGGTCCGGAACCGGGAGACGAAGTACAAGCGGGAGGTTTTACAGTAACCACTCTTGAGGTCGATACGAATCCCGAGTACACGATATCGATGCTTCTTCTTACAAACAACAAGGTATGTCTCGGTGTTGGCTTAACTTTCAAGGACGGGAACTGACACTCTCGATGTTTAGAAGTTTCTAATCGATAAATACATTATGCTTTTATTTTAGACTGACGAGGCAAGGGAAGTTTGCCATACGCTGTACACCGCGTGGCCAGATTATGGTGTCCCACAATCGGCCAGAGCTCTGTTACAGTTTCTAGCCTTAGTAAGACAACAACAAAATAAATTACTTGCTAGTAGAGGGGATACGTGGGCTGGACATCCGCGAGGACCTCCTATAGTTGTTCATTGCAGTGCCGGAATAGGAAGGACAGGTATAAATACCGTTATTCACGCGAGTTTCAAAGAAAACGTTTAGAGAGTACAACAAAGATACTTATCGCGGGATGTTATTTTTCTAGGAACATTTTGCACATTAGATATTTGCATATCGCGACTAGAAGATACTGGAACTGTAGACATTCGTGGAACTGTGGAAAAAATCCGAGCACAGAGGGCCTACAGTATTCAAATGCCAGACCAATACGTTTTCTGTCATCGTGCTCTGGCAGAGTATGCGCTTTCCAGAGGCATACTTAGTTCACAACATCTTGCTATGTTACCTCCAACCGTAGAAGAAGATTCTGATTAGGGTGTAACCTTTATTATCATGTACCAGATTGATGTTCTTCCCGAATATGCGTAACAATCTCCTTACATAGCCTATTTCTAGCTTAAATAACTAAAAGTTATTTTTTGCTATCATCTCCATTGATGTAATATTTCAGATTTCTACTCTTATGTTAGGCTATATGTTTAGAGAATATTTAAAGAAAGACTAGTTCTTTCAAGGCCAATATGTGCGAACAGAAACCTTCCGTTTTTGTTCCTTGGTATTTTGCTCTGTGAACAAGCGATTCGATATTAAGAATAAATGACGTTCTAAGTGGCGCAACAGTGCCAATTAGAAACGGCTGTCCGAGTAATAGCGTGAAACGTGGCACAATCGGATGCCGGTCCAAGTTTAACCCTCTCATATGTAAATTTTATTGTACATTTTAAAAGATGACTACGAGTTATTTAAAACGTGTAAAGTATGAAACGTCTTACTTTATGAACATTCCATTTGAGAACAATTACTACGTCAATTAAATTAATATATAATGTATACAAGTATGTGAATTATGCTATTTCATAGGTTTAAAGAATTTTTCTTATATTCTGTGTTACGCGTACCAGAGTTAAGGTCACAAGACTTGGCGCTCTAACCGATAAAATGCAGTTTCATTCATACAGACTTTATTTATTATATTAGTGTACTACTATATGAATTAATACGTTTGATAGATAAATAATAATTAATAGTAGTTTCTTCTATAATAGTATGCTTAGTTTATCGCCACTTGCATTATCGCGTAATATGTACTTTATATTCTAACCACGATTAATTGCACTCTCCGTTACGATAATTAGTTTCGCATTTTTATCGTCATTTACGATTTGATAGGACTTGAGCCTATTTTGTTAAACTTGTACTAAATGCTAGCTGATTTTTGTTGTTTCTACGACGTGTCTTTCATACTTTGAACGCCTGTCTAAAAATTAAATTATCAAGTACAAAGTTTGAAGGATATATTGTTATAGAATCTTTATATGAGAGGGTTAAAGTTGTAAAACTGATTTATTAAGGATGAAGACCTAAGTATAATGAAACTTAAAAAAAAAAAAAAAAAAAAAAAAAAGATATGAATGTTGCGAAAAATCACAAAACTATGGACGATATAATTTAAGCGGCCGATCGGTCACTGATATGTAAGATTTAAAGACCTACAAATATATTATAACGTGTTACAACGGCTTCCGTCATACAGGAACTAAGTAATCGTCGATCGTATTTAATAGGCATTTTTGGGTAACCAAAGATTATCTCCTACACCGTCTCAGAACAATTACAATTGAATCGCGTCTGGATATAGTTGGCTGACACTTTATAAAGGGATTCTCTTACAGGGATTGTTAAACAGGGATCATTGCATAGATTAAAAATACTTCCAATTCGATGAAACGTTGAAAAAATTTAGGAAAGTCGTACGAAGTTGAACCTTTAAAAGTGGCGAATGAATACGTCGAGAATCAAACGTGCTTCGTTTTAGCAACGGTAGGATTTTTTAAAGATCATAGTGCAAAGATATCAAGCAAATTCAAAACGCGCTCTTCCACGAAAGCCTTCGTGTATAATACGAGAATAAGAGAAAGAGAACAGTGTGATTTACAATTGAAATTTTTAGAGAATCGACCACTTGTTTCGAGCCATTAAATATTTAGGTTGATACTGTCGAAGTGTCGTAAGATATACATTTTTGATTTCATTAATCGGTGAATCAATAGATCAATACCGTTATATTAACTTTCATTTCGCGATAGCTTTTTCAACAACGTAATCTTATCGGCCGGAAAACGAAATGTATTTACACAAAGAAAGTATATGAATGTTGATATAATTTGAGGGCGTGTCCAAAAGCGCTGTTGTAGATGCAAACGCTTTTTAATACGAATTTTTAGCATTTACTCGTTAAAGGCAACATTGAAAGGTTTTTTAAAGGTGCGTTGTGAAATGAAGCACGCTTATATCAAAACAAGAATAGTAGAAATTCTATTTGGAGACCGTGTTTGCATAGATGTTTTATCTGAGAATTTCTTATTAAAACGATTTAAAAATCCTGAATGTCGATGTCGATCGATGTCCAATTTATAGCTAACACTCTGTCTAACCGTCTATTTGTTGAATGTATATTATGATAGTTGCAAGAAAATCGTAATACTAAATTGTTGTTACAAAGGCAATTGATATTACAATGAATTTTTCTTGCGTCTTAAATTTAATGTATGATACGAATTTTAACGGAGACATCGTGAATTTGTTGTTATATCACGGAATATAATATGTGATAGCCGTTTAGATCGCTCTCGATATACGATTTTATAATTGTTTTTTGTTTATAAGAACGCTGCCATGTTAGCGTAACGTTTAACTATGAGTTTTGCGTTTTATTTAAATTTCATGATCTAGAATCTAGATTTACCGTTCGACTTATCTTGTAATTTATTCGATTTGATTTGCCATTACGCACTAGACGATACCAATGAACTCATTGGAACGAGAATCTTTTTTTGCCGAGAAAATTCTTTGCCCAGAACCCAATGCGTGTATTTTCTGTACAGTCTGTATATTATGTGCAAAATTTAGCAGGGTCACTTCGACCGATACGTCGTCTCAGATCTATCGATAGTGAACCGTTTGTTAGGAATACCTTCGAATTTTATATAAACGGGAAAAAATGCTGTTGTACTAAATGCTTAGTCAGACTTAAATAAGTTTCGAGCAATTTTAATGTATACACGTTCCTCCTATTCTTGGGTTACCTTAAAAAGGGCATGTTATCCGTACAATCATATTTATTATTACTAATTATTATAATAATTATTATTACTATTACTATTACTATTATTATTATTATTATTATTACCACTACTACTGCTATTATTATATTATATTATATTATATTTCTCTAACGTTTGTAATTAGTTCACAGTGCCCTTTTATATTATCTATTATATTTATTAAAAAGATTATCTTAAAGTATTCATACGATGTACATAATACGCACATACTATCACGAAGTCTTATGGTTCACTTAAACCTCCATGTTCTCAAGGTTTCACTTTCTAAGAACCTGCTAGTTGGAAATGTAAAGAAAGGAGGAAAAGAAGAGAGTTGCATAATAACAGTCAGTCGTAACGATCCGTTAAGTTAAGGAAAAGCACGAAATTTTTCATAGTACTTTTTTGTTCCTTTGAGATTAAAAAGCAAAAAAAAAAAAGAAGAAAAAATAAAATAAAATATTCAAAGTATACGCGTAAAACATCATATTATGGTAATACACAATGCCAAAAAGTACATTTTTCTTTCGTTCAACACGAAGTTTCTCTCTTTCTTATTCGTTTTTTATTTGCGAACAAGTGCAGTCTGTGAATACGGAGGTTTTATCGAGTTCTCATTTTCTTCGAATGAAAAAGAAAATTCCGACCCGATGTTTTCGTCGTTTCTCTCTCGCTCTCTTTCATTCTAATTAAGTGTGGATGTAACGTGTGATTTTGTAGTTATTTGTGTGTGTCTATTTCATAATATCCTCAGACGTGTATCGGTATACCGAAGATAAATGCGCAAAAACAGAAAGAAACTACCGGAACAGGTACTAAAGTTTTTTGTAAGGTACTCGGGCGAGTAACGTATGTTCTAAACCCCTTAGAATAATTTTGTCTTGCGCATTATCGAAAAAGTAAGGGTACAGATAGATTAAACTAACCAATTCAACAGTATTACGATCCTATATAATTTTATATTCTCAACATCATCCCTTTTCGCGCGATCAGTATTCTCTCTGCTCTTTGTTCGATTATTCTCATTCCTGTAAAAACGTTGTTTCAACCGTCGTTGGTAATTTATTTGAGTCCTATGATTCTCTAAATCGCACCTCTGAAGTTCCATTGACGATATACATTTTCTAGAAATATAATTTAAAAAATTGATATTCGCTCGGATTTTGTACAATAAAAAAGTTAGAAATGAAGGGGAAAGAAGAATCGATATCGAAAATCTAATTATTCTATAATTAAATTGAAATTCTTGTTTCAAGCATAGAAGGTAAAACGTACTGAGATATTACGAACAACAGAGATTTAAATTAAGAGTTGGAACGAAATATTGTACATATGAATGACTTTAAAACAACTATCGCACATAAATGTATCTAATAATTATTTAATATATTACAAACATAAATGGTATTGTATGTTTCTATGGTTTCTAAAATCCCAAGATTCAAATTTACATCCGCAATTTGAAATTTCAAATCACATCAGATGGTAGTTATTTTGCAGTGGGGTTAAAAGTGTTACGCATGCGCAGCGTCGCCGATGCACCAGCGCAGCATCTCGTAATTTTTAAAAATAACGGTTAAATTTTCATCATAACTTTAAAATATATTTGCGATTAAAAGATATTTATGACAATTAACATACAACACACAAATTACATCATTACTGCATACCTTAGTCCTCCATTTCAAATCACGAGTCCACTGGTTCTATGTTTTCCAATATTATCATCCCAACAGCGTTAGCAAAAGACAGGTAACGATTCTTCAAGATGACATCCATCTTAATCCAACGATTCGATTTACACACAAACAACGTAACACACTTATTATGTATTTATGGCAATGGAAACGATAAAAAGGAAAGTAAGAAGATCATTTCACAAACAGAAAGAGAATGTTAACATTGGCGGTAACAGCTGATTCAAAAGACTGACCTCTGGCGGCGGCCACTAAACTCATTAGCATGGAAGAAAGAAAGACGTCTAGAGAGAGGGAAACAGAAAGAGAAACGCTAGACGGGCTACACAGGCGCAGTCTTGCGGCGGATTTCCGTATGAAAGAAAGATCAATGGGCGGTCAGAGAGTAAGATGGCGGACTGCGAGTCGGAGGTGCAGCGCTTGCCAGCCGCGAACGAGGACGTAACGAGAAACGCGAGCGTGACGATGATCACCAACGGGCGCGTGCCTCAACACCCGGTAAACCAGACAAATCCGATCGGACAGGGGCCAAGATGCGTCATCATTTACAAAACTGAGACTGGTTTTGGGTTCAATGTACGCGGTCAGGTCAGCGAGGGTGGACAGCTCAGAAGCATCAACGGAGAATTGTACGCGCCGCTTCAGCATGTCAGCGCTGTATTACCTCGAGGTGCTGCTGAGAAAGCCGGTGTACGAAAAGGCGATCGCATATTAGAAGTGTGAGTAATCCACTCTCTCGCTTCGTTTGTTTTCTTTTCGAAGTTCTCCGATCATTTTGTTTGTCTGCGCTTTTTAGCTTACGATCTGATCATTGTACGTTTACCTGTCAAACGAGTACCGACTTTTACCTCGTCTGAGAAGTAAGAGTATTTCTTATTAGATATTTACGGGATAAAGATCGCACGCAACCACTCGTTGTATCCACTGTGTGCGAATTGTAACGGGCTACCTGAAAATTGTTAACCGCATAGATTGGACAGCCGAATTGCTGTTTGCTTTAAGCTTTATCGATACTGCTTGTTTTAATCAATTTCACTGGTTAGACGTAATCTCTCCCAGTACGGAAGATGGTTTCTGAGCTAGGTTTACATTTCACCTGATCCTGCTATTCTATCAGGAAATGAACATTTAATTCTGTGAGCTAATATTTTGTTTCACTCGATTTTCGATTTTTTCGCTGTATATCCTTTTGTTAACGATCAGTATTATCTACATAAACATATATTTTAGAAGATCTGTAAAGCAGACGCTTTTGGAAAGGAAAATCTATATCGATCAGTCGAGAGTTTTCCATTTTAATTCTCAAACATCAGAATATATTATTCAATTAGAAACGTAATCGTCGTATCGATGTAACTGAAATAACGGTACAGACAAACATACACGCCTTGTACTTCGTAAGTAGGTTCTTTTGTTTGTATTTTTATAAGAAAGAATGTTGTTGCTATAAAACAGTAATACGTTTCCACGTTGGAGGAAATATGACGCAGTGTCGAGTTTGCAAATCAAAAACATCATAACATTTATTCTCCTGATTTATGCCAGTCTCACGTGTAGATCTCCGATTTATATCGAGGAATGACGACTTTCTAAATGAAAAGCTGCTTTATCGACGCGATACTATGTAATTGTCGCGATCAAAGTTATTCAGAATTACTCAAGTTTCGATCGCGCATTTTGACGTTCCGAAAAGTCGATTCGAATCGTTGAAAAAGTTTGCCGACTTGACTCTTGACTGAAACTATTCTTTGGCCTTATTTTAAACCGGTCATTATGCTAATTATACCTGTACGAGGTAATTAAACACGTAAATTTGCGTTAAATAACCAACAATAACCAACATGTAATAAAATTCGCAATGATATTTATTTCGTCGCTTTCGCTCTTGTTTATAACGGAAATATGTTTTGATACAGTAGTCTCTGCTGCTTAATCAGCCAGACGAATTTAAATTGAATGAAGCTTCTTATGTACCTCATGACATTAATCCAGCTGCATTGTTTCGACCATTTTCGATCCATTTGTACTTTTCTAACATAGAAAAATATCTCAGGTTTTAACAAAATATGAAAAAGATCTTATTGGTGTGCATGATCTCTCGTTCAAAAATGTTACGTTGAAATCTTCTTAAGCCATTACAAAATATACTTTTTGTTTACTGTAATGAGAGCAAAATTGAAATATAAAAACTGGAGGATCGCAACAGGATCCAAAGACAATTTTTGCATTTCAACTTTGTTATTTTTATATTTTGTAATAATAAAGTAAATGTTAGCGCGTATTTGCTGTAATCTAGATAGCAATTAATATTTGACTAATATTTCTCTGTTTTTGACCGATCATTTTAAATTCGCGCGAACGAAATATGAGAACGTATCATGTCGACAGCCTTTTCTTGTCTACCTCCCCTCCATTTCCTGGTACTTCCGACCTGGTGTTTTTCTTATCTTTTTCTGCATTAGAAAACGCAACAGTATTATTATCGGCCCGATCTTTCGCCGTTGATTTCGCAAGATCGGTAATCGCCTTCGCAATTGGAATTTCAACGAAGCGTGCGATAATTTATCAATTTAAACATCGTGATACGTTAACTGGGATGAAGTTAATTTTCTTTCCCATTTCTTCGGGAATTCCTACTCTAATCTTTTAGCTTTCAGTGTTATTCCCCATTTATGAAATGGAAGTGCAATCTCTGATTTTTATGTGATCGATGTATCAATAGGAAAGCTACTTAGAATTAAGCATGGCTTTTTAAATTCTTTCTCCGACGTATAATTCGTAATATTCTTATTTACCACAAGTCCAATGAACGTTTTAAAAAAGTTTCATGCATAACAGCTGTTGTTGCGATACGATTAGAATGGAAAAAATAAATTTAAGTTCCGTTCGAAGCATATGTCATTTAACTTGCGGGCGGACTTAGATGTATTATCAGCTGCAAGATATACTTAAAAACATTTTACTGACTGACAAATAAATTTACCGCCTGTTGCATAATTATTATCGGTATAAAACGTAATGTCAAGGCAAAAAAGAACAGACATATGGTAATACGTACGTGGATTCTAACGATTCTGTAATGATCGTCTAATGGTACTGTAAACTTGTTGGTTTGTTAATTTTATTCGCGTGGGGCGTCATTGAAAACGAATAGGAAAACACGATTCACGGCATATATAATAAGTGTTAAAGACGTTTCTATCAAATACTGGATAATTATTAATTGTCTAAATAATTTCACGATCTCTGTAAAATATATACTTGGAAAAAATATCTTGTAACTTTTTCCGTACACTTCCAGATTTGTGTCAAATTTGATCATGTCTGTATCACTGCATTAATGACATTCGTGTCTCACTATAGCGTTAATGAAATTTCAAGATGTTTCGCGTAACATATATAATGCATTTGTAAAACATTCCTATAGATGTTGAAATATTCACACGAGTCACTGTATATAACTATCGTTATGAAAACAAAACTTGTATAAGCACGCGATTCCCAGACGTAAACAGTTTGTGCTTTGTGACTTTGTTTTTGTCCAAGGAAGATTAACAGAAGACATTGTTCCCAGGGAAAAATGTATCAAGGTTTATTAGTTAATTCGTTATCTCGAGTACGCGCAATAGGTCACTGTACTTAGTTGAACCAACTCGAGAAATCAGACGTTAATCACGTAAGTAAGTACCTATATCTACTATTTACAGTAACCTTTTTTTTATCATTTACACACACGCTGACGATGGTAATTAGAGTAGAAAGTAAATTCTGTAGAAAGCAACTCGATGACATAAAGAGTTAATACGTTCGCTTAGCGAAATACCTATATACAATTAACGCAAAATTGAGACAAGGTCGACTTAGAAATTTCATTCTTCTCTTCGATACGCTAGCTTCATCAAGCATCGAAGCTTGCTTGAGAAGATTTGTCCCTTGTACGGCTTCTAACAAGTGGTTACACGTACGCGTGGCGATCTCGTGGATGGACTTTTCAGCCGCCAAGGACACGATATTAAATTAGAGCGAAACGGGTGTTTCTTCGACGCGATTATGTGCCTCAGAAAAAAAAGAAGAAAACCGCAAAGCTTTAAACGAAACTTGGAAGTAATACCAGGAAATGTGGACAAAAGAGTAGGGTGTTAGAAATAATTCCGTATCAGTTGTTAAGGTGGATACGAGTAAGAAATAACGATATCATCTAATCTGTAAGGAATAATTTCCTAACTGTTCAACGTAGGAAGTTTATATATACTTTATTTATCTATATAATTTGTATATACGTAATATTTATTTTTTAATATTCAGATACGGTTCAAGAGAGTCGGTGGAAAAAATATTTCTTCAGTTCCTGTATCTCTTCACGTACAATCTTATTTTTGCCATCGATTCATCTGATACCGTTTATATCTGCAATCTGTTTTACTAGTTGCACCTGGACCGGTTTCATTGGAATAGCTGAGTAATTATATGAATGAACAACTGGTATGAAGAAACGCTACATGCTTTATTCAATTAGTCCATAGGCTAATGTTTGTAGTTATCGTATTACTAATATCTAAGTTTAATTTAATAAAGAAGGCCAAGATCTCGTGCTTGGTTTTGTAAATTTGAAGAATAAGAAATTCGTAAATAAACATAACGTTGAATTTTCTCGAAACTCTTTAATAACTGCGCAAAGTTATTTATTATTGTCTGTTTAATGTATTATGTACGGGTTAATTTTACGCAGACGTAATTGTTTGTACAAGAATGCAAATAATGATCATTGATGAATGATTTATTTCACGCGATGCGGCACTAGATATTTTGTAACTTCAGTGATTACTAGACCACCAGTGTTTATGCAAATTTAGTTACATTATTAACTGAAAAAGTAAAATCTATGTGATAATTTGTTTCAAATGCTAAACGTTATATGAAACACTATGCTTTGAATATGTTATATGTTTTTTTTACATATAGAGATCATTTTACATATTTTACATATTTTTACATTTTACATATAGAGAGAGTCTAAAGATTTGTACGTCTTTAAATTTTTCAGAAATGCATAAACATCCGCGGCTTAGCTATTGCCACAAATACAATTTCTCGAATTCACCGTTCTAAATCGATGAAATACGAAGTTTCCTGATGTATATTAGCCGTACGTTATGCATACTTCGTCCGTGCTGTTACTCTTTCATGTTTGTCATGACATTGTGTTTGGTAACTGACTAATAGATAACTAGTTCACATTTTCATCGTAAGAGCAGATTATCTCGCTCCTGTTGAAATGTATCGTTTGGTTGACATACCGATAAATGTAAATACGCTTGGCATTCAGATATATGTATATGACCTCTTTTCTACGTTACATCTTGCGCTAAGTGCGAAAAATATTGTGGAAAAGTAACGTGATCATAATGACGATTAATAACAAGAACTCTCGATAAAGGAATTTTATCGATATTTTTAAAGAAATTGCAACACGTTACGTGTATGTGATTTTTTTCTTGACGAATGATCGATTCTGCGACACTTGGAGAAACACTGAGTACTACCGTGTTATCGTTCATTCAGCGAATTCATCGCGATTTGCTTGCTTAGCTTTCCCTTCAATTACGTCCGCGACTGTGTCGATTAAAGCCTGGAGAACTGAAAGCCTTTGATGGAAACGAATAGAATTGAATTGGTGATCAAATCTGTAGGATTTATTTTTCTTTCGGATAAGGTCAACGTACGATTAACCGTGAATGCAATGCAGATAGTATCGCGTGTTGATAATTGTAAACGTCGTCAGTTATCAATCAACGATGAGTATATTAAATCCTATCTTGGAGCGTTTTTAGCACGCTCGAAGTATTCGGTCGTTTGCGAGATTAAACTGGAAAGAAAAAGCAAAGAGTTTCGCAGTTTACGTTTATGTAATTCCTGGCAATTATATATTACACGATTACGTACATTTTTACATGATTGGTATCCTCTTTCGACCAGACTGCGTCGTAAGAAAAGTAGCACGCGATAAAGAAACAAAACGATAGTTTTATCGAGACCCATATATCTTGGCAAATCCATTTCCTTATCTTCTGTTCTTCTCCCTTCTTTTCTTCTTTTTTTTTTTCAAGCAATCTTGACTAGAATATTATAATAAAACATTTTAAAATCAGTTTCGATAATTCTATTTTTATCTTTGGTCAATGTTAGTCGCCCTTACCATTCAATGATTACATTACAGTATGCTCAGGTCAAATTACATTGTGCTAAATCGTAAGAGAAGCGAGGCGATTTTCTGTTGCTCCGATACTTATCCGGGACAGACGCGCAGAACACCTGAAAAACGGTTTGCTGTAAAAATAGCAACTCTCATTAAATATACTCGCATTGTCGTACGAGTCTATTAATAGCCCATGGCAGGAAAGTTGCGAAGAAAGTTTATCTCTCGCAATAAATTGATAAAACTCGAGCTTAACAATTATACTCTTGATTCTTAACGCAATATATGCATAAAGGTTTTCGATGGAAGATATTCAAATACTTTCGCCGATCGCTGTATTAATTGATCCTCGATGAAAAGTCATCGTATACGACAAGAATATTAATAATCAGAAGCGTAGTAATTTTTTTCCGTTTACAACGCGTGACATTATCTGGTCAACCCAGTTCGCAACAAAATCAAAGATAATAAAATAAAGTTAAGATGAAGGGGGGATACGAGGTCGATAGGGATAAGTATAAAGTGCACTGTTTATGCTTAGCTGGAGTGTAGATCGCAAATCGATCGCAGAGTCGTGCCTCCTCTCGCGACCAATAACAGTCGTCCTTTCACGTGTGGAATTCGAAGTTCGACCAAGGCTGGTCACCTGTTTTCCTCCTTCCTTTCCTCCTGTGTTTCTTTTAGTTGTGAAAGTCAAAACTAGCCACGGAATCGCGACTGGGCAGAGAAAGAAAGAAGGAAAGAAACCGCAACATTTGCTTTCTTTCCTCGCTGTGTAGCTTCGAGTGTAGTCTGAACAGAGCGTAACAAGTCACTGCTCTGATTTTGCAACAGTTGACAACTTTTTCCCGATATCGTGGTGATAAAACTATAAAATGTTGACGTGTTATGTCACTGCAGTTCAATGCGAGTGGATGGAAAATCGTGGACGTCGCGGGCCGAATCTTGACTCGCGGTTCAAAGCAATCACGGCAGGGTAAAAGAAAGATGTGTGAAATGATTTGTAGATGTACTTTTTGGAAGATAAAGACTTGGTCTTGTTACAGAAACAATGTGAACGTCGAGGGAGCCACCCACAAGCAAGTGGTGGATTTGATCAAGTCAGGGGGTGATGTCTTAACGCTGACTGTTATCTCCGTTACGCCGCAGGAAGCGGAAAAGTTAGAACCTTTCGAAGATTTAAGGTACGCAAGTTGCCTTACGATCTATCGTGATAGTCTCTTTAAGAGATAAAATCTTCAAATTTTAGAGAGACTTAGGTGCTTAAAATCTTCTATGATCTCTTAAAGATGGATTCTTAAGTTCTCGATCTATTGACATGCACAGTCATCTATCAGGCGATGGGATCGTCCGGTGCGAAAAAATTTGTATGTCAATGAGTTTAAAGATTTCGAGACTTTTGGAGCGTTTAAAGATCTTGCGATAGATTTTCAAGCGTATTAAATGATTTCTTGTTTTCGCTTTTCGCGCATTTATATCGGTCGATTACGCTTTCTCCTAGTTATGCATCGGTGGACTACAGCGAGAAGCGATCTCTACCTATCAGCGTGCCGGATTATCACGTCCGCGAGAGGAAGCATGAGCGTTATGTGGTTTTCAACGTTCACATGGCAGGCAGACATTTGTGCTCTCGACGCTATCGAGAATTCGCTGCACTGCATATGGCACTGAAGAAGGAATTTATCGGTTTTAACTTCCCTAAGCTACCAGGAAAATGGCCATTTCAGTATGATATCCACATCAAATTCCGAATTTTTCGGCTCGACTTGTACGTCTGACGTGTTTTTATATGTAAAGATTGTCATACTTGTGCGTAGATTGAGCGAGCTTCAACTGGACGCGAGAAGGCGCGGGTTAGAACAGTATTTGGAGAAGGTTTGCGCCGTGCGTGTAATTGCCGAAAGCGATATCATGCAAGAATTCTTGGCCGATAGACTCGAAGAGGATGGGGATCAAGGTCCAGCTGTCGATTTAAAAGTACTATTGCCGGATCGCGAGGTTGTTACCATAACGGTTGCTAAAGCTGCCTCTGTCAGTGACGTATACGATGCAGTTTGCAGTAGAGTGGGACTAGACGCGGAAACCGCGAAATACTTTTATCTTTTCGAGATCGTGGAATATAATTTCGGTACGTAATTTGGATGTAAATTCAATAGACCGAATTATTTAATACAGTGGCTACAAAAAAGTATTGACACACGATTGTATTTATTATAATATTTACATGATAATTAATTAGATCAAAGTACATATATGAAAGGAATATATTAAATGAATATATGAATATATTAAAAATGAACTGTAGAATCTGATAAAAAGCGCTTCATTGGAAAATATGGATGTGTGGCAAGGTCTATTGTTAACTACTGTAATATATCCAGAGATGTCATTCGTTTTAATAGAATACCATTCGTTTCGCAGAAAGAAAGCTGCAACCCCATGAACATCCTCATACTTTGTACGTTCAAAATTACTCGACCGCCAGTGTGACGTGTTTAGCAATAAGAAGGTGGCTTTTCAATGTAAATAGACCACTCAACGAGCAAGCATTAACCTGGACCTTCTGGCAAACTGTGGACGAAGTTAACAGAGGACACATTACGGCCGGCGAGAGATTGTATCAGTTGAAAGCATTGCAAGACGCGTCGAGGAAACACGAGGTACGAGCGACCTTTTATTTCTATGTAATATGTGCTGTACCCTCGTCAGTTTCAAAAGTCTTGTATTCACATTCCCTTCTTATCTTTTTGTTTGTAGTACCTAAAACTAGCGAAAGAATTGAGCGGTTACGGCGATATCGTGTTCCCTCATTGTGCGTGCGACTCACGAAAGGAAGGACACGTTGTTCCCGCTGTTGGAACACCGGCATTTAAGCTACACGCAGCGAAGGAGGACGGCACTTTGGAATCTCAAGTCGTTGAATTTCACTGGAACACCATTACTCGATGGGAGGTAGACGAAGAAGGAATGGCGTTCTGCTTTCAATACACGCGCCAAGATAACCGTCCACCGCGTTGGCTAAAGCTTTTCACACCTTATGTAAGTAGTGAGTTCCCCTTTTTTCTTATTCAAAAGATGAATTTCAATAACTTACTGAAACGTGTTACTGTACATTGATTGCAGTCATTTCTTTTGATAGCAGAGCAATGCTGTTTTACGTGTCGTTCTTTACTTTCTATTTTTACCTGGATGTTGTATGATAATATCATAGTTAATAATCTGTTTACTCGCTATGTACAGGTGATATGTTGTGAGAGGACGCTGTTACATTATTCATGATCTGTCTTTTCCATTTCTTTTTTCTTGTTGTATCGTTACGATTTAATCAAACTATTTTGCATATTTACGATCGAATATATTACGTTTTATTTGCAGTACACGTTCCTGTCAGATTGTTTTGACCGAATAGCCGAAGAAGCAAAGTGGGACGATCCAGGAGAATGAGGTAACGTGCGGCGTTAAAAAACGTGTATGGTGCATAATAGCAAAGGTATCGTCTCATCGGACACAATTCACTTATCTTTGTAGCAAGAACTTTTTTATTAGGATTACTTTTCTAAGACGATTCAAAAATTAACGGGACACCCTAATCACGCCAGACTCCTGTTTCATTAGTTTCACGATGCTATTAACACAGTGCATCTGTTACGTGTTAGTGTACGATCTTTTAATAGTATTGCAAATACGAAAAGTACTACTAGAAAATTAACATTTTCCTTTTGTTCTAAACAAAAGAGCAAACATCAGCATCAGATGGGAGTAAACGTATCGTTGTATCTCTAGCTAATAACACTTCTATCGTAGATTGCGCTACTTTAGTTAGAAAGGGAAGAATACTGAGCGATCGCATTACTTTCTATGTAAGATATTGTTGCTATAGTATCATACTAAAACACCAGACGAATAGATGAACCTATTCATTGGCCTATCGTTCATCGTGTGTAACGTAACTTTCGGTCTCGATCGAGAGAATCATTGAATTACGAGACGTTCCTTTCTACTAGCCTAATAGGTATCGCCAACTTTTGTTCGTTGAATTCTTATGAGTATATAAACTTAACCAACAAGTATTATCTTTTAAGGGTTAGTTTCCTTTATACTCTGTGCGCATTTTTTTCATTTTTTCTTTTTACATTTTTTTCCAATCTGTTTTCATCTACGTATACGGTTGTATGTACTTGATAACGAAGTAGAGATTTTCCCAATATCCAGTTCATGTTATCATGTGTGTAAAGTAAGCGTAATAGTGGTCTGAACGATAGCACAGATTACTTTTTCCCGAAGCTATATTTTTACTATTAAAAATGCAAAAGTATAAAGTAAAAATTGTTTTCGATCCGATCTCGTGTAATCGCACGCCGGTAGTGTACAAATGGTGAATATACGTATACCAGAGATTGTAAACGAGACGCGATCCAACTTAAAAACCGTAGCTGTGCTTAGACGTTGAACTCATCGTTAAATTCACAAACAAATACACTTCATTATCCTCCATTATACGAAGACAACATTCGTAACGTGTGTAAACGTTTGTCTAAAGATAAAACTTCAGGTAACGATGATTTAACGATGGAAGAAACAAGCGGCAAGATCCCACAAATATAAATAAGACTTAAGAGAAACGTTAAAAGTTAAAGAAAGACATGGGTAGAACGCCATAGCAGATGAGCAAAGAAAGATAATACTCAGTGACATTGTTAAAGAAGATACAGATAATAAGAACGAAACGATTATATATGAATAATTTTAGCGTCTTTAAGATCGGTAAATACACTGATGAACCTTTAAAGCATCTTGGCCTGTTCGTCGTGTTAACCGATGGAACAGCGAATTGTTCGGAACCAATCGATCGCTAGGAACACCACATTCGACGTTATGGTCTCTCTATTTTTTCCTTGTCTCCTTCTTCAACTTGCTTTCCATCGATAGGCTTTGCGATCTTCCGCACTTCCGTTCCGAACGATTCGTTTGTTCAACAACGAGAGAAGCCTCGGCAGATAATAATTATAGAAATAGATGTATAACTATCGTTAATGTTTTTAAACTTTATTCGAAATGAATTGCGCGTGATTTTTGAGGCAGCAGAAGCCGAATGGTTTATCCTAAGGATATCGAAGTGGGAGATAACGTTAGTAGCATTAAGAGTAATAATCCTTGAAGTGCCGTAAGAATAATGAGAACCTTTTTGTTTAAATGAAACAAATGTTCTGTTCGCGAAGATTTCTGATAATTCAAGTTCAATTGATCGAATTAATCTAAGGTGATTGATTATCGTTCAATACTGTACAATATTTAAGCAGGGAAGTTTTGATTATTTTTATGGGAATTTCACGCATTGAACACAGTACTATCCGATCAGATATATAAATATGTACGTCTGAAATATAAATCTACTTATGTATATATGTATCTGTTCCGCTCATATAGATCGATCAATCAGGGAAGTACACAATGACGATTTTTGATTTTTATCCTATCAATAATTCTACTATATGGGAACTGTGCAAAATGATCTGCAAGTTATTGTTGAAAATTCGCCCGTAATTATATTTGAACGAAGACGAACGAAGGTGGACCTTCGGTTTCTCGAGGCTCGGAACTGAAAATTGTAGTATCACGATGTTACGAAGTTTGCTTATAATTCAAGCATCGAGCAATGGTTTGTAACTTCGCCAATACGATTACCTCTTGTTTTAAGTTATGAGTTTTCCTTCAATTTTTCCAACAAAAATCTATAAATACTAGTAGCTTGGTCGTATTAGGCGTTACCTGCGCGAATATTTACTGCTTTAAGTTTATAATTCGTGAAAGCGCAGTACACGAAGTACCGAACAAGTATTAAAATACCATTAATAGACTTTAGCCGAAGGTCGCATCGATTGGCAGAAACGGCCGTAGGATTTTTATATTTTTTTTTTTTTTGTGATATATTATTTCTTTAATCGATGAAGTAATTATAAATAATTAATTATTCGAGTTTCATCGGTAGCGTCGGTATAAGCAATTATGTGTTTTGCGGCAACAATATTTCTGACGAAGTTATGTCGTTACATGTAAATCGTGTAAATCATGACGATAGAAATATTTTCGAGAGAAATTAGAAAGGATATTAAGCAAAGAAATATACGTCCAAGTTACATTGCTCCGAACCGCTAGCTTTACATTTTTAGAGCATGCATGTGAAAATTATTTACTAAATTTGATTTATGTTCGTTATCGCGTGCCTATATTTATTTATACTATATGTAATTGTATTGTGCGAAAATCATCAAGTTTATTCACTTATTAGTTCTACTTATTTATCGTTGCCCAGTAGTATTTTTTTATCGAAGAATATAAGATATGTTATTTCTTTTCTCTAATAAGGGGACAGTACGTCCAAAAAAGAAGGCGGTTAGTTATTAATTACTTCATTAATAATCACGTTAAAAAGAAGTCTGTAAAATTGGATGACGAATTAGGTAGTTTAATTTAATTATTATTACAGTAAGACCATATCATTACAATTAACTCTTTAGACATTAATTAAGGTACTATGTATAATCGTAGCTCGTAATAACAAATGCTCCAAGCAATTTATCATGTACTATTAGTTCGCGACTTTTGCTGTAAAACTGGTATTTCGGATTAACGTTGATATTGTTGGATTTGTTTTCGGATCATCTTGTTAAGAATCGGGGAAAAATAAAATTACGAAAAAAGAAGAAAAATTAAAAAAAAAAAAAGAAAAAATACAGAGAACATTACAACATCCGTCTTTATTGATACTGATATTTTTTTGCACAGCTCGATAACATAGCTAAGCTCATGGAATTATTACTTCTCTATAATTTCGCAGATTTCAGGTTACGCTGGATATACAATGTCGCTTATGTAATAAATTGTGCCGTGATTTTGCGCGTCGTATAACGATGCCCGAGTTGAAAAACAAATAGTTGCACAGATTCGTTTTCAAATAACGTTCTTTCGAACAGCTCCGTGACAACACTCGCGAGATCGATACGTTCCAAATCTTTCCCGACTTTCTTCGAAACTAATCGCTAATCACTATACAACAAGCCCTTTCCTCGATGCTCGAAATTTTCTTCTTCCATGAGCTCGTCACAAGCTTTCCCTTAAAAAGATACCTACGAACGCGATCTTCTTCTTCTCCTTCGATGCCAGAGGCCGCGTAGAACTCGTCACGAACATTTAAAAAAAGAAATTTTTATTTCGCGATTATGGGCCGCCTTGGTGACTGCGAGCCGTCTTCTCGGGAAATATAAAGTTCCTACCGAAGGATCACGAACTGTATTAGTATCCGATCGGTAGCGGCGTAAACACGCTCGCTCACGCGCTCCGATTTGGTCACTCACGGGATTTATCGATATCAGTTGTCCGTGGGCGGAAAGAGGGACATATCTTGTATATATGCAAGTATGCGGTATTCAATTTTTATGTATTAGTGAACGCTTGCAAATCGGTGAGTGTTTATACGCGCGCAAACGCGTTACCGATACATTGAACGCGGTCTCGGAAGATATCGCTAAGTGGTTGCCGATATAAGGAACGGAAGATCAGTCTAAAACCACCTGTCTTCGAAGGTGGAGGTTCTCTCATCTAATCGTCTCAACGTACGCGGTATAATTTAGGCTCGAAAGCTCGATAATCGCCTGCGATCAACCGGTTCGAACGTTCGATCCAGAATAATGGAGAGATTAAAGAAGAAACGGAAGAAAGCCGACAATCAAAAGGTGAGTGAACATCTTTCTTGTCTTTTTCCATTTACTTTTTTTCTCGACAGCGCAGTGCAACGTATTTCGAGCAACGTGATCGATAACAATTTTAATAGTTTTTCTAGTAGAACCGCGTCGTGCCTTTGAAGCGATAAGAATCGTTTAAACGCCTCGTGAAAGTTGCGCGTATGTTTTCTCAAAATTACATTCTAGGTTTATTTCCTCGCGAATCCGTTTCTTTGCGTTTTTATGAAATTTTTCTTCGATCGCGTAAAAGGACGATCAACTTCAGGGAATCTTAAGACTTAAATGTTATGTTCGGTAGTGATTTTTTTAATACTTTTCATTCTAATTATTCTCCTCGTCCTTTTTCAGTTGTATCTTGAAATTATATACAATATGTATAACGAATATATACAAGTACAGTAGTTTATTGAAAATTCATTGTGCGAACAGACCAAAGTGTTATGCAACTTTGACACTGCTCAACAATTGACGCATTGATTTACACCATTTCAAAGCTGCGTTCGATTTTGCCGACCCATTTAATAATAACATTTGCAAAGATGAAACGATATGAAAGAATCGTATAAAGCAACAACCTTCTTACTGTAAGCGTTTTTACTCGTTGAATTGCCATGATAAATAGTAATGATAAATCGTAATGTTCTCTAATTACAGAATGCTTCTATCAAGTAATGAAATCTATTTAAATTACTAGTTATCGTAAATCATCTTTATTTAAGAATTCTATCGCTTCCTGTTAAATAGTCTTACTGACGTCATGCGAGTTATCTAGCATTTCTAATTAGCCCCTTTTCTTTAGTACTATAACGTATGTCCGAATACGTGGAAGCATGACAAATTTATTTGGAAATAACACGAAACTTACAAATATAAATATTTTAAACGATACTGTCACTCCGTATTTATTACGATCTTATTTTATTTTAGCCTGATCGGCAGTCCTGATTCACGGATTTATCGACTATTGTTTGAATTTCCGTTACGTGCTCAAATTAACTTGCAGACACTGTATTTTCTGAAACACGTTATCTAATATCGTTGTACGACAAATCGAACGATTATCAAGGATTATAGATCGATAGAAACTAATTTGACAAACTATTTTTGAGTTTGCTGCCAGTGATATTTGTCGACAAAGGACTCAACACAGCCTTTCTTAGTTACCTCAACAATTTTCCTTGGCCTTCAAAATCATCGCTTGCATAACAGAGTTGCATGATTGAATTAAACTTTGTCCGTAAAGTCCTTATTACGTGAAAAATCTGATTTTGTTTTTTATAGGATGTCGATACTTTGCATGTTACGTATCGGACTAAACGCGAGATATAGAGTATTGGCATATCGTGTAAATTATAATTAATTTTTCGAAGAAATGATCACGGGAAAGTATCAAAACTCATCGTAATCAGACTCGGAACGGTTCGAGGAAAGGATAAAACATTGTGTTGCTACTGTTGTGTCGAGTTATAATTCGATCGTTCGTTCGAGGTCGAAAGTTATCTTACTGTTTCTGCAGTTGTTAACCTAATTTCATAGAAAACTCGCATCTCTGCGTGCAAACGAATCAACCGTGCGAATGAGATCATCGTCGTTAATTTTTCTCCTTGTTTTCCTGTCTTCACGAAATCCACGAGATTTGAATCGTAAACGAAACGTGAAACAATGGCGGTCACTCGGAGGAACGTCGTCCCAAACGTCGCTACTCTTTTCGTGCAAATTTTCAACGCTTTTGTAATGATGATTCGGTCTGTTGAATTAAAATGTATTTATTTCAAAAGAAAAGAAAAGAAACGGTAGTCGTTAAATCTTGCAATTAACAGTCAATTATGCTATTCTAATATGACATCAGGGAAACACGAATTGTCTCGTAGAACGAGAAAAGAGGCTGAAACATCTATCGTGGATCACGAGGAATCTGACTCATGCATTCAATGTATGTAGCTTTATCTTCAACAAGTAATACTTCCTTTTATTCTTATCAAATGTTAGTGTATCAATAGCGAAGTAACAAACGAGCATCTAAGAAAATTGTTCATTCGCTAATCGCGGCGATTTAAACCGTACATGTAATCTTTGCACGTTTTTTTTTAATCGTTTTATTGTCTAGTTTGTTTAAAGTTCTGTTCGTTGCTCCGCCGAACGTAAACAAGATATGGTCCCCTTGATAATACCGACTACACCGCTCGATGTACAGTTCGCAAATACATTTACAGTGTAGCGAATAAATACAACACGCCAATCTCTCTGTTTTTATACTACTTAATTACCTAATATTGGCTCCTTTCAAATATCCTATTTAATCGGATTTTAATTCAACTTTCCATCTTGAGTCCGATTCGTTTTTATCCTCGAACAAATCTGCCTACGATTTTGCCGAGATAGAACTACTTTTATCTTTCGGAAGCTACAATTAACCTTCTCAAAAAAAAAAAAAAAAAAAAAAATGAGAAAATCAAGCGACGATTTAAACTTTGGCTGGTACATTAAAAATAGGAAAGAAAATAGCACGCGCGCGACATCCAAGCCATTATCAATTTCCATTATGTAATTCGAATGATTCGTATACGTTGAACTGTCAGCTCCATGCCACTTTCGATGATTAACGGAGTGTAAATACCATAATTTGATTTCTCTTTAACGAGCTTGTTCGAGTGCGATTATAAATGCGTAACGAAAAAAACCTTCGAATTTTTAGTTTCACGAATGTCGATTTCGAAGCTCATCACATTTTACACTCGGATTTAAAAGCCAGAAATTTATCAATTTCTAATATTTGAGTAACAACGACACGATAAATCTTTACGTTCCTCCCTTGCTCAACCGTGAAAGATCCCACGAAGATTTCTCGCCACGACGCAACCGTCTGGAGATGATCCTCTTCTTTTCACTTTGGCTCAACTGACGGTACCACGACATAACTTTAATCAACTTTAACTAGCCAACTCCCGTGACGGTACTTTTCTGATTGCCCCTCTTCCCTCCGACATACTCTCCATCCTTATTCTCTTTGCGCAGAAAGTATTGCTCTCCATCGTCGATCCCTGGGACGTCAGTGTAGCCAGTGTCGATCCAGTCGGCTTGGCAGAACGACCAGGCGTTTCCCTGTCATTCTTATTGCCACAACAGAGCGGAAGTAAGCCAGAGGAATCTTTATCCCCTGGTAGAATAGTCAGGATCCCGTCACCTTGGTACAAGCCAGCACATAGCAGCGTGGTGGAACATCTTCCCGCTGGCGGAGCTGTTGAAACCAGCTCCGGGGAACCCACCTGGGTGGATCCTTGGCACTCTTCCAGGTAAAACGATTGCCTTCGTTTAACGCCAGGGATCGACGACCATCTCTTTTCGATTAAATTCAGATCGTCATCTTTAACTTAGAATAATCGCGAAAACTATTAAATTTGCCATTTTCGGGAAAATTCGACAGAAATACCTGTAAAACGTTCTTTACGGTCTAGACCTAGTTTTTGATGACAAAATATACGACATTCCTTATAACGCGGATTTAGATTTTGGGAATAAGACGTACGAAGCTCTCTACGATCTAAGTCTAATTCTATAATTTATATTTTAGTAGTATTTAAATCTAGCTTTCTGGGAATAAAGCATACGAAGTATGAACTAGACCTAATTTTCGGGAATAGACGAAACGACCCTGTAAAGCTTTCACGCGCTGGTAACGATATAATAACCTTATCTTCCCTATACTTCGAAGGTCACCAAGTGGAGGAAAATACTATCCAGCGAAAACACCGGAAAAACCAGCGAGAAAGAAGGTGTCGAACGAAGGGAAGAGTTCGAGAAGAAACGGTAACCTCCGGGACGATCTGGAAATTCCAGACGACAATAGATTAATCGGCACGACACCGGAAATCACGTGCAATGATTTCGATGGCGAGCAGAGCGGCGGAACAGTAGCAAGAGTGCGTTTCGTGAACGAAGAACGCCCTAGGTAGAACGCAATTTCGATTTCACTCACGTTCTTCGGTCGAATAATACGTCGATCGAAAAGTCGTCAGAATTACGGATTAATTTTTTGGGTGTAGGAGTTCCACTTGGGGATCACGATTGGACGAAATAAATCGTGTCCATAAAGTGAATAATTTGTACTCGTCGAATACGATTCATTTACCGACTGTGAGTCACACTGGGAATTGTGATTCTACGCGTGAACAAGGAGAGCGTTTACGAGGTAGACCGAAGGATTCTGCGGTGAATGTTGATGGAAATGTCGAAGAGGAACAGTGCACGTTAACCAAAGAAAACGAAACGCTCGGCCACGGAATTTTTGAGGACGAACAGCTTGTGAATGTTGTGCAAAATTTAGTAATTTCGAGGTACCGATATCGATAGAACGACTATAACTAGTATTAATAAAAAGATATGACGGTGGAGTTGTAACATGTCGTTATGATTTATTAACGCGATGATACTTTCTCAAGGTACAGTCCCATTTTAAGCGGAACGCAAAGAAGGACAATAAACAAAAGAGCGCCATGTCAACGTCACGAACCTCAGAAGGAGAATATCACAGTAGGTGAGATAAAACGTAGTTTATTAATATCAGAAAAATAGAATTTACGAAAAACAACAGAGTCTTCGGAAGTATAAAATATAAATCTCGATATTCACGATGCAATCATGGCAAGATCTTGCGGCAATTTCGGTTTGTTCGGATTGTTCATAATCAACCAATTGGCAAGCCACAGGACAGGATCTGCAGGTTTTAATTTGCAACACTGTGTAAAAGAATTTTCACAAATTATCAATTTCTGGTGTAATCGTTGAGGTTTGACAAAAGGTATCCTAGAAGTTGTTTCTCTTACTGTTGATAGTGCTTCTACGAGTACAGGGTTAAGTACTTCCCACAAGTAATCCACTGCTATTTGATTCTTCAGCAGAGGCTCGACTATGACTGAAACAAACAAACGAAATGATCGATGATTAAAAAAAAAGGAAAAGAAAAAAGTACACGTAACTACAGAATCTATACAATCAGGAAAGAAGAAATGAATTTCTTTCTCAGCCTCTTGTCGAGTGTTACTTCCGTGAACAGCATTTTTAAAATCCTCGCCTCTTCTACCATATCTCGCTCTTATACTATCAGGATAATACAAACGAGCTTCCGTGACCTGAAATAATTGAATGTAATCTATAATTAAATGTAATTGAAGAATTAACCGAGATATTTTCGAGACGGTCGAACCTATTTATAAATTACTTTCGTCGGACCCATGAGCAATCGCCACTCATGAACAGCGCATTTTTTCCCCAAAACGTGAACGATTATAGGCTCTGATGCCATATAGGCAACAAGATGTGCGAAATTTAGCTGTCCATATTTATCCGAGTAAAACTCGGACACCTGTTCTGGCGTGAGCTGCAGCCATCGTGTTTGATAAATCTCGAAGCCTTCCTCGAATATTCGTTGCTCGATTTGTTTTCTATAGATTATTGCTTCTGGTTTTATAATTGCCAACGTGCACTCGATGTCTGGCCTTTCTTCGACTTCCTCTTCCTCGACGCAGGGCTCGTAACTGAATATCGGTGGATGCCATGGTTCTTCTTCTGCTTCACCGAGACACTCGCATTCCCCAGAATCGACGAACTTGTACTACATGATGTGAAAAGTAGTGTAGCTGACGAAACGTTTTGTTCGATTATGAAAAATCGAGAATAAAATTACCACTTTGGAATCAGTGCTAAAACTATTTGAGCTCGACTGTGATCCTTTTGGAGATCCGTATATCGTACATCTATGATCCGATTGCGAAGAATCCACAGTACTCCAGATATCTTTATTCGAAATTGTATCACAGCTCGGTGGTTCGGTTATGTCTTTCGTTGGACGGTACGATTTTGCACATTTTTTGAAAAGCGTCACTGTCTCCGGCACCTTTATGCTACCATCCTCTTTATCCGCAGGGCAATCGCACATTTTTGTGGCATTTAAGATTGTCAGCCGTTTTCTAATAATTTTCTTCGTCGATTGTGCTCATTTGGTATAATAGAAAACGTACTCTATCGAGGTTAGAGCTGTTGATATTTAGGCAATAATATCGTAAACAAAGTAACGTTGGTAACACTGTTGATCGAGTATCGATGATTGTAGTAAAATATAGTTTTTAGTTTGAAATTCGGTAGAAACAATGACTTCTTTAAATAAGTATAAGTATTTTATTCGTAATATTTCTCTCTTATAGCGTTGAAATCATACTCAATTATACTCGCAAATAAAAGTTACGATTCTAATATTTCTATTTCTCAGAGAAATACAACATAACAAGGAGAAAATAATTATGGTTTCTAGATACATCGAAGGTGGCGGGACATAACACATCCACAGACAAAATTACGGAAACTATAAAAGTTCCGAATGACAAGAGTACTGGAACAATCGATCCCACGATACTAGCTAATCGAATTCGTAAAACGAGTATTTCGATGCCGAGTAATCTGGATGAAATGGAGGATCTACGAATCGATAGACAAAAGGTAAGTTCGAAGAATATAATGTTAGTGGAGAAGTTGAATAGAAGACGATACTTGTTTCTCACGGATTCAATAATAAATGCTTAAACATATACACAGTCTCTTTCTAATATTCGCAAATCAAACATCGTGTTAAACTTCACTGTGAATAATCAATAACAGTGCGAGCCCAGCAAAGGTACTAACAACAGCGTTAACTGTCGTCATTCTGTCATAATTATCAGTATATATGTTTATTAAATGTACTGAAGGAATTTGAAGCTGGAAACTGGTTTCTTCCAGTGAAGAATAATTCATTTGCATTATATCTGTATTATTCACGATAAACCTTTAATATGTATAGTAGTATGTATTTGTTATTCGCATAAATGATCGAGACAGTATTCTCTATGCATGTGAAGGATGTCAAGGATTATAAATACAGTTCTATCTATTCTATATCTCACTATTCTCTGAAAAGAGCATTATCTGAGAATCTAAAACTGGATGTGATAAAGGTTTGTTCTTTATTCCGGAGCTTAATACCTGCTACAAATATCGCATGGTGGGAATTGGTATAAAAATTATCTTTGAATTACATATAATTTTTCCAATTCCGAAAGTTTTCGCTTCGGTTTCTGAGTCGGTTGCGATTTGTCGATGAAAAAGTATGATTTCTCGATGATTACGTAATGTTTACCATCGTCAACCTATGCATTCACCGTACTGTGCTGTGCTATGCCGTTCTACGTTTCCGTGAGAGTAGTTCACGAGTGTCGTTCGAAGCAGCAGGTCTCACTTTCCATCGTTGTTCATCGTGACTTGACATTTCGAGAGTTTAAACGAGTAAGGTCACGGAAGAAACGATAAAACAGGAAACGTGACAACGATTTAAATTTTCTCTTCTTGTTACTTGTCATCAAATTGATTTTCCCAGGATTGTTCGATGTTCACGAGTGGTCAAACTTTCGCAGGGAACCGCCTCGAAGTTCACGAGATCGGAGAGCGACGACAGCAGCAGCGTGACGTTCAGCAACAGCGGTTCGACGCCCAATGGAAGTCCGCTCGGTTCTGAGACCGAGGAAGAAGCAAATGACGAAGAGTTGGCCAAGTAAGTTTTTTTTATTCGGCTGATAAATATCCCGTGAGTCTTTTAAGTACGATCACACGTTAATAAATCGTCCCCTCCAAACGTAAAAAAATGACAAGACTAATAAAATATTATAATTATCGATACGACATAGTAAGCGAACCCAATTTTGCGGTACAAGGTTTTACAAATTTTTATACGCATTTTTATTCAAAAATACACACGCTCGCAGACGAATATAAATATTTATTTCGTAGGAAAAAGTTCAGCATATAAAATTAATAAGCAAAACAATAATTAATCATATAGTAAAGTAATCATAAAACGATATCGTATCTTAAACACCGCGAATCCGAACTGCCTTTGAAAAGGAGAGAGGAACACTCCTGAAACATTGTCGTTAATATTTATCACATCACATGTAAATCCTTTGTCTAACTAGTTAAAACCAGTATTCGTGTCTTCGTAGAATTATGTGCGCTCAGTGTGAGGATCATCTTCGGATTCGACCTTCTTTATATCGCTTCAGGGTTATCGCACTAAGAGTACGATCGAGACTCTCCCAATCGTCGCACCAGACTGCCAGTCAGTCGGTATTTGGCCATTAACAGCCTTTAACACCAAGAGATTTCCGCGTACTTTGTGTTACGTGTACACTGTTGCGTATCTTCGTGTAATTTACGATGCACTTGGTGAGATTAACGCAGTGTTTGCAGTCGAGACTTTAAGGCTTACCGCGCGCTCGCTTTGTTTCTAGCAGTCACTTGGCACGCGAAATCGAATAAGCTACAGTTTTAGTTTCCATCGTTTATTAATTCGACGATAAATTCCATGAGAGTCAAACGTCGGTAATAATCGTTCTCGCGAAGTTTCGAACAGAAAATGATGCCAAGATACGACGTTGGCAGTGCGGTATCTCTGCAAAGGTATTATAAAAAAAGAAACGAGAGTAAAGCTTGCTGCCTCTTTTAGATATTTCATTTGAAAGAAGAAAATTTACATATTTCCTTTTGTGATTGTTTAGAGTACCGTTGCAAGCTCCACCTCGAAGGAAAGGCAGAACCATGTCTCCAATGATAAATAAAAAATTAGGAAACGATCCGATGGAACTATCTGGAGGGCAGAGCGCCAACTCCACGATAACGAGCGTTAACAGCATTAGCAGTTTGCTCAAGGAAAAACTTCAGCTGTCGATTCCTCAAGCTCTACGCAGTAGCAAGAAGAGGCAGAACGCCGATTATCGGTAAACAAGTTTGAGAAACGTGACTACCTATGGTAATTTCTGACTTAGAGTTTAAACGTTTGTTTCGATGGTTGTTCTTAGACTTCGAGCTTTCGTCGGTATATTGTTTCTCTGTGTCGTCTTCCTGGTAGGATTTGCGCATATTTATTACACGCAGCATGTCCTTCAACGGGCCTATTTCGATAAATTTAGGTAAGCAAGAAGATGTAATATTCTTATTACCAGACTGCGGATATTTATGCCAATTTATGTCTTTGTTATGATCGGTAAAGAAACAAAAGCAGAGATTTATTTAAATATTACAACGAGTTCTACGCTTCCGATATTTTCTACAGTTTTGTATATTCTCTACATCGTCTTTCTATGGTGCTTTTTGTATATTTTTATTCTCTATTGCGTAACTTCATACTCTGTCACGCATCAAACTTATGGCATATTAGAGAATACAATTATCATTTTGATGAATTTTTAGAATAGAAATTTCCGGCAGTGTAAATTGCGCTACAGTATCTGAAAGCCTCGATAAATAAATGTTTTAAATCTGTCATTTTTAGCTTCAATAAGAACAAACGAGTGATGCACGTATACAGCAGCACCGGAACGGAAGTGATCGCAGCGAGACTCGGCGAGGGTATACCAGCAGAGACCGGAGTATTTCCTTGTCTATCTCATCACCAGAAGCAAGACTCTGTTTGCCTGGAGTGGCTTCAACAAGCACGTCTATATCTCGCTCACACAAGACACACGGACATGCACTGTTACCACGTTACTTGGCAAAGTTTAAACCCTCACTACAACCCCAAAGATTGCTTCGATTGGTCGCAAAAAAGAGGCCATTGGTACGGTGGTGGCCAAGTACAGAATATGCCTTATCCTCTCGAACGTGGACGACTTGATTTAAGTCCTTTTATTACCGGTGACATTACCAAACATCCTTTTGGAAATGTACTCAAGAGATATTTCTTAAACTCGAAAGGCGCTACCGTACTGGTTGATCCAGAAACTCCACTTTACGTGTCGATTAACGCAAACAAAAGCAACAACTTCTGTATGCAAGCGAAGTATGATGCTTTCGCGTATATTAATCATCTGACACCTTTGCCTCAGTTAAACTACACAATCTGTGCTACCGATAATATGAAGAATTTGCATTCTTCCATGGCTGAGAAGTCTTTGTGGGACGGTTTAAAACCGGATGAGTTGAACGCGGTTCACTCGTTGTTGTCTGAACCAGTCTGGCAAATTTCACCTACCAGTGAAGCAGCGGTTTACAATTACACGGACAACGTAATAGCTTTGGGCTTCTTGAAACAGGGACACGTTTTGCTGAGCGAGGAGTGGCAGCCTAGTCCAGGTGACTTCGTGTTGGATGAGGAACGATTCCCGTCGATGGAAGAAACGATTAATATTATTCACCGTCGAGGATTTAGAATCGTGTTCAGTATACAGCCGTTTATATCTACGGAGTCTATCAATTTTAAAGACGCGGTGACCAACCGATTATTGATCTCTGAGAGAGGAAGCGATCCGAGAATACCCGCTTTGACTAGGTAAAAATAGAATAGTCGACAAAAAGTAGTCCAACGGATTATATATTGCCATATGTATAATCATATATATATAATACAGTAAATACGATTATATAAAGATACGAAATTCTGTTTACAGGTACAAGCAGAGTAACAGCGTGGGTGTCCTAGATATCACGAACAATAAAACTCTACCTTGGCTGCAGTCCAAGCTCGAAAGATTGATCATGAAGTACCACGTGGACTCGTTCTACCTTGACTTGGGCACAGCGCAAGACATGCCTCACTATTACAAATGCGAGCAGCCACTGACAAATCCGGATCATTACAAAACGATATTCACAAAATCGATATTGGGATCCGTGCCAGTGATGGGTGTGTCAGGCGCGATCTCTAGGCCACGACCGCCAGTATTCGTTTCCCTTCCGCCATTCTCTTCCTCGTGGAAGGCCATCAAGACTGTCATACCAACAGTTTTGACCTATGGAATGATTGGTTATCCATTCATTATGCCGGGTGCTGTTGGAGGAGACGTGGCCCTGCCCATGTCTGACAACAATCCTGATAATGACTTTGAAGTGAATTTACCGGACAAAGAATTGTACATCAGATGGTTACAGCTGTCTACGTTCTTACCAGTGATACGCTTCACTCATTTACCAAGCAAATACTCGGACGAATCTGTGTTAGAAATAGCCAAGACGTTGACGACCTTAAGGCAAAAGACAGTAACACCGTTGTTAAAGAAATACGCTAAGGAAATACTTGACACTGGTCTACCGATAATTCGACCCTTGTGGATGTTAGATCCTGCGGATCCAGCCTGTCACGTTGTCGTTGATGAATTTTCTGTGGGAGAGGAACTTATAGTAGCGCCCGTACTTTATTCCGGTAGCAGACAGAGAGAAGTTTATCTGCCTGCAGGAGTGTGGAAGGATGGAATAGATGGTAGCCTTAGGAAAGGATCTAGATGGATCCACAATTACAGAGTCGCTGAGGATAAAGTTGCTTACTTTGTGAAAATGCCGGATAATACGAGATTTTAAAATTGAATATCACTGTATATGGAACTTTTGTATACGGAGAACCTTTGCAAGTTTTTGTATACGAGAACGATTAGTGAGTTTGGAGATTTTAAGGGACTGTAAAAAAAGATGAAAAACCCGAAGGAAGGAAGAAGAAAGTTGTGGCCAAAAAGACATCGACGCGCTTCCTTTATGGATCGCTTTATTTTATGGATTTAGGATAGAAAATGGCTGATAAGAATTTGAAGAACTGTCGCCAATGTTAAGTTTGTAACGTTCCAACGCTCTAAAAGTATTTATTTCTTTATATATCGAAATATATTTATTTTATTTTATTCATCTGCGTTTTATTAATAAAATCTTATGTTCTTTCAAACTCGAATAATTCGGTAAAAAAATAGACGATATACAGTACTAGTAGTAAACTAAAAATCTATTTCTTTCGTTGCGTTATATCTAATGCTGAATAGAAATGCATCTCTTCGATAATAGAGAGCTATTTAATCGTGAAAATTTGATGCCATTAAATCGACCCTTGAAATCTTCACGATATCGTACCCAAATTCTGTTTCTCTTCGTGTTGTTGTTGCTGTTGCGCTTGCTGCTGCTGTCGTTCCTCCACCCTCTGTTCGATCGCACCCGAAAGTGAATGAAACGAGGGTAACGACTGCCTCGGTGAATACTCGTCTAGAAACTTTTGAAGATCACACAGCTTTTTAAACTCGTCCTGAATGTGTTGCATGTGTTTCGATCGAAGGGTTTTCAAGCGTTTTATACATTCAGCCGATGTTTCGTGATGGCTGGACAGATCCTTTGCAAATATCTCGCAACAGTCATCACGCAACGCACGTATTATTTCTATGGAGAATCCTTGTTCCGTTAATTCTCGATTCGATTCTATGTTCTGAAACGCGATGAAAAGTATGTTCAGATGCATTGAAGAAGAAAAAAAGAAGAGAAAAATAATGGACAAATTTTAGCTTATCGAATCATTTGAAATCGAATGAAAACCTTTTGCTGACCCGGCGAGATGGCGAATTTCTTGCTAAGAACCCGATCGATTAGATCAACGATATAACTTTTAGTCGCACGAAGATCAAGATCGAGATCGAGATCTCCACCTGCGTAAATACTCTTCCTAGAAGGAGATTCTTCGTCTTCCTCCTTAACTAATTCGCAACACGAGCTTTCGTCTCTACTTTCTTCAGAGTTACTGGTCGATTCTTTGCCAGGACTGCGAGGAGAATTCTGTTGAACAACGGTTCGCTGGCACGGTTTACAAATCTCGGCTCCTTTTGACAAATCTGCCTCTTTCGAATAACCGTTCGCGTCGACTGTCGGAATTTTATGCTTGGACTGAAAGGCGAAGAAATAGCTTCGATAGAATGTTCATACTTGAGAATAAAAGTACGGCGATTAAAGAAAGACTCACCACATCTTCGACGTTTTTATTTTTCGACGAAGTCTGCGAACTGCTGCCTTTTAGGATAGAAAGTTTATTCGGTTGCACGCTAGATCTGTTGTTCCCCTGTAGGTTCCGATCCTCAGCCAAACCTTCCTCCTCTATTTTATTTTCATTCTCGTGCTTGGATAAATTGAATCTCAATTTACCCTTAGTGTATAACCAGCCGTCGTCTTTATGTCCTCCTAAGTCGTATCTTTCATCCGCGTTTATCCTATTCACTTTATCAACGTGGTGTCTCTCTCTTGTTCGTGATTCTGACTTCAAAATGCGCTCCTTTTTGTGTCGCATATACTGTTCCATCGTCTCGCTGTCCACGTCTATGGTCTTCATAATTCCTGTCATTGCCTATTTCGAAAACGTGTTAATCTTCGAGAAATTTGGACATGTTCAGTTACACTAATTAGACTGCGGATGTATTTACATAAAGTCATAGTTCTATAAATGCAATTAAAGAAACGGCAAGGCAATAGCAATTGCGCAGCGACTAAAATTTATAACGAGTACTTTACTTGCGATATTTTATTTTACCTTTTATACATCACAAGCGTAATATGCAAATGCAACATAAATGCATAAAGAGCCGCAGTCTCCAATAACAAGTATCTTTACCTGATCACCGTTCTTCATACAGTAGCCCTCTTTCTTATAGCTGTTTTTCATAGACCGTGGATATTCGCAATAAAAACTGTCGTGATCGTTGCCACCGGAATGTAGCGTGTTCTTCATAATTGAAAGCACTTGTTCCTGCTCGTTCCTACATTGACGTCGATGACTGCTCGGTTGCCTTTTCCGCGAATGATAATGAGCATACGCCGCGTTGCTGCAAGGCGACGATGCGTATAATCTCGGCGACAGCGAGTTGCTCTGAGATCTTTGATGCTTGAACTTTTGACTCGTCGGAGTCGTCAACAAGTGTTCGTACTCGTTCAAAACCGCATCCATGTTTTTCGAACAGCTAGCAAAAGGAATCGTTCTAATTTTGTAAGGTACAACGGCCAATTAAACGTACTTTGTTCTTCCGATCGAATATTTCACTGTTTCAGGCGGACAGTGACAAGAAGGACAGTGTTGCACCTGATCTTTTGTTCTTCTACGCCTCCTTCCAAATTCCGATGGCCCCACCTCAGTCCATGGCTGGTTACACTTTAAACAACACTTGTGTTTCAAATCGTGATGCGATTCACCCTGTTTTCGTCGAACGTCGTGGTATTTCTGCACCGGGTAGCATTCCTCAGTCTCCTAAACAGGCGTCATTGAATTAATTATTTTTAATTATTAATTAAGACCGTATTGACTATGATCGTCTAATGACGACCGATACGTACATCGAAAAATCAATCCTCAAACGAGTGACTTTTTTTAAACGGGATAAAACATTTTGAAATTAATGATTTTAATTCTTTAAACGGATGAAATAAAAGGTTCATTCAAGTAGGAGCGGACCATTTCTTCGATCGTTTACATACATTCAAATTACAATGCAATAAATATCGTATCGTGATAATGGGATAGCATATATGAGTGAAATGGCAACATTTGCATTTCAGGGTTAATTAATGAGTAAAACCTAACCGTTTCTGTATCTGGTCGTTCCATAATCTTGCTGACGTCAGAATCTCCCGTGGAATTCGCATCTGCCCACGTCCCGGACAACCCGGATTCCCATAAGATCAAGTTCACCTTCGTTCATAATAAGATCTGCTGTTCTGTTTAATGTTGTTCTTCCATCGAAGAAAATTGACGAAAGAGAAAAAGGGAAGAAATACAGAGAAGGTAAAGTTCGTGTTCTGATATAAAAAGCACGGAACGTGTGTTGTAAAAAAAAAAAGAATTGACTTGCACTGTCATCTCTGAAATCTAGCGCTAAAGTAGGCACTGGAAAAATGTGTAATATTTAAAAATTTGTAATATTCGCGATAAACACTGCGAGTAAAGGGGAAGATGGAGAATTGTTTTTGAAATAAACTTTTTTATTAACATATACGTACGTGTTTCATTGCGAATTAATTATCATATAAATCACGAGCACTTGAACTGCTGTATTATCTTTATTATAGATCTACTTCCTACTTTATTACGTTATCATTCATAATTAATAGAAGCATCGCGTGCAGTGTCTCTCATCGATCGATGGAAATGCCAACGAATTAGATAGAGAATGATTATAACACGAATCTTTTTCTGTATTACAAACATTTACTTTAATATCCATTCGCGTGGATTTGATCGAAAGAAAGAGTCAGCCGCGAACGAAAAGGCATGCCGAAAATACCGAAAAATATATCGGAGAAGACACAGGAGAAAAATAATTATTTCTACGAGAATGAGATATTACCGGACTTCCAAGCTCGTTGGGGAGCTACGTTGAAACAAAGGAAATCCGTATTCGAACATTATCCAAATCATATCGGCATGCCAATCATCAGTGCGAAATCGAACGCAGGAAAATATTTTGTAGAATTCGCGAGTTCTTCGTCTGTACACGGTTTAAATCATCTGGTAGCACCAAATAGACACCCCGTTGAGACGTAAGTACCTTCGACGATATCCGAACTAACGAGATAATAAAATTGCGAAATATACGTCTTAAAAGATTCCTCACCGCCTTCTGCATTCTTGGAGCTCTATTGTGCCTGATCTTCCTGTCGTTTCTACTCTGGGGTCGTTACCAGAATAACGCCACAGTTATCGTGGTAGATACTGATCGAGACCAATTTGTAACATTGAAACCAGCGCTGTTTATTTGCCCGGTACCAAGCGTGGAGCTAAAGAAGATTCCACATGTATTCAAGAAGTAGGATCTTTATTCTTACGATAATATCTGGATGAAATGAAATATTTTTTGCTAAACACGTTGCACATCTAGACACGGTATTAAACACACATCAGAGGCAGAACAGTTCTTCGTCTTTCTTGGCAACGTCACTTATGAAAATATGATGAATACACCTATCTTCGACCAAGTTCCAGCGAACAAGTGGCTAGAGATACTTTACGACTTGAAGAAAGATATTTCTCCGAATATTCTGAAAGAGAACGACCCTTATGAAACGTGGGTAATGACAGAAAGAGGCGCGTGCTTAACAACTAGGAGCGTCTTCGCAACCTATGCTACTTTAAAGTTGGTACTTTTCTCTAATGTCCTCTTCCTGTTAAATTAACATTAAATCAACTCAAAAACATGATTCTTTCATATGGAACAAGCTACTGGAAGAATGACAACTGGACCATTATTCCTATACCAGACAAATTACCATTGTACGATTACAACATCGACGGCATACAAGAAAATTTCGCCGTGGAGCATATGGCTTTGGTACGAGTATGTTTCTATATGTTTTGAAAATAAAGATATGACAAAATATCGGCAATAAAGTGTTTTCTTCCTTTTTTTTCTTCTTCTTTTTTGGTGCTGCAGATCGCCGCATGCGATCCTTTTGAGCTGATAATATACGACACTCCAATGAGATGGGTAAAACCAAGGATGCTGCAACGTGCCATCATGTCGATAACTCAGATTAATATGAACCCAAACGTTAAAGAGCTTCGTGCTCATCAAAGAAATTGCAAAGATTTCCACGATGCTGGTTTAAAAACGTGGCCAGTGTATACGAGAAATATGTGCATCACCGAATGTAGGATGAAAGTGATACAGGACAAATGCAATTGTCGTCCGCATTTTGCCAGGCCCATTGGTTGGTAATATTAAAATCGACGTAATAGAGAAATTGAATAAATATAAATTTAATGGTTTTACAGAGGGTGTAGACACTTGCAATTCCACGCAACTTCGATGTATCGGAAAAGCGACGCAGAGCCTTTTTCTGTTCCAATATCCACCCCGTTCTTGCGAATGCGCCCCAAAATGCAATGTCTTTACCTATCAAATCAGAGATAGTGAAAACACCGAACTGTATTTATCGAAACTAATTCATATTACCATTAGAGATAAAGCATGTATAGGAAAACAGAATTTTTGGATTGTTTCAGAAACGATACACCGATAAATATGTCTGTTATGACCTTAATCGTCGAGCTTCCGCAAATTATCTACCATCGAGCATTGTTGTACGGGTTTCACGATTTTCTAAGTACGTATCTGTAAATAAATATGTAGATAGTTATGCTATAATTTGAAGTACATTAAACAAACATTAAAAAAAAATTAATATAAAGAAATAAAAGTTTCTGTAATTGAACAAATTCGTTACAGCTGGTGTTGGAGGTGCGGCGGGATTGTTTCTGGGAGTCAGTGTACTATCCTTCGTTGAAATATTCTATTATAGCACCATACATTTGTACTTCTACGTGAAACGAATGAAACAGAGACGCAAGAAAATGGCAATCAGTATATCTAACTAAGAACATCTCCTTTATTTTCGAAGGAAGGAGAATTCGAGATGCACAAACGCGAAGTATTTAAAAAATATCGTTTATTGTAAACATTGTTACCTCTTTCCGACAGGATAGATGTAAAATAAATATCATTACATACACATACAACTGTACACGCAACGAGTCGAGGTCGTGCAATGATTGTACATCAATTTACAAAGAGACTCAAGAGCAGAATTACGATGAATACTTCTCATTTTGATTTAACTTTCCCATATCGACACAATCGATGATAAGACTAGCTAGAAGGACGCTAAAATGTCACTGAACGGAGTTCCAGGTTCCTTTGCTGCTGCTTCGAAAGTTTCCACGAAAGCTTCCCTCTGAGTGTCCTTAGATAACTATTGAAAAGTGATGACGTTATTTGATATCACGCGCTGACTTTATCATAAAATTTTATACCTTTCGATAGAAGTCCGAAGCAGCGATGCACAATATCTTCTTATCCTCGTATTCGTATTTTCCAATCCTTGATTGAATATATGGAAACCTGAGTAAATTGTTAAGAAAGCTTTTAACAAATGAGTATATTTGACAAACTATCGAAAATGTGAAAGGATACAAAGCTCTCAGCCAATGATTTGTGGATGCACTGATAAAAAAACAAGACAAGCACCATGTTGACATTGTAACAGGTAAACTCTGAATAAAGTTTGGCAAACTAAATACAACCCAATCTTGAAGAAGTTCCATTTGCGCGCAAGTGCATGCTCGTTCGCATACCTACAGAAAAAGGAGAAAAATCATCTTATTGCTTTAAATTATTCGTAATTTAACGTATTGCTGATCAATCGCTAGTCAATTGCATAAAATAGCCAATCAACCATAATGTTAATACTCGATTATTTTTAGTATATCGCTATGCGTTCGCATCGGCAATACAAACTTTAAAAACAACGGCGGCAAGTAGCCGGGGGTGAGGTTGTTGCGGCGACAAAAATTCTCCTATGACTTTAGTTAAGATCTCCGATGGTGGGAAGAAATCTCCGAGCACACCGGACAAAACTGTACATAAAAGCTCCACTTCCATAGAGTGTCCTCTCCTGATCTTATCGAAAATCGCTGAAGCGCGCTCTATGGATCGAACCAATGCTTCTGGTTCAGCATCTGGTAATGGTTCCTCCGTTTCCGGTTGATTCAATCTATCTGCTGCTTCTGTATACATGCAAGTCAATAACAATTGCAACGCTGGCAGCGATAACATAGGACTAGGTTGTTTTAAGCGATCAATCGCAACTTTTACTATCTGTTCGGCTACCTTTCCTATCACGCTTTTGGTTGCTACGAGTCGCTCGAGCCCCTAAATTGATTACATACACACAGCATTACAAGTATACATAATTTGAACATTTAACAAATACATAGTATTACACGAATACCCAATAACATACCTGCAAGAGTGTTTGATGTAAGCTACAAGAAATATTTTGTGATGTAAGTAAATTAAGGACTAATTCTAACACAGCTGGCGCTTCCGTGTCTGGTGGAGTATCTTCGGCATGCTCCAATAGAAAGAATACCAAAGCCCACATTACACCCTGATGCTCTTCACTTTGTCTTAACACGCTAAATTAGGTGAGTAATTAATTTCAACAAAGCACGTGTGTTGTAGAATACACAATAGAAATTTGTGTGATTTACCCGTTCAAATCTTGCGCGTCCAAATGTTTCTGTATGTATTCTATTGCCAACGGATGAATAATATTCATCGTCTCTTCGCAATTTGCGAGCACAGCACTTTGCAACAGATACAATGAACCGTGAAGGGCGGATACCTTCGCAGGTAAGAAGCTCGATTTCAGATTCGTGTCTACTAGACGCTTAACTTTGTCTAACGTTTCAAAGTCCTGAAAAAATGAAATCCTAACTGTATTAAACAATTTGCAAAAAATATTTTCGAAGAATACATACCAACGGTGTTAGTACTGCTGCAGCTTTACACACGGAAACTACCAAGTATTGATGTAAAATGACATTCTCTGTTGGATGAATTCTCGACAATTCCAGACACATGTCCAACATCCACTGATACTGGGCTCTTTCGACGAACAATTCCGAAATTGCTAGAATAGACTTAACGACCTCCGTGAGCAATTGTATCGGTGTATTAGCCTGCGGAGACATCCAAGATGTATAAAGTTCTATCAAGAAACGAAGGCAGGAATCCAAATCAAGTGACGCGGACATTAACGCGTCGTTTCTTCTGTTCTTCAAATTGAGGACGGAGGCGCTCAACTTATCCTCATACAAGTTGCACAGCGACCACAAGTAAGAAACAGAAAGTTGGCTATATGTATACTTGTTCAAATTCGCAACTCTTTCTATGTTTCCTCGATGGAAGATGTGATCCATGTTCAAGCCATCGATCATCTCTGAGTCGTTCATGCATTCGTACTTCCACGTGAGCAGATCTTGAATCGCGTACAATTTTTGAGAACTGATTTTATGAACCGAGAGCTGAGGATCTCTCGGATAATGAATCACAGTGCTGGCTCTTGGGTTGCCAGGATAAGGAAGAAGCAAAGTATTCAGTAACAATTTTGTAATCGCCTGTACAGCTAAACTGCTCGCTTGAATCAACGCTGGGATATCTTCTACGGGTACGTTCTCGTTTTGTGAAAGATTGAGCACCCCTAAGAGAGCCATCCATATCTCTTCGAATTGCAACCGAGAGACCCAGCCTAACAGATTTATCCTGTAAATGAACTGCTCCAAAATTTCCACCTCCTGAAGGAGATTCGACTCCGAAGATAATAACGGGAAGTAACATTTGGTCGGACCAGAACCAACGACATTCCAGTTTTGTTTCCAAACTAACGGTGGTGTTAAGATATATGAATTTACCAGTGGTTGACGACTGATACTTACGATTAAATCTTGTATCGTGTCAAACAGGTAGCGTGGAATATTTGTGGATAACTGTTTCTTTTGACATTGTTCCAACCAAGCGACCAGATCAGCCATTCGCATGCAAGCACGAGCAAAGTCTCTGGTATCCTCATCTTCTAGCGCTGGTTCTAAAGCACGTATATCTATAACTGGCAAAACGTCCACAGTAGTCAACAGGTATTCTACTATTTTCTTGAGTGAAGCAGCACCACTACAAACCCACGAATACTTCACGTTTTCCCCAAAAATTTTACTTGGGCCAGGATGTTTTAGAATTTCTGATGCACAGCTTAACGCAAGTTCCATGTTCCTTGGTCTCAATTTTTTAATTTTATTCTCATCACAGTGTACCATCCAGTGTGTTAATTCTAAACACAGTATTGCAAATTTGGCTAGATCTTCTTCGGATTTTTTATCGATTTTCGCTAGATTATACTTGGCTAACTTTGGCAATGTCTTCATATATATCTTCACAGCGGGTATCAACATAAAAAGTACATCCCAATATACAAACTCGTTTAAGAGTTCATGAAAACGATGCGCATACTTCAATTCTCTCGAATTGCCATTAGATTGCGTTGGATTGTAAATATGATGCGGTTTTGGCATTAAATCGGTGACATAATGAACGTGCTCTAATAAACTCTGTTTCGCGGCGCTGTATAAGGGACTAGTTTCGAAATTAAAATCCTTTTCGTTCTGTGCTACACCGAATTCTAATTTTTGGCACTTCTCCACGCTAATTCGTACACCCAATATTATGCAGGGTTTCAATATCGAGATATTAAACTCTTTGGAAGACAGGATACCGAGGCAATCTTCGAAATCTAAAACCCTAAGTAACTGCGCTGCTTCCGATAAATTGTGACTAGCACTTGAACTACAACATCGTAATTTTACTTGAGACAAAAACCAATTACGATCCAGTTGAATACTTTTCACGGTGGATGGATTAAACGGTCTACATTGGTCGAGTTCTAGAGGGGACAAATCGTAATACTGTACTCCAAATTTATTCAACAGACTAACTAATCCACCGTGTTTCTTAGCAAGCTTGGTCACTTGCAGAATCTCCATGATCTTGGTGAAATCTTCTTTTGATAATTGCTTCGTCGCATCAGCTGCAGGTGTGGTTAATAAAATTTCTACTCTTCGACTAGCTATTTTCGCCGCCATTCTCGACAAAGCCAGATACTTGGTGGATAACAATCTCGGTATCAGTGTCATTAAAACAGCTCCGCTTTGCGAATGATGAGCACCTTCTATACATTCCAAGAGTCTCTTGACGAAACTGGGTTGTGACAAGTCTGTGCATTTGGTCGCGATCGCTTGTACCAACAATCCACTAGCTGCAGAATTTCTGTGTATAGCTGTCGTCAAGAGATCTCTGACAGGAGACTCGATGGCACTATTTACTGTCTCTTCTGTATGATTAACTAACAACCATGTTAAGGGCTCTGCATCGCACAGATTCTCGCAGACGTAATCGCAGAATAATATTATGCCACCTTTTCTAATAATTTGAATGTTAACGCTGCTGTCATGATCAACGTTTTTCTCTTCATTTGGAGAACAATGCACGACGTATTCTGTTCGACGAGTACCCAATATTTTGGACCAAAAAGTCATTTCATTGTACCCTAATAAAGTCATTAAATAGGCCCACTGGCAAGTTAATGTTGGGCACTTGTTTCCAATGTTCAACATTAAATAGTTCAAATCGGAGATCGGCAGCTTCTCCTCTTCGAGAACATTTCGACCTTGAATCATTTGTATAACAGCGTTTGCCACTTTGCAGTGACTCCCAGATTCGAACATGTGAATGCATAACTGCAAGAAGAATGCAAATTGGTGGATCAAATAATAATCGTTCTCCATTGATTCGGAAAATGCGATATATGGATCGCTGAGTTTATGATCGACCAATCCAAGGAGATTGTAAACCTTGCAGCCTACCAAGTTAATAACTTTAAATATAAATCTAGCTAATATTCTTTCTGGCGGTACTTCAGCTGATTGGCTGTCCAAAACATTCAAAGGATCCATGGTTTGAGAAGACGATTTTGGATGAAGAAACGAGTGGGATAGTTCGGACACGTTCGAACTGAGGTCGGAAAGTCGCGCAAGCATTGCTTCCTCTTTCGAGCACGCGATCAAAGATAACAGGACAACATTTACCACTCCTAACCATCGTTTTAGTCTCAAATTTGAAGTATCCAGAGAGTCTGGTTTAACGAGAAGTACCTTTAAAAGAGGATCGACTGGTCTAAAAACCGTAGGAGAAATAGCTGCGAATAATTTAATCAAAGCCACGTGTGCTTTCTCCGATTCTATTCGAACTTTTCCTGCTGCCAGCATAGGAAGAACAGAGTCCATTGTCAGTCTAGACCATCTTCGCCATTTTTCTTCTCCGTTACCATCTCCGCTGAATCTAGACTCCGTTAAACATAATGCCAAGAGCTCAATGATTTGGTAATATTCTACAAGACGTAAAAGCATCGAAATTAGGACTTCTCTTGTTGTCTCAAGCTCTCTTTGCTCTGTCGGGTTTGAACTTGCGTTTCTAATTAAAAATACATCTTCTACGACTGGAGCCAGGGCTGGTATACAGTGCGTGAGCGCTGGTTGACCACTTGCCATAAGTCCATCGCATAATTGGATTATCTTTGGAATTCCTATTATAGCTTTCGAATGATTTTTTTCGTACGACAAATGAACTAAAAAGTTGAAAATCTTTGGCAATAGATCCTCCGTTTGTTTCACGTGACCTTCTTCAATAAATTCAAACTGCTTCAATACAAATCCAATGAATATTCTTTCAGAATCCAACAAGCAATAGTTGACTCTTAATTGCACTAGCTGGCTGAGTAGCATCAATACTTGACACTGTAATGACACGCTACTTGTTACAGTGTACTGTTTTAATGATTTTATAACCATTGGCTCAAAAAGACGAATGAACGAAGCTACAGAGGTTTTTTGATCAGATGATCGCGATAAATTCTTAAAAATAGAAGAGAATTTTCTATCACCTTTTCTATGTAACAAACCTACCCATCTGAAATAAAATAACTGTGTATAGCAATCTATACAAACAAATACAAGTTACAATACAAAAATACAAATTTACCCGGTATCTGGTTCGTTTTCACCCCTGCAATTGTTTCCCATGGATTTTATAGTATTTGCCATTTGCCTTGCAGGACTTTGAAAGCAATGATTATAAAATCCTTTAACGTCATCCCATAGTACGGTTATTCTGTCTGAATTTTTCTGTATATCTAATTCATTCCATTGTGCATACACGTTTGTGCTGAATAAACACTTCAGCAATTGTTGAACACACTGAACGGTTGCAGTGGGAGATAATACGACAGTGCTTTGTAGATAATGTAGAATTTCTTCTGCTATTTGAGCTGCTTCATTGACTGATATAATTTCAAGAATTTGCGAAAGAACATCTAGAATAGCATTTAACAAAGACAAATACATTTCGCTAGCATGCGGTTCAAGCGTGGCTAGATAATTCAAATGTGCTGCTTTAAGATTTTCGTACATTTTCATATAATGCGGTGTTGAAACAAACGCACCCATTTGCTCTTTTATAAATTTCAAGCTTCCAAATTTTTCTCCTTTCTCTTTCAACTTCGGTTCAGACATTATTATCTTCTTTTTCGGCGATAATGTTTGCGTAGATGACAAAGACGATAACGCCGTTTTTGTACTAGATTGTGTCAATTGCACGTCGTCGATTATATGAACAAATATATTTAATACTCTTGTAATATGTGTTAACAACAACTCTATTTGTTTATCCTTAAACGTGCCCCACCAAGTTTTAGTTGGATCATTGGGTTTAAAATTGCAAAATGCTAAACCCGATGCAAGATTGCCAGCAAGAAGTACCAAATGTTTATGCGTTAACAAGTCTAAGCTTATAGGGGACGATGATAGTAAGGGTAAAGCCAAAGATAAAAGGCTGTTGCTCACGGACGATGGCATCATTTCGCTTGTAAAATTTGATTCGCTAATATCTAATCGACTACCGTTCTTTTTATGAGACCTTTTCAACAATGTTTTAGGTGAAATACAATCCCATCCTCTAATATATACTGTAGTATTATATACATCGCTTAAACGAAACAGTGCTTCACAACAGCCATACACTAAATACTTCGATGACTGTACTCCAAGAATCTCAGCCAACATGTTGATTACAATCGACAACGAGTATTCTACATTTGGACGATAATTCGTCGAGTTATGGAAGTTTAAAGCTGCAAATGGCTGTATAGACGTATTTATAAAGAACTTTTGTTTCTCTTGACAAGAGGACAGTTCTACTGAACTCCGGGTAACTGCGCTCATATATTGCTCCGTGTATTGTATGGCCTTTCGCGTAATAACATCATCATGTGGTTGTTGGAAATGTAATAAAGGAATACTCCTAAAAAAAAGAGTTATGTTAATCGAGGAGACCTAAAACTTGATTAACAAAAGATATAAACTCCGATAATTACTTTACAATAGCATCTGATGCTGCATGCCTAATTCTTTGATCTTGGTCACCTAACAGAGTTACAATAACATTGATAAAATGTTCTTGGAACATTGATCCACCAGTTATATGTTCTATAGTAACATACGATATCTCACTCAATAATTCCACTAATTTAACTTTTACCAGAAAATATGGATTCTTTACTAGCTGAGGTAATACAGTTAACACAGTGATTCCATATTTATTGTCAACAGACTCTAACAACTCTGGTAGACATAAACTGAATGCTGTTAATGTTTGTCGACATGTGGTAGCAGAGTCATCTTCTAAACCCTGTTTTAAACATATGCTCATCAAAATTTTCGAATAATCATATTCTAATATATGAGAGCATTTACCTTTAAAAGTAATTTAATTAAATTGTCTAGTGATATAATTCCACATAAGTTTTTATCAGTGATCTCTGCTTCAAATTTTTTAAAAGAACCTCCATATTGAGTATATACAGATTTCAGGAATGTACCAATAATAATTGATATATTACCCCTAATTTGAGGATCTGGATGACTTGCAAATAATAAGATATCCGTTATCATTTGTTTATTCTCGTTAGAATTCGGTTCTTTGGCAACAGGTATTAAAAATAGATTCGGACAAAGTTTCAAAATATAAGCCACGCAAGTTAAAGCAAGAGACTTTACACTAACACGAAAATATTTATCTGGTATTACATGACCAATGTTGCCAGTTAAGAGAAAAGACGATACCAAATAACGACAACAGAATTTTAACGGTATATCAGGATCTGTAAAAGTTCCGACGTCTATTTCTCGTAACGAAAAATCTAAAGATAATTTTTTAAGAGATGCGATAGAACATGTGATTTCTTCGGTATAATCCACGTCTCTTGGTTCGTTTTGTAAACTCGAATAAACTTTCTCCGATTTTTCTATTTCACTTCCAACATCACTACCTTCTTCGATCGTTTCATCTGGAATAAACGTAATACGATTATTTCTTCAAATGATACACATATACTTTCTATACTACACTTTTTCTCTTACTGTCAATGACTCCAATCTTCAAATCACTATAATTTTCTAAAATCTTTCCTTTCATTTCTACAATATTATTTATGCATTCCTTTGAAATTTGTACATTTTCCATCAAAGGAGGTATAGTCTCAGAATCTAGCATCCACTTTTCTATCTTTGGATTTATTTCAGGTATATCGGAATCAAGTAAATTTAAGGTATAATCAGAATTTTCTCCACAAGCAGTTGCAACACTAGATGTGCTTGCTTGACTTAATGATAACATCATTTCATTTTGATTCACTGCTATTTTGCTCTGTGTTATACCTTGATTTGATAATAATAATGATATTAGAACTTTTGGAGGTGACTTCAAAAACTGAGTCAGTGTCTCCAGAACAGCATTTATAACATTATGATCAGAATGCCATTTTGTATAATGTAAACATAGTTCATAAATTTGTAACAAGCTATCTGTCTCTACTGTGTCATCATCTGGATCTTCTGATGGATTGCATATATGTGGTAAAATTATTCTTATACAACCAAATATACCAATAATAGCTGCTATACGGTTCTCATCTTCACTTATAGGCACTATAATACCTATAAAAAGTAACATTTAATTAGTAAAAAGTATTTTACTTGTACCTGTATAACATTCATAAGTTTACCTAAAAGATGCTTCAGTACATAATTTAAAAAAAACTGTGGTCTGCGACAATTCAAACATGTTGCTAAAATCATATTTGCTGCAGCTCTACGAAATGCTGCTTGTACACAGGATATATTTTCAAAGAATGCTTTCAATAATGTCTGAAAAAGAAGCATGGGCATGGATTCATAGTTATAAATACTAAAATAAAGGAAAATTACCTTGATATCATTGTCTGTCATAAATGGCCCTAGTGCTTTCATAATTAATGGTAATGATTGTGATAGCGTTTCAATTACAGATTCTTCAGAACGATGTGCAATATTTACTATACATGGTATCAAATTAGATACATATGCTTTTCCTCTTGTAGGGCGTATCATATGACTAAGAAGACCAAATCTCCAAAGAGCAGCTCTCAATGTTCTAGCAGGTCCATTCCTTTTTATTTCGTTGTAAAGTTCTATTTGAACTTTAACAATATTACTATCAGCCATTGCCTTTAAAATAAAATATTATTAAAACATCTATAGCTTTAATATCAAAGATTATGAAATATAAATCTATACCCTTATAATTTTATTTAATGTTTCATCTGCTACCGTTCTGACATCAGATTCATCATCATTACACAGTGTCAGTAAAGTTTCAATTGAAAGACTAAGTACCTGAGGAAACTTGGTTGCTAGTTTGACAGTTGGTGAACATATTCCTTCTGTTATTGTCATGCAACATGTTAATTTATCTTTCCTTTTATTGAAATAAAGGATATATTAAATTTTGTAACATACTACATTCCATAATTTTTATTAATTTTTTATGATAACTATATAAGTCCTAATTTTACAAATTATACAAAATTTTATTGCAGGTATTTAGCTATAAACTATATAAACAAAAATAATGTATTCAATTCAAAAGTTTTGAATTATTTTATTTATACGATCATTTCAATTATTAAATGAAAAAAACAATTTGTTCTTGTACCTTGCGTTCGAATCTGACAGAAGAGTGTTTGACTCTTGAGCTGATTTTAAAGCTTCTATAGCTTTTAACACGTTATTTAATGTTGTCATTTTGCCAAATATTTATTAATAAATCGTTCCTCACTTTCTATAAATCAATCAGTTTTGACAAATTACATTTTAATAATGTAGGCCGAATTTATGACAGACACATCGTACGTAGAAAACTACATGCTGCTCGGTAATATATTTATTTGCGATTCAAACGTCACACTAAAAGCAATTGCTCACTTCAAATATACAAAAGAACGAGGCATAAGAAAATTGGTGAAATAGACGTTTAATGCGTATTTGCCGTTACTCTTAAGCTTAAGTGAAAGAACCGCTGTTCAGATACTAACCCTATCTATCGTTCCACAATAAAGGATAAAATGAATGCAATGTATGTATAATCTTTATTTTTACTTGAGAACTTGGTAACAATTTATTTAAACTATATCAATACAAAACAAAATAAAAAAATATTCCACGTGGAATTTATTTAAATGATGTAATATAAAACAATATGAAACGGTGGATGTAGACGATTTAGTGCACCATGTGATGAATATAAAAATAAGTGTTCATACATAATTAGAGTGATCAATTTTTCAAAGTGCAGTATAGTTAGTAATTCATATAATGTGCAGGTTGTTATAAAACTTTTATTTCACCTTCAATAAAGATGACATATAATGACTTGAAAATAGAATTCAAAAGGCAGGTATACTAAGATTAAATAATGTATAGAGACTACATTGGTATTGATAGAAATATATATTTAATTTTATTCGATAACGTGAGTTAACAATTAACCTATTTATTATCCGATTTTCGAGGTAGCCATATTACGTCGAGACATTTCCATTGCGTAGCGAGAAATACATCTCAACACAAGTTTACCATTGTCTAGCTGTTTAACTTTGTATATTTTTTTTTTTTTTTTGTATATTTGCGTCAATATTGATCACATGAAATTAGTAAATAACATAGTAAATTTACAAATTGTAACGTGTAATAATAGATCTTGAATAGAGTTAATGGGTGAGGTGGACGGGTTTCGGTTTTTTTACATCATACATTACCGGCAGAAGATTTATAGTATTCAAGAAATATTTGTCTTCCTTTAAGTTATAACAATCTAACAATTTATATAAGAAGCTTTTAAATTTATCCGCGTCTATAAAACGTAATACACCGTTTGAATAGCCTAATTTTTAGAATGTTTTGTATACGATCGAGTCAACCCTTTCTATCAGTAGTTACAACTCAAGAACAAAGGTTTGCATCACATGAAAAAGTACTTTTAAATATCTTTTGGTTAAATTTATTCTTAGAAAAGTAAAAAGTATATTTTCGCATTATGCATTATTTCTGTATTCAATATTTGTTTAAATTATGCTATGTATAATTAAACTTAGTTGATCCTTAGTTGATAGCAGTTGATTTAAAAATTTAATATGTATATTTAAACTTATTAAATTTTTAAATCAACTGATATACATATTATATATGAAAATAAATATTAATTTTGATTAACTTTTTACATATGGAAATATATTGTTAGTTAGGTTAGATTTATAAAACTGAGTTGTTCATCTTAGTGAATTATGAATTTATTATCTATAATTTGCAGAAACCTTAACAAGTTCTGGATGTCTAAATATGCCAGGCTGTGCAGCAGTTGGCTGCAACAATCGTAGTGAGAAAGGTTATATTATGAAATGTTTTCCACGTGATCCAAAATACAGAAAAATTTGGCAAGAGCGTGTTGCTAGAGCTGATTGGGAACCATCAAATAACTCATTTCTTTGTCATGTACACTTTGAACCTCAAGAATGGTCTATAACACAAAGTGGAAGAATTAGACTGAAGAAGAACGCAATTCCTTCTATATTTACTGTGACATCTACTAGAAAATCACCTAAAAAAAGAACTAAGATATTTAATAAAAAAGGTGAAAACTTACTGCAAGGTGAATATAACATAGAATATACAGAAAATGATACAGAGCATTCATCTATTGAACATTTAGAAGAGAAAGATTTGGATTTTCAGGAGATTGGGGAACTATCTATACAACAAACTACTGGAGATTATCTTAAACATACCCATAAATATACAGAAGATAAGATAGAAAAAAACATTAAGGTTAATCATCAAAGGCAAAATATTGTGATGATTGCTGAGGATAACCTCACTGATATTAATAGTTTAGTGGAGCAATATAGTCTTGAAGTTCAACCGAACAATAATAAAAAGGAAATTAAATTATCTTTATTTATGAACAATTCAGAAACTACACGACTATCAAATACTACTATAAAGGAAGAAACTAAATTAGAGGTTATGGATCGTAACACACTTGAAGATAGTTATGATGAAATTGAGGAGAAGTTAAAACAAATTTGTGATGGTGGATCTACTGAAGATGAAAATTATAAAAATGAGATTGAGAAGAAGTTGATGGTTAAGAGTCAAAAGGAAGGTGAAATTGAAGAAAAAATGGATACAAAAGTTGAATTTACTACTGATGATCATACAGTTGAATTTACTACTGATAATCATAAAGTTGAATTCACTGCTGATAATCATAAAGTTGAATTTACTACTAATGACTATAAAGTTACTTCGCCTGTTAATAAAAATCATTTATCAATGAAAAGCGAAGTCGGACATATGCTTACAAACAAAGAAGAAAATGTTGAAATAATATTTGGTACTGAAAGTGGGGATGAAAAAACATCTGTATCACAAACTGTATCAAAAATGAATAAAGTGAATAACAGTGCATTGGAACATGATGAAATAATTTATATTAAAGATGAAAAGAAGGTTTTCAATGAAGACATAGAAGAAAATTTTACTAAAGATGAAGTTCATGTTATACCAAATATAAGAGCAGCTATGAAGCGTAAGAGAAGAACTAGAGAAGAAATAATGAGATCAATAAAGAAGTCATTTAGAAGCAATTCAGATCAAGATATTGATTCTTCAAGTAATAGTGACTCATCTGAAATAGAAATAAAAGATGAATTACCTTTGTTTTCTCAGCATACAAATGATATTAATAAAAATGATGTAGAAATAGAAACTGATAAATTTGTTATCAAAGTAACTGGTGACCCTGATGATGTGACTGAAATTATTGAAGAGTTATCATTTAACACAACAGGAACACAAATATCTAAAGAATTCAGTACTGCTTCCAAAATTGAGGAAAATGATTCACTCATTACATCTATTATAACAGTAGAAACACCAAAAGATGTTAAAGGTATTATTTATGGAGAATTTAATAATCCAATGATAAAGAATGAATATGTACCTTTAAGTAAAGAAATTTCACTAATGAATCAATTTCCTTATGAAGACAGAGAGTTTACAAGTTTCAATTCAACTCATAGTTCTAAAACATACTATCCTTCTTGTATCAAACATACATGTTCTGATGACGAAGAAAGGATAAGAACTAATTCACTATTACAAAATTGTACACAAGGTGTTCAAACTTCCTTGGAAAATAATCCTAGTTGTGTTTCCTCAGATTATGAAGATCTGTTAGAAAGAATACAAATTCAAGAGGATGTAATTGCAAAGTTAACTGACCAGTTAATTATTTATAAAGAATTTGAAAACAGTATAAAAACCACAGGACATGAAATGCAAGTCAAAGAAGTGGAAACATCTAGAATTAATACAAGATCAAGTAACATACAATCTACAATACTTAATAAAAAAAATTTAGAATCCAAACGAAGATTGATAAAAGACTTATCAAACAGAGTAAACTATTTTGAAGAAATGAATAAAAAATTAACAAAAACTGTAACATTGGCATCTCAGCAAAAAAGAAAGCTTGAAGGGCAAATTAAACAAAAGGATAATCAAATAAAGGAACTTAACTGGAAGTTGGAAAAAGCATCTAAATATCTCGAAAGAGCAGAAAAAAACACGAACACCTACAAAAGGAAAATGTTAAATATGCAAACTGTTATGAGAAGAAGAAAGCTTTTGGATGAAAAAATGTGCAAATTTAATGAAATGTTACTAGACAGCTCTAAACAAGAATTTTCAGAAAAGGTTTTATCCATGGCAACAGAGATTTGGGAACTTTATGGGAAAAATGAATATGATAAGCTGCTTTCTTATGGGTTTCCATTACCACCATTACCAGCTTTAACGGAAGAACTTCTTACTGAAGATTTTACAGATCTTAACAGAAGTGATATGGACGAGGCACAAAATTCTACGAAGATAAGTATTAAAGCAGAAAAAGCTCATGATACAAATAATGAATCTGAAATAGATGAAAAGAACACAGAACATGTAGCTTCAGTTGGCAAAGCAACTGAATATGAAAGTGCTGAAACTGTGACAGGAACTGTGCAAGACATTTTTGATGAAAATAATGATGGTGATGATTTTAGTACAAATGAATTGAGAGAACATTTTATTTTGCAATTAAATGCAGTTATGTAGCCATAATTTTGTATTTTAACCCTTTCGCTACGAGTGTCGCCTATAGGCGACATCCGCGTGACGACCTATCTGTACGAGCGTCGCCTATAGACGACGTCCGCGCGATGACATATGCACGCTTTCCGTCGCAGTGCTCCGTTCAGTACCGCTATTCCGGCGGTACGGTAGCCCATACAGCGGTATCACTCCGACGGAGCACACTGCCGTAGCGAAAGGGTTAATTATATCTTTCTTTTTACATCTTAAGAACTGTAATATTAAAATCACGAATACTTACGTCAAATCTCTTCTGTCATTGTACTATATGTACCATTGTGCTCTTAAGAATTATATTTATTGTATAGTATAATTCAGTGTTCTTACTTCAAATGTAAATATATATGTACAAATATTATTATATGTGTAATATAAAAGACCATTTTAAGTGATTGATTACAGTATTAAATCATTGCTTATAAATAATCTTCTGCATAATGGTCTATCGGTCTATCTTAGAGATATACAATACTTCATGCTTCTTATTGACAAGATTTATATTTTAGTAGTAAAATAAGAAAAACAGATCTGCTACAAATTTGTTTCTGATTTCCTAAATTTATTGGTAATAATACTCCAATATTCGTGCATCAATAAAATGTTAAAAGTATATGAATTCAACTATGTTATTTGAAAAAGAGAAGGTGCAGGGTAATTAAACAGTAATTAAAATCTTTTAATTACTAAAATCTACACAAGATGTAAGAAAGATAATAGTATAATAATACTTCTGCATATTCAAATTTTATGCTATCTAATTACTTCATCGCTGAAGATATTTATGCTACATATGACATAGGGAATATATAAGTAGTATGTTAAAAATATGATTATAAATTTTGAGAAATTATATAGGGTGATTCTCTCGCTGGTTAATTCATAGGCAGTGTCGCGTGCCGCGACGATAATGTCATGCAACTGCAATAACTAGGAAAGTGATCACCCTGTATTTGTCTCATTTGAATAATATAAAGTAGAAGACAATATAACAATAGTAAATACACTTGATTATACGTATGTGTATATATATTCTTTTTTCTTTTAACACAATTTTTATTAGAATAATTACAATCCAGTGGCAGACTTGTTATTATTAACTTTCTTTTTTTCCTTTGATTTTCCATCCTTGGATCCAAGTATTTTATCACATTCGCACCAAGGTGTAATCATTTTATCACACATTAGAGAAATATTAAGGACTGTTAATGGAGTATCTTCAATAGACATTGTAATCATACCTAATATTTTATAAGAAACGTTATTTAAGCCAGTTTGACGATCTCGTTTTCTAGTAACTTCCCGTTGATTATAACATTTTATCATATCTCGCTTCCTATGGTTTCTGTCATGTATATGTCTACAATAAATAAATGTAACACAATCACTAATTTATGAACATTTATTTATATTAATATTTAGTGTATATATAAACTTGTTACGAAGTGTCTTACTTGAATGTGTTATGTGTTCCAGTAGATATATTTTGTGGTCTTAAAACACTTAATCCAGCTTCTTTCAATCTAACATAAAATTCGTCATCTTCAAGACCCCATCCCCAATATTTATTAGACATTCCATTCACTTGTATAAAATGTTCTCTGCAGAAATATTTTTCTTGTTAATTTAATTTACATGAATTTATAAGTATTTCATACAATAATAACTATTATAATAAGAACCTTTTAATAAGTAATATTCCACCAACAAAAGTTGTATAATGGTATCTAGGATGTAACTCTGGGGAAGATATATGGTATGGGCTCTTATTAGGGAAAGAATATAATAATTCATCATTTATAGGCAACAAGTCTACATCATGTATAGCTATATAATCAAACTCTTTGTTAATTTCAAGGAAACCTACATTTATAAGAGAGGCCCGATTAAATCTAAATCTATCAACCTATAAAGATACATGATATTATTATTACATTTAAATAACATGTTTTAGTTTATTAATAATTAAATTAACCAGAATGTACCTGATTAAGTACAAATATGTGATAATTTATATTTTGTTTATCTAAAAATTTTTTCATATGTGGAGCAAATATCAGTAATTCTTCAAAGCGATCTCGAAATGGCACAAGTATAGCTAAACGATGTAAAGTTTTTTTGTAAATTTTATTATCATTACTCTGCCATTTATTATTACTGTATTGACTTGATTGTGTAGTTATTTCACACTTGCATTCATCTAAAATTTTATTTAAACACTTCGTAATTCATTGTTATATTAAATATATAAAAGACTTACCAATACTTATAGGTGCGATACTTATCAGGCACGAAATAATAAATGTAATTAAAATGCAGACAAATATATATTTAAATTTTATATTCTTCCAAACAACTTCCATGCCGAATAATAAGTATTTAAGTAAAGTATCTTTAGTTTATAAATACATAAATTAATCATTGAACAGTCTTACAAGGACTTATTAGTATGGCAACATTTTTTTATTCCAAGAAAGTTTATAAAGCATTGATATTTTTTGTCCTTTTCCTTATTTACAGTAGATTGCGATTAAAATTAATACAAATCGCATTGCAGCTTGCATAGTTAAAAATTACAGCTGCATTAATTTGTCAAATGTGAGGTATCCTTGATATCACGCACAAAAATTAGGCAATTACGAGCAAAATTTTGTTGCTCTCACATAATTTTTCATAGCTTGTTTAAACAAAGTCGATCTTTCTTCAAAACTTCTTATTTTTGTTTTCCAAAGATTCATCGGTCAATGGACCGAGAAGAATACGTTTTTTGCACCAAATGTACATATTTTCTAATTGATCGTATTCACAATTATGACACACACAGAAATTTAATCTGGACATCATCAATGTTCAACGTTGCTCAATTGAGCATACATAAAGCATTTATGCTATAACACAAACAATTAACCATATTACCGAAGAACAAATTGTACTACTGACATTGTACTCATTACTGATTGCAAGATTATTTGCCCTGTACTATTTAATGCTATGATAGTCAATTCGGTAGTGTTACAATACTTGATAATTGAAATGAGAAAAGATAATTATATTGTCTTTTTGAAAAATAAGAGATTATCTATATATTTTTAACTGATTACTTTATTATTCAAAAGTATCACTTTACGTATGATAATTCTATGATAAAGTAAATTTTATAATTATATTTTCTAAGTATGCAATGATATTAATTTCAATATTCAACTTATTTATTAATCGTATTAGTTATATAATCATTAGTGAACTTTTAAAATTAATACAAATGTATGAAAAGTGAATGAAAATGTTGTATCAGTACTAGAATATTCAATTAACAATTGGAGAATGAGTGATATTTTACTACAGTTCGCTACAGCCTATAGCACTGTGAATGAATAATACACATAGTATAGTAATAGTATAGTAAGAGTACTAAAGTAATGGGTGTTGCCTTTCGTAGCAATTAATGCTTAGACGAAGAAAGTATAAAAATGCTACCAATCAATTGCATAAATCTAATTTTAATACTCTTCAGTTTATCCTGTCGTTTTATATATGGTATAAAATATACTTTTATTTTTTAATGGTTTAGTATTCACTTCAAAATTCACATTCAAATATTCACTTTGTTTAATGACTAACCGTTTGTTATTATTTAATTATTAATTGTTGTTTATCCTCAAAAATAACAAATATCAAATTGCAAAAAATATTTACAAATCGATTACTATTATAATTAGCATTAATAACAATGTTTAAATCCGTACACAGGACAAAACCTCAACAATACTGTTACATGGTGTACAATATCTGATGCTGAACAGGATAAGTGCAAAGCATTTTCAAGAGCAGTTGATCGCGAAATAACATTTTTTGGGCGTAATTACATTTCTGTGCAATGCAAACAAGCATTTAATAAAGAAGGATGCATGGCTATGTTGGATCAAGAAAAAGCAGATATAACCACTTTAGATGCTGGTGAAATTTTCATGGCAGGACGCTATCATAGTTTAATCCCATTAATGCAAGAAATACATGAAAGTGGTGTCAATTATCAATTTGCGGTAGCAGTTATTAAAAAAGGATCTTTACCAGATGTCCAGAGATTAGGTGATTTGAGGGGTAAAAAGGCTTGTTTTGCTGGTCTTGGGATGCTTGCTGGTTGGGTTATTCCAATTTATACAGTAAATATTATTTCTTTTTACTATGTTTCTATGTAATATATGCTGTATTAACCAAAATCTGTCATTTTTCTGTTTTATACAGCTTATGAAAGAAGGTGGATTAGAAATTATAGATTGTAATAATCATGTTAAATCTACCATCAAATATTTTGGGCCCAGTTGTGCTGTAAATTCATTGATAGATAAATATAATCCATTAGGTATGATTGATAATAACTTTACCTAATGTTCATATTCTTTATAGAAATTTTAAATTTTAGGTGATAACTCTGATCAATTATGTAAATTGTGTATTGGAAAGATACCTGGAGAAAGGTGTACAACTTCAGATCCTTATGCAGGATATGAGGGAGCATTTAGATGTTTGGTAGAAGCAGGAGAAATTGCTTTCTTAGTAGACACGACTGTGGATGAGATGACATCAACAACATTTGACTTTAGTATGTTTTTAATTAAAGGGCTTTACCATTAAACTATATTACAATATTAATAAATAATATCAATTTTTTAAGATTCTGTAAAGAAGGAGCAATTTGAATTACTTTGTCGAGATGGTACTCGTAAACCGATTAACGAATACAAATATTGTAATTGGGGTATAGTTCCATCACGCGCTGTAGTTACATCGTCTGCTACAAAAATCGAAACCCGTCGATTATATCAGCGATTTTTAGAGACAGCAGTTCAGGTACTACGCAGACATAATGCAAAAAATTCGACCGAATTTTATGACAATCGTTTCGAAAATCGGCCAGATTTTAATAATAGATTTAACAACACTGAATATGTTAATCCAAACGAATATAGCACAGATAACTTTGAAAATCGTAACGGAAATGAAAGAAGCTATAATGGAAATGATTTGAATACATGGGATAACACAGAATCAACAAACATACAACCAATAGAGACTTTCAATTTATTTGAATCTGCACCTAAATATGGAATGCATCATAATTTGATTTTTTCTGTAAATACAATATTCTTTTTGACATTATCATTACCTTTTTTAAGATAATTTTATTTTAAACTGTATAATTTTAGGATACAGCGCGAGACTTCATGGAATTAAGTGAAAAAGAACAAGTGTACACTGGTTATTTAGGTAGATTCCTTGATGTAATATTAGAAATGCGACGTTGTCCTGTTAGTAAAATGACCCTATGTATTACGTCTGATCCAGAAATGGAAAAATGTATAAAAATGAAGGTAACGATTTAAAGAAATAAATATTATATCTCTAAATTAAATATAATTATTAATGTTTATTTTCATATTAGATAGCATTAAAGGCACAATTGTTGAAGCCAGAATTAAATTGTCACAAAGGTTACAGTCAAATTCATTGCATGCAGGCTATACAAAGTGGGTATGTATATATGTAATATCGAAAAAGTTTGCGGATAAAATAGGAGAATTTAGTGTAAAACAAAATTCATTCTCTTTTTTTTTTTAGAATTGCTGATGTGGCAGTATTAGACACTAGTGACGTATATACTGCTGGTTTACGCTTTGATTTGATTCCATTTATATCTGAAGTTTACAATTTACCTACACCAGAATATTATGTCGTTGCAGTGGCAAAAGAGGAGGATGACAACACAGATTTGACTTATCTAAAAAATAAGAACACTTGTCATACAGGAATCAATACAGCGGCAGGTTGGGTGTATCCGTTAGCATATCTTATTTCAAATACGTGGATCAGGGGTTATGGTTGTGATTCAGTTCACGCTGCTGCAGAATATTTTAGTAAATCTTGCATTCCGGGCGCGCTTAGTACCGAATACAATACAGGTAATTGCAATTCTTGAACTAGGATTGATTGCAGGTCTGTGCAAAATTATATGTTGCATGTTAACTTATTTTAGGAGTGCCATATGACAATATGTGTGATCTGTGCCACGGTGCCAGCTTCCAGTATTGTCGTAGAGATGCATCTGAAGATTATTATGGGTATACTGGTGCCTTTAGATGTTTAGTCGAGGGGGGCGGAGATGTAGCTTTTGTGAAGCACACAACAGTCGCAGAAAATACAGATGGAAAACGACGAGAAACGTGGGCACGTAATACTTTCACTAAAGATTTCGAATTGCTTTGCCCAGACGGCACTCGTCGACCAACAACCGATTACATACATTGCAATTTAGGAAAAGTGGCAGCGAATGCAATAGTTACACGTGGTGGATATTATGGATATAACGAGACACAAATAAACGCTTACATAAACTTGTTTATTTACGCCCAACAATTTTATGGCAGAAAAGAACAGGACGAATTTAGTTTTAGTATGTTTTACAGTCAGCCGCCTTATAGCGACTTGATTTTCCAGGACGCTACACAGCAGTTAGTAGTAATACCACCAGAAAAAAGAGAGTTTAGTGCGTATTTAGGTCCAGACTTTATGAGAGCTAGAAGAATTGTAGATTGTAATGCCGGTGCATCAGCTATAGAGCATTCGATAATAGCTACGATAGCTATGATTATATTTGCTTACATACTTAGTAGGTAAATAAGGTAAATTTCTTTTAACAGATGAATATATGTACATTCGATAGAAAAAACTTTTAGAAAATACATCTAGCTATATTTACTAGTTTTTTAATCTTTGTATGAGATGTGTTCACAAAATTAATCATATTTTTCGTATTTTACATACCGATTCATAGTTAAATGAATGGATGTGGTAACGTAACATATAGTTCTCAACTAAAGATTATTGTATAATCCGTCCATTTCTCGACATTTTAGATAAGTATAAAATGATATTTAATTGTTATTTAAGTATATTTGCAGTGTAACCGTACATGTACCTTACGCCGTCCATTAATATTTTTGTACACACTGAATAAAGTTGTTTTATAGTACATTATAGTTACGTCAATTATTTTCTCATTTCATTTAAAATTTTTCTTACTGATATATTGCACGACTTTGCAGTCTTTTCGTCTTCGATCAGTCTTTCTTACGTATTGTTAGAATTTGTTAATTCTTTAAGTTTCTTTTTTACTATTATGAATAAATGAATAATTAATCTTAGACTAGTTAGTATAGTGAAAAGATAGAAAAATAATATTAGTAAAAATATAAATAAAGACCTAAAGCAAACAATCGGACACCTAGCTTCTTAGGTAATATAATTGTCGAACAATCCTTCAACGTCGAGTTCATTGGCAACTCACGTGTACCTTTAAACTTTTTTATTCTGAATGTTTTACGTTGGTAAATGGCACTTTTGTGATCCGATGAAATAGACCTTTTTGGAATTTGATACTTTTGAGCAGATTTGCTTACCTTGATGTACCAAAAAATTATATTAGTACCACGAAATGAATTTTCAAGCTAGAAAGATAAATATTTACTGTAGAAAAATGATTCTTATGTTCTACTTTATGTTTTATAGATTTAGGCTGCGCTAAGATGTCAATGCGTCTCAGGCTTTTCATAGTTTTTCGCTTTTTCTTATGATGCCTCTGCAAATAAATATAGCATTTTATTTGTTGTTTATCTCTGAGTATTTGTTATTGGTAAATTAAAAAGACACTTATCGAAAATACGATGATATGAAAGTATTCATTAGTATTTTACTTTTTTTATATTTTTCTTCTGTGTCAACGAATTGTCGAAATTTTCTACAATAACTGTACTTTTTACTCTTCTAGGAGCGCACCAATAAGTTCTTCGTTTATTACGATGGTTTTTGATAGCAGATTTTGGCGTTATTTCGTGTCTATTATGTGGAAAATTATATTAGTGAGAATGGGGAAACTAGGAAAACGGGGAAACGCTGTATTTACTCGAATTTCAACATCGTAGAACGGAAATTTAGAGTATTAATTTCGCCAATCGACAGACTTTGCGGGGGGACTTGAAATTTTGTTCACTGTTTGTTAGATCTATTACGAAGAAAGAATTGAAGTTTGCAAACATCTTTATTTTATAATCGCTTCACTGTCACCAATCAACATTTAACCCTAAGGTAAATTTTTCTAAATTTTCTGTTGCTTCCACGATTTACATTACAACTTCCCGAGTCTCAAGTTAGATAACAATTTTACGATTAAATTAACGATATGAACACGGATGTTTGTCAAGATAATGTACCAAGATTTGAAAAACTAGCGAAACCAAGAAAAAGAATCGATAAAACCAATAACTACAATGCCTTCAATGTAAGTATCGCGAACATAAAGAAACACGAAAAATATTTCAGTCGTCTTAACATTACAGGTAAAACGTGGAGCATTATCTTATCAAATTACGGATTCGTTAAACAAATTAGCCCAACCTAAACGAAAACCAGGCACAAACGTGTCTAATATATCCAACTTTAGCGTTAAAAGTTCTCCCATAAATACAGGTAGTTTAAAGAGAACCCTCCAAGCGTTACCTTCATTTTTCATCGAACCTCCATCAGTTTCAAGAACCCCCTAAACTAAGTGCTTCAATGTATTGTTTTGCTAATTTGCATTTTTGGCCTGTTTAAAGTCTTTCTTTATTTGCTATCGCAAATTATTCGTTTGAATCTCTTCTATCACTCGTAATCGTGGTCGTTTGTTAAAGACTGAGTGTGATTTTTGGAGAGTTCTCGTTCCCGAGTTGGAAAGAATCTTGAACATATCAGGTGTACATAAAGAAATGTCGAAATTTATTACTATAGAATTATGCAATTGTATAATAAATATTTCTTAGTGAAACAAGGACATCATAAATTGATAAATAGCAGCGAACAATCGAAGGACGCGCAAGAATCGAGGAAGAAGAGATTTTTACTGGATACTTATGCTCGTATCACTGCGGCTAGGAATAAAGGATGTTCAAAACGACTGCATGAACTCGCGAAACCGAAAAGTTACATGATTCGTACCGAGCCATACGACGATTTCGAGAATTACTTGCAAATGATGAAAAAATGCAACGCTTCAGGAAAAAAGATAACTCATAATCCATAAACGATGTAATATAAAATAAAGAACGTCTATAAAATGACTCGATAATTACTAATTTCTATTTAACGCGGACATTTGCGTCGGCGAAAAACAAACGAAGGCTTGATCTCTTTTAAAACTTGGCAGTCTCGGTTCACGTAACACGGACACAATAAAGTCGCATAAAATGAAATAGCTATATCGAAAATGAGAAATTTAACGCAAAATCGTAACGCACAACGAAAAGTATCACCGTTAACAATCTTAATATTCTCTTCTTCGTTGGTAAATTGAAGTAACATTTAACCTGTATAATGAGCTAAATTCGCGAAGATGTCGTTGATAAAGAAGTTTATTTTCTATTCTTCTCTCGAATCTAAGCCCATGTTATGAAGCATTCATGTAGTGATTAGAAACTAGTTCCGAAAACTTGTAAAAAATGGCTGTAAAACTAAAAAAACCCGTAAGGAGCGTGGTTGCGAGGAAAGGTCAAATTACGAAGGAAACGAAGGAAACAGCAAGAAGCGGATCCCCTAGAGCAGCAGCTGGCAGATTAAGAAAACTAGATAAGTCGAGACTCAAGGGGAAGTAAGCGTGATCTTTTTGTCAGCGTGTCGAACAGATAAAAATCTTTCTAACATTCTGACTTTTAGAAAAATTAAACGTAAATTACGATTGAAAGGATGGCTAGCGACGCCGGCTGATTGGGCGCGTTTCAATGCCTGGGCGAAATTCAATGCTATACCGAAAAAGCTTCCGCAACCTGAGCCTATAGTTAGTCGTAAATAAATTGCGGATATTTATGCATTTATTGAAAAAGCAGACTTTTATTTTATATCTGATAATTTAATAGGCGAAACAAATCTTTATTTAAATATTATACGAGAAATTCTAGATTTGAAAGATTTGTACATATTAGGTCATCCCATAAGTTCGTGCCATTTTTCGAGCGGTCATATATGTTTAAGATTGTTTATATACGTTTCAGTTTCATGAAAATATGTAATCCCCCTCTCGTTGTACAACTTTTTCCCATTTTTCTGATAGGGCCATTATTCCGTCTCGATAAAAGTTCTCTTGTTTTTCTTTAAAATATGAAATGTATACGCCAAGAAGTCGGCACGAACTTATGGGATGACCTAATACTTTTACACGTTACAATGTGCAACATTCCTCAGGTTCGGCCATCGAAGCCATTATCTCAGCTAAAGAAAAGAATCAAAATGTTGTCCAAACCGAAGGAAAGAATCGACGAAAGCATTCACTGCAAATTAGACCTCGCTATCTCGAAAGCGGCACTGAAAGCAATTCCATCTAAGAGAACGATTTTGTTGTCTCTACCAAATATAAAACTGGTCGATTTTGGTCGAGTTTATTACAAGGTTTCGCCAGCAGCATTAAACTACCAGGCATCTCAAAGAATCATCGAGCTAAGCTTGCCCCGTGTCATTCTTCCCGAAGAATGCAAACCATCCAGATTGATGTTGCATGAGAAACGGGAGCTGGACGAAGACAGACTGAGGAAGTTGGCTTTAGCGAAGAAATTGCTCGATTGTCCTGAACAATTAACCAAAGAAGAAATAGAGGAGCTATTTACACCTTATGGCATAAAACGAACTGCGCTTTCCTATCAAGTAAAATGAATCTATATCGCATGTGCATATGAATATTTGTACGTGTATATTCGAAGTGGCGCAACTTAAAGAAGTTTCTCGGGAGAAATTGTTTGAAAGCTTACGAAATAATTATTTGCGCGCTAAAACAGTATGTTGACGAAAAGAATAGATTTTGAAAAGCAATGATCCAATACAGATTACTTTTGTAATTTTTAGTGGTGACCACTTCTAAAATACATTTACATTAATTTCATGTCCGCGTGTATATTCCATTCAACTTTCACGAATAAACATGGTAAACAGTTTTTTAATCTCTCGAATCGCTAGATTACGCCTTGGTTAAGTTTTCTGGCTGTACCATCGTACAAGACGATAAAAGATAAAAAGGACAAACAGTCAAAAGCTTTTAAGAAGATGATAATCGAGGAAGGGGAGAAGAGAGGTAGAAGAGCTTTCGCTGAATACAGGGAAAAGGAAGAGGGCGAGAGAAGAGGAAAAAAGCGTAAGTCCGACGATACGAATGGAAAAGCTACAGAAGCGGAAGAAGGAGAGGAGGAAGTGTTTAAAAGTGAAGAGGAAGAGCGGAAAGCTAAAAGAAGAAAACTCGAGAAACACGCTTGGAGATTCGCACCGCATCCATGCGTAGATGATCCCACACGCATCACGAAAGCAGCTTTGAATGCTAAAGGTCTGCGGCGAAATTAATAAAAAATTAGTTGACGTTGACGAGCTTGTGTGTACGTTGTTGTTTGTTTCAGCATCCGCACGTATGGAAGAATTGGCCAAACCAAATATTCATAAAACTAAGACTATCAGAACTGATGCTTTTACCGTGAAAAAAAGTGCTTTGGCGGCTACAGCTTCTGGAAGAGTTGAATCTTTGGCGAAACCACCGAGACCTCGAAGTCCTGTTGAAAAAAGACCGCCGCGTGAAAAAGATAAATATGGTAGACCGATATTCGAGATGCCTGTATGTTGATTTAAGTAAAAACCATTAAAAACTGAATCAATTTTTCTGAACATTTAGCCGCAGAACCATTTATTGATTTTGTCGCAGGTTTACGGCAAAGTTTTGCCAAAAACAAAGCCATATAAAATGGGCGAATGTCCAGAGCCGAAGAAGAAGCGGGTTGTTAAAAAGCGGCCGATTGATCCGATTATTTACGAAGCAACCTATGATCCTTGTATCTATCCAGACTTTGCAAAAAAGCAGAAAATGGAAAGGAAACGAGCTGAGAAATTATTGGGCAAAAAGCATCTTTCAAGGACAAGGAGAAAGAAATTGGAAAGACCTGAAGAAGAAAGAGAAGAAGAAAAGGAAGAAGGAGAAGAGAAAGAAGAAGAAAAAGAGGAAAAAGAAGAAGGAGAAACGGACGAGGTAGCTGAAGAAACTGAAGAAGAGTAGAAAGTGAAACTAAGGAATTTAGATAACGCAAAAATTATGTACAATAAAATGTACAGTAAAATGTACATTAAAAATAGAGAAATAAAAAGTAACAAAAAAAAGACAGTAAAAAAAGGCACATTTTTAAATAGTGTCCAATCTTCCACGTGTTTTTCGTTTGTTGTTGTTTCCCAAAACTAAAGGCGTGATAAGAATACAGATAATTGATGATTCTTTCGTTTCTTTCTTATCACTTGCACGCAATAGCAGATAGTTATGTAACTCTATGGTATCGCAATACACGTATTTGTATAAAAACGAGTTCCAGTAAATAACAAGTATTAGATATTTCACCGATAAATATTTTTATGTTCAATTTTTCCAATTTTTCACCTACGTCGTCTGCGATTTTATATTTTTCACGTTGTAGATGTTACCAAATACTTTTACTGACATTCGATAACCTAGCGATACTTAATTGTACACTACCAAAGAACAGATGGACAATATGTTACAGTAATTTGTAAAACTATGATGGCTATGTTTTAGTTTTTCACGATCGAATATATTAAGATAATTATGGTTAGCTTTTTCCTTTCAACCAGAATATAAAACGTTCTTCTCTCTTTCTTAGCCTTCAGTGTCTCTTAATCATCGGCTACGTGAGCAACCGTCCAATAATTTAGCTGACTGATTTTCCTCGTTTACGGAAACAGCGATATTCATGAGAAAAGAATTACTGTCAAACGAAAAGATGAAGCTACTGTTTTTGTTTTATATCATCGGAATCGGTAACGTTTTATATTGCACAGCACATCCGGAAGCGGTAGCGCCAATTGGAAAAATCCGCGGCTCTATTCTAACTTCAAGGCTCGGAAAGGAGATTTATTCCTTCCGTGGCGTGAGATATGCAGAGCCTCCCACAGGAGAACGACGTTTTCAGGTGAGTTTCTCATTCTTGCCTCTATCGTAATTTTATTAATCCTGGAAACATCCTTGTTCGTGGACATTTGTCAAACTTATCGTCAGCCTTCAACTATGCAAACAAAGAGTACTTTGCGTATTTCCTTTTATGCGAGTATTTATGGCACATCGGTGGGAATAATCCTTACAATTTTCTCACAATACAGGTTGCCACTCCAGCAGCAGATTGGAACGATGTTTTCGATGCGTCCGAAGAAGGTCCTGCATGTCCAAATGTGGAGCGTATCGAGCTAATGTCTGAAGATTGCTTGCGTTTAAATGTCTATACTAAAAAAGTATGTCTTACTTTTTCCGGCTCGTCTACAGCGTGTTTAATTGATCAAGATAAAAAATATATATTTATGGAATGTAATTATCTAAATGTTGCAGCTGCCTTCGAAAAATGAAAATGTATCATTGCCAGTATTGGTATTCTTCCATCCAGGCGGTTTCTACCAGTCTTCCGCTCAGAGCTTTAACTATGGTCCCGAATATTTGCTGGACCATGATATCGTTTTGGTTACTGTAAATTATCGCCTTGCCACGTTAGGTAATTTAGGCATTTATAATACACGATATACCAATGATCATTTTCCTTCTATTCTTTCCAATTATTTATTCTTCTATTCTGTCCAAGGATATATAAAATATATAAATATGGATTTCATAGGTTTTATAGCAACAGGCGATTCACTGGCTCCAGGAAATCTAGGTTTGAAAGATCAGGTAATAGCGCTTCGTTGGATTCAAAGGAACATCATTGCTTTCGGAGGAGATCCAAACTCCGTGACCATCAGCGGCTGCAGCGTCGGAGGGCTCAGTACTTTCTTGCACATGTTATCACCAATGTCCAAAAATCTATTCCACAGGGTGATCGATATGAGTGGCTCCCCCTTACTCACGGAACCTTATCCAACCCACCAAAGAGATATCGCAGAAAAACAAGCGAAACTTTTGAATTGTCCCATTAACAGCACCAAAGACATGTTGGCTTGTCTCAGATCAAAGCCTGTAGCCAACTTTACAAAAACTATATCTGAATTTTTTGTTAGTTCATATCTAAGAGAAATTTCTTTCTTATAATTTAGTGGATACTTAGAGGTTTTTAATACTTCTTACATCCCAGGAATGGTACGGAGATCCAATTGTCGTCTGGAAACCCGTCGTAGAACCGGAAGTTCCAGGAATGGAACGATTTCTACCAGCTCAACCCATCGATCTTATTCAACAAGGAAAGTTTTATCAAGTCCCAGCCATATTTGGGGTAACGAAAGATGAACTTGGTGGGGTAGTCGTCAGTAAGTCGCATAGTTGTGAAATTGAATCACAATTATAAAAGAATCGAAGCTCTTCCCTAATTATGGATCGCTTGTTTCTTTTAGTATTTGAAAATACCACCAGAAACAATGGCAACATATACCGAAATATGGACGAAAATTGGTATCACGTAGCACCGATTAGTTTCATATACGAACGTAATACGGCAAGATCGAAAAATATTAGTACAGAATTGCGGAAGTTTTATTTGAATGACGAACCACTCGGTTCGTCTAACAGAAATGGTCTTGCTCATGTATGAACTGCTAAATTACTCCTTTAACAAATTCACCATTGATACTGATAATCAAAGAAATTGTAAAATCAATTTGCAGCTCTATGCGGACAGCGTAATTATATTTTCACAATATCGTGGGGCGAAGTTAATAGCTGAAAACTCCAAAGCTCCGGTGTATCTTTATAAATTTACTTATCAAGGCCGTTATAGCTTTACAATGTGGAACGCTACGACACCCTATGGTAAGTTCACTCGATGATCACACTGTTGAACGATTGATTACACTGTTTTCTTATAATTCTAGGCGTCGAACATCAAGACGATTTGCAATATTTATACTACATAAAGAGTAACTTTCCATATTTTAATAAGACTGCACCTGAGATTCCTATGGTGGAATTGTACACATCTATGTGGTCCAGCTTTGTACAAACTGGCCAACCCATTCCAAATGGTAGGAATATAACGTGGGACAGGTTTGAAAGCGAGAAAAGTAACTACTTGGATATCAACTTGAATCCTACCATGAAGACTGGTTTCTATCCCGATAGGATGCAAGAATGGGAAAAATTATTTCCTCTATCTCCTGCATCATAAAGCAAAGCAACATAGCAATGTGAAGTCCGAATGGTCCTTTTTAAGGCTATTAATTTTGTTTTAAGTGTTTCGAAGCAATTTAATAAACATATAGATCATTATTGATATTGATGATGAAATATCCTTCCCTTCCTATTTGGTAATGCCAAAGATACGAATCTGAAGAATCTTCAATCTGTATGTAATTAGCTGTTTGTCAGAACACAGTTGCAAATATTTATGTCTTTATTTGTTATCGTTTGTTTGGCGCTTATGTTACAAGTTTTGAGTTCATAACGTTTGTAATATCGTTACTTTTTGCAATGATAAATCTGTTATTAAAAAGATAGTCTGATATTTATATATACATATACTATATATATAATATTACTATATATAATATATATAACTATACAATATATGTAATATTACTATATATATTATATATATATACTATAGTATAGCGATACTAAGTTATAATGAATGTGACATGCGCATGTAATTAAAAGGCGAAAATTGGTATTAGTAAATGCACTTATTGTTGGTCGAGGAATATTATGGATATCTTCAACGACAAATGAAGTGCGCCCCTATGTGGGAGTTTACAAATGATGATATTTCCCAGGAAGGCATTTGGAGTTCCCCACTTATTTACCTCGTTGCTCTCGTATAAATTGTTCGCTTTTGCCTACTTGGTTATTCCGGTGCTTGTACGAGCACAGTCTATGTCGGCTAATTGATTTGTTTTCATCAATCTACTACTTCGTCCAAAGAGAAGGAATTTCCGACAAAGAAAAAAAGTAAGCTGCAAGGTCTAAGATGAGAGGCGTTCTGGTATTTCTTGTTTGTGTCACCGGCCTCGCTGTCGCTCAACAGTCGATCGCTGAACAACCGTTGGTCACTGCTCCAATTGGGAAAATTCGTGGGTCTATTTTGACCTCTAGACTCGGAAAAGAAATTTATTCGTTCCGTGGTATAAGATATGGCGAACCACCTGTTGGATCCCAACGTTTCCAGGTAAAAAATCCTTTAACTGGTTGTTATTTTACGTCAGCGTTAACTTATGCGTTATCCTTGTATAAAGAGCGTCGAAACAGTTTCTAAAAGCTTAGTTTGCAAATGTATGAGACTAGGTATTTTCGTTAATGTCACGTACAATTACTCGAAGAATATTTTGACAAGCTTTCTTATTTTAGCGCATTTGCGATATTATGCCACCGAATAATTTTTAACTAGCCGGTATACAAATTATCTCATTTTCATGATACAATTTGCAGAAGTAAAGCTATCAATTTCGCACATCTTAAGAGATTGACAATAAATTGCACAATACCCCTTTCGTTAATTGCATAGTTGATGAAACTATTATCATATACGCGATATATTTTTTATTTCATGTTTTGAAATTACTGTATAGCCTCCAATCCCAGCGAAAGATTGGCAAAACGTTTTCGACGCAACCGAGGAAGGACCCAGTTGCCCCCATGCTAACGGCATACAACAATCAGAAGATTGTCTACGCCTAAACGTGTACACTACCAAAGTAGGCATCACACATCATGCATATAAATATATCATGCGCAGTTAAACATTTGCAACAAGGATACATTCCCAATTCTAGCTACCCTGTAGAAACGAAGATGTATCGAGACCAGTAATGATCTTCATACATCCAGGTGGCTTTAACGGTTTCTCAGGACAAAGTATAAACTTCGGGCCACAGTATCTGTTGGATAAAGATATCGTTTTGGTTACAATTAATTATCGTCTTGGGACGTTAGGTAACTTGAAATAAATCAGAGAAGTAATTGCGGGAGCTTTCTGAAAAGATTTGAAATTAAAGAATGATTAAATTATTACGAAATTGTTATTTATTTCGTAAATATAAAAAGAAATAATTACTAATACAAACCGAATTTATTTTACAATTTGCTATACCCTATTTCGTCTTACAGACCTTGTTTTTGAAAAAGCTCCACAATTAGAACGTACAAAGTTAATTTACTCGCGTTAGGAATTTGCTAAAACAAATTCGAATTATTTCAGGATTCTTGAATACCGGCGACAGTGCAGCACCAGGTAACATGGGTCTAAAGGACCAAGTCGCAGCTTTCCATTGGGTTCAAAGAAACATCGCTGCCTTTGGTGGCAATCCAAACTCTGTCACTCTATGCGGTTATAGCGCAGGAAGTTTCAGTATTATGTTGCATTTGGTGTCTCCAATGTCTCGCAATCTTTTTCACAGAGCTATCGCGATGAGTTCTTCGGCTATAAAACTAAATGTTTATTCCGGAATATCGCAACATGGACAAATGCAGCTAGCTCAAAGACAGGCACGATTATTGGATTGCCCTACTGATTCGACTAGTGCTATGGTGCGCTGTTTCCGCTCAAAACCTGCAGAAAACTTCACAGACACATTACGCGACTTATATGTGCGTTTGATATAACAATATAGACCCAGCATGTAAAAATTTAGGCAACTAGGAACATTAGTGATATTATATTTTTGATAGGATTGGCGTGGAAATCCTATTGTGCTCTGGTCACCAGCTGTGGAACCGACAGTTCCTGGTGTTGAAAGGTTCCTGTCTGAGCAGCCGTACGACGTGATAAAGCAAGGAAGATTCTATCAAGTTCCTTTAATGATGGGAGTTACGGAAGACGAATTTGGCGGTATAGCTGCTTGTGAGTATTTGAATTAAGATATTTCGTATAAATACATGATAAAAATATGAAAATTGAGTATATCCAATTGTTTTATTAAATTTTGCAGTGTATGAAAATGCCACATTAAAAGGTAATTCTCTGTACCCTGAGTTGAACGATAATTGGAATACTCTCGCTCCGATCATATTTATGTACGAACGTAATACATCACGATCGAATTACGTTAGTAGGGAATTACGGAAATTCTATTTCAACGATCAGTCACTTAGCTCGGCTAGCTACAGAAAGCTCGGTGATGTACGTATCAAATTATCTTCGCGCTCTAATTGTAATTTGTTCACCATTGAAATCATAAAAAAATATCAAATCTTTTCCAGATATATGGTGATGCTATAACTAAATTTCCTATGTACCGAGCAATCAAGTTGTTCGCTACGTATTCGAAATTGCCGGTATACTTTTATAAATTTTCGTTCCAAGGACGCTACAGCTTTTATATGTTGAACGCCACGACACCATATGGTAAAACTGTTTACTCTTCATTTGTCTGGAAATTCAATGAGGACCATATTTTAACCGTTTTACATGTCCCTCAGGTGTATGTCATCATGACGATCTGCAGTATCTTTTCTTCATAAAGAGCCGTTTCCCATACTTCAACAGCGACGCACCAGAAATCCCTATGGTGGAAATTTCTACCAGCATATGGTCGAACTTTGTTATAAATGGTGAACCGATCCGTAAACACGATGGTCAACTCAGGAATGTAAGATGGGGTAGATTGGTACCCGAGCATAGCAATTTCCTTGAGCTGAATCTTCATCCATCGATCAGAACTGAGTTCTTTCCTGAAAGAATGCGAGAATGGGAAAGATTGTTCCCTGCACCCTAAATCTCAAATGCGATGAACATTACGCGAGTGCAAAGTCAATGGCTATTATTATTTTTCTCAATCAAATTAGAATGCGTAATTAAAATATGAGAAATATCTTATTTCTTAATAACATTGCTGTATATAATTTAATACAAATTATTCGTACAGAAAGTTTAATGAATTCAAAGCGTTTTAATGACAGAAAATTCACGGCTTTTAGATACATAGATCAAAAATATACGTTTATGTGAACTTCAAATTTTCATTAACAGCCGAGTATTTTTTTTCCTTTCCTTTTTATAATTTGGAAGATACGAATCGTTAAACCTTGTTGCGATAATCTGAACATGACTATTTGTTTGTCGAAGCATACTCGCTATCGTTTGTTTGATTTTTCATGCTATGAGTGTTGAGTTCACAATATTTGTAACATTGATTTTTTGCAACGATACATTTATTATTAGAGAGACAGTGCGACATTTACATAATATAGCGATTACTATAACAAAAACGCATGCAATTAAAAGATAAAAATATTAATAAATACAACATGTTAATCGAGAAATATTATAGTTGGCTCGATTGACTAATAAGGGGTGTCACTGTGTGGAAGTTTATTGAAGATTATATTGCTCAGAAAGGAAACTGGGTTTCCCCACTCACTTTCCTCAAAGCTGTCGTATAAAATGTGCGCATTTGTCAGCCGATTCTACAGTGCTTGCACGAACACCGTTGAAATCGGCTAACCGAGTTGATTTGATCTTATCAATTTGCTTCTTCATCCAAAGAGAAGAAATTTCCGACAAAGAAAAAAAGTAAGCTGCAAGGTCTAAGATGAGAGGCGTTCTGGTATTTCTCGTTTGTGTCACCGGTCTCGCTATCGCTCAACAGTCGAAGACCGCGAAACAACCTTTGGTCACTGCTCCAATCGGGAAAATTCGAGGGTCTATTTTGACTTCTAGACTTGGAAGAGAAATTTATTCGTTCCGTGGTATAAGATATGGCGAACCACCTGTTGGATCCCAACGTTTCCAGGTAAAAAATCCTTTAACTGGTTGTTATTTTACGTCAGCGTTAACTTATGCGTTATCCTTGTATAAAGAGCGTCGAAACAGTTTCTAAACGTATAGTTTGCAAAATGTAAGACATGGAAATCAAGACTAGGTATTTTCATTAATGTCACGTACAATTACTCGAGGAATGTTTTTAACAAGCTTCCTTAGTTAAGCGGATTCGCGACATTATGGCACTGAATCATTTTTAACAAGCCGCCTTATAAATTATCTCATTTTCACGATATAATATACAGAAGTAAAGTTACCAATTTCGCACATCCTAAGAGATTAAACACAAATTGCATAATTGTTAACTATATAGTTGATAACTTTCGTTAATTACATAGTAGATAAAACTGTTATGATATGTGCGTTATATTTCTTATTTCGTGTTTTTAAATTACTGTATAGCCTCCAATTCCAGCGAAAGATTGGCAAAACGTTTTCGACGCAACCGAAGAAGGACCCAGTTGTCCTCAACCTAATGGCACACTAGTATCGGAAGATTGTCTACGCTTAAACGTGTATACTACCAAAGTAGGTAGCGAATTGTACTAAATTAGCGTGCATGGTTAAGTGATTTTGGAATCTTTGCATTAATAGTCCATTTGCAATTCTAGCTACCGTGTAAAAGCGAGAACGTATCGAGACCGGTAATGATCTTCATACATCCAGGGGGCTTTTACAGTTTCTCAGGACAAAGTATAAACTTTGGACCAGAGTATCTGTTGGATAAAGATATTGTTTTGGTTACAATAAATTATCGCCTTGGGGCGTTAGGTAATTTGAAATAAATCAAGGAAGTAATTAAGGAGCTACCTACCAAAGCTATCAATTTACTCGATTCGAATTTTCTTAGGATTAGGAAGTTCCTTAAAAGTAGGAAGCTCCTCAATTAGAATATGATGAGTCAATCTACTCCTATTACTTGGATTAAAGCTTATTGAAAACATAAATTGAAATTATTTCAGGTTTCTTGAATACTGGTGACAGTGCAGCACCAGGTAATATGGGTCTAAAGGACCAAGTCGCAGCTTTCCGTTGGGTTCAAAGAAACATAGCTGCCTTTGGTGGCAATCCAAACTCCGTCACTCTATGCGGTTACAGCGCAGGAAGTTTCAGCATTATGTTGCATTTGGTGTCTCCAATGTCTCGCAATCTTTTTCACAGAGCTATCACGATGAGTTCTTCGGCTATAGTACTAGAAGTCTATTCGGGAATATCGCAACATGGACAAATCCAACTGGTTCAGAAGCAGGCACGACTATTGAATTGTTCCACTGACTCGACCAGCGCTATGGTAGATTGTTTGCGGACGAAACCTGTAGAAAACTTCATAGTCACGTTGGGCTCCTTATTCGTACGTTCCATATAACAATATAAATCTAGTGTATAAAAGTCTTGGCAAGTGTAAATATTAATTATGTTATTTTTTTAACAGGATTGGTACGCAACTCCCATTTTGTTGTGGACACCCGCTGTGGAACCGGAAGTTCCTGGTGTCGAAAGGTTCCTGTCTGAACAGCCGTACGACGTGATAACGCAAAGGAGATTCTATCAGGTTCCTTTAATGATGGGAGTTACAGAAGAAGAATTTGCCGGTATAGTTGCGTGTGAGTATTCGAATTAAGATATTTTGTATAAATATATTATAAAGATATGAAAATTGAGCATATCCAATTGTTTCATTAAATTGCGCAGATTATGAAAATGCAACACTAGAAGGTAATTCTGTGTACCCTGAGTTGAACGATAATTGGAATACTCTCGCTCCAATCGTATTTATGTACGAACGTAATACGTCGCGATCGAATTATATTAGTAGGGAATTACGGAAATTCTATTTTAACGATCAGCCAATTAACTCGGCTAACAGCAAGGAGCTCGGTGATGTACGTATCAAATTCTCTTCGTACTCTAATTGTAATTTGTTTTCCATTGAAATCATAAAAAAATATCAAATCTTTTTCAGATATATTGTGATTCTATAATTACATTCCCTATGTACCGAGCAATCAAGTTATTCGCTACGTATTCGAAATTGCCGGTATACTTTTATAAATTTTCGTTCCAAGGACGATACAGCTTTTATATGTTGAACGCCACGACACCATATGGTAAAACTGTTTACTCTTCGTTTGTCTGGAAACTCAATGAGGACCATATTTTAAACGTTTTACGTGTCCCTCAGGTGTATGTCATCATGACGATCTGCAGTATCTTTTCTTCATAAAAAGCCAGTTCCCATATTTCAACAGCGACGCACCAGAGATTCCTATGGTGGAAATTTCTACTAGCATATGGTCGAATTTCGTTATAAATGGCGAACCGATTCCGAAACACGATAGTCGACTGAGGAATGTAAGGTGGGACAAATTTGTACCCGAGCAAAACAATTTCTTAGAGTTGAATCTTCATCCATCGATCAAAACTGAATTCTTCCCTGAAAGGATGCAAGAATGGGAAAGATTGTTTCCTGAACCATCGGTCCGAAATACAGTGAAACATTAAACCCATAAGTAAGTATTTATTAATATTTTCAAAGAATTGTAAATATTAGCGGATACTTTTAATGCAAGTTACAAGTACAATAAGGTGCGGTGATCCTTTGTTTTCTTTGATGAAATTAGAATATACAGGGTGATTGGCAACTGGTGGTACAAGCGGAAAGGAAGTGATTCTACGTGAAAAAAGAAGTCGAAAATATAGAATAAAAATTTTTCGTTTGAGGCTTTGTTTTCAAGAAAATCGACTTAGAAAGTGTTCATAGAAATTTAATTAGAAGAGCAGAAGTATATGTTCGGCAGAATTCGGCAGAACATCTTCAGCAATTTTTGTAATAATAAACTTTATGATTACTTCATATTATTTCATTATGTATTCCTAATTTTCCGTTACGGCAAAAACAAACTTAAACTGCGATAATATCCATCGAGACAACGATCTACAGTGAGATCCGTTATAACGAGACGTGATAAAGTGCACGCGTACCGAGCGAAAATTCAAAGTCGATTTTCTCGGAAACAAAGCCTCAAACGAAAAATTTGTATTCTATATTTTCAACTTCTTTTTTCGCGTAGAATCACCCCCTTTCCGTTTGTACCACCAGTTACCAACCACCTTGTATAAATAAAACATGAGAAATGTATTACTATTTCCCGATTATTACTTTGCGGGATAATTAAATATAAATAATTTGTACAAAAAGTTTAACGAATTAGAAGCCTTTTAATTATAGAAAATTTGCGGCTTTTAAGTACATAGATTAATAAAATATGTTTATGCGAACTTCTATATTTTTAGATCTGATGGTTGAAGTTTCACCATGGTTTCGCTGAGTCCTAAAACTTTTTACCTTGAGATGGATTCTTTATCCCGTGAGGAAGTTCGATTTCCTAAAATTAATGATATGTAGCAATAAACGATATCATCATTATTTAAGAAATGCTATTTGTAAACAAAAAATTGTGACAAGTTTTTCTTACACGACAATGCGAAAAATATTTACTAGAAATCCCACTAACTCCATTGGACACTGCAAGATGTATCGTTATTTGCGCGCTCTGTTCGGCTGTTTTGGAAAATGTGTTCAGTAAAAAATGTAATCCCCAAGAAGTGGAGGCGAGACACTTTTACAGATTCCAGTGCTTATTAGACCAGGATGAAAACAATTGGTTGCCACGCCAAAACCTTCCAGACGTCGTGCTAATTCTAGTGTATAAACGATGTTTACATATTTGGAAATATAGTATAAATAGCCAAGCAAGGGTGTCATTGGATTTACATTATTTAAATTTAACCTCGCTAAGTAATACAGTTCCGGTGCAACAACGATTATTCGACTTGGTTTCGATCGTTTTAGCAAATCTGCAAAATAATTCTACAAGTAGTATCTTAGGATGAAGAAAGAAATCGTTAAAAAAGAAATTGTTGTATCGATCAAAAAATGTGTGAGTAGGAATGGACTATAGTGATTTGTCCATTTGTCCATAGTCCTTGGGATTATATGGAATATTGTGCGTCCGAGCAAATGTTAAAACTGCTGTTGAGCATCTTGGCCGAAGGATGGATTAGAACATATGTTTAGGTCACAGGACGTAACACTTATATTATTGCGAAATATATATGGATCATAATTTTTATATAATAAAATCATAACATCGTTTTTTAAATAAAGCGTATTTCTTTAAATATTATAATCATATACATTTATAAATACAAAGTATTATTTTGAATTCATAACCTATCTTATTCAAAGAAAGATATATTAAATTATTCAGTGATCATAAAGCTTTAAAATCAGAATAGAATGTGTTCGTGATATTGCAAATTAAAAATAAGGCGTCGTTATTCAATAATAATGTTGTCAAAGATTTTGTTCGATAAGTTTCTCTGTAGGATTAAACGTGTTACCGCTAATCACGTGTATATGTATATTTCAGTTTCGAATTATCAAGAATCAGAAATCAAGACATCGTTCTCACGGAATTATCAAGATCTTTCGAGTCATAGAAACATATATATAAAGTTTTTTTGAACACCACTAATTCCAGACTAGGTAGAAGTAAATAATCAGATTACTCTTCTACATGTGAAAATAAGTCGGAAATGTAGAATAAAATTTATTCACAAGACGGTTTGTTTCCAAAAAAAATAAATTTGCAAATTTATCATATGTGTACATTAGGACAACTCTTAATTAATACTAGAACTACCACACCAGTCAAAATGACTGGTTTGACAACTTTATTTTAAAATTCTTACTTCATGTTATATTTTTTCTCCGCAATGATGCAGTGATTTTTGCAGGGATAGCTAAAGGAATAATATAATAAACTTTAATTTTGTTTTATTCATTTAAAATAAAAGTACAGTCGTTGGAATAAAACCTGATTTCTCATTTTATAAAACAATATTTTACAAGCCTTGAAAATGTGTAAACAATTGGAAGCATCCGAATCGTTGCAAAAATTGAAAAGGATTCCAATGGAATGCTCTGATATCGAGGATAGTGAATTCTCTGAGTATGAAGGAAGTGAACCAGGGGAAAAAGAAATTGAAATTTGTAATGATAACAGCAACAGTGACATTAATGACAAAGCAACTGAGTCCTCAGAAAGTAAGCCAGAGAACATTTTGCCAGAGAACGTTCAAATTCTACTTTCTTAAAAAGTAAGTGGAAAAACTACTTGGCAAATTTTATATCACACTTTTTATTTATTTTCTCGGACGAGAGATTTTTATTTTGTGTTTTCTGCTAATTTTTTTCCATAAGGAATTATCTCCGTGTCATACAATTACAGTATTGTTTTGACAAACGAAATAGATTAAAAGATTTTCTTATCAAAATGCTTATTTACATTTATTACAATTAATGAAATTATAAGAATCTCAAAAAAAGCGCTAATATAGCGATCACGATTCGTTAAATCCGAGGTCATCGTTAATACAATCTTACACAAAATCATTCAAAATACCAATATTGTCTAAGAAAGATAATATATACAGATTCCAGAATGCGCGGTTTATTGTATTACTATTATTTCTTCCGTTTTAATTTCTTTAATTCACTCTGTTGTACTGAAGCTTCGCCAAAGATTTCTTTCACCTTACGTTTACGTTCTTCATCGCTCTTAATCTGTTGTTTTATTTGTAGCTTCGTTAAGAAAACTCTATCTCTTCGTATTTCACGTATAGCACCTTTCATTTCCTTTTTATACTTGTGCAACAATTTTTCTCTTTCAGCTTTCTCCTTGGACATAGTCTTATGTTTCTTACCGTCATATCTGTAAAGAATATACGAAACTTAATAACATTTTTGAATTTATAAAACGGCGTGATTTGAAATTACAAATTCAATTTTTACATACACTGCTTCAATTCGCGGCTCGTATAATCTTAATGGTTTTGGTTTCTTCTTTTGAACCATAATGTATTCTAATTTTTTATTCTTTAGCTTTTCCAAATCTTTTTGTAATTGCATAATATGTTTCTTCACGTTTGGTGGATATTTGTCAAAAGAATTTGATTTAAGTAATTTTAAAATTGGCTCAAATATCGAATACACAGCTTCCAGTTCTTCTAAATGGTTTTTAAATTCGCGCAATAAATTTACAGCTATTAATAAGGCTCTTATTCTGAAATCATCATCTATGGGGCCATCTATTAGATCGGATGCTTTCATATAAATACTACTTGGATTAATATCAAACTTAGCATGATCTTCATCAAGTATTAATAAATTTCTCGAGTTTCCGATTGTTTTAAAGGGCGGTATTATTTTTATTCCTTGTATTAAATGTGTAGGCGTGGATACGTAAACTATTCCGCGCAAGAAATTTATCACAGATGGAGCAAATCGCTTACTTAATACTGTATACTGTGAATGTGAATGAAATATTAATATAGGGTTTGCATTTCCACATAATATGTTCGATTATAAAAATATAACAGTAGTAGTAACAATTACCTCTAATATAAGAGTACATATAAAAAGACCCTTTGAAATATCTATTTTATTTTTAATATGACATCTAAATAGTATTTCTGACATAAATATTGCACAGGGAGTAATTACAGGATGTCTGAAATCGGACGTTGGAAATATCAAAGAAACCAATTTAAAGAAAATAAGCTGAAAAAAAGATATTTATAAGAAGATTATAATTAATACTCTTGAAAATATATTTTTAATATAGTTATATGTTAAACATACTGTATCTAGGCCAGGGTATCTCTTCTTATTTTTCTCAAAGTCATTGTGCTTTTCTTTGATTATTCTTTGTATAACAGATTTGGCATTCTGTGAATTTAGATGAGCAAGATCGTATAAAAAAGGAGATAATCTGAAATAAGTATGTGTAATATAATATAGATATAATACAAGTAATTAAATTTTATTAGAAAGTTATATATTACCTATCCATAATTTGGAAACCTTTAACTATACTTTCAACATCATTTCCTATAACATGATCATTTACATGTTGTAATAAAAACAAAAATAAATTTGATAACTTTTCTTTATCTGTATTATTCAGTGACCAATGATTACACTTAATTATACGATCTACGATAATTGATTGGTAATCAGCATTATAATTTTGAAAATATTCTTGTAACTCTTCAAAACTTTCTGGTACTTTATAAGTGTAAGGTAATTCCTTCCTTGCACTTTCCATGATATTTTTCATTTTTAAAAGATCATCTCTAATTTCTTGCTCTCTAGTCTCATTATCCAACTTCAGAACACTAGTTTTTGATTTCCCTTTTGAACCAATTATCATACTGCTTTTGTTTAACTCTTTTTCTTCTTCGCTAGAAGATTCTGATTCTTTCAAATCCGATAAGTTATCTTCTTCAGAACTTTCAGATTCTGAAATTTCATCGCTACAACTTTCAGCTAATTCACTTTTGACAGAATTCTTTTTCTCTATTTTCCTTTCTTTCTTAATAAGGTCACTCATTGCAGTAGTATTTAATTGTTTATCTCCCTGAATATTTATACTGTCTTCATTATTTGAACCTTCTTGTATATCTTTAATTGAATTTTCTCCATCATCATCTGCTGGGATTTGGTCATTTATAGTTTCTAGCATAAAACCATCATCAAGATCATCTGCAGATTTGTGTTTAATCTCATTACTTATATTATTTACAAGTCCTTTCATTCTTGCCAACCGATCTGCTTCTAAAGCTTCCAGTTTCTCCTTTTCCTCTTTTACAATCTCTTCTTCAGATTTTAATTTATCTGATGGTGTACCTTTAGCCTCAAATTTCAATTTACGTACTGCAATATCGTAATCATCAGCCTTTGTCTCTGCAGTTTCTTCTTTAACACTCTTATTAGTCGCTGAAACAATTGGAAGAAGATCCCTCCACTCAGAATCAAGTTTTTCTGTTAAATCTATAGTTTGTTCACGTATTTTCTGTTTCTCAGCTTTGCGTTTTTTTGATTCAGCTATAAGCTCATCTATAAGATCTTTTCTAGATTTTTCAGATCCTGATTTGGATAAAATTCCACCACCAAAGTGAGCTTCACCAACAAACTTATTATCCAGTTTACCAGTTCTACTCTCATCATCACTATATTCATCATCACTTTTTGGGTCATCAAATTTTTCAATTTCCTCTAAAGTTTGACCCCTATGTGTTAATACTTCATCATCATTCAAGTTATAAATATTCTTTTTTTTATGAGCTCTTATACGTTCTGCTGCAAATCTGGCCAATGCTTTATCTTCTTCGCTCAGGGATAAATTCTTTTCACCTATACGCTTGTCTAAAAATAAATTATCCTTATTTTTTAATTTGTATTCTTGTAGAAGCGTCTGTTTTCGCTTCTTGATTGCTTTAGCACGTGATACACCTGGGAGACCATCATCCGTCTTGCTCTTTCTACCCAACACATTTTGTTTGTTCTTATTTACATGCACTTCGAATGGATTCAAAGATTTTTTCTTTTGTTGATTACGTATTTGTTGGGAAACTTCCGATAATAATTTCTTCTTTGCTTTAACCATTTTTATTTCTTGCTTTTAACGTATGTATTTTCAAAAAATTTTAATTTAATTTTAAGAAATTTTAATTTATATGATAATTATTATTTTGTAATAATTTATATTATTGCGAAATATATATGGATCATAATTAACATCGTTTTCTAAATAAAGCGTATTTCTTTAAATATTATAATCATATACATTTATAAATACAAAGTACAATTTTGAATTCATAACCTATCTTATTCAAAGAAAGATATATTAAATTATTCAGTGATCATAAAGCTTTAAAATCAAAATACAGTGTGTTCGTGGTATTGCAAATTAAAATAAGGCGTCGTTGTTCAATAACAATGTCGTGAAAAACTTTGTTCGATAAGTTTCTCTTTAGAATTAAACGCGTTACCACTACTCACGTGTATATGTATATTTTAGTTTGGAACTATCAGGAAACGGAAATCAAGACATCATTCTCACGAAATTGTCAAGATCTTTTGAGTCATAGAAACACGTATGTAAAATTTTATTAATCACATTACGTTTCAAATCAATGTAAAAGTAATATCATAATGATACAGTAAAGAAGAAAATAGGTAAAAATGCCAATAATTCGGCAAAAATATTAATATATCTATATATATCTATTTGCATTTATTTTATAAGTAGTAGGCGAATATTTTAAATAGATATTGAATAAAGATATATTAAATGCTATATGTATTTAATGATTATACCGTACTTTATTTGTAAATTTCATATTTAAGAAATAATTTCCCGTAACTTATCTTCTATTATATAACTTATATTTTTATTTTATATTATTTTGAATTTTCGAAAAACAGCAACTAATAGAATTTGTTAATTATAACGCCATCATTTGATAACACGTTCTCAATTATATAATACATATATTTTTATTGTTTAAACAATATAAGATTATAAACTAGTTATAATTATATACTTTTTCAGTTAACGGAAGTATTTTAATGTAAATATATTTGTATGTTACTAAATAGTGTATTTTACTAATCTGTTTTGGGTACTTTAACCTAACCTAAACATAGTATTCAATGGAAGCGTAACAAGTGATTTAAATAAATTTCATTTGAAAAATATAAGTTTAAGTGACTTAACAACGCCTTCAGACACATTTATAAACATGATACAAAGATACAGAAATGCAGTATGTATTTTTGGGAAGTATATGCAGGTAATTTCAAACTTTATTAATGATATAATTTTATCAATTTAAAATGTCAGTTTTTTATAATGATTGTTTAACTGTAAAACATATTTTACTGGTTTTTAGAATAATCTACCAGTAATGTTAGGTCCTATTAATTATCTAGTTCCTAATGACAGTTCTCAGCAAGTCAGAAATATAAAGAAACATTTTAATCAAAAGTATCGCAAAGAAAGGGGAAAGAAAGTCATTAAAATAAAATTACCTAAATTTGATGATGATGATGATAATACTAACAGTAAGCTAAGAACAAAGTTGAAAGAAGCTGGAATTCTACCACAAAAAGAGTGGTCTGAAAGACCAGTTTTTATTAGCTGTACACCTACAATATTTGAAAGTTACATTGCTCCAGAAGGTGATGGAAAATTTTCTCCCATTAGCACTACGGTACATAATATATTTATTTATAGCATAATATAATTAATAAAGATTGAATTAGAAATAGAAATAGAAGATTGAATTGACAATATATTCAAAATATTTTTATATGTAATGTCTAGGGTGCGAAACAAAAGTTTGAATTTATACAAAAAAAGAGTAAATCTTTTATGGACCTTAGAAAAATTAAGTCATATGAGGACAACTATTCATCTGATACATTTAGAGAAAACCTATTAAATATTTATAAAAAAGCACACGAAGCTTTATGTCGGTAAGAAATGTTCATTGAAATTTATTTGGAATACATTACTTCAAAGCTGATCACATCATATATTTATGCTAATGATAGTTTAGATTAAGTTATAAATTTATTGTATTTACAGTAAAGATCAAGATGAAATACTACAATATGTTACAGAAACTGCATATCCTGTATGTCTCGATATATTTAAATTTAATGTTGCTTTCTTCATATAATGGTGTGAATATACTGATAGATATTATTTTATTTTAGTTACTGATACATAATGTTGAGAACAAAACAATTGTATGGAAATTTTTGGAATCTTTGGAGCCAGCACGTATCGTACATGCTAGAGTAACAAATCTGATTACAAAGAGCAATTTATTTGCACAAGTCACTATTCGTTTTCATACTCAACAGGTTTAACAGTAGATCTTAATATTGTATATATGTATGGGATATGTATAATATTTAGATTATTACATGAAAAATTAATCTTTTAGCTTCTCTGCATTTATGATCGATTTGGACGAGTGTTATTAGGTAGTGAGACAGTGAGGAAAGATGTTTTGGATTATATAGTATTTGAGAAACATATATCCAATGTATATGGTACTTGGCGCATACACGGGAAAATTATACCAAATTGGCTAACACCGAAAGAAATATCGACATCTACTTACATCTTGCCAAAGAAAAAGGAAGAATCCTCATCATCTGATAGCGCTGTTGAATCGGTTGCTCAAGTGGTACCGCCAGAAACTGTAGGTGAACAGCATACTGATGCAAAACCATAATAATTGTATTTCATGTACAAATTCCAGTTATTAATTGATGAATAAAATACTTTTAAAACAAAATATTGTTTGATGCAAATATGAAGATTACAAACTTTTCAATAATATATCTCTAAATTTTTATTAATTTTTACAACTTTTTACAATAATTTTCACAATTTTCTTAGGATATTTTCTTAATTTTGCAATAAAATATTATATTTTCAAACAAAAGAATTACGAATGATATTAGAAGCCCACCGATGAAGATCATTAATGTTAAATACACTTGTTCTAAGATAATTGGTTCTGTCACATTTAGTGTCTCTTTTTCAACGTTCTTTGACTCTATCCAGCGATGTTTCAATAGTTTGATAAAGCCAACTTCATATAATTTCAACATTCTATATAGTAAAAATAATCAAATTATTCTATTTCTTTGTGAACCAAATAAATTTGTACAATATTATGAAGAATATACATATATAAATATTAATGTAAAGTTAAAATATTTACCCGATATCAATAGACCTTCTATGTGTAAAAGTCTTCGAAATTCCGGGAACTATCCATGAATAAAGTAAAGGAATTCCTACGGGATTCAATCGACAGAAGTACATTCCTCTAGCTTTTTTTAAATCTTCACTTTCGAATATTGTGTATGGCTTATTAGATGTACATATTTTTGTATACATCTCCTCAATTGTATCCATAACAATATATCGTTTCATGTCAAGAACTTTTTTGTATACAGGCGATGTTCCTCGCTAAACTCAAGTAATAAAATAATCATATTTAAATAAAACAGCTAAGCATAATCTACATCTTTACATTACATTTTATATTGTAATTACAATTTCTATTATAGAAACTCGATTCATGAGTTGTTTATGGTATTTTTATGATATATGTTTCTCAAAATTTGCGTGAAATTATGTCTAAATAAGATACCTGATACCTGAAGATATTTAATATATACTCACTTATTTTCTTATTTCCCTAAATTTCTGATGATTTATAGTGATTGGAATTGAGAGACTTATAACAAAAACGGCCTTTGTTATATTTTTCAACTTCTCAAATAATTATACATCCTATATAATGGTCAGAAACTTATGAATGACTTACGCCTTGATTTATTCAATAAAAATTAAACAATTTTATATAAATAATCCTTGTCATGGTTGCACAACTCAATGACTTAAATAGAATCCTACTGTGATCTAATTACAGATAATTTACAGTAATTATATAATACGATAAATATTTTGTTTAAAAGAACTGAAACGTATTGGTCAGAAATTCGTATTCTTTCGTTTTCCTAGAAGAAAACAAACATGGGCAAGGATCGTTTTTGTTATGAGCTCTTGACTCAGGAAGAATTACGTTTTCGTACCTCGATAATAAGATTTGGTATAGAACCATTTAAAGTTAAAATTTTGTACGAAGTATTATCCAAAAGAGATTCTATATCGTTGAAAGGAGGTGTGAAGGTAGTTTGCGTCATATAGCCTATTAAAAGGGCACTGAAAGCGGTTCTGATCAAACAAGAAAATAAACCCAACCATAATTCTATTATCCTTGAGCTTCTGGTCGAAGAAGATGGAAAGAAGCCTGTAAAAAATTAGAGCTTTCATTCGTAATAAATTAATTGTCTAGTGAAAAGCTGTAGTAATAAATGCAAAAAAATTTAAGATGGTAAAAAAGTGAGGACAATATTTTTTAAAGAAAGGCGTTAAAGTTTGTGTATTGATGAATTGTTTTCTATTCAATTTTTACACAGACTCAACTGTACACAAGTGTACATTGATCCAGTTTTTAAAAGAAGACTTCAGTTTCGAAAGAGATAATTTTACTTTTCTTTAATTTTCTTTTTTTGAGTTTCTTTCGCTTTGTTATTGTGACAATGTAAATTATTATTAATTATAGCTGTTAATAGTTATTACTATGTTAACACGTTGACTGCCACGCGTGTTTTCAAAGAAATCTCCGTCAGGCCACGCGTGCAGCAGTACCAAGCGTTCTCTGCTAGGTGCTCTCATCGATATTTTAGTAATGCGGTCGCACATGTGGTGGTCTCAAGAATGATCTCCCGTTTCGTTCGTTCGCAACATTAAAGCCACTAGCTGTTGTTGAATATAATGACGGAAAGTGTGGTATAAATTATTCCGACCAAATGGTTTTTTATGCCACCACAATTAGAAAAGGAATCAAATGGTACAGAAAACTTGGCATTCAACTCCTTCTGGGAATTTCTGCTGTAAACGCTTTGACGGTTTATAAAATTGCAACAAGGATGAATATAAATATTAGAATATTTAGACAATTATTAGTTGCAAAATTATTAGGATTGTCTGAAAATACAAAAAATCCTTGTCTTCGACGGAGTCAGAATAATATCGCCGTTCGGAAAAATGATTCCGGAAGAAGCATTAGACGCGCATGCAAACTATGTTATGCGAATAAAAGACGTCGAATAGACCGAACAAAGGCACAAAAGAATTTGAAGAAAACAACAACTTATTGTCCAAATTGTCGCCAACAACTTCAGTTATATATAGAATGCTTTAAAGCTTTATATTCTAAATAATTTTTTAATAAACCATTTTCGTATTACTTTTATAACAATTCAACCGTTTTATTATTATGGAATATCTTTTCAAATACCTACGACGATCCCTCGCAAGTAGTCAAATAAGCGACACTCGAATACGGGTATCGTGGCAGTCAACGTGTTAATAACGCGTATTGTACGGTGTAGGTAGTAATAACAATCGTGCCTTGTGTAAATAAAAATTTGTAATCGCAAAAAGATTTTCGTGAAGAAGAATTTTAAGCAGATTAAGTTTATATTTTATGTGCCATAATTTTCGCTAATGTATTTTTTCTTACTTTGTCCGCAGATCATGCCAAAGTTATAGAAAAAATGATCCTTCAAGTCAGTCTGCAACTTCTTAAGCATGATTCTCGTCTCGACCTTGTGAGAAAGATAGCTGCACATGCTCAATAATAAGTATGTTATCAGAACTGCGTGCCAAACTCTTTTGGAGAATAATTTCACCATCCAAGTAGGTACGTGTTTTACTTCTCGTTCAATATATAGCCGATATCTGTAAGTAAATTATGATACTGTACATATTTGAAGACTATACGGAAAAAGCATGATACTTATTGATTTTCTGGTTTTAAGTTTTAATATCATCTGATGGTTAAAAGAATATTTCTACCTATCAATGGCTAACATTACGTTAATGTATCATTTCATTATTCTTTTTTATACTATTTTTCTTATGCCCTCTTTATGTCTATTGCTTTTATTTAACGGGCGAATGTGACTTACGATTGGTTGAAAAAATAAACGTACAGAAAAAAGAAGGACATATTACGATTATATATACTATGTTTAAAAATAAATGAAAAATCCAAGAAACTTCGTATAAGACCAGAATGGCTGATATTGTGATAATCAATATCCTAAAAACATTGAAAAATATATAGGTAGCGAGAGCATATGCATAATCGCTGAATTAATTTTAAACTTACTTTCCTATAAAAGACAGACGGCGTGGCTTATTATTATCTTTTTAATAAGATGATAATTTATGATTCTTCGATGCTTATTCAAAATAGTAACATGAATTTATTTGCAATGAATTGCTAACAGATAAAAAAGATTGAGAGTAAAGTTTGTGTCTATACAATTTGTTTTTATAATTCATGTTTATAATATCCATAATTAACATCAACATCATTCTTTTTACTATAAAATACTCTTACTCGGCTTTCCATAAAGGCATCGTCATCTGGGTAATAGTCAATCTCTTGGGATGAGCTTCCATCCTCGGTATTACATCTGTTTTATTATCTGCAATATACTTTAATAAACCAGTTCTAAACATGCCATCAAGATCTGACGCCCCTGTACTCTTCTCGTCCGTCAGAATCGGTTTTATTCTAAAAAGTTTGAATTTCCCAAAAATCTGTGTCTTTGTTGGTTTAATATCTAATGTCAAATTCATTAAATAAGAGAAATAGAGAGTTTGGCATTACGTGAAATTTAAATATTCGGACAAAATATTCCAGATCTCGCCTATAATTCCGGTGATTCGTGTTCCATTACCTACGCTATTGATAAGGTTCTTCTCCTAAAGAAACATCATAAAATATGGTATAAATGATAGTAATTCGAATAATGCCCGACTCTATGGTTGAGTAAGTTCAACATTTTATGGATTCTTAACAGAAATTCTTCATTCATTTAAAGACATCTTTAAATAGAAGCGCAAACATTAAAATAAAATTTCTGTAATAAAATTAATATAATAAAATATATATTACATAATATTATGTTAATATATAATATAACAATATAAATATGTAAGAAAATTTTATTTTGTCGTTTGGTATAAATTTGGTACAAATCATGCTTCAACAGGTATAATAGAATTGAATTAAAATAAAATTTATAATGATCCTGTTATCGCATAATTCTGTATAATTTGTTCAGAGAATTCAGTGAAATGACAATGCTTTCTGATCTCCATGATTCGATTGCTGTTTGTGATCTTCCAGCAGAAATTTATATAAAATGAGTCAGAAAAAAGCAGCTTCAACTTTACAATTATGATTATTATCAGCCTTATAATACTCCTTCAGAAAACGGGAAACATTATTTTTACCTCGTAATAAGAGAACCTAACGATCCTCCCTTGGAAATCGTATATTTCCTCTCCTCGACTTTGGCTCAGCACTTCGTTGTTTACAGCTGCGAAAGCTGGGATACCGAAAATCGGAACAAAATCCTGTAGTTTCTTGTCCCATATCACACCGTTCACTGATCGAACAGGTCTAAGTAATTGGTGAACCATCACGAGTAGTAGTATCTTTCTCATGAAGAAAATGTTTCTTGGACTGTATTGCTTGAAGAACGACAATGGTAACGTTTGCTCTTGCTTTAACGACGTTTGTTTCAACCACAATCGCTAGCAGGAGGTTTCATTATACATATTGATGTTGCTCGATATTTTCGTTTTAATGCGATATGATTATCTTCTAATCGATCAAATCATTTATTTTCTGCTGTTTTATTTGGTGGCTAGTCGTAAGGTCGATTTTAATCAATGTAATCATTTTAAAAAGTTCCGTCTCTCGTCTTTTCTTCTATCTATTCTGCTTTTCGAGTGTAGTCTAATTCATTTAGACTACAGGATGTACAAGAAATCACTTAGAATACTATTTCGAGATATTTGAGATTTATCGTTAGATAGTTGAAACTATCCTTCATTTATATAGCTGGCTATATAATCAAGCTGATATCGTATAAATTTCATTTTTAATATTAGAATAGAGTAAGAAGGAAGAAGTTTTACACACATTGAGAGACATTATGTTGTAGTTGTGTTGTGACACGTGAAGTAATTATATATGCAATATTTTATTGAAAGTTTTAATTGGATATAAATAAAATAGATATAGGAGCTTGTTCATATCTATTGGATAGAAAAGAAATATGAAAAAATTTATAGTTTAAATGCAAAATTTTAATTTTACGTAAGTAAATTCTTGGCTTTCTGTAAATTAGCTATCTATAGATATTGTTCAATTCAATTGAATTTAGAATAAGGAAAAATAAAAGAAACTTTCGATTAAATGTTAAATTAAATTCGAAGGATGAACAAATTTTTTTTACTAAATTTATTATCAAATTTTAAAATATTCTATTCAATATTACGTAATATTACAGAAATTATTCTTTTACTTTTCCAGTCATTCGATAGTTTATCTTCCTTTTTTCATGCAAGTTTTCCCATTTACTATACATGATTTCAAAGTTCTATAACAAATTTAAATAATCTTTCCAATAATCCACATAATTACGCGTTATTATCTACACTGTTAAGATTGAACATAACGATTAAAATTAATCGCGTGTCACATATCAAGCTGCCATTTCAATAAAATAGTTCCAGCTAATATTGCTAACGAAACGTCACGGTAAATTGCTCTAACATTTGCTTCGGTAAATGTTATCGTGTCTCACGATCTCGCGTTTCTGCAACACAGTCGATGCTAAACGCTACGATTTCATACTGATAAATCGTTGTAACATGAAAACATACCTACGATTTAGGTCAGTGATAGAAATGCATTTAGTAATGTAGATCGACTTCATAATACGAAATTTTATTCATTGCCAGGTTAATGGAAAAGAAATCGTATAAAATGGGACTTCTTTTCTGTTACTGAGATTTCCACTTGGAGTTTCTGCAATTTAGAACGAAACGCTACATATAGACGTTGAGAGACAGCTCAGACGGATGTATTTAGTGGTAACTTGAAAATTATAAATACGCCAAGTTGGTGGGTCACATTTAGGACTTAGATGTGCATGTGTAAATCTAGCGTGGTCAATATTAAGACTGTTCAATATTAGGTAAATATTCACAAAATTTCATTTTATTATCGAAAACGGTCTACACAGAAGTACGCAATTTCTCCAACACTATTTATATTTAATAAAGTGCGAAGGACCGGGACTTTCTTTTCAAGTAACCCAGACTTAACCGAAACTCATTTCTGATTAGCTTAAAATTACTATGAAAATGCGAAATAAACCTTTTTTGATGATAAGTCTTTAATAGACCTTTATACTACTCAGGATGATGACCATGACAACATATTAAAAAGTTATGAAAATCAGAAGTGGTTCCCTTTTTGTGAATATTTACTCAATATCGTTTGTTATTTATTTTAATTAGGAAAAAAGAAACGAGGGTGAAAAATGTTGTATTACCATATCTCATTTATTATCATTTATCATAGCTACAACAGTAATTACGTAAGCTCCTTTCTACAAAAGAATATTAGATTTTCTAATGAAAGTATTATGAGGGAAAGAACAATACCAATAAAAAGCATCTCAAAAATTAGATAAACTTGATTTATGTCGATCCTTTTGAAAGGACTCCTTTCTATATTGTTTCTGCGATAGTTCATCCAGCGATCTTTTAAGATATCTATTAGGCCAACTTCGTGTAATTTTATTATTCTGAAAACCATAATTCGATTAAGAAAAGTAAGAAAAATAGCACGAAAATGTGTCCCCTTTCAAACCATTCAACTTTGACCCGCGATATTTATCACTTGTATACGTATATTGCAACACTTATCACGAAACTTTTTGAATTTTGAAATCGAAAACTATTATCGTGATTATAATAGTGGAATTTGAAACGAGTTTGTATAGAAATTACATGACATTTATTGGGAACGTACACTTTGTAAAAAACTAGTATAGAAAATTAGTATTAGCAATGTAATGCAATTTAAAGATTTTGCGGTCTTGATAAATATTCGGAATTATTAATATAGTGAATTGACTGTTCATAAACTTTGGTGATTTTTACCAAACATTTGTTTTCCATAAATATCTTGTAATTTCTACATATGTACAGTTTTAAATTCGTTTGACGTTTTATCAATGCAGTCACCACGTTGTCGTGTCTTATTACGATGTTACAGTTAATAAATTTTTAGCATTGTTCGATTACTTTCGTGAGTCACTGTATAATATATTTTCATTTTCTAAATTTCGATATTCAAAATTAAACAATTTTTTAGAGGTAATTATTTAATTTGTCAGAAGTATATTTACGATGTGTCGATGGAACGTTTGTACGGAAAACGTTTTGGTACACCAAATCCAATCCAAGTTTGAAAATAATTTTTTCCCACTGGTACGATCGGACAGAAATCTTTGCTTCTTGAATATGCTTTGTTTTCGTTCTCCAAAGTGGCGATTAATTTTTTGCCAGAACAAACTTCCTTGTATATGAAACTTAAATTTTTCTCAAAGAAGATACGTTCCGATAATTTGTAATTGTCGTACATTGGCAAATGAATGGCATTCTGAAAGTACATTGTCGAGTCAACATTAAATAACTGTATAGGGGACGAACTGTTGAAATTTATATTTTTGAAAACCACCTCTTTTTTCCTTTTTATTTCTTATTTAATACTTTATTTCTTATTTCTTAATATTAATAATTTGATAATAATAAATAAAATTAATAATTTCTTATTTAATACTTTTGGAAAACACAGATAAAATCATTGAACAAACAGCATAACGAAATAAAAAAATTGGATTTATACAGAGCATTGTAGGAATTTGAAGTCTGCCCTAATACCTTTACGAATTCGTAGATTATAGATCCTTCGAAAATTAGAACGTTGTATTTCGATTGCTTCAACAACGTGTCAAAATCGACAAACGGTGGTGTCATAGACCGATTTGTCATTCGATAAATAAGACTAGAGCTGAAAATCAGCAGCATCAACCAAGCGAATAAAAATTTCGATGTGGATAATATCTTGCTCTGATCACAAAAACCTCGCGGAAGATATCCTGAAAATATTAAACACAACGAAATTCTTCTGAAAATAAATCTCGTGTTTCTAGCTATTTCATAGAATAATCGATTTACAATATTGAAGAATAAATTTAGAATAATTCTACTTTTATAATTGAACTCCAGTAAGTTTTATTTCATTTAGAAATAGTGCGATAAATAGCTAGTATAGTAGCTAAAATAATAGAATTTATAGAAATTAATAAACTTTTGGAATTGTCAAATTAAGAGAATAATAATAGAATAAGAAATAATGAAACCTTGACAGCACATTATGGAATATGTGTAAAAGATATGGTCGGCGAAATTGAAGTATCCACTCCTTGACTTTGATTGTTTACTTCTTTTGCGATTTTTGCGTGATCCATATTGAAAAATGTAACCAGCGACAGCAAATATCAGGATTAGAAAAATGTGAGTGCACAGAGTTTCGCGTGTAAACATGCTCAACAGCCACCTGTTGTCGTATTCGTATTTTGGCTTTATATACAATCGGTACCTGTTTAACGTGTGTCAGTCAAATAATTCATAATAAATTATTTAACAAATGTTACCAAACTAACGTGACTAACGTAAATAATAAACATGATAAATTTAATCTTGAATTGGTATCACTGCATCATAGATGACCACATATCTACGTTGTCTATATAGCATTACAACTTTAAGTATGCATTAATGATGTAAAAAATTGTAATTGATCTTTATTTCTTTTTTTAAAGTCAAATAATTTAAAGAAATATCCATTCAGAGATTAATAGAATTTTTTTAAAGTCAAATAATTTAAAGAAATATCTATTCAGAGGTTAATAGAATCGTTTAATGTAATTGTTAAAAATGACAACGTGAGTTCGCGCTCACCATCCATATGCAAATGCGCTAGTTACAATAAATAGTAACTAGAAGATAGTTCCAAATATAATCGATAGGTTTAAGATATTCTTTTGTTTTTATCCCTAGCCCATGTAAGAAAGTACAATATAGTTTTTCGGCTTAGAACGGTGTGATAGATTTATCCACAGAATAAAATAATAACTATTGTGATTCTACCTCTAAATACAGAAATAACAACAATAATTTTTAATAATAAAAATAATTTTCAACTAAAAATTTATTTAAAAAGAGATTTCCTACTTGGTATTCCAAACGGGTACTGTATAGTCGAATAGATTCGTGCGGAGAGCATAATATCCTGTTCGCAAAATCACTTGCGTTTCATTTCGATCGAGCAACCCCATTACACCGCTGTAACTTCCGTTTTCCAAGCGTTCTCCGAAGTGATGTTCTCCGTATTTCACTGGTATCAACCTAATCCAATAACTCGATGCTTTTTACCTTAAATGCTCGTTTTAGTATTTAAAAAACTTATATTATCAATTTAAACACCAAATTATCCAGCACTCGTACAAAATGCTGTACTTAGGATATACTTGATACAAGATAATATAGATAATCATCAAATATACAAGAGTAATTGATTTTTCTAGCAATATTATACTAACTTTTTATGGTTTGTGTTTCGATAATTAAAATGTTTAAAAATTTCCTATTAATTCTTATTTGTGGAAATTCCCGAATAATGTTGTAGATGTACAGCCTTGAGAAAGTAGGATAGAATGGAATATTCAATTTTGCATTTTGTTAATAGAGAATCGGATGTTTTAATTGAACCTTAGATTATAAGAAAATAAGACTTTTTGTTAATTTAATTTAGTAGAGAGATTTTCTAGAAGTATTGAAATATTTCCTTAATCATAGGATAAGGTAAAATGGAACGCCCGCTTAAAGCCATGACTAAAGGTATAAAATTTGTATTTTTGTAAAAATTGCAAATATAAGTTCTATATGTATAATTAAATATGACATAATATTACAAACAACATTTAGTGCAGATAAACACTTTTAACTTAGTATAGGCATTACAATAGGTGTTCCGTTTTACTCTATATTAGTGAGTTCTATTTTGTCCTGCATGAAATAATTTAAGAAACATATAATATTTATATTTCAGTGTGAAATAAAAATATCGAGAAAATATCGGAAAACCTGAACATGCTTAAATAAAAATCCGATGACACTAATAATCTTTCTTGTTATTATTATACAAATATTCATATTAGCAAGACATTTGATCAATTTTGTAAGTCACTAAATATTCTAACTAAAACAATGAATAGTTGAATTTTTAATTTAAACACAATCTCAAATTACTTTTTCTATGTCTACTAGTTTTTAGAAATTGTTAACAAAACTTCTGAAATCTTCCTTCTTAACGTAAAAAATAATTTATACGTGATATGAAAAACGTACGTGAAATTGAGATGATATGCGAGCAGGTTCCATATATCGCCACAGATTCCAGTCACCTTCGTGTCGTTCTCATAAAACATAACTAAATCCTGTTCCTAAAGTATAACGATGAAGTATTCTTTGAGTCTCGCGGAACAACGCCTCGAATTTACGGGCAATTCATATGCTTATAAGGGATCTGTTTAAAACCTCGTAGTAAGAAGCTCTCAGAACTTTTCCACTGATATCTTTCATATGTAAATCTTGCCTCGTGGAAATCGTTTGTCTTCGGAAATCGCGGAATCTTGAATCATTGTACAGTTGAACGAAATCTTGTTGGTTCTTGTCCCAAATTATACTTTTCTCCATTTGACATTTTACACGGCAATAACGAAGGATTATTATGAATAGGGTTACAAGCATCTTTGATGTGTTTGCTTTTGCAACGCACATCGTGAATATCCATTAACCCGTTAGTTTCCGGTATGTACTGCGATTGTCCATCAGCGAAATATTACTGTTATAACGTAGAAGGGGGACCTTTCTACATTATGATCTTTTTACTAAGATAACGCGTCGAGAAGATACACGTTAAAAAATAATGCTTTTACGAATATTGATTGATTTTGATTTTTATCTCTGAAATTTGCAATAATGGTCGTAATTCAGGTCGAATCACCTGCAATTGTGTCACTGTAATTTCTTTTTGAATTCTTTTAAATATGTGGTCTTTTTTTAGATACAATAAAATACTTCGAAATTACTAATTTATCGATTTATGCTATAAAGTAATAGAAAATAATCTGAAAAATCATTATTTGCTATTTATTTTATTTAGAGAATTTTTTGTAAAGTATTTGCGAATTGTGTAATTATTTCTGACAATTAAGTACGTTAATAATGCTCATTTTAGTAAATAATATAAGTCATTTATTTTTTCACGCAAAAGACTTATATTAAGTTAAGAGAAAAGAATTGAAATTGTTTAGGAAGAGGAAGTCAATAAATACGATACGTACATATTTTAACATTTATTCAGGGAACATGTTGCTGCGGATTGAAAATAGATCGGGATCGAGGTGTGACAAGAGGGAAAAATGAAGTGATATCGCTTTCATACAAAAAACATGGATCGTATATATGTATACCGTACTTGATCGTGTGTATGTGTATATATATAGATATATATACATATATAAAGATCAAAGATTAAATATATAAAGATCTTACATTTATGATCCTTCTTCAAAACGATTGATATAAATTAACTTAAATCTAACGGATAACGAGCCCTCGATGCGGACGTCAGGATTACCATACAATTAATAATAATAATTAATAATAATACAAAGACCGATTCGTAGGCTCGTCATCTCTGAAAAAGAGTTCCGTTTTAACATAATACCTTATTAAATCGTTACTCTAATCATCTCGTTTAAATCGATTTTAAACATTTGACAGCTTCATCTCGGCTGACAAAACATCCCCCTTTGACTCTCCTCTCCTAATAGAAAATTATAAAAAGTATAATACAATCTTGTTTAAACACTCTCACTCTAGACTTCCATAACCTACAATTCGCTTGCTTACGATTCTAACTGTATAATTCACGCTATATCGCAACGAGTCAGGCGTTAATTCGTTTTATTATTATTCGAGTTTCACTAGAGACTAGTTTCGAACCGTTTATGAATACAGTTTGTAACGCCTGCTCCATATAATCGTAGATTCTACGCTCTATACATGAATAATATGATCCTGTATAATTTACACGTTAATAATGTTGACAACTTTTCAATAATTTCTTGGAAATTTCTGAGCTTTTGTAAGTTCTTACTATCAGTGCAATCATCAATATATTTGTCTTGAGTATCGTTTAACTGAATAGACTCTATAAAGAATATTAAATTCTGGCAGTAGTTAAGAGCACACGATCTTGCTTGGTTTTTTACGTAAAACGAGCGAACGATTTAAGATACAGGATTTTATGAAATGATGAAAAGAGTATGAAAAACATTTTGCTCTATATAATAAAGATGCGCGATTGGTTGATTGAGCATAATAATTGTTCACGTTCAGATATGATTCAAAATTGCTTTTCGTTCTTAAATGAATCATCACTGATAGTTTACGAATTTTCACAGATAAAGTTACTTTTTTAAAAATCTATTAAACGCACAATGAGATTGTGCTTTTCGCGTAATCGACTTACTGCTACAACGTACAGCCAATAATTGATTATTGTGCCATTTCTGGAGATAGATTTTCAGAATCGTATTAGATGGTGAATACCATCTGGCAGACACGCGATATTATATTTATATTACAATCTAGTAACAATAGATCAGTCGAGAAATTCACGGTTTCGCGTATGCAAAAATATAAATAAAATAGTATAAAAAGTCTCACAGAACTTGCTTAACTTGCGAAATTTTGTCGCATGAATAGTATCACTAACATTGTGACTATAATATAACGGAATATTAGATCTCGTACACTTATACAAAATTAATGGCATAAGATGTTATTAGTAAATATGTTTGATTACGTATTAACGTGATTTTCAATACGTTGAAAATGTTATAAAACTGAAGATGTAACTACGAAATAATACAAGGGAAACGCGACAATATGAAACGGTACAGCCTACATCCTATACTGCATATATTCATATTTATACGTATGTATATTCCGTTACGTTGTATGTATGTATAAAAAATTCGTTAAGGTTGTACACCATGTTTTTTTACGTGTTTATCGACAGTATAAAATATGTATATTCCAATTGAAGAAATAAATACGGAAACGTGGCAGTGATTAGGTATTGAAGAGAGAGTTACCTATCCTGTTTAACGAACGTTATCCGAAGCTTCGAAAATCGAATCGTACTTGCGAAACGAACGGTATAGATATATACCTTGTGTAACGATTACCATGAGTACATACAAAAATTGTTCAAGTGAACAATCTTCGTTCGTGTTCACTTCGATACCCTGGTCTCGGTAGTGACCTTACTGGGGTCTGGTAACCTGACAACTAGTTGCGCTCCATTTTGCATTGGTCTGGTTCCATTAGGAGTGTTTATCTTGTTCATCGGCTGAGGTGCTGGAGGCAATACTTTCTTCGCTCCGCTTAATTTTGGCGAACAACACTGTTTATCATCGAAATCGTTCAAATTGATGTTTGTCGTCTGATTCGGATAAATGGGAGCCTTCATGGGCGTGCCGTGTTCATTGAAGCCGCAATTTGATCTCTGTTCGACGGAATTCGCGTTCTGAAAGCTCGACGGCAGCATCTTGATCCCATTGCTGTGGTCGTTCAGGTTACAGAATGGTTGCTCCGTGTTCCCTTTGAAGTTCATATCCTTTGGATCGCATTTGTATATTGGCGCTGATAGCTGCGTAGAATTGGTTTTATTCGTGCTTTTATGACTGCTTCCGGAATAGCTGGTGATAGATTCGTTACAGAAATCGCTCAGGTAAGTTTGGTTTATGTACCAGTTGTGCAGGCGATGGTGAATCTCCGGGAACTGCGGTCTGCGATTGGCCACCTCGTGCCAGCACTCTATCATTAGGCTGTAGATCATCGTCGGGCAATCCTCCGGGCATGGTAACAATTGCCGTGATCGAATCATGTCTATTACTTCTTGATTATTATACCCGTAATATGGCTGTAAATTAAACGTGCAACATTTAAGTATAATTTTTTAATTCCATAGTGTTATTATTTAACATTATTTTATTACTTGTAAGCCATAACTATAAATTTCCCATAATACGACTCCGAAACTCCATACGTCGGATTCTGTCGTAAATTTTCCGTAAAGGATTGACTCTGGTGGCATCCATCGAACGGGCAATAAACTTTTGGATTGAACTCTATAGTAGTCGCTACTGTATATATCACGAGATAAACCGAAATCGGAAATCTTTACAGTTAAATTGTCTCCAACTAGGCAGTTTCTCGCGGCCAAGTCTCGATGAACATAGTGATGACTGGCTAAATATTCCATACCTAATATGATATCTTGATTTAGTAAATTGTATAGATATATGTAATAAAACTATAAATTCCAAATTGATCTAACCAGATGCGATTTGTAAAGCAATGTGTAAAAATTCTGGCTGCTCTAAAATTTTTCCGCTTCCATTGTTTAATGGAACGTCTGATCTTGGTGAATGACAAATGAGAAACTCGTGTAAATCCCCTTGGGTCATGTACTCAAACAACATACACATTGGTTCCCCTTTCAATATTACGCCCAGTAGGCAAATAATGTTTGGATGCCTTAGGTCAGTCATCAGATCAACTTCCCGTTTGAAGTCGCTTTGTGTTTTTGGGCTTGCATTCTCTTTTAACGTTTTCACTGCTACATAAATTGGCGGTTCACATTTATTGCCGGTTTGTAATTCACCCTTGTATACCTTTCCTAGAAAACGTTCAGAAAATTATAGTTTATGTAAAGTGTGTATAAAAAGGAAATATAAAATTATTCTATTTCATGCATACCGAAAGCTCCTTCTCCAAGTTCTTGCAAAAGGACAACATTATTGGTAGTAAATTGCGGTACTCTATTATTGGACGTTCGACTACTACCGCTACTTAATGTTCCTGTTCCTGGAGTTGTATTACCAGGACCAGCTAAAAGAGAACTCATTTCCATAGGTTGCGTTGTACTTCGTCTTCCGTCGTATATATTTTTATCACATTGTATACCGGTTAGCATCTTTAAATAAAAAATAAAGTATTAATTTGTATTGTTATTGTTAGTAGAGAAACTTTTCATCCAGATTCATTTAAAATATAGTTTTCAAATTAGGTAAAATTCTACCTTATTTGATGGCAAATGATTCATTTGCCTTCTAGATTTCCTGCTTCTATAGCAGCAGCAGTAACAGACTAATATGACAACAAATCCTCCTGTTAGTACAAAACCAACGACTGCATAGATCCATAAGTTTTCAACTGTGAAGAAAAAAGTTATAGTGTACTTTTATACTAATGAGTAATATGTCCTTGATTGTTTATTTAATTATCACAACTTACCACATTTAGGTATGTTACAAAATTCTTTTTGCGGCTTACTATCGACATAAACGTAACACCACGGTTGTAATTCTTTATCGCCTGGATTACGGCAGTATGAATGCTTTCCAGCTAATTCGGGATAATCGGAAATCTGGAGATTAAATTCACCATGCGACCATTGCATACATGGTCTTCCACTAATGCTTGTCTTCACAATACCACGATAAGACTTTCCGCTTCCCCAGTAACAGTAGTCATCTACAAAAAAATGAAACAACGCTTTACAATACAATAATATAGCTTTATTATTTAAGGAGCTGTTAAAGGAGTTTAATACGTACTTTCCTGTACATTGTTTCCTGAGGAAATTCCAAGACTTAAACAATCACGAGCCTCGGGGCTATCTTCCATTGGTAAATCAGAACAATCAACTAAAGGCACTTGATGACCAATCAGTGGATGTCTTTTAGCAATTGCGTATTCTTTCTTACACAAATCATTTTCTAGCATTTCACATTCTTGCCGACAGATCCTGCGTAATTTACGATTGATCTCGTTTCTACTAGATGACTGTGCTTCTCCATAGCTTTGATTTATTATCTTTTTGTTGGAAGCTTTCCCATCCTTATATGGATTGAATTCTGAGCCAGGACCTAATGTAGGACTACGTTTTCTGGGAATGCCATGAACTCCTGTAATATCATCTGCATCATCCCCATCACCTGCGTCTCTTGACAAATCACCCTGATTCGAATTCAGAAAATGAAATAAACTTGCGCTAGCTTCAGAATTTTTAAGTTTAAGAATACTGGCAGGGTCACGACATATTGGGAATGCAGAGTAACATAATGATGGTTTTGCATAACCTTCGCAATTCGATGAGACCTCACTGAAACATAAACAAAAATTTATTTTGTTCTAGTATGATGAAATTGCAAACATATACAATTCACTTACTTTGAGTATTTGATAACACCAAAAGCTTTCATTAGTTTATCATCAAGCAGTTCTTGGGTCATTGGATATGGAATATAAACAGATTGATTTCCTAAAAATTGTGCACATGTTTTCCCTACATACACCTAAAAGAATGAGTTAAAACTTTAATACAGGATTTATAACTTAATGACCAATTTAAGACTTTATGATTGCTTACGTACCTCGCATTTTCCTTCATGATTGTCTTTTCTCCCAGGAGATAACTGCATATTGACGTTTCTAAGGCCGCCGATTGTATGAACGTCGATAGTACTAGATTGAGAACTAGTTGGTTGTGGACTTGGTGATAATATACTAAATGGATTTGTCGATGCCAAATGAGAGATGTGAGGAGTTGACATTCCAGTTCCTGAGAGATCTAATCCATCTCCAGGTCCAATGCTGTTAATAATACAAAACAAAAAAGCATTTATCTCAATATATTCATTGAATAACATAGAAATTTATAGAGTAAATTTGGTAGGTTAGAAGTACAAAAACGTTTTGTTTTATTATTTCAGAAAATGATATATTTCTATCATAATGGAAGCATATACAGATTCATTTGCTGTGCAAAGTAAAAATATCAATTTGTTATTTCATTGCGTGAACATTTTATGTCATGATTTTTAGGAAGATACATGATTATTTTCTCCAAAACATAACCTTCAAGCATAAAACAAACACAACTATTAACAGATAGAATGTCCTGATTCATGAAATAAAATGTTTTAAAATAAAAATAAAATAACACAAATTTATATTTTCGGTTCTTTATTTAACGAATATCAGTTACATTCTTGTATGTTTACTGTCGTACAAAATTCGCGGCAGTTTCTATAACCTCACTGAAAAAAACAAACAATGATCACCTTGTTTCTGTAACATTTGTAACATTTTTGACACTATGTATGGCACGTACAAAAATACGAGTATTTTGTAACAATACTAGGTACAAGAGTAGCTTCATATTTATAAATTATCTTTAAAAATTTTAACAGAAAAATCTTATGTCATTTAACACCACACCCGGCGTCCATTTGTAAACTGACGCTAATCGCAGTTTTTAGGCGGTGAAATAAAGAATCACCAATTAAAAAAAAATAGTAGCTGTTTAAAATAGATACGTGATAACAATTTATGATAACATAATTTTAATACAATAACAATGATTACTTGACATTTTTTAAATTTAAAGTATTTAACTTAAAATTTCTCTTAAATATTACAGATTTTTTTAAAAGTATATAAACGTTCTAAAATACTCTTTTTTCTGGTATAATAGTCGATGTCATTAATTATCAAATATAAATTTAAAAACAGTATCGTTTATCATTTATTAATCTAAAATGTTATTTACTGAAAGACGTCATACTGTATAATAAATGTTACGTAAATTTAATATTTACCCTTCAATAAAATCGCCACCACCAATCATGTCAGGTGAAAATCTATCATCGTCCGATGTTTGACTAATGGCGTGGTCGGGATGCACAGGAACTGTAAAATAAATTATTATTTAAATTAAAAACATATTTTCTATGAAACGCATTAATATACTTAAAAATTTAATTTACATTTCACGGAGGTTTATAAATATTTCATATAGTTTCATATTGTTCTCTAAATACTTTACAACATTTGATACGTTTATTAAACATTTTTATTCATTTATGCCACGTATATTATTTCTTTAAATAACAGTTTAAAAATTGTTCATCTTTTATTACAATGCCTAAGCTGGTCAATTATCCTCTTTTCAAAATCGTATCAGTTCAAAATTGGCCTTCGAAACAATCCACCCTCTCAAACTGCATCCTTCTCTTTTCTCCTTCATAATGGATTTGTATAATTATTCATAATATTGTTCCCCATTTCCTAAATCTTTCAAAAAATTATACCACATACAGTGACAAGTAATTCTATATTAGTTATTCAACAAAAATGATTTATTTCCAAAACAGTTCGATTCTTGTATTGATTCTACAATTAGTTTTTAATTAGAGTAATTTTATATAATTTTACGAAACAGTTTATTATATATTTTTTATCGTTAATTCTTACGGTAAAGTTGTTTAATGATAATAAAGAATAACATACTTGAAAGGTTCGAAAGCTATCTCTAAGAAACTTGAAAATCTAAAAATTGTGCAGAAAAATCGGATCTGTGCTAACATCTTTGTTTGTTATCGTATGTCTTTCTATCGTGACTCAAGGTCATCTTCTTTGAACACAACCAATCCTTCTTTCTCGTGTTTACACGTCTTCTATACTCCATTTTCCTCTTCAACATTAATCCTGACCAGGAGCTTTGTTCCAGATGACGCGCGGCTATGCCTACGGGTAGGGTGGTATAGACGTCAGCCCGATAAAAATATGATACCAGCGGACCAACTGAAATCTTTCTGGTGCAATGTTCAAGGTGTTCTTCTGTCGAAAGGAGGATGGACTGCTGTTCTCTTTGTACGCCTGGCACGTCGCGTGGTCCTTTTGAAAATCTCTGGGTTGGCGCGAGCCTGCATTTGCAGCTACGGTTTATTCATCCTCCTCCGCCAATGCTCGTGCCTTTGTACCGCTATAATTCTAAAAGAGTTGGGACACGATGAAAAGGGTGTACGCTGCACTCGCTAAAAATTTCCTGCCGTCGAATTTTTCGATCTCTCTGTCTCATTTTTTGCGTTTTTTCCTTGTTCCTTTTCTCTCTTCTTTTTTTCACCCGGTATGTACGGTTGTCTGTTTTATTTTCCCCGTTGCTTTCCCTTTCTTCGTTCCTCTTTCTCCAAGGAAAAAGAGGAAAAATAACAGTAGTTTCAACCTCGTCCTTGCATTTCGAGAAAAGGCATGAACTCTGTGATTCGTAGAGAAATTAAACGCGGCGTATGGTATAGTACCGTTGTTTCGCGTTGTAATTTCCTAGCTCCAGCTGTTCTTTCGTTTCTTTCCGTTTTCGGTTCCCTGTTTTTGCGTTTATGACTATAGAACGCTTTTTAAGTTACTTTCGCGATCATTAAGTTTCGTTGCGATTAAATTGTTGATATTTTAATTGGCACAAAATTGTTGCGTGTTTCCTCTTTGTTTATCCGCATCTAACGATAACTTATCGTTTCCAATTAATACGAAACAAACGAATAACAAAGCGAAAAATAGTCCCACGCGATTATTATAAACGCCAATTTTCTTACCACATTAGAACGATCAGAAAAGTTGGTTTTCAGTGAAAGATGTTTAAAGATGGAAATTTGCATTTTCACTGTTACAATTGTAATAATAAAATAATGTTATTCCAATAATATTTAAGCACATGCTCAAGCAGAAAATTCTTCTCTTTTCTTATCTACAAGTACGATTAAATCGAACTCGTCTTCCTTTTATCGTGAAATCGATGATTTTGCTTAATGAGTAGCGTTCAAACAACGTCGCCGGAAAACTTTTCGAAATGTCCACAACAAGCTAGTGGAGAGAGGTCCTCCTGCCTCGTCGGTAGATTCAGATTTCCAATATTATTTACCTTGCACCAGCGTAGAGAACCTTGCGAACAAATATAGAGGGTGTCTCTCCCTCAGGACCGATTTACGTATAACAAACTACCAACGATTACCAAGCGAAATTACTTTTCGTACTCGGAAAGATTCTCGGTTCTGTTCATCGTTTAATGTGGCGAAATTTTGTGGTGTAATCGCTAGAATATATCGGGTTTCGACTGAAAATTGCCTCTATTCTATCGAATCGTATATATTATTTCCGCATATATAATCGAAATACTTAATAATATTTGAAATATTAATAGGCGAAGTATTACATTTATTAGTTAGTTTATTATTTAATATTATATTTAAGAATTATAGGAGAATTATTTGCTTATTAAAAATGGTTGATTTTAGCTTTGGAACGTATCATAGTAATGAATTACAGATTTTTCTGCAGTGTTTTATTATTTTCTTATAAGCGATATAAAGTGTCCTGTAGATCCATAATCTTTACGCTCTTTTCACTTTAGATGATCATCATGTCATGTAAAATAACGAGAGGATATAACGAATATTGTTTGAGAGAAGAGGCTATGTTGCTGACATTTCAACGCTTATTAAATTTTCATAAAATAGATATTAAACCATGTACTGTATTAACGACATGTTAAAATTAAAAATCATATAATTTCGATGTCGTGATTAACGTAGATATCAGGTGGTATTAAAACTTTCAAACAGGTTCATTTACATATTCATAAAATTCTCGTTCAATATTTAAATTCTGTTCATTATTTAAGAAGAGAAGACCAGAATGTTACACAATTTTATTTCAAAATGTTGCAACGAGAATGTTATCGAATTATTTGAAGGTAATAATAAAATACGATATAAATGGAAAATAGACGTATTCGAATGTTCGTATTATTTAAGAAAATAAAATATTCTGAATATAAATGAGTCCACTCGAACGGATTGAAAGTATAATGGAAACATGTAAAATAAACAACAAATATACGATCAAAATAGGAAATTATTAAAATATTTCACGATTCATTGTCTAAATCAATATCACGCTGTACGTAATACATATTTTATTTCAACAGCTAAAATGCAAAAACTACAGGAAAATTGGCCAGGTATTCTCGTTCGTTTAATTGTCGTTCATTATTTGAAAAACATGCTACGCAGAACAGAATTTAATTTCGTCATTACAATGAGGTAAAAAATGTTAACAAAATATCTGTCGTTAAATTCGGTGCAGACATATTAAAATACCGAATGGTCAAATATCCTGCTAATAAAAACTCTACGTTACGTAATTCCGCTTTCAGGGAATTACGACGTAATAATTCAACTTTAAACACGACAAATAAAATACACGAAACGGATGGAAAATAGATTTATTAAAATATCCTACAATTCTCTCTGTTTAAGGAGAGGAGCGCGCTGCATCCGCGTAATTCCATTCGTAATTGCGACCACCTTTTCATCGTGGAAATATTTGCGCTCCGGTGGAAAACGTAATAAAGCCGAACTGGATACGAGGATGTGCATAAAAAAGATAAAAAAAAAAAAAAAACAGGATGAAAGTAAAACAGGGAAAAAAGTGAGGAAAAATCGAAATCGCGGGCTGCAGGTTGCTTTATGGTTGTACAGTGGGATTTTTATGTAGCTTCGCAACGGTAACAAACTGTAGCTCCCCGCATTGATTCTGTTTTGATTTCAATTATCTTTCATTACACGGACCGCATTGTACGATTTCCGGCCGCGAATTTGATACGCGATGCAACTCGAGCTTCCGGTCGCGCTCCATTCGATTTATCACGGCTTCGATAATGCGCGGCCATCATCGCGATGTTTCGATCGCGCTTTTCGCCTTTTTTTTTTATTAATTTTCGCTTTTTGTTTTTCACTCTTCGATCGAAATTGAAGAGGCTGCAGTACGTTCAGGGAGGAAGTGAACCTCGATGGAATACGAATCGCGTGTAATTCGATGGATTTAGAGGGGATTTGTTGGAGTTTCAGAATAGAGTAATGGCCGTTTTGCGAGTTCGCAATAAGCATCCGTTTGACTGAATTGCATCTATCTATGAGTGTTCTATAGAGCACATACTAGATCAGAGTAGTTAGGATGAACCGTTCTTTTCCTTATCATTCTGTTGGTAATGTACGGTAAAGCGACACATATTTCACGATTTTGAAACGACGAATTAAAATTTGTTTCTAGAAATTTAGAATAATTAACTTAACTGACGGGAGTCTGATAAATATTTATATCTGTGATACAAAATTTCTGACATAGAAATTTTCTCAAATCTTACGAGACCCCGTGTCTTCTCAAACTTTTCACGAGGAAAAATCCACTTTTGGAAATGCCTAAAAATTCGAAAGTTTCCATTTCCTCCGATGTTCTACGTTAGTTTTATTTAAAAGTTGTACGAGCGAAGAAAACTAGAATTTCCATGAAATTAGCAAAGAATCTCGTAAGAGAAGTGCAGAGACACGTGAAATATATTGCCGACAGAACGAATTTTAAAATGACCATTGAAGTGTTGAAATTACTTAGGAATAAACATCGAGGTGAATGGAAGGCCACGGAGTTGTAGGAAGAGCAAGCTCCAGATGCGAGTGGAACGCGGGGGAGGAGTTATTAATGACGCCAAGTTGTCTTATCTTTTTCCACTTCCTGTTCGAGATACATAATACGTGGGTCGGACACGTAACCGCTGCTGCATCTCTGTAACATAGTGCATTCGACTTTGGTTGGTACGATCGCGTGCTGCGACTCGTTTCCATCGATAAGAATTTCCTTCACATCGTGATACTTATCAGAGACATCGTCGAAATATTTGCATCGGAATATTTGTTCTTGTATATACATATTTGCATATAAATTTATATATAAATAATATATATTTATTTAAATAACCGTAATTATAGTATAATAGACATATTATACTTTTATGCTTTGTGGTGAAACTTGGGTTTTATAGGGAAACAGTTTTGGAAAACAAACATTTATTTTTCATTTACTAGGCTGTTGAATATAACTTGATAATAAAGTAATTATCAAGTATTAATTAATAAGTAATTATCAAGTCACATAATGAATGGTTATTGATTTGAAAATATTCATGATATTATATAAAAATCACGATGTCTTTGTTTTGTCTCAGTTAGAACATAATCATAAGGAAGATATTGGAGAAAATTGATATTTTCGAAACTTTTGCACGTTGTCGAATGGGTAAAATTCTGTCTTTTGTTCTTAACACGTAAACTTGACGAAATACATAATTAGGTTGTCCGAAAAGTTTCTTTCGTTTCATAAGGTGATAATAGATGAAGAAGAATTTTTGTTTTATATTATTTTATTGAATTAGGTATGATCCATTTCGTGCATAATTCAATAAACTAATATGAAACAAAAAACATTGCGCGTCTATTATTTCCTAATAAAACGAAAGAAACTTTTCGGACAACCTAATAAAACTAGGGATTAAATCGTATCTTGAACATATTAACTGAAGATGAGAAGCGAATTTCTCATTCGAATAGTCGATCTCTCAAAAGACTTACCAAGTAAGAACCGCCTCCTCATTTTGTTCGAAATAAATTACATCGTATTAACATTTGCAAGTACTGCGAATCAACCGCGAATAAAATTGATCTGTCAGTGTTAATTTTGAATTCCATCGCTATGAAAATTGTTGCTGGGCATAGGATGACCCGATTAATAAAATTTCTTTCATTTTGAAGTCATCGTATCTGAATTATCGAGTGAATAAATAAGATCACAGAGGATAGAATTGCTTCGTACGAATGTACGAAGAACCTGTAATTCTTTCCCTCGAAAAGGCTAAACGAACGCTCCTGCCGATAAGAATAATAAGTTAGCGTGGGTCTCGATAGAATCTTGCCAACTCGCAAATTCTCACCGGCGCCTTTTACGACGGTACAAATTACGGTTTTCGGGTGGTTGCCGGCGAAGATATCGCGGATCGTCGGAAAAAGTGCCGAAGAAGGGGCAGAAAAATATTCGGCCGGTCGCGATGATGAAATAAGCCATTAAGTCACCCTGGGCACCGGGTGTAATATCAAGGGAAGGAACGTAATCTCGTCTAATGTCGGGCAATGAAACGTAATAGCATAATGTATCACCGCGTATCGCGCGAGTACTCGCCGCGTATACACGCGGTCCCAGCGAAATTATATGCAAAGTGTCGGGTTTCGGTATAGTTCGCCCTTTCTGAATTCTAATTACTTTTTCTCGAGAGGCCCGCGCTTTTAGCGTGGGTAGCCCGGAAAACACGCCAGGCAATCGGGTTAGTCCCTGTTTCGAATTAATTATTCCGCGGGACGATGACGTTTCCGGAATCTATTTTTGGGACAATACGGATAGCTACACGTGTTTCTTCTTGAATCTTTTCAGCAGAATTTTAATTAACCCTTTGCCGACTACCGCCGCGTGTATGCGTTCTGCGTAAGCCATCAATTTGGCCGAGGAACTGATATACGCGTTTGGCGAAAACAACTGGTGGAACCAAAAATGTACTCGTTCTGAGATCCAAAACCAACTTGCGCATATCGAACACTTGGTTCGAACACGATGAACGAAGCTTTATGTGTTACGAGTAGATGATGAACATTTATACAAATTCATATTTTTATGAATATAATCAAAAACTTAGGTAAATCCTAACGAGTGCTATAATTTCGATATTTTATATACTTCTCTCATATTGTGTGCATTCTATGAATTGTTTTACCCTCCAATTTCCTATAAATAAATAAATAAAAATCTAAAGTCTAATCACGATTTTGATACGGATTTATAAGAACACTTCTACAGAACGTTCCTCGGCTGTAATTGTTCTCATCCTTCAAAAAGATTCGTCCTTTTAAAACGCGCGACGTATAAAAATTCCGAGCAAATACGTCGTCCACCTCCCAAGGAGAACCCCGAAGACGTGCCCCATCTGTTTTAAAGCTGCGGAGCAATATCTCTATCGTCGTTCAACGCGCATCGATTAGACTTGCGAGGCGTCGCATCGCGCCGTTTCGAGGATATTTCAAAGCCAAAAGCTTGAGCAAGTCGATTCTGGTGTACGGTGTGCACCAGAGATGGAGAAGGGTGCAAGAAACGCGGCTGGAAGCCACGTTTGTCTTTGATAATCAACGACCGCCTCATCCATCTTGGTCAAAGGGTCAACACTTTTCCGTGCGCGACACCCGCGACCAGTCACTCCAACGAATGCATTATTCATGAGGCTGGCGTGGTAAGTGTTGTCCGAAATTCAATTCAGTAGCCCACGAAGGCGGCAGTGTACGTGATTTGCCTTCGGCTGGTTTCAGGATCTTCGTCCTTGTTGCCCTTTCTTATGCTTGGCGGCCGCCCTTGCCTTTCCTTTTTCTTTCTCTTCTTATTATTCTTCTTGCACTTGTTTTTCTTATTCCTCCCTTTTTCTTATTTCTCCCCTTGTTCCTCCACTTGCTTCGATGTTATTCGACTAATCGACCAGCGATATCGGAGATGAAATTGTTATCGAGCATAGTGCATACAAAATTAAGTCGAGACTCTTGTTCTCTTCCGATCTTTTCCCTGTCTTCCCCGCCTTCTATCCTTTTTCATTTGCTTTTTTCTTTGTCCGTTTTAATTGGAAGTCTCGCGGCTGACCAAAACAGCCGAGGATAGAAGTTGTTGAATATTGGAAGCGACGATTGCTATATCGATATCTGCGCCGCGAAACGATTTTCGAGATCTGAATCGTATCGGGTGTCTGAGAAATTTTGGCTGCCGATCGAAATTTCTGTAGATGGTTCGCGTGACGTTTTGTTCAAATGTTTACAGTTTTTAACGCTTTGATGATCGTAGGAAACGCGATGAGGACGCGGTCAGGCGGTGAAAAACAAAATTCGTTTCAAGCGACTCGAGCTATGCTACCTCGGTCTGGAACAACGCTATTTGCATGAAACATAACAACTACAATTTGTTGAATTAGAACTAGTGGATTAATACGGCATTACCGATTGAAGATGGCAAAGTTATCGTTGTATTTAAAAAAATGTAATCAAGGGAAAATCAAATGTTTGATCACCAGGAAATAAATGACGACTAACGAGATTAACAACTGTTTGAACAATCCTATAAAAATTGAAAACAAAAGCAGTGGGTAGTCTCAAGAGCTGATCATGCGAAATTAATGTACCAAATATGGTTAGAATAATCAGCGCACTATTAAAAGGCAGTGCATTAACGTTGTAATTAATTTGCATCAGTAATGCACGCAATATCGTATACGCGTTTGCATATGAGGGTTCTAGAATCATCGAAATTTCATCGAGGATTCACGAAAAGCAGACGCAGATGGCGCGTGATTCTGGTTAAAAATGCAGCTCAGAAAGGACGATCAGCGTGGCCAGCCCCCGGTACATCTAATTTCCCCGTAATTTCGCTAATGGCTCCAGTAGTTCCATGATATAATGCCATTAACTACGCTATTAAATCGCTTTTATCGCGTCGTATCGGTATTCCATTAATATTAATGGTCGCACTGCCTCGTGATCAGCGACGTTTCGCTGCGTATCGTTTCCGCTTGAAATCAGCACCGCGCATCATTCAGATTTCACCCTTTGAGTAATCATATTCGAGCAAAAAGATGGTCTTTGGTATTTCATTTTGTTAGGGAGCATGAGACGTTGATCCTTTATTGTTTATCGAGTGAATATTATTAGTAACAATTACATGTTACCGATTATCAGTATCAATATATTTTGTTTCATAATTGGAACACTTTTGATAATAAAGCAAATGATTGTCTCAAGCAATACCTTGTCTTGTACTATTAGATTGAGGAAATAATAGACGCACAACGCTTTTTCTTTTGTATTATTTTCTCGAATTACGTACGATCCATTTTATTCTGTTGAGATAAACACCGCGACATTTCACAGACTTGGTTTCACGTTTGTATGAAGGTGCACTGTTGTAAAAAACACGTTTGCGAAAGAAAGATACTTCCCGGACAACTTAATACATTTTAGTAGAAACAAAAATACACGTGGATTTTTTAAGAAAAAGTAATCCTGGCAGTTAATAATCCTGACAGTTGATGCGACTTTAAATAACAGAGCAACGACAATAACAAATCGTTCGATTATTTTATTAAACTTGTCACTTGATAATTTACTAATATTATTAGTTAGTAAACTATTATGCGAAACAATGGATTAACTCGATGACAGTCAACTTTCTGATTCTCTGTATATATCAAATTTCATGTTAAAAATCCTATTCAACTTGTCAACATCTCTTCACTCAGACTTATCCCAAAAATACGATATTCAATAAAAATGTATGCAATAATTAAAATGAACAAAATTTAAGACAGAGGCCGGAAACTTATGGTAATTGAAGTAAAGCCGTGAGGGAAATTAGCCGCGAAAATATAACGCGGCAGACGTGTATACCAGCCTAACTGCTTACCAGGCAGACAAGAATCCGTACCCCCGAAAAATAATCCTTCCCTGGTCGGTCGTATTAAGCTAGATTACGGTTTAAAGCCCGGACGAGGAAGTTTCACCTTAATATTATTCTATGTCCGGCCAGCGGCTAATCCCCATTAGCGAAATTACATGAAATTATAATAAAGCTCGGTAACGGTGTTCTGTCGTTAAGCCTCTCTCCTATTTTGATGGCACATCTACGCGAAAGTATCCAAGATTCGTGTATGCAGATCGTACTTAATACAGCAAGCGTAGCTAATACAATATTTATGAGGGATACTGATATTGTAAATAGGATGATGGAGGAAATTTGGCAGAAGTGTTTTGAACGTGGAAATCCGTGGATTTAGGAAGATTATAAGATCCTTTCGTAAATAAGACATTTTTCCTGAGAGCTTAGGCTAATTATGTATAGAGTAGTTGTATACGCTTCATCGATAAAGAAATGTTCAGAGAATATGGGATAAAGAGAGGTCAAATGTAGCATGGTGAAATGAAGTTTCATATGAAATAATAATTCTTAATAATTAACAATTATTTACAGTGACCACAAAAAGCATATTGACGTATCGTTCTATTTATTATTTATGTAGTATCAAAAAAAGAGGGAGGTGTACGTTTTGTTGTTACGCTGCGAGGTTTTAGTATGGGTCGCGTTTCTGGCCGTCGCTCGCGGTCCTACAATGTCGCAGGCGGATCGCCTTATTTGCCCAACAAGGGGCATACAATGTATCGACGAGCGCATAGTTGTCGCCAAGCAGCGACTTCCAGAAACGTCGATTTCAGTCTGTTGTTTTCATCTACAAGGAAGGCGATATACGTGATCATAGGTGCGAACGGTGGCGTGATCCGAGCGTAGTGGGGTTCGTCTCCCTGAGAAGACCAAGAAATGATCTAAGGTCGAAGGAGTCCTTTTTGAAGATTCTAAGAGTACACGTCGAGAGGTCGGGTGTATAAAGCTGGTAAGCCGAACGAACACGTTGACATTGTTTATCACTGAATAATCTGTCATGCTTTATCATTATATTCATCGTTATTAAATACACGAACTATATCAACTTGTTAACAAATAAAGCATCCTTACTTGTCCCTCCTCTAGACCCATTCAAGATACTACATTTATATTGAAGTCACTATTTCAAGAAAAACTCTACATCTTTATTTATGTATATCCGTGACTTGGAGACTGCTATTACGAAGAAATATTCTAAATAAGGAGCGGTGCATATTATTGTATCCTTGAATATACATTATGTTTTGGATTGCAAAGTCTAGCAACAAAGGAACTAATAAACAGATTTCCGTTTATGTTCCCTGTTGCCTTGAGTCCAAGCTATAAGCTTAACTTTTTTGGCAATGTTCTTTTGCTATAAATATATGAATGTGCTCTCTATCATTTCATTGTCTAGTAACACTAAGAGAGTCTGAATCAGCATAAACTTATACATTATACTTATATCTTTAATTATTTCAATATACTTTTCTATTACAAATTCATTCACATATTAATACATATTAATTAATTAGGTATATCCATGTATATTAATACTAGAACTACAGATCTGTAATGTGTAATTAATTATTCTATATATGAATCGTTACAATTCAAATGATATTAATTGGAATAAATAAATCCAAGTAATTGGGTCTCTATCTAGATAAAAATAAATATTCATTTTGACTAAAATATCTACATGCTTTTAGTAATTCTAGAAAAAAGAAGATCTGAAATTCGTCGTTTTTACAGCTAGTTCTAGTGTTAGGTTTTGTATCATTTGGTGGTACTTTTTGTAAACTTACATATAACTACAAAAATTTCATACCAATTTGACCAAAAAAAAGCTTCATTGGAAAATAAGCGTACGTGACGAAACTTCTTGTAGCCACTGTATATTTGTTCATTTCTCCGCTGATAATTTTATTAGCATGTTAGACTGTTAATATGTTAGACAAATCAGAGAAGGCCAGTAACCTGTAAATTAGTACATAAGTACAAAATTCTTCGAATTCTGGAAAATTATAAAGATAATTTAAAATTTGTAAAAAGACGAAGATACATTCTCTTTAAGCTCTTGCTTCTAAATTCTATTTTCATCGATAGATTGCGGACATTTATGCAAATAAAAATTTTTTTGCAGTCATAATTAAAAAATTGGAACTTGGGCAGAGATCTCTCTCACCCGCTAAATATTATAACGAATGCACTACGTTAGATATTTTACATATCTTCGCACGTTATCCGCATCCGGTGTATTTTTGCATCTTCAAAGTTTCCATAAATGCATGAAAATCTGCAGTGTACTTATCAATAATATCTTTCCAATTTTATTTTCTCTTTTATTCTGTTTCAATAGCCATGATCTCTTCATTTTATCGCAAATGGATCGTCTCCATCGATTCTCCCCTGTGCATTAATCTCCCTGTCTGGCTCGCCTTGACGTTGGCATCTATTTTTTGGATTTTCAATTTTCCTGAACGTCGATGGCACGTCGCAGTTGCGGTTTAGCCAGGAGAATTGACCGGACGGCGTTTGAACGGTTCCGCGACCACGAATATTTACCCTCGCCCCGAATTCACCGGTGAAACTTCGTCGTTTGACGACTTTATTTCCATTCCGACAAATAATTCCGAAATTTTTCGTTCGTTTCGATGAGGCAACAGTCTGGTAACGAACGGTAAGGATCGATGCTCGGCTGTTTCATTAAATCGTTCGGGTTTTATTGGAAAGAATCAATGGTACATCGACCTCTCGATTTTATTTTCCTCTCTTTCCGTTTTATTTTGTTGCATCATGATTTGTCAGAGCGTCACAGAGTGTAAAAATAAAATTAAATTAAACGTTCGGGGATTTTGTTTTGCTAAAATTGGCCAAAAAACAGTAATGCACGGACCGTAAAGTGAAACGATGTCCACAACTTTACAACTACTTTAAGTAGTTTCACGGAAGAAATGTATACGTAAAATGGATTAATTTTTAATCACCGATAAATTGTACTTCTGAAGGAAATACATTTCTTCTTGCTTAGAAAAAAGTACGTCAATTTAATCCTTTTAAATATAATCAATGTTATACTATAAATTATAAATTCGTCTGGTTAATAGGGAACAATATTTTAAATAATGAATCAATACAAGATGCGCAACTGGTCGACAATTTGGAATTACTTTTCCAGTTGTATCTGAATCGGATCACCTGATAATTTTATTATTAATAAAAATTCATGCTACAAATATCAATAATAATATTCTTCGCTTCGATATCATTTTTTTACCAAATATTCAGAAATATTAAGAACTCGATATTCTACTGTATTTTCATTTTAACACAACGAATAATCATTAAATTGTAATTTAACCATCACGCTCTTGTTAAGTAAACTATATTCATATTTAAAGGTACGTTCACATACATATGACGACTCGCGAGCGAAACTTTTAATCTATCGTTGGTAGAACAGGCCGTCAGCGACGATCATAATTCTCCTCTGGTTAATTGGAAACACTTCGGCGAAAGCCGCAGGCTAATAATCCTCGAGCTGATATTTTTCCCGGATTATCCTGGCTGCAGGCGAATAGTTCCCAGTGGAAATTGCCTCTTTAGTAACGCCATAATTCCCGTGGAATTTATAGCGGCTTCGACACCCTTGGACATCAAGTGCACTCGATTGCCCATAAGTCGTGTAAAATCGAAGATTTACCGTACACTCGTGAGAGTATCTCTTCTTTGAAGTTGATCGTGAAAAATATTAGCTTTACGCCATTATTATTCATAGTTGTCGAACACAGAAGCTTTCGACGCATTTAATCTCGTGAATGATGAAATTTCAAAATGCTTCGCGTAACACACACAAGATAATCATAAGAGGTTTCTACAAGTATCTGAAAACTTTTCTAAGCTATCGTACGTTGTTATTATTCCGCGTAAAGCGAACAATGTAATTTATCAGCGTTAGAAGTTTCATGTAAGTCAGTGGTCCATCCAAAGGTCCTGCACATTGCTTGTTCATATTAAAACATACGCAAGGAAGTTGCAAGCACGCGATTACAACACAGGAAACAGCCGAAGAAAATAAGAAGAGAATGAATTTCGACATCCGACATAATTCCCGTGTAGAGTTTGCACGCGACACGTATGTAATTAAATTTCATCCTCAAACTCTGCTTTACTCTTTTCCTTTTTCAGTCTCTTTTCTCTGTTCTACTGGCGTGTTTCGACTTTCCAACCGCGACCAGCCGCCCAACGTCGAAAATGGCGAACACACTGCCGTTTCCGGCCGCGCATTGCAAATTCCGCTTATATTGTTGCCGCTATAAATCACGGTAATTTCGTTCCGTGTTATTAAATGAAATTAAATCACCGTTTAAACAGCCGCCGCGCGCGACGATAAATTAACGAAATTGAGCAACTGCGTCGTGACGGGAATTAGCATGGTATTATGGGTACCAAATAGCAGAGTTTCGGGTGTAGAAAGCGGGGGAAAAAAGTATTCTCGATTAGAATGCAGCTAGAAACACGGAGATAATTTTATCACGAAAAAATACAACCGAATGTATCATTGTGTCACTTACGAGTTGTGCTGCAACAAAGTAAAACTGTGAAAGTATAAATATTATATTTCAGGGGTGAAGATAATAGTACGAATGTTATACTTCGTAGAAAGATATCGATGGTATTTTTATCTGGTTAAAAGTTATCGATGTTGTATTTTTCGTTATCGTTACGAAAATTATCAAAATATTGTTTGCGTTGTTAATAATATTCCCGTATGATTAAATTGATAATTGCGAGTCGAAGTATGTGATTAAGAAACACGAAAAGAGCAGCATTAGGATTTTCCAATTATTAGTGTTGTTAAGAATAATAAATAATTTAAAAATTAGAATTCTCGTCGTTCTTTAGTATTTTAATAATTTGATATAGAAAATGAAAAAGGGAAACATATTTTGGACTCTAGATAAAATTACGATTTCATTTACAGATAATAGAAACTTCATCCAAATTTAATAATCTAATCAGTAAAATCAATATTCCAAAGAAATTCAAACTTCCTCAGATTTTATAAATACGTTTTGTGCTTTCATATTTTCTAGTTTCTGTAACTATCGGTAGCGGTAAGTCGATTCTCTACTCGATCGTAAAAAGATCGCGATTTCCACGAAGCTTATACGAAACTTACGTTCGAACTTTCTTAGCCGAAGGCCTCGAGAAAGTCGAAGTTGAAACGATCGCAAGGTAAACGTTATTAAAGTGTCGAAAGTTGGTGAGAACCACTGGCATAGTAGAGGAGATGCGATCGTTTCGTCGGTGAACTCCGAGAAAAGCAGATACGTATATATTTACAGGACGATTCATAAACGTAACTCTATACTTTAGAGGATGAATATATATCTACATATATTAAAATAAGTAGAAAACATCGTACGAACACATATATCCTATGTATCTTAGCTTTCAATTTATAGATTTATGGATGATTTCACACATCCTGTAATTTAACTGTAATTTACAAACAAAAAAAAAAAATTTAACAATGTATACCATTTTACTTTGGAAGCCGCAATTGTTACATCAAAATATACTACTCTGTATCATTTAATTTCTGCCAGATATTATATTGTGTTTGCTCATCTTTCCTCCGGCAATGTTATCAAAGTGATTGGCCAATGTTTCAAAGTCATTGAAAATTTGTTAAGCCACGAATATTTTATTATTTTATTCGTTCTAAAAAATTGACTAACGAAGCGTAGGTATACTCGCAATAAATATCTTGTAACTTCTATATACATTTTCAGATCCGTTTCAAATTTTAACAATACGATCACGAGAGCCGTGTTTCGTTACAGTGCTAACGAGATTTCGAAATGTTTTGAATAAAATACACACAAAAAGTACCTAGGAGTGTTTGAGTACCTTCGTAAACCATTGTATGTTCAGATGAGTCTTTTTTACTTGTTTCCATGTGTAGATTCACCCCCGAAGCATTGACATGCATTTATGAATCACCCAGTATACATAGGTGTAGAGGAACACGGGCGTGTATCGTGAAAAGGAAGGGAATGTACCGAGATAAATGATAGCTGGCTCTTCACGTAAGCGGACTCCGATCCTAAATATCGTCGGAACCACTTGTAAGCGATGCAAAAAGAGAATCCACCGCCGCCGACATCCGATTGCCGGCAATCTGGATCCGCGTTTCTTCCTTCGCTTTGTTCCCTTCGTGCTCCATTCGTCGCAGGTTTTATTGCTTTATCGGCGCGGGAAGTGCCGGGAAAGGTTTTGCTCCAATTGCATCCGAGATATTTAATGAAGCAACGGAGTCGATTTTATGAGCTATTATATGTGTATTTATTTTCTCTCCCTCCTTTTATTTCTTTTCTTTTTTATTTAATTGGTAGATGTTAGAATAAAATTGCTTAATTATGATATTTTATATAAATACATGAGATTGTAGGTTAGTGATGATTAAAGGTAGGAAAAAGATTCGTCCAACTTTGGAAAATTTTCGTTTCGTGTACAGTATTGTTATTAGTTAACGTAAATTACCTATTAGCTGATTTACATATTCGCAGCTACGTGCAATCATCGCGAAACAAATTTTTAACGTCCACATGCGTTTTTCATGTGTTTTGGTGTATGAGAGGGTTATACGAGACATTTAGAATGTTTCAACGAATATATTTTAGAAGCATATGTATTTCAGAAATTTTAAGGTTAATTTGACTGCTTTTTTTCAAGGAAATCACTTTATCCCGATGCATACGCTATGAGACGGTCGACATCCAATTTTAACACGTACGCCGTTACAGACACATAATTATAAGCAGAATTCGTTGTAGTGGTAAAGGTACAGTTTCTTGAAAATATTTGGAAAACTAAAAGAGTCCAGGAATAGCACGCAAAGAAAAAAATTATTGTAAATGTTGACTTCTACGACGTATTAAAAAAATTACCGAAATCCAAGATGACGACAGCTCTTTAAATAATCCCCATTATTTTGTACCTTTGTATACGTTTATATCTATAAAATATAAAAGACGATTTTATGAATTATTTTATATATTGCATATAAAATAGTTAAAAATGAGAAAAATTTGCTTTTGGAGCGATTAGCCGTAAAAACTGTACGATTAGATCTTTTTGCACTGCAAAGGATAATTATTCTTTTTACCTCAAAACGAAGTTCTAACGCAAGTAGTTGATTTGTCAATTCTATTGATCGCAGACAAATTAACACGGATCTCGGGTATCGAGCAACGGCCCATAGCCAGAGGGTAGCGGTAGTTCGTAACCGGACATGTTTAATAAATACAAGGCCAGTGGACGATGGTGCATAGTTTACACAGCGGGGCATTTGTACGCATCGCTGCGCGGCCCTGGGATTATCCAAAATGTCGATACGAAGCTGGCCGGCCGCACGCCATTCCAATTTATCCGTTTTGCCGGCTTCCGGCCGCGGACCAGGGCAGCCTCTGGCTCGCTGCATCGGTTCTACCGATCGACTGGCAACGATCTCTAAAGAGGTGGACTTCTAATGGACCGCGAGTCTGGCATTAACCATCCTGGTGAATTTCGAAATTCGCCCCGACCGTGAATTTTGTTGCGTGTAACACGGCGTATGTTACATGCTACCGGGTGAACGATCATCATCGGTCCAGTCGCTCCTTCCGGTGAAAACGACCGGCTTGTCCGCTCGCTCTTCCGTGAATCTGTTCGTGTTATGGCTGTGTTTGGTATCGACTGTTATTTCATTTACTTGCGTTGCATTACTATCGTGATTCGATGAGGAGGATTAATTTTAGAAATGGAGTTCGTTCTTCCTTTGGATGTTTTGTCCCATATATTGGGTATTTGGCATTTACGTTTTTTGAGTATTCACAGTTTACTGGTACCGTGTTTCCTCTTTTTACGTTTATGGTATTCGTTGTTCAATGGTATTTATTATTAATTTAATGAACGATGTATTCAAATAACAGTTAATTATACGAGTTAATATTCCACAGCTGTATTTCTGCATTCGGAATACGATGATCGTTGTTATTCGCAATTTATATGACATGTCTATGTCACTTATAATCCGTGAATAGCAGAAAGCAGAAATATTTTCTCGATTACATACACGGCAGGTGGCCCACAACTTTTATCTTATCAGGGACAAAGTTACGATCTGTATACGTTTCGTCATCTAGTCTCGATTATTATTATTTCGCGGGCCGATATCCGTAGCTATTTATGCGTATTCGTTATCGAGGCACGAAATAAACTGTAATACTATTATGGGATAGCGTAAAACGCGTCGTGGGACACGTATTTTCAATGAACGGGGCTGCACTTTAACTCCCGTTTTATTAACGCCCGTGTCACCGTCACGTGTACATGCGGAATTATTGAAACGAAATGGAATTTCGTCGAGCCCCCGTCAATAACGATTCCAAACGTGTGCCTTTGCCGAACGCCGCCCTTTAATTGCACTATTAATCGACCGCCGTGCGAGCTTTCCGTGAATCGCAAACGATACCCTCCATCTCGTTCTCACCCACACCACGTTCTCGTTTCTAGTTTTTCGTTTTCGAATCTTTGATGCTTTTTTCGACGAAGCAAACCTGTTTATCCGTTACAAACTGGTCCATCGAAGAGCTGCTCAATGGAATTTGAGATTTCATTCTGTTGCGACGATTAATTAATCGATTCGTCAAGTATCTATTTCATTCAGTTGTATAAACTGAATAAATATTCTGAATTGAATAAATGTACTTGAATAAATTGTTGTATAAAATTCAGTTGTATTTACGTGGAAGTTGGTTGTCGTAAATCAGAGATCTACTATCGTTTGATTATTTGCGTTGTTTATTGGCAAAGCGTGTACGTGATCGTAAGAGGCGAAAGACGCGGAGAAGGCCAAATGTTTCAACTTATCTTTAACCCTTTGCACTGCGAATTTTATTTCATTTTCGTTATCAGCAGCTCCTAATGCTTTTAAGTGTTTTATTTGAAATTTACTTTAACTAAAAAATAAGACAATTTAAATAGATGAAGGAAGAAAGAAATTCACTTAAATACCAGTTTTATTCGCATTTGTTGTATTTTGTAATTTTTAAGTGTATGATATATCTTGAAACAATTTCCAGCATGCAATCCTGGTTTTCTTTTGCACGTTTCACAAAAAAGGTGGGATTGAAAGAATGTCGAATGGGACTCGGATCGAGGAGCTCCTGAGATAAAAACTGATGTCGACATAGGAGTGCAAAGGGTTAAAATGAAAGAAGATTTTAGAAAATGTGTTAAAATTCATCTTGTTTGCCGTTTCGATTCCCTGATTTCTTCCAATTAATCTTTTCACGCAGAAAATTATCTGCTCGAATAAAGAAGAAAAGAAAAGAGAAACGAGGAAGAAGAATAATCTGGGTGGTCAGGTATTTTCAACCGACAGTATACGCGTTCTCTCAGCGGAGAGTGGCATCAAAGTTCGTGTATAATTTATTAAAGTGCCCCCGGGAAATTTCTGTCTTGCACGAAGATACCTGTGAAGCCGAACGCGACACCGCGATACGTGAAATCACGGTGTGCATCTACACCTGCCTGGCTGAGCAAGACTAATATCCCTGCTTATTGTTTAGATGTGCCCACGGCTTCCCACTCGTCCCGGTATCCATTTCACGCACCGCGGAGCGGTAAAATTTCGCGTCCACCGTTGCAACTCTCTGCCCTTTAACGAACCGTTACGTGAAAATACGACGACGCCCGGTCATCGCCTCTTGCTAACCGTGAGTAACCTACGATCCTCTTTTCTCTTTTCGTCTCTTCACCTTTTCCCCTCTAGCCTTTGGATCGTATATACGATCGCGATCGCTACCTCTTCGTTCCTGTTCGTTACCGTATCCCGTTCCCCTGGATTTCTACAACGAGATTGTAATTGGAGGTTCGTTTGCTGACGTCGTGAATGGAGACTCGTTTCAATTACGCGTTTTTATCCTCGCGTCGTTCAGTGTGCTCGTTTTTCTTTCAAGCCAGCTATTCTCATTTGGCAGGATTAAGAAATTGATTTTTTTCTATTACGTGTTGACCTGCACATAAACTTTAAGGTCAATTTACATTACACGGCATGGACCGTCACGTATCGATACCGCCACGACAGAACATTGAAACATGCGTGTTAGATGAGACCGTTCACGCTATCTGTCATCCACCCGAACGTTTCGTCATTCATACGGAGGATGTTTCGGTGGATCGTGACAGAAAGTGTTGCAACTGATCTGTCAATGTGAATGAAGAGACGACAGAAACCGGATTCGGCGAAAGATGGATCGATAGAAATTAATTGAAATCGTCAAGTTAAAAAGCAAAGGTTCGATCGATGTAGGCAAATCGAACAATGTTTTTCCAACTTCTACTTTTTTATTTTCTTTCTTTTTTTCTTTCTAGGGGATATATTCAAATTTGGAATCGTTTATTTCTTTTCGCTCTAACTTTCTATTCGTCTAGCGATATAACAGGCAATCCTAACGCCTCTGCTTAAAGCGTTCATTTTTCGCGCTACGAATGATAACAGTGACAAATCAACGTGTCAGTGTGTACACGAGACGAGACTGTCTGTAAAAACGTTCCTATGGAAACCATATAGATAGCATATGCGGGAAATATTTTCACCTAAAATAGGCTGTACGATATATCAACCATAAGGTTAGAAATCAAAGCATTCAAGCGAGGCGTTCACGCGAGCGAAAACTGCGGCATCAATTTCACGGCGGATGTTTGCGTTTGGTTTCCGTGGCACGATTGGAGCTTTGCAGAAAGCGCGGCCAGATAGTAGACGATGAAGATTCATGCGAGATTACGCGAAACGCGAATTGTTAAGTCCTTTAAGCCGGGCTTTCCGGAAGGGGGTGAGGTGAGATGGCAGCCCTGGTAGCTACCTCGAGCCACGTGAAATCTATACGCGTTTATGGACGATTATGTAGCCCCGAGTTTCCGGTTTACGTGTGCGAAAAATTGATCCGAGGCACACGATAACGCGTATTTGCTCCGACATTGGTAGGACGAATGTGTAAATTGCAAATTTGTTGAAAATATCGCACGGTCGAAATCGCGAACCGATTGCTCGCGTCCGATTTTCACGGATGAAAAATGGCTCGGTGAATCGCGCAATTTTATGAAACACGTCCCGACGAAACGCGAGCGAAATTTAATATTTCCTTTTTTAAATTTTACTATTTAATTTTCGTTCGAATATCTGCCGCCGATATTAAATTGGCTACACGATTCGCGTCGGTTTTTTAGCACGTACCGGCGAAGAACATATTTATGTTTTATTATCCGCGTGTCTTTCGCCCGGTTTTATTTTTTGTTTCCTTTTATATTGTTCCGCTTCTGCGCGTTTTTATACAACCGTATTGTTTCGTCGTTATAAGGTGATATAAAGCTTGCCCATTTTATAAAGCATTTTTTTTTGGAAAATAAACTATTATTCATATTGTTTCATATTGTTACGGTATAACGAATTTCTTTCTTTCTTTTGTAAACGTTTTTTATAAAATAAAATATTGTTCGTACTATTTCATTGATACCGAGTATTACAGGAATGTATTCTTTCTCGCTTTTGCAAAGTTATGTTATATTATTTTTCGTGATTTATACAAGTGGTTTTGACGCGTTTTCTTATTATATTATATTTTCATATTTTTTGATATTTCTTTAATCAATTAAAATATTTTAATTTGATTTTCGTTCAAAGTCATAATCGTGAATTACAGATATAATATAGAGATATGAAATGCCTTTCTATTGTTCATTAAACAATGCCTTCGTGTTATTTAGAATACTGTTCGTACGAAATAATGAGCGAAATGAAATCCGTACTTGTTAAATTCATATTACATTTTGTAGAATCGTTAGCAAATATCTCGCAAAATTTTCTCTTGCTTCATCAAATTGGAAAATTTTATTCCATCAAAATTTCATATTATCCTGCCTGTTTTATATTACACTGGAGAACAAATTTTTAATTAACTTTCTGTGTAATTTTACCCTTTTCATGAATATTTTCGTTGTGAGGAATATTCTTTTCAATTCTCCGATGTACAAGCTGCTTTTTCGAAATTTATCATATATTAAATTTTCAACAGTTATCATTACTATATTTCTAAAAAATATTGAACTGGAACATTCCTACCTTTACGTTCACGATGTGTGTTCACCGTTTCTTGAACTCGTGACTGAGAATTTAAAATATAAATTGTTTCGTTTTAAATTACTGAAACATAGAAGATCAAAATTTTGATCGATGTTGTTATTAAACCAACGATTAGAATATTTGATTTGAAATATCTTCCTTTTGATAAAAATGAGATTGATGCAACGCTATGTACTATAATTAAATTACATCTCGTCAAGGATAAGCAAGTATCGCATACTTTTGAACAGTAATTATCCTTTTTTCAATGTATTATTTAAATGTATATATTTAAATGTAAATTTCTATATTATTTAAATATATATAAATATATATATTATATATATACTTATATACAACAAAATCAATTTTTCTCAATTTTTTAACAAAACTTCACAATATTTCCTCAAAACTTTTATTAGTTTTAACAAAATTTTTTAAATTACAGTAATAAATACGCGTTCTGCGTATGTTCGTGAGTGTTTATAGATGTTTGTAAATGTTTGTGAGTTTAATGAATAGGCTGATAGCGACACCAGGAGAATTATATCAGGTTGCACACGTTGCCAGAGAATCGCGACAGGGAAAGGATCGAAATCATGGAAACGAGCCCGCAGCCGAGCGATAACCGGCGGATCTGTTTTATTTTTATAAGTGTCTCGCTTAATACAGCCTCCTTTGACAGTCTGTAGGCGGTAGACGCGTTAATGTAAAACATGGGAGTTTTTGTTCCAACGGCTTTGAGGGAGACACTATTCAAACTACAAAGGTTTTCATGGTTTTCATTTTCGAGGTTCGTGCCTCTTTTTCGATAAAATAGATAAAAATATTTCTCGTATATATTTTTCTTATTTGCTTTTGGAAATTATCGACGAGTTAATTTAGGGAACTTTTTTTTTTTTTTAGATTAACTCGAAACGGAGAATATGAACAATTTTTCCCCGAAATACAGTGTCCTTGTTTAACTTAGCACGGTAATAAAATATATCTATAAAAGCTTTTAAGCTAGTAAGGATTCCTAGAAGTAAAATTATTAATCTCGACTGTTTCGTAGGTATTTTAATTAGAATGATAAGAATGTGATAGTTTCTAAGATCTACGTGTTTTTATTTTTAACGCAATCGATAATTTACGTTTGTTTTAATATCTACGAATTAAAAAATAGACTTTCTACTTTAAAAACAATTTTTTCATAGCATTTTATTATCGTAGATGATCTTTCAAACATTATACAGGATATAAAATGCGTAAGCAGTATGTAAACTCTATGTAAACAATTCTATATATCCACGTATTTTGATATTACATTCTTTTTACTCCAATTTTCAATGATTTTCAAAGAATCATATTATCGATTTCAATAATTAACAACAATTTATCCGCAGATAAATATTTTCCATAAAGCTTAAAAAGAAATCTTGAAGGAAACGAATGAACGAATTTCCTCTAAATAAAACCCACGGTCTTTCTTCTCGGCCCAAAATAAAACACGTAAAATCGAGTGGTTATTTCACGCTTATTATTTCCCATTACATCTACCTTCGATCCAAAACAGCGTCCTCGAAAAGTGTACCACGCGTTGCCGGATAAATGGCCAATCGTTAGTGGTGATTCTTGTCTGAAGATTACGGTGGTCCGAGGGCAGAGCATTAGCGCGTTATCAGTGCAATTTATAAAGTGAAACTTGGGATTATAGATCGTATACGATACGCTCGAGCGAACCAGGCAGGTAACCGAGCGCCTTAATAGGATAGTATCGAGTGGTTGCCACGATATTACTCTTTGCCACGTTTGATTACCATCGATTTGCATTAATCGGTGCCGATATTCAATGCAGTTTACCGGTGTATCGTGATTAATTCGAAATCCTCTGTATCTTGTTTCCGATTCCAAACTACCCCGAAAAAGTAATTTTGCTAATTATTTGCCAGGAGGTTCGTTTTATCGATTTCAACGATCTTAGGTCCTCTCGCGCAGTAGGCTATTATCAGTAAAATTTGAAAAGTCACAAACTACCAATATTAATGAATCTGGAATACCAGTAACAAACTTGATGATAGCGAAAAATTATATCGTACAAGTGGTGTTTTTCGAGTCATCGATTAGCCTTAGCCGGTCCCCAACTGTTTCCATGTTCGATACAATTTAATTAATTCAAAATTCTCTATGTCGCATTGAGGAACGTTCACGGAAAAGAAATTCTGGCAATTATTCGCTATAACGTTCATTTGATCGATTTCAATGATTCTTTGGTTCCTCTTGCACAGTTGGATTAATATTATTGGTAAAACTTTACAAGGCACGAACTATGAATTACCGATACCTGTCAATGTTCTTGAACAGCACTAACAAGCTTGATAACAAAGAAAAACGATCTTTCACAAGTATTTAGAACGTTTCAGTCATTTTACTTACGATTCATTACGTTTATGTTACATTATATATTACGCTTACTTTGGAAACATAAGAATCTTAACAAAAAATCAATGATGCACAGCCTATTGCTGATAATTAGCGAAATTTTTCCTAAGATCGAAAACGTTTCAAACAACGCGGTTGAACACGAACCTGTCGATTCTTCGGGCACTAATTACGACAGGTCCAGGATCCTTGCGGTGTCTCGAGTGTTTAGGTGTGCAGCTAGATATCTGGAGTGTAATTTCACGCTCGTTGGGAAACGGAGAACGTTGGAGAAGTGTAGGCTGGAAGAGAAAGAGAGAGAGAGAGAGAGAGAAGAACGGAGAAACGTGCGGTTGAAATCGAGTGCTTTCACGAGTCGAACCTCTCGACCGAAGGAAAAAGAGTTCTTGCGGTCGTCTTTAAATCGTGCGGCGAGGAACAAGTTCGAAAGCGAAGTTACATCGAAGTTAGGAACAAGTCCCTGACAGTTCTCGACGGTTTGTTAACCGATATTGTGCGGCTAGTCACGCTGCGCTTGCTGCCCGTCGAGAGAGCCTTTTCCAATTGAATCGTAAACAGTTCCCGCTTTAAAGAACTTTGCTCCACCCTCACCTGGTTCGAACGGTACTGAATTTCGATATGATCTACGTTTCACTTCCGTCCAATGCAATGTATTGGCGCGACCACGTGTCGAGAAAGCGGAGTTTGACTCACCAACAATTCGGATAATATTGTTCGAAAGTTTGCACGTTTTTGAAAGTGCATAGATAGCTCTCATAGTGGATACTCTGACGATGTTTATTATGCTGTTTTTATAGCTTGATGATTTATAGAATTTTAATATTAGATCGTGTAATAGTAATGAGTCTATTCGCCTTTAGACTTTACTTATGGAAACGTTATTGCATACTTACGTTAGTTGCAATAAGCAAACTAATAAATGAACAGAACAGATGCAGAAAAATTTGTAGAAGAGTTGAAATGTTTCAAGCGAGCATTTTGGAAAACATTCTTAAAAGTATCTTTTAAAATTAGAAAGAAACGATTTTATCTCTTTGTTTAGGTAGAATAAATTGAATTTAAAGCGATATAAATAGCGCTATTGAATAAAAAGAAGATACGTTAAAAAGTAATGTAAAATATTATAGGTAAAAGATAAATTACTATTATATTCTGTATAATTTCGTTTAAATTTACTTAAACTTATCAGAGATACGTAAACATTCCCGGTTTACTAATAATATTACCAACATTATACATATACATCAAGAAACTTTATTAGTCAGCCTATCCTTTATTCTTTACAGTTAGACATATACCATATATCGAGCTGAAACATGTGATCAATATTCCCACATATCCGACGATACTCCCATTTTAAGCTCTTTTCATTACACGCAAGCACAGACGAACGCTTATAATCCGGGTACTTAGTACATACGTGCGATACTTTGTCCTGCAGCGCTAATGAACGATCAATACGATCGCAAAAGGGGAGAAAAGTTGGACGATTTACCGTGTCCACGCGAGTCCTCGGAAAAAAAGGACGAAGGGTATCCGAGCGGCATTAACGCGCCAAGTAGCGTAATACCGGTTATAAATTTTGATCGAACGAGATAAGCAGCCGTGGGTGCCACTATTAAAACACGCATCGCATCGCGGAAGCTAATTAAGATAAGGCGGAATATTATTAAGATTTAAGTTACATTCGGAACATTCGAGCCCGCAGTTCCGTGGCCATGGATACGCCCCTGGTATTCAGGTTTTACCAGTGCGGTTATCCGAAATTATCCTTGCAACCCCTCCGGCCTGGGGGCGCGTTGTGTGTTTCGTGTGCATTAAATGTACATGGAACAGATGCCCCCGATCCCCCACACGCACGCACACGCACACCTGCGGGCGAACGCTGCGGTTTCGTGTTGTTACAGCTACAGCTCGATTCAAGAGTTACATGTACAATATATACCCTCTGATCTTTATGCATGAACGATACATATACGGAAGTTTCGTCATTCTGTGAAGAATCAGTTTAATCGATGACGATATGATTTATATGTATATATTAGTATATCATATAATTTTATCGTATAATTTTCATTTTTATTCTATCGTAGAATTTATATTGTGTTATTATATAGTCGAATTTAGATACACTGATCGAATACTTTTACGAGTAACTGTACATACCAGTGGCTAACTATCAAAAAGAAGAAAGGCATACCAAAGTAAGAATAAGATGTGCGCGACATGTAGGTCGATCAAGGAGGAACGCAAGCTCTAGACGCGAGACATACGGCGAAGATCGAGCTTATCTGAAATCGCGGGTTCAGTCACGCCTGCCTCGAAGATGCTTTTGTGCCTCGGGCACGGCTTTAACTTTATGCGAAAGTTGGCCGAAGCGCGAGCCTCCAGCTCCAGCTGCAAGCTTCAATTTCACCGTGGACGTGCTTAACGAGAGGTATCTTGGTTTAATGATACGCCAGACGGGCCGTCTCTAATTATACGCTTCGAAATTTGTTAAGGAATTTATCGGCAAACTTTCCGGGGAGACCGTCTCGCTAGCTTGTTTCGCTGTTTGTTGTATTTACTGATCATTTTGTGGACAACCTTTTTATACTTCCAGAGGAATTTGTCACACGTGCGTTTGGGAAAATAGCATTTTTTCCCAGCTAGCGCATTCCATTTTCAAGATTCCTTTTATTGGTAAATCTCTTTTGATTAACGTGCTCGACCGGCAAATTGCAAGTTGCAAGTGCATCAGGAAACTTGCTAGTCGAAGTTTCCGTTTCATAGCAAGTACGGAATTTCCAGGTAAGCTACTTAATCGTGGTTGACTGTAAATCGTAGGTGGTTGCAGCGTAGCCGATATTTCGTAGATAGGTATTACTCGCGGCCTGGGAAATGTATTTCGTAACGAGCATTGTTGCATTTCACGGCTACGATGTCTCGTAAATTACACGATTTCCCTGAGTCGTCGCTGATAACTGCTACTCGCCTCGTCGCGTCTAACGCAAATGCTTCGCGATCGCGGCGGACCACACTCCAATCGGTTTGTTACGATTGTGTCTGGTTAATGAATCTTCCTACTTTCTTCAAATTCTCATAATTTCTACCTTGTTTTTGTTTTAACAAATAAACGTGTTGTTGCACTGGTGATGGTTATTTTTCTTTGTAATTATCATTTATTTACAGTAGCGACAATCAATCTATTCCACAATGTATATTATAGTAGGGCGCAATTCAAAATGCGTGTGTTCGGTACAAAATTCCAGGATTGACTGTTTTTTTCGACCTCACGAAGGTATTCGAACACAGAAAATCGCTATGAATATATTATGTGCATTATACGAAACTGTTTGAAATTTCCTTAGCACTGTAACGAGACACGACTATTGTGATTATAATATTAAAATTTGTAGTAAATAAAAGCAATTGAATATTGTATATAGAAGTTACAAGACAGATAGGTTTACAATTTAAAAACTGAATTTGTATATAATATAAAATATTAGTAAGGGGAGTTCCTTAAGTGCCGGACGTTTAGGGTTTCTCTTAAATAAATGAACAAATATATATTTTATTCTTCTTATTCCGCGTTCTTCGTAAGTTAACGGAGTTGGACATTTTTAATATAATTTGCAGCAATCACAAACAAAGCAATCACGTACAAAGCTTATTTTCTTTCTTATACCAAACATTTCATCATTTCCCAATTTTTACCAAAAAATCTTTTATCTCGCAGTAAGCTTCGCCTCTCGGTATTTACTCTTTCACGCTATAAAATTTTACGGAAATATTAAATTAATCTGCTTCATCAAACGTTTCAACAAACATTACACAATTTTCACTGAAAAATTTTCCACCCCAAAGTAATCCTTGCATCTGGATTTCTCCAGAATTACAAAAGCTATCGAGCCGGCGTATCTCGAGGTGTATTACTTTGGCTCATTGTATCATCGTGCACGATTCGATATCGCGAATCGAAACTTGCCTCATTTCCCTCCTCTCTCTCTCTCTCTCTCTCTCTCTCTCTGCCTGGCATACTAAATAACCCTACGAAATCACGTTGGAATCGGGTGTGGAGGCTTTTCACTAAGGTCTGTGGCACATCCTCTTTCACGTTGCAGCTGCTGCAACGATAGAATCTTGCCCTCTACCACCTGAATACGTATGTATGTACGTCTCTTATCTGTATATGATTACACGGCTGTGTAGTTTGAAACTGCTTCTCTCCAACTTGCTTCACTGCCCTCACCAGAGTTTCTGCTAGTTCACCTTCTCTCCCAATCTCTCTCTCTTTCTCTCTTCCTCTCTCTTTACTTCTCTCTATCGTTTTTCTCACCCTTTTGTCTTTCTCGTGTTTTTCGATCGAGGATCTTCGCTCCTTTCTGTTTTCTTTCTTCGTCGTGCCACGTACGTATATGTTTTTATCTTGTTAACCAGAGAATCGCGTGGATTTTAATGAAACACGTAGGTGGGAATGGAAGGAAAAATACGTAGGGCTGAGCTCGATCGTGTGATTAGATAGTCGATGAAGTAATTTGCGAAGCATGGCGTTGGCGAGTTGTTTTTGTTTCGTGTTCGGGGTGGAGCGCTTGTTTTATCGCCTTCGAGAGTAGGTACGGGGAGAATGATGTTTATCGGATGATGAAGATGTATTGCGTCGTAGTTTGCAGATTTTTTGGTACTTCTACGTTTGATAAAGTAGAATTTGTAGCATAAAGGTTTCATTGCTTTTCATTGCTAAGGAAATATGATGGAAATTGACTTTACTAAACGATGATGTATAATATACAGTGGCTTTTAAATTTTTTCGTAGCTTTATGTATATATATACACAATATGTAGAAAGATTAGCCAAAATCTGCAACGTTTCTATAAAGTTTCATTGTTTTACTTAAAAAGTGCTGAAATTTCAGCTTATTAAACGACGAAGCTTTTTTGCAATTCTGCATCAGTTTTGTTTGGTTATGAAAATTTCGTGGAGTAAAAGTCATATTATCCTTCCTAAAAGCTTACTAAAAATTGAGTTTATTACACAGGATGAACACGTATACAAAGTTTTGAAAATTTTGCATCAGCTTCATGTTTGATTATGGAGATTTCATTGGCTTTTTTCAAAAGTAGCTGAAAATTGAATTTGTTGGGCGACGAACATGTACTTATTCAGCGTTTTTTAAATGTTCATCAGCTTTAAGATCAGGTTATAAAAAACTTGTGGAGCGAAAGTTTCACCAACATTTAGAAGTAACGAGTGCTGGGAATCTAGTTGTTCTAGTACAACTTTGAATATAAAGTTTCTTTACTGTATAAAGTACAATAAATAAATTATATAGAGAATTAATTGATTGCTTTTAAAGAATTCAAAGTTATATTTATCAAATAACCAAAATAATTTTCACTGCATGAGGCTTTTTTCAAAATTTTGCAATAATTTAATATTGAACGGTGCAAATCTCGTAAATTTTTTATTTAATCCATTTTTCTCAGCCTTACAAATTTTTCTTGTCTACGCTTTCTGAAAACTATATGTGTTTGCATTTACTCGTGAATTCTGCTTTCTCATTTCTAACAATGATTCTTTCTTCGTGAAATTTCCTTTGTCCTCTTCCTTTGATATTCTTGCCGAAATACATTTCCTTTCTTTCAATTTTTTATCACGTCTCGGATAATACATTTTTCGTTCTTTAATCTGCTTTCTTTCTCCAGGTGTTTCGTCACCTCAGTGATAAATCTTGCGAAGTTTAAATAAATTTTATTTCGCCTATCTTTCGTGTTGATCGAGTTTTAATGCCGTCCTTCTTTCACAGCTTTTTCCCCGAGTCCCTTCATTTGGATAGTCACTTTGTTCCAGGCGTTTTTCTAGTTTCTCTTTTCTTCGTTCTTTGTGAGCTTCGCTGTGTGAACTTCCTTTCCATGGCTTTCCTCCCTTATTTCGTGGTTAGTCTTCCCGTGAATCTCCTCACTCGATTCTTTCTGTTGACTGTCAGGAAACCTTTCTCTCTATGAGTTTTTGCATTTAGCCTCTGCGAGTCTTCTTCTATGCGAATCTCTTTCTACCGAGTCTCTGTATCTTTTATATTCAGAATCCCTTTATGTTTCACATATTCAAAGTTTACCTTAAAATTTCTCCAATTTATTCAAGATTAACCAAATGATATCCAATTATATATTCTTAAATTAACAAAAGTTAATTTAATTAATTTTATTAATTAATCAATAACAAATAATTAAATTACAAAATCATAATTCTTCACCTTGCTGCGTTCTTTCAACCATTACCGACCAATTTCATTTTTCTATCATTAAAAATATCTCCAGCTTAAACAGAATATGGGAAAAATTCTTCTTGAAATGCATGCTTTCTCGCTTTAGTTTTACGTTGAACATCTTCTTAAAACATCATAAATGTTTTTCATTTGCTGGAATGAGAGCAAGATTGAAATATAGAACTTGGAAGACCGCAGCAGGGTTAAGAGTCCTTCAAATTATTAAAATGAATAAAACCTCATGCAAGAATAATCTTCTCGAATGGCAAAACCTTCGACAGAGATTTTTATTCCAAGTTCTGTTTCACCTTCTCCTTATCGATCTTCCTGCACTGTTTGAAATTCCGCGTACCAAGACTCTCTTCTCTCTGTTTGAATTTCTCTCCATTAAAATTTCTCCCTCCCATTCTCTCTCTTTCTCTTTCTCTCTGCATCTGCCCCGCTTTCAACTTTGTGTTCATCGGCCTGTCCGTAAATCGAACTGCCTTTGAGCAAGGAGTGCAACGCGAGCAGAAACGCGCATTCACCGTGGTACCGTTAATGTGTTCACCGGACGCGACTGTCTTCGGTGACAGGCGAACTTTTTCGATTATTCCCGGTGTATTGGTTTTTCGCGCCGTATTCATGATCTTATTGCAAGAATGCAGGGGATGGTTGCGTAGCACGCGACCGCGGAAAATTTCATCGCGCGACCTCGAGTTATAATGCCGTTGATAATGAACGCGTCGTCGCTGAATGAAATTTGTTTGCGGTGAACGCTGTTTCAGTTAATGTGTTTTGTTGTACGGTGTGATTAATGTTTAACGAAATTCTATGGAAGTAGTTTGCAGAATGTTGATTGCTTACCGCGCCGATTGCAATGTACGTGCATACTCTTTACAGTTTTGTACATTTAAAGTTGCAATTTGTACATTGTACATTCGCATTAATATTTGCAGACAGCGCTATCTCTGTATTTGTTGCCTCATATGAAAGAGGATGATTTAAATATTGTGCTGCTTGTTCTACATAGATTGAGGACATAGATCATTCGTTGTAACTTAACGTAAATAATTTCTCCCTAACAATAAAATTAAATTTGTACAATTTCATTTTCAACAAAAAAGAAGCTTTCCTCTTTGTTTCTTAAATTGCATGCGGTCTTCTTTATATTTTTTAATGATCTCTGCTGCAATTAATAAATTTTACCATTTTCTCTATGATAAATTACAAGTTGTTTTTTTATCGAAACTAATACTCTCCTAATACTTTTCGTAACTTGTTAAATTTCTTAAAAATATTGGCTGATTGCGCAAAATAATTACACGAGATAAATTTATTTCGCAGTTCGAACTGTTTCTATGGACTAGCTCGAACGCAAATGAGTGTCCGAATATTAAACTGAAATAAATTTTTGTTAAAAATCGCTTGTACAATTAAACGTTATTGATACAACGAGATGGTTTACGTATTTTCAAGAAACAATAAATGATTTATATCTTCGTAGAATAAGCAACACGTGAACATCATATTTAAATTGCCCCCTCTTGTACGGAACAACGAATACAGAGATACTGCCATGTTCATACATTTTTTTATTAAAATACATTTTTCTTAGAAATCGGCAGTGTATCGATCACTGAGAATATTTACGTCTCGAAACATTTCCATTGAAAAAGTATCAGAGTCACATTTCCTACTTTATAATCTATCGATTAATCAATCATCCCTGTCACAAACGAGGCCATTTGTAACGAGAAAAGATCGAGACATCGAGAACTGTCTCCGTCATGGTGGAGACAGTTTTCCGTGGGTGAGGGAACCTTTTCAATTATTTCCGCGAAAATAGGTGGATCAAAGTTGCCAGCTGGCCTGGTCGGATTAATAATTCCAGAATTAATTAAAATTCGGCTAGAATGCCGTCGAAATAAGGGGCAGCGAAGCGAGAGTATCCGTCCGCCGGAATCGATATTAACCAGGACGGGTATAATTGTGAATTAATCGAATCAGCCGTAAAACGCGATCCTTCAAATTCGTTGAATATCATTTCCAAATCATCGAGGAGGACTACACGCTCCACCGACTAACGCAATTCAAAAAATGTGCCGAAAAATTGGCGGTTCTTCAGGATTCTTTAGAATCATGAAAAATGATAAAAATTGTACTTGATCACATTTTACGACTATTATTCATATTCCGTAGAAAATTGATTTACGAAATGTATTACAGCAGAATTTCGTTCGTTCTTTAACTCGAATAAATTTTAATATCTATTCGGCCTTTGATACAGGAATTTATAGCTGAAGGCGAATCTAGACTTTAACACTTTGATGTGTATGCGAGTGATTCATCCACGCTGGGAGGTGCAAACTTCTCTTGCTAGAATTGCCCTTGCGGGGTTTCGATCACGTTCAGATCAGAAGCCAATGTTGTTCATGGTAATAATCCTGTTCCGAAATCTTGAAACCATTTTTTTGTAGTGGCGGTTGTGTGAAAACTGTCCTATTGAACATTTGTCTTTTCGTCTCCTGTTTCGATTATGAAAAGACAATAGTTCGCCATGTAACGTCTTCTGATATCTTATAGCGTTCAATCTATTCTTTACAAAAACAATTTCACTTAATGTATCCAAGGATGATTAACGGATTTTGGTGATATTGAAGAAATAGTGTGTTTCAGTCCATAATTATTCATAATACAATTATTGTTGAACAGAGTAAAACGATAATTTCTAAAGCAAGAGAAAATACATGCTTTTCCAACTGCGTTACAAAAATTGTTCTTGTTATAAGAAAGAAAGAAAATAAGAAGAAGTAGTTTAGAAGTGGTTTTAGTTTTCTTTCGTTTCTTTTTCATACTGCCTGCGTTCGTTTCACAGCCGTTTTACCCTTCTCTTGTGCAAATAAAAGTATCGATTGTAAATAATAGAGAACTCGACGCGACTCGGAATTATATGAAAAATTATGGACAGTAACTTGAATATTCATCAACGTTGAACGATGAACGGTGAACGGGGACGTGTCGATCAGCGTGGAAAATTTCGCGAGATTCTCTTTCAATATGCAGAAAACATGAACGCTCGTGGAAGCCGGCGGTGACGCGTAAAATCGAATACAATTATTATGTGGGAAAGTTCTTTCCGTTCGGTGCGATAAATGATCGCTGTTTGTTTCTCTTTTACTCCCTTTTTTACTCTTGTAGTATTATTCTTTTAAATGTAGCGTTCCGTAGTTGCGCGTGCATGGGCCTCGTTTGAATTTGTAAAATCGAAAATTTCGCTCGATTCAAAGCATTTTGCAAGGTTTTTTACGATGGATGTTGTGTAAAGTATCCTTTCCATTGCAATTGGTTTCATCACTGAATCGTTTAATCTTCTGTAAAGAGAACTTTATTCGCTTCTGTGGAAAAGAGATTGCAATCAATTTCAGACTTTTACTTTGATTTGAAATGTAGAAATTAATAATCGTTTTATTTATAATAATTATTGTATAGAGTAAAATAATAATTATTAGAGAGAAAGGAAATAATAATTCCTAAATAATGTAATGATTATTAAAGGGTTCGTTTGTTGTTTTCGTGTGATAGTAGATTAATAAAGTATTACGGATTTAGTTAACAAATAATAAATCAAGAATAAGAGGAATAAATTTAAAAAAATGATATATATGTATGTATAATTTTGTACTAGTGGTGTCACAGAGGGTTGCTTCATAACAAAAATCTTAAAATACTTCTAATAACTTCCTGATAGGATAATAAATAACTAATTATAATAATATAGCCACTATTTGTCGTAGCTTATGATATAATATATGATAATCTAAATTGTGTTTTATTACCGGGAAGTCACGGTTTTAAACGTTTCACGCGATAGTATAACAAACACGTGAAGGTTCTTTAAAAGATCTCATCCGACAGATTAAAGTAAACACGAGAACTTGGGTGGCAGGGTTTCACGATAACTAAGTGTTCAGCCTCTTCGTTAAAAACTCGATGGCAACGTGGATAAGTGAATTAGGAAAGTGCAGGGCGGACGTCCTTTTAGCGTAGCCATTTACCTTGTCCAATTTTCCCTTCTCTGTGCATGCTACATCATTGTTTCTGCGTAAAAGGTTCGCAAAGAAGGTGTCTGAATATTGTACATTTATACTTTGTATAATTATTTTTTAATTTTATTCATATTATAGTCATTAGATTTCTATTTCGTATCATCTTAAATATTCCATCTTAACTTTTCCTTTCTTTTTGTTAAAAACTTCAAATATACCTCAAGCCTACTTTCAACCACTAAACTCACCTTTCTATCATTCCAGATTCCACGACGCTCCAATGTTCAAAAAAACCTCATTTCACCGCAAGGAATCAATGTGAGCCACTTACCAACCTCTTCCTAAATTACATGTAATCCAGTTGCCCGCATTTCCAAGGGACGGTAACAGCCCTGAGTTTCGAACACACGTTCCAGTTCCGCCGAATACTTCTTCAACAGAGCGTTACCTCTTCCCATTTAAATCTCCGTCACAGCTGTAGTGGCGCTTTACTTCACGAATCATTACGTTCCACGCCACTTAAACAGGTCAACACCATCCCCCGAAAGCAACACCTTGCCATAAAAGGCCCACTGACGCTCGCGCGCAACGCAAACTCGTTCCGATCGTGTACCAGCGGCAAACAGTTTCGACACGGCTTATTAGGCCCGCCCTGAATAATTGAGCACCGTGTTAATTAACTCGACTTCTCGCCCCTTTTCGAATTAAACATTAGAGAAAGAGAGAAAGAGAAAGAGAGAGAGAGAGAGAGAGAGAGAGAGAGAGAGAGAGAGAGAGAGAGAGAGGATGACGCGATGAGCGGCGTTGATCTCCAACCAAAAACCATCCAACGATTAAGTTCGAAATTGCGAAGTCTCGTTTACATTAAGCAAGTAAATCGACGTTGGCAGTTTGATTACTTCGGGTGATTTTCGATTGCTTTTTTATCTTGTTCTTTCTTATCTATCTATCTCTTTTTATCGACATAAATAAATCTTTGAAATTTGTGGAGATATATAAAAGGATCGTTAACGACATGCTATTTGGCTTAAAATATTTAAAATATTAAAATTGTCTTTTCACTTTTTGTTCTTTTAGTTATATCTACTTATTTATATAGAGTCTCTTTAACTTGTTAACAAGTTAATAGTTTAATGTGCGATATTAAATAATACAATAATACGTATGTATGTTGTTATGTTAAATACAAAATCTCTATGCCATATTTCTCTCAGCAATTAAAAGAACATGTATTTCTGAATAATTAATACTTTTGAATCACATCGTTTGTAAATATAATTAAACTGCTATCTATTCTATCCTATTCTACAGTAAATAATTTAATAACAGAGATTCTTCCTATAAAATTTCACCACTCTCTATTCCATTCTTCTCTTATCTCTCTGTACACTCATTCGGCTTTCGTCTAGTCGAAAAGAAAGAAATGAAGAAAGAAAGAACAAATAAACAGAAAATGAACATGCTGCCGAAACAAAAATCTCCCAGAAACTTATATCGAGACTGAACTTGTCAAACAAATCATTGCCAGGATTTCCACTGAGGCTCGTATCAACGACGCGTCCTCTCAAAGGATCAAAAACGAGGGGTGCAGTACGAGGGATCGAAACGAGTGGAAAGAACTTCGAATCTTGCCGGATCGGGGAGGAGAGTACTAGCAGAGTTTGACTTGCAGAGTGCTAATATTAAAGTTCCGCGTCGCCAAGGGTTTCCAAGGCTTTGGCCATCGGGTCCATCGAGGGGCGACAAGCGAAGAAACGTTCTCTTCCGTGCATCGGCCCACTCTCGCTGCCGATTAGATTAGAATTTGTTAGGGGTGTCGGCCGGTAACTTCGTCAGAGGAACGCTGTCAGTTTTGTTTCATCGCTAGCGGGCAAGGCAGCGTTTCGAAAGTTCCTCTCGCGCGAAATTCCTCTTCGAGACACCGGGCGAAAACTTTCCGGCTGAATACCGACTTATAAGGGACGACAAGCTCCACGGGGATGAGGCTGAATTAGCCCTGGCATCGGCCTTAATACGCCTTCGAAGCTTGTTTCCTTCGTCCTTCTTCTTCTTCTCATTCTTTCTTGTTTTCTTTTTTTTTTAGGAGGAGGGGCGGGGGTATTTGTGTTTCTGTGATGGGGAATGACATTCTTGGGCTTGTCGTTGCGCTGAAAAATTTAGAACGAAGTTGTAATTTGTCCGTTGCTTCATTTGTATTTACAATCTCAGTATAGTTTTGGAGGTACGCGATGAACGTGTTAAGGTGGATTTTATGAGACTTTTAATAGATAAATTGGAATTTTTCGTTCTTGGAAAGTCGTGTATAATTAACGTTAGGATATACACGATAATTGCAATTTTTTCCATGACATACTTTGTTCCATTCTATTCTATAGAAGATTATATAATTGAACGAGAAAAATTCTTCTGATAAAAAAGATTGTCCTTCGAAATAGTACAAAGAGTCACGTATCGAAAAACAACACTGAGCTTTCTGTACAGGAAGCAACGTCGTACATTCTGCTCAATTCAATTCTCTGTTCGGAGAATTGAATTCGCGGAACATCTTGCAGCTTCTTTGGGCCGAAAACAAGGCTGAGAAGAAAGTCTAACAGCCTGGAATTGGAAGAGGCTCTTAGCGCTATAGCATGGTTCTTCCAACGTTTCAAGCGTTGGCGACACATCCGTGAAAATAGATTAGAACTTGTTGATGGTGTCGCGTTTGAACTTTGTTGGAAAACGTGGTAGGCCTGTTCTAATTACCACCGTACACGGAAACCATATACAGGAGCTATTAACACGCAAGTGTGCTGCGAAAGAGATAGTAGAAACGAAAGAGGTTTAATTGCGTTCGTGTTACTAAAACTTTTTAATTCTCTTCTTTTTTTAGAGAAACGTTGAAAATATTTGGTCACTTTATTTAGAGAATAAACGTCAGGAATCGATAAATGAACATACATTTTTCAACAGTGTCTAGAAATTGTATGTTGCAAATTATGTATTACTATACAAAATAATGTAGCGATCGATATAGTGACCAGAGACAGCGTAAATCTAAAGTTTAAATTATAAAATTTTAATTAAAAATTAATAATAAAATTCATTTTATCTACTGGAAAATAAATAAAAAGCAAACTAAATATTATTATAGAATGTAAAATAAGTAATTATTATATGTATTCTTTGGATAATAAGCTAATACAAGTCAAGAATAAAATTCAGAAAGTATAATATATGTTACGAATTATTGTACAAGAACGATGCGCAGTGGATGTATCATAATAACTAAAAATAGGATAAAAGATATTTAAAGTTTTTATTGCCTAATTTATTTTGTGCAATATGCACGGAAATTGTCGATATTTTTCTATTAAACTAATAATTCTGTAAAGTGAAGACTTTTGTAAATAAATCGAGGTTTCTCGAGTAAGCACTCGTAAAATTTTGGCAGTAAAGTAAAAGTTAATTGATAAACTGACGGACGTAGGAATTTGCATCTTAGAAAATGGTGTTTTCGTACGTATATAGTTTCATACATCATGAAGGCACTTCATTTGGTTGCAATTCGCTAACTTTGCGTGCAATGTGTTTCAGAAGCAGATGCTTTATGAGTTTACGACTTGTCAGAACGTTTGTAAAGAGCACGAGGAATTTCCCTGCACGTCGCATCCTCGTAAACTTAGTCATGAAATTGCTACTGGGAAATAGTTAAATAAATTTCATTGATGACAGATAAATTCGTACTTTTTTTTTAGCGTTTTCATAAGTATGGATTTTATATAAATATTTCATTCATATAAATATCTTATGATTCAACACAAATAAATATTTGATACTTCTATAAATTGTTATAACATTTGTAGAAATATTTAAATGAGGAAAGGAGAAATCTAAGATTTTTGACATCTTCGAAATCAATAAGTAGCTTTAATGTATTACTGTATATGAAAGAAAAATTCTCATATTCATACAATAATATTAGATTTCTCAACGATTAAAATTCAATGAATTAAATATTATCTCTGAATAAAAAATACACTAATATTGGTGAAATTGTGAAATATCCTTTATCTATTTTTTATATCTACTATATTTTATTGTACTAATAAAAGAAATATTATTCCGATTCGCTATATGTACAGCAACATGTATTTTTAGAAAATAAATAAAATATTTTGAAATAATTTAAACAATATTCTAATGTTTCAAGTTTTGGCTTATTCGAAACTTTGTCCCAAAAAAATGGTCAAAGTCGGCGTTTCGACGTTTTTTTCTCTAAAAGGAATCACTTTGCCCGGGGGAATCAATTTCCCCTCACGTCCTCGCCGAGTAGACGTCAAAAGGGAATTTCGATGAGTCGAATTGACAGCTTTACGATCCTCCGTTAAAGCTTCCTATATTTCGTACGTCTTCGCTCGAGATCACGAAAAGCTTTTCTTCGTCATCATAGATACTTGTTCGAAATCGTGAAACGTTTACCCACGGACTCAATTGGAACTTTCCGATTGAAGAACAAAGATACATATATACTTAGTTTGATGCAAACAAATAGTTTCACTGATGATCGTGTCTGTAGAAGAAAGCTAAAATAGATCTTTTTCGTATCAATACAATTGAATTTTGTCAGTGTCATCAATCTTTTATTCTTTAAATTTTGTACTTTCGTGTTTTAATCTCAGTTTTATTTCCTCCGAATTTTAGTTTTGCATTTTAAATTTGATTGCAATTTTAATCTCGTTTCTAATTGTTTGTTATTCTAACTGATTTCGTATTTCTATTATTGAATGCTTTGTTAAGTGACAATACTCCTATATCTTTCAAGTAAGTTTAAACAAAGATCTAATAAATAATCGTTGAATAATTATTGCTGGTGAATAGTTGTACAAATATTTGCTAAGGATATTTTTAACTCATATTTAACTCACCGTGTCTGCTTTTGGACGAATCGACGCGAAGGGTTCCTTCGCTTTGGATCTGATCCTTCCCATTCGTTACACGACAAGCATAGAACCCTATGTCAGAGACATCTAAGTTGACGATTTTTAGGCGGCTTCCGGCGATGTTCTTCGCAGCATGTTCATGTGTCTGAGGAATACAAATATTTTCTGTTTTTTTTTCCTATTCATATTACATATATATGTATAATAAAATATATTTAATAAACAATCGCATAAAACAAGGCTCGAAATAGTAGAATATTTTTATGTTGTTTCAAGATATTTTATCTAGTATAAACATGATCTATACTTTGGTACAACATACTCCATCTACATAGGTATTTCTACATCTCATATACATACGTACATATTTCTGCATTTGGCCAATGTAAAGCACAAATTTTTAACTGTACTGTTTTCACTGTAGTCTCATGGGTACATGTTTATAGTTACGAAAGTTAGAATGTTATTCTCATTAGAAGTTACGTGTAAAATTGCAAATATTCCTAAAAAGTCCTTACATCTTATAATGTTAGGTTATTTGTACGAATTTTTTATTTGCCGTTTATTTCGTATTTAGAATAGGAGGAAAAGTTAAAGGTAAATATTTGTGATTAATAAATGTTGATATTACCTGCGCAGGTATCTTCTTTATAGTGATCTTGGGCCGTTTTTCTTCGAGAGGTGCTTCGTTCTTGTACCATTTGATTCTAGTTGGCGGAGGATCGCCGACAACCTCGCATCGCATGTGTACTACACTACCGGCATCTCTCGAGATATTAGTCAAAGTGCGTATGAACTTTAACGTGCCACTTTTGGCTCCAGATACAGCTTCCATGTCAGTTCTATAAAGTAAAAGAATAATAAATTAAAACATTGTTCATATACGATCAAAATAAAATATTCTTACATCTCTGACGAGGTAAGTATCGCTAATATGTTATCAAACATTATGGTATTTAAATATTTCAAAATAATAGATCGGTATTTAACTTTGTTTATTTCCTTAGATGAAAAGTTTTATAAAATGTATAACTCTATAAATACTTTTAAATAAGCCACCATTTTCTATCGTTATAAAATTGCAGAATAGTATTAGGCTGAATAATAATTTATTAGATCGAGTAATAAGTTCAGTCGTTTTTCCTCAAAAGAGTACGTTGAGCGCTATTAATTAAGAAACTATTTATTTCACCCATGTCTTTATAAATATGGAATCTTCCATCAAAAGATTCAAATGCGCGTATTTTTACAGTCTTTAAACAACTTTTATAGCATTCTTCGAAACGGTATAGAATATATGCAAATGATATATATATATATATATATATATATATATATATATATATATATATATATATATATATATATAGTAAAAGGTGAATAAATTTATTAATCAAACCAAAATAGTATTCTACGTGGAATATTGTAAAATATTGTATATTTATTTCGTCATGTTTGCTGCGCCAGCGAAAATGATAATAACCAAGGTTACGGCATGATATCCATTAATCATTTTTTAATATGACTTTAAAAAGTAAACTCCGGCAAGTATACGCTGATGATACATGTTTTCCGAGCACCCGTTGGAGTGCTCTCATTGAAATGTATGAGCAACATGTTGTCGCGAGAAATGGACCAAAGAACGCTCAGGACACACGGGTTAAATTTTTTATCAGTCACCAGTTTACATGCTCCGTTTAGCATGATTACAGGCGTAGAGTGAAGCGACATATCAAAAATTCAACGATTATTATACCTTGTATTTGGATTTTTACAACGTGTAAACCCCTGGCGCGGGAAAACATTTTCCACCATGACTGGATATTTGTTACGATGCCTCTTACACGAGCATATTACAAGCGTTGCCCGGAAGCATTTATTAAAATGCACAGTAAATCGTGCCGCTTAAAAATATTTCGTGTTTTAAAAGCCGCGTAATGGCATATAATATTATAGAAAAAAAGGAAATAGAAAAAATAAAATGGATACGCGGAGTAGATTGTAAAATTAATATAGAAATAAAATCGAGTCGCTGAAATTAGAATTTTCGAAAATAGATACGTAATTTGAAAGACTTTGATTTTCAACGAATTTTGTTAAAAAAAAATAAGGACAGTAAATAGGTAAATAAGTTGAAAAATAAAAGTAAATTGCTGCAATTAGAATTTTAAGGAACAGATGATAAAATTGAAATACTTAAACTTTGAATTATTTTTATTAAAATATGAAAAATATATATGTAGGTTTGTTCATCTGCTTCAATCTAAATTATTCGTTAAAAGAAAAGATATTTTATATTTTTCTTTTGAAATAATCTTTTAATGTATACATTGGTTCGATATTGTCAATATAACACGTCAGTCTAAAAAATATTTTTATACTTCTAATATTATGTAATAGAAAATAAGTGAACTTTCATATCAACGTAATACAACAGGCTCATAAATCAAACAAATTGCACGGAGAAGATAAATACCAAAGACCTAGATTTTCGTAAAATGCATTGTACATTATATTATTTTAAATATTTCATTCCTAAAATATCATGTGAAAAGTAATTTAAATACCTAGATTATGAAATAAAAATAAATTTTGATACAATTAAAAGTTATCGAAATAGAGCATACATAGGGCGACAAGTATTCAAAGAACAAATTAACTAAATGGTAAATTTTCCCTTTCAAACTTCATTGCAGGTAAATTATTGGGAAATATTCTGTAAATTCTTTATTTGAAAATGCCTTGCGTTTTAATAACGATGAATCGATAATATCCAAAGCGCATTGCATTGTACATTGCATAGTACATTGTATTGCAGCAGGATTTTGAAAAATTCAAGGAGATTCCAATCAAAGAAGATGCAGATGAGCAAAATAACGAGCAAAATCAAAGTTTCTATAGCATCTAGAACTTTTGGAGATAATTTTCCTCGAGATCTAATCTTGTAAAGAATGCTTCGATGAAAAGCTTCTTTAAAATCTATACTTAAAATTTCCCAAACGAATCTATTCTTTGTTCATAAGGCCCAAGATCATAAATCATACTGTATTAGGTTGTTATTTAAAAAAAAGTGGAGAAAAATATGAAATTTTTCTCCTCTATTGGCTATCTCCGTTATATTTCACGCAGACGAAATTCAATTCGAGATCCATTGGCATAACGTGGACGGCAAATTTCTCGATGTGGCAGGGTTAAATTTAATCCGGCTCCAATAACCGAAACACAAAATCCACTTGAACCACCCACTCTTTCATACTCTGCTGTCACATTAAATCATAGTTATCTAACCATGCCAATGAGACTCAATTGATTCATTGTTCGATCTTGTGAAACAAAAGAACTAAAACAAAAGTAAAGAAGGGAGAGAAACAAAGAGAATGCGCTTTCGAGTAAAAGTGCGTTTCGATTAAGCGAACGAACGCTCGTTCTTTCCCTACTTTCCCTACTATTTAAAAGCTTTAAAACACCTTCTGTCTTTTATAAAACTTCGATATTTGATGCAGATTCCTAAGCTTGAAGCGTGGATATACTTTTTAATAAAATTCATGATACACTCGCGCCTGATACTTTCTTTATCGCATAATGTATCTTGTTAGGCGACATTTCTATATGGTTTGATAATTACATAATTTTCCGTAATTTTCAAGCAAATATAGATACCGTCCTAAGATTTTTGGTCGACGATGTACATTGTACGAAAACGCGAGAAATTATAAATTGTTAAAGTCTATAATTGTTACGACGACGTGAATGCATGAATCACTATACATTCCAGTACATATTTAATAATTATAATTATATGATTATATGAGAAATCCAGATGAAACAATTTTTTTAGAAATTTTTCAACGTAGTTATAGCATCACACCACTATTTTAATGCACCGTGAAATAGTTAAAGTGTAAACGACGAATTGGCGATTGTTCGTTTATTTGCTAATCGTACGTACGAATTTTCTTACAATGCACTAAAAATACTTCAAAAATGTTTATTCGATTCTTATAAATACATTTGCGAACAATTTTCTTGCTGGGCGTTTACATTAAACGAGCACGAACGAATGCTGTTGCTTTCATTTTATGTTCCTGCTCGTTTAAACGCACCTTGATAGACACAGAGAGCACTAACACGAAACGGACCAGTGTCCCTGACGGATTTTTATGCAACGGCGATCCCACGTCAGATGCCCTCAGGGCGGTCAGCGTTTCCACCCACATGCAGATCGATCTCTGCAGCCACTTCGTGTAACCTCGCCGCTAACAATGTAACTTGAAGGGGATCGTTAAAAGCAGCCAAGTTTTCGGCCTTTGAATCGCTCAGCTTGAAAGTTTCGCCCGATTGGCGAAGGAATTTTGATTATGTCGATAATGTGAAGGAGAAGCGGAAAGGGAGCTATGTTTCTTTCTCGCAGAAATTCGTGTTTATAAAGGCCACACGCTTTCCGTTGCTTCGTATCTTGTCTTTTGCATTTTATCTTATTAAAAAGTATATTGTTATAAAAATATACTCTTATTATACATCCAAGAAACAATTCCGCTAGAAAGAAAATTGTACGTTTTTGATCGAGTAGGTCGAAAGAGACTGTACGTTAACAGACTACTAAAGAAAGAGAATACGATTGAACCGGAAAACATTGTAAGAGGATCTGTAAGGGAATAATATTTCTGTATGTGTCTCTTGTCTCGATCAAGCGGGCAAAGACGATGAAATCTTGGCTAGTCCATTTCCAGAAACACTCGAGTAAATAGCGCGACCCCGCTGATCGTACATCACCAGGGTGATAAGGGGAAGTTCTGGTCATGCATTATTTCGCGGCGCGCCACCACGCGAAAGGGCGAGAAGAATAGGGTGCCGGTCCATTAACATATTCATACTTAATATTCCAGTCGCAACGTCGCGCGACAACGTCCGCCGTGCCGGATTTATATTGCCCTAATATACGCGATTACTTTCTCCCCCGTGCGTCGAGATCTACCGGAAGTCACGATTGATTGCGACTTCCACTAGAGCCCCGTGCATCCTCCTTCGTTTACGGACACGTATCTTTGAGATGGAAGTGGTTAAAAGAAAGATTACGGCAGTTTGTTTTACACTGACAATGAGAGATACACTGTTGCTTAGAATTATTCGAACGATTGGAAAGATCGATGAATTTGAATAATTCCAATTGAAGATGGTTATCGACGATTCTCTTACGTTTCCCACAAATTTGAGAAACTCGTTAATAATAAAGAGAATGATCCGAGAAGGCAGCTGTATTAACGAAGTATCGTCAGGAACGGAGTATAAATTTCGCTTTCGGCAACGATATATTCAACACGCGACACTCTATTTCCTTTGTACGAGTTACTGTCAAAATTTATCCTCAAGTTTCGCCCTTTCAAGCTCGATGCATCTGCTTAAACGAGATCCTTCGCTAATACAACGACGAATGACGATCATGTAAAGGGCTTTCCAATTCGTGTGCACGTCAGATGCACAGAGTTTGTCTTGGAAACATGAAACTAGGTACGCAGAGTCGATTGTTGTTTCCCTTGCGATTAATTAAACTGCAGCCTGCTCGAAAATTCCATCGTTCGTTCCTTTGTTTTAGCAACAACACCGGTTTCGGATCCAGTCAATTCTCGTTCCGATCAATCACGGCGTAGCCGCTGTTTTGCTGTTTCAAAAGTTATCGCGTGAAATTCGATTGAAAAGGAAAAAGAGACAGATTAAACTGTACAATTTTTAAACGTTCCAGACGGAACGGTTAATCGAATCCATCGCCTAGTTCCGTTTGCCTTTCTGGTCTCACGATCAATTTGAAATTTAATCGAATCGAGTACGATCAGGTTAATGAATTTTTCAATTTATTACCGCGTCGTTTCCACGTTTCTTCGCTGTGGTTAATGGAAAATTGATTTCGTTGATCCGATGCACTTTCAGTTCTTGATTTCGCCAAGTTTCAATCGCCAGTTTAACATGCGGATATGTTTTTGTTTATTTTATTATTATCTTTGGTTTTGAAATTTTTCAGTTCTTCCTGTGCTATTCAAAGTTTTGGTAAATAATATACGAGTGTTTTTCGCAGTCAGTAAAATGCTATTGGTTCATATGTTTATTAAAATGCTATTTTTTTTTCTTAAAATAAATTAGATTATAGGAATTTTAACGTTTCAGTATTTTCGTCAGTTATTAATGTTTTAAACGATAGCAGTATAAAGTCGAGACGCAGACATTTGTACATAAAAGATATCTCTGGCCATTAAAATAAAACTAATCGATCAATCTTATAAGATATTTGCAATCAACACAATTGTCGACCTGTCGAATAAAATGGAATATCCAAAATTTTCATATAGACGTACACAGCACATCAGGTATTACAGTTTTCGACGGTTGAAATGAAATCATCAAATTCTTGAAATATACGCTTTCCTATATAAAATTTCGCAATCACTCGTATAAAATTATTAACACTGAAACGTGCTCATATAAAATAAAATGTGTGTTTTATATTCTAAAATACTCGTGTCTCTACATAAAATATATCAACCCGTATCGAAAAATATCCGTATAAAATAAAATAATGTATCTCTTGAAATAAATCTGAAAATCTCTTATTCTATTTATATCGTATTTCCCTTATAATGGAAAACATTAAATAAAGTAAAACTCGTTACGATTTTCCCATAAATACTAAAAATAGACATGCTAATACTTATATAAGGCAGTATAGACAACGTAAAAGAAATTTAATTCCAAAAGGTTTAATAATATTATCAGCCTCTTAAAAAACTAATCTTTCTCTCTCTCTCTCTCTCTCTCTCTCTCTTTCTCTCTCCATTAAAGCTTTCAATTATCTAAGCAAAATTATCAACGTTCTAGAAAGGCACTCACGCCCTTACAATATAATCAGAATGCTCGATCTGTTGCTTAATTACCAACGATACTAACGTATATTCGAGCGACTAAAACAGCTACTAAGGCCAGCAATATCGTCCATCAAGCATCACGAAACTGTCACAGTAGCCCATAGCGTACCGTTCTTAGATATCGAGCAAGTAGAGCGTACTGTTACGCAAACCGGAAGCTACCCCTTGGCGCGCAGAGGCAATCACCACGTTTGCCAAGGCACGCGTGTGCGTGTTCCTCGTTCGACACAAGGACACGCGCGTCCACTCGTGTACGCACGTGTTTACACACTGGAACGTGATTGCATACGACCGTGGCGAGTAACTAACCCCCGTTGGTTATTGAATATAAATCAAGCTATGATCACTAAGTCATCGGCAAGTTCCGGTGCACCTGTGGCCTCCAGGGTTAACCGTTCTTGACCCACGAGTCGTTTAAATTGTGTAAAATGATAATACCCCTTTACAGATATCGTGATTGTTCTGTTTCCGGTAAAGAATATAATTTTGATCGCTTTGTGAAAAGAACGAAGAGTTATGTTAAATAGAGGAAATCGAATTGGGGGTTTTCGTTCTGAAACTACGTTCATTCTCACAGTTTTAAACTATTTATTTTCGAAATACACGATTCTATCAATGTAGGAGAAATGTAGTAAAGAGAACAGAATTTTCGGAATCCTCCCATTTTCTAAAACATCTATGTTTTTATTTAATCAAATCAAAGATGAATTAGAGATGCGTGGATGGGACTGAGATGGAACATTAATTCCGAATAATTGTGTATGCCACGCTTTTGAATTTTTACGTTTTTTGGAATTTTTTCAATTTTTCTTTCAATTCTTGAAGCATGCCGAAGAGAATAAAACTAGTTGTTATTTTAAGTAAAAGAAGTACTTTAAGTGCATCAAGTGCTTACATTACAGATAAATCAAATCAGACAGAACTTTCCATTTAAATAATTAAATAGTGATTTGCTTGTATATTTAAGTGGAGAGAATAAAAGAGCGTTATTCAATTTTATAGATTGTAGTAAATCCTTTCTCAAATCAAAAGTTCATATAGCAAATTAATATTATATATTTTCATCCCAGTTTCTTCATCTTTATATTATCAATAAAATGTTCAACTAACTCGAAACACCTAAAAGTTCTAACTTCCTATATCACAAACGTAACAGACCTGTATTATAGCGTCTCGACAATCTCGTCAAACCTTTGCTTTATTTCAAAACCTTAAGATCAACAGAAAATCGTCGTGATTTTGTTGAATAATCACGTTTAATCGTGTCTCTTCAATGTCGTCGGCAACTCGCTATACTTTCTTTTATTTTTCCCTGGCTAACCATTCCTTTTTCCATGTCTCGGTCGATTTTACGCGCTGCCATTAGAGGATCATCAAATTACAGGGGATTAAGGGGGAGGAGATGGTGGAGGACACGAGGACAAAAAGTTACGCCCGCGGAAGTTTCGCAAAATTGAAATCACCGGTGCATGCATTAACGACGTCCCGGCCGGTTTTCGACGTCAAACGACACGGGACGAAATTAACAGCGCTCGCGAAATTCGCCGTAAGGGTGACACAGGATTGGCGGAGGTCTGGAAAAAGACCTGGCCAGTTCCTCCGTGTGTTTACCATGCAAAGTAATTCTATGCATTTTGAGGAGGCGGCGTTTTCGTCAGTGCGTTCGTGGTGACGCCGCAGCTCTTGCTCTCGTAACTGGCGAAATCTCGATAAACGCGGGAAAATCGTGGAAAGAATGGAAAGAGTAATTCCTGTTTTATATTCAAAGTTTGGGAATTTCGAACGAATGCGTTGTTGCTGCAAAAGATATCAGAGAAGGGCTCTTTGCTTTTTCATAGCGATTTCTGATAAACAACGACGAATGTTAATAACAGTTTGCGATAGACATAAATATTTATAAAAATATGAAAAATTAAACTAACTCGCTTGCTCTTCGAACTCTAAGCTTTTCAATCAATACACGATCAATGAATACAAGATTAATACATTAAAATGTTAAAACGTTGTTACTAGGAATAAACGTTAAATATTATTGTTAAGAATAATCAACAATTTGCACAGTCATCATATAGCGAATTTTGAGATATTTTAAGAAACTAAAAGTACCAAGCTAAACACGTTCTGCATAGTACATGGTATCTAATTAGATTCAAGATAATATTACGTATATAATAATCAATTGTGTAATTATGTTTCTGTCTCGATAAAACAAAATATTAATATTGGCGAAAAGTCTCGTATAATTAAAATAATTGCAAAAGCGGAAATACCAATCATTCTGATTTAGCTATTTATTTCATATCAATTCAATATATACTGTTGAGAATTGTGGATCTTAAACGCCGAAATGAAAGTAAAGGAACGCTAAGGTTACACTTAGAATTCATATTAAAATAGCTTTAGATTTATTTAATAAACGATTTTCAGGATCTTCGTCGATATACATTTGCACGCGTCTCAACACTTTCTTTGTCTCACCATCTTCCATATCACACTACCAATGGAACAGTTATATTCATCTGTTTTTCGAGACGCTGTGCACACATATACTTCCATTCACTAATATTCACATAAGTGTGTCACTACTACGCGGCTAATCTAGTCTAGCACACAAAATTATACATATCTCAATATATATTTTATATTTCTAATAAATTTTTTTAAATTATCCTAAGAATTTTATGAATTTTTTGAAAATGTCTTTGAACATGTTTCACCGTCGTATATCTTATTACTCGTGTATTATACAGCAATAAATATATCGCTCGGAAAAATGCTATCCAAAGAATATAATATTAACCCTTTCAGCATATAGCTAAATGCAGTACAAATAGATATACACGATCATTGATTATGCGTTGATTTATCGTTTCAAAGTATTAAATCTCTTTGAATCGTTCTTGTAACAAATTTAACACGAGTTTTGATAATATTCATCCGGTTTCAAAATTAACCTAGTTATTGACAGCCCTCTGCAAGGTTAGCTTATGAAATATTATCGATATGCTCGACGTAAAATCGTGGAATATGCCGATCAGAATTATCGTTGGGGAAAAATTACGTTCGGGCGAGGTAGGGATGAGTAAAATTTTCCATCGGAAATGTAGATGTGGAATTAAAAAAAGGGGGACGAGGGCCGGAGGAGAGCAGAAAAGGGGAGGATTTCATGGGTTCGCATGATGGAAAAGCGAGCGCAGGGGATGCCGCGGGGCTTAATAAGGAAGCGGCTCGATTGGTTCGATTCGAAAGCTAATAATGCCACTTCCCGTGCGTCGTAGAACATGGAAAGCTGTGGGCGTGATTAAATTTGAATTCTCTACTTCGCTTCTGACAAGCTAATTCCCGTCGATAGAGCTAATTCTGACATTCCGAAGATTCGATCCTCTTCTTTCAGGAATTTTATCGTGTTGCCTATCGCGTGTTAGGATTTAGGAAACGAAAAGATTCAGTCATGATGTGTATGTTCGATCTGCTGAATTAATTTTTTGGTAACAGACTTTTCCATTTTCTTTTCTCCACGCATACGTTCTATGTAATTTACACAATCACATGACGACAGACCTGTCTAGATCAAAAATTACGTTTTTATTTTAACCAAAGTTAATATTAATTTTATGAGCAAAAAAAAGTCTGATATCTACTATTTTATCAAATTTGATAGTTGTAGTAGAAATAATACGATTTTCCTCACATATCCTTTATCTTAACCAATCGAATTGTTCCACTTGGTTGTTTTCCATACACATACGCTCCATGTGATTTACATGGCTATATAATGACGGCGATAATGCGACGAACGTGATTGAAATTACGTGTCGTAACCGATCTAAGCGAGAGCATTATGGTTACGATATCGTGTGTGCCACGGGTCGCCGACTTTCAGCCAACTACATTATTCCCGAACGCCACGTGCCTCCATTAATATTGATGCACGCTCGATTCTCTTGCAACCCCTTTCTACAAGGGGTTTGTTGACGAGGAAAGCTGACAGGGATGCTGCCAGACGTTGCTGCGACACATCTTTCTCCATCGAACAAGAAGCAAATAATCTAACTTAAATGACCAACTAACCGTAACGAAGTTAAATTAACAATAAATTCCGTATTGAATTAACTTATCGCCGACTATTTGGTTTATACGTTGTCATCTTACATACATTAGCATACAATACAATACAATACAAAAGTATTCCGATATTTCTTTTATATGTATATTATACAAAACATTTTGAAATCTCATTAGCACTGTAAATTTTAGTAACTTCGAAAGCAAAATTTGTGTTATCAGTTAAGATAAACTTAACTAATCTAGAGCGAAATACTATAAGCTACAAGTACATCTAAATTCGCCCAGAAATGCTGACTTGAAGGTAATCCTTGGTCGATTTGGCTTTGCTCGATCATTTGCATGGTGACTTTAAAACGTTGTTCCCGGGACAAGAAACGTAGGTGGGGTACAAAACCGATCCCTCAAGCGAGGTTAAACGTTGCATTATTTATAGAAACCTTGCGAACGCCTAATCCCTGTCTGAGACGGTCTTCTGACTGCTTTAAAGCTGCCAAGCGAAGGAAGTGACGTAACGGTGTGGGCGCGTCGGACTGTTAACGATTCATCGACCCCCATACCTTCTTTCAGCGTTTTAACACCTTTTCCAATGTTGCGCTAGGGTGAACTTGTAAGCATGCATACAGCCTCATGTATCTAGAATTTAATTCTGCGTGGGTAACGATCGACACTGTGTTCGTTGATTGACGATGATTCATACGAGGATCGTTGAAGTTGAACGTGGTAAAGTTTGTTAGGTTATCGGTTTAGTTCGGTTTATTTTGATGAGTTGTAAATGGAATCGTATTGTTTTACGAAATCGGAAGAAATAACGAGATCATATTGATAATATTGTATTGCATAGTTTTATTTTTGAAGACAGACTCTACAAACATTCTATCATTACTAGAATTTCATAAAGTTTCAGTAAAATTTCTCTAATATTTTTCCCAAATTTTCCCTTTGTTCCTATTGTAAAATGGAAGATAAGTTGGGAAAAAAGCAATTCTTCAGAATATCCAAATTGTAAAGAATTGAAAATATATCAAGAAAAATGTAACAAAACAATTTATCGCATTATTAGATGAATTTTATTACGACAAAACAATTCCATAGCGCATTTAACAATTCCACAAATAAATATCATGTAGTAACTATCTTGTAACTTCTATGTACATTTTCAGATTTAGTTCGAACTATATAACACGCATAATTTATTTATGAAAGGTTCTTACAATAAATACTTAAATACGTTCACAATCGTCACCCCCACACTTCAATATTTTTCAACTAAACGAATCTTCAATTGGACAGTTGGACAATTCTGTAGACAGTTGACTTTGAAAACCTCTTTTTTGACAAACATCCTTTCTTTTTTGTATAACCGTGTATAACCGAAATTTTCGTGGAAAAAAATGCGAGCGATGAAGTGTTGGCGATCGCGCGACCTGACGTGTAAAAGCCAGAAAATTGATCCCCTGTTACATAATTTTCACGTGTTACGCGTTCGTTGTAAAGAACGCTGAAATTTTAACCCGTTGCCGTCCTTTAATAAACGATATTTACGATCGCTGGCGGTGTACGCGTGAAACTTTCTCGAGTCCGAAACCACGTTTCATTGCGAATGTCGGCGAAATTAATACGTTTTTACTGCACCTTTGTTTTCCCGCGGTATTCGTTTCTTATAACAGAATATTTATTATTGATAAACAATGTATATATATATATACAATATTAAGTTATTAAATTACATATATAAAACATTCAATTGCAGTAAATTGTAATAATAATAAACTTATGAAACTTGAATTTCAATTTAATTTGTTTCGTTTATAATGCTACAAAGATTGATGTGAAATAGTTTAACATTTTCCGCCACCTATAAATATTTGAGAAAATAAATTGGCTGACACAATTATTAGTAATATTCTTTAAATACTGAAATTTATTCTAACGATGTATTCATCACAAAATCAGCATTAGATAAGGAAATAATTACAGATATCAAATAAGAAAAAAGAATATTTGATTACGTACCCGTTGGATGTTGCATCATACACGTCATTATAATCTTCGTCAGTGGTGTAATCCTGAACGTTTGGATCTAAATTTTCGATGTCGCCATTTTCACCTGTAAATCAATATTTATTTATAAGTATGTATATCGAGTGAATTTACATGAGTTAAAACACAAAATAATGTTTCATGTGTATTATAAAAACTTATAGACGAAAGAGGAGCAAATTAAAGTACATGGCGTAAATTAGAGTATTATGTAATCATAATTTATTTTTATTTATTTATTTATATCACGATATATTACGACCGTCATTATATACATATAATTAAGATATCTATATATAATATACGATAAAGTGAAAATACTGAGAAATACTTAAATTATTAAAATATTTCAATTCTTAAATTATCCAACAAGTTAGTCTATATACATCAAAAACATAATATAATGTTGCTTAGACTATTTTAGCCTGAACTTCAAGAAGAGATCAGGATATGCAAATCAACTAATAAATATATGACTAATTATATATATATATATGTACATATATTTTCTATGCAAAATGAGGACATAAAAGATCCCTAAAATGAAATAGGATCCGGTGTCCCTAATCTAAAATTAGAATTAGGTGTTCGCATTGGAATAAGACTGATTGCGAGACTTTGATCTTCGGAAGCTTGCGCTTCGTATGACGTTAGTCCCGGAACCTCACCTTTTTAGGTTAAAGCTTTGTATCTCGTTAATTAACACTCTAAATGAATGGTCGCCGACGGACATTGACACGGTTAATCCTAATCTACCTAAGCAATCTATGAGTAGGCCTGAAAATCGATCAAAAGCATAAGCTCGGAGCTACAAGCATGCCAAGTACATTCGCCCGCGCGGCCGTATCTCGAGTTATCCAACTGCCTAACAACGGAACGTCCAACTACATCGAGAAACGTTGACGTTCGATGTTTCCTACACCTGCGCAAATACCACATCAACAGCCGTCCCTCGAAGGTGCAAACGACCATTCTCCAACCCCTTCGTGGTTCACGCAACACAAAACCCGATGATTCTGTCAGGGCGAAATACGATCGGCTTCTTCCGTCCAGCGTCACGTCAGTTTCAAGCAGCTAACTCTATTAGCGGTCTGATATCTTGTAGGAACGATAATAAGCCTGATGTACGATGTTAACGTCATGACGAGACGTTGAACAGAGATGGTTTATGCGAGGATAAACTGCATTAGAACTGTATTGGGCATTCTCGCAGGTTTCGGTTACATATATTTTAATTTGTGTTTAAAGTGGTACTTATCGGATAAGACAGAACTTGAATGAAAATCAAATATCAAATGTTGAAGTAATTACTCTCAAGAAAAACTCTACATCTTTATTTAAAGTATATCCGTGACCTGGAGTCTGCTATTACGCAGAAATATTCTAAATAAGGAGTGGTGCATATTATTGTACCCTTGAATATATATTATGTTTTGGGTTGCATGTCTAGCAATAAAGGAACTAATAAACAGATTTCCATTTATGTTTCCTGTAGCCTCGAGCCCAAGCTATATGCTTAACTTTTTTGGTAATGTCTTTTTGTTATAAATATATGAACGTGCTCCCTATCATTCCATTGTTTAGTAACACTAAAAGAGTAAGGATCTGAATCAGCATAAACTTATACATTATACTTATATCTTTAAATATTTCAATATACTTCTCTATTAAAAATTCATCCACTTGTTCTTCAATCAATCAACCTCAACCTCAACATCAAATATGATACTTTTTGTAGTTGTATTACGATACGTCGTCATTTTATTATTAACGGCTTGTTAATTACAAATTGAATGTGTAAGGAAAAATGTACGACTATTTATTATAATTAAGAAACATTAGTTTTCGTATGAGCTTCATCAACAGGGTTACTCAAGAGAGCATTAAGCTCCAAACTGTAGCAAATGTTGCTAATTCATACATGCAATTATTCCTTGTTCAACGACTCGAATCGCCCTATAATCTACGAATCGAACTTGACATAGTGGCTTACCAGCTGAGATATCACACAGAATAATCTGGATTATAATGGAATTTATCGTGGAACGATTGGTATCGTTCCCATAATCTCTGACACCGTAATCTAAATCACATCGTGATCCCTGACTGCATATACAGTGCAATAATCTGCATTATCTTATGCGTGATTTAAGCTCCCACATACATAATATTTCAAAATCAATATTGTCGTTGTTTTCACATTTCGTGTTCAAAATTATATTATAATCGTTCAAAAGATGGATTATTATTATTTTTTTTTAAATTGTTTAATTTGAAAACATTGAGATTTGCATAATTGACACACAGCCTGCTAACTACGAGAGTTCAAGCACCAATGTTAATATAATACTTTACTGATCAAAAGAATATATCTATTTTTTGGGTTATTTTAAACCCATTCTAGACTCAATTGTGTTTTTATATTCTTAACAAGTTTTATAAGTTTGTGGAACAAGTATGGAAGAATTTTCGTTAATATGTATGATTTTTCGTTTCAAGTATACATTAAGGTATTCATTGAAATATTACAAATGTTCTTACTTGTAAATAGCAGAGTAAGATTGAGACTGGAACAGAGTTAAGGATTAGAAAATTTCTTCAAAATTCCGTTAATGTTTAAGTTTTGGCTACTGTATAATAAATGTTGAATACGAATGAGAACATATGCAAGTAGGCTAATTATCAATGTACCGATGTATCGAGATGCGAGTTTATGATAAATACATGCGTTGTATGTTCCTGTTGAATATGCAGGATGCTAAACTCATTTGGCCTGTAGACATGGAACTACGTAACCATAAATTCATTTCTACGATCCCTGATTTTTATTTTCAACGAGGAAGAACATGAAATAATAAAGTTTTAAAAGTTCTTAAAGATACAATATTATTTAGTGTCAGAAGTGTTTATTTAGATGTTCCATAGAGATGTTCTAAAGATATTTTTCAGAAATCAAACAATGAATCTCGAATGAAGTTGATGAGAGTTTCGTTTCTACGTAGTAGTTTATTTAAATCTCCTCTATTCATCCGGGAACTCTATATGCTTCGCATATGCCAGAATATCTTCAATTCTATAGGAAACTCCAATTAACATTGGCATGGTGGTGCTCGTTAATCTACTAATGAGTAATTCGCCATGGGGGCTTTAATATAGATTGCAATTCGGAAGATCCACGAGACAGGGCTCTGCTCGATGTTGTAGCCAGGCGCTAGGCCAAGCTATTAAATAATCGAGCGAATTATACCCCTTCCTATGGTTGCATCCCTCGGTTTCATGCTACGTCAGCCGATCAGGTGCCAAGTGCAAATTTAAACTTGCAATACTCTGCCTCCTCTAACTTGGCTTATCCTCTGGCTGGAACTGGCTACTCCTTGCGATTTCGAAGATGACATATATATTATTTTATTGATTATAAATAAGGAAATATTATCTGGACTGTTACGAATCGAATACACGGGGTGGGGAAATTTTTACCTGGAACTGCTTTCTTCACTTGGAACACATTTTTACATTTTACATTTCTTTTTAGAGACACGAGAAAATTTTATTTTAATTTCAGATGAAACTATTATTTTAGCTAATATAACATTGATTATACTTAATGTAGATACGAGGAAATTTTGCATCCTAACTTTTCCTCCGTATACAGATCTATAGTAAAGCATTCGATTTTAATGCATAAACGAAATATATTTTGGTGTAATTAGTTTTCCCATAAATGGGTGCGTAGAGGTCATACGATTTCTTAAATAGAATCATATAATTTTTAATATTAAATATTATTTCGTAAAATTTATCGTCTGAAAGGCAAGGACAGACTTAAGGCACTATTTTTCTATGTTTGTTTTTCTTATCACTCTTATGCTAGGTTTTACAGAATAAAAGTCAGAAAATCTATTTAATTAATGGTTTTTCGATATACATGGGTTAATAACTTTCCATATACATCTAAGATAATTCACCAATAATTCACATTAATAGATTAAAATGAGACACTCTATATATGATCTTTGTTCGATCTTGAAACGTCTTCTCTCTTAAAGAGTCCGCAAATCTCGTTAAAAAGCGTAAGAATTCATACGTACAAACATTACTCTGTTTTACTAATGTTTCCTTGATTTGCGGTATACGCAAAAACGAACCAAAAAGTACGAAAAAGTCAGCGGTTGTTCCCTAAATCTGGCTCCTGTTTTCGAACACGACACTGGTAGAGCTCATAAAAAGTAGACATCCCGTATGATAGACGAGACTGGAAAAACGCGTACGATTCCCCGGAGTGCTGGTCCACGTAACACGCATCCAGAGAGGGCCAATAAAATCGAACGCTATTGTACTCTTCGTTTTCTTTTTGTTTGTATTTTATTTGCTCTCCTTTTTCCTCCCGTCCATCTATCTCTGCTTATCTTTTGTTGCTGCATGAAAGCTGAGTATTTTTCGGAGAGTTAAACCGGCAATAGGAAGAGGGGATTGTTGAATGGCAACGAAATGAGGATTTAATTTTGCGAAAAGTGTTTCGCTTTTTGTTTGAATCGTGTTGCCTTTTGTGGCGGTGGATGTAAATTGTAATCGGACGATCGGAGAAGGATATTGAATTTTACGCGAGCTTTTGTGTGTTACGTTATCGCTTAAAAGTTCGGGGATCAGTTGCTCCGTGAAAAAGGAATTTGCATTTTATAATGGTGAAACGAATTGATGTTTGATGTTTTACAAGTACAATTTTAATTAACACATGTAATTACAGCAAGAAAGTTAGATCGGAATTATTATTTCATATTTATAGTAAATTACAGAAGTATCCGTACCCTCGTAATTATTGAATCCAATGGTTTATTTAAATTTTCATTTATGTTATAACGAATTGCTATTTCTCAATAAACGAAATATCGATGAAAATGTATTACAGTTATTCTAATTTTGCTTCGAAAATGAAACTCGCATCAAGTTCTACATATATTCTGGAATATCTTAAATAAGGAAAAATTCAAACGAAGAATAAATATAGCCATTTCCTTCCTTTCTCTCTTTGTGTCTTTATTTTCAGTTTATACATTATTACATATTATCTCAAACAACCATGCTTTTTAATAAACTTCGTTACGTGAATATCGCAAATTTAATTTCTCGAGTATTTAAAATCGGAGCTCGTTAAAACGTTCGCTCGACGAGAGCTTTAATAAACCAGAATTAAAAATGAGAATTTAATTTTTCTCTGGAAAACAAAACACGTTCGACATAATGATAAAACGAAAGTAATAAGGAATTAGAAAAGAGTCTAGTCCAGGGTTATACGCGCACAGTCAACCCTTTAATTCTATATTTGCAACCTAAACAAACTCGACAAAGTTTTAAAGCCCAATCATGTGTACCCAGCACTTCAAAGAGCTCTGTTGACGAGAACACGGTTACGTCAGAACATTTTTATTTATTCGTCGCTGGAAGCTGGTTACATTTTTCCCGTCCTCCCTTTCTCTCTCTTTATCCGTCGAATTTTGTTCATTCCCGGCATATACGCGGCTGGCATTTAAATCGGCGGAAAAATTCCAGGGATTCGATGGCCAGAGGTCTGGTGACATCGATAACGAGCCTTTATCTATATAGGCTAACTAGAACTTCATAGTAATAATAAATATAAACTTAAAAATAAATGAAATTTTAATTTATCGGTTATTTAGCTATAAATTTCTATATAATCGTAGGATTAAAAGTTATTAATAAACTGTAGATTTTTACGGAATTTCATATTTTTATTAACATAACTAAACCTACGTAAAGAATTGTTTCTCTCTGTTCACTTTTTCATTGTGAAGCCCGTACGTCGTACAAGCATACATAGAAAGCTATAAATTGTTAAGATTTATAATTGTCAGAACAATGGTTATGCGAATCACTATGAATATTTTCTGCTTTAAAATATACCATGTGCAAGGTACTAACTAATATCATAAATATTATCAATATTTATAGAACAGTCTGTTGTTAGATATGAAACACCTTAGAATGATCAGGAAATAGATGCTAACTGGTCTATAGTTATACTGTAAGTTTTTCCACTTTATTATTAACGACGCGAATTAATTAATATTTCATCCCCTAAGCTGCACCCCGTGTAAGAAACGGGGGCGTGATTTTTCCAAGTTACCGGACCGATGCGCGAACAATTCGTTTCGTCGAGGTCGTAAAAACGCGAAGGTAGCTTCCGCTAGGTTTTCGCGTCGCTTGGCCGATTTGAGATTATTTAAAATGCTTGACGACTCGCTTTTCCGCCGCGTTGCGGCCTGCTATTGTCGCGTTAATACTTTCCGGTTCGCTGTGACGCCTGATCACGCTCCCCCAGGGCTGAATTTATTTTCGACTCGTTTGCTTCCGATACTCATCGATCATGCTACATCGTTTAATTCGGGATCAACAGAATTTCCCAACGTTTTCCATATTTTATTCGTTATTCGTTGGTAATTCGCCGACGACACATAACAAATTCGTTGAAATCTGCCTTAAAAGCGTACAGATGTATATCGATCTTAAATCATTGAATATACATATCATGAGAATGCGTTAATTTTAGGGATGACTCATAACATCTCTAAAATCATCCAAGCCATTTTTATTCTACTTCTTTATTTTTTCGAATTAATGAATTAGTCGAATAGTTTATTTTAGTACAAAGATAATAACAGCGAGATATATGTACAAAATCTTATCGCGTTAATGGCTGCGGAAAATTTAATAAATGTTTTATAATAAATATGTTCGATTTTAATAACTCAACTACTCAAAAACGAGACAGATCCTTCTGTTAACTGCTTGCTTAACCTAACCCCAATCTAGTCCCAACCAAAACTTTAAATCTGAAGTTACTCTGCTCTAAACTTCAAATGTTCCTTTCTAAGGAAAAGTATCCTAAATTTGAAATACAAAACAGTCATTGAAAGAAACTGCACCCTATTTCCAATTTACCACGATTAGACTATCCTTGCAAGCGATTCGATGTTGAACGGAACTCAAACAGCGTTAAACGACGTGCAGCCACGTCGAATAAGCCTGAGGAAACTGCTCGTGACAGAGAGTAGTCCGAGGAAAACACCCCCTGGAGAGGTCCGGAGAACGCGTTTGAAAGCGATTGTCGCAGACAAGCCTAAACTTTTGCCGGGTCCACTGTTGCGGCTTCCTTCGTCGCGCGATCCGGGCCACCCCTGCAGAGAACGCTTCTCTTCAGGGTGTAATTGGCAAGTAGTGGTCTGGCGAAGTTGCCAATGCCAACTGCAACCGATCCTGAGAATGAAAAATCCGTCAACTTTCCGACGATGCAAGCCTTGGTTTGTGGCGTGGATCGTCCTCCCTTATCCTTTGAATTGGATGTTCGCCAGGATAAGGGTATGTTTCGTTGAAACCTTCAAATAGTGCTACGACTTTATGGGATTTTTGTGTTTGGTGGAAGCTTTCGCGATTTGAGAATTAATTTCTTATTATTGAAAGTCGAGGACGAATTTTGGATGTGAAAAGTGTCATTAAACGATTTGCTTTCCGTTTCCTGAAAACTTCGATGTTTGTGAAAAGAATTTTTGATCCTTTGGAGTATAAATGAAATAAATATCTTTCTACGTATAACATCATTTTGCATATACAAATTATATTATTCTATAATCAGCGCTCTTCGTTTACTCAAACTTTGAAACATTTCACTAAAAAATGCCTTGCATTTACTAAATCCTCTATTTTTACATCAACTCGCGGTCCTACAAACGATTTTCACGAATAACCGTGAATCCATGAATCCCGCGGTAGAAAATTATTCTTTAAAAAATTCATCAACGAATGAAACTTGCAGAGACGGGGGCGACCGAGGAGAGAAAAAGTCGGACAAATCCCGTGAGGAATGTAATCTTCGTTTAGCCGGATGATATTCGGCGGTCTGGTTGTCGAATGATCGAGACAAAATCCGAAAATCCGTGCCTGCTCGCAAAAAAAGATGCGAGCAAGGTAGCCAACGTGGAAAAATAACACTCGCGGTGGAATAATAAATGCCGCGCGGATTTAAAGCGCTTGTAACGCCACTTTTAAAGCTTCTCCATCCTCCCTCGATCCTGTTTCCATTAGGAAAAGTCAGAGCTCGTCTGCCAGCTTGCAAAACGTGACTCTCTTTGTAATTGTGCGTCTGGGTGTATCTATGCTTTTTGAATGTGTGTATGCGCTCGTGTGCGTCGCGTTGGCCAAATAATTTCGCGTTGACGCTGCTAAAAGTGGTTCACGCGGCCAGGCTGCCGCCGGCACAAATGAAATTTCTTCGCGGTTGCACCACCAGCAATGGCGGATGTTGCAATTTCTGCTTGGGTTTTTCGCTGACGGTTGGTGTTATTACAGTTATTACAGTTTCTTTGAAGAGTTTGTCGAGAGGAGGATGAGTTTGGTCGCTGGACAGCGTAATTGGTAGAATTATTGCTTTTTCGTGGCTGTATCGTGTTTTCGATAAATGTTCAAATTAGATCTGACTCTGCTGTATCGTTTTCCGAAGCGTTGAAATGGAATTTGTGAAAGGAAATATTGGATTTTTTTGAGCGATTACTCTCTTCTGAAGTTTGAATTGTCGATGACCCAGGACGCACAGTGTACAATAATATTGCACGATAACATTGAAAATACATATCGCTGTATTACAAATAATGCAAATGTAGTATATCGAATTATTGCAGACTGATATATTTGAATTTGAATTATTATTTATTCAATTCGATTAAATTTATTTGAATTCTAAAAAGTGCACACCTAAAGAAGAATTAAACATAAGATTGTTTATCGCAATTTTTTTTATCTATATTAGAATAAATATTATTATATATGCGAGGATATGCGTGTGTTCTTATATATTTTATATATAATGTATTATGTATAAGTATTATATATTTTCATTTTCTCTTATGTATATATCGTATGCTTTCACCTTGTATCTTCTATATGAAGATACATCATTATACATATATGTTATACACTCTCGTTTTTCCTTACACAAGAAAAAACTTTTATTGAATCGTAAAAAAGATAGTTCTTTCTTCTTGGACTACGATTGCTGACACTGTTATTAAACGTTTGAAAAAAGAATTTTTTATGGACTCTCATGGTTTGCTTAGAGACTCTTCCACTTATTTCTGGATCTCAAGATCCTTTCTGGGACTTTTTACAATTGTGTAGTTTTAAATTCAAAATTGAACTGTTTTATACAAATAACAGTGGGTTTTTGCTATGAAACTACAATATATCTATGATGACAAATAACTTATTTTTTGTATGTTATATATACATATATGTCGAAGATGTAGGGACATTTCTTTAGGAAGTTCCCCAATACTTGGGCTCGAGGTGACATAACTGGTCGCCGAACATAGCCACGGTCACGGGATGAACGAAATGTCTTACAGAGGAGGTACCGATGTTGAGGACACGCTGTATAAACAATCGAGTCTCGATCAGGAGCAATGTTGGTTTACGCGGGACTGCCTAGCTACGGCGCTTGGGAATCTGTTGATATTCCCGATCGATATGTATTTGACATGTGTGACTGTATCTGTCTTTTATTTTGCAATCTCCTTGGAGAGTTTTCTGTCATTGACTTGGAGTCAGTCTGAAAGTAACCCAGCGTCTGAGTTAACGTGTCTGCGTGCTACAAAATGTACTCCATTGTACAAAGAGTTTACCTGTTGACCGTGGATTCGTTATTGAGCCCAGGAACATTGTCAATAGCTTTTGTTATACTTATTAATTATTTCACGCCTAAAATTTCTAACGAAATCCGATATATATATCTGCAGACAAGCTTCCTTAGAACTGTTTCAGTAATCGCTGAATACATATATGTACATCCAATTAGACAAGATTAATATTAAAATATTTAAATTAACCGTCTCTAAATGAACATTTTCATATTTTTAATAGTTTTCACTTCAAACATATATAATGAATGTACGTAAGAAAATTTATTTTTATTTGAAAAGTTTCAAAAAATTTTACATCAACCTTCATTTTTACCAGTTATGTGAGAAAACCAGTGGACACACGCATACTCTCTCTCTCTCTCCCTCTCTCTCTCTCTCTCTCTCTCTCAGAATTATAAATTTTTCCTTCCGCAAACGAGAAATTGAATATACGGGATAATTTAAAGTCTCGTTCGTGCAAACGATTACAGAAGGACTTAAGTGGGGCCTATTGAGTCATTCGGATCGCCGTCTGTAACGCTTGAATATTCAACGCGCGCGATCCATTATAGTGATGTATAGTTCTATCGTAATATTCATCGTGCTCGTTATTTTTTCCTCGTGTTTTCGCGGAGCGAAATATCTCGCATCGGTCGCTCTGCCCGATGAATAATTAATAAGTACGATTTTACAAGCAGCGCCACACTTGTGCGTGAAATTACGAGTAACCGGTGTTTATGAAGTCTGAACAAAGCAAAGGAACTTCTTTCTGTTCCACGAGACCTCGATCGACTTTGTTCGTTTAATATTCTACTGTCGATCGAGAAACGATAGAATCCTCTCGTTTCAATGAGTCCATTCTTGGAAATTCTTTGATCTTTCGTTTAAAACAAATAATTTTTAATTAATGAAATACGGGATACACGAGAGGAATTCGAAGTACCAATGTATAGCCGGTAATAATAATTTTAATTAAAGAAAATAATTTTTAATTAACAGATGGGATTTTGTAAATTTATAGATGCGGATATACAGACAATCTTTTTATTTTTTTCTCTGTATTCAGTAAGATAGATTAACAATGCAAAAAAAAAGTAGACATATCGCTTTGAATATTTCTAGGAGGAACTTCTGAAAAGGATCAAAACCATAAAATTTTCTTACCCTCTAATGTCACAATTTCCAACCACTTTTTCTCACATAAATCAAATCTTTTCTATCTCGACAATTACCTACCACATCTCAGTGAAACTTTTCACAGTTCAAAGCTGCAACCACAAACACAAACTAACAGTCCAACTTGGGGTGCTGGTAGTACATATAATTGGAGATGGCACCCCTGTATTTTCCATGGACCGTGACAATACTGTCAAAATAAAAAGTTGACGCTTTGTGCTCCACGTGAAATATCGCTCGTTTATTATTTAGAATGCCTATTGTGACGATTCGATGGTTCGTTAGAGCTGTTTAACAGTTAAGTAGCTGACCGGGGGTGAGACATATGTATATTTATACGAGCGGTGACGTGAATTATCTGCAACCGGGGACCATCATCGTGGGAATCCATTACGGTGTAAAAGGTGTGCCATCTCTTGAAAATAAGAAGATTACAAAAAAAGAAAAAACACCCCACTGACCTCACTAAAGAAATACTCGAAAGAAATACAAACTCGAAGATGGTATCCCGTTGAGGGTAGCCAACCACATGTTATTTAGCAATTAAGTTAGAAAAATTTACCAAATGTCTAGGTGGATAAATTGTAAAGTACAAATAAAAAAAATCTCTCGAAATCCAGTACATTGTTATGGATTAATTTGTAGTACTTTAGAGGTATGTGATAAGAGCAAAAAAATAGCAAGTCAATTTCCAATCTTTAAACACGGTAAAAAATATGAATTATTGATCATAAATCGTATCTAATCTAATTATATAATAAATTTTATAGATGGATATAAATATCACCAATTAGTCTATAAACGTTCGTATCAAAAGTTTTAGAGTATACTCTTCATCAATTTAATTAAACAAAAGCTACTGCATCGTTGAATCTCTAAAATTCTGCAAGAATTTTTAACAAAAATTCCTGAACGGTATCTTGATAAATAAACGTTAAAGAGTTTGACAAACACATTACCACGTCAAAAAACGTTAGATTGACTAACGTAGTTCCAAATCTCTTGTATTTTTCCGCGAAAAAGAATTCCCGCTAGAATATCTCCAAAGAGTTTCATCGCACCATCCCACGCGACCAAAAACGTCCCAGGACGCATTACCGCGTCACAATGGGAACAACGCCGGGTCTGGCGTAGATTTACGAAAAGATTTTCAAAAGCTGCCGCGTCGCCTGTTCTACGAGGACAACGCGAGAATAAGAACCAGAGGTGGGTTAAGAAAGGCGAAGATCTGAAAGAGCCGCGAGTATTACCATAAGAATAAGAATGCCTGTCACCGGTGTCAAAATACGAGCTATTTCGAGGCAGGAGAGACGCTGCTGTCTCGATTCCCCTCTTAAAAATTTTACGTGGCTCCTCGTCCGACTCAATTCATTTTTCAGCGAACCAGTGTTCGATCGTGCGATCAATTATTCAGTTGATTGTTCGCCAAATGGAACCAAAATTGACGGAGAAGTTGGAAGAACTTGAAACTGCTCGTGGAATCAGTGAATATTTAGAGTCTGTCGTTTGTTCGATGTTTCGATCCAGTAATTTCTTTTAAGGGTGTAAGTATTGAAGTTTTTTAAGCTTTGAATATTTTAAGTTTATAATAACGTAGCATATATATATTAAGTTGTCCGAAAAGTTTCTTTCGTTTTATAAGGAAATAATAGACGCAGAATGTTGTTTGTTTTATATTAGTTTATTGAATTAAGCACGAACATAATAATAGAAATATAACGAAATAGATAATACCTAATTCAATAAAATAATATAAAACAGAAATTGTTGTTCGTCTATTATCACCTTATGAAATGAAAGAAACTTTTCGGACAACCTAATATACACAAATATTATACCAACAATCAAAGAAGAAATCGGCAGATACGTAAAAAAAATACAAGAAAAGAATGGCAACACATCCAAAGCAGCTGGCTGCTCAAACAAGCAAAATTCTCATAAAAAGAAGACTAAAGAGAAAACACCCCACTGATCTCACTAAAGAAATAAAATAAACAAACTCGAAGATGATATCCCACTGGGGGTAGCCAACCACATGTTAATTAGCAATTAAGTTAGAACAATTTACCAAATGTCTAGCTGGACAAATTATAAAGTACAAATTAAATATAGAAAAAAAGAAACAAATATAATACGAATATACGTATATTCACATTTTTTTCTATATCCTTTACTTCACACTCATCCGTCATTCCACGTAATGACATTGAAAATCCCTAGCTGCTTCTTGACATCTGACCAAAGGAAACAAAAAATTGCTAAATGAAATCGGTCGTAAACGAAGTCAATAATCAAGAGTCATTTAGTGCACTGCACCTCCAACTCGAGCACAACAAAGATTCTTCTATAGCCTCGTTTCCCAGTAAACATGTCCTTCCACGTGGTCCCGTTGGAAAGGTGGGCAGCACTGAGGTTGGCGAAAGAAGAGGGACGCGTGACGTAGAGAAATGGCATTTCTAAAGAAGGCACGAGAGGAAGCTCCTCTGACAAGGCTCACAATGCCACGGGACGCCCTGCTGGATTTATGCGCGTGTCAAAGGCTCGGTATGCACGCGCGAGACTGCACGCTGCACACGTGCAATGCGAGAGATGGAAAATTCTGACGGCGTGCCATGGACAAATGCATGCTCTGATGGGGGCATTGTTGAATGGGGCCGGCCTTCAGCCTCTGCTTAACGCCATTTTAAACTTTTCGATTTTCGCCGTATAGCACTATCATCTTTTGATAATATACATTTTATCGTATACACGTTGAAATATATTTCGATCATAAATTTCCATTGTCAATTTTTTCAAGTCGGTTAATATTGAAACTTTAGCGATGAGCGATGTTAGTTGACCATTAACACTTTGACTGCCACGCCGAAATCACATGTTTCGCTCAGGATGCCACGGGAGTATTTTTATTACTCAAAGCATATAATGGCAGAATAATAATAAATTGATGATGTAAGACAACATTCTTTCCTAATGAACCGTTTATCTTATTGGTGGTCATGGGTGGCCACCGTGGCGCCTTGGTAACAGTTGATAGCGACATATTATAACAAGGCTTCGTTTATTTCAACAAACCATTCGCATTCGTTATTTTGTCGCCAGCAAAACGTGCAGAATATATTGTTAAAATATGTAGAAGATACTAGTAAACAGTATTTGCTCATTCTATATATAATGGTAAGGTATGTGCACACTTCTAACTTCAATTATATGATTATAAAGCAACATTTACGATTATTTTCTAAGCTGTGTTTATAATAATATTTGTAGTTTACCCCTCAAACATATGAATGCAAACACAGTGCACCGTTAGATACAAGATATCTACTCATTTTTTTTTATTGATGTTCTAATAAAAATGTTTAACTGTTCAATGGGACACTTTTTGTTTCAAAGTATCTTCTATTTATCGGCTATATTCAAAATGCCTTAATTATCAATTTTCATACAATTTTTATAATTATAAGAAATTCAAGCGCTCCGGTCATCAATAACCACCGTGGCGTCACATATGACCGACGTGGCAGTCAAAGTATTAATGGACTGTGAATTTTTCTACATTTATGGGAAAATGGGTGTATGCTATATATATACGGAATTCATATAATATCCGAAGATACGTAAAATATCCAAAGTAAATTATTTATTAGGCGTAATATCTTGTAAGTAAAACTAATTAATATTTTTACTTAAGTTCTATAAAAAAAAAAAAAGAAAAGATATGAATTTGCATTAAATTGTATTTTTATTTCTGTATGGTGTTTATTGGTGGCTGGTTACGTGATTGGTTGGAGTGTTGATTATGCCGTTCTGCAGATAATTTGACTTTGATTTCAAGAGATGTACTTGACTTGAATTAATGTACCAAACATTGTTATCCACATTAGTACATTGATTTGAATTGTAGATATTAGGAATTCCATCGATGTTCCACATATTGACGTATACACATTTGTACATTTGAATTGTAGATACTTTGAATTCGGTCAACGTTAGGTTCAGCGTATTAAGACATCCACACTTGTACATTTGAATTGTAGGCATTTAGAATTTCATCACTGTTGGATCTTTGATGTTCTCTGATGATTGCACTGTAGTGGAATATCGATTGTAGTTGTTCTTTAGGAAGTTTGCGTTTGATTTGAAGGTATATACGCGAGTTGAATGAATAAACTAAACGTCTTTTGATAACTCAACTTTCACATTCAAGTCAGTCATATATTTAACGAATATTTTGAGATACACTCGATATATCGGGATAATGTATATAGATTTAAATTGGAAATATTTAACCTGTAAATGCTATCATGAATTTAACTCAAAATGTAAATGGCTTTCACCCGATGCGAATTTTCTTCTAATATTATTTTCTCGTAATAATCTTAATGTTATTTATAACTATTGAATCGGCCGGGAAGTTCGTTCTGATTTACATTTCGATTCGATATACATTTATTGAATTATATAGGTGCCGTTTTGTTCCACGAGTTTTTCGCATCTTTCACGTAACTTGAATATTCTAGTCTTCCAGAACCTCTCAGATTTCTCGGCGAAAAACTTTTCAACGCGATCTTTTATATCGACCAAATTCCTTAAAAATCGGAACGAACTTTCCGAGCGGTCCAATAGATCGCGGATTTCTATGCGTCTATGTGAAATCATGAGAAATGAATAATATGAGCATGAAGTGTAAATGAAATATTTTATATAGAAAATAAATATTAATAATTACGTTGGTACAATGACTACTGATATTTAAGATGTGAAACTTCTAGTACTATACTTGTAGTACTAATATTATATTTAACAGCTTGCTTCAGCTTGTCTTGCACACTACGCTGTGAAATGTTAAAACTCACGATTCCTTGTTTACAATATGAAAACTTGAAGTACACAGTACACAACAGAGGTAGGAATGTTGAATAACAGAAACACGGGGTAGATGAATTACAAGAAAATAATATTCCCTGCAGCGAGTAGAAAATTAATATTGGAACAAGGAGATCGGTTCTTTCGCGTTCTTTACTTATCTGGCATTCGTTTTATTTATCGAGTCGCTCGAAGAGGAAAATATGCCGCGTCACACAGCTTTTGTCCCTTACGAGAGCGATATAGAAGTGGAAGGGAATAAACCAAACGTTTATAACTGGGACAAAGAGTCGAATCGCGGAAGAGAGAAAACAATGACGCGAAAGATTTCATTCGTGATCCGTGAGCCGGCTTTCATTTCAAACGAGACTTCGGCCGACTCGTTTTGCCGCGAGAGACACTGCCCTTTCGCTATACTTTCTATATAGGGTGTTCTACAAAATTTCAATTTTCCCTTTTATTAAACATAACATAAATTGACAAAAGACATTACTATAACCCGACTGCATTTGCATGCAATGCATCTTTATGCATTTACGAGGAATTTCAAGCTGAAAATATGCACGAAACAGACATGGTATGCAAAAATACATAAATTGTTCAAATTGTAGTATTCGCTACAGCGTTTAATTCATAAAGCAATTATAAGTTGTCTTTTATTAAAAGTAATATTCTTTGAAAATAAGACAATTGTTTCTTTAAAATCTGTCGTATAATTAAACGTTATCGTTGAGAAGAAATTGTTTACGTATTTTCGAGCTGCGATAAATGATGGAGAATATCTCTCCATTTTGGTACAATTTTATTTTCAAAGAAAAAAAGAGGAAGAAATATAAGAACATTTTGTTTAAAGATTGACGAGTTATATCGAAAAGTAAACGAGCAGAAATGGATCGTTGAAGTACAGTTCTGTCACCAATTCAACCCGTCTGGTCGATACATTTAACAGCTAAATGCGTCGGTGACTGTGAAGAGACAATTCCTAGTTGGTCTCTTTCGAGACTCAGGACTACTCCTTTCACGTGCGGACCACGTTTCGTCGATTTTATGTTTAATTTCGTACCGGTCGTTACGTGAGCCACATCTTTCTGCCTCTTTCACAAGGTAAATGCGATCAACCGTTTTCCACGGAGGAAAAGGACCATCATTCAGAAGCACGTTTCGCTTAATGTGATAATTCAACAGACATAGGGAACCTTCACGACTATCTTGCTAATTATTATGGACGAAAGGCCGATTGATTTTATAAAATCGACACTTGCTTTATAATTTTGTTTCTCGTCAAATAGCGTTTTACATCCATTATATATTAATATTTTATTAATACATTGGAAAATTATAAAAAAGTGAAAAGAGCAGTGCAGGCTATAATTTATAATCAGTCGATTATAAGATTAAAGGAGTAATATTTTTAGCAGTTGAAATATACGATTAGAGTTAAATTTTTAACCCTGCTGCATTTTTTTTTCTTTTTTTGGTCATTATCGATACAACCGTATTTTTAAAAAACGTATTTCAAGTTTGGACCAACTATGAAAAAATATCATTGGTATACGTCTAACAATTTTCCGTTCCAAATTTTCCTAAATCATTAGAAATCTTCGAAAAGTGATTCAAGTGTAAAAATTCGAGGACCTCATAACTTCGGTGTTAACACTAAAAATATCGGACGTATGTATATGTACGTGCATTGAGGAAATTTAATTCTAAAAGGCACTTACTTATACCACGTGAAAACACGTTAGAAGAACGAATGTTTCCACTAAACTTGCTCCGATTATCTTATCAGCGTCTACCCTCCATCTAATTAATCCCACGCGCTTCTACTCTGTCGCCAAACGTACCCCATTCTCTTTCGTTCACTCACATATCTCCATCACGTCGAAACAATTCTGCCCGGTGAGCGGTGAACCTAGAAACGTGCGTGCAAACGCAACTTCCATGCCGACAAATTCGTTATCTTGATCGGGATTAAAGTCGAGGGCGGAAGTGACGGCCGGAAGAATTCGCGTGCGCTGCTGCGACAAAATCCACTAGGTAGGCTGTCGCAGAAACGTGTTGCAGGAGCCACCGCGAACAATATTTCCGCGCGGTGAAACACGGCCATGTTCGTTATCGCGGTGCATATTGGACGCATTATTCAGCCAGGTGCCGGTATCAGCGGATACGACTGTTGCGTGAGGCGACGCGACGCTGCGTGAGGAGAGCGTCGCGGACCGCCCGCGGTGAACACGGAAATTTGTTCGCTCTCCGTGTACCCTTCGGTTTTTCTCGACCTTCGAGGGGAACGAAGAGCGTAGAAACCGGTGAAAGCGCAGCGATGGAATTACTTTTCAGAAATTTTGATTTACGGAAGCGGAGAAGTATCTTGCATGGATCGAACGAAGCTGTTAACTGTTATAAATAAAATTGATTTAGCGTTTCGTTTCTGTTTTAAGTTAATTTTGTACGTGAACGTTATAAACTGTGTTGTAAGAGATCAATTATTAGGTCGTCCGAAAAGTTTCTTTCCTTTTTTAAGGAAATAATGGATGCACAACATTCTCCGTTTTATATTGTTTCATCAAATTACGTATGACCCATTTGGTTCTATCAAAATAAAGATCACAACGTTCGACAGAATAGATTTCATGTTTGTACAAGGATGCGTCGTTATAAAAGACGTGTCTGTAAAAGAAAGACACTTTCCGGGCAACCTAATATAATAGTCATTTTGTACTCTATTACATTCATATTGATTTTCCAATTGCGATTATTGCTTATTTAAATATTTTTGTGAGAGAAATTCGTTTATTGGAATGTATGTTTATTTTTAACTTTACGTCAAAGTTTTAAAATCCAATAATGAACCGCGCGTAAGCAATTTGTTAAGATTTAACCGCACTGACGGTGTTCGACCGAATTTCTTATGAGTTAATACTGATTGAGTGGAAAGCGTCAAAAAGTTGATTGCCTTAAAAGATCTTGACTGAAGTAAATGTCGAGTAATAAATGACTATTTCAGCCCGAATTCCGATTGCTTCGGGAGATATTGTCTCGACTAAACACTGACCAATGATTGATTGCTCGTGCCTGTAGCTGATCGCCTGTCTTGATAGCAACCTGACTAAATAGTGATTAATAACTGACTTTGCACGTGTTTACTACATCTTCAGCTTTGGTCTACAACAAGCTTCGAACTATAATACAACCGATGGAAAACGAGATTGGTTAACGTGTTAGCGTTTTTCCGTTTTTCTATTTACACGGATTAATCGAACAATTTGTTACAAGATATTTGTAATTGATCGAGTAACATTCATTTATTAACCTGTAACCGATCACTTGTTAACTTTAGGTCGATTTGTTAGCGGGTATCTTTTGAAAACAATAGTTTAACACTATTTAATCACGTTGAAGCGATTGTATGTTACATTCGTAATAATTGTTTATAGTTCATTTGGATCTTTAAATTAAATCTTAGTTATTAATTAATATTTCAAGTAGTAAACTCGAATATCAGGTATTTATTGCCTCGCAGAGATAACAAAATATCTGTAAACAAATTTTGTAACAAAATGATTTTTAAAATATCAATTTACTATTTTACCAGAATTTTGTTCTCACATTGAATATACGTCCATTATTTAAAAATCTATCAACTTTTGGAACATTTGAGAAGAATTGGAATAGAAAATAATGGGGATTTAATAAGAACGGTGGAAAATATTAACGCAACACACAGTCTAATAGATACAAACGAACGCTCGGCTGCGTTCGATGAAAACCAGAGGGAGGGGGTGTACTGTTTTCTTTCCAGCCAGGCGACATTAATCTTAAATTCTTAAGTGAAAAACAATGATTAATGGGCGAGTGCTCGCGCGCGTCTGTGCTAATAAAGCGATCACGATGAAGAGAAATATCTAGCGTTGCCGGTGGCGTGCACCCCTGCCGTGGTAGGGAGGGGAAATAAATGCCTGCTGATATAGAGGAACCTCGTTCACCCCTCGCTAGTCTAAACTTAAATTATTTCTCGCGTTTATTCTTTTCTAGAGAGCACAAATTGTTTCCATTCTTCTCAATGTTGTATATCAAGTATACAGTAAATTTGTTTCAATTCTCTGTTGAATTTGTATGTACGCGATAGTTGGAATTCTTCTAATTATTAACTCTTAACGTCGAATGTTTCTTCATTTTTAGTAATTGTACTATATCACTGTTAAAATGTTATTAAAACAGACAATGATATTTAAACATAAATAATAACCTTTTACGTGAATATACAGTGGTTCATGAAAGTATCACTTATCGCAGTCAATTATTATGAATATGCATTATACGAAACCTTTTGAAACGTCTTTACCATTGTAACGAGTCACGGCATTCGTGATTATGATATTAAAGTTTGAAACCAATCCGAAAATGTATATAGAAATTACAAAACGTATATTGCAAATATGCACTTAGCGAAAATTAGTATACAGCATGAACGCTAGTCTTAGATATACAACAATTAATTCAACAGTTAATTTCACTAAATATTGTGGTTTATTGATACTTGCGGTAAATTTCTTACATTAGCAAAAGCTTTATTCAGTGAAGATTGAAAATGAAAACAGTTCCACCGTTGCATTAACATTGTCTCTTATGTCTCTTTTCTTTGAGCCGATTCTTTCACCTCTCGGATCGCATCTAATAAATCGAGCCCTCTATGCGATAATTCGTCTATCTACGCTAATTCAATACCAACTATTAAATTCCACTGCCGTAATTCTGAATCGCTATAAAATCACAAACACCTTCTTCGATGATCTTTGACGATCATCAATGATGCGAAAGAAAACGAGTGACACAAAGCCAGCGTGCTTTTTGTCGTAGAATGGCGTATTTCGGCGCGCGAACAGGAAACGGTGTTCGGTAGTATCGATTAAACTGCGATCCTCGCCGGCCACGTTAATTTCTAACCCCGGCCCGATATCGAGTTCGTTCGTAATTACTTCAATTAAATCAAACGAAAGACAGCTCGCGGCCTATGCAGTCAGACTAGCAAACGAGCTCGTAACTGAAAACTCGATTCACGCGTTAATTAATAAGCACCGGTCGACCGGCATCGAAAAGTATTTTCCGCCGTGCGAGCCGACTTCATCCCTATTTTCGTCACACCTGTGACGCGCCTTTGACAGCACGCGATGCCACTTTGCGAACCATCAATCGAATTTTCGCCACTTCCTAGCTATTATGGTTTAAAAGTCGTCTCTTGTCCCCCGTTTCGCTTCATTTCATATGGATTCTGAGCCAGGTAATTTTAATTTTCTGCCTGCGTTACCCTTTGTTTCTTGTGTTACAATAAGCGTCGTTATAACAAAATGTTATAGTCAACTATAGTAACTCTATAACTATCGTAATATAAACAGAGTTTGAAGAGTTATGTCAGCTATATGCATACATAGCGAAAATTTCATGGATATCGCTTAAAGTTACCAGAAGCTACGAGCTTACGAGTTAAAAATACCTACAACTAGTGAATCTACATTTTTGTCCATCTGTCCATGTCACTTGTTTACTTCTGCATCAATCGATTTCCATGAAATTTGATAATTTTGTGCTGTTTAAATTTTCATCGCAAGCCCAGATAAAAAAGTTGCAAAAAGGAGCTTTCACTCTTTTCGTCGCGATTCCACCCAGCTGTCTTCTTCCTGGTAGTCAACCCTATTTCGCATACTTCTTTAGTTTCAACTATCTGTGCCCAGGTCATTTTTCCCCTCCGCTTTATCAATCTCTTTCTTATTTCCTTAGCAATCTCCGCTGGCGTCTTAATGTTCTTTCTTACGTAATCTCTCAGTGTTCTCTTCCATCTTTCTTCTATTCTTTCTGCAATTTCTTTCTCTATTTAATTGTACTTTAGTTCATATAACCGATTTATTTTCCACACTTCGTTTCATAACAAATTTTTCTTTTATTTCTATAAATTTGTGAATTATTCTTCTAATATTTTTCCCTTCTTTGCAATCTTTCGAAGTTTCTTAATTTTGATTTTGTTTGTTTTAGCGATTTCTTGTTACATTATTTCTATTTTCCTTTTTCCTTCGAATATTATTATTATTATTATGCGTTCGTGTCGACTTTCATTTCCATGAAAAAATTTCGTATGATTTTACAACTTTTTAAACATTGCGTTATACCTCTCCCTTTTACTATTTTATTACCTCGTTCTTATTATTAAATTATTATTACTATTTCTTTCATTTTCTTTAAATGATATTATTAGAATGCTGTCATGTTAATTTTTCATAGATTTTTCTTCCGATTTAGTACAATTTTTAAACATTAAAAGTCTTAAAAATATATTTCTATTTTGATAATTTGTTATTACTATTGTCCAGTCCTCCTTCCTTCTGTGAGCAATATAATTACAAAGCCCTCACTCTAATTGTCCATAGGATTCTCATCCAGTTTTACAACTTCAAGCTTTTTCCCTTTGTTCTTCATTCATTTCCTTTGTACCTTTCTTAGTTACTTTCTTCTTTTAGCATTTCAGCTGTCTTTCAGAATTCACACGCGTTTCTCTTACTCCTTTAACACCGTTGGTAACAAAAAAGGGAATGTAACACGAAAGGACATTCTCTACATTATCCTTTTTCTCTTTCTTAATGAATATACTATAGATCTTTTGCTTTGTTCACAATGTGTGCATAATATACAATGACTATAAAAAGTATTTGTATAGCGCTGCATTAATTATTGTATTAATATGTTAATTGTTTCCGACTATAATAAATCTCGTATAAATTAATAGCATTTTTATGCGATTTGATATTACGGAATGGAAATGTAGAACTTAATAGAAAGCTGCTTGAGTGGAAAAAGGACATGTATAAATACCTTTATTAATTACTGTATGCATTTATAATAATCCTTTCTGCCGGACAATCCTCGTGTAACTGAATAATATGAAATTCAAACAACTAATTAATTATACAGTTTATTTCATCATCGAATTGGCCTATAATTTTGCATTAATTGAATAAGTTGTTTCAATCCATGCGAGCTTTCTACCTATTAATATCACACAATCGAATCGAGATGGTAATCATATTTGAATTTACTAACCTAACGTTACCACGTGTCGATTAAATTCAAACATTTTGTCGAGAGGCATGAAATTACATTTCCTCTCTTGTCTTTCTTGTCAGTTTATTCATTTATTCGCATTAAAATCGTTGTAATATTGCAAATTATTAAGAGAATACAAACAAAACGTACGGAGATATCTGTTTTAATTTACTTACTTTTATCAGATGTAGTATTCGCAGTACCATTATGTACAAATTACAAGTCACAATTAGTATTAATCAGTCTCGATGTTCCAACGCAACAACATTCCGAAAAAAGAAAACGGTGAAATTTCCTGCAGCAGAGTAACCAGATCATCGAAGATTCCGCTGACCCGACGCAATTCCCTAAAATATACAAAATTATTAAGGATTCAACGCAATCCTGGCGAGAGGAACATCGCTAAATTTTCGCTAGTGCTCGAAACAGAATGACCAACTTCGAATTAATCCAGCGTTGCGTAACCTTCGAATTTACATAATGTAACAAATACATACTATTCAATTCGCCATCCGACGATCTAATTATCCCAACAATGTCACCGTCGTTTCAATCTACGTTCACCCTTCCACCTTTCAACTCTCTCTATAGTCGGTCGTCTTTCTCCTTTCCGTCTCGATCTCGTTCACTCCCATTCTACCAGTGACAATGACATAATTGTTTCGCGGCAGGAAAGACTCGCGAGACCGTAAGTAATTCCAGCCACCCTTACTCGCTCTTAGCCCTGGTGGGTGAAGAGGAGAACGAAGAAGAGTAGAGAGGGTAGTACAGGCTTCTTGGTGTTGATCGCAAATTAACTCGGCCTAATTAATGACCCACTTATCCAACCCTTAGGCTTTGGCTTCGACCAGCCGTTTCAACGATCAAGGCGATGCAACCGAAGGAACACGCTCCTGTTTCCTGCAACCTTCCTCATTTAGCGCCGCGGAATGGCTTTCGTTTAATCGAAGATGCAAGAAGGGGAAGCATGAAATTAGAGGCGAGGGCAATTCTTGCGTAAACGCGTGTTTAATTTTGCTTTGATATTCTGATAAAAGGTTCAGGGGCTTATGTGTTTGTTCCAAGAGGAATGGAGATTTCTTTGTGATTGCGATTTTCTGTTATATTGAGCATATTTGCCGACGATAGTAACAGGTTGTGAGCAGCGTGAATAATTTTTGCTTATTATTATTATATTATTATTACGGCTTACGCGTGTAAAATAATATCAGCAAAAGACCATACTTCCATGCTTTAAACTATATCACACTGAATTGTACTATTATCTCGTTCGCATAAACGAGATTTTATCGCGAGTACTTTTAGATTTAGTTTAGATGATAAAAGAATATAAGAAAACCTGCTAAATACTGCTGTAAACCGGACATAATTAATCGACCACTTATTCAACCTGCCACTTCTACTCGCGTCGAAGCACACAATGATCAAGGTGAGCCAACTACAAGAACGCGCCGACATTCTTTCACCTCCGCCTCCTCCATCAATCTGTCAAAGTGGGTCGTTCCAATTAATCAGCAGTCTCGAAAAAACACGAGAGTACATGGTCCACGTGCGATGTATGCGGTTCTACGCGATTCTAGCGTACGATCGGTAGAAAAGTAGTCGTGGCGAGGAAACCTTACCAATTCCCGAAAAAAACTTTCACGCGCTGATCCTCGACGAAATTTTAATAAACGTCGCACAAAATTAAACGCGACACCCGGTCATTAACCCGGCAGTGCCCAGCTAATTTCTCGCCATTTCTCCTGTAACCCACTCTCTCCACAACCCTTTCTACCTGTACGAACATTAGAAATAGAGATGTTGCGTTCCAGTCAATTTCCAAAGTTTATGACATGGTTCTGAATATTTCTTGTTTCCTGGAATTGTTATATTTGCATTTTGCTATGCTCCTTTTCTTGACTCACGTTCTACCCTACTGCGTTCTTTCGGTCCTATTCGATTCAATCGCATCTTTTTGGTGTTATAAAATATTTGAAGTTGTCATTGGTATGCATGATTTTTCGTTTCAATTTTCTGTTAAATATCTTCGTAAACTATCGTCGAAAATTGCAAAAGGATCTTGGTAATAATAAAACGTAAATGTTTTGTTATTATTCGATATTAGCTGATTAGAAGGTCTCCTGGCAAATGGAAAATCGAATAACGTAAAACACGTATTGAAAACTTAAATATGAAAAATAATGGAAAAATCACTTCTTTCTATTATTTTCTATCGCTTTTTTTACATACTTGAATCGTTCTTACCAACACAGATTTCCTAATGTAAAATTATAATCGGCCCTCAGACCTCGTGAGAACCAACAGGCTGCGAAATCGATTCCATGCGCCTTTTTCCGCACGGAAGAAGTCGAAAACTGCAGAAGGAGCCTTGATCATCGTCATACGGAAACCGACTCACGCTCGTTTCCTCTTTTGCGATGAGGGGGTGGAAAAGGGGTTAGTTGAATGAATTCATGGCTACTGCAATGGATGGGGTAGGCAAGCGTTCGGTTGTTTCACATCAAAGAGACATTTTGTCCTGCGCTCGGATTTGCACGGTGACCGGGGGTGGCTCGCCACAATGCGTAAGGGTATGTAGGGGTTTGATGACAGGGAGAGGAAAAAGAAGAGGAAAAGAGGACTCTGTGGTCGACTGGGAGAGGATTTTTTCTTCTTCTGGGGAGGGAGAACGTTGCTCCGAGGAAAGTAGAGATGTTTGGAGGGGTTTGAGTGTTTACGGTTGTGCCAGCAGGGGGTTGGAGGGGTTGATTTTGGAAACTGGTGAATGTGGTGGATTTTTCGAGTGGAAGTGTAGTTGAAGTATTATACGAAACTAAAATCGCAGCTCCTTTTGTCTGAAAATACAGGAACATTTCGTAAGACAAATTCTTTGTATATGAAATTTTGTGGAATATCATTTAATTCTTGTAGTACCATTCAATAATCTAGAGATACATTGAAAAATATGGATTTTTGAAAACATTTATTAAAATTGACACATTTTTTCCAAGAATAAAGATAATTTTAAATCTTTCCTTTGCATTCTAAGTATATTTCCAATACAAAGTGTATTTTGTTTGAGAAAGAAGGCAACCTTTTCACTACTTTTTATAAACTTTAATTCATAGCAAATAATATCTTTTCATGGAAAGTTTTGTGTTTTGCAGAAACATTTTCACACGTTCATATTACTTTTTGGTGCTACTTCACTTTCACAGAAACAAGATGTCATTACATGTGTTTAAATTGTATTGCATATGAAAAATCGAAATATCAGTTGAAGATATTATATGGCAAAGACCTCGTTTAATAACATTTAAAACCTGAAATTTGTAAAACCATAATTCATATCTTGTTCTATCTTCTCTCATATTACATTGTGAAAGGATTAAAGCTAGCGGGTGTCCCATAAAAATGAAAACCAAGCGGCTAAAACCGTACGAAGATCCTAAGCTTGCCGAAAGAATCTTCTTCTTTAACAACGGCGATACATTCGAGACCCATTAACCAGTCACGATTCACAATTAAAATTCTAGTCGCGGCGTGGTAGACGGTCTTATCGGCGAGCTGCAGCCGCGAAACGTTTTATTTCAGAAGCCGGCGTGACGCTGCCGAGCCGCCAGCGGAATTACGGGGCAGTCGTCTCGACGTTTTAAGAGAATAAAAGGGAGAACGCGGAAAAAGAGTGTGTGTACGTGTGTCAGAAGGGGTGAGAGAGAAAACGACAACGTAACGGGTGAAAGAGGAATAGGTGAAAAAAAATACAAGGAAAGAAAGAAAGAAAAGGGTGGAAAAAAGAGGAAGAAGAAGAAAGAAACGCGTTCACACGTGCTGGTTTTGAGAACAAAAAGGAGAAGCGTCTGGGAAGGGTAGGGCTTTAGAGCGCGTGTCAGACGACGATGACTTCTGCCACTTTCTTGCGTCACTCGAACTATTAGTAGGGTGTCACAGACTGCACAGACAACGAGCACCACCGTTCAGTGGAGATCAACGCTGGTCGTGATTGGTCGATGAACGTTGATCATCCACTTAACGTGAATTCGTGTCGGAAATTTATCACTAGACCTGACACTTTTACGTAATTTCGTATTTTTATGAAGAGAGTTAAAGAAATGGAAGCTACGTGGTAATTCTTTTGTCTATTAAAAATTGTGACGAGTACTCCACTTCGGTTATTTTATATCTTTTCCTACATTACATGCATTCATTAAATTTGTCAGAAATGCATAAAAATTCGCAGTTTATTTATCAAACAGTGTTTTCCGTAATATGGTATCATTTCAGTTCCACTTTATTCAATTTCATCGATCAATTACCAGCCTTTCATAAAAACCAAATTGATTCCAAGCAATTATACTTTCATGCAAGATAAAATAAAAGAAAGCAGGAGAGCAATAATAATTGCTGGCTTTCAATTTGCGACACGAAGTTACGATAACCAGGTAATTAGCAGAGAATAATATTCATTTCCATGAATCAATTACCATACTTTCACGGAATAGCTATCAACAACGTCTAATTTCCTATTCATTATTCAAAAAAAGGGAAAAATGGAGTGGAAGAAAGGAGAAATATAGAAAGTTTCCATTTCATTTTGCAACCCCAGTCCACATTAGCTGGATATGTCTATTGATCGATTTCTACCCCTTCATAAACTTACTACAAGCGAACACACTATTCGTGTCTTATAAAGTAAGCGAAAAGAATAGGAACAAAACACAAGTAACAATAGTTTCCTCTCTCAATTCTCGACACGGTACACGTTAAGTGGATAACCAACGTCTAGCCAATTTCTTCGATCGATTTCTATTCTTTCATAAAACAATTACATTGTTTCAATTATAGAAGAGAAAGGTGTACAGTAATAAGAGCTCGTTTTTATTAGTTTTTAACGTGAATCTCAATTACCTAGATAACGTCTGAAGATGAATATTCAATTTATACTTTCGATTATGTATTTTAACTCTGTTGTAGTGATAATATATGTTAGCCTGAAGAATTTCATTTTTTCTAGTTCTATTTCAATTCAAAGTTGGCAGACAATTGATCATTCAGCGCATCGCTAAAGCCACATCCAACAATGACTTGTCGCTCGTCTGCACTGCACCGAATAGATAGACTGCGGATTTTTATGTATTTATCCACATAATGTATCCACATAATGAACAAAACTATATAAAGTATCCAAAATATTGTACTATTTAGTGGGTAAAACAAATCTCTATCAAGATTCTACTCGTTGACTCGTGTGCATAAAAATATGAATTTGCACAAATATTTATTTTCCACCTCTCCAATTTCCTTATTTCTCTATTCCACCTTCCTTCCTTCTCTCTTGCAATGATTTTTCATATTTCGCGATTGTGAACAACGGTTTCCTCTATTTTTATCCGCTCTTTATATTATTTATTATGTATAAACACTTTGGCTCAAAGACCTTAGGACGTCATCTATTTTTTATTGTTATGTTACTCCGACATAATGTTTTCCAATGTTGGAGAAAATATAATAATCGTCCTAAGATTTTTGAACGAAGGCATATTTTTATCTACTTTAATTATTATTTACTTATCTATTTAATTCTTTTTAGAATTTATCTGCTCGTTATGTTCAACTTCTTCAATAAGACAACCTCCAAGGTTCACTCTTCCAATCTTCAGCTTCTACGATGATATAATAATCGATCGACATAGAATTACGAGGTACGAGAAAGCTGGATTCTCGTACGCAAAAGACACCGTGGAACAGCAGAAAAAAGAAACCGTGTACTTTTCCCGTGGAGAGAGAAGAACAAAGGGGGAGTGAAAAGAGGTGGAGAAACCAGGAGGGAGAGACAGAAGAGCCATAGAGGGAAACTCGTCGATATTCTGCGACTTTATCGGTCTGCGGAATAATTCATGAAAGAGGGCGGATAGTGCCAATTATAAAATAACGAAGCCGCCGTAGTGGCGTGGAAGAGACTATAGGAACAAGAGAAGAGTCGACGAAGATCGACAATGGATCATAATATGGGAAAGACGAAGAAAGAGGAGAAGGAAGGACGTAGAAAGTGAACGAAGGAAAAAAAGATGAACAAGAGTTGAAGAGGACGGAGGAAGCATACGCAAGGGCGCGAGAGGATGCAAGAAAGAGAAGGTAAGAGACAACGGGTGCACTGTGTGTATGTAAAGAGAAAAGAATGGAGTTGGTTAGGAATTGCTCGAAAAGAGAGAAAGGCAGTCGTTGGGATCGTTTTGCTGGCTTGATTGTGAGTATTGTTTCAGAAGGGTTGTTCCGTGTTGGTTGCGGGCATAAAACATAGAAATTTATTCTGATTACGAAAACGCAAGTCTAACAGATCCTTTTACTTATTATTGTTAAACATTATTATTATCATTTATTTGTATTATTGTAGTTGAAAAGTTAGTAGGAAAATAGGAGTTTAATATCGAATGAACGTGATCAGAATCTATCGAAACTCAAATGTAATTGTAAATTACAAAGTATTGAAATTTGATAATTTATAAGTACTAATCTCTCGAAACGAAATTTCAGGGACAAAAGAGATACTTTTTTTTCTATGAAACTGATATACTAAATATTCCAATAATCTCGAGGATCGACAATTAACTGTTTTGCATCAATTTTTCTTTCCATAATAAAAAGCCTTAATTCGATCCACTAAAAGAAGGAATAAAAAATAGATGAAATTGCCGCAGTTCACAATTGGGAAATAAGAAAAACCAACTTGAGAGAAATGGAAGCATGGGAGGTGGAAAAACAAGAAGTACGAGTGAGAAGGGCAGAAAAAAAGCGGTACAAAGTATCCCTTTGTCGATGCTCTTGGAAAGAACTGAAGTGCCCGCTGCCCCCTACGAAACACCCCGTTTTCTCTCTCTTTCTCTTGATTATCCTCTCGTTCGTTATAGAACAGTGGCGTATTTTAATTCGTAACACCCAGCCCTTTTCTCGCGTTAACGGGGCATTCTCCTACGAACATTGCAAAATTTAACAATTTTCATGAATTTTGTTGAAACCGATGGTCTAACTTTATAATTCTTTTTGTAGCTTACTTAATTACTTTCTCATACGTAAGAATTTTTTATACAGCTTTAATTAACTGTTTCTCGATTTTATCTCGTCCGCTATAAACCCGTGTTTAGAATACACCGATGAAGAATCTTCTTGATTCTTTCATTTTAATCCACTCTGAAAGTTTGAATACGCGTTTATTGCGGGCAAGCTAAAATCGAGGAACAATTAATTAAAACTGTATAAAGAATTGTTATGCATGATGAAAAAAATAACTGATAACAAAAACACTATAACGTTAAACGCACCATCATCTTAAAACAAAATTCACGAAAGTTGTGAAATTTTGCAACATTCACAGGAGACTGCTTCCTTAAAGGAGAGGAGCAGAAACAAAATTTCGCGCAGCAGAAAAAAAGAAAGCGAGGGGGAAAAATTGCAAAAAGGAGAAACGGCAAAGAGTGTCCACCACCGGTTTCAGGGTTACGATGACCCTCTGACGCGACTAGCAATTTCGTACGTCACTCGCAGAAGCTTCACCCCTGTCGTGTCTGGTCCAAAGAGAGAAAGAGAAAGAGAGAGAGAGAGAGAAAGAGAGAGAGAAAGGCACTCGCTTCTCTTTCTCTTTTTCTACAGTTGTCTTCGTCTACCAGGAATTTTACCGGCTTTAATTAAACTTTAATTCAGTTCGTTCCAGCTGTCGTACTAAAAATAGTAACCAAGGGGATGGTGGCCTGTCCGACGACGCGATCGCGAGAGCACCGTCTCATAAGTTTTATGGGGTTGATCAACGATCACGATCCCCGATCTGAAACGAAACCTTGGATAGTTTCTTGTTTGGAAATTGGAATTAGCTTTCAGGATTGACGACTATGGCTCGTCAGGGTGGGTCCGGATATTTCTTCTCGCCAGTTTAATTGCTTCTGCAGTGGTTTATACGTAGGGATGGTGGACCTCGTGATTAGGCAACGTAAGAAAGGTTTTTTACGAAGCTTCAAATTAGTCATTTTTCGTGAAGCGACAATGGAAGATTTTGAAGGTAAAATATCAGACTTTAGTATATGAGATCTTACTAAACGATTCACATTTCGGTATAAATTGAACAACAGCAACAGTAACGATGTAACGAAAGCGGTGAACACGAATCAGCTTTATCTACATAATCTCTTCTGGATCCACCTTTCAAGGCGATATGAGAAATTGCCTGGGCTACGTTTTGATCCACGACGACCACTTCCCCGACTTCGAACGTCACTTGCAGAGAATCATTTTATCCCTTCTAAGCCTGTCACAGTGGGGGTTCCTTCATCCATACGGAATTTTTGGGCTTTAATTAAAATTCGGTGCGCGACACGCTAAAATGTACGTTTTCACCCTGGCATTGCTCGCCGCGAAATGACAAATGGAAAGTTTCGTCAAAAATGTCAATTCGACGTCCCCGTTTCATTCTTTGTTTTACCATATTTTGCATCTTTGTTTATTAATAGAAGCTGAATAATGCACATGTATTTTTTGAACAAGATTTTCTTTTTAGATAAAGACTTCAGGTATATCGTTGTTTCTCACTCATGCTTCTTCCAATGATATATATTTTTATTTCAAAGAATTTTTCACATCGGAAAGCATGCAATTGTTTAAGTTTTTATAAGATACATATGCATGTAGATATTTTGGTGTATAAAATATTTGTATAAAATACTGAATTTATAAAAATCAATGTACTGTGCGATTAATATATTAGTACAATATATTAAGCGATTAAATCATTCAGCAAATCAGTATTTTATTGACACTGAAATGAACAATCGGATGAAAATGATTTGTTAACTAATTAAGAAATATTAATATTCTTGCGAACATATCTAACGCCAAGCTTTCAAATGATGATGGTTTTGTGCAATTTTAAGATTCTATTTGTGAATTCATCTTTTGTTTCAATTTTTAGTTCCATCTTCATCCTTCTCAATATTTTTCGTCACTTTTTAAATTTGTTGCGATTATTTATATCCAATGTATGATAATATTCATGTGTTTTGGGTCACGTTACAGTATAGATTTGTATTAAATTGTTTTTTTTTTTAATATCTATTACAATTTGTAGATCAGTCCCTCTGTAACTGGTAGAAAATATTTTCTGTATTCTGTATCTCTCTACGGTTTTAACGTTCTTCTTCTAAACGATGATAAATTATTTTAAATGCGCATAACCCTTTCTTCAGTGATTGTTATGAAAGTATACGAAGAAATATACTTGACAGAAGCAAACAAAATGCTATTACTGCTATGCCATTACGTTCATTTCAGATAGCATAAAAAATTCTTTGGAGTGTAGAGAAATTCGTTCACAATAAAATCTGCAGGTTTTACGTCAGAAAAGTCACAACAAGCCAAGGCAAAATAAAGTACAACGTTCCGGCGACGGTTGATTTTCCGCTGAGTAATTAACGACCATTAACTCGCCGTTCCTTAGCCACGGCCAAGCGAAAGATCGCGCGAGCGGATAATTAAATCGCTTTCTATGTACCTTGCGCCTTTTACGGCAGATTAACGAGCGCACACCCCCTAGGAGCCGGAAGATCGCGCGTAAGTATGCTGTTTCGTGCCTCCGCGAACAAATTTCCGCGTCTTTTCACGCTTCGACGCTGACGAAACGCCACGTGCCAGAGTCTATGAGAAATTTCACACTGAAACCCCCTCATTTTTCTCGATCTTTTGTCACGTAGAAAAGCACGGCTATAATTGATAATATTCGATCTATTTTATCTCGATAACGATAAGAATGAGAGAAGATATTCTAAATTATATTAAGCAGTCAAATGGAAAGCTATAAAATAAGAGAATTTTTAAGGAATTTTCCTAAATTCTTAAGTGACAGAGTATTTGCATTGTGAATTTTGCAAATAAAAAGTGTATAGGAAAATCTGATATTTCTGTGATTTTGCGTGATAGATGATAACAAAATTATTATTAACAATAATACAACATTATATTTAATTTTCTTTGTACTTCTATAAGAAGTATGATTACTATGTTAATTATTAATCCAAGTCTAATATTCATCTTCCGAATGGAATTATATAATTTTTCTGTTATTACTGTTACGATGAAAATGGATCATCTCGCGTGCATTTTGGGCTCATCATTAACGAGGAATTAATTAAATGCATCATTAGTCAGAGAAGTTAATCGATTTATTATTTTCGAGGAAAATCTACTTTTATCTGTTTGAATTCAAAAGGATTAATTAATTTGCAAATAATATCAAAATCATTAATAATATATAATGTAATAATAATAATAATACGTAACAAAAACAGGCAATACTAATATTCATACCAAAATTAATTTCCAGATTGTGACAAAACAATGATATTAATATTCATGTGATAACGTTGATATTTATATAATAATATACCATAAACGATAAAACTAAAAAAATAATAACATTGCAAATATTTAAGTAAAATTATAGAACTATTTAAGCAATAATTGTTTAATAAGAGAAGAATAAAAAATACTCAGATAAAATGTACAAATCAGATGTTTATTCTGTTTTTTGGCTTAATATTCGTTAATTCTTTTAAGGAGAAATATGTGCAGAAAAAATATACAGGGCGTTTTCTTCACCAAGATAATTGTGTCAAGATGAAGTTGGTTGGTTAAAAACGACGAATATATGAACATGATATAACCATGAACTTTCCCCGCAAAGTTATTTCTCTTCTATTTTTCACGGACACCTCAGTTCTTTAATATTTTTTTATAATTGTTTTTATAATTAATGTGCTTCTTGTATTATGTACCGAAGATTAAACAATGTTTGTTCATAAACGAATACATAAATAACTAAAATTCTATTTTTTATATTTTCCATAAGCTATTTCAGCATTTTTTCTATTTTCTATCATTCTTTTCCCTTGCATCAAAAGATTTTATCTTAAATTCCAATTCGTGAAAATAAAATTAGTTTCTTACAAAACTAAACCTACATCGAGTAAACCGATTCTTATTAGCTGGATCTTTCGATTCCGACTGTTTCAGATTCTCAAAGAATAAAAGAATGGTGGTTGGGCTTGGATGAGAAGAGACTGCCTTAAGAATCGAGCAGGGACGTCTCCCCTTTATTTTCCTCTACAACTGAATCACATGCTGCGACCGATAATTTTGTTTGCTACGTATTTTCCTGTCGTTGTGGAATTAAAGATTCTACAGAAGGCTTTCCGTAGAAACGATAGAGCTGAGGGGGTTGCTTTACAGACGAAGATCAAAAGGGAACGAAACGAAATTGGGGAAAAATATAGTAGAAATACTGGCTTTCGACGGGCCAATGGAGTTGCCTGCGTTTAGGGGAGCGAAATAAAATTTTTAGCGTAGAGTTTCTGCTTTTTATCGAGTCCAATGTTCGCGTTTGCTTTCAGGACATCGGAGTGCATTTATTCGATTCAGGATTAACGAAAAGTTTAAACGTTCCAGCGTATAGATTCGAATAATAATGTTCTATAGTATTAAATGAAGTTACATTTACGATTATCTAAAAAATAAATAATAATAAAACATATGAATTAGTTATAGAATTATAACAGTCATCTACTCTATCTTTGTGAAAGTATTTTTATTTTATCGCTTATCTTTCAAATATCCTCTCGACCACCGTCATAAATCCTCAACTATGGTCCTCGGACCATTTCAAACAAAACCTTCAACAGCCATCTCTCAGCATCCAAAAAAATTTCCAATCCGACCTCAATCTCCGTATTTTAATAAAACTCGTTAAAACAAACAAAATTGTCGCTTCCTCGTGGTGTTTCGATAAAAAGAGAAAAGAGAAGTAACAGAGAAAAACCGTGGAAAAACCGAATCGGACAAACAGAAGCAAAGGAAACAAGAATCGTGTCACGTTCCACCCCCTTTCCACGAGTTCACGCTGGTTGTTTACCTCGGCAAACGTTCGACCCCCGGCTCGGGTGTTTTCCTTTCCGTCGAATCGACGAATGACAACGAAATTCACCAAGGAACAATACTTACTTTCCTGTGCAGGCCGATTCGGCCAGACGTGCTCGCTCGCGCGTGAAAGAAACCGAGGGGGTTGAAGCCGAGCAACCGATGAACTTCTGTTTTAAATCGAAATCGAGGCAAGTGGCAGGGGTGGCTTCTTTCCGAAGGAGCAAGGAACGCTTTCAACGGTCCCGATGGGGTGGCGAAGGTTTTAAATAAAGCGCAGCCTCATGAACAAGACGAGGGAACCAAGGGTTGGGGGAAGAAAATGAAGATGCACCGCGAGACAATTAGTCGTTCCGTATTTGCGCTGGATGTTTTGCTCGAAGAATTTATTTAGAGGGACGAAAGCACCCTTTAACGGAGGTTTTTTTAAATTGATGTGTAATGTTTTGATGTTGGGGTTGGACCGAGGGAGAGGCTTCGAGGGTTTTGACGTGGAAGAAATCCTTTTTTAAAGCGAAATATTGGCTAAGTATCGTGAGGTAGAAGATAGTTTTACGAGAGTGGTTGGAAAGGTTCGAATCGACTGGATCATGAATGGATTGAAATAATGGTGTTATAGGTGAATTGGCTTTCTGATATTTCTTTAAATTTACTGTATACGTTATTATTAAAAAAATAGTGGGCGATATTTGTGAAGACAATGGGCAAATTTCGTGTAGAAAAATATTCAAATTATGAACAATTTAAATTTGCGCTGGAAATACAATAAGAGTTCGATGAATCAACTGACGAACCTTCTACGTTTTATGTTTCTCTTCGTGGGACTTGAGAACACCAGAATATTGTTTACATAATGCAGTATTTAAAAAGAAGACGTTTTATATTCGAATTTATGTTTATAGAATTGGGTTAAAAAATTACAACCAATTAAATTTTGCGCTAGAAATATATTACTAATTCAATGAATCAGGTAAAGAACCTTTCTCTCTACTTTTTTCATACTTCATATTTTTTTCCCGATGGAGTTTAAAAAGCCAAATATTGTCTTCATAATGCAGTTTTTAAAAAAGAGGTTTTTTTAATATTCAGATTTATTTTTATAACTGGAGTTGAACATTAGAATCGAACAACAAGTTTCGACGTGAGATAAGAGTATTTCTCTAAGATGAAGCATTTTTTAAAGAAGCGTTCTGAAATCTTTATTACTATGATAGGTGATAAAAGTTTTAAGAATGGACGATATTCACAGCGCAGAAAGAAATTTTAGATTCTTCCATTACGATGGAATATTTTACAGAGGAACAGATCAAACTTTGAAATTGGTTCGCTAGGATTCCGGTGAGAATTTCTGGGTTACTGGGAAGTTTCTCAATAAAAAGTTCTCGAATGGATTTTTTAAGGTGGCGTATCTTTTGAACAAGCGCTGTAAGACTGGAAATTCTTTCCGTAAGTTATCGAATAAAACATGAACGATAGATGACTTCGATTTAACAGATTTAGCTGAACGTAAAAGGAGGGAACGTTTTATTTGAAACTATTTAAATATGTATGTATAAGTTTTAAGATGGCATGCTTCCTCTGAAAAAGGGGTATTAAGCGTAAAGATTGTTTTCAGAAGTTCTGAAACGAGATTTGGAAAATGAAAGGATTTGAAAGCAATTTTTGCCTCGCAGAAAAACCAGTAGTTTCATAGTGGAAGAGTTTTGAATAGGTTATTCAAAGTGACATGCATTTTTAACCATTACTTGGAAGTAGGAAATTGTTTTTCTAAGCTTTTCAAGCGAGTTTGTAGACTGCAAATGTTTTATGTAACGATTCACTGAAAAGCGAATATATTTTTATAGAGATATTTTAAATAAATTGTAACATATTTACATGTACATGAGTTTTATATACTATACATATTATACCTATTTTTTTTACATATTGTTATATTATACAATCTTCTAATAAGATTTTATTAAACCACACAATATAATTCATATAATACTATATTTATTTGTTTGCTTAGATAAGAAGAAAGAAATTATACATTGTTGTTATTTTAAAAGATACTGAGTATTTGATTTTCGTGTTATCTTGAACCATGAGATCTCCCTGACCACATTTGTACCATGAATTACGAACCATTTTGTATATAATATATTTATTTAATGAAAGTGTATGTGTAAAAATGCATATTTCTAATCAGCAATCGATTTTTCCTGTTTCCCTTTCCGATCAAAATTCAAATTGCGCAGCATGCGAACTAGTCTTAAAAAACGAAAAGAGTTGTTGAAAAATATTGTAACGTCTAATGGATGTAGCAAAACGAATAAAAAGAGTAATGACATGGGTTCGGCTTTGAAGGGAAAAAAAGAGATTTACGTACTTACGTACATAGCCACGATCCACGCGTGTACCGTGCATAAGTGGTTTCGTTATCTAACAGGTGGAAAGACCTGGCGGCTGCAATTAAGGCGCCAAAGCAGGTTAATTGAGGGAGTGTAGGAGTCCGGTAGCCGGTTACACGCCCCCGGAGAACAACCACTAATTTTCTAATTAAAGGAACCTCACCGGGCCCCGTCGAAATTCTATGCGAACGTTTCCTTATCGTAACGTTGTAATTTATTTCTGACATTTCCATTATGGAAAAAGAATCTATTCCCATTGATCATATCTTTTTCGTGTGTAGTATAATTAATAACGATTTATGTATAATAAATGTGCCAAATACAGCATGATCAAAGTTTATTTTTAAAATAAATGTATGTAACTAATGTTATTTCACTAAAATTATTCAAATAATGTTATCTTTATATAACGTGATACAATTTTTAATTTGGCAAAATCGTGAATAAAAGGAGTTCGGTTTTAATAGAAAAATTTGTATGTCTACGACGATTAAAATATACGAACTAAAAGCTAGAAAATTTCATTCAGAATCTCTTAGAGAAATATGAAGTGTAGATAATTCTGTAAGTACATACATACTTACTTTATTTCTACAAAAATACTTTTTTAATTCACGTAGAAGTTTACAATGAAAAGCAATTATTGTCGTACAATTTTTCCACTACATTCTTATGAAACCATCCAATTCTCATACAATTTACTGGAAGTTGTCTATGATATTAAAAACAAGTTTGTTACCACAGAAGGCAGTAACATTGTCTACTTATACATCCCGAATTTTCTTTAGAATTATCCATATTTTTATACAGCTATGCAATATTCGCAGAATTTTCTGCAAGCTCGCCATAATATTATGAGTAATTTTAAAACTCGCTATGTTTTATCAGAGATGGCCAGGCAATCGGCTGTGAAACGCAGAAATAACGATCGGAGGCTGCGGTTGCGAGGGGGTTGATACTTGCACGGGGGCGGAAGCGGCGTAACGGAGCCTCAAAAGACGGTTAATTGGGGGAGCACGCACGGGTTGCAATGGGGTGCACGAACTCTCCGTTAGCTCGAGAACCGGTCAGATCCTGACCTGGACATCAAAGCCAGCAGCTTAAAGCGACGTATCCGTTCGCCTGCAGCGGGCTTAAGGGGTGAATTTCACCCCTGTGTTGCGACGCCATGGATATCCTAGCAGCCCGACCCTGCTAGCAGACTGAACGTGTTCAGGAAATCGGGGATGAAGGAAAGATACCTGATTGTGGACAATCCCGAAGGTATTTAGTCGATCCAGTCATTGGAAATATATCTGAAAGAAACTCTTTAGGGCGTGCCACGGTGTTTGCGGTTTTGGTGATTAGAGACACGTGAAATGTGAAATCGATGAATATTACTGGAATTACTTACAGCGGAAGATTGTAACGGTTAAGGTAGTTTTACAGCTTTGCGATAGTAGTGCATTTAATCTTGGTTTTTGTTATTAAGCATTGGCATCGTTTAATCAAATATTAAAGTATTTATTAATAATTTATCATTTGTCGAGTTTGTAGAAGTTTGTAAAATTTAAAATTAAAATTAAAATTAAATTAAAAATAAAATTGAAATTGTTTTGTCCAGCGATTATTTCTTAATCATACTCTTAAGTTGTATAAACTTTAGTGTAATAAAAAAATTATATATTTATAAAATATATTATAATATATTTGTAGAAATATAATATATGATATTCGTCATGTACATTATTGAGAAAACTGTGTTTAATAGCTCCTGTATAATGGAGGTAGTATGATAAGATCAGAATACACGTTCTATTTTAAACTTAGATATTTATATAAGATTTATCCATGGCATACTGTTTCATAATGAACTTTCTGATAGATACGAGTAACGCAACTACTAAAAAGTACAAAGAAAATCCTTCTAAACTTGTTTGCGATTATGTATTACCCCTTTTTCTATAATCAGACGGTATATTGCGTATTTGGAATAAAAATGCAGCTATCAACAATAGAATTACCAACTATCGATAGTCAAAATGAACACTCGTGTCTTCTTACCGTAATTTCATAGATTTACAAGAATTCATAGATTTATATATTTAAAAATTTATTTCATAGATTTATGAAGATTTTAACGATTTTTGGTTAAACATAGTCTTTCACAATAATTTTATACATCTTCAAGTGTGTACAGATTTATAGATTTACAAATTTATTTCATACAGTTACGGAGATTTGAATGATTTTTCACTAAGTATGTAAATGATGAAAGTTTTGCTTTTTCCCTTGCGTTATATGTACAATATTTTCTCATATTATCTTTCACCTTGATCCCTTTGATAGAAATTCTATACTTACTAATAGCTTCGGTATTAAAAATAAATTCCATCTTCCTCCTGACAAAGTCTCGAACCAAGTCGCTTAACGATCGAACTCATCATCATTCACGATAATAATCTTTTACATATAAAACGTTCATTTCCTACGTAAAATGTCTCCTAACGACCAGGTAGTAGCTCATTAATAACCGTGTTATGTATTATTCAAAAATCGAACCGCCTTTCACCGCTCATTCGAGCCGTGCGTTGTCGTCTGGATGGGTTATCGGCGCTGATAAGTGTTGGCCAGGTGTACACGCGAGCCCCAACAGTGAAAATCGCAATCGAGACATTAAAACGAGCCGATCTCGTTGACCCTTTTATCGCGGTCGCGATCGCCAGACTGCGTGCACACTACTGCACACACCTTGCTGGAAAATATTTCCCCTCTCGTTTCACTCGTTGGGAAACTCGTTTATCGATATCGCATCGTACCACGCGTGATTTTTTCTCGATCGATCGTGAATTTTTTTCCTAAATCGATTCTCGAAGGGCCGGTTGGTGAACGACCAGTAGTTGATAAAGAGCATTGTACGAAAAGAAACGGTGACGCGGTGTTCGGTTAAGCGTGAAATTAGGTCGATATGCATTTGAATAATCGCGTGGAACGAGTACATGGTACAGTATATTAAAAGCTCTTGATACGATGATTTGATGAGATGTAGTTTGCGATGAAAGACTTTTCAAGCGTTCCTTTTATGCCTGGATTGATAGCTTGAATTGGTGATTTGAGAGAGAATAATAATAATAAGAATAATAAGAAGAGAGAATTAATAATAATAATAACAAATAATCGTATTTCTTTAAAATAACTCTCTAATATTTCTCTAAAATATTATTATTCTATATTATTGAATTATTTTGTATTATTAACAGTTCTCGATACGCCGGTTTCACAGAATGGAGTTTCTAGTGAATGGATTTTTCTGGGTTTTTATTTTGTGTGAATTGATGGTTTTTGTGAATCGGCGATCTCATAAAAGACGATCATTTCAGGATAATAGGCAATCGGTTATCGGAGGAATAAAGAAATTTATTAGCTGGAAATTAATTCCTTTAGTAGGCTTTGTTTCAGCGGAAAATAAATATTACATATTGGATTGGCTTCAATTCTGAATAAATTCTAAAAGTTTAAATTCCCAATTCATTAATATTAGCTTGAATAGTTGTATAATTATAATATATTAATAGTTAAATAGTAGTTGAATAGTTGTCCTTCTAAGACAGAATGTCATTTTGAGTGTGGAGAATTCTTATTTATTAATTATTGGTAATAAAAACTTTTTTTTCTCTAATCTTTCTATGAAGAAAGTATAACGCAGTAAAATTACAATTAATTTTATTAAATAAAAAAATGCTTAACATTTAGTCAGTTAATAACGTTTTAAAGAACGATATTGTATACACTGTAAGTATAACATGATAAGATACGAAGGGGCTAATTTTAATATTTATATTATTTCGTATCGTTTTATATTATTTTATATCATCCTGTTACTATTATCATTTCACATTATTTTCTAGAACTATTTCTCTAGAAAAATTTTTGTAGCAATATCTTCCTGTCATTATTTACTTCGGATGATAAACGTTTTAATTTCCATTAAGTTAAAAAGACTTTATTACCTTCATCCAATTTCCTGATTATTTGCTACTACGTTCCCACTCCTGAAGAAACGACTATTACTCAGGAGATTTTCCCGTACTCTACATTTCTTATCTTACATAACGAAAGCCTCATTCCACCTTAAAATATAAGAACACTGTATCAAACATTTTCTGTTGCTATTTTCTCACCCTTATTATTCACCCCTAGAGAAATGACTCGAACTTTATCTGAAATACTCCTTATACCGTATATTTCTTCTTATCTTACGCGATGAGAATTTCATTCTACTTTGAAACACGAAGGTATTTACTATATGAAAAGATTTTTCTTACTACTTTGCACATTTTTGTTTATACAATTCGTTATCGAGTTGTTCGACAAATTTTCCAGTTCTCACTCTACTTTCTTCATTTGTATAATGGTAACTTGATTGTATTTAAAAGAATGAAAACATCCATTTAGCGGTACAGTAATTAATAAATTCTTCACTAGGTACATTACCTCACACGATAGAATACCTTTTTTATTCTATTGAAAAAGATTCAAGATTCTAATTCGACTTTTATAGTCGACCGGAAATACTCTTTGCATTATTCTTCTTATCCATTCATTTTATCCTTTCTTATCCTTACAATCTAGCGTGAAAAACACAGTTGTATCCTCACCTGAGAAATTCTCTCTACAACGAAACCATCCATCCAGTTTCATCATCCTTCTAACTCAACCGTATTTCAAAATCGAAACACCCATGGCAGTCCCTGTTTCTTCCTCTGTACATTCTACATTACAATTTCGCTATATAATCCAAACAACAAAACAATCGTGGACCATCAGCTCCCAAAAGGAGAGACGGTGGATCTTGATTTTCGTACAACAAGCGGGAACCAAGCACGTCCATCGTATTTGTTTCTCCCTATTCCATTTTCAACGTACTCGAAATCCTTCCGGGATACCGGGCCAAATCCTCGCTTCGTGTTCCGCGGCTCGTTCCTTGGATATACGCAGCGTGTCTCTCGCCGAGGACGCGCGTTTAGGTAGATCAGCGAGTTAGACGCAGGGGACACGTAGCGGTTCACGGTGGTTACGTGAGACGAGGTGGAATCGCGATGATATCCTCGAGATCTCGTCATTTCCAGAACACCTGGTCGCCTTTATATATTTGTAACAGCGTACGAGTGTTGTCTCAGCTCAACAATAAAGCAAGATTCCTCTGTTTCTATGAATTCATCGCTGTATTCAATGTTTCGTCGTATTTTCGAGGTATCCTTTCAATTATGTAGAATTACTTGAGCTTTGTTTCAAAGTAAAACAGGATTCTCCTGTTTCTATAGATCGATCCCCCTTTTCATTGTTTTATCGTGTTTGACAAGTGTCGTTTAAATTATGTCGAATATTGAAATTAGCTTGAGCTATAGATTTAACACTTTGACTGCCACGTTGGTCATATGACCGGCCACGGTTTCTCCTGTGACATCACAGTGATCATTGGTGACAGAAGCGCTTCAACTTCTTACAATTGTAAAAATTGTATGAAAATTGACAGTTAGGGCATTTTGAATATAACGGATAAATAGAAGATACTTTGAAATAAAGTGTCCCATTGAACAATTAAACATTTTTATTAGAACATCAATAAAAAAAAAAATGAGAAGAAGTCTTGCATCTAACGGTGCACTGTGTTTGCATCCATTTTGCATCCATTTGAGGGGTAATATACAAATATTATTATAAACACAACTTAGAAAATAATCGTAAATGTTGCTTTATAATCATATTGAGGTGATGTGCGTGATAGGTATAGAAGAATCACTCGGTATTGTTAAACAATAACAGTTTATTTGCTTGTGTCCGTAGTATACACTAGCGCGCCGAAAGCACGGTACAATTATCGGTTCGAGATTACAAGTTCAAGCTCGGCGCGGTACTTTACGCGGTGGTTCAAGTCGAGACGATTGCACAGATGTCGAGGAATTCAGATTCGCTATTACGTACGACTGCGGACGGACAATTCAGATAGGCGTCTTCCAACTTGCCTCGCGGCTCGCGATAGAACAGAATGAATTAGTGACGCGATGATGCTCCTTAGGAAAACTGTGTTTGGGTGTGTCTAAGGATACGGGATCATCGGATTCGTTAAGAAAAGTGTTGGTTCAGAGAGTGAGGGAAATGGACGTCGCTGTTAATTGGCTAAATTGTGAGTTGGTGGTTGGAAAGGGATGGTAACTGCCCTTGAGAGAGAGTTGCTAGCGAGGAGCGTCGTACGTGAGAAAAAGCAGATTTCCCGTAGTAGGTGGTATGTGTAGGGACTATTGAGACAAAGACTATTTGTTCCTTTAGAGAATCTTAGCTGCATGAATCCTAAGATTTATAGCGGATCCTTAGGCTCGCTGTAAATATTCGGAGAGAGTGTATCGACATCTGGCAATCATCAGTTCGAAAGGTAGAGTCCTTGTGTAGCGAGGCATGGGACAGAAACCGTTGGGAAGTTTGCTGTCGAGTGCCGCTACAATATAATTGAAGTTAGAAGTGTGCACATACCTTACTATTATATATAGAGTAAGCAAATACTGTTTACTAATACCTTCTACACGTTTCAACAATATATTCTGCACGTTTTGCTTGCGACGAAATAACGAATGCGAATGTTTTGTTGAAATGAAGCCTTGTTATAATATGTCGCTATCATCTGTTACCAAGGCGTCACGGTGGTCATCCGTGACCACCAATAAGATAAACGGTTCATTGGGAAAGAATGTTGTCTTACATCATCAATTTATTATTATTCTGCCATTATATGCTTTGAATAATAAAAATACTCCCGTGGCGTCCTGAGCGAAACATGTGATTTCGGCGTGGCAGTCAAAGTGTTAATAGGCAGAAAGTAGAATAAAATAAAATAAAGCAAAGTTAGATAGTTTAAAATGTTTTTAAGCAGACACGTACACTTGAAAGCATCAAATACTTTTGTTACTCTATGTTAAATGTATAAACATCCATACAAGTCTCTGTACACATAATCTGTAAATTATAAGAAATTATAACAAGATGGACATATTTTCTAGGTGACTGTATTATGTCTCGCTAAATATCGATCTTCTAGATTACCATATTTATAACACGCTATATTTACCCGAACATGAATAAGCTAAAACATGCTCTAAGAGACTAGCAGAATTTCGATACGTCACTAGAAGATAGTATAACCTAAAATAATCATCGCACTGCGAGCGACAGCAATGAGAAAGGTTCTTTATTTAGTTCTCATTGGGAACGCCTCGACGCGCTTGGGTGACACGGATTGGATTCTTTAGAGTCACCCCTCTATGAACAAGTCTGAAAACTTGATCGTGCTTTTCTCCACAGTTTGGGGTGACGAGTGATTCTTTGTAGCTACGGGCTTGTCCCTGCGGTTATGTCGCAAAATGCGGGCTTTTCCCCATTAAAGCTTCCTACTGCTCCCTATTTTCCCTTTCCCTCTCCACTCGCTTTGCCTTTCACCTTTCTTTGCTTTTGGCTCTTGCGGCAGCCACACGCGTTGTCCGTGAAACGAGGAGGACTACGCAGATCGATTGCGTGCTTTCGAGAATCGATTCACGATGGAATCAAAAGAGCGATACCACCGTGTCGTTTTAATATTCGTCAAATGAAAGAATGTAACACGCGTATAGTGTATACGTGTGCTTATATTCGTTCGAACGATTTCATATGAATTTCTTTTTCTTTTTCACCGTCCAATTTTTAGCAATTTCTCTGTGATAATTACGTTTTTTATTTTTCTATTCTGTTTTTAAATATTGATGGAAAGTATTGAGTTTATAAATAAATTCTTTCTACTTTATTATGATCATGGAACCACGATTGGATTTTATAATGCGAATAAATTATTTTCCATATCTCTGTAAATACCGTATTTTAGAGAAATATGTTCATTTCTTTCACTGGATTTTCTTAACGTTTATCTTTGTTTGCGGTAGGATAGATATGTTGCATAGCAACAAAGCGTCGCATAATCGCAGTTCGTTCATGAAACCAATACATAGGAGAAAGAAGAATCGAAGGTTCGAGCAGAAACTGTGAACGCAACGGGAAAGGAGATTTCTTGGTGAAAAAGGAAGATCCTTCGACCTCTTCGAGATCTACCGCTGAGAAAAGAAAAGTTGGCAACATATTCTCGACCTGTTGTCCCGAGAATTAGAAAGACAGACAAAGGTGTATCCTCTGTTTGCGCCGCGGCTCTGAAACTCTGTGGATCCTCGTGTCAGCCCCGTGGGCTAAGAAGGGAATCACGAGCTTGAGGAAGGGAAAGGTAGAAAGAGACAGAACATGGAGCGGGAAAAGCGGAACAGCGTAAAACGTGGAAAAGCCCGTTAGATTGAGTTTCAAGTTGTATGCCAACAAAACTCGGCTCCGTCCTGCCTCTTTCGCCGGGATGAGACCTCTTATTTGCCTTCAGAAACGTAATTACAAGTCGTGTTTCGCTGTTGGAGAGCTATGAGCCCAGCCAGACCCAGGCGTTATTTCCTCGGTCAAGATTTATATATGTACATGGCTTTGTGACGCGAATAGCAAGCAGTTCGTTCGTCTGCGAAGTAAAAGTGTTTAAAATTATTTATTTACTTATTGTAATAGGCGTATATAAACATGTAAGCAGTCTTTGAGAATAATTATACAGGGTATCCCGCACTGGTCATAGTCAACCGACTAGGGGATGAATCTATTGTATATGTAAAAATAATAAAAAAAGAATAAATTTGAAAATTTATCACGTAGAATAGCTTACTGTCGATTATGTCTTTCTTTCCATGAATTCTGGAATTAGCCGTGTTCAAGTATACTTGAAAGTTCCATTCTACATTTTCGACTTATTTTTGCGCGTACAATCACTCCGGCTGTCAATTGTTATGTCTAATGTTATACGAGACACGTTGTATGTTTTTGTTAGTTATTAACCCTCAAAGGTTGTGGATGGTGAAATTTATCCGATGAATTTTTATAATATGAGAGAGTTATCTTTCTCGATATTTCTGTAAATATTGTATCCTAAAGAAATTTGTGCCCTTTTATATCAACCACGATTTTACAATGAAAAAGCTAACAAAGTTAAACAAGTGAAATGAAATGCCTTTATCGCTATTCTGTATCAAATGGAGAGTGGAAAAATTACTGTTTGCAGTGGTTACATACTATGAATATCGTGGATATATACGACGTGGAACCAGTTGAAATACTTTTGATTCAAAGCTAAATCACACTCGTGATTTTTATCAAACACTTTTTATAAAATGCTTTGTGAAAATAGAACTGGCGAACCTCAGCTGAATTATCCATTAACATTTAATTTCATTATTTTTTAATTGACCCGTTGGTTTATAATTGCTGATCAAATGTTTGCTAACTGAAAATTAAATTAAATTAAATTCCGCTTTGGAATGTATGATTAATTTATTATCATTGAAACGTAACAATCTGACGCGTTAAAATTTTTAATTATTTTCTATTAAGAATCGAAATCTTGCATGTTTGAAGCATTACAACTTCCATAATGGTAGCAAAATTAATTAACATCTAGCACTCAAGCCTGAATACATCAGTGGATGTTAATCGACTGACTTCCGAGTAACTTCCACTGCTAAAGTCTAATTGGTTCTTTACCTAAACGGAATTGCTTCTTAATCAAGAAACGAAGTAAGTTGCCTCATCCTTTACACCCTTCAAATTTAGATCGGCTCCTTTATCCACTTGTTAATAAAGTTTCGCGACGTGCGCTTTCAGCATCGTTACCTTAAGCTTTCAATCTCACCTTCAGCGAAACTAGTGCTCACAACATCCATTACAGCATCTTATGAGAACACTAAATGATTTAAGTACATATATATTTTACAGGATTTTCTTGAAAAAAACAAGTACGTTATTATAAATATAATAATATTATACAAAATATCATACGATAAAGGTTCTAAATCTTACCAAATGTATTGGCCTGAAGGTATATTCCTTTAATACTTTAACCTATATATCCTTTCTACTAAAAGTACATATATTTTGTACCATATGCGTGTATGAATATAGCTTTTTTAATATGTATGAAATAATTTAATAATTTACGAAATCTATCCTTCGTAAACTCTTTCAAATATCCCAAACAATAACTCTCGCAGACTGAACACTCTTTTATATGTGTATCTACGGTGTCTCCGATCTATCTGAGAAAAATATAAATAATGTAGTATCGTGGGCCTGGGGGGATGTCGTGCGAATTACAAACAAGCTGAGCATGTGCGTGGTGGGGGGCTAAGACAAAAGATATGAGACTAAGACAAAAGACAAGGGGTTGCTAAGGGACATAAACAAATTAACAGCAGTGTGAGTTGAGAAGCCAGAGATTGTGGATTGTGCTGTCAAGATAGTGTTGTTAGCGTCGTTGCGAGAGAGAGAGAGAGTTGAATCTGTGTTGACGAGAGTTGTCTTAATTGTTGTTGTTAATTGTTGTTGCGTTTAGTTCATGTTAAATAACCATTGTTCTCTGTTTAAGTAACATCTGTTTAATCTATTATTATTAATAAACTAATTACTACAATAATAGGAAGAAATGTTTCAGAACATCACACAATATCGAGAGCGATATACTATGTGTCTATTCTTTCGACCTTGCGGTGGTCTTGTAACATCCCGCGAGCATCACATTAAAATATTCAAACGAGGATCTACATTTTTCATTATATATTCAATGTCAGTAGCATTCAATGTAGTAACTGACAATGGAAAACTGCGATTTTGTCTGATATTTGAGCGTTGCAAATTTAACCGGATAGAGCGTATAATTTCTGAATGCAAAAGCCTACCTTCGTAACGAAGGCTGTCATTATCCGTTGAACGACGGGTAACATAGGCGTGGAAAGTTCGCGGCTACCATGATAACGAGTCACGTGGCATTGTTTCCCCAAACAGGCTACCCTTTTCTGTTGTACGTGTCGCGTTTATATTTCCCTTTCAGGGGGGAGCAGAAAATTTCCTGCGTAAAACGAGACGTTGCCAAGCCATAGCCAGCCTGAAACTCAATCTAACGAGCCTCCTTTGCCATCCACAACGGTCCTTCTCCCCTTATTCGAAGCTTCTTATCCTCCTTGCATTCTTCTCTCTTTCTTCTCCCTTTATTACCCTCAGGCGCTACGAGAATCTCAGTTTCGCGCATACGAGGAGACGGTGTGCAGCGACTTGAAAAGCCGTCCTCTGTCCCCGAGATTTTTCGAGGGGTCGACGCGCAAACCGTTCTCTTTCTTCCTTTTCTTCCGACCGTGCCATCTGCTAGCCGTTTCCGCGAGCGAGAATAATCTTCTGCTTGAAGGTAGAAAAGCGTTCTACGCGCGAAACATTGTCCTGGAAAAGTTCTACTCCCATTGGTTTTCCATCGAACAAGTGCAAGGTCTGTCGTTCTATTTCGACGACGGAGAATTCAATTTTGAAGAAATCGCTGGAACTGTTATGGGATCCGCGATCGTGATACCTCGGATTCCTTTAATTTCGCCGCTTTATCCTGTAAATGTTCGGTTCTATGAGGTTCTTAGGGTTTCTTGGCCGTGAGATGTGGCTTTTGTGGCATTGGGTATGTGAAACTGATACGCAGCAGTGATTTTCCATTCTTCAATCTGTCGCGATATTGAAACGTTGTTAATACTATTTAATAAGATTTATTTAATTGAAGTTTTTAACGTAGTTACGCTTTTTATCTAACGGTATTGAAAATACGTTTAATGATGTTAATTAAACTTGTATCGATGGACTATTAAAAGCTATAAACATCATTAAACTATTTTAACGATTGGCTACATTACGATTAAATTTAGATAAATTTAAATAAACGATTATATCCATCATTTGGTACTAGTAGATTACCCATGCTTGCAGTGACTACAAAAAGTATTTGCTCAACGTTGCATTTATTACAAGATTTGCATGCTGGTTAATTGTGTACAGGTGTATTCAATTTTATCAATGTACATGTAATTTCTTCAGAACCACTGAATTTATATCCTTTGCTATTTGCATGCGTTTCATTAAATATGAAGGTGGATAGTAGTGGTTATAGTTGTGGTGATAGTGCTACGGCTCGATGTAGAGGCCCAGATAGGTTCTGCTGTGGGTGTAAATGTCGCTGCTGGGGTATTGCTGCTTTTCTTCTCATTTTTGTATCGTGGAAGAAAAATCGGACTACGGTCGCCGGGATTTGAAACTCGGGTCCTGAACGTTCGTAACCTAAGGCGCTAACCACTGCGCTGCCGTCATCCTACGCTAGTTAGTGTCGCGTGCCGCTACAAATAGTACTACATCACTGTTCCTGAAAAAATAGCTACTGTTAGCTCACCAACGCGATGTAACCAACAAGTAGGTTAAAAGACTAATAAAAGCCATTCCAATCCATTAGTGATAATAACAAATGTTTTAAAGAACAATAAGAAATGGTATCAAACTGAGAAGACAATGAACCTATAATTAGCTAAAAAATTCAAATAAAATAGGGAGCCTCCTTAATTTCTGATCGACTCTCGAACATTTGCCAAAATGTGTATATACATCCGCCTGCGTCTCATTGTAATCTGGCGTCCACGTCCCCGGAAACAGTAACAGCCAGTCGACTTCCGTTCTGTAGCAGGCAACTGCACGAAGAAGCTTCGGTCAGATTGAGTTTCAAGTTTTATGCCAACAAAACTCAGTCTCCATCGTTTCGTTTCGCGATGGAGAGTCTCTACTTGCCAGGGGCAACGGGTCAGGGGCGTATCCACGATACCAGCGACGGGGGTGAGCAGGGGAGGTTGCAGTTGCCCGAGGGCTGGCTGATCGCAATACTGTCCAAAGCTCGTTCACGCGTGCTCCACCGGGAGTTCCGTTTCCAGTTTTCTATTCGCGTTGCTCGTTCCATGCTTCTTATCGTTGTTCCTCTCTCTTTCCATCTGAACTTTTCTTTCTTTCGCTATTGTTTCTCTTCGAGGCACTTTCCATGGTTCCATTTTTCCTTCTGCACTTCTCAGTGTGCTTGCCGGTTCGAATCTCGCGGCGCAACTCTAGCGACTCCGCTTGATCAATCGACCGGAGTTCTAGCGATGAAAACGAGCCTCTTCCCTTAACGAGCTCTCGAGGGCCTCCTCGGAGCATCGAGGCTGCAGAGGGGTGGCTTGTGGCGAGGTTGATCGATTCTCAGATCGGGAGAGTCTAAATGAATCTCTGAGTAGACGATGGATGTTTATGCAAATCCATATTTCTATTTACATTAATGAATCGCTTTACGTATACAGACATACGAAGCTATTGAAGTACTTGTAAACACCTTTTATGAATATATTAGATTGTTCAAAAAGATTTTTCGTTTTATGAGTTTTTTATCGAATAAACGCACAACGTTTTTTGTTCTACATTATTTTGCCGAATTACGTACGATCCATGTTGTTCTGTTGAGATAAACACCGCGACATTTCACAGACTTGGTTTCACGTTTGTATGAAGGTGCATTGATGTGAAACACACGAACAACCTAATATTATGTTATGTCATTATGTTTATATATATTATGTGTGTATATGAAACGCATGTGACGTATCCACAAAAATTTTTCATGATATGTGTCCAAACACCTTCGTGTATCACTGTATATACGAGAAAGGAAAATATTTCTTTTTTTTTATTTGGAAGTAGTTTACAATCAATTCTCATTGAAAATTATAAGTAAATTATTCTGGCGTGGTACTATAACGTGAATAATAAATGATAATGTCTTTTTAGCCTGCGGATCTGATCTGTCGTGTCACGTAATTGAGTAACTAATGGGTTTTGGTAGTTGATAATTCTTATGTTATATCTATTACCGAATTTGGATATTTCTTCTTTAACTGTAGGTATCTTAAGAGAAGAGTAAAACATGCGACAGTTACGTTCAAGCTGGATAGGTCACTGACTAGATCCTACGATACGTTTTTCGTATATCGACACATTCATAAACTACTAACCATCCCTTGCTGTAAGTATCAGAACAAACCACCATGAAAAGAACACAATCTTATGCAAACAACCTTCCTCCACCCATCATTCGACTTGCAAAATGCATCAATCTCTCTTCATCTAGATCCCCAAATTAATCCACCCCCGGGTGCATCGATCTTTAATGCACCCTTCGAATTCGCGACTCGTATCCAGTTAAAGCGCTATAATCGCGGCGACGCGGCTCGGAATAAATTGCCAGACAAACAGAACCGTCTTTTTCGAGGCAAGGCACAGGGAAAAAAGGCGAGGGGGTGAGATTTTTCGAGCGAACGACCGCCAGGGATTAGCTGGGAAGAATAAACAGGGTCGCGTGGCACGGATATAGCTATCCCCATCGGCTGGTAGTCAGCTTGGTTCCGCGCCGATGACGCGTATTAAAAATCCTCGATACTCACGCTACTCGCCTATGGACAAATGGGGTAGCAGCTTTTTCATTAGGTCGATTTTCCTTGTCCTGAACAAATATTTCGAAGGCGTGGTTGAAAGCATGGTAAATATTATAGATTGGCTAAGAGTTTTTAATGTTGAAACTTACGTAGACGGTGCTCTTGTTAAGTAATTATATCGTCAGTTTGCTGTTAGCTTAATTCAGCCTGTTTATACCGAATCTGGTTATGAATGTGTTTTTAATTTTAATATTTTTTCGTCATATCGGAATATTCAGGTATGTATAATATTTATAGAAAATAGAGATGTAAATTGTCAAGACAAATGACATAATTATGGAAAACATGAATACACACGATGATGTTTGACTAGAGATATATTAAACATCGTATGTGTACTTTCTGAAATGCTATGAAATATTTCGGATTTGATATCGAGGAAGTGATCTTCCTGAGTCAGAATGTTGACATCGCATTTCTTAATTTACAAAAAGTTTACTTTTTTTAACCCTCCGCCGTCAGTATGGGTCGTCGACGTCTTGATGAAATCTCCGGAACTCCGGAGGTGTCAGACTCCGCGATTCGTGCACCTAAAAAAAACCTATTCTTACGAGGCGTTGACAGCCCAAACCACGAAGGTTGAATACCACGAAGGAAAAATGAGCACTGTGTCTTCCGCGACTTATATTGCCGCTCACGTTAGTCTTTTGATGAATAAATGCATTTTTGTGCATAATTTTTTTTTATTTTGATATATATACTAATCTCTTGGCAAGTGCCTCAGAGTCTTGTATGATTTCTATGTTTCTCATGCATTAGCAAGTACAAGATGCGAAACCTTTTCTTTTCGACGCGTGTCTTATGCCATTTTTTAATAATAAATAGTCCACTTAAAAATGTCGCAAATTTAGGTCTGAAAATAATTATAGTTTTCTAGGGGCTGGAAGATCTCTTTATATTTTTTCAAAAGATCACAGTGTTATGGGTAAAACACTACAATAACTTCTTTAAATATTTCTTTATTACGAAACTGTGTACCTTTAAACAAATTCCAATCTCTTCATAACTTTCCGTCAAATGTCTATTTTTATTACAAAAAGGTTTAAACATTCGGCTGAAGGATCATTTGTATAGTAAATTAGGGACTATAATAAGTATCTCAGAATTTTTGTAGACTTTTTTTAAAACCCAGGATAATAAGAAATCAGACCAGGAACTGAATGGCCAATAATACCGACCGCTTTAGTTAAAAAACGATATTGCCGGAGAAGAATGAATTATGTCACTTTTCTAATAAACTGACGGTATATATGACGTTTTGATTATGCAAACTTAAAGTTTCTAGAAGGATCTCGGGGGATACATGGCCCATGCGCGTGACTAGTTAACGATCAATCTCGTTGGGTCATATTGTGTAAACACAACAGTTTAAGCTAGTTCTGAGTTGGATTACTTCATTTTAAAGCAGCATAAATTCCCTATTGTCTGGTCGAGGTATGTTGTCTACGAGACCAGACCATTGACTGTGTAAATATTACAAAATAAGTTTATTTTCAAATTATTGGAATAATAATTATTCCAAATAAAACCATATCCGACTGAATATTTATTTATTAATGGTGAATAAAATCTTATTTTTATCTGTTATTTGTTATGCAGATAAAATGTTGTTCAATTCTGCGACACATTAAAGCATCACCAAATAAACAACCTCTCCTTGAATACCACCACGTTACCATTGAAATATTGGTTCCCATGTGTAATTTCAATACGAATCTCTACGAAAATTCAGATTCTTCGACTAGAAGAGAGAGAAATTCTCTCGAAAATCGAACAGACGACAGAGGCAGGGGTGTCCCCGCGTCACAAAGGGGCAAAAGTGTGTTTCCGCGCGTGTTCAACGACGCCGAAGTGAATGTCAAGGAAATGGACGGCGACGAGCGGGCAGAAAAGGCGAAATAAAAGATGCCGGTCGTAGGAGAGAGGCTGAGAATATAGGAGAGAAACGCCGAGCACCCTAATATCGAGCAGGCCAAGAAGCAGCCGGCCAAAGAGAGCTGCAAAGAGAGCGAAAAAGGGAGAGGGGGCGAGAGAAAAGGATAAAAGAAAAAAAATGCTAATACCTGGCCTCTATCGCGGTATGGAAAGGTATTCGAAGGAACTTTTATGGATTTCCCATCGTTGGTTTTCTCTATATATATTTTCTCTTCCCCGGTTCATTTTCCAGTTAAACGTAGCGTCGTCCCTGCTCCAATATTAGGTATTTCATGTAATTATGGATGCTTCGACGTAGATGAGTTATCGAAGAGATTTATGGAGATTGGAAATTTTTATGACCTCATCGCTCAGCTAAAATTTCCATCTCTTCTGTGCCATTTAATGTGAACCGATTTTGGAAAATAGTTTTTTCTATTCTACTATGTAATCGTTCCTGAAATTATTCGTTACACGAAAAAATATTTCAAATAAAATTTTCTCCGTGTTTTGAGATTTCATGAGGATAAATTTGCGTCGCTCTTCTGTGATTTTCAAGAACATTTATCTTTTTAAACAGAGATATACTTATGTGAGATGAGATACGTACAATAGCAAGAAACAATGCCACTAGTCAAAAGTATATTGTTATGCATCGATTCCATTTTTTCTACGTTATGAAGAAACATATCAAAATTTAATATTTGTCATAGCGGCCCATGGCCGTAAAGAAAGTTCCAGAGTTTAAGCATCGAAATGAGGTCCAAGGCTGATATCGTAAAAGAATAAATCCTGGGACATACAAAAAGCGCAAGTGCCTTCGACAAGAAAAAAAACTGTTTTCCTATCCCGGAAGAAAATTTTCTCTTTCGAGAACCTCGCCGCCCTATATAAAGGGAAACGAGGAAAAGTTCGCGAGTGTCACAGAGAGACAGAGCGTTGCGAGTGATCGGTGAAGTTGAGTCGATGGCGAACACGCAAAGAACAGTACGAGTACGGCCCAGGTAATGCTCACTAACAAGATTGTCAAGGTCTTGCTCGTATTATTAATAAATTCATTGTTAGATCAATCCGCGGAGTATTTCTTTGGCACCCTACACGTCCTACCACTTCATTGGCATGTTAATGATGTTTATGAAAATATCAAATAAATTATTGTTCAAATATACGCATTACACACACTATTCAACGTAAATTGAAATGTGCAGTAGACCGAAGCACTAAATAATAATATAAATATATGTAATTCAATTGATGTAGGAATTTTTATAAATAAAAGCTCCAAAAAATACAAACATTCTATTAGGTTTCTTTGCTGAAAATGAAATTGCATATTTATGACAAATTCTTTCATATTTTGTAACAATTTTACGATATTCGTACATAATTTATTAATATAGTTACGTAGTTTCTTGCGTTGAAATTGCTTCGGATGAATTTTCCGTACCACTCACCTGTAACAAAAAGAGAAACGTTATATTGTACACATATTTTCTTAAAATCACTTGTATCCATCAAATTATTTAGTGATGGTTAGTTACCATACAAATTAACAATTTGTGGAGTGCTACGGAAGAGCGTTCAAACGTTTCAAATATTAACTGACCATCGAATTCATTTTTATTCCTTTTAAACGATTAAAGCTCAAATACAATACTAATGGAAATTTCCAATTTCGTAAACATCATTGAATCCATTTTAATTTACAATTCACAGAACGCCATTCAAAATTTAAAATCAGTACAGAAAGAAAAGAAATAAAATGTCTTTGTATATATGTATATTTACAGACGACACTTCCTTCGCGCATCATTCCTCGGAATATCGCACAATCTCTCTGACAATCACTTTTCCATGCTATTCAACGTAACGGGGACATTTCGCGTGAATGGAGTTATTGTCTCAGCTACCACAATATACGCGTCCGAGAGAAGGAGAGAAAGAGAACATTTAACAGTGGGTGTTAGAGCAATTGTTACATAAATGGAGCAAATGATAAGCCGCCGGCTAAAACGCTAGTTGTTTACGCTGCATTTAAGAGGAACAACGAAAAGGAAGATGACAGAGAGTATCGTGAATCTAAAAATAATGCGATGCTGTTCCAATAGTCTTGTTATCGATTTTCAGTAGACAGTGTAATGAGAAAAATCATGGACAATCTGTACATTGTAAGGCATAAATTAAATTACTATACAAAGGAAGGCTGACGTTAGAAATAACAAATCGAGGCCAAACGCGTGCTTCCATATGATGTGTACTCGATCGTGTGGATCCATCTCTAGCTTCAGGAATGACCAAAATCCCCTTTATCCTCAAGGACAGAGAGGTTGGAAATGGGACGCACGTGACACTCGAGCGCACCCTTCGTGTGCACCCTTCGAGAACACCCTTGCCGAGAAATTCGGGCACAGAACCCCCGTAGTGAGTACGACTCGCATGAGGGGCACAAGTGCCATGACATACGTGCCATGTGAATTGACTTCGCTTTTTCCTATGATCGAATCGAACCTTCTAACTGGATTTCGAGAGTTAACGAGCCCTCTGTGCTATCTTAATGAATTGCACGTGGACTTGACTTCCGAGACGAATTATTTTGCTATCTGATGGCGGAACAGAGATTTATTGATTCGTCATCGTCATGACGCACGTAGGTTCGACTGTGTTTACAGACTTTGCAGGTTGGTTTATCTATGAATTAAGTTTTTAATTAAGTTTTTATAAATATAGTAGAAAAGCAAACTCATTACGAACAGTGAACACTGTTTGCCTATGTTAATTGTAGAGAAATGTATAATTTTGTGTGCTAGACTAGATTAGCTGCGTAGTAGTGACACACGTATGTGAATATGAGTGTATTGAAGATGTGTGTGCACAGTGTCTGGAAAAACATATGAATGTAACTGTTACGTTGGTAGTATGGTAAGGAAGATGGTGAGACAAAGAGAATGCTGAGACGAAGATCCTGGAAATCATTCATTAAATAAATGTAAAACTATTTTAATATGAATTCTAAGTGAAATCTTAGTGTTCCTTTACTTTTATTTCGGCAATTAAGATCCACAATTCTCAACATTAATAAAGAAACAGGAAAGCGAAAGGAAAAGATAAAATATAAATCTGTTCCAAGTGATTTACTATCTCTATCAGCGTGTTAAGAAAGAACTAATTTCTATCCTTGACGCTGCAAAGAAGTACGTGTTGAGCATCGTAAGTACCCAAAAACCGGAGGGCAATAAATTCATTATATTGAACGTCTAGCGTTTAAGAATCGTCTCGAAACTGATGGTGTTCGTACGGTGGCAATCTAAAAGCCGTAATTCAGACAACCATTTGACCCTGTCACCGGGAATCGTGTGGGCAAGCTGTAAAACGGTTGCATTCGAACTTGCTGCAATGATCGAGAGAAAACCGTCGCCTGATTGTCCCCCAGTACTCCGTCTGATGCAATTCGACGAATTAAATTTGTATTAATCAACGCGTGAAATTCGTTGACGATTACCACTGTAAGACTGCTGGATATTGCTACGAGGGAATCTCTGCTTCCAAAGGACATCAACGCCTTTTGGTGATCCATGGTAAGTGGATTAAGACCTTGGGTCATTCCACGTCACAAATTTTAATTTATTAATGGCACTTGCCAGTTAAAACGTTATTAAGAGCTCAGGGTCACGTCGTTCGCGATAAATTGTATTTTATTTGAGGAAATTTTGATTTATAGCAAGTTTAATGAGATAAATGTCATAGCATTGATTCAGATGTTTCGCAAGTTCTGTTCAATTTTTTTCGTTACTAATATTCATTGAAACACTGAACGATTAAACTCATAATATTTTTATACTATTCAGGCATTTAATTTATTTCAAAGTGGGACTTTAGTTATTTTCGTAAAGTCGAATCCCTTTTGAAAAATCTTCTATTGACAAGGATACAATATTCTATCTGACACGGACAATTCTTAAGCGGTTTAAATAAGGTAGATTGAAGGGAAGATCAAAGTGTCAGAAATTAGATAGAAACGCTACTTTTCTGTAATTAAATATTCTCGATAGAGAAGAGGAGGAAAATTTCCACTGACAAAGAGAATCTTTACTTTTGTTCAAATAAGGTAGATGAAAGATTCGGAGGTTTACATTAAGCAATATATTTTTCTTTAATTAAATACTTTAATGCAACCTTTTAAACAATTTATAGAATTCAAAATTCTACTAACAAGGTTACCTTTTTTTTTTGCAACGTTAAAAATTGTAAATATTAAAATACTAACATACAATAACATAAATTCTTTGATGAAACAGAAAGTTTTGACGGTGCTCCAAATAATCTACTTTATCATAACATACGATGAACGTTTTACGAGTGGAACAAATTAGAGATCAAAGATTTATGGCGAGTTGCAATTCACTGAATCGCTATCCTCTTCGGAGCCAATCGGAGCGTGATAATCACGACTGGTTAAGGGACTTGACATTATTGTCAACGAGTTCACAAAATACGATGCCCCAAATTAACGTCTAAAATTTAAAAAATGAAACAGCTAAATTACGATTTGGTAACAATGATTGTTTATCTGGACCAGAAGTTTGAAGTTGTGACTGTTAAATATAATCTAACAAAATTAAAATATTATAGTTCCACACAAACCCCAATTTATCTATTAAATTCATGACTAATAACAAAATTCCAATAAAACTATTACCTCTATCAACACATTTGTTGCTTGAAAGTATGGCTATTCCATCTATTGGAATTACACAGTTTTCTTCATCGGAAATAGTATCATATTATTTTAAATAATATTTATTTTAACATATCACTCAGATTATTTCGTGAGTCGATGTGCAAATGAGCAAAGACGAAAATGCAAAATTGTGTTACAACATTACTTAAATTAGCTAAGTTTCGCTTGTGACGCACCATATGCGTTAATAATACTAAAATCGTTAATATCACAAACTAGCAATTTCTAATACTCGCCTCTACTATTATTCCCCAACAAAAGTACCATCTCCTCAGACTCTCCATCGACTCAAGCCGACCACTGAGAAGACAAAAATCATCGGCTTGTCGATCAATTCCCCGAAGTCCGATAATTAACTTCGTTTGTTCTCCTCGTGGAAGGTCTAGGAGTTGCTGTTCGATAGAAGAGTCACCTACAAAAGCTAATTAACGACACACAGTGTAGCAATCTCTGCTAGAGGCAGCCGTATCACCGCGTGAAAAGTTCAAGTCAGCAGGAACAAAGGACACAAGCTTCTTCTAGCAAACGATTGAAGTATCCCGGATAATTTTCTTCGCTCGAGCGAAATGGGAACTAGTTTATCGAACGTTGACTGGTTAAAGGCTTGTACTCACGGCAACGAGCGTTGCATGATGCCCTGCCATTTTCTTCTTCCGAAAGCTCTTTTGTCAACGAGACTGCAAGTGTCTTTATTAAGATCGGCCGTGTCCATTTTGCGTTAAACGTGTTAGAAGCTCGTTAGAGACTCGTTTTCGTGCTGAGATCAGATACGGCCACAACGACTCGCTTGTCAAGCCTTTTTCAAGGCTATGCCCTCGCGGCTTTCAAGTTGCACACGCTCACACACCGCGGATTAAATTTTATTGTTCCGGTTGTTTCCACGAGAGGAGAGGCGATGTCTGACGTCGCGCTTCCTTTCTCTGCTCCCGCGTCCTCTTCTTTGGAATCTGCGATTTGCGAATTTCTCAAATTTGGTATTTGCAATATTGTAGTGAACTTTTGATAGTACTGTGACGATAGTTCACGGCTTCAGCGATAGTGATTAATTTTTAGAGATAATTAGAAATTAACTTTTTAACAAATAGCCATTCATTTTTCAAGATTTTGGTGTTTTAATATTTTTTTCTGCGGTTATTTCGCGACAATTGTTTTTCACCTCAGTGCTAGTAATAAGTTTTTAAAAGTAATTAATTTTCTAGTAGTGATCAATTCATGAACGTTTTAATCATTGTTCGCAATTTGACGAATTTAAAAAGTTCTTTGTAGGAACTTATTTTTACGATTTTTGTGAAAACTACAATTTCCAACGTGGTCCAGCAGAAAAGAAGAAATGGAAAGAAATCAGTGCATTGTTTAGTCTTCGAATTTCTGATCGTTTATAAAGGATTACATGTTGTTCGTGGAACTCTTTTCAAGGATACGTTCCAGAGAGGAGAAGAACTCGAACGTGGTATCAAACTGAGCCACGGAATACAATGGTTGACACTATGAACCTCCGACGGTTTGATTTTATTGCGGTCTTGGTCTCGTTCTCAGATGTTTCTTTGCTCTTATTGCCTATCCACAGGTAGCAATATTGTCTGCGGATCTACGTCGAGCTTTTGCGCCTCGATCCTCGAATCCTGTCACGAAATAACGCGCCAACGAAACTAATTTTCAGACGGTTGTTTCCCACGCGAACAAACATCACATAAAATATCGAATTCATCTTGTTCTTGTATCATACGAACAAGTTATTACAGCAGTAGGTATTTTATTCTCCTAGAGTTTGGAAGTTAAATATTAACTAAAGTTAAAATTTACTTAATTACTTAATCATTAACTTAAATTTTACTTAAAAATTACAACTGAAAAGAAAACTACAAATTAATACTGTACATGTTAATATAGTACATAATTGAATATTAAATTCGCTTACGAATATCCACCTACAACATAGCTATCTGAAATCGTTTTAAGATATATACAATCTAAACTCGTATCCTTTACGATATACCTTTCTCTACTAATGCTTGTTCCATCCCTTTTGAAACAAAAACGTGACGCGAGTAAGTCATGTCATTCCACGACAGTCACAGGCAGGTCACGTAAGGACTTAAAACTCGAACGTCTCGTATTTCAACGCCATCACTCGAACCACTACCCTTTCGCCATCTTACTTCGCAAACTGCTTCAATCCAACCACTACAAAACAGCAACCACAAACCTGACTTACATAGCAATCTCTAATGACCTAACTACTCTAATCACGCTTTCCATTGGAAATCAATTAAACGAAACTCTGTACAAGCGAAAGAAGTGGAAGGAGAAGTAAGACGTTAACTCTACCCTAACAGGGACGGGGATAAAGGGACGAAGTATGAAAAGCCACGTGAACGTTAATAAAATTCGAACGAGCTGCCTCGGGGAGACGTTTCAGGGAACATTTGCTCGGTGGCCATTTTGTCGAAGGTATGATACGATTTTGCGGAGGATGCAGTGCTGTAACGTGCAACAAAGACGCCGGTAATGCCGCAAAAAGCCCATTAAGGCGTCGTTTCTATTCCATTCGGCTGGCTCGAATGCAAGTCCGCGAGACCGGATAAAAGGAAGCCGTACAGTAAAAACTAATATTCCTTCCCTGCTTAACGTTTACAGCTATCGCTCTGTTTGGCACATGTACTTACTTACACGCGTACATAGGACAAGGAGACGAGAGAGGATGAGAGTGGGGTAATTGCGTCAAAAGCAAATTGGGGGATGAAGAGACCGAGAGATCTGGCGTACCGGAAAGTTTCATGATAAAACCTACCACGTTCTCCAGGCTTGAATGGTATCAGGCAACGAAAGAGTTGGTTGTGACGATGTATGTTAATGGAGATGGCGGCGAAGTTGGTTTTACTCCGAGACTCTTCTTCATTATTTTTTATAATTACGTATGCGATAGTGATTTGCTGTGTCGAGCCTTTTTTCTTCACTTTATAAGGTACTTGGCATGTCGTTTGAGAGTTAGAGTATCTTTTGCAGATAGAAATTTGTGATTGACTTGAGAATGGTGTGTTTTTACCCAGTGATTTCTATAGATTGTGTAGATTGCAGTAATCTACTTTGTATTAAAAGGAAATATAAAACATACACGGTCGAATAACATATACAACCGGGCATGAGGCGATTCCTTGTGCAAAAATGTGAAGAAAATGCAGAATAAAATTTTTTCGTTCGAGGCTTTGATTTCGAGAAAATCGAATTTGAAAATTCGGTGCGTATGTATGCAGTTACTATTCTTCTAACGACGTATATTGACGTATTGCGTTTGTATAATACAACGTCGTGGACATTCCCTGTAGAGAAGATAAGAAACAATTATATTATAATTACCTACAACTTTAAAGTCTCGTACACTATGTACACTATGATAAATCTTGATTATTGACTTTGAAATGACCTAATTATAACCGAGCAAGGGTTAACCAACTCCGTCTTCAGCCAACCGCAAAGTCTTACTTTTCAATTAACCGGTTGACAGTGGAAGCTATGATGCAAATCTCTCAGTCTCTCACTGCTTCACCTTAATTCCTCACAGAAACTTCACTTTTACCGGGGCTAGAGTTGTATCTATCGATAAGCCAGGCAGAACAATGATCCAAGGATTACAGAGTTGCTCATTCGCCGACCGCTTTCCCATCCGCTTATGCGCGGCGTTCCAACGAGAGGGCCACCGGGGCAAAAACTAATATTGCCTTTAACGTGGCCATTGTTTTCTCCCTTCGTACACGGCCGGAAGAGAGCGGCCACACGCTTGGCTACATGCTGATCCTAGATAGAAAGCCGGCAGAACAAATGCACCGGCTTCCACTTCTTCTTTTTTTTTCTCTTTTTCCTCTTTTTCTTTCTCTTCACGAAGGCCAACGACAGAGTCTTGCGTGTACAATATACGCGAGAGGCAGATAAAGAGAGAGAGAGAGAGCTCGTCTCTCGCGAGTTTTTTTGATAAGCCCGCCAAGATGCGGAGGACGTAAATGGCGGAACGGGCCACGGAGGCCACCTGGATGCCCACAGGGGCTTTTGTTACTCGCCAGAGGACACAAACCGTGGAACTTCCTATTTCGTTATTAATTTCCCTGAACACAGGATCACCTCTTGACTTTACACTCTGCACTGTTTGTTTACTCGTGAATTACGGATTTGCAAGGATACAATCGATTTAGGTTAAGTCTTTCTCGTTCGAGAATTCGTTTGAACTGTTCGTAAGGTAGAATACTCGTGGTACAGTGCCTCACGAAAGTATTCGGATTATCCTGGGAACTTTTCACGTATATATTACGTGAAACACTTTGAAATCTCATTACCATTGTAAGGAAACACGACTATCGCGATTATACTGATAGAACTTGAAATGGATCTGATAACGTAAATAGAAGTTGCGATATATTTATTGGAAGCATACGCTTCGCGAAGATCTCCGCAGCATTTAAACAATCAATTAATAATTCTATCAAGAAACGACAATATTTAGTGAACATTCTTAACACCATTTTCCTGGTTAAGATTGCTATTCATGTGTATTAATTTTTCACTAACGTAAGTGCACATTTGCAATAGATGTCTTACAATTTCTATATTCATTGTCAGATTGGTTTTTTATTTATTCTGATCACGACAATCGTGTCTTTTTATAGCGCCAATGAAATTTCAAAAAGTTTAGTATCATAGGTATTCAACGATAAGTGTTCACATATTTGCACGAGCCACTGTATTTCATGGTCTGAATCAACAAAGAATTAACGATTAATTTTAGCGAATCGATTATTATACCTAACTCGTTTTAAAATACTTTCAAGTAATCACCTTCCGCTATAAGTTATTTTCTCTTCTGTTCGCAACAGCTAATGATATACAACGCCTATAAAACAGCTATGTATACGCAAAGGAATGTAAAAATAAAGGAATCGATGAACCGATGATATGCTAGAGTTAATCACTTGTATGCCGATAAATATTAAAAATATAACGTAATATTAAATATTAAAAATATAAATTAATAATATAATATATGTATTATGTTGTCCGAAAAGTTTCTTTCGTTTTATGAGGAAATAATAAACGCACAACATGCGTTTTGTTTTATATTATTCTGTTGAATTACGTACGAGCCATTTTGTTCTGTTGAGATAAACACCGCGACATTTCACAGACTTGGTTTCACGTTCGAATTTTTTTTTTTAATTTCACATGAAGGTGCACTATTGTAAAAAACACGTTTGCAAAAGAAAGACACTTTTCGGACAACCTAATAATATACATATTTTAAATTATTACTGGAATATAATGGTATAATTACCTCACGTATTTCATTACTAATCCCACCATAAAACGTTATACTTAAGAAGAACATAAATAAGAAGTATACTAGTACCTACTTGGTTATACTTTCTCGTATTAACAGTTTTAATATGTACCAAATTTAATAATTTTCATAGTTTTCCATATTCAACAAATACTTTAAAAATACGATTCGTTATTTATTAAGAAATATATTGATTAGTAATTAAAGAATAGACAAAATTCATGTCTTTTCAAAAGTATCTCATAAAACACGCCACTAACAAGACATAATTATAATCAATGTCTTGAACAAATAATACTCGTTGAAAGATTTATCCAGAGTGACAGTAAACGACGAAAAAGCAACAATTTCATGCATCTAATATTTAGGATAATTTAACAACTACGGAAGACTACCATTTTCCAATATCATTCATTCTTAAAGCATTCCATTAACCACGAACGTTTTCATTCGCAACAAAAGAAACGTAGGGCGTAATAAAATTCTCTTTCAAAGAATTTCATAAAACACCCCAGCAACAAAAATTAACCACAGTCAAAGTCTCTGTACAAAGTAGGAATTCAGCCAATAACATTCAGCGAAACATTCGTTCAACCGAAGAAGAACCAACAATTTCGTCAGCCTAACGTTTAATTTACAACTCTCATCCATGACGCCCTTTCTCTATCGAAGTTTCAAAACGCAAGAAACGAGTTTCCCCGTTGGCGTTATTAAACGCCGCAGAAATATTAATCCCGCTGGTGGAATGACATCGACGGCTATCCGTTTAATACTTTGCCCGCAATCCTCCAAAGATATTCCCGTCCGTCTAGCTAGGCGGACGCTCGTGTTTCCCTTTCCGCTTGGCGAATAATCCTCGCCCGACACCCAGCCACGCCACCACGCCCGTCAAAGATGCGTCTGCTTTCAAAGGAAGTGCTCTTGCCAATGTCTCCGCTTTTAACGCGTGCACACTATGTAGCAGGCATCGTCTTGAAACACGTCTGCCTCATCTTGGTAATATCCGGCAACGATCCGTCATTGATTCGCTTTCTTCCTGCTCGTTCACGCATTTCCTGTCTAGGCGAAGGAGGTAACGCGGCCTGTGAGAGTCAAGGGTTGAGATTGCGTGAAACGCGGAGTGGTTTTTCGGTAGGGTGAGCATGCGTCGATTCGGGCGAATTTGAAGTTCTTGGAGTTCGCCTACTTTCCTATATTATACTACTATTTTATAATAAGTTATAAACGATAATAAATAATCGTTGTTATAAACTTTTTATTTTGATTTGCTTTATAACTGGAGTTATTCGATTAATTTTTCAATTTAGTAAGAATATATCCTTATTCTACGTTTCATAGTGTTGAATCGTGTGCTTATGATGGCATTTTTTAAGATATCTGAACAGGTTTTAAGTGGAGTATTTAATTATTTCGATGAGTTCGATATTCTGTATCTGTGCGAAATGTTTTTTTAGAAATTGCATTCTTCACTGCAGTGTATAATTTAATACACACAATATATTATATTATATAATTATAAATTATGTATTATTACTATTCATTCTATGACGTAAATCAGATACGATCGGTAATAATGGCTTGCCAAACGCATTGTATGCGAACAAAGGTGATAGACTCGATCTTCTGATCGAATGGCAACTATTCAACGTCGTCTGTATTTGATTAACATAGATGCACTTGGTAACCTTATTAACAATTGGAAGTTGAGTAGGAAGTGAAAGTACACGGAAACGTAAATGTTTCATTCAGAGGTTTGTCGTGTTAATGGTACAACTCTCGGTTTGTTACAGTACTTTCACGTTTGAAAAAAGAATAATGTGTCGCAATGATAGTCGTTTTGCCTTATAATTCTTTGATTTTTGGTAGTTTATGCGTTCAAGGTTGAGTATAAAGACACATTCGATGAAAGAAAGTACATCGTTCCTTTCAATGTCAGCCAAAAAACGAACCGAAGACTCAGTGCATTAACATAATTTTCCCACGAGCGTATCTCCAAAGTAAGAGGATATCGCCAAGATATCACACATCCGTATCAATAAAAGAAATTAAAAAACTGTCATAAACGTCAGATGAAACAACGAGCCCCTTTCCGTCAGAGGAAAAAACCTCCTTTGCGTTATAAGCAACGTTTCCTTTCGGCCGAATGAAACCAGCCGCCTTTAATCTCGCGATAACTCGGCATTCTCAGGAAAAACGATCATCCTACGAGGGATACATCAACGCGTCGACGATAATCGAACGCGGTATCTCAGGGATAGGGATAACTGTACGAAGGGTAGAATGTAGAAACCGAAGAGTAAACGCGTTCACGTGGTGAAAAATGCGTCTTCTTCGACGATGACAGACAGTCCGGAATTATTCTTCGAGTTTTATGATAAATTGTTCTTGTCTAGACTGATGAGTTGACAGCTTCCCAACATTTCCACAAGAATGAAGTGTTTGTTCTCCAAATCTGTATGTTTTATGTTATTTTCTGATTAATCGTGTAGATATTAATATGAATGCTGTAAAATCATCAGAAATTGGTTCGCTTATATAAATTGGACTTGTAATCTATTTATGCATTTATGGGAAATTTGCAATAATGCAAAGAGCGTACATAATATTCAATAAATATGTGAGGTATCGTAGTGTACAGTATTCGCTATAATTAAATTGAGGAGTTATATGCAAATTTAAATTTTTTTACGTATGATTAAAAAATATGAACTCTGTAGAAAATTGTTCTATCTAGAAAATACATACTATAGAAAGTACTATAGAAAGTTTAGATATTTCTAGATTTTTCATTTTACATCTCTAGTCGCATGCTGTGCTTTGTGCTTTTCAACAGTTATCAAATTGATGCGCCAAGAATTTAGGTTTGTTTGTTCCTACGAACGAACATGAGGGATTTATAGTATATTAATAATCCTTTCTAATACTTCCTCCTTCTTCACGTCTCCCATGTAGTGAATCTAAAAAAAAAAAGAAAAAAAAGACAAACCATTGCTTCATCCTAAAACACGTGTGAAAATCTAATAGCACAAACTCACTATATCCATGGTGGATCGAACCAAACTCCATTTTACCCTGATAAACACACCAATAGATCAAGATTTCAACAAATTGTAGTGTTTCATCATTGCATCAAGGTAGAACGCAGAGGAATTTCAGGAGGAACAAATGGTGGTATGTCCAAGAACCATCCACGCTTCCAGCTACTTGAGCGCCACGTGAACGTCGAAACTTATCGGTTTCCAATGTCGTCGTTCACCAGCAATTGGAAAACTTTCCTCGTAATCCGTCAGATAAATCACACGTTCCTTATGCATCTTCTATCTACGTCGATCTATCCATTTCTCTCTCATTTTCTCTTCAAATACTTGAGGACTCCTTTCGAGTATGAGAATTCCTTCATAGACATCTATAGTTGCTCTTCTCCTTTCACTGTCATCTTTGCCTCCTGTTTATTCAAACTCTCTGCATACCTTTTATTTCGAATGATGAGAAATAAAATGATTGAAAATGAAAAATAAATCCTTTAGTTACATACATTTTTGAACATTTAGATACATACATTTTGAATAAACTATTATCCGTTATATAATTATTCTTCCATTTTCTATTAATATTTCTCACAAAAATCTCATCAAAATATGATTACGTACATTCGAGACAAAAAGAAATGGACAGATAGCGTCAGTACGTAGTATTGATAAATTCATCGACATTTAATCAAACTAATTTAATTGTATTAATACTAATGTTACATCTTTCATTTATTATACATTCTTATAGTACATCGATTATTTTGTAAATAATTGAGACGAACGTTTACATTTTTCTGCAAACAAGTTGTATTTAACGAAACTTTATTTAATATATCTATTCCCACTACCGTTCCACATATTTTTCTTATTCGCTGTATTTATATGATTTTATACTCTCGTATAAAAAATATGAATCCGCGGAAACACCCATACTTCAAAGACAAAGTATCAAAACGAAGAATGAATAAAAACAAGTTCTATTTCAACAATTATTCGAATAAAAATTTCTTTCGATAACGTCCACTTCTACCTCTGTTCTCCTCCTTTGTCTCCTCTTGCGATTCTCACGCATTCTTCCAGCAATGTCTGGCAGTGATCGCCGGACACTATCGGAACACTCGAAGCGTTTGAACCGTGTAGGATCGTCGGTGTCTCATGCATCGCCGGATCAAGGGGCCCCGGAGCAACTTTCGCTCCAGAAGTCGGAATTTACATCTGTTTTCACCGACGCGCTTCAGACAGACGAGCGAGCGCGCGGGTGGAATCGATAAGGGAAGAGGATCCACTTGACGCGCCAAGACGAAAGCCACCCTCCGCGGCGTGAAACGATCAAATCGGCGAAACCCTAACGCGCCCCTTTGCTTGCTAGCCCGTGACGGGACGTCACGATCCTCGTGTTGACGAGGAATACACTCTTGCATCGATGCGTACGGGTATTCCTTCTAGAAGATACAAGGAGATGTTTCCGAGTCTAAGTCCTTGTTGGGTTAATAACCGAATTTGTTATTGCACCTTACGAAATGCATTGTATTTTATTTTGAGTCGGAGAAAAATTCTGGGACTTATATATATATAGGATATCTTTGTCTTGGATTGGAGATTACGGCTAAGGTTATCTGCATGTGAGAATATTCTTCAAGTTTTAGATCATTAACTTTATTTACTGTCCTTTTCATTTTTCCTTTATTGTCCAAAAATATTTACTTATTATTTTAAATAATGATAAACTTAATATCAAATAGGAATAAAAAATATTCAAGTAATTTGTTGCAATTTCTATTCTTGCTCTTCGATATTTTTTACAAGAGACCATCCTCAAGTTTTCCATTAATCGATGTTTCAATAATAGATAGTTCTGTTAATCGGTATACTAATAATCGAGATCCTAATTGCACAGCTATAATCGTTCCTGTTCTTAAAACTGCTTGAAACTTTAAGCAGTCAATAATAAGAAATTCAGTTATTGACAATGCGAATGGTAGGTATATAATTTTGAAAGTGCTGTTTATTATAATTTTATTTTCAATACTTGAAATGATATTTGAATTTATTATAAAAGCTTTCAATGAATACAGTTTTGTTTGTTTATTACATTAAAAGGTTATTATAGCTGATGGATTTGAAACACATGACAAATTCGTACATAAAGTTATCAAAAATATTCGCATATTAAAGAATAAATGTTCTTATGCATTAAAATATCAAAACAAGATATTAAAATAATGCCGACTGTCAAATTACCGATACATTACTAAAATAACTGAGTAGATATAGTAGTCGTCGCAAACTCTGGCCAACCAAGTTCCAAACTATCGCGCTTCTAATGTAACGAAGCACAAAGTCCCTGTACAAGCGAATAACTATAACACCAACACCCATCTCTCCAAACAACCAAAACTAGGTCCTTCCTCCAAGACAATTTACTCGATTTACAAAACCTATCTCACCTACTATCTGCATCCTAGAATCTGCCTGGGTCACTCGGAAAGTTTTCGAGATGAAATACAAATAGTAACGAACTCTTTGAAATTTCTAATTTATCAGATTAGACTCTTAAGTCACAGAGAGAGAGAGAGAGAGAGAGAGAGAGAGAGAGAGAGAGAGAGAGAGAGAGAGAGAGAGAGAAGAAATAAGATAAATTACATTCTTAAAAGCAGCACTATATTTTATCGGGTCAAATGTGTCAAGATTTTTATTGCTTTAATTCATAGTAATACATTTGAAGAACATAATTCCAAAGGTTTAGACTAAAATTCTTTAGGCTAAAATTCGACATATTTCCAGAGACACGTATGGGTTATAGAAGAACTCTTGCCGGGTATATCTGTGTATAAATTATAATTTCTTTTTACTTCAGGTCTTAAATGCTTCTTTCACGAAATTACTTGTTTTAAGTTAGTGATTTAGAAGAAATTATTCAACCAATGGAGTTGTCCTTACACACATGACTAAATAATTGCAATGAGCATATTTTAAACATTAATTTACTTTATTATGGAGGTTCATCGTTGATATAATTTCGTAAATAACAAGAATATTTTTCGATTTTTGATTCTACACAAATATTGCAAGCACTAGAGCTCCTACCATTTTCCAATTCCGACAGCTGTAGCAAATGCCTCAATAACGATATCTTTACATATTTTTCAGATAAAAACATTTGTTTCGTATGTTCAAATGTTAAATATGAAGTCATAAAAGATTTCGAAGCAATTTGCTTCATAGTTACTTCAGAAAAAGCTCGCAACAATCCGCCGTAAAGTATAATCGTACCTGGAATCACAAAAGAAAGAAGAAAAAAAAGGAAACCATCAATTTGATCATTCCCATAGTAATTCAATAGAGTCGTAACGTCTTCCTTCCTTTTCCACCCCGTTCCGTAACGTCGAAACCTCTAATGCCGCTAATAGAAACCTCCGTCTCCCAAATCAATTAATTGAAATCCACCTCCATATTCTCACCCCCTGTTATTCGATCGCAGAATTTCGGCCATGAATCTCGCAGCGTCGCGTAAACGACGTCTGAGCACGCGAACGACTTTCGAGACGCGCCAGGCACGTGACTGTCAGCCGTAACTTTAAACGAGTCACTTTGTCCTCCCTCTGCTGCCTGTCGTCCAAGTTTCCACGGCGACCGTGGCTGTTACGTATGCCAGCCGGTCCGGTATTTCGTTCGTAATTGCGTGCGCGCTTTCAAAGTCACATACAAACTCTCAACGGAGGGGTGGAGGGTGAAAATAGTCACATCTTCGCCTGCCGGAGAACGAAACCATTCAAACCTAACGCCATTTATGCAACAGCACAACTGTTTTACTCAAGCGACAAAAACGAAGAATTCAAAGTTTAATGTCTGTCTTAATGGCGTCTGTTTAAAGAAATGTAAAATACGATACATAGACTGCGAATTTTTACACATTTTGTGGAAAACTTAAAGATGCCAAAGTGCACTCAATGCATAGTGTAAGGATATATAGGATATCGAAAACAGAGTACATTATCATAATTATTTTGAATATTTGAAAATTATCTAAAGCATAATCCAAAAATTAACATGTTTAAATTTAACGCTAGAAAATATCAGTAACGAAATGCAATTTGCAATATTATCTGTGCTATTTTACTGAATATATATACCGATCTGTTGTTAGAATTGAAACAAGAAGTTCAATACAAAAGTCAATGCAGTTTCTCAAACGCGTGTCGAGATATTTGTTTCCTTAGTTTGATTTTTAATTTTAGTACCGTGTAACTAAAATTCTGACGTACTGTTGGAGGATTTTCATCGACGAAGGGATACGAAACAGTCGAGGATTAATCCTTTGATTTTAGCGGTCGGTCTTGGTGACTAGTTCAAGTGGAACACTCTGGTCAAACCTTCCGATGACCTAGTTCTGATGGTCTTCCGATTGGAATGTTAGGGAAGTTGCGATAGCGTACGCGGTGGGTAAAGAAATCGACAGGTTATTTTAACGAAGCGTAATGGAATATTTGAAGTGGTAAATTGAAATATTGACTGCTCTTTTATATTATAGAAAATTTCTGATCTTTACTTCCTTTAAAACCAAAGTCTTTAAAATAAAAAAATCTACGAAATTCATAAAAATTCCTTTCCTACAATTACTGAGAATATGTACGCGTTTTTGACAATATTAATATCACGTGTTTTTCTCAGAAGCTCGTTTAATTTCGTTAAATTAAGAAATAATTTAAAAACGACAAGAATCAGGACACAGAGAAATTCAACTGCTGGTTTATCGATAAAATTTTTTCGAAGTTTGGATAAAATTTAAAAGCCATTCAAGAAAAGAACTGGAAAAACTCTCGGTGAACGGGGGAGCAAAATAATCAGCCGCCTGTTTAGGTTGAGCCAGAGTCGCGGAGGGATTACAATTACGCGTGTGAAAGGGCGGACCGCGGAAAAGTTCTTGCGACGTCGACGAGGGTCAGTTTTAAAATTCATGTTGGCAACTTGAAACTCAGAAAGGAACTCAGAAAGGAAACTCGGAAAGAAAAAGTTTTTCTTAACCTCGAAACGTTTGACGAAGAGGTTAGGGCTGTTCTCATGAAGAAGAACGAGCTTGGAGAAACTAATGAAAATAGAGGAAAATTAATATTGCATGCCGAGTTTGCTGAAACTGAAACAAACAGAAGGAGGGTAATAGATTGTCGTCTAAAGATAGTAATACCGCAAAACTTTGAGAAATTTACGATTCATATAAAGAAACATGTTACGGCCATGTTAAATCTCTTTTATTTCAAGGTTATTGCTCGACTACCTTCTCTATTATATTATTTTGATGGTGTTAATTATCGTGTACGCTGGATATCTTTAAACGTTGATATCTAATATAATCAAAATTAACATTTGGATTGCGAATATTTATGGAGTTATAGGAAATCTAAGTGTACAAAAATGTGCAAAATATATACAATATGTAAAAACATACAGAGTATACAAAGAGTATACACATTCATTATAATTTTTATACAGAGAATGAAACAAAATGTTTATGAAACAAAAATTTTATTCCTTTTATTCCATCAAATTAATATTTTCTAAACAAAATTTTTGTTACAATCTCTTACAGCGATACAAGAAGGAAATTTGTTACTATCGATTTCAATTGAGAATATAACTTGGACAATAAAATTAAATGTACTAAGATTTACAAAAATGATAAGACCTTTAAAGGGAGCTATTATATAACTAATTCCTCTTCTGTAACGTTACGACCAGGAAGAAAAACATGTCCAGTAGCAATTACAGGGGTACTTCTTAAAAAATTTATGGGATTAACGTGGCTGCATCTATTAGCAATAATTACGTGGAAAGCTAAATTACCTTCATTTTTCTCAACACGTTTTCGCACTCACGCCGCCTCTTAACCCTTTGCAACCCCTAGAAACTTGTTCCTAACAATTTACGACCATGCATTCTTCTCATTGGCTTGATTATTAGCACGAAATTCTAACTTTAAGGATCTTGAATATTCACAATTATATCATTGATCAATAAATATTGTTTCTTTGTTCTATGCAGGAATATTAATTCTTTTATTTCCACTATCAAAATTTTATACCTCCATTGTTCAAATTTTTATTACTTACTTTGTTTAATATTTCAAGCTTTAAATTTCACGGTATTCGTAAATTTTAAAGGATTTTGTGCCATTGTAAATTTAGATATTTCGCATCGGTCAAATATATTAGAAAGGAGGCAATTCGAAAAATATAGTTTCGTGAAGGATACATACATATTTAAAGCTTTCTTTATATTATTTGAATATCGTTCAGCATTCTTCAAACAGACATAAGTTTGTTAATTCTAGAAAATCGAAATTAGAATTCAGCACATATGTGTGAGTGAAAAATCAGAAAAATATGGAATTCAAATCCTTTTACCAGGCTGTAATGATAAACAAATCTATCTATAATCATTTAATTATATCGCAGAAAAATTATATTTCTTCGGAGAGTAGAGACAAAATAATTAATATTTCCAAAAGTTTACGATATTCTAGTATAGTAAAAATAAAAATCTGGCGGAAGGAAATTCAAACATAGTTTAATATCGGAACGTCAAATACCATGAATCCACTTTTTACCACCAAAGTATTTCAATAATACAAGAAATAACGGATTGTAAAATTCCAAATTCCAGACGTGATAAGAAGGGTAGCTAGGAGGAAAGCGAGCCAGACACTTTTCCTCGTTACTTTTTCGCAAAGTTTCCCAACAGTTCCGCGAAACTCCCTCCCTGGCGGGTAATAATATTTCATTCCGAGATATCGAGCTCCTTCTCGCTGTTCTATTCGCGGCCAGCCGGCGAGCAAGTGAAAAATCACTGACGATAATAAATTCCGTGAGCAGGCTGAGCATCGTTTCCGGTAAGACAGGGGTAACGCGCCGCGAACGTCGCCTCGCAATCATCGAAAAGTGAATCGCTTTGCTGTCGTTCTTCTACGTAGAATTCCTGCGATAGATCGTTGTTTCTTGGAATACTTGAACATTGCAGCTGCCAGAGTAATAGTGACGACTAATTCATAACTTTTCATGGAAATTTTATAAATTTACAACGCTGCTATTTCTAGCAATTTAAATGTTTTCTAACGCATGTACACCGTATATTTAAATTCGTGTCACAAGCAAATCGAGGAAGATGATGATGATCTATTATTGAAAATAAAATCGTCCTACGAGAATATCCATATCATATTTATAAGAAGAAATCGCGCACAGGGTGACCATAACTCAATCAACACGGGTCGTTCTTTTTATTATTTCCTCGCCTGCTGGCCGAGATACACGCTATGTACATAAAACTTCCCCTTTTCTTGTGTAATCAGCCCTCCTTGCTCCTTTGTGAGCCATTAGACGTCTGTTAAGGGATGAGCCTTATGTGACGTATTACGACCCCGCAGGAGTTACACGTAGGGTGGGTTCCCTTCGTTAAAACTCAGTTAGGCGAAAGGGAAGGACGCAGCCTTTCGGGAATGAAATGTTTCTTTCTCGTCCTTTAATTACTCCTACAAGGATTCCCGCTTACTTTCGGCGATACCATAAGCTTCTGCTTATTTTTCCTCATCCCCTTCTCTTTTTCCTTTTCTTTCACCCGTTACGTGCTTTTTCTTGGACTTTCGTAACGCAAGCGAGAAATTCGTTCTCGTTGTCCTGGAGACTGTAGGTGATTCTTTTCTGGGATTCCTTTTTGCAGTTGCGCTGCTTTAATGTTGTTCGTTTTTGAAAATTGTTGGTAAATACTAAAAAAAAAAAAAATTCTGTTCGTTTTTAAAGCAGAAGAAAATAAACGTTTTTTATAATGTCTATCAAAGTTTAATTTACAATATAATTTCCATTATTATTTTCTATCTTCTTCCTATTTTAATGGCAGCCTGTGTATTTCTCTGTGGTAAAAGGAATCTCATTCTTGAAAGCCAAAAATTTATTCAGTGCCTTTTTCACATCTGCATCTTCATGAAACTTTCTTCCGTTGAAAAGGTTTTACAGAACCAGAAATAACAGATAGTCGTAAGGTACTAAATCTGGAAAATACGGTGATTGACATGGAATTTCTCAACCAATCTCTGTTATTTCTTCTTTGCTGATAAAGTGACGCGTAATCTCGGTTATTACGTTCTTTTTATACTTCTATTTGAATTCCTCAGTTACCGATAATACTTTTAAAAACTATTCTTTTCTCCTGATTGCAGCATTTTCATAATATAAACGGATAGAACTTTTAGCCACACCTAATACATCTCCTTATTTTTGCAACAGATTATACAAATATAGGATCGATGTATGCCAATGTTCCAATTACGATGTAAAGGATGTCTCATCTGATAGAAATTCCTCTGCGAATATCACATCTAATACTTAGCTATATATTATATTACAAATCAGAAATACAACTTATAATTTTATTTTTAATATTTTAGAAAAAAGAAAAAAAGATACATCATCGAAAAAGAGAACAGAAAAAACGTTATTGTATGATTATGTTCCTTTTACTTTGTCAAACTTACAACCTTAACAATACCATCGTACTATCGCAAGCAACGAAGATATTCACGTGTTCCCTTTTATTCCCTTACACGTACACAACCGCATACATAGGAAACGGGTGCACATAGATTCTACCTATTACATGGAACGGGCTTAGATCCGCTTAGAAAGCTCTTTGTCGTTGGAAACGTAAGGCCTGACAGAAAGAAAGAACCTTTTCCAAGAGTTCGAGGAGCATTGAGGACTACGGCCAAGGACTCTCGTCCACCCCCTTTAATCTCTCTCTTCTCTTTTACGGTGTATCGAGTGATCTGTGTCCTCGGGGGATCTTCCACGCCGCTTAAATTCTCTGATACCGTTGCGTGGTTGATCTTGCCAGCGCGGAGATGGTAATAAAATTCAGAAAATTCTATTGGAAGTATACCTTTTTAACACGCACTGTGGAAAGGAACAAAGATCTTTGTAATCTGGAAATCTATTTTAATCGTGTCTTCACAGACAGATGTACGGTATCTTAGATCTATTTTTCTTCTATCAGTCTTTGATTTACAATAAACGAATTTTCTATAAAGCAAAAGAAGAAAATAGGAAGGAATAATTTTTTGATTTTTTAGGTCTTCTCTGGATTTCCAAAAATCGACTCGTCAGTTGTACACTTTTCTATGTAACGAGATTACAACGAGGAAATGAAATAATATAAAATCTTCACTATTAGTTATTTGAAAGCGATTTTTTCATAAATTCGATATTTGATCAAATTCTTACAATATCCTAGGAAATATTAAACGAAGATAAAACGTTAAAAGCGAGAAGTACCACATGGAGAGCTGAACAGAAAAATATTTACCATCTAAGTACTTTATACTCAGTTCTTCCTACACAATTTTTCTATATACATTTTATTTTATTTCGAATTATTTTCTCCTGTACTAACATGTATTATAATTTTGAAGAAAATGTACTAAATATCTAGCATAGTCGAATACCTTGTAACCAATTAAAAATATACGAATATCAAAAATGAAATCAATCACTAAAATATTCTTGCTTAAATACCCATTAAAAATTCACTGACTCATCGTGTACTACCATTTAACGAGATTCTTTCTCTTTTTGCGTTAACATTTTTTTCTGGTACATCCAGGAAAGAGACGACAGTGGTGGTGCCATTTTTATTCTCACTGGCACGAGTTTCATTGGCTTTCTCGACGCCGTAAATATTACATGTAACACTCGACTTGCTTTACGCTTCTATGAATTCTACACGAGACGGCAATTCCGAGTTCCTGAAATTCCTCGGTCCATAACTCGACGATCTTATTCGCACACGCCGGGAGATGACACAAGAAGGACGATAAAGACGGAAACAATTTTCATTCCTGTTGCATACGTCTTTCCGCCCGTATTTCCTGTACGCAACGTATTTCTTTTTCTTTGCGAGTGTTGACCATTTTTTCGTTGTGGATTCTATCTACGATTAAATATTTTATAAGTAAAAAATGGATGGAAGTCTCTGGTAGCGGCTGTTTCGCAGAAGATTCGTATTGTGCACAGACTTAGGGAACTATACATTTCTTAAGAGAAATAACTCTAACTATCATTTCCTTAAGCTAACTATTTTATTTTTCTAAAAAAAAATTTCAATAGTTGCATATAGGAAGATCACCTCTTGCTTGTAAAACTCTCAAAGTTTCAATTCAATATAAAAAAAGTTGGTAACTATTTTTTCTTCGTAAAATAACTAATAATTACGCTTCTCTCGTAAAATGTATTTCTATTAAAATTGCAATTAATATCGCGATAATTTCCAATCTGTGGCTTCCAATTAAATATTTATCTTCGAGTCGAGTGATCGAAGGAATATGAAACAATGTTTAATTTGTATTATTGCATCGGTCCCTTGTACCGACGACATCGTTCTAAAATCGACGCTGCTTTAACAGGCTCGCAGTCAAAAGAACTGATGTTTATTTCATCGAGCTCGGATCGTGCAATGTTGAGAACTTTCGCAAGTTCCGTGAACTCAAACGAGCCCTTGTTCGACTGGAGTGTTAAATCGATCTCCGTCAACGTGGACGGTTGTGTTCGGCTTCGGGAACGCATACGTGCGACCAGACAGCTTGCGTAACGTTGAAAATGTAAATTTAGAGAACGATGGTACGTCCATTTTAACCAAACAGTACTTTCTCGTTGTATTACGTTTTCTTGGTCCTTTGTACGCCACTCTTGGGAAAATTTGAGGAAATTTTGAATTAATGGCTGATCAAGCTTCGTTCAAATTTTTAGCTTGACAAATGTTTCAACGAAAATTTTTACTAAGATAACGCCGAATACTGAACTGTCTCTTTTGGTTTCATCAATCTCGCACAACGCGTAAATTCCAGGCTTTTAACTCGTACTGTATATCACTCACAATATATCATAAAATACTCGCGTCACTCTGCCAATAAAATCCAACTTCCGCTTTCGAAGTACTCGAACTCGTAGCAAAATCCCTATTCGCTTGGAACTTTTCGAAACAGTCTGGAAACTACTCGAACAACACTCGAAACCTTCGCGAAGCCTTCGAGCAAGCTATCAGAAAGTAAAGCACGTTGTTACGTCAGCAAAAATTCCATGTTAATCCCAGCGGATGTCCCGTAATCAAAGCGATTCCCGATTGCAGTGAAAACGATCGATATGAACATCGAAGACCGTTGCAAAAAAACGAGCATCGAGGAACACCTGACTCCGTGCAATTTCATCGATCCTCGAGCGTTCAATGGATCTCCTTCGATCCTTGGGCTGAACAGATCGCAAGGCACGTTAGCCACGCCTGCCAACCTAAATCGATCTACCTCGAACGATGTAATGTCAGGTAATCACGGTGCCTCGTAATGACCGTGATAACGAGCCACTTCCCGTCCGAAAAGGTGATCGTCCCTCTGGTAATTGAACGTTGTGCAGGGGAAAGGACATGAACAGGAATCGTTGCGTGCCCCTAAACCGCCTGGAAATTGATTAGGAGACACTCTTTTCGGCGTGTTACGAGAGATCGAGTAGAAGACCTGTTAGCGATGTCCCGTTAAAAGTAAATTATTTATCCTTCTTTCCTTTCTTTTTTTTTATAATGTATAGTGGTTAATGAAAGATGATATTTAACATTTATTTAATATCTTTCGACGTATATTCCGATACTACGAGGTACTATGTTCTATGAGGATCTTTCAATCTAAAAAGAATTAACATTTCTGTAACATAATTACGATAATATTAAAGTTTTAAGTAAAACAGCTGTATATTTTCGTCTTGTAAAATGGGCTGATTTGTGATTGAATAAGAAGAAATCTTCAGAAGCTTCATGAGAAATCGTTAAAGGAAGTTGTTTTATCAAAAGAAATTGTACCAGTTCGTCTTAATAGAGTAAGTTCAAGGGGGCTTTTACTTGAAATTGTTTCAAGACCGCGAGGGACACGATTGTTTACGACTATCGCAAAATAAATTGCAGCCAACAAGCTTCGACCCTTGATAAATTGCAGCGTATAACAAGGGAAAAATTACCACGATACCTACGGCATTTTTTTTCCTGTAATAATAGGTCACCAGAGCATCTAGGGTCTACAAGCTCTGATATTCTACTTATTTGATTGCGGAGATATAACGAAGTGTATCGATCAACTATAACTCGAAATGGCTATTTCTCTAGCTTTTTAATGCTTTTGCTATATCATAAGGTAACAGAAAACGTTTGCTGTCAAGTGTAAATATCAACCTTAAATGAAGCGTTATTCGTCATTTTACAGCTTTCTACAAGATTTAAAAAATGTATTACAGCGTTATTAAAAGATTCGTTACTGATTATTTTACGAAGTTCATTTTTACAGATTTCCACATAAATATTTCGGCAAAATCAATCTTTCCCTTTCTCTTCGAAATCCCCTATTTTCCATTTCATTTGATCAGACTTCAGTAACTAAATTTACACGCCAGTGATTCACTACCTCTCGATTTACTTTCATTACAGACGGAGAACATAGCAGCATCTTGGAATTTCCAACGAAAGAAGGACGTCTGCAGCGAGGACGTATAATTCCTTGGATCGAAAAATCCTCGTAATCGTAGCTCCTAAAAATGTTCATCTCCATTCGCGCGGTTTTATCGAAGATAGAGAAAGCGAACGAATGGCACGGACGGACGGACAAGTAAAAATTTACAGCGGCGCGCGGACGTGTCCCGGTCGATCGTGAAAGAACAATCGAGTCACGCGTCGAAGGATCCGAGGCGGAAAGAAAGAGGAGAACGATTGCCTTCTCGAGGCGTTCGAACGAGCGGCCATGGGAAGGGGTTGGTTTTCAAAAGGACGTTTGTACGTGACGCCGGCGAAGGATTCGCAATATTCCTTTCTCCCCGTTTCACCCCTTCGATCTCTATCACCCTTACTACCCGCCTTATTTATTTCTCCCTGTGCTGTCTCTGTCTCTAATTAACTAGCCTCCTTCGTCTATCTGTCCATTCGAATCTCTCTGTTCCAGGATACGTAAGTATGTACTTATATTTTATTTTAGCTGTTCAGTTTTCTCTTTATTTGTTTTTTCATGTTTTTTTTTAAATTTATTTTATTTTTATACCAGAAATAAAATTTCTTTCGGGCAAAGCGTGAAAAATCAAATTATCATAGAATAAAATAGAATTTTACAATAATACTGAATTTCTAATCGAATATTATTTGTCAGTGGATATGAATTTATAAATAATGTTAAATAGATGTTAAATGGAACGATATACTTGTGTGTGGACATTTACGTTCGATTGAATTATTTTGATCTAAACTGAAAATAGTGAAATTTGGTAGCGTTATACGAGATACCTTGGAGTAATTGAGATTTACGAATTTTATTATTTCATTTAATAAGTTTATTGTTTGCCTATGATAAAATCTCTATTTTTGTGAGATGAGGTGATAATTGTAGCTGCTGGCTGTAGATGTCGTTGATGGGGTACTGCTGTTTTTCTTCTATTTTTGATACGTAGAAGAAAAATCAGACACCGGTCGCCGGGATTCGAAACCCGGGGTCCCGAACGTTCGTAATTCTAAGGCGCTATGTCACTGTCGTCGTTCGACACTAGTTAGTGTCGAGTGGTGTTATTTTACTATCGAGTGCCTCCACAAAGAGAAGAAATTTTACTTGATGGAAACATTAGAAGACATAATGTTTATAGATAAATTTGGCCTGGTGAAAGTAGACTTGCAATAAGAATTTCTCTTTCAGTTATGAAAGCTATTAATAAAACATAGCAAATGTGAATATGTTTTAATATCCAATGTATCAAAATTTCACTAGTTATTGATTCTCTGTACCTCTAAAAAATAAAGTATTTCAAAATCCAGGAAAAAGATATCTGAAGAAAAGATGTCTCATATAAATGTGAAAAAGAAATGAGAAGAGTAGCAGTGTTAAACAATTATAATTCAACAGCAAGCGTCAACGTTTAAAAATAATTAACAGATATTTGACCCAGCAAAATATCTAAATACGTAATTAACAATAAAATTCTACTTTTTAGCATGAAATATCACCTCGATATATTAATTTATCTACGCAAAGAAAGCTTCGCCAACCGAACTTACCTCCTTAAAAGAATAAAAAGGAATTATATTCGACTCACTTAGCAAGGAGATTAATGTCCAATTTTACTACGCAATTCACTATCGTCACGATCACTCACCACCACTAGCACGGCACTTTTCTTTCTCTAAAATCTTTTCATTAACATTTCTACTTGTTTACCCTTTTTCTCTTACGAATAACTCGTCCCTCTAACACTGCCACTCGTATCTGGCGATTTTTACACCGAGTTGCCCATCGCGTTTCCTTCATATTTCCGTCTCCAACGAGGCACGCACCTGCCTCTTCGTCGATTCGCCTCCATTTCTCCATCTGTCCGACCATTTATCTCCTTTCGACCGCGTGTCCGCCCCCGCTACCTCCTTTCTTCGTACGTGTGCCGAATAGACACGTGTTCCCTACTCTGGCCGGGCTGATTGATCGACGAAAGAGGCGCGGACGAAACGGTGCTCGAGGATTCAATCCGGCCCCGAGGTTACACGCGGCCCTAATCCCGGAAAGAACGGAACCGGAATTGAATGCTCGCCAGAACGACCGCTCTGCTTCTACCTCTTTCGTCAGCTTTAATTATTTCCACCCTTGCAACGGAACTCAGAGCGGGGTTAATTGAAGGTTCGCGACTAAACGAAAGCGTTTCGCTGTTTTTCTGCATCTTTTAAATGCCTCCTGGATTTCTCGAGATGATTCTTCTGCTTTGTGTTTCTTGAATCGAGATGGAGAAGAATGAGACGACCAGGTTCTTTCGATTAACAGACCTGGATTTAGCGAGATGTCTAAAGGGCTTTTAGTTAGAATTTCTGGCTGTAGAATATCGTTGTGTCTTTGTGTCATCGTTCAGTACGTTTCAATTTAGGACCATTCGTGTATTTATTTATACTTCGGTTAAGTATAGAAGTCTTAATTTTTTTTTAGAATATTCTCATACAGAATAGTTTATGTATTTTAGGTTGCTGACAACGAGATATTAAGGATCTTAGTTCTTTCCACGAACTCAATGTGCATTTTATTTAAACTATAAATATATTTTATTCATAATTCCATTAGTATTTTCCTCCTTCGAAACGTTATTTCTCATTCTCCCATTTTTGAGAATACCTACCATCTTTCCAAATCACCAATTTTTCATTCTACTCTACATCTTTCTCACAAACTCGATACACATTTTATTTAGCACTAGAGCTATCACACCAGTCAAATTTACTGGTTTTACAATTTTATTTTAAAATTCCTACTTCATGTTGTATTTTTTCCGCAATGATGTAATGACTTTCACAACGATAACTAAAAGAATAATATAATGAATTTTATTTTGTTTTTATGTATTCAAACTCAATGTATTTTGTATCAAGGCTATTTATAGCAATACCAGTCAAAATGATTGTTACTTATTAAAGTGTAAAAGGATCGTGCAATCTGTTTATCGAAGCCCAATTAACCAGTTTCCTCGTTTTGTACAACTTCCCACACGTTTTTTAAATTTTTACCGCGTATCATTCGATATGATGATATCAGTTATCAAGAAAATTCCGGATCGATCGCTAAATGTTAAAACTAGCAATACTACACTAGTCCAAATGACTGGTTCTACAATTTTATAAATATGTTAATCCTCGTTTAGGCATCATAGTCCCAAATGGATTAATAATAACAAAAATGTACTACATAACATAGAATTCCTTCTGTAAGAAAGTAATAAATCAATAAATATAAAAATATTCTATTATTAGGTAATTTTTAAAAACCAGTTATTTTGACTGGTTTTGGTAGAAATAGCTTCCTCTTAACTATTGATAATTCTAGTGTTAAATCTCTTATTCTTCATTTTGTTAGTATCCTTACGTAAATCCTTTTCTTCAACATTTATACAACATTTTATACAAACTTACAATGTCATTTCCTATTCGGTCATCTCGTAAGTACCATTTTTTCCAAATCAACAATTCTTCGCTTTACTTTGTAGCTTTTCCACGAGTCTCTGCATCTTATCAAGCTTTTTATCCATCGTCTCTTTTCACCTATACTTTCCCTACAAAGACCTATCCCCTTCCAAAATTTCTCTTCATTTTTCTTCACCATCACAATTTTTGATCCTCTCACCTCCTACTCTCTCCCCTTTAAACCCCCATCCATCCTTGCCCTCATTCCTACCATTCGCTCCCGTCGCGCCACACTAAATGAGATTAATCGTTTTGTCATAGTGATTCGATTAACCCCGCACGGCGGCCGAATCTCGAACATATGTTGCCCGCAAATCACGATTTTCCCGACAGACTGGCTAGTAACGCGCCATACGGCCGGTCGTTCGTTGTGATCTAGCCATAACTATCAGCGTGCAGATTTTCAGATCATCAATCGCGACGGTTTCATGGAAAGAGCCCGTTTCAACAACATAGTTTCCTCGTGTATACTTTTAATTTTAAGCGCATTGTCTCTGACAACGAGTCTTCGATCAAACGCAGCAGAAAAAAATAAATAATCGGAGTTTCCGTTTATTATTTAGGGGAGAATAGTGAGCGAATGAAAGAAATTGCAGTTGAAAAAAAGTATTTGGTCGGGAAAAGTCGTGGAGAAAGTATTGGACACTATAGATTTACGAAGAGATAAGCAGTCATTTGTTTACGGAAAACTACAAGTCTTGAGTATTTACAAAATTATAACGAAATAATACGTTTGAAAATTTCTTTCGTCGAAGAAAAGATATCTCGCCGATATAAACTTTTGTTATTTAGGGACATTCGACGTCTTACGTCAATACATTAAATGCAAGCAGAAGAATTGATTTAGGTTTAGAAATGCGTTAGTAAAGTTGCAAACACAAGATTATTTTATTTATTATATATCAACATATTAGGTCGTCCGAAAAGTTTCTTTCGTTTTATAAGGAAATAATGGACGCACAACATTTTCCGTTTTATATTATTTTATCGAATTACGTATGGTCTATTTTGTTTTATCAAGATGAAAATCACAACATTTGACAGATTAGATTTCATGTTTGTATGAAGATGCATTGTTGTAAAAGACGTGTCTGTAAAAAAAAGACACTTTTCGGACAACCTAATAGATTACTTCACACACGCAAACATGGTATAATTCTCTACATTTGTTCTAATAAATGTTCGATATAGTTTTTCCCATTTTAATATAATATAAAACTCAGATTTGTGGATCATAAATCGAAGTATATTTTCAATGTGTTACGAAAAGATTCGCTTACCATGTCAAAGGTTACCATAATAAATGCTCATTTTGCATCAAACTTTTACAATCTATACTGCTTACTATGATAGCAGTATTCAAATAAAATCGTTTCGTTGCAATCGAAGGACCGAAGAATAAGGGTAATAAGATGTCTATTCATCAATCAAGTAATTAAAAATAATATCGGTATTTAATGAAAGAGACTCAATGAGATTCGTAGCTTCAATCAAGATCAATTTTCCTGGATCCTTTCTCGAATGTCAATAGCGTCCAGAATCGATATCGGATCGACTAATTGGAAAGCCGATCGAAGCGTGTTACAAAACGAAGTCGGACGAACAATTTCACCCGATAGGATTCGAATCGTGTTGGAGGGATCAGAAGGCAAAGGTAGAAAAGAGGAAATCTCCTAACGCGATATCACGTTGAAATATCGTCGCGCATTGACAAGCCGGAACACTTTTACCAGTCGCCATCGATAAGTTAATCGAGTCAAACAAATATCGAGAAAGGCATTTAATGGTTTTTATCTCTGGCCAGAGCCACGTATTGAATGCGTCGGTTTTTCAAGCGGAGAAAGGTCGATCTGTCTTCCCGTTCAACCCTCATCCCCCTCCTGGCAGCCATTCATATGCGATATTAGAAGTGGACTGGCCGGTTTTTATTGTACATATCGCGATGCAGAACTGCAGAGGAATTTCAGGGAAATACTGAATACGTCCACAGGCGTTAAAAATGGGAAATAGTAGAAATTTTTTGTGCAACGCAAAGAAAATCCTATGTCGAATAAAATATTAGTATTTAATGTAATTTTTAGATATAAGCAGGATAATAATTTAAATGAAGTATACGTACATTAAAGATAGGAAATGTCCAAAGTATAGTGTGTATTATATTTTTAAATTTTACGTGTATCATATTTTAAATATAAATTTTTGTGGTTTTGAAATAAATAGTACAATGTTACGATTGCTATAAATGTTGCATATTGCATCCCAAAAATCTACTGTTATAAATCAATAATATTATTGGAAAGAATGTTGAATCAACCGTATTAAAGTATGTTAAATTATGAATCAGCCAGTGAGATTGACGTGATGTTGAAATCCTATGTTTGATTTATGTCTTTGATTAAGAATTATTCCGAATCCAATTTGAATTTCAAACTACGAAGTGCAGTTGAATTTGAATTAGAATTCATAATCTATCTTCAAATCTATTGAATTAGAATTCATGTGAATAATTTCTCATGATTTGAATTAGGATTCATAATCTATCTTCAAATCTAATTATAAGTTAGAATCTAGCTTTGGATTAGATAACATTAAATTTGGACCTGATTCTAGATCTTCAAATCGATAAAAACTGGATTCAAACGTAATCTAGATCCATAAAAGATGTAGTTTTGACCTAGTTCCGATTTCTATAGATCTGGGTCTAAGTTTAACATAACTCGAAGCTAAGTATCGACAAAATACGATGCAAATTTAATACAGAACTAGTTTGAGCTTAAATCTTAACCTTGACCTAGTGAAATTCAACTTGAATCAAACTCTGTGCATTATCTAAAATTAACCAAATCATACTCAGATTTAATCTACGCTAAATTTCACCATAAATGTAGCACAAACTAAATCTCAACTTGCTCGAGTTTTAATTTAAGTCTTTAGTCTAATAAATCTTAAATTAGGGAAGGAATCAAATCTAATTTTAATCTAATTTTAATTTGACATAAAATTAATTGAAATTTCGAAATTTCTATTTCTAATTAGGTAGTTATCAAATTGAAATTACATATTAAAGTCGATCCTAATTTAATTTGAATTTTTTATTTCTTACAAATCTCCAATGAAGTTTTTGATTCAATTAAAATTTAATTCAGTAATTACAGTTTAATTTGATATAAAATTCTTCTATGTTCCATATTTTAAACCAATTCTAACATTTAATTTTAATTTAACAATTAAATTAAATTAAATTTCGAAACTTGTATCAAATTTCAAATTATCGGAGATATATTTTTAACGAATTGGAAAGAAATAGATCTATTTTATTCACTCTGTATTCCACTTTATAGTTGTAAAAGGAAGTGAGAAGGGGCTTCCGAAAGAATCTAATCTACTAGAATACGTATTTTCAGTGAATAATGGAGGAAGGATAGGAATCGTAGCTAAAACACGTGCCACTGGGAAACCCATAAATACAAAGTGAAAGCTTCAGATACTTGGGGCGCGCTTTCATGTTTCTGATGAATTCTTGTTATCAAAACGCTGTCGTTATAAATTCCCCAAATCGTTTCTTAATGTAATCAACGATAAATCAATTGATAAAAATATCCAGAGTGTGTTCTTTGCTAGCCTCTATTTTATTATGAATTCTTTACTATCTAACACGATAAAAGCAGTCACAAATAGAAATATTGATCTAGGTAGTGAAAAAAATAATGTAAATTACTTTTGATAATATAATATGTGATATAATACACGCTTTGATAATAAGAAGTTAACGTGAGAATAAATTTCGAGATAAATGTGTTTAAAATTATACACTCTGTCTGCTTCCTTTTCAACTGTTTTAGATCCTGAAGAAAACAAAGAAAACAATAAGAGAAGACCCCTTCTAACTTTAAACAAAAATAGTTGATTTTTGAGTTAGAAGTTACACTTACTATCTTTTTATAAATCTATATTACACATTACAAAATATGACAACAATTTACTTCAATATTTATTTGTTAAATAATACGTGCATTGATCTTCGGCCATCTCGAACTCGCGAAGATTCTAGGCTAAGTGTTGAGTGTTGGTGTTGAGGTTTTTGACTCATTGCCAGTCTTCTTGCCAGAGGGTTCATCATTCATCACCTTCCCCACTCCGTGACCAGATCCTTCCAGAAAACCCTTATCGCTTGTTACGTGCCACGAGGCACCGTGACCCCGAGTGTTCGCGAGTCATCGGCCCCATGCACGCAATCCTCAGCGGCGGACAACAACAAAGAGCGTCGGGTTCGTGCGGCACCCCGAAACTATAACATTCGCAATTCCTAGAATCGTGTTCGTCAAACCCGCTATCGAGTCTAAACGCTGATGACACATTTATGATAGTGGTTATCGACAATATAATACTCTCTTGGAAATCGATCGACACTGCATGATGAGTCGTGCAACATATTGTATACTGTATACTGTAGTATATATATATCTGTACTATATTATATATTAGTATTAATCTATACTATATTATAAGTGTATATAATATACTAATATATAATATATACACTTGCTGCTTAATATCACTGTTTTTATTAACGCCAGGGGCTTAGAATAGCCTTCTTAATGTGTCTTAAAATGCAAAAATCCAAAAGTCTACAGATAAACGTGTAACGAGATAGTTGCGTAAGATACGACAATTACAAGCGTCAGTTTTATTATTATATATTGGCTTGTTACCAACGAAACAATACATCGCGACTTTAAGATACCTACAGTTAAAGAAGAAATATCCAAATTCAGTAATAGATATAACATAAGAATTAAAAACCACCAAAACCCACCAGTTACTCAATTACTTGACACGACGGATTAGATCTGCAAGCTAAAAAGACATTATCCTCTAGATTTAAACATTAGATTCAGCTAGAATCAAACATACGATAATCATTTATTATTCACGTTATAGTATCACGCCGGAATAATTTACTTATAATTTTCAATGAGAATTGATTCGAAAATCAATTAAGTCGGGTTATAATATATTATAGTACGCAAGTACGATGATTATGAAGAACCAAATCATAGCAATTTGTAATTTTGTAATTAATACATATCTTGTAAAAAAATAAGCAAGTGTCCAAATATTTTTATAGCGGTAGTGTGAATAGATAAATACTTGCGAAACTCTTTGCATGATAGTATACTGTAAACATAGCTAATATATTACAACAACCGTAGAGCTTCTACGTTATGACATATTGTATTTTAAGAGCGAAAGCACCGAGAGTCAGGCAGATGCACCTGATCGTTTCCGGTGGTAGCGATTTTCATTGAACTTCATGGCATGCACGGGATATAATTTTGGAAACGAATCGTTCTACGCGGAAGGGGACATCGTAGGGCGTGTACACACGGACAACGGACTTTATTGCGTACCTACATGGATTCCCATAATTTCAGGGATTCATATAATGCTGGACTACGTCATGCTCTACAGCCTGCGTCTCCCCCCCGTTGAGACATCGTGCACAGGATGCATTGTGCCCCATAAAGGGAATCCTCCCTTGGAATATATGCAAAAGCAAGTACGTGCCTTCCTTTCGTTCCAACTTCCTTTTATACCTCCCACCTTTCTTACTTTCATAGTCTCGAGATTTCCCTAATATTCTTCTCCTATATTTCCCTTCGTTCCTCCTGTCTTCCGTTTTGTTTGTATCTTCTGTATCTTCGATCTGATTTTTATTTCATTTGGAAGATGTGTTCTGGTTACACTATATTTGAAATTGCTGAAAGTTTGAAAAATTCTATAACACAACGACCGCGGATTTGTATTCAAGCCAGAGATAACCGTTTCGAGTTATTTCCTGCAGACGCAACCAACTGGAATGCACCTTATTACAATACAAAAATGGTTATAACCCAGGAAAAAGGAAAAACGATAGGACACGTTCGTATGAACTCTTTTACTTACTGTTTATCTACCATTAAAGTAAGCCCTTATAAAACATCGTATACAGTCTTACGACGCTTTACAAGTATTACGACGCTTGTTGTTTTCATAGAGAACATAGTAATCCATCTAGATTATTAGAAAATTAATTAATCAACCAGAAGTTTACACGTGTACGAGATAACGATTCGAAACACACGTAAAAAATTTATAAGGATTATTTGGAAGAGTTACAGAGGAATACCTTCGAATCTCGTAAAAAGGATGCCCATGAGAAAGAACTATATATTTTCACCGTTATACAGTGCTGTGCAAAAATTTTCGACCAGATAAATTCTTCACTTTATATACGGGTAGCGATATCTAAAAGAACCATAAATAATATTGAGTATAAAGCTATGATAAGTAAAGAAGATAGTATAATACATGAACACTATTATATACTTCTATAATATTTCTTAAAATTCTTTAAATATAATACCTAAAAATTCTTTAAATATAATATCCCTTGAAATAGTGTAACTTTTTCTTGAGAACTCTTTCATGTAGCAATAAATACATTTGACATTTCCATCATTCCATTTACCTTGACCACCCTTATGTATATAAGACGGTGCTCAGTTTATTGGATTCAGATATATATATTTTATATGCTACATTATACCAAACAATCTACTCCAACCTTCTTCCTCCTCGAACATTTGCCCCAGAAAAATCAATCAATCGACTGTGGCCCTTTTTACTCTTCCAGAGACCTACCTCAATTTCTGCCTCGTTGTATCGCATCTCAGCGGCAACCGGGGGAATTTACGATCGCAACGTGCGCCACCGTGTCGATGATGGCTCTCAAGAGGAACAACGGGAGGCTGCCGCGGTGTACCGGGACTAATATTCGACAGCGGCTGTAGGCGAAATTTAATCATCGACCGAAACGCCGGAGGCGGATTTGAATCTAGCCACTAGTAGATTGGCCGGAACGGAGGTCGCCTCGTTGCTTTATTGGTCACCGTTAATTTGCCGCTGTGCTCGATCCGCTTTCAATCCCGAGCCTGCCACCACCCCCCAGAGACAGCTTAAACTCCTACTGCTATTTTTCCGTTTTCTGTGCTCTCTGTGCTTTTTTAAAGTTGTCTTTTTTAGTTGAATTTCTTTCGGAAGTTTCTAGTGAAATCGTGTCAACATGCGACCCTACACAAAAGTTTTACGATAGAGACTACTTATTTGTTAACGAATACACACCGTTGATCTAATCGATTATCTATCGTATCGACTATCGATACGATTATCACGACAGGTTCTGAGAGTTGGTTTAAATTGTTGGTTATTTTATTATAAATCTGTTATTTTATTTGCCTCGTATCTACATTATAATATGAAGTACAATTTGTTAGAGTTTACCGAATGTGCTCAATGTAACGAACATGTGTCCTAATGTCTATGATCGACGACATAATTCTTTGAATTCTTACGACCGATTTTTTGACATTAGACACACAATGAAAAAAGATGAAACGAAGTCAGCAAAAGGGTGTACGTCAATCTTGATTGACTAAAAATATACTTAATTTCCAAATAAAACACGATCAAATCGAAACAAGGTTAGTGGCACAAATCACACTTAACATCGCCACTTACACCATTAACATTCCAGAAAGCTAAATTAAGATTTAACATCCTATAAATCCAAATTAACCGCGCATCCTCCGTTTCAACCCTAAAATAACCTGATCTCGAATCAAACTGAAATCCACAACGCGTCGGAGAGCAACGATACAGCGAACCCACATATCGATAAAGTGTGCAAATAAATTCGCGAAAAAGAAGCTGGCCGATAATACAAAAAGCTTTGAACCAGTGGACCTCAACGAATCAACGTTGAAGCCGAGTCGCTTTTCAACGACCATCTCTCTCGTATTCCCAGGATACTATCAGCAGTTTCAAGGCAAGTACATCATCCCCTTCTGGGGTTGGAACTCCCTTGGGAGTCTTATCCCAACTTGCCTTCATAAAGGCCCGATCCGACCGATACACGCCCCCTGTACGACCTGTATATATATATATATATATACACACACATATATATGTATGTATGTATATCGTATAACGCAGAGTCCCGCGTCCAGATAAGAATTTCAGGGATGCACTTAGGCAGAACGTATCAATAGGAGGGTACAATTGGTGAAATTGTCGCGAGACTCGTAAATTTTCTCCAATTTGCAACAAAGGGGCTTCCTTGTCCGTGGGAACGTGGGGGTTGTGAGCCGTGAAGAAGCATCGCGAATGGAATTCAATACGCTTCGAGATGTGCTTTAATATACAAGATCCGAGGAAATAATATGTACAAGTGTGCAGAAGGAAATTGATGATGAAAACATAGAAAACATTTTATCATTCCAAGCACAGTTTAAGAAGAGATTGAGTTTTAAAATTCGTCAAAATGTCTGAACTTGGCTAATTAACGCTGAAATTATGGCTATTGAGATATGTGTAATTTATGCTAGATATGTGTTATGTATGCTACATTAGATTAGCCGCGTAGCAGTGACACACATATATGAGTATGAGTGTGTGGGAGTATGTGCGTGCACAGCGTCTCATAAAACAGAAGAGTGTTCTGTTGGTAATGTCACACACACCAGAAGGTCACACGCTCAGAAGGAGTAATAGAATAGACATTCTGCATGCCACAGCTATGTAAACAATAGCCAAATAGTAATGGAATAGCCGCCTCTGATATACACCAGACGACAACCCCTCCAGAGGGACTAAAACCTCAGTATAAAAACCCTCCCAAACTAGCGCTCGAGATCAGTCAGTTGTAACGCTCTGAACCGTCACTCTGTTGGATTCGTATAATAAATTCTATTACCATATACAAAGTTCAATTTCTTCATCTTATTTGTGAAACGTTGGAACTGCAATGCGAGGAGATCACCGGTGATCTATCATTTTCGTAATTTCTTGTGTCTTCTACGTGACTGTGGCGTGGTAAAGAAGATGGTGAGACAAAGAGAGTGCTGAGACACGTGCAAATGTGTACCGACGAATATCTTGTAAATCGCATATCAAATAAATCTGAAGCTATTTTGATATCAATTGTAAGTGTAATCTAAGTGTTCCTATACATTTATTTTGCCGATTAAGATCCACAATTCTCAACAATCGTTGGTGTGATAATATTACAATCCCTTTGTTTCCGTGGATTTTGCATATGCTTTTAACGATGATTTGGTAGAGATCTTGAATTTGTTCCTAAAGAATGTGGATGATACGTTGAAATAAAATGTAGCTATACCTTGAAAAGAAAATGTGGTTATATCATTTCGGAGACATGTTTATGGCGAGACATGTTTATCTCGGGGATGAAAAGACTGTGCTGAAGAATTTGTCCATCTACCCTGGTGATATGTTACGTCTTGGTGTATGTTTCTGAATTTCAAGATTTAAAGTTACTTTAGGTACTATGACATGGCTTATTAATTACAAAATGTTTTATAAAGTAGATATTTCAGCTATAACAATCCACTCCATCGGGATTAATTGTTCTCGAAAATTAAACTAATGTTTAGAAAATGGAATTGATCACGTTGATTTTGAGTGACTTATTTAAAAGTAAAAGATGTTAGGAGACCAAGCAATGAACATAGAAGTAGCTCGATAATTTCACAAATCTAAAAATAATAATAATAAAAAAGTAACGATGAATAATAAAAAATTCACGAAATATATAAATAATTAATAATTATTGTAATTAGTTTATTTTTCGGTGGAATTCGAAAGGGTGACTCACTGATTGGGTGCTAAATAAATTTTCTAGGTTTCATTATTTCGCAATATAAACTCCGCCATCGCTGATTAAAATCTGACTAACTTCTGATCTCTCTGAAACCAGATTATTCAATGTTGATCTCTCCGAACAGTAACTTCTTCAAAGGTTGCTGATTAATCTCATTAAATAACTGAATTCTCAACTGACAACTTGGCTTGTAAGGGAAAGCTACTAAAACGCGGTTGCTTCAGTGGATTTTGGTCGAACGGCTTCAAATTAAATTCTAAAAATTCATTTTCCTGGAATCTATTTAACTTTACTCTGGATGTTTTTAATTTTAATTGATAATAGGGACGAGTTTCTTTCAAAGTTCATAACTGTTATATCTTACATATATAATATTTATTTTCTAGGTACTTTGCATTATTAGCTTTTTTTCTACGTGTGACTTTCCTTGTGATTGATCTTTTATTTCAAAATTCGTAGTTCAAACGGATTTTCTAACAATTTATTTCCATTAGTTTTCCATTAAGTCGACTAGAAAGTCTAATTTTGATTACTTTTTGCTATCTATCGTGCAGCTTCTAATCTTGATTTCTTTTCCAGAAATTGCTTTTTCAGATTTCTAGATTTCTAGATATGTAAAGATAAAAGATCTTGCAAAAATCAGAATATGAATAAGATGCTGTAAATCCTTCACGAGTTTAGTATTCTTCACCTATTTCTCATCGTGATTTAATAAATAATTCTTTTCAAATTTCATCAAAAATATGTATAACAAACAAAATATAGGAGATTATTCGGCTACGAATTTTAGGAACGACTCAATAGATCCATTAATCCCTGGCTGCCACTATAAATTTCCATTACCCTCTGTCCAGAAGTCAAACAGAGCCTCGCCATCATTTTCCAATTCCACTTAAAAACGTATAATCGTCAACAATCTCAAACCGATCATCATCATCATCATCATATTACTGCAATTCTACACAGTCCATACTTTCCATCAAACAAACATTGGCTAACTTCCGGTAGAACGAATGTCCCGCGAAGCTCGTGTGTAGTACGTGTCTACGAAAGCCGCAGCGTGAATTTGAAAGCGGGGCGGCATACAGCACACAGCTCGAGCGTGCAAGGTGTAGAGAGACCTCCGGTTAGAGGATGCTCGTAGTTAGCTTCTAATGAGCTAGTCAATCCCCTTACGTGATGAGCATTCGCGACTAGCCTTAGAGAAAGAAGACAAAGAGAGAAAGAGAGAGAGAGAGAGAGAGAGAGAAGGAGAGAGACTGTGGGTCGGTTCGTTACAAAAAAGTTACGACGACGATGCGTGCCAGGGCCAGACTCGTCTGCCTGGCGGAGGAGGCTCGCTCGCAATTACGCGTACTTTGTTTTCGAATACAATTTGTTGTCATTGCAACGCCGCCAGCCAGGCATCGCTCGTTTATTCGTCCCTGGCCGCTCGTTTTTGCTCGTGTTTGCTTTACTCAGCCTCCTCCATCCTCCGCCTCCGCCTCTAAACGCTTTTATTTCCTCTTTCGCAAGCGACGCGGCGATACACGGCCCGCTTCGACCGCCTCGTTGTCGCGCTTATCGATCCGTACCAGCGACCGATGCACGCGACAACCAAAGCACGCAACGTGTTTGTCGCGCGGACCACGCGACTTTGACGTAAGGAAACGAACAAATTGCGGGTTCGTTGACTTACCATGGAGAAAGAGATCGAAAGTCTCTCCGCTGGGGAATTGAAACAGGGAATTGAAGAGGAATGGGTGTCCTTGGGTGCTACCGAAGGGGTGTTTCAAGGCCCACGTGGAATGAATAGAACGCTCAGTAAAAAAGGATATTGCGAGGGAAGAAAGATGTTTAACACTAGAATTATTGATTTCGACCTATGTAAGTATGATGATATATGTATACCATGGCTACACCAAGTATTTGAACATAGACTTGTTTACCAATTACATCTTTTTATTAGATTCTATACATTTTATCTTAATAGTATCAACTTTTTGTAGTTCATGTGAGATACTCAGATCTTTAATTCTCCTTCTCTATATTAACACTTTGATTGCCACGCCGAAATCACATGTTTCACTCAGGACGTCACGGGAGTATTTTTATTATTCAAAGAATATAATGACGAATTAATAATAAATTGATGTTGTAAGACAACATTCTTCCCCAATGGACCGTTTATCTTGTTGGTGGTCACGGGTGACCACCGTGGCGCCTTGGTAACAGTTGATAGCGACGTATTATAACAAAGCTTCGTTTATTTCAACAAAACATTCGCATTCGTTATTTCGTCGCAAGCAAAACGTCCAGAATATATTGTTGAAACGTGTAGAAGATATTAGTAAACAGTATTTGCTTATTCTATATACAATAGTAAGATATGTGCACACTTCTAACTTGTTTATAATAATATTTGTAAACTACCCCTCAAACATATGGATGCAAACACAGTGCACCGTTAAATGCAAGATTTCTTCTCATTTTTTTTATTGATGTTCTAATAAAAATGTTTAATTGTTCAATGGGGCAGTTTTTATTTCAAAGTATCTTCTATTTATTGGTTATATTCAAAATGCCCTGTCAATTTTCATACAATTTTTACAGAAGTTGTAAATTGTAAGAAGTTCAAACGCTCCGGTCACCAATGACCACCGTGGCGTCACAGGAGAAACTGTGGCTGATCACATATGACTAACGTGACAGTCAAAGTGTTAATAAATATTAAATGGCTTTTTTATTAGCTCAATATTTAGTTCATTTATTTAAAGCTATTTCTGATGCCGGAAAGTTGAGATATAAACCTACAGTCTCTTCCAAGATGATTAAGCATGGGACATTTAACAGAGCTCTAAATTAGAAATCATTTCGTAAGAGAAATGCTGTACAGAACAATGAACACTATTCTAGACGACAATATTATTAATAATCGAGTTGTACAGGTAGCCGAATGAGAAGCAGCTATTGTAACATCTGCGCTTTTCATCGCTGAATACTGATCGTGACACGACAATGGTGAAAGGGTGTAACTGGTATCCAGATTTTTTGTTTCAACTGATTTATTAAGAGGTTACAAGCCCAACAAGTTTCGCCAGTTGTTTAATATAATGCAGGAATTTGTTCAAGTGTTGAATAATTGCGACGCTATATCGTCACAAATTTCTTGGTGTTGAATAATGACAAGTAGAAATATTTTAGACAGAAGGTCAATTTATGGCAGATTGTCTAATTAAAATACCTTTGACTAGCTATTAACTTAAGTTATTACATTTTAATAACTTAATAAAACTGTAAGGTAGTGGTTTACAATTTATTACGTGCGAAGAGATTTGAAAATAATTTGAATTATAACCCCATTCCAAAATTTTAAAGAGAACTTTGCTTCCACAATTACAATTCTTTTAAATGAAATAAAACAATAATAAAATAATGAAATATAAAATAAAGTAGCCAATAACTGTAAATTAATGGAGACACATTTTGAAGTTATCTGTTTTAGATATTCAGCATTTTTATTGGAATTTTTTATTAGTTCTGAAACGTAACATATGCAAATAAGAATTTTATTTCATTTAACATAATATAAAGTTGTACGATGAATTATTTTTTGACTGCAAAAGGATGTAAATTCTCCATACCGTATACAGCGATAAGCTTTTATGAATTATTTCATTTTAGCTTCTAGACTTAATAAAACCGAAATCATTTGTCTGTTTATTTTTTAATATTTTGAGCTCATACTGTAACATTTTCACTTCTTGCCCTTACAAATAATTTCAAAAATCTATATAAATTGTATGAATAATTTAAGTTTAAAATTAAATCGTAATTAATGTGGAATAAAAATAACACATTACACATTTTCCAATTAAAATATTGTTAAAATTAAAATTTACAATAGCAATGTTACTAACTCTCTAATATTCATAACATCGCGTATTTATTTCGAAGGTTTATACCTACGATGCAAACAAGTTTTTCAGGCAAAACGAAAAACCATTTGCAATTTTACAAAAAGATTATTCACACTAAACACACAATGTAAAGAAAATAGAGCGAAACATTGGCCAAATTTCCATTCTTAGCCCTTGAAATCGTTCTTTCACGGTTTCCACGTTATTCTGACGCACGACTAAATCATTTTGTCCAATATAAATGTATCTAACAATATTGTAATTAAAACATTTTCATTCAATATCCGTCACAAACCTAACCCTCTGAAGAAACATTTTCTTGAAGTTACGCGGGCAACCTTCATCTCAACCATCGATCTCTTCTACAAAATCTACCGCCACATTCAACATATCTGAAAGTAAAAAGTACGAACTCAGAACTCTCATCAAAGGCTTCCTACATCACTCTTTAAACTTTACCAGCATTTCCCTCGCAATCTAACGTTCTTTTCGCAATTTCTTCCTCCCTCATCGCTTCGTCAAACGTGGCAGAAAGCAAAAGACACGAAGATTCGAGTTTCTTACGAAAGTACGATATTCGACGTTGAATTTTCGCGTTCCAACGGGTCGTTAGTCCTTCGAAATCACGAAGCTGAAATTACGGCAACGTTTAATACGTTCTCGTCGTAACGAGTCACGCTGATATCTCGAGTAATTTACGCGTTCAACTTGTCGCTTTCTCTTACTAGTCGGCGATATTTAATTCGGGGCGTGCATTAAAGTTACCATTTGAATGGGCAAAGGAGCACGACCAGGGTTAAAAAGCGGCCTATACTGTCGACGAACATTTATTTCACTTAAGAGGCGCACCTGCAAGATGGTACCCTTTACCCTGGAGGCGCGATTATTTCTAATTAGTGTCGCATCTTCGTTTGGAAAACGCAGAAGGAGTCGCGAAGGAAGTTTGCTCGAGTTTCGCGGTGATGAAATGGTCAGTTTCGAGGTTGGCAGATGGAGGTAAGATTATGGCTGTAGAGGAAATGATATTTCGAGTTTAACCTTTTAACGCTCATCTCCGTGTGAGACACGGGTATAGTCAACCAAACATTTCTAACACATTTTTTACATTAATAAGCAATCACGTTTTTTTGGAGTTATAAAAACATTCGCTTTTTATCACTTTCTGTCTTGCGTTTTGCATCTTGTTGCGTTAACTCTGCTACGTTCCCTCAATTAAATTCGATCAATTTGTATTTTCCTAGGGTTAGAAAATATTTCGAAATATTGCGCAAAGTTAAAAATATAAAAAAATCTAGACTACAACAAGCTGAATCTAGCAAATGTTATAAAATATCTAAATTTTAATTTGAACCACAAGCTTAAGTTTATAGGTTCAACGTAACACGTAAATACAATTTCCTATAAAATTATAATCCACGCTATAGTATACACATTATGGTATTAACATTTTCTTCAACAAAATTTAAGCATCTGAAAGCTATCCTTTTCACTTTGCTTCCATTTCAAGCTAAATCAAGTACTGTCGCCTTTCATCCGTCGAAATTCTACAATTTCGTCTAACAGTCGATACAAGAGCACGAACGCTGCAACACACAGTCGATGTGCAAGATGGAACGTGTAAATTCCTTGTAAATTCCCCGTGAATTCCCCGTGGAATTCCAGTATCATCGACAGAATGCGCTAGGAGGGTTGCAGGTCGAGTTCCGCGGGAATTCGAGTTACGTGAATGCAATTTGATTCATAAGTTGCACTCTCGCGATGAAGCGCCCTCCCGGAGCCAGCGGCTGTCGTATTTACGCCCTTGCACGGAGTTTTAAACGAATTTCTCGCGACGACGCTGCGTCGACGCCGGGACCTTATGCCATACACGTACCATAAACGGGGAACTCGATCAGAGTCCCCGTTTCTCTTTCATGCTACTGGAAGACGTATACTGCATTGACCAAGAAAAAGATAATTTCTATGCGCATTTCATGTGAATTGATAGTTGTCAATAAAAATTGTTCTATAAAATAAATAAAAACAAATAGATTCGCGTATTCTAGAATTTTATATAAATATTAAACTTTATTAAAATTTTACTTTATATAAGATTTTGCAGCATACAATGTAATATCTAATATATTTTATTTTATTATAGCGGATTTAAATCGTTGTATCATTTTTGCAAAATCTGTATTTAACTCAAATGATCCTTTAGTTGGGTCAATGATCTCAGGCAAATGTTTTATATTTATTATTTTCAGTGACATTAATGTATCATTATTGTATTAAATTATACGAACGATTTAATTTGTTTAATTTTAGCTGTCGCATAGAAATAAAATGGCTTTCCAATTGACTCTACACTTTGTTATTGTAAAATAAAAACTTGTTGTTCGTAACTATAATCCAGTCTCTTTTGGATAAGGGTTAATTTCTTTCCCAAATAAAACAATTCTATACGAAAAATCTCTTTGCAATTTTTTAATAACATAATGTATATACGTGGTATTTAATATTCCATAAAATATCTAAATATTCAAAAATAACAAACAAGAAGATTAAAGTGAAGCGTACCGTTGTTGTAGATAATTCCTGTTTCAAAAATATGGGTAAATTAATTTTTGTGTGACCCGATTCTAAAAATTCCATTTGGAATGCTATTACTTTTAAAGAAAATGTATGGGTTTGTTTTTGTACAAACAATCTTCCATAACCAACAAACGTAGGGAACTAGATTTCTATTCGTTGTTTCCAATAATCCTGTTTTTACTTAGTATCTCTTCACAGTTTTTTGGAATTGTATGCTATTTCAGAGGCAGAACATTTCAGTTATGTTTTATCGTTAAAATGTATTTGCTTCTCTCGTTGGATTTTGTGTAGTTTTTAGATTACAGAGAAGTACTCGTTTTCGCTTGGTTTTTGATTGGTTTGTATTTTTTATTTTCATTTGTTCCTCCTGTGTTTTATTATTCTTCTATTTTTTGTTGCAATTGTTTTCTCTTTTGATATGTTTCGTTGTTTCGCTGTTTATCTCCTGTATTTTATTAGGTTGAAATTAAATTTCGCATTTTTAATTTCTTTCGTGCTTTCATCCGGGCTTATAACGCTTAAGTTTTATTATTCTTCTACATTTCGTGAAAGCTTTTAGTTTTTATCATTTGTTTATTTCTATAATTTTAAATATACGTTTCTTATTATTTTCCGCTTATGATATACCTATCCCTTTTTACTCTTTTTTCTTTCTCTTGTTTGATTCCTTTCCCTTTTCCATCGTCGTGTAATAAGTTCCTTTTTCATCTTTTGCAACTCACATACTCTTGTTTCTCTTTGTCACCCTCTCTCAACTTCCGCTTCTTTTCATTTCTTTTTTCTGGTTAACTCCTTTCCATCTCTAACCTGCACAGCCTTCGTTTCTTCTCCTTCTCTTTTATCGCATCAAATTCCACTTTCAAACCACTTCAACTTATACATTTTCTTTTTCAATTTCTTTTCTATTTTTTTCTTCCTTGTAACCAACTTTCTTATCTTGACTTTTTATGAATATTGTCGTGATGTTTTGTATCTCTTCTTTCCTTCTACCCTTTATATTAAATTTTTCTAGTTCTATATTTTTTCCAATTTATTTCTTTTTCCTGTGCGTAGTCTTCGTTCTTCCTTTATTTGTTTTTCCTATTTTTTTTTTATCTATTTCTGCATTCACCTTCACATAAAATTAAATTTCGTTTTCTCCATCTCTTTTTCTCTCTAAACATTTTTTATTGTTTCTTTTTTCACCTATATAGCTTCTACTCTTCTTAAACTTTTCTTTTTATCTTCCGTCTTCTTCCATTCATCTTCACTTCAAATTTCTTCCTTTTCATCCTGTTCAATTCACACATTTTTTTCCTCGCTCCCTTCTCCGTTTCCCCTCCTCTTTTATCCTTTTCCCCCTTTTGAACTAATTAAACTCCTGTTCACCTACATAGTCCACATTGTTTCTCTACCTTCTTTTTCAACCCTTTTCACTTTCTCCTTCATCCACTTTATACATTAAACTCCTCTTCCGATTCTTCTACTCTCACGTACTTTTTTCTCCACTCCTTCTCCAATTTCCCTTCCTTTCAGTCCTTTTTTCCTTTTCGCTAATTAACCCCCTGTTCACCTACATAGTCCACATTTTCCCACTACCTTTTCCCAACCCTTTTCACCCTCTCCTCTATCCATCTTACACATCGATATCCTTTTCCAATTCTTTCATGCGAGCCTACTTTTTCCTGTATTCCCTCTTTCCTCGTTCTCTGTGTTTCTTCAAAGTGCATTTTATTGAAAAATAGGGATATGTGCAAATTGAAAAACATTGCGAACAAAATGTACCGTTTTCACGCATCATTGGTTTTTATTCATCTGTGTGATGATTTAGAATTTTTCTGCTTTTATTGAGAATTTGTAGCCGCAAAAATGTATGTAACGCATATAATATGCAAAAATATATACAATAAAATGGTAGAGTATTTATTGTAAAATTCAGCACATAAAGCAAATTTTTATTTTTAATTATTATTCCAGTTTTTTGACTGTGTTCGTAAAAATATAAAAATGCAAAAATTCCGCAGTCGAATAATAAAAATAATACAAGCTAAAATAACGAATAAGCACACGGTACATACTGACTTAATGGCAGTGACTGACGAAATCAGCGCGGATCGATTGGAATGAAAGTTCGAAAATATAGCAGACGCAAAGTCTTAATCCAACTTATCGCTTTTCCTCTTTCACTTACGTAATTTTCACTCCCCTTCATCCACCTTCCATCACGTTCCCCCCAAGCTTCTCAATTCACCTCAACTCTCCCTCCCCTCCGCCTTTCCGCCTGTTTTCATCTCTTCCTCCTATACGTACATCATCGCTTTTCTCTTCCACCCATGCCACCTTCCACCTCCTTCACTTTTCCACCGCCTCAACTCGTTGCTCTTCCTTTCGTCTCTTACTTCCCATCAACACGTCAGCTCTTTCTCTTATGTCTCTCCACCCACGCATCCTCCCCACGTGGAGGTCTCTCGCTAATGTAACGTGATCACGTAGCTAGCGGGACCGAGAACTCGAAGGCTTGCTGCGTTACGAAGCGGAGGATTTCAATATCTTCCCGTCACTGTGTCCAATATTCTGCGGAAGTCGTGCGTGCACGCCGATCGAGCTGATGAAAGGAACCGACTTCATTCAGGGTGCAATGTGACAAGCAAGGGAGTGGAGTTTTTTCAATGCTACTATTGTTTCAGATGTCGTTGCCGCAGTTCATTGATTCGTTTCGACGACTGATCGATATAGTGGAGAAATGTTTTTGGGATAGAGCCGAGGGAGCAGAGAGGGGAGTGTTTTTCCGAGCAGTCGCGGAGAGACGCGATCACGAGGAAGCGCGTCAACGAGAGTCGTAAATTCCCGTTATGATTAAACAATCGACGCCACGAACTGCTCGATCTCCTATTTCGATTAGGACAGAGGTGGTTTAATGAGTATAATGCTTGATTAACATTTCAAAGATAGTATATATTTCCAACAACTTTGTAGAAAGATAGTTACGCTGGTGCATAAGGTATAAGTTAAGTAGGTGAATGATTGAAGGATGAAAACCCGGTAAAGAGATGTTGACTGTTCTAAAGTCGATGAACCAGTGCAAATATGTTGACTGATTTGTAGTCGTAGATCCAGTGAAGTCTGGTGACGATGCTGTTGCAAAGAAAAAGTCTTACTCAGTAGTGATTACCCCACCACTTGTCGCTTGCGGGTGGAATCCCGGGACACATGGGAAAATCCACGTTTCCTTAATTTTTACCTGTTGGAGAAATAATCATAAGGAAGCTCTTGACTCGAAGATGTTTTATACCAATTGACAGCCTTAACGGTGAATCAAAAAGCCTCGTTTTATGACAATTCCTTAAGATTATTACGGCCCGCTTAATTCTATGTGTACAACTGGTGGCCGCCTCAAACATGAAGAGTCATCGGCCGTAACAGGGAGAATCTTTAGAAAAGGAGAAGTTTGAACTGTGCGACTTGCAGATACGGTCGCATAATAAATATATTCTAATTAATGTATCTACAATTTATATCTATCGAGATGGCAAGCAAAAATACGTAGTTGTGTATAAAAAATCATCGATCACCTTACGATCGATACCATTCAAATTACGCGTAAAATATTTTGTGCCGCAATTCCAACAGACATTTAAGTGGTCTTATTGAAATGGATCACTCTGTATATCGCAACGAAACGTAACTCACGTTCAATCGAAACAACTATTGACATTTATCACGGAGAGTATTCCTCTCATATTTTCCCATTGCTCCCCTTAAGAGAAATTGATCCGAGGACCACGACATACTGGAGATTAAAGCGGCCGGATCACGAAGGAAGGGCCAGAGCTAATAAACTTTCCGCGGTATTAGCAGGCGATGGCGATTCTCTCGATATTACGTCTGGTACCGTGGCAGGCCGCCCACGAAATCTTCCGATCCGCACTATCATCGAAGGAAATTACGTAGCCGCGGGTGAAGCGTGTCGAGGGCAACCGGCAACGTATACTACAGCGTGGAATTACACTCTGATTAACGGTATTATTTTTCAGACCGGCAAGAATCGACCGATCGAACAACTTGCATTGTTACCAGGAACTGGTTCGAGGGAGTCTTCAACAACGTCTTTAGTTCTGCGATAATTTCGCCAAGATGATAATGAAGATTCTGGTGATTAGCGATGGGTATAAGTATTTAAAAAGTAGATTTTTATATATGTAATGACAGGTGTATTTTTGGAAAGCGTATTTTTCAAAATAATATCAGAAAAATAAATTATAATTTTATCATGTATAATATAATTTTTATACTATACGTATAGAATATTATAAAGAAGAAAAAAATAGATTATTTGCATTTTTATAAGCAATGTTCGAATTCTATGAAATGGAATTTAGAATTGATCTCGATTTTGGTGATTAACGATGAGTATAATTATATGAAAAGTAGATTTTTATATATGTAATGACAGCTGTATTTTTGGAAAGCGTATTTTTCCAAATAATATCAGAGAAATAAATTATAATTTTATCATGTATAATATAATTTTTATATTATACGTATGAAATATTATAAAGAAGAAAAAAATAGATTATGTGCATTTTTATAAGCAATGTTCGAATTCTGTGAAATGGAATTTAAATTTGATCTCGATTTATAAGGACGTATGTACATATCGAACTTCACTCCATCACTAATGACGATGGACAGTATATCTCTCGGTCCGTGGGATTTTTCTCGTCGAACAATGAAGGATTAGTTTGAAAAATGGATGTTCCCTGTTTTCTCTGAATTGTGACGATCAATCTCGCTAGTTTATGTAAGGTTTTCCTTTTGATGAATTGGTAATGGTAAATTTGTGTTTTGAAAATAACAAGCGTAGTAGCAATAACTGCGACAGAATGATTGAAAATAATAAAAATTCCATCCCTTCGCTTCCCCATCCTTCCATCCTTCCTTTCCGTTCGTCCGTCCTTACTTCCTTATCTTCCTTCCCTCCTCTCTCTTTTAATTTCTTCATTTTCTTCTTATCCTTCTTGTCCTACTCCTCCTCCATCCAGTATAATCTTTTTCATCCTTTCGTTCCCCTAATTCGATCATTCTTTATATACATAATTATATTTATTATATATATTATTCAATTATTAGATTGATTAATTATGGATTGTTGAATTATTAGATTAAATTAATTAGAGTAAGGTCGCTTATTAAACTTTCAAATCCTCAAACATATCTGATCTTAAATCTATTTTATTTCATTTTATTCTTTTTACTTCCTTTTTTTCTTCTCTACATGAATTTTAAAGCGAACCTAACAAAACGCTACTCCCATTAATTGTAAAATTTCTCTAATCTCAATTTAATTCGTTTAAAACTACGAAGCCCGTAATTTCTCAAGTGCTGAATTCCGAACGTGGCACTTCACAACCACGCAATCTAACCTACTCCAATCAACCTCAATCCATCTAACCAGTATTGAATTAACAATGCCAATCTGCCAAAAGCACTAATGACGATCAAGATTAGCGATCGTCACTCTCATCTTCCGCCATCCACGATGGAATCCAACATTCGTTTCACCGGTTCTCTCGCCCCTCGAGGATTCACTTTCCCAAGGAGAACGATAAGAGCCTTTTAATACCTAGTCCGCGTTAACGTGGCCAATGCAACGAGGGCCAGCAACACCCCGGCCTAATAACATAATGGTGTGTTACGGGTATTACGCAGATTACGCTGCTTCCGTTCAGTCACGCATGACGAATCCCAATTGGGGCAGAGAAAGGGGAAAACCCCTGGCTCTTGTTCGCGGTGTTTATGCGGCCTAGAGAGGGGGTGGCTGTGAGACGACCCATTAACAGATTACTGATTTCATAAAGGCCATGGCTGGCTAATAAACGGTATTAAAACACAGATCTAGGATGAGTTTCGCGTTTATACGTGCACAGGGGATCGTGATTTTCTACGGCTGTTAAATGTTTGAAAGGTGGAATACACTGTGTTACACGAGACTCTTCATACATTCATGGCCTGGGTTATCATAGTTAGTATTGTTACACTTCCTATTGTTATACTTGTTGAAGTAACTACTTCAAAACTCTACATCTTTATTTATGTATATCCGTGACCTGGAGACTGCCATTACGCAGAAATATTTTAAATAAGGAGCGGTGCATATTATTGTACCTATTGAGATATGTATAATTTTGTGTGCTAGACTAGCGCGTAGTAGTGACATGTGTGAATATGTGAATATGAGTGTGTGGAAGTATGGGCGTGCACAACGCTCGAAAAACAGATGAATGTAACTGTTTCGTCGGCAGTCTGGTATGGAAGGTGGTGAGACAAAGGAAGTGCTGAGACGTGTGCAAATGTATATCGACGAAGATCCTGGAAATCGTTTATCAAATAAATCTAAAACTATTTTAATATGAATTCTAAGTGTAACCTTAATGTTCCTTTACTTTTATTTCGGCAATTAAGATCCACAATTTTCAATAGTACCCTTGAGTATATATCATGCTTTGGGTTGCAAAGTCTAGGAACAAAGAAACTAATAAATAGATTTCAATTTATGTTCCCTGTAGCCTCTAGCCAAAGCTATAAGCTTAACTTTTTTGGTAATGTCTTTTTGCTATAAATATATGAACGTGCTCTCTGTCATTCCATTGTCTAGTAACACTAAGAGAGTAAGGATCTGAATCAGCATAAACTTATACATTACATTTATACTTATACTTTTAATTATTCCAATATGCTTTCCTATTACAAATTCATCCACTCGTTCTTCAATCAGTCAACCTCAACCTTAACAATACTTAACACTGTTACGCTTGGCATTGTTACATTTGACACTGCTCTGTTCGACACTGTCTTGGGTTTACAGATGTAAACTGTATATCTAACAGAAAGACATCGTCAACGTTTCGCTGACGACTCTTCTTCCAGCGGTCATGATCGCTACTGATCGGTGATCGAGATGACGTGACGTATCCTCAATGTTTCGGTGATCAGTTAACGGTATTTTGAATTGGCGAATTGTGTTACATCTTTCTGCTTGGTTACTGGAGATAACAATGGCGTTGAGAAAAGCGACGAGTGATGACGAGTTGTTGACGAGTGTTGGATTATTTTCAAAGTGGAAATTGTGAAATTGTTGCACTTTCGACAAATTTTAACGATGATATTTTCTGTATTGATCGTTCGTTAACGTTGGAACGATGAGCAATATCTTACGGGCTGACGGGTTGATTTATTTCGGGTGAAATTGGATGTTTGTAATGTAATTGAAATTGGATGTTGGATGTTGTACTGCGACGAAAGATTGTCGCTTTTTTCAAAGAGATAGTGTGAAACGAAAAGTTCACTTTTCTCTTTTTTTTTGTAGAATAACACATATGAATTTGAAATAAGCGAAATTACCTGAGGAAGGAAAGGAAACGCCGGAATGGTTATGAAATCAATTTCAACCGAATGAAAAGTGGAATTACGTCGAATAAATGTTCCCCCGTCTGGCTGCTCGTCTTTGTCGAAGATCGCTAGAACCGAAGATTTTATATTAATATAAACCCCTGAAGGCTCCTAATGGATGGGGAAATTATGATCCAATCGTGAGAAGGTTCGATGCAACGGTACTGCTTTAATTGAAGATAAAAAAAATGAAAAGTATAAAGGAAAATGCTTTTTTATTGGATATCGAGTGGTTAAAATAAAACTATTCCAAATTTCATGATTTATCAAATAATAATTTAAGAAAACTGATAGCAAAGAAATAAATAATCGAGAAAAGAACACGGTACATCACATTGCCTAACTTGAAATTTTTCAATTCATTCGTCTTCCTCATCCTCTTCGAAATTTTAAAAATGTTTCTCGTCCTATTATTACACTATCGAATTTATTAAAATATCCTTTGTTTTAATAATTACATCTATGGCGTTCATAAGACATCGTCAATGTATCAGCTACTTTTAAGAAATTTAGGTATTCAGACTGGTTATGTTTATTTCAATCACGTCATGCTCAAAATCTTCTGTTTGATCATACAAGACAACATTAGAATTAAAAAATCAACAAAACTGTATTTATTGTATTTTTCTCGCGTGATCTTCGATTATTATGAACTTTCTAAAAACACATCCTTCAAATTCTCATTTTTTAAACGAACATCGACACGAAAAGTGGTAAACAAACTCTTGCAACAAGAATGTGAGCGTTGGCCTTCAAATTGTGACGTAACTCAACCCCTTCAACGTATCGCGAGTTTGGTGGCACGGAGGACACTGGCGATGGTGGATGAGCCTGAAAATGAAATTCCGCGGAGAGAGGCGAATTCCATTCACTTACGTGTATGCGCATGGAAAATCGAGTAGAAAGGGCAGGCCCTTCGCGTTTACGTATGCGTTACCGACGCCGTGAATTTGCGAGGGGAATAAACTGCGGGTCGTAGTTAATTAAGCGCCGTATTAATTAAGACCGGCCTTAAGGATTTCTCGCGAATGTCCTGTATTTAGTCGTGCCAACCTTCGAGAACGAGTTTGCTACAAATGAGAAGACCTCGATGTCGTGCTTTAGATATGGATTAAGTGACATAGCGACACGTAACTTAATGTTCTGGAATTTGCATACTATATTATTTTATTTTATTGCATGATATTTCTGCGAAGTTTTATTCGTAAGAAGATCGTGATACATCAAGTCTGTTGGAAACTGCTATCCAATTTTTAAATAAAAGTAAAATTCGTCGCAAAGCGTTATAATCCTATTATTTTCCATTACTTGTACGATTCAGCATCATCCTTTAATATCATTTCTATAAAATTGTTCTCTTTCTTTTTCTTGCAATAAATTCATTAATCTAAAAAGCGAGGTTCATCTTTGAAGCCTAAGTCTTCGTTCTTAAGCCTTTGAAATTGAAGGAGATTCTCGTCGAGCATACGACGTAAATAAACAACTGCAACCATAATTGTATTTCTTTATTAAAGCTCATAAGATATACAATACAATAAAGGCTTTTTCTCCAAAGGAACGTTTCTTACAGTTTTTCTGCTAACGAACGAATTACTGTAAAATTGTCACGAAACAGAAGTAAATTTCTCATTACAAATTTATTGTGTTTTAAAAGTGTATTGACAGAAGAAGGCGTAATCGACGAATTGGGGAGTTACTTAAAAAGCAGTTCGCGTTGCAACGCGTTTTTATACGACACACATTATCAGAATCGACGGAAGGATACGCGTAATAGTCGTTAAGCACGTGGAACAATAGTTAGCATGAAGACGATAAGGGGCAGACTGTATGGCCTGGATCGCCAACTGCACATGCAACTCGTACGCTGACATTTAAGTCGTGGCATGACTGCAGAAGTCGTGCCTCGCGAATATGCAACTAGATCGGTTCCTGTGATCCAGAACATCGAGAACTTGCCTTAGGGCAAAGGAAAAACTTTCTTCTGGACTTTATATGAAAAAGAATTACATAACACGCTGTTAATCCTATATTGTTTATGAAATTTAATTTTCTTTTAAAATTTATTGCCACCAATTTTTTCGCAATCATACAAGTTGAACAGATAAGTTGGAAGTGCACGAACCTACAAATGACGTTGGTCAATTCCTCGAGGGAACATTCAAGCGGTGCCAGAAGAAAAATCCTGACACTTGCATTATTTCCCCGCAGCCACGGGAATAAGCTTACGAATGCGACTTCGTGGAAGTCCTGGAAAAAAGCGTCGGATAGAGCAGGTCGTAGGAGCAAATGGTAAGAATCAGCTCGAGGTGACTGGAATATCGTGGGACAGTTTTCCGATAGCGTGCATTTCCTCGACCAAACACACTGTCTCTAGTCCACGTATGTGTCAGTTGTATATGACACGAGTCCTGCATATATTCCAAACTGTAATACGTATTCTTAAATATTTGCTATTATTCTTTCGTTTCTTGGAAACGCTCCTTCAAGTTTTATATCGAATCGTATCTTTAAAAACATCTGTAAACATTGCGATAAATTTGGAAATGTTTTCATATATCTAAGTATACGTTGAGAGAAATAAAAGGAAAGAAAATAAATAGCAAGGAAAGAGTTTCAGAAAAAATAAAAATTGTATTGAAGATATGGATACAGTCTGAAAGTTAAGAGCGTAATAACATTTACTATATTAAAATATGCAAATATAAAAACGTAGAATATTTCAGCCGCTTTCTCCCTCTTTGGAAAATATCCAGAAGCTACTGTAAGTTCTTCTGTGCTTCAATTTCATAATTAGATATTTCTTATGCCAAAACCATGAATGTGCAAATTTTCTTTTTTTAAATAAAGAAGCAGATTGAACATTATCTTTTCTTCTTTTAATATCAATTCTCTGGCGAGCGGCCAGAAGAGTGTTAGAATTATTAAATTTCCAAAGAAACATTTACGATATCTAAAATACGATGCAAGATTAGGCCTCAAATTTTGTATATTTTATTAAAAGCTTAGGTAAAACAGCGAGAAAGGAGTGAATATCCTGTTGACCAAAAGTTGACCCTTTCATGAGCACATTTATCACAATGGACCACCTAATCGTGGACTGTCCAAAATATAACACTGAAGCTCCTTCTCAAGGATAACTTTGAAGGCGAAAAAAACCATAGTTTGTTAAAATTGATCAAGAAAATCGGGTTATTCAATAGAGTGGTGTAATGTAACATGGTATGCTGCCCTTTCTCATGGTGTCGCTAGCAACCTTGTAGGTGATGCCACGTTAAACCTTAGCTAACAGAAAAGAAAGGGGAAAGAAAATTGGAAAAACCAGATACGAAGAAAGCAAGTACAACAGGTGCGAAAATAATTCAGCAGCATCCTTGAACAAAGAAGCGACTACATCGGCGCCATACCCACCCATCGCGTCGTCTTAGACCGACATAAACAAATCAAACCGGCTGGTTTCGCCAGAAAACACATTCACATTGCTCCTTTCCGCCCACGATTTGTTTTCTATCGGAACGGCTGCGGTTCGATATTTTTTTTCAATTTTATCACAATACCTAGGTATCGAGTTTCACGAGGAAATAACGCGAGCCACGCACATTTTGAAAGACGATTCCCCAGTTTTGCGTTCGTCGATTCGGTCGATTCTTTTTTTCCCTATCTGTGACAGGGTGCGGGGGGTGGGACCGTTCGCAGCGGCGTTCGATGGCAAATTGGACGTGGAATTTCATTTCACCTCGGATGAGAGGCCGCCCGGTACCGGAAAGGAAGGAAAAGCTTTCCGGAAGAATGCAATATTCCGCCTGGCCAAGAAGACAAAGAATGTCATCCGCACGCGAAACTGGATACCCAAATGAAATTCAATATGGCAACGCAGAAATCATCTCCCGACCCTCGCGTCCCGTTGCCAACGACCCCGCCTCATGTTTTCTCTGCATCACTATGGCACGAAGCGTGGTCCATGACCGCGCTTGCACACACCGTGGGGATGCGATTGGCGCATGGGTTGCATCCGACGGGCTTTATGAAACCGATTCACCGAGCGGATTCTTTATGGGAAGCGACCTTCCACTGGCTTCCACGGACGATTCGCCAACATTTGATGATGGCGATATTTGGAGACACGCAGGGTAGAATAATGTTGGGATTGCATGGCGTGAGCCGGATTTATATGCGGTTCCATTTTTGGAATATTTTTTGTAGTGATATTCTGTCGTGAGGTTCACAACGTAATGAGTTGACCTTTTATTCAACGCATTTTCAAATTTTCTATTAACAATTCGCAGTCTAGTAACGAGTTGTACGTGTTTCGTCTTATTATTCTACTATTTAACGTCAATATTAGAGTAATAGAACGATGTGTTATAATTTTATGAAACGAATTGTATATCATGGAGCTCTTATGATCTTTTGTATCGCGGAAATTCGTACGCTAAAGCGAAGTTTTATTTGTTTGAATTAGCAGATATCGAACAATGAGTAAAGCAGATAAAAGATGAAAAAATAATTTTCCGTATTTTCATAGATGAAATATAAACTGCAAAAAATAAATATAAATTCGTGAAAACATAAGCAGTCCAAAAAACAAAAGAAAGATAGGAAATCTGGAATAACTAGGTTACTCGATAAAACAATCCCGGAGTAAAACCAAACGTCCATACAAATACATGAGTCAAAGATTTTTATATCTCACGTATTTAGTAAAACAGAAAAGAAAATAATAGATTAATACACAACAAATATTCGGCAGATACGAAAAAACACATACAACGCTGAAAGAACGAACAAAGAGAATAAAGAATTCGTTTACCTTTCGGTTAAATTTGCAAATATATCTCTAGTACCCACCAGCTATTAGCTACACTTTTTCTCCATCTGCTTAATTCTTTACTGAAAATTATGACAATTCCGTTTAAGAAGGAGTTAAAATCCATCTTCGAATTAAAATCACATAATGTTAGCGTGACCAAATATTTCGTAGATACACATTAAAAAAATTATTAAAGAAATACTAAAGAATGAATTTATTTCTCGATAGAAATATCAATAAAAATATTTTCATTACTCGTCGATATTCACAAATTATTATGTCGTTATGTTACTTTCCCTCCGTCTGTTTACACTACAATAAAAGTAAAATTTCTTAGTGAAAATTATGAAGATTCCATCTAATAATTTCAGCATCGTCAAACTACCGCCGCGTAATGCCAGTGGCAGTAAATGCGGCTCCGGAGAACCCTTTAAATCACGTCATTTTGTTCCCAGGCAAAGTACGTTTAATTATACCCGTAATCTCCTTGACGTTAGTCCCGCAAAAATTGATCGCCTTTTCCCCGGCGATTGGAAGAAACGTTAATGGGGCTTCCGTGAGCAATCGACATCGTTTCACGTTTCTTCGAAGCCTTTCTTCTTTTGATTATAAGACACTGGGGCGACATAATGGTGCCGTACCGCCGATAGGATCATAATGCTGTTCAATTAATTAGCATAGAAAACGACATCGCAACCAGATATTGATTTTCGATATCTTCGATTTTCAATTTAAAACTTGGATCTTCTGGTTAGTTAATTGGTCGATGTTGAGACATTGTGTCTCCTTTGACTGCAACATCGGAGAATGATCCTTGAACAGAGGATAAAGTAAGTAGGAGTATTATACGAAAGGGTCGTCGTAAAGCTTTATGGTGGAATTTGTTTCATTGATGTTGACGTGGGTTCTGCTTGGATCGTTCTCGCGTTCAGATCACATCGATTTGAATCTCAAGGACGTTTGTAGTGTAGAGGGGTTGAAAGAAGAACCTTATTAGCGAGTGACGTACGTTAGCTGACAAAAGTATTCCAACAACCCTAAAAACTTTCCGTCTATGTATTATACAGAACAGTTTGAAATCTCATTAGCACTGTAACACAACTATCGCGTTTATATTGGTAACATTTGAAACGTGGATGAGAAAATGTATTAATTAAAAGTTACAAGATGTTTATTGGATACCTTAACGAAGAACAGCAAAACATTTGAACAGACCCATTATTCGCTGTATTGGTAAACCATAATATGTGTAATAGCATATATGTAATTTATTACTCCAACTGTTATTCTGCATCCATGACAGTAAGTTAGTCATGATCAATTCAAAATTCATGAATTGAAAAATTATACTTATTTAACCTATAATTGGTATTAGTGGATGACAAATAGCAGAATCGTTATATTAAAAAACCAGGATAATTCCTATGTTTTGTATGAGATTACTGAGTCTTCTGAAAGCTAAATCGACCATCAAGCAATCATATGCAATGAACTTTTTATACATGCCACCTTAGTATATCGACAGGTACACAGAAAAATACAAGGAAAGAACGGCAACAAATCCAAACCAGCTGGCTGTTGAAGCGAGCAAAACTCTCATAGAAAGAAGACTAAAAAGAAAACACGCCACTGACCTAACTAAAGAAATAAAATAGTCAAACTCGAAGATGGTATCTCCCGCTGGGGGTAGCCATCCACATGTTATTTAGCAATTAAGTTAGAAAAATTTACCAAATGTTCAGCTGGACAAATTGTAAAGTACAAATTAAATAATAAAAAAAAACCTTCGTACAGTTCAATATATATTTAAAAGACATATGTCAAATACCATAGAGGATTGAACTAGACTGTGTCTTCGACACAGGAGCCGCGTTAACCTGAAAATTGACAGAGTTCGCTTCACGAGCTCAAGAATTTATTAATCCGCTCGTTTCGATACGGCGGTGGTGCGGGCATTAAGGAAACTTATTGCAAGGAGCTACGGCTGTACTAGACAGTGCGCATTTACCAAGAACCGCAGACTAATACCTACCGATCTACTTAATCCCTGAACCCTTTAGGACGTCAGTGCGCGGCGCTAGGTAATTAGCAGGCCCATCAACAAACAATGGATACCAATTTAGCCAGGATAATGGTGCGCAGGCAGGAAAGATTATCCCTTCTATCCAGCAACATCGAGCCGTTCGCGCGACGTTCCGTTGAAATTTGCCCGTGTTGATTGTGTAGATCCGCTAGTGAAAGAGCCAGTATCGTGTTTCGTCTCATGGAAAATTTAGGCGAACCTAACTTCGTTCTGGCTTCGTTGATTGGAAAATTGAATTGGATCGTGAAGACAAAGGTTTCAGATTCTTTCTGGCAGTTACTTTGAAAATAGGAAACAATTTTGATGAATAAATCGGAAGAAAATTATTACCCTGACAATTTTTAAATGCAAAATCTTAATAGAAAATGAAAAACATTACCGTAATAATAATAGTAAATTGAATTGTCCAAGTTTTATACAACTCGATTGCCTCTTTCAGATATAGTATTTTGTCTACTCGTACAAATTACATTGTAAAATAATTAAAAGATGATATTTTTAGCGTTGCTTTGGAAACAAGAAGTTACATAATTGTCTGACAAGGAAGATAGGGCGATTATTGCTCGTTAAAGCAGAAGCAGGAAACGAACTTAATTAATACTTAATAAGTTAATGAACGCGGCATTGCTAGTTAGGCGAATGCACGATTCAATTCGAAAACAACAAAGTTCTTGTCGCTGTTATCGTGCCAGCGCAGACCGTGCTTCCTTCCTAATAGCTACAACGTTCTATAATTAATTTCAACCCTTCCGGGAATCCATTACCACGTGCATTTGGTCCCACAGATATCATCTGCTATGTAACGAAACCACGGTCCATCGAGAGCCACGCTGTTAGATTTCGCGAGCTGTTTCATTCGATCCTGATGCATCCCTGCAACGTCGTATCGTTCGAATACTGTCAGCCGATCGACGATACCATCTGTTGTTTTAATTACCAATAGGAGAATAGAATTTCAAGTAATTGGCTGGGATATCGTTTAGGAAGCAATGTTTCTCGGATTCCATTGAATATTTTACTGGAATCGTTTCCAGGCATCGATTACTACGATTCCTGGTCATCGTATTTCAATCCTTCTATATCTAATTACTCCCCATTATATCTTTTCCGCGTTAAAAAATATCTCGTTTAAATAAAATATGCAAAAATTGTCATTGATATGCACGACAACGAACGCTTAAATATTTGACTTAAATTCATGAAGCGATTACGTGCATAAAAAAAGTTGTTCAGAATAATGACCTTGATAACATATTTCAAGAGCGAATATCGAAATCGTTGACCAAACTTCTAAATAATTCACTAAAATTTCTGGAATAAAAGTTACTGAAATTTATAGTGCATGAATTTTCAACTTTCTTTTATCGGCTGTTGTAAATCGTTCCAATATCAAAAACCTCCGATTCCCTTCGATTTCCAATATTTTCAACATCTGTTAAGTTACACCAATGACAGGGCACCTACGTGCCTTGGGTCGTTTCAAAAATCGGCGATCGTCCCTCCTGGTCCCCTGGATTTCCGGCCGCGCAGGGACCTCCGATGGGTTACACGCGATGATTCAGTGGATCCCGTCCGGAAAACGAGCGAGTTGGAAATGTTGTGCGTGCCTGGCGACGATAATGATAAGCGTCAGCGACGCATGAACCTGGACACACGGCGATAAACGAACAAACGTGGCACTCGTTCCCAAGCTGATGCAGAAGACCCAGTTAAATAACGTAGACTGATAAAATAATCGAGTTCGGCAACAGATATTTGGCCGATAAAGCGGTCGAATATTTTTTAGTTGATTTTATGGCTACCACTTGTGGCCCATTCGAGCGAAAAATGATAGCATCGTGTGTGGTTATGTGCCTATTGAGATGATGTCGATAAACGTAATACGCATGTACATTTTCATGCTATAACAAAAATAATACATTTGAAGTATTTGCAATTGGCGAGTAATTTAGGATAGTTGAAGTAATTACTTCTGGGAAAACTTTACATCTTTTTCTTTTGTATACCCGTGACCTGGACACCATCATTACGAAGAAAATAGAATTTACTGAAGCAAAAAATTAAAAAACGAAAGGTCCATATTATTGTATCCCTGAATACGAATGTTGTTTTTGGGTTACAAGTTCTAGAAACAAAAGAGCTATAAGTAGATTTTTATTGCCGTTTCTTGCAACCTTCAGCTAGAGTTACACACCAAAGTTAACTTCTTGGCAATATCCTTTGCTATAAATGTATCAACGTGCTTCCTATCATTTTCCTATTGTAATGTAACGCTGCTAAAGTGAGAATCTGGATCAGTATACACTATACTTATACTTACTTCAATATATATTTCTATTACAAATTCATCCACGTGTTCCTCTATCACATAACCTCAACAAGAATGTTAAAAGGAAGAGCTCGCATATCTAAAACTGGTACTTGAGTATGATATAAACAGTCTTTAGCGCGATTTTAATTAAATAAACATAGTAAAGATTACATTGATATATCGTACATTGTATGACGCGTGAAAATCCCAAATCTGTCCTGTTATTTCCTTTAAACCGTATTTCTAACCTTTCCCTCTGGAAGAATGCAGCGGATGAGCGCCGCTGACGAACGCTTATCCGCGTATGAAACAAGGATGAAAGCATCGTCCATCTACCGTGTTCCTGCAAAGTGAAACGGTGTAAAGTCGGATTTAGCTAAATTCTACTATTTCGAAATTGCCGGAAACTATAGTAGTTTATTATTTGGTTTGTGCCGTCTTTGTCTTCCTGCATTCAATCAAAAATATTTAGTTACTATTTCTGATAACTATATTTAAAAGATAAAAATCACAGGGAACTACAAATATTTCAGTTCAACGATCCCGCCGTCGTCATTGTTCTCAAACGAGCATAGAACCGTCGTCAAGTATCCCGCGCGGCGCGTCTCCTCGTCGTTCTACAATGGCTTCTTCAGTTTTCCGGAACATCGTATAGCAAGAGGAAGCCCGCGGTGATTTCTCTCGGATGTTTAGTCGTCCGAGTGGTCGTAACTCGTCGATATGAGAGCGTAGGAGGCGGATCTCCGGCATAACATGAAACAAAGAACATAATGTTTCTGCATGGTGGCATAGCCGCACGAGAATTAAACTGGTCGAATTTACTGGACAACGGGGACAGAGATAGTGGTTTAAGGCTCGAGCTTTGCCCGCTAAAATCTCTGGTTACAAGCAGATGAACGGGATATCGGATTCCAAGACTCGATGTCTAATTACCAAGGGGGATGTTTTAAACGTCTAGACTCGATGATATCAGTGATGAGTAACGGAAAGTATCACCTACACTCACGAGATACGGCGAAAATGGTTTAACTGTGATCGTTGATAAGATGAACGGGATTGGAACGAGTTATCGACGAACAACTACTTTGTTTGGTCGTCTCAATGATATTACGACTTCTTAACACTGGAACTACCACACCAGTCAAATTGATTGGTTTTACAATTTTACTTTAAAACTCCCACTTTATGTTATATTTTTTTCCGCAATGATGTAATGACTTTCACAACGATAACTAAGAGAATAATATAATGAATTTTATTTTGTTTTTTATGTATTCAAACTCAAAATAATTTTGTATCAAGGCTACTTATATCAATACCAGTCAAAATGACTGATACTTGTCAAAGTGTAAAAGGGTCGTGCAATTTGTTTATCGAAGCCCAATTAACCAGTTTCCTCGTCTTGTACAACTTCCCACACGTTTTTGAAATTTTTACCGCGTATCATTCGATATGATGATATCAGTTATCAGGAAAATTCCGGATCGATCGCTAAATCGCTAGATGCTAACACTAGCAATACCACACCAGTTCAAATGATTGGTTCTACAATTTTATAAATATGTCAACCCTCGTTTAGGGATTACGGTCCCAGATGGATTAACAATACCAAAAGTGTACATAACATGGAATTCCTTCTGTAAGAAAGTAATAAATCAATAAATATAAAAATATTCTATTATTAGGTAATTTTTAAAGACCAGTTATTTTGACTGGTTTTGGTAGAAATTCGTGTTCACTGTCGGTAGTTCTAGTGTTAAAATAATACTCGTATTCGCCAGGGGTAGATTGCAAAATTTTTTATGAAGGTGTCGTTGATGAAACTACAGAAAAGTTAAGTATTTTCCGATTTCGATGACTTTTGAGTATGTTGTAAAACTCAACATTTTGACTAACTTTTTTCTATACATACGCGTATGAGGAGTAGATTCGCCTAGTTTCCAAAATATTCGGGAAACTGCTGCGGCGACTATGCATTTTCCGCGAATCATACTGTTTTCTTCAAATGCAATCTTTCCGGACAACGTGAAAGTTCATTCATCGTTAGAAGAACTTGTCGAAAGACTGCTCTCCCACCGACAGCGATGATTTTTAAATGTGATGTCGGATGCATGATTCTATATAATTTTTTTTTATACATATAATCGTCGGTTGAACATAGTTTCCGAGATATTCGAAAAAAGCTGTCGATACTAGCGCATTGAATCCTGTCGATGCGTGTGTTCTATGACACAGTCACAAGCATAGCCGACGCACGTTTGCCGCTTTGGACCACTTGGCGATCTGTTTACATTCATCAGCCATCGATCTCTTTATCTTTCTACTATACTCGCATACTTCACGAATCTAAATAAACAGCTTTTATGAAAATCTCATTCACAACTGCGTATGCGAGTGTTTCAATGTGTGATCCAACGGAAATTAAATAATGTACAGGGTGTCCCCAAAATCGTGGCACAACAAGTCGAGTAGTGATTGTGCGTGCGAAAATAAGTCGAACAAAAAGAATAACGTCTTTTAATTTAAGTTCATTAAACTTTTTATTTCGTTTCCTTAATGCGATAAAAAGTTTCAAGATGTGAACTCTCATTGTATTGTAATAAATTGTATTGCAAGGACAATAACGAGGTCGAAGAATTAAAAGCAAACATTGTTCCAAAAATGTGCTATGCTTTAGACCAACGCAACGAGAGGAATTAAAGGGAAGCGAAGTCCTGTACATTTGTTCCCTTTTTTCCCTATTTCCCATAACGCAAGCATTAAAAACTTCATTTTTGTTAACATGTTGATTGCCACGATGATCATCAATGATTCAAGTTACTCAATTTTTTTTGAGATATGATAAATTTCACGGACTAAAAAGTTGTCAATAATGCAAATAATTTAAAAATAACACTGACAGAAAAATACAATATATTATATATATAATATTTTAATATTTAATATAAAAATGAGATATTATAGTATAGCATATTTCAATCTATCGCAGGGCAAAATATACAAAATTCGCGTGGCAGTAAACGTATTATCGAGTAAAGTTATGCTTGGAATAGAAATTGAGGAGAATTAGATACGAGGAGAGGTATTTCGTAGATTGACGTAGATAATAGAAGATAGTTATGTGAAAGTGTAGAAGCTAAGTTAAATTGAAGTTTAATTAAATTAGATGCAACTTTAAATTTCGACGAGGTTCATTGAGTTATGCCGGTTTAATTAAATTATGTCACGTCAGTGCGGCGAGAAACGGAGTTTCACTTTAATGGGTTTAAAATCAAAATGTTAGATTCTTCATATTTTATACTAGGATAGATCGTTATGCTATTTGTCATAACTCCTTACTCAACTTTTGATTAGAAGCGACAAGAAGGCAACTTGATTCAAATCACTTGACTGAACTTAACAATTTTCATGCTGCTTTAAACAGCGGTACCTACTGATTTTCCTTTCGAGTTTTAGAATTCTAAAATAGAAAATGAAATATAATACAATAATATAATATAATAATTATTAATTCGAAGTATTTCATATTTGATAAATAAAATCAATATCATTGGAAGCCATATACATAGCAATCTTATTAAGAAAATATATAATAAGTAGCTTCTCTTTTATTAAGCACTTTTTAGAAACCAAAGGGTAATCGATTTTTTGTAATCTTCTTAAATTGGATTTAGCATGTAAAACTAATGTTCAACTTTTATTTTTCCAATGAATTGTTTGCAGTAAAGTTTAAATTTTTCCCACAAACATAAAACCAAAGGTAATAAATAACGCGATTTTAACGTGATCAAATTTCAATTAATAATCGTCAAACTGAGGTCTAAAATACGTTCGGAGTTGAAACGTTCTGAATGATTAGACACAGGTCGGGAATCCGGAACCGCGAAATGTTTACAGACGCGGGTGTGCAACGACCCACGTGGCATCAAATGCGAGTGTGAAACCGGTAATTAAATCGAAAGAAATTAAACGAACGTCCGCGTCGTGTCAACGTTACTCGTAATTAGTATTTTAATTGCCAGGCGCACGTGGACTGTGTTTACGAGCAAAAACTGTCGCTGTTCTATCCAATTATTCGTGATGGTACATATTGCCCTCGATAATTATAGGTCTCCAGCTTAAGTAAACGAAAAGATTTACGTTAACGCGTTAATGACGATTCGATATGTTCAAATATTTTATTAAATACAAGATTGGATTTTATTTTTAGTAAACTCAGTATCTGTCACAAGAGTGAAATCCATGTTTTATTTATTACCCTAGTAACCAAAGAACCCCGTTATGACCAAAGAATCTTTTAAAAACGTTTATTTAATTTAAATATTTATTTATCATAACCGATTATATTTATTGTTGAATGATGCTCTATTCTGGTACAATATCGATTTAAAGAAAGATTATTCTAAACTCATTTAATTCAAACCTTTTACTTACATATTTATACAAATATAATATAATATTATATTTATATTTATATATTTCATTATAATTAACATTTAAGGTCGCACCAACTAGGCTGTTCACGTGTGCGCTGTAGGGCTACGGAAATAATTTGCGAACGTATCATTTCGCGCAATTAGCGACTGATAACCGGAGGCAACGGTTTATCACAGCAATGATAACAGACAACTCTCGTGCACGACAACGAACTCCTTCTCTTTGCTGTTTTTCGCGCAAATGACACGACGTGATCACAAAAGTGATGAGTTAATTGTTTCAATCGGTGTGTACGATATCTTTATTCTACTTGCTAGTCGAAGAAGAAGCGGAGGGAAACAGCCAAGGAACAAATGGCCGCCTACTCGCAATTAAAAATCGCTAATGAGACGTATGCAAATACCGGAGGCTCGTTAAAACTTCCCTTTTCTTTGTCCCTTTTCTCACCAGCACCAGCTGCTTCCTCCTAGTACTCGAGTATCCAAACGAATAGTTCTACGATCGGACATTCTTTCCCTTCAATTTCAGCAATTAGCGACGAGTAACTGCTGGAAAAGATTTTCCAACGATGGTTTCTCTTTTGTGGTATGGAGAAGTTAAAATTTGATGAAAGAGTGGAGGTACAATATATTGAGTAGGTTTTAGTTGTGGAAGTAAGTGGATTGGTCATGGTTTGAGGGTGTTTGGTGGTATATCGGGTCAAGTTGGAAATAATTTAACTCTGTGGAGGTCATTGCTATAGTAACACATGCGAGGATATGCATACTGCATACATATGCGAGGATATGTGTACATTTATTTTCCATTAAAGCTTTCCAATAAATTTTTTTTCTGATTATATATTTTTATAATTTTTTGTAACTGAAAGTATTGTTAAACCATACGATATTCATTATATCTAGATCTAATTGACTAGTATTATAAATTAAGTGAACGTACTATATAAAAAATACAGAATATTTACAATATATGTTACTAATTTTATAGTTACTTACTTACATTAAAATTGTCGTAGACGATAATTTGGAGAAGATAATCATATGTTTATACCACTCACCTGTAACAAAAAAAAATTATCTTAATTATTTTCCCACAGATATTACAGATATATTTAGTCTATCGATTTTTGCCTTTTACAAAGCTTGAATTTCAAAATGGCAATACTAGGTATTAAATATAAGATGGTTTCTTACGTTCATTATTATAAGACGTTTATTAGCATCAGTTACTGTTCTCGAGCAAAGTATGCAGAACATGTAACAACAAATGGAAACCTAATCAAAATCCCACAAAATCGTCTTTAACAAAACTTATCAACACTCGATTCATTCTATTTGCCCTCGGTTTGTCCATTTCCACAGAATCGGCAGGAGATTTCCTGCGACATCTGTGCTCCAAAAAGAAGGGAGCCGACTTAAGAATCTTTCTATCGAAAAAGATGAACGGACGAATACGAGAAAAGAAAACAGAGCGAGAACGTGGGAGGACCGAGAATGAAGTCGATCCCATCGAAATGTAAATTCACTTCGCGTTGCCGGGCCATTACTTAAAGAACATACGGCCAGGAATTCCGTTTCGAGAGAAATGGACGAAAGAAATTAGATAGTCCTCGGAGAATCCCATTACACCGAGCGTTCGCCGCGAAATAACATTCCACGGTATGCAGCTCGCGAAATGCAAAGGATGTTCCATCGATTGCCTTCGATTTCTATCCGTATCGATGTTCTTCTCTTTCTTTACGTCGAGTCTTCTCTTTGTTTAGGGACTTCCGGAAAATTTGCTGCAACTTCACGAGCATGAGAAATATTCTGTCTTTTGTTATCGGGTGGTGAGCGTGGGATTATTCGAGAAATTGAAAATGTTCAGTCGAGGTGATAGCATCGAATCTTTTGCTTTTGTTTCTTTTTATAGAATTCTCCCAATTTGCAGGAAATGTTCGAAAGAAGTTTGTATATAGTTTAAAGCCTTTTTTAAAATGGATCACTCTTTTACGAACGTAAGGATAAATGAAAAAGATAGTTAAATTAATTATAAGTATTAATGTATAACGTATTGCGATATCATATGACAATTTTATATAATAGATATAATATAATAAAATAAAATAATTGTAACATAATATGTTATTATTAATTGTAATTGGGATGTATATGAGACATGAGATGTATGCAAGACGTTTATTTGAGCAATTTCCTTATAAATGTGTTGTGCAAGTGCAAAAAGAGAAAACGTTTATTTGATCTATTAAGAAAATATTAAATTTTATAGAAAAAACGTGCCATTGAAAGTTCATCTTTTCTAATTTTTAAAGAAATAAGAAAAAAATGTTAAGTAAGGGAAATGAAAGTAGTAATATTATTTGATCAATTTCATTATAAATCAATTAATGCGAAAAAATGTTCATTAATGTAGGGGCGTAATTATACATTTCTATTTGCTTTCGTTGCAGCAGTAATCATTCATATACATCAATTTGATATACTTGATATTCAATATCCAATTAATTCAAATTTAATAATGATCATTTGATGAAATATCTGTAATTGCCAAAATACAACACGCAATATCAATAACCGAATTTGGAATGTTTAATTTATCTAATGCTCGAAGAGAACCTCGAAACTACATACCACACTTTATGATGTGCTTATGTTTCAAGCTTCCAGAATCTAGACAGATATATATTCCCTCGCGTGTACCTCCATTTTCCTTTCTACCTAATTTTCTTCAACATCACCGTGCAATGTAACAAGGACCTTCTTAATTAATTAATTAATTCATCAAGCTACAAGTATCGAACGTTGAAAATTCAGTCAGAAGACAGAGACTGTGGTACCAGTCTCCAAAGGGAAACTTAGTAAACGACCCTATCGTACCTTCCGCCTAATAACGTAACGATGGCTAACGTAACAATTCGCTGGCTTGACAAGAAGAAAAAGGGTCTATGATAAGAGAAACAGGGTTCAGACGGTCGTTCAATGTGGTCCCAAGGACGAGGGATCCTGGCAATGCGTTATCTTACCCTGAGACGTCGGTCCAGCGCACCAGAAGATCGTTTAGATAACGATCGAGAGGTCCGGCAGGAAACGAAGAGGAAGAAGAGGGTCTGAGGACAAAAAGATGAGCAACTCGACGTAACTGGGCGGACACTCGATCTACCAGATGTCCATTCTTGTTAAAAATCTTTGCTTGGTATAACTGAAGTTCGTATGAATTCCAAGATCACACGACTTTTGTCGCTATATATAAATTATTCGCATTACTATTTTTAGTCTACTTAGACCTATCTAATAATATTTCAAACAACATAAAATATTATCCCTTCGGTATTTTGAACGACTGTTAAATTTCAACGTTGTGAAACAACGCGTGGAAGATGCTGGTGATTATTTCGAAATTATTAATCACGTACTCGTTTCAATTCGAATAAACCTCACGTCTCAAATTTCGTTATACGTAAAGTAATTATGTATTAATATTGACTTCCAGTGAAAAGGTGAAAGCACAGTGACCCATGAAAATATTCAATCGTTTATCTCCAGAATTTTTGCGAACTGTATACTTCTCGTAAATATTATTTACTTCTATATGTATATCTTCAGATCCGTTTCAAAGTTTAGTAATATAAGTCAATAGAATATAATCACCAATACCATCATTCATTAACCTACTCGTCTATTATTAAGTTGTCGGAAAAGTGTTTTCCTCTTACAGACCCGTCTTTTACAACGATACATCTTTATACTAACATGAAACCTAATCTGTCGAACGTGATCTTTAATAGAACAAAATCATACGTAATTCGATAAAATAATATAAAACGGAAAATGTTGTGCATCCATTATTTCCTTATAAAACGAAAGAAACTTCTCGGACGACCTAATACATCTCCCAAATTTATTAATTCTCTCTTAACACTCTTTACTCCTAAAATGTCCTACAGAAATGATTCGGACTAAAAATCCATGCACAAATGTATTTAAACTCCTGAAACATGTTTAAATCTGTTATTTATAATACCTATGTTTGTCTATATCTTTATGTAATGATAATAATAGTTTATTTTTAGCTATTAAAAGCAACTCTCAACCACTTAGCCTTAATTCTCGATATATATATTTACACACTGATCTTACCTAACTATTCACGCAATTATAACTATTTAACTTTTCATCTTTGTGTAAATTAACATGATTGTTAATTAATGACTGTACTGTGTTGGTACAGAGAAATTTTACTTCGAAAGAAAAATCTTCAAAATTACCTAAAGCTACAATATTAATTCGTTTGTCAAACAAGGCATCCAGCTGCAAGCTAAATAAGCACAAAGAACGGAAGTAGGAAAGAACGGAAGTGGCAAAGAACGTTACACACGACTTTACTAAGGCCAAACAATCGGCTGGCCAATGGAATGTAATCCCCGGTCGGGCTGTAGCAGCACGAAACCCTTTCGGGATCCTGTCCGCCCCCTCGCGAGATCGATGCGCTCGGATCCTGTTCTCTCTTCCGGTCGAGTCCAAAGCAGCACAGGGGTTGTCTTTGCGTTAACTCGACGCGCAGTAAACATCGATGTCCTACGGAATTGTTGTCTGAAGCTGTTTCCATGGGAAACTATCCCCGCCATCGCGGGGTTGGTTGGCCGTCTACATTTGCGGTTTGCGGCCACAGAATGGTTGGGACAGTTTTATCGTTATTGCAGCCTGCCGTCCCTGGAACATGGAGCGTTTCCTCCGAACGATGGTGTCAGCTGAATATGGATGATAACGGAACGATTCTTTCGGCGAACAACGATTTACAGGCTGTTCGATTGGAAAGCTTACTTGGAAACTTGGTACGAACAAAGGGAGGATGAAATAACGGCAGGTAGGAAGTGTAATGTCTTTGTCGCGTTTGGCGAGCGATCAAGATTTCTGTAGATTTCGAGATATATATTTCAGAATGAATGAAGAGAGTGATGAGAATGAAGAGTGAGTAATGAAGAGAGTGAAAAGTGGCCCACGAAAGTATTCGGAGACTTATCACGGACTTCCTTTATGAATATATTATACGAAACATTTTGAAATTTCGTTAACACTGTAATAATCATGACGACTAAAGAAGTTGGAATTTCTATAAAAAATTACGAATTTTTCATTTATCACTCTGATATTATTACTAAAAACTACTTCAAAGGTACATTCGTTCAACGTAATCTTATTTTAATACGCTTCTTCGAACAAACGAAATATTCGATCGTGTAATCTAATCCATAAAAGGAGATAAATAGCGAAGGAAAGAAGAGAAGGGAGGGAAGAATTTAAACGATTTCAATAATCCTGGGTTTGAGTAAACTTCGTTCATCGATGTTCCATTTTTTCCAGCCATGAAAATCACAGTTTATTATCACGCTGTCGGGAGACTTGACGATTCCTGTGAAATATTCATCGACACAGGTCGATAAATCCGCCCTCGGCGCAACAGGTTAAACGCAGAAGCTTCTACTCGCTTACACTTACCCTCTTTCCAGATCAACGTAGGTATAAATAATTAACTGTAGGCCGAAAATCAACGTTGGATCGTATAAAATAAAGACTAAAGTTCAGATAACGCGCTGACTGCGACAGTAGCCGTCGGTGAACCATGTTAAGTGTTTTCGGGTGTTTAAGATAAGTTAAATTTCACGAACAAAAGATTGTTAACAATGTGAATTTATTATAACTTACACCTAAAACAATTAACAGGTCAGTGCTCAAATACAGAAATCAGCTTGTGCTCACGCATCAGCATCACCAGCCATAAGCTCCAAACAAATTATACTTAAAACTAACTTTAATATCAATCAAAAATACCAATTTTAGAAAAATTCATTCTTCAAATTCCCAGTTCACTCGCCGCTCGGAAAACGTAAAACCAAAAAAAAGAGACGGGAAACTCAAAAACCTCCACTTATTCTCTTCGAATGTAAGGTAAAAGTTCCTTCTCGAACAAAATACATCCTCGAGGGAGGGAGAACCGTGGACTACGGTTAAAAAACGATCTTCGTAAATCTCCCTGCAGAGTTCCGTGTGCTCGGATCTCTATTCTCGAAAGATAAAGTCAATACGATAAAAGGAACGAAGTACACGAGCGTAGAAAACGTCACGAAGAATGCCGATAAACCGTCATTGCCGGTGTCTGCTATTGTTCTTGATCGGATCCAAGTTTCCTAGCTTCCACGTTTTCAGCGCTGTTGATCCACGTCCTTTTCCTCGGGAGACCAAAGCTGGAAAACGAGCGAGAAACCAGAGAGCAAAGCAGCTTCGTATGTCGCGTCGATTCGTCGCGACGTCCATGGAAATTCGAACGAGATTTCGAGCGGAAAGGTGTACGTTATTTCCTTGCCGATCAGCCTTCGAATTGGTACAAATTTCCGGCACGGTTATTGGATTCAACTGCTTTCGGATTATCCTGCAGGACTTTTGAGAAATTTTTTAAAAGATACCACGGCATCGAAGAGTTTTAGGAAAATGATGCTATGGAGAGTTGCTGATGTTTAAGAATTGGAAAGGTAATAAGTAGATTGCGGATTTTGATCGATTTATAGGAAATTTAAAGTCACCAAATATTCAAAGTATGGTGTTTGCTGTAATATTTAGGGAATGAAATAAATTTCCATTAATTTCTATTTGATTAATTAGATTTAAATCCCTAGCATTGGCTTTTATGTCCACGATGTTGAAGAATAGAACTGCGTAATGTAAATTGGCTGAAGAATTTCGAATAAAATAAAAAGTAAATTTTTGAGAAGTTCTTCTATAGAATATAATTTGGTACTGTTCCTTTTCGGAATTGGAATTAGACGAAATTTAAGAGAACACGAGGTGCTTGAGAATTATTAAAAATTTCGGTTTTGTGTATATTCATAAATTATATACGAATTATTAAAGATCAGATGCATATCGTAGAAATTCGTAGTACTTCGATCTAGAAGTTTCTGTGCTAATATCAAAACTTAAGGCGAACATCTTGTAGGATTTCTTAGAATGTTTGACTTAAGCGCATCTAGAGTTTGAATTTATTTGAGTTGTAATTGAAGTTCCTCTGAATCAAAGGAGGTTGAAAAATTCTTTGATCATAAGATGTTGATGTTATTCAACGTGATTAAACATGATCCGTTTAAATTATTCTAATTTCGAAAGCGTGAGTAAAAAATACAATTTTATCGCGAGAAGAAAAATAAACAGAGAGATGCTTCTCCCTCTCCTTCTTCTTCAGTAAAATAATCTGAACTCTTTGGTAGTGTGAAAGATCAAAATAACTTTTTGTTTGAAATAACATGTTTAACAAGGCTTAAATAATAAAAAAATAATTATTAATAGATGAACGAAATAGTGAAATTGTATACAAATAATTCGCAATATAATAAATTACAACTATGTATTTCGCAGAGATGATAAAAGTATTAAAAATTTAATAATAATTTAAATTTAATTTAGAAAAATTAAAATGGCTATTCATATTGTATGCTAATTTTTTATTAAATATATATGTTTTTCAATAAATACTCAAGTGATCTCTTTCATCCTAAACATCCTGTATAGTTATTAAACTTAGTCTAATCACCGTGTGGAATACAAGAAAGTATCGACGTTCCTCCGGGAACTGCATGGAGGATCCTGTTCCCGGAAGCAACACGGCCGATCGAGCTGTTTACGGCGGATGTCATCCGGTTGCGAAAAAGCAACACAGATAACGCGCCGTCGTCAGCGTTCCGCGAACGTTTAACGCGTCGCATTGCGTCGTGGGGCCACCCGCGGCGATCTACGACGCGATCCAGAGTTAATTTGTCGCTTGATCGCCGATTCGTGGCACCCGCGGGATTTCATGGGACGCGAAATTCGCCGACCTCCGATACTCCATAAGGCCCGACGCGGTTAATGAAGCACCATGCGTATCCCTACCCGCCCCCTTCCAATACTTCAAATACGATCGAGTCTAGTCGCTGCCAATATCACGATGATTAATTTGGCCGAATTTTACATTTTTATTCTATCAGGAAATTTACAAGAATCATACTTGACAATGCGATAATCTAAATGATTTGAATGGTGGTTGAAATTAATAATGGTTAATTGGTAATGAAGCGAAGTGTTAGGTTCTTTAGATTTAAAAATTTCACGATGACATATTTCGTGATTTTTCTATGAAAATGTCACTTTTCAGGTTTGCTCCGAAGAAAAGAAACCTCTTCGGAAAGTACGAACTATGGAAACACCATAAAATCTATAGCCGATACCCAAAGCGTAAAACCTATTCCGTTGAAATTTTTCCATAATCATCGGCCGAGAATCGTCTTCCACCCTATTCCAATTAAAAGATCTCAATTTATCCGATCCAATCAGAGGTCCTTCTTACGAAGACAATTGGAAAAGAGTTTGCCCGTGGAGTGGGAATAGTTCCATTCAGCGGGAACACGCGTCACCCCTATAAACCACCCCCAAGGGAGGCGGAGGAGACACGGTTATACGCCGTTCGATTGCCGCAATTGCACGGACGGTCGTTTCTTCGTTCGCGACCGTTTGCACGGTGCCAGTAATTCGATATTTCCGTTAGTTTCGTAATCCTAGATTTTCCGAGCCATCTGCCACCCCCGGTAGCAGCGAGGTCAATTCGACAGAGGGTGTGTGAGTTAATTTTCGCGAACCCTTGGCCACTTGCGCTTTCCTATTTCTCCAGCAATTACTGTACGAACGTAATCGTACGTAGAAGTTAGGGGAAAAAGATCATCAGAGTTGGTTTCTTTTGTGAAAAAGCAAAGACAGGAGGGTTGGCGTTGGCCGTTAACGTGGCCGTCTTGTGTAACCTTCAGGTTTGGATCGATGACATAAACTGTAAAATTGGCGATAGAACCGTATTTCCGAATACTTTGTACTGAAATTCATTGATTCACAAGGTGCGTGCTTTGTGAAAGTTCGAGGTGTCGACTTAAGTCCAATTTCGAAACTATCTGGTTTGTTAAAATTATTAAATTAATTCAGCATATTTGACACATTGTTTAATTCTACCTACACATTATTATACTGCTATACACATTATTTAAAAAATCTATAACATTCTCGTGCATCGAATTAAAAAACATTACGGGATTGTTTGTTTTAAAATCAAGTTAATTTAAATCTGGAATTTAATGTTACTTCCTCAACTGTACTCGAAATGTTGCAATAATCGCAATTAGGGAACGTTTCGTACGGATTTACGGGAAAAATTCTCCTCGCATTATGAGCTCTGTTTCACTAGAGTGGAGACATATACTCGAGAATTTCTGTCCTTGAAGAGCGCCGTGAACGAGCCACGGTTGCTGACGCGCAGATCGAGAAGTATAAATCAGGATCTAGGCGAGGTACCAAGGACGCGGGACTCGGAAATCTTCTTAGAGCAATTTGTAATACAAACGAGTCGAGCGGCCGAATAAAAGGTTCGCTTATGAAACGTGACGAAGGAAAATGCTTGCCCGCTTCCAGTTACGACAAAAACGATCAACATCTCAGAAAGCGGAAAGAAATATAAATTATTTGAGAAATAGGTTGACGAAGAAGGTTAATTCGTCGTGGTACAGATTTATGGAAGAAGATGTAGCTTGGTGTAGCTTAATATCACTACGAAAATTAATCGGCCGTTTAGATTCCTTTTTTGTGTGACGAGAATATTCTTGCATACCATAGATATTAATGTGTGTAATAAAATTATAAAGCGTTGCGGAGAGTTAGAGAAAATAACAAAGAAAAAAAAAAAATAACAGGAAACAGTAAAGAACAGTAAAACATTGTAAATGTTGCAAAATTGTTTGGGATCATATAAAATGCTAAAAAGATGGAAATAAATTTTAGAAAATCACAGAGAACCGTAAAATATTGCAAAAATCGAGGAGAAGTGAAGAAGAGAGGAGAAAATTGCTAGGAATCACGAAAAAGACAGAAGACTCTGGCCAGACACAAACTGTCTGTAGGTGTTTGGTCGAGCGAGGCACGACGTAGTCGGTCGCCCACGTCGTTTTCGGAGTTCCTGGAGCTGGGTGACAAGGGCCGACAGGATTTAGGATCACCAAGATCCCGAGGCACGTGTAATCCGAACCGGTGCATCGAGTCACGCGATGTAATCGCAGCGTTCTTGGAGCATGCGAATTGAATAAGACTTCGCTGCGTCTACCCGTCGAGACTTGGGACCTGACCTGCCGTGACTAGATATTACACCGGTGATTTATCGTCCCTGTCGTGGTAACGTTTAGTTTCCCTTCGTTTTTCTATCCATTCTGCTGCTTCTTTCGTGTCGTCATTTTTATTGTTCCTGTTATTTCTGAAAATATCTGGGAATAAATGAACAGTTAAGTTTCAAACAAAGAGAATAGGTTTAAAGAAGTGGCAGCTATTCTTTATAGTAGTATTAGCAGTGGTAGTAGCAGTAATTATTTATTAATGTCTATTAATAAATGGTACATGCAATATCTACTCGTAAGAAATACTACTTTATTTCTGTCATAAATAATTTATCAATTCGTTTGTTTTTGCTTCTTTCGTGTCATCATTTTTATTGTTCCTGTTGTTTCTGAAAATATCTGGGAATAAATGAACAGTTAAGTTTCAAACAAAGAGAATAGGTTTAAAGAAGTGGCAGCTATTCTTTATAGTAATATTAGCAGTAGTAGTAGTAGTAGTAATTATTTATTAATGTTTATTAAGTGGTAGATGCAATATCTACTCGTAAGAAATACTACTTTATTTCTGTCATAAATAATTTATCAATTCGTTTGTTCCTGCTTCTGAGATCCATTAATACACTTGGCTACATTGGTTGCGAAACTTTAACAAATTTTGCTTCACTTAATATTTTGTATTGTAAGGTATATATGATACGAATGAAATAATAGATTTTTAATAAAATGACTAAAATATGAAACCAATGAAAGGCATTTAATTGCAAGTGTCCCAATACATATTTATGGGTGATGCTGTATGTATGTAAATTATGGTATTTTAAGATCTACCGCTACAGGTATATACATACATATTTATTGAAGATTTTAGGTTTCTAAATAGCAACGGGACGATGTTTAATTTTTTAAAGGAGATCTTCGGACATTTATTAGAATATTTCAAACTTTGGTAATGCGTATATATGAATTTTTAACATTTGAAGTTTTTAAATATTTTAAAATTGTATTATGTTGATATAATAAAACTTTTCAAATTTTGAATGCAGTCAGAATCTTTTTTCTCAACTTATTATTTATTCATTCTATTAATATTGGAGATTTTCTATTTGAGATAAGAACTGCTTGGTTAAAGCGAAGAAATAAATTTAAAAGATTGTACATAGATAATACGTTTCGCTACAATAAGACCACCGCGTGTCCTTAATTTACATTTAAATAATGTTCCAGATTTCGTAAACTTAAATAATTAATTGCTTCTGTACATTTAATAATTCTACCTTATATTTGCACATCTTTTAAAAATCCAATATCGCTTTGAATAACGATTTCAAAAGGGTATATGAATTTATCAAAGATTAAACGGTATAATGAATAAACAATAGACATAAATTAAAAGGGGTTTCGGCCAGTGGAAATGAATTACTAAATTTATGGATGACGTTAACTGGCTACTTTATTGATCAATAAATTCAGTTAATGCGCGGTTCTTCGAGAATTCGCGAATCTCTTTATTCTATTTAGGAAAACTGCGGATTATCTTAGCGCAATTTATCTATTTTTTTATTATTTTATGCCCATAGAATAAATTTGAGTAAAGTACATAATAGCTTAAAATATTGTCCGATTTTTTCTCTTTCTCATTCGAATGAAATGTTGTAACATTAAAATCTCATTTTTAAGAAAGAAATTTTAACGAAATCACGTTAGTAGTCAATCAAGTGTCGTACTTCCATCTTGGAAAATTAACAGTTGCTGTAAGATTGATAGAGCATTTGTAAAACGCAATCTTCTCCATCGTTCCAAGCTTTTCGGCCTGTCGAGCCTCGGATTCCAGATCAAAGGAGTTCCTTGCTTCAATTCCTTTAATCGAGACGTGCGATCTGACGGGTCACGAAACGCGAGTTTTTACGTCGACTGCGACCATGTAAAACTCGAGCGCTACCTCTGTTTTAATCCTCGCGATTAAAATACGTACTATCTTTCAGTTTTCTTCGCGACAATTTTATAATTCGTACGACCGACTCTTCGAGGGTAACATGATCAGTCATTAGTTCAGAAAAATTATGTTCTTTATCAGAATTTATAATTTATCTTAAACATATATTATAATATTATATTTATATATATTAAAATCTAAATTCATTCGGACAAAGCTTTTAAATAGAGTTTTTAATAATATCCGATAAAGTCATATATGTATAAATTTATTGAAAATTATATTTTTAACTCATCAGGTATTTTACATAATTTCGAGTACAATTTCTTTATTAAAATAAAATAGTAGCAGAGTTCAGTAAATGTAACAAAATCCACGGCTAGAAGCGTGAGGAAAAATCATGCTGTTTCCTCAAATCGCGTTACGCTCTCTGCATTCCTTTTGCCTCCTCTAATTTATTGTTCGTTGTGTGCATTAGCTGAAAGTTTCATTAACTCCTATGAATCCGGGCTGCATGTGCCAGGTAATTCCGCGCTCCCGGGCCATGCAATTTATTTTCCATACAATTTTCATGGGTCCTTAACGAGTTTTGTGCTCGCGACGTGAATCGCAATTTAATTTGCTCGCGATTATTACAATCAGTCTGCATTACCAAGAATATGCCACGAGCCTTTTGCAATACTTTATCGCAGATGAAAAATTAGTTCTCTGATGAATTTTTTATGACATTGGTTTTACATCACGAATTATACACGGTGGAAACATTTTTTTGGTAGAATATATGACGATTTATTGAGATAGAGCTTTCTATGCTTTCATGTTTTCAGAATATTAAACAGCTTGTCATTTTGGTAAAAATTTCTCACAGTGTCATCAAGAATTTGTTGCACTCTCCTTTTTTTTTTTTTAATTACCAAAGTAATGGAAATTTTTGTAGATTTTTATCAAAAGGATTTTTCCTTTTTTAATTAATTTCGAACGCCTTTCTTTTATAAGGACTGAATAAATTTTATCACGATTTTGAGAAACATATATACATTTTTTCATACAAAGATACGAATCATATATTTATATTACGCTATAAATTCATCTAAAGTAGTTGGAAAACAATTTTAATTATAGCTTGCTTTAATATGCAGTCCTTTAAATTATGGTGCTCTCATACAATATGTATTTTATACATAAATATACCCAGTATATTCAGTATTGGATGTACTTTCAGTATAATGTACACTGAGTACTCTGTTATCACACGGATCTCAATTAGCTAATATTCTCTTCGGAGATATTAGAAATCAATCTGTGAAGAATCATTATCGTAAATTGAATAAACAATTCTAGGATAATTTATTGACTCTATTATGATGGTGTATAATTTAACATTTATTATAATATAATATAATGTTTTGCAAAATTGTACAAGTAACTTCACAATATTAACTTGCACAGGCAACATTTGAAAATTAATGTCCTTACATGAAGCCAGTATTGTGCAAAACGAAAATAAGAATTAACCAACTAATTATATTCCAGCTCAGTAAAAACGAAAAAGTCTTTCAAAAACTACTGCAAAATTCTATTTGTAAAAATTTTACAATTTCGTTCGCTTTAAATGTTTCCAAATCCTCTCATATTTACATTATAGATCTGTACACTCTTCAATTCGATATGTCCTAAACAGCCTTGAATTTAATTCTATTAAATCCATTAGATTGAACTATTACAGATTTATTAGAGATCCGGAATTATTACAAATGTATACACGATGAAACGTTTAGACATACATTATACATGCTCTCGACCGAGTAAAACAAGAAACGATGAATTCCATTACACATATAAAACTATTTGCAGTCTGCCAAAAATTCCAAACTAAAGTTGAAACACTTTGCCTAAAACCTGAACAAACATTTGGATATACACAACTGATCCTCAGATCTACCCAAACAACAATCAACGAACTTCATTATAAAAACAATGCGACTGCGAGTTTCGAAATCTGTGAAACATAACATACATTTAAAAAGAAACCACAATGTTCCAAAAATCCCAAACTGAAACCAAAATTCTGTCTGAAATCTAAATAAACATTTAATTTTATTTAGACAGCTATTTAAACATATACCAGTCATTCAGTATTAAACTCGTCCAAACAATGACCACTAAATTTTATCATGAATATAACGTTACTGCAAATTCTGAAACATAAATTCCTAAAAAAATCGCAGTCAGCCAAAATTTCCGAACTAAAGTTAAAACTTCCTGCTTGAAACCTGAACAAGCCTTCACAATTCAGATATCCAGCATGGATTCTGTCTGAAACCTAACCCAAACCCATCCGAACAATAGCCAACGAACTCCATTATGAACATAACCTCACTGCAGTTGCCCGGAATCCATGGAATACGCGACATTCGTCGACGAATCCATGGGGAATGGACGTTGGCCGTGAAATTCCCTAGGAGCCGGTGATCGTGACCGCTTGTCCGAAATTGCTGCGCTTGTGATCGACGGAATATGCATTCCACGCGGCAAAAAATTGCATCTTCCGTGCGAATGCGTATGCATATGCATACGTAGGCCGGATGGCACGCAGGAAACGCGGCATTGTGTGTCCACAGGCTTCGTTTCTCCACCTATTCTGCGGCAGCCAGCTTTTAATTAACTCGTTTTTGTTTGTTCGGCCGCGCATGCTGGAATTCCCGAATCGGCGTGCACGCGAAATTGCATTTTTCTTCGTCGTCATTCTTCGAGCGCCAACCTGTCGCGGCTATCCCCGGGAAATTGCACGCGGAGAGCAACGGCATTTAATCGAGCGATTGGACGTGATTATGAGTCGATATATACTTGCAGGAATTTTTATTGCGCTATGGACAAGGTGACAAGGTAAGGTTATAAAACAGTTTCGCCAGCAAATTAAATTACGTATAAGTGTTGAACGATCAACCACTTGTCCTTGATTCACAATTACGATCTAACAATAAAACGTCAATATAAATTCTTCGGCTAAATCAGAACGTATTTGTCACGTATTAGTGACTGACTGGTACGTCTGATACTAGACAAGTTGTTTAGAAGCGACATCTTGACATTTAAAAGATATTTCTTTAATTGTTATGTTGATTTGATTTAATAAATATTAGACTACATAGTTAACGTTATTAACATTTTTTAAGTATCTAGGATGATGGTGTGACCACATATTTAATTCTAAGTTAAAGGGAAAGATAATTTTGATGCGGAATTGGTTCACAGCATATTGAATTTTAAAATTACTCTTATATAAGAGGCAGGAAATGTAGGTTATGATGTTTTTAACCTTTAGCTTTCATCTTTTGCCATGATCAAATATATTTAATCGTAGATATTAATGTAAATGTAATCACGAATAAATATTTGCATTAAGTTAGAAGTCTGAAATAATTACACGTTGAATACAATTTCTATAAATACAAATAGTTATTTAGGTTTAGATTTAGACCCAATGTTTCTAAATAGATTCAATGAAAGCTTATATAGATCGCGAATTAAATTCGCGTGATCCTTCGAAGACGGATGCACCTAATAATAAACATACACACGATTCTTGCCAAGGAAATCTCGTTTGTTTAATTTTAAAGAATTTTGATGTTTCTTCGGTTGATAGTAAATTTTAATTAAAGTGACAAGAAACATCAGAATTCTTCGGAATATTTCCTGGAAAAATAGATAAATTGATTTAGTTAATGTATTGAATTCTAATATGTATTAAACATCTCTGTTATTAAAGAACAGGCATGCAATTATTCAATTTTCTATCTTTTCATTGCACTATTCTTATTGACACGCTTCTTTAGATGTGAATGCATTATGTAAAAACAGAATTGCATATATTTCACACATTCAAAATCGTGCACAGAAGTTCAATTCACTCCATGAAATCCAAGATCTTCAACAATTTCGTTTCATATTTGTGATTTTCCTGATTCTGATCAGGTTTTGATTGGTTTGCCATGTTTTGTTCCAACGTTTCGTGAACATTCCAGTGCACTTGCTCAGGATACACTTCAACATATTTTTTTCTTCGGAAAAAAATAATACTACGAAAATTACGAAAGAAGACTGATATTTGTACGTCTTCCCTGAGAAAGTCAATTGAAGCGAAGAAGCGAGACTTTGGAACAAAGCGCAACGTACTAAAAATGGGAGGAGTAACCACGAGTACCTCGCCTAATTATCATGAAACTTTAAAACCTAATACTTCGTTTCACTTTCGCTTTTCCGCTTTGACTTGTCCTCTACGCTCACTTTCCAAACACTTTCCCCAACACCCACACATAGCACATTCGAATCTCTATTTGTTCCTCTATCTCTTCGCCCCTGAGGAATCGGACTGCGCGGAGACCGGAATAATGAAGCTTTTCACGGTTCTACTATGCAGCACTTACTCGACGACAGTCCAATTTATAATAGACTGGAACAGTGGAACACGGTGTGGATTTAACTTGTAAATGTAGGCCACCTAGTGACATGTGGACCCGCGTCCGGATCACGACTGTCCGTTTCTCCTGAACGTCGTCCAAACTTTTCTTTTGGACCACCGGATGATTAACCCGCAGGCGAGGGATCGTGAATGATGGACGAAGCAGCTGCGTTCAGATTTGACATATTTATTCTTGAAACTTGTACGTATATTTACGGTAATAGATCTGATTCGCGCCGTTGAAATTAGGAGTTGTTAGAAGCAGACGGCTTGAGTCAGTTCGAAAGTGTTTGCTAGGCGCCTTCGTTTTGAAGTTTGGTGATGCATATTTGGAAAATTTGTATGATTTAAAAGTGGTGAAGATTGGGAAATTGGCGAACGATTAAGGTAATTATCGCTTAGATCGAATGATTCTTATAGTGGCTTGTAAGCGAGATTTGTTAAGATTTATGCTAATTGTGAAATGAAATAAATACGTATTTTACGGTGAAAGATTTCCTAAATCTCTATTTTATATTTATTCAATGAAATGTGTCTTCCTTTATGCCAGGGATAAGTCATAGTTTGAAGATTCTGATAAACGAAGTATATTGATTATATTTATATATTGTTATATGTATCGATATAATGGAGAATATTGATAAAAAAATGTACAAGAAAATGTTTTTAATCTTACAAAATTGCATATCATATTGTCACACGTAACTTGCATTTGTTAGTAGGTTTCGGTACTAGGATTCAAGTACAACATCCTCCGTCATTATTTTCCATTCTTATTTGCCTTATATAACTAAAACTAAAATTCTTCCAAATATTAAATTACTCTTCTGAGAGATCATTTACTTTCTGAAAAGTGGAGTGCAATATATTTTGATTCGAATTTAACTCAAAAGTTATTTAAAATAACAGGAAGAAGTGCCAAAATAATCTCGAATCTACGTTAACACCTAGATCATAAACTCAGACAAACGATCTTTAATCCTCCATTAGTATCGTTAGGTTAGAGGCGATCACAATTATATTCACTTACTTCTAATCTTAATTTGTATTTTTCATCCATCTGATAATAAATAAAACCGATAATTTATATCGTGTAAGATATAAAATACAAAATAAAATAAAATTCTACATCCTAATTTAAGTTGTCATTAATAATCTAACAGCATCAATTGAGAATTGATTATAATTAATGTTCATCACGTGCGGACAATCTTTCAGCAAAATTCGATACGCAAGCAGAGGATTTTATGTCTTTAGCATATTACTCTTCTTTTGCATCACAACAATATATTGAAAATGTATTATGCGATACACAAGGTGAAAACATAAATTTACATATTTAAATTATTTTGATCAGTAATGAGAACATAATTTGAGCCAAGTTGGAGGCCCGATATATACTATACATTTCCTTTTGCATTTTACTAACGCATTTTCTTTGATGGTTGGGCGTGAAACGCGCGTTACCCCTGTCCAATTTTCATTCATAGCCTCGATCAACATTCCCGCGTGATTGTAATCATTAGGAATTCTCCGCATCGCATGTTTATGGATCAACCCTGGCGGAGCATACGAGCAACGCATCAGAACGGACTTGTCCACACCGGTCATTCATAAGTTTATGGCGCGTGAAATGTGGCACAGGAATTTACATAGCGCGCTCACCGTTCCGCGTATCTTCTACCCGGAACTTAAATGCCGTAACCGCAACACCCTCCGTTGGCACATTGATCACTAGTTACAAACAATACCGTATAATTGTCACGGTGATCGTTGTTCGTCGAATTACACGGATTATTAGCCGATCCTTGAACACTCGAATGCGAAATCTGATCAACCGTTTTGCTTCCCGTGTGCAACAATAATATATTGTTAGAAATATTATGAAAGAAATAGGGGGAGGGAAAGCTGCATTAAAAAAATTATTTCTTCTTGATATATCTCACGATAGTAAAATTTAAATTAAAAATGCATACACAGATTGCCAATCCTTTAACACTATACAAAAGAGAAATTTTCACGATTACGAAATCACACAAAGTCGTATTTTCCATTCAATTCCAACGTATTCATTTACTTTAAACTCTTGTAACTTACAAAATAATTATTAATTTTTACAGAGATAATGAAATTTAAATTGAAAGTTCAATTACACGTCGCTAACCCCTCCGACGTATTCAAAGAAGAAAAGGAAATCATTAAGAAATTAAAACTAGATCTGAACTAAAATCAACATGTTCAACCCTACACATTTCAGCCACAAAAAAAGAATACATTCATCACCTAGTTCTAACATGTCCAATTACTTCAGATTCCCCTAGCTCACGAAAGAATCAATATATAAACAACATCGACAAACAGCATTAACCAATCCAATTGCCTGAATGCATTCATTCTATCCATCATTATAACTACTTTCTCTTCTCCGCTAACTTTTTTACCTCCCCTTCACAAATCTAATACTTGTTACGGACGGTGGAAGCAAAATGCATAGTTAAGCCATAAAATCGATCAGAAGTTAAAGCATTTTTATAGACTAATTAAAGAAATGGGATCCAAAAAATTATCTGTTTCATTTACTAGATATTATGATAAATATTCTACTTTCAATATTTTGTTAAATATATTTTTGCACATGATATGCATTTTTTTCATCTGTAAATCTCCCATAAATGCATAAAAATCCGCAATCTGATTATAATTTAATTCAACAAAAATATATCGATGTAGACTATTAGTTACAAAAACATGAAAATACAGACAAATTGCAAATACCTTTGGAAAGCAGTAACTTATTGTACCTACATGAATCAGTTGGGATAAGATCTCGCATGTTGCTCAGACCGCACAGGGTTAACGATTTATCTGACAACCGCGTTATATCGTTTGCACTATTTGTAAGTATGTCTGAAGACCCTCGGAAGGCCGGTTAAGAAAACCGACCCACCGTGTGATCAGCAACATCGTCGCTTTCCTGTATTTTTCCAAACAGCTCGTGTGACGATCCAACAAGCGCATAGGATTTACACTGTCAGATTATTATAAAACATATTCTTTTGTGTTATACCATAATTTTGACAGAAATATAGCGATATAAATATTTATTAGGGGAATATAAAAATATGTATATTTCCATTATAGATATCTATGAGAAGCAGTTAATTTGAATAATCAATTAGGATAAAATTTCGAACGCTGTTCAGGGCGCAAAGGGTTAACGTTTTATCTTGCTATATCGCTTGCACTAAGTATACTTGAAGACTCGTGGAAGGCCACTTAGGAAAACCGATCCATCGACCCCGTAACCGATCCACGACTGTGATCCAGCGATCCTCCACCTGGTAGGGCGGAACTCGCGTGCGTGTTAGCGGTAAGAAGCGTGCGGAAGAGAGCGAGAGACTCGCCTCGCGGCCGTTCCTCGTTTCTGGGGTAATTTTAGATCGGCAAGATAGCGTGGTACGCGTTACTAATACCTGTATGTGCGTACACATACATTACGATAGAAGGTGTGTGCGCGAGTGTGTTGGGTGTTGGAGAGAAGGGTACCGGAAAGAGAAAGAGAAAAACAGCAAATGGGGTGGGGAGGAATAACAGAACGTGGAGGGGTAAAAAAGGCGGCGGAGAAAATCGGGATACAGCAACGTTGAACCGTGTTTACGAAAGAGAAAACGAAACGAACGGAGAAGGGGCTAAAAATGGAAAAGGAGGGAAAATTAGTGATCCAAAGTGAGGAACAAGGCTAAGAATCGAAGCAGAAGATCAGGGTGATGATAGTGATGGGACTAAATTCGATTGCCACCGGGAGGACACCTCGTGACTATCTCCGAGACCTAGATTCGTGAGTTTAGAATGACTTGGAACGCGGTAGTTGGATGTTCTTGTGGTTCTCTTGTGGTGATTTAGTGATTGCATTTTTTTGGAGGTGAGGCGTTTTGTGGGTGTCTTAGTGGAGGGTTGGATTTCTTAATCCACCGGAAGCAAGAGATTTTTATCTGTTCCACGGTGTGATGATGTTATTATTTAGAAGATAATTGATCAAAGGAGATTTTTCCTATCTTTCACAGTGTAATAAAGTTACGAGCTACCTCGAATAAACTACTTGCGGAGAGAGAATAATTAATAACCATCGTAAAAATTGGTTGTATTTCTGATATTAGATGCAATAAAATGCGTACTTTCAGCTGCTTGTAGTTAATAAACCTAGACAATGGACGGTTATACATTTACAATGTGTCAAGTGTGAATACAGAAAAATGGACAAGCATGAATTTGTAATATCGAAGTTAAAATGCACGTTACAACATTTATCAATTAAAATACAAGCTCTACTTTTTTACGGTATTAATAAAAATATGAATATATACGTATAAGCTGTAAGGTTCATAGTTTATAGTACTATCATGACATTTTATTGGAGTCTGTCGAATGTACAAATGGATTAATCTTACTGCTATCTATAATCTTAGCGTTAAAACGATAAATACCTAATTATAAGGATACTTTTAACAAAAGAGAAGCAAAATTGTATAGAGCACAATTAAACAACTAATACGGAGACAGAAATGTGTTTTTTGGTTTCTGCAAGTTTAGGGTTGATACAATTTTAATGAAATGCAACACTTGCCCGAAGACTTTCAAACAGAGATATGTTTCAAAAACTCCAGCATTCTGATTTTTATGTCATTTATCGAGTATTGCGTTTTCTAAAGTGCCAATATCACAACTTTTGTTTTATTTGACGCTTTGCATCTGACAAAAATTTCCAAATCACGAAAACTCCACTTCAACCTCCGTGCAACCTTCTATTCTCGCCCGTGCCAAATGAAATCACCTCAAACCCATTACTACCAACAAAGACAGCGATAAATTAGCGCAAGACAAAGAAAGACCGTTAAACTGGTGCGAAAGAGAGGGAGTACTAAGAAGAACGTTCGAGAGGTGGTAGAGCCGAGCTTGGGAGCGAAACGGAGAGAGTGAGCGAACGAGCGAGAAAGAGAGAGAGGAACATAAAAAGAGCGAGAGAGAAGAGGCAAGAGGCCACGAGTCCGGGAGTGAGTGGTCTACTCGAACGCAGTTATGCCGACCGGCTCAAACCGGGTGCCGCCAAATCGAACCCCGGTTCGAATTCCGCACGGCCGTGGCCGCGAGAAGGAAACGCAAGGGAAACAGGAAGAGCAAGAAGAAACAGACGACGAAGACGGAAAAGGGGAAAAAAGACGAAGCAACGAGTTAGAAGAAGGTGGTCGAGAAAGGGTGGTGTGTCGGTGAGAGAGAAACAAGAGAAGTAAGGAACAGAGGGGCAAAAAGAGAGGTACGTCGCGTGAAGAAGCTTCCTGCCTTCCTGTGTACCGGTGTAGAAAAAACAAGGGTGGAAAAGGGAAGGGATGGCCGTGGGGGGAAAATAGGGAAGGGATAGGGACGCGTTCGACGATGGAGCGACGGGTCGAGAGATAAAAAAGCAAGCAAAAAGGCGAGCAAGAAGGTTGGATAGCGTGCTCCCGGTCGTTAGTGAGGTGCAAGTAAAAGAAGGATGAAAAAGGCATTGTTGCTTCGAGCTGGACCACTCTCGTGTTTTTTGCCTCTTCTCTTTCTTCTTCTATCGTTCGTTCCTTCTTTTTCTATCCTTATCTTCTTTGTTTCTCCTCTCTCTTTCAATTCTTTTTCCTCTCTTCCATGTCTTTCTTCGCTGTTTTTGCTCCTTTAGCGCCTCCTTTTTTTTCGAGTCGAGTGAATGTGTGTCGCGTGTGACGCTCTCGTCTTGTCGCGTACCCCGAGGAGCTTGGCATTTTTTTCACGCGCTTTGGAACTCTAAACGCGGTTAAAGGGACTGTCGTGTCTTTTAGAAGAAAAAAAGAGGAACGAAGGTTCGTGGTTTTCTATTCTTTCTTTTTTCATTGTGCGATTTAAAAGAGCGTTTGTGTGAGGAAGGAGGTTCTTAGAAAGGAATTGGATATTAAAGCGAGGAACTGCTGGTACCTTTTCGAAGGTGGAAAGCGTGGAGTAGGTTGTACCTTCGGGGTCGTGGATATTTTCTGCGGCGATGATTCAGAGACGGCCGGCGATCATATGGCTCGTATTTACGACGCGGAACGATCGAGATTCGACAGCGGGAGATTGACAAGCGGGACAGAGGGGACGACAGTGAGTGCGATGGTGTGATTTTTAACACCTCTGTGAAACGTTCATTTTATTTCTTTTTTTGTTAGGTGATTAGATTATTTTTGGACGAGTTTATGCTATATAGTGAATAGATGTGTTCAAAGCAAGCGAATGTCTGTTTAGGTATCGCATATATTTCACAGTTATATATTCTATATTTTTATAATTTCTTATTGTCAATCCTTTGTCTGGATCTGAGAGGAGAAAGTTATAATTCAGAACAATTTTTTATTTTAATCTGATATGTAATAATTTGGTATTGGTATCGAGATGCATTAAAAAGGAATAATAATACGGTGACATACAGATATCAAAATGAATAGGCATATAGGTATATAACTTTCATAGTTGCATGATGTTACGGAGAATTAATTATCTCAGTTAAAAGATGTTTGAAAAAATTCATTAATTTATGGAAATAAGTATATTTCATAGATGTTTCCAGATCAATAAGATCTCGAAAGTATTAACTTAATTATTATTGAGAAAAATATGCGAAAGTCAAAATTATACTATATGTCGTAATTAATAGAATGTATACTTTTTCTCTATTTTTTTAAACAAAAATTGTATCAATATTACAATTTACATTAATTTGTAATTTCTGATTTATTAATATATTTGTTCATTTGTATTCATTATTCTGACTTTCAATCTTTCTCTTTAAAAGGTTCTCTTTAATTCTTCGTTCAATAATACTTTTTAGTGAATCTATATTATTAAGAATAAATGTACTTTGCTTAAAAAATGTACATGTGTTTATTTAAATATTACTTTATAATATTTTAATTGTATTGATTATTGGTAAGGAATATTTGTATTAACTCATCATCGAAGAATATTTTACAAGAACCATGCAGTCACTGTACAGTATTAGCTTGCGCATATGAAATGCTTGATTTTTAACGAGTCATACTTTATTGAACCAGACGCTTCCTAAACCAGATGTTTTCATGCATATATACGGAAATTGAAAAATTTGAGTCATACATAAAATAGAAAATTCACTATTTTAAAGGAACTTTAATAATAATAAATAAAGAACATATAAAAGTTTATAAAAATTGTATACAACGAAATCAGATATATAGAACATATAATGAAGTTTAGTTTATCCTTATTGAACTCGATCTTGACATGTATCTAAAAAAAAATACGACAATACTATAATTTATACTTAAAAAGATTTTTCTACACTTTTTTACTTATTGCTACATTTATTTCGTCTGCATTTCTACTTTAGGAATCGGTGATGATTTTTTACATTTTTGGAATAAAAAACAACATAATTTCGAAGAAGTTAGGAGGAATTATCGCGGCAATCGACAAAAATTCGCGACAAGAAAAATTTATTTCTGGACTGTCCGTGTGTCAGCTGTTCGACGATTGTCAGACATCGGTCGCTGAAAATTTTCACTGTTTTCTTTCCCGCCTATTAATACTCGCCTGTTTGGATTACGAATGGTGGTTTTAGGAATGCACATACATCTTCCCTTTCATTCACGAAGAATGTATCTTCGTTTGGGAATTTATTTTCACGGTGCGAGAACTCATCGTGTTTTGTATTTTTCGTTTACCATTCTCGTTTTTGACATTACTTTATTTCTTTCTTGTAAGATATGCAAAAAAAATCTTTGATTTGTTTTAAAGGCTTCACTACTTCGTTTTGAAATTTTTGACAGAGATACTGAAAAGATACCACGTTTAGACTACGGTTATTTATTAAATAAACTAACCTTCTCTTCTTTTCCAACAAACTATATGACGAATAAGTAAAATGGAACCATTTATGTAAATTTTAACGGTACGTTTGCAATTTTTATTTCGTATCATTTAAGGTATCAGCAAAATATTTTTATGAACCGATTGATTCTTTGATAATTTTTCAGTACAATATTCGAAGTTTTGAAAAATAAAACAGTGCACTTACTTCAGTTGCGAGATAAGAAATAAGTAAAATAATGGAACTGTTTGTTTTTAAATCATTGAAATGTGTATATATTGTTTGCAAAGAAGCTACAAGTTATCCTCTTATTATCATCCTATACGTGTTAGAAATATCTATTCTACTCATATTTTCACATCGTGAGACAGAACTACTTCATAATCACAAGTACATACAACCGAGACAAATAAGCTAATCGAGTTTCTTCCCAATTACATCAAGAAACATTATAAAAAATTATTAGAATAATTCTATATAGCATTTTCTAGAATCTAGAATCTAGATGGTGCAGGTATCCTATAAATATTTTCTTGTCAAATATACTCTTCTATTACAGATTATCTTAATAAACTAAGCTGCTCCTATTAAGCTTAATTTAAACTTCCTAGAAGGGAAAGACAAGTTAACTTGATACCTGGATTTCTAATCTCTTACAATCATTTCCATTTAAATTCTACTTAGCAAGATTCAATCACTTCACTTGTCCACATTATTAACCATTAGTGTATAATTGTTAGAATGCAGATCTCTATACAATTATACATCGTTAAATCATTATCATTAAATATTACAATAATAACTGTACTGTGGATATTTTATTTATTTCTGCATAGTTCGTGCAGCTTTGAATCAAGTTCAATTTTCCATAAATGCAGGAATATCTACAGTTTCATAGTTACTTATCGCTAAATTTCGTCCAAGAATACTGTAGAATCTGCCAAATAAAAATAAGGCACACGAGAGTATTAAACTTCTCTATAAACATAAACTATTCGAAAGTAACCGGTCGTCGTAAAATGAAGAAGAAAAGCCAAAGTTGCAATTCCAAGATGGAATCATCTACCATCCTTAACGTCAACCCATAAACCTCCCTTATCTCCTACACCCTAAGAACAATAGAAGATCATTCTCGAAAAGGAAGAAACCCACTAACAAACTGGACGCGTATTTGTCAACCGTCCCGAGACTGAACTACCATCAGGGGGATGATAACCGCGTCTCGAAGCGAAAAAATAGATTTTTTTTCAGTTAACCGCGTCACTGGCCTTTATTGCCACCCCTACTGCTCTTTTATTGCGTTGCAACGGCCTCGAAATGACTTTGCAGTTTCCGGCCAGTCGAAACACGACCCTTGAAATATAGAACGACGCGGGGGTGTGCGTTACCAGGGGCCTCATTTTTCTGGTGCAATTCCGTAGCCCTCCGGTTTTTCCGTTTGTTCCACCCGCTACCGGGAAATTTCATTTTCCTTGTCAGCCATGTGAACCAAGAGAGCGAATGACACGGGACGAAGGGGGTTGGATCTCGTTGGGGTAGTTCGACGTGTGTTTTTGACAAGGCTAATTGGAGAGGTCGGACGGAGGAAGGGGATGGAAATTCCGGGTGGCAGTGAATGGGACGGACTTTGAGACAGTTTAACCGTTGTTCTCTTCTCGTTTTCCCCTTTTTCGTGCGGCGCGGTGCGGTGCTAGCTTTTCGTTTATGTTTAGGAGTCTACTTTAGGAAATTGGGTTCCGAGTTTGGGTAAAATGTTTGGAAAGATGCCTTCAACGTGCTTTCTGGTTTGCATTTTCTCAAATTTTGAATAATAGAATTTTAAGGAAGGTTTCAAGAAAGTTGGACGATTAATGAGTATAAATAGTCACATAATATTTTTAGGAATGTGAATCGTATTTTTACAAGGATACATACATTCTTCCACTAATTAAACAAAGAATAGTAAATGTAACGTACTACGTTATTTCTCTTAAAATACTATCATCACTGTAAAACAACGTGAAAAATACCAATTACTAATTAAATCACAAATTTTCAAACACCGGAACTAATCAAATTTTTAAATTTTGTGCTTTTATTTCTAACACGTAAATTTGAAAATAATCCACGTTACTAAAACTTGAAAACAAACAAAATGTTTGACTATTTTGTGCCTTGGATATCGTGGTACAAATATGCGATCATTGACACGAAGATTTCCAAAATTTGGAGATGTAGAAAATTGAAAGTAAAATTCATGAACTTAAAAATTATTTCGAATGAAATAATTAATGATATAAACAGAAATTTGTGAACAAATTGTCAAAGAAAACAGCGTGTTAGATCTCAAAACACAGAATGATGAATTTCTGTAATTCTTCTCTTGTGTATCAGAAAACGAGATATAATTTATTACTTGGGATCTGACTGGGTGGTCGACGCTCGATCTTCAGGCATTCGAACGGCGCCGCGACGCTATTTCAGCGCGAACCTACAACTCGTCAAAAAAAAGAGACTCGTTTGTGGAGGATCGATCAAGTTTTCATCGTCATGCATTTAGTAGAAACGAGAGCGAACGTTGATCGCGAGTTTTTGATGAGAGCTTTATTACATTTTCTTCTTTACACGCTAAAACACGCTAAATTTTTTTATATCCGTTGAAGAGCTTCTGACTGACAAAGTGGAACAAAATGTCGGTAAAGATAAACGTTCCATCAGATTCGAGAAGGTTACACTCTCAGAAAATAAGATTCCAGAGTGAAGATGATTTTTTCCATTAGATGAGATTTTAATTTATAGAATAAAATTTTTGCAGTGATATGCTAATATTACACAAAGTGTTAGAGAGATGAGTCTATAATTGTAAAGACTTATGATACTTGCCAACAGAAATAAGAAACTTAAGATCAAGTTTTTCGAATGAGGTGTTGTATTTTTACGTATTTATGAGCAAATTAAACACGTTTCGTGTCAAAATATAAAATACAAACAAAGAAATTAGTCTGCGAGAGATTTAACAGAAAATATTATATCGCTATAAAAGATTGCTATAAATTATTGCTAATATAGGTCAAGAATTATTGAAAGATACAAAATTTTATTTCCTATGCCCATGAAGTCTTTCGTTTGAAAACTTTTTGTTATAATTGAACTATAACACGTATTATAGGCGACTAAATTAAAAATTCCATACATATAGAGTTATTGTACCTATACACCAAGGTCCATGAATTGAAACAAATGACGTAAGGTATAGACAGATATGTCGTATTAAAGTGAGAAACACAAAGTATAAGTATGTACATGAACTTCTTTCGTTCTTTTCATGTTTAGAACCCACCTTTTAAATATCTACGACATATTTCGTAAAACCTTGTATAAAATAATTCCAAACCTTTGTTAAGTAATCAAATGCTAAAAACCTTTAAAGTTCTAAGCTTTTATTTCATCCTAGGCTTCTCAATATCCTGTATATTTTAATATTACATGTATTGAGTAAAACGTTTGAAATTTTTTCCTGTTCATTAAAAATGAAAGCTGAAACTTCCACAAATTTTAAAGTAAAAGCATTCTATATATAAACCACAAATCAATATATATACTGTGTCTTACTTACGTACAATACAGTTTACAAAAATCGTCGGCATATTTAGACGAACATTTTCTCAAATTTCCGGTGACGAAGAAAATTATAAATAGATTTAACTGAAATTAAAAAAAAACTGAAACTCGAAACAAATACGAGCACATGCTGAAATCAATCTATAAAAAGCCTTACAAATAAGTATCAAATATATTCATCTAAAAACTTCTCATCATAAAAATTCAATTTCACGCCATTAACCCTGCGTTGTGGAAATAGAAAATTAATTCGCCGTCTATTTTTCCACGTCCATCAAAGTGCAAACTTCCCAATTCCTTTCCTTTCACATTCTTACCAGTCGACCAAGTTGAATTTCCTCCTCGGAGCAACTTCTGACCGATAGGTCAAGAATCCTCCTACTCTCATTCCCAAACAGTCCACTGGGCCCATCAATTTCCTCAGTGACTCGTGAATCACGCGCATCCCCCAAAATACCATAGAATCGCCCCTCTTGCGCTTTGAAAAAATTCCACGGACCAGTTTACCCTCTCACGATGGAGTGTCCGATTTCACGTAGTTTCTTCATGGAGATAGGCTCAAGTAGGTCAGAAATATGTTCGATGTCGGTCGCCTAAATTTTGAACTCTCTTTATTTTGAAAAAGAAGAAGTAGTATCTACAAGTTCAAGTAGACTTGGACTTGAGAGAATCGAATTCTCTATGAGTATATACTTTGAGAACTGAAGAAAGTACTGCAAAATAGAATCAAATACAAGGTGTATCGAGATATATGCGTGTAAGCAGATTCTTAAGATCTACAATTGCTGGACTCGAATTTATAAGTATCGAACCTGATCCCATCGCTATTTCTTGAATTCGATAGCACGGCAAAGGGACAGAGAGTTTGATTCACGAGGCAAGTCATGGCAAGGGGTATGAGTGTACGGTAACCTGCTTTCGAGGACAGAACGATAACCTAAGTTTAAATTGGAGGGTCGGCCACTTAAGATTCAGTTCCATAAACTGGAAAGTTCAGCCCCACTTTTCACGTGGGGCAAACGGGGGAGAGAAACCGTCGAGTCACCAGCGACGCTGCAATTAGACGAGTATTTTCGATCGAATTCAATTAGCCACGGCTCGAAATCGCGAGGACGAAGTTAGTTCGCCATGTCTGGCCGTCTCGCGGGTTCAAGTCGCGGGTGAAGCCGCGTCTCTCAAGGCCAGGCGCCGTGATTTATTTTATCGCGAGAGCGGAGCCATCGGATTTTCTCAATGGAGTTCCGGATCGTAGTTACGCTTCCTGTATAGCTTTTCGAGTTTCCGTTGCGGAAATTGTTCAGCACTGCTATATATATAACGATATTGTACGCAATATTTAAAAAGTTAACGCATTAGGTTGTCCGGAAAGTGTCTTTCTTTCGTAAACGTGTTTTTTACAACAGTGTACCTTCATACAAACGTGAAACCAAGTCTGTGAAATGTCGCGGTGTTTATCTCAACAGAACAAAATGGATCGTACGTAATTCGACAAAATAATATAAAAGAAAAAACGTTGTGCGTCTATTATTTCCTCATAAAACGAAAGGAACTTTTCGGACAACCTAATAAAATTGAAACGAGACACTATGCATATCGACGAGACCTTTTCGTATTTTATTCAACCTGAAGATGTTTTTAACGTGACGTACAATTGGCTCGAACATGATCGAAAGATCGTAGCAGAGTTAAACGAATTTCCGAGCCACCCTCGATCAAGTCAAATAACTGTCTCGAAAAACCACTTTACACATTCCATCTACTTTGATTCGTCACCGAACCCAACCGAACCATCTTGAACCTCTTCAAACCACCCTAAACCACCCTATTACCAATTCTTCCAGCCATTGAAAATTCCAGCTACCCTCCTTCGATATCCCCTAAAAATCGTGCGACCGGCCACGGGTTCGGGTTGCAGCATCGGCGGTGCGCAAAGTCGGGGGCAGTGAACCGCGATGAGGATCGAAAACGCTCGTGGAGGCAAAGTAGTATCCTGTGCGGCGAGCAAAGCCAGCTGGCGTTGCGCGACCGCATGTAAATCATCCGCAACAGGATCGGCCGGCCGAAACCACGTGTACGCGCACTTCTGCGCGCACTTACGCGGAACGACGCCGATGCACATGTTAACGTGACGCGGGTAAACGTCGGCAACACGTGTCGCGCGAGTAATCCATGGCTTGTCGTTACCTCGACCGTGTCGCGAGTGCACGCTTTCCGCGTGTAGCCAACGCGACACTCACGATTCACTGGCTCGTATCTCTACGCGGAGATGATGATTTTTCGATATTCTGATGCAACGTTGACGATATTATAACGCAATGATTAAACGGAGAATTTTGAAGAACGTGCAAGAATTGCGGTGTCACTGGATAGTTGCAGAGCAACTCGTGTACAACATAATCGTGATCCGCATTTTGCTCTTGCAATAAACGATTTTGTTATTACACTGCCACTAGAAAATATGTGGACGCTTGTCTGTCTTTGGCAAAATGTAATTTAGTCACGAAGTTACAAGTAAAGGACCCAGAATGATTTTATCCTTTATTAGAGCCAACAGACGATATTATGATTGAATAAAACTTCATTTTACAGGTTAGTATAGTTAGCGTAATAAAGAAACCGACATTTGCATTTGAGGAATTCATCATTATCTGGTTATCAAGCAATAGATAAGGTAAAGAAAATTCTTTCAAATTAACTGAGAGATTGTCATGATCAATTTAAAATCTGTTAACGCTTCGACGAATTTTTTAAAATAAACTATTCATATTTGATCGAACAAAGTGCTTTTATCGGTGCATTCGATATTCGAAATATGCATTTACATATTTTTAATACAAATTTAATAGAAAAAAGCGACAGTGTACGTCGAAGTTTCGGTTACCGTAGAAATATCGTTTGCGTTAAAGGAATATAATATTATAAATGAGATTTGTATTAATCAATTTGATTCTAAAGGATTCCCAGAGATTTGAACTCTTCGAACTTTTAAATTCTTGAAATATTAGATCTTTTGAACATTTTGTATACTTTGAGTCTTCAAATTTATTGGATTCCTTAAATTCACCTTGGATTCGTTGGATTATTTTGTTTCATTTAGTATCTTTATTTCCTGGAATTTCTTGAATTTCTTGTATTCAATGGATTCTGTGAATTCTCTGGATTTTTCGATCTTTCAATAAATTCTATATTTTGGATCTTACAATTTCTTATATTCCTTGGATTCTACAGATCTTTCGATTCCTTGGATTATTTTGATTCATTCAGCTTAGTGAATTCCTCGAGATTCTCGAATTCTTTGGAAATTTAGAATGTTTCTTTTACACTTTTCATGAACAAGGAGCTACATATGCTAATTTTGGGAATTTTTAGTTTATCGAGCAACTGAATTACCATATTGGATTCTAATAATAGTCTGAACATTGAAAAAGTGGTCAAAATCGTAATGACCTTATTGAACTGAGGTAAAATTTCTAAGTCGTTTCGAACAAGGATGGTAGAAGTTATGAAGAAACTTGAAGGAAACTGGGAAGCGAAGTATTTTCTAGAAAATGATGATCGTGCAATTTCATTCTGGCAGTTCATCTGCTTTACGTTCTCGACTCTATCGAACGTAACTCATGGTCATCGAAATGCGTATCGAAAATCGCTACCGGAAATCATTAAATTGCGCCACCACCAGGTGGCCATAGCATGTTTTGCGTCTGTAAAACGCTCCTGGATCGAACTCGTGTCGAATATAATCGTGATCCAATTTTTGTTCTTACAATAAACACTTTTGTTACGTACATCGATTATCCGGCTATTTTGGAATTGAAAAAGAATATATTACAAATGGAATTAATAGTGTTATGCGATGTAATCGTTAGGAAAATTCCATTGTAAATTCGACATCGTAGTAAAAATCAAAATTAAGTAGAGTGTTGGTAGTTCTGCGTCTTGTTTAACGTAGCCAGTATTCCTGCAGTGTTCTGCGATTTTTCACTTGTGACTTCTTATTTACGAACCTAGCCGTGATTTATTACCCAGTCGGGTTAACAAACTATCTAATTTTAAAATAGATGAAAATTTGAACTTTCAATTGGAATTACAAAGATCACAATTAGATTTTGCATTTTTACAAAATGGCTAATCGTTTATTCGAAATTGAGCTTGTTTAAAATTCAAACTAATTAGAAGAATTTTTACTATTAGAGGAACATTATTCGTTAAATTTGAAAAAGTTGTTATAATTTATAATAATTTAAAAGACACTACGATTTCAAAGAATTAAAAATCTCATGCACAACAAAGTTAATTAAAGAGAATTATTCAATTTAAACAACTAAACTAAATAAATATTATTTCAAATGAAGTAAAAAAGAAAAAAAAAGATAAAGTATATCCTTTACTAATTTGCAAAGAATATTTAAAAAACGCTCATCACCTTGGAGGACTAAAATTTTTAAATGCCATATAAGGTCATTTTAGAAACATTAATTATTTAGATAAAACTAAACTACACACCTTGAATAACAAAATCCTTCAAAAATTAAAATAATTCTTTATAAATTTCGGGTTTTGTCAAAAATTTATATGTACAACTCCCGACTAAATTCATCAACGCGTTTATGAAAAATATTTACGAAGTTTACGAACAACGCAAGAAAGGACACTCCTCTTCGTTAATCCTTCTCCGTCTTCTTGAAGGAACCTCGCCCGTTGCTTTGATGAGTGTCACGCAAACGCACCTCGGCGCCTTAACGAGGTCTAAGTTTTTGCCCGACAGCGTGACAACTTTCCGAATCGAGTTGCCTGCGATTCGCTCCCGCTATTAAAATGCATCCGCGTTCAAATGAACGTGATTACGGCCACGAATATTTCGTCGGAAAAGCCGTGAAACCGTGGAACTTCGTTTCCACCCCCGCAAACTTTCCCAAGTGGAATAGGGAAAAAATATAGAAGGAAAAATGAAGAAGGTAGTTTCAAACTTCCGTTGATTGTCATTTGAAAATTTTGCCGTCTCTTTTCCCCGTAATGGACGCGCTGCTTCGTTTGATACGATATTCATTTTACGATTCGGTATTAACTGACTGCAATGTAGCGACGAAGAAAAATATTGATACAGATCTGATCATCTTGTATTAAAATTTGGTGTACATTTGTAAACAGAAGGATACGATTCTTCTCATCATCGATGTTGCTTTTTCTAAAATAGACTCATTATTGTGAATAACTGTTGGAACGAATGGAAATTTATTTGACATAATGATTCTTATATCGATTCATATTTCACCTGCTGATTATTTTTCTGTTTTTATAACTACTTGTTTCAAGATGATTCTGGCATTGGTTCTTATATCGATTTTACAAGTAACACAAATTTAACGTCTTGTGAAAAATATTTCACTGTTATGTAATTCTTGTTATCTACTTTTATCGTATATCTGCGTAATAATAATAAATTATGACATGGAAAAAGTTTTATTTTATAAAAGAATTAAATAAGTTTTATAGATTTATAAACGCGAATTAGTTTCTGTTAGATGTTGGGTAAAATTCAAACAGAAGATATGGATAATTGGTTACCTTCTAACACTGGAATATTATTTTCATGTTAGTTTTTGTTCACAGCACCTAATATAACGAACACTGAAGCCTCGAACAATTGGATAAACTTTGGTGAAGATTCTAACATAAAGTTCCATGTGCGACGCAGAGACTCTTGCAAATGTAGAAACAAAATCGTAAAGGTCAATGGTACCAATGTAGTGTATGAAAAATAGAAAGTAAGTATAAAGATAAATTACTGTTTTATTAAAATTAAAAATTACAGGAAGCTAAATTATCTTACAATTTATAATAATTCGATCTTTTCTAACAATAATTCTATTTTTGAATAACTGTTAGACAAATTTTCATAATTTCACTATTATGTGATTATTATATTAAATCAGAATGAAAAAGAAAAGGAAAGAACACTGGTAATTTGTTAATGCAAGAAGAACAGGATAAAGAAGGAAGAAAAATGAATAACAATCTATATCTGTGTATCTCTTTCGTATTTAATCCTGCGAATTGAATTTTTATATTCCAATGCTGCTTTTGTCTCAACAAACAAAAAGACTTTTAATCGAGAGTTTGACTTTCAAAAAAGAGTTTTAATTTGAAATTACAATTTGAAATAACAAGTCACGCGTACTTAATAAAAAGCTTTTGTCGTATTTACTTGAAATATTTTTTAACTATTAGGAAAATACGATCAGATCGAAAATGATGGAAAAAACGCAGCAAGGTCAATATTAAAGTAATCATTTTGAAGAATTTGATTTCTAAATTTACATTTGGATAAAATTTCTCAGAGAGGGAGTTGCTTTTTTAAGCGAGGCAATAAAAGATCGGCACGAAACGAAATTAAAAATAGAAATAACAGGAGACCGAAATATTGAGAGTTATGTTGATAAAAATAAATACTAATTGAAATTATCAACACAGGAAGATTCGTGAAAATAGGAAAACAAATTTTAATAATCAGCGACAGTAGAGTAACACCGTACCGGATCAGACACAGAGCAAACAAACATATCTACTTAAACATAGCCAGGCAAAGCATGGTTCTTTGAACAAATTAACCTCGCTTCCGCTGATGCAACAATAATCATCAGACTGCAAGGCGTTTGAAAATTCCTGTTTTTTCTTTTCTAATTACGGCATCCGAGGAAATTCAAAACAATTACAGAGGAAGTACTTCCCAGTGGATTGTTTATAAATTAATTGCGCCTGTACGTTGTCAAAGAATTTATTAGATAAACTTTGTTCTTTAATAATTTACTTCCTATCTGCCCTTATCCTTCTTTCCATCTAACTATTTCCTATTCTTCTAGACACTATTATTCTTTCATATATATTTCAGGTTAATCGTGTGATTTAGTTTTTCATTACATTTTCATTTCATTTTTTCTCTCGTGATTTTCACCATCGCAGTGTTTATTATTTTTATTCATTTTGGAAAGTTTTCTTCTTGAGCTTGAAATATTATTTTTCATACAATCTTCTAAATTTCTGTATCTTTCTGATAAATAAATTAATCTCAGTGTTTTCATAAATAATAAAATGGCTATTAAAGTAGCTTCTGTAATTAACATTTATCGTTCTATTTTGTAAAATGATTTTGATAACACCTGTTTGTTTGAACAATATTCGTATTCTGGTTCTAACTCCTGGCTCATTTTTGCTCATTCCTTTATTCTTACACGCGTGTATCTATTTGCGTCCCTTCCGTAACAGTGCCTCTTTTTTTCAAAATCTTTGACTCTTAATCCTTCTTCATTTGATCCCCTTCTCTCTTAATCCGCGTGTACGTCTCTTTGAGCTCCCCTTTTCTAGGATTCCATGCCTTAATCTCTTTAGTTCCTGACCCCCGTCTCTTTAGGTTCTCGCTCCCTTCCATAGATGAAGAACACTTCTTCTAAATCCCTCTCTTTTAATTCTTGCCTATTTAGATCCTTCTCCATACTTCTCTCTGTCTCGAGTTCTCGTATCTTTTGATCCACCTTTCTATAAGATCTCCTTTAATCTACCTTCCTATGTCTTTTGTTGACTTCTTCTCTTTTTAACCTTTAAAACCTGTTTTTACTAAAGCTCTCCTTTTTGCTTCCTATTTTTTCCGTTTTATACTCATAGTAATTGTATTTCCTTGCTCTTGGTATTTTTCATTTGTTGTAATTCTATTTTTGAGTCTGTGGTTTCTGAAGTTTCTGCAAATCGTTGTCTTAAATATTTGCAATGTTTTTTTTTTAATTTTCTTGCCATTTCTCCTTCTTCTTAGACTATTATTTTCGAGTATTCCTAATCTTCTTAAGTCTTTCTTTTACAAACTTTTTAAACTTTCTGTTCTAAATTTATTTTCATTTTCATAGTATCACATTATTCTTGACGGATATTTTTCACTTAAAGCTACGCTCTGTGCCTTATTTCTTGAATTTTTCATTTCTCATGTTCTTCATCTTTCAGATCTCTCCTCTTTAAAATCTCTTTTTTAGGCTTGCTTTCCTTTAGGTTTCTGTGACTTCATTTCACTTTCTTTTAACCTCCCTTTCTCTAGGCTTCCTCTCAACGTCCATTTTCCTCGATTCTCTTTTTTTCTCTTTGTTTGTTAAACCTCTCGCGCTTCTTCATTCAGTGTCGTTTCCTTTACGTTGCTTTGTTTCAATTACCTTCCTTTTTTCTTCCTTTCATCGTTTCAAAGTTTCTCCAACTACAATCTCTCTTTAGGATCATTTCTTCATTTCCTGGCATTTCTTTCAGTTATTCCTTTCTAATTAAGTTTCAGGAGATACATGTTTCGTTTCTACTTTTCTTTCAATATCTCAATACCTTTGTGCGCTTTTGCGATTCTTTCTTCCACGTGACTTCTTCGTTTTATACCTTATTCTTAATTTTCTATTGTCCTGAAAATTAGCCTTTCTGTTTTAACCAATTCTTGTCTTTCACGTCTCCTTTCTATTCCATTTAAAAATCTCATTGTTCTTATAATTCTCCTTTCATTGTCATTTCTACTATTCTGCCATTTCTTTTAACAAAATTATATTATAACAAAATTTCATTTTGTTTTATTTTATCTTACTGTTATAATTTATTTCTTATACTGCGATCATTTCTTTCTTTCGTGTTCATCGGTTTCCTATTTCCTAGTCATTCCCTTCTACGTTTATCATTTGTTATTTTTTCCATATTCTCTAAATTTTCATTTCTTTAGTATCGATAAATAATCAATTAATTATTCTTTTGCCTTTAAACACTTTCCTCTTCATTCTTTTTATCCTCTGCTCAACTTTTATGTATTTTCTTTCATTTCGACCACTTCTTTCATTCGCATTGCCCTACCTCTTTCTTCTCTGTTATTTCTTAATCTCTCACTTCCTTTGAAATAATTATTCCTCTAGCTTCAAATCTTTTCGTTTATTCGTTATTCTTATTTCTATTGCTATATCTTCCACGCACTAAGAACGTCTTTCTTTTTTAAACTACATACTCAGTTTCCTCATTTTCCAATCTTCCACTACTTTTCATTCATCTCTAGCCCTCGTATTATCGATTACTCGTCTATTTCTCAATCGTTTAATCATAGCAAATCCCTGCTACGTGTTTAAATCATTCCACCCGTCTAGCACTAGATAATAATATCTCTTCCTTCCAAAGCTCCTATTTTCTTACTTCCTTAATTTAATCCTCCAGTAGCTTTCATTCATAATAATCCACAATTGCTAGTATCATCAATCGCTTTTCTATCCCTTCCTTTTCCCACTTCTCTATTCATTCATCCCTTTTCTCAGTACTAACCGTATCTTTTCATTTCCTCCTTTAACACCAGCAACGTTTTTTCCTTCCAATCAACTTCTCTATTCTCCTCATTCTCAAATCTATTTTCTTCTAATCTATTCTAATCTATTTTCTTCTTCTGGTTTCTATCCCTTTTTTGTATTCCAATCTGTCCCTATCTCTCTTCTCTATCCTATCCGTTCCTCCAGCTTTGAAACTTCCCCTACGCCCTACACCCCTCTCACTGCTTCTTTCCTAAATCTCCCCCCCTTCCCATTTTGCTCTGAATCCTCCTCCACGGAAAAGTAACGCAACAGCCCACAAACGAGTGACACGACGATATGCACCTGTGCTTTCATGCTGTCTGCCTTTCGCGGCAGCCTCTCCCAGGCCTCTTGCTCTTTGATGTCACGTCGTCAGACTCCGTGTACTGTACACAGAGAGCACGGCCGCCGCCGTAGGAGGGGGAAAGAGCTATAGCCAAAAACGGTCTTCAAAGCATAGATTTATGTTCTACCTCGGCTTTCCGCCGAGAATGTTTTCCTATTCCATGTATATCTGCAGCGGGAAGCGCGAGTGCCGCGCCTTTAAGGCCGAATCGGCCCGCCGGCGAATGCTTTAATCGACCATCCCTCGGGACAGCTCGCCAGAGAACGCTTGAAACCAAGACGAAGCTGCGGTCGACCTGGATTTTCGACCTAGCAAATTTTTCAAGCTGCTTCCCTCCCATTTTCTCTTCCGTGAATAATTCATTTTCGTGCTATTTCGCTGCTTTTTTCCCTGGAAGGGCTTCAATTTCATAGCATACGAGAGCCCTTTGAACACACGCTTATTCGATTTGTCTTTAGCGGTGTTTTCCACGTCTCGGCAGTTGGTTAGCTCTTTGTGCCGGACACGATCTTCTTTTTTCGGCTTTTGCTTTTCTACTTGCTTGATTTTCGTTTCGCCGAAATGTTGTTTGCAGCGAGCTTTTTCAATCAAGTTTCTTTAACCCTTTCGCTAAGATGTCCAGCTATAATCGCTGTGCGTAAGATGCCGCGAATTGTACATATGACGAGTATTGTATCAGGTTGTCCGAAAAGTGTCTTTCTTTCGCAAACGTGTTTTTACAAGACTGCAGCTTCATATAAATGTGAAACCAAGTCTGTGAAATGTCGCGGTGTTATCAACAGAACAAAATTGGTCGTAATTCGACAAAATAATATATTAGGACATCCCATAAGTTCGTGCCGACTTTTGTGTATACATTTCATGTGTCGATTTATAAACATACGGCGATAAGGATAATGCACTTGAAAAATGGGAAGAAGTTGTACAACGAGAGGGGGATTACATTTTTCCATGAAACTGAAAGGTATGTAAACAATCTTAACATATATAACCGCTCGAAAAACGGAACGAACTTATGGGATGACCTAATAAAATAAAAAACGTTATGCGTTTATTATTTCCTCATGAAACGACAGAAACTTTTCGGACAACCTAATACATCCTCAAGCCTTTTGTTAACAATAAGATGGCGGTGACAAGAGGGCAGTGTATATGTTATCCTCTTTCTACAATGAAAAATTTGTTCACATGAAACGTCATTATCACACGCAAAAAATGATTGAAAAATCGAAATGTGTTGTCGAGTATAATCGAATGATGGGAACTGTGGAGCGAATCGCGATACCAGTGCCAGATTTGCCATGTTAGCCTATGTGTAACACCATGTTTCGAAAAATACCATTATTAAAAGCTATTAGCATCATGCAATTATATTATATCATATTATTATATTCTGTAATCTTTTTGTTTCCAAATTGTAATTAAAAATGAGTGTGTTAAGAAATTATAAATACTCTGTTTTGAGGAAACATTTTTTCTTCGAAAAACACCGTCAGAACAGCTCGGTTAGCAGTGAGGCGTAAACGCGGTCGCTGACGATTTTCTTCGCGCACTGTGCACTGTTTTGACGCGGCAGAAAAACCACCCGTAGCGAAAGGGTTAATGCTTTGAAAATGATACATATATGGCGCGATATACGAGACAGATACGAACGTGAACAATTGGATATATGCGATACAGTCGAAGACAAAAATAAGCGAACAGGTATAGGGAATAAATAGATACGATTCCACTACTTATAGTGGAATCTACTTCTTTTTATTTTCAATTGCCTCGTTTGAAATGATTTTATATATATGGAATGATGGCTGTAGCTGCGTTTAATACTCGTTATTTGATCTTTATCAAGCAGGACTTTGTTCACTCGCGAATATAAAAATGTATTCTGATCAGATATTACATTTAATTACAGGAGATTTTTTAATTATTTCGTTCCAAATAATATTTCTGCTATTTGATAATTATCTCTGCATTTGTTCGTTCATTGTTTGATGTACATTAAGAAGGTTTTTGTTTGTTCGTAAATTTCACATAAAGTAATGAGTTTCTCTTCCTATTTTGTCTTTTGAATTTATTATTAACATGACCTAATTCTCAAGCTCTAATCGTATTAAAAGAAGTAGCAACTATTGGTTGCTACTAAACGAACTTCGAAATAAATAAATAGTCGAAATATATAAGGAAGTGTATTCTACGGTAAAATATTCTATGGAAAGTCTTTAAGGTTCAATTTCTAAATTAGAATATTTTCTCAATTTGTTCTTTTAATTCTGAATTATGTATTTCGTCGTTTTTTGAAAATATCATATGAAATTGACTGTGGAATTCAGATAATACCAAACGTATACAGGATATGCGTATTATAAACAAATAATTTTCGAATTTAATTTCAATATTTCACTGATTTTGCCACATGTTCCAACTAATTGCATTCAACGGTTTATTTAGGCAAGAATTACAATTTTGATTATCCGAGCACTTTATTCGATTCCAGTGTTGAAGCTGATTAGCCGATTGCAAGTTATTTAGTTGCGTTTCGGTTGTTTCTCGTGCTCAACGCGCCGTGAAATAAACTGTTTAAATCGAAACGAGTTCTCACGCGTGTTACCACAATAATCCTGTACAATTATTTACTTACAATTAATCATCGTTAGAAACCTTGAATTATATATTTCAAATCCGATTACTAATTTATCGTATTTAAGAAACAAATTTTTTAACTTCGAAGAGATTAAAGTATCAAATAGGAAACATTGAAATTTCAAAATTTCTTTCAAACGTGTTTTAAATTTATTACGTACGAAATGTGTAGGTAAGTTAGTCTGAATTGAATTTTTAAAAATCTATACAACATTAATAATTTTAATAAGTAACATTAGTATTTTATTTTTCAGAGAAATGATTCAGTCGTCAAAGGAATCTATCCAAACTGGATTTAGAAGATAACTCGAAGGATTTAATTTAACTCGGATATATCTGTAGACTTTCCGAAGATCAATTTGAAGAATCTTGAATACAGAAGATATTTTTTAAAACCATTGGAATCACAACAGCGTTGCAACTACCCGTTGAATCATTTTCTAGCAACAAAAACGAAAGGAAGACGGAATGAACCTTATAATTAGGTTCAAATACTCGAATATTCTCAACAAGTATCGATATCATGGAAAAGAAATTTGATATTGAAAATCTTCAACGTTTCAACGACTAACTATGTGAGAAAACCAACCTAGCGATCTCAAATACCAAATCGAACAATGCGATCTAATGTCCAACAGGAATTTTCTTTAAAATCCTCTCTGAAAAGGTAACAGAAAGAGACGAAGGAAGCAGCAAATGTTTTCAAAGTTCACTGGAAACGGTTGGTCCCAAGTCCCATGGAAAACCAGCTTCGACCCTTGACAGCAACTTGTGGGGGTAGAAAAAATTCGTACGCGATAAATTCGGATCAGCGACGCGAATAAATCCCGGCGAATCGAAGCGAGAGGAAACCGGAAGCGGCGGAACATCTAGGATAAAATGCCGGAGGACGCGCGAATAAATTGAAAGAAATACACAAGGACAAAAGCGGCGTGCAAGAGGAGAGGGGGGCTGGGGCGCTCGAAAACGCTGATAAACGCTTGAATAATGGGCAGGCAAATTGCGCCGGAGGAACAACGCGTGATAAACGAACGGATGATGCAAATTCTTTCGGGTTTGGCGCGGACGCGCGGCAACTCGATGGAAAGCATGCCGTTTCCGATGAAAAGGGCCTTGTCTTACGATCGAGCTGGTCGCACGACGCTTCGATCCAACTTGCAATTTTTCTGGAATTTCTACGCCCATTTTTATGGACGTTGATTCTTGAGAACGAGGGCGTAGGTTGGATGGAATTTTCTTATTCCGGTTCATGGTTTGCAGGCCAGAGGAAGTGAAAGGTGTATGTGAAGTTGAAAATCGAATGATAGAGGAGTGGCAGGAGAGAGAGAGAGAGAGAGAGAGAGAGAGAGAGAGAGAGAGAGAGTATAATACGCGTGAGAAATTTCAGAAGCGGGATAGAATTTGGGCCGAATTTAAGAGCGTGAGGTTGGTTCTAGAAAAGAGAAGAAAAAGCCTGATATGATCGAAGCGAAGATTCTGAGACCAATATTTCTGAAAAATCTGAGAAAATATGAAATCTTGAGAGATTTAGAAAAGGGAAAGTGAAAGGAACTGGCTTGAGAGAAGTTTAAGTGAGAAATTAAACAATAATTATTTAACTTGATTATTTAACTCGATGGAATTCGAACAGAGCGAAATTAATAAGTCCTGGAATTACTGACATGCAATTATTTAAGAATGTAGAAAAAGCAGGAATAAAATTTAAGACAATTTCCAAGATACAAAGTAATTACAGACATCTAAAATACAATACAAAATCGATATTAATTATATTGGTAACAGTGAAATGAGATGCAAGGCATCTAAGGTAGGAAGAAAATTAATAGAGAGGGAAATTAAAAGACGTGAAAGTTAATATCCCAAAAAGATTAGGGAAAGAACGATTGGAGATAGTTGGAAGGAAGAAAAATTTCGAGAGAAGCCCATAAAGAAGAAAATCTGAGGGAAGTTCAGCGCCACAAATCCAATTTAAAAGCTTCACGTAAGATTAAACGCCACTTGAACACGCCGCTTCTCTCTCTCTCAAGACTTTAAACTCGCTTCTTAATGGCGCAATATGTTTTAACGCGTCCACGGGCATCAAGTGAAAGTACAAACTGCATGAAATGGCTCACAGCTGATCGTAAAGCTACAAGAAGACACAAGTAAAAATCAACCAACGGAACGTCCCTCCTTGTTCCCCATAAAACATACATTTTTGCTTATTAGCATTCACTCGAAAATAACTGCATCGAGGACAGTGAGTTTAATCCTAAAGAAGTTTAAGTTTAAAGAAAAAAAGGACATCTTACGAGTTTTTAATCGGTAGACTAAGGAACATTTAGACGAAGTGAATTTCTTCTTCTCTTATATTTCGCTTCTTTTTTAATTTATTGTGACTGTGACATTATCGAATTAATGAAATGATGGCGGGTACTGGTGTCAGAGTTGGTGGCGCTGGGATGCTGAGAGCCAGGCGGAGAGACTGCAGCGTAAAACCAAACAGGAAGCTCGACCGGAAATCCTCGCGAGGGATGATTTATGAGAACGAAGAGCTGAGGCTGAGGACTATTCATATTAACGCTGAAGTAGAGCAAGGTAAAGAGTTTATGATATTACCGGATTACTATGTTAGCATAGTCGGAATTACTGTTCTGGGCTGTTCCTGCTCAGCAATTCTGTACCACACGTTTATAATGCATATAGCGGAATTGAAAAAGTTCCCGGAAAAAGATCCAATGAGACAAAACTGCATCGGATGTCTCAGTTCTAGTTGTTTAATATTAGCGAATAATACGTAATTACGTAATCAGCTTTAGTATTACCTAGTTTGAATTTATCATTTTAATGACTTTTAATCAACTTTTCTCTTTGTCTATTTATGAAAGAAATACAATGGTAATTGAACTATTTGACTAAAACAAGTGCTCAGTACATACGTGTTCGTCATGGATCATAGAGATCCTTCTTTTCAGAAAATTTTTCAATTATTATTTACGGGGAATATTAGATAAAAGATGGGATATCAGACAAAAAAAAAAACACTAATAAAAATATTAAAGCATAGAGAAGAATAAAAGAAGAGAAGAATAAAAAGCATTCGGCAATAATTGGATATTAGATAAAGTGAAGGGTGTTCAGACAAAAGCATAGAAAAACTGTTTTAAGCTGCTTTACTTCATGTCTTACCGAAAGTTTTGCTATATTCTCAAAATAAAAGAAACGACTATGAAACAGAGATAATACTATATCATATTTTACAATGTTTTGGAAAAGGTTATATACCTAAAGTTATGTAGTTAAGATATGAAAAATCAAAAATAATGTTTCATTACGAAAAAGATAAAACAAAGAACAAGAGGAATAAAAATGATATTTCTGAAAGAGGAGATAGTTTTTACTAGATTGCTAGGGAGTTTCGTAAATTAAACGTGGCGGGTCTGACTGGTTGTTTTATGCTACAAATAGACACACCATCGTCGAATCCGGTGCGAACTATTTTCGAAACTTAGCCAAACGCGCCAACTTCGTGTCCGGCCGGCAGCTGTCGCAGTTCCAGTCACTCGACCTCTCGAATTTTCCAACATATTTTCATAATTATTCGTGATAAATCTTGCAAAATCTCCAACCTATACTACCTCTAACGTACAGTATAAATTGATATTTGTATAAGGCAAAATAAAAATAAAATACTAGAAAGAGTATTGTGCTAAAAATTCGAAGATGGAAAATCGAATTTTTCTTCATCTTCGAATCGCGAAAGAAATTTTGTTGAATTTCATCATCGTGAAGAAGAACGACGACAAGTGAATAAATGTAAAATAGTGATTTAATGGATCTCGCTACTATTTTAAACCAATGACTGAATGATTCCGATGATGGTGAGTGTACTAATTGTTTTTATTTCTCGTGGAATTTTCTGAAGCAGTCAAATATAGAAGAATAATACCTTTGGCAGCGATGCGGATAGAAATTTATGATATAGATTTGGTTTATCTACCAGTTTTCCGGAGAACAAACGTGCATTATGTATTATCTAAACATTTTAGGTCAAAATATATTGGTAACCAGGCTGATTATATAAGCAGAGATAATGGTGTTTGTGGCATGAGAAAAATATTCGAGTCATAAGGAAGATTTAGATGCTACGTGTTACGTGTTCTAGGGCGCTATAAAACTTTTTGGAAAATTTGTCAGTGTGATAGTAATGAAAACATGATGGTCTTTTTAAATTTATTATGCCCTAAATTCTAAATAGCTCGTAAATTCTGACTATTTAAAACTACAATAAAAACGAATATCTATAATCATTATTTTAAAAATTCCTTTGAATATTAAAGAGATAAAGTTGTTTGTTGTATAAAAACATGTTTTATTTAGGAAAAAGGTGAAACTGATAAAGTTACTATGACCCTAGTATTACGTCCAAAGGAAAATATAAACAAACTAAGTGCAGGCTTCGCCTAATGAAAATATAACAAAAGACCTTTGAAAAATTGCATAACAAAGAATACCAAAATCATAATACTATTGGGTTGGCAACTAAGTGATTGCGGATTTTGTCATTAGATGGTATAATATTAGAAAATGAAATACAAAGTCAAATACAAAGTAACGATGTTCTCTAAATGTTTAATTGCAAATGTTATAAATCGAAGGAGTAAAGGTGTACTGTAGGAAGAAAGTAGCGGGGGATGGAAGATAACTAATTTCTGAACAAATACAACATAACGATGAAACGTTTAGAACGTGTCGAATATTTTCATGCCGGCGAAGAATTGCGAAAAGCCGGCTATTTTCTCAAAATTTGTTTATCCATCGAGCCAAGAAAAGCTTTGTTTTGGCAGCAATGCCCGCCCACGGCAAACGCTTGTTCTACCGAAGCTCTAGAAATCCAGATGTCGTTTCTATACCGATTCTTGAAGAGCGTCGTTCATATGAGCGGGAGAAAATGTATCTTCAAAATTAAACACAGTTATTAAACACCATGAAATGTCCATGTCGAACAATCTTCATTACATTATTAGAAAACTCGATAAGAAAGTAAGCATGAATTTGGAAATATTTTCTAAAGCTTTTTTATTTGTAGAACTTTCTTTTCATACTCACGTCTAAGTGTCTAAAGAAACTCTTGAACATGATAAGTTTTGGAAGAATTTTGAAATGTTACGTACACACAAGTTTATCTTCTTTTATTTAAAATATTTGTTATTCTTCCATATAATATTACTCTAATTCTATTCTAATGTTTTATATATTCTAACAGTTATATATATATTAAAAATAGAAATAATATGGTGCGTCTTAAACGTTAATGAACCATCATTGGTTACCTATACAATAGAATAAAAACATTTTGGTAAGGTTTCAACGTTGTTGAAAGCTGAGTTTGTAATAATGAATCAGAATTGTAAATTGGCGAAGTGGATTCAGGCCTCGAACTTTATTATCCTTTACGTTTCCTGAGAAACTGTTATTGAAATTTGTTTCACCTTTTCATATCTTAACTCGATCGTTTAACCTAGTCTTCTGCTTTTCCTAGTAAATTGATAGCTTTCCAATTCTGATAAACTCCTACTACGTACAATCAATAGGAAGTGAATATTTCGCGCAAAAATTTCTCATTACAAATATTGAAATCTCATTTTCCGATGTATCTCAGTTTACTTCAACATTCTTATTTCTGTCAAATTATAAATCACGTTACCTGTTAAGAAACACGAATGAGGGTAGTTCTAATTCTTTATACAAATTATGAATATAGAGAAATTTCATATAAATATATCATAATTATTGATTATGATTCCGTTAAGAGTGATAATATGCAAAGTACAATTTTATAAATACCGACAAATATAAATGGAACAGATAATGCTTGCTCATAGATCCTACGGAATCGAAATAGGAGGAACAAATTTTCCAAATCAATTTCTTCCAAAACAAGATTTTATTTCTTAACAATAAAGTTAATATAAAAATATTTTGTAAAATATTTCCAATTAATTTTATTGCTACTATAACACAGTGATCTAGACATGCTCATTAAAAATGTAATTAATATCGATGCAATAACAAACTTTCTTCGAAAACAAAAATTGGTTTAAAAAAAATATCGCTTTATATATATTTGCAAATTATTTTCTGCGTTACTATAGCACAGCGATTGAATCAATCTCTCAGAAAATAAAAGTTCATCTAAAAATACTTCCTAATATAGTAATTCTCTGTAATCTCTATAGCAAACCTCTGACAAAGTTATCTACGTATTAGGTCGTCCGAAAAGTTTCTTTCGTTTTATAAGGAATTAATGGATGCACAACATTTTCCGTTTTATATTATTTTATCAAATTACGTATGATCCATTTTGTTCTATCAAAATAAAGATCACAACGTTCGACAGATAAGATTTCATGTTTGTATAAAAATGCATCGTTGTAAAAGACGGGTCTGTAAAAGAAAGACACTTCTCGGACAACCTAATACAATTTCATCAAGATCCTCTCACCAAATAAATTCAATCAGACTTGAAACATTTGAAAAAATTATTTGATTCGAACCGAATCTCTATTGATCACTATTCCCCATAATTTCCACGCCTCTTGGTCATGGTGCTCATACTATTTCTACCTGTACGGATCTCAGAATTTCATGGGGGGCTTGTAAACTCGACAAGCGAGAGCTATACAGCCCCTTGCGTCACGCTGGATTATTTTCAGGCGTTTTTAAAACGCTTGACAGATTACATTGCAGCGTGAAGGAAACGTGCCGCGTCCTAATCAACGATTCGTCATCCTAGAGGCCGCGTATTTTCTTTCATGCGTGTGTTTTTTGCCTAGGGGGAAAAGGCCTGTGTTGCGTCACGGTAGCTGTATCACGTTGGATGAAATCTGAGACACCGAAAAATTTATTTCTCTGTCAGTTGGTGGTTGCCACGAGATGGGTGAACTGCTAAGACGTCGGGGTTGAAATTGAATAGGAATGTTTAAAGTTAAAGCAACGCTAGGAAGACTTGGACAGGCTATTTTAAACAATACCTTTAAAAATCGATAAAAGCTATTATTTTTAGTATTAGGTAAAATAGGAGAACTTGATGAACATGTAGAGTAACTGTTGTATTTTTGTTTAAATCACAACACGCGTTTCGAACGTTTGGAAGGTAATTAAAAAGAGCGAATTACGCTATTTTAAAGTATATTCTAGGCAATCATCAAAAGTTATAATTTTTACTAACAGGTATCGTTGAAGAACTTGGTGGAAAAATAATACAAGTGTAGTTGTTTCTCATATGGCATGATTTGTATGTAGTATCATTTGTATGACATATTTCTATGTAGAAAAGGATACAGATTTCCAAAATCAAACGAAATGAAACGTTCGTTTAAAACGAATGTTTGAGAGTAATTGTTCTATGTACGGAGACTACTTAGGCTAATTATCTTAAAAAATGCAAAGAAGCGTAATCGAAGAACCCAGTAGAAACGCGGTGTGAACGCATCTTTTAAAAGAAAAATAGTGGGCATATGTTTTTTTGTGATAATGATGACATCTAACGTTTTAATGTTTGATATAAAAAAAAAATGATATATAAAAAATGAAATGTTTCTATAAAACACAAACTTTATTTATTGTCCTTGTAATTGAAATATTTTCTCACTTGTATCAGTTTTCCTCTGACCTCTTCAGCTACTCTCGAGATTCTGTGTTTAAAAGACGAGTGTCTGTTTTGTGTTTTGTTTAAAATAACAGCAGATTGTACTTTCACGATTATTTTTGAGGCATGGCAAGAGCATGTTTAAAAAAAAACACTAAAAAAAAGGAAAGTCTGGTTTTCTTAACGATGAGCTATTTTTGCAGCGATTAATTTAACTTGTAGTTATCGTGAGAATCGAGATATAGGAAAATAGTTTTTTAAGATCTTCTTATACAAAGATCGATGATGCTTGACACGCAATTTAAGAACACTTTTTCGAAGAACTTATCATCACTAAAATATAGGAATTAGCGGAAAGATATATCTAAGCAAATGATCGAAGATTATCGGAAATCTCTTTCCTGGAAAATTTCAATTTAATTTTATCCAAACAATAAAAGTTTCTTCGTTAACGTCATAAAATTTCCGCACGTCGTCATCAAACATTAATTTACATTTTAAAATGCTCTTAATGTCGCTCTCAAAAACCTTATCAATCATCGACAACAAAAAATATACACGAGAAATTTGTCATTTTTAACAAAAACATACAAGCGATGAAAAAGAGAGAAAGAAGAAACTTGGAGAAAATTTCTTCGGAAGAAAAATCATCGACGTCATAAGGAGAAATTCGTCAGAGGGCGACATTTTCCCAAAGGCCAGCCTCTAAGAACTATTCCAAGTCTAGGAAACTATTCTCTTACTACTTGGAAATTTTGAGAAACAAATTTCAAGTGGCTAAAACCACCAAGAAACCACCGAAACCACCCCAAAGAAGATGCTCAAAGTGGAGATATCCTACGAAAGCTGAACATGGACAGCGTTCTTGTCGCCACGTGACGACAGAATCTTGGTGGAAGCTCGTCTTGGCCAGTAGCTATTACAAAAGATTTAAATAGTCGCGCGCGCGACGGAGAAAGAAGGAGAGGGCTAACGGGCTTCAACAGCCATCCGCGAACTAGTTTTATCCGGAGGCTCAAAACGACAGGCATGTCTGCCTCTTTTCATCGAGACTTTCCATTTTTTCTCTGACGTGTGCCAACAGATACGTTGATTTTTCACATCAATATATCGTGCCGTTTTATTCGAAAGTTCAATTTCCAGAGGATAGTTTGGCGAATGGATCGAGTTTTAGCCAAGATTTTGTATATCGAAGCTTACGTGCGCTGTTACCAAGTTACAGAGACATTTTGGCGAGAGTTAAAAACATTTGGACGAGGATTCAAGGAATTTTTGTTAATCGTTCATGAAAATTGGACGATTGTTTCCACAACGTAATTGAAAATTGAAAATCGATCAGAGAGATTAGTTAGCAGTGAAGATTGTATCGATCGAACGTTGCTTTAATCGTGCTGATATAGTTTGCCAGTAGAAAGAAATGGAGAAATACTTCAACGAAAAAGAGAAATTAAACAGTGACTTACAGTTAATTATTGAAAGACGCGAATTGACTGCCAGTGAAAATTTCGTGGTGATGTGTTAATGCGTTAAGACGATGCATTTGTGAAGTTTAAGATGAATCGGAGAAATATTTTTGTGAGACGGTGATAGTGGTGATTACACTTAATCTTTGTGAACGTTACATTTCCTCTATTTACTCTGTTTATCGTCTTCTTGCGAGAGATTTATATCTCTGTTGCATTTATTTTTTAACATAAAATTGATTTACTATACAGTATATTATACATAATTTTTTGATCGATAATCGGTAGAAAATTGATCGTTTCCTTGCTTAGAGTGACTCGCTGATTTGGAAATATTTTTTCCTTTTTTTATTTTTATTTTCTTTTGAAATTTGCTTAGTACACACAGAACGCAATGTAGATGAAAATAGTAATAGATGATATACACGGCTATTTTTGGGAAATTTGTATATAATCTATATTCTGTTTGAAAGTAAAGCTGCCTGAAACGATACTTAATATCATTCAAACAAGATTCATGTGTTTTTCGAAACATTTACACTACCGGATGCAAGATTTTACTTCTGCTAAAATAATCTCGTGTAACAGCGTGTAAACACGTGATGTGATCTAATGTGATCCGAGAAATGATGTTTGGAAAGATACATATACTGATTGACGGAAATATTTCGAATCTTTCTTAGGATTATATAAGTTAAAAAGTTCTTAGTAGATTTTCCAAACCTCTTTCATAAATAATAATACGAAAAATCGTTCGTCTCTGTTGAAAGAACGAAGTTACAAGCTTTTAAACGTATAAATATTTGATATGCATATTAATAGATTTTCTTCTGTTATTCAATTTTTATATTATTTATTTTTTCGTCGTTCATTGAATATTATCGTCGTTTTGCTAAAAGTTCGAAGTTTCTTACGTTAATTAATAGTAGGACTTGGCACAATTTCTCAGAAATGTTCTATCCGAGGAAATCATAGCTCGAATATTCTAAGGATTAAGCGGTCAAAGAAGTCAAACAAGAACGATAAATAAAAAGATTGGGTAGCTATTAAAAGCAATAAACACAAAAGAAAATTAATTCCATTGAAGAAGGAGAATAACAAAATTCGAAGCAAACATACGATAACTATTAAAAGTAATACAGAAAATACTGTAGGTAAGAGAAAGAAGAGCAACAAGTCAAAGCAATATATTACGATAATTACTGGAAACAACGAAGAAAATAAATCAAAACTATCGGGGAAACGGAACAATAACAAAAGTGAAGCCAAAAATAGGATGACTATTAAGACTAATAGAGAAGATTAAACTACGAGAATCAGAAAGAAGAAGCAGATCTTATGGATCATCAGCCGCAAGAAAAATTCAATTTCCAAGTAACTCTATCATCGCTCCGTAACTCCGTAAGAAAAGATGCAGACAATCATCCGGAGGAAATAAAGAAAGGAAAAAAGAGCAGGAAAAAGTGAAAAGAAGAGGAGGTGTAACATCAAAGAACACGATCGGGGGATTTAGAACAAGGACGACGAGCGTCAGAAGATAGCTCTGTTTCGACGTCGTATACGAGATGAATGGGTTGCACGTTGATCGAGATCCATCAGAGCGAACTTGCCAACTTCTTCGCGACGAGGAAAACTGACTTCGCGCGTTCTCCTCCCGAAATCAATGGTCGCGACGACGTCCTTCTTCTGGTTGTTTCGCACGCCTCGTCGAAGGGAGTTTATTTGTTGACGAAACGTTGCCTCGATTATTTAATGACTCTTCGAGAGGATAATTTGGAGGCGTTGGAATCGACGTATCTGTCGAGCGTAAATCAACGCTCGTAAATCACTATAATTCGCCTGGTGGCCCTGGCGAATCGTTCGAACGAACGTGAAATTTGGAATGGAGAGATGGGCAAAGAGACACAATGCACAGAAGAGAAAGGGGAAGAAACAAAGGCGAAGAAAAAGGGAGTACGTGATATCTTTCTTTCGTTTTATATTGTGCGAGGATAATCGTACAGCGTAATGGTTTTCGCGTTGAAAGTAGTGCTATTGCTGTAATAGAAACGGTGGTAGTAGTATCATAAAGAGTTTCTATAATGAAGTTGCTATTGGAATTGAATTGATGTAGAAGGGAATTTTTCTTTGTGGAAGAAAGTACGAGCAGATATTCTTTTATTTGACTTTTCTTTATTATTTCACTGAGAATTTTTTAATAGATAAAAATAGTATTTGTCTTGATAGACGTGGAAGGTGTGCGTTCCTTTACTTCGTATTTCTTCGTTTATTTTGTATTTCTTCAAAGTAAATACAGTACAAGCTAAATTTTAAATTAAAAGAAAAGGCAAGACGATCTTCTTGAGTTCAGAAAAGTAATCGTTATAGATGTTTCTGATCCTCTCTGTTCGATAGTACTTCGTAATTACATATACGTATGTAAGTAGCTACACTTGAATCAACTCTTCAAGTGTTTCAGATCTTCTTCAAGCATCGGTCTATATTGTATAATTCGTTCTATCGTCAGCTTTCACAAACCTTTCATCAATTAAATATCATACCTAATTAATTTGTTACGCATTCAATCGCATTCCTAATCATATTTACGGATCCAGTTTCCTTAATTAGGTGGCAAGCAATCGCAAACACGTACTTCCAATTAACCTTCTGATAACGTCAACGTGCTCTTATCGATCTGTATGCTTTGTTTCTCTGAATATTTGCCACGGTACCTTACAAACTATCATTCTTCTACTATCAATTAATAAAATTTTCAATATACACAATTAGAATTGAATTTTTGGCAAAAAAAATATTTCTCTTTCCTATTGAAATATTTTTTCATGATAGTGATAATTCTTCGCATTAAATTTCTAGAAATACGTAGCGAAGTTTTTAGTATTTACTGCAAGACCAAGTTTCAACCAAATGAAATAAACATTTGCATCGTGACTCCACATCTCAGCTTCAGACTGAGCTTGAAACTTCAAACCACACTTTCCAGTAGATTTTAGTCTGCCGTAATTCCCATCCTCCCTAAGTATTTACACCTATACACACACACATCCATAAACTCACGTTGTATCCTTCGCCTTATCTTTCGTTTCTATTAAAAATATTCCACGAACATTCCTTTCAATGTTATTAACCATCGCGAATTTCCACCGATAATCTCAAGGCCGAGCATTTCCTCGAAATGCCAAATGACTTGGCGCGATGCACAACTAAAATGGTCGAAATTAAATTTTACTATTCCCGGGGTTTCCTCTTCTCGAGCTCTGTGCCGCGTTTATCCACAGCGAAAGGGGCCGTGCGCTCATTTCGCCCGCGGCCCAAGTGGCGAAGAAAAAAAGCCGAGAAAAATAGGAGGCGCAACGCGGAAAACCGTCTGAACTAATTCGGAAAAACCGGCGAGGATACGCTTGAAACTGCAAGGAACCAAAGCTTTCATGCTCGCTCTAACGGCGTCTCGCCTCGCAAAGACGCTTTATGGAAAAAGTTTTTAATATTCTCTCCTTCCATCCCTCGGATCTCTTTTCTTTTCTTTTTTTTTTTTTGTTCCACTCTTTACCCTGTTACGTTGCTGGTGAACGGAAGAAGAAGAAGAAAAGAATGATGGAAGGAAAGAGGAAATGGAAGAAACGAAGACAGGATAATGACCACTGGGCACAGGTGGATATGATTCTTACTGATAGAATCCACGTACACCTTGCGCCTTATTTTCTAGTCTTCTATCTACCGATGAAAGAGAGGTATCAGTCGGTCGTAAGCAGAAAAGAAATTTTCCGCCGGGAGAATGAAGAGTACAATCGAGAAAAGGAATTGGGGAGAAGAAGGGGATGAGAGAGTTTGTCAGCTCACCGGAATCATCGTTTGTTCCTCGATATTAAACTCGGCCATGCAGATTTTTACAACCCCTTTCACACGCTCTGGGATTCTTCCGCGTTGATGGATGTTTCGTGGATCCGTTTGTCTCGCTTCCTTTCCCACCGTACTTTGAATGCTATGCTCCAGTGTTTGGATAGGCCGCCGTAAATTTGATATTTTTTTTTTTTTTTTTTTTTTTTTTTTTTTGAGAAAGGAAACTCTTTGTTCTGTGTAATTCGGATATTCATAATGATCATCTTTTGGATTGTAAAAGTTATTCGTTTGTACAGTTTCGGGATAGAAAACGTTGTTTACTGAAACAGATGGTTGTAGTTGTATTAAATTTAGGGTCGGGTGAAGATTTAACTATAACAGTCTTTTGTTATAATTAAATAAATAGAAAATTGTAATCGATTTTTGGGGGCAGAAGCTACTTTGTTATTGCGTTTCAACAACATCCAAACATAACTGTAAAATCTTTCTGTAGTAACGACAGACGAGAGAATTCCACGAGCGAGTCACGTTGTAATTATATTAGAGTTTTAACGTAATTATCTGCAGTAATTAACGTTATTGTAACTTATTAAGCGTAAGTACCAATAGCAGCTTCCGCTGCGCTCTAGTTTCGCCTGCATTAAGGAAAATTTATTTCAGTTTAAGGAAAGAATTGCGCGATCCCCTTGAAAGCTGGATGAAGTTCTCTTTTCGAAAAAAACGCGCGGCTGAACTTTAATTTATCTGCCAATTTATTTCGAAGCAATTATTTAAATGAAATTAAAAATCTTCTTGTCTGCAAAAATCTAAAAAGCTTCTTGTTTGAGGAAAATGTTAGGACTCTTAAACTCTAGATAGACATTTCTATAATTAATTAAAGATTTTTAATTTAACTAATGTTCCTTCCTTCCTTCTTTTTGAGATAAGCAGACATATAACAATTTTTAAAAGAACAATATTTAATTTGCAGCATCAAGATTTACAACAATTATTCTTAGTATCTTTTTTACTTAGTACTTTTCTTAGCTTTTTCTCTTGTGTTAAGTAAAAGTTTCAAATTTAAATCAATCTATTTTTTTCTCTTTAGGTAGAACTCTGAAACTTTAGGAAAAATATTTCTCAAACTTAAAAAGTTATTACATACATGGGAAATAAATGATCGATTAAAACTATAGTGGCAATTGTTAATTACTCTTAATTACTTTTATATCACGGCGCAGTTTTATTCATATTTACTTTTAAATAAATTCTTCACTTAATAAAAGCATTATCCAATATGAACAATGGTGCTCGTTTTTGTAAATCATCTTTGTTCAGTCTAGAAAAACTAGTTGAAATGAAATACGAAGTTTCTCCACCTTTAGAAAATCGTTCGTTTATTCCCAGCTAATCTTTTACTCAACATATCTACGAATATAAATTCTGACCTGGACTCGACACTGTCACAGTTTACCGAATTATTAATCTTCCTAACCTAGAAACTATCTCAATAAAATGAATTTCCTTCGCTACTTCTTTCCCTTTAAAAACACGAACAATACGTTTCTTTTAATATTCTCACACTTGACGTTGCACGTGAGCAACACTGCGCTTCAACAAGTTATTAACCAAACGTCAAATGTATTTTTTCGCGATAAAAATTATTTCAATTTTGCCGTATTACATCAATTTTATAAAAATGTGAGAAAAAATCCCACATTATAAAAAGATATCTTATCACAAGAAGAACAAATTTTTCTGCTAAACAATCTACAAGCCCGTGTTTCAAACTGAAGCACTCAAAACACAGCTTAGAGAAGAACAACAGCGGAATGTTTTAATAATGGTAACAAAAGAGGTCGTGAAAAGCGTAGAAAAAAATTCCAGCGCAGGCACAGAGCAAATCCCGGTGTCGGAACATTCATATTCGCTGTTGAGCGACGCCAAGCCGGTGCATCCTCGTTGCGAAAGCACGTGACTGCACCAGCAAAATTAGCATACGCGGCGAATGCGATCCGGCGCCGAGATCGTCAGAAAACTCGAGTTGACAACGCGACAATGAACCGTTCCCGAGAAGAAAAGCAAATCGTGATAAAACAAGTTGCAAACGTGCGCGATCCATGAGGAACCTTGTTTTCTTTTCGATCTATGACCGGTGGTACGTTGTTTGAACACGACTGATGCAAGACAGTGAGTAGAGTTTATGAATCTATCGATTGTTCGAGGAAAAAGTGACAAATCTATCGCTCTTCGTGCAAAAGTTCGAGTATATTTTAGTTTAGAAGAGTTTGAGGTGGATATTCTCTGTTAGTGACGCATATGCTGCGTCGATTATGCTCAGTTATTTAAGCAATGCTGTTGACATAATCGTTGGATTGTACTTTCTTTGAGCTTTAATACAATATGGTTTAAAAGACAATATGTTTGAAGAAAAATTGTTGCTTAAAATATGTATAATAGATAGACGTAGTAAATAGCAATGAATATGTTAATAGTAGTGCGAATTATCGCAAGAGTTTTCTGATACTTTACGGTTCTAAGTTGACGAAAAGTGTATTTTTGTTGTGGAATTGATAGCTCGTGTATATGGAGATATAATTTTGATGGTATGATTTTAATTGACATTTACGTTTTCTCGTAGTGAAAAGATGACAGATGGTTTATATAGGTGAGTTGACAGAAAATAGCATAGAATGGAATTTGCTGAAATTTATAATGGTGTGCATTGTCATGAGATTTTTATCCGAATCTGCAGTTTCTCAAAGAGTGCGAACCTTGGAAAGATATTGAGAAGTTTTATATAACAGAATGTAAATGTGAAAGAAAGTGTATTTCCTGTTAGCGAGTGAGTAACAACTGACATTGTGGTAAAGTTTTAATTAAAGACTTTAATTTCCATTGTTTTCGAAAGTTACGTGTTTTAAGAGAATATTGAGAAATCCTATAAGACATTGATGCGGAGAAAACAAACTTTCTTGACGTGGAATTAACGACAGATTGCATAGTTATTACTAGTAATGATTTTCATTTGAATCTTCATCCTACCGAAATTTATAAAGCTTAAAAAGAAGATCGAAAAATTTAATAAATAATTAACGAAGAAAAATGTCATCTTCTTGTTGTTGATTCGATGATAGTGAAGATTTCATTGAAGAATTTCATATTTTCTAAAGATCTTTACTCTTAAAAATAACATACTCGTGATCGAGATTTGCACTTGAAGTAGAAGTTACGTCAATGAAGATCTCATCTTATGTTTAATTTTGGAGCTTAGGAAACTTATGAAGTTGAACATGAGAAAATACGATGACCAGCGCGATTCGTGAGTCATTCTACTAAGAATTCTTCACATAAAAAAGCAAACAACAAGTCATACCCTTAGCTGGTATTTACATAACCAAACCATCATTTTCATTTAGAATTTTAAATGACGTTAATATCTGTTTAGAAAAGTTTGAAGTGGGTGAAAACGATGTATGGCGTGAAACACGTGGATAAAGACTTGTTTCTTCTCCTGAACCATATATATATATCATTATATTAATATAAATAATATATGTATATTATTTTATTTTATTTACCATACGCATATTTCAATTTTTCTTTCATACAAATTCTATATTTTAGTCGTCGTATAATTGTAGGATTAAAGTATTAGTTTAGGATTAAAGATGAAAACTTACATAACATTCAAGAAATACACCGTTTGAATTTAGAGTTGCTATGACGATGGATCACATTGCCAAAAATTTATTCGACGAGGATGCAAATTGGTTGCTACCCTGTTTCAGAGTACTTGATTAGGTTTCGTTAATTGTCCTGCAGGAACGTCGCATACAGGAGTTAGTAAATTAAAGGTCTTTGTAGTCCTCTGCGAGCAAAAGCACGACTGTAATCTTGCCGAGTGCGAGGGAGCGTAATGGTATTGTAACACTGACTAATTTTATAGACAATGGTAATGGTTTTTCTCTCTTGACGTGATTACTCATTAAATTGCAGACGAGTCACGTATTTCACGTTTAATCGCAATTATTATTGTCGTACACCTACTATCAATAATTTCTGTCTGTCTGCTTTCAGATTAAACGAAGGTTTTTCATCTTAACGTTTGAACATTGTGAGCTCTGTTGGTAAATAGCCTCGTATATGAATAAACCTTTGTATAAATAATTCTTTAATTAGTTTTAAGAAGAGAAATAACTGATAAATCTGACTATAAGAAAATCGTATAAAATGAAGGATCACAAAGTAGTAAAAAAAATGTAGGAAAAAAACCAAACAACTAGTCGTTCCAAACTGATCTTTATGCAAATTTTTATCTTTACAAATACAATTAAAAAAATAAGGATTCACTTTATCTATTAAACATGAACACGAGTATTCTTCCTCAAATATTTTATATATCTTTACAAATTATATACATTCAGTCAGCTTTTGTACAGTGATACTTTCAGTTTGGTAGAAATGCATAAAAATCCGCGGATCTAATTATTCGAGATCCGTCAGAAAACGAAACAAAGTTAGAAACTTTGAGAAAGAACGAAACGCCGGTCTACAGAAATTCCCTAAAAGCGCAACTCGCGAATCAAATTCCGCGGGAACCACCTACCGTGAAAGTCAAACAAGCTTTGTGTCGCCATTTCGTCGTCTTTAAGAGCGCATTAATTACCTATTTGCCGACAAAAGCGGACAGAAATAACCAGCGACCCCAAAACCGCGCGTAATTTGCCGGCTCGTGGACGGAAAAATCGCCGAGGGCAAACGCGTTGTGCTATTTCCACGTGTGCTGTCGGTTTCTCGTTGCCGGTAGAAAACCCGTTGTCGGCTTTTGAAACGGCTTTGGAACCCTAACTCGGTCGCTGAACGGACTTGCAGCCTTCGGCTTGCTTGAATTGCGTTGCAATTCCACGCTGCGACGCAATCCTCTCGTCGTTCTTTTCAATTTGCATACGATCACGCCTCGACCGAGTAAAAATCGCGCAGAAACGTTGTCTCTGCCTGTTTTAGCTGAATTTTGAAGGTTTTCGTAGATTTGAAAGTGTACTGACGTTAGAACGTTTGTCGTGTGTTTCTCATCGAATTTTCATGGAATTATCTTTGATATTGTGTTTTATAGTATATGGGGCGAGGAAGATTGTATTCGTTTTACGTATCGTTGGTTTGCTAGGAAAATGACGCAATGAGAAATTAGAGGAAAGATTTTTTAAACGAATGATTTGAGATAGAAGATTGTCAATTTCTCAATTATTTAACGATCTTTTTAAATGATTACAGCGTAGATTTATTCAGCTGAATTTGCAACTCGTCCCGTCTAATCACTATCTTTGCAGTTGCATCCCATTTAGGTTAACGAATTGTAAATTCGTCTGACACTCGTAATGTACGCATAAGATAATTTCTACATGCTATCTCCGTGATAAATTAATGTTACAGAGCCGAGTTTGAATTTTAGATGAGATGGTTGTTGGTTTAGCGAATCGCAAGTTACATCTAAGGTTGACATACCCTTAGTTGGATTCACACTCTTGGTTTGCATACTCTGGACTGGTTTTGCACTCCCTTTGAGTTGAAACTCTGCATACGCATTTCGCCTATCTTTCTCGCATTTCTATATCAATTTTGAAGAAGTTTCTCTAACTTCTTTTATCGTGCTAGTGATTGTGAAGTTAGAATGTAATTCTGTGATTGAAAATATGCATTACAAGAATTAAATGCGAATAAAAATGAAATATAAGAACTAATATGAAATTATATGCATTTTGTTGCGAGCGAGTAATACATTGCCAACCAATTGTCCGGAATCACTACGTGTTCCATAGAAGCCAAGAATTTGAAGAAAAATAAGCTTCAACTTCAACTGTGCCATAATTTTTTTTATTCTACTGACTCATTGGTAGACGTTCCAACTTACGCCTGCAGAGTAAAATAATGCTATATGAAGCCATATTAAAACCTGTTTGGAAATATGGGATCCAACTATGGGGAACAGCGAGTAATTCCAACATAGAAATTCTTCAACGATTCCAATCAAAAACTCTAAGATCCTCAATAGATGCACTTTGGTATGTTGCCAACAAAACAATACATCGCGACCTTAAAATACCTACAGTTAATAAAGAAATATTCAAATTCAGTAATAGATATAACATAAAAATTAACAACCATCAAAACCGAATAGTTACTCAATTACTTGACACAACGGATCAGATCCGCAAGCTAAAAAGGCATTACCCTCTAGCTTTAAATAATCCAGAATAATTTACTTATAATTCTCAATGAGAATTGATTGTAAATTACTTCCAAATAAAAAATAAATAATTTTTTTTAATCTCTTTCATAGTTAGGATAAATGAAATAGCGTAGGTGGATGACGTGGATACAAAATGGAAGTTGGAAAAATTATTTCCTATGCAGATGTAGGCGGATGTTCAGACCGATAGAAATATGTAGAGATGTAAACATACAACTTGATACAGTAATGAGTCACGTCGCTTGACTATTGTTAATTTTCAGAAATATATATACTCTTTGTAAAGCTTACAATAAAATAAGAACTCTTATAAATAAACTCTTTCTAACAAGTTTCCTTAATGTTGTACGTATTTAAAACATAGCAAATTTTTTCTTCTTTAACATGGTTTGTGATAGATGGTAGGTGAAAATTGAATAGATGCTAATATTTGCCCGTTAAATTGAAACTTCCAAGAAGCCTAATACTTTCAAATCTAACCTCATAAAGAATACATTTCCACTAAAATTATACATTTGCCTCGGTGTCTCTCGCCAGTGTAGCAGCCACGTTTTCCGAAAATTCCAAAAATAGACGAAATTATCTGAAACGTAAAACTCGTGTATCCTCGGCGTTCGGCCCTCCGTGCGCTAGAATAAACTAACAAACATCGCTACGGCGGATTAAACGTGCTGGGTCAACGGTAATTTCGCCTTTTGACAAGTTTTCGCCTCTCGCGGTAGCGCGGCGGCGTTTCGTTATCGTCCAGAGAATGACCGCCATAAATTGCCCGAACTGCGAGACTCTCCTATTATCCCGTCGGCGCGCATTTAAAGTTCCCCGCTAAAGTTCCTGGTGAACTCGGAACCGACCATTATCGCTCCGCCATTATCATTATCATTATCATTGTTATTATAATTATCAGTACTATTATCGTTATTATTATTATCGTCTATTTTTTTTTCTTAAGATGCGCCGATATTTATGGTAAATACGGAATTATCGCCAAATATTCGCCTTGTCCATTATGTATTTAAGAAATTTCGTACCAATGACCATATGACCAAGAATAATGATTTTTGTGCGCCGATGTGTCTCTATTTTCCGTACAGCATTAGATGTGTTTTATTATTATCATTGCTTTTTATTTCTCTTTTTTCATCTTTCGAAGGATGGATTTGCCCACTGCAAAGTGCTTTGACCAAGTTAGGACGAGGCGTTGAATTTTCTTGTGTATAGCGAAGAGTATTATTATTTATTATTAGAGCTTTAGGTGTGTTTTATTGTTATTATCATCCTTATTTATACTTGTGTGCTTTTGAGGATTACATGACGTGTTCGTGTTCACCAGCTCATATCTATATTCTCGTGTTACTGTCGTAGCGTTTTCTCGACTATTGCCGCTCTTTCGAATATCATAGCTCATCGTACGTTTGAACGAAGGCGTGTCTTTATGCCTAGTGTTTCAAAATAACTGGAGGAATTCTTTGTTTATGAGTGATAAGTATGACGGATATGACCATCGGTAGTACCGTCACATTCTCTTATTTTCATTGGTGCAAATTTTTATTGCAAGTGGAGTATGCTTTTTCATGTTTTCTCGTTCCTTTTGCGTAACGCGCGTGTTATTCGGTACCGTAACGTCAATCACGCAGCTTTCCTTTTCTCTTTTGTAATATAAATATATCCGGCCTGTTACATGTAACTACATCTTATCGATGTGCGTTGCTTTGTCCCAATTTAGTTTATAATTTCCATTTTCAACTATCTTTTGTAATGTGTATTTGTAGTATGATTTGCGTTATTATGATTATTATTACTTTACAACGAGAACTTGTAATATTATATTATTGTATTATTATTTTATAAGAAGTTGTAATATTCGCATTTCGAAACCACAACAGAAACTTTGTCGAGTAAACGGCATGACCGGAAGTTCGAAGGCAGATCTATCGAGGAAGCCTCGTTCAAGGATTTTCAAGGGACCATCGAACTTACTGCGACTAAATTATTTTGCCTATCGCGGATTTGGATCTCCAACATTGCCGATTGACTTGTCGGACAAGGCCTGCGTATTCCACGTTTTCTACAAGCGTGATCTTTGTCTTTATATGAGCATGTGTGTATACGTGTAGAAGGGTGTCTACGTGTATGTGTCGTGGCCGCAGGAAATTGGGTAATTCTGTTTCGAAAGTGGAGTTCCGTGAAAGAGGGAAACCCAGTAGCAGGGTAGTTTGGCTTGGAGTAACTTGGACATTACATTGTTTTCTTTGGAATTGCGGTGGCTCGCTTTGAACAGACGCTGTCGAATGGCTTCAACACGTGGTTTGGATTTTTTAGCTGATTCTCTGATCACTTTGACGTTTTGAATTTAGAGTTTCCGCAGTTCTCACATTCCTTCGTTATTTTCCGATTATATGCCAACTTTTATTTTACGATTCGACGCGTGGACTTTTAGATGCGATTCATGGCCTTTTCAGTTTCTAGTACTTTTTGTGATTTTCTTGGCTTTTTCTGTGACTATTCTTTGCATTTCTCTGGACTTTTATTTCTGATTATCTTATGCACTTTTGTCCTGATTTTCTGTCTTTCCTGATTTTTCTTTCATTATGCTATTTATCTCTTGTGATCTTCCATTCACTACCATTTCAATATCCTTTAACTTTCCACTGACCATTCTTCGAATCTCCAACGAGATATTAAGTTTACGTAGTTCCGATTTTCTTTAATCGTTCCTTAATTATTCTATATCAAATACATTTATTTAACACTTTCGCTTTTAACCATTGACGCATATGTTGCGTCATTATCGCTATATGATGCTATATATTTGATGATTTGATATGATGATATATCTAAATAAATTTAGTACTGCTCTATATTTATGTGTTTCGACAGAACGACGCAAAAAGATAAAAAAGGCAATGAACGATATATTGTAATATTACTTGACATAAAGGCAACTCCAAGGAGAAAAATATGAAATTTCAAAAAAAACTTATTAAATATCTTTTCACTCGATTAATGAATAAAAATTACATTCTTCTGTTCCATATAAAGCTTCATATACCAGTGCAACGAGTATTAAGAGTAGCAGTTTGCTCCAAGCACTGAGAAATCCCACGCTCATAGTCAATAATGAACATAGCGTGGCTCTACACGAACGTTTCTGTTTTTCCACGGACGTTTCTCGGAAGAAAGAAAAGAAAACGAACGCTACCAGCACAGATTGTCCACGATTCCACAGTAAAGATTAAAGATTCAATGAAAGCTTGTCGTCTCGACATTTTACAAATGCTTTCCGGGAACTACTCCTCCAACTTCTTCCAGTTAAAAATACCGACGTCAGTGATTATTCAAAAGCGGGCAAATGGGCATTTTGACATGGTCATGCTTGGGAACAACGTCATCCAGCGTTCTATGGAGCTCCATAACCGGGAATATAGGGTGACTCGCTTAGACAACATCAACCTAATTACATTTACAAATTTGAAATCATAGATATAAAATGTAAAAAGGGCAAAGTTGCGGTATAAATAAAGCAGCCGGTTTTCTAACACTTTTTTAAGCTTCCTAGCACGTTTTTAAACTCGGAAACAGGAAATTCAGATTGCAAAAGTGACGAAGCAACTGATTTCTAGAAAATTGATAATCTCGGAGCCTGGTGAATTTTAAATGAAGAAGAATTAAGTGTATAAGAGATGTAAATTTTGAGTAAAATCTTGGCTCGAAAATGGCAAATATTTAAATTTCTGGTGTCTCGAATATCTAAACATAGAGGAAAAATCAAGCGGAAATCCTGTAGAGAAATGATGTTTATGTTATTTTCTCTGTGCATCGTTAGAAGTGTAGTGATCACGATTGTTACCACTTTCGTACTGTATAAATATACAACAATGATCATGTATAAGCTGACTCGAGGACAACATTTCTAAACACCCAGTTATTTTGTATACAGAAATACACCTACTACGATCAGCAAGAAATCAATGAAGATATAAATGGAAAAAGAAGAAGTAAGAAAATTGAAAAAAAAATTACAGAAAAATGCAACTAATTAAAGTGGAACTTTTAAGGGAAGTTACTTAAATGTACGAAAACATACGAATAAGGAAAAATACAAAAACTTTAGTTTGATAAAGAGATGATTTTGAGAAAGAAAGTGTTTAGAGAAGGGCAACAGATTAAAACGAAATCAGAATATGTTCACTGCACATAGTTGAAACCAAAATTTCGACACTGTGGTAATGTATCTTGCACGAAGCTCGTCAGCCAAGATTTATCGATACCTACGTGATACCGCCTTTTCCTACAGGGACACCCTATACGCTTGCTCCGACGATAATTTAGTGTCAAGAGAACTGTAGTGGTTGTAAAACTCGAGCGTGCAGCAATACCTCGAAGCCTGTCTGTTGCTTGAAACCATAAACAACGATCTCTTATTTCGACGACATTCGCTACGTCTGTGTTTTTCGCAGGTGCAGTCGAACGTGCAATAAACTATATTCGACAAAAGAATATGATAGTCGAGCCGAGGAACTAGGATATCTGCCCAAGACGCCATAACTTGTCTGAGAATTGTCGATTTACGTGATACGTTGATTCTTTCGAGTGTTGAATAGCAAACGAGGAAAACCGGAGCTATCTCTTCCGCTTTCCAGATTGCAAATCTTGAAAAGTATGAAATGTCAATGCTTATCGATTTTCTGATTTGCATATTAATTTCACATTTGTTAAAAATTCAGTATTAGAATTTTCCAATAAACTGAACGATGAATTCCGTGAAGCTTCAATTCACGATATTATCGATTAACCTTGTATATCATTGCATTTATTATATTTTCTATTTTTCATGTAAAAAGAGATATATTCCATAGAGGATAAAATAAAATAAAACAATGTCGTGACGATGAAGATTGTTTTTTTAAACTAACGCTTGCTTGTGATATTAAATGCAATTTCGAGAAAGTTTTCCATAAAGTACTCGATAAAGAGTTTGACGAATAAACTAAAATAAAATAGAATAATGTGGTGGCGATGAAGATTGTGTTTTGGAACTAACGCTTGCTTGTGATATTAAATTCTGTAGTTTCGAGAAAGTCCAGGAAGCTGAACAGGGCTTCTCACTTTGAACACGCAAATTTCGAAAGTTCACGCTGCCCTGGATATGGTAAAATTTGAAGATAAGATCGATTTCTAAGTAATTCTACTTTGCACGACTACTTAACCGGTCCTTGCTTTGAAGTTAGAAACAGCCAGTGCTTCATCGAAGATCCATCCTCTTATAGCGAACTTAGCGGATTAGGAAACTTACGAAGATCCTGAAATATGACGCCGTGGGTGAGATGTAGATAGGAGTATTACTTTAGCTTTAGTATGGGGAAAATCCTGAAACAATCTATCGTAGAAAGCTAAAGTTAAATACATTAAATTACGACAATGAGCGTTGAAGTTAGATAACATTACCATATCCAAGGATTACCTAATTATTAGCCTGCTTTGCATTTGAAACAGGAAAATGTGCATAGACAATGGGGACTGTCGTAAATTCTCATCCATAATCCATTAGTTGTCACGATTAAACTATGGATGTGCATGAAAATTCACATTTCTTTTTAGTATAACGAAGGAAAGAAAATTCAAGAACAGATTTGCTTCTCCCATCAAATATCACAATGAGCTTTATTCTTTGGATATTTCATTTAGATGAATTGTCTTTTTATTCGTTTCTTTACTTCCAAATTTCATATAAATTTTACTTGTTTCATTTAGACGTACTTATGTTTCATATTTGACGTTTATTTGTGTTTTAGTAATTATATTCGTACGGAGGCACATTGAATACTAACGCAACGATTTCTAAAAATTATTTAATCACACAGAACTTGAAAATCCGCTAAATGAAACGTACGAAGAGTAAAAGTATTCTAAAAGACGATGATATCAATTTTTTAAAGTAGGCGAGTCCTTGAAAATCTATTACTTCAAAATTCGTGAATTAGTGAAACATCAAAAATTTCAAGGATTTGATAAAAAGAAAGGAATAGAATTCGCACGAACGTAGGTTAAAAATAAGTATAGAAATTCTAAAAGGCAGACGGAGATGCAGAAAACCAAAAGTACATTCGAATGTTTCTGAGTAATCTAAAAATGGAAAGAAACACTTCAGCCAGCGAGCTTCCACGAGGATTGACTTTAAGATGGCACGCAGGAAACGGGACGTCTCCGTGAACGTCGAAACAGGAAATATCGTCTGATTTATAAGCCCTGGGAGTAACCACCGACTACCTGGAACGTTCGTCATTCTGTCAATGGGACGGTTTCCCTGGGGCGATAGTCTTGCATACGCAACACCGTTAAAAATATAGAACCACTTACTCCATCATGCCAACTTTGAAGAATACCTTCGAGAAGAATATGATGTTTCCACTATTTTCAATTAAAGGGTTTTGAAAATTCATCATTAGACTGTGGATTTTTATGCAAATTTATATTTTTACGAACACGCGTAAAGAGACAGAATATAAACAGAGGTTCGTTTCGCCTATTAAAAATTACAACGAATGTTCTTTCGAATAGTTTACGTATCTTTGGATGTATCATTTTAAACTTTATATATTAAATTTTGCACAAATGCGTAACAACTCACAGTTTATGCATCATGTATAAATCAAACTATTAAATCTCATTTATGTTTAATTTTGTCAATTTTGGAAATAGGTAAATCACAGGAAAATATATCATGTCTTCTATTTCGCACTGAGAGAGTTCCGATTATGTATGAATTAAAAATGTTACCGCGTTAATTGATCGATTCTACCAATTTTAAAGGCACAGAGGATATTCTGATCCTTCTATATTGAACTAAAAACTTCGAAATTTACGGGAATAGACATTTATAAATGAAAACTGTCGCATCACATTTACTTGACTTTATCTACTTTGAAAATAAGTCACAGGAGAATATTCTGTTTCGTCTAATTCCACTTGCAAAGCTTCGAGAACTACGAGAATAGATACGTATAAATTGAAAACGTCACGTTACTTGCTCCGTTCTGCCAATTTTACAAATACGTTCCAAAAAAAATCTTCCGTTCTTTCTATTTCGAAGTGAACAGTTTGAATAATTTTCGAGAGCGAGTAGGATATAAATTGGAAATGTCAAATTCTCTCCGCTCTGCCAATATTGTACGTACGTTTTAGAGAAGAATATTCCATTTCTTTTATTTCAAACCGAAAATCCAGAAAACTTGATGAAAAAGGTATTCATTAATGTAGACAGACGTGAGTCTGAATCGAGGTAGAAATTATCTGCCGTATGCGAGATCTCTAAATTTTAATATAAAATTCGTCAAAATACAATTAGTATGAAATTTTGCACCAATCGTGTGTAGATAATTTTAATTCCTCATATAAAAATACAAATTTTCATTGAATTCGATAATCACACGACTGAGCAAATTTTAATGTAAGTCTCCCTTATTTAATGTACAAACATGATCTCTAATTGTCAATTTGGAGTATGAGATACTTGATGGAATCGTTTGTTTCGAACTCAGAATGGTTGAATTCAGAAAATAAATAAAATTGCACATATATATAGTTGTAGACTAGAATACGTCTGATCTGGAACAAGCATATTCTACTAACTTCGAAAAATTCTGCTCCTCTTATGAACCTCTAATTATTCTAACCCACATTGGCTATACAAGTTACTATAGAAACTATTCTTCTTTTATGACATTAGGCTCTAGAAAATTTTTTTAATCTCAACTTAATAAAATATTATAAATTGACTAACAAAGGACCTGTTTGAAACTTCTAACGAAAACTTGAAACTTCAGGGTTTTCAAGGTACATTGCTTATAAGACTAGAGGACACACGTTATTTCACATAGGGTGTTTAACCAAAGCTGAAGAACCAAAAAGTATAAAGAAGAAAAATTGTGTAATAATTATATCAAAGTTTCCACGAAAGTTTTCCTGAGAATTTGCAGAGTTCCAAAAAAGTAGAATCTTCCTAACTTTTTTGTCTCCGATGTCTCCTGCGAGAAGATAATCCAACTACGTAGAATCTATAATTTCTACTGAACGCTTTTTCCGAATTTCGTTTTCAAAATGAAGAAATAATATCCGCCTCAACTGCAGATCTGTTGATATCATTACGATCCGAAAGAAAACGAAAGTGTGTCGATAAACCTGATCGAAAACAGGTTTACACTAAACATTTCCGATTTAAGAAGAAAGCTAATTAAACATTTTTATTTTACAAAAGAACAAACCGTCTCGTTTACAACTATAAGTCACGTGCAATATGATTTGTAAATCAATTTTAAATGTATAATTAACATTAAACATTTCAGAAGAATGACTAAAAGTAGATACAATATGTGACCTCGAGTCTGATCAAAAACAAACTTATTCTACTTAAAACCATCCGACTCTCGAGCCGTTAGAACTTCTGTTTCAAGTCCATCCGATTCATCGAAAGTTTGGCAAAATACGCTAAAACGAGTACAAGAAAAACATATAGCGAAACTATGTATCTTACAGAGAACAGAGTTACTTTGCTCGAAACTCGCGATCATTGAAACAACGATATAATAGTCGCTTCTCGAAACGACCGAGGACGCTGCAGACACAATAAAACGGCAATTAGCGTGCTCGAGAAACCGAGTCTCGATTCATCATTGGTCGATCTCGTTGAAATATCAACGCTTCGAAGGAATGCTCGCCGAGACGGATTAATCTTCGCGCGGGAGGCGACGAGTTAATTAACGCGGGTTATAAATACGAAAGGCAATCTGCATTATGGTAATCGGTTCCTCGAGTTTCCTGCGAGCTTGCCACGTCGTCTCGCCTCTCTCAAACCCGATCGCGATAATTTACACGGGATATTGGCGTGATCTAATTTTGGCCGCTGGCAGACGCCCGTGTCACGTTCGATTATAAGCTTACAAGCTTATGGCTTAGGACCGACCGTGCCATTAAGCATAGACGATCGGCATTTTCCCTAGTAATACAGTTACCGTCGTTGGTAGAATCTTTGCAGGCTCTATGAAAGTCTCTCATTGACAGATCAGTTCTCGTTTTGATGCGAAATAAGCGAATGCAATGGAAGGAGATTGAAAGTGCAGGATTCTGTTCTCCTCGGTTAAAACGTCCTATCTATTATTTCGAAAGATGCAAGGAAACTGAAGATTTGTTATTTCTTTGTACTTGTAATATAACCGAATTTGAATATCATAAGTTTACTCGGGTAAAAAACCCGGGGAAATGTAAATATTTCAACGTATCGTGAAAAATAAAGAGATGAAATGAGAATGGATAGAAACGCAAAGAAATGTAAAGTCTGCGGTTTGGAATTTCAAATTTGAAAATTCCCGTTGTTTCAGCTTCGGTATTCGGCCTGAAATTCAGGAAATCTGACGTTCTTTCTTCTAATATCTACAATTTGCATCGTTATGGCGCGTTAAAATGAATGAATATCATTATACTTATTACTATTATTATTGTATTACTCTTAATTTCTTCTTTCTACATTCTCAACCACGATGCCTCACAAGGATTTCAATAATTCTTTTCTTCTAAAATTATTCTCAATTACATTTTTTCCCACTCGTTCCAGCTCGTAATGTTTAAAGTGTACGATTTTACACTTCAAAATAAGAATTGACAAATATAGTTTCGAATGTCGAAATTGAAATATTCCCACTGATTTAGAACCAAATATTTAAACTTGATATCTGAAATGTAAAAACTCTGGCAATTTTGCCCTTTCGGTAATTCACATCAAAATGAATATCTTCTGACCCTATTAATTTTCTCTTTCCACCGTTTTTCAATCGTGCACACCGCAATAATTCCAATAATTTCATCCCTCTCAAAATATTCGCTCAACCGTCATTCCAAAAAGAACCTGTTCCAAACAAATCTCTGCACATCTTTCAGCTCGTTATGTCCGAAATCTAAATGTTGAAAATCGAGGCTGAACGATTTGCACTAGCTCATTAAAAATGAATATTCAGCGCAATTCAATATTCCACTGAATTCTGCTGTTTTCCAACCACACCTCGCGGTAGTTTCAATAATTCCTAAAAATATTCACGAGCCGGTTGAACCATCCACAGAGACCGTCATTCTAAAACCCGGTTCAACTACCTATCTCTGCCGATCCTCTGGTTCGTTAACATCGGCCGTAAATATGACGGGCAAACAGGCGCGAAGTTTTCTTGCGGAGGGGCGCGCGATCAATCAAGCCGGGCTTACGCGATTTCTTGTTTTTAGCTCAAAGGGGAGGGAAAACACAGCCCACGGCCGTTTCCTCGCCGTTGCTCGACGTTCGTTTGCATCCACGGGACGCAATTTCCATTTTTCAAAGGGGCCAACGTACGCAACCCAACCCCGATGGAAACTTGACGAAACCAAATACGCGGCTCGCGCTGCTGCTTTGATCAGTTTCTTCTTTAACAGAGAGAACGCCGGCCTCCGTGTTTCCTCTCCTTTTTCCATCGAGCATACCAATTTCCGAGTTAATGTACGTCGTCTCTGTTTATGTACCTCTTCCGGTCTAACGCAGTTGCGATCGACAAAACCTTTCCTCGCCGGTGAAATAATTAATATAGAGCTGGAACGGAGAACCACGAGCTGCGTTTTTGTTTTCTATGGTTTGGTAGGAGGTAGTACAACGAAATACGACGGTTGTCGTGGCAATTGCACGCTCAAGTCTCGCGTTAATTTGACAGGAGTTATGTGCACCATTTTCTGCTCTGGACTTGAATTAATTGGTAGCATGTTTAGAGGGTAAGAATGGTTTCAGCCAGGACAATATTTTAGGACGAAAGGTTGACAGGGTCTCGTTAATCCAAAGTTGATGATTTTGAACTGCACCCGATAGTCGAGAAATAAGCTTGCATCCTACGATTTTCGCTAATAAGATCTGCCTATGGAATATATGAGTTCCGTTCGAAGCTTTTGGCTAATGCTGTACATTTTGTATGTCGATAAGATAGTTTTTAGACGACGTTGAGCAATTTTCGTATTAAATTCGTTCATAAGACAGTTCCGTTGAAATGATTCTCGGAAGCAAAGGGAACGTTGGAAGATTTTCCGCGTTTGAAAAATGGCTGAATGTTTCAACAGATAGAAAAATACGACGAAATAAGGAATACTCGGTGCATGACAAACTAGCGTTACGAGCCGTGAACACGTTCTTCCGTGTCATCTTTACAAATATCAGCCCCACGGAGCCCTGACATTTCGCCAACGCGGAAATCCTTCTGGAATAAATAACTTCTTGGAAAGGACGATGTTGCGCTACGATATTCGCCCAAATCGGCGACAAGTTCACATTTTAAAACAGCTAATTGAAATAGAAATATTAAAGCATACCTGGTAACTTGAAATATTATATTTTTTTTAAATATATTTTTGTGACATTTCAAAGTAACAATCGTTAATAGGTAAATATTTCCTTCGATCCGGATATATTTAATAAATATTTCTTCGCAAATGAACCTCTACATTAAACAAGAATTTAATTCTATATAATTAATCTATCCAAAATCACTCCATGCTCTAAATATAATAAAATAAGCCACATCCCACAACATAATACAAATAAAATACTATATATAAATAATATAAATAAATAAATAAATGTAAGAACCAAAGAAGCATCACTTATCATGTAGTATAATTTTCAACGAATTTCAAGGAACCGTAACCTATCTTCAGCAAGACAAAAACTCGCTATTAAAACATCCTGCGTAAAACTAGAATATATACGTCTTACAAAACGAATTTACATACACTCGTAAACCCGAAGTGTCGTCTCAAGACCGCGAGATATGATGCTTATAAAAGTCATTTAGCCTGTAAATACGATCGCACATTACACGCTGACATCACTATGATTCATCCCTAGTTACGATCTCTTTTCACAGTTATATCCATTATCCTCGTCAATCTCCATGCTACGTAGATACGTTTCGGCCAATAGATAAGAAACGTTTCGAGTTTGACTCGACTCGACGCGACGTGGCGATTCGTCGCAAACCCTTGAGCATCACGACATCGAATGAAACGAGAATATCGGTGGAGGAAGGGTTTCTTGGAAGAGATGCACAAGAGGGGATACAGCGGGGATGTAGAAAAAGAAGAAGCGGAAGAAAAAAATGCAAACGACCGAGAGATAGAGGCGCGAGATTTAATAGGATCCAAATAGCCGTTGGTGTCCAGCCGGAAAATCCGAATTTATGAACCTCCGGAAGGATTTAATTTATTTAAATTTCCAAGCGGCCAGCGCCGTTTTAATCCTGATTTACCACATGGCTTTTCTTGTTCCACCATGCAATGGGCACCGCGTGCAGCTTAAGCGGCCTGTTATCACGCGGCTGCTTATAAAGCGTGTTTGCGCGACCGATAAGCGGCCATGAAACCGGACTGGCAGTTTTCGAACGCGGAGATGGATAATGGAGAACGCGCGGCTTCCGGTATCAAACGTTCTAATGGTTTTATGATAGGTACATGATCGGAAATTTTTCACACAATCTCTGGGCTGTTTTGAAGGATATTTTTTTTATCCTACTATGATTCTCGAATTTCTATATTTCAATCTCGCTGTTATTTTAACATGCGATATTTGCACTGTTTTAAGGAAATGCTTAACACTAAAACTACCAATAATTAACACGAAGCTATTTCTACCAAAACCAGTCAAAATAACTGGTCTTTAAAAAATACCTAATAATAGAATATTATTATATTTATTGATTTATTACTTTCTTACAGGAGGAATTCCATGTTATGTAGTACATTTTTGGTATTATTAATCCATCTGGGACCATGATCCCTAAACGAGGGTTGGCACGTTTATAAAATTGTAGAACCAATCATTTTGACTGGTGTGGTGTTTCTAGTGTTAACATCTAGCTATCCAGCGATCGATCCGGAATTTTCCTGATAACTGATATCATCATATCGAATGATACGTAGTAAAAATTTAAAAAACGTGTGGGAAGTTGTACAAAACGACGAAACTGGTTAATTGGGGTTCGATAAACAGATTGCAGAACCCTTTTACACTTCGACAAGTACCAGTTATTTTGACTGAAATTATTGGTGTAAATAGCCTTGATATAAAATTATTTTGAGCTTGAATACATAAAAAACAAAATAATATTCATTATATTATTCTTTTAGTTATCGTTGCAGAAGTCATTACATCATTGCGGAAAGAAAATATAACATGAAGTAGGAATTCTAAAATAAAATTGTAAAGCCAGTCAATTTGACTAGTTGGTAGTTCTAGCGTTGACACAAAATGGAAACGGGAAATCGTGCATTCCAATCAGACTTTTGTTATATCTTGACGAAACAAAAATATATATATATTCGTTACAAAGAACATAGCAGTCGTTTATGATCACGCTTAGCTTTTGTATTATTCCATACTTCCAAAAAATCTGAGCAAATTATTAAAGTCTTTGCTATATCATAAAACGAGTTTTCAAGTCGAATAACGAAAAGATTTCTGTGTTCCACGATCCATTCCATGTCCATGTTCTCGGAGAATAAACAAATATCATTATTTCAATTCTTCTAAACTTCGCTATTCCTAGACAGTTTCCAATGACAAACTACCAAACCGATCATATTATTAACGTTTAACAACTTTGATCGCATCACATAGGAGACACAAGAAATGACGAGATTGACAGATCACCGGTGATCTCCTCGCGTCGCAGTTTGAACGTTTCACAAATAAGGTAAAGAATTGAACTTTAGATATAGTAGTAAAATTTATTGTACGAATGCAACACAGTGTTAGAACAGAGAATGTCGAGAGCTGATTTTAGGAAGGTTTATACACTATGGGTTTGGTTCCTATGGAGGGGCTATCGCCGGGAGTGTCGCCGGGGTCCAGGTCAGAGATGGCCATGCTGTTACTGTTTTCTGACACTGGAACACTCTCTTCGTTGTTGTTTCGATGGCCTGCGGAGTGTTCATTAGAACCCTTTGGTTTTTCTATCGCTAATTTATGGCTCTGTGACAATCTCCCAGCTTAAAAAAGCAATAATCTGTGATGCACGCGCAAACATATGGGAAACAAAAGAATTTTTCAGATTAGAAAAATAATGTTGATGCAATTTTGGATCGCAGCATCCGAAGCAATTGCTAAGAATCGGAACTACGTTTACGAAATCCGAAATCAAGCCTGACGGAACAACGCGAACTTCCCGTACTCCTTACACAGTAACTTCCCACTTATCGTCACAATCCCTTCGCCAGACAAGTGGCAGGCGAACTTCCTGCGCACCTGTATCTCGAGACGCGAAGACAACCGCAGTTCGCGTGTTCCCTCTAAACACCGAGCTTTCTCTACGATGAGGGAGCATCGCATTAATCACTCGAGAGCGGCCAGCAGACACAATGGAAACAACCCATGAAGTCCATCTAATCGACCTCCTAATCTCCGTTTCGCCGAACGATCGATCAAAAAGCGCGTCTTGGAAGTGCGCGCGTAGGACGAGAAGAACAAAAAGCAGAAGAACGAAGAAAGGAAGCCTCGTTTTATCGCGATTTTTCATTTATTTCGCGGCGTGCCAGCCTTTCGTCGGCTAGATTAGGCTTTGCTGAAACTTTATTCGTATCTGCCGGCTAAGTAATTTGAAGGTCTCTCACCGTGGGTGATTTATCACCAGTTCCTTGACGCACCGAAAGACGAAGGGTTAGAGATTGTTGCCAGGCCTGACCAATGATCGATCGTTTCGATTGGTGCAACGGACGGTCTGTCCGTTACCAGACTGGTCAGATCGTGATTAAGTGATTTCCACGAAAAAAACGAACTCCAAGAGAACACGTGGTGTAGAATTTTCCGAGCATTTTCAAGCGGATTCAGCATCGTTAAGATGAGCTTCGAGCCTTGATCTTTGAGAGCTCGAGTTGTGGTTTAATATATAAATGTTAGAATCAGTGGGTTCGAATCTGCAACTGAAATAGCCATCCTAGTGTACGTAGTGCTTGGGCCTTTGAGCTCGAAGAATCTTTAAATTATTGTGTTTGTGTAGGTGGTTCGTTTCAAACGTGATGAAACTAATTGATAGCTCCAATTCGTGTTTTTGACACAATTAAATAAACTACTTTGATTTGTAGATATTTGTATAGTACCCTCGCTCCTCAACTTTCGCGGCTCCTTTTATACGCAGAAAATTATCGGTACTTTTGCACGAATTTTATTTTACACGGTCAGGAAACGTATTCTTCTATGATCTTTATTGATTTTATTAGATTTACTCGATTTCCAGTGAATGTTTATGTTGAGATACGTGTGTTTTCGGGTCCGTACCCAGTCGTAATCCAAACCTCGAAACATTAATGAAACTAAAGTGGAACTTGAAAATAAATCAAGCCACAGAGATTGTGTCTTTGACCCAATTGAAAAGAACGTTCGTTTTGAAATACGATACCGGCAATGATAACGAATAAAATTTAATCTGGTTTTCCAAGGAGGAAACATTTATTTAACCTAATTACAGTATAAAATAATAACAATAATAATTATTGTAATTGTTACAATAATTTGTCAAACGTCTCTTCGCGCAAATTGTAGAGGAATATATTGAAATAAAAAAAAGGGAGGAAAGTAATTTAATTCGATTTCAGGTCAGAACGATATCAAGAAGCTGCGCAGAGAGAACGAGCAGCTGCGTAGGGAGATATGGAGCCTCAGGGACGAGTACGACAAGCTCGAGGAGATCCTGAAGAGGCAAAAGTGCCACCCAGAAAGCGAAGAATACGAGGTAACTCGATGCTAAAGTTCGTTCATTGTGAATTGAGACAAGGGATGACTGATCGATTCGTCGATTTTCCAGATTTTGCGTATTTGATTGATAACAGAAACTTTGTTTTCGCAGTGGTATCCTGATTTGAAGGATACTGATGGGAAATTAATGTACGCGAGGAATTAGCGAGAACAAGTTTATAAATTACTTTCCCGAAGTCGAATATCGATACATTAATATCTCATATAAATATCTGTTTAGGACTTACGTGGTCATCAATGAATGATTTTTGACTCTGAAAAGAACTTCTTTTCTTAATTTTGTTAAGAAATTAAGATTTCTAATATTTTCAAAATATACATTCTAGATAAAACCAGTAAATTTATATAATTACTTACACGATGCTTAAAACAGTTGGATGTTGGACAATGATCTTAAAGTCAATCTTTATCAAAGTATAATATAAGTAACATTATACGTATATCAATCTGTTGTTTCTAAAGGATACTTCGATGACTCTATTCTCCTGATTAGTGTAATTGAATCGTTTATAGTAGTGATTCCTTGGTTGTTTTAAGCACTGTAATAATTGTAGTCTACGTATCAATATATAAAATTTGATTGGTTGCATACAAGGAGACCAGAGAGAAGTTATTACAATTATTATAAAGTTATTAGAATTGTTATAATGTCCTGATGGAATTAATCAATTTGAATATCGATGTAAAAATTCAGAAGTACTTGTTACGAAATTTATAAAAACTGTATTTTTAATAGAAATTAAAATGTACATGGTATATACAAAAAATGTCACAGATTAGAATAATTAAGAGATTTAAAGGATTATACATTTCAGGATCGCTCCGATGAGGATGGCGGTCTGCAATCTGATTACTCCTTCGAGGAGGACGAAGAGCTCAGCGAGGACGGCGAAGATACCACCAGGGAACCCGACAAATCTGAGCAATTAGACAACGCGGAAAATCAAAAGATTTCCACGGAGAAAATGACCAGTAACGGTCTCCATAGGCTACACGTAGACTTCGACGACTTATCAGTGGTCGACGAAGAGGAAGAGCCGAAACGAGATAAGGATAAAAAGGAAGCTTCTTCGGAAGATGTTCTGCAATCCAAAGAACAGAAAAGTCCACTTTCTATCCTAAAGTCGAGGCAACTTCATGACAATATCCCCTTCTGTCCTGGCGCCTATCAATCATCGACTTGCTTAGGTAGCTCTGCTTACTATAACGAGTATCCTTTCAAGTTCCCAAGCACGCTAAACCTAATGCTGCCTGCTGATGCATCAACGATGCTAACTTCTCCGTGTCCAAGAATAAATGCAGACCGAATAGGCCCAATATCGAGTTTAGCAGGTCCGGCTATGAATGAAATCAACGATCAAATAATACACGCTCCTCCTGCAGGCTGGCAAAGTAACGTTATAATGCCTCAGACACAGGTGACCACGTATGGAGCAACTGATACTGACGGAACACCAAGTATGCAGAGCTTTGCTACAATTCACCAGGAACAATTAAAGCAACAATTCGCATCGACCATCGGAGGTTTTCCTAATTTCCCAAGCTTTGTACAAAGAAGAGGTGTTGGCCTAAAATTGTCAAGTAATCCACTCAACTCGACATTCTTTGGAAATAGTCGTCAGAATTCGGAGAAAATGATTGAAAATGGTTGGAGTACGAATGCAAATTTGCCAAATATGAAGGGACCAACCGATCTGAGTGCTAGTGATGCAACGAAGATAGAGACAGAAGAGAGTCCTGGGTTATCAGGAGCCGAGAAACCGAAGCATTTTTTTGCTCCACTGCCTTCGAAGTTAAAGAAACAGACTGAAGAATCCTCGCCGACTGTCAGTCACTTTGGAACTGGGAATAGTTCTAGTAGTGGCAAGACTGGGTCTACTGTAATCTCGAAAAGTCAGTTCACATCTCAGAAGGGATCGGTTGATCTGTACGTTGATGGAGCAATTCCATACGAGGGTAATCTATTAAATGATAAAAGTGAACAGAGGACGTTCCTAAGTACAGACAACTTACTAATCGCTGAAGTCAAATCAGGCACGACCAATCAATTGACAAAGTCGATGTCGTGGCAGGATTTACCTAGTAAGTCTCAAACCGCTTCGGTCAATCAATCTAATGGTAAGCAACAAATATTGACCCGAAGTGACAACACTTTGGACAATATATCAGACTCGAAGCCGTACAAATCGTACCTGAACGTCACTCTGAAGGCGCCTCGCGTGGAACAGGCGATGAGCCCCGACATCCCAGAAATCCCCAAGTTACCCACCATAGACTATCGACTCTTCAAGAACCCCTTTCTACGAAGTTTCGAGCCGTCTACCAGTTACATGAACCAGAACAACGTCACCAGACCGCTGTCCGTCCAAGTGAACGATGACAACCTGTGCTGCTACCCATCACAATCTGAAGTGCCCACCTTCAACAGAGTTCCTTTTTCAGAAAGATACAGACCGGTTCAGTCTGACAAAAACCGTCTCTTAATCCCATCTAACCAACTAATGAATGGAAAATTGATGTCTCCAACGAGCAAGCCTCAGATTCAGGTAACGTCTTTTGAGAGACCGAGTCCGCATACTCTAGTAGGTCCACCTACTCCTTACGAATTCAACACTATGCGTAGGTTAAATACCAATCCCTATTTACATACACAGAATTTGTATCAGAACGTGCCATTTTTGCCAAGAGGAGGCTTGTATCCACAAAGAGGGATGATGTACTACGATAACCTAACATTGAAGGTGCCAGCTCAGACGCAGACCTCCATAGATGGAGATTCTCATCAAGAAGACGAACACGTGTTTTCTCACGAAGAAAGTGTACCGAGTACACCAAGTGGACGTAGGAAGAGAACGATCAGAAAAGAGAAGTGTAGTGCCAATAAAGAGCAAAAACCTGCGTCACCTACTGCTCAAAGGAAGTATAAGAAGCAGAGTAGCGTCACGTCGTCGGAAGTGCCAGAGTCTCCTGGAAAATCGACACGAAAGAAGCCTACGAGACTTAGTATCACTACGACTACATCAGAGGGCCAGGAGGATAAAAACGAGAGCAGATCGTCTTCGTCTGGTCAAGATTCGCCCAAGAAGGAACAGATGAGAAGGGTGTCTCTCTACTTCAACGCTAAGAAGAGGCCTTCGTTGACTTCAATGAGGACAGTTAGAAGTGGCAGCTTGGATATTGGTAGAGAAAAGGAGGCGATGGTGCTGAATTCAGAGAGGGAGAGGACTAATTCTGTTAGCAGCAGAGAGATTGGCAGCGTGAAGGCAAGGAAAGCAAGTACCAGCAGTGGAAACGTGCCTTGGTGCGCTTGCTGGGGCAACGGGTGTGTTTAGGGAGTCCGTAATTGGTTTTATTGGTGGCTCTGGCTGGATCTAATTAAACGTTCGAGTTTTGTTTATGTTGTGGCTTGGCTTATCAGCGTGTGGCCCTCGGGTTTCATTTTAATCAGCCTGGCCTGATATGGATGGAATGTCTTGCAGGGTCGATGTCTTTGAGGAATGTGAGAGTGTTTAGTTTATTCGGTCTGTATTGTGAGCCAGCGAATCTATAGTTCGACCAAGCGAGAGTGATACTAATTGTAAGAGGAATTTAGAATAAATAGTCCAAACTATCAGACTACGTTTCTAATTGTACGGTGTACTTTAATTCGATATATCTGCAGTATCGTTTTATCAAAGAAAATTTTCGTCACACATTGTTTATGTAAAGAATCATATACTTAATCGAATTTCTACTTATCATTCAATATACTAGCAGAGTAACTGATAAGTTCCATCGTTTCAGACTTATGCAAATTATTGGTTCTAAAGTGAAACACTCTCGAAATAGAACTGTCACAGTATCTCCTCTGATAATTCAATTTGATTAAATAATTAAATAAGAATATCTTTGAACTTCCTCAAATGCTTCTGTATTACCAGCAACTTTAGTAGCACATTTTCCAAATGTAGACCTCATACGAAATTGTAATATTTTTATTATAAATCATTTCAGTATTTCACACATCTATGTACGTGTTTTACAGCAAATTTCTTCATCTTCGATGTATTTGGTAATTGGCGATAGAACGAAATTAAATGCATAGTTTGTCCTACTAAAATTCAAAGTTAAAAAAGTAGAGCGGTATTTTATATGCACCGATGTAATAATAATTCTCTACTCTTAAGTTGAGCGGATTCTTGGATAACCAAGGAAAATACCGAACAGAGAGCTAGCGTGCTCCAGGAGGAGTCGTATCGACCTTCACTTCAGCGTAACTATACTATAGGGTAACCGCTGTAGCCAATGGGGGAGGTCGTAAAACTAGCGCCGGCAGAACCAGGACACCATAAAACCCGTTACCGTTCAGGTGACAGTTGCAACCGTGATGTTCTTGCCAGGAATACGGAAGCACAGTCTCTGCCCTCTCACGATGCTTAAGGCGCAAGTGGATCGAATTAGGGGATTAATATTTAACGAGGAACCAGACGCGGAGAAGCCAGACCACGTCAATGATCGCCTCGATAAAAGTTCCGTGAATTGTGCCAGTAAAAAGTCCTGGTATTATCCAATTTTATATCGATTACTCTTAATACCGATTCTAAGAATAATGGAATGAAAGGATGGAATAAAAGTTCGATTTTCTATTCGTTCGACTAACCAGTTTGAATTTAACTCTGCTGCGATCTTCTTTTATTTTCTTTATATTTTAATCTCATTTTTATTTTAATCGGATAAAGAGCTTACTAGTAGGATTTAAGAAAATTTGAGAAAGAAAAAACTGAAGAAATTTCCTAACGGTAGAAAAATACGACTGGGCGAAAAATGATTCATAGAACGCGGTAAAAAGCTTAAGCTTTAACGTCAGTTGTTACGTTAAGAAATAATACGTCTGCGCATTTAATTTAAGCTTAAGGGGCGATATTCATTAAAAAAGTTCGAAAGTATAAATTGTTGTAAAGTGAAATGAAGTCTGTTTGATCTTTCAAATCTTGCGTGATTTCAAATTGATATACGTAAGTCAGACAGATTGGTTTTTATTTATAATGTAATCTCTAAGAGATGTAAATATAATTTTAAAGTAAAGTTTAGATCGTTTAGAAGGAATATTTATGTTTGACAATCGTTTAAAGTTTATTAAAAAATAATAAGATAAAATGTATTTTTCGATGCGGGCTTTCGGAGTGCTGTTGTTTAACAGAAACCGAAGAAACACCATTTTTTTTTCAATAGATAAATAAAATCGTAGGAAATTTAGCAATATTATTATAATATAGAGTAATTGCAATTTGTGAAAATTTCTTTTACAAATATATTCTCTTTGTACATAAAAGGTAACAATTTCTTCAAATATCCTACGAAAAGATGTAAAAAATCATTCGATGTAAAACAGCTGTGTAAAATCTCAGCCAAATTAGCTCGACAATATTTTCTAATATTTCTAGTACTGTGCCTAGAAAAATCCAATCAACGATTCCAACTAAACTTCGTATACGTGTAATTGGCTAGAGTTGAGAGTAAAATGCGATGACTTCGTTACTCTAACAATCTCTAATGTGAAATTTCATATAAATATTCCAGAAAGATTGTACTTTTCAATAAAATTAATTTCGATAAGCTCAACCAACAGCTGTTCAATATCTTCCGTATCCTTCGATAAGAGATTTTTCATTCCCAGAAATTATTTACGAATTTAAAAGTAGACACTGCTGAGGATTAAAATCATCCTTTCTATTTATATTTACTCTAACTGAATGATCCCTTTAATCCATTAATAAAAAGAAAGGATAAATAATAACTATTCATATCGACTGAAAACTGATTCCACTTGGAATCTCCGCTTTTATACTCGAGATATTAATATACTAAAAACATCCTGCAATTTGCGCCCAATTATTTTCCGATCTCGAAAGCTCAACTTGATACTACCCGCAATTTTTTCCCCCATGGCTCTTAACAAACCACCATGGTACATTGGCTGAGGAATTACAACGGGGCAGACCCTCGTATTTTCGCCGAGTCATTCATCCTTCTCGGTAATTCATCGAATTATTGATTATTCTACGCAACTTACTCGAAGAGCTCGATTTATTAATGGGTCTGGGTGCGAGGGGGTTTAGCGAGTGAGCGCGCAAGTTAAAGGCAAAGTTGGTGAGCATCTTCCGTGTAAACTTTTCCAGCGTTCTCTGTTCCCGTTATTCCATCCTCCAGCAACTCCTTTCGCCATTGCTTAAAAGACGCGGAGAGTGGAGCAGAAATTGAAAGAAATCGAAAGAAAGGAATCGGCCAGGTAAATTGAATGTACTTACAATTAAACGCGCCGCTTCTTCTCTCTTTTCTCTCCTTTGCCATTCCGCGGCAAGGAAAGTTTAAGAGCATCAAGGGGGAGAAAGCCATGAAATGGAAAGAGGAAACTTGAACCGCGGCCGGAGATAATTTCTTTCCGCGAAATGCTCTTTGATTTTTTTCAATAAGCGAGATTTTCAAACGAAATTATATTTATGCGCGAATTTCTATTTGTGGAAGTTCCGTAGCTTTAATTTATGATTCCAGGATTGCTGGCTTTGAAATATTGAATAATTCAATTTATTTCGGTGAAAGGTTTCCCCGAGCCGTTTAGAATATAATTTACTTGTAATTGGCTTTTATTTTAGAAATTCAATCATTTTTGCTAAATGTGAAATAAAGATTGTGTATTTTTAAATCAGAGCTGATAATTATAGAAATAGAAAAATAATTAAGCAGGTAGATAATGAACAGAAACAAATCTCATTAAATCTCCACAACTTCGCATACTACGAAATCGAAACTGAAATTGAAAAGCTTATTATCAAACGGAATGAATCTCAAATGCCTTCCTCTAATTACGTAACCATCATTTTTGCCAAATATCTAGCTTTTCCTGCCACAGAAACAGAAACCTCAAATTAAAAACCTCATCACGGAACAGATCGAATTTCAGAAAGTTCAATTTCCAACTATATTGCCAAAACTGCCGCCAAATGTCTGACTTGCCATGTTACAAAATCAGAAACCTGAAATTTTTATGAACATACCTGAGGCAATGAAAACTACACAAAGATTTATTTCGCTCGTTAAAGCCTATAAAAACTGAATATTTTTTACATTTCTATACGTTACACAATGCACAAAAATTGCAGTTTACTAGTATCACAAAATCGAAAATTTAAAACAAATTTCAAAAGCATCCACTCTGATCGCATTACCAACACAAAAGGTGAAAAGTGGCAAAGTACGAAGACAAAATCGCGGCGACAAAGATAACCAAAGCTGGCAACGATCGACGATGAGCTTACCATCGTCTGATAGAGTTGGAAGCCGAAAAGGCGAAGGTTCATGGCACAATGCCGGCTGAAACAAAGCTTTTGGCGTGGAAACGCTCGCGAGAAAAGGCGCGGGCAGGTTGCAAGGGTGCAGTGTCAACGTCGACGAGGGTGCACACCGTTCGAGAGGTGGGGGGGAGGGGGCAGAGTGGCGCAGACTGGCGCAATTAAAATGCAAATTATCTCTTTTCACGCGGCCATCTTTCCAGAAGAGACTGGCGCTCGCAACCCTACGCCGTCACCGATTAACTTGGAACTAATTTACGACGACGACGACTCCATCGTCAGAAGGTAGCGTGAAACGTTTTGTCTCACGGCGCGGACACAGCCACCGCGTTAATACGGGCTAACGTCATTTGCAAATGTCAGTCGAGATCAGGTTTCTTCGTTTCGACCATGATTTTCGCCGCCTGGGCTTTCCTGACTCTGAATCTCTGATTAAATTCTTATACAACGCGTGGCAACCTTTAAACTTCTCTTTAGAGCAGCTGAGGGTATGTATTTGAGTGGTGACAGGTCGTTTGAATAATTGATGCGATTATTGTGAAACAAGAACAACGATATGCAGGGCTTATACGAGAGTAATTATTCATTGTGTGCGACAAGGGATGTTATATGACTCGGGCAAGGAAATATGTACTTTGATCATGCGGTAGGCGTGGATTAGAGGGAGGTTTGACTGGGTCAGAGATTGGATGTCTAAAGGAAAATCAAGTTAATGAAGTTGCCCCGCGTTTGATGATATTCGAAGAGTTCATTTTCAGATTCTTTTAATTTAGGGGAATTTTTTATTGCGTTTCAAATAATCTTGTGAAAGATCTGACAGTACCAGTAACTCTCGTCCGAGATACTTTTTCTATAGAAGGAAAAGTTTCCTAGCAATTGGAACTTATAAGATGAATTGCTTATCTTTAGAAGATAGAGAGTTCTATATAGAAAGATATCTAACACCAATATCGATTATCTAAAATTGAAGTCAATATCTTGCCACGAGAAAACATTTGAACCCTTCGTGTGACTAATTCTTTATCCCGACGCAGCTACAGCGATATTGATAACGTGAAAACTTTTATTTAGCTTGTTTCTTTGCCCATAAAAAGTTTGAAAGCCGAAGAAAGCTATTATAAGAGAAAATAGATTCCATAAATTGATAGTTTGTCGATTATCAGCTTTGCATGGAACGTGTTAAACTCATTCTGAATCTTATCCTAACTAAAGCAAACCCCTTGTATGTGAAAAACCTGTTTGCTATCACTTTTTAACTGCATAAAAATAATGCAAAAATACTCGACACACTGCTATGGATTAGCCACAAATGGTCAGACCCATTCAAACTTACGAGCATCATCAACCTTCAAATTTTCGCTGGGACGAAGGAATCAGCGAAAGAAATAAAACCTGTTTCAACTGTTAATTACCTTTACCCTGAAGATATATCGTAATTGTGCAACAACCTCCTCGAGAAATACGTTTATCACGTACGCTACCAAACAGAGCTTGGCTATATTCGTCTGGGCCAGATATCGCGCGATACAACGAAGATTATCGGATGGGAATACTATGCACTCGAGCCCATGAATTCCAATTAAAAGCCTATCGCAAGTATTTATAGGCTGAAGACGGGAACGATATCTACTGTTACAATGGCCGTTAAGATAATCAGCTTTAATTACGCACCTCGTAAAGCCTTTATGAATCCGGTCAGGCCGAGCGAACGTCGTGGCGCCGTAGTTTAAGCAAATCTTTGTGTAAAGACGTATAATTACCTGAAATAAGAAAAACGTTTAGTGACGTGTACTTAAGTGGTTCGGATTTATTAATATCGCTATGTAATTTTCTCTTTTTTCTTTTTGTTTTCGACTTTTTCACTGTGGAATCCGTATTTCTAAGTTGTTAAGATTTAGAATCGTCAGGATCGTGTTTTCTATTTTAAAATCTAGCATATGACGAGCATATATTAACGATATATATATAACGATATATTAATTATATGCAAAATCAATATGAAACAACTTATTAGTAAATTTTGAAACATAGTATTGGGTTGGCAACTAAGCGATTGCGGATTTTGCCATTAAGTGGTAATGACAAAATCCGAAATCACTTAGTTGCCAACCAAATAATTGTAGCACACCACTGTTTTAACCTACAGTGAAAGTGTCGATTCTTTTCTTAAATTCAAAGGTCTACCAACTGACCTCTGATACATATACGTTCTTCGAATTTATATATTCAAACGTAAAGACAAGAAGAAGACAAAATTGATACAAAAATGTCAAAAAATCCAACAAAACTAAATGATACGACTAAAACTAAGAAGATACGATGCATCAGAAGATTAAAGATTATTCTACAAGAATAACACTTTACTATCGTATTCGATGTAAACTGTAGATCTTTATGCATTTATGGGAAATTGAAAAATGTGAAAATCTACGTAATGCAGATAATCTGTAAAAATATAAAAAACGAAGTAATTATATATATGAAGTTGTTACAATTTTCAATGTTCCAAGTAAATTGTTATCTGCTTTCCATTTCTTTGATTATGTTGGTAAAAATATGAAATTGCATAAAAATTAAAACAATTACCAACTAACTTCTAATATCCAGCAATGTTCAATAACTTCGTTAGAAAAGCTGATAATCCAATCTAATTTAATCCTCGTGGGAACAGGCAAAGACCTAAATGAAGAAACTTCATTCCAGGCTCTGACATCACGTGTTAAGCGCAATTCCTAGACAGTGTTCGAGTGTCCAGCCCAGCGATATAACGCGAGAACGTAATAAAGCTCGCAGTCTGCCCGTCGAAATTGGGCGGACGACGTCCCTACCAAAAGAGTAATGAAACTGCCGCAAGTGTAATGCTGGTAGTATACATAGAACGCGAAAACAACGGAGGTACGGTTGAATTCTTCGCCAGGGGCAAAACGCAAAAGTGTTTGAAATTTCTTTAGCGAGAAACTTGCAGCCACTTTCATCCGCCCTTTTTATTGGACGCGAAAAACTCCCGTAGGAATATTTTCCGTGAAACTTCCATCCTGTAATTTCGACAGGATTGTAACATCTTTTTTTTCCACGGAAATTCGCCTCGCGTCGAAGTTTTCTTTGTAATTCTCGACGAGAGCGTTATTGAAAATAGCTGGAGCAGCGTTGCGATGTTTGAAATAAATTTGTTTTACCACGCTACGCGACTCCTGCAAGATACTGCCGAAATCTTTTGGTTTATAAAGAAATAGTAAAATAAAAATTCAGTGAAGGAATGTTATTAGAAGATTTCCAGGAAAATGCTTCTTGTAGTTTGAGGAAGTAATTTTTTATTCTAAAACGTGTTTCACTGCTAGATAGTTTGGATTAATATTTAGCAGTTTACGTTATGTAAATTATGTTGCAACTTGTGTTGAAACACTGGTTAACCGCTGGTAATTTAATAATTCAGTGTATCATAATAATTAATGAACTTTCATATAGTTATGTACATGGTTCCAAAGTTGGTTATCTTTGTATCTCCATATCAGAAGTTTCAGTAATATTCGAATTTATCACAACGCACATAAAACTAAGGAGCGTTCTAGTTATCATATCCTTGATTTTAAATTTATTTAACAAATATAGATTGCGAAAGTTGAGTTCTTGAACAACTTTTAACAATTTTAAAGTTGTCTTTAAAAATAAAATCTATTACTGAGACTATAAATTATATGCATCTTGATCATAAATATTTTTCAATTATTTGCGCAGTATAAAAATAACAAATATACTCTACAAATTAAAAATCCATATTCTTTTCGTTTTATACGTTGCTCTATCATCGATATAGGGAACTAATAACTGCTAATGTGGACAAATAAATCAGAGTTAATTAAACTAATGAAACTTCACTGATTTCTATTCGCGTATATTTTTCTTTTTTCACGTTTATTCTAATTAAACATCGAACAACGTTACTCGAATCGATTTCCAATTCTTTGAAGTCACATTATCACCAAGCTCTCCAACATCTTTTGTTAAATAATTCAGTAGACATTTCTATCAAGCGATTAAAAACTTTAGTTAAATTGAAATACACTGGAACAACGCGCGGCACAAATGGTTCATTTACACGAAACATCCAATATCCTGTTATGAGCACACGTATTGTACGGTCGGAGCCGGTTCTGCCTCTGCCGGAACTCCGCGTTTTTGCAATCGCTCCTTCGTCGCGCAAATATTTGCGAATTGCGCCGGCATGCGAAACGAGCTGCAGCGTCGATGGATGAACTCTGAACAAACGATGCACTGTCAACGTACTAGATTGATATCTTTCCATCTTTTTTTATCTTTTTAATGTTATTAAACTACCATTTGTTATCTTTTTTACATTATCAAAATAGCATTACACGATTTATTCAGATTTGTTGAGCTACCTACATTATTTGCAATTTTACAACAATTATAAGGATTACACTTATTGTATTAAAAATTGTCTAAATCTTCTTACGTCACTGATCATAATTGTATCGAAATTAGATACAGAAAGATTAAATATGAGAGCACTATAGTGAAATTTAAAAAAAAAGCTTGTACAGAAATTTTTGTACTTGTTTGCACTTACTGGTTGCTTCTATAATTGAACAGCATAAATATACCTCTATCTGTGTAATAAAGTTAGTATTATTTATTTGTATAATAAAGAAATTATTATTTCTATTATTAGACGTCGTTTTTTCAAATAAAATCCTGAAATATCACATAACTTTCTCTTTTGCGAAATGAATAAAATTTCGGTTATACGAGATTAATCAATTTCCGTCATAGGACACATCATCTAATCAAAGTTGAAAATACCGCAGTTTACCGTGGAAACGCAATTTCCTCGGAGACCTGTGCACCGTGCAGACACACGTTGCAATTCGATCGTTGAAGAGAACGTTTCGGCGAGCTTTCGACTTTTATCGCGGATGCTTCGCTCTCAGTTTCAAATTTCCTGCGATCCGGCACGCCTCCCACACTCGTGGTAAAAAGAGGGGAAAAGTGGGGTGAAGTCTGGGGGTGCGTTCGAGTAGAAAGCAAGCTGATCCGACGCGAAATAAAAAGTTCCGAAATTCCGAAGTGTGTTGAAGTGTCGAATCCACTTCTGATCGGATCGAAACGCCGTGTCATCTGAAAAGTTAATCGCTTCGAATCTCACCGTTCTACGGAATTCCGTAGAATCGAGGCGAGTTTTATCCCCAAAGATCCACTTTCCTTAAGGCCAGAATAATGCTAACTCTTATTTTTTTTTTTTTTTTATTGAAATCGTCTTTTTATGGACTGCTTGCTGCTTTATAGCAACTAGCGTCAAGTTAATGTCAGGAAATTTGTAATTTATCGAGACACGTTTAAGATATGTAAATTTTAATTTTCTGATATGTAGATATGTAAATGTAGTTTTCAAATTGTAATTTTTTTTATCTGTTTTATTGTTAAAGCATTATACCGTAACATTGGATTGTCGTTCATTGTCTCCTTAATAATTATTAATGACAATAATATATTATAATATTTTCAACTCTACTCGTATGTAATTTTACAATATGCTAAAAACATACTAAAAATATAGCATACCTATACTTTTATAAAATACATCAATCTTGTTGTAGACTGAAAAAATAAGAATTAAGGTTTATCAGATGAAATATTCATAAAAATTTACCCTGTGTATACAGTCTCTACTTTTACAGTAATATTTAAACGTCAGTTACTACGAATGAAGCATAGTACGATTATCAAGATGAAAGTTATAATCAGAACGTTTAACTCTTCTACTAATTTACATTATTCCAAATTATCAAATGGGCCCGTAGGTAAATTGTATGAGTCGTTTCAACAAATAAAGTTGATATTATAACTGTTTCCACATCTTAATTAATAGGTACATTATTATTACCTCATTACCCTTTTTCTAATTTCGATGTAGAAATGAAAATTAAATAACATGAATAAATAACTGCGTCGATATTAATTAAGTAAATCTATAGGATTAATTATATATGTATATCGTACATCTATAAATTCACCAGCAAACGCCTCCCATTATATAGTCATACGCTGCATAATGAATTCATCCGACACTCTAATGTACTCATGTAAACGCACTAATGTGTACGTGTACACTTAGCAGAAGTCGCGAGACATGAATGCAGTCGGAGAAGACGTTCTCCCGTGTCTAATTTTGTTCCGTGGAAGCCGCGTTGCTAAAAGAGTATCGAACCGCTTAAAAGTACGCCGGAAATGGGAATTCCTTTCCTGCGCGCGCTAATGGACACAGCCCACGTGCGATTCCCTCTGCGAAAGCTTTGTCAATCTCGATTCTCGAAAGTACTTAACCGGTGCAGAAATATCTTTCTAACGTATCTAACTTTTCTTGCTATTTAACGCGTTAATTGCCACGCGAATTTTATATATTTTGCCTTGGAACTCGCGATAGATTGAAATATATCACACAACTATTGGGTTGGAAACTAAGTAATTGCCACGTAATGACAAAATCTGTAATCACTTAGTTGTCAACCCAATATATGCAAATATACTAAATATACAATATACGATATTTAAAATACTTTCGATTTACGTATGGTTGATCGAGTTTGCAGTGCAATTATCAAAGATAAATTTACCACTATAAGGAACAAAGTTGGTACGTGTTTCCAAGCAGAGCTAAGTAAACGACAACAGTACAGCTCGTGTTTAGCCATTCCGGTAACCAACGGAGGTATAATACGTCGATATTGTTGGTTGGAAACAGCAAACTATCCCTCTGATAAGAATCTCTCAACGAAATACAAATATACGTTTAGTTTAAAATAGTGAGTAATGAAGAAAAGAAGAAAAGATTCAAATGTACTAAAATTTCCATTTGAAAATATTATATCGAACGCACCTGTAATATTCAAACAATTTTAGAAGATTCAACACTTTAAGGGTAATAATAAAAATCTAGAATCAACTTTTTTGGAGTGAACTTTACATTCGCGAGTCTTTAATTAAAATTCCTAACAACGTGTTACTAATTTATAATATTCGAACGACAGATTTAAGGTTCCTAAACGCACTATAGTTACGAACAATATGATGTTCCAACATCGTTATCTCTATCCATCCTTAGTTCTACTTCGATTCTCGAATGTTTATATTTCAATCCTGCGCCCATTTCAGTGGACAAAAAGAATTTCCGCTATTTTAAAAAAGTTTTTGACACAAAGTTGAGACGAGACTTTTTGTTCAAACTGGAGATATTCTTCAATATGGCAAAAATAGGATTGAGCCTGAGAAAATGAGCGAAAGAGCGGAGCGCAGTTAAAAACAGAGTGGAACGTTCAAGCTCCAATCATCGAACGTCCGAGATGTATAACAGCTCAAATCACAACTGTTCGCTCTGTCGTCCGGAAACGAATATTCCCTCGAGTATGCGGTTCCCGACACTCCGGGCCTAATCACAGAAATTCTGCTTGCAGATCGTTCAACCGTGGCCAACACGCGACGCTCTTCCTCTTGTTGTCCAAGCGAGAAGAAGCAGTAGCTGACCGGACCGATCGGAATCTCAGCGGTTATCGTATCAAATGCATAAATCTCCAGTTTATTGCTGTTATATGCAAAGCAGAACGAATCGGCGGGAACGAGGCAACCTCCGAGAACCCAAGAATAATGCATTCCTTGGTAGATCGATGCCTTTGCCTCGTCTCTATGTTTATATGCCTGTATTAAAGCTAGCGAGGCAAAGGGGGGAAAAAGAGAAAGGGAAAGGTGAAATAGAGAGAAAAAAGATGAGGATACGATAGCGATCGGTGTGGACTTATTTAATTTCGGGACCGGTCGGCCTCCCGAGTTGTTTGCAGAACGATCGTTAACGCTGATTTATACGCTCATTCATTTCCACGATGAACCCCTCTCGTTCTATTCGCCTCTCTTTCTCTCTCTCTCTCTCTCTCGCTCTCTAGTTTGGCTGGATGGTTCTTCGCGCTGCATGCATCTACAAAAATATACGAGTTCCGGGGACATGTGTTCAACGTGAGCGTGAAACGATGCTGGTTTGCTAACAAGGGTTTTAAATGATTGACCTTGGATTTTGGAGGAAGGATAGAAGCGGTTATGTGGGAAATATGATGCGTTCGGTCGTATCGATTAGAAGGAGGTTTCGATGTGGGGTATTGGGGTGAATGAGGGTAAACGAGATGGAGGGTCTATGGCTGATTTTGCTCTCGTGTTTTCGAGATGGAAGTGTTAGTAATGATATTTATATGGATTGCTAACGTGTTCGGGGAGGAATTCATTAGGACGACTTGAAAATGATTGTTTTTTACCTTTCGGTTGATTTTATTTTTTTAATTTGGTCGTTTATTTAGTTCTTGTTTTTATTGAGAATATAATTTTTGTTCGTTGGAAATTGTGAAATAGAAATGATAAAATCAATCAATTTTTGAGGATAGCCTTTCAACGTGAATAAACTAAATGGTACTGGGAAATGGTTTGTTGTTAATTAAAGACAACAAGGATTAGGGAACATGATACCGGCATGTAAACCCTTGGATCAAGGATTTTGTATAGAGTTTTAGCCTGTAACATTTCAGGACGAGAAACATCGGAAATTCTAATTAGGTCTTAGAGCGGACTTGGAGCTTCTTCCTACTTCTCTAGACAACCAACGGAAACGTCAGGATTCAGACAGACCTGGATTATAGAGTTAAGAACATCAAACTTCGGGGAACCTGGATGCGCCGCCAACTATCCGAACAGGGAAATTAGACTACTTCTTGCTTGAGATTAGAATCAGGATCAGTCAGGCGCATCATTTAAATTCAAAGAATCCCATCGAATTTGACAATATTTACAATTTCAGTGCCTGCATTTTCAGATAGGAGATTAAGGTTAAAAGCTTAGTTTAATTCAGAATAAAATCGTTAAGTTGTCCTATTATTTGCCACTTCGACACTTTTGGTTTAAGAATTAAAATCACGATTTATTTATCATTTTTTCTATTGAAAATCTAATTTCAAATTTAATAATATTCTTCTATTACCTAAAATGTCTTAACTTTTTATCAAAGATTAGAAAAGCATCTACGAGTATCTGAAAAGTATCCCACCAATTGGAAATTTTGATTAACAGTTAAAGCAAGTGTTTTAGCGTATTATCTTATTTAGGATTTCTGAATTTGCCTATTAAAGATTTATTGCACTATGTTAGAATCTTAACATATTACAATTTTACTATTGAAAATTCTATAACTTTTGAGCTAAAGATCAAGATATAGGTTTATGATAATTCCAAAAAAATAACATTAATTAAACTAAGCATTTAATCGTAGTTTCTTATCTGGAAAGGAGAACACTGAGATTGCAAATAACTCGACATTCGATGAGATTCTTCGAACTTAAACAACACGCTCAACTGATCCCGATTCTAATCTCAAGCAAGAAGTAGTCTAATTTCCCTGTTCGAATAGTTGGCGGCGCAACTAAATTCCCCGAAGTTTCCTCTCGAACGCTAAGTAGTTACAACCCATTTAATAACACCTAAGTATATAACTACACAACCGTATTTAATAAAATCTAAAATCACCGAATCTTCGCAACAATTTTTTCACACTAATTCTCGGCCTGGTTGAATTCCTCTTTACACGGAGGATATTCACACAACGTAGCGTCAGAATACACGCGAAAATTAGGTGTCACGAAGCAGCGTGCGGTCGACGGGCAAGGACGAAGCGCGAAGGACGAGAACGAAGAAAAAGAACGTTGGAAACGTCGATGGAACTCCACGGGGAGTACTGACGGATACACAGGAATAAGATACACGATATACTGGGCTGTCCTGTTGGGATAAAGGGAGTAGCTGACTGTAGTAAGTTGTCTATCGGTTCATCTCCAATTTCACCATTCGCGACCAAAACTTCCGACTTTGCAATTCGATAAATTCTGTCAACTTTTTCCAGTAAACGGAAACGGACTTCATAATCTTTTCTTGCTCTTAAACTTTCTCTTCTGAAGCTACTTCGATGACTGTAATAGTTGATCAAGTTTGACACTGTTAGCGAGGAAGCTGGCATTGGAGAAGATCTGTCATACTATCGAACGAATGGCACTGTCAGCGATGCTTTTATTGAACTTTGTTTCTTGATGATAAGCGTAATTGATAAAGGAGATGTTCCATGTATCTGTATTCTTCGATATGCTTCTACATAACGTTCTTGTGATACAGCGATTTGTCGAACATCTATTTGTTTGAACGTACAATTATCTAAACGACATCGGGAAGTAAAAGGAAACAAAGGATCTGATATACTTAACTATGTCATATATACTCTTTGTATATTTCCCAATCACGTTACTGTTCTCAATTCATCGTTACATATGTAAGCGACAGGAAAATTATCAACAGAATTAGAGAGAAATTTAACAGTAGCGAGAACATCGATGAGCTATAAATCAGAAGCATTCTTAACAATAGAAACAGCTGATAGATGGTACGAAGTGCAAAAGAACAATAATTCTGCAGAAATACTAATTCTTCTTAAAATTTGTAATTTGTCGCTTCAGAAAAAATCATTCGAGTCAGAAGTCCAGGAAGAAAATTATTGGGACATATTAGGTTGTCCGAATAGTTTCTTTCGTTTCGTAAGGTGATAATAGATGAACAACAATTTCTGTTTTATATTATTTTATTGAATTAGGTACGATCCATTTCGTTCTATTTCTATTATTACGTTCGTGTATAATTCGATAAACCAATATAAAACAAAAAACATTGTGCGTCTATTATTTTCTTATAAAACGAAAGAAACTTTTCGGACAACCTAATACATATACGATAAGTGATCCATGTTATCCTGCGTGTGAAACGTAGTCGCAGTATTAGTCGTTCGATTATTTGAAAGACTCGATTATCCGGTTCTTCTGTAAGCAATCTGTGGACAGCGGATTTTTATTTTTTCTTTTTTTTTCAAAAATGCACGCGATGTACATAGTCCGCAAAAGTATATGGAACATTCAAAGTGTAGTATTTTTTATATTATTTAGTAAGTAAAACAAATCTTTTAAATTATGAATTCACAAAAGTATGAATTTGCATAAATATCCGCGGTGTCATAGTAATCAGTTCGGGCAATCGAGATGCTATTGTATAAGAGTTGATAATCGAAAATACTCAGCGCAACACGATGTATCCACGACAATGAACGACGATTAATAATGCAAACGAGACGAAGCGGTGTAACTGGTTGTGCAAGTTCGAGACCGCCGCGCGTTTTCGAGCTAAAGTCTGTGTGCACGCGACAGGATTAATTCGATTGGCCAGCAAGCGCGGCGGGTGAATTTATCGAAGAACGGAGGCTGTGGCATCGACACGATTAATTTAATTCGACGTTTCGCGAACGCGACTACGTACACTCGCGATTTAATTACCATCTAGCAATAACTTCGCCGCGGGAGTCACGGCAAACCGACCAATTTAATCCCTGTCTTATACTTTCTCCGACTTTTCGATTTCTCCAACGAGTCTGCTTTCGTACTGGTTCATTTAGATCATTAGATTCAGTCAGACTCGAATTTGACAGGTAAAAAAGAAGGATCTGTTCGTCTTGAGTTCCAGACGAGAGAAGAAGCTTGAAAGTTATGATTTATATTTGACGATTCGTATAATTTTATTTTTCCACTATATGCAGTAGCTACAAAAAGCTTCTTCGTATCGTAGCATTTCTCATGGGCACTCTCACGTATAACTCCAATACATCAAATATTGGATTGGCAAATAAGTGGTTGCGGATTTTGTCATTAGGTGGTATTGACAAAATTCATAATCATTTAGTTGCCAAGCCAATATATCACCACGCAATCAGCATAAGAATGAGGACTTGCGTACGAACAATATTATACATACTAAAATGAAAAATCAATGTTATTTCTAAGGTAGAAGGTATTTGGAATTAAGAGACATAAAATGGACTGTAGATATTTGTATAAATTTATATTTTTATAAATTTAATTAAGTAGTGGAACCTAGATAGACGATCGTTTCACTTACTAAATAATATGATAAATACTAAATTCGGAGTTTATTTATGTACATATTATTTATATACATTTTTACACCTTCAAATTTCCCATAAATGCAAAAGAAATCCAGTAGTAGTCTAATTATCGTTCTGTGAAAGAGCGGCCAAAACTTTAACGCGAATGGAAAAGACTGAGTCTATTCGTGGAAGGAATTCGCCACTTTTCTTCTATCCGCATCCGGTTGCCTGGAAATCCATTAATCCACTCGCTGAGAGTCGGATCCACGTTCGATCATAATCCCGTTGTTGGCGCAACGCAGCCGATTGAAAATCGGTCTCGGCTCATCGACCACGTTTCTTCTTCCTCCAACCCTGTAGTACTCGTCTGCCTATTCTCGTGCGGGAATCGTGCCACCCCCGCTAGCCCTAATTTGCATTTATATCGATCCGCGCCGCGAATGGAAATATTAAATCCATTTTCGTAGAGGAGGCACCCACGCGAGCCCTTCACGACCGCAGAAAAAAAGAATCAATCGTGCAAGACGATGTCACGTATCACAGCCGACGTACAAGGCTTATCTGGCTTCCAACGAAAGCGTCTACGATTTATCTCGAACGAGGCTCTCGACGTCGCGGACGCGTTGTCGAGTATTCTTCGGTGTGTACCATGGGATTGAAAAACGCGTCGATGAATAATGCGCGATCGAGTTCCGCAGCGACTGTGTTGCATGCGTGAAGGGAAGAATACCACGCTGTATTACAATGGTGAAGTGCAGTATGGAATATGCGGTAGAATGTAAAGAAAAGTATACAGGGTGTGGCAGTACACGTGGTACAATTCTAAAAAAGATTATTCTATGGTACGAAAATAATAGAAAGAAATTGTGAGGATTTTCGGACGAAATTTAGAATAAAAATGGAGCATTTTGCTGAATGCAGATATGTTTATACAGTAGAATGGAACGAGAAAAGCAAAAATTATATTCTGATGATATTTGGTACGCTGTATTTTATTATATTTATAATTATAGTCTAAGCAGTGTAAGTAATTTCGTAATAAAATTGTTTTCAGCGGATCTCTTGATATTGTAGAATCTGTTGGCGATAATTTACCGAATAAAAAGTTGCAAAAATCTTTCGGATGAACATCGTTCAGAAAATTAGATCAACCATGAACGTTTCAGAATCTACCCGCAATATTGTTCAGAATAAAAGATTAACATGATCTTTCGGATAAAAATCGTGGGGAAAATTAGATCAACCGTAAACATTCCAAAACTCAGACGTGGCAATAAATATTACGACACATTTTAGAAATTATGAGCAAGAAAGAGGAAACAGGTTGCACTTTACGAACTGCAAACATGTTTTACCAACAGTTTCTTGCGACAACACGTAGCACAAAGTGCAAAGGAAGATAAAAGGCACTTGACGAATCTCTGACACGAACTAGCAACTACTGCAATTCGCGTTAAGTGCTGAAAGTGCAATTTTCGTGGATATATTAGACTATTTAGTGGGAAAAGATGACGTAGCGCTTGCTAGTCATTAGACCAACAACTCGGATCTTGTACGAATACAGACACTGAAAGTAGCGTGATGACAAATGATACTCTTGGAAATAATTGCGGTAAAGTTACTGGTGCAGCTGAATTCCAGCAATCCTTCACCACAGATTAACCCCGCATGAATATAAACTTGTTTTCAGCTTAAAGAAGAAATTATTCTGATTTTCATGTTATCTGTGATTAGTCGTTAATCGTGACAAATTTCGAGGAAAAATTCTCAACTCATGTATGTATAAAATAGAACATACGTATGTATAATTTGCATTGCGATTTCTAAAACGTCCATATTTTCTAAAAAAAAAAACTTGCAAAAGTATATTTCCACAAAATTCAATCAAATAGATGTTAACACTAGAACTACCACGCCAGTCAAATTGACTGGTTTTACAATTTTATTTTAAAATTCCTACTTCATGTTATATTTTCTTTCCACAATGATGTAATGACTTTCGCAACGATAACTAAAAGAATAATATAATGAATTTTATTTTGTTTTTTATGTATTCAAACTGAAAATAATTTTGTATCAAGGCTATTTATACCAATACCAGTCAAAACGACTGATACTTGTCAAAGTGTAAAAGGCTCTTGAAATCTGTTTATCGATCTCCAATTAACCAGTTTCCTCGCCTTGTACAACTTCCCACACGTTTTTGAAATTTTTACCGCGTATCATTCGATATGATGATATCAGTTATCAGGAAAATTCCGGATCGATCGCTAGATCGCTAGATGCCAACACTAGAAATACCACACCAGTCAATATGTCTGGTTCTACAATTTTATAAATGTGTCAACTTTCGTTTAGGGATCACGGTGCCAGATGGATCAATAATACCAAAAATGTACTACATGACATTGAATTCCTTTTGTAAGAAAGTAATAAATCAATAAATATAAAAATATTCTATTATTACGTATTTTTTAAAGACCAGTCATTTTCACCGGTTTTGGTAGGAATAGCTTCGTGTTAACTATCGGTAGTCCTAGTGTTAAATTCGTACAAGTAACACGACAAATAATACAACATATCCATGATCCACTTCTCAACAATTTATAGGAAATTCATAGTCGATCTACCAATCCATCGTAAAATTGCAACTTCGTACCAAAATATCCTATTTCCTTCAATCTGTCACAAACGAATCTCGACTTGAAACAGAAATGGACGCAGAATTCATTTGCAGAGCACGAAATGAGCTCATTCCCTACCTCGTATTAAACAGGAAGGGCAACGACGCGCATTGTCCCAATTCTCAAAACGTTAACCAACTCTAATTAAAGCGGAAACAATAATAACGAAATTCTTCGTTGGCAACGGAATGGATGACGAGAGCTTGTATTTCGTCTTCTCCGAGGATAGACCGCTACAATGGGAAACGTTACAAAGCATCGTTATTGTCGTCTGTTCGCTACTGATAGGACTAAACCATGGCTCAGTATCAAATTAACGTTTATGATAGGTCGCCATTCAAATCTGGCTTAAAGCTACGCATACGTCCTCGTATATTGGTGAATTCTCTCAAACGATAACCTAATAACCGTCATACCGTAATATTATAAATAATATTAATAGTAATACAAAATTTTAATGCACAGATATAATAGCATGATACTATAAATAAGCTTTTCGTAATAAAAATTCTAAGCCAGTATTTGATATATCGATGTAGGTTAATTCGATATATCAATATATTCTATTCTCTTTTTCTTATATCGATAAATCATATCGAATTTATTGGCTTGGCAACTAAGTGATTGCGGATTTTGTCATTAGGTGGTATTGACAAAATCCGCAATCACTTAGTTGCCAAGCCAATGCATTAAATTTATTTAGTTTGGGTTAGAAATCAGTTAACAATTATTTTTATATCCACCAAAGCTTTCAATTTTTGGTTCGTTGTTTATTTCAACGTTGATATATCAAATAAGTCGGAAATTCTAAATGCATAGATATAAAAGCGTGATACGACAATTAAATTAATAGAAACAAAGATTCTAGAATTCATAGACGCAATACACGATAACGATATAAGTAAATAAATCGCAATGGAAATCCTGAAATTCACTTTGATTTTAACGGTCCGCCCTCTAAATTTGTAACTTTTTCGAGAGAACATCGTGAAAATTAAACCTGAATGTTGATTTAATCAATGGTCAATCCTACAGCTTAATATTTATTCTCGGTTTTCGATACTTTATTTCATGGCAACGAATTTGGAAAAATTGATGAAAAATCTGGCGAAATTGTCGCCGAAACGATTCGGTCGGAATCGAGTTCTGTTTGCGGTTTAAGTGGATTAATTGATGATTTTTATGTGTTTATTCCGGTGTTATTGGAATATGGCACACAGCGGTTATCTCGTAGCAATTGCCACCAATTCGTTTTTATTCTACCTATGAAAAGGCTTTTTGATTTGAGTAATTGAACTATATCCTGTATCGAAATGTTGTTTGGCTATTGGATACATGTAATTTATGGATACATAAATAAACTCGCAATCTCTTTTCGATTTTGCTAATATAATAGATAGAACAGAACGTTTTCCTGTAATTTTAATAGAAATTCGAACAAAACTATGATATACGAGCCATATAAAAGATAAATTAACCAACAATTTTTAGACTAATTGTTCAATTTTTTCGAAGAACTAAGTAGTATTCATCATATATTCTGATACTAAAATTAAAGACAAAAATATAAGCTTTAGCCATCTTGCAGAAAAGAAAAAATCTTTCGTTTTTATATTCGAAAATCTCTTCCAGGTACATTTTGTACGTTTCTATTTAAATTTCGTTCCAAGTTTTATACGAATAATTGTTAGAACAAATAAATTACATTTCGGATTTAAGAAAAGCCAAAAACTCAAACTTTGAATATATAGTATTGAATATAGAATATAGAGTTGAATATAGAGAATACATAATATAGAGTTTCAAATATTTAGCATGTAGTGTAATGTGGAAACTGATATGCTGAAATAACTTAGAACTACAATTTGAATCGTAAATTAGCTTCATTTTCGTGAGTCTCGTAAATATTTCTAGTTTCGTATATGATCACATGTAATCCATACAACTGCGTATTTCTCTTCAAATTATTAATTTCAACGCATTCCCTCTAAAATATTTATAACATAATGAATAAATTTAGCGTATAAATTGATCTGCAACTATTCAGCCGAGCGTGAAAGCTCTTACAAACTCCGAAACGGCTGTTTCATCTGGCTACGTTATTCCGTTAAGCTCGGTTTACATACCAACGAACGTTTTGCCGTATATTCAAAATCGAAAGCCCCATTGGCTGTAAAAACAAGCTTTCCAGGCTCGAAACAACGCTTTAATAATCCAGCAGATCAGAGAAGCGTCTTTTTGAAACGTGCTACGTATTGATCATCGAACAGATAATAAAAGCACCGGGAATTCAATACGCAGACTGTTTCAAACTGCCACAATAAAAATAAATATCTGAACGTGTTACGATACGATAATTTACGATCCCGTTGTATCTAGCCTATACTATACATTACAATTTTCATACAGTATCGAAGCGAATCCTTCAAATTAAAAACAAAACGATCGTTAAAAAGGAAATAAACAGAAAAATGAGCTTAAGGATCAATCGACGTGCGATAATATAGGGACAAAGTCGACATCGATGTGAGACAAATTTCCAGTGTGTCAACGTCTCGATACTCGTCGAGTCTCTTACGGAAATCGATAGGCGCACCTGAGCTCGACACTCTTGGCCGAAAATCTACTTAGAGAAGAGCTGGTAATATAGAGGCTCGATCACGGGAAGCAGCGAGCACGGCGCATTTGCGTCATTTACATACGTTGCAACGTGTCTGAGTGGCTGGCGTGCGACAGATAGGCTGACAGGCTTGCTAGAAGTCGCGGATACATGGAAAAAGATTATTCCCGGCTCTGCGGTGCATTATACGAGACGAAGCAGCTAAATGTCTCGGTTTCCGGCAAGTCTACTGGGAAAGAATGTCTTGTCACCCTGGAAATTCTTCTTTCCCTTCTGAGTAATTTCCTTAAAGGATCTTCTTCTTATTCTTCGTGTTCGTCCTAGTAAGACATATGCTGCGCGTAGGATATGAATCAAAAGTTCAGAAATCAGTTTAAAATTCTGACGTGGTGATGTTAAAATTGTATCAATTTATCAAAATTTATGCGCGAATGATGAAGATTTTTTTTCCGGTTAGTGATATGTGCTGTGAAATTGTTCAAATCGAAATATCATAGTTTATATGTATTATATTTCTATCCTTTCATAATAAGGGCACTTTTTCGTTCAATAAGAAACGCACTAGTCGATTTAAATCTTCAGACAAACGAATGGTCGATCAAAATGTCGTACTCGAGTAAGATAATGATGCAAAATGTACGATAAAAGTTAAGAGAGACTGTTTGTAAAACTCGTTGGAAAAGTTTGGAATGAAACTGGGTAAGAAGAAACTTTAATTTAAAAGTCAAAATTTAAATCTAGCTCGTAGAATCATTTACAACGTTCATGAATTCAATTAACGATATACACAGAACAGGGAAATTAATGATACAATTGTCGAGATTAGTTGAAACAGTTATCGAGATAGATAAAGAAAAAAATTTCATTAATTATAATTAGCGACGTATCAGCTCTTTATAACAGCACGTTTAAAGTCAGATAGTCGTTCTTAATGATTTTAACAATTCCTCGGCGATTATTCAAATTTACTGGTGTCTTTGTTAAGTGCGTTCAGAAGTGTACAACCGTTCATAGCGAAAGAGTTCATTATCGTGTCTGACGATCATATTTTAAAAGAAACTTGGCATAACTCCAACACTACTTTTGGAAGATTAAGCAGCACCTTACGACATAGGCTGAAAATCAATACAAGAAGCAACCACGGTTTCCAACAAACTTAACACGACTCTAATACCGATCTTCACGAGGCTTGCCACATCTCCAGACACCACAAACGTTTATACCCTCATATTTGCCCCTTGTAACCGCGCGCAACTGTGTCCTTGACAAGCAGACCGCGTCTGCGAAGGAAGCACAGAGACGTTTAGGTGGCTCAATCCGAGTCAATCCGAACAACCGAGAGGTCGTGGCAGCCACTCGTGCACGTTCGCGCGGGATTACACGATTATCCGCATCTGCGGATGAGGTTCAAGAACCACTCGACCGGAATTTTAGCCCTTCCACAGTTGAATACATCGTAATTGGTTCGTGGTGAGACCCATGGCCACTCTTCACGCTGCAACGAGATCATTCGAGCCGCGTATTCGTTCTGTCAACCCGTTGCGCGAGATACTACGTGATACACGAACATTCGTTCAATAAGGCAGTTTCATAATTGAAATTGGGCTAAACACGAATCGTTACATGGCTAGTAATTATTCGAGAATGAAAAGATTTCAAGATTGGCGAGGTCTCGGATTGAAAGAAGAAATTTCAGTTGATCGATGTTTGCTGTTTTGAACGACTCCCAAGTTAGTGTAGGAATTAAGCGATAGACGAAAAGACTTGACAACAGGATTGACGATAGGATTTCCATAGAAGTTATTGAGCTTCTGGGAAAATAATGTCGATTTGCGACTGTGTACGTATAAACGAATGGCTAATACGTTACGTATCGTTAAGTACGTGCTAAAAGATACAAGTAGGATATTCTTAATCGTAAAAAAAGAATTTAAGGAATAAAAGAATTTAAGGAAAAGAATTTAAGCAATTTTGTCTTAGTGTAGAGTATCATTCTCAAATTCGATGTTCATGCATTTACGAAAAATTGAAATATATTAGGTTATCCGGGAAGTGTCTTTCTTTTACAAACCCGTTTTTTACCAACATGAAACCTAATCTGTCAAACGTTGTGATCTTTATTTTGATAGAACAAAATGGATCATACGTAATTCGATAAAATAATATAAAACGGAAAATGTTGTGCATCCATTATTTCCTTATAAAACGAAAGAAACTTATCGGACGAACTAATACAAAAATGTACAGTTCTGGTTATAATATTCACAGGATGAAAGAAATCTCTGTTGAAACTTCCCTGCCGTTTCTTCAGTTGCAAACACCCACAATTAGTCGATTCACGTATCTGTAGCATTCGAAACATAGTTACTCACGATAAACAGTTACAATTATATAACTAATTAAAATGGATCTTCGTTTATCTAAACTCTGATTATCGGAACGTAATTTTAATTCGTGCTTAATTAAACGATACTGATTGAGTCTTCTTATCTGAGCTCCTATTGTAAAAATAAAAAAGTCGTAGATAGTAAAGAGAAATCTTGCTCATTGTCCTCTTAGTAAAGAGAACAATAGAGGATCTGTAAACTCCTGTTGTCTGAGCTGTTTGTCCCTCGATGAGTTCAAATAAATGGAGTTTTATTACATGCACATAAAATATGGACACTAAAGCTAAGCTGAATAAGTAATTCATTTCCTCAACAAAACCAACATTATTTTCTCATTAATCAAAGAATTGCTCCATGTTTGATACTTCAAGTGGAATTAATGGGCTTTTATATTAAATACAATATAAAAGTTTTAAGGATCTCTTCCTAGTGAGGGGGTATCTTAAAGAATTGTAGCAACAGATATGCACAGCTGGATAATTGTTTTGGAAGAAAGAGAAAAAAAATGTCTGGTTTAGTGAAAAAAGCAGAGAATTTTTATGTGGAACATCAGAATGGAAGTTGGTATCAGTTGTAAGTAGGTTAATGGTAGATAAGGGTTAGTGTTGCGGAATGCAATGGACGAAACATATTATATTGTAACTTGGTGTATCAAACAATGAGAGCTCGAGATATTAAGAAGCTTGGAATTTTGTGGATAAAACAGAAAAATGAGAATAATATGGAAACAAAGTATACGAAACAATAATATGAAACAAAATATAAAAATTTGTTTGTACTAATAAATACTATTTATACACACGTAACAAAAGGATCAGAATAATTATGAATCATCGTATCTAATCTGAAGCCGACAAAAAAGATGACAAAGTCTGTTATCAATTCTTATCTGAGAAGTTCCTGTTTTCAGGAAATTAGTACCATTTGTCATCAGTATTAAGTCATCTAAAGTGGTCATCATTAGCGACCCAACTGCATTGTTCTGCTTTTAAAAAAATATCTGAAATTTAGGCAAAACGCGAGGAGACGTTGTTGTTGATATACAAATTTCTCGTTTTAACTTTATGTTATTTTATATTACATAGTTCCATTACATTACAAATTTTTTTTCCTTTTTTTTTTTTTTACGAGAAGAAAGTTGAAATACGAGAATTCGACGATCGCAGTAGAATTAACCAAAACGACTAAGAGGCAATGTGATTTTGACACGATGAGGAACAGTGCTGTTTTATTGAGGATTTATAAAACGACACAGCTTGTAAAACGACCTAATACTCATAAGTCTAGAGGGAAAGTTTCTCTTTATTGCAATAATTTTGGAACAGTGGCCAAATCCACGGAGAGCAATGAAATTCTCATCAGCTATGAATCAGAGCGACGATACACCGCGGAAGAATTGCGGAGGATCCTGGACGCGTTATCAAGATTTATCTGGGCCCCTTTGTCGCACGGTTAATAACAACGCGATGAACAGTGGCGCAACAATTTGCGGTGAAAATGGCTAGCAATGTAGACGATGGTGAAAAGGAAAGCCAGATGACACTCCAGGGAACTACTAAAGTGTTTTCGTGACAAGAGATTTTCGGCGAAAGGAGAAAAGAGATGAAGGGATCGGCGAGATTTTGTTTCATATAGGAGGTTTCATGATGTCTGGCATTCCTTTCTTAGACTGGCAATAAAGGCAGATAGAATAATATGAACTATAAAGCTTATTGCAATCCAAGTGTATTTATCAGGTATTTCAAGAATTTGTTAATATCTAACTCTAAATTAATTTTAATATCTTCTAATTTTATAATTTTAAATTACGATTCAATTATAATTAAATATAATTTTAATTAACATCGTCGGTTTCATATTAATAACTTCACGTTTGTAGCGCGAATAATAACAATCATGCAGTGAATTATTAAATATAATGGAGGCAGGTTGCCACTGTATGAGAAAGAAATTCAATCAAAAAATTCTGATTTTGCTTTCAATTTGCTGTAGATTGGAGAATATAAATTGTGCATAATATTTCAATCTTTTATATGAAGCGGCAAATATGTGGCTAACGTTGACGTGTATACTCCGCATAAGAAAATTACAAGACATAGAGATTAATAATTTGAACGAAGTTACATCATTACAGTGATAGTTACACACATGATCGTAAAACATTAAAATTTTTTCCGATTGTTGGAATAAGAGAAAAATTCAACAATCATAGCAAAGTTAAAATTGCAACATTCGATGCTGTAATAAAATTGATTTTTGTATCAAGATGTTAAAGAAATCAGAGATTAATCTCTCGTTACTTGATTATTTAAATATTCAATTATTCAGGTAACCAAAATAACATTTAATCACTATTAAAAGACCTATAACGTAGACGTCACTAAAATTTGTCCACATTCCTACGTTATTTCGTTTAACCACCGGGTGCCACACGAAGAACGTTTGCACCATGCAGAACTTTATCGCTCGTCCTCGGAGGCTTAATCAATATTCAAAGAAGAGACTCGAAAATTCCACTAGCACGACTTCCTGCCCCAACTCTCTTCAGCTTTTATAACATCTGAAGAAACAATTGAACCCGCGTACTTAAACCGACCGCACTTCAACCGAACCTGTATCCATAGCTCTGAAAACACATTTCCTCTCGACTCGTCGACAGAACTGCATCCACCCACATATTGTGCAACTGCCAGTGTACGTGTAGACACGCGTGTGCACGCGCACGAGGGCGTTGATACACGTTGACAACGGAGAAGCCAAGTTCCGACGAGGCACGTACGATTCATGGGGTTGCTTACGAGCTCCCTGACCAAAATTCGTCCGCCCACGCAACCCTCTCTCCCAAGACGACTATTCGCTGTCGAACCAAAGGCGAAAAAGATATTTATCGTCGAGACAGTGAAATCACGAACGACGCACACACGAACCGCTGTATAAAAATAATGTTCAATTATATATTCTGGTTAAGGCTTTGGTTACAGTGGATGCGTATTTCAAAGAATCGTATGTAGATTTCTATGAGCATGTACGTTGCAGCCTTTAGACGTTTCATTCGTCAGAATACCAGTTCATCTGAATATGCATCGCAACCATGGTCTAACAGGGCTTTTTGTCACAAAGGATGTTTGAGATAATCCTTGTATGCTTTTGCTTGTTGAATCTTAATTAGTAATTAGACGTTTGACTGTCGAACGAAAGGCGAAATGGAGATATTTATCGACGGGACGTTGAAATCGATATACATCGATCGTTACATAAAAATAATGTTTAATTTTGTACTCTGTTTAACAAAGCTTTTCGTCACAATGGATATTTCATCCTCCTGCGTCTTTCCATGTTGTATTCAAATTAGGTAATCAGATCTTCCGTTGTCGATAATTCTACTTCATCGTGAATCACACATTCGTTTACTTTGTTAAAAGTCAATATGCGAACAAAGGAATGTTTTGTATTTAATGCAAGAAAATATCCAATTTCTAAGAGACAATAATTGTATGAATTTGTTTAATAATAAAAATTTCTTTTTTCCCACAGGAATATTTTTAGAAATGAGAAGATTTTCATTTTACGTCGTGAAAGAGACCAGACAGAAGTTATTTCACATAGCAATCCAACGTTAATTCGCGATCTGTATCTCCTGGAATTAAAATTGTTGGGTGTAATTAATCCCGTCCTTGGCAGGCCGTTTTCATCCCCTGCGCGGTGGTAAAAATACTTTCATTCCCTCGGCGTTGACGACGGCTCATATTTGACCCTTGCCATGACAGCTTGTCGAGACGGGTTTTTAATGCAGAAAAAGCTAATTTGACATAGTTAGAGGGTCCTTTCCGAGTTGGGGTCACATTTTATTAAAACGATAAGAACAGAGACATGCTTAAAAAACGATCGAGCTGCTCCTGAAAATTTGGAACGTCAATGCGCTTGAAAGTACTACAACTTTGTTACATGCGATTTACTTTAGTCTACTTTCAAAATAAGATACACATGATTGTATGTTATTCGATATTTCTGCAACTTTTTGATTTATCTGATTTGTCTTTATCTTTGATATTCGTCTTTTACGATTCCCAATCGTAGTTTGTTGAACTATGAAAGAACTAAGAAGAGAAAGAATATCAAAATTTTAAGTTACTAAGATATTAATAAGAATATGATTTATATTTGCAGCGAACTTGCATATGCTGGAAATACGTACTTGGAAACTTATTACAATATTTGAATTATAACATTGCAGTACTTTATTACAATTCAGAGTTTCAGATTGAATTAATTTATGTTCATAAAATGCGTAAATAATTGAACAACATGAATTGATGAAATTTATGATTTTAAGCTCGATTATTCCTTTATACGCATACATACGTATATTACGTCCAATTTATTAATTTAGTAAATATTAGGTCATCCCATAAGTTCGTGCCGACCTTTGTGTGTACATTTCATATTTTAAAGAAAAACAAGAGAACTTTTATCCAGACGGAATAATGAAAAATGGGAAGAAGTTGTACAATGAGAGGGGGATTACATTTTTTCATGAAACTGAAAGCTATGTAAACAATCTTAACATATATAACCGCTCGAAAAACGGCATGAACTTATGGGATGACCTAATATATTAATAAACTTATATATCGACTGATCACACATATTCACTGCAATACACACACATGAAAGTTAGGGGAAGTAAATAAAAAGAAAACAACTTGCTTCTGGCAATATATCAGAGAACGAAATGTTTGATAGTCCTTAGAAATTGCAATTAGCACAGACAGCCTTTTCCGTGTAGTATAACGGACCCTAGCAATCGAATTCGAAATTACATAGTTGTAGCAGCCGAAAGGGTGCGATTTCAAAGTTGCAGTCAGCGACCAGGTGTTACACGGCCGGTATTATTTTCCGGGTTGGAAACGGTAACAAATGGCACCTGACTGAGCTCGTGATTAATCACAGCAGATTCATTTAGCGTTCGACTTACCATGGCTCGAACGTTCGCGCCAAGTCGACCTCCCGAATGTTATATTTGGAACTGCTTCAAGAGGTTCAAGCGTCTTCGAAGAGTATAGAATTCTAAAACTATTGAATAATTCCGTTTCTAGAATCATTAGAATCAGACCGCATAGATATTGGAAATGTTTCAGGAGAGGAAAAACCTGGATTTCAATATTCCTTCTATCGTATTACCTTTCGTTCGTTTATATTGTTTGTTTTACATAGCTTTTTTTCTGTTGTGGACACTTTTTATCCGAACGTTCGATTATCCGAATAACACATATATCATACTCTGTATATTTCCCAATCAGGTTATCGTTCTCGATTTATCATTTTTTGTCGGACATGTAAGTGACGAGCTAATCTGTGAGCGGAAGTATGACCCTCGCGTGGTAGCGAACACAGAAGAAAAAATATCGAGCTTTCTCAAATAAGAAAAAAATACGCCTATCGATCATCTCGTCCGGAAGAAAAAGAACACAAACGAGATTCACACGTGGTCGCGAGCAGAAAACTAACTGCCCATATACATACATATGTACATGTCCATATGTAGGTGTCGGTCGAACGCGAATCGTTAAACACGTTCAAGTCAATTTCATTTCCTTCTCACTCTTTTACCTGAAAATCTAATACCTGATCTTATATTGCACTTTAATTATCATAAATGTTCCTCTACAAAACTAGTAATTTTGAGTTGTGCCCGCAAGACAGAGGTATAGATATTATCGACACACTTTATCCGGGAGCAGAGTAGATCGTTGCAATATGATGGATCTCAGGTCGAACATCTGCAAACAACGTTGATGTTTCGATCCTGTCAATCCGTTTGTCATCGCATCAACAAGCGTGTATTAAAATTGTTTGCAGCGTTAACTCCGCCGCTTCTAGCCTTTCCCATTTTTCCCATCTATCGTTCGTGCGTAGGCATCGTGTTTTGCGTCGAGACCTCGATTTTTTTTATGACCGTCACTCTCTTCGATTACTTCTGTACAAAGCATTTCCGGTGATGGTAGATAGTTGCGGGACTCGATCGCGCATCTAAAATTTTCGAAACAACGCAGTAGGAAGAGGCGCTGAAAAGGAACATTCAGACTTGCAAGTCCACGTTTCTGTCGACTTCCATTTCGTTCAATTCGTAGATCTTATCAGAAAATTTTCACACGTGCTCGTGAATGTTGTCGCCGTCCTTCATCCGTTGAAATCAGTAAGCTTTAACTTGTTTCAATAGAGAAGAATGGATCGACGAAATCAGACCGGATTTTGCCCTGCTGTCGGCATTATTCCACGCTTGTACGCCGATGTCTCTTTCTTTCTTTTTATCTCTCTCGATTTCACTGATTGGTCGCGTGATCGTATTGTTTACGAATCTCACTTTTTATAAATAGATTACAGATTACGAGAAAAATTTGCGGAGCGCCAAAATCACAAAGGTCTTAAAACGAACAATAAAGATATACGCGAACGTGCTCTTCATTAAAATATATAAATTACAGATTTCATATGTAACGATGTAAAACGGGAACGTTAGTTTAAGAAAAATATTATATTGTTATTCGTAGAATCTGTTGAGGTTTTATATCTCGGAATAGGAAGAGCAAACGCGTGGATCAATGTATTATAGAAGTTCTTTATTTAGAAATATCAGAAATTAGGATTTCCAGTGGTTTCTATCCTACGTGATAATGTATTGCTGAATGGATTTATTACAGTAAATTAAACAAAAAAGCGATGATTATTTAATTTGAACTTAATTCAGCAGTGTGATATGACAACTCTCGATTAACGACTCTTGACTCTTGGTGACTAACTCACGATGAACGGCTGTGGTGCTGAAATATATTGATGGCCGTTAGGCTTATTGAAGTTTTCCGATCTTTTCGTCTTTCGGATGACTCTTTACATAAACTAGAATTCATCCCTCGGACAAGACGGCCACTAGCTGTGCGAATATATTAGGTTGTCCGAAAAGTGTCTTTCTTTCGCAAACGTGTTTTTCTCAACAGCGCACCTTCATACAAACATGAAACCAAATCTGTGAAACGTCGCGGTGTTTATCTCAACAGAACAAAATGGATCGTACGTAATTCGACAAAATAATATGAAACAAAAAACGTTGTACGTCTATTATTTCCTTAAAAAATGAAAGGAACTTTTCGGACAACCTAATAATTGGTCGGATCGCAATAATCCTAAGGAATTGTGATAAAACTAAGGAGTTTTATTCTATCGTCAGAGCCTTTAATTATTATAAAATATATTCAAGTTGGGACGCTCCTTATGGTTATTGTTCCATCAGGTAAAAATGAGAAGGTCGAACTTTTCTCATGTTCAATGGTCATCTCCACCCGCAAGCGACCGGTGGTGGGGCAACAAACACCCAGCAATAGTCTTCCTCTGCGACAGCATCGTCACCAAACTTCACTGGTTTAACTGCCCTATATCTCTAGATTGGTTTATCTGCCTTAGATAAGTCAACATCTCTTGACTGGTTTCTCATTCATTGATCAGTCATGAGTTGTAACTTACTATTTACACGTCTCTGAGAATACGTCTATACATACGTCGCGTAACGGGTTGGCAATTAAGTGATTACGAATTTTGTCATTAGGTAGTAACGACAAAATTCGCAATCACTTAGTTGTCAACCCAACATTTATGTCTACAAAGATGTTGGAATAAATTATATATTATAACCTGTTACTTCAGTGTTATAATCAGTCAACAATCTTTATTATCCTAAACGAAATAGGGAATCGATCAATTAGCGACGTCGATTATCGAATCGTAACGAGAATTTACGACTCTCGTTGATGCGATCTACCGCGAATAGTCGAACATTGCCTGTATGTCGGGTACTACAAAAGAGACCAAAGAAGCCAGTGTAAAGAGAATAGTTGTGCCAAAAACTAAACACTAGAGATGTGGAGTTTTCCTAGAAGTGAAATCCACTTCAACAGAAACTGTAACTAAAATAATTCTTTTATCAAAATAAAACATCTAATTTCGAGGAATATTAAGTGTTCCGATGAACACCGATTAACAACAACTACGGTAAACGAGCACTGAATTAAAAATACCCAACGATTCCCTTGAAAAAAATATTTCACTCGTTTAAATAATCCAATTCCAACGTAATACAGTCACAGCGTGAGCGTACATGGAATTACCACGATCAGGTAGCTAGGGTTCGAGGCCGGTTTCACGGTGTACGCGTGGATATACGCTTTCGTAAGCTTGTAAACGGATTTACGCTGATAACGCGGTCCAAGTAGACGGATAAGGCGTACCGTTGGCATTCGCCGGGCGTTCGGGATCGAAATTGCCAATAGAACGTGTTCAGAGTACGGGAACTGAATTCGAGGAAAAACGGCAGGCTAGACATTAGCGACCAAAAGGGAGGCGAAGAATGAAGTAAAGGGCGAAGAGCACGTTTCTTTCCGCGAACCCGACGAAGATGTATGAAATATTGTGGAAACTCGCAGTTATTTAATCGACTGCGGATTTAATCAAATACCCCTGGAAACAGCTACTTGATTATAACGCCGATCATGTTGAAATAAGGTTGAAAATTGAAGGAAGAAAATGGCGTAATTGTAGAACGTGATGTGCAAAGTTTTAGATCTATTGAATGGCTGTTATTAGTAGTTGGTATTATTTTAAATCTATAGTTGCTTCCTAAGAAACTTCCTAAGAAATTAACAATTATATAGAGAAACTTTTGTTGATTTAAAAGAATCTACATTTTACCATCTTTTTTTTTTCTTGTCTCTAGAAATGATCATTTAACATGCTTGTTTGTAATCTCTGCCAATCTATTTGTAGAATTCCTCTAGAATTATAATTATTAGAGTATAATATACTTGTATTAAGATATTCGGTACATAGTTGTGTTAAAATATTAATACTCGACAATATACAATAGAAAATTGTAAATTCACTTCTGTTTGAAAGAATGTTAAAAGTCACTGGTTGGTTATTAACGCATTCTCGTTTCTGTATTTTAATTACATTAGCGTAACCATATTTTAAAGGACAAATTTATGCCATCGAAAAATTGAATTATGCTGGTGATACGATGCGATGTAAAGCACAAATTTATGCCATCGAAAAATTGAATTATGCTAGTGATACGATGCGATATAAAGCACAAATTTATGTCGTCTAAAAATTGAATTATACTACTGATATAGTATGATGTAAAACATAAATTCATGTCGCCGAAATATTATACCGTGCTTTCTTTGTATGACATTTTATATTAAATAAAATACTAGAGGCATCTGAAGCTTCGTAAATAACATTAATACATACTGATTTTGTGTATTTTGAGTTCCTCGGTTACTGGTGATCTTTTTTGTACGAGAACGACAACGAACCGTAATTTACACGAACAACAAATTGTAATTTACACGAGAAATACCATATCGTTTAGTTCGCTCACTCTGTTCAGTTCTCTCGTGTGTCAATCTGTCAGTCGCTTTTTATTTTCCTGTTAGATAAATACTACGTTATACTTTCTTACTTCTTTTTTATTTTTACTTCTAGACGCGTAATTCAAACGTGTATCGCGATACGCGTATCTTCGTGTGAAAAAGGACAACACTCGAAGCTCAAACACTTGCTACAGCCGGTCGTAACAAATTCTTGTTCCCGCAAGAATAATCGATTCGAACAAGAATGTATCGGTTTTATCTATCGGAAACCCTAGCGATCTTGTAACAAGATTCTTCTGTTTCGAGTCGATGTATCTCGCACGACGGGTAGGTTATTGAAACCGACGGCAGCGTCATTGGCGATTATTCTCGAGCGAGGTGAACGAGCGACAGGGTCGAAGAACGCGAGTCAAAAGCCATATGAAAATTCAAACGGTCCGCAGAGGAAATCTCGATGAAAGGTCCTCCACGGTTAACCGACGTTTAGCAAGCCAGCTTGCGTACCACGAGGTAAACAGAATAAGCGGTAGGTAAAAACGTACCGCCGCACTCAGTCACGAATAGGGAGAATTTCAAAAGCAAAGGTAAACCAAAGAGGTTCAGAGAGCTGACTCGATAGCGGTTCCACGGTAGTAATTACCGGTTCTCTGGTAACAAGTTACTACTCCTGAACGGTACTGTAATTTCCCAGAAAAAGGACTTTCACGGGTCAAACATCTGTCTTCCACTTTGCTACCGTACGCTGCCTCTATATGACGATCGTCCACAGTCGAGTGTCGCGTAACATTCTCAAAGGGGTTAAATTTATCTTGGGTGCAATCTGAACTTTCAATGTACCGTTTTCATAAAGAGCGTAGTATCGTTTTGCCTTGTGAATTTTGCTTCGACCGTTGATGAGACTTGCAATTGCACGAAACAATTTTCTTGAAATATCACAGACCTATTTTGTTTACTAACATAACGGTAAGATTGAAATGCAAAAGTTTGAGATATCTTTACGGTAAATTACCAATGAATTCAACGTAGAATGCTAATTATAATACGCGAGAGGTAAAATAAATCTCTATTTAATCTCTCTAGTTATATTCGTGTTGCATAAAAATCCGCAGTCTAATAATTAGATGGAAAATCCATGAAAAATCTTAGCTGGTTTAATAAAAGATCAACCACATCGAGCTTTTAAAAACTCTCGAGCATTTCCAAACCGCATCGTTCCTCTTACTCGCTGTCCAGAATCAAGTCAACATCCCATCTCGAGCTGAAAGCCCAGTAGTAGTCGAAACCAGTTCATCGCGACTAAAATTGCGGTAGCTTGACGAAACAGGTCCAATTCTATCGCGATCCCTATGGACCAGGTCTTCCAGACAAAAGAATCCAGCTGAATAACCATAGCTCCGATAAATAGAACGAGTACAGGCGGAAAGCTGGCAATCTCGGAGAAGAAGCAGCGTAAAACAAGAAGCGCGTGTGGTTTGCGGCGATCCAACCTCAAGCGGCGGTAAAGTGTGCAGCTCTTGAACCCACGTGAGAAACAGCACACGCTGGTATCGGTTAAGACCGGTTTTCATCGCAGATCTTGTGTCCATCGAACCTATTTCCGAGCACTATGCGATTGCATTTCACGTATATACACACGAGTACGAAGCGATGATCGATTTCGAGTGGTCAATCCTTTCCGACTTGCCAGTGAAGAACAAGAGAACGTTCTTTCTCGTGGTGGTTTAAGGAAAGACGATTTTGCTAGGATTTTCTTCGCTTTTATTGAAGTTGATGTATTTGACAAGTGAATTGGTTAACACGTCGACTTGCTTAAAAGTGTTCCGACACTTATAACATGTACTTGATGATCACATAAGAAAATAATAAAAAAATAGTAGAAGAAAATAGTGAGAAAATTGACTTTTGATCATTAGTCTGCCATTAATTTTTATATTTTAATGACATTCGTGTATTCTGAATAAAAATGAATCAAAACGTAGACATCCTTTTGAGCGACAATGTACATCTTATTTACAGCGTCAAAATCCTGTAGCTTATTTCAGCAAGATATGTATATTGTTGTGCATGGTTATGATATACGTATACGTATAATATACGTAAAATAAAGTTTAAAAATTCCTATAAATTCAATCAGACTAATTAAGCGTAATTATAATAATAAATCCTTCTTGCAATTCTAATAGAAATTTTTCGTACAAATACGTATCTATCAGATGTAAATCTAGTTTTGCTGAAATCTCCATACAGACACTGGCAAAACGGTTATCCAATTAAAGTCAAAATGTTTATTTGGTCATGAATTTCCTCTAATCGTTCGGCTACAGGTGACGTCTCTAACACGTCATTGTGCAATTTGGCATGGAAAATGCACGACATGCCAGAAACGTCATTTAACGTCACGGGATTAATCTACTCAAAGATTAATCGTCTTCAGTTTCGCATCCGTATCCAATTTGACATATCCGAACCCTGAAGTTTCACTAAACCAGATGCATAAATTTCACTGATTTATAAATGACTACCGTCAATATCGCATACATACTCCATCACCGTAATGCAATCAACGTAACAAGATAAGGTCACTGCTACGGTAAAGAGCCTCTATGGCATAAAATCTATGAAATTTCTGTAAAATATTACAACCATGCTGATCAGCCTAATCCTGTTAAAGAAATAACCGTTTTTCTCACTACCATGGTCAACCAGTTAAAAAGTCAGAAAAAATTCGTCGCTTGAAGAGACTCGGCTTGCTCGTAGGGGCTTGAAAGTCGACTGGAAACGAGACCGCTTGCTGGCCGTAATAACAGAAGGCGATTTCCGTACATGGTTATTATGTAAGTGTACACGTGCGCAATTGGCCACGTGAAACACCGACTACACGTATGTAAATGCGGTTTGTACGCATATATATGGCCGGCTTTGCGGAGTTACTGCAAATTACGCGTGTGAATACGCGGTCGTGTACATCTATTCTGCACGTGGCTACATTCGACCAAACGCATGTGAACCGCACGAACGCGACAGGGCACGCGATGTACCACCGTCTATGGTGTAAGAAACGCTCTTTTTAAGGAAACTATTGTTATTAATGAGGGCGGAGAAATACTCCCGCAGCTGTGTCGCTGTTGAGAAATATGCGACCGTGAAAATCGAAGCTCTGAAAACGGGAAAGAGAATTGGATGGTGCGACAACGGTGGAGCAAAGAAATTTATCCACCGCGCTGCGGTATGCACGCTCTCGTAGCATGAACCGTTGCAAGCAGCAGGAAAAATTTAGTAGGGAGAAACGAATGTACTGCCGCTGGTCTTTTACGGATTTTAATTCGTCTACTGTGTTGAGAAATAGGGCTCTCGCTTTAGAAGTGCGGAATTTCAGCGATAATTGCTTGTTTCTCCTCTTCTCGTTGTTTCTCGCTTCTTAAAAATCCTTAAAAGTTGTCCGAAAAGTTTCTTTCGTTTTATAAAGAAATAATAGACTCACAGTGTTTTTTGTTTTATTTTAGTTTATTGAATTATGCACGAACGTAATAATAGAAATAGAACGAAATGGATCATACCTAATACAATAAAATAATATAAAACAGAAATTGTTATTCATCTATTATAACCTTACGAAACGAAAGAAACTTTTCGGACACCCTAATATATACATATATGGAACAATGAACTTCACCTTTGCCCACATTTGCCTTCTTTTTCTCCGCCTAGAATAATGACGTTTCTCCTGGCATTCAGATATAAACGAGCTACTGGAATGATCGATCATGTAAGCTGAAACCTGACCGAATCAAAGACCGAACAAACAGCTATCTCTATCTTCTCGTCACCATCATACCAGCTTCTGCGACTAGTCTGCTGAATACACATCCAATGCGTGAAACAACGTCTCCAACAAGCAATACAAGTGTCGTGAGTCGCGATTATTCCGTATTCAACCTCCGCATATACAGGGTATTCCATCTAACTTGAGTATTTTGAATACTTTATTTATTACACGTTGATAATAGGAAAAAGTATCAGAGGAAAACATTACTTGAAGTAGAAAATTTTCTTAAGGTTATATTCCTCGAGTTTTTCAAATCTTTGATATCTTTTGTAAATGGGATTATACAAGTACTTTTATTATCATGGCATTATATTGTAGCTCCAGTTAAGACCAGTACAAAGACTGTTAATACCTGTACGAAAAATTTAAAAACGAATAATGCGATAACCACAATAATTTGGTAAATAATTAGTTATATAAAGGTAGTTGTCTAATTAATAGGCTACGGATTTTTATATAAATTTGTATTTTTATGAACATAACTAAAAACCACAATTTAAATAAAGATTCATATTATCTACTGAAAATTTTAACCAGTGCTACTCTACTTTGAATATTTCATACACCTGCGCATACTATATGCAATAACTCTATGGATTATCAACACATTATATTAAATTATATATGTGCACATCAAATTCTGCGAACTTTGCATTTTTAAATTTCACACAAATGCACAAACATCCACGGCTTACTGATTAATAAATGTTCATTTAAAGATATAAATATATTAAAATATATAAAATACCAAATGTTCCTAAATTAATTCACAAAGTAACAACGTCTTCGATAGTCCGGTTCTTTTGCACAGTGCTGTATTCGCATGATAGCGCGCGCGCGCGCGTCCGCTTAAGGGAGCTCTAGCACGGTACGCTCTCTTTTCAGGGTTTGCATATCCACACAGCCTCTCGAATGATAGCCTTTTCCTTACGAGCGGCAGTTAGAGAAAATTTCAGTCGGTTTACGAGCTAAGCCGTAGTAACGTTTACGCGAGGTGGATACTCGCTTAGGTGGAAACGAACCGTGCGTTGAGAGCGTGTGAATCGCGGAAAAAAGCCGCTCGTCCCTGAAAGGGCCAAGCCGAGGGAAAAATGGACGCGTATCGGGAAAAGTTCCTGGCGACTCGCCGGCGTGTAGCCATTTGTAACGTTCGACATTGTATGCAAATGCGGTTTCTACCGGTGAAACGGTCGTATTGATTTGTCTTGCGTTGGATTAGGTGATGCTGGTGGCTTTCGTGTACGGTGAAAACGATCCTGATTGTACAATGACGAGAATTTCAGAATAATTTTAGCAAAATGGCCTTAGATCACGGTGAAATAGTATATCAGATTGGTGTATTGAATTGTTTAAAAAGTTTATAGCGGAATTGAAGGAACATTCAAAGATAATATATTTTTATACAATTAATATTTTTTGGATATATGCATCACTTTTTATAGTAATTGTTCGCTAATATTGTCTGATTAATATTATATAAGCAATATCTTATTCTTTCTATTCTTATAGCAATTACTAAACGCTATCATTTCATATAAATATCCAATTTCATCATTTTTTTTTTCTTTTTTTATCATTGACAGTCTATTTTGTAGAAAAACTCTGTAGGTATACTTGCTTTTTTCCTGAAAAAGTCAACTTCATCTTACGCTTCACATTTGATGAGAAAGACATTTAAATGAAATGTAAATGAAATTCATACAACATTTGTTATCTCAAAATATAAACAGTGAATAAAAGATAATAAATAAATCCAATTTGCTCAATTCACCACCTTAATTAATTTCGTTATTCGTGTAGGTAATAAGGACCCGTGTCAGACTGAGCGTCGATAATCTAAATATTCGCCGATATGGAAGCGTCGATGTTCGGTTTTAGACAGTCGCCGAGAAAACGTCAAGAGATCCAGATCCGAGATTTCGATCGCTTTCATCACATAAAACATAGAAGTAAAAAATGAACGTAAACTCGCTTCTTTTTTAACACTTTGGCTGCCACGTTGGTCATATATGACCGGCCACGGTTTATCTTGTGACGCCACGGTGATCATTGGTGACCGAAGCGCTTGAACTTCTTACAATTGTAAAAATTGCATGAAAATTGACAGTTAGGGCATTTTGAATATAACCGATAAATACAAGATACTTTGAAATAAAAAGTGTTCCATTGAAGAATTAAACATTTTTATTAGAACATTAATAAAAAAAAAAAAAAATGAGAAGAAATCTTGGAGCTAACGACGCACCGTGTTTGCATCCATATGTTTGAGGGATAATCTACGAATATTATTATAAACACAGCTTAGAAAATAATCGTAAATGCTGCTTTATAATCATATAATTGAAGTTAGAAGTGTGCACATACCTTACCATTATATATAGAATGAGCAAATACTGCTTACTAATATCTTCTACACGTTTCAACAATATATTCTGCACGTTTTGCTTGCGACGAAATAACGAATGCGAATGGTATGTTGAAATAAACGAAGCCTTGTTATAATATGTCGCTATCAACTGTTACCAAGGCGCCACAGTGGTCACCCGTGACCACCAGTAAGATAAACGGTCCATTGGGAAAGAATGTTGTCTTACATCATCAATTTATTATTATTTTGCCATTATATGCTTTGAATAATAAAAATACTCCTGTGGCGTCCTGAGCGAAACATGTGATTTCGGTGTGGCAGTCAAAGTGTTAACCATTTAGCCCTCTGCCTATATCCGTAAAAAACAACTGTATCAAACTTATCTTCACTGTTACTTGTTGCAAATTCGAAATAATTTCCCTTCGAAATACATTTAAAGAGAATATTTGAAATACATATGGAAAGAATATTCGAAACTGGTTCTCTTCGCCAGAGCAACGATGTCTCTTTCTCCTGTTTAGGGCGTTTCTCTTTCGGCGGAGCATAGTTCTGTCGCCCCCAATCTGATAGCAACGAATGAATATTCACTCCCAATGCCAGGTTCTCGCTACGTGCGCTATCTCGTTGGCGTGATCGCGTGGAGCGCAAACAACGGTGTCAAAAGGGTCCTTTGAGCACGCTCGACAATGCGAAGAAAGCACGAACAGATGCTCGTCACGATGTCGAAGCTGCGACTCGTAATTAACCAGAAGTTGGGCCGGACGTTGTTTAGGTTAAACTGACTCCGTAAGACATGGTCACGTTACTCGCATTAGAAAACCGTTCTTCGCTTTATCAGTCATTCCGCTGCTTTCGATCGATCATTTAATTGCGGACGCTAACAAGATTGCAAAGGGTTGCGCTAATTAAATTTGTGTAATCGATACGAGAAGTTCAACTGATCGTCTCAGGAATATTTCCTTCTTGAATTAAACACGCTGAGCCAGAGTCAAAATTCTACGATCTATATGTTCTTGATGATGAAAGTATATGTTCATTAAATTAAAAAATTAGTAAAATTAAACAAGTAAGATTAATCTTTGATTTCTAGGGCAAAACAGAAATTAGAAATGCATTAACTCTCTGACAGGGAACTGAGGAATCTCGCCAATAGAAAGTTAATCATAAGAATCATTAATAAATAAATTAGTAAAAAAATTAGTAAAATTAAACAAGTAGGGTTGTTAACCTTTGATTTCTAGAGTAAAACAGAAATTAGAAATGCATTGATTCTCTGACAGGGAACTGAGGAATCTCGCCAATAGAAAGTTAATTATAGGAATCAATTTGTTTAAAGATTAGAAATATTTGTTATGTCATGCCACTTCAATTAAACCGTAACAATGTTTCAAACATTCAGGTTCCAGGCTAGGCCAATTTTGAAATGGTTGAATTTAAGTTGCCACTAGATTTTGACTAAGTTAGCTTTGAGTTTCTCAAACTTTTTTCAAGCAACTATTATAATTTAGCCCTGGAAATTGTCTAGTTTAATCTTTCAACAATGAATAATGGTACAACATCCAAACATATCGGTAAAATAAAGCAAACAAAAATTTTGTAATTATTATAAATTAATATCCGTTATTCCCTTATTAAATATACTTATCACCGTTTTATATAACATGCCTTGATTCAAAATCTGCCTACAGCCTAGCACACTTAGAATGTGAAATAACAAGTTCTTTCCTCATTGAAAGTCCGACTCAATGTTCCAAGTTTATCGGCCCACATTTGACACAGAATGACCTATTCCAAGACTCATTAAAACCTTCCTGCCCGCAATTTTCTAACCAAACAAAATCGCTATCCGCAATTTCACTCGTAAAATTTCCCCAGAATCTCCCCGAGACAGTGCAGTCCAATCTGAGGAGCAGCAGCACCACGTTCACCGGTGGAGGGCGTTTAATTTCCTGCTATCAATTGCAAATTAAAAGGCGTCCTTCGCGGAAGCCGCGAGCTGTTGTTACGCAACAAGAACTTCCACCCTCTCTCTTCTTCGTTCATCTCTTTTACGCCCTGCCTAACCTTCTCCCTTTACCCTTGTCGTCGCTTCTTTCAGTGTCTTCTTCTGCAATTACAGCGAAGGCGGCGGTGCTTAAAAGTCGATTACCTTTCGCTGGGACAGGGAGAAAACGATTTCTGTAACGTGCTCGTAGCCTGGAAAGCGCTCCGCGAGACGTACACACACAAAGGGAAAGAGAAAGAGAAAGAGAAAGAGAGAGGCGCGGACTACACATAGACAAGGAGGCCTGGGCTGAAACGCTGGTGGATTCTGTGCCTGACGTACAAGATGTAATCTCAAAAGAGACGAGGAAGCGAAGCAGACGGGAGAAGGGAAGAGATTATGCCCGATCCCTTCGAGCAATCTTGTTAGCGCTAACCCGGTGCTCGGCCAAAGGAAAAGACAACGACTCACAGAGCAGGGATTACAATGTTGTCCTAGCGGGCATCGTGTAAGACGCTGTTGCACACCCCTTGTCTCACGATACCGTAACGAGGCTATACGTGTTTACGCGGTCCGAGACATCGATCAATCCTTAAGTGCGTCATTATTTTGGCCATTCAGTCAGCCACCCCGTGTGTTTGATGTTCTTTTCGCTTCGGGTGGCCGAGATTGAGAATAGGGATTCGTTTCGTTGCATGCGATCGAATTAGAGACGGTGTTCTGGTTTGGTACGGGGTCTCTAATGAGATCATGGAAGGGATGAAAGAATAGAGAGATTTATAGCAGACATTTTTCAGACCAAAGATTTTCAATATTTGCGAATGTTAAAAGGTGAGTGTTTTATAAATGAATATAGATTTTTACGATGGGAACTTGAAATTTTGTATCGTGATCATATTACATATGTAAATGTGTGTAATCATGTTAAGTAGTGATTATTAATATTCGATTGGTATCGTTATAGCATCGAAGAATATTACCCAATAATTTTAGATTATATCGTATTGTTTCATTTTCTATTATTTTACTTACACATTATGTAATTTAATTCGAGATTGAAGGTAATTAATAGTCATAAGAAATAAAGAATGAAATCAGATACTAAAATTAATTTAATTCGCACAAACTGAACTATAATTTTTTGTAATCGCTTATACGATATCAGTTGGAGGCTAAATAAAGAGTGTGAGATAAAGTAAGAAACTGAGATTACACAATTGTATTCTTTTCTGCGATAAAACAAGAAAAATATATTTTAAAGGCAATATTTAATTAAGCCTAACCTACCATCAATTCTCAAAATACCACCCACCAAAAGAACCATTGATATTAGGTTGTCCGAAAAATGTATTTCTTTTACAGACACGTATTTTGCAACGATGCATCTTTATACATACATGAAACCTAATCTGTCAAACGTTGTGATCTTTATCTTGATAGAACAAAATGGGTCATACGTAATTCGATAAAATAATATAAAACGAAAAATATTGTGCATCCATTATTTCCTTATAAAACGAAAGAAACTTTTCAGACGACCTGATACAAAGCAAACACTGTAAACTTAGTAATCTAAATTACGAATAATTCACGGCAAAATACAAACTCCAAAACTGACATCCTTATCCATCAGAATACATTTCTTCCTGATCATCCCTCTGGAAACAACGGATAAAAGCATTGAGAATCTAAAGCCAGTCACTACAAGGAACGAAACGAAACGTGCCTCGCGAATAAAAATACAACGCGTAGAATCTAATTAAAGGAAGCACGCAACGTAATAAAGGCTAAGAACACGCTCGGCGATTTACTACATCGTCCAAGTCCGGCGTTGTAGCCATTTTATCTTGGCCAACGCGGAGAACACAATCCCGGGCCATGATTTACAACGCCGCTCGATTTTCTGGTTATCTTGTTGCGACGCGTAATACGGGTAACGAGACATCGTGTTACTCGACCTCGGACATCGGTCAATTCACGTGTATCCGCTAATAATCTGTCGTTCGTCTCGGCGATACCATCAACATCGTTACCCATCGACCAGTGGAAGGGGCAGGATTTTAATTGACGCGCCCCGGACAAATATTAATTCGTTTCCGGGCGAAAACATACTGGGAGATCGATTGGTTTTTGTATACGAGAGTTGGTTGGTTTTGTTCGAAAATTGAAATATGGAATGATGATATGAAAGACAGTCACGAAAATGTGTGGAATAAAAATGGGTATGATATACATTTTGTATAATATATATAAATACTTTAGCGTAAATATAAGATAGTGTTTTAATTATGAGTTCATGCAGATCCGTGGATAAAATAATCGGGTAAATTATATATATATATATGTGTCACGAGTGGGAGCATTTAATGATTAATTTTAGTTTATAAAAGAAACGAACAATATCGATGATGATCTAAGCAAAATTTCACCCTCGATTGTCTTTCAACGTGATTCTTATTTTTATCGAAAATGTTCCAAACATCTGATTCAAACAACCATTGTATAATAAACATTAATAAACATCCCACAATTTTCTTAGATATTTTTCAAACCTAGCACGGTAAAAGAATTTTAGAAATTGGACCTTCAAAAATATGGAGTAATGTTACATTCGATAGTTAAAATTTATCAAACCATACAGACCTTTGTTTCCTCATAAAGAAATTGAAAACTCTGAAACATGTAAAAGTTACATTTGTAGAATGATATTGGAAATTTCCAATTCCCGCAGGGAATAAATAGTAATTTATTTTCTGGTAACCATCGGGTGACGTTTAATTTCCGCGGGATACTCGATCATTTCTCGAGTATGAAACGAAAGAGGAAGTACACACAATTTGACGTCTTTATCGAATCGTGACTGGAACAACCTAACACGGCTTGAAATTGAGAGAGGAGAGCCTTCCTCGTGAAACTGGAGACGAGGACGTAGCTTGAATTTGCAAAGAGCCATATCGATGACAACGTCAACACTTAATCGTGTGGCTGCAACTTCAGGTATGGTAGAGAGTGAGTGCTTTGGGAAGCGTAAGGAAAACGTAAGATGATAGCAGCTCGTAATAACACTCTCGAATATCGGTTTTTTGAAGACGAGACACACCCTACCTGTGAAACTATATCATTCCGCCGTGGAAAGGCTAATCTCAGTCGCAGGTATATCAAAGTTGTGGAACATTTTTCAAACTTACTATGACTTTCTCTTTTTATAAAAAATGTTATTTGAATGTTACTAATTTAATGAAAGACGAGATTAATAAGAACTATAATATGAAACTATAATTATAAATTGGGAAAGCAGATTTTTTAATGAGATATCTACATACAAATTTGGGATGAAAATGAATAAATTTGTATTTCAGTAGATACATAAATAAATGAGTTAGTTTAAAATTTTAAAAGAATGAGTTACCTTCTATTATCTATTGGGAAAATAGTGCGAAGGAAATAACAAGGATTTGGAATAATACATTACATAAAATTCGAGAATTCGAAGAAAATTTGACTTGAAATTTTGTGTTATCTTAGGGAACATCGTCGTAAAAGAAATTTATCGAACTGAGAGAAATTTCTATCGGTATTAACAACAAGATTGCTAGTCGATTGATAATCAGATAGTCGATAGACGTGATAATTAAGTAATTAACTATATGATATACTTGGTACTTTACTAATAACTGATATTACATGAGTTTAATAACTAATATAATGATTTGGAAAGTGATTGAGGAAATTTCTGACGAGATTCATAAATTTGTTAGATGGTATTATTATGTCAATTCGGAGTAATCACGCCCTATGCAAATGGAAGGTTGGCCTCCAAGCATTAGTTGGCCAAAAGTTTGCACAAATTTCACGTCGTTACTACGGCAACCACGAAACTGAATTAACGCCATTGTGAACGTCTACCTTCAACATTACACCGCCAAAAGTTTGCGCAAATTTCACGTCGTTACTAAGGCAACCGCGAAACTGAATTAACACACTCACGAATGCTTATCTTCAACATCGTTTAATGGAAATTTTACAAATTTCGTGTAATTCTTGTAATAATCTTGAAGTTGACTACCATGTTGTCATACGAAGAAGAAAATATTATATTTAGAGAATTTATAGAAAATTCATTTATGTATAATTAATGCTACTCTATATCATTAAAAGTAATTTTAATTTGCGAAGAAGAGACATTCATTTTTAGTACCATTTTCAAGTCAACAATTTCCAATTTCTAGCTCCATGAATCTCCTTTTTTTATATCCTTTTTTTACAAACTTCCTTTCAACTTATAGAATAATACTTTCATCATTAATGAAACAATGTAATTGTCGGGAAAACCATAAATTTAACCATTTGCTATCAACGTTTTTCAATTTCTATCAGAAATCGTGTGTCTTTCAGATCGATAAATTTCACGAAATACATCGGAGTTCTGATACCAGATATCTCGTGCTGAAAAATTAATTCTATGATACAGACGATCAAAATTGACCGTCTTCCGGACATTGACAAGTGCCGCACCTTAGTTAGACGATATTAACTGCACAATTGGTGACCTGGAAGTCTCTTATTACTGAACATTTGTAACCACATGGGCTTCCAATGTCCTGCAGACTGATGTATCATAAACCTGAAGACGTGTCGCCGCAATTAATGGACTCGATAGCCTCGTGAACACCTGGGTCTATCCCCTTATGGGTTTAAACATGGACATATGCAGTGTATATCTAGTGGACGATGTTTGCAACTCCAAAATAATTGCTCACAAAAGATCCACCACCGATGATTCATCGATCACGACGATCGATTCTCTTAAATTATTTTAATATTTAAGACAAGTAGTAAATTCCATTAGCCGAGAGACAATCGATCCAACAATGTAAATGGAGTAGTGTCTACAAGGGTTGGCTTTACAAAATAAGAATTGCTAACGTTACATTCAACGACGCGCAACTTCTTTAACCCTTTTAAGACTTTTAATAAAATTTTTTAACCCTTTTAATAAAGCGTTGTTATAATTTTTTTTTAACACCATTGGAACTTATTCAAATATGTAATACTACTGTAAAGAACTGATAGGATTACATATACGGCGGCGGATAAAAGAAAATATTATAAGAAACTGAGTATATGTGAGTATCACATACGCATCTTTTATCATCTGCTCATTATTCTTGTGAAATTTCTTTTGTAAAATTACAATGTTTTTTGCATCATTTGCCTTTCAAACTTTCATCGTAGATCTAATTCCAACCATCCAGAAAGATATCTTCTGAACACTAGTGCCAGAAACTTTCAAGTCACCCTATAGATTCGCTTTGGAACGCAATTTCGCCTCCATCTCTTAATGGAGCCTCGATATTCGGGCGCAGCCGGTATCACGGCTGACCGAGTGGCCGATAAATCTTTTAATAATGTGAAAATTAGAAGGGCATGAATGTATAACGGGCCGGTAACGTCGCTGCGACTGGAATTTTCGTCTCCAACGAACAATCCCTCTCCTTCTCTCTCCTTTCTCTTACCAATCCTATATTTGTCTCTTTCTCTTTCTCTCTGTATGTCGAGGCATCCACAGAGCCTGCAGGGTTGCTCGAGCGTCGCCCTAACACATCGATTTTCCATTCTGGCAAAATGTCCGCGGACGGTAATTTTCTTAAGATGACTCGTAGCCGCATTCTCCCTCTCGTTGGCGGGAGCTGATATTGTGCTTACGCAGAATCTCGACGTACCATCGATTCCAGCCTGCAAACATTAAAGATTCCGCTTGCTCGTCTCGCGTTCCACCTTTCGAATCGACAGATAGCAGATGTGCACGCGAATCTAGCGACCTGGCGTTGCTTATGGGCTCCTTTATGGCCCGAGATATGGCAAATTATACGATATGCGTATGTACAGCGAGAGTCAAAAGTGAGTGCACACCTTGAAGGCACGACATTTATTCGAAAACTGTTTCACATGCGAGCCATTCGCGGACCAAACTGACTATCTGCATTATTTGAAATTTTTGACATTTTAATGTCAATTGACACTCTTCTTATGCAATTTTATTAATTTTTGTTTCGTTGGGTTGATCGATTCGGCAAATAAACAGCTCATACGTTCCATAAATTGAAAATTTATTGGAAAGATACAAATGTAAAATAGTAAAAGACATAGATCTGTAGGTAAGTCGATATTACACAAATTTCATGTTTGCTAAGTGTATACCCGATTTTGGCTCTCACTATATGCATTGTAATCCGATCTTATACTCATAGTGGTGTAAATTTCAGTTGGAAAAACATGTATTATACTTGTCGTTCTACAGAGTGAGTGATTTGCCCGAGGGATTGAGAAGAGGATCGTAGAGTATGTGAATGATTCGTAGATGGAGTATACGTTGCGACGGTCGATTTTACATTTCTTCTGGAATGGCAGTTGGAACAATGGAAAAAGATAAGGATAATGTTTTGAATGTTTCTTGTAACGATCGGGTTACTGCAGGCGATACGATCTTTCCTCGATAGCGAGGAAAATGGACGATGTTATTTAAGTCTACTATCGAATCGGAATATTCCTTCGGTGTGAACCGAGAATTTTTAAATGTAATTCTCCGGTACTAACTTTGGCAGTGAATCGGAAAAGAGACATATAAAATATTTTTCTATCCAACCTTCTATTTCGAATATTGTTCAGGTATTGCTGTTTTTGAGAGACTAGTGAAATATCAGCGACGAAAGAGATTGCTTCTATATAATAAATATATATAATAAATGTTCTGTAAAAAGAATTAAAATGGAAATATTTCTATAAATATAAATAAATATAGTATTTCTATAAACATGAACTAGCAAATGTACTCTCGACACACACTAGATAAAATTCCCCATTTCTTCATACAAAGAAGAATAGATTTGAAAACAAGATACGCGATGATTAAGTCCATAATTAGACCAGAAGAAAGAACGAAGCGATAGAAGGTAACGCGTTCTATTCGATTTTCGTGCGAGCAATTTTGGGAAACGAAGAAGCTTGACGTAAAACGAACGTAGACACGCGTGGGATTCGACGAGATCTGACATCCAATTTTCGTCCGAATTGATATTCAAGGCACTGCCGACGCACAGGTAATTACCTGGGCTTCCTTTGTGCATAAATCCTGTCGGTCAAGCCGCTTTGCCCGGCTAGAATCAAATGTATCCCATAGAGAATTCAATTTGCCACATCAATCTGGAGTTAAGCTTAAAGTGCTCATTATCGTCTTTCGTCGAGAGCACATGTACCATAGAGCACATACAATTATAATAACAATGTGGTCGGTTAATAGCTATCGGACATGTAAATTCGCTTTGTCCCTCTGCTAGCGAATTCTCGTTACGTTGCTCGACGAACGACGCTCATTATTAATTTCGTCGTTTCCGCTCAGTGATTTTCATTTATTTTCTTCTATGTTTTTCGCCAGGAAAGTCATTAATTACTTGTAACGTATTTTTTCTATATTTATTTAAGTGTCACATCAACACACTGGTTCATGAGCATTTAATATGAAAAGCAGGATAAGTCACACATATACCTAGAGTCTTTTAGAAAATAGAAAAATAGAAAAAATCCGATCCTACCACATTCGTGAACGTCATAACGTTAAAAACTTCATCTTCTAACGAACATGCATTCGACTCACCTAAAACAAACGAAAGAAAACAAATTAGAATCTTACATCTTAAGCTTTTACAACGGTCGATGATTAGAATGTTTCTGGCTTTTGGAATCAATAGTTTCATGCGTTGTTTCATCTAAACGCAAATTTCCATTTCAATTCTTTGCACTAAGAATCATTACATATAAATTGTAAGTATAATACTTCTAATCAGTGAACAACGAACGCTCGCTTAAAAAAGGCCATAAAGGAAGAAGTTAGGTCAAAGTTACTCGAATAACATGTCTCGCGAAAGTATTCGCACATTTATTAACACCTTTTATGAATATATTACGTATGTTATAACAGCAGTACATTAGTATTAGGTTGTCCGAAAAGTTTCTTTCGTTTTATAAGGAAATAATAGACATACAATGTTTTTTCTTTTATATTAGTTTATTGAATTATACACAAACGTAATAATAGAAATAGAACGAAATGGATCATACCTAATTCAATAAAATAATATAAAACAGAAATTGTTGTTCATCTATTAACACCTTACGAAACGAAAGAAACTTTTCGGACAACCTAATATTATAGCGACGCTCAATTAGCATGATCATATTAGTAAAACTTTGAAATCCACAAGTTACAAGATATTTAGTACATTTTTATATATTATATAACGCACATGATATAAGTACATGAAAAAGTTTTGTACGGTAGGTGTACGAATACCTGTACGAGCCATTGTACAATATTTATATACAAGAAATCCAATAAAAAGAATTTCTTGTCCTTCGTAATTTCCTTTCATACTTTAACACTCGATCACACCAATTTTGTACGGTACCTAATTACAATCGAAGGACGAAGATTCTTAAAGAACATTATTGTCCAGCCTCACGCAGGAAACCTCGCAGCACGGAACGGCCGTTAAAACTTCCTCAACGAAGACGTTCCCTACTTTTTCACCAGAATCGCTTAATTATTGGGGTTTCTTTTGTCCGTCAAATCGCATTATTCGCGGCAACTCATGTATTTAATCGCAGTGGTCGAAATTTTCACAGAGCTATCGCGTTTCCACGAGTTTCAGAGGCTATCGAGAACTTCTTTTTCTCCTTTCGTCGACCAGCTTACCGATGTTGTCGACCGACGATGTAAAGAGCAAAAGAACCGGCGCGGTAATTGCATTTTTGCACCGAGAAACACCGTTTTCCACGAAATTTCTCATTTTTCGTCCCTTAATAGTCGCGCGTCGACTCGTTTAATATTCAGCAATTACGCGAAACGAAATTATTTGCCTGGGCACGGTAACAAGCTCGATTCCCCGCGTTTCGTAACAAGAGAATCGGCACAACGAATAATATTTTAACGAGGAGCCGCGATCGACCGGCTCTCACCCCGTTTGTGTAATTTGTTTACGACAATATGAGAACCACGGGACCAGTGCACGTTCCGCGACAGTATGTTTAAGTAAACTAGAACGCTCGATATCGAGGGCTGGTTTACGGCAGTGTTTTATTCGATTGCGGATTCTAATTTCGTTTTGCTGCATATAAAATACGACTTTTATTTATGGCGCTGTTTTATGTTTACGAATGATCGAAATAAGTTCGATCGCTTTGGCGTATAAATTAGTTGAGTTAGAACGTAGAGTTAAGGGAAACCATTAATTACACAGGATTTCGCTTTGTGTTTGAAGTTTGCTATGATTTATGTGAGAGATTCATAGAGGTAGCAGCTTATTTGGTAAAACAGTTATCGTATCTATTCTCATACTTCGATCTTTAATGGTATCGATCCCATTTAGAATTATTCCTTTGGTCGAACAGTCGGAGAAATAAACCGAGGATAAACAGTAACATAGAAATTAAATTAATATGTGCATTCGATTTAATTCATAAGTACTATGTATTTTACGTATTCCATTGAAAACAATTAAAAAATATTTATTGATCTAATTTAAAAAGTCTTAAAAGAAAAAAAAAGACAAATCTCCATTAAATTGGTATTTTCATAGTTGTATCCATAAAAATATAAAGTACCATATAATTTATATAAAAATCAGATTAATGGCGTGAATACGCAAAAAATGAGTTTTTCAAAGAGCAATATAAAGATGGTGCGAAACCGGTGAGATACTATGCTCGTAGAAGGCTAAAAAACAAATCGAATGTTTTATCAACACGTCGAGGCAAATAGATTAATAAAGAAAGATGAATCAAGATATATGGAAGATCGATAAACGTTATCATCACCACGGTGGTGCGCATTATTGATCGACAAATGAACGCAGTTAGTCTGGCCTGGGTATATCGTTCGACAGTCACGTCTTCGGGGCATCAGAGATTTCCGCAAGCAGCGTAAACGACAGTTTAATCATCCGTACACCGTCTACGGGATATTTCTCATCGGTGGATCGGTTTTTATGAGCTCGTATAGGCAACACGCCATGGTGGAAGCTCATGCATCAGCCGCTCCGACTCATGATTTCCCCATTAGAATGCCGTTCGTCGTGTCAACGCGCGTCGAGATAGATATTTCATGGTGAACGAAGCGAACAGATGCCTCACGGATGTCGGGGCAAAAGTACGTAAGTATTACATACCATGAAACGTATGGCGTTGGAGAACGTCTCTCTCCCAATGGAATCTGCGTTTCTTTACGAAATTGGAATGCGCTTTTACGCCACTGTATATATTATTACACGGATGTTTAGTTCAATTGTTCATTGATAATGTGATTCTCTATTGTTTTTAATCGAAGAAAAACCGCGGTATGTTAGCATCTCTGTTTATTCAATTAGTTAAAACATTTATCTAAACTAATTCAGACTCTTATAGTTCGTTGAACAATCTCGAAAATAAGAGAAGAATTCACAGTGAAATCTTCGAACGATCACGTATTAACAGAAACATATGTAGAAAACGCAACTACGATTAAACGATTGGAGTAGATCGAATCAGTGTTTAGATTATAAGGAAAAAGTTCCAAAAGCGATTGAATTTTGTATAAACTGTTGAACAAGAGTAAATAAGTATGTGATACTTAAACGGGTATCTTCTTAAACAATAAGAGTACTAATAGAAGAAATAATATTTATAAAATATTTCAATTTCGTACAGTAACAAACATTCTTGAAATTCATCGACTTTTACCTACAATTTTTACGAACTACATCTTGAAAGCTACAATAAAAGTGTTCCATCGATAGAACAGGCGTTATAGATAGACAAAGGTTGGCAAACCATTTTAGAAATATCTTCTATATTTCACACAATGTGCCATGTTGTTATATATACACACTATGTTATATATATCATAGTCGTATGAGGTTTTGCTGTATGGCTGCGCATGCCGTTATTACCGTGTAAACTTCTAGAAAAGATTACTCTTCGTGAAACGTTTTTGTTATGAAATATAAAACAGAAAGAACGACCGTCTGGAAATTTACTTCCTCGCGCGGTTTAGCGCGCGTGCATAGTGTTGCAATAAAGAAAACTAGAAAAATGAGTTACCTCTGTACTTCTACCTCTAACATTGAACGTCATGCATGAACAAACATCAATTCCGACGGAAATAAGATAAAACCAAGCCCAGCGATGTTTTAATTCCCACTCTATCGATTACATGCATTTTTTACTTGAAATTTCCAACCAAAATTTATCGAGTAATTGAATTTATTCGGTAAAATTTATTATTCGAAAACGTATCTATGTTTCGTATTTCAACAGAACTTCTGCTATACGAACATCTATTATACATAGGTTCTACTGTACGAATGATTTATTATGTACACGTTCCACTAGCGAAACAGCATATTGCCTTTATTACTTCAATGTGAAATGAGTATTATCAACGTTAACTTGCATGCGATACACGTTATTAAATAACTGTTGAAACATAGTAGGGGATATATGAATTCCACGAAAGATAAACTAATCAATTATACTCTTTGTTTTTACTCAAGTATATGGTTGGTGTTGAACTTCTTAAAGTAGAAATGATTTAAGTACTTTCATAACTTTATTTACCGCGAATAGAGCAAAGAATCGTAAATTCTAGCTTAAATTTAAAAAGATGAAGTTTCCTCTTCTTTTCGATGTATCCAGTCAACGTAAATTTCTATAACGTGTCACATACACTTTCAAAGATAGTATCTTATAACACAGTTATTATTTTTCTCCTTTATGTTCACATATTACGTTATGTCCGAAGACAAACAGTATATTAGAGATTTTTTTAACAGAATATCATACTTTATCGCACTTTTCCATTAAATCGAGACCCGAAATCTTCACAACTATCCACAGATACAAAGTATTCCATAGTTAACACTTAGCCAACCGAACGGGGAGACCTCCCTAGTCTTTTTTGACTTTAGAAACGCGTTTTCTTTTTTTTGGTTGTTATTATCAGTTATTGTTTACCTGGAATTGTTCCCAATTAATTGCACCACTTTTTCTGCTTTTACAAAGTACAGTATACAATCAAATATACCAATTTAATGGTGTTAAAATTAATTAAAAAGTTACACTATCAGTTATGACTAAATAAAGTTATAATCGAACGATAACACACTGTAAAAAAAATATTAAAATGCATTATGAATTTTTAATTTCACCTGCAAGTCCTGTTATTTATCTTTGGTTATCTTTAATGTTTTTAATTTTACCTATATTTTTTTATACTTTTAATTTTGTTTTGTATAAATAATATGTGAAATCGTTAAATAAAATCATTACCGCGAAATATAATTAACCACTTAAATAATTTTTAGACTTCTTTGTTTTTTAAGTAGTGAATATGAGTCCTCTATACTTGGAAAAATGCGCGGTGGAAACGTATAGCTTGCTGTGGCGCGCACGGTTGGCTAAGTGTTAAGTAGTATACTACTACTTTCTTAATCGAAATGCGCTATCGACATACTACATATTTTGAACAATCCGAGGAAACTCAAGTTTCATTACTTTTTCGTGAAAATCTTGGTTCTCTTCTTTTGATTTCAAATATCTAGTCGTTATTTCGTAGCAGCCTGTAAAATATAACTTTATCCAAAAAGTAAAAATCAAAGGAAGCTTCAAGTATCTCAACGTATCTCGAAGAATGAAAAAATACTGCACAGGATATTTTAACATAGAGGGTACCTACCCTGCTTTCAATACATATTACCTTAAAAGGGCGAAAGAGATCACAACCGTAAAATGTTTACAGCACACTACTACTACACCTTCGCCTAAATCTACCCTACACAACACACGCAAAGTACTGGCAACTAATGAGTCGTTACTTTCTAAGGTCCTGTCTAACCGACCCACCCCTTTCCCCGGTATATTTCCTCCAACGTAAAAAGGGAACCCTTGAAAATTCCCACGTTCACACCCCAACGAGCCTCGCGACCATGAACCTGCTATACCCCTACAAATATAGGAAAACGCCTGCTGTCTCTCCCCTTGGCGTTGATTTACCCCAAAGGAAAGAAGACTCCTCAACATGGTGAAACACTATCAAACAAACCGTTTTTCCCACCATATCGATCACTCGTCGGAATTTAATCGGCGACCACGACGCGGTCGACATTCATTAAACAGTCGCGCGCGCGCTTGCTGCACTAATAATGATCCCAAAGCCGCGAAAAGCTGTACACGAGGGCGCAAAGGGGTCTCCACGGTAACCACGGCCAGACCGACCGGCACAAATTTAATATCTGCTAGTTCATAATGACACTCCTGGAAAATGAGCCTGTACGCGCCACCCCAAGCCCCTCCACGCTGTTACGCCACCCTCTCCGGCCTTTATTTGTGTTATATACAGGGTGCGGTGGAAATCGCACGGTTCCACCGTCAAGGGAAGAGAGAGTCTCGAAAGAGAGGGAGGGAGAGAGAGTGTGGACACGAGATTTCAAGGCTATGGAATGGTAGCTAGTTCTTGCTTTTTTCCCCTTGTTTCTTTCTGTTCTTCTTTTTGCTTTTGTTTCTTGACTTTTTTTGCGAGATGCAGGGAACTTGAGATTGAAACTCGATCGAGTGGGTTTAATTGCGCGCGCAAGGGGCGAATTGTTGGTAGCGAGAATTTCTCGAGGGAGAATGGTGAAAATTGTACTGAGAGTAATAAGTTGGAGCAATTGAAAAAAATAAAAGTAAATGAATTATTGGTGTGTCGTCACAGCGCGGCTGGCGTGACGTTTAATGCGTTATAATGAGCAAGAATAATGAGCCAAGTGTGGATAGTAACACTTCAAGGTAGTTGTTAGTGTACCATTAGCAAATCCGATTCGCTCTATTCTTTCCTTATTATATTTACATTCTACCATTTATCGTGTTCCATTGGTGCTTATTATTATTATTACCTCTCAAAGTTTACATAAATACTGATTGCTTTGAAAATAGTTTAATCTATTTATTTAAAACAATAAAAAAATCGACCTTAGTTTCCTGACCCCACGGTAAAACATTCTTCTATTTGAATCCATACGATTCTATCCATACGATATGCTACTCTTACCCCTTAATATATTTTTCCACTTAAAATTACATTAATGAATCAAATCCCAAGAAATCCGATAGCCACGCTCGCAACTTGGAGCAGAAATTACCTTTTTGCATTATGGGGATATTCTCGTGACTCCTCTTATAATTAACACGATCATCACACGAGCCTTTATTTAAAACCTTACTACTGCGCAACAAAGATCATTAAATTTTCACCTTCCACTCCGAGGACACCTTCTGCCCACTCGCCCCTCCTCCTCTTACACGCACATAGCCTACACACATGAAACGATTCCCCTCGATCAATTTACTAATTATTTCTCTGGTAATCAAGGGCCGACACGAAAACTCATTAATTCCACAACTTCGACTTACTACCTTTGCAAAGAGAATCATTCTACCAGTATCACGATTTTCGCCACACCCAGTGTACACAAGAGCGCGCGCGTGTACGTAAAACGTCGCGCGCCGCGCGAATTTCGTCGGCCAGGGGCGGCTTTATTAGGAAGCCCCGGGGGTTGGGTCGGGTGATCACGCTCGAACGACGCTTAAAGGAGGAGGAGCGAGCACGGGGGACCTGTCGCAAAGAAATCGCCGGGATTTCGAGCAATTAAAAGCGGAGAAGCGGAGAGCTTAAGTACCGGGGTAGAGCATCGACTCGCGCCTTTTCGCGCCGACGCCCTTCTTCTTAGGTAAACCAAAGGCCGTTTTGATTCGTCCGCGAAATAACAAGCAAACTGCGAGGCTCTAAGCTCGCTACGACGAACGTGCGATTTTCAAGCTTCCCTCGCCAGCGAGTGCAAGTGACGAACGAACGAACGAACGAACGAACGAGGCGAGTAATCGTAAGGGGCGCAAAACACACGACGCAAGGGTAAGTCGTTTATTAGAATGACGTAATCCGCGACATCAAAGGCCGCCACGCCGATTCGAGCAAGGATTTTCGCGTTTTTCGCTCGCGATCCATCCGCTGCTTCCTCTTTGTGCGCTGGTTTTAATTTCTACCCGCTACCGTTCGACACCGTTCTGCGAATGAATAGACTTTGAAAGAGGGAGAAACGACGCTTCGAGGTGATTTTAGAGAGAGTCGGATCGGCGAACACCGCTTGACGAGTTTTTACTTTCCTTTTTTTCTCCTATTTCTTTTTTTCGATTTCTTGTTCGAATACGAAAATTTCTATATCCAAAAGATCATGTCTTTCCGTTAATGCGGATGCTATAGATTCTACTGCACTTCCGGCGAGAACTTACATTCTCCTGTCATCGCAAACAACCCTGCTATAAGACTTTAAAACCAGCCATAAAATGCACTTTTCCTAAGAGCACACTAAACTCGTAATTTTCAAGCAAAAGCTTCTAAAACCATCCTTAACAATTGCATCGTTCTAAAAGCACCCTTAATAACTATATACATAATGCCACAATCTATTAACATTATTTTCTATCAAGTAAAACACAATTGATAATGAATTAATCAGTCACATCAATGTGATACAAGAATGACGGATCTAAAAATCGTCCACTTTGAAATACTGAAATAATTAAAATGAATAAAAATATTTTACTTAATGGACTTGTATTACTTATCAATAGAAATAGATCAGGATTCAAAAATTTGGAACTAGAATTATATTGGGTTGGCAACCAAGTGATTGCGGATTTTGACATTAGGTGGTAATGACAGAATCCGCAATCACTTAGTTGCCAACCCAATATATATGTTACAAGCTTGCCCCTGACGAGTTTATACAAGTGGAGTTCTATTGTATTTAAATTACAAAAGAAACGAAGTCTTTCCATAACGATCCACTTGTCAAACCTGCAAATACTGCTGTTGTGTTATCGCGTGATCAGCTCGAACGATTGTGAATTAGTATCCACTAGCTAAAATTAATATTTACAATAGTATAGTGAAATATTTACCATAAATATTCATAATCAGTCAAACTTTGTATTTCAAATTGATTTTCTGAAAATTTACTTTTCCTGACTAAATGTATCGCTATACTGACAAACCAATAAGATATGTGCAAAGATTACGCAGGACTTAAAAATTAAAAAATGTTCCAGTTTAGAATGCTATTGCTCTCTCTCCCTCTCTCTCTCTCTCTCTCTCTCTCTTTCTCTCTCTTTGGAAAATCTCTACACTCTTTGAAATCACAGAAATACCAACGTCTATGCGCAAACTACGAAGAAACTCGAGCTCAACTCTAGCAACTAAGATATTTCAATTTCAAACGATCGTCTCGAGGGCAAACAGAAACTTGGATGATCCAGCGACTAGAACGATTTTAACGCAACCCGATCCGTCTGGTGGAGAATGATGGCTGCAGCCGTGGTAACCCGGCGACCTCACGGGCAATCAGACGACGCAATTGTTGCGCGACTCGCGAAAGCCCTGGGAATCCGAAACGAGAGTGAAGTTTCCACGGGCCGGCTTCAATTATTAAAACGCGTCGCGACATCGGATACGCGGCTGGTGAACTTCGGAGCGAGGGTTCCACGGGAAGCAAGGATTTACCGTGACTGTTAAATCGAGTCGCCGGTTGCTTTTGCTTTGAATTCGACCGTGCTATTGTTTATTCGAAATGGAAAGAAATCAATTGTAAACTACAGACAGAACATTTGGGAGGAATACGAATCTCCTCGAAGACGAACTGATCGATTAATTTCATCAGAACGATAATGGATTGATATTCAATTCTCGGGAAACAAATGATTTCCTTCCATAAATTTATTTATGAGAAGAAAATATACAATGCATATATAATGATAAATTCTAAGGTAAATTTAAAACACAGTGTTTGTCACGTCATTATTTTCCTATGCATTTCAATTTATATAGTTGGTATTATATAATATTGTTTTTGAATGGTTCGTGCAAAGATCATTGTAGAGAAACACAATTAGTCACATTTTGAAAATAAATTTAGATATCATAACACAATTTTTCTAACTTGTTGATTTTCTTTCTGGGCGATGGTAAGGAAATCCTGTCGTTCTACTGACCGGATATTTGTTTAAAATTAACTCTGTCTGATACGAAACCCTAAATGAAAGAAATGTATTCTACAACTTGCCTTTTCTTGTGGAATTTCTCATTATTCTGTTATACTACGCGTCACGCCACGTCCTTTATGAATTTAAGAAATTATTCAAATAGAACGAGCTCTTACGAATAAAATCCCCCAAAATTAAAACGTATGAGCCAAACTCAAATAATTGCAAATATGTCATCTGATAATCACCACGAGAGTTTAAAATCTAAAACTCTCTCAAAATTTCACAATAATACGTCCTCCAATTATATATCTGCGCTATCTGCCTCTGACAAACCTATGCAAAAATATTATCACAGATATTCCTCCATCGCTGAGCCAGTCTACAGTGAATCCGCAGGTACCGTTATATCCGATCAAGCAAACCGAAGGCAGATGATTTTGTAGGCAAACTGACCAGACCGGCGGCAAGCAAGAATTCGCATAGCTGGATTCGCAGCTGAGGGAGTGTATCGAGGCGAGCGTGTCGTTCGATTCGATTAGCTTTGTCCGAGAACGGTATTCGCGGCGCGCATATTAGCAAAGGCACGCAGTCGACGGTGGGCAGGGGTGCATCGGGTTCGCCAGGTATTCCTTTCGGCCAGCGTACGGCAACCCCAAGCGAGTTAATCAACGAGATGCATTCAGAGGGATAGATCGGCAAGCGAGGAGAGAGCGTCGCGCACGAAACGCGGCATCCCAGCTAAAAAGGAGCAAGCGGACCGTGCAGCCGCCAAGCACAATGGACAGGGTCCAGGATATTCAAGCAACGAGGTTAACCCCCAATCGCGTGGATCCAAACGCGTTCGACCGGTGACCGATCGAATACCGTTTACCTAACGCACTCTCGATGCTATGTCGGAACAACGTCGAAATTACTCTCTTGAAAATTCACGATACAAAACAATATTGCTGCACGCGTTGTGCTGCGTTGAGTTGCAGAATAGAACAGGAACTTCTCTCGTTACTGGTTAATTGGTGGAGAGTGGTAAGAAAATGGCTCAGTGGGGTCCTATTATCGTTCAGCTGGGTTGATGGAATATATACGTGGTGTTCGTAAGTATTAGAATATCTGATGGTTTCATAGCGAACGTGATAATTGCATGGAAAGCTCGCGTGAGGGTCTATAGCACATTTTGGTCAAAGTTGCGTTAACAGTAAAGTGTGGTTCTATGGTTGCTGCTGATCGTTTGAGTACACATGTGTTACAGATGTAATGTTGAACACAATAAGCGCATTAGGTATTTGAAACTTATGGAACGTGTAGCTTAACCCTGTCGTTCCGACGTGGCGTGTGCGCAAGTATCTTCCCTCTGTATGGAAAAGTCCGCTGTCAGTACCTATTCTGTATAAAGAGCAAAGTATGTGTAGCATTATAAAACAATTGTCTAAATATATGTTTTTATTTTTAATAAAATAAAAACACTGGCCTTTAAATCCGTAAAAAAAAAGAAACTGACAGATATCAATCAGCGATTTCTTTCAAATTCTCCGAATATTTTGAAAGATTATAATTATTCTAGAATAAAAAATCGATACTTTTTTACTTTACTCAAATAGTTATTTGAATACTAGCGAACCTATAAGAAGTATAGAAATGATTATTGCGATTAAAAAGTATTTATTAAAAACAGCACTGGGAATGATGGCTCGTTATGTGCATGCCGATTATAGTTGGCACTCGGATACAGAAACTGTTGCATAGTTGTCGGCTAAAGCCGGCGTTAGGAACGAGAGAATCAAAAATATTCCATAGAAGCCTATTCGAGGTTCCCATAAAAATGAATTATCTTGTCCCGGAAAAAATTTTTTAGTAATTGTAAAAAGCATGCAAAATATGCAAAACGCGTATAAATATTGTAATAATATGCGACGAATGTGTGGTGTCAGATACATCAAGTGGTATACCAATATCTGGTAAAGAGTAAAGAGTGAGAAAGAAAAGTCCACGAAGGTTTGTGATGAATGACGAATGATGAAGAACAGCTACATAAGTTTGTCCTTAGTGAGGGTAAAAGTTTGTGAAGAAGGAAAGTAGCGAGGAGTAGAAAGGAAGTTATCGGTTCGATTGGTTTGAGTTGATTCGAAATACATAGATTGATGAGTTGAGATGGAAGTTGATCTGGACTTGGACTAATTCGATGCGAATTAGTTTCAACTTATATGAATTAGTGTAAATTGGTGTTAATTGAACTGAACCGATCCAGGCTTTAACTGTATTAATTGTTCGATGGATACAGAACTTCTTCGACCAATTTAAGTAACAAACATAATACTAATATATCACCCTATCAAACCTAGTTCATTTTAATTTTATCTTTTCGCATTATTCCAGTATATCCAAAATAGTCGTACGAAAACCTTAAATTTTATCTTCTTTTCCTTGAAATTTATATTCCAATATTATTCCATATATAAATATAAATTAAAAAATAAATATAAATATTCCAATTATACAATAAATCAAAATAAATATCATATGATGTAGCGCAGTTTGTGATTTTACAAAAATCATCGATTCTAACATTTAAAGATATATTCGTCAAAAAAATATCTACATGCGATCAAACTTTCGTTTGAGAAGATGAATTTTATATGCAGGAAAACAATGGAATCGAATGGATTCGGGGATAACGTGTCCTAAAATACACACATGACAAAAGGTGGCCTAATCCAAAGACAGGAAATCGAACTTTCACGATCCGAAGCGATACCACCGGAAACTAACTGAGCCGGGCTAAATGCGATGGCAACTGAGCCGAGTCGAATTGTAGCGCGGCAAATCGCCACGGTCTAAATCAAAGGGAACCTCGATTCGTGCGCGTCATTCAGTAGAATCGAACGCACGACATCACATTCGAACATTATCCTGGCGAAAAAGCTTTGCCAAGAGCGGTATCTCGATCCTTTTCACTCGATAACCATCGAGAGTCCGTTTCGAAACGCAAAGCAACAAAACGTGAGCCAGACTCTCCCCGCCATTCTCGACCTTCGCTTTCCAATTTCGCCATTAATTCCCCTTCGATCATTCCCCGTCGCTCAAGCTTAAGCACAAAACCTATTCTCTGTCACGATATATTATTCATACGTATCCCGAACAACGTAATAATCCCCGGCCTCTGCCTACACCCGTACGCGAATAACTCCCGGCCATCGTATAAATATCAGCCAGCCATCGTTACCACCGGCTGTCCGCCAAAAAACGACCGATTTTAAGCGTCTCGTTCCGACCCTTTGAGAATAGAAGGGAGAAAAAAGAAAAGAGGAAAAGGGCGGGCACGATTCGAGGAAAAATCGTGCTTTCGACGAAACGTGAACTTTCCACGCCGCTTCGAACCAACGTTCCCAGTGGAATTCGAATGGATGAAAAGCACGATTAAAATAAACCGGGTATATAAGGGTTTGAAAAGCTGACTGATTATGCATGGTATTTCGTGAGACACTATTTTCTTTCTATCGTTTCTTAATGAAGTTGTTAAATAAATAGATATAAATATTAGGTTGTCCGAAAAGTGTCTTTCTTTTACAGACACGTCTTTTACAATGATGCATCTTTATACAAACATGAAACCTAATCTGTCGAACGTTGTGATCTTTATTTTGATAACACAAAATGGATCATACGTAATTTAAAATAATATAAAATGGAAAATGTTGTGCATCCATTGTTTCCTTATAAAACGAAAGAAACTTTCCGGACGACCTAATAGTATGTGAATTGTATGTTGTGATAGTATCTGTATAAAAATAAATCCAGGTGGATTCTTAACGATATGGGATACTCGTAGATACAAAGGTACATTTTATATCGAAAGTATTGGTTTTAGTCTTATATTTATTATTAGACTGTGGACTTTTATAGATTCATGGGAAATTTAAAGATGGAAAGGTAGAATGTATATAAATGTATAAATGAATAATTTAGATTCCATAACTTCTTTAATTATGTTGTAATTTATTGGCAATATGTATATTTTTTATTCCTTTCGGGGCAAATCGTAAATCTCTGAAAATTTAGATTCTCCTCCAATATTTGTATAGCGTTTCATTGAAAAACACTTTCTTAAATGATCCTACATTTCACTCTTTTACTAAAAGGAAGTTACCTTTGGAACTGAAAAAATAAATCAACTCCAACGACACGAATATTTCAGGTGGCTTAATGGATAGCGTTACAGCCTGTTAAAAGTTTTACGAATGTCTCTATCGACCGTATCTCTCTGGAAAATTGAGTATGATAGATATGATAGCGAAAAATGATTTCATATCTTCTGGCGAGTGTAGTTCCAAGACGAAAAATAGTGTCAGGACAGATGCATCGAGTCGTTTTTAATCGATCGCTTGACGTAGAACAACCGGGCATGTTTGCGGATTATTGATGGATGCGCGATGTGATAAATGGACCAGTATGTTTTCATCAGAGTGTAGTTAAACTACAATCTTTTTTCAGCACAAAACATAGGTAGATCTATACAATAATATATATCTTTCCTTGTTTTAATTAAAAAGAGAAATGAAATTATAGCGTCCATCAATACGATCCACGATGAAAAACCTAAATTGTTACATGTAAGTCTGATATAACAACGAACAAGTAAATCCAAAAACAACATATTAATTTACATCTCCAATAAAGAAATCTAACTACCTAGACATAGAAACGAATAAATTTACAGACGATTTATTAGTAGACCACGAATTTTTCTGTATTTTTGTGAATTTTGAACGTAGAAAAATACAAAGAATGAACGTAACACGCAAGAATATACAAAAAAATATCTACAATATATTACCAATTATTGAAAAAGCGAAATAATTTACTAGTTAGATTACATTTTTTGGATTATATTCATTAAAATATAAATTTACATAAATATCCATAGTCTACTGACTAATATACAATTTCAAATTCTATCTTGATGAAAAATTAAAATTTAAATGCAATTTCCTTCGTCTTTCGTGCATTTTAACGTTCGAAGACAGAAGAGAGAAACGCAGGGACGAGAAGACAGAACGAACAGCCGAAAGAACGGGGCAGGAGAAGATTGGCAATGCCGGCCCTAGGGCAAGGCGAGGGCTATCGTTTTGCAAGGGATTTCCTGGTGTATCGTGGAATTAATTAAAATCGTTAGTAATATCCTCCCAATTGGACGGGTTCCGGCGTTATTATCGTCCCAGCGATATACTATACAACGGCGTAAGTGCGTGGCAGTCGATCGATAATCCTATATTACGTCGCATCGAGTAATCGTAATTGATGCGCACGCATGGCTGCTATTAAATTTGCGCGCTGCGTAAATTCACTATGAAACATGATGCAGACCCGATGGTAGGTACTTAGCTGAAACCGCGTTACATCCGAGTCCTATTACATGCTTGTAAATAATGTTTCGAACGCCTCTACTGTAGAACGTCATCAACGAAGTATCATCATACTTATCGATTTTGATCTGAGCGCGAGTTTTTTTAAAGATTTTATGAAATTCGATGGTTTCATGACGATGAATCATGATTCTTCTTGTACTTTAACGCTAGAACTATCGTACCCCAATGGAAATGATTGGTACCGGATTTTCATCTTTCCGATTACTAGAAACGTGAACGAGCTTTCATATTAAAATGTTTAGGTTTATTGAGATGCAAATACGATTGTATTCTACCTATTTGCTCTTATCAGGTTACTTTAATATTAATTAACTGTGTATAACTTGTTTAACACTAGAACTACCACACCAGACAAATTGAGGGTTTTACAATTTTATTTTCAAATTCTTACTTCAGGTTATAACTTTTTTCCGTAATGATGTAATGACTTTCGCAACGATAATTAAAAGAATAATATAATGAATTTTATTTTGTTTTTTATGTTTTCAAACTCGAAATAATTTTGTATCAAGGCTACTTATACTAATACCAGCCAAAATGACTGGTACTTGTCAAAGTGTAAAAGGGTTCTGCAATCTGTTTATCGAACCCCAATTAACAAATTTCCTCATTTTGTACAACTTCCCACGCATTTTTTAAATTTTTAATACATTCAATATGATGATATTAGTTATCAGGAAAATTCCAGATCTATCGCTAGATGCTAAGACTAGAAATACTACACCAGTCAAAATGACTGGTTCTACAATTTTATAAATGTGCCAATTCTCGTTTAGGGATCATAATCCCAGATGGAGTAATAATACCAAAAATGTACTACATAACATGGAATTATATATTTTTTAAAGACCAGTCATTTTGACTGGTTTTGGTAGAAATAGCTTCGTTAACTAGCTTGTTAACTATCGTTAAGTACACATTCAAGAATCACAGTTGTATGTAGCGTTAATATCATTGTATTTCCTACCATATTTAATCGTAATTTTAGCACGATATTATCCGTATCAAACGAAACTATCAGTATTGCAAATTTTCAAATTCGTAACAAGCCAGATAAAGTCGATATGCCTATCAACGTTTCTCAGATTTAAATCAAACGGGATTAATTATCGTGACAGGCATAGCGCCGCGTTTCGACCAGAGGGATGATATTTGAATTGACCGGTCGCGGATATTAATTATAACTCCATGAAAGCGAATATCACGGTGAAAGCGTTTGCTTTCCCAACAAGGATTCCGGACGTGTTTCAGCTTATTTCGCATGGCAGCGCGCGTCCCAAATCACCAATGGCGCAAACCGATTTCTCTGGAAAATCGGAGTACGCAAAATTCCAGCCATCGTAAAACACGTCGACTTTGTATTCCAATATCAAAGTTCCACTGACGTGGACGCACCATTTCGAACAAACAATCGTAGTACCGTAGTACATTTTCGGTTGACAAAAACAAAAAATCGTATATTTGTACGATTGAACAAGGCCTGAACGTGTAATAGTGAAATCCGAAAGTGTTTGTTTGAAGTTCTCTGTACAATTGTTAGAAGTGTGAATTCTATTTTTATAAACACGAAACATTTTTATTTTATTTCTTTCAAACGTACAAATTTTACATTTTTGTTTTATTTAGTGTAGAATATCTTGGATATTTAGTTCTTGAATTTGTAGAATAAAAATCTTTCCTTTAATAAAAATATAATATCTACCTTTACAGTCTTTTATATCCAGCTAAACTTTTGTATTTGATTTTCATTTCCCAAATCCTCCGCATAATGTGAAGTATTCCACTTCATTAAATTTATTTAATTTATATCAATGCTCAACTTGATTAATTTTATTCTATTGTCAACAACCTCTATCACGTGAACTGTCCAATTATAGTATCGTTATAACGTTTGACGATCATCTGGAAATTTCATGGAATATTACAGTCTTCGTTAATTAACGTTTCGACTATAACTCGAAACAATAACAGTAAAATAATACGAAAAACGAAAATCTCTATGAGAGGCTAGCGAATCTACGTACAAAATCGACACGTATGCATCGACGATGACTCTTGAAACCACAAACCGCGGCTGCATGTGAACCGACCATAAAGCAGAACTCTAGAGGTAATCTTCATTCATAGAATATTGAATTTTATAGTCGAAACTACACCGCGAATTACCGTGAACTCATCTTGTTTAATCAGTCTGAGATTACTGCTTCCATTTTCCAAGTAACAAAATGCAATCTAAACGATTCTCCGTATCCGGAGTAGCCTGGATTAAAGTATTCCAGAGAATTACACAGATATGACAAATTTCTTAGTCATGGGGATTATAATGCTTTACTTCTTAGAGTTCTGGTCAGGATTTGTGTTAATCAACTATCTTTGTATGTACCTATTATTCTACAGTGTACGCTTGTGATTGTATCAGTGATTTTTTAATAATTGCAAACATTTCACGCGACATATTTTAGATATTCGTGAAAGTATTAATACAAAACCGAGAATTAAGATATGTGCCAAAATAATGAAAATGAAGGCTACAACGAAACAAGTATAAAAAGATGTCAAAGCTTAACACATTGTTGACCTGCAATTTTACTGAGAATTTATCTCATGTCTATTATTTCGTAATTGGATATAGAAGTAAAATAATATAAATAAATTTCAATAAATTTTATTTATTATTCAACTTTTAATATTTCATTTTCGTATGATAAACAGTGTAACAATCAACTACGTGTAATGGTACACATCTTTTGCAAATATATCTAGTTTCGTTGCGTCTTCCTTTTGAGGGGCATACTCTATACGCTCTAGACGGATTTGTTTTTCTGCTAGTGACTATTTTCTCTAAGACGTGGCCTCTTAGTCACCCGGAAAGCCTGAAGGGTGCATCATTATAAGGAGCTATTTTAAAAATTCGAGAAGTGTCAGGTGCAATGCTACATTCTTTGGAATCCACAGTTATCCATTCTCTAGATACTTCCAGTAGAAATTTTTTGTATCTTGTTTTATTTTCTGGCAGGTAGTACATTTTATATGCATTGAACAAGGTGCAGTTTATCACAAAAAATGGTAATCTTTTTGGACCATTTTAAAGTTAAATAATGCTGACGCGAAAAAAAGTGCATCACGACTTTATTCATGGCTGGTCCACAACGTTTGGCCATGAAAACACGAGTTAACTCGTGACCGGTCAACAATGTGTTAAGTATTGTGACTTATGAGCACAAACAACAATTTTAATATACAATAAGGAAACAACATTTCGATTTATTAATTCTTTGTATCTGTATCTGACGAATGCTATTCTAAGCTATCAGAAATAAAATGATACGAAACAGGGAAGTTAATATGCTTTCAACTCGCTAATAAATATATTTTTATAATGCAAGAAGGAGATGCGAGCTTTTATTCATATACTTTACAAAATATCACTGACATCCTCAATAACACGCAATTTCTATAAGAAAGTTCCACCATTTATTGTCAAGTAGTATTAAAGACTTCAACGTCCTATGAATCTGTAGAGGATTGTTGGTCACTGTAGAGGATGGTTGGTTTGTTCGAATAACGAGAAACCCACTGTTGAACACCGTCATGTATATTTAAAATGATAAATAAATTAATACAGACAATAATCGCTCGTATTAGCAGATTCGCCAAAGACAGTATCTATCAGTTATCAACGAGTTATCTGCGATCTTATTAGCAATTTACACACTGTTTTTAGCGAATCTGTTAGTACGAGCGATTATTGTCTGCATTAATTTACTTATCATTTTAAATATACTTGACGGTTTTCAATAGCGAGTTATCTCGTTATTCAAACAAACCAACCATCCTCTACAGTAACCAACAATCCTCTACAAATCGTATGGACAGAAACTTCTAAAATTCCTAAAATTGCAAAAAATTCCTAAATCCATTATAATATCCAATGAGCAAATTTTCCAGCAAACGTCATTTTCGCGGGAAACATCTTCCTTTCTCTCTACGTTAGCCTTTCGAACCATAAGGGGCCGTGAATAAATTCAGCATGGCCAAAGACGCATTGTATCACGTAGGTGCCCCGGTGTGAAAGCAGCTGCACACCGTTCGTGCATAACGAACAGAGAGGAGCCACTCACCTCGCAGTCGTCAGACAAGATTCGCTAATTGGGATTAATTCGCGCTAATTAATTAAATCACGAAATGCTCCGCTGGCATATAGCAGATGGTGGCGGGGCGCGCGCGTGTACACGGTTGATCGAGTGTACGTGTGTGAGTGTGCACGCAACGAACCGAAGCCAGGACTTTGTGACACGCATCGCTGATAAAATCAGCAAGTTATACAGGAGAGAAGCGAGAAGCTGCTCGCGCGGAATCGACGTTTCACCGTCTACGTGTCGCGACTGGATCGGACTTTAAAAATTCGTGGTCGATAAGACGCGTTCTTTGATAAAGTTTCACGAGGTTCCCAACGGTTGATCGTTTTTGAGATATCGAAATTTTTGTAATACGGTTGTAGCACGAGCGAAGACGAACATTTTGAGAAAGTAATGGGTGACCTTTTGTTTTTCAAGAAATGGGAGAGGAACTTATTTCTGAAAAAATATAGGAAATAATTTTACTGATTTGCAGTTTCTCTGTTTTGAATACAAGACATACGAAATAAAAAAGTATAAATTGAAATTTTGTTTTACATAAACTATAGCGCATAGGATATCATAAAAACGCAAAATACTTAAAGCTGTTCAAAGCTCAAACACGATGGATATGTCAGGGACGTAGAGGATATGCTTGTATCAAGGTCGACGCATCGTGTGATGTCGATCCATTTCCAAGAATATTATACTGCTGATAGCCGACACCATAAATGGGTGTGTCATCAGGGTTTAGCCTCAATGTGGTTTTGAGTGGTGTTACGAACACGTTTCCAAGAATCGCGGATGTTATAGATTCAAATTGCCGAGTAGTGACCCGACGCTCTCTGTTGTCGTTGTCCACCACCGGGGATAGCGTGCACGGAGCCGATGAGTCGAAGTCACGGGCTCACGGTGCCCCGTGACACGTGCAAAGTGATAAGGGTTTTCTAAAAGGGCCTGGCCACGGAGTGAGCAGAGTGATGATCCTTCTGATAAGACGGCAAGAGAACTGAATGAAAAACTTAGCCCAAAATGAAATCGGTCAGAAACTTCGCAATATCCAGGTCGCCGAAAATCAGTATTTATCAATATAATCAATTTTATATAAATATTTATGTATTATCTATTTTATTAACTATATATTTGCTTATGAGTTAAAACTTAACCGTTCTTCCTGAACCTAATATAAATAATGAATATATATGTAAATTCTATGAAATTCAAACTACCCGCCAATTGACATTTTCATTTTTGCTTTGTTTTACCGGCAGCCATTTTATTGAATAGATGAGATGACGAGAGAAGAACGGTAATTTAGGACTTAGAAGATCGATTCTCGATTTTCCAAGTAAAATTAGTAGTAGATTTGCTATTAATTGCTGTTGTATATAATTGTATAATTTAATTTATTCCCAAAATAAACTCGATTTTCCAGAATCGATCCTCTTATTTATCCTAAGGATTTACGTTATTACATATATATAATCGAGATTTTCTAAGTCCTACATTACCGTTCTTCTCTCGTCATCTCATCTGTTCAGTAAAATGGCTGCCGATAAAACAAAGCAAAAGTGAAAATATCGGTCGGCGGGTAGTTTGAATTTTATAGAATTTACATGTATATATGTAATAAATAATGACTGATGCACACAATGGCCAAGCTCGTAAATGAAAAACTTGTAATGAATGGACGAACCAAGATTTTAGAGAATATAGAACATTTTTTCAAAAATACTATTAAAGACAAAGTATTTTAGTAGCAACCTGTATCGATCGCTTGCGATTAGTAAATTTACCGTGTTGGAAGGCAAAGCTATATTCATTATAATTAAAGAAAATTTTGAAAAATTATTAACATATATAGAGTCAATAGATCTCTAATTATTTCTAAGATTTTTAGCGTTTGAGAATTCGTAGCTGCTCTCAACTCAATCGAGATAAAAGTTATGACTTTGATGCTTGGGGTATATGGGAAACAGCATCGAACAAGGTTCGTAAAATTCATTAAAATAAATGATGAGTTTCTTTAGAGAGATACATAATAGGAAAAATGCCTCTGGATTAAACAAATACCGACGACTCTACTGTTCGTGCTTTCAAAAAATTCATTTATCGCGAACAAACTACAAGCTGGTCGAGCTGTCAGTCAAAGTATAAACCGAGGGTAATCCGATCGGTCTCGAACGGAATCAACATCAAACGCAGAACTCTCTGTGGAACTTGATTTTTGGACGCAGAAAAAGCAAACGAGAATCGCCTCTCTACCTTCGTTCATATTAATTACTTTCACAGACGGCTGCGCGGCACGCGTGTGTTTCCTACAGTTCAATAAATACAGCGGTAATTAAATTTCTCGGTAGCAAAAATTTCACTTGAAACATCGTTATTCCCGTACATATTCCCGCTGTCTACTTCGTAGTAAAAATATAACAGAAACACTTCTATTCAAAGTTCAAATTTTAATATTAAAAGGAAAAAATTGTCTTGCGCAGTATTTAAAGTTTTGAATTTGTTAACCAAAGAAGGTGAATTAACTCGTCGCTCAGATTGCCAAATTTTTCAATGTAACCTTCAGCAGATATTTTCAGTTACTTCTTTTCTTTCGTGTCCCTTAGAAATTAATTGTATTATATTTATATCTATGAGGAATAGAGCCAATCACATAGAAATTTACTTGGCTTTATTAACGATCATGTAATTATATTTATTAATAATTATGTAATTGCGTGATCGTAAAAGCTTTTTTAATTAAGGGATAACTCGCTGAACTCGTTAAAACGAATTAATTTATGTGGAATATTTGCGTAAACGTAAAAATTATCATATAACTTGAAAGCAGACGTAAATATTGGACTCTGAAAACGCGCAGACTGTTTTGGAGTATTACGTACGCCATGTTCATAGGCCGTAAAATTTGTGAAGAAGCGAGTTTTAAAAGACGAAGCAACATAATTATAAAGTGAATTTAAATTCAAGCTTCAACTTTTCACAGAATAATCAAATGTGTTGCTTATTACGAGATATTATTAGCCTTCGATATAATAATGAAAAAATGAGACAATATCAAACACAAAAATACGAATTTGCATAAACACGCAAAATCTACGTGTATGTAACAAACAAAGAGGAAATAAATTTTATTTGCAGATCTGGCAAACGTATAAGTTGCTGTAAAACGTTACATCGTGTCATATGGATCGTAAAGTTTATATAGACGCTAAAGTTTCATGTTTTAAGAGGCGAGATAATTAAAAGAGAGTTCTACAGGGAGTTGGTAGCACATGAAGAAAGAATAAAAAGGGAGGATTCGACGAACCCCGGTGAAAATAACGATGGAAAACGACTCGCAGATGTTAACTGGTGCTCGACGAGCAGGCAACGCTTTATTCGCAGATTGCACTAGTTAAAAACTGTCGCCAGAAATAACAGTAACATGCGGTGGACTGTATTCGTTTCGTTCGAGCGGCGGGCTGAGAGTTAAATTTGTAAGATGCCAACCCTTACTGTTCTTTTACTAACCTGTTGACTAGGGAATTTAAAAAGAAGAGAGGGGCAAGCTCGTTGCCAATTCTAATTCTTTACTTTCTTCTCCTTGCCGTGCGTATTATTGTTCCAAGTTTTATTCATCTAAGAAAAATGTTAAACATAGACGCGATATAATTTTGTTGCTTTCTTTCTTCTCAAATATTTCTAAAATTCTTTATTTTGGATCTAGTTGTAATTAATCAAGTGTACATAAATTTCATATAAAAATACGTAAAATTCTGTCCCTACTGCTTTTTAATATATTTCCTTTAGTTACAATTCGTTGAATGAATTTTCTATGCGAAATATGACATAAATCACGTTAAAAATATATCTCATGCTTGGTCGATACCTTCGATACTTTGCCCCTCACATCGATATATATCTCGGTAATACGAATATATTTGAAAAAATGTATTGGGTTGTCCAAAAAATTTCTTTCGTTTTACAATGTGATAATAGATGAACAACAATTTCTCTTTTATATTATTTTATTGAATTAGGTATGATCCGTTTCGTTCTATTTCTATTATTATATTCGTGCATAATTCAATAAACTAATATAAAAGAAAAAACATTATGTGTCTATTATTTCCTTATAAAACGAAAGAAACTTTTCGGACAACCTAATATAATACAGTAATTTAAAAGATAAGTATGCATACCTATACATACAAACAGATTTTTGCTTAGAATATAAAATGAATAAAACATAAAGTAAAACATACTACGAATAAGAATAAATGTCAGTAATTTAACCAAAATTAAAACTGAAAACTCCAAAACAATTCAATTTTGCCGACTGTACTGTACAATTTCTATTCAAGAAGCGGTATGTATATAAGATTTCTGCTCGCCCTATCCCTTTCCTTTCACTGCTGAAACACCATCAGATTTCAACGATCATAAAGTGAAAAGCTCGCAGAATTTAATTAAACGATCAACAGCTTTTCGTTCGCGTAAACTCGCTTTCCATTGCAGTCAAACTGCAGAACGAACAGGAACTTTGCCCATGGATCGAGCATTTCGAACGCTGAAAAGCTCACGTGTTCCAATCAAATACAGATATCAAGAGAAAGCAGGGTGCTTTTGCCCGAATTAATAATCACAAAACGTCATTAAAGTTGTCGATAAGGAAATGCTGACGCCAGACGCGCGCACTTTTCCTAGCAGTTTTCCTGCCGCGATAAACTTTCTAATTATGAAACTTCAGCCAGACTAAAGTGTATCAGCAGCAGTGGATCAAAGTGATACTCGAGACCAGGCTTGTAAAACTTCTCTTAATATCGGCTATGATATTACAGGAAACAAAACACCAAGTTAAATAAAAAAAGAACAGTCTTGTTGGGGACTTAATTTTCTCCCAACTTGCTGCTGTACCGAACTGGCTCGATATTGTCAGTAAGTATCGTTTATTCTTTAGAGGATGAGCTTTGTGTTTCAGCTTCTTGATTCAAATTTTGAAGGAAAAAATAAAAATACTTTTTTATAAGTTCGATTAACGTATTTTCGAAGAAAACCGAGAAATTTATTAAGCACGTGATTACGTTTATTTGTACTTTGTAGTTGCAAGACATCCGATATCGATAATTTTGGGAAGCATAGCTTACAATTTCCAAATTTACTTCCCACTGACCAGGAATGCATAAAAATAGAAAAAAACAAATTCTCGCGTGATCAAATCTACCATCGAATTACATAAAACTCCTTAAATAAAAGTCATTCTTTTAGAAACGAATTCTCGAACAAGCTTTCGTTTCTCCTTGAACTGACAAAAGCTTTCCGCTCTTACTAAATACGAGTAACAATTGCCATCAACAATATCGACCATTAAATTACATAAAAATTCTGAAATAAAAATCACTTTCGTAAAAACAAACTCTCAAACAAGATATCATTACTCGTCCTACCAAAAAATCTTTTGACTCGAATCACGTGCGTAATTCTTACTTCCGACGAACATCTAAAAATAGAGAAAAGATATAAATGAAACGAGATACAGCGCACAATATGTATAAAGAACAAGGCTTGGTAAAATTCCTGGTGCAGTAACAGCGTCGTAAAGCATAATCCTGAACCAGTACGAAAGACCATGACCCTGGCCAAGGAGAGTACGGTCGACGCACGATGACCGTCATAAAGAACCGCCTTCGTGAAAACGCGTTTTCCGGTTCGAACATCGACGGATAGGGCGGCAGCACTGGCCGACAAACTGATAGAACGGTGTGTGGAAGGGAAAAGCATCGTTTCAGAGCCGATCTAAATTTAAGTTTCAGATTTATACGCCCTTGCTCGCCGGCCATTGACTTTGCTCGGACTCGTACGCTTTCAACCCCGCCGCTTGCTTCTCTAACCCACCCCCAATCACCCTCTGCGTGGCCTGGATGCGACTCTAACTCACCATTTTTCCCTCTTATTCCGTCTACAGGGACCGCGAATAAATCATGCGAAACGCAAAGTGAAAGATGACGTTGCCGTCGGTAAATCTTTCGGATTATTCGATTATTTTTATCTTCGGGGTAATTGGCTGGAAGTATTCACGACTTTTGTGATAAGGTTTAGCGTGAATCGAGTGGTTAGCTTAGGCTGTACGTTGAAAGAAAATGAGGGGAGTAATTTGGGAAAGAATTTTCTTTTAAAACGTGTTGGAAAAGAGTGTTTATGAGTTTCGATAAGACAGAACATCAATCTTCTGGTATAAAATTTGCTACAAGTTTTTATATTTGATATAAATCATTGGTATAAATTAATAAGGTTCAGTATAGATTTGGTGTATTTAGCGTAATGAATTGTGGGATGTTAAAAGATTTTGCTTTTTGGCAAAATAATCTTGTTCATTTTCAGTTCAGATTTTTTTTAGTATAATTCAGTGTTTTGAATAGACTGTATGCAGGAGGAGGGATGTACGAAAATATTTTTTCTTCGCTTTTGCTACATGAGATTGAAAATTTTAATATGAGATTTTTGTGAAAATAGCTTCACGACAGAATTATCATAGAGAAATTTAGCGATATGATGGGGTTGAGAGGCACTGATCTATTTATAGTATATGAATTAGTAGTTATATGGAAGACACGAAATTGCGCTAGGTTTTGACTTGTTAGCTCAGAGCGCAGAGTATTTCTGTTATGCATCTCTGTTGTCTGCGATCGTAAAATGTAACGAATGAGGAAATAAACGGCGGTTATTGAGACATAGCTGACGTCAAAGTGTAGTCTATAGACGATCGTGAATGTTATGCATACAGAATTCTTAAAGTTAAATTTTTATGGGCCATTAGATGAAAAACAGTATTATTCAAACAGCAGATATTGACGTCATTTTGAGCTGTAATGCTTTATCCAATTTTTTATGTGTCTTATTAAATAAACAGAAAAAGTTACGAATAAAGCTAATTTCCCTATAATATATATATCCCCTTGAAAATTCGTGATTCAAATTAGATTTCAAATTAAAATTTGCCAATTTCATCTACTTCGTCCTCAAAATTCGTCATAAATATTAAAACCAAATTTTAATCATAAAATTGTTTGCAAATAAATATATCTATATTTATTATCTGATAATATGTAAATTATTATTTATTTCATGCATCGAGCATAACGCATAAGCATAATTTTTGTATCCGAAAGTTACAACGGAAAATCATTTTATGAAAAATTATAATTCTGGTTCCATGAAGTAGTGTTAAACTATCTGACATACAAGTCTGCATAAAAAAAGAAGAAAAACTACGCGTAAAAAGATCCGTAGAAAGTGGTGATAAATATCTCCGAGCAAATGATACGCAAAGTAACAAATATAACATGTTAGTAAGATAAATATTGTCAACTGTTCTTAAATTAAACTTCTTAACACCCAAACAACTTCTATATTTCACACGGTAAAAAGACTAAAATATCTACGAAGAAACGAAAGGATTGGCGAGTTCCGGTATCAGAAAAGTTTACGAGTAACATCGAATCAACAGTATCAACGCGGTCACGAAAATGGCACGCAAACAGCTGTGTCGTCTCGTTGAAAGAGGAACAGCGGAAAGACTCGGGAACTCGAAACACGTTGGCGAATGCCACATCCAAGTATCCCTCATCGATTTGTACAAACGAAAGGTTACACATAGTTTCGAGCGATGTTGCGCGAGGAACGCAAGGGAAAATAGAGAAAAACAGGAAGCATGCAGCTCCAACATGTATAATTCAGACAAGTTCCTTCAAACTTTGTCATCGTGCGTACCTACATCGATCGTATTCACCGTAGTCGGTGTATAAATATTTCCGTATGATGAGATGCGCTTCCACTCTATCGTTCCGGTGATCGACGAGGTGATGAATCGTGCATTCGAAACTACTGGCGTTACACCAGGATTTGCAACGTTTATCGCACGACGAATGGCCTCTGTTATTGAAGCTTTACGACCAAACCTGCGGATGGAATTTGAAAATCGCGATCGAATTGGAATCACAGTCTTTTTGTATTTGCAGATTTTACAGATCGTGATATAGAATAATTGAGCTTTTCACTGTCATGTACAAAGTAAAATTAACACGGTTTCTGTTATGCTATTATACCCGCGAAATTTAAAAATTGCGATCAAGTAGAATCGGAGCGTTTCGTATTCGCAGATCTTGGATATCATGGCAAAGTATAGAACTGAGCTTTTTACTATCGTGAACAAAATAAAATTAATAAAGTCTCGATCGAATATCAATTTTATTACGGTTCAAACGTCGTCAAGCATCTTTCAATGCAAACTTGTAACATAATTGAAGGCTTGAAGTGACAAATGATGTAAATTTTAGGAAAAGTAAACGAGCATTTTTGAAAAAGAAAACGTGTAGATTCCATTTATTTATCTGGTATATACGGTAGGAATAGTTACAAACGTTAAAATAATTTACTTCAGCTTTCAAAGCTATTCTAAGATAGAGATACGAATGTGGTTGAAAAAGACGAAAATAGGATATATGCGTAAATAAATAAATTTTTCTTGTCTCAACTGTAGGCTAAAATTTTCCTTCAAATACTGAAAATGATTTTTAACATTGCGACTATTGAAATTACCAACTTTAATGGACAAACATCAATATACTTCTGTCCAGGGTACACACTTCTATATAAATGAAATCTCACAAACTTTCCAGGAAAACTTGAACAGTAGCAAGCTGCTCTTAAAAAGAGGCTGCCATGGTAGAGTTTCTTAAGCAGGAAAGCGTACAAATGTGCCGGATTGGTTGACAGAATTACGCGGCAGCTTTTGAGAAAGAAAATTCAGCGTTGGCCATTATACTTGGTCATAAATTTCGCAAAATCTCGAGCAGTTCCTTTAAGTTTCATTCTCCTTGGGTTTTCCTCGCCCGTTCTGTCCAAGTCTATATCCTCCTTCGTTTCCTTTTTCTTATGCCTCTCAGTGGTAAGAATCACGCGAAAGAACCGCCCCATAGCACGCCGAGCGAAATAAATTCGAAGCATCGTCGATAAAATATCGCTGCCGGTGTAGTTTATCACTAATCTCGAAGGAAAGCATGGCTGACGACGTTACTAGCTCGTAGAATTGTACTTGGTAACTTGGTACTTTCAACAAAAATATAAATTGTTATCAACAAGTTATTCTTATGGAATTTTTTAAGCTTCTAAATTGATATATTTTTACATCTTTACTTACATACTTTGAAATTAAAAACTTTCAAATTTTTTATTTAACGTGAACCGTTTATCTAGTACAATATTTCTATATAAACTACTCTAACAATTCCCCGTATTCTACGACATGTTCGTTAACAAATCTAGCAACTCCCTATATCCTTTTAAGATAAAATCATTCTCTTCACTCGTTAACACATTCCTAGTAATTACTACGGATTTTTATGTACTTGTACAAAATCTAAAGACGTAAAAGTATACAAAATAATATGGAAAAGCATATGAAATATTTAAATTAGAAATACTCGTATCTTTTAACAGATAGAACGAATCTCTATTTAAGTTATATTTCTCTAGTTGCGCCCACAAAGATATAAACCTTCATAAAAATCCGAAGTCTATCGATAACAAAACCTAATTTAACTACGTTTTCCCCTATTCAGCAGATACATATCTCTAACATCCTTGGAATACGAATTCCTTGAGCCAGCTGACTAAACTTAATCCACCGATTCACCGTTTTCTTTCGCCGCGACACAAATCTTCATCAGCCTTTAAACCTTTATTTTCCATTTCCACATCTTCGTGCACGCAGAGATAAACCCTGAAAGATTTTCTCCGACGTCCGCGGACATAACCGAGCAATAAAAACTCCTACACCAACCTTCGTTACCCTGGTGCTGTTGCTCAAGTAAAACTGAACGGGAAGCTGTGCGGCTCGTCGCCCAAGGAAGACGTAACGGCGAACGGAATCGCGCTTTTTGCGGCCGTAAATACGGCGGAACGCGTCTGTAAACGTCGATGGCTCGCCCGACGTAAGGCAGGTAGTTACACGCTCACTGCCATATTTATTTCACCGGCGCGCCAAGATGAGTAATTTAACTGTGAGACGTTTTTCAACTGGACCAACTGATACGCGTTTCAACGATCGATAACTCTCGTTCGATCGACTCGCTATTATTTACGGATGTGCGTTATCATCCGAGCGATCGATAACCGAGGCTCATTGCCAATAAAATCAACCTCGTTCTGACGATTATTCGCAGTGACGGATCGGCTCGGTGAACCTCGTGTCTTTATGCAACCCCATCGGGCCGCTCCAGGCACTGATAAATCGTTCTACATCGTGGAACGACGTTGGTTCAAACTTTTCAGAAACTGACTTCCTGTAGAAAGTGTGTATTAAAGTTGGAGACTGGGCATTGTGAGTTATATAGAGCGAGTCGTGCAAAGCTAATGGTGTCCTGCACCGGTATTGAATTTCTAAGATTGATATTTTATTCATGACAGATATGCATACACTGGAGCAAAGGGTTAGTGTACTAAAGGGCACTAAACTTTAATCAGGTCCACATAAAGTATATCTTAACTTTGCTTCGATCTGAGATAAAGATAGAAGCAATGTGAGTCTTTGGGTGTCGTTGTATTATCCATATATATATATGTATATGATTTTATTATGTTATATGATGATCCAGTTAACCGGGGATGATGAGCGCGTTCATCATTGAGAAATGGTACTATAGCTTGTATACAATATGAATTGTACATGTATATGTGTATAATATGAATTTAGTAACGTCACTTATTGCTGGATTTCTTTATTATTGTTTTTCCGATATTATATGCCACTAATTTATTTTATTCGAACCTACTAAAACTCCATAACTTGAAAACCCTTAAATCTCTTAATATCCAACTTCTACATGAAAAATACAAAACATAGACACCGTTGGTCTTCAGCAACCCTTGGCGTAAATTCGAAACGTTCTTCAGCTTTCGCCATAAAATTCCTTTCAAGCTTTCTCGATCGCTAAATTAAAAGCCCCAGAAACGTAACGCGTCGATCTTTTTCAAACCATCCCATAAACCAGCAACAGCAACTGCCTGGAAAAGCCTGTGCGAAAAAAGCGTCGCGCATCCAGCTGGCTGGAAAAAAAATTCGTTCAATTTCGCGAGAACTTGCTTGCACTGTTGGGGCTGGGGATAGAAAGACGAGAAGACGTACGAACTTACCAGCTGCAATTGAACTAAAAAAGCATAGCGAGTAATCGTTACGAACAATTAAATTAAATGACGAAAAAAAAAAGGGAGTGGCGAATGGCGCCCGGACGCACGCGGAGTGGTAATTAAAAGTGAGCCCATTAATTCGGCTTACGGGGGCTTGGATGCGTTTGAAATTGTTTACAAACTAAAGTACACGTCGCCGAAGCTTTTAAACGTTCGTAATTACAGGCAGCCTGGTGTCGGGTTGCAATTGAAATTAGAATAGCGAAACGACAAACTGGTAATAAATATAAACGCTCGAATCGATCCATCTCTCCGTGTCTCATTCTCTTCTCTGCATTCTTCCCTCTCTATGTCTTTCTATCTTTGTGTATAATAGGGGGAGGAAGAGAAATTTTCATGAAAAAAGCTGGGAAAATTGGGCGACACACGCGAGGTACCCGCGAGTGAATTGCATTCAAATTTTTATGAAGCCCCCTCTACCCCGTTTAAAACGGGCAAAGCCCGGGTTTCGGGCATTCGAACGTTTCAGCGAGCAGAAAATTCACATTTTATTGCTGCTTTACGGGCTATTTTCGCATGGCTCGTTGAAAATGTCCCTTCATTCGTGTTTAAGCTCGTTTGAAGGAGGCACGAACTTTATCATTGCTGGTGGGCGTCAGATTCCGCGATATATTTGGACAAATTTTGTACCGTAATATACCATGTGACGAATTCACAATCAAAATACATAGGTAAAAAGATCGGGCAAATATTCTTGTGAGCGAAGTTCGTACATCAATCGACTAATTCATTCATTAGTTGAAGTATTAATACGTATTAATACCTATCATAATATTAGGTCGTACGAAAAGTTTCTTTCGTTTTATAAGGAATTAATGGATGCACAACATTTTTCGTTTTATATTATTTTATCGAATCACGCATGATCTATTTTGTTTTATCAAGATAAAGATTACAACGTTCGACAGATTCGGTTTCATGTTTGTATAAAGATGCATCGTTGTAATGGACGTGTCTGTAAAAGAAAAATACTTTTCGGATAACCTGATAATATAGGCATGTAAATTGTAAATAATAATGTGGTAGACAGCAGTCTTTGACATTTTTTTAAATATTTTTGTAATTTTATAATTATCGATGGATGTGAAATTCCCGAGTATTTTTCGACAAGTTTTAGATTGCAATCTTAATTTGTGATGAATTTAGAAACAGAATCTGTAACACGTAATGCATTTAGAATGAGAATCCGGGATACATGGTGAGTTTAGGATCGGAATCCGTGATATGTAATGAATTTAAATATCAGAATGCGTAATACGTAATGAATTTAGAATCAGAAACCGAGTAAAATCGCGAGCTACATGTAAATTCATGCATCAATAAATCGCTGCTTGCTCCATACGATTTGGAGTATCAGTATCACATCAATCATCGTTATATTTAACTAAATCATCTGAATGAGCTCATCTTCATCTTATACCTACTTTCCTTATTTATTTTCAACTGTATACATCATAAATATTCTATCATCAATTTTTCTAAAACAATTAATAAACAAACTGTCACACAACGACCAAACTGAACGATCTACAATAGATGGATAGTAAGGATTTATTAAGCGACGTTTCCATCAATATTATTTTATTTTTAATCTATATATTTTAAGCTCTGACAAGTCATACAAACATAGTAACGAAAATCTATAAACGTTCTAATATTTGATCGATATTTGATTAAATATTTGCTTAAAAAGTCAATCTTTTGATTAATATTTTGTTAGAGCAATTTATATCGAGTTTATAAGTGAATACATCATTTAACCTTAATAATCAAAATAATAATAATAATAACACGTTGATTGCCGTGTCACCCATATTAGGGTGACAGCAAAGTTTGCGATATGGTCGCATCACCCGTATTCGGGTGACGCTTATTTGATTACTTGCGAAGGATCGTCGTAGGTACTTGAAAAGATATTCCACAGAAAGTAATAAAACTATTGAATTGTTATAAAAGTAATACAAAAATGACTTATTAAGAAAATTATTTAGAATCTAAAACTTTGAAGCATTCTATACAAAGCTGAGTTTGGTCGGGATAATTTGGACAATAAGTTGTTGCTTTCTTTAAATTCTCCCGTGTCTTTGATCGGTCCGTTCGACGTCTTTTATCTGCATAACGTAGTTTGCATATGCGTCTAATGCTTCTTCCGGAATCATTTTTCCGAACGGCGATATTATGCTAATTCCGTCGAAGACAAGGATTTTTTGTATTTTCAGACAAGCCTAATAATTTTTCAGCTAATAATTCTCTAAATTTTCTAATATTTACATCCTTCCTTGTTACAATTTTCTGATAGAAGTAAGTTTATTATTTCGTCATCAACGAACAGCTGAAACACATCATATGGATTGACATCGCCAGGTAATTGCCTAATGACGCAGTCTGTCTCGGGAAAAGGAACTGACTTCTGCCGACCACTAAATTCATTCCATTCACCAAATTGAATTGTACTTTCCTCGGTATCATCAGTTCTTCTTTCTTCCTCAATAACCAATTCTTGTAAAATCTCGTCAACAGTATCTTCATTACATTTAGTATCACTACGATTGCACTTATCAATATCCGAATCAGAATCAGGCGATGTAATTCTATTTATATTTCTATTTCTAGAAAATCTGATTTCTTCCTCATCGCTACTATTCGAATTTCTTTAAGCCTCGTAAAAGCTTTCTTTTTCACTGCTATTTCACTCACTAAGAAATAAGTTTTCCATTTTTCTTTTCGACATTCTAACTAATGAGGGCAGAGATTTTAAATTATCTAAAATGTTGGTGGGAGTACCTAGCAAAGTACGTTTAGTACAGCGGCACTCGTGGCCTGAAGGAGATTTCATTGAAAACACACGCGGCAGTCAACGTGATAATATGTTGCAATTTTAGCCCCTAGCAGGCCATAAAATGGACTTGGTTTAGAAAAATCCACTCATTCGTCCCTCCACACCACATCGTATATCGGTTTGTATATCGGGCTAACCTTAAGATTAATTTCTCTCTAACTGCCTTATATTTATACTTGCAACCAAACGCCATTATTACTTTCAATCTCCTTCTCGTGATCCCTCATCGTTATGCTAATATTAACATTCAAATATAATTAGAAAACCTAGCTAGAATACAAAAATGTACATATACAAATACATGGAAATATATCTAAAGACAAAACAATAATCTAACTGTATTTAACGAAATTATTAATTTGGCAACTAGGTGATTGCGGATTTTGTCAATAGGTAGCCTTAGCACATTCTTTTGTTTTGTCAACGTGTTCAAAGCGCCTAACCTACATTGTTTTCTTATTGTTTGGACTTCCACCTTTAATTTAGTAAAAAAATTCTATCGATTAGTTATTTAATTTTGTTTTTATCCCAATTTAAAAATAGAAGAACAAGACGCGCATTTCAGACATATTTTATTGTATTATTTCCGAAAAGGCAAGAACGCATCGCAAGCGCATAAGTTATGTGCCGTATATGAGAGTGAAGTCTTGAAAGAAAGGCAGTGTTAAAATTGGTTTGCCAAATTTCGTTCTGCTGATTTTTCACTCAAAAATGCTCAGCGATCTGGCCATCCAGTTAAAGTTGATAAGACCCATATCAAGGCCATTATTGATTCAAATTGTCATAGCACAACGTGAGATTGAAGAGAAGCTGAATGTATCGCATACATGCATTAAAAAAATTAAAACAGCTTGGCTATGTGAAGAAACTCGATTTATGGGTCCCTTATCAGCTTAAGGAAATTCATTAGCATCTTCGATTTGCTTCTGAAACGCAACTAAATTGGTCCATTTCTGAAACGACTGATCACTGGCGACCAAAAGTGGATTGTTTATAACAACGTTAATCAGAGAAGATCGTGGATGATGCAAGATAAACCAGCCCAGACGACACCAAAAGCTGAGATTCAGCAAAAAAAGATTATGCTGTCAGTTTAGTGGAATTATAAAGGAATTCTGTACTTTGAACTTTTACCAAGAAACCAAACGATTAATTGAAACATGTACGTTCAACAACTCGTCAAACTGAGCGATGCAGTTCAAGAAAAACCTGAATTGGCAAATCGTAAGGGCGTTGTTTCCTAGCATGATAATGCAAAGCTCCACACATCTTTGATTACTCGCCAAAAATTATTGGAACTAGTTTGGGATGTGTTGTCACATCCACATATAGTCCTGACCTTGCGCATTCAGATTACCATTTATTTCGTTCCATGCAGAACTCCTTAAGCGATAAAATTTTTAATAACGTTGATGATGTAAAATCACATTTAATTTAGCTTTTTGCTGGCAAAAATCAGAAGTTTTACGAACATGGAATTATGGCACTGCCTGAAAGATGGCAAAAGGTGATCGACAAAAACGGACAATACCTAATTGAATAAAGTTATATTTTTAAGCAAAAATATTGAATTTTCCTTCTTATTTAAAATACGCAATCACTTAGTTGCCAATCCAATACATTAGACTTACAACACGTATGGAAATTTTAAATCCATTAGATTTAAATTGATTAGATTTTAAATGATCTCTAGAGTACCAATATCTTTACTTTGTTCACGTATCTGCGCTAGTTTAGCCACTGTGTGTCATCCTAAACTTTCACCTCAAACAAAACAGAAACAAGCAACCAAATACATCATAATGCTTGCACCGAATTAAATCTCGTTCAACCAGTTCTCCCAACCGTCTTAAAAGTCCAACATCGTGGATTAACATGAGAAGTTGGCGGTGGTAAAACATTCAACAAAATTCAGGGGTGTATTCCGTTGGCACGATGCTGATTCGCCATCGATTTCACGGTGGTGCGAGCCAGTAGTACTTGGAAAGAATCTCATTTAATGGTGGCAAGCTAAACAGCGAAAGTTCGTCCCGCGGAGAAATACTTATGCAGTTCGATCGATTTTAAAAGGAACACTCGGCGAACTGAGAAGTTCCACAAGTCGATGGACCCGTTGCCACTTGTTGAATGTTTATAAAGCACAATGTAAGTCTAAAGTGGCCACTCTTGATATTTTCCGTTACACGTGCCGCTATAAAGGAACAACCATCGATGTATGCAAATCTTTCCGCTTCTCCTTTTACCTGTGCATGATACATATCGTGTGTGAGAAATCAACTTCATATTGATGTACAGGTACTTCAGATTAGCATAAAGAAGAAGGTTGGATCTGCGTGGACGATAGTTGAAGGAGAGCTGACTGTACAAAGTGGGAATGTACAATGGCAAGTTTATGAATAGGGAAATGATTTTGTCTAAAATTGTATTTATATACAATATTGTTGAATTTTAACCATTTGTCTGGATATTCACCGTTTGAAATATCGAAGGAAAACACGAGTAGGATAAAAGCAAGAATAACTAAAATTTTTCAAATTTTTCTATCGTCTTTTCCTTCACAGACTCCGTCTATTACAATATTTTTTCATGTTAACTATTCGCTGAAATATTCACCCATACAACTATAAAAAATACATAAAAAAGAATAGGAAGGAAGAAAAATAAAATTTCCAAAGTTTTTCTACCACCTGTCCTCTCAAACTCCATCGAAGCGCTTCCCTTTAACTATTTGTCTAAATATTCAGCCTTGCAAATATGGGAAAAATAAGAAGAAACAGAATAAAAACGAAACTAGAATTTTTCTACCACCATGGCCGTTCAATTTCTTTTAAAATTATTCGCCAGAAACAAAAGGAAAAGAGGTTATCGAAATATGAAAACGGGGGAAAATTTACATGATATCTTGCTGGCTCATCTTCGATTTCCAACTTTTGCATGCGACAAAACGACCCGGGTAATCTAAAACAGAGGAATCGGATGTTTCTAATCCGGATCACGCGTGTCCAGAATGAGATCCGAGTTCGGAATGGGATTCGAAACGATGGCCAGAGCGAAATGAACCCCCTGTCGACGTTTTTCCATTCGAATTTCGACGCAAGCTTTGCCTTTCCCCTTCCTCTTCTTCCACCTCGTCCTTCCTCCTTTTTACTTTTTTCTACGGGTGAAAAACGGTCATGCAGCCGGGAAATGCGAGAACTCGCGTTTCGTGCCACGTATTGGTGTTTATTTTCGAGGAGACGTAAATATTCTGCTCTTTTTTCCTTCACCTTTTTTCCCCTGAACCTCTTTGGATTCGTTAGATATGCATGGTTTGTAAATTCGATTTAGTCAAAAAGTGTTGCCACGGTATATTGTCGGTTTGTGAGATAAAATACCAGGTTTTCTGTTCTGTTTGCAAGAGCAAAAACGTTTGAATGGAACATTTACGATGGAAATTTCCAAATTCTATGTATATCGATGTTGCGCGTCTCGTTGTTGGAATAAATTGAGATATACCAAAGCAACGAAGAAATTGAATTATTTATGTAATTTGTGTTAATAGTTACTTATTAATAAAAATCACTGACCTTGTGTTACTTTTTTCGTGGCTAAAGTATGGGCTTTGAGCAAATAAAAATGCCTTATATTTATTTAAATTAATAATGAAAAATAATTCATCCATTAATCATTAATATAGCTACTAATAATTTTCTTTATTTCCTACAATAACCTACCTTTTCTTATCCTCTATTCATAGAACTTCTAGAGCGAAGAGTGTTACTGTTATGAATGGTAACTGAATTGTTCATTGTAAATTCAGTTCTCACAATCAGAAAGGCTACAAGTCCTTATGTCAGATGACCTAATAATTTACTAAAATCCTCATAATTGTTACATTTCCCAGAATATATTAAACGTGTATTAAATACAATCTGATTACAAAGTTGTCGAAGAAAATAAGTTTAATCAATTGCGAACTAGGTAGATGAATATCGCAACGTTATTTAATATCCTTTGAATAATTCAAATTTTATAAATAAACTTATAATAAATTGTCGAAATAATCACGGTGATCCTAATTTTACACGCATGATTATACGTATTATGGAACTAATTGAATTATCATAATCTCATCCTTACCCTACTCTAGCAGAAATTAAAGAAGAATTGCAACAGATTTTAAAAAAGCTTAAAAAAAATTCGCTTGTTTTACATAAATTGATTTCTCGCGTTATTCTATAACCTCACGACGGACCAGATCCGCAGACTAAAAAGAAAATACCTTCTAGATTAAATCCTTAGATTCTACTAGAACCAACAATATAAAACTATTATAAGCCATGTCATTGTATCACGCCAAATGAAGTTACTGAAAATTCTCAACGAGAATTGATTGTAAATATTCTAATAAATAAAAAAAAAAAAATTCTATAACCAAAACAAGTATGGCAAGATGATTGGAAATCCAGTACTTTTATTCCAGAAATTTATTATAAGCACTTAACTATTTCACAATTAATAAATTAATATAAAATTTTCTGTTTCTAATCTAAAACCTTTCACGTGTTTCTTGGTGCTTTTAAGGCTACCCCTTCCCTACCTGTAGTACTAACAATAAATAATATTATTGGAAGTATGTATACACAGTTGAAAAATAGAAAATAAGAAAAAATGAGAATGAGAATGAGAGGAGAGAAAGGTTAAGATAGAATTGTAAGACAAGGATTGCGTGAAGTCCATTTCTTGGTCATGTGGGATGAAAAATAAAAAATATGTTGAAAATAACAACGTGAGTTCTCGCTCGCCATCTATATGCTGACGGCTAGTTACAAAAGGAGTAACTAGAAGTTATTCCTAGACACGGTCGATAGACCTGATCAATAGTTTTAGGACCTCCCTTGCCTTTTTTCTTTCATTCGTTTGTGACCCTTCTAAGTGTGTGCAATAAAGGTTTTTCTGCTCCGAGAAGTGTGGATTTATTATCTATATAACATAATAATAACTAACGCGATCCTACCTCTAAAACATAAAATAACAACAAAATATCAATATAATAATAATTTCAATTGCGTAATACCTTGTTAATCCAACTTTTTAATAATTATTAATTCAACAGACGAATAATCAAAATTGTTGACGGAGCGAAAATGGCTTTGATTATTTCCTCAAGCTAATAAAGCAGAAATTGAACGCGATATACAATAACTACAAAAAAGAAACAAATTCCTGGTTTTATTCATTAGCGAAGAAAACAATGACGTTGGTATTCAGGCAGATGCAAAAAACAATAGAATCCAGGCTGTATTGTGGTGACCTCGATACAAATACAGCCTGGATAAATATGTGTTTTGAATTCCCTTCCTTATTGCGTTCTTCGTCACTTTTTGTATATGGTCGTACCAATGTAAACATCACGTTTCACGATCACTTTGTGAAAAAGGTACAATCATCGTGGCCGTGTACCATATGCCTTCGAAACTTTTTCTATTTACATTAAGAAAATATATCATTCCTATTCAGATGTCCTTCATACTCTCTCAATGAAATTCGATCCCCGGAAAAAATGAAACGTATCTTTTACGTATACTTCGTAATAATAATAAACCTTGGATATTCTAGACATTTTTCAACGATTAATCTTTATTTGACATTAACATTAAAATAATTTTGATTCTGATATTTTATTTTATGTTAAATAATTATATTAATAGAAGATTATAGGACAAACATGATAAGTACATGTTATGTATGTAAAGTTAGTTTATAATTAAAAAAAATATTTTAATATCAAGTAATACAAATACAGAGAAACTGATAGAAAAAATTTGCAAATGAAATGTTGCATTAACATAACCTTGATCGTTAATGGGTTAATGAAACGAATTCGGTCAAAATAAAATTATTTTTGTATATATTTTTCATTTCCAATATCATAAATAAAAAATGAAATACACCGTCAATAAATAGAATTAATAAGAATTATTCAACCTATTCATCCTAAACGTGTTCGCTACATATCACTCTACAAATGAAGATTACACGAGTACCCACAATAAGTCTACATTCATTGATTTCCTAATTTTTATATCGCTTGTTGATTAAAAGTGGATATTTCAGTAAAACTGAGTTGAAAAGCAAAATAACTTTTTATGTAATACCTTTTGAAAGTTGGTTAAAGCTTTAGATAAAATAAACAGCATAATTAATATTATGCTAATTAGACCGTGGATATTTATGCAATTTCATATTTCTATAAATGCAACTAAAAAAATAGAATCTATATATATATTCGTTTCATTCGCTAAATATCACACTGGTCGTTTTATTTTGAATATTTTATACATTTTCATGCATTATCTGCGTTCTCTATACTGTTAAATTTATTGTAAATACATAAAGGTTCGCAATCTAGTGATAACTGATATTTTAGTTTTAAAATATTCATATAGGTAATAACGCATTTCTTCTATCTAAGATAATTCATAAACGAAGTAAAAAAACAGTTCTGTAATATGGGACTGATGTGTTAAATTTTAACAAAAAAACTGCTTTTCTAAAAATGCAAGAAGTGTAATTTATCATGTTTCTTCTCCATGGCCTTCAAATCATCTAATTCTCAAAACCTCGAATGTCACGTTGAATACATGAATCTTTCAACGAAGTAAGCTTTTCAAATAAGAAACTGAAGAAAAACGTCACTCACCTTTCAAAACGGCGGCGAGGAGTAACACGACGAACAGTAGGCACAGTTTACTGCAGCTTCGTCGTCCCATCATGTCCTTAAAGAGGAGAGCACACCACGACACCACAGTCAATTACGGACGCGCGAAACGCCAGTCGAGAATCTATCCGCAGTGCACATTGTTCACAAATCGAAACTAGTCCCAATCGTATAGTTACACGAATCAATTCATGAATTGTATCAACTACGAAGTATTCTCACACTCTTTTCTCACGAATTCAAATTCAGGAGAACTACCAAAAAAATTTGTCCCGCGAAACCGATAACAAAGTCAAGCTCGAATTGTTTTGTTTACACGTACGAAATTCTAAAGCGTCGTATTCCTCAATCGACAAAGATTTATTTACTCGATTTATCAAATAAAACGATCGTCCAACACGACTAGAAAACTCAGTTCAAGAATTTCAAACAGTCGATTCAACAAATCGCACGAGCTTCACCTTTCAGCGAATTCGATCTATTTGAAATTAACCAATAGATCGTTTGAACAAGCGGAACGTTCCAATTCGCGTTTCTATGAAAATTTAGATAAAGGAACGCGAATTCGCGCCGAAATCTCACCAATGTTTGTTAATTAACTCTTATTTTTTACAGTAATGTTTTCCACCACTATGAACGTTAGAGCTCGATTTTTAGTCAAATAACCGAGTAAAAACAAAGGGACAGTTGAATCAAAAGTAACCGTAACACACGTGTCTTCACGAACGAATGAAATATGCGAACACAATTTAGTTTTTGTTTGATTCGTTCGACAACGAGTATTATCGAACGTGAATAAGAAAGCGTGTAACGAAGTTCAATTATATCACATTTAATATGGAATGTTTACCGATTCGAAGCACTTATGACAGTACACGATCGAAAGTATATCGAGAGGACAACGCAAAATACCTTTACCCTTAAACGTATCGCGCGACACTGACTGTCCTGATCGCCGTGGCCGACACTCGACACGCTTCCAAGGCCAGATGGCGCTGCTGTTGCGACGCGTTTGATAAACCAGGAGACGCCGGCATTCGACTCCGCGGCCCGGTTGCAACAAGTTGCAGCGCGTGGCTCGTCGGCTGCACGCTTCGGGAACGTGCATTCATTGAATGCAATCCGCACGTACGCGGCCGGCATAACAAAGTGCAATCGACTGCTAGCCGCCTCTGCAGAACGCGGTTATAATAAAATTAAAACTGCCGTCTCGCGTCCCCTACGATAACGGACTGGCCACCTTGTCATTCTTGACGAGGATTCGAGATGAAAAAATTCTTTTAATGTATGTTTAATAATTTTTGGGGGCAATAAATGTATAAAGGTCACGAAAAAGAAACATGATAAATCGTATGTTGCTACCAAAAGTTAGAAATTTTTTGAAATTTTATTGAGAAAATCATTAAAAATATCTTAATTTTTTGTTTAAATGGACGTATTCTTACATTAAATTACGTATTTTTTCGATATTTGAAATATAAAGTCTTGTAACGATAAAGAAATAATTATTTTCTAAATCGTTCATTCACACTATCATAACATTACAACTTTATTACACTATCAAAGGGATAAAAATACCTAGTTATTATATAACGTATTTAAGAATTATTATACTTAGATAGCAATAATTAGAAAGGTGATTTTATTTGTAATTGACTGTATTTATTACGTCGTACATACTAAAAAGGGATATATTAAAAGATAAATGAAAACTTGTAACCTTTTATTATCTGGGTTTGCTATCCGGACTCTCCGTATTCGTGGTTAACGAGCCATCCGAACTATAACAAACTTTCTACAAAAATTCAATTGAATTTACAGTTATATCTTGTCCACGTAATTAATAACAATTTGAATAATCGAAATTACGTACTCTGATGGGCACATGCTCTTTTCGATGACACGATAACATCGCTGAAACCGATTTGTTTATTTTCCTTTTCCTGAAAAAATAATAGAAGATATAATTGTTTAAGGCTTAAATAACTTTTTAGAACCTGTTTTAGTTTTGCCATTAATCTTTATAACAAGCAGAGAAAAATCAAATGATCTACGAAATAATTATCCAATCATTATTTTAAATTTACTTATTACAACACATAAATCTTTGAGAATAATAAATTAATCGCAGGAAATTGATTTTCTAAAGTGATAATCAATAAATATTAAATAAATACTTACTGATAACTTCTGCTACTATGACTAACGTCGATCGTGTCTTTGCTAGTATAACTAATTGCGGCTAAACAACGTTCCTCGTCCATACGATCTTGACAACCTCCATGACATTTACCAAACCTGTTCTTCCAATAATCCTTAATTCTTTCCAGCAAACTCTTACGAGGTGATTGTGTCGGACACGTATCAGGTTGGCAGTATTCTTTATTTTCGTACAAAACAGCAACTCTAAATTAGAAAAATAGGAAATTTTCTTTTAAAAAACCGTTGTATGTGTAATATCACTAAATTGGAAAAAACAAATTTTAATAGAATTTTAAAATCTATGGAAAAATTCATCAAAAAATCATTGTATTTGTTTTTTATCGTTTTGATTTTCTTTTAATCTCAAACCACTATAAAACATTTTGATGTGAAATTGTTTGAGAACATATTGCATTTTAAAATTGTTCTTCTGTAAACAGCGAGGAATATCATTTATCACGTCTCTTCGCATATTATAACATTGCATTTTAATAAAATTCCTCCCTTGTAAAATATGTAAAATATTATAATTTAAAATAATTTTTCCCCATAAAAAATGTTTATTAAAACATACGGAGGATCCTGTGGTTCATATGAGACGCACTCGTCCGAGTGTTTCGTAAGGAATCTGTAGCAGACCAAGCTCAAGCCCACCAGCAACCACACTAGTAACGCGCTCACCACTGCAATCAATATTAATTCGGTCGTTCCTAGTGGGACTCCCGTTTCCTCTTCTAGAACGAAGGAAGGAACGAGACAACGTTAGAAAGCAGAAGTTAGAAAAATTCGACGGCGATTGAAGTGCTGCTTTCTCTCGTCACCTTTGTACAGAGGTGACACGGCTTCCTCTGGCTCAATAGTTTGTTGCATGCCTGTTTTGGGCATAATCTCATACGTTCCGCTTTTTGCTCCCTTCGTGGGACCGGTTCCCGCGCCTGACATGGAAAAACGATGGGTTATAGGAAACATCCAGCGCTGGAAAATTGCTAATAAGGAAAAGAATCGAGCGACGTGTACCTGCTTCCTCCAACGAGGCGATCACCCTCAATACACCGCCGAACGCCGGGTACCATTTCTCATCATCAAGGTGTCGTTGCACCTGGAAAGGCGATGAGAGTCGTCTAATGGTTGTTGCTCAAGTTTGAGCAATGTAGAATCAAATAAACCTTAATTATTAAAACACTGATTGATAGGCTGTAAATATTTATGAAAATTTACATTTTAATAGGCATAATTAAAGAAACGAAACCTAATTATATGTAGACGTTCTGTATGCAATGCAGCTCAATGCTGTATTAAGATAAAGAATTTCGGACAAACATCGTTCAAAACAATCAATTTTATAGAACAGCATTACTCAAACTGAATTGCACAAAATAACATGCAATCTGAGAAACCTTAAACAATATGATATTGCATGAAATATGTTAAAAAATATCGTTTAACCATTTATACCATTGTTTAATGATGGTTATAAAATGTTTTGCTAGGAAAAGGTTTCTTGATTGTAATTGAACAATTTCCTTAAGTATTTATATATAGTATATATTTATAATTTATATATAGTATATATTTATATATAGTATAAGTATATTAAGTATATATTATATTTATATATGTAAGGAAGATTGCCACTTTCGATCACAGCGACTCACAACGTACGGATTGCTGCAGCCAATCGTAAAACTCCCGATTAAAGGCCTCCAGCTCAGCTTTTTCTTTCGATTTCGAGACGATGCACTTTACGCTAGCTATGTAATATTTGACCAATGCAAAAGTCGATCGTTCACTGTATAAAGACTGCAAGGTGTTCTTCTTAAAAGGTAACGCGATACTGAAGAAAAAATTCTATTTTAATATCGTTAATATTGGCAATGGAAGGAAATGGTTCAAATTGTCAATACCTATTTGGCTGTGTATCGTCGTCCAGGAAAGGAAGAGGGATGATAATTGATTCGTTGTCTCGATCAGATTCATCTTTGTGCCCTTCAAATAATGATAATATTATGTTTAAACAAATATCATCTTTTTAGTATTGGATTGTTTATTAAAATTAGGGATAGATTATACTTAGCAAGTATTTAATTTTTATATTAATTCTGATGAACTCACTCGGATTTGTACTTTTAATTTTGTGCTTCGGAATATGCCTCTTTTTCTGCTTGAACGTGAAACGTTTCGTCTCTCGTCTGTTAGCGATCGAAGCTAATAAATAAATAATAATAATATCAAACTGATTATTGCATAGAAACTAGCTTAAAAATTGTTTGAACTTTAGATACATAATAGCTAAGAATAATGTTACTATTATCATTATCATTACACTATCTACAGTACATATCATTACAGTTACTATTATCATACATATCATTATTTACACATTTCGATACAAGCCCATAAATTTTGTTAATTACGTTATATTCACATCCCGATTCATAAATCCAAAATTCAATTTTAATAACGGAATAATTATGTTCCTCCAAACTTTTTAAACTTATACACACACGATTAATGTTGGCACATAGCACTGCCATCTCTCACACCATTTCAACACTTGTATCTATGAAACTTCCCTCCAAATTAGTACCAAATAAACCCATTACAGTATCCTAGCAATCTACTTCATTCCATCTACAAACAAAACTATTTTCTCCAAACTTTCGATTGAAACAATCACTATCGAATTGCTTAAAATGCTCATGAATACTTTACGAAAGCTAATAATCATATTCTTACATGCAGAGTAAGTAATAACCCCGTCGCACGCAACCGACGACGATTTCGGCGATGTGATCACTATCGCTTGAATCTTCGTCTGTTTTATCTTCTTCGAAGGATTTAGCCAACCAGCTCCGTTGCTTCGTAAAAAAACTTTCAGCTGTTCGTACAGTTCGAATAGTTTTCTAGCATTTCGGTACTTTACGTTGCCCGCGTAATAGGAGTGTTTGGTGAGGGGCAAAATGTAAACCTGCAAGTAGCCGCCCATCGTGTCCGCCAGGGCTTTCAGCATCAGGTGCTTCGTTTTTCCTATCGACAGCTTACGCACGTTTTCCAGACAAATGTGAAAGTAATCCATCAGCAGCGCGATGTACCGATCGTTCTCATAATTTAGAACTTTCACCTGGAGAATCAGAGTAACCATAGATGGGAACGGTATAGACACATGGATATTTTTTTGAAGAGGAATCGATGATGGAACGATTTCAAGCTTTTTTTTAAAGTGGATAGGATGATACATTGAAGCTATTTGCGGTGTTAACACTTCATCGTTTTGCGATATTTTTGTTGATATTTAAGCAGTCCTCAACTATTTATCGCTATAATACCATATTAAGAGCGAATTATTGAAACATAATTTATATTTGGTAGTCTTCATTGAAACATTGAAGCTTAAGCTATTGCTAAAACTAAACATTATTACAATATTTTTAAACTTGAATTTCGATGCGATTTGTCTTACTTAGGTTGGAACTATAATCTGTACCACGAGTATAACCCAATATTATACCTAACAAAGTTGGGCAACCTTTCAAGAATAACGAACTTCCGAGATTTATTTTTGAATAATGATTCTGTTCAGAGAAAAATTATCTGTTGGTCACGAATAAATTTGTATCATTATTTAAGATGACACTGCTTCATATCTTCTTGTTTAAATACAGAATTGTCCGTTAGTAATTCATTTTTAATTTGAGCATTTTTATTATGTTTAACGTATATGTACAGATGATAGTAAATAAATTTTATTTAAAAAAAGAAGGTAATTTATTATTAGTTGCATATGAAAAAATACATTTTAGACATTTATTGAATAATAATATGAATTATATATATGTTATAAAATATACGTATTTGATTGAAGTATCATTATTTCCTTTATTAAAAATTTATTGGTACACCAAAAATGAAAAGATCACAAACACACAACATATTATGAAGGAAATAAAAAATATGCAAAAAAGCAATAATGATGTTTGGAATATTTTATGTTAAAATAAACTGTATAGGATAAAAGAATACAATTTTGGTGATTCATAACTGGCAGAACTAGGTTAAGGAGAGCCGTACCTTTGGTAAGAGATCTTGAAACATTCGTCGACTATTTAAGATAATAAATTCCTCTGTGGTCCAACAATGTTTAGCTGTATCACTTTTCTCAAATAACACCGTGCCAATGTTTTGTTCATGTTTGAAAGTATTAACACCCATCACCCTAACATTCGCAACAGTAACGAGATGAAGCATATATTTTTAAATGAAATGTTATAATCTCAGTTTCATATAATTAATTAATAATAACATTCTTCTAATTGTACAATTGAACTTTAAATAAAACAAGTATGATGTTGGTGTTTATGTTTATATACCTTCCTATATTAACGAGAATAGTTGCAATAAATACCGGAAAGAACCATAGAAAGCATGATTTCATAATCCAATCGGTAAATCCCGATTAGTACGATTTTCCCTTGGAAAATTTATGCCGATCCCTTGAGTATTCCCTAATCATTTCGTCACGGCTTCCTCTCGTTTGTTATGCGACTGTCTTCAGATTAATGAGTTGTAAATTGTGAATAATTTTAAGAGTACAAACGTTTAATAGGTATAATAGCTTCGATTTTGTCTTCGATCAAATGAAGATTGAGAACTCCGTTTTCTTTTCGTACTTAGGCGTGTTTATATTACAATTCATCTTTACATTGTATAAAAATTGGTGAACTATTTTATACACAACTAATTGTAAGTATACATATCCATATAACTCATCCCGATTTTTATAACATCATGGAACAAGTTAAAATATTAGGGAAAGATTAAAAACTCTTTACAATATATATATATATTTATTTATTTATTTATATATATACACTTAATAATTACATAATTTAGATGCTACTTGTGAACATAACAAGAAATACAACATAAAATCATCAATGTTATTTGCAAGATTTTCATTATAAATCTTTCGAATTTGCTCCCCTTGTTGAAATTGTCTTTATGGATTCTTCTTTCCCATCTAGTTAGAAAATTGTCTTGGAATGAAAAATTATGTATTCGATGCCTTCATCTTGCACAAAAACCGCAAGTGCAACATTTTCACTTCGTCCTTGTTTAATTTCACTACACCTTCTTGGTTATCTATGGATAGCAGAGTGCCTACTGCTTCTCTGTCTTCTCCGATAATCACTTTGACTCGGTCACCTCGTGATGGAACTACCGGTTCTAAATCCTCGCAAATCAAATTCACTACTCTGTCTTCTACAGGTAGGAAGATCGCACACATGCCACCCTGTTCACACATATATTTAAGTAGTAAACAGATTTGAAATAAAAAGATAATAAAATAAAAATAATAGTATATATAATAAAAAAAAAAATAAATGGAAATCGAAAGAAATATAGAAAAGAGTATAGCGAAATTAGTGTACATTATAACTAGATGTTTATACATTTACAGAAAATTTGAAAACACAAAAATACATATAATACATACAGTATACAAAACATTGTATACAAAATATCCACAGTATAATACTCTTTATAACAAATATTTAGTGGATGAAATAAATCTCTGATTAGATTCTGCTTCTTTGATTGTATTTACATAGACATGTACCTGCATAAACATCTGCAGTCTAATTATAAACTACATAAAACTAGTTTTATTAATCAAGAGGTAGAATACTTACGGATATTCCCCGAACAACACCTTGCTGGCCAGCTAACGCAGGATCTTGATGAGAGTCACGAATTCGAACTTCAATATCTGTTGTGTGCCAATCGGCTCCTCCAATGATTCCAGAACCGACATTTGTATCTAGACTGGCACCTGGTGTCTGTGGATTGTATGGGCTACCTGCAACTCCTGAAAAAGAAAAAGTAATAGTTTTAACGAACATTCTAATCTCTATTTCTAAAGCGCCCAAATAGAGAAAGGCATTTACCTGGAGTCATAGGACTGTAACCCATGGGTGAAGGCGTGGCAAAGGCTCCATGCGGACTAGTAGTATATCCAGTACCAGTTGGTGAGGGAGTTGCAACGTATCCTGTAGGACTTGGACTTGCAGTGGCACTTCCTGCCGGGCTAGGACTCGGTTGATATGAACTGAAGCTCTGCTCTGAGCCGTACATCGTGCCAGGCGTTTGTGGCGTGAATGGTCCAGTTGAAGGATAACCTGGCGCATAACCTGGAGATCCGCCTTCTTCCATACTGTATCCATCGAAGTCGTTCGTTCTGGCAGGAGTATTGGTAACAGCTGGATCCCAGGCACCAGATTGTCCCGGTGTGCGTGAACCATCGTGGGATGGCGTCATTGAGCCATAATGAGGTGTACGAGAACCATCTGCGAGTTTAGAATATTAAGATTAGTTCATTGAATTTAATCATATACTTGCATGCTTGTACATCTGTTTCAAATACTTACTTTCGTACATTGGTGTTTGAGAGCCATGCATGGGTGTTTTCGATCCATCTCTAGCATACATGGGTGTCTGTCCACCACCATATGCTGGTGTCCTGTTGTAGCTGCTGAAACCACCATCCTTTGTGAGTACAGCAACGTTCGCAATGTGAGATCTGTCCACGGAGATGGTCTGACAGGTGGAGTGTAATTCTACACGAGCAGTTGTCTCTGTAGCGTCTTTTACTATTCCAACATTTCCCTTATACGGCCCGCCAGTTATTTTGATAGTGGTTCCTATCAATTCTCTGTCACGTCTGGCTCCACCACCACGACCTCTGCCTCTTCCACCTCCGCCACCTCTTCCGAAGCCACCTCCACTAGGATGCATTGGCGAAGCTATTCTTGGCGACATGAATCCTGCCACAGGTGACATAGACGACATATTGGACTTATTTCCACCAGAAAGTTGCAAATGTCTCGTTTTGCAAACGAAAATTCCACCGTTGTCAACGAACATTCGCGAATGCAAAAATGCAAAGCTTCTGTATAAATGTTTTATTTCTCCGCCCCTTCCAGCGTGTGGACCATCTACTACTTTGACAATGTCTTTCCTTTGTATAGTGTTCTGTTGTGAGTCTAACGCCACTGCATTTCTATTCTCACGTCTCTTTGTGAGTCCCTGAGGTCTAGCTTCTATAACCTTGCCATGCATTGAGAGTACGTGAAAGTTTTCACGCTCCAATCGAACAATTACACCCACGGTTTGTGCGTCCAGCTGTACTAAATCACCCCATTGGAATTGACCTAAACTGTCTACTCCAGTTGCCATATCCGAACAAAGTTGTAGATCTCTTGGAAGCACTTCTAATTCGTGCATTGAAAGATCAGAAAACAAAACTACTCTATTTTGTTCGACTCGAACTATTAAACCGGTATCACCCTCATATCTTCCTGCAACAACCTTAACGTGGTCGCCCATAGTGAAATATTTTCGTAATTCAGACGCTTGAAATTCTAAGGCTTCTCTAAGCTCCTCATGTTTTGGCATAACCATAATCATGTTTCCATCTATAGAGACAATTTTTCCTTGCAAGTTAATCAATTCTCCCTCGCATACTTCGACATTGTCTCCTGTACTGAAAGAATGGGTCACCGTCGCATCTTCTTTATTACCCGCACCAGTTCCTGGAGTTCCACTTAAATCTAATTCGACACCCTCGGGAGCCTCCTCGAACCTTTCTAGTTCAGATAATGTTGGTTTCACACCTTCTGCGATAATCGCACTTGTGGTAAAATTTTTATACAAAAATCCTTTTCTACTATATCTATTTCCTTCGAAAATTAAGAAGTCACCATCGCTAGTGACTTCTCCTCCGATAGCACGAATTGCTTCGGGGTCAAACGGTTTGGCTGCTGGTCTTCTTTTTCTCTTGCGTTTTAAGGCTTCAGATTCGCTTTGTGCTGTTCTCAAAGCTCCACGTGGTCTAGTATAATCAATTCTGGGCAACAATTTCAAATGAACCTGATTCTGTGCCAAGTCAACATAGTCAACTTGAGCTATGTCATCTTTATAAATGCCTCTTTTTAGTCTAACCCATTGTTTCGCTTTTAAGCCTGTCTGTTCTTTAACTACACGTAACACATCAGTCATCTCTTTGATTGGTACCATCTGTTGTTTCCAAATACCCATTCTTAGATTTCCTACGTTTTCGATGGCTGCCTTTACGTGTGGTTGTTTGTACGCTTCTATGTAAATATATCCCTTTACTCCTTCAGGTGCAACAATAGATTTTATTTGAAGAGGTTCATTTGAATATTGGTATGTTATAAATTTTCGCATTAACAATAGTACTGTTGCTTTTTCTTCTCCAATACGGCATTTTACCATCCACAGATTTGGATCTTTCACACCTGGCAGTAAAGTTTGTTGTGTGATTTCATCACTCATTTCTTCACCACCATCACCAAAATGCCGAGTAGCAAGAGATTCATCTGCATACTTTTTTCTAAGATATTCTTCTATTTCATCTTCCTTTTGAGAACTGTGAAAATTTGTAAAAATTAGCTTAAGGACAAAAAATCTTAAAGGATTTGAATAGATTTAAGGTACTTACTCCCAAAGATTAGTTCCTCTACGCCTGCCTTCAATTTCTCTGGCTGTAGGACCTAACTCGTCCACTTCATTTCCAACGATACCAATTTCTTGGGCACCTTCTTCCCATTCATCATCATCTTCAACCTCATCATCTACTTCAGCTTCGTCTATGATAAAATCACGATATTTGTCTTTTCTTCTTTTCCTACGAGGTCTATCATCATCCTCCTCTTCTTCTTCTTCGTCATATTCGCTACTTCCCTCCAAATCTTCTCCTAAACAAAAATTAAAGTAAATATTAATATGATAAAAGAAATTTATATATGTATTTATATTCTTTGTCATTTACCTTCAGGTTCTTCCTCAGGCTCCACCATCTCTTCATCACCAGATCTTGCTTCCTCTGCTTCATCTTCTCTACCATCCTCCGAACTAAAGATTCAATAAATTTTTTTAAATCATGATCAATTCCATTTTTAATAAGCAACATGATATGCTATAAAATCTATTTCAGAATTTTTATCCAACATATACAACTAGGAATAGCATACAAGTATTCCATATAAAAATATAAACTCAATGTGTAATTACAAAAGCATTGAAAAAATATATAATAGTTGTTTCAATATTTTATTTCTTCAAATAATATGGTTCATGTTTATATAAATTATTTATGAACAGAACTTCATTTTAAAGAGCACGTAGTTTTTGTATTATATACATATAACTGAAACAAATATGTCGAATAACCGTAACAGTACAATTTCAATTGTTTATTTGCACAAAACAGTAAATCAACTAATATAAGATTAAATTTGTAAATAAATGAATTAGAGTTTCAATTTAGTTGCATTAGATTTTAATTACAACAGTCTTATCGACTGTCTATACAAATTTTTGTGGTAGTTCCTTCTATCAATAACGTTAACTTGGTAATGTCTTTAATGACGACAATCCAAAAACAATAAAATTGATAAATCAGTACAATTGAGTTTCAAGAAACATTGTATTATCCTTTGATTAGATAAATTTGATTTTCCTGGCTTCTTAGTTTGCACGCTGAAATAACTATCACGTGCATTTATATATGTAGTCACTGACACAACTCACTGTATCAGCCATGAACATAAATATGGTCGTGTTAATTATCCGAAATCTCAAAATGGCACCCAGGTGAATTGTAAATTATGTATAAATTTTACAGGCATGTAGTTTATTAAACAATGATCTGCGTGCTTTAAATTGATATTTTTGAACTCTACTTGTTGAAAACTATCATATGACGTACAAATAGGTCACGAACTCCGTGTGCTTCCAAATGGAGTTTTCTCATAAAATATACATAAAATAAGTATTAATCTTACCCGCTGGCTGATCGAGATCGTGATCGCCACCTGCGTGGACTTCTCGATTGCGACCTGGACGGACTTCTACTGCGAGAGACGCTACGTGATCTTTCACCAGCGTTTCCACCATCGCTGCCAGCTGCGGATTTCACTGAATGGTTTTCTTCTTGGTCACTTTCGCTGCCGCCAACTCCTCGATCGCTTTCATTGTCTGATAGATTGCTCGCCTCTGAATCCGACATTCCACACGGAAATTATATCGAATTCACTTAAATACGAATAATGGTACGCTATGAAATGACGAGTTGGTTAAGGCACTGGTCAACACAGCACTTGTATGGAATAACCTAACAAAGCACGTAGTATGTAACTGGCCGTAACCACGGACACTCCCAGACCTTCTTCGTAGACGACTTCAATAAGACTAAATTGCCACAAGATGGAAGACTGAAACAGACGCTCTGCGCTGGAGGGAAGGAGTAGGATCTCTCTGCGCATGCGTGGCATGTATATACGTATACATATATACTTATTATTTCGGATTCAACGTAGGATCAGAAGCTACAATTATTTATTATTTCTTTCTTTTAGCACATCCTTTTATACATATCAAAATTATTTTATTTTATTTTATTTTAATACATTTTATTTTATTTTATTTTATTATATCAAGTAGAGTACGTTCAGAATTTTGAGTCAAAAACGTGATATTAAATTATAAAAATAATGTTTTTCAAACTAAAGAAAATGAAATTTAATATAATAAATATATTTCTCATTTCTAGTAAAAAATAATACGTGGTATATATAATCTAAGTATCTCGTCACCTAGGCAATGAATAAACAGGAATAATAATCGATCTAGTTAACCATTGTTGAATTATCACCCTCAGTTCCTGAAAATAATTCCTCTTTTGCTAAAATAATAAAAATACTTATTCAACGTCATGTCCGATTTGGCTAGAGATTTATTAACCCAATATTACGGACTCGGTGCAGAATCGAATAGCAAAAGGTATTTGTCGATTAATCGTTGTATCCAAAACATAAAGAACAAAGAGGAGAAACAAGTTACTGAACAAACCTCCTTAACTAGCAAGGAAGAAAGTGTGTCTGATGTAGAGTCTCAGGTAGTCCAATTTGTATAATTTCTAATTGTTTATTTAATTTGACGTTATTGCCATTGTTAATATCAATGGACATAGTATATTTTTATTTTTTTTAGTTCAATTAGTTTTAATACTTATTATTATTTATTTATTATTCATATTATTAATCATTAATTAATAGGCTAGTTTTGTTAAGATTATATTATTATTTCAAAAAAACAATGATAGAAAAATATTTATTTTTTTTAATTTTTTTGCCATTAATCTTATTAATCCCAGAAACATTTAATTCTTTGTAATTTAAGAAACGTAACAAAAATATGCTAGCAAATTCTTTGTTCACAATATTATCAAATATATTTTTAAAGTGAAATTAGCGATTTTTAAAGACGAATAAACAACGAAACTCCCTTTTTGCAGTTGGTTAATTACTATAGAAAAAAACTAATTTTATTCGCTACTATTTTACTTTTGCTTATTGCTAACAAAGTAATAATCGCTTACAGCTTACAGAGAAGAAGAACATTTAATTTATTCTTATTTTATAACATTGATCGTAATTTATATTTCCATAATCGTTTTATGCGTGATCGTTCGTAGAAAGACGAAGATGAAAACCAGAAACCAAGTATTGCGAACGAATTGTACGCACGATCTTCGCGAGTTTTAAACAGCATGGAAGATGCATACAATGATGATGAAACTTTCGATTTGAAAGATATCGATTTTGGGCCGAATATTATGTGCAATATTTTCGAAAATACGCTACATGAGCAATCAGCAAACGATAGCCCTACGGATTGTATTGAACAGAATATCGAAGATCTAGGTATTAACATTTATATCAAATAAATACTCTATGTTCCAATCAAGTTCTGTTAAAAAGAAAAAGTCGTACGCGGTTTTACGTATTTCATACACCGACTCAGAGTTTTTATCTTTATATCTATACATCCAAGAAATTCTGACTCTTTTTGCAGCAATAACTTTACGTTAATCGACATAAGTTTCAATTTAATTTCAAACATCACATTAATTGCAAACTACTACCCCCATCATCCTAACTGATCCTACGAGGAATTTTAACGTGAAATCGTGAAACATTAAAATATTGTAATGAGGTTGCAATATTTACTCTGGTCGTACCTAAACAAATATTTGCTATATCTTTCATTGTAGGAACAGTAACAAAGAAAGTAAAGGGTAAAAACAAAAATGATTTAAGTTTAGGATTCATCGATGACATTTACCCGGATAATGCTTCAGAAGATTCTTCCGCAACAGTGAAAGAATCACGAAAATCTTCAAAGAATACTATAAGTTTACCACCATTAGCTCTAAAAAAGGAACCCGTATACGGTGAAATATTCGTAGACTTTTCTAATATGGACTTGAAACAATTTCCCGCGGAAATATTGAATAATTTTCCGCATTTAAGGGTACTTTACTTTTTCAAGTACTTTTTTTTTTTTACTTTAATTGTATTGAAATATTAACAGAAACTTCCTCGGTATGTCTTTACATTTTGAATACATATTTTTGTTTTGTTTCTAGATGTTGTATTTGTCGAACAACGGTTTGATCGAAATTCCTGACGAAGTTTTCAGTTGTTTAATGTACTTGGAGTGGTTAGATGTCAGAAATAACCAACTCTCTTCCTTCCCAGCTAGTATCAAAGGGCACATGTGCTTAGAAACGATTCTACTTCAAGGAAACAGAGTGGAAAATCTACCGTTGGAACTTTGTAAGCATTCATTGAAAGCTTTTCAATTTTTTCCACTTTTTCCTTTTCAGTATTTCATCTACGTGTAGCCATAATGTGAACGAATAATTTGTAAAAGAATAAGCATTGTTACTGTATTTTCGAGCTATCGCGGGGAGACGCGGTCGTGAGAATACGCGTTAACGGGAGTCGTAAATTCCCGTTACGATTGTTCGATCCCCTGATTTCGGTTAGGGTAATAGGGGTGACTCAGTTAGTACAACACCGTAATTCACAGAATTATAACTTATGTATTTCCAACACTTTATACAATCACACAAAGTAGTAACGCCGTTGATTAAGACACAGATAACGAAGTGAAGGATTATTCTTAGTTGAGAGAATCCGTATATATGTTGTCCTTGATTGTTCGTTTGAATCATTATGAGAAGCAATATAGTGACTCTCCTGATGGCGTAGAAGCAGGAGGAACAGTCGGAGAGATGAAGGAACTGTAGGAATCGTGAGAGCCGAAGGAATTCTCGGAACTGGCGGCACTGTGAGAGCCGAAGGAAAACTCTGAAGTTTGTTCTGATGTGATTACGGAGGAAAGCTCGGTATGGGTGTGCCCTTTGAACAAAGAACGCAGATTTGTTGCTTACATTTTTAGTTAGGAAAGTGAGAGCAATGATCCGCGATGGAAGGAAAATGGGAGGAAGAAGCCTCTTACCAACGTGATTCGTGGGCGACATTATTTATGTGAAAAACCAGCTTTTCTGTTAGGCAATTATTTCGTTTTACCCGTTAGATAACTATTTCCTTTCTCCGTAATTTGGCAGAATGTGCAATAGATCGAAGAACTTTTTAAGTACCAGTACTAAACCAAAGTACAAGGATTAAAGCCACCTGCCAATTAATGAGATTCGGTTTATGGTGGGACCTTTGGTTTATTGAGGGTTTCTCTAACGATGTTTGGGCCTTGACGGTCAGACAACTCATAACGACTAATTTTAGGCACCTTGCCCAATTTGAAGACCCTTCACGTGACACAGAACCCGCTTGTCACGCCGCCGAAAGATATCGTGGCTTCTGGTTGTGTGGCTATTTTGAAATTTTTACGAATGGAATGGAATAATGCGCATCCTGGGGAACGGGTAGAAGCCAAGGAAAGTAGGTGTATTTCCACGTACATAAATTTGTATATGTAGCTATAGTTATCAATTAAAAAAAGTATATATATTTAGTAATTAAGAAGGTCCATAAGATAAAATGATGAATTTTCAGACAAAATCGGATCATCGTTGTCGACAATTCTATGTTATCAATCTCCACGAAAAAATAAGAAGAAAATTATACCATTGAAGAACACTATTTCTAACAGGAACGTATCTACAAGAGAAAAACGTAAATCGTATAAGCCCAGTAACAGGTATTATCATGAAAAACCAATATTTCTGGATAATAATAATTCTTTACAAAAAATATCTAAATCTTTCTATGATTTTTATTTGCAAAAAGTAACCAATTGCAAGATCGATAAAGAATTAGAATATAAATGTGCTTTGGAAAGTATAACCAGTTTTAACAATAAGGAAATAGAAGACGAAATCAATAAAATGAATAATAAAGTCTTACGTTTGATGGGCCCATCTCCGAGATCTCTTTATGTCCGAAAGAATATAAAAATTTTGAAAACTTACTCTAATTCAATAGAAAAGGAGTGTAGAAGTATTAATAAAATTAAAACAGCTATATCGGAAAATAATAAATTATTAGAAAACAATAAGAGATACAAAGATTCTACGGAAAATATTGAACGTGTTTTTCATATTGTTACAAACGATGGAAATAAATTTAAATTAAATCCAATGAGATTAAACGATCCAAACTGGATACTGTCATGTTTAGAAAATTATATAGGAGTAAATAGTTGAATTAGGTACATAGTACAGAAATAAGTAGTTAAAGTATTTATATACGTAAATAAATGAAGAATAAAAATTTCTTCTACTTAAAAACAGAAGCTTTTGGATTATAAAATGTATAAAAAATTAAGTACTAAAATTAAATATATACATTTCATTCCAAAATATGTTTAAAATTAATCAATACCCTGTTATCCTTCAGTAAAAATTTTCAATAAACTGATGATTTCTGTAGCTATTATATATGTATACAGATATATATATTGTATTGAAACGATAAAAAGTCTAAATTTTATTAACTTCTACTTTACAATTAATTGCAATTAATTCTTGAACGTAGATGTGAAAATAAAGGTGCAAACGTTGCAGTGGAACATCGTTTGTTATGGTTTTCCAAGTTAAGAGAATTGTTTGCCAGACAAACAGCGCTACTTCAAAAGATAAAGTAAGATCATCTTCATTTTCCTTGTTTCAGTAAAATACATTTCATTTTTTACAATCCCGTAACTGTTTAGGGATGAAAATGTTTTAAAAGAATGGAGACGAGATAAAAGGAGTTATAGCAAAGCTATGGAAAAGGCAATGAAAAGAAACGCAGGTACTATAAAAAAAGACTTAATTACATTATTTTATAGCTAAATAAAATATTTATTTAACAGATGATATCCCGTTTGGTTTCGATGTCGGAGACTATGATTCCATATTTAAACAAAGTTCCAAACTGGTGAGATTTGTTTTTTAACTTTTTTTAACAGTTCTCTTACAAAAATTTACAAAAGATTTGATTATACATCTATTAATTTAAACTATAGAAAAATTTGGGATCAAGAAAAAAGGACAAGCAAAAATTTATACCACCGGCGTAAGTGATAAACTTTTTGCTCTACAATCTAAAAATTATAATATTATTATTATAATTATAAAATTAGTTTCTATTTTGGTTCTGTGCACTTGATGGACTAACGTACACAACGTGATACGGATAACTAGCTTCTTAGTAACATAATCAGCAATATTAATGTTACATAATCTTTATTTGCTTTTTGAACGTAAATAATTAAGTGATACCCTCTACTCTATAATTTAAAATTTATATGTTTGCTAAAACGCAATCAAAAATTCATGAAATAACTTTTTACAGAGACATTAATAAAAAGATCAATGAGCTGTTAGAATCTTTAAGTAAACTTGAAGTAAATGCTACGGATAAAATAACTCCTAGAACCAAACAGAACTTGTTTAAAAATGATATAAAAAAGGTATTTGATACGCTATTTTTTTATACTGAAAATTTGCATGTTCGTTACAGGGAAAAAAACATTTGCTTTTTAAATGATACTGATTCTCATGCATTTTCTTTGGAATTTCAGATATTACAATTTCAAAGCGAAATTCAGGATTTGCGAAAATACAATGACGTCGCAACGATACCATTGAAAAATTAAACAAACTACAAGGATTCCGATAAAATTATTGATCACTTTTCGATACGATCAATATCCATTTCAACTACGCCGGGAATATCAGTCTTGACATGTTTATTTAAATAAATCAGTAATAATCACATATTGTTTCAATAGTGTTAATTACATGTACGTTACTTAACAAGTACAAGACGGGACAACTGGAAATATTATTGTATGCACATCATTCTTTCTTTCCATGTTTAAACAGTATTGACAAAAGAAAACACGCATTAAAAAGATATTTGCTATAAAAAAGCTATACATACAAACAGTTATTCGTATCAATATTGAACAGAGTAAACATGTGTATCAAACTACTTTAGTAGGATAAGAAAAAATATATGTGATCAATAAGTCAATATTATGTAAAAAAAAGAAGAAAAAAGAAAAAAAAGGATGGTAAAATATGCAGAACATTTCTGCTTTCCAGCCTTCCCGTGAATACAATTCTTTTTTAATCGTTTTTATGTTCAATCGTCACGAAAACACGTGGCGAGTATATATAAAAATTCTACAAAGTGATAATCCGAATTAAAATAGATTTCATAGTTACGTGAACGATTTTCGTAACGATTGAATTTTTCCTCTTGTTTCATACATGGCACCGCATCTCAAATCCTAGTATGATACTTATACTTCGCTAAGGGTCGGAAAATCACATCTTAGTCCGTGATACAACTGTTTTGTAATAGTACTATGATCAATAGTAATTATAAGGCAAATATCTAAGATTTTCATATTTATTTGAATTTTTTTTCTCTTATTTAGTTCACCTTATTTAGTTAATTACTTTCTATCTTGGCTCTGTACATTTGATACACTGACGCATACAACGTGATACGAACTAGCTTGTTAGTACCTAATCAGCAATGTAATGATCTAACTTTATCTGCTTTCTCTTGAATAAATAGCTTCTCGGAAAACAATTATCGCGTAATTTATAACTGATTCAGTTATTTTCGATAGGACAGATACTTATCATCATTAATAAAAATAAACAATCGTATAAAACACAATGTATATATACGTAACTTGGACGTAATAAAATTAAATTAGTGATTAACTAACTTTTGAATACGTATGGACGCTAGTGAAATAATCAATATTTTCTAAACAATTCTATATATCACATTCCCTGGTAATACATACACGAATACTATGTAATGTAATGTAATTATAAAGCCAATTAGGATACGTTAAACATAAAAAGGCCTTAGGATAGGCTTAGGATATTAAATATCGATTATGTACACACTTTAAAGTGAACATATTTTTACCAGGCAGTACTGTACCTATAGATTAAATTCTCTTAAAAACACGGATCTGATGTTAAAATTAGACCTTGTGTTCTTTTTTTACTTTTATAGCGTTTCAGTAAGAATGAACCGAATGAAGCAAGTTTACTTTCTCCTCTTGTCTCATGGTTCTTTTGCTGTTCACACCTGTAGTTTTTATAAGAAAATATCTTTCGATAGGTTAAAAAAGCTTCGATTAATTCAGTAATTGAACACACATACTGGCATTATCCTTTTTCATCATTCAGCATTCAACACGTTATATACATCCGCCGATTTTTAAAAAAACTTCATATTAACATACCAGCATACCGGGTATACTGAAATCCCATAGCATTGTACTCACAAACACAAATATTCATAAAATTAACAAATTCTCCTTATCGTGTTTTGCTTTTGCTCTGTTTAAACATTAATATTGCACGTTTTACACTTTCGAATTTTTTACGGTCGACAACATTGCAGCCTATTTCATGTTATATATACATGCGAATATATAGTTAAACACATTTGGGTGATCTTTTCTTTTTTTCTTCTTTCTATTTGTAGTTTAAAACAGATATCTTGTAGGACAGTTTTTGGAAAGGAAGTACAAGTCATTAAAAATCTTATAATATAAAATCTGCCCATATTCTCCTTTTTTTATTCTTAAGAAAGTATTCTTGATGATCAATTTCCTGTCCTTTGCAGGAAAACACACGATAAAGAAAGCTTTTCTGGGCCATTTTAGAAATAAATAGATTTCTACGTTATCAGAAACTTCGTTTTTAAGCCATAGAAGCCTTCTTTGCAGATGCTCCGAGTAGATACACTTTATTCACAAATATCACTGGTGTATTCACTCTTTGTTAGAAACTTCTACACATAGTCTTGATCCCGGGATGTTCCTCGTGCGCTGGATTTAAGTCGACAAAGCCTAATTTACTGTAAAACTCGTGAGACTCCTTGTCCGTATTTGACATTGTAGTATGTACACCGAACGAACCTGCAAAAGAATTCGTATCATATGACAGATCACTCCATAAATAGTAATTAAAAGACTATGCAAAAAGCTATTTACCATTTGCTCTTAAAGCGGCAAGAATACACGTAATTATTCTTTTAGGGACAGATTGATCCGTAACACTTGGTAACACAGCACATAACAGCTTTGACGGATGCTGTCTGCACAATTGTTCAGGTACATCCGCAACAAATGAGTGGAAATACTGTATGGCATCCTATAAATAAATTTCAAAGATTAATATACTATCAATTTTCAGATTTAATAATTAACAAGATAACGAATTTCAGACAGATACCTGAACATTCTGTGGTAATTCATTAATATTATCCTCCAATGGATATTTCATTCGTAACTCAGGAATCCAAGAAATAGATAACTTCTGATAATAAGATTTTACATTTAAGGCAGCCAGTGCATAACCTACTATTCCATTTTCATCTTCGACAACCATACATAGTTCTGGACTCAAAGTTATGTAACCACCTACCAACCTGACATTAAAAGTTCAATATTTGCAATTGTCTATTGTAACAGAGAAAAAATGCAATTTGTTATAAAGAAAATATATTCTTACCGATCTGCAACTGCAGATGAACCCACACAGCCACATATTTTATTGCACACATCATAAACTGCATCTTCATCACTTGCTAAGTAAGGTCTAATTGTATAGATTTTACTACTGGGCACTTCTGGTGCTTTATAAACAAATAAGTCATTACCACTATCCACTGGAATTAATCTCTATAAAAAGAAATTAATATTAATTTTCCTTTCCTCCACCCTCTTTCTCTTTTTTGATTACATATTTAACTTAAAAAAGATATAATCGATAAATATACCTGTAGATCAGCCGTAAGTCCACCGCGGAATACCCATGGTTCTTGTTCTCCACTCATAAAAGTTTCTTTCCAGCCATTCGAGAACCCTATCCCAAGATACAATACAGCCTTAATATAGTGGTAAAATACAAAACATTGTGAACGCGCGATTATGCAGTTTGTAAAATTTATAGAATGGTCTCCACTGCTCTGAACACTAATTTTGCTTAAAATTTGTAACATGCATAAGTAGATTTCGATCAATGGTACTTTATGTTTCTTCATCTCGGTCACACTACTGTATCCTTTGCATTATTTTATAGAATCGAGAGAATCGTATTTGCGAGATAAAGAAACCATTAACCGAAAACACAAAAACACAAAAACTACGGTGCACCATTTCGTTAATGTATAAAATCATACGTAACTTGATTACGTTTCAATTGATTGTTTATTCGTCTACCTACTGAACAACTTTCAAATAAAAAGGAGCATGAAATTCATAAGGTAATTTGGAAAAACGAGTCTCGTTACAGGGAGATTAACTTTCCATCCATAGAAGATTACATTTCTCTATTAATGTTGTACCAATTATGATTAAAATAAAGTGTAACAACAAAAGAATTAATGCTTAAAGAATGTTGCACCAAAGTTCGGGTAATGACAAATTCCTAGGATAATGGAAAGGAAAATGGGATTGGTGGAATGGTAATCCAGTTTGCCAAAATGCGCCTGAAATAAAACTCCTATTACTCCTGAAAAGAATACAGTTTCTGGAACTAAAAGAAATTAGTACAGGCAAGTTGGCAAAAGGAGGATGTACTACTGGTCATTCACAATTCATGAAAGATGCCTTCAATGAACATAATAAAAGCATAATATGCAGTGAACACTATTGATTTTTTGCAAATAATGTTAAAAAATTTGAAGAAATAAAAAAAAAGCACAGACGATACAACTTTTGTTGATTGTGTTTGACCAGTATAATTCTCAGGAAAAAGCTCTCAATATTTTATAACATTGTCTTAACTTCGCCAATCTTTTTGAAATTTTAGATGGACTTACTTCACATGCAAAAATTATTATTACAAAAGATTTATCGAAATGTTATCTTTAAAAATAAAAGTGAAGTTTACATTAATACAACTTTGAAGTATATTAGCAATATATATATACACGAATAAACTAAAATACAGTTACAAATATAAATGCTGTGAAATAAAATAAAAATCAAATAATGAGACACAAAACCGCTTTATATAAAATTTCAATAAATGTTTTGCAAGAATTTTTGCAAAATAGGAAAGTATGTCCATCGTGTACCAAACTACATCAAGTACTAGTAATATTTTGTTGAATATACATAGATTCTTCAAGGCATCAGAACGCTGCTTCTACGCGCAAATCTCTTGCTTATATTAATTATAATAATAATACTTTTACAAAGCTTCAAACTCGAATTGAAATTCTGTCATAATTTTCATTGGTTTGAAGCTTTGCTAGTCGCGCGCTTTTTGTTGGATTACTCAGACTGGTGAATCGCATACATGTGTAGCTTCCCTGGGTAAACGTTGTCATCGTCGACGGGAATCTGCCAAACGCTATCAACAAGACAAAAAACACAGAAACGCACGTTAGTCAGTGAATTGAAGCTGTACTGTTCCTGATACACTTATATTGTTGGCAGAAACTATTTACTGAAAGTTCATCTTTGTTCGCCGCATGGTAATAATCCAAATATATGTTACCATGTTGAAATATATAAATTGTGAACTTCAGATAAATAAATATAACAAATAGATTTCTGCCAAACATTATCTGTGAAAGAAAGTCAGCCAATATGTTAATAGCTGGCACAAGGTTATTTCAAATATGGTATTTGTTCAGGTCCACATAGATGCTGTTAAATAGTTTCCCAGAAATTGTTTGCTAAGAAAAATCCTTTTGCCGAATATTGCGCTAGAAAGTCACATCAACTCTCATTGTTTTCATGACTTGTCCTATCATGATAATATATAGCAAAACATATATAGTATTTTAATTATATTATCAGAAAAAGTTAATGAGGAAATGAGAAATGTTGTGACATTCTTTATTCGTTAATAGAACTATAAATAGGAAGCCGTTAGTCGACAAATAAGAAAATTACTTCGTAAGAAACTATATACAGTTAAAATTAAAACAATTTATTTCAATTAGCCTTAAATACAGAATAACTTATTAAGTTCGTGTTTCAGTTTTGTATAAGAATTAATGTTTGGTGCAATTGTATAATGCAATTCTATAGTGCAACTGTATTTTCAGGAAATATGAATGTATTAGGTAAGGAGAGTAAGTTTACTTTACATTTTTAATTTGTTCTGATTTCTCGATGACTTACGGCAACCCTGCTTGTTCGTTTACGCGCGCCATGGTACATTTGATTCTAAAGCGCAGAAACAAATGTACGGATGCAATTTCATAGATATGCGATCTATGAAATATTTTGATTCCAAGTATTACTGATGCATGTTTACATCCTGATTAATTAAAAAATAGTCAAATTATGGAAAACAATTTTCGAAAGAATTTAGTGAATTTTGTTTAATTGAGAGTTCTCTTTTGTCCAATTTTTTATATTGTATAAATATTTGTATATGAAAATTTTAAGTATATATAGCATTTATTGTATATACAGATTCGCAAAATAATATTTAATATTTATATATATATAATATATATAATATTAATATACGTAAGAATGTTACATTCACGAAATGATGTGGCTCTTAATTAAAAAGGTATCTATTTTTATTTTTTGGTAATTATATGTGCAAAAAATAAATCATTTTGTTTGTTTTAAAAATAGATTAACAAAACATCAATAATTCTTGAAATTAGTAACTAATGTTTTTTACGTGTTTTATGATTGTATAAATTATGTCATTTTACAAGGAAGTTATATACAATGTAACAAATTCACAAGTTTAAAAAAAAAATATTTTCCAGTTACATGTTTAGAGAAAAATGTTTAAGAAATAGTATATAAATGGCTTTTTTAATATATTAAAATGATATATAGTTCCAATTCCTACAGTATTATAAATCATTAGTTACAAAAATTATTGCCTAATTCCTAAAAAAACACATCTTTCTTGTAAAAAGACAAAATGAGTGAGTTAAGGAACGAATATAACATTACACTTACCAATACTCGAGACACTTTTGTTCTGAAATATAAGTATAGGTAATAAATTATAGTACCTTTGAGAAAAATTAATAACAGCACTCATTTGTAGCACAACAAATACTTATCGCGACATAATACGAAAACAAAAGAAAAAATAAAACATAATGAAATTTTGTGTTATGTAGTTTTTATAATTTTGTCATTGTACCAGCATACTACCATTTTGAATGAACTTTCTTCATTTATTTTAATATTACTCATATTTCTATACATTTATATTTAAAGGAATGAATATTGGCTAAATTAGGCAGTAATTTAAATAGAATTAAAAATATGAAATACTTTTGATATTACTTTCTACTTTATTTGGAGCATTTTCCTTAGATTCTTTCATCTCTTTTAAAGAAATATCGAAACATAACGACATACTGATGGTACTGTATTGAACTTTTTGTAAGAATATAATGTAACTTACCCAACCATTTTACGTAACTGTTTAAGAGAGACACGACTCCTCGCATGTCCCACACATACGAATACAGATCATACAGTAACTCACGATTATTACAATATGTAAGCCTCTGAAATAGTCTATTTACGGCATTGCACATATCGTTTAACTTAGCTGCTCGCGTGTGCCATTCTTCAATCTAAAATTGATTTAAAACAGTTATATATATATAGTTATATATTGTAATGTAATATATACATTATAACGTAATATATATATCGGAGATGTAGGGACATCGGGCCTTTCTTTTGGAAGATTTCCCAATACTTGGGCTCGGGGTGACATAACTGGTCGCCGAACGTAGCCACGGTCATGGGATGAACGAAATGTCTTACAGAGGAGGTACCAGTGTTAAGGGATACGCTGTATAAACAATCAAGTCTTGATCAGGAGCAATGCTGGTTTATGTGGAACTGCCTAGTTACGGCGCTTGGGAATTTGTTGATATTCCCGATCGATATGTATTTGATATATGTAACTGTATCTGTCTTTTATTTTGCAATCTCCTTGGAGAGTTTACTGTCATCATCTTGGAGTTAGTCTTAGAGAAACCCTGTGCTTGAGCGAACGTGTCAGTGTGCTATCAAAAATATATTAAAACGTACAAAAAGTTTCCCATTGACCGTGGATTCGTTACAGAACCCAAGAATATTGTCAAAAGCATTCGTTTACTTATTGTTTGTTATTCCAGTTAACCGTTAAACTAATTATTTATCAAACTTTGTAAAGAAATATTAATTTATGTAAATATAACCTTTATTGAACATCACGATGGCAAATACTAACGAAGAATCGTCTCGCGCTCGAAATCCAAACGACAACTCGACATATATATATATATATCTTAGTCATAATAAATTGATAGAAGAATTACATACATCAGATTCTGATACAGTTTCATCCTCTTTTGATTTTCTCATAACAACGTGAGCATTACTTTTCAACCAGTTAAACTCTTGTAGTAATTGAATGCCTTGACCACCGTGTTCAAATGGCAGATAGAAAAGATCGCATAATAGCGATAAATCTTCTTGCGTCAATCGCTTGTCGGCATCTATCGATTCTTGAGACTCTTGATATGCGTTATCACTGCTATCATGATTTTCACTGTCATTTTCAACGATCATCTGAGTACCATTTACAACAGGAGAGGTGCCATCCACTTCTACTTGCATACTGCCAGAGGCTTCACTACATGTCTATGAAACAAAATAAACAATTATATAAATTTCACAAGTTCCATAGCTAATGACATTTAAAGAAACTCACAGAAGTATTTTCTACCATAGCATCATCCTCTGTTTGAATCTTGGCTGCATGTGCTGGAGAATTATTAGGTGTTGTATTACAATCCATTGGTTCCATGGATGACAAAGTATTTGAACTTGGTACATTTTCCACACTAGTAGAAATTGATGGAATAATGGGTTCACTAACAACAGTCGTTTCAGATACCAAAGAATTCATGACGGGACCAGTGGCAGGTTGCACATAGCTATCAGTAGTTGTCACACTTGAGCAAACCTCTGCTAATGCTTGAAGATGATTGGAATTATTTACTGGCGTCGGTGTTGCAGGAACGGTAGTTGTAGTCGTCGTGGATGTGAGACTCATACATGTATTTACAGAGGGAATTATTGGAATTGGTACGGTTGGAGCGACACATGGCTGTGGCTTCGCTATGACACCCCATGCAGACCGTTTTTTGTTAAATTCTACTAACCAATCGGTAATAGCATTTTTCAAAGCATGCCGAGGATGATATATATTTGGAGACAATGTTAAAGGAACATCTTCACCAAGCACACCATCTTCTGTTTCAGTCTCTAATTTTATGTCAGCTGATACAGTGTCATCTAAAAAACACAAAGTAGAACAAAATAATGCAGACTTAATTTATTTTTTAATCAAAAGCAATTAGGTACTCACTCAAACTTAAATCCCTTTTCCCATCAACATTACATCTACTCCATTGAGCTAATGTATGAATTGCTATAAAATTTGCTCCATATTCACAATTAGGATTGGTTAAAACACCTCTGAGTTTAGGAATCAGGTCAGGTGATCTACCAGAATATGGTCCTAAGAATACTCGTTTCTGATCATAATCATTAGCATGTAAATTATCCCATATGACTGGTGGCCTCCTCAGAACTTCTGTAATCTCTTCAATGGACTCAACAGTTAGAAGTCTGGATATTACTTTAGGACCAGTCCACATTATATCAATTTCTTGAGCCAATTTACTACCAAGTGTGTTAAGATACTCTGAAGATGCTACATTTGGCATTGCCCGAGTTGCACAATATTGTGTTGGACACAATAAAAATCTAGGTTGGCCAAGATGTTGAAAAATATCATTTGTAACAGAAACCTATAAACAGATTATTTTAATTAATTATGAATAAGATATTTTATAATTATTATGCTGATTAAATCATTTAATACATACTTGTGCATGAGCAAAAGATTGAAATACTTCTTTATCTGCTTCACTCATTTCTGGCTCTATATCATCAAATAATAATGCAAATGCAGTACAGCCAAACTGGCTAACTTGCTCTAATTTTCTTTTTAATACACTAACTTCCTTTGCACTTGAATAAGTGATATCCAATCCTGGTGATAATGCATAATAAAATGTGATACCACATTCTCTTGCAGCTGTTATCAACCCTGTTAAATGTTCTGCTTCTTCTACCGTGTATAAGTCTCTCCAATATGCTCGATGCTTGTAATCATCTTTTGGAGCATATAAATACGAATCCATACCCCATTTTTTTAATCTGAAAATTAATGAAGGAAGCTTAGAATACTGTCTTTAACATGAACATGAATAAAAACTGATGTAAAATACTTGCTTTTGAAATAAATCTTTCCTTTGTTCTGTAGTCCAAGGTCGCCCATAAAAACCTGAAATATCAGATGGTATATTTTATGCAAACAATACGAGTTACTGTAATGAATAGCGCATTCCAATCATTCCCCCTCCTATGTGAAGCCATTGCGAACGATGACCAAATATGTATATTTCACGCCGTAGAAAAACCGTTTATGTACCTTCGACGACGCCGCAGATAAAATTGCCATTTTTCGTATTCAAATTTGCGGCCCCATTTGTCTCCGCCATTGCGGATCACAAGAGGCACGTTTGTTTAGTACAGGACTACAAAAATGGCTAAACAGTACTCCGGTACAAAATGCTATCGTTTCTTGAAAGAACGCAAACCGAAGCTGTTACAAATGCTATGTTGCTCACAACACGATTCTGTTGTGCGACCGTCACGACAGCATTACTCGTTTTCTTGATAAGAAAAAAAGCTCAGTTTGGAACAGTGCAATTCCAATGCAACAAAAACCCCGTCTCTAGTGTTTCTGACAGGCTGCACCCGCTGTACTGATCGATACTGATTTTTCGATCTATCGACTGTACGTAGAACGATTAACGTAAGGCTCTATTGGATAGTGGCGACATCTGAGATTCGAATCGAGGATACATTTTGGAATATAAGAGCGCTGTCATTCGGTATCGTTTTGTAAATTAGTCCAAGAATATACCAGTTTTGTTGCATATTTAAAGCTACAATTATTTTTAACTGTACCTGAATACATGTGATGAGAAAATGATCGATAACAATAAAATGTAACTACGTGTATATTTATTGGATGATAAAAACATTAGTGTCTATAAATAGCTTTAAACTAAGACTCAATTGTGATTTATAGCTGTGCATCATGATACATGTTTATTTTAAATCAAATATTTGCAAACGTATAGAGATTGAAAGTCGAAGTTACATATCTTTATTAATTAAGTTAACATTTTTTTGTACATATATATATATATATATATATATATATATATTTCTATAATATATATATATAATTTTATAAAAAAATATATATTTATAATATATATAATTATTTATAATTTATATATATATATAGATAGATAGAAAATTTGAACGAAAAAAAATAGACGAAAGTTCCGATGTGCACGAAAAGATGTCGTAACCGATACTCTACATGCGTTGTTACGATCGAATCGTTTCAAACGTCTGTATGATTTCAAAATTAATAAAGTCATGGATATCAGAATAGAATAAGCAATTTGGAAAATGAACTCTCATATATTATACATTCTTATTTTTACAATCAATCATATGTTTTCATTTTTATTAAATCAATTAATGTGAAAAAATAATTCACTATAACGTTATCTTCTTACTTCGCCATTTAAATTTTTCGTTTACTTTTTGATTGATGAAAATGTATATAAAAATACTAAAAGTATTATTCCTTGAGACATCTATGAACTTGTATAAAACTTGTATGTACAAAGTTTAAGTTTATACCAAAAATATTTAACACATGTTGTAAATGATGTACTCTAATCTTAACAAATTTTACATTGCAAAGACTACATCTATTCTCAGTAAATTATCATTCGATATAAAGTACAAATTCAACAGCATGAAATTCGTCCTGTATATATATATATATATATATATGTATATATATTCATGCTGGTTTTATCAGCGGCATCGATTAAACGTAGTCAATGTATATGTGATTTCGATATCGTATAACCTCAGTGTTAGTTCGTGCCGCAGGAAACGCCACATAAAGTACAGTCCTGCAATATTCCTTTACACACGCAATTAAATGTTCAACATATAGCCTCAAATGGAACATTACTAGTGAATTTTCATGAAAAGAATCGGAAGATACACTTTTACGTGTTACTATTTATGTAAATGATAAACTCAGTCACACACACAAAGGAACTTTATTTCTTTTATGAACAATTAAGTATTAATTAAGATAGAAGCTGCTCCGTAAAGTACATATTTCACGTTATCGAAAAATATAGAAATAAACTATGAGAATAAGAAGTAATTCAAGTTTATATTTCCTTTTTATTATTTCGACTTATATGCATATGTTTCTACATATATACGGAGAAATGGCACACACGTTGTTTAATGTTTTTCGAACTGTATCAAAACAACAAGACATATATGTACTTCGGCTAGAAACATACATTTACGTCTATTTCTTAGGATTACAAACAAAATGTATAATTTGCACGAATGGAGCTTTTACATTTTATTCTAAGTCTCCTTAAACGTGATATATATTCCACATAATAAAATCGAAGCGTACGTTCCAATGACGCCTTAACGAATTGTATCGTGAAAGGGTCGCATTTGAAATATTCGATTGGAATGTTCGCAGCATTTTGGCCATGAAAAAATGTCAGGTGGTACGGAACAGCATGCAATTCTGTCCGAAAAACGTAGGTTCGGCGGTTAACGCAAGCGCATAGTGTAGGAATCGAAGGGCCGACGAATCGCTTGGCAGAAATGCCACATGGAGGCGCGGCGGTCGTCCCTCTAAAGAGGGGTGTAGTTTTTTTTCGGATGATATGGAGGGGGTGTCGAAGGGGCGGGTATGGCCCGTGGTCGTAACGACGGAGCCGTATCAGTGTGAGGCCGGCTATCAGCCGCCTAACATCGAGGTCGGGGTTACGCTTGTATACGTAACACGGCTGCCGCAGGCACCCATACACACACTTGCGACACCCGTGCACGGATTCTCGCGGATTCTCTTGTCGTGGGCTAGGCGAGCAGAGGGATCTGCGAACTGTTCACGCGGGGAATCCTTTTTGGTCGTCGACGGGTGGGCAGCCTTTCTCCATGCAGTATGCGTCATAATCGATAAGGACAGGAGCGGGGCGCGTGTATAGGATCGTCTTAAAGGAAACGTCGCGCCCTTCGAGTATGTCGAAATGAATGAAAGTCGCGAGAGAAAGAAGAGCGAGAGAGAGAAAACGAAAGAGAGTGTACGTTTGGACGAGGTGAGTGCGAGCGTGTGAGGGAGAGAAAGGGAGACAGGAGCAAACGTAAGAGGAATCATAGGTGTCGAGGTTAAGAGATAACCGTGACTAAAGGGCAACGGGGTGGGGGGAGAAGGAAAGACAACGAGAAATTCGAGCGCGCGTGTGTCTCTAACAGTAAGAAAAAAAAGAAAGAAAAGAAATAAAGAAACAATTGAAGCAGCTCGACACATTCGACACCGTGGACATCGTGCTGTTCGATTCTTCGTAACGAGTCTCTTTTCGTTTGACAGTCGCAGAAAAGGATCAACGGTGCGCCACACGTCGAAACGAACAACCGGTCCTCGGAAGAGCGGAATGCGGACAACGTAGAGTGAACTGTAGACAGGACAATTTAGATAGACAAGCAGTCTAAAAGGGGAAGGGAGAGAAACAGAAAGAGAGAAAAGAAGCTGGTGATATCATCACGGGCAAGGAACGTAAACGGGTCACGCGAGCAGACCGTGTCATCGGTGTCTCGTGCTTCGAGGGGGAAGTATCGAGATATATTGGCGGTGAGTGCGGTATCGAGAGTAATTAAGCAGTCGCGGGATTACTCGGTAATAATGGCTGGTCGCGATTGAGCGAGAGAGACAGAAGAAGCGTGTGCGCGGCCACTAGTGTACACTGGCTACATCTATCCGAATAACGTGGACGACGAAGAAAGAAAGGCCAAAGGAGAAAAAATAGAGGAGGCAAGTGAGAACAGGTACTGATAGGCTTGGATAAAAGGAGAGGAGGAGGGGGGTTGATTGCCGGAAAAGCGGCGGGATCGCAATCGAAGAAAATCAGATGTCGTTAGGGGCCGTTGCTAGAACCCGGAACGGATATATCGTTAGAAACGGTGTGGCGATCGAATAAACGAGGCGAGCATCAAGAACGAAGTGACAGCTTGTCGCGGTGGTCGTTGTCGTCAGTCGAACGTCGATTCCCTTCCCGCTTCCTACTTGGGGCAGAAGAGTCGATGGGATTGCGAGGAACACGACTGGATCGAGTCGAAGCGTGCCAGCGAGGAACGGAGGAGTACGACTCGAAGCGGGCAGATGATTTTCGATCGATTGACGGTCGCACAGCATCGAGACTATCGCGCCACCGAGTCTTGTTACGTGTGTAGGTTGCCATGCCGTCGAACTGCCGCCGGAGATGCGCACCGACGTTCAGTGATGATGATACTTAGCTGAGATGTGTCATTTCTGACAGGATCGACAGGAGAGAACAACCGTCGCCACATCTGCTTCTTCTAAACGATGCTTGGATACATCGTCGACGGAAGGAGACGAAACGCACGGTGATCAGTAATAACGAGAAGGAGGAAGAAATAAAGAAAATTGAGAGTAATAGGGGGGAGACGAAGAAAGAAATAGAGAACGTGAGGTGGATCGAAGAAGAAAAGGAAAGCGAATATAGCAGATCGGTGGAGAAAACGAGAGGATGGCACCTCGATGCTCGTACGTGGCCAAGCCGAATATGAAGAATCGCTTTGTAGCAAAGAAACGACGGATGCAGCAAGAACGAAACAAGGCGAGGAAGTACGCGACTGCGATAACTCGTTTTTCGCAACTCGTAGCTGTATCTCGATTCTGAGAGGCTCCCCGTCGACGTCGTTTTTATGTGGCCTCCTCGTCAGAGTGACGACGAGCGAGAGGATTCGGCACATTGCCCGTCGGCTGCACGTGCGCATTGATGGTCGATAGTGAAACTCCTTTCAGAGGCAGATAGACGCGGAATAATCCTGTGCTTTCTCTCGTGTCGAGTTTTCGTGTCGAACAGGTGAGAGACGGCCCGCACACACACGGCTGGCGAACGAATCACGCGCATTCCGTCCTAGAACGAATATTAATAAATATAGAAAAGGAAAAGGAAGAAAAAAAGAGAAAGCAAAATAAAAGAACTGAAGAGAACGGCGTGTATGTGGAGCCCTTCGAGAACGAGAATCGTTCAACGACTAACCATCGTATCTCAAGGAGAATAATCGGTGACTAGTCGTACCAATCGTGTGCAGCGTGTTGAGAATGATAAAGAAAGAATAAGAGAAAGATAGAAGGGCATGCTCGGTATACGAGACGGTGTGATTTCGTTTCTGAGAGAACAACGGCAACAGCAGCTGCACATGCTACGGTGATCCGTATCAATTCGCGACTGTGATTTCTAAACTTAAGGTTATAAACAAATATTAAAGAGAAAAAGACGAAGAAAAAAGAGAGACGGGGAAATAAGAAGCGGAGGAAGTATATAAATTATTAAACACAAGCAAGATAGAAAAATATAAAAAATCGTCCATTGTGATACTAAGATATATTAAACGAGAATTAGGTGAACACGTGCGCTCAAGGAGATGGGTGTGAATGAAAGGGGGCGCGACACAGTGTGCCAGGCTGAAATGCGAGTGTAATTAATGGAAACGATGGTCGATCGCGGGGCATGCGTCGGATCTACAAACTGTGATACACCGATAACCACACCGAGGAAAGCCTGATGTTCGATCACTGACGTCGAATCGCGTGTACCGACCTATCCAGAAACAAAGTGGAATGAATCGCCGGTTTCGAGTCGCGTTCTCAGCCACCTCGTGATTCTTTCGCAGGTGCGTAGTATATTTTTCATCCGCTCCTTACCATTATCCTTATTATTATCATAGCTATCATCAATTTTTATTTTTATTCTATATCTTGTATGTACGATAAATACATTGCTGGTCTTTATCACGTAGAATATAAGATCCAAATTAAGATAAGCTACTCTAAAATTCCAGCTCTTGTGGGTCTTCCACGATTCACTGATTCTAATATTGGGTTAATGTTCCAATGATTAATTACGTGTGAGTTCAAAGACAATTTATATGTCAATTGCAAGACCGTCGAGCCCTTCTTTTTTTCTTTTCGGTAACGATTTCATTTGACACAGTTTTCAGTTGGCCTTACTATTTGGAACCACGCAAATAGACACGGATCGTACGTTAAACAGAAGGAAACCAAAGCATCGCACAGTTTTTTCGTGTGTTGGAAGATAATTAAAATTAGGTAGAGATCCGAAAAGAATCGTTGAGCGAAGAGCAGGAAGACGGCGTGAAAATTAATTGGCTACCGCCTCTGCGTTTAAAGTTCTGTTTTATTTTTCTGTTTTGTTTTTCGACGAGTGATACAGAAAAGCCTTCTCGCGTTTTGGATTCGTGAATCGCGTTTATTATTCCCTTCGTTCCTGGCTAGAATCAACGAAAATAGGATAAGCACTTGGTATATAATGTTAGACGAAGGCGAATCGTTCCTTGAAGTATTATCTTTTTTCTTTTTGTTATGCGAATGCTTTGTGCTCGAACGGCCTTGACTTTGTTTCCGTGTTATCATTGCAAATGAGCCACGCAACTCGAAAATGGTCAGTGGGCCACGAAACGCGAATCAACACGGTGCTCGTACAGTAATACGTTGTGATCAACGATAAAAATCACGTGTATACGTTAAGTGTTGTGTGGAAATCACGCGAAATTCGTGCTGCACGAGATTGAGCAAAATAGTCGTGCTTCTTTAGAAAAAGAAAAAGAACTGACTTGAACTACTCGGTTTAATCGTATACATGCATGTAACATCGTTAACTCATTCAAATTCATTCTTATTCTATCGTGAATCCCAGAGCTCTTTTGCCCCATTGAATTAATATTTTTGATGAAAATTTTATGTAACAAGTTACAAATTACCAGTATCGATAGCAAACTACACACGATAAGTTTATTTTCATGATTTATTTATTTTAATAAATAATTTAAAATGGAAATAATTAGGTCCAAATCAACGTACTTTTGTGAAAGACTAATAGTATCTATGATTAGCGGAATATTGTAAATACATTATAACGTTCAGTATCTTTGAAATGCTTAACACGCTATCAGAAACATGTATTTAATTCTAAAATCAAAGAAATAATGCTGGGATTCAATTGCTTTTCTTAGACAACCGATACAAACTTGACATTAAAATAAAGAAAATTTTGCAAATAAATTTTATAAAATACAAGTGAAAGAAAAGAAATCTCTTACCTGCATTTTGTTACTTATTAATTGATTAATATTATTAAATTAAGTAATTTATTGTGTTGTATTAGTAAATTAAGTAATTTATTGTGCAATAGACAGACCTCTTATTGAGAAGAGGTGCAAAATCTGTTCAGCTTCAACTACAGAAATTTCAAAAACAACATTTTGATTATTGTGAATTTATTTTGCATGTAATGGTTGTTACCGCACAAGATTTAGTGAATGTAAAATTTACTCAACTATCAACAAGCAAATTATTTCTTGTGTAAATATGAGTGGAGAATGTGGAATAGAGTTTTTTCGTAGCAGATTATGAGAGAAATCGATTTTAAAAATTCGTCGAGTACGCGTGCACTTGGCCAAGAACAGGTTGGGCGAAATGGAACAGCAGTTCGACGCGGCATCGTTCTGCTTGATTTTTGTTTGCGCGATTAATAAAATAGTATATGCTATGAATAAATGAGGCTGTTTTTCTTAATGAAAAATTATAATATTATAATGAAAATTTTATCAAATTAAAATCATCTATTTATAAAAATTAAATTAAAAATATTATAATAAAATTATTGTCATTTAGAACATTTTTAATTTTTGATTTATTTTGTGATTAATTTATGTACATATACATTTTTAAAAATTGATAATTAAAAAAATAAATACTTCATCCAAAATGTAAATTACTTATATTTGTATAGAATTATGGTACTATTCTTTGAGATATGGTCAAGTGCACATGTATTTAGAGAAACTTCAAAATCAGTTTCTCCATTTTCACTAATGAACTTTCGTGTCGATTTTCGTTAATCAAAGTTACGACGGCTTATTAACATTTCCTACGACTCCCTCATTTCCTATTACGTTCATTCGCACGCGCGTGCGTCTCAATTCAGAAAAGATCTTTCCACTCCAATGGATTCCAAATTTCGCATCAGATTCGTACACGAAAACTAAATCTCTCCTGCAATTCCCTGATTTCGTATTAGGTTCGTCTGCACTTTCTTCGCTTAATAGCTTCCAGATTCGCGTTCAAGTTCTATGCTATTTTCCAACCTTCTAGAACCTCCTCGATTTCGCATCGAGTTCGCTTGCACTGTCTTCCCCAGTGACTCCCCGACTTCGCGCCTGGTTCGTTGCGCTTTTTCCTAAGGCCATTTTCATCCGCAAGTGACTCCATTTTAGAAGTTCCCTGATTACGCATCAGGTTTGCTTTCGCAAACAATATTCCTGCCGGTTCTTCGTCTTCGCGTGGGGTTCGTCCGCATACCTATTAACACACTCTAAACATATTTCCATAAAATATCCTCGCCGTTTCTTCGCGCTACTCGGAAGTCTACTTGTAACATATGATGAGCAGCTTAATATCTTTATTAGCTACTGAATTTTTTCCAACTTTTAAGTTAATGTAATAATTGTTCTGAGATTTTTCAATTTATATACACATACATATTTCGAATTATAAACACATATGTACATTTGAATAAAAACTCCTTACAAAATCGTCAAAACCAATCCAACTAAACCTTCTGTCTCTTTTTCAGTCAGTTCAACCGCGTAACATCGCAACATTACAAGAAGCAGAGGGCTCAAGATCAAAAGCACCACACAAGCAACCAGAAGCTTCCTATTAGCATACTGAACGGCGTTGATGCAAAGCAAAGTGACGTTGATCCTACGAGAGGCCTAGGTGAGAGGCAGTGATCAGGCCGTTAAGGAGCCGCGTAGTGCAGGTGAAGCTAGGCGCGAAGAGAGGAGAGAAAGCTTTAGAACAGCGTCGCCGGAGCAGTCACCAGGCATCGTGTACCACCCCCTGGCCACGGGGGGTGGGACAGAAAGACCGTCAGCGTGGGTGCCGGTGCTGCAGGGGCGCGCCTGGCCCGTCGGCTCGCCCGCAGATTAGCACGCCGACTAGCGGCTAGCTCGGGCCCGTTTCGGCGTACCGGCCTGGCGACCTCGGGGGGCCTCACGTCGGCGGCGGTGGCCGTGGCGGCCACGGGGGAGCAATCCGCTCCCCCAGCAGCTGCGCCACGCCATACCACGCCGAACGGAAGCACCAACGGATCGACCTCGAGCTCCAATCGCAAGAACAGAGCCATGTCCGTGAGAAGCCTGCACCGACGCGTCTCTCACCCGTAAGTCACTTAATTCCATTGTTCACCTTAGTTTTGCTGATTAAGTTGGATGACACGCGACTGACACGCGAATGGGATCGAGATTGCTAGAGATAGAGAAAGTAAACAGGCTAAGCTCAGAGGAATTCTGTAGAATAGATTCTATATGCTATTTGAATACTCAAATGTGTATGTGTTGCGATTCTTAAGTTTAACGAAACAATCAATATCGATATGTATAAACTTTTGTTTCAATTTTGTGCTATAATTTTTTTTTAAATATTGTAACTCTTTTCACTTACTGAAACAAGAATGAGATTGAGATATAAAAATTCGAGAATAATAACAGAGTTAAATCCAAGAAACACTTGTATACACTTATACACATTTGTATGATATTTGGATATTCGAATATCCTACCGAACCATTCTGCCAAATTTCGTAGAAATACCTGGAAAAAGCAACAATAAAATCGTTTTGCGAAATTGGTCGCGCTGTCGTTAGATTCTTATTCGATATAAAAATAGATATAGGAATTTTCTACCGTTTGGATTTGGGAACAGAAATCTGTTGACAGCTTGGATTGATCGATTCGGTAAAGCAATTGTCTGGTAAAGATCCGGATTCGAATAATAGTCCAATAATCCGGTTGGATGGTCTTTTTTTCTTTATGAATTGAACATAGGGAAAAATGGCAGAGGAGAGATTTGAATGGTTCAACTTGGTCTAATTTCCTGTACCCGAACTTTCCCGCAACTAAGATTCCGCAGGCTTCCGCAAGTCAAATGTTTTTGCATTTAAGGTTTCCTTGTAAATTGTTTTCTCGCGAAAAATTCTTTTATCGTTTCTCCAATATTAAAATCGTATTTATTATTCTAGTTCCAAATTTTTTCTCGGCTAATTAAAATTATAAGTTCTTTATAAGTAATTAACGATTTAAAATAATTTGTTTAAATTTTATTGCGTAAAATATTCTGCATCTCGTTGAAAGGAGGATCTTACGAAATTTACACGACTGGTTTATTTCCCTCACTGTCAATACTAAGCCTATGCTAAGTAGTATAGATCAACCATATTTCCTCTTTTACACGATTCTTCGCTATTACTACTAATTTTTAATTTTTAAAATACCAAGAAACAAATTCCAGATTGATTCAACATTAAAAAGAATATGTATATGAATTTAGTGATAATTCTATATAAAATTCTTGAATTACTTTATTATTTATATAATTTAAGGAGTTTCAAACTTTCACCGTCTGTTTAACCAGAGATAAAAACGAATCTACGTGAAACTAGAAATTGCCCAAGCAGAATTAAAAAGGATCCTTCTCCAAGAACTCTGAGCTTAACGAATATCAAACACTCTTTGTAGAGCCAACATTCTTAACACCCCAGCATCTCCGTCGCATTGTACGCGGCGTAATTAGAAACGAGACTGAAGCTTCTCCATTCACGTAAATTTCATTCTATCCAGAGTCGACGTTATTACGCATCTTTCTAGTCGTATGCATTGCTATTTACTGGTTATAATACGTTTCTCGATCCCATCCGTGGAGCGCCTAGAGTGTATATAGCAGCAACGCTTCAATCCTTTGACGCTCGCGAAACTGACGATTACTCGAAGCTAAAAACCGATAACTGGAAGGCGGAACTTGCATTCGTAGTTTAATTCTGGCAGAACCAAGCCTGTTTCCCGAGGCGTGCTCTTGCCTGTCTGCTTCATCTATCTTCCACGAATTTTGCTTCAGAATGACGCGTTTATAAATATAACTATCGATCTACGTTTATTCTAGTCACTGGCAGTAAAAATATTATGTCGGAGAGACATAATGCTGGGTTTTTTTTTCGAGCGGGCGCATCGAGCAAAATCGTCACGGCCCGTAATCGGCACGCCTCGAAAAATTGAGCGCGTTTCTTTAGTCAGAGAAAAAAGAAGGGAAAAAGAGGCGAACTTCCGCTTAAATCGGGAACGATCGATCCGACGGCGCCCGATTCCGAGGATCTTCCCCACCGATTTTCGCTCGCATGAATGAGATTCGTTTCGCTCGGAAACGGATGACTCACAGGCCCTAATAATCGCCTCCTACGAGTCTTTCACGCGAGTTTTATCCCCGTTGTTGTGAGACTGCAAGTTAAGAAACTTTTTCTTTTTCTTAGTGCATTCTTTTTTATACATTTTTGCTCGCGCGTTAATAATGTATTATGTAGAAGGAAAATGAAATCATACAACTACATAATTTTTATATCTCTTGCGTAAAAGTAAGTTTGAGATACCGAATACATTTTTTTTTTACTGGGGAGATTTGGTTTTGTGTCAGTGGTATTTTATCGAGGAGTTTATCACGTTGGAGATTATTTACTCTTAGATTTTGAGGCCTTAAGTAAATGGAGGGAGAAACTGTTACTGTCTGTGCTGAACGATTTAATTCTCCTTAAGTTGTGCACCTACCCTTCTTGTCGTGAAAAAATTTGTCCTTAACGACAATCCTTATGTACATATAAATGATTAGAATAGCATTATCAAAATTATTAATTATAGTTATAATTAAAATAGTCCATGCGAAAATTTCCAACTTCAGTCATAAAAAATGATCTTGTCTAAGAAAGAACTTTCCAGTTGTGCTATAATTTCTTATACCATTTTACTACAACACAAAATAGTATTCTACTACAACTGAATTTCAACTGAACAATTATCGCAACTACGACTTCTTCCATTCTTTCTACTAGTATTTTTAGTTTTGTCAGGTAGTACTTGCTTTCTTCTGGAATCTACGATATTATTATTAACTGGTATCAAATACTTCATCATTTACTGCATTAAAATAGTCTCCGATAAATCCAGAAATCTATAAATTATGCACGGTAAACCTTCAAGCGAAACCAGAATAACTCGAAGAATTAAAAATTAAATATTCCTCTCCGCGGTCGTTCACCGTTTCGTTTGAGATCCCGTTCACGGTGTGGTTTCTCTCGTATTTCCCCAGTTTCCGGTGGCCTGTACATCGCCATAGATCTCTAGGGAGTGATATACGCACTGCTCAGAGGCCGTCTAAAAAAAGCTCACGGCGCGAAAATAGGCTCGCAAATGCGGCGCGCGTTTATCAGCGCGGCAAGGCAAGTGCGCCGCCCCTCGTGCGTCAACAAAGTTAGTCGCGTGTTAGCCTTTGAACAAGACAAAACAAACTGATGCACTGCTCAAAACAATTAGGGGAAACTATCTGCGCGGTGTATCGCCGCTCTCCTGAAAGAAGTATTGTTCAACCTGGCTACAATGCGGGAATTAATTGATGCGCACCCTGTTTCTCTAGAATCTAGGTGACAGTCAGTTTCCTCCAAATCGACTGTGACCGGCTGATAGTTTCGGCCTGGAATATATACAGACATTGTTCCACGATATCTGTTTTTCACTTCACGTTTTGGGGAAGAAGTGGATTTCTTTTTTCAAATTGATTGCACTTTGTCGCAGGTCATTTCGAAGGTTGCTGTGTATAAACTTTATTACGAAAATCATATACAGAGAAATAAGTTTAGCCATTTTTACTAACTTCCTCAGATTCGTTGCCATCAAATCTTTGATATCTAGTATGAAACATTCGGTAGGGTTTGAATTGAAGAATGTAACCGCTACAGTCTTTAGTGCCTCGCTATCGCTGAATCTTTTTCAACGTAAAAAATTATTTAAACTTCTTAATAGGTAATAACTGGAAGATACAACATCAGGAGGTGTAGTGATACTTCCTGTAATAATTTGTTCCAATCAGAAGTGAGAAAGGAAATAGTATTATATGGGAAGAAGAATAGAATAAATGAATCGATTAAAATTTAGAAACTCGAACGTCCGATGACTTAAAAATTTAAGCAATATAGAATTTTATATATTTTCTCTTTTATACTATATCACTTAAAAAAAAATAAACTAAGAGGTTCTTTACTTTTCCCTTCTTTCTCAAAACATTCCATGACTGTCTACCTTACTTATTTCGAATAATGTACTCCTAACAATCATTATCTTCTATTGTCACATCAAGTATCGTATCTGATAGCTATACCACAAACTACCATATAAATCTAAGAAAAACTGGAAGAATGTTTGATACCGATCAAACCTAGCTTGTGAGTCGCCATTAACCATTATCTAAAGTCAATTACCGCGAGCTTATAGGACGTGACTCGGCGCAACGGGCATGGGATAATGACTAACAGGTTGCCCGGTGGCGTGGAGTCGAACATTGCAGCGTGAACGGCCGCTTTTAACGACGTCGATTAATTCTCGCGATAAAACGTCGAAACGTTTCTGTTCAACGTGCCATACGGATTGATCGTTGAAAATGGAGCAGGCCGCTTAGATTCGTTCTCTGCTAGTAGCCAACAGCTTCAGGCTTCGGGAGAAATCCTGGCCCGATCGAAACGCGTTTTCCTTTTTCTTTTTTTTGTCATTTTTGTGAAAGCGACACGGTTACGTAATATCTGGTTGAAAAAGGCGACGAAATTTCGCTACTAGTCCGCTTGTTCCCTTTTTCCTCCGTATCCTTCCAATCGCCGCTAGATCCTCTATCCAGTTGAAAACGTCGCTGAAGAACGAAATTGTTGCCGCAGGCTGGATTCACACTTGGCCGTGTCATCGCGAACGCTTTGTTCTACGGCTGATACGCTTTATCGGGCCTATGCAAATATTCTTGCGTTAAATGGCGCGTTAAATCCGCGTTGAGCTGCTCCATTAACGTCGGTAAACTTCTGAACCACATTTTCCTTGCGAAAAATTGCCAAGCCAGATTGCACGTGCTCCTGCTCGATCAGATGCAGATCATTTTCACGTGGTTTTGATGTGGATGCTAAGGTTTAACGATTTTTCTGTAAGTTGGAGCAATCATTTGAGCGAAACATAGAGAGTAAAGATTAAATGAAACGAAATACTTAATAAATTGAGTGATGCATCGTTTAAAATAATTGTGTATATATTTCCAAGAGGATCGGTCGTTTGTGAAGCTTGGTGCAATGTTACGCGTTGTTTGCTTCGTCTTATAATTACTTGGAATAATTTTCTGCCACGTTAAGAGCTCGACGGATTAACGACAACGCGATAGTTAAGCGAAAGCTAAATGAAAGGCAAGGATTAGGATTGTATTGATTGTATTGATCATTCAAATTAAAAGCCGACTGCGAAAAAACGCGTTTCTTGCGCTATTAAATTCCATGTTCATCGTCGTTCGCTCCAACATCGCGTGATTCCGATGTTTTATTCTCTTTTTCTCCTACTTAATATTATATAAAAATGTGGGGAGAAATACAAAATCTAAAGAAAGAAAAAACGAATAGTAACAAAGTAACGAGGTTTTAAGTGTCTGTTTATTCGCGTCGTTCGAGTGCGTTTCCACTTGAAATCTTTTTCTCGTTTCCGTACCGGTCGTCCCGCGCAATAACTCGCGAAATGATTACGCGGCGGGTGTGTGCTCGTCGAATTTGCATAATCCGTGCGTGATTTACATAATGTCAATATATATACATCGGTGATTAATTTATGTCGCTCCTGGAATGGGTGGACGAACCGAGAGTTGTAAAATTCGTGTCCCTGTGCTTGGCGTTGACAAATCGTGTTTCTCTTCGTTAAATGTTCCATTTTGCGGGATGTACCTGATCTTGTTATAAGTTCTGTTAAAAATACATTGGATGAAAGAAGAGAAAGAAAAGAAACGAAACGTTATGCATAATCGGTATCTGTATTTACAGATACAGAGATAAATTCTGTATGTCAGAATTGATCGGCATTTATATTTATAGTAAGACAAAAATTCGATGGTGTTATTAGAAAGGGTGACCATTCTTTGCTTCGAAATGAAGCTACAAAACGATGTGACCAATCAACCATTTTGAGCAAGCACGATTTCTAGAGATATTTGATTCTTTACCTGTTTTTATCAAATATTTTTCTAAACTATTTCAATTCCTATGAAAAGTTTCATATATTACATTCATTGACTCTGTTTTTTATTTCATAAGAGTTCGTTATAATATTTTACATCTCTTCATTGCTTTAACAAATAAAATTCCACTTTGTAAAATTATTTTGCTTTCTCGCACCATTTACCTTCAAAACTTTTTACATATGCACTAAATAGAATATAGTTGGTGCAAATGTATCTAATGAATTTTTAAAATCACTTTTGCCATAAACGAAGTTTCATATGCGAAAACTTCGTTCCGCATTGTCGACGTATTTCTTAATGAAGAATAATTTGTTTCCTAGTTGAACCGTAATTACAGAGACATCCTGTATACTTTAACAGAATTTATATCAAAATAAAATAACATCGTTACAGAGTTTTGAAGAAACTGATTGTCATGTAGAGATTTTTATATCGAGGCCTATGATTGTCTTCTATATTTCTTCCACTATTACATTTCATTCGATGTTTCTTAGAGAAGAGAAGGAATAGAAGATGAAAATACAAATAGCACGGAGAGGGAAATCGAATGATCGATTCAGGGCGGAACGGTTTTAAGAATAGATAGCTATTTTGGAGTCACCTTGTATGGCTAAATTGAATTGTCAGTCTCGTCTTGAGATTTCTGTGAGTGTCCTGAGTCCGATTCCCCAATTATCGGCGGCCACGCGGTTCTTTTTGAACGGAGTCCTTGTCAGAGATATTTGATACTTATCAGTTGAAATCGTTTAAAGGGGCGCTTTTAATAAATAAAATTGTTGCTCTGCTCTGAAAACTTCTGTAGATGTGAATTTTCTCAGATGAGAGAAGGTGATAATTAATTGATCTTCGAACGTTACTGTTCTTAAATCACAGCGGAACCTCGATTATCGGAGCAACGATTAATGGAAAATTTGACGAATAGCAAGAAAGATCGGAAAACGCAACTGGAGATACAAAGACAATGAAATTTTCATTCAAAATTTGTGTTCATATTTAACATTGATACATATCTAATATTAGGTGCAATTAATTCCGATAATTTGCCTGATTAAGATATTTTATACATTTTAAAACGTGACATATTTCTTGAATATTCAGTATTGTTTCGCGAACATTTTATTTTATAGGACAGTAATATAAATTTAGATATAAATAATACATATCTCACGCGTGATATATTTCTACTTATATCTTCGCCATTGTATGTTCATTAAACATTTTGCTCTCTCAAGGATTAAGTACTATAAGCTCACAGAATATCAGATCCTTTTTCAGGACACCCTATATATCAATGTTTTGCTTTCGACATAGCGCTGAAACAGCAAATGGCTAACGTTGACGCATATCATTGCTGTAAACTTGATACTGTATGAATAAAATTATCATGTTTTGTGCTTGTTAAATTCCTCTTAATGTTTTCTACAATGGACAGAAAAAATATTATGTTCTTCACAATGGAACTAACTGAACATGCAGATGCTTTTTATAAAACTGATATCGAGTCCTGTTTGGATATATAGAAATGCAACATTATATGTACATATATATATTTGTTTCCTTTATATTATTTCCATTAATACTACCAACATTCAGAATATTTTAGATTACAGATCGATATCTTTAACGTTATAAATCTTAAAGTGTTCTTTAGTTTATCATTAAAAAAAAGTATCTTCAAAGTATTTGTTTCTAAAGTATAATTTAATCTGTTCAACGCATCGATAGATTTTTTGAGCGGTCACTTTCTTTAAAGGAAAATTTCTTGAATCGCCAATCTTTAATTTTTGCCAAGAACAAAATTGCTTTTGTAGATTTAATAATCTCATTTCGTAAATTCAAGGAAATAGACATTTCTTTTGTGAAAAAGAAAAATTATTCTCGTTGTAAATAATTGTTCTTTATAGACACAATGTTTGCATCGTAAATTGTTAAAATTAGGTAGGATATCTTATATTGATCAAACCGAAAAGAATCACAAGGCAAAGGGGCTAACCGTGTCATAAATTTCAAGAACTCCATTCAACCTGAAATTCTACAGTTGCCGTTTTTACTGGAAAAAAATAGTTCGCTCGATAAATTCAGCTACTGCATTGAAATTTCCACGAAGGTCTTGAAATTCAATTCCTATATCGTCGAGTTCCTCGCACTCCGCACGAAGAAAACGATCTAAAGGTTGGTTTCATTAAGAAAAACCTTTCGAATGGGGATATTTTTTGTTGAACGAAACACGTCGACCTAGGTAAATCGATTTTTCCGAGATGCATGCGGTCACATTTCGCGATTATCGAAGTGTAGTTCGTGCGTGTAGACGAACGCTTTAAAATTCCCCGGCATGAAATTCGATTTTTCTCGCCGGTTTTCATTAAAAAGGAACGCGAGGCTATCGTTTAGAAAAAAATTAAAGGAAAAAGCAAAATACACAACTCGTAACCGCGCAATGGGAAGGTTAAGAAACAAAGGGAGCAGTCACGTTTCGTTTCGTTTCGTTTTTCGCTCGCAGCCAAGCGAAAGGGTGAAAAATGGAAATACCAAGAGCCACAGAAATCCCGAACACTGGGTTCATCCGTGCTTAAGTTTCTCTATCTTGTGTGAGTTAATCTCCACATCATGCTACGCCTCGTTTTCTCCTATTTCAATGCAAACGTAGTATTGAATTTGCGAAAAATTATGTGCAACGTTATATAGGTGCGCCAGAGCCTACGATAAAGAATTTAGGATCTTTGTGAATATCTATGATAAACGATGTTGAACTTGTAAGCGATCCTACGTCTTATTACAGTGAATGTAAATGTGAATGTGAATGTGAATGTGCACACTTTCTGATCGACCTATGCATATATTAGGTGGAGTAATAAATTCGTTCGTACCTTTTTAAAAGAGCATTAAGGATCGTTATATAACACATATTATTTTGTCTTATCATTTATGGATTAAGTAATTTATTTAACATATCATTTCAAAATGTTACTCCTTTCAATAACAAATTTTGATGTACATGTATTTCAATATTCTTTAAATTATTTAGTGATCGTTCGTAGCAAAAATGTTCAGATTGAAATAATTTATTCCAATATTAGTAGTCTAGTAAATATCCCAATAATTTCAAATATTCTAAATCTGAACGTAACTGTAATAATCTTTGCTGCAGCTAATATAATTATAACGTTTCGCAAAATATAATATGAAAAGCAAATAATGGAACAAAACAAATCTTGCCAAACTTTTTTAATTTTTTAGATAACACTGCATTTTAAAATTCAGATATCATGTTCATAATATGACGAAATCGCAACCACGAAAGCAATATACAACATTAATAGCTAGTTTCAACAAACGCATACCTCCAATGCAAAATTACCAAATCGATACTTTGATTATTCAAAGTTACTCATTACGATATACATATAGTTGATGAAACAAATCTCTTCCTGCTTTATATCTATTCATAATAGGTAGAGATACGGATTTGCATAAACATTCACAATCTAATTATAAATGACAAAATTATTACACATTCTACTTTCCGTAATTTAACAATTTAATTATGTAATGTGTTAAAAATAAGCAAGCATCCGGATACTTTTAACCAGGGGAGCATTTAAAAAGAAGAAGAAGATAAAAAGTCACGTCACGGTTTCCTAATTTCGCTCTGAAATTCATTTCCACCACGCCCGTTCACAGCTTTCGGTGTCTCATTAGGATCGATCGGAATCGTTCGAAAATAAATTACACACAAACATACAGCCACGTATGCAGAGAGGCAGCGGTGGTGTGAGATGAACGTTAAACGGTCGTCGGTCGGAGGCCCATGGTAAATTCCATAAATACACGTCACTGGCGAGGAAAACGTTATTGCAGCACCCATACTATTCGTTCTCTCTCTCTCCCTCTCTCTCTCTCTCTTTCTCACATTCTCTCTTTAACTTTCTCTCGGTATTTCCTTAGCTTGCTCTCTATCGTCTAATAACATTTGCATACATGCCAATAAAGAGATAGGTTCGGCGACGTTAGAGGGTGGTAAGTGGTGGTTGCGTTTCGGAATCTAAGATAACAAGATAGAAACAGCGGAGGTGTATAGTAGGCGTTACAGAGTCGACCAGGGAGCAATCAATAACTGACCCATATTGTACTCCTCGTTCTACTCTCTCTTCTATCTTCACTCCGCATCCTTCTCCTCTCTCTTCGTTCCTTCTTTGCACCCCCTGCTACAACGCATTCGTTCCCTCACTCTGTCTTTCTTTCTCCATGTCCCTCCGTTATCTCTCTCTTATCCCTTCCCCTACGATTCCTACGTCTCCTGCTCTCTCCAAGAATCCCGTTCCCGTATGTTCACAATGTTTCTTTTCTTTTCTGTTGATTCTCCTTCTCCTTTGTCGCGAAAATTCGTCACTAGCTACTTGCGTTCCCTTCGACATTTTTCGCGCACAGACAGAAAATATTTCGTGTCACAGACTGGGTTGTGGCTAATTGGCGGATAGTTTTGGTTCCAGGAAAAATTTCACCTTGAATGTTTGCCATCCGACGTTTTTAGGCCGCTGGAATTCCAAATTCGATGTGTTTAACACATCGTGAATTGTGTTTTCGGTCGTGTATCGAATTTGGAAATAGGTGACAGGATTGCAGGGAAATTGATAGCTTCGAATGCGTTGAAATTGTCTCTTGTCCAGCGTGGATTTTTGTGTAAAAGGATATAAAAGTGGAATTATTGTAACCGCGTTTATTACACGGCATTTTCATTATCAAATGTTTCAAATTCGTAAAAATTGTTCCTTTTCCTTTTAGAATTTTGTGTAAGAAATATAAAAGTGGCATTCTTGTAACTATGGTCGTTGTGGTAAGTTTCAATTACAAAATATTTTCGTCCTCATGTTTCTCGATTTTAGAACTGATCTCCTGAGACTTCGGTTACAATTTCATTTAATCGAGTTAATTGCATATCGTCAATTGAGTTTTCAGTCGCGTATCGAATTTACAAAAGCCACGGTCACAGGGTTGCAAGTAAATTGATAGTTTCGGATAAATGGAAATTGTTTTTTTCTTGTCATTTTGGAATTTATGTACAAATCTCATAGATTCGTAGATTTTATGTTCAACATGATTTATAGTTAAATTTTCATTTCAAAGTTTCTCTTCTTTCAGGAATTTGAGAATTTTACGCGAAGAAAATAAAAATGGAATTGTAATAGATCTTAAGATGTGGTTTTATTTGACATTGGTTAGAATCTCATTTCGATGTTTAGTCTTTGTTGGAGTTTCATGTTTAATGCGCTTTAATTGAGCTCGAAGTCGCATATTCGCCGTTTAATATTCAAAAGGCGGATTTCGGCGTTGATGAAAATGGGAAATTGTAGTTTCCGTTTTGTTTCCATCGTGTTATGTACTTATTTACTTTAGTTTCGATCGTGTTTTCAGTTTCGTGCAGGGGCGTGGGATTTTTCAGTGAAATTCGAAGTTTAATGATTGATGTCGGTCTCGAGCGAAGTTTCGAGCTTCGATATTCTACGTGAAACTGCAAATTCGGACATTTTTGCAGCGTCGAAAAGCTTTAACGCGATTTAAGCCAGCCGACTCGATTCGTTCAACTCCCTGCGATACATTTAAAATTTAGAGCCATTAGTCTTGAATTTTGTATGCAATTAAATATTTCGTACCTACTTTGCTTCGATAAGGTAAATTGGCTGGATCGAACGAGGATCAATTTACGTCTCTAGAAATGTTCACGTTTATCCATATGTTAATTTCACGAAAAATAGTATTAGTATATATACAAATACCTTATATATTTATTACATAATACTTCATATATACATACATATGTTACATTATGTATGTATATAGTCATAACTTTATTACGTTATTACATAATTTTCTTTAAGTTTAAGATGAATGTGTTAAGTTTATTTTTAATTGATTCATTAAATTGTTTATTATATTCGTTCTTTGTACATTTTTTATGTCTTCTTTTCTTTCTATCAATTATTGTATTCGAGAAAGTTGAGAATAGTCGCTATATATAGTAGGAAAGTAGTCATAGTTCATGGACAAGTTGTAAGCTCGAAATCTCCTTGAGGCAAGTTCCACGCATTAAGAACACACCCTGTATGGATCGCAAATCCGTATATATAACAAATATAACAACTATGAAAACCAGGGAGTTGGCATGTGCCGCCCCTCTATTACGAAATTCTCTCTTCTTTCCTGCCAAATGATTTAAGCACCATCTTTTTCTTAACTCGTCAGTACCATAGCGCATCTTTCTTTTTACGATATCCTTTCATAGGTTTTTTCCTTTTTCTTGGCATTGATAAACGCAACAGAGAAACATATGAGATTATAAACATTGTTTCTATCACGATGAACACATTTAAGTATCATCTAGTAGACTTTTGCAATCCTTCGATAAAATAATCTTTTAAAACAAAGTATTTTGTTCTAAAAGATAAGAAGTTATAAATGTCTGTCAACTTATCTACACCATGTTTTATTCATTTCTTATCTGTTATATAATATTTTCACATTTATTAATGTTTCTAATAGCGCCAGTGTAGTATAAAGGGTAAAATTTTTATAAATAGATAAAGATTCTTATTCTGCTCGTTGTGAGAGCTTCTCAGAAACCAACTGTACAAATCGATTTTTCATGAAGTTAATAGTTTTATATTTCCAAGTATATTAATAACATTCAACATCTCGGAAAAAAAACGACTTATTCTCATAAATTTATTTATCACAAACAGACACCATAGATGTTTATACATTTCAAAAAGTCGTATTTGTATTTTATGACGTCAGTCAACATGACGTCTGAAGAACTCATATTACATTCAACGAAAACCGGTATATCCAATCGGAACAACGATTACCAAATCCTCCTTTCTCAAATCTCGTTCGAGCAAACATACCAAGGTAATGCGGATGGCATTTTTCGCGCGGTTTCGTCAAGAATCCGTAGTGGATTAGCAAGAATCGTATATCAGCTGGTCGTCGTTTGGCATACGTTCAATGTTGAATTATTCGCGTCAGAGTATAACCGTGTCTGGTTTGTCCGTCGGAGAGGGGAAGTGAGAGGGAAACGAGCAGTATCAGCTTTATTAAACAAGAAACTCCGCAACGATTTCGCTAATTGTACGAGCGTGACGACCCTTTCCCGATCGAAATCATCGACCCAGATCTTTCTCGTTTCGTCTCTTTGGCAGCGGATCGGCCTGTGTCGCCTAAATAGGTGGCAGCCAAAGGCGTTTTTCGAGTGGGCCTGAAAGCCAAGCGGTCCAACCGGCAGAAGAAGTGCTAGAATGGTTCATATCTCAGCAATCTCTGTCGAGGTTCGCAGGCTAGCTGCCCTCGAGAGGGGACTCTACAATCTCTAATATTGCGTTCTAACCCATATAACCGGGGCCGGTCGGCTTCAAGATGAGAAACACGCGGTCGCGAGATATCAAAGTCGCTGTTTATTAGCTGCCAGCCGCTTCTCAACCGTCTGTTTCGAAGCTCTGTTGCACCAGGTACATCGCGACTAGGAATTTCAGAGGTTAACCACGCTTCGTGGCCATTTTCGGTACGTAAGAAGCCGTACATTAGATGTTTAGAGTACAGCCCCTAATGTCCTTTGCGGTTATACAGTATATTCTTGGATTTGGACACATTCAAAACCACGGAAGCGTTCAAAGTTTTGATACAGTTACTCCCATTAATATTCTGACACAATACCATATCTGTTGCTTTACATGAAAGGGAATGATTTAAATATCGTATTACTTCATTTACGATCATATGAACCATCCAGTAGTTTGAAAATACGTAAACAATTTCTTCCTTACAAGAATATTCAATTGTTTAATAGGCCTCTAACAAAAAAGAGTATGTTATACTCTTTGTTTCATTCCGGTCTTCTGCTTTATATCTTCAGCGGTCCTAATTCGATAGTCGGGGACTGTAAATTATGTTGACCTTTATTCAGATAGAAACATCAATATATTACACTTTACTTTAATTAAAATTATATACGCAGAGTATATTTAGGCAGATGTTACAGATCAGTAATTCTAGCGTTAATGTCTTATTTTATGACTTGTTATAGCTTCTAATTTTTTCTTTAAATTTCTTTTTTTAACTTCTTGACTGATCCCAAATGTAGTGGGATTTGACCCCAAACTATATAATAAATGATGAAAAATCAGTATAGAAGAACGATACATGGGGATTATATAGTATGCTTTAGTAAAATTAGATTAAATTAATACAATAGATTGCTTAGTAATATTCCATACGAATACTTTACCTTCAAATTTGTCTTAGATTTCGCTACAAATTTCTCAAGCAATCTAATACTTTGATTTGTTTTTGACGCCACTTTGCTCGAGTATTATCGAGACGAAAAGTAATTTGGTAAACTAGTGAAAGTTTCAAAGCTGTGGTGACTATCATAGGTCACAGGTAACCGCGCGACGTGGCGCTGAACGTGTTAAGTGTAGCTCTGGGTGAACTTCTGAACTTCTCATACTTGAGATAAAGGGTATGTTGCAAATATTTACTCTGCGTGCTAACACTTTGCTCTTAAAGAATGGTTTCCGAGGTTTGAGCAAACGAACAGAGAGAATCGTGTGGTTCTGTTACATCAGTGATTAAATGATTGTACTCGGTACATTTATATGTGTATATTTAAGGAGTAAAAAAGAGTGAAAGCAAACGTAATTGAAAGTGGATTGATTGAAATTTGATGCTGTTACGGTACTTGAGATGTAAATGTCTGTTTTATTTTAAGAGTCTTGAGATTCGATTTGAACCAGACGCAGAAGGACGCCTGAAATAGTCAAGTATATTTTGTTCTTTTTATTATAATGTCAAGCTTAAATTTAGACTTTGATATTTAAACCAGTTAGGCACAAAGAAACACGTGTAAAATTATTATTGTTTCTTAGATTATGGACTTTTATATAATTCCAAATATTTTTCAATAATATTAAAGAAACGAAACATGCAATTGGTGAGCAGATTATTATCATCGAATGAAAAAATTACAAATTTTATGTTTTTAAATCTGAAATATTTTGCATAAATTTTAATACCCTTGCTATATGTTATTAAAAAACTAACAGTACTTTATGTAAGAAAAAAGCTTTGTCTAAAATAAATTCTCCATTTCATTCTTGTTCTAGTTTCAAATAAGTGATAATTTCGAAATGAATATAGAGATTTGTTTTACTTTTTAAACACTACAATGAGTACCTCACTAGTTAGTGTATTCTCAATTGTGTATATGAACATTTGGAGCCAGACTTGTATTATTTTAGACACTAAAAATATATACTACATTAATAGGAAGAAAATTAATTATAAAATGAATTGAATTATTTTGTAGTTTAGTATACGTGCATTTTATGAAATTACTTGAAAAGTTTTACTTACGCTATAACTATAGCATTAATCAGACATTTATTATTAATTCTCTGAATATACAGTTGAATTATATGTATAAGTGTAATAACATTTTTCTGTGGAAGTATTATCACTTATAACGCAATATTTTATGTAAGATTTTTGTTTGATGATATAAGAGGAAGAACATGGCGAGTTTAAGACTGAAATAGTAGATAATAATGAAGCATGAGTACCGATTGAGTGTGATTCACGTCAGACTTGTCAGAAATTAGCAGTATAACCTAAGGTATTAGAATTTATCGTTTGAAACGATACAGAGCTCGAGTCACGCAAATGCACTGCTTTTTATCTCCTCTGTTAGATGAAGATAGGGAAACATAATGGAAGGGAGAAAGTTAAATGGTTTAACGAGAGCCATCACTTTTCCTTATAACGCATATTTTCATCCTTTTGTTTATAGACAATTTTTTCTATTTTCTTGCCATTGAATCTTACAATTTTACTGAATCTTTTTAATTTTGTAAATATCTTATCAACAAGGTATCTTAAAATTCTTAAGTAAAAATTTATATTGAAGAAGAAAAATTAGGACTTGATACTTTATATAAGACAGAAAAAATTAGCTGCTGTATTATTGTTTTATCCAAATAATTAATAATTAATTAAATTAACTTTCAATGGCCTTTAAACAATCAATTACATCGTACGAATAATTTTATTCCACGAATCATATCCTAAAATTCTTTTTTAAGAAGAAAGACAGTCGATGAAAAAGGGGATAACTTCATCCTATGAGCGATATTATAAAAAAAAGACCCCAGGGAAGACGATCAATGATAAAAGGGAATACACAAAAGTAATATTTTCGAAACAATTCACGCGATTCAAGAACAATATAAAGCAGGTCCTTAATGATACCGCTTCATCTAATCGCACTGCTATTGTGAAATCGAGGAAAAGTCACTGATCATTGTTGTTGTTGTGTTGGTAGGAGTCGGCGTATTGTCGGAGCTTCCGGGCGATCAGCATCGCAGACTATGAGCAATAGGGTACATTAACTCTCTTTTTTCTGAATTCTTTTTTTCCTTCACGTTTTCTATTTTTTATGCCTGGACTTTTTCTTCTTACTGTTTACTGACTGATATCTTTCTTGTTACGGTCTTGTTTAGTCAAACAGATTATGTTCTTTACTACATGTGTTTTCTCTTACATACATATACATGCATATATACCTCTCATTATCTATCTTCTGCCTCGTCTTTTTAAATTAATACTCTACCTTTGTTCATATCAGAGAAAGCATTATATTAATAAATCGCTCTCTCTCTCTCTCTCTTTCTCTCTTTCTCTCCTTTTTTCAGAGCTTCGAGCTCTCCTCTTAAAATATCTGATTAATTATCTCGCATGCATCAACTTTCTTTCTTCTCTCATATTTTCATCGATCTTTTCATTGTTATCACTATTTTATAATTACATTTATTATATATCTAACGTTTCACACCGTATTTATAGTGCATTCAAGCAGCTAGAAATACGATACGTATATACGTACATATGTATTATATATAAGTATATATATATATATACATATTTCGTAGGAGGCACATTGTTATTCATATTATTGACTTTCTCTTTTATCATATTTGCATGCGCCAGAGGAAGTAATACATTTCACTACGATATGCTGTACATTATGGTTTTCATCGTATTTCTCGTTTGTTTTAAATTCTATTATATATTCTTTTTCATTTTTTCTTTACTAACGTCGTGTCGTTCACGAACGTTCCGATCTCGTGAAGGTAAGTCTGTTTCAGGAAGAAGAAGACGGAGGTGCCGTTAACGATTACGAAATATCGACAGCTTAAATATTGAACACAAACTTTTGGTATTCTACATAATATGAAGTATACATTTTGGATATTTACCTGTTTATCAAATATAAATTATAAGGTAAAATTATTGTTATTAGTTCATCAATGAATAATATTACAATTACATAAAATGTAGAGTACAAATGAAAACGAAATAACCTAATTCAAATCTAATTTAAATCGTTGAAATCATCTATGACTTTAGATTATTGAAATTACTGATTACTAAGACAGATTAATGAGAATTCATAAATAGAGAATCGTACAGAAAGTATATATCGATCGTATTGAGTACAAAAATCATGGTGTGATTTTAAGCTTGTATTCTTACTCGTAGCGATTTCTTTTTATCTTGAGACATTTCCTCGACAGTTTCCCTGTTCTAATGTTACGTTTTATCTTATATCCTTTATATCGGTACATAAAGCCCAACTTGTCGATATTCTGACAACGACACTGATAACGTTTCGTTAGCGGCACTTCTAAATGAACATCTATCTTTCTTTTCTATGTTATTTCTGGCTTGTCAAACGCTCTTTTCCTGCTTATTACGATCACGGTTCTTCTGGAAAAAAGGAGAAGCGTTCGACGGCTCTTGTCAGAATTGATTGCATCTCATCGAGCTGTTTTACTTCATAATTTCTTGCGTTTGTTACATCTATTTCTTTTTAAAGGATAGTTCAAATAAATTCAGCATATTTCGTCATGAAGCTACTCGTGTTTCACTTTTCACGGTAAGAAGGAAATATCTTTGGGTTGCTTAATGAAAATGATTTTATGCCTTGTTTCTTTAAATAATGGAAGGATCTTTCTCTGAAATATTGAAACAATTTAATTTTTAATTTAACTTGTAGTTGCCAATAAAACTTATGTTTTTTCTGTTATATTTAATTATAATATTTAGTTTATGCATAAAACTATCTCTCTAATAAAAGAATTGAGACATTTGAGCGTATTAAAGATTCTGTAGGTTTACGAAAAAATTCCTCTAATTTCAAAGATATTCAAAAGCGAAATAACCGAAAGAAACTTGGTAAATCAGTTTTTTATCCGTACGCGAAATACTTCACAAGAATAATAAACACGAAGGCGATGATTTCAATGTCCCGGGACAAACTCGAGAAACGTCTTTATTTTCCGTGAAAAAAGTTATTTCACCAACAGACGGCGTTGAAACCACGACGCCAGACATCCAACGCTTGGAGCAGGCCACAAAAGCCGCCTTGAATGGCGGAGCATTAAAAAATCCGGACTCGACGCGACACAGGCTACGTTCGCGCCCGTTCCTCGATTGGCTCGGGTGGTTTCGACTGTGTTTTCCCCGAAAAAAATCGGCCAATAACTTCTCAAATAAGCCTGAAAGTCCATTGTTCCCGTGGTATGCTCTGTCACGCGGACGTGATTCGGTGAAATCGCTCTCACAAAGCGTCGAGCACCGGTGGGGTATCTGCAAAAACAAAAAAGCAAAGGAACAAAAAACGACGAAGGAAAAAAGGTAAAAACGATGGAAAAAAGACGAGAACAGAGGGAGAGGGGGAGAGATGAGCTGAGAGGAAGGGATACGAAAGAGGCGTCAAACAGTCGAGCACAGAGCGAAACAATAGGCTCGTTCGTTTTGCAGTTTCGTGCACTCTAAAGCGCCCGTTGAGCCTTCGTTTATGCGGAAACGTGTATAGGTGAACGTTCCTTTTTATTCCGCGCGAAAAGAGGGAAACACAACGAGAGTAAGAGAAAGACAGGGAAGAAGGGAGGATTCGCGATTCACGACTTGCTCGGGGCCAAGCGATGGCATCTTGCACTTCTTCTCGAGGATGAGCGCGAGACTCTCTCTCTCCCTCTTTCTCTCCCCCTCTTTTTTCCCCCTCTCTCCCTCTTTTACACTCTCTACCGCGGCCTGACGATGATTAACCCCTTTGTGGCGATACACAAAACGCCTAAGACAAAGCGTCTCGACGACGACGACGACGACGACAACGAGGAGAAACTCTTTCGTTCTCACATGGATCATGTCACCCCTCTTTCGAGGCTAGCCAACTCATCCAGCCAGCAAGCTACTTGCGCTTGCGATCGCAGCTCGACACGAGCCCGCGGGGGATCGAGTATTTTTGGACGTGTCCGCTTTGTGACGGATGAATCGCCGGGGAGAATCGCAGAGGTCGATTTTAGTGGGAACGTTTTAGCCCCGGTTTTCAGGTTAAATTGTTTCGCGGGCCGTGAGAGGGTGGGCGAGGTTGATTTAATATTACAATTTCGCCGTGTAACATTTTGTCGAAGGGTGTTATTGGATCTTTTATTTGGTTTCATTGGGCAGTTTGTACCAGCGCATATGTAGTTTCGTTTTGCTTCCTACGAGTTTGGATATTGGTAATTGCTTGTTTATTATTCGTACCAGTGTACAGTTTTCGGAGTATGATTGTTGAAGTTGGTAAAGAACACGCACATTAATGGTAATTCGACGATTTAAAGCGACGTTCAATATTTATTATTACGTTCTTGCGGAATCAATATGGATTTAAATCATAATTCGATCGATTTAACTGTTTATAAAGTTAAGTGACTTGGAAGTGATATATGTTTTTGAGTTGTTATTCTTTTTACTCGTCGTTCTACTGCTGTAATTTATTATTCTATGTTGGTCCCAGATATTCTATTTAAAAGTAGCATTCAGTGGTTCCTAATTTTCAGAAAAACTTTTCTTCTTTCTCTTTTTACTCAGTTTACAATAAACATTTTTAGTCGAGCTATGATCTAAAACTTAAGTAATCCGAAAAAAGGAAAGAGCTTCTCGAATAACAAAATAGTTTAATTGTTCTGTTATAAACAATTAACTTTTAAACTTCAATTTTATCATGTCGAAATATTCTCTCGCACTGTACGAAATTTAATGATCAAATCATCGCAGACTCTTTCATTTGTGATTTTGTTGTTACATTATAAGTGAAAAACTAAACAAACGGTATAATTATAATTTTGGCGGTTTAAGCATTCAGAGGGTTCAGTATAATTTCTATTAAGGTATAAGGTCTTAAGGTATTCAGAAGGTTCACTCATTCAAATACTTTAAAAGGTATTTAAATTAAATATTATAATAGACTAAAATTCTGCGAAATTAAATACACACAATTATGTGTTGAATTCCATTTTATTATACTAGATGATACGTTGACCTACATACAAGGGTAAAACGATTATTTTCACACTTTCATATGTTCTTCTTAATTTATATCCATTTAGATTTACATAATCATTAAAATTAGTTAAAAACAGATACTTGTAATAGTTTTAAAGCAATTAGCGGACTTATTTGGGTTAATTGTAGTTTAAAAAATTACGAAATTAAACGTCATATCAAAATTCCTCTCTTAAATAAGAATAACAAATGTTTTACACTGAGATGCAGACATAAAAAAAGAGAATCGTTTTCATCTTGAAATTTTATGAATCCCACAATTTACAATTTTCAACATTCTTATTATATTATTCATTAGAAAAGAAAATCGTTTAAAATACACGTAAAAGGAACAGGAACTGCTCTAATCTCAAAATTCCACGATCTATTGGATATATGATAAGTCACGATCTCTCATGACTCTCCAACATTTTTAACGCTTTATTCATCACGAAGATATTAAATCCTTTTAACCAGATGGTAAAAATAGAAGAGAATTATTTTACTCTTTATATTCCACAAATCCGTATTCACGATCTATAATAATTCTTCGACATTTAGAACGTACCATTCATCAGAAAAATGTAAAACCTTCTGAACTTTGCTTCTGCCGATGAAACACATTAGAAAATTGAGGTAGGACTGCTGGAATATTCGAATGACAATCCGCTGTTCCAAAGCGACACACCGCTCCTGCTGAATCGATCTAATTTTTATCCCAACGTTTTTCCGCAGAACTAGCTCGTGGTTATGTGATAACCGAGCAAGAGCAAGACACGGAGCGAAGCGGCTAAATTGCCATTTAACGTAATCAATACACGCGGCCGACTAGTCGATCTCACAGGAATCGCGCGTCCATATCGATTGCTCGCGGCCACGGCGCGGCGCCCGTTCGTCTCGAATAGAATCGAATCACGAGCGCTCCTTCGCGCAACTAATGAAATCCCGGTGATTAAACGCGGCACCGATTCCGCTTGCTTACTCCGGTCAGAACTTCCTGAACCGAAAGTTCCCTCGATGGAAACGATATCCTTCGTTGGAACGAGACCTAGCCGTGTATACACGTTCCCCTCGACACCGTCGTAATTACCGCTTAAAACAAAATTGCCGGCCGTTTTTCGAACCGGGTCGGGATAAATTGAAAAACTTTTTCAAAATGAATAATCTTCGGTCTTGCAGCTGCTTGATTTTCGCAACTTCTTCCCTTAGACAATTTCCACGGGTGGATCGAGATTTGAGAATGTCGAAAGCATCCAGTGGATCGCTATACTAGCAAATATACAGGATGTTTCGATAAAAGTGGTTGGAAATTTAAGGGATTTAAAATCAAGAATAAAAAATTGCGTTCGAGGTTTTGTTTCTTAGTTGTTAGTATTCAAAGATTGGGAAAACTTCCCTGTGTAAGAGATGTGCGCCAGCTTAAACCATTAGGTCATCCCATAAGTTCGTGCCGACCTTTGTGTATACATTTTATATCTTAAAGAAAAACAAGAGAACTTTTATCGAGACGGAATAATGAAAAATGGGAAGAAGTTGTACAACGAGAGGGGGATTACATCTTTTCATGAAACTGAAAGGTATCTAAACAATCTTAACATATATAGCCGCTCGAAAAACGGCACGAACTTATGGGATGACCTAATATATTATGGGGCACATTGATATTCAAACTTAATGAAACATGACCGATAGCTGATACGAATCGGTAAATGTAGAAAATTTGCAAGTTTAATGTTCAGTCTACGATAAAAAAAAAAGAATAACATAAGAGTGAAACGACACATAAACATGATTTTGGTATTTCAATCTGTTCGTATGGGATATCAAGTTTCGATTTGCAGAAGTGCTTCTATCATTCACTGGTTCAGATATTAAATAATAATGCAAGCAATTGGCTGATAATCCGTGAAGAGGTAATATGTTAGGTTAATTGAGATGGATTGTGTTTTTAGGAGCATACGCATTCATGTTATTTAAACAATGCGAGCAACGTTATGATTGGCAGAGGATTTGTTATGGGATCGATAACGGTTTCCCACTATTGTCGCAATATCGTGTCCATAACAAACGTTGCCTTTGAACTTTGAATCATTGCCTTGTGGAAATATGATACCATACAGAGTGAAGAATTTATCGGTTCTATACTTAAAAAATTGTGCTTTAAATAAAATATGTTCTTTCGTTTAATTTCATTAAATCTTTTAATATCGCTGCGACTACATGTACATATAATACATTATATATTTTATTGATAATTAAAATACCAAAATATATACAAATAGGAAATCGTTGGCAACAAAAATGGCATATCCGATTTTCATAAAGTCGTGAAACGTTTGCTTTAAACGAGCGAAATGAGGCAAGTCCTTTAAATGGAGAATTCCATCGGTGGAACAATTATTAGTCGTCCTTTTCAGAAGCGAGAAAATTTCCCGCCGATATGGCAAACGTTTCCTGACCATCGTGCGAGTTGTTACGAACATCGTGCAGTCAAGCTGTATAAAACGGCATAACAAAGTGACGTACATCGACCGATCGTCCGCTAACTCTCGCTACTTTTCAATAATTTATCGAAGTCGTTAGGTTACTTCTAATCTTCTGCTTGCGTTCACAGATTGAACTAACTTAAAAGCGTTGGCTGTTTCATTGTGCGAATATAATAAGGCATCTTGAAAGAGAAAATTGCATATTCGTTCATTCGAATTGTTAAAGCGGAACAAATTTAAGTCAAATTTTTGTCGAAAGGTATTGTTCAAAACTGGTACATGGTTTTCAATTTCCTGTTTCTTTTTGATAAGTATAAATTTCTTTGATTATTTTTTTTTTTTTCTTGAGACTCCATTTTTCGTTGCGTCGAGGTTTTAATTAATTCTTCCTCCTATTCAATTTTTGAAAAGGTCATTCATTTGCAGTGGTACAATTTTAAATTTAATTTTCTTTTTTGCTGGACAATTCAGCATAGAAATTCTACATACTTCGATCTCTATTGAGGTAACAAGATAGAGATATTATTTTTTAATTTTTTAAATGTTTAAATAAGATTTATTGTTCGTTAATTTGAGAACTAATTTTCTTTCTTTAATCCGAGAACTAATCTTTCATGTTCTATCTCATAGTTTGAAATATTACCTAGATGAACGATAAATCTATAAATTTGTTATTCCGAATAAAATTGGGTCTAATTCTAGTACATTATGTTTTTCACACGAAGATTAGTTAAAATGTATTTTTGTTATCAGTAAACAATAGAGAAAAGAAGGCTTTTTGTATTTCTTTGGAAATATTTAAAGTTTTAAAAATTACACCTGTGGATGAATTTAAAAACACGATGTTCCTCGATGCCAGCGGAGAAGAAAAAACGAAAAAATAGGGAACAATGGGTAAAAACTTTGTCGAATTATCTCTGAAAACATTCCTACGATTGCACCAATTCGAAGCAACTAAAGCGCCGCCTAACAAAGGCCTAGCGACAATAGAGGCCTCTCGTTAAGCGTCGTTTAAGTGGCTCGTAATGCGAGTGTCGGCGCACCCTCACGAACAGAAAAAGAAAAACAACCTTCTCGCTTTTATTCCTGTTTGGAGTCGCGAACTTCGAACGCTTCGCGAGATCATCTTCCAGACCTTTCATTTTTTATTGAGTACCTCGACGTTTAATTATTCCAATTGTCATATACAAATTGAGAAGTTTCTTAGATTCTTAGATAATACAAATATTTATCAAATAATTTAAGTCGATACGTAAATCGATTCATAACTTATATTATTCTCACTTGTACATAGACGAAAGATTGATTACTTTCTAAAAACTGTAAGAAGTCATTTAATATTTACCTGATATGTTAATCCTACAATCCTCGAATTTTGATATTTTAATTTTACCTTTATTTAGTAAATAAATAAACAATAATAAATAAATAAATAAACAATAAATAAACGATAATAAATAAATAAACAATAAGTATTTGGAATAAGTATTTTAAGAAGATATTTAATATAAAATTGGGACAAGAAATCATTTATACCATTAGCAATTTTTTTCCAATGCTGTGCTATAGTATGAAAAGGATCGGTTAATGGCATTTATATTCTTCATTTCTTGGTTTCGATCATCAGATTGAAACTTTTACTGTAAATGACTTTCAACGGTCTTCAACATTTTTTTTTAATCACATTAAGATTAAAATATATATAAAATATCCTAATTTATATTCAATTCTTATTTATCCCACATCCTTCGTTCCAATATTCCAAACACGCTCATACGTGACATCTAAATTCCAGCTGAAAATTTCCATATTAATAAAATCCATTTCCCGGTATCTCTCTCTTAGCATATCCGGATGTTTTGTGAGATGAACACAGAGTAAAAAAAAAAAGATTGCGAAAGGTAAACGAAATATGTATGTCGAGCATTGAACAGGAGAGGAACATTGTTGACAGTGATGTGGCGACAATGGAAATTATAGGCATGAAAAGCCGTGTCGCCGTCCCGCGCAGAGCATCTTTCGCGCCTTTCGTCTTTAAATTCTTCGCGGTGTGCTCGACCGGTGGAGCACGGGTAGGCGCGATGGTCTTTTTGAGCCGCGTACAAAAGCTCTCGACTCTCGACTCTCGAGTCTACCTTGCAGTCCCGTGTCTCTGTGTGCGCCTCCGCCACCCTTTATCTTCTTCCACACCAAGCTGCTGAACAAAGCTCGTTCCTCGTATGTCCCGTGCGTTCGTCACGCGCATCAAATAAAAATCTGCAGTCTCATCTGATATGGATCAATCCCGCTTCGATCGTCATACCGACTTTCTTTTTCTGAAGATTCTCAAAAGTTATAAGAGATATGAGTAAAAAGCATTTTCTTTCATAGGATTCTATCTTGTCAGTGAAACGTGAAAATTAAATTTCGCGCGTAATTTATGGAGGACGATTTGATGGAGTTTTAACCCTTTAATACGTTGATTGCTACGCGAATTTTATAGATATATTTTATCCTGCGACCTGTCATAGATTGACATATATTAATTGAAATAAATAATTTAATAAATTGATTTAATTTCGTATTCACAGAAATGCTATTCCACTAATACAACAGTTCCAATAAATTTCAATAAAAAATCAACAAAAATCAATGAAAACATTGTATGTTATAAAGTTTAGAATTTCACGTCAAACAGAGTAACTTTCTAAAATTTATTTTCGTGATTGGTATTATAATTTTAGGGTTCCATTGCATGAATTTTTATGACTATCGATTGTATCATTGACGTTGATACCATAGTCTTGATGTTCTTATTACTCCAAGATGATTGATACTACAATCTTATAATTCTATGACGCGACTCTTGGATATAGTATTGTTGGTACCACCAATCTTGGTATGCAATTGAACAAGTTTCTACTGTTTTGGGCTAGGTCGTGGCTGGTACCACAGTCTTCGATTCGCTATAAAGGTTTTAACGGCTACCGTGCGGCTCGTGGGTTTTATCTCGGCCTTGGGGAATTGCTCACATGTTCTCCTAATACTTTAAGATGAGTCATGGTCGGCTCTACAACTTCGAACTGAGTTATAGACTGTCTGCATATGCAGATATATTTCGATAAGATCGTATTAGTTACATTAGTACATTTACTACTAGTGCTGGACATACTTTCTGTTTCAAATAAATTCTCTGTCAGATAAGCGGTGTATAGGTACTATATAATTCTCAAAAGTTTTGAGAACTTTGTGCAAAAGTACACAGTTTGCCGAAATGTTGGGTTTTCAAGTACTAATTGGATAAATTGGTGCAAATTCAGTAATATATTCCAACTTTGATATTTTCTATTACTCTGCTATAGGTGAAGCATAATTTCGAGTTATCACATAGTAGAAATTTGATTTCCTAGAGATTTGTACCATCGTACGATCAGCAATTCAAATTCTTTGGAATCTACATACTAGTATATATATATTAAACTTGGTGGTGAAAGATGAAAACTGGTATAGCTTTACAGTGGTTAAAGTCTAGCAGTATATTTCAAGCTTGATAAGATTTATTATAAAACATAATTTTTAAACATCACACAATACATATATCTGATTTTCTAAAGATTCGTGTTACATGATGAGCATTTCAAATTTTCATGCTTTGACATTTGAATGTTTGTATACCTTAAACTTAGTACTAAAGGTTTAAAACTTCTAGTAATTGATTATGATGTCTACACACGCGTCTTAACGAAACTAATATAGCCTACTTTCAAGGTAGTTACTAAACTCTGTCATTTGAGCAGACGCTTGTAACTGTGCTAACGAGCTATAACGCGGCAGTGATGTAGCAATTAGCGTGAAATAGATGGATCTTGTGGAGACGACGAAAGAAACTGCCGTAGTAAAAACAGCGAGCGGTTCAAGAGTGGTACTACGCCAGAATAAAATTCAAAGCGATCTTACTACTTAATTAAGGACAGTGAGAAACGATCGCGTTTTACATCAAATGTATGACTATTAATGTGTTGAAAAGAAAAATCCAGATGAATCTTTATGTACATTTGGAATCATTAGACTAGCTGGTTTATAAACCTTATTCGTGATTCTGTTTTTATACATTCACTGTCTCGTTCCACCATTTGGTCATTGTATCTCTTTTCTTAAGAGTGTTCATTTTCTATCCTTTGTTTCACTTTGGTGAAGGAAGAAAATGGCTTCCTGTAATAGAGAGGGGTAATTTTACGAGATTTCACAGTTAGGGTAATGAGCTTTTTTCATTCTGTAGCGGTTAGAATTAACTTGGAGAAAAATATTTTCTATCGAGTAAGGAAAGACCTACGTTCCAATAATTTTTTCACTGGTAATCTTGGTTTTCATAGAATAAGATAAATATAAAGATAAGAAAATACTTAATGATATTAAAGCTCGAATTACATACATAATTATTAAATTGTAACATATATTCAATTTTGGTGTATCAATTTTTTAAATCTGTTGTTTTCAATAATACTCACTTCCATCTTTGAAACTGCATAATTTTAACCCTGCTGTGGTTTATAAATTCTTATGTCACAATCTTAGTCTTTTTCAACAAGCAAAGAGATTTTCACGTATTTTATATCTTTATATTTTATTCGAACTTAACTTTGTTACTAATGAAGAAACATAATTGAGTTTAAAACGATTCAAAGAACTACGCAGGTCTAAAATAGAGGATTTTCTTTCTTTTAAGAATAAAAGTAAATAAAATTCTTTCTTTTTATTTTAAGATATATTACATTTTTTTGTATTTAAATCCAAATTATCGAAGGGCAACGATACATCAAGAACGAAAAATAAGTCACATTTCCCGTTTTTCATAGATTCAAAATACAAGCCTTTAAATATTCAATTATTCAAGTATTTAAAATTATGACAAAATCATATGTTTAATCCCAAAACTAGTCGTTATGTAGAAAGTTAAATATCCATAAAATATCTTGAAATCTATCAAACGGCTCCTTTCTTCAGCCATTTTTCATATTAAAATATTTTAGTGGCATCGAAGTAACATCGAAGTCAGAAGATTTACAAAGTGGGATTCATCATACTTTTCCCACGTGGCTATGTAAAAGCTGAAAAACGTCGAATGGAGCAAAATACATAATGATAAGTTCAACTCGATGTAGAACCACAAAAAATACACCAAAATGCTGAACCAAAGCTAGTGCACAATTACTCAACAAAAACATCTACATACCTCTCAAACTTCCTCAAACACCGGAAAACCTCTTCAACTACGCAATTCCCACTGCGTTCCGCTATCCCGCAAACTGCCTAGGTCTCTGAGTTACCAGCACGCTGAAAATAATTTTCAAAAATATTCCCAGTGCTCCGTGAGAGAGGAAACAGGCGTGTTAAAGCGTACTGGAACCATCGACGATTAACGACGAAAGAATCGCGGGGAAATTGTTGCTTGAGAACAAGATCAGGGTGAATAGAAACGAAACGAGACGAGACGGTGCGACGCGGCGTGTGTCTCGGTTTTAGCTGGAATTTTCTCTCCTTGTTTCACCACGGCTCTCGTTAGCGGCGCAAGATGCACTTTTATTCTACCTTCGGGCGACTCGCCCCTTTGTACAGTCATCCAAGTGGTATTGTACGTGAGTTAAGGAAATTGTTCGACACCAGCGCGGCCGGTGGATGAAACTGGTCGAGTAATCGCGTTTGTGGCTGGATCTCGTTCGTACGCGTATTTTTTCCGAGTCATGGGGATATAGTCAAGGGGATGTATAAGAACAACTTCCGCCTTCCTCTCTCTCTCTCTCTCAGTTTTATCCACGGAGAAATGCTTTGAAGCGTGCTTTATTTTTTTTTTATTACTCCGACGAGTATCGTCCGAATGCTTCCAGTGAATTTTCACATGCACGTTAACCATTTCGACCCTTGTAGGACACATACACTAACGCTCGAAAATATGAAGGAATTTGCTTATTTTTAATAGAATGAAATTCAGTTATAGGATTATAATAGCGCAAGATTCTGGACTATTTTTTGTTTATTTAAAATATCGTAGAATATTACGACATGATAAAGGATTTACTTTTAGTTTAATATGTAATGAAAAGATTGGCATTTGTAAGAGTCAAATATAAGAGGGCAGGTTCGTTATTCTAAGGAGTTGATTTATTTTTATTTGTTTGATTCCCAAATTATAAATGAAGTTTGCAAATGTTTTTGCAAATTAATAGAGAGATTATCGCAATTAATTTTAGCAGGAATATTATAACCGGTCTAACTTCAACGAACCACGTATTTAATTTTAATACACCATTCATAAGGTTTTAATTATCCAATTTAAATTTCATGTGTATACATTGATTTCATAAGAAGACTGCTTTTGACCGGTAGTTCCTCGTTAATTCGTATATTCTAATAACGTTCATGTAATGTTAAAACAGATCGGCTAAAATGTTCCCACATTTATAACCCATAACATGTACGTATCCCAGTGAATATTTTTAACCTTTAACTACACAGATATCTTTACTATACATATAGGTTACGTACTTGGTACTTTATTTATTAAATCGTAATGCTATACAAATTAATTTAATGCAACCTTGTTTAACAGTTGTATATTCGTTTGTTGAAGGTTTTTATAGTTGAAAGCATTGGAGCTTCTAACATTTTTCACTAGATTGAAAATTCAGATTCCTCTGAAAGAGATTTATAATTAAGAAACGCTTAAAGATTAAATCTCTCCGGGATAATGATACGCGCGCCATTTCCTAATATTAAATATATTTAACGTAAAAAGATATATTTTAGTATTCCACATAAATGTGTGATATTTTATTGAAGAATTCTTTTCAAGAAACGAGGAACACAATTTTTATAAAATAGAATTTCTTTTGATAATTTTTTAAAATATCTGTTTCCAAGAAAAATTTTGTAAATTTTCACAATATGCACACATTTACTTTTGATAAAATTATAAAACTCTCATCCCAAAAAATAGTTCACTCTTAGAGTTGATCCTCCTAATATGCCAAAATTGATAATTTTTTAGACGTATCATTCTTCTAGCAATCTTAAAATTTTTTTTTACCAATATACATTTTTACATGTATATTTCTTTTTAAACTTTTGGTCTTGGTTTATTGCATTTTTCGCTTCATATAATTCCTCGTACAATTACCAAAGGAAAAAATCGATATTCTAAACCATAGAGACAATATATATAGTGGACGCTAAGCTCCATTGTAGTAGGCCATTCTTTCAGCTGTCACGATGAAAGCTCGCTCGATGATTAGCCACTCCACTTAAATCCGTCGATTCGATTGCTCGTTTTGTTTTCCATCGGTTTATTTGCAATAAAAGGAGCGGGCAGGTTAATCAGATCATCATTACCTATACACACGTGCATGGGGTTGAGCACACGTAGTTACTCGACGTGGGGTGAAGCATCGAATGAACTTATTGCCCATTGAACCATACTGCGCCACCATACTCACTGTAACCTGTGTAGACAGGCGAAGCTCCATTGCACAAACAGAGAGGAGCTACGGTATAACACATACCGCGTTTCTGTGAAAACCAGTCAGTTTCGGAGAAGCATTTATTCATGATTTTTTAGCGTAATTTTTATGGCAACAGCTTCATAGTGGAAATGCGAAAGGATATCGCGGTGTTAATTGATGATTCGAAATATTTTTCTGAAACCTTATTTCACGAGTAGTTTTATTTAAAAACGGAAAATTTTTCGATTCTGGATTTCTGCAGTTATGTAATTTAAAGTCAAATGTGAAAATTGGGTTCCACTATTTTGTTTTAATCTATCTCAGAGATAACGTTTTTAGTAAGTTGATTTATTGTAGAGAATTTATTTTAGCAATTCTAGATTACGATTTTTTCTGCTTTTTCTATTTGTTAAAAGATAAAGTTTTGATTCTTGAGTTATGTAATTCCTTAATCTAAGCCCAAGTTTAAGCATATTTTTATTTTTACTTGAATTTACTCCGGACGAAACTTTATTAAGTAGATTTGGGGCCTTTGGTTAGGTTTAGTTCTGAATTCTAACTTAACGTAGGTTTAACTAACTCTAATACGATTTAATTAAGATACTGATGCAAGTCCAAAATGTGGCTAATTTATAGTTCCTGTAGTTTAATTAATTCTACATTTTCAACATTGCTATAAACGATGTTTGATCAAATTTGAAGGGTACGAAAGATATGGAGAAATTGAATGTAGACTTCATCGAGACTCAACATGTATTGAAATTAGACCACCTTGGATCTAATTTGAACTTAACGAGCATTATGATCTAGACCTATTACAGTTCTACCTCGGTCTTGACCTAGACCTCGCATGGACCTAGACCAGCGTACATCTGACACAGATATAACCCAAACTTAACATGAATCTAATATGCGTTCCATTAAGTAAGACTTTAATACATAACAATATTTTAAAATTTTAAGTTTAGTTCTTACGTGGAAATGAAGATACGTTGTTTCTAGATTCTGGAGATATTTAGATTATTTCTTTTTCTGCAAATGATAAATAATTTTTAAACAAAATACTTTGTGAAGATTCCAGTGAAATCGTATATTACAACAAAGTTTCATTCACAAAGTGGATGCGTGAATCGAGACGATTCGTTAGATTTTTATCGAGTGTCAGAGATCGGCGTATTTCGTATCACTGAACAACTCATTTCATTAGCTTCTAAGTGAGCGGAAACTGGACTTTGTAACCTACGCGTAAAGAATGTGACGCAGGTCTAGATTAAGACTCTTTTCAATAGAATTTTTAAAATACTAAAATATTTCCAACATTAGAAATAATTTAACAACGCATTTTGCAATTTTTCTTATTATGTTAAAAAGTATTACACATTTACGACAACGTCTAATATTACAAATCTAGAGAAACTAATATTTATACACTGATATTTCTTGTGCTATCCTTTGAAAATTAAAATCGCCAGTATTCAATTTTTTTCCTTTTGTAATTATCCAAATCGAATCAATAACAAAATTAGTAACAATTTGTTCTGCATTTTGTAAATAACAGAAAAGCAAAGAAATCCAAATTTTTCTAAAATTATAATAAATATCAAAGATTAAAGATTTCGAAAAATTCATAAGTGTATAAAAGTTAAATCTTCGCTAAATAATTTCAACTAAATTTCGAAATCACCGAGAATTTATGAGCCTTAAAAAATCAATATTCGTTAAATGGTTTCTATCGAATCTTCGTTGAAAAATATTTTTTCAAAGTTTGTCCATTCATTACATATATGTCACATTTATACTAGAGTTTTGTCAATAATACTAAGTCACACATCGTACGATTCTAACATGAAAAAGACACAGAATCAATGGGTTCGGTGCATCGTGTACGCATAGAAAGGCGCGTTACGTTTCACATCTCGTTCTACGATAGAATCAAACAGACTGTTTGCGATATTTTGACGCCAACCGTGTGTATTTAATCGGCCAAGCCATTTCACTGAATTCCTCGGAACTATCGCGATAACTCAATCGTCCGGATATCGTGGTAATCTACGAGAAACGTGGACGTTCCTGAACCAGATGGCCGATACGATATTCATTTTCTGATAAATATTTCGTATCGTCTTGTTCATCGACTAAACGAGTGACTGAAAAATTAACTGGAACAAATGGTGTGGAACGGATGAGACTAATGTCGTGGAACTGAAATTTCTCGGTTCTCTTTAATCTTTCGGATCTTCTGTTCGTTCTATAAATTTTCAAATTAAAATTTGTCACACTGCTATTTCGACACATATGTTTCTTAACATTTTTCTTGTGTATTAATATCTTTCCATTCTTCGTCTGTTAACATTTTTCCATTTATATCTTCCGAGATGAATTTCTTGCTACTCATTGGACTTTTCTCGATTCAACTAGTAATTTATTTCTTCCTACAAGATAGATTCTGCAGTAATACTGATAAATGGTATCTACTTGTATCCTGCATTAATAAAAATCTTGTAGTGTTATTATTATTACATTTAACTCTAAATTAAGCACAGTTCAAAAATTCACTAAACTCTTCGTCAAAGCATCCTTTCTCAGGTTTCGTGGATTGTGAAGACCGATGCGATTGTCAGATCCGGATGTCCATCGCGATCATCGTACGATAGAGATCGTCGCGACGTAGCACGGTGCCGCGTCGAGTGGAGGTCGATTGTGCTCGAGGCCAAAGGCGGTCTCGGCATATTTATATTTCAAAATTTTCATTGTGAATCGGTTTCTGGGCCACGGGAGATACAAACGGGGGCGGTGGCGGCGGCTGCCGACGTGTTCAGTCCGCCACTCTATTGAAAACCGGCCATGGACGGCCGTGAGTAGTACTGTCGTTCGATAAACGGCGTCTTTCCCGGAGCTTTCGGTTCAAAGATAAGAATCTCGGATTCGAGGTCAGCCAAGCAGTCCTCGAGGCCTCCTTTGGCCATCGGCAAATTTCGAAAGGGCGCTCGACCTCGTACGAGGTGGCAACCGGGTTGCAGAGAACGGTGGGGGATAGTTGCCACCCTGTGTAGGTGTGTACACTTATCCTACACCTATGTGTATGTGTGTGTACGTTACACTAATATGTCTCTGTGAACGAGACTGGTGCACGATCGAGATGAATCGGTGCACCGGCGACGTTCCGGTTATGACGACAAAGGACAATATCTAATATCCGAGAAGAGAGGCTGGCTCTATATTATAAAGTAGGGTTTTTTTATTTCTTTTCTGTCTCTTTTTCTTTTTTTTTTATCTACTATAGTCACATCGAGACCCCGCTTTTTCATGTACCAAGAGCAACGGAAAGGAAGCACAGAAGCAGGTGCTCGATACAGGTTGCAGAAGGTCAAGCGCCCTCCGAGCCAAACAATGAAGAAGCTCTTCTACTCTCCTGGACTTGCACACTGTGTGTCCGGTCTCGATGTGCACTCTGAATTATTTCTTCGGGCATCTGGGATGCACTCCTGGCTCCGGGAATTTATTGGATAGCGATTGTATGATGTGTATTGTCTCTGGTTTAATGGAAGTGGAAGGGTTCGAGGGGATGTTATGGCGGATGCTGCGAATTATCTTGGGCATGGAAGACAATTTCTGTTGGGATATTTATTTTGATGTATTTCTTCGGTATTACTGTGTGTTTCTTCTGTCTTTTTTTTTTTACAGTGCGATTGCGTTATTGGGAAAAATTGTTTATCGATTTGAGGATTAATGTTGGGCTTGGATAAAATGGGATATAAATATCCTGCCTTCTGATGAAATATACGATATGTGATAGTATAAAGGTAAATATTATATCGTGGTACATGCAAGGAGAAAATAAATGATAATAATTAATATAAAAGTAATCATTCAAAGCGAAAGTATCTGTATAAATGTAAAAGATAAATAATAACTGGTAAGGAATTTGTTTTACGATAGTTTCACGTGTTGAATCAGGACGCTTTTGCAGTACTCATTCCAAACTTACTTCCGTCAAACTCTTAAAATTCTCGCTCCATTTCTGTACATCAATCACTCGACATTCGCAACTTTATTATTTTGTTCCAAATATTTTTCACTCGCTTCCAGATTCCTATCATTTTTACATCATTCGTACAAAACTACAGATAAACCAACCAATCTCAAGTTTCTTCCGCGTGTAAACAAAAAATCGACAGACCACCGAAGCATCTATCACAGTTGCTTCAACCAGTACAGCGAACAGAATTCTTGAATCGTGATGTTTTTCATAGGGTAGAAAAATCCAGCGCAGAAACCACCCCCCCTTAGAGCTGGATTCGGTTGACAAATAAATCAACGAGCTTCGTATCAAGCCCCAATTTCAAATACACTCCAGATTCGTCCGGCGAACTCTATTTTCACGACAGGGGGTGAGTCGACGTCGCGCTTCGGAAACGGGGCTGAAAACATTCCACTGGCAAGATACAGCCCCCATTCGGGCCCATGGTCGATACTAAGCCAGCCCGAAACGGTTCACGTCGCTGAAACACATGGACAAAACGGACAATGTCCAGACAAGATGGATCGTATACTGCCACTCAAAAGTGTGGGGACTAACTTGCTTATTTTTCATAGAATACAAATTTGACTACAAAATTATATATAGAAAGACTGAGAATGGTTTCATCTTTTATTTGAATTGTCGTAGAATATTCTGATACGATAAAATGTAATTTTAAACGTTAACCTTGCAATAGAAAATTTGGTACTGTAAGTGTCAAACATTAGAGAACAGTTTTGTTAGTCAAACAGTTCATTGTTTATGAATTGATAAGGAAATTATAATTAGTTCTGATAAAAATATTTAAAATCCGTTAACATTTTGAAGAGATACTGAGATGGTTTTTGGAACATGGGTATACTTACATACTTGCACACTAGTAATTATTAAATATACATCTACATAATAGAATACTAGATGAGCATGAGAAATCAAGAAAATACTAACGAATTATTTAGTAGGACATTGGTAGGATTTTAGTAAAATCCCTATAAAAAAATGCAAAAGCTTTCTGTTCAATTCAATAGTATAACGTACGTTTATTACATGTTTTTTAATCGCCTATGATATTTTATTCCGAGTTTTATATTTAGTCAAGGATGATATATCATTTTTAATCTCTTTTTCTATTGTACTTTTATTGCGTAAAATACGAGAAATATTTTCATTGATTTTTTCATATCCTGATAAACACTCTTGTCTGCTATTAAAACATGAATTTTATTGAAGTTTATTGAATTTTAAAATACTTGTTTAGAAACAGTACAAATTTATACGCCATTTAAAACATCGAAAAAATTGATTTAAGAATTGTGAAAGAAGTACATATTTTGGAATATTAATAAGGGATTCTTGCACTATAGCTTATAGTCTTGCAAGAAGATAATAGTATCAGCATGTGAGAATTTTCCACAAAGAAAGGAGTTCGAATGGCACGCTTTTTCACTTAGAATAGATTATTTGTTCTCGCGTTATAGCAATTCTTCTACTCTGTCAATACTTAAAAGGGTAAGTGAATAATACGTAGCAGATTAGAATTATATTTAGAAGTTTGTATAAGAAATCAACACATGTTAAAATAATTATTACATAACTTGTGAAAAAGGTCGTGGAATTATGGAAAAAATATATTAAAAATTCAAAGTATCATAAAATTTGTAGGCAAACTATTGGTATCATATTTAGAAATTTTGATGAGTAGCTAAAATGTTGAAATAAATATTCAATTTATCATAGCAGACGAACAACAGGAGTATCAACGACGGAGCTTCTTGTCCAGCAATATTTGTGCGAAAGGAACGTTCACAAATTACTTTTTCTAACGAGAAGCTACTTAAAAAAAAAAAAAAAAAGGGAAAAACTGGTTTGGCGAGTTCGTTTTTCTGGGTCGAATAGCGTTTTACACGAAGACAAATGTTTCGCGACATCCTGTTATAATTTTCAGCTTCTGATAAGCTTAAAACAGTGGCGCGCATCGTCGGCCTTATGAATCCTCTCAAACTTTCTTCTACATATAGGGTGATTCTATTCAATCTGTAAATGGATACATTTTAGATAATTAAAGTGTGTTACATGAACTACACAAGTTTCGCAAGTTCATTAAAGTTTCAAACAATGGCAAATGGCGATTTGTACTCTTCACATCTCTTACCACGTATTTTTCATGAAAATTTGATCAAAATTCAAATAGATTTTAAGGGAAATTAAACAGATTGTATGAATTATTTCGGTATGTTTGTGTAGATCCCTTTTTATTTATAACCTAAATACATTTTTAATCTCTTCGTAAAGATCGCGAAATAATGCAGGAACTAACGAGAGTATGTTATACAAACGATACAGGTATTAATTATGATATAAATTTACCAAATTATAGAAAAGATTTGAATTTTCCAATTGTAAAAAAGATTAAACTACACACATATTACTATTACATATAGACTGCGGATATTTAAACGAATTCTGCAAATTCTCAGCAACTACTGCAAAATCCATCTTGTTAAAGATAACCAAGTATCCGGATACTTCTAAGTAGCAGCATAATTATGTCGTCTACGTGTTTCATTCGCCGTTTGAACATTCTTTTAGCCTAAAATGAGGTCGAGTCTTGCCTCGATAACGATACATTTAGTACTACCTTCGCAGAAATTTGATTCTGTGAAAACGACGCATGTAGAATCTAGTAAAAGATTGCTTCTTTACTGCAGTGTAAGATTATCCGCCAATACTTTTTATAATTACTGTAAAATACATCATGTGAAAAATGAGCAAGTGTCCGGATACTTTTGAACGATAGTGTGTGTCTTCTATATGTATGTTTCATTCTCCATACGATATTCTTTCTCAACCCAGGCCCTAGACCGAGCTCAAGCGCTTAATTCGTTTGCTCCTTCGTCCACCGATCCGGTAGCGTACATGCTCGTCACAATGCAAATCTCTGCTCGTCTAATGAATTATTTAAGCGTCTGCGCCTCTCTTTCTCGCGTTCGCGTTCCTTATGATGCATGTCCTCGTACGCACGAATCTCTCCTCCAGAATCTACGGTGTCTGCGGTTCATGCTTCGTTCGTCGAACCGTATAGTCCCTTGACATCTCCTTGGAGAGATGCTCTTGAGAAATTTCTAGCCTGTGACGAATTTCTATGGAAATCCTCCTCATCCAAGACTTTCTGCGGCAAATGGTTCGTTGAACATTACGATTTTCTGGCAAGAAACTGTTGAGAAATGACGAACGCGCGGACACACGTCGACACTTTGTTTTTCTTCATTTTCTTTTGTGTTTTATGCGAAGTAGGTCGCGAAATTTGTTTCCTTCTCTTCAAAGAAGATGAGGAGGTTTATGTTTTGTTGTCATCGCTTTGATTGGCAAATTTATCCCGGACGCGGAGCACTTCGATTTTATTGATTTTCAGTTTGAAAAGAGTCGCCTTTGGGGTTTCTTCCAGATTCGTTCTGGAACGGTCACAATGAAACAGCATGTGCGCCAAACGAATCGATAACTCGCGCCACGATCGAGTGACACGTGTTTTTCCAGAAATTGTAGCTTCTATAAGGATCGAGCTTTTCTCGCGTGTTTTCTTAAGCTTTTTGCTACTGCAGTTTCGTTTAAATTGCAGCCTTAAACGCTTATGTTGTGTGTAATATGATATACGTTGAACCGTATGATTACGTAACAAATTCTGCTACACTAGTGGAAGTATTTATTGCGTTACATGCAATATTATTGATGATGCGATTTATTTTTGCCAAGGTGGTAAGCTATACTTTGTTAGAACCATATATTTTAATCAATTTTGGAGAGATATACAATCACGTTCTAATGTATAAACGTAACAATGTTTATTAAAAAAGTTTTTCGAGATGTGTAATCTTATACCACACCATAAATGCTAACGTTTTTCAAATATTATGTTGTATCGCTGTACCGTTGAATAGCAAATTAATATTTATTTACGAGCAAGAAGGATACAGTAAAATACCACTACAATTAATAAATAATGATTATAATACTTTCTACGTTTAATTATAAATTTATTCTTTCTACATAAATGTGAAAAATATTAATTTTTAAAGAAACTTCTTCGTACTACACTTTATGGTTATCTTGCTACAATTTTGCTTTGTTCCTTGATTATTATTTATATGCTTTTCGTACTAATAGTAAAAGGACAATAAATATTTAAAAGCATTTAATATTAAAAAAAAATATTCAGTACCCAAGTAAGGCAGTAAATATTTAAAAATAGTAAATATCTACATATTAAACAAATTATAAAATATTATAAAAGAATGCGATAATATGAATAGTTCTCATAGTATCGTTTTAAATCTCACGATACTGTTTCTGAAAGAAAAAAGTTGTAATACCTCAACGCACGATATCGCAAGATCTATCCAATCTTTCGCTTTATTTACAAGAGAATTTCGATTAAGCGGTTTAGTCCGCGTGGAAAGAGACACGCGATAAACCAAAACACAAAGATAAATTAAAGAAAAGATATTAAACCTTCCTTTTGTTTCCCAAAATGAAGTTTTTCATTTGCTTCCTCCATTCGCGCCGCAACGTCTTTGCTATGGCAATTTTTATACTCGAAGAATCAGAAGGTTTTGATTTTCTAACAAAAAATTTTCATTAGTCGACGACGTTGTTATTATTGAAATTGCATAAAAACACAGAAAATTGTTAATTGATCCTCGTCACTGTAAATCATATTTGTGGTTCTTCCAACCTGGGGACAAATTTAGGAAAAATTCTATTAGGTCTAGAACAAGATTCTGTGTTTTTCATTTTATCTTTTATATACTTTTTTAAAAGAAAACATGTTTTTGTTATTCATATATTTTCTATCAGTAGATTGATATGACAGATGGATAGAGTAAAATATATAAAATATTCAAAGTATTCATTATATTTAACGAATGAAATAAATTTCTGTTTAGATACCATTCCTTTACTTACATTTATAATGATATGAATTTATATTAACATCTACAGTCTACAGTCTATCTCTGACATATTTACTGTTGATCTTAGTGATTTTCTTTCCATTTTTTAAATAACAAACACGTTGTCTCTTATAATGAATACCGTTTCTCATTGTAATATTGCTTTAGTTATTTAAAAATCATGAGCCATTTCATAAGTATTTCTATTTATATATTATTGATTACTTATTATTTGTTCAGAAAGCTTCAGTTTCTCTTTCAAAGCACAACACGTAGGAACGGTGTACTTTCAGATCATTTATCTTTGTTAATATAAAGTGGATCATACTAAAATGGTAAAAACACAAAGATTCTACAAGATTGAAATCAACGAATTTATACTATGGCAAAATCACATCAATTTGCGTTACAAATTTTCTTATTTTGATAAAAAATTCCAAAACATATAGTTGTGCTAAATTATATTAGCTTTAATATACAGTCTTGTTACAATAAAAATTAAAAAGAATTTTATTTTACCACAAGATGTTCGTTTTAGGATATGTTATATTTATCGATCTGAACTAATCGATTTATTATGTAACAAACGTAATAAAAATGAAATTTTAACCCCATGAACACGACATAAAGATATTCCTTCGTACTGTAATTAATCTAGAAATCGTTGATTCGTGCGCTAATTATATTCCCTTAATAAATTAAGTTTCTCATTGCTCTTTAAAAGTTCGACGAATTTAACGTACGAAGGACCACCAATTCATACCTTTATAAATAAATGTGAAGATTTAAACGAATGACGAAATGAGTTATAAAACGAAAAATACAGAATACTTTTCTACGGTAGAATCGCTAAGTTGAAAAAATCTGTATGTTTGCGTGGAACGTGACGAATTAATTCTGAACTTTTCTTTCCCTTTTATACAGTTGCCATGGAATTGAGAACCGACATGCCGCGAAACACGAAAAGCGTCCGTCACAGAAGCTCGAAACCTCCTGGCCATTTTCCTTGTAAGTCCAAACAAAGTTTCTTTGAAAAGTTGCTTGCTCGATCGGCTATTCAATCAAGTAGCTCGTCGTTCTATGGCTTTTCGGCTTCATTACCGAAAGAAATTATTAAATAGAAAGGAATACTATGAAATATGTAGGTCACTTCTAAATGAGAAACCTTGGTGGGTCACACATGAGGAATGTGAAAGGTGTGGAAATGTTTCCTTTACGAGAAACTAGGTGTAAAATAAATATTTCATATTAAAATAGTTTAAGTTTTAAGCGGACGAAAGTTAACGCTTCTGTAAGCTTATTTTTTGTTTGACTTTCTATGGGAGGGAAGAAATGAGAATCGCTTTGCTCACTATCGTCGTGAAAATCGCAGGTGATTGACGAAGAGAACTTTGAATAATAAGTTCTCTAGTTATTTATATCATATTTATCATATCATACCATATTCATTAACGATCAATATCACAATGTAATATTTCGGTCTTTAAATCTTTAGATCAAAGATTTTCACGATTTAATATTGTAACATTTAACAACTTAACATTCTAACAATCACCACTTTTATTTCCTCAAAGAAATTCCTTCTAAACGTTTACGAAACGCAACGAAATTCGGAATGTTCTCGCACGGCACAACAAATTTAGCAATGTAATGTGCCAACATTTAACAATCCAACGCTCTAACAATTACCAACATCGCTATTTGTTTAAAGAAATTCTTCGCGAAAGGAAGAAATTCTTTACGAAGAACAACGAAATTCTTCAACGAGACGTTCTTGCATGGTACAACGAAGATTCTTGAAAAAAATCCGAAGAATCTAATATCCTTAAATTATCCTAACGTTCCAGCACGCACGCTTCTATTCCTCCGAAGGAACTCTTCACAGACGTTTGTCACAAGGAAGTAGAATTCGAACGTTCTTGCATAGCGTACCAATCCTTTAGAGAGAATTCTCCACTGTTATTTCTATTCTAGCATGTCCAACGTAAACATACTAACACATCAATACCTATCTGTTTACGTGTCACCAATAATTACCAATAATTACCAATTTCCCTTAAATTCCGGAATCCAGGAATCGTCCATCAGTCACGTGCTAATTGTATTCCCCTAACGAATTCAATCTCCCATTGCCGTTTAAAAATTCGACGAATCGAACATTCGAATAACCAGCAATTCATACCCCTGTGGAAAGAATCTCTTATTCTCGAATCGAAGGAAAAACAATGAAATTTCGAGCGACACGCGTCGTCGTTTATTCGATAGGAATTCCTTTCGCATATCTTGCCCCGGCTTGACGCCATTTTTACGGTCAATATTTCCCCGCTAGACTAGATGTCACCCTTTACTTGGCCACCCTCACCCATTGGAAAGTTGTGCCACCCTCCGTGTGATAGCGCCACTGGCATGTTTCCAATTTCCACGAGGGCTGCCTCTTTGTTCGTCACATTCTATCGGCCGCTTTCTTGCTCCCGTTTCGCCTCGCTAAATTTATTCGTCGCCCGCCACTGCTTCTATCCGTCCGACCTTTTCAACGGTGAAACGTTTGCGAACGTTCCGAGCCTTGATCCACGTTATTCCGCGGAGATTGATGAAAAGTAAAAGTACAGACCGACTAAACCGGGTCACTTTGCTTTCGCGGATAGACATGTTACCATGAGAAACGCGAATCGTTAGCATTGTTACATAATTCTTTGCGATGCATTTTCTTCGAGGATTTTTGAAGGATATTTGGAATTTTTCCATTTCCGAACGAGTACCGAACTTTTCCTCAAGTTTTACGGCTGCAAAATAGGATTCTTAAACAATTTTTCATGCCTGACTTAGTCATACTACGAAGATTTTTCGGGCATTAGAACGTTTAGGTTTAATTGACAGGTTGTTTGATGGGCAATAATTTCTATGATTAAATGATATTAAATGTATAAACTAGTTTGGTGTGTTTAGGATTATTCATTTTTGTTTCCAAGATCGAATGTTCCTTGTTCTTTGGAAAGCAATTGCTTTTTTCAAACTAAAATTAAGGCCAATTTTAAAACAAACACATTTATTGTTTAATTATATGCAACATCGAATGTGAAAAAATCAAATTCAAATATTTTCTCTTTTTGCCATGTTTTGAAGAAATTTTTAAATTATAATTCGTTAGTTGAATAACGAGCGCGATGAGTGCTTTTATGATAAATTTAATATTTCTTGATCTTCTGCTTAAGTTTGATTTTAAATTAATTTACGCATTTAATAATAATTTTTTATTTACATAGATAGGCGATCACAGCAAGTACACAATAATTTTGATGAGTCAGCGACAATTCCTTATAAATTTGTCTATTTTCTTGAATTTTTGGCGTTTGAAGGTTCGAAACTTTTGTTGCCAAAATTTCTTGAATCTAGTACAATCGTGTCAATATTCAAGTTCTTGAAATATGAAGAATATCCGAAATATGTGTTGGCCGCAATTGTATTTCAAAGGATAATATTTTTCGAATTTTTGGCAAAAACACGAATTACGAAGAGACGAATGAATGAAGAATGACTATGAAAACACTTTCCTGTAAAAATAAAGTAAAGTAAACATTCAGACGATAACTAGATAACATAATTCCTCCTCTTTAAATAGAATTATAATATTAGTAATATTAATATTAATTGATCGAATAATATATCGTTAGTTAGATATATATATTTTTAGATTATAGATATATTTTTCCTACTTCATTTCCAATTTGGTTTCAGAACTGTTAACGCAACAACTTAATCTAGTTCATGAGATAATAATTTGTTGTTGAGTGGATGAGCGGTTGCGTTTCAATATTTCATTGTTGTGTCATCCAGAATTGCATTCGATTCGCGTAAATATATGCACGTTACGCAAAAGAAGCGCTCACAGAGTTGGTGATGTAATACAGATTACTATATCGGTTCCACATTTACGAAAATTAATACTAATAATAGAACTTCGTGGAACTTTAGATTAGTCGTGGAATACAGAATTATAAATGGGAGAGTTGCAATAAAATACTTTACCATCGATACTTTGACAAATTTCTCAATTCCGAAGCGTTGTTTCGAACTTTATTACAGTTCCAATATTCCGCTTTGTAACTTTTCAAATTCGAACTCTGCGAGCTCCCGTTATCAATTCATCGTTTTAGGAACTCAAATTTCTCCAATTAAGATTTTGTTGGTGTCATTAAACCGCGAAAAATTTTAATTTTTACACCATATCATTCTAAATTCTGTTTTAGATTTTTAAATCTATATTTTACTATTTTCCAAGTGAGTCAAAAATTATGTTACCTATATTACGCGCGTATACATATTTTCTTATTTTTCTCGTTCATCCTAAATTTAAATGAGAGATTTTACATCTTTCTTCTCTTTATTTTCTCTATTTTCTCTTTATGTCGTACTACGTTATCTTCATAATATATGATAATCGTCCCACGCTTAAGAGCTGAAAAACACTACTAATTATATTATAAATAGAAAATACAAGAGAAACGCATGATAACTCACTTGGCTAAAAGGGAGTATTTTAACGTGACATAGATAAAACAGGGAACAACCTGCTAGGTCCAAAAATATAAGCCTTTTAAAAATAGTTGGTAAACCCACAAATTTTCGTAAAACACCAAGGGCGTAGCTAATCTTATAGCAATCAATATTTTTACAATGTTCAAGAGGTCAGTAAAAAATATATAATTTGTAATTTCTAAATTAAATAAGGAGAAAATTTTGGTAATATCAGATTGACGAATATAAAATGTGACTTATCATTACACTGCGGATAATTATGTATTTCTAAAAAAATGTAAACATATGAAAACGTATAGAATGCATATAATACATTAATACACCAACATATATATATATGAAATATTTGAATATTTATTGTAACATTCGCCGAATGAAGAAATCTCTGTCTAAGTTGTATTTATTTGCTTGTGTTCATAAAAATATGGACTTTCATGAACAATTTTCATAAATAGCCGAAGTCTAGAATAGAAGAGAATAGAAAAAAGTTTAGAAGAATATCTATTATGTTCTTTTCCTGTGTTCTTTTTAATTATTATAAATATGATTCTCGTAGCTAATGTTAAAATAACTTTCTATGTTGTTGTAGCAACCTGATCTGTTAGAAATGTGTGTCGTATCGTGATTACTTTGCAAAAATAATTCTAATAAAAAGCAAGAATTAACAATTATTTAGAGGGCAATAATATTGCTACGAAGCTTTTAAAATTTATATTCTTATAATTACAATTAAAGAAACTAGACGTAAATAAAAAGTATCATCATTCAAATATTATAAGAATATTCTAGTTCAAGTACATACACTTTAACGTAACATGTGAATTCTGTACACTTCTACACGTTTAAATTTCTCCCAACTGCATAAACATTCATAGACGACTTGTAAAAGCTCAATTACATAACTAATCTCGTAACAATTTCTCCGACATTCAAGAGGATATCCACTTCCAAACCGAAACAAAACGACAATTTCGATAATACGAGGATGATCTGACAGCGTATTGTATTTTATAATTATTAACCGCACTTGTCGTGTCTGTCCTCGTCGGTCATTAAATACATTCCAACACGACTTTAATCGAACGAATAAAAAGCCCAAGGATTCACCCCTGGCGGATAAATTTTGATAGTCCTCGAATAATCGTGGGCGTGCTTGACCTTAACACTGATTGGTCGATACCTTAAAATAGCCCTCGTGCCGGGCATCTGATAAGGCGGTTTATTTATAAATCTGACTCAACATATTCGCGCGCTCTCGCCTGTACATTGACGATGGAATTTCGTCGTCGTTCCGTCTTCACCGTTTCCTCATTGTCCGCGTAATCGAGTCCCTGGAACCCCGGGGTGCCAGAACATTTTTATTGATTTATCGATTCGTCCATAACCACAAACCGAAACGAGACAGATAGGCAGATAACGAAAAGCGAAATAAAGCCAGAAAGAGGAGCGATGGGGAGAGGGGTGGAATGGCGGTTAGAAAACATAACAAACAGGCTGGAAATTGGTATCAGATAAGAAACCGCGATTCCGTTTGTACGTTTCGCGTTAGTTCAACCTTGGATCGGTTGTGCATTTTTCTTGCAAACGCAACCAGCCAACCTGCCCTTGGGAAATTATTGCCTTCGACGATGAATGGCTTCGCGAATGGGACAGGGGTATGTACTGGCTGCGCCTACAATTGCAGCAAGAAAGTCGATGGTTCTTGTTGCCTTTGCGCTTCCATTGTTATTTAAGTCAATGGAGCAGGAAAGCCACTTGATGCTAGACAAAAGAAAATTTCTGTACGAACAGACCGGGACCAGATGGAATACTTGTCAACGAAGGTTTGGCTCGATGGTCACTCTCGGTTTCGTGAAACGGGCATGTAATTATTAGATTGGATTTCTGTCGTTAATATTGTTTGTAGGAGTAGTCGATATTTAATTTCGACGAGATATATGAGAGATGTATTTAGTATTCATATTCGTTTATTGGTATTCGAGGTGAAGGAATTATATTTATTCAAGGATTGGTACTTGGAGAAGAATCGGAGGGTTAAAGGAAAGAGTTTACTGGAGTAGGATGTTTAATATTCAAGAATACTGGTGGTATGTAGGGGTGCTTTCTCTTTTGTAGGTTTGATTGATGCAAAGGTAGTAATGTTTAGTGCTTATTTTTTTTTGTTGTTTATTTGGATGCATTTTACAATCAATTCTCATTGAGAATTATAAGTAAATTTTCCTGGCGTGGTACTATGTCGTGCTTAATAAGTATTTATCGTTTGAAGTGTTTATTTGACGCAGGAGACTTCCCTTTGTCGAGGAAAATATTTAGCGAACGGGTATATTTCGAAAACGTTTAGAGGATGCAATTAAAATTAAAAGAAATGTTAGGTCGATTACTCAAAGGACATTTTACCCAACAGCTATGGATACTAGAATTGTTGCAAATTTAACACCACTTTTTATTTATAAACATTAACTACGGAATTAATCATTTTATTTATTTATTAAATATTCTACTCGTTATAACGATTATGCTGTATTTTGTGACATAGCAAGTAATGTAAAAGAAGAAAAGGAGATTTAGTGCTAAAGGGTACTCTGTATTCAAGGGTATTGGAAATATATAAATGCTTTCTCTTGTGTAGGATTTGATTGATATCAAAGAATATTTATTGTTAATACTTCATGACATAAGAGAATTTTATTTATTGAAACAGATATAATACATCCTGAAGGAGAATTATATATTGTTTCAATCAAAAGATCATATACCTTCACAGCGTGAATAAATATTTGGCCAAAACATATTAAAGATGGTACATAATATAGGAAATTTGTATTATTCTACGTCTCATACTAATACCGTTATAAAGCGTAGAAAAACAAATTTTATTTACACGCATATTCGCTAGAAAAATTCCAAATCTTATTTATTTATGAAAGATACTACCCATCGTAATCTACTTCTTGTAATACAAAAATTCCATTATGTTACAGAAGAAAGTTCTAGGCATTAGTAACGTATCCATCCGAACGTCCTCGATAAATCAAAATTCCCTTCTCCTTAACCCTTTCTCCAAAGAACGTCGGTACGTGGTAACTCACCCAAATAAAATCCATCAATCATCCACCCAATAAACCAAAATCCTCCGGTGTCTGACAGCGCAACCGTGAAAAACAACGTTATCAAAACCTCGAAACACCCGTAACCGAATTTCCATAATTTTGTATCTTCATCTCGAATCAAGGACCTCGACCTTCCTTCATCGATGACCGTTACTGCCATCTTTTTCCCCTCGTCCCTACCAATTCCAGGAACATCCAGCCCCGTGACTGGTGTAAAGAAAGAAAGGGCACGAGAGAGGAAAATCGAGGCTCGAGGAACGGGAATCGAGTGTGCGCAGTCGCGGGACTGTTCGATGTCGCGGAGCAGTTATCGTGGAGAGCGACGAGTTTCTCGCCGCGTGTACACGTATATATCAGGCGGGAGGAGCGGTCGTCCGGTTGTCCAGGATCGCGATAATCGGGTGAAAGGTAGACGGTGACTTGCAGTGCCAAAGAGAGGCCAAAGTGCGATCGAATCGACGAATAACGATCGCACGACTTAATCTTCGAGGAGACGCGTTGTCTCTTCGAGAAAGCTCCGTCCAGTCCATTCGAACGATTCTAATGGCCGCCAGGACTCGATCGAACCACCCACACAGACACGTAAATGTAATCCTTTAATCGTGTGCTAATATTCGAGACATGAGATGGACGTGAGAGGCTCCTCGAGGATCGAGGCGAAACCTCGCGACAACCACGAACGAATCTGCTCCGATTTCGTCAATCATTCGTTGAAAATCGCTGTCTTCGTTGAGAGACCTGGTGCATCGATCGCGAAATACGAGGCAACCGATCGTCGGTACGGGCAGAACCTTACGGGCTTCCGGGAGCGGCGTGCGGCCTCCTGAAAAACCAGCCCGCTTCCCGATCGATCCCGGAATATGACCTTCGAGTCACGTGTGCCGCGGCGTGACACGCAAGTCACCGATACGAGCGGTTCCGACTCGCGAGGCGGACTGGACATCGATCACGAGGATCGCGCGCCGCGGCGGACTTTTCGTCGCTGACGCGCCGGACGCGGGATTTTCCCTTCCGGGACGACACGACACACTGCCACACAAGGGTGAGAAAGAGAGAGCCACGGGGATCGATACAAGCAGCGGGAAAGTTGCCGAGAGGAAGGAATCGAGTCTTGGACCGGGTCAAACAGGAATTGCAAATTCGAACCAAGTTTCACGACAGCGTCCGTCGACTAAATCGGAAATTTTTGGTGCACGTCGATTAAGAGGGTGAATCGATGTCACAGATACGCGTGCAGAAAATACATGGGATATTTGAAGAAGAGGAAGAATTCTCGAGGAGCTCTGGAAAGTTGACGGGTGATAAATGCTTTGGATGAGAGCAGGAATTTGTTCTTCTGACTCGTGATTATGTCACAGATCGGATGAAAAATTTTCGCCGAGTATCGATACAGAAGGCGATTCGATGTATATGTAGATACTCGTGTGGGAAACGTATGGAATATTTAAGGAACGTGACGAATTATAAACTGGAAAGTTGATGGTGAATGAAACTTGGTTCTGGTTCCTGACTCGTGGTTATGTCAGACGAGTGGAGATTCCTGGAAACACAATGATAGACCGTAAACATTGTACAGGATAGGCTTGATTCCCTGTCAATAATTTCTGTGTTCTAATTATTGTCTTGATCGACGAATCAGAGAGTAATCTCGAGCAATCTATTTTATTTATCAACAAGATGGTGAGTTGTGATTGTTCTTCGCGAGAATCGAGGTTGGACGTCTGTCAATGATGTCAGTGTTCTGTTGACCTCGCGTTCCATAGATGTACGATTCTATTCTATAGTTGCAACCGTGGTTACATATATATCCACAATTCTATTCTATAGTTACAGCCGTGACTAGATATTCACGTAAATTAACAATGAGGTTCTATATCGGTCGAACGATCGACGGTGAACTGTAATTATCCGTTCTGTCAATAATGATTTTCATTTCGTTGAATCACGACCGAATGCCTTGCTTTGCACCGAGTCGATCGATTATCTAACCGTGACCACTTCTCACGTAAATTGGACCTCGATAATCGATGCGAAACCAGTGCAACCAATCCCATCGATCTTCGGCTTGCAAGCACATGACCATCCAGAGAAAGAGAAAGAAGAGGACAGTGAATTATCAGCGTTTTTCGAACAAATTTCTATTCGAAATTAATCAACGACACGAGTGTTTCGATTCTGTTGATTATGAAATAAACTTCACGAGACACTTCGTTTTTTTAGACTCTTATTAATAAGAAACGAACAAGAGGTGATTTATGACTAAGAACCGCGATATCCATGAATGACACAAGTGTTCTAATCTTGTGGCCAATCACTGGTCGAAGGCGATAGCACAGAGGATTCTTTGTTTAGAACTGTTCTCCTACTTTTCGCTCAATTGTCCGCCTTTGAGGAGAAATCAGTCAATACGTCCGCTATTCTGATCGTTTTAGCCATAAATAGAAAAAAGGATACTATAAAAGGCAGTAATAAATGAAAAAAGAATCGTCCTTGAAAAATGGACATGATAGATCGATCAGACGATAAAAAAACGCTTGGTGATAAACGCAGAGCTTATTACCCGTTCAGTTTTCTACCAGCCGCAGGGTTTTTCTATTCAGCTTTTGTCGTAGTTTTATCGTCAATTTAGAGAGTTTTTTGAGCACGAGAGGTCGGCATACCGTCACCGCGTGATCGATAATCGCAGCTTCATTTCGAAAACATCCTTGGACGGGCTCGTTCAAGGACCACGTTCGAATGATCGAACCACTCGAAGGAGAATACGTAGGATCGATATTATTCTCGGCAACGTGACGTGATATGTACTCTACCGTCAAAAATAGAAGAAAAATACGAAATCACACGATCCCTAAATACCCAGGGATTTGCGCTAGGTTTCGATAAAATCGTCCACATGTTTTAAAAATACTTATTAATGCAAAAGTATCCATCCAAGAAGCGTTGAAGGCTGACTATGTTGATTCCTGGCCTCGTCGAGTACGGGTTGTAGAATGTCAGAGGCTCGTTTTCACAGCGCGCATGTCCAGTGCCTTGACTACCAACGGGACGCCTATACCTTGGCCGACGTTGCGAGCCACTAGGGTTTCAAGGGGGTTGAGCGAGGATAGAAGAAGGAAAGGAAGGAGAGAAAGAGAGAAGCAGAAGCGACGAGTATCAAAGTTGCTCGTCGTGGTGCTCGCAATAAAGTAACCGTGATAAAAAGCGAGGCCTGTCACTCGCGGCTGGACGGTGTAGCGTAGAAGACGTGGAGAGAGCGTAGAGAGCCATTGAAGTGGCTAAAGTTTACCCGGCAAAGTTGAAGTGGTCAAAGAAGAAAAAAAAAAAAAAAGAAGGAAAGGGAGTAAGAGGAAGACGAGCAAATTGGTTCGACAACTCCGTTCAAGTTCAACAATTAATCATTGGCTGTGCTGTTACTCTTCGTCTGAGCTTAAAAAATAGCGACTAGTAAATCAATCGTGAAAGACATCCCAAGAGCAACATAGAGATTCAAAGAAGATACAGAAGTAAACAGAGAGAAAGATATTTTTGCTACGTCCTTTCTAGCGTTCGAGACGTACACACGTGGTCGTCGATTTCAACGTCCATTTAAACAGACTGACTTCTCAACCTCCAATTTCCAAAGAGGATTTGTTCAAGCGAATAAATCGAGGATATAACAAAAGGAAGATTCTTAAATCCGAATCACCGTCCCACTGTACGTTTCTATTCTCCACTTTGCTACTCTTTGCGCACGTAGACGTGACGCTTTGCTCAACATGTCGTTCCGTAACATCTTGCGGAAGTGCATCGACAAGACGCGCCAGATAATTGGCCACGCGCTGAAGAGGTGAACCGTTGAACTCATGTGCACGATGTCGAGCTGCAGCAAGAGCAGGTGATCGCTGGTACAGTCAGGAACAGGTGGAAGTTGGTGAACAACGCGGTTTATTAAGGGTCTGACGTGGGAGGATGACGAAGTACGGATTGGCCAGGCTGGCACTTTGGAGGCCGAGACGTTCGGTTACCTCGCAGCCAACGAGCCAGCAGGAAAACAACCCTCTGATGTATGCCGAGAGCAGCTTGTTGTATGTTGTTTGAGAGCGAACACTGTTGTCGCGCAATCGCTGCTGGCTTCCGTGGCTGGATGAATCTGGCCGTGTGCTTTTGATGTCTCACCGATCAGATGTCCAGTTGTACCAGTTGGTCTTTTTTAATAAAGCCATTCGAGACCATTTATTTTTTTCGTTGTCGCTTGATTCCGCTTGCACATGTCGCTGCCAGAGCTGAACGAAATCTAAGAAGAATTTTGGAACAATAATTTTAGAAAAATTATTTGCTATTTAGAAGATTTTTAGAGCGATTGACAGATTGCAACTCTTTGATGATTGGACAATTTTTGGGCTGTCTGATTAGAAAAATTGTGGTTTCAGTAGAATTCTTTCTTTAGATATGATATTCCGTTGATATTGTTATTTGAAAAATTGGTGAATTGATTTTACTACGTATATTGGCACCCTTTTTGTTCTAATTTTTCCATTATATAAAAACAGAATTTTGCTTACTTAATTCATTAAGGCATCCTATGAATGATGCAGATTTTACAGTACGTGTATTAAGTAATATTAAACGATTTATCTATTAATAATTGAGTAATCCACAGTTATTTACCAATTGTCTATTTTATTAACATTAGCTTAATTTCAATTTCTCAGAAAATTATGTTATTAATTGAAATTTCATGAATTCTATCCAGTCTCTAGGTCGGACTAACTTCGATTGAGAAAGATTTTTACCTGAGCAATCCCTTATTAATCATTTTACTAAGTATTATAGCTTACAGAACCAATAAGTATCCACAAAATTTTAACACAAGAAACAAATTAACTTTCTCTCACCAAACGTGAAGAAGAGAAAAGTCATTTTGTTCAGCTCTGCCACTCTTCGATCCCTAAATTTCATCCCCCTTCCACAGCGTACGTACGCGTACACGTAAATGCGCTTTGTTTGTCGCTTTCAATGTGTCTGCAACGTTTTGAGGAACACCAGGGGAACTGTGTAACGATCGCTATGACGAGGGCACGCTATATAAAACGATCACACGCATGTAGCGATTGATATTTACATAAATGACATACACGAAACCATGTGGCTGAAATTGACCATCCGATCAAGGGATGAACCTTGGTATTTTGAAGAAACGAAAGAAGAGACGCGAAATGTCTTGGCGTTAAATAGTGCGAGAGGCAGCGTGGATCGAGCGCTTTTTCACCGGCGAAATCTGTTGATAAAGTCGCGTAATTTGTCACGACAGCGATTGATGAGCACGCTTTATTCAGCGCAGCACGTGCGTTCCCGATCGTTGGAACACGCTCGAATCGATTACAAGACTGCCGGACGTTCATTTTCTCCCGCCTGATGGATATCGTTGCCGGTAAACACGATTTTTGTCGCACGACGCTCGCTCTCTCTTTTTGTTACCAGGTTTGTTTGCTTTGGGAACGTTGAGCAAGAGGTTTTGTTACTCGTAGAGGGTGAAAAGTGGGCGATGTTATACGCTAGAGGATTGTAGGGTGGTTGAGAAACGCAATTTATTGGGTTTAGGTTAGGTTCGGATATTATACGATATTACACGCTAGAGGAATATAGGGTGTTTCAGAAGCTCGATTTATTGGGTTTCGCGCTGAACTGGTTGCAAGTAAGTTTGATATTTACGAAAAATGTGATGTTAGTTTCGTAGTTACGCAAAGTACGTTATATTCGTGAATTACTCGATATTTGAAATTTCGTATTTTTTATTGCTGAGAAATAAAGATAACAGAAGGTAATTGTTGGCGCCTCAGAAATTGCAGACTTACGACGATGAAACTATTTATAAAGCGAAGTTATTTGTATAAAATATCCGAGACTCTTTTAATTCGCAATATCTTATTTTTAGGTTTGGAGAAGTAAAAGTAACGCGAGGTAATTCTTGGCCTCTAGAAAATTAAAACTTAATCGAAATGGAATTTTTTTGTCAATTTGTAAAACATTTTTATGAAGTACTTTAAATTTATTAAGACCTAGCAGTGGTATTTAATCCTTAGTAGATATTATGGGCCGTAGATGACTACAATCAGTTGACTTATGTTTAAATTAGATTACTTGAGTTTAGGATATTTAATCCACCACTAGTATCATTACGTCACAAGTATTTACCTAACACACGATAATTGGACACGATAATAGATTAGACTATATAATTTTATGTCTTTAATGTCGCATAAAATTTTAAATGTCTTTAAAATTTAATTACTTAAAACTTACCTAAATTATTGTAATCCCTAGAGTGTGGATGTTTATACAAATTTAAAGTTCTATAAATACAACTAAAAAAATGAACCTTAGTTAGAGATTCGTTTAATTTTCCAAGTATTGTAATAGATGCTTTATTTTGGATATTTAATATATTTTCATATATTACATGGATTGTATGCATTTCTGCACCTTCAATTTTCCCATAAATGCAGAAACATCCGCAGTTTAATTAATAATTACCGATACCGGAGCTAATTAAATGTTAATTTGAATATTACTGACAGCTTTTATCACGTAAAGTACAGAATGCAAGATAAAAATACCCTATGTGAAATTAAATAAGTATCTTAAACGAAATTTTCATGGTTCGATGATACCAATTAAAAATGGTAAACTATTTTACAGATTATTATACGTACAAATTTCGAATTTTTATTTTCTCTCATTTAAATTTTAAAATTAAGTGTAAATGTTATCTAAATTTCCCTTTCCCATAAATATTCGTTCTGCGACTTACATTAGAATTTTAAGGACGACTTTAACGACAGATGTGTAACATGTTAAAAAACAGCAGGTGTATTGTTTTGAGCCTATACCGCGAACTATGAAAAATTGTGCGTCGTTTGGTAGCGCAAATAATCTATAAAATCAGTTGTTATCGTAAAGCGAATCCATATGTGACATAATTAGGCTATAGGCGATGACCTCGGTCATCGAAGGACGTTTCATCATTTAACATTTCATGAGTCACTTTTTTCATTTCTATGTTTCGTATAAATCCTGGGATGTAACGTGCGCGTAACGATACTTTTAGGATAAGTATGGTGGATAAATGTAGTTGAGACTTTCTTTTTAATTTGTAACAGTTTGTTTGAGCAACTTTTCTCTTCGTGTGACTACAGTTGTTTGCAAGTATAAAGATACGGAAGTTGTTCATTTCTTTCTACTATTCGAGATATCCAACTTACTACTAAAATGTTACGCGTAGAATTATAAAAATTTTTGCATTGTCAATCTCTTTGTACTGTACGTATTTCATGGAATTTATATTTATACAATTTATTATTAGTTTAAGACAGTTCCGAGGGAAAAAATTGATTGAAAAATTCTGAGAAAAAGTTTTGAACTCAATGTTGTTAGAGTTGAACAATTCTGAAAAAAGTTTTATACTAAACATTATAAGAATTGAAAAATTGTGTACTTCTTAAAAAACTCTTTAGATTTAATTTTATCATTTAGTTAAATACATGGAATTATAAACATTTCTAAAAAAAGTGATAATAAACATTTTTAAGAGAATAAAACACAATTGAAAAATCCATTTCAATGAACCACAAAAGAAAAGGAAATTTTCCGCAGAGTGGAATTCTTGGGAAACAATTCCTGGGAAGATTCGTACATGTAATTGTATTATTTAATTAAACGTATCGTACTAAAAGTTCTAAAAACATCACAGTAGCCATTCTAAAGCAAAAATATCACATTCAGACTCCCAAAAAGCTGAGAAAGAAGAAAACCTATTTCAACCACGAAAGAAAAGCTATTTTTCTTCTCACTAACCGCACAAAAAGCGACGAGAATATTTCACAGAATTACAAAGTTCCTACAAAAATTTGTCATTGTATCAGCTCGTTATTTAATTAAACACGTCACATTAAAAATTCTAAAGACATCACAATATCAATTCTAAACTAAAAATGCCAGTCGATTTAAAAATCTTAGAAAGAAATTTCACTTTCCATAGAAAAAAAGAAACCTCACTAACCAAGTACAAATGAAATTTTCATGTAAAAAATTTTCATGTTGTAAAGAAAAGGACATTTTTCTTCTCGTCTATCAAACAGAAAAGCAAACTATTCCACTCGATCAAAATCCATCGTTTCTAATATAAATTCACAAACCAAAAGGTACATACAGTACGTACAATTGCGTATCAAATTTCCACGAGATCGTCGATGCTATTCGATCACGTAGAATGAGAAAATATTGAAAAATCGACAAAGAGGAAACCAGTGAGATAGAACGAATGACAACTGGGCGCGAGAGTAAGAAGCTAGGTGGCCAGCTGATGCGAATCGATAAATGTTTATACATTTCACGCCATGCTATAGGCATTCGGCCGATGGTGCTGGTGTATTTCCGTGGATGGTACATGATTAATCGAGTAACTGACCTTTGCGGCTATATTAGCACAATGTACAGCTGTAGCCATCGGAGCCCCGAAGGTACATAGACGGAAATAAAAATGCTCCGCTGGATTTACGCTCCCTCATTCTTTGTGAACCAGTGTCGTGAACGTTGTCGATCATTTTACGATCATTTATTAGCCATTGACAGGTCGTAAACGCCACTGGATCGAGAAATCGTAAAAGATAGTCGCTACCTCGAGCGAAATAAATCGAATGGTCTAATAGAGAACAGTGTGTACATATAGAATTCGGGGCACATATAGAATTCGTTAAATTAAAGCCATTCATTGGCTGCATTTTCTTCGTTTTAAAGAAGGCAATGTGTATATTGAAGGATTGTAGGAATTTGCGTTGTCGCTGAAAAGGAGATGAACAACAGAACAGTTTTAGTATTATATAAAATGATAATCAATCGACTATTTTAATTTATCTGTTTGAATCAGTACAAAATGTGGAGAGGGTGTGTAAAAGCAATTTTATTAAAAGAACAATAAATTAAATTATCGTTTTATCGGGAAATAAAAAATTCATTAGGATAAGAGATACTTTATAGAAGCCCATTTTATACAATACGAAACATCTTGAGACATTCACTCTTTGTTTTCTAGAATAGCTACATCTGTACGTTCTTTCTTCATTTTAAAGTCTCCTTCATCCACTTCAGACAAACTACGCAGACGTACTCAGGATGTATTCATCCACGTCTAGTCGAAACCTTGGGTGGTCATGCAATATTCTTTTATTCTAATCTCAAGCATTCTTGCTTCTTCTACGTATCTCTAATACTTGAAACTCAATTACTGGCAATGAACATTCATGTAAAATGGCCCGCGAAAGTATTTGAACATTTATCGTAGAAAACATACGTGGATATATTATGTGTGTTATACAAAACTTTTTGAATGTGATTATGTCGGTAAAATTCTAGACAGATCTGAAAATGTACATAGAAATTACAAGGCAATATAAACATTGGATTAAACTTATCAAGAACTAATCGATAGACTGCGGATTTTTATGTAAATTCATATTTTTAAGAACATAATTAAAAAAAGAAGATGGTTTTCAATTCAATATAAATTGGTTTTACTTACTAAATGTTATAGAGAGTATCACTCACTAAATGTTATAGCACTATACTTTAAATATTTTATACATTTTTTAATACCATGCACATTCTACATAATTTTGCACTTTCTAATTTCCTATAAATTTATAAAAATAATACAGTCTACTAATCAATATACACAAACGCTATCGCTCAAAACTTTGGAATCATTTCTAAGATTCATGGTTTGTGAAAAATACGAGCCAAAGTAATATAGCGCAAATACTTTAATAAATTAATAAACTCCGGTTTTCACATTGCTGTTGCAAATTTGATGTTATTAGCCTTAAATGATCAGTTTACGGAACATTTGCGCAAGCACAACCTATGTAACAGATATTTATAGGAGTATACAAGAGTTTCTAGGAACAAAGTGGATAAAAGATAATTTTCCCTTGCGTTAGAAAATGCTGCAGAAATTAACGCTCGGGGATGTAATACCTCTGCATAGTAAAGGAGGGAAACTCGATTTTCAAACTTTTTATCTCCGCGTTGTTTTCGCACTTAGTAGCTCGCGTATGTTAAAAGTTTGAGCTTAAACATGATGAAAAGCGCGAGACAATGCTATACAAATACGAAGATAGTTTGTATAATAAAGATGCGTTTGGAAATATCGTGAAAATGAGTATAGGAATTTAATAAAAATATTGCAACACCAATATGTTACATTAATCCACGATATGGTATACTATGAAATATTATAATATATTATTCGTTTTAGTAATTCATGATTTTCTATATAAATATAATTCAATGAATAATAATTCAGTTCATATTTGATGTACTCATATCATGTTTTAATAATCTAATTCATACCCCAGGTAATTTATATTTGATAATCAATTTAATGTAATTCCTATACAATGATAACTCATAATTTGTAGTTTAATTTAATTTCTCTATATTAAAAATTCACAGACGATTTAAATGGCGTACTAAAATGAAATATTTACACTTGATAAGTTTTACTATCTTAATAACTATTTAAAATATCTTCCATTCTGTTGAGTACACAACTGTATTAAATTTTTATACAAAATTAAATTTCTTTTATTATAGAGAAATAAAAATTACTGTCATATCATCTTACATACTCTTCATTAGCTAATACAATGAACGATAAATATAAGTAGAAAGAGCCGTTAATAATGTTAGCCTTTAATTTAAAAAAATATATAATATATAAATAAAATTTTGGAAAATATACAATCTAAGAAGATCATAATATGAAGAAAGTATTATTCTATATTTTCAATTTATATCTTCATATAGAATCCCCGCCTACCTCATTGATTCGCTAGTTACAAGACATCCTACATATAATTTAAAGTTCTGAAGTCTTTCTAATCTGTGAATTATTTTACTTATGACATATCCTGCAAAGGGCATGATTTCCAACCGGAATTGATTCGGTGAAAAATACAGGAAAAGTTTCTCGAACTGTGATTCATACGTAGAAGAAGACAAGTTCATTCGTTATTACTCGATAAGTGTTGAAAACTCGTACGTACTTCCAACAGCATTATAGCAAGCGGAGATATACGTTTTTACTTGGTTTGTTCTATTATTGAAAGATTTCCCACTCGTCTTATACGCCTCGCAATATTTATGAAATTGAAAAAAATGGCTACAAATGTCATGTCAAATCATTCATAGGAATGTAGAATGCTGTAGCATTGAAATAATCGCATAAACTGCATTACGTAAATTGCTCTTATCTTTAATAATTTTGCTAATGAACGCGTTAGACATATCTAATTAATGACATTATCTAACTAGTGACATTACATTACATTACATTATTAAATTTGGTTTGTACTAATCAAATACAATAGATATTTGATTTTATCTCCTTTTTCTACTGGTACTAAATGTTACTCACAATTACACATTTATTAAATTACAATATGCTAGATTTCTAATTTGATCCACGATGATCAATTTCATTTATGCTTGTAATGATTCTCCTTGTAATTTTCTCCTTGTCATTTTCAAGTATTTTAAGCGTTTACTAAATCTACGTAGTTTTTACAAATTGAGATTTACTTTGCTTCCATAGAAGCTTAACTAATAAGTTTTTTGGCGTATCAAAATTTTTCATCCTTTTAGTTTGAGTTCTACGAACTAGTTGGGACTACGCAGCAATTCCAAACTTTTAGTTGACAATGCACCTTAGTCTGACTAAATCCTTAACGAAAAACTAAAATACTGCATCGCACACAAAACTAAAACCTAAAGCCCAGTATTATGAACAAAAATACTATACGACACAAAATTTATTGTACAACAACGAAATAACTGCACCTAAATATTCCCTGTTAACTTTTTCACAAACAAATTTTTTCTCTCGCCTTTGAAAAAAGTTACCGTTCATTAATTATCAATAATAGGAGTGCATTATTCAGGCAGTTACGTAAAGAGGACATAATATATAAATATACTAAGATTTAAGATCAACTTCATCGAAATTAAATACTTCTACCTTAGTTAATTAATTAATTAGGCTGCGGATTCTTATTTATGGGAAACACTAAATATGGCAAAAATACACATAATGCATATGTTTTCGAAGTACAATATTCGTTAAAATAATAAAACAAGTGAAACAAACTTTCGCATCGATTCCACTTTTTAGTTGTATTTTAGATTGCATATCATTTACGTTGCATTACTTCAACAGTATTCATGCAAGTATGATTTTGCGATTTCATACATTTATGAATGCGGCTAAAGAAATATAAGAAATGGTACATGTTCGATCGATTAAGTATCATAATAAATGCATTACCTTGGGTATTTCCTATACTTTTCAATACTCTATGTATTCTATACATCTATTGCATATTTAAATTCCCCATAGACATCCACCTTCTTGTTGCAACGTTCCATATACGTAAAAGGATTAACTTAATATATAATATAAACAAATATATAATAATAATTAATAATAATATATAAACAAAACATATCGTGAAATTGAAGTATCAAGAACAAGTATGAAAAATTCATCAAATTTGTTCATCGTAATTGTTCATCGAAATGGGTATAATTTATTATTGTTGAACATCTTACATGTACGTAACACGGTTTTCTGATGTCCTGGGTCCGTCTGTCGGTCTGTCTGTTCGACTTTGTCCTTTTTCCTGGTTTATGTGTCGCAGGTTCGCGACCGTGGTATGCTTTCGTCCGTATTGATCTGGTTTTACCCCGCATTCCACATCCCCACGCAACCCTCTGCACCTTCTCTCCCCTCTGGATACATGTATGCATATCTGTACAACAACCCCCTCCTATTCCTTCTGTATTTTAATAATTTTTATCAGTTCGAGGGAACTCGAACGGAAATCTTTCCAAACAGCCGAAACTTCTCGCAGAGTGATGGATTAAGAGTTGACACTTTCGAAATTCGAGACTGGATTCCTTTCGTATGTCATCGGCGAACAGAGTTCTATTTTTGACAAGAGAACTATTCTTTTGTTATTGGAAGTATATAATTCAATTTTCTTACTCCTTTTTTCGAAATTGCCAGTGTTTGCGTGGTCTTAGGTTGACTTTGATCTTCAAGTTTTAGTCATGACGTTGAAGTACTATTTTATGATTATTATTATTATTACCATTATCTATTAAAATAGATGCGATTATATATATGTTATTCCGATTTTGGAAAGTGCAATGCATTTTAATAAACAGAATTTCTACGCTCATTGGGAATAAAGTAGGTTACAAGATAAGCATAAAATAGTAGTAATTTAGTTAGAAAATACCAATCATTCCGATAATAATAATTTAATGATAATCTAGCAAAACTAAATGAACAAATTACAATTTAATCTAATTAATACTGTATAGAATTTATTGATAATAACTAAAGATCGAAATAATTTCATCCTATGATAATTTAATTGCTAAACAATAACCCAAATCCAATAATGTAATTAAGCGGAAATAATCCGATCTAATGATCTTATCAAGTAACAATCTAATAATCTACTTTCTAAAAAGTATCGGACATTCTCATAAATAAAAATTGTCGTTTTAGTTAAATTACCATCGACACTCTCTACGTTTTCTAGAGTCCCCAGAAACCAAAGTTCGCGTGGAACCACTCCTATTCCAATCTAAAACACTTACCACGTACTTCGACGATTCTGCGATTACGCGAAGGTATTTTAATCAAGTTAAGCGACTAATTTGCAAAATGTAACATAGACGTATAAATCGTCAAGGGCGTGACTTGCCGTTTAACGCGTCACGGAAAGGGATCCATCGCTCTCTTTCTTCACTCACAGTGCTGTATAACCATGACTGGCTAGATTTTGCTAATCCATTGGCAAACGTTTACGCTGTTCGCTATAGATCGCACTGTAAATATTGCTCGTGTACTCGTGCGTTTAGTCCTGTGAACGAAAATGCGGATAAAACGTGTTTCCCTCGTACTTTCTTGTTTCTATTCGTTCCAGCCACTGCTTATCCTATATCGATGCTCGTATCATTGCTGAGAAACGTTGGATAAGGCGATTATTAATGTTTGTATAGCGAATAAAGTGGAAGTATGAAGAGTTTTATGATATTGGTCACTTGAAAGGCAATTTCTCAAAAATATTATTTTTAGTCGAGATACACAGTGGCAACCAGAAATTTCTTACTATGGCAAAGTATTGCTATATTTTTCACTGTCACATGTATTTCACTTGATAGCGTGTAGGATGGCTAAAATGTCATGTGTATAATGATAGAATATTTTATAATTAAATATTCTTATAAATTATATAGGTAATATGATATGATAATTCTATTATCATAATAAAGTACAATAATAAAATATAAAAATAAATAAGATAGACGTTTGTAGCATTAATTTTTAATAAATAGAGAAATTAACAGATACGATTGGAAAAATATTTCGAGATTTTTGCCTAGGTGAAGGGAATATATTAAAAATCACGAAGGTTTACGCTATATGTGAAAAAAATGTTTTCTATAATTATTTTTTACTATAAAAGAAATTACGTTGTAGATAATAAAGATCGGATTAATTTTTCAATGAGAATTTTGCAATATTGTTATATTTCATCTAGAAATCGAAGATTTAAAAATTATAACATCGGAATTTTATCTTCAATGAGGTTGAAAGATGCTGGATCTTTGCTACAATTATAGAATCGATTCTGCGCAATTTTGTTTCCTAATGGATGATGAGATTTCAGCCTGGAATTGCGGCAAGAAGGAATTGGTGCATGCTAAGATAGGATTTCGTCGATCGTGACAGAAAGTTTGAAAGTTGATATGGAGTTGGTGAAGTTCCTTCAATAGAACAGACGAAGAATAGTCTCTGTTTAAAGACAATTTGTACACAGTATTCCTCTCAAACAGTTGCTCGCTTCGATGCATGCGCTTTTCTCCAGAGTGTAACAAAGCTGTTACAGATAAAATAAGGATCGATAAATATACCATGTGATACCTCTGTTAGAAAATCTGGTTGTATTTTACAGAATTATGGTCTTCACAAGTATATATATGTACACGTATAAAAGTAGCTCCGACTCAGAGCTCGTACTGTTATATTTATAGTTACGTGTTATATTTTTGAAGAATCCATTCTAGTCATCAAAACAACTAAAATTTATCTTAAAAAATGATCTCTTATATATTGAAAGTAATTGCTTAAGAATATATCACTATCTAAAAATATTCATCTTCTCTTAAAGTCAAAAATGTTGTGGGTGATTATGGTTGTTAGTAAAAGCAATAACTTTACCACTAGTCCTTTTAGTATTAAATGATTCTCCTTTATATTTATATGTATGTCGCTCGTCTTTCAAGATATGCCAAATAATCCATGCTAAATAAAATATTTATAATCATACAAAAGATAGGAAGAATAAAATCACAGAAATAAGAGAATGAATTTGGGTTGTTCTAAAAGTTCGTTTATCTTGATTTGGTAAGGAATGTGTTGAAGAATTCGAGATGTCAAGTACTGCTTGACTATTATATAGTCAACATCTCCTCGATATGTACATAATTCCATTAATCCTTGTCACACTTGTTTCGTGTTAATTCATCCGAATGACAAATACTTCTTTAAAGAATGTGCAAACACTCGTAAATGGCAGTGCCATTAGCAACACAGTCGTTTTGTGATTTTACGCGAACTTCTTTCACTTAAACCGTTTCAAAGATTCGAAGATAAACCTGTCAACACATTCAACAAACATTTACCTTTTCCAAACGAATCCACTGCGCACAGACGACATCCCTGATAATGAAATTTCATTAGGTAACCCATAATACCACGACTTTTAACTGAGACCCATTAAAAAATGTCAGATAAGGTTTCTCACTTTTTTATCAATCGTGTTATTTTTTTAACAAACGTTTACTTTCCTTTTGGCGAAATTTAATTACTCTTTCGGGCTGAGTCAGCCACGAAAATGTGAAAGATGCGAGAAAGGAACTATTAAAAAATTCTTCTAATTAGAGAAATTGCAAATATTATTTAAGCTACATTGCGTGAAAGCCCACGCAACAAATTTACACGCAACTGTTACCTCAGATGTGTCGCATGACCCCGTTTTACATACTTTTCTCTGTCGTAAATGGCACCAGATTCGATCTGAAATTTAAAATTCGAATTTCCTGCGTTTCATTAAACATTTTCATACAAAATATAGAAAATGGATGTCCTTGGGTTCTTTTCTTAAAAATCTTTCTAATGTTAAGTTATATGGTCAATCCAGTTATCGTTTGTAAATTTTATAAAGTTATTTTCCACGATGCGATTTAGTTTCAAAGAAATTCAGCCGCATACTAGCATACATAGAATTCTATGAAAATGTAGTATTTGAGATCACATTTAACATCCACTGATACTATTAACCGTTATTTTATTTATTCGTGAAAAATGCCGCCTTTTAAGAGAGCCGAAAGAAATGAACAAAAACATCATAACCTTTTAATCCTATACGGACAACAATCGGATGAAAGGTCTTACGTAGAGCGATAAAATCATTTTCCTAATTTAATATCGCGGAAAAATAAAATTTTTCTTACAAAAAGGCGGTTCTTCCGTTTAAAGCTTCACGGTACCATAAATTCGTGACCTGAATACAGTGGTCGGGTTTTATGGGAAACGACCCTTTCTCTTAGCCTTCCCCTTTTATTCCATTCCACTTCTTTTTTTTAACCTCTTTTTAACCTTCCTCTGCAAGAATGAAAAGGCATTTCAGGCACGCGGTGAATCGTAACTTTCACCCTTTCGTGATCCCGACTTAAGGACTTACGTGACCCGCGATATTAATCACCAGTTTCCAGGGCTAAGGTCATGTATTGAGCATGACGGAAGTTAGGCTTGGAGAACACCATTGTGACACGTTTTCATACGTGTGTGCGTGTGTGTGTGTGTGTGTGTGTGTGTTACGCGTCTTACGCGTGTCACGCGTGTAACGTTTACATAGTCGCGTGTCGCACGTGTCCTCCTGCCACAGCTTTTCCTAACCCCTCACGAAACACGCCTGCTTTCGAGCATTATTTCGTGTCGAGGGTTGCGCTCGAGTGGTGGAATCGAGGGGATGACGGTGGTTGTAATGTCTCTGTTAGGGGTTCGATGATAGGTCTGAGAGGATTTTTGGTGTCTGCTTGAGTGAAGATTACCAGACTGCTGGTATTTGAGAGGTGCCATTTCTTGCGATCGTAAGAAGACCTTGGTATGTTTGTTTGTTGATTTTTCAGCAACGACGAACAAATATCAGTTGTGTTTTAAATCTTTACGAGAAACATCATGGAAAAAAATCAATTTTTGCGTAAATAGAAGATAGAAGAGCACTAAACCTTAAAGAAATTTTTCAATGGATGAAATAATTAAAAGGTATCGATTTTTAAATTAATTTAAAATTCTGGTTATGTATGAACATTGCAGATGTTTAAAGCATTTCTGTTTACTGGTTATAGTTATCATTGACGGAAATTGCTTTTAATTATATACAACGTGTTACGTAAAACACTTTCTGGTTACTGATCTTAGTAAGCAATTTTGGAAAAGGGAATTAATTCTTTTGACTATCGTCAAATTTTATTAACATTGATGAGTAGTTACTGATAATTGATGCTTAGTACTAATGACGATGATCTAAAGCGTCTAAAACATTTATTTGTTATCGATAATACTTATTAGTAACCAAATATTCTGTAGAAATATTTTCACTAATCATAATGGTTGTTGGTAAACAAGAACGGTCTGTAATTAATTAAAAAACATTTCTGTCGCTAATACTATTATTATTTATTATTCATAACTATTCATAACTAAAACAAAATTTCTTCAGTCATAGTTACCAGAAACCAGAACATTTCTGCCATTTTTTAATTTTCCAAATATATTTTATCATATTTTCATATGTTTAAATGAATCTTTAATGTACTTTGTCATACATGAAATGTAAGTACCTTTTCACATTTTCATAAAATTTCTCATATTCATATTTTCAAATATACCTTTTCGTATTAAGCATGACAAAAGCACATAGCTGTATTACTTTATTTTATATGTTTTAACATTATGAATATTCTCAAGTGAATTATTATATTTTTTAATATCATTCATATATTTTTTCACATATTTTGTGATAGAGTACTATCGAAAATAGCATCGACAGCGCTGTTAAAAGCAAGTGTATCGATCTTCATGTAAAAGTAAATTACTGAAAATTATAACCTTGTTAATAAACGCAAAAGGATTAGGGTATTTACAGGACGATATAGCTATCTATCTCGTTATGCCCTGTATCTTTGCCTCGTAACTTGATCTATATTACCATGTTACTCGCCTTGTATAAAATTATATCATAAAGATTGTAACGAGAGTTACCGAGATAGCAGATATGTCATCCTTTGTGTTTTACTACTCTGATAGTCGATAAAAGAAGAATCTCGGCACTACTAATTCAACTTTTTTGTGTACAGAGTGTCGTGCACAATCTTTTATAAACTGTTCTCCCTAAAATCTCCTTACAATTCGTAAGAAGTGCCTTCTTTTTCATTTGCGTCTTAGTTAAACTCATTTTCTTAACTGTATATAAAATCCGTTGACAATGTCATTTTAGATTTTCTCATACTATTAATCGATATTGAGAGGGTTAATTGATCACAAAGTACTTCAAAAAGTTTGCTCATAGAAAATCACAAACCTGATCGTTAAAAATCTCAATTAACATAATTCTTTTTCTAAACGTTCTGCTCTTATTCTGAAAAAATATTTAAAGTTTCATATTACATTTCGTCTAAAACACGGAAAATTGTATATATCAAGAGATCCAATGACAAATACCGAGAATTAAACGATCTCGATTCTCGCGATCGTTCACGTTTGGTTTCCATGGACGCGTTCCAAGCGAATCATCAGGCCATCAATTCTCTCGAGGCGAACCGTACCGTGGAAATCGAAACGGAATTAAAATATTACACTTGATAACGTATCTAGCGGATGGTAATCTTCGTGAAGAATGGCGAAAGTATGTCCGTGGATGAACCGCAGCGTTCAGTTAATTGAAAAATTGAGTCGCGAACAGACGAAAAAATGCGGTTATGTGATCCACTGACCCGAATCGCGCGGCACACCGCGGATATATCCAGGTGAATAGAACACACATCCAGATTTGCAGTAGGCAGAAGTCCAATCGATAACCTGCTGGATTTTATAGGCTCGTGTATCGCTATAAACCAGAGCCATCTGAACCCTTTCCCTGTCCCAAGCTTCTATCTCTCTTGGTCTCTGTCCTGTTCCTTGTCTTTTCTTTCCGTGACGTTTTGTGGAACCAGCGTTGTAATAAAATCCGCTTCTTACGTAAACGCTTGTGTCATTTCTACAAGTACGGAACCGCGAAGCGTTGTTCTATAGTTAAATCGACGACATATGAGCTATCACGTAGATTTCATATATTTTCTCTGTATTTACTCTTGCAAAACGAATTTCTTTTCGATATTTAACGCAATATTACGACACGATACAATATAATATCATATTGGATTTGATATTGAGATATTAACATCAGTTAGTTTAATAAGGTCAGAATTATGAATATTTGATATCGCGAGACTATGGATGTTTATGCAGATTTATATTTTTATAAACAGAGAGGAAAATTAAAATTTGCATAAGTAGAGCTGTTTTACTCGCTTATTATGTTCTGGATATTTTACACGGTTTCATTTATTATGTATATTCCGCGTATTTGTATAGTTCGACATCTTCTATAAACACATAAACATTCACATAATAGTAAGTCGGATACCTAATGGAAGCTCAAAGATTACATTTGTGGCTAAAGTTTATTTATATGGAAATATTAGGAAATACAATTTTTTACGATAGAACGTGTAATTATCAGGATGGAAAGTACCAGAGAATTAATTGTGAAGGGTAAAGTGGAAGATGATAGTCATCGGTTACGCCAGTATTGTCAAGTCTCCGTTTACTGATTAGCTTGTTTTCATCCTATTACCTTGGTTATTTTCCACTTCATTAACTGAATTGCGAATATTTTATTAATATATTTACTCTCAGATATTTTTGTTCAACATCTCATATTCGCAAAACGTGTATGGTTTTAACTGCTTCTTGTTAGTTTTCCTTCGTATAACTTTAATAATAAAAATGGGAAAGAAAGAATTAACATAAAACGAATAAAGAATACATGTATAAAAGTTAAGATTAGTAGAAAATATTAATACAAAAACACTTTTTGATACTTCTAGAATATCCATATGGCGCTAATAAAATATACAGTTCTATAGCATTTTTTCATTAATTTATATATCACACGTCTATGTTTTTTTTTTATTTTTATGTGTTAATTACATTCTGTCGGTTTTCTTTTTCCTTTCTTCCCAGTATTTTATCATTCATACATTCTCTGTAATACATTCATGATATGAAAGGTATCACGTCTTCCGTTGTCTAGAAAAACTTTTCCAATAAGATATACGTTGCGGAAGTTATTCGAGCGACAGAAAAAGCAATCGTAAAGTTTAATTGGAAACCTTTCGTCTAATTTGTTACATGCCAGTTAGTTCTGTGTACCTGTTATTCGTATATTAGCCCTTCACATTTCGTAAAATATTAAAAGTATCCATTATATAACATATTCCTTCTATAAAAATTTACAATACAGAAGGAACCCTTTAAAGAAATAATTATTCCTATCATATTTATAAATGGATCCGATCCTATCGTATTTTAATTTTATACAGCTATATTTCATTTCTTTCTTCCTTTTCTATCGAAGAAAAATATTGTCCTTTCAGAAGCCACATAATTATAAGACTTAATTGTTTTCCAATGCACAGCTCTGGAAATAAATGATCTCTTCAAGCTGTAATTTATCATCTCGATTTAAACTTTATTCGTATAATTCTTTATCTGAAACCAATATAAAATATCAATTAAAAATTGTTCTTTAGGTTCATTACAGAAAGTTAATTTAAAGTTTATTACAGAATCTAGGAAAAATTATTATAAAAATTTCGAAAATTATTCACCCAAATAAATTTGTCAATCAATCACTAATTATTAATTACATAAATAATTATAATTCATAAATTCATAATCCTATGAAATCTGGTCGTTGTTAGAAAAACAAGAATATACATAAATTCGTCATCACTATAAATAAAATAAATATAATAAAAAGTGTCTGAAATATCTGTAATCCAGATAGATATGTATTTACGATTACTCTATGGATACATATAATGTACATACTTACATAGTACACTTGTTAATCTGTTGGTAATGTAGGAAGCTCCCCTGCTGCCATCTATAATCGAATTCGGTGGTCGTTTTCATTCCTGCTATTGTTTCTTTCGTCGATACAACTGTATTAACCGAGTAGGTAGTGAAAGAAGAGCACGGTTTCAAAGACGAGCTATGTACTTGCAAACAATTTCCTGACTTGGAAACTCGTTTATCTAGTTATATTTGTGCAATCGTTTCTCAGAAATTTATCATCATAGCTATAGCAGAAAATACTGATAATCCTTCCGAGTTACAATTCATCGATGCAATCATTGGCTGTACTTCGCCTGTGCTGTAATTATTCCATCGATTATGTACATACATACGTTATATATGGCGGCAATTACAGAAATGCGTTGTATGCATAGACGATAAGGCAGAACATTCGTGTGATCCGGGCAAACGAGTTTTGTTCTGGTCGACGACACAATTCTCCGACGGAGGAATTACATCAATGGAAAAATAAACTATACAATGAGAAATCTCGTTGGTTTCCTTTCCGAAGATCCATCGAAACATTTCTTAAATCAAATTTACTATCAAATCTTTACGCATACAAATGTTACATTAACAATTCTGTTTCTTTTAAAAAACATAACATATATGCTTAGGTTACATCAACAGCTTTTTCTTGAAAAAAAAAAGACAGCAACAAGAATACAAAAATCTAGTAAAATAATATATTTAAATAGGAAATTCTCTGATTTTCTCCGAATTTCTTCTAAAGATGTATAATTCTCTTATTTGTCGACTATATCATTAACTTCTTACATCGCAGTGTACAAAAAGGAAAACTGTTACCATCAGAAAACGAAAACTACAGAAACTTAAATCAAGCTAAGATACATAGAGAATAGATACTTTGAGCCTAAAAAAATTTCATGATTTCATCGAGTTAACGATGACCTTTGCATTCCTTCGGTAACCAGTAATTAATGCGAGACAAACGAATAGTAAGAAAATATCCGCTTGTGACTGTAGAAAAAAATAAAATGGAAAAAAAAGAAGAAGAAGGAGAAGAAGATTAAAAGACAAGAACTGAATTCGTTTGCGTATGCGTCCATTGTTCTCCTTGAGAAAGTCAATTAGTCAATTGGACGGCGTGTGGGGACGTTCGACGAAACGGAACGATATACATATTCCGCGTGAAACACAAGATGCTCTCGAATCGTTCATGGGGTCATTTAATCCTTATTAACCGACAGGAATCAGCGGGTCTTTAAGCAAATTGAGCTCTCCGCCTAGTGTTACCGAGAACTCCCTCGCGAATTGCCCGGCCCAATTGAAGATAAACAATGCAGAGTCGCGATATTTCCGGCAATTGTTGAAACGTCGATCGCACGATATTCAAAACTGTTACGACTAATTGAGGAGCAACGTCGAGGCAATCTCGCGACATGGCGCTCTTGCAAATCATGTTTGATTACAGAGCGTAGATTATTTCTTTATAGTTTTTTTTTTTATTGTCTTACGAATCTGTATTTTCTTTCTTGTACTTGTAATTGTATTTATAATATTTGTGTAGTCTCTTTCTTCCTTTTTATTAAGCTTATTTATTTTTAATTCAATTATAAATGCATCTATAATATTTAATATAATATACAGATAAACATACAGCTAATATAGATAAAGAGCATATAATTAGAAGAGATAAAGAATATATCAATTCTTCCCATTAGTAGTATCTTGACTTTTTAGATTACAGTTTTTTTTAGAAAATTGTATCTGATATGTGTGAGTCAGTGTAAGTGTTTCATTGGGCGATTATAATTTATAATTTCTATACATAGTAGCAAATAAAATTGATTTCTACGGTAATTTACTTTCATTCTTGAAATTAACTTTATCCTTTGGTATAGCTTGATTCAGTTCTATTTCATATTTTTTAGTTCATTATTGTTCGATATCTTCTTCCCAAAATTTTTGTCTACTATTCTTTAGCTTTAATATCGTTTAATGTTCCCTTTCTGTAAATATTTGTTATTGTTTATCGTTAATTAATTAATTTAGCATTGCTTAATGTTTCCTCCTTTTCAATATTTTTCCACCTTCGTCAGTTTAGATAATGTGTGACATTTCTTTTCAGTATTTTTTATTATTTATTAGATTCAAAATTGTTTGATTTTGAGTTGTTTGTTTTCCTTTGTAGTATTTTTTAATATCCATCAGGTTTGGTATTAAATATGTAATACTTTCTATGCTTTAGCATCTTCTTTATTATTTATTAAGTTCGGTATTACTTGATGTATCTTGAAAGAATATTTAATGAAAATGTTTGATTGTTAAAACGTGAAATGTTTAGAACATTAGTTATGTAATATTGATTACTGTCCTTAATAATTGAAGACATCCGGAGAAGGACTCAAGAAGCTTGTATATTGCACGTAGATTCTTTGGAATTTTAATAATTCTAACAATTTTCTTTCCTAGTAATTTTCATATTACTCTACAAAATTATTATGACCACAGCAACTAGATTTGCAATGCAAATGCACTTGAAAATAAGTTTCAAGTCGAAGAGTAATATCTAGTAGATTTTCTTAACATTAACAAGTCTTTCATCATGATTTTAATTAACGCACACATTAAATAATTATACAATGTAAATATTGTATCAGCAAGGAGCATATTATTTGATACTAAAAAATAATGTAATTTCGAAGCCGATAAATAGTAATTCATAAAACAAAAGCGCTGATATTCAGAATTATGATTTTTTTTCATTTGAATAGCAACAAATATGCGACAAGCACTCTGATCTGTTTAACAGCAATTGTTACCATTGATACAAATCGTTATTGAAATTCTGGCAATCGTTGAAACGCCCACGCAAATGTTTTGGCGTTGTGCTTTCGAATGGAGAAGTCTAAATAAAATTGGGAAAAAAAAAGATAAAAATTTCCATCGAGATATTTTTCCATCAATTGCGAAGCTGTCGCTGGCAGAATAACATTTAATCGAGTGGCATGCTAGCGAGGTTTGATAGATGATGAAATTTCTGTCGAGTTTTTTAATCATTTTATTGCATAAATAATCGGAAATTTTTTCGAATTTATCGAAGTGTTCGAACAATATTTGACAATATATTTTAAATAGCCGTTTCCTTTAAGTATTTTTTGGTGCAACAACGATAATGTATTATTTAATGCATTATTCATGGTGGAAATCATCTTCCATGTTAGACTGACAATGAGTTGTTTTAATTACCATCCATTACAATCGCTATGACGTTTTCTAAATGGAAAATATTTTAAAAACCAAGATAAGGAAAATAGACATAACATAAGGAAAACGATTGAAAACTACACTGAGTTACGAAATTGCTCGCATAGTCGAGAATACAGTAAAAATCTATTAAATAACAAGATTACGAAAGACTTTTTAATATTTTTTATTCACAAGTAGATAATTAAGACTTACTAAGATAAGAAAATCGTAAAAGAACTGTGGAAATATGCTGTAATTGTAGACAACGAAGTAGTATATTTTTTTACACGTTATACACGTTTAAAAATAAAAGCATATCTTATCAAATACCAATTTTACCGTTTGAATTTTATTTTTTTATTTTATAAAATACACCGGTACTTTTGCAATACTTAAGTTAGCAGAAGGTTATAATTTGTTTTCTCTCGATAGCGATACATGATTTTTCAAATATATTTTCTAATTTTGTTACGTCAGAATCTCTATTATATATTCATAAATAAAACAAAGTTTTAAAAGCCCTTTGACATCTCATTACCTCGTACATTTTTAATATATTTTTTTTTACTGTATTTTAACATTTAAGCGACTCTCTGTATATTAATTGAAAAATAGCATATTGCTGAGCGGAAAGACTGAATAAATTAACTAAGAAAAACAAAGCACTTTGCGAACTAAACAGAAAATTAAAATTTCAAAAACAGAAAAAACGACACAGCTTTGCGACTGGTCTAAGAACACAAGATCGAGGGACATAATTTTCTATTTGGTTGTAATGCAAGGAAGTCGATAAATCGATGATACATACTGTACATTCGTCGAGATAGTAGAACTGATAAAAAATGAATTATGCCGATGCAAATGTTTGCAAAGTCAAACACAACTGGGCACAACTATATAGGGCGATACATTTTCCGGGGGCCATTACAGTGCACCTGCACTCGCAGCTTCCGAAATCGATTTGCTCCGAAACAATGCCGCCTCCGAGGAAGAAATTTTGTTTCACTCGTGCACGGAATTCCATGACTATATTTATATGCGTAATAAATAATAGTTACTGTTGCACATCGATATATAAGAAGCCGATACTTGATGGAACTTATTTCTCGATGGAGAAAAATGTTTCATTGAACGTAGCTACTAATCATTTTCGACGCTTCTGTGACAACTTAGAATTAGGTCGGAAATATCCCAGAAATATCGAACAATGAATAAAAATTTGACAGCGAATTTAAGAAGTTAGGTTTAATAATTTAAGAATATATTCGTTGTATTATTGGTTAACACTAGAATTACCAATAGTTAACACGACGCTATTTTTATCAAAACCAGTCAAAATGACCGGTCTTTAAAAAATACGTAATAATAGAATATTTCTATGTTTATTGATTTATTACTTTCTCACAGAAGGAATTCAATGTTATGTAGTACATTTTCGGTGTTATTAATCCATCTGGGACCATGATCCCTAAACGAAGGTTGACACATTTATAAAATTGTAAAACCAGTCATTTGGACTGGTGTGGTATTTCTAGTGTTAGCATGTAGCAATTTAGCAATCGATCCGGAATTTTCCTGATAGCTAATATCACCATATTGAATGATAGTACAAATTTTAAAAACGTGTGACAAGTTGTAGAAAACGAGGAAACTGGTTAATTGGGGCTCGATAAACAGATTGCAGTACCCTTTTACACTTTGACAAGCATCAGACATTTTAACTGGTATTGGTACAAGTAGCCTTGATACAAAATTATTTTGAGTTTGAATACATAAAAAACAAGATAAAATTCATTATTCTTTTAATTATCGTTGCGAAGGTCATTACGTCATTGCAGAAAAAATATAACATGATGTAGATATTTTAAAATAAAATTGTAAAACCAGTCAATTTGACTTGTGTGGTAGTTCTAGTGTTAAGATCAAATGTACAATTGTTACCACTTTTACGATCACTTACATTCTTTATCTCGATGAAATATCTATCTGATTAACTCTGAAGCTAAACAAAATCGGTAAACTTCATCGTTCCCAAACTTCATCGAACGATAAAATTTCATGAATAAGGATTGTACATATATTTCCACGTTACACGTTTGTACGAATAGCGGTGTATCGATCACGAATGAGGACATTCATCGGTTAATCAGTTGCAATGTAAATTGCCACGAATCGTTCATCAATAGTTTCTGTTAATCGCTCCATTTCGTTATCATCGTAATCGGAAATATGTCATTGGCAGCGCGATGTGCGATCAATTTATTATTTACTAAACGTCGTTAGCTCCACTTTACGCGTATCAATTCCGTTCTATCGCGCCATGAAAATTAATCATTGTCACGCCACGTACACGTAGCTTTCGTTACATCGTTACGAATTTCTTCGATCACTTTCCATTATTTCTATAAATTCTAATCGGTGGAAATCTATCGACTATGTTGTAAAACATCTGGTAAAGAAGAAAGAATGCTTAATACACGATAATGAAGAAAAATGAAAAAGTGTGAAAGAAAGAAAATAAGACGAAGTATGTGCATAGGCAAGCAATTTTTTGCGGGTGTTAAATAAAACTCTCAGCTTGGAATGGAAGATTTTCCATGTCAGGATTTACAGCTACGCGAAATCCAGCTCGCTCTCTTAATTTTTCCCAACGGAAGGATTTTCAAATCCTTATTAAATGTATTCTGAGTTATGATAAATGACAAAATAGAAATTATTCCAGCAACAGACCAGCAAAAAAAGATTTAGTGTCTCGGTGTTTTTATAGGTCCTAAAGTACTTACGTAGAAGTTACGCGTCGTTGTTATTAACTAAATTACAATAAAACCAGATAAGTTTGTCGTGGGGAAAAAAAATATTGTCGAACAAACTTATGTACTTATCTCGTTTATTTACATTCCAGTAACTATATTCGAGTGTTTACTAGGGGCAATCATCGCAGAAATTAATCTGCATATTTTTTATATCTTTCACATTAAGTGCATTTTATAAATGTTTGTAGATTTACATTTTCCATAAGTACAGAATTCTCCACAGTTCATCTGTAACAAAATTTAGGCTACTCGGAATATAAATTTAATATACCTGGAATGAAATACTTGCAACCGTACACAAAAATATAGTATTTAATTATCCATTTATTTCTTACCAAAATTTTAAAAAATCCTATCAATTTATTCGTCGAACATTTTTCGATTAATATTAGATTATGATCAGTAGATGGTATGAGACATTGTTCGCGTTTAGCGTTAATTGACTCGGAAATCCCGGTTATATCCCGTTACTGCTCGATAATAATTAGCCTTAAAATAACTTGCATTCACCATATTAACCGAAGCTATTAGCCTCGAACACGAGGATGGAAAAACATTTTTAGAGGTGTGATCGTTTCTGAGTTTTTCGTGGGTCGCTGAAAGATCATTTGAGAATTGAAAACACGAAGATTGAAGTCATGGAGTAAATTTCAAGCAGTTAGAAAGTTTCTGTCGCGATAAAAGAGCGCGGGCCATCTTTTAATAAATTGTTGGGAAAATATGGCGACTATCCGTGCTGATTCATGGAAAAATTTCGTGATGATTATTAATTGTACTATTTTGATAGAAAATTTTCGTGGAAACCGAGATATTATTTAATGAGATCGTCTGTGGTATTAATTCTACGTTTAAGATTATTTTTGCACTGTATGCTAATTTTTTACTAAATGAACGTTTACAGCAAATAAATTATAACTTCTATATACGTATCCAGATTGGCTGCAAATTTTATCAACACGATCACGATCAAGTCGTCTCTTGTTCTGTGATATATTAGTATTTCGGCAAGATTGGAAATCGGAAATATTTTCATTGAAATTTGAGATTGTTTATCTTCGGTTAATTGAACGATCGATCACTTCTCATCTTACTTGAAGCTCAGATTATAGAACGAACAGAATACTGTCTATGACCTTTTATTATTTAACGTAGACGTTTCAAAAAACGCGATTCGAACTGTCTCCAAGAATCGTTAGAACATAGGAATATTAGCGTGACCTGAAAATGTAACAACTTTTGTTAAGCATCCATCGTACAATTGAACTTTATCGTGGGAAAGAAATTATTTATTTCTTTTCAAACAACAGTAAACGATCGTATTCGCGTACAACATGCAACGCGATATTTAAATCATCCCCTCTGATACAAAGTGATAGAAAGCAAGCGAATAACTGTATAAAGAAATGAAAAAACACGACGTCAAAAGTAAGAGTGTGCAGTGGGTCACACAGGTGAGGTCGCGCTTCTTGCCGGAACGTGTCAAGAAGCCCGCCAGGGAAACTCGTCGCCGTCTCCCCGCCCCCAGCCCCTTAACCTTCCCCTCCTTCTGTTTCTCACTCACGGGCCAGCAGGCGCAATTCGAACCGCGTCCTGCTCTGGCAGCCTCTACCGGAGAAACTGTTCAGCCGTGCAGTTAGTCAGTCTGAGTCAGTCAGCACAGGCCACACAGAGTCAGTGGCAGTAGTCACTCCCGGTCCCCGGATGATCAGCTGGTGGTGGTGGCGGCGGCCGATCGTCGACGAGCACCAGGCAGCGGCACGTGTGCTGCGTCTCCATTCGAACCGCGCTGCCTGACGAGCTACAACCATCAGCCTGTTTGCTCGCGAGACGCGTCTCGTCTCCATCTCTTCCATTCTTTCTCAGTTCTACAAACGTACATCTACAAACAGAATACTATTATATCGTCGACCGTACTAGAAGAACAACAGAATTTCTCAATTAACAAGTAACAAATAGCAAATTATTCGAATTGCAAGTATATAATTCGTTCGTTTCATGGGTTCGTTGTTTTATCAGTGAATCTATTTCTTCGATTTCTTCTTCTTCTTCTTCTCCTTCTTCTTCTTCTTCTTCTTATCGTTGGGATCACCCGGGTCATCACGGGCGGCCTTCTACTTTTTCCATTGTGTCGACGATTTAAAGGAAATTGGAAGGGACTGATTTGTGATCCACGTGGATTGAGATCGGGATTTTTGGTGAACGTTTGCGAGTTTGGGATTTGAGTTCGTGATCGTGCGGAAGTTGCAAAGTGAGAAGTTTCGACTCGGCAACGCCGGAGATCGTCGATCGTTGAAACGCGTGTGAAGACGAATGTCAGGGATGGAACTGTGCTGAGGGAGCCTTTTGTTTTGAGCAGTGTGCATCGTATTTGGATGAGAGCCGAGTAGGACCGCCGTCGACGTGGTGTTACAGTGAAGCGACCTTCCGGGTCGTCGACGATCAACAGAGTAAGTCGAAGACTTTGGTTTCTGTTTTCAAATATATACTCAATTTGGATAGGTTTCTGGTTTCTGTGTGGCGAAGCATATAGCCGCGAAGATATTCGAATGCTTACGTTTGCCATTTTCGACGAGTGAAATATTTGATGTTCCGTATGTTGAAGCGAAGTGTTTCAAATAATATTGTATTTACAGCGAAAAGATTTAGATTGATAGAGAATCGCGAGTGTAACGCGTTTTTCTTTTTCTCCTTTTTTGTGTTTCGTAGTGTTTGGATAGCAGGTGATTTTGGAGTGACATATGATATGGCTCATGCATGAGTAGAGTGTATGTTTCACGAAGAATAGGTTTTTGTTGCGTTCCTGCAAACTTTTTGTGCAACAACGTTTTTTTTTTTTTTTTGTTGCTTTTATCTACCATTTTTCGTTCAGTACTCGTCGAACGCGTATTTCGATTGTGTTTTGTAGTAACGCTTGTCGCGAACTATAATTTACACGAGCTATTATATATCTATAATTTTACGTTTTTACTTGTTAAACGTATTTATGCTTTTGTATAATAAAGCTTGCGTAACATTTCTTTCCAATTATCGCGTTCCGTGCTTTTTGTCTATTTCCGAATATTACAACGAATACTTTGTTTTACGTGTTTCAGATATTTTTGCATATTATATGCATTCTATGTATTTTTGCATATTACGTGCATTCTGTGCATTTTTGCATATTTAAATTTCCCAGAAATGAATAAACATTTTTAGTCTAGTTATAAAGTAATTTTCCTATATTTATCGTATACTGTATTTGATCATGTGTGGAAATCGATGTGATACAGAAGAAAAATGATATAACTGTCTCTCAAGTGTTAAGCTGTTCATTCTGGTTTTGTGTCATTCGCCGTCTGTCATGCGAATTATCATCCCAGGGAATTTATCAGGAACTTGTCAATAAAAAGAAATTTGTCAATAATGATTTTGGCTTGAATTATTGACAACGAAGATTTATTAAACGGGTAGCGTCATTTTTTACTTTAGATAGTACATCGCATATCTTTGAATATCGACATTGTTTCTTTGACAGGTTCATCAAACGTGTTACTTAACTGGATATCCTAAATTTCTATCTCTAAGCTTAATTTAAATATACGTTATCTTCCCTTCCTCTGTTTGAAATTTAAATCAAACACGTACTGTTTGTTCTTACTCGTTTATTATTTTAAACGACAAAATAAAAGAATGTCGTCAAAAATGGAAGTAATTAAAAATTTCAGACTTAGCTTATCCTGCCATTCATCCATCTAGAAAAATTAGAGACATATCTTGGTCAAAATAATTTTTTATATTCGATTAAACGAAATTACAAATTTATGATCATCGATCTAAACCAAATTCCCATTTTTAATTAAATTAAAATATCACCAATCCATAATTGTCGGCCTATAACATTATATGTTAAAGTGTTCGCTTATTTCGCGTCATTTGATGTCCACTAAGCGAGTTAGTACTTTAATCCTAGTTCAATATTATGGAACATTGTAGAGCGTTGTAGAACTTCATATTCGGACGAAGTTCGCGTTAAATGATCGGAAAGTTTGCCTTTATTTCGTCCTCGTCGATAATGTACGCGAAAACTCGAATTCCTAGTTCAGTTTCTCCATCATCGATGAACCATTGATTAAACCGTAATCCATACACTTGAGAAAAATCTGCTGTTCCACTTTTTAACTTTCATTATAAAACGAATGTTCTCATTGACATTTGAAATATCTTTTTTTTTTACATTAACGTTGGCGTTAAAGTCAAGCTCCTAATTTTTAATTAAAACTTCTATTCCATCTCGTTAGTTCTTTTTTATTCTTCAATTTTGTCGTTAATCTTTCTATTTCTGGATGTTATTTCGAATTATTTTAGCTAATGATCTCATCCAATTTATCAATTTTAATTTTATTTGACAGCTCAACATTTTAAATTCAAAATTATGCTTCGAATGAGAATCTCTGGTTTACGTTATCTTTCTACATTGCAAATTATTTCTGCTTGTCAATTTTTATTCGATATTTTTATATATGCAATATCTTTTTCTATTCGTTCTTATTGAACTATCTCAAGTCAAATATCCAACGTTTAATTAGAAACTCAGTTCGACCACGTTTTCCTATATTGTCAATTAATTCTACTTATCAATTCTGTGTTCAAACTTTCTATTTGCCAATCCTACGTTCAAACTTTCTTTTTATCAATTCTGTGTTGTATGTATTTTCTACGTTGTCATTCTTGTCACTGGATAATTTGAAGTCATGATCCTATTTTCTATTTTCCAATTAAAACCTCCGTTTTATGTTATTTTTGTCTGTCTTGTGCCAACAATTACCACTTTCCAGTTCATTGAACGTTTTTGTCTGTAAATTTCCAATCGAAGATTAATTAATTAATTCAATTAATTCAATTTGCTAACACTACATTGAACGACTTTCTATATCTTTCTATTATTAAATGACACAGTATCAAGATTTTGTCGTTCAATTCCAACTATAACACTTTTGTGATACTTTTTACATTGCCAATTTTAGCCTTACGCGTGAACATTGTATTTGACATTTTTATTTCTCAATTCTACATTTAATGCTTCTTTTGATATCTTTAAACAACATAAATTTAGTGTTCTACGCTATATCGTGAATAATTCATTATCTAGCTGGAATCTCGAATTCTAGTTCTTCATCATTGATGATCCAAAGATTAAATTACTCGTGGTTCAACCTCAGAATTCCATTATCGATTGATCCTTGTATCCGCACTTTCATCATTTATCATCGTTCATTCGCCAAACAAACTGATTCACCTAATTTCTTATTTTTAATACCTACGATCTATTGGATAACGGAAAATTTCTATTATAATCAGCATAATAATCGCTAATCAGTGATTATTTATTAATCTCAATCTGAATTTTATTTCAGCTAAATGTTACAAATTTTCCAGTGTATAAGAATCCATTTTATATGTCACAGTTCATACCGTGTTCCGTAATTTTATGACGATTACGCGACAGAATTTTTTCCTCTTCGTTTCTATCGTTTATCTCCGGAACTTGAACTCTAACATTATTATCAAGTAAATTATCTCACCTTCTTTCATTACAGCTGACTAGTCATTGCTATAATACACAACGTTAATATAGATATATCAATTACAGTGTTAATACCAAATTCAATCCATTTGTTATTAACAATATTGATACTATATACGTATGCAATATTTCTGTCGAATCAATGAACACTAATCCTACCAGACCCGGTCAGATGACCTGTATCAAAATTTAATTACATATTGTGTATTCATTATTATTTCTTTTGTTCATCTAACTTTACGTAAATTCTTATATTAACAAAAATCGAGAAATTGTATAATCACACAATATAAGAATTTACATAAAGTTAAATGAATAAAAGAAATAACAATGAATATATAATCTTAAATTCAATTTTGAAACCAGTCATTTGACCGGACTTGGTAAGATTAATGTTAAACGTAAAATGATTGCATAAATATAACAAAATAAGATACTGAAATCGGTAATACTTCCTATTCTAAAAAATATCGTTTTAGAATTACGTTTAGAAATAATTCCATTACGCCTTCTCTTCCCTTCGTCGGCATCGCGAAACATCATAAAATTACTGTCATAACATAACACAACTCACAATATCGATTGCTGGGTCCGCTTTCACCCCAGAATATCTGAAACTCCAATCCCTGTCACATAACCTAACTACTGGCTAACTATCGCTACACCGAATGAATGTGCATTGCATATACAAGTTGAAGTCGAATAGTCGTTCACGTTGGACCAAGTCAGAATCGCAATTTTAGTTCAGTTCGCCCTCCGCGTTCTGGCTTATCGTCGTCGCTTAATGAATGGGGACGCCGGGGGCAGAAATAGAATCGCGGCTCGTTTCGAGCCTCATAGTACGATGAGCGAACATAACGTCGGCTGTGGTCGTACACACACGCGGCTTTAACTCGGTTTCGTGAACCTACTGATTTATTATTTCCATCGATAGCCGCCACTTCGATCGAGTGCTATCCGCAGAGCGACCGATCCATTGAGTTTCGAGTAATAGAAAATCTTTTCCCGAACGAAGTAATTCGTCGCCACTTTACTTTTGATGGATGTTTATAAACGATGGACTTAACTCTGCTGGTTCTTTCGGTCGTTTTCGACCCAATTACATTCTTCCAATATTAGAAAATACCTCAAGTTTGAAGGAAGCACGCAGAAATCGTTAATGATACGCATGGCTTCTCGTTTCAATTTTCAATTACGAATAGTTGTAGATGCAGGCAATAAAATCGAATTTATAGAATATGCAGCGCTTTTCTGACTCTCGTGACTCTATTAGTAGTTGCAAGAGTATCGATTCGTTGTAACGTTGAAGTACTTGTAAGTAGATTTGCGAAACTAGCAGGTACTTACTCCGAGGTTCGAAAGAGGCTTACAAAGATCGAATATTTTGCGAGAACGACGAACGAATCGTTATATCTCGTAAGTAGTATTCGAACGCTATGAAGTGAACCTTGGTTATTGGATTTGATTCGGATTTATGAGAATATATTGAACTTGATCCCGTCACTAATGTTCGTCTGTCACACGTGATTGCGTTCTCTATTGTGTCTCGAGTGTCTTGTTTCGATCGATTCATGGGAATATCGGTGAAATTGAGCGTGCTGGTAAATGAGGGTTGATATCAGAGTACAAATGGGAGTTGTGAGATTTTCAAATTTTTAAAAGGCTACATTTTTCATTATTCATATCATAGAGTGGAATTAGAAATTGTATTTTTTCCTTCTCTATGTTAGAGGTTCGACGCCACAACTTTTGGAGTAATTAAAATTTTATAGATTTATCAGGGAGCATTTTTGGCACTGGAATAATTTTTTTATAAGATACGTAGATAACAGTTTGTCTTTTTCATTGAATCACATATTTTATCATAATACTTCAGTTTAGTTTCTTTCGTACGAGTTTTGTATTTATTGTTTCTTTCGTGTTTAATCGCAGAGCTTTCGATATTGCTAATTGTGTTGAACGTAGATGTCCCTCGCATTAAAATTTATAACACGAGAATACGTGGAATAACGTTGAATTCAAATGTTAAAGATGTTATTTCGTATCCTGGTAATTGACACATCTTAACGGGTCGGATAATCTTATCTTTTCGAATTGTAATTTTATTTTTACCTTTTCGATGACCTTTAATCGTAGATATGACAATCTCATTTCTTCACTTTACGATGCACTGAAGGTGGGAAGTAGGTATGTTCAGCTTCGTTAGCATGCGACTTAATTTATACCATTCTCCTTTCTAATTACTCGTTGTAACTTGCATTAAATTTTACCTAATAAAAATATATTAAGGAAATGTGATTATAGAATATAAAATATTACCTATTTATAATATAATTAGTCTATGAAGATGTAAGAAATAACCATTTACATGGACACTCCTATGAAAATTATTTTATCACTCAAATCAACGATACCTCGATTGACAGCGGTTGCCACCATTTCATCGATTTTCTTCGATATTCAAACACGTAGACACCTGTCTGTCTACTTTCTAATCCTTCCTACTAGGAAAAAACAGATTCGCGTGATATGATTAATTCGTAGTATACACTGTGATCCTGAGTTTGCGGTATTTATAATTGAAGTCAGACAGACTATATAGCTGCAAATGTGACAAAAATAAAAATAAGAAAATTAAATTGGACACGGTGATGTAATTGTTTGTTGACTGCTATATAATTTTTAATGATCAATACATAGTTAATAATGTCATCACAATAATATCTCGTATAATTTAACAATGATACTGCAATATTCCTTAACGCGACTAGTATGTCTTTAACAATGCAATTATAGTAATATTTATTAATACCATTTAAGAAGAATATCTAATAATAGTACTACAATGAATAGCATTTTGTCAGTCAAGCTGTTGTCGCTTAATTTTGTTTGAATAACCTCAATTATATCTGTCATTTGTCATTAAACAATCTTTCAAAAATTCATGCGGACATTATTGCCAACAATGCGTCGTTTTTAGACAGTACGCAAACTCGGCTCGATTCATCTCGTTAACAATTAACAATGTTCCGTTCTCGTGGCAATTTGAGAGCAAAAATGTTTGTTCCTAAATTGTTAATTGTTTCTCCGGCAAATAAAGGAAAGCATGGAGGAAACGCTCGAAAACGAGACGCGGCGTTTTGATCCGTGGTCCGTTTAGGTCCAATTAAAAATAATCACAGCCATTCCTCGGGCGAAATTAATGCAAGCTGCGAATAAATTCGACGAATGTCCTTTGTTGGCTCAATTGACGGTCTTATTAGGCCGAACAAGACCGCTATATATTATTTCGCGCCTGAAAAAAGATACGGAACATCGAACCTGATTTCTTGATATGAAAAGTTGACTTAGTCCGTGCTATTTTTCCCATTTTTAATTCGCAACGTTCCTTAAAAACATCACAGATTCACGCGAAGTGTACATTAATCGCAGAATTTTTCTTTCCATCAAAGCATTGTGACGAATTAACCACTTGTTTTCTAAGTTATATAGGATGTCTTATAATAAAGTAGAGAATTTCATCCTATCGAAACCGAATTTCTTCTCAGCTTTATTCTATAGACTTGTTGAATCTCTAACTTTTGAGAAAAATTATTTTTAGTAATTACCAATAATAGAAGGATAGTTTCTTGAAGTGTATTGCTTATATTAGAAAAAATATTGGCACACCATTGTGTGTATAAGTACAGCATTTGCATACTAATTAATTAGGTTCGAATATATTAAAGTTTGTATCATTTTATACGACAACAAGAATCTGATGCTATGAAAATGAAATGTGTGGAAGCCGATAGAAAGAAGTTTCTTTGAAAAGCAAGTAACATTATCTCGAAAAACACTGTATAACAATCGCTGGATAGATACAGATAAATTTTTATCAACGATTTTCCCTCGTCACGTTATTGCAAGCTGGTAGAACATCTTATGAACCATTGAAGGAACACTGTGTATTTCATGCAATTTTATTGAAAGTGCCCCTTCTAGATCAGCAACGCTATATACATCAGTGTAATAAGTGTACGTCGTTTTCAAGTAAACCATAAAAAAGAACCATTACGCAAAAGTCGATTTATACGCGAAGAACCTGTAATCCCATCAAGGATAAACATTTTATGCTTTCATTTTGCTTTGTGCTATATAATATCGCTTGTATCGCTTGCGCGTTAATATCAAGTATTTCTTACATCCTCCGGAGATTCTCGGGCCTTTCACGACCCAGATTCTTCCAGCTAAATACCATTTTCCGTGTATAAGTTCCGGTTACACGAGTCGCGTCCATTTTTGAAGAGTGTTCCGACCTTTCCACCGTATTGTAGCTGACTTCATTAAAGTTCCAAGCACGCACTAATACCGATGTGCACCTTACGGTTGTCATTCATTAAAGGCAACCGTGCTCATGTCTCGGATTATTGATCATCGAGCTCTGGCTACTGCACTGTATCAACGTTAACTGTTTAACGCCCGAGGTATTAAATCTAAGTTATTTAAAGAGCGTATAATTTATATATATATATATAGATCAAAGATTTAATATTAATATTAAATCGATCTATAAGCGTTATTCGCTGTTTTGTAGCAGAAAGATTAGATTTTGATTGACTTTTAACACAAATGTTGCAATGCAACATCGGGATTTAACGTTAACATGCTATGATACATCTCTATCTCTATTGGCTTCGTATCAGAGAGTAGAAAACACGAACAGATATACGAAAGTATTTTTGTATTTATATTTAATCTTAGAGTTGATATTATCAAATGCAAATAACGATATTTCCGATTAGAAAACTTCCGTGTCTTCCATGTATACAACAATTTATAATGTGCAGTTATTATGTATACAATTATAAAATTGCATTTTACAATTTCATAATATTTTTAAGCGTAATATCTCTTGAACGAAATGAGACGAAAGTAGGATGGAGACATGAAAAACATTCGACATGTTCGCAGCAGGATTAAAAGACTCTGGATAGAAAATTCTATTAAAAGATCATGGCGATAGCCCAGAGGATGCGCGGCTAGCACGGCAAGAGGTACTTAGAGATCAAACACGAGCGAAGGTCAATAGGTACCACAAATATTAGCGATGACACGATGCGTTTGCTGGAGTGTGTAACGAGAATGACGATAAGATAAAAATCGGATCGATCGCGACGAGTTTCTTAATTCCACCGCCCTTCCTTCCATCGGCTTCAATCCGGATTTAATTAGAGCACAGCTCACGTTTCATCCTGGTAATCTTACCTTTCCGTCACGAATGCTCGTTACTTGTTTTGAATGATCTGAGACTAATTGCGAATTTTCTGTTGACGAAACAGATGTGCATAGTTTGCGTTGTTTTATGTTCGGTACTTTAGAGAAATTTTAATAGAGCTTCGTGGAATTGTTGAGGAAAGTAATCACGCGATTTTATTCGCCAGAGGAAGGATTCGGTTTCAAAATTAAAATAACACGGATAGAAATTGAAGCATAAGGATATATATGAAAATTATGTTAATACTTGAACGAACAAATTATTTCTTTTCTTCTTTTCGAATGTCTTGTCAGATAGGTATAGATAGATATTAGATAATATTATTAGTGTTATTAATTAAATTGTCGATGTAGATTAATATTAATAACAACAATCGTTGTTGTAATTAATGTTTCACATATGATTAATATTTTTGAGTTAAATGTATATTACCATTGACAAATATCTTTTTCCACTTAAGAATTAATGTAATTCCCGTAGAATCGATAACAATGGAAGAAAGATTCGAAACAATTGGAATTAAACTGAGCTTTTCAAACATAGCGCGATCTGGTTTAAATTTGAGGGAAAGGAAATGGAGAAACCTGATATTTCCGTTTATTTTTGTTACCTGGTATAAAATAAAATAGAACGTGAAAAAATCAATCTGTCAGAGCTATATAATACGTGCATCAAAAGGTAAAAAAAAAAAAAAAAAAAAAAATAATAAAATGTAATGAAAATGAATAAAAGAAATAGCAAAATCGAATACAGTTAAAGTTGGAAATATATATAGAGTTCCAGTGACGAGAAGTTAAAAAATAAGAAGCTTGGAAATGTAAAAGAATTAAAATACTAGAGGATATAGGGAAACAATTCATATGACGAAAGTGAAGATTCGAAGGATTGAGAAATAGGGTGATGAAAGTAAGAAAATTAAAACGTTAGGAAAAAATAAGAAAATAAGGAGAGAGAAAAACAAAAATAATGCTTATATAAAAAGCCTTCTTAGAACTTGAACGAATCGATTTAAACGCAACGCAGAAAAATATCGGAGAATTTCTTTATACGTGATCAAAGCCGTTGCTTACATTTAATCAACGAGTGATTAAAACTGCACCACGCTGATTTATTCGGTATTTTGTTATTTAGTTCTGGAGGAAAATAAGCGAAATAATTAGCAATGTGATTTAATCCTACGCGCGATTTGTATTTTGATTGTAAGAACTTTGACATCCAAAACGAAATATTCAATTAATTGTATTAATTAAAAAATTCCCGAAATAAAAGAGACACACTATTTTCTTTTCTTACATCTGTTTTTCTATACACTTAATTGAACCATTAAAGACAAATCTTGCTTTAACACAACATTCGCCCAAACATTTCATTTGCAATTTTATGCGTAGTCAATTTACATAATCGACATCTGTCTTCTAATATCATGATTATGAAAATAAACTCGAAAGGTTTGTTTACACCGTCACTATTTTCCGTCACTATTTTCTCTACCTAGATCCTACAATTTTATAAAATTTGAAAAGATTAAATTTATACAACTCTATAATTATGTAAATCAAATGAAAAATGCAAGAGGCTACAACGAATACATTCAAGTTGGACTAATTCTCAGTAACCTTGAGAAAACAACGCTATATCGCGATTCAGTAGGAAACCGGATTTGATCGGTTGCCAGTAGAGCCATTAATTTTATTAAAATTAATTTCAACTCTCAGAAGAAATCTGATACAATTTTGTTTTATCGGATTGGTCGCGTTTGAAGAGTTCCAAGTAGCGCTCGAATATCATTAAACATCCTGCTGCCAGTACCTGATATCTGTGCCAGCAAAGAAATTTTTCTTTCCGTTTCGCGATAATACGCCACGTTTAACTCTCGTCCTTTTATCACCGTTGATAATTCAATCCGTCGACCATGATTTCCTTTCGTCATTTTTCTTCTTTCCTTTCTTTCTTTGAACGAACGGACCAAAGGAGAAATCTTACGATCTTACGTTTCCTATTTCTTACTTTGTGTTTTCTTTTAAATGATTTTTATATCTATATAGGGAATAATTGAGTAGAATATTCTGAACGTATTATTTTCCGAAGAACGACTGCGTTGATGTTAGCAGTTTCCTTTTTATACCTTGACCCTCAATAACCTTCTATGACCTAACTTAAACCTGACTCTCTATAAAAGGGCAAGATATAATAAAAATAACCACCACGCTACGTACTTGTGTGTGATTATTTTTCTTTAATCTAAATATAGTAAGAAAAAAGGCAATCAAAATATAATATAGTTTCCTACCATGATTGTTCATATGTATATTTGACAAAGACGAAAAGCATGCGGAAATAAAGATATATATATACTCACACACACATATATATAATGTAGTTTCCCGGAAGCCTGAAACAGTGTTAGACGAGGCAGTGTTAAACTCTCTCTGGGTGAATGTCACTATACATACTTATTACCTGTAATGCCACACAATGTTTGCTTTCTAAATTTTAGATTAAAGTAGAAAAATCCATATATCGTAGAATTTGATTGCGAGAGGTTAAAAAGAATTAGTATGAACTGACTTAAATACTAGGAAACATTCCTTAACAATTATATTAATTGATGTTTAAATGAAAATGAAACTGAATGTAATGAAAACAGTGTGATAACTTTTGTCAATTCATCAGAGATCATTTTAATCCGATTATTCTCTACAATCATAAAAATGTCCTTCTTGTTTATTCTGAACAAAGAATATGGTAGCTGCTGATCGTTAAAAATTCCATAAATATTCATTATGTCGCTAAAATATTCACTATGTCACTAAAATATTCGCTATATCACTAAAATACTCGCTATATCACTAAAATATGCTTTCAACAAAAAATTGTTTGCGCAACGTCGTTAAGAAATCATTAACATTCCTAGATTGCTGTTAACCAACTCGTTAGATATTTATACAAGTCCAGGAAATAAAATGCGTTTGCGAATACAAGTAAAATACAGATTCCACTACAATAAGAAATATATATTTAGTAACCAAAAAAATTCCTGTTTAGCAAAATTTTCCTATCTGAAAAATTTCCATTAAAAAGTAACTTTTCTATTCGAACAAAATCTCTGTTTAACGATCAGGAAAATATAAATAATAATTGTAACATAAATATGTGACTTTATTAATGCCAAGCTCATTTGCGTTGGCCCAACAAATACGTCAATTGTGTCAGCATCGAGAATGCTACTCTTGGACAAATGAACAGAGGATTCTCTGTGTTCTTTATTTGTTTACCGATTTCGATTATACTCAGCTCCAGCGATAATAAATGCCCGTAAGAGTGAAAACAGTAAGTGGTGCGAGAGAAACAGACGAAGGGGCTGAAGGGAGGAGGGGAGGTGTAAATAAGGTAGTCTGCTAAGCAGGCGTTCATTTTTAATTGGCGCGCTGACATTGGAACCAACATACATTCTGCGCATTCAGGTGCCATTGGCACGTATCCGTGTCGTGTACAGGCCTTTCCATTAACTACGATACAAGATTCTTCCTAGAATGTATATTGTTAATTTTATGTGTCTTTTATTGCTTCGTTTTAATAAACTAGAACAATCTTCATTCTTAGTCATTTAAAGTGAAATTTATGATACGCTTGTTTGTCTTGTTCTAAGCTTCTGTTCATGTAAATAATTTTTATTAGAGCAATTCTTGTAATATAAATTCTTCTTAATGAACATTATTTAATTTTCCATATGAGCGTAATAAATTATTTCGTAGTGTATCAATCTATTATTTCGTATATAATAATAAACGATACATGTATAATAAGCGGAAGAATTGTCCTGTGCAGTGAAAATTTCCTATACGGAAAATGTTCATCAGAATTATACATATCAGGGAAAATCCCTTATCGAATAATGTTAAGGAAAATGGACAAAGATATATATTTGTTCCAAGTAACTTTTTACAGACACACATAGTAAAGAAGAATAAAATATTGTGGTGAAATAATTGTAGAAAATTGATCTTTGTGTAGCTAATTTTTTATTTCTCATAATTCTTTCTATATTCTTCAGATAATTAAGAACTTTTGATGCAAACTGTAGTAGGAATTTCTTATAACTAAGATGTTGAAACAGTCTATATGCACCGCTGCGTTGAAGTCGAGGTCAAGGATAGCGCTGGAAAGCAACATGAACCAGGAATCCGGACGAGGGTCACATAATTTCGAATACTTTACTAGATAAAATTCCTTCCTGGTTGACGTATGATGCATCCAAAGATTCAAACGAAGCTTCTTTAATGGTTTCTTTCGTAGAATAAACATGCGTCACCGACGATATAATGCATTTTCAATCGTTGGGAAATTATTCTACGATTAAAATCTCATTTCGCCCTCTTTGCGGAGTTTGACAACTTTACTTAACTCTATTGTAGCTTATAAGATAAGTCGTTTTTCACAGAAATTTGTAATGCATAATTAGACGTATATATAGATATACTTATCTAATTCTGGCTTTAATTTTAATGGCGTGGTGCATATTTTGTTTCTTTGATATGATAGTTTGAAAATTTATGTCTTCTTGCTCGATTTCAAATACCTTTACAGATTTTTTGGTGTTTTTAAGTCAAATTAAAAATGCATACTTCGCCAAGTTTGCCAAGTTTCTAAAATTTTGTGTATTTCTAAAAATCCTCGTTACTTTTGTGGATTCTCCTCTGTCCATAGTTATTCACGAAATCTCATTTTCCATAACTTGGGCGAACCTCGAGCCTCATTCACGTTTCTTACTCGGTGCAACCAGTTATTGTGACCCGCTCAACCCATCATTATCGTCACGATTCGTTCTGGTCTCGAAGCTTTCACGCCTACCAACCCGTTGTTAACTCAACGCATCATTACATCGTGCGATAATTTCACTACTACCCCCGATCCATTAACGCGTTCTACACCACATACTTACAGTTTGCGCTACTGACTAAAAATTTAGAACAATATTCCGAACTGTGTATACGAACTGAATTTTTTCCTAATTTTGTTATTAATTCGAAATTAAGGTTGCAAGGATATGAGTAGTAATTTATTTTATACTGATAAATCTTCTAGGAAATACTGTTAAAGTAATATCATTCTGGCGTTATTTACTTTGCATTTGATAGATCGCTATCATTTCAATAGATTTTGCCGAAGATGTTTCCCAAGATAACTAAATTGACTTCCGTTTACTTCGATGGAATTCTGATAAAAATAGTATCCTAAAGTAACAATGTCCTAAGTTGTTTCTGCTACTTTATTTATAGATAAATTTTTGATAAAAAATGTTGACGTCTTTCGAAGCTACGATACCCTAAGCTAACATTACTTTGATAAATATGTGGCGAAAAAGTTTTCCAAAGTAGCAGTATCCTAAGCTGATATATTTTCTTTTACATACTCTGATATATTTGTGAGGAAAGAGTTTTCTAAGGCAACCAGAATTCTAACCCGATTTTCCATTACTTCGATGGATTTCTGACGAAAAACTTTTCTAAGGTAACAGAATTCTAATCTGATTTTCCTATACCTCAGGAGATTTTTGACATAAAGTTTCCTATGGTAATAGGATTTTAAGCTTCCACTTCTTTCCCAATATTTGGATTCTGTAGAACTATCCTGTAGAACTAAAAATATCCAATTATTTCCTAACAATCTCCATGATATAACTTTATCTAAACGATACAAAACAATAGAAGAAGAAATAACAAACACGACATTTTTACTTATTCACATAATTTACTCAGTCGGTATTAGACAGGTATACCTGACAAGCCTAAAAAGGTTTGGATCGATAACTATAAATCTTATTATAACTATAAATTATCCACAGAGATGAACTATTAAATGAGTGGAACAGATTCTACATACAAATTCCGAACAATTTCGAATAAACGATAAAATTTGAACGAAAAGCACGAATCAATATGTAAATGGAAAGAGAAGCAGTAGTTTGTGTAATTACACGATAGATCGGTGGAGGTGCGAGTATGTGGTAAACCGGTGTCTTAAAGCGTTGTAAATCTTAGAACCATGAAAGATTTACGTCTATTCGTTTGGTGAAACCTCTTGGGTTTATTAAAGAAGTGTTTCTCAGAGACACGAAATAAATTCTTATATATGGGACACTCTACAGGAAATTCATAATACGATTATATTTAATGTTCGTGATGATATAGGATTTAACTCGCTGAGAAATTTTGTGATATTTTCGATCCGATAGTTTATTTAGGTATTTAGTTTTCTCTTCTATTTCATTTTACAACTGCCTGAGACTTCTACTTCCAACGTTCGAAATTAGCTATCAAAGATTAATCATGTCGGGATTACGATTAGTAGGGGAAATCCTACGATAAGCTATTTCCCCCAGGATGTTCTTAACTTATTTTATTGCTCTAGAATTCACTTATGAAAGAAAAGTTCTTAATACAACTGTACTTTAAAAATAAAAGGAAAGTGTGTCTATTCCAATGATTTTCCTCTCCCGTTTCTTCTTTCAAAGAATATTAGTTCAAGAAACTTAATCATATATAATTTATACAACAAGATTGTCATTTATGTAAATGCTCGTTACTGCACCTGAATTTTTTACTGCCATTCGTGATTTTTATACGTTCCCGCGAGGTTAATTGCGTCACGCATATACCACGCGATTTTATGTTCGTTTTTTCACTTTTTTATAGCTTATTATGTACGTATCTATAGAACAGAGACGCTATAAAACGCTATTTTCTTCCATGAGAAGACATAAAAAATCAGAAAACACCAATATAGAAAGTCCGGGCAAATAACACTGGAATGACGTGATTCCTTCCGCAAGAGTGAGAAGAAAATATAGAATACAATTTTTTCGCCCTAAGCTTAGTTTTCCAGCGAATCTAGTTTGTAGATTTGTCAGGTATACCTGCCTAATACCGACTGAGTAAATTATGCGAATAAGTAACCAGCAGAAGGTTATTCTACATATACAACAAAATACAACAGAAATGTAGAATAACATTTTTCTGTTTAGTTAAGAATTGTCTTGGTACACTATGAAAAATTTTCGAATTTATTTATCTCGGAAGCAGAACACCTTATAGACAAGTGTTATTTTACATTTTCGACTTATTTTCATTTGTAAAATAATCTTCCGCCGATTATGTTCTCTTGTTCAATCCGGAATTAGTCACGTTCAAGTACAGTTGATAAATTTTCAAATTCGATTTTCTCCGGTGGCACTCAACGGTTCAATTCGTAGCACGTTAAGTATCGTCGTCGTTGCATCGTGCAATTGGATAACTCGGCGTTGCGAATTCGCGCGAGTCGAATCGATTTCACGTTTGCTTCTCTTGCTGCGTTGTGCGAAAATATCGAGAGAAAAAAGAGCAAAATTTTAATCCACTGGTTGTCGATACATGGAACAGTCTCTTAAATGCGCGTTAGATGTAAAATTTAATCCGAAAAGCGGCGCATGAAGAGAGCCGACAATCTGCTCGTCGATCGATAGGAATTAATTAAATCAGATTTTCCTGGCGCGAGGAAGGGCGCGAGATATCTCTTTTCCTCATCTTTTTTTAGCTTGTGATCAAATGACAAGAAAGAGGGACGATTCTTCTTTCTCTTGGTTTCACGGATCTTTTGACGTCCTTCTTTGGTTTGAGTGTGGCGATGGTTTGGTATTGTAACATTTGCAGCCTTCTCTGTGAATTATTACATTACCGCTCAGGAATATCCGGATATTTGCTTATTTTTGATCAGGCATATTTTAATAATAAGACTGCAGTCAAATGAAGCTGCAATGGTTTGGTTCTTCATAATCATAATCCTTTAACTTTTGAATTATAAGACAGATTAGGCCTCTTAAACTGATAGGAATACTTGCGACGTTAATACAACCAGTGATACTTAAATGGTATAAATATACATGTAGTATATACCAAAATATACTACAGTACATGCACAACTGCAGTGTTTCTTAATGTCCAATTTAGATTTGTATCTTGGTGATTCCGTAAAAAAGTAATATGTGCTGCTTCTAATTACTAATTCAGCATTAATTTATACACTTTGGTGAAATACCGTGACGTCAAATCAACCAGTATGTTAGCATACTTATGAGCAAAAGTATATATTACATCTGTCCTGTACAACCTTAAATTTTTTTAATGGAACTGTGGATGTTCGTGTTTCCATTTTCATGAACATAATTAACGACGTGGAATAGAAATTCGTTTTAACAACTAAATATCATAGTAAGTGCTGTACTTTGAATACTTTATACATTATTGCATATTACAATGCATTCTATAGATCTTTGACATTTTGAAGGTTCTAAAAATATACAGCTACCTTCGTGGTCTATCTAGATAATTATCTATCATCGTTCAGAACGATCGCAAACTATCATCAAGTCTTTCCAATTAAATTTTTTATGTCCAACTTGGACATTTCACGAATTCGTGGCATCTTTACCTTATTGATTCGAATCTTCCACAAGATTCGTACTTGTTTCGAAGGAAGCTCATGGAATCCCGAGCAATTGGTCGTTGACACATTTTGCTGCGGCGTTAGATGATTTTTAAAGACGGCCAGACTCGATTGACCTCGGTATTTATCGCCATCGAGGTATTTTTGCATCGAATTTTTACGTAATACGTTAATACGTATAACTTTTCATAGCACCATAGACGATCGTTGCGTAAGATTGCTCGCGAATTTCGTCACGTATCACGGAAGAATTCGTTCCTTGATTACAATTTATGTTTCTTCCTGTTATCGTCGATAATAATCGATCGGCTGACGTGCACAGTTCTAAATAACACCTCGACAAACACGTGCTATAGATTTTGTATCAATAGTATATTTTTCGCATATATCTTTTACGAGTGTTAGTGGTGATAAATCTTGTATTTTTTATGGCAAGAAACTTTATTTGCGGTTTTGTAGCGTTTGAGAGGCACAATTGAATTTTGCTTTGAAATTTTATGTTACTAATGCTGGTGATGCAGTACTCGTACGTTAATGTCATTTAAATGTATGTAAAATGTTATGGTCATTAATGATGTAAAAATGAAGTAGAATTTAAATGCGTAGGATCCCTTTTTCATTGGAAAAAAAAAAATAGTAAATTACGAAAATATGGGGTGTAAATGTTAAATGGTAATTAAGCTGAATTTTTTATGTTGTCGATCTTTCTTGTCGATGTTCTGTTCTCTGTATTTCTGCTGTATATCTGTTAATAAGTTCTACAATAAATTAGGTTTTATTATAGATTAGGGTCGTCTTATGAAATGAACTCTGTCAGTTTGGTATGGTGTAGAAAGAGCTACAGCTACTAACTTAAAAAGTTTCTCATCAGCCTCATTATTACACATGAAACTATAATAAATTAACCCAGATTTGTCTAGTATTCAAAAGATGATTCGAAGATAATTTTATTATATTTTGCAATTTTTTTAGAACTAGCCATATTATCCAGTATCCTTCAAAATTTGTAGAGACTTTTCTAAGATTAGCCAGTAGCAATACAAAAATTTAATGATTTTATTTTGAGAAGTAAATATAGTTTTTTCTGGATCAAAAAAGTCTGTCCATTCTGCATCTCTCAAATTATGAATAAAAAATAGTAAAACTTTATTTCTTTCCTATTCTTCTAACAAATTTTTTTTTGCCTATAATACACTATAAAGTAATATAATTTATTTACTAACGCAAAAAATCTGATAATTACATGATAATGTGAATATCGTTTTCTTTCTCCAATTCATTCGTTTTATTCATTTACGTAACTTACCATCTATATAGCGAATGAAAGGATATCTTTTAATGAGATCTTTATTCTTATCGACTGTCGTGTTCAAAATCGTTCTTTTATTCTATTTCTATTAATCGTGTTAAGATTGTCTTAATTTTTAATAAATGCTGGCAAGACATGTGATTTCGTTGTCAACTGGTTATCTTGTTTGAATAATCGTCTCTTTAACTAATCATTCCGAGTAATTTACGTAGGAATAGGTAATTGTGCATGTGAAAAACACTTCATAACAAGCATGACAAATCGTTACATAGGGATACATTGTGAAACAAACTTTACATATTTATAAGTTACAAATTCTTTTCGCTATTATAACCCACCCTCTGTAGCCAATCAAAGAAATTTCATCCTCCAATTTCTTCTCTCCAAATTTTTATTTTTATTAAAATAATTCTAAAAGAGTCCAACCTAAATAATAACCTTCCTAATTCAATGATTTTCAATTAACAAGTCTCTCGCATTTATTGCTAATAAAATTTCAACAAAATTCGACAGAATTCATTCGAATTTAAACATAAAACATTCGATCGGTCATAATCATGTGGAACATAGATCGCTTTATTCGCAATCATCTCAATTATATGGACGTTTGTCCAACGATACTCATCGAGTTCTTTTTTTATCGAGTTTCATGATGTAAAATAGGCTCTACAAACAGGCTTTTATTTTATGGTAGCGTTTCGTCACCAACAAGCCGTCTACCTCGCGGGGTATGGAACGTGAAACTTTCGCCCGTTCTCAGAATCTCGAACCGCGCACATTATGCATATTTACATCTTGGTGGTTTTATGCAAATTTTTTCATAGTCGTTTCCAGACGCACTCGACGGTCTATGCCTTTTGTATGCCTGCTGTAGCCGTCTAATTGCATTTGCATTAATCCTTTTATTTCTTGGACGTCGAAACTATATTTTGATAGGCAGCGTTTGAACACGAACGTGGAAAACATTGTTACAAGAAAGTAATTTAATTTTATTCTGATTTTAAATGCTAGACAATATATGATGTAACATTAATAATAGTAATGAATTATTTCTAAATTAATAATACTATTTACAAGTATACATATAACCTTACCTTTTATTTTATACTAAATAATGTTATATATTATTTATTAATAATAATATTGTATAGACGAGTTTGCCCTTTGTGTTATTATAAACGATAAGAATTATTTATTTCATTATAAAATATTATATACACATTTTTTATTATAAAACAAAGGAAGTAAAGTTTCATATATATTTTATAATGAACAATATATTTTTTTTTATCTTTGTTTATTGATTCCAGGTTTTTTACATATTTTTTTTTTACATGATTTTTTTTTCTAGAATAAACGCTGAATTCTAATTGTAGGGTGGTACAGGCAAAAGTACCGATACGCGACGGTACGACGTAGCCTTGCTTTATTACATTTTTTTTTTTTTTTTTTTTTTTTTTTTTTTTAAGATTATTGTTGTGTCTTACATTTAAGCCGCTGTTGCGCTGTGCTTATGTACGATATTTTAATTTATGTCCTGAAAGCCTGGACGCAAAAACAGGACAGTTAATGAACAATATATTTTTTTTTTTTTTTTAACTTTGTTTATTAATTCCAGGTTTTACATATTTTTTTTTTTTTTTACATGATTTTTTTTCCAGAATAAACGCTGAATTCTAATTGTAGGGTGGTACAGGCAAAAGTACCGATACGCGACGGTACGACGTAGCCATGCATTATTACATTCTTTTCTCTTTTTTTTTTTAAGATTATTATTGTTATTGTTACATAAAATAAAATTAAGCCGCTGTTGCGCTGTGCTTATGTACGATATTTTAATTTATGTCCTGAAAGCCTGGACGCAAAAACAGGACAGTTCGCTAGCCTGTTAGGGAGGGGCTGGGCGGGGATGGACTGGGACTGGCGGGGAGGGGTGGGGAGGGGGTGGGGAGGGGTGTTCTGTGGGATTAGTATAATATTTGTTTATCTATTTACATATTTACATATTTACATATTTACACTTTTATTCGGTGAGCGTTGCTGTTCTGTGGCTCTTTATCTTGTTGTTTTTTGTTATGGGTTCCGTATCCACCAATATTTTTTTGTGTTTTTTCTGTGTTTGTCTTCTGTATCCTTTTGGGGGAGGGCCATGTTGTATCTCCACCTAGTGTCTGCCGTGCGGCCATCTAGGTTTTCCTCGTATTGAATAGATTTCATTCCTATTTTCCTTTGCATATGATAAATTATGGGGATGTTGTTTTGGTCTTGGAGATAGTTTCTTTCGTCTAGGTATAGGAAGGCTTCGGGGGGGATGTAGCCTGTTAACAGAGTGTTTTTGAAGTATGCGTCGTTTGGGTATAAGCAGCCGAAGATTAGGCTGTTTTCTTTGATCTTCGCGGCTTGCGAGAAGTGATTTCTCGTTAGTTTTAGGATGTGACAGTCGATGCGGTGGATGTTGGCTAAGTCGTATATTTTTTTGTTTTTTATGTATTTTCTGTATCCGCTGTGTTCTGATCTGTAAATGCTCAGGCAAGCTCTGATGCATTTTCTTTCAAATATGCGAATTTTTTCCATTATTGACGCTGGTATGTTGTACCATATTGGGCAGCCGTAGGTTATAATGGGTCTTATTAGCGATTGGTAGCACATGATTTTTACTTTGCTATCGAGAATTCTGGAGTAAAACAGCCTTTTTGTATTCCAAAAAGCTTTGCTGGCTTTGGAGAGTTGGATTTCGATGTGTTGCTTATAGTTTAGTTTTTCATCTATATTTATTCCTAGGTATTTTACGCAATTTTTGTGCGGTATGAGGTTCTCTTCGTTTGCTTTTTCTTTTAGGCGGAATTTCCTGACTTGTTCCCTTTCTGCTGGGCCGATTTTGCTTGTCATGGGTCTGAATAGTATGGTTTCGCATTTGCTTGCGTTAATTTTTAGTTTCCATGTATGATAGTAATCGCTGATTTTGTTAAAGAGTTCTTGGAGTTCTGTTCTTATCGTTTTGGTTTTGCGGCCTGTTACGTAGATGATTAGGTCATCCGCGAAGGCTATGGAGCGTTTGTGTGTGGATGTGTTGAGGTTAAAGAGGTTTAGTAAGTCGTTATTGTAGATGCTGAAGAGTAGCGGGGAATTTACTGTTCCTTGTTGCAGGCCGTTCTCTATGGAGAATTCTTTGCTTGAGGTGTGCGAGCCGTCGGTCATTTTGAAAGTTTTGTTTGTTATCATGTCCCATACTATTTTGATTAGGTATTCGGGGAAGTTCTTTTTAGTCATTTTATAAATGAGTCCTGGGATCCAGACGGTGTCGAAGGCTTTTTCGATGTCTATTAGGCAGGCGGCTACTCGCTGATTTGCGTTAAGTGCCCAGCAGATATCCGACGTAAGTTTATTTATTGCGTGGATTGTGGAGTGTTTGTGGCGGAAGCCGAATTGGTTTTCCGGGATTATCTTATTTTTTGAGCAGAAGGCTGCTAGGGGGTTGTTTATGATCATTTCGTATACTTTGCTTATGTTGGGGAGGAGGCTTATGGGTCGTAGGTTTGCAGGTGATGAGCCGTCTTTATTTTTTTTTGTAATGGCTATGAGTTTGGCTTTTTTCCATTTTTTGGGGAAGTACGTGTTATTTAGTGCATTATTAAACAGTACTGTGTAGTACCATTTTATTTTGTTTGGTAGGCGTTTGAGCGCGATGTTTGGGATGCCATCGAAGCCGGCGGATTTTTTGTTGTTTAGCGTGGAGAAGATTGTACTTAGTTGGTTGAAGTTTGTAAAGTAGTTTATTTCTGGGTCGGGCTGTTTGGGGTCGTCCGATGTGTTTTCGTTTGAGAATGTGCAGACTGTTTTGTTTAGCGCTATGTCTTGTTTTATTTTATTTTTTAGTATGTTTGTTTCGGCGATGATAATTCTGTTTAGTTGTTCTCGGCCCATGTGTTCGTTTTGTGTGTGAGTTTTGACGAAGTGGGTACCGATAATGTCTAGTTTTTCCGTTGTTTTTGATATTATGAAGTTGCCCTCTGTGTCTTTGTTGGTGTTTTGTATCTCGATGCCTGCTTCTTGGATGAGGGAGGCTTTTTCTGGAGGCAGTTTGAGGGGCGGGATGGAGTTTTGTTCCTTTGGTCTGAAAATTTGATTTATCTGCGGGAACATGTTAGCAGAGTCTTTTTTGGAGATATTTTTTATTTTATTTGTCCAGTATTGATTTATAGAGTTTGCGAATTCTTGTTTTAGTTGTGATTTTATTTCGTGTAGCAGGTATTTTAGGAATTCTATGTCTTCTCTTTTGTTGTAAGAGTAGTTGAGTCTTAGGTTGTTTAATTTCGATAGTATGTAGCTTTTGTCTCGTTGTAGATTTTTTATTTTATAGTTTATATATGGCTCGCAGGAGTCTTTTTTTTTAAATGTCGGTACGGATTCTTGTAGGGCGATTTGTATATGTTTTTCTATTTCGTCTATGAACGAGTCGATTTGTCTGTCTGTTAGGTTGACATTGTTGTAGATTTTTAGGTCGCAGTTCTTTTCGAGCAGGTTTTGGAACTTCTTCCAGTCTGTCTTTTTGTAGTTGTACCTGGGTGTTTCGGTCTGCGTTTCGAGTGTTAGGTCGTCGGATGTGTTTTTGCTTATCTGAAATACTATGGCGTTATGGTCGCTGTCGTAGTCTATGGTTTTGAGAGTGTTATTTGGTCGTAAGTTTTGGAATTTTATTCGGGCGTCTGCTAGGCATATGTCTAGGTAGGAGCGTCCTTTTGGGTAAGAGGGTAGCTCGGAGCCATAGAGGTTTGTTTTGTAGAAAATGCTTTTATTGTCTAGCCAGGTTCTGACGGAGTTTCCTCTCGTGTTGTTTATTTCGTTTTTCCAGCTGGTATGTTTGGCGTTAAGGTCACCGGCTATTATGTAGTAGTTTTCCTGTTTGTCGAGCTGTAAAAGTTGGAAGAGATTGTCGAATTCGTCGTTAAATTGTTTCTGGTTTCCGTAGGCTGCGTAGGCTGCGGAGATAAATAAGTTTTCTTTATTGTTTATTTTTATTTTTATGATCGTCGTCTCTAGGATTTTGAAGTTTGTTATTTTGTCGTTTTGTATTGTTTTGAACTTCAGGGGGTTTTTTATGAGGATTGCCGTTCCTCCTCCTTGGGTAGCGTTTGGTCTGTCGTGTCTTATTATAGTGTAGTTTTTGTATTGCACCTTATGTCTATAGTTCAGTTTGGTTTCTGAGATGAGTACTATGTCGGGGGTTTCTTTCTTAATTAGTGTTAGCAAGCTGTATCTTTTTTGGTTTGAGATTAGTGAGTTGGCGTTTATTGATATGATTTTCAAATGATTAACTTTTATCTGGTTTATTTTCTGCTGTGATTGGTGGGCGGGTGTGATTTTGGCTAATCTTCGTCTATATTTTCGATGATGTTGAAGATGGAATCGATTCTTTCTTCATGTGTATTTAGTGCTTTTTTGATTTCGTTTAGTTGTGTTTGTTGGTCGCTTAGGGCTTTTAGGATGCTTTTTTTGAAGTCTTCGATGACATTTATTATGCTTATTTGGGGTGAGTCTATTGTCGGGTTAGGGTTTTGTTTGGCTTGTGCCGCTATGTTTGTTACTTGCGGACTTGTTTCGTTTATACTTGTTCTTTGTTTTACTATGTCCGCGAACTTTAGTTCGGGGACGTACTTACGGCTTATTTTGGCGATTCTTTCCGTTTTTGCTGCTTTTGCTTTGGTGATTTTTTCATTAATCTTTTTCCGTAATTCGACGAGTTTTGGACATCCTTTGTATGATGCAGGATGTCCGTAGTTTTTGCAGTTTACGCAGTAGATTTTTTCTTTGCTTACTGCTGCTTCTTTTTTTATTTTGCACTCGCCTGGCCCGTGCGGTTCAGTGCATTTTACACAGCGATAGTTTAGGTTACAGTTTTGTGCTGTGTGGCCTATTCGCTGGCATTTGTAGCACTGCGTGATATCATTTTTTTTAATTTTTTCCCAGGCTATTTTCAGATAGTTAAGTCTGTTTATTTTTAAAAGGTTCCCAATGTTGCTATCGGGGGAGATTTGGATTATATAGATTGGGAGCAATGTGTTGTTCTCCCTTGATTTTCTTGTTGAGAAACGCGTCACTTTGGTGAAGTTAACTTCTTCTATTTTCAGGGCTTTTAGGTCTTCTAGAATTTCCGCTTCTGTGTAGCTGTTTCCTAGCCCTTTTAGAAGGTATGTGTGGGGTTTTTGAGATTTTGGGGTGTATGTGAAATAGGCCGTGTTGGCTGCGGTCAGTATCTTTTTTGCGTTCTCGTGGTCATTTAGGTTTTGCAGATAAAGTACGTGCTTACCTGAGTGGATTCTTTTGATATGGAAGTTCTTGATTTTGAGGGACTTTTCCATAAGTGCTATTGTGTCTTTTGGGTCTTGTAACGTTATGTTGATGGGGGGTGGCCTGGCCCCTTTCGCTGATGTGGGGGGGTCTGCCTGGTCTTCGGCTGGGTGGCTGGGTGGCAGGCCCTTGTGCGTTTGGTTTTTCAGTGCTGATGAAGGTTGCGGTGTTGTTTTTTTCGGCTGGGCGGCGGGGGGGGTGCTTGTCCGGGCGGTGTAGCTTTTGCTTGTGGTTATTGGTGTCGTGATCGGGGGAGTGGGCTGTCTGGTTGCCTTTTCTCTTAATACGTCGTTTCTTTTTTTAATGTTATCGATAATGTTTTCATGCGGTTGCGGTGTGTTGTGGTCTTGTGCTTGGAGGGCATCGAATCTGTTTCTTAATGTGATAGCCATTGGTTGTGGTTGTGGGCTTCTTCTTTGTTTCATATTTTCGTTTTTATCGTCGCGCTCTTCTTGTGAGTCGCTTTCTTCTCCTTTTAAGTTTTCTAGCTTGGGGTTTATTTTATTCCTGGTTATCAGGTTTGGGGGCGGATTGAGTTTCCGCGTCTTTTGTGTAGCAGTTCTTATGCTGCTATCTTTAATTATTTGTTGTTTTTCTATTTTTCTTTTGATTCCTTTTTTTGACGAGTTTATGGCGGATTCCGCCTCCTTGGTTTCGAATTCATTTCTTTCTTCTTCTATTTTTAACTTGGTTCTAAAGTGGTTGATGTTGTCACTATTTTTTCACTGTTTAGCACTTTTTTTGTTTTTCTTTTTTTTTGCTCTCTCACTGTCTACTGTACACTGTATAGCTTGCCGCGCTCGCTGTTAGGGCCTACGCCTGTTTATCCCTTAGGGCCGAGAGGTCCGGCCTGCTCGGAGGATCACGGTCAACTGAATGAACAATATATATATAATAGTGTGAGATCAGAATGTTTAGCCTCAAATAGGAATTGGAACTACAATCAGTAACAGACGACGGTGGCTGTGTGGTTACGGTAGCTGACTGCAAACACTTAGGATAGCCGTTCAAATCCAATCGCTCCTGAATTTTGGCTAGTATTAGGAATGGCAGAAGATACAATTGCGAGGATTCGTACTATACGAAGCTAGTCCTTGGCATGGGCGTATATACATATGGGAAGAAGTTGATGACGAAGGGGGAATTACCTCCCCTGAGATATAAAAAATTTAAAAATGCCTACTATGGAAGCAACATAGGAAAGGCCCAAAAGAAAAAAAGAAAAACTCTTCCTCGTATTATTCTTAGTACCTGTAACAGAAAAGAATCTACCTATCTAATATATTATTTAAGGAGAAATTTACACAAATTAAGGGTTATGTTAATAACTTCATATAATAGCTTTATAACTTCATATGATAGTACCTGAACACGAAGGGCACCTGCCCGAAGTGGATTAATGTGTAATAATCGCGTAGCATTTACGAAGGAGCATAGTCAAAATAAGTTTAGCAATAATAAATAAACTGCAAATATTGCCTTAGTGTTAGTAGTTCAGTTACAGATTCCAGGTTAAATGCCCTGGGGCCCCGTAGTCCATAATTTTTGATAATTCCTACAATAATATTTTATAATTAGATTTACGGATTTCTTATACAAATTCATTTGCGAGAATATATTTAAAAAAATAAAACACCGGTAAAAGACAAACGGGTAGACAATTGCATTACGTATTAAGTATTATAGAAAAATATTAAAGGAAGCATATATATTTTGTCGTATTACGTGCATTCTGTGTAATTTTGCACGTTCAAATTTTTCACAAATGCGTAAAAAACCGCGGTCTATTTACATAATAAAATAAATAATTCTTGTGTGTCATAAATCAAACTTTCTTTACCATTCCCTCCAGAACTTCTTGTCCCCTCAGAATATCGCTTAACGTTGTGTCTAAAGATGTAATCGCATCTCAACAGAGGTAGAAATTTGTCAAAAGAGGAAACTAATTATCCTGCTAATGAGACGTCGAACGACGTCGTAGACCAAGAAAACGAGATCGATGCTCGAGGAGTGGAATCCGGAAAGATGGAAGAAAAACGTTGGTAAAGAGCCATTTACTCGCAACTGCGACGAATCATTCACAAAGCTCGTAAGCGACTCAAAAGTTCCTGGCTCTGGCTTTTTCCATCGATCGAGAGTTCACCTCATCGCAAACGATTCTGCGATAAAAACAAAACACGAATTACAGAATCCTGAGATATTTGAAAATTATAGATTTTTTGCTTTTGTTTCTTTCGGTCGTTTAAGAGTATGTATGATGTCTGTAATCTTTGGAGAAATGAGTTTATTAGTTATGGTTTGTGTTATCTGGAATGGGTTGATAGTTCTGGAAAGATCTTCTGTCCATTATGATAAGAAAATTTGTTATTTAGAACGAAGGCTCAGTCAAAGGATAGTATCTAATTTTACAACTTCCAATAAGCGATACTTGTTGAGTTTTATGAGCTAAATACGAATCTACGAACCTGTTTTTTTTCCAGTACCCACAGTTGTGGAAAAAGTCAAGATTGAAAACAATTACAAATTTTCGATATTGAAGATGTTCTGTGTTTTTACAGGATACAAAATCCATTGATGATTTTCCATTGATGAATTTTTATTTAAGATATAAAAGAATCGTGGAAAATATGTGTCCAATAGAAGAAATACATTACTTGAACTATCCTTATCAAGACGAGCAAATCCATGAACATTACCCTTACATATCAAGATCGTACAAAATAAATCGAAATAAAAATAATAGATTGGAATATATTTTGTATTTTTCTGTATCAATGTAGATATAGGACAAAATTTAAAGATTATGAAAAAGATAAGAGGAAGGAAAATTGTCGTGTCTTTGGATAGAAACGTTTGTCTAACAAGAGAGGAAAGTTAAATAGTTGTTGAGTAAACAGTACAGAACGACGAAACGCACTTCCATCGATCACATAATCATATCGCAATGTAATGGTGTATTGTTTAGCATTAATTAACTCGCAGCGAAATCGAGATTAGATGTACGATGACAAGGGAAGCCAGCTGGTTTGATAATAATAATTGAATCAATAACCACATCGAAGTTGAATCAAGGCGACCTGCTTTAGAACCGAACATACATATATATATATATATATATATATATTGCATTGTATATATCATATTACGCAAAGAAAAATTGCATTACGTAAAATTTTCAACGTAATTTTCTATTTATTCCTATTATTTCTACAGTTTGTTTCCATATTTAATTTTATGAACATGACGTATTTTAACCTTCGGGTGACGGAGGCTGACTGAATTCTGATACACGCAGACATTTCTAGGATTCATTACTTTTTGAGCTACATAGACGTCTATAAAGGCTAGTTTTTAAAATAATTTCAATAAATGACAGAATGATCTTAATGATTTTTTAATATGTTGTCGGAATCATGATTCCAAACAACTTTTTCCTTACACATAATCCGCGGACGGCCTTAGTTCCCGAGATATTCGTAAAAAACTGTCGTTACCACTACAGTAAATTCTGCCTATCATTGTGTATCCGTAACAACGTACGTGTTAGTATTATTTGTCGATTGCCTAGAGGCGCGGTTGTTTATGTACGGACATGATTATATTATATACGGTGTATTATATGCTGTGTTTCAGTTTGTAAACACAGAGAGGTGAGAAAGAAATGTAGCTTCTTTTTAGGCGACACAATGTTTACCTACGACTACAAACATGATGGCGTTAGTTGAGCATCGATTGTCAATCTTTCGGTTACTACGTTGAGTTGTTGCGATCGTTCGGCAGACGTCGGTGGACATTGTGTATATTATAAACGAAAGATAAGAGTTAAGTTTGGGTTAGGTTATTGCATCTGGCCGCCTCTAGGCACGTACACTGTCACGGACGTGCAACTATAGGCAGAATTCATTATAATCATCGATATTTTATTGCGAATATTTTGGAAATTGGGACCGTCTGCGGATTCTATGTAAGGGAAATCCGTTATTCGAATGATTCTGACCACCGACAACATGTTCCAAAACCATTGAATTATTCGAATATAAAAATTCTTCCGCAAAAGATTGATATTGTAAAAATGGAATTTGATACCTGATAAAAAAAAGCTTTTCATTAGAAAAGAAATTGACCAATACTTTTTCTAGCCACTGTAAAGGAGGGTCGATATTATTGCCAATTTTTAAGATTTTCAACATTGTATCGACAATATATTGAAACTAAAGCGAGATTGATACATACAAAAGTCCATTTATAATGGCACCAAAAATTAGGCTTTCTTACGTACGATACCGCCAAGAACTTTAAATATTGGCAGTAATACCGATCTTTTGAATGCTCTTTACACGATAGATACAATAGTGTCCGAATACAAGAAAGGTGAATGAATTCAAAAAAAGCAACGAAAGAACGACAAAACGCCTATCTCCCTTTCCTTTTAATCTCGAACGCGTACTGGAACGTCAACTGGAACATCTCGTAAGCCAACTTTTCTCTTTCTCTCTTTACGCCTCTCTCTTCGGACAAATTGGAAACGTAGCAATCGAAAGTGAACCTTGACACCTTTTACAACCCCACCTATCCTCTCTCTGTCCCTGTCTCCTCCCTCCACGTTGCCTAGGTAGCTTGTGCTAGTCGTTTTTCGAGAGGCGACACACTCGACACCGTGATACATGTGTTGTTCTCCTCGGTCGACCGCATCAGCCAGCAGGGAAGTTTCTTAAAATAGAGTCTAGTGTCGAGCCGGAGGTTGCTGTATGCATGCGAACACATCCCGTTCCGGACGATGATACAAACACACAGTGTCGAGCCACTCGAGGTTGGTCGAAGGGTTGGAAAAGGGTTGAAAAAGAGAGAGGCGCGCGGCTGAATGTGCCCGCTCATGCACGCCAGCCACGCGAATTCCGCTGAACATCCCTCGCGTTTAATTGTGACAATCGTTCTTTTCTCTCAGGGTCGAGCTACTTTCCTCTTTGCTTGTCCTTTTCATTCTTCCTCTTTTTTCTGTCCCTCTTTTTCGCCGTTTCCCCTTTGTTTTTTTGTTGTTATTATCGTTATCAGAGATGATCGAATGAATATGGATTAGGTTTACGACGTGAACGTGATTTCTTTTGCTATTTCTGAATTCATTTATACGAACATTTCTATACGCAAATGGAAGATTTAATTATCAAGCGTGAGAGAGTTTCGGGATGGGAAGTAGTTGCACTACTTCAAAGGATAGGAATATTGTTTTCCGAAGAAGTCCAAGGAAAACTAACGATCGAAAGAAGGGTGTCTGATTTAAGTTTGACTGAATAATATATTTAGATCGTACGAACTTTCAATGAACTTTGACTTTTTCATATTTATATATATTCCATCTTTAGATTTGTTACTTGAAATAACAGAAATAATTTCCCCTAGTGAAGTGTACGTACCAATTCTATTTCTTAACTATTCTCTTTTCCCTGTGCTATTTCTATTTTACTCCATCTTCCTTTATCTTCGAACTCGTTCTACACCTATCCGTATTAACAAAGTCTTTGTAAATATATATATATTTGTTCCAAATACGTCAAATAATTTAAGTCGTTTCCTTGTTCAATTATGGAATTGCTTCTTTAGAATTTTTACACTGTTGCTGTCAGATTACCGTACGAGCTAGAAATATATTTGCTCCGTTTGAGAGAAGTAATCCAAACTAGGAAGAGTAAAAATTATCGTTAGTTCTTTCTCAGAATCTATACACAGTTCATAAGTGTTTCCGACGCATTTTGTAACCACATTATGCAACTAATATTACTTTGTTCCCAGTCAGCACGTAGCAGAATATTTCTTCTTAAGATATTACTTCTGTAAATATGCCACATACTTTCGAGATTTGTTCACGTAGCTACACTCAGCGGAAAAAGCATACGAAAGCGACGTTGTGCAGGTTCAGCTAGATGTCAAGCAGTAGCAAGTGTCAAGTATTAGAATCTCTTGAAACGAAGGGACGAAAGCTATTTATCCTATTTTTAGAATTAGAACTAAAAATAGAAGACTTCAAAAGTGTCAATTTCCTTTTTTCCTAACGTGTCTTTCAACTTTCAACTTTCTTCGTCTGATACTCGTTATTAAATCTCAATTAATAAATCCTCGTTAGATCATTGATGGATCATAACGATCTGGACGAAATTATTTAATCTTACAATATTTTCTTTTAATTTGTATTTTGTGTTCCATATAACAAGTTTTAAAAAGTATCAGCATGAAAATTATATTTTGTATTTTACATTGATATCTTAATTAAATAATCGCTTCAATTACACAGTCATATCAACCTATGCAGAGAAGCTTAAAATGACACAGTCCTTATCAGTCACCCGTGTTCTAACCAGCTTTCCAATTCAGTCTTTTCACTGCATTTCGGCCGTCGTCAAGGGTTAAACATCAAACACCTCCAAAAAACTCCCAATGCAAGCACTTAAAGTACCCACACTCCTTCCACCAACTACAGCTCCCACTTAATACCCACGCTTACCAGCCATAATTCACTCATAAAAAGACCACAACCCCTTTAATCGTCTCCTACTCGTGTTTCTCATCTGCTCACCCTCAGGTGATCCCTTTCAATCTCCTCTTGACACACGTCCTCTGACCCATCTATGCACCGTGATCATAAATTCTATCCTAAGTTCTTGGTAAAAATCCTAATTCATGGTGCAAGTGATATCAGGCTGATTTTCTGGTTGAAAAAATAAGATGGAAATAGGGGGAAAATCAAGAATAACAAAATTGCATTGGAGGACTTATTTTCGAGAAAATCAAGTTTGGAAACTTGTCAAGCATACTCAAGTAAATTTGCCTAATTCGCAACTAGACAAGAGTAAATAATTATTATGAAGCTATTCTACGTATAAGATTAAGTCGAAAACGTGGAATAGAATATCTTTTAAGACCTCGTTTTTAGAGAAAATACGAGCTTGCGTAAAAATCCGCAGCCCAGTAATAAGTCTTTCTTGAAATATGAAAAATTCTTTTGTTGGTTAAACCGGCGATAAAATCGAAGTATAAAAATTCGAAGGCCGCGGCAGGTTTAAAGTAGACTCTCGTCCGCGTTTCTCTGTAATCCAAGTTATTATACACATATATGTATAATTCTTCCTCTTTTTTATCAAAAGCAACTGAGCAAGGTGAGACATCCACTCGTTGATATTTTTCCTGGCCAACGCTTATTGTTCGTGGCCCCGTATCGACGTTCTTGTTAATTGGGGGTAGGATAATTAGCGTTCAATTAGGCAGGGTCGCTTGGCTGGCTTGAATCAAATAAGAGTGATTACAATGACTCGTGAACGGGTTGGTCGTGTAACACGAATCTCTGTTCGACCATGGAAACTAGGTCGTTGGGTTGCGTTGGACAGATTTCTCGTTTCATTGGGGACCACTGCGTTTCGTTTGTTTTCCTCGTCGATCATGATGCTATAGTGACGGGAGTTGATATAGCGAAGCATCTGTGACGAGATATTGTTTGGCAGATTGTGCATGGCAGGTGTCATGAGAGAATCATTGAACAACACGCTTGTTTCGGATTATTATATTTTGCAAGTTTATTTTGCGAAAGAAACGTATTTGCGAAATTGTAGGTGTTTAAGAAAGTTAGTGGATTTTGCAAGCTTCTACGGAGGCTTGTGTAATTATTTTATAATCAGAATTTCGTTTGATTATGTGAACGAGAATTGTCGTTGATGGCAATTTTTTAGTTCGATTTCGAGTTTAAGAAACTTATAACTGCTTGAAGAAAAATGCTTAGCTGCAGTGACTTACTCCAGTTTATTCTTTGTTTCTACGTTTGACCATACATCTGCAAAGTTTCTGACCTCTACGAATTTTTTATGTTCATGTGATTACATTGTACTTATTAATGATCGTATATAATGGATTGCAAACAACTTGTTCAATAATTAAAACAACGCTCTTGTATAACTTTCTTAGAGTAGTTCAGACAATAAATGACATAGTCTCTGTACCTATCTGTCAACTACAGGTATCTTTTTGTTACACTTTAAAGCCAATTATTAACGAATAACGCAATATCATTTTAAACGAAATATAGAAAAACGCTTATCTTTCTTTAAAAGCAATTTAATTAAATAGATGGTGTTGTGTCCGAATGTTAATGCGAGTAACTGTATGTCGAGAGGTGGATCGCGATGGAAACGCGGCTTTTCCGCGGAATGCTCGCGGCGACGGAACGATCATCTGCGCGGCGCGCGGTTCAATAAATGCGCGAGGCCATATTCATCTCGCGACGCGCGGAGCCAATAGAATTAATTTGCGAATTTATCCGCGACGCGAGGTTTCCTCGCATTCAATGAAAGTGAAATTAAGTCCGGTTCATCGGGCGGCTAGCGAGTCTTGTTAAATGGCGCGCGCGGCATTGTGCAACAGCGCGCTCGCGCCGAGATGTCATCTTCTTTTTTTCCGGCAAACAATGCAGGTTAAATTCGATTGTCACGGAACTGCTGCTTGAAAAGCAAAGAGGATTTATGTGACAGAGGTATAATGCAGTGTAGGTGGTATTTCTCAGAGTTCCTATTTTATCATTGTACATAGAAATTGTTGCATCGTGAACCCTCACACGAGTAGCTCGGTATACGCGACTTTTAAAATAACAAAAAGGAAACAGTTGACTGATATGATTATCAGCGATGAACTGAAATACAGCTCACAAACAGCTTCGAATATTGGCCGACTAGATTCGAATTTGTCAAAAGCATGTGGGAAAAGGAAGCTGTACCCTTCCGTCTAAACTTTATTTTAAAATCACTCGCTCATATTTTTTCGGTATAAATGACATTCTTATATTGTACAGGATTATATTGTCGAAGACTTTTGACGATGACTGTAAATCGTCTTCCTCGGTCAGTAGGCTGAAAAATTCTTAAAACGGGATGCGAACTGTTTCCTCTCTTTCTCTCTCTCCCTCTCCCTCTCTCTCTCTCTCTCTCTCTCTCTCTCTCTCTCTCTCTCTCTGTCTCTTCCAAAGGAGGTTTGAAACAATATCAGTCACGGTTTCCTTCTTCCTCGTCCACGCCGTAAAAATCCCCGATAAATTAGCTCGACATGCTCGAAATGGATCTTGCGCAAGTCATATACATACGAAAGAATATACACTCAGTCACAGCAGTTTAGATAAACCCATTGAATTTTGTATACGTAATATACCAAAAAGCTAAAAATACGCTTCGTCAGAAAATTATTTATATCTGCATATCGAGACAATTATCATTGATATATTAAAAAAAGGGGGTAGAAAAGAGTTAGAACGTTTAACTTGCAAAAGTCTTGCAATACAATTACGTTAGAAATGACAAAACTTGTAATTTTTTCAACGCCTATTCATACAATATGAAGTTACTATTTTTATGATTTCATGTAGATATAACAAATGTATGTAATTTTTGTAACATTGCGTTTTATATTTTTCTTACTCCGTTTTCCTTGACAAAGACGAAACTAAATAATTTGTGATAAATTTTGACAATATGACTCTTTTATGGCTATCTGTGTATTAATATATACACAACGTGTATTTATATTTTACTATAAAATTATACAACACATAATCCTTCGACACAAACAGGGACAGATATAAATTTTGCCCAAATTCGACATAATCCTGCCAGATACTAATATAGTATCAAGCTTATTTTTATGATTTCATATAGACATAACAACTGTATGTAATTTTTGTAACACTGTATTTTATACTTTTTTCTTCTTTTTTCTCTTAATAATGGTGAAGGCGAATTAATTGCTTTATATTTTAATAATGTGTGTTTTAACGTGTCAAAGAAAATTCGTCCAGCTGTTTTTACAATAATATTTTATATTCAAGGGATGTATATAGTCTTTTATGACGGACTGTAGATGAGAAATGCACAAGATTTCAAGTAATAATTTCGTGGCGTCCCCTCCTATGCATTCGCCATAACTGCCATAAGACGTTGATGGTTGCATTTGCAAGAGGTGAACGCGTATGGCAATTTGTATTCTCGAGAGCTCGAGAGGCTGAGTCCCTTGATTTAGTGCTAATAAATATTCATTGGCGTACTTGAAACTGACCTCAGAGAATTGAACGGCATTATCGTGTGTACTCTTCGAAGATTAACCACGATTATTCGCTGCCCGCTGTGTACAGACTGCTTTATTAAACCGCTTAAACAATATTCTCGGGTAAATGGACAATTTGTTGTACGCCACGATGATAATAGTAATAACAATAATAACGTTACTCCGGAAAAGGGATTCTACGATCGTGTAAATTGTCGCTTAATGGAATTTGTTGGTTACGCGTTGTTATAGCAAATTGACGATCGCTGTATGCTGAATGAGAGTTGTATTTGTGATTTAGTATAATAGCGAGTTCGTTTACGAATGAACAGTTGATCAATATGGATAAATAACATTTGACACACTATAGCCTTAAATTATGCAATTTTTATTAGTATTATAAAATATGCAATTTTTAAAGTATTTCAATTAGTATTTCAATAGTTATGAATTATAAAATAGTCAATTTCAAAATATTAGACGTTTAATTAAGATACTAAGATTTAATTAGGAAATTAGTATATTAAGATATCTGTAAGGTAAAATATTTAATATTAAAATATTCGTACTGTATTTATGTATATTTATTGTATACATATATCCTTTAATCGCGAATATTAACTTGAAAGACGTACATCTATCTTAAAAATTTTTTTTTTAATTCTTCTGATATTGAGACAACATTATATGATGTTCTTAAATTAACGCCAGCCTTACCAGGCTAATTTAACCTAACCTCAACTTAACATTATGTAAATTCTTATATTATCTGATTAATCAGTTTCTCAATTTTTGTTAATATAAGAATTTACATAAAGTTAGATGAACAAAAGAAATAATAATGAATTTTAAATAAAATTTTGAAAATAGTTATTTGATCGGACCTGGTAAGATTAGTGTTAAATGAATCTTCCTACGAAATATTTTCCGATCCTCTATTAATAAACTAATGGACAATTTATTGAAATTGAGGTTGAAGATTAAAATATGTGCATAGAAATTGGAGATTCGATTATAATAATTTCAACGGTCGAAGTATATATTTAAATGCAATCAAACTTGATACTCATTTTTCTATTCCAATTGAAAAGTATTATTAGCTCGTCATCGATTAATTAATTACTTACACGAAATATGCAACATAGAAATTCTAATTGTTCAATCGTTTACAACAGAAACAGAAATTTAGATGACGCCTGTTCGTAGACGTTACGTAAGAAAGGATGCAAAAATTGGAAACAGAAGATATATAAGAAGAGAGTCGCTCATGCCAGATACTTATCTGAATTGCGATCAGACCACAGAATAACCGCGGAAGAAATCGTTTCTTGCGAAACGAGCTGTCGATAGCAGCGACCTAAGGTCATTATGCCCGCGTTCCTTGTCGTTTGATCTTCCGCCTCTGATCTGTTTTCATCTGATGGATACTTTTCGTAGTCTCTGACGATTACCTTAGGAGAGCCATGTCCATGACGCTTGAAACGGCTCTAAAAAAGTCGTAAAAGTTCATTGGGAGAACGTTTTGATCTATAAGAACAGAGTAATTTAATTGTTTCTTCTCTTTAAACTTATCTTCCTTAAGAATTGCCAAGTGATATTAATATACAAATGCAAAGACCATTATTTTTACATACTATCGATAGTTCTCCAAAATATTCCAATTCCTCTAAATCTAAATCACTTACATTCAAAGGTACAAAGAATAACAACCACTTTCCTTTCACTGAATCATAAAAACTACTAAATACTTGTCTATTGAATATTAATATCACGATCTAGATACGCATAAATAGCAAACAAGTTTATCTATTAATCGTGTCAACGACCATAAGCATGCAATTGAGAAAAGATCGTCGATCGGCTGAATAGAGGTATAGAAAGGGAGACAAGAATCAGTGGGGAATCTGTGGAGGGCGATAATACGCAGCGATAACCGAGCGTCCAGAATGGCAAGGACGATTTCGAGAGATGGAAAGATTAAAAAGTGGAACGATGGTCGAGGACGGTTTTGCAGACGAACCGCTACGCTGTATGTAGATGGTTTCCAAGGGTATACCACTTCCTTAACGCGAGATACGTGTGTACTGATCACAATTGGAATGCTTGCGTTGCTCCTTCATCGACGAATTTGTTGATCGTTTGGAAAGAGAAAGCGTGCTGAGATTTCAGAGAGTCACTGCGAGTCGTGTATTAGGATATAATTTTGCGCTCTTGTTCATTATGAAAATAATTTCTTTGAAGATTAATGGAATTAATAATAAGAAGCTGTGTTGTGTGTTTGATTTGGGATCTCAAGATTATGGTAATTAGCTTTGTTAGGGTAATTCTTAGAGATTGTTGTCTGATTTTTAGCGCGAAGAACGTATAAGAGTGTTAGAAATCAAACCGACCAAATTTTTTATGAGATTCTCAGTCTCGTTACGGGAGCTTTGTTACACAATCGAATCCAGACATCGAATAAAGACACATTTGCTAATATGGACGCGATTGCTCGATAGCGTAGTAAATTTTAAATATGTCTTGTTATAAAGAGTGAGAAAAGCATGATTTATTATGTATTCATTTGCTTTATTCTTTCTTTTCTTGCTTTTAGTATCTTTTTATGCTAGTGACTCTTATTGTAACTTTGATAATAGTGAAGTTGTGAGGACAAGAAAATGAGATTTTTTGTATCTCGTTGATGGTTTTCTTTGCAAAAGAAAAGAGCCACCATAAAAGGTAACAAGCTTTTTTATAGAGAAGATGTATGGTGTGCGAATATTTGAATTTATAAATATTCTTTCAATGCAAGAAACTTAATTCGTATACTAAATTCTCAATATTTTTCTGTTATACTAATTTATTATATTAGAGACTCGTAAATTATGCATTTTCTTTAAAAAGATAAAAATATTGCAAATTTTCATTACAAACTTCTAAGTTTTACTTAATGACTAACATAAGCCACACTCACAATTTTACTATTAAAGTGTAGCCCATACGAAAGAATTGAACCTTTTCACAAGTAAAAAAGGACGCAAATTGTAAAAAGAATTTTCCCAATATTTGAAATATTTTAAACACTTCCTGGTGATAAACGTGCGCCATCTGTTTTCACCTTTCTAACTACCTGCCCTTAGGGTACTTCGTATGCCTGCCAAGGAAAACCTTCAATACACTCTCCGAACCAATCCCAAATTATGAAAGCAGGCATGTAAATATTGAAACCACACCTGTATACAACCCTGGGGTTCCATACCAAAACAATAACTGAAGGACTCTCAGTCTTGTTTTTCTTCTCGTGCAATACAGTTCGTCGTGTCTTATACGCTTTATTTTCGTTTACGTGCAGTGTAGTTTCCATAAATTTTACACTATTCACTCATACCATAAGCATTTTCAATTTATTTAATACAAGGTTTGTATTGTCTATTTCGAATTTTTCAATACATTTCTTCTAACTAAATATTTCTTCTGATTCGTAAAATAATTTCTTCTATTGCATTACACTTTAATACTCTTCGTACTTCATTCGATTTTTTAATATTTCTTCAGACTAAATATTCTTCCTGATTTATAAAACTACTTCCTCTGGTCTATTGCATCGTACTTTTATATTGTTGCTTTTCTTGTACATTTGTATACATTTGTACGTTTACCCTGGCATATCTTTATATTTTTATATATTTGCAATTTTAATCATTCGTCAAAATTCTAAATATAAAAACCTACTTTGTAATAGCTTTACTTCTGATATCTCTATTTTTCAATTTTCTTATTTATATATTATTAGTTTCTAATGTCAATTCCGATCACATCCATAGATATACGTGTATATTTGCCGCGCGTTAAGCTTGGCAGAGATACGAAATAAAAAAAATAGAACGAGATTTTTCTCTTTGAAGATTCATTTTCAAGAAAATAAGGTCCGAGCGTGTTTACTTCAGAACTGGCCTGGTACACACGTACGATCAATTTTCGAATTTATTTTTCTCGGACACAAAACGCTTTATGAGAAAATTCTATTCTTCATTTTCGACCTATTTTCGCACGTAGAATAATCGAAAATTAGAATCCAAGCACATTTTTGATAATTTTCTAAATTCAATCGTTTCAGAAACAAAGCGTCATATGAATATATTCTATGCTTCCTTCTATTTCTCTTTCTAGTTTCTCATAAACCAATTGTTGTGCGTGTTCCCATAAATACGTAAGAACAATTTTACCAGTAAATCTCCGAACTTTTTAATAAAGCATTTTCGAGCGTCAGTCTAAGTATACGTATAAATTTTTTCATCTACTTGCTGCCGTTAAAATATAGTATAGTAAAAATAAAAAGTTGAGAGTATCAAAACAATGTTGAACGAGGAATTAAATGTTATTTTTCAGGGAGGGCGAGAGTGGCGGCGGTGGCGGCCGTTCTGTGACCAGCGCTGGTGGGGGTGGAGGAGGAGGTGGAGGTCGACGGGCACCGAGTCTACGGCTGGTGAACGGAAGAGCGACTACGGGGGTTAGTTTGCACACCAGCAGCACAGAATCCGTTCGTTCACCCCATCACCACCTCGGCCAGCAGCAGGGCGGCAACAATAACAATAACAACAACAACCATAATAATAATAACAACAACAACAATAACTGCCACGCCGGTAATAACCCCGCCGCGAACAATCATCCACGGCTTAACAAAGATGACAGCATCAAGATCAGCATCGAGAACACGAACACTTGCACGGACAGCCTCGTCACTGCTCTAGACGACGAGACATTGCTCATCACCGATTTCGTAGCCGACCAAGGTAAGTCATTTTTACTTTTTATTATCGATATTCTTTTTAACGAATCATCGTCTCATTGTCTTTCCGATTTCGTACGACTTTTATATTACTTCGTGAAGAACTGTATTATATCCAATATTTTGTTATGGCTTTCATTAGATACATTCTTTAGTTATCATGGTGCATCGTGCAAGTATAATCTTGAATCGGTAGAATAAATCGAAGGCTTTTTTCTACTTTAATGATTTTAACGAGGAATCAAATAAATTCATATGTTATTTTTCCCCACTGTATATTAAAAATTTTTCGTGCAACGTTCTCAAGCTCCTTCTCGTGTTTGTTTATCGAAGATTTGGAACCGCGTGGTGGTTTATTTCAGTTGTATAAATATTAGGCATAGAAAATGTATACGCTGTGCAAATGTTGTTTAATCTTTTCATAAACGGAGAATGCCTGGATTTTTCGATAATGTTTTAAATTCTGAGATTGCAGATATTTAAGAAATTGTAAATATATGAGCAAGTCGATATATTTGGTTGAGCGATTATAATTTAAACAGGATTTAAAGCGAAATAAAATTCAATTCCTTGGTGCTGCTGAATTAATTTTGGTCACTTTAATTATCACACAGTTTGGATTATAACTCATTTTTATCTTATATTTATCTTTGTCCTTTTTTCTTGTATTTTCTTTTTTCCTAGCGTCCTATTTTCGAGTTTAATACTGAGATATCAACTACACGAGAAATCAGTTCTTGTTACATTAAATGAACAGTTTAGAAATACTCTGATATTATTTCGCATATCGTATTTTCCATTCAGTTTTAATTAAAATCTTCCCACAATTGGAAAACCTATCGTTGATGTTATCCTGAACTCAGAATATGAACACTTTTATAATTTCAAACACACACACACACACACACACACACACACACACACACACGAGTTTATATTTAATTTTTGAGTAATAACTTTGACTGTGGAAGAAAGCTAATGAAATTTACAATGCCGATATTTTAATAAATATAGAAAAATCGTATTTTATTTTATTCTTCAGACTTAGATTACATTGAAGTATGAAGTATCTATTAAAAAAAAATCGTTCACTGAATTTTCTACGATGATGAGTCAATAATTATTATAGTTGCAATGGCTGTATTTCTTAGAAATTAGATTTGAAAGTTTGATAAAAGTTATAGTGTGTCAAGATTAGGAACGCTCGTCGTTTTGTCCAGTTGCGTTCAGTTACAGTTGAATCTTACCCCACCGGAAATTTAATTGCGCAGCTCGCGACGTATATATATGTATACTCTTCGTATTCCATACGAGATTTCCGACACGTTTTGTGGAAAATTTAGAAGCGTTTGCTACAATCTGAACAGTTCTTTTATTATAGCAATAATTACCCGAAAGAGCGAATCTTCAACTATATATTATTGTCTATATCTTCCTGCCATTCGTATTTAACTTTATTATACGAAATAATTCAATATTCATACCGTTTGTGAATAATTACAAATAACCATCCTAAATATTTCTCAAGAAATCGATAATCGATTCTCTGCTTAATTTCTCTTCTTAACGAAAATCAAGATTTCAAAATTGAGGATGTTGAAATTAAAAGAGAACAATCTTTGAAAGCCCAATTTACCTTGAGAAAAAAAAGATTAAGACGAAACAAGAATTAAGGATGATTGCACTTATACAAAGAGCACCCACGCTCTTCCACAGACATATCAGACTCATCTAATGCAACATAGAATTAAACACATCTATCTTCACATACAAATCCATCTACATCTTTGTGGTCGTGTCATCGAAACAGTTTAACCTTCTTTTTGCCACACCTATGAAACAGTGTTCCGTTATACTTCCAAGGTGATGACAGCGAATAAGTCAAAGGAATTAATCGAGAGGATGTTCCAATTATAGTTGTTCCAATTAAGCGTTAAAAGATGAGGTAACATTTTGAAATAAAGTGGAAAGTAACAAATAGAATTCAATTTCCATAATTCTTCATTGAACCGTAATTTTTCAAGCATGACAGCCATAAGTGATGGTTTTAAGTTCAATTCCACTATTGATCCTTTTTTAAATTCATAATCACGGTTAACCCTTGATATATCCGCTACCATTACATCTAACGCATATGTTGCGTCGCCTCGATTATTTGTGACACCAACATTGGATTTTAGTTTTCACGCTTGTGTCTCGATAAAATAATTTAGGCAAGCAAATAAAGCAGCAAACTGCGTATTGGAACATCGTTACATAAAATAAAGACATTTCTGATCAAACAAAAGAATGCAGCTCCAGAGGTGGTTAGTTGTATATTTCAGTAGCAGCCAGTGTTTAATAATTTTATAACTATATAGCAGTACAGTAATTAAGAATGAATATACGTGTGTTATTAATACGACCAGATATCTGCTTTTGTTATAAAAACAATGATGATCAAGAATGTGGAATATTAATGATACCATGAAACACGACGATATTTATTTGAAACATTTCATGAACCGATCGTGTTCCGACCCAGTTAAGCCAATATTGTTTTATTCTATTTCATTCTATTTAAAAAGAAATTTAGTATAATATAACACATACATGTATATATCTTATATATGTATAAATTTCATTGAACAAATGATATAGCAAATAAAATAATATTCAATTGAAAGAGAGTTTAATCTATAAAAAGAATTTTTTTAATTGTGCAATCACTTATATCGCATATATGTAGCTTATAACACACCTTCATATTTAAAAAAAGAAAAAGAAATACATGTAATTCTGAAATACTAAGTTTTGTATCTTCAAACTGTCAACTAGAAATTATTCAAACTAGAAAAGAATATTTTATTTGCATATAAAATTTAGTTGCGTAATCCCTAAATATTTAAGAAATGTTAAAAATTTGCGTGCAAAATTTCCTTTTTACCTAATCTTTTTATATTTCTCATATTAAATTATCGCGATATTGATCTGAAACGAAGAAATGATAATTAAGAATGCTAAACCGACATGGGTATGCGAATGATAATTAATCAAGGAGAAAGCTCGTAGAATATTTCTGTCGAGGAAACCTCAAATGAGAAATGCGAATTCGAAGTTATTGGCACACGTGTCCGCGTGAGGAAATATGGAGCACCGTAAGAATGCTCGTTCAATAAGCCGTTTATTCGTCGACAAATGCCCGTAACGAGCCCATTATCGGTTGTTGCAATACAGAAAAGCAATCGAGCTAGCCGCACATTTAGTTGGCATGTTTACGAGCACCTGACAACCGACTGCCAACGAGAAGAAATGAAATTTCACTTTCGACAAAATTCATTTCCACCCTTAACTTACGCTTTAACTTCTTCCATTAATTCCTCTGATTATTTAATCCCTTCAGATCTTCTAATTCATCTCTTAACCCAACCTCTATCTACAGAGATCAATTGTTTAAAATTGGAGAAAAATATTATATATTTTGTTTGAGAAAAATTCTAAATTAAAAAAATTTTAAAATATAACGTGTATGTATTTTGGCGAAAATAGAAAATATAATAAATATAAATGGCAAGCGCTTTATATGAAAAATAAAGAAAATTGTTTCGTGGAATGTTTTACGGTAAATAAAAAAATACAACAAAAGAGACAACGTTTGAAATTTAAAATAGAATTGAAAGGAAATTGAAAAGTGGGACGTAAAGAATTGGAGCAAATACAGAAGATTTTGTTTTGGAATATTCTATGTACAATAGAAAAATAAAATTGAAACAAATCGAAATTTTCGACAGTGTGAGGAATTAGAAAAGTTAACAGATATTTATAATTACATACGTAACGATATAGACCAACAGTATGCCAATCGATTAATAAAACTCCAAGCGCATATAAACGAGCTGTTGAATAAAAATACCAAATCGCACGAATCCTGTTTACTACAGTGGAATATTTGTTTCATAAGAAGCGATTAACGTCACTGGTTTTCGTGGCGTCGATTCATTAGTGAATGTTATTTCAAGCTTCAATGGAATCGCCATTAAATTACGTTGAAGTATGAATCAGTATATTCAAAATAGTTTCTGTTATTTTCGAACTTGTACTTACAAGACATTACGGAAATTGTATTTTAGGCAAATTTAATTAATAAAACCGAAATGTATATAAATAGATACGACGTATCTATTTATAGAGGAAAATGTTTAATTAATAGAAAGAAAATGGAAGGAATTATCGGAGAGGAGATTAAAAACATTTCTCATTTGCTAAAATTTACAATAACCTTCATAAACGAGAAAGGAATGCCATTGCATGGGACGAGAGTATATTAATTGCTCTTTGTTGAAATCAATTCGGTAAAATTATATGTACGCGTATAAAGGCTGATATGAAGATAATTGATGAAGTTATAGTACAAGTCTGTAGAACAATTTTCCTTTGATCAATAAAATGTTTGGTTAAAATGGTAGAACGCTAATTAAGATGGTGTAGGAAGAATTGTAAATACATATAAAATTTCAGTTTGCCAATGTTGGAAATTTGAATATCGAATGTATAAACTTTCAAATGTTCATGTTACCGATGTTTTACACTTCCCAATTTTCGATGCTTCAAATCTTCGAATTTTATGGCTTTTGAACTTCCAAAATTTTTAACTGACGAAGTTTCGAACTTTCAAATTTTCGATCATTCGAACTTTCCAATTTTTTCGGTTTTGAACTTCCTTTTCTATTGTCAAAACTTTACAATCTTTAGAGAAGATTTTGAGAGATATTCCCAAGAAAAATGAAATCTTAAAAAGAATACTTGAATATTCAATTTCTACATCTTTAATTATTAGCTTAATAATTTCCAATCTTTAGATCTTGCAATTATCAGGGATCAGGCTATAAGTAAACTACAGAACATTGAAGCAATTAATATCAACCAGGCCATTTTTTAAAGCAATTTTTTATTACCTTTTTTGCAACTTAAGAGGAGATATTCAACACGAAGATATTCTTTCGAAATCAACACCAAAAATAACGGTATAAAAACGTATCTCGTTGATCAAACCCAATCGATACGAGAAAATTAAACTAGTTAACGATAATTATAATATTCTCCTTAAATACAAGCCGAAACAAAAAAATTACAGTAATTAGCGAAAATTGTAATGTTCTCGTCTGTTAATGCAAACACAATATTAATTTAAAATCTGCTGTTTATTCAACGTGATCGACGTTTCAATATTTTCTGAAAGCACCAACTCCCATAATTAACGAATGTGAATTATTCACCGATATCATCTCGTTATCACACACGTATACATATGAATAATCGTACACACATAATTAAAGATTATTGAAGCTGAAGTTAATTAAATGTTACGTAGCAAAAATTGCGCGTTGGAGCGTAGTAAGAAGTGGTTTTCTCTCTCTCTCTCTCTCTTTTCCTTCCTCTCTCTCTTTTTCTCTCTCTTCGTCGATTCCCTCTCGGATGAGATAATTTGCTCGCTCCTCGTCTATCAGGCAAATTATCTGTCGCAAAGCTCGGTCCTACAAAGACACCGGAAAGAGAACATTTTGTCACGGTAACACTGGCTCGGTCTCGAATGTCGCGTTAAAGTCGTTCCACTTACGACGTTGATTTTCAAGCGAATGTTTTCGCTAAAATCCCTTTCTCAACGCGAAACGCCCTTCTACGCTTCGTATTGTTCATGGAAATTGCTCCTCTTCGTAATCGCTCGAAACGATTCTCAGCTGGTAGACTTCGTAATTGAACGACTAGAGCGGAGAGGTCCGAAGTTCTTCAGGATTTATTATTCTTATTAAATTAAGCATCACTATTGGTTATTTAATACTTAATTAGTGACAATCTTGTAGTTACCTATAATATCGTAATTTAGCTGATAAATGTTAGTTTAGTTAACTAAATTAAATACATTGAATCTTCATAAGTTTCAAATACCAGAACTAGGAAATTGCTACCATGAGCGGTTTTATTCCAACCAAGCAAACAGGCTTAATAATTGTCATGTTATTCGTATGACACTAATAAAAATTCAAGACAATTAAAAGATATGTACAGACACAAGGACAAGCTTGCACATAGGCACAGGCAAAAATCAAAATGACATTAAAAACGATTCTATAATTATTGTCAACTATGTGGTTCACGAAATGTTCTCTGAATGAAACAAATAATAATATTCCTCAAATTTAAAGAACCTCTGCCTAAATACAAAAGCAAACACGATGAAATATAACGGAAAAATATGTAGCATAAATGGAATTTAGAATAATCCAACAACGTTACGCTACTATAGATAAGAATTTACGATCGCACAAACAACAGAACGCGCATTCCTTTGCTAAAACCTTTTACGAAAATCTCAAATCAAACTGTATGGTATCCAGCTAAGCCTTTCTACCTGTTTAAACTTTAAAGTTCAATCACCTAAAGCATTTCGCATGCAACCAAACCGCTAACAACACCTGCAAACCCACCAAGGCTCTTTAAAAACACCCTTGCATCCTCGACGAATCTCCCCGGGCGTGTCTAATTTCTCTCACGCGGCATACAGCCGTCTCTGAAGAATCGCACGCTCAAATTTCTCAAGCGCTCTCCATGAGAATGCGAATCCACTCTCTCGAATTCGCTTCAGGCGAATGAGATCAGGGAGAATTCTGCGTGGGTTTTGTCGTATACGTCGCGTCATCTTGCGTTATCTTGCTTGGTTAGATTGCGACGAAAGATAATTTTACATTTTAAAATCGCATTTAAAATGTTCATTAGACGATGTATTATAATGGCTCATGAATTGAACAGAATTTTCTGTTATGATGGAAAACTTTTATACGCTCGTAGTACGTGTCACGTGAAATATTTTGAAATTTCATTGACATTATAACGAGACGCGATTATTATTAGGTCGTCCAAAAAGTTTCTTTCGTTTTATAAGAAAATAATGGATGCACAACATTTTCCATTGTATATTATTTTATCGAATTACGTACGATCCATTTTGTTCTATCAAACTAAAGATCACAGCGTTCGACAGATTAGGTTTCATGTTTGTATAAAGATGCGTTGTTGTAAACGACGTGTTTGTGAACTTTCCAGACAACCTAATATAATTCATTCGGTTAATACGAAGAGATTTTTAGAGATTTTTGAAATTGTTGACGAGAGTCGAAAATGAAAGTCGTTTTCCACGAGAATAAGGCGGAAAAATTTCAGTCAACCTATTGATGTACGACGTCCTCGTGGATTTTGACGCTACCTTTTTTCAAATTTGCTGTTCCTAACTAGAAAGTATGGCTCACTTTCTGTATATTTGAATCGCCAGAAATGAATTAGATTCTGGGATATTTTTCATTTTCCAGCCTACGCGAAACGCCCGATTAGGTTGTGATCATACAGAGAGCAGCAAGCGACGAATTTGCCACTGACTATGCCATCGCATGTTTTGCCACTCACCGCTTTATATGGTCGCGGTCGTACGTGGACTTCTACAATTAGAACCTTTGTCCTAATGTGAAAGATGTTCCTTGTTTTCGGCTTCAGCGATTTAAAATAGTCCCGGCAAAGACAGAAAAGTTTAAATAGAAAATGTTGCAGTCCGGATTAGTATCCTTTATACCAAATATACTTTATACCAAATTTGTGAGCAACCATACAAAACCTACGAGATACATATATATAGGTATCTCGCGTGATATAAACACGGGACGAGACAAATGGAATTATCATTCGCGATTAGTGGAAGGGAGGCTTGGTTCTCGTGACGTTCTAGTCGCCTCCAGTGTCAAGGTTGACGGGAGATTGTCGCGCGGAGGATTTGCATGCGTTCCTCGTCGAATGCCATGGAAAAGAATCGAACGCCGCGTCGTCGTTTGGTTCCACAATAAAACCGGTCAGTCTCAGCGTTCTCTCTCTCTGCCTCTCTCTCTGTTCCACTGCATCGCTTTTGCTTTTCTCTTCTTCTCCACTTGGGTTCCGTTCGTTCTGGCCGTGGTGCTGGGTGGGTTGGTCGGGTTGGCTGGCTTTCGCCGGCCGCGTGGCTTCTTTTTCCTCGTGTTCCGCTCGTCATTAGTCAACCTCTGCATCGGGGACCAGTTACACGGTAAACGGGGCAGACCGTTCTCGCGATCCTGAGGCCGCTTGCTTTCGGGCGATGGCCGACGATCTGGCGCGCGCCAGTCAGCTCGACGAGCAGAGAACGCCGCTCTTGAGGAAACAAACACAGCTAGACCAACAGCAAGGGAACAAGGGCTGTCCTGTCCTTGTCTCCAGCTGGCCCAAGTTGTCGCACGCGCGAGCAACGCCGAAGTTTGGTGAGTCTTGTACCGAGGAATTGAAGGATCACGGTTTTTATGGAGACTAGGTGGCATTTCGAGGACAAGGTTTCGCTGTAGTTGGTCTGATAACGAGATTGATCCTTAAATGTATAGAAACGGACAAATTTAAGATATCCTTAGTCTTTATATGTGTTCATATCGTCTCTAATGAAATGATGCATAGTGTTTTGGAAAGAAAGAGTTATCTATGAAAGTCATCGTGCATTTTGTAGGAAAACCAGCTTTATTTAAATAAATAAATATATAGTGATTCGCGAGAGTACTTGGACATTTATTGTAGGAAACTTTTATAAATGTATTGTGTGTGTCATATATGAGTTTTTGAAATTTTATTAACACTATGGTTAACATGATTAGATCGATAACATTTGATTTTTTTTTTAACATTATTTAATACACTGATTTAATAACATTTGATTGATATTTATTACATGCACTTGTTATGTATTTTTATTGCAAGACTTATTACGTCTTCCTATTTTAAACTAGAACTGACAATGCGTTATTTTCATGGAATGGTAAGATCTTCTTATGCAGCCTGAAATTAAAAATTGAAAAATTTCCTGGTAATACAAATTTGAATACTCTCTGAATAATTCTGAATTGGCATAACGTTTAGAAATCTTCGAAATATGTTGATACCGTATCGTGTCTCGTTTTGGAAATTATAAGACTTTTATAATTCTGTTGTTTCCTCGTAGACATTAATCACTCGATGAGTTCTATTTTGTACTAGTTAATTACCTGATTTCATATCTTTTCGGATGATGCTATGTATATGGAAATTTTATAAGAACGTTAATAATATTTTTCAAGTATATTTCTTGGTTATTAAGTTCATGGTATATTATATTTTAATTTATTAATTATAAAATTAATTATAAAATTAATTATAAAATATGATGATGATAAATGATTTGTCGATGTAGTCTAGCTTATGGCGATTCATCTTTCGCTGTAGAGGAGAGACTTTTTTACAACAGAAACCAACATCATTCAACTAGTAATAATCAAGTCGATTTAGAGCTCTTGCATCCTCTTAGCAACAGTTTGTGCGTATAATTGATTTATTGATGATTTTTATCGCAGAGTTCCTCACCTTCATAAAAACCTATTCTTAGCAATGACGATCTTTGGTTCTACTGCAATAATAATTTTCAAACTCATATCCCATTGAAATTATCATTTATGATTGCAAAGTAGTCTACTAACAATTTTTCTGGTCCACAAGAATTACTGGCTCGTTATAATTATAAAGCTTCAAGATCTATTGCTTTCCAAAGATTAATATTTTTATATTATCTATGAAAATGATTAAAAGGATTCCTTAAAACATTAAGAACAGTTGATTTGTTCAGAATTGATTTAAAAAGATAAACTACAGGCTATCTATTTAAAATGATAAACAGATAAATTATCGAAAAACTTTTAGAGAGAGACGGGACATCTCTATATAAAAATGACTCAAATCTACAGGCAATTGGCTTAATAGTTTTCATAAAGTAATACCGAAAATTCCACTCAGAATTGCACGAATGTCTAAATAACATTCTTTGTTACACTAGAGAAATCAGAGGCAAAGAGAAAAGCGCCATGATAAAAAAGATAATAACTTGTTTTAATGCTAGAAAACAATTATAGAATCTTAGAGGGTAAATAATGACAAATTAACACAGTAATTTTCTCTAATTTAAGTGAATGAATTAAATATAAACATTTAACACTTCAATCAGAATCGTTCCAAAATTTATTCGTACTATTTCGCTTACATAATTTAATTAGCTAATATCGTTATTTCAATTATGTAAAAAAAGATCCACCAGCAATTTCTCAATAAAAATTCTCATAAAAACTTTTATTCCAATCAAATAAAAGTTCTATTCAATTCAAATAAAAATCCTCATAAAAAAATACGAAAATATTAATCGAAAGTCGATCAGATTTCTAATATTATTTACAATATTCGACCGCTTAAATTCTAAGTCCCCCCTCCCCTCTATTATTAGAGGCAATGCGTTGCAAATGTAAAACGAAAAAAGTCAGAATTCTGTCGGTTAACTGTATTTAACTGGAGTCGACGAGCAAACGGTGCTTGGTAGTTTTTACGTTTCATGTGTGCTTCAACAGAGCCAATAGTGCGTATGGTTGCGTTTGAGAGCTGGAAAGGAAGTCGATGGGAGATTGGAATGAGCTCGCGTGTACCTCGATTCTCGTAGTGGGGATTTCACGTGGCTTTCGACGAAGCATTTTTCAGTAACTGGACTTGAACGTTGTTTATTCGAAACGAGAATTATAGAATGCTCGTTGCTAGCCAATGATTATACATTTGAGCAAATTACTGTGTTTAATTGGAAATTATCGAGTACTACGAGTTCTTTTAATTTCTCAACTATAGGTTCACACATATGTATAATTTGTTCCACGGGTTACAGTTTTTCACATCGCATATCGAGGAGAGAGACGCTTCAGGAAGTAACTCGCATCGTTACCCATCGAATTATAGTTTAGATAATTTTAAAATTACATATATGAAATTGTGAGTTTATTTTAAGTCTTTGCATACGACAGATTGTTGATTTAGATAATTGCAGCAAAATTAGGATTGTAATTAATTACATTCGACGTTTGATGTGTTGACGTTGAACCAACGTTTGATTGATTAAGTTAACTGATAGATGGATGGTAAGATGTTTAGACATTAGGATCTATAGACTGTAATATAACTGTTAAATACATAAAAACAAAAAGAAACGCTGTAATACAACGATTATACAACATAGTATCCACAAAAAGGTATGAAAGTGCGCGTGAACCCATACGTGAGAAGTTACATAATATATATACAATCTACCATAAGCATTTGGACCCATTGGTTACATTCAATATTTTAGATTATAAAGCATATGTCGCGAATAAAATAACTGACTTACAATCAAACAGCTGGAAAATGAAAATAGGAAATAGTATTATTCAATTTATACTAAACATCAATAATAATATTCTAATTCTTACGTTGTAAGTACAGGGTAGTGCATGTATATTCTTAAACAGATTCTATAAGCGTACAAATTCTTTATAAGGCATTATAAGCAGAATCAGGATGAAAAAAATTGTAACGTGTATTATTTAACGTAACAACACTGCTTAACAAAATGCTTTTGTTATTATGTTCCAGGCAACGAGATGAATTACAAGGGCAGCGGGAAGGTCCACTTCGGAGTGGACGATGTGTCCCTCTACGGGACGCCGAAGGAGGAGCCGGGCCCGGGTCTTCCGGGCCAGGAAGTCAAGCAGAGCTTCTTGAAGAATCAGCTTCAGGCCCTGTTCCAGCCTACCGACAACAAGCTGGCTATGAAGCTGTTCGGAAGCAAGAAAGCTTTGATGAAGGAACGGATCAGGCAAAAGGCTGCAGGTCACTGGGTCATCCATCCTTGCTCCAGTTTTCGGTGAGTCCTTCCGCCAGATATCAAACCGTTTCACCTTGACAGACAACCAGATATCGACCCTATCTCGATTTTCCAACTAGATGGTTTCTAGCCATACTGACGCTGTACCTTGTCCTAGGTTAAAAGAGTGTATGATTTTCTACAAGAAACATACTGTATGATGATATATCTTGGTTAGAGAAGTAGACTATGCAGCCTTTGTCGTATCTTTTGACGAAGGATTTTATCTTCAAAAGATATTTTTAATGACGTTTTTCTTTAATCACGTCGTTAGTGGTATTTTACATTAGAAGTATCAGAGTGGTGAAAGTGATCAATTTACAATCTTTATCGAGTAGAAAGTTGATAAATCGATGCAGAATAATTATGGATAATTTGCACAGAATACATTATTAAAAATTTGAATAATTTTTTGTAAATTATGTGGCTTATTTTTCTCTTGTATTAGCAAATTTTTAATACATCTAATTACGTACCTGTAGTTTCACGTACACTGGCTGAGGCTTCCGGATGCAAGCCACGTAATATACGAGATTTTATCTGAGCTTAGAAACGTAGTGCAACAATTATTAATAGAGTTGTCAAAGAATTTCATAAAGGTTGTGCACGTCACGCATCTTTCTTTGTGCTGTTATTTTTACAGGCGGTCATTTAACAAAGCGTGGCACATTCTTATTGCACTCTATGTATAGAATACTCCAGTTAATTACAGAAGCTTTGAACGACAAATTTAACTACCGATATTTAAAGGCCCTTGCCTGCACTCGATCATGTTGTCTTTCGTTAGAGTTGAAGTTGAAATGTGACATTACACATACGAAGATCGCAGGAGAAAAACATGAGAAACATAACAAAATATAATACAACAGAAAATGACGGCCACTTATTAAGTTCAAAGGTGTAAGTTCTCTTAACTGATTAACTTAATAACCGATGAATTAATAAAAATATGTTATGAGGGCCAGAGATGCAATTATTAAGACAAGAAATATTTTAATATTATGACGAGCAATATTTAGAAAATTTTGTTTCATTTCAAAGTTAAATAAAAAAGTGATTTTTCCACACCATCTTGATCTATTTAATAAATTTCTTGCGAATGGAAAAATATATGTGAATTGGAAATGGCCTAAAGAGCGCAGCGGGGTTAAGAAAAATCGTAGGTAATTTCAGGGTCGAATAAATTCTTTTCCGATAGAAATCGGATCGTGTACCCTCGAAGACCGGTTAATTTGCGTGAAAAATAGAGCGTGTTGCAAATAGAGAGTGTTGCAGATTTTTCTCAATTTTTTCTCTCTTTTTTATTCGATCTTAAAGCAGCATTCCACGACGATCGCTAACGAGGAGTGAATTTTGTGGATCCATCGCGTGGCTACCACTCCTGTCTAGTCTAATTACCAATTAAAACGTCTAATTAAAGTGCTTCGCCGCAAGAGCAGATCCGAATCGAACGAAACAGTTGCGTCGAAGGTTTTCTTCATCGCGATTGCGCGGTGATCGGCTTTGACCCAGTTCGCAATCTTGCTGGAGAAAACAATCGATGATAAATTTGACTAACATTGAATAACTGACGATTCGATAAACATTTGTCTCTGGCAATCTTGCAGACATTTACATTAGGTTTATTTATCTTTCATCGAGACAACAACTTCAATCTTTTGACATTGATAAGTAACCACCGATTCGATTATAATCTTTTAAACAAGTTTGTATGAAGAAATCAAAACTTTTTAATCCTTACGTTGCGTAATTAATTACTCCAATCATGAGAATTACTTCAACGAAACAAAGTGTTTCAAACAATCCCCTTATCTCGAATTTGACTTAACAAAACGTCGTTTAGCTAAATTCAAACCTCAATTTCCAGCTACTCGATTTCCATTTTCCACTACTTTATCGTACAAACCAAAATCAACCAACAATTTACCCTGGAAATTACCATGCACAGATGCATGTTGCGTATATCAACATATTCTAACACATTTTCGATTGCAATGCAAATTACGCGTGTCGCTATAGCGTCAGCAAAATGGCTTTACGCCATGTATTACGAATGTGGTTATATACGTTAGTAGTGTCACAGGACTCCGAAGGGTTAAAATTTCTCCAATGGTATCCTCGCGTGTCAACCATGTTGGGAAGAATTATAGATGCTTTGAGGATCCCTGACCTCTGGCTTCCTGGACAGTATATAGCACTTTCCCGTATCGCAGTCGAATTCCTCGTGCGGCTTGGACAGTTCCATCCGAGCAACCGGAATGCGTCTGTCTGTGTCGCGACATATTTCGAGGAACGATCGAACAAAGAAGATATTCTTCCCGTGGGATAACGCGTGCCACTAGACTGATGTGATCGATTCGGGTCATTGAAACTACTATGGTGGTCCAATTTTATTCCACATTGATATTCGGACATGGCACTATTTTTATATATGTTGCGTTTTACAAGAGGGGTAATTTAATTGTACAATAGATCTTTAACAAGTCCACTTTAAACGTCGTTTCAAAAGGGCGTTCTTGCCTCGTTAACTGGCCGCCCGCTAGCCCTGTTTTGCTAGTTGACCACAAGTACACGCCCGCATGATCGAAACAACAATTATCCCTATATTATATTGGGTTTTAGAATAAAACAGTCAGACGATATATAACCTTTAAGATATATGAGACGGAAGACAGTTTTATGACGGATCTTGTAACAATAGCCACAGGTACCGCACGCTCGACTTAGAACGAACTTGAATGAACCGTCAATCATCCTTGCCAAACTATTGGGTTGGCAACTAAGTGATTGCGGATTTTGTCATTAGGTGGTATTGACAAAATCCTCAATCACTTAGTTACCAATCCAATATAACGTAAAATGAATTGTAAGGAAATATTTCTGAGAATCGATGGCTAACAATGTGTGTATATTTCGAAAACGTCTGAGGGAGGCACACATACATTCGCTCACATTAAAATACTAGGACACACTTTAAAACAGAATAACTTTTTTAAAATTCGACCAGACGTCCTGATATTTTTTTTTTTTTTTTTTTTTTTTTTGAGAAGTTACAAGGATTAGTTTGAACGACGATTAGTTTGAATACAATTTTTGAAAAATTCGACTGAAATCGCAAAGGAAATAGTATAAAGGTCGATTTTTTAAATTTTTCTTATCCGAGTCTGCAATGAAAATTTAATTAAGCAATACGTTGCTATTGTCAGTTTTGCACGTGCTGAAAATTTCGTCGAAGTCGATCAACGTTGCTATTATCCTAATATAATAGTATACTTCTGCTATAAATTATTTTAGTTTCGAATTTTTTAGATATAAATAATATATTTCAAAAATATTTTTGTTAATAATGATTTTTTAAAGTAAATTCATAAAATTCACGTGATCGAAGATATCCCTTCGGCATAATTCTAATACCAAACGCAAATGATTAAAAATTTTGTATACGTAACTCAAAGGAATGATTTGCATGATATTTTTTAGCGAAAAAAATATCGGTACTTGAGATCCTCTGAAAAGACCGGCTTTCTCCGTTATCAGGATAACTGGTCGACAGATCGAAAATCTACGTCTGAAGGGCCCTCGAGGCGTGGATCGTAGGTTGGAATTGCTGAAATTACCAGGCACTGTACCATAACCATTCGCGAAACAGTGCACCGGGCGTTTGTCGTGGCAATTGCCTGAAATTGCCCCGCTCTTCCGTTCAGAATTTTCTTTAATTACTGATAATACAAGGACACGCTGTATCCAGCTTATCTCGGACGATGAAATTTTCATTCGAGCCACCGCTAACGATCCTACTGCGTTGCCTTTTGGCGATCGTTGATGACAAGAACCCGAGGAATCTTTCAATTATACAATCTCTCGGCCGTTCTAATCGCTGATCGAAATATATGTACGTTAGGATAAAGGAGGTATTAACGATAGTTTAACGCGGAGAATTTCTGTTTGACTTCTGATAATCGCCTAAGTGAAATTTAGCTACCTTATGGTCCTTGGATTCGTTAACGTCGGAGGATAGATGAGATAGAATTGCTAGAAATTTCAAGTTTGCTATAGAACTTAGGAAGTTTTAGACCAGCAAATGCGAATTCCAAGTCGTAAATATTCATAATCTTGAGTTAAACTTCCGATGGTATGACATAATGACGAAGAACTGAACGATTAGGAAGATAATTGTTTCTTCGTCCTCGAATTTTCAAATTTTTCAGTATAAAATATCAAACGATCATGTATCTCTATAAAATTTTTTTAATGAAATTTTTGCCAAAGATACAACGTATAATAAAAGTGAATGGCCGCGATAATTTGCTTGTAAGGACAGCATTCGTGATTCGGATCATCCGAGATCGAGCGAGCATCCCTTTTTCAAGAATCCATCGTTATAAATATCTCTGGTCGCAGTGATAGTTGGTCTTACAGGCGGAACTTGCTATTTTTAGTCGAACTTTTAAACGAGCATCTGACATGCGGCTCTAGGGAGATCAGAGGTCACTTTTATAGTTAGAATCTGCGTTCTGCGGATACGTTCCATTTCCTGATCATGGAATCAGAATAGATCACTGTTGTTGATCGCAGAAGGAAATCCAATAATTCTCGCGAGAATTAAACGAAGGTTCCAGGAAATTGAAAAGACAGCTGCAGATCGTTTCCACCGTAAATCTTTTAATAGTTAATTTATTCATAGCTCTGTCTTTAGATATCATCAGAAGAGCTTGACACGAAGATGGTTACGTTCGTACTGCCTTGCATTGATATCTGGAGATCGTTTAAAATTCAAATGTTTCTCATATTTCGTCTTTAGACGTCGCAGACCGATGTAAAGCAATGATAAATTATATTCTGCTTCATTCCTTTTATCCCTATTTCTTGCATTTTAATCGTCTTTTAAATATGTGAAGAAACCAACGTATCCTTTAAGTTCCAACAAAGAAGCGAGACATTTTGTAATAATAAAAATAACAAGATGATAAAGTGTTGGGTTTTCTCAGAACGAAAATTTAATCTTCAGTGGTCGAAAAGAAGCTGTGACGACCGATGAATTAAATATTAACCGATTAATAAATCCAAAGGAACTCGGAGTATTATATATTTGAAAAAGGAATTTATTTGCCGAAATATGTTCGTCCCTGTGCCGGCGACACGTTTTAATTTTGGAGCCTCAATTTCGCTAATGGCTGGCTAGGATACCAACGAAATAAATTCACGGGCTAGGCATCGAAAGGATCTTTCTTTCGGAAGTCTTTGCCTCCTTTCAAGCTTCCTCGAGACTACTAAGTACGTATTCTCGTCTTGGCTCGACAATGAGATAAAAGGGAATATTCTGCGAGGAAGAGAAATATTTGCTGCCTTCTTCTTTCATCGCGGCAGAAACGAGCGCTGTAATATTTTTAAGAGTTGCCGTTGACGTTTCGAAATGTGGACGGCAACTTTTTTCTTCTGTCTGTCCGCTCACTTATCGAAATTGTTTCTCCAGTTCTGATCGTCTTTGATTATTTAATTGATTTCCATCGACGTTAGAAATAAGATTGCTCGATCTATCACAATGGATTTGGGTCAATCGTAGGAAATAAAGGTCTTATATTTTTTATTTCGTTTTAAGTTAACGATGATTTTCAGAAAACTATTTTCCTCGAAACTAAAATTGCTCGTTGGAAAGAAAATAAGTTGCTTCGTTAAAAGATCATTTGTTCGCTGAAGTACTTAGATCTATCGACATGGAAGTTGATATAAACAAGAAGATGTCTATGCAAAAAAAAATTGTAATTTCTGTAAGTTACGTGAACACTTTGGTCCGTGTGGTAAAAAGTCGTTACACTAAAACATTTTTAATTATTCAGCAAACACTCTGAATTAATTTCTAATGCACACGAAACACACAAATGAATTGCGTAACAAATCCAATTTGATTCAATCCCCTCATATCGCGATGAAACAGAAATTCTGGCTAAACTATCTTTTCTCCTCAAAATAAACCAAAAATGCCAGTCTCTGTACGATCGATGAAACGTTACTCACGATGTGTACGAGTTAAATGTTGGAAATTCCGTTTGAAAACGTTCGATCGATATGGGAAATGTTTTATGGGCGAGATCGAGACGAAAAATCGAGCGAGCCAGTGGTCTCGTGTCTCGATGCGAGAAACAGTTGGGAGCGTCGCGAGAGGACAAAGAGAAGGCAGATTGAGTGGTGTGGAGTATAATGGTAGTTAAAATCGTGGCGACTGGCATCAGCTGTAAGAATGATCTCAGAATAATCATCCGATTAAGCAAGAGAGACTACTGTGCCACTACGGGCACGTTGCTTCGAGAGTCGCACGTGTTTCGCGTATGCTCGTGTCGCGTTCCGCGCGCAACAACGAGATAAACTCCAGCGTTCGCATGATTTTTGGACGAATTCTTTGCAATATAATCGTTAGTTCGCTGAATTACGCCGATATATCAATTTTCGTGGAATTGAAATCATTTTTTAAATGTGAGATGTTTCTTAATGAATCTATTTTTTTTATTTATTTATTGCCGAATCGGCTTGCAGTCATTAACGACCACTATTATCTACATCGGCAAAAAGTTTATATATGTTATAATTAAACTTACATTAATAATAATGTTTAACCCAGAATTTTCCTCATCTTGCTTTGTTCCTCTATTTTTAGTATATATCATTTAATATTCCTACTTGTTTCAAAAAGATTTCAATAAACTTTGCATTGGGATTTTAATACGAATCGTAATCATTACGTAGTTATTTCTTTATATGCCATATGTCGCTTGAAAAATTTCTGAAAAATTTTTATTGGCACTCAGGAAAATCAAAAGTTAACAAACCAGGTATTTCGAAATTTAATGAAATGGAAGAACTTGTTTGCACATTTACATTGTAGATTCAATATAATTATATAATATATAGTTAATTTCGTATATTTTTTATTAAGGCAGAAATCTTGAATTGATCAAAGAACGAGTATCGAAGAGAAAAAGGTTAACTGGTTTAGAATTCATGGAAGAATCTCATTACAACTTTCCGAGAACTTCTTATAACGAAAAATTTTCTCTGTTTAGTTTATCGAATCATATTCTTTCGTTTCTCCGTTTCCTCTTTTGTGGTTCTATCAACCGATGAAACGAACCAGTGTAAGTTGTTTTAAACATTCGTATCCTTTGAGGTACCATAGCTATCTGTATAAAGCAACAAATGTAATACAATTTAATTGGAATTAATCTAGAATGGTGTGGCGTCTTAATCCTGAAACAGCGGCGGCGTTTAAGGTCATAAGAATGTGCCATGAACGAAGAATTGCAAAACTTGGAAATTACCAGTTAAATCATTTTTCCTTATTCTTCGCTTAATCTGAGTCATTCAGCGCCATTTTCGCACGGGGAAAAGGGAAACGTTGCTTTCTCATGAAATGCAAGACACGTTTTGAGAATTTGAAGAGAACGACTTTCAAGGAAAGTGACGTCATGCTTCTTATTGCTTCATGCACTGTTTCAATTATGTTGAAAATTTGAACAGTTTGACGTAATGCGAAGATGAAATATATTTCCCAGAAAACTAACGTGCTGTACGTAATATTTAGCACGTTGATTATTCTATTGTGTTCGATTAGCACGACAATGTCAATTATCGTATCGATTAGAAATACGACGACTTATTCATCATAATTTATGCGACGAATAAATGTACGATAAATATTCCTGTAAATTAATTTGGAAAACATGTTTTCCATAAATATTTCATTTGTGGCTGCGTTCTACTTTGTAATATATGAATATTGTTTGAGGTTTGAGAAGAAATAAAGATTGAAAGATTCTTTTATTTTTTAATTTCTAATCTTCCCGAGTCTCTCGTATCGAGGATTCGGAATATAAATTCAAAGACACGAAATGTACAAATTCTAAGTATAATAAAAATTTCGCTAAATAAATGTTCATTAACGCAGTATTATATACCATAAATTGACATTTTTTAAATGTTTTATTATGTTACATTTGGAACAATCGTGCACATAACGGTTAAATTAGTACAATTAAATTATTTCTATGATAACGTCATAAAATTCTAATAGTTGTGTGTACCTACTGTGTATATCTATAGGTATCATCCTAATGATTTCTATACCAGTATGTAGACTATTCTAATAATTTCTGTAGCAACATCTATACTATTCTAGCAATTTCTATGTCAGTATTTGTACCATTCTAACAATTCCCCTAACAGATATTATTTTAAGAATTTCTATATCAATATCTATGGTATTATTCTGTTAATTGTTATACCAATTCAAAATATTTCTTTTAAGATAAAGCCAGGTTGGACAATAATTTAAAAAAGAATTGGAGAAAAGACTGTAGTAAAGGAATAAAGGAAATATAAATGGGAATTGCTGCTACTAAATTTCCACGAGTCTAATTTACCTTCTTTTCCTAACTTTACCTCACGAAGCTTAGTAAATCCAAGTAAGCTCACCAAATTTCAAATCAACATCGTTAGTAATTTCACAATAAATCCCAATATTATAATATATTTTAGTATGTATCTAGTTATATGTTTTCAGCATAGTATTTTAAGTGTTCAATATTTCTTAACTCAATTATCAATGAAATCGAATAAAATCTCAAACACGCAATGTAAATTTAAAAGGAAAAACAAGTGAATTCGTGCAGCAGATCCGCCGAGGATAGCACTTAATCATCCAGCGACCGTCCGTTTAGTTAGAATGATTAGGTATCCCGACGACAGGCGTCATTAGTCCGACGTTTCGCGCAAGACAATGCATATCGTATCTCGCCTGGTTCATATTCACGCATTCCCCCGGGTCAATTAAGACGTCTCGTGGCTATTCTACCATTCCTGACCCTGGCTCTGTTGTGCAATTCCACGCGCAACCTAATCAGTTCGTCTATTTGCAAAGAATATTCAGGAACCTTCGTTACTCGAGCGTAATTATCATATCTCTTCGTGTTTATCGTTCATTGGAAACTCGTTAAAATTTAACGACAGCATATTCTTTTTTCTTGATCTTTGATTCTTAATACTAGAACTACCGGAATAGTAAAAATGATGAAATCGTAATTTAAAAAAGAATGTTGTGGATTTATGTATTTACGCTGTGTTTTCAGGGATTTAAATGTGTTTTTGTAAAATATGTGGATGAAATTTTTATTGTATGTGCGCATTATACAGACCATTCCGTGCAGGTGGTTTTTATACGGGATGACGTGAAATACTTGTAAATAAAATAATAGATATTTCGATACTAATATCGAATAATTTATTTAACTGTGTTTATATTTTAATTTCGCTCTCATTTCAGCAAACAAAATGAATTTGTGATATTTTCAAATGATGTTTAACCTGAAATTGAAGCTGGAAGTGATGCATATGAATAAGTCTTTTTTCATATTTTGTCCAAACTGAATATATCTTTTAAGATTATGAAAATATCATTTGATCGAAAGAACTATAATAAATATTTTTGATAAATTTTTATAAATTTAAAATATAAAAGTAATTAATTTTGTCACATACGCTGACACAAAAGATTTTGAAATAAATACATTTTTGTGAATGTGATACTTCAAGAAAAAAGTTTTGATAAAAATGTAAAGTTGTAAATGGTAATTAACGCAATTTAATTTGCACAAATCCTAGTTCGTCTATTTTCTTTTCGTTCCAAGATTTCCTCAGACACGGTGTTTCTATCCTGTACTTGGTAGCTTCGTTGGATTTACGATACGTTAATGACTCTTAAAAAGTAGAAAGAAGCTCAGAGTCCTAGTGCTAATTAGAATTCAGAGTTTCCTACCTAAAAATAATTTGACTGAAAGCTGTTCCACTGAAAAGAGTAAGAAAATCCTTAATCTCGAAAACAGCTAGAAAATCACGTACGGTGTAAACTTGATGTTTAGCACAGTTCTTCGCATAGTAATTGACGACTTTTATGCGACATAATGATAACAATTGTTATCACAATTCTTAATCGAGTTAATCGATTTACAAATTACGATACAAGTGATATTCCTACTTTTAAATAATTATTTCCGACTTGTTTTATTTATTACCGTTCCAAACGTTTCAATCCTTTTCAAATTTCCAACATGAATTTCAGTAGAAATACAAATTTTCAATAAATCCACTTGACAATAATGTCTCTTCGATATTTTACCATTTCTGTTACTCTTCTCTGTCACTCAGATTTCTGTGTAGACATAATTTTATCTGGAATGTAGAACGAGATTATTCAGCTTCCAATGACAATATAATCACTAACTATAATTACGAATGAATCTTATACACACGTGTTCGACCATCGATTTCTTTTTCTATTCTATCAGGCGTTTCAATTTCTTCGACGAATAACAAACCAAAAGGAAGGAAGTCGAAATTAGCCTGATTTTCCCTGGTTGAAACTGCAAACTGTTATTGTCGAGACCCATGGAACGGAGCTAGAAAGCGGAGAGTTGCTTGTTCCTAACTGCACGGCCTATAGAGTTTTATTCCGACGATCAATTAGGAAAAACGCTTAAGGGTAGAACGGCGTACCGTTTTCGTTAATGCCCACCTGTTTGTTTCGTAGTTGTTCGCCTATTTGAATTATAATTACCACAGGAAATTGTTTTCCGGGTCCCGTAGCAATGGTAAAGAACGCTCACGGCAGACACTGTGGATTTCCCGAATTTCTCGAATCCACCTACTTTTGTTTATAATTTAATTCAGGAAAATATTAATAAACATATATACAGAATTAATCACAAAAGTATCCGCCCGCTGTTTCATAATGATTTAACACTTTATATTCTGAAGGCATTTTACAATACCATATTCGCTAAAATATTTCATTAATACGATAGATGAAACTGGAACTTAGCGGAAAAGATGATTGAAATGTAATTTTAAAAATTCAATTCTTTCCATTATTAGATCATAGAGTAAAACCATAAATATTGATCAACTATTTTATTATAACTGGAGCATTAGAAAAATGACAGTTTCTACGCCTTAGTGTGCTCTAATAACTTATCAATATAAAATAACATAATTTCGTAGCTGTCTTCACGAAAAAACGAAGAATTAACGAATTCGTGATCTTATCCAATTATTGGTGATAAGACGGTTATGCCAATTATCGAATACAGTTTTAACATTCAAGCAAGCCAAACCCTGTTGTATTTGATGAAACATTAATTTCATTTCACGAAAAATTCACGTCATTAATATAACGATTGATGATAAAATATACTGATTATAAATAACGACTATACATGTTGCAGATTTTCCCCATGAAACGATGCAAAATACCTGTGTAATAATCTACATTGCATACATAATCTAATCTTTATATTTTCTAATAATAATAGCAATATATATTATAGTATAACTAATAGCAAAGCTGAATGAAATACTCATAAATCCGTATAATTTAAAGATCAAGATAATAAATTACGGTATTTTGCCAGAGTTTTTCCTTCTCAATATTGGGGAGGGGCATTTCCAAGTGAAATTTTCGAGTCGCGTTGCAAATACGAATAGGCAGTGATTGTTTAAATGGCATAACTGTATGATAATGATCACGAAAATTACCTTCGCGTGTTTACATTTATTCCAGAGAAGAAAATACTTCCTGTGTTTGACCGGTAGGAAAATGGCAGAGGGAGCTCGAGATACGTTTTAGCCGTTTTCCTCTGGTGTTTCGTGTTCTCAGGTCATAAAATATTCTGACAAATGTGTCATGGAAACTGAGACCATAGAAATAAATAAAAGCGAGCAACTCCTGAGAACTTTGAAAAATTTTCCAGTGCAATTCCATTACCGGTTTTCTGACAAATTTCGCCGTTTTTCCCATTTTGGCTTGCGTTTCTTTCTCTCATTTTTAGAGAGAAACGAATATTAAGTTTCATTCTAATCTCTACTGCTGCTATTAATAAGAAACATTTTTGAAATATATTAATACGTTAATTAGATTTCTGAGTTTAATAATCTGAACGTTCTTTATTTCGATAAAATATCTTATCAAAGAACTTTCTAAGATAACAGAATTTTAAACAAATTTTCCCAAAAACTTTTAGACTATGTGAAACGCGTGTGCTGTAGTCGTTCCTCTACGTGATTTATAGCAAATTTCTTCTTCTTTAGTACGATCGATAAGCATTGACAATGAGGCAAGAATGAATGGCTGGCATTAGCCCGACATATGCCAACTACGGAGGAACGACATCATCTCATACTCATCAGCTTAATATTAACAAAACGCGCTGTTATTCCAACGTTCTATCATCTATACGTTCTGTTATTCGAACATTCTATCATCTAAACGTTCTATTATTCCAATATTCTGTTACTCAAACAAAGTAACATGAAATCAACATTATGGATATCAACACCTTGTGTATAGTGGCATCAAGGAGAAGAAATTTAATACTAGCAAGAAACCAGCTAAGAAACACTTTAGAAGCTAGTGTTGATCACAAAATTTGCATTACAAATAAAATACGATGAATTCAATCAAATTGAATTACAATGAAATTGTCGCATGTGGTGCTAATTCAATGGCCATGATGATCCTCTAGCACGATTAAATTAATATTATTAGGAAAATTGTGCGAGTTACAAGTCACGAGTTATCGAACACTAATAAATCCTCTTCCATAACAACAACAAACTTGCTAATAAAACAAATGAAATTGTAGATATAAATTTTATAAATTACAAGTCAGTTAATTATTCTATATTCAAAATTCTAAAGAAAGATATTTTTAATTAAGCATATTGCTACTAGTAGTTCAACAATGTGTTCATCGATATTTCCAACGAATTGCCAAGAAAACGGAAAAAGGTTTCTCTGGTGGATGATGCGAGGCTGGACGATTTCTCGTGGAGCAGCTCCGACTTTAATCAGTATCGTCACGTGGCCCGGCCATTGCGTAACCCGGGCTGACCGTGCCACATTGCGACGGTCCGCGTTAGCGGTAGGAAACCATTGTTTAAATTTGCAAACTACCTAATGATAGGACAGAGCCGAACAAGGCCTCTGCAATTTTCAACTGCCAGCCGGTTTCCGATCACATCTGCTAAGTTTAGCTGCCGACAGCCAGGGTGTCATCGCACTTGCCACGAGAACTGGACACCGAACCAAGTCCAATCGGTCGCGTACTATGAATTTAAACCTCTGACGAACCAAACAGATTTTCGGAAAAATGTACTTTTTATTCTATTATCGTATTATATACGTGTTTATATAACTGCATTACAAAAAATATTTTTTCGTGGATAAAATTCTTATTTTTCTATTTTATGATAAAGAGTGAAATATATAAAATTTGAATATGTAATATTACGGAGTGAAAATCTTAGGGTAGTACGTGATAAACATAATATTGCAAAGGTTGACCTTAGCCTGTTAACCGGGAAAGATGAATTATCTCGTTGTTCGAATGATCAATCACTATGAATGTCTTAGATAGGTATAATAATTTCTTTGTTTAAGGCTGTCCTATATTTTTACGTGTCATTTGTTTTCTGTGTCAACACCGCATGATTCTTATGTAAGTCACGATGAACTGACCTTTTTCATTTCATTGATATTTTCACTATTTTTCGGGAATACAATTTTTATCTTCATTTATGATGGATCAAACGAACAAAATTCATGTACATACATATGTATACGACATCACAAAAGTGGAATTTTAGATTAGCATATGACAAACTTATTACAGAGATTGACGTTAACTCGTTAACCTTGGAGGACGAATTTTTGTATCTGATTTTTATTAAAAGTAAATTATCATACTTATATCTACTATATTTATTTTTAGCATTTACGTCCAGCGTTTAGCAAGGACTAAGACTAATTTACATTGTTGTGTCTTTATCGATTTTTAATAAGATGATTTCAAAAATGTTCTGGTTTAGGAATGATCTACTTACTTTGAATCACTTTTTCGTTTAAAGCACTGCGATCGAGTTTGTACTTTAATCTTGATACGATCTGGAAATCTTTCTTGATTAAAAACATCTTCGTTGAGTTTCTCCATTTGTAGAAATGAAAATATAATTTAAGTCTTTGATATACGATATACATACACACCAAATAATGGAGATTAATCTATGTTTATGGTAAATTTGAGAATATCTTCATCAATGTTGAAGGCTATAATTGCGGCTAGTATAGTAGGTATATTCATTGGCAGACATATCGATCGTGGTTGTTTAATATTATCTATTAATGACTTTATTAACTACACTCTGTGTCAATATAAAGTACTACATATTACTGTTTAATTTGTATGAAGAAGCAATTAATATATCGATTAAGCAGCAGGATTAATATATCGGAAATTAACTTCTCCGTTCATAATATTATTAAAATATTGTTATCACAATAATTCTTAATTAACACGTTCTCGATACCATTGAATTAATCGTGCCATTTTCACGTTCAATTTTTACTCGCGATTCTTATTTGAAACTCCAATACAATGATACTGAATTCTCATGAAATATTCATTAACTGAGATAATTATTGGATCGAACTGGTGAGTTAGTGTCCCTAAACGGTGAAGATATTTCGCGAGCGTAGGCGGAAATCAGCGTTGACCGGACGATCCATTTTCATTCGAGGCGCCTAATAAGATCGGCAAACGTTTCGGTCGAGGTTATTCTGGAACGCAAGTCGCTGACTCGGCCAGGAAGTAATCCCGCAACGTTTCGAGTTTGCGTGGCCATTAAAGTCGGATCAGCAGAGTTTATGCGATCGATCGTCTTCGTTCTGGCGGTGTTCATTGATATCAATAGAGTTTATCTTTTAACATCCAGCTGCGAAAAGTCAGAATTCATGGGTAATCGCAGGAACGCGCAATTGTTATCGTTGTTAACTTATTAAATTCGTTTTGTAATCGAATTTTTTCTCTGCTCATGAAGAAACGAATTGCCGTTAATCTGATTAATAATTTTAATCCGATAGAAGAGATAGCAATTGAGAGCTGTTATGAACAGAATATTTTATGACAACGCGATGGTACATTGTCGTCTATAAGTACAGATATTAGTTACGAAAATATTTGACTACTTATCATAGAAAAACTTTATGTTGCTATCATAGGAGTAATGTTTTATAGAGGGAGAGATGGAACGGATGGTTCAACCCAATACGAACTGATTCTGAAGAGGAAAGATAAGTCGAAAATATAGATCAACATATTTTTATATGACACATTTAAACATTTCGTTTTCATAGCATTCAATTTTTATACTCGTATGAAAGTAGCATCAAATGGTATGAAACTTAATATAGTTTGACTTATTATAGCCACTGTAAACAAATATGATTCTATAGCAACGTGTGAAGATGAGTGAGAGAATAGAGTAGTCCTCTTGCCTCTTTGTAATCTCGATAGCCATCTTCTCATAGTACATGGTCATATCCTACCCGGTAATTATGAAGCTCAATTCGATCTCGCAGACGTGAATGATACGATAAAAATTGACATCGTAATTTATCCTACCTATTACCGTCTGAAAGTAGTGTAGCTGAAAGGTACGTATGATGGCTTTATAGCTGTACGACGCAAATCCAACGTACTATAATAGATTATTTGTTTGTGTGGGTTTGAAAATATCTTGAAAAAAGATCAGCTCTGTAATAAGACACGACTGTCATGATTAGGCGCATTTTTATGCGAATTTACATTTCTATAAAGACAAACAAAAGAATAGAATCAAAGTAGAAACTTGTTTTACTTGATTCAACATTATCTTCCAGGTAGCTAACCGTTGCATATTTTATATACTTCTGCATATTATTAGCATTATTTGCACTTTTAAACTTCTCATAAATTCATAAGGACGTTTTCTTTTCTATAGCTGTCATTCGTTCCTATGTTTTAAATGTTGTTTCTTCTGCTATGTTTGTGGCATTATAGTTTCTAAAATGATTAGTTAAGATACGATGTATGAAAGATGTTAGACTTAACAGATTTTAATGATCGTGAAAGTGAGGTCTCTTTGATAGCAAATCTAAGGATGATAAATTGATGTTAAGTGGAACGATAAAATTGAGATTAGAGTGCTTTTTGTTAGAATCAAGATAAGCCAGGCTATTACATCGATCCTATTCGAAGGATAATTTATGTCGATCTACCGATAAGTCCACCGAGAGTAAAAGTATGCTATCTTGGTGTTAAGGATAATTGATATTTTTCGCTAGAAAGGAATGATGATTTGCAAATTTGTTGCATTTACTTGCCGTTTGAATAACCACTTTGTAAAGATCGATGGCAAATATATTAATACAGTGGATTTTTAAATTAAGATATAAATTAAACAGATCCACATAGAATATTACAAAATTTGGTATAGATTTCCCGATATTAATTTTAATGAAAATTTTTTCAAAAATTGATAATATATTTTTTATTAATATCCTTAATAATTATCCATGGAAAAGTATTACAAAATAAAGAGGATGAAAAGTTATCAAGATTAAAAAAGAGTCAGAAAATGTCATAAAACTTTATGAAATGTATACTTTTAAATCTTGAGACTTAATACAGAAAATTTTTAATCAGCGCGGCCGATATGTAAGGTCACACAGATGACGTTAATTGACACTGATGAATGATGAGAATATAGAAGTATCTGGACTTTCTACGAAATTAATGCTTTTATATATCGATGAAAAGAAAGATCGTTTTCTCATCGATTCCACGCTAATGGTTTCTCGATTTTCTCCATATTGTTGTTGCAATTTATCGTATCGGTATCGTGCTTTAACGCTATTAAAACGAACGTTCGTTTTTGATAGACGCACATTTAACGTGGGAGTAATTGAAATCTATCCCCACGCTTTTTCGTTCATATTAATTTAACTGCAATATAATTACATATTAAGTTGTCTTTTAAATTTCCATGAACAAATTTTAATAGCAAGAGAATTTTTCTTCGGAAGAATTTCAAATTAATTAAATTTTATTGTATTATAAACACGAATGATATGATTCGAGTTTAATCGACCAGAGGATGCAATTCCACAAAATCCTTAACGCTAAAATTACCGATCTTCCAATACGGTTCTTGATATTCTATTATTGCATATTGTTATTGCATTATATATTGCCATATTGTATAAATGATTATAATTACAGGTTATAAATATAATGAGAATTCAGACACTTGTTTCATACAATTATATTTCTTTATACATTTATAACCGAATATATGTTAACATTGATTTTGCTACCGAAGCATACTAACTTTCTCACTTCAATTGTATCATGAATTTGGATCTGCGATATACGAGTATGTGTATGTGATTAGAGCAAATTTCTTTTCCTTAAACACCTTGACTGTCACGCAAACTTTATATTGAACCAAGAAATTTAAAAGATAATACATTAAGATATTTAATTTTATATTTAATTTTTTGTAATGTATTATATCATATTCGCACACATTTTTCTCACAAAGTTGTCTAAATCATTCACATCGTCGACAACTTTTTAGTCCGCGAAATTTGTCTTAATTTAATCTTTCTACAAAATTTAGTATCGTGGACCACCGATGACCACCGTGTTAATATATTTCATAATTATTCCACGACGAAATTTATTACACGAATAATTTAAATGAATAATGTTGGGTCGGCAAATCCAAATTTTGAAGAAGAGGCGTATCATCTGTACGAATTTTATAAATCGGTTTTCCTCTCCTCGTTTACGAAACAGACGTTACTATTCCACTGACTTAATAGACTGACATAAAACATCCGGGACACAGGATTCAACGGGAAGAAGGTTTTACCGCGAATGATATCACGCTTTAAACCAGCTCGCAACAGAGGCTGCCTGTTCTATGCGTCAAAAATAATGAATAATGAATTGAAAGAAGGCTTGCCGGACAATGAGGACGTGAGAGTGCATGGTACAATGGCCACACGAACCGCCTTAAACTGGCTGATTCTCGTACGGTGCGTCTCGATCTCGATCATAAGTGGATCCGTGCTCTTTCTCCCGCGTATCATTTTACGCGGTGAAGCCTGTTGTAATTCAACGAGGCAGCATGCAAGCCACGCTGCTGTTCCCCGCCAAGCTTATTTCGAGACCTCGCGCGTGGATCACGCGCGAAAACATCCTTGGAATTTCCATAGAAATATCGGTGAACCTCGCTACTGTTTTAACCCTGACAACTGTGATTCGTGATTCGGTTAATTAACCTGGCTGAATAATCAACCTTCTATACTCATCTGCCAGCGTTTCAGTGATATCTAATAATATCGAATTTCTTATTTCATTGTTGTTTTCATTCATAAAAAGAGAAAAGTTTCACCGCGAATGTGTGCTAAAGTCGTTAATTGAAGACTGTGTTAAACAATTTTTCCAGTGTAAAGAGTTAAAATCTTAGTGCGCTCAATTGCCTAATAAAGAGCGAAATAAGAAGACGATGGTTATTCTAGTAGAAATGAATTCATACATATTTCAATAATCTGTTTCTCTCCGAATTGAAGTTTTTAGATTCAACAAGCTTCACTGCCAAAGATGTACTGCAGTTGTTGGCTGATTATGTTAAACAATTCTTGACGCGTGAAGAGTTAAAATTATAGCACCGTTAGTCCTTGAATAATGAGAAGCGCAGAGGATTCTACATTCTATAAATAATGTCGTAGATGTTATGAAATCTTTTCCTTCTCGAAAGGACATTTTTAGTTTCCGGTAGTTCCGTTGTAAAAGTGTGCTGAAGTTTCTAATTGATCGTATTACAATAGAAACATTCTTGCAGTGTGAAAGATTAAAATTGTAAGGTATTTGGTTGTTTAAGAAGGAAGAACAAAGTGCATTTATTTCGATGTGAGAAACGATTTTAAAGATAAGATCATAAGGAAAATGTAATATTTAAATACTATTAATTTTTCTACTTCTTTGTCTTTTTTTTTTAATTTGAAGTGTATAAATTTGTGTGAGTAAAAGATTTTAATTAAAATGTTTCTTGTGAGATTTAAAAGGATAAACGTGCTAATCGTGATAAATGGGAGGAGGATAAAAATATGATGATAGAATTTTAATTGGAGATGACTTCCGTGATACTAGGCATTCTAGTAAGATACGATTAAATCGTAATGTCATAAATTAGGATGAGATAGTGCATCAAATTACTCACCACTGCTTCCTCAATAAAGAAGATTTGTTGTGTTATAAATCGTTCGATGTTACAATAGTAGGCCACATTAGTTTTCATTAAATGACATTATGCGGCGTGCGAGAGATGTTCTTTCTACAGCCAGTAAAATTCATCACAAAAAGCAATTTAAAAAACTACAAATCAATATAAGAGCTACTAAATTACTTACGGTATACCAAATTATATAGTAATTTGTGAGCCCATACAACTTCTTTATTCTTTTACGTCGTTAATAACCGATGCAAACGGTTAATGTGGCTATAAATACTGAGAAAAGAAAAAAGGTAAAGATAATGCTAAAGTTATGGATAGAAAAAGTATTATGAAGAATTATCATTCTTCTTTGGATGAGAATAGCGGCTATATTTAACGTACATTTGCGTGATTGTACGTGACATAGAAGAAGGAAATGATCAAAAAACGATATAATTTGTGAAAGAAGAAAAATGTGATAAAAGCCAATGCGATCCATAAAATGAGAATGTTTAAAGTCAATATGATTTATAAAATACACATACAAATGAGGCAAAAACAACATAAATCGCAAAAGGAAGGAAATAATCCAAAATTAAAGAAAGATCAGAAAAAAAGAAGACATTATTGAAAGATGTGAAAGTATTAGAAGGTTCTTGAATGGGGTTTGTAGCATCGCAAAATACGGACATCCACCGTATCGGACATGCATGACGTTTCACGAGGGCGTCGGAGTTCCCTTAGCATAAATTTGAAATTGCAATCGACGTCCCCTTGTCCCGTGGTGTTCCGCACCTCCCAGTACAGCGGGTACACGCGGCTATTTATGTATAGTGTTGACACAGTGCGCTTAATTTAGTCTAATCGAGCGTAGCCGGAAGCCTGGAGACGTTATCGATCCTCCTCCAGTCAGTTTGCGGGCTCCTGAAACGCAACTAGAGTGCCAAGCATACATCACAAACGTCAGAACATGACACGATAGACTAATCCTGTTCTTGTTAAGCCATTATGCGACAGGAAGTTAAATATCTGTTCGATATCGTAGGACTTTTTGGTATCGGAACGGTACTACGTAATTTGATAGTCAAATTTTTAGATTAAACAAATATTTCGTTTGAAACTCCTAATGAAATTTATTCGAATATATACAATAGCTGTAACAAGTATTTTTCCATCATGCATTTATTATTGCATTTATATGTATACTAATTATTTAGATCCAACAGATTACATATAATTACAAAAATGTAGTACCATGGAAATGAGATGTATAGAACTTAATCAAGAAGAAACGCTTCACCGGAAAATAAGGCATTTGTGAAAGTAATATTTTATGATTAGGATAATTTCATTCTGTTCTTGTCACGCCATTATGCGAAGGGAAGTTCCTGGCATCCATGATACATCTAAATAGATACATTTATCAAAATTTTGTCAGAATATTCAAACTTTCATCGACTTTAAATCCCACCTTTTCCTTCCATTTAACAAATAGCTACAAGACTAACCATGTAATACACATAACAGAATAAAAAGCCGAACTAGATCTCACAAATATTTTTCGAAATATAAAACAATTTTATTACGAACAAAACAATTTTCACAAATCTCTCTGTATCGATTCCGAAAAACTACCTCTCTATGGGAATAGCAAAATAGCCGTCGAAACCTCCAAGCTGCTCCAATCCGCGTAACCTAACCTCAAATCAATGGAAATCAACCGGTTCACCTTCTCTCTCTTTGTCAAAAAAAGATAACAACTAAAAATCACGACACAAAAAAATCAGCGTACAAAAAGGGAAAAAGTGAAGAGAAAACAGAACTGTTTGGAATAATCTGTCCAAAGGAAGGAGCAAGGTCTCGTTGCGTCAAGGTCTTCTCTTCTGATCGACATTTTCAAGAGAATTCAGCGGAGAACTCGCTGATCTTAAGTCACCTTCACCAGGTAATCTCGAGAGAGTTTCGCGGTCGTGCGCCTGTCACGATGCTACACGTGTCGCGTGCTGCACGAGGAAATGTCGAAACATCAGGTAGAACATTGGTATTGGTGCGACCCTGCACCATGGTTAGGCCTTTAGTGGGCCATGGCCACCTCGTAGATACAAGGAACAGGAGGCGATTCAAATATTTTATTAGGCCAAGATTAACAGCCCTTTGGAGTAGCCCCAGATGGAGCGTAAACTAGAGACAATTGTGTAGGAGCAATCGTAACGACATGTATTTTGAATTTAGTACGGTACTTTTCAAGAACGATGAGCGATCGAGATTCTGGAGTTCTTCCTTGATGGATTGGACCGAGTTTGAAGATAATTAAAGAAAAATCTGGATGAATTTTTAAAAATGACAAAAGTTTCTAAACTGACGTGAAATATTGGCGATGCTATCGCCATAGGAGTTTACGTCAAGACGCACGCTGAACTAAAGTTAAAATTATAACTCTTCAGGTTTTTAGCATATTAACTGCCACGATGGTCATCGATGATCCACGTTAGCAAATTTTCTAGAACGTTTACAGTAAAATAAATTTCATAGATTGAAAGATTTTCAACAATGTGAATGGTGTAGATAACGCTAGCAAGAACTATCATATAGCTAGCAAGTATCATATATTTTGCAAAAATTTTAGTATATTTCAATATATCGACTACTAAGGCAAATATATAAAATTCGCGTGGCAGCCAACGTGTTAAATAATTTAGTATTTTTATAGTAATAAATCTCGATATGTTAAAAGTAAACTAAATTCATACTGGTTTCTTTCTCTTTTATTATTTTAAACGATAATATCAATTTTCTTATCAAACATCTCGTAAGAGTTTGTATTTTAGACAAGTTGTTCGTGTGTTTTCAGAACAGCAGAATTTAACTGAATCAATCAGTTGCGTCAATGGAGATTGATTTTCAAGGTTCTCTATTTGGAAGGTTCCACAATTTGATTCCGGTTTGTTAATCGGAAGTTCCTTTCTTGTTAGCGAAATTTTCCAAATTGGCTTCGAAGGTAACTTTGAACACAATGATTTATGACGTCGACTTTGTTATCTACGCTATTGACAGATTCCTGTTTCTTCGCGTTTAGAGTAAATTGATTAATGACTCTAAACATAGTTTTTGTATATTATATTTCCTCTGTGACTTCAGTAAAATTCCTACAATATGAAACGTTAAATGTGGAGAAATATTTACAAACCATTTTGTATATTTATTACTTCTAGTCACATCGGAATTCGGTATTAGTTTATTTCAAATTTTACATTTCCCCTAAATTATAATTACTTTTAATCACTTTGCACTACTGATTCAATTTGTCTTTTTCTCCTTCAAAATTCTATTCTATTAATTTCTGTTTCCAGGTAAAACTAGCTTTTGATTATTATTCCCTTCTATATACTGTTACTTTTAGAAATATCTTCAAAAAACTATAACCCGAAGATAATTTCAAAGATTTCATATCCTAAAAATTTTTTATTACCATTGTTTTCTATTCTTCTATTTACTTATAGATATTTTTTCGTTAAGACAATAAAAAACAAATGTCTTGATAAAATTTTAATCTAGTTATCCTTAAAATATTCCATATCCCAAAATCTGTTTTCTTCTTACTATTATCATTCTCTTTTCATTATGAATCTGGGTTCAAATGTCTATGCAAAATTAATCGAATGTAAAACATTGCCTCAGCCAGGAATAATTCTTCGTTGAGCTTTTAAATCGAAACTTTAAACATGAAGACACGATGATGTTAAACGTGATAAACAGAAAATCCAACATAATAAAGATCAATCTGATATTATGTTATTTCTGTTCGAACGATCAGGATTGCACAATGTTGCTTGTGTCAGCTGTTCGTTGTACTGTCGAAACTGCGCGTGACCAAACTTTGTAATTACATTAAATCAGATAGAATTCATCACCACGATACTAGATAAATGTAATTTCTCATTCAATATGATAAAATTAATTGAAATTGATTTTTACTACATATTAAAAATGGACTGGGTTATTGTGTATTCAGCAACCTGCCATTTTTATCAAACGTTTGCATGACCTAGTACGAATAACTTTCAAGTTATTGGACATTCCTGTCGAACGACCAAGTTGTTTGCATAGTTTATTCTTCGTAATTATTTCGAGAAGCACGTTATAAACGATGTTTTCGCAACAAGTTTCTCATTTATGGCCGTCGGTTGCCGGGATTTAATCGAGAACGCTTGCTTGGAAGCAGAATTTCAACAAAAACTATTATCGAACACCTTCGGCATTTTATTTCTCCATTTTGCAAAATCGATGGATTGGAAAATTTAAAGTAACTTTGAACGAAACGCCGGAAATTCCATCCAGTTATTATTATGTTAAGAAGTTCTTAAAAAATGAGCTTTAGGAAGAAATCAATTATGAATATATATATTGAAACAATCAAGCTCTTGATGGAACCACATATTTATAAGTAATATCTCTAGAGTATTCAAATCCCATAAATTAAACAAACATGTAAAAAAAATGAAATTTTAAGAAATATTAAACGACCAACTTCTAAAAAAGTCAAACACCATCTTAAAAGAAACTAAACACACAAAGAACAAACCACTAAAAAATATCACTCGAGAAGACCAACAAAGTGTCTTTTTCAACGTTCATCCATCATCGTCGCGAGATAGAAAAACGCAAGTGAAAGAAGCTGGCGAAGACTCGTGGCGCTAGGCTGAACCGATTAACGCAGTCGCGTCTTTCGAACGTCTATTTTTCGTGCTGCGATTTAAGGCAGCTGAAATTGAGCGACGTCAAAGGCAGAACGCTTGCATGGAAAACGATCGTTTATTGCACGGAAAGAAAATCTTCATCTGGAAATGGGCGAACGCGCGCAAGAGCAGCCGTCGACGGAAGTGGATGGCTCGTAAAGGGTCGAAATCGTATAAAGCAACGTGGTGAATCGAAGATTTATCGTCGACAGGTCGGAACATTGCTCCTCGTAAACTTGTCGTAAAACTGTGGATCGAATGTGCGTAAACGTGACCACGAAACACCGGGTCAGTTCGTAAAGCCGAAATTTCTGTCATAGTTCCGGTCGGTAAGTAGCCTCGAGCTCGTAAATTCCTCGTAGAAAGTTGAATTCCGGATCTGGAGCGTCATTGGCTTCCGACGATAGTTGGAAAGCGTCGAATGTTTTATTCGCAATTCTTAAGTTTATGGACGAACAGAGTTGCATTTAAGGTCGTGGGTAATTATTTAGATAAGAACGATGGTGGTTGATACGAGCTTTGGGTTAACGAATTTATAGAGGCTGAAGATTGTGATTATGAAACAGTGTTAAAGCGTTTTTGATGTTAGGCACCGTTTAGTCTAATTTCTTTTGTCAAAAAGTAAATATTTATCACTAGGTGATAGATATTTATTTTTTGATATTGGACGGTGCCCAACATCCAAAACGCTTTAACACACAGATCTGAAAGATGTATAAAACGTCCAAAGTACACAGCTTCTTTTGCAGCATTTAACAGATAAGACAATTTTCCAAACAAGTTTATAAAAATATGAATTTGTATAAATATTCGCGAGTCTATTTATCATATAACAAATAATCCGGTTCAGATTATATTTCCAAATTACGATAATGCAAATACATATGAAACAGCAACCATACTAAAACTACCCTACCGCTATCTAAGTGAAACATAATGGTAATTCCAAATGTAACAGGTAACCTTAGCATGGTTTTGACGTAATCGTGTTAACGGTTCATTTAAAAAACGATTGCAACATTAGTATTCAACAGACTCGGCATAACTGACTTCGTACAAATAAAATCAGAAGAAGAAGCGGAAGAAGTTGAATGTCATAGAAATGTTGAAGAGGTTTCGATGTACGACGAAGAGGTTTCGATGTATGACGAAGAAGTTTCGATGTTGTAACACAATCTCTTAATAATTCAACACGAGTAACCATCAACCATTCTACTAATTGCCCGCTCGTTTCATTCACAGCTACAGCCAAAGAGAAGAAAGAAAGAAGAAGAACGAAATATTGTATCATCACGTGAGCGACAAAACAGGTTCATCAGTCTTTTTCTCCATTTTTTTGTCCTAACGGTGCAATTAAATGGGGCCCACGCGTCGCGTCATAGGACCATAGGATTCCAGCGGGTCCGCAATTAAGACGAACTTAATTAATTAATCTGTCTCTATTCTTGCGTTAATTCCCGTGGCGAGAAACCGCGACGACCGTGACCTACGCCCACCTCGACGCTTCTTCTACCTTTTTCCCTCGTCTCTTCTCTCATTTTTCTTCTCTCTGTTTCGCGGTTTCAACAACGCACCGCGTTCTCGCGATTTGAGTCTTCCGGTTGCACGGACGGAAATTGTGGTTTTGCTCCTGTCGCAGCGAGCTTCTGCGGAGAGAACTGGAAAATCGTCGGGCTTTCGTGATCCTATGTGAAATTTCGGGAAATTCAATGTTGAAAATGAATTTATGTAAGCCTGCGGTGTGCCACAGCTCGGCCAATTTAGGTTATGATTAAAATCTGAACTGTGTATGAAATCGAGGAGCTTTTGAGGTTGTTTCCAGAAAATTTAATGCGATACTGTTAGTAAAGGTGGAAACGTTTGTGGGATATTTGGGAATTTGTCGAGGTGGCTTTGAAATTAAGAAGAATTTATTTCGCATAACAAAGAATATTCGGGGTATTCTATTTTAATTCTCTATGACAGATATTCTAATTGGGTAGTATAAAATGGTATTAGTGTTATTGAGATATGTATAATTTTGTGTGCTGGACTAGATTAGCCGCGTAGTAGTGGCACACGTATGTGAATATGAGTGCATGGAAGTATGTGTGTGCACAGCATCTCAAAAAACAGATGAAGGCAACTGTTCCATTGGCAGTGTGATATAGAAGATGGTGAGACAAAGAGAATGCTGAGACGCGTGCAAATGTATATCAACGAAGATCCTGCAAATCATTTATTAAATAAATCTAAAACTATTTTAATATAAATTCTAAATGTATTCTAAGTGTAATCTTAGTGTTCCTTTACTTTCATTCCGGCGATTAAGATCCACAATTCTCAACAAATATACTGGTCTATACCTACGTTTTCTAAAATGACATAGGACAATTTTTTTAACGAAACACGATAATAAATTATGATGGACTAATCATATCCTTTCGTGTATAATATTGTCGGAAAATGTGTGAAATAGAGCGACAAAAGTAATGAATTTTCTTAATTTAATTAATATATTTAATTAACAGAAACTCATTAATAGAAATACAAAAATAAAGATAATTTTAATTAAAATAAAATTAATTAACAGAATCAGCCGAATTCTATATAGACAACATAATTAGAACATTCGAAAATTACATTTGAAATGATGCAAGCATGATGTTTATTTTAGTACAGGATTCGCAGAAACTTCGACTATAAGATCAGCTAGATATAAAATTGTTTGTAAAGTTGTATTAAAGATGAAATTAGAAAATTTCATGATCTCACGTGAGACAAGAAAATTTTGAAAATATCATTATTATTATTGATCAATAGTATTACCATAAAACAAATATTAATATACTAATTTTAAGATAATTATTATACCAATACTAGACCTATGAACAAGTATTTTCATTTTCTGGTAAAGTAATTGAAATCGTGATTAACGTAGGTTAATCAAGTAGGCAAACCCAATAAGTTCCCTTTAGCTCCTTGGAAAACTTTCCAGAAAACGTTTAAAAATTGAAGAGACCTCTTCGAGCCTCCTATCCTCTAAGAACGTTTGCAACGTGTCTGGCTAATGAGCACGACGAGATACATTTGATCATCCGCTGCGCGCTATAACGACTCAATTAATTATTCTCAAGTAGCGTTGATCGTCGGTCCTGCGTATTGAAGCTGGTTCCAGGGGCATACGATGCACATACTTTAACTCTTATTGCCCTTCCACGCCATAATTTTACTGTATAACGTTGCAATTCTTAATAATATATTACGTTTTCCTTTCTCTTTATGAAACTAAATAGATTTTACGTTGAAAGATATTGTTACATTTCCAATTGTTCTGAAAGTGTCTACTTGGTGTTAAAAAAAGTCTTACCAAAAGTTTGGTATTTTGTTTTCTTGTTAAGTTACAATTTTATAGGTTTTTTAGTGATTTTAAGAGAAGATTTTTAAAAGTTTCTAACTCCTACGTTGATCGCAGTTTATCAAAAGCCTCTCATCTCTTTTACCACTATCTGCACCTCTAAGAGAACTTTCCTCCGATATCAGAACTTGTGTATCTGGGACGTATCACGCTTTCCTCCATACAGTACCTTCGTCTACTCCTTATCGAACCTTCAGTCAAGTTTTTACCGTGATAATCTTCCAGATTAAATATCCTTGCTTTCCAACTCTTACTACCTTCGTCAAAATCACTATTACAATCTCCATTTTAATCGAATTCTTATCCAAAATTATACTCTATCTGTCAAGCAAATTCGTTTCTTAAAACTATCTCAGAGGTGTCTTTTAAAAATTAGCAATAAATCCACAGAGTTTTGTAAAAAGCTAAGAACTTAACCAATTTAATATTTTTGAAATATTCAAAAAGGTGGGGGTAATTTTAATTCCAAAATCAAATAAAAAGAGAGCCTCAAATAGAAAGATTTGATCAGAGTATTTTCAACCTTGAACTTGTCGTACTGTAAAACATAGAAAATACAACTTATCATATTTTCCACTGCTCCTCAATTTAAAGCTATCTTTTCAAGAATCTTCTTTAGCGAATCTTTAATGTCTTAAAAATTCCACTTTTTAAGAGAAATTTCCTCTCTAAGTTTCAACTGTCGTAAACTTGTTTATTTTAATTCGTTTCTTCGTGTATTATTTCAGCTCAAACTGTCTGCTTTTGTGGGAAGTTTCTCCATTCCCAAAGCTATAAAATTCCTCTCTCGTCAAGCTAAAATTTTCTCATCTACAAATCCCGCGATTGCTTTTATTTCAAGATCGTCAAATTTCCAAAATCGCAAATGCCTCTTTTTCTAGCAGAATCCTCTTGAACGAAATTCAAAACTCAAGAATATCCTTTCCAGCAAATTTCCAAAGCTTTTGTTTTTCGAATAAAATCTTTAGAAGAAAACCCGATCTCAGTATCTTCGAAGAAAATAATTTGCATATTATTTTGTCGAGGTGTAAGAAGAATATGCACCTGAATTCTCTTGAAAACCAGATTTCAAACGAAAAACAAGCGTTGTACTACATTTTCGACTTACATATGCGCATGTAGAATGACCTGCTGCCTATTTTTCATTCCTATCTAACCGAGAATTAGTAAGTTTTCAAGCTCGATTTCCTCGAGAATGAAACGCAATTTCGTTATTCATGATTTTCCTCGTATTTCGTATCACAGAATGTCCCTCGCGTCACTTGTATCACGACATTTTGGATCCACTATATATACGTAGAAATACAACATTCTTTGCACAATTTTATCCGCACTCTGCTCACAGCAACGTCAACAACATCCATATTCAGGTTCTGATTACAGTGGCTGTGTATTCAGCCGAATCCAATAATCAAATACTTACTCGTATATACATTTTTATCAGTGCAATCTTCAGAAGATTAATTGATCAGAAAGTAAATTCATCGAAATAAGCATTCACTATAATAATCATTGCCTAAAGCAAATACAGAAACCATACGATGTTCGGTCTATTGACTTCTCGATAAGGAAACATCTGGACAGATCACGCGGTTAAACGGGCCGAAGCAATCGCGGCGGCGTGATCGACGCTCGGACACAGGATAGAGCGACAGAGGAACGACGATAGAGCGACAACGATAGAGCAACAGAGATGGGATAGAGTGATAGATCGGTCGGTCAGCTTGAAATTTGCATCGCGCTATAAAACTGCACGCACGCGGCCGTGCTTCTGGTTATGTCAGCATCCTCTGCCAGACAATGGACGACCCCGCGGTATTGTTCGGCACGCCTGTGTACACTGGCTGAGTGTATGGCTACTATTTCATGGTGATTCTTACTAATCGATGTAATCGCGTGTACGTGTATGCACCACGGACGCATCCACGTGCAGCTAACGTACACTACCGTCCATAAGTTTCGAATCGACGCTTTCGGAATTTTATATTTTACGATTTACGTGTGTATATTACGAAACATATATTCATTCCATATTTTTTTTCACAGTTTTATATCTTTGTCTAACGACGAATGGGTTTTCTGAAAGATTCTTTTACTTTATGGGTTACAATCTGGAACATATAAAAATGAGAAGGATTACTTTACGAAGGAAAAATTTATGTATCGCTTGATTATAGTGGTAAATATACTTTTATAGCTCACTGCACTGATGGTTATAAGTACATATTACGATAGCTACCCGTTATATGTTTATTGAAAAACCTGAACTACCTTATTTCGTATTTTATATTATAAGTATATAAGTATATAAATATATTATAATATATTCACATTTGGTGCGACCCAAATAAATCATAATTTTTGCTAATGTTGTAGAGGAACTTGTAATATGTGGATTTTAAAATATGTTCTCTTACTAAATAGCAGCTATAGCACGATAATCTGGCTCATAATGATATGTGCACAGACGTTTAAATTAAACATTCGTGGAGAGGATTGTTGGTAGCTTATTAGAGCCATTCTGTCTACAGATCTTGTTTGGCTTACTTTCTGTGCCTGACTTCCAACTCGGCTGTTACGCGTTCTCTTTGTGCTTTTAGAAATCCTAGCGTCCGAAGAATTAACGAGTATATTTGACCATTTATACTTCACGAGAAACAATAATACTTTACGATGGGGGAATTTTTTAAAGGTACTTTTTCTGCTGTACTCGTAAAAAAATTATTTAAAAATATTTTACAAGCTCAAAGCGTAAAACTTTAAATATTTTAAGTATTTTTTAAAAAATTTTGGGAACATATTATGAAATACATTTTAATATAATCAGCGCTAGTTTTTAATAGCATTTATATAAACTAGTAGTTATTTGACTTTTAAAAAATTAGACGCGGATCAGTTAGATATATTCAAGTAAGTTTCTATACCAGTAAAATATTATCCAGAACGAAGAAACAAAATTAAAAGTATAAAATTGAAGATAGTGACTATTTAAAATATTCCATCTAAAAAATCTGTCGAGCATGATTTCATCACGCCATTTCGTTTGATCTACTACGAGTTCGTTTCAGAATACATATTTACAAGGTTCGCGCAATGAATGTTTGCAGTAAAATTTATGGATGTTTCGAGAAAAGGAATTTCCATTCAAATCCCGTCAAGAAATTTGTTTCGACTCCCCTCTTTTTATTTGCTTTCCTGGGCTGTTGTTCCGGCTACTGTTTGGGAATCCAGAAACGTTCGTTTCACGGATATGTCGCGAGAGGCTGTAAAAATACAAGGCGAAATATTTTGTTAAAATGTTTGTCGGCTTGAGTCGAGTCCGTGTTCTGAACTTTTACGGTCACTTCTTTTTTTAGTCATGAAAAAGCGGCGAACGCTGTTTATTTTTAAACAGATTTCCCCAGATCTCAATTTTACTGACACAGACGAAACTACAAATTTGAACGATCGAAAAAATAAAGATTCTTGAAAGCATGTAACTCTTCGTTTATAAAGAAAATAATTTGTTTATGACATTAAGTTTTGTTACTTATTGCGATTATTTATAAAATATTTACATAAATATAGAGTTAGTGTGAAATCTTAATTAAACAAATTAATCATTGTACACGTTGTTTGGATAATCTTGTTTTCGCATGACAGAACACCATTTACATTATCGATCATAAATATTAGCATACCCGACGATATTTAACATAAATTGAACGTGTCTACGTTTAAACTTTGCGTAAACGTACAGAAATCTGCCTATCTAGGATCTAACATAATATTGAAATCGAATAAAAAGGTAGATTTTTTTTAAAGAGCATGTGCCTCCTTTATGGGAAACGCTTTTAAATGAGAAAAAGAACTTACGTGTTTAATTAGTGTACTCCATAAATTACTTTTATTACGAATAAATTATCTGAAACACAGATAGGTTGAATCATTAAACGTGCACCTGGTAACGCAGAAACACCTGTGACTGATCAATTATCCTTATACAAACTGTATCAAGGGAACCAGTGGTTTGGTAACACGTTTTCACATCATTGAGCTATGATGCACGCAAACATATAATTTAAGAATATGTCTAACGAGTGGCAGCGTTGGAAGAAATATTTGTAGAACGAAGTAAATTATTTTTCACGCGTCTTAACCTCGCCTTTAGACACGTGTTACTTCTGCTAAATACGCGAGTGAATATTTCTGCTCTTGTTTGTTATGAAACTACCGTGTATTGGTTTACTGAGTTTCAATTTCCATTTTTAAACGGGTGTTCTATTTTATAAAACATAAATTCAAGGCGATTCACGTTTTAAGAATTACACATTTGTTCTGCTTGTAGTATTCTACCGTTTTATTATTATTTTAATTACTACGTTTAATATTTTAATATCGATGTGTATACTTACTACATTATAGCGATCTTACATTTATTTCTTTGATCCTACGTATAAATTTATTAGGTATCATTTTACATTAAACGCATGTAGTGATAAATTTCTTGTCCTTAGCGCAGTAATTATTTTAATATATTATAATAATACAAATTTACTATTTTAATAAATGCGTTCAAATTTCAGATATCCTTCATTTTATTTTAAATTGTTAACTTACGGAGTTTAAAAATTCTCATACAATAAATATGTATTATTTACTTCCATGTCCCCTCTTTACTATATTTATTCTATAATTTTTTTAAATTACAAATTTGAATATTGTCAGAAATCTCGAACTTATTTTTCCAACGTATAGCATTCGCCATGTTTAATCGTTGTCCACTTGACCAGTTTCGGTATCTACGAAAGATCAAAAATGTTCTAACGATATCATTCGTGTACCATTCGTCAAAGACGTCACGAACGAAAATCCAGGCCACTTAATTCTTCATTGATGCGACTAAAATTCAGCATAGTATATGAAGTGTCGAGGAACTCGAGGCGAGCGCGTCGAGCACCGTGAAATATCGAGGAACCAGTTCGGGTTAATCTCGAAGACGTTGATTAATTCCTGCAGACTCTTCGCAGGTAAATTCAGCGTTGAAACAGAGGCGGCTTCTCTGTATTGTATGGTACGAGTTATTTTCGAAAATGTTTGCAGGGAGTTTAGTCTCGAATATGATTAACGAAATGAAACGAGTAACAAATGATCATGCTAGAGTGAATTAAATTTCTATTTTACGGCCTTTACGTCATAAAATTTCGCATAGTAAAGCCTATTACGTATATTAAAAGCTATCATAATTTGTATTGTAATCTATTGCTACAACTCCCTTATTAATCGCAAACAATGTTGCTTAAACAAACTAATCAATCACATCGAACAAGCTACTACATCGGTGCTGGTCAAACATCGTATTATGCAATAAAACTTTCATTGTTCGTAGCTTCTCCAAAATATTGGATATTTAATCCAAATAATTTTCATATAATTAACATACTTTTTCGAAGGCTATTTCATTATGTTATTCCAAACTTGTAAGAATTATCGACTCAACAATGTTTGATTCAAAAGGTCTTAGAACGAAGCTGTTATGATCTCTTCATTTACAAATCTGTTTAAAATAATTTACCCAATAAAAAGTTTCTCAGATAAAATAGGAAACGTCTCTAATCTTCCCTAAGTTCTCGTTTTGCATTTGCAGAAATCTTCAGAACACTTTTCCCAAATTAAAGTTCGTTTAGAAAACCACATTGAAATGAAATTTCATAGTTGTGTTATAAATCTTCTTAACATCAAATGCACCGATTTATATCAAATTTCTTCTTCCTTAATATAATCGATGATTAACGACGGAACAAAATAGGAAATAAAGTAATTAGAAACTTACGAGTCGTCCAAGTATCATCTCATCATCATACTATAGTAGATTATTTTACAGTATCATTCTGTAAAAGCTAGTAAAATGTGAAATAAAGAGAATCTAGTGAAAAGGGAAGAAACTGAGATTTTCACAAATTACGTAAGGGAAACAAAGCAGGACAGTTGTCATCTGCAATCAGTCATGTCCCATCGGTCAAATTCTCAATCCTTGCTTGTACAATAGAACGTGAAGAATTGGTCAATTAGACGACAGGAGGATTCTGTACATACCAATCGCTGTTGGGTGGATTAGCTGATAACTCTGAATACATTGACTACTGGTCTCTAATGACCGGTCTCGTTCAATAGGTCTGAATACGACTTGAAAGTGTGAGTTTTCCTCGCTTGATCAGGTGTAGCATAATAGATGAATCGGTCACTGGCGTAATGAATGGTTCGGAAAATGACGATAGAATGGTAAAAATTATGTGGAAACAAATGGATTACAATGGAAAGGGCACAATGGAATAGAATTGAAATTAGAATAGAAAATAAACGGGAAGAAGATTCAGTCGCTTCTACTCAACCATGATTGGGGTTAGGTTAGGTAGGTCTTTGTGTGAGATTTTAAAACGCTCTGAAAGTAGGTACTTCACTTTTCAAAGTAAATATTCTGTCTCAATTGAAATGCATCCTCCGTTGTTACATTAGAAAATTCCCAAAATTCCAAAAAATTCTCGAAGTCATTAAGCATTATGAGTTTGAGATTTCTCAAATTCTAAACCTATTCGTGTGATGTGTTGATTTATTAAAGCTTCCCTAGACTAGAAAATCCCTAAATCATTTTGGACTAGAAATTTTCCATATTTCTCTAGATCAGAAAAGTCCCAGATTATCCTAAGTTAAAAGATTCCTAAATTCCACAAATTCTAGAAATCGGAAAATTACGCTTGAAGATATCGTTCAGCGCATTTTTTCTCTGTAAAATCTAAGATAGCAAGATATAAAAAAGAATATGCGTTAAAAATCTGATGAAAAATGGAGTATATAAATAATTATATACAGATATAATCTATCTGTTCGATTATTTTGTATAATGAAATAATAGGTAAATGTACTAAGTTCTTATAATGCATATAAAATATAGGAGAAAAAGAAGTCAGTTCTGTCCAAATGTGTGAGATTGATTTTACGAGCTAGAGTAAATAGAAAAGGATGCAGTTGTCGAAGTAGATGAAGAACAAGAATTGAGTGAAACGAATGGTGGTGCTCTCTTGGGATTGATATTTGAACAAGAGATATATCCGATTAAATTGCAGCTGTTTCTCGAATTGACTGTCATAGAATTTTTAGTGCTTTAAGAGAATATAATTTTATGATCTGCGAGTTATTTAATCTTTTGACGTATCTACTCCTTGAACACTTTATTAACGATGGAGAGAAAACATGAAACAGATCAAGAAATAGTGCGTGGTTTAAAGTTCCTCTGTAGGAAATGCGAAAATATTGCTTTTATAAAATTTTATGGGAGAGCGAAATACCCTAGCAATTTATTGCTCGCTATTGGGAGATTTCAAGTGAGTATATCTCATCGCAATTCCATCAACCTCCTTTGTTTCCGATTCATGAGACTGAAACATCTGTTTCATTGACTGCAATAATTTACTCGTCACGTATGTCGCATAGTGAACAAAAAAGCAAATATCGAACGCAGATGTTATCTATGCAATTTGTTACGCTAGGGAAAAAGCGAAATTCCCTGGGAACTAAACTAGAGGACTTAGAATTGAACTATTACTTGATCTGTGAAATTAATTTAAAGATGTTTCCAAATAATGCATTTAAATAATCTTAATTGTTTGTAATAATTACAATTCCAATAAAAATACAGTAAAGTTACTTTTGAAAAGTTTCCATATTTAAAATTATTTTTCTATAAATCATTGTATATTCTCCAAACCCTTAATTCTCCGAAGTTACTCAAAATTGTTTCGGATTAAAAATCCTTAAATTCTAAAAAGGTATTCTGATCAGTGAGTCTTCTTGGTCTCTGAATTCCCTAGATTTCCACTTAGAAATCGCAATAAATTCTCTAAATCACAAAATTATAACTAAAGCTTGAAAACTTCCCTAAATTACTAAAAGCGAATGAAATCATCTACTTTAAACTGCAATATCTCAAAATTACAAAAAATTCTCGAAATTATTAAATTACACTAACGCTTTAAAATCTCCGTAAATTTCTCTAGAGACAAAGTTACTATCGATATTTTGCGAAGAAAAGATGTCGAAGGTGATTAATCACGCCATCACACCATCAACTATAATAACGAAGGTCCAAAATAAAAATCTGTACACGACATGATTGCGACAGAAATAATTCTTGGTATAGGCAATTATTTTTCGTTTCTATCATGTGATCGATGCATACGGTATGAGCAGCAACAGCGATCGCTTATGTATATTTTAAGAAAGCGCGATTCGAGCCGGAATTTCGTGCGATCCGTGGCTGCTGCTGTATTATGCATTCTCAATCAACGGAGTGGAACGTTTGTCTGTTCTACGAAATGGCGTACAACAATCCCGATACGAGGAACTCGCTATAAAAATGGCAAATGCTAATGTTATTCCCGGAAAGAAGACGAACATCTTCCAGCTGTTTGAGATTTCAGTAAACGAAAGTTTAAATTTGCATCTCGAATATACTCGAAAATCGCCTCGTAATTATTCATACTTAAGAATAGTAAAAAGTAAAGTAAATAGCAGTAAAAAGACATAGTAATTTTTGTATAATACCATTTACAATAATTCATGTTATAATAGTAATTTTTATTTAATGCTACCTAATTCACATGCATGATGAAAAGCAGCTTGCTGCAAATGATCATTCTATTATTATCCGTCGAGGATGATTTTTTAAATACATATTTACATTAAAACGATTTATAATGTACATCTAAATGTATTAACACATAGTTGATTATAATTAAAGTGATATAATGGAAACAAATATACATATGTAAGTATAGGTTGTCCGAAAAGTTTCTTTCGTTTTATAAGGAAATAATAGATGCACAATGTTTTTTGTTTTATATTAGTTTACTGAATTATGCACGAACATAATAATAGAAATATGACGAAATGGATCATATCTAATGTAATAAAATAATATAAAACGGAAATTGTTGTTCATCTATTATCACCTTATTAAACGAAAGAAACTTTTCGGACAACCTAATATATACATGATCTATTTCAAGAATGTATTTCAAATATATTTTATTCTCTTTGCAAGCTGCTTGACAACTATACACCTCTACATTATATATTTCAGCATATGTTCATAAAATATTGCAAGACTCAATATACACGATGAAGTTAATTCAGAGTTAAGACAACGTTATTGTAACGACAATAACAATTAGTATATTAATAATAATATAATATTACTATTACTGTTATTGAAATATCAGTTAATGAATCGAGTTACAAACACTCGATCCCATGGGCATAAAATTTTCTGCTCGCAGTAAAACATTCGGGAAACTGTTTCGGTTTCAATGCATATAGACTGGTGTGTGCATAATATTCTTCAATTGCCTATCAGCTCGCAAAGTTTCATAGACATCTGTGCACAATGTTGGATCGCTAGTTACACTTCAACTACGAACAACGCGTTTCAACGAGATGAAAATCGATTTTAGTCGGTCGAGCAACGGTCCTTTGTCATAACTCGCTTCGAAGAAGGTACCCAAGGAACCATGGTGCTGTTTGTTCTCGTTCATACGGCCATGAAATGTGCAATAATTCATGAATACACCGCATGTCTCGATACATGGATTCTGCTTAAGATCGAACTTTGTTCCCTTGAAACTATTCTAAACTAGCGTTGAAGGCACTTACAACTATTGATAACACTACGGCTAAATATTGATAACATCGATAAATCGATATACGGTAGATTCCCTATTAACTGGCCTCTGTGAGATCAGATATTTAGGCAAATAAATACGTTGTTTGTTCTACTGCATTGTTCGTATGTTTAAGTTTTGCCGAAATATTTTTTTGATATTTTTAATATTTACTATGATCATAATATTTGTTGTAATTGTAATCCAAAACAATGGAAGTTACTTCTATGAGGTCGTCCGTAAAGTTTCTTTCGTTTTATATGGAAATAATGGATGCACAACATTTCTCGTTTTATCTTATTTTATCGAATTACGTATGATCCATTTTGTTCTATCAAAATAAAGATCACAACGTTCGACAGATTGGGTTTTATGTTTGTATAAAGATGCATCGTTGTAAAAGATGGGTCTGTAAAAGAAAGACACCTAATATTCTATATCTCATAAAATTTATCATGTCACATAAATTATTGTTTATTACATAAAATTCAAATCTAATCCAAAAGTTACGATCATCTACGACCAAAGGGCGGAAATTAAGAGTCAGTATAAAAGTAATATAAATACTGTTAATAAGAGAAATTAGAAATGGTAGATGTTAGTTAAATTCAGGTAAATTAGTCTTCGAGAAACTATTAATCAGACTTGTGTTCTAACAAGCATGATACAAAATAGTTGAGGCAAGGGTTGCGAATTCTCATCCTGAGTTATTACTCCATTAATCCTTATTTGCATCATTGCATTAAACGGGAACAATCTATCAGCATCTAACTTTAAGTAGCATTCGAAGAATTCTGAGCCATTGTACGATCACTTGTTACAAGCTTTATGACATTACATCGCTAAAAAGTTTCTAAGTATTCGTGGAAGTCCATTGATTGCCAACTTCTAAGAATATTTTAAATGCCTCGAGTTTTCATACAATCGACTTATAGAAATTTTCAAATTCTGATACCATACAATTTATCAAGTTTGAAATTTGAAGGAGTTTGCGTTTTCTTACGATTAAAAAAGCAACTCTTTTCAATGTGTAAAGATCAGGAACAATGATCGCTTAATTATGATCACTTAATTGTACAAACAAATTTAGATGAATCTGATTTTAATAAAAAGTTATTATTCAAAACTAGTTATACGTAATACACTTTATCTAAAGAAACGACGTTTATTATATGATAACCTAAGAATTATTAACAAAAGTTTGCATGAAAAACATAGAAAAATTTTATTCTTTGCAGCCTTTGTATTTTCCGTATTCGAATAATATAGCAACTGCGGAATAAAACTAGGTATTTAATATCTCCAGCTTCCGAGAACGATAGGTCCAGTTCCAACGAAAATGTTGGCAGGAGACAAGCTCGAAAATGCTCTAAATTGTCTGGAATTCGCGGAGCTGGCCACGCGGCGTGCTCGTTAAAACAGATTCTCGTGTAAAAAGTCGCGCATAAATCTCGACTCTTAGGGATATGGTTATCGCCAAGGCGTAATCTCTCGACGCTTTTAGGTCAGTGTCTAGTGGCACGTACAGGGTGTTAGAAAAAGAGACTCGAAGGAGGCTGTTTAACGCGAATTCCAACACACAGTTTCATCGATGAATATATTTAAACGTATGTGAAACTAATGGATCGATAGCTCTTTATTAAATTCAGAATATCAGATATTTTAAATAGTGATAAGAGTAAAAGGAACCCTTTCAGAATCGAATATTTTTGAATTATGAGAAAAATACCCTTTTTTATCAATTATTTATGAGTTGGTAGTAATGACACAACTTTATACGCTCGTGTAAATTTTCCATGAATGCATAGACATCTGCAAACTGGTTATAATCACATAATCTGACAGACTACACTTCTAATAGCAAAAATATTGACATCTCTACTTAAGGGTAAATACCTTCATTTTGGTAGATTTTCAAATGAAGAAACTGTAATGCGATATCAATTCGCTGTTTTCTTCGTGATCGAACATCTTCGTAATTAACCTTTCTTCAAACATTTGAAGAGGAGTCTAAAAGTATTGGGATTGAAATTGAATTGGAAAACGCGTGGGCTGTAGTAACTTTCCGGTTCGATCGTATCGTTTTCACCCCGCCTCACCCCGCTCTTTTTATTTATGGCGGTCAAATGGCAGTTTAATTTTAGGTTGTGTAAATATTTAAAGAGCCTTCAAAACGATTCTTTAGTTTCATTCTGATTCAAACAATTTTATTCATTCGTCCGTACGATCTGATAATGAATGAAATATAGTAGCAACTGAATGGAGAATATTCTATGGATCGTCCTACACGTTCACCGTCTAGAAATATTGCAAAAGATTCTCTGGAATGTAGAACTGTTCACTTTCTTGGAAAGAATATTTGAAGTGGTTTTATGAAAGTTCTCAGAAAAAATTTCGAGAGTTTTAAATTTCGATTTATTGTTTAAAGAAGAAACGTAAAAAGGACTTGCATATTTTAAATACATTTATCAAAATACATCAATGGCTATAAAATATTCGTTGAAATATTTAAAATAATAAAAATTAAATGTTTGCAAAATCATGTTTATTATATTATAATATTCTGCTAAAATAATATCATTTTCTACAAAATAATAGACACTAGATAAAAATAACAAGAATTTTATATTAGAGAATTGTTGAAATTTTATTAAAAATTCACAAATCTCTGGCGAATTTTTACAAACGCATTGAAACAAAAATTCTTCGAACTTCAATTGCTATCGGAAATTTAAAAGCCCGCGAATATCATAGAATACACACTCCACATAGCACGCAAAAAATAAGATACAGGAAATATAGTACTCGTCATAAAATAATAATATTTAGCGACTGGGATAAATCTCTACTCAAGCTTCACTTCTTTAGTTCTATTTATTGTTACACTGAATTTTTATAAACATTCACATATCTCTGATTAGAGTGCTAAGAATCTTTGTCTGAATATATCCGTAAAACACTGTTTGCTTGTGTTTACTGGTGCCTAAAACTAGTCGGAAAAAAGAATATATTTTTAATAAAATTCCGCCAATTCTATCGTACAAAATTATTTGAACATACTATTTTTACTTATTAATAATCGCTTTTTTCATTTTCACTTTCATTTCATTTTTCATTTTCAATTCACAAAAGCTTTTAACACTAACACTAAAAACGTTCAATGCTTTCATTTAAATCTATACTATCCTCTGACATAATAAACGTGAAGCATCTCTATAAGAAGTTCGCAGAAGCTTGCAGCTTTCGCTCTATCAAAGACACAAAGCCTCGAAAGAGAAGAAATTTCACGGAAACGTGGAGACAGGTCTCGAAATGAGGGTGGAAGAAAGGAATAAACAACCACTTGGTTTTCCACCGAAAGTGTCAAGACGGGAGGTCGCGTTCACCGGTGCGTGCTGACGAAGAAAACTGCCCTCCTCTTCGATGGTTGTTTTCGAGCCAAGCTTGTAGCAGCTTCGTGCGAGCTACGAGCACATTTATTGCCCCAATGCGATGTAGCTACGTTATTACTCGGCAAAGTGGGCCAATGTTGCCTGGCTGGCCTGGAATCGAACTGATTAAAGCAGACCTTTCAGAAATTGCGCTTTCACCACCCTTCTTTCCCTCTTTTTGTTTCTATCTTGTAGCGAAGCTTCCTTGCTTCTTCGGGCAATCGTTTGAGTTTCACTTCGCAAAGGGTTGAGTATTTATTTCTTTTTTTTTTTTTATGGTAAAAGAAGAACATGCAGGTTTGAATTGTTCGAATTGGAGAGGTATCGGTCGACAAGGGACTAATTTTAGATTTTGAAGTGCACAGAAATTGTAACTCAAAAGTGTAAAGATGATAATAGTTGTAGATTATAATATTTGTTATGATCTACGGGGAGTTTCTTTGGCTCTTCAGGAAATGGTTTCGGTTTCATTTCGCAAACGATAGAATTTTCTTTTATTGATTCTTCGAATTGAAGAAATATTCTTCTTTGAAATTCTTGTTATTTATTCTTTAAAATGTGTAGAAATTATAATGCGAAAGTGCGAAGTTTAACCAGAGAATAGTCATAGATTATAACACAATCGTTCATAATTATTTGAACGATTTCAAAGTTGAAACCAATGATGATACAATTAAAACAGTATTCATTGGCCGGCAAGAAATTATTGTGCGTGAATTGTATAATCAAGCGTCATCAACGGTCGTTAGCCATATGTATAATTACTTAATCTATTCTAATTATCTCGTTTTCTCGTCAGTCACTTGCAATTAAAGAAACCACGCGCTATTTCGAATCAGAAAATATTCTTACTTCCGTCAAATCTGAATGCGGGAAACTTGAGAAAAAATTAATTAAACGCAAACTTAACGAAAAGCTAGGCGGAACAATAATTAATCGCATCTTCTAAATTGATTATTGCGTTTTAATTGTAATTACAATCTTCCTTGCACCGAAAATCTACAACAAATAGCTGCAACAATATTTCCGCCGTCTCGAAAGCTGCCACTTCGTTTAAACCCCTAGACCCCTAGACTACTTAAGCGCTGAAAAGGTGAAGTTGAAAGTAAGTCGAAACAAAAGCAGCGGAGGTCTGTTAATTAAACTTTCGCCCTTGGAAAACGTTCTCTCAGCTCGCGTTTTCCGTGTCTTCGAGAAAAAGCAATGCTCTTGGCGCACAGACAAGACTGAATCTTTTACTGGGATAACGGCGAATCGTCATTTTTCTTATTCAACCAGAGCCATTTTAATGATTTCACGAGTGCTTCTAGGTCAACCGAGAACGAAAAACATATCTGGTGCGTCATATTTTCGTGCGTACACACGCGAAACAATTATACGAGGTGCTTATTTGCCAATTTGGTTAAGTCCACAACACGGAAAGTAAAGAAAATGATGAAATATATATAAGAGAAGCATCGATCAAACGCATTGACGCTAAGATTTCGAAAATTTCAAAAAGTATAATTAACCACTTTGTCCTGTGAACAGCTCATATATCGCGTCATCGGTAGTGGTTTTCGTTAACGATTTTTTCTTCAAAAGGAACGAAATCTACTGGTTTTAGTTAACATTCTTTACTCTCCAATATAATATTTTTATTTATAATTGTCTATTCTTTAAACCCAAAATTATTTAAATGGAAAGCTCTTTTTAAATAAAAAATATAGCTCTTTTTTAAATGAAAAATATTTTTCAAAGCATTGATACAATCGTAGAAAATATAATAGATGTTACACAATTGACTAAATGAAATGAAGTTGATTCTCTTTCACATCCATAAAATCGTCATTGCTGGGAAGCCAATCTAATATATATTTGTTACCTCGTTTAAAGATTTCCATAAATCGCAGGTGGTAAAAATGTATGTAAATTCTAACTGTTGAAACACAAGCTATAAAGAAGCAACTTTCGTAAGAAGTATTTTTATGAAATTTTAATTACGTCAGAGAATATTTCAGATTCTAAAGTTAAACGAAACACTTCGTATATTTGAAGTGCAGTAATAAAATGCAAGAGCCTCGATCAATATTTGCGAGGAAAGGTCATTGTTGACGGAATTTTCGCGCGTTTCTTGCGGTTTTACGACCGATATTCCTTCTTCCTCTCCCTTTTAGCAGCTCATTAGCCGAGAAACGGTACGAAAAGAATCCGGGTAACGTAAATTCGTCGTAAGGCGCAGCATTCCACCGTATACAAAATGAAAATAAAATCTCTGGTCGACGTTTGCGAGCAGAGCACGTGGTAGATGCGCTTAAAACGTTGGCTTAGGTCTTGGTAATTGAGTAAAGTTGGCCCGGAAAGACAATAAATGGAATGACCGGTTTGAAGAAGGCCGCAGCCTTTTGAGATAAGTAGGTTACACGTTGGGCCTGGATTACAAAATTCCAGTGCAAAATTCAGGGAAGGCTGTGACTGATCCTGAGAATGAAAAGAAAAGAACTGGCTAATTTAGTGAGACAGGAAGCTGAGAGCTTTTGAATGGCACGAGACAGGAAAACGTTTCGTTTTAATCATCCTGTGAGTGTTTTCTTTCCGTTTTTTAATTAATGCGATTGAATCACATGACATTTGTTCGCATATTTTTCAAAGGCACAGATATTTTGTATTAAAAAATGTATATACATCGAATTATGAAAACATTAAATGATTTCACAAACACTGAAACATTATTAAACGTTGTTTTATTCACTTTTATATATATATATATTGATATGTGTTGTATTGCATTGTTGTAAACTTCTGCTATTTCTAGTAGCAAAGGAAATGATTTTGATGTACGATTTAAGCGAAACATCCTATATATAAAAGTATAGAAATATAAATGTTTCAGTGTTAAGTATAAAAATATGTACTGAAGGACGTATATTTCTATTTCGAGAAAGAAACTTTATCTTTACAAGGTATTAGCACGATCTGCTAGCATGTTCTCTGATATCCAACTACTTTCATCTGAAACACATTTTCGCAACTTTCACATTTGTTGAGATATTTGCTGTGAGTTAGACTTCGATTTTTTAGACTCGTCGAAAGTATTCATTTATGATATTGGAATGTTAATTTTAAGGCTCGTTCCACTTGTCAAAGTAATTTGCAAAGTCAATAACATCAACGGTATACGATATAATAAAAAATGGAAAAACACATTGCAAGAAACAGTTTCAAAAGTATTTAAAAGAAAAATAAAGAAAGTACGAAAGATACTGGAAAAAAGTTTCTTAGGACCTTGTACAGTGACTTTAGCATTCTTCCTACTTTCTAAAGTAAAATTCCTTTTAAAATGTAAATTCCCTTGTGATACAGAAATTCAGGTATACAATTATTGCGAAAAGAGTATTAAAAATGCTAATTAAGAGTGTTAGTGTATACGTAAATGCCTAAAATATTGATTATGAATGATATCGATATAAAAAGTTTATGTTTCATCTCATTTTCGTGAATCGAACAATATTCATCGCTAGACTACGTTTTGTCTGGCCATTACGGAATATTCTACTTAAGACGATTATTCTACTGTAATTCTACTGTTCGTTGAACTGTTATCCGCAAATACATTAAGGGTTGTTGCCGAAAATTATTGACAATAACGGCTCATAATATTCAGATTTATATGATTCCGCGCTTTTCAATAGAAATTGAAAAATTTTATTAATTCTATTATCAACTGGACATTTTTCTGACAAGCAATATTATTACATAGTAATGTAGATATTTTGCAAGTAATGGAGAGTAATGGATTAATAACATTGGTTTCGTATCTGATTTCAGATTCTACTGGGATCTCTGCATGCTCCTCCTGCTGGTAGCTAATCTGATAATTCTGCCAGTCGCCATTAGTTTTTTCAATGACGACCTAAGCACTAGGTGGATAGCCTTCAACTGCCTTTCCGACACGATATTCCTCATAGACATTGTCGTCAACTTCAGGACAGGTGAGTACACATACGCAACTCATGTAATTTGAAACTAAAAAAATTTAATCTTAAAAAGTGCACGTAATAATTAGTCGCGCACAATAAAATATCCTAATCAATTTATCCAAACGTCCAAAAGCACAAATAACATTTAATGTAACGTTTTAGAGAGCAAGATAATCAATAATAATCAGTGTACCAGTTAAAATAACGAAAACTGAGAAGCAGAAAAATAACGATTTATCAAAACCACGACAGTAAAGATTGTAAGCTATCTAAAGAAAAGAGATAAAAACGAGAAAAATTACAATGTTCGCTCTCGCAGAAGGAATACAAATGTTCTGTACTAAAAATTCAACATAAATACATATTCAACATTGCCGGAATCTGTATTTTAGTATACAATCTGTACACATAATATAAAAGGAAGAAAAAAATCAAAAAAGCTGGTTATATCTTTCAGCAAACTTCGTTTTCCTATGAAACACTGTTTCAACCATTTCGAAATCATAAAATATTCGACAGTTATCTTTTTGCTTGCATATTTGTTTACTCAGAGAATTTCTATCCGTAATATAAATACAATTTTTGCGTAGGTTCATATTTTATCAACGCAAATTAAAAAGATAATCCAAATAGAAATCTGTTTCGCCTACTGAAAGTTATAGTTTGCACTTCATTTTGGATATTTCATATATTTTTGCGTATTCTATTCATCCTGTTCATTTGTGTATGTTGAAATATTGCATAAATGCATAAAAGTCAGCAGTCTAGATATAACAATCACCAATCGGTCACTAAAGACACATTCATACAATTTAAAGTCGCACGATAATAAAAAAGAAGGAGGCAAACCTAGGGAATCGAAGACCATTTGCTAACGCGAATCTCGTCGTCTAAAAAGTTTCTCATTCCAATTGAGCTCCGTCCGCTTGCTCGTTTCAAAGCCTTATCGGCGGTGTGCTGAAGTATTCAGCTAAAATCGTTCGATCCCCAGGTACAAAAAGAAGCGACGGAAAGACTTGGCATTTTGCTGGACGATCACATCGGGACTAATGGTAACCTCGTGTCCGCGGAAGGGGAAGCCAGAAGCGATGCAAAGTTTGCATTGTCGCGTGCACGTCGGGAAAAGGACATTGAGGAAAGAATGGTCGACCTCGTTCCTCTTCTCATTTTTCTGTCGCCCATTCCATGCTCCTCTCATCGGGCCAACCCAAATCTCTACTTCCTCCCTAAACGACCGACGGGACGATTCAGTTAACTATACCACGCATTCTCGTTTTCATGTGCAGCTACGTGAATGTTGAAAATTATATGAAAAGTCGTGTTCTTTTAATACATGTCTTTTCTAGTATGAGGAAGAAGGATTTTTTGTTTCAAGGAATTTCGAGGTTTGTGTCCTGTAGTGGAATAATAATATTAGCAACATACAATAAATGCGATTTTATTAAATCACAAATGTCTAAAGGGGTACATCTTTCCTATAGATATTCGTCAGTTGTTTTTGTAAGGAGTTCATCATTATCCTTCCAGGCTTTGAAAAGGTCTCAAAGATGCTAAACGTTCTACAAAACAAAAAAAAAAAAAGAAAAAAAAAGGGAGATTCAATACATAGAATTGGAAATATGATTCCTATTTTTTCCTCTGTGATCCACTTGGAATAACGAAGATATTTCATATCTCGAAAAAAAATTCATATCTATGTGAAGGTAATTAAAAAAATGTAACCTAGATAGAAAATTGTTTTGTACGTTAAATGTTCTAAGCACAATACATATATTCCGTGTATTTTTGCATTTTCAAATTTTTACATAAAAATCCGCCAACTAATTATCACATGTTCGCTATTGATTAACAGCTAAATAGAATAGATAGAATTTTATTCGAAAAATTCCCGCAGCAGAATTTTCCATGTTTTCCTCCATTTGGTTATAATATTGGTTAATATTGTTGCGAAAAGGCTTCCAGCTGCAGCCCCCTTTGAGATAACGTCAGTGTCACCGCCTTCAGAAAGCTCGGTAGAAATTTGAAAAGAAGAAACTTGTAATTGTTGACATTAAAGGGAAGGTTGCTGTCGGGAGAATCGTGAAAGGGAACGAACAAAAGCATGGAACCGAGCGAATCGTGGCTTTAACGCGAATCGATTACATTTTTATGAAGTTACATTCCGATGCGGGACTGGAGGATCCAATTTCGTTTTATCAAAGGCGGTTTGAATAACGGAAAATAGACTGAAAGAGCTAATTCCTACAAAGGAAATTGTACGAATTCTTTAATCACATTTAGAACATCAGGAGGATTATTTTATTACTATTCGATAATATTAAAATACAAAATTTTGTTTAATTTATACTTATTTCTAGTGGTCAATTGCGATTCTTTACAAAAAGTTTTCCTCGCTGCAATACATTTTGCAAGCCAAGATGCTTGCACACTTGAATACAATAAATAATACTAAGAACTACTTCGTTTCGAGTTTTCCTATATATCAAAAAATATATTGCCCACGTTCTCAAGTACGTACAGAAATAATTTCCATGATATCAAGAGATCTTGATATTGTTTACTATATTCAAGTTTCCTTTAGTATTGCGTCCATCTCATTGTCCACTGCTTCAACCCGCTTTCAATTACGACTCAAATAATTGAATTCGCTAAGTATCGACCAATAGCAAACACACTATTCGAAAACATCCTAGAACCGCTTCTCCATTGGAAACCTATCGAGAGAACCTACACATCAAGAGCTTCCTAAATGCATCGTCGGCGGTTATTAAATCTAGAAGGGAAACGTCGCGGTGGAGGCACGTTCGGTTGGCAACCCTTCAAGCGAGAACAGGTTCCGTGCAATAATAACATTGCTCGACACGTATAGTGGCTCAGACGTTTTCGTTATTGTCGGGGGATTAATTTGAAACGCGTTTGAGTTGGATCCCAGAAACGGAGGGAAATTAGGTCACGTGCCGTGTCCGATGTGAACCATTGTACGCGTTAAACACTGCACGTGAACTGCGTCGATTTGCGATTGTCGCGAATTCTTGAACCAGATTAACAGTCGTTGACCAATATTGCGTTCCGCGTGACGAATATTAACGACTGGACACTAGGTGGACCGGATACGGTCGATAAAGAAATGAAATGTTTGGATGCTAATGAGGCGACCGTTTGTGGTAAAAATAGAATGTCGTTGGAGTTGTTAGATATATTTATTATTTCTGCATTGAAATGTTTTACGATGATATAATAGAATTTGGAAAAATAAGGATCTACAAGTGGAAGGATGGATCTATAACGTTAATGAAGTGAAACAAGAAATTCTTGGTTAATATAGAGCTAAATATGAGGGAAATTGTTAGATTTGATCGTTTTTGTCTTGAAACGTCTTATGATAATGTAGGTAATGAAATTTGGAGATTAAATTTTTAAAAAACTGAGAAATCTAAAAGTGGATGGGTTTATTAATTGAGAGATTAATTGAGAAAATCAATGTAGATCATGGAATCTATTATATTTGTTGGAATAAAATATGAAGCTATATTTAACAATAACTAAATTACCACGTTACATGTAAATACCGAAATTGATCTATCGATACAATAAGTCGATCAAAGAGATCTAAGAAAATAATATGAAAAAATCAAAATTTTATCATATGAAATTATCCACATAACAATTTTTACAAAAAGTTTCTAGATGGATGACAAAATACTCAAACCGTCTAGGTAAATGTTAGCTTAGATAATTTTCAATCCTCGAGGGATTGAGAAAATCAATGAGAAGATGAACACATACAGAAATAGTTATCTGCTGGCAAATGTGAGAAAAGCCACATTATAAACTTCAGGGTACCAACATGCAATTGCATATACATATAAATTATACACTGAACTATCTCTCTTAGTTCAACCATCCAAAGTGGCACTATTGATCCTTCCACTTCTATCTATTTGTGTTAATTCGCTGTTAGAGTTTCTATTTATTTCTGAAAGTCCACTTATTGCGATCAAAGCGTAATCACCAACTCACTGAGGCTTTTTAGAAACTTCAAAGTAACATTCAATGTAAATATAGATGTGTTGTAGAGGAACGTAATTGCAGAAAAATTCTACAACGTGTGTGGTTTCAGATCTACGAAACGTTTGTTACTTTAAAAATCAATTAATAATTTTTATAAAATGTGATTTATATCGAAAGTTAGTATTTAAGAACTTTAGAACGCTTGTATACTTAAAAAATTAAGAATTACGTAAAGATTGCTGTTTTCATACAAATATAATAATTAATTTGGAAATACTAAATTTGTCAACTATCTTACTAAAGATCTTTCTATATTAAACATTTTATTGAAATATTTTCCTTTATAAAAAATCTTATTAAAAAATATTTCTTTGTCAGAAATTTAATGAAGGAAATTATATCATAATTTTAAGTTAAAAAATATTCTAATTATCAATTTCTTGATTCTCGCAATTCCTTTCTTAAATTAATTAAAAGATTTTAAAAGCAATAAGAATAATTAACAACAATTTATTTCTTAAACACATAAGAGATAAAAGAAAATAAAGAATAAGTAATGTCTGATTCGATGAAGGTTAAAATGTGTATTATTTGTGTTGCTTCCAGGCATAATGCAACAGGATAACGCGGAACAAGTGATCCTGGACCCGAAGTTAATCGCGAAACACTACCTCAGGACTTGGTTCTTTCTCGACCTCATTTCCTCCATACCACTAGACTACATTTTCCTCATATTTAATCAAGTAAGTGCATATTAATTATCCTCACTCTGGTGTACATATTTCTTGCATTAATTCGTTAAGCCAGAGTTGTGTTTTAGTTTCTCTGCAAACTCGATTTATGTAATTAATCTGTTTACACGAGCCTTGACGAGATACGTAACATTTCAACGTATAATCTTTCCAGCTGCGTAAATAAATTAATCATAGCTGTTTCTTGGTACACGAGACCAATATTTCAATTCTTTGTATTCCTACGACGCTTAATTTTTTGTTCTTTATTTCGGTGTTAAGTTAACATTAATTTACATCCTGAACAGTAAGTAACATCTTGAAAGTCAGTGTGACTTCCAACTGCTCACTTTAAGAGAAAATTAATTCGTTGCAGTTTATTCGGCACATGATCTCTGTCAGTGAGATACAAATGTAAACAATTTGGATTCGTGGAATAGAATGATCGTAATACTTTGTAAATATTTGTATAATTTCAATGTTTTCTTATACCTAAGTCAGTGTTTCTATTCAATTGTGAAATTCCGTTAAACGTAATACACTTCGATGAGATCATCTGTGAATGAGAGCTGTTTAAAACGACGTACACATGAAATATTAATATTAAACAAAGTTAAAAGCTTTTCAAACAATTTCATTCTTGTTTTCTAATTGATTTTTCTCGCAACTTCAAATTTTTCGTTAATACCGCGTTAACGTAAAGTGCTAATTCGAAAACTACTACTTGTAAAAATAATAAAATGAATAAACCAAATAATACAATACAACAACCAGGAAAAATTACAGCGTTATTTAAAATAAGAATAGTGCTCGTTAAATTGACCTTACGATCGTTACTTTCAAACTTTGTAGCAAAATTACTCTCGCAACTTACAACCCTTTACCAATTTTTCTAAAGGATTCCTTTAGAAGCTTCAGGCTTAATTAACTCTATCTTGACAACGCGCTATAATATCCATGAAAATCCCGGTAGACTAGACAACGCAAACTCGGTTTAAACCGCTCTCATTTACTCCCGATAGCGGCAAGCTGAGATTCAATTCCACGCAGCTTTGATGGGCCGCGTAGAGAACCAACGTTCCCATAGGATAATCGTCTGAATCGTCAGTTTCAGGACTTTAGCGAGTCCTTCCAGATCCTGCATGCTGGCCGTGCTCTCAGGATCCTCAGGCTTGCGAAACTGTTGTCGCTGGTTAGGTTACTACGATTGTCAAGACTGGTGCGGTATGTCTCGCAATGGGAAGAGGTCTATGTGAGTGTTTACCATTGTTTCTTATACCAAGCACCGTATATATATATATATCTTTTTTTTCATTTGATATTCTATTTATATATAGTATATATATATACATACATATATATATACACCTCATATAATATACCCACAGCTCGTGTGATCCTTGTACAAAAATATGAAAGAAACCAAGCGTCTCGTCGTCGTGTCTTTTATTTGTCAGTTTCAACAAGTGACTGACTCTTTCTTTTGTCTCTCTCTATTTATATATACATATATATATATATCTATATATATTTATATATCTATATTTATTTATTTTTTATCTTTACAACCTCCCTATCTGGCCGCGCTGTCTGTCTGTACAGCTTTGCGTCGCCGTTCGTTGCAATGTTTCCTTTTTATCTACGACGATGATGGGGCCTGGCTGGTCCCTCGTGGTTTCCATTCTTTTTTCATACGCGTACAATTACGTATACCGTGTATACGTTTGATGCCACATGTACTACACGGTCAGTTTTTGGAACTGTCTGCTTTTACAGAGCATCAATTCCGTGTTTTGTCGCAGAATATATGATATATATATAATAACGTATGTAATATAGCGTGTGTGTTCATCACGGGATGGTAAAAAAAAAAAGAGAAAAACTGAAGGTAAATAAAAAAATTAAAGGAGCCCGATGCAAGTCCCTGTATACGTTGTCCGTCCAAGGACAATGATCTGATGTTATACAATACATACTTACATACATTTATACATGCGCATAGGTATAGGCTTATGAAAAAATTCATAAATATTCTTAATAGAGAACATAAGATTACGTAATACGAGAAACAGAATGGACGTGACCGTTCGAGTTAGGAGAAGTTCTCACACCAGTGGTGGATCTCCTTTCGTTACATTCACGGACAGTCCCACAAACTTTTTCTCAGCCGGTCTGCCCACGTGTCTGGGTGAACTACGTCTCGTTTACAGCAAAGGCGAAAAAGCTTCGCCTCGACCAATTAATTCCGAATTTTATATGGGTAGAATTTTCGTCGGGACCAGCATCCAGGCTCTCCCATCTGTTTTTCTTTTTGTTCTTTTAGTTTTTCTATCTTTTTCTTTTTTTTTTCTTTGGTTCTGATTTTCGTTAGGCGACAGATTGAGCGAAACACAGCGAGGCCGCGCGTCTATCTTCCACCATTGCGGGGAATACCTCGCAACAAACAAACTTCTTACACTAAAAACACATAAGAAAACACATACACGTATATAATTATACACATCTCCGTCTGCTCGTTATGTATATTTATTATACCAATTGACAGCGTCTCCGCGGTTCTTACTCAATCGCAAATGTCTTCAGTATTTCCGTGAAAGAAAGTCTGTAAAAAATCCTCCGTGTCTCTTCCTTTGACGCGATTACCACTTGTACAATGACCTGTTTTATGATCTCTTACTTGCGTCGATGTGTGATATTGTTACAATAATGTCTTCTTCAATTTAAATGTTATTTAATGATGATATGACTAGTTGATGTTGTTTCGAGCGTTGTTCGAATTGGGAAGTTTATCTAGTTCGTGCATATTTATACATTTATGAAAAATTTAAATCTATAAAGTGAATAGAATACACATAACGTATAGTAAGTTCCATCGATTTCGTTGTGCTCGTAAGAATATGAATATCCATAAATGTCCTCAGTCTTCTAATTTATTTTATAAATAAATTTATTCACTTTCATTTAAACTAAAATTTGATAGAATTATGTAGTGGTTTATTTTTAGAACGTTGAAAGTCTGAGAAAAGTTCTAAGTATTATGTGAGAATTAAAAGTCTAGAAAATCGATGATAATAGTGACAATGTTAGACATTAGCAATTCTTAACACGAATTTTCATAAAAAATATTTATAATCGTGCATCTCAACAAGCGAGACAATTCTTCCAAGTGCCTAACGATAAGAACATTTCATAACCGTTCCAATCTCTGAGCAGTCAACGCCTTATACGTAATTGCTTTTCACAGACGCTCGGAACTCGCAAGTCTTCCAAGTATCAATTTAACCAAACTCCCTTAATAATTTTCCTCAGATCTCCCAATTTCGAACAAAAATGATATTTCTCTAATTATATAACTCTTAACTCATTCTTTAATTTCGACGATATACGAACACGAGAAATTTCTCTAATATGTACAAGTGGCACGTGAGAAGAGTCCAATTTTATATAAAATCACACATACATACACACACACACACACACACACACACACACGTGCATGAGAGCTGGCGAGGGCAGGCCGTGAATTTCCGTACAGAAACATATATCGTTGATATATTTCCGTCGAAGACGGTTTCTCGAGTATGTTTCCGGTCGAATAGGCGTTCTCGCGAGGGTGTTCCACCGGCCAGATCGTGTCTCGTTAGCGATAGGTAAGTAGTTACTCTCTTCGAGCGGAATTCCTCCTCTGGCTCGATCTTCCATGATCCATACGTATGTATGTGTATGTGCATTAAAGCAATGTACTCTCGATTATTCGTACGCGAATTATTTTTATACGACTGTTCCGAGCATCTGGCCACGAGAGAGAGAGAATCGTGTTCCCAAGCCAGACGCGCACAATGGGAATTCGGATCGTTTCCTCTGTGAATTTTAAAATGGGTCGAGGAAGCGTTCTCTCCAATTCGTTCGATCGGATCTTGGCGTAACACGCCACTATTGTGTTGCTCAGTAAGTTCTGCCTTTCTTTTTTTTTTCTGTTCTGCGACTCATCTGCATGAAACACGCGAATAATCTTGTCGTAACTGAAAAATTACATTATAAGATATATATACATATTTTGAAGTTGTGCTTAATACACCTTTATATATGAAAACTCTATTACGGCAGAGTTTATTCGTATTATAAGCCACGTATTAACACATTACGTACAAGTAAGAGCTCCATAACAAACAGTACACTGAGAAAACTAACTAAAGAGATTAATGCGATTCCACGAGACAGGACACTTTATAGCTGCGACCAAGGAGAAAACGAAACTTTCACATTGATCAGAAATCATTGAGAAAGCACTCGTTCGTTCATTAGACAAGGCAAAACTATGCAATGTTTCGTACGTAGTACGTAATGGGTTAATTTAAAACGGGGAAAACGTAAAGATGATTAAATATATCGTGGAATATGTCAACGAGAGGGTATACATGGAGGATGTGTCGAAGGATCTAGCCGAGGACCTGCTCGAACGTAACTGTCACACTTTTTACCCTTTTATATATTTTCCTTCTCTTCCTTTTTTATATACAGTAATTCACGAAAGTATTTGGACACCTATCATAGGAAATTTTTGTAAATATATTATGTGTATTATACAAAACATTTTTCTTATAATGAGACGTGATTGTTATGGTTATAGTGGTAGAATTTGGTATCTGAGAATGTATAATGTATATAGAAATTATAAGACATATAAATTAGTATATAGCATGAACAGTTGCCTTATAATTAGTGTTAAAAGTGATCCTATTAAATACAGAGACTTATTGATAGAACGAATGTTGTGTCTGTTTAAATCATTCAAATAATTTTGCAACCATAACGAAGTGTATTTCTGCAATAAATATTACGAAACTGCTATGTACATTTTCAGATTTCTTTCAAACTTTACCAATGTGATTATGTCGTGTGTCATAAAAAAGTTTCTGCAAAAACATTCGTAATAAGTTCGAAAAAAGTTTCTACAAGTATTGAACACTTACCATAGAATACTTGTGTGTCTGTATCATGCGTGTTATGAAAATATTTTGAAATTTCATTAGCACTGCAATGAGACACGAATATTATGATTACATTGATCAAATCTAAGAATATATATATATGTATAGAAATTACAAGATATTTATTGCAGGCATATATTCGATAAAAAATTAGTAATGTTCATTAATATAACAAATAATTGTCTATTTAAATACTTTTATGGTCTCTGCAAAATGAATTGTACTAAACAGCTTATAATTTCTATATATATATATATATATTCATATTTCTTTTAGACTTTATCACACAGATATAATATAATATATATAATATATTACATATAATATGTTCATAAAATGTGTGTATAAGTGTTCGAATATTTTTGTGAGCCACTGTATAAAGGTCACGTCTCGGTATTTATATTCACGTATGATTTTTTAAGAGTCCTTTCTATGTCAGTTTGATTGTGTCTTGCCTTTAGCGTGAGCCGTGGCGCAACGAACAGACCAACGAATCAATCAGGCTTTCCGTCCAATCTCGAAAGAGCAACCTTTTTTCTAATCACCGTAATTATACTCTGAATGTTACTTGCGCTTGTGTTTGAGAACGTCTTGTTGCCTCCCTCTGTGCTTTTGTTTTATCTATCCCTAATCTTTTTTCCGTTCTGTTCGACGAGAGCCAGAATTCGTCGAGGCGAGCTTGCGTCGCGTGGTTCAATCATCGCTTCAATCACCGTCAGTCTCAGAAGATCCTAATCTTGTTAGTTCAAACAGAATGTTCAGGTTAAGAAAATTGCGTCGCAATCGAAACGCCGATGATATCGCGGTGATTTTCTCGTGTTTGATGTCTTTTTCCCTTTTTCTTTTTTTCTTTCGAATCGTCGTGATTCCGATGTTAAAAGGATTCGTGTGCTTTTAATCTTGCCTAAGGGAGATCTTGAAATAGTTCAAGGTACGTGGATTGTAACAAATCTTGGATTCTAAATTTTGGATATTATCATTATGTATATTGAGTTTTGTAAAATTCTAAAAGATAAGTAAAAATTTTAAATCCCTGAAGAATCTTAAAGTTCTTAGAGCTCTTAGAATTCTAAAAAGGGATACTAAAATCCAAGAAAACCTAAAATTCTAAAAAACTCGTAACGTCAAAAAAGAAGTTTCAATACAAATCTTTAAATAATAAAACAGTATAAATTCTATAGGAATTTGTACAGTCTGGAGTTGAAATGTTAACATAAATAGAGTGTGTCATAATTCGTGATGCAAGTGCATTCTATTCTAAATAAATCGAAATGATAAAATAACCTTTCCTCGTATTTGTTATATCTAAAATATAAATATAATAGCAATTTATAACGAAAACAATTACATAAAATGACAGACATAAATGTCAGAGTACGCGATTGAATTTCAAAGTTATATTTCTGGGAAACGAAGCTCCATGCAACAAAAAATTATTCTTCAATTTCAATTTATTTCGAGCCATGGAATCTACCGTACTCGCTTTATGCCACGAATTCTCTGTGAATTCTATATAAATCTCTCTTTCGTTAAATTTTAATTTACTTTCCAAATATTTATTTTAGATTTTGTTTAAGTATATAATATTGAAAATATTGAAAGTACACGAAACCTCTAACATCTTTAAACTTCGTAACGAAAAAGTATTTCAGATTGATTGCCCGGATCATCCGTTATAAGATTCGATGAAGGATCAAACCGAGATCAGTTTTGAGTTAGAAAATCGAGGAAATAAGGGACCGGTAATTTCCTTAATTGACATCCTTCGTACTATCACGGTATTAAAATCGGATATTCTTCGACTATCTCAGCTTAATCGATTCACAACTTCGGTTTTAACGAGCACGATTATAAGGAACGCAGGAAATTGCTGACTGCGGTTGCTACTATCGGTGATCAAATCATCTTGATATTCGAAAAAGACGTGAATAATTGAAACACCAATCTCATCATTAGTCATCATCTGCATCGTTCGACGATATTGGACACCTGTAGCAAACCTAATTCTTGTTGTTTCAGTAAGAAAAAGCTTCTTTAGATTTGTTTTCTATCTCGATTGAAATTATCTTCAAGGAATTTACATAAAATAATAAAATAATTTAATCGTGTGTGAGAAATTCGTGTTCTGAAAGAATTGATTGAAAATTGCAGAATTTTCGTTATTTCCTACCATATAAAACAAGTTACAGAATAGTCAATACATAAATTGTCGAAACACGCGTATTATTTCTATTCTATTGAATTCCATTCTACGATTTAAAAGTTAGAAATTGCAGGATATACAAGTATTCCAGAATCTTCATGAATTGTAAAAATTTGTGAATTGCAAATTGTCGAATATCTAAAACAGTTCTACAGATGTCCTCAACCATAGATTGATATCATTGGATCGTAGATAACCAAACCTTTCCATTTTAAATGAAATTTTTGGGTCAGATTTATATTTATAAATTTGATTTAGATCACGTTCAATTCTATATCTTATTGTATAAAATACAGAGCGAAAATTAAGAAGAAATATTCCAAAGTTAAGTGACTTGACTCAAATTATTATGAATGGTATACGATCCAACAATACCATTTTTACCATCGTTAAATAAAATATTATCATTAACAAATTATATAATACATTATGCACATTATTACTGATAATATTAACTATCATTAATTATCGTTTCATCAAAAGATCCATATACCATCGTCCTAAATTTCTAGAATAATATTCGAAAACGTTGACCCATTTTCGTTTCTGTTAGTTTGCCGAAAATGCAAGCGTTCCGCGAAAACGTCGGATTGTTGTGACACGTCGTTTCTCCGAAAATCATGCGATTTCGCGGAGGTAGTCCCGCAGAGCGGAAAATGTTCCGGAGAAAGCCGATCACCAGACCGTTTCCACGAAAGATTCTTCCGTGTATCTTGGTCATGCAGCAGCATTGGTGGATTAGCTAAAAATAGCACGTGTAATGATACACTGCACACTTGGGCGTACTTAAAACTGATTTATAACGACGCTCCAGTTCAGTTACCCTAGGGATTAACTTCAGATTTAGACCCTAGACTCTGATTCGCGGCAAATGGTCCAGCCACGATGGATTCACGGTCGTACGGGTGTTACTCGATCCTCCGAAGTTTGATTTATTAGTTTGAAAGCGAATATACGATGAATGGAATGAATGAAATCCATCGAACATAAGTTTTTTATTGACTGTAGTTTTGGAATGTGAATTCATAGTCGAACTTGACTTGTAATTTAACGAGGAGGTTTATGATAATTTCTTATTCTTTTTTTTTTTTTTTTTTTCGTTCTAGTAATTCTTAGAATATTGTGTGGAGAATACGATTTTTATACGCTTTTGTACTTTTAATTTCTCTATTACAATTTGTCACTTTTATTCATCTTAACATTCGGAATTATATTTACAAATGAATATTCCAAGTCTCGTTTAAAATTAAAATCTACGTATTTTAAATTATATCGAAACAATCTTTTAATTCTAGATTATGATATCGTGTTACAATATATACATATTATGATCGATTATTGTCAACCGATTACAAATTGTAAACCAAATGTTGAACGTTTTAGAATTTCTTCGGGTCTGGGCTATCAGTTCAAATCGTCACAATATTTTGTTTATTAATACCATGAACAAGAATCAACGAGGATTATCTAACTGGACCATAAACTCTGTTATTCTGTAGTCTACAGTATTTGATTATACTTATTTTTTTACTGACTGTATCATCACACAATCAGTTAGTGCCAGTCTTGAGTATCTCGGGACTAATATGAGACTAGACTACTAGAACGAGCCAAATATTACAGATTTCCTATTATTATTACAATCCCTAGAACTCTTATAATTAATTAATTATCAAATAAACTTTAATATTCAAATAAAATTTATGAAACAGGCAATCAATTATTTCATGTTTAAAGAGCCAAAAACCATACAGTCTTCTATATTCCAATGAGTGATATAAGAAGTAATCTTCTCTTTTACAACCTCAAACTTATAATTAGCTACTATCTGATACATTTTTGTCAGAAGAAACTTATAAATTTATCCTCCGCGTTCTTGAAACAAGCGTTGGATAAATAAAACAAGAAACAAAAAATGAAAAAAAAGAGGAGTATAATTAAAGGCAATTTATCCTTTATAGTACAATTGGTCTTGAATAATTTTTTTAATTTTCGGTACAGTCTAGTCTTGAAAGTGCCGGGACCAATTCCAGACTGGACCATCACTACCGTGAAAAATTTACGAACTGTACACACGAAAACCTACGAAAGAAACCAAAAATAATCTCTGCATAGCGAGGGAGCTCGCGAACTCTTCCCAACACATCCAAGACACGCAGAACAACACTTCAAAAAAAAAAAAAAAAAAAAGAAAACAACTAAAAAAATATTTAAAAAATCCAAGTAGTAGGCGTATTGCGAGAACACGTTTCCGAATGGGTTTGCAGATCCCCCTTTATCAACAGCCGGAGAGGCACTACGAGCGTCGGGCGACACCGCCCCAACCAGACCGAACCAGCAAGGTGTGCCTGCCTAGTAACCCCGAAACCAAGGCCAAATGCCCTTTCTTGATTCAAGCGTTCGTTAACTTAAAACTTAATGTTTCTACGTATAAATATAAATACATATATACATATATATATATATACGTTAGATCATTACTAATATTATCTACTTATATATATACATATATATATAGTAAATTTTTGTTACGGTTACTGATTATCGTTACGATGTTTATTATGGCCGTTTTTTTACGATTGATTGATTATTCGTTGTCGTTTGGTTTGGAAGTTCCTATATATTATCATAGAGAGAACGTGCATAGTCTTGCCGTGTGATCTTCATTTTTTATTTTTCTTTTTTTTCATTTGTTCTGTTCAGTCTCAGTATCGAAGGATACTGTTTTGATACACCATACACCACGCCTTAATGATACATACGTACATACATATACAGAGTTATACACAAGCATATATATATATACAGAGTTTTAGATCCCGATTTTCTAAAAGAAAGCGAAGCCGATCAAGAGCTTTCTTACGCAGCGTGGCTGTATCGTGATCGATTTCTTATTTATTTTTATCCTTTAGTTTCTGTTTTTTTCATTTATCTTGTACATGTATATTTCGTTTCTTGGTTTGTTTCCTTGTCTTTTTAGTTTCGTTTCTTAGAGATCGATGTTGTTGCACGATGACATAGAGGTGTGAGATGACGAATGAAATATTATAGAGGATAGAGAAATTTCGTTCTGTTCGTTTCTGTGTCTGTGTCTTGCATCGTGACAGATTACTTGACATGCGCCCGATCTTTCATAGTACATACGAATTTAATTAAACCGTCGAGAGCGAAGTGTCTCGTTCTGTGGATCGTTCGAAAACGTGGTAGAAAGCGTCGAGAGGCAAACTTGAGAGAATCTCCGAGTCAGAGATATCAACCTTAGACATTGAAGAAGCCTTTATTCCCGTTTCAATTTTCGTGAAACAAGCTCTTGATCCGGCTAGCATATAGTCCCGTAGTCCCGACAATACTAAGTGTCACATGGATCATGTAGAATCCCAAATTGACAGTCGAATTAAATTTTAAAAACAACGAACACGAATCCAGACACAAAGTATCCATGTTACACTGACTAGCTCGATCCTTATGAAAGTTCTTAGGAACGATTTGGTATGACATGTTGTCATGTATATTTTTTTCTGCCGAATTTTGTTGGAAAAATCCCTTCAACCGTTAGGTACTAACATGCGTTTCGTTTTTAATATATAGTCATTGAGTCGTGTCGAATACTGGGCATCTCAACAAGCAATTTCAATGTTTCTCGATACAATCTCGATGATATTGGTTCTTCATTTTGGATCGTCATCGTGTCTCTGTGTTCCAATTGCATAACTTTTCAAACTGAAGTGACTATATAACGAGGTGCGCATGTATATCGACCATGTGGATCGATAGTCGTTAATGTTTGTTTCATATGGAGAACGATTTCTGCATATAGAGAGAAAGTGAAACAGAAAACGAGAGTATGCATGTAATTGTTTCTATTTCGTGATGTATCATGAAACTAACGATGGTGATAGCTGAACCAAGCACGCAGTAGACACGATGATAATTAAGAATCAAGAATTCTCTTCGACTTTAAAAAAACGAAAATTTTTTTCTTCTATAACGAACGAGTTACGTATGAAAAGCTAAGGAAAAAGAAAAAAGAAAGGACGATGGAATGAAAAGAAAAGAAAAGAAAAGAGAAAGATCCATTCCCGAACAAAAGACTCAGGAAATACTGTCTGAGGTATTCGACACGACACGCTATCCATATGGCTGCTCTACAGACGAGAAAGTTGGTTGGATTGACCGTAGGTCTGCCTGTGAGTGTTAGGTGTATATTAACCCTATTTGCCCGACATTTTTTTGGCGATGTGCCCGTATTCAGTGTGCTCCTACGTTTTATTCTTCCATTCAGCCCTATATATCATCCCTATGTCATCCCAAGAACCACTCGATCTACCCCATTTGGTACGGAGACGAATTTTTCTCTGATCCAGTTGCGTCTCGTTCCCACATTTGCGTTTTGCTTGCTGTTCTATGTCGTTTAAATGCCTGATTTTTTCAGAGTTTAGACGTTTCTAAACGTATTTTGTTCTCCTTGATTCCTTCGTCGACCACTTTCGTCTCCCTTGTCGCGTTGTTTCAGTTTCATTGGCATTTTTGTTCGCTGTTGTCTCCGCCTGTTCAAGTAGGAAAAGGCAACGATAGACAGACGCGTCGACGAATCAATGTTTCCATCATAGATTAGTAGAAATTTTACTCCGATCGTTATATCATACTTCTTTTAGTCTGGACGAAGAAGCAGCATGCGGGTGTACTCGACGATCGATCTCCTCGGCTGTGGTCTGTATATTTGAACGAACAGTTGCACCCTGATACTCGAAACAGTTGTCCCGACCTATCTGTTGTTTTTCTCGCTTGGCAAAGTGTATTTATCGATGTATCGTTCGTTTGTTCTTTATTTCCATGGTTGCTCCTCCCGTTGTTTTACGAAGTTCTGCCTGTTTCGTGAGAATGCAGTAAGTAGATGACAGAGATCGTTCGTTGTTCAACCGAACACGATAGAATAGCTCCGATTCTCGTCTTTTGTTGCGCGTATCGTCGCGTCGACCTCGTCTTCGCGAAAAAGAACCAGAAGAAACAATCTTGAAGAGTCTCGTTTTCAACACTGAAGACTCGAATCTTACAAATCCACAGAAGGATACGAGAAGACATCTATTCGCATTTATAAGCAAACGAAAAATTTTACTTTAAAAGATATTTGAGAATATGTTTTAATTTATTATTCAAGAATATTTAACTAATTTCCTGTGTTAAATAAATTCAAATTCGAGAAAATCTTGATTTACATCCAAATTTTTCGACGACCACGCGTTAGTGTCAGTTTAAATTCAATTTCCAAGTGGTAACCAGCAACGTGGTACGCCGGTTTTCCAGCTACTCGAAAACTCTGATCGAAATTGGATCTTAGAGAACGATTAATCATAGCTGTCGCAGAGGAGTGATAAATTGCGAGAGATTCGCGCAAGTCTGTTTTTGTTCGTTGATTTCCATTCCGTCGAGACACAACCAGACGGAGGAACACGATGACCGTTGTTTCTGTAATTTTCTGCACCCTTTCGAACGAGGGTTTTAATCCGTCCGCTCAGCCACTGCGGTTAATAGGGGCGAAGAAACGAGACCAGATCTCATCGGACTCTAATAAATCATTCGATCGGTATCGTTCTTTGTTCCTGTGTTTCTTTCATTTAATCGTATTCTGTGATGGTTCTATTTTATTGCTATTATTTTCTACGCCTTCCTTCTGTGCCCAGATCGCTCGATGTTTTTTGTTTGTCATAGTGTTACTCGTGGAATATCATCAACAGTCACTTTGGTAATACAAATGGAGGCACAAAGAAAGTTATGAACTGTACGTACAAGGAAATAAATCTGTACAGAGTCTAACTGGTTGTGAAACGATATTTCTTAATTTATACGCTGGTAACTGATCTTCGTTTATTATGCACAAATGTCTGGCAATGAGACGCGGGATTCGACCGAATTATTTTATGGATCGAGTAATAGAAAAATCCAGAAATTTGTGCTAATAAAAAATTTGAACAGATGTCAACCAATTCTGTTCGACACCTTTCAATTATTGCGATGAATCTTATTGTCCTTCTACCTTTTACTTGATCCTTTCGCTCCTTTTAACAAGAGATACCAATATTCGTACACTTTTTTATTTTCTCAAGCAAAATTCAGCAAACATATTGCCTTGTGTTGAAACGTCTTTGAACTTTATCGATGAAAAAAATGTACGATCGATAATACCATCGAGGAAAAAAAACCGAAAATCGTCAGAGTTCCTCGCTTCGTCACGAGAGCTCCTCATTGATTGAAGTAACTCTCCAATTTTGTACAACGTTGCTACTAACCTGCTAAACGAAGGCAAAAGAAGTAAAAAAAGAAATAACAATCGATCTCTCGAGCCTTTTATTACGAGCTTTGACAAGAAACTGCGGCTTCACGCTTGGCGCGACTGCTGCAACGAAAGCTTTGATATTAACGAATGGCTTCTTGATTCTTACTTCTCTTTAATTCACGAACTCATTAACTCTCTCTCTCTTCTTATTAATTATTATATATTTATTCCTATTCTTATTATTACCATTCTTATTATTATTATTTCCATTACTATTAATTACTATTATTATGTGCTGTTTACGGTCAATTTGTGCATCATTTATTCTCCACGTCGTAATTTTGATCCACACTTCTGCGCCAATCCATCATCGCGTCTTGCACTCCAAGTTTGATATGATACCACCGATCACAAGAAACAAAAAATGGGAAGAAAAAATATAGTATATAAGAAAAGAACACATATAGACGAACGAACGAACGAATGAACACGAAACACCCATGTTTTAACTACAACACGATTTTTTATTTATCTTCTTTCCCTTTTCTAATCGACGATATCGTACGTCTACGTACAACTACACAGTGTTCGAGAAGAGGATGGACGATCGGAAACATATTCACCCCTCAATCGATCGATTGATTTATTCATTCACGAATGGACACAAATACTTTTCGACGATGATTCGTACACGCAACGAACGACCAACTAATAATGAGAAAACCTGTCGTTGATATACTGGCGTACTTAAGTTTACACGATTAAGCGTAGTCCTACTATGAATAAACTTGGAGAAAATGAAATGATTCTCGTGGATCGGTCGATCCCGTGTATCGATCACGATCTATGCTGACAAGTGCATAGATACGCACGAATCATAATTGAAATAAGCGAATGACGAGTGGATCTCGATGTTACATTTTTTAGGAACAGCGTCGTTCTACTTGTGTCTTCCACCTTCCTCCTTTTCTCGACGGAAAGCGTTTCTTTCACGGAATACGTTTTGCTCGACGAGAGAACAAAAAGAAAGAACGAAACGAACGAAACCGACAGTGTGCAAAGGAAAAAGAGAAAGGCAAGAAGAAAAGAAGGAAAAGGAAAAGAAAGGAAAGGAAAAAAAGAAAGAAATGAAACGGAAAAAAAGAAAGAAAGAAAGAAGAAAGAACAAGGAACTCGAATACCTAAACCGATCTTACTCCTTCTATTTTCTGTTCCCTCTCTTTTTCTCTTTTTCCCCTCACTATCTTATCTATTTCTATATTTTCTGTCTTTCTCTACCTCTTTATTACGAATCTTCTTGATAACCTGGCCCTTTTCTTACTATACGTCTTGCTATGTCCCGCTTTCTTTTGTTTCTAGATATTGCAGAACCTACAAAAAAAACGCACTGAGCGGAGGGGGCGCCTAAGTTCTGACAATATGAGTAAAAAGAAGTCCGGTTTCAGCAAAAGCGACCTTATTTTTAAGGTAACCCGCCCTAACGAATGCGCGAGCTCGCGTCCGCTCGAGGTTCGCGATCGTGTTCGTCGAACCCGCCTCGAGACCACCTTGGGTCCCGTTTTCACGAGACTCGAGCGAACCACGCCGACTCTGTCCGCCCTGTGTTCTTCTCGCAAAACCGAAACGCCAAGAAATAAAGGACTTTCTAGCGAAGAATATCCTTAAATAGATATATTACGATAAATATCTCGTTTCGTAAATATTTGATGAAACAGGGAATCGGATGAGTTCACAAACAGTACATATAGCCAGTTCCTACGAAAATGAACTGGATAATTCACGGTTGATTTGTCAGACGAATAAGTAAACGGAATGAGAGAGCATGAACAGAGGAGAAAAAGGAGAGTCAGCAGTGTGTCGTTCGATCGATGTCTCGCGAAGAACAGGAAGAGCGATCACGAGGAGGCTGGACGCAGGAGCTGTACGCTGATTGGCTCGTTGGTTTATTACAAACATTCGCTTCTACTATCCGCCGCATTATACATTACATATTACCCGCAACAATAGGCTATGCTTCTTATACATTCACCATCGGCACCCGCCTAGCGATGAGAAAGTACCAAAGTGTATTTTTATTCCTGCAAATATATATATATATAGATACATACTACTATATATGTATATATACTTTGGAGAAATTTCATCGATCAAACCCAAGTTGTAAAAAACAAAAAAGTGATATAGAAGAAATATATATATAGATAACGAGAAAAATATGTTTAAAAAACGCCCTATTCTCGAGGCAGTTAGAGCTGATTTTCTCTCTGACTCGTTTTCGAGACGATCCATCATTTCGTTGTCGAAGTTGGTGAGCTATTCGTTCCCATGCGCGAAATCAACGAAAAGAGAAACAATAGAAAAAAAATGAAATAGGAATCGTAAATAAAATACTCGACCATCGTAAAGAAGCAAACGTCTCCACGTCTAGATGCAATCGTCTACTCGTGGATCCCTCCTCTCTCTTTCTCTCGACCATCTCTTTGTCTCATCTACTTGATTTTTGTCGTGTTTTAATATATATATTTCCTTCTACTTGTCCGCTTTTCCATCCTTCGCGATTTTTTACAGAGAAAAAAGAAACCGAAAGTATTTGTCTTATTTCTTTCCGCCTGGATAGAAATACTTTATCTTTCTCTATTTCTCTCTGCTCTCGCGATCTCCTCCCTATCCAGTAAACAACCCAATCGTCACACGGCATGTGTGTTCCATTAGGACTTTCTCAACGCTTTCCAGACGACCCTCTAGTTCCATGGATCGATTGATCCGACGAGCCGGAAGAACAGATGGCCGCACTCTTTGCTACGATACCAAAAGCCACTGTCCACGCACTGTCTCTTGAAACGCTTTTTTTATCGCTAGACGGTGTGCACGATCCTTTGGAAACGAGCGCACGTTGATTGGGCGTCCCTTCTCTGTCGCTTTGTTGCAAATCGCACACTGTTGTCCGCTGTTAGCGATGGGCGGTCGACTCTCTGCCCTGGGTTTTCGCGAGACTCTCCCTTGCTCGAATTGCTTTCGATGTTTTCGGGGACGTTGGGGATCCGGGGGATATGGTGAAAATCTCTAAACGGGGTCACGAAAAATTCCGAAGAGCTTTAAGGAACCGTAAGACTTTCGTTTACTATGGAATATTTCACTCTTTTTATGTTAGGTTTAAAACTGATCGAAATATTATTTAACGATATCTCTTCAAAAATCTTGCAAAGTTAGCAAAAACGTAACTGTGGTAACTGGTTATAGTTACAGAGTTCAACGAATTTGGAGAAAACGTAGATGACAAAGAAAGTAGTGGTAGCAGTAGAAGGTAGAAGGAAAGATGGTCATCCTTTGCTTGGAGTAAACTAACGTTGTATTTAAGTGTACCGAATTCATGTTGTTGTATCTTCATCATGTAATTAGCACTTTCTTTTCAGATGTATTGAAACGTGTGGTTAATAATTAAGTAACATTAACACAAATATTCAAATATAAGTGTTTAAAGAAAAATTTAAAAATTAATATTTCTCTTTGTGAATGTAAATAGCACTCGAACTGAGAATTAATTAAAAATTGTTTCAGCAGTGATTAATAAATCAATAACATTGGAACGAATATTCTTTGCAACTGTATTACAATTAGAAAATTGATATTTGTCTTAATGAATCTAAATAACGCTCAAACTGAGAACTAATTAAACATTCTTTCAGTAAATCGCATTTTATCATAATGATCAACAAACTAGATACTGTTAAGAGAAATATTCTTTGTAACTTTATAATAATCAACTAAGAAACTTGATATTTGTCTTAATGAATCCAAACAGTACGCAGACGGAGAACTAATTAAGAATTCTTTCAGTAAATCACGTTGTACTGTGAACTAATCAGTTTTGTACTTTCTGTAAGTATGTTTCTATTCTAAGTTAAATATCTCACAAATGAAAACTAGAAAAATCAGAAATTATCTCTTTCGTATCTATAAGTATCTCTTCGTAAGACAAACCATATTAAGCGGTGTTTAATTTGTAATTTGAAATTAAAAGCTATTCTAAGAACACGGCTAACGTCTTTGAAGGCTTTTGTCTAGGCTTTTCATAGACTAGAAGCGTTCGAAGCGATTCGACACTCGCAATTACGCGTTCAATAGCGATTCGAGAACGTGTCCAGCCAATCGTCACAGCTAATCGACTTGAGAATCTACCCCCGGAGAGAATCACCCACCCCCGGGTGTCCCCCGCCTCCCAGCATTTATACGAGGCGCATCGCTGCTCTTTTTTTCTAGATGACTAACGAAAACGGAAATGAAACAAACCAGAAAAAGGAAAGGGGATAACAATTAGGGCGCATTGTATGAGAGTAGAGAGCTCGCTACCCCTGCCGCTGCTCTGCGAACCGACCTTCACCATTTTTCGCCTCCTCTCTCTGTTTTCCACACAGCCCCTTCAACCTCTGTTGCTTCTCAGCCAAGAAAAAAGAATACATGTGCACCCCTTTGTGATACTGGCTGGCTATCTGTTTTGTGGCTGCAAGCAGGCGCAAAGAAATAGAAAAAATCATAGTGAAAAGAACATATAGAAAAATTAAAAAAACAATATAGAAAAAATGCAGAAAAATAAAGAAACGGTAGCGAGAGGAAGAGGTGGCTTGCTTCTCGTTGCTTAGAGCCTGGCTTCTTTGCCGCTTCATGATTATTTGACTTGGCAGCTGGCGTTTCTTTTACGTTCTCTGTCTCTCGCTTTGTTCCTGTCTATCTCCTTCTGTCTATCAATTTTTCGTTTTGTTTCATTTCTTCCTTTTTGCTTTTCCGTTTCGCGCATCTTTTTTCTTTCTTTTTTCTTTTGTTTTGATCCGTCAGTTTATCAAGTCCCTTTATTCTTTCCCCCTTTTTCTTCTTTTTGGCTTTTTGTTTCAATCGGTTCTGCTTTTGTCATTTTGTCTCCCTCGAATTTTTGGTTTCGTTCTTTCGTTCTTACCGGTGTGTCCATCGCGATTTAGCCGTCTGAACGTCCTGGAGAACGTTCATCCCCGATTGATGATCGGTCGTCCTCCTCAATTACCCCATCGTCTCAGTGCCTCAGTTTTATTTTTGTTCCCTCGTTCGTTTGTTCGACCCCTGTCCCTCGATTCTTTTTCCATTTTTTCTTTCTCCTCGTTCTTTCTTTCAGTTTGTTCAGTTGTCGTTGCGTTGTTTCTTTTTTGTGTCATTCCTTGGTTTCTGTGTACTTTAAATTTTGTTGATTAGTAACGCTGTTGCCACACCTGTACGCGGCGCGCGCGCGACCACGAGCACGCCACTTCCAACGTGATCGAGGTGCGCCCTGTGTCAAACACGCGCACGCGTCACGTACTTGTACAATATACAATAACCGCCATATCGTTACTTGTACTTTTGACCATTGATGACCATTTAGCTGTTCATTTATTACCGTGAAGAGTTGTGTTACGACAAACGCTTTCGTCTTTTTTAAATGGACTTGTGACTGTCTCTTGTAGAACAGAAGGTTGGATGTTCAGTTTTAATTCAATGTATATGTATATGTATATCGTTTCTTTGTTCGTTTGTGTCTCGTTATCTTTTTCCTTTTTTTTCTTTTGTTTTCTGAATGATTCAAACCATGCGTATGCATATCCACTATGCGCGCGCTCTCATGCGTGAATAGTATATACGTGTATATAACTTTACGCGCATTATTATACACACGTGTGTATACCTCACGTTGTGTAACGCAACAAAATGCAACGAATAAACTAAAGAAAAATAAAAAAGAAGAAAAAGAAAAAAAACGACAAATCGCAATATTCTCTGGTCGTGTGCCGTTGTTTATCCACGTGTCCACGTCCACGTGTCTCTATGTCGTGTGTAGCGCGCGCGCGCGCGTGTGCGCGTATGTGTACCGCATGAACTATATATGATGTTTGTTAGTTTGTTCCTTTGTTTCGTTTGTTTTAATGCCAGGTAATGTATTGAAACTAGTTGTGGTCTAGCAGTAAGTTTTTTCATCGCCCTGTTTTTTTTTTACCCGTACTTTGTCCAGTAGGCGCAGAGAACAATACACTGTGACTTATCACAGCCATCATGTATAACATATGACGATAATGATAACGACACGCGCCGTTTCCATTCTACCAGCCGTTAGTTAGCCGGATTCTGTACGCTTCTATGTCGAAATCGAATGACGATTTCTGAATTCCTTCGGAGTTCGGGGATTACAACGAAGCATTACGGAACATTACGCACGTCACGATGGTATACACGCGTTGTACCGTTGCTTCTTGCCGTATCGAACAATCAGACGGACGACAAGCGAAACCGAAGTTTCGGCATTCCTTTCATCAACCAAACGTTGTCGGACACGATTCCCATCGCCATTCGATTTCGTGTTCGGTGATACATGCACCGTGATTGCCCGATATTCAGACAACCGCGGTTTTGATTTAATGGAGGTATTCGTTGCTGTTCTGTCATCTCGTTATTGAGATCTATGTATGCATTGACACACGCTATCTGTGAACGGTTGTCTCACAACGAAATTATTCTATGACCATCCCAAGGAAAACGTAGTTTTATGGTTTCTGTATTAAATTGTATTACAGTGTTTTAATGGTTTGGCATTGATAAAAGATTTTGAATTAGTCAGTTCTGTTTGTTTATTATAAGGAAGTTTTGTTACGTACATTACTACAATATGTATTATGGTTCGTAGAAAGAAATATTCATTTTTATCGATTATAAAAGCGTAGATCCTATTAAAAAGGTTACATATTAAAATGTAGCACTGCTTCATTCACGTGACATTACAAGTATTTTGAACAGAAAAATAAGTATTTTTAGTATATAGGTATTAAATTAGTGAAATACCATATTATCTTTTTTATGTAATATCGTGAATGATTTGAATTGAAAGATATAAATTGTATTATCTCGAAAACAAAAACAATTATAACGCTGTAAATTAATCTAATGTAGAAAAATATAAATGTAAGTAAATGATACCGTTTTCTAAAGGAGAAAGTTTACAATGTGGTAAATTAATTGTTACAGACACATTCTTTTCACTGTAAATTCACTATAATAATGACAAGTATAAGTTTTCGTTACGAATTAATGCTGATAAACAGTAATGATGCTGACAATGGTATGGATACTATTTTCATAAAAGAAAAATTTATGAATTATACATTTGTCGAAGCATGATGCTTGTGCACTTGACCACTTGTTTTCCAAGTGGTGTAATATCCCTTGCAAAAAGAGATTGATTACGTAGTATTACATCTTCTTTGAACAATATTGATCAAGTCGAATACATAACACTTCCAACGGAACTCAATCGATCACGTAGTACTACGTTTCTTGCATAGCAGAACCTGTTACGTAATTCAACATTCCTTGTAAATTGACATTGATCGTGTAGTACTATAGTCTTGAATAACACGAGGTGAATCATTGTCTACGCAATATCGTTCATGGCTATGTATCTAAGAAACGTAATTATTAATCAAACAATCATAAATTGATAATGAACCATAAATAAATCAGAAATTTCTCGACAAGAAATAATTTATCAATCACGTAATACGTGAGCTTTTTTGTAATCCCACCATAACACTACGTTATCCAATCATGCCAAATCAACTGTGAACAACTAAACACGTAATTCTCCGTTAATGCCTAATAAAGTACTTTAAATTGTTAAATCACGTTGTATCGCGTTGTTTCGCAATTTTAATTGCAGCGTTCTATGTTATTCTCAAACACCAATAAAAAATCATACGACTCTGTAGTCGTGGACATTGTAACTTTATACATAACCTACAAAATGAAAAGATAAGATAGTATAACTTGTTTCCTTCGTATCTATTCAAGTATTTCTGGAAACTAATACGTTTTATCACAGGAAAATTATTGTTGCTCGATGTATCACTACATATAAGAACATAACTTATTTCAATAATAGTAACAATAATTTTCATAAACGATTATATACGATACACATGTAACACTACCGAACGTGTTAATTGGCTATGAAACAAAGACATCAATCACAAAACCACGCGATATTACAGTAAAATAACATACATTTATACTACAATAAAATCTCTACACAATTGCGAGTAATGCTATTTAACCATTACCCAACAACGAGACAAAGAGCACAATAACGTTATCTACATCCTTTCTTATCAGACAAAACCAAAATACCAAAAATAATCAGTGTCGCCATCTTCTACGAAGGAAGTGCGAAGCTTACTGCCAAGTCTCCCTACCGTTTAACTTCCTGTATCTCGAGTTTCTCGCTTAATTCTCCCTATTGCAGTATTCTCGATTACCACAGATAGTGTGTCTCGATGCGATCTTCACTGTTACCAGGCGAAGATCGCCGCAAGTTTCGGAAAGGGGCCCGGAATTAGAGCAACAATAAGAGGACGATAACGTCGAAGGTTCTTGGCTGAATATCGGGCCGTTGCTGGTCTCTAAATTGGAAAAGTTGTGTCGAGATTGGTCGTGGATTACGGGGTCAGAAATGATCGTTCTCCCCGCGATCGGGCTTCCTTTGGCACGCGCGCACGCGCGCGCTTCCGCCACAAGGAGAAACGGAAACACGCGAGCGCGCGCGTTACGTGTGCTGTACATATACACGATACGCACATCATCGAATCCCTGAAACCGATCCTTAGATTTTAGACCCTGGATCGATTTGGAGGCCGCGGAGAGCACTCTCGATGGGATTTTAGAGAGCCAAATTAATTGCCAACTAGATTTCTAAAAATGCTCTTTTTTACTCTTTTTTTCTATTGCTAGTTTTTTCCTTGTTTCTTCTTTTTTTTTAGTTCGATTCCAGGTCACTGGATTGCGGGGAAAGATCAAACGAATTTTTTGAAGAACGATAAGTGCTCGTTTGTACAGCAGAACTTGGTTTATCTGTTTACTGATGAAATTTGTGCCACTTCGTAAAAATCTTGACGGTGCAGTAGTACTCGTCCGGGTTAATTGGTTTAACGTTTTCTATGTAGCTCCATGGGTACACTTTTTTAAGCTTTGGTGATGATTCGATAAAATTTTTAAGAACTTGTTAGACTGATCGATGGTCGGTTGTTAATTACTCTGGCGATGAAATATTTAAATAGAAAATTGAATTTGCAGTAGCAATAGGTTAATTGTTAGAGAAATTTCATTGTGACATTGTAATATAAATCAAGGTTTTTTAATCCTTAGCATATTAAAGTGATATTATCGAAGTTCTATGACAAAAGAGATTCAATGATCCTATGCTTTCTTGTATCGTTATGCTAATTCGTATTATCGAAGCTTCGTCATAACTATAGCCGCATTGAAGTTGATCAAAATATTAGTCGAACTTATGAATATTATTAAATAGAAATGTTTATTTTGGCTATCGCGTTCACATACTTAGTGTGTGATAAATAAATTACGTTATAAATAAATTTACGATTTTAAATATCGTAGCTTCAATTAAATTTGAAAGTCTTTCTGTCTGTGTTTACAAGAACATTCTTTATATGTCGTATAATCTAAAGATGAAAAAATTTGATAGATAGCTTTAACGAAAAAAGATTTAACAATTACAAATGACAATTTTCTTGCATATTAACTTTTAAAAATCAATTAAGTAGCATCACACGTAAATTCCGTTATCGTAACTTCCATTATTTCTGATTTCAAATTAAATTAAATTGTACAGCTGTAGTTAAAGATATGTAAATTTTCAGATATTTTCGAGCGATAGTGCAAGTTCGATTATCACGATTATCGTTTTATTCGCGAGCCAATATATAATAACGGTGTTCGATGACGTAAAGACGTACATAGTTCCTAAGAAATATTTAATAACTCACTCGCTCTTATTTATTCTGACGCAAATACGCAATCGTTTTACTGTTAGTTACTAAACAAAACAAAAAGAAGAAAACTAACAAACGACAGCATTTCTCTTGGAGTTTTTTATGCAAACGTCATTTCAGGTGTTATTTTGTCTATACTTACTTACTGCTATTTATGAATGAAACATAGGTATAGAAAAATCATGTACAATATATTTGCCAAAAGTATTAATAGGTTATTAATAAGTAAAAATTAAGAAAATATGTATTGAGATCCATAAGTAAGTCCACGCCTTTGTATGCTAAGGATTACGTTCTACGAACAAAAATTTTAGAAAGCTTATGAAACGTGACGATGAAATATTTTTATATAGTTTTGAACGTAAAATTTCTTTATACAAACGAAGATTTATCGAATTTGCAATGGTATTTCCTTCTTGAAAAATCGTGTTTTACAAACAGTAAGCAACGATTTGCTTATTTATTTCAACATAAAAACGATGTTCTTTTATCGTATTTTTCAAAACATTTTGGATTTACAATGGTATTTTACAAAAACTAAGCTTCGCGGAAAAAATCAACTGCAGTTTGCTTACGCACGGCTTCGTAAAAACGAAGTTTTATAGTATTTCTCGAAAAATTTCAGTTTTGCAGAGTACATCTGCTCTTTACAAAATCGTGTTTCGAAAAAATGAACAAACATTTATTTGTTTATACGTGTCTGCATAAAAACGAAGCTTTATCGTGATTTCTAAAAAAAATTTCAGATTCACGGTGGCATTTCCACTACGCGAGACCTCGTTTCACGAGCGAAAATAGACGACGGTTTGCTTGTTTGTCGCAAACCGCTCGTAAATAGGGCGAAATACGTGTCGATTCTTTAATAATGCCAATCGTGTAGTCGTAAATAATTCTTGACGCATTCCGCGAGGAAGTAAAAACGCGTCGAGCGTGACTTCGTTCGTGTTTTTGAAATTCAAATCGCACCCGTCGAAGATTCAGAGCGGTCGAATTGCATGAATAATTCGATAAACGTTACACTCGCGTCCAAATTTCGACGTGGCGCGTGTTCCTAAAGGAAAAAACGAACTCTCCCCGCAATAATTCAACGTGATTTATTTCGTTTTCTTCGCTGCTAATGAATCTTTGATCAGCTCGTTAACCGATGTATCAGTAAATTTTTTATTGAAACATTGCATCAACCGTTCGACCAATTGATTTCGCGATCATAAAACAAACACAGATCCGCGGTGACGCGTAAATGAAAATCGCGAAACAGTTCGATATCCATTTTGAAGTTTAAAGAACAAAAGTTATTGATGGAGTTTATTGGGAATCGATTGACAGAGTTTATCTGAGCATTTTTGATATTGGATAAACTTCTTTTTTAATTCGAAAGATAGTTTTAGTTAAACACAGGTAAACGATGTGTCATTACAGGCGAGAATTACCTGTAGAATTTTGTTTCGATTATTACTGTGATTTTTCAAAAGCGTAGCCAATTTTTCCCCGGAACTCCCAGTTAAAAAATTACGTATTAAATACTATGTTTTTACTTTATTGATACTGTTCATAATTATTCGCATGTTCGTATTTGTTAAAAAAATTGAGATATACTGTAATATTTTATAAAAATACTGATATTGTTACAATATATTGAGTAATATAAATTGACAAACGAGAGTGTGACTTCTATAATAATGAATAAATATTTGTCACTATATTTCGTACAATTGGCTTTACAATAAGGACGTGCCATAATATACGATAAGCCTTCATGTTAAAATTTCATATTGGGCCACGAAAATAGAACTATTTTGCCAAAATAATGAATTAAATAATTCAATTGACTCCAAAATTAGGACAAATTATAGTAATTATATGATACTGATAAAATATTGGGACATGGAAATGGTAATACTGCTCCCATAACAGTGAATAAATAATTATCATTATATTTGTCGTTATTCAATTATCTCCAAAATTAGAACAAGCATATAACAATCAAGTCATAGTTGATAAAATTTTACAAAATGATATATGAGAAATATGATATATTAATATATGAAGTGCCACTCATAAAACTCAGATTTGTCATAAAATACCGTAATAAAATATATTTACTATCAAGTACAAAAATTATATTAAATGGAAGCAAAAAATGTTACTCATTTTCAATAATTATGGACAGCTTTCCTTCCTCTTTATATATTTTATAATATCAAAATATTATTCAATATTTAATAAAATTAAAATATCGTTTAATAAAAACAAAAGTTATACAGTAATTTTATTTAATGGGTCAGCTCTCTTCCCTTCGGAATGGTTTCCGCCGTCTCCAGCTTTTTTCATAGTGTGGACTTGGATTCCCATATCGTGCTTATGGCGCACTGTTCAGCCGAAAAGTTTGCAGTTCACAGTTGATCGAGCACGATCGATCGTCGATTTGAAATCATTATCGAACGCCAGAACTTGTCCTGAACATGTCTGGCCCATAAGCCAGGTCTGAGAATCTTAGCCTAACAGTGCAAATGACTGATACATACATATATATATATATATACACATATGTTGTATACAATATATATGTATATATATATTTTTTTCCTTTTTGTTTCATCTGTTAGAGCATTCGTAGAGTAATCATTATTATAAACGTTCTTTAGGTTACATTGACTTGTTCTTTTGTGTGCCACGTGATGCGTATTTTCTAATGTAGCATGCTTTTTGAACTGAAAATTGAAACCCGAAAGTATGAACAGCGAAAACTACTTAGGAGAGGAAAAACACTGAAATCGTTCGCGTTCAGACTCGAAATTTTGTCTCACTCCTTAGATCACGAATTAAAAAATCCTTTCCATCCTAAACATGAAAAAAGATGAAAATATCTTAATTACTTGAGCTACGTTTTTCCTACGCGTAGAAATATAAAATTTTTATAAATTAAGGGGAGAGAAATCCATGAAAATTTCTATAGATTAAGATAAACTAAACATTGAAAAATTGTTATAGATATAAAATGTTTCTACGAGTTATGTCGTGGCTGATAATTATATAGGCATATCGGCATAAGGAATAATTAATAATAATGGCATTATGTCGAAGAAAAGGATGACTGTTTCGGTTCTGAACGTCGAAACGTTAGGTAGTTTACTTGGCCCTTGACTCAGACGTTTGGATAAATATTTGGACTATGATAGTTTTTTTTTTGACAATGTATTCAGTGAATTAATATTTGACGCGTTTTTGTGCAACACTCGCTTATTTGCTGTACACTACGCAACCGGAGCTTTGGATAACGAGAGAAGTTTTTAACTGAAGTGTGAACAACATCCTGGCGCCCGAAGCTGGCACGGGAATAAACCTTTGTCGTTGTTGTTGGCAGTTCCTGAATATGGCGTCGGTGTTCATGCGGATTTTTAACCTGATTTGCATGATGCTCCTAATCGGTCACTGGAGTGGCTGCCTACAATTCCTGGTCCCAATGCTCCAAGGGTTTCCTAGTAACTCGTGGGTCGCCATCAATGAATTACAAGTAAGTAATGTGACGAGCTCGACAAAATTCGAGATCCTCGCTCGTTTGAAATCTAACCGAGTTACCAGCTTCTTTATTCCAATTAGATTTCATGGTACTAGCTTGTGACATATGTGTACTCGTCCCGTTTTCTCCTTTTATGTAATATGTATAAAATAAAATTCTGACGAATTTGATAAGATTGGATGTTGAACACTGCGAAGAAGATCAAATCTGGAGAACCACTGTCATCTTTCTTAAAATATAATTCAGATTGAAGAAGTATTTAGTAAGAAAATTTCTGAGGAAAACAGAAATAATGGAAAATAAACTTTTCTTCTTCTCCTCGCAGTTTCTTTCTTTCACATTAATGGCTTATTTCGTGAAAAGTTTGAAAGCGGAATGAAAGATTCTAAAAAACAAGAGGCGTACCTTAACCCCCTCCTTTTGCAGTTCTTTCGTCTGCTAATGGCTTTTACTTTTATAATAGGCCTATTCTATTGTTATCCTCGAATTTAGAATGCCTTGACTAAAAACTAAGAAGGAAAATAACAATCTCTTAACCTATTTTCCTCAAAGAAGAAAATAATAACAATATATATACATATAATACTATCACTAATAGTTGTAAAAAATATGACGTCCAAAGATAATCATAATATTTTTTGTACCAGAACGAAAAGTAGAGAAAGCTGATGTTTTTACGACAGGTCACTGTCGTAATATTTTACTATCGTCTTCTTTCAGGACTCATTTTGGCTGGAACAATACTCATGGGCCCTTTTCAAAGCCATGTCGCACATGCTCTGCATAGGATACGGAAGGTTTCCACCGCAATCCTTGACCGACATGTGGCTCACTATGCTCAGTATGATCAGCGGTGCTACCTGTTATGCACTTTTCCTTGGACACGCGACGAATCTCATTCAGTCACTCGATTCCTCCAGGAGACAATACCGCGAGAAGGTATTTAATATTCGACGAGCAAGCCGCGAATCATTGAAGAAAATCCTTGCACTTTCACCCTTCTGATTCTCGTTACTGTCAGTGTCAAATTCTCTAGAGTTCATGATCGGAATATTGCTAGTAGTGTCTTTCGTGTAACGTATAACGAAGAATATTTTACTTTCAGTCTGACAACACTATGAAATCGTAAACAATACTTGAATTAAAATAATATATCACAGAATACTGGATAATACGAAAAAACGAATTTATATTATTGTTCTATCTATTTTTTCTATTCTATCAAAATTCTAGGAATGTCGTGTTCAAATGTCAGAATGTCCAAAACCACCAGCCAACATCGACATTTATAATAATTTTTATCGATGCCAGTTTTAATTAACTAAAAACCATCGAGCACAGAAACTACCTCTTTAGTACAAATTCGATTAAGAATCTTCCTAAATGAAATTAATTAACGTTCAAAGCGCAGAATAAGATGTTTAAGGATAGAAATTAACGACTGTACTCGAACCAGGTTAAACAAGTAGAGGAATACATGGCCTATCGAAAGTTACCACGAGAAATGAGACAGAGGATCACGGAATATTTCGAGCATCGTTACCAGGGCAAATTCTTCGACGAGGAACTGATCCTCGGAGAGCTGTCGGAGAAATTAAGAGAAGTACGAGCCTCAGAACGAGAGACTATGGTCTACTAATTGCCCGATTTCAACAAATCCTAACGTGTTCTCGTTTCGTTCTAGGACGTGATCAACTACAACTGCAGATCGTTAGTCGCGTCCGTGCCATTCTTTGCCAACGCCGATTCCAACTTTGTCTCGGATGTCGTTACCAAATTGAGATACGAAGTCTTCCAGCCGGGTAAGTATCAATTACTTGACTGAATTGTTAGAATTAAAAATAATCTTTATATTAGCAAGTAGAAAAATTTCTTGAACTATCGAGGGAATTTGAAATGGTATCATCGTTACAACGAATTAATTTCTAAATTTATAATTTAGTAAAATACCGATTTGATAAAAATATTCTATGAAAGTTATTTGTCAGATTTGTCTTTTAAATTATTATTAAACTAACTTCTCGAACAATCCAATAGTCAAACTACGTTATTTAAGAAACACAGCGATGAGAATCAATTCTTCAAATCTAAACTTCAATCTACTATTCCTCGCAAGAAACAACTTCCTTACATAAACTTTTGACTAACGTAACTCTGAAAAAGTTCAAACATAAATGATTTTTCTTACTGCACACACATATATACACATACATACAACCACGAAAGTAAAAGAAAAACGACCAATTCTCCGTATAACTTGAAACCTTGCCTAACATTAAAATCTTGCGTTCCCCTCGAACAAAAGTCAACGTTCGAGCAACAGACACGTTGCAACAACAAATTTGAGGGAGATCTCTTAATAACAGCGAAGCGACAAAATTTTACAGGTGATATCATCATCAAGGAAGGTACGATCGGCTCTAAAATGTACTTCATACAAGAAGGCATAGTCGATATCGTGATGGCGAACGGCGAGGTCGCGACTTCGCTGTCAGATGGCTCGTACTTTGGCGAGATCTGTCTACTGACGAACGCGAGGAGGGTAGCCTCGGTCCGTGCCGAGACCTACTGCAATCTCTTCAGCCTCTCGGTGGATCATTTTAACGCCGTGCTGGACCAGTATCCATTAATGCGCAGAACGATGGAAAGCGTTGCCGCCGAGAGGTATAAGCTTTGGTTAGGTTTGTTCTATCGAGTTGGTGTGCTAATAGATGTCAATCATCACTCCCACTTCCATGTTGATTTTGTTGAACATTGTGTACTGTCCGATAAAGCGAGTTCTATCAGTCATTCTTATTGTTATTATCTTAATTTTATTATTAATTTAATTTTTTTTATTATTTTTACTATTATTATGATTATTATTATTATTATTATTATTATTGCTATCTAAAAACATTTCATAATCGCTTATCTCTTCAACACATCTTTGTTCTTCTTCTTCTTCTTCTTATTATTATTATTGCTATTATTATGATTATTATTACTCTGATATAATTTCTTTCGTATTTGTTTGTGCTGGTTTTCAACTCGATACGCTTGTTTTGCATACACTTTACACACACAAAAAGGAAAATAATAAAAAATCTTATTTGGCTGGACGTTCTTTTTTGCGATTGAAGAATCTCTCTTATTGAACGTGACAGTGCAGAATTTTGTTTTCTTGGGGAGAAAGTATTACAACAAAAAGCGCACTAACTTGCGATCGAGGGACGAGTATCCGTTAGATACTCGTCCCCAATCAATCGAGAGGGTTTTTTGAGAATTTTTTTCAACTTCGTTTTTTTCCTTTGTGAATATTCTCTCTCGACACGTGATTCCCCGTTCGACAAGCGATCGTGTTTGTAGAAATGACACGAGAGTCGAACGGGGTTTCATCCGTTCGAAAAGAAAGAAGAAAGCTTGGAACACCGCGACAAAATATCTTCACACTCTCGACACATTCACTATACATAGTAATGTTGTATTCATAATTTTGCAAACATTCTTTATAAATCAGTTCTGGATTTCTCGGTTTTGCCGCATCTCCGCAGAGTCACATACTTCTCTTTGGTTCTAGATAGGAATTTTATGATTTATTGATCAAAGTAATTGATGCACTTTTATCGATAACAGTATTGCAGTAGCGTTTCTTGTCGTTTTTATGCACCAGTATTGTTTCTCTTATTGAATCTGTTTTGGTTACATTGCTATAGCTTATCTATCAAGTTTATGGTTCACTTTGAGTTTAAATAGCTGAGCGTTTTAATCCCTCATTATAAACTCCAATGAATTATAATTGTAATAAAGAGTATAAACTCAAACAAAAATCAAGATTTAAAATTTACGGTATGTGAGTGTCAATGAATTATCCTATAAACTAACCATAAATCAGTCATTTATTTCAAGAAGAGTTATTTAAAAATAAAAAAAAAATTATTTTATGGGAGACTAAACTATTTCCAACACATCAGTCGTATATTTTTATCTATTTTCCTATTCCATTTAGAAGACAAAAGATTTAATCAAAATACTATTTGGAAACTGAAAATCCTAATAAATCTCGATAACTGTGATAATAATATCGTAATCATAAACAGTTCTAACATTTATATAAAAACACCATTTCTCTTCTTCAAATTCCCAAATTCTTTGTCCATTTTTGAGGGATTAAATCGATGAAATTATAAACACACGCAAAAATGTGATTCTGCGGGGCGCATTTCAAAGCTACTGACTTTCTTTTACCCAGTCTTGTACCTCGCATTATAAAACCTTTAGCGGTGCAAGTGGTATTAGAAACGAATAATAAAAATGTTTGTTGCAAGTCGCGGTGGGATAATAACGTTCGATTTTTTAGGGAATTACCTGTACTGCTAAACGGTTTGTAAGTCGATCGATGTGAATAATCGTTGGTTGTGTTCTGTGCAACATTCCCTACGCTTAATTGTGCTCTCTCTATAGGTTGAACAAAATCGGCAAGAATCCGAATCTGGTGGCCCACCGCGAGGAGGATCTTGGAAGCGAGTCGAAGACGATAAATGCCGTGGTGAACGCGCTCGCTGAGCAAGCTGCGCATGCTAGCGCCAGTGAAGAATCGGTAAATATTTTTCAAAATTGCTACTAGCCATAATTGATAAATTTTTTGAAGATTTTATATGACCATTAAGTCCATTCGCAATTTCTTAAAAAGGCGCGCTAGGTATCTTAAGGTTACGTCAACTATTGTCAGTTTTATATAAAATCTATTCAATCTATCAATCAAAAAGTGACTTGTTTGCCCCATTTCGTTATAAAATATCATTTATAGAAAAAAAGTTCAGACACATATGACTTTATAGTTTTTAAACAATTTCTATAATATTACAGAGCCGTAAATTTTAAGGCTCGGCGCGCAGAGTATGATGAAACGACTATTTCTTTTTTTTTTCTAATAGCTAGATGAAAAATTATGAAATTCATTTGTTCCAAATTCCAGGTACACAGCATGGAACTGAGGACTCTTCCCGCTTGTCTGTTGCCCAGACCAAAGTCTGAGAATAATTTCGCGAGTCAGGAGCTCTCCCGAGAGGGACGACGGATCTTCCACAAGAGCGACACTTTCCACAAGGATTCGTATCAATGACGACACTCGTTATACTAGCATACAGAGAGATACTAACGGCTCCATGAGCGACAGTGGCGTTGTACACTGTCGATCGGATCGTTGGCAGCCGTTTTAAGCCTAGATCCTGGACGCTACACTAGAAGCAATCTATACATAGATATACGCTATGCCAGTAGTCTTCTAGCGATCGGTTTCTAGCGCCTTCTTATATTAACCTGACGGCACGTTCCAGTCCAGGATCTATGCGTAAAATCGCGCGGACCAAGAGAATGCCGACGTTCTCCAGCGATGGCACGGCACAACACACAAAATAAAACCATCGTTTAGACGTAACGCTATTATTTTCCCCGTCTGCGAGACGTTCAACCTCAACAGCAATAAACGAAGCAACCGACAAAAAGAAGAAGAACAGAAAACTTGTGGAGGGTTAGCTACGATCGTTGTCCTTCATTGTCACGAAACGATCGCACGAGGATAGAGAAACGATCGAGAAATATTTTCAACGGAGGACCTTGTGCTCGACGAAGGAAAAAGAAGAGGATCGATAAAAAGATGGACTGCTGCGCCATCGATCGGAGAACACGGAGCCGTTAATTCCTGCCGCGAGTCTTCTTCATCGACGCAGGCGTCGCAACCATAAAGCGAACAGAAATTGATGCGACGACTGGATGAAGACCTCAACGACGACGAAGAGCAGGCCTAGAAATTTATAGAGCGTATGTAGAGCCCATCGTGGACTAGGTAGAAAAATCCTAAACGACAGTGTTAAACGATGCGTAAATTTCTCTGTGATTTTGCAAAAGCCGTACGTTTCGCACTTTTAGGAAAAAAATGATGAAACACAGGGGCGAGAGGGGGGGGGGTATGAAAACAAGAAAGAGAATAACCTATACACGAACGATTAGGATTCAGTTTTTGGTTCTTTTCTAAGACAACTAACTAACGTATTGAAGAGGACGGGAGAGAAACTCGTGAAACGAGGGGTATTCCAGTTATAAGTTTGTTAACGTGTTTTAACTTTAGCTTCGTATCGTTGGATAGTCCCGTACGAGTGATCGAATGAATAGTAAGATGACGAGAAGAAGGAGGAAGCAACTTGTAATATAAGAGCTGGCAATCGTAAGGGAATTTGAACGAAGATAAAGAAAAAGGAAGATCGAAGAGGATATTTATCGCGGCTAATCTGTCTTAATTTTTGAGATCGAAAGAGCACGCCTGCGATTCAGAACTCGCTTCTATGCTATTTTATTTTCAAAATGGAAAATCTTAATGATAAATAGAAAATACATCTCGTATCAATTCGGGGCAGTGGACAAATTGCCGATATCGAATCACAATCAACAGATCTATTCAATTAAAAATCGGGGTTTCGGATGACCGTGCTGAGACGCGAACAGAAGGGAAAGGATCCAGCGCCACGGGAATCGAGATGGATGAATGTATGAGAATTTTTCAGGGTTACAATTTTGAGGACAAACGGGGTATCGAGTGAAGAAATTTAAGTCGTTCTACAAAAGAGAGAAAATTAATATTATAAAACAAATCTAAATCGAAGGCCCAAAGATCGTGTTAACTTGTTGAGTGTTCTTTGGGCTGCCACGGCTAATATAAAAAAAATGTAACACAAACGTCAATGAATGAGAGATAAAATTAAGTAAGTGGAACGCGAGAGAGAGCGAACGAGAGAGCGAGAGATAAGTATCTTTTTATTCGGGTGAAAGACACGCGATGTATTATAAGAAGCGAACAAAACAAAGCAAAACAAAACAAAAGAAACAAACAAAATAGAAGAAAGAAAGGAAGGTATAAATATTATGTAATAAATTATTATTATTGTTACCGGTTATCATTGCAATGATTATTACATCCACTACCGCATAAATGAAAATAAAAAAACACTAAGCAGAATAAATGACAAAAAAATAAACTAAGAAGTAAAAGATGAGAAAACAGATTACACACATATTATATATATATATACATACATATATACATATACATAAATATACATATAAAGTATGCATAGTGGTCAATACAGTGCTGCAAGATATTAACGATGTAACGTTTTAAACTGTAAAACGCGAGGAAGAATGACACACCGACAGACACCGAATATACATTTACGGACAGTCTCGGACACAATGACGATCCTTGAGAATAAAATAATGTTGCTTCTCTGATATTGATTTCACGATTCGGCAGAACATTTTTCAAACGATAAGGAAAAAACAGAATATAAAATAGAATTAAGAATTTAATACACGATCGAATTGTATTATTTTTGTAGCTGTTGGCGCGTACGTTTTTCGTTGGCGCGGTGTTATTCTTTGCGTATTTGAAAGTTTAACGCAACTGTTGAATTTGTCTGATATTAGCGTTATTCGTAGCGGAGAAGAGAACCCTCAATTCTGAGAGAATATTTCCCGGGTCAGTGGCTTCTGAACTTGGATTTTATTATCGGCACATCTCCCTTTTAATTCTTAAGATGTATAAAACACGTCAGTTCTCGATTCTAACTCTACATCGTAAATTGTGAAATGATGTTACAGTTTTGAAATATGTTACGTTTCAAAATTTTATTCAGTGGATTTCTGTCATTTGATTATTACATTAAAGAAGACACAAAGTAAAAGTGAGATTACAGCAATAAAAGAGACGCAGAAACCACTGTACCACGTATTAGCTCAACTGAACGTAGAATCGCATCTGTTCGCAAATGATACTCTTCTTTAAACAATTAAACGAACGCTCTAAGAGTCTAATTTACAAAATAGCAACGTTACTTGTTATTTTGAAGTATTATATATAAATAATATGTATACACACGCTGGATCACATATTGACGTATACAATTATTACACCGACGAACACACACACACACACACAACGGCGAATGAAAAAGAAAAAACGAAACGTGCCATTCGTTTCCTAGTTGAATGTGTACACCTTCGTGCATATGTGAATGATATGCATACATGTACATATATACATATATAAATATATAAATATCCACGTAAGAGTGTAGGAATATTATATACATGCGTTTCATACATAATACATATACATATGTAAACATATACACCTACACACGTATGAGGAAAACAGAAGTACCTATTTTTCATGTAAGAGAGAGATAGTTTTCTGTCATTATTTTACATCCCCTCACGTCATCCTGAATAATATTATATTATATATATAAATAACGATAAAAAAAAGAATAACTAACTACGATAATGATTATTATTATTATATATAAATATTGTAATAGCGATGAAAGAGAACGGTTTGCGTACCGTGGGTCGAAAACAAAAAGCATCCCAAAAATGGTAGAATACTCGTAGACCGCATGACCGACGTTTTTATAGAAATCAACTCTATACACACAAAAACCGGTCTAGGACTAATCTGCCAGCAAGGTTCGGGCCTAAGGTGTACGCGTAACTAATTATACAAACAAATATGAAAGAGAGAAATTAAAGAGAGAATGAGTGTGAGAGTGCGAAAGAATAGAATTATTGTTACTAATTGAGAAAAAAGGCGAGCGAGAACGAAGTAGAAGATGAACGATTTATTATTATTACGATTATTATTATGATTACGATTACGATTATTATTACGGTTATTATCACGATTATAATTATTCTTGTTATTATCATTCGTAGAACGAAAACGTGGCAGAGAAGGAACGGAAGGAAAGAAGTTGTATTCTTTGCTATCCCTGCTGAAAAAAAGCAAAAAAATCGATAGATAACTATTTATCCGCTGTCTGCTAATGAAACGGTCAAAGCGCGATAGAAAAGAGGAGGGAAAAAGAGAGAAATATTATTATACCGTGTAAAAAGGCATAAAATAAAATAAGATACGTTATGTGTTGTAAAAATCGTTCTATGTACAACATGTACATACAGACAGCCGCGAAAAGAGCATAGACTTCCAGAAAAAGAAAAGACAAGGGCGAATGTTATACGAAGAAATATTAAAGCGAACAGAGAAGCAGGCGAAGAAGGATAACAAATATAATATTAGGATTAAATATCGAGCAAATGCGAACAAATACAGTGTTAAAAAAAAAAAAAAAAAAAAATAAATAGCTCGTGCGGCTATTCGAGATGCACGTTATTTGCTAAGTGACAAGAGTGAGACACGTAATTAAGCGAATTAACAAAACAACAAAAACAAACAGAAAAAAATAAAAAAAAGTAACATACAAAAGGCAAAGTTAGTTTTTGTATCGATATCGAGAGAATAGGTTTCGCAAGGTAGCAGAGAAACGGAAGACGATCAGGGGCCCGGAAATCGGAAATGATAACATAAAATCAGCGCATGTAACATGGTTTACATGGCGAAATCGAAGAAACGACAGATGGAGTTCGATTTAAAAGAAAAGAGGACAAAGAGAAAGAAATAAAAGAGAGTCATCGAAGAACTTTCAGTTTTCTCGTCAGATCGATGATGAATGATGAATTGCGAGATCGTCGTTCGCGGTTGAGAAACGATACGGAATAATAATACACGATGCCAGAACTGTCCTAGAGCCAGAGTATAAAAAAGTATACAACATAAAAAGACTGTAGCGCCATGAAATATGTGTATCTCGGATCTTAACATATCAGACGTCTCGTTTCGAGCGACTACGAGATCGTTCGCGGCGAGATTTTTCGCTGGACAGCTTGCTGATTATCCGCGTTTCCAAGTGAAGCACACTTTGGACGAGTCTGGTGATGGGCTAAGAATCTTTTTCAAACGTGTTTGAAACTGTTAATTAACGTATGAAAGTTATAGTAACGCGAATGCGGTGATCCATTGTGCAAGGGTAATGGAAAAGTATTCAACGGAATTTTCTTATATGAGATTTTGTTTTTTCTAAAAGATTGTTTTAAATTTGATCGATGAATTATTATAGATCTTTTTCTATCAATATTTTATGCATTAACTTGTTAAGAATCGAGCAATGAGATGAAAACTGAAATGCGTTAACAATGTAAGTTATATATCATTTTGATATGTTACAGAAAAAATTACAAAATCGTTTTGCCAAGTTTGTCAAGTTGCAAATAATGCACTAGAGTAATAGATAACAAATATTTTCCTCATTTGACAAGAAATCATAGTACTATAAATAGCTCAATTTTCTGAAATTTCATAAAGTTGTAGGATCTAAATGGAAAAAAAAATATTAAAAAAATGCTTAAAGCTGTTCTTCATAACCACAAGTTAAAAAACATAATTCAATAATGTAAATTGAAGTATTGCAAATGAAATATTGTGTTAACGTAACGTTGATCTTTAATGAATTAACATAAAACTTATAAACAAACTTCTTTTTATTTTTTATTTTTGAATTGTTATTCTTAAGGAAAATGTATTCCTAAGGTTTATTTAAATATTGTGAATCGGATAAAAAACGAAGTCTTGTATAAAAAGAGCATATTTAACGTTTTCTATTTATTTTTGCACAAAAACTTATCATGTTACCAATATCTAACAATCCATGAAGTCTTGAAACGTAAAGATCTTTCAGATAGAAGCTTCACCAACTTATAAAAGACATTACTATAACTTTTTACTCGCATAGGAATTACCATAGACGTTTCTATTACTTCTAAAACTCTCAAACAATTGTCAAAGATCTTTACTCTTCAAGACTTCCTAACTCCAATCTTATACCTCAAAACATAAGATCTAAAACGAAATCTCAATCTTCTTAACGCATAAAATATCCAATTATTAATATAATTTTAAATTTCCTAAAATATCTATCCACTCGAAATGTTAGATCTGTGGAAGTCTAAATTTCCAAAATTTCACAGAAACCTACGGAGACCTGATACGAAGAATGAACAACCCATCACCAGACGTTTCAAAGCTTCCTACCCTCAAGACCAGCCTACCTTCCAAATCTCGCAATTCACCTTACTATTGTTCTCGAAAAAACAAAAAGAAAAACCAAAAAAAAAAAAAAGGAAGAAATTCCGTTTTCGACGTCATTGGCTTGCGAGTTCAACGAGCCTACCGAGAGCCATCGAATCGAGAGAGCGTAGTCGAACTGAACCTTAGCGATGACACAGTGTAGACAGACAGACACACACACCTAGCTAAAACTAAAACACTTCCGTTTCCGGTTTCAAGGATCGAACGCAATTATTTAAGGAAAAGAAACAAACAAAAAAAAAATTACAAAGAAAAAAGATAAAAAAATTATAATGATCGATAATGAAACATGCGACTGTCCAATGCCAAGTAGAATGCTAAGCTTCGTTAGACAGTACACTGGCAAGCGTTTCTCGGTGATCTCTACAAGGTGACATGCAAGACTGGCTCTTTAAATCGCTGGTGTCTCGTAGATTCCGTATAGGTAGATGTTCATATTCAATGATTTTGTTTAAGTAATCACATTTTATATACACACGCGCATAAGTGATTGAAACAACGAAGTCGAAGATATTAAAGTTCGTAATCGCAGATCAATCGACATGTTGATCGCCTTGTAGATCTCGTTAGAGATGACTCTGATAGATTAGCCACTGTGTCTTATCATGTTCCTCTTTTTCTCAATCTTTTCACTTGTTTAGAAAGTTTATACCCTTTTATGGTGTAATAAAACGATGAATATTGAAGAAACGACCTAATCTTTTCATACGGAATAATAAATAATAATAGGAATTTACAGTACACAGAAATTTGTTAGAAGAAAGAAGATAAATAGGTTGAATGCAGCAATTTTCGAAGTGGAATTTATACAATTGAATTTGGATCAAGAAATATAATATACTAAAATTTGTTTGAAAAAAGAGAAGAAGTATAGATTAAATAATTTTCAAAACAGAATTTATGCAATCGAATTTTAATTACATTCATCATATAATAATGGTTGTTAAATATATCAACTTAATTTCAGTTTATAGCAGTAATGAAAGTTTAATAATTAATGGCGTGAAAAATATTGACATATTTTATAAACGAAACGACAAAATCTACCAGTGTCCAAAGTTCCAATTAAATCGTCCGATGCTTCTGCACTTTCCTTGATAATACTATTTATAACAGGATTGTATGCAAAAGAAAGATGAAGCAGTTTTATCGTGTGTAAGAAAACTAGTTTTTATCGAAGACTTAGGTTCAGTGGTTTAAATTGTACTATGTCGAACCTGAAGATTATACTAATTAGAAAAAATTAACAGTTCTGTAATGCCAGTTAAAAATAGATATTTCTTGCTTCTTCATTTTATGCATCGTATGTTGTAATAAGTTTCGGTGATGACAGAAAAAATTATAACAATCCAATAGTTTTTGTAAAAATTATCTCGATACATATGGTTTTCTTAATCTCGAAGCAATTAAAGATTAAAAAATAGTCCCTTTTCCACATTCTGAATTACAGTAGAGTTCTAATACTTTCAAGACATTTAATTATCAAATATGCCGGATCGTTGACTTATGTCTATATAATGTGAGAAATATGATAAAAATAATTTGAACAAAAGAAAATAAGAAAGTTCCAACTTTTTACAATTATCTTTATCTTTCTTAAAATATGCTAATGGATTAGTTCCGACAAAAATAACATAAATTGGTCTAGGCTTAATAGTAATTTAATTTAGTACACTTACGTCTATATAATACGATGAAAACGAAAAAAAATGATGTCTAAAACAGCTATAAAAAAATTTATAATACAGATAATGGAAAATGTTAATCTTTTTGCAGTAATCTTTGTCCTATCTTTTTGAGAAATATGTTAATAAATTAGTAAGATTTTTCCTACGAAGATAGGGCCAAAACCTAACAATAAAAATCTTGAATAATTATAACACCCTTACTTGACCGAATGTTAAACTATCATGAACGTAAAAACAACATTAGAACTCCACTATATTTATATTTATCATATCAGATGCAAAAACGTCTAATTTTTGCCATGTACATACATATAATAAAATTCTAATATTTGTTTATTCCTTCTCCAATTATTTATTTACGACTAATAGGTATCAAGTCAGGAAATTTGTGCAATCTTCGTATTACACCATGAAAAGGTCTAATTCATAGAAATTCCGATAGGAATTGATTTGAACATAGTGATCATCGTTAAATCGATCCAGCGGTGTGCCACCGTGTAGAAATCATTTTAGTCGCTCGAGAAACCTGCGTATAGTAGCGCCTTGTAAAGAAACAAACAAACAGATATATAAACAGTAAAAAAAGAATAAAAAAGAACACGAGAGAAAGAATGGATGCGCGACGGGCGACTGAAAACGAGCGAAAGAGGATCGTGCACGTGAGCGAAATTGAGAAAATGCGAGAGCGAGAGAGAAACAAATATAAAACATTACCCTAGCGTCAATTTTCTACGAAAAGAGTTTTCTACAAAATTCACACCATAAGCGTGCATCTGGTCGCATCGCGCTTATCGTATGAATCTATGTATGTATGCTACACGCAAGCGCTGGTACGAATCTCTTGACGTTTTTCTAATTAGAACATCGTTCGCTAAGTTTGTTACACAAAGAAAAAGAAAAATAAATAAATAACGTTTTCGCGGAATGATCGATCGTGAACATCGATATCGGTTTGTTCGATGTAAAAACCGACGAGAACGTGAAACTAAAAGAGAGAGAAAAAGAGAGAGAGGAAGCGAACGAAAGAGCGAGAGAGCAAGAGAGAGAGAGAGAGAGAGAAAAAGAGAGAGAAAGAGTGCAGCCCCATAAAAAAAGCAAGCATAGTAGCGGATATAAAAATTAAGAGCTCATATAGGTGCTTGTTCGAGACGCACTAAATAATTGTAAAAGCGAATAATATGGAATCAGATAAAAAAAAAGAAAAAAAATGAAGATGAAGCAATTACGAACTATCGTTCAATTATTGAGTTCCGTATCGGTGTTTAACTTTTCGCACTCGACCATCTTCATTCGTATCCTTCATCCTCTGAATTTTCACTTTACAAACGAACACAAGGAATCTATAAGTAGCAATTAATAATTACTTCTCTATGTACGAACGTTCGAAATCGAGTTTCCACTAATAGAAAATATGAAACTACCTAATATATGAATATTTGAATCGAGTGCGCAAAGAATTAAAAATCGATCGAGATATTCCTATCGCTCCGGGAAGGATATAGAATTCTAATCGTTTGAAAATGAGAAGTAGAGAGATTATTATAAAAACGTGTTCGAGCAAAAGCGACGTTTGCGATTAATAAGAGTTAACATGTATATTTTCGTTCCATTGTAATTCCGTCGTCCGATGAAGCCCAATGGTGTAGTATCGTTGTAGATAAATTAATGCCAAAAATGAATTTTTGCGACTTGATCTGGATTATATGTTCTAGACCTGTCGATTTCAGTTCCGTCAAGCCTCGTTTAGATTAGACAAATGAACTATATTCGAGTAATTTATAATCCCTTTACCACTGAGAAATATCCTTTTATCGCGTTGACTGCCACAATAATTACAAATATCTGGTTTCTTGTGGTCGGGACTGCCTTATTTTTCAATAGGATAGCGACAAGCTATATAATTATATGTTTAAGCGTTAATGAATGAATTTTTCCCCTAAAAAACATATTTTTTCACTGTTCTTTGCTGAAAAGCGCCATATGATTCACACGGCCCATATAGCTGGAATTTTTCACGGCATACAACATGTTAAGTTTCTATATTTGTTCTCGTTAGTAAAATCATTATTAACGTGAACTTATTGTTTTATTTGAATTTAAATACTCTTTCAAGTTTCTACGTTTGTTCTCAGTAGCTAACGATAATACACTTCGCTCTTATTTAGCTACGTTCAAGTAGTTATTTTATTAATATTTATTATTTTAATTGATTTGAAATATCCTTTTAGGTTTTTTCGTAAACCTAAGATTAAAGAGGATCTCTTAACCATCCCTTGATTTGAAACAAATAACAGTGATTAAGATGTTGGTTCTTCAAACTAAGTCGATTTTAGTATGTCATTTTAGGTATCTAGTTGAAGTCAGGTTGCTTGAACTCAAACGATTTCTAATTAAGTAACTTGACTTATTTGAGTTCAAGTAGCCTGATTAATCTGAACGAGACTTTAGAAACAGGTTGCCTGATCGGTATTTGCTGTATATAATAACTCTCTAGTCGCAAGATATCAATTTTCTTTGGTTTTGCAACCTTAGAAATAGTGAGGGAAAAGACATTAAGCAAATGTCTGGAATTCTCTTTTAAAACCACGACGTTAACAATGAACAAATTTTAATAACAGGAATACTCTGATAAAGAATCGCAAGTGAAATGTAACGTGTTGATAAGGTAACGTTGGTCCTGATAATAAGTGAACTTTAAACGAAATCATAGCTGGTGAGAAAAATCGATGGACTTTTACTCTAGGAAATATTTATAAAGTTCCATTGCAAATTAACCAGTTAATCCAACCTTTAGCGAGTTATTGCAAAACGATCGAAAAGTAATAACTGGAGAGTTCTCAGAGAGAAACCTCAGTTTGATTCTCAAAATTTCGTTCGAACCGCTACACCATTGTTCGCAAAAGTGATCCAACCACCTCCCCATGGAACGAATATAATTGTGTTTTGCGATTACGATGAAACAAAAAAAAAAAAGAATAAAAGATATACGTGTATTCACGTACATGTAAGTGTATATGCGCGCGTGCGTACGACAAAGATGAATTTCGTTTAGGCCAGCTCGTGGCTCGAGCAAGTAAAAATATGTTTAAAACTGACGAAACGAAGAAGGGGTTTAACGGAACTAGACAGGGTTAGGGTTTTGATCGAAATAATCCTACCATCCGCAATTTGATGTCTACACATAAACACGTACACTGATGAAAGTTTTCGTGTTCGTTATATCAGTAGAAACGAATGGAAAGAGAAAGGAAAGAGAAAAAAACGTGAAAAGGTGAACGATTTTCGTCACGACCACATCAATCATAATTATAAAACGTTTGGTCGAGAAATAAGATGAATTAAGAAATAATACTAATAATACGTATGAAGAGACTCTATCTCGAAGGAATAGGTACATCGTACTTCTTGAGACATATACACGTATACTTCTTCTTGTTTCCGGTTCTCTAGCCTGCGATTAAATATATTTTATTAAAGAATAAATAAGAGATAAAAACGTTGCAGATAATCGAATAACGAGCATAAAGTGTAATGATGCATGCAAAATATAGTAAAAAGAAAACAATTAGTGGCCACGGATTATATGGCGCAATTGAATTTAAAACGCGAAACGAGTTAAACTACCACAGCAGCAAAAGAACAAGAACAACTACTAAACTAAAGAAACAAGCAAAATAAAAAAGGAAAAAAAATAAAGAATATGAAGCAGATTAGTTCTTTTTCTAACGAGCGAATCGTTTTTTAAGTGACACGTAGCTGGCTAATTAGTGGTTACATAACTGGCCAATATACTTTTATAAACTGTACGGAAAATGGAAAAAAACAGAAACTATAAAGTATTCACGCGCGTTTAGACATCAGCACTTTTAAAATATACTTGCCATAACGAATGCCTTAGCAAACAAACAAAAAATTATAAAAAATAAAATATAAAACGTTAACTGTACATTGAGGTACGACGACGAGGAATGAATATATAAGTATAATAAGTATACATACGATGATCATATACATACATAAATACATACAGACAAACATAAAAGGATAAATACAAGAAATAAATTAATAAACGAGACAAAAGAGCCAATGCACACATCATTAGAGGAAAAGGAAGTAAGGTGAATATACGTACACAAATATACAATATATATCTTTACTTTCGAAAGCCTGTATTTGTATAAAATGTATTCGCGAACGTTGCTCCTTGTATATTTTATACATTTTACAGTTATCGTTTTAAAAGAAAAGAAATAAGCAGAGCAGAGTGGTTATAACGATTTAAATTAACGAAGTAAATGCAGAAAAACACATATACATGCATACATACATACACGGGAAAAAGGAAACAGTGTACATGAAACCTCTCAGAAGCGCACTAATATAAAAGAAAAAAAAGTATAAGAGATGATTGATGCAAAGTGAGAATATATTAAATGTATTTAGATTAAGATTGAATTATTAGGAAGGACGAGAGAAAAAAGAAATAACAGAAGAAAATTAAAATACGATCATTAATCGTGTACATAAACATCGTTGGCAATATTCGACTTCGCCCGTCCATTTAGTTTCTAGACCACAAGTCTCTACGAATTGTTCCTTTCGAGCCAGCATCGAATAGGTCAGAAACGATTGAAGATAATTTGCGCCTGTAATTCTTGTTAATCTATCGTTAAACACGTTGACATAATTTAGTCGAAGTGTTTTTCTTCTCGAACAGAGAATAATTATAATATTTTAAAATATATCATTGTTTATGTTTACGATATAGTTCCAAGTATTCCAAGTTTTCATTCATTTTCTTCTTCGTCGTTCATCCTCATCCATTATTATCATCATCGTTGTCGTTTATCATGTTCGTCTTTGTCTTTTTGCATTTTCTTTAACAACCTCCATTTCAATTTCACCACCATATCTCTTTGAAATGATCGAGTTTTGTACGTGTGGCGTTAAGCACGCGCGTGCGCGCACGTGGTTATAGCGATACAATAACATTCAATCAAAATAAATTTACGAATAAAATCTGACGACACCGTACAGAATATGTAATGCTAAATGATAACCATTGTCTTATGGTTTAGTCTATTGTTTACTTGTTTGTTTTATCACTTTGGAATCTTTTTTATCATCCTTTTGTTAGTTACTAATTTCTTTACTTTCTTATCCTTATTAATTTCTTCGTTGCAATGCAATTGCTTCATTGCAATTTATAAATAAATTTATTACCTGTTTCTTATGTTTTTACCTATTTCTAACTCATCTGTTTTCATTTCTTTTTTGATTCGAAAAAGAGGAAAGTATGTGAAGTATATTTACGTTAGCTTTAAATTTATATTAAAATATATAGTAATTAGTTATTCCTCCACTGTATGCCTTTCGAATAACCGAACTATTTAAGACTTATGTTTTTAATTGCTAACGAAGGGTATTATTCCTACTGAATAATTGTACAATATACGAACATCTTTACACGCATTTCAAGTACTCACATTCTGTACAAAAATTTATAACTACTAACTAATAAACAAATTTCGGCAATGAGTTAATTAAACTTATGGTTCATTTCATGTTTATTTCTTTCATGGAGTAATTAGCTGAATTTATACACAGGCATTTTTTTTTATCTGTATATAGTAGTATAGAAATTTAAAGTTCGACTATCAATTGGTATCGAGTCGTTCGAATCTTCGATATGATAATGTTAAATGAAAACAATGATGGTTCAAGCAGTTCCGAAGATGAAATATCAAAAGCTGCATTAAGAGAAGCAACGGATCACCAATTTCTGAAGGTCACCTATTTTTCTAACGAAAAATTTCAAAACTCAGATGTTTCTACGAAAACGTATGAACACAGTAAGTATCATAACCTCATTTTTGTTTCTATTTCATGTTTGTTTCTTATTATCACAGAAACTTGTAATAATTGGCAACAAATTTTTCTTTCTTCTTTTTAGATGATTCATTAGAAAATAATAATGTAAAAAACCCCGTGTCATTAAGAAAAGATTTGGAGGAGAAAAAGACATTTTCTAATTTTGGTGTGAGTCCGACATTCCAGAATTATGTTGCAAAAAAGCTGGACGAAATTATAGAGAAGTATGTAATTAATTTTACAATGAAGTATTCAACTCCAGATGAATTATTTACAATATAAATAGAATGTATATGTCTTTCATATATACCGAGAAAAATTTTCTTTCAGATCTATTAAAGTAAAGAAGAAAAACATAAACAGTATTATAATTGAAGAAAAAGAAAAAGACAACATTTATGGCATAAAGTTACTCAATTCTTCTGTAGAGTTTTTAACAACTGAAAAAGAAAGTGAAAAGCCTCAAATGAAAAGGAAAATTAAAGCGACTATAGATGAGGAAACAAATTTCTCAAAATGTAAAACAGTAGCCGTAGATCCTGAACGAATATTATCAAAAATAGACACTGAAGCTTGGACAAGTAAGAGGAAAGAACCTGAATTCAATTACAAGAAACTGAAAAATGGTACTCTAGTTGAAAAAACCTAGTCACAGGTTAGGTTTAATTTAACTTAAATTAATTTGTAATGTATATAAATAAATAATTTTATGTATGAATTTTATAATTTAAAAATATATTCTCTTTACTTCTTACTATATATATTTTATAACGTAATTGAACATTATCTTTATCACTATATCGTGTTACATACTTATACACAATACATCTAAACGCGTCATGCCGCCGCATAAACGTTTCACGCGTTCGAAATTTATGAATTAATGAATTGATATCAACATTAGTAGATTAAGTAATTAGAATTTTTAATAAATCTACAGAAAAATCATGGATATTCAAGGAACGTGCACCACAGATACAGATAATGTCTGCGAATTGTACGTATCATATTCTTAACCTCAAACTGTGTTTACAAGCAATACTTGACGGTATTTTCTTGCATAAATATCTTATAACATATAATCGATTTATGTAAACCTAAATCCAATCTATTTTATAAATTATTTTTGTCAATTCTTTTAGGGAATTCCTTCGTATTTATATAAAAATTTCTTTTAATATACAATAAATAATTGTTTTTGATCTTTATTAATTTAAAAGAATTAATACATAAAAAATATCTTCTTTTTAAAACTTTATTTGTTGATTTTTAGATGTAATACACGACCTCGTAAATATACTTGTCCACAATGTGAAATAAGATATTGCAGCTCTGATTGCTATAAGTCAGAAGCTCATTCAGAATGTTCAGAAAGTTTCTATAAGCAATGTGTAATAGATGAAATAAAGTCTCAAGGAAAAGATACAGAAGGTAGAAAGAAAATGCTAGAAATTCTCAAGAGGGTACACGAGGAAGATTTAAAAAATATAGAAGCATTGGAAAGTGATGATGAGATTGATAATGATGAATTAGAAGAACAGCTAGATTCAGATGATGAAGAAGATGTGAGCTAATATTGATATCCTTGAAAAATACAATTTTTCCTGTGTTTCATTTAAACTAATGTCTTTTTTAGATACCAGATTTAGAAAGTAGACTTAATAATATAAATTTAGATAATGCAGATGAAGTGTGGTCTGCATTAACAGATGATGAAAAGCAAGAATTTGAGGCTCTCGTAAAAAATGGTGATATAGAAAAACTTCTACCTCAATGGATTCCATGGTGGACCTATCATACTAAAAAAAAATTAGTTCAAGATATGGATCAAAAAGATGAGCAATCATTGCAACTCCCTCCTTTAGTAGATGTTCCAATATTTAATGCATTGCAAGTAATTTTCAGAATAAATATATGTATATACTTCATTAAATATAATCTGAATGCAGAAAACTTCAAATATTTTCTTAATTACAGAAAGCTTCCCCAAATGTTGAATTTAATGTGATAAATGTAATCTATGCATATGCATACATAGCAAACTATTATAATGGTGACTATTTAAACTGTCCGATAGAAGCTACAATTGTTTTTCTTGATCTTAGTGATAATATGAAACTCAATACAGTTTTTGAAAATCCAGAATCAGCAATCGCTTCCACTGTTCACAACATTATTAATGTAAGTATTATAACATTTAATATTTAAAATATTGCAAGTAATGTAAACATTAAAATATTTGCTTATTGTTTTCAGTGTAACTGGTTACCTCAAGATGAACAAACTTTATTAGTTTTCAAGGAAGCTGGGAATAAAATACTACAGGGACCCAACGAGAAGAATAAATATCTTTATATTGCTATTGCACTCTCAGAAATACATAGATTACTAATAATGACAATAGAAGAGATATCGAAAAATAAAAATAAAATTGGAGATAAAGAATTCATCAAAAAGTTTGCTCAACGATATAATGTAAATAGTATAGATTTATCGAAGAAACAACTTCGTTTACATTGCAAAAAGTTGGAATACTACATATCATGGACTAAAAATCGCCATATAAATACTTGTACATAAAAATATGGAACAGATATAAATTTAAGGATTTATAATCAATTATAAAATGTTCTTATATAAACATATATATTTTTTCCCCTATATTTTTGTCATTGCTACCATATTGGTTTTCATAATTTGAAATTGTTAAATTTTTAATAAATCCACTCACCCAATCCTCTTCTATCTCCTCTTCGTGAATATCTCCTAAATCCTTCCCAACGTACTTCTTCAATTTTTTACATTTAGCGTGACAACACAAGATTTGCAAACACAAAACTTAAAAATTTATTTATTCATTTACCGGCACGTCACTAATGCTAAAGACAAAAAATTCAAACTGTAATTTAGAGAAACAGAATCGAACAGAATATATCGACTTTTAGATTACTATCGATTTATGAGCAAATGATATACTATGTATAAAGTTGCGAATTTGTTTTAATATTTGGGGAGCGAATCTTAAATATAACGAATTTTTGAAGTTTTAACTTATGTCATTATAATTTATTCTTAATGTCACTATTATATGCTATTTACCTATAATATATACCACTTATCTTTTATTTAACAAAAAAATATCTATGTGATATTATGTAATCGTGTGTAATAAAAAGATGGTATTAAAGTAACAAATTTTACTTTGAAACTAACTAAAAATTGTTTCATTTACTATAAAGTTTAAATAAAATTAAGTAAAATAAAATAAACTCAAGTTCAAAAGTTTAAGAGATCTAAAGAATACAACATTTATTATTAATAACGAAAATTTATTTTTTTACATGAAAATCCGCAAGAAATTATTAATAAATCACATAAACATGTAATGTAAATACATATAATATATGTCGTTATATAAAACATCACATACATGTTCACTTTTTATTCAAGAGATCTAATTTCTTTCTTAATCTCTGTTTTGACAAAATTCCGTAATTAATTATTTAAATTGCTTTAAATTTCTAGAATTGCTTCTACCAAGTTAGTTATATTTTCTATCGATTACGTAAAAGAAATAAATTATTGATTGTTAAAATTCGACATTCATATGCAAATCTTTAGAAACAGGAACAATTTTAAACTTGCGCAAATTTAAATATCGAATCCAAGATCGATAGGTCGAATGTAGCGAAAGGCGGTCTGTCAGTGAGACAAGCAGACAAGCAGACGATATTTACAGGAATCATACGACAAGTAGACAGTGGGCAAAATGGTGGCAGACGAGAAATTATTTTTCTCGAAAGCCGTCCAACATTTAGCTAGATGTTTAGCAGCGATTAAACCTACACCATGGGAAAAGGTTCGTTAATTATTGTATATTATACATTGACATGATATTTATGTATCAATAAAAAACTTGACATTTAATTAGAATTAGGTTAATTTTAAGGACGTGTCAGCTGATATCCTGATAATGTGTCATCTAATGATATAATTCGAAGGACGATCTACTAGTCAACTCATGCATTAATGATACGTTTGCAGTTGATCATTAACGTCATTATGCTATTAAATAAGCGATTTCTGACATATGTTCCAGATATAATTCACTGTTTAAGGAATTGTTTCTGTAGACACAACTTTGCAAATAAAAGATAGCACAATATGTATATTTTAATTTATTAATAGATCTTCCTCTTTTATTTCGATTAATTTACTAAATTTGATTTTAGTTATTAATTTGTAAATCAATGTGTGACATAGAATATATAACTAAGAAAATATGACATTAACAATTGTACTAACTAAATATAAAACATTTTCATTAACTATGTATTATTTTGTATCAAATTTTTATGTAACTAATCTTTATATATCTGCATTTAATTTTAAATAAAGTAATGCTTTTTATTATAATGTATATTACACGAGTATTTATTATACCTTTCTTAGATTAATTATTGATTTTACTTTAAATTAAATTGTTTCAAATTGTAATGATAATTAAAAAACATCATCAGATATAATTAGTATTAAATAAAAGATTCAATTTGCAATGCTTGTGTCTATGAAATTCTGTTTCAAATGATACATTCAATAGTTATATTAATATTGTGAAAAATTAAATAAAATTTGTTTAACATAGGTTACACAGTTGTTCAAGTTATGCCCACAAGAATCTGCTCAGGGTATATACCGATTGGATCAAAGAGGACAAGATACAACTATTGCATTGGGAATATATTTTCTGGAATCTGGTTTACAACATCGGGATAAGATATTACCATATCTTTTGCGATTACTGCGTGGTCTTCCAAAAGCTGTATGGTTGGATGAGGTCAAATGTTTACCTAGTGAACGTATTCCTGTTGCTGAACGTTTTAGTTTTTGCTTAAACACATTACTCAGTGATGTTGCATCTAGATGTGAATCTGTACGCGAAGAAATTATTTCTACTCAAGTAGAAATATTAGCAGTTTTAACAAATCTTATTAGAGGATACAAAGATCAAAATGGGAATAGAGGAATGCAAGCAAAATGTAGGTATTTCTCTCTTATTATTAACTATATTTTATTTAATTTCCTATAATTACGATTTTACTTTTTTCCCTTTTTCAGTATCATTATGCAAATGCTTAGTTCCGGTATTAATTGGTTTAGCTCGATCTATGGGTCGCTTTGCTTATACTGATCCACCTCTTTTATGCCGAATTTTTCCGAGACCGGAACCACCTCTCTCAGTACCAAAAGTAGAAATGCGTTTAACATTGGATAAAAAGCAGCATAGCTTTTCGAACTTTCGACCAATTATTCCTCGATCATTAAGCGGTAACTTCAATCCTCATCCGGCTATAGATACTGCACCAAGTCTACTAATCGGGGATCACGAATATTCTTGCGCCAAACGACCATCGTTACAATCTTACTCATCGGTGCCCTATGATCCAGCCACATATTTTTTTAGTAGATATGGATCAAGTTTCAATCAGTTTCCTCAAATGAGATGCAATGAAAGTCCTGAAAGGAGAGCTGCCATGCAATTTAATGTGGTACATTTACAAAGTGTACTGGCTTTGGCAAAGAAATTGCTTACTAAAGAAATTTTAATGTTCCTTGATGAGGAAACTCAGCAAGTTAGTTTCATTATTTTATAATAAAGTTGCTATCAATTGCATTTAATCATTAATTTTTTATCTAGGTTTACAACTCTGGACAGGTGCAAATATTTCCTTATCGTACATTTAACGAGACAATGAATCTAGTAATGGTTGCTCTTTTACGGGAATTGTTACAAAATCAACGTGATTTGCCAATTCCTTTTACAAGAGACGTACAAGAGTTCGTGAAAGGTCTCTTTCTATCCGGTCAAACAGAATTGCAATCACGTCAACATGATGCAAGCGAACGCGAAGATATGGACACTAATTTTAGAACTGTAAATAGGTTTAAAGTAAACGTTATGGCTAATTCTGCGTGTGTCGATCTTCTTGTTTGGGCAATTGGTGATGAAACTGGTAAGTGACACTATAAATCTACGCTTGAATATAGTTTGAAAAATCACATGTATATAATTTTAGTAATGTTTTTGTTTTAATAAAATGATTTAAATTCAATTCTTGTGTGTTGGTAGGATTATCTATAGATCATTACGTTATTTTTCCAGTGAGAGACCAGTATGATTTGTCCGCGCTATTCGCAGATATCAGTTCAATGCTGATTGGCGAGGGTATTCGAATTTAGCTTATATTGCATTTCGATTGACTGTCCCATCTTTGATAACATTCAATACTTTTAACTAACGAGTTAAATACTTTCTACTCTGACAGTGCGTTAACGCGGTTCTCCCGTTACCTTCATTGGTCTAATTATTATACCACTAAACGTAATTTTCTTAGCTGATTCTAACTGTTTGTTCGACTGTTAATGCGAAAATGAGCAATAAATATTCATAGGCAAGATTATTATCATGGCAAATATATGTACTTCAATGCACTGCTGTTTTAAATCATTGTTATTGAGAAATTAATTTTCATACAGAACTCTTCGTTTTCTGGAAGAATTTCTTAGAATTAACAATATTTGCCCAACTTATGAATAATGCCGTGCATATCTCGGTAAACATTTATGGAATTAAATATTATTTACAGGTGCGGATAGTTTATGTGGTCGTTTAGTTGAAAAGATTAATTCTAATCATGGACCAAAACTGGTGCTAGCGCATATGCCTTTATTAATGGTATGCCTTGAAGGATTAGGAAAATTAGCGCAAAAGTTTCCTAATATAGCGAGTACATCTATATATTATCTTCGGGACTTTCTTGTTGTTCCATCTCCTATACTACTTAAATTACACCGTCAACAAAGTGAAAGAGGTAGCATACAATCATAAATAAATATTACATATGAAATTAATGAGAAAGTTATTCCTTTTAAGGGAAAGATATGCAAGATTCGAAACAAACTACTTCGTCAATACAAACAGCCTTTGAAAAACTACGCGACGCAGCTATTGGCAATCTTTGCATTGCTCTAGAAGCTGCTCATTCTGTAAATCCAGATTGTGTACCAGCATTAGTTGCCAGCGTCTCGAATAGATTATTTGCTGCTGACATATGTGACGGGTACTGCATATATTGTTCACTTTACATATATAAATCAGTTTCCTGAATTTACACCTTAGTTCTTACGATGTCTCAATTATTTATTTCAATACTTTTAGTGAATCCGATGACAGGTCGAATAGCGAATTAATTTCGAAAAACATAGTAATCATGTTGGGGCATGTTGCCGTTGCGTTGAAAGACACCCCAAAGACTATGCGTACAATATTCCCATTTTTTCAGCAATTATTTTGTCGCACTCCGAGTGATCTTGATTTTCTAATCGTGGATCAATTAGGATGTATGATCATTGCGAAATGCGAATCAAAGGTTCAGTTTAAGATCAATTAGTAATTATTAAGTAAATTGTTAGCTTCTTCACGTACAAATTACAGTATAATATAAATCGCATAAGAATATATTTTGTTTTCAGATTTACGAAGGCATAATGCAAATGTTTTCTATGTCATTGGGCTCAAGTACCGCAACTTATGCTTCGAACGATGATCGTAAACAATATTGTCACGTAGCTAAGGCAGTCACAAATGCTCTTGCAAATATAGCAGCAAATCTTCAAGGTGAATCAGAATTGGACGATTTGCTACTTCACTTGCTTGAACTTTTTGTTCAACTCGGACTAGAGGGTAAACGTGCCAGCGATAAGGCGTCAAATAACGTTTCAGTAACGGTAATTAAAACTGATGATTTGAATAATAATGTTATGAAAGCGAAACTTTACAAAATTTGATTTTAATTGTTATATCTTATATTAGAAAGCAGCAACTAGCGCAGGAAATTTAGGTGTGCTTATTCCTGTAATCGCTATATTAGTAAGGCGACTTCCGCCGATCAGGCATCCATACAAGAGACTCCTAAAACTTTTTAAAGACTTTTGGCTTTATTGTGTCGTAATGGGTTTCGCTGGTGATCAAGCATCGAGATTATGGCCTGCAGAATGGCACGAAGGTGTCAAGGAAATCGCTGTAAAATCACCGTACCTTATTTCGCAAACTAGTGCACGTCTTGAGATGAGAGAATTGCAGTATACTTCAGCTGTACGCAATGATAGCGTTTCTTTAAACGAATTGCAAGAATTGAGGAGTCAAGTATTAAAATTAAGTACTCGGTACATATTTTTTTTACTTTCTTGCAAATATATTTTTTAAAAACAGAAGTGTAAACATTGTCTTTTTTTCACAGAACTAATGATATATCGCAATATGTGACAAAATTGCAATTTGCACAGTGTACATATTTATTATCAGTTTATTGGTTAGAGACTTTGAGGGTGGCAAATAGTCCAGAACCTAGTTTACAACCAATAATGGAATATTTATGCGATACAGATTTGCAAAAAGATAAGAGCGGCATGTGGCAGTGTATATGTTGTGTTGCTGATTCCGTCTTTGTAAAATTCAAAGATGTTATGCAGCGTAAACCGAAAGACGAAAGGCGCGAGAAGGAACTTGAAAATCATGCTCAATTTCTTCTCGTGTATTTTAATCATGTACATAAACAGATTAGACGGATAGCGGACAAGTATCTTAGTGCACTGGTGGATGCGTTCCCGCACCTTCTATGGAATTGCAAAGTGCTTTGGAGTATGTTGGATATATTACAGGTACAAATTTTCTTTTGTCCTACATTCCTTTTTTTATAATATTGTCATACTTAATTAAATTATTATTTATATAGATTTTATCATTCTCATTACAAATTGATCCAAACGAAGAGACACCAATTTTACGAATACCTGGTACACCATACAGTATAGAACTTACGGATACGCTCGAGGCAAGAGAGGTGTGTATATTAGAATTATGCGAATCAATATACAATATGCAACTCAAATGCTAAATCTAAACTATGTTACACAGATTATTGTGAAAGATTTCACTGCGAGATGTAAAGGTATAGTACAAGAAGCCATGAAGTGGGCACCTCAAGCCACTAGATCACATTTACAGGAATATGTAAATCAAATTCCGTCTTCTAGATTAAAACACCATTCTGGTTTATGTTTATCTACGGATTCAGTTCTTGAATTTGTGGACATGGCTATTCCAACATCGGCCTTACCAAACGTAAAATAATATTCCTAATATCTAATATTTTAAAATACTTTACTATAAAAATAATAAAATGTGCTTGTTATAGACTAATTCGTTAGATAAACGACCACGTGGTCCAAAAGGAGCCAGCTCGTGGCTTCTGTCGATGATGTCTACACGTTCACGATATGCTGGAGAAATAGCAGGAATGCTATCGTTGGCGCAAACCGAATCATCTACTTCCGAAATATCTTTTGAAGAAATTAGAAACAAAGTTATTGACTTATTAATTGATGCTGTGTGGATGGCTTGCCGTGCTCGAAATGACGTTAACCATCGTAGCGCTCTTTGGCGTGCTACTGCATTATTAATTTCTATGCCTGGTATGACTTATCAACAATAATTTCGTGAAAATTATTTGATTTTGTTTCATAATCTATAATTAATTATAATATTTTAATTTATTTAGGGACACATAGACGTTTGCTGCATACAGTAGCTTCTTCACAAATTGAATTGTTCACTCCTGCAGCTATGACAACAGCAGTTGAATGCTGGCAGTGGATACTTACCGTACGGCCAGATTTGAAACTGCGTTTTTTGCAAGAAATGTTTGTTGCGTGGCAGTATACTGTTGACAAAAGAATGGGTTTATTCGCACTGGACGAAGAAGAAGTCAGTCCGTTAGCAGTATACGAGGGTTGCAAGTTAGGTTCAAATCCTCCCCAAGTGAAACCTCATGATATTTGGGTTACATTTATCGTAGAATTGATTGAAACTGCTAAATATTGCTGTCAAGAAACAGTTGATATGATTGTCACATTATTACATCGGTCATTGCCTATGACTGTTGGTGCTTCTGGTGAAGAGCCTGGAATGAGTCGCCATGTTGCTGCAGTTGGAGTGCGATTTAAATTGCTTTCTTGTGGACTTCTTCTTCTTCAAGGAGATATTTTACCAAGGTATTATATTGTATGAGAAATTCAATATATATTAATGAGTAACCGAGCAAATAATAAATTTTGTTTATAGGACATTAAGTAAAAACGTACTACGAGAACGCGTATATTGTAATTGCTTGGATTATTTCTGTCGAGATCGTCAAGTACCAACGCAAGAACTAGAACAATTACACGAGGATTTAGTTACGCTTATACGTTTCTGGCAAGTCAGTAAAATACTCATAATTAAAAAAAGTGCTAATTTTCTCTTAACTTTCTATTTCATAATGCTTATTTTATCATGTCGTAGGTAATGCACAGTGACAAAAAATATTTGGTAATGACTGGCACCGACAGTGAATTTGAAATGTTAACATCCCAATCGTATTCAACTGGTGCTTTTGGACCTAGTGAAACAATTAATTCTTTGAGTACGTCCTTTGGTACAACGAATCCTGAATTTTCGAAAACACCGACAAGCGTATGGATTAATACAGTTCCAATGTCTACTAGTAGCAATACTTTGGGCAAACGTAGTAATCGTAGCAAGCGTGTTATGAACGCTAACGTGTTTGTAAAAGATTATATAAAAAAAAGAAATCTGATCCTCGAACTGTTGGCAGTCGAAATAGAAATGTTATTAGTAAGTTCAATTTTATATTTAGTACAATATCCTTTTCATTTTTTAAAACACTATTTAACATTTTGAATTATAGGTTTGGAGAAATCCTAGTGGAAGACAAGAGCTTGCACTTCCAGGTGAATCAAGTATTGCAGAATGGCGCGCTAAGGGAATGAATGATCGGTGGCGAGAATATACGCGACTTGCATGGGAAATTAGTCCTATCCTTGCCATATTTTTACCAGTTCGATTAAAGAATTCCGAAATTATTATCAAAGAAGTATGTGGACTTGTTCGCCTTAAACCTGTGCCGGTTATGCACGTCCCAGAAGCTTTACAATATCTCGTTACGACTGATACATTACTTAACGATGTACCTGAAGTAAGATATTTCTTGAACAATATTAATTTTGAAAGATTTATATAATTACAAATTATAATTTATTAATTCAATATGTTTTAGTTGGTGTATATGTTAACATGGGAGAGAGTATCACCTATTCAAGCACTAGCATACTTCTCTCGTCAATTTCCTCATCATCCAATTTCTGCACAATATGCAGTAGAGGTACTAAGTAGTTATCCAGCAGATGCTGTACTTTTTTATATACCACAACTTGTACAAGCTGTACGCCATGATACTATGGGTTATGTGATAGAATTTATAAAGAAAATTGCTAAACGTTCACAGGTAAGTGTTAAGAATTTCAGTCAATTGTTTGATTGTTTACAAATCAAGATCTTTATGGTCATTCTTAATTTGATACAGGTTGTAGCACATCAACTAATTTGGAACATGTACACAAATATGTATGTGGACGAGGATAAACAAATAAAAGATCCAGTTTTGTATGATATACTAGATTCGCTTGTAAAAAGTATTTTAGGATCGTTATCTGGTCCAGCAAAACAATTTTATGAAAGAGAATTCGATTTCTTCGAAAAGATTACGAATATTTCAGGTGATATAAGGCCATATCCTAAAGGTCCTGAACGTAAATCAGCATGTCTAAAAGCTTTGTCACAAATTAAAGCACAGCCAAGTTGCTACTTGCCATCTAATCCTGAAGCAATGGTAATTGATATTGATTATCAAAGTGGAACTCCTATGCAGAGGTGAGTACTACGATTTACGTTACTTGTTTGGAATACATTGCATTGTATTGTCATTAATATTTGATTTATTGTTATTATTTATAGTGCCGCAAAAGCACCATTTTTAGCGCGTTTCAAAGTTCGAAAATATGGAATTAACGAATTAGAGAATATTGCATTAGCAGTATCGACTAATGGTAAAGTTGATATTAAAAGAGAACCAGAAAAAGAAACGTGGCAAGCTGCTATTTTTAAAGTCGGAGATGATGTTAGACAAGATATGTTAGCTTTACAAGTGATCAGTATTTTCAAGAATATATTTCAAAAAGTTGGATTAAATTTATTCTTGTTCCCATATAGAGTAGTAGCTACGGCACCTGGGGTAAGGCACCTTACAGACATAAGAAACAATTTTGATAAATATTACAAAGTATTAATATATATTTCAGTGCGGTGTGATAGAATGTGTACCTAATGCAACTTCACGCGATCAACTTGGTCGCACCACTGATATTGACATGCATCAATATTTTATCACACGTTATGGAGATGAAACGACGAAAGAATTTCAGAACGTACGTCGTAATTTTGTGAAATCAATGGCTGCCTACAGTGTAATCACATATCTTTTACAAATAAAAGATCGCCACAATGGCAACATTATGTTGGACACCGAAGGTCATATCATACATATCGATTTTGGATTTATGTTTGAAAGTTCGCCTGGTGGTAATTTAGGCTTTGAGCCTGATATTAAGCTAACAGATGAAATGGTGCTCGTAATGGGTGGTAAAATGGAGGCCGCGCCTTTTCGTTGGTTCATGGAATTATGTGTACAGGCCTTTCTTGCCGTTAGGTAAATTACAAACAAATATTTTTAAAATTTGGAGTTATAAATAGTTCATTTAACCAAATTTATTTCTTTTTCAAATAATTAAACATTTGCGATATTTTCTTTTTCTCTAGAAATTTCGATCAAATTATAATATTGTTTTACTACATTGTTTTAGACCTTACCAAGAAGCTATTATTTCTCTGGTTTCTCTAATGCTTGATACCGGATTGCCATGCTTCCGTGGACAAACGATAAAACTTTTACGCGGCAGATTCGTGCCGACAGCAACTGATCGCGAAGCGGCGGCCTATATGCTCAATGTAATACGTAACAGCTACCTCAATTTCCGTACGAAAACTTATGACATGATACAGTATTATCAAAATCAAATTCCCTATTAGATTACTATTTCTAAGTAACTTTCGTTAACGATTGTTAATTTATAATGGAGGAATTCATTATTTCTGCAAAGATTGTTGAATGAATACACCATGTACTATATTGTTAGATGCAACAGCATTGAATCTGCTGTCTGTACAAACCCCTCAGTGTCAATGTTATTCTTAAACTCACATAAATTTTATGAAAGCATTGAGCTCTGTATGTATGTAACAATAATGTATTATAAAGTGGAAAGAAATTATCTGATATTCCTGCTATCAAGCAGAAGATATGAGAAACATTCCTCTGTTTATTATTTATATACTGTTATCAGTTAAACATTAAATGGGAGTGTAATTAAACAATCTGTAATTTAATTATAGGTATCTTATATTAACTAAAAATTACATGTAAGACTTTTATTTAAGTTAACTGTATTTATTATATATTACAATCAAAGTATAACTAATATTTATTTTACTGCATTTATTCTTCTCTTAGCAGCTGTTTTTTTAATGGATTTAATTTTATTTGAGTCATATCAATTTCCCTGAAAAAATTACATTCAATGCATGTTAAGTTTCATTAGCACTATAAGAAATTCTATACTAAAATACTCATAGAAACTATTGCACATTCTATGCAACTAATTGTAAGATAATATCTAGCATGTGCAATAAATTTTATCTGTTTTATTGTTTAGTTTGTATATATGAAATATTAAAAATATAATCACCCTGCTTCTATCTGGCCTTCTGTATATATCTCAGATGGCGGTTGTACAGAACGCCTGACATCACGAGAGTAATAATATACCTTTGAAATTTTATGATATGGCCCACCAGGTACATGCGGAGGTGGTTGTGTACGTGCAGCAATTGTATCTGGAAATCTTAAAGCCTCTACACGCTCTCTCTGTAATGTTCATTTTGCTCTACATCAATTTATCTTTTCACCATATTACCATACAATGGTCATAGAGATATTTGAACACTTTATATAGAACACTTTTATTTATATATGTATTATGTATATTACATAAAAGATATTGGTAAAATTTGAAACAAATCTGAAAATATATATATAAATGTGACTAAATATTTATTGCAAACATATATGCAATAAAAATTAGTATATAGCACAAATAGCTATCTTAAATATATAATGTGTTAAGGATGGTCCCATTGAATATTAAAGCTTGTTAATATAATAGATAGTTAGTTTCTAAAATAAATTTTGTGATCTCTGTGAAATATATATTTGTACTAAATATCTTGTAGTTTCTATCTACGCTTTCAGATTTGTTTCAAACTTTTCTAATGTAATCGTGATAATTGAGTCCCATTGTAGTACTAATGAAATTTCAAAATATTTTGTATAACATATAAATATATTTAGAAAAAATGATTAGAAGTGTCCAAATATTTTCATGAACTACTGTATATAAAATATCTTTCTTGTTATTTCATTTCAAATTTTTAAATAAATACAATATTGACGTATGTCAATTTTAATTGGTTATAATTATTTTGAAATTCATGACAATATTTAGTACATAACCAATAAAATAGATGCAATCTTCGAAAATAAGTAGCATATAAGAGATGTTTTCAATATACACGTTGATTAAAAACAAGTTATATAATATCTACAAAAATAAACAATATAAAATGTAGATCAAATACAGATTAAAATATTACTTACACCCCGACCAATAGTTCGAATCCAATCTATAAGTGGAATTGTATTACGAAGGTTTCTCGACATTTTAATTAAACTTATTTAATTTTTTATTTGAAATAAATAAATTGCTTCTATTACAAAAAACACTGTACACAGAATATTCGATACTAAACTTAAGCCTACTTAAACACGCAGTTATCATCTCAATCTCGAAGTTCGATAATTTAGCACAATGTTAACTATCGATAATCGCTACTTTCAATTCAAAATTATTAATTCAAAATTGAATGTGTTGTCATATAACAAAATATAAATGTTATTTTATTTCTTTATTAAAATTGATTATTCATATTATATTGTAATATATTGTAATAATATATTGTAATATATTGTATCTTTGTATCTTTGTGTTTTATTGTAAATGGAATAATTAATAGGATATATTAATTGAATTTAATTTTTACTATAGAAAATATAATAAATGTGTTAATTTTCAACTCGCTTTTATATATAAAATTAAAACTGAAATACATCATTGTTTTTGAAAATAGTGTAAGTTATATAAGATTCCAAATAGCACATTCTCTTACAAGTTATTCAAAAATTTTACAATCATAACAAAAATTTATTACGAAAGCAATTTCACTTTGTAAAATGTATTATTTCATAACAAAAAAATATTTTTTACTATACTTAAACACAAAGACGTAGGTATCTCAAAACAAAGAATATACAAATTAAATCACTTTCGCAATCACCGGCATATTTATGAAAAATTTATTGATATGTAACGCCACCTCGAGCATAAAGTCTAAACTCTGTTATTATTTTATATTCTCTTTCTGCGTAACTTCATACAATCTCTCTGCTCATTCTGTATTTAGTATTTATGTGCAGTCGATGATCATTGATTGCAACTTCGCGTGATACGCCATTACCTTAACTGAACGGTAAGGTCATCATTTTATCGGCTGAAGTGCTCAATATACAATACGTCAGCGCATTTGCGTTCGTGATTCAGCAAAACGATAATTACATTTCTTAACTAAACGATAGTTGTTACAGGCGAGCTACATTTTGCAAACGATTGTCGCTCAAGGAAGTAATTGAAAGCTTGCAAAAATGGTTAAGGCCGTGTGTGTTCTTCAGGGTGAAGTCAAAGGCACTCTCTACTTCGAACAATCGGTAAATGATATTTCTTTAATCTATTCGATATAATACTCTGTCACATTGCATTATCGTTATTATTTTGATGATGTAATTGTTGTATAGGACAGTTCTAGTCCAGTTAAGGTTACAGGTCAAGTAACCGGTTTAAAACAAGGATTGCATGGTTTTCACATTCACGAATTCGGTGATAACACTAACGGTAAGTGCACTGCTATTAAAGTTTTATTATTTTATTTTTTATAGTTATTATTGAAAGCTTTTGAATGGTAATCAAGTATAATCTGATTCATGAAAGAATTGAAGCAGTGGAATAACTTGAATTTGCAGTGATGACACAGATAATTTTAGAGGTCAATAAGTAATAATTTGTAAATTATTTGATTGTAATAAGCGAATTTTTAAATAATTATTGTTTTTTTTATTTATTCTGTTATTTCTATTTTTTTCATATATATAGTTAATATAATATTGTTAATATATGTAAATAACATTCAGGTAAATGTTAACATCTTATATTATTTAAAATTTTTAATTTTATCAAAACTTAAATTTATTTATTTGATATGAATAATTCTTATTTGAATGTTATTATACAAAATTTTATGTATATTTAAGTTCAAAGTATAGAGAAGTTCTAGGAATTTAGTATATTATTACTTATATATATTTAATAGGTTGTACAAGTGCTGGGCCACATTTCAATCCGTTAAAAAAGGATCATGGTGGTCCTGATGCAGAAGTACGTCATGTTGGAGATTTAGGAAATGTTGAAGCAAATGCAAATGGTGTTGCTAATGTCAATATAACTGACAAAGTCATCCAACTCCAAGGACCACACAACATTATTGGCAGAACATTGGTGGTAAGTATTGCGTAATATCTTTTTATGAATTTTTATAATTAATCAAATCGTATAAACACACACAACTTGTTCTTTTTGATAACAGGTTCATGCAGATCCAGATGACCTTGGTAAAGGTGGAGTTGAATTATCAAAAACAACAGGAAATGCTGGAGCTCGTCTTGCTTGTGGTGTTGTTGGAATTGCAGCCTAAATATATATTCTGTTATAATATTAAAAACAATACAAATTATTAGAAATTACACAATGTTACACCTAGTGTAGTTTGAATATGAGTTCAAATAGCATTCCTAATTTCGTATAATAAATCTTTTACTTATGTAAACCATGGTACAGGTTCAATAAAGTAATACTATAATAACACTATGATATATTTGTAAATCTGATATGTATATACATATGTCATAGAAATCTAACTTTTCTTTATGTAAAAAAATTGTACTTGGTTTATGAACTAAAATATGCTTGTATGAATGTAGTTATACTTGTAGAAATACTGTGTAGTATGTTGTATTTAAAATTAAACAGATCTACATACTCAAGAATACATGAATTACAGCATTCTCTGTAGTAATACTATTGCTATGTAAATTGTAGTTTTAGTAAGCTATCATTACAGTGTCAGACACAATCTTTTTGAAAAATAGCATGTAGATACGAATTATATAGATGTTACATAATCGAGAAGTACGTATACATCTGCAAGAAAAAAAGGGCAAAAAAAATGTATAGTATTTAATATAGAAAGCAAGTTCTAGAAATATATAATTTATTACTTTTCACATAATGAACATAAATTGCACAAAAACACTAAATCAAGATACTTCTATAGATACATATGTACATATGTACATAAAATATTTTAACTTGCGACCTCACTATTTCTATTTTAATAACTATATGTAAGTACATATATCAATTTTATCAGTCGTATGTTACTTTCAATATTGTTTATTCGATACGGAATAAAATTGATTAGAGGATGATTAATAATCAAAATAAAACATTTTCAGAATAAAAATGTTTTTATATTATATTTTTTAATTTCGCAAATCAAAGTTCTATACATATTGATAATATTAGTGTATAATATAGAACTATATTAAACATTTTCATTATTTTTCCTAGATATTATTGCATGTATAAATCTGATAATTTTAACGGTTTTACTATATAACATAAAATTTCGTTAATATATACTTTCAAATACTTATTATGTATTAGTTCTTTAAAAGTAGCATTAAATATTTTACGAACAACACTTTAAATTATAGAACTCTAGAAAGGAACTGGTTCTCTATTAAACTTAAATTATACTTATGTTGGTAATATGCTTCTTCAGTTATTAGAGTGACGTGCCACTTATATCACTATTTTAGAGTCTCAGCACGTTTTGAAAGCAAAGTTCTGTCATGCACTTTGTTTGAAATAGATTTCGATCATTCTAATTATTATATATATATATATAACAAATTCTTGTAATAAACTGATATGTAATATGAAAAACGAAGTTGTTACAATTTTATCGGATTTTCATGTTATTCTGATTTTAAAATAATTACAGGGTTAGGATGGATTAATACTCAAAAGAAAGAAATAATATCTCATAAAAATTATTTGTTGAATCATTGCAAGTTGAGCAAAATGTAATTCTCATAAAAATTGTTGCACCAAATAACAATTTTATTATTTACAAATAAATAAAACTGCCCATACAAATCATGTAAATAATTTTCATTGAATATCAAGAATTGACAGGAAAATCCTTTCTGAATATTATAGCTTAAACAAATTAAGATGTTTAAGCGAATAGAAAGTAACAGAGAGAATGAATTCTCTGTACCTGCCAAACGGCCAAGATATGACATAAAAAAGGACAGTTTGGTAGATGTTTCTACAAATAACAAGGATTTAAGAAATAAAAGATCTGGAAAATCAGATGATATTTGGGGAGATGATTTTGCAGAAGAAGATATTGAAGAAATGGATTTTGTAGCTACACAGGCTTGTTTACAGGTTTTGTTCATATTGTATATTTTGCATATCTATTTAAGTCAGTCTATAGTAATTATTTATAATGTTCATTTGATTTTTAGGAAGACATTTTCATGAGTCACCCAAATACAGACCAAAAAAAATTTGCACAAAAATATAATAGCATGCCATCTACTAGTAAAGGTGTTCCTAATTTAAATGGTAGTATTCATAAATTAACAAAATCTATATATCCATCACAGTATAATAATGAAAGGAAAGGAATAGAAAACTCAAAAGATATAAGTACTATAATTTCTGTTGACTACAAAGAATTTGAGAATAAATTAATAAATAAAAAAGTATATAATTCCACATTTAAGCTGGATGAAAATCTTGTCGCAGGTAGTATTGTAGAATGTTACTTCTTGGCAAATTACTATATTTTACAAATTACTGTATTATAATTTTAGAATCAGAATATGCAAAGGAATTAGAGAAGTTAAAAGCTGAAAATAAGAAATTGCTAGATGATTTTATAACTAAAGAAGGAGAAGCGGTATTTTTACGGAATCAGTTGCAACAAATTCAATTAAAAGCAGAGAATGATCGATTAGAAAAAGCACGTCTTATCGAAGAACAGGAAAATCATCATAGGATGGAAATTAATGCTATTTATAAAGAGAAGGAACATTTGAAAACGCAGCTTGAATTGCAAGTTGGTAGTTTATAAATGAGTTTCTTTTTAATTCTATATTATGCAATAAATTTTGATTCTCTTCTTTTGTTTTAGATGTTTGAAGTAGGGAACTTAATGGAACGTTGTAAGTTGTTAGAGAATGGAAATGTTAGATTAACAGAACCACATATAAATCTCAATATTTCTATGAAAAGAAGTAAACTTGATTCACCAAAGAATCGGTAAATATTTAATGTGTCCCTTTCAAGATATCTATATAATTATCTATATGAAATATCTATATAATTATTTTTAGACCGTCAATTGTAACTACGAAGCCAGTAAAGGTCAAAGAAACTTCTGTACAAACTAATATACTTAATAAAAGCAGTTATATCTCTAAAATATGGAATCCATGTAAGCAGATTATAATTTAAAGAAAAACACTACTTTGTGCAATTTTTATAGTTTACAATAATAAATTTAATAAGAACATATTGCAGATTTTCCTCTTACAGAAATTCCGAAATTAATATATGATCCATCACAACCAGAGAAGTCTGTGGTTGATATTCAAATTATAGAAAAAATTGGAAGACGGAATTTGCCCATTTTGCAAGAAGAAGATACATTCAGAATATTTGGTAAAATTTTTTATTTAATGCAGTATACTGTAGATAAATCTTAATTGCATTTTCGTATCCTTTATAGAAAATCCGGAATTAGTAAAACCTGTAACGACCATGATAGACGATAAGAAATTATCAGTGGAATTTATCTTGCCTGAAATAGCTGCTCTTCAGCGAAAAACAAGCTCAGAACTTGAAGCGGAGGAAGCTATACCGATAATAAATAAAGTAAATTATTTTCAATACACATCTTAAGCTGTCTTATTAAACAATATAAAAATTTGTTTATCATTACATTTTAGTTAATTTTTACTGCGAGGGAACTGATCTTAAGTATAATAGTTGTTCTACAAACAATCTCTCAAGCTATGAAAAATGATGACATTCGAGATATGAACGATATTTATTTCTCTGTCTTATATTCGACTTCTGACCTCAACGGGAAATGCGTGTGCTCTGCAAATGCATGGCACGAATGCGAACGTGGTGTCGAAGCTAGAAGAGTGTTTGGCATGTTGTCATATGTAACCGTGGAATCAACGTACCTCAGCAAGTATATTGCAGGAAAAACACGTTTACTCATAGAGAGAGATGAATCTTATAAGCGTTACTCGTGTCAAATGGTTCGCTATAATACTTGGTTTGAACAACAGAGTCATGAGTTTGAGATGCTTAAGATGATATTACAGTTCGTTGTCTTAGTTGGGTCCACGGTAATATACCTTATGTAATGGAATATATTTTAGCAATTAAAGAAAATTAATGTTTTTGTTGATATAAAACTTTTATTATTTTTAGAGAAGGTCGCATCAATTTAGTGGCCTTCTATGTGCAATTATGATGATTATTTACAATGTCCATGAAAAAATTGAATACTGTTCTGAAGGGTATGAAAGTAACATCTTCCTTCTTATCATTTTATTCTTAAAATTTTATATTTTAGAATGTACTTTTCTAATTTAAAATTTCATGTTTCAGGATGGAATATATTTATCAGATATTTAAGGAAATAGTATTTTGTAGACCTTTGCCATACTGTTACACACTAGTCAGTAAATTAATGATGATTTTTGTAAAATCCACGACGTATTTACGGAAGCTTTGTATTAATTCACGTACGAAATTTATTGTACTAATAATATTTTCATACATTTATAATTTTTATATGAAAAATAAGTTATCATTTTTGTAGAATCAATCAACAACTGGAAGGGTTCTTTACACTTTACTCCAGGTAAGGTAATATTTCCTTTTTCTTAATAAATCATAATTTACCTATATTTTCGTTTCAGATGCTTGTCCGCTGCAAATTTTCCTAGTACAGCTGGAGAACTATGACTTCGATCTATTAGCCGCAATAGACATTGCTGATGTATTGTTACGATTTGTACAGTATATATTGCAGACAGATATTATTCCTCTGAGATCTGAGAATCTAAATTCTTGTAATTGTTGCATGAAATTACTAAGATTTACTATTAAAACGCTGTGCAAATGTTCTGAAGCAAATCTAGCTGCTATCGGGAATTTTAAGTCGGACAATTTTCCGGTGCCAAAGGAAGATTCTTGCAATTTAGAAGCTATTTGTGCCAAACATTCGTTGTTTAATACAATACCAAGCAAATTGTGTATACATGAAATATATCGGGATAAGTTCTCAGACGAGAAAGCTTGGTCGAACATGAAGGAGAAACAATCAAAGGTATTGAGAGATGGAAGGAGATTCTTGTCTCATGTAGCGATATGTGATCCGGATTTTGTAATTCGAGTGTCAGATATTGAAGATTCATTCCATTTATTCATGAGGAATTTAAGTGCCTTTAAGAATTTTGTTCTCCATGAAAACGAACGTAAGTATAAATACATTTTATTTTAGAAAAAGTACGATCATGCTAATTCTGTAGTCTGTCCAATGAAACGAGATGAGACAATAGACATAAACAAAATGTAATTGCTGCGGTTGCAGCTATCAACAGCGTTGAATAGACTTTAGAACCTCATCTTCATTCATTGATACCCTTGTTATATTCGTTTTATTCTCATTATACGATACGGGCACTTTAATTTTGTCTCTGTTCTGTCAGACCAAGAGAATTTTTATATTTCCGTTTGGCCGGTTACTCATCTTTTGTCATCAGTAGATTTCAGGTTTATTAATTCTTATATAGGATTTCATTCTTTTGCAGGACTTTTATTACATCTTTTTATTTTATATCTGAAAGATTATTAATTTATAGAAATATTAATTTATTAAATCTTAACGTAATCTTTTCTTTTTGCAGAAGAAGCTATGAATCGAATAAAACAAACATTCATTTCTGATAAAACACAACCATCCGAAATGGAACGATTAGAAAGAGGCAGCTCTAGAAAGGAGTTAGACATATTATCAAATTTCGAAAAAACGTTTGTTCAACCATTGTCTGCGAGGCCCAAGCAGAATGAAAATTATAACAAAGCGTTGATCACGTTTAAATCGTTGTTTAATATCAGGTTTCATTCATGAAAAATCCTAATATAATCTTAATTGTCTGTTGCAACAATAAAATCAGTTGGATGTATATTCATATCGAAGATTGGAAATATTTGAATATTGCAACCATCGATTCATTATTATTTCATGTACATATTATTTTGTAAATTATATGAAAATTTGTTCTAAGTATTGTTATTGTAATAAAAGACGCAGTATCACATAATACTTTATCACGAACAATTTTTCAATCAGGAATACTTTACATGTTAACATGTATCAGATATCGTTATATAATTTTTATATTCTAACTATTGATTTATTGTAACCTCTTGTATATAGTATTATTTTACTATAAGGTACCCTGAAAATAATACTGAAACGCACTTTACAATGCAAATAAAGTATCTTATATACTATTTAAATCTAGATAAATTCCTATACTTAACATTTCAACCAATTTCTTCAATCCATAATCTTCGGTTCGCAAGCGTTGACGTCATAAAAATCTACGAAAAACACCCTTCTGATGGGGTTGAAGATACGTCTGTTGCGTCGATTCAAGAAAAACAAAAAGAATCCTGGCGCCAGGACGTGATCTAATCAGAGGCGGTCAGTGTTTCTCTTCCCTCGGAATTCATTTATCTGTGGCGCAAAATGCAATTTGTAGGAATTCTCTTCAAGGCCTGGCAATGCTCGATGTCGATAACGCTGGCCGGAAGCAGATAGAACATTATCGCAACAGCGTGTCGACGGAAGTAACGTTCCCGCCTTCCATTCGGAGCGGAATAACCCCCGAAACGCGACATCCCTCTTCCATTCATAGATGCAGAACGATCAGCAACCGATTTTACTTTTTATTCCTCGTCCAGTGCGTGTCGTCTTAACATTCTTTGCTTTTATACTTCGATCGTTCTTCGCGCGGTTCACTCTTCGCCATTCAACTTCCTCCTTTTTCTCTTTTGGTGGTGTTCCTGTTGATGTGTGCATGATAATTTAGGTAAATAAAAAAACGTAGCTGTGCTAAGAAAGGACGCGTTTTCTTGGATATAGTTCACGAGTTATGAGTACGGTGAATAGCCTTTTTGAAAAGCCAGCGCTCTCATAATGAAGATATCCTGCACGGCGCCGCTTCTTCTGTTAGTCTTCTTGGCGCAGTACACTGTTTGCTATTTTCCGACGCGTCCAACTGGTAAGTAACGATTTTCTCTTACGAAGACTTTTATGGGATCGATTGTTTATAATAAAATAGTACTGTTAAAAGAAAAGGAGCGGTACACTGCTTCTACCGAAGAACACACAAAATTAAAAAGTCATAAATTGGAATGTAATTTTATATAGAGCATACTGAAGGCAAATTAGGCAAAAAATCGGAACGAATATTTCACATAGATATCAGTACAATCTAATAAAAAAGAAGGAAAGATAAAAACAGATTTTTATTTGTATTTTATTATTGCTCGGAGATATTCCAATAATTATAATGTTTTTGCAGAACGTGGGAGAGATCAAATCTTGTTATACAATTTCACAGTCCGTGTCATTTTCTTCATTTTGTTTGCACGAATGAAGAAGTAACGAGATTCTACTTTGTAAGCAGATTAACCGATGCGACGGTTGCAATATTCGATTGGAAAATAACGATGTTCTTTCCTCGTTTCCATTTCTCATCATTTTTAACAGAGACTTTTATCCAACCTATATCGTATTATAGTCATTTATAAAACCAAAGAACACTCGACTAAGCTTTGACCGTATACAGATTACATTTTATTCCGTTTATTCTTACGTTTCGTTGATTATACAATTTCAAATCTTTCCGTGACTTACTTCTAAAGATTACTGTTAACTAAAAGTACATACTTGCTATCGTTATCTAACGGCAGTCTTCGCGAGACGAAGAAACGAGACGATAGGTTTCCTCGTTGAACAGGAATTCAAATACAATTTCACCCGGCCTATCGATTTCAATCCCCCTTTGTATAATATTGAAAATTACGCGCGCGCCATTTATCGTGGAGTATTATTACCGACAAAGGCCAACGTTGAATATTCAATAATTTGTATATCGAAGTGGCTGTGAAGAATAAATCAGAAATACTTCGTTCGTAATATCTTCTTTTTCTAAGTGTCGATTTCCGTTTTCCTCCTTTCTACCATAACTCAAGAGATTATATCATAGTACGTTTGGAAGATTGGTTTGTTCTATAATTTCATCAATCGTAAGGTTTGTAAAAGAAAAAGAAAAAGAAAGAAAAAAGGAGTAAATCTAGTTAAAATGGACGCAAAAGACGTCGTGTGCTGTCGAGGTCTTTGTTATAAAATTTGATGGCACATCCTTCGTGGAACGTATTTTATACGAACGATCTATATAATTCAATTTCTGATTTCAAGGTACAACCAGATGTCCCCCGGTAAGGTTGCCGAATGGCAGAGTCCGACAGAGGGCCAGGGGAAGAATCATCAGATTCAGTTGTTACGAGGGTTTCACTCTCGTAGGTAACAAGTATGCAACTTGTTTTCGAGGCCAATGGGATACACCTACGCCCGTATGCGTCAGTAAGCACGGCTTTCTAATCGCACTTGATAAAACTATAAAATGGATTTCAGTTAAAATGCACTTTGTTAACTTTGTGCCGAGGATAACGTTGTGCTTTTAACGTGATTAAATTTCACGCTCCTCCAGCTGTGTATATCTTCGATGAATCCGAGCCGCGTCCATTAAAATTATCTGAAAGAAAATTATTTTGAAGTAAATTGAAAGACGTTCCGTGTTGAATTTTCTAGAAGAAGAATCGTTAAAATAATCGACAAGTTTTGTGAAGAGCTATCTATAAGTCGATGTTATCCTTCTTAGTTAAAATACACTACTTACCATTTTGAAAATGAAGAAAATTGAAATGAAGAAAGTGTTTTCTCTTGATCTGTCGGTCGTCTTTGCTTTTCTTTTTTATGGGATCTTCTCCATTTTAGAAATTGTTTTACCTTACCTCTTCTTAATAACGTATTTCAATAGAGCTATATCTTGTCATGTCTCTATTTTCTATTCCGGGGAAGGTAATTGAAAGATTAACGCGATTAGGATGAAACTGAAATTTCAAAATCTTCTCCGTAATACGACCAGAGGGCAGATTAAAAGTAGAGTGAAATGAGGAAGTAAAATAAAAATGGAAGGAAAGTAATACCAGAATTCTGGGAATTTAATTTTATATAATATCCAATTAGTACTCTTTTAACTCCAATTAAAGCAATTAGTAGTCTGTTAATATCTAATCATTCTCGTTTTATACATTCTTTCAATAAATATTATAATTAAATATCATTTTGCTTAATCATATCGAGAAACATTTGTCTTTAATTTCACGATTCTTTAATCTCGATCAACTGTTTTCTTACCGAAATGTTGATTGCATCATAGAAACCTAAAGAATGAATAATCAATCATTTTATATATAATTTTCAAATATATTCTTTAGTTAAAAAAGTTCGATAAAATAAATCAAAATATTTTTTTCCTTATTGTACATTACAATTTTTTGTTGCGCTCAATAGTAATTGGCAGTAGTTAATTAACATTCTGAAGTTCTTCTCATGCTTGTTATTCCTGTTTTAACAGATGCAGAGTGTCCTGTACCACCAGTACCAGAACACGCGTTGATGGCACCTAAATACAATGGCGCGATATTATTATACTTTTGCGAGCCTGGACACGCATTAATTGGTTCGCCCGAGATTTATTGCAATGGAAAACAGTGGAATGGCACAGTGCCTTATTGTCGAGGTATTGATAATTTTTTCTTTCGCTACTGAACTAAAGAAAACGAAGTATACACGTTAAAAGGCATTTAATTTTTAATTAGACACTACCGCTTCTCCTCCGACGCAGTGCGATTTCGAGAAACCGGATCTTTGTTGGTGGGAACAAGATCCCCAGCACGATTTCGATTGGCAGCGACATAATTTCGAAACTACAAGTCATCACATAGGAACTGGACCATCTCACGACCACACATTAGGAGCAGGGAATGATGGTAATTTATTTCATTTTTACATAAGCAAAATTGACATCCACAACTGTTTTAACAAAGACTCGCGATTTTTGTAAATTCAGAATTGTACGATTTAGCTGATACAAATACTTTTGTTCATTGTTATAAAAATTTTAACTGCTTCTCTTGCCAGGTTATTACTTGTACATCGAAGCCACTGGTCGACTGATAAACGATACCGCAAGGATCATTTCTCCCATTTACAATGCATCGTACACGGATTCTGGCTGTTTCTCATTCTGGTAACTAACACTCGTACAATCAAAGTTTTCTTCTTTTTAATAAAAATGTCTATTGATGTAAAAGAAAAATTTTGCAGCTCCTGAATTTGACATTTTCTAATTGAAGATACGACAGGTATCTCTTGTTAAATTTAATAGCCCTTAGTTTGATTGTTAATTAGCTAGTCACTTGGAATTATTAAAAAATTATTAATCCGACAGGTCTTAAAACAGGATTTAAGTTGCTGCGCGCGTAACAAAATTTGAAATTCAATTATTAATTTGAAAGTTGATTATTGAAAATTTGATTGAATCATTACGTCGAAGCTTTTAATCCTACGTCCCGCATCAATCTTCAGAAGTGTTAAATTTAATATCCTATCGCGATGAATAATTGCGGTTAAAATATAAATTGCTTGCGACCGTAATTTACAATATTATGAAAATAATGGAAAACTTTTCGTTGAATCTTTCTTTTCCGCCGTTTCTTATCAAACAGTGAAGATTTTGCTTATTTTTCGTTTCAGTAATGTTATAATCCAATTTTCATTTCTAATTCAATTATTGAATCCTGAAGCATAAGATCAAAAATTGAAGCTATGTTTCTAGGTATATCGTTTTCCATTCCATCGTACAGAATATTCTTCAAGGTCTATATCGTTGGACACGCTTAAAACAGATTATAATAATTACAATATTCCATTTTGATTAATAATTGGTTAACAATTAAAGAAAAAATCGACCAAGGTTATCATATTTTTGTCACGTGTCTCATTTATTTGACACATTTCATTTATTTTATTATATTTCACTTATTATAGATTCGAAGCGTATTTCAGAAATATATTATTTACTTTAATAAATAGAAAGACTATCAAACGTCTTAAGGAGAATTTCAGTATACGATCGAAAGCAAAAGTTCTTTTGCATCTACTTTACGTTTAAGAAATTGTTTAATTGCTAATAGTGGAGTACTAGGACTAACGTCACTTTTTCTCTTTCACCAATATTTGCAGAGAGTAAGCATTTTTTATTCTACGTAAAAACAACAAAATTGCAGGTACCATATGTTTGGCGCCACAGTGGGAGCTCTAAACATATACTTCAAACAAGAAAACGATCTTCTACCGCGATTAATGTTCAGCAAAGAAGGAAACCAAGGAAACCAATGGCTGCACGGCATTTTCAATTTCCCTAAGGCCAAAAAGGGTTTCCAGGTGAAGCAACGAAATACGCGATATGAAACAATTGTCGATTTCATTTTCTTCACGGTCTCCCATTTTCTCCTTCTCAGATTATAATCGAGGGTGTACGAGGGAGTAGCTACGTGAGCGACATCGCCGTAGATGATGTGGCCATTTTGCAGGGTGACAAGTGTCGAAACGACAGTAAAAGCGAGAACGAGGGGGTCACTGAGAGCAATGATGGTAATATTCGTAGAAATGGACTTTTTTCTTTCCACGGCGAGAAAGTGTCCCGTGGTGATGTTAATTCGTTGCCCGTCCGTTTTGAGTTATCTTCTAATTAAAACGCTGATACAATAGTAGACGAAAACGGGGACGAGAAATGCGGCAAGTTGCGGAAGTAGTAGAACGTAATGAAATCACGTATCAACGCTTGGCTTATTGCGAATACAGGCGATGTATATAGATTGTTTCACGGTGTAGACTAGCTTTAACTATTATACTTAGGTAAATGTAAATACATTTAACGTTTGTGGGAGTTGACACATGTACAGATGGCGAGCTATAGAATAAAACGAATATTTACAACAAAGAGCGAGAAACTTGTGTGATATGAAATAAATACGAAATGAGATATTTTAAAACATCTGTCGATAAATATCGATTCTTTGCATAAATATGGAAAATTGAAGAGTAGTATACCAAGTATTTCTTATGAAATGGGAAAGAAAGCTTTTTGCCTTGTCATTATTTCTTTCTACGTTAGCGATAATTTTTATAATACATTTTTATTTTTAATCAATGTCATAACTTAATATTGCAATTTAATTTACTAATTTATCTAATCTATTGTTAATTTATCGTTAATATACATATACGTATCTTTGAGAGAATGATAAAAATAGATATATCTAATTCGAATGTCAAAAGATAGTTTCGTAAATACGAAGGGGATCGAGAGCATTTTGAGTTTAAAAATTGTTCTTCTACGACATAGAACACGAAAAATATAACGTTAATTTTTTCCCTCTGACCTCCATATCTGATAACCGATTTAACGAAAGTTCTTTTTATAGAGTATAATTATTCTGTATATCGATGATTAGCGAGTTGAAAGTTTGAAAAGAACGTTTTAAAATAATCCACACGATTTTCTTCCTTTTCGTTTTATTTCTTCACCCGATATAAGATTTGTATCTAATTTGAAACGAACCGTTTCTAGATCAAATCGAACTGGTGAACGCGCAGCAAACTTGTCGCGGAAGATGTAAAAATAGTGTGACATACAATTTTACAACTTCGATACCACCCACGCCAACGGAAATCTGCCTCTGCACCCTCGATTGCGAAGAACAGTCACTCTGCTGTCCGGATTACGCGGAATATTGTATTCTGGGTTAGTATGCTAAACTACTATGATTTTCAAAAGTTTAATTTTTCTTCCAGTTTCCTTATTCTTTTCTACTTAGAACAAAATAAGGATTATTTTAATCACGACGATCACAATATCGCGTGTTAAATTATTTAATCAATATATGGACGAATAATCAAGATTAATATCAACGTTACTTAATTACTAACTAATTATAAATCAAAATTTACTTTACCCTATAACAGAATGTTAAATAGTAAAGATGTTTGATGTTTATTTCAAAATAGGATTCTCTGTTAAGGTATCTAAAAGGATCATTTGAATTTCAGGCGAAATAAGGATTATTTCAGTTATATAATAATTATGATCGATCGATCGAATTTAATTATTAATTGTATCAAAATTTTGCTTACTACGCAGTACGATATTGAACAGCATAAATCATTATGCACGATTATGTAACTAATTAGCGAACTTTAAGTTTTCTACTGTTCGATGCTATGTGTTATCAGTTTCGAACGGATTAAAAAAAATTCCTCCATTTTAACGAATTGATTTAGATTGCAATTAAGCTGCTCTCTCGTGTTTACTCTAACGTGAGCCTTTTAATTCGTAGCGTACACCGATGAAGCGACCACGACTATCGAACAATCAACGATTCCGAATCACGAAGGGGCGGCAGTTTCGGTTCCACCTACGGAAAAGAGCACAGTGATCGATATGGCGACAGTGAGGACAGGTTTCTCGATAAATCCAAAGGATGATATCGATCCTGTCACATTGAAGCCGTCGACGAGCACCACGATGATGCCAATTTCGACCACGACCAGCCGCGAAATTGAGAAACCAACGAAAAGTACGGAGACACCGATTGTTCGGCTCACCACGATCGTCACTGAGAGATACATTTCGGAGAAGGAGATAGCTGGTAACACGAATTCTGTTCATGTTTTATTATGAAAGTTTCACTAGTATCTCATTGAGTAACGTGTTCCTTTTGTCTGGCAATTTGAATGGATTTTTGATTTTCGTGACAGAGAGGGAGGAATTGTGTTTGAACCTTGCATTGTGTTTCAGTTTGATCGTGCCACAATGGTTTGATAATAGACGTTGGTTTGTTCGTGTTTTGTGTATGGGTTGGTCATTGTGACTCTTCTTTCATTTTTTGTTATATAATAATTATTAAATCGTGGATTTCTATGCAAATCTATATCTTTGCGAACGTAATTAATTTTGAATTATATTCGATTTTGAATATTACCACGAATAGTTTATTGTATATTTTTGTATTATACTTATTTATATTATATTTTTGTTTACACTTATATATTTAAGTTTCTTATAAATATATATACATGTTCACAGTCTAATAATTATTTAATTCAGGTATTTAATCGTTTGAAGAAATTGTAGTTTGACTGTCTGTATATTATGTTCTATCTGTTTATTAGTGAAACGAGGGTTTGCCAAAGTAAATCAAAGCCGAATCGAAAAGTATCCTGAATCGAGATTAGAAATTATTTTTTCAGAAATCAATAAAATAGAGAGAAGGTTTAACGATAATCAAAATGAGCGTTCTTTTCGCCAGATTTGGACGTAAAGAGACAAGAGTTAGAGAAGAAACGAAGTTCGAAATTCAGCTTGTCAGGGATTATCGCTGTGGTGGTTGGAATCATGACGGGAGTATTCATCTCGCTAATGGTCGCGATCATCATTCTTAGACGAAGAAAAACGTACAAACGTGGAACGAATGGATCAGCGCTTTCGGAGGATAGCGACGTTCGATTTTTAACATCCGACGAGATCTTGGATTTCACGTTAGCCAGACCTAGCGAGAACGACGAAAAGTAAGAAACTTTCATATATAAAGCGTTTCTTGGTTTCATTATGAGGGAAATGAAAGTCATAGGAAACGGGTTGTCGCAAAGGGACAGAATTATAGAAATTTATTTTGACGTTTCTATGAGTCGTGGCTGTATTTAGGATAAAGAAAAATATTACATTTTTCGTGGGTATTTAAATGGATTAGTTACTGTATATTTAATAAGAAACTTAACAAGCGAATGACGTAATCAATATTACTGTAAAGTATTAAATACATTTTCCACTGTTTTTTTTTTTTTATTATTATTTTAACAATGAAACTATCAATCTTTACCGTGTACCTAAATATATTATACGTATGTGGTTATAAATATATTATTTTGTAATATCGCGGATAGATGTGTCCTATCTGGTGGAGCTTTTTTCCTAAAAAGAAGCTATAATGTAAATGCTATATTTAGCTGTATGACTTCGTTAGATCGATCTACTTATGTCAATTGGAAGCTTTATGCTTCGTTAACATTTTGTTTCGTAGGAGGCTACGGTCAATGTTTATTAAATATTGAAGTACCAGTTTCAAAGGTTAGAAAATTAGGGAATCACGGTTTATCGATATTTCTTGCAAATTAGATTAACGTACTGTATATAGTAATAATATTTGTTAGAGCTAAAGAGTTGTTAAACAAACAAAGGTGCGGAATAAATATTAATTCTATTTAATTTCTACACGCTTATTGTTAAATACTCTCCGAATCGTATCGTCTTAGCGTTTCAATTATTAATGAAATACTCTTAAAATTTGTCTGTCAGATTTTCCAATCTTCACATTTGTTTGAAACAAAAATATTTTTGTAAAAATGTGAATAAAGTTTTACAAAATAAAACTTTCCTCTCTCAAAGTATATTGTCCAAATTTTCATAATTAACTATCTATCAGTTAGTCGTTACAGATAAACACGGGGCTCTTGAGTGACGTTGACGTATTCCTTGTTTCATTTTAAATTTAGCAGAGCGTTTAATCGTAGCTATAGCAAGGGACGAAGAATTGGCAATAGAAAAAGTTTCTCATAACCGTGAAAACCTAACAAAAATCGATAGAATTACGATAGAATATAGAATTAATAAACAAAACCTTTTTCAATCACAATATTCTGAATAATTTAAAAAAAAAATCATTGATCAGAATAAAAACAAGTCGTCGATAAAGTGTTAATTTCTTCTAATCTGTCGATCAAATTAACCAATCTTCATCGATCTATACGGTTCCATTACCATCAATGAATACCACCTTCCGTAAAGTCAGAAAGAATTTTAAAATACACCTTAATTGCACGTCGTTTTCCCATTGATTCCGCCTCTAAGCGCCGGATAACGCTACCCTCTATTTTTACAAACTCACACGGTCGCCCTTTCATGGCAGAACGCGAGACCCGAATTTAACTTAGTCGAAGGGGCGGAACGACAGTTCGGTGGACTGTAATTAAGCGTCAGATAACGAAACGACACGCGGGGGTGGTTTTGCAGCCGCCCTGTGTTCATGAATCCGACCCTTCAACTTGACTGCCTTTGGCTTATCTGGTCACCGTATCGATTTATGCGAAACGCCGCAGGACCGCACCGGAAACGAAAACTCTTTGGCCCAAGTTGCACACCCACGACCGGAAATCGTGGACACGCCGCACCGTTTCAACTGGGATGGAGGCGGCTATTCGTTACAATTGGTCTTTTCTCGGTTAACTGATCTCGGGGAAGTTGGCGATAAGAGAGAAACTCGAATTCGGGCTTCCAGTGTCGATATTTCCGTGAAACAAACCTAATTGACAAATTTATTTATTCTTTCTCCTTTTTTCTGGTTTTGGTTTTAACGTCGCTTCAACATAGGAGGCCATCAGTGGACTACGGATTTTTATGCAAATTTATATTTCTAAGACGAATATGGCGTATCTTGAACTTTCTCGCGATAGCTTCTATCTTCTATCTTACACATACATCGTATAAAGAATCTTTCATTAAATTTCATAAAACATTTTTATGTCAGACATTATATGTCCTATTTTACGACTTTATCACTTAAGAGAAGCTTTAAGAAACTTTACAAATCTATCTTCACGCTTTTCATCTCATTGAAAAGACTTTCTTCCTGTATTTCGTAAAAAATTACAAATTGCAGATTTTTTTACTTTTTATATTCCTACTTGTACTTCAATTTCTCATTGCTTCTATAATTAGTGTAAAAGGTGATATCTTTGAATATTTGTTAAAGATCTTAGAAATTGCTTTAGCACGTTCCATGAAACATTACCGACTCTTTCACTCTTTTTTAGCCTTTCATCCTTTTATAATATTAACATAAAAGATTGTAAGACTTCAAGAATTTATATTAGAAGCCAAAAGTAATTCTTAATTATACCTTCTAGCTGTTATCGACATTCTTCAATCCCGTTTCGAGAATTTCATTTTTAAAACAATTAATAAATTTGATTGATTCCAAAGCATATTCATCGGTACATTATTTTCTTAAACATTTCAGAATATTTCTTATACCATTTGTCTTGTATAATATCCGTAGATATATTTCAAATAAATATATAAACTGAAAAATTAGAAACAATCTCTCTCTTTCAAATTTTAAAATAAGTTTCTTTTTGAGAATATTAAATGAAATTATATATACAAAACGCATAGATGTTGCTTTCCTTAACGTTGAAAAATATTCTTCGATATTTACGGACACGTACAGTTAAGATTTTAATATTTGTAAACACAAATTCTAAATAAATACATAACGCGATATATTGAAATATAAAAAAATGATTATTTTCTTTTAACTTATAATAAATTTCTAGAAAAGATAAAAATATGTAAACCCCTATCAAGCGATGTATTTTACCTAGGAAGAAGAAGAGGAAAATAAGGTATATCTTAGCTCAGTATCGAGCACGGTTCCCCGAGACACGGTGAAGATTAGATCTGAATTCGAACAAGTACACGTAATGTCTCGTTAAATATTAAATTCGATGCACACCGGTGTAGAAGCAGCGAGGAGCAGCCTGGCTAAGTGAATTTCCGAGTAACGCCACCATTTACATTCGCTAGCAAACAAAATCTACATTATATCTCTTCCTGAAGCGTAATCGTTCCTTTCGGCTAGCGCCGTTATGCAGTTTCGCGAAACAACTACCGTTCAAAGAACGTTGCAGGAAAGTTCACTTTAATGCAGGCAATGGGAAAATGCTTTTCCCTCGTTCTCGAACAATCAGGATTATTTCAACGTATTGAGATTCCTTTACGACGTGGATTCTGTTAAGTGGATTTAAGAAATCGTCTAAGGACGAATAACTTGTAAAAGTAGAATTTCTTTATAATTTTTCATATTTTAAGCAAGATTAATATTCTAAACTGGAGAAGACGATAAAAGGAATAAAGAAATAAAAATTCATAAATATAGATATATATAGACGAAAATTGTAATTTTTCGACGAATTTGCAATTAGCAAAATGATGACTTCAAGAAATCGTTTTAAGATCAATGAATTACTTGGGAACAGAGAAACTACTCTAATTTTTAAAACGAAACATTAATTTACGAACGAAGTATGACGAAAGAACATAGAACATGCTAATAAAATTTCTTGTTATGTACTTCATGATTCTTTTCTAAAGACCTGTTAACTGTTAACGAGAAACTGCCCGTTTAGAAAAAAGCTACATCTTCGTATAAAATTTTTACTAGATACGTCATAACTTTCTATTAAAGTATCGTTAAATATACATCTCAACCGTCGTTAAAAGTTGTGTCTACAAAAAGTATCCCATTAAAAAGCGTTTTATTCAAGTATCAAACTCCTTCTCTGAAAAATATTATCGTCACCAACATCGGTAGGATATTTATTTAATAAAAATTGTTATTACCATATCTACACATATATTTAACCTATACTTTATATATATACTTTGCCATCCTTTCGATTTATTACGTGTTCGGAAAATAAGATTTGATGGAAAAAATGACTCCTTACCGAGTAATTGAGAGATTATTAAATTAATACGGAAACATCAGCAAAATGAGTAAATTAATTACGGGAACCGGGAAAATTACACAAATTACTAAATTACTTACGAAGATACCGAAATTTTCAGGATTACAGGAATTATCAAACTAATTCGACGAAATTACAGGAGTTTCCAAACTGATTACATACTCACCGCGAAATGTCGAAAATTACACAAGTTTCCAAATTAACTACAAAATTACCGAAATTACCAAAATTATAGAAGTTACGAAATTCATTGCCAATCTTACCGATATTATCCAATTAATTCTAAAATTAAATACCATAATTACCAAAGGGGAAGGGAGGATCGTTCACATAAATGCGGTAGGAATTTTATCAATTCGATCAATCATTCGAAAATGTTAAAAATTCGTCTTCCTCGTTTCTTATCGCAACACGACGAACGAAATCTTACAAGGAACAAGGAGAGGGATGAACGAAAGTTTCCAGTCGAAGTTTTACCCTGGTAAGACCGACGGCTGATCGATAATCGGCTTAAAATAGCGTCGTGATATTAAAATTAAAATTTGCACCGGTTCAACCCCTAAATTTAGGGTTGCGTTTCAAGCGGACGGAGGCTCGTGTACTACGAGCATGTCGGCCGATAAACACGCGGTTTTATCGCGACCACTCTTGCTCTCTAATCTTGATCGAATGCTCATGTTTATTCCGAACGAGCATTCGCCGAAGCGGACCGAGGACATTTTTAATTAATAATAAATCTAATTCCGCGAAATCGACATCGTAAAATACAAGCTAATGTGTTGGGAGGATTTGTGCGTTAGCCATTATTGGTCAGCCGTGTAATTAGCACATACATGGTTATTTATCCTTTGCTTTTCTCTCGCTTTATTCACTTCTGTTTCTAGTTTCTAGTTTCTGTGAAATAAAATTAGTTTCGTTGAAAAATTCGAAAATTGCGTTTGACGGTTAAGTTGGCTTTTTATTTTAACTCTATAGCGTAATTACACATCGTTGTAATTTCGCGTTAAAATTGTCTTCACTATTTTCGATTAATCAATTTTAAGATATCTAATTCGAAGGTAAGGTTCGTTAATATTTTGCAATCTATTTTGTAACTAAAACTCTCTGGCCGATATAATTTTATTAAAAATTTCATCCGCAGCAATTTCCATTATTTCAAATTATTTATAATTCAAGTTGCTTTCGTTTCGCCTGTACGTATTATATTTTCACTGTCGAATATATGTATATCGTATTGGAAAATTGCAAGCTGCCAAAACTCGCTGAAAAGTTAACGATAACCCGAGGAGGAAGTTTGTGCGTCAGGAAATTGTCAGGCGGTGAAACTTGTCAAAACTTGCACGTAGTTGGATCGCGAAATGTCAAAAACCTCACGGGAAACTTCACATATCGTGAGATTGCGAGACGTTGAAGATTTCCGTACTTGTTCCCTCGGGGAAAAACTCGAAAATTGCTAAATGGTAAATTTTATTTTTCAATTCTTAAAGCTTTCCCATCGTACAAGCTTTCATGCACCTATCATTTAATTACTTTCACTTTAATTTTCCTGTTTTTCCGAGTGATGAGAACAATGGTAGAATAGCTTGCTGTCGGAACAAAAGCGTCATGATTTTCGTGGGTAATTACTTTACAATGCTGCTGCTGCTGCTGCTGCTACTACTACTACTACTACTACTACTACTACTACTACTACTACTACCACTACTACTACTACTACTACTACTACTACTATTAATACTACTACTACTACTACTAATAATAATACCAAAGACTACGTTAGAGTCTGGACGTTAACATCCAGGACGATTCCTTTTAACAATTGCAACAGTGATGCAAATTTTCTAATTAATTAAGCTAATATTCTATTAGGTCATCCCATAAGTTCGTGCCGATTTCTGTGTATACATTTCATGTGTCGATTTATAAACATACGGCGATAAGGGACCAATGCACTTGAAAAATGGGAAGAAGTTGTACATCGAGATGGGGATTACATTTTTTCATGAAATTGAAAGGTATGTAAACAATCTTAACATATATAACCGCTCGAAAAACGGAACGAACTTATGGGATGAGCTAATAATTAAGCACAGGGAAGAATTTCCTCAGTTCTTACCGAATTAAATCCGAAGTCTCACGTTCGTCTATGTATCGCTCACTATCTTCAGGCCATGGTTTCACCGCGTTTCGGTCGCTCGACAGCGCAGTTGGAGTTGACATTCAGCGAGCGAGTACGCTAGTTGGCCGTTGTCTCGCGTTCGTTGAAAACCAATTAGTGTGTATATTTTCGACATTTCCGTTTTAGGATTCTTGTTGGACGCCCGTTCAGTCTAGCAGGGTCAGTTTTTTACGAGCTTTCGAATCGTCAACGTGATCTCCATCGGTCGCGAGGTTCGTTTAGTCTCTCAGCGATCTGAGAGACAGTCTCGTCTGAGTTTTCGACTTATTAAATGTTTCCAAGCATTCGTGGAGTAAAGTATCGTTCAATTGATCGTGACCATCAGTTGTTAGTATCAGTGAAGCTTTGTTTTCGAACGATCTTACTTAAGATTAACTCTGAACGATCGGAGAGTCAAGTATCGTCGTAGCCGTGTTAATAAAATTTTGTCGTAGTTAATTCGGCGGGTAAGAAGTACAATGTAGCATCATCGAGATCAGACACGTGCACGTACATAATATTTTCAGAAATATTTGTTAAAACACCATTGTCGATGACATTTTCTGACCTCTCTCTTGATTCATTTTATAATGAAAAACCAGCAGCCTGGAATTTCACGAACCGGTATTAAACTGTCATAACATTTACATAACCTTCTCGAAATGGTAAAGTTATTTTTACAACAAGTTTTACGTCACTGTTTCCAAGTTTAAACGTATATAAAAATATTACTCGAATAATTTGATATTTATAGGTTCAGTTACAAACTTGATATATTTGCGTTGTAATAAAATTTCCTTTTGCTGTGATAGTAACTAACAAGAGGAGAATATTTAATAAACAGTTTATTCGGAAATGTAGTCATTATACCTTGTAATATATTAATAAACTAAAACGATATCATGCGAAGTTTATAGAAAGAAATAATTATACATCAAAACGAGAACAAGAGGAAAGAAGGCTTATCTACTCACTATTGATAACAAAATTATAAATTAATTAGAGGGAATTTGTGCTCTTCTTAAAATATTTGTATCAATAATAATAATAGTACAAGTTTTTCTAGTTTAAAATCTTCATAAAATTACAGTCTAACAAAATGAGACTTTGATTAATCATTAGAGAAAATTTGTCTATTAACGTTTAAGATGATATTTCACAATAATTATGGAATAATTGAACAAATGCTCACACACATACCTCCTATATAAGGAGAACCATAGACAAACATGATATTCGCAATTGTTAATAAATTTCATTAACTCATGCTCTGATGCGAATTAAGCCTCTCGTTTCATATAAATATTCTAATTGGAAAAGTATTACATATCGAAAAAAAAGTTTATAAAACACTTGTAATTAGCCATAAGGCTAATTTCTCTGATATAAATTAAATGTCGAAATTTTCAAGCGATAGGAAAAAGAAATAGTAATTATAAAATAATAATAATGAGTAATAAAATGGAATAAAAATCCGGTCTAAAGCAAAAGTTATGACTCTCTTTGTGTAGAATCTATCATACTGCTGCTCAACAAGAGAGAGGAAAAGGGAGAAAAAATACAATTGCAACGAGGTGTCTCAACGCAAACCTTTATTGTTACCTGTAAATTATAACACGTAGGTGGAATAAAGACAGAGAATCTGATCGAAATTTTGCTGTTAATCTTAGTTTAAATCGACGTAAGGTACAACGTATATAATTGTTTTGTCGAAACGATTAAAACGATCAGCTGCAACAGTTCAGAAAGCGTCGCACACGATACGTCTCTCATATATTTTCATCATCGCATCGTCGCAGCTTATCATACACGTAGTACATATTACACTTGACGTGTAACGCACGCGCAATCGATCGTTTCTCCTGGATATATGTTCTTTCAACGTTACACCAAAGCTTTTTTTCTCTTCGTTCAAGTTCTACCTGGTTATCGTGCGATCGTCCGTCCCTTTCACGAAGTAAAAAGCTAGACATCGTTGAAAAATTCCGAATAAAGCGTCTCGTAATACGAGAAACGATCGATCGATCGATCAATTGTTTCATGAAAAACACGCTGTCGTTTTAAAGTGTGTCAAAGTTACTTAGAGAGATATAGAATATATCTTCTCTTATAACGAGAATGCATGCAGTTCTTATATTTTTATAAACAGAATTTTTATATTATGTTTGTATAAATAAGGTGTTTACATGGTATTTTTATAAACAGAATAACGATATGTACCGATGTTGAAAGGTTCAAATAAAATGATAGATCGAATATATTGCACTTTCTTTGTCAAGTATTTCTGGCCACTCTTTAGAAATGGAACGCGCAACCGTCGAATCACGACCTTGGATTATTTTCTAGATACTGGCAATTCAGTCGAAAAATATATAGAAAAGCTCGTAAGTATCTATGTATATCGATCATTCAAGTTATAATTACACTGGAAAAATATTTCATCCGATGTTGTTTAATTTTCATTTTAAATATTAATAACGCTGAACGTTTCTCTTACATATTAATGAGATAAATACAGGTAGTGATTGTCTACTGGATTGAATCAGCGGTGCAAATCAGAATTTTACCAGCGACCTCCGCGGGAGAAATTGATTAATTATTAACAAAGCCGCTTGTTTTAAGCCGCGTTACATCCGCCGACTAATTAGCCGACATTTAGCGGCTGATTTCACAGGAAAATATTAAAAGTTACGATAACACTTAATTCACGGCTGGGAAGACTATGGTTTTTAAATCACCTGTTGAATGCGTTCGCCGAAAGTTCCACAGAGAAAACTGCTGAAAATACATAACTTTTCTGTCTCGTTAAAAGCTCGAATATAATTTATTTATCACCTAAAAGAAACAGGAAAAAAGAAAGAGGCAAGTATTAATAGATGAAATAGAAAGCAATAGAAACAATAGCTCTTTTATATTTCGATTGACATATCGAATTACTTGGAAAACATTTCATTCGGAATTATATCCAATCTCGTATAGGTAAAAAATCATGGTTATTCATGTCCACTCTACATTTTCAATTTATTTCTTCATACATAGTAAACGTATCTTTTTCTGGATTATACCACTCGTTCAAAAATACCCTATGTTAATTTATGCGTTGATTTATACATTTTCTTCTTATATGACGTTTCACTCGTTAAAGAATTTTTATTTCACGTTATCTCGTTTATACCGCATTAATTTGCCAAACATTAATTTCCCTTTGACTTCCTTGCATCCCTTAATATCTTCACGGGATCATGTAACTTCAGCCTAACTCGCACGAAGTTAACTTCCGAGGAACGCATTTTCGCGATGTAATTAACGATTCACAAGCAAGCGCATAACTTCAATTGGATTCAAACGCCACTTTAATTACTTCTCACCGCGTCACGTAATACCAACCGGATTAAAACATTACCCAATTTTCATGCGTTTACACATCATCCTCTCGCGATCTATTCTTTTTGTTCGCTTTGAGTCGTTTGTCGCCAACTGATCCTATAATTTCAATTAAAGAGACCAAAATGTTACGATCTGGCTCGTTTTTCATTAAAATCCAACTTCCCAAATTTCGATAAAAATCCAACTTCCCTTGCTTTGTCTCGCTTTATCTACCCTTCACTTTAGCTTAGCCTAACTTTACGCGTTTAACTTTGCGTCATGGACATCGAATGACTGTTCTTTTTACACTTTCCACGACTATAGGTAAAACATAAAAAGAATATTACTGAATTATTACTGTGCCGATTTTTAATTGAACGAATTCAATTTAATTAATTCAAGTACTAACGTAAGTAGACCGTGACATTTATGCAAATTAATATTATAAATATATTATAAATATAATTTGAAATATTCTACTTAGATAACGGATCGTTTCATTTATTAAGTAATTGTTGTTGTAAGGAATATTCTATGTACATTGAATCTACATATTTTTGCATATTATGTTATCTTTTTCCAACAAAACAGTTTGAACGATAAATCTCGAATAATTTTCAGGTTATCAAAATTATAATAAGTTCTTTCTTTTACTGACAAATTTAACGGTGAATTTTTATAAAAGAAATATAACGCAGTATATGCAGAAATGGATGTTGCAAATCAAATCTCTAGATGTATTTCAACGGGCACAGGATTTATGTAGTAATTTAATATATCAAGCCTTAAAAATCGGGTATTCAATATTACGTGTGGTTATCGTATATCTATACTACCAAGAAAATCACGAAAGAAAAGTGTCGGGAGAACGTAGAAGAGTAAGAAAGCTCGATCTGGATGAAACAAGCATCGCACATTTATTCGAGAAGCATGAAAAAGAAACAGGCGAGATTCGGTCGAGATTCGGCGGCGTTTTGTCACGCGAAAAGGAAAAACGGCACCGGCCGAAAAATTTACATAAAATGTTCTTTCTCCCACTCACTCTCTGTATCCTTTTTTACATTTTTTACATGTCTATACATCTCTCTCTTTCTCTCTCCCTCTCTCTCTCTCTCTCTCTCTCTCTCTCTCTGTACGTATGGATATGTCTGCGTATATACAGATTAGGCTGGCTCTTATTTACACTTGATGAAAAATTTGTTCAAGGTTTCTTTCGCTCCCCCTCCTCTATAATAATCCCAATAAATCCAATTAATAAAGAGAAATGATCTGGGCAAAATTTGAGCTCGATCGGGTAACGGATAGGCATACCTCTGGGCTCTTAAACATTAAAATAATTATTTAAATGCTTATAAAATCGGATTTATTCGATTATCCCGTGAACGAAAATTGACTTCAACGTCTTTTTATTTTCGAAATTAGAAAAAAGTTCTTACGATCTTTCTTGGTTTTTCTTCATTCTTTTCGGAAACTGTATTTCGTACGAAAACAGGTAATAGAACATACAAAACACGTCTTGTCTAGATCTACAACTTTTGTCTGATATAGTCATTTTAGTATAACTAATACTTTTTGAGAATAATCGAATAAAACCGATTTCATAAACGTTTAAATAATTATTTTGATCCGATCGAGGTGGAGGAACAAAATTTATGACACAGATTGTGTGTTTATTAATTGCAACGATTTCGCAGGATGGCGCGAAATAAATTCAAAAGACGAAAATATGAGCCAGCCTAATACAGATGTATCGTCTAAAAATATATCCTCGGAGCTGGCGACAATAAAAATGCACGTTAAGTAGCAACGCCTACGTATCTCAACGGTGTGTACAACAGTTCTCGTCTCATCTCATTTTCTGTTCCATTTAACAGGACAACGACAGAGAAAATTTGTCTCCACACGCTGTGTAGAGATTAAAGCTAGTCGTCGTATCAAAAAAGAAGCTGCTTTTAGAACGATGCGATGCGGCGTTCTTGGTTCGTAGCGAGTATTTAAGGTTTCGATGCGATTTCTTTGCGATTTTGTATCGGTGAATGTAGACCAGATTCGATAAATTTATATTTCTCATGATACAATGCACACAAGTTTATGACAGGGAGGATTAAATCAGTGAAAAAGTCAATCAACTTCCTTACGATGCAGTCATAAATCTCTAATATTGTAATAAAAAATTAGAGCTTGACAATTTTACCGTTAATTATTTTATTATCGTTTATAATTGCTTCAATAATTTTCTGCGAAATATTCACCATCGATACAAATATTTTACGTTGATTTGAGAGTTCCTGTCATCCTTTCCGAGTAACGTTATGTAATTCAATAACTTTGTATCTGCGATAACCGGATGACCGTATCATTAGTAAACTGCAAATGTTTATGCAATTTCAGATTTTTACCAACACATCTAAGGAAATAGAACGTAAGCAAAGATTTGTTCCATTTATCGAATATTATAACGAATTACCGAATATTTTATATGTTTATACATATGCATATATTTTTCTGCATATTTCTGCATTTTTCATATATTCCTGCATATCTATGTATGTTCGATGTTATGTATGTTTAAGTATATGAATTCGTAAATTGTCGATTTAATTATAAATGTACAAATAAATGTGCAAAATTTTATAATATCATTTTGACACAAAATTCCAATGACGTCGCATCGTACGTTTGCATCGAACCTTAAACGTGTGCTACGTCTTGATAGATTGTTTTCACCATCCACTGGACGCTTCTTTTTATCATTTATACGATCACTTACTGCCGGTGTCATCTAACGTGATTGTTCTGATTGTTCTTCGAGCTTCGTCGCTCTGTTACATCAATTTCTTGATGCGTCGAGACGCTCAACCGGTTGTATTAATCGCAATGTTTCGTCCTGATCGAGAAACTCGAAAAAACTCACGAGAGCGAAGGTTCAATGAGAGAATCTTTCGTTTGCAATGTTTCGGTTCGAGTTCACACTGATCATACGTAGCAAACATGCAAAGTTTTTCTTCGGTTTGTTGATAGAGAATGATTGAATTTTCGTACAATGAGAAACAATTAATAATAAGAAGAAAAGTGATATTTTTTTTATATAATATATATTTTAGTGTAAGGTACAGTAATTTAAATCTGTAAAGATAAAAGGTTAAAGTAAGTGGATTGTTAGACGCAAGTTAAGTGATAAGTTAAACAATAAACGTCTAAAACTATTCACTGAGAGGAGTAAAAAATGTTTAATCAACATAGAGTTTAATAATAATTTCTTTACAATAAAGTGCAACTCCGTATATAGGAATAATACGAACATACGTTTGTTAGGAATAAGAAATTAATCATAAAGAAATCTAAAAGAGAGATTATCGTTGACATTGATAAAAGCTTGCAACGAGGCACAAAATTCTATTTTCTCTTTGCTTAATATCCGTTTAACGTGTCTGTTTCTTAAATAGAATTTATGTTGATCAAATATTTTTCCCTGCTCTTTGTAAGTATGTACTATGCGCTTTAAAAGTTTTAAATCTCCCCTTTTACATTTTTAACATTCTGCAATAGTAACGAAAACGATAATAATTTCAAAATAAAAATTATTTCGAATCTTTTCTCATTAATTGAGAATCTTTTTGCGTTTTTTTTTTTTTTATTGATACATAATGTATATCTTTGGAATAATTTAGGATTAGTAATATACAACTTGATGTTCCAAACTAAATATCGTTTAATTTGTAAGTATTTTTGGGATCATTTTAATGTATTAGAATTCTTATTATAAAGCGATTTAAGTAGCATTTGATTCTCGAAGACGTAATTTGAATGCAAACGTTCAATTAGATATCCGTCAGACGTCAGAAATGGAATGAAATATGAAATTTCATTAAACTTCTCACTCCTTCGCCAAGATTAATCATGGAAGTCACACGAAACAAAAGCCTCAAGACGACCGGTTAAGCGTTTAACATGATAACACTTGTTGGAACATCGCACACCGAACAAGGAATTCGCATGCGTGTCGCTGAATGCCCCAGAGACAACCGCTGAGCAACAGGAAGTGTTCTAAATATGCGCGTCGTTCACAGTGAATATTAAAAATATTCTGTTCTGATGAAAAATACGTAGCGTAGATTCTGATATGTTCAGTTCGCTTAGCCCTCCGTGAACCCAGGGTCTCCTAAATAATTTCTAAGCTAAGGACATTGGAAGCTGTTCAAACGCTTGCAAATGTGCAAACTATCATCCATAAGTCACCAGATATTTAGTTTATTTAATTAATGTTATATATATCTAATTACGAAAGCGAAACTGATATTTACCAAGTATCTTTACCACAAGAGGAAAGATATTATACTAAGCTTCTAAAATTTGATTGAAGATTCATTTAAACTCAGTCGCGCTCAAAATTAAATTTAATAATCATCGCTGCTGCACGCTACAATTTCGATTCTAACTCGATCATAACGCAAAATGAATTTCGTTTAAATTAAAATTGAATCATCATGAAGAAGTTCCTCTCATCGTCGTTATCGCGTATTTATAATCTCAAACGGGAACAAATTTCGTTCGAATAAAATTCCAAGCTGCAATTTTGATTTAATTTCTGCGTCAAAAAAGATTAACATAAATATACAAATAGAATCGGGAGAAGGAAATTGACACGCGAGTGGGTTAATAAAGTTTCCGTTTAAAATTATCTGGTGGTCTGGTGATTTATAAAGGAGAATGCACCCAAAATAAACAACAACGAAAAAGCAAGACGTTCAAAGCAATCAACGTATATATATGTCTAATCATTCTATCATTGAAAAAGACGAAACGTTCGAAGCTGTGAAATGTGACAATGGGTCCCGGAGGGTTAAGGGTGCAACCCTGTATTCAGATGACTCGATTAAGCAAAGTCGTCGAATAAATGCGCTTTTCTTCCTCGAATTACGTCAAACTACGAAATGGAAAAGTGTCTACTGCGAGCGATTCTCTCGCACTTGACGCGTTGCTAGAAACGAGACATGGCAGCACGCGGATCTTCAAGATCTACGAGCGATCCAGACTCGAGAGTTTAGAGATCAAGTATCGCAAGGTTGGCCGTCTGGAAACGATCGAGGACCATGAAACAACGCGAGCCAATCTCGTCGGATCGCTTCGTACCGTTTGTTCGAGCGCGAAATGAAACTTCACAATGTACAATCTAAACGCTCTGTAATACTGAATTGACCTTTTGCAAGAAGGGAATTTTCGCTTGACGTGTATTCGCGAATTTTTTCCTCTCTGCGCCTAAACGTCTCTTCTACTTCTTCTGCTACTTCCACGATTTGATCTTCTTCCTTTTCAATTCATACACATTGTAATATTGCGTAGTTGAGTCTCGTCGGTGTTCGCCAATATTTTTCTCATTCTTTCAATCCGAGATTTATATTCTATCGATAGATCGGTATATATTTTTATTCGCATAATCCTAGGAGGTTTTTTATTCTTTTCCTTTTTCTTTTTTTTTTAGTATTTTTATCTGTTTTTTTTTCTTCTGTTAAATCGTAAATCCTTACAGACTAGTTTGATGAAACAAAAGTGTATATATATGTAATGTACTCCAACAAATTCTAGAAGGCTGCACATTCTCCGGATCACGTGCGTTTTCACCGTTCCCTTTTTTTCTTTTTTTTTCTTTTTTTTTTATAAACAAGCAAACACACGGCAGTACAGCAAACGCTTGTCTCGTTTCTCTCGAGACGTCTCGATAGTCGACAGCTTGATCATTTTCTCGTAACGTGGACAAGCGAGCTCGTAATTTTCTCGAGGTTCTGTTTATATTGTAGGACTTACTCTTCCTTCCTTTTTCTGTATTTTTTTTAGACAACCTTGGAAAGAGTTTTTGAGTACGTGATCCTTTAAATAAATATAATTTTTAAATCTGTGAATAAATTTGTTCTTTCCCTATCTGAAAAATTTAATTCATTCACGAGGTTGTTTAATAAAATCCAAGTTAAATTCATTTTTCTTTAGATAATATACGAATTAACACTTCAACGATAGGCCAGGTCAATTGATACCTTATGTGTAATGAAATAATATTAAAACAAACGTAAAAACAGTAGTTAAAATTTTCATATGGATAGTGCAATTAATTTAATTAATTTTTTTTTTGAAATAAAATCGTTTTTCTCAGTGAAACCCACCCACCGATAAAGTATTAATATCGAAATGTCAAAAAAGCCTCGAATTTTGTTTTCTCCCATTCTGATAAAATCTCTTTCTTTGCAATTTTGGTAAAATTCAAAACTCACCATTCCAAGGTTACAGGATACAACTATATTTCCTCGATCTTTACAAGCTCTAATGGTTCACATATTTACGTGATTCACGAACAGATTTGTAGATTAAAGTTAAGGTATCGCTTGAGACACAGTCAAACATTTACCGCTAAGCTATATAATACGTACGGTCTAACGAGGAGGTTTAAAGAAACAAGAAGAAGAATAGGGATCGTCAGGAACGCAACAGGAGAAATCCAGCAGGAGGAAACCAAGAGGGGGATGATTCAGCCCATTTATGATTGCTCATCGATTCTTTCTCCATCGATCTTTCGTTAAGTTTCATAAGATCATTAATCGTGAGAAACAGTTTGATTAAACGCGCATGCAAAAAATGTCCGATCTTACCGCGTGTACTCAAGCATAAATGGCTGAACGATCGATGCACAGAAATCGTATTGGACTCTTGTCGTCCCTTGAAATCGGAAGTCGTCGTCCAATAGGATTCCACGCGCCAACTAAAAGTGGCTTTTTTTTATTTTCGTTCTCAGTCTTCGAAATCTGTAGTCTGCGTTCGCGTCGTACGAAAATAAAGTCGTCGAAGGTTTTGAGTTCACACGGCTCGCGGGAATCGCTCGATTGTTTTGTTAAGTCGCAGTCAAAGAGACTGCGGATGGATCGACGCGACGGCGCCAATATCGAACCGGATAGATCTCCTGGTGCCGCTGTACGAACGTTACTGTTATACGCCCCTTGAAACCTCGGACACCCTTAATTTGTACTTTAACATGAGGATACCTGGTTACCATGATGGGCGGCCTCGTTTTCACGCGTTTTCTGTTAGGCGAAAATCGATATAGTTTGTCCTGGACGCGTCTGCAACTTGATGTTTATTTTGTATTTAATTCTTCCGTACTCACGTGTTATGTTTGTTTAATTTAGTTTTTAAACAACCAATAAATCTATTACGCTTTAAATCACTTCATTTATGGTGAGGAAAGAGAGATTAGACATCGTTCCTTTAATTGTGCAATCAATTACCATAAGGTTTGATTTTAAGGGTTAATTAAAGGGGTTAATTCATAAATTTTCCTTGTGTATTATAGTAGAACTCCATTTATTAGAACAAAATTTTAATTAGGGCTCGATTAATCATTTGACAGTGCAATAAAACGAAAAAGAATTCGAAATAAACGATTTAATTATCTTTTTATGGTTTTTAGCATTTCTGCATTTTTCGTATCAGAAGTATCTGAAGTAACTGTCTAATTGAATCTATGACTGCGTTATTCGAATGAAAGATCATAAGTAAAAAGGATAGTAACTCGTCTCCTATCATAGCTATCGTATGAAGTCTAATTACGTGAACTGTCCCCTAATGAGTTTCGATGAATAGAGTTATATTGTAATTTCAGTTGGTAACTTGGAGAGTTCTAAGCGATTTCAAGAGATTTTGGAAGGATCTAGTGTGTGAATTTAATATAAATTTTGTTCGACAGAGGATTTAATAGAATCTTATTTCTATAGTATCCAAAGTTGATATAAATTTCAGTTGATAAAGACTTCATAACAGAAATTCGTGTATTCCTATTAGTATCTAAATTTAATGTAAATTTTAGTTGGTGGCAAACTTTTAATAGGGATTTACTTCTGACGATGTTTAAATTGAGACTACATTTCGGTTGATGGAGACTTTATAACAGGAAGTGTAAATTTCGGTTAATAGAAATATACCACCAACAGTATTCATCCGTTTCATGCAAATATCGTAAAAGGAATTTCCGCACTCGTGTGAGTATTAAAATTTAGTATAAATTAAGAGAATAATAATTAATTAGTTACAGTAAATAAATATGAAAAATAGATGAGAGAAAAGAGCGAAATTATTTTTTAATCTTTAATAATCTTTAATCTCAATACATTACTTTTTCTGCTCTTCAGAGAACGAGGAAATCGAGGAAGGTTCTCATATTTTAAAATATATTTTAAATGAGAGATTTTTGGATTAAAATGATTAAATTGTTAACCTTGTACTGTAATTATTCGATCGAATACTTTTAATCGCTTTTCGCCCTTAGATCGCAATATTTTATTATTTTTATATTATTATATTATTATGTAGATTTTTGTCAGCAAAAAAGGTGAATTTATGCATCTGTTTCTGTTATCTAATTTGTAAACAACAATTCGTTAATCGAGAAATATACAATTCATTATTATTATTAGTTCGAGATTAATCACTGTCATTATTTTTCATAAATTATATAGTCGTTAGATGTAGGAGGTATCGCGTTGGAAAACGGTATCAGAGAACAACGAAATCCTGTCCGAAATGACAGATGAAATTCTTTCCCTTGTAGTGACAGATGATTCTGGACGTAGAAATGGGTTTCCGACAGCAAGAAAATTGATCGTTCGTTCTCGATGACAGGAAATTGTAGAATTCTAACAGGAGAGAAAAATTATTCATAAAAGATATTCGTTTTATACCTTTACTTCAAGAAATTGTACAAAAGAATAAAACGCTGAGATTCTCGATGAAATAAATGAAGTTATAAATCTTGTATAAATAACTTAAATTAATTCGAAAGGATTTTACAAAAGAACAGACATTTCAATTTCTCAATGTCTTTTCTACGAAACCAACGTATAAATTGTTTATATATAATATTCGTACTAAGCTCATAATTATCCTAGAAGAATACGGAAATCTAATTTTAATATGTTTCGTAAAATGTCTACTTCAAAATTTTCAACATTCACAACAAAGTATTTTACAAACCGAATAATTATACTAACTTCTTAAATTTCTCAATATCTTCAACATCTACATCAAGCTAATTCATAATTACTAGATAAACAGTCTATCAATAATTCCAATTCTTTCAAACAATAGAAAAATAATAATAAATTACTCTGAAACTTCCAACTTTTCAAAAATCTCCTATAGTAATAAAAAAATTGTCTAAATGTTCCAACAGTTTCAATATCCGCAACAAATTACTTTCAAAGTCTTTTAAAACGACAAAAAAGTATACATTCTTAAAATACGCTAATGCTTACACAAATAATAATAACATCGAAAATTCAGGAACTTCTCAAATATTCCAATATTTTCAAAATTTTTAACAAACTCTAATAATTTTCAAATCTTCCAGCATCCTGCTACATTTTACAATTTTACAAAAAGGTAGAATTAAAGTACACAATCTGTTCCAAAAATAACGGAGCAACTTAAGATTAAAAAAAACCCAGTAGCGACATCAATGCGAAAATTTTATCACATAGAAATACATCCTTTGTCATCGTCATCATTAGGAGCAGAATTATAGCGATCAACATTGGAGTAGAGTTGGTTCACGCGTGAAAAAATATGGTGCTGTTGCGTAATAACGTACCGACCCATAATGCAGCGACCATAACTGTTTTTCTTGAAAACAAATAAATTAAAATATTGCACCAGCTACTCTGTTCGCTGGACTTAGCATCGTGCAATTACTTTCGATCTCCTCGGCTTCGAAAAACAACGAAGGAGAAACGCTGTGATAACATTCGAGACATCCGGAAGGCTGTGACGAGCATTCTCAAAGGAATTCCATAAAAAGACGCGCAACAACTATTTGACGCATTAGTTAAGGGTGCAAATCGTTGTATCGCCACAGGAGAAACGTGTTTTGAATAAAATAGAACATTTTCCTCGATACGATGCTTCTGCTTCGTTATTTTCACAATGTTTGACTATTCTTTTCGACGAATCGTGTAACAATGAAATACTTAAAGATTTCTACGAATAATAATAACACGAAAAATTCTCAAACTTCTCAGATATTCCAATAATTTCGATATCTTTAACGCAAACTTTAATAATTCGAAAATTCTCCACAATTGACCCGCCGTAACTCCGATCAATTCTGCGATTCTATGTAAGGAAAAAAGAAGAAAGAAAGATCGAACGAACAAGTTTCACGATAGAATCGCGCGATATCCCTCTTCCGGTCATCCATCAACAGTATGTATCTCAGAACGTATCACCGAACCAGTCGGAAGCTCGCGTTAATCGCGCCAAACGTATCGCAACTTCCTGTCTTCGCTATCATCTTCTAAACGTCAAGCCGCAGAACACGTCCATTTAATTAACAAGCAACGGCCTGTCTATCGAAATATTATCGATTCAGCGATATCCTCGTGCGAGGACACGTAGCGAACGCGTGTAAACGAGGCCGCGTCAGAATCAATCCGCACCCCTCGAAGAATCGAGCACGGATCCGCCATATTTTTTGGCTGAGCGTTGCTCGAGAAACGATTCATCTTTACGTTCCCCTGAGTTTGATTTCAACGTGAACATCTCACTCTCGCGCGCGCGCTCTCTCTCTCTCTCTCTCTCTTTCTTTCTTTCACACGTTTCCGCATGCACACACGCAAGCTCTCTCTATCTCTCATTATGTGTTTGTGTTTGTGTGTGTATGTCTGTGTGTGTATGTGTGTTTTTCTTTACGGTTATATACGGGAGAAAGGGAGAACTCTCTGCAAAATAGATGATGCGGGAGAACGGGGAGAATGCGAGCAGGGTGTTCGTCTTCTAGTCAGCGCGCGTTCCTTTTGCGAGCGGATTAAATCGCCGAGAATATACGAGGGGATGCTTTGCAGTCGCATCCACGGTGAAACGTGACCGCGTAAAGTAATTCCAGTGATTCGTGCGACGTTAGGTTTTCTTAGAATTTTAGAAGAATTTTAGAAGAATTTTAGAAGCACCGTAGATCGATGATAGATCCTGATTCTCTCCTCTTATTCCGTGTTTTGGAGATTAAATGATTTTTAGAGTGCGGATGTTTCTACGGATTCATATTTTCACGAATACAACTGAAGAAGTACAATTGAAACAGAGGTTCGAGGCATTCTGTGTTTTAGAATGCTGTGTCTTTTAGGAGCATTCTTGCGTCTCATAAGTACATAAGCATTTAGCGTAGCAGTCTAATGATTTCTCCTTTCGTTTTATCCTGGGGGTTTCAATATATTCAATTTCAATGAAGCCTTTTCTTTATAGCAGGAATACCAATTAGATCAAAATGATACATTTAGAAAGATGCAAATATTTTAATATTACGCTTGCAAAAATGTCGAGGAATTTTGAAAGTACATGTTCGTTCGAATTAAACGAATACATCAAATAAGCTAACGTTTCTTTATTTTCAAGACTGCATCGAATCCACAATTTCACATCTAAGTCCAATTATTTGGGATTATCCATTCCATACCCGATCTTTTTTCAATCGAAATCCAACAATTAGTCTTGAGCTTGTTAATAAATTTCTTTCTCTTTTATCGCCTTTTTCTGCGAAAAGTAAGGAAGAATTACCTCAACTGCCTTCATCCCCCTCTGGAACTGCTCGCAAGAGAAACGTCCGCTAGCAACGAAACGAAAACCCTGAATATGTGTGCGGGTACGCAAGAGTGTGAGTACACGTACACATACATGGGAATATATCATATACATATTATATGCTATATTATACATATATTATATATATACAAATATATATATATATATATATTATATATGTATATATATGTATATACGTGAATGTATAAAGAAGTAAACTCGTCAGACTTATGATTTTATGCATAGGTCAGAGGTTCATCGTCAACAAAGGAATTAGCGTCCTCTTGCCCATCGCAAAATGGCATCTGCCAATACGTCAAGGTGAGCTTTCGTCTGGAACAGAGACAGAAAATAGCGTTTGCTCTTGATAGCCTGGTTCGACATGAAAGTAACGTGTTTAGCTGACAAATGCACGCATGTACCTACGTATATTTCTCATTCAAATTATAGTAAAGGTTAAAGCGATGAAAAATAGGAAATTTGCCGGATAAATATCTTCTTGTTGATCCTTTCACTGTTCACTAAAACGACGATGAAATAATTGTGCGGAAAATCTTGAACAAATTATCCAGTTTTTATCGTTCTAAAACGTAGCGTTCAAAGCTTAATACAGAAAACAAACATAAAGAGAATCTCATGAAACACCTGATTTTCATTTATAACATCGAAAGCCATTCAATTCTATTACATATAACTTCTATACATGCATTAATCGTGAAAAACTGTTCGGTTCTGTTTCAAACTTTACCATTGTAGTCGTAGTGGTTATATCTCATTACAGCGTTAAGGAAATTTCAAAAAGTTTCCCACAATGCACACAATATATTCTTGAAAGAATTCTGTGTTAAGTGTTCGGGTATTTTCGTGCGCTACTGTAAAACATACAGAAAGAAATATACGAAAAGAATCCCTAAAACTGCTAACCTTCATCCAGAACCCAAAAAGGACGAACAACCGAAAGAATACCGCCAGCTCCGTAAAAAGGACCATCGTCTAAACTCATCCCGAGCCATTCGTGTGTCCCGATAGCTCGTTCGATATTCCGATCCAGCCCCTACGCATCCCCAGCCGGGCTCTCGGCAAAAAATTCGTTAAGTCAGTTAGCGAACTTTCCCTTCGAAAATCCGCGCGCGTTCTCGCGGGCGTCTACTACTTTTCGAAAGCTGATCGAGTTCGAGAGAGCGTCTCGCTACCTTGGAAAATCTAATTCTCCGGTTCGAGTTCGAGGTGACGTAGTTTAATCAGATCCGGGGGCCGCCCACGTTGATCAGGCCAATTCCGTTTCGACAACACGGGCCGTTCCGCGTTCTTCTTCTTTGGCCGTATTCTTCCGTTACGAGGTGGAAACGGTGGAAGAAAGAGAATAAAAGAGAGAGAGAGAGAGAGAGAGAGAGAGAGAGAGAGACTGGCGGCGGCGCGGCTCGACCAGCCGGAAGGAAAAGAAGCAAATATCGATTTCAAAGAGGCGGAGAGGCCGGCCCGGAATCAGCCGGAGAGAAAGGTCAACTGTTCGCCGGATGTGAGGGATGATAAATCCGCGAGAGGGCGAAACGTTGCTCAAGTTTCCTTTTTCTTTTTCCTCTTCTTTCCTCGACAAGGTCCTCTCTGTTTTTTGTTTGTTACGTGGAACAGGTAGGTGGAAAAGGGTGGATGTGGCAGTTGGGAAGAACGTAACGAGGTCGCTAATATACGACCAGAAAACATGATGAGGCAGTCATTATGAGAAAATATCATAACGTTAAGCAAATATGCTACTGCTGAAAGGTATTTGGACACTTGACTCTTCTTGACGAGACATATTTTAATTGGAAAGGTATATGGTCAAATCAAACTTTGATATGCGATGATTTGGTTCATCATAAACACAATAGTCGCATACGAGTATTAGCGTACTATAAACTGATTAAATCGAGCTTATCTTCGTATCCTGATTCATGGAAGCGTTTGAACGAATATAGGATATCAATACATGAAAAATGAATTACCAATGCGAACGTAAACGTCGCATGAATTTTTCTGAGACGGTAGTCAGTTGGCAGTTTTAATTTTGTTGTTCCGTACGTGGGATGCGGTATCACGATTACTATGTTTATGCAAATAACGTGTTTGTGTAATTGGCGTGTAGGTTTTAGGTTCACGTTCGTTCCTCCAAGTTGTTTGCATATACACACCAATTGCGTAATGTTCGCTGTTAATTAACTGAACTTGAAGGCAATCGTTTTATTGCATCAGTTGAAATTAAACATTGACTTTTACACACGTTTCATAATATTGATTCTATTTATAAGTTTAAAAATTAACTTTTTTTAAATTAAAAAAGTGTTGCCTGTTTCTGTATGTATATTTGGATTGTTTAAAAATCTCAGATTTTTCAAATAACTGGAAATTCATGTGAACGAAATAATTTGTAATTTATACGATATATTATAAGTCTTAATTTAAATGAATTTAATTAACACGTTTACCGTCATGATAGTCATCGGCGATGAATATTTTAAGATTGTATAGTACTGTAATTACTTGCGTGAACAAGATTGCGATTATGTTTAATAGTAATAGTAAAGTGTGATTATAAAAAGAGCATAGAATATTGCAAAACTTTATTTGTTTATTTCTTTTTCATTAAGATAGTAAGATAATAAAATATTAAAATATTACACATTATGTACTACGTTATTAGCTACTGTATATGTATACTGTATATAACAATATTGGAACATTTGAAATACATATAGTAACTCAAAGAAGCATTTTGACATTTACCACAGAGAATTTGTACCAACATATTATGTACATTATACGAAACTTTTTGAAATTGCGTTGCTACTATAATGAGTCACGACCATCGTGATTACGCTAGTAAACTTTGAAATCGGTCCGACGACGTAAATTGAAGTTAAAAGAGATTTGTTACAAACATACACTTATTGTTAGTGAAAGGTTAATATACAGTAGTCTTAAACAAATATTAATTACTGCCAAAAATGGTTCCGCTAAATATTGTAACTCATTGATATAGTGAATAATTGACTCCTCAAATATTTTAGTTATCTTTGCAAAGTGCATACTTGCCATAAATATCTTATTATTTTTAAGTACATTTTCACATCTGTTTTAAATTTCCTTGATATAATCACGACAGTTGTGTCTCGTTACAGCGCTAATAATATTTTAAAATGTTTCCTATAATATATACATAAGTCGTTTCTAGGAGTGTTGGAACACTTTCGCGAGCCACTGTAGCACCATTTGTATGCTCGTTCCATTTTTCAAGCGATTTGTACGTAAAACTTATCTCTTGCAGCGCGTGCTAACCGTGCTCTAATCTGCTTCTTTCATCCACTCGTTTCCTTCTGTCCTTTCGCGAGCGAGAATTCTCGTGGAAATCAGGAGCAATTGTTTTCTCTTCTTCCCTTGGTTTGTCTCTCCACTCTCTCTCTCTCTCTCTCTCTCTCTTGTCTCTCTAGTCTTTATTCTACCGGTTGTTTTTTCACGATGGCAAAGGCGGAGGAGAATGCCTTTGTACTTAAGGGCCGGAAGAATTAAGGCGACGAAGCTTTTTAGAGATTTACGGGCTCGCCAGACAGTGTAAATTGAGCCCTGCCGAGTTCGCGAGATTAGTTCTCCGCGGCTTTCGAGTGTTTGCGTGCGCGTTAGATGATGAACTATGCCGCGAAGGGGTTGGAGACGGCGCAATTGCGTGTAAAATTAGCGAAACGGCGATGCACGGTGAAGGTTGTTCGTCTTCGAGGGTTGCGACAGTCTATAGATAGCATAGAAGAAATTTTGACACGGAATTGGGTGAGAGGTTCTACGAATAAGACGTCGTTAAATTAAAGAATTTAATAAATTAAGAAAGTAAGGATTGGAATGTTAAAGAAATAAAGAGCGAAGAGTTTTAAGATTTAACTCGGCACAGTGATAATGTAAATATCAGTTAAAGAAAATCGAAGGACATTATAAAAAAAGAACTCTTTTTAAAACAAAATTGATGACTATGATATTTATAGACTTTATTCTCCTTGGAAGATAATAAATATCAAACTAAGAAATAATAGCATAAACTTCTTATTTCATGCAAAATGTATTACTAAAAAATAATATTACGAGGCATGACACACGAAATTAATCACATTTTCGCATTAATTATTAATTATATGTACCAAATACTAATATAAAGCATAACGTACACGTACAATTAATAACACTTTTGCATTCCTTCTAGTCTATTCATTTAATAGTAAAAATAAAAAGAAAGTATATTACACAGATTGACAAAGTGTATTGCATGATAATTGCAAGAAATTGTGGGGTATTGATCGTGTTATTGATTAATAACGTAATTGTACACCGTCGCGAGATGACTAATTGGAGACTTACAGTTTTGTAAAACATGCAGGCTTGCCTGTCCTCGTCTTCGCCTGTAGGGCAGTCTATGAAACCGTCGCACAAGGCGTGATCGTCGATGCAATGGTATCTACCCATTCTGTCCGCTGTGGGACACGCAAACCTTTCCATCCCGTCTTCGGAGATTGGACATTCTGGAAAGGAAAGAATTGGAAAATTATAGCCACGGCGCTTTAATCGAATTACCACTGATATTAAAATGCTTTTCAATTCCTTTGGGTTATTACACTGCAATGCTAGTAAAAAATTTGTAATTCTTTTACTTCCTTGCCTTTTTGCCTCAATATTAAGAACATTCTAATAACCTGCAGTATCAATAATTTGATATTTATTATTTGATATTACTAACGTTATAATAATATTTTTATAGGCTTTATATCCACGAGTAAGTATCCAAGAGTAAGTATTACCATATCTCTTCTTTTTAAGTTTGTATATTTAGTATCTATCTTGTTAGTAATCCTAGTATTTTAACGATCATTAGATTGCCGATTTTTATATATTCATGTAAAATTTTCAAACTGTTGTGATTATAACATTTAAAGGATTTATTTCGTTGTGTTCATAAAAATATAATTCTTCGGTTGTACCATAAAGCGAAGGAAGAATTTTCACCAAGTGATCAATTATCTCCTTGTTTCGTTATTTTATCGATCTGAGATTTTCCAATTTCTGTACATCATTACCTCTCCCATTCTTTCCTTTAATCGCCTTCTTACTCTCTAGTTTCTACCTTTAACACCTCTAACTGTTCCGATACCTCGTTATTCCTTTCAGCATCATCAATTCTCCGTCTCCATTCTACAACTTCGTTATTTTCCCACTTCATCCCTGTATTTTTCTACTTTCTTCTATCGCGCTCGTAGTTTCGTCGTTTCGCGGGTCTCTTCGACACCTTGCATTTCCATTAATGTACCATCGTTTCATATAATTTTCATATAATTTTTCTATTATACTGTTCACACGCTATCGAGCGTATACTATTTTTATGCAAAGATCGACTCGAGCCTTCACCCGCCCCCGGATCGCAGCAGCGTCTGTTTGCGCGAAATTTTGTTGCAACCTTGCGAGAAAACGTGTTTTAGAGGCTGCGTCGTATGAAATTCAAAGGCAGCGGAAAAATGCCAAGGCTCTTGCTGACAGTTTCGTTTTATCGATTTATAGAACGCGTTTGTTTCATTTTGTACGCGTAATGAACGTAAATCGTCTCGGTAAATTTAACAAAAAGCGCTCCGGATTCGATTAGCTTGTTCTTGTTGTGCGCAATTGTATCGAGTATCAAGGATTAACGGTTGTATCGAAATTCTCGTGTACGTTCGAAAGCTTTTTCATTTTGAAGTATGATCGCTGGAAAACGAGGGATATATGTTTTTTTGCTTTTGAGAATTGCCGACTGAAAATTGCTTCATGCCTCGGAGATAAAAAAGCGTTTTGTTGCAAGTAAATTCTAAAATGACTTTATTCTTATCAGTTCATGAGTAACGCTAACTTTTATTTTACATCTTGTATTAAAAATTAATATTGGGCTTCTGTATTATTTGAATAAAATATTTAACGATTATGTAACAAAACATTATAATTATATTCATTTGACTAAACATTATACACATCTATATAATATTTTGAAATAATTGTACGTTTATTTCGTTTGAATTAACAAACGATTTATCTTCAAATTATTTCATTATTTACTTATCTTAATGCAAACTAAAATTATTTTCCGTATGTTATTTTTAAAATAAAGTGTAATTCGCTATCACTAGCTGTTATTTTTTATCATTGCGTAAAAAAATTGTATTTGATCCTGTTAAATTAATTAGATTACAAATAATATTAGTTTGGTAGGATATCCTTTATTCTGCCATGACATTCGTTCGATTCGTTCTTCGTTTCAGACAAGCATCATCAACTTATTTACCCGAGATCGATTAGGGTGGAACAACCTTGAATATGACATCATCTCCGAAACCTCGAACCTCGCCAATAAAATGGTAGACTAAAAAATATCCTACGTATGTTCGTTAGTTTCGAAATATTCTATTAGCGTTTCGACAATGCGTTCATTATTAATGGAAATGGAAAAATTCGTAAACTGAAATGATCGTAGCAAAAGAATATAATAATTTCTACTACTTTGTATTTTCAATATAATTTTAATATGTTATCGTTTTTAATGTATTTAAAGTAAAATATAAAATATAATAATTTCTAGATTTTTTATTCTGTCATTTTCATATTTTCTTTTAGAATATTTTTTATTTAGGCATTCCATAAGCTTTTCAAATTAATTTTTCTCTGTTGCAATTAATTATTTTATATAGCTTTTTATTATAGCTTGTTCTGCGCCAAAATTAATTTATTCATTACTCTTGTAGTTTTTAATCTGTAAATCGATACCCAATCATTTCGCGTTACAATTTATTATTTTTACAACTTTTCCCATTTTCGATATTTTTTATCTTCCCAGTATCTAATTTTTCTTTGCTGAAGTTAATCAATTCCTCTATTTTCTAATTCTTAAATCTTCTTGATATCCAATTTTCCCTGTTAAAATTACTTTGACACTTTTTCAATTTTCTGATTTTTAAACCTTTCAAACACTTAACTTCTCCATCCTCAAATTAACCATTCCACTACTTTTCTATTTCTCAATTTCCAAACTTTTCCAACATCCAACTTTTCTCCGCCAAAATCAACCGTTTTATTACTCTTCCATCCTCCACTTTTCCTCGTCATTTGTCACCATCTATCACTCGCTTCCTTCTCCCAAGAGATCACTGAAACTGAGAAATTCTCAAAATCGATCTTGCACGCATACTCGAAAAATTCACAAATTGTCTGTGTCGGTGTAGTACGTGCATTTGGGATTTCCATTAATTTTCATCGTACATGCTCGTGCCCCCGATCGATTCTTAATAAAGCCTTTGTTAGAAGGCAGGACAATGGTCGAATAAAAAGGATACGTCTTCTCCCCTGTCCAACGATATTTCCAGTAACTCCCAGTGCAAATTCTAAAACAACTTTCCGACCAGTCGAGGCTGCTAACAATGCACGACTATTTCTGACAAACCCCGTGGTTGTAGGCGATCGCCACACCCCCTTGAAGACGCGTGTCCATTCGAAACGAAACGACGGAAATATCGCTGTTTAAATCAAGTCAAGGTTGTCTTTATCACATAAGGGGCCAATTAGTGAAATAATAATAATTATGATAATACAATTATAATAGCTATAAAAGCTTTACTGAGAATTATCGCAGATTTGTATTTTAACGAATTTCTCTTCCATAAGACATAACATAAAGTATTGTAATTAAATATCATGAAGTTTTTTTTAAAGAAATCAATCTTTTCCAAAAATTATGAAATTCAGCCTATGATTATCTAAGTCACTCATACTGTACATGTATCTACGCAACCTATAATATTATAATAATTTTTATTTATATTTATAAGTTTTATTCTCTGTTTTTACTCTCTGTACTTTTAAATGATTAATGAAGGATTATCTCCACGTATACATTGCCGGCTTTTATCGAATTTGTGCGCGATGTATTTTTCGAAAAGGTATCTTTTTACCTGTCAAAATTCATATTGAACCATCAAAGTTAGGAGTTGAGTACATATTTTATAGAATATCTAGAGAATGCAATTTTAAAGAATGTCTCGTTGTAATATCATAAAATACAATCCAATATTATAACAAATATAACTATAACTAAAGGAATTATGAAAGAGATGCTACATTGACCCAACGTTAGTCCTCTTAATAGGTTAAGCACTTTCATCTCGATTGATTTCACCCTGATTCATATTAAACCAATAAATATAATTCACGGTGGAATTTGTTAACCCACTTTCTTCAGAACAGGATAAAGAGAAAAGTAGATGAAACAGGAAGAAAAGATGAAATCGAGTGAAAGAGGAAAAGAATTCACTAGACCTTAAAGAATCGACGTTTTCTAGGTCGATTAAGTGGCGAAAGAAGGAGAGAAATTTTTCCTTTTTTCTTTTTTTTCTTTTTTTTTTTGTTTAAGTCGTCACTGTACTATGCCTCGAGTTCAATCGGGACAAGCTTCCTTTTGAGATTAAAGGCAGCGTGGATGCACTTAAAGAGCGATTAAAGCTGTAATCCGGAGTTCTCGTCGTTCCACCACTGACAAACAATATGAGAGCGACGGTTTGGAAATCTTTGGGATTTAGAGGAGGATGAAAGCAGGAATAGAGCGTAGGGAACGTGACAGGTGTACGCCATGTTACGTCTTGGATAGACTTTTCTCAAGTTGTAACGATCATCGATAGGTTTTTCTTTTATGAAATATGTGTTTTGTGATAGCTCGGGCGTGATACGACGTACGTGACAAAAATAACATGTTTTAACTATATTTTTTTCCACGAATTATGAAAAGTCTAGGATAAATATCGGTTTGCATTATTTATGAACGAAACGCAAATACATCCTCCAAATTAGATAATAATTTACAAAAAAATAAGCACGCATATTCCATAGCTCGTGTTCCTTTGCTTCATTATTTATTCAAATATATTTATAGATATACAACTGTAACGTAAAATAAAAATTATCTCATTCCATGCATCGGAAATGTTTTTAACATCCAGCGTATCACAACAGAACTCGTTAATTAACGAAATATAATTACTTTATACTGAAACAATTTCTCGTTTAATTAACAAACGAATGTTAAAACAACGACGTAATTCATCAAAAACTATATAAAAATTGTATATATGTATATCCGTAAATAGCGGACAGAGGAAAATTGAAAATTAACACTTCTATGAATAAGTATTAAACCTAAATTTTTGTATTAAACCTATTCCGTAATATATATCTATCATTATATTATATATTTATTCATCTTTCTCTTGTCCATTATAATTGAGGAATTTAAGCCGGAAATGATATCTCGTACAAGAGAGTGTATGCCACGATATAAACAGGAAAATATTCGTAAATTCAATTAATTGTACCGCTATGATGTTCTTTTGAACTTTAAAAGTATCGTATGTGAATATAGAATGGCTCTCAGATATTTCGATTAATAATTACAAACCACATTAAATGCTTACCATTGTAAATGCATGAAAGTTAAATCTGTAATTCATTTTATTTAACTTTCAAAACAACAAGTAAGGTACAGTTAAAATTGTAAGTGAAAAATTTAAAATAATATTTCTTGCCAATATTGAAAACCGGGGTTAACACCATTCAATGTTTCAATTCTTTAATTTTGTTTCGTCGTAAATGATACTTTCTTGTCATTCAGTTTTTCTTTCATTTACCGCTGTATCTTCATGATATCAAAGAAGGAGGGTTTATTAATTATTAACGTAGCTTTGCAAACTTTCTATTAAACAGAAGAGACGCAAATTTTTACCGGTAAAAAGAAACAGTTAGAGTTTTCCCACTGTGGTAATTACACTTTAACGTCGTTACGAGGCAATAAAAGTCACCGGTGGAATTGTTGATAGTGAACCACGATGAGGAGGAATGAAATGAAACAGATAAAGGCTTGGAAAAAGTGAAACTTTGAAAACGTCGACATCTCTAACGATTCACGAATAAATGCAGATGATATTTATATACGCTGTCGTATGTAAATATTCCGATATTTTCTTGTTTTATATAAAACGTATTTTAATTACAAAATTTCTATTAACGGATAAATCGAACAAAATCCCGAACGCATCGAACCGCAACGTAAAATAATTATTATGTCTACGTATAATAAAATGTTACGACAGGATTAAATGAAATAAAAATGTCAATATATGTAATAAGAAAATTAGCGTGTTTTGATGTCTGTGTGTTTGATGATTTTTATTAGCGTGTCAACGGGAGTCGTAAATTCCCGTTATGATTTTACAATCGACGTCATGAAACTGATCGATCCGCTATTTCGTTTAAGGTGATAAATGTAATTGAATTAATTATAACGCTGAGGTAACAGGTTGTAATGTATCTTTATTCCAATAACAATTGTAGACAAGATGATTACGCTCGTTGCGTATATGTATATGTTAATTAGATGAGCTACCAGTTCGTGATGAAACTTTGTAGAATTATTATTCTGCCGTTTGACAAGCTCTTTATCTTTAAATTCTTTGATTTCTAGATTATAAGTAAAAATAAAAAAATTCTTCTAAACTGATGGAAAGGCTATTGATGCAAGTAATGGTATTTAAATAGTAAATAGTAAAATATATTAAATATTATTTATTCATTTTATTTTATCTCACAGCTTGGAAATGGACTTGGTTTTGTGATAAAATATATAGTATATTATATTAAATATATAGTATATAGTATAATATATAGTATATAGTATAGTATGATAATATATATAAGTTTTCCATTGAAAATATTTTCTTTTTTTTTCAAAGATATTCTCCAATTTATGTACATATATTTACGTATATGTTTTAAATAAAATATATTAGTGTACATATTATAATCACGAAACAAGTGTGCTAAAAAAGAAGTGTACACGAAGGGCTACTTTATAACGTCACTATATCTTTTCTACAAATATACGTGTAACTTTATACCGTCAAGCGTGGCCTTGATTAGAAAGTGACGCATTTTCTATTTTAGCTGGTTTTCAACCGGATGACGTGGAATCAGAAATTGGTATCGCGTGGTGACACGCGTAACCGCGCTGGTGTGCGGTCCGCAACAGGTGCGAATCTCGCGTATCGGTAATGATCACCCGGTAATTGTCATCATTTCAATCTATCCGGGTGATTACTGTGCCGATGAAGTTGATGGTTACGTCAAACGATTTCTAGTGCGATCGTGATATGTTACTTCTATTAGCTACGTGTGTATATCCATTATTTTCGAACCAATAAGTTTTCTCATCGTTGACAAATAATTGTTTAGTTTGAAAAAGATAAGGAAGAGTTAACATAAACATAAAAATTGAATAGGAAACAGCATGCTTTTTTTAGCTCAGATGTATAACTATAAGAATTTGAAGAACTTGCTTTAATTTTAAGAAAAGTAATCGTACAATATTTCTGCATTGCGGTAGCTAATGATGAGTCTTTGCGACAATAAATAAATAAATAAAAATAATAAAATATTTGTACGATAAGTGATCGTATATATAAGCGATGAAAATTCTCTATTTTGATATGAAAATGAATTTCGATGTGGCCGCGAATACATATTTCGTTGCCTTTAATCTCGCGAATATTTTGCGTAGTCTGGGGACTCCTTTAATTTCGAGGAAACGCTGCGTCAAGGCAAAGTCGAGGGGAAACGTGTTACGTAGGTGTTTGGGGGCGGTTAGGAAATTGTATAAGGTGTCGCAAAGTTAGGTAATCGAATATGGTTACTATATTCTATGAGGAGAGATAAATAAGTTTGGATGAATAGTAAGTCGCTGAAAGAGGGAAATGCATTTATTTAACTTCTTATATCTGAAATGTCACCCGCTCTCTTTAATCTGGGAGCAATATCATTGTAAAGTTAAATTTTGTATCTTATTCGTCGTATATGATTTAGTCTGGTGAACATATAATTCATCTCCATTTCCATCGATTCAGAACCATACAAAATTTTTGATATTTTTCTGCATTTTTAGTAAAATTGTGAAACATGAGCAAACTGTAATAACAGAGTTTACTAATTACTGAGGTGTTATATCTATATATACCCATGTTTATAAGTATTAGAACACCTGCTGCTCTGATATAGAATGTGATAATTGATCTGGGTTACTAAGAAAATAATTAAGGATTAGATTCGAATTTGGTAGTTGTATAATGATCCAAAATACACGACAAAAAATTGTGGAAACTATTTGCAAGAATTTTAGAAATAATAAATCAATAATTACATGTTGGAGCCTGTATCATTCTTTGATTTAAATCTTATTGAAACAATTTGAAATGAATCAAATAGCCTAAAGTCTACATTTAATTTAAAGAGTCGAATCAGATAGTTAATAATATAAATATCGAAGTTTAATAACAATGATAATTTAATAATTCGAATATCAAAATATGAACAAAGAAAGCATTTAAACTTATTATATGCATTTAATCGATGAAATTTGTATTACCATATGAAACAAATGAGTTCTTTACTAATTTAAACTTTCAATAAAATTTAATAATTTTTAATGGTTACCTGGAATCTAGTAAGATTTATATAATTTTTCAATAAGTACCCTACTGTTATAATTCATATTTATAAATTAAACAAATTAAGTAATTTTTTCTAGTACGATCGTCTACGTATATATTTAATAATAGTTATTAAAAATATCAGTCAAGGACAATTTGCAATTTATTTAACGTAGCATGTCTATATATAATATACTTGGAGAAGTAAAATTTTTGTCCGTGATTCTAATTCGATAAGGATTATAAAGAAGGATAAAGGAATAGTAAAACATACCATTGGAGAATTTTGAGTTAAAATTACCGAGTAAAGTCGAGGATAGCGACGAATACATATGAGTGTTATAAGTTGATTAATAGTATCACAGTTCCGACATATGTTAATGTTATAGCAACAATTTATACTATCGTAGTGTCATAAAGTAATAATACACGGCACTATTATTTTCCATGGCTAGTACAATCTATAACATGACGTGGATGCTAATAATAACGCATTACTGAAGAATGGGATTACACGAATTTGCATATTAGTAGTTTGGACTATAGCAATATAAAGTACTAGTGCTATATTACCGTATAATGTGTAATATCAAGGACTGGTAGTACAATAACATTCGTCAATTTCTACGTCAAACAGAAAACTTAATAAAAAGGAATACAAACCGAAACACTGGCCAATTTTTATATCTCTATCATATTTTCGTTTTAACAAAGAAGAAGATGTTGAATATTTTAAAATGTCTTTAACATAAAGTTTAAACAAGAATTTAAGACCTTTTAAATATATACAAACTGAATTAGGTTGAAGGTGATGAAAGGGCGTAGGAGGGTTAAAAGCCGATACCCATAATTGGACATATTTTACAAAAGCATCTTGTGTTTTATATTTCAAAAATTATTTGTAAATCGATATTTAATATTTCCATATAATGTGTCTTTATTTTATAAGAGAACAGCAAATACGAAGAAAGAAGAATTTTTAAATTTATTTTTCATTATCATATTAGATTATTTACTACATTTCATTTTATACATTACCTCAACAAAATAACGAATTAAAAAATATTCAATTCAGTTGTTAATTCAAGGTAAAATCAATTCTGAATTAACACGCGTATGAATACGACTATTGTTAATATGTTTCTAGAAGAAATTTGGAAAATTAAAGCATTTATTTAACTCAAAAAACTTCGGAACAAAATTAAATTCCAAGTTACGAAACATTTAATCGCACCAACACTAAGGAGGTAATTTTTGTAACATTATATTGTATAATTTTTTACTTCTTCTACCTTAATAAATGTGGGGGCGAATAAATTGTGCTGCATTTTAACAATATGCGTCATAACGTGTCAACAAAATTCATGGAGCTAACGTTTTTATTATACTATTTTATTTTTAAAGGACTCCGGTGACTGATCGTGATACAATCTGGGACTAGGATCGATGTTTCAAATTGTGGTTTCGACGCTCGAAATATATATGTAAACTTTCGCACCTGACCGATTTCACGAGCTGCTATATCGGTTTCACCAACAATACCGATCAATTATCACTACGTTCCCATTAATCTCTTCCTTCGCAAGATGAACTCTTATTCGAGTATCCTCCCTCGGGGAAAACCATTACCAACGGTCAAAAAACAAAAGCATCCCTTTCAAACAACCCCTTCAATCACCCCAATCACATCCACGAAAACACTCAACCCGTAAAATACTTTCTCTTGAAATACCATACCGGCAAATATTTTCAAACAAACGGAGATAATTCTGGCGATTCGTAATTCCTACGATTAACATGTCTGTGATGGCGATGGCTGATATTATGCATGTCAGTGACGCCGAAAGGCCACCGGTAACCAGCAATGATAGATTTAATTATAATATGCGTTAACGAACAGTCACAGTCGCAAAATTGACAAATTAAATAAATGAAACAGACTTTCGACCTATCAAAATTATAATACTAAATAAACAGTTAGTTTTTGAACTGAATAAACAGTCACAGATATAAAATTTTCGATATTTTCCATGTTTACAGTGATAAATTGCGTAACATATTAAATATTTAAATAAAGCGCTTAAACAGGCTTATTTTTTAGTCAGATATTATATTTAGAATTTTATTCTCCAATGAAATTTCATTATAGAGATTATAGAATGATGAAATTAAAGTTAATAATAAATATTAATTCAGTATTATGGTGTAATTGTATGACTAAATATTTAAAATTGTGAAGCGGAATATTATATGAATAAGTTTTATTTATTTTGGACAATATTTTAACACGTTTTTAAATGTTAAAATATTTGAATAGTTCATAACTGTCATACAATAGGAAGGAAAATTACGGACAGATGTTGTGGTTAAACAGTTGAGATAATTTCAACGTGCTTGTCTTTTCCATCACTTTTTGCGACTGTTTTCTCGCCGGTTATTCCTTTTCTTTGTTCGTCCGATATTACGATTTTTAAAGATTTGTTGCATTAAAGATTTGTTGATTCAGGTTGCATTTTTAAAGGCGGAATAACAGATGGAAAAGGATGTTTCAAGACAAAATGAGATGATATGGAGTGAAAGACATTTTACAATGAATTTTAAGTACTTTTATTGATTGACAGGTATATATGTGCTCTCTTGTATAATCATTCACCAACCACGTAAAAATATTAACGAGGACGCAAGCTAGAAGTTAGATTATAGACTTCTCTTTTAAAATTTTATAATTCTATGTGAAACAGCACAAGCTGACTCGTAGCTTGTAAAATTTGTTCCTGCAATATCATTTATTTTCTTCTCAAATTTGTTATTAAGATATAACAAGAGAATTTATTAGTATACACTATAATAACTTGTAGTTTGTAACTTGTTGAAAATTGTAATTAACATAACTTGTAATTGTAGCGAGTTGTGGCGAGTTTGAAATTTTACTGTTATAATTACCACAGCCGTGACACGTTGCAGTGGTAATGAAATTTCAAGAAGTTTACTAGAACGTATATAATATATTCATAAAAGTTTTCTACTGTAAACGTTTCAAAAATACCTTAGCAGCCTGTAACTGTAAATCGTAACGGTCATTGCTAAACAAGGTTTAATCACGGCTATTCAACTACTTGTGTACAATATCCTTACTTTATTCTACGTTGATAAAGCAAACGAAAAGCAAAAAGAAAGGTTGAAGGAGCAAATGACAGCATGCAGCATCATTTAATCAACGACATCTCGCGTAGCGTACAGGTAGCAGAGTATCAACCGGGCTAAAACCCGATAAACCGATTCTCTGTACCATCTTCGCCCCCAAAAGGTTATTCGAACAGAATTAACGTCGCGACCCGTAAGCGTCCGTCACTTTTCATTTTCCGGAAACGAGTAGCGTACAACGATGAAACGGAACCGGCGATTAAATTGTCGCTCCGCCGTAATCCAACTGGACATCGGTCACAGGGTGTGCCATCGTGATCACCAGTAGCGATAAAAGTCATTAAAGAGCTGAAACCACGCGTATCGCGGCTTGAAAAAAAATCGATACTAGCTAATGAGCAAAAAGTTCTATGCTAATTACGCGCAGCCTTCTCATGATTAATCTTTTCGAACTTATGAATGGCTATACGTCAGACAAAATTTATCGTTTTGATGTAGAAGCATAAATTACAGATTCTACTGGAAGAGTGATATATATAAGAGGAGTACATTTAAAAAAATCGCTTTGGTATAAAATGTAGAAAGGTAGAAAAACGTTATTAATCATTCCACTATTGAGTAACGAAGAGATTTTGTTTCTTCTATGATTCAGCTAATAATAATCATAATAATCGTAGGTTTTCGAGCTCTCTGCTGAAATATCTTTTACGCGTGTTGATCTGTATTCCTCAAATTTAAATAAAAATATGTTGTAAATGTAACGAATGAACTCATGGTAGTATATAATTTCTTTTTTAGAAATTGAACATTAACCGTGCACTTACAGTGACGAACGAAAGCAAGTTTGAGAGGTAATACTATAATTTTATTACAGGAATTTAGTAGAAAACGTAATTCTATTTTATAGGAGCATGAATAGACGTACTATATATCTCTCGAAATAGATGACTGTTACTACATAGTGAAAAATATCTAGTACAAAGTTACTAATACTCATATGATGGTTCAAATTTTAAACATTCTTCTGACCACAATTGCATGCAATTAAATTTAAGAAATTGACAAAAAAATGGACTTGGTCGATTTGGCTTTCGAAAGGTCCGAGTGAAAAATACCTGATGGCATGATTTAAATACCGATAATATTACGCAAACAAAACTTTTCATTAAATGCTAAAACAGGAGATACGAATGATCAGTTCTTGGTCAGGTCGGTTATCGAGGATATTATACACTGTAATTCAAAGTAGCCCAAGGGCTTTTTGCAAATGGTAATGTATACGGAAAATTGGTCCCCGAGGGGTTGACATGTAAAGGACACTCGACGAGTAGCATCGGCAAGAAATTGCCCTCCATTTTTCCAGCGTCATCTCTTTTCGGCCCCTCAATTTTTCACACGAATGAAAAATCGCTCGTTTTGAGTTCAAGGCGAGATATCCAATCAATTAGTTTCCTCTCATTGAATTCGAGAGTTCGTCAAACACAGCTAACCTCTACCATACAGAAAAACGATATTGAATAGATCGATTTCCCATTGCATTACGCGGATTCTTGAAAATGTTCAATTTCTTCAAAATTTTCTGCTCCAACGTTCACCGATCTCTAACCGATTGCTCGAAAACATTTCGACCTGTTTCACGGTTGATATATTTCATTATATATGTGGTGAGATTGGAAAACTATTTGAAAATCACAGGCGAAAGATATGATACAGCGCCTCACGAAAGAATTCGAACACTTCAAAATATTTTACGAATGCACTAAGTATTATATTATATGAAAATGTTTGAAATTTCCTTAACGCTGCTTAACAGAGGAAGATCTCTTAATTTCTTTACAGAGAAGCGATTTTAAAATTCAGTACATTGTTGATTAATCCTGTGTTACAAAACTTGCCCTTTTAATTTTAGAGCTAAACGTGTATATTTTCATTTTATAATGCTAATTTTAAAAATATCGCGATATTAAAATAATGGAAGCATTAAAGTATTATTTGTTTTAACTGTTATAGCCTTTGGCTTCTACAAAATGTTGTCAATTATATCTTTGAACGAAACAGATTATTTCCAGTCTTAGTTATTTCATATTAAGATATTTTTTAATGCCATAAAGTGACATTAAATTAAAAAGTCAAAGAACATGCTATCCTGGTGGTTTCATGTATGATGCTTGTTTTATAGTAAGAAACTGAATATTGTAGAGATCAATAAAAATTACTTCAAAGATTTTCATCGAGAAGTCACGAAATTACTGAATTGCAAATGCAAAAAGTAACTGCAAGAAAACATTCTATTTTCATAGAAATATATTAGCGTCTAAAGATTTCGAACATTTCGTTATGAACTTTTAAGCATTTCAAACGTTTATCAATCGCAAGATAGCGAGAGAATGCGATTAAATTCCTGACACAGAGTGACGAAAGGCTTTAACGCTTCGAATAATTTCAACTAATCGATCTGAATATTCAGCATGGTAGATTAAACCCTTTCGCTCGGTGTAGGTGTAGCATTACTGAAAGCACTTCTGCTATGTAGACCGGACTAGTTTTTGTGAATACAACAAACTATATGTATGAAAGTTTAATTATACACTTAAATAAATAGGCTGCGAATGTATTTATAGAAAATTTTCAAGTACGAAAATGTACAGAATGCACATAACACGTGTATAAATGTAAAACATATACAAAATATCGAAAGTAAAGTAAACATATTAAAATATCTACCAGGTGAGAGAAATAAATTTCTATTTAAATTCTATTTGTTTGCCTAATGTCTATAAAAATGTGACTTTGTTTAAACATGCACAGCTTTTTTAGTATCACTCATAAATCAATTGTATCAGGTTGTAATGCTTTACTGTCATATATAGCTACAATGATCGTAAAGACTAATAAAATCAGTACAACAGAGCACAAGTTACGCTTTTTAAACGATGTTATAAATCGAAATAAAAGTGACTCTAGATACACACATATTATAGAGAAAATTTATAGTACTAGATTAGAGAAATGTCGAATCTATAGAGACTGGTGGGCAGCAAAATGATTGTTCGATACGTGACAGCTTATACGCCCTCAGTAGCTTTTCTTTGTTAAAGAAAACAGGTTGGATGAGATGGTATTGTAAACAACGAAAGCAGAATGTTGTTGGGAATAGAACGATGATTAGAGACAAATTGCAATAGAAACAATTACGTTCGTACTCTGTATGTTTGGAAAATACGTGAATGGCGACTTCCGAAATTAGTTTCGAGCCACCATGCTACACACGTAAAAGAACAGTGAAAATTTCTGTAATTCGGAGTAAATGGATTCCAGAGAACGAGCTCGAGGAATAACTTGCATTCTGAAGGACAACTGTACCCTATACAGTCACAGTTACACGTGTTGAAATGAACTCGACGTATGTTCAATTTGAGTCTGTCGTACTAGTTTGAATTAGTTTCAAGATAAATTTAGTTGCAAGAAATAGTTGAAGTTTTGTTACCGTATGCGTGAAATATCGTCTTTCCGAAGTTCGAATTTGATGGGTCGGCATCGTCTATTAAATTCTCATATATCGACCTTGTCGGCCACATTAATCTCCTGGCTTATGATTTTGCTCATAAGTACATATATATGTACTATAACGTTACCTATTTATTGCCTTAGTATAATGTTCAAAGCAAAACCACAAAATATTATGGATAATTTATATTCAGCAAACTATAGTCTCTTAATATAAGTGAAGTCAGAGTTAAAGTTGAGCTTTGATATTAGAACAGCTTACATTCGTCGTATTTGATCTATAATCTGGGCTATGTAGGGACATAATTCGATATTTCAGAGCAAAAGGTTGAAGAAAAAGAAATTTCCTACAAACCATCGCGAGATATTGAATGTTAGAGATTTATAATAAAAATACCGAAATTTAATTACTGACTATTTTGAAGAATTATGGTAACCCTGTAATTTTCTTATATCAGTTTATAAAAGTGCCATAAAGATTGCCATATAGGAACACGAATCGGCTATTTTATTTAGACAATTTTTTGATATGTTAATTTAAAAAGAAGGTATAAATCATGGAACTGCAACAGCTTCATTATAATTTTTGAATAGAAATAATAGCACAATAAGAAGCACTTCAGATTTAAGTTTCTTAAAACTATTATAGATTGCTTCTATAAACAGAATTCGGTGACAGATTTATAAATACCGTCATCTATCTACTATTACGTTATTCAGGATCAATGATACTGTCGAATGAGTACAGGATTTAGACCGAATTCAAAATTCTCAATAATTATTGAAAGAATAGAACGTCTATTTTCCGCTAATCGATTTTTAATTAAAAAAAACTTCCACTATCAAAATATAAAACAAAAGTCTAATTTAGCTGTAGCTTGAATCAATTTTTTGAGTCAAATCTTTTACATTTTTTTTTAAAATAGAAATACAACTCGACATAAAACTCTAAGTTCTTCGTCGGTCCTATACATATAAAAAAATCATATTCTTAGAGAAAATTTTATCCAACTGTAACTTAAAAGTTTTGATAATTTCTCTGAAAGTATAAACTTCCTTAAAAATACAAACGAAGAAACCGTATTTTCCCGCAAACTCAAAACTCTCTAAGACTCTCCGAAAAATAAGATTTCTATAAAGAAAAATTTTAAATCTATGTGTTTCCCGTAGATAATACTTAAATAAAAAAATCCATGGTAGCAGAGATTTCATTATTAGTTTCATTAATTTTAGACAAAATTCAGTAGACATAAAGAAGAAAAACAGTAAGTACTTTTATTATAAAGCATCACTGTTTAAAATGTTAGTACACTAATGTTAATGCATTGTTCCTTAGCATTGTAACGAGACACAATTGTCATGACTATATTGATAAAATTTAAAACGAATCTAAATATGCATACATAGAGGTTACAACATAATTATAGTAGTCAAATCTCGTTGCTAACGAAACTTACAGTTGCGAAATGTCTCGTATAGTACGCGTAATATATTCGCAAAACGTTTCTATAAATTTTGAAATTACTTTCATAAGTTACCGTATGTATGTATAACGAGCTATGGGAGCTATAATTCAACTATGAAAAACACTACGAACTTTCTCCACAGCCCAAATCCCATTCAAACAAACACGAAAATGCAACACTCACCGATTTGCGGTACGTCGTACTGTATGCTTCCCCTGGTGGATCTGAACATAATTTGAGAAGCGACGTTGATGCCATTCCCGAGGGAGGACGGCGGTTGAGCTTGATGCGGAGTCGACTCTCCGGAGAGGTCGATGGAGCGGCGTCCGCCAAGAGTTTGGCTCCTTTTTCCAGGAGGCTTTGCTGTGTCCAGGCCAAACGGTGGCCTCGACACAAACGTCGCGCCGTTCTGATAATCCCTGTACTTCTCAGGTCCCCGTGATATCGAGTCAGTCTTCATGTTCGCAGCAGTGTTTAACTTCTGCTCGAAGAGATCGTCGTAGTTCGATTGTCTGGTTTCTTGAAAGCTCTTGCGTCCTGTTTCGTCATCGCATACTCTTATAGGCAGGCTGACCGTATTTCTCGAGTGTCTACAGTCGATTCGTAGTTTCTTAGTACGTTGACTACCCAGAGGGCCACCGCCCATTGGCTGTTGTTGTTGATCCTCGTGTAGAAATTGTTCGCCCGGTTGTTTCGCCGTGTTCATGTATTCCGAGTAGAGCATGTTCAACATAGCGGGTGACAGGGCAAAGAATATAGTCTGTAGCTCCCTAGGCTCTCTGATCATATCGTCGATCAATATACCAGCTGGTGTCCACGAGGAAATCCGTGGTTCGTCGTTCAATAGCAACCAGTTGGACAAGTCGTCTCGGTGAGAGGCCTCGGGAGGATATATCCTGAAGTGCAACAGGTTATTGCCTACCGAGTTTAGCTCGCTCTTCTTTCTGATCCCGCTACTGTGCCGGTAGTCCTGCTCCTGTGCACCTTGCATGATGATCACCGGATGATTCCCCACGGCCAAGTCCAGCCCTTGTCCCACGTACGTGAGAAGCCAGAACATGCATACCGCCATCATATATGTTACAGTTTTTACCGGATTTAACCGGGCTGGCTTTCGAATCGATTAAAAATTAAGTGTCTTTTGTTTCTCTCCTCTTCTTCTTTTCTCTCTTCTTGGACCGATTCTTTATGTAGTTTCGCCTTTGTTACTTTTTATTTTTTTTTGTTGTTGTTTTGTTTTTAGCGCTTTTTATTGTATACACGTACCGTGCTCGATTTTCGTTTGCCAGTCAAAAGGCACGACGCTGAGAGTTTAGGCCGACTTTTCGTTAGCTGTGCAGGGGGAGGAAGCGTTTCTGTAGGGAGCGACTTGAGGGAAGAAAACGCGGACGATGAGCGATGACCGGCGATCAATCGATAACCATGTAGGCATCCGTTACATGGGAAACGAAACGTTTCTTAAACGCGTTCAACTACTTTTATTCTATCTCTTGTCTTTCTACTTTGCTGCTTTTCTTCTTTCATCGAACACTTTTCTAAATCTTCGGTTATAATCGGAATAGGGAGATCAATAAGAACATCACCTATTCTATTCTCTTTCGATTTCCTTCTTCTCTTCGTTTCTCTTCGATTCGACTCGATTCGGTCGGTGATCGTTGTATAGTCCACGATCGTGTCTCGTTAATGTCGCATTTCCGAAAATTCCCGACGGTTCGTTCCACTCAATGTCAACAGAGGCTCTCGAGGATTTCTGCGTCCTGAAATCAGGCCGTTAGTAAAAAAAGGATGGCTCTTAGTCGACACTAAGGCGTGTGTCTGAAGAATAATATGCAGTGCCAGTGATGAATGGTGCTGGTGCTGGTCGTGGATGCTTATTAAGGTGCTCGATAGTGTGGGCAACAACGAAACTCGATTTTTCTCCTGGTCCTCCTGCTCTTACCCCTGTCCTCTCTCCCTGTTGCTTGCATCGCGATTCTTTCTCTCCTCTGTCTCTATTACAACATACTACTCTCCACTTTCTGATCCCTCTACTTTCCCCGACAGAAATCGAAAGTCCAATTTCCAGGATCCACGACTACTTGCGGTCCCTTTTCTTAAATTAGACACTTACTGTCCTCGATGACGTCATAGAAAACTGCTTTCTATCTCTGGTTTCCATGCTGTCGAAGGGCCCCGTGTGTCGGTTCACGATACTTGACTTTTGGAGGTGCTTGTGTGCCAGTGAGGCGTTATACGAGATTCTACGTGCGGTGTGACACGGCGTGCAGCGGTGACATCGAACTCTCCGAACGACTTTAAAGTGCGGAAAAGTGGCTATGTAGTACGAGAGAGATCAACAGGTGCCCGAAAAATGTGCAAAACCGTGCTCCTGGTTTGGGGGGTGAGGGGGGTGGGGAGGAAGGGGATTAATTAAGGCGCCGGACGACACAGCTGGTCGTCGTGACGTCGAAAACACCGAAGGAGTAGAAGAACATAGTACGCACATCGATCATACAGTGATAGAGTGTGACACAACACAGGCGCGTGTGAACAGAGAGAGAATACAATATATATATGTATATATATATATATATATTATGTGCACGTATATATAGAGAAAAAAGAAAGTTATCGGGCAAAGGTGCAGTTGCGGAACATTACCCAGTGTATTAACAGAATATCATGTGTTTACATATGATTTAACGTGTGTTTCTGTGCGAAATACTTGCTTCTGTGACTGCGTGCTGCGATATCTTCGCCCTTCTGCGCCTCTTTCCCACCGTGGGACCTTTTCTCATGCGATACGATTAACAGATAACCTTCCCTGCCAAGTTCAAATCTTCCGTTCCCCGTCGCACATAACACTCTTCTTCTTCTTCTTCTTCCTCGCAGTTCTCGCACGTAAAATCCTCTAAAGTCTGATGGATGATCGTTGATACTCTTTGAACAACTTTCAACGACCTTCTACTCGTGGAAACTCGTTTTACAGTCGATTACAATACCCGTAAACGTACTCGTGTTTAAACTTGGTTTATTCAGCGGTTAGTTTATTCTTGCCGTGATGGGATACCGTTTCATCCAGTTTGTTCATCACCGACGGACCGGATCACGCGAACACAAAATGGTGCGAACACCAGTCCACTAACATGTTGCTGGCTGTCGTTCGCTGATACTCGTCATCCACGACGATGACGTCGAGAACGTCCGGTTAAAAACGCGTCGATCGACGTAACCACGGGGACCAACCTGTTTCCTCCTTCCTTTCTAATCTTGTTATATCCCGCTGCCTCGTACCATTCGTTGCTCGTTCGAACCTCTTCAAAAATGAATTCACTTTCTTGTACTATTCTTCTATGCTCAACTGTTACGTTCTCTTGCTACGAGTTTGTATTGCTCGCATGCTCGCCTTTGCCGCGAGCAGAGTATACGTAACGTACGTATACACGTAGGTTCTGGGAGACGCGAGAATGCCAAAGAAAAGTTGTTCGTTCCCTGTTTGTTGAATGGTCACCGATTCCTTTTCCTTTCTCAGTACGTCGTACGGTATTTAGACGCGGGCCGGGCAGGAAGTCGCGAAAAAATAGCGGCTGCGGAGTCGGTGAAAGGAGGTTGCGGCCGTGGATGTTGCTTTGTTGGCCGAAAGTCGAGGGATGGAGGATCGAAGGGTTGGGACGGTGGGTTAGTTTAGCGAGTGAGCTGGCTGGCGCCCTCACCAGAACTAACTCCCACGCTGCGCGGCAAGAGTCACCGGGTTTAATACACCGCGCATCTCCCTACCACCCCATCGAGACACCTGCCGTTCTCTTCCCTTTTCACCCCCGGACTCTAACGCTGCTAACCCGGCCCCGGCCACCCCGTGCATCGTTCACGCTTCCGTTCCGCATCGAGTCGCACACACCGGCCAACACTTGTGCCTTTTCCTCCCTCTTTCTCTCTTTCCCTCTCTCTCTCCCTCTCTCTCTCTCCCTCTTTTATTTTCCTTTGTTTTGCGTCTCCTTTTTTTTTTATTCGTTTTAACGTGCTTTTCGAATCCGACTCGCGCGTGATTCTGTGGGTCTTGGATATGTCTGGGTCTTGAAAGAGAGGTCTTTTAAGGAGAGAGGTTTTATAGCGGGAGCAAAGGCAGACTGCTGCCTTCATGTAGTCACCGTTTCGCCAACTTAACAGCTGTTGCGGGTAAATGTGGGTAACTTGCAAAAGAAATTGAATCAGACGGTTGTCGAGTGATGGCTGGTCTCGAGGACTTTTTGGTTGTGGTAGGTTGGTTTATGAGACGATTGAATCGAAGATGATCTCGTTGGATTCATAAAATATTTTATGAATGAAGTTAATAAGCAAGATCGTAAGACAATTACTTGGGATTATCGGCTACTTAGTTTGGCAAATGCATATTTATTCGATTAATTTCATCTGTTTATGAAAGAAAATGTTGTTTTGGTTCTTTGATTACCAAGGTTTTGGGATGTTGTGCTGTTAGGTAGGTACTTGGGATGATTTGTTACAACGGTATTTGTTAGTTACGTATCTGAATCTGTTTGTCTATTTGACTCGGTAAAATTTGTTTAATTGTTCTTACTTTTTTCAAATAAGTCACTTGAACTCAACGATAATTTGTTAAACCATTAAATCGAATAACTATTACATATTTAAATAGAACATCCTTGTTGAATTACTGTAGATAAAGGTATAATTGCGTAAATATAAATTAGGTAAATGTGTGAAGTAGCTTAGAACGTAGATAAAATAGAATATATACATAAGATATAAGTTCTAATGAAAGATAAGGATCCACAAAACGGGTTATAGTAGTAATAGTTCTGTTTCTATATGCGTAGAATAAATGGCTTTGATGGTTTGGGAAGAAGTTTAAAGATATTGATCTGCGGGTGTTTAAACTGCACTAGCTAGTCAACCCACGTGAAACGGAGGTATTCGATGTGTTATTACAAATTCTATCTAATAAATATCTCAGCCAGAGTTTGATAGCCAGCGATATTTCAACGATGAATATTCTGACAGCATAAAAGCGATATGTATATAACCAAATCGTTGACACTTTCATTCAACATCGAATCGTATATGCTAGTGGAAACGGATTTTACAAGTGAAATATGCGTAGCACGACAAGTGTGAACGTAGACAAGCAAGATTCGAATACACGTGGCTACTATGATTGATGGGCATCCATTCAATGTTACACTCGCTTTACAAAGTTCAACAAACTGTTATTTACTCTGCTTTCGCGGATAGCTCGTAAGGAAGTCAGCAAATACGATCGTCGGGGTTGGTTGATAGACATCTCGGGAGGATTTAATGGCACGAAACAATGGCTGGTTAGATTAATGCATCATTTTAATAGTCCCAACGAGTCGGACGATGATTGTCGAAACACTTCGCTTTAACGTGTGTGAAACATTCTGCTGGTTTGGTTTCTAGTTAGGAATCGAATATTTTATATTTTTTTTTATACTACCAGTACAAATCTAAAGATAAAATATCTTTCTTTGAAATTGATTTATTTGAAATATCGTTTGGTAAAAATTTATTGAATTGTTTATTTTCATTATTTCTGGCAGTGCTTTGATTTAGAGAAACCTAGATGTAGAAAAATATATAGAAAATATATTTTACTTATTTAGCATATATAGTTTAATAAAAATCGACAAAATTATTTGTATTTTTTAATTTATTATTTAGTCTATTAAATTTCCTAGATTATTTTCATTATTTAATTTAGGAAAATCGTTAAATAAATTTCTGTTATTTGGTATAATAACACAGTATCGAGCGAAGAATTATTATTTAGTGAAACTTTATAAATAATTTGCTTGACAAAAGTGTTCAATCATATTGAACAATAAAATTCTCTATACTTGTTACTAATCGTTCGTAAAAAATATTTTTACAGTTTTTCTATATTGTTGATGTTTATATACAAATGTTTTGCAGAAAATCATATTTTCACAGAGCACGAATAGAAATATATTTTCCCTTTACATTTTTCATGTTTACACTTGCGATAAATGCATAAACATCCGCAGCTGGCTTATACTCTCATATTTACTTGCTTCCTGTAATTTAAAACCAACTTCCATTGAATTTGCTAAGTTGTTCGCTAGCCACGAAACTTCATAGTTTCTTGTGTTCTTGAGGGATACCTTTATGATCAAAGGAAGGAAGTGTCAACACGTTACGAAGTACTCATAAAATCCAATAATTAGAACAGTTCGACCAAGTTTCCATACCACCGTGCCATATAATGGAACTTCCTTATTTTGATAGTACAGTTACCACGCTCGTCGTATTTGATAATAGTTAAATTTGCAAGGTTCCACGCTTCACTCACGTAGCGTAGTTATGTTACGGGTGAAACGTGAAATTAAGATAAATCTGGTTTTAACCTGCCAAAATATAAACAGTCAGACATTTTCAGAGAATAATATTTACAAGGCCGTATTACTTCAGTCAATATAACACGCAAATAACATTAATATTGTTTAAGTAACAGATTATGTTTAGACAAAACGTGTAGATAAAAGAATCGTATCTTGAAGCTACTATTATGGCTTTTTCAAAAAGTTTCTACCATCAAAAAAAGAGAAAAAAAAAGAAAAAAAAAACAGCTCGTAGGCTAACAAAATTTCGTTTTTGAAAGGAATAATTTTCATTTTTTCAATCTACTGTTTCTTCGTGAATACTCATATTTCCGTTTTTCTCTTATTAAAGTGGCTTCTTAAAACATTGATATTGTGTTTTGCACTGTAAGAAAGAAGGAAGGAGAAAATCGGACTCTACTTTATGGAATATAAAGAAATCGAGATATCCTCTGCTCTGCTTATTTATACCTTGAACATGGCTTTATGGCTTAAAGGTTACGCCAAGGCGTTCATTCTAAAGCGATCGCTTAGGTGGATTTTCTTGGTTTTCATGCTTTAGCGTTACGACGGTCCTTCACTTTCATATTCACAAGAATACCGTTTCTATTCTTATTGTTCTCCACGAAGGATGTTTCGTTGCCTTCAATATATTTTTCCTATCAAAGTTGGCGATAACGAAACTTCTATCCATTTGTTTCCCGTCATATACAAGAGAACAATGTTATTATTCTGTCTGGTTACCCGGTGAATAACGAATACGTTTTTTAAACGTATTATAATGAAACACAAAGAAAAGGAAGGTATAAAGGAAAGATCGAAAAATTAGTAGAGTTAAATGCAAAACGATTGTTAAATTGCCAATGCTTATGTAGATTCACAAAATAGTAGAATATAAATAGAATTCATTTCATACTTTTAATTCGCAATGTACATATTTTTCTTCCTTTTAAAATAATTAAATTTGTTTACAATGAAATGAATATGATGAAAATGGGTGTGATCCTTTATAAGTAACATAAATTTTATGTTTTACATTACGTGTATGATATATATTTTTTTAATATATGTTTTAATATAAGCTTGGATTTATAAATGTCAATGGCTAAAATAATGAAACTGTCAAATGTCAGATGCATTGACTATGCTATGCGGTTAAATTTCATAATTTTACTTTGCTTAAAATATTTTGCATATTTTTGCACATCGTTTGTGCTCCGCAATTATTAATTAAGAACTCAAAATATGAGAGTTTCTCTTCTGATATCGTTTTTCGATATTATTCTTTTTATATTGTATAAGTAAGGAGTAGAAAACAATATGCTAGATATTATTTTGGTCATAGTATCTATTTTCTTTTAAAAGCAACAATTTTTAATTGTATTTATTACTGCAAGCAATAACTTCTATGTTGTATAATTCGTTAATAAATAAAAGCGATCCAACCGATCTTTCTGCATTATAATAAATTTATATTATATTATAATAAATATATTTATATTATATCATATTATAATAAATTTTCCCTATATGTATATTACATTTTCTCAAACATCGGAAGAGAAATATATGTTTATGATGAATATTTGTAAATAGACTGTTCTTAATTCATCATTTTTACAAATATTTACTGTAGATTGTGAATCGTTATTTTGTATTGATATAAGATTCTGATCGATTAAATTCTCTCGCTGGTAATCTGGACCAATTATCATGTTTTGTATGAAACCAACAGATATTCGAATATGTGACGTGTTATTGAATATTCCGTTAATCTTCGGAATACATCATTTAAATAAAATCATTCCATATACAATCAGCGCACATAAAGTGTTCAAATTTAATTTTTCAATTATTTTAATCCTTCAATTAATCTTTCATCGACGTATAAAGCTCGAAAAAAGTTTGGCTTTCAACACATATCGACAATTCTATCAATTTCAATTTATTTTGTTATTTCTTTCTACTGATCATTTAATGAAAACTATACAATTAACGTAATATTTAATCCAATTTTTTGTCGAAACGTGGAATACCTATATAATTTTTGAACTAATTTTCCATTGATGAAATTTGAATGGAAATTTTTTCGATAAATTTTCTCGACGAAATTTTAACTTTTGACATAAATCAACAATTCTGCCAATCTCAATTTGTTCCTTTATTCTAGTCGATCGATTACCGAATGAATTCGATAAGATGAATAAATCGAGACAAAATTTTTGAAACAACATATAATAAATATAATGTAACATTTAATTTAATTATTGTCACAGAATGGCAAATACGGGCTCTCGATTAATTTTCTATCTATTATAAAATTTCCATGTGTGTGAAAATGTCAATTTTCCTGGAAAAATATTTCGATTTTACACGCAATTCTACCAACCTCGATGTTTTTTTTCTTTTTTTTTAATTCTACTCTATCGATCACCGAATGTAGATCGACACAGAAAGTTCGAAATATACGATCAACACAATATTTAATGCAATCGTTTTCACGGAATACGACACGTAACTTTTCTATTTATTTTCTATTGCAAAATCTTCTCTGGTAAAATTCCGATAAAAATTCTATCAATAATTTTTCCTCAAAAAACTTTCGATTTCCGACACAATTTTACCAATCTCAACTTATATCTCCTTATCCTTCTTCATCGATCACTCGAACGAAGAATGGATCGGTCCCGAAGACTTCGAAGAGTTCCACGGCTTGGTTCATGCATAATACAATCGCATTTTTCCTGATAGATTCTGTTCGAACATATGCCTGATTGAATGCAAACCTTGCTGGAAAATTGTTACGTAAGCGTTCCGTTACAAACTCCACGACGTTTCAAAATTCAATCCGTTTATTTATCAAAGAATCTGTGCACTATGACACGCTACGTGCATATTTTATACAAATATGGTGGCACGCCTGTATATTACTGCCCGGTAAGTATAATACTATGTGATGAAAGAATTACGATCAGTACTCAGAACATGCCATAAACGCTTTTGTATGTAACGCGTTAGATAAATTTAACATGTCGACTTTTTCTATAGAAAAATACTTTTACACGTGTAGTTCGGTAGTACGAGGGTGCACTGTATCGGAACTCTTTGAAACGATTGCAATCGTACGAAATATAACATATTTATGGTTCTTCGAGTTTCGTATTTCCTGCGTAGTACGGGAATACACTGTATATATTGGGATTCTTTCAAGTGTAACTCGTGTTTCAATCGTGGTTTTATTAATACGAAAAATTGTTTGGGTCTGGCCTGATAAAGTGAAACGTCGGAACAGAAGCACAACGTATTAATAAAACTACGATCGAAACTCGAAGACACACAAACGTGTCATTTATTTGCCGTGAAAGTTCAGATGCTGAAACGTGAAATATAGTTCAAATAAAACTATTTCATTTCTTTTTGGCCTTTGATCTTATCTTGTGCAACTATATGTAATCGATGAAAAAAATACTTGGTCTTAATTAAAATAAATAAAAGAGCAAATTTATCCTGCGAGGACTCTGGAAATCAACTCATGATCCAAACTTTGAGGATCTATACATAGCAACATCCAAAACATTCTCTAAATTCGACGAAAACCAACCATGAACCTAAGTACCCAAAGTTTACACATCGGAAAGGGAACACGTAACGTTAACGGCAATCATAATTTTTTCCGCAAAGGATACAAGGCCCGTGTACCTCGTTTGGTATCGATTTCGAGCTCGCAGCCTAGCTCACAAAGTAGCTTCCATAACCATAAAAATGATATCCAGGGGGGAAAAAGTAGCTGAAAGAAAAAAAGACCCATCGACAATGTCATTAGCGTGGTTTTATGGCGTGGTAGACGCCTTCCGTCCGCGGGCGACTAAAAACAAATTTCCAGATTAACAGAATGGTTCGGGCGATCGTCATTGATCGCGTCATCACGGCCTTGTGGGCGTTTTACGGCGTGTCCGCAATGTTCCTAAACACCGGCCTTGCGCCATGGGTGCGGGAAGCAAAAGAAAGGCTACAACGCCGGATGGTGAACGTTATGCAGCAGAGGGTGGTGGGTGTACGATGTTTCGTCACAGAATGAACGTGCGCAGTAACTTTAATTAACCGCGTACTCTGTGCCTGGTCTAATCAACACGTTAACTGTCAAGGTGGTCGATCATCGTTGACCCGTGTTTTACTAAATCTCTTAGAACGAATTGAGTGAACTTTATTTTTTTTTTTTTTTTTTTGAATGCGCAATCCTTGGATTCTTGGAATTACATTTGTTACGTTTGCATCGTATTTTTAAACATGGGATATTCAAATTGCGGAATGATTAACAGGCATTCGTAGGTAATCTGCGAAGTGATTTCACGAAATGCACTTGATTGAGGAAATATTTGAGATATTCAAAGTGTAGTGCTTTGTAATGCGATGCTTATTAGCTGAAACGATTTTTTACCGAGGTTCTACTTTTTTAATTATATCCCCCAAAATATGAATTTGCGTAAAAATTCGTAAAACTTAATGATTAAAAAATTAGGATAAATTTCATGGACTATAAAATGTTGAATAATGTAAATGACTCAGATAGGATTTTTAGTTAGTTTAGACAGATGACCATTTTTCAATTAGTATGATATTCTATACGATAGAGAGAAACAATTAAAACGTCTGAATGATTGAAAATATCATTAATATCTCAATTGCTGTAGGCTATCGATATTTATATCGCTTTCTCAGAGATTAAAATCATTCGCTGAAGGAGTGAATTGTGATGTGAAATAAACGAGGTTGGTTCCTTTGATAGGTTCTATTTGGACATGGTTTCGGTAATGGCTTCAGTATCGATTTTTAGAGTACAGAATACAGAATTTGAGGTTCCCCTAAATGTAAGATTGAAGGCTGGAGGATCGAAAAATCAATGTTTAAAAATGTAGGGTTTAAGATTTATTGTCTAGAGATGTAAAGCTCGCAATTTTCAATTTGATGTTAGTACATCAAAGTAGAAAATCAAAGGACAAAGATACAAAGTTCTAAATCGAAGTTCAAGAGTCAAAGGTCCAGTTGAATATTTAGGGACAAAGGAGCAAAGTTCTAAATCGACGTTTAATACTCAAAAGGTCAAGTCGAAAATCGAAAATTAAGGCTTAAAGATTAAAGGATCGAAGTCGGAAATCCAGAAGCCTAAAGTTGAAGATTGAAAGTATAACGTTAAAAACTATTTGAGCATCAAAATATCGAATGTAAAGAATACATTTTTTATCCTTAAAAATTACATATCAAAGCTCGTTTTAATCTTTGAATTTAAGACGAATCGACTAGACTCCAAAGTCTAAAAAAATACAAATTTCTTAATTGATAAAATTTTGAATAGTTTTTTATATTTAGACGAATCAAAAACTTGTATTTTTTCTATGCTTAAACGAACAATATACTTGAAGAATCCAAAGTGCAGAAGATTGAGAATACAGAACCCGGCTAAGAAATTATTATTCGAATACCTTATGTTCAAGGGTATAATGAAAGAATAACAAATGTAAGCCTAAGAATGCGACATAGTAGAAAAATAAGTGAACATAGTAGAAAATCTTGGAATTTGAATATTTTATGCTTAACCAAAGAATAACTAAGTGTTCAGCTTATAGGATCCAAAGTTCAAAGTTTCTGTGCTTAAAATTAGAATATGAAATTCTCAACTAAGAGTTCTTCAAATTTTGATCTTCCACACTTAACCCATATAATTTTAACAATACGTAAAGTCTATAGAATTCAAAATACAAAATTTCATCGATTAAATTTCACACGAAATTCGTTGAAAGTTATAAAACATCAAATAGTCTCTAGCCGAATGAACGATATGAAAATAACGAACATCCAATAAACAGTCATCACTTAATAATACCTTTCATCGAGTCATCTTCCAATCTTCCCCTTTCAGTAGTAATCAAGAACTTGCCACTTACCATTGAAAATCCCTTCTATTAGCGAAATCCGATTACATCGTGGAACACTGTGTAGCTGTTTACTAATCAATCGGCTTTACTAAGCGATCAGCGCTTAATTGCATAATTGATCGATCCTTTGACGAAGATAATCGATCGACGAAGAAGCGATATAAGGCTTAAACGGGCGATCGTCGTTAATACTATTCGTAAAATTAAATTGCACAAAAGGCTTGACTGATTTATCCCGTTATTGTCTTTCGGCTTTGACGTTATTTCCTTGGCTGAAACCGCCTGATTCAACGTCGCTTTGACAAAAGATTTCTTGTTCAGCCCTGATACAACGGGGCTTTGCGTAATGTGCAGGCACTTGTTGCTCTAAATAAACGAGTTCATCCGTCGGACCATGAAACGAACCACATTATCGTGCCTTTTGGGCATGTAACGCTCGTCTATCGATCCACTTTCTTGCACCGAATTTCTTAATTCGACTTTGTCTCGTCTTTCAATAGAACTGCAACGGAACTTGTATAATTAGAGACCTCTTGCATAATAGTTTACTGAATAGCTATTAATTAGACTGTTTTCATGCTTATGGGTCTTTATAACACACTTAATTCTATAGAACCAATTAAAGAAACGAACTTTAATTAAAATTTGCTTCATATTCTAAATATTATAACGAGGATTTTACCTTGGTTATTTTTTTACAGTTTTGTATATCGTATACAAACACAAATTATCATAAAATTCATCGAAATTTATCGATGGCAAATCTTCTACCATATGAAGTAGCAATTTATTCATGCAGTGGATAATGATCCGGGTTTAATCGACGATAAACTACGACTAACTGCAGTGAATCATAAAAATGACTATAAAATTCCTTGTTTGTCGATATACCTTGTATTATTTGAAATAATAATTTATTCATTTAGCGAATAGTGGTTTATATTTACTCAACGATACGCTATAATTGTTTCTGATCAAAACTATAGATGATCATAAAGTGCCAGATTATTGGGCGATGAAATACGTTGGCCGCGTAACACGCTAGTCAATTATAATACATTTTATTAATTATTAGCCGTACGGAAAGCTCAATCGCGACTACTAATTTCCTGGTCTCGTTATGAATTTAATCGAGATTGATGGGGACGTCGGTTCCATTGACGCTGGCTATAATGAATTATCGCCGCCGTGTGAATATTAACGACTAGTAGCTTCAGAACTTTGCATAACAAATGTATAACGTTTAAACGTATGCAAAGCACAATGTCCAACCTTGCTAAATTTATATTTTACTCGTTTTAAACATACTTGCATCTGATTAATATACGAGCTATTCTTTTTTTCCTGATCTTTTAAAATTAACAGTTTCAATTTATCTTCAGTTGCTTCTCTGTCCTTTCTCGACATTAATGTAAGCGAGTTTTACTGTCCGGATTCCTACTAAATGTCTGAACAAGATTACGGATTATGCAAATCTTCATATCTTTGTGAATTTAAGTAAGTTGTTTCATTCTCTAAATATTATAATGAAATATTATATTTTCGATATTTCTCGTATTTTTGCGTTTTTACATTTCGCATAAAGATTAGATATTACTTTCTTATTATTATATTATTATAGATATTACTTAAAATATTGCGAAGGATTAAGAATAAATAGAAGAAAAGACGATTAAAAAGCCCAACGAAATCTCGTAGAAAAATATCTTTTCTATTAATCTATTCGTTAGATTGTTTTCATTATTTATTGCACTTAATGTTTAACCTAGTTCTGCACCTTGTTACTTAACAGAATCTAATATCGAATTAAATAAAAAAAATTTTATTCTTTTTCGATCTCATTAAATGTATAATAAAATATGTTTATCGATCCTCAAAAATATTACCAACTTTCCCAACAATCAAATATTATAGCAAACCAGTTATTTCACTTTTTCACGTGTTTAAAGTTCTCAAAATTGCACAATTATCTACAGTTTGATGGTAACCAACGAATTAAATAATATCTATCTTGATAATTTTGCAGCCACCGTGAACTTTACCCAGGTTTAAGCTCTCGTAAATTTGTATTTTAAACATCATTCCAACTTCTTCATCGTGTACATAAAACTAATCTAATCTCTGTTTCTTCTGCATACATGCAAACAAACGGAAAAAGAGACTAATCTAAAACTTACAAGATTAACGCTATTACAGCGTGTCCAATTTAAGATACTAAATATTTCCTGAGATTTTCGAGACGCTAAAGAATTCCATTCAACACTGTCAAAATATTCAGCAACCTGGAACTCTTGAACATCAGCGGCAAATTCAATTTAAGAACAGCCAAGGTTTCCAAGGGACGTTCCAAGTTTTCCAAACCCAACCTTAAGGATCTTCGAGAGTGTGATGTAATTTCGGCATGTTAGAAGAAATTCCAAACTAGAAGTATATAGCCATATACACAGCACAGGTATACACTGTCCATAAGTGTTTCAGTTGATTCTTTATGTCGTGTAATTGGGATAAAACAGTCTGTACGTTTGAACTGAAACAAGAAATGTACAGTGCACAGTTACAGGAAGCACGTATTTGCACTTACCATTATTTCCCAATGAAATAATTTCTCCACAGACGTCCTACATTTTATTTTTATAGTAAATAAATCTCTATAATCGTATAAAGATACTACTAAATGTATACCAATATATATTAAGTAAATAATGTAGTAACACGATGAATATTTTGTTTAAAAAGATTGAGATATATTGACCAGAAATTGCAGACATTACAATACTCCTCTTTTGTTTTTTTGGATTGGAAAAGAACAAGTACCTTGTCGTCCTTTAATCCAGCAAAAGTGTAAAGAGACGTGTGCACTTAGCAATTTTGAAAAGTTATTTTTCTTGAATAAAAGCATTCCTGGAATAAAAGTCAGATATCTTTCCTCGTCATCAATTTTCCTCCACTTTCAATTGCTCTTTTATTCATACTAATCGATAATAATTATTATTCTTATTTATATCTACAAAGTGTGTATGGTTGTCAGAGGTAAGAATTTAAGAACGTCTAAACACTTATGGATGATAATGTATGTTTAATTAGACGGTATATTTGCAGAAAATTAAGGGCTGAACGTTTGACAGCTGCAAAGAGGCATGGAGCGTGGTTACACGGGGTGAAAAAGACAGTCAGTGGGTGTTGGTGTGAAAAGGCACCCTTTAACAAGTTGTATCATTGCGCATGTCTACTTCCACGTGACCCTGACGTCAGATTGCACAATTCCACGCGAACAGTACGAGACACATTCAATAACTTGATGTGCTTGAATTCGTCGTTTAACAAGTGCCATTTAGACTGTCGCTTCCGACGGTAAACATTGGTTTCAGACACGAAATCGAAAGTACGTGTATGCAATATGTTCCGATAATTCCGTTATTTATTCGCGAGCTCGCCTACATAGTTTGATAATAAATAGGAGAAATAATTTAGTAAATTGGTTCTAGAAGCTGACCAGATTTATAGTTTGGTTTTGCAGAGAATTAATTTTGATTATTTTGTTGATATAATGTGAGACATATGCATGACATATGTCGAGATATAATACTCTAGTAATAACTAAAATTATCATTATTATTAAATTATTACCATCAAATTATTATACGTACAGATGGTAATCCGTGAATTTTTTAATAATTTATTATATATAATAATCGGAATGTTATTGCATTGGAATTATTATATACCTACATATGTATATGATGTTCCATAGATTTTTGAATAAATTTATTATATATAATAATCAGAATATTATTACGTTGGAATTATTACACACCCACATATATATATGATATTTCATAGATTTTTGTATAAATTTTGCTATAGCGTTCTAAGATTAAAAGTAAGATGAAAGTGTCGTATAGATTCTTTTGGCGAATAAAGATAGTAGTGTGTTGAGATTTTAAGATTATGTTGATAATAGTAGATAATACTTTGAAAATACGAGAATGCATAGATGCAATGTAATATCAACGAATTATTGAATTTATTCGGCAAACTGATTTGTTATTTAATATACCTACTTAAATTGCTATACATAATTTAATAAATTAATATGAAACACGAAACCTCATTTAGTTACTCTTGCTTTGTATTGTATTATCATTCACACATATGTAAATTTATTTCCATTCCCATCACATGCCACATTTTTATTTATGACATTTAGACTGTTTCAATAAATCACTTATGGTTGACAGAAATAGACACTTAGATAGATAAAATATTAAATTGAATTAAATGTAATTATATAAATAGATACATCATCAAATAGATGTTCTCATTTAATATAGATTCTTAAAATTAAATATTAATTTAATAACAGAAATCAAAAGAAACATGTTCGTAAAAATTATAGATTATTTTACTTCTACATTTTATAAATAATACTTAAATAACATAAAGATATTTACGTACTTTTCTAACTTAAGTATTTGCCAAAAATTGCCCACTTCTGCTCGAAAAGGAATTCCACGTGTTTCGATTTGCACTCTGACATAATTTTCTAAAATAAGCGAACGTGACATATTTAACAAAATTGAAGTAACGAGGTACAAACTGGTTACATTGACTATTTTATCGTGGTAATTGCCCATTCATTGTAAATAGAAATAATTAGTTTCGTCTTAAACAAAGGAATTTTTTAAATAGATCTTATAAAAGTGGTTCGTTATAGTGCTTGCTAAATTAAACCAGGAAAATACTGATAAGAAAAAATTAAGGACTTAATGCGAAGGACACGATGTAAAGTTCAAGTACACCGTTTTAGAAATTTTAAAGAACTCTTGGTGCTTTTTTACACTTTAAGAAACTTCTCAGATAAAAGGGGAAATTTTCTTTTATTCAACATCCCTTTTTATCAGATTGATTTCTTCATATGTATAATTACATTTTCAAGCAATTTAGCTCTATCTTTATACTTCTTAAACTTCCATTATAAAATCTAAGTCCTTGATTAACAATCTTTATTAGGTTTGTTTAGGTTTATTTAGGTTAATAATTACATTTTTGTGCAAGCTATTCTGATTTATATATGTGCTTTATTAAATTTTTATCGTAAGATTTTAATTTCTCCAATTAATAGTTCTTTATTAGTCTACTTTTTATTTGCATTTCCAATAGATCTATTTTTCATTTACTATCAATTTTATTTCTATCGTAGTTTGACTACTTGATATGTTTTCTCCATTAGACTCCTGTTTCATCAGTTATCAATAAATATTTTTTTACACAAATCGGTTAATATCTAATTGTATAATTTTTAAAAGTATTCTTCAAAGTTCTTGTAAATATTCATTCTTTACAATAAATATTTGCTATAAAATATTTATTACAACTACTACAAATATTTGTTCTTTACAATTATTTATTCGTATGCCGTATTTAACAATCGCATACTATAAAGTAAAAATCTGAATTTTAACAAATTTAGAAATTTTCTACGTTTTAAGAAACTTTTAAAGCAAAGACGTTCAATAATATTGAATAGCATTTTCTATTAGATTTATTTCTTTACGTTTATAATTAAACTTTGGGATTTGGCTCAATTTTTACATTTTTTTAACTTCAACCTTAAAATATAGTTATATAATTACCCATTGTTTTTGCTCAATCTTTCAACTATTGTGATTTACCAGCTATTTATCATCATTTTATTCATCAGCCATCTTCATTTACTACTTAATTTCCTTTTAATTTTTATCTTCATCGTACTTTCCATGTTTCGTATTTTTGTTTTGTGAGTTTTTCCAGTCTAAAACTTTAGTTATTTTAATTCGACATTAACATTTAACATTGGCACTGACATTTAATCGTTTTGAACAACTTTCTATCCGTAAAGTGAAAGGTTAAATTTCAATCACGAGAACATCAGCAACATTTCGTAGCTCGTAAATTTAAATCAGCCGCGTGTCTGACATATGAGGGGCATATTCTACTGCGTGTGGGAAACGCGTTTATTTTCGTTGGTTCGTGTTACACCATCGTACACGACACGATAGTTTAATCTAGAAAATGCGAAATTAAGACCGTCTCGATGAAATGTGTATACGAGCCAGCGTGAAAAACGTTCCTCGCTCTCGTTTCGTCGACACAAAGGAATGTTAATTCATAATTATAATTTGTGCACGCCACGACGTCTCGTCTGGTTTTTCAATGCTTCTTTCTGATAATTACAGACCATTTGGTCATAGTACGGTTAAAATAAAGAACAGCAGGTATTATTGATTTTCCTGACACGTCGGGTTTTTCAAAATTAATTAAAATTTAATACCTCGAGATCTCATAAATATCCTCGATTTAATTAAAACGTGTGAAGTAAAACATGTCGCGATCCGGATTGGAAGATGAATGCTTAGTTGATTATTGAAACAATCGCGTGAAATTAATGTGAAAATGAAAGAGGAAGCACCAAATTTATTGTTATTTCTAAAGCTGCTTAATAATTAATAATATAGTATTGATAATAATATTAATAATGAAGCTAATTAATTCATAAGGATTTATTATTTGGTATTAAACATTAGCTTTTAAAATTCAATTTTTAATTTTACTTTATCTGGCACGATCATATAAAAGCTCCGGATGTTTCCACACAGTCCGAGAAAATTAAGTATTCGATTTACGAATGGAAACAATATCTACAAATAAGCGAACAAGCAAATAAAATTCTAACAGTTATATCTTCGATAAAAAGCAATGTAAAATGAATCGAATGAATAAAGAAGTCATGTTTCTGAACGGCCGAAAAAAAGAACAAATCCAAAAATTCAGTCGTATGGAAACAAAATCCAGGTATAAGCGGAGTTTATTGAAACGAGTTTCAAAAATTATATTTTCGATAGACAGCAAAGTAAAACGATGGACCAAAAGAAAAAGAAAGGAAGGCAGGGTAGAAGGAAGAAAGCCGACAGGCCGATTCGGCGACGTGCACACGAGGCCAGGCTACAGAACACGGCCGCGTCTGCGATCGATTCAGCTTCCAGAATATTTCGTTGAGAGAAGCGGCGTCACGACCATAATCCACGAAAGCGTCATTATGCACGGAAACCACACAGAGCCAGGACGCGACGCCCAGCCGTCGGTCGCTCTCTTGTGCAACAGATTACACCCTGCAATGCCAGAAATCAAAGGTGCTTGCTGAGCCATACCCTCGAATCATGCTAACAACGTCTGAAAACCACCACGAAAATACGTCGAGGGTAAAGGACTAACTTGAAACACTGTAGATCTCCGACCATCGAGGGACTAAATCCAAGCTTACATTTTGTACTTCCTTTTCAGTATTACGTAACCGATATATCAACCACGGTAGTTCTCGTATACTTTGAAAGATTACTTTCGCTTGAATGAAACATACTACTGCGTAATGGTGTATGTATATATTATGAATATTATATAATATTCATAATATATAATATTCATGATATTATATATAATATATTCTTAATATTATATATAATATTATAATATAATATATTATACGAATAATATATATAATAACAAACATTTCAATTACCAGTTGAAATAATTTCATATTGAATATTATTGAGGAAACTATTCCTTCTAAACATTTTCCTTTTTTCCTATTTTATGGTATATTGAAGTATGATGCCTCTTTTCCATTGGATGCCTTAATATTTAAAGATTTTAATAACTCCCTAATAATTATTTATGTTTAGTTCATTCTCATAAGTATAAGTAATCCGGATAGAGATTTGTTTCATTTGTAAAATATTATAACGAATACTATAGTGTAGATATTTCATGTTTTCGTGCGTCTATGTACCTCTGAATTTCATACATAAATATATATTCGTAGCTTAATAGTCATATATTTATTTTTTAATATATAAAGGAATAATAAAACAGCGGCTGTAATTGCTTTGGCATAAAACATACTAGTTCTGGAGTAAAAATTTGCAGTATTTTATTTTAATAGAAATGGTCTTCCTGTAGATTGTACACAGACTTTTGTGGCTAACTATAAAAGCCGCGAAAAGAGCAACTTCGACGGTGGAAAGGAATGTAAATTTTATGTCAAATACAGAGTTAAATGCTGTAAATGTTAGAATAATTTATTTTAACTTCCAAACAATTGCAAGACGAAGCTAAAGTTGTTAATGTTAATTTTAAACTGAAAATCTATATTTCTGACATTTATATCGTTTGCCATTTCAATTAGCCGATTTCATTCTGTAAAATTATGTTGTATTTATCGTACCGCTTACTTTTTAGCAGTACATCTACTAAAACGTACTTCTACTACATCTACTTTAACATTTTCTATAAGAATATTATACACATATAACGGCGCATTTTTGAAAATCAAAATAATCATACATACATAATTATAAATATAATCATAAATATACATTATACATAAAAGCATTTATTTTTTCTCCGCGTTATATATATATATTTTTTTTTTATATATCGTTGATTTCAATTTCTTCGGTAGAAATTTAGTATTTTAGTCGTCGTTAACTTTAGTATCAAGTGTATATTGTTACCATTTAGAAATATACCCACATTTTCTATGTAACAAGCATCTTACTACACTGATGTGATGCAATATATTTATGCTATCAAAGTATAAAGCCTAGATGAGAACGAATAAATAAATCGTCTATCTACGAAGAAAAGCTGTTTTGTATTTTCTCTCTTACTATACATAGACATACATCAAAACCAGAATATCTTAATATTACTCATACCTGTTGTCTTTTCTTTCGTATTTAAAACTATCAATATGCTGAAATATTTTAGAAATTGTGTTATGCAACCAATCTAAGCTAACGTATTTTATTGCATAATATTTGTAGGATAATTAATTTGTGATTTATTTATATGGTATACGCGGGTTATATATATATATATATATATATATATATCTGGTAACTTATTCTTTGAAATATAAAAATTCAGGAAGAATAAGACGAATTTTCTTAATTAATTTCCTATAATTTTCTAGCACATAAAGCATCATCATTCAAACGTTTTATTAGATTTGAAAAGATTACGTATTCGAGTTCACGACTTAAGGATAAACGAGAAATAAACGTCTCGAACGAAGAGGGAAAGGTCTGATTTAAAGCATTGAAAGCTGCTGGCTCGAAGAACCAACCAGGGCGTGGCTCAATAGTTTCAGAGGCTTTCTAACATGGTTCAACTTAATACTACGATTCTACTTTATTTGATTGTTGCACACGGAATGATTAATTTTATACGGGTATAAAATCATTCAGAATTTAGTAACTAAAATTGAATATAGTGTTATAAATATTTATTAATTGTTTTATTAAGAGGAAAAGCATACGCAACAAATCATATTGTGATTAAAAATATTTGGTCCGAACCATTTTCTTACGTTATACCATTAATATAACGCGGTAAAAGTTAATGTGAAAAATTGAGCTTGAGAAAAATATACTCTGCATTAAAAAGAAGCCAATATAATTAACTAAAGATGTTCAGTGTAATAGCTATAATTATAAAATACGATTATGATGATATTCTACATGTAATAATTGTATTAATCGTAATTGTGTATTACAACCCTTTTTCCGTATCTTCCACCTACGCCTATCTACCCTTTTTTCTTGCTCTTTTATCCCTTTCTTTGTTATCTTGCTTTCTTCTTTCACTTTTTTTCCTTCCTGCACTTTCTACTCCCTTCTCTCTTTTTTCCTTCTTTTATCGCTGCTTTACGTTCCATGCTTGCCCTATCATCCCTTTCATCTTTTTCTTCTTCTCTTCTTTCCCCTTCCTTACATTTCTTTCCTTCCCGTTCTCTTGCTTCGACTTCCCTTCCTCTTTACTCTTTTCTTTCCCATTCTACCTTCTTTCTCTCTATCCTGTTTTTCTTTTTATTCTTAACCTCTCTTTTAAATTTTTCATCCCTCTCTCATCCCTTCTCGAAATATAGAAATTTCTTAGATTCTTAGTTGCAGTCGTATACATATGCAGTTAGATTAATATTCGGACGCAGCATTATTTCTGAATTTTTTGCCTTGTATAAAAGAGAATAATTTAAATATCGTATTGTTGTTTTGCGGGAGAATGATTTATCGTACAGCTTGGAAATACGTAAATAATTTCTCCCTGGACCCAAAGTAGACTATTTATTAGAATATTTAGAGGATGTCTACCATCCACATTCTTAATTTTATTTACAGCAGAGAACAAAAGAAAATATAAAGTATAAGTAATATAAAAAGCACCGCAATTTTAGAAAAAATATTATAACTGACAAGAACAATTAGATTATGAATAAATATAAAACAGATAACTGTTTTCAATATTATAACAAGTGTATGGTATAATAAAGTTACCATTAATGTAATGCTATTGTAATGCTAATGTTATTATACATAACCGATGAATTGATATACTATTATTGATAAATAAAATTGCTGCATTTTAATTCTGTTTCTCCTGCCACTATATAAACGTATGAATTTACATAGACATCCGATATCCAGCTGTAACGTTCGTTGGTTCTGACGTCATTTACGCTAATATATCCCACTTTGTACAGTAACATAGAAAAATACAGTGTTTTCTCAGTCATTCGCTTCACTAATACCTTCACAAACAAATTCTGCCTAAAACTACCATAAACCAGAAACCAAACACAAACTTTTCCGACAAACTAAATGTTACATGAGAATGTTACAGGTGGCTACGTGTTAATTGTGAATAGTGATTCGCCGCTAGAAATAGAAATCGTGGTCACGATTTCGTTTCCTGGTGTCGCTGTAGATCATCCCTTGCCGTGTTTCCACGTAAGGGGTAAATTACCGTAGAAATTAGGGGCGATATAGATGTTTCCAAAGCTGATATGATAACGAACAGGGCTTTTCTTCGAAGAGACCGTGACTCTGTTACCGTTGGATGTATTCGTGGCTGTGGAACGCCAGCTGTTTTGAGGTGGATTCTTTAATGGGGGTGACGGTTGGAGATTAACGAAGTGGCGGCGTTTGTGGGCGAGGCGGCTGCTTGCCAACCAGGATCATGGCGGATAGAAATACTATGGTGATCAAGGTTTGTGGGTGTGGTTGTTATATTATAATTGCGCGTTCTACGATGTGGTCGTTAAGAATGTTGCTATATTAACGTTTGTAGGAGAGATAATTACGAAGGTTGTAATAATTATTATTATGGATAGTCATGCTGGCTTCTGTAGAATAATCGTGGATGATTGATGTGTTTGTAATATTTCTCAAATTACTTAAATTTCCTAATTAACGCAGTATCTTAACATTACTATGAAAATTGTCGGCGCTAATGGACCTACATGAAAAGGCAGTTTTTGAGATCCATTGAGACTATTATTATTGCTGTTGGTACTAACCATATCTTAGTTGTCTTGTCTTATTTTCTGTCTGGTAACTTTCTGTAGCAGTGAAATGAAATTTTTAAGCTTTCTTCCAAGAAAAAGCATTCCTTTATTTCTACGAAAATCGCTAAGACTATAAAAAATTGTTTAAGAGAATGACATCTTTGTATTATTCTCCTGAATTATTGAAAATTACTGAAAATTATTATGAAGCTGCGTTACGTTTTAACGATATTTGTTTTAACGTGTCAAAGAAATTCACAGAGTTAACATTCTCACTGTAATATTTTATATCTAAGAAGCGTACGCAGACTTTTGTAACTGACTGAAAAACTTCCCAGCAAGATCATTACGGTTATTAAAACTCGAACAAACCATAAAACTACTATTTGCTCTTCTCGCATTATTCAAGACGATATTCCAGCGTTGGTACGTGTATCGTCGAAAACAATTCGCGAACTTTTCTATTAGCGAGACTATCCAAGAACAAAACAGTTCGTGAAAAATGAGAAAAACGCGAGAGAAAAGTTTCGTCGTGGCTCGCCATATCCTTGAATCTTTCGTTCTATTTTTCATTCCCTTTTTTGTCACGGCCAAGCATTTTTCCTCGTGCTTTTTTCCTTCAACCTTTCTTTCTCCCTATGTTATTGAGATAATAATGAGTAATAGCCTTGCTGAAACCCCCCACGGGGAAAATATCATAGAAAGTTTACAGAGGCTCTATCGTCCTCGGTGCGTGGTATTACGAAAGATAATTTTTGTTTGGAAATGAATAGCCCGGTTCGATCTTAAATCATCGGTTAACCTGGCAACCTTTCTCTTTATAATAGAACGTTACGTAGACGCGTTATCAGAAAGAGATTCGCAACTGGAGCGAAGATTATCAAGGAATACCGATACAAACGAGAACGGGCACGTTTCGATGCGAGATTGCAAATAGTTGTTTGCTTTTAACTTTCGACGCAATACGCAGCGATATACGACCCATAGACGTATTTCTGGCGAAATCGATGTTCTTCAATCTACGAAACGTTTCCGCGTTGTGTATTTTCCTGTCTTTACATGCAATTTCATTGTAAAGATTTATGTACACGAATGGAATGGAAATTTATAATTAGAGAAATTTATATCTCGATGTATTGATATTTCAATGTTTCAGAAGTAAAATTAATTACTTAAATCGTTTATTATCTATCATCCATTTATTTTCACTTTCATTATTTAATTATAATCATAGTAGTTCTCTTAAGTGTACGAACTTTCATTCACAGTATACGTTTCTTAAAACTCATTCTTTCTCAAATTATTCGCTTATGAAACACATCTTCTAACCTCTCTTATACAGTGTTTTCTAGTATTATATACTTCAGGTTCCAATCTCTTAGAAACAAAATTATTCAAAACCTCTTACGTATTCCCACAAAAAAATTACGTTTTATTTATCATACGAATCCTGAACAAATAAGTAGACTCACAGCTGACTCCTTTATATCAGAGATAAGATTAAGATGGAAATTAAAAAACATCAGTAACATCAAGAAAGATATGTCTTGTATACAAGAATTTAAGGCATATACTTAAGTTAAACTACCCCCATACATACATTTTTATATCGTTTCTAATAAAGCAATTGAAAAATTAAACAAAATGATTTCGTTTGGTGTAACATTTATGCCTGTTTAGATGCCAGTTTCCGTATATCTGCAGCGTTTCTGTACATGCAACTAACTATACATTGCAAATAGTAAAATGAAATATCACCATGTCTTTTAATGGATAATTTCAATTTATAGTGTACCAATTCCATAATTATCGATATATTATGAATCTGTATTTTTTTGGTATAATATAAATAATGTTGCCACGAATCAATTAAAGTATATATTTACTTACTTACGTAATACTTATGAACTATAGCGTGCTTCAATTCAATTCAAATACAAGCAACGCTAGTTGAAAGTCATTGCTTCCTTTATACAGTGAAACGTTAATATTAGATCGTCCGAAAAGTTTCTTTCTTTTTATAAGGAAATAATGTATGCGCAACATTTTTCGTGTTATATTATTTTGTCGAATTACGTATGATCCATTTTGTTTCATCAAAATAAAGATCACAACGACAGACAGATTAGGTTTCATGTTTATATAGAGATGCGTCGTTGTAAAAGACGTGTCTGTAAAAGAAAAACACTTTTCGGACAACCTAATATTTATTTTACTATCCGAATCCGACGAGACAAAAAGATTCCATTGTGACGCGTAAAGTCGAACGAAGTTGGCGTTAACAAAGCTGCAAAAAGAAGTCTTGAGGGGACAAGATTCAAGCACTAAGGAATCAGATGGGAGATACGGTTTACTCAAAAACGAAGGGAATCGACTCTGGCATTTCCTGAGATTCATCGGGGGATGCTCGGTTAATTCTCAACCAGAGGATACGAAACTTTCTTTATCTTCTTCGAATCTCCTGGATGAGTGGCTGGAATCCTTGGAAGCCTTCCAGCGTCAGGGGTAAAACACCCTCACGAGCGTTTCTCTGCTCGTCATCGGATCTCCTATGAATTGAAACCGACCAGGGATATCCTGAAACGCGTTACAGACACGTTTCAGGACTTCGGAGATTACTAACGATCTCGCTGGATTGAAGGAACTTCTTCCATCGAGTGCCCCTCTATGTTATATTAAGTATAATGCTCCTTTGAAAATTATCGCGCGTGAGGTTAACTGAAATTACGAAATGATTGGCTATTTAATCTCAACGTTTCGATTTCTTTCATTACAGAATTATTATAGAATTATTATAGAATTATCGTGGGTGAAATATATTTCAGAATGAAATTCAATGATTGATGACGAAGAGAATATTATTATATTTTACACATATGATTAGACAGCTGTTAGACATGGAAAATACTTTTAAACGAAATTTGACGATGTGGCGACATGGAGAATATTTTTAAAAGACAATCTAATGATATGAAAATACTTTGGAGTGGTATTTGACATTTTGATAGTACGAAGAATACTTCGAAAGAAAATTTCGTGATGTGGAAGTACTTTGGAATGAAATCGAGCGATTTGACAGTACGAAGAACATTTTGAAATAGAGTTTGGAAATTCTATTATGCGAAAAATACTTTTGTTTGACGACAGGAAGAGCACTTCGGAATCGAATTTGACAATTTTATTACGCGGACAATGCTGTCGATGAAATATAAATTTTGTTAAAGAAAATTAAAGAAAATCGATTTCTATAGTTTGTCAAGTATATTTGCATTAAACAATACCAATTTTGCCTTTATTTTACCTATATTCTTTTTTTTTTATTGAATGGTAGAATGAAACTGTACGGTAATTTCATTCTAAAATTCTTTTATTCAAGAAAATCAATTTTCCAAGTCATTTTATGCTTTCGCTAGATTGAAAAATGGTTGGTAAAATTCCCAATAGCAAAAAACTCAAAACATGGAATAATTTTCTTCCACGCGAATTCCTTTATTCAGAAAAATCGATTTTTTCACTTTGTCAAGTACACGTGTCACGCTACGATACTCATTTTGTATGCAGCAACTCATGATATACTCAGACCTTCGTGTGGGTGCGTACGTAGTTCTGTGTTTAGGTGAGTTCCATAGGTGGATACGAGTGCGTGGGTGTTTCACCACGTGTTGGTGATCGTCGCAAGGTTGTTGCTTTTTTTGGCTTTTTTTCCTTTCTACAAATCTTGTTCTTCTCGGGTTGCATCAGCCTTTCAAAGGCTTTTTGCATAATGTGAAACCATCCAAAGAAGGTGTCCACACGCCCTCGCCTCAACCTCTAACCTTCAAAAGACCCTCCCGTAGCGAAGGACATATTGCACGTAAGGTTAGGTTAGCTCCAAGGATTTTACGAACTATCATTTCTAACTTTTAATAGTTGTATCCTGCATTCTCATATTCTCTCGTATATTCACGTCCATTGCTTACACGCAAAATTGCAATTTCAACTTACACCTTGATGGTCGAATTTGAAGTTTTAATAAGTTTATGGCGTGCTAAATATCCACATCTTGGCTCCTGTTTTTCCCATTATTTATGGTTAAAGAAATCGCTTGAATGAATTAGTAGCAACGTATGAAGTTAAAGAAGAAATTATCTGGCCCGATAAATTATTTTACTCTTCTTCTAGGGAATAAAAAATCCATCGATTGGTGTATAAAAAACGTAATACTTTTAATACAATGCATTAATCCCACCTAACGAAGATGGCTGGTCCTGATAACTCAAAGAAGATAAATTCATAAGAGGAAAACCACGAAACACGATAATCGTTGTCTTTCTTTTTTGTTTTGACATAACTTTTTGTATGTTATATTTTATAGGAGTAACGAAGAAATTAACGAACTTAAGATGATCAAACTCTCTGTATAAATTATGTAACCCTATCATGTACCCTTTGAGCGCTGCGTTGTCCGACGTTAAGCGTGCGCCGTGGACTGACCATTCTTTACGAAGAAGCACACCGTGGGCTGCGTATTTTTTGCGAAAGGCACTGTAGTCTGCTTTGGTTTGCCAGTTTGATAATTAATTTTTTTGTTTCAATGAAATCATCAGAATGTGAGGTGGGTAACATCCATACGTCTTTTTTATCACGCCACTTTAACGCCACTTTTAGCTTAAATTGAATAGTTATGTGAGAATGCATATATGCGTTCATAGCTCTCAAAGGATTAATAAGTATTATAAATTTTTAAACTTTTAGACTCTCTCCTCTGTAACACCCCGTGTACAATTTTTGTTTCCATAAACAACCTCGCAATTTTCACGTCGACACGACATAAGCGCGGCCAAAATTCAAACCCGGAAAAACTTCATATCGCCTGTTTGTATTTTCTAATTGTGATATCGCGCATCGTCAGTCGCTCGACATTTACATCCGCGTTAAAAATTAAACTCTTGCAAAGCCCGGTAGCTGCAAACCGATTCAATTTAACAAATGTTTGACGAACTCGCGCGATGTGGTTGCGTCCGGTCGTCAGGATAATTGAACGGTTCAATATTCACGAGGTTGTACTTTTAATACCAAAGTTCGCTGCGCGTTTCGCACAGCTGTTTCAACGAACCTCCTCCTTCGTTTCTAGCCATTTTTTTCTTCTTTTTTTTTTTTTTATCGCGCAAACGAAACGGAGCTGGAACGACACAGTTAGAAATGGTTAGAATGAAGCAGAATAAAGTAAGTAGGATAAAATAAAACAATTGTCGAGAGTATCGTGAGCCGCAAATAAAATGTCCAGACAAGGATCTGTAAAAAGTAACGGCTATAAAAATGGTTTGATATATTTTAAACATGCAAAATGGTATAAAGAAACTCCAGTCACTGTTCGAATGTTCCAATAGAAGTAAAAATTCGCAGGTCCCTTAAAATGATTTCGGGTAATATTTTTTTGGAACTTCGATAAAGAAAAGGACCTTAAAATTTCAGGAATTGATCAAAAGCTTTATACAAATTTTTGTACGATTATGTAATCACATAAATCATAGAAACTAAGAGAATCCTACAACTTAGACAGTCAAAAGCTCTACTAATAGAAAAATTTGGAAAAGAAATTTGTCGAACTCCGAAACCTCGAACTTTCAACATTTGAAAATATTTAATTTGTGACGCTCGAAGATTTCAAAATTTCAATTTGATTCAATTACCAATATTTCTGGAATTCCATTAACATTGACAATCGCTGTCCCGCTGAAGAGATACGTCAGAATGAAATTTTCCGACTGACGTTTCGTACCAAGATAAATAGCCGCGCGTTCAGATAAATAGAAATTATTACAATACATATTGATAAACGGCACGCTTGCTTTGTAACCGATTCCCCTTGCACGTGTTTTTTTCATTATAATAGATCTTATTGAATATTCTCTTTTCTCCTTTTCTGCGATCATCTAACAGCGTACCGAGCAAATAACATCTGCGTTGACAACTACTTTTATGCAATAGAACAATGCGTGCATGAGATACGCTGCTACTCACAAGTGGCTCACAACATCAACAGAGAAATGACAAACGCGGTCATTCGTTATTCGTAACAAATATGTGCAATCGTATCTTCAAATTCAATTCTTACTATAAAGCTAAAAATTGTTGCTCTGTTATTATGGAATGATTCGATAAGAGAGAGAATATTCAAGAAAATGTTTTAGATAGAACAATATTTTCATCTGTGAATAATTTGACGAATACGACTCCCGAAAGTACTCAAACACTTCCAGAAACTTTTCACGTATACGTATATACTTTTATATAAAAGTTACAAGATATTTGTTGTAAAATAGTTTCACTTCGCAAAGATTAGCAAAGTATTTGAACAGTCAATTATTCGCTATATTAATATTTAATGAGACCATCTTTAGTGTCAATTGTACGTTCAAAACTACTATTCATAGTAGTTTTTCACTACGTGAAAAATGTATGTATGCGATAAATAACTCGTAACTTCTATGTACGTAAATCACGATGATCGTGTCTTTTTATAGCGCTAAGGAAATTTCAAAAAATTTCACGCAACGCGCGTAATACATCGATAAAAGTTTTCCATAGAAAGTGCTCCGATTCTTCCGTGAGTCACTGTATGTTAACACCAACTAATTCGTATTAATGTATACGAAAGCTAAAGTAATGCTGGAACTCAAATGTTTATATACAAACATTTGGTTGGAGAAGGAAATGGTACTTTGTTTGGAAATTGCGAAACACCCAGTAGTAACGGCGATACTATTCCCAAGAATCGTAGGCGAAAAAGGGCTCTTTTCTTCGCCATTACGGAACGTTCCTTCAGAAAAAGGTGTGTCAATACTTTTTATTAAAAGAATTGTCCTCTTAACACAGCAGAGATACTCAACAGGTGGAGGAACGTTCTTTCCAACACCGTTTATTCTCACATATAGTTGAGGAAAGGTTTCCGCTCCAGTAAAATAGCTCACTGACCGAGCGAAAATCCTAAAGTGTTCAACATTTTCTAAAATTAATTTTTGACAAAATAACGAATTACTTTTTATGCGTAAATTTATATGATATTCTATAATATCTAAATTTTTAGACATTTTCTTTTTTTTAATAATATTTTGTGTAATATCTTGGAATGGAACATTCTCAAAATTTTGTACGTTCTTCTGTCTTATTCTATGATTTTAAATCTCTAAACAAATGAACAAATATTCTTATAATTCCCTTTTAATTACTTCTTTATGGAATAATGCATTCAAGATTTTATACAATTACATAACTATGGAAATTAAAGCATTTTTTTCATTTCACGGTTAGCAGATACATTGTCTTCAAATGAAAATGTTCAAACCTCTCTCTATTTTCATTATAACTTAAACGTCTCTGAAGCAAAGAAAATAATAAACTGGTTAAACTTCCGAAATTATTTTTTTCTATAACAATGAGTTAAACGTAGATTTGCAAACTGATTATATTCTATAAAATAATTTAACTTTTCAGAAAATTGAGATAACAACAGATCACGTTTGTTTCAATTCCGCTTCGTTGTCTGGTTGGGATCTACAACACAAGTTTCGATCCTAGAGCGTATTCTCGCAATGCAAATTATCGAACTTCCAATTCGGAGCAACTACGTAAAATTTCCAAGTGGCGAACTCTGTGCGTTGGAAGTTCTTCGTTAATGTAGTTCCACGGTCGATGACAATTTATAGTCCCCTGTTATTGTTAATTTCATTGCATCCTGCACCCACATTGTTCAACTCTTCAGGGAGCGTTATTATGAAAGTTCAGGTTACTGGTTTCGAGACATTTAACGATGTACATTACTTTAATAACTGTAATCGCCATTACGAAATATGTACATAATTATCGATAGAAACAATTTTACTAATAAATTACTTGACCTATATTGATCAAGTGACCTAATAAAGGAGTATCGTCTCTATCGAGTAGCTTTTTTTACTTACGAAGCGTTCCTCTATAGAGTTTCATTAGGCAATAAGTTTGTAAGGATGTGCTGTAAATTATATAATCAATGACTTTCGGAAATTCTAAAATTTCCGAAAAATTTTAAAGATATTTCTATGCTAGTCGTACTACTGTTAATAATAGATAATTAAGTTCGTGAATAAATTACTTGCTAATTTATTGATTTCGTAGAGATTTTCGTCCAACAATTTTTTTTTTTTACAATTCTTCTCGTCCGTCAATTTTAAATCGAATAATGAATTTCGAAATGGCTTGATTGGATAATACGTAGTTTTCGCGAAGCTGACAATTTCAAAAAGTTCTCAGTGTGGGATTTTTTAAACAAAAAGCTTATTCCATAGTTGGATACCTTGAGAATATTTTTAATTGGAGAGTCGGCGGTTTTGAATATATAAATTATTCAAGTAGTTTTAAAGTTCCTCGTAACAAATTTTTAAATATGAACGTTGAAAGCGGTTTTCTATTTTATTTTTTAAACTTTCTAAACGTCAATTTTTGTTACATTTTTCCTATTGCAATTTTTTAATGAATTTTTAATGGATTGAAAATTTAATATTTAATGGACGTTCAGATATTATATTCGTAAACGTTTTTTTTATACCTTCATCTTTTTTTATTCTCATATATCACGTGTATTTGTTTTAAAATAATAAACTTGAATTCTACATAATAATTTACGTAAATTTCGTTAATTTTAGAGATAAAGAACATTACAAAAATGTTCTAACTAATAATTTCTTGTAATTCCAATAATTTTAATAATGATTGTAACCTTTATATGCACAAAAAAAATGTTTTAGGACAATAGAGTGCATAGCCGCAATTAGAAACATTTTATTCTCTTCACAAAAATTCTAGCAATTACTCGTGCTTTGTAGTACATTTGAATTACTTGTATATTTTATTTCATCTCTTGTCTCGTTTCCTCCGTGCAAAATCCTGTTGTTATTTATAGCGAGAAATAGAAACCAAGCAAAAAATTATACAATTTTTATCAACTGACCGCTGTATCATTCTATCTAACAATAAACTGTAATAAATTATAGTCGTGTCGTATACACACAGCGGCATTGAAAACATACACAGTCGAATATTTTAGTCAATTTACAGCGATCTAATATACTAAATCCACGACATATAAAATTATATATGTGTATGATAGCTGCGGGTTTTTATGCACAAAATAAAAGAACTTTGCCAAAATAGATTGGATATTAGTCAAGGACAGAGTTTGACACATTTTTCAAAAATAGGTATTGCACCGATGTAACATTCAGACTAGAAGAGTTAATTTGAAAAATCAATAAAATTCATATACAGTGGTTATAAAAAGTATTTGCGCCACAAAATAAAAGAACTTTGCCAAATTTGATTGGATATTAGTTAGACACATTTTTCAAAAATAAGCGTTGCGGTAATGCAACAATGAGACTATAAGAGTTAATGTGAAAGATCAATAAAATTTTTATACAGTGGCTACAAAAAGTATCTGCACAGATTTTTCTTATTTTCCGATGAGGAATTTTTTTATCAAATTGAATATTTCGTTTGCATAGTATAAAATTTCTGTAGGTACGTGAATAATGAAAATACTATTAAAAAGGTATTAAATGTAGCTAATATATTCGTATCTAATTAACTAGTATCTAAATGCTGTAATTAATATAACACAACTGTAACCAACGTACGTACGACTGTTATCACAAATCTACCAAAGCGTCCTGATATTTTGAACGCTAACGTATATGGAATATTCATCGTAATATTGGTCATAGCTGTGTAACGTTTAATGGTTCGCGTAAATATTCCGATCACGGATGTCCGATTACGTCATTGTTCGATATCTACATAGATTTATAGGAATAGTGACGTCAGTTTTCGTATCGTGACCCGAATGTAATACGCGTGGAAATCGCTCAAATTTTCTGAGAAATTTTTTTTTTTTAAGAATTCCATTAGGATATCTATGCTAAATCATATTGGTACAACACTGTTACAGAAACTATAACAAGTTGCGTGAAACAAAAGAAAAACAAATCTCTCATATTTCGAATAACCTCTTTGTGTTTCAAATGTGAATCGTCTTTTGGTTGGAAAAAAGAATAATACGGCTGAAACAAAATCAATTTATGATCATTTAACACGTTAAAATGGCAGTTCGAAGGAAATTTAACCAATTTGTTGTTTGTCATTTAGAGCGAAATAAAAGGTTGTTAACATTATAGGATTCACCTGTGTTATTCGTTAAATTTATTGAGTATTGTATCGAAATTCTATTTCTACAATATCGGAAAGTTGAATTTTGTCAGATACAAAGAGGATGGAATTAAGGATACAATATTTGAATAAATATTTCACATCAAAAATTTTCCAAATAAAAACACACTGAAGAGAAAATTTAAAAAACAACTCTCGAAACAATACTCGATAGTATCATATTAATACTAATATTAATATTTCACACATATCCCTCACACAAATATATGAAATATAAATATCCCTCAAAAGGTTACAAGTGTTACCCTTAGCCAGCATTTATAAATGCTTATCGTATAATTAAAAAATCATTCACTTATGGTATCTTGTTTATACAACAAAATTCGATTCCTTACTAAATATTTAATATCTGGCTATTTGCAAGCCATCGGAAACAATAAAGAATTTTTCAAAGAGCGATATAAAAGTGATACGATTCGGGAGAGACAGTAAGCTCGCGATTTACTAAAATTTAATATTCCTCTCCGGTAAAAAAAAGCAATCAAATGAAGCTTTTATTAATACCGACAGACACGAGAGTGCACCTCGAATCGTGTGTCTCGAGTAGAACTGGTGCATCGTGTTACAGGAAACACGCGAGAGCGAACAGAATGGCAGTGTAAACGATTTGTACGCTTGTAACAGGCGCGTATCGGAAACGACGATGCTCAACACCCCGACGAAAGCACCCCGTATTCCAGGATGTTATCCGATCAATATAAATTGCCGACTGGAAATGTCGCGACACATTACGTAAAGTTCAGCGATTCACGGCCGGGGCCTCCACGTGCGGATCAACCTCTCTCTCTCCTCGTTTAAACAAAGACCGCCAAATTGGTGATGATATTTCGCGAAATAAACGAGAATTAAAGCGATGCGACGAGAATTAAAGGGCGACGGACGAAACGGGGAAAGTGGTTGGTTTTGCGCGAACGGGTGAAACACCACACGCGAGAACTCCAAAAGAGTTAACGTCGGCTCTATAAATAAAGCGAACTAAATTTAGGACGCCCGTTTTTTTCGCTCGCAACCGTTTTGTTTTTTTTTTCTTCTTTTTTTTTCTCCCCAGGAAAAACGTTTGTTACGCTCGATCTCTATGGAGGAGAAACAGAGAAGATGGGGGATCGATGGGACAGAAATAGAATTTTTGTGTATCTTCGCGGCACGAAATGCGACTTTGAATATTTTTGAGAAAATTTTGTAAACACGTATGTGAGTTTAAGTGTTGCGTATCGAGCTTATTCGAAGCTCCAGCGAGAGATAGAAGTATTTCTGCAGTTAGTTCGTTGTTGAATTAAAAGATTTCCTATATTATTATAGGTATTCAAGCATATGTAATTGTATATTATATGCAGATATTTTCGAGTAGAAACGTATACAAAAACAGAAATTAGTTTGCAAATATCTTATAACATCGAAAGAATATCTTAAACAGTCTTTGGAAAAAGCTGGGAACTATGAAACCTATAGCAGAACACGATTAGTCACTTCTTCCACTTTTACAGGAGAGTACTTTTTAAAATTCAATATTTCATATAAAATTCATTGTCAATTAATTTCATGTCATCAAAATTGTCCACTGCTGGTAGGGCCAGATATGTATGTATTTTCTCATTCTCTCCATAATTTTAAGGATATTGATCCTGTCTTAATATTGAAATATTGTTTCAAAACTTCATAGACTATGCCTTTGTACTTAACAGGTCCTTTTGATTTTCTCTTTAGTCATAAAATAACGTTAAAATAAAGAATCAACGAAATGTCATACTTTTTTCTGTGATCTTCACGTACAATCAAAGTTTGCTAAAAATTTACTTATCCATATCCAATAGATCGCACATAAATTGTTTGTCGAAGTACACTGAATATTAATTAAAACACGGAAATTAATCGATAGGATGCAGCAATGTTTTTGTTTCGACAAAATGTTACCATTTTTTGTAAAAAAAAAGCTGATAAAACGAGAAACTTTTTGAATCAAAGAGAATATTTCATTTTGCTTTCCGAAATATTTAAAATTTTAAATGTTGCCATTAAAAATCTGTTAAAATACTTGTAGAAATGTTTAATGTCAAAACGTTATCATATAATTCAATTGACATTTGTTTCTCTACATTTATTATTATAACTATGTAGAAAAAGATAATAAAGAAAGACAAGTATAAATGTCTATGTATAACATACAATTACATATATTCGTTTGGTGAACATCGATGAAGATTGGATCTGATTTGCTGTCTCTAAATCAACGATCGTGGACTTCGATCGTATTAAATCCTGAGTCATTTGTTTGTTTGTAGCATGCACTCGGCGATAACGGAAGGATACTAGTTAAATCTAACGATCGTCTTGTTCTATCGAACAGCCTCCACAACGGAAGTGATTCAATTCATTTGCGTTTCATTAATCAAACGAAAATGCATCGTGACGCAAGCGATAAAAATTCGTAGGCTTGCAGCTGAAAGATTCGATAATCTTGACATTCCCAAACATAAATTGCGTGACTCTTAATAAAGAAATGACATTTGACCATAGAAAAATAGTTGACGTATCCATTAATAAAATAAATAATAACAATAAAAAGAAGAAATGTGACAGAAAAATCTACTTGATAAGGCGATCGTTCTTATATAATTTCGAACGTATTTTATTGTATATACTTTTAGGCACCGTTAATGAAAAATTTTAGAACTGAAAATACGGGAGTTCATTTTTCGAAGATAATTTTTTAATCAAGCTTGAATGCTTCACAAGCAAGAGATATTTCGATTGAAAAGTTCTCAATTTGGTTAATTGAAACTTTAAAATATTCAGGAAAGAGAGATGAAATATTCTCTTTGATTCGAAGAGTTTCTCGTTTTACCAGCCCTTGAAATCTATAGAAAGCTTCCGAATTTGATGAAACTAGTTTCTTTACGTTCGTAAACTTTCTGTTTAAGGATATTATACATCGAAATTATATAACAATGTAGTAGAATTTTTTATGTTTTAATTTAATTAATATTATATCAAAATATAATAAATAGATATTGAAGTAAACAAGTAAATAGATACAAATTTAATAAATGAATTACATAGTTTTTAAATCAGAAATTCACTGATTCGAATTTACGAATTTCTTCATTCAAAAAGTTAAACACTTCAAGGAAATAAAGCTTTCACTTTGAAACTTTGACCACGATTCAAAATATTCTAATTTCGAAAAATCCACAAAAACTCTGCATTGTAATTTAAAAATTTTGAGGAAATCCAAAGCATTCGAAACTAGCCGAGCAATATACAATTGGGAAATTTTTCATTTTAAAATTTGATCATTTAGAAAATTTTGTTTCTATCTAAAAACCTACGAGAGATTTACGTGTCAAAGAACAACCTAATTGAAAAACTTTCGTAATCAGAAATTGACCGAATAGAAATTTATCAATTTGAAAAGTTTTTCAACGTTATTTTAAATCTGCAATTTAAAAATATCTTCATTTTGCGCATAATAATTCGACTGGTTTTATAAGATTCATCCTAAGCTGAATAAAGATTTTTTGACGAAGAAATTCTCAATCTGCGAAATTTTTAATTCGTTTGATAGGAAAGACAAAGAGCCATACAGGAAACTATCAAATTATAAAATTATTAGCCAATACATCGTTCTGTATACTTCAATCGTATAATATACAGGGTGACTAATAATTTCCTTTACTCGTGTTCAGTAAAGATGCGATAATATTCAGGAAAAATTCGTCGATAAACTTCTTGCAGTAAAACAAACGAATGTGTTCGTACAAATGCCACGATGCGACATTTCTCCCAGTTCACATGGACTTGTTTTTTATTCGTTAATCTCTGGGTGAAAGATACGACGATGCATCAGAATATGATATCAGAGCGTAATTGAGATGCACAATAAAAATCGCATCGGCACTTTCCTTCTTCGACAGATTCTGGGACAACGCGACCATTGTTCGCTATTGGCTATTAGAAAAATCCTCGATTCTGTTATCTGAATTTCTCAAGTTTAATTGTCGATCGAAGATAGGAATACAATTCACGAGGAAATAAAGCTTGAGGGAGAACATTTCCATAAAAAGGAATTAATAAGAAACTAGAAGTAATAAGAGAAATCTTTCGACGTTAAGTCTTAGTATTATTTATTATTCATAGTGTCTCGGCGTTTATGCTACGAACAAGGTGGAGTTGAAAATACAGAGTAAACTTTTTTCGTTTGTGACTTCGCTCTCGGGAGAAACGAATTTGAAAATTTGCTTGCTTCGTATTCAATCTCTTTCATATTTGGACGTAGTGCACTTTTTATAGAGAAAATAGAAAAATACTATCGATTAGTATATAGAAAAGTAGATAGTTTCGTTTACAAAGGCTACGAGTTTAAATTAGTAACTGGTCCTCCACTTCCGGAAAAATATCAGCGTCATTCGAGACCGCGTCACTTTGTCTAATTTTTCCTCGGCCTTCTAACGTTTCAAAAACATGACGTAAAATGAGAGTGATTACGTTGAATATATTGTAAGTAGGTGTACATGTATGTGTATTGTTTAAAAATTTAGATTATTTCTGATAGTCGCAATCTATGATAGGAATGCAGATCAAAGCTAATTTAATTTTCTACATTTGTTTATTCTATCGTTCGTATTCGTATATCTATCAATCTTCGTTTTATCAGACAAACATAATATCCATTAAATAAAACTAAAAAAAAAAAAAAAAAAAAAAAATAATTCGCCGAAATATAACGGAAAAAATTATATGGTTTATTTAGAAAAGGTAATATTAAATTCACTGCGAAGAAAGAAAGTATTTTTAAAGATGATTATTAACTACTTAACCCATTTGACGTAGTTCAATTTTACTTAATTAGATAGATAACTCTATTTTCCTGCTTTTCGTCCTTGGAAAGAGGGTCGTACCTACGAAATCAATATACGTATATATACAACATACATCGATATAATACTTTAAAGACAGTTTCAATACTTAGCATACTTTTAATTATAGTTATTTAGTTTAATTATGGGATAGGATAATTTTAATTACTTTGATTTTATCAGATTATCGTAAACGTGATAAGAAAACGATGTAGAACATTCTATATTTTATCGATCTAGATATAGAGTGTTCTAAACAGAAAATCGAAAGTTTCAAGCTCAGTAAGAAATATAGTCAACTATATTAAAATTTTAATAGACTGTGTAATTTTTCAAGATATTTTTGCAAATTTTTCTTTATCCTTTTAACTGTTTTGATACTATATTATTGTATAGTGCCTTAATGCTGTATTGTAAATATTCAAAGTAGCCATTTTTCAGAGGACGTGAATGAGAAGCCCGTTTAAATTTAGTATGCGTTCATTACATAATCTAATGGTAGCATAACAAGGCTATCAAACGTTACTTGACCTTTTTATTACATCTTTATTATAAAAGAATTTGCTACGTAGATAACGCACAACGACGAGGGAAAAAAGAGCGCGGAAACAGTTGAGCAAAAATTGACAGAATTGATACTGTCGTAAGCGATTAGCATTCTTCCCGATAACCGTTGATACCATGCTTCCATGAAAAGAGGAATATCGAGAATCAGGAAAAGGAAATACAAACCCAATACAGAATCTCGGATTAGAAACGACAAAAGTCCAGAAGATAAATTGAAAACTACGAAATGAATTGTGTAGAAAACAACATGAAGGAATTATATCGATACATGATATAAACATAGAAAACGACGAAATATGCAAAATGTTAAAATATTACAATCTAAAATTTTTAACGCTCATAGTAAACATCAAATTGATAAAGATAATTTTCTATCATTTTATAGGAATATAAACTACTTAATATACAGTTTAACCTACTTGCGCATAATAAAATTATGATGTTTAAAATGATTAAAATAAATAAAACGAATATAAAGAAAGTGTTCGAAAAGAACAAAATTGAAATAAGTAGAATATTTACGTATACGGATATGTATCGCCTAAATTAAAGAAAGACACATCGAATACTCTGAACTTTTTAGATTCTCAAATTTTTTACTATGCAATGATCGTTTCTTTTACGTATATTTTACGCGTTACTTCATAGCTTCATCCTTAATTTAAGCAGGTTGAACAAAATTAGCAAAGATATCTCACTCAAAAAATAGTAAAAATAATTTTCTAGTTATTGTAATCCGTATCTCTCCATGTAACTTTTATTCGATTTGTTGCTCCCGCGTTTCTACCGTTTTAGTTCAATATCTTAGTTATAACTATAACTTTACTTTTTATTCGAAAAATTTCCTAAAGTGGAATGCATGTCGTTCGCCAAGAAATAATCTGATACCCGTGACTTTAATAGTGTGCCATCGTTCTCCATTTTCATACTCTCTTTTTAGCTCGATGCAAGGATAACCAAATAATCACATTCCATGCACCGTGTACATCGGTTACGCGCGTTCACCGGCGTGTAATCAAAAGGTACAAAGGAGCTGGTGTTGCTGTTTGTTTGGTGTCCCCTCAAAAACGCGGTAGCACACAGGATACGCAACACGATTTTCAACGATATGTCCACGCGTTCCTTTGATCACGGAACAACCTGTTCGTGGATGGAAATCCACAAAGAGGAAAATATACGCGGCGTCCCCGAACGGAAGGGTCATTGAAGGATCATCGAGGATCGATCGACGAACGAAAATTGAATAATTCTCATCGACGAATAAAGATCCACCGGAATGATTGTTATTCGAGATCGATCGTTGTCGTCTACGATAAAAATATTAAAAAATTCGCTTATCTTTAGCAAGATTGTATTTTAATCGAGTTGCTGCGTATGAAATGTTATTTATCCGAATTTCAAATTTGAGAAGCGACGATAGATATCGCCTATCGGATTTTAATTACCGTGTGCTTTCAACAAGCTGAATGGAAATCTAACAAGGATCCATAGCACATTTTGGTCACAGTCGAATTAACAGTAGAGTTCTAGTATAGCAGTCGATCATTTTACTACATGCAGGTTGCAGATATTTCGTGAGAAAGCAGTGTAACGTTGAACACAAAAAATACACTGGATGTTTGAAAGTTATGAAACAGTGTAACTTAAAAATTCCAAAATCTGCTAAATGTTCTTGTTCGAGTTTTTAATCTTGTTGTCAACTGTTTCGTTTCGTTAAGTTCAGAATAAGAAACAGAAAGAGTGAGTGAAATAGAAACGAAGATAGGTCGGTTGACTTGTTTTCGTATATATGACTTTTTTTAATTATCTATAAATAATTATCATTCACCTTTTTTAAACCTTCCATAGTCCTGGCTATGTAACGCTCTTTTCGATAAAAGAAACTCATTTTCTATGGAAGTTTAATAAAGTTCCCGAGATGAAGAAGAACTCCGAACCAGAATGGACTCTCGACTCGAATGGCATTTTTCCAGTTTTCTGAATGGAGCAACGGTCACGGTGTTATCACTTCTAAGCTAGTTACACGCGGCTTATTAATAACAAAGTTGGTCGCATGTTAATTCTATTCGAGTTCGATTTTCACGTAACACGCTAAATGAGGTTACAAGTTTCTAAATCAAAATCATAGGCAAAATATCGGAAAATAATTCTTTTTGGGGAGCCTTTTACATGTACTCGACGCATGCTTCAAAATATAAAAGGTTTTTCTTTATTACTTTCAAGTTAAACGAAATGTTAGAAATATTTAAGGTAAGGTTTCTTGACGAATACGCTGCGGATATTTAGAAAAATTTGAATATGCAAAAACGAAGAAGCCATAAAGGAAATGACAAAATTTCTCGAAATGGTATTATGGATACGACATTTCAGTTGTTATGAGATCTATATATTAGGTTGTCCGAAAAGTATCTTTCTTCCGCAAACGTATCTTTTACAACAGTGCATCTTTATACAAACGTGAAACCAAATCTGTGAAATGTCGCGGTGTTTATTTCAACAGAACAAAATGGATCGTACGTAATTCGACAAAATAATATAAAACAAAAAACGTTGTGCGTCTGTTATTTCCTTATAAAACGAAAGAAACTTTTCGGACAACCTAATAATATAATTTACCTTTATCTGTCAAGCCGCGCGGGATGGAGTGCAGATATCGCTACGAAAGATGGTGTTTTATCTTTTCACCATTCACATCGCTCACCGTTTCAATTTCTCCGTATTTCGATGCTTTGCTTTCTTATTTAATTCGTTTTTGATTTTCAATTCGTATTACATCATGTGGCAACCATTCTCGATTCGCAAATATGTTCCACCAGCGTTGATGCTAATTCAACAGGAGCTTCGTTGTAACAAACCCTCGGCAAACATACGAAACGCGCATTATCAAAACAATATTCTAGATACCGACGATACCAAAGAGCAACGTTAAGTGTAGAGAGCCCCATCCGATAGCCGGGATATGTTAATGACGCGTCGACCGACAAACTCATGCACGGATTGTGCGCAGTGACATTTTTGAATAGATTGAAATTGGGGTGACATCGCTCCAATTTGTCCTCTTACGCTTTACTAAATCTAATCATTTCAAACATTTTGATCATGTTAACAAATCATATCAACTACAGTGGCAGCGATTTCGTGGTGCAGGTGAAACCAAGGAAATCCTGTGGCTCAAAATAAGAGAAAAATTAAGAATAATGAAATTACGTTGGATATTTTATATTTTAGAAAATCGAGTTCGAAAACTTCAATTCCTTCAAGTTGCACATATGACCAGGCACTTTGTGCATTTAAAGTTTATTTACTTTAAAGACGATCTTCTTAATCGACTAAAATTAAAAACTTCTCTTCACCATATTGTAGAGCTGGTAGTTGGAAAACATGGCGTTATCACGATGCGTTTGCTAGTTAAAGTCCGTGTTACTTTCCACAATGTCGTCGTTGTTACTATAAACCGATGATTAATTCGTTTACTGACAATTTTCCATTCAAATCTGTCTTGTATCGTTGTCTCGTCCAATTATCTGTCGACGTGTTTACGTATTGAAACTTCATGCATTCAATTCTCGACGAGTTTGCTACGAGTAATCTTGTTTTCCCATTAAAATGAACATAGACAAGTAGAGAATTTTCAGATATGAATTTTCGAAGAATTTGATATACGTGTTGAAATCTACTGTACGATGAATGTACATTTATATCAAATTTATATTAAAATTCCACAGAAACATTATTTCATAAACGTCAAGATTAATAAAAATAAGTGGAAACTCTGGACGCGTAATTTCGATATTCAGACTGATGATTATTAAAAATCTTGGGTCATCGGAAGATTAGATTCATTTTGGTCGCGTGTAGTACAAGGTATTTCTGAGTCACTCGCTTATATAACGTTTCAAACAAATTGTACATTCAATGTCGTACAGTATAGTAGAAATCTTTTTTGTACGACATGTACATACTTCGTAGATTTAATTATTAGAATATTACATGTATAGTGGCTCATAAAAGTGATAGAATACTCACGTTTGAACGTATTGTTTATATAAAACATTTTATAATTCCATTAACCTGAGAAAGCGATTATATTGATAAAATTTGTAAATGTTTATAGACGTTACGAGATACTGCAAACATGTATTTAGTAAGAAAACAATGTACATGGTGAATAGCCATTACGACTTTATAAATACATCTCTGCAAAAAAAAACACCGTACCTAATGTATTTCGATTTTTACTGAATTTTATTTAACCTGACATATTAAAAATCAACTCGTCTATGGAAATTAAAAATAAACTTGTTATCGCACAATTTTAGGAGCAACAACATTTAGATTATTCGTCACATTGAATAGGAAGAAAAAACAAAGATATCAAAAGAACCTTGGACTTTTTCTTTTATTACTTTATTCATGTATAATTCATATTATTTAGTCGATTTTCTCTTTCTTTCTTTTTTTTTTTTTTTTTTTTTTTTTTTTGGAAGAGAACCGAAACACTGCGACGTGGATGACATGGACGCCAAACGAGATAGAGGTACAGAACAATTTTCTAGCGAGTTTCACTGTTTCGAACGTAATTGCATTGTACCGAGCTGGAGAAGCCGGAGAATCGTCGAAAGAACGACGTTAATCTTCGGCTAAAAAAGATCCGGTTAAAGGCGAACTTTTTGCATTAATTCAACTTTAATTAATTTACAAAAGGCTGCATTTAACATTATGTACCTTTTCACCAGGTTTTGTCTTTCCTTCCTTTTTCTTTCTTGTCTTCTTTTTTATCTTTTCCAAGAGAAAGAGGTTCACTTGTCTCGATGTAATTTGAATGCATCGAGGAACGAGATAAAAATGTAAGTTTAACTTTCTCCGACTAAGAAAAAATTTCGTTGAGCTTTCCGTGTAATTTGACTTTAATTAATTTATCAAAGCTGCTATTCAACTTTGGCTTTTTTCCTCTTTTTTCTCTCATTTTTTCGTCCTTTTTTTTAAATGTCGGTTTGAAAAGAAATAATTACGTCTGCGTACAATTTCAAGGTAGCGGTAGGTGAAACGACGATGAATTTAGTCTCGTTTAGGTCTAAAAGCTCGCGTAAAATACGCTTGGCGATACTGGCCGCGTCTCTACGAATTAATTTTCATTTCTTTTGATTCTAAGGATGCCCTTCGCGTTCCTTTCAACGAAGCTGCGAGTTATCTTTCATGTATAGAGGAGTCAGAAATTTTATTACTTCATTTATTTTGTGACATGTCTCAGTGCGTGACGTCTCTCATCATCGTCAGATTTTATCGTAATAATACATAGGAATATTCTATCGTGTTGCGATGTAAATTAGTTGAAACGAATTGAATAATAGAGATAATGAGTGACTCTTCAAAATTTATAAAAGCTATTTTCCACAAATTCGAGGAATGTCTGATACCCTGTGTTAAATCACAAGTTAATTTTTCTTGAGACTATTAATAGAATTATATTACAATATCGTATAAAAATATTCTATTTTGCTGCCGTATAAATTAATTAAAATATAGATCTATTATTCGCATACAATAATTTTCGTAGATTTAAAAAATATATCATAGCCCGTATTGATCAATGCAAATTGTATAATCTTGTACAAGAACATTCTATTCCATTATAACGTAAATTAAATTAAAATGTAAATAAAGATAAAAGCTGAATGTTCGTGTGCACGTTTTATCTGAAAGTAAATGTTTCAATGATTTTGGACGACCATTGGGAAAATCAATCTTATCGGAACACAAGTCAGTACTCATAGCAAACAAGATTAGCGCAGGTCGGAACTATCGTTTATCTTTTTGTTTGGAATCGAGTCATTCATTAAATTCTATGAAATAACGTTATCGTGATAGTCACAATCAAGTACCATTTCTAAAGGATCTGCTAAAGGATCTAACCAGCCCTTTGTAACGTTACAAAAGAAAAAAATGACTCGATAAAGTACTCAATTAATTCTCATAAAGATTCCAGTTAACAATACTTTGCAATTACTTGAATAATAAACTATATCGTTGCGTTACAAAGCAAATAACCATTGCTACAAATGAACTATAGCGACCCACAGTATCCCGAATAATATACAGGGTGTTTTTAATTTTTCCAGACAAATTACATCGATACAGTACGATGAATAACAAAAGAAACAGTGCTAATTATGCAGTTTAGTCGCTTTTTCCAATGTTAACTATTTTCATTCGACCCAACAGTGCTTTTACCTTAAATATTGAAATGATTTTCATAAAATTGGAAGCGAAAAACATTATCTGGTGTATTAACACTTTTACCCAAATAGAAATTACAATACATTTTAATATTTAAATACTTCTTACGTTAAACATTCCTAATTTTTCAATCATTTTCTAATAATTCTCCCGTATAATTAATCAAATAATCCACCAATGATTCTCCAGTAATTTTCTACTCCGAAATAACAAAATTTATTCCGCCTGAAACGACCAGGCAATCTACTTCCTCTACCCCGATCCGCCATAAAATTCCATCCCACGGAACACCTGCACCCCAAAACCGTCTACCAAAGCCACCTAAATCACCCATTACGATCATTCCCCGATCTCCTTCGTTGCCAATAAAAACACCTAAGACTTCGTCCATTCATTCGAACAGTGCACAAGAGAATAACAAACGGGTGACGAATAGCAAGTACGACAAGACATATGACGAAGACAGTATGATCAGCTGTTCGAAAGGCACAAAGGATATTCTCGACTTGATTGTCGACGTGTGTAGTGTCAGGTAAATTGCTTAGATGTTTAGACATTAGACATCAATCGAGTGATTCGTTTTATCTGTTTTGTCTATTCAGTTTGTTCATTCATTCAGAATTATGTAGGTGTTTCCTTAAGCGACCTACGCACGTTGAAATATAATATGTCGCGAAAATATTTGAACACTTATGGTAGAAAATTCTCTTTTATGTGTATATCGTGCTTGCTATATAAAATAATTTTGAACGATTATATTGGCAAAATTTGAAACCAATTTGAAAATTTGAAACTGAAAAAATATAGAAATTGCAAGATATAGTAAAAGTTAGTATACGGTTAGTATACGGAATATGTAACAAGTGTTAACGATAATTTTGCTGAATATCGGGGCCTATTGATACAGGCTATCCCAGCAATCATGGTACACTAACAAAAGTGACAAATTTTCAAATTCGTTTTTCTCGAAAAAGAAACGTTACATGAAAAAATTTTATTCTATATTTTTGATTTATTCATGTAGATTTCACTATGTACTTTCAGATAAAATCGTTCTCTTGCTGATTGTATCATAATTGCTTGGACACCCTGTATTAGTAAGCTGCAATATTCAGTAAAGTTCGTTACGTGTTATCATTTTTTTTATTTACAATAGATAATCGACTGTTAAAACTTTTTCATGATCTCTACGAAATAAATAGTTACCTCAAATATCTTACAAGATCTATGTATATTTTCAGAAATTTTTCAAAACCAGTACCATGATTTTCAATCGTAACAATCGAATGTCAGGGAGAACAATGGAATTTGAGAACGTTTCATGTATAACGCACATATTCATAAAACGTGTCTACATCTTGCTTGATCTGAGATATGTAAAGTCAATTCGTCTACGTAAATTACAAATAAACTTGTCGTAGCAAATATCAGAATAAACTCAAGGTTATTTGTTACTTTGGAAAAAAAAGAGGATACAAAGGTATCAATTTTCCGAATGTCCAGTTGGACAAATTGTAAAGTACAAATTAAATAATAATAATAATAATAAAAAAAGAGCAAAGGTACCAAAGAAACATCAAAATTCTGTTCTCTTTCACCGTGTAATAATTTTTTCTTTTTTTCGAGAGAGGAAAAAACCGAAACACTGTAAGGGAAAACCAAACGAGGCGCAAAAGTTCAAAATAATGTCCAAATGGGAGTGTATCTCAGTAAGTGAATATTAGTGGAAAGTCAGAACCGAAGTGTTTTAACGAAACCTCAAAGCCGATGGATCGCAACATGTTGCAGCGTGTGTAAGCCACTTGGTGCGACCTACCACGGGGTCTCGTTATCTCAGTGTCAGCGTGACGAACAGAGCACATACGAACCGTATGCCAATGTCCAGCAGCTTGGTCAAGTGGTAAAGAGTGAGAGGGGGGCCGCAAGAGCATAAAAGCACGGACGAAGAAAAGCATCCATGCTTTCGTGGTGTTTCTCCCGTGGTCACATCTCTCGCGCCCCAGGCTGATATACATTGTGCGACAGTGCGAAACTTTCTGCCTACTAGAGACAACGATCATGGGACATCCACCTCGACTTACGAGAGCAGCCCTCGTTTGCCTCTTATTTCTGTTCGTGGTTACCGAATCAGCATGTAAGTACCACTTATAAGCTTATCTTCAATGCTTACTGTAGGCAACCAAATTCTCCGGTTTATCCAAGAAGCGTATAATTTTCAAACTTGAATATTTCATGCATATTTTTGCATAAATTTTCGCGTGAGAGCATGATGTAAAGAACGCAGATCCGGAACAGCTTCGTCATATTTTCGTTAGAAAATTTCTAAATTGTGAAAAGAAATACGAGTGTTCGGATACTCGGCTGCCCACGTTACTGTTAATTAAGGGAACGAAAATTGTCTTTATTGGATTCATCATTCTCTATAGTAATTCCTGTATTTCATTGACTCTCAGTTGTTTAAATCTTTATTTTTGTTCTATTTTTCTGAGATATCTTTTAAACGTTATACTTACGAGTTAATTATATAATATAATAAAAAATATGTAAAATTATAGTAATACAAAATATGTATAGTAAAAAATATACAGTAATACAAAACCATAGTAATATTTGTATATTTTCCATACCGTTGGAATCTCAGAATGTGTTAGAAAATTAGATGTATGAATGTAAAGGACACAGCTTGTATAAATGGAATTTAAACAAGTTAGAAGTCTACTGTATTGAGTTGTGTTAGAAAGCTGATGTTTTGATGTCGTAATAATGTATCACTGAGACTGAACAATCGAAAATAGGATTAGCAATGGAGGCGTTAGGATTTCCTCGAAAGTGGCTAAATTAGAAAGAGAAAGTTGTAGTTTCGGGACATAACTGGAATTTTTTTAAAAGTAATTTTCTCTATGAACTCTCTCATAGTCAACTTTTTCACATTTTTGTCGCTTACATACTGTGATATATTATTTGATCTTTACAACGCAATATTTTAATCGAAGATTAACGTTTTTTATCGTCCATGTGCTTATGCGCGAATCATAAGAACTAAATTCTGGCGAAGGTAACAAAACAAAAACCAGGTAGACCCTTTTTTAAATAAAGAGGAGCAAATGCGAACATATATATATACATTTGAAATGAAATGAGAAAGCTCGTAGAGTAAATTTATAATTTTCTATATTTCTAGATTATTATTTCATATAAATAACTGTCTGTAAAATAGTGATATAATTTTATCGGAGAGAAATATGAAGCATCGATGAAACAAAAATGAACGACAAGTATTCTCCTTTATCTTTAAAATGGCTTTTTTCGAGACGACGAATTAGGAGATAAATGACACGCTCGCGTTAACCAAAGTTTCTCGGGGTCTTCTGTGAGTCTCAGAAGGGAAGAAACAACGACTCTTCTTTGTCATAAAAACGGTTCCTTTGGAACAGGAAATTTCAGAAGAAAGAAGATAGCACATCTTCGTTAGAACTTAAGTCACTTTCTTCTGTTAAGAAACTCTTTTGTTGGGAATGTGCTAAAAAATTGGATGTCTCAAAACAGTTTTCCTTTGAATGGAAGTAGCTCGTTTTAAAACATTCTTAAAGATTCCTTTCTATACGAAAATTTGTTATCCTTTCATATAGAAAATGATAGAACTATCTTTTCGTTGAACTTTTACTGAAAAAGTTCACGATATGGGAATTGCAAGAATAAACACATATGTCGCAATCTTTTTTATCTCAAAGAATGATAATTATTTTTTAAAATTTCAAAACTTATTTATTAAAAAAAAAAAAGAAATGTCCAGAAATAAGTAGATTCGTTTAAAAAGAAAAGATTATGTATATTACAGTTGAATTATGATATAATATAGATAATTGATGAATCGGGGGCAAAATTCATGGAGTTGGATGATATCGAACTTCTAAATATTCCACATATTTTCGACAAGCGATAAAAGACATATAAATATAAACAGATAAAACTCATCGCTCTTTTTTTAAATATTTCGATGACATTAATGTCATTTTGGACACAAAATTTTAAGAAATATTTTTCCCTGAATAGAATTATTCGTAGAAATATCTTCCATTCGAGATATATAAAAGGAAGAAAGCGATGACAACAAAACTGGTTCGATCAACTAGTTATCTAGCTTGCGAAATAGTTGGCATAAACTCTTGTAAGCGTTATCTAACTCACAGATTGGCGATATGTATTTGGCGAGTTCTTTTTTTTATCGTTGAAAAATATAATCATTAAGAAATCGTAATAGAATTTTAACCTCTTGGAATCTCTTAATTTCTTCGAAACTTCTTTAATTCGAAGACTTGTTCGTTATCGAACGAATCTCAACAGCTCGAAAATCGAATTGAATTTCAATATTTTAATCGAAATTACAGTATTTCAGATCGGATTACTTAAGAGTTCCTATTCAGTTATAATTTCACTGTCACTGCAAAAAATGGATTAATGTTATTTAAGAATTTATAACAAAATTAACGCAACAACAGGTTAAATTACTTATGCACGTTACACAAAATTATTTCAAATCGGATTACTTAATAATTTCTATTCAGTTACAATTTCACTGTCACTGCAAAAATAGATTAATGTTATTTAAAAATTTATAACAAGATTAACGCAACAACAGGTTAAATTACTTATGCACGTTACACAAAATTATTTCAAATCGGATTACTTAATAATTTCTATTCAGTTGCAATTTCACTGTCACTGCAAAAATAGATTAATGTTATTTAAGAATTTATAACAAGATTAACGCAACAACAGGTCAAATTACTTCTGCAACGTTGCACAAAATACTATACACATTCTCATATCTTATCGTTGTTTTTTTCCATTTCTTCTTCGTTTGAATTGAATTTAACCTCGTCTTGTCGAAATAAGATGAAAGTCATTTCCTTCGTTAGGAAACTTTTCTAGATTATGTTATGATTTTTCAACTTAACAACGAACCTCGTGAAAATGCGGTTTCTTATTTTAATTTACGGATGAAGAGACCCGTAACTAAACTTAAACTTTCATAAATACATCCGTAATGTTTATAAAGTTTCTTCCATACTAAAATACATTACCATAATTAGATTGTAATATACATCATCATCATCAATCCTCCATAGGAAAATGCTGAGATTTCATTCTTGAATTTGTCTTTAGAATTTTTATCCTCATTTGTATATCTTATTTTTTATATTCCAATTTCACTTTCATTTATCGAACAAAAGCTTTCAATGTTTCAACTTAGCATAAAATTGAAACAGGAAATCACGCAGTTCCCAGACCACTGTCGACGCGATGGAACGTGCTTGATTGTATCGGTACCTTCCGCGAGTGCCATGCACAGTGAGAGTTAGAACAAGAGAAAGTGTAATAGTGTTAGTGACAACGGGATAGTGATGGTGATCCCACCACTGACACGCGATTTATCACAAGCACGTGATACATACACTCGTCTGTGTAAACACACACAAACAGAATCCCTGAGCACAGTAATCCTCCGACAGCTATCCGCACACTGAAAATTCAAACTCGCAACGGAACAGAACCAAAATCATCCTACGCAAACGCTATGAAACATGAATACGATCCGTAACATCGCACTGAAACGAACCACTGGAAGCTATCGCACAACACCAATAAACAGTATACCCTTCGAAGCCATAGAAACCTCACTAGAGCGAAGAAGAAAGCACGTGAACCTAAAATACGCTGCTAAATTATCTTCTACCCCAAACAACCCCTACAATGACGTAACCACACGTAGATACGCAGACATATAGACAAAAAGACCAAAAATGCCACACCCTTTCTCTATATCAACATATCGAAAATATTCGAATATAACTGAAGGTACACATCGATAGCGTTTATAACAGGTAGCTACAGAAAATTAGCATGCTGGGTCGTAAAAATCCCCTAAATAAACACGATTCTAACAAAAATAACAATTAACATAGAGCGTAAGATTGGATTTTCCAGCTTAGACAACAAATACTTTTATCACAATGAAACATATGCCGATGCATGAAAAACAGACCAGTTACATTCGCCTTCATTTGCAACGACATAACCAGAAAACAATAGCTTCCTAAAACCACGTCTACTTTTACAATTGAAGCATATGCTGTCCTCGGATCCCTCAAATAGATACAAAGAAATGACGATCATTATTCATAATATATTGACTACAATGACATGAGTTTAATGAACGCTATAGGGGAAATCCAAATAATAAGAACGAACGGGAAATCATAGGAAACATCCAAGAGGCTTACAGAGAATTTAACAAGGATGGCAAACACGTGATCTTTACGTGAGTTCCATTTCACCAAGGCCAGACAACATTCCTTCCAGCGAATGAAACAGCGTATGAAAATCTTGCCATCTCACTGCACGTAACCGGAAAAGAAGAATGAAACAGAATATTGACCAAGTCAAGAGAAACGAAAAACCACGACGTTGTAGAGAACTTTTAGCGACAAAGGCCCACCCACAATATGACTGAAAAGGAAAGAGCAATTGTGACAATGCAGGCTCACTGCAGGATGCTGCAAAATAATACGTCAACACGTACTGGAAAAAACGGAATTAACCTTTTACAGCTTGCGTAACCAAACTTTGACAACCAACTACTATTGTTCGACTGTAAAAAATACAAATACCAAAGAGCGAAATACAAATTGCACTCACCGCGCAACCTCGATGTCGCAAGCCCACGTAAAAAGTAATTTAGAGTTCTTAGAGAATAGAAAACTGGATCAAGAAATATGCATAATTTCCAATCTAAGGAGTGGCTAATGACGAAGAAGTCATCATTCGAGGCGACGGTAAACACGCAACAAAAGGGAGTGGAGAAATCACGCGTATATTAACGATTTAAAGAATTTTCGAACTTGAAGAATTTTTTAATGGCGAATAAATTATATCAGCTATAATACTTTCTACTACTAAAGATAAAAATGCTTGAAACTTCACTTAATTACAACATAAATTCTTGAAAATAACCTGAAGCTGAATTTAAGTTATACATATATCGTACTCCCCAAATTTTTTAGCTTCTCTTTTCTTTTTCTTAAATGTTTGAACAATAAAAGAATCCTAAGATTGATTTGGAAACAACGTAAAAAGCAAAGTCAGATCATGGTACTTCTGAAATTTAAAAAATCTCAGAAGAATGGAAACGTACGAATAGCAAAAAAAAAACAACTTTAGAAACAGACCTAAATCGCCGTGCATGCTTCTTTCGCTTGTTGCAAACTTGCAAAGTGAAAACAAACTCGGCGCTGAAAACCGGAACTTCCTCTCTTCAAGAGAAAGAAAAAAGAAACGGAGCTCGCTCACTATCCATAGACGAGCAAAATATCTTTCATTTTTTTCTAACGATGTGATAAACAACGTCTCCGCGTCCCATCACGATCCATCAATTTTTCAAGTCGCCATACGGCCGACGGGTGTCTGCTACGTAACTCCATATACCCGAACTCGAAACTCGTTACACCGTCGTGAAACTTTTTCTCAGGGCCCATTACCACGTTGATAACGTGACGAAGATAAAGGCAGGCAGAAAAACAGAGAAAGTGTGTAGGGGGAGACGGTGGCGAAATATTTTTTAACAGGCTTATAAATTGAATTTATGCGAGAAAAGCATCAGGGACGAGTCACAATGGGGCGAGGAGTCACCCTCACGTCGCAGCAACATTCCGTTAGAAGTTTGTTCAGTGTGGCTCAGACCACCTCTAAAATGCATGGAACTACCCCTTTGCAGTCCCACAGGAATTCTGTGTGGACCAGGTAAATAAGTTCCACCCTCGCAGATACGTATCTCGCATAAAAGTTTTCGTGGAAACGCAGGGTATCCAGGGCAGGGACGCGTCTAAGGTGTTTTTTTCGACGATACCACGGTTCGACGAACTGTATACAATTTGGATGAGAATACGGTATAATACGGTCGTATATTAAAATATACAGTAAAATATGCGGTATATGAATTAATAGGGAAACACGACTGTTCAGAGAATAGCAGAATACTCATATGTCTTTAAAGTAATTGCTTTGTATCTTAAGTGGAATAGCATAGTCATGAATGCAAATGAGTATATGATCACCACAGATATTTACGGAATTTCATATTCATATTTTTCTGAAGGTAAATAAAGTAATAAAACTTGAACAGAAATTTGTTTTATCTACTGAATATTCTAATAGGCGGTGAATTTTATTTTTGTTGTTTGCTATGTTTTGAACTTTCCTCTTTTTCTGATTTAAATTTCCTATAAATGCATAAAAATTCGTAGTTGAATGATAATATGTCATACTTAAATTTTCAATATTGACGAGCCTTTAAAGTTTGGATAGGTCTTGACAATCTTTTCTGAAAATCTTGACGAGTATTCATTTTTCTAACGAAAATTGTATATTTACGCTAAGCTCTCGAGACTTCCAAGACGAAACTTATATTTTGTATAAAATATTAGAGATAGACGTAAAATCATGCAGATAAGATACTATAGGTGGAATATAATGTAAGAGATTGTAGATATGAAATCGAAGATGTAAGATGCATAATATCCGTCTATTTCAAGATTGCCGAGATTCCAAAAGCTTTCAAGATCTGACAAGACTTTCGAGTCTTATCAAAGTTCAAACATAGAAAGACATATTAAAGCTTTTCAAGACTTTCAACATTCTTAAATAGCGTATCATATTTGAAGTGATTCGATATGTCACGTTATTTGCGCAGATTCGTACTTTTATGAACACGATTAAAAAAGAAGGATATTAAATATTATAACAAGTACTTTACTTTGAATATTTTATATATTTCTCTCCACACGCCTTACGTATAAAATGAGGATTTTTATGCAATTCTGCACTTTTACGAACAAAATAAAAGAAATGGAACTTCTGTAGAAATATACTTCATCTACTGAAAATTATAGCAATACACACCATTATGGATATTTTATAAATTCTTTTGCATCATATACATTCTGTGGGTATGTGCAACTTCAAATTTATCATAAATATATAAAAATCCCCGATATAATATATATGCCGCCAGCCATAAATAGCGGTACACTTACTCGTTACATTTATTAAAAAACTCCAACAAATTCTATTTCACATCATATTTTCCACACTAATGCGACCGAAGTAACAGATTTATACCGAGATAATTCGAATGAAAACCAATGAAAACCATTTAACTTGTACTATACATCATCTTGTTCCTTAATACTTGTAGTCAACAACGTATTTTCCAATCTTCTGCAAATGCATAAATGCACAATCAGTTGATCTTTAATCGTACTTTCAACTTTACGCAAATTTCTCGACCAATGATATACATTGCGGTATCCCGAACGATAGAAAGGGTCAACGAGCTTCAAGCTCCGTGCGGTTCGTCGTGTTAAAAGGTTATTCGCCGTGTCAAGGATGAAGAGATTAACGTTAACAGACGGATGTCGAAATCAGAGATTAATTTCGACAGATAGGATTCGAACAGATTAACAGCGGTTACCGTGAAATTCCCGTCTTTTTTATGGTTTTGAATACACATTTCTTCTCAATTATAAGAGACTTTATGTACCGCTGTTCTTTTTATTTTTAGGAGTATTTGGTTCGTTTTAATGACTGGCTTTTGTCTTTTGTCATGTTTGGTCTAATTTAGCTTCAGTGACTATCCATAGAGTAAGCTGCGTTACTCTAGACGTCAGTATACTCTGCTAATGGCTACTAAGGTATTCTGCGTCCAATGGCTTTGCCATATTGCAGCATGCTTTTGTTTCACTCGAATTTCTACTAGTTATTTGTCTTTATTCTTGTCGCTTGAAGCGCAACTTACCATTTTTCTACTTTTCTTGACTGTTTACGTTTCTTTGTGCTTATCTTAAACCCGTTTTAATAGGCTATTATTGTATAAGGAATACTTTTACATGTGCAATCGATAAGTTCTTCAATATCTGTAACTATATTTATTTTAATTTTGGTATCTCTTTTGTTAATTTTTATAGCTTTTTATGTAGTTATTTAGAATTATTTATTAGATATTAATTTTTTCTTATTTCATATCTATTTGAAGATATTCAGAATTAACTGAATCTTTTACGAAATAACTTTTCTCCGAAATTATAGTAAATTCTTATAATTCTATTAATAACGACAAATAAACACGTACTGTAAGAGCATAGATATAAAAGCCAGTCGGCGTAGCAATGATCTCCAAAGCAACGCAGATAACAAAATCGATTCGTTTGATTATTATTGACCCGTAAACTCACGATTTTTTGGCCTTTGCAAAAAGTTCAAATCGGTTGAGATCACGGTATGGACTTTGAAACTGATCGACGCATTCTTCGAAAGGAAATCCAAAAGGAGTAGTAAATAATAGATGATATCTGATTTGACGAATATTTTCTTTCATGAATATATTTGCAACATTTTCCTTATTTTTGTTTAAATTCTTTTATGATAACATCTAGCACTTTTAAAATACTTATAGAAGTTTCAATTTTTCAAATATTCCTTTCTATCGAGATTAATAACAAATAATTTTAAATAAAAGATTTTAAATTTTAAGAAGAAGTTAATAGAAATGTAGTCTTGATATTTCTTTCATCACTTTTCATAGCTTCACAGAAGATGTAATTATTTCTTCTTTTTTTTCTTTATTAAAATAACATAACGTTTAAACAGTTTTAATATCTGTTGATCTAGGAGAAATAGATTGAAGCAAAATATTAGCAGTGTATTGATAACAGAAACGTATAATTTTCGATTTTTATCGCGTCGGTTCAGTGCTTTCCTTCATATTTTTAAAAATTTCAAGATGTAATCGTTTCCTTAAAAATCTATCAATTAAAAAAGAACCTGATATTTGTACATTTTTTTAAATTAATTAAAACAGAGAATGTAGAACTTTCATTTTCTATCCTCCCAGATTAGTATCTTTCTTATTTGTTTAACATCTTGTACGAAAATTGCGTTCAGTTAAGGAAAAATTCTAATTTCTGTGAATTTGATAAAAGAAAAGGAAAATAGCGTAATGTAACAAAAGAAATGTAGAGAGTATTCCTTTCCTCTTCTTCGTTCTTTATTTTATTTCGCGATAAAACTTATCCGTGACATTTAACTTATTATTACGCTCTTACCGTCATGGACTTACGTGCGTTTCCTGACAATCGTTACAGACGATGCATCAAGGGAAAAAGCTTTTTCAACGTGTTTCGTTTTCCGACGAACCATCAGCGTTGCGTGTTCGCTATCTTTATTTCCGCTGATCGTAAAACACTGTATAAACCACTACACTTATCAGGCAGTAATATCGAAAATGAAATGAATAATTTACGACCGTGGAGACACTTGCCATGAAATAACAAGCATGCTACTTATAGTTAACATTTCTTAAATAATCCTTGGAACTGGTGCAATTAAACTATTAAACTGCTTCTGCTATATTTTTGTATTTGAAAACATTAGTCCATATATACATATCCAGTTTATAAAATTGTACTCTGATGTGTGATCTTTGTTCTTCTTAATTTGATGAGAAATTTAATATAATTACAATGTTCACAAGATAGATAGATAGATCAAAATAAATGTTTAATTAAAAATTGTTGAAGAAATTTTTATCACAAAATAGATCCTGACTTTGTAGTATAACCATATATAAATTGTATGATTATATAATAACTAAACTCTTGTCATTGTTGCATTTGTCCAGATTATCTAGATTATTATTGTCTAGATTATTATTAAACTAAATCATTTATAAATTAATACGAATTATATACTTATTGCATTCAATATTTAATACTGTAGCAATCAATTCTTTTTATTCATGCGACAGAATTGTGTAATTTATAGAAGTACTATGAATATAATGTCGTGGATTATTTATTCAAAATTTGATTGTCAACTGATCAAACGTTTTTTTATTGTTATTTTATCAAGGTTCCTAAAATTTTGTTAAATTATCATTCAGCTTTTCATTCACAAGTAAAGCCTCATGTTTGGGAAAGAAAACAAATTTTGTAGAGCAGAATAAATTCCTATCGCATAAACAAATCCTCAAAGAAATTTCTACGATAAAAGAGAGAGTAACATAATTGATTTTATAATATAATAAAATCACATTTGAAATTACATAAATCCCTACATATATTCTCAAACGTCCACTAATAAATGAAATTTACCCTTACGAAGAAAAAGAAATCTTTAAGATGGGAATAGAATAAATTCCTATGGTATATCTTTATATATCGTAAAGATTTTAGAAAGGAAAGAATGGGTATATCAGGGCGAAAAAAAAAAAACGCATTGTCGAGTTTGGAATAAATTTTTCAAAGTTCCATCTTGAAAATGGAATGTTAGGAAGAAATGGGTCGAGTCCCTGAGGACATGCGAAGCTACGTTGGCGTTTGATCGAAGCTGGAAATTTCCAAGAACTCAAAATTACCAATTTTCTCCAAAATAAACGGTATATGGTATGTCAAAAAATTGAATAGTTCGCGTTTCTCGATTTTTTTTTCTTTTTTGTTAGTTTGGTATTTTGAACGAGTGTTTACAAAACGTGACACGGATCAGCGAGATCAATGATCTAAGAGACTTCCTCCACTTGGCGCGATCCCATTGCCGGAGTTAGATGGACCATGATGGACAATGATTAGCCCGCGAGTTCTTTGAATCATTGTCAATGGTCGTCGTTTATTGTTGTCCCACATCCGCGACAGCTAGACAATGTTTAAAGTTCATTACGTGTCGCTTTAAACAATACGTTTTGAAATCATAAAATAATATGAGAATATTTTTTTAACAGCTTCGTTTGCTCTTCAATCACAGGAAATGAGATAAAGAAATTCACGTATATTTGATTTAGAAGCAGATAAAAAATCTCATTGAAGGATCTAATTAAACAGGGGATAATAAAGAATGCATGCGACGTTTATTCAAAGAGAAAAAAAAATAAAAGATTGTTAGAAATAGTGATCTAAATGGAGAAAGAATATGAAAATACTTATAAAAAAGAAAGAAGAAAATTAAAGAAATTTTTTAATGATTTGAGTACCTGTGACAAGAATAATGAAAAAACGAGAATTATTTTCAAAGAAATTATATAATATTTTTGAAGAAAAAAAATTATCTGAATAATTTGAGTAAAATGTGAATAACGAAGAAAAACACTATTATAATTGTTTTAAAAATTGGAAGATTTTTTTAGAACAGAAAAAGGTTTGATCCGATAAGAAAATTAAAAATTAAAACGAAACTAGCAAGTAACATAAATCGATATTTATACTAAAATAAATATTTGTTAGCTCTTAAAACGATTTAGAAGAGCGAGAACAACAAAAGAGTACAAATCACTTTTAAAACCAAAAAACCTTTAGAACAATTTAAATACATAAAACTAGAATAGCAAGAAACAGCCGAGACGATACTTTGAAAGCTTTTATTTCCTTTCTTATTTAAGCAAAATAATAGTAGCGAAGCTATGATGGAAAAATATAAAAAGGCTTCTACAAAAAGTTAAAAGAACTGGAAAGTGAAATGAATATTAATATTCGTATGAATTAACAATCGTCCGAATTTTAAAGGGAAAGGGCCAAAAGCGACTCCCATAAATTCTCTTTCACAACTGTACAGTAATTTTGAATTAATCAAAATTTCATTTTCCTCCGAGGTGTGATCGTAGAAAATTAGAAAAGTCGCTTTCGAACTAGTCCGGATAAAATGAGTACCAGTGCGACGAGGAGTTCTTATTAAGACCCGTCATGATTAGCTAGATCGAGCTTCCCCTATGGTGGCTGTTCTACCGATTTATCGAGCCCCGTGGAACGAACAAAGTGTGCTTTATCGTGCGTTAGAGATAGATAAATAATTATGACTAGGTAAATAATATTGTTAACCTTCCACGCGTGCAAATATCATTGCGCGTTATTTTTCCAGTATCATACGAATTCTATTAATAGGTAGACAGTAAACTGTTACACAAATTCACATTTTTATGATCATATAATTAAGGAAAACTAACTTAAAGACATATTTGTTTCGTCCTGATGTTATAACGAATACTCGATGCATATTTAGATTTCCCATAAACATTTTACGTTACATTACGTTTGTATAAATTTTATTTCCTATAAATGCGTAAACACTCCCAGTTAATCGTTAAGTATCGACAATTACTTGCGTTCGGGCATCGATGTTCGGAATATTCTTAAGAATAATTTTACATTGAATTACTAAGAATCTTTTTTCATTGATAAAGAATTTCCTTTCACGTGTACAATCAACTTATATGAATGAGTTGCTCTCTTCACTCTTCCAGAGATATTAATAAATACTACAGATACTGCAAGAGGTGTATGAAAGATTTTCAAAGCTATTACAAATATTATTAGCTACGAATATTTACGAGTGGTCTGTAAAATGGTTGCGTACGAATACTTTGATTTTTATTTTAGATAACGACAGGCTACCCAATTATTTCTGAATGAATAAAATCCTTCTGCGAATGTGCACTAAATCTCAATGTCCATGACTATATATTTGAATATTATTTTTGTGAAAAAAGATAGAAAATAACTATCTTTTATATCAGACTTAATGAATGTAGTCCTAAAAGAGATCAAATGCTAAATTTTGTATCAAGCTTTTTATTGGAATATATAATAGCATTACACTTTCAAGGAGCAATGAGTGGTTTTTCTTCATCAACCGAAGAAACATTTGCTATTTAAATATTTACAAGGGACCGTTGGTTTCTCTGAGAAATACACATTTCAGCACAAGACACCAGGAGTTAAGAAGTTTCGAGGTCCAAGTAAATGAAGAAATAAAGAGCATTTGAGGCTATTGCGTGACTTATGATTCCTATTGGACGCAATGAAAGTTACCTTACAATTATAGGAATTTCGGTCTTGAAGCAACCTTTGGTTCGTTATATTAGAGAATCAATTATTTCACACGTCGTTGCTCTACCAAAGAACGCTTCTATCGCTTGTCTACCATTATCATTCTTTAAGCGAATACATAAAAAATTCTTAAATATTTTTCAAGTTCGCAGAATTCTCCATAGACGTGAATTAATCATTCTCTGCAAATTAACGAATTGTTACTTAAAAAGGTAAAGGGTCACGACTCGTTTTTGTTCCAAGTTAGATTTCACATTTCTGAGAATTTTGTATAAATGAACCTCTATGAATATTACATTTGTACGATGAATACATTACTAGTTTTTTGTATCAAATGACGTCCCAATACGTAATACGTCCTCGAACGTATACAATCACATGCAAGAGACATCATTTGACGTCAAGGATTATTTGACGTCATTATTTCTTACTTAGCCAATTTCATTATTCCGTGTGTTCATCAAATGTTATTCATAAGAAATAGACTGTGTAAATTTGTAAAAGTTCATATTATCGTTAAATTTGAAATTTCTTTTACTATTCAAATGTCACAACGAATTCTTCGCGTTGAATATTTTTGCGCAAAAGATCGAATAAAACAATAATTAAAGGATTTGTATATTTAAATCGTATTTGTTGAAGAAGAGGAAAGATAGAAATTTCATATCGAAGAATGTAATAATTTACCTATTACAAATATCAAATTTTGATGATACGAATAAGAATTCATGAATTTGTAACACATTCGAAAAAGTATTTGATTTATAGTTAGATCTTGTGGGTTCACTCAAATTGGTGGAAAGCGAGGCTTGTCTTCTTATCGCATTGCAGCTTCCTCGGCTCTTTATACCCTTCATGCGTGTTTCAATTTTTTCCAAAGTCGAAGTTGATGTAGGTACGGCGATGCAACCGGCCCTATGTCGTATCTCGTCTGTTTTATTGGGAAGTCGAGATCAAATCAATTTACCAAATGTCCGGTTGAACATAGGGGACCTGTAATCGTTTCAATGATATAGACCTCGTTCCAACCAGTTATATGCCGCGAACTATGTGCATTAGCGGTCCAAGATGATTTTAGGTACTCTTGATACGGTGTTAAATTACCATAGAATAGACTGAACCGCGAGACACTGTCGCTACTTTTTTACGACGAATCTTCGATTAACTTAATTCTACAGGGACAACCGTGTTTCTTAACCGTTTGAGTTCCAAGCAGCGGGATCGCTGTTTAGATTTTGTGTCGAAAACTCCCAGTGCATTTGGACGCTACAGACGATTGATGGTATTTTGTACTTCACTGTTATCTTCTGAATAATTTTTATTAAACAAAACTTGAAATATTTATAAACTAATAGCACGCATATATAATAATATAGATGTATTTCATAAAATAGCAAATATGATGAGCACTATTGCGCCGTTTGTTTCTCTTCGCAATCGATTAAGACAAGAACTATCGCGCTGTTCGGCATTTTTCGACCCTCCGTTTTCAAAGACCCCTGGGACTCAAACGGTTAATTACCTTAATGGAGTATTTTATCCTAGAACTTCGAAAAACTAGGTTTCATTGCATTTTATGTCTTTGAATTTTTAGCTTTAAATGAGAAGCATGTTTAGAAAATTTTTTCCAAACAACTTATAGGTTTAGAGTATGACAAAAGGTGGGGCTTTATTGATAAAATAAATTAGAATATGGCTATTTAATGAAAAGATAGTGAGGTGATAGGCGTGATAGGTACTGAAGAAACACTCGAATATATTTAACAACAAATATTTATTAACAATATATTGTGTGTGTACACGTGGTGTAAAACTCGCGGCTACTAATTTCGGTTCGCGGTTTGCGATTACAAGTTCGAACTCGGGTCAATGCATTTCGATATGCAATACAAGTTTACATGATGATTGTCTAAGATGTCGAGCAACTCGGATCAGTGATTGCTGCCAACTACCAACTATCAATTCGGATAGGCGTCAAACGACTCACTTGTCACGTAAAATTAAGGCTTAGGTTTTAAAGACAAGAATGTTGAGCCGTAACTCAACTTTATGTTTCTTTTCTATCGAACTTCATTAAATAACACAAGTTTATAAGCACAATTTACACGACTGATCTGAGAAATGTTTTGTAGTTTTAGTGTCGAGGTGTTCTCGTATTATTACGTAGGAAAGCTCGGTGTGGGTGTACCCCTTTGAACTAACAACGCGGATTCGTTGTTCACACTTTTCGTTAGGAAAAGTGAGGGTAATGATCCCCGATGCCAATTGGTTATAGCCCACATTAATAAATGAAGATAGGAGGAGGAAGCCTCCTACCATTGTGGCTCGTAGGTGACATTGTTTGTGGGAAAAACCAGCTTTTCCGTTAGCCAAATATTCGGTTTTCCCATTAGATAACTACCTGCTTTCTCAATAATTTGTTATAGTGGATCCTTCAGATTATTGAGGGTACGCGATGAGGGCCCGCACACATCTGGCCTCTAATGTGGATTGACGTCACACACTCTCCGTCACGATAATGCTGCATAGGAAAACTATGATGGGGTGTGTTTAAGGATACGAAATCATCGGATTCGTTGAGGAAAGCGTTGATTCGGAAAGTGAGGAAAATGAACGTCGCTGTTAATTGGCTAATTTTGAGTTGGTAGTTGGAAAAGGATGCTAACTGCCCTTGAAAGTTGTGGGTGTTAGGTATAGGAACTGTTAAGACAAAGACTATTTGTCCCTTTGGAGGACCTTAGCTAAGTAAATCCCAAGATTGATAGCGGGTCCTTAGGCTAGCTGAAAATATTCTGTAAGAATGTATCGACATCTGGCGATCATCTTGTCCGTAGGATAGGATCTTTGTGTAGCGAGCCACGGGACAGAAACCGTTGGAAAGTTTACTGTGGAGTGTCGCTACAAAAGAATATGAAAGAATGAAATGAGAGATGAATGTATTCTATAATACGTTTGGAAATTTGCTTTTATAGCCTATTAGAGAGATATCTTGCAAATATCCTTGTGAAAGGCGCTAAAGAGAAACAGTAAGACGCAATAAGCAGAAACAAAGGAAATGGAAGGTTTTCGAAGCAATATCATTTGCAAATCGCACTGTCGATTCAACTGTTCCAGACGATGTGTCTTCATTAGCAAAATTATAGTCGTTTAAAACGAAAGTTAGATTGTAAGGCTAAGTTGTGTGCAACCTTCAGCCGTAATTTACGCCACTTATAATTCCCGGGTGATACATTGTTGGAAGCCATGGAGCTTTCACGTGCTCATTGCATGGAAAACTACACGGCTGCACATCCGCTTATCGCGGCTGCAGTGCTGCAATTATCCCAGGTCGACTACAGTTGCACGAGTCGCATCGAAAATTCATTTCTACCATCACTCGAGACGCTCTTAAACGATCCGCTGTCTTCCGTCGGATTTTCCGCGCGATTTTCCCCGTGGTCCGCGCGAAAATGTCGCCATGGGAAGAATAAAACGCGAGGGAGCTGCTTTTCAATATCTAGACGTGTAATCTGAAGATAATTTATCGGAAAAAGCGAGGTAAAGTCTCGAATAATGATAATTTCTTAAAAATGATATCCACGTGAAAGAATTGTAAAAACTTCTTAAGATATTTGGCAATAAATTTCTAAACAATTCGTGGAAAAAGTTATCTAAACCTTTAGTAACAATTTCTGCGACGAAACATCTTAATCTTTAAATATCTTAAATGTTGTGTTCCTCTTGACAACACGTTAACAGTAATTGTATTGATATGCAAGTACAAGTAGTTTTGTGACAAAAGTGTGTTTTCAATGTGTTCGAGAACTCAGACACGCGAAATTCAATAAGTGTACGTAGACTATCGTGACTGACTGTATTATAAAATTCCATGCTGTTATTTTTCACGAACAAACTTCGATAAATTACACTATGTAAATTTATTTCGACACGTGATATATAACATACGAAAGTGGTCACATAAAACAACAGCTGGCATTTCCACGGGACTAAAATTTCAAGCACTGCAGAGCGCGTGACACTTGCAATTTTCATGTGCAACCCAACGGCGATTACGCGCGCCGCGACGCTACGCCGACCGGCGAATCTCTGATAATCGGATAATGGAAGAGCAGAGAGAGAGAGAGAAAGAGAGAGAAAGAGACTGCGATTGCGGCCGACCGATTAATTTGCCGCCCCATTGCGAGCTCCCTGCTGCTCGTTCGAAACGAGACGGAAGCCTCGAGGTTCTTTCGAGGATCGTTTCATTTCGTTTTGAGATTGCGTCGGGATTTGTTCGATAAAAATTGCTCGTGGTTGCTGCCTTATCCTTAACGTTAGGTAGGCCATTTTACGAGATTCTTCCAGTTAACAGGAATGTCCTGCCCTCAGATTTCCGCCTTCTACATTTCCAACTTTATTTGAGGATTCATATAAATTGTGGGTGGTTGGAATATATTAAATCGTAGGATGCGAATTTGTTAATTTAGAATAAAACCTATGTACATTGTACGTACGTCGAAATACGAAGTTAGATTGTAAATTCGCAAAATCATTATCCGATTCTTTATTGCAGAAATTTCTTCTTTTATAGGAAACTGATAATCGAACAACACAGAGAAAAGAAATGACATTTTTTGGTTTTGACATTTTCAGATGACGTTACAGAAAAGAGAGATTTTAATATTCGATGCGCCGTATCAAACCCATAAAATGAAAACTATTTTTACCGCCTTCTAAAATATCTCAAATATATTAATTGTCATCCGTGAGAATGATTAATCTCGATGGAATTGATTCTATTTTTAGTAAAAGAAATTAGTAAAAAATTGACCAATTTGATTTTGATACGCGTAAACAAATAATTCAACGATATGCGTTTGACAGAACATTACGAATGTTATATGAAAGAGTCATTCCCCTCTCCGGTGCTGTCATATAGTATCGGTTATAATGATTTAAACATATCGGGGAAAACAAGAATTATTCTCTCGGGGGAGAAGTATATTTAATCATTTTTACAGTTTACGACGAGCGTTGCGAAGGGATTTATGTTATTGTACGAAAACATCTAAAAATGAAAAAGGAGAATTTTTTGTATACAAGTAAAAATTCTTCTTGCATGTAAACTTTAGCAAAACGTTTCCATAATTCCACTGTGTCTTGCGTTATTAATTTAACAATTTTTCAATCTCTCTCTAAAAACTTATTTCTAGTTTCTTAAAAGTAATGTATTATGTAATATTATAATGCGAAGATCTGGCAAAAATATTTCGTAACCAACATAATGAAAGAAATGTTCCCATTTTTCTTACAAGACATAAAAAGATACGGCTATTAAGAATATAAAAGGGCTATCAATTCACGAAAATATGAGAAGAGAAGAGAAATTATTAAATCACACATATCTGAAAAAACGAAACAAATTAGTTAATCCATGAAAATATGAAGGAATAAATCAAGTAATTAATCAACGAAAATATACAAGATAAAATAAATGATTAATCAGGGAAATTATAAAAAATGAGAAAGAAGGATTAAATTAATACAAATGACCCAAATTGTTAATCTACGAAAATATAAAGTGGTTGAAAAAATTATTTATTCGCATGAATATCAAAAAATGATCCAAATTATTAATCTTTATATGCTGATATATAAATGAATCAAATTATTAAGCCTTGTGAATAAACAACTAACTTTTGCGCAATTTCATGTTTTTACGAACAGAACTAAAAAAAATGGAAGCCACATAAAAATCTGTTTCATCCATTAAAAATTGTAAAGGGTATCCTACGTCAAATATTTTATATACTTTTTGTATAGTCATAAATATGGAAAAAGTGAGGAATATTATTAGTCGATAAGAAATGTACGAAGAAGAAAAAGATTATTAATTCACGAAATCGTAAAACACGAAATAAATTATTAATACGGGTAAAAGAGAAGCATTAACGATGATAAAATGGTTGATCGTCTTTTTTCGTATTATAATTCCGATCTAGATAATACTGTTGGCCAGAAGGATTGTGCTTATACGAGGATCAGTATTAATTTCAATCTACTGTGACCAACAGACTCCATTGTAGCTAAATCCAATCTGGATTCAGTAAAAGGGAGAAATAGCGAAGCACTACGTGACAGGAAACGCTCAGAGGTTTGGAGCACTCTTTATCGTAATTTATCATGACCTTTCTTACAAAAGAGTACTGACGTTGCGTTATTTACTTCAGAAAAACGTTAGCGGAATACCAAAATAATCTCTTTACATTCAAAAATTGCTGTCATTATTAAAAGAGACAGGAAGGAGAAAGAAAAAGTAGATTGCAGCAGAACACGTAGAGGATGTTTGCTTTTGCTCTTTACCATTTTATTATGATAAACTTGGAGATGGAAAAATGGAATTCCTTGAAATATTTAAATCATATTCTCAGCGATTTAAAATCTTCTTATTTAATTCGATTTAAAACTAACGATAAGAGAAGAAAATATTTTAGAAATCTTCTTTGACAATTTCCTAAAGAAGTTACAAATTGGTATATTGCTATATTAAACGTGCACATCAGAAAACAAAATTTCTTGAAATATTCCTATTATACTGTTAATAGTTTGAAATCTCTGAGATTTCATTTAATCAGAAATAAAAACAGAATGATTATATTATAAACTATTATTGCTTTATAATTATTAGTTTACAATAATATATTTATTGGAAAATAATTTCTAAATAATTCATCTACAGCAATTTAACGTTATGAATATTTCGATTCTTTAAACTTCATGAAATTATCGAATCTAAATGGGAGCAAACATAATGACAGAAAACAAATCATTGGAATTCCCTTTCGTTGTGACAATTAAAAAAAAAACAGGGTTTGATAATATAAAATATTAGAAAAAATGTAAATGAAATTGTATTAATGATAACGATGCAATTAATTAAATAATTATTGTTATTCTTATTAAGGTTGAAGTATCTATTGCAATATCTCTAACGTTACTTTTATATGTTACGACAATATCACCAGCGGTAAAAGAAAATTATTGCAATAACTTCGACGTAGTTTTTGTTCAGCTAAAACCCGAGAAAAGCGCTATGTTAAGCATGCAGTTTATCGACAGTCATTGTACTCGTAATCGTTTACCAAGTTCTATCAGGAACAAAATAACAAATGACATCATATTTTAAAAATGAAATGTCAACGCTATAAATACATTACAGGACTTTAAGATATTTCGAAAACGCTACTTTAGATTGTGAAACTAATATTACAGAAGTCTTTTCTGCACTTAATAGATAATCAATATCACGTTAATTGCCTGTTTGCGCTACAACTCTTTTATGCTTCATTTGGATTTAGTAAAAAACATGTAGCTGATTACGATACATAGAGATCACAATATAAATATTCCGGGCAAGTAAACTTGTTTGGTAATTCTATTTTTACAATCGTTGAAACTACTTTGTTCTCGTATGTAATGAAAATCAGGTTGAAATGTAAAAAACTTGACGATCGTGATAAAGTGAAAATATCGGTAGCTGTAAGAACTTCACGTTTCACTTAAGATGATTTGAGAGTTTAAGAAAAAATCAGCTGGAATATTAACGTCGATTGGATAGTGTCATTTGTTTCTAAAAATCTCAAAGGCCATGATAAAGTCTAAATGACGGATCACTTAGTCTCTCGCAATGCACAATACACTGCCGACAAGAAGAAAAACCCTGCGGATACGATAAAAAATCTTATTGACTCGTTTTATAATCGATAACATTTTTACGCGAGACACTGATTAGCCTCCGGGGGGAAGAGCGACATATTTGCTCAAAGGAGGCTTGAACCTCGTAGTAAGGTCGCCTCGATAACATGATAATCGCTGACTTTGCTGACCCTCGATCTTGAAACGCTTATTTTTAGTCGATTGGTTCTTGATGCTGGGACGCAAAATTAGGCATATGTGCTTTATAGAAATTATCAGGATCGTGAGTTTCTATAAAACATCCAAATATATTCCAATATACTTCCTATATCCTGATAAAATAATAATACAACTTACATTTTAATATTTTTCAATAAGTTTGCATTTAAACAACATGTACGCATTGGTTAGTCCATTGGTTCAAATCAATTAATACATTCGAGAAACGAAGGTAAATCATTGATATCGATATAAAATACAATACTTGAGCAATTATAATAATGCATTTTAAAGAATGAGAATATATCCTGTTTATAAAAATTTTGGATCTTTCTTGATGGCAAGTATAACTATCGAATGAAAAATGTTTAGGATGAAAGTGTGAAGATGAAAAGAGGTTCAAGGTACAAGCTTTTTAAACGTTTAAACGTCAAAGGGCTTAAAAAGTATAATAATCTAAAATTCTTGTTTAAAGGGTCACTTAAGTAAACGAAGAAGAAACGTTGTGCTAATGGAAAGGGCAAGAGATAGTAAAATATTGCTCGATAAAGGAGGCAAGAGTTATTAAAAGTTTTCCAGCGAATGAAGCCGCCGTAAGCCCCCTATGCGCGCATTTTCTACGACGTTATCTACTTTCTACATTATTATCCGCTGGAAATCTACATGGTGGATAAAAATGGGATAAAGTAGCTCGGTGATAGAAGCTTCTTAAACACGAGACTTTTCATAAACATTCGCCGTGCATATTTTTTATATCGTTTGCCTACCTATCTTCTGCATGCATCGCTGAATTTTAACGAGTCTTATAGAACAAAAAATTCGTTACTTTAATATTTTATAGAGTGGCCGAGTTTTCCCAAACGAATTTTACTTCTACATTAAAATGATGATGAAAGATGATATCGAATTTTTGCTTAATATGATATTTTATTCATTTTTCTATAGAAGTTAATGGATTATTTCGTTCAGATAAATAAAATTTCTAATATTTCGCTTATTGCACAAATAATTTATTCTAAATTTTAATTAAGATTAAGCTCAATCTTTGCCATTAGAATTAAGTAGAGTCAATTATTTTACAAAATTTTATGCGAAATTTTAATTAAGATATATAAATCTTAATTTTTACTATTGAAACTAATTAAAACTAATATCGTAACATGTAGTTTTTATTTTCAATTAATCTTAAATTAATTAATCTTAATTAATCTTTCGGACAGAAATAAGACAAAAAAAAAATATGCGGCATTTAAGAAATTTAATTTATCAAGTGGCAACGAATAATGGAAATACAAACGATTGAAGAATATGTAATTATCAACGGAAGATCTTTCAAACGATACCAATAAAATAATTATTCATCAAATTATCGATTCGTCGATATTTCTATAAATTATTTATTCATTGATAATTTCTTGATACACAAAGATGTAACAGACGAATGCTTGTAACTGATAAATAATTTAAACGACGTTAGGACAAAATGATTAAGGACTCTGAAGGTAATAATTTTATAGGAAAAAATAATTAATAATCCTAAAGAATCTAAAGATCCTTAAATAAGTTTTTATCACAGTAATAACTTGTGAAACAACTCAAGTCACTGTTTTAACTATATTATATGAAGATACTATGTCAACAACATTATTCTATTCCAATCTATGATCCAAACTATCGAACTACCCCGAGTGAACTGGAAATTTCATCGGGACATCGCTTCGCTGACAAGCCGAAATATTCGGCAGAACTGTCGAACAGACACTGAATTTCAAGCGCGTGACTACCACTGGACCGAGGGTAAAGCGTGCTTTCTTTTTCGTTTCTCGCCAACCAATTTATCAGAACCAACTCGAAACGGGTCTAGATTTCGCGTCACGTGCCGAAATCCTTTAGCAACGCAGAAGTTTCATTGCGTGTGCCATGGCAAGAAGAACAAAATGGTTCTCGGGGGAATCTAGAGGTTATATAGCGAAAGTCGATTAAATACGACGGACGAATTAATTTCGACTAAGTTGCGAGTAATATTAGACCAACCTAATGGAGACAATGTTTCATCGTCTCTATTATTGCAATAACGTACTGACGAATGGACTGCGAATTTTTATGTAATTTCATATTTTCCTAAACGTGGCTCAGAAAATAGAATTTATGTCTATAGATATTTATTTCACTCGCTAAATATTATAACGATTATATTATATTATATATTATATTATAGCGATTTTCCTTAATTATTTTACGTATTTTTGTATATTATGTGCATTCTCTACATTTTTATAATCTTATATTTTATATAAGTAAATAAATATCCATGCAAATTAGCGATGAACAAGAGCATTCATACTTTTAGCGTAGAATATGATCTTTTGTTAAACTTTCAGTGGTTGAAAATAGCTATGGTACCAACTTTAGCCCTTAAAACAATCATATAGAATTTGAGCCTATTTGAACCACGACATGGCTTTGAGAAATGGAGAACAATAATTTGTTGAAGGTGGATAATGAAAACCGACAGGACCTATGAAATGATCAAAGATATTATTGTGGATTACGATACGATTAGTATCATTGTTATGCTATTACATTGGGTGATTGGGTATGATTTAGTTATTATGCTGTTACACATTATTATGCACTGGCTGGCCCGTGTTTATGCGACGTCAAAACAAATCTCGATGTGACCAACTATTGGCCCCTTAATGACGAATTCAAGTGGGCGTTTTAAGCACCGGCCCGACTTATTCAATGCAACTCTCCCTCTTTGCTGCTCTATTGAGCGTTATAAATCGTTACCAAAATTGACTGACAACGTCCAACGATGGAATAAGTTAGGGCAATTAAAATTAACGCCGACAATAGGATCATGGTTGAACACTGAAGATTAAGATCTTTTGTTACTTTGTTGCGATTCTGAGATTCTTTAATCGATGTCTGCGAAGATTTTATTGTAGCAGAGAATTCTGATCGTTTTCGATAATAATAGACGATGACGAGCAGAATGTTTATGCATTTATCAATAGAAAATCTAAATATGCAAAGATATACACAGCATATTTAATATACAGAGATATACAAAATATTTAAAGTAAAATACTGTTTATATAATAATACTTAAAGAATGAAACAAATCTCCGTTTAGGTTACATTTTGTTAGTTTTGTTTAGAAAAATTTGAATTTGCATAAACATTCATAGTCTAGTGATAATAAGATCTATCGTTAGTACAATCTTTTTAATGTACTCTTTATCTCTATTGTTGCAGCTAAATCAGGATGCACAGTCGGTTGCCGTGGAAGTAAGTATTTGATCTTAAACATTTTTTACCCCTTTGCCTTATAACGTTCAATCAAAACCCACGATATATTTATATCATTTTATCATTTGATAATTACAATTCAACAAATACAGACTTCGTGTGCGATGACGCTCAGTTTCAACTCTAACTGCAACTTTAACTTTTCGAAGTGATTATATTACATACAAATATTTTGCGTGTATTTCGATATTTTGATTTCGAGATTTAATTTGCATTCGATGTTACAATACTTTAATGATCGCATGAAAAATGTTCCAAAAGATCGTAGGCGGGCAGACGGTTAATTCGAAAAGCCCACGACACTCGTAGTTTGTTTAACAAAGCTTCTCTGTCTTTTTAAATAGTGCACCCAAAAAAGGCGTATCAGGAAGGGCATACGTACGTATATAACTTAGAGGGTACATCAGTAACATCTGTCACTGGCGCGCAAGGAGATGCAACTCTTAAACTGGCAGCCACCGTAGAATTGTCCGTGAAACCGGATTGTGTGCATCAACTGCGGTTGAAGAACGTCCAAATCAACGGAGCGGTATTATTTTAACTTTCTTTTTTCTCTATTTCTGCATTCTAATCTGACGTCAATTTTTCCATACATATAAATAAGGTGATACCAATAGCTACCTCCTTATCGATTTCGATGCCTTGACATACATATAGTTTCGTGTATCACACACTTTGTAGACGCTTGATGCATTTTTGAAATTTGAAGATGATAGAATGCACAGAATACATATAATATACAAAAATATGATGTTCCTATCAGCAGAATATTCATTATAATTTTTAATAAGTAATATGAATCCCTATTTAATTTCTCCTTTTTTACTTGTTCTACTTATTCTTTTCTTCTGTACCTACTTTATCTGCAGAGTCGTAAATTTGCATCGATATCCACAATCCACATATAACATATAAAATAGATATGTACTTACATTTACTGACGAAGTAAAATACATTTTTCAGCCACCGTCGACGCCAGACGTTGAACAATTTCCGGTCCAATTCAATTACCACGATGGCCATATTGACACTCAGCTCTGCACCGACTCAGGTGACTCCCAAGCATCTCTTAATATCAAGAGAGCAGCTGTTTCCATGTTCCAATCAGCTGTTATGCAGGATAACGGTGTAACGACACGTCACGAGGTTTGTGAAACCTGAAAGAATATTATTCAACATGATTCATAGCTAATTTCCTTTCTCAGCAATAACTTTATATAAGCTTTAAAAATTTAGTGAATTTTCTAATATAAACTTAATTTTATAGAAACAAAAATTTTAATCACAGATCCAAAGTATCACATTTTATATAAAATATTTTTAGTTGCTAATGTTCCGTCATAATCAAATGGTCGACTGCAACTTAGGATAGTAGACATAAATAGTCTTCATTGTTTACACTATGGGATATGTAATAAAAGTGGATATCTCAAAAATCTAGAATCTAATCAAAATCCTTTGTATTTACTTATAACAATGATGAAATGAATATAATAAATTTCAAATTGCAATAACTTTGAAACTAATATATTCTTTAACGCTTAAGATTTTTAAAATTTTAGAAAATTTTCTTGTAGTGAACTGAATACAATATACATACATTAATATATATATATATACATTGTATATGAATATACATACATTAATGCACAAAAATACACAAGATTAATACGACTAAATGCATCATCTCAATCTATTTAATTTTCCAAAAATATTGCTAAAATATTCTTTTCTATCTATAACTGTTTTAAAGATATCGCTACTTCTAGTTATATGGAACACCTAGTATGTACATGAAAGATGAGTCTTTCGTCAATGTTTAGTGCATACTCGCCTACGGCAATAGAGAGAAGAAAGTGTAAATTTGATATATGAAAATTATTAATTTCCATATTATATATTTTTTATGCTGAAAGTAGTTCTTCATTGTTCTTATCGAATATAACCTCAGTTTGTAAAATTATATATTTTTGGGGATCATCTATCTTCTAAACTTCTTTTCGTTGGCCACTGTACATAAACCAAACATTACCATAATCACATCAATCATCTTTTCAGACTGACGTGATGGGAACCTGTCCAACAGAGTTTAACTTCCGCAAGGAAGGTGATTCTCTGATCGTAAATAAGAATAGAAACCTTGCTCTGTGTGCATTCCGGGAGAACGTGGACCAGGCGCTCGTATCTGGCAGCATGGACACAGCGGCTGGTTGGAAATCTTCTCCAGTTCTCGGTTCGCAACAATCGATCGAACAACGTTTCAAACGCGGTATTTTAACCAAGGCTGTATCCAAAGAAGTATACAATCTCGTTCCATTCAGCCACGGAAGCGCCGGTGCCAAGACTACTGTGGAAACTACACTAACCTTAAAGAACGAAAAGAGTGACAATCCCACCGCAGAAGTGTCCCAACCAAAGACTATCATCTTCGAAGCTCCACACCCAGTATTGAAATCCTCTCCGGAAGCCATTAACAATGCGTTGAAAGCTGCCAAAACTGAAGTAGCCTCGCGGCGTACCGTAAGACCAGAAGCAGCTGCGAAATTCGCTGATCTTGTGAAGGTTCTCAGGTTAAGCAACAAGAATGACATCCTTTCTGTGTACCGGAAGGTTCGTTCCGACAAAAATGATCAGAAGCTATTACTGGATGCTCTGTTCCAAACTGGAAGCGGTGAAGCAGCGGAAGTTGGGATAGAACTAATGAAGAGCAAAGATCTCTCAACTGTCCAGACTCTTCTCTTCTATGCCAGTCTAACTCTCATTCGCCATGTTCATTTGCCATCGGTATCAGCCATAACAACTCTTCTGGACCAGCCTAATCTACCCCGACTTGGCTATCTTGGAGTTGGTCAAGTAATCGGCAAGTACTGTCAAGTACATTCCTGTGACAATGTGCCAGAAGTGAAGCAGGCGGTGCACAAGATTCGTGAGAAAGTAGGTAACGGCAAAACCAAGACCAGAGAACAGGAAAACATCGTCGTCTCGGCTCTTAAAGCTCTGGGTAACACTCAGTTCCTTGATGACGCTACCTTGCAGAAATTGGCCAATATCGGTGCTGATAAGAACGTACGAAATCGTGTGCGAGTCGCTGCTATTGAAGCTTTGCCAACCAGGTGCACGATGAAGTGGAAGAATGTCCTGTTTAAGGTGCTAGCTGATCGAGAGGAAGACAGTGAAATTAGGATCAAGTCTTATTTGTCTATGGTCGCCTGTCCTTGTCCACACACGGCCAGCCTTCTGAAAGAGGTCCTGGATAAGGAGACTGTCAATCAAGTAGGATCTTTCATCCAAAGTCACTTGAGAAACCTGAGAGCATCGACAGATCCTAGCAAACTGAATGCCAAAAATCACCTTGGACTGATCAAGCCTCGAACAAAATTCCCGGAAGACTTCAGAAAATTCTCCTTCAACAACGAATTATCTTATAAGATGGACTCGCTTGGTATCGGTTCTACCCTTGAAAACAATGTTATATACAGTCAAAATAGCTTTGTACCACGTTCCACAAACTTAAACATGACAATGGAGCTCTTTGGACGCAACTTCAATTTTCTTGAGTTGAATACACGTGTAGAGAATTTAGACAGAGTGATTGAGCACTACTTTGGACCCAAGGGAAAAGTCTGGGAGGTCTTGGAAGACTTGAACACTGAAAGTACCAGTACAGCTACATCGCTTGGTAAATATATTAAGGAACGATATGAAAAGATTAGACCTAAACGTGATGTGAAACAGGCAGAATTGGATAAATTCGCGAAGAACGTGCATTTGAGGAACAACGAGGTCGATCAGGAATTAGATGTAGACTTATCTGTCAAATTGTTTGGTGTCGAACTAGCGCATTTGAGCTATCAAGGTGATACCCACAAGCTGAATCCTAAAGCCATCATCGACAAAATTTTCGACAGCCTCGAAAAAGGCTTCGGCGTTGTCAAGGACTTAGATTACGACTTCGAGAACTGTCTCCAATTCCTCGACAGTGATTTAGTGTATCCGACCGGTTTGGGAAGCGCATTAAGTCTTGGTCTGACTGGAACAAGCGCACTTCGTTTGAAGACTGGTGGAAAACTGGATCTTAAAGCTATTTTGAATGACCCGAAAAACGCCGAATTTAAACTTCTTACTGAAGCAAGTGTTTCTGTCAATATCGTCGGAAATATGCTCGTTAAAGCACCTGGAGCCGAATCTGGAATGAAGATCGTTACTACTCTTCATTCAGCTACCAGCAATGAATTGATTGCCTCTGTATTAGACGGACATGGCATTGATATTCACTATAGCATTCCTGAGAAGACGCAAGAGATCATCAACGTGGAGAGCGAGGTGTTATTCTCCTCTGGAGCCAAAGGAAGTGAATATGTAGCTCCTAAATTCGCAAAGGGCAAGGAACACTCCGGTTGCTTCGAACAGCTAGCCAGTATTCTTGGTCTAACCATCTGCGGAAAAGTATCATATCCTTATCAAGATCTCGGTACCGTTATCCAAAAACCCCTGTTCCCCCTAAGCGGACCAGCCAAATTTGCAATCACCTTGAATAACCCACAAATCAACAAATATCACTTCAAACTTGACCTCAATATCAAAGACGAGAAGAAACGTTCCTTCGAACTTTTGCTGGATAATGAAAGTAGCGGGTCTAACAAGCGTCTAGCGTTGATGGTCGAAACAGGTATCGAACCTAACAGGTACATCAAGGCAGCTTTGGACACGCCTATTAAGAAAGCTTCCGTGGAAGCTGTACTTAAGAATACTCCAAAGGAACGTACTGTGAGTGTCACTATTCTTCACGATCAGATGGAGTACTACGGTGTTATAGGGGTAATAGCTAGTGGAAGCAAATACAAGCCTGTGTTGGAGTACAAGGTACCCGAGCATATCATAAAACTTGCTGGTCCGGAGAAGCTGACATCATACAAATACAATTTGGAAGGCACGATAGATGTTTCTGATTACGAAGGTGGTCAAAAGTACGTGTTCGACAAGGTAGCTTTCGTTATTGGTGGTGCAAAAGTAATTGTTGTTGATGGTAATCTCGCATGGACACCTACCAGCATTAACGTGGACACGGTTATCAGTCAAGAATCAAACAGGAACATAGCATTCAAATTGGATGGCAAGAAAAACAACGACGACTACAAACTCTCAGCTTCTGCCATTCCAAATGATCCGAACAGTGCATTCAACCTGAACTGGGAGTTCAACAGAGAACCAAATGAAATGGGACAAAAACTCGTGTTCATTTACGGACCTGATCCAAAGTCTGAGACCAATCGCTTGTCCTTAACACAGAAAGTTGTTTACAAATTAGATCCCAAGGATCTCCTTTGGTCTGTATACAGCGACCTCACGTACCCGGTGAGCAATCTTAAATTGAAATACGATGGAAAGCTAACCCGCAAATCGATCAATACTGACATCGAAGTGAAATATAAGTCGTTCAAGTATGGGACCGAATTATCTGCCAAGAGAGACACGGAGATACCTGGTGACTACGAAGTTGAACTGGAAGTTGAATTTATGGAAAACAGCATTGAAGTGAAAGGCAAGCGCGTCATTCTGGATGGACGCAGGAGCCAATTCACCAATTCTCTTGAAATGAAACCAGGTGGCAAATACAGCGCCGATGGACTGGTGGTCCATGATATTGGCAAGAACAACGTGAACCTACTACTGGATGGACACTTAAATCTGAATGGAGTGAAGGTGAAAGTTGACACTATTTTGGAGGCTAGTCCTCAAGTTCTTAACTCTGTCATCGAGATGAAAGTCGACAGTGTGACCTACATCAGCTTCCAATTGAAGGCCAAACATAGTCCATATCCGTGTGGTACTCTGAGTCTTAACTTGAAGAACTATTTAACAGCTAATGGTAATTACTGTTACAAAGGTAGTGAAGGAAACGCAAACCTGAACGTAGATATTCCTAAGATCAACCGGAAAATCAAGGCTACCGCTACTTTAACTGTTTCTGGATCTCAACACGTAGGCAATCTCGAGCTTCTGTACGATGCTGAGAAGGATCCTAGCAAACGTCTCAAAGTGTCCACTGTATCTGATATCACAAAGACGTCCGTAGACACGAAGAACGTGATAGAGTTCTTGAAATACAAGTTGGAAGCTAACGCCAAAGGTCAGTTACAAGGCACTCTACAGGATGGCCAGTTACAACTAGAAGCTGATGTTACTTTACCCAATGGTCGACACCTCGTGTACAAAGGAAAACGTAACAGCGCGAAGAAGGAGAACAAATACGATGTACGCGTGTCGAGTGAATTGGCAGATTACGAACAGAAGGGTGGACCATCGAGGAAATTCATTTACGATACTAACATACAAGATCTTGATCTGGTGGCGATAACGTTCAAAGGCAACGCTAACTTGAAGTACATCAATAAGGACGGAAAGGACGTGAGATTAACATGGAGTGGAAAGAACCTGGAACAAGCGGATAAAGGGAAGCTGAGGGAATTGAGCGTAGAATTAGACGGAGCGAATATTCCGAAGAAGCTACAAGCTCAGCTTGGCTGCTCTCATGATGCCAATACTGGAACGTACAGCGTCGAGTCGTCTGTCGGAGATGATTTCTCGTTGGCGGTAAGAAATTTCTTCAATTCTTTTCCAATTCTAAAGGCTATTTTAAACAAATTTGAAACCTAAATATGCGAGTTCTTCCAAATTAAAAAAATTAATAAATCTACCCATCTAGGGCTCTTAATAAGAGTAACTATATTTAAATAGATATTTTTAATAACTTTTCAACTACTAAATAACATTAAAAATCAGAAAATCAACAAAATTGTAGTTATCGCTAATATTAATTGAGATCAATTAATTTTATAGAGCAAAGTAAATCTAAGACACGGAAACAATGTCGACAAACCATACAGAGCGGACGGTGTTCTGAAAATGAAATTGCCTAGCGAGAAGCTCCAAAACCTGAAGCTCGAGCTCTCCTCAAGTATGTTGAACTCTGATGAGGCGGATATCATGAAAGCTACAGACAACATAAAGCTGACATACAACAACGATCACAAGATCGAATTAGATTCAGAAATTGAGCTGAAAGGATTGAATAAGGACATCGAAGGTCCCAGCGAAGGTCAAGGAAGACTTACTTTGGACATTGTGAATCTTCCTCGTATACAATTATCGAGCAACTATAAGTACAATCCAACGCCAGAGAAGAAGACAGCTATGGTGAATTTGGATGGCCAGTTTGGAGAGAAGGCAATTTCGTTTAGATCTGATAACGAATACCTTCCTACAGTCGCTATCGTCAACATCAAGGCTAAAGCCAACTTACTCCATGAGAAATTGCGCAACGTTGATTTGCAACTCGCTTACAAGGTATTTTACGATTTAAGTACTTTTATTTTGCCTTTGATTCTTTAACCTTCTCGTAATCCTCGAATCGTTATATGTTATATGAAATATGAAAGGAATATTTATCAGGATGGGATAAAATATATGAGAAATATATATGTAAGAGACGTAAATAAAATAATTCTTTTGTGCTATTCACAACTTCTAATATAGTGGACTAGAAAATAAGAAAGAATTACTTGGTCACATAAAACAGGTCTCAAAATGAAAAAATCTGACTAAAGTTTGGAAAATAATGCTAATATAGAAAACTCGACAAAATTTAATAAATTTACTAGCAGGATACTTGTTCATCTAATTTCTTATTTCGTGTGATTTTGCAGAGATTGAAAGAAGAAAACAAGCTAACAATCGACAGCAAAGCAGTTGCTGACGGTAACAAATATACTCTGAATGGTGAAATGCAGTATTTGGACACGAGTAGTCTGTTCCACGTAACATCTGCATGTCCGAATGGAAAAACCGAGATATTCTCCAAATTCCAAAAGCTCAATGAGAGGGAATACAAAGGTGACTCGAGCATCGATATATCGATAGTATTCTTCTAGAAGGATCACTGCAATTTTGTTTTGCAATTTCTCATTTCGTTGTTTATATTTTATATTCATTGTTTATATTCATTTAGTATTGTACTTTTGTTAGAACAGTTAACTGATAAGATTTTATGAAAAACTAGCTAACAATTACAAGAATGTAATCAATACTTTTAATTTAAATCTAAAATGAAGGAGAGATAATATTATTAGACTGTGATATATGTATAATCTTTTTGTAGATCATTTTATATGTTGTTTTAAAATTGAGAATTTTTGTTTCAATTAATTACAAATGGCCAAATTTTTGTATCATATCACAGGTGAATGGATAGTGGACACTGCTAAAGGATTTGCCAAGGCTGATGCGCACGTGGATCTCGAAAGTATCGACAATTTCGTGATTAACGCGAACTTTGATAGCGACAAAATCAAACACCGCAAGATCCATGCTGAAATCGCCAACAAACCAACACCAAAGAACGGCAAGCTTATCACCATGGCTGTGACCAGCGATGGCAAGAACATCGTAACTGGAAGGTATTCCTCTCAAATTTTTTTACGATCTTTATGAATAGACTGTGGATATTTATACAGATTTGTATTTTTCCGAACGTAATTAACGAAATGGAACGTAATCAAATAGATACTTATTCCCCTTACTAAATATAATTACGTGTGTTTTAATTTCTATATTTTCTCATTCGTTTTCTATATTTTTATGAATGGAATTAAAAGAACGGAATGTAAAAATAAATTTACTCTATGCTTTTCTATATTGCATATATAGAATACATATGGAATTTTGTTTTTACATATATAAATGTGTCTGTATTTTGGACATCAATGAAATATAATTCCCTAAAAATTGGCCATTTTATATATGTATCCTAAAATTTTTCATAACTGCATAAGAAGAACATCCGCAGTTTATTTATCAATTTAATACAATGTACCCAATCAGGATATAAATATAGGTACATGTTGTATTATATATCCAGCACAAACTACAAACGTCGTGATGAGGATGGAAAGATCGTGGTGGAGGGTAATGGAAGCATGAAGCTCGGCGATGATACAAGGAGCTCCTCCTTCAAATATACTCGTCAACAATTGAGTCAAGAAAAAGATGGAGAAGTTGGCGTGGCAATAGTGTTGAACGTGAATTTCGAGCCATCTGCCATTGTGGGTGAATTAAAACTATCGAACAAAGAGCTGCACGTGTTCAATAGCTACTGCGAGCAGAACAAGGACTGCGCTCAGTTCAAACTTCAGTCGATTATGAACGTTGAACGTGAGTAATGTTTCCATAGTCTTAAACGTCATTCAGATTAGGCAGGTTACTTGACTTCAGATCGTATTGATTCGACTTCAAGTTTAGGTTCGTATCAACAAGTCGAGTTATCCGATTTAGAATCGTTCGAGTTCAAGCAACCAAATTGGAATCGCTATTGCAGTGAGAAAAAGAATTCTCAAAATTGTTAGAAAACGAGTTAAAAGAAATGCTCAACTTAGATCAATCTTAGGTTTCGTTGGAAAAGTTAGCGGCAGAAAATGCTGTAAAAAATCAATTCAAAATATCTAGAATAATTTCATGATTTATTTTTATTTATTTTAACTATTAATCTAACGATACTTAGTGCAATTACTAATTTAGTTAAAATCGTATCACAACGTATAAGAATTTTCAATGAGATTTTCAATGAAACTTCGAATGCTTTATTTTTCAGAGAAAAAATTACTAAAACATCAAGTAACGGTAGAAGTCGATCTGAAGAAGTTCAACGTGCCCGTAGAATTTGGCCTGAAGACCAGAACGGAGTTGAAAAACCCAATATTCGACCACAAAACGAATCTCTATCTCCATTCTTCAAAGGACAAGACCGAATACACTTATCAATTATACATTCATCCTAAAGAAGCTGGTAAAAACGAGGAATAATTGTTGAAATAATTTCAAACGTTAATGGAACTAATATATTAATAATATTTATGATTACAGCTTCCATTGTATCTTTGCCTTCCCGTGAAATAGCTGCTATTTTCACATACGATCTACCTAAGACCAAACAGACTGCGTCATACAAGGTCGATGCATCTCTTTATCTGGACAGAAAGAACAAACCATCTGATAAGACCAGTTTGTCTGTCAATGGAGACATTAACATCGATAAAAACAGCATATCCCTTAATGGAGAAACGAAATTCTCGTATCCAACGCAGTCTAAGGTAACATTAATATGATACATAATGACGAATAATCACATTTCATTTGTATCTGTATAACTTCGATTCGAAACGCAACATTTTTTATAGAAAATCCAAAATAATCTTTCAAAATGTACACGACGATTCATACTGTGAATAAAAAATTTGCAATGGAAAATTTAAATTAACTCGCCACCCAGTTACACTTTATCTAAAAATAAAAAAAAAAGAAAAAGTAAAAATTGCGTAGTGAAAAAAGTACAATACAAATGTCGAATATTTTGTGTATTCTCATTTGCAGGATATGGTAGTGAAAGGAAATGTGCACTGTAACAATGATCAACTATTGAACGCTAATTTGGACATAGACGTGTTCGCCAAGAAAAGTCAGAAGATCACAGTTGCGGTGAATGTGCAAAAGCAAGAACTTCCAGAAGGCAGAAACCTGACCAGTTCGATCGAAGTAAATAGCCGTGGCCAACAATTGAAGCTCGATCTGAAATCTCATTTGACAATATCTACTAAACAAATAGGACTCGGCAATTTCTTCACCTACAATGACGTAAAACAAAAACCAAAAACTTTGGGTGCTCTTTTCTCTGCTGACACAAGCCATGTTTATCTGTTTGTCACTTTACCTGACAAAGAACTGATCAAGGATGACTGGAAGCTGGATATCTCCAAGAACAAGCAAAAAATATACAGAGAACTGTCTTTGTTAGGCGAGGCTCCTTGCGTTATGAGTTACGAGGCCAATAACTTGAACCCATTCAAATTTGAGGCATACTTCAAAGGTAAGTTTGATATTTTGCATACGTTTGCAGTTGCATACGTTTTCAAGCCGTTTCAAATTTACAGAATGCAAAATTATCGAACTCATGAAAATTTGTCAAAAAATTTATGTCGACGTTTGAAAATTCATCTCAATGTGTGTTCATTTTGAATGCATTAATTTCAGGCAACCCTAAGGTCAAATTTAGCGTCAATGGACAAGTTGTCATTGGTCAACTGGCGGAGATCCACGGGAATGCTATCATAAATGGGGCGAAGAAGGAGCTGTTCCACGGTTTGGTTCATTTGGACGAGAAACAATTCCTGAAACCCGATTTTGGTTTCAACAAAGAAAATGTTGCCGAATTAGTGGTAAGTAAACTTGATTGTCCAGCGATAAATTGAGTTAGGGCAATTTACTAGAATTCGATAATGACGATAGGGATCTTTATTATATTATTGTGATTCTGCGATTCTTTGATCAAGTAATGTTTGCGTTCTTCATAAGAGCGAATTGTTGTCTCTATAGAGATAAATGATAAGTAAACACTGGATGTTTATGCATTTAAATATGAAGAAATGCGCAAAATGCGTATAATATGCAAAAATATAGAAAATATCCAAAGAAAAGACACTAGCTATTAAATTTGGCGAATGAAACAAATCTCTGTTTACGTGTTTCATTTCTCTTTAGAAATAAGAATTTCCATTAACATCCATAGCCTGATCATCATTAAATTGTGAATACGATCGATCACATATCGTAAAATTATCCCATAAATGTTCGCTATCTACGTTGATTTGACTTTTTACAGGAAATTAAGAAAAATAAGATTCTCGAGCTTGTGAAGAAATTAAAAGACGTCGACGACTACGCATTGAACCAAGTGAAAGCAGAAGGCACAGACTTCATCGAACATCTGAAGAAGGCGCAACCAAATATGAAGCCGCTTTTGGATTATTATCAAACAGAACTGAACAAGATAAAGGACGAACTTAATGCTGACGAGAGTATCAAAGAAATCCAGGCTACCTTGTGAGTATTCTTACGAGATTCTGTTTCCTATAGTGATATTTAACATGAGCCACAGGATATTGCGCATAGAATAGATACTTAATCGTATTCTGTACTAACTTGTGGCGATACAGAAACTATTGTAAAAATATATTTTAAATATAGTTTAACTATAGCTAAATATAGTTTAGATTACGTAAAGTCATTTAAACAGTATCACGGTAATCGTTATCAAATAATTGTTTCCTTTTTTTAAATTTACAGATGTTTTTTAATAAATGTGTAATATATGTAGAGGAAAAATAGTTTAAACTATTTTAAATGAGATATCTTGTATATTGAAATTGATAACAGTGAAACTTTCATTAGGTGGACAAAATTATTTACTAGTAAAAATATATATAAAACAAATTGAAATGATACTATTGTATTTGTCTAGTCCATACCAAGCGAAGTATTTGTTTATTTAGTGTGAATATTAATGATTTGAAAACTTTGTAAACTATGTATTATATAGTATTATATTACCTACTATATAATATATATACAATAGTCATTAAACGGTGCTACTATACTCTATGAATAAAATTAAGAAAAGAGTACATTAAGCATAGACTCATAAATGCTACATTAAACAATTATAATAAAAATACGAATATAACAACGGATTGATTTTTGTTCAATGAAACATAAAGGTAAATCGGCGATATTTAGTTCTATTTCAGGATATTGCCTTATAAATACAGAATTTATTGTATTACAAATTTCTTGTTGATTTCCTATAATTTTATCGAAGATATTACAAATTCTTTATGTTAATTCTTCTCTAGTAAACTTTTGAATTACTTTTGAAACTTCCCAATTGATCTTCCATAAGTTATAGTTTGTTTAACCATTACATTGAAAAAAAAACATAATTCACTGTTATTTCGTATTTCTATTATAATATTTTAACAAAGCATTCGTGAGCTTATGTTTATATGACATCTTTTTCTTATTTTCACTCATAGAATATGCTGGTACCATTTCGCTGCAATATCCTGGGACATCGTGTATGTACATATATGTATTATAGTATTCTATATTAGAATCTATATAGATCTATATTATATATAAGGATGACGTCTTATTAGAATATTAGGAAACTTTCAACTAAAGATAGGTCGAAACCAGAGTTTGAAACTCGAAACCGAAACCTCATGAAATCTCAAATGCTTAAAACTCAGAACCTGGAACGTCTATTTCTTTCTTCCTCATTTTCTAAACTGTTAAATTTTTATCAGTAAATTGTTTATTGGAAAAATTATAGTAATTAAAATAAGTCGGAAGTCTTGAAACACGAACTTCATTGCATTGTTATTAAATTCATATAATTGCATCATTCTCCTAAGTTATTTATAAAGATTGTCATTTACCTGAGTCTCGGATCACAAAAATAGTAGAAAGTTTCGTGTGTCGAAAATTCATCCCTAAGGATCTACTAAACCAAAATGACTGGTATCAGACTTTTTATCTTTGCAATTACTATAAACATGCGAGTGTTTTTAACGATATCAAAATGCCTGCTTTTCTTGCGATAGAAATATGATTACACGCATTAGAGAATTTTCATTATACTGCTATATTTCCAATCAACTACTATATGATATATTTAGATAAATATTAAAGACCGGTAGTTCCAATGTTAGAATAAGAAGACAAATTAAGGATTACGTGAAATGTTTAAAAATGCTTATTCTTTCTCAAGGACCAAATATTTTGGCGTCTTAGTGACAGCTGTCACGGAGATGATGAAAGAAATTGCGAAAGGTCTGGATAAACTTCAAGAACAATTAACCAACATAATGACCAACCTAAAGGATGCCACGAAGTCGATTTATCCTAAATTGAAGCAATCATACGAGAAGATATTCCATCAAGCTATGGATATCCTCGAGACCTTGGCAAAACTCGCCAATATTTATCTTAACGCGGTTCTTGACTTGATAAATCAACATCAAAAGGAAATAAATGATACCATAGGTATAGTCACTGGAATAGTTCAAGACTTCGCCAAGATTGTATTGATAACATTGGAACAGGCCAAACGAAGCGTCGAAGAATTCTATACTATGCTGATGAACGAACTGAAGGCCCTGCCTGTCTACGAAGTGCTGAAGGAGAAGTTGGAAGATCTGAAGAACTTTGAGATACCGCAAACTATTCTGGCTCCGATCGAAGAACTGTGCAGGGTCACTAAGAGTATTCTGCCTACTGCGGAATTACAGCATCTTGTCGACAGCATTTGCCAGTATGTTTTCAAGCACATCAAACAAGAGAAGGTATGTTTCCTCGAGTATACATATGCAAATTTGGTAGGTTTGATATTCAGAAGAAGTCGCATCTATTACGTCGTCCAGTAAGTTTACACTCTTCGTAATTGTAATGAAATTTAAAAATGTTTTGCGTAACACATACAATATGGACATAAAAGTTTTCTCGTGGTAAATGTTAAAATATTTTTGTAAGTACATTGTAAATCAAATCTGATCTAGACTGTTGTCATTATCTATGAATATGTAATTAGATTAATTCACAACGTAAATTCCATGTTATAATAATAATCTCATTAAACCAATGAAAGTATTAATTTTGACAAATCAAAGAATTGACGAAATTGTTACAGGTCGACGAGGCGAACGAACTGAAGAAGATCTACTCGCAACTCTCGTCCGCGGTTCAATCAGTTCTGACTTTGTTGCAAAAACAGTGTTCGTGGGGCAACTTACTCTCCTTCGTTCAAGTCCAACCACTCGATTTCACTGTTTTGTCCAGGCTCCCAGGCATTTCCGCCATCCAATCCTCTGTTGTGAATCTTCTACGTAACAGAGAGCTACCGACTCCTTTGGATCTGTATCGCGCTTACAGGTAAATAACTTGATAAACGATCTTGTAAAACGTTTAAATGTCTCGCTCTATCCTTTTTATACCGTCCACATTGGAAGGATGGAAACAACGCTCATACTTGAGACTTAAAACTGCATTTTTTGACAACTGTAATTTAAAAATTTACGCAGACAAGTAGAATTACAGAAATTTTCGTTTGTCATTTAGGCCGACCGCTCATCTGAAAGATCTCATACCGCCCTTCAGCAAATCAGGAGTCGTCACTCATGGAGGACACTTCTTCACGTTTGATGGACGTCATTTAAGCTTGCCCGGTACCTGCACTTATGTTCTAGCACAAGATATGCAGGATGGAAATTTCTCTGTCATAGCAAACTTCAATGGAGGAAATCTGGTCAGCATCACGGTTACCGAGCTGAAAGAGAGCATCACCCTCAAGAGTAATGGAAACGTAAGTGAGAAAATTTTCTTCTGACAAATGATTCGTAATTTATGGTAATTTATGAAATCGTTTGCAAAAAGGAAAGTTGAGCGAAATTGCTTAAAAATATCTAAAATTAGGATCAAATTGTTATTAGCTAATAGCCTAAAATTCAAAGAGTTCCACTTTTATCCAGTTTCTTCTTAAGGTTAATTTTCTTCTTTTAATTTCCTTTTTGCGATCGATTGAGTTTATAGTCGAATCATATTAAAAGTATCAATTAATAATAAATCTGTATTATCTGTGACATTTGAATACGAACGTGACTGTTCATTCAGATTCTGGTGAATAACAAACCGGCCGAGTTCCCAACGAGCACGAAGAATCTACACGCTTACCTCTTCCCGCCATTCACCAACATCAAGTCCGATTATGGTGTCCGAGTTACATGCTCCAACAAATCACCTATGATTTGCGCCGTCCACGTTTCTGGCTTCTACCTGGGTAAACTTCGTGGAATCCTTGGTGATGGCAACAACGAACCATACGACGATTTTACTCTGCCCTCTGGAAAGGTATGTGTCTTGTATCACGAAGTCTCTATAGAGCTTCAGAGCTCGTGGAAATCGTACGGGCACCAAAGCTCACGTTCCAACCAGAGTATCGTTCGATCTTTAAAGGGTAACGCTTCCATTCGTGAGGTACATTCTCGAAAAGAGTTAACGAGATACGGATTTTTTCGCACTGCAATTACCGACGATTAGGCTACAAAATTTGTGTGAAAAAAACAATACGAAGGATACACTCTCGTCCATACATATAAGGATAATTATTAAAATTTAAGTAAATCTGAGAAATCATTAGGAAATTACTAGAATCTTTAAAAATGATTATCTAGTTTGAAACTAATTTTTAAGAATTATTATGTAGTTAGTATGTAAAGAATATATATTTATTTTAAATAGAACAATAATAATCTTATCCATTTAGGATAGGATAAAATTAGATTTCTCTTCATTTATATTTGTCTCGTGTTTGGATAATTAAATAATAGAAATAATTGTTCTATATATAATTCGAAAATACGAATCTTTTTTGTATTTTTAGATCACCGAAAGTGGATCAGAATTTGGAAACGCGTACAAGCTAAAGGGTGAATGCCCAGAAGCGACTGCAATGGACCACAAACACCATGCCCCAGTCTGTACCGACTACTTTTCTAGCTCCAATTCGCCTTTGAAGTACGTACACACTTTCTTTTTACATAAAAAAAGTTTATGCAAGCTCGTACTACTTCTATTATTTGCTAATTAGATACACAGTCTTCTTGAAGTAATAATATTTAACGAAACAACACAAACAACTTTCTCAGGGGTAAAACATAATAACTCTATTTTCTATTTACAAGTTCCATTTTAAAAATGAACATACTTCGTGTGTGTGAACACAATCCTATATCACATAACTTGACGTTTCTATTTAGTATTAAGACAAGATATGTATCTTCCTTAGTTCATCGAATCTTTCAAAAATATTGATCGTCATAAAATTAGTTATCTTGCTTTTTCACAAAAATCCTTTTAATCGCTTATATATTTGAACCTAACAAATTTGCATCAAGTTTCGGTGACGTTGCTCTCCTTTTTTATCATATGACATAAAAATAAAAAGTCTACTATATCTTTCCTCTATAGTTCAGTAACTTGACCTTGATTGTTAACATTAATTATCGTAATTTAACATTTCCCTTGCTATTATATCTAAAAACTCGTCTATACGTATTGAAAGATCGAACATAAAATTTTATACTTCTCCCACCGAGAAAATCAACGTTTCCTTCTAATTTAACAAATAATCCCAAATTTTTCATCCATATTATAAATCACTCGCATTTATACTTTTTTATTAGAATAATATGATATTATTGTAATATTTAATCGAATATTAAATATGAATTAATGAATATTAAATTGAATATTAATTTGAAGTTTTTCTAATATTTGATAAAATATGATTATAGATCTTGCTTCAATATCGTTAATCCAGTACTGTATCGCGAAGCTTGCGATCATGCGACCGCCGTTAATACACCAAACGGAGCTTGCATAATTGCCACAGCTTATCACTATGCTTGTTACGAGCAAGGCGTCATGAGCACTCAGGTTCCAGCGTCTTGTGGTGAGTTCCCTCTAAAACGTACCATTGACTCTAAACGTTCGAGATAAATGGAGCTAAATATTTTCTTCCTATTTTCAGTGACTTGCAAGGTAGGAGCAAACGAAATCGAGGTAGGCGACACGTTCAGCGTAATAGTTCCGAAGAAAGAGGCTGACGTTGTTTTCGTAGTCGAACAACAGACACCGAACGACAAAATCTACAAAGAGATGATTGTTCCTTTGATGTCCGAGGTCAGGGAGGAATTGAAACAACAAGGAATTACGTGAGTTGGATTTTCGATTTATCATCTGCATTTTTTCAAGTAATTTCACAGTTAAATAAATATAGAATATTGTAACAAGTTTAAAAACGATATAGCTACTTATAGTTAATTATGCAATAATAAGACTATAAAAGCAACACCGTGTAATGAAAATTACAAAATTGAAACTATACAAAAATTACCAAAGTTATATTATTCGATAAATATTAGACTGTTTTAGACAAAGGTTATTAAAAATATATATTGGATGCCGATATGTAATATAAAATCAAATTGTATTAACATGTATTTTGTCTTTGAAGTGTAAAAATATGCGTACTTAATAATGTCTCAAACAACTCAATCACAGTCTCAACTAAGGATTAAAAAGAAATTTAGAGAACACCCTTCTTGTCTTGTGTAGATTTCACTATATTTGACCGATTTTTTCCAGATTAATGTTTACCATTTTCCTTACAATTAATTTTACAGAGATGTGCACGTTGGACTTATTGGATTCAGCGAGAATATGAAATGGCCACAACACTACACGTTGAATGGCGAAACGAACATCGACGGTGAGGTGAAGAACATGAAATTCCACGAAAAGAAACCAACAGTTACTTGGCAGGTAATTCTACCTTCTTTAAGGCATTATATAGGGAAACAGTAACTTTTCTCGACACGATAAACGAAGATATTAGATAAACAAAGTTATTTGAAAAGTTCGTAACGGAACTTTAAGTGAAAGATTCGTAGCGTTGTCGGATAAAATGCTGCTGAACGCGTTGCTTGGAAAACTTGTAGCTAAGTTTAAAGCAATATTTCAAAAATTAGTAATTAAATGTGCCGTTCGATGATATCTATTATACATTAATTTAGAGCTCGAAGCTAGTCAATTTAAAACTTTATAATATCGTGAATATAACTTTTCATAGACACCAAATACACAACAAAATATCATTGACTATCAAAAAGGCTACGTTTTTTAAACGTTTCGAAGGAAATCGAATTATCCTTTCATTTACTCTACAAATGAACGCTTCGAAGCTCATTAAAGAAATATGTGACAGAAGTAGAGGCTGATGCAATGAACCGAACAGTAAAGATCATTCAAGAGTTCAATTACACTTCCGATCGACATAATGATCGTTTTTTTTTTATACGCCATTCACCGACATCATTAACTTTTTCTCTAGATGCGCGTGGAAATCACGTGGTCGGCGCCCCGCATGTTTATGCGATTCATTTTCAATAACAAGAAGTTGATTCACCGTTCAAAATTGATTTTCCTTGTTATGACTTAAAATTGGATACATCTACTAGCAGCTGCCTGAGTTATATAAAACATTATCGCTAAATCGATTGAAAAACAAGAAAATCTGCACGGATAAATACGACAGAAACCATTTGTGATAAATAGTAGATCGTTGCTCGATGAATATTCTGTCTAGTAAATGAAGTCGAAGTCTATTAAACACGTATTATGTACTATATTTCAATGTGCTCCGTTTGATGCAACATTTGAATGACGTATGAGCAATTTCAAAGCATATCGTTAACTATACAGCATATGTATAGAAGAATGGCATGTCTTAACAATCGTGAACTTTAAGATATGTACAAAAATTGACAGTAAAAGTAATTTGTTTTCTGGAACGAGGTTCCACATTATTTAGTCTTATTTCATTTAATAAAAATAGTATTGATAATTAGAATAGAATATATACATGTATGTAGTTAATTTTTGTAAATATCTTAAAATTGTTGATTTCTAAGACAATTTTCTACGTCTTTATAATAACAAGAACTGTCAAAATATAAAAACTACTCTAATTTCTTAATTAGCAGTTTCTTAGTTAGAGATCCTCAAAACTCAGAAACTGTTACCTAAATAATAAACGATAAACAACAACAATCAATTTTTATATATTCTTTCGTTTCTGGTTTCTTGTTCTTTGATACACGTTAGCACGATCCATAAAATGTCCCAACATTTTTGTAACTGGCGTGATTTATGTGTAGTAAAAAAGAAAATAACGATTTCTAGGAAGCAAAGACAGGCGATACGGAGAAGAAGCTTAATTATTTACGCCAGAAATTGGACGTCGAGCTGGGTACATTCAAGTTGACCGACGCTTACGAGACTGCGATTCGATATCCCTTCAGACCTGGTGCGGCCAAAGCCGTGGTCGCAGTGATCGCGAACCCTTGCGAGAAGAGTCCTTTCCCTATTTCGGTAAGCAAGACTTTCTATGACGTTAACTCCTAGTTTAACACGTGCGCTACATACATATAGTTGATGAATAGATAATTCATCATAAAATCGATCAGAAATTGAAAAATAATCCTCAATTATGATCATTAATCATTAGACTCTTTGCGAATAATTATGTAAATTTAAATTTCCTAATAATTAGATCGCGAATTTTTATGCGCTTATAAAAAATATGGAAGTACAATATTATACAAAATGTACATAATATGGCCTGGTACAAGTGCATTGCTTCCTATGATACTTTTTAAATAAAACAAATTTTCTACTTTTTTAATTATATTCTCGAAGATATGTATTTGCATAAATATCTGCTAATAATCGTCAAGATAAACGTACTTCGACTGTAGAATTTGATCGATTTGTGGAATTAAATAATATTTAAACCATGTTTTCTCTTTCAGTTGCAACATCTCAGGCTTTTGCTCGGTCACAAGATATATCGTGATTTGGGACTCACCTACTACCATGTGTCGTATCCTGAAGAGCTGTTCGTCTCGGGCAAACCTCTGAAGAATATCGTCGGATACGACCAAGACAGCGTGTACACGTTCGCTGACAGCAAGAAGAAGCCTCTTACCGGAAACACGGACATGAAGAGCAATCTCTCACCGGCGATCGACGACGTCTGCGCTGACTTCGCGGTATCCGTAAGTGTTCAACAAGTGATCCTCATCCATTATTACGAAGCTCGTGAGCGTTTCGAAAGACAGAAACACGTAGGAAGCTGAGTGAATCGAACATTTACCTGATATTATATTGCAGTCTGGTGGTGCAGCGTTCAGTTCTAACAACTTCTTGGATGCCAAACCGAACCAGAAGAAACAATTCGTCCAAGTAGCAGCGAGGAGGGTCGTCGATGGACTCGTTAATGTAGAACTCCAGAAAGATTGCTCGTGCAACTACCAGTATGGTGTGGTCGGTAGTCCTCAGTGCAAAATCGTAGGCCGCAAAGAAGTTCCGGTGAGGAAAGCGATTTTATGAAGTTCTATAAATAGAAAAACAGAAGTTATTTTTAACGTTAGTGTTTGTCCTTGCTTCTACTTTTTAATTTTTACGTTTCGACTTCGTTTTTAAACTTTTTTAGTAAGTGTAAGAAGTTTTTCACGCGCTTACTGCCACGCGAGTTTTATATATTTTGCCTTTAAAGCAACGATAGATCAAAATATATTACAAGATAACATTTAATTTTTGCAAAATGTTATATCGTATCCGTGCACCTTTACTCTGGTAAAGTAGTCTGTCATTCGTATTGTTCGAGTCATTTTTTAGTCGACGAAATGTATCATGTAGCCATATGATTTCTTTTTAAGGAATATTTTCGCTCTAATTTAATCCTTTTCCAATTTTCAGAGGTTTGAATGATCACGATAAATAGCTCAAACCGTATGTATTTGTATTTCAGAGACCCGCGAAGGGAGGAGCGAAGGCAGGTTAAGGCGAGATCTTCGCGCAGACTATCATTACTAATTAATTTAGGTGTATCGTGTTTGTTACTTTATTATAATACGACAGACGTATTTTCTATATTTGTAAACAAATGAAGATCGTTAGCGCTTCCCAGCGACAGGGAAGGCCATAATTATTACGTAATCCTTGTCGAGAACTGAGATTTCATTTTCCCTGCGTCGAAATCCGCTTCGACGAAAATTCGTCAGATGCCGATTGTCCCCTTTTTTTTCTTCCACTTTTATATTTTTTCGCAATTATCGTGTATATGTATATGTATATGTAGACGTTAAATATTTGTTCAACTTGTATCAGTCGCGACTTAGAGAATAAGTTTCTTACCCTGAGTAAATGCAGGTATTAATAAACGCAGGTATAAGTAACGGAATAATTATACGAAGAATAACGTGCGATACACTCGCGTCCATGTAATACATGGGACATCGATTCGATTCACAGTACAATTTGTACGGCTTACCTTTATTAAATTAAGATACCGATGCTGTACGACTCGAGGCTAATCTGAATTCAATACCGACCACCGTATTCCGTTTATCCGATACAAACGAAAACGATTTTACGTGCTAGATGATACTGTGGCTTATGGAGAAATATACATACATTGTTCTTATATGTATTATGATCGACACTTATTAATCCCTGTACATCGAAGTCTGCATTCCTGAGCCAACGTGCAAATAAAATTATTATAAATAAAATTACTATGAAAATAATATTGGTTATTATTTAATAAACAATCATTATTAAACTATTATGTATTAATTTCGAAGGGAAGTTCGTTTATGTATTGTATAATTTATTATCTATAAAGTCGAAATTTATTTTGTACAATATCGGCATAAATTACTAATTAAAATAATCGGGGTTATTTAAATACATATATTACGAAAGTTTTAGTCGAGACCAAACTGATCGTTTTTGTGATTAAAATACTGTTAATGTGAAAAATCGAAAGTTAAGTTCGCTAAAAACGAATTGGCCGAAAGCAACGATTTCGAAACAAAAAAATCCGATCCCGCTGATAGATAATCACGAGGAATCAGAGACAAAAACCTAAGATTGATCGTGTTCCACCGAAATTTATCGAATAAAACGTCGCATCGTTTGTCATTGATTTTATCTGTTGAATGCAACCCAGTTTCAAGTATAATTACCGTCACGCTTGCAACGTACAGAATCTTGTTTCGATAGTTCACGTACCTTTCCTTCGTATTTTTCTCTTTTCAAACTTCTCTCTAACCCGTAAACACGTAAAATTGCCATTCGACGACACAGCTGTATTTCAAACATAATGTAATATATCGAACATAACATTATTTATTAATTGCTCCATTGTGTGTTCGAAACTACCACTATTATCGTGGTATATCTAATTCAATTAATGTAAACGAATAAACGGAGCGTCTGTTTACAAGAAAACTATTTTATCTACTTTACCATCTTTGAATTAATACAATAACTTGAGTCAAGATGTTGCCACCTAAAATATTTTTCTTAATCAGCTAGCAACTTACTGCTGCTAACCCCTACTATAATATTGATCTCTCTTCTATAAAAATTTTAATCAAACGTTAGAAGCGCCAAGATTTTTAAAAGAAACCAATCTTCTTAAAAAATTATAAGGCACAAAATTATAATAAAAAATTTCAAAATATTTGGTTATATTTAGAAGCATCGTGCATTTAAGAGTTAATTTCAATGATCTTCTGATAAAAGATATCAAAATATTCTATTATATTTGCAAAACGCAACGACCAGTGGCTACGACTCTTTTTTTGGTATATTTACGCGATATAAGAGCTGTTTTAAATATCGCCCCTTCGCGGTAACGTTAATGCTACGCTAATGCTACGTCGCGATCACGTTAGTGAAGTGTGCAGACACACTATTTAAGTTTGTCGCGCGTGTAGTGTGTATCTGTGTTTGAAATCAAAATTCCTTGCCGGGTTAATGAGGGAGGTTTATCAGATAACCGAGAAACCGACGAACTGGTGTACTTATTTTTAAAATGTTTGCCTTAATCATTTGTAAATTGCTGTTTTATGGTCAGCGATGAGAAAATTTTGAAAATTTATAAGGAAGCCGCCGATAACGCGTTTCAGCCAGCAGAAAATAAACTAGCCGTGATCGATCATTAAAGTCACTAATCCTTCCTTTTTACACTTCTTAACGATGTTTTACACTAGATCTATTTATTCTTAGTACAGATAATTCTATCTTATTGAGGGTGTTCACGTTATTAGTTCACGAGGTTTCTTCTTTGTAAGTGATAGATTTACGAATATAATGAAAAAGGGCACAATTTTAATACCTTTTATCAAGATATTAAAAATTGTTGAATTTATATTTTTTATTACAAATTACATATGCCGATGATCCAAAGCAAAGATATTTTCCAATTTGCAATGGTCGTCGCGAAATAACAAGACACTGAAGCTTTCTAAATTATGAAATTTACTTTTCATGTCGAATAAAATGTAGATGACAATTGAATTATTTTTAGTTTAGTACGCGATGTATTCGTTTTTATAAATTTGAATCCTTTCAAAATTAACGAAGATTAAATTGCTTGCCCTAAATCACTTTGATCAAAGCAAACATGAAGCGCGCATTAAGAAAATATTCAGTGCCCTAACAGCGACAATGTAAGTACATCGTATGATAAGGCTTATCGTTGAATATACAGACATGCGCTAAATGCAAATTAAAATTGATTAGTAGAGCGTAACTTTGCTCAACGATTCAATTCGAGAAACCTTACGCTCGAGAAACCGTCGTGTAGCAAATCGAATTATTTGCAAATCTTCATTACATTTTTTCCAACTGTATCTTCCTCTTACATTAAAAAAGTCACTTTCTATAAGTTCAGAAACATTCATCTTACTTTTCCAAGATCCTCTGCAAATATACTTGTGCAAAAAATAACCGATTATCCCCTAACACAATCCTTAAAACCAATTTCTACCTAACTAATAATAAACTATGTTTCTCTCTTCTATTCAAAATCTTAATATCTTTCTATAAATGTAAAAATATCTATTTTAATAATTAATTGAATAATAAATAATCCTTAAAACTAACTCCTTAAAAAGCGTGAGCGATCAATTTCTAAAAAACAGTTCTGTATTCTTTCGAGAGCAAACCAAATTTGCAATAAATCTCGATTTAAAAAACCATCTACAAAATTCGATCTCCCCCCTTTTTTTTAAATATTTACGTAACGATAACGTCACTGATCGCAATCGACGCTTCGTTCCTAAAGCGAACTGATCTAATTTTGACTAAATCGATCGTAAAGAAATCGTACACATGAGAGAATATTACTTAACGACGAAGTAATCCAGAAATAACCATAAAAATCGAAGAAAAGGACCAACTGCCAATTATTCGATCCTTTTCATCATCGTTAAAAAAGGAATCAACTTGCTACATAGAGGCTTCTAGATGAAGCAAAGGAACAGAGATACGCATGGTATAATCTGCGGCGGACAAATCTACTTCGCTGACCTACTTGGCTGATGTGAGACTATTTAACCCTTTGACGACCACCTCTGTAACTCGCGCTGGCCGTCTCTTCTATATACAACGCCGACATTATGGATCTGCGAAACTATTTCTACGTCTATGCAGCTACGGACTGTAATTTTGCACCGCATAATTTTACGGCTGATACGCTGTTCGTGAAACTCGTTTGTACTAACTTTTCACATCACACATAAGTACTTATAGAGGATTGGTTGAGGATAGATAATATGAAATAGCGAGAGCGAGAGATTGCTGTCGCAACCTGTCAAATATATCTGGAATAACTTAAATAAATAAATAAATAAAAGTACAATCTGCCGATTGTACTTTTCATTTACTGTATTCATAATGATAGTGCATGTTCGTTCGCGGAAAACCCGACTCGTAGATATTGATCGATAATTCGTGTCACTTAGTATATATTGATTCACCCACGATCGCATCCGTTTATTTATACTGGTCGGGGGGGGGGGGGGGGGGGGGGGGTTGTCGAAAAATTTGAATTTGTCTAAGATGAGTTGCCCATAAAGGTAACTTTGTTTTATCTATTGATATGTTTCGAGCGTCAAGGCTATGCCCGTGTTCCGAGGCACAACAACAAAAACATGAGTCGTTCTCGATCGCTTTCGTCCTATGACTCATGTGCCGCTACATACTTATGTATAAACTCTAGGTTTCATATTTTTGTTATAACTTTTTAACGAAGTATTTACGTACTTTTTTTTCTACCTGACGTTCTAGCCTTATCGCTACCTATGTAGAACATGTCGGGGCAAAGTTTGTACACCGAACTGCGAAACATTCTGTATAAAATTTGCGTCGTATTTCTCGCGCTAAACAATTATAAGATAGAGATACGGGTGAACGATCAAAAGACTCGATAATCGACGTATAAACACGCGACATGTAAAAGAATTGTTTCTCTCTAATACCTTGATGAAATAATTCCATCGATGACTACGATATACAGAAAATTTTCTTCCTTCGAGTCTCGATTCTTACTCACTATTAAATTCTTTCGCCTTCTTACGTTCATCGGGCACCGTTGTTGCGTTCGCAATTAATTCCGCCCGCAGCAAGTGTCTTCGATGATTTCTCAGCCGCGTCTGAGTTACGTAAATTGAAATTTGCCTTTTAGAGCTACTTGTTCTATTTGCGATGCGCCGCGCGTGCCATATCGAGTTCCAGTGGAGAATGAAAAAAATATTGCGAAGAATCTCATTCACAACCACTGAAACTGGGATAAGATGATATGTAGGCAGTTTTTCATGTTCCGCAATAAAAGGTTGTGTCCGTGTATTTGGCGGACAAACGCTTAGGGAAACAATGGAACGGAAAGTAAAGTTATAAGGGAAATGTTCGAATAGCGAAGTGGAAGAATGATAGGAATGAAAATGATGTAATCGTGTTCGTGGTGGTAGAAATTGCGAGTGGGATTGACTTCGATTCGATAGTTAAATCATGTCATAAATTTCGAAAAAAATTATATGAAATTTATTCATAACCATTGAAATTAGATGATATATAGATAAGTTTCATGAATCGAAATGATGTAATGTAATGTTTTAATCGAAGCTATAAATAAAATTGACTTAGATTCGATAATTAAATTACGTCACAAATTTCGAAAAAGGTTAAACGAAATTTATACACAACCACTGAGGAACTAGAATAAGTCAACATGTATATAAATAGAACCGTGGCGAAAGAATAACAAATTATTACGCATGTACATCCGAACGTATTTATTCAACTCGGAACTGTGATTGAAATAGGCTTCAATATCACGGTTAAATCATACTACAGATTTTAAAAAGAAAAACTTGTAAATTCGTTTACAACCACTGAAAATGAGATAAACTGATATAGAACCGAAGAGCAAGAACAACATGAATTAGAATGATATGTAGTGTGTATTCGTGGAAACTGAATAGTAACTGTATTCGTATTAGCAGACAGTGTAGATTCGAAAAGATCGCGAGAGACTTTGGAAGAGATTTATGAACGCTGGAAATTATAGTTCTTATAGTTCTAGACGGTATGTAGACAATTTTTCATGTTACATGATAAGCTACCTGCGCGTGTTTGAAAAGCAAATTACTAGAAATCACTTTATGACCGCTAAGGTAAATTTGAAATATTTTCCTAAGCCTTTACATTCATTGTCAGCCGTTAATTTATTTGACTTCGAGTAATTTTAAACTCTTGGATAATATAAACCTATTAAAATATTTTTTACGCTTCATGTTTCTAGTAAAATTAAGATTCCTTTGATTGTTGCTCGATTTCAAAGGAGCAACAGTTGATGTAATATTACTTCTATAGATATGGTCTCGATGCTGTACAATAATTTCATCACGTTGTATGCGATATATATGGGTGATGTAATATTGTTTCTACATACAAGTAATTCATGATATTGAAATTTTCTAAACGGCATGATATTCAAATTTTCTGAATTTTATGTTTAGTCGTATCTTATGCACATAACGTTCCTATTTGTAATTATAATTAACATCATGATAACGTGTAATTACTTCCTTTGACGTCATTTTCCATTAAATATCCACTTGAAGAAAAGTTATTTTAATGCAGAAAATTCGGATTCAAGGAACTGGACCAAATTCAACGAAACTGAAAGAAAACAATGAAATGTGGGAGGTAAAATTACAAGGAAGGAGTTATTATAACGAAGGAATTAAAGAAGAGCAACGATGTGAATTAAAATGGCATATATACAGTATGTAATGTGAATTTTGATCGAAACCATGCGTGAAATTGGTGTGGATCGAAATATTAAAGAACGCCAAAAATTTCGAGAAAATGGGTTTATAATTTATAAATTAAAATACCATATACAAAGCTTCAAGTCTTCGCTACGGAATGAAAAATTGGTAAAAGACAAAATAACAACGGTATAAACAAAAAGAAATTCGAGTAAGAACAGTGGAAATAACTAGCTACAAAAGTACGCATCATTCAGTGAAATAGACGTGAACAATGACGAGTGAACCACAAATCAATCTTGTCGATTTCGTATAGAATAAAACTCATTTCTTATTCGAGAAAATCCACGTCGATGTTACGTAATAGTCTCACCAATTTAACGAGAAAGAAATAATTTCCTTACGGTATTGTGAAAGGCAGTCTCGCCATTGCACGTCCTCAATATCCACTATATTCTCTGCTTGGATTTTAACAAAAAAAAAGGAAAAGAAAGAACGAAGATTTACAACTTCAGCTCAATCTGCGAATAATCATGTAAAATAACGGAGGCGCAGGTTTTCTTTCGTAATGAACATCCTTTTATTTCTGTCTTGTTGCTTTCATGACAAGAAACGAAAGAAACTATGGAATTATCGTTGTACGAAAACAAGGGTCGACGTTTTTCGGCTACCATCTGAACACGATATGTTCGAAATATTGTACAGCGAACGAACAATACGAAACTTTAAGGTTTCGTAACTTTAACAACGGGAAGAATCGACGAAAAAACCGTTTAGAGATCTACGCGCACCTCTCCAAACGCAAAAATCAGTCGATTACGCTCCGACTGGACGTAAAAAATAATAATTTAATGATACGCTGCTCGAAGATAAAGTGCATCTACTAATATTTAAATAATTTTTATTGAATATCATAGGTAATATGAATTAGCAAAGGTCATACCCCACAGCGGCATTTCAATTTAAATAAAGAACAATGACTGTTCAGAAACACTGATCATATATACCTGCACGTTCCGTGTGACCTTCATTCTCTTTCTCTTCCACTCCACCATGATAACATTCTCTCTCTCTCTCTCTCTCTTGAAATTCTTCATTTGTCAATTTCTCTATATCTCTCGTCCTTTCTCAGAACTCATTCTTTCTTCTCTCATACATTCTATCGCTTTTTCTTTTCTTCGACAATTCACTCATTCATTCTCGCAACATCGGCGACATAATCGTCTAATTAACACTTTAAATGGTACTTAGAGAGCTCGCGCATTTGTGTACCTAACACATAGTCACACGCAATTTGTATCCACACATGTACATATACACGGTGCCCGTATGTACATGAACCACAGCTGCATCTGCATTTCGCACGCGTCTGCACCTAGAAGTTACATTTATTATTACATGATTGTACCTAACAAGCATGAACTTTCCACGATCGAATTGTCTCCCGAATCCGGCTTACAATTATAAATATATATATATTTATATCTATATTTATATTTATATATATACAGAACGTTTTAGGGTTTAACAGTTGAACTTTAATCAAACACAAAATATTATATAAACGTAAGTCGTTTAAAGCTTTGTTAAAATGCAATTTAAGGTATTAACAGCTAATGGTTACATCGATCGTAAATTTATGCTTATGTTGTATCATATTTAGTAATCGTAAGTCCATTACTGTTCCCTTCATATATCGTATAAAAGTTGCAGGAAAAATATATGATAAGTACAATATTTTTGATTTTCTAATTCTCATATTATTTAATGGATAAAAGAGTGTACTTTGATATAATATAGTTAAAAGCAGGAACAAACTGTTCAATTCAAATATACTGACCTTTTAGCAATAAGTGATAAATACATGAAGTTTTATGGAAAATTCAACATTTAAAATATGGATATTTTTTTTTATAAATATTTTTTTTAGGAAACCCAAGAACCGATAGGTAAACCAGATATTGGATTTTAAAATCGAACTCATATGAAAAACAACAGGTGTAATATATCGTATCATTCTTCCATGACCTTCATTTATCGTAACTTTTTAATAAAACTTTAAATGACCTATATTTATATAACATTTTTTGCTTACTGACATCATAAGATACGTCGACACAGTTGTTAAACCCTGAGATATTCTGCATAAGTATCCTGGAAATCAAGGGGTCCTCTACGTTCGTTAAGCTGCGCTTAAATAAACCAGTACGTACAATAGTATTCTTCTTCGTCGTATCAGTAAATTTGTACCCGCAAGAAAGAAGTTTTATTTCATCAACGCGCAGCACGCTTAATCTTCGCCGCGATATGAACCACAAGAAGTACGTCTTCGTGTATCACAGAAGCCTCGGCAGGCGCCCTACCAATATCGATCGTTTCAACGAATCAATCGTTGACCTCAAATGATTTCGTATATCGTGAATACTCGCGACGCGAGACATGCACGAAGTGTCCACCTTTTAGGCGCCCTTTTACAAAGTAATTAAAAACTAACACCTCGTGCAGCGGACGGGCCCCATTCGCGTTCGCCGAAGTATAAAATACTTCTAGGATTTGAACTTCTTTAGCGGAGAAAAAGGCCCTGAGATTGGTGTCGAAGATTGGAATGAAATTTGGACGAATCGCCTTAGAATAGCCATTTTAATACGTATTTTGCACGACTGTGTAGGATGCTTGGATAATTTTCCAGTTACAGCGTCTCCTCGAGCATTCGAAGACTTACTGACCTAACATCGCGGTATCCGAATATTGTATTAACATATTATTATATGTTGTTAGTATTAATAGATAATAGTGTTAACCGAGGAGCTCATAACAAAATGATCTGTGTAAAAAATTTTTTACTTTTCAAACACGTTCTAATAATCAAATGTTAGATTTACCATCGAACGAAAATTTACCGACACTTACGATTATATGATATAACAAATATTTCGTTTAGAAGAATTGAAACGTATTAAACGCAACAAAAAATTGCTCAAGTATCTTATCACTCTGAAGAGAGACAAACACGAACAAGGATCATCTTTTATACGAGCCTTCGATTCGTAATGTTCTCGTTTAACGAGATCAAGTGCCTCGAAGTGCCAGGTACACAAATTAATAATTCTAAACGTCTACAACTATATTTCTCAGAAGCGTCCTATACGGTCGCAGACAACAGCAATATTTAATCAAAATATCCAACCTTTAAATTCATCTAATTTCATTTGAACCCTCGCGAGACCAACCAAGAGATATTTCTTTTGCTAGTCTAACTTCTGAGAAAACAAACTCGGCAGTACATGAAGAGTACACCTAGTGATTCCATTTCGTTCGTCGAAACGAACGACCCGATTAAGGGTGGTTATAGTTGCCATACAGTCCTCTTATCTCGTAGAAATCTTAAATAAATCTTGGTAAGGCAGTGCCAGCTCGGTGGTACATGTACGGAGGAGGAGGCGGGCCAGTGTAGTGCCTCTGATGGGGATGAGGAAGCGATGATCTGTGGGAGCCCATCGTTCCATTCGATGGCGAAACGTGCTGCAGAAGATGAGAAGCTCCATCCCCTAGGTCCAGCTCCAATTCTTGCTCCTCGATCAGCTGCAATGCTCCGAAAGAGGCTGTCGCCATCGCCACATCCGGCATCACACCCGACAGTTGTCCATCGCTACACGAATTGTTCTCTTGTTGCTGAAGCGAGATGGAAAGATAGAGATTGATTTTACAGATGTGTAATATTTCCATTTGAGAGGAATTTGAAATTTCGAATTTTTATTTAATTTAATTTAATTTAATTTAATTTAACAATAGAACTATCGAAGTATTTAATGGTATTTTTAAAGTAATTGAAATGGCGGAACGTTGACTCGTGATTTTTTATAGAATTTGAAATTTTTTTAAATTGAATTTTTTTTAGAATTGAAGCTATCAAAGTGGTCGAAATACTAGATTTTTCATCGAATTTATCATGATAATTTGGAAGTTTTTAATTTAACATTGGAACTATCGAGATAGTCAAAATAGCCAATGTGAGATTTTTCATGTACTTCAAAATTTATTAAATCTTTTTCTTTAGAGAAAGAAGCGATAAAAATGATCGATTAATTCTCATAGCAATTTCCTAGTTTTATAAGAGAAACTAAAAGATGCAACCTAAATAGAAATTTATTCCACCTACTAAATATCACGAGCGTTTTACATGTACCCATATTTTATATATCTCTATATATTATGGGTATTCTAACAATTTCCCATAAATGCATAAACATACGCAGTGTAACGAAGTACATATAAATGTTGTTATTCCTGACTAATAGTATCTGCTTACCTCCGCAAGACGTCTACAGCTTTCACCCTCGGTGACAATGGCTGGAAGCTCGTGTCTGTGGCTACAAGAAGAGGCTGGCCGCGGGAATGTCATGTTTCTTCCGTAGCACAATGGTGGAATTGTTCTTGTGTTAATCCCCATGCCAGGCGAATCCATGTCTTCGATATCAGTTAGCCTCTCGTTTTGCTCCTTCGCATTATATGCGGCTGTATTCTGGAAACAAGGCATGACAAAACTACAAAACTCCTATAATAAACGTAACACCTAATCGAGAACTATTTAGCACCTTGTTAAGTTGAGTTACTTCATTGTTAGTACATTGCGAACGGTCATGTTTCGTGTTTGACAGATCGAACGTTGAGGCCGGAAATTTCAATGAGTTGAACGCAATGCACGTCACACCACACGATTGTCGTCGCATATCTTTACTACTGTGTCGTTATTATAGTTATATATAGTTTTAAATTACAGCTATGCGGTAGAATTGAAACTAGTAGCGAACCATCGAGAACGTGTCCCTCTAACAAGAGAACAAGTGGAAAGTTGCCTGAAGACCAAAAGTCTGTTTAATTTGTAAACCGTAGCAGCGAGGCTTAACAAACTTCCTAACTAGAACCTTGAACGTAGGAAAGCTTACACCTAGTGACATTCATTAACTACCGAAATCCAAGGTATTTAGGCGCGCGGGTTTGCCCAAAATCCCGTGACTTAAAAGCTTCTCTAAAGTCTGACGTCAAACGACGAGTACAAAGTTATTAGATCACTTAGTAAGTTTTGCCCTTTTTATTTCATTAAGAATTTTAAATTACAGCAAATCATCAGGGGTTCGATCATCGATAATATCTTCTCTTGTTAGCCACTTATGAACAAATTTTTTCTTATTATGACACACCAAGAATCATTTTGAATCGATAGAATAAATTTAAAAAATGTCTTTGTTGCTGATCGCAACGAGGAATTAAATAAATGTTTTGGCAAAATTTAATTTAAAATTAAATTTATCTCACCTTAATCACTCGAAAATATTTAATAATGTGAGTCAGTATATCATAACGGTGAGCGCATCAACGGTCATCCTCCCGTGCTCCTCGCTCAGAGTGTAATCCGCGCTTCCTCTAATGCGTATCATTCGAATTTAATCTTTATCGAAGTTAGAGGATGGGGATACCATCAATGAACGTCGAAAAGAGGGAGAATAGGGGTCAAAGTCAAACGGTAACGAAGCTTAGCTCAGTTGTCACGACATCGCTGTACCAGACGGCCGCATTCAGCCGTTTCTGCAATTACCTGTCAACTCTTTCGGCGCTGCAACAGGTATTTTACTTGTTCGTAAATAAAGGAAAAACCCTTATCTGTCAGTGATAACGTTTTGATAAGGAAAGATTCAGACCGTTTCATTCAGTGTTGTTCGGTTTAGCTACGTCAACGAGGAATTTAGAAACTGGGTCGAGCTTCGAGCTGTTACGTATCCCAGCTTTGAGCATAATATGCCAAAAATATTTCTTTGTTTTCTTTTTTGCTAGAGTTTGACGATATCTGTAGAATGTCTGGTGAGTTTGGTTGAGTGTCTAAGATTTGGTGCAAGATTGCTGAAAATCGTTGTTTCGATTTCTAAGATTTTATGCAAGTTTCTGGCTTTTTGCGATTAGCATTTCGATTGATTACAAGAAAAGGCAATTATAATTTATCACGGTTGAAGCCTGATGACTAATTATAATTGCAATAAAAAGATTATTTAATCACAATGTTATGGAACGCATATACGCCTAACAAGATACAATGACACAGCGATAAGTTGTTAATACTGTAGACGATTAAAGGTTATTTGGATTTCGAAGATTTTGTTGAAGATCTTAGAAATTCTTTCAAACACATACAAGGCACAAGGTTCTAAAAATTGTTAGGGTTCCTAAGATTTTGATGATAAGATTGTCTTCCTACGCAACTCGCAAGTCTTATTTATTTATTTTTTTTTTTTTTTTTATTTTAGTTGATGTGCAGAATCGAGATTCGACGAAAATTCTAAATTCATCATCGTCCAACAACATTATATCGTAACATACACTCGTCGCATTTTTCCGTAAGTATAAAATACCTATATAGAAACAAGATGATAATATAATAAATAATTATATGTGTAATTGTCAAATTTTAAGATTTATTAAACTGAATCATCTTACAAAAACTTCCAAGTTTGAATGTCACAATTTCAATATTTAATATTTCTTCAAAGCTTCAAATTTCCAAGATTTCTAGAACATTGGAGATTGTCATGCCAAAACTCTAAACTCTAAAACTCCCAAAGTTCCGCTTGATACATCGAACGATCGATGCAACGCGATCACCGATCGGTCGTGCAGTCAGTTGTCTGACCGCGATTGCGTAATTGCAAAACTGACTGACAAGAAGACTTGCTGACTTGCCTATGCAAGTGATCGATTGGAAAACTATTGGAGTTATATTAGGAACATTGCTGCTTTTTCGTGTGCGAAAAAACGATGCCACCTTGTCAGAACTTATGAGACTTCGTTACTTTAATAAATTTACATGCGATGCACGCTGATTAAGCATATTTTAAATGCGCGTAATGTTTCCTGCTTAATATTTGCAAATTCTCAAGATCGATCTTTTGTTGAAATACTAAATATTATTAAGATATTATCATTTGAATGTCTTTGAAAATTACTTTTATTCTTCAAATGCGAACAATTTTATTTTATTTTATTTTATGAACATAAATATTCATTATATTCTTTGTTCTTTATTTATTATTGAATTACGAGTGTTCTAAACCTCGTTTCACTAGAATTCATTATAGTCACACAGAATTGTGATTTTATATAAGTATGCAATATACATATAGATATACAGATATGCTATGTATACAGATGAAAAATACAAATGAAAAATAAATGAAAAATACAATTTGAATTTATATAAATAATAATAAATAATAAATATATAGTACTATCACTTTATTTTAGCATATTTAATATATCCAGAAAACTATTCATAGATTTTATTATTACAAGTCTTGCGGTAGTATTTATTTAATTTAGTAAAAGATTTACATTGATAATAACGCCTTGATTCTTCCTTTGGAAAACATTTCTACATTTTCTAACAATATTTCGTATTATCTAATAACATCATTAAATAGTGATATTGCAACGAATGACACTATTGCCTCATTTCACATACACAAATGTACATATTTAAATAGCAGATTATCTTTACTTTACTATAATTTTTCTACTGAATCTCAATGTGAGCAATTATCCAATGAATAATTCAATCATCCACAGCGTATAGTATAACATTTACCTCTTCATTTTTTAATTTTTATTTTTTCTACATGATACATAAATAATAAATAATAAATCGTGCATACTTTATTATAACACTTCTGTGAAATTTATTCCTAATAGAAAATTTGATTAGCGGATATTTTCTTCAAAAATTTGTTTAAATTGTAAAGGACCGATATAGATGGTACACAATCTTCGCTTCGTTAAAGTATCGTTGAAGGCAGTGAGTTGACCCGAAGAGTTAAGGAAACTCAAGAATGAATCTAATTAAACCGTATAATGTTTTCGTCTCGTTTAGATATGGTCTGGAAGTCGTAAGCCTCAAATGTTAAGAGACAAGTAAATAACATAATGTTTCTCTTCTTCGTTAAGAACTCCTTAAAAACTATGAAACTACCCCAAATGTCAAGGTAACCGGTAAAACTGTCTCGTACAAACAGAGTAGCATGATCAATCGTCACCAGGTTTCTAAGTTTAAATTAGGTTTTAATAACATTAATTATTATCCGACCAATGTAACGGAAGTGAGAAATAGATAAATAAAACAAAATAATAAACAGATAGATAGAAAAATAAATCAAAACAGAAAAATAAATTGTCAACAGATTGCAAATGATGAATAAAAGTAATAATAGAGGGGAGAGAAAATGAATCGATCGGATAGTAAATAGATCGGATAATAAAAAAGTATCGTAATTTTACTGGCCGACACTTTCTCTCGGTCAAATATCTTTATAATTAGAGAACTGCTGCAGAAAGGAAGTCAGTGAGTCACTTTTTACGTTCATTCAACGAAGTGTAAGGAACGGAACGCTTTTCTCCTATTACAATTTCGTCGGAGCTACCAAAGATGTTTTGTTCTCGCTCATTTTATATTAAATTGATATATATAAAATGTTATTTTTTCAAATAAAACTTTGACTAATTTAACGTAAGTAACAACTGGTTACTTGTGAAGTTTCATACAGTATTTGATAAAAGCGATGTTCGTATAAATTTTATGTATCTTTCTTAATGAGAAACTGGTTTACACTAGTTTCATTAGAAGCTAAAATACGAAAATTCTTCGAATCGAGCTTCTATAATTTCTTTTAAAGCATTTTACGTATTAAGAAATTGTCTAGGTGGGATAAAAGATACCTTTAACCATCCTCATCATGATATTTCCAATCACTTTTATAACATTTTTTCCAAATATGGATTGATATAAGAAGAACACACGAATATGCAATTATTCCTGAGAGCCAATGTGTAATGAAATCTTGATGCCTTCGTTAGAAATTTTCTTAAAATTCAGTGATACACTGAATAATGTAATTTCCAATTGCATGAAAACATCTTCAAAACGAACCACCAGCTTATCGAACAAGTAAAACACAGAAATCGTCGCAGAATCACACGTTTAACCCTTTGCACTTTATCAAGTATGATTATAGGAAGAAATATTATAAAACCCACAAAAGTGTATTATTCTCAACTATAGAATTTGCCAGTTTATCAAGAAATATACCCCCCCCCCCCAAAAAAAAAACGTTTTTGAATGGTGTTACAATTTATCCATAAAACGATATTATCCTTAATATCGTTTTATATCTAATATATTCAACTACGAAAGTATTCTAAAATGAGTCACCAATTTAGATAGCAACAGTTACGTCCTTAAAAAAGGTGATTCATAAACAAATAATTGCAACCTCTTTTTCCCTATCGTTTGCTTTTTACTTTTGTTTATTTCCCTTTTTACAAATTGAATTGATATAGATGAATTGTGTCATTAGAACTTCCGACGAATGTGCGACAGTTATCGCGTTACGTTAGATTTCTTGATGCGTTGCGCAGACTATAAATAGTGTCCGCTTCTAGCGACGTTAGTCTCGTCCAAACGACGGACTGTTTAACAGTGTTTTTTAACCATTTGACGTGGTTGCATTTTATTCGTCCGATTCGCGTGAAGTCAAGCAGAGAGTGCCAGTTATTAGAAACAACCGAGTGAACGGTCGAAACCGATTTTGAATGTGCAGCTAGAGCTTAAAGGTATTTTTTTTTTTTTTTGTTGCGAAATAAAGAGCCACTTGAATTTTCTTAATTGTCCGAATGGAAAAGCTTTTTCTTCTTCTTAAAAATCATTTTAAACGATTTCAAAAGAAACATTGTCTCCACTACAATAGTTGACAGCGAATATTTATGCAAATGCGAGACTTTTATGGAGAATCGAATGTTTATGTAAATGCATCCATTTATAGAAAATTGATAAATTTATTCTCACATCTGTTATTAACCTTTATAATGATACGCAATTAACCGTGCATCATTGCATACTCTGAATATTTTATGCTTTGCGCGTTTTTAAAATAGAAAATTTTTTTAAATAGAAATGCAATTATTAATAATGAATTTTAAGGAAAGAAATCAACTGAGGAGAGATTTATGAAAAAAGCGCGAATCGAGCAAATCCAACCGGAAGATTCAGACATAAATAGAACAGTTTCAGTTATTAGCTACGTTTCAATCGATAATTCTAATAGCTCTTAAAGAACTTTGTTAGTTTGTTTTAATCTAGTCCAATAGTAATTTAATTCAATGGTTAGATTTAAACTTTTATATTTACCAAACAAATAAAAGTTTCATGGTATTCCAAATAATTGATTGAAAAATACATTTAACACGTATATGTAGGTATATTTACCTTAAACCTATAGACCTTTCTTCCTCGATTTTTTTGATTAGAATATCTATTAAAATTAAATGATCTTTTCTTCGAAAATTCGGCGCAGTGTATGCTGTGTACGATGACATACATGCTCTTTTAAAAGAGATACGAACAGATTTGTTACACAATCTAATATTTATTGTATCTGTTTTAATTTTGCACATAATTAATTTTTTCAGTTCCTACCTATTAAATTAACACCATTCAAAGCTTTCAATATTTTCTACTTTTTTAAATAAAATTTAAAGATACGAGCAAACGTAATACGACGATCCATCGATGATCTTTTAAAGAAACGCAAACGATCTTATCAGAGCACCTAATAGAACATCGATTAAAACCTAATGTTTCTTCTTTGATAATCTCATTAGGTGTAATCAACACAGTACATTTCCCTTGCTAACAGTTTAACTCTGTTTGTCTGTAGTAAAGGAACGTTGAAATACAAGTGGGTATATCGTAAATATTTATGAGGGAAATGTAATTAACACAATAGGAAGTAGATATCTGATCAACTCGATGACAACAAGAATTACTGCTTGCCACTTTGATATTTTTTTCAAACGAAACAATAATCTATTAAAAGTCAAGGTTGAAAATTGTATCAGCGATCGTGTACAAAGAATTTTTCTTGGAGAGGACCGGTGAAACCGAACGCATTTGAACGTTTGGAAAAATCGTGTTTCAGAAAACATACAAGTCAAGATGATATCGATTAATTAAGGCTCATCAGGTTCAGTTTACATTATCACGTTTTCTCGAGTCTTGTCGCGATCGAGATGAAGATTGATTGAATGAGACGGCTTCCCGTGGCTATTGGCTGTTTCTCTACTTTAAGTGATTGCGTTATCTTGACAATATTGAAACCAGTCATTTTTAACTAACTTACTACGAAACCAATTATTCCATTGAAATAAACTCTTTATAGCGACTAAAGTATACGATATACTTTAACTTTATAGAAGTATACTTTAACAATATAGTAAAGTTTCACGAATATAAGGAAGGAAATTAGTGTTATAATTGTCCATGTATTTTTGGGATAATTCGTACGTCATCAGAGGCTCATTTATTGAAATGAACATTTGCATTGTCCTAGTTAGACTGTGCATGCATATGGATTTATGACAAAATCTAACGTGCAGAAGTTAATCTTAAAAATTACAGAACATACATAACTTGGAAAAAAATAGAGAAAATATCTAGGATCGAGTAATTATTAAAAAATCTAAGAAGTAAAGAAGATTTCCATATTCATAAAAGTGGGAATTTGTATGTAATATTCTGGAATATTTGTAAAAATGATAAGGTTATATCGTTTAGAAGAAATGAAGGTTATTTGTCACTGTATTTAACATACGTGTTGTTTCTAATTCTGCGGAAACTAATTGAAAACAAAAAATGAAAAAAGCAGCGCCATCGTGATAATCGATTCTTCTCGGAGGCAATACACGAAAATGTACCTTTTCTCACCATCACAGTCATCCTCATAGTTTTCCACTTATTCTTATTTATCATAATCATCTCATCATCTTGAATTTACCTAATAATAATCTTTACTACACATGCATTGCATGAGTTTCGTAATTAGAATCGCGGAAAATTCAATGATCACTATTAAATAGAATAGTTAAGAAGTAAATTGTACTTAACAATGCTACGGAATTTTACAGTTAGACGTTAATCGGGATAATGTTAAATCCAATTTCTATACTTTTTTGACTTAGATTATACTTTCATAATCATCAACAGAAATTTTTGTTTGCAATTTCTACACGAAACTACGAAAATAGAAATAGAGAAAACGATCTTTGCTTCCTAGAAATTTAATGTCTATCACCGTTTTGCTCTCTACACAAATACTGGGGACCTTACATAAGATCAACTGTAATACAATATCGAACGAATTATCTCGCAATTTCCTTCTAAATGTGCTTACAGTTGCAACAGTCACTTTTGCTTTCTACTAGGATTTGCTCTTCCTATTTTACATATTTCAATCCTTTTCAATTTGTTTCCGATATACAGGTTCAATATAACGTAAAACGACATTACAACTGAAAACCTTGTCAACTCCTTCCAACACTACATAATTTGGAAGTTCCAAGCGTCATAAACAATTTTTTTTAGAAAAGGTCTTAAAGGACAACTTAACTGTAATAACTTTGCGTGATCATGTACATCAATTCAGCTGTTAAATTATCATTTTTGCAAAGAATTACGGTCGATATGTATCGTCTAAATAAATAAGAAGGCACAAGATTCTTCTGAAAATTATATAGTATACCATTGTATAGTTGTATATAACGTGCGTATTGTCAGTGCTATCGTTATTGCAATAATAATATCTATATCAGCACTGCTTCCAATAATAATATTGTAACAGTAGTCGAGAAACTAGTGCATATCGATATCTGTGTTTGGATTGAATAAGACTAATATCTAGTCTCAAAAAAAATTTAAGTCTGAAAAATAGCAATATCATATCACTAATATCTAGATTTACTCCTGAAAGACAGTAATCACTAATGTTACCAATATTAATCGAATATTACAACATATTGAACCGAACTTTACATTTTAAGCCGTTATACATGTACAAAACTGTAACCGATTAATTAGTTTCTTAATAATTGAACATTCAGAGAAATCTATGTACATGTTGTATTTGGCGATAGAAACGCAAGAAATGTTGATAAGGAAATAATTATTTTCAAAATGATTCACTTTAAATTCTTCGTTATTTTACTATCAAAGGAATAATCGCTTGATGCACATATTCCTAATATACAGTGACATAGAGCGTTCTTAATTTGTCTAATTATTTTAACTACCGATCTTTACAGATACGAGATACTTATTTTATACAATAAGAGATCTACATATATCGTACCTGGTAAAAGATAAGAGTCTTATACACGTGGTGAGAGATTTTTATCAGGTAGTTTCAAAATAATAAGAGAATAATTACTCCATTCTAATCTTATCGGCAATTCGCTACTGGAAGAAACCGAAAACTTGCGTAAAAACTCTTGGAAAAATAGAAAAAGCGTCTCTGCACTGTCAATAATAACCGACCTCTTAACACAAGAGCTGTTAATTATACGCTCTGCTCGATGGCGTATCATCGCGTTATGCAATGAAGAAATGAAAATTAAAAATTTTTTTTAACAATACAGCGAAGACGAGCCGCGTAATGAATAACTCGACTAGACGGACAACAGAGAATTTTAGCAATTTATTGGGACCCGCCACCGCTCTCCACTTCTATTCGCGTGCAAAAACATTGTTCGAGAAGCACCGCGGAAGTCATTCGAGATAAATATCACGTTGCCGTAGCAAATAATTTGTCGCGAGCGTTTTGTATTCGAAAAATACCGGTCGACGTTCATCGCATGCAATTTTCGTCCACGAAAATTGCGATGCGCTCAACGTCTCGCATGTAACGGAAGTTCGTTCCCCGCAAACTCGTGGAAAAACGAGGAGATCAACGTAAAAGAGGCGTTAATGTTCCTTTATTGCACTATAAAGTTAATTTTCGCGTAGGAACACGGAAGCCGATCTTTTGTTACGGTAAGCAATATTGTAATGAAGGGTATATACACCTACGCATACACATATACAGCTTCCGGTGTTTTCTATATGGTTTTGGAATGGAAGCATAAATGGTGAAGAAACTAAACACTGATTCTTGGTAAATGAATTGATAAATTGAGTATGAAACATAACGTGCGTACGAATACATAAACTTCTTAGAATCCAAACTGATAGACTTCGACTCTTGTACATGTCTCGATTATTAGTCATAAATGTACAAATTATCGGTAGCAGTAGATTTTCTTACATAATCGAAACAGGTCTCGTAATGAAACAAAAAATGAAATTTAACAAGGAAATGTTATGTATAAACCACAAATTATCCGATTATCCTATTATAAAACCAGAGTCTATGACTATCAATGTGTTACTTGTCGATTCACGAATATTATTAGTTAATACGTTATTGCAAGAAAGTCCAGGACTCTCTTAATATACTTTTATTGCAAGGAAGAACTAATCACAATTAATTCGAAATTTTTATCAGTTAAAATTACCTTCTAATTCGACATCAGTTAGACGGGAATATATTATATGTTTTATATGAAATATATTATATGTAAACTTTACTTTTCCAGTAACGTTCTCAGCAATTTTAGTTTCTCAACTTTCACGAATTCATCACGCAAGTTTTAAGCTAATTTCTTTACAAAACTGCATTTCATTTCAGCATAAATTTTTTGCTAATATATCCACTTGTACTCGTTAGATCTTTCTTAGACGTCATTCAGTAATTGTGAAGAATCAATAAATAGCTTATAAGTGGCAATTACTTGTTAATGAACTGCCTCTTTCAATAAATTTAGTAACCAATAGTTACTAAATTTTCCAAGATGAATATGACGGATAAATATGAAATATGCAATACAATGCAATAAAATACAATATGTATATGTATTTATTTGTATATTTGCTTTAAAAAACAATTTAAATATGTAAAATAAATAACAGGTGATTAAAAACTTTCTAAAGGCGAAACAAAGCTCTATTGAGGTTCCGCTTGAGTTACAAATTTTCTAGAAAAATATGCATTTCCATACATATTTGCTGTTTACTAATAATGTTGCACTATGAGGAAGTTATCGTTGGAATTGAATCCAATAAGGAAGTTACGTGAGTCAAATATGATGAGGGGCGGATAAAAAGTGAATCAATTGCGTAGATAGAATATTAATTCTAAATAGAATGAATAAGAATTGATTGAGATGATATTTTAATTTCACAGACTAAAGCTTTATATCTCCAATTTAGAGATCACATATCTATATACAAGTATTTTATCAATTTTATTTCACTTGCTTCATTGATAGACCCTTATATACCAACTTTAAATGATTCGTTAACAAAATTTGTTTAGGTAACAAAATAAAGTAAATTTTACTTCTGAATTCCAGATTAAAGTACAAATTTGCATGAATTATAATTTTTCTCTACCGTACGTAACCAAATCCTGGTTATAATCTAATTATAATATGCATAAAGAAAAGAGCAAAATCAGAACTTGAATATAGTGTGTGTATACATGTATATATCTGTCGAACATATTACAAACATAATATTGTAAAGCAATCGGTGAAAGATAGATTATAAAACGGTGGCATGTTTAGAAATCAAAATGCACAAAGTGGCGGATTAGTAAAATAAACTTAGTAATAAATGTGAGTATTAAATCATCAAATGGTTTGCACAATATTTTAAAATACGTTTCAAACAGTAGACCCTGAACTATTTCCAAACATACCTGCAGCTGCTTCAACGATCTGTTTAATTAACAGCTTAACATATTCACGATAACATCGGATTTGTTTGCTTACTCTGAATTATACGCAAATATTGAACTTGGTAATAACTTCGAAGCGTGATTAAGTTCCTTCATTCCATCGAGTATTATGGTGTAACGAATTTGGAAATCAATTTTCGTTGTCCTTAACATAGCTTAGGGAATCGCATTAAAAAATGGCTAAGAGTATCGATACTTACCACGTTCAGTTCGATGAAAATGCGACGCATTCGAAAATATGTAATTTATATCGTGAAACGACATTTCTTATCTATAAAGTCGATAACTTCTTTCGCCTTAAAACTCACAATGACTTACGATATGTAACTGAATAGATAATTGTGAAGATTATCGTCGAATTGTATACCACTTTTATGTCATTCTCGCAATCAAACCTATCGAACACAATACATTATTTAGAAATACTGCATTTTCAACGTATCTTTATAATCGTTTTCCTTTTTTTAACAAAATTCCAAAAGCTAGTTTATATCCTTTTAAACTATATATCTAAATTATATACATAATCTATCTCATAAAATACGTAATTCTCTCTTTTCATCCCTCCCTCCCCTCCCTTTCTCTCCTATGAAATATTGATTTTTTGAACTTCCAAATATCACTTTGCTAATGAGACCTTTCGAATTCGAGCACACACTCACAAATTTAATAAGTTTCTTTTAAATATCTAGTTCACGTAAGATTAAAACGCAAATGCGTTTCAAATACATTTGCATTTAAAAACACAGCTAAATACATTAACGAAACCCAGTATCTTATAAGCATTTAACAATTCGCGGTTGAACTGTAATTTCGCAAACATATAGATAAAAATAAATGTGAGCTGACGAATCGTTTTGAATATATGAGCATAACAAATTATTATATATATATATATAAGTGACAAGAACGTTTTGTAAATAAACATATATCCCTTTATTTAAAATATATATATATCCCTTAATTTAAAATAGACGAAAAATATAGAAATACTTGATATATTGCTCGATCACTATTAATGACATTTTTCATTTTTTTCACCAGATTTCTTCAGATATATTTATTTATTTATATAAAAAATTCTTTAAAAAGTCTTTATGAAGACTTAAAGCAAGCAGAAATTATCTACATAAGTCTAGATAAATATCCAAAAGCAAAAAGAATTGCGATGCGTACAAGAAAGCGTGTAAATACTTTACAATAACTGGGCAAAATAATGAATTACTATGCATTATTTATGTATCCTTAAGCGGCTTGACGCGTCTTTACTTATATCGTTAGGCGTATAGACGATACAATGCGCCATGGAACACGCTATGTATGCATGGTAATTCGATGATGCAATTTTTTTCAAAATTACCAGCACGCAGAATTACGCATATACGCGCACGTTTATCTGTCTCGATCGCATAGCGTAACTCGAACTATAAAATTAATTTACATTTCATATATGCGTCGAGACAATGAACAGATAGTTCATCGATACTTGGAATCGAATCGTTTAATTAGCTTTAATTATATGTTTTCTCTTCCTTGACCGTTTTCCATTCGAATAGTTCTCTATTTTAGAAGAATTAGTTCCCTATTTAGCAAAAATCAACTGATTTAAAGCTCGATGAGGAATGAAAAATTACAATACTATACGACGACAGGATATACAACATTTATACATGCCTATATCCACACCACTTAGTCATAAATTGTAAACATGGCAAAAAGAAAAACGAATATTACTGATAAGCGTGTTATCACTTCTACTCAACTGACTTTGGTTTTCATTCGTATCTCTAATACGTACATTCGTAATTAGTTTTGTTCTAAACCGTACTGAAAATATTGGATCCTCCAATAAGCTGGAAAATATATAAATACGTACGTACGTGTTTTTTCATCTATGTACGTACTTGAATGAAAACGGAAGCCAGAAGAAACAAGTGAGTGTCGTAGAAGAACCATTATTCTCGTCATAGTGGAGGCGTTAGAAATTACGCAATTTCTGAGAGCAAGAAGTTATTACAACTGTTACAAGTGACTGCAAAATAGATAACTAATGTGATGTGGAATTATTTATTAATCGTTCTACGACAATGGTTTTGTGAATAACGTGCTTCTGATATGACAAGATAAGTCAAGGCTTATAGAGATCTTCAAAGATAACATCCTATGAAATTTGAATACAATAGAAAAAAATCCAAGGAAATAAGAAAAAAATAGAGGGAAAATATTGCAATTATGTTGGAAGAACACGATAAATCATATTTACCGATTTTCACGCGAAACAATCTTAACATCGAACGTATTATCGAACAATCGTATATGTATTGTGAAAATTTGTTTGTTACAAAATAATATCAAATTATTCTGTAACGTGTTTGTTCGTAAGATAACAGAAATGGGAATATCCCATCCGAAAAAATAATCTCTGATATTTCTAATATCGAAGTACTTCACTTTAATCATCTACTTACGTAAAAATTAAAACATTTTTCACACAAATAATATCAATCAAATAAATACAAAATGATAATGTAATTGGCTGATTGTAAAAAACAGAAAAATAGATAATGCAGCTAAAAGCAAAATTTACCATTAAATTTTCTAATTAGAATATTATTTAATCAATCAACAAAGTCCTTTAGTTGGAAGATTCTATAATCGCGAATTTCAAAATTAATGACAAATCATTCATTCCTCTAAAAACAAATATAACATTATTTATTTTATTAGAAATTAAACGACATGTTAAAATATAGGTTATTCATAAGTAAAGAAATCATTATGTCCCGATTAATAAGTTAATTTTTATATGCAATGAAATATATTAGGTCGAGCCTTAAATCCATTCATGATTTGTTGAAAGAACAACATCTCTTAATACTTCTTAATCAACATAACTAATTTATCTCATTTCGCTATAAATTTATGTTTATCATAAAAAAAAAATTCATAATATTTTTCGAAATGCAAACAGTAGTGGAAGACGAGTGAAGTTATTACCCAACCCAATAATGGTTTTCTTTAAACTCAAGCAAAAGCAGGTTTCAATATCTACAAGACAACAATGAGAATCATCAAATATTCTTTCAGATAAATAATGTACCCGTCAGACGAGCCATTGTCAGTTCAAAAGTTGGACGTGCTTTTAAGACAAAGTCTTGGTAACGATTTTCAAATAAAGCATGTTGAATGGAAGCCTCTAACCGCGCCAGGCGAAAACTTTGGAAGCATCATGCTGGCCATCATTGTCACCTTAACGCGGTCAAGCAACAAAACGGAGACTCTTCATCTAGTCGCGAAACTTCCACCCACTTCCGCCTATCTATTGGGCTTGTTTAACAGTCCAGTGACATTCAGGAAGGAGCTACAATTCTACAGCGTGATGGTGAAGGAATTCACAAACCTTCAAATAGAAAGTGGTGTCAACGAGAAGGACGCAAGAGATCTGGTACCAAAGTTCTTTGGGGGAAGACTAGGTTTGAAAAATCCAGAGCAATTTGACGAACAAGCTGCTATCATTTTGGAGAACCTGAAACTCAGTGGCTACGATACGGGCGACCGAATCTTTGGACTGGATAAGAAGCACACAGAATTTGCAATCGAATCTCTAGCCAAGTTACACGCTCTCGCTATTGCTTTAAAGACGAAGAAACCTCAGTTATATGAAAGAATAGCGGCAGAAGTATTTTTAGACGTTTCAAATGAAATCACAGAAAAGTGTGTTAAGGACATGTTTGGGAAAAGTAAATCGGATTTAGAGAACATGGAGGAAATTAGACCGTATATAGATCGAGTTAATAAGACCATAGAGTACGGTCTTGAGGCAAATAAAAATCTTAAGAAACCGGAAGAACTTTGGGCAACATTTGTTCACAGTGACTTTTGGGTGAACAATATGATGTTCCGACACGATGAAAAAGGAGAGCTAGTCGATATGAAGATCGTAGATTTTCAATTATCCACATATGATTACGGTATGAAAGATCTGATCTTCTTTCTCGTGTCGAGCGCAAACGAAGAGATTCTGGATAACAAACTGGACTATATGTTTGACTTCTATTATTCTTGTTTCATTAAAATGTTAAAGACGCTAAAAGTAGACACGGAGAAATTTTCCAAGCAGAAGTTCGACGAAATTTTGAATCGTTGTGGGCCTGTAAAATTCAATCAATGTATCATGATGGCTCAAGTGATTCAAGCACCTAAGAAAAGTATCTCTGAGTCAAAGAACGTGGAGGGTAGCAATGTTTTCATAGATATATCTGATAATCTAATATATAAACGAAAATTATTGCACATTGTGACTCTATTCGACAAAAGGGGATGGCTACTTAAATAATGTTGTTGCTATGTTTTATCTTGTTAAATAATTTTTTATGAATTGAATGGTATTTTTATACAGGATAAAAAGTACAAAATTTATTGTTGGTAATGAATGTTGATATATGATGTACTGTTAAAATGTATATGATAAATTGATTATATTATATAAAAGTGTATATAGAATTTTAAAGACGTTAGACTTTTACAATTTAAGAATTTAGTCTTAAGAAGACACCAAATATGTTCATAAGAGCTCTAATATTATTAAGCTTTAAAAATTAACTAGTTGTTCAAAAGTCAAATTCGAACGAAGTGTTTACTTTATGAAACTGATTCTGTAATATTATTGTAGATACCTGCATCATGTTATTTTGCACGTAGATATAGTTGTTTTTCAAAATAAAAAATCTATTTTATTACATGAAAATAATACCAATAAAATTTATTTTCTAATGAGGTCCCATGAATAATGAAACAATATTCTGAAGTTCATTATCGTTCGTTTCTTCTAATTTTCTAATTTATATCGTAATTATTATTGTATCATAATTCTGAGAAGTTTCTAAAGGTTTCTAAAGGTGAATCGAGCAGAATCTTATTTCGTTTCGCATCGATATGCTCCTGCGGAACCCGATATAATGACACATGTTTTATGTAACATGACATTGAAACACATCAATCGAAACTAATTTTCATTCTCTCGATTAATCGAGTTAACTATGTCGAAACAATAAATAGCCAATTACAGCGAATACCATCATTTCTCGTTAATTGCAACTGACATTTATGTGAACCATGTTTGTTAATAAAATAAAAAAATAAAATATAAACAACAAGCAATAATTCAGGATATATTCGTTGACAGCGCAAAAATAATAAAAACAGCAAGCAGTAACTGGAAATACATTCGTTTATAACTTAAAGAATAAACATTTTCCGTTTTGAATTCCGGGGAGTATGTTAACACGACAATGTTTATACAGATTATTTCGTTTACGTAAGATGTGCAGACTTTTATATTTTTCAAAATATCCTAAAATTGTTTGTACAGGTGACTCTAGAATTATTCTACGAAACAGGAGGAGAAAAGTACTCACTTCTAACAGATCCGCCACCGTGTCAGGTAGGTTGAACTCCCTCACAACACGTAGTCGCACTTGCCTATTAATTTCGTGTCGCGATGAGAGCGGCAAACTGATAGCCCTCTGACAACTGGGAGACTGCCTCAATTTCTGCTCTCGCTTCAACATAGCTGCCAAGGTCGCGGAATCTGGAACTTAAATAGAACACATAACAAATACCCATTCTCGTTTTGGAAGAGTGAATTTCTCCATATCTTGTCAAAACACAATAGAACTATCAAACATTGATAAGAAAATAGCGATCAAAATACCTGGAAACGCCGCAGCGAGAACATCCACCCCGGCTGTACCCATTGGTCTTGGTTTCTCATCAACCATGTACAAGGCATCGGGAATATCGGCCACATACCGTGGCCTTCGCAATCTCACTAAATCTGCTTCTTGGACCATTTGTTCCTCAACTAAAGACTGTAAAAAGATTTGTTTATCTTAGATTAGAATATATCAGCACAAACTAATTATATTGTATCTTGACAATTATTGAAAGATATATAATAATCTGTAACAGAAGAACTGATGATAAATGATCTGAATAAATCATTTCAATTTAATTTTAAGAGATATTTCTGTATATTGATTCGTGTTATAATGTAGAAATTTTCAAATTAACAATTTTGTTTACAATGCTCTATATGATAATTAATAAACATCGCTCTCAAAGTATCTGAATGAATTTATATGATAATATTAGTAAACAACGTTGTCATCGATATAAAATAATTTTCATCATAACTAATCTTGCAGAATATAAATAAGTTTGTTTTTATTTGATACATTTGTTTTAGCAATGAGATGAATTTTCTTATAATTTCTTATTAAAGAACATTTCTTTTTTAAATAAAAATTACGTTTACCTTTATTTCCTCGTAATAAGGCATGAACAGGCGTGGCCTTACAAAAAATCCATTTTTCTTCCCTCCCCTTATCCATGCATTCATTCGTAAATTCTCCCTCTCATCTCCTATCATATGACTGGGTGGAGTTGAAACTAATCCTCTTCTAATAGCCTAAACACATAAAAGTTTCATTGAGCATCATATAAAAATGGGTATCTATATCTGAGCGAGTTTAATGTTTCGTACTTGAGCCAGCGCTTCACTATTTGGGGGTAATATGTGATCCATTCTGACAAGTGGTAGAAGCTCACTAAGTATCTCCCGCAACTCTATATCGCTTAAATCTCTTTTCTTCAATCCCTTTCTTGTCACAGAGTGCACCGTATGACTGAGCAAATTTGGTTCCCGATCTTCCATACGACGCACCAATTCTTGTTCCCCCCACTTGAGTACCGCCTGCAGTATTTCAAGTTCGCTCGCTTGCAAGAAATGACTTTGCAAAACGTTCGCCAAATGTACGTGGTCCAATTGATGAAGAATAGAAGAAGAAGCGACTGGCTGGAATTCCTCTCTTAAATAATGCAAGGCTTGTCTATGTACCCATGCCGATCCGTGAGGTTGACTGCCCCACCTGTAAAAATATAATTGGAAATCGATAAGAACAATGAATTCTTGAAAGGTGCATTTCATTTAATAATGTTTCAAATTATGGGAAACTCACTTCAAAACAGTTGGGAGCGATTCCAATGTAAGGTATTCTAAAATAAGATCTTCACAACCCTGTGACAATATATCTAGTTCCAAAAATCTGCCGATTTGGTATAATTCCATCGCTTCTTCTAAGGGACTTGGTCGAACACGTCCAGTATGAGTAAGAGCCTGAACCTGAGAACAAACATATGAACAAGAATAATTTACAATCAAACGATAAATTACCTTTCTTGAAATTACTAATAGAACTTTCTTATTTAAATAATAAATAATAAATAAATACTTAAAAAGCAGCAATAAATATTCATATAGACGTAAGCTACATTTGGTCTTGGCTCAAAATATGGGAAATAATATAATTACCTCTCCAAGACTACCAGCGCTGTTCCCGCAACCATTACCTCTCATAATTAACGATAAATCAACTGTATCTAAATACACTGCATGTAACAATACTCTGGCATATCGTTTGGGTATTACACTCTCATCCAAAACTATTCTAGTGGGTATATGAAGCGCTCTTTCTGTGTGATCTTCCCCAGATCTAGTCCGTCTTTGTATTAAGTTTCTGAAGAACGGGGATCTCGCAGAAAGTATCGCTTTATGACATGGCAGTTCTAACTTTGGCCGGAATCCATATTCTGAACTTCCACTATCTGGTCTCTGGTAATCACTGTCCGATGTGAACACCAACGCAGCGTCCGCGTAATCACCGGTGTCCAGCAGGTATCTGAGATCGTGTTCCAGCGGATTCGGTGTGCCGAATTCTTCGCTCAGTCGTCGCAAGAAATTCGCCTCCAGAGTTGCATCGTGTGGACAAATATCACCAGTGTAGAGATATCGCAATAATGCTGAAAACATTTGTACTTCGAGATTCGGTGTTCTCAGCTCCAAACATATTCTAGCACCGTATCCTACGATTCAATAAAATTAAAATTAATTCTTTTAATTCAATCATCAAACGATTAACGCGTTCACTGCAGTACTGATATAGAGTATAAATTAAAACATACAGAGTTTGGAAATAATCTTGCATAATAATTCATATAAATCATATACGAAAGTTAAAAATGAAAAAACATAATAAGGCACATTTCCCATCTTTTATAAAAGAGCGATTTTAAAATACAATATGTTGATAACTAATTCCACATCAAAACTACCTTTCCATTTGATTTTAGGATTAAATGCAGTTTTGTTATCTTCTTGAACATTTAAAAAATTATAATTACTTTATATGTATATATATGCAGAATAATAACCAAGCTAAAGTAACATGATTAAACTAATATTAATCGTCTTTTACAAATCATCATGAACCATCTGTTTTCAAAATCTATCAAGTTGTCCTTTTCTTCTATTATTTCATATTTAAATAAATTCTTCTAGTTGGTAAACAACATAAAAATAAAAAGATCAAGAAAAATGATCTTATCAATGTAGTATCGTGAAATAACCGTGTAAAAGTCGATGACCTTGTAAGGAGTACGAACTACAGTGCAAAAGTGAAAGTTCTGACGAGCCAAAAGGGATGGGAAATCATCATAGGTCATCGAGCCAACGACATGTCCGCGGCCCTTTCAGAAAAAGGGATACCTTGGAAGGCGAACGTGACCATATTTGCTCGTGGACAACTGTAAAAACGTGCGTGTGGTGGGAGTACGGAAACCGTTAAAAAGGGACGCTTTAGTAGAAAAAGTTGTTATTATCATTGATTGACATGAGTTGATTAGTTGTATTGATTTAGTTACTCTAGTTGTAATACATTAATTTATTAAGAAATAGTTTTAGTTAAATAATTATAATTTTCTGTTTTATCATTTGTAAATACATATATAAAATAAAATCACTATAATTTCTGGGGGCTCGAGCTGAGATTGAACAAAACAGAAAACTATAATTATTTAGACAACAAAGCGTCCCTTTTAACGGTTTTCGTACTCCCACCACGCGTTTTTACAGTCTATGACCAAATATAGTCACGTTCGTGTTTCCAGGTACCCCCTTTTCCGAAAGGTGCATGGACTTGTCACTGAACCCGATGATCCATGAGGATTTCCTATCCCTTCTAGCCCATCAGCACTTTCACTTTTATCTGCACTATAGTTCGCACTTTTTACAAGTTCATCAAGTTTTGCATGATTATTTCATAATACTATATCATATTTTTCATATGTTATGTTCATATATAAAATCTCATGTTATAAAGATAGGATTTATATAAAAATGACTTACTAAGATATAGATAGTAAGTGATAGAAGGCTAACAAGCAGTGAACGTGTTAAACTACTCCAAAGAGAAGAAAAATTATATACCCGGGCATCCAGCCAGCAAATCCCTAAAGTAGGGACAACGGGCTGACAACAGGGCTCTGTGAACAGGGAAGCATGCTCCTCGGTAGACGAGATCCACATCAGAACAATGTTTATAGTCGTACAACATAGACAAATCCTGTTTGTATGTGGCAGCCGGTGGTCTAGCTAATTCGGCTTGAACATGGAGATCCTTTAATGCAGCCAACGCCTCGTACTCCTCCAAAAGCGCCGTTGCCTCTAAATGACTCCATGTTGAGACCAAATCTCGGATTATCCTACCATGGTCGCAGGCCTTTGAAGACCGACGTCTTCGAATGAACTTCTTCCGTAAAGTCGCGAATCCCGTCATTTTCTTCTTCTTTTCCCTGCAAATGGACATAGGATTTTTATCAATCCCGTAATCGTTAACCCGAGATCAAAGAGCTCATTAAAGCGCAGCTAAAGATACTCGCAGTTGTACGAATATCGTTAAAATAAGATCTCTATAGTGTACAGATCTAGCCGATGAAGAGAAACGGAGCGACTCAGATAACGAGATCCAATGTTAAATGTTTAAATACCTGATAGCAATGCCATGTTGATCAGGTGGATTACCAGAGGATGAAAGTCTAGCTGCTTGGACCGAATCTCCACCTACACTGGTAATGCTTGACGATGCAGAAGCACCCATTCTATGTATCATGTAGGAAGCATCTCCACGCCGTCTTTTCACGAACCAGCAATCCCTTTTATCGGAATTATCAACCTCCTTTGGTCGTCTACGTTGCAATACACACGGTGTCAAAATTCGGAATACATTCATTGCTCACCCAGACAACAGCCTGAAATCATTGTGCACCTTTTATACGATAAACACATCTCCTTAATTCCACTCGTGTTTATCACGCGTAATTACCACGCTCGAACTTCGAATATTGTTTTCCAAAATTGTTTATGAAAATTTTTTCGAAGGTCTCTCTTATCTTTTCGTAATTAATAGATATTTTAAACATAAATTTAATTGCAAATTAAATTTATAAATTAAATTTTGTCAGAATATTAACACGTTTCGTATCATAGGAAGATTAGTATTTTTTAAATACATTTTTTAATCATTTCTCAAAGAGTACCTGTTTCTAATAATTATTTTCATTTGACAAATAGAAATTCCTACTGAAGATATGTTCAAACATTTTGTTTTCCATTAATAATGGATAGACATTATGCGATATTAATAAATTTCATACCATATCAAATTTAATATTTTTTTCTAAAGTTTTAACGTTCTACAAATAAATCCTAAGAATGATCTTCTTCTTTAGATTCATTTCGTTTAAATATTTTAATCATTTACACGTGACACAAAACATGTTAAACATCCACATCAGCGCATAAAGATACTTTAATGATAAAAGACGAAAGACGAAAATATTATTTGCAAAAACTTCTTATTCGATGTTATTTTATTGAAAAGTTTACAATGTCTGCGCTGGACAAATGTTTTGTTAAAAAACTTCTTTCCGGTCTCGTTCTTATCTAAGTCCACGCAGACGGGTCACTTTAAACATTGACCAAATATGCGATCGTATATTTCGAGTGATGATGTAAAAAAGAAAATATAGTAACTCGGAAAAAAATAATTATCAGTTGCTAATTTATCTTAACACACACACACATATAGACATCGAATTTTTTTGCTTTCTTTTTTTTTCTTTAAATGTCTTTCTTCCTTTTTATTTGTTTTATTGTACACTGTATTCATTACCTGTGCATATTTGTTAAAATGTTGAAAACTAATGCATATCAAGGTCAATATTTCAAAGCAACGATGTAAAATGCATTCTCGTTTTCCGTGATACAATTAAAATTTTAACCATGCACAACGATCGATTCTATATATATACTACCTAAAAAATTCATTTCGTCGAATTTACTGCCTACAAAAAAAACTTGAATTATTTTAAACGTCTTCGGATGTATATCGTTCGAAGTGTTTTTTATTTATTCATTGCATTGCTCCAATTTTTTCGTTTACAAAAAGAGAAAAAGGAAGAAGAAAAAAGGAACATGTAAGCACGTGACGAAATGATTTACGTAAAAATAACGAAAGTTGCTGATCGCATCTTAAACTTTCACTTTCTTAGCCAACATACGATATTTACCTAGAAAGTGCACTGCATTGAATTCGGAAGCGCCTTTTAAATGGATACACTCAATGCTCGATACATTTTTCATCCATTTCCGACGAAATTATCGAGGCTTGAAATGAACAAATTTTTGGAAGTCATCAAATGCTGAATGACATATTAAAGTCATATAATAATCTTACAAGGATTATTCTTATCAAGCTGTTCTAGGAGGTAAAGATTTCTTTTTAAAACTCTCCAATTTGCCTCATCTATGCAGAAGCCTTGGAAATAAGCACTAATCTCTATTAAAAGTAACTGCTCGCAGGCAAGTGCAATGAAACAAATACTTTGAATTAGCTTAGTAGCATAATATTGATAACACTGATGTATTTGTGACCTCTTTGGACTAGTTTCTTTTATTATATAATGTCACAAGTGTACTAGTGCAGTTGCAATCTTTATTTGATTATTTTATGTGACAGATATGACTCGATGATGAAACTGGTTTTCTCAGATGCTATATAAAGCATCTAAATAAAGCTATATAATAATCATCAGTGTCTATTACATTTGAATGTAAAAAATATTCAAGTAATTCCAACTATTAATTATTATATATACGACTTTTTGCATATTCTGATATCTTTAATGATAAGAATGAAAATATTTATAATATAATGAATTAAATAAAAGGTCAAAGCTGAATGCATAAAAACTGCATTCATTAATTTACGCTAAAGATGAAATGCTAATATCAATGGTAATCCTAATCAACTTTGCCCTTTGAAACTTAAAATAAGCAATTGGAAGTACATGGAACAAACTTTAAATATAACCTTATTCCAACATTTATAAATATCTAAATGACCTTTAAAATTTAATCTACTTTACATACAAAAAATAAAATATGATGATATCAAAGAGAAAACTTCATTTCAAAACATTATTAAAGAAAGTGAGTATTAAAAATTTTACTACCAAAGTGCTATCAAAGCTTACAAAATATATAATTTTTAAAAAATGTGTTACTTTATCTTAATATATACTATATAATATTAAACAAAAATATAATTTCAAATATATTTTTTATTATTACATAATATTTATTATGTATTTAGCTGACTGTCATTTATATTCTCTTACTAGACACTTTTTTTGCAAACATATATCCAATATACAATTTTTTAACATATTCCTATACAAATTCAAAGTATAAGTAGAGCATTCATTTACAAATATCAAAATGGGTCAAAGTATTCCATCCCATATTTACATAGGCATAATTCTAAAGGAATATATAATACACAATCAAAAATTAGTTTAACACAAATGTATTTCTCAAATATACTTTTTTTACATTTAAATATACACATTTTTAATTTTAATATACATCAGTATAAAATATAACTAATTCATAAAAACACAGAGACAATTAAAACCAAATATAAATCAAGCAATAACTAATAAGTGTAAATAAATATTTAGATTTCTATATACGATAAAAATATATTGCTTGTACTACAAAATAAAAATAAAGCACTTATAATTGTACAATCAGACCCAATTGTACTAACACATTACATTAAACGAATATAACACAAAATCCACTAAAAACACCACTAATCCGACAAAGCAAGGGTGAAGAACACAACACAGAAAAAAATAAAAAGGCAGAACACCCAATAACTCCATTACAAAACAGTAAGCTAGAGAACTTCTACTGACAGTAACACATCAATAGGTCAATAGTAGTCAGCTGAGCTATGATTGCAATCGCGTTACGTGTAACAATGCGTATGACGTACGCTTAGCAAGTTCAGTCACCTCCGCGATTACGTGGGGAAAGAATAGAGAATAAAAAAAAAAAGAGAATAAGGAGCACATATCTAATAACGAACGTGCAGGTATACGTGGTAGACGATAATATCGAGATACAATAAGATCTTAAATAGAGATATAATCACAGAGTACGTCGGGAACGTCCAGGAAGCACGGAAGTGTTTCGTTACCTGGATATCTCGGATGCATGCGTTCCATCCATTACTTCCATTCTCGAGGGACTTCCTTGAATTCAAACTGGCACAAGTAATCATCACAAAGCGCGACGGCCATGTTTATGCTCGTCAACTTAGTCTGCATGTAAATAAAAGTTAATCGCGGCACGATATGTATCATCTGTACCTCGCATTTCTGTATTAACGAAATCTATGAGACAGGTTTACGAGAGACGAGCATTCAGACACGTTAAGTAAATAGAGCCATACAGACAACGACGTATTATTGGGAACACAGAAGACCGTCTGGTCGCACGAAAACAAACCTCGACGGCAGTCATTGCTAACTGTAATGAGCTCGACGATAGGCGAAACGAAAATAACACGGAACGTTAAAAATAATGTGTGAAATAGTATTGTTTACGTTCACGACGCTTTCACAGATATCATATCGTTTAAGGCATACACACAGAGAAGGAATTTTTCTGACACCGAAAGATTTATATTACATCTGATCATGCGCGAATACACAATTTCGCGATGAAGTACTTCATGTCCAAATTTTGGTGGATTGGAGCGACAAAGAGGTTAGGTTTACAGATCGTTAATGGCAGTGGCAATAAAATATATTTCTTTGATATCACCGAAGAATAACGCGGTTTGTTTTTGTTTAAACAAATTCCATGGAACGGTTGTTACGAACTGTTACCCTGCGTTTCCATGGAACTAATAGATTCTTCACCCTAAAGGTGGAGCCACAATGGACGCGTTCGCAGCGTCATCTCCAACAAATTTTCGATTGGAATTGAAACTAAATTTGTTTCAAGCGCAGAAGAATGAATCGTCGAGGCTGGTAACAGTCAGATCTCGATTGAATCGTGCACAGTCAGGTGTTGAAAAAAGCGGGAGGGAAAGTGAGAGGTTCGCATGCTGTGTTATTCAACTCTGACGTGGGTGTCAAACGCGATTTCGATTTCAGGAGTATACGTCCTGCGAAGGGAAAACTACTGTTTGTAAAATGCAGTAAGTCTTTTCAGCCGTTTCTCGTTGAATCATCATAAATGCGCGTCTAGTCAATTGATGTTTTCTTTATCATATAGATCATTTTCAATTTTGCAATACATTCCCGTTTCGACAATAAGATCTTTAAACTCCGTAAATATCGTATTTGGCAAGTACAATCGACCAACTGTGATCCATAAATACATCCTTGCTCGTGGGTCACAAACAACTTTGTTTGCATACAGTTTTGTTTTCGTTTTCGGTGAGTCAAGCGATATTGCATATGTATATGTACAGCTGTTATAGCGTAGTGTGGATCCATTGATTTGGCGCGCTCGAGTATTTTACAAGTTATTGTCATTCTAAATATGTTTCAAAGTCTCTTTCAGAGAAATTTGTATAAACATGAAATAACGTGAGGGCAAAAAAAGCTATTTACATGAAATATTTTTGTAATGCATATATATCATTTATGTAAGCGATAGAATTTTATTTCACAAATAAAATGAATAAATAAATAAATAACGTAATTTTTAATTTAACGCTTATTGCGAAAATGTATATTAATTAATATTGATTAATATTGCTCTGTATTACTCGATATTACGTAATTTGAAAATATTTTAGCAATGTAAAATTGTAAATTTCCAAACAGATAAATTTCATTTATTTTTTTCTGAATTAATTCCAATTAATTATTTGAAAGTCTTAAATATTAATTATTTTATTAGTTTAAATTTTTTAATGTTTTTGTATTAAGATTTTATTATACTGATGTTGCAAATTTATATTAAGCACACTTTTGTAAAGTATAAAATGAATTAATAATATATATAAACACTGCTTACTATAATATTGCACTTTATATACACTACATATAACTTAAGGTATTTGAATATGATGCAATATCATATGATGTAACTTATAATTTATGAATTGGTAATGAACTAGATTTCAGTCAAGATTGTTGGCCACAATAATAAAGGAATGTTATGATCATTAATAGTTCAAGCTTTCAAAATGATTTTATGTGCATGTAAAATAATTTATTGTTTTGTTTATTAAATATAATCATTAAATATAGTACATTGTTTTAAATATTGTTTTAAATATATTTTATGATGGTTATTGTTTCTTGTTTATAGATATGGAGTCATTCTTGGAATTGTTTGATCCAGATAATAACAAACACAGCCAGAAAGATACTTGGAATGATTCAGAGAATGAAGGAAATCGAATGTCAGACTGTGAAAATTCAAGTATTGATGATGATCAGGAGGAAAGACTACCACCAGAACCTGAACAGGGTAATGTTGAATATAAACTAAAGCTAATAAATCCATCTAGTCAACGGTTTGAACATCTTGTAACACAAATGAAATGGCGTCTCAGAGAAGGCCACGGGGAAGCTATTTATCAAATTGGTATGAAACCGTTTTATAAATTATAATTATCTAATCATATATGTTTAATGACTTTATTATTTATTATATCATTATTTAATTATTAGGTGTGGAAGATAATGGAAAATTAACAGGCTTATCAAGAGAAGACATGAAGGCATCATTAAAAACTCTAAATGATATGGCAGCTAGATTAGGTGCTACAACAAGTATACTACGCGAAAGACATGCCAATTCTAAAAATAAAGATATAACCACACGTCACAATAAAGAGGAAAGACAGATAGCAGAAGTTTTAATAAGAAAGTTAAGGAAAGGGGATAGAGAGGATCAAGATAGTATTATTGATTTGAGACTTGCAGTCACTGGTGCCCAGGATGCTGGAAAATCAACTCTCTTAGGTGAGAGGATTAGCAGAGGACATTTAAGGTAGAGAAATATACTTAGAGTTTACTCTGCTAAATTCGTTGTTCATCTAGTTTATAATAATTGAATTGAAATGTAAATTTTAATGTATCTGAAATGTATATAGGAGTATTAACCCAGGGTGAGCTAGATAATGGTAGAGGGAGAGCAAGGCTGAATATGTTGCGACACCTTCATGAGATAAAAACAGGTCGTACATCATCGATATCTCACGAAATTATAGGTTTTGATAGCAAAGGGCATGTTCTAAATTATGCGGAAATGGCAACTGCAGAAGAAATATGCGAGCACGCGACGAAAGTTGTTACATTTATAGATTTAGCCGGTCATCGTAAATATTTAAGGACTACGGTACTCGGTCTCACAGGTACGATAACTCGAGTTATCTTGGTAAATTGTAAATTTTATTAATGAGCGATTTATAACCCTATCTTTCAGGATATTCACCTCATCACGTGATGTTAGTTGTAGCACCGCCTATGAATGAAGCGTCACAAGAACACATGGCGTTATGTCTTACATTGGGACTTCCATTTTTTATAGTTGTAAACAAGATCGATCTTGGTTTTTATAGTATATCCGAAACAATAAATCAGTTAGAGAACGCCATTAATGCACAGGGATATTGTAAGCAATTAATAATGTATAATAACAGTCAAATGTCGTGGAATTATGAATCAGACATAATACCAGTTTTCAATGTGAGTTGCGTTACCGGGGAGGGTTTGGAAGATTTAACAAATTTTATTAAGAATTTATCACCATATAACGTGAATTCTGCAGATTCAGATCCTGAATCATGTCTGTTTCAAATTGACGAAACTTTCAGGTGTATATTTTTTTCTAAAAATATAATTAGAATTATATTTAGTAACCATATGAATTATGAAGTCAAGCTGTTTTCTTTTATTTCATATAGAGTAGCAGGTTTGAACGAACCTGTTTTGGGAGGATTGCTTGTGAGAGGAGCAATCGCTCCTGGAACTCGATTGTTGGTAGGCCCTTTACCAGATGGTGAATTCAGTCCAGTTAAAGTTGTTAGCTTACATCGAAACAAGACTCCATGCTGTTTAGTAAGAGCATCGCAGAGTGCTAGTCTAACATTAGCACCGCCAACAAATCGAAGCCCCCCTTTACCCCATCTAAGACCTGGAATGGTTTTAATATCACCATGGGACCAACCTCATGCTACACTTTTTTTCCAAGTATGTTCAACATAATGATATCTCACATAAAATACATATAAGATTTAAATAAATTACTTATTACGATTTTATGTGCATATTCTTAGGCAACTGTATTAATAGTGTACCACGCGACTGCAATATATTCTGGTTTTCAAACAACTGTGCATATAGGGAATGTAAGGCAGACGTGTATCATTAAAGGAATAATGGATGCAAAAGACAGAGGTTTACAAACGAACGATACGGCATCCGTGTTATTTAGGTTCGTCAATCATCCGGAATATTTGCACGTCGGTATGCGATTATTATTACGAGAGGGTCGTACTAAAGGAATCGGTAAAATAACACAGATATTTCCACTAATAGGTCAGCAGAACAGTATGCAGTAAGTAAATCAAGTAAAATTTTACGTGTAAAAAGTATTAAGGTATGCAATACATTTATGAAGATGATAAGAAAGTTACTGTAATATTAGATGTAATTATATCATGCGCCTGGCATAAGTATTTAAAAAATACCGATAATATTCGTTATAAAGCACACAGTGGTTTTGTTTGTTTTCAATTTTTTTCTTCTGTTTAGTACAATGAATGCATGTACGCGATTAAACCTGCTTTAGTTTAGTTTTCTATGCTCTTAAAATAGAGAAGTATTTTTATGTGAGAAAGACAAGGAACAGTTGGTCTTGATAATATAATTTCTGCCCTTTTTGTTTTAAAAAAATGTGTTGTTCAGTTACGAAAGAAGTAATATAGAATGAACATTGCCAGATAAAAATTATTGATTGATAGCGAAAAAAAAGAATACTTCTGCTTCAGGTGCATAAGAGAAAATAAGTTTAGTTGTAAGAGAGAAAAATCTTAGAATCATAAAATTTCATGGACCCTAAATAGTACCTTTGTTTCATTATAGTATTTATGAAGTCGCTGACGACTATGCTTATTTTGTGATATGAAATAAAAGGTCGTTTTATGTCATCCTTTTGTGTGTGACGTTGTAGTTTAAAAATTCCTTGTGAGAACAATCATTATAATAATGCAATGTTTCTCTATAAAATTTCATTTTGGCTATGAATCTATTTATTCTGCTAGTATTTAAGAAACGAAAGACTAAAAAAACGTTATAGTTGACAAACGCAGAATAAAAATTTTCGCAATAGACTACTATTGTGAAATGATAAGCATCGAGTGCTGTATCGTTTTTAATCCATAGAACTTTCAGAAAGAAAATTATATTATATACTTATCCATATATGTTATGTATATAGAAAGAAAAAATGTTTTCTGTCAAAGAATCAAAAAATGTTACTTAAGACGGTTGTATTTGCGCACGTGTCTAAATTGTAAATGGTCAAGTCTTCAAGATTATATGAGGTTACATATCATAACACATGTTAAAATGTTTTGTAATCATAAATCATTATGCAACCGTCCAAAAAAGATTTTGTTTTATTTACATTAAATCTCAAGTGTAATGCTGTATTATAAACTGTAAAGTATTTTGAATAAAGCAGAAAAATTTACATGTCTATTTGAAGTGAAATTAAAATATTGGAACCATATCTTTATATCTAAAAACATCCGTCTTTATTGTCCAAAAATAAGTAGATCAAACAAAGTGATAACTAATATATATATGGCTTTGACAATAGTAATGTCAAAACCCTTTTGATATCATTTTCGCTTCAATCAATTATTTCCACAATTGAAAAAAAGAAACGCAGACATTTATTCAATATGATTACATAAAATCTCTTAATAACTTAATCCTATGCTAACAATATAACATTTAATATAATGTCAAATCGCAGTCGGAGATAAAATAATATAATATTAAATTCTGAGAAAATACTGTTCCATTACATGTAGGAAATACAGATATAACATCTATAAATATAGTTTTCGATTCGATTATTTTCATAATTACGTGCATAACTCTAACCTACGAAGGCGGAGATTCAAGGAAAGAATCGTATAAATAAATAGCGCGTGAATATTTGTATCATAACTTCATTGTAGCTTGTTGCGTGCAAAGGAAAAAGCGTTTCCTTCGGTTAAACCGGTTTCTTTCATCGATCCTTCAAATGAAATTACTCATTCAAGGATGGTAATCACCCGCATGACGAGTACTATTCACGAAGAAATGAATTTATGTACGGTCGTTACTGCGAAGATAAGCTGTGATACATAATACCAATTGGAAGAAAGAATGTTAGTAATTGTTCAACGTGATTACTTTCTTCGATAGTTGTCTTCATCGTCATATTCTAAGGAAGACTTGTGTTTCAGATTAGGTAGTCGGATAATTTGGCGTTGGAACGTTTATCGTGCCCCAGAAGAGCACGAGCTTCGATGGGTCGTGTCTGATGAAGAAGATGAAGGGTCGATTCGCAATGAACTTCTTCTGACTTCCATCACGCTCCAATACAACGCTAGTCACGGCTGCGGCTTCGGTACCTTTTTCTGTGATATCCATTTCTACCTTTTGAAGAACATCTGTAGCGAAGAGATGTGGGTTAACCAGATTTGCGCTATTTCTAAGACTGTCCAGCCCGTATGATGGAAGATTCCGATGTCTCACAAAGTCCAGGAAGTTTTGATCAATTGGTCTGGTTTGCCTTCTATTTCTTTCTGTTTGTTCTTCGAAACGATACTTGTTTTCTTCGAGATTTACAATCTTTGCATTATCGTGATATTCTTTGGATCTGCCCTCCACTGTATACGAGCTCCTATCTTTCTTTCCTTTAACGTCACGAATATCACGAGTCTTTCTGAGGAAAAACCCATTCGCCCATTGTTCCACGTTGTAACCACGAATTTTGTCTTCGTACGTAAAGTAATTTCGTTTTACCACACGACCTGTTTGATCTTCGTTTCTCGATTCTGAGGAAGGATAAAAACGAGAGGGGAAGTATATCATGTCGTTGTGATTCTGTGGTTTCTTTTCATTACCATTCTGTGAAGTAGTTATAGTAGGAATTGATTTCGGCCGTGATTCTGATGGCCTCACGTTCGTCTGGTTTCTGTTATTCATATTGGTTACGACATTGGATTGAGATATAAGGCTCAAATCTGCTGTTACTGGATCGAATAAAGACTCGAGACCCAAAGCGGCAAGCGTAGGCCTTAAACTTAGGCTGGTGCTTAATTTCATTCGTGGAAAACCGATGACACATGTTTCGTTCTTTGCATTCTTAATTAAATTCTCGATTATGTCAACTGTTAGTTTATTCTTGAATTCTCGAAGAGCTTTTGCACCTGGAGTTGTTGGAAGCAGAACATACATCGAGAGCTGAAAAGAAATTATGGAATAATTTGATAAGATATGTATGTGTATGTAATAGAAATTTTTAAAGAATTGGGTGAATTTTAATTTTAGTTGCAGTAGAATGGAATAACTAATTTTGAATTGAAATAAAATAACATTATTTGAAAGCTTATATTTGTTGTGAATTTTTAAAATACTTACTTCGCGACCCTTGTATGGAAAACCAATGATCTTCGCGCCCAATTTCTTGTCTAAGTAGAACGGAAACGTGCCTCCATTGTACATCATGTTGACACTAACTGTCTCGTTTGGCTCAATGAAGAATGGTCTCCTATTTAAACAATCGAATTAATTATATAATACGCCATAATTGCAACTGATTATTAACCCATTAAGAGTCAAACAGTGAAATGATGTATAAAAGCTTACACTATTAAAATACTTAAATGAAATAACTTATATTCTTTTATTAATGTACAAAAAATGTAATAGAATAACAGGTACTTTACAGAAATCCATTACAACATGAATAGAACAAATATTTTTATAAAATCGAAGGAACTTAGTAAAAAAAGAAATAGAAACGAAAAGAAATATTACACAAATCCTTGGTTTCTTTTTAATAATTGTAATATTAAAAAAGAAAATTTAATAATGCAAGTTGATTGAAACAAATTTTTCTTATTAAACCCTTTGAGTGCTGAATACTCCCAGCAGAAACAATTCGTGTGGATGACACGCGCATAGCGGTTGCTATCTTTGGAAACGGAATACTTCTTTTGCTAATGTGGACTATGTTGGTTGAATATGCAAGGTGCAACTGAGTTATAATGTATATGTACACCTGTACACTTACAACGTCACCATGGCGGCGACAATGGAATTTTTAATTCCTCTTACAATGTCGCCACGGCGGCGACAACGGAGTGAAAAGGGATATTATTCATATTCATATACAGAAGATAAATGAACTTCCATATTTTTGTTTATGTCGTTGCTAAGAAATGCACATGTATCATCTCATACACTAGTAAAGAATCTCAAGCGCGGGAGAGGTCGAAAAAGTTGATAAACGCATATATGCGTCCTTAGTCCACACAAATAGCTTCTGCTAGACGCATATATTCGTTCATAGCGCTCAAAGAAAAGAGATTACAATGGTCTATGTTCTCTATATAAAACCTACATAAACTTCCTTCATAAAGGAAAATGATACCTTTTCGTAGCTCCATCCAAAAAGTATTGGTCCCATTCTCCATTAAAGTAGAGCGCTGATAAAAGAATCATCGCTGTTCCTGACCCCGGCACATGGTTTAGGATACTTGTAATTTTGCCTTTCGTCTTCTGCCGCACCCACATGTTTATCATCTCCTCTGCCCCTTTTCCATTTCTAACAAAATCCACGTTGAATATATCGGTTTGATAAATCTCTTTACTAAGTAACTTGAATTGCGGCAGTATTGGAAATCCATTCTAAAACACAACCATTAAAATTATAATCAATTACACGTTTTATTTCAAATGAAATCCAATTCCCTTTTCATTTTTCTAAAGTTTAATTCGCTCGTGAAAGGAAATTTTACCTGCACGTATGCCGCTGTGGCGAAGTTCAGTTGCGGTAGAAGTATCCCAGCAGATTCTTTACTTTGAAGTTGGGACAAAAGCACGCCAAACATCTGGTGAACAACCTCAGAATTTTGTGAGATATCAATCCCGGCCTCTAATCCAAGAACCTTGGACGCTTCATCGAAAGTCCTACCCGCAGAACCTGCAAGAACGATTGCCAATATCGCGGCAAGGCTAGTTGGCGAAAAAACTATGTTGTCCCGTTGTTCGATCAAGGATACGCCTCGGGTTCTATGGATCTCTCGTTCTACGTCCAGACCGAATTTCAGTACTCCATTAGCGATGATATTGTTCACCTGTAACGTAATTCCAAATACGTTATTATCCACTTTCAATAGTATATGTTCGTATATTCTATTGATGGAAAATCTTCTTAATTTTCTCAATAAATATCTTTTACGAAAGCTTCCGCTGATTTGAAAAAGAAACGTGCTTGTTTAATTGAAATAAACGTGAACTGTTCACGCGTCATCAGCGACAGCAAAGAAAAATGCGCAGTCAGAGTTAAACAACACTTGTAAACTTTTTCGATCCCAGTATGTGCTCTATTGTGTAACGCGCTGTAAGCTATAACGTTGTGGCGATTTACACAAATTCAAAAACACTTCAAGACCTTTATTCAACGCATAATTACATTTTACGCTGGTAAAATACGAAAAAAGTGAAGCCCCGCAAATTACCATCAAGGTATCATTAATCTATCCGTATGAAACTTTAAGATCACTGTTCAACTGTTAATGTTTATCGGACAACTTGCGTCACTGATGTTGCCTTTTATTTTCATCATGAATTTCTTAAGAGTATTTCATAATTTTATAAGTTACACACTTCTACTACTTTTCGTGACTCATGCGATAATGAATTGAACTGTAAACACCCAAAGCTTCTATCAAAACCTTTCACTGTATGCCTTTTTAATTCTCTTACATTATTTGACTTTTTTTAGATTGAATTCTATTTTTTTATCATTGGAAAATTTCTTAGCGCGTACACGATGCAAAACGAGAACGTACTTAATCTTTATACGTTAAGACGCTAAACAGAATTTTGTATATTTCCATCAATTAAACAATATTTCAAGCTCACAGCAGAAAAACGTGATAAGTACTTTTTGGGTGACTCTATGATATTTTGAAACTAATTTAGACTTAAAAAAGATTAATACATAGCGTGAATAATAGCCTAAAACGTACAGTGGCTACAAAAAGAATTGCCACGTATCCTTATTTTCCAAGAAGCATATATACATACATATAGTACATACAACTAGATATGTATCATTCATATGAATAAAGAAAAAATTACACTTAATCGGGTACGGTCTAAGTACTTACTTTAACAAGTATTTTTATGCTTACATGATTGCCCCAGTCTTGCAACGTGTTTTCGGTAGTAGTTGGATATGATACCTTTGTTCTTCGCGGTGCACCGAGTGCAAGTATTGGCGGTGAAGTTCGTGGTAATTGCGAACTTACTTGATAGGAATTGATTGTACTCTTTACAGAATCTTGTGACTGTACATTTTGAGGGACATTTGGAAAAATGGATGAAGGAACGGTCGTAGATGCGAGCAATTTATCGTCTGGATAGATTAGTTGACCAAAGCAAGTGGCCGTGAGACACAAGAATATAAGCGTAGTCTTCATTTCTGCAAAAAAAAAAAAAAAATAGATAATGGTAATTAGACATATTTTTGTGATATGTGCGTAATTATTTTTGCAGTTAAAATTGTAAGGTAAAGTATTAGAAACAGGTGCTTTGTAAAGGATTCGAATATTTTAATAATATCGAAATATGAAAATTGAAATTTGTTACGAACAAAATTGTTAAAGTTAGTCAATGGAAAATATTATACGTAAATGACTGAGTACTCTAGTATACGAATATCAGCAAAATACGATTACACATAAATGGCTGAACACATTAACATTCGAATGTTATTATTAAAATAATGTGAATGCCCATAAATATCTGCACTCTAGTTATAGTTTCAAAGCTTTTTCTTCGTAAATTACCCTCCAATATATATGAGAAGAGCCGTGATGTTTTGAAGAACCGGTTTTAGAATTTTACCGTTGTTAACCAGTCGAGTGCAGGTATAAATATAATATGCTTTGGTAGTCATTTTTTTCACGAATTGTAAATTCTGCAATCAGCGCCGAATAATTAGTACGATAAATGAAATGAAATAGAAATTTAAACTCCGAAAAACTCAACGAGGATAAAAACTTAATAGATGTCTTTATTTCGATTCTTCGCGTATTTTTCTCTGTGACCGCAGCAAATTAATCTCTTCAGAGATAAATTTAATTTTGGACCGAAGAATATACATATTTAAAATCCATTAAAAAAGAATTTAAAAAATACTGATTAGAGAAAAAGATTAGAGAGAGGATTGATTGGGGAAAAATATTGATAAAACAAGTCTTCGACGAAAAGTAGCTTCGAAAACATTCAAAACAGTAGCTTCTGGTTCATAAATATTCATTTTCTCTGTATATTTGTAAAACTCATCTGATATCTATGCGCTCTTTCCTTTTTCTTTTTCTCTTTCTCTTTCTCTTATACGTGAAATTGTAAGTATGTACAGTCAACGCAAACAACGTTTACGGAATCGCACAACTCTATTTGCATACTACACTTAACCCATGAAATTTTAAAAGTGAAATGCTTTTAAAAGTGAAATTCCTTCAACTTAAGAACGCAGGGCTTCTTCATTCTTTCTACATATTTGTTAGAAAAGGAAAAAGGATGCTAAAGGAGAAAAGAAGAAGCAAAGGGGTATTATTTTTAACAAACACATTCATTTATTACGAAAAGTAATAGCAAATGAAAAGGAAGTAGCTTAATCGTTGTTAATTAATTGTTTTGCTGTAATGATAAACTACAATTGATTTAAACGTTTCGTTATCATTTCACCAAGATACATATGGTCGTACCAATTTCCTATTTGCATATGTTATCGCGTTTTATTTGCGTATTCCATACTAACTATTTATATAAAAACTGTAAATAAATTAGATTGAAAATATGGACTATTAATTAGCGCTAGTTTATTAAAAGATATTGAAAAGTAGCTTCTAATTCACAGGTATTTTGTCCTAAAAACTATTTTACAAAAAAAACTCTTTTTTCACAAATTCATATAAAAAAATAAAATTTATCTTCATCAAAAATTCCTGTTAAAAGGATTTTTTTCCAAATATGGAATTCATCGAAATTCTATATCTCTTTCGTTAACGACACAATTATGCAGAAAGAAAACATATTTAAGAACCTATTTTAAGACAAACTCAGAAAAATTTAACTTACCAATTTATTAGAATATCAATATCAATATGATTCCCATCTTATCTACTACCAAATCGAAAAATTAACGAACAGGATGAAAATTTATTAATAATTTTCTTTACATGCGATATTTGCTCTACCCTAACATGTTCAACATCAATCATTAATTTTCAAGACGTAGCAATAATTACGATACAACAACATCACTATCCATTATCATCATTAAGCGACTAAGAAAGCAACGACGCTAATTTTGGTATTATTTAACATATACGTCGTTCCTCCACTGGCGAGAAAATAACAAAGATACTAATGTATTGTTACACGTACGTAGCGTTAGCTATCGATCTGTCTGCGGGTATTTCACGACACTATAAAATGCTTTTGCTCGCGTCATTGAAGATTAGAGTTGACAATATCGTGGTAGCGAGCATCCAGTGGGAAAACCCACATCAAACGTTATCCTTGGTCAACTGCGAGATGAACGATGATGCATGACCGAGACACATAAGTTCGATTGTACATTTTAAGTGAATGAAACGTGTACGAACATGCGTCGTAAAATTGTATCAACGGCCAGGTGCACTTTTACGGATCGATGAAGATTATTTCAGGCTTGTTTGAAAGAAACGTAAAAGGTAAATGTATTCAGCTGCTTATGAGATTTGATGTTGGATGAGATAGTTAAAAGACAATGTTAAGATGTTTTGTAATTGTAGGAAGAACGTGGTTTATCCGTTTAATTCGCTTTTTGAAGGAAGAAGAAATGTTTCGTAATGCACGATGACTTAGATCGTTTACAATTAAATATTAGAAGTAGTAAAATAGCCGAAAGAACTAAATTGCACTTTTATTGAAATTTTTGTGATTATACGATTACGTAATTGTAGTAAAAATTTAATAGATTTTGAGGAATTTGTGTTTTCGAAAATTTAAATAACCTTTTGTAAAATATATAAATAAAAGCTTGTTTTTCTTCTGGCAATATATATTTTATTAAAAAGCCAGAAGTTTTGTATTTCTGATATTTTCAGAATTTTCTTTCCAATTGAAACTATGCATGAAGATTCTATTTTCAGGAATACAATTTTCACCTGGTACAATTCTATATATCTGTAATATAATCTTCTGCAGTTTAAAGACAATAGAAACCCAAAAGAAAGGTAACGCAGGATTATACCACGTGCCTGACCTTTTAAGAATCTTCTTTCCAATCAAAATGCTTGTTGCGAATTCTACTTTCAGAATTGGAAAATTCCGTTCGTTATAACTCTTATATATAATTTCATACAAAATAAGGACAATGGAAGCCCAAAAGGAAACTGACTATCTAAATCCCCAGAATTTGTCAATTAATATAATCGAACAATAAGAGAAATATCGAAGAATCCACCTTAATCTCTAAAAATTTTCTTAACCTTCGGTACGAATTGTCTTCTTGGAAGCAGGTGTCTATCTCAAAATTGCATCAATGACTACCATTGTCTACCATTCCTTGAAAGTTCGATTTTCCAATTATCACGATACGCGATCTCTTTCTCTATTTTATTGCCATGTATAGTCACGACAAGCGCATCTTCAATAAACTAGTCATTCGAGTGTAGGAATTTCATGACTATCACGAACTCGACCCTCTATAATTATTCATCTTCGTTGAAGATCCGTGTCTGAAAGGATCATTGCTGATCACGGATAGCTTCGAAGAAGATTTAACAGGATTCAAGTGTAGGACAAGGAGGCATAGAGAGAGGACGAATATGAAGATGAAGAACTTAATATCATCGTAATTCATTAAGCGTCATAGTTTATATATCCTTGTATGAAGACCTTACCACCTTCTGATCCCGAAAGTAATACGCTCGACCATGATTCTTCAATTTTTAGTTACGCGTCGATATAATCGATAAGTTTTATGAGTAATAAAACATGAATTGTGAAACACAAAGAAAAAGAGAAAAAAAATGTTCAAGAGTGAGTTATACTTAAGAAGGTATTCAATCATTGAGAAGTCAAATTAGCTGTTTCTATGTGCATTCTGATAATTCTTTGATTTTAATATCATATCGTACGTTTTATTTATTACTCTGACTACTCAGAAACCTAAGCGATTAACTTTCGTGATGTTATTTAGTCTATCCTAAATGGCTCAATAAAATTGTAGAATAAAGTATACTGGCTAGAACTGTACCAAATTATGTCATCTAGTGTCCTATGACGGATCTGTACTACAAGATACAAAGAATAGTTATTAATAAAGGAGATAGATGATATAATGTATCTACTATTTGATGGTGAAGCTATGACGTGATTATTTGCCCTTTTCAGTGTGTATCAAATCGTATATCTTTCTTATTATCTATGATGTAAACTCACTTATGCAAGGTCTGTTGAATTTCAGGACTTTTAAATATTAACAACTGAAAAATAAAACCTTAGATACACTATACTATCCAGTTATAGAAAAACAAAGCTACAATAAACTACAATGAATGAAAAATGAATTTCTTTGTTAATAAAGATTCAGCTTTAACTCAATTAACATCTAGGAAAATGTAAACAGTGAATTTATAAACAGAAAAATTTTATATCAATATTAGAAGATAGTAGACAGAGGATTATAACTAGTAATGTGATGAAAATAAATAGATGTATATAACTATACATCTTAGTAAAAGTTAAGAATAATTCTGTCAAAAATTGTTCGTGCACACTTTCAATAACTGCAAAAATGTAAAGTTTAAAACTCGTTATTTCGAAAGGCACGATAGTTTTATTATTCACAGATACTATCTTTACGTCTTGCTTGACAATTTCCTAATCAATAATATGATTTAAACTAGAAGTTATATATTATAAATTCCTGTTTAACAATTTCATAATCTTTTATCGCATAGTATCATCAAATAATTTATACATCGTAAAATTTATTTTCAAAACTTTCTTATTTTCTTTCATCGTCAAACTTATTATTGCTAATCAAAGATATTTATTACCAATGGTAACCTGTAACTGATATGTAAAATTTCACCAATCATGATGGATGAATTGTGCAAGAGAACCTGAGGTTAATATATTACTTTATTGCTTTATAATTATTATACTTTGTTGCTATATTAATTAATCATTGTATCAAGTTAGTATGTTTATAATATTATATTATATAATATAATATTGCATTTTTATATTATTAATATATTGCTTTAGTGTGTAAATATTTTAGCCAAAGAAGAATGTGTCATACTTCTGTGAATCACTGTAACTGGAAATTGCTTTGGCGAGGACCGGATGATCATTATTCGACGTGGTGAAAAATAATCATTGTTTGAGAACAATAAACAGCAAAATTGTTCCAAATCATATACGTATATCGTTGTTCCGATCGTGATACCCTTTGAATTAGTTTCTGTTAAAAACGGAATCAAACGATCAAGCGACTGTGCGTTCAGCTACAGGATACTGTAATTGTTGGCGACACAATCACGTGGATATCTGCTCCTTCTGAAACTGGTTCCGCAAATAATATTTGGATTTTGCACATTCCCAGAAACTCCACGGAATTTGCCTCCATCTGTTAGAATTCGCATCGTCTGACCAAGCACGATGATTTATCATTACTACCATTATTTTTTTGTTTATTTGCTACTATCGCTCGTTTATCGTTACTTGTGGTTACTATCGCTAGTATTGTGCCTCTTTAAAACTGTTTCGCCGATTCGAGATTGCTTTTATTTGACACAAAACATAAATTATTAAATCATTGAGTGTAACTGTCCTTTTGGAGAAAAAAATTTGAATGGAAAAAGAATCCCAAATAAGTATTATTTCTTTCCTAAACGATGAAACGTATATCGTATTCGATGTAGAAAAAAAATTATTTGATGCATTAATTGCAATGATTTCTAAGTTGTCTTCTTTTTAATCAAAAAGTGTCTTTTAGAATTCATCCGAACTTTCCAGATAATCCCATGTGCCTTCAAAATTTATATTGCCATAAAAATTTTCCGAATAATCACGAAAGTACTCCAAACTTCCATAAAACTTCCATTATAATCATGTAATCATGAAAGAAGCATTTATAACTTACTTGAGTTATTATCCAATTCCTCTTTCTTAAAATTCGTTTAAACATTCAAAATACCTGCACATGTTACTTAAACTGTTCTATACCTAAACTATGTTTGTATTGCCAAGATACTCGAATATCCTTTCACGTGTAGCAGAACTTAATAATCCCAAATTTTCAAGTCTTCCATAATTATTATCATAGAAATGTTTTATTAGCACTTAATTCTACCTTCTTAAAATTCATCAAAATGTCCAATATAATCCCATTCTATCAAAAAGCTTCTACGAATGATACAACATTCCTTTGCAATGAATATCTTTGGAATCAAACATCATATCTTAAACAGAAAGGTATAAATATTCATGAATTTTTATTTACATGCGATAGCTTTCTCTTCAAAATTAACCTTTAGTAAGATCTTAACCTCTTTGCGATCTCATATGTACAGTGTCATCTATAGATGTTTGGGCATTCTCTTTGAAATTATATTACGAATATATGAAATATATTCCTACTTTTCTCAAATGAAACTTTTTAATTCAATCTCCCCTTTTAGTTTAGTTTCAATCGAATCGATATTTGAGACATTGATAAGAACAATGGTCAATATTTATTACTATAAATAAAAAAGTAATATATCAAAAATGAATGAAAACTGATAGTGCGAAAACACCTGAATTAGCTGATTAAATTTTGTATAGATTTTATGAATCATCGACTGTTGATTATAGATAGATATGAAATTTGAGTAATGGTAATATATTCCTTCTTTCAATTTAAATTTATCAAAGTATTTGATTCCAGATTCTAGATATAGCATAATGTAAAAAATAGAACAATAGAGAAATATTGCTCTATCAATGTTCCTCTATCTAGATTATAGATTTTTGTGCATTTACGAGAAACTTGAAGATGAAGACAATTAAAATACGTGAAATGTATAAAATATATTAGTCGTTCTAATATCCAATAGGTGAAACAAATCGTTGCTAAATTTTTACTTTCTTGTAGTTTGCGTTTACAAAATTACAAGCTAACATAAAGATTCGCAGTCTAAGCATAACTTTGAAAATATAACAAAAACCTCGATGTTTTGATAGAATTACGTCAGGTATCAGAATATGTGACACAAGCTCCGCATTCTGATCACTGAATCCCTCGACCTCCTTCAACTATCTCCCGTTAATACAGAACACTCTGATTCTTGTCCTCTTACATACCTTTTCAAATGTCTTCAGAGTATCTTCTTCCGAATGTCGCGTCTCTTTCTCTTGCAGTTTCCACTCGAACACCGTGCGCTCTTTTCACTGATAAATTAAATCGTCGAGGCCAATTTACTTGTCATAGTATCATGAAAGACAGCGAAACGATATAATGGATAAAGAATGGTGAAGAAAATGAAAATGTCACGTGTGTTTGATAAAAAGTCGAAGATCTTCTGCATGCGTGTCCTCGTCGACAGAATGAAACACAGTACTTGTCTTGTTGATAGATCGACAGCCACGAGACGACTGAGTTAGTACGGTCTCCGTTGTGCTTTATTGTATTTACCGGTTTCGTCTCTGCCACTTCCCCTTGCCGTACGCGATGCTTCCTACAGTTTGTATATGCGAAAGAGGGGATGTCACTGTACAATATCATTTCTAGGGATCGGATCGAACACCTCGGCGCTGGGGTCAGCCTATGAAAAACTAATATTGTCAAATATTGTTGACCCACGGATTTCCTAGATAAATGACTGTTTTACAACCAGAAATTTATATATATCACATTTTGAAAACAGCTTCCGTGATGAGACAAAGTCAACAGTGCTATATCTTTTTCTTGAAATCGGAGGCATTGATGGACATATGGTGTGCGATTGTAAATATTATACGAGTACATAGGAAATGCATTTTTTTACGCACTTATAGCATATAGCAATATGCACAAAACGTGCATTACATGGAAAAATGTATCGATTATCTAAAGTAGAGTGTGTTTTAACAAATAGGTGAAGGTAATCTTTGCTACGGTTTATTAATATAATAATTTATAATATTAATATTATTATAAGCATTATCTTAATATTATTTCTTTTTTGTGTATAGGACGAGAGTCAATGATTTTGTATGTTTCTTAAACTTAAAAGACCCACCGAATGCGATTGAAAATAAATCAGAGGGGAAATACATCTATGCTTTGATTCCATTTGTTTAGTTACATTTATACAAATGCTGAATTTGTATAAATATTCGCAATTTACTGATGACTTATGTAACAAAATAAAATAAATAGAGAACGTAGAATAAAATCTTTTCATTTAGACCTTGGTTTTCGAGAGAATCGATTTTGGTATCCTTGATAAAATTTTTCTTTGTGCTTTGTTGAATTTGTACTTTGTTGAATCTAATAATCTAATAATTTATAAAAGTCGCGTAGGCATTCTAAATATAGAAACAATGGTGTTACTGTACCGTATTGTATGCATATAATTACGTATGTAAGTGCACTATTGCATATGCAGCTAATTTTCAAAGTCTGTTTTTGCATAAGAAATCATCTGCCCGCTCCACAAACCTCCCAAAATCAATTTTCTTAAAACCTAGATAAGTTTTAGATGAAAAAAACTTTATTCTACATTTTTGGTGAAATGATTTCCTGTTTTTTCTATAAATTTCATCTCACTTACAAATGCATACATACTTTGCAGATTTTCAAAATCAATTTGAAAGACAAACTCCAATTTTTTTTAATTTCAATTCTGCATATTTTGGATCCACTTCTTATTATACAAGACTTGATCCGAGCAATGATTGGCTTATGACGATTCAAATTTTCTTTTGTTTATTGACTGTGGTAAATTCTTATTATTTCTTTCTTATTGTTTTCGGCAGGTCGTTCATTTTTTGAGTCAGCTCTTTTTCGTAGTCCTTAATGTATTGCATATGTATTGTATTTTCTATCGTTTATTTATTTTTGGATAAGCTAGCGTTTATACAAGACTTTACTTTGAGCCATATCTTGAGGCATTTAGGAGGCAGGAGCCTTAAATTTGGCGTAAGTCAATATTACATAAAGGTTATTTGAAATAATAAATGCTTATGATAATTGGATTGATTTGTTTGTTTCCCAAGAAATAAAGAATACCTAGATTAATTGCCAATTATTTAGCAAAAATTTATTCAACACACGCAAGCTTTTTTCTGAGAAAGTTCGTTACTGACATTTTACATTTTTCTGTAATGTTATACATATTGTCATTTATTTTATGCATATTATTTTTCTGTTATATATAGCCATGATATTTCGTGTTAGCGATGATAAGCTATAATCGTTCTGCGCAGTACATGGATTAAAAGAGATTAATTTTGTTCCGACAGAAAAACCCACAGAGGAACACTGTGAGGTCCTAGACGAAAAAGTTTATAGTAAGGTTGTACAGGTAGACATTCGAATAGAATATTCCAATAAAAACCAGAAACTGTTTTAAACAAGTTTTACAAAGCGTAATTTAAAAGGAGTATTACATTGACATGTGTAAACATCTATTTGTATGAGACAATATAGATTGCCGAATTTTCTGAACTGGAAATACCGGAACCTTTCGGAAAAACCTAATCCCTGGCGTCAGTTCAGGTATCGCCCTGTCCTTGACAAAAGAAGGTGCGCCAAGGGCATATAATAGAGTTGTCGTAACACTCAGGATGCTGTTAATTGAAAAATTAACATTTTCAAGGTATCAGCGTGCATTCAGAGCATGTGAGGCAAACCTTCTATAGTCGGAGAAAAACATTCATCAGACATTTTTCAACATTTCGATAGATATCATGCAATAGCAAAAACAAACGAACCAGTCAAACGCTTTATCACACATTCAAACTCCAGAACGTTATCTCCACTAAAACAACAACGACGAAATTTTTGTAGCCGCTTCATATTTCTTGGAAAAGTCACCACTTGTTATCGAATGTGTCTCTAAACTTCTTCGTGTTCCTATATTTTCTTTTATATTTAATATAAATACATATATGTTTATATTATATATATATATATATATATATATTTATATTATATATATTTATATTATATATATTTGGTAATACATATATATATATTTCTAAATAGAGAAATTGAATTATAAAGCCTCAATTTATTTATCTTTAATGGGTAATAATATTACACAATTTTTAATAATCTGCCGTCATATATCACTGGATTTCCCAACAAAAACGTGCGATAAAGGGGAAGCTATAAACGCCCATTGTATCTTATTATTTTAGTAACATAATTAATAAGAACATCACATAGCTTTTCATGTTTCGTAGAACATCAACTAATTTTGTTATTTAACTGTGTATTTAACTTCTCCATGTAACTGACGATAAGGGTCGAATTGTAAACATTTAAATTGTATTTCTAAATTATTACATAAATAAATCATTATATTAATGTTTTTCAGAATAACAATTAATTCGCAGTGAGGATTGAGTCGTAAATCCTTAAAATGAAATTCAATCGTATTATGTATATCTCGTTACAATATCTTAATTTTTTGTAATAATAACGCTACACACTTTTTAGTAATCTTTGACATATAAATTAATTTTATTAAGGAATTTTCCTAATGAATGATATTTGGCAAATTGTATAACTCAATTTGCTAAAAAATGAAGCCTTCGATCCAATTTTATTATTTTTGATTTTGATACACTGAATTTTCAAGTTACTTTTACATTAATAATCTGTCTCTCACCTCTGTATAAATAGACAATTTCGGAATAATAAATACGATTTGTTTGAATAGCTAATACATTTGAAAAAGCATAAGGTAATCGTAGATGTGGGTTTTCCCAAGGGTACATTTAAAGGAAGGGTTATTGCTGGAATCGTATTTATCATCCTTTTCAATAGTAGCAAATCATTTTCTCGAGAAATAAATACTTAAAGTGTAGAATCATGTCATTTTATATATACTCATAAATTTTTCTAATATCGATTCAGCAGTGAAAACAAGATATCACGGTTAAACAGTAATACACCCAATAGATATGGCCATACATGAATGAGCTATCTTCTTGGAGAAACTAATTCTGAGATTTTGATTAATACCATGTGCCAATGACGCATTTGAAAACAAAAGATCTGCCAGAATTTTATTCAATGACGTTTTTCAGTCGAAAAAATAACCGCGAGCCTGTGTTTCTCAAAGCGTTTGATTTCTTTTATAAATAGAATAATATTAATGTCGAATTGAAATATTATTATAAGAAAAGATGATATTTTATGAAAAAAAAAAAAAAAAAAAAAAATAAAGAAGGCTGCAAATAAGATCAAGTTTAATATTTGTTCCATTATTATCGATTTAAAAAAGGTAGTAAGGTCATAAAAGAGCAAATATTATTTCGTCAGCCCCTTTTTGTTTGCAGCAAATAAAAGATATACGATCACTAGAATTGCGTGACTGGTATTAATATCCATACACGAAGGTTATATTTTTAGATAATAAGGTATACATATATATATATTTCAATTATATTTAAAAAATAGTTCCATATTCCAGGTATTTTTCGTAATACGATATAAAGTATACCATTATATAAATTATATATAGTTTATACTACAAGTCTTAATATTATATTATAATTTAATTACAAATAACTATAATAAAATATTATATCATAAATTAAATTTATTTTAATTTATTGAACAGAGGTGTGGGTTGCAACTTTTTAAAATTAGAAAACTTCTAGAACTAAAAAAATGATCCTTATTTACCCCAGAAGTTCTACAGAGACAATATTTTCCGTCATTTGGTGTACTACTATCTCGGAATTTTCTTAAATTTAATTTAATCATTTTATCAAATTTGACTTTTAAAAAATCTATGATCTAATTAGATTGCCATCCGAAAATTCTTTCATTTCATTAGGATTCTCTTGCGTAATAATTTATCAACTAATACCAGTAATGACTAATATTAATAAAAGTGAATACCTAACAACATATTTGAAATAATCGCAGATGAACAATGTCATCGTTAATGAAATATTGAAATTCGCCGAGTCTGTAGTTCATTTTTTTTATCTAAAAAAATCTCTTAAATACGTACAAATCTGCAGTTTACTCATAATTTATCAATGTTCTCCTATAAGTACTACCAAAATTCATAGTAGTTGACAGTTTATCTTCAGAATTAAACGTGAATAAATCTCTTCTAGACAGGTAACTAATTACACGCGATCGGGAAATTCGAACAATCGATTATTACGAGGATCATTGGAACGGAATCACGGGACTTCTTTTATTTTCGATTATGCATACCTATCCCATTAGATAGCGTTACATGATTGTATCCACGCGCGTCGAATTCAGCCGCAACAATCGACAAAACAGATAAGGATCACGAAGTCCGCAGGAAAGATTCTGCTGATAATTAATCGCCATTCATATAAATAGAAAATCGATTAGCACCACTTTTGCCTCTGTAACTGTGTTAATATCTCTACTGTTAGTCACGCAAATGATTGTTTTCTTTTTCCTCGGGGCAGAGGCAGCATAGGGTGCGTTATTTGAGAATGACTTTTTATTCAAATTAAACCTCATTTAAATACTATTCGATTTTAATCCCTTGATTATTTGCCATTTATTCGTTCTTTCATTCGTTCTTCGAAACTTATTCATTTTTAACTTTTATATTATTGGTCGATATAGGAAGTTATATTAATACTTATAATGTATTATATAATATATTATACATTGATAATATTCACAATGATATACATAAAAACCTAAATTTAGATAAACGTCCGTAATCTAAAAATATAACTTCTTTCGAGCGCTGATCGGAAGTCGTGTCACGAAATTTCACAATGCGTGGGACTAATTTGGAAAGTGATGCAAATTATGTGAAATCGTATTTGACTTAGAAGGAACTTATGTACGTAATAAGATACGAATCGCGAAGTTCTTCGTTTCGATGGAAGCTGTACAGTTTCGAAGAAGAAATTTACATAGGAGGAAAAAAAAACATATGGAAAATGGTGCACTCTTGCGTATATTGTAAAATATTATACGATAACAGAGCGTTACACAACATAAAAGGAAAATCGTGTTTATACGAAAAAGGCAATCGACATATGCAAATATACGTACGTCAAGCAAGGATTGGATACAATTTCATTTGTGTTTAGTTTTAAAGAAGAGCTTGGGAATACCGAGCACAGTGGGAATGCACAGTGGTGATTAATCATGCTTCATAGTCGATGGGAACGATTCATTATTGAAGCAGATTTCCAATTATATCGACCAAGGTGGGATATTTTTAAAAGATTATTTTATTTTTATTCCGGATCACGCTAGTGAATTTCGATGATTTATTCATTAAACATAGGCGACTGGTCATAGAAGAATATCGTGGACAATATTTGAATTATTGAAATTTTTGTTGTAATCTTGACTATGTAACGATATTGAATATATCTGGTATATGTAAGTAAATAATATCGTATAGTATATCTATTATAATATTATATTATTTATTTAAATTAATATAAATGTTACGTATCATGTCTTGTTTTGATTTTTATAAACTTTCTTTGTATATTTATAATAATAATGTACATGTATTTTAGGTATCATGTAATATTTTTGATATAACTGAATAATTGTCAACATAATAGATAGAATTTTACCGGAAATTTAATATCACAGGGTACATATTAGATGCAGAATTCAAATGCCAAGAAAGGTTAGATCGCATCTAAAGTTTTGTTTGTAACATTTACTTGGTCAAAATTGCCTAGCTAAACTGATGAATCAAATCTGATTATACATGTAAGATATTTTGTGCATTATCTCTATGACATTTTAGATCAGATAATATGTATTCGGATGTATTATATAGTTATTGGAGAAGTATCAATATTTAAATGAACTGAGAAACCTCTTTGCTTCGGTTAAGGAATATAAATTAAGAAACGATCTTATATATATATTAGTAATTGCGCATTTTATTTTATATAAATAATGCTGTAAATATCATTCGAGTTAAAATGAAACTAACCAAATTTTATACACCAATGTTTTTCAAAGTAAGTGGTAAAACAAAGCTTTTAAAATGCTGTTTTCATTACAATACATACAAATTCTAAATATGATTAAAAGAAAGATACAGGAAAGAATATAATAAGAAAATTTTGAAGGTCAAACATTAACCTTTTTCTCTTTAATTATTATGCAAAAGATGCGTTTGGTGACCTCTCTTCTACTAATACATATGCACGAGAACCTGTTGTTTTATAATCTGCTTCGATAATATCCCTAACACTTACTTGCTCTACTTGTACTGAAGATGCAAATTTATACATATAAGTAAGAAAGCTACGTAGCAGCAACTAGTTTCATACATAGAGGTTAAAAATATATCTGAAGATACAGTACGCCAGTCATATAAAACATACGTTACTATGTTATCGTGTAAGTGGATGCGATATGAGAATGAAAAGAAAACGTTACATAGAGGCCCCTTCCATCATTGGCAAATAATGCCGCTCGTTGATCAGTGTTACACTTACATATTTACCTGTAAGGCACGTTCTCTTTTTATAACTATATCGCCTTTACACTCGTTCACGCACTCTATCTCTATATCTCTATGGTTTCACACATATGTATGTATAACAATAAAAGAATTTTTCTGTTTACAATGCTCCATTTTAATCTAAAAAATTCCTGTTTTATATATAATCCAATCTATTATGACTTTAATTATTAATTTAGTATCATCTCAATTTAATTCTTTTTTATGGACAAAAATAATATGGAATATAATGTTGAAATTCAATAATTGTACTACGATAAAAGATATATATATATATTATTACAATATGAATTACAATATGAATATCATCCATTGGTTATATTATCCTTTGAATAAAAAGGTCTTTTTTAATGCTTGCATGAAATTTTTAATTTATTATTACTAAATTTTAATACGATGGAAATCATTTGAGCGTTTTTAAGTCAGTTCAATTTTCACTTTACTTTACGTCGTTACTCTCATGAGTACATGCCTTTAAGTTCGGTAAATATATCACACTGGAATTTATTGATTTGTTCTGTCGTGTTACTATTGGACAACGTGTTAGCATCACGATTTTACAAAAGAATGAACCAATGAACGGACATCGTTTCTATGTGTGCGTGGAACTTGCATGACGAGAAACGGAAACATTGCCCAGTCGCCCGTTTCCGTCTTCCCAGTGCCTGTCAGCCATTACCGCTCTGCTCGCCGGGTCTTGCAGGGTAAGTTCGTCCGACTATTCTTAGCTTTTTTCATTCGAATACTTTTGTTATTCGGCATAAGATTATTACGAAATAAATATATTTGTTCATATTTTCGTCTTATTACTTTTCTTGTATAATTATTTTCTTTCGCAGGTATAACTGGTACAACTGACATAGTTCCCGAAAAATCGAAGATCGTTCTTACGGGACTGGTAGTGTGTCAGCAAATTCTTCCAAACTTTTGCCGAAATGTATAACAACAGTTATTCCAATCGTACCAGGTACGTTACGTTAAATTCTGCCTTTTAAACGTGCAATATGACAATACCATACGTTGTGAAATGTTGAAACTGGAGAAATTTTTTTTTTTTGCGACATGGTGTTCACCATTTTGTTCGTGGATATTCTCGACCGCAGCTTTTGCCGAATCGCTTAATTATGAGTCGAATTAACAATCTCGTATCTTATGAAAATTCATTATTCCGAAACATGGTAGAACTGAACTTGCGTACGTTAAAGATGTATTGTATTATTTTTTAATAAAATTAAATGCGACATAAAAAAATAAAATGGCGCTGTCATTATCTAATGGAAAGATACTGACAATCGTAAAATTAAAGAATAAAAATTATTTTTGAAATAATATGTATTACCTGATATCCTTGTATCAAGCCACCATCTTATTGATTTTTATATCAGACTGCTATCTTGTTACATATGCTTCATACAATGAAGCACATTAATATTGGCACACTTTTTAAAACAAAATAACATTTTAAGAATTGGACCAAACGAGTTGAATTTTTTTGGAGAAATTAGGATTAGTTTACTAGATAACGTGCCAAAAAGAATTTTGAAATAGTTGCAATTAGTAGAAATCGCGAAGAAACAAGTAAAGTTTGCTTTCTGCAAATTTTTTATGTGATTCTGTAATGAAAATTTAAACAGTACGTTTTGTAGATTCTTGTCAGTTATATACATATTGAATATTTCATTGAAATAAGTAATGTTGCTATGAGCTACAAACGGTTAAAGATCGCAATTTTTCACGACTTTCGTTTTATAACTGTAATAAATCTACATTCTTACACCTTTTGATGCCTATGGCTTATTTCTGTATTAATCGATTTTGATGAAATTTTTAGCATGCGTATAGCTGAAATAAATCTATAAAACATATATTTTAAATTTTCATTATAAACTCAGATAAAAAGATTGTAAAAAGCAGCCTTTACTATTTTTTTCGCGGTTTCGATCAGTTGAAACTTCTTCAAAATTTTTATACACTTCGTCTAATAAATTAATCCCTTTAACTTCCCAAAAATCTCAAATTATATAAAATCTCAGAAAGTTATTATGTTTTAAAGGGTTTTAATTGAGTTTAAGCCGATACTTACACTATCATATATAAGCCTTTAGACACCTCTAAATTATTAAAATTATGTGAAGTATGTTTCAAATGAAGCTCTTCAATCTAATTTTTACTTGTGATATTATCTCAGCTAGCCATATACAGTTAGTAAATATTGATAAGAACAACAGTTAATGTATTTAGTATAAATAAAAAAAACAATAATTGAAGGCGTAAGAAAGTTGTTTTTGTGGAAATACTTCAGTTAAGTGACTTAAGTGTATCTGTTCAATGCTGAGATGTTAAAATGATTGCAATATGTATTTCTAACCATGTTCTGAAAATTTTTATAGACTATATATAGTAACTTATTTGTTAGAGATAAATATGAAACTTGATTAATGAAAGTATTTTGTTTAGTGTCCTTTTTAATTTACTTTACTTTACCTTTTTTGTTAAGTTTAGTTTACTTTTGTAATTTAACGCAACATCTGATCTCAGCTGTAGCAAGATGTAACAATTAACAGCAGAAAAATATTCTTCCATAATAATCTTGAAAATGTAATGAAAATATCAGTATTTTGGTTGGGTTGCATCAAATGTCTAAATATTTCTGCACAGTAGTGTATGTTCATTGTACATTTCTGCACAGTAGTCTATATTCATTATATATTTCATGTTGAATATCATTTATTATTCCATATCAATGGTTTACGAACTCATTATGTAATGAATATACAACATATGTTAAAAGACTGTTAATATCACTTGAAAATAATTTAAAAAAAAATTAGTTACAGACCCAGGGGAAGTAGAGACTCTAGCAATCGTAATGGAGGAGGAACATATTGGAACAGCCAGCAACAACAAAAAGAGAAGTCACTTAAGAAGCAAGTCCAAAGAAGGACTCCTGGAGATTCATTGAAGAAGCCTATATGGGATCTGGCTAAATTACCAGTGATCACAAAGAATTTATATATTCCACATATCAATGTTTTAAAAAGATCAACCGATGAAGTTACCAAATATCACATTGGTAAAGAAATCACTGTAAAAGGAAACAATACTCCTTCTCCAATTCAAGCGTTCGAAGAAAGTAACTTCCCAGATTACGTGATGGAAGAGATTAGAAAGCAGGGCTTTGCTGAACCAACAGCAATTCAGGCACAGGGCTGGCCAATAGCACTTAGTGGACGCGACTTGGTTGGAATTGCTCAAACAGGATCTGGAAAAACTCTAGCTGTACGTATATTAAAATATTTCATTTATATATACAAATTTTTAAAATATTTCAATCTCAAAAGATAGTAATTATAATAATGTATTTCACATTTCACTGTTTATTAAGTACATAATAATTAGTATAGTATTTGTATTTGTGAGATTTATGAACTGAATATAACATTTAGTTATATAACATAAGTTAAAATAACTACAAAACTAATAGTTTTTCAATATAAGTAGATTAATAATTTTTTTTATAGAGAATCTTGAATATATTAAAAAATATTTGAATATAACCGTGAAAAGAAATTGTTTTTTAATATAATGTTTGTCCCTCCAAATCAAACAATTTATTCCTTTGATATTTTTGAGTATTGTAATGTTTCTGGTATTTTTTGATACATTAAAAGTAATGAATATATCGGCTTGTAACAAAGTTAGTGGGATATCCTGTAAATATATCAATTAAAATTTTTAAATAAATAAATCATTAAGGAAATAATATATAAGTATTAAAAAGAAAAGCATAGAACTTTATTTTGTTTAGGATTAAAATACACACTTTCTACAAGGTATTGAGGCAAAATGTTTTTAGTTAGATAAATGTTAAGAGAATTTTTGTTGTGGATATTTTTCAGTATATTTTACCAGCAACCGTACACATTAATAATCAACCACGTTTGAACCGGGGAGAGGGGCCGATCGTTTTAATACTTGCCCCAACAAGAGAGTTAGCTCAGCAAATTCAATCCGTTGCTAGGGACTTTGGTTCCTCCTCGTGCATTCGTAACACTTGCATTTTCGGTGGTTCCCCGAAAGGACCTCAAGCTCGCGATTTAGAGCGCGGCGTTGAGATATGTATCGCAACTCCCGGTAGACTGATCGATTTTCTCGAGAAGGGAACCACGAACTTGCGCAGATGCACATATCTTGTATTGGATGAGGCAGATAGAATGTTGGATATGGGATTCGAGCCGCAAATTCGAAAGATTATTGAACAAATTAGACCTGATAGACAGGTATTGATGTGGTCGGCGACATGGCCCAAAGAAGTGCAAGCTTTGGCTGAAGATTTCCTCTCAGATTACATTCAAATTAACATAGGTTCTCTGACGTTGGCTGCTAATCACAATATTCGTCAAATCATAGAGATTTGTCAAGAGCACGAGAAAGAAACTAAACTTTCAGGTCTATTGAGAGAAATTGGTAAAGACAGAGGAAGCAAGATGATTATTTTTGTTGAAACGAAAAAGAAGGTGGACGACATCACCAAAGCTATTAAACGAGAAGGTTGGCCAGCTATCTCTATTCATGGTGACAAATCACAACCTGAAAGAGATTACGTGTTATCCGAGTTCAGAAACGGAAAAACAATGATCCTTGTTGCTACCGATGTTGCTGCTCGTGGCTTGGATGTTGAAGACGTAAAGTATGTAATTAATTTCGATTATCCGAACAGTTCTGAGGATTATATTCACCGAATAGGGAGAACCGGACGTTGCCAAAGTGCAGGTACAGCATATGCTTACTTTACGCCTAATAACGCTAGACAAGCGAAGGAACTGATTTCTGTTCTGGAAGAAGCTGGTCAGACGATAAATCCTCAACTGGCAGATTTAGCAAACTCGATAAAACCTGCGTATGGTAAGGGCCGCCAACGTTGGAGTCATTCTCGCTCTAATAAGGATAGTAATTCAACTGGAAGTCCTCGAAACAATAGCAGTCCTATTTCAAACAATTGGCAGGCTCAACATGTTCAAAGTACTCAACATAATGGTAACAGTCAAGAAAGGACTGTTGTACGCCAACAAAATGCATACCAGACCAACCGCCAGAATACTTTCCAATCTAATTATCAGCAACACCAACAACAGTCACAGCAGCAACAACACCAACAGCATCAGCAGCAACAACATCAACGACAATCGAATACTTATACAAACAGCTGTCAAACTAGCAATAGTTACCAAGCTGGCTATCAGAATGCAAATATACCTAGATACCATGGAAGAACAGGTGGTTTCCAAAGTAATCGTTACCATAATCGTCAGAACGCATACAGCACTAATCAAACAGCTGGAGGACAAAGCGTGTATTCTATGCCACCTCCGTTCATGATGCCATCTGCTGGTGGACACACAGATTCAGGAATGCAGAGTCTTGTAAACAATAAGTTTTTCCAGACAAATCGTCCACCACCGAATACCGGGGCCTGCGCATACCAATCAATGGGATACAGCCAGTTCCAGGCTGTGCCGCCGTATACTTATCCTTATCCGCCTACACCGGTACAGCAGTGACGCATTTCAAGGTATAAATCGGTAAGAGTGCAGGCTAAGTAAAAAATTGGATTTTCCTGTTTATATTGGACCCACTAAATATTACTATTTGTGTAGATGGTTGGGTCTCTTTTGAATATATAAGTACCATAATCTTTCTTCTTTTCTTTGTCATTTATTATTTTCTTTTTTTTTTCTGGAATAGTGCCGGTTAAAACTTATAATGAGGAAATGAATTACTTGGGCTTATTTCAAAGAAAGAGAGAACGTAGATAAAGATAGTATAATCGAAGAATTTATTGTTCTTTATTCGTGAATATAAAAACTGAAGTAATACTGCGACACGTTCCAAAAATAAGGAAAAAGAAAAATTGAAAAAATTAATTATTGCAAATCGGTAATCAACGAGGCACATTCCAGTCGAGTTCTTTGAAGTAGTAGTAGTTATTTAGCAATGATACATTGATATAATTAATACTGGATGTAGAATATGACCAGCAAATATAGGCTTGTAGCTATGGTCATATCCTTAAGAAAAGTAATTAATCTTCTTGCGATAAAACTATGTAAACGTCATTTAATGCTTTCCCGAAATGCACGAAACGTATAGAAGGGGCGTGGGTTAACGTTTTCATATTTGATAATTTATTTATATTTTGCATATATATATATATACGTATGTACAGGCAACGCTCTTCAAAATGTAAGGCCTTTTGCATAAAAATTAAGCCGTACACCCGTTTTTACAAAGCACACGACAAATATAAAGAAACATCGTGTCCTCTGTTCTGTAATGAGACCGGGTGTTTTGTGTCTCTTTGATAATAGAGGGTGAAATGGTTAAATCTCATCAAAATTAAAGAACTTTGATGAACGATAAATCCCAGCATAATTATATAGCGTACAAAAGTGAGTACTTCGAGATCTATCCTGGACACCGGTGTCTTTGAAACAAATTCAAAGTGTAAAACCGGTAACGGGTAAGAGAAAGGAAAGCTTGGGCTTTAGGGGACAACTTAAATTAAGCATGTAGTCACAATGGCTGTGTACCTCGGCGCAAAGTTTGATACCTTATTTTTATAATATATATCGAAAGTAATTTGTTGTTAAACCAACGAATGATTATACGAAGATAAAAAAAATTAAGAGAAACATTGTTGTTTGATGTTTATGCAATTGGCCACTGAGTGGTCTTGTCCTTGCGCGACCGTGTACAATGTATAGGTGCACGCGCCAGGCTGGCCGCGAATCGAATAAAATTTAGTTGTACCTGTTTTTTAGTTCGTGCTCACTGAAATTATTGCTATTTTTTAGGGAATGATTCAAACTATCCGAGAGACATTTTTCTATCGTAACGTTCAAACTATAAAAAGTAATGCGCTGCCGTGAACGTATGTATATTGAACAAAGAAACGCGTGACGAAAGAGTTTTTAACTTATATATATGGTAACGATCCATGTGTTGTATATGTATATCGCTATGGCCATTACGAAGCGACCCACGAGAAAATTTCATGTGATATATGAAGGATGCGGGAAAAATGAAAATATAAATTCATGCCGTGATAGAAGGCACGAAACCGTTTATCGACAGCGCATAGCGAATTTTTTGCGGGCCTCCAGATTACTCTGTACACGTCACTACTCGAACAAACGAATAGCAAAGAAACTAAAAAAAGAGCCAACAGAGAAGAATGCAAGACTCGAAATATACACTCGAGCAAGGACTCGTTTGCGAACGACATTATTGTGATAATTATACGTAACGCTTTCGTGAAACGGTCTCACAGTTCGTTACTTAATTACGCACAGTAGAAAATGTTGTGAAGCAGTACGTGTGCACAATACCATTTTCCGGTTGATTCACAAAAAACCGCGCGTCACACGCATACTTCAAGCGGATTTTGCTCGATGAAAGAGATTGAAAAAAAAACTCTGTCGATTCGTTTCTAGGTTTCCACGTGGTAGTCTTTATATTCTTCTTTTGCTGAGCCGATAAATCGGATACATTTAAAATGTTGTTTGTGGTGGGGTCGCGAGCAGAAGTTAGGCATTCGCGGTATATTGTTTGTATTTGCCCTTTTGAACATTGTGAATGCTTACGCTCCTACTGTGTTGATCTGACTGCAACACATTGCGTTGTCAGAATGAATAGTGATATAAATAATAGGAAGCGTATGCTACGAGTATTAGACAATTCTGAATACTCATACATTGCGTACGCCCTCTATTAAGTCATCTATCGCTTTGAATTTTTCTTCGAATCTATCTTTTCGTCACAATTGATCCGAAAGATACTTAGATTTCTTTTTTTCAGAGATTATAGTTTCATCGTGAAGTTAGAATATATAGTGTACTCCAAATAGCAGACATTATCTTAGTGCAACTGTACATCTTGGAATTCCATTATATTGCAAGCAATGTATCTTTCATGCATTTACCAATTACTGAGGCTTTTAGATACACTTTGTGATCTGTGAGAATTTAATAGATGAATTGAAATTATGTTTTATTTATTAATATTTCTTTTTTTTTCTCAATCTAGGTTTTTAAACTTTCACTATCTCCCAAGTAACTCGAAGAAGGTAGTTGGGTTGTTGGAGAGCAGAAAGGCTGCTATAAGTTCAAGACATTTGTTCAACCAGATGAGAATTACCCTCTGTTCAAAACTGAACAGTAGTTTCCGTAACTCTGGTTTAAAACTTATCAGAATCTTACATTCTCTGAGGATAGCAATATTATAACATGGCTGTTCTCTATTCCAATAGTGTAGACTTCTAAATGTTTCAGAAAGCCTCAGAATTGTAACCCTTTCAGCTGTGCTGCATTTGTTTCCATAAATTAAGATGAGATGAAAGTGAGAATGAAAATCGATGATTGAATGAAATTCAAATATGCATATCTTTTCTACAACCTTTCTTAGAAATTTTTATGTTATACTTGGCTCGAAGTACAAACGAAGTGGACACAGGACAAACACCAAACATTAGGCAGCAAAGGGTTCATATCTTTTACATCTCAATTGACAGTAACGTAAGAAACTTTGCGTTTTTATGTTTCTTCCGAACAAAGCAAACGTTTTAGCGAAATGCAGCTTGCATTTTGAAAATTGATAGTGGGTGTACGCGTAGCTCTGTGATATGTAAGATGTAGCATATTTATAGATCTACCTATCGCGCATCACAATTAAAATAAGGAACGTATCTTATCAGTTTTATACATGGTATACAAATCATGTGATCCTAAATGACGTGTACTGCGAGAGCTCGCTGTCTACTTTAAGGGAAGAGGAACGAAAGTTGTTAGGAAAAAACGAAAGATCAGTATTCCTTTTATTCTTTTATTTTTTGCGTTTGCCGTGTGAATTCGTGTATTGTCAGGGTAAAGAACAGATAGAAAGGGATTGGAAGATTGGAAAACTTCTATTATTTCTGAGCGTTCTATTCATAAATATCTTAAGTCTTATTTTTTCGTTTCATTATGTAGTCCGACAATTTCATCTCCTACACGATTATATAAAAGTGTAAACATGATGTTCTTCGTGTTTCTTTTTTTCTCAATTATCGTGAAACTGTTTTTTTTTATTTTGTATGTCTGTTTGTTAAGATATAGTCTTCTAATACTTACGTGTTTGTTGCTAGCAAAGAAGTCCGTAATACTTCAGTACTGCTCAGCTATGAATATTTTTGTTAATTTTTCTTTTGTACTTGTTTTTTTATTGTTTACTTTAATGAACAATTATAAATCTTATGCTCACTTGTATTCGTACTAAGTCCAGTGTCACGGGGACTGTAAAAAAATGGATGCGTATTTTTCGCATGGTAGGGCATGCGGTATAATTTTACTTCTAGGGAGCAAAATCGAATCTTCGAATTACTACTTTCTTCCTACTAGTCGACGACAATTATTCATTCTTTCTTTTTTGTATTATAATTTCGTTTCGACGCGTTGTTAGGAAACGTCCATTGAATCGTACTTTTAACGTAACTTCTAACGAGATCCAGTCATCTTTAGTTAATACCGAGAGATTCCCCGAAAAGATCTTGCTCCTTTTATTGTTATAAACATGGAAGAGCATAAAAGGAACTTTCATAAAGTGTTCCATATTCTTGCAATATCGATGAACTCGAACGTCTCGGTCTAGGATATATTTCTAATAAACCGTATATATTTTTTTAATCAATCACCAACGATGATGATAAACGCCGAACGAAGGTGTGGGTAGGTGAGGGGTGGTTTTTCAAAAATATCTGTGACGCGCCTTTCGTCTGTTAATCAAAGACGAAAGGATTCGGAAACGACATATTCTCGTGGAATCTTCACGTTTGCATTAAGCACTCCGGTCCAGATTATGCTAGTTGATCGAACTTGCAATTTTTTTTATCTGTTCGCGTACTAATATATTGTTTTTTCCCCTCAACAAAAAGGAAAATAAAAAAAAAAAAGAATCAACGAAACAATAATTGGCACAATGTTCTCCACGCAAATACAAGCCGACGAATGAACGATTAATGTCGTCGAGTTTTCTGTGCCGTACAATCGTTGATACTAAACATAGCCTCGGGAACATGAGTACCTTTTTAATGATTAATGCTGAACGCTGTGATATCGCGTACATAAACATTTTTATTATTATAAACATAAATGTGCATATTATAATGTTAAACAAAAAAAAAATGAAGAAGAGTACTATTCTCCTTTATATGTGAAGACTGAATCTCGCCAACTTATACACAGGTTTAGCAGCCGCAGATACGTTCGTATACTATGTAGACTACAGATAGACTATTTGTACATTATTAATTATAACAATATGTTTTACGTCGGTAGTGCCGTATGGGGACGGTACTATTATGTTATAGTTCGATAACGGGTGCGTGTTCGTATTGTGCATTTTCTTTTCATATCGAGAATTAATTAATCTTCGGTGTTTCATGATGAGAAATTTGCCAGATATTTCGCGTTTACTTTTCGTAGGTGTTGGAATAGTTGCACGAATCTGGTTTCCTATTTTTCTTTCTTCTGTATTTTGCGATTTTCGTCTCTCGATTCGAATCGAAGAAAGGATTCGATCAAGAAAAGGAAAAAACAAGAAGAAAAATCGTTTATTTGGTTTCTAACGATTGCTTGCCACGTTTCGCTTCTTTTCGATTTATCAATTAGATCGTTCGTGAAATAAAAAGGGACATTACAACAACAACAATACAATCCGTTTCATGATAGTTCCTATATTGCATTCTTCTTTGTAACGTGAATGAATTGCAGCTTAAATTTTGCTAAGATGAGTCAAACAATTATTTTCCCACATTTTATCTGCGTATCGTTCTGTTTGGTTAGAGAAACAAAGCTAAACTTGCGAATATTTTATTGGTGTAGTCACATGTGTGCATTGCCAAGTCTGTAATTACTTCTGCGACTATGTCACGGTCGTTGCCGTAACATTACCATTACCTTTCATCATTTCTCGAGAAATGTACTACCTAAAAATTGATGATCGTTCGTTGACGACGATTCCATGTCATGGGTCAATCATATGCGCGAAAAATATTTTTCTTCCGCTATGTAAGTTCCAAAATAATTCTATCTCGAAATGGAGAAGCGAATACGATATTAAGATTAATTTTAGGAAAACTAAATTTATATCATTAGTCTCATTATTTATCTGTAATATTAATGTGTTTCTGTTTTGTTGATGTTGTGAAATATGCGTGAAAAACGATTAATTGTTTCTTATGAAAAGTGATACCGTTCACTATATAAACGGTAATATCGTTTGTTTGTTTCCTGTTTTTTTTTTTTCTTTAACTTTAATAGTAATAAATTTAGTTTCTTTTCTAATGTCGAACGTAGACTTGTTAGTGTATGCATGAGTGTCGAACACTGCACACTGCACGACAACAAAATTTACTGTGCAAGCTTTTACGAAACTGTGTGATGTAAATACAGTTTACGATCCAGATATTTATCATTTTTAAAAAATGCGTCTTTTAATGGTGGTACATATTTAAGCCTGGGCTATTTAAAACAACGGGAAAAAACACGGTACCTTCAATCGATCTTAATGTGTGCTGAGATCTTCGAATCAACAAATCTTATACATCTCGTCTAAACTACGATGATTCCATTAGAGAAATGTGTACTGAGATTTGTATCGATCAGTAAGTGAGTGCACAGAATAACATTAAAAATTTCTGTGATGGTGTACACTGTACGAATTGATTTCTTAATTTATTTATCATGTTCTAATGTTTTGTGAAGATTACAAAATATTTGTTAGATCTGCGTACACCTGTTTCCATAATTATTATGCTAGTGTTTTGTATATGTGTATTCAGCTTTTATAATTACTTGCTGAAAAACCAAGTAATTATAAAAGAAATTGTCTCTCTTTTTCATGTACATTTAACCCTTTTACTGAAAATCATTGAAATTACTAACATATTAAAAATTACCTGTTTCATTGAGAAAGTAATAGTTATTTATTGTGTTTTAATAACTCGTGACAATTTACTAACTAAAGATTTAGAATATTCAACAAACTAATTTATATATTAATAATACAATAATGTATACATATATATATATATATATATATATATATATATCTTACGTAACAAACATTAAAAATTCATTAGTATTTCATAGTAAAAGACTTCATAAATTAAATATATCAGGCAAAGGGTTAAATTTTTCAAATGATTTCGATTCCAATGTAAATGTAATTCATTGTTTTCTTTTGTGTGCAAATGTTCGTATTTTTCATGATTGTTCTCAGAGTAGTGAAACAAATACGAATCCGTCGTACTTCGTCTTTCTGAAAGCGCGTAATATTTCGTATTCAATATATTGCCAAACTTATTCTTGGAGTCGAAAATTGTTCAAATACGAGGATTCGAATATAGGTATAATTTGTGTGATATCACCGATGGTACTAAGCACTTATTTCTTCCAGCGAATCGTAAAAAACGAAAAATGATCCTCTCATAGGGACGTGAAGCGCATCGAGACGATATTAAGAAAAAAAAAACATTAAAGATGTTATAGGAATTAACGTGATCGTTGCGAGGAAACGCAGTTACAGCACGGTAGACTTCCTGTTGTTGTAATAGTTCATTTGTTGATGCGTTTGTTCTGAACGCCCATTAGGAAAAGAAAATGGTATTAAGAAAAGGAAAGAAAGAGCGAGTAGTTTGAAAAAATAAAATAAACGCTAAGAAAAATATAATATGCTAAATTACGAAGAGAAAACCCGAGAAACTTGATAATCTAGTAACGCGTAATTTTAGTCGTTTCTACGAGATCAGAAAAAGTTAAGAGAATTTCAGACCGTCAATGATGTCAGGAATGGCGAACATTTAAAGAAAACAAAAAAAAAGAACAAGTAGGTATTCTGTTATTACGGCTTCATTGATTCATCACGCCTTACAATATGAAAGAGCTCGGCCAACTTTCATCAAGTGTGTATACAAGATTGCGAACACTCTTAGATCCGAAACAAAAACAAGAAAATGAAAACCGCTCCTTGGTCGTCCTCGAATAAATTAAGATAAGAGGAAGTGTTTGCTCTAGAATTGTTCGAACTGCAGCACAGAAGACGGCATACAAACGTGATTGCATTCTTGTTGAATATAATGATATACGAAGGAGGCATGCAAGAATATATGTATATTTGCGTCAATTTTATGCGTAAAAAAGATACATTTATCAGTTCTTTATATAAATATAAATATATATAATATACTATATGTTTGTATATACAAAAATATACAGACATAGATTCTAAAAAGGAAAGAAGATATTCTATCAAAGCAATGCTGTCCATCAAAATTGGAGACACTACTTAATGCTTCTTTGTCTTTCGTGAAGGTTGTTACTAATGGACAAAGAAGCTAAATATTTGTAATAGAGGATAATTATTCTTGTTAATACATACTTGTTGTATATCTGCTTAGTGTAATAATATTAGAAATCTATATCATATGGTGTAACAGGAGACGAATAGGAGGAACGTGCTTTTTTAAGTTATTGTATCTTTATTTTGGACAGCATTGTTTTTAAGGATAAACGAATGCCATAGAATATTCTGGACGAATGAAAAAAAGTGATCACTTATCACGTTATTAACAGATTCACTGCTGCCTTATATTTCATAATTTTACTTCTGTACTGACTGTGTAAAAAGTACATTCAAAGGAACTATCACAGTGTACACTTGCCATGATGAACTTGGCAGTGAATGTGTTAAAGATGACAAGTAATCTAGTCGGAATTATTCTCTCGTTAATTGTGACTCTTGGTGGGTGCAAAGATACATTGAAACTAATATCTTTTTTATAATATAACAATATTGAAATATGATTCGAACATTGTTGTACGTAATACTTTATTGGAAAAATGTTTTCGATTATTCAGATATATTTATTTTTAGAATTCTGACGCAAAAAAAAGGAAGAGAAATGAAGATCTCTAGCGTTTTGTACCGAATAATGTCCACACTCGACACGAAAATGTTATTTTAAAACGATATTTTAAGAAAACGAAAGACCCAGTATTAGCAGTACAACTAGAGAAACAAAGTTGTACGAATACTTCGTTATCGTTTTGCTTCCTTTGTTTTATGTTGTCCTCCATTTTGGATCCATCGAGTGAACGCGGTAGAGATATTCGTCGTCTAATCGTATAAGCCGTTTTACTGCAGAATTACTAATTTTTACGACCAAAGAGAGGTAACATAAAAATTTTTCTCTTTTCTTTGTCCATGACACAACCGTTTACAGTGGAAAATAAATCAATAGTTATATGTAATGTGAATATTTTAATGCAATCATCAGTGAGTGTTAGGAAGAAACTAACATTTGTTAAAAAGTACCTTAGAATTAATTATTTTATGGATCGCTCCTGTTTAAATACAATTTATGGTTTCGCCTGTGTAGAAACAAGAAGAACAAAGAGCATACACAAATTATTTATATAAGGCAGCGTACAAGATGAACAATTTAAGGAAAATGTGGCATATATGATATTAAATAATATTTCTGTATTCAGATTCTCTTCTGTAGGTTTCATTAAAGTGCATTTCTTGTATGTTACACAGTATTATGATAGAATGTAAGAATAAATACTGCAATAATAAACTGTTTGTTTCTCTGTCAATTTACGAAACTTATTTTAATATCCCGATAGGTAATAGCCATATTTCGTTTGAAAGAATTATTGCAATTGTGAATTAAGTTAGAAATTTTCATTAATTCTTAGCTACGAAGTTTATATATTTTATTCTATCATCGAAGGCACGTGTCTATTAGATATTATAATAACGACAAGTTTTCCAATAATACATTTCAATTTCGACAAAACATGTGAATGTTATTACATAGGTTTGGGTTTTGATATATTAATTGATTCACACAGATTAGTTTTGTATGTTCTCTGTATTTCACCACCTTGTACAGCCATTACAACACACCGAATACTCAGATAAAAGAAACGTGGCGGATGAGGAAAAACAAAAAAAGAACCACAAGCACTTGCATCAATTCTGGTTGTAGAAAACTAGTGATCATACCAACATAACATTTATCTCAACACTCCCCTTTGATCATAGTTCTTACACATTCCATAGCTTTGGTAACATATTGAGTCTTAATTCTACTCAAACCTTTGGTAGGGATATCTGCAATATTCTCAGAACTTGGCACATAAACATAATCTAAAATACCCTTTGACACACAATTCTTAACATAGAAGTAACGAACTTGGACATGCTTAGAACTCTCAGCAATTACCTCATCCTTGAACCATGAAATAGCTCCAATATTGTCACAGAAATTTTTGCATGGATGGGAACAATATGACAATTGACTCAACTCCCTTAACAGTAAGGATATCCACACAGTCTCCCTTGCTGCCTCCTACATTGCTACAAATTCTGCTTCACAATTCAACTGAGATAAAATAGGTTGCTTCTTCAACAACCAAGATACTGCACCACCAGCAAGTATGAAAACATACCCATTTCTAGATTTTCTGTCTACTGAACAACCTGCAAAATCTGAATCACGAAACATTTTCAAAGGTTGTCCTGTCTTTTGGTATACCAGCTTTAAATCTTTGGTCTTTAGCAGGTACTTAAAAATATGCTTCACTGCCTTCCATTCAGACACAGTAGGATTTGCACACCTTTGATTTAGTTTACCTATTGCACAGACGACATCAGGACGGCTTATAGTAGCGGCATACATTGTATGCCCAACAGCTTGTTCATACAAGTTATTGTCAAAAGGTTTATCACACTCCTTAGCTAGTGGTGTTGACACTCCAGTCCCATGAGTAATATCAAACAAATCCAGCATTTGGCCTATCTGCACGTATTGGTCAAATACAACAGTAGTACTGTTTGGCTTGTTACAGTAGCACTGTTTACTCAAATGGACGGACAGAAATTAAGTATCAGTACCAAGCATCCTAACATTTATTTTTTCCTTAACACTAACTTTGAACATATAAATCATAGTCTTTGTTCGTTGACGGGGATGTTGGTCTCACGTTCCTTTTTTCTCCTTTGAAGTGAAATTGTTGTGATCGCCATTCGCCCGTGTTGTAAGAAAGTTCATCAAGTGCGTATAGGAGGGTATTCTTTTATTGGGTAAGATGCACTGCCATTCGCGAATGGTGGCCGCAGGTAACTTTGATATGAGTAATTTGACGATGACGACATTCGATGTGACAGGTTCGCCTAATTTTTCCAACGCTCGGAGATTCACTTTGATCGTTTCGAGACAGTCTTCTTTGGCTTCGAGTGTTTCCGTCGTTATTTGTGGATAGTGGTAGATCAAGTCCCAGTGGCGCATGCAGACTTGACGGTGGTAGTCAAATTTTTCTTTAAGCATGTCCATAGCGATAGAATAATTTATTTCTGTGATGTCTAACGATTGAATGCTTCTTGTGGCCTTTCCGGTCAAGGATGATTTAAGATAATGAAATTTTTGTACGGGGGTAAGTCGTTCGTTTTGATCTATAGTGGATGAAAAGGAGTCGTAAAATGCATGCCAGTTCTCGATAGTACCGTCGAAAGTAGGTAGATGAATTTCTGGTAATTTAATGGATGTCGGCCCGGCGACATTAGCTGAATCACAGCTCGGCGATTTCGGTGATGATGCTGGTTCATCATTCATGAGGGTGTGTATTCTTATTACCAGATCGTAATAGGTGTTTGTTATCTCGAGAACGCGCGCGTCCTCCTCGCCTAAATCTTCTAGTTCTTCTTGGAATCATCTGTATTGTTTCCACGTGTCTTCGAGTAGTGTCATATGGGCCGTTAAAGAGGCCTTCTTATTCGGTTGGTTGGATTGTTCATATTCATTGAGCCGTTTCGATAAGAGAGTAAATCGGCCGATTTGAAAGCCTCGTTTCCGATGCAAGGAGGTAATTTTATCCGTGTTCTCCATTGGCATGGCGGATTGTAGAGATAATATACTGAACGAGCTTACCTTGTGGTTGTGAGTTTGAAATTGTTGGACTGCTCTGAATTGATGATTGTCCAGCTGCGGCGGGAGGCTGCGTGATTGTGTTCCTCGACCAGTAGGTTATGCTTCTTGGAAGGTGACGCTCCTGACGTCACTGGCTTCGCTGTAGTGATAACGCTTTCGCGGCTCGGTTCATGTATTCACGTGGCACTGTGTAGTCACTGGTAAGTGCACTTTTCACTGACACGTGATCCGGCTCGAAGGACCATGTAAGTTCGAGCTATCGCGGGGAGACGCGGTCGTTAGAATACGCGTCAACGGGAATCGTAAATTCCCGTTACGATTAGGATAATCGACACCACGAATAGTTCGATCCCCGTATTTCGTTTAGGATAATAGGGGTGATTCAATTAGTATAACACTGGTCGTCACTTGGTTATAATAGTATATATTTCCAACAGTTAGTCTACACGAGTGAATAGATATACAATCAACAACCTTATCGCACGCACTTAATATCGATGTGTACAATAGAGAGCACGGATTTTACAATTGAGTTTAGTCTCTTAATGGACGTAGCACGCTATGATACTTAATAGAATACGCGAATGTTTGGCAATGTCGCGGGCTGATTTGAGTTATGCTCCGTTGGCGTTCTGTGTTCATACGGAAGAAAGTTCGGGGTGGGTATGTCCTTTTGTATGACGAACGCGGATTCGTTGTTCACACTTTTCGTTAAGAAAAGTGAGGGTAACGATCCGCGATGTCGATTGATGATACTTGAGGGACGAGTCAGAGGCCTCTTAGCATCGGGGTTTATAGTTGACTTTGTTCATGGGAAAACCTGATTGTTTTATTAGCTAGTCATTTGGATTTTCCCTAATGGGTGCTTGTCCGCTTTTTCCGTAACTTTCAATTGCACCTAATAAACTCAAGGACAGCTCTAAAACCAGATGTGCTTTGAAAATAATTTTAGGCTTAAGAAGTTCTTTAGGACAAAGAGATTGTCCGACGACGCCTGTTAATACAATACAGTAAAAGTGAAAGACTATATTGGGTCCTTAAGTTTATTGAGGGTCGAAATGCCGTTACGCAGGCCGCTGGCTGTCCGGTCGCAAAGGCTGGAGTGTAGATGCTTTAGGCGACGTAACACTCCATATAGTATACATCATTCTCTACTTTTGAGGTGAACATAACGTCGCCATCATCATGCGTTCTAACAGCCTTATCTTTTCCGCACACAGTAGTAACACCCTTCTTTGCTAATTGTCTGATTGAGATCAGATTTGCATCTATTTCAGGTACCCATAGAGCATCTGACAAAGAAAAGGTTCAACCCCCACAGGACTCAGCCACTTCCACAAAGATTGTTCCCTTCCCCTCCACTTCCAGACGCCCATTACCAATCCTGATATGTCCAGTCGTAGGTACGAAATCTACAAAGCGATACCTGTCTGGTGTCATATGGTTTGAAGCACATGAATTAAGATAACTAATCATCCCTCTTTTCAAACAGCCGATGGAGGATGAGGCCAATGATGAGATGAGTCCCTTGAATTTTGACTTGTCTTCCGTTCCCCTCTCCTTCTTGTTGTCTTCTTGTTTCTTCTTCTCCGTCTCCTTGGGTTTCTTTTCTTCTCTATCTCCTGTCTCCCCTGGACACTGGTGCGAAATGTGGCCCCATTTTCCACATCTGTAACACCTTTGATCATTTGTGTTCAACTCTTCGGCTTTGCGTCATCTTTGTTTCAGTATAGCCTGGATTTCCACTGCCTTTTAGATGCCGACGCACTGCCTTGCTCGGACGACTCCGCAGCCGCAGCCGCGTCGATTCTTCTTTATTCGAGTAGAAGATCGGCCTTCGCCGCCCTCAAGGTCAGATCCTCATCAATCTTCGTTATTCTGACATAGGTCGAATAATCTGGATCTGTCGCAAGTACAGCCAAAATAAAAGATGCCACAACATGATCTTCAAATTTAATACCGGCTTTAGACAACTTGTCACATAGAATTTGAATTTTTCCACAGTACGTGGAGATCTCCATGCTAGGAGTCCTCTTGATAGTGTCCAGTTCTCGCAGGCACATGGCAATGTCCATCGATGTGGATCTCCCATGGACCTCTTCCAGTGCTTTTCAGCACTCCTTCGCTGTTTTTAGACCGCTCATGTCCGTGAGGTACTCGGGGCGAATGTGTCTGAAAATGTATGCATGCGCCTTGTTATCCAGTTTGACGTATTCAGGTTTCGTCCTTTCCGCTGTCAATCCTAGATCCACCGCATCCCAGCAGTCCAGGAAAACCATAAAAGCTTCCGTCATCGTCTTTCAGTACTCGTAGTTGTCCTAGTTGAGGATCGGATTCATGTCCTTGTCTGTATCGGTTATGGCGTGGCCTTTTCACGGATATTCACAGAAACAAAACTCGACAAATAAATATCATCAACAGCACAGTTCACCGCCCTGGGCGCAAAACCTGTTATTACATAGGTTTGGGTTTTGATATATTGATTCACACAGATTAGTTTTGCATGTTCTGTGTTTCACCACCTTGTACAGCCATTACAACACAACGGATACTCAGATAAAAAACACATGGTGAAACGGGAAAAACAAAAAAAGAACCGCAAGCAGCTGCACCAACTCTGGATGTAGGAAAATAGTGATCATACCAACATGACATTTATTTCAACAATGAAGTGTTATGGTTTAGGGTAGCAGGTAAGTTTTGGGTACTTTTGGATTTCGGTCCGGTAACCCACTGGCAACGCCGATCGCTGTCTTTACTATTCTCAAATTCCGTTCGTACATTTATGAAACTTCTTCTTTTGCAATTAGTTGATCCAATTTAAATGCAATTTATGGTTTCGACGGAGTAGGGATAGGAAGGACAAAGAGCATACACGAATTATTTATAAAGAATTTAAGGAATATGGGCGTAAATGACATGAAATAGTATATCTGTATGCAGATTCTTTTATTTTCGTATTGCCATTATATTGTAAATGTCGTAGTAGAAACCCGGACGATAAATAAATAGCTTATTTCGTTTGAAAGAAGAATTGCAATTGGGAAATGAGTTAGAAAGTTTCAATAATTCTTAGAAACGGAATTTTTATGTATTATTCTATCATCGAAGGCACATGCCTGTTATTTAGATAATACAATAACTACAAATTTTGCAATAACACATTTCAATTTCAAGAAAACATGTGAGGCGTGGCATCATTGTGTACGGTGGCAAGTAGGTTTAGACGTCTTTTGATCTTTGAACTTGTACGCCATGTTGCCTATTCTCAAATTGCGATTATTTATATATCAAACTTGTTCTTTTGCAATTAATTGTTTAGAACTAATTCTTTTATGGATTGCTTCTGTTTAAATGCAAGTTATGGTTTCCTATATAATTATAAACTATAACTGAACTATAACAGAGTAGGGATAGGAAGGACAAAGAGCATACACGAATTATTTATAAAGAATTTAAGGAATATGGGCGTAAATGATATGAAATAGTATTTCTGTATGCAGATTCTCTTATTTTCGTATTGCCATTATATTGTAAATGTCGTAGTAGAAACCCGGACGATAAATAAATAGCTTATTTCGTTTGAAAGAAGAATTGCAATTGGGAAATGAGTTAGAAAGTTTCAATAATTCTTAGAAACGGAATTTTTATGTATTATTCTATCATCGAAGGCACATGCCTGTTATTTAGATAATACAATAACTACAAATTTTGCAATAACACATTTCAATTTCAAGAAAACATGTGAGGCGTGGCATCATTGTGTACGGTGGCAAGTAGGTTTAGACGTCTTTTGATCTTTGAACTTGTACGCCATGTTGCCTATTCTCAAATTGCGATTATTTATATATCAAACTTGTTCTTTTGCAATTAATTGTTTAGAACTAATTCTTTTATGGATTGCTTCTGTTTAAATGCAAGTTATGGTTTCCTATATAACTATAAACTATAACTGAACTATAACAGAGTAGGGATAGGAAGGACAAAGAGCATACACGAATTATTTATAAAGAATTTAAGGAATATGGGCGTAAATGATATGAAATAGTATTTCTGTATGCAGATTCTTTTATTTTCGTATTGCCATTATATTGTAAATGTCGTAGTAGAAACCCGGACGATAAATAAATAGCTTATTTCGTTTGAAAGAAGAATTGCAATTGGGAAATGAGTTAGAAAGTTTCAATAATTCTTAGAAACGGAATTTTTATGTATTATTCTATCATCGAAGGCACATGCCTGTTATTTAGATAATACAATAACTACAAATTTTGCAATAACACATTTCAATTTCAAGAAAACATGTGAGGCGTGGCATCATTGTGTACGGTGGCAAGTAGGTTTAGACGTCTTTTGATCTTTGAACTTGTACGCCATGTTGCCTATTCTCAAATTGCGATTATTTATATATCAAACTTGTTCTTTTGCAATTAATTGTTTAGAACTAATTCTTTTATGGATTGCTTCTGTTTAAATGCAAGTTATGGTTTCCTATATAACTATAAACTATAACTGAACTATAACAGAGTAGGGATAGGAAGGACAAAGAGCATACACGAATTATTTATAAAGAATTTAAGGAATATGGGCGTAAATGATATGAAATAGTATTTCTGTATGCAGATTCTCTTATTTTCGTATTGCCATTATATTGTAAATGTCGTAGTAGAAACCCGGACGATAAATAAATAGCTTATTTCGTTTGAAAGAAGAATTGCAATTGGGAAATGAGTTAGAAAGTTTCAATAATTCTTAGAAACGGAATTTTTATGTATTATTCTATCATCGAAGGCACATGCCTGTTATTTAGATAATATAATAACTACAAATTTTGCAATAACACATTTCAATTTCAAGAAAACATGTGAGGCGTGGCATCATTGTGTACGGTGGCAAGTAGGTTTAGACGTCTTTTGATCTTTGAACTTGTACGCCATGTTGCCTATTCTCAAATTGCGATTATTTATATATCAAACTTGTTCTTTTGCAATTAATTGTTTAGAACTAATTCTTTTATGGATTGCTTCTGTTTAAATGCAAGTTATGGTTTCCTATATAACTATAAACTATAACTGAACTATAACAGAGTAGGGATAGGAAGGACAAAGAGCATACACGAATTATTTATAAAGAATTTAAGGAATATGGGCGTAAATGATATGAAATAGTATTTCTGTATGCAGATTCTCTTATTTTCGTATTGCCATTATATTGTAAATGTCGTAGTAGAAACCCGGACGATAAATAAATAGCTTATTTCGTTTGAAAGAAGAATTGCAATTGGGAAATGAGTTAGAAAGTTTCAATAATTCTTAGAAACGGAATTTTTATGTATTATTCTATCATCGAAGGCACATGCCTGTTATTTAGATAATACAATAACTACAAATTTTGCAATAACACATTTCAATTTCAAGAAAACATGTGAGGCGTGGCATCATTGTGTACGGTGGCAAGTAGGTTTAGACGTCTTTTGATCTTTGAACTTGTACGCCATGTTGCCTATTCTCAAATTGTGATTATTTATATATCAAACTTGTTCTTTTGCAATTAATTGTTAATTAGAACTAATTCTTTTATGGCTTGCTTCTGTTTAAATGCAAGTTATGGTTTCCTATATAATTATAAACTATAACTGAACTATAACAGAGTAGGGATAGGAAGGACAAAGAGCATACACGAATTATTTATAAAGAATTTAAGGAATATGGGCGTAAATGATATGAAATAGTATTTCTGTATGCAGATTCTCTTATTTTCGTATTACCATTATATCGTAAATGTCGTAGTAGAAACCCGGACGATAAATAAATAGCTTACTTTGTTTGAAAGAAGAGTTGCAATTGGGAAATGAGTTAGAAAGTTTCAATAATTCTTAGCCACGAAATTTATATGTTTTATTCTATCATCGAAGGCACATGCCTGTTATTTAGATAATATAATAACTACAAGTTTTCCAGTAAGACATTAAAATTTCGGCGAAAGTTTTGGATCGTATGTGTCATTTTGTAGGTACGCTGGCGATAGATGGCGTCGACCGGATGTGGAGCTACGATCGCATTGGCGACACCGGTCGCCATCTTTACTATTCTCAAATTGCGTTCGTCAGACAATTAGTATAATTTACATATTATTATAAACTGTATTATAAATTATTATGAATTATTGTACGTTATATATATTGTTAATGTATATAAATTCTACATTTAGCGAATCGCGAATTCAAGCACTATTCTGCGCTATCAGGTTTATATAGATGGCGCGGCAGTAGTTGCTTAGGGTACGTTGGGGTGCGCTTCGGTCAGTCTGTCTTTGTGACTAGACGTGGAAGGTTGTTTTGTATGTAGTAATGAAAGTGCGGAGTGGTTTTTCAGTCTGATTCATGTATTTTGTATACATGTTTTAACACATTTCTTGGATATTACTTCATCACAGTGTATAAAGTGATCTTTTTATACTTGTGAACTGGTTAATCCTATCGTTAATACTGAATGTTACAAGATACTTGTACGTGAGTGTATTGTTATGCGATTGATGCATAAGCATAACCTCCAAGAACAGGAAAATTTTTTTTTAAATATTTACACGGCAAGAAGGATTGTAAGCCTTTGTTTCCTTATTTATGTCTATTAAAGTATTTTAATAGTAATACTTTAAATATTTAATTATTAACTGTTAGTATACAGTTAGTGAAATAAAAATAAAAATGAAGAGTAGTAAGTAATACCTTTAGCAATATTTATTTATCATTATATCTGAATAGTTTGTCATTCTATAACTGTGGAGCAATGCTTTATCATAATTATTTCATGTCATAAAAGATTTATATTAGTTATAACTTCTTATTATTTATTTTTATAAATCTAACTTAATTTGTATTAAATTCTACTTTTAATCTATCAAATATAGTAATATCATGGTATATTTTAATATTTCAGATTCAGATGAGAGTGATTATGAAAACGGAAGTTTCAAAAGTTACTCACAAGACAACGATGAAAGTGTTGAAACAAAAGAACCTTATTCATCATATTTTGTTTCTTCAAATGATAGCGATGGTAATGAAGATTATTATAATGAAAGTACTAGTGAGAAGGATAGTATAACCACATTCAAATCTCATAATGTTTACCAAGATTTCTCTTATGAACAAGATTCACCTGATGAAGGTTGCAGTAAAAATATGCAGAATCTTGGCTACATACAAGATTTATCAAATTGTAATGGAGAATTGGGAATTAGGACAAAAAGGAAGTCATATGAAGAAGATCCTTATCACCATAGTAAAGGACGAAAGATTCGTAGAAGTTCAAGTAAGTCTGACGAGGAGGATATTGATGAAAAGAGAGTTCACAATACAAAGAAAGAAGTAACAACACAAGAGTCAGAAAATGCTCTTGATAAGGGCAAAAGGATGATGCGAATGATGGGATATAAAGAAGGCTATGGTCTTGGAAAAAATAAACAAGGTCGCTTAGAGCCAGTTCAAGCACCTAAACAGCATGGTCGTAGAGGTCTTGGACATCATGTTCCTGGACTTGAAGCTTCAGGTCTTAAATGGAATCCTGCAGAGGAAGAAATAAAGTGTATAGAAGATATGGAATGGATAATAAATCCAAATCCTAATACACCTACATTAGAAGAAATGCAGCACTGGTTACATCAGGGACCTAAAAAGTTGACCATAGATGATGAAATTGATTTCTGTTGTGAAGATATAGTGAAAAATGTTATCAATGCAAAAACAGTATTTGATCATTTGGATGGCGTTGAAATGCGTCGAGCAAGAACACGTTGTAATCCTTATGAAACAATTCGTGGTGCATTTTTCTTAAATCGTGCTGCTGTTAAAATGGCAAATATAGATAGAGCATGTAATTTTATGTTTACTAAACCAGAAGGTTTGGGGGACAATGAGCTGCTATACTTTGCAGATGTTTGTGCTGGACCAGGTGGTTTTAGTGAATATGTTCTATGGCGAAAGAAATGGCGTGCTAAAGGATTTGGTCTTACTTTAAAGAATGAAAATGATTTCAAATTAGCAGATTTTTATGCGGGTCCTTGTGAAACATTTCATCCATATTATGGACCAAAAGAAAATGGTGATGTTTTTGACCCAGATAATCAAGAGGCATTTACAAATCTTATAATGCACCATACCCGTGGCAAAGGAGTACATTTTATGATGTCTGATGGAGGATTTTCTGTAGAGGGGCAAGAAAACATACAGGAAATTCTTTCAAAACAATTGTATCTTTGTCAATGTTTAATGGCATTGATGATTGTAAGAGAGGGTGGTCATTTTGTGACAAAATTATTTGACCTTTTTACACCCTTTAGTGCTGGTTTAGTTTACATAATGTATCGTTGCTTTGAAGAAGTTTGTATTTTTAAACCAAATTCTTCTAGACCAGCAAATTCAGAACGTTACTTAATATGTAAAACGAAACGGGCTGAGACACAAGATGTTATTGAATATTTAAAGTATGTTAATCGTCTGCTTTTAAAGGGTGGTGAAAATGATGATGTTTTACAGCTAGTATCATATAAGGAATTAAAAAAAGAAAAACAATTTGTTCAATATCTACGTGCTTCTAACGAAGATTTGGGCAGAAAACAAATAATAGGCCTGTGTAAAATTGCCGCATTTTGCGAGGACAACACCCTTGTTGAGACAAAACAAGCTGATATGCGCAAACAATGTTTAGAATATTGGAAACTTCCTGATGAAACTAGGACCATCCCAAGACAAATGAAGCCAAAAGATAAATTGAATACTCTTTTAAATGATACTTCATTCCTTACTATTAATCCAGCACAATTGATGGAATTTAACATTGAAAATGCGTTATTATCACCATATGACTGGTTTTGTATGCCATGTGGTACAAAGCCAAGGCCTGATGATGATAAGAAGAATGCTACATTTTATATGGGCATGGGAAGGAGTAACGTATATCGATATATAAAGAATTCTTGGGTTCTAGTCGATGACATTACCATAGAACTACCACCAAATACACTTGTATATGCAGAAGTTGTGTATGAAATGACTAAGGAATTTAGACATCAGCAAAAAGTACTTGCATTGCATATTATAGATGCATTCTACTTAGGAGGAGAGGACATCAGTAAAAAATATTTGAGGAGTAGGTAAGTAACTGAATCTTATTAAATTCAATAATAAATTTATAGTTTTTCAGTAATGAAATATTTTTTGAAGGAGTACTTTTATGTAATACTAATGTATGACTTTTTTTTTTAAAGGAATGAGGATATGAAGTTGTTCTGTGAAGCTTTGTGGAAACCAGCAGGAAATAATTATGCTCGAATACGTGCCAAAGAACTATTTCCAGTTGGTTCATATATATGCGAAAAGTTGCGAGTAACACAACGTAAAATGAAAAATAATTGCGATGCCTTAGTATACGAACTTCCAGAAGAGACTTTAGATGTTAATGGTTATAACGACAAATTGTATTTCATACCACACAGTGTAATATTTTTAAGAAGTACCGTAAATCCTTGGAATCGGTATGTTAGTAAAACACGTTCCATGACATATGTCTTTAATTGCAAAACAAACGAGAAGATATTCGACATTCATAGACCATGTTCAGCAGAAGCAAATTTCATTGAATCTTTCAAAAATCGCCTTATTTGGCATTGGCCTAATGATTCATCACTTACTATGGACAGATTTGCAAAATTTATTAAAGATAAGTGTCCTGTATATAATACAAGCTTAAAATATTAAAACTACAGAATGTACATATATTGAAACATGACTTGAGCCACATAGAAGTCAAACAGATTAATTCCGTTAAGTTGACTGTTATTTCAAATATGAAATACTTATAATATATTTTAGTATTTAGTATTATATTTCTATATAAATAGAGGTAATTTCAGAAAATATAATTAATCAGTTTGTCTTCTGGGCGGCTCAATTGCAATACTATTTGGTATGAAATATACTTTTACAAATGATATGCAGTATTGTATATAATGAATGAATGGTTATAGGAATGAATGATGACATTAAACTGTACTATATGATTGTATAATTTATTTTATAATTATGTTATACATATTTAGTCGATACAATTTGTTTTTAGTTAGAATGATCAGATACCTATTTGTGGCAGCTGCTCCCATAATAGGATAAGTTTCAATACCTAAGTCTACAATCCATTGCTTCCCAACTTCAATATTTGATTCAGGTTTTTTATAAAGAAATATATATCTTATGTGCTCAAGTATAGCTACATATGAACCATCTAAAACATATAATAAGTTGAAGTACTGTGTGTAAATAATTTGTATTTATAGTTTAATTAAATACTTTACCAGCAGGTGAAAGACAAAACTTTTTGTTACTTTTACTTGCTTCAACGTAACCAAAACCAGGAAAGGTGTAGTGATGCTTTATATTCCATTCCATATCATTTATTTGGTTAGTTATCCATAAGCAACCGTCGTTGTCGTGCCTTAAACATATTGCTTGTCCAGATTTTGTTTTGTACGTATACAAGACATGATTGTTTAGTCCAAGCATAGCTAAATGAGTATTTTCCTGTGTAATAAGGTCAATTCTTTGTAGAAGATTATCTTTTCTTTCAAGGTCACATTCTTCAAGTTGTTCAGCATTGAATCCCAAACAAGGTTGACCTTGTTTGTTATCTATTTGATCCGCACACAGATGTGCTAACCTAAACAAGAAATAAAAAGACATTAAAGTACAAATAATATAACAGAATTTTTATTATTATTTCAAGTAATGTACCTAAAATGGATTTCAGTAGCCAAAGTTTCATTAGGCAAACATTCTCCACCAATATCACCTTTAATTAGTTCATTCCACATCAAACCACTTTCATGTTTATACAGTTCAAGTTTAAATGTATCCTGTTCATATCTCCATGTTGTTAAATTTTCGTCTAATCTGTATTGGCATTGCCCTTCAATTAGTATGTTATTATTCACTGTTACCGATAATTCCAAAGGCGTTACATTTACTTTAACTTTATCATGATGATGTTTATCTATTGTAAGCCAAACTGTTATGGAATCCTCATCCTGAGACCAACAATATTTTGGGATCTTTAGTTCTCCAGTTTTTTCTATATCTTTCCTACTATTAGTAAATTGTTTTGTTTTTGGACATTCAAATGTTATATAATCTTGGCAAATAGAATGCAAGTATTTTCCGCATTCTTCTATATATACATATTCAACAGCACCATTTACTTTTAAAGCTTTTTTATCAGTTAGCTCAAAGTATTCAGCTTCACTTCCTACATTTCTCCAAATATACGTTAGCAGTAATAGTCTTGTAAATTTTTTTTCGCCTGTACTTCTAATATCACACATTACGACCATAACAGTGCTTATAGTATTCACATATTGTACATCTAATATAATTCCAGGCTCTGCATCATTTAGTATAAAAGATTTAATATGTTCCTGTGCATCTGTTACTAATAATGTTAAACAGTCTCCACCATCAGAGATTACAATAATATTGTTACTAGTAAATCCAATTGATGGATTATATAGAAAATTCTGTATCTTTTCGTTGAAGCTATGGATTGTATATACTTGTTGTAAATTGCCATCCTTTTTAAGATGCCACACAACCCAATCTTTATCTATAAACCAAACTGATGTATCATATGGATTTTTGAATAAATGGTTATGAAATGCAAACAATCGAGTTTCTAAAAGGGAATCACGATTGGTTGTTAACTCTAACCTAAGTATATCTGTAATTATAAGTAACAATGTATAAGTTAAGATGATAATGTATTCTACCAAAAACAATAAAATAGTAAAAATTAATAATGTATTTTGTTCATTAATCCTTACCTGTTTTCAAATTTATTTCACTGTCTATTGGTACTTCATCAGAACAAAATTGATATTTCTCAAATTTTAGATTTGTTAAATTTCTATCAGGACATAATTCAACAACTTTCGTCATTTTCCGCTGTTTTTTCTTCAAACGTTACTTAGAAATAAAGAAACGTAATTATCTTTAAAACCAAAATTTATAACCTTAATATGTAATTTGTCCCCGATAGTTTGGATAATATTTTTTAGTACACTTAATCGTACTTATTTCTTCTTCTACTTTATTTTACAATATTAATAATATACATACAGCATTGATTTTCTCTATTTCAATTAAGTTTCCGTACAACAACACATTGTCAGATTCAATCACTAATTGCTATACTAGCAATCGATATAACTTTATAATCGATATATGTACTTATAGAACGTGATAATATTGAAAATAGCAGTTCGTTATAAAATTTAAGAAAGCAAGAATGAAGTGAGATATAATATCAGACGAATCTTGAATAAAATTGTAGAAGTATTAGATACATACTAATTTTATATGTGTTTTACGTTATTTTGACAATAGTGAACAACGTTTTTAGTACAGTGAAATGAAGATAAGTTACATTTTTTCCTGATATTAAAGTGTATACATACATAAGTAAGTACTACAAAGGTGATGTTTGTAGGAAATATTACGTAAAAGTAAAAACATATCAGAAATAATTTTTATTGTTTCCTTTTTTTCAATAAACGCATCAACTTTTCACGGACTTCTTTAATCGATATCTATCAACATATACTATGAAAAAACAACGAAAATGTTACCTTGCTGGTGTCAACCTATATTAACGTCCAAACAGTAAGTATTACATATTTTTAAAATAAATTATAGATTCTTGCATTCGCGAACGTAGAAACTATCATGAAATGTTTAATGAACATCGTTATTGTATGTATGAACATTTAATCGTTATTGTATGTATGTATATCGTCACACATATGGATTCTTTTATTTCGTATTTGTTTTGAAATTAGTTATGCTCGCGTATACAATGCATATGGCGTGAAATAAAAAATTTTCGTATATATTCGGGAAGCATTAATCCAAAGACAATACTGACTCAACGGAATTTCTATTTCTTGATTGATATTCTCCAATACCAACATAGTTCAGTGGACATCCAAATATTCTCCGATTGTCCGGTAAATAGATTGGTTGTAGATTGAAAATGAAACGCCTTGCAGAATCTAGAAAGGTACACGTAAAGATTCTCAAAGTAAGTAATATATTAGGAATAAATATTAAACCTGTATAATTGTATAACAATCGACCAGAGCTTCCGAAAGAAGCTTACTTCTTGGGGGAAAATTATACTTTCTTATCTTCTTTAATTGTAGTATTACACGAATGTTGCTAGATTAAAATATATTTATCTTTTTGTTCATATAGCGTATATAACATCTTTTGGTTTTGTAATGATATATCAATTAGTTTATAAATTTATTAAAAATGACAAGTTAATATTATATTTATTTTTTTATACTTTTAAGTTTTAATTTTCTAAGGCAATAAACTGTAAAAAATACAGTTTATTTAGTTACGGAATATGGAAACAGGGACAATGTTTTTTTTTATTATATTGTTTATTAACACATTATAATTTTCTCGCAAGTAATTAAGCTAATACTGACCTGCAGAAAAATTTTTGACTGTCGTTCGTTGTCCAATACCATTTAGCGTGATGGCCTAAATAAGATTAAACTTGTTTTAAGTAATTTTCAACTTCGATATCTTAGATAGAAAAAATATTATTTCGATTTCATTCCAAGTAACAATGGAAGAACTTAAAACAGGATGAAAGTCGCTGTAGAAATTATGATAAAAATATTTCTTTTAATGCAACATGCACTCAAATGTACTGTATCGATCCTTCTCCCATTATACTTATGATTCATGCAATATTGATTGATGCATCTTTATAATTTTAAACTTTTAGATTACTTTCCTTCTAGTTAATTTTTAAATTTTCATATTATTTGTCGCTGAAAATTGGTAAATACGTAGTTTCATTCATGCAATTGAATATCTTTTTCAAATATTTTCTTAAAGTTCATTATTTATTAAAGTTCATCCTTACTTACTGTAGTTGTAATATTGTCTTTTTCAATTTTTATAAAAAAAGAGAAAATTATCGAGAAAAAGAAATTTACTTGTTGAGCACTGTAATATTTATTTCATTAATTCTTATAATATTCCTTTCTTTATGTATGCAGATTGTATCACGAAATACATTCTTGGCCCGCAACATAATTTATATGAAATTGAACATCATTATAATGTAATGATATTCTGTACTTAATATATAATTATAGAAAATTGGGTTAGTATACAAATCTCGTATAGGGATTTTTTGACTAAAGTACTGCTAGATACTTTTTTTACTATTCTCTTTGCTTTTTTCCTATTAGTTATTCTGCAGTCTAATGAATATTAGTGACTGTTATATGTACGTATATCTCAATAACAAAGATATTTCGATTCAAACATTGTTCCTGATGATAGGCGAACACATACGTTTTTGTTTCAATAAAAAAAGGAGTAATAAATTTTCATATGTTATGAGCTAATATAATAAAAATGCAATATACGCTGTTGTGCAAAAATTTCCAGATAGATTTTTCACTTTATATTCCAAAAGCTATACCTAAAAGAATTTTAACTAATACTGGGTATGATGGTATAACAAGTAAAAGATTATGACATAGTTATATAATATTAGTTAAAATCCTCCACAATACTGCTTGTGGAATAAAATGAAAGATATATTTGGAAATTTGTACACACCATTGTACACGAAGAGCAGAAAGGACAATTTTTCTTGCAGATAAGTCGCATTAAATCATGCAATATTAGGTATTCCTATGTCATGTAATTCGCATCAATATTTTAAATAAAACATACACACGATGCATAGAAAGATTCACTTTACATCAACTATTATACTATCGTAGTAGGTGAACGGAAATTACTATCTAAGGTGGATAGAATGAAGAAAGCAAACGAACGATCATAAGAACAAACGATGCAACAAGCTTTACGATAACACTGATACCTCTAGGCTTCGTACTGCGTTTTCGTGTCATCGTGTTCGGGATTGCTGTTTAATGAGTCAACACTCTCCTCAACACTTATCCTAGACGAATTTTCCGGCTGAAATTATTATACATATATTTTCGATTATGTTCATCCGCATTCGAAACTTTCGAATTATTCTCGATTTTTTTTTTGTTCGTGTTCCATATGACATGATGATCTAATTGATTGCCGAGAAAATGATGTTTATGTGCGTCTTAGCACTTTTATGGGTATTATGGTATAATTTTCTTTCATGTGTTTTGTGGGTTTACGAGGAGTGAGATGGCACAACGTTTTAGAATTGATTTCCTTAAGGATGTTTTATTCGTTGTTCGTATAACATAATCAATATTGCATATTTATATTTGTATTTATATGTATAAAAAAGAAAGGATAAGGGACGTACATACAAAGCCGACAGAGATAAATAACAAATGTATGATAGATGGATATGAATAACACTGGTGTGTCACATCGCAGCCAGATAATAATGAATATATCCAACAAAATTTGAACACATTTACTTTGTGGTGAAATCGAATCTGTCCTTAAACTACAAATTTTTCTTCATTTTGATATAATCGAGTAGCAGTTTAACCCACCAAGGACTATTTCAGGTTGATGCAACATTTCATTTGTATTTGCTTCGGTTAATTTACATTATTGAACTCTGTCTTTTTATCCCTTTTTGTTTAGAATCTATTTCAATACCATTTCTTCTTATATATAATAGTACGAAGATGAAAGAAATTCAAATATTGTAGTATTACAGTATGGTAAACTTTTCTTAAAACAGGTCTTCTTTTGATACAATAAGCAAATGTGCCTTTGAAAAGTATCTATTATTCCAATTTATACATTTTCTGTACGTTCTGTTTACAAAACGATATTTTTTACATGGATAAGTTAGTTTGTTTATGTTTCTCGATAATGTTGTATCCGTATCCACTACTTGGTCCTTAATGGGTTAACCAACTTATACGAATATCAAAGTAATAAAATCATGAAAATCATTTTTCAACACTTTTCTTTGTTTCTTAATTTAGCTTAGTTCCACGTTTAGTTTGAGATCTTTGAAAAATCGATTCTTGCGATATCGGACCGGATTCGTATTTCAAGGACAAAGACCTATCTGTTCAAGGAATAACTTCTTGATGTTTTTCTTACCGACTTGACAAAATCTTTATCGTCAGTATGTTCTCCTTTCAACTGATGTCTCTCCTCATCATCTGTATTCTGTTCTTTGGAATCGTCTCCTTTTTCTTCTTCTTCTTCCTCAGCCGCCTCCTCTTCTTCGCATTCTTCCAGTTCCGGCTCCTCCTGCAGATCTTCCATCGACTGGAAATCAACGATTCGATGCGTAGAAACCGAATTTATACTTAATTCTTGTACATTTTATCGTATTCTAATTCTTTTATAAATTTTGTTCCATCGTTCCACTCCTTGGAACGTATCGTAAAAAGTAGCATATGTTGTTGAGATATTTAATAACAAATGCTCGATCAGAATATGAAAATTTTCTGTTATCGTCTTCGTAGTAAAAATTAAAAGTTAAGAACATTTCGCAATATATAAACTAAAATTGATTTACTAAGAAGAAAACGTTAATTTCCAGAATAATTCTTTTGTAAAATATTTTTCACGTTACTAGAATTATATAACATTAAAGAAATATCGTGATCAGGTATTCGTTTATTTATTTCGATATGTTTTAAAGTATTTCAAAGCGAGCCTGCAAAGTAGATACAAATACGAATAAAACATTTGTTGCGCATCGATCATGAAATAGTATCAATTTGAATAAAAAAAAATTTTCCTTGATTGACATACTATTGAAAAATCCACTTGGCAAACTGCTTAGAACTTAACATACGTAATTTTTATAAAAAAAAGAAAAAATCTTTACGAATGGATTTGGTTTCGGAGGTTTAGTGATGATGCCTGTATTTACCCCTAGGAGCTCCTTCCTCTCTGGTTCTTCATCTGCTGTAACATATAATTTTAAATAATTTCGAATCTATTTCTACGATAATTTACATTCTAATAATTCTGATTTTCCTATTCTATTTCCTATCCTAATTCTATTTATCGTTATTGAAGACAATTGCTAATTCTCTTAGTAGTCCATCTATGTATAGTTCATCTTCTAATCTTTTCATTGAGCTATTACAATAGAGTTTCGGTTTTCCGAGTCCCGTTTAACCGATGTTCTGTATCGATGAAGAGTGAAAAAGTGTAAGTAGTCAGTAAATAGTAAGTATACGTACGATATTACGTTCAAAATTATTATTGTACTCTATTTTTTTTATTTAGGATGTTTCACAATTATGTTCTTCACACCTTTCAACCAATCAAAATCCTTTCTGTTATTATCAAAGTTGATTAACATTGAAATCCTCGAAAATCATAAAATTCTATATTTAATTTTCTATATTTTTATTGTAAATAAATATATAAAATAAATAATCAAAAAAAAATTTTGAACATTTTACATATTTCATATATGTATTCTATTCACTTTTGCACCTTAAAATACAAATTTGCAGCTTATTTATTACGATCTTAAACTTACCTTTAATATGAACCCTTTTATCGTTAATTAAGTCTTTCGACTCCGCGTTGGCCAGCGGTTTATACTCTTTCGCCGCGGACTTATGCGTGCCATTTGGTCTTTTCTCATCTTCTGTCACGTTCTTGAAGCCTACCGTTTTCACGGCACCAGCTAGTTGATCCGTATACTGTTGAGATTGCCATCTTTGAGATCCGGAGGATGAAAGTACGGGCGAGCCAGCGATCCCGGCTTCGCGTCTTCGACGTCGATCCTTTCTTGCGCTTCGCCAAACTTCATAGATGCAGCCGATCACCGCGGTAACGAATACGCAACATAATGCGATGAAGATGTAAGTACCAGCACCTTGTTCCTCCTGTGTCGCGTCGGAATACTGCGATTTATATAAATTCCTCTTCGGAGGATCCTCCATCCAGGATCTGTTGCGATCCTTTGACATATTTATTATATTAATGCTTATTTTATCTTACTATATTGTTATTTGCTATACCGTAGTTACTATATTAGAATGTCTTGTATCGTCATAGTATGTATTTCGAAGCTAATAACGTGTCAAGCTTAATTGAAAGCTATTGTATCAAAATTCTTTGGTAAGATAACGTGTGCACGTAAAAGTTCATTAATACAATAACTTTCTTCGCAGTTTACATTAACTGGATTTCTTCTACCAATATCAATATTCCATCAACGTTTAACACTTTGACTGTCACGCCGAAATCACATGTTTTGCTCAGGATGCCAAGAGAGTATTTCTATTATTCAAAGCATATAATGGCAAAATAATAATAAATTGATGATATAAGACAACATTCTTCCCCAATGGACCGTTTATCTTATTGGTGGTCACGAATGACCACCGTGGCGCCTTGGTAACAGTTGATAGCGCATATTATAACAAGGCTTCGTTTATTTCAACAAACCATTCGCATTCGTTATTTCGTCGTAAGCAAAACGTCCTGAATATATTGTTGAAACGCGTAGAAGATATTAGTAAACAGTATTTGCTCATTCTCTATATTATAGTAAGGTATGTTCACACTTCTAACTTCAATTATATGATTATAAAGCAGCATTTACGATTAAGTAATTTACTAAGGTATGTTTATAATAATATTTGTAGATTACCCCTTAAAGATATGGATGCAAACACAGTGCACCGTTAGATGCAATATTTGTTTTCATTTATTTTTTTATTGATGTTCTAATAAAAATGTTTAATTTTTTAATGGGGCACTTTTTATCTCAAAGTATCTTCTATTTATCGGTTATATTCAAAATGCCCTAACTGTCAATTTTCATTGAATTTTTACAATTGTAAGAAGTTTAAGCACTCCGGTCACCAATGATCACCGTGGCAGTCAAAGTGTTAATATCGCAGTATCTATTAAAATGGTATGTACCAGAATTCAACTAAATGTGAGTGACTTTCTAAATAAAAAATATTAAAATAATTGCTTTACTATTGACAGTGCTTGATAATAAAAAGTTTCTTACAACGCTATCGTTTCTGGGTGGTTCAGGGCCACGTGGTTCCGTGTGAAAGACCGCGCACTGGGCGCTCCTTACTCCAGCAAGTATCGTCGCCCTGACCGTTTCGCTGCCCTGTTTCGTAAATAGCATATATTCCTCGAGCGGTTTCATGCTAGGTCCCCCGTTGATCGATACCACGACGTCTACAAGAAGAGGGTATCCGTCATTTCGTAATCGCAATGTGGCTGACGATCGTTTTGTCTAACATAAGAAAGACAGTATTCTATTAGAAACCACGGTTCGACTCTTACTGTCGACGAATAAACTGTTATCGGTTTTCGACAGACTTTTGTTTTTCATAGCGGCTTGATTTAACGTAGCACTCACTGCTCAGACAGCCGGTGTATCCCTTGTATTCATTGCCGCTGAATCGAGAATCTGTCGTGTTCAGACCGCCTAGTTGAATTTCTGTCACGCCTGGACTATTGTCCTCGTCTTCTCTCGGCTTCAACACTGGCATTGGTACCATTTGCACCGGCTGGCGATCGATCTACAACCAGTAAAGGGCATTGTCAATCATTTTAGGAGATGGTATGTCATTCTAAAGTTAAATCTAATCTGTTCTATAGATATTCAACGGTGGATGTTGCAAGGCATTTCAATTTACATCAAATGCGATTTGGTTTAAGTATTCATCGGCGTGTCTGTATTTAGTATAAGTAGTTATTAATATATTGTTTTTATGTATCTAGATAGAAAATTCGAAAGTGGAAAGTTAAACGGAATGCAAGTAACATGAAAAAATATATAAAGTATCCAAAGTATAGTGCTTTCTATAATACTTGATAGGTGAATTACTATTCTACCGAATATATACTTCTGTAATTCTCAAGAATATTAATTTGCATAAAAATGCTCAGTCTACTTGTAAAGCTGGAAAAGCTTTAAAATAATAGCAAGAATAACACACCAGAAGCGTGGCCGTATTATTATCTCGAACATAGTAAATGCTGTGTCGGTTTCCATTTGCGAAGCTTCCCGGACGTAAACGTACTTCATATACGGAGCCTTCTCTGTCTTCTTCAAAAATCAGCCCACCTTGTGACGACAAGGCAACCAGCAAGTAGTAGTTTCTGAAAAAAAAAATCTTTCAAAAGACATCTAGGATTCAAGAGCGATTTCAGATCGTGATTAGCATTGGAACGAATTTGAAATATAAAATATATTGATTGATAGTGTACGGATTAGAAACATAGAAAAATGACGAAAAACCTACTTATTTTCTGTTTGTAAAAGTAGAAGAACCATGGTATGTTGTTGAACATCATTAGTTGAGAATGCTAATTGAACCTTCACTTGGTTCACTTTGTCAACTGGGTCGAACTCGCGCTGCAGAACACTCTCGCCACTAAAGTCTGCTCCCTTTTCTAACAAACAACGCAAATTTTGTACTATTGAATTTGATAAGTTTCAAAATCCTCGTAAATCTCTAGAGAAATGTAATAATTTTCAAATGTAATAGTTGATTCTCAGTGTAGCAGAAATTATTTTTTCAAATTATTTTTATTATTATAATTTAATATTATCTAACACAATTTATATCTTTAGTATTTAGATAATCTATGAGTTGTTCAAGGTCTTATCATTTGTAAATGAGCGATGACTTTATTTTTCAAGATTGATTTTATTAAGTACAATCGCATAAAACTCTAAGTGACATCATCTTTTTATTGGTCTAATTTATTTTTCAATTGGTCTCTGTATCGTTATGGGAAGTGTCGAAAGAAGGTTGCATCGAAACATAAGAACACGTTGTGTATCTGCTAAGATAAATAAAAGAAATATAAATAAGAAAGAAAGAATAAATATTTAAGAAACATAGATTTCAGATCCTATCTATCGTATCTTTATGTATATGATTTATTTATTAAAAGCACATAATATTTTCTGGTAAGACGTGCATTGTATCCAAATGACTAATTAACATTTTAAACGTTTCATGTGAAAACGTTTTCTATTAACACGCGATGTTTTCTAACCTTGACGCAAATGAGTTTTAGATCCAAGTTTATTAGAGGTTTCTTTCTTGTTTACTTTAATGGATACTGCGTGCAATATTCGTAGATGAGATATCACGTGACATTATGTCGTTCACGCGATCTCTTTGAAGATATCTCGCGTGTCTATTTTTCATATTTTAATATTTATAACTAATTAATTAAATGTTGTTTCACATGAAAGAGAATTTCACATAAAATTTAAAACACTTGTCTTCCTACATTCAGCATCGTTTTCTACGTTTTCTAATTTTTCTATGTTTAATTCCTCTCTATTAACGAAAGAAACCGAATGAATTATTCTTTATTGAATGAAATATGAGAAATGTTATAAACAATTTATTCTATCGATGGATTCATTCTAAATTAATATATACAATATTTTAAAAAGAAGCAAATCCATCATTGCGATCGAATAAATTAATCATTGTACTAGGTAAATCTATTAAAAAAGCTTTGAAAGAATATACTTAAAGCAAAAATATCTCACCATCAGCGCAATGTTCCCCAAAGTACGACGTTAATTCACAGTTACAAGAAAACTCCTGTCTTCCAAAATCTTCCGTACAGGTTCCGTTGTTCTTGCACGGGGTAGCGTCACATTTCATCTGACAATTAGGTAGCACTCCTTTGCTACCCTCATGATTAGCCTCGTTCGCAAGGCTAGGCAAATCAACTAGATATTCTCCGATCATCAATCCACGAAGACAGCCGACATATCCCTTAATTTGCATATCTTCTTTGCCGAACCTCAACAGATCATTCGAATCGAAGCCTCCTAGATTCACCTATGTAAGATTTTTGATCATTGCATACATTCGATTCAATTTGAAAGCCTGAAATCTCACCTGAAAGTAATTGCTGGGCGGTGCTGGTGGCCTCTGAGGTGCCAGTACTTCCTTTTCAGGATTTATCCAAGGTTTATTCGAGTACGTGTCTAGCAAAATTGGAGTGGCGTTTAGGGTAGAGTTGTACTCGTTCACGTGAAGTGTCGTTGATTTTTCGTTCCGAATTATCGCGATTTGGACCGAAATTCCTGTGTTCACACCTGGAAGATGCTTGTACGTTATATATTGCTATGTTAAGATATAAAATATTATAAATTACTGGCTACAATATTATAAATTATTACAAAAAGTATTGGAACACTACTGTATCTATTATAGCCTTTATATGCTAATTAGTTAATGCAAAAAATATAAATGTCAATAATTCAAATATATTAATGTTCGTATTATTAACAGTATTTTCATACGACTACAAAAAATTGATACTATGAAAGTGAAATTTTAAAATAAGGTAATTTCCTATGTTACGTCTATTAAAATAATTAACAGTAAGATTGGGACAATTTAATGACTGCAGCAGGTTCAATAAAGAGCCCAAAATATTTCTGAAATAATATTCCTAATAAAATATCCCTTTTAATTACCTGGATATTCCACGGTGATGTTCTTAATCTCATTCCCAGCGTTGAACAGATACACTATACTGGTGCCATTCGAGATGTAAAGATGAGCAAAATTATTCAAATGATCATTCGCATACAAGATTAACGAATGAGTATCATAAGTCCTCAAGTTGATCAGAATATTTTGTAATAGTATACTCTTCAATATTACTGTTTCTTCGCTTTCTTCGTCCTTACCAAAATAATTCTTTTTGAGATACGCACCTTGGGAAGTGAATGTCAAGGCCTTGTTGTTTATATCTAAATGATCGATAAAACGAGAATCGAGAGATAAAATGTGGAAATACATAAGAGACAGTGAAGATTTGAAATTGGGTGCAGAAGCTTACTCGTCTCGCAATAGGTGCCAAGATGAGCCCATTTGTTCTCGCAGACGCACTCGAAGTTGCTCCACAGTTCTACACATCTGGCACCGTTCTGACACTTGTTAGGTTGACAGGAGGGTTTGCAGTCCTTTATGATCTCGGATAGGTGGACCGACATGTAGCTGTGAATGTCTAAAATCTCCCCATTCACAACCAAACCACGGAAACAGCCGATGAGTCCTTGGCGAACTGAAGAAGTCCTCAAGTGTTCTCTAAGAGACGAGAGTGGGTTTTTATTCTTTTATTTTGGCCAAGTCGTTGAGGCTACGAAGATATTTTTCATTTTTGAATGGAATTTCAAATGACGATCAATCCTAATAGTTTCTAATATTTTCTATGTCCGTAGCCTCATTTTTCTATTATGTTTCTCTAATTCTTCTAATATTTTGTTCTTTTAATTTTTCGGATATTTATTTCTCTATTAGTGTTTAATCAGCGTTGCATCACCTGGGAGATTATTAGCGAAAATGAGAGAATATACTATACACGAAAGACTAACACAATACATAATTCGGTTTCCACGATAAGCATTAATTATTCGTGGATTTTGTTATCTTCTAAGGTATTTTTGAGAAAGGTTTCTAATTTTTCTACAGTACTTTGTTCTTCCTCTTTTTCTCAATCTTCAAACATTTCTAATAGTTTATAATATTTTACTGTTTTAATATTCAGTCTCATTTTCGTAATGTTTTTAATATCCATAAACCTTTCGTTCTTTAAATATTCCTATATTTCTCTTTTTTTTTTTTTTTAAAGAAGATACTTTAAAAAAGAATACTCACGCGGTGGCTCCGCCAATAAACATAGAACCTTCGAATGGCCCAAACTCTTCTTCAGGTAACAACTCAACCATTTGATAGTCGGTGTTGATCATGAATCTGACGTGATAATCATTATAGTCGATCCAGATTTTCTGCCAGTCGCCATTGTTCAACTTTCTTATGCTCTGCACCTCCAATTCCCTGATAGTACCAGTATTTAGAGTAAAGTTAAACGTCAATCGAAATTCTGAAGTCAAAGCAACCATGAAGGATGGATAATTGCTTCTAATTGGTGGTTGATAGAGAAGAATGGCCTTTTCTCCAGTTGTTCGAAAACTGAATGCTATATCTCCTTTCCTCCAACCAGGCACTTCGATGTATGATTGCGAGGTCGTGAAAGTGACGACGTATTTCTGTGTATCTAAAAATTAAGGAATGTAATAATTAACGATAATTAACAATTCTCGAGTGCGATCAAATTTGTAAATCTACGAATCAGTGTGGAATGTAGAAGATGCGTCATGAGAGCAATTGAATCTAAAGAACCAATTGCTCTAAACAGTTTAATTTAATTTGATAAAGAAACATCGCTTACTAGTTTCGACACATTCTAACGGTCCCAAGGTAATTCGTCCCTGTGCATCGTCTTCGAGATCTTTTTGTTGCAAAAACACCATACTGGTGATGCCTAAGGAGTCTGGTCTTTCGTAATATCCTTCGTCAGACAGCCATTTTCCTGCGGTTCCGGCGAGAACATCACAGTTACAGCTTAGATTTGCATCGACGCATGTCCTGTTCACTAAACGTAAATGTGAAATCGATATTTCATTAATATTAATACATTGCCAGCTATATTGATTATTACGGTAATTTCGAATAAAAAATGTAGTAGAACTCTATTTACGAAAGTTTCATTTCTACATAGAAGATACGAAATATAAAATCATTGTAACGTTTGCTATAATATGAAATCTCAAGTATTTCTTATGATAATTGTTGTTTTACTTCTTTATTTTATGAAGTATAAAAATCACTTTTAATCTCTGTGCTGCATAATTTTTCTAAATAAAGGTTTCTTGTGTCTCGTATAAATCGGAAAATCTCGCGATTGAGATAATTAAAGATAAGATAATTCACCCTGAAACGTTTTATATTATATGGATTCTTGTTAAAATATGGTTTTTATATAATGAACAGAACGCTATAATTAATTACTATATTAACGAATAACGAATAGAAGATAATATTATGTGAAAGTTCTAATACTCACTTCCACAAGGACAGGATCCCCTGGTCACATTTCCTATGTAGTCTACGGTGGTTCCTTTCGAGCTAATGAACCATGTAGCACTGTGCAATTCTAATGGCGCTTTATAGCAATCGTACTTGATGTACTGACTACAGTACAACGAATGTGAGATCAATTCTTGTAGCATCTCTGCAGTGAACTCTCTGTATTTGATGTCGAAAGAAAAATCGGATTCTGCAGTGGATCTAACATCGACTTGTGAGGGCAGATTGTGTTCTACTATAGTCTTTGTCGAGTCCTCGATAGACTGGAACTCGCACTTTACATTCGCTGGAGGGAATCTACCGTTTCCATCGATGTCGATTGTGTAAGCTCTGTCCTGGGTATATCCCAATAACGCTAACTCTTCACAGGTTTTTCTGTATATAGCTGAAATTTTACATATTTTTGTACCATTTTTTACTCGCGTTATTAATTTTCTTACCACGATAGATTATTACGCTGTAATATTAGGTCGTCCGAAAAGTTTCTTTCGTTTTATAAGGAAATAATGGATGCAAAACATTTTCCGTTTTATATTATTTTATCGAATTACGTATGATCCATTTTACTCTATCAAAATAAAGATCACAACGTTCGACAGATTAGGTTTCATGTTTATATAAAAATGTGTCGTAAAAGACGAATCTGTAAAAGAAAGACACTTTTCGGACAATCTAATAGATTATTACGTTGTTGGCTACTCAGTCGAGCTTCAGCATTCGTGGGAAAGATTAGTTTGTTTAAAAAATTTTAGTAGTCGTAATGTTTGATTATTATTTTTTTCTTTCTTTATAAAACAGAAATTAATACTCTAGCGGCAAAAAATGTATCGCAGCATAGGATGAGATAGTCAAGATTAATTAAAAATACAATTTTTCACGTTATTTCTAATATTTCAAACAAATCTACAAATTTGCTTACTAAAGTGACAATTTTTCCCGATGTAGCCAGTGCCTGTACAGTCACAAGTAATTCTGTCCTCTGTCACCGAACATTTCCCCTGATGTTCACAAGTGTTCGGCCTGGTACAAGGATCGACGAATTGGCAATTATCCAAGGCCACCTCGCCGATCACTCTATCGGTATTGATCACGTGTCTAGGTTCTATTCTCTCGTCGTTCACCTGTATTTCACGCATACATCCAACGAGACCTGAGGCAGAGTGCAACGCGTTATAATTTAACATTCTGGTCACGTAGTTTCTAAAAAAAAAAAATGTTGAATTTACCCGCGTTGCTTTTTCCACTTCCGATGATAACTTTGTCGCCCAATTCGAACGCCATGGAGAAAAGTTTGCTGTGTTTGTTCCGATAATCCACCAGGACACTGAGCTCTCCTCTCGTGTAATTCAATTCGACCGCGTGCCAGGAGGTATTGTAAGGGGGAAATTTGACGGCGGTGGAGACCGTGATGTTCTCCGTTAACACCGGGATCAGTTGAAAGCGAATTTCGTCGTTTATCACGCGCAGCTGATCAGTTGTAAATTCGTAAATCGTAATAGACAATTAAAGATACTGTTACTTTGCGATACTTGACAGTTTAAATTTGATAATACTTTAGAATGTCTTTTTTAACCGAAATTCTATATCGAGGTAGAAGGAAGTCAGCTTGAAATTTTGTTGCATTGGAAGAATAATGCGAAGAATCTGAGCAAACTTTAAGTAATAATGGAAGCTATCGTTTGGATTAAAATTAAAACAGTTAAATTCCATTTTATTTCGAAGGTTCGCTAAAAAACGAGACACTATTATTTATAGAATGATTTAATCTTATAATCTGATACTAAAGACAGCAGGTGTGAAATAGAACTCTTATGGGATTCCAACGAACAAGGTATAAATTTATATAGTACAGTAAAGTTATAGATGATATGCTAAATTTATGTATATAAGTTTCTTTAAGAAAATCGCAGTTTCTTAAACACTTCCCCAATAACTTTATTATACAAGTTTTGCTAGAAAATTTTTCTATAACTTTACTAGAAAAATTTATATTTCTGAACGAATCTATTCGTCTTGTTTATCGTTTTTGAATAAGATGTCCGTAACGTACCTCCCAGTATCCAAGACTACGATTACTTGTCACATTCCCTGACGCGACCACAGCCACCGGTTTCGAACTTTTGAAGTCGAAGCTCAATTTAAGGGAATCGGTGCGTGCTATTGGCCACCAAATGTGGCTGTCCGCAAACGGATACGTTATTGGAATCACATCAACATCTGCCTCGTAATACTCTGGCGCCAATACACCGATATAATGCACCATGGGGTTGGAACGTTTCAACTCATAAATAATGGACTTGTCGTTGAAGAAAACGTACTTCAGCGAACCTGAAACCAATTTAATCGATTTCCATCGATCTTTTGGAGTCGGCATACAAGCGTGTGCTACTGCTATAAATATGCGTCTTCTAAACATATCCAGATCACTGAATTATTAAACAACAGCGACAAGATGTTCTTAGGTGATCGAGTCATGTAAATTTGTTGACACTTAAAAAGGAATGAAATATCAAATATGAAAATCGCTACAGCTCTTAGACAAGCAAAAGTTAACTTGAAAAAAGAGTCGCCAATTTTAAAGAATTTACGGTGCCATTCAAAACATAAATTTCTTTCGAGTAATTGTCCGACCAATTCCCTGTATTACACCTTAAAAAGTTGTGAAAAGTAAATTAATAAAGTGATATATACAAGAGAGAAATTGATATTTCTTAATCGCGTAGCGGATAAATAATTTACAATTCTTTTTAGTGAAAATGGAAATCACCTTGATTTGATATATAAAATTTCAAAGTAATTGGCTGTAGTTTAAGTATTATAATAATTGACAAAGATTCGTACCTGCAAAATTATTATACGACCGAAGGCCTTTCTTCTTGTGCAATTCAGGACCACCGCCAATGTAGATCTCAGGATCGATGATCATATTATAATTCTCGCCAGGAATTTCAAGCACTTTGATTTCATCGTCCAAACTAACGAAAACCAAAGATCCATTATGAAATATCGTTAAATTATTCCAATGGTTCGAGGTGATATAATCGCCTAGCTTCGTCGTGATTTTTGACTTGTGGCCGAAATCTAATGCAACATGAACTGATCCATTCATGATGTATGCTGCTATGTAGTGTGGCGTCCCATCGATTTCACCAGACGCGTAAAATAAAGCCGAGTCGTCCCATTTCGTCTTTAATAAAAGTTAATAGAAATATTAGAGAAATTTCTCTGCTGATGGAGATAAAAATTTCTTTATTAAGTACCTTGAATGCAAGGCTTATCCTGTTCACAGACGAGTGAACTCTGTCCTTCCAATCGTAAACGCGGAACGAGACGTATGAAGAACCTCTTAATGTTAAGATCGTGGCCGCTGAAATATATCATTCTTTTATACAAGATGTATCAGAAAGTTTGGACAAAAGTTTGCATCTAAATCCTATATGTTAATCTTTCGTAGGTAAAATATATTGTTTACGTTCATATCCTAGTGACACGGTCAATAATTAAATTAAATATATGAAATTCTTTCGATTCTTCGAGAAATAAAAATTCTGTACGATTATATTTCATGGAAATAAAATTTTATTATGTAGTATCGTGGATAAATGGCCATGAACGGGTGAACCATAAACAATAAATTCTATCTATCAATAAATTTATAGGATTCTATCTATCAATAAACTTATATCCTATCATATAGGATAGAAATCATTGGAAACTTTAATTTCTAATATTTCTAAATAAATAAAAAATCCTATAATTATAACTATGATCGAATATAAAATTATCATTTTATAAGCGGGTTATTTATTTTCCTGATGTAAGTAAATGACGAAGGACTATTTTCTTTTTACGTACTGTATACATCGCATCGTTCTCCTTCGTACTTCGTCCCAAAGCAGTCGCAAGTTAAACTATTATAGTGGTTCACACATTGGCTCGAGATGAAACAGAGATTCTCTCGTGTTCTACATCTGAAATTTGTTTATCAAGCGAATCATTCGAACATAGTGATAACGATTATCGTAATATATTTCAACGAGTCCCTTACTTGTCTATGCAGCCCTCTTTCACATTTTCGTGCTTCGTGGCAATCAGAGGCTGAATGGGCAACAAATCGCTGGCCGATTTGCCTGAGCTGAGAACCATATCTCTTATGCAGCCAACAAACGATTCTATTATATACTTCACGCCGTGCAGTCTCTCCTCGGAACTCAACCCTAACGAGAATTGTGTAATTCATGAGAAAACTGATTTAATATATTCTACGGTTTCCTTTCTTTTCTAATTCTCATTGTATCAATGGACTATTAGCGACTTAGAATCGGTTGAAATTATTGGCTGAATTTTCCGACAAAATCGTCTTTTCTTTTTCTTAACTTTAGCAACATCTAATTTAAATATTTCGGGACATTTCTTTATAGAGGAAGTACCACTCGTAATATTAAAGTATATAAATTAATCGAATACAAATTACAAATAGGAATACGGAAACTCATTAAAAATTGTACTGTTAACGAAACTTCTTTCAGTGAGTACCGTGTAGGTATTCTTGAAGTTTCACATCTTGATTTTTTAACGCTCTATACATATTATGTACGTTTACATCGTTAAACTCTTCACGCGTAAACTTCGGTTAAAGATATATAATCAGAAATCAGCAAATCAGAAGTAAAAAATAAGTTTCATTACCTCCAATAAGGACGACAGACGCGAGTTCTTCGGACACTCCGTAATTGACTGCGTGCTCCAGAACTTCGAGCGTTGTCTCCTCCTGTTTATCGTCCACCCTGGCGATCAATTTCGCTCCATGGACGTCGATTCTCACCAGAACGCTATGCCATTCGTCCCTGTTCAACCCCTCGCCAACGGTCAGGCTGGTTGACCGCTTTCCGAACACGTGCACCACTTTCAACTGGCCCTTCTCTACGATCACGTACAGAGCATAAGGGTCTAAGCTCTCTGGTCGATCCTTCACGCTGTGGTAGACCAGCAGACCATGGGGTAATTTCGTGCGAAATTTGAAAGATATCTCACGACACAGTCTGCAAATTAGAGCCATATTTAGAATAGTGGATCAGGATTTTCCTATTAAAGTTGATTTCTCGTATTTTTGTGCCAAGAGATTGATAACTCGACATTGGCTTGATTATATAAATTGTTCAAAAGTGGAACTGATCGATCTCATTCTTTACAGATTTCTCAATTTCAATGTTAAAGATACGGAAGAATTTATATACTAATGTCGTTAATCAGTTTGTCCTTCGTGTGATTCATGCGTATAATTTAAAATTCTTTGAAGCATAGTTAAGATTACTCACCGAAGTTGAAAAGGTTTTATACCGCTACCGTCCAGCTGAATAAACGTGTTACTTTGCGCGAACATAAAAGTCTTCTCGTAGCCAGACTCCATGAAAGTTAGTTCCTGTCGAGTAATTCTTTGAGTGTACTCTCGTTAACAAATTTGCTATCCTAATTATTTCCTTTGTTAAGCAATGAATTATTAGATTAATTATAGTTAATACCGTGACATTATGAAATATTTGAATTATTTGTCTCAATCAAATTAAATATATTTGTATGCTATATATTTTGAGGCAGATTTAGCGAAGTTAGTTCACCTTTCCTCTTTTGTACTTTGGTACAGGTGGTTTCGTTGGTTCCGGCGGTGCAAACGTTGGTCGTGGAGTGATGGCGGTAGTAGAAGGCAGTGTGTTCGTGGTTGCAGTGCTCGTTACAAATACGTTTCCCTTTGTGATCAAATAAGGTGGCAGTGTATCTAAGAAACCAGAAATTCAGTAAAAATACCACAAAAATTACATTTTCTCTGAAAAGGTACCAAGTTTTTATCAAAATTAAATCATGGAATAATTTTCCGTGGCATCTTTTAGTTTACTGTGTCCTATGATTTTGCGTAATATCTGTCTCTTTCAGGAGACAAACCGTACAAAGATTTTTCTAGTTGATTATATAAAAAAGAATGTGCAATACAAGGAGAAAAAATTTCATTCACATGTTATATAAAAAAAAATTAATCAAACGCCTAAAAATGCATCATTGTAAATTTATAAAATTTCTGTAAAAAATTAATAATTGAACATATTTACTATTCTGGTAGTACTGGTGTTAATAGAAGTCTACTATCTCCTTTTTTTATTTTTGTATTCTTATACTAATCGATTTGTACCTTCCAATTACCTCATCTCTTTCTACTACATTATACAATCACGATATTCAAATAATTGAATAAATGACAAAAGTAATCAAAGTATTTCCTTACGTTCAGGACCACCCACGCAATGGTAAAGACACTCAACTTCCGAATTGAAACGATTCTCGTTTCCTAAGCAGCCACCGTAAAGAAAAGTCCTGCATTTCCCTTCAGTCTTGATGAACGTCCATTTCTGAACGTTCTGCTTGCATGGTCCTGGTTCAGTTTTCACGAGACACCTGTCAGGAAACGTCCTCTTCGTGGTAGTGGACGTGTCCATTTCGTTGAACAGATCGATCTCTGACGAATCTGTTAAATTCGCTGAAACGATCGCGTAAACGTATGCCCAAACGAGGATTCTGAAGATCCATCTTTTGTGGTCGATCATCGTTGTTTTCTTGCTGAAAAATCGAGCAACGTTCAGCTTGTATTTCGTGTTTTATTTAGAGGATGCTGTTATTATGGATTGTTGAAGGCAAAAAAGGTTTCGTATAGAGAATGTTGGATAAGTTAGGATAATTCCGGAGTTACTTTTATTAGTTTCTACAGCTTGATAATTTTTAGAAATAATTTTTTTTTTAATAAGGAAAATGTGAAAGAGAGAACAGAGTGCTAGAATTTTGCAAAAAATATTCAGTAGTTAAAATAATGTTGGTATCATTTTTATACATCTATCGCATAACCGTTTCTAGGAATAATTTTTGGGAAATGTGAACAGTTAAACAAATAGTTTCAACGAGAAATCTAGGATTGTTATTGGTAGATTTCAGATGTTTGTGCATCTTAGTTTTAAAGGTGCAAAAATGCACAGAGTGCATGGTATAGCAAAAATCATTGCTGAAAATTTCGTCTTAAAAAGATCATGATGTTACTTTCATTAATTAAAAAAAAATGCTTAGTAACTATTTTTAGAAAATAAGAATAGTATCAGGCAAGAGAGCAGAGAGTTAATTTTAATCAAGAATGTGGCACCATTATCAACGACGATTTCCGAAGTGAAGAAAATTTCGAATGGAACGTCTATGAGTTAAAATATTTGTATTATTTTTATCGATCTATCTAGTTTGCCAATCATTTTTTGGAAATGCAGAAGAATCGGTACTTAATTTTAAACAACGATTTAAATACATACGTATTTCAACGAAATCCAATTGATCCATATAAAACTAAGCTCACTAATTCCATCAATATTAATCGTTCAATTTCTGAAGAATCTAAGAATCTAAGAATTTAAGAATCCGAAGAAATGAAGAAAATTAAGAAATTAATCTACCGTGATACCAAAATTTAAAAAATGTAGTTAATTAGCGCGGTCACTGAATAGTTGAATTATGGTACATCAGTTTTACTCTCAAATAAACGGTCGAAAAATTTCAATTAAAAACCAATCTCAAATCCGCACTTCCATCGACAAGGATCATTAATATCAATCTGGACTGCTACTCACACCTGACACATTGTCCCGGAAACTCAACTTAATTGTACACTCTAATTAGTCCTTTCTTCGGTTTTCACCGTACCACACACTTTCCTAGCCACCGCTCTCAACGGCACTCCTCCGCCCATAATTCACATAAAAAATCCAACCGAAAAAAATCACTTTCGAAGTAGGTTTCTCCCGTACCCACATCCTCCAATTTCATTCTGCACGTTTCACGTTTTGAATTGTGTGGTCGTTTCGTGGAAGAAGAGCAAAGCGCAAGTACGAAGATGGGAAAAGAGGAAAAGACGAAGTTTAAGGATCGAGCAGATCGGCGAGATGCGGTCGGATCTCACGTGCTAGGCCGGTCTGTGACAGTTTTCTGCGTCCAAACATTGAGGACGCACGAATCTGCGTACCTTGATGTGCCGTGGTCCAAACGAGATCGCGACTAGCTAGAGGACAGGATGTGACGTCAGAAGGCCCCCGGCAAGCACGACGGCGGCTGCGAGTCAATTGTCTTCTTTCGCACTGACACACCGATAATCTGATCCCACACGAACGACACGCGTGTGCACACGCCGCCACGCACCGTCACGGCCCGGCCACGATAAGCGTCTCCTCCTCTTCTTCGTTCGAACGCGACACTCTGCCACCTTCTCGATCAACGACCAGAGACGCTCTTACAATGCCACCTTCTTCGTCGGCATCGCGAACAGCCGATCGCTTCGAGATGATTCCAGTCGCTTCGAGGAACCCGCCGCAAAGATTTTCAATCGATTCACCAACATTGGTAGAGGGATAAACACGAGAGGAGTACAGTTTGTCCTACGAGAGCGTATTGACGATATCTCACCGAAAATGAATATATTTGTACGAAATTTAATATGCATTTTAATATAGATCTCAGCAAAAGTTGATATATTTGTAAATAATTTAGTATGGATCGATAGTACATTTAAACTATTAATACGCTTTTAGTTAATAACGCGTCCAATTTTCTCTGTTATCGATTGGCAAATTGGAGAGTTTGGCAAAGTTTCGCCACCCTTTCTATTCATTTTTCAGCCTGCCACAGATACGGATACAGGTAGTACCCTATGTATTTTACGAACGCGCATTATTAGAGCTTTTGACTTTAAAACATCTTTCAATTTGAGCTTCGTAATACCAAACATTTTTTTGAGATCGGCATCGGATGACTCGGACGATTAGTCCAACGCAGTGACATTGTGGATGATCGCTTCAAACGTATGCAGCACTCATTTCGAAATATTCAGGTCTTTTCAATAATGTAGACTTTAAACGAAATTGAAATATTATAAGACAAGGCTTATTCGATAGGATCTCGTTAAATATAAACTCGATCTTTGTCTCATTAGATATAAACTTTCGTAAATATCGCCAGTACGCCACTCTTGCGGCACAGACTGTATTGGGTGGAGTTTTAGGCTACGATTAAGGCGGATGCATATTTCGACGACTTGACGTTCTGAGGAACTCAATGTGTCGACGTAATCGACAATTTATATTATTTTTATTATTTTCAATAATTAAAAGTATGTATATAGATTAGTATAAGTGTACGTGTCGTAGTGTTCAGATGTTTCGTTCGTCAGAACGCCAGTTCGTCTGAATACATATTCGCTGTAACTATGGCCTTAATCGCGAGCACTCGAATGTAGATGTTTGTTGGTGTTGGGTGGATGTTTGTGTGATGTTAGTTTCGGTCGATTTGCTATGATCCGAGTGTGCTTTTGAACGTGTCATTTTTGTAAGTTTTTGGATTTCGAGTTGGAAAGGATGCAAGCAGAAATTTGATCTTTTCGTTCGATTTTTTGTTTGATGAAATTGTTTTAGGACGAAATTGTTTAGGATGAAATTGTATTTTGATCTGCGAGTTATTGAATTTTAAGAAAGAAACAGGGTAGATGTGAAAGAAGCAAGAATTTTCTATTGCTCTTCAATTGTTTGTTTTAATCTTGTTAAACGAAATTGTTATGTTTAACATGGTCAGTGATTTTCGTAATCTCGTTGTCGCAATTGAATCATTTCATATAATAGAATTACGTTTATCTGAAATCCATTAATTGCAGGAAAATTTGATTTAATGTTTGATTAACTAAATCCCTATTATTCGAACAAGCAATCGTGGATAATGGTATGTATAATCAATAAATTCCAATTACACGAAGTACCTACATGGTTCAGATAAATACAATTCCACCATAATAAAACTGTCGTTGATAATCATATAGGGTGTCCCAGTTTTTCTGACCAAACTTTGTTTGCAGGCATAAATAAGAGAAAAATGTTCTATAAGAGTACTGTAACGGACTCGAGATTACTATGATACAAAGCAAGAATAGGTCGACAATCAATGTATTCTGTAACTATTCTGTAGCTATTAATATCGGTATTCGATATTTCAACATGTTCACTGATTATTCCTAGCAGGTACATGTCTCTGACAGAAAGTTTAATTTATGAATTAAAATTTATAAAAAAAGTATTGTTTTTCTAGGCGTTTCAATGCTTGCAAAAATGTGTTAGAAATATTTTATTTGAATTTAGTAGATTAAGAAATTGTCAAGAAATGCCACTTTTCCAAAACATTCAATGTTTCTCAAAATATATTACAAATGGTTAACATAAAAAATTATTGATTATACATATATAGTATACATAATCGAATGTTTCTAGGTTCAATATGAATCGCACCTTGAAGGGACTAAACAGCTGGAGAACATACGAAAAAGTGAATCGAAAGTGCGTCGCTATTCATCTTCGTCTCCATCATTGCCGCCACCTCTTCCTATTCTTCTTCCTTTCTCCTGTCTGTTATTCCACCATCTTCTGTTAATGCTCCTGTTGCTGCCGCTGCCGCTGCTTGTAGCAACTAGACACTAATTTATTAATACCACTCCGACTGTTACACTCTCTTACTCGTCATGGTTTATTGACTTCCATTGCGACCTCGTAACCAACAATACGTTTTCGCATAATCCCTTTATCTCCTTAACCTCTGGTTTTCGTTGGTTTATATTTCATCATTAATTTAAGAGAGAAATTTTCGAACGGTCTAACGTGAAATTTTACTTTTCGAATAAAATTTCAAAAATTATCATGGAAGATTCATAAATGGCACTTTACTCTTTTCGTATTGAATATATTTATGTGAATAATTACAGCGTCAGACTAATGTGCCATTCATATTTTCCGAAATTTTTAATACAGTTTCTTGAATTTAAAGCTCTTTTAAATTTCTAATTTTCTTTACAAGAAAAATAAACTTATATGTACAGCTTCTAGAATATCGTGACCCGAATAAGACTCATTTTAGAAATACCAAAGTTCCTCTCATGAAACCATTTAATGCACCTACGAATAAATATGGTTTCAGTAGATTTAAATACCAAGATTATCGAATTTGAAGCACCAAAATCGAAATTTATCGATTTAAATGGAACTCTAGTACAAAATCCTTACGAACATTAAGATTGACAAATGACAACAAACTCGGGCCTCGGAATTGAACAGAACATTTTTGAAATTTCATTATTAGCCTACTGATTTAATTTCGTTACTAATTGTCCGAAGAAACATTGACGCGTTTCACTTAAATAATTCAAGAACGCACAAGTAAGGTAAAATCGCATCTCAGGCAATCGAACAATTTAGTTCACGTTCCATATTATTTCACTTGCGAATCACAGTAGGCGAGTTTCTTATTTTGAAACAGCAAGGTAGCAAGCTCTTCATGAACACTCCTGTTGTCCTCAGAAAATCGATATATCGAGCAAACCTGGCGAGTAGGTCATTGTAGTGAGCAGGCTTTAAAGCGAAGGCTTCAAGAAAAGGAAGAGAACTCCTGCTCTCCATTTACGTAATGAGCAATCAAATTTCTTACTTCTTTTTCTTCCTTAGAATTCCTGATTAATTAAACGGTTCAAAAATCAATAAAAAATTTTTTTCGAGCTAACCTAGTTAAAGTAGAAGTGGAGTAAATTTAAACTCTTCCTTCATATCGAAATAGAAATAAAAAGTTATCGTATAATAAATATAGTTTCTGACTCTATGACAAAATGTAATATTCCGTAGTAAAGTCATAACACCACACAATAACTACGTTTGTATAATTGATGTAATTTTAAAAGAAGAAGAGAATATCGCTTTCAAGGAAATTTTGTTTCATTTCTTATAAAACCAGGAGGTTCTATTTCTATTATTCTTTTCACTGGTTTCGTTATGTTTTTAGAGAAACTACGTTTAATTTTTCTGAGAAATGATTTCCTCACTTCTTTTCTTTTATGGATATAAACTTGATTAGATTGCAATGAATGAGATTAAATAAAACAAACAAATGGTTGAAAATCTGAATCTTGTAATGTTATATTCTCCATGCAGGGTTGAAAATTACAAAGGCTGAATCAACATGTCTCGAATCTCGAATCTCGAATCTTACGTCGACGATGACAATGTATTTTTAAACTCGACTCAGGTTATTCAATTTCAGAATATTTAATTCTAATTTATATATCCTATGATATCCATCTTATAATGGATAAATATCAGCGATGATAGCTTTCGTCACATAAAATACAGGAAGCATTTTATTCTTAAGAGGTACATAATTTAATTCAAACGGTTGCTGGTCATTTATGATCCACACGATGTAAACTTAGCTTGGTTTAGAGTTAAAAATATTAGAGAATATTGCAAAAACAAATGTAAAAGTTAATTGTTCAAATTTTATTTTGTCTTAGAATCAAGAAGATTGAGAGTATCGTGAAAATGTTAAAAGTCACCTTATCAAGAGTCGTCTTTCCCAGCTCACACGATAAGGAGACGCTTCCCTAAGAAAAGGAATTACACTTTAACCGAACACCTAACGTATCCGGGTCACGAATCAGCATCCACTGAATTCGAATACTATCGTCGTCTCTCGATTCCTCGAATGAAAAGCAATCCATTACTCATAATCCATCTCCACGCACGGGATCAATTTTATTTAAGACCAGAGGACTGTTGCATGACCGGAAATCACGTAGGGCGCTACACCGATCTTATCCTTTGAAGGGAAACGATTTAGGATTTACATAAAGGAAGTTTATCTTCTAAGAGTTGAACGCTAACGCGCATATCAATGAGAAATGATGAATTAACCAGTATGAATCAGTTTGATGTAACTATTGTCTAGGATCATTGCACGTTGCTTCTTTTACGAATAAGAAAATTTTTATGCGGCGGTTTTCATTGTCGCCTCTAGGTTTGTGTAGGCGACATCTAATTCTCGAATGCGTGATTTTTCGAAATATAATAAAGTATTTTATTATGTATAATATGAGAATGCTATAAATTATTTATCTTGTTGGTTGTACAGCACTTTTTAAAATTCTTTGGAGTAATTGTAAATTGTTAGACACTATCAGTTAAATCGTATTATTCAAAAGCAATAATCGAAATAAAAAATTATTCGAAAATTTAAATCGAATCTAATAGAAGACAAAGTTAATTTTAAAAGTAATAAATTGGTTAAAACGATTCGTCATTCCAAACGATTTGCCATTCTTTATTATTATTTCGAATAAAATTTGCTCAAATCTGGCCGCGTCTATGGATGATCCAACAGGTTGATATAATGGAAATAGTAGCACGAGCCAAGTGCATAAGAAGTTAGCGTGATAGCGATAATTCTTTGTGTATATAAAGTTTCCTCAATCGTTGAACTAAAGATCGAAAGTGTTTTTTTAAAGGAAACTGCATCTGTTTGCATCTCGGCGCTGATTCTTATTCAGAGATAGTCTGCTTCATTAACCGAATTGAATCTTTAAGAACGATCTTCTAATTGATGCGATTAATAATCGCTGTGTCGCTCGAGTGCGTTTGTGTCATGCTTTAAAAATGTTCCCCTTCTTTGCTTTACACGCTTTTTCTCCTCTCGTCGAATGTACTGTTTATAAGAAATTAAGGCCAAATCCTTGTAGAACTTCATTTTTTCAGTTAGTCGAATAACAAATTTGAAGATTTTTATTTTTAGCAGAGAGTACAGAAGTGTGCTTTGTCTTTTGAAAAAAGTGTCAAAAGCAAGTATTTGGAAGAGAAAAATATTTGTTTTGTCGACTTTTGAATAATAATTTACACTTTTTCGCGAACCATGATATTGTGAGACGTTTTGTCGCGTCTGAAGACGATTCGGTAGATCGAATCTTTCAAGATTTCGAAATTGTTTCGAAGTTTGTTCATATTAATTTCTCCACCGATTATTACAGATAATTAAGTATCGATAGATTTGAGGATAATTAAGTTCACGTTACCAAATTTTGTAAATAATTCAGTGACATAAATTAATTCGATATTAGCAAATGTCTGCACTTTTGTTTTTAGCAAATTACTGTTATTCGTTTTTTTCATTTTTCTGATGATGAGGGCAGATGACACTTCTATAAATTTCTAAATTAATCATTTCCATTGAATTTCAGTTCCCCCTCCCCAAAAATTATTCCGAAACTAACAACTAATTCTTATCAATATTATCCTCATTCGAAACTAAATTACTTACACGTTCCAAACATAGTCATAAAATCTTCACAAGAAGTCAAAGAGAACACCTTCTAAACAAGCACACCGATCATTGTTCACTCGCGACAGAAAAGATATTATGTTACTAAAATTATTCGCGATAGAAGAATTTTCTGTTATCAGGCTCGTTTGTAAAATTTGTAAAAAGAATTTGTTTGAAACGATATTCTGTCTTTTGGTGTGTCGAAGTGCGCGACGCGACGGAATCGCGCTTACGACTGACACATTAACTCATTCTCCAAGCCGCCGTGCTACTACAGGCTTTTCCTCCACCCACGCAGCCAACCGCGTATCAATTGAGGGTACTATCACGAGGTCTAGTTCTGTAGAAGGTGTCTCGGAAGTGTCCAGTTAACTCGTCAGTTCCTTCGTGAAACTCTCTTCAATTGGCTACCAGAAATGTTTGTTGATCGTTGATCATCGAGACTACGAAATATAAACGGTTTTAATATTACCGATATTAATATCTCTAACAAAATTGGCATAATACAATCGGAGATTATTCGAGGAATTATTTAAAAAAATACTTATTCAAATAAAAAAATAAAATGAATAATCATATACATTTATTAATAAAATAATTCAGAGAAAAATTATTTCGCTTTGGTTACTTCGTAGATTTATTGTAGCGTAAGAATTGTTAGAGTAAATGAATATATAGAGTTGCTTAATATGTGGTTACATATGATACGGTTCTATTTCATTTTATTGTACACTAGAAATTTTTCTCAGTGGTTAGTAGAATTTGAAGTTACGATAAAACGAATATTCCAGACTTAATTTTTTAGAATTTTTATCACAGATAAAAGGAGGATAGTCTTAAGAAAATATTTTAAACTAATCTTTTACTATGTGCATCTCAAACGATGAAAGAAAAAGACTCAACAGGAAGAGATAAGAATCAACGATGGAGGAAAAATGATTAAGAAGAAAGTCAGAAAAAATGAGATTAGTATATTTATTGGCGAAACAGACTCTCATGGAACAATGGTACTGGAATCTGTGTATATTAGCTCGAATTGAATATCAAGAAATGATTCTTAGTATGTACGATGGAGATCAATAACCCTTCCGACGTGGACGAAACGCGACCTTCTAATACTCGGCTAATAACGGGTCAGATGCATATAGGGTCAATTTGTCCATTATCTTGTTATCCGATTTATTTATTACACTTCTGACGATACTCGATTGAATAGTCGTGTAAGACTTGTTCTCGTTTGCCGAATCATGAATCATCTCGACCATGAAAACCTCCATTTAATTTTATTTATTATTATCTGTTTGTTTTATAGTAATTCTTAATTATTGTTTTACGTATAATTTAATATATATTTACTTCTTGCTCTTCCAATATTCATAGAAAAACATTTAACAACAAAGTTACAAGAAACAAAGTTACAATCGTATCTTTTTCTTTCATTTACGTTCATTGCAAGTTCATTTTGTTGACACATTTAGTTAAAACATAATAGGCAGCCGTTAATGACTCAGTGACGACTATTGATCCCTAAATTTGTCAATTTAACGCGCTTAACGATCGTTTAATAAATGACGCGCGATCATTACGCGGTAATTATTGCTAAAATGTTTGGCCTACATGTTGCAATGTGTATCACTTAGCTGCACACCGTGAAACTGTTATTTAGCTCACGATGTCGAAATTACTTAACAACTATTCGTAACAAAATTAACAGTGTTTGATGACTGTCATACGTTACGCGTACCTTTATAACCATGTTTACTCATGCCTCGGTAATAAATAATTATGCAGTAGCTTCGTATCGAAGGAATTTCTATCTCTCTCCTTCGATAAATTACGTGATACGTACCGTGATAGGAAAATGTAGGATAAATAGGTAAATGTTGAAAGAATTATCTTGTAGCGTGTGACGATTAGGCTGTGAATTTTTATGCATTTATGGAAAATTTATCCTTTGAATATTCATGGTATAATATATTTAGCAGGATAAAGCAAATTTCTATCTATAGTGGCTCACAAAATCGTAGATGTATTTATAAATATGTAAATTTGCATAAAGATCCGCAGTCTAACGACGATGAAACCGTGTTATGTTACTGTTAGATGATCGAAAGATTTACTTTTCTAACGAATGCTTTGTAAATAACAAAATATATGTGTTGGCGCAATCGTCCTTGTTTGACTTTTTTATGCAGGACACATACAACGAATGTATGCATTATGTATGTGTCGCTTGGCGATTTAAGTAAAAGCTGGAAGAAATTACAATGAAACCACGAAGCTATGCAAGATTCGCGTGTTACATGTAGAAACTACAGCAAAGATCGTTAAAACTGCAGTGAAAGATAAGAAAGTAGACGTTGAATTGAGAGAGGGGGATATATGCAAAAATTTGCACGACGTCGTCAAATTATACTTAGTAAGGAAATTTTTGAGACGTTGTGACTAAAAATAAAACAAACGGAATGTAGAATAAACAAAAATAACGTGACAGAGACACTAGTGGTACAATTTGATTTTTGAATTGACTTGAATTTGATTGAATTTAAAGTTACATTTTATTAGAGATAGAGAAAAAGAGCAAATTAAAAATTGTTTATTATTTTGATTTAAAAGCGTATAGAAATATACATATTCTTATAAAAATATGAAATATATTTCATATCTTTCTAATACACACATCTTATTTTCTGAAAAATATATTCCACGTTAAAATATTAAAACTACACACATTTAAAACCATATGTAATGAAGAAAAATGAGCAACACAGAAGATAGAGTTAAATGAAACTGAATGCGATTCATTTAGGGATGAGTTCAGCAGTCGTATTCAAGTGTTAGAGAATTTTGCTATAAGAAATACTTAACGTAGTTTCTATGAGATCGCAATTGAGTTTAAACAATGGGCTTCGTTAATCGTTTCTAGTCCTTCGAAATTCCAGAACAAGTGAGAATTTGAACCATTACAAGTCCTCTATGATCTCGCAAGATTTCTAAGCTCAATGTTACTTTTGTTTCAGTAATATATTTTATATGTTACATATTTTAATACATAGTTCCACACAAAGATTATAAAGGAAAAACAAACGTTTCATTTTTCATTACCATGTAATTTAAATAGTATTGTCATTACTATTAATATACCGATATATATTCAGTTTTGATACAGTCATACAATAGTCATATAGTGAATCTGATGACTAGTTATATTTTATTAGATTGTTTGCTTCTATTAGATTGTTTGTATTTTCAACTATGATACTAAAATACTTCCATTTAGCCAAGTATCACCAAAATAAAAAATCGATACCAATGGATTTACCATGTTTTACCTACTTGGTCTTCACGTTATTAATAGGTTCGTTTTACGACTTTTATTCCACGCTGGCCACAGTTGTTCAGTATAGTTTCCATTTTCTATGGATGCATCATGTGCATCATTAAAGCTGGTTTTCAATAATAAATAACAATCGATTTTGCTCAAATTTTACACAAGTTCGACGAGAAAACTCACGGTATCGCGTATCGGGAATTGGATAACGGGATGCAACGAGATTGAGTTTAATTGTATGGATAACGTTGTTTCTAGCAATCGTGTATTGCGTAATGGAGTCGTTGACGTTGATTCCACTTAGCGAAAAAGTCCATTTGCGATCTTTTGTTCTATTTCTATATATATTGACGACGATAGATAATATAATTCAAAGCAACGATCTAGTTCGCTAATATCGAATTCTGAATTTTAATTCTCTACATTTGACATACCTTTCATGACTAGAATTTAAGCCGAGAGTTAATAGTATATAATTTCTAGAATCGATTTAAAGTTCGTGACTAAAAAAAGGAAATCAGCGATCTTTGAATTAGCTTTCGTTATTTAAACGGACAGTTTGAAACCTTAAACTTGCAATTAAAAAAGGAAAGAAGTTTTTATCTAACAATATATATGATACACTTTTATTATATCTTTCGCTGACAGTGTTTTTTTTTATATAATGATTTTTATTTGAAATTATGTAACGATAACTAATATATAACTGTACTAACACGAATTTTTTTAATTGTATTCATCACGTAATATATTGTTAGTGATTTTTGTATATCTTGTGAGTTCACTTGAGAATATTATTTATTACGTTAATTTATTTTTCATATCGTGGTTAATTACACAATATTCCTCTCGCAAGTTTTCGCACTATCGTAACAACCTTTATTTCTTACGTATGTTTTACATAGTAACTGCATACCAAAAATACAATTAATCTCATTGGTTAAACAGTGAGCCACTTGGTGCTAAAATATTTATGTAAGATTAATGCGTAATGTATAATGATTTGCACAGCATAATTTATGAATCGATTAAAACGATGTATTCATGGTCACGAGCTGGCTGACATATTACCTCACATACTACTATTTACGTAACTGCGAAATAAGATATAATGATAAGAAAGAATTGGATCCTAGCTCGTTTCAACAAATTGCCTCAATCAAACTAATTACAATAATACGATAGCTTGTTTAATATATTTTACTTCAAATATAAAGTACTATAAACTATTATCAATTAACCATGCTACCAAAGGAACAAATATATCTCAGAATCGAAAGAAAGAACGATCACTTTAATAATTAAAGTACGATTAGATCGAATTATCGAAAGTCTTTAAATATAAAGAATTTTATTTTAAAATTAGATTACGGATATTACAGAAAGTCAACGATATCTCTTTTAATAAATCGAAAGTTTATTAAATCTTGCATATACCTATCTATTTTGTAGTGTCTGCAGTTCAAGAATTTATTACATTACGTAAACATAGATATCTTCGTTTCAAACTACTACGTATGTAGCGTACAGCTATAAATTATGTTTAGGCTTGTCGTTTTTTCCTTCTCTTCGGCGTTTCTTTCCGAGTAATTGCTAATCTTTAAGTTAAGTAGTTTTTAAGAAGCAAAGAAAATATTACATACAGAGAAACAGAACGTTTCTATTATCTTTAAAACTATACGAAGTTACAGATCTAGAACCATAAGTGTACAGTTTTGTCAGGGGTTTTCAATACTTAGGAGAATGAAGGGAAATAAAACGAGTAGACAAGAATATCGAGAAGGAACAATAATAATTATATTTATTACGCAGTTTACAGTTATTTAGGTAGTGAGTTGAGTCGACGAAACAAATGCTTCTTTTTTTTTATTTATGTTTTCCATTCTTTTTTCCCGAATAAACGAAACGAGCTGCCTCGGACATGGACGCGCGGTCGAGCGCGCCTTCGTCGTTCTTTTCCTATTCGAGGAATAATACATTCGTAGGCTGGTCCGAGAACGAAAAAGCATTTGCTATACTTTTAAGCGTAAGACTCTTAAAACTGGTATACTTCAGTCGCATGCGCTATAATCCACCGATCGAGTGAAATATATTAAGGTTTCTCGTAAAGTAAATGTACAAATATAACTCGTTAGGAATTTCGAGCAATCACAAGTCTCGAACACTTCTTCATCTTTCTCTCTCTCGCGCTCTCTCTCTCTCTCTCCCCACCCGTACGTTTTTTATTTTTATTTTTACTTTTTTCTTTAAATCGAATCCTCGATCGCCTCATCTCAATTATTGTCCAGTTATAGACGTTAAGCTTCGTAGAAAATCCTATATCTTTCTCTCCCATTCTCCCCCTTTACACCTTTCTATCGATTCCCCTTCTCTTTTCGTTCTTTCTTCCTCTCATTAAACGTCCCGCGCGAACGTTAATCTCGTTACAAGGAGAATTACTCGCACGTTATGTTTGGTCGAATGCGGGATTAATGACTACGGCCCTCGCAACTTCCTTCGTGTAACCGGCAATGTTGGTTTTAAACTCGTTCTGTCTCAGCCTGGCCTCTGCTATCCTATTTTTCTTCCTTTCTTTTTCTCTCTAAGGAATCGACCAGCTTTCAGCATATCGATGCTAATTGATAATTACAAACAATATGGAAATACGCGACTAGAAGTGAAGTTACTGAGTTTCTGTAACTCGATCTTTATGTTCTTACAACTGAAAAATAAAATAGAGTTTTATATTTGGAATAATTTATATATTTATGTTTTTTCCCATTAACTTATTAGAATTTGCAAATAATAGAACAGTCTCTTTATATTTTCCATCGTGATAACAAATTTTCTAAGAAGGCGTCTTAGTTTGCAATTTGAACAATTTTGAAGAATGTAAACTTTCTTTACTGATTTGATAATTTTGGGATATAAATTTTAATTTGATTTTATTTTCCTAATTTTCATATTTCAAGTACAAAATTGCTGGCATGTATATGGTAAAAGATATCTCTTAAAATATCTCTTCTCTGAATGAGAAACTCTTTATAAAAAATTATTTTTGAATTAAAAATTAATTAGTGAAAGGTGAGAAAGGTTCTCACTTGAGAACTTTTATAATTTAACGATTATATAAAATATTTGGAAAACATTGTTTGTGCAATTTTTCACTTAATTTGCTCATACAATTTTTTTCATCAAAGCAATTTTGCTCTACTTTATCTCTTATTCATTCATCACACATCTTTTGCGCTGAAGATGGAGTTAACGATCAGTCTTCTACGTCGGTATGGAAGATTTAAATCATCAAAGTCATCAAAATTCTGAAAGCTTTCGATCGTATCTATTTATCCTGTTCTCAATTTCATTTACAAGTACTCAATTCGACACGTTGTTCGCCATCGTTTTATTATTATTTTTTTAATATAAAAAGAATTAATATAATCCATTTAATAATCGAAATTCGGAAGAGATTAAAAACCATATATTATGGAAATTTATGCGCGTTGTAAGTTGAAAAGTTGTATTAAAAAAGAAAGTTACGTCCTAAAAAAATGTATAAAATTCTGCATTAACGAACAACGTGTTAACAACAATAACAATTTCCAGTGACCTGTAGCTGTGAAACTAAATTTTCAGCAATTTCAAAGAAATAATTTTCCAAACGCAACGCGATAGGCAACTTATGATACTACTAATACTATGAACTCGTAAAATATGTCGCTATGGTACACCTATTACCTTTTTCCTTCTACTGCATACAAAGAGAAAAAGAAAATCAATAACGATAAGTAACACATTTGACGTGATCGCTACGATATAAGCTTCGTCTTGTTTTTGCTTTTTTCTCCACTTTTTTGTTCGATACCCTCATTCGAAAGAAACGAATGGACAAATAGTAAAATAATTCGATCTTAAAGAATACGAACCGAACGATACCAAGTAATCGAAGATACTAATAGAACTGACGATAACATGAAATAAAGATATTAATTCGTCGTGCTTAAAAATTATACGAATGACTATAATACGATCTAATCTAAATGTAATAAGAAAGATTGATTTCTTTTTTCTCGTTGGTCCCCTTTCGGTACGACTTTCAATTGTAATCGATAATTCGAACCTTCTCGATAAATATTTATTTCATAAATATTCGTTCATTTTACACTTTCTACAAAAATTCATATTATATAAACGTAGAAAATTACACGAATAACTCGTGTAACTTTGAATACAAGTAATATATTAACTTAATTAATCCTTAACGTATAAAGATTACAAAATCGTTCAATATAAAAAAATCTAAAGAAAATTGGTGAATTATCCAACGTCTAGATCGGAGAATCGCAGCGGGCATTCGACTCGTCTTCGTTCAGGCATCGATTTCGTTCTCCAAAGTAAAAGTATCGCTCGTACCGAAAGGGTTGGAAAATGCTGAACACCGTGCACGTACTGCTGAGTATTTTGTCGACTGAATTAACCCTTTGTGTTTTAAATTGTCTTCCAAGAAGATGAACCTAAATCTTTCTCTCGTCTTTCTTAACAAAAATAAGAAATGAAAGAGAAATCAAATTCTTGAAAGATTCAATGGGTCAAAAATTTGTATCAAATAAGCTGATCTTCTCGTAGAAATAAAAGTACAAAGGGCTCGATCGTACTCTGTAGAAAATTCCTTTACCCTTTGTGCTTTAAATTATCTTCGAAGAAAATGAACCTAGCCTCCTCATTCTTTTTTTTTATATAAAAACGATAAAAAGAAAAAGAATCAAATACTTTACTTTCAGTTGATTAAATATTCTAATCAAACAAAATCATTTCCTTATGAAGATAAAAATACAGAAGGGATAATCCTGTTTTTGTAGTAGATTCTATTGCTCTCTGTATTCCAAGTTGTAAAAAATGAACATTACTTCTTTGATGTTAAAATGATAAAAAGAAAACGTACTAATTCCTCTTAAATACGACGGATCTTAATAGAAATAGTAAGAGGAGGAAGAATTAAATTGTTAAAAGATAGGATGAATTAAATATTCAAATCAAACAAGGTCATCTTCCTGCAAAGTTCAAAGTGCAAAGGGCTCGATTGTGCACTGTAGAAAGTTCGTTTGCATCGAACAAATCGAGTTCTACAACAACGGTGTTTGAAAGTGCGAGAAGAATAATCGATCGATGACAATAGATCTAGCAAGCGATTTGGGTCGTTCGTAACGATGGATATAAATATACGACTTAAATACTGGCAGTGGAAGATGCAAGGCAGTTATCCGCAGAGTAGGTACACGATTTTTTAAATAGGTACGTGAAACATTAAAAGGGACTTAAGTAGTTTCCGAACGAATCACGCCTCCCCCGATGAAAACAATCAGAAAACTCATCGTTGACGCTCGATTATTTAAATAATGCGCTCATATAAAAATAATTACGCGATCCTCTGACCCCAAACTCGCGTCAGCTACGCTCATTTTATTCTTCACCATTACAATTCGTCTTTCTATACGAGGTCGTCGAATTTCGTCGACCTGTTCCTCTTCATCGCGACTATCCAAAGATGCAATTCGCGCGATCGAACCTCGAAGACAGTACCTTAGGCCGTGGAATGAAATATTCGAGGCTCTAGGTGTCGCTTTTGGTCCTTTTTCAGAGACCTTGGTTTACCTCTGGTGATTTCTTGCCTTTTATTGAACGTTATATCGTGAAAGGAAATCGCCTTAGCTCTATTTAATTATTTAAGGTTGCCTTTTTCTAAATAGAAAAATATATTCGTTGTTTTGATAAAAGAATTGAAAATTTGAGAATTTTTAGATATCTGTAAAGATTAACTAGAAGAGATATCGATTGTTTATTAGGAAACAATTAGAAAATAAAATTATTGCATTAAATTATCAAATAGAAGCAACATCGCCATTCAAAATAACGCTATTTCAATCTTTTTTACTAGAGAACTTCAAAACCCCTAAGAGTAATTTATTTAATAAAATTTGATCGTTGTTCGATAGTTGAGTAATTAAGAATTTTTTACTGTAAATGAATTTTTTTTCGTTGGTTCTCCTTTCGAATAAACCAACGTTATAATCGTGTCAAATAGTAATTCTATCATAGAGAATTGCCAATATTGCAACGAAACGTTCGAAAAAGGCAAGAAACACGCGGCACGGCTTTTTAAATATATGCTTTACTCCGCTGCGTTAAATTATCCCACTACTAAATACCGAGAGGTTAAATCTTCATAAAAAGTAAATATAGCTTAAACGATACAGGGTAATTAAAATACGCAATAACAAAACGAAACGAGTCGAAATGGAAATGTTTGTCGATCCAATTACAATTAATCTTTCAGTGTGTGTTTGTGTATGTGCATGTGTGTGTATTATTCGAGAATCGTCTGCCAGATATCGATCGTTTTTAACCGGTGTAAACATAACTACCTGTTCGAGAACTTGTTTTATATAAACGTTTACTCAGAGGACAATAGACCTAACAATCCATCAAGTTCCACGATTAACTGGGAAAATTGAATATTTTTTTTCAGAGAAACACGTAAACTTCCTATACATCTTTAATACTTACGCGGCTGTCTTTTACACATTTGTTAACATCTTGCTTGCGTTCGTTTCTCTTTTTTCGATTGAGTTGCGCTTAAGTTACAGTTACAAATGGTCAGGTTTCGGAAAATAGTTGCAGAAAGCTCAGCAACGCTAGCGTAAGCGTTCACAATCTCCACCGTTTCTGGCGGAAACGTTTCTTCAGCGATAAATCTCGACCTCTCAGACTAAATTCTTGTTCACATCGAAAAACCGAAGCTTGCCACACTGAACATACAACGAAGGTTTTCGTGAATTTGGTTAACAACATTCTCTAGAACGATTATTCGAAAAATTGTTACGTCCACCGTGTTCTCGTATTTTTCTTTCGAGCTAAAAGGATTGCCTCCCGTTTGACGTCGCTCGTGATCGAAACGCGTCGAACGAGGAGAAATCTCTGAGAGATCGGTCAACGTTAAGCGTGAATTTTTTTACATTCGATCGTAACATAATCCACCACCACCAACTCACCACTATCCGTTCATATCCATTAGATCTATTTCACACTGAGCGAACGATTCATGCGCGTGGTTTCTGCGAATATGCGCGAACACGCGTGTGTCGTCTGCGGTCCGTGTTCTCGCACCAAAATTTCCACTTTCCACTCCAAAAATTGTTGAACATACGTCGGTTAATATAATACCTAGCGCTGTATGCGTCGTTACTGTTCTCTCCCCGAATATCCTTCGAATATGTCCATGATCCGCACGCACGCACAATATAATTCTTTCCTCCACGTTCGAATATATGTCACACTGAGCCGGCTGTGTGCTGTTTTTTTGCGAGTGTGTGTCCATCTTTTTCTTTCCTTTTTATCTTTGATACTTGTTTTAAATATTGTTCGGCCTGGCAGTGCCGTCGGCCCCAATGCTTTCGTCACGCGTTCAACGAGGATGCGTCGAGCAAGGTTTTTATCCGCAAATCGACAATCGACTCTCGCCATATCGCTCGTGAACGTAGAAAGTTCGAATTGGGGCACTGTCTCGGTTCTCGGGGGTTTCCTCTCGGTCTCGATACGTCTCGACGCGTATTTATGGAACACCTGTGGCGCTCGACGTTCCTCGGTCCTGGCTAGTAACATTTCCGGGTGCACGTACATTTGCGCACTAGATCGACGTCCTTCGTGTACCGCATACCATCGACGCAGATCAATCGAACCTACGGTTAGTCAACGTTTCGTTGTTAATTTTCAATAAAATTTAGATTGCAATAGATTTGAGAATAACAGAGATAAAGTTTGGAAATAATTATGGAATAATTAGTAAAATCAAAGTTTCGCAGACATATTTTTTTCAGATATTCTAAATATCTCAAATATTTTAATTATTCGAATCTTTGAAGTGAAAATCATATCCAGCAGGAATTATATCGTAGTGATACACAAATAAATGTGTCATCCGTGACTCGTTTATATCGTTTACGTAGTTATTTTATTATTATCATTATATTCTATTTCATTATCACAATCAGTGTTTCATTTATAAATGACATGTATCATCTGTATCTCTCTTGAGGAAGCTAATTGCAACGTTGATGAAACATGATATGATTGCATACGGTTTACACTCTACAAAGTCAAATAATGGTATTTTAATCGTATTACATATCATTTATTTCTCAATCACTTTTTCTCAATTAATATATCAATGTTATGATTTTCTCATACAATGCTTTTTAAAATAACGCAATTTTCTCTATTCGGTTTCTAAATTGAATATACTAACTTTTTTTTATTACTGTACATTTGTAATGGTATAGGCAGAAGAATAAGATTAAATATAGTCAGAAACATAATAAAATAAATTTTTCCTGCAATTATATTTCAACAACAATGTCTAAGAAAATATTTACAAGTATACCTGGATAAATATTATAATATTTAAAAGAATTGGTTTAAATAAATATGAAAATAACATTTAATTTTTTCTGAAAATGTGGCCGAAACCAAGCTATTGTTCGTGTATATAAAAATTTACATTATTTGTCTCTGTCCGTTTTCGTCTAACACTCTGTGTATGTCTGACTATGGCAAGGTTTATACTACTGATAAGAGGGTAAATATTGAAGCAGCAAGTACTTCGTGTAATTAAATCGTACCTTACGCCGTTTCGTCTTCCGTGGGAGGCAGCATGAGTTGCCACAACTACCCCAACACTTGGCAAGTTTCACTGGTCGTCGACTCCGACATCCGTTCTCGCTGTAATACTCTCTGGTGTGCTCTTTGCGACACGTCGGTGCTGCAACAGATGCACTCCATTTACCAAATTTTTTAATCTTTTCCTTTCATTTTCATGACGCTTATTTTAACAAAGTATAGAATAAAAACTTGCCAAAAATTTGTAGTTATTACTTCATTTAAAAAAATTTCGTCATGTATTTTTGCAGAGACACATGCACAACCATTTTAATAATTTTCAAATTTTTTAAAATGAATATTTTATATGACTTATTTTATACTAAGTAATTTATGAATATAAAACTTCAATAAAACATATTAATATTCCATCATTTATTTTATTGTAAATATTTGTATTTTAATGTACGTATATTTAAATGAATATTAATAAAAAAATATTAATAATGGGTGAAATCCATCGAGCATACTATAAATTTTTATACCTTTCTCGCAATACCGTCCTTGCCACCCAGTTTGACACCGGCACGTATATCCGTTTCCCATTGGCGATGGCACGCACTGCGAACCTTTTCTGCACTCGTGTGTCGCACAGGGATCGGAAATTATCGCGCCGGGTCCTGTCATAACGATGTCTGCAATAAGAAATGTGTTAATTAGTCCGCTATCTTTCAAATATTAAAGTCACGTATAACGCTTACTATTAGATTTATATCACATCTAATGGTAATTAGTAACTTAATATCAGTAATATTAATATGAACTTTCCGTAGGCAAATTGGTCCTTCGACAACTTGAGTGAAATTTTATTTTTCAATTTCCTTAAAAAGAATTTTAACTTGAATTAGAAGAAAAAATGTTTCAAACTTTGGAACAGTAAAACAATGAGACATAGATGTAGACGATCCAATTTACCTGTAGACTATGAAAATACACGTTTGCTTGTGTAAGATTAATTTTACGTGTATTATGATATTAATATTAAATATTTAATGTAACAGAATATAAAATATTTGTATATGCTATAGAATATTAAATTGATCAATAAGGCTTAAAGTCGTTGAACTATACCGGAGTGTTCGTGAGCCATATTCTCTTGTGGCATCGATTCCTCGTTGCTGCTGCCGCCCATAATTCCTTCCGCTTCCATGACGTCTCGCGCCTCGTCAGCTTCTTCCTCGTTCGACATGCATCCGGGAGTTACGCGGTGCATCTTCGCCGCGTTGCTAAAATCTACCAATTTGTGATTGATCCACATCTCGGTGATGCAGCCTGATAATCAGAAGAAAGAGAATTGTTGGGACGAAAATTTTCTTGCTCGATTCTAATAGCTTGATATTTTAAATTTAAGTTAATATATTTAATTTAAATTTTAGATATAAGACAAATAATAAAAAAATATATATATAAATATCGCAAACAAAAAATTCTGTACAACGTGTCAAGCAAAATCACTGTAAATACGCATTCATATATTTCACTCGATCACCAATCAGTTTTCAACTCGAGGCTTACCTTGGAAGCTAGTGATGTTCCTCAGATGAAACTCTGTAAACGCGATGTTGGCGACTTCCGGAGCGACGCCGCCGACATACATAGGCGTGATGAGTTTCAGGTACTCTTTCGGACCCTCGTTAATAATGCTTCTAGCAGGGCCACGGTCGACCCTCATCGTGAAGTTCTTCTTGATCGCAAGAAGCTCAGCCACGTGCGGTTTACCATCGGCGATCATTTCGTAGCTGTACATCGTCGAGGTTGGGTAGTTACCCACGTCGTATGAGACTCTGACACGGCCATTAAATAATTCGACGGCGATGTGATCACCGTTTTGGCCGTCGTAGAGGAGAACCCCGTTTTCCTGCGTGGTCGTGAAGACGATGGTCACGTTCGCTTCGGGCCTCATGCGTAGCGGCTCCAGCTCGACCAGCGAGCTGTTGTCCACGAAGCTCAAACTCGTCAGGTACTCGCATCGTTTTCCTGTAATTCGGATTTTACATAACTTTTAATCAAATTGTTTGACGAATCGATTATTTTCCATATTGCATAATGCGTCAATGTGTGGTATATAACAGATGGATTTAATATCGCAATCCACTGTTTCAAACAGTAGTGGACATTTGTATGGTATAATCGTATCAGTATTGTATCAATATCGCAGTCTGCTGTTTAGAAAACTTTTATTTAAACATATGAGACTTTTTTATTAGTTTAAATGGTACTTTTGTGTAAAAGGTCGATGATATTTTTGTTTGCTATTACCGAATCTTTTTTATGTACAATATTTTAACATTGCATTCCATTATTTATATTTCGATGCTATTATTGTGATGTTATATTCTACTATTTGGAGAATTTTTATTATATTATTTAGTCATACGGTTTTTCACAAAAATCGATGGTATTTCGCGTGGAACTCTTTCTTCGCATGTTATTTTAATATTTCACTTCGTTCTTTGAAAAATATTTATCTAATCATACGGTTTTCGGTGAGTATCGATGGTGTTTTTATAACGACGCGTTATTGGATTTTTCCCGTAAATGCTATATTTAATATTGCGCTCTATTGTTTGAAAATTTTTATTTAGCCATATCATTTTCTATTTGAATACATCGATCATTTAGTTAAATTTAATATATTTCTATTTCGGATTTTACGTCTAGTTTATTTTATCACTAATATAATATGATTGCATTTTGGCGGAATTTTAGAGGATGAAGAAATTTATCTTTACATTTGATGGTAGAACGTAAAATGGAAATATAGCGGTCTTTATTTAGTCTAAAATTATGAAAGAAGTCACTTACCGGTGTAGCCGGGGTGGCACTGGCAAAGATAGTCCGCGGCGGAAGCGGGAGCAGGTTGGAAGCATGCACCGTGCTGACAGTCATGGTGCGCACATGGACTAGTTTGTGGATAGAGCATGGCTGTCGAGGGTGCTGCCTCGCAATATCTGCCTGTATATTCCGCCGCGCACTTACATTCGTAATTGTTTATGCCGTCGATGCAAGTAGCACCGTTCTGAAAAATACAAGAATATTTGTCGTATAAAACACAATGTATTTTATTACGGTTCGTGTAGTTCAAAATAACAAATTTCAACATCTTTCGTCCCAAGTACAATTTGTAATTTAAAAATCATAATTTTTTCGAGTTTAGTTAACACTAAATTAAGTTAAATTTTTCATTTATTCTCGTGTTAATAATTCTAATATTAATAATGATATCTTTAAAATTAGAAAAAATAGAAACAATCATCTAGATTTCAAAGATTAGAATTAAGAAGAAGTGTTTCGGTCATAGAAAAAGTCACGTATGGGTGGAAAATGGTGCAAAAATCGAATGAGTAAGAAAAAAGGATAGAAAATAGGTACCTGGCACATATGATCAACGCAGTCATCCAGGTTGGTGGAACAATTGAGGCCGGTGAACCCGATTGGGCATTCGCAGCTATAGTGGGTCCCGTGGTCGACGCAGCGACCCCCGTTCTCGCAGGGGTCGTGCCCTTTTGTGCAAAAGGGTATCTTCTCCTCGCAATACTCGCCCATGAATCCTGGGGTGCAGTCGCATCTGTAGGCCTGTACGAGGTCGACGCAGGTTGCGTTATTCGCGCACTTGTTGTTCTCGCAGTCGTCGACGTTGTTCTCGCATCGAAGTCCCTTGTACCCGGGGGCGCAGTCGCAACTGTCACACACCGACTGATCGTCAATCGAGACATTGACCATGACCTTCGATCGCGGTATATCCGCCAATCGACCTTGGTACACGTAACTAATTTATCAACGAATAATTTTCTTAACATTTGATCGATCTTTTGGAGTTCGGTTAATTTACAATTTTTTAATTTTGAAGGATTCTTTGTTTATTACCGAACTAAAAATACAGCGTATCAATAAAATTAAATAAATTTAGTAAAATTTTACTAGCACTTTGTTAGCAATTTGTCCTAATATATTAACTTAATAAAAATTGCGATTGGCACAATTGCTTCGATGGTAATTCTCGGTGATTAATAATTTGTGATAGTAATTTTTCTTTAAGATATTTTACCATGATATTTTTCAGCAAAAACAAGGTTCGAGCTCGATGATTGCTTTCGAAGAAAGAACCACTGAATCATAATCACTTCGTCGATAGATTGTTACGTATACCTTCTACTCTTCGGGGCTCACGTGCAGAGGTCCCGTTTTATTTATTCATACAACAGTGTACGCGTTTTGTACGTGCAATTTACTGCTACTGAAACTACATTTCATACTCTACTTATACGTTAAACAACGCTTTTACAATGCAAATACACTTGCCTGTGTATTTTTTTCAGAAAATACATCACCGGAGCAATATTAAGTCTTTCATCGCATGTTCATAAATTCAAAAAAAAAAAGAAAAAAATGTAAAAAAGGAAAAAGGAAATATTGAATCCGGCAGATGGATTCATAAATCATTGACTTAAACTACTAGACAGTGAAATATACTTTTGCCAAATTATAGGCTTCTATTTAACGATACCAATTTCAACTTTTGACATGATCAATACAATACTCTACACAGTAGATGCTTAAAGCTACTGTTTTGCCAAATACATCGGTACGTTTCGTGCACGTCTACTCAATTTTTGACCAACACTACTGCCTTCCGTATCAGTAGAAGATTCAAAAGAAATCGGCAGAGCTACAGCAAATGCACACGTTCGATCTCGTGATTTTGTGTTTGCAGTAGAATTCTAGTCCAACTGGAAATCTCAATATCAAAAATTATATGAAATATTAGACGTATGAACAATTCTGTGCTTTTATTTTTTCAATTTATTTTATTATTTCAAATTGAGATATCTTCGAGATCTTTAATATGTCTATAATTATTAAAATTTTTAAATATATACTTGAGATATTATATAAACTAATTTTTTAAATAATACGATACTATTTAGAATTCTGATATGAATAAAAAATAGTTATAAATATAATAAAGTATCTACAATCTCAATGACAGAACATTGACAGGTATTACGTATGAAAAATATCAACAATTCTTTTCAGAAATTAATTGTATTACAATATTAGTAAACATTATTTCAGATAGTAAAATAAAAAGGATATTTCAATTTTTTTAAATAAATATACGTTTTGATACGTGCTAATGAGCACATAGAGCACTGAATTATTTTTCTACATAAAATAAATGCAACTTTCGTCGAAAATATATTCATTTCAATATATTCCATCCTATCATATATTAGTGAATCGACAAAAGATCATTTTAAAAAATGGGAAATAGAAATCGTCATTGTTGGATTACAATTCCTTGCAGACACTGTTTCTACGGGCACCACTGAACGAGCAAATAGAAATCAGACCCGAACGAGCTTGCCAAGGAATTCTCTACATTAGGTTAGTCAAGACGTTTGATACCTGAATCTTCCTTCTTCCAATACTTTACAAGTTCCGGCGTTCCGGCAAGGATTTCCATAGCACGCGTCAATTTTATGTTCACACCGGTCCCCATGATATCCTGGCGCGCATTTGCAACGGAACTTCCGGTCCGGGAGCGCCTCGCAAAATCCTCCGTTCTGACATGGCGAGGTGTAGCACAGGTCGCACTTGGCCAGGACTTCGGCTGGCTGTTGGTTGGCTGCGCGGAAGAAAGGTCTACGATTAATGAGCAATTTTAGTACCCCATTGTGACAACGGGCCAAAAAACCATGAACTAAACAGACTGCGTCACGGGTCAGTGAGAAATCAAAAACATCTGCACGTGCGGAACATTTTGTCGATCGTTGAGCGATAGTGGCCAGCTGATCAGAATAGTTTGGAAACTGAGGAGCTGAAATTGATAAACGAGGAGCACAAGTGTCAGAAACGAAGTTTTCTAATAGAAAGAAAAAGAACGCATTCTTGTTTTACATTATTTATAATTCGAATACTATGTACTTACTGTGCTTATTATCTTTACATATCTTGAGGAAGAGTGAATGGTAGAAAGTGCATTGAAATGGTTAAATTTATTTATTTATAGATTATACTTTTCTCTTTTTTAACAACGATCTAATTCGTGTTTATGATCACTATTTTCATTTTCCCAAAGAAGCTAAAAAGCTTTGTCCGGTAAGTTAACACAGATAATTCCAAATAGAATAAATGATTCTAACGTTTCTAACCTTTTCCATCATATTATATTCTGCATAGAATTTACATTATTCTTTCCATTAAAAAAACGTTTCTCATACTGTTGCTATTTACGCCGTTTACCGTTTCAATTTCTCAATTTTTAGCAGTAAGGTTTTAAGAACGTTGAATGAAACCGTTTCGAAATTTAGAATTTTTTCGTAAAAATACATAACTAGGTAATGCTATTTTATTATTGTACCAATAATAAATAAAATGTATTCTTAGATAGCGTTTTAGATATTTAGTAATATCAGTATACTATTAATATTTGCTGGATTTGAGGATCAATACACCATAATATTGGGTTGGAAACTAAATTATCATTAGGTGGTAATGACAAAATTCGCGATCATTTAGTTTCCAACCCAATACATCCTCTTACACTGCTTTGCATCCTTTCGTGTAGGAAAGTTTGTCGCGGCTCGATGATATTTCAATAATTTTTTAAATATCCATAATCAACGAACGGAGCCTCAATCACAATTTCTGTAATCTTCATTTTTATCTTATTTCGACTTGTATCGATTTTATCCAACTGTTGAACTTTCAAAATCGTTTATCGGACACACCATGTACAAAGTAACAACGTTTAGAATTTATATTCAAAAGACATTCCTGCGAAGTCAGCGTAAAATCCATCAAATTCAATTACTGGATAAACCTGATTACCAACAGCTGGCCGCTTTCGCCACGATCGCGATAACTGTCGAGGAAATACATACTTTTGCATTGGAATGCGGTCGCAGGTGTCGTAAGCAACAGCTTGTCCCTCATCGCTGGTGGCTCCATGCATCTCGCGATACCGGCCTCTACGTAATCCTTCTTCACCCATTCGGCCAACCATCGCATGCTGCAGTCGCAGTAGAGCGGGTTGGACCCCAGAGCGCTATAAACACACCAGTTGGTGAATTATCGACACTAGAGAAACCAGTGCGTTAGCTTGGGCAACGCAAGAGAGAGGGTACTCACAGGTGTGTTATAGATTGAAGATCCTCGAACGCGCCCTCAGGGATCACCGATATGTCGTTACCGTGTAGAGACCTAGTGTAAATCGGGGTTTTAAACGATCATTATTGAAGTAGTCTACGTTATGGTGTTCTAGTCTATGTTCCATGCATATTAAGCTGATTTTACGAGTAGATTCGAGAACAATTAATAAAGTAGTATTAACTTCCTATCGGAACGGTTTCTGCGCGTTATCTTATCGTCAGATTGTTCATTCATATTGTTAGAAAAATGAATGAGAAAATGGGATTTAGCTAGAGAATTTGTTTACTTTCTTAAGTATTATAACAAGTGTTATTTTGTGTAGACGCATAAAAATCCGTAGTCTGCTTATCATGCTATGGATTGCATTATAGTTTCGATGCAATAAAGGGGTATTGTATTTGAAGACCGTAAGGGAATTTGCTACAGATGATGCAAAATATTTGATTAATCAGAACGTGGTATAGGAAAATTAATTTTGTATTCGTGAGTCATTATGGTAGAACGCAATATTACACTGTAACAATAGGACACTGTGACAATGACGCAGTACAAAGGATACTAATGTAATCCTGATATAAGATTAAGATTTTTATAGATAATACAGGATTAGAATTTGCTTCATACTCGTTACTAATATGATATATCCATGATATTCATGCGAAAACTCTAATATAAATTTTGGAAGAAGATTTCAAAATATTCAATAAATAAATTCATTCCACAAATAATATAATTTTTCTAAAAGCTGGATTTAAAGTAATGAAAGCTTTAAGAAAGAGGAGAAACAGAAAAGTTAGAAAGATAACAATTGTAGAAGATGGAGAAAAATACATCATACACATCTTCATTTAATGTTTATATCGATAAAACTACGTTTTTTCACGAAATAAATTAATATTATTGATACTTCAAAATTCTTCAAATATGTAATATTAATAACTATTATTAATGAGCAAAATCGATATTACTACACAGCATCGCCATAGAGTTTCTATCGGTACTTGAATAATTATTTACTAATATAATATGATACACTCCCTTACGACCGCTTAAAGCGAATCAATTTCGTAATATCGATCTCGATAAATTGTTTTGTGTATGACTTTATGTACATGCAAATGATTTAACGAATTAATTATAATAATTACGGTGATAAAGAACAATTGTTCCCCAAATTGCCCGCATCAAGAAATTAATACCGCAATCAGCGGAATAAACAATAAATCATTGAACGATTGTGATCGACAAAATGGCACGCCTTCGCCCATTAATTTAATACAGATCGCTCCCTCCATATCGTTGCTTTTATTTATTCCATTACCGAAACTTAATGTATGTACCATTATCAATTGTTTTTCCCCAACTACAGGCGAATTCACGCATTCACAAAGAACCGAAAGCATACTGAAAGCTCCGGTGTTTCGTCCAGAAAATGGTACTTCCGCGAGAAAAATGGTCCCTCGCCACTGTATTCACGATTTTCGCTCTTTTACCGCGTCATTTCGTGTAATTCTTTCCTCGTGATTTATGAAACGCGATTCGAAATATTCAATGCGTGTGAAAGGAAGGTATAAATCTATGCATTGTTCGTGAATAAAAATTATGCAATTCGAAACTCACATTATCCGCAACGATTTCAAGCCGGCCAGGGCATTCCGTTGGACACACTGCAGCTTATTGTAGCTGATAATTCTGAAAATGTATTGGCCACGTGTTATTCTTTTCTGATATTACTTAGCAGTGATCATTGAATATTTTTTGTAATATAATTTGATAATAGATCATTGATTATTTTTTATAGCATTGTTTGATAATTAAGTAGATACATAAGAAGGAGGATCTGTCATATTTTTCTCTTGTTTTTATAATTAGAATAAAAAGGGTCTGCTGCAGTTAAGAGATAGCCTCGTATACTTATAATGTAAGCAAACTAAAATAAAATAAAATTAATTAAAGATGAAATCCTTCTTCAAATGTGTTAGAGATTGATATAATATTTTTAATAATAAAATGGTTAGGAATAGAAGGGATGAAGAAATGACATCAAAGAATTTTCTCATCCTCCAAGATCATAATTTACATCTTAAAATATTAAAGAAGAAATATTGACGAAACAAAATATTAAAGTTGAATTTAACTATCCAATATCAAGTTTCAGTAACGTGTTATGTATAAGAAAAGTATAAATAAACACCTCAGAATTTTTGCTTCTATATTTTCTTTCATAAAAGAAGTAACAAAACTTCCTTGGTTATAAAATGTTACAGATAAATTATTCAATTAAAATATTCCCTACATCAAAATATAAAATTGTGATTAGAAAGCCGAAAGAATATTTTATCTGTAAGAGTGGCATTTCACAGAGAAAATCAAGGTGTCAACTTACAGGTGGGACAGTTTGGTGAGGTTCCTGAAGGTATCGTTGGACAGCATCCCAATCTGATTGTTGCTTAGGTCTCTGAAAAGCAAAGAAAGAAAACGAGATTTCAATCTCTTCTTCTCTTTTCAATCTCGGCAACGTTACAACATCACATGTGTATTTTATTTACAGTCTAGTGAGAATCCTCAGGTGGTTCAGTCTCTCGGGCTGGATCGTCTTGATGTCGTTCACGTCCAAATACAGCTCGGTGGTTTCCGGCGGAATCCCACGTGGAATCTCTGTAAGCTGAGACCTCGAACATCTCACCACTGACCCGGCGCAATTACATTGGGGTGGACAGTAATCGTCACCTAGGCAACCCACGCTGTCGTCTGCGGTTCGTAAAATAGATAGACGATGTATCGTTAATTTCGAGATCAATTGCAGCAATCAAAAATGTAGATATCGTATCGAAGAGATACATATTGGGTTAAGTAAAAAATTCCTTCGCCTTTTACCAGCGTATGGATCTCGAAAGATGTTATAAATGTTATTTGAAAAATGTAAAAAAAGCCTGAATTTTTTCATGGAAAATACGCAGTTATATGAAAAAGGCACGAAATAAGTTACTCCTTGGTTAGACACATTTTATCACATTTATTTAACAAAATGTAAACGAACTTGTGACTCACTTAATAATTTTGAGGAAGATCGTATTAATAGCGGAACGAGGTAATTAATAATAGTTGCTTTTTTAAAACATCTTTCATGCTATTTATAGGTCTTTTAGGTACTTTGATATAAGCACTTTTCCAGCCACTGTTTGTATTAATTTCAATCAAATATTTTTTCAGAGTATCGTAATTTTATTGCAATAGTACTGATTGTACATATTATTTGGAAGATTATCATTAGAAGTTAGTGTTGGCCGAGAAAGATGTTAAAATACTTCTCGATATTAATATAAAAAGTTAAGAAAATGCAAAGGAGGGAGCTTACTGTTGCATTTGAACTCGTGATGGGGTATATCTTTGATGATTGCGCTCTTCAATCGTGGAGGGTCGTGACAGTGTCCCACAACGCCAGACATGTCGCGTTTTCTCAGCCATCCGGCGAACCACGCGAGATGACAATTACACGACAAAGGATTGCTTTGCATGTTGCTGAAAATACGAGGCAATTTATTAGACTGTTATTAATTATGCGCACGGAAGCACGGAATATATTTCGCCGGCCGGAGAACCGGCGAAGTCAACAGTAAAACATATTGAAAACGCGTACAGATACACGTAATAATTAATAAATCCATAACGTTGTCTCATTAATATTGATGAAGCGTAATTCGTATAATGATAATACTAATCTGATTAAATATTTACGTTATAATATAGCAAGTACGTCTCGTTTCGGGAAAAGTTGAAACATTACTGGATCGTTATTATTGATTCTCGTGTTTTACTTCGAAACGATCTACGCATGTTGTTATAATTACATAATTAATAACAAATTAATTTCGTTACCACTCGATGATACATAATAGCTGTCGTTATGAAGTTCTCGATAACATTCTACTAATCCATTTTCATTAACTTCTGTACATCGCGATTGATAATTATCGCCAATTAATACGGAAAACTCATCCAATATTCTTCAGAATAATTAAAAGCAAGTAGAAGAAAGAGCGAAATTTCGTTAATATATCACGTTTGCGAGTTATCAACATATTACGCGTATTATACGAAATATTTCGAAATATCAGTTGCATTTTAATTGACACGATTATATTGGTAAAATCTTTCACGATTCTAAAAGCGTATATAGAAGTTACAAGATATTTAGTATAATTAATATATATTCCGCAGAGATTGCAAAAGTATTGACACAGCCAATTACTTGCAACATTAATAAATAGATTACGAAGCTTTATGCATTAGTTTCAATACATACCTACATATTATATGCTTAAAGCGACTATTCATATCTTTCTATTGATACTTCATACTTGTATTTTTTTTAAGTTTCCAGTAAACATCGTTTAACTTCTACATACATTTTTAGATTGATTTTAAGTTTTACCAGTATAAGCATGCCAATCGCGCGTTCTAGTAGCGTAGCAGTGAAATTTCAAAACGTTTCACGCGACATACGGATAAAAAATTTTTACGAGTGTTCGAATACTTCAGCGAGCCGCTGAACAAATTTCGTCAAAGAAATAATCTATTCAACGAAACTGCAGTATTTCTGAAAGGAAAAATAAAATTCAATAACTCTTTTCGCATCTGTTGGGAATCGATTTTACGTTTAAAAAGGTGTAGGGTGGGAAAACTAGTAAAAAGCCGGGTTCGAAGTATACTTACATGGTGCGTATGTGCGTCAATCCGTCGAACGAGCCGTGCATAACGCAGGTTATAGCGTTTCCGTGCAGGTTCCTGTGAAAATGATGTTCGACGGGTTTATACAGTTGCCGGGTGATACCGTTTTATGAAGAGACATAAAAGTTTCTACTCACAGAGTCTTAAGATTCGTCAGGCCGGTGAACATCTTGTTGTGAACTTCCCTCAGCCTATTCTCCGATAAGAGTCTGCGAAACGAGGGCTCGTTATTACACGTGAATAAGGCGTATGGTTGCTAAATATTAAAGAGGAATAGGGTCGCTCCGCCCTATAGGGATTTCTTTTACGCGTGGATAGGAATCGACGCTCGCACGCATCGTTGCACCATTGAGACCATGTAAAATTCGAACAGAAATTATTATCGTATCGCGTAAAATCTCTGCTACTGTATTTTCCGTAAATTAAGTTAGAAAAAAATATTAAGAGTTCAATTATCAATATGGTACGCTTCTGCGTTTTTATCACCATTTTCTATTTAAAAACTATCTTTATATATATACCTAACTTATATACGAAATATACCTGTGGTTTGCAATCTGATCAAAAATTTCCCCTTGAAAATTATTTTTGGCATATTCTTCTATATCTACAGGTTATTTTGGTCCTTAATGGCATAAAATAAGAAGAAGAATGGGGCATAGAACTTATGAATAATTTATAGTATCTATCCTTTTAAGATCTAGAAATATTTGTACAAATATATTCATATATTCATAAAGTATGTCGAATTCATATTCAAACGAAAATATTTATCATTCGATTGATTTTTCCTTAGAGAACATGCGTCACTTCGATTCGTGCTTTGCATTCATCCGGACTAAAATACACACGAGTTACAGCCACCCTCTGCTCCTCCGGCTATCTAATTAATCGACCCATTGTCCCGTTAATTGCCTTTGAAAATTAAATCCTATTCTGCTTCGTTAAAGCTCGTTTCAAAGTCCCGATCGAGTTAGGCACAAATAACGCAAGTAATCTCGACGGTCTGAATACAGCCCCGTTATTCGAAACTTTCTCATCCAAGAAACGTTTCAGCAGAGAAAAAAGAACAAACAACAATTTTCTGACAAATCGAATTATGCTGCCGAACAAAAAATGTAAACAACCTATCTTTATCTTCAATTCGTCCCGGCTAATGATTAATTATTACGTATCTTAATAAAATGAGACTAACAATCAAAATGACGAAAACTGAAATATAAATTAGAAAACTGTTTCATTCTACGATGCTCTAAGGCCAAGATAATTTATTTAATGAACAATTTCCAATTCGATAAAGTATTTTAATTATATCGAAAATTAACGAATGATCTTCCTTTGAACTACTTAAGACAACGGAATATTTTTTTTGAAGATGGAAATAAATTTCCATCCTCTGGAGCTTCATCCCTTAATTATATTAAAACTCATCGAACAATATCTTCTCAAATTATTAAAAATCACTGAACACCTTTTCCTTAAAAATGAGAAAAATTTCATCGCTGAGAAACTTCATTCTTCAATTATATTAACAACCGTTGAACCATTAAAAATCATCAAGTATTCTCCCCTCCCCCCTCTCTCCAAAAAAAAAAAAAAAAAAAAAAAGGAAAAAAGGAATGCAGAAACTTACAAGTCGGTGAGTTTGTGAGCACCCGAAAATGCAGAGGCCTCGATGCGCGAGATTTTATTCTTCCTGAGGTCCAGATGCTGTAGCTCCGGCAGCTTCTCGAACACGCCATCCGCTTTGATCTTATCCAGCTCATTGTTGGCCAACAGTCTGGGCGCAAGGACAAAGAAAGCCGAGGAACGAGAAAGTTAGAGTTTATCGCCAGTGTCTGATACGATGAGCAATTAATCGCGCTACAGGGCGTCGATCCATTAAACGAGTTCGAATAATTTATTTCGAATAATAGCTTGACGATTCATTGTTCTGCTCTCTACCCCGCTGCACCGTCTGTACAACGGACCAGCTTTTAATTAGATAATTATCTTGTCGGCCGTTTGAATTAATTTTCTCGCGTGAAGGAGAACGAGGGGCCTGGATCAACATTCGTCACGATCGACTGACTGGATCGATCTTTTCTCTTTGTACCGATATTACGAATCATTGTTATGAATGAATTGGTTTCATTCGGTCATAGATGGTGATAGTTTGGATCAAAGCGAGCTAGTTAATATTAAAATATTTAATTTTCATTTTATTCTATTGAAAGCGAAAAAAAAGAAAAGATTTCAGCCGACTGTAATTACAATTTAAATCGATAAAATCGTTTTGATCGAATAATCTGAAATCATTAGACTGTACTCACAGGGTGGACGTGTAGATCGGTAGTTCTTTTGGTATTGATGTTAGTTTCTTGTTCGAGCAATCGATGGTCGCTCCGTTGCAAATGCACGGTTCTGGACATTCTCCAGGAAGGATACACTCGCCAGCTCTCTTCGTCAAGAGCTCCTCGTCGCCTAAATACAAACAGTCGGATACAAAATCTACTTCAAGCAATCTCGTCTAATCTGCTTTTCCTCCTCAGGACCACAGAACGTCGCTCTTAAATGAGTCAGTGATTAAGGCGTTTGAAAGCTTGAAAACGTAACGATGTATTAAAAATTGATAGTTTTAGATCTTGAAGCGATGTTATGCGACTTTTATGATAGTGGTTCTTGCTTAGCTGAAACTCACTGAGTAATACGATAACTTTTCTTTTGCGAGAGAATTGAATTTATGAAATCAATATTTATATTATGTTATGGCCGTACCATTTACGGCAGGATAAACTTTTACACCTGTGTTTTTTAATTTTAGTAGATTAAACAATGCAATAGTTCTCAATCGAAATTGATTGGTAAATGTAATGATATATTAAAAAATTCGGTAATTATCATTGCAGAGAATCCTAGTATGAATTAATCGTTCATGAAACGAAGTTTTTACATCGGTGATAATCAATTTAAGTCGATTGAATAATATAATATAATAAGTTACAGAATTGGTAATTATTGTTCAAACCTGTAACTTCAGTTTATGGAGAGCTGCGAGGATTATTACTGCTAACATCGATGAACGAAAGAGATATAATATGATGTCACATGCTGTCAGCTTTTACTCACGAAATGACACAGTACTGGCACGTTAATGGCCCCTCGGCTTTTATAAAGTAGAAATTGCGGTACCATTATGGGGGCTCTCAACTTCAATTTATATAAAAATGTAATATCGTATTAGGAGATCGTCTAATTCGTGAACATCACGTAGATAAATTACGACTTTCGATAGCTGAGAAATAAAAGAAAACACGTAAAGAAGATATTTATGAGTTACACTCACGTATGAAAATATATTCTCCATATCGAATTATGATATTACTCGTGCGTGTTTAATTATACAATAGATTCTTAGCAAAAGTTTGTCTTATTTTCTTGTCACAGTAATATTCGAATACTTGTTCTGCGATTTAGCAATTCTTAGAAACAATTCGAACTGCGAGATAGATTTATTTTCTATAATTAATGCCACAAGAAATTAACACCGATATTTTTATACTGCTCCAAAGATGTGTCACGAAAAGGAGAGAAAACTAGTTTCGATAAAAGACAACTTGTAATATATCATAGCGAAATGGGGCAAAAGTTATCGTGAAATTGCACCATTATTATTATAAATCGTAGCAGATATTATTGGAAGATATAAAACAGAGCAACTTCTCTTCTTCTTTCTTTTAAATCTATTGCACAATTAAATGTTATTATTAGGAAAAAATTGCTTACATATTTTCAAACATAAGTAGAATAAGCAACACGATATTTAAACAATTCTCTCTCATGGGGGGTGTCAGCCCTGCATTCGAATATTTAATACGAGTACATAATTATATACATACATTGTGCAAGTTTCATATCAGATCATCGATCGTGAAAGCGTTAAGACCCGATTCCATCGTATTCGATTATGACAGCAGTGAGATGGAGGAAGAAAGGAAACCCGCGGAGAAAGTGACCACGCGACACCGCGTGTAGCTGCACGTTATTAAACGCGGGACGCAAATTACCGATATAATTACGCGCGTGTATCGCAGCGGACAATTTGTAATGCGGCGTATAATGCGATGATAAATCACCAGCGCGCGTGTGCACGTACTCATACATAAACATATTCACCTCGGAGCACCATGACATTCAACACTCAATTAACGTGCGAGAGAGCAAGCGCGGCGTCGCGTCGATGCTTAATTTAATGATATCGCCGCTACTACTGTTCATTATCAAAATTTATCGTCGACCAAGTTAACATGGTAACCTGGTGCGAACAGATCAGCCGGTCGTCGATCTTTGACTTGGATTAATCGATGTATTTGTGATCGTTGGAATTTAATTTTTAAATGGCTGGGTCTGATTATGACTCCAAGAAATTTTATAACATACGTCGAAGCCCTGAAGATTTTCATACACTACAGTAAATGTCGAGATAATAGAATTTTTAACACTTTGACTGCCACGTTGGTCATATAGGACCAGCCACGGTTTCTCCTGTGACGGCACGGTGGCGTTTGAACTTCTTACAATTGTAAAAATTGAATGAAAATTGACAGTTAGAAATAAAAAGTGCCCCATTGAACAATTAAACATTTTTATTAGAACATAAAAAAAAAAAATGAGAACAAATCGTGCATCTACCGGTGCACTGTGTTTGCATCCATATCTTTGAGGGGTAATCTACGAATATTATTATAAACACACCTTAGAAAATAATCGTAAAGGTTGTTTTATAATCATATAATTGAAGTTAGAAGTGTGAACATACCTTACTATTATATATAGAATGAGAAAATACTGTTTACTAATATCTTCTACACGTTTCAACAATATATGCTGGACGTTTAGCTTACGACGAAATAACGAATGCGAATGGTTTGTTGAAATAAACGAAGCCTTGTTATAATATGTTGCTATCAACTGTTACCAAGGCGTCACGGTGGTCATTCGTGATCACCAATAAGATAAACGGTCCATTGGGGAAGAATGTTGTCTTACATCATCAATTTATTATTATTTTGCCATCGTATGCTATGAATAATAAAAATAATCCCGCGGCGTCCTGAGCGAAACATGTGATTTCGGCGTGGCAGTCAAAGTGTTAAATAATAGAATAATAATGGAATTGATTGCATAATCGAAGAAGAGTGCAATTCTAGTGATACACGATTTATCTTTTAATTATCAGAAGCTACTGTTACATCAATATTAAACGTCTCTTAATTTCTAACGACTCCAATTATGAATTGTTGAAGTAATTACTTCAGGAAAAACTCTACACCTTCTTCTTCAGTATATTCGTGACTTGGAGATCACTATTACGAAGAGAATAGAATTTAGTGAAAAAAATTGAAAATAAGGAGAGATCCATATTATTGTGTTCCTAAATATATATTTTCTTTTGGGTTACAAGGTCTAGAAACAAAAGAGCTATAAGTAAATTTCTATTGCTATTTCTTGTAGCCTTCAGCTAGAGCTACACACCAAGGTTAACTTTTTGGTAATGTCTTTTGTTATAAATATATGAACGTGTTCCCTATCACCCTTCTTCTATGTAACATTGAAAGAATAAGGATCTGGATCAGCATATACTATATCTGTACTTATATCTGTATTTATTTCAATATATTTTTCTATTACAAATTTATCCACTCATTCCTCTATCAGTCAACCTCAACAAGGATCTTTCTTTTGTCGAATACATTCGTCGATTATTAACATTCCATTTATTCAAATAATATCTCAAATAAATGTCCTTAAAATCTATAAATTCCTCACACAGAAAAACTCCAACTTCTTTTAAATTCCTAAAATACTAAAAGAGCAAGAGAATGACATGTCTTCTAAATTTTCTGGAAATAGCTTGCAAACCGGCTCAAGTGTTTTACGTAAATTTTTCAAAAGTTACAAAAGTTTGTAAGTTTCACGCCACTGTCCTGTAAGTTCTTGTTTACTGGGAACGCGGCATAACGATAATGTGCGAGTATAGCCACCCACATACGTGCCAGCGAAGTGTTTATTTTCCGGTGTCATTTACTCCACTCACGAAAGAGACACGGGTGGGGAGAAATGCGATTATATTCCGCTCGGCTAAGTGCAATTAGGTGAAATATACAAGCATGAAAAGGAAAAGCATGATGTCGCTGTTGTTATTCTTGAACACGCACGCCTCAAGATGTTCTACGCGTATAGTACAATGGTACGCCTTCTCGAGTATCTCTTCTTTGCCACTTATTTTCTGTCTGTCGTTTTATAATTCGCGAATATTATTCGATTCTCTGTCGATTGAAATTTGTGAAAGCTTGGAAACGTTTGTTAGATTTAAGATTAGCCACCGAAAAGACTAGAGAATTTGTTTCACGCATTTAATTCACGTAATGAATCAGTTTTGGACCTATTTTGTTGGCTTATGATGCCTTTAGCTTAGATTGGCAAGAATAAGCATAAAAATGAAATTTACGATCAGAAGAGTTAAAATTGCATATTATATATTTTAATCACATTAATTCCTCGACTGATTGCTTTTATTTTGCTTATTTATTTATTTATTTTTCTCTGTGTAATACTTTTTTTTAGAAGATTAGAAACTTTATTTTAATATTGTTTTTGGAAACATTTTAAGTTTCTAACTTAACGGCTGAAAATGTGTTTTCTGAGGTCACTAAAAAGTTTTTTTTTATGCAAATATAGTGCAGGAAGTCGCAGGATATTTGATTGCTATAAAAGAAGATCGAAACATTGATAAGAAGTTTCGTTAATTTATTACTGCATATGGATTATGTTTTGAGTGGTTCAAGATGAAACGCGCTATCAGAAATATGCTCGACAAAGGTTTGCAAGAATTTACGATGGTTGCATGAGTTAACAAATTGATTAAAAGGTGACAGTGCAATTTATTCTGCTTTGTCACTCTATTTCAGTTGCAATCTCGTGAGTAATACTCACAGAAGCTAATCGATATAATTAATTATTTTTACGCTTGTAGAATTTTGATCGTTAACAAGATCGTTATACAATGGTCTTCTAATTTTAACATTTAATAGGTTACGTTAATTAACTTGCGTTATCTACGAGGGATGCAATAAAGAAAATTATATTAATATGAAATGGTTAAAAAAAGGAATAATTTGGTACATTCAAAGAGACAAGCGTTTTCAACATAAATGATAAAATCACATAACTAAACGAAAATTATGCGTTTCCTACGAATCATCGTGGTTTTAACTGAATTAACTGCAACTAATTCTATTAATACTTTTGAAATGTTGAAGGCGGTAACAGAATACATATTTAATTCCAATATCAAATGTGTGTTAATCAAAATTGTGTTAATCTGAAATTGATTGATTATTGGTCACTGATAGTGTTGACATAGAATTGATTGATTATTTGATTACTAATAGTGTTGATTGAATTGATTGAGAATATAGTGAATTTTATAATTGCACTTTTATGAAAGATGGAAAATGTAATTCTTTAGTCTTTGTACTAATATCGCGATTGATTTAAATAATTTTACTGAAAATGATTCCGATGATAACCAATCGTTCATAGTAGAAGCCTTTCTTCGATAAAGTGTCAATTAACGACAACTAATGTATCAGAATATTCAGCTGAATCATTTAAGGAAGAATAAGAAAAACTTCATGAAACTTTAAATCACTGAATCATTTCTTAAGTTACACCAAATACTATGAGCAACGATTTCTGTCAGCCAAAAGATGGAAAATATCCTCGTGTATTACCAATTGGTATCCGTGAGTTCCGGTGATGCGTTTAGAAGAGAAATATCAGAGAAATCGGGTCGTGCTTACCCTTACATTTGAACTTGTCGTCCCGCATCGAATCGATCTTCCGCTTCTGCGCCCTCTTCGGCGACTCGCACTTGGCTCCCGACGTCTCGATGGGGTGCGCGTGAAGATACGCGTTCAGCCATCGTAGATTGCAGTCGCAGATGAACGGGTTTCTTGCCAAATGCCTGCGGAAAAGCGAAAGGAATTTCTTAGAAATCATTTTCTGCCTTGATCAATTCCTTTTTATTCAATCCTTTCTAACAGTTTTGGGATTTCATTTAGGATCATTACTTCACTTTGTCGTTTTATGATTTTATTATTATTCTATAAGCCTGATGAGATTAATTTTATTAATTTAACTTATGGAATCATTTAAAGAGATATTTTACTTAAACAATTTTAAAACTTTTTCACATTTTTCTGAGATCAAAGACATAACTATATGGAAAGAAATATTTTTCCTTATTTTAAAGAAAGAATTTAAATGGTAAAAGATCTAGCACAGAATCCAGTGTTATCGATTCATAAAATTTACCAATTTCGTTACTTTTAAACACACGACAATAGAATCTGGAATACGTACGAAGGAATAAGAATAATCTATTTATGTATTTTATGCAAAAGAAGATCTTCAGAAGATATTCAGAAATTATTCTTGCATCAATCATCATATTATCCCATTTCAACTTACTTTTTTCTATAACTCAAGTATCATTCGATAGCTGGCGAAATTAAGATTATAAATTAATAAAAAATCTGGAAAATTAAAGCTTTTTCCCTACGTGCCAATAATTTTCAAAACTATTCAAATTTCTATCATGATATCTGCCATTTTTCGAATATTACGATTACTCGCTGATATCCATCGTTGCTATTCTCTAATAGTTTCAAACGAATAATATCGTGATAGTACAATTAATTCAAACAGAATCTAACAATTTGCCCATATTTTCATGAAACAGCGAAAACGCTGAAAGAGTGTCAATCAGCGAACAACCGAGGCCAGAATATTCTGTTGAGCCCGTGGTACACAGCGAAACGAACGTGTACGGTGACACGAGTTTGCAATTCGATCCTGCACAACGCGTTGGAAAGGGCTCGAAGCGTTAAAGCCGCGGTAATTTGTATAAATTAACGGTTCAATGGCGGGATACAAACAGCGTTTCAATGCTTCGTAGATTGGCGAAAGTTCCATTGGCCAGGGATCTGATGTTGTTATCGTAGAGCGACAACAGAGTCAGGCTGGTCAGATCTCGGAACAGATCGGTTCGTATGCAGGATATCTCGTTCGCGTTCAGCAGCCTGAAAAGTTTGTATTGTTTCGTCAATTTACTATCGTTGCGATGCATCCATTTTCTCGTGCAATAATTAAGCAATATGTGTGTAGGAATTTATTTTACAATCAATTCAAATTAACTGTTAAAAGCTATCAAGTGGATGAAAGTTCACTGTAGGAAACCTATTTTTAAATGAAAAAACTGATTAAATAAATAAGTAATAAAGAAATTTTGTCTATGATAGCATTTAGGGGTTGAACAACTTTTATCAATACGTTGAAAAGAAAATTCATTCTATTATTTAATAATCCTGAACATTTAATGAAATTATATATAGCATTAATTATATCGCTTCAGACGATTACTGATGCTACTTCTGATACTACTACTTCTGTATGCAGTATATACATATTTTCAGTAAGTAGTTTGTACGTTCTATATAAATTTTCAGATCTGTTTGAAGTTTTACCAATATAATATAATATAATTACCAAAATAATCACAGTGCTAATGAAATTTCAAAATAATTTCCCCATTCAATTTTACTTCTTCAAATTAATCAAATTTATCGATGATATATTAAACGTGTGTACGAAATAAAATGTAAACGATTTCTATGTCGACTTACAGTAACTGCAAATTGGTCAAGCCTTGGAACAACCCACCAGGTAATTCGGTGATCTTATTTCCATACAGCACACTGTAATCAAGCGAAAAGCTTCAGTCAGAAAAATATTCTAATTTCGAGTTGGCTGTAAATTTTCCTATTATACATTATACATACAGTGACTCCAACGATTTCAAGCCGTGGAACGCGTCGGCCGCCACCTTTTTAATTTGATTGTTGCTGAGGTCGCTGTTGACGAGCAATGAAAAAAATGGCAAAGATTAAAACATCGTCAGGCGAAATGAAATCGCGTTCGGAACACAACATGAAGAAAAACATAAATTGGATTAATCGCGAACGTCACTCACATTCTGCGCAGTTTTCTGTACGGGGAGAAAGCCTTCGGCGGGATTTCCGTGATACGGTTCTGCTCCAAACGTCTGCGAATGATTGACAACATAGAGAATAAGTTAACAAACTCTCAGGCTAACGACCGCTTGATTTTTCCGCGTAGAAATTGCCTCGGGAATGGAACACGGAGAAATTTTCGTGGATGTCAAATTAATTGGTTTTTATTAACGACCTTGACAATTTCTAACGTGTTGAGAACGAATGTGCATGAGTTTTCCAATTGTAATGCAACTGATTTGTTTTTGCACTTGTTATTTATTTATTCTTATTATTTTTATTTTTAGCTTTGTTTATTCTTGTAAATTCAGATTTGATTTCATTTATTTTATTGTTGTACCAGCAACAGGCAGTTTATTCGTGGAATTATTCGTTCTTAATTTTTAGATAAAATTGAGAAAAATTGTAACCAAATTTTACTACATTTACTTGTTATTTTATTTATCCTAAGATATTTACGTTACGTTGGTTAAATACGAATTTATTTAGTTACTATCGTTAAATTTGAAATTCGATTGTCATTGTTCGTAAAATTCGATGTTTACTTCTTTGTCGTTATATCAAAGAATTTTATGAATATAGGAGACAATTGGCAATTCTATACGGAGCTTGTGACAAAATAGTGTGTACGAACAGTTCTGTGGTATCCTCCGGCAGATGGGTGGGTACTTTCGTTAAAGAATTCTCTCTGCAGTCGACGATACCATCAGCACATCTGCAAGGATGCGGGCACTGCGGTTCCGCGCTGCACTCTGATCCTGTACGCTCAACCAGCCCGGAACACTTGAATTCGTGCTCCTGTTTCGCGGACAGACACATGAAAGATTTCAGTACGATAAAGACACTGCTTTAAAAATTCGCCAGATTATACCAGAAAATATTTTGGTTAAGATGAAACGTGATAAATATAATTTAATACTAAAATTACCAAACTTTTGCAACTGTGTAGAGAAAACTTTTCAAGAGAGACATTTTGTGTTAGTAATTGTTAAAAATTTGTAAGTTATTTTAGTAAATTATTATGATATTAGCTTTCATTCTTAATTATTACAATACTGACTGTAATAGGAATATGAATATAAATCGTTTAACAACAGATGGTAGAAAATTTAAAAACTGCTTCTACAAGCTACATTATGATGGAGATGAAGAATAAAAGATTTAGTTTGGAGACAGTTGGTATCAGTTGTGGATATTTAAAAATTGATTAAAATATCCCAAAGGGTTGATAATCTCTTCTACATGAATGAACATAGGTAGACTAAGTAAATGCAGAGTGATCGCTTGTCATATTTTAATTGTAATATTCCATGTACAGTAAATCTAAAAGCACAGACACATTACATATTGGTAGTTTTAGTATTAAATCTCTAAAGATAAATTTCTATTTAGGAACATCAGTAGTAAACGTCGATATTTTGAATACTGACAGTGTTATAAAGATAAAATAAATTTCTCTTAGAAATTGATCTCGTACGAATAGAAGAAGAAGAGTACCAATCCTTACTGACTGGAAGTATTGATTAATGGAAATCTAGACTAAGTAGAAATACCATCATGGACAGACGTATGTGAAAGAATTATACAACGTTTAAAACGAAGTATTGATTACTTCAGTTCTAAATGTTGCTTTATTCCAATTCATTGGTTACGTTTTCTACGGAATTGAAAATGCGTAAGAATAATTCGCATCAATCAAACCTGTAAATCAGCGATATTTCGATCCTTCAAATGAATTGGAGAGCTGCATCGCGTATGTTGACCAAGTCTCGGATAAGTTTTTAAATGTCGAGAAAGCCAAGCTAAGTGACAATCGCAAGATAATGGGTTATCCACCAGCTTTAATGTTCGTAAATGCGAAAAGCCACTCAACATTTCTTTGCCTAATGTCGTTAACTTATTGTTGTTCAACATTCTGCAACAGAAAAACAATATATCAAAATTATTTATTTAATCGTCGATCGACAAATTATAATTGCATTGTATTTATCTGCTTACAATACTTCCAAATCCTTTAGCTCTCGTATCGATGCCTCGTCAATGCAGGTTAACACATTGTTGTCGAGATACCTGATAACAAAATTTGTTTATCTTGATATAAATTAATGACAAATTCTTTGTATTTCAATGCTCTTACGCTTATTTTTATACGATATAAGAAAAAAACTTTATTTCATTCATAAAAATCTGATTCTCTTTCTTTATGCGACTAGTGTCTGACTAATGCAATTGATACTACTGCATAGAGCACGCATCTTTGATCGCTTCTACTAGTTTGCATTTGACTTTACTCAGAGTTTCAATTATGGTACTTCGATGATATTGTTCATAGGAATTGTTAAGATTGCACTTACAAATACTTTAGGGATGAAATCCCTCTGAGTGTCTTTGGTCCAATCGTGGCAATCTGATTGTGGCTAAGGTCTCTGTAACAGGACACCATTAATTATTACAGCAAAAATGATTGTTATTAGATTTTACAAAAATATTAAAAATTAAAATTTAGTTCGGTAGAATGATCTTTTTTAAAACGGAAATATTTGTACCATGGCGTACATTAAAAGGGAATATTTTTATTACACAATTCAATATTGACTTGAATCATAAAGAAGTGCTGTTCTTTTATATCAACTTTATTACTTTCCTTAAAAAATTACAAAATAACTTAATCTAAAACATGTTTCCCATTACCAAATACAACCTTTTTTCCAGTCTTATTTGATAGTCTATTAATCCTTGAACAGAAACACTGTGAAGAACATTAACAAAAACAAAACCATCCTAATTCAAATTGATCTGTATCATATATGATCTAGCATACTCGTGTAAAAGCACGACATATTTATAATCGCCTAATGATTATGAGTAAATCAAAATTACTCGTTTTTCTCTTTAAGAAAACTAATTATCTACTTGGTTAGTTTCTTTTTTTTCTGAGAAACTCAGCAAATTTTCGATAAAAATACAACAAAAAATTCAACAAACGTCGTTTACGGAAACGATTACGTTGCTACGATTAATTATTTATTTAAATGCAATGTTTGTAAAGAAGGAGCTCATCATCGATCGTGAAAAGCAAGAAAGTTGAACTCTAATACTTGGTGCATTGACCTTTTCCTAAGTTTTCTGTCTTAGAATTAAAGTCTGATTTCCAATGGTGGAACAATACCGGTGTATGTTCTACTTCTCTACAGTTGGTATCAAGTTCGCTCTACATGTGATCAATAATTTAAGAAGTTGTCGAGTGTCAACTATGTACTACGGTTCCATGGATGACTCTCCACATGGAAATTCTTCGGAGACAGTCCACAACTCACGTGTGACCGCGTGCACGTGCGCCAGTCACGTGGGTGACTATAGCCTTCTTTAAGGTTTCACAGGGTCGTTACACGAGTAACGAGTCACCATTTCCGCGGCTTCACGTGACACGTCTCTCTCTCTCTCTATGAAATAGCAATGTCTCTTCAAAGAAGGCGTTACGTTGTCACTTGTAGAAAATATTTACGTTAATTACGGAAACCTTAGATACAGTTTCAAATTAATAATTAAGAATAACAGTAAAAAGAATTATCTATACCAGCATCAACAGAGATTGACATTAAAACAGTTTAAATGTGATTCAATAATATATGATTTAATTTAATGTAAAACGCCTGACTTGCGCCTACAGTTCTTCACAATTTTATAATCTTTTAAAATACGAATTAGATTACTTTTACCATAATAGATCGTGAAAATTATTTTAACAAAGGGACGTGATATTATGGTAATAAAAGAGCGTAGACTCTTCTATAAAAATAATTAATTTGACATTGAGTCAAATCGTTGATCATAGAAATACGATGGAACAATTAATTTCCTTTATGCTAATTAATTTTTGTAGAAGCCTTTCATTGATACCTCCAATCCTTTATGAGATATTCGATGAGATATCGGATGAATATAAAGTATATTAAGTTACCTACCATCAGAAACTTACAAATAACATTGTTTACAAAACTATTAATATACCGATACGATAAATTTAAATCAAGAAGCTTGTTAATGAAATAACTCTCGATGGTATACATAAAATAACCATTAACATCTCTCATCCTATACCTTAACGTAATCAACATGCATGTTAAATTTAATTTCAATTACCAACGCTATCGTTAACTTATACCATATCCACATATTTGCTATTAATAATCGATATAGTACGACATATTTTTGATATTCACCGCGGGATAAGGTTGCGAAATTAACCGGAAAATGTTTTCTTAACAGAATGCGCTTCATCATATTTATCGTCATAATTTCCTCGGTACGCGAACACCATGAATAATGCATGGCAACGCAACGTTTTTCGAGTGCAATGCGCGCTTAACGGTAGAGTCAATCACGATAATGGATCCCTCGCTAAACCGTAGGGTTCATTTAAATAGATTGCGTTACGTCTCGCGTTCCTCCGCAAAGATCCATCCGTTCGAACCTTTTCTCGATGCACGAGTTTAACCAGACGTTCGCGATGATAGGTTAGAGGTCTCGGCGCCTGGTTCACCGTTGACCATCCATTGGCTACGAGACTCGCAGTCTGTAATTATGTCCGCTATCCGAGGCTACGGACAAAGCATCTCGACAAGACGAATACGAGGTAACAAAAATAAGAGATAAAGGCTCGAAAGGGAAGCTCGGTGGAGTCAAGGAAATCCGGAATAAGTAAGGGAAATCTGTATTGAATAATATATCGTATCTATTTCTATAATTAATTTGAAAATTTCCTCTTGCCTAATAATTTATAAATTAGTAGTACATACAATAGTGAATTTACGAGTCGCGTGTTGTAAGTTATACACTCTTTTTTTGTAATTTTATAATTTTGCAATCTTATTATGATTTCACGTAAATTTTAAGTGCGCTGAATTAACATGGTATTGTATCTATGTAAAAATATACACTGGCTCACCAAACTACTACTACTACTGAACTTATACATGTCTTTTATGAATACATTGTGTGTGTTATATAAAACGTTTCGAAAGTTCATTGACACTGTAACGAGACTATCACGATTATGTGAGTAGAGTTTGAAACGAGTCTAGAGAGATTTATAGAAATTGCAAGATGTTTGAAACAAGTATACATTTCACAGAGATCAGAAGAATATTTAATCGATTGATTGTCAGTTATATTGGTAAAACATAATATTTAATAAAACCATATTTAACATCTACTGAACTCTGGAAATGCTTTGTAATGTGTAACACGTAGAATATGCATATACAAGTTTTCTATGATAAATATTTAAATCCTTTCGTTAACAAGTGTACACACATATGAAAATGTATACATAATCATCCATATACATACTGTGTGATTTTTACTATTTAGAACTAAACTAATGTATGATTAATTCTCAGACTAAGTAAGAGAAAAATGTTGAACAAATTGAATTGCAATATTTATTTTCCACGCACTCGAAACGCTTTGATAAAGCAAGAACCAGCAAATTTAGACTGTTGCTTACCAGAGCCAATCCTAGAAGCAATTACCGAATTTCGGCCACGCAGACGTGCCAGGAGCAAAAGGAGAAGGCCAGGCTTTTAGTGGTGCCGGTTTCATTTGGGACTGGTGTTGTAGCTTGATCATGATAAGTTCCTAATTTGAACAAGCAATTTGGTACGACCATGAGTGGAATGCTTCTATTCCGTTGACGGTGCGATTCGAAGAAGGGTTACAAGGGATAATTAAATTTACTTCCTACTCTTTTCCTTTTCCTTGATGAAAAGCAGTGTCCACGTGTCGATGTAGCACTTTTGTCCCCCGTAAATTCCCTAGAATTTCAATAATTTCGAACGCGTTGCCTGAGATCAGTGCCGGTAGATTAAACTCCCACCGCGCTCCCAGCCAATCCAGAAAGCAATTACTGAATTTCGACGTAGCCGCTCCTTCGGTGGAACTAACAAAAGGACCTTCTGGACCTCTCTCATCTCTCTCTCTGTCTCTCTATCTTTCTTCCTCCCTCCACCTCTTCCTCTGACTCTGTTTCTCTGTCTCTCTAGTCAGTGCTCGATTCCAAATGTTGCTGGTACTGTGCTTTGTGTTACCGCGATAAGAGTTGAGTGAAACGGAACCTGATTGGTGACCGCTTTTGATATCATAAGAGAATAGTTTGTCTTCCGTAAAACAGTATTCGTAGCTTGTAACTATAATTTAGATATATTGTTAATTACACGTTAAAAAATGTAATATTTTTGGAAAATTGAAAACAAAGTGGTATTCTCTTGCTCGAGAAATTGTCTGTCCTTGCAATAGATAAAATAAATCGTCGTTGATAAAATACATTTCTTTGTACTTGCTCCAGACCAATAACTCGTAAAAAAAGCTACATAAATGTTGCATGTAGCGGATCTTGAAAATTAATTCTTACTAAATCTTGAATGAAGAAATTGTATTTCAGGCTTTTAATTCATTTTTGCACAAGCAATTATCTGTTGTCTACGGTCTCTTCACTTGTAGCCTGTATATCATAGTTTAGATGGAAAATCAGGGAATGTTAATATTCGTAGAAATGATTGGTGCAATAATTATAAGGTCCGAGTTATTTAACATTGTATTCATGACACAATTTCGCACAAAATAATTACGCAAATATTCAAGGAACTTAGGTATATTCATGGTTAATGATAAATTACGCCGTATTTGCATGTAATAACTGCGGGCTAACTATGATAAACGATGTTACGCGCAAAATTGCTGAAAATTACATTCAATTTTCCTTCTTCGTCCTGGCTTCGTTTCTTGTTCGATATATTATTTCTATTATTAAACCAAATGCATCTCTCTCTTTCTATTTGATCTTTTATTAATATTCGTTTATTAAGATTTCCTCCACATTTCTCATTTACGCTTTCCACTTTGATATTTAACAATTTTTCAAAATTAATAACCCTACCTCCAGTATTTTGAGACTAATATTATATATTACTATTATAAAGACTAATATTTTCCGAAATTTTCAAGAGACTGATAAAGATACATATTTAATACCAAAATCAAATAATCAGTTTCATATAATATGAAATTTAAATGGTAACACGCGCCTGATTCGCATGGCATTCATGATACCTATGAAAATGAGATGTTGAATTTGATTAAAAAAAGAGTTCATTGGAAAATAAGACGAGTGTCAATCCGTCGCTATTGTAAGTGTAAACAGAACAACGTTTCGTGCAACCATATCTAGAATCAAAGAAGCCTAGTCTCTTACGCGACGAAATACCGTTTCGTCCATAAATTTTGATGGCTAGGAATCGCAAGACGTTCAGTGGACCGTTTCGTTGCTTAAATCACCGCAACACCAGGTTGTCAAAGCGGACGTGGCTAACGTTTGTCCCGGTTATTATCGGCTTAAGTGTACAGCGAACAAATGTTATTGCCTCGTAAATACAAGCTTGTACGTTCACCACAGGTTCGAGGGGTATCGCGTTTCAAGCTGAGAGCAATATGCTTGCACACGACGTAGTGATACTAATCAGCCGCGTGTCCGCGCCCCTTTCCATTGTGTCAAACCATTTATTACCAGCGGAGCTTCATCCTCTTACCACCTCGAATAGCTTTCTACATTTGCGCGATGGGTTAATCACATGTTTCCGTTCTACGCTGTTCCGTCTGTGCTCCACGGTACCTCAGAAAACACGACGGAGCTCTTCGCAGAACGATGGTACACGGTCACATCACAGAATCGAAGGAATCTTCGTGTACAGTTAATTAATATTTTGCGCCTTCTGATTGCTAGCTTGTACGGAAATCTCTCGTGGGACGATACAGCGTGATTAATCAATTTTCTCGGTACGTTAGAAAAATGTACGTAGGATAGGGTGAGTCTGGAATAATTGCTGTGAATAAATCTGCCATTTTTTACTGATCGCGAGATTGTATTGTTAGGTAGTTTTTACGTTTTTCTTATTTTCCACAAGGTGGAGTTTTTTTCCATGCAAGTTATGAACATTATTTTTTAATATTTATCTCGGAATTTGCGATTATTTATGGTGTATCCTGTTGATAAATAAATTGACGAAAATAAGTAATTTGTTTTGAAAGATGTTTAATATTAATTATGTATCTGAGTAATGCAATTCAGGATTTGGTAAAAAAGTAAAGTTGGCCAGTTCGCTTTCTCATGTTACGTATATTTGCATAAACCTTCTCCAATGTTCATTAGCACTTTAATGAGGCATCGTTGTCACGATTATATACGTATGTATTGATAAAATTTGAAATCGATTTGAAGATTCGAAAGTCGATAACGTAACTCGTTATGAGTACATGGTACATCGTTTACAAGCGAAAACAGAGTTTACATATTTACAAATGAGATGCAAAGGAAATGTGTATAATGTAAATTTAATAATGTAGTTTGTACGTATTATGGATAATGATGGATATGTTAGTTGTTGTTTTAACATATATTATAAATACATTCTGAGTAAGCTTACTATTATATTTATAATTTTATAATTTTGTTAGATTCGCGGTAAGATAAAATTAATTACTTAGCGTGATTTCATGTTGGATAAAATTGCGTGTGTTAAATAATTTAGTTTTCAACGTGAATGTTAATAGAGATTTTAAAGTAAATGGTTTCAATGAGATGAGATCGTAACTAATTAGGTTTCCATGAAGAGAATATTTCATACAATACCTTAGTTTCGTATTACTAATTACTTTCAAGAGAAAAGCCAATCCGTGTTTTTAAATTCAAAAAGCTTAAACTTAATAAGCTTAAACGTAGGCCGATTAATCTGCGTATCATTACCGCGTCGCTGTAACATACTTACTCTGGTTAAATATCTTTCTTTGAAGAAAATATTTTTACTGCTATTATAAAAGTATTCCACGCTTTACTTACGTTGATTCTCATATTGGAATAATTACTTAAATATTGTTCTTTCTAACTCTTTTTTACGTCCCATATCTGGAAGCTTCATAATACGTGGATCTATTTTGAATTGAATATTTTAAATTGATGACAGAAGATTGAGAACACGTTTTATTCGAATATATTCCTTAATTACTAATACTTTTTTTTTGAAAAAATTCATATACACGTGTGTTATGTGTAGCAACAAAAAATGTTGTGCATCTATTATTTCCTTATAAAACGAAAGGGACTTTTGCGACAACCTAATATTATAGAAACGTCCTATTTTGTTCCGCCAAGCAACACCCCCATCCGTGTGTTAACCTTCTCTGGTTTCCTACAGGGGCATCGACTTATCCACGCCGGATGAAGGATTATCAAGCGTCCGGATGCCCGTGAGAATCTCGCAACATAATACGTCCTTTTGTAAGCTGGCTGATCCCGGCCTTATCATCAGAGACTATAGGTTTTCGTGTCCGAGGGCAGAGTGGAAGGCCTCGAGACTCGTAGAACTTTCGAGTTCTCATCTGACCACTTCACAACGTGATAGATGGGCCCATCCTCCGCCATATTCCTTTCTTAACCTTACATCTTCTTTTGTTTTTCTCTTCTGGTCTTCTCTTTTTATCTTGCTTCCCCCTTTACTTCTATATCATCGTAGATCACATAAATAGAAGAAGTGTCCCTTTCTTTTTTTCATAGTGAACAAATTTCTTGACCATCGAGCAGGTTAACATGGCGTACCATTCACACAGAAGCTATGTCTGTTTAATCATGATAGAGGTTGGATATGTTCCCATTCTCCTTTTTATCCTAGACCAAGTGACGGACTTGGGATCAGTTGATTAAGATTCAGGATTGAGAAGCACTCCAAGGGAAAAGTGGATCTTCGTGTTAATCTCGCTAGATCGCATTCCTGACGCTGGGTGCTCGATCTTCCTGCTGGCCAGCGGCTGACTGCTTCTTGATCCGGGGTCGGTTATGAAGCATGAATTTTTCGACTGACTGGTTGATTGTAGATAAAGGTGGAATGGGATTGTAGAAAGGAGCAGCGAGTGTTTTCCTCCATTTCAATTTTTATGTACCGATCATCCAAGCATTATAAGTCGCTCATATAATTACTAATAAATTATAATTTCTTTTAAGGATTCTTCTAGTATTGTTTATACTTTATTCGTGTAAAACTGTCTTAACGATGCTTATTTTACGGTGCGATCGCGAATCTGGCAATTTCTAATTAATGATACTCCTACATTACGTATTATACATCGATATGTTCGAAGGATATTTTCCTAACAACAATTTTTAATAATACGATAATATAAGTACCGATGAAATAATAAAACAGCAACGAAGTATACTAATTAAAAATACGTATCCTACGAAAATAGCAAAGTATCGAATACAGATTCGTCTTTCTAAAACACAATTCATTCGAAAAATAAGAACTCGCATACCGCGACAGAGCTGAGAAGAACAGATCGTCGAAAAACCTGCTCCATTTTCCGCGGACAATAGCCTTCGTTCGTAACATCGTTCAGGTGTGGGTAACATAAAAAAGAATTGGAAAAGTCGCTTTCTAAAAATGCGGCAGTAGCCCAGTAGTCGATAGATGAAACTTCCGTTCGCTTTTCCCTCCCATTCTTTTCTCATCTTTGCTATTCTATTTTTTAAAGTATAGGAAGCAGAAACTCGAAAGCGAGAAGCAAACGATCGGCTTTAAAAAAGGAGCAGAACAGAGGAGGCAAAATAGGTTTAAACCCAGAGCGGCAAAGTCATGCGTGTTCAATATGGGCAGAGTCGCGGGGGAGGGGGGAGGAAGAGGAGGAAAGCGGCTTTCACAAACCGAACTCGCATACTTCCGCGTGTATACACGAACGCGTGGGTGGTATGTAGGCCATCGTCTGAAAAGTTTATGCGATAACCTCCGTGCTGCGCCCGACACTGACGAGGAATCGCCCGCGTGGACTTTCCGCGTGTACGGCTGCCACGCGTTTTAAACAAATTCGTGATATCAAAACACGCCTGTCAATGGTCGAACGAATTGTAAAACGCTGCCGTCGCACACCACTGATATGATTTCGTTATGTACGTAGCTGTTCGCTTTTCCTTGTTTAAAGAACGTCCCATTGAATGGCGAGTAATATGGAAGCGTATGTTCTTTTTCCGGCTTGATATTTTTTCAACGAAGATTACTTGGGATTTTGAGTTTTGACTAAAGCGCTATGTATATTTGCAGCTTATGCATTTAAAAGCTATTTTCTTCTTTTTTTTTTTTTGTCATACGGTAGTCGTGGGATTTGGAGTTTTTGGGGTTGGAGGTTTTTATTCAGCCAGACAGATGCGCGCGAAAAAAAATTTTTTAACTTTTGAAGATGAATGAATTTTTATTTACGAAGATTATTTAGTAGCTTAAGTGAAAAAAGCCACTTACTTGTCTCTTCGTGTAAGAGTTTATGCACGGTAAAGATACTTTTTAATTTACGTAAATGAGTCGCGAGATTTTTACCTTTCTGTTGAAAGTTTATTCACTGAGAGAGATCATCCACTGGGATCTATCTAATGAAAAATAATTTTGGGATATTTACAGAATCAGGTTTTTTATCCTCTTTTCTCACAAAATCCATTACCAGCTTTTCTACTTAGTATTTTTAATACAAATATTGCGTTAATAAATCGATGAATGTAATACTCTCGAAAAATATTATTTCGTGTTACAAATATTCCCTTAAATGAACGCCATTTTTACAACAAATTTTGTCACAGAAAAACGAATTAATTATTTCACTCTGTTTATCAATTAAGTACACTATTAATTCATGCAGAAATAATAGTAAATAAGTGGAAGGATAATTTCATTTAATTCTACGGTACTCACAGGCGCTTTAAATTCATCATGTTGCTAAAGAGAAGATCGGGGATGTGACGTATTTGATTATTGTTCAGACGTAGCTTCTCGACACCGACTAAATCCTGGAAGGCACCTCTTTCTATGGTGTGAATTTGATTATTCGATAGGCAACTGCAAAAGACGCATTGAACACCGACTTTATTATATCAGTTAACTAAAGATTTTGTTTGTAACTAAACTAAAGGTTTTGTTTTTAACTAAAGAGTTTGTCATTATAGTATATTGTTACAAAATCGCGGTTTCTCTTCTCTCTCGTATATGATTTTCATTTTTCTACGTGTACGTATATATACAAACACATCCTTAGAATTCAGCGAAGAATGGATTGTTGAAATACGGACATTTTATATATTATAAGATAATATCGTGCATGTGATGCGCGTGCAAACGTCTTAACTATTTCTGCATTATGAACACGAGCAAATCTGTCGACCCAGTTAACGTTAATTACTTTCGTTTCACGCCGATTTCATCTTGAAATTTCGTTCTTCGCGTTTCGAAACGTGCAAGAAACTTTACGCCCTTCGGAGGAAAGTCACGGAGCTGAAAACAGTCGAGGAAAGAATACAATCTCTATGCATAGAGCGAGTTTCACACAGAATTCGAGTAACTTTGCCTTCTTGTTGCAACAATGGCGTCCACGCGGACGACGTTTGCAACAAATTTACCGGAATTTCGCCAACTTTTCGCTCCCCTAAGAGACGCTTCAACGGGCTTCAGCTCGTGGCTCTATTCAATTCTATTTGCAGCACGCGACCAAAGCTATCCGTCCCTTGCCTTTTGTTAGTGACGGGATCAAGCCCATTGTAACCAGATTCGAAGGTATAACTTTGAAAATTTTCTTTAACACTACGAGAAAAAGAGAACATTGTAGGAAGATCCGAATTTAGACTAGACACGGCGAGAAACAAAAATATTCGTACAATTGGGATGTACAGATAGTAAGAGTGATATCTTTTATATTGTACTACTCTATGTGTATTATACATAGACATTTGCAGAGATAAATGTTCCTTTGTATATTGAGTAATTAAACAGCAGATTTGTATGCATCTTTGAAAAATTCCTTTGCTAAATATTATAACCAGTTACACTTTGGATAATTTAGATATTTTTTTGTATTACATACATTCTGTGCATTTGGCAAAACAATGTTTTGTTTGGGCTTCGTTTCTTTCATAAATATATAATTATATAAATATTCAAAGTCTACTAATAATATAAAAAAACATCGCTCTTTTTCCTCTACATTCCAACTGTATGAAGATTGTTGTCTTGCACTGTAGGTGGAATTACCTTTTTATAAACACTTTGAGAAATGTAATAAAGCCGAAAGACTAATTGTTAAATTGTAAGAAGACAAGTATAACAATCTTCTACACTTTCTAGTAATTGAAAATTTTCTATATTTTTCGAGAATTCATACTTCTCTAAATGTTTTTACAGTTAATAATCTTCCACATCAAACTAGTTCAAACAATTTCCAACCAATTTCCTGAAGAATGTACTTCTCTTCGTTGTATCACTTTCCTGCCAAAGTAACGATACTCGAACTTGATCCCATCGCTACCTAGCGTCGCAATTCAACTAGTATACGACGCGCTTCGTTATTTAACGAACGGATACTCACAGAACGTGAAGCGTAGCCATGTCCTCAAAGTCCGTCTTGAATATCACCGAGATATTGTTCCCTTGGAGGTCCCTGGAACAAAGAGTAACGCAACGTTGAATTAATCTCGCAGTGACACAGTAGTAGAGCGAGTCAATAATACGTCCGTCGTTTGGTCGCCGGGCAAAAATTTCATTTTCCTTCCTTTCAAAAAATCTCATAAAAATCTCGCTATCTCGAGATACGCGCGTTGCTCCTCCTTTTACACGAGAACAAGAGATGAGAGAACCACTCGACAGTGGTGCTTAACTAATTCCATTTCAACTTTCGCCCTCTACTTTGTATCGTTCGTAACCAACCCCCCAGCCCTCTGAAACCTCCCTCCTGCGTTCATCGTATTTATTTGTCGCGAATAAGTATTTCTGTTTCCCTGGTTGGTGCAAATATTTGTCTCGTCACGAAAGGGAGCGCCAGTACAAAGAGCAAACTTCGGAGAAATTTTATCGCCAGCCCTTTTTCCCTCGTTTTAAAACGTTGTCGTTTACGCGCCGCTCAAAGCAACCTCCCGCTACGACGAGACCACCCTGCTGATCGTGAAAACCGGCCTACTGGACCGTAAACCTTGATTTTGTTCGATACTTTGTCGCGTTGTTCTCGCCTTGATTTAGATTGCGCAATATGGCGTGAATGTAACAATTAGACTACGGATTTTTATGTATTTACGACAAATTTAATTCTGCTACGATCCTTGAATTTTTATATGTCGATCTTGCTCTTGTTTTAGCTATTGGAATATATGTAATTTTGTGAGCTACACCGGATCAGCCGCATAGTAGTGATACACATATACGTGTGTGAGTATGTGCGTGAATATATGTGCGTGCGCAGCGTCTCGTAGAACAAAAGAATGTCACTGATTTGTACGCATGGTAAAAGTGAGACTAGATGAGTACTGAAACACGTGTAATGAGTATCTACGAACATCTTGTAAATCATATATTAAATAAATACAAAACTATTTTATTATTATCACTACATGTAATGAAAGCGTTCCTACATATTTATTTTGGCGATTACGATCCATAATTCTCAACATCAGCAAACAAGGCGAATCTGTAACTTTCGAAGGTGTTAACACTATAACATATATGGCTGGCCACGGTTTCTCCTGTGACATTATGATGGTCATTGGTGACCGGAGTGCTTGAACTTCTTACAATTGTAAAAATTGAATGAAAATCAACAGTTAGGGCATCTTAAATATAAACGATAAATAGAAGACACTTTGAGATAAAAAGTGTCCCATTGAAAAATTAAACATCAATAAAGAAAAAATGAGAACAAATCTTGCATTTAACGATGAACTGTGTTAAAACAGTAGCATCCTGAGCGAAACATGTGATTTCGGCGTGGTAGTCAAAGTGTTAAGATTAAAACGCGAAATAATGGTGAACGATAAGAACATTTCTCTACATTTTTCCAAAATTGAAATGTTTCTCGACGTTCCAAAGATTCGATTGGTTTAAATTTTTCTTTGTTTTACTTTCACTTACTTATTGCTAATAAATTTCCCAATATTTCTAAACAAGCGAAAACGTTGAAATACTCGCGCAAACCAGTCGAGCCAAATATCATTCGTTCGAACGGTGTGGTAAACAGAAAGCGTGAATTTGCTTTTCTCGCGAAAGGAGAGCAGAGACCAAGAGGGTTAGCCGTCAAACACAGCCGTCTGCTCTCCCTTGCTGGCAAGTTATTAAGGCCTTATTAAATTGGTTCCTTTTCCCGTGGAAATGTTTTACCTGACAAAAAACGCCAGACGTAGGAACGAGTAACGAGTCAGGCCTACTCAACGACTTCCTCTATTTCTTCATCCTCTTTCTTTTTCTTATTCTTTCTTTTTCTCTCTTCCTGATTCCGTGGTCTTCTTGTTGAAACGTTGACGACAACGACACGGTGGAACGCAAATTATTTCCTCGTTTTCGTAGCCAGACACGCCGATTCAACGACGAAACGAGAAGCGAAGGACTGTTTTTAGCGGCTCTTTTAAGTCTTGCGTGAGATTTTAATTTCAACCGTGGCGGCCATGGCCTTTTTTCGGATCCGACCGGTTGCTTTCCTCCTCGTCGTTTTTCCATTCTCACCTGCCTGGATATTGTCGTCGCGCCGCCCCGGAATAATTGCCGTGAGAGACCCGGGCACAGGTGAATGTCGAACCAAAGCAGCGGAACGCGCTGCAAGAACCAGTCGTTTGATATATTTCCGGTTCGATTTCAACTATCGAAAGGCTCCGGAGAGAGGATAATTGTAAACCATTGACTCACTGCGATATCCTTTTTATCATCTTTAATTCGCTTGAAACACACGATTGGAATTTAATCAACTGCCTAATGTCGCGCAGAGATACTGTAGGATTTTTTTATTTATTTAGGATAGATTAAACAGGAAACGACGGTTATTTAACGTAAACTAAATAGAGTAATGTGCTATAACTAAGACAACTAAATAGTTAATTTGACTCTCTTTCACGCGGACCATCCTCCTCGGCAACGCTGACAACACTCTCTCTGATGACGCTGACAACTCTGATTTTTCAACTAACTACTGCCTGTTAATTCGTCTTTCTCCCTTAAGCATCCCTTTGTCTTTTCTCATAACCCCACCACGTACATGTTCCGTCCGCGGTCATGGTCACTTTTTTCCGCGTAACTATTCGACTGAAACACCGACGACACATTGATGGGTCGTTCGCTCCATTGAAGTGTCCAGACCCTTTTGGCCTGTCGGCACTTAGGCTTTCTCACAACATTGTTTATGGTTCACCCGATATTTCTCAGACAATTTATCCACGATAGTACAATACTACCGAGTTCAATTTTCTTACGTATCAAAGTCAGAGTGCTGCACGATGTGTATAATACGTAAATGAGTTTATAATTTTATCACAGCGATTAAACTGACAAATTGTGTTTGGTGTATCTGTTTAGAGAATCATATCTAAATTTAATGATATATTATGAAATATAAAATTTTTAATGATACTAAACTTGACAGAATTTAGAAACTAATATCTTTAAATAATATTAAATTCTAAAATTATAAATCTAGTATATGTAATATAATATTAATGATAACATCATAAGTATGATAAATCATGATATCATATTATGATAAAATCATAATAATGATTTAAAGCATTCTTTACATTTAAATAATAAGTAATCCTTTGCTAAATTAATAATATAATTTGTCAATTTATAATTCTACTAATTCATAAATTTACCTGGAACATAGCTTTTATAATACGTAAATTATAGCGTTTTCTTCACATATAAAATAGATTTATCATCGTATTACACTGAAACGGAATAATGTATGCAGGAATTATGAGGCAATGTATAATATACGTTATTACAAGACGATGTTATTTCGTCTAATTACAAATTTCGATCGTAATCGCGATATTTCACGTGAAAATGTAATTTCTCTACACTGGAACGCGACAATTTACTGGTTGTTTTGAAAGCAGGAAGGTTGAGGATTGTTTGCAATGGATGATAAATCTGGACAAATCGGGTTGTATTTTTGGATTTCCATCACTCGTGTTAGTATCCGATTTATTACAGAGATCGTTCAACGTGTTTGTCCAATCGTAATTCGAGCGAAATCGATAAACTTGTAAGCTGTCGGGGTATTTGGGTTACAAGGGAAAACAAGCTTTTTCAAATCGATGATTTAAACCGATGGAAATTTAAGATTCTTAACATAGAATTACGAAGCAAATAATGTACCGAAACGATAAACAAATGACAATGGAAGATAAAAATCCAAGTAATTAATAAAACTCGTAGAAAGGTTGATTGTAGGAAGAGATGGCAATTATTTCTCAAACTATCGGTTGTAAAATGATAAGTAGAAATCACGCAATTATAGATTCAATTCTTCCAATTCTTAAATCTTTAAATTTCCAATTTCAAGTTCTTAATTTTATAAAATTCCACATTTTTAAGCTTTTTACCCTGAAAAATTTAAACTTTCCAAATTTTACTTCCTATTATTATATATTTACTTATTTCCGCAGTTATTTCTGAAGATACTTACGATATACAATTATGCGTTTCAAAAATGATGATAATTCATTACGGAAAATAATTCGCTGCACCTCTTCCATAATTATTTTACATAAAATAACGATAAATTAATAACAAATAAGTGTTACGTTTGGAAAATCAAGCGTGTAGAAAAATAGAGAACACAAAGTCGAGTAACTAAGGCATAATAAAAGTCCAACAGCGAGATTAAGAAGGAAAACACATCGATAGCAATAAAGAGTGACTGACGTAAAAACAAGCGAGTGGAAACAAAGTGGATTTTAAGCGAAGATATCTTTTAATCGGGAGATCAAGTCATGAATAGTTTGGTATAGCGTTCGTAATCATGGCATCTCGTTGACGATGGTCAGAAACAGTTTAGCGAAAGAGTTGCAAAATAGAAAGGAAAAGACGGGAGTAGAAGAGAAATAGAAAAAGAGAGTATCGAACAGTATGTAGAGAGCAGAAAGAGAGAGAGAGAGACAGGAAGTATTTAAAATGCAACCCCGGAGCATTTCATCGATGGAGAAGAGTACGACAGCAGAGATAGGCGGCAATCCTCTTGATAATCGTTAAATGAAAAAAGCGTGTTGACGGTGGGTAAACAGCAGCGCGAAAAAATCTGTCGAAGCGGCATCGGTACGTGACATCGATAAACACTTGTTTTTCGCGTCCACCTACGCGTGTGACTTTTCGCTTGTGAAGAGAGCTCATACTAGTGAAAATCGGCGGCCGAAAAAGGGCAACGCAAACTTTTCCCCGTTCACCGTTTTCCAATTTCGAACTACGGAAACGTTTGCTCCGAAAAAAATTCCTGGTCGAGTATAGCTTTTCCCAGTGGTAAACATTTTTGACGGAATTTTGAATTTCAGTTTAAAGTTTGTTACGGCTTCAGCTGGAGCGTTGAAGTTCAGAAGAAAAAACAAGTCTTGAAATAAATACATTTTTGTTGCAAAATTTATTGAAATTAAAAGTGTCGCTTCGAAGGGCGAAAGTTTGTGCACAATTTTTAATTTTATTTATGCAGTAATTTCCTTTCTCCTTGCACTTTTTATCGGTGAAAATAATATAAGATAAAAGGATTGTCACATTGTCGAGATCTTCATAGTTGCTGCAGTGAAGTATAAAGAATTAATTATAAAAAGATATGACAGAAATTTTTAGTTAAAGGTAGTAACATGGTTAATAGACGAATGACAAAGGGAATTATGGTAATGAAAACATGGTTATACAGAATGGTAGATATGGGGAAATTTTCTGACGAAGATTTCGTTCCACAAAATTGGAAAATACGTATATGTTTGCCAATGAAAGTTTTAAATTGTCCACACGATGGAGATTAATGAAACAATAGCTGGAAATCATTGATACACTATAGTATCAGCATATATAGAGAGATATTTTTATGGATTTTAGAATTCTTTTATCGGCGGAAATATTAGGATGCTGGTTTTAAAAAATCTTTGCTTCATGTCTGGCAAATAAACGAATTAGAATATAAATTTGTAACACGTTGTTTTAAGTATAAAACAAGGATACTACGCTATATTATTTAATATTTATATTTTACATTTATTTAACTTAAAGTGGTTATGAAAAGGAAGTTCAGGAATATGCTTAATATCTTTTTCGCTAATCACCACTGTTAGGTCGTTTATTTAGATGGAATAATAGCTTTATAAAGTTCGATGAAATTGAAGTATTTATTTTACAACGCTATGATAAAGCATTTTCCTTTAAATCATGATAATTTTGTTATGTCTTTGACTCGTATTGTAAAATTGTGCTAAAAGTATCCATTATCTTAATTTACTTTTTGTGCTCATATTTTGACAAAACTAATATAAATTATTTTATTTTCCTATTACTTCATCATTTGATTCTTAATGATTTAATTAGATCTTCAAATCTGGAATTTTCACAATAATAGAAACTGAAAAAAGAAAGAATTTGGAAATCTCTCTGTTTTAGTTTTACAATAGAATTATTAAAAAGTGAGCCAGATTTCGTACGATACTCGTATAACAATTCTTCATTAAAGTTAATTCCGAGAGAATACGTAATGATTTCGAAGTTTAACCCACTTATTATCTTAACTTTCTTGTTTCTTACGCAGCAGTTAATTGAATACCAAAGGTAACTTACGACTTTAACTTTCGGTTGAAATAAACGAGAGTAGCCAACGAGCTTTAAAAGCAACTTCCTTAAAACTTCTTTAAATAAAACGCTTATTAAATAGACTGTATAATTTTTCCAACATCAACTCTCTTAAATTACACGATCTATTTAAAAAGGGAGCGAAAAATTCCTTTCCTTCTGGTCAAAAATAAGATAAATCTATCGATCAGAATTATTCTTCTATTCTAATTATTCTATTCATAAACATATTCCCTATCAGTTCACTTTCTGTTTTTGTAAATAGCATTAACTTAAGTATATATCCTTTAATTTCTTCCAGTTTCTACTATTATTCATTCTTTATTATTTATTCTTTAAAAAATATTTTACCTCTCATCATAAAACAGGAGTTCTCCGCGAAAGATAATATCTCATATAATTTTATAAACATTTTTTATTATTTCACAAATTTCTTGCGCCGTTTATCCGTATTATTTTCTTCAGAAAAGACAACATCAGAAAAAAATGTAGTTTCCAGAATCATCTCCTGCAGATCCATAACTTCTGCATTCCATCGTACCGGCATGATTTATATCGCCGAAGAATATTCTCTATCAAACATTCTCTATCGATTCTCTGTCGATATTTCATTCGCTAGGTAGACATATTACTGCTTTAGCAGCTAGCAATTCACCGTTGCCTCCTTCTTCGAAGCTTTTCAATCGACGCCACGTAGAGGAGGACAAAGTGGAAGGATGATAACATGGCGTTGTCGTGTTCTTCGCATTGGCTTCGTTAGCCATTGCTGCCAACCACGCTCGTTTTACCTTGTTCAGGGTTAATCGAATCGACGATAAAGTGGATTATGCAGCAAGACTCAGCTGCATCTGATTTGATAACGCGATCGATCGTCCCACGATCTGCAAACGACGTTCCTCAAATTATCTGTCCTGGGAAATGCGATCGTTCCATCTCAAGACGGAAAATGCGGTGTTTCGAGCAGCAAAAATAAACTGTTACTCACTTACATGAGTCATTTAACACGTTGACTGTCACGATGGTGATCGGTGAGCCATGTTGGTAAATTTATTAGATTGGTGAAAATAAAACAAATTTTATGAATTAAAAAATGTTCACAAATTTGAATGAGTTAGGTAACATTGTCAGAGAAAAACATTCTACATTTACCTGTACTAATTGTTGCTCCGCTATCATGATATAGTATTTGTTACTGAATTCTTTGATTTAAAGATTACATCAGTTTTATTACAGGATTAATCTATCTGTAACTAATTAACACATTTGTCCATGACGCATACAAGCATAAATTGTTTGTAATCTAGTCCATGATTTTTGTAATTGATTTATGGATTTTTTACAGCTGTGATATTATATGTATTAAAATATCTATATGCCTGTAAAAAATATATTGTACATTTAGTTGCATCGTGAGTTGCTTTTTATCAATTCCTTTGATTAATAATCCAAGGAAAAATTTGCCCTTAAGGGATTAATCTTTTAAGAACGAATTGATATTTATGAACTATGATATATCTCTTTCGTCTTAAATTTGATATCACAATCTTTATTCTAAAGTAAGTTAAATGATGCTATAATATAAAATGTTATCAGATATAGAAAGTTAAAGTAGATTAATTGTATTAAAATGCTTGTAACATATTTTACTTCCGGGAACGTTCTGAAACGAATCAGGTTAAACTCATAATCTGCGAAATATTCGCTAAATTCATTTTCCAACAAATCTCCCGGGACAATGCTAATTTAATGTAACTACATTCTTCGTAATAGTGCAACGTTATCCGATGTTACTCTAAGTCTATTCATCCGTTTATTGAGTCTCTAATAACACCGTGTTCCGCATATTTCCCTTTAATATACCGTGAAAACTTTTTTAATTTTGTTACAGAAGTTGTAATATAGACGAGTTGAAGCTCAGCATACTTTAGCAAGCCTATATTCGTCTTTCTCTGTCGTACGTATCCCCACCACTTTTCACCATCTCTGTCTCGCTTTTTCTATGCTCTTTAATGTCATTGAAAGCTCCCTTTAGTTTTCTTACTGCGTTTTTAATATCGCTACGTCAATGTTTTGCACAACGGTAAAGCAAGTTTTATGAGACGCTCTAAGACTGAGAAGTTACTATCTGTCTATGTATTTTTCACTTGACGTTTAATATCCTTTTATCTTCCTACGTAACTTCATTGACTTCTCTATGGTGTTTCGAACGAAATTATATTACATCGAAATGAAGAAATTCAGTAAAGTATCTCGTGGAGGGAGAACTATTAAGAATAAGAACAATACTTATCAGGTTGTTGCATATGAAAGATCGTTTCTTTGAGATTCCAATAGCAATTATTAAATATTATCGTCTATCGTCGATTATCAACCACATTAAAGAAGAATATATTTGCTACATATTTTGAATACCGAGAAAATTTATTAAGCTGTAACCTATATTTTATCAATTTTCTAAAGTTCTTCGTTCCTACTAAATATTTTTATATTTGTAGATTTAACATGGGCTTAAATTTTTATTTTATTTGTAGTTTACTATTTCTCTCTATTATATTCAATATCTCGCAATAAATTAAAAAAACAAGCTCCGATAGTTTCAGAATTTTTCTTCCCTCGTTTTACGGCAATCCAACCATCTCAGCATTCTCAGCGTATCGATTATCGAAAACGTGCTTCTCATCCCAGCTACCAGTTAAGGATAGCCGGAAACACCTTCTCGGAACTCATAGCGCTACTTCAACAGCTACTCGACTTCCATGAACAAAATGATACAATAATGCGTCGTTTACGACGCTGTAACAACCAAGCCTCTGTTTTCTTGTAAAGTCAGAAATATCTCGATACGTACTTGAAACTCAAATTTCGAAGAATCTTTCATGCCCATGATTCCACCTAAAGCTGGTCGAAGAATATGCATAGATTCGCTATTCATTGTCGACGAGGTATAAGTATAGGACGTTTCAAAATTGAGATTAACAAGAACGAAGATAAGATTAAAATTGATGAAACAAAATGCGCACATACGAGATAAAGAATGATACGACGATAACGACGTATTAAATTATATCATCTCTTAATTTAACAATTAACCTTATTACGCTCCTTTGGTTGTTTTTCACCCAATTATATTTTTCCAATGGTAAAAAATATCTTTGTAGCAAACGTACAGCTTGAAAAGAATATGGAAAAATCTTCTGTGCATAATTTCTTGCTACGATTATCCATATGAAACACCTTTTTTTACACTTTGCAACACAAGTTATTGCAACATACCGTCATCTTAATCCACGGTGAAAGGTTTAAAACGTTACAAATACTTTTTATTTGCTAAAATGAGATCAAGATCGAAAGGTAAAAATTGAAAAACCTCTGTAGGCTGAAAAATGGACCCATAATTCTGTAAGAGCCTCTATAGACAAACCGATATTGCATACTATACGACTTGGCAGGCGGGAACTCGTAGAAACGACGTCCGTTCCGTTTTACTCGACAGATTTGTACTTCTCGGAACGCAAACGCGGTTGTCCACGGTGGTCTGCGTTCGTTGCGTTCAATTAAAAGCAGCGCCGCCATCTTGGCGATAATGGTAATCGGCCGCGTTATCGGTGGTCGAGATTCCTTCGGTTATTAAATCGGACCGTGGACCGGGCTCCAATGGCTTCCAGCGATTCTGTCTCGATATAGAGGGACCTCCCGCCGCTTTATCGCGGTGTAATTAATTTCCGGGTGGAGCGGCTCGATTGCTCGCCGGCTGAAGTTAACGAAGAAGTTAAGGTGAGACGCTAATTGAAGCGGCTCCAGGAACTGCCAGCGCTTGTTCTATCTTGGTTTATCACAGGTGTATTATACTGCGTGTCCTTGCGATCGTGGTACAATATGGCAGGCAGTGATTCGTTATGAGTAAGTAAGTCGAGAATATAGATAATGCGGGAAATAACGCACAAGCATGGATAATTCCAAACACACGCGATTTATATATATATATATATATATTTTTTTTATTTCTGTCCGCGTATAACTCGGAGAACTACCTGAGAATTTCACTTTGATAGAAAGTGCTATTATAAAATGCACCAAGTCTTCTATGAGTAGCTGTGTATCTTTCAAAACTCGAAGTCAAAATTCCGCAATGAAACCTAAGAAGGATTCGTTCCAGTGAAAACGGTCGTATAATAAAACGTACAAAACCTCTTCTTCTCACTATACGGCTATATCTTGGAAAAAGCCAGAAACTTGAACACAAAGATCGAGAATTAAAAAAGGCCAAAATCAAGTGGATTACATGCAAGACACGTAACAATATCTCGTCCATTGTCACGTATGAAAGCGTCGACGATAGAGATGAAAGAGGAAATAGCAGAACACTACGGGAAAAGAAGAAGAAGGAGGAGGAGTAAGTTGGACGAAATAACGGGAGCAAATTGGCTTCGCTACGGGTCGCTTATCGGCCGCGAGTCTACGATTCGGAGCCCCCGGTATACCTTCCCGGTTGATTCAATTCGCCGGCTACAATGACGTCCGCCGGAAATCCAATCGTGTCCCGGAGGCACATTTTCATCGTCGACGCGTACTTTTGACAGGCGGCTCACGTGCTGCCGCCTAACGAAATTACTTTTCGCGTCGTCGGGACATCCGCTTAAATACGTTTCCATGGGTTTCCACGGCCGGAACCGGGCCTGGTAAATCTGCCAGGACAGTCTTCGAAGGAGGAAGTTGGAAGAGAAGGAGGAGTAGAAGCGGACGACGAGAAATACGGCCAAGACGAAGATAGAAGTTGAACGACTGCGACGACGTCCAGGAATAAGGTGTCGGTACGCGTCTATATTTGCATCGTCGTGGCTTAGAAATGGACCGCTGGCAGATGTAATCAAAGTTTGTAGACAACCACTCTTGAGACTTCTCTGGTGGCAACGAGAGAGACAAGTCCTACCGGATGTGCCTGTTTTTCGCGATGCGTTGTGGCGATGTTCGAATGTATCCTCCACGCGATATGTAGCGATATGAAACGGTTGGCCTAGGAATATCGAATTTTGTCGATTGGCATTGTGTGACTTAGGTATTTGTGGATTGGGATTATGTAGTGTTGGTTTTGTTCGAGGTTTGGCAACGAGGTTTCCGGGCTGGTCTCGTAGGGTATGAATAATGCGAATTTCGACGTATTTGAGAGAGTTGGTTTTGTGTAAAGTTCAAAATGTGATTATGCGTAGATTCGGTAAATTAATTACTGTTTAGTGCATTTGTGATATATACAAGCAGAGCTTGCATTACTTTGAATATTTTGTACACGTTTACACGACACGTGCATTTCGTACAATTTAGCGCGTTTAAATTTCCCATAAATGTATAGACGTTCGCAGCTGTAATTAATAAATTAAATTAATGATAGAATATTTATGAATTGCACAATAAACTTTGAAAAGTCAAAGGAAAAAATATCGGAAATATTTCTTCTTCAAAGTTATGTACCTACATACGTTTACACTACATAATGCATCAAAATTATAATATTTGTTACGAAAGGATGAAATTATATTAAGTAATATTTTTCATGTATAATGATAATTTATATGTACATAAGGTAACAACGTATTATGCCGAGATAAATGACGACACTTCAGCGATCTAAACACTCCATACAAACTTTTAAACTTTTCTACATATATTTAACTCTTTCGAGCGAAAGACCCCGATAAGCCAGAAGACCATCGAAAGGAAACGACACGAAGTACGATGAAGGATCCTTTCGAATCCAAATAGATCCAGGAAGCTGCCTTCCATTTGCCATGTACGTACATAGCTGCTCACGAAACACCGTCTACGTACGCGCGTCGAAATGCAAATGGAATCTCTTGATTGAGTTTAGCGGAGCGGCGTCGAACCATCGCAGCGTTTCATGGGGGTTGGTTCATGAGGGCTGAGTGGCACGAAGGGCGCTCGAGGAGAAGAAAAAGGGCTGGCTTCGGAGTCGATTTGACGTATCGACGGCTTTCCGCTCCGCTTGCTACTCACGAATAATCGTGACAGGAAGAACGGAAAGAATGCGAGGCGCGTCGTCCATTTTCACCCTGTATATAGATGCGTCTCGCGTTCCGTCGCAAATGGAGACAAATTTATACGCGTGAGGCGGCGGAAAAAACGAGCACTTTTGGTAAATTGAATCGATTGATTGTTTCTTGCTTTTTTTAACTTGATCCCGACGACAGTTTTCACGCGTGAATTGTTTCGTTTCTCGCCCACTTCCGCTTCCATTCCCCACCCACGTTCTCTATACCGGTCAAGCGTCTTTTGTTCTTCGTTTTCTGATAAATAAAATATTCGCGCTCGTGTATAATCAGGGATACTGTTGTGCTTTTGTGATGGAAATTAAGTCGATAGTGAATTGAAAACTTTATTGAGATGATTGGAAATATAAGATTATAGAATTTGATAAGCTGGTTTTTCGTTTCAACTTGTCAACTTCTGTATGAGTAACAGTGTACGTGAGAGGTACGTACATTTGTTGTATTTATTCATTCAATTTAGTTTTCAAATATTCTCGTTCGTTTAATTTTTCTAATGTTCCAATTCAAAGAACCCTCGGTTCCTCGTTGAAAGTCACGAGATACTTTCACATTGTTTAAATGAGCTGAAACAAAACGAAGTCGTTAGCTTAATCCAAGCCACGATCGCTCAAATCCATCGTCGCTGCACGGAAGTCAATACCGATCGATTGGATAATTATAACAACCTTTAACGAACCAGCTAGATGTTCAGATCGTACGATGAGTGTTTAGTTTTCTAATCGTACGATCACATGCGCACTTAATCTCCCTGCAACTGGTCGTACGACCATTCAAATCCCCTATCGCAAGACCGCTTAGATCTCTAAGTAAACGATAACACAATTATTTCGATCAGGAAGAAATCGATAGCGTAATTATTCAAATCTCTAATGGAGGTCAGTCACATTCACATCTCCAGAAGCGAAAGATTACATAACTGCTTGCAACTATGACGAGCTAACTATTACTTAACCGTTTCAATCTGGGAGTAACCGCCTGGTTGAATTACTTAGATCCCGACGAAGCTGATTGTGCAGCTGTTTAGATCTCCAATCGATCTATCAAAGCAAATATTTGGATCGCCAACTAAACCGTTTCGCAATCGTCCAAGTAGCAATTAATCATTCGATGGCTTGTGATATAGAGTGATAGAATAGCTGTTTAGAATGCCGCAGTATGATAACAGCTAGAAGAGAAATTAATCTTTCCGAATTAAATTCTTCTTGTTGGATAGTGCATAGCGTTTCAATAGCGTATTAACGTGTCTGTTAAAATCGGTCGTTTATTAATCTTCTGTAGCTAAACATAATTTTTCATACCCCACAGGTAATCTGGGTCGTTTATGGCAACACCTAGAATTTTTAATTGTTTCTGGCTTTTGGGAAATTTGGAAAAATTCTGTGACATTTATTAACAGCTGTACTGCGCTCCGCGGTCGTTAAATGTTTGAAACTTTTCATAATATGTAAATATAAAAATTTGAAGGGTGGAAATCTAAGAATGAAATTTCGTTCAATTGGCGTTAGGTCAAATCGTCGACAGACATTACATTTTGTTTCATATGTTTTTTATTTTATTCCCCTTTTGGTGTTACGAATTCCCTTAAGATGCAAAATCCCTCTGCAGATTAATTGTTTATGCATTGTTTATTCATATAATAAATATTCCTTAATATTTTTAATATGTATTAAAATGAGTTTTTTTTTAATATTCGAAGAAATCAATTCTATTTCATAAATCTGCACATATTTGCACGCCTGCAAATAAAATCCAACGTCAAGACTTTCCAATCAACAATTCACAGCTATCAAGCAACGCAATCCTTCTTATCTCTTAAATCCACCTTTCTCAAGCAACTTCTGACACCCACAATCGTTCGATTCTTGATGCACTTCCACTTACCAGAAAATAATACATCGTATATACAGGAAGGAACTCGGTAAGACAGAAAGCACTAAGAATCGCAGCGAGCCGAATCCGAGTTTCGCTCGGTAGGCACGGCTTAAAATTGATCCGCCCTCTTCAGCGTATCATAATATTCAGATTTTATTGCCACGACCGTGTTATACGCGAAGTGTTTGCAATGCCTTTCACCTGTCAGCCATTGGAACGAAGATGCAGCCAGGACAAGGATACCAACCGCGAGACGTAGAACCGTTACGAAACAGTTCGTTTGAATTTATCGAGCTGGCTCGCCTCCAGGCGAACCAATGCCGACTCCCTTTTCTCGTAACCAGTCCTCACGTTTGTTCTTCATCCCCGTCAACCTAGTAAAATTAAATATTAACGATCTGCCGGCGGATGGAATCGCGCGACTGCTGTTTTACGATGTAACATGATGACACGGAGACCACGCGTGATGTATTATCCTTGTGTCAGCCCGCGAAAATTGCGTGCGACGATTGAGAGATGGCTGTGTGACATGTTCTACTCCCTAGCAGACTCGAGACCAAGTTCTACGTTGTTATCTGGTTAGAGAGGAGATGGAAGTTTTCTGGAAAGAGCTAAAATAAAACGTAGAAAACAGAGGGACTTGTAAGATGTTTACGGTTGTGAGTGTTTCCTTCACTTTTCTTCGTTAACATAATTGACTGCGATAATCAAAATTTGAAAACGTTGCAAACTGATACTAATGACTGAATATGCATATCTACAATATCCCAAATAAACTACTCTTCTTTAATTTTTTTCATAGACAAAACAAATTATCTCTACTTAGGCTAATTTTTTAATTGTCGTTTCTTTAACCGTATACATGAAAATATTAGTTTGTAGAATTCGCAGATAAAAATATAAATCCGCGGTTTACTAACAACTGAATTTAATAATTGATTGCATCTTATATTAAGTAAGAAACACTTTTTCAAACATCTTTTACATCCCCCTAAATAATAAATAAATGAAATAATCTCTCTCAACATTTCGCTGCTTTTCAAGCTTACTGACAAAAATCTCAAAAATTGTGCACATGATATCTATGTCACTCGGTGTACACTCTCGATTCCATTCGCAGCAGCAGGAACCTGCCGGAAAACGCGCCGGAGAAAAATGGTCTGCCGGCATCGTTTGCGCGTGTCAGTTTGAACAGGCGTTTTCGTTTTGCTTAATTAAATGAAATGTCCATCGCGATCGCACCGTTCCTGCGAATGGTGAAACTGGTACCATCGTTTGTCCGCGTCGTTCGTCTTTTTCGAGCGGAGAACCGCGAGTTGTCGCGTTACGAGCTTGTTCGTTATACGTAGGACACGTTTAGATCGGGTATTAACTCGGCTGAGATTGTACAATGTCGAGTTGATGCAGTGGCGAGTAGTTGGTTGCTGGCTTAGAGAAATGTTCAGGCTAATTTGAGAATTACGTACGTTTTGTATTTTTAGATATTTTAGTTTTTTGCTATTTTGTAGAATTTCAGACTGGGAAAGTGTTTCACATATTACGGTCATTTATTAATCGAAAGAATATTTTTCGCGCATAGAATATTTTTCATCGCTCCGTAGTGGGCTATTACTGTCATCGCTTCACTGGCTGCGTGCGATAGGCTTCGTGAGTACTCGAAAATTTGCTGACAAATGATGAAATAAAAGATGATGATTAAAATCGCCTGAAAATAATTTGCAATTTTTATCAATGTAGCAAATAATTGTCTACTTCTTCGTTATTAATACGTAATTTTACTTGCGAATTGTTAAGCCAATAATTATCCTAAGAAATTAGTGGTGGTTTTGTTGCAAAGAGAATATTTTTGGCTATAAAAAACGTAAAACAGTTCAAGTCGAATTTTTCGCACCACGATCTTTTTTTACTAGAGCACATTACACTTAACAAAGATAGAAAACAGTTTATTACACAGCACTATTTTGTTATATACTGCAAATACAGCATAATCCCAAGTATCGACTCGAATTTACAACGGTGCAGCCGCAGCTGGACCAAACCGGCGAATCACAGGTTCAACAGGCCATCGATGTCGGTCTACCGATCATCGATCCCATCGTTGCTCGCGTTTTACGGTTTCAAATCCACAATGCGTTGGCCCGTTAACGTCTGCTAGCGGAATTGACACGGAGAATTGTTCCGTGAGTACACACGGAACCGTGTGCCAGGGAACAGCATTGTTCCGGCGACAGGTGATTCGTTAGCTGACGCGACTGCTTTAGCAAAGACAAATGCAAGCACGACGGTCTAACGAGCGACGTCAACGAAACCCTGGCCAAATATCATGGAGAAGAACGAACGAGACGCTGAACGAAACCTCTTGGAAGATTTTATTATACGTTAAATAGACTGGCCTGGTTTCCTCGATTACTAAATTACACATGGCCAGATGGAACATTTTTTTTGCGAACAGTACGATCGTTGTTGGGTGCAGAATATAGTTTCTGAATTTCTATGTCTGAAATTGACGAGGAAATTTTCGAACGTTTCACGAATACCTTGGAAAAAGTCTCGAAGAACGATAATACGTACTTTGAGAAATGCAAAGGATAGTTTTAAGTGCATTGAATTCTTGATCAAATATTAGGTTGTCTGAAAAGTTTCTTTCATTTTATGAGGAAATAATAGACGCACAGCGTTTTTTGTTTTATATTATTTTGTCGAATTACGTACGATCCATTTTGTTCTATGAACATAAACACCGCGACATTTCACAGACTTAGTTTCACGTTTGTATAAAGGTGCAGTGTTGTAAAAAACACGTTTGCGAAGAAAAGACACTTTTCGGACAATCTAATACATACTCGGTATAGATTCAGGTGTTCTATGAATTCCTATTTTGATTTTTGTATTCTATGCAAACGTATGAGCATCACAGTCTATGTTACTTTCACTAATATCGCAATTTTCTGTTTTTCAACGTGCAACTTCTATCTTTACAAGGTTCTTTGAAATGTCAAAGTACTTCTAAGTCGTTCCAAACCATAAAATCAGCTTGGATGATCCGTGTACTTTACAAAGAGAAAAATATTGTACATCAGATCCTATGAACAGCGATCGAATGATACAGAGCGAAAATTTTGCACCGAAACAGTTTTAGATTCGTGAGTGCATATTGAAATTGATCTCATCTCTGATTATTACCGTGGTCGCTTTTCCACGCTGGTTTCTAGGGTAATTGGCGTGTTTACGCCGTCCAGACAATCGTGGCTAATCGCACGTTTCATTGTCTCCGCTTGATTGGAGGTTTCATTGTTCCGTTGCCCGCACGAACCGCAGGATTTATTCGTACTGCCTTCGGGTCTTGTGGGTGGATAGGAGATATCGTTGCAGGGCTGGAAGAAAATTGTTATAGATGGTTCGGTGATTTGTTGAATAGAGTGCGAGCGAGAGTCCCGATAGATGAGAATCTACTATTAATTCGCTACGGAGGTAAGTTAGCTTATTGTAGAAGTTGTAAACTAGATTTGTCATGTATGTTTTGTACCATGTTGCAAAGAAAAACTTTTCATCGATTTATGAGGCTTGAATAGAGCCCTGGAGCACCAACTTCGAATGCAATTCCACATGCAGTTTCTTCAGGTCGATACGATAATAATTAGTAACTGTCCGCAATGGAATGAAATTATGTGAAATTGAGCCGATCTTAAATATTTTTGAATACAATTTCTAGTTAATTCCATCAATCACGAGATAAGATTTTTCTTAGATGTTAAATATTCAAATAGAAGATTCCCAAATGGAAGAAAGTCGTTAAGAATGCATGTAGCCTAGGAAGATGGTACTTAATCAAGTTCTATTTAAAACTAAAAGCAAACATGTCCATTGGAAACTTAGTAAAGATTGGAAGGATAGGAAGGAAGTTGGTTACAACCATGCTTTGTATTTAGAATTAATGCTCGACAATGTGAAGTTTTATCTTAAAAAATATACATAATAAACTTACTGTTTAACATTCACTATTGAAATTATCTCAATAATTCAACAATAATATTACGACAAGGAAACTTTCACAGGGAGGAAATCTTGGGACTCTATAGCGCTTCCTCCGTAAATTTTCCTCCAAAATATAGCAAATGATAATTATTATTAAAGTTCTGGTCCGATGGTGGTATTTATATTACTTACTTATCACTCATAATCTTTGATGATCAAGAAATGACAGCCGCACAAATTAAATTCAGATTTTTCCAATTCTTTGAATCTTTGTTAATCTTCTAAATGTTTAAATAATCAAAATCTAAATCAAAGAATTATGGTTATACAATTATCAATTCGCCGTTTTTTCATCATCTTCGCATACACTTTCAATAATTTTTTTCTAATTATCTCGTTCATTTATCTCGCACAAATACATGATTTTAATAAATTTCTCCTTTATCTGACAATTCAGGTTAATTATCAGGTTTTGTATGAGATCAGTAGATGTCTCAATACTCACGAACGATACTATAAAAAATCTTGAATTTCAGCGAAAGGACCAAGTAGAACATAAGCATCCATTAACCTATTAAACGAAACAACTGATAAACATCCACAACTCGGTACAGCTGACGATAGCAAAACGTTCCGACGAATAATTGTATCCCATAATCTCGAATTTCATGCTCGACATTTCACCATGAACGAGTAACAACTGCAGTAGGCAAGATTAGAAACGTAGCACAGCCAACTAGATTTCAGATAGTCGTTGTTACAGGGCCTCTCTATTTTTCCGCGTTCTTCAAGCCAGGCAGACCGATCTCTTATCAGAGGAACCAGCCGCAAACTGGCTATGGCTGACGTAAAGTTTATCGCGTTTGTTTTACATCCGCAACTTGCTGTGGTGTCGTAAAAAAACGCCAGTCTTTCTCTTTCTTTCTCTTTCTCTCTTGGTTTGCTTCGGTTTCACAACGAAACACGAGCCGCTAAATACGTCGACTAGTGGAATCGTGGCCACGAGGAAAATGTTACGCCGCGTGGCACTCGCGAAACCAGAACGAGCACAAATTTACAACCGACTTTCCGCCCGGTAATTCCGTTTATTGTAATCCGTGGACGTTCCATGACTCGTCTGAATCGCGTGGCTTCGTTTCTTCATGCCTTTCATCTCCTAACGACCGTTTCCTTAATTGTCTCTATGTTGGTAGGCACGACGATACGATTTCAGTTCGTTTCGTTCTATTTCTACGGTTTCCGTTGTTGGTTGAGGTTTTATTTTATATTATACATTTCACTTTCTCCTTGGTTCTTATTCCATTTTTTTTAGGTTTCTTCCTAATTGAGGTTTCATTTTACTTTATTTCTTTAACTTTCGTTTCTTTTCCTACTTTTTAATCCTCGCACTATTTCTTCTTGTTTTGATATTCTTTTTCTTTTTCATCGAGAAACGCTTACGCAACGATACACTGGATTTTAATTAGGTCATTTATAAAACGTGTTGTTTCTGTTTGATGTATTTGTACATGTGCACAGAGTCACATAATATGCTTGTTTTCAGGAATGAATTGCAAACGAGGGAAAAATATGCAGACTTTGATGTAGAATTTACTTTGATGCAAAGCCATGGACGTTCATGGCAGTGATATGTATGTATATAGCTATACAATTGAAGATCGTAAGTCATACGTTTGAAATATAAAAGGCAGAAGACAGAAGAGAATATTATGGAATAAAGAGAAATGGTTTTAAACGTTGTACCACGTTAATAAAAGAGATTTAAGAATTTTAACGGAATTTTCGCTTTGTGTAAACGAAATCGCATTCTTTCTTTTGTGTGGCCTTTTAGCTATACTCTACCAAAGAGTATTATAAGATATTCGTGTTTGAAAAGGTTTAAAACAATTTAAAAGATACCTTAATTAAGATCTTGTTAAATTTAACGTATAAAAGAGAAGAAAAGTATGAATGCAAGTAATAAATACTGAGTGAAATTCTAAATCCATTTAACTGCTCCACTTTGGCCGCGTTTACTATAAATCCTGTTTTAATAAACATCCCGGAATTTTACAAAATAAAAGCAAGTTATAACCCCAAGGTAAATAATAACGAAGTTTCCATCTCACGATCCGATTGGTCCTGTCCAAGGCGGAACCCAGCGTCTTCCGGTTCACTGGTTCTCGCGGCACACTCATCGACCGAGCTCGTGGAAAAATCTCGTCGCGTTGTTCAGCTCGTAAATCTTCAGCCAGCCGGTACACGAGAAAAAATCGCGACCAGATCGATGCTTAACGCTTGCCAGTTGAAACCGTGCAATCGCCGACAATCGAACGGTTGACCAGCGTTCTCCGAGCACTGATTCTCGATCGTTACGATGTTATCGGGGTCGGGACCGCGGTTTCTTTCTTCTTTACCCCTCCTTTGCCACTTTTCGCGACTGTACCAGGCGCGCCTCATATACCGGGGTCACGATTCGATAGACGTTACGCGATTTGCATAGGAGCTCCGCCGCCAATACCGCCCACGCGACCAATCGAACAGATCAGACTCTTCAGTGAAATTGTATGCACGTAATAAAGCACATATAAATTAGCGGTCGACGTGGAGCTTTGGTTATGCAACAATTCTCGGTATGTTTAAAATTTTAAAGACGCGTTTCTACGGATGGCTTACTTGAGGCCAGGTAAATTTGCAACGCAGTAACAGGATTTATTCTAACACGTAATTTATGTAAATTCATCGAGGAACATGCAGTTCGTACAATATAAATCTACCAATTTTCTTTTCAATTACTTTTCGTTGGTATAATAAGAGTTCGCGTTTGAATAAATGGATTCAATTGACGATAAATACAGTTCAAATATAAATGGAGTTGTATAGTCTTAGTAACGAATCGATGAAAACAAATTCTCTTTGTACCCAATATCATTTTTGTTCGTGTTTATAATGCATACGATAAAACAAAAACGAGCAGACCGTAAAAAAATGTAACACTTACTCTTTTTTATTTCCTTTCTTTGGATTAATAAAAAAATCGTTCATTTGGAATAGAAATTTATTTCGAGAAAACCGCCGAAAAGGAAATTGATCCCACATCAACTGTGCCCGTAACGAAGGGAAATGTCAATCGTGACAGTGAGATGCGACTGAGAACTTCAGAAAGAAGGTTAAAAGAGATCACCCTCGTCGAATTGCATGTGTCTACTTTCATTTCCACGCGATCAACGGAATCCCAGCTGTCGCAACATTGTAATCAGGATAATTAAACAAGAACGATCGTAGTTCCGCCGCAGACATTGTTAATATTAAAGTGGAACCTGAACCGGTTCTTCCATTCCTGTCCTCCTTCTCACCGTTCTTTTATAATAGAGTCGACAAACAACGATCCTTCCTCCCTCTCGACGATAATTGTAGCTGTAGCAGTCATGGCCCGAGGGAGTTCCGCGCGGATTCATGCGTGCATCGCGCGAGTGACACGCGAGACCGCCACGTTTTTCTGCCTCGCTGAACGAATTCGTGTAAATAATGCACTGGCTTTTAATGAACGTACCTCGCACTGCGACAAACGCATAATATACAGGGTGAATCGGATGAATGAGGTCGCCTAAAGATTCGTCTTACTTAGTATCGGATGGAGAAACTTCTTAGAACGAAATTACGCTATTTCAAGAGGCATTTCGCCATTCTATCTTTCCCCTATGTCGTATACAAGTAATAGAGGAGAAATTTGTCTCGAGTTCATTTCCTTATTTTAAGAAGAAGCTAAGATTTTAAGAACGAAAAAAATTAGTCCTCGGGATTAACCTTTTTACGAAATTGTCATGTTATCGGTATTCTTCCTATGGATGTTTATATATTTTTATACGTCGACCGATGTTATCTAAAGGTCCAAAGCGATAGAAAATGCAAATTTCACTAGGTAAAATTTAGTCATTTTGAATGACGTATGATCCGGTGGAGGTGTTTGATAGATTTAGAATAAAAGATAAACAGTGGTAAATAATACAAATATTTAGCTGACCTTATTTAACTGTTTCACCCTGTACACGTTCATGAAAACGGAGAGAAATGAAAAAAGGAAAATCCACGCCAGCCGCCAGTGTTTTTTCGATGTTCCGGCAGAAAATGCGTCCAACACGCGTCTGACTCGAATATCTCTGTTTGAAATAATCCGGACCTGACGCTTCTGCGTGGCCAGATTTTTGCCGATTTATCACTCGTGTCACTTGAACACGCGAATTGAAATCGGTGTTTTCGGGCAATTCTAAGGGAAAGTGAGAACGTATTGATTTGGAGAATTTCGAAGAGAAGATATTACCTTGTTATATCGATTTCATAGAATTTAGTAGATTCCTAATATAATCTTCTCGAATGTGACATTCTGAGAATTACAAATGCGATACAAACGTCGAGTTGATTATCCATCAAGATCAACGACTTGCACAAATTAAAGACTTTAGAAAAATTAGACACTCGTTATATCCTAAGAGATAAGAAACTTTTGAAAGATAGAGTTGATCAATTTTACTTCCAAGTGGTTCGTGTAACATTACTAAACCGAAAGGTCTGCAAACATTTTTACACCAATTACCGCAAGACTTTGATAGTTTAATTCCGTGAGAAACCTTCCAAACCGTTTAATATTACAAAATTTTAATAAGCGAAAGTATGCAGATCGGTTGAAACGGTACAATAAGAGCAAGGTTCGACCTTAGGTTGAACCTTTTTATAAACTGACAGCTCAAGCTAAAGAAGGCGAAATCGAAGAGACGAAAGCGAAGTTGCGTGATTGCCATGTTAAATGCGTTCGAAGGAAATTGAAGTGTTTCGACGTACGAGAAAGTGATACGGAATGGACGAAGAAGTAGAGGAGAGAAAGTGAGATAGGATACGAGGTGAGAAACCGTAATGGAGCTATTAAGTCGTGAACTTACGAAGCGGGCAAAGTTTCTACGGCCCACGAAGTATATCTATCGACAACGTTGTATCGAGTACAAGCGTATGGCGTGCACGGAACGTTCTATAATTCTTCTTGATGCCCGACGTAGCAACTTTCGCGTATAAATACATACCTCAATGAAACACCGATAGCCTGACGATAAAACAGCACTCACAACGAGCCTTATTTATGCTTTCACTGAAATTTTCTTGCCGAGTTTAATAGAGAAAGAATATCGAGTTTTGTGAGACTTTTATCAGAAGATTTGACAAGATACTTTATATACAAGTTCCATCTAAGCTATCAAATTTTATGGTTTTGTGGTTATAGATGTCCTCTTGTAACGCGTCTATTTTAGTTAATTAATGGCCACAAAAGAAAATTAAATTTTGTGGAATTCTAATTACGAGTTTCATTTCAGCGAATGTGTTCTGTGATTTTGTTTTTTATGTGTTCTTATAACGCGTTTATTTTGTTAATTATATGAAGATTACAGGAAAGAGACATTTTTTTTGTTGATTTTCTAATTTCGATATTACTTCATACATAAAGATACAAGTATTGTCGAAATATCCATATGTGTAGGAGCTAATAAACAAAACAATGACATAATGTTATGACAAACTAATATTATTGAAATGTTCAAGAAAGAGGAAATATACTAGTCCTAAAATACTCTGCTATCTCTAAAACACACTTTTTTCTTAAAATAAAACATCATGTGTTCAATTGAACTTCGTCAAGTCAGGACTAAGATTTATCATTAGTATACACGTACCGAGTAAATTTTCGAAATAGTTTGTCTCGAAAACGGAGCCTCGAGTTCATACATTTTTTTCTACATTTTCAATTTATCTTTTTACGAAGAATTACCTCATGCTCGATCGTGCTACTGGTTATCAGGACACCATGTATACTTGTGTTAAAAGAGCACACCTCCGACTCCATGCATCGACTTGAACACCTGACTTTAAGCAGCATCCAGCAGCGTAAATGAGAAAGCGATACGTAGAAAAGCGAGCTGAGAGCGCAGATGGGGGCTCAGTTGCGAGATATTAAAGTTGCCGTTAATTAAGCGGCTCGAGTTAACGGTAATTAGTCGACGCGCGGCAAGAGGCGTCGTGTCGCGGCGCCGTTTAGATTTAGACGCCTGATTTCCGAGCATGAAAGCACATTGTACAGCACGCACCCTTTCAACTTGTCGGCGCTGCTGGTTCCACTAGCGCGCGCGAATGTTCGCGCGAGCACGTGTTCGAGTTTCGTGCATGTTCATCACGCGTGTTCATCACGCGTCACACGCCACGAACGTCGTCCGTGATTTATCAACCGCGATGCGGACTGCCTGTCGCAAATCATAACAACCGTGACAACCGCGAAAACTTCGCTGGAATACACGTGGCCTGGGTGGTTGAGAGACGTGTGGTTCTTCCGCTAACCAGTTCGATTCCCACTGTTCCACGAACTCTCGTGTGACTTAATTGACTGGAAGCTCCAGTGATATTAGGTCTGACGAGGTTAATGCGTTTGAGATAAATTGCTAATTATGGTGTGGTGCGTTTTGTGAATTGAAAAGAATAACTGGGCGTGTTTTTTGTGCTTCGTTTTTCAATTTTGCTTTATGTTCCGTTTAAAGAACAAGTATATCTGTGATGAATACTCGGATTTAATTCAATTGTTGTTAAAGAAGACTGAAATACTTTAGTTTGTATTATATTTATTTAGGAAAGTGTGAAAAATATGTTGTTTTTAATATGGTTGATTTATAAAGTCCATGCTACACAAACGAAAAGAAGGATAGAAATTAGAAAAAGAATGTATACTTGTAATTAATATTTTGTTACTATAACGAAGAAGCTTAGTTGAAGAGTAAACTACCCATTTGTCTGCGTAAATTCATCGAAGAATCCAATAAAAGAAATTGAAAAAAGAATTTAACAAAAGCTTCGTAAAGAAATTTTCCACCTCTAATGACAATGAATCGTTGTTGTAAAAAGAAGTTGCAGCGAAGCAAGGCTAAATAAACAAATAGTCGATGATTAAAAGATCTCGAAAATTTTGTATATTTTAAAACTTCTCAGTGATCTAAGAGAAAAAGAAGTTGAAAATTCCAGTTGAAATTTTAATATTAAAAGTTAGAAATGCCACAAAAGCTTAAACAACTATAGTGGTATTGGAACTTATACCCGATAACTATAACCGTATAAATCATGTCTTTTGAAAGCGCTGACAATCTTAGAAGTCCTGCTTGAAAGGACCGACTATCTCGAAACTCTTGAAAGTATGAATTATTACACATCATATATTATTCAAGAAGCTACCAGACTATTAAACTTTCTACAATTCTCCAACATTGCAGAGAAGTATCTTAATGTCCCTAAACAACTTTACCCATCCTAGAACTCTCGAATACTTCAAATTTCTTAAAACTATTAGGTTGTCCGAAAAGTAAAGAACGCATCTTTATACAAACATGAAACCTAATCTGTCGAACGTTGTGATCTTTATTTTAATAGAGTAAAATGGATCATACGTAATTCGATAAAATAATATAAAACGGAAAATGTTGTGCATCCATTATTTCCTTATAAAACGAAAGAAACTTTTCGGACGGCCTAATACAAGCTGCCCTAATCGCGATAAAAATAGAAATTTTACGAATTCTGTACTTTTACATCGCATCTTACGAAAATCCCGAAACTCTAAAAAGTTCACGTGAGAAACTACACCGCCTTAAAGATCTTCTTACATCTCGTAAAAAAGGAAGCTTCGGAAGATTTCGAGTATTTCAGCTCGTCTTTACACCTCGGCGAGCGTTCGACTTTCTTAAAGAACCACCGTCACAGTACACTTCCGTTAATATTCATATCAGTTTCAACATCTACGTCGTTGTGACTAATCGTCCCTGTAATTCATTTGTTAAAAAATGGCCAACTATCTTCCGCTAACCACCATTTCCCTGATTTATACCTTCTTCCCTTATTTTCATTCGTTCGTTTTCCCTCGACCCTCGCGGCCATACGCTCACATAAAAACTCGATAACGCCACGGTTATGAAAAGAAGCCCGGCACACGAACAGGAATTAAATCTTTTCTCTGGGTGGAACGATGCTAATCTAGCATGAACGAAGGCGCGCGACGGGGGTGAAAAAACACATTCGCGGTGGCACCGTTGAAATTGCCGATTCATTTCGCTCTCGGTGCCCCGTGTAACGACTAGAAATCAAATTTTTGTCACCTGACGATGGCGTGACCGAGACTCGATCTCTTGCTTATCTCAATTAACGTCGTTGTTAATATTTCGTCGCAACCTTCATGTTAAATTGAACGGAAAACGCTTGCACGATTTCGCCTCGCCACCCTTTCAAGCTTTTTACATGTTTCAAGCATTCTTACGCTGCTTTCCACCCTCTTATTTCTTTCAGCCGAGTTTCACTACTCCTTTTTTCCGGATAATTGAAATTAGTAGTAATGTTTATGGCGGAAATGAGAGCATTTTATATCTTTTATATCTTATTGTATTATAGAAATACAAGTTAATAGTTGTAACATTCAGAACTTGAAGAGTAATCTTGTTATATCGTTCTAACATTAAATTATAAGTAAAGTCATTATAACATTAAGTATTACGAACTGTCCCTTCTGTCATTTCATCAATTCACCGTATCTACTTTTACTTCGAAACGTCTAATATGTGTTATAATTAATTTACACAGTAGACTCGTAGTGCGTCTATACTTATTAGGAATTAACGTATAATTTAATTATTCGTTGAATAATTAACTTCACGAGCTACGTAGAAACTTCAATATCTCTCTTGCTTACCTTCTGAACTTATGAACATATTTTATTAACATCGTCCCGTTCTCGAAGATGATCTAAATGAAGATTTACACTTTTCTTTCTGGAGAGTGCGCGGTGGCAGAGGGTGTCGCGTATCGCGAGATATACGTCGGCTATAAATGACGCGGCGACGGTAATAAATTATGTTACAGCAATAAGTAACGAGGGGAGAAATACAAGCTTAAAAATGTCTAAACCGTCGTAAAACGAGCAGATTAAGACCGAGAGAGAACGTTTGGATTTATTTTTCCGCTGATATAATACCTCTGCTTTCGCTGTCTCGTTTTCCACCGATACAACGCACCGTCTTCTCTTTTCGTTAAATATTTATTTCACATCATCATCGTTCTGGTTTTTTCTTCTTAGTGAATAAACTATTTGCAGAGTAACGCGTTAATCGCAGCTTGTTATTCATCGGCAACGGCACGAACGGGCGTTAAATCGCGGTGTAATGCGTTTTAGTTAAACGCCACTTTTTTATGTAATTACAGCCCTCCATTTCGCCGTCAGATACTTTAGACAAATATTTTTCACATTATGCAAGTTTATTGCCAGCTAACGATGCCCGCGTGCCCCGTGGTTAAAGCAACTTGCAATCTGTTTTCCTCCATTTCTCCTATTTTTCTTCCGTTTCGTTCCCTCTACTCGCTTTTTCCTTCCTTTTTCTTTTCCGAGAAAAATTATGCCTTACGCAGCTTCAGAGACTTTTATTCGAGCGTATCGTTAATTTATGAGGCTTTATTTCGAAGGGACGATAACGAGGAACTGCTGCCGCTACCTTAGAACGCAGCCTGTGTGGAAATATACGTTTCACGCCGTCGAGGTGGACTCTATTTTACGGCCAACGACTTAAGTACTCAGGTGTCTTCGTCTTTGCGCCATTTTGTCGCGATAACGTGACGGTACTTGCTGTAATGCAATTGCTTTACAGTGAATTCAGTTCGCGTTTATCTCCAGCGAGATTTTCAATTGTTGACAATTTTTATTGATTTATAGAAAAATATTGCATCTGTTGTATTTCTGATCCTAGAAATTTGGTATTTATCGATTGCTTGATTTACTTGCGCAAAACAAATAGGTACAAGAAAATTTTATTCCGTTAATAATGGAACTTTGACACTAAAATGGTAAGTATAGAAAATATTAGGTTGAAAAGTTTCTTTCGTTTTATAAGGAAACAATAGATGTACAATGTTTTTTTGTTTTATATTAGTTTACTGAATTATGCACGAATATAATAATAGAAATAGAACTGGATCATATCTAACTTAAAAAATAATATAAAACAGAAATTGTTGTTCATCTATTATCACCTTATGAAACGAAAGAAACTTTTCGGACAACCTAATATGATTCTTGCGAAGATTCTAGGGCTCTAATTATTTATCGTAATGCTTAATGTTGGACAGGGTGCTTGTAATTTTATTCATAACACTAGATACAGTAGGTTCTTGACACGAACTAACTTTGGAAATTTGAATCTCTTACTGTGGGAAACGTCGGCAGTTGTAAGAGTAGTTAAGAGCATCCTGCCAGAACCGTAGAATAAGTCATGGTTTAGATAGTTTTACAGGATACACAGATCAGAATGATAAACTCACGTATATAGGTTTCACGAATGTTTAATTTAATTTAATTTCGAAATGGAAACTGAAAATCAAAAGATACTCAAACTTTAATATTCGAATCGTTAATATCAAATAATAATTACCATTATTCGATGTGTAGAATCTAGATTATATAGAAATTCCAGCTAAAATACCAAACTTCCAATTGCCTTTAACAAATTTATCAAATCTACGTACAAGTGTTCTTCACATTTCAAATAGTCGAACGATAGAATCATGCAACGACCAGTGGGTTGCACCATTATTTTATAAATGGGAGATTCTATTAGGTCATCCCATAAGTTCGTGCCATTTTTCGAGCGGTTATATATGTTAAGATTGTTTACATACCTTTCAGTTTCATGAAAAAATGTAATCCCCCTCTCGTTGTACAACTTCTTCCCATTTTTCATTATTCCGTCTCGATAAAAGTTCTCTTGTTTTTCTTTAAAATAGGAAATGTATACACAAAGGTCGGCACGAACTTATGGGATGACCTAATATAAAGATATCGATTAAAATTTCAAACTTCTGATTGTCGTTAAGAAATTTCATCAAATTTCAACACGAAATGAACCATGAAAGCCTCTTACAAACAATCAAAAAACACTTCCCAGAACAAATTCATCACTTACTCAAATCATACCTATGTAATAGAATCTTTGTAGTAAAAATAAAGGATGTATATTCTGAGATAAAAGACATCAAGACAGGGATCCGCAGGGAAGCGTCTTGACCAATATTACCAAACAGGACCAATATTATGCGCACTATACACGGCCAACATACCAACAGCACAATACTGACATTTGTGGATGACACGGTTGTACTAGTCAGACACACTAACCCAGAAACAGCAGTTACATTACTACAAGAGCAGACCACAAAAATAAGAAAATGGCTACAAGATAAACAAATAAAAGCAAATCCCAGTGAATGCAATAATATTACATTTACATTAAGAAAACGGAAACTACCCAAATATCCAATTGAATGGCATGCACATAGCACAAACAAGGCAATTTAAATACCTAGGACTCCACTTAGACACACAACTTACATGGAAACAACATACTAAATCAATTATAGACAAAATACGGATAAAAGGAAGACAGATGTACTGGCTAACTAGTCGAAAATCTAAACTCAGCATAGAAAATAAACTAAAAATCTACAGAACGATAATAAAACCAATCTGGACGTACGGAGTACCGCTATGGGGGACAGCAGAAATGAGCCACATAAATAAACTATAGTTGCTACAATCGAAGATACTCAGAACAATAGTCAACGCCCCATGGTATGTCAGAAACAAGGATATTCACAGACTTAAAAATACCAACGGTCAAAGAGGAAATCAGCAGGTACGCAAAAAAATACAAGGATAGGACGGTAACACATCCAAACCAGTTGGCTGCTGAAGCGAGCAAAACTTTCATAGAAAAAATACTAAAAGGAAAACACCCCACTGACCTCACTAAAGAAATAAAACAGTCAAACTCGAAGATGGTATTCCGCTGGGGGTAGCCATCCACATGTTATTTAGCAATTAAGCTAGATAAATTTACCAAATGTCCAGCTGGACAAATTGTAAAGTACAAATTAAATAATAATAAAAAAAATTCCAATACTACGCTACGAAGAAAAACTTCACAACCTACTTTGCAAAGCTGTTCCACGTTTGCAAAGCTCCGCGTTGCTCATTAAACATTCCACGCCACTTTTCATCCCATATCTCCGTCGTTGGCCAAGGCAAGCTCATCTCCGACCAACAATTCACCAAAGACTCCATCGATTATCAGCGACAGTAACTGATAGAGCGTCGGTTTTTCTGCGAAACTTCAGGGGTGGCGGCCTTCGCCCAAAGATATTCACGGTGTATCGGAGCCATTGAATCGACGCTATCTGCTGCAAAAGCGGAGCGGTTTTCGCGTCCGTTCTATAGTTCTGTCAGGTGTTGTTGCGGCGAACACCGGCCCGTTTTGGCAACGCGACGCTTCAGGTGAACGCGATACGCAAACTGGGAAAGCCCGCGGCTCACTTTCGTCCTGATAACGCCGTCATTGATAAATTATGCGACCGTTCGTCGAGCCAACCCTGTTGTGGGTGTGAATCGATACGAGCTGCAGGCTCCTAGCTATGGGTCTACTCGTTTTGATGTTTGAATTTTTAGTTTTCCGTGAGTTATAGTTACTGTTTAATATTTTGTTGGCGTTTGTTTTAACTTTTCTTAGGATGCATCACATATTATATATTCATATAATTCGTATAGTAATTTTTAATACATATTTATATAGCAATAACGATATACTCTAAAGTAAAGTGTTAAATAAATATACGGTATTTTTCGATATTTTTATGGTTTTCTTCAATTTTTTAAAATGAAACCATGTTTCTTAACAAACGGACATTTAAAAAGCCCAATGACCGCAATAATTCGTCTAATATGCTGGAAACCAATAGTTATGAACATGTAATATCGCAGCTGTAATATTTAGTAAATTTTAAGAAACTTAAAAAGTCACACAGACCATAAATTGCACAATAAAAAGCAAAACCAACTAGATCAAAGAAACCAAAGCAGGAAACATCTGAAACATACTCTCAACCCCACGAAAGCTAGATTTATCATTCTAATCGATCCGGACGCGGCAACTAGTAACAATAGGATCCTCCTCGACCAAGTCTCGCGGAAGTGTCTCCCACTTGGTGTTAAGCGCAAACGAGAAGCTCCTGGTAAACTTTGGTAACTGTGTCATCCGTCCAAATGAAGCAGCAAATGAAAGGAGATAGATAGAGAAGAGAAAGAGAAAGAGAGGGGGGAGAGAGAGGAAATCTCGAGAAACTTCCGCGTTTAATCCCATCAAGTATCAAAACGACACGTTCGCGCATAAAACGGCGGGATTATCGGCGACGAGTCGGGAAAATATCCGGTTGGTCCATTAAACGGCGTCCTTACCCACCGCTGGGCAGAATCCTCCTTCCTCGAATTTGCATTTCATTGTAACTCGGACTGTGGAACCGCGGCATCAAGTGGAACAGAAAGAGAGACGACAAAAGGAGAGGAAAAACGCGACGATAACGTCGCTCCCGGTGAATTCGCTTTATTATTCGGCCGTTTTTGCCTGAAACCACGGGGCAGATCGCGCGGCCCAGATAACGGAAATCGCGTCCAGACGAGTAATACACTACCATCCATAAGTATTTGGATACCTGGTGTAATTCTATCAAAAGATTAATGTTTTTGTTATACAATGGCGGTAAGAGAAAATTAAAAAATTGTTACGCTATGAATTTTCATAACTTTTGGACTAAAAGTTTGTCCTCATATTGGTAACAGTCATCCATTCTGTAATATGCACGAGTATTATATTTAATCATTGCTCCTATCAAATATAAATCCATTCCCTCTTTCTGTCCTAGTGTCTTTTTATACTTCTTATTTTATAAATTCCTTTTTTACTCGCAACTGTATTTTCCAAGTTACGATAGAAGAACATTCCTCTACTGCCAATTCTTTGCCTCTTGTTATAGCCAGAATCAAATACTCTGTTTTTCAAGAGACAAGGAATATGCCTGCATCACCCAAATTTCATGTTTACCTAAAAGCCCGAAATTTGACTGTAACTTTGAAATGTAAGATCTTATTATAGAACGATCAGAGACTTACACTGATTGAAATTTAATCAAGAAAATGTAAAATATATCTGTTCAATATAAAACTTCTCCTCGCTGAATGTGATATTCGATCTTTAGAACGTCTTTTTCAAAAAAAGAACAATCTTTTGAAGAACGTAGTCTTCAGATTTAGACAATTTTATCCAAGAGGTTCGAGTAGGATTAAATAAACAAAAATATTTTTTATATATTCGTAATAATTTAGAAGAGCGTGTCTAGATACTTATGGACGACAGTGTACATGTACTCGCGTGAAATGTCACCGAACGCGTGCGTTTTGTAATACATTATGAGTGGCTGGTAACACAGCGGGTGCGGTGCAAACGTACGATTTTCGACGTTTTTAGAGCGATGGAAAATGTCGGCGAGACTTTTATTTATCGTTCGCTGGGCGCCTGCGATGCTGGGATTGATATTCTGCATGGAATATTATATTAAGCATAATTGTACCGGGTATTTTACGTGAAATGTACTGTATAATGTAATGGCGGAATAAATACGTTTATTTATGGTTAACGATCATTATCGAGACTACGAATCTCCGCAAAACTAAATTTCGCATTTTATTTTGCGTTTGAGAGTTTGGAGCTGTATTCATGGCCATATTAACGTTGTACATGGTAGGTGTACAATTTAAAATATGAGAGGCTGCAATAAATGAAAAATTCAGTGATTTTGAAAAGTGAAAAAAAAAAGAGTTTTTAAAGATAATTATGATGATGGAGTAGCTTATTTATGAAATGCACTATGTTTTAATTGAAAATATTGAGATTTGGCGGAAATGGAAAAAAGAATTTAGTTTTCTATATATGTAGTATTATTATCTAAAGTCGGTTTAAGTAAAGACGAAAGTCTACGTGCACCCATTGAGTTTTGTACATTTAATTTATCAAAGAAATTAAAAACGTGACTTGTCACGCATTATGTTACATTTTAACGATATATCTCTTAACCTCCTGTTATCCTGGCTTTCGCGGATGTCATCTTATATTACGATGCACCACTATACTGACTTATTCGCTCACCGTTTCAAATAAATGATCTTTTTCATTTATCTTGCTTCACACTTTTCTTGTCCTCGCAACGTTTTATAACATTGTCAATGATATACAGACAAAATATATAATTTTCGTTTTTGATACGCCAGTGTCAGATATTAATTGTTACTTTTCGTTAAAATAAATATACCATTTTTAGATCTTCCTTTTAACATGCCGATCCGTATCCTTATAATTTTTTAGAATCTTCAACTTCAAAATGGAAAACGAAGAACAATTTGAGAAACACTATTGCGCTATGAGTGTGAAAATTGTGACGTGGGTCTATGTGTTGTACCGTGCTTTTAAATATATTACACTCAACTGTATTATTAATTATTAGATTAAATTATTAAAGTTAAAGTATATACATCATATCTTTAAGAAAAATTATAATTTAATTATCAAAAACTTTATTCCAATGTGCTTGCGTAGAGAACAGCATTATCCGTCACACATTGCAGTGCTGTATTGTTTACGCGTAATTCGTATCAAACTTTGCCGTACAGAGAAACAACCCCACACAAAATTCAACCGCATCTAAAAGGTTACTCTGTCAAATAAATTCCTAGAGTCAGCGTTTTTACTATAATATTTTATATTTAAAGAATGTATATAAATTTTTGTCATTGGCAGTATATGTACTATTTAAAGTAACTAGGAAATCATCACTATGAATAGTTATATTACACGAACAACTAATCATGCAATTAAATTAAATAACTAATCAAGTCTCTTCCAAAAGATTAACAATGCTTTTAATCTTCTCTGACTATTCAACAATTCACCCAAACTTTCTGTTTCATCGGAATACACCCACGCAAAATATATATTATATTCTCTTCGTTGCCTGTTTACCGGGCAATTAAGGCGTATACAAAATGAAGAGGCGCGAGTAGCAGACTTCGTTGTTACTTTGAGAGATGGCCGCGGCAACGAGCGTGGAAACGTCTTCAATAAATATCAACGTTTTAATTAACATAATGCAGCAGCATAATTGGCTGGCATTTATCGTAAGTAGCTCGCGCGCTTTTAATTGCCCCCGCCACCCTTCCACAACCACCCTGCTGGTAATTATAAAAGCGTCGCCGTGTAACGAACGTGAGCATCGGCTGATATCGTTGAGACCGGTCGTCGATCGTTGAAAGAGCCTCGCTTTTTCTTCGAAATCGCGGTTGAAATCCGACTCGTTCGTTTAATTGCACGAACCATCGGGAATGCGGTTCGAAGAACCAATGAAGTCGTTTTAAGGGATACACTACGTAGACTTGTCGGTTCGAATATGTGCTTCAATGAGATAGAATTCGGTTTAATTGGTGGAAGAAGTCGGGCGGAAAAAAGGAACAAGACGGAATACGAATCTTTACAGTAGCGATTTAATTGAACGATTTTCGTTGCCGTATGTTAGTAATCGGGGTGTTTGTATGTGAGTGGTATAGTACCGAGGTAGTAATTAAAGTATGAATGGAGTCTGGAATTGATGAGTTGAAATAGGGTTTTAATGGGGTTGGATGTGTCAGCGTGGAAAGCGATCGAACGTTTTGTAAAATATTGTTGAGATTATGCTAGTATACTCCTGGCTATAATAGAGATACTATTCGAGGATTTATATGATAGTATTTTCCAAATGGAAATTTTGTGTTAAGGTTTATTGCTTTGGTACATGTACTCTAATTTTCACTTGTTTCTGAATGCAAATGTTAGATGTTCTTGCTTTGAATGAAAATTTCTATCGTTTGCTTACTCACACACACACACTTCAATTTAATTTAACTTTTATTTCTCCAACTCCAAACCTACTCAAATTTGTTGATCGTTATTGTTAGATTCATAGCGATAATTCTATATAAATTTTATATTATCGCTACGACATATTTTCAAATGTAAAAATAACCAAGTTGAAAACATGAAATAGAAAATATACCTTTAGGAAGTACAATAAGAGAAATTGAAAATATTTGCAGAAAAGTTTGAAGATTTATCTCTAGTGTATATCAATGCCCTTTTAAATTGTAACATTGTTGTTTTACATATATATTCGCATGCTTGTCAATGGTACGTGATAAGTTCCCATTCCCTATAAAGCAGGCTATCGTGACAATCAAAAGGCGTGCCACTAAGCCAGAATAAAGAAAACCAGGGGATAAAAGTTCCGTGTTTCCTCCTGTTCCTGTTGCTGGCAACCATCAATAAGACTTACCTAACTCAGATCTAATTCATAGCTAACCTACATCTGGTAAAACCTTCTTTACGAGCGAGTATTGTTCGATGGTTCCAACTTATCTCTATGCATATACAAGCTTCGTTCGAACAAATTTCGTTTATATCAGATATTATCAATATAAAACTTGTACTAAACTGACATTTTATTAACACGATGGCAATAAAATAATCATAATTATTAATTTCTTATTGTTCATTGAAACACAATAATATTTAGAATACTATATAATATATAATATATTATAAGTATTATTATTCTGTCCACGCTGTACGAACAGCTTTACTTTTTAAATTAATTCAGTTATCACGTTTAGTTATCGAGTAAAAAGTCTTCTTACAGAGATTCAATCTACACTGGGCAAAAGATAAATCTTACTTGACTATGTTGTTCCATAAAGTGCACTATATCATTATCCGATACACATAATGCAATTCTCTACAAAAGAGATATAGATCCAAGAGTTTCAAGTAAAAAGAGTCAAAATCGGAGTTAAAGTCGACTAACCAAACATATATTTAAGGAGATCATCAAGCAAATATCAGGCAGATATTTAAAAAGTCTCACTCTATTCTTCCATGTTTCTTGCGCGCAAGAATTCTAATGGTCCCAGGATCTTTACGATTACCAGTTGAAAATTATTTCAGCCGCCGTTAAGTGGCTCAGAGAGAGAGAGAGAGAGAATTTTATACCGGAAGCAAGGGATAGGGGCAATAAAAAATAGAGTTCCATTAGAGAGCAATACTACCAAGAACTGTTTCGACCTCATCTACTCATTTCTGCCTAATGGATTCATAATCTTAATACGTCCAACCTCGCGTGTTCGTGCTCGATTCAATATTGCCTTGGCATAATCATGCCAAACCCCTTTTCTCCTCGATTCCCCAACCCCTCTGGCCCTTTTCTTCCCTTTTTCACCCCATTCCACCCTCCAACAACCTTTTCCTCCCTTGAAATTCTTCTCGAACTTCTAATGAAAATTATTCTAAGTAGCCGAGGCCGCTACCACGCCTAATAATCGCTGCTCTCGTTCGCCTTGAGCTTCTTGCAGCTCCTTCTATAACCGATTCACGGGTAACGTCTAATCAAAATTCAATTAATTTCCTTTGTTGCAATTTGCCGGCGAAGTCGACTCGCAACTTGGCGGCAGGGAAGTTTTGGGAAGTTTGCGGCGGCTTTCGGAATTTCTTCACGTCCCCTGGATTATTTCTCCAAGTTGTCAGACAGTTTTTCAATCCTCGTTGGACCTTTCTTTTGTATTATCGAAAAGTGACTTGTGGAATGTCCAGAGAGTGACAATATAAGGGATATATTTCTCATTATCGAGAGAATCTTTGTTTGTAACTGTTGAGAAGTGAAAATAAAAATGAACGGAAATTGATCGATTGTTGGATGATTGCAGTAACCGTACGAAGAGAAAATGAAATTAGGCGATAGGATGCTTTTAAACTCTGTGGAGCGTATATTTCATTCTTTCAACTATTCTTGAGTGATTTCAATTTTTTCTGTTGACTGTTTGTCGTAGAATTATATTCTAAAAATATTGGAATACATAAAAATACAGAAAATATACGAGTAGTATAAATCTGAATGACAAAATTAAATTCTGTAATGGAATAGTGGAGTGAGATGTGTGTTGTTCGAATATAATAAAATCTTGTCGTCTACAGGCTAAATATTATATAGATAGATTATGCTATATAAAGCAATGTGCTATAAACTATGGTAAGTAGGTTTACTATCTTTCAGAACACGAAGTTTAGTTTTGTTAAAGACCTGCTGTTCTGTTTACTTCAAATTCTAAATCCTTCCTCTTCGCAACAGGATGCAAATAGTGAGATTGTAGCACACCTACGTATAAGATGAGTAGCAGGGAGATCTTAGTAATTTATTTCATTAGAATCTCCTGTATTTGAGCCAAGTGAACACGGATTATGAATTGAGAATTTAATTTGCAGGCTATAGGTACGTAACAAAAATAATTTTAAATATGACTACATAAATAATTAATAGAATTAAATTAAAAGCTATTAACCTTAAAATCAAGAATAAAAAAGATAGTGTACAATTTTCTAAAACGTATCACTTCCATTACATAAGAGAGTTTACCATTGTCCAATACATAAAATTTTGTATTCTCTCAATCATAATCCCTTTAACGCAACATTCTAAAAAAAGAAAACATTTTCGTCACGGTAATATTGTTACCACTCCACGAACATTCGAAGGATAATCGCCACTCTTCGAAACATCGTCACGAATCCCGCTTCACCGGTTTAATTACAAAACGGTGTCACTGGTGAACGAAACGAGATTTCGTAGCTGCACGAATGAGCGTGAACTACCAGAAACAGTTTGCTCATTTGACAAGCATACTTTTGAGTCCAACAGGGAACGATGGTCTAAGAACGAGGTCGATTAATGACCCCTGTGGCAGGCTGCACGCGATAAACCCGCAATATCGGATTGATATTAATTGGCCGCGAGGAAGCACCATAAAGACATTACGACGGCGTACCGCGAGCCTGCGGGTAATTATTGCCGGTTTAATGCCCCATCGACCGAGAACCCCATAGAACGGTGTCGGAACACGGCGCGAAACCTTGTTGTTCCCGCAACACCGCAGCGAAACGATATGATTGAAGAGAGGAGGGGCGGTTTACAGCCAATTTTTATGCCCCTTTTATCTTTCTTTCGGATCCTTTTTTTAGACGAATTCTTTTTGGATCTCTCGTTAATTATGGAACTCGTTGCTTTATGGAGACTGGTTTCAGGAGGAAAGGTGGTAAAAATATTTATTTTTCCTTTTCTCTTTTTTTTTAAAGTAAAGATGAGGTGGTTCGTGGCATGTTTGTTATCATAGCTGGTTTATGGAGTACCGTGTTGCGCGGAGCAATTCCAGATAAGATAAACCAATTAGAAGATAATCTGTTGCGACGCGGTAATTAAGATACTGGAAGCTGTTTATGTTGCACGGCGATTGAAGGGAAAAATTCTGGGATAGTTAGCGTTGCAGATCCTGGCTAATTAAGTCGTTGATAGGGTGGTGTATAAAGAGGGATGGTAATTCTTGGTGGAATTGGAGCGTGTATTTTGTGGTAAATGTGAAGTCTGGGGATAATTGGTAATATATAATGCAACTATGTGTATAATATTGGAATTTTCTAACTTGTTTTTTATGTACTGAGGAGTACATGTTTAGCGTTTTATGTTATTAAACTCTTTCATAAACTTTTCCGGTAATCTACTCTGTAACTAATTACTAATCAAATTTATTTATCCTATTATGTATGAAACGTATTTGTTGAAAACTCATGTTCTACCTAATTTATTTTTCGAAGGCCTTTTGATTTGAACTTTTGGTCGTAGTGAGTCGAGAACTGAGAAATTGATAAAAGGAGAAGTTAATGAGTTCGATTTTGGAAAACACCGGAAGGAATGTATGTCCCTTACTAATAATTCCTCGAACAAAAACAAGAACTTTTCCCAGTTCAACATGAATTCGATTTCGAAATGCTTAGCAATATTAATACCTCGAAAATCTCCCGAATTCGACGTTCTAACTTGAAAAAAAACCCAATCAACCATCGATTGTCTTTCAACACGATCAAAACTTGGTTGGGCAAACAACCGTGGCATTCCGCTTTATCCCGAAAAATATCCGGAACACAGAATATCGCAAGCACTGGTTCGGTTTGATCGCAGAAAAACCGTCGGCCAACTCTCGAATCCCCGATACAGCACCACGGGCGATTTTCAATGCTGCCGGCGAAATATCAATCCTCTCAGCGATAATTACATTTGCATCGAGCCGCGTCATGCATGTTTCACGCGGATCTGTCCGGATGTCCCTTTCGCGAATCCACGACCGGCCTTTTTATCATCGAGGCTTGGTAATTGTAACAGAGCCAGAGGGCAGTCCATTAGCCGTAATAATTCCATAAAATCCGGCCCGCCGTTCTGGACCGGTAAAACGCGCTCGTTTTCAGCTTTATCGTCCCTTCCAACCCCCGTGCCCACCCCTATTCTATTGCCCCAAAGCGTCGAAAAATTCGCTTTTACAACGCTCGTCCGAGTATTACCGGCCATCCGTGACCGGTAGTCTTCTCGCATGTTTGACATCGGCTGGACAATGCAGATCCGGCTTAATGCCCGATGATTTTGCCCTCAATCTGCTAGCAAGGAAAGCAAAGGGGTGGGACTGGAACGGTTTGGAGATGGGGTACGTTGTTTCGTGTGCGTTAACTCTTTGACGCTCGGCTTTCATGGTGTTTGTGTGGATTTTTGGTAGATGTGATTACTAGATCGCGCATGCTATGAATTTATGAGAAATTCAAGGGTGTGAAATTGTATAGTCCAAAGTAGATTCCTCAATTAGATAGTAAGCTATTCGTTGCTATTTTTCATCAAATAGTGTAGGTGGATTTACGTATTTCATGTGTTAGCTTTTCGTGATTTGATTTTTATGGTTTGTGTGTGGTAAACGTGTATAAGCGTGATAAATGAAATTTTATTGCATTTTGAATAAAAAGCTGTATGCCTGACCTGATCTTTCGTATATTTTTTAGATATTATCGCGTGTGCTTGATATATTCCATTTTACCCTTATACTATCATAATGCTATCCTATGTTGCTATGTTACATAAATTATACAACGAGGTTATACAACATATATGTAACCAATATTTGCATTATAATATTACTTCGTAACCTATCTCTAATAGTTACATTATATTACATCCTATTCCTCTTATCACAATATGAAAGATACCAACCAATCTTGAATTTCTTAAATCTTTTTGCGAATTGATTATTTCTCATTTTTCGTGATATTTTCATTGTGTCCAAAGAGTTGAATCTCAGATGCGTAACCAGTCGACCATAAAGTGAGTTGAGAACAAATCAACAAATCAACGCAGCGAGCCTGATGGAAGGGGAGGGGGGGGGGGCTTCGCACGATGTCTTCCTCAAAATGCAAATCAGCCATGCTGAGGGGCACAAAAGCGGGCTGTCTCAACGGCATTGACCCAGTTCCAAACATTAAATTATCACGGTGCAGCAAGCCGGTAATAGCGCGTCCCTCGGGCTCTCGTTGAAACAATATCAACTACTCTGGTCGATATTATCAGGCTTAGGGGAGAAGATCTCAGCTGCCCGAGCGAATTCGTCCAGAAATCTCGTGGTCGTAGGCGAAACGTGTGATTGACGACGACATTATTTTCGTTAAACATTATTTACTGTGACTCAATAATTCCTAGGTTTATGAGGATAAATGGGGAATTATTGGTTCGATAATTCGCAAAATTAAGGAACGTTACATTTCATAGATAGCGAGACAGATCGTAGAGAATAGAAGTCCGATTATATATTTCACAGAAGATCTTTTAGTAAATTCTAAACTTTTATTATTAGGATTGTAATTTAGTGTATAGTTGAAATAGTTATCTCGTAAATGTTGACGCGACTATTTTAATAAATTTCTGTAAGATTTATAGCAGAATCAGTGAACCCAAATTTTCAAGAATTTTATATATTTCTATCTCTGTCTAGCAATATCCCAATACGATCTTCTGATCTTTATCTAAAAATAACCAAGTGCAAGTTGAAACATATTTCAGCTTGTATAAATTTATATGAATATCCAAGTTTATTTGTAAAATTTGTCTGTATCTGCAATCCCAATCTTACCACATTCAGAAACGCCATAGCATATCTTAGCCACGCATAGCATAGCCATCGAAAACTCCGTCTTCCAACGAGTATATATTCCAACTTACCTGAAACAAGCGAAAGAACACAGTCAATTAAAACTTATCTAGAAAAATAGAGCCGAATGATCTACTATATTATATTTAACAAGTCTTAGTTTATTACCTTTTATGGACAAAGGTAATATACTTGCAATTTAAACTGAAAATATTTGTTTTCTGTTCAACAAATGAGTGATGCTTTTTGTACAGCTATTAATTTAGTTAATGATAATTAAATTTCCACTGTACTACAGTAATCAACAGGCTGAACAAAAGGGATAAAGGAGTAAACGAATAAAAGGACAAAAGAAAGTTTAACGAGTAAGACGCTGTAATTTTACGCTGTGAATTACAATCTGACAAGAGAAGCGAATGTATGTGTAATATAATTGTGTGCCCTATAATAAACATGTGTTTAATACAAAAGAAACATTTAAATCAAATTTTACTTATACTGATTGATACACAAGTATTAATTATAAACTTTCTCTTGTCCGCCGGTATAAACTTTCGACAACTTTCCCGAATCTTTACACTCTGAAAGAACGAAAATCTCTAACCAGATCGACATAACCTCGCCCAATTAAAACCACTTGATCTTCGCAGCACCCAAAAACCTGCACCCAATCCTCGATACCATAGTCAGTCAATTAACTCGCAAAAAAGACCAAAAGCCGGTAGAATCTTCCATGTGTTCGCTCCTTGGCCTCGTTAGCTACCCACCGATTCAATCTTCCGAGAAGTCGGAGAAGCACGTGCAAAACCGAGCGTATCTTTTTCGCGTGTCGAGGCGAGGGTGTCGTCCCTAAATATAACTTCTACCCGTGGCCGTGGCTTTTCCGTTTTCACGTTTCGTTCTCTTTATGGTGAGACGTAGTGGTGGTTAGTGATGGGCTCAAGTACGACACAAGTAGTTCCGAACAGATGGTTGGTTCTCTATAAGTATTTCGGAAGAAAAAAGCAGTACTTTCAGACAGATTCGAATCCTCTAAGAGTACATTGAGAAATAAAGGAAAAACCGCAAAGTGGAATGGAATATTGGTCGAATAGGTTTGGAACTTCACCTTTCTTTTTTATCATCGAAATTCACTATTGTAATTTTGTACGAAATATCGTACAAAAATCAAATATTATTTTTACATAGGCATAGTAGAGGCGACAAAATAAAATTTCGGAGCTACATAGCACTTTGCTTACTTTTAAGGCTGGATCACTAGGTACTTGTAAGAGCGTAGTTGAGTTAGTTTGCAGGCAGATTTTCGAAAGTTGCATTACTCATTTATTCTGGGGCTCAGAAACTGAAGCTGAAGATCGAATTCCTCGCAAACACAATGAATGAACCATTGTACGCCATAGTAGAGTGCGGATTTTGATGTATTTATGAGAAATTTGGAAATGTAAAACTGCGTAGAATGCATAGAATATTAACAAATATTTAAGATATCCGAAGTATAGTGCTTTCTATTAGGTTGTCCGAAATGTTTCTTTTGTTTTATAAGGAAATAATAGACGCACAATGTTTTATGTTTTATATTAGTTTATTGAATTAAGCACGAACGTAATAATAGAAATAGAACAAAATGAATCATAGCTAATTCAATAAAATAATATAAAACACAAATTGTTGTTCATCTATTATCACTCATGAAATAAAAGAAACTTTTCGGACAACCTAACATAGTGCTTGGTAGAGGTAGAACAATTTTCTATCGAGGTACTACTTTTTTAATTACATTCTCAAAAATCTGAATTTGCATAAAAATCCGCAGTCTAGTTACGAGTAATATTCTAATGCTATGACCTGAACTTTAGACATTAGATTTGATTCGGATTTACAAACATATATTACAACTTGATTCCATCGCTACTGGTGCTAGTGGTGGTGGGGGCAGGAACGAAGAAGAAGGTTCCACGGTTATAGCATTATGTCACGTTAATAACGTCCAGCCTTCGGCCTCTGTTTCTTGATCTTTCGGGTATCCACGGCATCCGGGGTGACGAGGGTGGCTGGCGCAGACGACGACTTTGAAGCTTTAATTAATGACGGCCACGAGACACACACACGACGAGGCAAACGGCCAAGAGGAACGCTGAAATTGCGTCTGTTCTAGTCATTTGCAGAGACCGACGCGAGACGTTTCACCGTGCCGTGATAAATAATTGTCAACGTCGGCATAATCGTTATTGCGATCCCCCGGGATCGTCTGGCGATTGAATCCGTCGTGTAATCGCCTCGGCTTCTGGACGTCGTTTTCGCAGTATCTGTCCATTTGGTTAGCCGGATAAGTCCGCTATGCGAGATTTCGTGCGACTCCTTTACGACGAATGTCTCGTATTTCCGTGAACGTTTAGCAGAAAGGCTGACTGGAAGGTTGATCATTTACAACCAATCTTGCGTTAACGTGAAGTTTGATTATTTAGATTATTAAATTTGAAACTTGAAAGAAGGAAATGAAAGAAAAAAAGAATTTGAAGTATTATAGTATTATGAAAAAGTAATTTAGATTTTATATGATTTATTCATAAGATAGGAGGATGGATTTCGTTTAAAACTTATACAGACATTCATAGAATTTGTAAAGGTTAATGATGACATGATAGAATTTTTAATGTATCTGTGATATGGATAAATGGTACAGACATGGTGTCTAAATTTTAAAATATTTAAAAATATTATTCTACGTGGGTACAAATATATTTTTAATAATAAAAAAATACAATTCTCAACAATATCAAAGCGTATACAACAGGTGTCAGCGTTAGAAGGAGTTGCCTCGTAATGCATGAATCACGATCAGTGTTTCGGTGTCGTAGCTCGAGAACGGAAGTAGCGAATCGAGGGTCAGAGAAATCACGATGAATCGTTTCCTTTGCGAACGATGATGATCCGCTATTCCCGGGACACCGAGTGGATTTCGCGTGTAGCCAGATTCATGGCACGATAATCGACGGTGATCGACCTCTCGGAGGTTCGAGTGCCGCCCTCTCAGGAGTTCAACGAGCCGGTTGTTCGACGAGAGGAACGAGCCACGTGCGATTCGCGAAAGACGGTCGACGGGCTTCTTATTTATAAACGGCGAGCTCCAGAACTTCCCGACCAACGTAGAAACTAATGGAACACCATGAACTGGAGCCAAGCGGGGTTGGAGTGAAAGCGTTCAGCTCGACCGATCGTCGTTTCTTATGAGTTTAAGCTAAATGTATAGGGTGTGATGAGAATTGGCGATGATTGTATATGTGATTTTATCATGTAATTACTTTAGGAGTACAAACTATTTTGCGAGAAGATAATGTTGAATATAAAATACAAGTACAATGGAACTTTTGTGCGTTAGACTTTGTTTTAAAGAAACCACACGTTAAAGACTTCTCGTTCCTTGTCAAATGCTTAACGAAATATACAAAGATAACATTTTTATAAAATAAAAACACGACAGAATAATTCTGAAAGAGGAAATCCAATGGAAAGAGCGGAATAATATTTTTCCACGAGAAATTTTATTTTTAAGAAACGAAAAGTGTCAGAAGTTTGAGAAAACTTGCCGTCTGGTTCTGATATTCAAATAGGACATACGAAGTCTACATCGTTGAACGAAAAATTCTAAATTTAAAAGAAAAATAAAAAATGGCGCAGAGGAAACCGGGTGCACCTTCTTCATTCCATTTTTGCATAAGAAATCGCTCTCCGTCAGGATTTCTGCTGTGCCCTACGGTATACGCGAGTTTTATCAGAAGTTTCGCGAAAGAAGAAACTATTCCTCGCGGTTTCGCCACTCTCGCCGAACGGGAAGTTTCCGCGATCGAGACCAACCGAGGAAGAGTTTGAAGAGTTACGCGACTACGATAACGGCGTGACTGACTTCCGGCCCCATCTCCACCAGGGATGGAGGACTTCGGAACATTCGAAAGCAAGGTGTCTAGCAAATTTCCTCGACGAGTTATTTTTACCTAACTTTCTCTCGCCGTCTGAAAATTCAAATTATGTACGGAATATCGAGTCTGTCTTATTTGCCACGATCTTATTTTATAATCTTACAAATGATTGATATGATGGGAATTTTAAACTACTATTGATATTGCTGCATTTCAGCTGATGATAACTTTAGAATACTTCATTTCAATTTATATCCCGTGTTTTACCTAGAGAAGGAATTAATGAATTTTATTGTGTCAGATATATGAGATACGAATTACATAAGCTTCAACTAAAAGCTAACATAAGCTAACGCGTTAATTAAGAGTTAATTTTAATCTCCTCGAACGTTTATTAAAATAATCAATAACAATCATGTATTATACGTACGCATACTTTAATCTCTTCATCTTTAATGTAAAATAACCATATGATACAGTTTAAATCGAAGATTACATAACTTTATTATCATTATGAATTTCCTTTTGCATACAATTAGTTCGCTTATAATTAGTGGATTTTCTAGATTTCATATACGTATGTATAAGTGTCTTCCTATCAAACGTAGATATATACGTTCATAAGAATGTTTATATTAGATATATATTTTTATATTAGACATATACATCTATAGCAACGAATATATTATGAATAAATAGGTACATTCGTTTTAAAGTATTTAATGTGTCTCTTCGTTACGTTGCAACGTGTCTTTTTATAATATTCTAATATGATGTTTGTAGATAAGTAGCTAAATTCGTTTCAAAGTATTTAACATGACGTGATGAGATCTTTAAAATTTTCCTACCCTTAAATTTCGAGAAATAAAAATGCATCAGAAGAATATAGATTTTACGTCTGGTTGTCTGTAATATCGAAATCCTTTTATTACCATAAACGATAAAATTTATTTCAAGTATATGAAGTTCATATGGCATCAAACTAAAAATTCCGATACGTTCCTCATTTTTAGTACAACATACAGACCAAATGTTCAAAGAGTTAAAGATATTACGAAGATAAATAATAGTAGATAAATACGATTATATATTTCCACCTGGAGTTTATGATTATTTGGACATCGATTTGTATTAACAGGAACGTAGATTAAATCGACGTGATCCTACGCAGCCGCCGTTGTGTTTGATTTTCCTTCCTTATAATAAACCCATCGTCTAGTACGTGATCCCGTGGACTACCTTGAGATCAGTCGAAAACCACGTTTCGTTATATTCGAGCACGCGATTACAGCGATTCGATCGTAAGAACGTGGTTTAACGAAAGCAAAGGGATCATGTAATTCCCCACCCAGTACGTTCTGCAAACACGCGTTTCCCACCTATCTTTTCTGCTTTTTTCATTCAGCAGCCACTGGTGCGCGAAATCTTGATATGTGCACAGTTTGCGATAATTGTACCAATTTCATTAAAATGAAATACCTCTCTGCTAATAACACTGTTGGAAGTTCATTTCGAAAAGGATAACTATCTATGATAATTATATTTTAATGTTACATCTAGTACAGTATAATAAAATAGCGTAATAAATAGACAGCAGATTTTTATGCATTTACGGGAGATTTGGTAGATGAAAAGTGTATAGATCGCACATAGTACAGAAAAATATATGAAATATACAAAGTACATTTATACATATTTACAAAGTATGTATTTACTATATAATAATAAACTATAAAAAATCTTTTATGTGTATTAGTTTTTGATTAATTCGTTATAATGATTTTTAAATTGAAATTTTGACAGCCAATTATATAAGATACGCGTATAAAATAAATAAAGTGAAACAACTGAAGGGCGAAGAATTGCACATTTTTTCCTATAGAAAGAAGGAATATAAAGCTAAAATAATATGAAGCTAATAGACGTGCCTAGTAAGAACAATGCACGTAACAATCAAGGATGAATAGAATGCAAGTTAAACATGCAGCTCCCTGACTAATGACTAGTAGCCGAGAGCGTCAGTAAATAAAGGAAGAAGACGTCGCATCAGTTGATGAATTAAGCTAACAGGTATGCTTTCACAGTTAACAAATTAAACCTCTTAATGACAATGGTATTCAGAAGATGTAACTTTGACTAACTGTCCAATTAGTACGATTGTTTGGATAATGACCTGTAAATGAAATGATAAATGTATTAACTAATAATGTGGAACAGTAAGTTCATTAGAAGATAGTGGATAAAGAATCTAAATAGATTAGGTAGAATCGCAATAATTACCAACTAGAAGTTTTCTATGGGAAGTAAGAATTATAATATCTATAAAATTTATTTATTATAATTATTATTTAATTTTCCTATGATTCCTAAGATTATTCGCATTATTCAAGTTAAATTAAAATAACTACGACTAATATTAGGTTGTCCGAAAAGTTTCTTTCGTTTTATGAAATAATAGACGCACAACGTTTTTTGTTTTATATTATTTTGTCGAATTACATACGATCCATTGTGTCCTGTTGAGGTAAATACCCAGACATTTCACAGACTTGGTTTCACATTTGCATGAAGGTGCACTGTTGTAAAAAACACGTTTGCGAAAGAAAGACACTTTTCGGGCAACATAATATATGAATAGTAAAAAAGACACGACTTTTATCTCCTCCAAAGAGTTTTAACCAAGCAATTCAACATGTCTCTTTAATCAATTCAAGTGCAAGGATCTACGAAATATTCCAATAAACTTCTAAAAGAGTAAAATACGCTGGGTTCGCTGTAACGCCACGGATTCGATATGAAATTCATTGTTCGATCAGAGAAACTCACAAAATCCTTAAAAAATCGCAGCGGAACGTTGAATGCTGACAAACGAGGGTTGGTATAACAGAAAGCTCTGGAGGACCGTCGATCACAGAACACCGTTTTCATTGTAGAATTCTTGAACAGGAACGCTCGAAGGATAATAACGATAATTCATAAGGTGTGGGTGGAGGTGGTGAAGGGATCGTGACTGAAATAACTTAAAAGCGCGAAACGTCGGTGAACACCGTCATATACGGGTTGGTATCGACCCGCCGCTGTTGGGGCGAGTTTATGCTCCGTTTCAACTTTATGCTCGATTAAAGTCACGCGCGTTTACTTCGGAACTACAGCTGGATAACGCTTAAATCCGTTGAGAACGGGCCACAGCTCGAGGCGCGAGCCAACCAGCGGCACCGTAATATCGCGCTGAGACTTCGAGGCCAGCGGCCACTCTTGCTGCTATGAGTGGAAACAGTCGGAATGAATTCATCTAATTCATCCCTTCGTGACGTCCAGGGATTTTCGATTCGCATATACATTGGAAAGTTTCACGTTTTAAACGGGCAAGAGTTTACTTTATGGTTTATGAGTATTAAGAGGTATAACTTTGGGATACGATAGAAGTTTCCTTCTCAAAGGGTGACGAGAATTTGGTCAACACGTTGACTGCTACGGGAATTTTCTATATTCTGCTTTGGAAACCGCGATAAATCCAGATACACTACACGATAATATTTAATTTTTCTGTGAAATATTATATTGTATTTGCGCACATTTTTCTGACACTGTTATCTAAAATATTCACAGTATTGGATAGTCCTTAGTCTGGAAAATTTATGGTATTTTCTAAATCGAACGCGTGGTTGAAGTTTGCTTTTTTCAAGAAAAAAATAAATCATCACCAAGTAATTCGCTTATAAGCTTTTAATTTTGATTGAAACTGTCCTATGATATAGTTAATTCATTCGGTCGGACTTCTCGCTTTATTACGAGTGATATATAGTGCGCTGTTACACGGTGACCGCTTATCAGGTCCTAGGTGGACGTGTCATCCAGGAATCAGAGGCACGATCATCGAGATATCCAGGTGTCAGCTAGTGGCCAGCATCGTGTAAATAATAGTGGCGAGACAAACGTTCCTATCTACTGTAAAATCTCTACAATCTACATTAATCCTAAAGATATTGGTCTAATTGGTATTTACGTAAAATGACTCGATTTTGCGGATCTTTTTTTAAACTCAAAAAAAAAGAGCTTCGAAGTTGTTAGAATCCTGTCAAAGTTTTATAAAATAATCTTATAATAAACACGATATCATTTATTTCGAACGAGACTCAAGTGACGCGTCGACCAACTTCGTAATTTAAAAATACAGGAAAGCGTTGTGAATAAGTTTTATGACTTATCTTTCTTGATGTCACTTGCTTTAATAAATAAAATGGTAAATTAGTCGGTTGTCTTTTGAAAAGTTGTATAGTGATCACCTATCTAGATAAAGAGGACTGAAACATTTACGAAAAATAGAATTAATGAAACAGGGAACCTGACGATTTAATTAACAGATTAAGAGATTAATACAGTAAGGTCCAAATTATAATATTTCCTTTAGTTTCAAATCGATACTAAAAATACCGAATTGAAAATTTATTTTCTTAACTGTATGGGTGATTCTACTAATTGCAGGATAATTAACGGTACATTTTATCGTATGCATTTCTTATGCATATTATCGACATCTTAAGATATTGAAGTAAATGCAACATCTCGTTTCATTAAGGCATGCGTATCGGTGTTACCTGGATAGGTTGGATATCGACGTTATCCGGATAATCCGGTTAATTCCGAGTAATGACAGATTCTACAGGCGACCATGTTATTAGGACAACGTTCAGTTGCTACGTGACCCGGGCTTGCTTATATTATTCAAGCGTTTGGATCGTCTCGATAATGCTTCAATCGACAACCATTAATGCGTGGTTCACCGAGAAGAGACGAGATTCGTGAAATAATTAACTAAATCGGATGAGCTGACAGATGCAATCGATACTTTCCGCGTAAATCTCGTGTGAACATTGTTAATTGAATCGTTCAGAAGTCACTTCGATTTACAGACACAATTGATGTGATTTAAATATACAATTGAGTAAAAATAATTTATGAATAAAAAGATAAGAACTTATATTTATAACGTCGTCGCTTCCTCAACTTATCAATTGTGTCTGTAAATGGAAAAGTTGAGGAAGCGACAACGTTATAAATATAAGTTCTTATCTTTTTATACATAAACTATTTCTATTTAATTGGGTATTTAATTTATACCATTATGGTATTTTAATTATCATCAATTAGCAACGTTACAATAGCAACTAAACGACATAATAAAAAGTGTTAAGAATCGTGGAAGAAGTTGTTCAAAATATGAAAAAATCGAATATGTTACAAAATATTGAACTTTCCTAAACTTCTCTTTATATCTTTTATTCGTACAAAATCTCATACGATCGATTTATACAAAAATACCGTATGATCATTAAAACGGGAAATACGCTCTGTGAGAATATCGATATAATTGCTTCACAATATCAAAATGATAGACTAAAATATGTCTCTATAATCTTTCAACTTCATTGGGTACAACCTAATAAAACAGAGCAACCTAACACAACTATAAGTTTGTTCAATTGCTATAATCACATTGTATATGAACGTTATTATCAATTCCATTATCAAGAATATTAAATACTGTCATAAACACTATCGTCTCAAAAATACGAAATACTGTTATTATCAAAAGATTCCAATCTCAACCAGGTAAATACAACATGACTATCTATCACAAACGATATCGGCGATCTCGTGTCCGATAAACTTCGTCATGAGAAATCAATTGCCCAGCAAAACGTCCACCAAAACCGCTAATCCTCTCGGAATAACGTCACATCGATTCCGCCATATAAACATATCGTCGATGTTCAGAAAATAAAACCCATCGTTGGACGCAACATGCAGTTCAATCACGCAACGCAACAAATTACTCCTGGCGTACGCACCGTTAATAAACTTCATCGACGTAACGAGTCTTCTTCAGACACTTTAAACAACCACCATAAAAAAATTACACCGGCACAAGATCAAAAAGAAGACGAATGTTGCATCGCGGATCCTTGCACGAGTAGCTTGATATTTGCGATTAATTAGATGCAAGAAATTTAAAATTACTATAATATTTGGCAGATAAGATTGATCTTTTTTCATATACACCAATCTAATATACAGGGTATACAAAAATGTTGGCAGGAAGCTTTAGAAGCGTGTAAACAAGCAAAAAATCTTATAATAAATATGATCCGAAAAACCATCAGTTTTGGGGTTACGACACGTTTAGTGTCTTAGTATAGTAGTACTTGCTTAGTATAGTACACTAGTAAACTAGTATAGTAAACAGTTGCTTCGTAGATTCAGCTGATGCAGCGAATGGAAAACTGCTGCCAAGAGATAAGAGAAATACCGGGGATCTTTCAACGTGTGCGTGCTTCTATGAGAAAACGTGTCGAAGTGTGTCTTGACATAAATGGTGGACATATTGAACATAGGTGTATGCTGTAAAGGTAATGCCTTCCTGGCAAAAACACCTCGTAACTTACAAACTACTGGTTTTCGAACCCATGTTTATTAACAAGTTTTTGCTCGTTTTCACGAGTACCATATGCTTCTATGCGGTTTTTCTTCGACTTTTTTGTACTTCCTCTAGGGAATCTAAAACTCATTAAATGACAATTAAATCATATTCACGCTATGAACCTTCAAAACCTTAAAATTATTATTTCTCGACGTTTCAACAGTGAATAAAGAAACGAAGAAAGGACAGGAGCAGCTTCCCTCTTGCAGTTCTACTAGAAGGTACGACACGCGAGAAATCAAGCTTCCACGCGTAGAACATCTGTCGAACATTTTGCCGCGCGGCGATACGCGTCGCGAACGCGATAACGAGTAGGGACGGGGTCGTTCGAATTCGACAAGCAGCGATTTTATCGACTTATGCAAATCATTCGGAGGCGATAATTTATTCTGTGGCATGTACACGGGAGGGGGTAAGAGGAGGAACTCGGTCACGGTGGCGCGTAAACGAACATGGTAGCCGGCGTGTAGAAGCGTATTTTTGTCTCCGTCAGTTAGCCACGCGGCTCGTAACAAGTCGTCCAGATGACAGGCCTGTCGGACGGGTGCAACTTTTCAAAGTCAGCTGTCATAGTGGCCGAAGGGCTCGAAGGAATAGACAGTGCGTCCCGGTCAACCACCGTGTTCCACAACACCGAATGGTAAACCCGTTCTGTTCGTTTCGTTCTCGGTTCGTTTCTCCACAGGCTCGTGTGATCGCTCATCGTTCCACGGATATCCCCCTGCGTCACGTCCAATTTCTTCGTCATTGTCGTGCCGGGGACTTTAATTAAAGCTCCGTAATCGATGGTGCCCGATCGAACCGATATCGGTAGCTACGTGTCGGAGAGTCTTTTCGAGTCCTTGTCCACGAATGAGGAATCGATCGCTTGAGGGGTAAACCTCTTTGGAAAGACTCGTTTTGTTTGCACGGGATTCGCAGGATCGGGTCGAATTCGTTGTTAATTGATGTTTTTATGTGCGAGTGGCGAGTGAGAGGGCAGGTGGTTTGGAAGGAATTGATGGAATTTTGGCTACTGGTAGCTTCGGGGGAGGATTCTTTAGGATTTGCATGTTAGCGTCCACATTGTATAGAAAGGAAACAGCAACGGACCGAAAGGGTGTAGAGATAGATGAAATTTTGAATATCGATACTTTTGGTGCCACTACAGCAGAATTTTTGGAAGCTATCGCGTTATTAATTGCATCGTAGAAAAGGGAGAAGATAAAGTGTTGCGATGAATGAAATAGATAGTGTTAAAAGAATTGATGAAATTTTAGATATTGGCATTTTTTACCAACAGGGATGATAAATAGATTTTTAGGGCGTGTTAGTGTTTGCATTGTACAACAAAAGAGAAGATGAATAAGCGAAGATCGCACAAGTATTTAAATAATCAGCTATTCGTTGTATTAAAAAACGTGAACACATATTCAGTGACATCACTTTTATCGCATATTATAAACTGAAAATGATAATTCATGCTGAATATTAACATTTTACTAAATATATATTCCCGGCAAATATCTTGGAATTTCTATATATATTTTCAGATTGTTCACCAATATAGCAACGACAGTCGTGTTTCGTTACAGTGCTGGTCGGGATATTTTATTATAAAACACAAAAGATATGTATATACAAATTTTCCATAATTCAAATACTTTCGTTGGTCAGTGTACGTTGTCCAAATCATGACATATTGTTATAACGTTACATGTAATTTACAAAGTAATGTTACTTATAGCTCTTGTTTCCAACGTTATCTTTATTAGTATTTCTTTACCGTTGTCATTACTGTTCTACATTACGGCTGGCATGGAAATGTGAAACAACTTGAAGATTCTCGAACGGAATGTAAAGCACAAAGAATCGCGAAACGCCAGTAGACAAGAGGACTTAACTTTAAGTAAATTATTCACGAGCGCTTGAAACCGCCTTATTAATCCTCCTTTCTGTCCTCTCCATCCCGTTTTCTCCGAGTGGAATTCTCTTATAAAAACTAAAAAGAGAAATAGACAAAAGCAGGAAGGAAAAAAGAAAGGAATTACCCATGAAAGCTAAAATGCTTCCGCGGAAGAATAGCGCTTCTTCGCGAGAAAAAACTCTTTAAACGTTGGATGAAAGATTCGTCGAAAGAATTATTCTATTAGACTCGCAGGTTACCAGATGAAATATGCAGATCGAGCCGCGATCACTTTCCGCCACAAGTTTAAACGAGACCGCAGAAAAACTGAAATTAGATTAGTCAATTATTACGTATCGTTTCTCTCTTCTGTTTCTTTCTCTTTCTGTAATTTGTTAGATATTATTGGTTTTTATCGAAGAGTATTGGAAACAGGATGATGGACGAATAACTGAACAATGAATATTTAATTTAAAATACTGAACGTGTGAAAAATTCGATAGAATTCAACTTGCAAAAATAAAATGTTACTTTATTTAAAACTATCGTGTTAAGCAAAATTATGCATGATTATCGAAGGTTTCGAATAAACATGTTCAATGGTTTACTCAATCAGTGTCAATAATAAATCAAGCGGAGTTTCAACTTTGAATTCTTCGAAAAAAATCCTTATCTTTATCGAAGAAAGTTTCAAATGTTTAATTCGACGAACGATCGTATAATGTATTAGGTCGTCCGAAAAGTTCTTTTATTTTATAAGAAAATAATGGATGCACAATATTTTCTGTTTTATATTATTTTATCGAATTACGTATGATCAACTTTGTTCTATCAAGATAAGGATTAGAACGTTCGACAGATTAGGTTTTATGTTTGTATAAAGATGCATTGTTGTAAAACACGTGTCTATAAAAGAAAGGCACTTTTCGGACAACCTAATATCAGAGATGTCAATAAATCTCTCAGAATTTTTCCGTTCCTTCGAAAACTAGGAACAGTGAAAATATTGGAAGCTTGAATTTTATGTGTGTGTGTAGATATAGGTATGATATTGATGTGAATATTATTTTATGAAGAATGGTAACTGATACTATTATTATTACTGTTATTACCAGCATATATTTTTGTTCTTTTTTTTATGAAAAGAAAAGGATATCGAAGATTGATTATGATAGAAGCACGTGGAAAGTTCTTGGAATCCTCGAGATACAATTAAACGAGCGAAACTTTAATCGTTTTATTCTCTGTTCGATGGAATTGACTCGTGGCGATCCGAAAGCCGTGAAAATTTAATCCGACTTACGAAGACCTTTAAGCTGTTAACTATACCGATAGAAATAATTGAATCGTTTCAGTTACGTCTTTATAATTCGTTTCTCTTCTCCTGTCGGTTCTTCTTCGATAAAGTATCTCTTTTAAACCCATATCCCGGTTTTACGTTAAAAAAGAGAATGAAACGCGAATTACATTTATTCGAATGTGATATTACTCCTATAGGATAATGGTTTCTTACAATTTCAGATATCTTTAGGTACTATAACACTGAAAATGTTCATTGTGCGTTTTCCTAATATTTATTATAGAAAAAAAGTACAAGTAGCTTAAATGTAATTAATGAACCGTAAATGGTTTTATGGAGATTTGAATTAAAAAAATGTTATATCCTGTTCTGGCATAATTCCTTTTCTTTTTTCCGTTCGAGGAAGAAAGTCAATATTAATTTAGTACTTTTAGTTAATTCTACGCCGTGGGTTTTTTCTCCTACAAGCAAGAGAAGAAATTAACTTTCCTTCCTCCTTCGAGACTAATTTCCTGCCGCCTCAAAATATCGGAAAATTGGATCCCCTTAATTCGTTCAAGCTTCCTTGTGATTTTTTAGTTAATTACGTGAGCCAAAGGAGCTGAAAGTCTGGCTAAACAGAGTAATTGGCTGCAAACATGTTTTTTAAAGTTTCATTTCCACGACTTCCCTGATCCTTGCAGTAAAAAATAGAGTTCTCTTGGTTCGTATAATATCTTGAAGAATAAATGATATTTTTTTTAAAGGCCTAATTCTTCCCTCCGATAAATTACTTTGATTTCTCAAAGAGGAAAAATCACAACTTTAAGAATTGTAAGATATTAATGTAAGAAGATTAACAAAATTTACCAAAACTCGCTCTGAATTTCTAATTCATTCGTTTCTTCTTCTAACTCCCCTCTAGCTAGTTCTTCGCCCTTTTATTTCTGAACGCGTCACAATCGCGTATAAAATAATTCTTCGAAAGAAATAATTCCTTCTGAGTACTAGGTTGCTTGTAGCATTCATATAACGTTGAGAGATCTCTGAAAGACGGTGATGTCGGTGAGAATAAGTTGACACCCACGTTCGTCGTGTACAGACGATTTGTATCGCGGTTTTTAATCAACGAAGGAAGCTCGGACGATGGTCCCTGGAAGCGGTGTACCCGCCGCCGGAAAAAGGATCTGCGGCCAACTGAGATCAGACTGAGATTTATTTTCCGTGAGACCGTCTCACTCGATAACCTATCCCTTCCGTTGGGAAAATTTCGCCAAACAGAACTGGACGACATTTTAAGTGTAACGCGGCTGATATTTCTTTTCCATTAATATGGATCCTTTGCACATTTGCTCTTAATAGTACTGCTTGAATGCTAATTAAATTGAAACACCGCTTATTACTATTTATTATTATTTATTATTACGTTACTAAGTATAAGTTTGTTCATTATGAATATTTAGTTATTATATTGTAAGTTGGCTGGCTTGTAGTTCCTTGGAATTTCGATATACTGTTTTATTCGTTCTTGAGATCCTTTTTGGTTTATTAGATGTTCTAAGATTTTATATTGCATTGAATCTTTATTTTTTAAAGACACATTTCCACTGACAAATATTGCTTATATAGCATCCTTATCATTACTTTTTTTTAAAACAATTTTTCCTATTATTTATTCCAAAGTTTTAGTTTGTGTTGCATATTTGATAGCATTCTTTCTTTTGCATTACTAAAACATTCGCTCAGAAGTCTATCTATTACATCAGGTATACAATATTGTATATTGAAATAAATATTGTTTTCTATATGGAATCTACTCGTTTAACTTTATGATTGTTCTACTGCACCGAATGTTAATGTATTTGCTACCTTTACTTATTTCATTAGGCACATATGTAAGTATATGATAATGAATTACAGGTTCAGAAAATTAATATCACAAAATTAGGCATTTCATATGTCATGATTTAATTTTACGTCGGACAGGACAATTAAATATTTGTAATATCTAGTTGAAGAACTTTACTTGCTTTATTATCAAACTTGTTATTACCATGCAAGAGAATTTATTAGGTGTACTAACTTATAACTCGTGACTTGTAAAATTTCACTGATAACATGAGTTCAGTTGTCCAAGAGAACCCTAGTAGTAGATTTATTCGGGAAGTTTGAGGTTTGCAGAATTTTGAAGTCCTTCAGTTTTCATGGCACATAGAAACTTTGTGAGTAAAAATTTTACGATATGAATCATTGTAGATCGTCGTGACTGAACTATGTAGAATCTTTTACAATGCCTTTCTTTGAAACGTAAAAGAATTCAAAAGAGAAGATTGAAAGGTATGAACTGCGTAGGTGTCCGAAAATTTTCTTTCAGTCTTTTTTTACGTCGCAGGTATATTTAGAAAATGTTGTAAAACCGAAGGTTTATGATTCAGTAAAGTTATATTATACTTTGAACATTCGTTTTGAAATATTGGAAAAGCATATATTTCTATATCAATTTCAATTTTAAAATAAATCCAACAATATTCTGTAACAGATATAATTTTTGTAAAAAAGAATCTTCAAGTATCGAGTCTCGATTCATTTTAACTCAACACTGTTGCAACATAGTTAATTACATCTACTCGTTTTCTGAACTTATATAAATTAATGTAAAGTTTTTTAGAGTCTTATAGAATTCGGCAATTAAAATATAGACTTTTAGAGTTTTCTGGCGTTCGATACATTCGAACAAGGCCTTCTCGCGTTTCTAGAGTTCGATAAATTCAAACAAAAGCCTTAAAATCTACTAGATATGTAATAATTGAAAACAAAGACTTTTAAAGTTTACCAAATTGAAAGTGACACAGAAAATTATATGAAGGTAAAGATAAAGATCGTTTTTATTTCTTCCAAAAATAATTAAACAATTATAAACACATACGCGCTTTTACATTAAACATATCGAAGACATTAAACAGACGGTGTTTCTTTTTTTGCTTTCGTTGTACACTAACGCGGCATTTTCGAAACGATGTTACCAATAATGGTTTCAGGCAGTTGCTTGAGCCGGTAATCCGCTCTCGTCAAAGGTCAAAGCGGAGGACACAGTTCTGAAAAGAGGCATCTGCCTGTGAGGAAAAGCAGAAAGTAGATTTCTAAATCTTTGGCTTGGAGAAATTTTGACTGTTCCCTTTTAAAGCGCCTTCATACCCTGAAAATCCCATTGGGAATGGACCACCTAGTCCTGTGAGCAAAGAAGAGAAGGCTAGTGAGCGGAAGGATCACCGAAAATCGACGATTCGAACGAACGTTCCTTTGAATCCGTCTGCCTTTTTTCAGAGGTGAGGAATGTTACTACAAGAATAAAAAAATAAAAAATATTTCCTTGATCATTTCTTTCGTACAACATGCTGCTCAACATCAGAGCTATTGATCTGTTGTGCAATAGTATATTTATCCACATATATTACACATAAATTATAATCATTATTAATCATCCTGACAATTTCTACGGTTTTCATTGTATCTGATTCGAATATCGCAAATTACAATCATAAATATCATGTTCATACTAAATGTTCATACTTTGTACGAAATTATATTTTCTTTCTTCGAAATAGTTAATAGCTGATTTTCTTTTACTCAAGAACTTTATATAAAGAGATCGAAAATCTTATAAAACATTTATCAATTTGGTATTGATGTACGATCTAATGAATTACATTCCTCTAATATATTCTTAACTAATTTCCATTTTCTACGCTTATTTGACGATTCCATTCCGCAAAAGCAATTTAGATGCATTTTAAATATTTAACAAAGTCTGCAGAAGATCATCAAAATACTTTCAAGTATGTAGTTTAAGTAGACAATTCTGATACTTTCATCTAATTATGTTAATTATTATCGGTCTAAACATAAAACGTAGAAATAATGCTTATCTACAAACGACCAAAATACTACTCGCTAGTGAAATAACAGAGGCAGCGTCAATCAAAGAAATGCACTTGAAACGCGTGATTAAGTAGATCGGCCGCGTCAAAAGTGAGGGAAAGCGCTCTTGCCTTGAGAACGAAATTGAATTAACTCAAAGATCTGCGCGCCAGCGTGCTTACGAATGAAGGAAGGTTCCGGCCCGGTGGGTGGTACGACTGAAGGAGGAGGATGCAATTATTAGGGAGAGTGCATTCGCCGTTGGCAAGCCTGGCCCCGGTACTTTGAGGTCGGAATCTCATCGAACGTTGTTCACCCTTGATAACTCGACAGTTAAATACAGAGAAGACGAGTGCAGGAGAGCGTTTCGTGCGGAAGCTATCGACTTCTGGCTTCCTTCGTTCGTTTCACCCCCGTCTTCCGTATCTATCGGCGCAGATGGATTACCAGGTCGAATTGAACGAGATCAAAGTGGACTATACCGTGGGTAACGCTGTATCGAGTTTAGAGACCTGTCTAAAAATACAGTCTCTTGCTATCTTTCTCTCTCTCTCCCTCTCTCTCTGTTGCTATCTTCTCTTTATTTCTTTTTGCTGTTGGTATTAAGTTTGGCTCGAAGAAGATGGTCGACGTCTGTGCGAGATTAAGATGGATTCTCGTATGATTATCTCACTGGCGAGGAATTCGTTGAATAATTTTGATCCATCGGCCTCTCATCTAGTGGATTTAAGTTCTGGGTATAAGTATACTATTGGCTAAAAGTTTGGAATTAGTGTGTCTGACATAGATCTTAGGAATTTTAACCATCCTTAGATTTAAACCTCGCCTCTATTTCAGCAAACAATATGGATTTGTAATGTTTTAAGATATTTAACATGAAATTGAAAAGAAACATCATATATAAGAATAAGAATTTTGTCATATTTTGCTCGATTGCAGGTAGAAAAGTGCCTAATGGTGGAGGTAATTTAAAAACCAAATGAAAACACAACCCTGATATTATTAAAGTTATTGAAAGCATTTAGAATTGCTTTCCTGCAAAAAAATCAAAATATAAAATAATTTCAAAGACGATAAATTTCATACAGAGTAAAACGAACGATAACTCTAAAAGTTAAAGTGATTTTTAAATGAATTTATTCTAAAAGCAGAATTAAACAGTCAAAGCTGTGAGAATTTATTGCCTTTCAGAAGTTCAACGTAAATTTATAAGTATTTCCTTCGCCTTTGCAACACCTGCATCACGAACTTCTCTCGTTTTCCGTCCAACATCCAACGTAACCCCGTCCTCACGAGTTATATTTATTTTCTCGATTAATCACTGAATACCTGGCGCTCCTTGTAATAAGTACGAACCTGGTAAATTTACCTCGAAATCCCGTTTAATACCGAAATTCCCAGGTAACAAAGATCTCTTTAACGCTCGAGCCTTGCTTCTCCCGTTCATCCACTCTAATTTCCATGTAACTTGAGTAAATCGAACGCTTTCAATCTTCAAAATACCCGACATTCAACTCGTTAAACGCTTCTCGATTACACGTTTTCAAAGGCTACATAGGATACCCCGCTACAGAATTAAATACGGAATAATTCTAAACATACGTAAAAGAATTAATTCAAAACATGGAGCACGATTTTTTCATAGGGTGCTTCACTTCGAAGAAAATTGAGTTTGAAAACTAGTCAGATATATCTACGTGAATTTGGTTGTTTCGCGTTTGTATAGGACAATTGACAGTATGTTATTTTACATATAAAAACAAGTCGATAATTTCGAATAGAATTTTTTCATACGAAGCTTCTTTTTCGAGAAAATTGAATTTAGAAAAACGTCAAGTACGTGCGATACTCTTATCTCACGAGTAGACAGGATAATACATAAAAATATATACAATAATAATCGTGTTACAATGTAAAATAAAATTTGTTTCTTCGAGGCCTTATTTCCAATAAAGTAAAATTCGAAGGAACTAGCCCTGCGAATGCGCACATACCAGATTTAAAAATTCGATTTACTCGAAAGTGAAAAGTTGTATTGAACACTCTGTATAACTTACAGACATCGCAAATGAATCCAAGAAACAAACAGAGAGAAAACGAGAGAAGGTTCGTAGAATCGGACGCAATCCAGAAAATCGTATCAATCTACCAGCTTTACGAATAGTTCGTTTAAATAGCGATCTATCCGACGGATTGACTCAATAAAGACGCTCCTCTGCGCGACAACGAGCGGCTTGAATACACATGAAGCATGAAACGAGCGTTGGGACACAGTTGGTTCGCATCAAAGAGATTCGGAATTAAATGGTGGAGTCGCCGAAGGCAACTCGCTCCTAGTCAGCCACTTTCACCCTACCGTACAAAGTGACATACGTTTTATTAAAAATGTTCTGTTGTCTTTCAAGCTGTATACCAGACTCAGCCAGATAGTAAACCAGCATCGTGTTCACCTGCAGACGCGCGGCCATAACCCGCGAGCGACGAATCCACTTTGCCCCGCGAACCATGAAATCATCGCACGGCTCGCTGATTTGTATAATCTCCACTCCCTTCCCTTACTCCCATGTCGCGATTTAAATTCTCGTTAATCGGTTTAACTGTGGGTCACTCGGGCCGAATACTTTCGAGCTAATTAACGGGCAAATCATTTTCACGGTGGCCTTTGTTCCGTGACTTGTTCCGGGTGGTTTGGTAATTGGTCGGTGTTCGGTTGGTTTCGATTGGATTTTTGGGGAAATTGGATTAGTGTAGCGGTTGAGATAAAAGAAAAGAAATAAATTCTATAGATTCGATTTGGAGAATAGAAAATTTGCATTTGCATAGGACGTAATTGGAATGACAAAAATGTGGATTTGTTCGCATGTGTGTCAGTTTGGTATTACTGAAAGCCATTCTATATAATGCAGTTATTAAACATATTATTTGTATGATAATAATCTAATAATAATAATGACGATAACGATAAATTATTTTTATCAACAGTTTTTTCAAGCTAGAGAAAGATTTCAAGTTCGAATCTCAAACGTTCTTTAGGAAAGCGCTCACATTTACGAAATTACTATCAACTCGGAAGTTTCTATGAACGTTTGACTTTACTCGCATAGAGGCGAATAAAAAACACCCTTCTATAACGTAGAATCTTTTTCTCTTTAAGTGAATATCCTTCTTATTCCTTGTCATACAAAACTATAATATGTGTGCAATAAAGTACTTAGAAAAAAGGATATGACACAGCACAAGGTACAGTTCTTCTCATTCACGTTTTTACCATAAAAGTACATACTTTATCCCTCGTTATATTCATATATGCAAATAACAAAATTCCCTTCAGTAACTTGATTTACATCCAAAAACTTTCCCAAAAAAGAAACTCACACTTCATCCCTTATAAACCCTAAACTTATAGGGCTCTGAGAACCACTGGGTAAGTAGCGAGTGTGGATAAAAGAGATTAAACGGTTGATTTCTCTCGGAAAAGGCAGACGGAAGATTTATTAACGGATCCTTTCTCTCTGCGAATTTCGTTCTTCGCGTCGCGTGTGACGATAGGCAACGAGTCCCCTCAATTTTCGACGTGCTCGTCGCGATGCACCAAGGCCACCACCCACTGCCTCTTGCTTCTTTTCGTTTCTTTTCCGCTCCAAAAGAGCCAGCGGAGGAAATCGTTACGTTCCGACGTTTTTGAAGCGTTTGTGAAAGCCGAGTACCGGTCGGCAATTTCCATGTAGATTTCTGAAGGGCCTTTTAACGCGGCTGGTCTAACGGATCAAGGGCCAAGGAACCCTCCATGATAGAGGCTTTTTGATTTTCACAGAACGAGACAGAAGTCTCCCCTCTGCCGCCCTTTTTCTTGCTCCAACACTGCTGTTTCTCGTTCCATGTTCGAGCTTTTTCCGATAGGATAGGACAGAATTCTTCGTTTTTCGATATTTTTACCCAATACATACGTAACACCTTTGAACACGAAATAAAGAATAAACTAAGTTCGTCTCTTTGAAGAATAGAAAGGTATCAGAGTTTTTAGAATTTTCTTTCGTGTATATGGTGTCGCAGATGATTTCGATCGCATACATATTTATGCGCATTATATATACATATTAATGTTACTTTGTGATCAAATGGATAGATTTTACTATGACATAACTGAAAATGAAAACAACATGTTTGATTTAAAGACGTAAGTCTTTTAAGAATAACTGGTAAACTGATGTAGTTTTCTGGAAGCCACTGTAATATAAAATCATTAAACTATCAAGATGATTATTAATATTTTCAATATTGCAATATTACGATGAACTATAGATTTAAAATTTTGAAGGCGACGAAAGTATGCGTTTACTTCCGATTAGCAATGAACATGTTTTCTTAATATTTCATAATATTGCATATAATATTTCGAATAGAACAGGAAGAATCGTGAAGTAGAATTTAAATAACGTCGCTGCAAGACAGATTAAATGTCATTCGATGATTGAATTTCAATCGTAATATCGAATTTGTTCTACGTCACTTTTGAAATGGAAATTTATGCTACACGTGCTTTCGTATACTTGTGAACCGAACCATTCGAAGGGACGAAACGGGAGAGACTCGCGGAATGTAGCGTAAAACGTGACCCAGCTCGTTACAGCAATTCGTCTCACCCTTTAAAACCCTCAACGCCATGTGTCCGCTGACAGATAATTTTAATTTTCCGCGAACGGTCGCGGCGACTGGTCTGTCGTGGTCGGCGTCATAAATATCGTTCGCTTCGAAAATGGAACCGCGTTTCATCCGGAATACACTTAATTTCCACCAACCTTATACTCTCGCGAAACTCAGGTTACACTTTAATGAATCATTTGTATCCTACCCTCTTCATCTGTAATTATTATCTGTAATTATTAGAATTCGTCATTTCTAATATTCAGACTGAAACGGAAATTAATTTAATTAATCAGATTTTTCTTCATAACTTTGGTTATACGCAACTAGCATCCAAATTTATTTATTACAAAGTAATTATTTCACGAAACATCGATCCACAGATTTACACAATTTTATCCAAGTTCTACGCAAAAGTGATGTTTCAAAATACCATTTTAATATAAAAATTAAATCCTAAATATTTCCTAAACTTCGCTATAATATCCAGTTGCGTCGGAAATTAATTAAAATCATTGAAATTTCTCGCTTTCAATCATCCCGCACAAATACCTACGCCTAACTCATGAATGAAACCTGACTATGCAAAACTTCCCCATAACTGCCAGCCATGTATGGAATGCTTGAATCGATTCGATTCGATTCGCAGTAAAAGAAGAGAACACGATGAAGATATCGCCGCGAGGGAATTCACTAGCTACTGTGTTCCGCCTCGCGCGGAAACACTTTGTGTTCGCGAGTGAGAGCGGCCCGTAGGCGGAACACTGGAAGCTCGTGTAAAAGTGGCGGCGCGATGCGAACGGGGCCAAAACGACCCGATATACATAAGTTACGCGACGCGAAGCCGTGCACCTGCCGGGCTAAAGGGAATCGCAATCGTTGCCAGGCCGAAGGCTAGCCCGTCTAACCGGTACTGCTTTGTAAAATTCCCAACTATGCACTTAGCACGGCCGACCACTACATATCGGGTGTTAAGAACGTAAACTAAGTGTATGAAGTGAATTGGGAAGAACTGGGAATTTTTTGATCAGACTATGTAAGTACTTACAATTGTGTAAGAAAGAAGACGGTGAGTCATTGAGAGCGAACGAGAAAAATTGACAATGATCTTGATGATTCTTTTGATTAAAAATGTATGGTAAAATTTAAATGCGGTGTCAGGAATTTCAATGAGTAGAAAGTGGAAAGTGGGATACTTTTTTAACAGACAATTTATATTATTTTGACAGAAAATATGAAGCGAGGACGTGAAGTAATAGATGAAGCCCATGAAGTTAATTAAGAACTGGTTCTTTGAATGAATCGTTGTTTGCAAAACCTCGTAATCGGTTTGATTATTTTAAGGGAGAAAATGAGCGGTGTAAAAGCTTAAGCGAATGTTAAAGAAGCGAGAAAGAAAATAAGTATGTTTTTAGCAAACTACTTGGTTCACTTTAACGGGAAATGAACATGAAAATGAGGACAGTTTTGGTAGGAAAAAGCTAAGTCCAGGAAGTGACTTTTTAGGTATATTAGAGTGGTTAAGAAAATGTATTAAAAGGAACCAGTTTCGTAGATAAATAATTGATTGATTGATAGTTGAAATGAGCCCACAAAATTCATTGCAAATTATTATATTAAAAAATGTGAGATAAGGAAGTTCGGTTAAATTTTTCCATGAATTATTGGTTAAAGAGAATAAATTTCTTTTGGATGAACTACTGATTGAAGGAATTAATGAAAGTGTGAAATAATGAAATTAGATCAAGAAAGTAAAAAAAGATGAGTATCTTCTTTAATAACTTTAAGCTAATTTTTTTTCTCGAACTAAATATTTAGATGTGTGGATAAATAGATAACGACGTTATTCGGATACAACATTTGAAGAGAAATCAAGAATTAAATTCATGAAATAAAATACGGAATTATTGGTTAGAGGAAATGGTAATGGTTTGGACTATTTTGATAGAAAATGTGAACAGGAGAGTTTAAAAGGGTGTCAAGCGAGTGGAAAAGGGGATGAATATTTTTTCAGCGGAACGCGAGTTTGGGGATGCGTGTCACGTGCGGCGAGATAACTGGTGGTTGGCGAAGAACCGGTGGTCTGGGGAAAATAGCCTACTAGCAGAGACGTGCTATCATTTTTGATTATGCTTTGTGTAAACCTGCAATTTTCCTGTCCATTTTATATTACACGTTTCTTGCAAATAAAATAGGAAACGAGCAGAAAATTAGTTTAAACACCAATTATATCGAAAACCTAGAACGCAGATGAGTTCCGTGAAAAAGTTCACATTTTAAGCTCTCACACATGTTTCTATTTAACAGTATACATTTTTTCCAATTGTTATATTAATATCTTTAATGATCAAGTATTATTTCATATTCCATATTTCTATCGTCTATAAAGACAAAAGATTTGAACTCTTTATTATGACAAGTTTTCTTGACAAGTCCTAAAATACTAACTATCTATCCGCCTTTGATATTTAACCATGATACTCTAAAACGACATTTCATATATATCAAGTTGATAAAAAATCTGTTCCAGTCAATTTCACTTAATACGGCAATAAACACACGACACACTCTTCGTTTTCCTTCGAGACATGTAACCTAAGAAACAGGCTCTCTTCTAAACTCGTTAATCGGACCCTTCGTCAGATACCTTTTTTAGACAGGAAATAATTAAACCTTAATAACGTCGAAGTAGTTAACTTCAGCGGATGAGGCAACATTAAACCGGCACCCGTTTATCTTTTGTTGTGGCGACCCGCTGACTCTCGATTGGATTAATGCGACGGTTGGCAAATCGGAGAAAGAGAAATTGTGTCTGGCTGAAGTGGTGGCTGCCTTATTCCACTGCCCTTCCCACATCTTTCCGTTCGTTCCTCTTTCTTTTCTCTTCCCCGTCCCCTTTCGATGGTTGCATTCAATGGCAAGTTCACGGAAACTGCGAGCAGAAAGGCAGACGGTGGCTGGTTTGAATGGCTCCTTCCCGACCATTCCGCCTCAAAGGAGAACCGAACCAAGCAAGATTTGCGTTTGTAATTAAATATTTGCCGGCGGTTAATTGAGTCGCGCTGTGCTTTTATTCCAATTTCTGGGCTTAAATGAAACCGGCGCGCCTGCTTGTCGCGCGGACCGTCTACACGGTGTCCCGGAAGTCGCAGCTGCCAACAGGCCATTAAGGATGAAAGTTTTTCGGTTGGTTTAAGACGCTTCGATATTAAACACGGATTTTCTAATTGGACCGTTTTTTCCTTGCAAAGCTTTATTCTGTTTTGCGAAGTTCTTTTTTGACGCATAATTATAGACCGTCCGTTTAAGATGTTATAAATTTTTAATTCATTACCATGGTTCTTTCACACAATAATTTACCAGCTAATAACATTAAGCAATTGACTAGTTTAAGGTAACGGTTTAATTCAATTTGGGAAGAAGGAATCAAAGTAACAATTTATTCCAGAATTTCATTTCGAGTCTCGAAATTCAACAATCTCCATCGCCATGTAACTATAATCTATATCTCTATTCCTGTTCGAAGTTTCTCCAGTTATTTCAATCCCCAATCCTGTTGCGATCCTTGAATCTTTATTTGTGTTTCAATTCTGCTCTGATTTTAACAACAAGAATTTATAATATTCCAAGAAAACACTAACATAAAGTTAAAAAGATAAATCTCTTCGTGCGTATCAATTTCTCCGCATTTTATTCGAACTTGAAGTATCCTTTGACGTTAGAAAAATACAATTGGCTGGCAAAATAATCAAACGACCACGGGCAGAGTTAAGTGTTAACTCCCTAACGACGCGTTATACTGCCTGCAGCCTTAAACCGAGGTGCTAAAGAATTCAGAGTCTCCGTACTTTCAGACAGCAAATCCAATATCGGTCTCTTTACAGTCGCCCTCATATAACTTTATGTAACGTAAAATTAAGAAGCCATGACAAAGCCATATCCTTGGAACACGAGGGCCTTAACCTTTCTGGCAGGCTGACCTGCACGTCTTCGTTCGCATAAAACACGAGGCACGTAGTAGTTCCATCGATATCGTTCAACGTATTTTACCCAGCACGGTACGAATCACAGCCACAATGTACCCTGGTCATAATGGCGGTCGGTGGTGGCCTGTAAAACGCAATGCACGCTTTACTGCGATCTCTCAATAAGCCACGGAACGTCGTTATCTCGATGCGTAGCTTGGCTCGAATGCAACGTCGCGGATAACGTGTACCGTGCATCGCGGATTAAATGTATCTTTGTACGCTATACACTACCGCTCAAAAGTATCCGGACGCTTGTTTATCTTTGACAAGATGTATTTTAATTATACGATTGCGGATAAATCATTAATATCATAAAATTCCGTTCTTCTTAACAGCATTGTAATTTAACATTATAGTCTGCTGATTTTTATAAGAACGTAGAGATAAGTGTTGCTTTTATCGTGTTAGCGCGTACGTCGTCCTTTGAAATGAAGCATTAACTGCTAACAAAATATTATACCATTAATAAAAGTATCGTAACTTTCATATTGTTTCGTACATTTTCTCAATGAGTAGTTAATTTCATCATTCCAGGTTTTCAAGAAAGTATTATAAAATATTCAAAGTATGCTTTCTCTAGTACGTAACTCGCCGCTTTCTATATAATATTTAACGGATAAATCAATTTTCTACCGAGCTTCTACGTTTTTAATGATGTCTTCAAAGATATGAATATGCATAAAAATCTGCAGTCTAACTATTACAAATCGAGCAGAGCGTCCGGATACTTATGAACGGTAGTGTACATGCGTGTGCATTCGTTTGTGTGACGTCAGTCGTGGAAAAACGGAGGACGTCTGCTACCGTGTAACACGTTGCAGCTTGTGGGGATATTTATCTCGTCTCGTCTAACCTTGCCACGGGAACCGGGTCTCGGAGTTGTAACGTAAGCTTGTTCACGGTGGAAAAATTCTCGGACGTATCTCTTCGTGTACACGCTCGCTTTGGACGTTTTGGACAACGTCCGCACTGTGTGCATCTGATTGCATTAAACCTGGCGATTGTTATTCCGGTACCGGACGCCGTGTTGCGCCACAGAATGGCGGAGGTTGTTCCTTACGGTTGAGTAATTGGGGAGTGCCCGTGTGAGTGTTGCCTCATATCGTTCATGGTTTTAATGTTATTCGTGGTTGCAGTAGTTTATGGCATATGATTACCATGAGGCGATTATGTGATTTTATATTTTTAATTTTTTTAGTATTTTAATTGTTAGAAGAATTGATTTATAACTTATAAATTTATATATAATATATCAAGATATGTTATTATATCGATGGGTCTTTGTTCGACGAAGGAACACGGTGTTTGAATTTTGTTTTATTATTATAAAGAAGAAAAGCTTTTCTTTGCATTGGTATTTAATATGGCATTAAACGTCTTCTTCTTTTAGAAATAACGAGCGTTTGATTTGAAAAAATTTTGATATAAAAGTGCGATGAAGCTGATAGTTTCGTGGTATTAAAAAAACTTTTTGATACATGAACTTCTACTAAAATTGGTATTGGGATCTCTATAAACATTCAAATATTCTATTAAAAATTCAATTATCTGTTACATTCACGTTACTTTTAAAAAGCTTATGTATGTATGTATATATATATATATATACATATTCTGTGTGAATACTTTGTAATTTATTTTCTCTCTATTAAATCAAATAACTTCTATATGAATAGCCTTTTCATATTCCTAACAATTACAAGAATAATACAGTAATTTAAATCAAACATACTATCCATTGAAATTTTAGAGATTTATGTTCTAAAAAGACTATTAATTATATTGCACTGTACATAATAATTCATTGTAATTGTCACATGGTTGAAGCACTCTAATTATCTCTTCGATAGGATAATTTCAATTTTTGCATATTAATAATGCTGCATTGTTGAAAGAATTGCTAGAATTGTATTGTTGAGGACAAATCGATCCGTTTGATATTTTAATTACACGTGAATATAAAAATTCGATAACGTAAATCGAGATACAAATCACCAAAAAGTTTTCTTATTCACATAATTGTATATTTTTTTTAATTTTTGACGAAATTTTTTTATATATTTTTTCACAACGTTTAATTACCAACAAACATTCCATCTTCTCTCCAGTATCAAAATATCACTTTTCATTCGACCTATACCTCTCTTCCGAAATTCTAAAACAAGCTGTTCGAAACACTACTAAAATTGTAAAAAAAATCTCCAAAAATCTGCCGTCGAAAACAAACTACAAAATCATGTCCAAAAAACGAATCAAAAGGGATTCCGGAACTTGGTGCAAATCGTACTTCTCTATGCATGAGGCTGAGGCAATTGCCCGGTGGAAACGTCACGATAACACCGTGGCAGTGCGTCACTGAAACTGATGAGGTTGTTACATTTACCAGATTTGTTAAAATATTCGGCTGGGTACCGTCGTTAATTATCACATGCAACGTGTAACTACATTTCGTTTTTATCCCACATTTGGGACTCTGTCCTACGTCGTTGCTATTCGTAACGCCAAATATCCATATCCTCGTTCATAAGTATTAAGATACTTATTAATAAACTGTGGATTCTTACGTATTTATGGAAAATCTAGATACAGAAATAACTTCACATTTTTATCATAAAAATTTAAAACTAAGACTTTAATGGAAATTCTTAGATTTGTTTCAAATTTTTCCGATATTATTATGCCCACTATTTCACTACAGTGCTAATGAAGTTCCAAAAACGTCTTACATAACATATACCATATACATCGAAAAGTTTTCTATGGCAACAGTTAGAATAGTTTTGTGAATCGCTGTAAATGGTCACGCGATCATAACCCAGATTTCCTAACGTTCAATCTGCGAAAATTAGTAGGCGTAAATCTGTACGAAATTTAGGCAACCGACAGACACGTAATATCGAGGATTCCCGAAGGACAGTGTTACAGCGATTGGCAATTACTTAATGGCGCTCTCGAAGGCAGAAATACGGGCGGCTATCAGCAGTTATGAAACGTCGTCGTGTCATCGTAGGATGGCTATCGTTAACATGGCAGCAAGATTTGGCCAGCGGCACACACTGGCCTGGTTACAATATAAATTTCGGTGCTAACGAGCTACCTCGTAAACGACGGAACCCTTGAACCAACATACTGCATCGTATACGCCTGCTATCTAATAAACATACATAGGGCTAATACACACAATAATATGTACTGCACGACATGACGGTATAACCCTGTACCCCATGGCATGGCGTTTGTGTACACCGATACAGGAGCTGGCTTCAACGATGAGCTGGGTTCGTTGTGTAACGAGCAGCGTGCATGGAGAGGCTTCAAGAGAGGAAGAGGAAGGGAAGAGCAATTTCGGAAGTCATTCCCGGCAAATAACTGCGTCCGCAAAGGAGCTGGCGAGGCCGCTTTTATTCGACCGAAATCTCTGTGCTGCGGGGATGGCCCCGAGATTTCTTGCCGATACTCGAGATCCTTCTATGGTCTGTTAATGTTTGTCAGTGTGATTTTCACGATTGCATAGGATCGTCGACCATTCTATTAAGAGAATTCTTTTAATAGATATGGCAAGAGGACATTTTCTGAAACAACAACAACAATTTCTGAAATTGACAGTTACAGCCAGACTACAGATTTTTATTTGTTTATAGGAAATTCGAGGATGTAAATATATACGTAACATACAAAATTACATGGAATATCTGAGGTATAACTCTGGTTATACTAGACTATAGACCGTATATAAGATCGCTCGATAAGTCTTCAAAGTATTTCAAAAGTTCCATAAACCAGACAACAGCAGCAAAAAAAGAACATTAAAATCACCCAGACCATAGACTTAAAGCAATTTTTCCTCCTCAACTAACATCTCCAACAAGCACAATGTGACAAAGTTTGCTGGAAGTACTCGAAACTGTCTCCGAAGTGTGCCGGAAGTAGGCGTGATTCAAGTTTCATGGCCGGAAAGACGGGTAATAGGGGCGGATCTTCGAAGTTTCGCGGACGAAAAGCGGAAACGCGTACTTGCTCGTTTGTAACGCGTTCAAGTGGCTCACCTGAAGAAAAGTATGCACAAAGGAGCATCGTCGAGCGGATTTTTCTTCTCTCTTGGCGTGCTCGGCCAGCGCAAAAATGGTTACAAGCCATCGATGTGAGCTCGTGGTTAATTTCGTACCCGAATAATGATCGTGCTGCTTCGTTTATTACCAGCTGCTAACACGAGCTTCCGTTTGCTGGCAATTTCGTTGAGCAAACAGTTCCGTTTTGTTGCGCGAAGTGCCTTTCGTATACCCGTTTCCTTGTTGTATCTTGCGCTAGGTCGGTTCAAGTTTCGTTTTTTCTACCTTTTTGCAGCTTTTGTCAGAACATTATTCGGTTATGGGTTTCTTCGTGGAATAAGGCAGAATAATTGCAGTCTGTTGTTGAAACGGTTTCGTTTTGTTACCGGAAACACGATTCAGGGGTTGCATTGTATCGCTCAGCGAGGTTGATTAAAATTGTATTTTTTATTTTGGCGAATATTTCTATTAAATTTCAGCCAGGTTTAATAGGTTCTTTTTAGCGGAGTGAAATTATGGCTATTGTTTCTTTTCGAGCATGCGTATACAATATGATCTCTTTGGGAATTCGTCGAATAAAATAATAGTACTTTCGTTTCCAAATACGTAGACGATATTATTAGATCCTTAATTTTCAAAGTTTTGTAACATTTTCTTATTAAAGCTGGCAGAATTCTAATTTTTTCCTTAATATGTAATATATTTTATGAGAAATTAAGAAAATTTTCCTCGATGGAATATTCGAAATAAATATTTCATTTTTCTTAAAACTTTGTAATGTATTTTTATATTATTTTTACATTTAGTACAAATCTATTTTCATAGAATTTTTCGTGTAACTTTTTCTGTATATAATCCAAAGTATCATTTCTCATATTTATTACGAACGTTAAATGATTCGAAGGGAAACCTAATTAAATTAAAACGCATTGAATTTCTTTGAAATGACTCAGTCAAAATTTCACAGCTTTCATAATAATCTTGTTGTACTGTTTTTTAAGAATTTGCCGAATTATGTCGAGATTTTGTTGATGAAATAGAATAGCCTTACAGGCTACGTATATATTTTTATCGGAACATGTGTCGGTTTCTTTTGGGAGCTGGTATAACAGTTTCCTTCGTTACCAAATTTTTTATGCCTTTGTATTATTCAACCACCTTGGGGCACGTTTTCCGTGCCACGTGGTTTGCATTGTTATGTTCCATACAGCGGATTTCATTGCTTCATAAACATTTTACAACGTGCGCCTCATTATTGTTATAGCTTCCTCCATGTTCATATTTCACTTTATATCAAACATTTTTGCATCTCCGTACGCTCTGTTTCGTCGCGCATTTTGTTTCTCGCGTGTCGCTTGCTTCATATAATTATAGAATTCTTCAATGTATTTCGTTCTTTCGCAAAAACCTTTCGCGCTACCCGTATACAATTCGACCGACTTCGCATTTTATTTTGTCCCCGTTGCTTTTATTATTTCCTGTCACCGCGTGACATTATTGTTACGTTTCATTTACTCAAAGCCTGCAACACGTTTTATACAGTGTGTTCTCCAAAGTGTATATTCATATAACAGCGTATGTTGTAAACTGAGATATACATAATATAATATACTATATACGGTATATAGTGGAAATATAAATGTAATTATACATTTAATATGAAATAATACATTATTATTTACATAATTTATCATCTGAGAGTAACTCGATCAAAAATATACCAATTTCCTTCCTTAGTACTTAAAAGAGCGTAAGAATCTACTAAAAACGATATCTTAAAGACTTATTACTCATAAAATATACAATATAAATAGGGAGTAATAAAGTATATTATGTTATCCATCTTTTAAAGAGAAAATCTGATCTGATTCAATACTACATACTACACATTGCGGGTTATCCTACGTAATATTTTATGTTATCGCGGATTTCTATGGAATCAGCGTTCCTCTAAATTTTACACGTCCAGTATCAAAAGTCACAGAAAGAAAAAAAAATTTGTCAGAGGGAATCGATTTGAATCGTTGCAACAACTTTGCCCACCTTTACGTGTACAACTGCAAAAAAAAGCTGGCACTGTGGCAGGATTTAAGCGGAGCGTGAATTCTCTTTACAACATGGAAACTCTGCTTCCACGTTTAACCCCTCCATGTTCTTTGAGTTATCCCCAATTCAATGTAATTTAACTTTCGATGATAAAATTTCTATAAAACTTTTGTACGAACTTTTATACTTCGATATTATACCAAATATACAAATACATATTTCCTAATAAAAAGGTAAAGTACGAAACAGCTACTTTTATTACTTGTGTAAATCATTAACAGAATTGTAACAAGGAAACACAGATTTAACACAGATATACTTATTATTCCATGAAGAAAGTGGCAAAAAGTTCCATGGAAAAAATTATTTACTCTTAACATCATTGTTCTATTAGTAGAATTGGAGCACTGAAGAAATAATATAATATAATAGAAATACAATATAATAGAATATAATAGGTGTAATATATTAGAAAAATTTAAGTAATACATTTTTAATTATTTTGAAATTAAATATCTGTAGAGGACTTATAGAGGATTGTAATATAGAATAACGAGAACTTGCTGTTGTAACCCGTCAAATATATTTAAAAGAATTAAATAAATTAATAAATATAAATACACTCGTACAAACGTATTCACTAAGCAGTGTATAATTGCTCGCTGATAACTCGTAGATATTGATTGATAATTCGTAGATACTCGGTATATACTGATTCGCTCGCGATCGCGTCTGTTTATTTATATTGGTCGAAAAATTCAAATTCGTCTTTGTTCGATGGTTGCACGCAGCGGCGACATTGTTTTGCCCGGAGTTTGTTTATTATTACATTACGTTTATCCTAACATGTATCCTATCTTGATACTTCGAGGCAAAATAACAACATGATTAGAATTGTCCTCTATCCATGTACCGCTACATCACCCCCCCCCCTCGTTCTACCAGTGATAACGTTTTTATTAAGTTATATTTATAAAATTATTTACGTTATTTTTTCCTAAGTCGTCGTTATTTTAAAAGTTACGGATACATCCTGTGTCCGACAATTTACGACTCTTAACCGAAAGCTGCTTGAAACCAATCGTGAAATCGGACTCTTCGCCCAGTCCGCGTAACATACTTATTCCTGGTGTTTTCTTCCGTCGTTCGGTTATTGTTATTTGCACTGCTTTCGTCGCGGGCATTCGTTTGTCCTACCGGAATCAGTATGTTACGACTTTCGGCGATTTTTTTTCTTCTAAGTCCTCGCGTACTACAAAAGCAGGCTTCAACCGTTCTACGGAAACTGTTACGTCGCAATTGTTTATTTTAATTACGTATGTCTTTTCTGAGTATGGCCTGACTACCACCATCCGTTATTTTAGCCGTTTCGCGTATTCCGAATTGGCCCGTTAACTTGTTGGTAAAAAGAATCCTGTCGGCAAGCGTATGCCGGTGCCGTAAACCATTTCGACTGCTGTTGCGTCAAGATCCTCCTTTATCGCGGTCCTAATGCCTAACAGAACCATCGGCAGAATTTCCACCCAGTTGTTCGTGTCGTGACACTTGATCGCCGCTTTGAGTTGTCTTTGCAGGCGCTCTACCATCCCATTAGACGCGGGATGATAGGCCGTTGTGCGTAAGTGCGTGATGCCGACCAACTGGCATAATTCCTCAAATAGATGCGATTCGAATTGGCGTCCTTGATCGGTCGTGATTTTTAAGGGTACACCGAAACGAGATATCCATGTAGAAAGGAGGGCCGTAGCAACGGTTGGCGGTTCCATGTCGGCGATGGGAACGGCTTCGGGCCAACGCGAAAAACGATCGATACACGTTAGACAATACCGATAACCTTGTGAGTATTGCATGACGATAATGTCTAAGTGTATGTGTTCGAACCGGCCTGCTAACGCTTTGAACGTTCCGACGTGTGAGGATACATGCCTGGTGACTTTGCATCGTTGACATGGTATGCATTGTCGCGTCCACGTTCGACAATCTTTATTAATGGATGGCCATATGAAACGCGTCGTTATCAGCTTTTGCGTAGCACGTATCCCTGGATGGGAAAGATCATGTAGCGACTGGAATACGTTGCGTCGTAACGGTTCCGGTACGAACGGTCGCAAGGTTTCGGTCGAAACATCGCAATATATACCGACATCTTGATCGGGAAATAGCACTCTTTTAAGTTGCAGCGCGCTAGAGCCAGAGTTAATAATTTCGCGTAGCTCGTTATCATTCTGTTGCGCTCCAGCTAACGTTTGATAATCTACAGATTTCCCGATCGCTTCGATCCGGGATAGAGTATCGGCTACGTTGTTCTCTATCTCTTTAATGTGCCGAATATCAGTCGTAAATTGTCCGACATAGTCGAGATAACGGAATTGTCTTGGCGAACATTTGTCAAGATTTTGGTTAATCGCGTATATTAGGGGATTATGATCCGTATAGATCGCAAAATTTCCTCTTTCAACGGCGTGTCTGAATCGTTTTACGGCGGTGTACATCGCGAGTAATTCTCGGTCGTACGCACTGTACTTTCGTTGCGCGGGGGATAACGATTTCGTCATGAAACCTAAGGGTTGCCAAGTATCGTTGACGCGCTGCTGAAGTACCGCTCCTATGGCGTAATCGGATGCGTCAACCGCGAGACTAACGGGCGCGCCTGGAATCGGATACGCTAACATTGTCGCATCAGTTAAGGCGCTTTTCGACTCGCGGAAGCTCTTTTTTGTTTGTTCGGACCATTCAATGGACGCGTTGCACTTCTTTGTGCCTTTCAACAAATTGTTCAGTGGTTGAAGAATTTTCGCGGCCCCCGGTATGAAACGTCGGTAAAAGTTGATCATACCGAGGTACCTTCGTAGGTCTTTAACGGTCGCGGGTAACGGTACTTTAACTATAGCGTCAACGCGTTCGGCTAATGGTTTTATCCCCTCGGCGGTTACGGTGTAACCGAGGAATTTTATTTCGCTCACGCCGAATTCACATTTCGCGAGATTTATTATGACCCCGTACTCGTCAAAGCGTTTAAATAAAATCCGCAAGTGTTCGCGGTGTCGTTCTTCGTTTTCGGATGCGATCAAAAAGTTATCTATGTATACGTAGACGAAATCGAGGCCTCTCCTGATTTCGTCCACGAACCTCTGACACGTTTGGGCGGCGTTCCGAAGCCCAAACATCATGTTGGTCGCTTCGAAAAGACCAAAAGGTGTTGTGATCGCAGTCTTTTCTACGTCCTCTGGCGCGATCGGAATTTGATGATAAGCACGAACGAGATCGATTTTAGAAAAGATACGCTTACCATACAGATTCTGCGCGAAGTCCTCTATGTGTGGCGGTATGTATCTATCCGGGATGGTGCGGGCATTCAATGCCCGATAGTCGCCACAAGGTCGAATCCCTCCGTCCTTTTTTGGAACGATGTGCAACGGTGATGCCCATGGGCTTCTTGATGACTGCATCACGCCTTGCTCTATCATGACTTCGAATTCCGCCTTCGCCAGTTTGAGTCGGTCGGAGGCGAGGGGGCATGGTTTCGCGTGGACGGGGGGTCCGGGCGTCGTCTTGATATGATGCTGCACACCATGCCGTAGAGAACTTCTCCGAAAAACGGGCGGTCTCGTTAAATCTGGGAATTCCGCCAGTAGTCTGTGGTACGGTGATTGCCCGTCGATGGTTTTGATTGACACTACGTCGCCTGTGGCGGCGAATCCCTTTGTCGACAATTGTGTAGTCGTGTCGAAGAGCCGTTTGTTTCGTGGGTCTACGAACAAACCATAATGGCTCAGGAAATCGACACCGATGATGGGCGTTTGCACATCGGCAACTACAAAACGCCACTTGAAGGCTCGACGTAGTGATAGGTTGAGGAACACGGTGATGGTGCCATACGTCGGAATCCGCGTTCCGTTGGCCGCGAACAGTTCGTAGTCGCTTTTGTTCGCGAGTTTGCGTATCATGTTGCGCGGATACACACATGTGTCGGCACCGGTGTCCATTAAGAATGAAATTTTCGTCCTTTCGTCCGTGATGAAGATACGGCGAGTTCTCAAGCCGTTGTCGTTTGCCGCGTTTACAGACGGTTGATCCCGTTTCTGATTCCAGATGCATGGGGAGCGGCACTTCTTCGCGCCGTCCTGAAACGTCGCGTGATAATAACAGAGGCCGGGCTGTTGCGAGCTTTGTTTCGAACTCGATCTACGACAACTCCTGCTTCGTTGACGTGAAGGGCAGGCATTGTAGAAGCTCAGCGCATTTATTTCCGCCTGCAGTTCGATCAGTTGTTCGTTCAACGCGTTAATGCTGGTTGCCAATGAACCGCTTGCTCCAACGTTTTGTGTTTGTTCCGAAGGTTCACTTACCGCTGCGACTCGGGTGCTTCCGGCTTCCGGGTACCTTCCGTAGATGTCGTCGGCCTCCTTGATCAGGGCGTTCGTTTCCGCTGGGAGGTGTTGCTTCCAGGTCGCCAGCACTAAGTCGTCGGAGACTGACGAGGGGGCGAGCTTCCTCAAATCCGAATAGAATTGAGACGGCATTCTATCGCCCATTCCTTTGTTTTCGAACTCCCAGTGTAGTCTTAAACCGTTTGAGTCTGCGAATTCTGTACGAAGTTGGCTGTCGGTACTCGTCATCTTGAACTCTTTTATATTCGCGGTGTTTAAAATTTTAATAGCTCTCTCACGATTACCTCTTTCGCTTAGATCACGTCGGGGTCACCAATGTAGAGCACTTATAATATGGAGTAACGAGAACTTGCAGTTGCAACCCGTCAAATATATTTAAAAGAATTAAATAAATTAATAAATATAAATACTGTTGAGAGACGTTCGTACAAACGTATTCGCTAAGATAGTGTATAATTGCTCGCTGATAACTCGTATAACTCGCTGATAATTGATCGATAATTCGTAGTTACTCAGTATATATTGATTCGTTTGCGATCGCATCTGTTTATTTATACTGGTCGGGGAAGAGCAAGAAAATTCAAATTCGTCTTTGTTCGACGGTTACACGTAGCGGCAACATTGTTTTGCCCGGAGTTTATTTATTATTACATTACGTGTATCCTAATGATCTTGATACTCCGAGGCAAAACAACAACATGATTTGAATTGTCCTCTACTCATGTACCGCTACATATCGAACAAAGAACTATATTTATCCTAAAAAAATATAATCCGAACCTTCCGTTATATTCGTGTTGATATTCTTTCATGAATAATTCCAATTTCTACCGATGGAACCACACGGTAAATTTTAGCGGGCTAAGACGATTCGACAACTGCCTCATAAGCTGTTGTAATTTTATGTATAAACACTTCCATTAAATACATACTAGGCGACGGTCGATTAGTTTTAAGGAACAGTCCAATAGAATAACCTGGCGAATAAGATCTGCTTCTTCGTAATCGTCGCATGATTGCTTCTTTCAAATATTTTCCTTGCGGAAGGAAAAGAAGGCATTACCGGTTCTAACGTTCGCCAGTTGGAAATTGACCGGTTGAAAATTGGGTATTAAGAGCATGTAATGTCACGTGGCTAACACGAGCAGCTCGCGTGGAATTTCTTATTAAAGCGTACCGCGAAGACCTAGAAATTTCCATCAGCTACACCGCCGTAGGAAATTAGCGGCAAAACGAGCTCTTTTGCACGGAGGAAGTTCGAGCTAACGAGCTCGAAGTGTATATGCCCGGGGAAAATGACGTTGTAAAAGTGGCCTGCATGATCTAAGACGTTCCAAGACGATGAAGCGAAGTTCGCGACACGGCCATGCCCTTGTACGGCCGGGTAAAAAGTTTTAACGAACTGAAACGAGTAACCTGACGAATTTGCAGCAAAGCTATGCGGCGCCCTGCCAGGAAGTTTCTTGAAAGAACGTGTGTTCGGGGAAAGTACACGATGATATTGAACGAGTATCGTGTTGCGGGAATTTTTTAATGAGATGGGACAGGTTGATACTCTGCAAGATACATTTTGGTGTGTTTCGAATTTAACAAAATATCCTTTTGTTTCAGAATCAGAGATATTGTAGAGTTGTTCATTGCAAGTTTGTTTACTTTCCAATTATGAATTACAAATTAGCAAGGAGAGATGGTAATTTCATAGTGATTCGATTTTCATAATTGTGCGAAGATACTATCCAATAATAATACGAAACTTAATACACATAATCAATTAGTATATAAATGTTACAATAAATACAATAATTTTCATAGCCACTGTATGTTCAAGTTATTGTACAAATTACGTCAGAATGAGGATCAAAGCAAGCAACCAATTGGTTCGTGTCTACCTAACAGTTGCATCGCAGCTGCAGTCGAACTTTTGATCGGTGCACTTTCATCAAGAAGGAAGATCGTAATTTCCCGTGGCCTCGGGGAACACGTTGGTGAAGGGGTATGGTGCTTGTTGAAACGTCACGCGGATACGGGGCTCGCGCTCACGTCGACCGTACTTACGGCGACTTATGTAAGGGCGCACGTAAGTGCAGCAAATTGCTCGTAAAACGTGCCCCGGGTGTTAATTTAGCCCGCTAGCGTCAAAGTAAATACGGAATTACTTTCGAGCCGTAAGTAACACGGGTCTGGACGTGCGTGTCACCTCTTTCTCCGTCCTCTCGTCTTCACGTCGCGAAGGATCACGTTGAAACGTGGTTCCAGTGCTTCTTTAAATCTGACCAGGTGCAATTCGAATGCCGAAGCGTCGTTCACAGAACGTGAACCGGGTTCACGTGGCTTTTTTTCGCCGCAATTACCGCATGTCAGCCACTTTGCATGCGAAGTTCGCTACTTTGAACGACCAGAATGGCTACTCGTGGGTAAAGGAACGTTCTCGAGTTGGAAACGTGTGGGTCGAGGACATGTCGCGGTAAGCAGACGCGACAGGGGAGTAGGCTGGATCGGCTACTTTGGAAGTAGTGAAATTCAGCTTTTCTATAGTTTTTGCAGTTTTCAGGTTGTAAACTAGTCACAGATATTGATGGCTATCTAGTAGAAATAAGAGACGGTATGTTCGATTCGTGATAAGAATTTGGATAGGTTAATCTTGCTGTGTTCTTTCAATCATTTTCAATCGAATCGTATTTTTCTTTTCTTTTACTCGAAAATTATAAAACAATCAGAACGCTAGAGAGAGAAACGTCCCAAATTAATGGGATTAAGCTGTAAAGATAGAAATCGTCATCGAAGTTGAAACGTGTAGCGTGTTCGGCTCGCTTTTACTACGATTGCTGCACGTGAGATGTTTTTCATTCGATAACACAACTCCCGAGCATAGTAGATACACGGCAGCTGAATGCGGTAAATAAAAATGAAATTTTTAACGCGAATTTTGACTACTATGCATCAGATGTACCTAATCTGTTTAATTAAACCTAACTATTCTGTCCTATATAATCTACCAATATATGTTTAAGATTTGTCTCCGCGAAAATGTCACGTAGTAGTTTTATTTAAAGTAGATCTTATAAAACTTTCATGTACCATGTGCTGGAAAACAGCCATCAGAATTTACACTATCCCAAAACAGAGTCACGGAAAGTTCATAAATTCTCAGCAAATAAAAGAAGCAAAGTCTTAAATCGTGCACCATATCGAGTATTCCATTCTCAAACAAGGCCCATCGCCACTGCCTGAATATTTACAATCGAAAACAGCGTTCAACAACTTCAGCGTCTCACAATAAACCGATATTTATGAGACACCCTTTAGATAGTGATGGACTTAAGCATCTCGCAAGTGAAAATTATTTTTCCAATTTTGATATTATCTGCTGGCTAAAACAAAGTAACATGGTTATTATAAATAGAAACAAGAAAAATGATCTCCTATGTGGAAAATATGTTAGCTCTTAAAAATAAATGAAAAATTCAAGGGGTTTTGTATAAAAGCAACAGAATAACTAATATTATCACAATCAACGTTTTCGAAACCTATCCAAAAATAGATAGCTAAGACATGTACGTATATAATCTCCACAATTTTTCTAAATTTGTTATAAAAATTTAATAATATGGTAATGCGTATTAATGATTCTCACGATTCGTTAAAATATTGAAGCATTTTTGTGTAAACAGAGTCATTCTGACGTTTGAAAACAGCTTGTCGAGATCAAATACATATTTCACAAGTAGGATGAAGCGAACTTTGGTTACTCGATTTTATTTCTGGTCTATTGTATAAGTATACACATTGGACTTGAACCCATCGCTACCAGTAGGTAAAAGACAAACGACTAGTGATACTAGTATAACTGTACAGAAAACGGTGCAACGCGATATTCGAGGAATCCATAAATTCGTCGCTGGCTTACGTAACGTTTAATGGTGACAGCCGAAGAAATTGATAATCGACGATCTCCGCGAGAAAGCGTTTACCATCTTGCAGACGTTGAAAACCAACTGGTCCCAGTTACGACGCTTTCTTTCTCTCTCTTTCTGTCTTTGCTGTTAAAGGAGAAAAAGATAGCGGGAGAAGAAGCATTGGCACGGTTTTTACCCGAATAAAATGATTCCGTGAAAGACGTTGCAATTAAAATACCAACGAAACCACGGTTGGTACACGGTTCGTCTGTGTGCGCGGGCGATTGTATGTATGTGTTATTCAACGTTTTTAGCGTGGCTTAATATTCACCGCGATTAAAACGCGGGGGCATCAGCGATACCGCGTAATTGGAAAACGTGACGTTCGGTAAATACATCGCGTGAATTTTCATCGAACCAAACCTTGGACAAAAAGTAACCGGGAAATTAATTAAAGCTATCTGCGATGGCGGCGCGAGATAGCTTTTAGGTAGAGAGAGAAAAAGAGAAATCGCCGTTTTAAATGGCTAATGACTCGAAATCCTGGACCTACTTTCTCTCATCACGAATTGCTTTTTTGGGTTTAGCGATGCGCTTCCCGAAGGATCTCCTGCGGATTTTTCCTGTGCTTTTCTTACCAGTTTTGGGATTACCTGGGGTTTATCGTATCGTTTTCATTTCAGCAATTTTGACCTTTTAAAGAGGGAATTTATTCAAAGGAAAATTAATTTTTTCTGTTGATTTTTAGCGTTCTGCTTTTGTGTCAATTTTAAGATTGTTTGGTATTGTTATCGTTTTAGTCCAAGAAATTTGAAAAAATATTTTTGAGCAGTTCAAACCTCTTCAGGGACAAATTATTAATATCATTAATTTCTTATGATTTCTTTCACTAATATTTTAGTTTTTAATTGTATTTAACTATGGTATATTTCTATGTATATAAATATTAAACAGAATGAATTCAATTTCTCTCAAACGTTTAAAAATCTATAAGACACCGGCCAAAGTTTTCTCAGACCATTTGTCACTCAAGATATACTCAAAATCGAAGCTTTGACGCGAGCAGTAATGGAAGAAACACGAATCGATGATATAGGTGAGGGTATATAGTCGCCATATAATCCTTCACCGAGAGAGCCATTCGACCACGTAGTATAAGTCCTGTGGTCCGGACATAAACGTATCGCCAGCTACGCGTACGGACGATAGCTTCATAAAGCGGAATGGTCGTCTCCTCGTAATTCCACAGTTGCTAATTATCGTTGCCAAGCAGCCGTTCCGCCGAATATTATCGCGATTCCCGCAGCCGTTTACGACGCTGCGCCATGAAATTTAAAGCCGGTCGAACGTTTAAGGCAGCCGCGCCTTCACGATGAATTTGCAATTTCACCGAATAAACGACCGCGTTCGATGACCGCGCTAATTAAAGCAATGTCACTGTTCTTTAATCGAATCGTTTTCGCATTGATACTCGTTTCCGGTAGTACTTTTAACGAGATTTTGTCGTTGATTATTATCAAGCTGGCGATATTTATGCAAATTTATATCTTTATAAATGCATCGTTTAAATATGATAAGATTTTGTTTGGAATATGTTTTGTACGTTTTTGTATAGAATAAATAATATATAATATGTATATAATAAATTAGGTCAAATATTTGATATCACATTTCAACAAAGCTAAGCAATTTGCTTTACAATTTGCCAAATTCGATCAACAATTTTTAAACGATCTGTACTTCAAAACAGCCTCGTCATTGGTGACGCAGTAAACAGTGAGATATATTATTATTTAATAACAATTGAGAGCTCGGTAATCGCGGTTTTTCATGAGGAAAGAAGTTTAGTCAACTGCTGTTGATATTCTTAGTCGCAATTATCATACTTCAATAACGTGTGTATATTACTTTGTTTCTAGAAATTATTTTGTTACTTATTTCGTTAATTCCTGTGTACCTCTTCAATAACTCTACGTTACTATATTACGTACATGTTTGTATATTTTTGCATAATTATATTTCTGCAAATATTTGACCTGTATTAAGATACACAGTTACTGAGATATTATTGAGGGTGGTGTTTAATGGTGTAGTTGCACATGATGGACCTAAAATAAACACATAATTTATGGGATTCTGGTCCTAGTTTAGAGGAGGTGAATTAATAGTTTAGAGAATAAACTGAGTGCTGTAATTGATGGTTGGAGTTGAATCTATTTGAATACACTAAATAAAATACCAAGTAGCTTAAAAAAGAAACATAACAAATAGTTCGCAACGATTACTACAAAATTAAACCAAAAGCCATATGTGGTCTTCATTCCACCGTGGACCACCCAAGGATCGTTTCACGTTCAAGGAAAATCCAAATTAGAACAAGGCAACTAAAACCAACTCAGCAACTCGCCAAGCCACAAGCCTCTCGAATCGATTAAGCCTCTTTATCCCCGATCTCGGTGGCTGGTTCGACCAACGCGCATTCTTTCGGTGTCTGGTTTTTCCTGTTGGCCGCTCGCTAAAATCGCTATCCATCACCGAATCAATTAGCAACTTCTCAATTACATGGAGAGTTCGCCTTTTTTTCTCTCGTAGATGGCGGGGGCAGGAAAGGCTCTTTAGCCTGGAAATCGCTCGATGTTCATGTCCAGGGAACCGATCGATGATCAAACGATGAGTTGGCCCGCGCCGGTTCGAATTTACGAGCGAGACACGTTTGATTTACGATGCGTACACAGAGCCCCTTTTCGTTGATCCACGATCGATCCGCGCCAGCTGGAGGAGGATCGAGGGGGCGCGTCGAGCCAACACGCGATACGCCAAGTTAATCGTTATTCTTGTCGGTCGGATAATTAATAGCCAATCAGCGAGCGTGTCGGGCTGAATGTTAAGCAGAATCGTGGCTCCTCTCCGTTTTCTGCCACCACTGTGGTCAGCGCGAACGATATGCGGCTACGCGTCTATTTTCGTACCGCATACGTGTATATCGGTATCTGGCAGAAACGGTGGGACAGTTTCGTTTCAGTTGGAATGCGGAGATTGAATCGCGTGATCCATCGACATACGTAAAGATACGTTGGCTTCCTGATACCTTTGGCGATCTTTTCTTGCATTTTCCTGGTATGGGAGTTCCAAGATTTGTGGTAGAAATTTTTAGAGAAGATTTGAAAGGGACGAATTTTAGAAGAAGGGATACATTTTGATAAGATTTGAAGAGAACGTATAGACAGTTGTCAAAATTGAGGTTCTGTTGAATTGTAAACCATACCGTTTTGGGAGAGTTGGAAAGATTATGTATATCGTGCGTCGTTAACAGTGTCGATATATTTCTTCCAAAAGGTTTGGTAATTGTATGATATCATATCGTGAAATCTTCAAATCTCTGTTTAGGAATTAAATGATTCAGTTGAATTACCTTTACAAATCTTATGAGATGAAACAATTCATGAATTTATTCCTTGACGGTGATGAAGATATGTTAAAATTTCATTTGTGTGACAGAAGATCGAGAATTTATAATAGATATAACATTAAGATTATAAGAAGGCAACTACTAGCCTGAAGAAAGTTTTAACCAGTTTAACTACTCAGACGCGTAACGAAACTGTTGTCCGTTCAATCAAGTGATCAATGTGATATTATTACAACGTTATTTACTTGACAATCGTAGAACAATCTATATCACTTGAACTCAACCGATTATATTGACATCGCTGTAAGCAATTCGCTGGAGGGAATAATGAAATATTATACGAAGTATAAAGCGTTTTATTTCGACGATTAATCTCCCGGGTCAGCAGTTGTCAAATGTTAACCGGTTCCTAATAATACTTGCTGATAACATTTCACTCTTCGTGCCATTCTATGCTGGACTGAACCGAAGCTTCTGTATATTATATTATTATTATTAAAAATAATACATTCTTTAAAACAAAATGCGAATTAAGGAAGAAACCTTATAATATTTAACTAAAATCATCCAGCTTAGCCTCTTATATTACAATTTTTGTAGTATTTACATAAGTGATTATTTACTGCCGTAATACCATATCTGATGTGAAACATCAAAGTATCGTACATATGTATGTACTTTTTATTTGAAAATCTTCAGTCGGAGTCAAACCAAAGTTTTTTGTTTTCTTTTTTAGAAAAATACGATCTTTGTTGAATGGCAATTATAATTCATATCACTATGCGATACTATATTACAAGGCACAATTAACATAAGACAATGTTCACAAACAAAATTCATTATCTCGACAATCCAAAATCAAACCCCACCAGCTTCTAAAACTCATCAGAAAGTACATATACGTGAATAGCCCGTACGAGTTGACTGGTATGCATTGAAACAGTACACGAACAACAAACTAGCCAGACAACATTATTATTGTCCCATCAGGAGAGAAACCAGGGTCTCTATTACACGGCCTCTATTACACCGTCTTCGGGGGTTCAGCGTTTTGCCAGTACACGAGTAGAGCACTTTCGGCCTGGATATCTCGCGCTGCAAGTACACCCACCCGCGTGGCTCGTTCCGTAAGAGCGAAATATGCGGCAGATGCATGGAGCAGATAGACGCCCGGGGAGCGTGAATTCTAAATGAGGATAATGTAACGCAGCCCACAAATAATCCTAGGTGTGTGCATGTGCACCGGTCGTCCAAGGGCCTTCCATTCCCTCTATCCTTTCTCTTGATTCCCTATCCAACGTTCGTTCGTCCATTACCTATGTATTCTTGAATAACGAGAGATACGTAGACCTGATACTAGTTTGTACAGGGCCACGTTGATGCACGTCCGGGGACCTACTTTGGAATTATTCACCGAAGCTATCGATCGTGCTCGTGCTCGTCTGACGTAGACAATATTCATAATCTATTTTCAATATTCTTATACATATTTTTAAATATAAAAACAACACCACAGTGGTATTGTTATTATGAGACGATAATATCGAAGTAAGATAGATGAGATTTCACCTATGGCGAAGGGTTAGAAATTGTGTTGTACAAGAAAATTGTTGCATCACAAATCTATTGAAATATAAGAAATTGTTATTCATATTTACAACGTTAATTACGGCATACGTGCATCTACTACGCTCGTTAATAATCTGACTTTGAATTGTCAATTCACCCTCAACGATGTCTATCACAAACGTATTTCAATATTGTTCCAAAGAAAAATTCCCATTCCGGCCATGAAAATTCTTACCGCCACCCCAAGCTCCCTAGATTCTGAATTAAGTCTTGTAAAGCCAGTAATAATTAAGACGAGCAGCAGCGGAGGAAGTCTGCTCGAGTCACGTCACAAAATTGTTCAAAGAAAGGAGGCTCCAGGGGTTAATTATCTCACCCCCATCATACATGCACGCACACCTTGTGGCGTTCTTCCTCTTCCGTTTCCGCGTGCGTTTTTCCAGTCGAATACTCTCGGTTCGAAAGTAACGATTACAAGTAGCCAGGTTACGGAACCTTGGACCATCCTCTTCAGACTTCGGAGCATAATGATCCCCGGGGCTCGGCTCGCTACTTATTTCATTGCAAACTTTTCCTTTCACGGTTGAATGAAGTGCCCGGAAGCAGGAAGACGGCCGTCCAAGAGAAAGGGCCGAGATAAACTGAATGAGTGGAGAGAAGACGGGTCAGAGACTCTCGTACACTCGAGGGCCGAGACCTTTGGATAAAGGAGCTGCAGGGATGAAAAAAAAGAGAAGGGAATAGGAAAAAAGGATGAAGGGGGTTGGAGGAGGAAGAAGGTAGAAAAAAAGGGAGACGAGACTGTAAGGAATAAAGTTCCCTGTCAAGCTTGGGTGTACGGTGTCTCGAGAGACTCGGCTCGGAGTTTCCTTGCCCCCAACCCTTTGTGATTCCGCCGTCGAACTCGACCACCCTTGCCCACCCCGTCGATGAGTTCCACGTTACTAGTTGTTGATTATTCCCGGTGTAATTATAACTTCGACCGGCTCCTACTTTCTCGGATATAATTATTAATTATCGCAACGTCACTGGGACAAAGGCGGTAACATAGCTCGCGATTCACATTTGAGGAATAGCAGTTAATTGTCACGTGTGATTCAGCTGTACGTATGGCTTATTTGTTGAAATAATAGAATTTGGTAGGCTAATTGATATTTTAGGTAGTTTATCGAAAGTAAGAAAATTAAAAGTCCATACATTTAAGTATAGAATTGTCCATATTGTTTATTTACATTCATTTATATTCAATGCATCAAATTTATCGCGAAGAATGAACGAAGGTAAACAAAAATTGGATCTTTGAAAATATAATTTCCACAAAATCATAATTCTACCAAGAATACATTGTATGAAAGTTTTCAAGTCTAACGAAACCTTGCGCAACACTGAAAGTTCTAGAAACTGCTGAAACCAAACTTCCTTCGACCATGACCTAAGACACAACCTTCCCCAATTTCTTCGACCATTTCTTCTTCTCTAACACACGATACTTTCCTCAAGAACTAACCACAATCAACCTCGCTTCTTTCTAAAACTCTATCAAACCGTTCAATCCAAACAAAAACAAGAAGCGCCAGTTAACATCGCAGAAAGAAATGATCTACCAAAAGAAGCTTTCCTTGTCTGAGTAGCTTCATTATTAGTATTTATATTACATTATAGTTACATTACAATCATAAGTATTCGGACACTTTATTCAACTTACGGTAGCCATATTTAAATATAGTAAAAGTGTACGGATATACCGATTAATGATTAGACTTTTATGATTAAACATTAGAACCAGAAAATCAAATATATAAATATACTCATCAATGATCATCAATTCAGAAATGAAAGAACCTTACGATAAAGTTATGGAAGTAAGAAATAGTTCTACAAGATCTAACAATTGTAATCACCAATTGTATTAATGCATATTGATTTCCCGTAATCGATTTAATCGCGTCAAATTCAATTACGCGCACACAGCTATGATGATTTGAAAGAACAAATTGATTACAATTTATTTATAATCCTATAGTTGAGAAATACACCGTGCATCAAAAATAGGCGAATGATTGAGTACTTTTGGACGATCGTGTAAATATGCAAATGCGGAGGAACTGTTCGCGGTAGCGTGCAGGCAGCATATGTTGTGATATTCTGCGGTCGAATCTCTACACACAGCCGGTGTTGGTGCACGTATGGCTGCCGACGCATGTCTCCGAGGGATCGTCGTATCTGCGCGAACAGTAAGAGCATCGATCACACACCGGGGACAATATTGGCATGATAATCGGAAGGGATTCGGCACGGTTACGTACAAGGGAGCCACGCAACGGGATCGTGGCACGGATCAGAGGGGGTGCGCCCGCGATTATTGCGTCCAGGGGCCCCCGCTTCATAAATAATAGTCGGCTTCGAAGAGCCCACGCAATATGGCGCGTTTACCGACGATACAGGAGACGTCGATTGTACTCTTCGGTGATGTTGCGTCGATTCTCTTCATTTTCGGTGAATTGTTGGACGAATTGATGGGTGAACAGACGCCGCGAAAGGGGCCTGCTGTTTGGGGCGATCGGGTGGGCTTGTTTTTGTGAAATGTAAGGCGGTTGAGTTGTTTGTAGAATGTATGTTGGCTGTTTGTTTGGATATGCTCGCACGTGTGTATTTGTTCGGGAAAGTGATTGGAATTTTAGTAGTAATTTATGGTAGTTGGTATAATTGTGTATATTATAAGGATAAAGAATGCTTATCCGACATGAGAATACACTCGATTTACGAAGTTCATAATCTTAAAGAAGATCAACATCCTCCTTTGGCGATTCAATGATGAACAAACTTCCGTTCTCCGGGAAACTCCATCGATATATTACAAATATGCGATCTTATTATAATAACTTGCTCATCAAATATATAAAGAAAGAAAAAAATTCAACGAAAAAATGAAATTTAATCTTTAAAAAGAAATGAATCTACAATTTTGTAAAATTTCTATATTTTCTTTCGTTATCTTTATCAATGAGCAATCTTTCGTTCGTCGACAAACTGTATCGATATCGAAATATATTTTTATTATTAGCAACCTATTATACAATATCTTATTTGCCTGATGTGAAAAAATACAATTATATATAAAAAGTTGAAGCCTGAACTTGAACCATCCATAACGCTGCGCAACATCGAAGTCACGTACTGATATATCGACGTTCTTTCAGTACAATTTCATTTTTAGACAGACATTGTACCCCATTGTGACTACAAAGTTACAAAACCATTTTCTGCATGATAGTCATTGAAAGTTGTGAAATCATTCCTTTATTGCACATATTCTCATATATAAAATCCCAATATTATACATTTGAAGGTCGACACTTGCTGGTTTCAGTTTACATACATTTTTTTATACTCACGAAAAAATGTCGAATTAAAAAAGTTCAACGTACGATATTCATCTTAAGGAAGAAATTCCCGAGAATCTGCATCCGTATCGAAGCATATTTATCTGCAACTCAAATAACAAAGCTCGCCCCCACCTGTCACTACAGCTTGTCCCCTTGTCGTAACCCCTATGTATCCCGCATATCCTGCATGGGTGCCAACACACTGTCGGTTACGCGTGCGCGCGCGCGGACTCACTTGCCCGTTCACCTATCCGGCACGCACCCCGCTGTCGCATAATCGTGTGCAACGTGCACACCATTTTGTGGCGGGGTGTGGCGCGATGCGGTTCCCGGTGAATCATGCACCACCCTCCAGGGAACCATCTACGATTAATTCCATCACTTGACACGCTGCTGCGCCCGTTTTCGCGCGCGGACGCCAAACATTTAAGCCAAGGCATTAATCCCGCGTGTAGACTGGAAAATGAAGACGATCGGGGCCAAATGTCCCGTGAACCTGATCCGCCGATCAGCTGGCTCGATGAGACGTATCGTTCCAGAAGATCGTTCCTTGGATCGGCCATCCGAATCGACGTTACGTCACGTCCTGATTCACCCTACAAAACTCCGGGGAATTTAACGATGTTGGATGACGTCGATTTAAGGGTCATCGATCAGGCAATGCCTTTTCCTTTCTTCTCTTTTTTTTTTTTTTTTTTTTTATTGTGACCGAATATTGGATTGTCGGAATTGAAGGTTAGACTGAAGTGGAGAGCGAATGAAGAGTTAGATGAATTGTTTTGATAATACGTACTTTAGTGTATGTGGGTTTTTGTGTTTTAGTGATAGTTTTAATGAAAGTTTTCGTGATATATTTTTTTTAATTTTATATTTGCCTTTATTTTGACTATGGGCATTATTCTTTCTTTTATTAATCCTTTACTAGTACACTCTTGGGTATAAGTTTTTTATTTTGTGTCTATAGGTTTCTTCATTAATGCTTTGTTAATTATATAATTATATGATATATTCTATTTTGAACGGATACACTTGTCAGATATAAAACACATTTAAGAAATAATACTGTAATTATCACGGCGCATAAATATACTCAAAATCTACAATAAATACACAAAATTAAAGATATAAAATTTTTATAAGAAATTTAATTCCATCAATTATGTAATAAAATGTCAAGGATTTCAATTGGCAGAACGTGACGCAGCTTACAGCAATACATCCGTGCGTAGATATAAATGGGATGTGTTGTACGCGCGAGTGAACCGAGTCGTTCCCAAGCTCGATAATTTGGACGCAGTAAACCACGGAAATCCGGCCTGCTTCCCTAGCCCAATTAGTTCTATATTATTTTATGCGAGACACGTTTAATTGCACGACTTAATTCCACGGTTAAATTCACGTTTTAGGCCAGAAGGAGGTTTAGGTATGCACCTGCACGGGCCTCGACCCCTTCCTTCAGTTAATTGGACAAGTTAGGGACGAATAATGCGACCTCTTGAAAAGAGAGAAATGGGAGAAAAAATAAAAGGAGAAACGCGTTCGTTTTATTATACCGTGAGTCCACCGCACTAGAACCGCTTTACTTCGCTGGTAATTAAAGCAGGATGAAATTTCTCGTCGTGGTTACAATATCTCGGCTAACAGGGGTGAATGTACGGCTCTCCTGGACCCCGTGGACGAAAAAAGACAAGAAGGAAGGTAGATGCGTGTTTAAACGCGCCTGGAGATGATAATTTACGTGATATATAAGCTCACGTGTTTTTAGAACGTTGGGAAGTACCAGACCTCTGTAAATCTTGGATGTCCTCCCAAACTTGCACTACTTTCTTTGTAATCTTTCAAATTTCGCATTAGTCTATTTTGGAAGTATTTTATTGAAATCAAACATTTGAACAAGCGTGTCATGAAGAAGAATCGTGAAGAGAATTTGAGTTTGGTAGGGATTGAACGTATCAGTAGTTGTGCCGTCTTATGATAAGCATTATTTGGATATTTGTGTTAAACACACACACATATATATAGAATCTTATTTTTATTTTTTAACTATTACCTAGGACTTTGTATTCTTGAAAGAAATATAACAATAGCCTATAACGTCTAAAGGAAAGACGTCTTTAAATGCTAAATGTTTGCATGCAGCGTAAAACCTGGAGTCGTTTCCAGAACGATCATCATAAATGCACGACAAAATACAAATCTTTCGTTACGCCACTAAACCACTTTTTCTCTCCTTCTCTCTCTCTCCTGTTCTGTCTCTTACATATTCATCGCCACCCACTTCCTTAATTTCTTCAACAATCGCTGTTGGAGTCCCTTCGGTGCTCGATTCACGTTTCACTGACATCCTCATCAACATTTCATACAAATCTCCTTGATATCAGATTGAATTTAAAAATAAAGCAATTCCGATGTACTATCGCACGTAGCAGTCTGCCGCATGGAATACTCGCGATCGTTTCGATTCATATGGATGACGAGGTGTTTCCAATCGACTGCTGACTTGCCACGTTCCTTTCCTTTCGTCGTCGAGTGAACCGTTTCGTCGGTTCGATCCTATCCCTGACAATTACGCGGGCTGGAATGAATATTAAGGCCACGTTTCCACGACGATCGGATTGATCGCGGAATCGAGTAAACGCAATTACACGGATTAATCATTTGGCTTGAGGCCCCTATCTTTCGCGTTTTAATATCGGCCAGACGGTGTAATGAGGCCGGTATTAAAGTTAATGGCGACACCTCGCGAGCATCAGGAGATAGATTGAAGAGTTCCAGGCCTGACAGCACGCTCTTCGTTGCTCGTTCATCAGCCAGCCTCTCTTCTCCCCCGGTCTTTCGACTAATAAATCAGCGTATCGCTGACTGGAAACCAGTTTCGCAATCGCGTCGGTTCGCTGGCCATTTTGTTTTTTTCCAGTTGGACGCAAAGAGCAAATTTTACTATCGGATTAACGTGCCAGTATGACGTACCTCGAAGTGTCGAGGCGTTAAAGTGCGTCGGACGATCTTTCTGATCCTCTTGAGATTATATTCCTCTTTTTAGGCCTTTTTCACGAGACTGACGATGGCGCTCGAAGCACCAAGAAAAAACTACGGCAAACAATACCACTAAAAAGTCTGGCAGACCCACCACTTACATACAAATCAAGCCTAACCGTAAAATCCAAGAAAAACGTGCGCATACCCAAGCCAGCCGAAAAGGAAAGCAAGAAACAAAGAATATACAGGGGGAAGAAGCCGAAACAAAGAGTCACAAATCACCATAGACCGAAGCAAGGCTAAACGGCGAACGCCTTGAGAATCGTTGCCTCGTATAAGAACACGAGGAAAGAACAATAGAACGATCGAGATCCCCCATAAAGATATAATTCGAAGCCGATCGATCACGAGCCCGAAGCAGAGTCGGGTCTCGGTGTTTTCCATTCCGTTGGACGTGTCCACGGCGAAGAGTGGGTTGACGCGGGTCCACCGCGTAACTCGGTGCACGCGTTTGTCCACCCACGCACGAACCTGGACCACCACCGTGCAGAGAAGGCGCAAAAGGATCGCCGGAGGTGGTAGCCGTGGCCTGGCTTGGTGGAAAGCCGAGCGCCTTTCGAAATCACTTAAACTGATTAGGCCTGCGTTATTCGAGCCGGGTGGCCGGTGATTTACGATGGTCGGCCAGTTTCGCGTTTTCGATGCCCGAATGGTCGCGCTCGTTACGCCTCACACCCGTCGTAAAACAGCACGTGCCACCGCGTGCGATGGGACTTAATGGTGGTCATGAAAAACATGGAGCTACGGTGCGAGAACGAGGAGTCTTCGCGGATCTTTCTGCACGTAGGATTTGCAGAGAGCGTAGAGCTCGATGGATATTCATTGACACAGAGTGAAATGAAAGCATCAAAATTATGCGACTCTTTTCTAATAGTGAAAAAAATCTTGCATCTATATTCTCTCGGATTAGGCATGCAAACAGCTTCTATGAAACAGATTCTTCAGGCACCACAAAGTCTTCTTTTGAAACGAAGAAACGATTTAAAATAAAATTAATCTGACTAAAATTTGTCGTGTTTCATATTTTGATTATCCGCGGTGTTTTTAATTAGTTGTGTGATTCTCATTGTAAATTCTTCATTTCCTTTCTACCTATATACTACAATATCAGTGTTAAAACATTTCATATACTTATTTGATTTTTTCTTTGTAGCTATTTTTCTAGCACTGTTATCTATGTTCTAGGATTTTAGATTTTCAACTCTTTTTTTTAAATATTTAATATCCTTTTATAGATCCTCGAATAGATTTTTTGAAGAATTTATAATTATTTCTTCTTTCCGTAAATACATATCTTTGCTTCGATATCTCTGCATTTTGTTCTATTGGTCATTTAACACGTGTCACTGTTCGCTCCCATCGTTCCATTAGCTGTACGTCCATCCGTCCATTTCCGCCTAATACGTTAGATTATCGTGCACCGCGGTTAATACGATCAGCAGCGAAATGCACGATTACATATGCACCGTTCTAAACAATCAATTATGCAACGGGACGCACAGCTGTGCCTATTGAATTATTGCTAATTAGCGGTGTGATGCGATTAATCTAAGGGTCGCGTTCCAACTTCCGTAAACGAGACGAATAGCTTAAAAAACAAAGAACCTGTTTGAATATGAGAACTCTGCAGTCCTATAATTCATTGAAACGTATGCTAATTTTTTCGAGGCAAGTAGTCGTCCAGTTGAAACCTGAAACCTTTCATAGAATCCTGAGAAACTCAAGACATAATCCTTATTTTGAAACGAGACATTCCAATAAGGATCGATTACCAAAAATGGTAAAAAGAACATTTTAAACTAACAAAAGAATAATAAAAGACATCAAAATACAGGTGAAACACGTCAAATTAAAATTAAGTTGTAGACAATTTCTGATTACCTCCTTTTCGACCAGGTTCAATTATTTTCACGAACACTCCAAAGATCGATAACTAACGAAGAAACAACTTTTCTCACAGACTAAATGAAAATCGGTCCTGAAAAAATTCCTCAACGCAACCAATATTCGATAAAATTAACGAATAAATAACATAGAATACGCGAATAAATCACAAGCTCGCGTCAAACCTCGCAGCAGAAACTAATCGATCTTCATTCAGTTAAGAAACCTCGACTCCCACAAAATCAATTACCAATCAATCCACCAGCTGACCGTTCAATTCTCACCGATAGACGATACCTCGCCTAATGAACACGCGACGCATAACTCGGCCCTGGACTTCCGCCCATTAGGCCGAACGGTTTCCTCGATGTCGGAGGGCGTTGAACATTGAATTCTCCGCGGCGATATCGGCCCCGAAACGAGGGGCTGTCCGCTCGAGTGAGGGTGTTGAGAGAGAAAGAGAGAGAGAGAGAGAGAGACAGAGAGAGAGAGAGAGGAAGGTTCGCATGGATATAATCGGTTGGGCCTGGTGGACGTTTTATCGCCGATACACCGGGCGGCCCGATAAATCGCCGCGTGGAACTTTGCTTGCAATTAGTATGGTAATGCGTTCAGCACGGCATTCGAGGGTTACGAGCGGAGGAACGGAACGTGGGGGTAGCCAAAGGTGCGCCGATTATGTCCGAGATTAGAAATTCTGTCGCTGGGAAATCGACGTGGGTTTTGATGGATCGTTTTGTCGTTCATCATGAATAATACCTCTCAATATTATATACGCAGAATTGGTGGCAGATATAGAATAGTTGTCTTACGAAGTTGGAACAAAAAATATGAGTTAACTTCCACCAGCAATTTTTTCATGTTTTGACAAATTGTATATTAAATTCACAATAAAAATAATTAATATAAAACCTACAACCTTATTAACAACAACTTAAGAAGCTTTCGACCGGTAAATGTATTATTTACAACGATTTTCCATCAAACTTAATAACACAAATAATTCTGATACTCCAACCACAAGAAAAATAAAACACTCTTCGAATCTGTAACCCCTAAAGAATACCTCTTATCTCTAACAAAACGAAAAGTAACCAATACCCAATATAACACAGAAGCCACGTTTATCCACGGCCATAACGGCGTAGCCATTCGACAAAACGGTTAATCGAGATTCCCACAGCGAGTTGGTGGAGCGTCGAGACGGCGCATCTGTTGTTCATCCACGGGAACTTTTAAATCCCGCGTATTATTAGAACTCTAATTTCGTTTCGCGGTCCAGCGAGCATTCGACGCGAGGGTAATCACGAAATGACTAGTGGCGCGAAGATACACGGTTCTCTGTTTCTCTTTCTCCTAGTTTCAAAGTTGAGGGGGTGAACAGAGCGGTCGAAGGGGGTGGCTTTAATGTTTTTAATCTAATTCCCCGCGTGCGAGTCCAGCAGCACGAAAACTTCTCCCTTGGGGTCGCGTCCAGCTTGCTTGGGGATTTTTGCATTGTGCAACTCGTCGGGGGTGCAAATCTCCCTTTCGAGGAATGCCCTGTAGCGATCGATCTCTCTTCTCTAGTTTCATTCGTCCGAGTCTGATTTACGATCTTTTTTACGTTTCTTTTCCTTTTAAGTTTTCCTTTTTTTTACAGAATGTTCGATGATATTCGTTTCGATTATTTCAGACGGCTGCCTTCTGCGGTTTGATCCCCTTAGATCGAGTTTCAAGATTCATCACGAAGATTGGCGTTTAATCTTCAAAAACGATAATGGATGGTTTTCGTGTTTTATGGAGTCAGTGTGAAAATTTTTTAAGAATTTTTATATTTAGAAATGCCTTAAAATGTCTTCTAATATTTTAAATTGCAGTAATTATGTTTTATTATTTTCTTTACTGTATTATTAAATGCTTTTATTTGACATTAGTATAATATAGATAATATGCCAGTCTATGAAGGTTATAAATCATACTCACGATCAATTTTATTTCGTTCTGATTGTCTAAAAAATTTCATGAATATATTACAAGAACCATTTCTTTCCATTATTAATATTATTAACAACTTCTATACATACACACAGCTACGTACATCCATGATTTTCCTTTCATTATGACTATCTAAAAAATATTTTGAATTATTACACGAAGCATTTCTTTGCAATATCAACGTCACTAAAAGATTCTATAGGTATACGAAGCTACACGTGTCCAACATTTTCGCTTCATAAAAGATATAAATTACAGAAACACACGAACCAGACCAGGAACAAAGAAGTCGTTACCGAAAGACGTTCCCTAAACCAAAGCAGCACGACTTGCATAACCGCAGCTCTCCTTTCCCAAACGAAAGAATATTAACCGCGGCGTGCATCGCGATAAATCATACGATCCTCCATAACCAGAACCATTTCGTCCTCGTAATAACACCTTTCCCAACTGAACGCAATTAAATCCGAGACAAAGACACCTCTCTCCCTTCACAGCAAAGGTACATAAATCGGTCACGGTCTCTAACGAGATCCTTTGTTCGATATATTATATTATCCTTCCTCACGCACCTATATCCATACATTAATATCGACAAGCTTAACAACAGAGAAGAAGATGGAAAGAGAGAAACAGAGAAACAGCATGACGCATTTAACGAGAAACGATCCACGTGCACACAAAGCAAGGGATACTTAATCTTTTTCCTGCCTCCCCACGGATTCTGGTCCGCATGAGACGTTACGAGAACAGGGGGCGCCCTTCGAATATTTTCACACTCCCTGTCCTGTCGTTGCGAACCCCCTTTTCTCGCACAGCTACCCCGATCGCGCCTGTTTTGTAACTATTTTCCGCCACCTCGTCGAGCACGCGTGCCCTATAAGATCCATGACTATGCAGGTCGAGTAATATGGGGCTCCACTTGCCGCATCCAGGGGGCCCCCTTTCGTCTTTTTCTCTGCACAGCCGATGGGATTAACCGAGACGTGGTTAATGGACGAAGGGGGAATATACACGGCACCGGATCCAATTTCTAATTCTACGCTTCGTAGATTTGACGGGTGCACTGTGACGAGTGTATATGTGTGCCTTTCGCTTTTGTTACGATGGATAATGTTGTGAGCGGTGTTTGTTTAGCTTTCCGCTGGATAAATGGTTTTCTTATGGTGTTTTGCGAATTGGGTATAGATAAAGGGTGAAATTTTTATTTAAAAGAATTTGTATTTTTAAGTTAGGAGAAGTTGTAATTGTTAGATGGAAGTTTATTATACTTTCTATATTTCCGAGCGTCGTAAATCGTGAGCACTGTTTGGATAAATATTTTTTTATGGTGTCTTTCAAATTGGGTGGAGATAGAGGTGAAATTGTTTTTTAAGTGGTTGAAGTTTTTTAAGCTATAAAGCCGTAGAGTTATTAGATGGAAATTTATTATATTTTTTGTATTTACTTTTTTATTACCCTTTTTGTATTTGTAATTTGTCATAAGAGCAAATAGAATAAAACCGAAGGCTTAATACATTCTTTGTATTAACCAAAAATCAAAAAATAAAAGAACATTCTAAACTCTAGTAGATGTTTTAAACATTAGTGGACTTTATAAAATCAGATAGCGAAGGATTTTTTTTTATAGAAACTATTTAAAGATACCAGAAAAGATAAGACGTAAATCTCGAAAGCAATTAATTACTAAGTTCTGTTCAAAGGAGCGATCCAAGTGTGTGCTTGTCGATAAACTTGTGACAGCTAATGCAATATTTAACATTAATGGAGCATTACTGAACGTATTGAGAATCTAAGCGCAACATAACGAGGATAATAGATGGTCGTTGAACTATGTGTAAATTATCGAAATTTCATTACATGAAAACGCTCAAACTTCCCTTATGAATTAATCCTCCACTTATTGAATATTTCGTAGTATTATGTTTCGTACTGTCTTCAGTGATTTTAGCTTCAATATTTCAATAACTACGCGCCAATTTTATCATAAGATTGTTAGAGTACTACTTTACGACAACAAGTGACAAGTGGTTAAATAATATAACACAGGTCTAATCCTTGTTACTCGATAACTAGTTAAGCACGAATCTCCTGGCTCCTGATTTAATACATCACGTTCGCCCTCGAACGCAGGGACTCCTTCGTCCTTTTCCCTAGGGTTACGTTTGAGCCTCTTCATTTATATTCATAATAGCTGATATTGGAGTGTCTTAAATCAAAGAGTGACAGTTAACGAGCTTGCCAATTTTCTTGGGAAGCTTGCTTTACGAAAAATGTAATATTATATGAAAACGAAAATAATTCATTCAACAAATTGTCAATGATATTATATATACATATATACAGTCCTTAATTCATTATCTCTTTGGAAATGGCTTTTGAAAATTATTACTATGTATTCTGTATTGTTATTTTGCAATTGCTGATTAATTATTGCTTAGATAATGACCTAGGTCAATTATTGTACGACAAAACAACAAAATACAATATTTATCGACTTAACAAGTAATGCTATACTCAACAACTTACGCAACTATATATTGTAATAATTGCATAAATTGGTGCACATAAAGGTATTTGTGACCAACCGATATAATAATATGAGTAGTATCGCAAAAATTCTTACAACCCTTACGCAGCGAAACATAAAAATCCGACGAATAAAATAAACGGAGCTAACCAAAATCATCAAAGTATCTATTTCCACATATTCTCATTCCTACTTGCCCTAGGCCCAAGTCTTTAAAAACCGCAAACATCAAACACCAAATAAACGATGATCCCTCTGAACCCATTACAACCAGCCAACCCATCAAATCGATGACAGAATTAGCAATTCATAGCTGGATATCCCATCATCGACGTTGACTCAGAGAACGCAAAGGTAGCATCGCGCGATCAATTAAACGGCTGCATTCAGAGTACGCGTCCACCCTTTTCGTGCTCTCTCATGCCATCTAAAAGCTGTTTCCCCTTAGAGAGGAGACAAAAGGGCGCTCGATGTTCCTAAAAACACTTGTCCACCGAGAGGGTAACAGGTGCTACCAGCGAGCCTTCTAAACGAAAGAGGAGGCGACCCTTCGTCAGACCGACGAGCCGTGAAAGTCGAGGTTCGTCGCGAGTCTGGCCGCGTGTCTGATCGTCGGGGCGTGTCCTGCTTGTTCCTGCGGGAAGCACAGCGCGTAGGTTCCCTCCGGCGGGACACCACGAGACACGCATATCCCGCAATTATTCAATGAATACATGAATACGAATATTTAACGGGCCAAACGGCCGGCTGCGCCCGGCCAGATGCATAATGCGCCGCTCTCGAGGACGACGCGTACGATTCGCGTAACTAGAGGTTAAATAATTTCATGGCTCGGTTGAAAGCTCGTTTGGACAGATCTACTCCTCTGCTTCCATCAAGTTACGAGACTGGCTGTTTGCATGCGAAACGAATCGCGTTTTATTCGTTTCTTTCGAGACGACCGCGATGACAATGGAGGACTGATACCAGCTGGTGATTCACAATGGTTTGATGAGGATATAGGTCGACGGAGAAAGCAGAAGGATGGTTCGACTCGACGAGATATAACGGGTGACACCGGATTTTTAGCTGTTAATGAAAGGCTGTAGTTTAGGTGAGTCTAGAAGTAGATTTTTAGAGTCGGTAGTATGGAAATGATCTTTAGTGAAATTTTCTTCTGAAAATAAAGGATATTTTCACACACTACGGCAAGTGAAAATAACTATTTTGCTAGCAGATATAATTATTGGGAAATATTTTTACTTTGAAGGAGAAAATAAGAGTTTTATTTTAAATAACAGCAGATGATTTTCTTGCCTTAATAAGCAATGTGTAGCGACACATGAGCTAAAGGACAATTCGAATCATGTTGTTGTTTTGCCTCGGAGTATCAACATCGTTAGGATATACGTAATGTAATAATAAACAAACTCCGGGCGAAACAATGTCACCGCTACATGTAACCGTCAAACAAAGTTGAATTTAAACTTTCCGGTACTCCCCCGACCAGTATAAATAAACAAACGCGATCGTAAGATGACCAGTTTTTCAGTCTCAATCTTGAGCAATTTTATTAGCGATTGATACGCAGTCCTTAGCAAATCAGTTAGTACCGAGCGTCTGATCGAACATTCTTTTAACGATCAATCTAACAATCTGAACAATCTACTCTGTATTTATAAATATTTAAAATATATTTGACGGTTTCAACATCGAGTAATCTCGTCATTTAAACTACCATACGACCAACCATTCTCCACAAATGTTTTAAGGAAAGCTTTGTTATACGTTTAACATAAGAAATAATATGTGCTAAGAATTACTTTTCATACTTCCCCGAACTTGAGAAATCTGTTACCGATAAAAAGCGCACGCTTGGGTTATGGTAGTTGTAACATGTTCCAAAGAATGCAGTAAGGTTAAGCGTATGTCTAGAAATGTATTTAAAAAATAAAACTCTAAGTACCGTATCAAGTACCATGTTCGTTGTCTTTCTCATGGAAAAATCAGCCATTGACACGAAATCTAGCGGGAAAAAGAGGCAAGTGATCGAATTCGTCGACTGATTCGTTGGGACGAACACGTCTCGGGCCCGATAACATCGAACAACGCTTAATATCGTTTTCAGAGAGCGAAAGACAAAAGCGGCAGCTGCCCCTTCTCACGACGCGCCCTCCGCAGCAGCACCAAGGACGATCGAAGCAGTTTACGGGGTTGAGGACGCGCGATCGGCCCTCCTAATTCAATCCCGTGGGATAGCGACAGCCCTCCGCGTCTCTCATTGCCCGCTGGCGAACCGTGAATCAGCACAGGCCTGAATTATCCAGCTCGTTTATCGAGGAAATTGTATGCCGCGAAAGATGCATCGAACGTATCGTATTGCTGCAACTAGGGTTGTTCTTATTAATCTGAGTATGAGTGTGTATAGTTTTGTCTGAAAATTGGAGAGAAAGGGTGAATTATAAGTATTGTATTAGTGCTTTTTCTTTTCAAGTAAAAATTATGAGAAACTGGTAAATTGTAAGGATAAATTGATTTAATTTGATTTGTTGAAGTTGCCTGAATATGCAGATGTAACTTTTATGGTATACAAAAATTTCTGCGAGTATATTGTAGTATCATGGACAAATGGCCTAAGAAATATCGGGTAAACCATAAACAAAACGCGTTCGTGGTGGGGCTATGAGAAAAGACAAAGGGATGTTTAAGGGAGAAAGACGAATTAACAGTCAGTGTGAATTGAAAACAGAGTGTTGTCAGCGTTGTCGAGGAGTGTAGTCCGCGTGACAGAGAGCGTTGGAACCGTGGTGACGAGAGTTGTAGAACTATTATATTTAGTTGTCTTAGCACATTATTGTATTTAATTTACGTTACACAACCGTTGTTTCCTGTTTAATCCATTTTAAATAAAAATAAATAAGTAAATAAGTTCTTTATTACTTATATTACGTGATAATTTTCTGGCATGCAGAGACGAAGACGTTTTCGAGTATTAGCAGCGTTATATATAATTACGCAGTGTTACAAGCTTAATGTTTTAATTAAGAAATAATTTCATTTATAATTAGATTAGCAACCTTTTGGATATTCTCTATTTTCATATATATGTATGTGTACATACGTGTCATTTTGATTATGTTACAATAAATTACACCATATTTGCTGAAAATAATTTGCTCCTACCAACTTCTAACTTCGTAATTGTAAAACTTTTTGCTCTCAAATTCATAACCGTGGAAATGTCTGATTTTAATTCAACAATTCGAAAATTTTCTGATTAAGAGACGACCCAGTTACCAGATTAAACCACAAATGCAATTACCAACTTCATTTAAAAATCACTGTTGAAAACAAACTCTGTATGTATATATATATCAGTAGTCCATAAACATCGCTGTACGAGGTGTGAGTTTGCCAATTCCCTTGTTACGCACAGGCATTCGATCGCGATAAATCAGCGTTGCCAGACAACGATCGCGAAACGACTCTTAACCGATCGAAACTGACCCAGATTCTCCAACCGTCGATCGGACCGTAATCTAGCATCGGGAAAATTGCCACGAACCCTCGCCGATTAAGGGGGGTAATAGACACCGTTGTAACCAGCCAGCCTGTCGAGGGCGGATTTGAATTTTCATTCGGCTGTGGCGGATCGCGGAAGTCATATCCTATGCGTGCGAGGCATCCAGTCGAATGTGTCTCGATCGATTCAACGGGAGGCCTCGTAACACAGCGGCATTAATTTCGGCGACGCCGCTTCATTATCATATAGACGAGTGTTTCGTCGAGCGTTATTGGATCTCACGCGTCACACTGGAATGACACACGCACGTGCATGTACGTGCTTAGGGTAAACGCATGCCTGGCCGTGGCTTCCGGCCAAGAAATAACGATCGCGACGGATACAGAGCTTCGATCGGTCAAAAAGTTAACGCGTTAACCGCTCCTGTGTTACGTATTTCACTTTCCCATAATGAATCCAAGGTTTTGCAGTTAGACCCAATCCTTTTTCACAGTGTATCTAAATTTGAATCCTTCAATTACCAATGTTTTGGCTTTAAACGCTATTACAAAGATATATGACAAAGTCTGGTGTGATCGATACCTGCCCTTCTTTGGCAACGATCTTCTGTTTCATTTCTAATGTGGTAAAATTGAAATCTACAGTTGAAATCTACAATTGAAAAGTACAGCTATCTCACCAATCAGTGCTAGCTGATTCCTAATACTTATCACATTCTCCTTTTCTTCTTCTTTCTGACTCCTTAAATTCAAAAAGCTATCGGTGACAGATACTAGAAATTCTCCTTCAATTCACAAACTTATCATTCTCGCGTATCAATCGATTCTCAAACGAGTTACTGTTCCCTGTAACAAGCTGAAAGAGTGCGTATCCCTATCCATTCGAGAGTTCTTGACAGGAAAGAGCATGCAGTATGAAAAATGGTCGATGAACACTTGTGTGTGAACACGAATGCCTGTCAAACCTGAGTGTCGCGATGGAAAAGGGCATAGGTTATCAAGCGTTTCGATCAAATTTCCGTCTTCCACATCGTACTTCCGTCCCCTTCTCAAGTCGAGACTACTTACGCGATAGTCTGTCCTTTCGATTTTCCAACCACGAAGCTGTATGTCAGGGTGGACCTTTGGAGAGAGGAAAAAAGAGGAAAAATATCTCACAGAGGGTTTCTTACATTTTCTGAAACCAGTAAGGGAATTGGATATACCACGGAGGACCTGTAACGATAATTCTAAGGCTACGTTTCGAGTGGCTGCCCTTCGAAACGATAACTCTCTGGTCCTAACTCGAATGCACTCAGACTTGGGGACGATAACGACTTGGATGTGACGCAATTTTCACCGAGTATTGGTGAATAAAAAGATTTAGAAGGTTTCTTCGCCGTGTTTGCCTTTTTTTTATTGTCTTATAGATTCTTCGAAGTAATTTAGGCGAACGGAGATCTTGCATTTGAAGTTTTATAAGTTCGATACTTACGAGTAGGATAAAGAAAAGGTGAAGGAAGTTTTCTCATTTAATTTATAAGATCAATTCTTCTCTGGAAAAATGTTTTCCTCGTCTTCATTATTTTATCGTTTCTCGATATGATTTAGGCGAAAGGAGGTTTTGCATTTAAAGTTTTATAGATTCAGTAGTATGAAGTAGAAATGAATGGAATTTTCTGATATAATTCATTGAATGAATTGTTCTAGGGGAGAATTTGTATCTGGAGTGAGCTACAAAATATAAAACTTATTCAAAATGAATTATTTTTCATGTCATTTGATAGGCATCATTAATAGTATGTTAATAACAATATAAAATGGGATGAAAATCCGTAATCTAGTTATAAACTATGAAATGCACATATATAAACGATTAGAATCTCCGACGATCTGCTTTAAGCCTGTTATGTTGACGAAAAAGGCGTCCAACTTTGCTACATAGAAACTAGCATAGTTCTCGTGGAGATCCTTGCGGTAGAATGTTTCATAGAATTGGCTGGTTCCGCGGCGAAGTTTCGCATCGCCTGGGGCAGACGCAGCCCTGGCGAATCCCATGCAAAATAGCGAACCGACACTATCCTTTGACGCGCTCGCGGCACGTTGCATAATTGAGCAAGCGGAGCGTACGCTTTAACATTTGGCATAGTTATGGTATCGTCGTGTCCTCAAACGGGCCAGAGTTTCTGGGAGACCATTAATGGAAGTGCGGCCGAAGGATCCGCTGAAACCATATGGAATTTCCCATGTAGAAAATCGGATATCGAAATAAGCACGCTGAAATTTGATTCGTGTTGGCAAACTCCTATAGAGGTCATTTAATATAGAAAGAAACTATGATGAGATTTTTAAAAGAACTATGTTTCGAACACTATGTGATAATTGTTCTAGAATTTTGAAAAAATTCTCTTTGGAACAGTTGGAAGAAATTTATCTAAAAAGTTTGATTTTGGGATTTATAAGAACTTAATTTGAAATCCTCGGAGAATTTTGTACAGTAACTTGTAGAAATTTTATTTACAATTTGGTTCAAGGTTTTACAAAAATTTTATCTAGAACATCGAAAGAATTTTGTTTGGAATTTCGTAAAAATTCTATTTAACGTTTAATTTGAAATGTTAACAGATTTCTTTCTAGAACTTTGTGAGAGCAATTCTGCCTAGGACTATATGAAAACTATGTCTAAAGCTTTGCAAAAATTGTATTTATAATTTGTTCTCATATCATTAAATTTTATGAAAATGCTGATTAAAATTCTGAAAGAACGTAGTTGGGAATTTTGTTGAAATAATTCTCTCTAGTGCCTAAGAAAAATAAAAAATTTCGTTTAAAATAAATCAAACTTATTTGAGATAAGAGCTTGCTGCAGATTTTGATTTTCTTTAAAAATTTGTACAAATTTTGTATTCTCCGGTTAACAGATTTATAGCGTTTATAATAAACGAGTATATTCTCTATGGAAATATTACAATTTCATATTTCTATGCAGTTTCCCCAATGTTTGCAACGGTGGATGCGGAATTTATGGTATGTGAAGTATACATTCTAGCACTGGTTTCTTAGGGAATATCTGTTTCATTCAGAATATGCAATGATTAAGTAGTCACATTTAAAGTACATCGTTTATACTATATTGTTACTACTGAATCGCATACATTCATTTAAATTCACGTTTCATTACAGGTAAAGAAACTAGACAAGTAAATTACTGGCAAATGCGAACTTGTCAAGCATAGTATCTACAGAATAACTTTCGAATAATCTTCGCTACTTTTCAATTATTTCTCGATAAATACTAAAATATTATCAAACTCAATATTTCTTGCAGATATTAGATTAAAAATTAATATTCACAAACTAGTTTTTAGTACCGTAAACTGCATAATAATTAAAAATATGGAAAATTCAATATCGAAGAATGACATAAAAGATTCGTTCGTGTTGAGCTTATTAGATGTATAGAGGTTATTAGATGTATATGTATGTAGATGAAAGAGAGAAAACGCGTGGATAAAGTGTAAGGTACAAAATATATATATTTAATTTAATAGAGAAGTGTAATAATAAGTAGGAATACAATTTTAACTGGTCCAGATCCGCACGCTAGCAGTGCTACCTTATAACTGAAAAACACCGGAGCCAACGTCACCTGTCTACTGTTTATGGTCTGCCTTCGTGCTAGTCTTTTGTCTATATGCTGTCGATGGCTTCAGCGCTTGAGAAAACTAAAAGACCAGATGTGGAGTTTTCGTAGAAGTGGTGACCACTTCAACAGTTCGAAACAATAACGTAGATATTTTCAGACCCTCCTTTTAAGATGTTTCTCAAAGTACTTATTATTTATTTATTTGTTGTTGTTTATTATTTAATTATTCAATAGTGTAAGTAGAAGACGACGTCAATTTGAACAATGCTTCCAAAAATCGTACAAAACATAATTAAAACTGATTTCTGTGATTATAGGAGTTTCCAATTAAAAATGACCCAAATACCAACTTGAACTAAACAAACAAGAATACGGTATAAAACACTGCATACCAGTTCCATAAACATCCAGAATTACTCTTCCATATCATCTATCGATTACCCAGCAACTTCACAAAAAGTTCAATAATAGACCAGGAAATAATCAACGACTCTAAAACACAGAAACAAAAATTCGAAGAAAAATTTTTCATCAAGAGAAACGATAAATCCCAAGCCTCTGGTAGATCTTAGATATCGAGCATAAATAAAACGTACGAAGTAACATTTATTTACACAAGATCCTTTACACAAGCCTAATTAATGCGAGACACCGACTGGCCGCGTCGTAATTCACGTTGAACACGGGAAAAAATTCACTTATGGCGAGCGCCCAATCAACGACTTCATTCACCAGCGCTGTTCGTTCGCCTGTGCCTGACATATTGCGGCCCGTTTCCTTTCGAGACACTTCGAAAAGGTCGCCACGGCAATTCGCCGACAATACACGAGCAAATAGCGCTCGCACTGTGATCGCGAGTGTACCGGTTCGTGGACAATACCTCGCATAATCGCTAGAACCAATGCAACTAAATCAGCGTGTGCAGCTTTTACACGAAAATCGAATGAGAAGTTAGAACGAGTCAAGATTGTATAAAGGCAAGTTTACTTCAATAAACATAAAAAATGAACGTGGAAACGTGTATCCGTTCATGGCTTCACAACGTACGCGTGTAATCTCTACAGACGTTCGCACGCGTACGTCGCGTCGTGAAGCCATGAACAGATACACGTTTCTACGTTTACTTTCATTTTTTAATTTTACTAGAGTGGGGAGCGAACGAGCATTCGTCCGCTTAGTGTAAATGCACCATAAGGAGGGAGACGGCAAGGGATTTACGTAACGGGGAAAAAGGAACTGCAAAGAGACGAATCGCCTGGGTATTGTGTAACCGTGTTGTGGCGCGTTAGATGGTAGTTGTTCGTAGAAGAAATTGGTTAATTCCCATTAGCGTTTCTGGTTCGCCTCAATGTCCATTACGCGGATTAGAGGAAATCACGTAAGGTCTTTCTGTGGGAAGATCTAGATCGAAGGGTGAGGCGAAGACGCGGGGGAAGGATTGACCGGATGTTCCAGGGAAATTGGAGTAATCAATGGAAGGAAATTGGATACCAAATCAAATTATGCAGAGTGTCTTGTTCTGCAGTTACTGGTAAAATATCTGGCAAATTGATATTTTTCTTTTATTTATTTAACAGCTGCGTGGGTTACTTCAGCTGTCACGTTTACATTGTTCTCTTTGTTATGTAGATCTTTTTATTTTACTTATCTATATGTCATTTTTGTATCTCTTATGGGATTATATTGTGTGGTACTTATATCCATTTATATTATGGAAGAAAATATATCACATATTATATACTTGAAACAATATTAAATCAGTTAAAATAATTAATATCCACTTTCAAAGAACTTATTTCTTGTATGTATTTATCCATAGATATATATTTATACTCATATACTCACCATCTATTTTAATTTTCATAAACAAAATGACTAATAAAACTCATCGTTGATCAAATCTTGATTTCTATGAATAGGTGATAAAAGAATAGAATGTTGAAGATTAATTTAACCCGATAGAGACTTAAACATTGAAATGAAGTGTTCAAATACCAATAGAAGCAATGACAGAGCGAAGAAGATTTATGTATTCCTTGCAAGGAACACAGTGAAACACTGTGAGAAAATAATCAATCGATATAAGGAAAGCGACACGTTCCAATGTCTCAGAGAAATGAATGAGAACGACTTCTATGGAAACATGAATTAATGTCACGTGTGGTAGGTTTCTCAGAAAGGAATCTATTAGCACGATTTACTGACGGAGAAATATTAGTAGCCATTATCATGGAACGGTTGAGTAGTATGATTTGTTGCAGCGGTAAGCTAATGAGTCTCATTCCTATGGAAAAATCAATTAGTATACTCTCCAAACGTAAAAAGACTGAAAAATGTTTCTAGACAGGCCATCGTGGAAAATTGTTGAGACTGACTAGTCTAAAACCTGTATTTACAGAAAAGTCTTTAGAAATCGAATCTGGGTGAACTAATTAATTAATTTGAACTTAAGAAAATGCTCTCGGGGAAAGAACGTTTATTACAACTTGTATGCAGCTGTATGGAGATTTATCAAACTTTCTGTCACTAGAAATCCGCGGATAAGGAAACCTGCCTTAATGTTATAATCACGACAGCCAGGCACATTTACTATTCTGTAGTTAGTAGATATCTGAAGTTATTTTGCAATTAAGAAATCGGAGATATCCGTTACTAGGAAGATTTCCAAGAAAATATTATATATTGAGGATTTATATCTATAATAAATCTTATTATCTTGGAAAATTATAGATATCTGTTTCCGCAACAAATGATAAAAGGTAATAAAAAGAACAAAATTAAAAAAGGATAAATAAAACTTTGAAAATTCGTATTTACAAATAATATTCTACTACTTAAAATTCTACTACTTAAAAGTCAAATGAAGGGCTTCTTTTTTCCAGCTAAGATAAACGTTTTAAAAGAAGAAAACTTTTGCAACCACAAAAATATCGAACCCACATCACTATACCAACACGACCCCAATAAAATCGGCCACGGTGATCCTCCGGGTACCATCACGATCTCCATGGTTGTTGGCCGAAATTAGTGGTTTCACGAGCAGCATCTCGTCTGAAATCCCTGTTTGCAACTTTGGTTACTCAAAACTCAAAGAGAGAAAGAGAACTCGACGTGGTTATCCAATGACGTCATAAGATAATTCAACGTTGCATCACGGCTGCATGTCTGCGTTTTAATTCAAAAGATCATGTTCTTTTGCCTGGATGGGAACGAAACAAGTGGCATTTATATTTATTCAAAAGGAAAAAATTTTATATTTTACTTCGATTTAATTATAAATGGTAGATGAATGTTATATATGCTATTGTTAGCGTATATAAGTCACTTTTAGTAACATAATTAATGTTAATAATAACGCACTGTTTTCAATGTATGTACAGTAGTTACGAAAAATGTCTGCTCAAATTTTAATCTTAACGTATCTGTTTAAATGTAACTTTTAACGTAAATTATACATTCTTCTAGCAAGCAGATTAAAAGTAAAATGATATTTTGTAGTTTATTATATAGATAAAAAATGTAATATATCGATAATGTAATAGATCAAAAACTTGAAAAATTAAAATGAAATATAAATAAAGCTATAAAATATTATTGCTTCTCTATATTTTTTACTCATTTCCCTTAGTTTGTCTCAACAACGTAATAAAACTAAATTTTAACTAACAACTTCCACTGGTTATTGTAGAATTATTGGAGCAACCTCGATAAACTTCTCAAGCTGTTCGAATAATCATAAACGGCAATGTACGGTCGTTAAAACTACTGCGTCGCGTCATAATCAAGATTCCGAACAAAACAAGCCGAATGGAAGTGCTCCGAGGCAAAATTCGACATGGCCACTTGAAATTCAGTTGTGTTAATTCCTGCGGATTTTCGGCTGCCCTCCGGGCCATGGGCCGGCTCCCTTTCCCTTTGCCATTACTACGTGTCACGCCGCGCCCACGCAACAAACATTACCTTCCTGTTCATCTGTATGCGTGTCTACAGGCTGATTCACGTTACTCGTTGAATATTTTTCCTTCTTATTATACATCGCGTGGATAAGATTGATCAATTTATTTCGAACCGAAATATTGGACAATTTGAAAGCATAACGACGTGTAATGTAAATCTAAACCTATTTTCTAATTACAAATTATTTTAATTTCCAATGCTTCCATTTTATAATAAAATAAAATACAAATTATACTACATTTAAATTAAATAGAAATTATATACAATTGGAAGAAGAGAATTCCAAGAATGTTAATATTGCTTTAAAATTGTATTATATATTTAATTGGATCATCTGTGAATTTGCAATTACCACGATGCAATTAAAATATCAAGAACAATGGTATTGAATGTCCTTACGAAAGAAACCACAGATAACAATGATAGAACGAAACAAATAAAAAGTAAACAAATAATAAATGAAGAAAATTCTATCTGTATATGCATTTAAAGTTTTCCGAATACGTAAAAGATTCAATTGTGTTTAACATTTAGGAAAAGAACAAATCACTTGAATCGGCCTGTATGCCAGCACGATCGCCCCGCGAATCCATTAGCTGTGTTCGCTAGCTCGTTTCCCTTCGGGCGACCGATGCGATTTTGAGAAAGCGCCTAACACTCTGATTCCTATTTCAAAGTGCTCAAACGACAAGCACGCGATTAGTCGTTAAACGCCTGACGAAAATTTGAGATCAAACAACTGGAAGAACGCTTTTCGATCGATGTTCGACCGAAAAGCATAGAGGCTTTACCCGCTCTATATAAAATCGTGCTGGCCGTTATATCTCGATGACCCGCGATAAAATTTTGAATAAAAATTTCAATGATCATAAACAAGTATCATATGCTCTTTTATATCCTCTATCTTATATCCTTCACCCTAAGTATCATTTTTTCTTAAAAAAATCCAATTTTCTGTTTCTCATAGAAATTGTAAATACTGTTTTTCATTTATTCTACAGCATAAACAAATTGATAATTTGCACATAATTGACGTTATACAGATGCATTCCAATTTACCATATATTTCAACACATTACTTTGTTCACTCTTCGACTGTTTATTATAAAATTGCACTTTCTAGCTTTTCGTTAGAATAACGAAATTTGATAAACAAAATTTACAATTTCTAACGAAAATAAGGGAAAGGTGTATTTTGCATACAGTTCGAAAGAAGCTCTTAAAAGCTGTTTTGTCTTATATCAATAGAAATAGAAATGAACAAAATTTTCCACATTGCACCGCAATCTGAGCTATGTGCATGGGAATTAAAGAATTTCCAGTTTTATGCGAAATTTGTCCAGAGGAAATAAAGACGCAACCTGGAAGGAAAATTTGATCGTCGACCAACACGGGCATCGCCATTTAAGCGTCCACGTTGCTCTACGAATCGAATTAAACGTTGGTTCGATCTAATTCTCCGATTTAGCCCGCACGCACGCCCCATACTTGCTTGGATCACGGGTAACACGCGTTATCGGTGCTTATCGTCCCGTACGCATATTTATACGAAGAATTTGAAAAGGGGTGAGCGAGAGATACAGGATGAGTGGAATCTGACGAGTGAAATAATTGACGTGGCTAATATGGCGGATTAACAGCGAATATGGGTGAAATGGAATAGACGGTAATTGAAATAAACTAACCGAACCACGGTTATGATGGCGATAAAGTTTTACGGCACTGCTAAAACTTTTATCTATGCCTGTTCTCCCCCTTTCTCACTGCTTCTGAATATTTTACCAGAGAATATTCGAACAATTGGTTCGAAAATTGTTTCCATTTTATGCACCTGAGAGATCTACGTTTCTATTTGATATCAAACTTAAGTAAGCTGTATATTATAAATTTGTATGCTTTTACTTTACCAAACGATGGAATTGGGGAGCAATCGTTCATTTGACTGACGGAAACTTACCTGAAACAGAAAGAATAATATTATTGTAGGTGAAACAGAGATAAAGTAGATATCTTAAAATGTTTTAAATATAACAGAAGTTTGTTAAATTGATAAGTTTTTAAAATTACCTAGATATTTCCTTCAAATATATCGTCATAACTTTGTCGTTAAAGAATAAATAAATTTCCCATGAATATGAATAAACTCGATATTAAAGAACTATTATCAACAAAGACGATACTTTATTATTGTATAATGTAAAATACATAGAAATATGAAAATATTAAAATTCAAATATTAATGTCCATATACCTCAAAGTTACCCCAATCATCGAATCCCCATTTTCTAGGATTATTCAAATATTTTCTGCAAATATTTCACAATATCTCTATAGTCGAATAACAAATAAATATCCTTTGAACACGTAACAAATAAACTCGACACGATAAAACGATTAATTCTCTGTGACAATAACCCGCAAGCCACAAACTACGAACCAATTTTTGCTCTCTTGACACCAGGCAGAGAGCAAATTCGGAGCTGGATTATCAGCTGTCTATTGTTCGGCGAACAAACGCGGTGGTGAAGCAGAGAAGTGTTTATTACATCTGACCGAACTAATTACATTCGCCAAGTGGAAAGTAACTCAACCGTTGGCGGTGGTGTGGCCATCGTCGGAACAGGTCGAAACAAACTTGTCCGTTACATATTGATTGGCCCCGTCTAGCCTGTATGAGTTTCGAAACAAACTTATTCGAAACGCAATTCAACAGGTTTTCGTGTATCGCGTGCAAACATCGGTTTGTTCATGTTCCACAGGCCACAGGGAATTCCCCGCTGGTGTTGTTAAAGTGTAATCGGGACTAACGGACGATCGGGATCTATCAGATCGATCTGATTATGTAACTGAGCTTATTGCTTAGCCTAGTATTGTTCTATCTAATGAGATTCCACTCGACATTTTGCTTCTTGGAAACCTCGAAAGTTCGTGAAATAAGAAACTTGGAAAGATATCATAATTTTAGAAAGTAGATTAATATTTAATAAGACCAATGAATAAATATCACAGGCTGTTACCAATATGGTGAACAGTTTTTAGTATAAAAGTTCACAGTACATCAACTTTAAACTTTCTTCTATCCGCCAGTGTATTTGAATTTCTATAATGACGATTTTTTAACTTCTTTTACAAATTTTTATACATACATACATACATTACAAGAATTTTATGATACTTCCACGATAGTAAGTTTAGTACTATTTCAAATTCAGTTCTCAGAGACTCCGTACTACTTATAAAATCAATAATAACAATTTCACAATAATTAATTTAGTTTCGTAGACGCACAAATTCCTCCGAAACGCTATCGTCAAGCTCGAGTTTAGAATCAAACAAACCTAATTAAACCATAAAAGGGTTAAAAATAACGATCCAAAATCCATCTGAATCATCACTATTACACCGACTGAAACATTAATTATTGAATTGGAAGATGACTATCTCCAGTTCGAGAGAGGGACCAACGGAAAGTCGATTCGCACGACTCTGTCGGTCTGTTTGGTCGGTAGTTAACGAGTGCGGCTCGACGATGACGATACTCCGAGCAACCTGTACGCATTATACGCTGAATGAAGCGGCAATCTCACCCCTAGATCTCGAGCTACAGTAGCAGCAGCAACGAGTGAACAGTTGGCGGGCAACAGCGATTCCTTTTCAAGGCCTACACCGGGGCAAACTTATCGCGGAGCCGCTTCGCGAGCACCGGCCATTTGCGTTTCATGAGCTCCCCGGGCTCGACCGAGTCGAGTGAAACGCGGAGTAAAAAATTTATCTCGCGGAGTCGACACACAGAACCACCGAGAGAGAATTGATTATGTTACCCGCTTTCCTTGCGAGCAAGTGACTCCAGGAATTGTTATACTTCTTTCAGTCGACTTGATATCTCGAGGTTGATTGAGAATGAGCCTGATAAGGACGGCGGAAGTTTGCGAAGGTTCTCCTGGAACCAGGAAGGAACTCGACTATGGTGTGTGTTGCAGGAAATGGATCGTGTAGGATGAAGATGGGACGATGATACGGTGAATTTTTAATAATTTGGTGTTTCATGGCGCGATGTGGAAGTTGATGTGAACTCTCCGGGTCGGAGAGAGATTGGAAGAGAGTGAATTTTTAGGTTGGGATGTGTAGGTGAGTTGGTTGAATGAATTTTGATTTTAAATGGAATAGGAGGATACAAGTTGTACGAATAAATTACACTTTCGTTCCAAAACTGAACGCAAAAAATATTTTATAAAATGATATTATCAATCACGTTATAATCAATACAAGAATTATAAGAAAGCTTATAACTCTCAGTAAAATAAATATGTGATGGTTTTAATTATCGATCATCAAACGTTCATTAAATTTTATTTATTAAATAAAAATAAACCAACTAAAATACATCACAGAATATATAAAACACACATGGTTATTACGTTTAATAGTTCAAGCCCACGTAGAGCAAAATTAACGAGTTTATGCATTAGACATCACGTTTTCCAAGAAGATCCGTGTAACTTCCGAATACAGTGATTCAAGCTTAGATCAGCGAAACTACACGAACACCAGTTACGCGATCTCGCGCGATACTGTCCTTTAGGTTCTGTCATCTTGTCCATTCGTATGTAAACGCTTATCGTTTCGTACACATACATGAAACTATCGCAAAAAGAGCACGTGTGTTGTAGATTGCACGTCGCGAGAGAAGCAGTCGTAAATAAAGATGGTTGTCCAGTTGGATCGTAAGCGAATCGACCGTGACGGAAACGATGAATAGACCACAAGGGAATCAGTCGTAAACGAATCGATAGCGACAGAAAGCATTATATACCGAAGTACGAGCGACTAGTCAGACTAAGAATAATTGTTAGAAAAGTCGTCCATGAAAGGAATTGATAGATATAGGAGGCATTGTGAAATTTCTTCTGGAAATCTTTTGAAAAAGTAATTTTTACATTATGAAATTGCCCGGTACTATATCGAGGTATATTTTCTTCAGCTGAAGGTCGAGTGTTTTAAAGGAGTCTGCAGAATTTACTAACCCTTAGCTTATTCAAGAATTCTTACATTCTTCATGAAGAGTACTCGACATCTGCGTCAGTAAGACGGTAAGCATCCTTTTTGGAAGATTTTTTGAAGAGTGGATGCAGTTGGAACAATAAGAAGAGTTATCACGATTAAATTCTGCATTTTCCTTGTAATACTTTAAATGTTTCTATTTGTAATACCTTTGCAATGGTGCGATTTTTCTTTTTTAGAACTATTATCCGGATTGTGATTTTGCAACTATACAAAAGGTTATTAAGTCTTGCTGGAAGTTTAAATGCAAGTTCTTATTTTAAATGATCGTGACTGGTCCTGAAAGTTGAGAAAGAGCCAATGATTATAATTCTCCAAAGCAAAACATCGAAATTACACTTACTTTGCAAACTTCAGAGTTGCTGCGCGTTTCAATAAAAAGAAAAGAATCAATGTGAAACTCTCTAGCTATGTTGAAAGAACTCTTTGATAACAAATCTTATTGAATTCGAGGATATTGTTATTGACATTAGAGGGATTATTTTCAAATGAATTATAAAAAATAGCGAACGATCGGATTAAGAAAATAATACGACAAGTAAAAGTGCACGGTGCAATTGAAAAAGTGATACAAAGCTTTGATTGCCACTGTATTTCACAGCGAGCGATTCCTAAATGATTCACAGGTCGTCGCATCCCGAAAGTGGATTCGGGATTCATAGTCCGTAGACCTGCAAACGGCTGTCAGTGTAATCCACGGGACACAACCGCGACTAACAAGCGAAACACGAAGATGATGCACGAGTATTATCTCGTGAATGGGTCGCAATCTCGGCCCTAGATCTGTTAGTGTAGGCAGCGAGTGCGCAGTCGGCATAGCTCGCGAACCTTTTCGGGGCAGCATGACGAACGTAAGCGGATGTGATGCAAGAGATCGTCTCGTTCAACGCCCGCGGAACTCGCTTGAAAAGCTCGACGGCGCTGAAAAAGAACGCCACCCTCCTCTGTCGCGTGACAGAGCCGAGAGAGGCTCGTTTGTTCCCGACGGTTTTCTCTCTTTTCTTCGTCGGGACGCTGCTGCTCTATATTGATTCTACGCGCACCTCCCCGCCATCCTGTCATTATTTTAATAAACACGTTTGACCCAATGCTTATCAGAGCCTCGTGATTGTAGCTAGTGGATATCTTGCTGGTTTCAGGCTGAGATCGCGCTATCTTTCGTGGAAGTGATTACGACTAATTCGATTAATGATAATTTTTCGAGGTAACGAATAAGGGTGACTTTAAGGGTAGTTACTTGGGGCGAAGGCTTAAAGCTGACGTCACGACTGGTGGATTTCGATTCTGGCATTGATAAAATATGTTTCAGCAAAAAATCTGGCAGTAGTTGTCATTTAGTATTTTGATAAATTCTTGGCTAAAAAAGTATCCTGAAACGAAGAATTATGATTTCTCTTTAAAAATGTTTAGGTTCTGCGAAACGTAATGACCTCAAACCTGTGATCTCTAGCACATACATAAAAATTAAATAATTTCATCGATCTTCGTACTATATCTAAAGTATACCTTAGAAATAAAAATCCTAAAGAAAGCTGATATTTTCTTTAATCTGTCTTCTAAATCAAATAACACGCATCAGAAACAAAATTTATCCAACTACTACATACTTAGATACCAAATCTGAGCCACGTAAACTGAAACACCAAAATCTCAATTCATTCGACATCGTACGAGGTGAACGAACTATCCCCTCTTTTGTAGACTCCATAAAGCTCCCCACTTCGGTAAACAGTGGCAATTTTCCCTCGATCACGTACAATTCGACCACGATTATCGCCCTTCCCTTCGTGATACCCGCGAGACGAACGAGCGTTCTGGCGGATTAAAAAGGAGTACCAACTGGATCCATTGAAGCTCGTGCGCGAGGGAAGCGGCGCGATTTTCAAGTGCCCCGCGAAATTGCAAAGCTAACATCCAACGTTTACTTAATTTTTCCCTAATAAATCAGCCGAGCGATTACCGAAGCGTTTAGCCGTAGGGAGGCGTGTACACGACCCCTTCCAACGAGAGAAGCGCATCCATTTACAATGGTAACGAGTGCAATTTCATTCCGCTAACGTTGTGCACTCCACACGCACGCACGCACGCGTTATTCCGTGAATGGATTATAATTCTCGCCGTTTGAATCTGCACGACTGGCTTTTTCATCGACGCGATCCCACGTCCCACGGATTGCGCACAGCAAGGAAATTGGCACACGGAAGGAATGCAGGTTTTATTGATTATAGCGCATCAAACCTATTCGTTTTCATAGAATCAGAAAGATATAGAGCACATGATGTTTTGTTATCGATCAAAAGTGTTATATCTAGTATAAATCGGATTACACAGAGTATTCTAGATCTTCTGATTAAACATTTTCAGTATGTTTAATTGATAAAAAATATCGTTGCACGAATAGAATGGTACATAATGTTTTGTTATTGATCAAACGTGTTATATCTAGTACAAACCGGATTACACAGGGCGTTCTAGATTTTCCAATTAATCTTTTTCTGTATGTTTCATTGACACAGAATAACTGATCTATTATACGAAATATTATAAATATTATACGAATAACATTTTACCCGCAGATTGATCAAAGCTTAAACAATTATTGTATTAATAGCAGTTGAATCGGAGTGTTGATTAGAAATTGGGCTGTTATATTTTTTCTGAATGTGAGCTAACTCGTATTAATCATATAAGAGGCAAATTCATTTTTTCAAAGCAGATCCAGGTATCATAACGAAATCGGTTATTACGCTGAATATTTTATGGTCCAATATATTTTGGCCAATAAATGTTCAATTTGTCGATCATTTCGGTTACTTCATCTTTGTTAAAAAAACTTCCAGCACTATTTCAAGCGAAAAATACACCAGCATTTCTTAATACAATGCAACTAAGGAATCCTAGGAGATCGAACGAACGTTTTATATATTTTACATTGTAACCTTCGAAAATTAAGTTTCAATCACTCGCATTTCAGTCGAAAACAACGCGCAACGTACTAATAACACCATTGAAAGCTGAAAAATTACAATTTGTAATTTCGTATGATACTATATATATACAAGTTACGTTACAGTTCCGCGAGATTTTTTGTCAGAATGAACGAGGCTGACTCGGAATCGCGCTAAGAATCGCATAATCTAGCAGGTGTTAAATATTGATGCGCGAGCACGCGAGTGAAAGGAGAAACATAGCACGCGCGAACGCCACCGTAGAGGCCGATATCGGTCGACCAGCGAGAACCAATTACTTTGTCCCGCGTTAGACCGGCCACGGTAATTACTCCGAGTGCAATGTTCATGCATTGGATGTAAATTGGACGAGGCTAAGTTCGTTCAGCCCCGCTGGGTGATTTAGATTCCGCTCTGCGGGTGTTCCACTGGTTCTTGCTGGGTGCGGCATTTTTATTTTTTGTTCTCAGGCCTTTTTTTCCGAGGGTTCGTCACTGAAGATTGAGAGAAAGATTAGAATGTTGTAAATGCGTTCCCTAGTGATGTCTTAATCAGAGTGGCTAGTTGGAGTTGTCGAATGCACTGTATAATTGGTAGATAGACATCGAACGTTGAGTTTAATAAGCGTCAGAGTGGATAAGTGGTCTTACTTCTTTCAGTCGTTCTCGTGTACAGCTATTAAACATTAATATACGGTGAACTGTGAAAATCGTAAGTCAAGATATTAAGAATACGAAAAATAGTCATATCCTTCAATTTTTAATCATTTTATTCTCGACACGTTTTTATGATTTGAGAAATTCAATGAATCTTTTTGTAATAATAAATGCAGAACGCTGCATTTTCAAAATTAATAGTAAATTGATTTAAGCCATTTATGATTTTTACATCTTAGTTATATTACTAGATAGAGTAGCGTGTTATAGAATAGAATTGCACAATTTTTAAGGTACATACCCCTAGTAATTTCTTCAGATTACTATACTTTATCAACATTGATATCAGGTAGAAAATAGATATTCTACCAGGAGACTCGAAAAATTCATCAGATATAAAATTCTTCTAGTTCATACATGTAAGTAATCATAAGAATCCATCAAATCAAGCTTACCCGCACTAGCCAAGTCAGCATCCTCAAGATCTAACAACGAACTTATCTCAAACGAAATCCATCCAAGGTTCCAAGAAAAGCACATATCAGACCCACCCACTGAGATCAACTAAACGAGCAAGCCTTCGCAATCTTAAAAGTGACTGATAGTGAATTAACTGTTACAAGTCGATCGTGGTTTCGCTGATCGCGGAAAAGACTGGCGATATCCGCGACCCACTCGAGCCAATTATAAAGTCAACACCGGCAATTAGACGTTTTTCCCGGGCAAATCGAACGGCCGATTACGAGGGCGTCTAATGAGCTCCGGCCCCGATATATCAGGGTGTCCATTTAGCGGCGCTAACGAGTGCGGAGAGCGTCGGACGTGGCGCACACGTATACACAGTAATATACACGGCAGTTCTCCCATGAATGGGCTCGCAATCTTGCTCCAGGATCTCCTGGTGCCGTCAGTCCACAGCGGCCAAGTGAACAGTTGGCGAACCGCTCGACAGAGAGCCTGCTCCACTCGCGGCAATGCGAGCTACCGTTTCAGATTAGCATCTTTTATGCATATACATGCCGGACCTGCGGCAAGCCCGACACGAACAACCTGGCCACGGGGCAGCTTTCGTGTCTGATCCCTACGGTACCCCTTTCTACAGACACCTATGATCCCTCTACTTTCTATGCACAGACTCCTTGTTACCCTTTTTTTTTCATCTTGCTTCTTGGTTTGTCTTCGACGCTTTGGGTAAATGGTCGCGCGGTTTCTTGTTGTACGCTCATCGAGAGCTACTTTAGAGATTTGTGTGAGTGGTAAGAGGCTTTGGTTATACGAGTGGTGAATATTTTGTGGTTTTTGAAGATCAGGAGCTTCTTCCTTTCGTTTATTTTTTTTTTTTTTTTTGGTTGATTTTCATTTCTTTTTTTTGAGAGGAGGATGAATAATTTTTAGTAAACTGTGGATTTTCTAAATATGTAAAATAGTATACTTGTTATAACTTGTAATAGGTGAATCGAACCTCTAGTTAAGTTGGAAAAATGTTCATAAAGGCATACGTTGGCAGAAAGATTCACAATCTACTCATCAGAAACTTTGTGAGAAAATTGGTCGAGAATTTAGAGTGCTTCTTATTGTTTGTTTCTCTCTAAATAATATTGCAAATAAATGTAAATGAATTAGGCTGGCCAGAATTGGAATCGAGAAGCTTTCTTTTTTATTGTTATGGATGAGTTTTATTTTATTGGACAACGATAGTTGGTTATTAGGAATCTTGTTAAAAGCATTTAATATTAGAAAGGTATTTTTTAAGGATTTTTTCCTTACTGCTCTCTCTCTCTCTCTCTCTCTCTCTCTCTCTCTCTCTCTCTCTCTCTTTCGCGATAGCAACTTTTATTGTAGAGACTGTAGAGTGATGGAAATGAATTAGAACGCTCTATTTAAAAACAGAGTAAAAGGTCAAAATATTTGAAGAAATTTGTCCTGTACCAAATTTAAAAATACTGGAAAATAAAATAAATAGTACTAGTTAAAATAAATAGTACTAATAAATATAACTAGTTTCTCAAAAAATCCAAACTCACTCAAAAGGCAGAATTCAAATGCTAAACATTGCAAGATTACAAACGACTCGTGTTCAAAGATCATGTTCTATCTATGGTTTTTTCGACGTTCAAGTGTTTGCAAGTCACGCTGACATACCTGAAACGGCGACATGCGCCGCGAACGAAGCGAGTCTTCGATTTTATCTCGAGACTCACCTTCTCTGAAGTGGCCTCTTCGAATTCTAAGCCTCCAGACACGCGGCACTCGTGAACCTCCTCGACAAATGGCTGCGCTTGATCCAGGAGGGAAGCTGCGAACCGGCTACCGGGATAATTATCCAAAAACCGATGCCAGAGTGTGCTTATCGTCGTCAGGCTCGTTAATATTGCGGATTGTGCGTCGGACGTGAAGATACCGCATAACGCACCGGAAACGCTTTTCGACGAAGCTGACGTTTTGCGGATGACTACGCGCAACTGTTTGACTTAACCCGTTAGCTGACATGTTCTCCATTTCAGGGTTGCGAAAGGAGACAAACATTCATTTAGTCAATAATTATTATCGGTTAATAATCTCTTTTGTAGCCTCTTTCGTAGGCACCTTGTAAAATCTTGTTATTTTCACGCCTCTGTTTAGAAATTATATTCTATGTATTCTACTTTTCCGTATATATCGTATCTCTGGATCAGGAGTTTTTTTAGAATTTGAAAAATGTGTTTTGGAAGAGATGTATCTATGTAATGAAATTGAGAAATTGATAGAAAGCTGAGTTGATCGGTTTGACTTCCGAGAGGCTCGTATAATGGCTCTATACATGGTTGCAAAAGGAGACAAAACAAGCAACTCTGGTCTCGAACGATTACTCCTGGGGCGTTCGAGATTTGCCCGCGGCGCGGAATTTATTCGTTCTCTTCTCGAAGGAACGAGTCAGGGAATAAGAGTGGGATGAAAAAAAAAAAGAAAGGGACGGAGAGACCGTGACCGAGAGGCGCACTTCCCTCAGAGGTAATTGTGCAGAACACAAGGGAAATCTCGTCGCTGTACGTGCGAAACTGACGAGGATGGAAACGCCGGTAGCAGCTGGCGTGTTCTGGATCGCTGCTCCATTCATAGTTTTCCTACTCGATTGAGTAGCGCTCAATTCTCGCCCCAACGGCCAACGACTTTGATTCAAGTCTCGATACGATGTTCAATTTTGCCTCATTAATTCCCCGTCGGCCGGTCGATTCCCGTGACGATAAATAACAGGATCACGTGGACACACGTCAAACTCGTACTCTGTCGCGATTTTACGTGTTCTGTTGCTCGAACACCGGTTCGAGTAAAACTCGAAAGCTGATTCGCTATGTTCGGTTCGTTAGAGAGGACGTAAAATGAGAAATATGGAGATTTTGCAAGGTTGTTTTCGAAATATTGTGCGATTAGATTTTATTTGATCGTACAATAGCTAAGAGAAGTATCTGTATACCACTACATTTGTAATTTCATTTATATATTAATTAATTCGATCTGACTGTAATAGATATAAGCATTTGATAACATGCAAATAAGATGCAGAATCTAATAAAAAATCGCATCATTGAGAACTAAAGACTTGTACAGATACATTTTGTAACCACTGTATAAGTAACTTTAGCATTTGCTCTGCTTCGCAAACTAGCGCAAAAAATAGCCTCAAACTTTTCCTGAGAGCCCCTAAAGACAAACTCAAATCAGTATGTACGAAATACAGTACAAAATTCAAGCAGGTACTCACGAATATTCCATCAGTACAAAACACTATTTCTGACCTTCCAATTCGTTTATCATACGCTTCTTAATCACCCAAATACTGGTCATTCAAACCACTTCACACATATCTAGTAGAAGACTTAAACGAACTCATCCTTTAAATATGATAGAGTTCGAACAAACGGAAATAGAAGGGAAGCAAGGGGAGGTAAAATGACTGGATGGAGGGTTAAAAAAAGCAGAAAGACAGAATAAACTGATAATCTCATTCCATACAATTCCTTGCTACTTCCTTACGTTATCTACACGTTTGCCTCAACAACACAAACTGCGCTAGAATAAACCGTAAAACAACAAGACACGTACAATTTTTATTGTCCATTCAATTTTCTTCTTTTTTTTTTTTGTCTATTCAAAATCCATTTGAAGTCCAACATTTTACAACAACGAGACAATAAAGATGGTAAAAAGATCTTCATCATTGAAGCTAAAAAAAAGTTTCACCCCAAAGCATAAAACACATTAACCATGCTAAACTGTCCCACTTCCTCTAGTCTTCGTTTCAACCTCGCGTTCATGGACACGTTCCATCATCTGACAAGAATTTTGTCCTCTATCCATCCCCGTCTCCTCTAACCTACATATTTGCCCGACACTCGAGGGCTCCGGTTACCTTCCGAAGGATTTTCCTCGATTACGGCGTTTCGCTGGTCGGGCGCGCGTTCTCCACGGCACCCCCCCATTACACATTCCGTTCTAGACTAGCAGGCGTTCCATCGCGATTCATAGGGAATTAAGTAGGCCGACGCGACGTGATATACTTCCTTCTGCCGGTCGGAAGCAGGAAATTTGTTCAGTGACCAAGGCCGTGCACGAGAGAGCGTTTTAATCGTATTCACGCTATTCTCTCTGTCTCTGTCACATGCTACACAGTGAAAAGAGTACCTTGAATACCGGTTTCCCATTTCTCCCCGGCCGGCAGGCAATTTATATGCAAAATTAGCCAGCGCTGCAACACATGTTCAAGGGGCGCGCTCGCCGGTCAGTGTTGCCATAAGAGAGAGAAGAAGAAAGAGGTAGAAAGAAGAGAAGAAAAAAGATTATATTATCACGTCGTTCCCGCGGAAATTTGTATGCGGAAACGCGCTAACGCAATAACGCGTCGAGGTACCATGCTCTTCGAGAAAAATGTCGCGGTACGGTCGACTTTTCCGCCGATTATACGACTTTCCACATTTCCTACCGCGTCTGTTACCTCCACTGGCGCTCGCTGATGAAATTATTCAAAGCATTATTTTAACTCACGCGGTTCCTTTCGATTTTCTTTGCACGTAGTTTTTATATGACAGGATTGTGATGAATATATCGCAGTTAAAACGCGGTATTATACGATTAAACTTTGATAATCTGGATGTCACAGGATTAAACGTTGATATAATTTGGTTAATTCGGATGTGAAAATAATATATTAAGATATTACAAAAAAATTGCTGCAGGTGGTATAAATAGTATTTGAACAAAGTCAGGGAAATATAGAATCAGTATTTTTGTTTATGTGGTATTGGCCTAAGCGATTGATATCACAACGAGGAATTGATATTTCGCTTAATGGATATTGTATTTAGGTTTGTTTTTGCACACGGGATATTCCTTTCAATCTCTTTATTTTCTCTTGAACTTATTGTTTCGTTAACTTAAGCTTAAGTAAATCTTGTCACTCAATTAAATTTAATTAAATTACGACATTAAAAATGCTTAATATTAACACATTTATGTGTGAAAGTAATACATTTCTCACTTTAATAAAACGTTAATTGTTCATGAATTATATAAGTTTTGCATAGTAACTTGCTACTAATTTTTAAATGCTAATTTTAAAAATTGCTGCTTTCTCTGTAATTTACTTTATCACAGTAAAACTAATCTCACTAATATTTCACTAATCTAATATAATAAAACAGTATACATTAACAGTAGCTATGTTAAAACAGAATGAAAAGGGTAATTCAAACAGTGTTACATACATAAATTAGATTAAGAATATTCTAGATGGATATACATGAATGTGATTTGAAACTAGGCCAGTGATAATACGTAGAATAAGCAACGAATTAAGTAGAATAATTGTTGGTACATGTACTCTTAGTATGCAGTATGTATATGTACAATGCTAATAGGAAATAAAATAGATCGAGCTTATTTCTCACGCGATCGTGCATGCTTATTGAGCTTCGGAATATTTGTCTTGTTAAATTGCAAGAAACCTCCAGAAAATATTCATATACTTAAAATTTGTCAATTATATTAAGATATTATAAGGTTTTCAATACTAAAGGTTGAAATTCGAATTTCTCGAAACATGTAGGATAATTGCATCTTTATTAAAATATATAATTCCTGGAAGTTTATGATTGTTTTCTGTTCAGTAATTAAAAGGCGAACATACTTCAATAATACGCTAGGCTAATTGGAATGCAACGTTATAAATATTGAAATGTTGCAATTTTTCGCATTCGTTTTTCCTCAATATTACTCAGCCCAGATAGTTTCGACGAAAGTTACAGAAAAAGAAGCGGAAATTTGTTTACGTCAAACTCAACAGAAAGTTTCATTAAAATGTAAAGAATAGTATTTACGTGTATCTATGAAAATACTAGATAGAATTTTATAACTGGTTATTAACAAATAAAAATACCTAACGATACAACAACACGATTGAAGACTGACATTATAAACGTTGGAGATATTTTCATATTCGTCGCGATCACTGAACCAGACGCGACGGTTCCAACAAAGAGGCTAATTATCCGTTTAATCCGAAATCAATGCTTATCTAATTAATAGGCACATCAAAGCGCTCTGGCAGAATCATTCGGCCATGGAATGCGACTGATTTATCTGATCGTGTTACAATTGCCAGTGACAAATTTTTCGCGTGCCAGACCCTATCTACGCATCGTTTCGTATCGCATTGTTTCGATGATCGTTCGTTTCGAAATAAATAATACGAATTTAAACTATTTGTCTAAAAAAATTTGAATTGTTTAAAACATTATAATACCAATGAAATATATGATAATATATATTAATACAAATATTTATAATAATAATAATACGTAACATACAATATAATACGAACAGTATTAATATGAATAGCATGTACAAAGGATTAATACAACGTAAATTGTGATATTTATTTCGAAATGCAACTTCATACCTTTGAAGCGTTAAAACGATATTAGGATACCAATTATCACTCTGATCGGTTTCATACATTGAAAGGTAAAGAAAGGAATTACATCGTAAATATTATTTCTTAAAATTTGTCTGACAATTTGGGTTTATCTATTTCATTTACTCTCAACATATAGCATTATGGAAATCGTAAGTTACTCGTCCTTTGGGAGGTTAAACACTAAAATTTTTCCAATCATTCCAAGCACCATAACGCACCATGTAATAACGTATAATGGTCTGAAATATTTATCCTGTAAATTTTTGCAAAGCGGAAAAATTTTCCAAATATCGATTTCTCCAATCGTCTACAATTACAAGAACACAGTAATATACTATAGCTCAGAAAGTAATCAGCTCTCACATAACAAGCTTCCAGTTGCTCGTCATATTTACGATCAATTGTCTTCGTTCCTGTTCAAATTATTACAGACGTCCGATGAACGAGAGCTTTAAACCGTACCGGTTTGCTTTCAGGCTCGCCAGCCTGAAAATCGAGCTGGATCTCGACATTTTACGCTTTTTGCACCCGTCTAGTATGCTAATCACAGTGTCGTATAGTATCGTTAATGCTCGACCGGAGCGGAAACGTTAACGGAGCTTCGATCGGTGCCGGGACCATGAATCATAAGCTGCGGAAAAGATAAATAAAATCGTACAAAGCCAGCGTTGCGTGTAACTTCATTATGCGGGACAAGCTTCTACGAGTCGACTGTTCATATATCATTTCGATCGGTCGATGTGAGTCTGAAAACCCATGAGCTTTTTTAAGCACCGCGTACCTGTTCGGTATCGAGAGTTATTTATGAGCCAGCGTGACTACTGAGATGAAAGCTCGATATTTTGGGACCATGGTACAGGTACATGGTACACGTCAAGTGCCTTCGAAAGCTTTATCGTGTGCTTTCTACTTTTTCGTATTTCTTCGTAGATTTTTTGTTCTTCGAAAGCACGAGCTTTCAATTTCGTTTGTTAATTCGGTGAAAGATTAAGTGAAGTTTGATTTATTGCTAAAAAGCTTGAAATAAGTTTCAGGGAATTTCACTATCCTACCTTCTTAAAAATTTGTTTAATTTATAGTTTCCAAACATTTGATTTGGTAAAAAATAATGATGGATTTATTATTAAGGAATTTACAATAAATTTGCTTAAATTTGCGAGATCATAAACTTTCATGGATAAATCTTTTATCGTAGATCGTGTGAAATATTTCTCTTGGATTTTTCAGAAAAGAACTTTTATCCTTTATTGAAGAATTGTTGGTTCATTATTAAATATAATCTTCATTGTTTTATTTAACAATTCACGTTATTACGTCATTGATATTATTTGTTTTAGTCTTAGCTAGCAAACCTAGTCTCAAATATTAATGAACAAATTTGTTTATAGAAAATTATCATTAACTTATTAATTATTATGTTACTTAGATTAAAACTTATAGAATATTTTTATCGAAAAATTAATATTATTATACACCGTATGTAAAAATAGTTAATTTCTTTTTCGCTAAATTTCTGTAACTTTTACAAAGGCAGTTTAACTTTTTCACCATTCGGAGATTCCAAAAATGCGACGGAAATTCCTAATTTTCGAGATTCGATTTCGATCGTCGATACGAAACAGAAGCCAATAAATCGCCGCCGGAAAGAAATCGCCTTTGCCGTGAACGTAGTTGTCACGCGAAACGTTACAATTTCTCCAACAGCTTCAAAATTCGATATCTCATGAAACTCCTATCCTCCATTCGAACGTAATTTTTACCCGGAACAATAACTTCCTGACCTAATATTCTATCGGTGAAGCTTTGCAAGGAATCGGCACTTCAAATCTATATCGATACGATGAAATCTATCGAATGCTCCAAAAAAAAGGAAATCAAAGCTGTTGAAATTTGTTGAGACACCTCCGATGAGAAAACTTTAGATCTTTAAAAGAGATGGTCCAGTGTTACAAGAAATCAAACAAAACTAGTTCTTTCAATTTTCAACATTTAAAAAACACACAATATACTATATATGGACATTATCACGCGTATAGTACAATATATATGAATATTTAACAGACAAATAACTTATACTTAAATTTATGACCGTTTCCTATCGGATTATCTTTTTACAATATGCTGATCAAGTACAAAATATTGAACAATTCGTGTTTCAAATTTTAGTGCATCGCATATACTGTTACAAAGTTATATTTTCGAAACAAAGCAATATGGAAAGTTTGCTTTCATATAATGTATATATAATATCGTATGTATATTGTATATGCAACATTAAATTCTCATAAAATTCACTTTTTAATTTAACCAACGTTTTAACACTATCAGTAAAAAAATAATTGTTACGTCCTGTATTATGTCCTTTTAAGAACTAAAAGAAATAGATTTGCTTTTCTTTGAAAAGGTCTTAATATTTATAATATTTACATTTACGAGTATGCTAACGATACAATTATTCACCAAACAACAATTGTATAACAGAACAAAAATTACCATTATATCCAAAAGAGCTAATCCAAGCTATTGCGGATAATTTGCTTTGAGCAGAGCACGTTTATTCGCTAATTTAATCCAGAATGAATAAATGAGTTTAATCGGAAGCTGCGTCGAACGGTAGAAAACTAGAATAATTTGTCTCTCGGTCGTCAGTAAGAGAAATCGAGCGGAAAACGATCCCGATCAGGTTCGTTTCTTCAACGACAATCTTCGTTCGAGTGGCGGCATTGGAGAAATCGTTTGCACGTGGCGCGCCGTCGAATCGACTAGTCGACCCTGATTAATTACAAACGTCGAACGATTTACAGTTCCATTATCGCCGCTAACCGAACACTAAATGGAAACAGCGGCGCGTTGACCAACAATTGTTCTACTATTAATCGCCATGCCACATCGATGTCTATAGCTATTCTGGAAAATCGATATACACACATGCAACATTTAGTTTGTTCATACTGTATCATAACACATCTATATCGTATTTGCGTGTAGTATATATGTATGTCGGATTTCGTTATGTTTCGTTATGTTCGTTCGACATGTATATATTGAATTTCAGGGCGTCGCTCTTTATCGAATCGTTTTCTCAAATGAATTAAGCCAATTGATTGACAGGTATATTCGGTAAATAAAATATTCTGTTCTCATGCAACTATAGAAACAACGATTGAAATTGACGTATCGGTGAAATTAATGAAACACAAGAAAGGATTGGAATTGGAATTTTTATTCAAAAACGATCTCTGCTGACCACTGATTTAGATATCATGAAAAAGAATCCATAAGTGAGGTCTAATTTGAGCGGAAAGTTTGAAGCTTCGTGACCTATTTTCTAGTGATATCTTTGATGGTGTTTCGATTAAATTTGAAGCACTCTGGGAATAGTGGAAAGTGGCAGAGTGCTTCAGTAATGGTGCATTAGGAAATTATTTAGAAATGGAATTACATGATAAGCAATTGTTTCAATGTGTGTGAGAATTATCTAAACTTCAAATAGAAATTTGCTAAAATTACTTAATTTCCTAAAGAAAATTTTCCAAATAGTCCGTTCTACAAGAAAATTCTCTAAAAATTGTAAAGTTTAAAAAAGGAAAGATTACAAAAGTTTTCTAACAATAATTTCCAACCTACATAAAATACAAACAATCTCTGTTCTGTTTGAGACAAATTAGATAAAAAATCAATTATCCTCCATGTTAAATTACTTACATTAGTTACATTTACTGTGCACTTAAAAAATTACCAATAAAAGGAAATGTTTTTGTCGATCTTCGATCATAAATCCTTTTAATAACTTTTAATGACTTCTAATTTCTTCTCGACTTTCAATGATAATTAACCTTCAGTGACAAGATACTCAATTTGTTCGAAGTTCTGTACAGAAAATTATCAAGGGAATTCCTTAGAATTAGAATGTACATGCGAGTTTCTCAAACTCAAGGCAATTGCCTCTTTGCATCTTTGATTGGATTTCAGATTAAATTTAGATCGCGATCGAGGCATCGGTTACGACGATGATCGTTATCTAGCAAACGATAACCACTTCGAATTAAATTGGCGTCGCGATTGCGACTAGTTCGAGTTTAGCTTATGTCTAGATCGCAGCTAACTTTTGCATAGATCGGCTCTCGATTATGTTTCTATCGTAATTAGACTAGATTTGAATAAAACTGGTATAAATCCAAGAACTGGTTATCTTTATTAGTCTCGTGTCCACTCTAAATTGTGGTTACATTAGACACGATTCTGAAAGGAGGCCTGAGTTAGGTCTTAACTAGGTCCAATTTTACATATTTCCCTAACTAATGGCCGGATCACATTTCTTCTGACTCCTATTAAATTTTATCGATACGTGACCACGAGTTTTAATCAGATCGAAGCTAAATCTAAATTCACTCATGACACGAAGTGTACACGCCTGAGCTATGATTAATGCTAAGTCCAGTTGAAAGGTTAATAACGAATCGAATCTAAATCAAAGTTTACCTCTAGATAAATCTAGATTAAATATAATTTAAGTCCATTCGTTATGAATTATCTAAACTAGGAAATCTTTCTCTCTCCCTCTCTCTCTCTTTCTCTGTCAGCGATATTATTATTAATTATTACTTCGATCTCGATATCGTTATACGTGGCCATTTATTTTATCAGAAATTCCAACAAGAAATAAGAGCAACGTTGCTTGGATTTCATAAAACGTATTTCGATCGGTCGACCGTGTATTTCTTTACAACAGTTTGGACGATGCTTGTTACAAGAACGTTTTGCCAACTGCCTCACGTATGACGGCATTCGAAATTCATGTTGCGAGCTTTACACAATTTTTCGGATTACCAACGAACCGCAACTTCCTGAGTTAACGGCTCCAGTTCGCCGATTTTTCGTTCCCAACTGGGTCATTGCCACACACCGTGCCTCTCTTCCGACTTTCTAAACTAGAATACGCCCGCGATCGAACATCCAGGCATGTTTTTTCGTATATATCGCACGTACGTCGACTGAATAAGACTTTGAAGTCTGTTTGTTATGTATTCTGCAATTTAATATTAAAGGAAGCAAAGGGGAATGGAAAAATGACTAGAGGGCAACAAGCTTTTTCATTTCATCAAGGATATTATTTTGGGAATTTTTTATATTTATTTCATTCATTCCTTCAATTTTTTAAAGCAATTTCTCGAATATGTCTAGCAATTGAATATAGAAAAGAAGAAATAAAGAAATAGAAATATGGAACAATGATTCTGATCCTTTCTGAATTTTGCACGCTTATTTTAGCGATCCCTTGATTTATTAAAACGATTTGCAAAGTTCTGTTCTTTCATTTCCATTCCATAATTTCATCCATGCTTTGAAATTTCCACTTCTTCTAATAGCGATTTCACCTTTCGACAGGATTAGAAATTGCGATATACAATGGACTTAGGAGAATTAAGTTTTATCAAAATTTTAAATTTGATGCAAATTCGTTGATCTACGCGTTCTATCACTATGAATGCAATGGTCACGCGATACATAAGCTAACTGAACAATGTTCTACCGTTGATTGGAATAGTCTTTTCACATATGCACAGTAAGGTTTCTTTTAAATTATTACTGAGCTGTTATCAAGATTGAGCGATCCATTTTCGAGATACTCAAAATGCCTGACTACTATCTAGATAGACATTATATATCGCCATATTGTAATTTTCTGTAGATGTATTTTATTGCAAAGTAAGGCATATTTTATATTTCATTGTAGAAGCGTAGGTTATTTTATGAAATTTTCAAAGATTAATTTTGAGAAATATTCGTACGTACGTAATATAATACAGAATTATAGGCTATTGTTGCAAATAGATATTCAAAATGGTAGACTATTGTCTGCACTGACTTCTATAGATATATCACCATAGTAGATGTAATTTCTCATGTATTTTATTGTTATAGTCTGAATTCTTCTATCTCATCTAAAATTTTCAGATATTAACTTGGTAAAATATAATATAAAACAATAATGTGGAGCACCGTATGGTGTTTTAAAACAATGAAATACATTGACCTACTAACTCGAATATTTATGTAAAAGCGATAGGTGAATATTGAATATTTAATTACTAATTACTCTTATAAATTACCAAACCAAAAAAGTATAATGCATAAATTATCGAAAGTGCACCAGATGCATCGTAACGTTAATACGGAAAAAGAAATGCATTTTGTTGTTTCTAACCTTCCATTACTCTTTATCTGCTTGTGATAATTAATTTTTATCTGGTTATTCCCTGTCGAAACTCTAACTTATTAGCTTCGAGATATTCGAAGCATATACATTTCAAACTGAGTCTCGACTTTTCGAAGAAATTTTTAATTAAAAGACACGGCAAACAAGCTTTAATTAGAAGTTATATTTTTAATTAAAGTCTGTCGTGTAAATAAACTGCTCAATTACTTCGTCTTTTCAGAGTAATTGAGTCGACGTTAAATTCCATTCAAAATACCTATTGTTAATTAGATAAAAGCATTAGTATATCATTCAGTATAATTCGCTAGAATATTCATAGTTATAAATAGCAGATATAGTTAATATGTACAATTAGAAATAGAGAAACAGAAATTCCATGAAGTAAATTAACTAGTTACTCTACGCTTAGAAATGTTCAAACGCCATTCTGTTCTTGGAATATGAATGTGAATTTAAACGCAGACGTGATAACGTGAAATAAGTTCTATAGATTTTCAAAAATAGTTGAAGTACATAAAGCATTATAAAATTCAAATTAACTGTTAGTTGCACTGAAAAGTTATGAATAAAATGTCGATTTTCTGGGGAATATCGGGGATGAAACAACTCTCTGTTTAAGTTCTTTAGTTATTACCACAAAAACACAAATTTACTTAAACATTCGTAATCCACTTATTACCGCTTGCCTTTCGTCCTTCAAATACGTATCCCGAATTATTGAATTTCCATAATTTTGTTAACCCCTGACACGGAAACTGCCATCGAAACTACCCAGTTATCGGTACGACGTCAGTATTAAGTACGATAATTGTTACAAACACCTGAATCCACAAAGTCAATCCAAAAATTCCGATCGCAACTCGATCGTAAGTCCATCGTGTTCAGGCGACTCAAGTAGCACTCGAGACGTTCTCGAGGCGTGACTGGTCGGTCTCGAAGCGTGCAACAGGAGCCAGAAGAGGCACGATGCAACGATCGGCCCGAGGGGACGTGTGTGACGTGCACCACTCGACCGTACAGAAGCCGATCGGCCTGTTATTACGCGATCGCGTTCCTTATTTAAAAGCGCTCCCGCAGCCCCCACGGCGACCGATCTTAATTCATCCAGCGCGATAAGCAAGGCCTTCCAGCCAGATTAACGATTGCGATTCCTCCATTGACGCCGGTACTGGCGCGCCGCAGGAAGACCGACCGACCGATCCCCGCCTTGATCTGCATAATCCGCCGATTTTTGCCGTTTCCGTGAAAACCGGCGATGAACGGGGCGACGAGCTCGGGTCGGTCTCAGTCGATTCTTCTACTAGATTCCCTCATTTGCATAAGGTTATTCAACTACCTTTCAACGAAGAAAGCTCTGCGGAGATTGGATCATTCCTGCTCGAGTCTTCATTCCAATCTCTGCGAGTTACACTAGTCTCTGACAATATGCCACGCTCTTTCGAAAAGAATGGGAATCGTTGCGACGGATAGAGTGATGATTCAGAAAGTTGAATATTTCTCAGAGGTTTTTTCCTCTGTGTATTTGTATTTAGGGGATAGTGGTCGTTGTTGGTTAAATGAGAAAGTGGAGTCTGCGAGAAATGGTGATGATAGGTGAGAAAGGTTTGAGATGCTGCAGGTTAGATTGGCTGGGTAGAGATCGTGTGTTTTTTATTTTGGTGTTGTAGGATTGGAGAGACAGGCTGATGAGGTTGTAATGTAGAGTTGAATATATATATATATATAAAGTGAGAGAGAGAGAGAGAGAGAGAGAGAGAGAAAGAGAAAGAGAGAGAGAGAGAGAGAGAGAAAGAGAAAGAGAGAGAGAGAGAGAGAATGGATAATTTAAGGCGTCATATATATGTACATACATTTTGGATCACAATTTTGTATCAGGTTATGCCTGTTGAAGAAGAAGATTTGAAGAGGAAGGGTAGATTTATAAATCACGGTGTAGAATATGGTTTATTTTTATGAAATGTGTGCAGAAGATTACTTTTTATTATATTTTGATTTTCCTATCTATCTATGTGTGTGTTCTATAAGTATTCATATTCGCATAGTATACCGCGTATACCATATATTTTCGATTATGACACGATCATATTTTTGTGTTTATAACATTATTTTTGCATTGTCACTAGAATAGAAGCCATTAACAATACCATTATAAACGATTTTGTTCAAAAAGTATACACGTTTATTCCAATAAACCCTAAACACACAAGTAACATCTATTAAAACCATAAAAAATTTAAACAATCACTGTTGCAAACCTAATGAAGATTTCTAAATCCTGTTGAAATCGTCAGAAAGAGTGAACCTTCCCCTGCAAGATGCTTTTTATTTCATTTCGATTCGAGTCTCTGTTGCTGAGATATCATCGTTTGAAGAGAACCGAATTTTTTGGTAATTCTCTATTGCTGTCTCTTTCGCACGCACGGATCTCTCGTTCGCACCGCGTCACTGACCAATTACAGCCTGCTTAATAGTGCGCTGGTCAGTGACAGACAGCGTCTGCGTTTTTTTACTATTGCTACTACTAAGCGTACGCGTTTCTTGGAAAAAATGTAGGTCAGACACTGCGGGCTGCCATTCACAATTCTATAGATTTAGATACGTCTATTGCATGTAGTTTATAACGTTATATCTCGAGAACCAATTGAGATATCGATTTAAATCAAAATGCATTATCAAGGGCACACTTTTGACTATCTTCTGAGTAGAAAATATTTAGAAATTTCGTGACTGCGTTATGTACATTGTTTATAAAATATTAATGTATCATTTAGTGAAATTGTCAGCGCTATGATATTTTTTTATTAAACCTAGAAGAAAAATTTCCTCATTGAGAGTTACATGGTCTTACGTTCGTTTTTATATAAAGTTCCGACGCTATAAATTTACTATTATGTTTCTCGAGGTATCTCAGGGTATCCTCACTAATTATAGAAAATTTAAATATGCAAATTACATCTTTCAGGATAACGGTACACGTAAGAACATGCTTCGATATCTAACAAGGAACTCTTGTTCTCAATGGTGGGTATAGTTTATGCTATCTTAAATTTTACAACCGATCAATATCCATGGAAATTATACGAAAAACATTGCTGTCGTATTTATTCGCTTTTCGTATAAACGATCTCTAACTACTATCTTCTTCCTTAAAACCACTAGAACCATGCCATAATCATTTTTCAATAATTATCAAAATTTCCCTCATTCTTATCAAACATCATCGCTCTCTAAGCAACCAGCCATGCAACCCCTGAAGAACGACTTGAGAAAGCAGCCAAAAGAGAACCATCCATCTTTCGCCAATGAACAGAGAATATCGCTTGTACCGTGAAGGAATTTACGCGTGCTTATTACAGGGTTCGCCCTGTCCCCTTGCATACTCGAAAATCATCCATGAATTATGCGAATTGCCAAACGAAAAACGACGAACACTCAGAATGTCTCGACGTGTTGCAACTACGTAATAATGTTACACGTAATTGATGACCGGGCCACGATTGCCCTTTGATCGAGCGGCCACAGAATTATTGTAATTATGTTTACCTGGGATTTCGCATGAATCTATTACAGCCACTGTTCTGTTACGTACGTCAAAGGCATTCCGTAATCCAAGCAGGGATCCCACCGTACCACTGGAATCCACTGGGAGAACGTTGCCTCACGGTGCACCATGGAATTGCATCTTACGATGCGTTATTGCTTATCTGTCAGAATTTCTGATTCCGATCCTGAAACCGTGTGATGTTTCATGGATAGGTTTGTACCTACTCGCGTTTGTTCGACGTTGTGCGTTGCTAGCTATAGCACGCACCTGCGGGCTTAATTTCGTGGTACGAGCGAAGCCAGAGAGCTTCTGTGGCTCGAAACAAGACGGAGATCAAGGATAATGAAATTGCTTTAGTAGCTTTATTTCCAGATAATTGATCTCGGAAACTTGTCAAGTTTACTTTTATTTGTCTAATGCTAGATTGTGGACAATTTGCAGAAGATTATTTTACATGCGAAAGCGTAGAGTAAAATTTGTTCGCTTGAAGTGCCATTTTTGACACGATTGAGTTTGATATCTTTAATTGAGCCTCTCAAAAGCCAAATCGATTAACTTCACTCTTTGTAAAGTAACCAATTTCACATTATCCAGATACGTAATGTGTATTCAACGTCTGAAAAAAGAAATTGTATTTTCGTAAATTTACTTATCACATGGAGATGGCATAAATAATCCGCAGGAAATTTTCAAATATGATATTTGTAATTGTCATTATTTTGAGTAATAAAGTCTCCTCGATTTTGCCATGAATTTAGGTCTATGGTGCATAGAGAATATTATGGTACACGAAGATGAAATGAAAACCGAAGTAAGGGTGGTTTCAATGGTAGGGAAAGAGGAATAAACGGAATTATTTGGGGGATTAAGAAGGTAATAAGGGTGTAGGATGTTTGACAGTTGGTCGATCTCGGTCTTGTCAATGTCGAGTTCGATGTTAGGGGACTGGAGACGTATATTAAGAAAGTGTCACGACAGTGCATGCTTGGATGGTTTAGGGGTTGCTTTATTGGACGTTTACTTTTGTGTGATTTTGAAGACATCGTGATATTTTGTGATTGCTGTGGGGGACTTTGATTAGAAATTGGTAACAAGTAATATGTAACTTTAGAACGACGAATTGTAAATATCTAGGTGCAAGTTTTGCATTTCTTAAGTTTTAAATCCGACATTTTAAATATAAACCTTAAATCAAAGTCGTAAAATAGTATATCATATTTACATTGATATTACATGACATTAGTAATTTTACTTTACTTTCATTAATAAAATTTACATATACAATAGCGGAGAACAGAAAGTTTATAAAATAAAAAGTACAAAAAGATAGCATAATTTTACAAGATGGATTTATATTTAATAAGAGTAACGAATAACTATAATAAATAACAGTTACCAACGTGGTAAAACATTTTTACTTACAAAAGTTATTAAAATTCATAGAGCGTCAATTTTAAGCTTTCTTTTATCCGTCACTGTATCGCATATACTATAGTATTCTCTGTATACCGATGATATAATATTTCTAGCCACGTATATCAACACGTTTCTGCCCACGCACTTCAAAATTTTCACACGCTACCACCAACCACACAAAGCCTCGGCAGATCTCCATTCGGCTAAATTCATCGAGCAATCGTGCATTCGACTAGTTTATTTTACGACTGGTCGAGTGGAGGTCTCATAATAATACTTCTCCTTGTTCATCAGAGTCCTCTTCAAGCGTCGCCGTAGCCGAAGAAACGACTCATTCCGATCGTTAATCCGGCTATCAACAAGCTTCGGTGCTGAGGTCAAAGGCCTGCACATCGAAAATAACATTATAATTCTCGATCACAGAGTGAAATTTTATTCCCTGTCAGCCGTGACACGTGCGATGGCTGATAGAATTTTGCGTGGCCTGGAATCGACGCTCATCAGAGCAGACAAGCAAGACCACGGGTTTCCCGATTTTCGAGGCGTTGATTCGCGCGTCATCGCGCGTCTCGTCACGCGGACACGCGGCTCGATAATGCACTTATCCGCGGCTGCATGGGGAACACCGTCAGGCTGGCAACAAACGTGATGAATGCCGGCTTGATTGGAGCCTGGAAACACACGACGATACGTCGAAACGCGCGTGCCACGAGCGATTCGATTACCGAACAGCTCCACATATCCACGATGGCTGCCATCTGAGAGAAACGGCACGCGCTGCTCTCGTCTGGCTTCGGAGTAGTCGGCGCCTGATGTACCAGCTTGTCGTTCTTCACCGTTGATTCATGTAAGATTTTAGCGAGCAAGATGAGCGCCCTGATATTTCGATCACGTAGGATCGAGCTTGACGATGAATTGTTTGCGGGATTCGTGTCGCGATGACTGATGACTGAGCAGAGTTTCTTAGGAGTAGGAGGTATCTGGAAATGGGCGTTAGAGAGTTTTTAAGAAGCGAGGAACGTGATTTGGAATTTGACGGTTTGCCAGAGAAAAGATTCCGAAATTTGGCATTTGAGATTTGACTTTTGTAACTTGGAATCTGCGAACTGACATTTAGAATTGGAGAGTTTTCACCCTTTAATGTAGAATTCAGAGTTTGATGTTTGAAATTCGAGCTGTAGCTCCATCAGTGGTACGCGTTCAAATTTTGAATTGGAATTAAATGTACGTTTAAAATTGAATAACATAGAACCTGATACGTAGAAAATTGGTGCCGACACAAATATCACATTAAATTTAATCATAATATTCAGTAGAGAATTAAATTGTTTCGGAAAAAATGAAGTAAAAGTATATCACAGTAACCTAATTAAGTATTCCCTTGCACTCCTGTAACAGATTTACAATAAAACATCTAGAAACTAAAAATAGTGGAAAGCATTCACTTTGTATCAAATACCAACGAGTGTCTTAATATTTATTCTCTACGTTACAATTCTTTTAGCAAAGTCCTTCCATTCCAAAGAAATGAAATCATCCATTCACCAATCTCCACGCTGCTCCATCTCGTAATAGCCATCTTCACCTTTCGCTGTAGCATGATACTATCAATGAATAAACAATTTACAACAATTTAAAACTAATTTGCATACTTTGAACTCTTAACCAACATTCTCTAGAAAGAATCTCGCAAGAGTTTCCAATCAAAGCAATTCCTTCCAGAACTGTGTCATTCCGTTACCTCATTGGCGTTACGATAAAATTCCTTCGTTACTCGGTAAAATTCCAGCAGTTGGTGAAGAGAATGCACGGAGAGAAGCCAGTCCTAACGTCGAGCTATAAATCTCTTCGTACACCATCGTTTCGTCACGTAACCAGAGACAACGGCCCGTTTCCACGATACCGAAAAAAGGAGAAAAACAACGAACGATCCATGTCACGGCATCATAGCGAAGCAGGTAACGTCCTATCCAGCCCACGGCCACCCTTTCTCAACAGGGGTTGGTCGAAGAGTATCGGTACGATGGCATCGATATCATTGAAACCGAATACTCTTGTACGTGGACGTGTTTAGAGACGTGACGATCTTTAGAAAGCCGACCAACACCGATACCCTTGCTGCAGGGATGTATTTCGCTTTATCAACGCTCGTTGATATCAAAAGAGGGGGAAAAAAGGGAGGAAAAGGGATAAGCTGAGCACGGTGTCGGATGGTCTACTTGTAATTCGATGCGGACTGTCACAGAGATTTTGTTATTTTGTTATTAAACAAGTTTTTCCTCGAGACCAGATAGTTTATTTCGTGGTATATTTTTAATGGGAAATGTAATGATTCGTGTTGGAGGATGACGACGTTTAATATTTCGTGTAATCAGAGTATTACGAGAATGAGAATAACATTAAACTCTTTATTTGGCTATTTTTGTGAAGTATTCCATAATGATGGAAATTTGAACACATGATAATATTTGTTGATATTCGATATTTTGTAAAATTAGACTTTTATGTGAATAGACATACTAGTAAATATTTTATGGATATTGGTAATTGAAATTTGAACACGTGAAAATGTCACGGTATTGAACATTCGATATTTTACGAAATTAGATTCCATGGAAATGAAAATCGTTAAATACTTTATGCAAATTCGTGATTGAATTAAAATTGTATTTAAATATGTGAGTATTGTCTGTCAATATCAAAATTCAATCTTTTTCGGAACAGAAAACGATATTGGCAAATATTTTATGGAAGTTACTGACTAAAAATTCTACAGATGACAATATTTATCTATCATTAATACTCTGTCAAGTACTTAATTTACATCGAACACGATATAACAATCCACAATCTCAAAATTTATTCTAAGAAACTTGTTATAAATAAACATCCCCCTTCAAACAACAATTTCCTAGAACAATCGCCAACAGTAAATCCTATTTCATCGCTTAACGTCTCAGTATTTTCCAAATAAAAGCAACCATTCACTCGTTTCTCTTTCTAAAATACAATTCTCTTATCCGTTACATCCTATCTTCTTCAATGGAGACCCGAATCCTCTAAACAAGTCTAAAGCATCCAACACCCACGTTTCCTTTCCCATTTAAACAACAAGAACCGTGAAATCACTAAAGCAGAAAAAATCATCAACCGGTATTCCAGTTGAGAGAACGGTTGCTGCCAAATGGAATTGTTCTGCCGTGTCGATCATGGACTGTACTCTTGGACAAAGAAATTGGCAAGTTTTCAGATCGTCTCGCAAAGGCGTCGCGACACGTCACTCTCTTTTCTTCGTAAAATCTAACTGGGGGTAGTCAAAGGGAGCAGCAATGAGAAAATTTGGTAATGGAAGCGTCAAACATACAGTAGAGGACAAAAATAAGTAGACAGGTAATAGAAATAAGTATCGATGAAATTTTATTAAATATGGCTTATATATAAAAAAAAGAAGAAGTTAATTTCAATTACTTGGTACGTAATTTATATATTATAAAAATATATATAAATAAAAATATATATAAATAAAAATATATATAAATAAAATTATAGTAAATAAAATTCTAGTGTATAACACTGGCATTAGTTTGATTAAGCATCATTGATACGTATTTTTCACTTGTTTTTATCTCTGATTGTATATTCCCGTTCATGACTGGACACTTGCTTATTTTGGGCGAAGTGATGTCGTGTAAAAAATATGTTGTTTTAAAAACATTATATATTTTTTTGTAAGAAATATAAAATTGTATTATATTATATTACATTATGTTATACTATATTTATATTTTGTATTTTCTAAGAAATACAATGTATTCTATATCCTGACAATCATTTTGATCAAAGTAGATGAGTGTGTAGTGACTTATGAACAGGAATGCAATTCGCGAGCTTATTTTGTGACACGGTTGGCCGTGGAGTAGTGCGAGAACGGGCCAATAAGATCGCTTTTCCTCGTTTTTACCAGCTGGATTCGTGTGTGGAAAACGGCGTTCCATCACGGGGCCAATCCACTTCCGTTCGCCTCGTCGTCTGACAAACTGGTTGTTCGTGAACTTGCATTCGAAACGCTGGACGAGCACGGATCACTTACCGCAGAATCGATTTCTTTCGGTATGGCGAGGTTCCTTGTCTACGGGGATTGAAGGGAATTCGAGTCGATGCCAGTGGAGAAGTGGAGAGGATTAGAGGAGACCGACTACGGAGAAAGAGTTGGTTTAAAAGAGAAGGGAGGGGGCTGTTAAGAGAAACGACGGTGAAGTCGACGAAGGAAATATGATGATGATGAAGAGAAAAATAAAAAAGTATCGAGGAGATATATGATATCGGGTAGAAAATGTGTGGAGATCTATCCTTTTAGAATTTTTATATTTCTACCTGGAATCGTGCATTCCATGCTGTGGTAGATTAAACTTCGTCTGTCCCTTTTCTTCTTGCATTCTCTGTTTAATTTATCGCGTGGTCCCAATCAATCGATCAATCGTGTAATCTGGGACTTTTTACTTCTATTTTCTTACTGTATATTATATTGTCTAGACGATTGAATAAAAAGAATCAAGCGGTTGAACCATTCTAAAGAAGGAATTAAATAATACATTTGACTAGAACACGTAACATTTAGATCAGTAATACGCTTCTAAATGATACTATCTAAAGTTGTTGTTTTACAAAATTATACTCTACATTGTGCTATAAAATCAGAATAATTTAAATTAGCTAGTTGAAACTAATATCTCTCCAAGTAATATAATTTAAATAGTCATTCAAACACAGTACACTGCTTTAAAAACTGTATTATATTTGACAACTGCGATCATTATACCTACGAATCAGTAGTTATAATATTATACATACGTACCAGATATTTATCTGCAAATATACATATAAGCAAATAAATCAAATCAGTCAACGGTAACTATAAAAGCACCAAACTGCAATCTTTATCTACGACGAACTTCCATTAAACTAATCCAAAATTTTCAAATTTTCCAAAAAACAAAAGATTCATCAAAAATTCAACCACGCCATCTAAAAGCATACCAACAAAAAGAATAGGGAAAAACGATGAACGAAGCAAAGTTCCCCCCTTATCTACGCTCGCACTTCGTCCCAAACGATATAAATCAATGGACCGTCATCCCTCGGCTGCATTAGCAAATCTAAAGCAGGAGATCGCTGGAACACGGTATACGTATGTACGCGCGTAGATATACGGTACACACGCGACAGGCAGAAGCATTCTATGGGGCGGGGCGGACCTTTAAGCAGGTCGTTTTTTAGCCGCGTTAAAATGCACCCTCTAGCAGGAAAGTGTCGCGCCAGGCGACAGCCACCCTCGCCTCCGACTCGCCCTCAGGACACGGGCCATCGGATAATTCTGTTTTAGTTTCGCATTACAATACGACGTACGGTAGCCTCTACGTCCCCACGGGGTGCGACTGTTCTTCTCATACCACCCTTACCCTTTCCTCTTTGCCGGGAAATTCGTCTCTTCGGTCAACTTCGCTCTGCTCCCTTCTTCATCTTCTCTTCGTGTCTTTCCTACATTCTCGTTCCTTTAGAACATGTAGACTTCTTTAATCAAGCAGCTGAATTTGATCAACGCAATCGCGAGGTTTTTGCGGTGGTATGGGAATTTTGTAATTTCGAATTTGGTGATACGCATTCGCGAATCGCATGAGAACAAAATAATAATTTATGATTCTCGTAAAATAATTTGTGATTATTATTATTTATGATAATTTATAGGATGATTACTGATTTTCTAATTTTCACACGTTATATATTTGCTTATGTATTTGTTTAATTTGATATTGTGTATTGTTTCATTGTCGGATGAGCAGATAATCTTCTAGACTTAAAATTATAGGTCTTTTAAAGGTAGGATATAAATCCATAACGTTTCGTACAAAGCCGTTTTAACGTTTCGTTTGAAATTGATGATTTGATATTCAAGACAGTGGGAGAAACTTATGTTTAATTCGTTAATCCCTAAATCAAATAGTAAGAAGACTTTGTTTGAAAATTGATCGAGTGACAAAACAATTGATTGACAATGTATTTAAAATGTTTTGATTGCTTACTCGTAAACGACAAAAGAACTGATTCCTCGTATTCTTCCTTATGCTTTTCGCTTGTGAAAAGTTTCGTATGATTTTGAATTTATGGTATGAAAATAACGATTTGGCGAATTTTTATTGCAAGCGATTGAATTTTGAGCCTCCGAAATACGTAGAAGGATCGAGTGTTTGAAAGTAAAATGTGAAAGTAGATTGTAAGCTTTCCCAAGATTTTAAATGACCACCTTTCCCTTTCGTTCTCTCCGGAGAAATTTGTTTCTCCATTCCTATTCTTCTTTTCACTTTTCTTTTCTTGTCGCGTCTACCTTCCACCTCTTTAAGAAGACGCCAAGCTCCTTAATCCGAACGGCAGCGACAGAATTTGACTAATGCAATCGCGAATGCTAAGAAGCCACTCTACCAGGCCATTGTGCCGCGTTATTTCCTCGATGGTGCTACCCTCTTTTCTACCCGTTCCACCGTTCACGTACAACCTGCGGGCATAGGTAGAAAAGAAGGGCGACAATGGCGGAGAGAACGTGCTCGCACGATGCGTTCTCCTTTTGTGGGAACCTCGAGTGGGCTGGCGGATTTAAATGTTTGCCTCCGGGCTGCCAAGGGGTAGCCAAGACGTGAATGGCTCTTAGTGATTTCGGGATAGTCTGCACACCTCCCGTCTTCACTTTGCGAAGACAGAGAGAGAGAGAGAGAGAGAGAGAGAGAGAGAGAGAGAGAGAGAGAGAGAGAGAGAGAGAGAGAGAGAGAGAGAGAGAGAGAGAGAGAGAGAGAGAGAGAGAGAGAGAGAGAGAGAGAGAGGGGATTCTCTTATTTCTCCGAGGTCCCTTCCTGCCGACGGGGATGGAGGTTGCGCAGCCGGTTGCGAGACGGAATTTTGATGGATTTGACATGTATTTGGATGAAATTGTGTTATGGGGTTTGTGTGTTGCATGGTTCCATACCCAAGTTCTGAAGAATTTCCATTTGTGGGATTTAAGTATCTATTAGTATTATTAGGCATGTTGATTGACACGGTAATCATAGGTGACCTACGTTTCTCTGAATTTTCTAAAATGATTAACAAACGGTGGATTTTCAAGCACATTTTTGAGAATATGATTAAAAAAGTAGACATTAGACAAAAAATCGTTTGATGTAGCAACTATTGTAGAAAGTCCTATTGCACTTTCAAATTTCTTAAATGCATAAAAATGTGTAGTACAGTAATTGAAACAAGATGCATTTGATGGATTAAAGAGTTCTCAGCAATGTCAATGACTTGGATAACATTGTCATAGAAAAGATTCAAATAAGATATAATATTGTGCAAAAATTGACTATAATGGTGTTGCCTGGAAATCGTACTCTAAATCCAGTTTCCGTTTTTCCTAGGCGGATTCGTCATCCACGCAGAATCGCAACTTTTCGAAGCTTCGTGCCACTGGTCACGGGTGGATTCCGCGCGTATCGAAGCGCACAGCATCGTCCATCTGGGAGAGTAGTCGCGACTTTCCCCTTTTTGGCCCGCGGTTCCCTGAGGAAGTTTTCGCTTGGACAGGCTGGCGTCTCATTTCGCCGCATCGAAACGAGTTTTTGCGAAGTCCGTGACGAGGAGAATCGGCTGCAGGAGGAAGAACGCTGGTCGTGCAACCCCCTTGATCGTGAGTCACGCGACACGCCGTGGAATTTACGAGGCGGCATCGTTCGTCTCCTCCTGATCCGACTGGATTATCTGCGCGCCACCGCCCCAGCTTTGACTCTCTCTCTGCCTCGATTATTATACCATCAAAATGTGGCGTCCAGTCGGGACAGCCCTTAATTACGAGGGGGTTGATCGATTCAATTGATCCGGGCCAAATGTAGCGATTCTGTTGCTGTGGGTGGACGCTGAGGAGGGGGATACTTTGAAAAGGAGACACGCTGACAAAAATATGGTTATGCGTTCGGGGTGGAATATTCTACGAAGGATTTTTGGATGAGATGGTAGGCGAACGGGTGTGGGAAAGGGAGAATTGTTTTCGGGACGTGTGGACTGGATAATATATCGGTTTGATCGGATAGATGTTTGATTGAGCGGAGGTCTTCCTACAGATACTGGAGAAATTAATATTTGTTTTTTAATCTTTTGTGAATTATGAAACTCTCTATGCTGTATTCGTTCAAATTTTTATTTCAGTTCTTTCTACTCATAAATTATTTTTAACCATGAGGCTATTTATAAAAATAAGACTTAGTTTATGGACAGTCTTCCAGAAGAGAGATATTACAAATTTAGGGCTCTTTAATTACAATTTATATTCTATACTTCATACGATAAATTTCACTGTTGATATCGATTATATGAAATCGATAATATAAATTAGACGTGGTGTACCAAAAGGAAGACTATTCATTTAGTATTTACGTATTTCAAATAATAAATGTCATCGAGATTATTCGTTACATAAAACGTGGAACTCTTACAAATTGACTTAATCCTCAAATTTTTATGAAACTATGATTCGATACTTCTACCTACCAAAGAAAAATTAGCCAAGTACCTTCATTCTTTGATTCTTCGGGAAGTTTCTCCTAATATTACGCGAATCATGCAAATTATACGGTTGTTTGTGACTTTATTCGCGGTTGGTCGCAGTTGCGACACACAAAGTTCTAAAGGAGCATCTAGCACGATAACGTATAAGAAATTGATCGGTGTTTGCGTAGCACGGAGCTTATTACAACATTACGGGGGTAATTATTATAACTATAACTGCATTCATGTTCTAGGTAGAATCACGTCGCGTCGTTTCAATTCACCGTTCGAACCATGCGCGCCGCAACTACAATGTCCTATTGTTGCCTTGTCCGAAGTCGGCGTGTCGTTAAAATCTATATAATTACACGCGTTACATGCTCCTGCACAATTCCCTCGTGTGCTATAATAACTGTATGCACAGCTAGAATATATTAATCTTCGATAAACTTAACCCACGATCTTCGCTAAAGATCACCCTCAGTATAAATGATACTCGAAGAACTCCATTTCTTAAAAAATGTTGAATATTTAAGTCTTTCAGAGTATTGAATTCTATTATCAAAATAATTTAATTATTAATTTGTTACAATTTATCATTAAAGTAGTACGAAACTTTAAACTTCTTTAATATTTCCATTTTATAATAATCTTGCAATATTCAATCCAGAAGTCTGAAGTTTTTAATAATTTCCTCTTAAAAATAAATATTTCAAGATTCTAAAATCCACAAATTTCATTTTTCATAGCCTTAACGAATTCGATTCACAATTTCTTAAAAAATACTAAAATTTCAATATTTTATAAATTTCTTTCTGCTTTCTATACTTCTTGCAAATTTCCCCCAAAATATTAAAACTAACTCACGTTAAAGCATGAATATTTTGCAAATATTTCCAAGAATTCGATGTCCTCAAGTTCTTCAATATACCACTTTTTACTTTACAACCTTTACTTTACAACAGAAAAAAATGCTAGAACTGTTTGAAACTTGAATATTTTACTTTCCTGCAGATGTACATGTCTTCAAATTCTTAAGCATTTTATCCTCTACTAACCCTCTACTTTCGATGCGTAAAAAACCAACACTGAAGCTGCTCCACGTTGGAAGTTTAATATTTGACAAATTTTCTCAACAAGCCGATGTCTTCGATTTCTTGAACGTTTTACCCCGTTAACCCACTATTTCCGATTTGATTCAGCAAATGAGGAACTATCAGTTTCCGAAAAGCATAAGCTCGACGAGCATCGAGTGTTCTTCGAGCTGTCGTGACTCGATCGGTCGCAATCAATCTTCGCGAGTGCATCCCTTTCGCGGCATTATCACGCTGTGGAAGCTGGCATTCAACCCCTTCGCGACGCGTCCGCATTGCTCGATTATTATACCATCGAAACAGCGGTTCGTTAACCCATCCTTCCTACGGCACCTCTTAATTACAGTCTGTGATCGATAGGGCCGATTTTCCCGAACGTGGCCCGCAAAATTGTGTACACACCACGCCTGTATTTACGAAGATAACACACATCATCTGTATAGGTGTGTATGCCTGAGGTACAGTGTTTAAGAAGTTTATGTATCGAAATTATCGTCCAGTTTTGCTAGGGTGTGTAGCGTCTTAGATGTTGCATGGAAGGTTGAAGAGGGAAAGTTTATGTTCCGGGTGATTGATTGGTGTAATTAGAATTAACTATAGAAGTATGATGTGTGGTGTGAAGTTACGCGAGTGTGATAATCAAACTGAGGATGAGAAATTTGAAAGAATAAGAATGTGCAGAAATATTTGTGAAGTTTGAAGTATTCGTTGTAATATTTCTTGAGAGAAATATATCTCCATTTATGTATTTTGTTCATGGAAAAGTTGACAGTAAGAAGATGTTTAGAATGAATATAGTATGCAAAAATATATATATTTAAAACAGAGTAGTTGTAGCATTTGCTTCCACTTAGATTTTATTTCATTAATTATGGCCATAAAAATATCGATTTGAATAAATATTCGTAGTCGAACAATAAGTTTGGAATTGTTTCTTTGGCTGATGTGTATTTTCGTAGTATTATCACGTTTAGAGGAAGGCAAGTAATAAGATAATCTTCAATCAATCTCTAGAATCAGTTTTTAACAAAAATTCATTGAAAAATGAATATTAATTTTTTATGCTATGATAAAGGAAGCATTTCATTAATAAGAAAGGACAACACAATTTATGGCTTTTTCTGTTTCATACATTATTAAAAATGCTACCATAAATATCATACTTCAGTTTGACCTAAATTTTATAAAGGCAACATAAATCACATAAAAGTCTTACAAGAAGAAGAGACGAAAAGGAAGCTTCTTAAGGTATTGAAAAAGAAACGATGAGACGACATTGTTAAAAAATTATTCGACAGCATTCCTGAACATACACCATCGAGACAACAAAAAAACGTAAAATATCAATTATTTAAAATAATCAATATTTCTTAATTAGGTATTTGAATGGAACATTTTTACGAAAATCTCGAATTCGATACTTTCTAACAAATACCAACACAACTAAATAACAACAAACCTAAAATTCATTTTTAAGAGCAAAACACCATTAAAAATTATTCCGAAGTCTAATCCAATTAACAAACCATCCAAGATTTTCACTGCATAAATATCAAATCATTTCTAATGTCAATAATCATTAAAAAGTTAGCTTTCTCCATTTTTTAAAATTGGATCAGTGCAAAACTCACGGTATCCGTTCGAGACATCTCTGCCCAATAACTATCAAAACGTTCGTACCAATAATTTGTTTCAAAATGTACGTTTTCAAAATAATAATTCCTGAAATTTAATCACTCTAAAATCCGCATTATTCGATCGTCGCCAATTGCAGACTTGAGTAAACCCATTTATCGGGTCATAGTCCCATTCACCAGAAAAATCTCGAACCCCACCTCCTCTGAATTATTAATTCATCTCGGTCATTAAACCCTCGTTCAGCATCTTCTCGATTGAACTTCGTCCAAGGGTGAATCTCGACCGCTCATTAAAATCCTGCTTCTTTCACGAAGAATTCATTCGCGTCGGGACAGCGTGTAAACAGGTTGCGCAAAATTCGTTTCCCTCCGCCGATGGAAAAACTGATGGAATCTGTCGCCTTGCCAAAGGAAGCAATGACGGGGCAGAGAGGGTTAGAACGGGTTAGAGCAGAAATAATGGGCTTTCGCGAGGTAATCTATCATGAAAACGGCCTTATTAACCGGGCCTGCAATATTCGACTCCGGTCGTGAAAACCGATCGAGCGACGGATTAAATACTGCTCTCGTTCGCAAATACCAGCCAACCCGCCTATCGGGCGTAGTACGCTCGATATTGGTAATTAAATCCGATGATCGCGCACTTCTGCGTGACGTTCTCTCATTAGCAAATCTTCTAACAATGTATCGGGACGAGGACACGCGATACGATCTCGGGTACAGCCAAATGAGATTACGTTTGATCGGATTAATCAGTGCACCCCGGACGCCCCCGCACGCCACGTTTAGCGTCCAATGTAATTTCAATGTTTGATAATGTTAATGTTGTCGCGGCATTTCCATCGTTAGCCACGCTGCTGTTGCGTCACCAACACATTCCGATCGATCTTTTTTCGTTGTTTACCATTTCTTTTTTTTCTTCTTTTTATTGTTGTTTGTCCTTTTCGGGATGAGATTTTTTATGTGATGGATTTTTGAAAACTAGATTCGGGTTAGATCATTGATATTCAGAGGGTGTCGATGGAACAAGTTTCGCGGTTCGTAAGGCGAGCAGTAGTGAACGCATTGTATAGAAGAACGAATTGTAGCTCTATTTTTTGCATAGTGGTGTCATTAATCATCCGAGTATTTAATTCTGTATAGTAAAAAATTCACTTTTTTAAATTGATTTTAACGTTGTTCCAACATCGAAGAGCATTATAATCTGGGAAGTAATAAATTCTCATGTGGTGAAAGTAAAAGATTAAAAGCAAATGATTTGATAAAATGATGGTAGGATGATGAATTAATAAAATGTAATAATACGTTGGTAAAAGAATAACATAAAACAAGAAAAGACTAAGCACATAAGAACGTAATTTTACATGACATTATACATACGTCGTGTCGTACGAGCTGCCTGTGATACTTGAAACAAATGGTTTATGTTATAGGAGGTTCAAATATTAAAATGATATATTGTAACATGACGAATAAACGACGCATTTTATTATTAATGTGTTGCACTCTGCTCTTCTACTTTTTAAGAGAGTCACGTACTATAGGAAATTTATGATCAAGTAAAGTAAAAAGAGATGCACGATGGCAGTGTATCTTTCATTGTACCGCAGATGTACCGAAATGAAAACTTTATAGAAGAAATAAGATGTGGTTGCCGAAATAATAAAATAGACGTGCAAAACCATATATTTTCATATTATTCGCAACAAGTTAAAAATAACTTCTCAAAGAGTTACATTTGTATGGATTTGATAAGTATGAACCTCAGTGAGTTTTAGAAATCGACTCGTTCGTATGACTTCAAACAATTCTCTTTAAGAATGGTTTTCAAGTAGTAGAAAGTACAGGAAATAAGAAGACTGGAAACTCGTTGCCATTAAAATGAGACACGTGAAGAAAAATCAATTTCCCATGCGACAATATGATTGTTCTCCGAAGAAAAGGAAAGCGATGGAAAAGGGGAAAGTTTCCACCGTGCATAAAAGAGAAGGGTGCAAATAAAACACTTTAACCTTTAAAGGTCGACTGGTGGATGTACAAATCGTTCTTTATATTTCACAGAAGCCTCTATATATTCGTACAATTCTATTCTCTATACGTGTTCGTACTCCTTGAAACTCACAATATCTAAGGCTATTTAGTAAACTAAAGTCTCATTCTACCTCTCGAGTTTCAAAAGAATGAAAAAATTAAAACATAGAATAAAATATCTGAAGCAAAAAAATTTTGAATGATCCCTTTTAATACGATGCCACATTGAATCTTCAAATCCATGATGTTCTAAACGCTAAACGAATTCAAACGATTAAACAATTTCAAATATTACAGTTAATCGTGTATTATAATCGAAATTTTACTTTAAATCAATAATAAGAGAGATTCGAATAGAATTTAATTTCTAGATTTCTTTCCTCCATAATAGAATTTTCAAAAACCTTCGATCTGCAGGATAATCAACAAATCGCCCTGCAGAACCAGCCCACGTTATCAAATAACTTTCAATTCCCTGAAAAACGATTTTACTTCGCTAAAAAGAAAAAAAAGGTAACCTAGCCCATAGAAAAGCAGCAACGAAAACAAACGAGCGAAATAAAAGAAATTCGATACTTGACCGTAACGTAAAAAGAACCCAATCAACCCCGAATTGGATATTCCCGGTTGAAACGTAATCAACAAACGACAAAGTATCGATCTCTTTCTCTCTCTCTCTCTCTCTCTTTCTCTCTCTCCCTCTCTCTCTATCTCTGGTTTGAGAAAAGAATTCTTCGTCGTTGGATTCGCGGCGTGCACGGGTACCGGAGTCAGGCGTCGCTCCACGTGACAACGGGAATATATTTCAAGAGAAACCCTAGCGAAGGATCTCTCCGGGGAATATGGGATCCTGGGGCACGTTGTATAATGCAGCCGGAGTGACGCATCGGTGAACTCTGCATAACTGCATACGCACCCCCGTGCCACGGCAACGGGGGTGGCTTCGCCAGCGATCGTTCATCATCGCCGTGGCTGTTTCACCCTATTGCGGAGTATCCACGACACACTCGCCGGGGTTGGAGTGGTCGATTGAAAAAGACAATCGAGAGGGCTGGGCTTCATTAAACGTTACGAATTTCCTACGTGCGCTATGCTCCCGATGTTGTTCGAATCCAAACGAGAGAGGTTTTGTCCCTGCGGCTGGGGGTTTACGTTTTAGAGAATTCCTAAGGGTTTGTAATTGAATGGCTACAAGAGGGAAGAGCGAGGTTTTGGTTGATGATTGTGGATTATGAATTGTTGAAGAGAATATTAGATTACGATCTATAATTCTGAATAATCGTAGGGGACTGCGGTAAATGAAAGACGTCGAAAATGCAATTGAGGAAATTTCACTCTAATTATGGGGAATGTTAATACAGCAATTTCAGTATCGTTAAATATTATCGAAGGTTTAAGGGAAAATTTCTTTCCTTTCAATTTAAATATCATCCACTATTTGATATCTATTATTAAAAAAACCTAAGTTCAGCTGCTCCAGACACTGACTCACTTCTGCCAAATTAATACATACCGACAAAATTCCTCTGAATCAAATTTAACTGAACCACCGCTCGCAATTCCACCTTGAACCACTCGAACGAATCCCAAAGCAACCGCAGCGACCCAAAAAAAACTCTCTTCGCTAACGAGATTAAATCACAGACCCTTTTCGCACGATGTTCAGCTGGACGCGAAAAAATGCGCAACCATTGCGCCTAATCTTATTTTCTACGGATCTCGACTGAAACAAATCGCAGGGACTCTGCTGAAGGAAGATTAGAAAAAATCTCTTGCGTAGACGTTTCTCTCTCACCTGTCTTGGGCGGAAATTCACACGGACGAAGAAGAGTGCGTGCGTGATACAGAAGAAAGAAAAGAGGAAAACGAGAAACGAAACCAGGTGGAGTCGCAGGGACCACGTAATCCTGTGACTGATTGTAGGTAATTACGGCACTCTGCTACGCCGCCACGCAAATACCATAGCCGCGGGGGTGCTATCTCGGGCGGAAATAAAATTTCAAAGTCCTTTGACGCTCCCCAACAATCTCGTTCTCTTTCAGTTTCTTTGCCACGTCGTTCTGCCCTGTTATCATTCCTCCACCTTTGCCGCTACGCTCTTTCTCCACGCAAGTGAATATTTCTCTTGCGATCAAAACTCTAGAGTCCTTGCTATCCCGCTCGTCGCGTCAGATTAAAGCGATCGACTGCCGCGGTTAATAAGAGACAACGGTTTCTCTAATAATTATAGATGACTGGGTTGATTATTGTTTGGAAATTCGTTGCCAAGCTTGTAGCTTTTCATTTTGATACTGTTATTTGAATCAGAAGCTGAACTGACCAACTTCAATTTTTGGTCAATTTCTTATTTTTGTTACACGAGTACACGATTAATGTTCGATCTTCAAAGAACAAATTATGAGCTTTCACGGGGTCGCTTATTACAGAGGATGTCATAAACAGTAACAAATTCCAAGAGGAATCTAAAGAATTGAGTCTGTAAAACATCATCACTTTCATCTGCTTTTCAATTTATACAGTCCATTCCTAACAATAATCTCTGTTACTTGTAAAAATCTTCTATTTCTATGAACTTAACTTAAACACCAAAATTCCACTGTGCCAACATTCTTACATCTCCATGGCCACACATCAACACTCTCGTCCTAATCAGCTAATTAACTGACCCTCGAACGCGTGCAAGAGCGCGTCCCAGCCACGGTGCAGTGCACGGTACTTATCGAACGATCAGTATCGCTATTCAACGACCACGTCGATCTTGATTTCGCAGAGGCGGCGAACCCCGGTGCTCACCCCTGACTACACTGATATCATCGGGAAGATCGACCAAGTAGACAAGCGATCGGATAAGCGAATGGTTAGATAAGCAAAGGTGACGAACAGAGTGAGACAAAGATAGAAGTATATATACATATACAAAAAGAGGGACAGAGAGCGAGACATTGAAGGAGGAGAAAGCGAACAAGGGAGAACGCTGCAGGCTATTCACGAGGGCGAGACGTTGACGCGATGTAAGGTTCTCTGTCTGGCTGATGATTGGACACATTCCATTCGCCTCCACGTCGTCGTTGCTATCGTCGTCGTCGCGTCGTCGCCGTTGTTCCTAGTCGATGTCAAGCATACCGCGTCATCATTGTTTCGCGACAAATTAGTTTGTCAAAAGCAGCGGATGTAACGTCGTTGACGAACAGGAAAAAGAAACCGACACACATGTACATACTATTGTATGGAAGTATTTGAAGATGTCTTAGTCGATTTGTAGTAACAGTATGTAAATTTTATCAAAGTATACAAGTTAATAATGACTTGATAATTTAAAAACAGTAGAAATTTACTATTTCTTTGTGGAGTTATTGGACTATAATTTATAATACCTAGGTTACATAAAGAATACTCATTTAGAGATATCCGTTAAAATATCTATTTTAATATATTAATATATTACATCTACTATTATATATTGTACGCACATATATTTATTATTTAGATTTACACATATAAAATAGTCTTCTATCAATTGTTCACTTTTGTCTAATCAAGAATTAGCCAAGCATATACCTCTGTTAGCAAATACTAGAACGTGAGATCTTTGCTACAAAACTACATGCATAATTTTGTTCTACATCTAAGATTCCAAAATCTCAGTTCACCATTATCCAAAGTTTCAAGCGAGACTCTTAAACGTTTCAATAATTTCTAAAATGCATCTAAATTTCTATCTTATCGCAAATTTGAAGTTCAATTTCCTCCAAATCCTAGCTTCTAACGCAATTTTTCTATTCTTGACGTCTGTCTTATTCTGAGTCATAGAATATTCCCTGATTTCAGTTGTGCCACTAATATAGATACACGATGTAGAGGATGAAAGGGTAGTTTGGACTCGCGAATACCAGAATCATTTCGCCTTGAAATTCTAGGCTAAAATCGAGAAAGCAAGATGGATTGAGTAGAAAGCGTAGGCAGAAATGCCAACGTCGAGCTGGCCTAGGTTATTCCTGGCCGCGATTGGACTCGTTTTTTCAATACCGGGTTCAACGAACCACGCGCCAGCTCTGCATACTATTTCGCTCTTCCTGCCCCCAACTCTAGCTGAATTTGATTCCCGATGGTCAACGCGTCATCGGTGCCTTTTTTGTCCTCTTTTCGTTATTTTTTTGTCTGCTTTCTGTACGTATACTGCGAGGCAGGATAGTGAGGGGGGAAAGGTCTTCGAATAGGCGAATGATCGATGCGACTCGATGAAAAGGGAGAAATTGAAGTTGCATGGATTTGCAAGTGTTGCGATTTTTTCGTAATATCGAACATATGGACGTTTTAATTTGACTGCATTCGAATAGATTTTGAGGTTGATAGAAATAAGATTATTATATTATCTAGATTTTTGGTGGTATCGAGATATGAAAAGCGAGTGATGGAATTCGCTGATATTGAAACACGATAGTCTTGAACACAAAGCTAACGTAAACTTGAGCCTAACATCGAATATCAAAATTTTCGAGCTTCGTGTTTTTCACGACTATTGAAAATTGAAAGCGTTAAAACTCAGTTTGGACCGAGTTTAGGTTAGCTTTGAATTTGAAAGTATTGAACATCGTAAATCTTGAAGTTCGAAAACATTAAAGATTCGATTTAGATCAAATTTAAGTTAGGTTCAAGTTTACGTAGATTGAAAGCTGTAGTTGAGATCTGTAAACGTGGAAGCTTAATTTAATTACATTTACGTTAAACCTTGGTTAGTTTTGAGATTACAAAGAGTACATTTGAAAACTCGAAACGTTAAAATTCACTTTGTTTTAAATTGGGTTTGATTCAAGTTTAAGTTTGACTTGAGTTAAATCTGGATTAGGTTTGAGAAGAATTTACCAAAGTCCGAATTTAGGAACGCCCTGATTCGCTGTAGTGAAATTTGATAACATTGAAACCTGGCAAAGATGGAAATTCATTAGCGTCTAAATTTATCAACGTGACAATATGGTAGCGTTGACATTTGATAGCATCGAAATATCCAGATATAGAGGTACAGAAACGTTGACATGTACAGAATGGATATTTCGCTTAATTAAGATCCGATATCACTGCATTTGGTTATATTACAGTGACATTAAAGAGTTCTGACAAGACATCGACATCAAAAAATGAAAAATTGTCGATTCTACAAGCTACAAAAAATTATTACCTATATAAAGGTACAATTATTTAAAAAACAAATAAAGACAGAAGCATAGAGCAATAAGCTGAAAATTATTAACTACAAACGATCATAACTTTGAAATAAATGTAACGTAATTGAGTTAAATGTAACTTTGAAATAAATGCATAAATGAAATAGGAAACTTTAAACGTCACTTTGTTAATGTTTGTCGATATTTAACAATATCGAGTTACAATTTATCGATTGACAGTCTGTACTTTTACTGCGTTGATATTTTACATAAAAAGACAATATGAAGAAGACAAATTAATGAAAAGTGATGAATTAAAACAGCGTATAACATCGATATGTTGAAGTGACCAAACTTTTATATGATTCTATTAATTACAAAAAAATTAGAAAAATTCATTATTTGTCAAATTATTACAGAATATATGATGAAAAAGTGTTTAAGAATACGCAAATTTATAAAATAGCTCAAAACAAATAATATTAGTTATTTGATTATCCGAACAGCATGTATAATGGGAAATTTAAAGGCGTAAAAATACGCGAAGGGTATACAATAGACAAAAATATATAAAATATCCAAATTGCGATACTCGTTATAATATTTCGATTTCATTTTATAATTGTGTTCATAAAGATATGGATTTGCATAAATATCCGCAGTTTACTTGTAGGTTTTTTTTAAATCGCTAAGCCTCAATTTGTCTTAATCCTAATCTTACCGGATGTAGAAACGCCATAGCATCAAAAACTCGATATTCAATAAGTAGGTACAGATTTCAACTTACCTGAAACAAAAGAAAATGAACAATTAGAATCTAAAAAACATCTGTATAAGATATATTTCAAATATTGTCTATCTTATATATAGTATTTACTTCGAACGATATAGAAATTAGAAAAATAGCGTGCTCAGTTGAAATAATTTTCCTCCTAAAAAACGCACACAGACTGTAAGACATGAACGATGGTGAACACGACACACAAACAATGATGTATTCCCTGTTTCAAAATCAAAATAAAAAAGACAATTCCATTTAAATTTAATTTCAATTTATATATCTCCCTTAATGCCATTAATAAACACTTCTAATCTCACCTACAGCCAAACGATATCAATTGAATATTAATCCTTGAAGTATTAACAATATCGATCGTGTATGAGCCCCATAATATAGATATTAGTTCACGAAAGATTCAACATCCCTGAAATACACCACCTTAGCTTCTCTCTCTCTCTCTCTTTCTCCTCAAACTGTTTCTCTTTGAATACCACAGGTTTGCCGATGTTCATCGCGGCAAGAGCTCCCTGCGCCACTTTACGGCAGCCAAGTATTTCCTCGTCACCTAAATTTACCCATCAAAATTTCACCGACGACCGAACCCGGAGGCGCCAAAATACCGCGGCGCCTGACGCGTATGAATTCCGCCCGTTGTAGACGCGTGTCGTAGCCCCGTTAATAATCATAGAGTCTCCGACTATTCGACGTGGCCTCGCGTTGTTTTACATGCAAATCAGACAATTGCGCCCCGATATATATACAGCTGCATAGAGGCTGGGGTTAGGGTCTTCGTCTATGGGCATCGGTAGTTTAATTAGATTACGACTGCACGGCTCATCGTGCTTCACGGTTATCCAACCCTCTTGTGCACGGGGTGACACGTTACGCGGCCGGATTGATAGCCAGATAGCCCGACTGTGTTATGGAGGGGACACCGTCACGATGGTGATGGTAGCACGATGGAAAAAATACGCACATGAAACGCAGTGAATTTTTATGTCAAGTATAGCGGAGAGCAACGTGCTCGAATTTCGTGCATGTGGCACCTTGATGTATCGCCCACTGGCTACGACGAAAAAATTTCAACCCGGCTGTAATTGAAAACGTGTAAAAATGCAGACGGTAAACAGGAAACAAAGTGTTCACGAGGGCGAAACTCTTTCTGTCGCGTCACTTTAAGCAACTGTTTTACGGGTTTAATGAGGTTCGAAGAGTTCAGCTTTTTTTTGTTTGTTTTTGAGAGTGTGTTTGGGTTGAAGGAATATTTAGTGGTAATTTTGGAAGGGAAATTGAATTCTATATTTGGGTTGAGTGATGAGTTGGAAAAGAAAAGTGATAGAAGAACGAATGTAAGAGTAGGTAGCTATGATCTAAATTGATAATTAGGATGCCATGCAAGTCAAAAATCTTAATGTAAAAAGTTAATAGTATTAAAATTCGATAACGTCCGAAATCGGTGATATCCAAAATTCGATAATATCGAAACTGAAAGTGTCAATATTCAGTACTATCGAAATTCGATGGCGTCAAAATTTGATAACACTCAAAATCAAAGACGTAAATATGGTAGCGTCAGAGATCGATATCGTCGAAATTCGATATTATTAGTATTCTATACTACTATCAAAATTCAATAGCATCGAAATTTGGTATCCTCAAAATTCGATACCGTCCAAAATCAATAGCGCCGAAATTTAATAGCGTCACAATTGGATATTATCGAAAGTTCTATAGCATAAAAATTTAGTATCATAGTATTTCAGAAAATCGATGATGTCAAAGTTCGATAATCTCGATATTTAAAACCAGTAAAAACAAGAATCTATCGAATTAGGAGAATAACACTTTTACAGGTCGTGTGTAAAACACGAATAACTAATATTTTTAAAACTTTCGTACACCTAAGATTACACCAGCATACTAAATATGTACTTCCTGGTTGATTCAAACAACCCTACTATAAGATCATTTTCTCATTTTTCTTGGTGGATCTAAAGTATACGATATTTTCTCATTCTCTTGTTATTATATTTAAAACTGATATATAACTTCTCATGATATACAACAAGCTCATTTACTATGTGTAAAATTGAAGATTGAATTTCAAGACATCGAAGTTTAGCCGACTCAAATAACGCTATCCTATCCTACCACCAAAATCCAATTATATTAAAATTTCCTATCACATCTGATAGGTAGGTACTACCAAAATTCAACCTCCTAATCTCGTAACTCAATATCTTAGAAAATTATCTCTCAAATTCTCTCTCACCTCACGCGATGATATTCATACGCCTAATATTCACACACCTTTGACGCAAATTCATATCCACTCGTTTCTCATTAAAATCATCCCCTTTCAACTTAACCTGCTGCGCCATACAATTTACCAATTTTGGGGGGCTAGCAACGCGTCTGGAATTTCTTTACCGAGTCAAGATTCACCCTTAAGACTTCCTTACAACTTCACTGTCACCCTGTATCCAGCTCGACGAGCCTACTTCCGTCGACGCGTTTTACGACAAAATATAATTTGAGTTCTTTGCGAGAGAGTTCTAGGATGCAGCCGGTTTCGAGATGAAAGGGAAGCGTTCTCGAAGATGCGAGAAAAAAGAATTCAGCAGAAACCTCCGAAGTAGCCGAAGGGTAAAGAAGTCGAGGCGTAAGGGAGAAAAAGAAACAGGAAGAAGAAAAAGGGGATGGCACGTCGGGCATGCGTGTAGTTACATTTCCATTCGAAATACGGCTATGTACTTACGGGTTTCAGAATGTGGAACGCCATAAGTAATTCAGCGTGGTAGCATTCTGTGAGCGGGGGTACCAGCGTCGCGACGTGATACAACGGAGAAAGAGGGTGCAACCAATGGGAACCGTTCTACATTCCGCGCTGCTTCTGCCTACGAGACTGTTTCCGATTTTTCTTATGAAGAGATAGCTCTGAATGTTCTATATCAGCCTGTAACCACGGATGACTACTTCCATATATGATGGATCGATTCGATGAGAAAAAATTTCTTGGGACGGTCGCAATTGATTATGGAATAATCAATATCGTTATTGCAAGATTTGTTTGGATTTGTTTCGGTCCGAATTTTTTACGAGCTTCTGTACGATAATTTACTACGCAAGTAGCAATGCAAATGGATTGATATAGACGAATCGTAGGTCGTTTCTATATTTTTTCAATTGGACTTTTTAATAGCGCAGAGTTGAATATTCTAGCGGCGTGTATTGTTCTATTATTCTCATTTTTAGCTATTAAGTAACGTAATAGTTAGAAGATGGACAAAAATTAAGTTATTTTATTTTTTCTCGTGGTTTTCGTATTAAAGAAATTACAGTGTTAATAGAGGAAGGTTTGAAAAGTAAAAATACCTATATGACGGAATTAGAAACACGATAACTGCATTCTAAGCTTTTATGTTTCTTTATTTATGTAAAAATTTCACCAAGTAAAGAAATCAACTTGTTTCACCCTCAATTCCATTCGTTTGCCTCGAACCATCGAATTTTGAGCAAGAAATCGATATACCGCGGTACCAGCCATCAAATTGACAAACATCTCCTTTAAACTCGACGATGCAACAAACTACACGAAATAATATTCCAGCAAGTAGACAGCTACGATAAATAATTCCCCAATATTTCCGTGCGGACCGTTCAGACTTTCCCGAGGACGCAACATCGTCGCGATGAAAATCGTCCGCGCGTAAATCACGTCGCCATCATAATTTCAACGAGTCGTCTCCTTAATTCGCCGATGCTCGAATTACGGTTACCCATGGAACGGGGCTTTCACCGCCGTCGTGCACGCTGAAAAAGGGATGAGAGAAAAAAAACGGATGGGGAAAAAAAGGAAGAACGGGACGAAAAAAAATTGCGAGTGATTTATTCGTCGCGAGGCGGTCCGTCGAACGGAAGTGGCGCGGGATTTATGGGCAGGCCACTTCCGACTAGATTTTATCGTTTATCAATAACGCCCGAATAAAAGTAATACTCCGACCGGCAGGCCACGACAAATGGATATTTCGTGAAGTGTGTTACAGGGAGTCGTCGACGGAATAATACGTCGACGAACGCTAGAGAAACTCGTCGAATACCCAACCCTTTTGTATCGTTCCAGACGCCGCATCGATTCTTCGACTCTCGAATGCACCGACTGAAGAATGATATCTGCTCCCTTATTATCGAATATTGTCGCTCGTCTGGAGCATTGTTCCTTTGTTGCAGCGTTCATCGTCGACGCGTATTGGGACGTTTTACGAGTAGCGAGGCGATTATTGGTGAATTCGCCGAGCTCCACAGGCTTTGAGTTCAAGCTCGTTGCAAAGCTTTCCATCTAGTTTCGTTATCATTAACAGCCGTTCTTCTCTCACCTTTTATAATGGTCCCTTTCTAATTCTTTTTCTTTCTTTTTTTCTAGACTGATTTGGGTAATTTCTTCAAGTAATACGAATCATTTAAAGAGTTCCCGAAATGAATAGCAGATAACAATTTTAATTTGTCGAAAATTAATAGCCATATTCGATAGTTAGTAACGATCGTATCAATTTAGCATCGCTTCGGAAGTACTTCAAGAATTAAGAAATTATCTCAATAAATTTATCTTTCTTTTCTTAGCAAATTCCTTATTGAAAAGGAAAATTTCTCCCAGGAAATTGAAATCAAATACAGAAAATCGTTAATAAATATTTGACAAACTAGACTTTGGTAATAATATTTTGAATTACCATTAATCTAAGCGTATTAATATCATCGAAGATTATACTGAAAAATAAGAACAATTTCGTTGTAAGAAAATTTCAAATGAGTCATATTTTTTTTTCTTATTTTCAACTGTAGATAGTAAAACGTCTAACAACAGTTACACTGTAAGATAAAGTGACTGTCTAAGCTAATTGAAGAGAATTTTGATTCCTCTGTTGGCTTTAAAAACAAACGTACAAACACGTAAATGTCATTCGGTGTGAAGGTACTAGCGCGATAATACAGCCAAGAAAACGTAGAGTTAACTTAAATGTCTATTATTCCACAGGGTGCTTATAAATGTGAGACTATTTTGTCACAGCGCGATTAAACACTCCGGAATAATCAAGGAACGTGACTAATTTAATGTTTCTACTCCGTAGTACGGCATCAGCATAATTCAAGTCCAAGAGTGTCGCAGAAAATGAAATTTTATCTTCGTACGAAATACCTCCGGACATCCCTCCACTTTATTTCATTTAAATATACATTATAAAATGCCGCGGAATATCGGTATGCTCCTTTTTTTCTTTTCTTCTTCTTCTCGAACGAACGTTCCAAGCAGATGGAAATTCTACGAGTTTACAAAGTAGCTGCGATAAATTGCAGCGACGGTAAAATTGAAATGGAATCGCGATTCGATGGTACCATTCCGCACACGGGCGGTTCTAAAAATGCTAACGAAAGACGCATACGAGGATCAAGAGGTATCCTTACGGAATAAATCCGAACAATTCGAAGCAGATTCATCTGATATAAATATATTAGCCGAATCGACGTTGACGTAGTAGAGGATCGTGAATCGTCATAAAAATATCGTGAACTGTCGTCGGCTATTTACGAAATAACGTTCGTTTGTATTATTCGTTTAGACAGGAAATGATAACAGTGGACAAACTTTGTTACATACAATTATACAAGGTTTCCCAGAGTTTAACAGCTAAACTTCGTAGTTATACTCCATTAGTATAATCAAGCAAAGGATGTTATATAATCCATTTGAAGCTCTATTAAAAAGTTATAATAAAAATACAAAATACAGAGAAAACAATACTTTGGTCCATAATTCATAAAAAAAAACATTCGTATATGTTGATCGAATGACTTGTGATAAGTAAGACTGATTTTTAATAAATGCACAGAAAAGACATAAGACCCAAGATGTAAATACGTAATACTTAAAAAAAGATATCCATATATGTATTTAATAATGCTTGATGCATTTCAATACTCCTTCATATTCGTGTGGATTTAAAACTCTACTGGTTAAAAATGAAATAGAGTAATATCATATTTGCATATAATTTCAGATCAGTTGTGCACAATAAAAAATACAGGTTATTTAATTATTATGAAAAGTGGTTGCCACAAAACTAAAAAAAATATTATAAAAATCTGTTATAAATGGGTTAACATTCACGTTAAATGCGAACCAGGTCGTTTAACGAAGAAATATAATTTTCGAGTAAAGTTTGGTCGTTAATTAAAATTAAGCAGCAGCTATTTTGCGGAATATCCATAAACGCTATTTAATATATGGCCCGGTCGTCTTTTTATTGGTCGCCGTTTATTTTTTGGAACGCCACTTCTTGGTCGTAATTTGCGTGGCTGCAGTGCAAAAGAAGACGCCTTGCTGCCTCTTAATGACCCAAGCTCGCGACGAAATTAAGGTTGGAACACCGTGAGACGCCACTTTCTAATCCCGCAAAGTGCACGGCCACGATAAATTAATATTTCCGGGAAGAAACATCGGGGCCGTTTTGATCGATCGCAAGTCATTTCGGAAAGTACGCGGGCAACTGCACCGGAAGGAACCACCGAGCCGAGCTGCAAGTTTCTTCGAAGTCTGGCAGGACTTCATTAACGAGATGCGCTAAACGTTCTCGTCGAGAAACCTCTCCAATCCTTTCTTTGTGGTTCTAAGATATTAAGGCCTGTGTTGGACGGAACATTCCTCCATGAAGCGTTTTACTATAATAGTAGCCAGCGGAATACCAAATGTTAAAATATCTTCAATCACGCGATAGTTAATTAATACGTAATGCGTTCGATTGGTTTGAAAAATTTGCAGCGTTTCTAAAAGCTATTAGTACTAACGACCGGTGCTGTGTTAATGCATGATTTTAATTTGCAAATTTTTTCGATTGATTTATATTATTGGATTCTATTTTTGTACATTATTACATTATAATGGTACATATAGAATATTGTATTATCAGTTATAATAAGTAATTTCAGGGACTTGTTTAATACTTCGTTCGTCGTTACCTGTCTTTCATTTAGGTTCAATAATTTGTTTGATAACGAAGTTTGAGAAATATGAAATATTTATCCTATTATACACAATTATATATTTATACATATACTGCGAAAAGAATTTTGTAAGTTAAAATGTAAGTCCAGATTATATCAAACAAACTATAATTGTAATAAAATGTCCAATTCCAGACGCAACAGTTACAACAATAACAAAATCATGATCAAATAGAGTAAAATATACATTATACGATATCATTTAATGTCACTATATTTATACCATTTATTAAATATCAATTTTTTACACTTTTATCTTGAATGATCACATTAAACAAAACATTCTCTATACATATAAAAACAGTTGATATGCATAAACAGTAAGAATTCATCAAAATTGATGTCGCGAAATAACTCGTCCGAAACAAGCTTCAACGAATTATCTCAGACATAGATAACGAATTTGCGAATTGAAATATCACGGGATGTAAATGCTGCTTGTACAGTCGTGCCCCGTGAAAGGATTTTAATTTCAGTCTTGATCGAGCCACGCGAGCATCTTGTACGTCCAACCTCGATAGCGATCTGATGAGAAAAATACAGCTGGCACAATGGAGACGGGCGCAATCTTAATGCGCGTATCACTTATCGCGTATCAGCTTACGTTCAAAAGACAGGACTTAATTAGATCCATCGAAAAGATAGCGACTCTCTCTCTCGCCGCTGAAAATGAAGGCCCGTTCGCACATAGGGAACGAAGCGTGGTCCCCCTGTTCCGTTAAGCCCCTTTCACACGAGATAGTTTGGATAAGTTTATTGTGTTAGGTGTCGCATCAATAAGGTGTCGTGACAGGTTGAAGATCGAATTAAGACTTCGTTAGAGACCTATCTTTATTAAATAGTATAAATACTATGGTTAATAAATCTAAACCTACAACCCAGCTCGTGTTTAATTATAACTGATGACCCGTCGTATTACTACCTCAAAAACACAATACTCAACTTGAAATGTTTTAACATTAATGAATATTCACATTGCTCATAAAACCTCATCGAACGCCATTAAAAAACTCAATTGATCTGCTCTTAAGAGAAGTAAAGAAAAAGGGCGGACGGGCCAGGCACGATTATCGACAGAACGATCTTCGTTATAGATACTCGTCTGGACGTGTGCCTCGTAGTTTTATGATCTGTGTAATGTGCTGCAATGGGAATTAATGTCCTCGGTCCTGCGGCTCGATAAAATCATCTCGCGAAACACGTACGCCGGGGCACTTTTATGTATATTCATCCGGCAAGGCACGGATCGCGTCGCGTCGTCGCCGTGGAAATCAACCGGTGATTTATGGTCCCCGACCCCTCTGGTCAGCATCTGGACACGCAGTAACTCGGTGGCGCTGTCGCTGCACCGAGAATTGCAGTAAAAAAATTTAAATGTTCCCTTGCACGCTTTATGACGGGAAAAGAGAAGAAAAGAAAAAGAAAAAGAAAGAAAGAGACAGGGTAGCACGCTCCGAAGAAATATTGTTCGAAAGTTTAATCTGATCCCTCGGAAACGTATTCCTGGGGCTAGTTCTGACCTTTCAGGATATTGTTACTAATCCACGATAATTATCGCGCGATGTTTCGCAACAGGCAGGGCGCTAATATTCTTTAGAGCTTGAGAACACGTGATCTCGATGGAGGTTCGCTAATTTTTATTTGCCCTCACGATAATGCGAGGTTTCACAGCGACGATTATTACGTGAGACGATAGATGGAAAGGTACAAAATTAAGCGACGCTTGTAATAAACGGCACCAGCCACCGATGTATTCATTAATGCACGATCAATGTATTTATTGATGTTCGAAAGAACGCGACGTGGACACTGGTCCGAATGATTAATGCATTTGTAAGTAGTCAACGTGATTGCTCTACCGATTAGCGTAATCGTTCAGGTATTAAATGCGTAATGTTTCGACTGTTTATTCTGTATAACGATATGAGTGCACAACTGATCCTTGATGTTATTATGATGTTTATGGCCGGGAAAGATCCAACAGGCTGTTTAGTTCTTTTCGAAGTGATTTGAGGCATTTAGTGATATTCGAATCGTTCAATCTGTTTAAGGAATTAATTATAATATTGATTTTGAATTTATATCGGTTTCGTGATACGGACTAATTTCGTATGCTAATAACGTTTATAACTTTCGGTTGATAGAATCACCGCGTTGCCAAAATATTAATTAGAACGTTAATTAAAGGAAACAACTTTTAACTCGGAGGCGACCGTATAAAACAGTTATAATATTAATTAAGGTATTAATTAACGTTTGAATTTCGCACCATGCTGATTTATTCTCGCATGTCAAGCGTTAATTAATATCCTAATTAACATTCTAAAGTTTCCGCTCTCTAATTATCTTATGCGGTACTAATTAGTATTTCAATCTCGTCTTATCAATTATTCTAAGATACAAAATCTTCGTCTTGTTAATCAACCTTAACGATGATTAGAATATTAATGAACACACGTCTTTGGAAAGAGTTGAACGTTATTCAATAACCTATCACATTCTTCAAAATCTTACTGTTGTAGTTCGTTAACTGTCGCGTTGTCGAAATCTTCCGAATTCTTAGGTTGTCAACAGCCTCCAAATATTAAATTGCCAATGAACGTGACTATTTACAAATTGAACAAACCGGAATATTTCTTAACCATCTCGTGGAGACTTTAGTAAGAAATAAATCTGTATACTCTTCATAACCTCGCTATTGCAACTTGCTGATCGATACTTTTTAAAACTTTTTAAATTTCCGCTTAATCAATAGACTCCAATGACAGCGAATAAATAGCTACACTATCTTCGCTAACCGTTGAGAAGCTTAACCAGCGAGTTACATCGATCATCGTACAAGTCACTGTCTCGACTCACTCCGAAATCACTTTAAACATTCACCACTTCGTTCGAACCAATTTTTTCTTCTCCCTCGATAAGTTTCCCTTTTCCAGCCCCTTCGTAAAGAAACATGGTTGGCAGTCGGTCAGCCAGCCACGACAAACGAGAGCCTCGAGCCAACGTGGACGAGTAGCTCGGCTGTTCCATCCTATAGATCAAGATCGTTGAATTATTTAAGCCACAGGGGGAGGACACGGATCATCGTGGTCACGCGATACACTCGACTCTTTCCATAGTGTATAGTGTATACTCTAGAACACGAGTCGGCGACTTGACCCCTTGAGTCGACCCCGATAATCCGCGACTTTCATACGGTAATTACGGAAATTCGCGAAGGCCAGGCGCCGTTGCACGACGCTTGGACTTTCTTTCACGTTGCAGACGCTGATGCATTCGACACTCGACCCCCATTCCTTAGTGGCCCTTTCGACAGTACCGACCCACATTCACGAATTAGCGTGTTAAGCACGAAACCCGCCGCGAGGAATTCTTCGCCACGGATCCGCATTCATTTGCGATTTTTTTACGCGGCCCCACGACCCTTTCTTTCGGCTAATGAAGCGAACCCCTCGACTTCGCGGCCGGAACGCATAATGCGCTGCTCCGGAGGAAATGTGCCGCGATAATTTGCTCTATCTTGACCAATCTTTTTTGAATATTCTTCTTTTGAGGTTCGTTTGAGAAGAATAATGGAGTCTTGGTTTTGCATAATGATGTTTAAACGAAAATTATGTTAGGTATTGGAAGATTCAGAATTTTTAACAATTTTGTCAATTTTCTTCTCGTTAATATATTTTCTCGCTGATCGTTTAGAAAGATTAATTGCTTCATCGTTTGGTACAACAACTTTAGAGTGAAAATAACGATGCGAGTGACACAATTCAGATGAAAGCTCGATACCTTCAAAATAAGAAATCAACAGAAAAGTCGATAACCAACTTCAACAAAGAGTAACAAGAGAATAAGAAACAGTAAAAACTGAGGTGAAAAAGAGTAATTCTCCGCTATTTTCTTTGTGCCGGGTAATAAAGTTTAGAGGGTTAATAGGCAATGGAACGAAGCAACTGCGCTGCCTCGTTGACAAGTACATCGCTGTTCGTCAACATTTTTAACGAAACGTACTTACCCGGTTCCATGGCAGAGACTCTTAATTATTAATTAATCGGACCGTGGCCTCAAAAGCTCCAAAAGGTTTCTATAACATTGCCCCTGACAAAAATATCGGCGTTTGTTCTTGCACCAGGGAGATTTGAAAACCGGTTGAAAATATCGACGGTCTTCAGAGGCAATCTACCGAATGGAAAGTAAGATTTCACGGTTTTCCTATCGCGAGCGTTTCCTCTGGCCGACAGGATGCGCGAATACTTCTTATAAATCGAACGAAATCCGATTAGCCTTTCTCTGGGCTACTCCTCTTCTTCGTGGAATCGGAGCTGTCGATTCTTCTTTTTGCTCGCGTTTCATCCGAACGTCGGTGTTTCTCCCTGAAAGAGCGTCGATTTTTTCGTTCTTCGTGGAAGTAATTGTCGATCGGCTTTACGAAAATAGAAACTGATATTCTTCTTCTACGATTTTTTAATTTTGAAACGAGGTTACAGTTCGAGTTTGAGATCTTTCACGTTCGATTTGGGATAGAATAATGAAGATTTATTCTCAATAGAGGTTAGTTACACTATTGAAAAAAAGTGTGAGATCACTATGAATTTTACAGAATGTCACAATTTAGAGAAAACTCGGATCAAGGTTTCGGGTTAGATTATGAAATTTTTTCATGAAAGATCTGTCGAGATAAAAAAGAGTACTGCTATTAGAAATGCTTTATTCTAAATATTCTTTAATATAGATTTTTCCATTGTTATTATTAATTGAACATTAGCAAGAGATCCAGTACTGAAATGAGAAAGTGATTCCAACAATTTTATTTGAATTAAACAAATTATGGATATCTATAGAGCCGATTTCTAATTAATAAGAGAATAAGCAAAAGATTTAGTACAGGTATAACTGATAAGGTGATTCCAAATTCTCGGCTGTATACCTACAATCTACATATGTATCTATATTATTTGAATTAGAGTTTAGACAAGTTAGCAAACTACGCGACTATGTTTCTAGAATTTAGATTAAATCGAACTTGGACCTAGTTAGATTCTGAGTTAAATGTTGGTTTCGGATTTTATGGCTGTATGATTCATATTAATGTCAATTGTAAACGATATCTGGATTAAATCTACATTAAGTAGAACTAGGATCAATATGCATCCAGCTTTACCGAGTCAAGCTTTCAAAAGTACTTACAAATTAGAGTTTCAGAAGTTTTAATCTGGTTCCGACTTGTATGTAGCTTTAATGATTGATACACGATACATGTATCAAAACTGCGAAATTTTATCTACGTTTCATCTATAATTAAATTAACTTCTACTTTTATGGAGTTTATGTGTTTTGAGTGTGTATCTTCAAAGAGAACTTGATCATGTCTTTAAAAAGAGCAGAAATTTTATAAAAAAAAAAAAAAAGAAAATAACGGAAAAAGACAATTATGATGCATAAAACTAGTAGTTTATAACGGTCCTATTTTATGTAGGCTGTATGTGAGTGAACTAGATTAACGTGTTCTTGATAATTCATGTCAATTAGTTCACTACAAAGTGAAATTTCCTATTTGAAATTCTGTTAGTGGATATCGGATTGTAAATGTAGCCACAAGCTGGCAAATACTTCGTAAGATAAAATGTCTCGCGATATGTACATTATTTGTTGTACATTATTACCTTGCGGTAAAGCAAATCTTGAACCATTTTGGTGAACGTCTTTTTTCAAGTGAACGATATTACATTTCGAAAATGAATACACATTTTGTTCAAAAATACATAAAATTCGTAAGTGAGTGATGAAATACTTCAAAATAATATTAGAAAATTAATATATTACGAATATTAAATTATACTACGAAATAGTCCTAGATCCATTTAGAATTTAACAATACGCAAAGCATATTCGAGAAGCTTGTAAAAGAGCATGACATCCAATCACAATTGTCGATATTGTTATCTCTACGGGAAAGTGGTCTACAATTTACGATATCATCAAGTTGTTTCTCCGCGATCTTCCCAGAGCACCGATTACGTGGACACTGCAAGTGGAGAAATTGTCGCGGTGCCATTTCGAATTATCATTTTACACGCGTCGCGTTTCTATATAACACAGACCTCTTTTACCGTTACCGGCAGCCATCGACGATGGTGTTTTATGTTTCGCTGCACGTCACCGTGCGGCTTACGGGCGAATGTAAACCTCGTGGCGTATGTATTCCCGATAACGTTACGTTTCTTGTGTCGAGACCGATGTACATATACGCTCGAGCCACTTGTTCCATCATACGAATCTATCTGAAAACTTCGAGAGCCACCATCATCTCGCAGCCAGAATTTTATTCGCCAACGACGATCAAAATCGAGACGATATCTCGATGGGCGAATGGGCTCGTGACATCTGTCACAACAGTCAACATTCCTGTTTCGTTAAACATGATGTCTGCAAGATGCACGGTTAATTGAGATTGTAATTTTTAGTGTTGTTAATGCAGAATTTATTTATATTTGTTGAGGAGTCCTGGAGTAATTTATTCCGAATATTATTAGGTTGTCCGAAAAGTTTCTTTCGTTTCATAAGATGATAATAGATGAACAACAATTTCTGTTTTATATTGTTTTATTGAATTAGCTGTGATCCATTTCGTTCCATTTCTACTATTACATTCGTGCATAATTCAATAAACGTGCGTCTATTATTTTCTTATAAAACGAAAGAAACTTTTCGGACAACTTAATATATATTTTGCTCTGAGAGTGATTGGAATGTACTATAACCATAACATTTAAGTTTTGCAAAATCTCGTATTTGCGCATCTTTCTCAGACGATGACTTTTTTCTGAAAATCTCTAAATTTTTTAAATTTAGCTTTTTATTCGTTTAAAAAAATCTAGGACATGAAGTTAGTACAATCGAGTATTTTTAATACCTACCTTTCAGCTCTGCAATAGTTATTTTCATATATTATCCCATAAATATGAAGCATTCCTAAGAGTATTAAGATTTTGCAGAAATGTTACTCCCGCGTGACAATCGGATATTTCGCAAAACTTCCCCTCTTTTGTAAAATAATCAGAAGAAATATTATTACTCTTTTCTCTCTTAACAATGACAATTTCTCGAGTATTAAAGCGAATCACTTCGAACTGCAGGTTTTCATTAAAATTCCAAACAACGTTCTAGAAATTATATTTTCATCAACAGACCAAGCAAAGACGCGCGAATACCCCGGTTCTTTAATTCCGAGACTTTAACGCGACAATTAGACAGAAACGGTACACAAAGCTCCGAGGCGAGCGTAAAACAAAAACAACGACGTCGATGAAGCCGGTCTCGACGACGAAGGAATTAAAACGGAGAAATAAACGAACGAATAGAAAAAGGAAAGAATAAAAAAAAAGGGAGAAAAAAGACGAAGCAAGAACGACAACGGGGCGAAAGAATAGAAGAATTAATAGAGGCTCCTTTCTCCGTAGATTTTTCCATAGTTCAGGGGATGAACGTCGAACTCTACGGTCCGATTCTCAATTTGCATTCCGGACAAATCCAATTTCGTGCGAACAAAACTGACGCGCGAGAGAAGAACGGCCAGCCCATTTTCTCTCTTACGATTCGCTGCTGTCGGTAATTGTTCCAGTCACGCGGTTGGTACGTCATTATCGAAGCAAGTATGAAGTATCGAAGCCGATCTCGATAAAAGGGGAGACGCTGACCACTGACGAATGTCCAGCATGACAGACAAGCTCCAGCAGAGTAAACTATTTCAACATGTCGTGCGGATCGATGCTATTGTTTGTTGGAAAGAGGGAACAAGTGTAAATGTTTTCAAAGTGGGAGGATTTCTGAAAACGAAGTCAGTTTGAAAAGAATTTCATTAGTACGAAGATTGTTTGAACGTGTTCGAATATTAGAAAGATTCAAACAGAAGATCGAAGCTAAATGATAGACGATATGAGAGATATAATCACTTGAAAAGCTTGAATTAAGGTTTCCTTTAAGTTTATACTTTAAAATATCTTGACCATAATTGAAATTTGATAAAAAAAAGCGGAGAATTAATTATACATTTGACTACAAGTAAATACGATATATAAATAATATAAAATGATACAGATCATGTCATGAAACGCACTTAAACAGTAATAGAAGTAAAAATTGAACGATAAGAAATAAACAAGGAAGTCCTTTAAACGAGGAAGAAAGAAATTATTGAGATATTAATATAGTATGAATGATAATATGAATAAGATCAAATTATTTTAGAATCTGCTAGATCAAGAATTTTTACTGGTAGATATTACGATTATGAGAACATATCTAGTTATTTAAGGAATTAGAACGTGTGTTACGTCGCTTAAAAAGGTCCGCGCGATGTACCTTAATGTCTGACCGTCAAGGCCCAAGCGTCGTTAGAGAAACTCTCAATAAACCTAAGGCCCACCACAAACCGAGTCTCATTCGCTTGCAGGAACCTTGAATCCTGCAAGTATTTTAGGTTTATAGCTGGTACTTAAACAAGTCCTTAGGTCTATTGGTCTTAGGTCTAACGGGAAAAAATGGTAATTATATGATAGGGAAAACCGGGCATTTATAGAATAGAAATGTCTGGATTTTCCCACGAGTCATACCGATGGGGTGCTTACATCTCCCATCTTCAAGCGTTAACATCTTAGCCAATGGGTAGCGCGGATCCTTGTTCTCACCTTTACTAACGAAAAGTATGAACAACGAATCAGCTTCCTTCGTTCAAATGGGACGCCCATACCGAGCTTTCCTCCGTAATCACATCAGAACGAACATCAGAGTTTCTCTAGCTCCGACGGAGAGTTCCTACGGCTCTCACGGTGCCTAGAGTTCAAATAGCTCTCACAGTCAGTCTATTCCAGTCAATCAGTCAGTCAATTCAAGTCACTCAAGTCACACAGTCGAAGTCAAGCAGTCGACGTCTATTCATTCGGTCATTCGGTTGATTCTATTGATTCGATTCAGTCAAGGTCGGATCTGATCAATCGCTACGTCTACTACGACACGAGAGCCTTCATCTATCAGATTGGCAGTCAGAATCTGAGCAAGATCAAGACAATCCTTATACTCAGTGATGTTACTAGTGTGTGTGATTATACGAAGTTGTTGGAGAAAATATACAGTTATAACGCTGAATCACGGAGTTATATTATTTCAATCACCCCTATTGTCTTAACGGAAATCAGGGGATCGATCTACTCGCGGCGTCGATTACTCTAATCGTAACGGGAATTTACGACTCCCGTTGACGTGTTTCCTCGCGATTGCGTCTCCCCGCGATCGGTCGAATTTTACATGGTCCTTCGAGCCGGATCACGTGCCAGTGTCAAGTGAAGTGACCACACAGTGCCACGTGTTCCCTTTGAATCCAACAGCGGAAGTGTATCACTCCATCAAGGTCAGTGACGTCAGGAGCAACACCTTCGAAGAGATATACACATTGGTCGAGGCACGCACCCAGGCAGCGTCCCGACGTAACTGAGTAATCAACTTTGACAAGGTTGCAAGTCGGTCCACATCACGAATCATGCTGACCACGTCAAAGGTTAATAGCATACGCCGTAAGCGCGATAAACTGTTCGAATGCACGTTAACGACTGTAAGGGACGCCATTGATAGATACGAACAGTCAAACATGCAAGAGATTGTATATTTGAGACCATATCAATCTATACTTCAGGACGGGTGGAACCGATTTCAATCAATCCAAAACGAGTTATACGAACTCGAGGAAGCTGATTTCGCCCAACAACTAGAAGCGCTCAAACTTTACCTTTCCCAGGCCAATAGGATAAGGGAGCACATGGAGGGCAAACGACCATCTAACCTGTCGACACCCAAGTGTAGCAGTGACCCATCTAATAATGTCCAGAGAAGTGACAACAACGGTCATACTCCGGCGACGGAAATCGTCGCTTCATCTCAAATGCCGATTCCGTCGCATTCCACGCGGAGCTCACAGCATGACATTCGCAACATGTCAACTACCCGCGATCTGACAACCACGTTCGCAGCGTCAGCATCGCAACCACCTGACTCGACGTTACACAACGTCTTGAATCAATCAATCGCTCGAGATCCTCTGGACCGAAAGGAAGTGAATCCCATCCAGGACAACAAGGATCAAACTCCGCCGACAGAAAGCACCGCTTCAACTCCAACACCGATCCCGTCGCATACCAAGCGGAGCTCACCGCATGACACTTGCAACGTGTCAACTACCCGCGATCGGACAACCACGTTCGCAGCGTCAGCATCGCAACCATCTGATTCGACGTTACACAACGTCTTGAATCAGCCAATTGCTCCAGATCCGCTGGACCAGGAGGAACGGAATCCAGGACAATGACGGTCATACTCCGCCGACGGAGAACATCACATCACATGTTACACCTGACATGGACATCATATCAGAGAGTCATTCTACAGGACCTAACGTGAAGAGTTCTCCATCGCCATGGCCGAAAGGAGCCACGCCTGCGAGTGACCCAAATCGGGATAATCTCCACGTTATTACCACTATGACTAATCATTTGATTGTCGGTAGTTTTCAGAACGCGCCATCGGATCTCAACACTTGTCCACTGAGACCACAGATTGCTACAACGGACAAGTCTTTCACCACCACCTTCTCCCTGGAGTCAGCCTTGACTCCGACAACGCCAGGACATTCTCCAATGTCCACCCTAGCACTCGACGCAGGATCTCAGGACCCTTCCGAACAACCACACAAATCCTCCTGGCCTCCCACAGACGAACTGGCCATGAGGGACGCACTGGCGCACTTCTTACCTGGCCCAGTATCGGGACGCGGCTCAGAAGGGGACATCTTGTCATGCTGACCAGCTCGGATTACAGCCGCCCTCCGAAACAAGGGAGACTGCTACGGGGTGATGCAGGGCCGGTGCAGACATCATCGAGAGGACGCGGTCCGAATGGGTCATCGGGGGGAGTCTTGTCCCTCAATCAACCATGACCTCCTTCACGCTTCCGCAGCCGAGGCAAGAGCGAGGAGGTCAAAATAACATGCAATGCTTTCGTGGATCTGATGTTGCAGAGGTGCAGCGCAAGGAAGGCGAAACCTTCTCAAGGTCTTATCACGAAGCAATCTGCGAGAGATGGAGCAGGATTGTCTCGATTCAAGCAGAACTAGATGATCATGACGAGGAAAAGTATGTGCATTCAGAAGGTACCTCAGACATGTATCTGGCCATGATTCCTGAGTCACGGACCGCATAGGAGACAGTCATGTCCCACTGGACGCTTCCAGGACGGTCGCGACGAGAAGCTCCGACGGTGGCGCAGGGTGCAACATTGCGCTGGTTGAGCGTGTGAATAACAATGGCAAGATAACTCCATTCGGGCGAATCATCAGGGGGACCTCGGTCTCCCCATCAAATACGGGGCTCCGCGGCAGGTTTGGACCTATATCGGGCGCCACCGGAGTTCCGTTCGACGACACCTCCTGGGGCAAACCGTTCAAAGACACCTCATGGGCCGAGGTGTTCCACGACATTGCATGGGTCAACCTGTTTCACGATACATTCTGGATCGTGAACTTCAACGTCCCCTTAATGCAACGACGAACCAGATTCCAGGACAGACGGGTGTCCTCTACGCAACGGCTTTTCGGTCGTATCATCGAGTTCACCCTGGCGACGACGGCCTCATCCAGACAACTACGAACATCGAAGAAGGCGGATGAAAAACGCATCTCCATACAGATTTTATCTGCCTTTGGGAAATCGGCTAGATGTATAACAACACCTCCAGGGCTGAGGTGTTCTACGATACTTCATGAGCCGAGCTGTTCACATTTCTTGGTTCGTAAACTTCAGTGGCAACTTTCTTGGCAGTGCTAAGAATCACGGCGATCCAGACTACAAGGCAGACAAATACCCTCAGCGCACCGGCCTTTCGGCCGTATCATCAAATTCCTCCTGGCGACCACGACATCCTTTGGACGGCCACAGTTCACACGGCGTCAAACGGTTAATTCCACTACCCTGTCAACCCGAACCGGAGGAACCCGGACAACCACGAACAGCGGAGAACGCGGACGAAAGTTTCCCCTGATACCACCCATGGACTTTTGATCGGGGTCCTCTCAACGGGGGGGGGGGGATGTTACGTCGCGTGAAAAGGTTCGAGCGACGTACCTTAATGTCTGACCGTCAAGGCCCAAGCGTCGTTAGAGAAACTCTCAATAAACCTAAGGCCCACCATAAACCGATTCTCATTAGCTTGCAGGAACCTTGAATCCTGCAAGTTCCTTGAGTTCATATAACTCGTTTTGGATTGATTGAAATCGGTTCCACCCATCCTGAAGTATAGATTGATATGGTCTCAAATATGCAATGTCTTGCATGTTTGACTGTTCGTATCTATCGATGGCGTCCCTTACAGTCGTTAACGTGCATTCGAACAGTTTATCGCGTTTTCGGCGTATGCTATTAACCTTTGACGTGGTCGGCATGATTCGTGATGTGGACCGACTTGCAACCTTCTCAAAGTTGATTACTCAGTTACGTCGGGACGCTGCCTGGGTGCGTGCCTCGACCAATGTGTATATCTCTTCGAAGATGTTGCTCCTGACGTCACTGACCTTGATGGAGTGATATACTTTCGCTGTTGGATTCAAAGGGAACACGTGGCACTGTGTGGTCACTTCACTTGACACTGGCACGTGATCCGGCTCCAAGGACCATGTAATTCGACCGGTTACGTGTCCACACTTTTCACTTGCCACTGAATCCGGCTCGAAGGACCATGTAAAATTCGACCGATCGCGGGGAGACGCAATCGCGAGGAAACACGTCAACGGGAGTCGTAAATTCCCGTTACGATTATAATAATCGACGCCGCGAGTAGATCGATCCCCTGATTTCCGTTAAGACAATAGGGGTGGTTGAAATAATATAACTCCGTGATTCAGTGTTATAACTGTATATTTTCTCCAACAACTTCGTATAATCACACACACTAATAACGTCGCTGAGTATGAGGATTGCCTTGATCTTACTCAGATTCTGACTGCCAGTCTGATAGATGGCTCTCGTGTCGTAGTAGACGTAGCGATTGATCAGATCCGACCTTGACTGAATCGAATCAACAGAATCAACCGAATGACCGAATGAATAGACGTCGACTGCTTGACTTCGACTGTGTGACTTGAGTGACTTGAATTGACTGACTGATTGACTGGAATAGACTGACTGACTGAAATAGACTGACTGTGAGAGCTATTTGAACTCTAGGCACCGTGAGAGCCGTAGAAACTCTCCGTCGGAGCTAGAAAAACTCTGATGTTCGTTCTGATGTGATTACGGAGGAAAGCTCGGTATGGGCGTCCCATTTGAACGAAGGAAGCTGATTCGTTGTTCATACTTTTCGTTAGGAAAAGTGAGGACAAGGATCCGCGCTACCCATTGGCTAAGACGTTAACGTTTGAAGATGGGAGATGTAAGCACCCCATCGGCATGACTCGTGGGAAAATCCAGACATTTCTATTCTATAAATGCCCGGTTTTTCCTATCATATAATTACTATTTTTTCCCGTTATAACTACCAGCTTTCTCCGTAATCTTTAAGCACGCTCAATAGACCTAAGGACTTGTTTAAATACCAGCTATAAACCTAAAATACTTGCAGGATTCAAGGTTCCTGCAAGCGAATGAGACTCGGTTTGTGGTGGGCCTTAGGTTTATTGAGAGTTTCTCTAACGACGCTTGGGCCTTGACGGTCAGACATTAAGGTACGTCGCGCGGACCTTTTCACGCGACGTAACAACGTGTTAAAACATGTCTTGTTATTTAAGGAACTGGAGCTCTACATATTATATATCAGTTCTTCGTAGTAGTATAAAATATAATTTATTATACGATCACATATGTATTTTTACCAACTTATTGAATATTTCAAAAGTATCCGTAAAAATATTGATTGACATTTTAAATGTAAATATTTCGAAAATATTGATTGATATTTCAAATAAAAATACTTCAAAGATATTGGCTATCACTACACATTAAAAGTATACACTTTTAGTCAGGGAACTGTAATTTATTAAAATCAGAACTTTTCATATACCATTAACTACTATAAATATTTTATTTATATCAATACATTTCACATCATATATGTAGATATATTATACATGTGTTCCATCATATGTATTAAATATTTCCGATTATTTGTTCAAATTTTTACATATAAGAAGATAACCAACAAAGTGAAAATGTCAAAGAATATTATTAAACAATCTAAACCTAAATAAATGTGTGTCTTATCTTTTATATATATATACATTACTTGTAATATTTTACATATTTTCACATTTATACTCGTATTTGTCCATTTTTACAGCATTATATTTCACAAATAGATCTTTGTGACATAAATGAACAAAAATTCTCAATTTAGTACTTGATTAATTTCTTACACAAAGCGAATCAAATAGTTAATTATTTTTAATTTTAAGTCTATTATTTAGGTTATTAAACCCATTTTCTGTACAATACCAAAAATAACTTACCTTTATCTTCATTATAATTCTCCTTTTTCGCTCTTAGCTCGCAGTTATCGCCACTAATCTATTTTATTCGCCATGATAATGTTCCTTAACTCTCGTTAGACGTCTGCGTGACACACTACATATCGACAGTCAACATAACACCGACCCCATAACACGTAACAAAAAACTCAAACAAATTACGTCATCGTATTGAAGAAATCTTTTTCAACTACTGTATAAATGTGTTAACTATTTTGGACTGACTTCCACCGACTTTCCACGGTAGAATTAGTTAACTTTCCGTTATCCACGTGTACCGACACGTGGATAACACACGTCTGTAACGCGACTCTTCACAACGAGTAGAGAATTCGACATTAATTCGCGTCTATAAAGCGAACGCGTCGATGGCCGACACGTAGGCGCGAACAAACTGGCACCGCGGCTTGTTTACAAACGAGCTTGTAAATTGCTTTAACGAACCACTCGTCCGCGCGAGAAATGGCCTGCTGATAGGCACGGATAAACCGTACGGATCCAGCTTTCGGCTCGTGTTGCTTGAAAACATTAGAACCTGGGCATCGATTTTCACGCGGCGCATGTTAATCGTCGATGTTTGTGTGTGTATGTGCGTGTGTGTTTGCAACCGCGTATTTTCGACGTGCGTGCTCGTCTATCGCTGGTAAATAGCTGTTACTAGTAATTGTTATTTGTTGCTGGAATAACCGGGGAACAATTGAGACCACGATTTTTTATCGTGCTTTCGTTATATTCGTTCGTTTCGTGCGTGGGAGAAAAAGTTCATATTCACCTCTATTCAGGAGTATTAAAAAGGGGCTCTTAAAAAGATATAGTAAGTACGTAATATAAAAAGACATTGGAATATTATTGAAACTATTATTATATCGATATTGGCCATTATATAACTTAAAATACTAGATTGTAATGAAATTCGGATATTTTAGCTGGTTTATAGTAACAGTATGTGAATTTCACCGAAGTGTACAAATTAATAATGATTTTATAAGTAGGAGCAGTTCATCGGTCTATAAATCTTAATTATCTATTTAAAAACGTAGCAATAATATATTTTATTACATACATTTACCATTGGAATATCATTGGTTGTATTAGTATCAGAAGTATTCCTATCAGTTTACAGAATTCTTCTTAATCTAATTTATAATTCGAAAATTAAGTTTATAATGTTTCTATAATAGTTTCGGTAAATAGATAGTATAATTTGGTTCCCAATTTTATACTATTACTTTATGGTATCTTCTGAGCCTAAATTAGATCTATTGCTAGTAAAATCAAAGCCATTAGTATATTTATTTTATCCCGAAATCTAATTAAAATTCGACATAACGCGTAGCCAAAAGGATCGGGTATTGGTTTACCGTACAGTTTTAGTCGAATAAACGATCCGAAAATATGAACGAATTTCGATCGAGCGAGGGGCTATTCGAGTGCGCGTACGTTGATTACACGAAACATTGATTGGTCTTATTTGACAGTCGGCAAATATATTGCACGGAAGCAGGCTGGTCAATATTTGGTAAAACAATGAAAATAACGTTCGACCATAAGCGATTACAAGTGCCAGTGAATATTGAACGTCACTTGGCCGGTATTATCGGCAGATCAATCAATTAAGGAAGGTACAGTTTAATGATGACTTCTATTAGCATCCGAAGTTCTATTGAACTTTTATAAACGTCAATCGTCAATTCGTTAAAAATTAATTTAAAACAAAAAGTAATTTCAGTTTCAATATTTTGAGTTTTACTACTACAAAGAATTCTTGATTTCTGTTTAATTTTTTTATAATTAAAGGCTACTAAGGTCTCAAATTGGACCTGTTAAAATTTATAATAGAGTTCGATTATCTCTAACTGATTCGAATCTAGTTTAATTTAGGTTCAAATTAGAATTATTTGGAACCTAATTTTTCGCTTCACTGCTACTATATTCTTTTTCTACAAAGAAATGTTTAATTTATAATTTTCTCTGTAATATCGAAATTAAAACTTTCTTTGTAAAAAAACGAATATTGCATTCAAATTAGGTTCAAGATAATCTCAATCTAAATTAAACTAAGGTAGAATAGGTTAACCTTACTCGAATTCAGAATTCTAATCAGATTTAAAATTAATCCTGCGAACCTGCTTTTTTACAGATTATTTTTCAGATTACAGGTCTATCACGCTTAAATTATATAGAATTATTACATAATTTAATATCAAATCGTGACTACCTTTAATCCAACCCAAAAACCAATTATAATTAATTCATATCAACCTCTCTTCCTATTAAAATGTAACCAAAGCTAATCAAAATTAGTTCTATAATGCATCAATGTTTAATAACAAATTATACTACAGCTGGCACCATGTACACGTGTGTAATTCGGAGCAATTTCCATCGAAAGCGAAATAAAAATCAATAAACCAGATTTTTTCTCGGCACTGATCTTTTCTCTCAAAAATTTCCTCCCTCCTATTATTTTCCGCTTGCGCCGCGTAGCAAAACGGGCGCAAAAAGCGCGGCGGAGGGGTTAAGCGGGGAAAGGGGTTGCGCGTTATTTGCGCGGACACGCGAAATTGCGCTCACAAGTGTAATTAAAATCCAATCAACGTTCGACATTTATCAGGGGCCAGTTTAAATATTTTACTCGGCGATTGCGTATCGTCGCATCAAAAGTGTACTTAACGCAAATCGACGTGCTTATCAATTCCATATTACTCGCGGAACACGTCCAACGATTTTCAGAACCTCGCTACACTGCGCTTTATCTCCCTCTTCTCTTTATGCATATACATACATATATCTTTGCGTATGAATTTGTATACATTGACGTTCAAAAATTGGCGATCGAACTCGAACGAGGATAATGTCCTGATTATATAGATGAATTGAATAGCTAAGTATTATGAAACAATAAATCATCTCGATTCGAGTTAAATTAAAATTTCAAATCGAATGTTCTACGATAACCACGTAGAAATAGATCTTCCTTATTTAAAATTTTTGCATTTTTATCGGAAAGTTTTAGACGTAAATATCGTATTTTAAACAAATCTCGCCAAAGCATAGAACGTGTTATTAAAAATCAATTTTATTATCAAATAAAAATATATCTTTGTTACATACAATTCAGATATCTTGACTAGAAATTGTATTCGTAAAAGATTGATTTCTGATGGCATAATTCGTCGTGACTACGTGAAAATACAATTTTTTTTTCTTTTTGTGAAATTGATGTATTCTAATTTAAAGTTTTACTTTGGGATAAGATTGATCTCCAAAAGCACATTTCATGGTAGTCAGACGCAAAAATAAATCTTTTTCATAAAAAATGATTGTCTCTCTCTTATATTATATCTGATCTCTTATATTTACCTGCGTAAATAATTAAAAGAAAGCAGACAATCCATTTCCACTGCTAGTAAATGCTATTTTATTATCTGTATCATTTTATTAAAATAACATTGTCGTTTTTTAAATTTATTTACATGATAACGATAATATTTCCATTATTCTTGAGTTGTTTTCCAAGATTGCTCTTTCGATTTCAAACAGTATTTATTTAGTAGCTCGTCAACTTCACTCTGCGGCTAATTGATGGGACTCCATTCGAAAGATTATCGTGACCAATGTATTATAAATTACTCGCAGTAATCCTATCGTTTGCTTTGATTCGAGGTATTTCTGAAACAGATTTGGAACCAAACAAATAGGTGTATCTGGTATCGAAAATCCTCGAACAATTAACGCTTCGTACAGCGGTAAACCGTGATTTATTGTTAAAGCGATATTCATTTTTGAATAGCATCATATGGAAATATTGCGATTTCGAATAATAATTAATATATCGATTTACAATGATTTCTAATAGAACTATTACATAATAAATATTATATAATGTTAGGTAATTTAAGTTCTTGTAACAATTATTGTACTCAAATTAAAATAAGGGACTAATCAATCACAATTATTTTTTATCGCAAGTAAACAAAATTCTGAGTATGATTGATTAATAGTACGAACGTGATTTTCTTTCATTCCATTCTAAATAATAAGGGTAATAAACTAGTTTTACATTGAAAAATGACAAATAAATATAGAATGTCAATTTCTCTTTGAAAAATATTTCTTTCCAAAATCTGAAGGTGCTAACAAAGTAATTATATAACTTAATAACACATTCCCTTGAGTTTTCTCTATATCGTATAAATAATTATGTGCATGCATATGTTTCGCCACCCTCCGTGTGTCGAGACACGATCTCGCGAACCGTATCGATTTCCCTCGGATAAAAGCAATTAACGTTTCGACGCATTCGTTTCTTCACGTGTGACCGAACCAACCGAATTACACGGAAAACCGTGCGTGCCTGATCGATTTTATTCGGTCAATCGGAGAACATAGTGAATATTTTAAATGTACAAGCTGTTTCAAAATTTAGAGATTAGTTTCAAAGCTTATCAATATAATCACTATAATCATCCTTCGTTACAGTGCTAACGAAGCTTGATAAAATTTCGCAAAACATACCGAATGTATTCACAAAAATTTTCCATGATAAGTGTTCAGTGTCTAGACGCGCAATAAATTCTCTTACGCTGATTGCAGATACGCGGTTGAAAACGTCTTACAACTTTGAAACTAATGATATTTGAACCTGTATTTATTACGACTATTTTGCTTGTTTTTCTGAGTACTACATGCTTCTAATGTGTGATTCCAATTTTTTGAAATACCCTGTATACGCACTGTATATACCTATACATGCATGTATTTATAAGCACATGCGTGTACATAGTATCAGGAAGAAAACTCGATGATAACCGGTCCGCCGTGTAATTACAGTGTCCATTAATTATCGGCGCGGCGCGCAACTTGTCCGCGCGCGTGCACCTTCATTAGTGGCGACGACAAACGTTGCGGAACATTTTATGGTGTCGTTTATGATCGAACGAACCGTATCATCTGGACTCTATAATTCATGACCGTCTGCTGTTTAACAAAAAATCATCGTTTGCCCTGAGAAAACCGCGTCAATGATCGATCGAAGAGATCCACGACAACATATTTTTAGGTTATGTATAACGTAATGGCGGACGAAAAATGGATTCCCCTGGTGTCCCGTGTAATTTGTGCGGATATTATAGAGTCATTCGCAGATTTACGAGCATTTCGACGAGTTCTCTATTTAAATTTCCACGATGTTGTCTAAATGCAAATAATCTTAATGTACCGGTCGATTGGTTCAGTTTGCTTCTTACTACATAGTTAATAATTACAGACCACCGGGCTAGAAATTAATGTTTTTTCGTCAGTTCTAGAGAGTTACGCAAAAGGTGCATAAGCCGTTTGGTACTTGTCGAATAGCTCTTGATTGCTGAATGTTGTCCCGAATCATGTAATTAAATCGTTGGACCGTTTAAAATCCTACGAGTGTTATCTAAATGCTAATTTTAATTAGCTGTTGATACGTAAGTAATGATATAGGGTATCGGATTGAAAAATCCAGATGGAAAATTTGTCTTTATCTATAAGACGTGATTGAAATAATGACAAGGAGAGTTTAATAATTTCTTAGATTAGTGCAGTTAGTTTCTTAATTCTTAGCTAACTACCTGATCTATTAAATTTAAGATTTACAGCTAAGTAAAGTAAACGAGTCGAGCTAAATAGTCTTTGATGGCTACAATTCTCGGCTAAACTTGCCCAAACTCTTGTCATTAGACATTGCTGAGTCTTGTTCGAAACATTGTAAGCATTGTCTAAATGCTTCATCGAGCTAATCGTGTGTGAATTATAATATGTATTAGCAAACTAAATAAGATTTGAAGTCCACTTTCCATTGATGAAATTAGCTCTTTAAATATATGTAGCAAAATGAGATAATCAATGTTCTTCATTACATAATTCATAACCTTCTTTTCATTGTTTTTATTCTATTACTGTGTTACTAATTTGTACCGTCGTATTTTATTAGAGACAATAGTTAAATAGACATAATAATGATAGACATAATCAGAGTCAATAAAAACAACAATTTTAATGTCTTGTAGTGGTACTAATGGAGCACAAAACTTATCGATGCTCCTTAATGAGCGAGTTTTGAAGTTTCTAACTGAATGATTTCACTTTAGTATACTAAGAGTTAATGAAACATAAAGCACTGGCTAAAATACGAAACTGTTAGACGTTTCTCTTAATAAATTGACTGAAACGCCTGAAGAATCTTTCAGAAACACGAAAACTTGGACTTCCCGACCAGTGGATCGAATTAGCAGAAACAGTTTCGAGCTCGACTATAAAGGAACAAGTATATACATAGCTAAGACTTAAAAACTCTCTGACTACTGTTGGCGCATATTTCCACTACCCTCGCTCTCTTCCGGAATGCAATTCTTCAACGTCGATGGACACGCCATGGGCCGGGCAAATTCAACCAACTTTCTTCCAACTCGAGGTATTTTCGAACGAGAGCCTGATATACCTTCATCTCACGTACGTCTCGCTCAATTATTGATAACTTTACCGAAAAATATCCATTAAAGATGTATCTCGCCCCCGTCGAGGGACGATCGTATCCTAATAGACTGGATTTCCCTCGGTTCTCACTGGATTCCGGAATGGCTTTAAGTAATTTCATTGGACTTTCGATTTGGGAAACTCGCTAGGATCGATCGCTTTCCTCGTTTGATATTGTAAAGCGTTTCTTCAGCTTGATGTTGTGATTAGGAAATCAATTCGGAAGAATTGAAGAGTTTCTTTGATGTTTTTAGTGATTGTTTAAGTATCAAGATTTGTGTAACGCAGTTGTAAAAGACCTAAGAGCTATTAAACTTATAATTTAAAAGTTTTCAATAACTTCATCTTCTAAAAACTCTTAATTTTAAACAGCACATGCAAATATGTATTTCTTTTGCTATAAGTTATATGATTCTAAATAATGTTTCATAAAATATGTAAATACACATTTCGACTTCTTTCTTGCGAGTGTTATACTTTATTCATCAATGGTTCAACATTCAATACCGGAATACCCTGAACAGTATCAGAGATTTATCCCACGAAGAACATACTCTTCCCTTTTTCAAAAGATCTCACCCCCTTAAGATCCATATCTCAACCCAATATCTCACACGCGAAATATCAATACTGCACCACCCAAGCTCATTACCAGCTATGAAATCTTCTCTATGATCTGATCACACTCCTACAATGAACGCAGAATAGACCTACAAAGGATCCGCAGAGAATCGCATCGACGTTATCTTTTTCGAAAACGTCACCTCCCCTTAAAACATCTTCCCTGGTTCCCTGGTGTTCGATCAATTCTCGATACAGGTCAATGGTTCGTAGTTCTGTGTGTCCGTTATTGTCCTGTATATCAGATACTGCACGATAATCGGTTCCCCTGAGACGAGGTTTCCACCAAGGGCCATCCGTAGAAGCTTTCGTCTTACTTATTCATCGTGCATTTACTTAACGCAGTTCTGGATCGAATTATTCCTCCGAGATGTTCGCAAGTTTACGATTCGAGTACTTAGGACGCGTTTGAACCGGACGACCGGCTCGTTTCGGGCTTTTCATCTCTCTACTTCCGGTTTAGAGAGAACTATGGTCCACGTGGACGCTTTCTGGCTGGCGTCCGCGGATTAAATGGGTCAGAAAAGTCGAACGGACGAGTCTGCGTTTTACGAGAAGCACCAAGGGAAAGGGCGTCTTAATTGCTTCGAAAGGCATCGGAATTTCCGAGATATCTAGCCAGAATCGTCGAATTAATCGAGGGAGACAGACGATAAATGAGCTGACTGCTGAAGACAGTAGGACTTCCTTCATTGTATTTTTGGCTGTTGGGTTTTATGTGACAGCTGGATGACGTGGAATGTAGAGTGAGTTTGGATTATTGTACATTTTTAAGATTTTTAGATTTTCCAGATTTTAAGATTTATAATACGTAATTTTTAATATGTAATATGCTAATTAATGGAAAAGGATAATAATGTTAGTATGGAGTGGAGACAAGTAGCGTGTTTATTGAGTGTGTTTGAAACTCTTATGATTCATTTGCAAATTTGAATAATATTGGATTTTTAATATTTGGATATTGGATTTTAAATATTTCTTTTTTAATGTCGAATTTTAATTGAAATTTTTTATCAAATAGAATAAAATTTAAGTAAAGTCGAAAGGAATGAAATTTCTGAGGCGTTTAATTAGAATCGCCGAATTAATAAAAGAAAATGAAGACGATAGAATTTCTTAAAATATACTTGGAAGTTGACATTTATGTGATAAGTAGATACTATGAAATTTCAAATGGATAGTGACAATGAAACATTTTTAAGAGATCAAGTATTACAATGTTACACAAATATAAATTATAAAAATATACAAACTGTATAACTGTATTAATTTTTAATAAATATGAATTAATGTGTTTGCAGAAATTATGTGTTTATAGGATGCTAAGCTTAAACAGCAGAATTAGGATATTTTGGAGTTTACTTGACGCTTAGCTTTCAGCGGAAAAATAAATCATTTGAAATTTCAAACAGATTAAAGTTTACTATGTTATTAGGCTAATAATAGAGAACTTTCAATGAATAAAATATCGAATGAAATCTAATTGACAGACGACAACCATCTTAATGGACATTTCAACTCTCTGAAGAGCTCCATTCCCAGAGTTACCTAATCTATCCCGGACAATCAAGTCACAGAATTCCGGCGCATCCTTCGACGCGCGGGCAGATACACTTTCCTGTGTCGCATTAGCGGCTGGGTACAATGGCCGCGCGGCATAATCACGTGAAGGAGCCAACAATGAGCATTAAATCATTAAGCCTGCCGGACACTCGTACGCTACAATGGAAATTCCTGGGCAGTGGGGGCTGTCATTCCGGCTATTATTCAGCCGCGTGCCTCTGGCCTTGTTTATTCCTGCCCTCGGTGTTTGTTTCACGAATTCGATAGTGTCTGTCGAGCTTCATATCGACGTTGGTTCGATAGTTAGCGACACCAACACTTTCCTCGTCATTAACTCGACTACGAGACGCCTACCTGAATGGGGAACCCACGCGTTTTCCTTTTTCTTCGAGACGATCGAAGACTGGCAGCATGTAAGTAGACATAATCCCTCGTCGTATCGGTAAGCGCAATTACTGAACGATGGCTGACGTTGGCTGACGATGCTACTGAACGCGAAATTAAATCCATTGTGAGCCGCGAGCCTACATTCACATGCAAGTGCTAGCCGGAAACTGATAGATACGAAGGCGTTAACCTTTTAACGTACAGTTTCGTTCTACCTAACCGATCAAAAATGTAGAATTTTCTTGCAACGATATTGTTTCTTGTAATAATTATACGTCCTTATTACTTTGAGCTTACTGTCTTAATTTTCTAATGATACGGTACAAAATATAACATTTTGGACTCTTTGTTTCATTAAGTAACGTGTATGAAAAATATCGTCTATATCTTGAATATCTTTTTATATGTTAAGTTCTTTAATAGATAGATAATATTGCACATTGTAGAAATATTTGTTGTGAATATTATGAGAAAGTTTTCGATTAAAATCACACCAATTTTGAATTTGAACGATATTTTGAGATAGAAAGACGGTCAGAATTGCAAGTTGGTAGTTTTGCATGAGAAAAAGTGGAGCACGGATCAATGAAAGTTTGAGTTGGAAGTAAATAAGACTACGTCCGCATAGAAGATGGTACAAGACAGTTTTAATATCGGAGAAGCAACTTTGTATGAATTTCAGATGAGTTTTGTTCAGGCTGTTGCTAGTCGGAGAAGGATTACGGAAGTTCTGTTGCAACGAAATGGGGCGTTTCGAATTTCGTCACGAGCTACATGATCGTTGAAACGTAAAAACTTGGTTTTCGCTGTGAACAGCTGCGAATTATCCGAAAAGCGAAGTTTCCTACCCAACGAACGCAAGACACTTCAACAAAATTAAATTACTAAGAAAAATGAAATCTTTATTACATTTTTCTATTAGTTAAATTACAAGACGATTTTCAACTTTTGTCATTTCAACTAAAAGAAAAGAACCATTTATTTGACCATTTCGTTTCAACAGCACTGCAACTTATCACGTACAGTGGAACTCCATTTATCAGTACTTGTTGGAGAACAAACAGTTTGTACAATCGAAGTTCATATAATGGGAGACCACGTTCATGTAAGTGAATTCAATCAGCAATAGTTCAATTGATTGGGCATTATCTAAAATTTCGTTGCAATACCGTAGTATTGTATTCCACATCGTAGTATTCCAGTATCGTAGAACCTCGTTTATACGAATATATAAGCTAGTATTGAGTTCCAGGGTAAGTTGAAAGCAACCTAAAGAAACTAAAAGATTCATTAATCTTCAACGTCAATTCTTTCGGACAATGATTCCCTCGAAACAAATAACGACCAATTATAACACGTCCAACATCGAGATCCTCACGTAAACTTCCCATCATCTCAATCTCCCCAATTCCTTGAGGAAACGGTCCGCGGTTCCCGCAGCCCATTATCCGGCACAAAAGACGCGCGTGTCGAAAAATGTAGTTGTCAGTCGTACGATACATTTCCCCTTGGCCAAGTATAATCCAAAAGAGAGGCGACGAGCAAAAAAAGAAGCGGAAGAAGCCAGTACGAAGAACCATGCGAAAGATACAAGCGAAAGAGCGAGACGGTGAACACTGGCGTCGAGCCACCCTCAGACAAAAATAAAGAAGAAAGGTAGAGCGGTGGATGGTCGATCATCGGAGGAAACTGGAAATATTTTGACGGCGGCAGGAAGCTTGGCAGCTAAATAAAATTCCCTGGATAATTGTCCTCTCGTCTGAGAGGAGGTCGACCATTAATTCGTCTGTGCGGCTACGGTGTCTCAACATCCTGCGTCCATTTCACGTGCGTCTTCTTTCGAAACTTCTCTTTTACTCTTCTCTTTTTTTATTTCTCCGTTCTTTTCTCTCTCTCTTTCGACCATTCGTTGAGAGTTGTCTTTTTGCGGGACTTTATACGCGTGCCTTCTTTAAAAGACGCGAAGAGGGTCCGACTTACGAGCGAGCCGGAGGGCCAAGGTATTTATACAACCGCCCACGCGGTTACACTCACGGTCCCAGCTTCATTCAGTTCTTCATTTGAAGCGATAATCGAGCAGACGAAGGATCTTTGCGGCGTCCTGGGCCATCGACGATTCGCGACGCTTACGGATTCTTTCGCGATGAAACCCTGACAGACGCTTCACGCGGCTACCCTTTCTTTTATTGCTTCCGGTTGATCGTTCCCGTCCCGTTTATTTCCAGTGCTCACCGATTGCACGATACCGACTGTGCGGATTATGACTTTTGGGGGATTTTGTGAATTGTAAGTTAAGGGAAAAATATTTGTGATTTAAAGGATTTGATTATTTTTCTAAGGATTTTATTATTTTCAGGATAAAATTTTGCACCATGATAAAACGTGAATAAATTGCGAATAAATTGTGAATGTTTGACTACGTGAGCTCTTTAGGTTAATACGAAATTTGTATTTACGATTACCAGAACGAAGTTCGTTATCGAGGTTGTTTAATTATTTGACATGGTCTGATTGGTGGAGTAAAATCATTTCCTTTTGTTTCGTGTCAGCAAGTGGAAGTACCTGTCAACCTAATTTTGTTTGTACTAACCTCGCGCGGTCTGCATCGGAAGCGGAAACTATGTTCACTGTTTAGTTTCTGTATAGCCACTATTTAGTGACTGTGTACGCGTGTACCTTTTGTCTGAGAGAATTGCGTCAGTCACGTTCCTTTTCGAATCTTTCCATTTATGAGCTATTTAAAAATGTATTATTTCCTGAAACACCTTCAGATTTTTTTCATATCATCTTCAAGTACACAAATATACATACGTATTGTAGCATAGCAATACAAATGGAACATGTCACCTATGCATTACTTAAGAATCCGACGTTTCAATACAAACTGACATAACTATATTGCACATTTCAAAATAATACTGAGCTTTAATATAGTACTCAATGCAATATGATGTTGATTAATAATATTAATTGATTAATGTCAACGACCTTTGCGATAAAATATCGCATTTGAGAAAACAGAATTTCGATGTAATCGAATGTAATTATATTTTCCATTCGAAAATAGTACACGACTTCAATATAACGATGAACATAATATAAAATTGATTACAGGTAATAATAAAATACAAACCAGCAAAAGTTTCCTAAAAGTTTCCAAAAAGTTTATCACTAAAGAAACTAACATTTTAAATTTACATTTCAATGTAATACCAAATATCAATCTAATAATCAGGGCAATATAATATTGATTACCAATAAAATACAAAACTTTCCAATAAAGTTCTCCACGAAGAATGGCTACCAGCTTCTTCATCCCTAAGGCAATCTTTCTATCAGCCACAATTTAACCGAAACTCCAGAGAATAAAACCGCCAGGACGAAAAGGAGGACTAAGACGAAGAACATTGAGGAAAAAAGGGGGAGGAAAAAATAAATTTTCCGAAGCGTGACATGGACAACGCGATACGTTGGCTCGCGATCGAGAAATCGGGCGGCGTTCGACTTTTATTAGAAGCGAGACGATCCACTGGCCGAGCAACCAGTCTGAATTGTCGCCCGTGGAGAATACCGGATGGGTTGTCTCCCCAGCTCGACCGTAAAACCACTGTCGTCGGCGTAATTAAAAATCTAGCCGGGCAAACAGCCGGCCGCCTCGATCGACTCGCATCGAATCGACTGGGCTCGATCGACGACGACGACAAACAATGCTTTTTCCCACAGAGTCGGGGACCAGTTGCAATTAAGCTCGAATATTGCCGTGATACGTTAGAGTTGGAATTAGTCGAATATCCAGGCTGCGATTTGCCGAAACTGGGGCGCAACGTATCGTTTCGTTTGCCTGTTTCTTTTTCTCCCGCTCTGGTTTTACTTTTTGTTCTTTTTACTATAGGATTACGTGTATGGCTATTTGGAACCGAATGTTGCCCGCGCTTTGACGTAAATAGGCCGCAGATATTGGAGGTTTTGTGGGTTTAATTCCAACCGATTTTTCAGCATTCTTCTCGTTGGCTTTTGCGCAGTAATTTTAAAGCCAATTTCAGTAAGGATATTTATTTTAGATTGACTTTTACGTATATGGATCTTTTGAGAGGTTGTTTTGTAATTTTGTATTTTTGTAATTTTAGTATTGGGTTCGTTCGAGTTTTTACCGTACAATGATTAATCGTTAAGTTAATGCAATTTTACAGTACAATTTGATTCTTTTTTAATTATTAATAAAAGGTTAGATTAACATTTTGTTACAGACAATAATATAGCTATCTACAGGTACGTTGTTCGATTCTATGCTCAGTATTTTGAACATAAGAAGAGGTATTTTTTTCTATTAACTCCGAGGATCTTTACAATTTATTCAGAAGAAATGTGTGCTTGTATTGTAATCGTGTTACATCTATTTCTCTAAGAAAATTTCTCTAAATTCCCTACACACAAAATTCGTGTATTACACGTATAATTGAAACAATAGAGATAATTTAAAATGGACCAAGTTGATAGGTCCCGTGCGTTTCACTAAAAATTTATTTTCATTGTCAACTAACAGGGAAGCCCTAAACTCTGGCCACCCCCGAATTCCCGCGAAGTTGATCCCCCGTATTTACCACCCACGTCTGTTTACACAATTTCCAAACTCGTATTTTCGAATTTTCCCGGCTGGGGCGCGGACAAAAGCGCGTATCCCTGCTCAAACACGATCATTAATTCACGAAACGAAGAATGCTATCATCAAATATCCATCGGGCTATTCTCTCGTAGATCCAGCCTCCCTTCGCGAGAGAAACTCGCCTCTTTTTACCTCGACGTTCCATGAATTTCGCGCGGTAACGTCCTGAGACCAGCCATCAGAACTCCTCTTCCGCCTTATGAATCCTTAATAATCCTTTTCTGACTGCATCGGTGACTAGCCGCATCTCGAAATGGTCGATCGACCACGAAAATACGAGAACCTAATTGCGTTAATTGCGTCGTTAATATTTGCATCAGGGTTTTCCAATTGCTTATTTCTCTAATCAGAGAATTGGGGACTCATTACATTCCAGATCACCTAGATCTGTTTTGAATCTTTTATGTTGTGAGAAATTTTAAATGCTAAAAAAATATCATCTTCGTGATATTTGAATTGGATAGATTTAAATTATCTTATCTTACTGATAAGGGTGTGAAAGGAAAGTACGTACATGATCGGCCAAGGTTTAGAATGTATTATGTCAGGTGAATATTTGTGTAGTGTGCCTGAAGTAAGACAAAGAAGCTGTAAAAAAGAGGAAGAAAAGAGAGGACTAATTTATGGCCTGGTAAATATGTATTTGAATGGGTTACTTCATGAATACTAATAATCGTTGAAATATATTGCACTGTGCTATTGTGGCTTAGAAATGCTTCAATATTAGACCTATGATAATCCATAAATTCTTACGGATATTTTATAAATTTGCAGTAGTGTATTTTTAAAGACTTGACTAATTTTCTTACATTTTGTACAAATTTTATACCTTTGTCATTAATAATTTTGACGTTAATGTATCTGATTATATTTCTACCTTGATATTGGACTACCTCGTGCTGCTACCTTTCCATTGTGTATGTGAATACACATTCCTATAATAATAATCGGTTAAAGCAGCTACAAATATAACCTTCTAACGTCACATGCATCGTCTGATGAGTTATTAACTGCTGAGCTGGTCGCTAAGTTTAGATCGTTGGTCATTCGGTATCAGAGTAGTCATTTTTATGATAAATGTCTATCTTAGTCAGCTGATTGCTGGATTTAGAATTGGTCCCTCAGTCTCTGGTTAACCCTCGTTATCTAATTAACTTCTTAACGATTTCATCGCTGGGGGTGATTTAATCACTTGTCCTTAAACACTGCACTCATACATTTTTACAGGCTAACATGTCTTATTGTTAGTCGCCTACAGAGTGTTTTATTGCCATATGAATCATAACAATGTGAGAATTATAGTGTAGTTAAAGAAAGAACGATTGCAACAATAAATGTTAATTGAATGTACAAAATTGCAAAATAAATATTCTCTTTAATCTTAAATGCTCTGCTTCATGTAGATAATGATACTTAACCCTTTGACAGTTTACCAAAGTGAACGAGACTCGAGTAAAGTGTCAAGTACGGAATAGTTTGGCTCGAGAGAGGCTTAAGAGATGCGTCGAAGCTGTTTAGTATATTGTTATCACAGATATTTAAGTTCATAATTACATATATGTATTATAGTACATTTATCTTGCCTCTGCTGTATTTAGCAAATCAAAATGTGCAGGACTTTAAAAATCAGAGAGGTAACAGGATATTGACATGCTAAAAAATCTTCTTCGAAAGGGCGGAAAATTTTGAAACCTTAAAAGGCCTAGAGAGCTTTATTTAACAAGATTTCGCGAAAACGTCTTAAAAAATTCTATGAAGTTCTAAAATGTTCAAAAACCACTGGAACTTTAGAAAATTCCAAATATTCCTCCGGTTCCATTCGTACCTCAATTTTCACCTCATCTTATCCATGTACCAACTACACAACAACATACCGCTACTATGACCAGTCCTATAACGTCCGCTAATCCGATTATTTAAAAAATGGAACAACCATTTGCCAACATAAAACATTAGCAATGTTTCGTGTAATCAATAGAACTCTGAACATTCTGACAATTCTTCTGTTAAATATCAATTATGCGTCTGTCACTTTTCCAATTATATAAAATAACATAACAAAATGAGAATACAGCAATCCTCACAAATATCAAGTAATCTCAACCATATCATAAACTCGAGGCTGGCCCGAACAGTGCTGATAAGAAGATCAAAGGGCAACTGACATCGTGCTTCCCAAATACCTTTGTTACCTATGCGCATTCGTGCGTTATTATCATCTCAAAACCATACATTAGCCAACCACAGTTGGTTCTGTTGTCCGAAAGTAACGTAACTCGTACGAAACATGCAAAAGAGGAAAAGGAATCAATGGGGATTTAGTCCAGGCTCTTTAATACGCGTAATTTGTTGTAATCCACTTAAAGCCGGGACAGTGGTCGTGTACTTTGCTCTATTTTCCACGTGGAATCGCGTTAACCACCCATCCCCCGGTGGAAATTTCAGCAGGTTACCTGCGTACACGCGTTTATCCGACTGGTTATTCCGCATCCGCGCGCGTCCCTCTGGCTTACAAGCGGATAAATGCTGTCATTCAACCGGCTCTTCAATGTAATTCACCGACGCCGCGATCCACGGGACGCGTCTTTGCACCCTCCCCCAGCCTCGAACCGCGCTTTTCAGAATATTATTCGCGCCCGTGTCCCGTTCGCAGCAGGGACGCAGAGAAAAGGGCGAGCCTTTGAAGAAATTCACGCGGAGCCGACGTAACGAGAGTCGTTACGCGCTTTGTTTTCAGATATTATCAAGATACGAAGGCTTTTTATCGCGATGGCGAGCCATTCGTGCTGTTTCCATGCAATTATGGTTTCTTTTGTGGGAAAATGGAATGAATCCTATTCAGAGAAGAATAGTGAGATTGTCGGAAAATGGGCATATAAGGGTTTGTTAAGAGGTTTGTTGATTGATTCGAAAGGCTGTCTCGCTTCTAAATATTTTATGATACGCAATTTTTTAACATTTTAAGGTTCATTCGGAGTTCTTGGAAATATTGGGTTTTGTTCTAACATTTGTCTGAGGTACTTACAAATTTTGTTGGAAAATGAAGATACAATTGTATTTGAAATTGGAAGATGTAAAGTTTTACTAATTCATCGATATTTTGTATGTTTCAGATTGTTTATTTCACATTTTCTTAGCTTTTTTATGATTTTCAAATCTTTTTTTATCCTAGCTTGTCAGTTTTTAGATATCTTACAATATTCAAGTACAACTCTTTCAGTTCAAGCATCTTTGGTTGTTTACCAGAAAATAAAAGTTGCTTCTCAGATTGAAAAATTATCTGACATCTAAGCTTTCCTGATATATTGAAACTTAAAAATTCAATAAAACTTCGTTTTGAATTCTTGACAATTTTCAAGTCATCCAAGATTGTACTTTTAAATTGGAAAATTACTAAGTGAAAACTTCAAAATCCAACAACATCATCAATCTTCCGGAGTTTTCAAAATACGTATTATTTAAAACGCGTTGCCATTATCCTAAAATCTCCAACCTAGCAAAATACCAAGTTTGCTCAAAATATCGGAGTCTCATCCTCCCCACAATCCACAAGCATTCCAAATCTCCAAGCCGAGCTCCTTATCAAATCTCCCGGTATTCTCCTGAAGCTAACCGCCCGAAGCCTTCAATCAAAGGAAATTTCACCGCATCCGAATCCAACGTTCAAACAGACGTTTCTCCCTTCACCCGTATCTCATGCTTCGCTTACGATGAATCGTTATTCTTCGCGGATCGAAATGGAACTGTACTCCGTCTTGGTTGCATATAGGTGGCCCCGGATGAATAATTCTCGGTAAGTGTCGAAACATTTATCGAGCGTGAAAATATGTCGAACCGCGCGAAGTTTATTAGGCGGAACTAACGGACGGTTAATTGCGAGTAACATGTTACTCGGGTCGACCGCGTCGATACGGTGATTTTATGTGTAATAGGAACGATCATTTATGGAAAATGGCCGCGCGACACTCTGCGTTATCTCTTCGCATGATTACGTCCCTTCACGTGCTCTGTCCCGTTCCTAAGTAAGAAAAAAGAAGAAATAAGATCGCGTGTCGTCAAGTGTCGCGAGTTGTCCGGCTTCCAGATCGTTAAGCTACTTTAGTTGATATCGCTGTTTCGGACTAATTTCCACTTCCAGGAATAACTCTTTTTAGTTTAAACGGCCATTTCGTGAAGTTCTTTGCTGGATGTAAAAGTTTTAGTGAGACATGTTTATGGACAGGATAAGGGAGCGTGTCAGGTATAAAATGTTATGTAGTGGGTATTTATGATTGAAGAAAAAACAAGAAACGTTAATGTTGCTGGTTTCTTTTTATGGAGTTTTTATAGGTACTGTATGTTTTGTCGTTCATAAAAATTAATTTTTACAAAATGAATTTTTCTTCTATGATTCCTTCTCTGTTTTTTTTTTTTCAAGTCATTTTCCTCTTCCACATTTCTACATATTGCTTTGTATTTATAGAATCATATTATAGTTATTTAATTTATATAAGATACCAAATGTTTTCTATAGGTTAATTTATATATTATCTTTCTATATTCTTATTAAGGTAATGGCAGAATAAGTTCATTAATTGGCAACACGGTTTCGGTTTTTAGATCGTTAAACTAGCCGAACAGTTTTTTTAAATCAATTTACACGTGATTGTTCCATATCACCATCAAAATAGTAACTGAGTAATTTCAACAATTTAAACACTGCGACCACAGTGCGGAATTTTAGTTTTCAATCTGGCTGCAATATTTTGTTCAAATCAAGTTTCACACGATCACTCTACATCACAATTAAACATATGACAGCATAGATGCAGCAATTTCCAACATATCAATACGGTTTTTTACCTTCTCAAACAATATTTCTAAATCAATTTTCCACGTCACTATGGAAATAGTGTCAGAATAATTCCAACAATTTCGGACATTTCAACACAGTTTGGAATTTTAATCTTTTTTTTAAAGTAACACAAATTTGATTGAAACAATTTTTCTAATTTAATTTGTACATGGTTTTTCAATTTTAAACAATTTCCATCAATTCAGAACGATTCGAATTTTTTCTTTTACTTTTTTATTTAATCCCAAAACTTAAGCCAATTAATTTTCTATATCAGTTTATACCCGTTTTTTCATGCCAATATTAAAATAGTGACCGAATTTTCAACGATTTCAATTATTCGAATACAAATTGAATTTTTATTTTCTTAAGCAAGCCAAACTTAATAGAAACAAATTTTCTAGACCAATTTACGCACGATTTCTTAATAACATGTTTCATAATAACAGTGATCGAGTTATTTCGACAAATTCGAACATTTTAAATACAATTTGAATTTTTATTCCTTTCTTTCTAAAATAATCCAAATTGTTAATACCAAATGTTAACCTTAAATATTCTTACTAAACATTAACTAAGTATATTATCTAAACTAATTTACTATTCTATTACTAATTCCTATTACTAATTTCTATTACTAATTTGCTATATATATCACTATTAAAATAATGTCCGAGTAATTTCGACAATTCCAAGGATTTCAACGTTATTTGTCTGATACTTGGAAACAAATAAACGTTTCTCAAGACGATCCAGGAACGGGACCGTTGTGTAAGCCGCTTAACGATTTAACGCCAGAACACGCATTCGGAAGTGGCGAGGCCCGTGTACCAGATCATAATGCGATTAGACCCGTGTTTTCTTTGTGGCGTTCACGCGACAGTGCCGGTGCTCGGTGCTCGTCCCAAAAATACAGAATACACGAGCCAACCAGCGCTGTATCAAAGTTATCAAACCACGCAATTTATGGCTCCTCCTTTCACGGTGCTTCTATTGCCCGTGGACTCTTTCCAAGATTCAACAAGTCCCCCGATGCGGTGATAAAATGCGACACGATGTTAGTCCCAAACGAGAAGCTTTGTTTTATGATAGAACACCTCCTTCTGTCTCCTTCTTCTTCTATTATCTTCCTTATCGTCTCTTGTATTGTATGGTTTAACCATGACAAATGGCAGATGTATAATTCTCTTTGATATAAAGTATTTGGTATTATATTTTCCAATTCGTTCATTTGTTAGGAAGTAAATGGATGAGAATTAATTTGGAAAGAAAGAGAATTCTTTGATCTTCGATCTCCTTTTTCCATTTTTCATATTACTAACATATACACGTATCGTCATCAGCTTTCACTGTGAATGAAGATGAGCAGAATGCACGTAGAAATTCCAACAGAACTAAAGCCGAATTTCTTGATGATTACTATACTCTACCAGAGCCTATCACAAGTACTTACTTCCCTCTTCACCATCAAACTTCTATGGCCTCAAAAAAAGAAGAAGAAGAACAAAGCAAAGAAACAGTTAAAACGATATAGCACGTACGTTGGTCGATCGAAAGTTTCCAAGACGGGCCGTCGCTCCTGGTTACCGTGACATTAACAAATATGTTAAACGGCGAAACACCGAGTCGCCGGTGTAATTGCTCGCGAAGAGAAATGGCCAGTGACAAGGCGAAGAGTAAAGTAAATACACGGCCGTCTGTTCGTTCAAACAACCCCGACTGGCCTGGCCTGGCCTCGTCAAACAGCCAAGACATGGACTACTTTGTATAAATACTACCGAACGCCATTACGGAATTCATCGCTGGCTAATCTGTTTGCGTTACATTGTTTTAATTCACGCCACGGCCCATGTGTTTGCACGGGACGGTTTTTAGCCTCCTGACTACGGGACCAATTGCCCAATTGTCTCTCAGTATTTGAGAACACCTGTCCGACGGGGAAAAAAGTCGTAACTTTTATCGTTTTCTATTATTTGGTTCTTGGTTTCTTTAAGGTGTTATATTCTTAATCCTGAACCTGTTAAGCGGGCATTTTATTTTTCTTTCTTTGATAGCTTTGGTAGCTCTTAAGGGTTAAGGACCCTTAATTAGAATGTTATCGAATTTTCGATAAAAAATATTTAAATACATACACAATATACATACATACAGAATATACAATAATATATACACTATTGTCTTAACGTTTAACGTATCAAATAAAATATTCTCTTCGATTCATATAGTAAAATCTATCACCTGAAATATAGTACAGAATTCCTCAAATATTTTAATAATCGTTCAAACGTGCAGCAATCCGAAGAAAAGCAAACCTTTTTTGCCCAGAGAAATCAACTTTAAACGTTCCTAAAAATCCAATAACTGAAATATCAAACAAATCCTACGCTATATTATAGGATACACACATAGGATATTCTTTCAAATTATATGAAAAAAATGAAATATGTAGTTCTAGTAATTTTGTAGCAGCCAAGTTAGAAAATATAATTTCGACAAAAACGTAAGAAAGATGTTAATAGTGCGATTAAATTTAAATTTCAAATTTTAATAAACCGCTTTCACGCAATATTCTATACGTTTGAAACTGTAAAGTCTTTTTGAAATTCGATTTTTTCTAACTGTTTCAGTGCTCTTTAAAAACACTGTGTATCGTTACGACCGATCCTCTAGTTCTCTTCCACTCTGTTTGATCTTGTTACGATGCCATTAGCCGATGAAAATTGTAACGTGGTTCGACCCCTCTTTTTTCGATAAACGTTCCTCCTTCGAGTAGCAGACTGGACTTTTATAAGCAACGACCATGGTTCCTGTGCTTTATAACTCTAATAATGGTCGTTGATAGCAGCATGAACGGGTATATTGTAGATAACGAGGCTGTAATGTCAGTTGTTTCGTAAAGGAAGGTGTACGGTAGTTGGTATTTTACATTCGGCAATAAGAATAATAACAGAGCAAGTACTTTTTAATACAAATTATGAAATTTATGTAAGCATCAGAGGAAGTATGTTTCTCGTGTTATTATACAGTAGAACAGACCTGATAATTATCGAAGTAATTGTTCTACTGTTCTAATTGAGGTAATGGATTTCTTTCATTTTCTACCAACAACAAGATACGAGAAGAAAGATATTTATTTGCAGAATTGTATTATGAATTTCTAAGTCTTTACGAATAATCGACTGATAATAATCATTAATCGTCTCTCTAGATCTGTCATACTATACTTTTTATTCATCGTAACTCTATGTCATTCCTTTTACTTCCCTTCATTCCATTAACGTATTCCTTATAATATTTTCTGACCATTCTCAATATCCTTTATTAACTTCCCATGTCAACAAAAAACTAAGATTCTAACAAAATTTTAAAGTCGAGATAAAACAGAATTTTTAATCAAAGAACTTTGTCCAACTTCCATACCTACTTCCAACGACTCAATAAAATCCATCGTTCCTTACACAGAGAAACTTACTTCCTCCAATTATTATGTTCCATTAACGATCCACCTGGTATAGGATCTATTAGCAAAAAGCAATTCCACAAGACAGAGACTCGGTGGAACGAAAATTAACCACATTTTCCAACCGGCAAGCAGAAAACTAGGGAAATGCAGAATAATTGGAATCGGAATATTTGCACCGTCCCTTTGTCAAGCAACAACGTATTCCTCTCCATTTCTCCGCAAGTGAAATTTCACTTTCTCGAGGTCTCGAAGAGATAAAACAGAAGCCAGGTATGCGGCTAACCCGGCAGATCCACTCCCTCGGCTAAGGTAGAAGAGGCAAGAGTAGCAATTTTCTACACACTCCCTAGCCGCGACGAGAGGTTAATGAACTTACCGCAATCAACGTTGCATTTACCTAAAACCTTGCTGGCCCGCCGTCGCGGCAATTATCGATCCGTCGTTTCTATGAAATTACTTCCCGAACAAGAAAAGGATAATTTCGCCAAATTGAATCCTGCACAGAAGGCAGTATCGACCGTGAGAAGGGGAGGGTGGGACGAGCCACCGCATGCCGCGCGGCGACACGCGAACCAACGCATGCCAATTTATTGCAATCAGTGTCCTCTGCACGAGGTTCTCGTTCGAAGAAAAAGGCGTATCGAGCTACGAACGAGTTGTGCGTGCGACACACGCTGCGTGTTCGATCGTGGACGACTGTGGGTGGATTCGCTATCGTATACGGAGAGAACGTACGTCGAGGGAGGAACTGTTAGCGTGCGAAATTAGCCCCGATTCAGTTCGCGATGGAGATCCTTTCGTGGGATCGATGTAGATTGAGACCATTCGTGACTGTGTTTCGAGGGAAACATTGGGTGCACTGGAACGAGGAACGGTGAAAGTATTGAAAATGCGAGATTTTTTTAGAATTGATCATTATTATACTTTTCAGGTCTGCAGAGATGAAATGAATGAAATAAGTGATGGAGGAAATATTCTTTTATCAGCTTTAATCTAATGTAGTTTGTGGTTGTTACTAAAAATGAAAATTTTAGTAGAATTTTACATCTATACTACTTCAAAGTATAAGAAATATATTTTTATGTTTGTAATTACCTTTTAATTAGTTGAGTAAGCATTCTTTCATATATACGATTCCCACTATAAATGGAAATATTGGAAATGATAAAAATTTACCGAATGGTAATTTTTTTTAGCTTCCATGTTTGCTCACGTAATTATAAGCGACTAAAGAAGTTTTTTTAACGGACCATTCTCATATACTCATAAAAATGTGAAAATTATTGAAAACACTTTAAGAGTTTTAAAGAATCGCTTTAAGAATTTTCGAACGATCATTGTATTTATGTGAATAGAAAATTTCTCTATTAATAGCAATAAAACAAAAACACACTGAATGAAGAAAAGGCTGAAATTTTTGTTATATGTATTATCTCTTTTCGAAGATTTAAAGCGTGGAGAAAACATGGTTCAAAGAAAATCAAAATTAGCGATATATATTAATAACAATATAAAAATTATAGTGACTTCAAAAGCAATTCGCTTTAAGGACTATAAAATTGTATTTAGGTAACGAGAAAATTAAACAGAAAATAGGTACGAGGAAAAGAGTGATGATAAGAGCGAAATAAAGATTATTCCTATAGGTATCGATAAAAATGGGAAAAGAATACTGAGGAATGGCATGGGATGGGATACTTGTTACATTACTAGCGTAGAATCAATTTAATCGCGATAAAAAAGGTCTGAAGGAACAAGAAGAGTATCGACTGGGCAGTGTTCCAGAACTCACCCACGAAGGAGAATTCATTCCACGAAAATGGTATCAAAAAGATATCAAGGAATAGCAAAAAACGACGAAGAATGTAAATATAATCGATTAAGCTACAAGTAGAAGGGTGGAGCACTTGTTATGTAACTAGGTTGGGGTCTATTTAAAAAAAAAAAGTTGGGAGGACAAAAAGGGTGTCGAGCGTGGGTTGAATGAATATTTATCTTTCAAGAAGGGCTCCCTAAAAAAATCGTGTTGGAGGCATATTATCCATTGAAATAACAAGTTACCGACCAATTTTACCGGTAGTTATTTAATTACAATTTAATTCTTTATAAAAATTACTACAAATTATTTCTCTTTTATATATCCAACGTACCTTAAGCCTTCTTTACATTGTTAGTTAGGTAGACATTTTTTAGTCATATGTCGTACTAATACTGCAAACTAATTTAATATAATCCTTTCATATAAAAATCATCGCAAACAAATTATCACGTCCAAGACACAGTCTATGTGAGTATAATAATAATAATCATAATCATCTTTACCGATTAACAATTTGAAAAATATCGATTCCAACAAAGTAACGTCGTAAACGGTTGTTCAGCTGAATCAAAAGATTCCACTCCAATTTTAAAACAAAGGATGAACGGACAATACGAATACAATTGATAAATTAAAAGGACCTCAAGAATCACCACGATCAGAATATGACTTGTTTGATTATCATGGTAATTCATCGTCTCCAGTGAATAATTGAAAAGCTATCAAAACCTAAAACTAATCCCCCAAAGTATACAACTTTCTACGCTCTTTGCGTTCGAAAACAGCAACCAACAGCAGTCAAAACCATACATCAAACTCGCGCGAGAAACACGTGACGAACGAGCAAGAAACGAGCGTCGTTCAGGCGTCTATCCTCCGGAAGAACATTAAAAGACCCGTCGACCCGTGGAACTCGTCGCCCACCCCTTCGAGTAAGAACTCGAACTTGCGTAGTCTTCTCTCCTTTAATTATCGTTCTAACTCCCCCCCCCCCCACCCGCTCCCTACCAACCCCGTTGTCGAATGCATAACTAGCGTAACGAGTTTCTGGATGGCAGGCCGCTGCGAGACGAAAGGAGAGGTAGAAAGGAATTCCAACGCAGGTGAAAGAGGAGGGAGAGAGGGTGGAACAGAGAAGTAGCATTTTAGTTTATTCATATTCAAGCGGCCGGAGAAATCCGCCGGTGGGATCGAGCCATCCGCAGAGGATTTTCCGCGTTTGCAAATTGCGAGGCTGCAGCTGCAATGCGGCTATCACGGAGGAGGGGCGGTTGCGAACAGCCTAGGGGAGGAAGTGACGGGGGGACCAAGGAGGGGGCGGGAGAACGTTCGTTAGAAGCCGTCAATTAACGCGAATCGAATTAAGCAGGGTGTACTCGGCCTGCTCGGTCGCGCGGACACGCGCTCAGAAACCGCTTCGCCTGGAAAATATCTTTGGTTACTCACCAACCACCCCTCTTAGTCTTCGTGTGTTTCATACTTTTCTCTGTTTATGCGTGAATGTGGGCATTTTATAGTTTTTAAGGAAGTATCTCTTTTCCAAGAGGTAAGTCCGAGTAATAGGATTGGAAGCGAAATTGAGTTCATGAAAGCGATTATTTGGTTGGCTGGATTAGTAAAAAAATTAATAGTGTTTCCAATCTCATAAGATGGAATTATAATTAATTTATAAACTGGAAGAAATATAATAATACGGTATTATTATAGCACATATTGTGCAGTGACGGGAGTGTTTAGCACAGACAAAATGTGTAACATGGATTTTGGTTATATTCAAATACAAACTATCAACTTTAAGCTTCATTTTGTTCGTCATTGCATAATAATATAAAATATAAATGAAGCGACACGACTGGTCAGAAGATGGAGTAGTCTATTCGTATTCTGTGCACTTTTCCTTCAACCACGTCTACTAAATTTCTATGACACATAACATATATTTATTTCCAGTCTCTTATGATATCTCAACTCTATAACCTCGACCTTCAATTTCCTACAAACCCCATCTTAAACCAATCACTCCAAACACTCCAGCCACTCAAAATACCTCATGAAATCCCAAACGCATCCCTGTTCGCCCATAAACTCCTAATGCCATCATACAGCACGAAAATACATAGCTTCTAAACCTTCGACGCGTCGAATAAGATTCAACCACATGCCTCAGCACCGAATCGAAATCCAGTCTTCCAACCAACCCCCTTGGTACGTTTGCTTTTTCTGTTCCGCGCGAGCAATCGTTCGGAAGGCTTGCAGGAAGAACAAGCGAGGGACACGGTGATCGAAACAGAGAGTAGGAAAAGGGGACGTGGAAAGGAAGGAAAATCCAACGGGGCACCCTTGTTGCTCGGCTCCAGACTCTTACACGCAGACGCTTCTTCGCGATGTTTGCTGTGAAAACACGTGCCTTGCTCCGTCGACGTGGACGGAGGCGAAACACGAGGGTTGGGGAAGAACGAGGAGCCACCGGGAATATTATATACCGAGCACGCCTCGATACACCGCGTCACATTCCGTTTCGTTCGTCGATGAAACCCGACGCACGCTTCGAAATTCTTCTACGCGCGTTCTACTACGTCCTATACTCGACGAGACTCCAGACATCTCGATGCTCCGCCTGACTCCGCGCGAACGTGCTCGAGACAGCTCTTCGATCGTTGCACCGCTGTCTCTTTCTTGGTCTTTTGCTCGTTCTCCTCTGTTGGTAAAACGTCATGCGGATGGGATTGCTGGCATATTCTTGTCTCTCGACACCGTTTCTCCGCCTGTCAAATTTGTTTGCTTCCCTTGCTACGCTTAACTCGGACAATATACGATTGTTGAAGGTGATTCTCGAGGTGTTTCGTTGGGGTGCGTCAATTCTGTTTGCTCGAAGATGTTCCACGTAGAATTAAGCTCGATTGGAGTGGAGTGAATTGTGAATCGGGCTGATATGTTAGAAGAAGTTCGAGAACTAGGTGGGCTGGTGATTGGATTGGAATTTTGAGTGTAGTTCGAGTGTTGAATATTTAAACCTTTTCACAAATTTCATACACTTTGCTCTGAGAGCCACAGCCGATAGAAATACGCTATACCATGACGTTGAATGTTGGAAAATATTATACTGTGTTTGCGTATCTTTTTGACGAGGTTATTTAAGTCACTCGCATCGTTGAAAATTTCTTGCTCAGTGAAATTCATCTTACTTTAATCATTCTAAAAGCCTTAAATAACGTTGGTTATCGATGACCAACCTTGGTAGTTAGCGCGTTAGACAACCCGCCCAAATTGAATCGATCTCTTGCTTCCGATCAGACGAGGCATCGATCAATTTGCAACGGTGTCGCGTCACCTGGTTCGCTCTAATCACGCGGGTAGCTATCGAAAGCCTACGCTGGGCAAACTTCGCGCACGGTTTCCCTAGCTCGCATACTTTGCATACCGAGAGGCGGCCCAGTCCATTTGATGTGGTCAGGACCAAAGCTTCCACAGCTAACTACCCACTCCGTTTCAACGATCCCAACAGTCTGAGGAAGAGGAAGGGAAACCGGCAAAAGGGGGCGAGATCGTTGCGTTCAATTCGACCTTAACGGTATCTTACAGGCCTGGCCAGGCAGGATATTGCAAGCTGTAGGATGTTTGACTTGCCAAGTAAACCGCCGTCAACCGTATCCGCGCTCCCTGAACCGTCGTTTCTCGTGTTCCTCTGCCGATACCTAACGTTCCGCAGTTTCTGCCAGGCGTGTTCTAATAAGGGATATTATACTGCGTGGCTGAAGTAAGGAAGCGAGTCAGCAAGCAGGTAAGGGTGGGAGAAAACGCAGAGAGGGTGAGTGGGTGTTACGAGAGGCAAGACAGAGAGAAAGAGAGAGAGAGAGAGAGAGAGAGAGAGAGAGAGAGAGGGACAACTTTGTCTCGGCACTGGCTGGCGCTATGTTAAATTGCGGCTTACCTACCCTAATTAATTTCGGCAGATTTATATCTGTCGAGACAACGCGTCGTTGGCAGCACGTCACTTCGCTGTCGGCCGCGCCTACTCTTCGAACGTCCTTTTCTGCTCTTGCACCGTGGGATATAGAGGATAGGAGTTGAGAGAGAGACAGACAGAGAAAGAGAGAGAGAGAGAGAGAGGGAGAGAGAGCGAAGGAGGAAGCGAGTAGGTGGATGAGATACTTCGATGGCAGTCTGTTCCAGTGATCGAGCTGGAACTGGAAGATTAGCATGTTAGGTAGGTGATTGGTGCGAAAAAGGTGGATTCTGGAATTTGATTATAGGAAAAAGTAAAAAATAAGTTTTCCTAAAACAGTCATAGTAGGTTTCATTTCCAAATTATTTAACAAATACATGGTTACAAAAATTATTGTCACGTAGTTCTATTTATTATAACATTTGTGTGTTAATTAGTTGAATCCAAGTAATTGGTAACATATATTTTCACCTAACTGTTACAATAATTTGATACTTTAAAAATGAAACGTAGAACACCCCGTAAAAAACTCTTGAAGAAGAAAGCTATGTGCCAATATGTTTCGTAGCCACTGTGACAAGTTTAGTTTTTCTATCTACACTTAAAACTTCAGTGGCACTTTAAATAAATCCCTATAATCAATAAACCAAATATCAGATTCTTTGTGTCCCTCGTGTTCATGGTCATCATAACGTCCAGCGACTTTACACATGGCTGGAAACGTCATTAACGAATCCTTTAATTGGAAATTTTTCCGCGTGACGGTGCAAAGCGATAAATCCACAAATCACGATTCGTCGATGTCCGATCGAGAATTACAATCCGTTTGGACGAGCAGGATCCGCAATTCTATCCGTTTGTCGCGTTTTTGGAATTTCACACCTAATTTTACCATATCTGATCAATGGTTGAGATCGCCATTTGAATTTTATAGACACAGACAGGCAATTATGTTCTCTATGCATGTTGATAACAGTGGATTCTCCGTAAAGCGATTCGGATCAATAGTAAAATAAGTTTAGTGTGATCGAAAATGAAATTTAATTTCGAGTTCGGCTTTGTCACAGCATTTTACTAGGGGAAAAAGGTTTTTCGAAATTCTCTGCGTAAGAGAGAAGAAGATTTGACACGTGTTGTACGCATTGGGAGAATAAAACGAAAAATTCCGAGCGAGCCCCGTTTCTTTCCACGCTATTTGTCGGAAATGACTATCCTCCGGCGTCGCATTTTTCCTAACCCCTTATTCTTTTTTTAGTTTCGGGGAACTCGCCCTGTAATAGTTAGTTTCCACTGGAAATAGTTGCTTTGAGAATTAAAGTTTCGCTGGGAATTCAAATTGAAGGGATTTTATTTAATCAGTCACACGCAGAAAGGAAATTTAAATACATTTCTACGCAAAATGTAATAATAACACAAAGGAATAAGATACATTTTTCTATAAAAGCAAGGATTGATATTATTCTTACTAATAGTATTTAAGTCTCAAAACTGAATCTTTTTGAGGCTATGGAAAAATTTCTTTCTTTTTTATTAATTATTAGTAATAGAAACAAAACTTTTCAAATGTTTTTGTAAAGAAGATATCATACATTGAAATTGATAACCAGTTTCAGCGAAAACAAGTACATTTATCGCTCAATTGATTAACAACTCGTCAAGCACAGTATTGAGTACGCGAAACATTGATCGCACAAGAGTTAATAGACTTCAGAGGATTAAAAGTAATGAGCTGTTTCATAATTTCATACCCAGCTCGATATAATTACAAGTATCTGTTTCAGGTATTAATTGTATTTATCTATCGAAGCAACGTGTTGCTCTGTTCATTCACTCATTTATTATTGAATGTAGTTAAGGCAGAAAGAGAAACGAAATACAGTAAATACAGTAAATCATATTACGTATGACAAAATCCTCGAATAGAAGGCTTGGAATTTGTTGAGGTATAAATTATAGATTTTTATTTTATTACATCAAATTTAAATTACAAGGCAGTTCTCAAAGTAAAAGATTCGCCATTGAATATGAAATTTCTTCTTCCAGCCTCTTTCCTCTGAACGATTCAACTAACTTTTCGAATCATTTAACTTTCCCAACTTCGAGATATTTGTACGCACTTTTGCACAAACAATACAGACTTAAAGATTATAAAACAATAGAATTTCGATTTTCCTATCCGTTATTTAACCCACCAACAAGTATTAACGTTCGAAAACGCTTTCATTCCAAAACGAATACTGAAATAGTAAATATATTAGATATATTCAAAAATAAACCCTAATTCCAAAATGCTTAAAACGAAGAAGCAGTAAAACAAATTAAATATTACCACGTTAAATGGCATTAAAAAATTTTACATATTCTAAATATTATGAAATAAATCAACAATAAAAAAACTATTAAAGGCACAGAAATAAATAAGGCAAATTGAACGTTTTACTTTAAATAAAACTAAGAAAGAAACGAAACACCTCAAGGAGACAATTCGCCACGGCCAAAAATGATAAAATCTAAATCTTCCATCCCCATCATCCCCCGAAGAAAGCCATGAAGGCGTCTCGATCCATTTCTCTCCCAATCCAATATATCTCTCGAGCATCTTGGCCATTCTGCGCAGCGATCTGGGTCTAAAATCAAATTCCATTCTCGATATCCAGCGGTGTGACGTTGGTGAGCCGCAAGCGGAATCAGAACGGAAGAAACGGACGATAAACGCGTGCCCGACTCGTGAAGGAAGTAAATTGCGCGGCCGATGTCCGAATCGTGATGGTTTGCGACGGAATATCGATTCCTCAGCAGTGGAAGACGAACACAGAGGGAAAGGACTAAACCGTTTTTTAACCGATACACGTGCGGCACACGTGTACTGTGCAACGAAGGCACGGCTTTCGAATTCTCATCGCGTCGACGGATGATACCGTTCACGGGACCGGAAGTCGATTCGATTCGGAGAGGAAGAGGAAACCCTCCCACCTACGAGGCGGGCTTCTCGCACGAGCGACCAAGAAATCGCGAGATAAGCATCCGGGAATTCTGGCGCCGAAATGAGAAGATATTACGTCGGCTGGAAATATTTTTATGAGAGATTTCACGGAATAGTGGTGGCGTTATGAGCGATCGCGCCGTGTGAAAACTCGATCCTGATTACTTTGGTAGCATTTTTATTCGATATCGTGGACATTATTTTAATAAATAAATAGAATGTTTTGTATGTTGTTTTTGTATGGCGAGGAAGTGACAAATAGACTCCGGAATTTTATGTATTTACGGGAAGTTTAAGGTGGGAAAATGTATGGAATGTACAATTAGCTAAAGTATGTGAAATATTCGAAATATAATTTAGTGAGCGAAACAAATCTCTGAGTAGTTTCTTTCTGTGGTTGTATTCATAAAGGTAGGAATTCGCATAAATGTCTACATAAGATATATGACATGTCACGTTAAAAATTTCTATGAAGTTATGAATAAAAAAATAAATAGTAGTTATTGCTGGATTCCATATTTGTCAAGATATTCAGCTTCAAATTTTATATGAGCTGTGAAGAGCTAAACTGATCAATTGCCTTGAAGTTACTTGTTTAGTGCCCAAAAATTTAGACACAAATCGTGTATGCAGCAAAAGAACACATAGATATCCTTAACATTACTACATCTATTGACAACATAAAAATGCACAATCGATCGAAAACCAAGACAAAACAAGTAATACAAAGAAAGTGTCATTTATCTTCTAAATTAAGAAATCTGGCGATTGAAATAGAGCACAGTCGAATGTAAAACGTCTCAAAGCTGGTATCAAGCATAACAAAAGTCGCTAGTCATTCACTTTCCATTTTTTAACATCCTGAAAAAAAGAGAAATCAGCTATTCATAGGCCTGCGCTCGAGATACGATATTCACGCGAGCTACCAAAGACCGTCTTCCACGTACATAGTAACCAATTTCCCCGACATCGCCGCGAACAAACAAAAGAACGTCCGCTGTCGCGCTTACACAATACGTCACCTGGCGACGTCACTGGTCGACGACAAAGCGATCAGGGAACAAGTTTCCTTTAATCCCATAAATTTTCATGACGCTCCATGGAGCACACAGCTCGGAGGGACACGAATTTCCCGTTCACTTGGCATCGGGTCTTCGACAAGAGCTACGGGGTTTGGGCCACTCCCTCTCCCTCTCCCTCTCCCTTTTCCCATTACCATCGAAGACTCCTCTTCAACCAGAGAAATCCTCCTTTCGATCCGGCACGTACAGAGAAAAGGAGAGAGAAAGAGAGAGAGAGAGAGAGAGAGACAGACAGACAGACAGAGAGAGAAAGAGACAGGAGAAAGCCATTCTGTAATCTCGCGAATATGTTAAATTGGTCGTAGACAATCGGAGAAGCCTCGTCATACGAACGATTAAGAAATCCATCGTAATTGGTGTAGTTCCAAGTTGGAACAACAACCTGTACTAAACATAGTTTCCAATACAGAATATGTGTTTCCAATAAATAATATTAAAAATGTTGTTTTCAAGGGCACTAAAATGTCTCACTCAGATAAAATCCAACGAATAAAGGCATGGAATTATTCCAAGCATTTAAAGATTCCAAATTTACATATAAAACTCTGAATATTACATAATCGCTGCCTGTCTTGAAGTTAGTCTCGAAATATTCCAGCGTCTACTATGCTAATCCTATTCCCGCTTCTCATATCATTCTTTTTGTCCAGAAATATTCACCAACGATACATACAATTCTTTTCAAGAATATCAGAAACCAGGGAAAGAGTAACATTACGATTTCACGGATCTCAAAATTTAAAATCTATATAAAAAGTTCTGAACGTTACGTAATTATTGTCAAAGCTGAATCATAACTTAGAAAGTTTTCGAAGGACTCTCACGTAGAAACGGACAGAGAAAGAAAGGGGAGTCACTCTGTGATCTCGCGGATATGTTAAATTGCTCGTGTACAATAAGAGAAGTCTCGTCGTGTGCACGAGGTCTACGTCGGTTCTTGCGGTGGTTGTACCAGACTGGATTCCTGAAAAAGGTCGTCGCGACGGAGTTAAAGGGCTGCCCTTCGGCCGAAGGTCCCCCGCCGCGACCGCTTCTACAGGGACATTAATTTTCGACTTGGGACGTTCGCTTCTCTCCGCGCATGTTTATTCAATTCCTACCGAGTGTCTCTTCCTCCTGTGGACCTCCTTGGTCGCCAGAAGATCGTCTCTGCTACGCGTCATAATGGATTCTTCTCCATCCACGCCTTATTTTCTCCTCCGCATTTTTCCTCTTTCCCTTTCACCCTTGCCATTTCACATTGAGAACAGAATGAAAAGAAAGCTCGGAGTCTAGAAGCCTCCGAGGATGGGGATGGAGAACAACGTTGATTTGCTTTCACTCCTAACGAAATACACGGACGATAGCGAATTTTATTTTCTCCTCGTTTTCCGGCCATTGTTTCATTTCCGACGCGAATAGGGAATCTCCGCGACGGACACGGGATTTGAAGAAACAGAGACCGTTTCTTCTTCCCTGCGACACGCTACGTTCGCTGGTCACGGCTGCTGTCGGTGTTTAAGGTATCCCCTCGCTCGGATATGTTTCCTACCGAGATTAACTGTGTTTGTAGCAGGTGCTCCCTCTTTCGCTCATTTTGTCCCGGATTTTCCCTCTATCCCGTTACTACCTATAAATGTCTAAATACTACTGTGGTGTTAACTCAGGAAGTTGGACGCGATGTTTTATTCACTAGGTTCGTGGCGACTAATTTCGAGGCTCGAGAGGCTAGGTAAATGAAGAGGCAATTTAAAGTTAATTTACTTGATTTGTTTCTCACAATCGATTGTCTTTTTTTAAGTAGGAAAAGACGTCCTAGGGATATTTTCTTATTTCAATGTCAGTGACAAGAAGAAATATGTTAATATAAAGTAGCCAAAAGAAACTATCAGGTCCAAAGATAAATTTGACGAAGTTTTATAGAACTCAAATAAAGATCATAGGAGAGAAACATAATTGAATCACATGTACATTCTTATTATATATAATTAATTAGTATTAAAGCAAATAAATTAGTATTAAAGAAAATAATTAAGTACATATATATAATATCATGATTACGATCCTGGCTTCATAAAAGTAAACATCAACATTAACAAAAATCCTTGCACGTTTTCAGAACAATTTGATTTGATAGCAGTCATTTTGACCGAATAAAAGATGTCTTAAAATATTTGCCTTTATATGGGCGCAAACTTCTTTTGAAAGGAAACTCCAAGATTTGAATTTAAAAGATATTGGTTGCTCGAAGTCACCAACTGTAAGGGTTGTGTCGTGGATCTACGATATGTGAATCGTTATTGAGAATACCGTGAGAGACCGTAGAAACGCATCTGGTCAGTAGAAACGCGGAAATTCTGCGAGGCTATTTCTGCGTCTTTAACTCGCCGTGGAACAGTGAAACTCTAGTGGAGATCTTAACTAGTCAGGGCAGGGAAGGCATTTTCTTTGCCGTGTAGCTTAAATAGCCAGCCATCTTTCCTCTACCTTTTTATTACGATAAAAGAAACAAACCTGTGAAATATGGTAAATAATAATAAAACAAAGTTTCGGTAATGTAGTAAAAGAAGGAATTTCTACATACATCGCCGTTTTATTAAGATAGAAGACAAGTAGCAATAGAAAGACAAAGTTTCAGTAGAAACAATTACAAAATTAGATTAATAGTGGAAGTTCGTTTCGAAAGTATCATAGGAATTAGACAGGTAATTTGTTTAATAACTCGGAAACTTGTGATAAAATGGAAAAATTCAGCATCTAAAATTGAATATCTAAATATATAATAATAACAAAATTTCAAACATAATAATTACCGAACTCAAACCTACTTTAATGAGAATCTTCAACCTCCTATACCCTTAACCCATTCACGCTTCTTATACCATTCCTCCTTCTCCAAAAATATTCACCGCCGATCCATAGAATTGTCCCGAGGGATATCAAAAAGTCTCGAGCAGATAAAGCGGAACATGCGGTGCTCCCGGAAGCGACGCCGGTAAGCCGGAAGTAGGTTGAAGAGACGTCAAGTTAGATCCATCCTGACCGGTCTTCGACAATTTGACCGAGAGGATCGTGATTCGTGGCCACCCGGTTTTATCGAGCGTGAAGGTTTCTCAAAGGAAAAGTGGTTACCGGGTCTTGAGGGCCAGAAGAAATGCAAAGGAAACGCGACAAGAAGGGCGACACACACGAGAGGGTTTGGTGGAACGAGTAAAGGCTAGAGAACGGCCGAATATATTAGAAGAAGATCCTATCGAAGAGTACAGGCCGTTACCTGTGTTCGTCTCGGACCAAATTGGAGGCTGGCTGTTCGTGGTCTCCTTGGAATACATTCTGATCCCGGGCGACCCTTCGCGAGGGACGTTCGCGGAGTGACAAATGGTCCAGCCACGGCCGTTATTTCGTGCTCCTCCGTCTCTCTTTCTCTCTTCCTCTTCTTCGCGTTTTCTTTTTGCCCTTCTCCTTTTCGCCTCTTTTTTCCTTTTTCCTTTCCGCCTCTTTTTCCTCCGCGTCGCCGCCGGGAGAAACGATTCGGCTTGTGGAGAGTGCAGAGGAGTCTGTCCTTGCATCCGGACCTTCCAGCTTCGCGACATGGTCGTTGAACGGATGGAAGAGCGACGGGGCTCATTTTGGTTGTAGGCTTTCTTTGTCAAGTGTGTGGTTTTATTGTTTAATTTAACGGATTTGATCCTTTGGTATCATTCAGTGGTTAGAGAAATGGAAATTGGTCTTTTGAATATACTGGCGAAAATTTTTAATGTTTCATTTTTTAAAGGAAAATTTAAGATGCCAAAAAATGTTGCCTGCTTCATTTTCAGGTCAAATAGACAGAAAAGGAAAATATAGGAAAAGAAATAGGAAAGTAGGAAATAATAAATTTTGCTTATTATGTTTAAGATTGGCTTTTGTGATTGATTTGAGGAGGATAAATTTTACGTAAACTGGCAGAATATTATTCATCAATTGAAATGAAACTTGATTTAAATAGCAAAATATTTGCGAATAAAATACGGATAATAATATAAATACGGACACTGTTTGGAAAGAAGTCGCATCAATTTTAAAACGATACGATAAAAAAAGAGCAATAACGTTCGTTTTTGCTTAACAAATTCGGTCAAAAAACGCTGAAGAAAACTCATCAATCATTTTACCCGGTAAAATGACCAAAGAATATATCAAAGTCACCACTCTATCTAAAAAAGAAAGAAGAGAAAAAAACAGACTCAATTCCGCCCAATTTATTATTCAACTACTACCAGATAAATCTGCGTGTCGTTTCGCGGAGGAAAACTTTTTCGTCGCGGATTAACTCGAGTATCTCGGTAGTTAGTAGTAAAACGGCTTCAGCGGGATGGAAGAGGAAGCTCATTTAGCATGAAGCAACGGAACTGGTATCCAAGAAGAGTAGAGAGAAAATTATAATGTATAGAACTGGGAAGCTGAAATGGTAAACCATACATATCCACATAAGAATTAGGATAACGACCCAGATTACCAATGAAACGATTAATTCGCGAAAAATATATTCATGTAAGATGATGTTTCAGAATACGAACAAAAATTCCTAAACGTTATTTATAAGAGTTATAAAAAGATAACGACCTTTTTATCTGTCTGCGAATACTTTTGAAATATAATTACATTTCAACATTTCAACATATTATAGATAACTTTAGATAACTTTAATAAAAATCGCCTTTTTATAGAATGTATGCACATTTTCATGAATAATCGTGCGACCATAACTTTATATAGTCATAGTTCTAAAGGCTAAAATGAAGTATACCGGTATACTACTATCATTTACAATCTTTCGCCGTATTCCTTCTACAATTTACATATTTTCCCACTAAAAAGATCGTTTCTTTGCTTTTGTTGCCACTTACATCGTTTATCATTTCAAACTCCTCGATTCTTTTCGACTCAAAGGAAGATCCATTTCTCTATCACGATGAACGCGAGTTTCCGTTTTGGGAATCACGATGGTTCTAGTCGATGTTACGCTTCCATGTAATTAGCTTTGGTTTCCGCTGCTTGTACGAATGTTAATTGGCTGAAACGCGCGTCCCTCGCGACGTATTAAGATCCACCGAGCGCACGTGTGCATCGACGCAGCTCCTGCAATTCGCAATGGACCGCTTTGAGTTAGTGTTATTTAACGCCCTACGCTTCCGTAATTCGAGCGCATTGCGCGTTGCCCGTTTCGAATCCGGAGCACCACGACGAGATTCTCTGTGTTATGTACGTTAGTAGGTAATCAGAGTCAACGGTGGAAACATCGACGTGGTCCGAGTACGAATCGGATGTTAATCAACCTGGAAATTAGGAGTTGTTTCGGTGGTTCTAGTTGTTTAGCCAATTTTAAGCATCTCCTTCTGTTTGTCGAATGAATTACATTGAATCTATTGCTGCCTTTGGTTTTAAATTTAACTCTCAATCGATACTGTTTGAACGATCACAACAGTTTAAGGTAGATTTTAGTTAGGTTATTTTTATTTTAGTTTGACTTTAATTATCAGTGTGCTTTTTACGTAATAAATACAGTCGATGATGTATGTCGCGTAAAATACAGGATGTAAATTATCGTAAACTATTTAAAAATGAAATACCTTAATCTAAATTTCTGCGAGTCTACAACCCAATAAGACATATTTATGATGTATTCTCTTAATACGAGGATCGTATTTAGTTTCGCAAAGAGTCGTTCTAGTTTAAAAAGTAATTAGTAATTAAAAGTTTCGTACAATACCTTGATTAAGCGAAGCGTGTGTTCGATAGAAAAGTTCACTCTCTCGACTAATAGTTTTTATGGGAACGTTTCAGAAGGTAGACTGCCATGTGCACAATTCTGCTTCAATTTCCATTGATCTCAGGACTTTCCAATTATTATACACTTTACGTTACTACATACACATTTTTTGCACATTTTTACATAAATTACTACGAAATTATACAAGTTTACAAAAAACTTAAGAATGATGAACCAGCTATAAGAAAAATATACCATATATACCATAGTGACATGATTCTTTAAGAAATCAGCCATCAAAAAATCCTATACACTTTCCCAGTTACATTAAAGGTATCTTCATTTCTTCCCGACAGCTGAAAGGCAGGAGAGGAAGGACGCGCGCGATCCAGAGATAATAAAAAGCACGTGGTTCAATCGAGCAAGAGAACATGTCTAACAGAAAAAAGCCGTTCTCCGGCAGAGGCCGTTTTTACGGTATGGAACACGATTCAATCGCGCGGACTCGCGCACATGTGCATCGGCCAGGGTAGGAAGAAAATCCGAGATAGGTATTCGAGGCATCGTCCCTTCCGAGGTTTGCGTTAGATCGCCTGGAGTGACTTCTTCCGTTCTCACGGGCCGTGCGATTGTCCGCGGCGTTAACGGCGGCTCTTTACTATCGCGTTAAAGATAAGCGCTTATTACCGCCCGCTGCGACCAGCTATTTACAGCCAACTGTGGGCGGCGCCGGCACTTCTTTCAGTGACGATTAGTCGGCCGCTATGCGACTACGTTTCTTTCTTCGTCTCCGCGCCGCAAGAGGAATTGAGCCTCTTCTTCTTAATGTCAGTGTCGAGTAAGATAGTTGAATGGATGGAGAGAGGTCACAAATGTCTTCAGGTGGAAATACGTACACTACCACGCATTAAAGTATCCAGCTTGTAGTAACAATATTTGAGTTTGATTAAAGCGTACAGAGTGTAATGATCGGGCTACGGATATTTATGCAGACTCATACTTTTATCAATATATCGCAATTTAGAAACGTAAAACGTAGGTAGAAAAGTATTTTAGGTGTTAAATTAATAGGCGTCTTCAAATTGCCCATAAATGCATAAAATGCGTAAAAAATTTAAATTGAATATTAAAATGTGTAACAATAATATGTTTTACACTTTGCTATATGTATATTCTTAGTATAGTATTAACATATAAAGTCCTTCTACCAGGTTTGGAACATTTTTTTAATCTGGTTTCTTATACAGAAATTGAGGAATCTAAAAATAAAGAAATATAGTGATAGTCGTGAAGACTGATATCGAATTTCTAATATATAAGTTTAGGCTTAAAATTAAATTTCGTATAAAAATTGTAATAACTAGACTACGCATCAAAGGAAGCTTAAATGCTGATGGTTATAAAATATTCCTATCTAGGTTGAAATTTAAATTTGAATTTTATATTAAAATTTCGATGTTTATAAATTTGTGTTTAAGTTTGAAAATTGCATAAAAAATATCGACTTCATGTCTCTAATTTAAATTAAAGTTTCGAATTTATAATCGAAATTTTTTCATTTAAATGTAAATTTCATATTTCCATTTCATTTGGAATTTTCGAAAACTGGTTGCGCTCTACTTATATACGTAACTGAAATCGGATTTTAGGTACGAATATCGGAAACTAATTGCCAACTTAAACTTTGAACAGCCAATATGACTGCGAATGTCGAGCATAAATTGAAAGAGCAAGTCAATTTGTAACTGCCGATTCTAAATCCCAGTCCTAATTTCAGTCCGGACACAAGTTCAAGCAGTGAATCTCTCTCTAAAATTCCAAATCACATTCAAACTAGAACTTCGGGCGATATTACAAATAATTTCAAATATTGAGTGCAAATACAATATCAAATCAATCTATTCGCTATTATTGCCATCTAAGCAAAAAAATCAGTCTTCCTAAATCAATAAATTCTAAACGTCTCTCCAGTTTCAAATCAGATCCTCATCCTAACTTCAATCTGGATTCCACGCTCTCCAAACAATGATCTCGACCTAAAAACACCCTAAAAATTAATTACGTGAACGAATTACGTGAACCATTCAATCATAATCACGAAACATTCGCCAATCCCAATACACCTCCGCAGCAATCTCTTATCTCACTGTCACGGGCAAACCCCAGTCCCGAGCCAATCCCGCCGCCATATTCCATGGGGACCGTAGACGTCGCGATTTTCTCGGCATTGTATCGCTTTACGGCGCAAAGTACCTAAATAGTAAATCAAAAATCGTCACAAGGGAGACGGTGGTACAAGCAACGAAGGATACCGATTATTTATAGCCGCGTGGGCTCGCTGTTGTTCGATAGAAAATCTCGCGGAGAGGTTAGGTAGCTTGCGCACAGAGACGAATGGCGGAAAGCTTGATCCGAGTCGACGGGACCTCCGGTGTGACGAGGACTGGGGTGAAAGCAGCTTCGAGTTTAAAGGCTGAGCTCGGCATCTGCATGTCACCCCGCGCGAAAACGTACAAGAGAGGATTACAGAGAGAGAAGGAAAGAGAATAGAGGGAAGAGGAGAGAAAGAGAAAGAGAAAGAGAGAGAGAGAAAAAGGAGCGGACAGTGAACCCTTTCTTATCCTCGCGGAACGAGGCTTCAAAGGAATCTCTGCTGTTTCGCGAAATGCACTTAACTTTCCACCCGCAACCAGACGCGTCGCGACATTCCGTTTTCCTTCTGTTTTCCAGCGTATTTTCGCCCCGGTCTGAAGATCGTCTGGTGCCGCCGTCTTGATCCTCTCGCGACTTACACGAAGACTGGATTTTTGTTTATGCTGATATTGGTTTGACACGTTGCTCACCGATTGTCTGGATTGTTCCGAGGATTTTATGTAGCTGGAAGTTTGATGGTATTGGAGTTGAGAGAGACTTACCTGGAACAGAGAGATAATAGTACAAGTTAGGATTTAGCGTGAATGATCATGATTCTTATTTGAGAATTATTATAGATTGAGAATACAAATTCTGATAAAAGTTGATATAAATAGATGTAGTAAATGTCCATAAAGTATAGTATTAGTCGTCTAATGTATCTCACAAAAATATTCAATCATATTATTAGGTCTTTATAAAACAATGTTTAATTACAAATATTCAAAAAACATCCATATGAATACAAAAATAAAAAAAAATATTTTATTCTGTACTTTAAATATCATAATTAATATTTGTGTGCAGAGAAAGTATTCAATTTGCAATTCAAGAAATTATCGTCAAAGAAGAATAACGAAAAACGACCCTTCATATCGTCTTGCATCGGGTAAATGTATGTAAGAAGATCAGAAGCAGAACTCGTGCAAATGAAATTTCCTTTTGCAAGAATTTCGACTGGAAAACAGCGACTCGATAAGAATATCGGTAAGCAAGTGTATTGTCTCCAAACATCCGGACTGAAACTGCGCCGCTTTCCTTGTAATGTTGACAATTCCGCCCGTTGTTTCCTGATCGTCTGCAGCCCCCATTTTGTCATTTAATCCGCGGCCGATTTCGTTTCACGTATCGATTCGAGGTTGCGCCAGGTTTACGTACGATTTCAAAGCAAACAGCCGATGTTTGGCCGTACGAGAACGAGCGATTTAATACGAGCTCGAAACAACGTCGGTCCCTCCCGACAGAGTACACACCGGCTGATATAGCTTTATTAAAAAAATAAATCATTTCGCTCTGTGATTACTAACGATCGTCGCTTGCGTTGTCATACCAGGGATTTTGTTACAAAACTCGAGATCTAGCTCTATTTTTTAGCACTTTTCCAGAATTTAAATCTACACAGGTAATTTTAAATATAAAAAAATTAATTCTGAAATTTAAATTGATATTTTCCTGGAATTTACATTGACATAGATAACTTCAAATACAAAAAAAATCAATTTAAAAATTTAAATTAGCTAAGGTAATTTAAATTGACGTGTATAAGTAATTTTAGATATAGGAAAATTAGTTCTAAAATTTAAATTGGTATTCTTTCGGGATTTAAACTGGCTTAGATACTTTCAAACACAGAAAAAATAATTGAAAGAAAATCGATCAAGATAACAATTAGAGCAGATTATTGGATGACAGAATATTCATAAATATTATAGTTAGAATATTAAATCACTCGTATTTCTCACTGTAGTTAAATAAGTTAGAGTTGCAGATATTTGCAAAATCTGATTAATTTATTCTAGAAATTAAATGCTTGACAAAGTAATAAAATAACTCTGAACGAACAGGAAACGCAAATAGAAAATAATGAATAAAATATTGAATAGAATGTTTTACCTGCTAAAAACGATAATAAATAGGTATTTTACTTTGGGTACTTTATGCATTTTTGCATTCTGCACACTTTTAGAATTTCGTATAAATGCATACAAATGTATTCTATTGATGAAAAATTTTACAGCAACATATTTGAAACTCAGTATCACGTTTCGAAATGATTTTTCGATTATGCCTCAGAGAGCAGAAATGATATACTGAGAATTTTTAAACAAATCCTGTGATGATCATAATTGGCAACAAACATTTTGACGGAGAGTGGCTCACGAGAGTCTCGGACGTAGCCAATTTTTGAAATGGGAACCTTGAGAACCATTTCGCCAAAGGAACTGGTTATCCAGATTGAACTCTGACTCCTGATTATCAAGGTATGCAATCAGAAATTCTTGTAGCGAAGATACGAAACCAGTTTTGACCCAATAATCGAACAGAACTATATAAGTTCTCTCGTTGTTGCCACTGATAATCGCCGTTCTTCCGTGCTAGAACGCCTTTAGCCTCCTATGGGAATTGTCTCGATCGTCTAAACTATTATTAAGTACATTCTCCAAAACGTTATAGAAGTATCTGAAATGCTTTGCAAAATATCTTCTATGAATTTCCAAATTTTTTACGTATATTCTAAATATGATTAAAAGTTATGAAATACAGATATTTATTTGTTAATAATAACTAAAGATTATGAAATACAGATATTCATTTGTTAATAATAACTAAACGTTATGAAATATAAATATTCATTTGTTGAAAATAGATGAAAATAAAGCGTATTAAAATCCAAATTGAAAGTTAATTACATTCAATGCGTCAATTACATATTTCCTCGGTTAACAAAAGTCGAAACGGAAGCCAAAAAACGAGCCAAAGTATTTGTTGTAATCTTTAGAAAGACAAGCCTCTACCTAAGTTTCTATATACGAGTCAAAATCGTTCCGCTATAAATCAACAAAAATCCTATTCCAACTCCGCTGCAGAACCATATCATACTACAAAAGCATAAATCCTCTAACCAAGGAACTGAACCTACGACATTCATCCATGATCGTCATTTGCACGACCAGATGCTATCTTATGTACGTACCAGTGTACACACTCTTTCGATGCTGGAAACGATCGAAGCTGAAAGCGAACGGACAGAACAATGAGCGCGACAACAGCGGAACAGGGGAAGCCAGAACACGTTCTCGACGATCGAGCGTCCACGGAAGCTGTCAGACCGCGTTACGCGGCAACGACCACGACCACGACCACGACCACGGCCGACCATCCTGGAAACGCGGAAATAATCGGGCGCGTAAGCCTATTATCGGCGCAGACTGCAGTCAACAATAATTAGAGGGAAGCGGTTGAGAGTTTCGTCGAACGAGCAACGGCGACTGTTGCATCAGACTTAAAATCGAACGCAAACAAACGTCGAGCTTGTACACATCGGTGGCAGTGACCAGTGGCGTTCGCCAGAGTTTACGTGCCGCTACCTAATCCATCCTCTTCTCTATTTGCCTCTCTTCTATTTTCGATGCACCCTCGGGAACGCCAGTGCAACCCGTGGCTCTATGTTCCATTGCACCGAATTCTCCGCTTTCGTTGCTCTCGTTTCTTTCCCAACTCCGCTTTGTTTGCCGCTAGGTAATTAATATTTGCTGAGATGGAATTTCGACGACGCACAGCTTTGAACGAGGAATTTCTCGTGACTTCGATGTTTGTATGGATGATAATTCTTAAATGAAGATGGACTTCTGACTTCTCCAGGAACACTGACATTAGTGATATTTGAAAACGTGAAATTTGTTAAATAATGCAAGATCTAAATAGGGATACATATTTAATGCGAACGAATGTTTAAGGTATTCGATATCATCGTGGGTTGTGATTAGACTGCAGATTTCTATATAAATCTGGTTAAACTAGCGGAAGCTAATTATAAAGTCTCATTTCATTGAATGTTATGAGTATTATAACTTCGTAATTTCAAATTTTCCACAAATGCGTGAAAATCCGCCATTTGGTTATTTCCTCGATATAGCACAATATAAATATTTATTAATTAAATATTTATCGTGGCCATTGCAAAATCTATCCAAAAGATTTGGCACCCTAAGAGTTCATATAAAACATACTCAAGGTAATTCATTAACAAAAGGGAATAATAATTTATCGAGAAAGCATCTGTAGAATATACACAAACAAGGGAAATTATCGAACAAAATGGTACATGTTATTCAACGAAATTCCACTTGTACACAAATATTTTACATAGACTACCTTTTTTTTAAATTCCATTACGAATTTTACAAATAGCTCAGCACGATTTAATACGAATGATTTTTGAATGCTTTTTATGCAAATGCCTCCAACATATTCCATTGTTTTTACCGCATCTCTAAAAATCAAAGACAGTCCACCGAGCAGTTCAGGAAGGTGGAATGCAGGCAATACTTTCCCTTCTCATGGGGAAAGATTCCGGTACCATGGAGACTGTTCGAGAAATCGAGGTCATCCGGTGAACAAACGATCCCATAGCGTCCACGGGAAGTGGTTGGCGCGCGAAGGTTCGCGCTTCAAAGGCAACGTGAGCGTGGCCGCACGCGATAGCTATGTCCCGATAGGATCGAACCTCGCTGCCGCTTATCGATAACGGCTCGTTCGATGACTGTCTGCTCCATTGCGCCACGTAAACGCACGTAAATCCGCTTTACCCAATAATCTGAACGAAGTAGGCATTCCGCCGGATGTCGATCGATGTGTTAAAGACCGCTGTTCCTCGAGGACATTTCATGGAAAACGCTGTAAATGGAAGCTATCGGGTCGCGAAAATTGGAAAGCAGGGACGTGTTTTATTATGTAACGAGGTGTTTTAAGTTTGTGAACTGGTCTGTTTATTTTTAAATCGACTGTTTATAGTCGTATCGTATAACCTTTTATTACAGCAGGTTATTAGCGACTCGGTCGAGATCATAAAACAGACTTTATTATTTTTGAAAAAGATTAGTTTTTCTGGAAGATTGGTGCAGTTGTAATGTTTGATCAAAGTCGTTTAAGTTCTCTTTTATAGGGGGAGGGGGAGGAAGATTAGACCGATTTGCTTTTATTTGCTTCGGGATGACGGTGATTGGAAACCAGAGAAGAAAAGAATATGATGTTTCTTTTCTGCTGATTTTCTGACTTTTATGTCTCTTGGTGGCTAAAATCTATTTTAACTGAATAAATTAAATAAATTCGATTCAGTTATAGGTGATAAGAGAAATTCTTTCGCTTAATTGATTATACAGACGATAAATTTGTAAGAACAGGCTGACAAAAGACTGACAATACCTGGAGTGAATGAAAATTTCAATAACTTGTATAATTCAATCGGACATCAGGCCGGACAAGCGGCGTCAATGCTTTATCACGAACGTTATCTCGTGTTTGCGCGCAAATATAATAAGCAGCATACGACAAAATTACATTTCCAGCTATGAAAGGTGATTTGAGTTTAATCAACGTCACAGTTTCAACATCGTTCGATGTCAAACGTGTCGCACAATGCATAACGTAACAGAGGATGCGTTTTAGTAAAACAATCCGTCGAATGTAAATTTCCCTCTTCAAAATCCATATCCTTGCAACGGAATAATCGGAGAAAAATATGGGGAAAGGTGGCGTAGACGAATGGAAAACATGGTGGAGGAAAATTCCCGATAAAATTATATTGAAACCGTGCAACACTTAAGCCCCGCGAAGATTAACTTTTCCTATTTACAGAGACGCGAAACGACTGGACCACCCCCGTTCGATTTTCCAATATTTGCCTTCAAATTGTCGCCCATAAATATGCATGTCGAGACAGTTGGCGCGAGCAAAACCAATATTTAAGCGACAACATCGTTTTCGCGTCTGATACTCCGCTAACTACGCCATTTTTTAAATCCAATTCGACGTATACGCGCCCTCTCAACCAATCGCCATTATAAAAATCAGAATTGGCGTTGTGTAATGTGATGAAGCTTTCGGTTAATAACGATTGTAAATTTATTGCATATTTGTGGGGCTTTCTAAAAAATGAGCTTGTAGTATTTACACATTTTAAATGTCGATTATAAATATTTATTTATTCTTAAATATTTAAAGTTTGTATTTCTTCGTTTTTTAATAATGTATAGGTGCCAAGCAATTTTTAGTTATTTCGTAACTATAAATAAGTATAATTTAAAATATATAAAAAAACGAAATTTACTCAATTCAGTATTTTATCTTCTTGACATTTTCTGCAGGAAACTTCTTACTTTAGACTGATGCATACAGATTCTATCTTTTTTTAGATCCTACTTTACCAAAACAATGTTTTATCAAAACTTGTCTCGGATTGAACGAGAATCTTAAGACGACGATCTTAAAATAATATGAAACAGACAGACTATTCTTACACAGACTACTTTTATGTCAGACAATGCTCCAACGTCAAAGTAAGAAATACATAAAGCAAAAATAAATTTTGCAGATCTTGAGCTAAGTTTAAGTCGTTTATCTTTCTCACGTTCTATTTTAGTAATATTCATGACAGAATTACTTCGAAATTAGAGACGAAGAAATGTGAATTTCTTTCATCCTATTACTTACCCGTTAAATTTCATTAAATTGTTAATACCAGAAATATATTAAAAATGACTTTTCAAACTTTTACTATGTCTCTTGGTACAATGAAATGTTTATGTGGTCAAATATATTATTTATCAATTATTATCATCTGTCATAATTTATTATCTGTCACTGCTTACCATTCACTTTAATTTATAACCCTAATCCATCAATTTATTAAATTAAAATCTGCAATAGTAAACTCTAATGGAAAAATCTCTATTATTATATATCCTAATTCACTAACCCAATCTATCAACTAATTAAATTAACCAGAAGAATCATCTCTAATCTAGAAACATCTGTAATAATTTATCTTAATTTACTGTTCATCAAGTTATTAAATTAGCGTGTAATGTTAAGCCCTAATCCGAAAATCTCTAGTTCTCCTTCCACGAGGATACATCCTTTGATGGTCACTTTCGACGTACGATATAGATACATCGTGCAAGCTTCTAATACTTAGTTAGCTCATACGGCAACACGTGATTCCCGTTTCATCCTGTATTGTCAAACGAGCAGCCGGTTCAAGTTATCACGTAATTGCCAGTCCAGAAATTCGCGGGATCGAGAGCAGAACACCAGAGACAGGGAGGGCCGCGTTGCTCCCGATCCTCTAATTACCAGCAATTACCGTCGCCTAATCAATTACGGTAACGCAATCTGCTTGCATAGCTAGCGTCCGATGGCCAGCCATGGTAATTGCGCCACTCCTGGCGTTTTCGACCCCTTTTCCGAAAACCTCCCTTATTGTCGATGTTCCAAAGGAGCTCTCGACTCTCCCCAAATGGGTTGCGTGTCCTTATCAAATTAATTGACAGACATCATAATTTTTAATTATATCGGATGACTGACTCATTCAAAGTTTCTCGAAATAATTGAGGAAGAATCTCCCCTGAAGGAAGTTACGTGTTTGTAGCAATAAACTACTGACAAGTTAATATATTATGTAGTGTAGGTTTTCAATAATTGAACATATTACTAAACTGTAGATTTATATACATTTGTGGGAAATTGAAAGGTACAAAGAATATATTGGTGTGGTGGCATTCGACAAGCCAAATACCACCACTCGACACTAACTAGCGACGGACGACGGCAGCGCAGTGGTTAGCGCCTTCATCATGTAAAATTGTAAATATGTAAATACTGTAAATGTTGTAAATAAATATTGTAATAATTCTATAGGACACCCCTCCCTTCCCCTCCCAGTCCACCCTCTCCCATCCTTTCCCAAAATCCCACATCCCCTCTAAAACCAAATAGACTAACGAACTGTCTTGTTTTTGCGACCAAGTTTTCAGGACAGAGATGGAAAGAAAAAAGAAACAATCGTATGTAACAAAACATCGTACGTAAGCACCGCTCTACAAGTGCAAACCTAAAAAAAATATAATATTGCATGGCTATGTCATACCGTCACGTATCGGTACTTTTGCTTGAACCACCTCACAACCGAATTCATCGTTTATTATGGAAAATACACATATGTAATACACAAATACTGGTCAATAAAAAAAAAATGTGATTAGCGCCTTAGGTTACGAACATTCGGAACCCGGGTTCGAATTCCGGCGACCGGAGTCCGATTTTTTTTCCACGTATCAAAAAAACGGAGGAAAAATCAGCAGTACACCAGCAGCGACATCTACAGCCGACAACAACAATCATCATCACGTATAGCATAGACTAGTTCTACTATAACATAAAAAATCCATCATGTGACGACATCGATCACTACAATAAAATTTAGAGTCATTAAACAACATCCTTTTTAATTTTATCCTATTAAATCTTGGCTGAGCTTTTTGATACTTATCTTCTTCAAGTACTATCAATTTGCTCGCATGTCTTGAATAGGCAAATTTTAACGCTTGACCTACTATAGGCTACTATGATCTCGACGAAACGTTGAATAGACGAGACACTAGGGAGTTTCCCTCTGAGAGACTACTGGAGCCATCCCTGCATCGTTGAAATATGATACTGACGCAGTGACCAATCGCTCTCTTGGATTAATTCCAAAACGTGGTGCGGATAATACTAGTCGAATTAACGCGACACCACTGTGTCTTGATTTCACTCTATATGAAAACATATCGTTTTGATGTCAGGGCATCTGTTCTGGTATGATTATCCCTTTCCACTCTTTGATAATTAAACTGGCTTAACCCCTTTCTTCTCCAATGATAAAAATGATTCAATGCTCCAAACAACTATAATAATTATGGGATAGTGTTTTCTATAAATTGATATCATAAGTAAATAAATCAATCCAATGTACATACCGATCTATTAAAAACTAAAGTTAAGGATTATACCAGAATTCAGAGATCTTGATAGATCCATAGGAGAATTTTTCATAAAGCAAAGAGCATAATTTTCTTCCATAAATTTCTAGTATTATTCGATAAATCACGCATTACGGGTTTATTATACTAACGAATTAACTTTTTCTATCTCATGTTCTCTAACCGAGAATTTATATTAAACTTCCTAAGAAACTGAAAAATATATTCTCCTCATGCTTTTCATAAATTTCTATCACAATCCAATAAAACACTCAACCGTTACGAACTGTAAATTAACAACGATCCCAAATACCAAATTTGACGTCCTGCAATTAAAGATCCATACCAAATTTCTTTCAAAGGTAAAGGGGTACACATCCTTTATACCATTTACCATAAATTTTCATCACAGTGCAATAAACCAATCACGCATTATCAATTTATTACAAAGAGAATCTCAATAAAAAATCTGCTCTTTCAAGGTTATACCCAGCATCCTTCGCCTATCGAACAGTAAAGAAGAATTTATCGAAAGCAACATGCTCTTGAAACAGACCGAAGGCTGTCTCTTGCTCGCTTTCTTCGTGTCGTCCTCCTTCTTCATTTCGCCAACTTGAGGAAGGAAGAAGATCGTCGGGGTGAACGCGAGTACATAAGTAATCGGCGTTTATGGGAGGATGGCACAGCAGGTCGCGTCGTACGTCGTACGACCGTCGATTTTACGAGGGGCTTCTCGCTGGCTACGACCGCCGCCGAGTATTTTGTTTAAACAGAGCCGAGGCTGCGGCACAGATAAGCCAGCCGCTCGGTGCTCCAGCAGCGATTCGCTTCAACGGGCCCGTTGAAGGGTGCAGTTACGGGGAAAAGGATGGGCTAGCAGAGAACCGATAACGCTGGACGCTTTCGTACCGGTTTCCGGCTGAATTTTTGCTCGACAGAAGAGAGGCTAACGGAATTTATTCGTACGACATAGGTAGATCCTCGTCCATAAGTCACTAGAGACTTCGCTAATTGTAAGTACGGCGTTTGACAAAATTGGATTACGATGAGATCTTCTTTTATGATATATTTTCGTCGAAAGTACGAAGACTCATTGTTTAAAGTGATTATCATGAACTCAAAAATAGGATTCAATCATCGAGATACGGTTTCTTTAATTAATCGAAAATTATTTTTCTATTTTATGAAGGTTATTTGAATGTATAAGGGTTTGGCGGTCGTTAGTTTGTGTTTTAAATATTCGTTAAGAGAGGAAATTTGGAGGACTTTGACGCAAGTTGTATTAATGACAGTAAGTGAGAAATCGTGCATTCGGAGAAACATTTTAGCCTGTAATATGCACAAACGGAATCAATAATTCCGCGGAATCATCGAAAATTTTATAAAATCAGTGCGCCAAGTGCTTTCAGTGTGACATATACTAATGGGCGTAATATTTCGTTTGCTAAAATTTCAGTTATTTTAACGTCACGTACTTTCAGTTCATTTTGATACACGAGCGATTTATATTTCGTTTTATTTAAAAAATTGGTCAATCTTTTTTATATCGTCGTAAAATTATATTATCGCGTAACAGTAATAACAGAATATTTTCCAGTTTAATACTTTTCAAATAAATACTTCCATAACATTTTTAAGAATTAGCAATTAACGGAATCAACGGAATCATTTTTAATAAAAAATTTCAGAGAAAGAGCCGTATTACTTTTTAGCTAAAGGAATTAATGGAACTTTTAATAGAAAAAATATTTTTATAAGGTAAATTTATAAGGTAAAATAAGAACGTGGTACTTTCTAACCAAAGAAATCAGGAAAGTTTTTAATAAAAGATACTTGCACAGAATGTTGTCAGAGAAAGAAACGTATCACTCTCTAACCAAAGGAATCAGAGAAATTCGCAATAAAAAATATTTCCATAAAATTTCCAAGAGATAAGATATTCTAACTAAAAAGAAATTATTAAAAGAAGTTTTATTACAAAATACTGTGATTAATTTTAAAGAAAAAATAGAATATCCTCTAAATAAAGGAATTATGGAAAATACATTCATAATATTTCATCAAATTCTAAATCATCTCAATCACTAATATCTCTCGTACAAACTATCTTTTGCCCCGTGCTGTCTACATTCTAAAACTTCAATCAGTAACATTGAACAGAAAATATTACGAGAAGGCAAAGTAATCGCGACTGGTGGTTCGTAAAGAACGGAACGAATCGAAAGGAATGGGTATTATTTCATAAAGGCCGATACGAAGGTTCGATCGAACGGAAGTAGAGCGTCAGGGATCGCAACATGGCGCCGAAAACTATACCGCAGTTATATAGACATAAATTCAGTCCCAGTACACCGGGGTTCCTTGGCCGGTAAAACAACCAGTCAAACCCATAAATCCGGCGTACCGGTAACACTCTCGCGTACACAGGTTCATACACACGTACATAAACTCATACAAGTATACTCTGATGCAGAGACTCGTTATTATTTTAGCGTGCACAAGCACGATCCCGTGGACATTGAACGAAAGAATGAGGGGCATGAAATGGATCTTGGCTGTTGCCCGGGCTCGATAAGCCGCGTATCAATCATTACTTTGGCCGTGTAATTGAACCAGAAAGGGGAGAGACCAGTGTCGGATAGAGGAAGAACGAGCGAAGCGCAGAGAAAGAAGATGCCAAGCCAGAAAGGAGGTGGACCTAGAAAGTCACGGTAACGAGCTTTTTCTCTGGTCGCGTGGGAGCCATTCGAATGGGCGTTCCTATAAATATGTACAGGGTGTTTCGTTGATACCTGCCGCCAGGTGTATATTAAGTGATCCAGATATAATGGTTCGAGAGAGGAAATGGAGGAACATCGGCACTGGACTACGTACGCTCTGTTTCAGTCTCTGGAAAAAGCTTTGGTTTCGAATTTTTGCTAGGAAAAAGGATTTTGCGCGAAGGATATTTATTCGAAGCTTTTGGATTTTTCGTAGCGAGATGCACTGTTGAAGGTTGATAACTCGATGGGCATGTTGCACCTTTTTTTTTGCTTCTTCTATTTATTTAATGTTTTAATCAACTAGTGGAAAAATTACATTATTGCGGATAGCTTTTTTTTTTTCTTTTTGGTGGCTAGGTGTATTGTTGAAGTGTTGTAGCTCGATGGGCATGTTCAGTCTTTCGTTCCTTTTATTTATTGAATATTTTAATGAATTAGTGGAAAAATTAAATCATCGTGGGTAGAGATTTTTTCTCTTCCTTTTCCACAAAAAGGCTTGTGGAGTATAAGAATTTGCTTTTGATACGATTCCGTATTTTCGTAGAATATTTTAATTAATTGAATAATAAAATTTCAATTACTTATAATCATTTTGTAATTCGTTAATTTAGGTAACTTTATATTTATCTCTGAATTAAGTAAACTAAGTAAAATATTTCATATTCGTAAAGTATAAATATTTTCAAATAATCCATAAAATATAAACATTTTCTTCCAAATTTTTCTTAGAATTGCGTATTTCCGTCGATTGAAGGATGTTCCATCAAAGTGAAGAATGCGATGTATGTAGAAAATATTGTAAGAAAACTTTTTTACGGAAGGCAGACTTCAAAGAATCTGTGTAAAAAATGCACATCCGTGCACATTCTATGCACGATACCAACGGATTTTACAGAAATTCCAGACCACTATCATCCAGAGTTTTCTTTTTTTTAACAGGATAAGAATTTCAACTGGTACACTTTCTATTACACGCTAACATAGTCATGGAAAGTTCATTATTTTATTAGATCACTCTGGTATTTCTCGATGTTCCCTGGTAAAGAACAGTGTAACAGTAATTTTCGATGATATAGAGAAAATCGATACGACACACTTCGATGTTTCATCGAGAGGTTGTGATCAGAGTTTGTTACTTCAAAGAGTTACATAATCGTGTTTTCTTGACTGTGTACAACGAAAAATATGATCACAGTACTGGTTTAGGTATTTGAGCCACAATAAATGTTTTTCATCTTTCTAAAATAGGGACACAGCAGACCGTAACCTCCCTATCTAATAGTAAAGTTCTATAAATCGATATAAAATTGAAAATAGAAGGGTAAGAAAGTCTTTGAATTTTTACACCCTGCCTTCTGTCACGATAAATGTTGCTATATTATAGTAGGTTAAAATACCTCTATCTAATCTGAGATAAAGAATATTTCCAGATTGTTGAATTTATTACACATAAGCCGTTCAGAGGGCACACTGATCAACTCCGTAAATTAAAAAGTACAGATGATAGAAACGGATGATATCACAAACACTGATTTCTAAATCTACTTAAGAATTCATTCTTAATATGATTCTTTATATCGTCTTTTCGCGATGAATCAGTAAACTTATAGAAATTAATGAATCCATAGAAGTGAATCATTTGTGTCTTGAGAATTGTACGTCGCGTACTTGTGTAATGAAATTAAGAAATTAATGAAAAGGGAGTTGATCAGTCTAGCACTTTCTACATGAGAAACTCATATATTACCACTAGTGTGATATATCTTCAAAATGATACAAAAATTCTATCATAGAAGCTTCAACAAACAGAACTGTTGTATTATACTGTAAGGTTCAAGAAAGCCATTAATGCGCACATCTTCACAAATGATCTTCCTTGAAACCAAAACAAGACTACTTTCAGAACACCTTCTATAATGGCATCACGAGCACACGTATCGTGCGCATTTTGCACAGTATGATACGCGATGGAGGGCCCGGTCCAACCAACTTATAAGTATAAAGCAATTACCGTGGTATTGTGTTCGTTCTACTCCGGATCTCGTGGCGTCGACTCTGATCGATAGAGACCGGGCTATTAATTATCCGTGATTGGTTCCCTGTAGCCGATGCACGTCGAGGGCTAAGTGACTCCCTGGCACCGAAGAAACGCCATTGTTTTATCGGTCGGTCCGAGCACGGTTCCAGCAGAAAAAATTGCGGGACTGACTGGAAAGCAGCGCACGGGACCTCGACTTTAACCGGGGGTTCAAATCGTGATTCAGTTCGGCCGATTTGATTGTCTTTCTGTTACTTCGGATCTGTGATAAAAATCTCGCAACGATCTAACGACCATCCGAGAGGGATAGAGAGAGAGAGAGAGAGAGAGAGAGAGAGAGAGAGAGAGAGAGAGAGAGACCCGTTTCACTTCCGCCCAACCTGGTCGAACTTATCGGCATGGAACTATCGCTGCTATTTAATTAATAAGGACAACTCGGTCTGCTGTTGAGCCGGTTCACACGGTTTTCTTTTCTAGCTCATTGAGGGAAAAGTTATTTTTTTTTGCTATTTTAATACGATAAATTTATCGCGAATGAAACGAATCTTTATTAAGGTTCCATTTCTTTAATTAAGTTCGTAAAAGTATAAAAATACACGAAGAGGTAATATCGTAGAACCAATAAAATTTCATTTGATTTCGTTGATTGTAGCTTCCCGATTTTGAAAATTCATTTTTAATGTATGAATGCAACGTTATTAGGAATTAAAGCCTGTCTGATCAGACCTAACTGAAATTTATAATTTTCATTAACTTGTAGCTTTATAATCACAGAAGATTCTGTTTAAGAGACGATCGATGACTAGTATTGTTCTAAAAAAACATAAAATGATACTTTAAGAATGAATCTTTCCATCGATACCCATAACAAGCTCCACTTAGGGGATAATTTACGAGGATAAAATTCATCATCCATCGAACGACGATTTCCAATCGCAATCTTTCAACATCTCAAGTAAAAAGAAAAACGTCTATTGGATTTCAGCGTTTAACGGCACACTTCGAGGATAAAATCGATTACGAGCTCTCGAGCATAATGATCCTCGTAGGAATCGCTCTTTAAGAAATAATTGTACTCTCAAAGTTGTTCCGAATATTGCAGAAAAGAGGGTCGGTACCGATGTTATTCTTTTTCTCTAATTTTTCTTTTTAACAGACGGAGTAAACGTGACACGGTTCTTCTTCTTAAGTACACGCCGAGGCTGTACAGCAAAGTGATTTTGAATGCTGCCACGAATCGTGTTCTTCGTTATTCTATCGAATGGCAACGTGACGTGTCTGTTTGTTGTCCTGGCGAAACCGAGGCGACTGCATTCCTCGATATTCTAATGAAAAGCAACGTGACGTTACCTCGTACTGCGCTTCTTTGCAAAGAAAGTCACGTGACTGTACCTGGTCGTCTCTTCAAGAAAGAATCTATCGTGACAAAGGTCTGCATTGGAGCTTGCTAATAAATCTCGGTTCAACACAGATAAATTTCTTAGTTCTCTTTTTACTGCAAATAAACGTATGTAATATGTAAATCTTTAAGTCATGCTTACTTCGTTGCATAAGATGATTCTTAGATTAGTTTAACTTTTATAAGTAATGTAGGCGAGAGACTAGTAAGATGTTTCGCATAGATATGTAAATTTTAGTTGAACAAAGTTCGTAGTATTACACATCTACAATGACCTGTTTCTAATTCTCCAACTTGTTAATTTTTGTATTTTACGTATAACGTATGATACGTATAATGTTGTATAATGTACGCGGTATAACGTGGAATCTTTCTGATTGTAAGTAGAATGTTCACAAAATTGTACTGTTTCCCAAATCGTATCAGTTATGTTCTAACAGAGCGAATCATTTAACTAAAAACGATCTTTTTTGCATATCATAAAAGGAGAAATATTGAAGCAAATCAAAAGGTAAAAGTTTTATCATCGCATAACCTAAGGGTTTTATATAAAATATAAAATTTCATAAAAAACGCAGATCTCGCCAATCTTCTCCTCCCGCTTCTCCCACAAATTCGTCGGACAAAAATCAATTGCCAATTCTGCAAGAAATCGAAATCTACATTCCCGATATCGCAACTACACCCTCGAAAACCGCAATACAGACGAAGCCACTCGATGCTGATCTATTCGGACTGCCATAACCTTGTCCATTTCCACTAAAGTCGTTGGGAAAAATTCTCTTTGAAGCAGCACGTGTTCGTCGACGATGGAGAAAGAGAGAGAAAAAAAGAGAAGGAGAGAGCATCGGATCGAACGCTCGTTTCGGCGCAATTATCAAAGCCCTCGAAATCACCCCACGGTGTATCGAGGGCAGCCCAATTTCGGGCGCGCCTCGTCCGATCAGAATTTACGAAGCATTGGCGGCCGTTGAACCGTTCGTCTCGTTGCCTTTTCAATCTTTCGTAATGAAGAGGCTCGACGATAATAAAGAATAGAAAGAAAAAAGACAGAAGAAACGAAAGGGAAAAAAGGAGGAAAAAGAGCGATCACGACTGGCAGACGATCACGTGGAGGGTTGCGACCGAGGCTATCGCGAGAGTGGAACAGGGTATACCGGAACCAGAAACGGGGAGAGGCACTTTTTACGTTGCGTTACGCCAACGTAACGACGTTATAGCAAGTAATAGCGTTACAGGACAAAATCGTTATCCGTCCGGGTGTAATTGGTAAGGCGAAACGCTTTGCGCTGATTATCCAGCCTCCTACCCGGACCGTACAATTTATTTTTAATTATTTCCTGCCAACTGCAGAGAAAGAGCCAGATAACAAGAGGAAAAGAGACAGAAAGTGGCCGCGAATCGTCGACCTGTCGCCCAGCTAACAGACTCGTCCGATGCACGCTCATTTTGTCGCTCAAATACCGTGCACAATGAACACCGTGTAATCGCCATTGTTGCGCCTGGCTCGGCGACGAACACGATCCAGGGGAATCTCGTCCACGCTTCCACCGATTGGCAACGAAGGTTAATCGACGCTGTTGTTGCGTCACCATTGATTATACCAGTGACAGAAAGACGATGGTTCGCGGTTTTTCAACTAGATTAAATCGTGTAAACCGGCACGATGCGTCAGGGGATGTTTTCGCAACGATTTCTCCCTCCGTTTGGAAACAGCTTTTGGGAGTTTCATCGAGGGATTCGCGGGCAAATCGTGAGAAATTGTGAGACTGATTTTATATACGTTTCGTTCAGGGGCGAGAGAGTTTCTACGTTTTTGAAGGAAGTTTCGGATTTCAAGATCGTATATAGGTTGAAAGATGGTAGAGTTGCGAACCTTGCAATGGGATGTTTACGAGCAGATGAAAATCTTTTGGGATATTTTTATGCAACATTTTTATTTTATGCTAAATAAATAACAAAAGATCTGGAGTCCTTGGTGGTTCTACTATTAAACGTCAGCGAGATTTCCAGCTTGGCATAGCATTTCTACCGGGTGGAAAAGTTGAGTATTTTCTCCCCGTGGAAGTTTACTACCACGATACTTTACGTTCTCCAAGGTACCGTCCTATTACGTTACCATATATTTCGAACGTCCGAAGAAGGAACGATATACGAATAAAGCACGCGGAACAGCCGCAGATGAACCAAAAGGGGGTTTATACCCTATATATATATATATATATATATATATATATATATATATATATACATATATGTATGTATCCTGCTTTCAATTTCCGCCAAATTTCCAGCGGAATCGGTGAATTTTCTGTATAAAATGCACGCGTACCAAGTGGTAGGAAAAAGGCAAGAGGCTCTTTTCGGCCGTTTCTCGCTTTCTACATTTATGAAGCTCATCGTATCCTGTTGACCCGCTTATCACTGTCCGCTCTAACGAACTGCTTTCAGCTTCAACTCTTTTGCTACCTTTACGTCTTTACATCCTTTCCTACTTCATCCGTTCGCATTCATATTTAGTACTTTTTAAAGCCCTGACCTACATATGGTTCTGACTCCTCTACGTTTCTCGTTTCTCATTTCTTATTCTAGTTCACATAAACGATATTGTTTTTTAGGGACAAGGAAACGAAAATGTCCTCTAATGCCGGTCTTACTACGCACATATGGCCATTTCGAACGATTTTTTGTACAGTTATAAAATATTTAGTATTTTGAAGCTTCTCCTCTTTCACGGTTCGTGTTTCGTCGCGATCGTTTACAGAAGGTTTTTATGGTAAACGCTAAACGATTGTAAGTAGTTTGTCTGGATATTTAAGAAGAACAGAAGAGTAGAGAAAGTGGTACAGAAGTGTTTGCGTTTTTAGTTATGTCCTGTTTGCTGTTGTCGTTAGGCAGGAAACGTCAGATTACGTAGGTTACGTAGGATTTTTAAGTTGAAGTTACAGGATTGAGAATGAGCTACAGTAATCGATGTTTAAGGAGAATTGCCTTTCAATATTCAGAGTTTTGGTAATTATGATAATTGAGATACTTGGAAACAAAGCGATGCAAGTGATATTTTCGAAACTTTTAAATTCAGAAAAAAAAAAACGATTAATTGCATCGTTCAATATGTTATACATACATATAACAATAGACATAGAAATGTTCGCAGAAAGTCATAAAACCTAAGTGAAGTAATTATTTAATTACATTAAATACCTAAAAAAAGCACCGACGTACTCAATGCTATTTTAATAAAATCATCGTATCGAGTAAAAATTATTCCCCAAAGCAATCCTCTTTCGAAAGTGTTGAAAAGGCTGGAATAATTTGCTTTTTAACGGAGGAGAAAAGCATAATCTATTCCAGCCAAAAATAGGAAAATAATATCTACCATCCAAAATTGGGGTTAAATTCGCGAGAAGCTTATTCCTGAATTGGCGCGAAACGCAATTTGCGATTGGGACGCTCGTCCGCAACCGCAGGAACGCGAACACGAGACGAAGGAACGAGGGCGACTTGTATCCGTTGAAATGGACCATTGTTCTGGTCGATGGTTCGACGACCACCGCTTCTGCCAAATAAAACGATGGAGACGCGGAGATCTACGGGCCTGGGTAACGGGTCGAGCATGTAGGCCGCGTAGCTGACCTATTCGAACCGACCAATGGAATCTTTTTATGAGTAAAGAAAAATATGATCGCAACGTCTGCAACTATCATACCTCTGATCAATTACGTACATAACGCGTATTTCGTGTTCTATTCTTTGGGCCTTCTAGCTATAATTTTACACGTATTCGTTGATAATTCAAGCATTAGACGGTTCGCAAAGAGATTCAGGAGCAACGATATGCGAGAAAAGTGGTTGCTAATATCATTTTAGATAAAGGCTCCACATTTTTGTATTTTTGTTGACAGAGTTAAACAAGATTTGAATGCAAGTGATAGACTTTGGGAAATTAAGCATCTGGAATTTAAACATATAGTGAAATTCTTTAAAATGATATTGATCTTCGGTGAACTTGATGAGTAGATTAGATTTTCAAAATTTTACTAATGTAACTTTTTTTTCTTCTGCAACAGTGTGAAAAAAAGTAGTTCAGCTAGTTATATGTTGCTTTATATGAAAATATTATAGAAATAGATTCTGGTAATATGATAAGTACACAAATTGAGCCAATACGTCGTATTACTACGATTTCAATTACCATAAACTTGATATTGTATGAATAAAAGCTTTAACTTTATTCATATTAGTGTTCTCTATATTGTATGAAAGTATTGTATTGTATTGTATTATGCGAAAAAATTTCCAATATGTTTATTACCATTATATTATTCTCTCCTTTCAGTACAATTATTCCTTTGTTATTCCATTCGTTTGTAATATTCCTTCATTATATTGTTACAAACAGATATAACAATGAACATTCTGTGACGATTAAAATTAATTCTTTCAACATGTATTTTTATCAAGACTTTTTGTAATTAACTGAAACATTTTTAATGACATTGTGTTTCTACTATTTGTATGCGTAGGTAATTATATCCGTGTTTTATTCATTACGGTCTTTATTATTTTTGTTTTGCTTTGGTAAGATAGTTCGTTAATATTATATGTCATAGAATAGAATATTGGATACAACTGTATAAAAATCGAACGCTCGTTGCTTTTAAAATCGAGCACTTTAAATTCAACCTGCTGATTGTATAATCAGCGGACGTCGTACGGTATCCCTTTATCGCAGAAAACTTGGAAAATCGGCTCGCGTAGAATCGTCCTCTAAAATTGAAAAGGAACTGTTACCCGATAAAATCTTTTTATCACGTGGACAGAAATATGAGCGGCCAATATCTTTCCACGTTTAACTCGACTCGAGGCTACAATGGAAAAAGGAATTATTTCATCGAAGTCCCGCCGGGTTTGACCCCGGAAATGTAATAAAAATTTACGGTTTGGACTCTCATCCCATTAGCTTCGTATAAAATAAATTTCTACGAGCAATTTGCTTTTCCATTGTTACGCTTCATAAGCCGGCAAAGTGTCATTGAAGCTATCGATGCTTTTATAGAACGACGCTTACATAGTGCAGGTGGAATCGTGCGAAAAATTCTAGAAACATACAATTTTTGGTTTGAACGCGGTGATCAATCCTCGTCGACACCGCGCAATCAAACGGATGACATGATTTTTCGATTTTTCACGTTCCGTGTCGAACGATAAATTCCTTCGATAATCTCCATTTATGAGAGGTGTACGCGATTCGTAAGTGTCGAAAATTATGTAAAAAGCTATTTGCGTTTCAACATTCGATTTGATTTGTCCGCGCAATTATGAGTTTATTGATTTTAGCTTCGGAAATATTTGGTATCATTGCTGTTTCACAGCTTGGCAAAGTTCCTATTTATGAAGATCGGACAACGTTTCTGCATGCCGTTTATTAGTAGAAAATTAATGAATTTTCCTCCGTTCCCCATAAATTGTTTCATAACGTTTAGTTTAGGATTCTGTTTTATTAAAGTTTATTGTTTGTTAACCGGGAAAGCTATTGTACTAACAAATAATAGCGTAAAGTAAGTATGTATACAAATTCATGTATACAAATTTACATACATATGTATACAAATATATATAAAAATTATATGTAAAATTTATAAACATATAAGAATTTGAAAATACTTCCTAAAAAGTCTCGAATCTCTGAAATCATTTTTGTTAATTTTTTACAACTCCATCAAAATGGTTAAAATCACCATGGAAATTTTATTAGGGGCTGATGAATGTATTAACTTAGATATCCTGGCAAAAGAATGACAAGGAAGTGATACTGTTATATTTTTCGATTTTTTCTCTATTCGTATTACTCAATATCACCTGAAAAAGCCATTTTATACAATTATTTTCTAAAAGCTGTTTTAAAATTAGTTAAAAGTTAGTTAGAAATACAAAAATTTAATTAACAGATTCAGACGACAGGACAATTACATTGTTTTGAAAAACGTTATAAAACATTCGAGAATATCTGGGTTAATGAGATTTTATAATTTTCACTAAAGTTTCATTTTCGTTGAACGAAATAATCATCGGCTTATTAGAATTTCTTCTCCTCGATAAAAATCTTTCTCTGCTGTGACGATATCCTGCTTTAAGACAAAGTTGCGGATTGTTCAGAGATAGTTTGTCTGTTCGCTCTAAAAGGATAAAGAAAGAGAGATTTCATTTCTCTTCGAACCGACAGGAGACGGTCCTTTCAGGAATTTTCTACAGGAATAACGATTATCAAAGGATCCGTTCGTTATAATTGAACGGCCGTTGATCGAAGACTATAGCTATGGGCGGCTGTAATTGAAGTGTAAAATTCGCTCGTCGCGTTCTACGACAAAGAGTAATTAGCACTAACAAAGTAGCAAAGCTCCGATGAGGGAGTTTCGTTTAATTAACTCTTTCGTCGCTTATTAGGAGAACTATTGCCGTGGATTACCTGGAACAATATCGTCTAACTTGACAGTAACGAGGACAATCGATCACCAGTGTTCGATTCAAATAAATACATAGTATAGCGCGAAATTTTTAACCTACGAATATTTCTTCTATTAAGATGGTGAACATGAAATGCCATTTGCCCGAAATTTCAATCCGACGAGCCGATGTTTCCTGCTAAACCTAATAAAACTATATCATTACTTTTATATTTTTCCGTTATAACGATGTAACATTTAATATGCGATAATTTGTGCGTAAAATATCTACAATTCACCGTTCGTAACCAAAACTAAGGTATTTGTTTATTTTTATCTTTTAATATTTGATAAATAAACGAGGATTACATTACAAAAATTTATTTACATTTCCTATTTAATTTACTAGTTTCCTATTTATTTTCCACTTTTATTACGATAGGCAAAAACTCTAATTCTTATCAGAGTCACTTAATAAGCATAATCATACGACGAGAATCGTAGAAGAATGAATTCTATCGCTGCCTAGGCCGCGGGGAAGCACAATGATCGCGGTATCCGGCGCACTCGTTAATTATGAAGAAGCTAATTATTCTTCGTCCCGGCTCGTAATGAGCTTTACACTCCAATTACATTTCGCGTCGTCGCGTTTCGTGTTGATCGCGACCCATTCAACTGTAACGAATTGCCTCTTTGACAGCACTGCGAACACGGAACCCGCGAAGATTTCCGGTCTACATGATAATTGCTTGTATCAAGTTGGAAAACAGACGCTGAATTTCCATAAATTTATAACGGTTCAATTGTCACTGGGAAGCAGAAAGAAAAGAACATCCACTGCATTCTCGCACAATAATTTGCTAATTAATGATGTTGACGAATGATATCAATTAATGAATGATAATAGCGAAGAATATTCATAATAATAATTTGAAAGAAATATTAATGAGTAATACTAAATAGTAAAAGTAATAATAATATTTGTAGATTGTAGATTTTTTTACACGAACAATTTTTATAATCTTATAAGTTGCTTCGATCAAGTGATAGTAAATTGAAGACATTTTAATCAGTATTGGTTAATCGTTTTCTTCATTTGTGCATACCTGACAAACTTACTCCTATCATCGCACGTAATCCAAAAACGTCAAACAGGATAATCAACTAACCCCTAATAAATAAATTGTATTTACGAATCTTTATTCGCGTTATCACTGTTGTTAATATGCAAAATGGGTTCTCATGGTGACTGTAATTTATAAAATCTCACTGTACAATATTGATTCGATCATGAAGAAAATTTCAAGTATCCCCGATAACAATTTCAAATTTCCCGCCGTAAACAGCCACAAACTAGAGCAACGAGACAAAAGCGGATGGAACAAGTTCGGTGGATTCGAAAAACTGGGAATAATTGCATTCACATCGTAAACCGAGTTCGTGCTGGCAAACCGAACAATCCACGTTCTCGAAACGCGCCAATAAACTGTTTGCCATTATGCTGCTCGCCCTAAAACTGAAAGTAACGTTCGCGAAGCATTCGCGTATCCCGTACAGCACTGAATATCCACATTTGCGATTTTGTATTCCTCAACGTCGATAACATGTAACAAACATGGCGCAATTATGCTTGGAAACAGAAGTTAAATCTCACGGACGAGGGCAGGGAGCAAACTGGAGGATGGAAAAAAGATCGAGGAAAGAAATGCGGATCCAATGCAAACGGGAAGAGAGCGGTCGAAGAGGCGGCCGATCGTGCAAGTTATTCCCTGATTTTAAATTCACCGCCACGCTCACCGTTTACATCCGTAACACGTGCATTCGTGCCGATGGGTATTCGTGCCTCTGCTCGCGAGTGCACCGCCGCATAAATGGCACTGTACGTACGCGCGTGCATCTTGCCCGTTCCAGGAAGGAAAATCTTTAAAGGGTCATTGACGATCCCTGTGTCGCAATCGCGACTAAGGAAAGCGAATGGAGATGGCAGAGAAGTTGACGCAGGCAGAAAGCGACTACGAAGCAACATTTTGTCTAAATTTGGGTTCCTTTTCAAGAAATTGTAAGATTCAATTGTGTAATTTACTATGAGATCTAAATAACAAATCGGGATATATTTTGTCTAAATTTTCGTCTTGTTACGAGAAAGCGTAAGATCGAGTTGGAAAATTTATTATGAGATTGAAATGCGAAATCATGAATATTTAATAACTAGTAAATTTTTATGCATTTATGCAGAATTTGCAGGTGCAAAAATGCATATAATATAGAGAAATATATGATATACCAGAATACTCGTTATAATTTCAAATAATTAGAACGAATAACTTCAATTACGTTCATAAAATGTAAATTTCCAAAAGAAATCCGCAATATATTAATAACGATTCTTTTATGTGTTACTCATACTTAAGAATAGTATCATAAAGCTGGAGATTTGTTTAAAAATCGTTTCCTTCTCTGGCATTAACAACTTTTGGAATTTCCTAAGAAATGCAAATTTTCATTTATCTACATTTTTATTGGAAAAAAATATTCAGTTAATGTTCGATTATCGATGAGCTCCTACGATTTTAATGAAAAATCGTGAATAGGCAATCAATGACTTATTATAAAAAATTCTAGCACGTCTATAGCATGATAAAATATGTAATGAAAAGGATTTAAAAGGAAATTTCAGATTTTCTACAGAGTTACTAAAATAATCCGTGATGAAATGCGTCATAGGAAGAATTTGAAATGAATTTCAGTGAACGTGGAGAATTAATGATAAGGAGATGATTTTTCTAATATTCAAAAGTTATTTTTATTCAAAGTTGGAAAGGTTATTTTCAATCGTAGTATGAAAATCATTTCTATATAAAATCGTGCAGATTGTACCTATTATATTCGAGAAGGATTAAAAACTATGAATGAAAGGATAGTTACAGGAATTTGATTTATTGAAGATTATATCGCGAGGGATTTCCTTTGAAGCTCAACTGGAAACGGCTGAGTATTTTCGATAGTGTCTCTATTTTGATAGTGTCGACTGTTCGAGTCTGGATCGTTTCATTTTGCAACGAGGGATTTTCTGGCGTTAGTGACGAGTCAATTGTTACATCGGATGATATACAGATGCTGCATGAAAAAATAAATCGCGAAAATGTGATAACGGTTTATTCAAGCGAGCATCCGTTTTTATTTTTTCGAGAGAATTGACGACGAACGTTCGTGGCGCTTAACACACGAATTTCAAATCAAAGCTTGGCGTAATTGGAATAATTAATCAAAATCATTCGTCGAAATAAATAAATTTCATGGCAGAGAGTGTCTGAAAAATAAAGTTTTACAGGAAACAGATTTTATTTCATATTTTCAATCTATATTTTTTTACAAAAATATTTGTTGACGACAAATGGCATTTTTCATTTGTATCAACTGCTACATTTCTGTTTTTTAGCAATACAGAAAACAGCAAAGTTGAGATCACAGTATGGTGCAACCGAAAAAATAAATAAAAGTCAATAAAATAAATAAATCTTATGACAGAAAGTCTCTGAAGAATTGAACTTCGCAGAAAAAAAGATCTTATTTTACATATTTTTTTAATCTTACTGCCACTTTTCTTATGATTAATCGCTATCCGAATTTTCCGCGTAAAATACTTATATTTTTCAAACTTTCCAAGCAGTTATATTTTTAAATTAGTATTATTACGAACGATCGATATAAAAAGAAGAAAAATAGAAAAAGAGGCAGAGGAAACTGAAAATCCGGCATCGCAGCATTAATATTTCTGTGCGCGAAAGCGCATCGTTCCGCTACCTTCAGCGTCTTCCCTGGAAAACACTTTCCTCCCGTCAGCGATTCCTGTTTTTTTCACGATCGTCCGGAGAGTTATTTCGTCTCTGCGAGCTTCGAAGCGTATCGGTAAACGCGTGGGATTCTCGCGAATCAGCAGCATTAAGGCAGTTCAGGGGAAACGGAAAGGAAAGCCAAGAAAAAAATCGAACGATATTGACGATCGAGTTTCTGCACGGTAGGCTGAAGCTCTAAACGAAGCTTGTTTGCAGAAGACGTTGGAAAATAGTCGTGCTAGTGAAGAATTTGTCCCAGATGGTATCTACTACCTTTTCAAATACGAACAAGGATAATAATAATGGAAATCGATGGTAAAATTGTTCTTTTCCCTTTTGTACCTCTCTTAATTACGAATTTCCTTATTGAAACTATTAAATTCGTGAAATTTAACAGACTCACGGTATTTAAATAGAAAATAGAAAATATCTTATGAATATATAATTGAGAGCATATGGAGAATATTCGTATTGAAAATAGAAGAATATAAAGAATTTACACTACAGAATATATGCTACCTAAAATATTTCATAGGACTTTTATACGATGAATCACTAAATTAATTAAATATGACCCAATTGAAATACTTATATAGTTGTGCTGATAATCTCCCAAAAAGCTGATTCAAATTATATATGTATGTTATTTACGTTATTTATACATATGTATTTTTCAATTGATTAAAGCGATCATTTTCAGTGCATATAAAATATGTATGTAATGATACACGTCACTCAAGATACAATTATCGTGAACAAATTTCATCTACGGAAGAAAATAAATAAATTTTGCACATTTACTTACAACATTCTAATTAGAAATATGTTGTTCGGATAACAGAAAGTTCAAATAAAAATTTAAAAAATTACTTTCTAATCACCTGTGCATACATGCCATAGTCAACTCATCTTTCATGAAATCCCAAAAGCTTTCAAATTTTCCAACACACCGCGCCTCGAGTTCATCATCTTCATCGATCATTCATTACCATTCAAGCTCTACTTCCTTCAATCCCCTTTGACGTCTCGTCAAACAGCGTCATCCAGCCATTTCGAAGAAACCAGAAATTCTCGTCCGTTTATTGGAAACGCGGCCACAACGACCCACTTTCGTCACCGATGTCCCCGTCGTTTTTCAATTTTCGACCGGTGCCCGATCACCGATAAAGTAATACCCGGCCATTGGTCGTGGTTCCCGGTCCTTCCATTACGCATCGATCTGTCCTGGCCACCCAATTTTTTCGTTCCTCGCACATGCATATCCGCCATACGGATCGCCGCGGGAACAAAGCTCGCCGATTGGGCCGATTATCTCGCCGGGAAAAAAGGGAGAAAAAATATTGGAGAACGGCATGGGGTGAAAGGTATGCCGATTCGTCTCGTTCAGGGGCGGCTCCTTTGTTCTACAGAGATCGATTCTTGAGAATGAAAGCGACGAATGTCGTCTTACTAGCTTCGGATGTTCGACTTGAAATTGCTGTTTTTGGGATGAGAGGATGATTCGCTTGGCACGCTATTCGAGAAGAACCATCGTTGATTTATAGATTGTAAGCCCCTGAAATATTTTGTAATTAAAAGTTATATTCCGTTCATTAGCTACTGGACATTGTGAAATTTGTAACGTAAGCTCTGGTAACATAGGCTTCTAATGAAATATTTAAATTATCATATGACCTAATCTTTCTTATAATACATGCAGCAAATAAGTATGAAATATATTTTGTGATCATAATATCTATTTATGCCTGCCTAAACGATAAGTACCAAGTAATTTATGAACTATGGTGTGTGTGTATATATATTTATGTTCTCCAAATTGCGTTTTATCTGGTCATTACCTCGTTACTTCATTTATTATAAGAGAAGTTAATTTTGTTTCATCATAAAAATTGATTCACTTTCAAATTTCTTATTCAAATTCCATAAGATGGTATTGATATATCTAATAAACTCGAAATTCGATTAAAAGTTGGAACGTTCAAACTATATTTAACCCTGAACTATTCAAAATTTGATTTAATCAAACTTACTAACTATATGTATATGTTTCTATATATATACTTTCTCATCTTTATTTTTATCTCTTTGTTGTCTATGTACACACATTTTCCGACTTAATGACGAAAGAAAACCTTCCGTAGCTAATTATCCGTGACTCGATAGCCACGAACCTCTTCGTGCAATACTCGTCAGAATGAAAAATCAGAGTATAACTCGTTTTCTCTATTGCATCGGAATGACCCACCGGTTTAAACTCGCGTTTAAATGGAAAGTTGGCCGGATTAGTGCATACTAAAGATGCTCACACGCCGGTAACGGGATCGTTAATACGGCAATACGCAATTACAGTTCCGAAACGATGCGTCGTAAACGTAAATTCACAGAAAGAAGACGCATGAATAACAAACAGACGGGCTCTCCGGCAATTATCATATAATGGCCGCATTCTCAGAGGCGAACAAATGGCTGGGACAAATTTGATCGTTCGTGTTTAAAGCATCCCGAAGAAACGATTTATAAATCCTTCCATTAAATAAAAGCATCGTCGATCTCAATATTCGTGTCGATCTCCGCTTCTACGATTGTTCCTTTATTTTTCTTTCTTCGTTCTTCGTTCTACCTTCAGTTTCGATGACTCTTCAACGTTTGAGATTATCTCGTTATCCGAATTGCTCGCGGTGTTATTCGAGCAGAATGTTTTTAGAGGAAATAAGAAAAGAAACGGTTTCGCAGAAAGGAAGAAGTATCGAGACTCGTTTGGTTAATAGCAGAAATTAATTGCGATCTTTTCTTGCTGAGAAAAAGAATCTTTAATTTGGAGCGATAATTAACGGGACTGTAGATCGCCTCGAATATTTTATGCGAACCCATGTGCTTCTGCTTGCGAGACAAAAACGTCATAGTGTTTTGCTCCATTAAATCGCTATTGTGATGCTGTTTCTTCTTGCTGTGGCTATTAGATTGTTGGACAACCAAGGCTAATAGCCTCTACATTTGGTCTTCTATTGATGAAATTGGTGATCAAAAGTAAATTTGTGTTTAAATAAATAGAAGATGAATCCTCTCTCGGAAGGACATTGCCAGTAATAGAAAATTATCTTGAACAACTTTTTAATCTTTTGATCTTCTATCAATCAATATCTTGTCTTATACCCTGTTTTAAATTTAGAATATTCGATATGAGCCAGGAATACCGAAATTCTAATTACACGAATCTATAACAAGAGCGAACAATAAAGACGAATCCCTATAATTTCGTCGTACGATAGTCACCTACCATTTTGGAAATGAAAAATATTTATTCGAAGATGAATGCCTTGATGCCGAAGTAACGAGACCGCATCTTTCATCGCGTATCGAAATTACGAGATACGAGTGCGCGGGCAACGTTGTTACGACTTGTTCAGGATCGATCGGGCGAGTTTTCAACGCGGCTGGCCGCGTACAACGCTCGTAAGTCAATCCAATGAGCGGCTGTAGGTTCGCTGTGAATAATTGAAACACCGGGAACTCGGCTCCAATGCGAGAGACGAGGAGGCTCCAGTGACATCTAGAGAAATGGGATTCAGCGAAAGTGAATTACACGACGGCCGTTGTTTAACAAATAAGCGGAGTTCTTTGCTCGAGGGCAGCGTTCAACGAGCATCGATCATTTTTAAAACACTCTCTGAACGATATGAGAATCTTTTGAGAAATGAGTTTTAGATTTTGAAATGTATCGGGGAGTATTATTTGTGTGTAATATTATTTTTAAATAACGTAAACATCTGATCTGATATTACTTTTTGAACCATTTTTCAGTGGAACAGAAATTTTTTAGTTCTGAAATGTGTTAAGGAATATATTGTGTATAAAAGTAATAAAAAATGATAAAATGTTGCTTTTATGTACGTAAAACGTATATAAATATTAGAATTCGAAACTCGACATTGATTTAAAATGTTTCTTCGACGAATAAAGCTTTGAAATTTTGAAATATTTTAAAGAATATTTATTATTGTATTGAATATATGCGGCAATAAAACTGAAAGAAATTACTTTTATATTGAACTTAAACCTGATCCACCATAATTTTTTATCTTACATCGGGTATTACTTAAAATGTTATTTAATATTTATAGAATTTTCCTTATTAAAACGTTCGTATCATTTTCAGTATTATTCAGTACTATTTTCAGTACATTTTCAGTACAATTTCAGTACTATTTTTACTGGTAAGCCATAGAAATATTTCAATACATTCGAGAGTAATTGTCCAAATGAATCAATTAATTTCAGATGTATTTTCAGTGTACTAAAACGCGAACCACAATTGAATAAATATTTTTTACATCCGATTAATATCGTAATGAAGTTGTGAACATTCGTCAGTAATCAATTACACAATATTCATTTAAAACAGTATTAAGTTCGGATACGATATTAAATCCATAATAAACAGATATTGATCAACGAAACCTTATCATCACCTCACCAATTACTTTCACATTTCGGTACACAAAAGCAAATACCACATCACCAGAAAATCTCATTAATTATTTTATGCTTTATTTCACCATTTTACATAGGTCGACAAAAATTGAAGCAACTTGAGAATTATATGTGATTACCAACGAATAGATTTTTATGCAAGCTCATGCTTTTATGTTATAAACTCATTTTTCGAATTAAAGAGAAATAGAGTAAGATAAAGTTATTTGAGTCAGTTAAACCTCGATGTTTTAAAACTTAATCTTGGATTTCTTTTACCATTTCCTAATATAATTTAGTATAATAAAAAGTAAGAAAATAATTCAAAGAATGTTATATTATCCTGGAAGCTAAGAAAAGATTTCATTCATTAAATATTGCAATGATTATTGTGCTTCTATTATCTATATACCTAAACATCTGCAATCTACTAATACTAATGATGACGAAAATTGAGAACTTTCATTTTCCGCTATGAAAATTGAATGTTTGCCATAAAACTATTTTATATATTGCGCATACCCACAGTATCCTAGAAGAGCGTTAATTGAAGAAAAATTTGATTCTACATACTCGAATACATCCTACCATACATGGTAATGTGATAATTATATTTTTTGCGACGAGATCATAAAGGAAACACAATCAGAATCAAAAACTAAAAGAACGGAATCTCTTTTGCTTCATCCAATAAAATTATTCATAGATGTTCGACACATATTTTATATATTTTTGCATATCACGTTCCATATATACATTTCTGCGTCATCAAATTTCTTATAAACGCATAAACATTCATAATCTAATAGTCGCCGTCCACAAAAGACTCTCCAATCACGAAAATGGCGTAGATACCAACCACCTCATTACTCATCCATCGATCTTCCACCTTCTATGCTGGATCATTTATTTCTTCCACGATCTGCTGTCCCTCGCTAACAATCGCATTCCAAACATACCCTCTCGCAAGAGCATCGCCAGTTCCGATTAACCCTGCGGACAGACCACGAAAAGAGGATCCTCGACGAAGAGAAACATGCTTAGCCGTTCTACCATTCACTGCGTAACAAAGTAAGAGAAGCCGGGAAGAAAAATGCAAGAAACGGACTGGGATCTCATCGAACGAAATTTTCCCCGTGTCTTCCATGTTCGATGGCCGTGAACGAGGATCGAGGAGCTCTCCCCATGCCATCATCATTAGTCCCGGTCTACCGGTAATCGCAATCGTTCTTACGGACGCACAAATTGCCTTTCAAATTGTTCTCCCCTGCCTCTCCCGCCCTGAGAAAACAGGCCCAGTGCCAAGGGTGACCCCTTTTTAACGCGACGTCGAAGAAGAAACGATAGAGGGAACGGTCGAGTGATAAGGAAAAGAAGATTTCGTTCTACGTTTAGGCATCCCTTCGAGGAAATGCGATAATGGCTGTTGTAAGCTCGATCTATTCTCTCGTTTTCCTCTCTGACCGACGTCTTTGGCTGCTTAGAGGATCTTGGAAGATTCTGCTCGCGATATACGACTGTTGGAAACGGTAGAGCGTTGTGTGGTCAAAAGGTTTGGATATCAGTGGTACTGTTTTAGGTGTTTTGGGTGGGCTTAATGATGGACCAGTTTCGGAGAAAGTCGATAGGTTGGACTTGCGTGATTGTAACAGGTTGGAGGATAGTGTCCGACGTTGTATCTATGGTGGATATTGTAATTGAGATAAATGGAAGAAAGACGTGAATACAAGAGAGCGATTGTGAGAAGATAACGTTCGATAAATAGAAAATTTCGTTTAGCCATTTAAAACTTGAAATTATTTTCTAAACAAAGAGAAACTACAAACTAAAAATATAAATGACAGAGAAAGTAGAAGAATTACGAGATTCCTTCGCAACCTTATTGCCATTCGTCGATTTAATTCTAATTTTCATTCAATCACGACAACTGTGTAGAAATTAATAATTTTCTTCGACCATCGACCATTTTAAGTCTCACTTTTCGATTTGGAAAACACTTTTTTACAGCTGTATTCTATATACACAGTTCACTATAGAATACGCGTCGAAATTTGAGGCATACTGCCTACGCTTGTTCCGTCAATTATACCAGTAATTACCGATTCTTGTTTGTTTGAGGTGGTTTCCAGGGAAATACCGAGAGATCGAGGGTTGATGAGAAGTTCGGTGATCCGAAGCTCGATTTATGCAATTTTTATAGCTACGATGAACGACAGGGGTGATTGGAAATTGCACGCTGGTTACGTAGTTGCCAGAACCCTTGCTCCCGTTGTTGAACTCGACAGCCGATTTATGCAGTTTTTATGCGATCGATGTTTGACTAAGAGCAATTCGGAACTGGACAGTATTCTCTGCGTCAATGTTTGTTAACCGGATGTACGTTCTCGAATATCGCGTCAGCACTAAATTTCAATCTGAGCAACATACGGACACTTGTTCTAATTTACGTCTATTATCTAAAATATTATCTCGATTAATTCTTATCGCAATGACTATTATATTTCAAACAATTTGTAACATCAACTTTAATCTACAATATCACATCTATAAGTATTTAAATAAACTAAGTATGTACTTTATACTTTAACCATAAAAATAAGTAAAAGTTCGAATGATTAACAAGAATAAATATTTCTTCTGTGGTAGAAGATTGTCACAAAACATTCGTCACAGATTTGTTGTAAATACGTGTAAGTAAGATAGGGATTCCAAACTTTAATAAACAGCATATTTCATCATCGCTTAAACTTGAACTATCGCTTAAATTTTAAACTAATTACTTCTTCTTACTTGTAAATCAACAAGTCCGGAAAAAGGTGCAGAGCGTCTATTGGTAGATTGATGCAGTTATTTTGAACTGTAATTATTTTTGTAAATAAATGTATATATTAAATTACAATTATATTATGAGCAATTTATTTTCAATGTATATTCTGTACTCTAACAAAATACGAATGAGAAATATAAAATAAAATATATTTAAATATGTATAGGATTTTATACAAATATTGTAAGACATAAAATGTTTTGGAATATTATATAATATTTAAATAAATTTGAGTACTACACAAAAATAGTGGTGCACGATGGTGTGTCATGAGTGTCATAGTGAACATCAGTAATGTGGCTCGCAACCATCGTCGCAGGATTAACGACGCGACTCGTTCTACTTCTCGTTTGCCTAACGACGAGCTCTACCACCTCGCTTCTAATTGTTTTCGCGATTAGGCGTCGTGTTTGCGTGTCATCCAGAACGACTGACTGGTCGGTAATCGAAGGTAATTGTTAATGCATTGAACACGCTCGTAATGGATTGGTTCTAGCGTCGCGTAGCGTCGATAAGTTGTCCTGGACCAGGTGTTAAACGCGTGTACATGGATTTAATTTCGATAATAAAGTGTCGACGTCGACAGAGTTCAAGCGATGTAAATACAAAGGAATTTTCTTACCATTTGAGAGAATAAGACAGATCTTGCGAGAAATCGTCCTTGTCGTTGAAGTGTCTTTTAAATATTTTAATTTATTAAGTCTTTTATAGATTATTGTTAAAGTATTTTAGTTTATTAAATCTATGTTGCCTTTAACTTACAAAATGTCTTACAAAATCAATTTGAAGTTAATGAATTTCATGGAAATTTTATTTTAAACGTAGGTGACCTTTGTTTTAATCGAGTATTTAATACTTGGACTTGTGTTTCATACTTGCAGATGTCTAATTATTGGTGTTTCATAAATGTCCATCTAAATTGTGGTAATGAAATAAAAAATTAGTCTCCTCTCAGAGAGTGATTTATAATTCAGGATTAACATCAAACTTCAAATATTCTGTTATCATAGTATTACATGAATTCTTTCGTAGGTAAAAGCAATTATAAAAGTTAATAATAAACGGAGGCTTTCAAATATTTAAGAATGAAAGAAATTTAGAATTCTACAATTAGTGAATCTTGAAACTTAAATCATTTTAGAAGTTGAAATTTTCTACAAATTGACTACGAGGAAGAAGTCTTCTCCAATACTTAAAAATTCAAGAAACTTGGAATTCCAAGGTTTTAGACAGTTAACGAGTCATGAAATTTAAACTACGAAAGTTAAAGTTCCCGTGAATTTATCCAATATGGACGAAAATAACAAAACTCCTGCGTAAAATCCTCGATTTCTTTAATAACAAGGAAATGGACAACGTCGTCGATATACGTCCACAAAGGCGGCAGAAGGTGTATGGCCTTTTTCTGCAGCGGCACTTCCGGTCGTTCGTCTAACTGGCCAATTAAACGAAGAACCAGCCATCGTTGGCAGAAGACGCTAACTATCCACGGCACCACGCAATTACCGTGAAAAGGTACACCGCTAAAAGATTCATGGTTGCTCCCGGAACACACTGCCGCTTTACTCTCACATTCCGGTTATCCCTTCGTCTTTAGACGAAAATAATTTTGCTTCATGCTCAACGAGATGAAATCAAGGAATTTTGAATACGAAATTGGATTGTCACCTGTCCATGATCTCTTTGCTTCTTGGCAGTTATTTTACGACACGTTTCATTCGTCAAAATGGTATCAACAGAAAATAACACGTGTTGATCTATGGCAATGATATGCATCGATGACACACAGACACAGAAAGCTTGTTAGTGCTTCGAAGTATTAATTGATAAACTGGTTCCTGTTGAAATTGGATGATGCAGATCACAAAATTTCAATACTATCAAAATTCATTATAATATCGTGATTTATTATTAGGCCATAGCATCTCAAGTGATCTCACTTTTCTTCTCTAATTTATTTTCTGAAAGAATTTCTTTTTTTTTGTAAAATGACCTAATAAAACGATATTAATGGTATCAATGCATATGAAGATTTTATTCATAAAAGAGTATGAAAAGAAATTAATATGACAAAGAAGAGAATGTTAGATGAAGCTAGAAAAGAAAAGTTTTAATCAAAATGGAGTGGAAAGACATATTTCCCATTTGATTATAACTTACATAGTTATCTTATCTTAGAACCCCATAAACTTTATGAAGATCAGAAATTAATAAGAGCAGCTGCTTCCTTATTGCATAAAACTAATGATCGAAATTTCACATTATTTTTCAAGTTTTTCCATTCAATTTCAGATAATTAATGACGAACTTTTCCGAAAATAATTCTTCTTCCACTCTGAACAGATCCATCTATCATACTCATCTATCAGTGATATTATTCCACCATAGATCCATCGATCACCTTTCCACGTAAATTTCCACCTCAAATAATTCCTGTAACATTCCCGATAAGATCGCCGTCACGCCGTGGCCCCTTTTTGGAAAACGGGCGCAAATTCGCTTGAAAGCAGAGATCGATTTAAAATTCGACAACGTCCGAGTGAGTCGGCGAGGACGCGGGGGAGCCAACTTCCTGCCGTCCACGAGGACCATCGCGTCGACGGGCGAGAAATGTTCGCGTTGAAAAATGTTCAACGTCGCTAGACGCTATTTCACTCGTCGCATATCACGGACGCCTATTCCCGGGAATCGTGTGAAACATTCACCGAAAACTTCCGCTCATGACGATCGTTGCGACAACCGGTGGCGAGAAAATTCCCACAGAAAACGAGATAGAAGTGTACCTTATCGTGGAACCGATCCACTTCAATGTCTTATAGGTTGGAAACGGATGCTGCGCGCAGTTTTATGAATAACGTTGTGTCGTTTATGTACATTCATAAAGATGCCTCTGGAAGAGTAATTTCCAGAAGAGAAGTTGAAAAGAGAGTTTTGTTGAGTTGTATAGGCTGGCTGTGTCTGATAGGGGTTTCCCGATAGGGGTAGTTGACTATAAGGTTGTTTTGTGTGAGAAGATGGATGATAAGTGAATAAGAGTGAATTTGAACAGTGATAGATAGCGAATACATAATTTAAGTGATTATTGGACTGCGAATAAAGAAGGCAAAAAGATATGCACGAAGGAAAGAATATATAAAAACCTACGTATTACTACATTCAGAAAATAAAATATACTTTTATATATATCTGCAAGCCTTAATTCATTATAAAACGAATTAAAATTTCCCTGATGCATAGTTAACCATAACAGAACCTAAAAAATGTTCGTTCTTGATGGTAAAATAAATATTTCACTTTGTCATTAGGATCATCCCAATTACCAATTAATGGGGAAACACGAGGAAGAATGAAATTTTAAATATGTATTAGGTCGTCCGAGAAGTTTCTTTCGTTTTATAAGGAAATAATGGATGCACAACATTCTCCGTTTTACATTATTTTCTCGAATTACGTATGATCCATTTTGTTCTATCAAGATAAAGATTACAACGTTCGACAGATTAGGTTTCATGTTTGTACAAAGATGCGTTGTTGTAAAAGGCGTGTCTGTAAAAGAAAGACACTTTTCGGACAACCTAATAGAAAATAAAACTCCAATAAAACTTTCATTGTTTCGTATAAGCAAACATTTCTCCAAATTTGTAGACTAACAAAACACAATTGACACGAAAATTCGATGGACGAAAGTTACACAAATTCGGTGAAACAAGTGACGAAGTTGTACGAACGGTGTACATTGCGATAATATGGTGTAATGCAATAATATGGAAATTGATTAGCAATTACTCGAGTTTGCCACCGAGTTTATCGGAGCATCGAATGCATCACGAGTTCTATGAAACCCTAATTACCAGCCCTTTGACTTCAAGTTGCCCTACTTGTTAAACAAGTTCCGATAACTGTTGATAACGTAGCGTTACGCGATACACATGGTGTCTGGAACACACAGGGCGATTCAAGTTGCTGTAGCTACTTTTCTAAACAGTTTGCTTCTACGATTAATCCGTCGACCGTGAACAAACGCGATAGGCATACTGATCCCGTAATATTCGCATTTTTGTTGTTAGCACCTTTGATCGAGCATTACAAACAAGCTGACAGATATGTCGAGAACCTTCATCTATAATCTCCAGTTTAGATTTAACTAATGGACTTTGTAGAACACTTGTTTATAAAAGGAGATAGTTTGTATTTATTTTGAAATGAATTTTGCTAATTTTTATCCTCGTAGAAGATTTTAACATTATTTAAGATAAATAATTATATATAAATATATTAGTTAATTAGTGTATGTAGACTACGGATTTTTACAAAATAAATGTCCATAATAATACATAGAATAAATATTCGCAGTCTACTTGTAAGGTTTTGCTTAATTTACAAGCCCAACGTTACCTTAATTCCAATCTTAGCATATTCAGAAACTCCATAGCATTAAAAACTCCATTCTGCAATGACTATAGTGCATTCCAACTTACCTGAAACAAACAGAAAAGGACAAATTAAAATCTGTCTAAAAAATATCTATTTACAGTCCTACGTTGGCCTGGTCTCGACATTTTACTTCGTTTCGTTTATTTCACATTTACAGTGCAATAAATACAAAATATACTCTTTTACATTAGAAATTGGTTTAATCCATTACCGGCCAACGTTGTTTTAATGCAACATTTTAATCAAAATTTCTTTTAATCAATTTACATTATGAAATTCTGTTTATTAACGTTGTAGCTACGGCAAAGGAATCCAAGAATTGGCTTAATATCTTTTCCATCACTACCATCTAGATTGTACAATTTTGCGAAAAAGAATAAGTATAAGTATTATAACACGATTATGATGAACCATTGCTTCATCCTCAATGGGCTAATGTAAATAATGTCAATTTGTATAAAAATCATTGGTTATGAAGATGCAAAAATATGCTTAGTTACAATGAGCAGCTTATTAAATGGAAATAGATTCGAATGATATATCGAATGAAATAAGAATTGCCTGAAACAACCGAAGTTAGAAACTCGTATGCAAATGCAGCCCATTTTTATAACGAACAGCGTACGAAAAGCTCGCGTTGGGTAAGGAATTACCCAAGTCTGGCGAAGGAAATATTCGTCAGTGGCTGCGGCCGCCGCGAATAAACGCGCGGCCCGAGGTCGTCTTATTTTTAACCGCTTCACGGCCAGTCAGAATTTTAATTAAGGGAATTAAGCGTACCGCGATGGGCCTTAAATTTCGGTAAATACGAGAGACCGAGGCCGCGTTATGCATAGCTCTCCGCTGTGGGACGCTAATTGTGTTTACGATCGCTCGTCGTCCGCCTCTTTGACACTCGTTCGCGGGGCAAGATCCTCCATATTGCGAACGTCCGCTTTATTCCGTGCCAGCTGACGTGAAACACGCATCTCGCCCACGAAACGAACACCAATTTACTACATTCGTCCCGAATTCCGCTGCGTTAACGCGGCTTTGCGAACTCGTGACTCTTTCGTCGCGAAGAAAAATGCAGACCACCGGTGTTACTTTGAAGAGGTATTCTAAAATTTATTGTGTACTGTATTTTATACGTACAGTAGCTCATAAAAGTATTTGAATGCTTATAGACATGTTTTTAGGAATATATTATGTGTGTTATACAAAACATTTCAAAATCTCATTAGCATTACCATAATCATGTTGCTAAATACGCTACCATAATTATACCTTGCTTTATCTTGTATATTTTTGCATATTTGACAAGTACCGAGGTAACTTCTAAAAAATAATAAATAAACAATCGTAAGTACCGAGGTAAATTTTAAAAAGTGTTTGTATATCTCTTCTCTAGTTTTTAATTTTTGAAGTTGATCAATATGACTTCTGAGTTGTTCATATAGAGTGACAGACGAAACAAAAGTTTATAATATAAAAAGTATAAAAAGAGACTATAATTTTTCAAAATGGACTTACGTTTAATAAGAGCGATGAATAAATATGATATGTACCACAGAATAAATGATTGTTATCAACATAGTGAAGGATTGTTAGTACAAAAGTTACTAAAATTCATAATGTATCGATTTCAAATTTTCTTTTATCTGCTTACTATCTGGCCATTGTGTTCATGTTGTGGTTATAATAATTGATATTCGCGATTAAAGATATAATAAATGGATACAATTGCACATATAATATTCTCCCAGTGCACGTATATTTTACTTTCCTAACCGTTACATTTCTTTGTCACTACTACTACTTATACACGAATATACACATGTATACCCGCTACCGCGACGATTGCGTTGTTTCCACTTACAATTCGAGCGCAAATACAAGTGTGTGGCAAATATCCATCAGTCTATGGCCTACATCAATGATATTCACCGTGTTTATAACATCTATAGAACTTCATCTATAGGACTAATCGATGAAAACTAACACTGACGTGGTCGAATGTTATACGTGTTAAGCTACTGTGAATTTGTCTTGGTGTGTAAGAATTTCATTAGCATTGCAACAAAGGCAGGCATATATGCATGTAATGTTTGATGTTAACATATTCTACCAAATGGATATTAATTATGAACAATCGAGAGAAAGAGAGAGAGAGAGAGAGAGAGAGAGAGAGAGAGAGAGAGAGAGAAGGAGAAAGAGAGAAGCAGAGTAATATTATATAGAATTTGAAATGAACATGAACCTAATGTAGATAGCTAGTAGCATTTAATGTATTAATTTCTATTTATTATAGTGTAATATTAAGTTGCGTATGTGTTGCAGATATTATTACTTGATGCTTTGTAACGAGCGCTCCCTTGCTCAGAGAAACATTCATTTAATATATCCCACGTTACATTTATCACCTGACAAACTTGGCTTTAATTATCTGACAAAATTCTTGTTAAAATTTGTTTCCAGAAAAATTACGCTAATTGAGAAGTATTAAACGTATAGTTTAAACAGATGTGCAATTAAGTGATGACATAGGCAAAGGATATTTTTGTGTAATTGTTTATCTGTGCAGAAGATATAAACGTCTATTGATAACTAACAATATTAACATTTGCGTATGAGAAACTTCTGAAATCAAACAATACTTAGAAATAAATCTCCCAGATCCTATATCTTTTACCTTCGTATCACTTCGAGAAATATTACGTAAAAAATTACGATATCGATTCCAAAAAAATACAATCAATATTACCACGAATGAATGTTCTTCAATAAAAGTAGGAAATACATAATTATTCTTTTCTAACTTTAATACCTATATTCATCCCTGGATAGATCACGCTTCATTTCATTAACAATGTTTACAAAAATACGTGTATGCATAAACATCCATGGTTTCATGTGAATTTTCACTAACAATGAAATTGAATAGACTTGCATGAAAAACCTTTGATATCACATGATACTTGGATAAATACAAATCTCTTTTCAAACATTATATTATTCCCCTATGGTAAAGCTATTCCCCTACTTTCCAATATTTCCAGGAACAAGGATTTCTGTTCCGAATAAGCATGTACGAGCGAAGCGTATCCGTAACCAGGCCTTAAGCTGCTTAAAACGCCATGGAATCATAAATAATCAGATTTATCTGGTCATAAAATTACCAGTTGCGTCGGTTTACTTTCTTTGCAACAACTGTAAATCGCCGGTAGAATCTTTTAAAGCGCGCTTAACGTTGACTGGGCCTCCGATTTTTTCCCTTTCCCTCTCTCCTCTTTCTGTCTTTTTCCATCCACCTGAGTACGCGTCAAACTTTTACGACCTAGGACACAACGGAGTTTCATGTCCGCCGTCGTAAAACATCTTGGAACCTTTATCCCTTTAATCTCGTTCGTTATAACGCCGCTCGCTAATACAACCACCCTGCACCTCCTACGCGTCTTTTTTCTCATCCCTCTTACCTTTAGCCGGAGGCGTCTCATAGCACGGCTATCGCGTAATGTAATCTTAGGTCCAACCATTCATAGATTCCGCGGCCGATAACAGTTCGAAAGTTTCGCTGAAACCCTCTCAGGAAATCGCACGCTACCTCTTGCTTCCGCGTTTTTCTCTCTTTTATCCCTTTTCCTTTTTTTTTTTTTTTGCGAGTCTGCCTGGTATACGAAGAGAAAGAAGAAAGTGGAATATACATGTAAAGTGGTTAGAGAAAGTATTTGCATATACTTTATTTCTCAATGAAGCGTTTTTTTATCAGGTTCTACAGTTGCTGTTTCATAGTAGATATCAAATTTCTGTAGTCATATGAAGATAGAGTAGTAATAAATGATACGAAGTTTAATATATTTGATCTTAATTATAAATAGTACGTGAATGCTATAAGATAATAGCATTACCCTTTGACTCGTTTCAAGTCACGAGAAATAAAATCTTCTTCAACATAAACTTCGATGGAGTAGAATTCTTCGTCGATCTCGTTTATCCTATTATTTTGTCACTTTAATTACGAAACTTAAAGCAAGATTTTGCCATTGTAAATTCTAAAGTAGAACTTGAAAAATGTACTCATCTTCTTCGATCCTTTCTCCTTTAAAACCAAATGAGTACAATTTCCACCGACACAATTTTCTATAAACCAAGATGCGTGTGTTCTTCGTGAATTCTATTTTCCCCAAAGCTTAGCCAATTTATTTGCAAGCCCTCTTAAACGTGCAATTCGTTGATCGACGTTTCACGAAGAACCGTGACGAAATTAGCGTGGAGATGTGTACAAATTTCGACGGTCTGTTTGTACGGGTACACAAAGGCCGTCGTATCAGTTCACTATTAATGACAGACACCTTTGGACGGGGCTTGGAGGCAAAGTAACCGCGCCGGGACCGCGTGGCACGTCATGTCAGAGCCCCGTGAACCCAACAATAACCATTAAGAAGATTGATCAGCCCTGCAGCTTGTCGGAGGCTCATAATATCGGGCATAAAAAGCTCATCGCAGGTAGCTACCGTGAAACGTGGCTGAAAAGCTGTTGGGGTATTAATTAAAGAGACCCTGACACGTGCTTCTATTAATATTGCGATTATACGCCCACTTTTTATTCTCCTTGCTAACGACGCGTTCGTTTCGCGTGGCACTCGTTTATTATTCCATGGTTTGTTTTGGCAAATATTTTGAAATCATTCTATCCTATTTCGACAGTGGATATATTAATTGAAAACTATTTTTTAATTTGGAGATGAGTTTATAAATTCAGTGTCGTAATTATGCTATGAGGAATTTTTAATGTGACAGATAACTGACTCAGAACATTAATTGTCTGAATATACGAAAAAATTAAATGGTTACATAAAAGTGATTAAATTATTATTTTCAAAGTTCAATATTTTCGTGGCGCTATAATAATCTTAAAAATATTAGCATATACTTTACACAATTCAGTACAAAAGATCAGACCTTTTGTTTCCAAATATGCTTGCTTACCAATCTTGGAAATTTGCAATATGTACCAATCAAAACACCAGACCGCTTTACTTAATTCCCGACCTAACACGAAACGATCACATCTGCATCTCCGCTATTGTTTCATGGAACAATCGCACTAATGCTTCGCAGCAATTCAAACCCAAGAATCGATTCGTTAAAATATATGCTATCTCAATCATAGGATCACAATACGGTCGAGTATTGAGAATATTATCTCAGGAAAGATGTCATATTTATCAAGAGTATATTAAGAATATATAACAACTAACAATTATTCTATTGTCAATTATTATATTATTCAATTATAATTATTCTATTGTCAATTATTCTAATATCAAAAATATGTAAAAACATTTTTCCAATATTTTTGATTGAGTGTATCGCCTTAGTATCGTTTCAATCTCAAACGATCCATCGAACCGTGTCTGCAATCGGACCTGTTTCAAACCTGACTAAACCTAGGTCCATGCGCGTTTGGATCGATTATTCTCGAGCGGAAAATTCGCGCCGCAGGCCAAGTCCGCCACGGACCGCAGGTGGCCAGTGTCGGGGGTCCATAACAAGACCGAAAGCGCGGATAACCTCGGTGCTGCTGGCCGGCTAATTAAATTAAACAACGAGCACAGCGTGTCCTGACTGCTCGCGCGTTCGCCGAACGTACAGGTGCAAACCGCTTGCGCCGCCCCGTCGAAAAGCAAGTCTTGCACACGATCGAACGTAATAATTTCAGAGTCAATTCCACTGTGAACTTTATACACCAACCAATAGAAGAGGAAACCCCGGCGAAACTAGATTTCTCCACTTCAACTTTGCGTAATTACGAGTGCCACCGGCGTTTCAACAATTTCTTTCGCTCCTTTTTCGACGTCTCCTTCCAGCCTGGCTGGCCTGGCCCGACTGTTTCTTCACGAATGTTAATTATCTTCGAGTTGTTCGGCAATTAATCATTGGACGAGACACTTTCTGAGCGGGTTATTGGTAGGCTCGACTGGATTATTTCACGGTGATTAATGGCGGAAGCGGGTGTTGATCTCGTGAGAGTCGAATACTTGTTTCGGTGGTTCGCTTGTTTGTCTGCCGATGAGATATATAGGTGAAAGTATTGTGTGGCGTCTAGTTAAATACAGGCAAAAATTCCATGGTAAATTATGATAATTGAAATCTTACGATAGTAGAGGTTCAGTGGTGATGGAGGACCTATCTTGAGCCTTTCGTTATGGTAATTTATATAGGAACTGAAAGCATTTTTGGTATGTAGATTCTTTGTGTAGATTGCAGCACGTAAACATTTGTATACCGTGTGTGATTGGTCATGATATAACAAATACAAAATATAACATAAAAATGATACTGAGTTACACGAAGAGTATATCAACGCTTTTAGCAAATAATTATTCGATATTTGGGGACGTATATGAAATCCAATCTTGCGATATTTCATGGCCTCGCTGTTTACCTTGTTGAATATAAGATATCAGAATATTAAAGTACGAGTAAAGTAAATTGGTTATTTCCCCAACAATATAAGCAATTTATTTCAAAAAAATTTCTTTAAATACAATTAAAATAAAATTAGAGAAATTTTTAACACACCTTCTCCATGAAATACAACGCAATGTAGCCAATCATGTAGAAAATTCTTAATTCCAATTATTAATCTACCCAAGAAAACAAATTACCTAATTACTCAAAACATAGAATACTTGATTTCGTAAAATCTACCCAATTTCTTAAAAACAACTCAAATCTCCCACTTTCCACCTATCTCTACGATATATTTCCTTCTCCTACTTTCCTCAAGTACACTACAAAGCACCCAATCACCCGGAAAGTGCTTAATTTCTTAACTCGGAGGTAGTTTAACATTGTACACGCCATAACTTGATCACAAACCCAACTAAAAACTCCGTATCTCCGTTCAACCTTCAAACTCCACAGTACCCTGCTGCGTCTAACGTGAGCGCGTATCGCGTATCTCGAAATGGGGATGAAACAGAAGGAGAAGAAAAAAATCTGCGTGACAAAGAGAAGGGCCAGTGCGGTGAGGACGAGCGAGAAAATTGCAAAGTTCGCGGGGTGGCTTTGTGTCGACACACAAACGTAAATCCATCCGGCCGCGGGGGTGGACAACGGGTGAGTGGCGGTCAGCCACCCTCGGGGCTTTTCGTGGCCAAGAGAGTGGGGATGAGAAGGGTGGCCCATACGAAACTTTTCAATGGAGCTTCATCACAATGGGTTGGTGGTTTACATTTATTAGACCCGCGGCGAAAAGCTTAGTTTGCATTTGAAGCCTCGCGCCACCCCCTCCCTTCGTTGCGTAGCTCTCATTCTCGATGCGTTCACACGAAGCTCGCCGGAGAAGACAGAATATCTTCGCGTTGGGGGCTGTATCCCTTCGAAAGCAACGTTTACTGCGCTCGTTACAGCGATCCTCGAGAAAGATAGCCGGAAGTGACTGGCGAAAGATCCTCTGGACGGCTACTTCGGCCCTTTCGTTTTGTTATTTGTGTTTCGGAGGTGTAGATAAGTGCTTGAGTACGCGGCACTGTTGTTTAAAGCGAGTGCAATAAAGTTACTTGGTAGGTAAATAACGCTATCAGTGGTACGACGGTTGAGTACTTTTAGTACAATAAATGTACGTTGTTAAGTTTTATAGAATTTCGAGGGAGAAAGGGGACGATCTTATAGGAATGGAGATAAATGACGGCGGCGGGAAAAAATACAGACAGAAATGAAATTAAAAGTAAAAATAAAGATAGGAATTAAGGGTAAACGTTGCTGCCTTTTACAGAATTGTATGGAAGAAAGGAGACAAACTTAGAGCAATGAAGATAAATGACGCCGATGAAAAAAATTAAAATAAAAATGAAATTAGAGGTGAAGATTATGGTATGAAGACGGAAAATGCTAATGGTAATACAAAGATACTATAGAGGATATCGGAAATAACATCTCGTATCTCAGAAAATTTTGAAAATAAAAAAAGTAAGTTTAATTTTAATTGATTAATTTTCCTCCAGTTTTTTTATGACATGCAGTCGTAAGGAAGAGATAAGAAAAAGTTAATGTAATATTAATAGCTAGAATGAAAGTACAAATCGTAATAAAAATGAAAACTGTACCAAACAGAAAAAACTAATGATAATATTACGGTATTATAGCGATTAACTAATATGGCTACATATATAAAATCTTATATTTCAGAGTCTCTTCATAAATTATGTCAGAAAAAACACATTTACACAGAGAGTGCAAATCCTTCGAATACGAAATACTAAATATTTGAGAATTAGTTTGTATAATTCATTTTAATTACAGAATAGTGTATAAATCCCTTGAGTTACAAACTAGATCCCTGTGTATGCGACTCTAGGGTAGGATTATCGAACAATTATCTAATTACGGGCCGATTTATGCGCACGCACATACTAACCATAGGCGTGCAGTCGCATAATGTTTATTGTTCTATTGTGATTTGGATAGTTATTGATTCCTGTTAGTTGGACGTTTACTTTGGTCACTGAAGGGTTGTTTGCCGCGAGAATTCCATGGGGATTGGATTAAGGGGACCACGTAGCATGTGATTTACCGCAATCGAACCGTGAGAACTCACGATTAAGAATAATAAAGCTACTTACCCCGCTAGAAAAATTATTCAAGTTTAAATCCACTGGGAAATAACAATTGCTAGCTCTAATAAAGGAACAAAAGAAAAGCAGATACGAATATGTATTAGGCTTATAGATCTCTAGTGAATTTATTTTTACTAAAAAGGAAGAAACTGCTATTATTTTTTCAAATAATTGGCAAAAAACTTTCGAATTTATACACTCATACTATTTTCCCAATTTCTTCATGATAAAGCGGCGAAGAAAAGTATTGATATGTTTACATAGATTTTTTACTTAAATATCACGAAAATATTCGAATGGAAAATTTGTTCAGTCGTCAACTCGATTCACGAAGAAATGTTTCGTACGTTTTAAATCGCGAACAAAAGAGTTTTGCTGACAAATCACAATGCTTCATGAACTATCTTAACCTAATCTTACTTCTCAAATTGTGGTCGTCGAACTAAACACTTTGAATGCATCTTACCCTCGAATTTCAGCAAACGGGGTAATTTTAAACGACACAAACATTAACGACACAATCCCAAGGAAAATTGTGTTTCGAGTTCGGGGACAGAATTTTGTTGGCTGGGTAGCCTGAGTTGTCCCACCACAAGAGCTTGGTGTAATTGAAGCGCACACGAAACTCGTGGCTACGTTTCATAACATTTGGATTAACAGTTCTAGTTGGAATTTTGTACAGTAGCTATATAAATTACCATTCTCGTCAAACTCGGCGTGTTTGCCGAAAGTTTTGTGTAAAATCGATTTCTACCAACGATTTCATGTGAATTACGTCGATGACGTGGAATAAAGTTTCTTCCTACAGGGCTCCGTTTTCGAGAAACTTCAAAATTTGTTCGCTATGCGTTCATTTAGTCCAATTAATCCTACGAAAGAAAAATCAAATTATATTTTCAAAAATCATACGTGTAACATCAATGTATAACAATAACGCACAGTTGCAGCGTAGAAAAAACGAAGATAAAAAGAAAAAATATATGGAAGGCCAGTCGATGGAGCGCTGCACGAATTTTCGAACTCGATTTCCCACGAAACTGCGACCTCCACAAAAAAATGTCATTCTACGTCTTCTGTCCATTTTTCCATGCTATCGCCGGCACAGCGGCTAATTCCGTGCCGTCGACCAAAACCGTTCGAATCTTTGTCGGAAAACAACCGAAACGCGCTGTCAAAAAATTTCTAACCGCTCGTATCGGCCCGGAAAATCCCCACCGAATATAATCTCCGATAAATAATAGCGGCAGAACAGTGGACGCGCGCTTTCGAAGGAAGCAACAATCGAGCAGCCGCGGCGCAAATACGGTTCATGTTCCAACGAAATGATTTTCGATGCAGAGCGAACAGAGCGAGAGATGCGGCGACACAGAGTTTACAGGAGAAAGAGAGGAAAAATCTATGCAGCCTCGCGACTTGACCATTGTACCAACGGGGACCCCATGTTCGTCATACTCATCATTGTCACCATTGTCATCGTTGTCATCGTTCCCTGTATCCGCTGGCTGCGCGAGCGAGCGTGCTGGAACGAAGGGTTCGCTGGAATAACGATCGACTGTTCTCTATGCTCGTGTTCCTCGGTGAGTCCCTCTCTCTCTCTCTCTCTCTCTCTCTCTCTCTCTCTCTCTCTCTCTCTCTCTCTCTCTTTTCCTACGTGTCTCTTTTGCTTCTGTATATGTGTTCCCACATCTATCCACGTGAATGTATTTGTTCATATACACATGCACGATACGCTACCCACGTGACCGTGTATATAGAAAACGTGTACGCGTGTATGTATAATATAAGCATTGAAACGCGGCGTTTTTCAATTTTGCAAGTTTGTAACGTCTATGCGGGACAATGGAGCGGCCGTCGAGCAATTTTTGCATTGTGCCCTGCCGGATGAAAGAGACGAGAAAGACGGACGATAGAGACGGGGAAAGTCCGAACGAAACTTGCCGGAAAAAGAGACGCGCGCGGTTTTTATGCACATGTCGAGGAGAATCTGTACAGAAAGAGAGAATTCTCTCTGTTTCTCTTCTCTTTCTTGCTTCTGCGTGTCTTTTTAGAGTCGCGACGACGCGACGTTCCTCCGTGGAGAGCCGAGTCGCGCGCGAAATGCTAATGCTAATGCACGTTCGTTGCATCCGAGTAGCCGGATAAATTCGCGGACGGGGCAGGACGAAGAGTCTTTTGCACGCTGGCTACTCGGCTCGCGCGAATTCTAATCGCGCATTTAAATATTCATTCGGACGACGACGGCTCCAATTGAGCCTCTGCCGGCGTCGTTTAGCAACGGGTCGGTGTAATAAATCAAGATGGGATAGTTAATAAATTAGTAAGTCACTAGGCTCAGTGGCGCCTTGTTCCAAGGACCTAAACGAGTTTCCATGTTCCTTCCGTGACACGTGTGTGACTACGGTCTCTTGGGTTTTGGAGATCACGAGTGTATGTGGTACTTGGGTCGTTGACTTGTTTGGGAAAGTTTCAGGTTCCTCGTATTCTACTTTGTCTTTCTTGGTTTTTGAAATCATCTAATATCTCGGTTTTATAAAAAAATTTATTTTATTATATTATAATTTATTTTTATATTTTAGAGGTTACGAGTATGCAGTACCTGGGTTGTCAACTTGAGTGGAAATGTTCAAGGTTCCTGGTTTTCTATTTCATTTTGGTTAGGTGAGTTTTAAGATTATCGTATATTTAATTATACAATTTTTGGAATTTTCTCACATGATATGAAACTCCTATCCTAATCAAACTTGAGAAAATAAAAAGAATCATTGTATACTTCCAGTTGCTGATAATAAAATTAGCAATTATAAATCCATTAAAAGCGGACATCCATACCCTTGAAATTTTACGTTGTATAAATTTGCATAAATCATCTGAGTCTAGCAATATCTCTCCAACATAATTTCTCCCTATTCGAATTTACCAATGTTCAAACTCCCACGTATCAGGTCTCACGTGGGATTCCAAAGCTCTTAATAGACTAAAAATCAAAAGATAGAAAAATGAATAACTCAATAACGTAGAAATGACGAAGATGAGTAATCGATCAGCAGCCATTAAGTCGCTTAAACACAATCTTTCCATTAACTTGGGCCATTCGTCAGCGTGTCCGGAACGCGCGAGCATACATCAAAGCCTGGCACAATGGTCGCCGATATATGCAAAGTGACTCGTGCAACATTCACTCGAGACACCCACGCCGTTGCCAAGAAACATCTCGACACGATGCAAAATCCTTTCGCGTGCTCGTCAGTGCCCTTCTCAAGACTGTCGTCATGCCATTACCGTCAAATTACAAACGCACGGCGCTCCCTTGGGTGATAGAAAATTATGAAGACGAACAATGACCGCATTTTTCTTGTAAAAAATAAGAAAGAGAGAGGTAGAGGAAGAAGAAGAAATTCCACGCAGCAATTGAATTTCCTTTTAGGATACCAGTAATTCTGCCAAGAGAAATGGCATCGAGGATCGTATGAGCTCTACTAATTTTCTGAAGGTATGCTGACTTCTTGCGTGATTCGAGAAGTTAATTAACCTTTAGTAAATATACCGCTATAACAGTATCGATGACGTGAAAATTGTTTCTTGTATTCATTTCATCGATGAAGAGTGGGGATAGGAAGGAGAGTACTTTATGAACAAATTTATAAATGTTTTGACTTCCTCGTTTGAGGAAGTTCAGTGATTTTATGGTACTTTGGATTATATGGAAATGAACGATTATGTTGGGATGTTATTTTGTTATTCTTTGAAATATACATTTTGGAAAATTGAAGTAATGTAAATCATAAAGTAATATTATGTTCTTCTTTTACATCTGATTTTTCAATTCTAATATTCGTTTTAAAAAGTAAAATAGTCTAAAAATATAAACAATACAGAGATACAGATAACAGTACAGTACTTGCTTTATAATTTGTGAACGGTGGAAACAATTTCGTTTTTCACTATACTTTTCATTGCTGGTCCTTTTTATCAGAGTGTAAATTTTATGTTAAAAAACAAAATTTTGTTAGGAAAAATGAAGAGCTCGCTGTAACATCTAGAATTTCCAAAAAATATAACGAATCCTTTCTAATTCCACTTCTTTACTAACCACAGTCAAAAAAATATGAATTTCAATTATAATCATCCCGTTCGTCCCATACATCAACTGCCTTCTACATAACGAAAACAGAAAAATTCCCGAATGCAATAAATCTAAAATCCCAAACCGACGCTCATCACGCGCATTGGGACGTGTACGCTGTACAAGCTCGACGCGCATTGGCGGGCACATCGGTTTTAATTAAATCAGCTGTTAATCATAGAAACGGTCGGTTCTAATGCCGCTAATGCCCCACGCGATATCAATTTCTAGTCAATGCGACCAGCCAAATTGGATCCAGCCGACTCTCGATTAAAATGTTATCATGGCGAATCCGTGCCGGGAATCTGCATAGAAATAACAAGCTGTCCCGCGACGAGGCTTGTCCAACCCGCTTTTCAACCTCCACCCTCTCGTTTCTCTTTTTTCTTTCTTTATTTTTTTTCTTTTTTTCTTCATTCTTCATCTCGAAGCGGGAGCAGCCGGTCTATTTTTCAGTTCGCTGTGCCAGAAGTCGAGAGATCGCGACTGGCGGAAGCCAGCCTTCTTATTAGCAACTGTCGTGGACGGGGGATCGCGCATCCCCGCGCATTCTCGCTCTTTTTTCCAGTCAACGGAGAGGAAAGAGCGTCGGTCGGGAGTCGGTTTCGCTCCAACCCCCGCAACTCCCACCGACCAACCCCTTTCGCCCCTTTCGCGCTCGTCTCTACTTCCGCGACGGCTGAACGAGGGAGGAGCAGAACGGAACCAGTGTCCTGGAACAACGGAGGGAAAGAGCCAGACGGGACACGGAGGAAATGATGGAAAGACGGGACCGGAGATCGGACTCTCCTGCGCACAGAAAGAGTAAAGGGGTGAGGAGGGAAATGAGAGTAGGAGGAAGGAAATCTGGCGTCTTTGAGTCGTTTAATGGCTCATAGATGGACAATGTAGAATTTTCGGGGTTCGTTGTTTGGTATGTACGATATATCGTTGATTGAATGTTGAAGTTCAATGTTGCTTGAATGAAACAATGAATATTTGAGGTAATATTATAGGGTTCTTTTGTATGATAGGAATAACGTGAACGAAATTATGTAAGTCATAAATTACGAGTTATCGAGATTAATAAATTCTTTTATATGATCGATAAGTGAGATTCTAGAAGAGAATACTACAAATTGCAACCATGTGATTATTCCATTCGACGTAAAATTGTAGGGTTATAAAACTGTAAAATTGTAAGATTCTAAGAAAAGAAGTAGAACTGTTAGAATTTCTTTCTAAAATTATTGGATATTGGATTATATTGTATTTTATACATAGATAGTAAGCAGGAACATTACTGGTCGTTTTTACACAGCTTACATTGGAAGACGCGATAAAACCTCTAACTCCGACTCTGATTTTTAAATATCATATAAATTTAAAATATTATATAGAAATCAAAACATCGATATTTAAGATTTTTGATATTAAAGCATCGAAACATAAAAGTTAGCCAATTTTCCTTCCAGATGACGAAGCAGATATTAATCGGAACATCTCGGAAACTTGATACTCAATAATTTGTAGAATTTAATACAAGATCATGTAACCCAAACATTCCTTTAAGAAACATCGTTTTCTCTTAACGAAACGAGACTTTTCCACATCGATGATCAGTCTGATCTAATGTGGGTATAGAGACTAGGTTCGAAGTTGTTTCACCTGTAGGATATTTACGGCTTTTTGGGGAAAGCGGATCAACGTTGTCGAACTTGTAGTGTTTCAGGCCTGTTTCTAATGACCTGATTCTTCGATAATTTGATGTTACCTGAGATACCTGAGAGTTTCGTGGAATGCGATCGCTCGGGACAGGTGTCGATGTTTCCTGATAAGAGACCTGTGATCGTCGATAAGGACTCACGTAAAATCCTCGACATGGGTAAGAATGGGATTAACAAGTTCTACAAAACGAACAGTTGTAGTACAAAATTTCTCTCAGATAAAATACTTAGTAGGAAATAAAGGGTAGTTTATTTAATAAAATTGATAATTGAAATAAAATTAAAATAATAAACATTCCAGCTTATAGTTTGAAGAATTAATTCGTGCATACCAAAACAATAGTTTTCTTGAATTTAAAATTTTATATATATACGTTTATATATATGTTTTCATACAGGATATTTTTCACATTTCTCCTTATTGTTTCAACTATCACACTCGGCACATTTCACTGAAAATTCATATTTAGAACGCTCGAAAAATAATTCATAAAATATCATGTTTAATATCGTAATTGTAGTACATAAAATATTATATAAAACATTGCATAAAATATTCTTAAGAATATCTCTTTTGTTCTTTGATTTTTCATTCTTAACAACAGTTGTATATCTCATTCTGCAGAACACATGTTATAAACCCAGTCTACCCTTTCATACACATTTCATTTAAAATTCATATTCAGAGCGGTTGAAAAATAATCCCGAAAATCCCATCAAGAGATCGACGTGTACATCCGACTCGCAGCGACCCTTGAAAAAAAGCAAGAAAAAAACTAGAAAAAAATCCTCTGGTCAAAAGGGTGTCCGCTCGGACCACGAATTACCGCTCGAGGCGGGATTAACCACCCCAAAACGAGGTTACGAAAGCACCCCTAAACGACCGTATTTTTACCAGCGACGTTCGCCTTAATTCTTTATTACGGTCACAGTAATAAACCGCCTCGGTTGAGTTTCCCGTTGGAAGCCCGTCGAACAACGAGGCTCGTTCGAAGCTCACGCGCGAACAAGCTGTTACGAACGAGAACCAGAATACGAGAAGCTTGGACCGGATGAGGAAAGGGGGGTAAAAGAGAAACCACGAATAGCGGGATATAGGATGAAGAGAAGCGTGGAGGAACGAAGGAAAGAGAATCTCCGTCCGTCTGTCCGTTCATCCGTCGGTGCTCGTATATCTCATCTGCATAGAAACAAGCTCTCCGGGACAATGGGGTCCTTCGTCCATTCTGAACACTGCAAACACGGTGCAACCGTGTTCCCCCGGACCAATGGGAAAGCACTTCAGTATGCTCTGCTAACCCTTTCGACGCGGGGACCGGCTATCATCGAGAGACCGCGGTTATCCTTTGTGTATCATACAATAATTTCGTACCTGGTAACGTTGCACGGGGGTTGCCGGCACCGGTTGGCCAGTCTGAAAGACACACACAAGCCATTATATACGCGTTCTACACGGATCTATTTCCCTCATCTTTCTACCTCCATTTTTTCTTTGTGTCTTCTTCTTTCCTTTCTTTTCATTCTTTTTTCTCGTTTCGTTCTATCTGTTTGGTCGCGCGAACTACTCCGTGAACCGTGCTGGAAAAATCGTTCTTTCCTCTATACGGCCTCGCGCAGCCCGCGCTTATAAATATGAAAAGCTGTTGGAATCGAGTTACCAGCGCGATATCGAGTAGCAATCGGCCCTTTGTGCCACGCCAGCGACCTACCCTCGCCGACCACCCCCTCTTGAAATTGTTTCTTTGATCGCGAATTTACTGGAATTTTTACACGTCCCTGGCAAGTGTAAATGTAAGTGTCGTTCGTGTATGGACGCGTGCAACGTGTAATGGAATGGTCCTTTTTTTATAAAGGGTTGTTAGATGCCAGGCGAAAGCTGGAACTGGAGGGTTGCGAATAATTTAGCGCCTTGGTTCTATGAGTCTGATGGGTTTTTGCATATTTGGTTTTATTATAATATGTTAATTTTTCGATTGACGATATATTTTACACTTCAATTATAAACGTAAGATAAATATTTCGCTCATCAAATTTAATAATATGTTTCAAATCTGTAGGTGTCTATTCATATCTTGTAAGTTAAATATCCAGCAGGAAAACGATGATTGTAAACCGTAGAGTCCTCTCATTCCTTATAACGTGCAAATATTTTTTAATTCTCCACAATTCTTGTGTTAGAAAACTATTAAAATTAAGAAGATATTATACTGCCCAAAGATTAATCCACCAAAGTTCCACATTCAATCCGCCGTAAAAGAAGCTTTGCCAAAACCTACTCCAAATATTGTCTCACATAAAACAGAAGAAAGTGGGATATTTAATCCACAGGGAAGAACGGAACTGGAAGTAACATCGTGACACCGCGAACAGCGCATGAATGAAGTCCACGGAGCGCGGCGATAGGAAGCTGAATTGCCTGTCTGCGGTGAAAAGAGGAAAGGGCAAACAAAGTTGTTATCGGTTAATGCCACGGAATCCGCTGCAACTGGTTTCTCCAGCTGTGGCTCTACGGACAAGCATCTAACGCGTGTACTCCTATATATCCTCTTCCTCCCTTCCATTCCTTCGTGCCTGTTGTTTCTCGTTCTTCTTTCTCTGTGTACTAGCAACGCAGTTCACAAAATTTTCGTTGCAAGCCCAACGGGAATACGCGAGCTAGATAAAAGCTCGTTTTCTTCTACGGATGCACCGGCAATAAAAGTAAAATTCACCGCTGCAGTCGCGTTCCTCGGATTTCTTCCCCACCGATACTCCTGGACAATCGTTCCTTTATCTCCGGTACAAGGAATCGAGATGTTCAGAGTTTAGCGATGCCTGCAGTTGTACACTCGTATTTTCGTGTACTTTGTGGAATTCTTGGGAATTTCGAGTGACTGGAGATGTTGGTTCTCGGAGATCTTTGTTATCTTCGATATTCCGATTGGTAGAACGAAGATATTAATTGCAGTTTTAAGCGAATGGTATTCCCTTGTAATGAAAGATCCGTTTGTTGCAACGAACTATTGTTGTGCGATACTTATATCATGATATGTGTACAACTCTTTAAGAAGGGAATAATGAAACTGCATACATATCTACATGAAATACAAAAATGTATACACATATTTATATAAAAATAAAATATTAAATCTCTCCCAACTAAAATAAAATAAAAGTTTAACTCTAAACTACTAAAATTTAATTTAAAAAAAAGCAATCAAATTTCCTCCCTCAGCTTATCCTTCGTTTTAAATACATTCAAAAGAGCTACACGTAAATCCATGCGTACGATCATCAAAATACATCTCCTAGCCTATCGCTCTGTAAGGATCTACATAAACGAACGGTAAACATGGAAGGAAATACTAAAACTGGCTACTCTTCGTTCCCGAAAACTCCGTCGATCATCCACAGCAGTAGCGTTATTTGCTCGAGGCAACTACGTAATTTTCGGCCCGCGGATCTCAATCCGTCTGTTCAAGAGGGATGGAACGATGGAAGTGAAAAATTTGTTAGAAATTCTGAAGGATCCCAGTAGAAAGTTGTTCTCTCGCCTGGCGAGCCTTCGCCTTGGCGTTTCTCTTCGAGTGTAGCACGCCATCTTGGACCAGCCATCCTCTTCCTGCTTCTTGAGCCTCCTCTTTTTCGTAGTTCACGGTTAGATGATCGCCCGCGTGAGCCTTCCAGAAAGTTAGCCGTTCACCGTGTTAACCGGTGCCTGCGTCTACGGCCGGTAATTAATCGGAGAAACTCGGATCGTAAACAACGCGGCATCCATTAAGATCCCATTCATTAGACCGGAAGTGGGCGCGGGAGAGGCGGTGGCCGCCTTATCTCGCCACTACCTCTGGCAAAACTGCAGTCAGCTCGAGGATACCTCATGGAGGACCTCGAGGGGTGTGGACGGTTGGTGGAAGCTACAGACGGTCGAAGACTTTCAATAATTCTTCGGAATAACTTTGAAGCACCGGAGACGGACTGGCGAGTTTCTCCGGGGAACTTTCTCTCTCCTCTCTCTTTGGACCGCCATCTTTTTCTTCCGGTTTTCCACGCACAAGTTTCCCGGTCCTCGTCGGCTAGCCTTCTCTTATCTTTTATGCATTATTGGACGAATGGCTGAAAAGCAGCCGGGGCTAGGCTCGTCAGCCTTGAACCCCTTTTCTCTCCGAGCTGGCCCCATTCTCTCATATTTCGGAACCAATATTATGCTAATATCACACGGTGTACCCGTCTCATGAGATACACCGATGTAAAGGATCTGTCGTGTCTGTCACGGGCTTTTGAATAATTTCATAGGTGGCCGGGTGTGCGAAAAAATATTAAGGACTATTATTAGTCTGATAGGGTGAAGCTGGAGTTTGACAGGCTTTCAGACGAGGATAAAACTCTGGGGTAGACTTTCAGATTCTTGGTGGGTGAACGAGTTTTATGAAGTTTCGTTATTGTATTTTATGTGGAACGTGTACATCGAGTTTTTGGGTTAAGCTTCTTTTAAATTATACAATTTTACTTTCAAATGAGGATTTTCATATTAGAATATTTTTTATGAAATAATGGCGAATATAGTGTCTCTAGGACTTCTTTTATGAAACTTATTACCGTTAGAAAAATTATATAAGGGCAGCAGAAATACCAATACACTATATGTTCATCCTATCGCAAATACTATTTATAGTTTAATTAAAGGATTAAGATGTTTCAATGATTAATTTAATATTACGTGATTTACAAATAAAATTGTATTTTTCCTTGACAACTAATTTTAATAAAGACTAGAATTTCATTTACAGATCACTAATTTAGAATTGATTTTCATACCTAATAAATAAACCATATAAAATTTTTAAAGTACATCTATATTAATTTAAATTAAAATGAAACTTCGCTTTTCATCTATTAAATAATACCTATCTATTAAGTAAATCTATTAAGTAGTATCAAACCTGTTTCCTGTCCACAAAAGTTATTTTCAAATCTCCTGTTTATCTTCAATTTATGAATTTTAATAAAACTCATGCCCGTGTTCTCTTTACTAATCCCGTTTCGCTAATTTTAACTCATCACGGAAGTCGACCGTCTGGAAATTTACCAACATCGCGAGAATTCGAAGATCGGTGTGTAAAATGAATGACAGTTTCCTTTCGTCACGTATTTGACATCGCGACGGGGACAAATGAATTCCCTAGAGGTGATATCTCGATCGACTAAAATATCTTCAGTGACGACCGGTGAATATCTAAATAAGCGACGATAAGGGTACACGTTATCGTTTAATCGAACGCTGAATTGAGGTTGTCGCTGCTCGCGGCCTACAATGTGATTTATAAGAGCTACTTCTCAAGGAGAACCAGCGTACAATCTGGTCCACATAAGTAGACTTTCAGACGTCGCGACGTTAGATATTTATGGATCATCCGTGTCGATCGTGTTCATTTTTCTTGGTCTCGTGATTTTTTTGCATCTTTTTTTAGGTATCCATGAGGTATTAGATGTCTGTAATCCTGTTCAACATCACATCTATGCATATTTATTACTGTACATATGCTGTAATTAAATATACGAAATTTTTTTAATCCTCATACCAAATATATCTCGATAGCAAAAAAATATGAATTACAAACTTTTAGTTTCTCCGACAAGAAAAATTAATAAATTCGAAATGTTCAATGTAAAATATAAAATATAGAAATCCAGGATTTCTCAAAATTTATAATAAATCGAAATTGTTATTTCACATTCAAAGCTGTATATACCCACGCATATGTTTGATTCGGGCATACAGAATTCCTATCAATATTTATAACTTTTAAAATCAGGTTAAAACCTTAATTTAATGCAATATTCCGAGATCCGGCAGGAAAATGCGAAAATTTAGTATAAATTTTAAACATGAAATATTCAAAGACATGGTTTCTGCATTATTAACCCATTAATAAATACTGGATAAATAAAATCACGAATAAAGAAATTCATAATTTTATCACGAATCCAGAGCAGTATGTATTACGTTGTGACTACAATACGTCGATTCTTTCGCTCACTATTCCAACATTCTCTATTTTTCACCTCTTTACAAATTATTAAGTAACGTATTCTCTTTATTTGGAGACAAAATATGTGTAACGTTCGGCAGCCGTTTGTATTACAGATTGAACGGTCAGATGGATTCAACGATGGTTTATCCACGGAATCGCGAAATACAAAATCACGATTGATATTGGCTTGGGAACGAGTGAATAAAACGCAATTCAACAATTATTGTTTGACATAAATCCATAGCAGGGAATAAAATATTTGAGTGAATGCAAATGGTATCTGAAATGGTATTTAAAGAACAAATAAAACCGCTCGTTGCTCTATCTGGTAAATGCGTTTGGCTATGTTTATCCAAATAGCGCTTTTCACGAGTTCCTATCTGACTCGAACATAATTTATATTTCCCATACTCACAGGTCTTAAAACTCTTATCGATTGGACAGACAGCGTGAAACTTCTTTGAACTTACCTGAAACAGAAAAATAGCTATCACTTAGTATAACGGGAGATTTAAATTGCGAGCTATTTCATTGATTTTAAGCAATTGTATTTTAAGCAATTTGTTTTAAGCAATTTTGTTATCACCAGGAAAAATCTATCTTATATATAGTAATATAAAACTAATATATGTATATTTAATAAAGGTGCTGTCATATATTGTTATTTCGTTTTTAATAATCTGCTTTTTGATCTTATCAGTCAAGGTTAGCTTTAAGTATTCAACTGGACCATAATAGTTATGCAGCTAATAGTTAGAATGGTATCTATTCATAATAAAGACAACTCACGTTAACATTGAAAATAAACTTCTACGTGATAAGAATTTATAGTAATTATTTATAAATATCGAAACACCCAAATTATTACTTAGCAAATTATATATAACTGCGATTCGTAGTGAATGACACCCATGTTACTATAAAATTTTATACTAATTACTTGTAGTATTTCGATAGCATATAATTTCATTAAGAGAAAAAGGATATCAATCAGTATGACGGGAAATTTGGTCGTTATAATTTATTTCACCGGTTTCGCAAGTAATAATAATTTACTAACTAATAATTTGGATTTCAATAACCTTTCAATAACGTTTATTCGAAAAAGGAATATCAATTGGCGGGAATCGTTATAATTTATTTCGCCGTGATCGCAGTTAATAATAATTTACTAACTAATAATTTGGATGTTTCGATAACGTTTGGAGTTTATTAAAAATTATGGTAGGATATATGGCCACCGTGTATCGGAATAAATTAGAAATCCACGCGGACACACGGATAGGAAAGTTCGTCGATAAGGACACGCCGATTCGCATACATATTCATCGGAAAAAATACTAACACCTTCAGTCAGTTTATCAGCATAGTAATTAACTTCGTCAGAGATCTAAGGATTCGAGCACTATATCAGAATAGATTTGCATATTTATACGGTCTGCGTCCGAAAGTTTCGTCTGGAGGCAAGAACACTGTCCAAAGCGAATTCTCGTTGGAAGGCCGAGCCCGATCAAAGGTTTGAGGACTGTAATATTGTCTGGGAATAAATTTACGATCATACGGCTATCTATAATCGAAAGTCTATAATGCACGCGAAAACATTGATCGATTCCGAGTCTTACTGGAAAATCGCCTTGTAATATCGTGGTTCGATCAACTTATAAAAACGCCTGTTTCAAATTTGCAAATCTAAATTAGGTATGCGTAGCTGTTAATCAATTGAAATTCGTATCGATAAATATAGTTGTTCTCATTATGTTATCAAAATACATATTAATACAAATTACGTATATTGCGTATTGAAAGACTGTAATGTTAAGATAATATAGGATCAAGATTAGATTGGGATTGAATCGACATGCACAAATGGCACAATGAGTCAATATTTATTTAGTTTCTGCCACATTATATAGATCGAGCAATCTAGGGTTCTATGAAGCTGAAACTACGTCTACTTCACTAATTCACGCTGTGTTTGAATTCTAAGTAACTTGATATTGTATTCAGTCTACAAAGCTAAATTAATTATAAACGTACTTATATAAATGCGAAATACTAGATTGGGAAATAATAATAGTAAATCGTATTTAGTATTTTTCTTAAAGATGTTTTATGGTATCATGAAGGCACTACAATTTATAGAATGTAATTAACAGAGTGAAATATAAATATTTATAAGTTTCAGGGCATAGAACTGCTTTGCAATCCAATTTTAAAGAAGTTCATACCCAAGAAAGATGAATAAATCTAAATATATTTAACTTATGAGAGCGATTAATAAATCTTAAATATTCAACGCACAAGTTTAATGTAAATCTTAAATATTCAACAGATAACACTTCATATTTATAATATTTGCGTAGGTGTGTAATAAATCCACCCATTGTCAGTACTACGTATTAACATATCAACAAAATACGAACCCATCAGTTTCTCAATAGAGATTTATAAATCTCCAATGCCCAATAAACAAAATTTTACATTTATAATATCTATATAGATATAAGTTCATCGAAATATGCCAAATATTTGACACTGATTAATATCGTGCATTAAAATTCCAGACAATATCAGTCCGTCAATCTTGTCAAACTTGTCCAACAAACAAGATTAAGGGGAACAGTACATCTTAAGAATTCAAAACACAAGACATAATCTTAAATATTTGACAGACAAAATTCTACTTTTATAACGCTTACGTTCCCAATATCTCATTGTCGATATAATTATGATGCCAAATTAAGATCCTAAAAGACAATAGTATATCATATCCTTGTCAAATTTCTCCGACAAATCATAAATATCCAATTCACAAAACTAATGAAGTATTTAACAAATAAAATTCTACATTTACAATATCTACATACTAAACATCTTATTGTCGATATCACATATCAAGGTATGCTAAAAAAAAAAACATATTCAAAAAAACATATTCTGCAACAAAAGAAATTAATAATTCTAAAATATTCAATACCGAAAACTAACGAATCTTAATTATTTAATAGACGAAATCTTACATTTATAAGAGCTACGTATACGCAGAATAAATTCCAAATACCGATAAGTATCATGCTATCAATCTCAAAGTTTCTCAACAAGAAGGATTGGATGTGTTCACGATAAACAGAATTTCACAATCTCCACATATAACATATTCATCATCGTGAGCTGTTAGAACTAAATATAACAAACATCTCGTTGTCAGTACCACGCGTCGTCAGACCGAAAAATACTCGTCGGCTCGAAACTAGTGCAACAGCGTCTAAGTACGAACATGATGCTCGTATCGTGACAACAATCCTGTACAAACACCAAACATCGTCGACATTGTGCATCAATCTAACTCCAGTATTCTGAGCGAAAAGTTAACTCTATGGAATATCGACTATTTAGAACAGAAAGCGGCAACGAGCCGAAAATTCCGTCAAGCGCAGTGGCCCAAGCCAAAGAGCGAAATCGAGTGTGGCCAACGCCGAGAAAGCTTGAACTGGAAAGCACAATAACCGTGAAAGACCGGAAACATCGGGAAAACTCGATACGGGTGTTCGAGCTAGAAGCATAGCCGAACAACGATCCCCAAGGACGGCTTGGTTCTCTCCCACATTCTCTTTCTGCTTCCCTCCATGCTCTCTCTCTCTCTCTCTCTCTCTCTCTCTCTCTCTCTCTCTCTTTCTCTGTCTATCTCTTTGTCTTTCTCTTCGCTAGATTTCAATCAAACTCGGCGCGCAACTTGGCATCGCCTGGAGCTAGCGCGACGATAAACGTCTTAAGCTCGATCTGCAACTTCGTTTCGACTATGTCTACGGCGATTAAACGGAGGCAAACGGTGGCTGCAATCCGAGCAATCGTTTCTGTACTGGGTGTTTCGAACGTCCCGTAGAATAATCTGCAAGTGTTCTCTTGGCATTGCAATTAGGAAAGTTGAAACGCTTAAAAATAGTCAAAACAAAGTTTGCACCGTATTATTGGAATTTGAATTTAATTCTATTGCAGTAACTTCGGTAACATTTTGCTATAGTAAAGTTCATTATTCGTTCAAATTTCGGCTACTATCGTCGAACTATAGGTGTATGTTAAACTATGTAGTATAATAGATTGTATCGTCCAATTTTAGTTTCCATATACGAAGATATTTACTGGATGTTGCAAAAGCTCTGTTGAATAATCTTGCAGGTCTTATCTTAATATGGTAATTATCAAAATTGGAGTACTTGTAAAACAACAGAAAGGAAGTTTGCACTGTGCTATTAGAATATGAATGAGATTTTTTAAAATCTTTGCGACCACTATAGCCATGTAACTATAAAAAGCTTTGTAAGCTATGTAATTATTTAAAACTTTCATTATCTAAATATAGACTACAAACTAAATTAAATATCCTAAGCCAGACTACTATGTTTTCTACCGGCCACCACTGGTAGATTTAAATTTCCCGGAACGAAAGATTTCCGAATGCAAGAAAAAATCTCAAGATATAAAACATTCTGCAAATCCCCCGTGTAGCTTTCAAACCAATCCGTAAAACCCGACGGATCTCGATTTCTCGGGCATGTGGCGAACGTACACACTCGATTATCGAGCGAAGGTCGCTGCTAGCGTACGATGGCACGCTTTTAATCACCGTTGGACCGGATTCGAGAGGAGTCGATAGCACGGGTCTCGTTGGGCCTTGCGCGGGACACTCCGAAACAAGGGTTAAAAGCTGCGATGGGGTGGAAACGCGCAACTGCAACCTATCTGCCCAGGCATAGAGAAAAGCTTGTACACGGGACGAGGGGAAAGTTTGAGGGGTTGCACCGTGGAGGGTTAGAGGCAGGACTTCCAAAATGGAACAATTGAAACCGGCCGCGATTCGGGCAGGTACCCTCCTGTTCGCAAGTTCAACTGATTGGGGCTCCGATGGTGAAGCTTGAGCTTGTTTCTTGTCCTGCGTTGAGAAGGTTGAGTGTAATTAAAGATTGGTTTTTGAGCTACTAAAGGGGTTGTTCTAATGAAACTCTTGCATTTCCTACAATTTGGTAATTGGTTATTGGGTAAAACTGTTAATTCGAGATATTTTACTTAGCATAAATATTACTGACTTACCTATAAATCTCTAATATCCTCCAAAATAGATTATGGTTGCGTCGTACATAATTCAGCATCATCAAGAGCAACTCAACGTTCTAAACCTTATCCATAACAGAGACGCCAGAATAATAATAGGAGCGTACCGAACGAGCTCAGTCTCCGGCATTCTCGCCAAAGCAAATCTAATACGACTGGAATTCCGAAGAAAATAATACACTCTCCTATGTCACCATATTCGCAACAATCAAGTGCATAAAATATTAGTAAAACCGCCCAGTTCACATTACATGGAAAAAGCACATGCAGTCAAGCCATTTCACGTATGAGTTCAAACTATTCAACTACATAACTACACCACATTTCACTAAAGCAACACCACATTTCAAGGACTAAGTGGTAATAGAGACTCAAAAGACAAACACCTCATAAAAACAAAGATAAGGGAAGAATGGAACAACTGTCAGAACCGCAACAGTTTTTTACATAAATCCAGAAGAAACACACATGAAATAAGTCGGCTATGATCTTTGTAACAACAGAGCAGACTCAATGACTGAAAACCTATGAATATTGCAACACCAACAACACCATGGAACATCTACTTTGCTACTCTATAAAATCCGAAGACACAAGACGTAACTTCAGGATACTCAACGATGTACAGTCACTTCTATTATAACTAATAAAACACAATGTAAAAAGGCTTTAAGCTTCCTAAAAGAAATAGATCTCCTGCGCCGTTTATAGAAACGTACGAATCGTACCAACTTGCTAGATAACTAATTACTTACTAATTAACAACGCTAACTAGGATAACTGTATTAAACTGAGTATGTAAATAATATGTAACATTTATATATTTATAGGATATATGTAACTATAGTCACTAATACTTTACCAGAGAATTTACCAGACCACAAACAATAAATAAAAAAAATATTGCTTGGTATGTGTATATTAGGTCGTCCGAAAAGTTTCTTTCGTTTTATAAGGAAATAATGGATGCACAACATTCTCCGTTTTACATTATTTTCTCGAATTACGTATGATCCATTTTGTTCTATCAAGATAAAGATTACAACATTCGACAGATTAGATTTCATGTTTGTACAAAGATGCGTTGTTGTAAAAGGCGTGTCCGCAAAGGAAAAATACTTTCCGGAGAACCTAATATATTGTCCTGAACTGTGTGTTGTCTGGTATTATTAATTGCATGATTTTGTGTGAGTAATTAGGATTACGGTAAATGGAAGAGCGGTAGTATCGCTCAATAATACTGCAATTTCTATATCGATGTGTACATGAATTATTGTACAAAATTGGTTAGGGAATGAAGCTGCTAGTTTAAGAGGTTTTCATTGTCGAATAAAAATGTTGCTTTTAGCTGTGCATTTTTCTAGTACTGTCAGTACTAGAAAATGGTTTTGTGTGAGAAGTTGATTATTTGGTAAATAAAAGACAGGTAGTAGATATCGCTGAATAGTATTGAAATGTTTGTATCTAGGATTTCGTAATTGATTATCATATTAACTTGAAATGTTCAGCTCATTTCAGTGAATATATTAATTGGGGTCATGTATAGTTTTCTCTTATTAATCGCGCGGTTTTACGTATATGATTTAAAGTTTAGTATTAAACTCTATACGAAACACGAAACTGCTATAATTTATGAAAAATTTAAGTTCAAATTGCAGCTGATATACAAAGCATTTATTCTATAACTCGAAAAAAAAAATTTTCGAGTATAAGCTAAAGAATCTCCAATAAAGTAATATTCTGAAAAACAACGATTTCGCAGAATCTCGTGAGACCTTATCGAATAATTAATCGCACAGTGGAACTTCCGTATTCAAAACGAACGCCGTTCACCTCAACCTAATTACACGCTCGTTTATCAAAGCAGCACCTCTTTTCTACATCATTTAACAGCAATATCCAACTCCATCCTCGACTTCAACCTAATTTTACTTACTGACACGCTACAATACAGAGCAGAAGGCAAATTATATAACGCAATCTACTTGAAAATCTTCACCGTGCACCAAGCACGTATCGGAAGTTTCAAACTGATCAAAAAGAGCTAAAATTTCTCGGAAAATCAAAAGATCAACTTCCCTGACTAAAGTTAAACAGTTTTAATTAAATCCACTTTCATTATGATATAGTACTTTTATATTTTAAATCGATATAGTCAAGAAAATACAATTAAATACTCTATTATTATTCAATATTACACTAAGACTAGAAAAACTACTGTTATATCTATAAGCTTTAAAATGATTATAAATAACATCAAGATAGTAGGGTTACAGAACAGTAATTGATTACGGGATTGTAACATTACAATAAACTTCACATAGTGTGAAATCTTACGAATGATAGTTCTTAAAGGTTAATCATAATCCACTTCTTATTAATTTATATACTTGTAAATAACAGAGTAGTGAATTAGAAATAGTTGAGATTTACTTTATGCTTTCTTATATATTTATTGGATTAACAGTCCTGTATCGCTACGACGGCGATAGTAGATTGTAAAAAGACTTGGACCGTGCATCATCGTTAAGCGAAGACTTCCGGCGCAAGCCGTTACTGAAATTCCTGCGGAAACTTCTCCACCCTTGACCCTGGAGATATATCGTGAAAGTTTTGTCAACCCGAAAAACTCATCGGCAACTTCTATTCGGAGTGAGGGTTCCAGTTATGGAAGAAGAAACGGCCGCCTTGGAATCAGCGAAACGGCAATTTATTCGCTTCTTAGAGTCGCGTAATGCCAGATCTAGTTGAATTTTATGAAGCACTGTTGTCGAAACAGAGTCGAGTAAGAAGGGGAAATAATTTTCTGAGGAAGTGTTCAGCAGCTATTGATATCTTCGAATCTTGCTCGTCGATGGTATCCATCTTTAGAAAACGTAGGAATGTGATTTTTGAGAAATATGTTTCGTAAGAAATGGAACGTTACTTAGATGATGAGTTGGGAAATGTGAAGTTCTGCTAAGTAAAAGTTCGATGTTGATATCTTTGACAAAAATTGTATTGGCAGGGAAAACTATTATCAGGCTATGAAATTGTATTCGATCACAATGATTCGTTATACGAGTTCAAGTACTTTTCAAACTTCCTATAACTCAATCTGTTTTCCTATACTTTCACGATACTTGATAAATTTTACACTACGGCAAAAACTATTATTTCCATCCGACACTTTTGAGGAAATATGCGCCGCGTGCAACTAGCTAAATGTGAAATTGCTTCTCTGAATGTTTACAGCAACTGGCGATGTCTCACCTCGGCAGTTTTCCGAAGCAAGATTATCTCGACAGTTTTACGGCGGTAAGCCGTGGAAAGTCTGCAACGGAGGTTGAAAGAGGAACAATCATTATCCGGGCTCACGCGACAGCGGAAGCGAGAAAGAGGCACATCGAAGGTGTTTCCGCCGATCCATTTGTCGTTCTGGGGAACTCGCAGGCGTCGGGAAGCAACGCGCCCCCTTAATTATTTCTCCTTTGCCAAATGAACGTAGCTCTCGTCTCGTGAAAGCGTCTCGAGACTTCATGAACGAGAAAATTCCTCGATACTATTCCTCGGTAGAAATGAATTGCGTAAAGTCAAAAAGGAAGAGAGAAGGACGGAGAGAAAGAAACGTGACGGTCATCGCGATTAATTAGATCGACAGAATTGATCGGGAGCCAATTATTTGGCGCTCTCTTCAATTAAGAAGGAGGCGTCTCGAAAGCCTGCGAAACGGGCGTCGAATTAAACCGAACTAATTGTGCCTGCAGCTAATTAAAACAACGCCGCCGTAAAGTTACTCGAGCCACCAACCCTCATCTGGCCGTGAAAAGCCTCGAGACACACCTGGGAAGCGGCTAAGAAACCGAGTGTACGTGCGAACTCTCTCACTCCATCGATGAGCTTCCAAGGAAAGAGATGTAAGCGAGTGGAAAAATTTAACGATAATTTGGTTTAGTTCGGGATTTTTTGCAATTCTTGCAATTGGGAATTATCCGATTCGTGTATTTGGAAATTATCGTAATCGATTTCCGTACATTTGAAAGTTGTTATATTTAATTATTGTATATTTGGAAATTATCTAATTGCCTTTATAAAAATTATTTAATTCCTGCGTTTGATAGTTAGTTGATTCTTCTATTTGGAAATTATCTAATTCTCTAGTTCGATAACTTTTAACTCTTGTATTTGGAAATTATTTAATTTTTGATTCAGGAGATGTCCAACAGCTACGTTTGAAAATTATTGAATTCTCGTCTTTGGAAAATAGAATTTAATTCTAGCGTTTATTTTGAAATCCATTTATTTCTTTCATTTTACTGATCCGGCGAATTAATTATTGATCCTTCGTGTTCCTTTAAAAAGATGTCTTTCCTCTTCCAGAGAATATTTTTCCCTTCTTTTCCCCTTTGTTGTTCCTCGTCTGTGAAATTACTTATTTAGAAAGAAAAAAAAAAATAGTGTTTACGTAGAATTTACAATTTTAAGAACATTGTTTTAGACTAGCATTCGCTAATTTTCACGATTCACTAGAAAGGGAAGGAAAATTCACTGAGTGAGCTTAGAATGAGAATTGTGATACTGTTAATTAAATTTCACTGAACTTTACCCACAGCAGTACTTTCTAGAGAAAATAACGACAGGACTATGCTACTTTCCGACCTACTTCCGCTACTTTCCATGCTTTTTCGAGTACAAAATCTTTTTTAGCAGCAGCTCTTCTATGCGAATTCTTCAGAACGTCACATGCCTTTTTTTTAAATTAATTTTTAAAGCATCGTATTACACACAAAGAACGAAAGTATGCCAGTAATTTAACTACCCAACCTCCTCTTTATTCACTTAAAACAAACCAGTATAATAAGTAAATAATATAAAGAACTAGAGGATTTTAAAATTTTATTCATCTTTAAATCATTTTCGACAGGCTAATTAAAAGAAAGGAAAAAGAAAAAATCCTTTTGCTAATTGGAAAATTTCCAGTAAATGGAATTGATCAGTTACGTCTAATCGACGTTAGCAAGATTAATACTTTGGTCTAAAAATTTAATTAAAATATAACACGAAACAAAAAAAAGACTCTTATAACAACTACAACATTTTCAAAAAGCAAAGTCGGCCAATTTATTTTCTAAGTGGCTCAATTAATACCTTCAATCTCGATGAATCGATAGAATCCCCAAGGAGCAATGGGAGTTGAAAGAGAAAGGGTCTTCGTTCCTCCAAACAAATTCATATTTCACGGTGGAAGGTTTTCAGGCTGTATACGTGTATTATGGTCGTTCGGTGAGGGAGCAGGTCAGATAAAAGTGAAATACGCGGGTTTACTATTGAAACACGGCAGCCGTGTCTCGCGATAAAGATAAACGAGCAGAGAAACCGTGGCGAGGGATCTTGGCTCGTTCGTCATTCGACGTCCTCCTTTGTCTCGTCTCATTACAATAGATCAGCTTTGACGATTCCTTATCCCATTTGAATCCACTTCCTCGGATGAACGATAAATTCCACCGAGTATCTTGTTTTTCGCCACGAGATTCTCGCCTCTTTCTCTTTGAACGCGCTAGAAACGCCTTCTAGAAGATTACTTTGAGGTGGTTGTAGCATTTCGTGAGTAAACAATGTGCTTCTTCCAATTGCTACGTGGGATTGGAAAAGATAGAATTAGTTTAAATCCATTTTCTTTGAGAAATCTTAACGTTCGTTTGGGGTAGATATATCATTTTTTTAGATTTCAAGTAACATTGTCGAACGTAAATTTTAATTTCAAGTAGTCATAGTTGAGTGCATCTAATTAAAGTAACATCTCCCAATCTAAATTTTAATTATAATAAATATTATTTCAAATATATTACAATATTGATTTCAATATGAAGAATTTTTCAATGTACAATTATACTTCTAAATGAAAAATAATCTAATCTTATAAATAATCTGAAATGCAGTTAAACTGGTATTCTATCTCTCGCAAATTCTGACGTATATAATTAGAATATCAATATTAATTAATAATAGACATATAAGGATCGCTATCGCTCGAGAAAAACGATTCCTATATGGATTATCGATGTTTCCTATATGGATTAATGACAAACGTTAAGGGATAAAAAGAGGCAATTTTGTTGTAAGATTTTTGTACAAAAACTCGGCCCAATAGATGAAGGAGGCAGGTCGACGATGGAGATTCAATTTTGTACGGACGATGATTTATTTTCGTCTTACGAGGATTTATCTTCCGGAAGCTCGTTGTATTTTACAACGTCATCTTCCATTAGGTTCGCAATCTGCAGGATCCCGGGTTGCCGGGATTAAACTGGTCGAATCTAATCGCGTCTCCGAAACCTGCATCAATCACTCGCAACAAGTTGTCACGCGTAGCTGCATCATTAAAAACATAAAACAATTAAAAATGAAAACACGACCGTTTAATCTAACATCATGCTAAATCTTAAATTTCGTAGGATCTTCGATTTATCTTAAAAATTTTCTCTTTGGTTTTAGATTGATTCTTTAACAGAAGCTGTCGTTCTCCATATAGTACAGTCGAATTAAACATGAAACGTATCATTTCACAAAAAATATTTTAATAGATATTTTATCATTTATTATGATCAAAAAACCTAAAAATCAGTCTTTGATAAATAAAGAAAGAACCTAACTTTTACAATGAAGAAGCACTTTTTAGAATGTTTTGAGCCTAATATCTAATTCTGCTAGACAGTCGGACGGGTTAATCCATCTGACTCGCAGTACATTAACATCTCATCAAATTCACCAAGACCATCGAGCCAGTCCAGTGGCAGATACTCATAAAGCGATTATCTCTCCTCATTCACGTGCGCCAATCGTCCGGTCCTAGAAACCGTCCTAGATCCGTTCGGAATTATCGAGGAAGCTTCAGAATGTCTGAAATCGTCGGTACGATCCCACTCTAGGGACCAGACGAGAAGAACGGAATCATATAACACGGTCAGGGAATGCAGAGTCGATGTGTGTGCATGCGTCGAAGACAATCACGGCGAAACCCTTTGGGCCAATATTGACGCAGCCTGCTATCGCAATAATGGACAGACGCGTAGGGATAACGCGATGCCGCGCGCGTATATTACGCTCGTGCCTGTGTTTGGACAGTTGCACGCGTGTGCACGCCACGAACACTCGCGCCATTGTACACCTCATAGTTGGATGCCACGCGAGTTCCGTGAATCCTAGGTTTCTCTAGCCACCCACATCATCGAATCCTAAATTCTGAGAAAGAGATCAGTACGTTGATCGTTTCAGAGTTTTCCAACAAGAAAGATGAACAAATAAATATCATACATTTTACGTTTTCATGATTAGATCGTTTTAAACATTCGGGTTTCGGTCATGCCAGCAGTACGATGCATTTTACATTGTTTGTGAAAATTTCAGTTCACTTTTTCAAGGCAGACCTGAAAATTTTCACGTCATTTAGCTGTCCATGCCGAGTTATAAATATTGGAATCCTCCTATATCGATTCGTTTGATTTTAATAATTTGTACTATACTTATTTCTAGTATAACACATAGGGGCACCAAAAAATATAAGATCTTCAACCTTCCGTCGAATCATCAAATAGCCAGTTCTGGATTTGGGAAAGAGGCATTGCGTGTTTTCTTTGGGTGAGAGGGATTTGCGAGATTTATCCAGCACGATAGAAGGTTTGCTGAGCAATGATCAACCCTAAAGGGTGTCTTAGGCCAGCAAATGGGATTCTCGTGTTGACGAGAACTGTCAGCCTTTTGTTCTATTCTGGGGAACTCGACGAGTTCGCGGGAAATTTGTTTGCTCGTGACATACCGGGGTGGAGTATATGATGACTGGTTATCGATGCTATTGACAACTACTATAGGGATGATGTGGCAGCGTGAATTTCTGATTATGAGTCTTTGTTTTGAGTTTTGTGTCTGTTTTTGTATCTATACAGATAGCGTACACTTGTATATTCAATCTCATAAAGTATTTAGGTATATTCCTACATAAAACTTCATTCTTCTAAAATTAGTCAAACGCCTTAACTCGTTAATCAATCCCAGATATTCAAAAAAGAACAACAAACTCGTTCTATAAATCTTTACAGATAAATCTGTATATAAACTTCACTTCAATCTTTCCATTAATTACTTCGTATATTTATCTTTACTTAAATGGAGCTTTGGTTCAGTTCACTCGTCGCAATAAATCAGATAATGTCGAAAATTCGAAGTCGTATTATAATTAATAGACAGTACAGATTTCATAGTAGATGTTTTTAGGACTTATCGTTCTAAATTTAGTCAGCCTTTCTATTTCCTCTAACACTAAGTTTATAAAAATGCAAGTGCTGAAAATGCATAGCGCCTAAGCGATGAATGTTACAAATGTTACAAACTCAACACAAACGCCCTTTCGCATTAAAAGTCTTCACTTCTATCGCTTCCATCATTTACTCCATCCCAACTTCACGATTATAAAATCCAGTCCCAAAAGTGCATCCGACAAAAATCCCGTTTCAAACAACTTTTCTCCGGTTGGAGCAACCGGGCCGATCAAAGTCGTTCCGATCGGCGTATCGCCGTGGCCGTTAAAAGCGTCATGTAAAAAACGCAGAGTCCGGAATCGAGAACGTCACGGGTGGTGCATGCGGACCTGCAGTCCCTCATAACGTATGCAGTGCAGCACTTTATGCGCCAGGTGCCAGTAGTTATATCGTACGTGTCTGCCTTCTCTCTCTCTTTCGACCAGCCATTCCTCCGGTATACATCTCTTCGCACGTATATACAACAGGAGCGGTCCTTACTAGCGCGTTTTCTTTCCAGGCAACGAACGTTGTTAGACGTTGTCCCCGTCCTCGTTCACCCGCCAAAAATAAACGTCTCGAAGCTGGGGAACAGGTGCGAATCTTCCGAGATACGCTCGGAATACACGGAGAATTTTTAACGAGGAACGCGTGTTGCTTGTCCGTCCAGTAAAATATTAGGAATACTGGAAATAGCAAAGAGGTTTACGCGTTCATTTGACTTAGTCTACCTTGTGGAAGGGGGGAAATCGATAAATATTCATCGTTCCGTGTCGAACGGCTCTCTTTCGTCGTTCGATGACGAAGTATGGACGCTGTTCCACCGGAGACGCGGTGCAAGGTGAGTTTTTGCGAGTTATTTATCGTCCGGTTTGAGAACGTCGTCGTCGCTGCTTGTAGAGGACGTCTATAAGGTGGAGAAGTTATCAGAGTATTGCGGAACGGTAGGCGAAAAATGTTTGAGAATGCAGAAGCTCTTTCGTTGACAATGGACTGAGCCTCTTTTGAAAGCTGTCGTGAGTTTCAAATAGTTTTGTATGACACAGAAGGAACGTAATTTGCTATTTTAAAATACTGCGTATTCATCCTTTCAGGCGAGCACCATTGTGGTTAATATACTTTTGCGCGCATGACGTCAGTGAATGTATACTTTAGATATGTTAGAGTTATTTATTATCAGATTAATGACTTAAAATGTTCATTCAATGACTATCCACAATGATAAAATGATCTTGAGCGTCAATAATACAGTCTCGAACGCCGTTAACTCTCAAATTATTTTAAGTTATCTACAAATTTTCTCGATTACATATATATATATATATATATATATATATATATATATATATATATATATATATATATATATATATATATAATCATATACAATCGTGTACATTGAAAATTCAAGAGAAAACATACTTCTTATAGATCTATTTTTTCTTTTTAATTCTTTCAAAAACTTTATATTTTTAATTAAAATTTTCGCAATATGATAACTGTAGATTTATCTCCCTTTTCTTAAATTGACTCGAGAAAATATGTATTCGTAGGTAAAACTGTATTATGAGAATTACAAACTTATACATTTTTATTTAAATTCACGAAGAAAATTTATATTTTCAAGAGGTATTGTAGCAAATGATCACTATGTACCATAATATGTTATACACTGTTAATGATAATTAGTTAAAAGGAAGAAAAATCGCTTAAAACGTGGTACACTTCACGGTACCCCAATCAATCACTGTTACTCGACGCGGAGTATAATTGAACCACAGGGTACAATTGAGACTCGATGATTCAAGGTGCCACTGAACTAATTAACTCCGCCAGTTAACACACTGGCTAACAACATCGATCAATACGACCGTATATCTCAACATGTTAACAGAATTAACGCGGTATATTATTAACAAATATAGTAACTGTAGACAATGCCAATTAATATTAAAGCCGACACATTATGACTGTGCTTAAACTTCGTGTGCTCGAGACAAAAACCATTTAACATCGTCCTATATAATAGCCTAGGAAAGTTATTACTCCTTCCAGTTAGTAGAAGCTCCATAAACTCGACCATCGATCAATTTTTAGATGAAACATTGTTCCAGGTAGACTAACATAAAGTAGCCAACCTTCGTAATTTTCGTCGAATACTAATCACTGAAGTTAGAGGCCGCAGGTCTTAGCATGTCGCTCTTACGAGAGAGGCTTTAATTGTTGGTTTTAAAACTGATAGCCAATTAGTGACCGCAGTGGCACCCATTAATGCTACCTTGTTCAAAATGAGCTTCGTTTATAGATTGAACGATGGTTAGAAGCTTTTGAAACTGTCTTCCGAAATTGGCTTGGGTTTACGAGCAGTGAAATCCATCGGAAGGAATTCGAATACTGTCAGTGTTGCAATATTTTTTTATCCATTGCATGCACACTAATTTTTATGCACAGCCTTTTTGTCTTTCTCTTGAAATTCGATCAAATAGTAGCTGAAGTGTAAATATATTTCTGTCTTTTTTAATGTAATATATATTCTGTCTCCCCTTTTTCATCAAAAATTTGGCAAAAAATAACCAGAATATTTATATTCATTAATTACATTCACAATTAGTCATTTTATTAGTCCCTTACTACCATCTCCACTAATTTATTTCATATTAAGATATATTTATATATCTATATTTATATATCTTAATATGAAATAAATTAGTGGAGATGGTAGTAAGGGACTAATAAAATGACTAATTGTGAATGTAATTAATGAAATTATTTTCATATGCGAAAATACTAAACGAGAAAGAGAAACAGATCAGGAAGTTTTCAGTCTTTTTCCCCTTCTTCTTTCTTTTTACTATGCACTTGAACTTTAATGAAGATTTATTTCGATTATAAATAAATAATAAATATACATACGCATAACATAAATGAATAAAAATAAAATAAGCTTTATCTGTACATAATTTCCCCGCTTCTATATTTTCCTATTTTTAAACACAACAGAGAAAGCTATCAAGGCGCGACATTTTCCATTTCATCGTAGGTTCCTCTCGGTTTCAAATCCTTTGAAATCGCTCAGATGATCCCGTATCATCCGTGATAGTTTCGAAACACGGCACCCGATAAATTTCTCAACCGAATTTACCGAGAATCTGGAAATTTTCGACGCTCGCGGCGGCTTTCAAAGGGTCGCATATCGGCAAATGTTATTTCCGCCTAAGGGTGGATCATTAAGCAACATTCTCCGGCTGCGTACGGAATAAAATCTTGCGGAGCCCCATGCAACAGGTGAGCCCTGCGATATTTCACGTTTCGGAAGTAATCTCGCGTTTTAGCGCGCGATCGCGCCGTAAAGCGCGAGACAATGGCGTTGAAATTAGAACTGGAAGGCCACCGATGAAAGCGTCCCCCAACACAGACGATTAATCAACTTTTCCGCTTTACTTCCTTTCATTTTCTGGGAAAATACGCTAGAAGATAAAATAGGTTGCGGAACTAAACAGTTTATTACGCAAATATATTTTTAATTGACTGTACAGTATCGTTTTAAGACTTTTTAACGACGCAATGTAGCAATGATAAAGAGATGGTGTACGACACGGAGGCGAAAAATTTTTAATGAAATGGAAAATAATATAATCCTATAGTTTTACTTCTGTGTTTAAAAATATGAAAATATAGGAATAAAGAAATGGTGTACGACCAATATACCAGATACATATGTATTTCTATTATATACGAGTGATCTATGATCACGACGATTATGCAATGACGATCGTCACTTTTCAACATCTTTTGTAGATTATACTTCATGATAGTGCTCTAGTTACCTAACAATATCGCGTTTGTTATTATTACTTGATATGATTCTGCGATTATGTTCTGCGGTTCAGTTTAATGATTTCGTTGACGTAACTTTTTTTCGTAAGATAAATTATTATCTGTTATATAGATCATTTATGTATATTTATAGCTGGTCTTCGACTTCAATTAGTTGATACTAAAGAATAATTTAAATTTCCAATCTTAGACAGGATATTGTAGAAAAAACATGCAGAGATGAGTTTATTCAGATAATATACGTACATCGATTTAATTAATTGTTTGATGACGGAAGCGTGTCTAATTTGCATGTTAATAGAATGAAGACACATCTCCGTGTACCTTTTAATGATCTATCATTTTCAACATGCAGGTAGGAAACGTGAGCCGAATAAATAACTTGCATTATCGTTGCAAAAACCGCGGCTTCGTCTGAGAGACTTGATTTACGACTGCATATTAGATAAACTTATTTTTCTTTAGTTTTTCGCATGCTAAGAACTTACTGATACTCGCGCATCATTAATCTTTTATGAAAACAGCTCATAAAATTATCTTTATTTGCTGTATATAGTATAAAGAAACAAGCTTCACGATACTGCTTTTATAATATCACAGAATATGATCATTTCTTTGGTGTTTTCCTTCATCCTCTTTTCATACAAATTTATCCATCAGCTACTTTCTTTGTCATATATAGCATTAATTTAAACGATATTCCATCATGTTAGTATAAAATTAGAATTAATATATCAAACATATTTAAGAATATTTTTCAGCAGAAACGTACGTTAAATAAAACCCTATAATCCTTATACATACATAGCTCTGCGCTGCGATACATCTGAAAAACTCCAAAAATGAGATCAATTTCCAACACCAAGAAACAAAACTCAGAATATCGGTCCAAACTTCTTGGCTAAAAGTGATCGCTGCTAGTGCTGCCAACCTGCGCAGCCGGCCGACCATCATCGTAGAAATCTCATTTCAATCGACTCCGTTGCTTCGAGCAGGTCGTCGATGCAACGATAATACACCTTGGTCCCCTCCTCGTCCACCGGTCATTACGTTTCTTCTGCACCGGCTCTCTATTAAATGTCGGGCATAAAATTGTAGGTTATGGCCAAACCATTACTCAGCCAGCTTGCGTCGAACAGAGAAAGAGAATGCACGCGAGAGCTAAAAAGGAGGAAAGACGAGGGTCCTGGCGGTCGGATCGCTGAATGAAATGAGTTTCGGCCGCATTAAGGTCGTGCAAGTACCAATCCCGTTCTTCCAGTTCCAGGCCAGGTCCGGTCGCGAGTGTCTGCGTGTACGCACACCGAACAGGCCGAACAAAATCGGTCCTGGCTGGTTATAAATTGCCAACGGCGCACGGCCATTCAGCAAAACGTTCAAGGTCCACGGAGTCCTCGGTCAGAGCCGGTGGCATCGCGATGCCAGGCCGCAGACCGCGCAGCGCCAATTAGAGGCGAGTTGCACCGCTCGTTGATGACAATTAGGGGGATAAATTGGAACGATTGATTATGCGTCTCTAAGCCGTGTTCTCGAATAACGATTAGAGATTCCTTGCCGCCTGGTCTTAGTTGGTTTAGTAATCTAGCAGTGATTAATGAACTGTGCATACTTATGCAAATAAAAATATTTTTATAAATACAATCGAAGAGATAGAAGCTGAGGAAAAATTCATATTTCCTACTAAATATTATTACGAATACTCCGTTTTCCATAATTTATATGCCTTTGCATGTTACACGCATTTTATGTACTTCCTCGTATTCAAGATTTCCCATAAATACGTAAAATTCCACAGTCTAGTAATTAGAGATTCTTTGTTGTCGCTTTTACGATTAACCTACTCTTGAGAGCGTTTTTCGCTATAATATATATAAATAATAATCGATTTGTTTAATTGAGCTTAGGGTTGGTATGAAAGCGTTTTGTAATAAAAGCGTTTATTCTTCTTCAAATTTGTGATGTTGCTTCTATAGCGTTGCATTGTCAGCGTACAGAAGTCATATCATAAATCAATGACATTATCAGATATCCGTATCTTGTATTTTATATCAGATTAGTAAATACAAATCAGTTTTGTTTCGAAATATTGATAAAGGTAAAAATAGAAACCCGATATTGTTAAATGTGGTACAACAAAGTGTTTCATAAATGTGTTTCATAAGTGTTTCATTCATAAAAAATACCAAGCTCACTCGCGAATGAAAAAATAACTAAAAGCTACTAAAAGAAGTCTCTTGAAATTTCCAAAAATCCGACGATGATGAAATTGCACATTTCGCAGATATCATCGAAATTCCATATGCCTGGCAAACTGGGTTTATGAGCTATCACTCGATACCAATCGAACACGTCGGTCCGCAACAACCACCCTGTTCCAAAAGTACCATAAAATTTGCGAACATTTAACGTCAGCATTTCCCCTCTAACCGCTAACTCGTACACGCGGCAACACTTTTCGACCGGACAGAGCCGCATCGACACAGAGTTAACATCCATAATTAACAACAAGAATTCGATTTGGTGGTGGTGGATGGGGAAAGGGTCGGAGGTCGGACAAAAGCTCGGCCCCAACGTGAATTACAACGTCTCGAAGGTAGCCGCAACGCGACTCTGGCCGTTGTACAATGGATCAGGCGCGGATTAACGACGGGCAGAGGCCACAAAGCGCATGGAAAGGAGACTGGGGACGCATGTTGATTCCGGAAACGAGTCCCTCGGCTCTTGTCTAATGGACGCGCGCGACGCGGCCTTCCACATTAGCTAGAAACAATTGCATTGTTTTTCTCACAATGCCGCGCCGCTGCCGCCACCGCCGTCGCCGCCGCCGCGAACGTGCGACGTCGCCCGCTTCGTGAAGACTCCGTCTGCCAACAGCCTCCTATTCTCTGCGTCCAGACTGCGAAGAGAGCGGAGCAAATGGTCGACGCGTGTTCGAGAAATGTTCATGCGACACACCGTATGATAACGTTGCGATGGAGACATTGTCAGCCGAGGTGAATGGCTCCCTTCTCTCTTTTTATTCTTCTTATTCCTTCCATTCTTTTTTTCTTCTTTTTTTGAGAAAAAGGAGGAGAGAAGGACATGGCTCTCAGAATCGACGATGCGAAGGACTTTTCGTTGTTGGAATTTTTATACACTTGGTTATTGTCGTATTCTTATGGCACAATATTTTTGTGTGTGCAAAGCGTAAGTACTAGGTTATGAGGTACTAAATTTTTATGCGTATAAATATCAGTATAACATTTTTGTGGATTAAGCTTATAGCGGATTTAGAGAAAAAATACGTTCCTCCTTGAGGAATATTTTCCTGCTTGAAATTGTCATGGAATTATAGTGGATTTGTATAATATAGAATTTTGATGTATATAAATACTAGCTAATAGAATAATGTTCTTATGACATTTTTATTTATGTAAATACATTATAATACCCATAATATTTTTATAGACGTTATCGTGAATTTTGTAAAAACGCCATATCCTTGTGTTATATTTATCTTTAGAATGGATTGATTCAGATATGCGACGTTTTATTGAAAGAGAAATGTCTTTTCTTCGAAAAAATGTATAACCTAAAGTTTGACCCAACAAAAACAGAACAAAATAATGATCTACATTCGCAAAAAGCAAGTCTGTTTTTAAACCAGATCTTCTTCTCGCGAAGAACGAATTATGATTTCACGATCCCCACAAGAAAAAGGACAAATCAGATTAAAAATGTTTTTTTTCAAAACCACTTTAAACCAGACACAGTATCAGAAGAAAAAAGCTAATGCGAGTCTCATTTATTGGACGTACGAATGAAATGCAAATCGTTCGAAGCTTTGTATAATTGACACGCGGATAATCGGTGGGGCGCAAGGCAAATCGGACGCAGTTCCGAATAAAACGTTTTCGAATTCGTGTCGACGCTCAATTTCGAATATAATTCAATCTCAGTTGGATAATCGACGATTCCATATTCGAAATATAAATTCGATTGATTTTTCATACGAGTCCCGTCGATGTGATCGATCGAAATGAGAAAAACACGCAAACCGACCATTGTCAGTCAAAACGTTTCGTTCGCTTCCCACTGTTAGAGCCACGAGGGCAGCCAAAAATAGTCGCAACCTGCGTATCTTCATCCTAAATCGGTTTAGTTATCGTGTTCTACCCCTTTTTGCGCATTCCATGCAGCCGTTTAAAGGTGTTAATGTCAGCTGCGCATGCAGCCAGCCTCCGAATCGCGGAAATTTTAACCTTCTTGTTGACTTCCGTTCTCCAGCTTTTTTCACTTTTTTTCCCCGCTATCCGTCGCTAGTTTACATTCAAATGAACGAGACGAGGCGCCTCGTGTTAAACGCGTTATACACGCACGTACAACTTGTTAGCACGCTTCGCGTTAGTTACGTATAAATACACGGATCGTTCGTCGATCTCTAATCGTGTGAAAATGAAATGGCTCGTTATTGCTTAATGGTAAACCTAGTAGCGATCGTATTTGCTCTTTTTCTTCGTTGGATATGAGTTTTGCTGTGTTAGATTTTATAATATTTGAAAAAAGATATTTCTTTCAAATAATATTTAATGTATGGAATATAAGTAGACCTACCCTTTAAACATTCTAAAAAAAGGAGAAGTCATTTTAATCCTCGCGCAATCTACCTATGTAATTGAATCATTTAAAAATCAAGTGTTGGAAGAAATAGAAAATATATGTATTTGTATCGCATCTGATGTTATAGAAAATGGAGAAAAATGCATGTGAACAACAGAATTCGATTTTGTAATCTTCATTATCTAATATAAACTTGCCATATTGTATCATAGTGTTCATAAGTTTTGTTATTCGTCATGCATTATAGCTCTTATAGCTTCGTAGCTTCAGATTTATAGCTTCAGATTTATAATGTTCATAACATAATGCAGTTTCGATAGTTTTCTCAGTTTCATACATTGAATAAAATTCGTAACTATAATTTTTCGTTTTCTCATTTTAGGATATAAGATACTCCAATAAAATATACTGAAGTGGATTAAACGTGTAGGTTGTTTGATAAGAAACGAATGGATGAAATCGTAATAGTCAGTTGTATTAAAATCAGTATAAGTACAATAGATAGTGTATGCCAAATAATCGTCGCTCGCTCGATGCTATTATGTCGGTCACAGAAAGGATAACAATACTCCTAAGGAACACGTTCAAACATTTATATCGACGGACGTTACCACAAAAAGTTAACCTTTTTATGCAACTCCGATTGAAGATTACAAGAAACGACAATAACAATCTGTCCCGAGTTCGTTTGCCTCTAGACCTTGTAAATCAAAACAATCGTTGCTATTCAAAGGCGCAATAATATAAGTCTCTCCCAGATTCAAATTTTCTGTTGACTTTTTCTACGCTCATATGCCGCTACAATACAATCAGGGAAGATCCGATAAAACAAGGATGTAAACTTATTCCAAAAAGTCATCGTCGTACACAGTTCTAAAGTGTCCAAAACTACTAGAAAAATATCAGCTTTACAAGTTACTGTTCCCTAAAGTAACATTTCATCTTCGCTTGTCTAACACGTTGTTATGCCTCGTCTTTTGGCGTGGAAGCTATTTTTTTTTTTTTCTTCGTAAAACATGGTATATTTTTCCTTCTTTTTTATATATACGCTAGTGTCATTAATGTCAAGCAGAGTCGTCAAGGGGCTTTTTTCGAAACTGTGTTAAGTGATCGCAGCGGGACGTGAAGTGTTCGGGCACAGATGTTCTAAACGCTGATTGTTTTGACTGGATGTCCATCGACAAGGGCTGCCAGGCACGTGGTTGTAAAAAATTGAGAGCGTTCGAAAGCCGCTCTTGACAACGCTTCGAGTTGCATAACCACGTGTCACTAACCACGATTACGCTCGCTCGGTTAAACCTGCCGAACGGAAGCTGTTGAAGGTTTCAGTCCTTCTCTTGACCCAACGAAATTTTCCTTCTTTTAAACCCTTCACGTAAATGTTTGTTTGATTTCCTGAATAGAGAGAAATATTGGACAGAAAGTATATAAAGAGTATATAATATAGTATATATTACAAATTATAGAGAGAGAGTATATAAGAGTATATAATATAAATTATATCGGCGCGCATATATGTTCGAATTTTTAGCAATAGTAATACCGTAATTTATTAATAAAAAATATCCGATTAAAAAAAATTAAATTTTTATATAAACTGAGCACAGAATATCTTCGTGCTTTCGCTAATATTCAGTTCGACGAGTGAAAACGAAGATATAAAATTACACCAGAATAAACTATAGTACACTTTATCGTGAAAATATCTCATATTTCCAAAAAAAATTCAATAAAACTTGAATAAAATCTGTGAAAAAAATCCTTTCCGTGTAATCCGTTCCCACAAAAGTGAATCTGCAATGCCCTAGCGAAATATCCAATATCTCCCTTAACTGTTACCATGATCCCAACAAAATCTGTTTTTTCATTATAAAAGAAAAAAAAAGAGGAACGGGGGAATAGAGACAGAATTTCGAGAATAGATTGGCCTGGGCGTCAGATAAAAAAAAAAGGAAGAAGAAAAAATGCTATCATCCAATCTGGCGTTTGTTTCTTTCCCTCGCCGATTAAAAACCATCCCCTTTCCCTCCGTGAGAGCGTGCGTCGATCGGTTCGCAGCCATTTTCGCGCGAGATATTTATTTATGGAGGCTGTTCCCTCCGTTCTGCCGCGAGAAGGCAAAATCGAACCCGCGTTTTGCATAGCGATGACGAGAAGCGACCGCGCGTCCCGACGCGACACCAGTTGTCACGCGAGATGACGGTACTTTCGGCGCGAGTCTGGCGGATTTTTAATTAAAAAGCAAACCAGGATTCCGTCATCGGGGCCTGGGACCGGAAACCATCGCGGTGACGACCTCGCAACGCCCTGCTGGTCGAGGATATTTGAATTGAAATCAATTCGCGGCGAGAACGTTGTCTTTCGATCGAACATTTCTTCCCTTTTTTATCTTTTATTATTTTTTGAGGCGGGGGAGGGGGAACATTTAAGGATTATTCGATGGAATATTTTTGACAAACGATGGTGGAAGTTTACATAGAGTTGTAATATCTTTGTTATCTCTTCTTCTGTTTTGATGTATTTTATTTATTTTGGAGTTAGAGATTGGAGGTAAAAAAATATTCACAATTGCAAATGATGTTAACACTACGAAGAGATAGATCCATTCTGCTAAAAATTTCACTTGATATACTAAAATGAGTGATATAATTTATTTCGACTTTATATTTCTCCCTTAATGTTGTTGATAATTGACAGTAAAACAAGATTTAATGCTAAACTAATATTTACAATTTGAGATAAATAGTTTTAGACATAAGTAATAAGATATTTTAAAATTTCTTCAATTTTCTTCGATGTGTATGCGCACGAACTTTCACAATTTACGAATATTAACTGAGCACATTATGTGAAGCAGAAAGAACAGCATCCAGACGATCATTGGAAAGAAAAATCTTTAATCGAGGCGCAGACAGCTGTTGGAATTAATTGGTAGCGAGCGGCCAAGTACCTCGAGGGAACGTTAGTCTTCAACGATACCTCGAAACGAATCGATGAAACGGGAGCAACCAGTCGTAACAATGTACATGAACAATTCGTTACAACGAATTATTCTCTGAATCCTTAATTGCAATCCATCAGACAGTTTTAACCAGTGATATTTTCTTCACTTAACCATTTATAAAGCCTTAGATCTTGATAGTTGCATTTCTACATATTTTCACTTGCTTTTATTTGTTTGTTAAAAATGGAAAATTTCCTCTCTTATTTAAAGAAAAATGAGATAAATGTGTAAATGCTGCATTAAAAAGGCGCAATACAGATATAAAATACAAAGGAAAGAATAATAAATTGACTCGATGTATTTTGAAAGATAAAAGGAGAAATTATATTTCATACGGATGAAAATTTGTTTACTGAATTAAAATCTTGTTAATCGAGCAAATTCAATATTACTTTTAATGATTTTCGTTTGAGATTAAAAACATTCATTCAGAAAATCGTTATATTATATTAATTTAATAACAAACCTTACAGGAGATAAATACCATTCATTTATATTTGGCCTGTGTTGTATTGAAAATAAAGCCATTATTATTTCTTTCATTCCACATTTTCGTTATTTAAATTAAATTAACTTTTGACATTTAATCAAAGGACATTTGTTTCTTTTTATTACTAATGACAACATTTTAACAAATCTCCGAGAACCTTTGTTTAGCTCAATTAATTCCAATTGATTCCGTCGTGTACCTCACATTTTTATACTGTTTTTAGTTGCAAAATAGGAAAGTAAAATCTGTACGAAAACCTATAAAATGCTTTGCATTTTATTCCTAGATCGGTATATCAATATCAGACAATCAGTTCACAATAATTATCAGTTTCTATTTTACAAATGAAGTTCGAAGTAATTGAATTTTTAAATATTTTCCTAAAAGTAGACTGCGGATAGTTATGCAAATTCACATTTTGATGAATATAAATTAGAAAAATGGAATCTAGATAGAGAATTGATTTGTTTACTAAACATTACACTTACATATTTTTGTGTATTATGCGGATTCTACACATTTGTTCAAGTTTAAAATTCTCATAATTGCATAAAAAGCGACAATTTACTCGTAAACAAACAAGATTTCAATTGTATAAGGTTCAATCATTACTCAAACATTAAACGTTTTTAGTAATTTTTTGTTAAACAGAAACGTCGACATCTCGAATTCACCATAGCACGAATCCTAGAGAACGGTTTCTCTTTCTAGGAATTGCTCCATCGTGTTCGCCAGAAGCGCAAATAACGGCTAGAGTTAATCGAGTTTTACTTTGCCAAACACGACGTGATGTGTCCGCTTGCGCTCGCGTTTCGCCAAACTCGCATACATGACCGACTTAATCAACCTCGAAATTACGGATCCAGCGTGCGTTATCGTGCCGCTAATGGCGGCTAACGTCTGCTTTATTGCGCGACAAATCGTTTATCCTGAAGATCGAGCCAGCCCCGGAACGTTTTCCGGATGTACCATATCGCTTTCGCGAACCGACGACACAGCGCAACAAGTTGGCATTTCTCGCGTTATCGATAGACTTTTTGTTCCTTTTTGTTTCGCTCAGTTTTCTGTCTTTTTTCTTTTTTTTTTTTCTGTTGTTCGTCGAAAGGGATGTATCGAGTTTAACGTGGATGTTCCATTCGGAAAATGAAAGTTTGGCTCAGAACGAACTTGATATTTTTTGATGGATTCTTTTATATTCTTTTTAAACTTTTTCACTGAGTTATCACTATTATGTGAAGTCCCATAATTCGTCAGGATATCATTGATTCAGTGCTCGTTACAGTACCATAACATAATCATCTATCTAATCAGAAAGAGTTATATTAGTTTATTTTAAATCTGTTATTGCGTCTTAATTAAAAAATTATTGGTATTTTGTTACAAAAAACATTGATTGATTAAAAATAATTATCAAATCAAGTGATATTTTCTTATTTCCTTAACAACAAAAATTGTTTCGGAGACATTGTCAAATAGTATTTCTACGAGGAACTCCATCTAAATCATTCTATATATATTTTGTAACATTTAATTTGCAACTGTGTTTAATTATCAAATTGAAAATTCGTGAACCTGAGGCAGCTACAGACAATGAGAAACCATACAGAAAGTATTTAAAGACAAAATACATGATAAAATTTAAAAACGTTTTCTAAAAATATATTCGGCTACCATAATAAAATCATTATCATAATTAAGAATTCTACGCTGCATCGTACATCGTATCACTGATCAGACACACTGCTTCAGGGAATATTACAATCTCATTCACAGAGTATCACTGCCTCAGAAACTTCGATAAAACGCTACCACATTGTAAAATCCCCATATATCAATCTTTCCCAGCTCCATCGGTACCAATCACTGGCTGCTATTAGACCTCAAAACGAGCCTACCACTACCAATTACAGACATTGTTCCTTCCCAACTTTTTCAATTCTGCCCCGATAGCCCAAAAACCAAGAAAAGACTAAAAAGAGGCAAGAGAACACATCGGATTTACGACGTGTCGAAATTGCACGTTGTTTCGGTGAACGATTTACGATGTCAGCGGCAGAAAAGTATCCTGGTCCTGGCCCGGGGGCAACAGCGACTTACCACTTATTACTGTGCACAGCCAATTTATCGTGCACCTGTCAGCGATCGCGATCTCTTTGAGGGTGCCCGTTTCTTCTCCGCGCGATGGAAACCACCCTCGTCGCAGGATCCACTTCAAAGGGTAACTTTCGGTAGGATAGGCCTCCCCCGCGCGCGCCACGATTGTCCCAAGAAAAGGGTGAGCCGTTATTAAAGGCCGATTCCGGCCCCGAGGATGTTCCTTCAGAACAGCACCGATGCCTTAATGGAACAGAGAGCCCGGCCTAATTAACGGCCAGGCAAATAACGAAGGGACAATGAACGACCAGGGGTAGAGTGGCGCCTCCTAATTGTGATCTTTCACGATGCATCGTGGCATAGAGCTTTTCATTGGCTGACTTTTTAAAGACAGGAGTATTTACTCCTTGTAGGGAATTTTATTGCACCAAGTATTCTTTCTGTCTTTTTGATCCGATGGGATAATGTTTTATAACGTCTCGCTCTAGGTACTTTGGTTACTTAGGTCTGAAGCCATTTCATGATTTCAGGAAACATTGTCCTTTTGATAAATTCTCAAAAATTATTGAAAGTGATAAAATAAAACGATAGAAGAAGAATATTGTCTCACGGTTATTTGACGATTATCGAAGCTGCATAGTAGAGACATTTTTGATAGAGATGTGATTACATATGTCCATATATTGCTTGTGGAAAAGAAACTTCGAGTTTAGAAGAATTTTATGAATGACTTGGATATGTAACAAATTTGAATATATGTATAGTAAAATGTATAACGTGTAATGTATAGTAAATACTATGAGAAAGCAATTTTTCATGGACGAGACGGAGATAAAGTTGAAGAAATTCTACATATTTTTCGATAGAAAGAAAATAGTAAAGAAATAATATTATAAATGGCCCGAACTCATGATAAATTGGAACATACAACAGGACAATGCAAGAGCGCCATTTTTCATGAATAACATGGCGGTGGCAGAGTCGAATAAATTATATACATGTTCCTAGCAATAAATAAGAAAGTAATAAAAAGTAATAAGTGAAAAAAAGCTATAGAGAATCTAATTAATAATCGGAAACAAGATAACTCTAAAATATGAAATAATAATCATTTTATAATATAAATTATACGTTTCTTGGACATGTACCTATTCGCTGCGAAATTTCACGGAATACTATTCTTGATTAATCAATATTTCCTGTCGCTAAGGACCGATAGTCTTCTTTGTCTTTTCGAACGAGGCCAGATTGTCAGTGTTCGTAACAATAGAAGACATGTGAAGTTTGAAGAAGTCACGTTTGTACTAGTTTCCATAGGGACATGACCGACCTAATGTTGCGCGTGTACCTCCTAAATGAGGGAAACTACAACAAATCCCTAGTTCAAACTAGTTTCAACAGCACCACATTAGTTTCTAATACAAACGTTATAATTAAGTTACGTGTACAACGTTACAAAACAGCAAATATTGACACATAGAATTAAATATCAGGAGTTGCGTGGTTTGGCTCGAATTATCGATGCGATATTTTATTTCTTACTGTCCCTCAACAACCCTAAAAATATAAGTCATTTTTATTGTAATATTCTGTCCTCTCTAGTTCTATTTTACGTTATATATTTGTTACATTTCTCACACTATAAACAACCGTGTAATCTAGATTTAAATCTTGCTTAAATAAATATGAAAGCTTGAAAATTTATCATTTATTACAGCATTACGTTATAAATTTGGTGAAAATTTCTATACCGTGCTTATTCATTGAACATTCATTGTATTATAATGAAACGAATAAATGAAAGCTTGAAAATGAAGCACTTGATCTAAAATTAAATTTTCCTATTTAACCGTTCTAAAATAAGCGGAAGCTGGAAAATCCATTATTTATTGCAATATTATACCATAAATTTGTTATATCGCACATTTGTACAACATTGCAAATTTGTTAGATTTATTACATTACAAATAGTCACGTATATTTCAGATTTTAAACAAATAAACTTTCCAAAATAAAAAAGACGCTTAAAAATATTCTAGAAAGAAATTCTAGTTGAGCATTCAATGGATCCTAAAAAATTTCAAGAAATTCTTCAAAGATTTCTATTTTCAAAGGATTATTACCGAATTAGAATTAATCAAACATTCGAAACGATGTTATCATAATGCCTATAAATTCACTGAATAATTCTTTCGTACAGCAACGGCCGTATTCGAGTTCGGCAAACCGATCAAAGTCAACCGGATATTAACAAACAACGGGAACAAGGCTGGAGAATACGATTCAGACGAAGCTTCGCGTGTTTGCAGGTACGCACATGTTTCTCGGACTCGCTTTGATCTCGACGAAACGCCGACATCTTACGTGTTGCCTGTGTTGTTTGCAGTTGGACCAGGCCAGTCATGCTCTGTAGCTTCAAAGTGAGAAACGTCGACACGAAGTCTGCACACGTTGGCGTTATCGATGACGTTCAGTTGACGATCTAGCGCGGCTGGACGTGGTGGCACTCTTTGAACGGCCACGATGGAAATAGTCGATTGGACAAGATGCTCCTTCCCCTCCTTGAGGAATGATTGCGATGGGAATAGTTGATTTTCTGAGCGGCTGGCAACGCCGTGTGAATCGAGAAACAGGAATTCGTGGTTTACGAATCTTCTTAAGAGTTGTGGTGGTTTCAACAGAATTAGAACTTTGAAGTATTTTGGAACTTATTAGATTAGAATTTGATTTTGTAAATGATGAATTTTTTATTCGTCTTGGACAAACTAAATGTATTATTATTTTTTTAATAAGCCCATTTTCTAATTAGTATTTCTTCCGAAGTTTATAATGACTCTTTTTATGAGTTACCGTAGATTTAAAGAGAAATGATAATGAAAACAACAAGTTACTTTAATGTTTGAACATGAAACAACGATGTAACTCTAAGCATCTACTGCATTTTTTATGACTCCAAAAAACGAACGTTAGCAACTTTCTTGTCATAATACAACAAGCAACAATCCTATCTCGCAATCTTCATTTCTGGAAAAATCATTTTGAATATTCGAGATTTAGATTTCAAACTGCCTTGTTATACGACACAACGTATGTATCACCGCTTTTCCTCCTCAATTTTGTAGCTTACGATAGCGAAACATTTCCTAGAACCACTAATTTCAAAATCCATATAAATCACTTCCTCCTAGGTTAAACTTAAAATTTTTTAATACTGTAACGTCTTCCAATACAATTTCTCAGCAAACACTAACAGCTTCGAAGAAAATCGTATCTTCGCTCTTGAACGTTTTCTTCCACTTTTCCTCCTTTCATAATCTCTTACGAAGATTCTTTCTTCGATATTTTATTCACTTTTATGTTAATCTATCTCTCCTATCGTCTTTCATATTCAAATCCTACGACAGCTACTTCATCGTTGGCAAAATCACGTTAGTCTCTAAATATGATTCCACAACAAATAGACACATGTCGGATAATTATACAATTCATATCGTTTTTTTTAGGATTGTCGAATAAATTTTCTGTAAAAATGTTCAGAGTTAAATTTTAATTTCTAAGTTACATTATTAACAGATTGTAAATGATCATAACACTTTAGCATACGTAATTCCTATTCTGTATTCTTCTACATTTTATAAGAAAAATTATTAACAGTTTTTGTCACCTTAATTAAATATCGTAACCCAAATTATCACTATTGCATCACCATACTTATCACTCGGTAAAATTACTTGACGATTGAACATAAACTAAAATTCCCAGAAATCAATCTTTGTTTCTCCATCCACGTCACTTCACATTATCTGATTATCGCGATCTATCAACCTAAAATTCTTCAACACACAACATCCCGCGAATCATCCTTTCGATAACCGGCCTCTCTGTTCTCTCACCGCCATCTTCTTGGCAGCGCGACCTCGGATTTCCCAATCCTCCAGCATTCCAACTTATCCCGCGTTAATTTCACGCGCAGAACCATCCCAGACAGCGAACAATTCGCGCCAGTCGCGCGTATCTTACTGCCACCCACGCGGTTTGCTAGCGGGTCGCGCGCAGCGTGGAGAACGGCGGATCGGACAGTCACAAAGTTACATTACACGCCATTACCTTTTTCTCCGGTTCTCATCGTGAGTTGGCCGTCCCTCTGAATTACCGAACGCCGCAAGAACCGCCGCTTTGACAAGCGCGAGTGCGCAAAAACGCCCGGCCACCGCTTCGTCGCCTCTTCGCGAATTCAATCCCCCTGTGTAACTCTCTTTGTATGTATACACAGTGGCTCAGCAAAGTATTTGAACATTCACCGTAGAAAACTTTTACGCGTATATCCTGTTATATAAAACACTGTGAATTTTTCTAACAGCGTAATTTGAGACACGACTGCAATATTATACCAAGCACATTTGAAAGCAGTCTAAAAAATTCATACAGAGGGGGAAAAATATTTACCGCAAACATACAACAAATAATAACAAAACAAATAATATAGTATGATAAAAGAAAATATTAAAAATTATTCCGTCGAATATTCAGGCTTAGAGTTGGTTTTCTAACTGTGTTTATGGAAATATGAATTTGCAAAGATATCCGCGGTCTACCTGCAAAGTTTCTCTGAATTTGGAAGTTTGATCTTAGCACAATTTGCCCCGGTCTTACCACCTTCAGAAACGCCACGGCAGAAAAGACTCCATGCTTAGTTGCATCTCAACTTACCTGAAACAAACGAAAGAAAAAGCAAACTATTAGACTAATTTCTAGTATTGAACGATGTCAAGCAAAGCTTCTTAAAATTTATAATAGAACATGAAAGTACAAACTACTACAAGCTGATAAGTTTAGATAAGACTCAAATGCATCAAACTAATTTACATATTTACAGAATACGTTGAACCTGCCAAATTACACATTGTGGATACGAGATCGCGCCATTCATTTGCATTGGATCTCAAGAGTCTGGTTTCCCAACTTAGTGTTTTAATAAACAAGTAGCAAACCCATATAAAAAGCAGAAGATCACGAATGCAATAAAGAAAGAAGGATATGAGAGATCTTATGAGCGGCAGCAAAGTGGTTATTCTTGGCAGAGAAGGAGAGGAAAATGTGGGAGATGAGGAAAAGAGCAAAATAGCGGCTACAGGTGAAAGCGACGGAAGCTATATCGAATATTTTCTGTTTACTCTTTCGAAAAACTTGTTCCTTATCGATAACGGAGTAGTTAGAGGTTTTGCAGCTCTTTTTGGAACCTTGCGATAGAAATTGTGTTTCGGTCACGATGCAAAATAGATGAATATGATTAGAGTCGTTTAATGAAAAAAAAAAAAAAAAAAATCGAGATTATTTTCATGTTCTCTCTAGGGTTCTTAGTGGTATACTTTTATTCTTAACCTTGCCTTAATTTATAATTCTAGTCTTTGATTATTTCTCTAAGATTGATTTAAATCGACCCCGTGATTTATAAAAGTATATATGTTCAGTTGAAATATTTAGTTACAGATTTCTGTCCAGTTTTATCTTAAAGTTTTCCACATTTTGCGCTATGAATATTTTTAATTCAATTTCAAATATTTAAATTAATTTGCGATGTTTATTGATGGTGAATTTAAAACAATTAAAAGCGACATCGAAAAATGCACAGATAAAAAAGAATACTTAATTTTCTTGGTAAAGAGAATTTTTTAAATTGCACTGAAAAACGACGGCGCCACTTTCGAATGAATATATGTGCTTTTATCATTTCATACAGTGTATCCACTGAATTTTAACAACCGACCGTATTATCGTAACTTCCATTTGATATCTTCTCTCTCAATAATGCAATTTCAACGCCGCAAAATAATCAAGCGAGTTACACGTTATTCGTGCACGAATTTTCAATCATCGTCCCATTGTTGCGCGTGTTGTTACTTTCTCAATTAACTGTTCCGTTTCCAGCCAGTCAACAGAGAAAACAATCGAAATGCATCATTCATTAAACGCTCAGCTCGTATCGTTCGCAGTGAACCGTTTATTTCTGAAATGTCATTTCGAACAAGTTTTTCTCTTCGCGTCTTTACTCTCCGAGCCTTCCTTTAAAAGTCGATCTTTGTTTCTTGCCGAGAGCAGCGGAATATCGGGCTACACACAAGGTGGTTCAATAGTAACATTCGCAAACTCATTGATATATTTTATATCGTAAAATATGTAAATACAGGTTTGTAAACGTTTTACTAAAAAAATTCGTATTATGATACTAAAATGATGCTTCCTATATTCTATATTTTCGTTCATTTCACAGTATGTGTACATTTTGCACGCCCTATACATTGCGCATCCCATTATAGGTGTAGAACATGTGGAAAATCGCTTTCGTGAAACGTGGTTTATGAAAGTTATGGAAGAAAATGTAAATAGGAGCTAAACTTGGTACATATATACTTCCGAGTCGGTAGGCACAAATAGCATCATGCATCAAAGATCTGTCATTTATTGTTATGTACATTGTAAATAATTATTAAGAAATTGAAAAAGAAAATATTAAAAGATACAATGTTTGGATTTATTAAGAATCTTTTAATCTTTTCATTTTGAGCAATGAAATTAAAGAAAATGCGTAAGTGTACTTTGTTCAATTTAACTTACAAAAGAACGTTTATTCAAGATTATATCTCTTAAAGATTATAAATCCTCAAACTAAACTCTTTAAGTTCATTTGTAATCACTGTATGTGTCTTGATATTGAAAAGACTTACGACATGGTTTCGAAACAATAAATTATATATTACGAAGTCACGAAGTTCATGGTATTGTTCTGAACTTTATAATAAATGTTTTATATGAAATGAATTATCGAATGAATTTTCTATAAGAGGATCAAGAAAGATTGTGACAGGTACATTTTCGTTCAGTCTTCTTGCTGTAATGAAACTTTATGTGTATAAAAGAATAGCGTGATATGAAACAACTAAAAGTGACAATAATCTGTTAGATACGAAGGACGACGAATGTTTATAGCAGGCAAATATATGATTCAAGATATACAATATGTCAGTGTTATGATTATGCTTATGATTTTTTAAATTATAAAGAAAGTACACACATGTTTATCTTTAAAATCAGATGAAAGAACAATATTGATAAGAGGGAATTAATCGGCAACATACTGAATTTGTAAAATATGGGCCTGTAAAAAATGAAAAAATGTAACTTATCAAAACTGAATCAATACAAAATCAACACTGAACATACTACGTCGAGCAAAGCGAGTCACCCTGCACATTCCAGGTACTCAAAGCGACGGCACATGCTCGTTCTCACCCTTATTGCAAGAACCACTTTACTTTCTCCTTCTGCCACCCCTTCCCGCCCTCCCACTCCGCCTGTCTTACCCTCCTCCCAACACTCCCATCCCTTTCTGCGTATTGCTTTCCGTTTCACGCGGTACTGTGTCGCTTCTTGTCCTGTTTCCGTGAGTAATACCGATATTTCTGCGCCGATATCCTTCTTCTCGACCGCCGTATTACGCGAATATAATATTCTAAAGAAAAGGAAGTGGTGCTGTCCGGCGAATTCCAACGTACGATGGCCAATGGCCGAGAGACACGGCTGACGGAAGTTGGTTTTGTGAAATATAGAAAGCGAGTATAGTCTGGACACGAACGGAACCGGAAATTGTGAACAATGTCTCGCAATTTTTCCTCTCGATCTTCCTTTCAAGAAAAAGAATCGACGTAAGCCAAATTTTTACTGTTCCTCACGCGTCTTTCACGTTCTCACGATTCCAATGGAAGATTACTTTGGAGTACTATCTTTTATTGTTGATTTCCGAACATGAAGCTTTCCTTAACGCATATTTTACAATTGAAAAAACGTTCATTTCTTGCGGATGGTACATTTAGTTGTCGATAGATCTGCTTAAATGAGTGACGCATTAAAAGAAACTTTCGTCATTTTACTCCAGCATAAATGTTGATTTACATAATTTTTATAATTGACAAAACTTTTATTTGTTGCAAATTATTATTAGTTAAATAATACGCTAAATTATTTATCTACGTTCGACTTCGGAGCGCAAACCTTTCTCTTACATAATTTTCACGATTCAAGAAACTTTCATTTACTATAAATAATATTAATTACCGATTTTTAACCAAATAATGTGTTAAATTATTAGCAATGAATATAGTAGAATGCCTGAAGTACTTTCGGTGTATACATACACATTGACATTTTCATTTCATTTTTCTCTTTGTTCCATTGTTAATGATAATTGACACGGGGCTCTTTATGCAGATCTTTTGATGTAGGTTCGTCTTTGAAGTCTAGTGTTTCTTTAATCTTTGCAGGTAGAGCTGATAGGGATTTTTGTGCGGTAATTTCTACATCACGTGACAGTTTGTAGTACGGAATGTTTCTGTATACAGAGAACAGAGTTGTAATAAAGACCTTTTTCATGAAATTATTGCTTTCAAACTAACCAAGTAACCGTGGAGAGCTTACAGATTAAATTTTATTTTAAGCGAGGATGAAATTTTGTTCACTGATAAGTATATTTATAATCGTTCCGAGCCTCTTTATGAGTTTGTAAACATTTTTATCTACGAATCTTTTATCACCTTACAACTCTTTGTTTTTCGTTATCGTTATTAGACATCGATTTACATAGACTAAAATATTACCTAACAAGTTTCATGAAATTGTAATTGTGACCGAATAATAATTCGTCCAGATGGCAAGACATTACTTTTTAAAATTCTGAGAATAAATAAAAAGAAGTAAGAACATAAACTTATAGACTAGGATGTCATTTAATAATTAGTTTAGCGAAATACTAATAATGGCAAGATAAGAATAATTTATCATTCAAACAGAAAGATATAATTTCGTAAAATTTTAAAAATAAATTGGAAAAATCGAATAAATAAATTCTTCATTTAACGAGGTTTGCAAGGAGCACAAATTTGAAACGAAGTCTGCTTCAAAGAGAAACCTTGTTTCTGATGATGCAGCCGTATTTGTCAATAACATGAGAACGTAAAATATTCAGTGAAATCGATTGCCCGTTCAGTAGCATATGCACCGTTCCTTTTCATAACAGTCGAACAGGCCTTAATCTGCACAGAACTTTCTTCTGCAAAGAAGGGTTGGATTCTCTCTGATGTTCGAAGCTAGGGGAAACTTACACGAGGTTATAGAGGAATAGGTAGAGTCTATAATGTTTCTACTGTAGTGAACTTTACCGTAATTTTTTATCTCTCCTTGATCAATCATCCCTCAAACATTCTTTGTGATGCAACTTTATAGCGCAGTTAATAAAACGATCTTCCAAAAGTTTCGCTGAACTTTTTTTCGAGCACTTTGTGCATCTGATATTCCCATCGAAAAGTTTGCAACATGGATGAATTATTCACATTTTTATTACCCAATTTTCTTGTATAATTTCAACCTTTATTAGCCTCATAAATATACTATGAAACGTTATATCCACCTTTTATAATTTCCTTGTATTTTCATTTGCGTCGATTATAAAATTTTAATTCATGTTTGTAGAGTTATGTAATTTTGCTATCTCGATGAACTTGTGATTATATGCGAATAAAATTACCCTTAACCGTAGATCACCTTATTTTTCTACTTTAGAATGTTAAATTTCAATTCAACATTATCATTTGCCATTTTATTTAACCCATTAATGGTAATAACCAATGTACATATTAATGAATCCAAAAATTTTAACACAGAGAAAATGCAAATTTACTTTAAAATTCCCTCTAGAATATTATATAACGAATATATTCATAGTATTCTCCACGAAACTAACCTACGAATATGTTATTAAATCTAGCCATCCATCCCACATATTTCAACCGTGACCTTTACAATCAACAATTTCTCCAATTTCCCATAAAAGGTATCAATTTTAGATGTCTCCAATTTTAGTCTCCAATTTGTATCTCGCTCTTTATATTATTTATATAATAATGTATCATTTTATATCGTACCTGAACTAAAATGGAATTTCGTAGTGAACGAGTATATAGACGTTAAATAGTTGAATATTACCATAATTACCGTAAAAGATGGAAGAGTATAATTTCGCAATGAAAAGCAGCCAAATAAAGTTCACAATTTCAGCACCAGCTTTGAATCTTCAGAATTTTCGCAAACATCACTTGTCACTTGACACTTGTCATCGAGGAAGGTAAATATTTCCAACCCTTAATCAGTAAAGAATCATCAAATTCTTATGCATGGGAGAAAGCAATTTTTATATAAGTTTCATTTCTTTAATCAGGTTAATAGAAATATGAAATTACAGAAAAATCCGCAATCTCTTAGCCAGGTTCGACCAACACCTTCTTCCGCCTCTCTTCACCTGAACAACAAAAGGAACAAAAAACGAAAAGAAAGAAAAGCCGAAACGATCCATCACAAGGCAAACGACATCGGCAGATATGAAGTCAGCCAGGATCTTCCATAGCTGTTTCTCCGCAGGAACGAGCGGCTACATGGAAAGAAACGAGAGGGCCCGCAAGGACAGAGACGCGGAATCGTTTTACCGCGTTTTATACTCGTCGATAAAAAGAGGATGGTGGGACACAGGAAACTACGTAATATTCGACCGGTACACTACCGCTGCACACGAGTAGGACGAGTGGCCGGAATTCCGAGGGAATTTCTTCCGGCCAGGATCGCGCCTCTCTTGCATCTCTTCGTCCAAAGGACCGAGAAATTCCACCGGGAGGGCCGACGAACGCTCGTCAAGCCGGCACGCTCGAAACGATAGAGTCGTGCAACTGCTGAGGAATTGTTGTCACGCCGTTTTTATTGCACTCCCGCCACAGCTTCCAAGTTTCGTCCTGGAGGAAACGTCGAATCCAGCTTCTAGTAAGGACGTAACGTAATGGAATCTCGAGAATTCCGACACGGGGCGTTTCCTTTCCGGGTCCGTTTCCGCCTGTCGATGCGAATTTGCTTGTTGGATGGCGCAAAAGAAAGAAGCTTTGGGTAACGTGACAGGAATTTCGAGAAGGTGAAGTTTTGAGGATCTTGAATGAGGCCATTTTATAGGTTGTCCTGGGAAATGAAACGAGAGGTGTTGGAAATATCGTAGTTTCATGTTTGAAAACTTTCTTGTTGTATACGCAGTCTAAGTGTTGGTATAAGTTTTTCATTCGTAAGCTAGGTTGATTCGAATTTAATTCAATTTTAATATTCTATTTATATGATATCACTGAAGTTGATAGTAGCGTTCAGGTATAGAGGATACAGATGATACAGATGATAAGTAGTGTATAGTTATTTGGAGCGATTTTTTAAATGTTTCATTCCGAAATTGCGAGCAACTGACAATTTTGTTAAACAATTTTAATGTCGTATTCAGAAATTTTGAAAGGTATTTGACAAAACTAAGTAAAGTTTGATGTACACATGTATTTGCCAATAGTTCATACACAATGAACTTTGTACAGAAACTCATATAGGAGTCCATAGTTGTAGAAATGATTACATATAGCGCTGTCATATTATACTGAACGATATTCACGAGAACTTATTTGTGTGTTTAATGTAGCAAAATGGTCAACTACACATGTTCCTGTTATTTAGTGTCCTTATTTTTGTGATCCATTGGAATACGAATTTGCTATTGAATATTCAGTACTTGCTTGATACAATGATCTCAATTATCGGAGAATAGAAATTCTCCGTTGTTCTTTCTGATGTATGACCGAGCAATTTCTTCATTTAAGATACAGTACTTTAAAACAAAGTATCAAGCTACGTATTCAAATGGAGACTGAAATGAAATTAAAAGAACTGTTCTTTAATTCGAATCAACAAATTGTCTGTTCGATTTCTATTAAATTTACACAATTTTCCTCTCATCATTAACTAAACCATGACTGTACAGAGTCATTTAAAAGACTATTTAAGTAAGAAAAGAAGTAAGAAAGAACATAGAAACCTCGACTGCTAGGAGAATTTCATGAAGGTAGAAGTCGTGGGAAATTCAAGGAAGTAACTGGCGTCGATCGTTCGACAGGGTTCGAACGCGGAAATTCCTGTGCAAGCAACTTGAGAAAGAGACTAGCCAGACACACGGTTTAATTGCATTTCCTTACCTTTCCTTTCCTTTGAACTAGCCTGTGATCCTCGGAACGACGGACAAACTACCGTTCGATCTTGTTGATGGTTTAGCGGGTGGCAATGCCAAAAGGTCGACGGTCTCACGACCTTTGAACCATTTCGTGTAGAGTTTTTGCGTGCAGCCCGCCGCGGCGTCGTACATGTCAATCATAAGAAGGGATTTGCAAGGAATTCTCTAGTCTCAATAACGGTACGGGCCTGTTGGACGAGCTTTCTCGCCGAGTCAATGCACGCCAAAGGGAGAGAGCAGCTCTGTAGCTGACAGCGGCTCGATACGATCGAATGTTTGCCGCTTGCTACGTGCCAGGGTGCGATTTGTTATTTCTTCGACATTAAGAGTCCCGGTGTATTCGGCTTATAAATTCGACATCGATGTTAACACATTGTTAACGGGAGACGTGAACCGACGGTATTTAATTTTTTAAACGTTGAGAACTGGAGACGTGGCACATTTTATAAACGTTGATATACTTCGCAAAAATGTGCCGAAGATCGGGTAAAATTTATTTCATTGTATATAGTCAACAATATATTAGTATTGCAAATATTCACAAACAGTAATAGTTATTCTAAAGATAGAGTATTTTATTGAAAATTACTTTTTAATTTCTTTAATTCTTTTATTGTTGAAAAAAAGGTATACAATTTATGGAATAACATCGTTGTCATTGTTTTCGAATATTGAAAAGAGAATTTATTTTTTAATTGACCGTAGAATTTTTATGTATGGACGTTGAATTCGTAGAACGATGTCATTATTACATCTTGTTTAGATGTAGGAATTGTTTCTTGGAAGAGACTTTTTAATTTTTTGCAAAATTCTTATATTGTGAACTTTTAATTTGTTGTAAGAAATTTGCGATTACGGTATGCAAAAATTTCAAAAAGCAATCTAACCTGTCAGAATACCCACTCACATTTTCTATAAATGTGAGTACAAATTCAATTTGAAGCTATGATAACTTGATACAATGATTTTAACTCTCTCTGAATGAAACACGTCCGAATACATCTGCCGTAATATAAATTGATACATCAACAACGCGTCAAATTTCGCGCTATAAAGAACTCCAATATATTCTACAAACAGCCATCTAAATCATTCGCAAACGTGCGCGCAAAAATCTGTTAACAGCCGAACAATTTGCTCTTCGATAACCCACGAAATGTCAATCGGGGAGAATTTTCTAGGCGAATGTCAAGCAGAGAAACGGAAGGCGAGGCTCGCGACGTCTTTATTCCCTGGGTCGCGTGAGAGTGTGCCCGTGGCCTTTCGCAGGATGCAAAATTGATGTCGATTCCGAGCGAGACAGAGACTCTATAGCCGTGCGCGCGCGATTACCGGGATAATACAGGGCGGCGAGTCTAGCAGCTTCGAAACGCTTGAAAATTTCACGAGGTTGTACTTTGCGCGAGCCGTTTGACGAAACGTCGCGAATTTTGTTATCGCGTTTCAGTCATGCGCCATCGGCTCATTCATTTTCCATCGATGACCGAGGGAATCGAATATGAATTACTGTGTCCTCTTCTCGCGAAGAGACGCGAGTTCGCTATCCAATCGAGGAGACAACGTCCCCAATCGGGATCGTGTATCTTCCCAGAGCTTCCAATGGACTTTTTTACACAACGACTGTAAACCAGGTAATTTGTTAGCGTACTGCAGTATTTGTTATCGTAGTGTTGTATATGGATGTTCAATAGCGTGTTTGATGAGTTGGAGAGTGATTGATCTAGTTGTTTGGCTGTTATGATGAATTTAGTGCGTTGTGTGTTCTTGCGTGCGATGAAATATTGATCTCGAAATATTTATACGCTATTAGGATTAAGTGAAATGTATTATTGTATGGATATGTATATTTATGTATTATTATAGGATGAAATATTTGGTAGATGTGAAATGTTATTTATTTGGAGTTTGAATCTGATAAGTTAATACTATTTAAATATGTACATGCAATTCATAAACGTAATTAAATATATACGTCGTTATATGTTATAAGCATATACAGATTTTTATTTCATGCAAGAGAACAATTAACAAATTCTTAATGTCTGTTCTCTTAAGTGTTTTAAAAATATCGATTGTCATAATATTAGCTAAAGCCATAACGTTTCTACATAGTAATAAACATAGTAGATCGCCTATATTTAAACGACAAATCTTTGATTTTTGAGCAAAAGGTTGCTCCTTTTCCTTGGTTATCAAGTAATATGAAAATAACAAAATTATCATGTTTTCTCTACTGTGGTATCTTGTAATATCTTTATAAGAGTTTAAACTTGTTAGAAGTGTCGCAAAAATTGCTCGCAACGTTAATTTAACATTTGAAGAGAATTATGTAAATGTCGGGAGAGTCCATCGTTGGTTCGTGACATTCAAACTTAGTAATTAAATTTTCCGTTAGAAAATGAATGACGAGAAATGCCAGAAAATCCTATCGATAATTGTGATATTTTATGAGATAGGATCCTATTACACAGAAAAGATATGGTTAGGAATGTGTTTACGGTTAAACTTGGAATGACAACATTTCATACGTACCGATGCGCGAACCTAATAATAAAATAGCAGTAAACAATATACAATTTAAGTGGAACCGATAATTGTCAAGTTCAGTCGATGAAGACACACGGAATTTTAATTAAACTGTCAAGAAGATTTAGAACATTGTAAAAAAATATGTCAAGAGTCTTTATAGAGAATAGAAATATGATAGCCTTACAGCTGTTCTCGAGTAGACTTCTTTCGTTTCACGTTCTTTAATGTATTATTTTAAGCTTGCACATTGCACAATCAAGCAGGATGCATTCTTCATTTTAAATGCCATTAGCTTGCTCACAAACAGTTAAACGGTACTAACTTATTAACTCGTGTAATTCAATTTTGAGAAAAATATTTCATAACTTTCAATATAATACGTTATTTGAATAAAAGTCAACATAAAATATGACGAAGCATATAGGTATATATATTCAGTAATCAGACCACGGTTTTTTATTCATTTATGCGAAAGTTAAAGCTATTGAAAATGGATAGAGTGTATGTAATACGGATAAATGTATAAAATTTCGAAAATAGCATATTCGTCATAATTTTTTCGTAGATTCTATTCCTTTTTTGTGTATAAATAGAAATTTATACAACAATCTGCAATCTATCGTAATACACCTAAAAAAAAATCTGGAAATCGTTATTTCGACGAGTTTGATAGTTCCATTGTTAAATGCCGTAACTAGCCTCTCATCAACATATTCCATGAATACCTTCAATCCCGACCATCTCCGAACTCACAATATTCAAACACTTGTACAAACCTATCATATAATCTACAGAATTATACGACCCTAATCCAATTTACACTAGAGTTTGTATTTATGAGATGGCGAAAGTGCTTCTACTCGTAAGGTCCACTCGCGTTCAAGCTTTCAACGCAGACTCAATACAACTTCGGCCCTTGGTGTGCAGCGAATAATCCCGCGCTTTCCGATAATTAAAATTCTATGGTAGAAAGGTATGTTCGTAAAAAGCGAATAACAAGCTCGTAATTCAAACGAGTTTAATAGCACGGGTACGCGATACAGTGGACCCTAAAGAAAAATTCAACAGACAAGAGAGAAAAGCCGCGAAAAGCTGTGTTCGATACAGCGAAAGAACGGTGTATTTTTTCGAAAGGACGAAAGGAAAAAAGTGATACGGCGTTGTCTGGACTGTTGTCGAGCCACTTACGCGGTTCGATAATCCGTTATTACGAAAATATTTGGCGGGACCCTCAAAGAGACGCCGGGCCGGCCAGACGGTGTCGAGAGGTGTCTGCGGATTTAATGAAAACCGGCGGACAAACGAATAAAATTTTCATTCCGCCACGGTGAACCTGTGGGAAATTCGTGAAACGAACACGAACCTCTGTTGGGAAACAGAGACGAGCAGAACGAACGAAAACAATTCGACTCGATGAGGAACGTATTATTCTACCGGAAAGAGGCACAATTTTCGCAACTGCGCTACTCAGAAAAGGATAGAACAGACGAAAGTATAACCGGGACTGTCGGTGAATAATGAAACCTCGATTAGAGAAACATCGAAGCTTTGCATGAAAAGTTTCTCGAAGATCGCTCCTCTGTTCCAGATTGAAACGATCGGAAAAATAGTGTACTCGTTAGTTATCTGACGTTGCTGCCATTTTGTTCTTCTTTGGAGACTTTTCTTACATGTTGAGATAATGCCTTGAATATTTACGTTTAACGTTTTACGATATATATTTCTGTTTGTATTAATAATATGTGAATGTTATTGAAATATATTAATTAGTAGAAAATAAATGATCGTAAGCAACGCTAATTATCTTTTTTCGGAATCAATTACATACATCATAGGAAATTTAAATTGAAAGAATGATGTTGAACAAATAAATTTTAATTTCTATTTAATATTATTAATATTTTAAAAGATTTCTATTACTTTTATAATAAAGAATAAATTGGCACTTTCTTCCACGATTAATATCAATAATTCGTATTCTAATTAGGAGCCGAAAGAATTCCAACCACGAAATATTTCAAATTAACGCAAAGTTCCTTCCATCATGGCTGAAACCAAGCGGGCCAACCTCATCAGCTCCTAAACCAAGGTGGAAAAAGTTATTCACGAGCCATTATCGTTAACCAGGTAGTCCGCAACTATAATAAAACTTTCAAAGGCCCGATTCGACCCTGTTTCTCTACCCTCGGAGCTCGTTAACCCATTAAGGATGAAAGAATCAGTCGCGTCACGTGGTAAGCGTAAATCTTAATTATTGTTTATATGAATTAAAAATTCATACATGCAAGGTATTTAAAATAAGTTAGGATCAAATTTCAGAAGCACGTACTAACTATTAAAACAAGTACAAGAGTTTTAATAAACATGTTTCCAAGTATCACTAGTATCACTAGAGTCCTAAGATGTTTTCAACTTATGTAACATTGTAAGAGCTTAGTAAAAGAAATTAGTATACAGTATGTATTTTCACCTTAAACACACATATTTGATGCTACAAGTGAACCTACTAAAAATCAAGGATTATTGCTATAATGGATAATTAACAGTTCAAATAATTGGGTGACCTTAGTGAAATGTACATTTGTGACAAATATCTTGTAACTTCTATTTTCATTTCCAGATTTGTTTCAAATTCCATGTACAACAAAATGTGTTATGTGCATCCAAACATAGCACTATCTACTTTATTGTTACCAAATGATGCATAAACCGCGGCAACTATTTTATAAATTAGTAAAGCGATTAGTACCAACAGAGTAAACTGTTTTTAGATCTGTACAAAGCACTTGAAACGCTTCGACGTAAATTGAAAATTGTAAAGACACTAGACAAGATATTTTAAGAAAGGAGGACAGTGAATTTTATCCACAATTTCTTAGAACACCCTATAGATACGATAAATCGACAACGTTCGACACGCGATCCTTTCAGTGGAATGTGAAAGCTTTGAGACACCTTCGACCGTTTATATCGGGTTCCTTTCGTGGCCGTTTTCAAGTTTCCGGGCGCGCGGCCAACCGAGATACCCTTTTCGAGGCGGCGCGTCCTTGGTCGCGCAGAGGGTGAGAGCATACCCTTTTCGAGGCGCCCTAAGGGCCGCTGAATGAGCGTCTGGCCTGACTCTCCCTCTGACGGACACTGGCTGCAGAAGCGTGTTCACTCGGGTATAACTAATGGTGTCCCCGCGGGGCGCCTGCTTTTTGACCTGTCGAGTACCGAATGACACCGCACGCAGCGCGATTAATAGCTTTGGTAATTGTGTCAAGCCCTGGCGAGCTGAAGCAGACGCGATTGACCGTTCCGCCGTGTTTGATCTACGCTGCCGGAAGTATGGTGCGACGGTTTTCACGACGCCAGTGGAGAGCCTTGATTGCCTTGACTGACACTAGGAAGATTTTCTCGTATACAGTGGCTACAAAAAGTATTTGTACATGCAATATTATTTTCCAATAAAAATTATATATTTTCTTTTCATAATATCTTCGTAATTACACCAAAGTACTATTAAATGATATGAAATTTAACACACGTGGAGTTAATTAATTAATATACTATAATAAATATAATGGTGGAAAAATACTCTTTGTAGCCACTGTAGTGGAATCTTGATTACCAAATTGATCACGATACACGTTTTCTTGAGAGTCAAATTTTTCCAATCAAATATTATTAAATATTAGAATCTTTAGCATACGCAGATCTTTTGTAACAATTATGAAACCTCTTCTATGTATAATTTCAATTGAGTAGCTAGTAGTCTATTACAATGGTTGATGAGATTGTAAACCATTAAAAAATATTTATTTTGAATTCTTTTACAAATGTTTTTGTTAAATAGGAATAAAGAGCCCCAAATAAAAATGTAACAATCTATTTTTGTTTTGCAATGTTTTCCCCAAAGCGCTATCACCAAATTTCCATTTGGTAATTGACTAGTAATCGAGATATCCCACTGCATATAGCTTCATCAGAATCCATTAACCGATGCCGCGTTTCCAAAGTATGCAAACTTTCATCCTTTTAATCATACATTACGTACACCTCTTTTCACAATGGCGCATATCAACCTCCGCTTTAATCCCGAATAATAACCGAAATTTCGCTCGTTACTTACGCGCCGGTCATTTTTCGCGCGTTTCTCTCGGCCAGACGCGTCGGGCTTTCGCGAAAATCTTATACACCGGAAGCCGCTCGTCGGGCTGTTAACGATGTAAATTTAAAAGCCGACGGAATATTTCACAGTCGCCAGCGTACCCGGCTGAATAGAGGAACCAGGCGTACCGCGAGCCTTCAGCGTCGTGCTTCACGAATTCTATTTACATTTAATCTTCGCGCCACGTTAATTCGGCATCCGGGCGAAATTCGCGAAAAATCTGCTTGGTTACCCGGCACCGCTCGTAAAAACTAATATTAGACGTCGCGAAAAATGCGGATGCACGAACCGGAAGTCCGTGTTCTCAGAGTCGTACATGGCTTTCGGCCTCTATTTTAGTTGGAAATTAAAACAGACTTCCTCTTATGAAAATATGATCCGTGACATTTATATCAACCCTAGAAATTATCCATATTTGATTACATCAGATAATATCCAACTTTATTACAAAATTGCCTACAGTTAGTTAGTTGGAAAATTATGAATAAATCGAACTGCAACGACTTTATTCTTTATAGTATAATATGAAGAATATTGTGAATTTATTTTCATTTAAAAAATTTTTTCTTATTTATCTCATCTTACTTTTCTTTATCTTGCAATAAGATATCCTATCCATTTCTGAAGAAAGCAGGTATCCATTTTTTGACTAAATTTCATCAAATTTGTTAGAGCATTAAGAAGTTACTTCGTTAATTCGTGAATAATTAATGTAGACACTTTGGTCAAACACAAACACAAATCGAATTACTACAAATCGAATGAAGTGCGAATACTTATGAACTTATTATAGTAGTGTACAACCCTGTGTTTAATTTCTTTCTTTCCTATTTTTTAATTTTACATTATTTTAATTTTTTTGAAAGGTGGTTAAAGAATTCGGAATTTGTAATAGATTAGAGGAAATCAAATTAATGTAAGATTAGAGGAAATTCGAAGATGCGGGTAGACGAGGGCGCAATTTAGGTGAGATTCAAATCTCATTTGGAGGAGTCATAGTAATATACGCTATCCTTCCGTGACTATTTCTCTTTTGGCCACTCAATTCGTGGCCGTTCCTCCCATGGTCAAAGAGAAATTATCAAAATTTGAGGTAACACGAACCGGAAGGCAAAGTAAGTAATGATATCACTTTCTGTTTGGAGTAATGCTGGTTCGAATACGTGTCAAAGACCACCCTTCCCTGGTTCTCAGAAATCCGAGTGAACCAGCGAGTTGTGAGTGAATGATTAGTGATCCTACAGTAGAATCACGTGATTTTTGCTTGATAATTCTGAAAAAATGTTAATTGTATAAAGATATATGTACATACGTATGTATAGAGGAATGATCGAGGATTTTATATTTATACATAAAAAAATACTCGCGCCGATTTAATTTCTTGTTATTATCATTATGTATAGTGGAATACTACGGTGCAGTAAGATTACTTTCTAAAATTCAAATGTATGCTTAGAAAATTGCTGTTTGCAAGTATTCAATTACTTAATTTTTTTACTGCAAATCAGATAAAGAGGATCCTTTTAAACTAATGGAGAGACTGCTGTGAAAATTGAAGTAGTAATTTAAGTAATTCAAGTAAAGTATTTCAAATTATTGGGTACATCAATGAATATTTAATTTCAATGTACTATTAGCACGTTTATTGTTTCTAGAACGCTGCACTAATTAATTTATGAAATAATATTCCATTAATTAGTTTGTCATTAATCTATATATGTTAATATTATTTATATGTTGTTATTACAAAATGATCGAAGAGTCCGGATTCTTACATATACGAGTATACTGGTAATATAAAAAATGCAAAAGGGATTGAGGATTAAAGGGTATAAAGCTAACACTTCTTGAGAATAATTGCAATAGCAAATACGAAATAGTAAATGCACAAAGGTTAAACCATAGAGTAATTTGCAATTTCTTTAAGATAATCATCGTCTAAATCCAGACTAGGTTATCCTACACGGTAGATTATGTCGTGTAACTTGTTTCATACTATGTACTAGCTGCGGTATAATAACTCAGATCCCTTTGTGATATCGGTTGCTCAATAACTTGGATCACAATGATAGTACGAACTGTAATAGATTGATTTGAATCATATCGTAGAATACAGAGCATACTAATCTGGATTGCATCACTGGTCTCAGCACTGCGATCTGGGACACACTTGGGTCTATGGTGCATTGATAGGCCTGGATTACATTATGGTTTCTAGTACTCTAATCTAGATCAGACTGTCTGGCCTGCCTGACAAAGTCGTATTCGCAACTTGTGTTCCGATTAATCTGAATTACATCATGGATTACAATATGTTGATCGTTCATAATTAATTCCTTTTTTTGGGAGGGGGGGGGGGGGAATTTATCAAAATAATTACATTACCTTATAACTTTCACTGTATTATCATAATTCCTATTTTAATGACATTTTTTTATAAAAACTCTCTTTTTATTTTGAAAAGAATATTGAAGATTAAATAAAGTATTCCACAATAATATTAAATAATATCAGATAATGTTAATTTCCTTCATAAAATACAATTCTCTTAATATACGATGCGTATAAAATATATTAATTATTGTCAACAGTAGGCAAAGAAAGTAAATGTATTATTTTATCCATTAAAAAGCAGCGTTGCGTTAACGCCACATTTTATTTGCAATTTTGTTCGGTCAATTTACATTATTCAATTCCGTGTTTTGGCATTATTATTATAGCTGAAAGTTCCAAAAATTCGTTTAATATATATTTCTTCCTTCCACTTAGATCTCATAAACGTTATCATAAATATTATCATCATAAAAATTTAGCATTATTTTACTGCTTAATTCCTAATGATTGAATTCATGACAGAAATCATCCGTATCCTTAATTCCACCCACACCCATATCGAAGTAACACTTATTCCAGCGCCGTACAAGGGTTAGACAAGAATCAAAGTCCTATTACAATTCCTTGAAGACCTGGAACCCCTTGCTCGACCAGACGACTCATCGCGGACCCTCTCTCGTTTGCATCGTACAAATTGCCCAGTGACGGTCGATAATCGCGACCGCTGTAATTTCTCTCGTAAATGAAATATAAACGAGCGCAACCCTCGCGCAATGTCTCCGATTTTTTAAACTAAACAGCTGGAATAGAGCCCTCACCAACGGTAGCGCGCGTGCTAGTAGCATTTGATTCCCGTTTGATTGCGCCTCGTCTGGCTGCGATGTTTGAAAAGGCTGCGACTACACTCGCACCGATAACGTTAATGCAACTAACTTGTACTCGTGGCTGAATAAAAAAAAAAGAAAAAAAATCAACGGTAATACGCGTGTATTTGTATACTAGGGAGAAACATAGAAACAGAGAGAAAAGAAAGAAAGAAAAGAGGTCGGCCACAATAGATAATAATTATGTGTACAGTTGCGAAGGAAACGGAAGCTCGCGTGAGCACCGGAGGAACGGATAAGGCAGGCCATGCTTCTCTCTGGCTTCGATGCATGCACGTAGTTAACAATAAGCCGTGATAATGCTTATTCCCGTCCGTAGAAACGCGTCGCTTTTCGCAAATCCTCTCTATCACACGGTTCTTATCGTTCTCGATTGCAAGACACCCGAATTTCCGATCGAATCTCCTCTTTTTCGTATCGACCTCCCTTTATTCGGCGTGACTAACACAGAGAACCGACTAGAAATACTGGCGACACGCCACACGTAGCGTCGTATTCGCAAAACACGGGCCAAACAACAAGCCTTGTGTCCCTCTTTTTCCATCCTCGTTTCGCGCGCCGTGGCTACGTTTCACGAACGATTCGAATAGCGCACGAAGCGAATATCAGGCCGGGACCCGGCCGCATTATTCATAGATCAGATGTAGATTCGTACATTTATAATGCACGAGCGTGACAGCTAATCAGCCACGTAAGGTACGTCATAAAATGTCGAGATAGTGCTGGAAAAATGCACGACTCGGCTCTCCGTTTTTGTACCTCGCGGACGAATTATCGTCGGACCGAAGTTTTTGCGTATCTTTCAGGTATTCAGGTTTGTCGATCAGTCGACTGATCCGGTTCGGGGGCTCGAGAAGAGTGCAATTTTATTCAATCTTGGTTTTGTGTTCGTTTCTCACTTTCAATTATGTAATTATTATTTATTTAAGATTATATTATTATTCAATTCGGAGCTCAAACTATATTATTATTATCTAATTCATCGTGGTGAACTATGTAATGTTTATGGTAACGTTTATGAGTATTCAGGTACGTTGGTCAATTTATAATAATATTATTTGTGTTTGACCAAAATGTACAAATTAGTGATGAATTAATAATTGGATTCGTTCGAAAACGAAATATTGAAACGTCATTTGCAGCTCTCTTAGTAAAAGTTAGAACGCAAAGCATAGAATAATGATTCATTCGGTGTGTCGCAATGGATACGAAGCATTGATACATATCATACAGCATAACTAATCGGCCCTCACAATCGTGGAAAAATCCTATTTTTCCATCTGTAGTTTTGTAATTGTTAGAAACGCATAAAATATTTATCGAAAACGAGGAAACGTGATTACATATTTCTGTTTCTCCGTATCGGGCGGGAGGTGCGATAAACAACTGTGAAACGGGTGAAACTTTCGCGAAATATCTGAGAAAATATCTGAATATAAAATGTCGAGGCAGCGGTGGAAAATGCACGACCCGTGTACTACTCGCTCTTCTGCCATCGCTCATAATAGCACAGTCAGAAAACTTTATATATGTACATCCTTGATTACGGAAAAGTTCATTTCTGTGAAAATCAAATCATGAATTAATTTAACTGGTAAATTTATCTCTGCTATCGCGAGACTAATTTTCTACTTCTCTTTAAGTATATAGTTATTGTTAATCACCTTCATACACTAGAAACGTTTATGCATTCCATCATCTCTTACTGCAAATTAGTAATTTACGTAGAGCAAGTTGAATATGAAGCAGTAAATTAAAAAATGACGTAGTAGTATTTTTATTCTTTATAGTTAATTAAGAATCAGTTTGATATTACAATGACATTCTATAACAGATTTACTTGTTGATATTTAATACCTTTTAACTCAAGGGCAAAAAACGTTTTAATGCTATTGATATAAGAATTAATTAAATCTGATTCTTTTTCGTGTCTTGTATTTCATATTTTTTACAATTGTAGATGACAATTACTTTTTCTGGAATATTTGTATTTATAGTATTACAGTGGCTAATATGAAGATATGAATGTTTCAGTAACATTTAAAAGCAGCATAAATCGAAACAAAGTATTTCATGTTCCAGTAGCATGAACATTACACCATTACATTACATTACATTAGATGATACGTACATTGTATCATAGTTAAAAAGATAAATTTATTTAATAAATTAAGTTCTATGATATATTATCTATCATACAAAAAATGAAAAAAGTGAAGAATGAAAAAATTGTAAACGTCTTCTCAAAACATCACAAATATTTTTTATTTTTGTTCAAGAATCACAGTAGGGTCAATAAATGATAATAAAATTATATCCGACAGTCTAACTACAAAACATGAAAACCAGTAAAAGGAAAAGCGTAACAATAAAGTAAAAGATAGCAGTAAAAACAAACCAATCTCCCAAAAAGCTCTCTCTCAAGATAAACCCTTTCTAGACAAACGAAATTTCCGTGAAACTTCGTTCCCATCGAAGAACCATCAAAAGCAGCGCCGTATCGAGGGAAAATGAGCGACGACGAGACTTTTTGCAACGAAATCGAACTCGATGGAAAATCGACGTTTACAATTCAAATGGTGGAAAATCGCGAAGTACGAGGTATGCAACGGTGAAACATATCGTCCAGTAATGGAAATACTTTGCGCCGTATTCGTGTCGTGGTAATGTCTGAGGTATGCAGTCTCGTGGAGGAAACACGATGGAAAACGTTGCCTTTTCCTTTCTTTTTCTTCTTGTCTTTGAGAGAACCATCTCGTTCTTTCTATAGAACGCAATTGGATAGGGGGTGGTTATGGGTCACGGTTGCTATCGGATATTCCGATCGTCAGCTTCCACGGACTTTCTGGTAACGATTACCACGAAAAAGCGAAAAGCAAAAAGATCGAACATGCGTCTCGTGGCGTTCAAACCGCATTGCGTTATTTCGTATTTTCTACTGTGGAGAGCTTACGAGCTTTCCATAGACCAAAATCAATACTTTAATTTCAAAATGATATTCTTGAAATTTTCGAGATTTTTTTTATTGTTAAGTTTCATCAGAGTTACATCCATGTTATTTAAAATACTTTTTTATTTTTGTTATTCGATTTGTAACGAGGGTATGCGAATCTTTCGAAAATGTTTTTATTGACGATAAATAAAATTAATGATAAATTGTTACGATATTATAATATGTTATACTGATCATTTTCACTTGAAAAAAATACTGGATATTCTTGAAACATTAATAGATAAATGGGAAAAGCCCGATACAAAGATATCTTGTGGTCTCTCTGGAAAATATTCCAAATAACATCTAAGAAATACCATTCTAAACCAATATATTTTAAAGGGTATGAAACTTCACGTAATTGATTTTCGTAAATTTGTGAAATTAATATCCAATTTTCATCGAATACAAAAATGCATCTTTTGCATCTTCTTTCCGGCGAAATCCTCAAAATAATCTAAAAAACGTCACTCAGAATACTTTAATGAGGATCGAAACTTTATAGAATTGACACTCGCAGATCCATGAAATTGATTGGTAGCTCTCGGGGATGAAAAAGGTGTACGAGCAAGTTCGATTGGATTAGTGTTTTTCGCGTGATCCAGCGAGGCTGCCTCGTCGAATTGACAGTCGTGAAAAAGTAATTAAGCGGGGCCGGCGCGCACAACGGTGACCAGAACAAAGAAACGGCTACATTCCGTCATTGTTCGTCTTTGAGACAAAGGAATCACTTTTTTTCGTTATGCAACCAATGGCAAACACAGAGCCGCGTTTCAACATATTCAACGGCACGCACGTTACAATAAGTCTGATTTTCGCGCTGTGTTTACCCGTCGTGCGCTCTCCCGCACGTTTATTCAACGAAAAGCTACGAATAACGAAAAATTCAGAGAGCATGGTCGGCGGTTTTTTGTGAAAACCCATCGATTATCGGGTTTTGCTCCTCCTTAGTACAGAAAACGTCCAATTATTCCAAGGATTCTGCGATCTAGTTTCAGTTTCTTTCTATCCAACGTTTTTTCGTCGTTTTGTTCATCAAGAATTCCTATATTGCAGGTTTGCGAGACTTTATACCTTCCTTTTTTCAACAGGTATTTTTGCAGTGTATCGATAACTTTTCCAAATATTATATTATATCCTATTGTGTCCGAGAGGATTCAATAACCTAGCTTTTCACTTTTTATTGTGCTGGTGCAAGGTTTTTATAAACTTTGTGCATTCAGGAAGTTTGATATATGTACTTTATAACTAAGAATTTTTTTAATGGAAAGAGGAGAGATGTGATTTTTTATGTAATTTAATTACTCGAGTTTTACGACTACTTAAACTATATGTTTCATAAACCTATTCCGCCGTTTCCAATACTGCTTAATTAATTGTATGTTTATCTAATTTTAATTACTACCTGTGAAAATTGTAGAAAAAAGACGTTTTTACATTTTTGGAGAACGAACTAATCCATAATCCTATAGTATACTATATCACTTTCAATAAAATCTCAAATGGTTAAATCAACTAGACAAAAATTCATTTCTAAAATGAAAAGCCACATTCACGGAAGATAATCTAACTTAGACCTAACCTTGATTGAAAAAATCACGATTATTCGATCAAATCGTCAGAAATATTTATCACAATCGCGTGATCGATCGGCAGAAGAGTGAAAGAGCGTCTCGAACTGTGCTAAATCGTAAGCGGTCGAGCGGGTAATTAGAAGACGCAAATGTCCAGTACTGGGGAAAAGGAAACGAGCCGGTGGAGAGATCGTGTGTCCGCTTTACTTTCTTCGCTTCTCAAGCACGCGTCCACGCTGTTTGCACAACTTGCAGCACGCGCTGCGACCCGGCTACTAGCCCGAACAAATTTACCAAGCTGCACGTACGCGAGCGGCCGTGATTGTCGAAGATGACAGCGGACGTAACCGTACCCGAGGTTCCTTTTGTCTTCTAACGTTGGTTCGCGGAACCTATGCGCTCTTGCAGACGGTTTTTACGACCGCTGCATGCGCCGTCTGGCTTCAGCCAGAGAATTCTCTTGGATCGTGCTGGTTCGTTTCTTGGAAACGAATTCTACTTGGTTTCCGAGAGGTTATGTTAGGTCTGGGTCGAGTATGAAATTTGGTGCAAGTATTACATTGCTATACACGAGAAGAAAGACACCTTCTCTTTTAAAAAAAAGAATTAATGGCGTAGATTTTTGAATTACTCATTATTCAATTTTATCGTTCAATTTAATTATCCAATTTTTGAAATATAGAAAATTAATCAACCTCTATTATTCAATTATTGTGTTTTATTTCTATTCTTCTAAATTTATAAAAACGATTTAGGAATTCTTCGAATGCTGCTTTTGTATATTCATCGTTTCCAACAACGGATTTAAGCTTAATTAAATAATTAAATAATTTAATAATTTAATTAAATAATTAAATAATTTCAGTTACTTAGATATTTGAACAATCGGAATTTTGTGAATATATGTATTCTTCGCACATGGTCTATATTTTCGATACATGGGAATTTATTTTATTGTACGATAGGGATGGTAGCCTCTTTTATGACTTTGTTTATTCAGTCTATTTGTACTTCATGCATTTCTTTACAAATATGTGTCCGTGACAATTGTAGGAAACAAATGTGGCAACATACCACAAGATATAGGAAATAATGATGAATAAATTCTGAGAACGACCTATAATTAAATCAACCACCATAACCTCATGTGTCTTTTTTGATCATATTTATAAAGCCGTAATCAGAATCGTAATGGACTAAAAATGATAATGAATCAGAAATCATAATAGATCATAAACCCCACTTGCCAGAAATTTATTTTGATAATAATACAAAATCATAAGCCACGAGGAAACATCTCCAATTATCCAACTCCAACTTCATTTGTCATTCAACCTCTTTATTTTCATCATCGTCACAGAAATATTAAGCTCGAATTTCCATAGAAATCCCATTGTTCGTTTTAAAGAAGCTATACTGGATGATAAAAACGAAAGCAAAGAAGCAGAGCAAAAGGAAAGAGGGAGTAGTGGAACAGCGGGACGTTTTCACATGTTGTATACAGATTTATCGGCCATGGGGGGTAATTTGCTTAATAGCAGGATATTATGATTTTCGTAAGATTATCGCGCGACAGTCGGTCGGTAACGTTCTCATTATGCGCAATTACTTTCACACGTTTTGCCGTGGCGGTCGACCGGCTGGAATTAAGTATTCATGACGCGTACGTCATCGGTAATCGGCCCCCGTTTCCAAAGAAATTCCCTACTCGCCACGGCCGAGTTTCCACGCCTCGCGGCTAATTGCCACCGCTGATAACAACGATAGACCCCCTCTGCGTTTTCGAACGTGCAATTTACCAAGACACGCGTCCCCGCGATTTTATCTACAGTCAACGAGGACCGTTTCCAGAAACAGGGAAACATGCTTTCAAGCAACTGCCTCGCCGCGCAAAACATACCATTTTTACCATATTACCTGGTATTTATTTCATTCTCAATTGTGCTTTTATATTCTGAAATTCTCAAAAATTTGAAGGCTGTTCCAATTTGAATGTTGTTTATTTCTGAGAATAGTTTTCTTTTTTCTCCTTCCATCTGTGTATATTAATTTAAAAAATTGATACACACAGATTTAGGTAAAATTAAAATATAAACTTCAGGCTAACTAAAAAAATCAAAATGAGTATCAATATATTCTATTTCCATAGGAAACAGATATTCCACTTCTGCTGGATCAAGATATGATATATTGGAATTACTACCAAGTTAAAATACAACAGTTACCTCTGATAATTATAAAGGAGTATTATAAGTGGCTATAAAAATTATTGACACACTCCCTTATTTTCTAACGAAGCATTCTTTTCTCATTTTCATAGTATCAGATTTTTATAATCATACAAGAGCGCTACTAAATAATACGATCTATGATTCCAGCTGAGTCGTTGCTAGTCTATCACAGTGATTACTGCGATTGTAGGATGCGATTTATTTTAAAATATTTTGTAATTATTAATATTAAATAGGAGTAGAAACATATCAACTCCAAACTAAGACATATCACACAGTAAATTTGTTAAGAAAACAGACGTTAAAACTTCCATCCGAACTTCGTCGAGCGTTTAAATCGTTGGCAAACTCGCCCCCAATACTCGTTACTCACTTTACAAACACCCAGCTAAAAAGGGCACAAACCCTATCATAAACCCTTCAGCCTTCCCCGCAAATAAACCAACAAAGGTGAGCTTCGAGAAAACTAAAAACCCAACGAGAAACAAAGTAAAGGCGAGCAAGCACGCTAGAAGGAGGGGGGTGGAAAATGTACGATGCCTTAAGAAAGAAAGGAACCCTAAGAGGGCGAAGAACAGTGGTTACGACGAAATCATAAGCCGATGTTTAGACGCGCGCAGAGAGGAGGACGTAACCTGGTAGATGGCGTGCCACGGAATCCACGGAAGAAAGGAAAAAATGACAGGGTTGCGCCCAATGCGTAAATGTCGACCAGTCACGCGAACACGCGAATCACCTACGCAATTCGACGAATGTTAGAATAACGCTGGGACTACGTTTACGCAGCTCGTTCGCTAAAATACAGAATTACAGTCTTTGGTCATTGAGAAATCATATTCAGAAATTTGACTTTTTAAACTAAAATAATGAAAATGAGAAAAATATGACGAGGACAAGGCGATTTTTCTTCCTTCTCTGAGCTTCGTATTAATATTTGGAGAATAAAGAACGTTATTACGAAATTGAAATAGGAATAACGTATTATAGAAATTCACGAAGTTTTATGAGAGAAGAGGTTGGCAAACATATGAAATTCCAATAAAAAGATAGGATCTTTGTAATACGAAAAAAGTGATCTGTGTTATAGTCGACTATTATTTTATTTCATTCGAAGACAAAAGTTTAGAACATTTAGCTAGTTTATAATAATTAAATAACGCAGCAATGCATATGGAGTATATTGAAATGGATATTAGTTTCAACAGTAAGCAAGAGGAAGAACAAACGCTTCACAATTTTTAAATAATTCAAAGATATAGAAAGCTTTGGTTGTAAGCTCAATTTGAAAAGCAGCACAAGGTTTCCTTTGGCTCGTGGGGTAGTCGACTGGCCGCCGCTATTCGTCACGAAACCGCCCCCTCAATCTCGAATTCTTCGGCCGGACTTCGACGAGCGTGGCATTGTTTCCGCGTTACGTAATCGTTTTTCATCGCGAAAACGGCGAATTTTTGCCGTTGAATTATTCATCCCCATTTTTATCGCCACCAGCGTTTCTTGCACGGGAAGGCTCGATAATTGCAGGCGAATACCGGTCTAAATGGGCTAAATTCGTCGCGAGTTTTATTGTTGCTGTGATGGATATTGTTATGGGTTATTTTTATGTAAGCGCTTTGTTACGTATATCGAGGAGTTTTACCTTCTGTTTGGTGATTTTCTGAAGCTTCAATTTTAAAGATTTGATTGTCTTTCAGTGAAGAATTCTTTTATTTTGACAACGAATGCGGGACGTGTGAGAAATTAGCTTATTGTTTAGGTTATGAGTATATTTACCTATTTAGATAAAGAGGGAGAGAGAGAAAATCGCCAAAAAATCATTTTTAAATATCAATAATTTTCTTATTCGTACAGAAAACTGTGATGAGAAACATATCAAGATTCAATGATTGTTTTATCATATATTATAACAATTTATTTATGAACATGAACTTCTGTTTCTTTAGATAGAGAAATGGGGTAAGAAGAAACACTTGGTTATTCGAATGAGTTACATGAATGACATACAAATATACTGTTGGAATAATCGAATAATTTCATTTTCATATAAGAGAACGTTACTTATTTTGAATTACATGTTATGAATACCAGAGCCAAACAGGAAAAACAATGTTTAAATAAATACGTCACGATTTCATTCAGTTTCTATTTGCGTTCTACTAATTATTTTTGCAAGAGGAACCATTTCCCATTCTCATTGATCGATTTTCGTTTCATTAGTAATTATTCTACTGGTCTAAGTTAATGAATGTTCGTTTAATTCTACTGTAATTCTAAATAACAGAACTGTAAGCATACTTGATCCATAATAGCATTGTAATGAAAATAACGTAAGAGGTAAAGAAAGGTGATATCCTGCCTCACCATAGGTGGCCTGACAAGTCTTCAACACCTTAAAAAGACTCTTCGACTCTTAATACGCTCGAATGAATCCTCCTAGGCAAAGGTCGCGCATTATCGGTCTCGCGAGCTCGCTAATCCGCATGCAGAAATAATCGGTTTCTCCGGTCGGGAAACCGGCCAGGAGAAATATGAGGCTCGTTCTTTCGCAAGCGTTTCGGCCCACGCTCGCTTAATGCTCCACTTAGCCCACGTACATTATGAGCATTGACTTATTAATGAGGCGGCTTTACCCTCCTCGAAGCGTACAATGCGTACGGGCCGACGCTGCACGCTCAAACTCGCCTGTTACCTCTAATGAATAGAAATAAAAGATTCATCGTCGCGCTGCTTCCGATGTTCTCGCGCCTAATCACGGTTATTGCGTTTTCTTGTCGCCCAGCCGCCGTTTCTTGCGGCCAGCCCAGTAATTGCGACCGAGGGTAGTACCTTCGTGTCTTCGCTGCTTAATATACCGTGTGTCTGGCTTATTTTGATTTATTAAACAGCTAGCACTGCTAGGATTACGTTTATTCTCACCGACAATTTGCTTTCGGATGCCAAGTTTACGTCCAAGAGGAATATCACATTAAGTTGGTATTTTTTCAGTGAAACAGCGAACAGGTTGGAAAATTTAGTTGGTGTCGCCGGATTATAGCTGATAATAATTGTTCAAGATAAATTTGATGTGTTATCCGTAAAACTAGGTTTTACTTATATTTATGCTATCTTGTAGCGAGTTAAAAGCGAGTTTATATCATCTTGAGTTGTAGTTACGCTACCTCGTAGTCAGTTAATTTGGATTAAGTTTAATTTGTAATTTTGAGGCTAGAGAAATTTATACTATTTTGTATTCGGTTACAGTTGAGAATAGTTATTTATCCTCATGTTAGATTAAAGTGTTAATTACGGTAGAAGTTCATTTGTCTGAACTTGTCAAGCGACAGTTTATATAATTGTAGTTCATTTACTATTCCCACTATCTATTATTTCTTCTTCATATAATAAGAGCTGATGTTCAGATAGGTGACTTCAATCGATAAAAGTGCAGTTGCCTCTGATATTAACTACAATTTCGTTGCAATAAATGGGATTCTACTGTACGCTATTTTCTATTCAGTTAAACAAATATACGTTATTCGCTCTGAAGTTAGATTTAACTATGTATACAATCTTTTATTACACACTCTACAAATTCTTCAAAATTCCTGCTTTGTACCCTAGATTCTTCTTCGACTACCTAAACAGCTCGCCAATACTCGGAAGATTCATCGGCGATCGGAATCAGTGTAGAGTCCATCGAGCGCGATCCTTCAAAGGAATTCCTAGAACCTGTAATCACGCTGCTGTCCGAGGTAGCCATCAATAGATGGACGTGAAACGAGACAGAAACACAAGAAACAGGCTCGCTCGACGATATAACAGAAAGATAAAGATAGTAAGAGCGTGGAGGACTTAGCGAGCGAGCGAAGGACGAAGACGAGTGGACAAAGGGGTCTTTTAGGCAAATGAAGAACTGAGGGAACGATGCGAAAAAGGGAAGGCCCGCGGCAAAAGAGAAATGGGATAGAGAGACGATCACAGGGGAGGGCTGCCCTCTCCTCTCTGCTCGATGGCCATACCATCGTGTGTCTGCATTTTTCTGCTCGTAAATAAAGCGTGCCGCGCGATATATACCCACACACGGTGTACCAGCTTCTATTTCTCTCTCTTTCCCTCTGTTTCTCTTTACCTGCTATCTCTTGAAAGTAATCCGTGCTTCTCAATAATAAATCCGTCGTGAATACAGGATACGGGCAGACCATTTAAATCCGTGGTACATCGACCGAGTCCTCGCGAGTATTCGTGCGTGTAACCGATGGCTTATGCCTGCCCTAGCCGCATCGAGGTAATACTTAAACCTTTACTTTCGCTCTGATCGTGGGGGTGCTGCCGAGGGGAGGTGGCCGAGGCGAGGTAGAGCGCGTGCTGCGTTTTATAGCTGTGCCGGCCAGTCTGGATACTTTTTTACGTTCAATACCATGGCCCGTTGAATTATTTCGGTGTATTACGTTCCTGGATTGAACTGGCCGCGTTGCGCCTTCCTGTATAGCTCTGTTTCTTTTTTCCTTGCTGCGACCAGCGTTTCGTCTTTCCTTCTGACTTTCGGCTTGGGGACGGAAAGCGACAGCGGTCGAAGGTTTCTACGAAGCTGACTGCACGCGTACAAGATGTAGGAATGGGTTCGAGGTGAATTGAGAATTTTCTTGCAGGTTTTAGAGGGGCTGCGTATGCTGGAATATCTACGAGGGAGACTGTTATTCTTTGGCTATGGGTAGGAATGAATGAAATTTTATGTGGGTAGCTGGATGGGTGGGAGAATGGTAGTAATAACGTATTGTATTTCTCCTAGTGCATATACGTAGCATCGTAGGCAGTATTGTATATATATACAAATGAGTACGTACATTTTTGTCCGATAGTGGCTAAACATTTCGTAATTTGAAATATAACATAATATAACTTGGTTCACCTTGTAATAATGAAGAATGATAATCAGTAAGCGTAACAAATTTCATTTTGCGATTCGAAAGATCGTTTATCTATATCCCAGATGTAAATATTAGGTTGTCTGAAAAGTTTCTTTCGTTTCATAAGGTGATAATAGATGAACAACAATTTCTGTTTTATATTATTTTATTGAACTAGGTATGATCCATTTCGTTATATTTCTATTATTATGTTCGTGCATAATTGAATAAACTAATATAAAACAAAAAACATTGTGCGTCTATTATTTCCTTATAAAACGAAAGAAACTTTTCGGACAATCTAATACTAAATCAATGTTATGGATGATAGCGTATAACATAATATACATATAAGTAGGTAGACATTTTTCAAACTAGCTACAATTTACATTGTCGTTAGTTTTTCATTTCTATATTCCAAATAATTTACAGAGGGTTAATCCTTCTATTTGATCGATTCATATCTTACGAGTCTTCCACAAACAAAGCTTTAATGCGGGATTTGATTCTTTTGTAATATATATTTCTGCAGATTTCAAACACAAATAATTAAATAAGAAATTTCATTGAAAGCGTCAGGTAGCAAATTGAACGAAGGTTTCAAGTGACGTAAAGCTATACGGTTGAACCTTGTTAATTAATTTAACAAGCAAGTCGAGAACCAACAAGAATCGTGGCCTTATGTTACAATCATTCGACGACTACAAGAGATTTCAATTGAAACTACAGGCTATTGGTATTATCGCAATCAGAACCTCTTAAAGGATTCTGAGAAAATTCTCGATTAAACGAGCTACGAAATTTACGAAGCCACGCGACCGAACACGTTGTCCAAGTATAAATCTCGTCGTTTAACGTTTGGAACAACATCCACGAGCAATCTCGGCGCACGGAAAGCTGGCAAACAACTAAAAATGAGTGAAATGAACGCTCGACCGACACGAGCATGGCCAGGGAACACGGGTAACTGATAGAGAGGTAGATTGCTACGTCGTTTTGTAGCCTGTAAAGCGGTTTTGTGGTCCGCAGCGTTGTCTCTCGTAGACTGTAAACTCGTTTCGTGAATTATAGCGTCTTCTTGTAGATTGTAATTGCGTTTCCGTGGATCTCCAGCTTCGTCTCTTTAGCTGCAGTATCACTTTATGCGCTGTCCTTCGCGTAACGTAACGTACGCGTGACTCAGGGAAATGATCCTCTCGAAGACTTTATCATCGTAGTATAAAGTCGAGAAAGATTTAGAAAGTGCTTATCAAGCTTGTTGATAACTTTTCATTTTTATACGTGACGCGGTTCTACGTATTTTATAAAATGGCAAATATCTTTCTAGGGGGAAACACTGCAATCGTTGAATCATTATTCGAAGACAAAATTTATTTCCTTTGTATTTATTACACCGGCAAAATGATAAGTTTGAGGAGATGTAAGGAAAGAGAAATAAGTCAATATAATTTTTTATTCAAAGCTTATTATTAAACAAAAATTTCAGTCCTAGACAAAAAGACTTCCCCAACTGAGTTTTCAATTTAAAACAATTTATCTAGTAGAACTTTGAAAATACTCAATTATAATTAAACAAAAACACATTCTCATTAAAGTATCACCGAACACCATCTGACAATTAACCTCATTAATTCCTCTACACCTTTCTTCATCAACAACATTACACCTAACTTTTCAACCTCCTACTCTTCTAAAATCCAAAGTTATTCGAAAAATATGAAACTATGAAACATTTTCATTAAGACATCATGAAACTTCACTCAACCATCAATACGATAAATTTCTACACGAAAAAGCCCACGCGTTAAAATATCGCTTATCCTTCTATGATCAAAACTCGAAATCCAGAAAGTGTGGAGTACCTCTTACGAAACCTTCAGTGTCGTAAGAATTCATGACTGTGCAGATCCAAAGAAGGAGGATTCCTGAAGATCGAGGATCAAGGGTATCCTTAACCCAATGGCTCTTCCACGGTTGGGAACGTGGAAGCTTGTCGCGTTCGTAGACCGCTATCCGGATTCCTCTGGCGGGACGCGAAAGTAGGCGCATCAGGAAACAAAAGGAGCATTATTCGAGACAAGCTAGAGACATCGCAGACAGCGTGAAATACGTAGTGGCTGTGCACGATGATAGATAGCCTCGAGCACCATTAACGCCGTGTTGAAACGACGTGGGACAGGCGAAAAGAAAGGCGGCGAGCGTGGCTTGAAAAATCTGTGTGGATGCCTCTTTGTCGTTCCGCGTCGCTGTTCCTTGTGAAAGGTCGATTCGCGGCGCGATAACGAGCCGTAAGTGTCGCTAATCGATAGGCCAGCTGAAAGTGTATCGTGTACGGAGAACGCGACGTAGTATGGTCGATGTGTTTAGGTTCTTTCGCAACAGCTGTAATTCTCGATTGGAACCTTTAAGGCGGTGCAAGTCGATGTAATCTAGAAGCTGTACAGGCATATGTCTGTGTCTCAAAAGATCTGTCAGTCGGGTAAGACGAGACAATCGTTAGAAGGTAATATGTCATTTCTTTATTTGAGTAAATATTTCTTTACTAAAACTAAAGAGGATCTTTACGCATTTGTGGGAAATTTAAATGTATAAAAATGTAATATTGAAAAATATCCATAAAAATGTGGATTTGTATTAAATCCCACAGTTTATTTGTCATATTTTCTCCCTGTTGTCTTCAAATATTTTTATATAAAACAATATAGTTTCCATTTTTTTAACCTCTGATTTTGTCAACCCAAAACTCAGCATTCTTCGAATATCGCGTAATCAGAGTGTTGTATGTATATCGAGATAGGAAGGAGGCGAAATTTCCTTGATTCCATACAATGTCGAAGGAAATTCGTTACTGTCGGCAGAGGCGTACGAAATTTCGCAGACTGGTTGCAAATTTCTCGCGAAATACCTATCCACCTTCAAACTATGCTCGAAAGCCTGCCAAACAGAATATCCCTGTTTCGTGTTTAGTCGATCTGCGCATTGATAACCATACTGCTTGGCTTTCTGATCCCGTTCATCTAATAAATTCTTGTCGACCTCCATTCAGACTGTTCTGTTTCATCAATAGTAATAGAAGCATCCAATCTCAGGTCCTGTATTCTGTTTCTTTCTAACAGGATCACGGTATTGCGCCTTCTTACATACAATATCATATTTAGCGTTTTCTCGTTCTGCAAGTTACGTCGAAGTATTTGAAGTTCCTTGGCTTTTTTTATCTTTTAGATAAAATTAGAAAACCTTAGGTGCTTCGCAGAAACCTTGAAGTAAGACAATTAATTTGGACTTTATTTTTTTAGATTCTAACTATTCTTCGGGTAATTTTATTAGTTTATAATATCATATGTATTATAGTATAGTGCTATTGCGTTATAGTGTGATATTAAGTTTCAATAGAGATAGAACATTTTATTGCAGCACATGCATACAGAGACTCGCGAACATATTTGATATTTACCATAGAAATTTGTTTCGTATTCATTGTATTAAAATATTCTATCTCACTTTTTTTAGAAAGTTAAAATACCCTATTTATACATCAATTGGTAATATCATTGGTAACAATTAGATTGGTTGCTATAAAATAATCACCAAATATTCTAAATTGAACGAAGAAAGCAAAAACGACAGAAGGAAAATAATAAAACTTCAAATTTTGCGGAAGTTAGATAGAATGTTTTAACTTTGTAGGCATTTTAACTAACGATAAGGTGAGCAGTATAAGCGACAAGCTTCCGGAACATGTCATCGCGATCAGAATAACGACAGGTGTTACACAGAATGTGTTATATTACACAAAATGTGTCACACAAAAAAAGGGAATAACCACGAAACGGGGAGATTGATGGCAGAACGTCGTCAAAGCGTGTCAAAGTCAGAAACACGTTTCCGGGATTGTAAGCGCGTCGATGCGAGGCCGTTCGATGCGAATTTTTCGTTTATCCGACGCAACTCAACTTAAACGCGAATCCTCGTTGTCTCTCGCTCTCTGTTTCTCTCGCTCCATGGCCAGGAAATCGTGTCACAGGCTTTGTCACACACGCACACCTGCGGATCGCAATTTTCCCTGGAAATATCTGCTCCCAAATTGACTTTTTGACAACCGCGGGGACAGCTATTTCGGACGCGATCGTGGAGACACCAGGCTTTGCATCGAAACGAACCGATCGCGCCTCGTCATCGGCGAAATTGAGTTTCGACGGTCTCCTATCTACGAAATATTATATTTTCAGAGGAAATCTTCGATCCTGGGGAAGTCCTTCGAGAAACGGTCGCCTTTGTATAACACTCATTTCGGAAAAAAAAAAATTGGAGATCGATTAAAAATGAGAATCGTTTTGATTTACAGGAAGTTACAGAGAATATTACATGCCAAAATTTTGGAAACGCATGAATAGAATTTTAATCAACTGATCGATTGTACTTGGATTTGCAGATCCTGTTATAAAATGATGGACAACAGTGTGATTGCTTTGCCGTATTTTTTTGTAAGAAAAATATAATTGGTGTAAGATATATAGTAAAATTGTAAATTAAATCAAATTAAATTTCAGACTACAAAAATTCTTCGTGATTTGATATCTTCAATAATCTTCTTTATCATATGCGTGTATTTTGTGAAAAATAGTAAACTATGTATTTTTAGAACCCCCCTCCAGGATATTATGCTGCATACGAAAACAAAGACAATTCTGAATTAATACTACGCTACTTTATATGTCATAAATTATTACTTCTGGACTAATTCAATATTAATAGCTAGTGTTAGTAATGTTAATATTCAATTAATGTTAGAAGTTAGAAAAAGCTTATGGAAGATTGGTAGACTGATCCTGAAACAGAGATTAATGCAATTATTAATGGTCAATAAATAATTTTTTGTAATATTTCGCTTCTTTAAAAGAATTTTCTGGCACTCTAGAGCAATTCTTGTATCCCTTCATCATCCACCCACGAGGGTCGTACGATCCCGGTTCGGAGATGTGAACATCGTGTGACCATTTGTAACTTGGAACGGAAGGAACGAGATTGGGCATCTTGTCGGGTGTTGAAGAGGTGAAGATTTCGGAGGTCATGTCATTAGTCATTACTCATTACCCGTATCATCGCAGACTCCTTAAACCGTATCTGTGGTTGCCACTAAGTGTGAATGTTGATATCTTTTTCTTGTGAATTTTGAAAATTATTTTATCAAAATATTGTAACATTTATTATTTGAAATATTTAAAAATGTTTAAATTATTGGAAAATGGATTCTATGGTTTAAATGGTTTTATAATTGCATTCTATATTTTATTTAAATGTATTTAACTTGTTTATGTGAAATTGCTCTATAGTTACTCTCAAAGAATACGAAAGTCCTCAAAGCTTCCGTTATATTTATATAATATAATACTAATACTGTATATTATACTAACATATAATGCTAATATTATACCATGCACCAATGGTACAATATTCTAGCACAAATATGCACAAATCCCCATACAATTCCTCTCCACTCAAATCCCGAAACAATTTCTCAACTAACCCTTCCCAGTCCCACTAGTCAAACTAGTCACACTTCAATAGACAAAACAGCATTTCGGATGCACCAAATAGCACCGACCTAAACCTAACCTCTTGCATTCAAGCTTAAACCACCTATTTGCTTCCTCATCCGAAACGGCAGAATAAAGAAAACAGCAAGAAGCAGATAATTTTAATAGACAACTCTAATTTAATTAATCTACATTTATAATCTGCAATTACATAGCAAGGTACTATCTCTTACCAGTACTTAGTACTACTTATTCGTTTTTACACTTTATCACAAATGCATAGAAGTATCCGGATACTTACATAAACACGCAACAATTCTGCATATTCAAGAATAATAGCGTAAATTTATTTTCGAACGCAATTTTATTAACCTGCTAACCGCAGAGCTCTTTTCCACTTTCCCCTTTTTCCATTTATTTCGTTCCTTTTTTGCATCGCAGTAAAGGTCTCCTAATGATAAACCTACACAAGATTTATATGTTAAATGATCGTTAAGTCATCAAACAATTTTCATTCCGACCATCGTAATGGCAAAAAAAAAGAACAACCTCATATTGCCTCTCTCTCTCTCTCTCTCTCTCTCTCTCTCTCTCTCCTCATCTTTATCCGAACCTATCGTATTTATGAGCCTCCAACACTCGCATTTCTTTTCCCTTTTTCTTCAGGACGGTGCAGAACGCTTGTATATAAATCAGCGCGCACCGACAGACTTTATAAATATTTGGAGGCCGGTAACTCCCTCGTGTTCCTCCGCGTCCGTGCGACGGCATCGTCGTGCGCCGGGGGTTGCAGAGAAACAGTGGAGTGTGGGGCAGCAGGAACAGCCGTTGAATATCCGAGGAACACTCTAACCCTCTCTGGCCCCGAGCTTAATTAAGCCGTCAGAACTAACGCGTAGCATCCGAACACGTGGCCATGTCAGATTTCGGTTGTAGCAGAGTCCGAGTTATACGGCGAGCCTGTTAAATCGAGAGGCATCTGTTTCCGGATTCGCAGCGCGTTCCCGCTGCGCTCGACTTCCTCTGTAATCGCTTAAATTTCCTCCTTTCCTTCCTCCTCTCCCCTTCGTCGTTTTCTTTCTCATCTCCTTTTTTCACCTCTCGTCTCCACGTTCTTTTCTTGCTTCGGTTGTATCTGGGTTACGAACACGGGACCACGTTCCGGCTTCCTGTTCGGAATTAATTAAGCCGTCAGCGACACAGCGCGTCAGCAGGCCCTTGTCCCGCGAGATTACAGGTGAACCCTTTGCTAATGTGTGTATTTATGTTTGTGTGTGAGTGTGTATGTGCGGAAAGAGAGAAAGGAGAGAGAAAAGGTTCGTTTCGTGCTTGAGGTCCGTATCGGAAAGCTTTGGAAATTCGTTGTTTGTGGGTGCAGAAAGGTGGTCCTGTTTTAGGTCTGCTAGGGTGAGGTAAATAAAGGTGTTGAAAAATGGGATTTACATTTTTTATCCCAGGTAATTTGAACATTTACCTTTCGAAACCAACTTCCAAGCTATCGCACACGATTAAATATTTATATTATCTACAGTCAAATAAGATAACCGAACAAGTTGAGTGAAGTTTTCGTATGTGATATTTCATTTCTGAAAAGAATGATTTTTAAAATCTACCGGATACGCGTGTATTGATTTTAGATATCGAGTCGACAGACGTTCTGTCTATTATATTCTGTCGGGGCTATTATCTCGTTCACTGTCAATCTATAATCTTTCCTGTCTATAATTTCTTCCATTTCGTGTCTGATTAAAATGATTTTATAAAGGAGAATGAAATTATTCAATTCTAATAATAATTCTATTATTATCATTTATTTTTATCACGCAATCTCAAACGTGACCATCTACACTTAAATAAATTTGATTTTACTGACTAAAGCTATAAATACACAAAAAAAGAAATTCCATCAACTTTCTGAACAAGTTTCATACCGTAGTAGAATCGATAATTCAATCATTGTTAAGGTATGTAACAGATGCGTTGTTTACAAAAAAGAGCATTCGCTTATATGGACGTGTGCGTATTTGACGACGCGATTCCAGGACAACGGTTTTGTTATTAGAAAAAGAAGAAATTGATGTTCTGATTGATGTAAGCTGAAACGACAAAGCTGTCGCGCGACAAATTGTCACTAGCGCGTGCATAGTCCCAGATAGCGAAGTAGACAGAAGAGTAATATATTTGTGGAGCAGGTAAGTCGGTCGATTGGGACATCTTGAAGGTAATTTATGCATGGCCAGGCGTAAAGCAGCTCTTACGTTTTATAAAATCGCCGCAGCCTCCGTGCATAAAACTCCGTCCGGCTGAAAAAAGTTTATCTATTACATGGTCGGCTCGGCAGAAATTTTAATCAAACTTTCAAATGAGATTTCGCGAAAACTCGTCGCATAAGCTATCGAAAACGTGTCACTGCCTGCGTGACACGACACTCTTCGGCTCGTCTTATTTTCCCTGTCTTATGTAGAACCGTGTCGTTGCCGTAAAATTACCTCACGGGTCATCTTGTCACGATCTTCCACTTCGTACAACAATCTGTTCTTTGTTCAACGTATTCATTGGGTCTCGTGGGAAGTTTTGGCATTTTTTGGTAATTTCTGACGATGTAATATATCATTTAGTCATCTTTCACTACAGTCATGTAAAAATACGTCTTTTCTGCGGAACAGTAAATTATGTAAAGGTATATCCATTTTTCACATCCATAGAATTCTTATATTTTGATCTACAATTACTTTATATAAATTCTATTTCGTATAGTGTTTTTAGCAATAAAATCATTTAGCCTTGATAACTTAGTAGCATTTAGTCCACAATCCATCAGCTTTTACAATTGCTTTAATTACATTTGGCATAAGTAAATAGTACAGATTAACTTCAATTATATAAAACATTTTCTTATGTTTACATTTTGTGTATCTTGATATTAATGACAATGAAAAATGATTTATCATCCGTGGTTATTGTTTCAATTATACTCTACATTGTAAATATACAAATGGTTGAAGTTACGCCGAAACACGTGAATTATATACGAAATTGTACAAATTCGTAAAAAGTCAGAGTGACTAGAAAATTAGTGTTCTATTTTCTCCCATAAATTTACTTGTCATAAATTTTGAGAAAAATTTTCAAAAATAATGTTCCTACTATCATCGCTTTTATCTACTTTTCAATTTATAACCTTGATCGGTATGCTTTCCGAATGGCTCACAAAACATTAAAAAAGAAATGCTTTTAAATAATGACAAAACTTTTCACGTAACTTGAATTTCCATACCTGACGCTTTAACGAAAACTTGTGCAAAAGATTCACATTTCTCATCCTAATTTTCTCTGTTCTTTTATTTAATTTATTATTTAAAATAAGCAACCACGTGTATCTTGGTTTGGAACAGAATGTTTAAAAAGGGAAATTCTAAGGGAAGCAGATCGCAAAATAAGCTGTCTATTGGGACTAAGTAGTTCCAGAATTTCGTAGTAAATCAAACTCAAAATTATCGTTTCCTCATGGGGAATGCTAATATTCAAACTACCCAGAAACCCTGTTAATCCAAATTTTCGTGTAACTGGAACTCCTGCATCCCAATTAATCCTTTGTAACAAATTATAGCATTTTATTCTCTCTATCGTGGAAAAAAACAGATCAAAGTGAAACGGTTTTCACCATATGTAACCTTCATTTCATCGCAGAAACGTGTTAATGCAAGTACATCATTGAGAGCAAATGTATGTCAAATAGGAAAGGGAAATAAATTCCTGAGCAAGCCAGAGTATTCTCAATTTCTATGTGAAGTAATACGTCGATATTTTCACTTCACGTAACTGGAAGTTTCTTGAATCATACATGTATCAAGAATTTATTATAACAAGAGTCACATAGAGTAAGTTAATTCCATCCAGGAAGTACATCATTGCTATTTTGTACAGGAATAAAATAATAATTTTCAATAGCTTTTTCTATTTAAATTTGTTTCTTGAAGCAAAATTATGTTTCTACAAAAAGTACGCATTTGTATATAGATGATAAACGAATTATCTTGTCCTTTAATATACCTCTCACAATAATATATTCTTTTAGCCCCTTAATGAAAATGTGATCAATTAGCAAACCTAAATAAGCAAGCGTCTACTGTATATGAGGAACAGTTTAAAACGAGCAAGATAAAAATACGAAGAACAATTCAAAACAATGGAAAAGTTTGATTTTTGGAGATTTATTATGCGAAGGTTATTATCTTAACAAAGGGAACATACATACGATACAAGATATAATGCTAATATTTATAACATTCAAACCTACCTTACAATACGCGAAGAATGATTGAAAATAAAGAAGAGATCTTAAAGACACGGTTACAAAAAGAAGCTCGAAGAACCCTAAATCATTCAAAACTTCCTAAATTCACCATGCAATACAACAATACTGTACAATCTGTACTCATCATTCTCAAATGCAAGACATAACTTTTCATCCCATTCGCCACTTCGTCGCCCTCTCATCGAGCACAATTCGAGCCACAGAAATTCGTGTACCTCTCAAACTGGCTCAAACACCGATAAACTCATCGATCAGTTAGACCAATTCCGTCATACCGTGAGACGAATTTCGACGAGCCAAAAACGGTTGGGTCTTTGAATCGATTTTCCTTTCGCAAGTTTTCCCATTCACGAGTGGAACCATGCCCCCGAGGGATGTAATTGATAAGGGGAGGAAGAAAAAAAGGGAGTTGCGTGTCCCCGTGACGAAAACGCGTCGAAATGACATCGATTGGCCACACGAGGCCGAGCACCTTCCACTGGGAACCTAACGACTTGCGTATTATTTATTTAACAGTCGACAACAAACGATCTGTAATTTTTGTTTCGCCCGTGAAAGAGAACGAAGACGAGCGGAACAGCCAGCACTGAAACGACTCCCTCCAACGAGGGGTGACGTATGTTGAAATTTTTATCGCGCCTGCCTGCCTCGTCTCGCGAGCCACGTCGCCGGCTTCCTTCAAACCTTTATCGTTTCTCATCGAAGGGAAAAAGGTTTCGATCCTATTTGACGATGAAAGATACTCTGGAAACGTAGTTAAAATTAGTTTGGATCTATTCTGTTCGATAATGTTGGCTACTTTGATGTCCCACTTTGACGAGAATTTTTAAGTTTGTGATGGATTCATTATGTGTAAAAGGGGATGACATGTACAATTTGTTTCTATAAATTGAGATAGGAGTTTTATTTTCTTATCTAAGTTTAATTAATTTTATTAGTTTACTTCGATTTTATTTTCATGTCGTGTATTGTACAATGTTTTATTATCCATAGCATAGAATATAGTACGCTTATTGTTAATATATACATAAATAAATGTTTTAATTACAAAATAAAGTTAATACTTATCAGTCAGTATTATAGAGAAGAAGAAGAAAATTATATTCTGTTTTGAAACTATTTTACTGCAGACCTATTTCATTAAAGCTTTAAATTGAACAACGGTAGAGAAAAGAATAAAATATGCGAAAAGACGATGCTTTAAAGACAAACCGAAAACGAAGGTTAGAAAAGTATCCTCTGAAATCACTTAGCTCCTCAAGACCACTTCCATTCCAAAGAAGTCATTCAACAAAACCCTTTTCTTCACCATCTCGCCGTAGCCAGATTTCCAACTCCGGCTTCCAAGCAAATTACAAAGTACAACAATCGCAGGAAAGGACAAAAACTAAAGACAAAGTAACACAGTACAACTTGCTACTAAACGATACAGTGTACAGTAGAAAATTCACCTTTGGACCAACCGGAGCGGGCAATTGAATTTGAACAAAGAATACCTTTGTTCATCTTTCGTGCAATATTAACAAACCTTAATTTCGCTTCCAAGCTAGAACAAGAAATTTCAACGAACGCTACAAAGGCGTTGTATATATTCAAGCGGTCGGCCCACCACTCGCTAACTTAGTCGGTTTTTCGTTACTGGCACCAGCGGGAGTAAAAAGTTATCCACTGGTCCATCCAGAGCTACGTCCGCGAAAGTTCCTCTGGAATCGTCCGATTACCGCAAAATGTATTAGGGTAATTAAGATGTCTGAGGCTTGTCAGAACCGAAGGGGTATACGTGGAAGAGCGTCAGCTGGGGAACGAAACCGCGGTTGCGGTGTAATTGACTCAAAAGGAAAACATTAGCCCGCCACTTTGTCGCGGCCGATGCGATTAAGCGCACGCTCACTCTCTCGCGCTCTTGGTACTCGACGTGACGTCTCTCGCGTATTAATGTAATTGATTATATAGCGACTGCAAAGTGAAGCATCTAGCTCCCGGCCCTTTGCCAGCTCGAATTTCTCGCGAAATTGATATCGAAGGTTAAGAAACGCGAATAAATTCAGATTTAACGTCGATCTAGGCCGCTGGGCTAATTTCGCAACTCGTTTTGGAAAGATTAAATTCGATGGATTTCGAGCAGATTTGGACAGTTTATTTCAATAATTCTTGTAATGTGATTCGATCGAATTTGATCACAATTATCATTAATGGAGTGGGTTATATCAATAACATGTGTAATATAGCTTTTAGTGACGAAACAATGTTTGTTATAAACAATTTTTCATTTAAGCGCCATCGTAGGATTAGTATTCCTACGTATGGACATTACAAGGAAAGAACACGATAATCGACATTTTATATTTTGTTTCAAGATAAAAAATAAAAACAAAAAAAAAAAGAAATACTCAGACATTAATATCTAAGTCGTTAATATCAAACGTTACATATAGTTATTTAACGAGTGAGACCTTGTAAAAAATTATCTTGAGAAATTACTCTAAATCGAAAATATATTCATTTTCTGCGATCAGAATACTTTCGTGAGTCACTAGATATCAAAGTCAATGAAATCGGTGAGGTGTGTCCTTTTCCATATACAACGTAATTGTCGACCTAAGTTCTACGTTTAATATATATAGGAAATAATAATATATAGGATAATACGTAAAATAGTAAGAAGATCGGTTCCTAACAGCAGAACAAATACACCTGTTCGTGGGCCGTCTAATCGGAAGAGACACTCGACCGTGTCTGAAAGCGTTGTATCCGCGATTAGCGAAGCAGGCTCGTTAACGACCGGCCTAACAACCGTTCTCTGGCGAATCAATTAACAGGAGGACGTCGAATTGGCAACGCGCCTGGCAATTATCGCGTCCCGACGTCCATTGTGCGTGTCTCGGCCGCGAACCACCGCGACAGAACGAAATTTTGCTTCGCGAGTATCGAAGTTTGCGGCTTGACCGGTTCCACTGGCTCTACGGTTAATTTATCGGTAGCTACGTAAAAAGGAACGACAACGACTGTCGCTATCTCGATATGCAAACAAACCTTTACCTAAAAATCTAATGAACCACGCTTTGAAAGGCTTGATTAAAGGATCCTCGCGGATTCCAGCTACTAAATGGGAGATGTGCAGATGCTTTGGTCCTTCTCGCTACATTTCGTGCCTGTTGCAATGAGATTCGTGCAACTAAGCTCCTAAATACTCTGCACCTGCTGTAATTTATCGTTATGTTTATCTTTGAAAGAGTAATTCTGGTCTTGATATATATCTAGTTTATTTTCGAAAAAGTGAATAGAGCGTGAGAGAATTCTTTTAACAGAAATGTGAAATATGAGTATACCCTAATTTACTGTTATTGTTTTTATCTTTCAGCAAAATTGTTAATTCCCCAAGCACTTGATATTTATTTCATTTCTAAATACGTGAGTGAAATGTGAGAAAATTCCTTTGTTTAATAGATTCATCAATTCCCATCAAGTTTTGAAGAGAGTGAATTTTAAGTGAGCTTTTGTAGTGTGATAACATTTAATACACGAAAGCCGTGGTTATAGATGTTTAGCTGTGGTTATGTTATAATAATATGTGATTAGAGCTGCAAACGATTAATAACGCATTGACTGATGAATGAATTTTGTATGCTTTATCTACCTGTCGCTTATTTCAATACAGCATTTACGCATTATCGAATTATTCCAACCTTGGTATAACTTTCCTCTAGTTGTACCTCGTATATTAAACCACTTGCAAAATTTATGATCAGTTCGAGATATCAACGTCGATCTCTATTGTTTCAATATAAGTAATAACCTGTATGATATCACATCATTCAGATCACATCTCTGGCGAAAAATTTGCGATCACAATTTACTTCATAAAAATCTGAAATTTTCAAAGTCAGTTTGTGATTCTGTTATCATATTTCTACAACAAGCTTTTGTCTTTTGATAGAAATTTTTATTAAAGTCGGAACCATTTTTATGAATAAATTGGATTTTTATATATTCGTGGAAGTTCTATTTCTTTACTTATCTCCATAAATGTATCTTCATAAATATTCAAAGTCAAGTTATTAGTATCGCTAACATTAATTTTGAATTAATAACAGAACCAATGCAACAAAGATAGTACCAATATATTTTCGAATTACTTAAACTCTCGTTTTCCACGAAAACAACGCCTTTCGTACAACCTAAATCCACCAATCCGCCGTTTCATTTACTTCAAGCAGACACAGCTCGAAATTCGTGTTTCAGCTCATTGCAACGTGAATTGTTTCGCAATCGTCACTGGGAGATCGCGTCCCACGGAGACGAAGTTTAAACGCATTTAACGTTGGATTATACACCAGGATGGCGAGTAAATGAAAAAGTTAACGCGATAATTGGAACTCGGCCGTGGTTGTAACCAGGCGGCGCTTCAGAATTGCATCCTGGTCCAGATCGAATTAAACAAACGTTCGCGGAATCGCGCGAATTCACCCGAGGAAACTTTTGTTTTTCCAACGATGGTTGGTTGCATGGCTCGAGCGGCGCGTCGACTATTTTAACGAGAACCCGCCTTATAAATCTCGTCGGCGCGAACTTCTCGTTAGCTGGAACAAATTGCGGGCTAACTAACGGGACTCGCGATTCCGCGGCTATTTCCTTCGTGAATTTCATGAAAGGGGGCGATGAGAATCGAAGTAATTTGAATTCTTTTCATTCCGCAACCTCTTCATGATCTTACCCTTTCTTTCTACTTCTTGACGTGAGTGAAGTTGAAATTTGGAAGGAAGAGGTCTTCATTTAAAATTAACCTTTTCTTACTTTACAAGCCTTAGTTCACAAACTCTATGTCGCTGACATAGTCCACGCTTATAGTACGAGTATTTCAAATGAAATTTTTCGCTCTCAGAAAAAAGCAGCGTTTTAATTTAGAATCCTATAATCTCTGTGAATTCGTGAATTTTTTGTGAATTTTGTTTATTATATTTATTATATTTTATATAATCTAATATTATTAATAATCTATGTCTATTACATCTTATATAATTTAATCTTGTTTATTATATGTATTGTACACTGTACAGAATATTCTTTTAGAAAGATAATTTTTTGAAGAATGCTTCGAAAAATACTGTAGCCAGCTTGGATATTTCTCATCTCAGACAAGTATAGATTTATTCGATAGAAACAGAGCTTTCGTTATATATTTTGCATATTTTATCTCTCATCCATTTTCATTTTATAGAAACCAAACCAATCGAGAAGAATAGTTCGATAAAAGAAAATGTTAAACTGTAAAAAAGTTACGTTAAAGTGAGAATGATATATCAGGAGGATTGAATTTCATAGAGTGGTCTTTTTTCGTAAAAACTATATATTTTATATAAATGGCATATAAAGGTTCAATTAATTTATATCACGATTGATTATTCCTACTGATTTCTACAAACGATTTTGCCGGTGTTTTTCAGTGCCCTACATTTCGCGTTTGATTGAAAGCTCGTGATACAATGGACACGAAATTTAATGCTACTAGATGGTCCCCACTGAAATTTCAGCTGTGATTGCCAATGCCGTGTGTTAAGTTTAATTACATATGGCGTGACGAATGTGTGCGTTCCAGTACAATTTTGTCGTGACAAATTTAAGGAAAATTCGAATTAATTCTACATTGCACGTGTTATGTAAACTCTAATGAGTTCTGTATAATTTATCTGAAACTATTTAGTATTCACAGTATTATTTTTTACCGTACATTACGTTTCCACAACATAGCTTTCTCTCTTAAGCCGATTACGGAATTCAACCTAGTAAAAGCAGGATTGAATTAACGCATTTAAGATTTAACAAAATATTCTAGAGAAAAATCGTCTACCATTTACATACACTATTTTATATTTTTAATGAACTTCCATTTTTATATCTGTTCTTGTCATCATTTTTTATCATGTTAAACGACATTAACGGAAATGTTGCTCTCATATTATCCTGCCCGTGCATAACACAGAAAAATTTTCACCCATCTCCTATTATTACGCTATACCTTTTCTGTACTAGTATATTCTACGTAAATTCTAACGAAAGAATTTTTCTAGCAACCTAATGAATATATTTTATGCTATGTATGTACTATGTACTATCTAGGTATATTCTACCTCTTTAACCAGATTTCAGTTGACAAATTTTGAGCAACATTATCAAACAAGTTACCTCCAAACAACTCCGATATACAGCCAAGTATTCTAAAAAATCTTTTTTAGAATATTGATTAATTAGCCGCGTTAAAAATTTTAGTGAAGCTATATATAGGTAATTACTTATAATCTCAATTTTCTACCGTCTTATCATAATATCAAATAACACCAATACAAATCCAGATATTCCAGAATTCTCCTTTTCATACTATACATATTAAATCATTCGTAACTGCTTTCCTATCATTCAATCATTATACCACGCAATAATTATAAACTAAACAAAACCAAATATTCCGAAGCTTATCCCTACCATATGTACGAGAACTCTAAATAATCACTCATGACTTTACTTTTCTACAGTCTCGTCATCATCCAAAGCATCAGCTCGGCAAGCATTCGATTTCCGTTTTATCAAACCTCTATAATTACGTTTTCACCTCCTTAACAATCTCCCGTAATCACCTGCGTAATCACATTCTCCTATTGCAGCTACGATATCGCCATAAGCAAGAGGCAGTAGCCGAGCGCTGGAACGCGGGACACGCGCGATTAATCGACGCTTGTCCACCGAGCGTAACCTTGACTGCCGGTAACCATAAATAATCGGTCAGCGTGTCGCTTGATAAACCAATTCGCCGCGATAACTCCGACAGGGAGTTAGGGTGTCGTGTTCGACGCGTTTGGATCTCAGCTTTCGCTAGCAGTTTAACGAGCATGGGAGACGATCCAGACAAATTTTGCGCGCCCGAGCGGCCACGACGCTGCGTTGCAAAGGGGGTGTTGCGGAGAAAATTGCGACGATACGTTTGACCAGGCGCTAGGCGGTCTGACACGGACCGGCGAACTGACACCGGCCAATTAATAATAACGAGAGGACGTTTCGGGATTACGAGGAAATTATCGCTTTTAACCGTGCCGTGCACGGCCGAACATATCATCGGCTGGGGCCATTAATCCATACCCTTTCCTCTGGTCCATTGCAATTTCGTACGGTGGATGGCCGCGCGACACATAGCCCTCCGCACCTCTCCGCTTGATTTAATTAGACAAATCGGTCCGTCTCTGCCGGAGTCGGCCGCGTTTTCCACGCTCTGTCTGCGGCCGAGAGTTGGCAACTGTTTCTCGATGAAGTTTTGTGGATCGTGAGTGATGAAGTGCGATGAGAGTTGGTTATTAAAAGGACTTTGCGACAGAGTGAATTTTGGTGAAATGTTGAGGTAATTTGGAAGGAGGAGGCTACAGTGATTGGATTGGCAGCATGGAATTGAAATAATTGAAGTTCCTTGCGTTTTTTACGTTTTAAATAAAGTTATATTATATAGGCTGTTTCAAGAAATAATTATTTCGAGCTGTACGAAGGAAAACAATGCGAAACTTCGGTTTTATGCAGCCTCTTTAATTCGGACAGAACATTTCAAATAAGGGGGACGGTATGATAAAACTTAGCACAAAGAAAAAGGTAAACCCGTATGTACTCCCGTAACAAACTTCAAATAACCTGTTAAAATCTCAAATAATGATCCGCTCATGTCAAATAACTAACAGTAAACTAATAATCCTGCACATAACGGAACAACATTCTGCCTGTCAAAGCGTTTCTCCTGCAGCTCAAACAAACCTCCCGGAACGAGAAAATAACCCAAGAGAAATCTTTTCTCGCAACATTTCCCGGTAAATAAAACCTTGGAAAATAGGGATAATTCAAGGAAAAGAGGGTGCAGGGTCGCCGACGATTTTCTGGAGGCCCAAAACCAGCCAATAGCCGCGGTTGGTCCTGGACATTTTACGAGGCCGGGGTTGGGTCGCGATTTCGTCGCGGCGCATCCATTTCGGCTCGCGCTTTTATTTGCGAACGCGGCAGAAACAAACGAACGAGCTCTGGGGCTAGGTGAATAATTAGTGCGCTGAAAATGAAAGTCGTCCGGCGATATTTGCTGCCGGCCTGATCACCAAACCCCATCCCCATTCACCTCCTCTCTGTCTCTCTGTTTCTCTCACTTCAATCCTGTACGTGCTCGCGAGCTCACAATTTCGGCTTTATCGCAATTTCATTGGCCCCTTTTCATTGGTGGAGCGTGAATAATCTGGTTAAACGACGAGCGTAGCCAGGCGATCGATCGATCCGGAGATTCAACATTCGATACTCGAACAACCATCCCCACAGGTTCGTCCTCTCTTTCTCCGTTTTCGGACTCGTGTTCATTATACCAACGAGATTCCGTTGGGTTGCGTATTAGGTGGCGTCCGGATCGTTCGATTTTGTAATCGCATGAACCGCGATCCGCTGGCAAGCCGGCTTCCTAATCAAGTGAAACGATAATGAAACTATCTCGATAACGCTCAGCGAGCTAGTATACCCCGTCGATTTGCACGGAAAAAATATTTTACGTGGATGCTATTCGGTGGATATTGGGATCTTGTTGAAAGCTTCAAACGCCGTCATTTTTAACGGATCGTCGCATTGATTATGATTTAATTTTTTCGCGATACCTTTCTCGATCAACATTTTGATATTATTTATTGAAATGATGTAAACACAGTTTTCACTAATATCGATGAAATACAGTAGCTACAATTTAAGACGAGGCCATATATTGCTTACTTTTAACAAAGTGTACTTTTACCAGCTTCTACATTTCATTTTTCCAGTCATAGAAAAGTATAAATGATATGAAATTATGTATTTTGTATGATTAATCATAGTGCAATGTACAAATGGAACTAAAAGTTGTTCTGTATTGCAGAACATGTACTTTATCATATTATTAATCGATATCATTCTTCGTATCAAAGTGGTTAATAATCGATGGTTATCTATATAATTATTTATACATCATTCGCAAGACCAGTTATGAGCAAAAGATTACAATGGAAGAATGGCAATCAGGTACACACCAGTGAGGAGATAAGAAGTTTGTTTTCCGACCTAGATCACAACCGGGTCTTTAATCATGTTATCCCGTCTTCGGAAGAGAAGAAGCATCCGTGATGGATAGTTTCTCGCGTTTCTTGCGCTTCTCTCGGCTATCGATAAAATCTCCTAATGATTCCCCAGTTCATGGAATATGAAACAATAAAGGAATATTTCATCAGAAAAATGCTTGAACTACTGAACATTACCACGAAAAAATCTCGGACAATCCGATCACGTAATTTAAATAAAATGCACAAAAATATTCCAAGAATTAAAAAATATTCCATTCATCAGAGATAAAATAACAGTTTTTATAAATAAAATGTTCTTTAGAAATCTTTCTACCAAAAATAAGCTGTTTTCTCGAAAATTTCTCTCGTAAAACGTCCTCCTTTTTGTGGAACATTTTATCATTAAAAAAATCCTCCGTTTTGTTTCAGAATTTTCATATAAAAAAATTCTCTCTTCTCTCGCTTCGTAGTTTATGATTCGCGCACGTGGATAATGGAAAATGTTGCGCTGTCGGATGATAAAGTATTACGCGGGTAACACCCGCGGAATTCTTTTCACAGGTCTCGAAACAATACGAACAATAATCGATACAACGAACACGTTCTAAACAGCCGCTTTCACGTGCCGAGAGTTTGCTTCGTGAACAAAGGAGACACGTTTCCCTTTCACTGTCACGACTGCTTAATTCATCTCTGCCGGTAACATTTACCGATCTCTAATTGAAATCGGCAGTTTTCGAGCGTTTATGCGCACAGTCTACAATAGCGGTTTCGTAATCTCGCACCAAGGAAAAACATGGCGAATGTGGTACAGCCACTTGTGCCACGGGTCATAAGGTTCCAGACCATCTCGTTCATTGTTATGCATCATCGATCATAAGTTTCAGGCTTAGTGGTTAATAACTTGTATACACGAGCTATTCTCTTAGACAGCTTCGAAATTACTTGGTTTCTTTTGTAACAAAGGCGTTTCCGTGTAATTTTTCATATAGTTACAATGGCGAACAAAAGAAAGCTTAACCATTGCACGGCTATGATTGCGTCATTTTAAAATCTCGAAATACGGAGCGACCAATTTTAAAAATATTTATGTAATATACTTTAATGTGTTTCGAAGAGACAGAGTATATTAAGTAATTTAATGTGAGAATAAAGTTTAATTTTTCAAGCTTTATTAAGCGATACAGTTTCAAGTTTCAATAGCTTCGTAGCATCTCAGATATATTATACAGGATAACTTTTATAACCTCTTTGAAGTTTTATAGTTCCATAATACCTCATTATACAACACAACCTCTATTTTACAATTTGTGCAATTTTCTATTTTCGTCGCAGTTTGTAGTTCGTATAAAATTGGAGTAAAAGTAGATATAAAAAGGATCATACATAAATGTATTTGTTAAATGAAATTCATAATAATAGTTCCTATCTTCCTATCTGCGATAGCGAAACTATTTTACTTTTCATTATTATGAATATGATGAAAAAGTATTTACAGAATATTTAATATAAAACTTGAGCTTGCCTTTGTCCGCCATTGTATTTATCGTGTCAATCATAATTTCTCAATTTGTACATGCATAATTGTCAATATAAATGATATAATAATAACAATAAATGTATTTTCAATTCATTTATCGGCGAGGAAGAGTTAAATCGTTAAATTATTTACCAGCAGTGCTAATAAGCTTTGGACATAATAACTCATTTACCCAGAATTTCCTCGTTTATTAAATAGAATGTTTCATTTATGCTAAAAATTCATTACATCTGGCGTATTTGTGTTTCCAGGAATTAAAACGGATTTAATTAAAAACGTTTCGTCTTTGTTAATTTTTAATTGCAACTGAAGGAGCTTCTGATAAGGTAACGACCCAGTTACCAGGTAAATATTAAACTGCAAGGACAAAAATTACATAAACATCTCTGAATTTAAAAAGATTATTTTATTAAAAATTCTATAATTAACTGCTAATTTGTATCCTATTCTTCATGAATTATGTCCTTCGATAGAAATTGATTGCCACAGACACGCTACTAAGCACATCCATTTATCAAACAAAATATACTTAAGAAACGAAATTTACAATTTTGAAAATTTAGAGAATTTGAATGTTTGAATGTTTTAATATTTGGAGATTTTAAGATTTCAACACGAAATATTTAACATCAATATTTTAAGAGCTAAAGTCACAGTATTAAAAACCAGAAAACAATAATGAAAATCCGTAAAGACAAAAAGTTGTGATTAAAATGTTGTTTTGATGCAACGTTATGCAATGCAACGTCGGACCTCAGTGGGTTAAAAAGCTTCTCTAGAAAGACGAAGAAATATAAATCTGAGAAAAGAAGACCTACAGACTTTTGGAACGGATGTATTAGAAACACGTATAGCTATTGTTTCTCAAGTAGAACGACCGACTCGATTTCTCGAGATCGATAGGAAATTGCGGAAAGGAAGCGAGTCGAGACGAGAACAATGCAAGAATTAACAACGAGAAACCTGGAGCGGATTTCAACGTGGTGAATCATGTTTTTTTGTTGGTCAAGCTTGTTTTTCGAGACCGCGTTCGTTTATGTTGCGGTTACGTCGACCACGAATGCTTTCCAAACCCGATGCCACACCAGGCTAAATAGGGTTTTCGAGGCGATGCTACGAGGGTCTTGTCTTTATCCAGTCAGTTTTACCTGTCACCGTGTATTGCAAGGGTATCTTGTACTTTGCTCGATTACTCGATAGATGGAACGTTTACATGAAACGTGACTAACGTCTCGTCGATGACTTTGGGTTGTTCGATCACGCGAGCCATGACTTCTCTCAGAAGTATGATTTTCTATAGAGCTATCTGGTGAAACTATCCTACCATTGCTAAGGTTTCTCGAATCACGGACGTTGAAGTCTAATACCGTAGACTCTTGATCATCACAATGGTCATTGATTAACGGAATAATAGCTTGCCTGAAGATCGATCAATGGAAAATTTAAGGATGACATCTTATAAGGAAAACCGGAAAATAAGAATAATGTTATTATTATGATGTGATTAATTTACGTGACCGAGGTTATATCATATTCTAAATGCTGAATAGAATATTTCTATGGAATGATAGAGTAGCGAGATAATAAAGAATTCCACAGTTAAGGTTTCTAATTTTGTTACAATCTAATACTTTTAGGTATAAAGACATTTCGATATTTCTACGAATAAAATAAATCTCTGCGAAGATCCCAGTTCTCTACTTACGTCCATAAAACTATAAATTTGCATAAATATTCACGATCCATTTATACCGTTTTCCAAGAGCTGTAAATCCAATTGTACCCTAATTTACCCGGAGCTTACCACACACGCAGAGACACCGCAGTATCAAAGTCTCCATTATCGTCCAATAAGTGCTTATCTCCAACTTACCTGAAACAAACAAAAGAAAACGACGAATTAGAATCAATCAGAAAAAACTGAACAAAGTGGTCGCGAAGCCTATCCCATTCAGCATAGTCAAGAACTCATTCGTCATCGTGAAGACGAGGCTTCATAGCCCGCGGTGCCAAAACAGCCTCGGTCTCGGTTCCTCGCAGAAAAACAAGCCTCATTTGCGCTCGGGCCAGCGCGGAGCCACGCGGGCTTAATTAAGCGAATCGAGCCGATGAAGACACGCTCGTATATCCGTTATCTTTTCGAGTCCCTCCACCCACGAGCAGTGGGCTACAACTCGTCTATTGTTCCTACGGGGCTAAACACGTCATTATCATTATTCATAAACGACGGGCGGCCAACGGTTGAGCCGTTCGCGGATTGCGCCACGAAATCCTGACGATCGTGAGGCTTCGCGGTTTGGATAAAACGGAACAGTGAATAGACGAAACTATGGTTGCGTGTTCGTGAAGTATCGAGGCAGCAGCGCGTTGAAAGGCTTGAAATATCTCGTCTGTTGTATTCTGTGTTTTATGGCGGATTCGGTTTGTAGTACAGTAGCTACAGCTTTGCGTTTATTGTAACATTTATATCGTAATTAATTTAAGTGCAAGTGCATTAAGTTTCATATCATCTGGTAGTACTTTCGTACGATTACAAAAATTTAATACTAGGAAAATTCATGGGAAATAAGGCTATGAACGATTTTCGCAGCCTCTCTATAGAAGAGAAGAATCTTTCAGAAGTTGTTGTTGAAGTTAGGATGAGTGTGGGTGGAATGTATTTCCATTGATTTGTGTTCTAGATTTATCGATAGAAAAAAAAGAAATCTTATTATCCAATTTTTAAACCTCCACGATTTATACTTGCGATCAGTTATATTAAACGGTTCCATCAAAAGAGAGATCAAATAAAACTTTAACTTCATCGGATATCTATACTCATTAGTCATTATTGGAAAACGTTCCGACGATTTTTTTATTCCAGTCCTTCGAACTTTTCAAAATTCCTAACTACATTATTCCAAACATTTAGAGAATCCATCTTAAAATATTTCAATTAAAGAGTAACATCAAAAGGACTTAAACTCAATCAGATAATCAGCCGATGTTAAAAGAACCTCGATGAAAAATTATTTTTATTTCGATTCTTCCAATTTTCAAAAACTAAAAATTCTGCTATAAGGCGTTTTAATCAAGGAAACAGTAGAATGCATCGTGGAGCATCGATTCGCAATCGTCAAATTCTCTCGTTCGTGTAGAATCTGCCTGGCTCGCCGGGCCCATACAATTAAAATTCATTTATCGACCGGCCATTACATCCGCGCGTTCGCGATTCTTTATTTTTATTCGCGTCTGAAGGGGCTCGTTACACCGACCTAACCAGTGGCAATTAATCACGAACGTTTTAACGATCCGCGAGTATCGAACGAACCCGTCGGACTCACCGCTGGATTCTCCTGTTTTAATAATCGTCACCGAATTTTGTCCATCTATTTTTCTGTTTTTTATCCGTTTCTCTTTCATCGTGGCAAGTTACGAATAGAATTCTGGCGGAACGAGTTATAGACACGCGTTGATAATTGTCCGTCGAAACGCGTTTCGTAGATAATCGAATTGATGTCTTTCATATCGCAAACTTGTTTCATAGATCGTTTCGAATGCAAGGGAACGCGGAGCTGAGACGATGCTGTCGCTCTGTCACGTCATGGGGATTATCCGCGTTACTTCGAATCTGAAACGAATAAACTCGATCAATTTTGCTCTGTGATTGAAACAAGAATTAATTCCTTAAAGTGGAGATATTTACTTTGGTTCTGATGCAACTTGTGAATTTTGGTATATAATTTAATAGCCTGCGTTTGTGAATTATATGGACTATTAAATTGGTCCAGGATATATATTATTATATTCCATTCGCTTTTTCAATAAGTTTCCATACGATAGAAAACTTTCCGTTTGGAAAATACATTTTATTTTATTTCTTGCGAACCTTCGCTTTCCGAATATATTTTAGCATAATTTAGATGGTAATAAACTTTAGTGGAAACTATGGAGTGTTAAATTATGCCAAATAAATTTCAAGAAGTTACACAATTATATCGTATTAAATTTATATAATTGTGATTATAATTTATATAAATGTGATGTATATATAGTAGAAGAATTCGAAGCGTTAGCGAAAAGATACAACAGAATCGTGGAAAACTCGCGAAGAGAAACCCATTCGCCTGTGCCAGCAGCGACATTAATTATCTAATTATATCTCGGAAGGGAACACGTTTCGCGAGCGTTGTTGTGCGGGTGTTACGGCCTCCTGTTGTTTTGACGGGCCATATATTTTTCGACTCTTTCGGGAACGTGGCCAAGTGTTTAGAACTTCTAAGTATAGCCGTCTACCTCCGCGTTTCTGTATATTCCGCAGCCGTTGCGAAGATGAAGTATCCCAGAGAAGAGTGTCGCCCGTTTCGGGAGATAAGTTAACCGCGCCGATGCCAAACGTTGACGGTGCATGCAAATGAGATCGTGCCATGCTACAGAGGCTCCTCTGTTTGTAAATGCTTTGCACTTTTCTCATCGTACTTTCACTATTCTAATTTTTAGAATCTTATTTTTCTTCGTAGAGGTATATAGACTTTTTCGAAAGTATAATATTTCTACAAAGTTTCTATGAAATATATACTTTAACAAAAATAATGTAAAGATTAAGGATTTAAATGTGTATAAAATATTTCTTCAAAATCTTTTTTATTTCTTGGAAACTTTTTTGCAGAAAAAAAGAGTTTCATTTCTTAAAAGAATCAAATTTCTACAAAATATTTCCTGAAAAGTTCTTTGATGCTTTTAAACAATAAAGTTTCTTCTAAATTCTCTGTTGAATTTGTTTAGATATTTAGAAACAATTCAGTTCACACGTTTCATATTTTCTCAAAAATTTGTTTACGATACTTCAGTCAAAGATGTTGATTTTTAAGAATATTTACAATGTATTACATTGCATAATAATATAAAATACCCGATAAGCTTAAAACTGAAAAGTCGCTGTTAATACAGCTTACTGTAGACTATTCAAAGCAATAACTTTCGTCAATTAATTTACGAGAATAACGGAAAAATGCGATGTTGGGAAAGGTCTGTGTACTCTCGCGTTCCACCTTTGACCTGTTCACCAGGATGAACTGGATTAAAGAAGCGTAAGATTGATATTAGCTGCAGAGAACGCAAAGTATGAGCGGTACAATGAACGACGTAATGTAGTGGCATGTGCAAATCTTCAGGTTTATTTGATTACAAAGTTTGCGCTCGCAGAGATGAATGGTTTGACTGTGGAAGCTTCACTGTTGACTGTCTCACTTGTAAATTACGACTCTGTTTGCTTCCTTTTGCGCTACTTGCACCCTGGGACACGGGGAATATCGAATTCAATGAAACACTACTTCGACAATGTTTAAGTTGCAAACACTGTCATCCATCCAGTCGTGTTCGTTCGACACCAGGCGAAGAGGAACCTCTGCTGCCAATTTACGTTTGTCACGGCGGAAATATGAATCGACGACAACTTGAGAGTTTCTTGTTATAGTTCAGAGTTTAATGAAAGTCGACGACTAAATTAATTTTATTTCCTGGCAGAAATTAATTGTCGCTTGACACAGTTACGCCATGAAATTCTAGTTTCAATTTGCAACATTTCGATCTTCCGTTTTATCTATACTTTTGTACTATTAACGAAGGAAGCTTAAAAGGTTTTTTATTATTCGATATTAGTATATTCGATATTATTATTCGATATTTGTATTCAGCCTAGTGAAAGAACATGTGTTGGCAATAAAAAGAGAAATGAAACCGAAGATACATCCGCTACTAGAGAGATAATAATAATAAAAAGAGGAAGAATAAGGAACCAAAGATCTATTTCGTAAAGAAGCTCTAATCCAACGGTAACTTGACAGACCACCCAGTAGCTCGTAAAGCACATGCACAGATATCTTAATTCGCGACTTTCCACCGAAACCCCATGCAATCACGAACCACCGATTAGAAGGTTAAACACCACGCATTATCCAAGACTCTATAAAGCGAAGCGAGGCACTATCGTGGAAAACAGAGGAAAAGTCGATAGACGATAGGCGAAGCCGCAATCAAGCCGCCTAATTACCGTTAACAGTGGAACGCAATCCCAGCCTTACGACTGACGATTCGAATTAATCGCTGAATTAGCGGCGCCTGTGATAGCTTCATGGAGTCGCGCCCGATGAGGATAGCCCTTAAGCGTCGCAATTACGTTGGATCTATGCGGGCATATAACACGCGAGGCTGATCGCCGCCGATGTGTTCGCCGAGAGCTTTCGCCGATTTAATTAACTTCTGTCGATAAATTCACCGCCTTATCCGGTGACCGGGCCTACTTGAACGCTTGGAATTTTAATAGCCTGTCCCCATGCCGTTCCTCCTGCTTTATGATTTCGAGTTACCTGGTCTCCGTGGAATTGGACACGCGAACTGCTTTTCTCTTTCTTTTTGCCACTCTGCTAAAGATAGTATTACTTTCGGCTTTTTCTTCTTTTCACTTGCCTCTTCGGTCATCTTAATTGCGGTTCAGTTTCTTTCTTTTTTCTTCTTTTAATTTTTTGGACGATTTGGTAGGATGGCTTTAATCTTTTTAAGAGACAAATTTATTAAGGCCAGGAAATGATAATTGTATTCAATACAAGTGCGTGTGACACACCCAATGCTGGAACCACAGAACTGGTAATTAACTAATTAATGATATTAGCGAACTGACAAGCAACAGATTGTGGACTTTCGTTGTACGAGCAGTTTTTGGCAATTCTATAATTTTATTTCGAATAGAATACATAGTTGGTAACCTATAGAATTGCAAGATTACTTGGTTAGAACCTGCTTACTTGTGCAGAACTTTATTTGTTTTATTACTAGATCCGTTACTGTTATGCAAAGAAATTCATTAGTACTAGGCTTATATTAAGGAAAAGCTAATCTTTTTAATTTAACCTTTGTTTATTACCATAATATATCGTCTTTTGGTCCAGAGATTATTTAGAGAGAATTTCGCTCTTTTAACATTTATAAAGATCAGTTAAAAGTTTTTTTACTTGAAAAGTTTGAACTTCTCATGGGAAACTTTTCGTAGGCAATTTTGTAGAAATAATGCATTAAGCTTAGATAATGCTTTGGATAGCTTTTAAGAGGAGTGGCTTTCTAGGTAATTGTTTAGATAGTGTTGTACATGGTTTCGTAGATAGCCTCCTCTTTAATATCGAAGTTACTTTAAAGAACTCTAAAGCACGTTGTCGAGATATTTGCGTATATGGTATTTTCACACGTGTTGGAAATGCTCTTAAAATATGTTTCTTCCATTATTAACGTGTACGCTATTATTATAGAACCGAAATAAATTTCTCCTATAATTCTTTTTGGCTCAAAAAATATTTATCCATGGAACGTCCACGTGTGACACTACATACCATATTACATTAGTATGTGCCAGAAATACATTCAACCCAGATGTGAAACAAGAATATCCTTTCTCATATCTTTCCATGTGGAAATCGTCGATACCGACGAACTTTACTCTTTTAAGAAACTCCTTTATTTTAATTCCATGCTATACGATTACCTACCGTGTAACTTTTGTGTAACTTTTCGAAAATCTGTTTGCCTGATTTTTTTCTGATTCAATTGTTTTAAATCGATAGATAAATTTTATATTGCGTATTTGATACACACACTTTGAAAGTAATATTAAGATTGCTTTAATTCATTCGTAAAAGCAAATCATTTCCGTTTGATAAATAGTCTGTGACTCTCGTACAGCAATGTATATTCTCCGCAGAAAGGAACAGCGAAGAAACGAGTTACCGGAAAAAGAAAGAAAGCCACGTCGGTCCGGAATTCCCGTTTGATTTACGCCGCGCGCCGCCAAGGAGGAAACCAGGATAAAACGCTGATAGAGGCGTGCTCGCGCCCGCGCCACTGTCAAAAACCGCATAGAAATAGGGACATTTTCGTACTTCTATTCCGTTGCGGCCCCGCGAACTTTACGACCAGTCTATTCGACTTTCGTCGCTGGATACGCCTTCCTATCTAAATGTCGTGCGACGGTATCGTGGCTAAAAGTGACATAGATAAATGCGCGTAGTCTGCTGCCGCATTCAGATTTCGTATTTCCGAAACTGGAACAATCCTGGTGAGACGGTGGTGCATGGTGCGGCGATTTGGCGGTACAAAGGATAGGAAACTTTCGAGAATTTTAGAAGAAGGAAGAGTGAAAAGTTCTCGGTGTGAGATAAGGTTAAGTTCACTTTGTAGTGGATCTCGTGAATGGAGATTCCATTGTTTCGAGTAATTGGAGTTTATTGCAGAGAACTAATGGAAGATTCTGATCGACGATTTTCGGAAAAGCTAAAAGATGTCAATTTAGTAGCAATTCTGAAAAAAACTTTTGCAGGAATTTTATTTGAAATAAAATGTTTCGATAATTTTTTCCCTGTCGTAGCCACGATAAAATGATCGATTAATTGTTCGAGTATTTTTGTTTCTATATTCTATAGTATTCTACAGATTTTACGTACACATTCTATGTGTAATTTATTCCATAATGTTTTTAATATTTTAGTCATTTTATTGTTCAATTGTTGTCAATGAATTACTAAGCTGAAGTATTAACCAAGTGTCACGATATTTAGTAATTCAGGACACGGAATATATTCTAATGTACGAGAATCAATCAATGAAGGCCTAAATACTTTCAGACAGTTTCTATTGGGAACAATTGCTCTCAGCTATTATAAAATTGATCACTTCGAGAAACATCGATCACGTCCCAAAAGAGCTCAGCCGTTCGTCCAATAAGAAGCTTAAAGTACAACAGCCGTCTTATCAATCTCACTCTTTATCCTCAAAATTAATGGCTAGCCGATGCAACTCTTCCAACAATAGAAACTAAATTCATCACCATCGTTCTTCATATACGATTTCATTTACGAAAACAGAAGATAGAAAAAGAAAAAATGTTAACGCCTAAATAATTCACACGTATCTAAATAAAACACGGGAAATGAGGCAATACTAAGGACTAAACAATTCAAACAAATTTTTAAAAAATGTAGAAAACGAAGAAATATTAAAAAGTGAGTAATTCGAGCATTTTTATCAAACTCTGAAACGTGTGCCAATTTTGGTATACATAGCGTGGTTGGAAAGTCGGGTAAAAGCATCGAAGATGTTAAGCGAGAATCTCGCTACCACAAACTTCCCACGAAGGAAACGTTTCGAGCATGAAAAGGGCGAGGTCCCGGTTGAATCGCGTCGGTGACATTGATATCGGCGGTTCGATCGTGGATCGATGGATCCGTGTCCAACGCGGACACGATCTCTGAGCAGCGTAGAGAGGTACAGGGTGTGGCGTAATCGCGTTTGTTTGTAATTCTAAGCTCCGAAGCCCCGGCACAATACCACACGCGGTTGCTTCGATCGGTGCAACTTGCACTCTCCCTCTCTCTCTCTCTCTCTCTCCTCTCTTTCTCTTCGTGTCTTCGTCCGCAAAATCGACCAGCATCTCTGCGGCACCCCTTTGTACAAGCTGTGTTCGCAAAATATTTGGCCAAAGTGTAAGGCGACGAAAGAAAAACGTGTTGTACGAACTCTATCCGCAAACATTACCCTTTCTCAGCCTCTTTGAAGGGATTTTCCAGCTCTTTTATGGTAAAACGTTTATCCTGCATCTTTTTAAGGGACAAGGTAGTTAGGGAAATTTGGTAAAAAAGCATCTTTTCGGAAAAATGTGGTTCGAGCAGTGGAATGCGTGTATTTTACGGATAAAATTCACTTTGGAATTTTTGTGCCTCAGTTTTTGCCAAACTTTCATATAAAATCTTTGATGGGTATGTGATACCTAGATCATGAACAAACACGCGATATTTATTGTACAAGAAGTTTGCCTAAAGAAAGAAAATTTAATTGTTGTTAATGTAATTTTTTTAAGTTAAATTTAAAGCAATGAAGTAATAATAACGAATTAATAACGAAAGCTGTACCCGCTAATATTTTATCCAAACGTTTAATATATTTTTTTCCAGCGTCCAGTCTACAGTGCCCTACATACAATTCTGAATAACTATCTCCTGAATTCCATTTCATTTTTCAATTTCTCCATTAAATTTTTCATAAAATTTACTTTACGACGTTGTAGTAACTTTAGATTTTCCCGACAAGTAGAAAATGAAATTTTCATCGACACGAAAAGAAGCTTTGTCTGGTGCTGCTCTTCGCGCGCGTTTGACAAGCTTCTTTATCGCGGCGACTTAAATTGCAGCGACAGTCGAACTGCGGAAACCCTACGGGGCAGAAGCACCCCATGTTTCGTTTTATCTTACACTAAGCCGTCTTATGCGGTTTACAGGATAAAACGAAACGTATCCACCAGGCTCGATGATATTATCCGCTTTCTCGTAATTATTTTACCACTTGCAAACCGTTACCTTGTCGAATTGCCAGGCCAATTAACCAACCGTTACTGTCGTTATCATTAATTTTAACAGGGCTGAAAACACGGCGTGAACTTCAACGTTTTTTAACCGCGTTTAAAGCTAATAAGTCGACGTAATTGCAATTAGAGGAGGGAGAAGAACAGTTTCCATCACGCGAGTGTGGTTATATTCTTCGTGATGGCCTACAGTTACTCTGAATAGCGATCGTTCGTGTTTCGAACTTTTGGGAAAGAAAATAGAACGAATTGTTATATGAAGCATTACGTTATTTTCATCCTAATGAAATATTTTGCGGATTAATTTTTAAGGAATTTTTAACGTAAAATGTACGTTTTCAGTAAAGTATCATCAACATTTATAAAAATAGGAAGAAACATTTTACGGATTAGAAATGTTCCTAAATTTTCTTCGCGGTTATCGATCTATTTATTAATGGAATGAAATTAAACCACAAAATTATAAAATCGATATCATGGGAATACGTTTAGAAGTTTCATCAAACGATAGCAATCATTGCTCTATTCATTATAATTTAACAAAATTTAAATTTTCACGGTATCTAAAATTAATTTTCTCAATGAAACTGTTTCGCAACATTCCTTATTACTCCACCCTGCTCTTCAATTATTCTCAGTCACATTTTCCCGCCTGCAAAATACAAATCGGGTATTTCATCTTCAGAACGAATCCACAAGCTCGCAAGAAATTCACGGAGAATTCGCAATTTCGCCAGCCAGAGAAACAATTAATTCAACGTTTACGCACAAAGGTGGCGGAAACAGCGTTTAGCCGACACTTTTCGTCGCGACGCACTTGTTCGAACCAGTCGGATGCCTGTTTCCGCTTAACAGCAGGGATAAAGCCGGAAATCCATTAATTGGGAAACGCTTGTCGCGCGTCGGGCGTTTATCATCCCGGCGAACGGAGGGCCAGGTCATTTGTTATTTACATATAATTCGTGGTACGGCGTTACGCGGCCCGACAGGCCGCAATTAACGCGCGATCAATTATTTTTCGATGGCCCGGTCACGGCCTGTTCCGCGGAAGCCCAACCGAATTCGAGCCTCCGTTTGCCAACGATAATGTCGAACCAGATGCATGGCGATCTGGCCAAGGGCTGTATTTTAATTTATGCGACGCACCGATCGCTGCATTTTTCTGCCGCGCGGTCCACTGTTCGATATAGCGACGTTGCGACCAGGTTTTTTGAATTTGTGTTGCGGTTTGTGGTTTGCGAAAGTGTGAGGTTTGGTTTGCCGGAAATGGTAAACGAGGTGTGACAGTTGGCTCGTAATACATGGAGGCTCCTGAATATTTTATTCTGCTTTTCCCTCTCCGATCTTTTTTTGTGTGTGTTTGTGTGTGTATATATAGGCAAATGGAAACACTAAAGTTTGAATTAAGAGAAATTGGAAATCCTTTTTTTAAAGAGAGAGAGCGAATTAGAAATTCTGTTTTGACTGAACGATAACTTTCTAGTTTGAAGGAAGATGTATTACATGTTAGAAATTTGAAAAAAGTGTATTATTGCGAACGTGCTATTGTGAGAACTTTTTGGAAGGGATTGGAAATGATTGACATATAAAATGTCGATTATAAATATACGTATAGTGAAAATTTGACTATTTTGACTCTTTGAAAATTTTTACACTATTAGTCTGGGTACTTTATTGGGAAGATGAATGTTAATTTTATTTTATTGTTGCTTGAAACTATAAATGTTGATGTAAAGAGAGACAATTATGTCACAAACATTATCTTTAATCATTTTATTTGGAATTTCGAATCTCTTATACAATCCCTGTTGATGTTTCAATACACACTAACCAGTGTAGATATTTCCTCAGAAGGCGATATAATATTAAACACAAGAAGCACGTTAGCTGCTTGAAACTTATAGGATAGAGTAACTTAAAAACTGCTTTTTCATAAATTCGGCTAAATCTGTCTTAGACCATTACTTGAGATTCTCATGCAGTTCTTAAAACCATTAGTATCATTAAGTAACCGAACTTGCATTTAAACAAAAGCGTCTGTAAACACTACCAGTCTACCTATGTGATTGAGCAAGTATTTTTTCGAACTTGTACAAGTGCCAGTAACAAAAAGCGAGTTAAAGTTAAGGCACATTCGTATAAAACGATGTCAACGGTTACTGGAAGCTGAAGTTCAGGATTCCATCCGGACTTTTTAGCGATGTTTCTTCTAATACGTTGCAATCAGTGCGAGAGTATTCGATGAATTGTGAAACAGGACGAAAGGAATCCGGTCTTGTTACGAAGAAAGGGCTTCGTGTACGCGGAAGGACGCTGTTCTGATTAAGCTTGAAATTTCTTTCGCGCTTTTCTTATGACTTTTGGCTTCTCCGTCTCGTATTATTATGTTAGACGTTAGTTTGACTTTGGAGTGTGATTCAAAAGAATGAATTAACTTTTGAAGCTACTTCCGTTGTTCTTGTTCTTTAAACTTCTTCCTTGTTACTGATATCGCAGAAATATACTTTTAAATTGCAAGAAAAGAAGAGTTTTAGAACAGACAGGATGTAAAGAAATGAAAAAAAGATTAGGCGCTGTTTGTAAATTTATTATTTTGTCCTTTCTCGAGATTCTACCTTCTGTAGAAATCAGGGCATCTAGAGCGTTTCTTTTTATTTTCGAAGAATGCTCTCTACACGTCAGCGTTTTTATTCCTTTATATACGAATACATATATACTACCAGTAAAAGACCAAATGTTCCAAAAATACATGCATATCGAATTGGAGAACTTGTAGTAAGTCATTCAGCAAAAATAACTCCTTATATCAAGTTGTAGACATTCAATCAGTGTTCTCATCCACGTTACTTGAATAATACAGTAAATAGTTCCGATAAAAGTTTATCCCATTAATTACGTATGCAGCTATTCTCAACTAAAGTCAGAACTTCCAGTGCAAAAGTAAAGATATTTTTCGATTTATTGAACAAAATATGTGCGAGAAGAGAACACGTCATGCTTGTACAATTGAATATTCCACAATATTCTATTCTTGTACAATCCTTCGTTTATTAAAACGCGGATGTTCTAATATAATGCAAATCAATGTATCTACGACTTTTTAAATAACGAGTGTTGGATGATATTTTAAATATGGAAACAAGTTTTCATCGCAAGAATGTGTATTCTGAATTCTAACCTTAATTCCAAATTTTCAGGTTTGCAATTACTAAATACAAATGTTGTAGAATATTTCAATATTCCTCGCTTAACACGCTATTATCACAGCGACTAACAACCATTCTATTAGGTTGTCCGGAAAGTGTCTTATCTTCGTAAACATATTTTTTACAACAATGCACTTTCATACAAACGTGAAACCAAGTCTGTGAAATGTCACGGTGTTTATCTCAGAACAAAATGGATCGTACGTAATTCGACAAAATAATATAGAACAAAAAACGTTGTGCGTATATTATTTCCTCATAAAACGAAAGAAACTTTTCGGACAACCTATATATAATTGTACCACTGCAGCGAAATAACCTTTAAAGTCGTGGTATGGAACCGTGCTTCATATTTTGAGAATTGGAGAAGCAGAGTTTCTTTTTTACTGAGCAGAACATTGTCACACGGAAAATAAAAAAAAAAAAAGAAAGAAATCAGTCGTATATATTATAATTTCTCCTACTAAATCTTAATCCAGTTTCACATAAATTCGTGTATGCAATTCCAATGGAAGAAGCCAAATAGGAGGTACACGGTTCTAGAATTCCTCACTCCTTATCGTCATACCACATACCACGTCGGGCACTCAAAAACGGAAACACCGACGGCTACCCTCCGCGGACGTCGCTCAAAGAGCAAAGCGTGCTCGCATTAGAGCAACGATAACCAAGTTCGAGTCCGTGAGAGCACTCAATCGAAACCAGCGTCTCTGGAGAGGCTTTCAACCTGCCGCCCTTAAAGTCGGGCTCCCTCGTCGCATGGTCTGGTCCTAATTCCGCTCGAGCCGGCTCTGAATCCGCGCCGGCCAATCCCGGTTAATCTTTTTATCGTCGTCATTAACGCTGAAGGTCGGCAAGAGACCCACGAGAAAGAAGAAGAAACCCAGAAGGAGAAGACGAGCGGCTTACGTGGAACGCGAGCTCTGTTACCAAGATTAGGAGGAATTTTAAAGTGGCGAGTGGCCAGAGGCGCCAGATCCAACTAAGGCAGACTCGTAATACTATACTGAGAGAATACAAGGATGAAAGGGACATAGAGAAACGATGGAGATGATGAAGCACGATGGAATTGAACTTTTTAAATCAACAGCAATATTTTTTGAACTAGTCATCCTCCATTGTTGAATTTCATCCTTTGTCTTATTGGTCACATTTTCCATGACAACACGTAAATAGAAGTAAGATAGACGTTTTTAGTTTTATCAAAATGGGCACAAATATTCCATCTCATTCGACATTTCCATTTAGCTTCTATTCTTCTTTCTTTAAGAAATCGATCGTACTGCACTAAGAATATGTATAGAGCAAGTTTGAAACTTGGGTATCAATCTTAAAAATTCAACAGCAACACAAAAATAACTATTTTAACATGTACGCTTAGAAAATGATGTTTTACGTATTTGTAATGCATACTTTGAAAATGTCCGAGCCTATGAACGATAATGTATATGTTTGAAATAAATAAAATATATACTTCTACCAACTATAACGACTATCTAGAAAAAAACAATTAGTTCAATAATATTACTATAAACGAATATACATGTACTGCAGTATCTCTTGAACACAGTGATGTTTGCATATTAGCAAGTCACTATATATGTAATAGTCCCTTACATATTCTTGCGTTGAATTACGACTATATATTTCTAGCATCACAGAATCTCTTTGACTACCATGAGGTGGCTTAGACGCCATTCGAGCATCTACGAGAGAGACAGGTAGGCTGTAACGACATAACGCGTGAGAGAAAGACGAGTGGGAGAGGGTGCTGGAGATTAGCGGTAATTCGTCGAAGGACCAACTTCGAGGGGCCATAGACCAAAGGATACCGTTTCAGGGAAGAGAGACAGACGAATCTCTTCACTGTCTCGAAGTTGCGAGTCTTTGAGAGCTGTTTCGAGCGTTGCTGGGATTCCAGACAACGAGACCGATGACTGGAAAGTTGCGATCGCTACCGAGTTGTCTTGGGTGAGACTTGGGTGGCACTGTGTTCCTTGAAACGAAGAACAGAGTATGCGGAAGAAAGGAGATTTCGGGTTGGCAGAAGCGCTGTTGTGGAAGATGGGGAGCCTCGGTTCAGTTTGTCCGTTTGGGTTGGGTTTTAGGTAACGATCATTGGGGTGCTGAAAAAGGGATTAGAAGAAGGTTCTGAGTATTAAGAAGCTATTTTTCGCTTGTGATTGGCATTATATCGTTCTTCTGTCTCGTTGATGCTCTTTTTTTTTGCAAATCGTTACAAGTGACTTTGATAACTTAAAAAAAAATTTATTAGATATATTAATTTATATATTTATATATCGTAATACTTCTGACTAAATATTTCATATTATTCGTTATATAAATCATCGTTCTTTTATGATGGTTAACATTTGATTTGATTAACATTTGGACACTATACAATTTCTATTTTATTATAGCGTAATCTTGTTTGTGACGAAGACAAAAATTATGTAGATACATATAATTATTGCGGCGTTATTTCTACATATCGCTAACATAAATTTGTTAACATAATGTTTATTACTCATTGTACAATATATTTTAAACGATACTAGTTAAGAGTTAAAATTCGATATCGTATCTTACCCTAAGTGCCCTGATAAACTTCAACCCGAAGAATATTTCGTGGACAACTCGTTTGCAACGTTATGGTTCGTTAATTGTTACGATGGTCTTCGTATATTCGTTGACTCGACGACGATGGAGACAGAAATCGATTGATAAGCAAACGAGGGTGGCGACGAGGTTCGATAAGCGGTTATTTCTTGGTGCGTCGCTTTTCCGGCGATCTGTGCCGCGCAAACGAGGAACGCGAAGACTCTCGATAAGTAAATGCCCGGACCGTTTCCATTCCGACTGTTTAATGAGTCGTAACAGCACGCGTCGCAGGAATCGTTTGCATAAAAGATCAGGCAGAATTCTGGCGCAACTCGCGCGGCAGAAATCTTTGGGGATTGTTGGTGGGAGGGGGGGGGCGATCGACGAATGGAGCATGTTTATCGGCGAATATTTTATTTATGAAAAACCTCAGCGGGGTAATGGAAAGAATTTGTTGAACTTCTTCGTGGTTTTGCTAAAAGTTATTTTTTAAAACAGCGTTATTTATTTTGCAACGTAGGAAGTTCATAGTATATGATAAATTTTTTAAACCACCGTGACTTATCGTGTTTAATAAGTGCTATTTTATCTTATCATTATATCACTCGATATATCGACGTGAAATAATTTATTCAGAGCAATCATAATTTTCATTCTCATAAATCATAAGTAAAGAAACGTCTAATTATAGAGTGAAGTTTCGTTTGTTAAGCTACTAATGTATTCAGAGTCAGAATCTTTAATCGTCATATCTATATATAACATTTATTTTATCTTGATTTTATTCGTTTAATCTGTTACTTAATTGTAACAATAATTTTAAAATATTCTATCTAATTTGTATTTCACAGGACGTCTCAAATTTTGTCAGTTGAACTTGTTGTATGTATTCGGTGGATATAAATAAAAAGATATCTACAAGACAAATTATTAACAGTAATTTATGACTTCGAACTTGCAGGATTTCATTAATAACGTTGGTTCAATTGTGTAAGAAGGCGCAGGCACCATTGAGATACGTCTCCATTTTCATTTCTTGCTAAGAAATCCATCATGATGTACTTTTCGAAATTTTAAACAGATGGAGTCGATCTATCTGAGAAGTTTGAATAACAGAAGAAAATAACGTACTGTAATGTGATGTACTTCTAGGAAAAGTTTTCTTTATCGACTACAGGGTAATGATGTTGCTGCTCTTTATTGCACTGTACGCGGTAAAAAGTTGGATTATAAAACGGAGGTCTTGCCCGGGAGCTTGTTTGCTTTTGAACTTTTTAATTTTACCAGTGTAAGAGAAGATTTTGATTAGCCAAGTTGGAACAGAGTGTTTCGACGAGCAGTGTTATCGGTCCGATGAGTTTTATAAGAGATCGACAGTTTCATTTCATTCCAGTTTCTTTCTTTAGCAGAAAATTAAAAGTCTGGATAATAACAGTTGTAAGAAACTCTTACAAATTCAAATTCATTAATATTTATGAATGATGTTAATATTTACACTTACTTTTACAAATAACATTATTAACAATATTTAGTACAACATTATTATTTTATTAATAATATCGTTATATAAATAATAATATTTACACGTACTTATTTGTACACTGATATTTACATTATACACATAAACCCTCGCAAGAACATTCGATAAATAAATATTCGATAAATAATTATTTGGTTAGCTTCCAAACAGTTTCTCGCTCCTCCTGAAAAACCTATTTCAATTGTGTCACTTTTGCGATACACATACGATTTGTTCGGTAAAGTAGTGTTAGTTTCGCGAAGAGAGCGCACGAATCTACCGGAGGATGGGGGCGGCTGCGTTCGAAGGCGGAGGCGGATACGAAGGATGGCGCACACAGACACGCGCTGTCAGGGTCAACATTCGAGCCAGGCGAACGTAAGGTACTGTTAATGCAACCTCACGATCGCGAGATCGCGATGAGCCGCGGGAACGGAGAAGATCCTGCTCCTCCGACGCGTCACGAGCTCCTCCTTCGACCGGCTTTCCGAGCTGCTCTCTCTGTCTGTGAGATCGTTTCGACTGCACCGATCGTTCGATTCGTTTCGATCGATAATTGAGGAGTTGAAGAGGTGAATGATGTATAGCGAGCACCACGAGTGAGAATTTTCAGTATAAACAGAACGTCACAGGAGAAAATCATGATAAGTACTCTGTTACTGTTTTTTTCTTATTTCGATATCATGTTACGATTAAGAAGATTTTAATACGACATAATTGAAAACGATTCAGAATATGCAGGAAATATCTGTGAAAACGATTTGCACAAATTGTAAGAAAATAGTATTCACGTTTATGATTTTCATAATTTAAACTTTATGCAGAAAATATTTAATTAACATGGAATAGTACAAATGCTAAGATTCGTAAGTAACGGAGAGAAAAAAATATATAAATAAAATATAATAGGGAAAAATTAATGATATTTCTAAATGATGGGATTGTTGTTGCAACATGGAATATTTATTTAAAAATCACTATGCCACTGCTAGATTGTGGAATAGAGTTTGGGGAGGAAGACACGTTTTTTTGGAGGTGGATCTCGTGTCTTGAGGATAAATGGAGACCACGGCCGAGGGTAGAGTGAGATATGGCGCGGATTTGTAGAGACTGTTCCACGTTATCGGGTTTCTTCTACGAACGAGGGTAGTTTAGGAAGTTGCAGGCCGAAAGTGCGAAATAAGAGTTGCTGGAGGTGGATAGGATTGTTTGAGAAATTTAGGTACTATGGCGTCGGGTAGTTTGGTGTTCAGGGCTATGGGAAGGTTTGAAGATATTGTAATAAAACAAGTTTTGTAATAAGACGCACAAAATTATTGCTCTGTCTCTCTTTTAATATATGTTAAATATTTGCCAATGTTGCTTTAGCAGTTTTTTTACAAAAATCTTCCTTGCGACTACCTCGTTAATTAGCACATTGGTTACTACTAGTACCTGTTGCATGTACTTGTTTCATCAAACATATCCTTAATTTAACTAATAATGCTCGTTTTAAGTGCGTTGCTTCTTGTTTCGTTTACCTTTCTAATTCTCTTCATTGAAATCCATAAAAACAGAAACCCGACAGTTGCACTACTAATTATCACTTGAACATGTAAAGTATTAGATCAATAAAACACATGCGTCAAACAGTCAATCCTACATACAGTGGCTACGAGAAGTATCGGTACATAGTCTTATACTCCAATGAAACACTTTTTCATCAGAGATTGTGTATCTTTGTAACGTCAAGTTTTTGTAGTCGTATGAAAGTGATCAACCAAACGATACGAAATCTAATATAGTTTGTAATTAGTACAATGATACAACGGTGTACGAGAATCTTCTATAGCCACCGTGTTTCATACTATAGACGGTTTCATCAACCGCAACAAAACCAACTAAAATCTCTGTTGTATCTTTCAAGATTCCCCTGCAAGATTCTCGTGATCACAGGTTGCTGGAAAATTTGCAAGACAGAGCGTCGAACGGGCAAGAAGCATGGGTCCCCCGTGTGCAAGAGAAAATCAATCGGGACGCGACGGCATGTAGGTACGAAGACGAATGGCGTGCGGCTAAGGGGAGGCCGTGCAGGCGGCCACGGATGTAAGAAGAAGAACGGAGGAATAGCAGGCAGCCTGGCAGGGTCGAAGGTCATTCACGTGTTGCCGTTCTTTGCCTCCTCCACTGGCTACGGCACCTCGCTGCAAAACACACCTGCCCGACACCGCGGTCGAACTCTTTAACCACGCTCGAGACCTTGTTCCTCTCTCGTACGAGGCTCACCGTGTGCCTCGAGGAGGAATCGTCGCGTCGTTCCCGGCCTTCGGACGCTGTTGCGAGGTGAAAAGGTGGAATGGTGTTATAAGTGTTAGTTGGTTTTGCGAGGGAAGTTAAACTGGTTGGTTTTGCATGAAACTCGATTACGTTCTTATATCTTTTTTATTTTGTTAGCGAACTATGAGTTTATTATCTTTTTCGTTTGGTACTAACTTTGTATCGATCGTTGAACATTATTCTATTGTTTGTGAGGGCTTTGGTCAGAAACGTTCTTTAGTTATTACGATGTATTTCATGTACCATTTTGAATAGAATAAATCAGAAGGTGTTTTGTTCTTTTTGGTTATTTCAAAAAAAGCATCTGGATAAATTGAAAATATTTCTTCCTTAGTATGTAAATATTAAAATTTCTTTTCGTGCTCATAACTTGCGATATTTAAGCTACAAGAATTTGAAGGTCTTCGTCATTGCTTTATTTCGTATAGTATCGTTGGAAAAAATTTACTAAGAAATAGCTAGTTTTTGGATAAAGATTTAATATTATGTATTTAGAATATCGTACAGGAACTTTTAGGTATACATAATTCGTTCGATCAACAAAAATGTACTAAGATGCAGCGCAACCATCTATTATTCAGAATGTCGATTATATCGTGATTGATTCTTTAATCATTGATTACCCTGTTATGTAAATTAAAATTCTTCATGTCATATTATACTTTCAATCATTTCAGCGCAGAAATGGAACTACAGATTAATATATTTTATTATTTTTATATAGCTCTTTGTTATTAGTTTTATACAGGTGCAATATCGGTATTTCTCCGATAATATGCATCAATGTAAAGTAGAAAGTAGCCGAATAATACCAGAAATTATTTTGTTATTGACCAACGAACAATGTATTCATTATTTGTTAAAAACATACCCAATTATAAATAAAGTTGTTTTTTTTTAAATCGTCCGAAAAATTGTTTTCTCCAATTACTTTGCTTTATGTTATCTTTTTTCAACAACTGCTACGTAATATTTTAATGAATAGAAAAGTTACTTTCAATCTGAATCTGGTTAACTAGATACGTAAAATTTATAAATTGCTAAAGCAGCTGTCAGTGACATAAAGACAAACGACACTTCAATAGAATGCAGCAAAATATAACCAACATTTCGTAAATTAACTTTTTCAATTTACCGAAGTCTTATACCTATTTCCTCCTCATTGGACACCCCAATGGTGGCCTATATTTGTCGTTCTTTCCCACAACAGCCGCGACGCAACAGTCGACGCATCGGTCGACTGTATGGTTTCTTGGGGACGTTGCGCTATTAGCAGCGAGAAAATCAATACGAACGATGTTCCACTTACGCGCGTTGTTCTCGCACTGTCCCGCGAACATACGAACGCAACGTCGAATAAGTTGTCGTTACACGCCACGGATAATACGTGTCAGACGATCTGAAAGTCTCTGTGCGACGCGTTCCGATACCGGGGGCCTTGTAGCCGCCCACGATTCCAGACATGCCTGCTGCTTTTTGAAAAACGCGCCACCGATACTGTGAAATGGCTAAAGTCTCTCTAACAACTGGTCACTTTAAAGTGCGTATAGTATCGTGGTTGTAAGTTATGTAAGTACTATACTAGAGCTCATAGAAATTCACAGAAATATTGAAAATTGTATAGGTAACTAAAACAATCAAGAAAGTTAGTATATTTAGTTATTAGTAGGTTTGTGAAAAATTAATTATAAAGAGGGTAGAAAATTAAATATGAAGATAAAAATATTAAGTTGTCCGAAATATTTTTTTCGTTTTATAAGGAAATAGTAGAGGCACAATGTTTTTTGTTTTATATTAATTGATTGAATTATACACGAACATAATAATAGAAATAGAACAAAATGGATCACACTAAATTCAATAAGATAATATAAAACAGAAATTATTGTTCATCTATTATCACCTTATGAAACGAAAGAAACTTTTCGGACAATATATAGAATGTACATAATGTGTAGAAATAGACTAAGGTAAAATATACAATTGAAATCGATACGTATTTCATACATTCTAGAAAAGTTAAACATTCTAATTCGTTTGCCGTGGAAAATTTTAGGAGTTTTCAGGGTAGGAATATAATTATCAGGTTGTTGTTGAAGTCTTTTGGAGAAGATACATAGGTTAAAATTATGAAAATGATTTAATCTTTCAATACAAGAAATCGAATATTCAAATAGTAATTGCACTTGAAGATTGATAGTAATTAGTAGATCATACAACTATGAACGTTTATGCAAATGGATATTCAAACATAGATAAAATCAAATATAACAATAAATTGGAAACTTACGAACAAATGAATTTTATGTAAACTGACCATAAAAAGTGATTATAAAGTGTTACATATTTCATACTACAATTGAAGTAAATAGTAATAGCACAAAAACGATATCGAATCCGCACTTGTCCTCTCAATACCACATCCCTTATCATTCCACCCAAGTTGCTAGCATCTCAATAGTGAACATCTGCAACAGACCAGTTTCCTCCGAACCAAAAGCCACGATATGTACATATGCACGCATGTTGAATAATACCAATATGTATCTGGAAAAATTCCTCAAGAGCAGTTTCTTTAAACTCAATCGACTGAATTTTCGAAATAACAAGAATACGATGGCGATACAGGAAAACAAAACTTTATAGAAAATTGGTAATGGAACACTCGAATTACAAATAGAAATTTACCTTCTGTTGAGACGTAATATGAAGAGATATATAAAATATCTGAAATATAGCACTCCATCAGTTATAATATTCGGCGTATGAAAAATTTCTCTATTTACATGCCATCTCTTTAATTGCATTCACAAAAACATAAATTTCTATAAACATTTTCGCGTACGAACAAATTATATCAAACTGATTCAGAAAACTGATAAGAAAAATTCAGAATTACATAGAAATTTTCTTTGCCTTTTAGAAATTTCAATCGTGTATCGATGTACTTTATATATCTTGCATACTTCATTTACAGTAAACAAAAATCTAATCACACCCCAAGTGAACAAAAGTCGAATAACTGTATAACTGTGCAATCGCGTTAAATACCAAGCCTATAATCGTCTGCTCAATACTTCGTCCCAATCGTTTCACCAAACCTATCAATATCTCAATATCTAGCATCTGCAACAGAGCAGATTCCCTTCAACCAAAGGACACGTACCCACACGCACGTACGTATCTCGAATAACAGCAACATCCATAGAAGTTCCTCCAGCGTATGCCTAGAATCGATCGATCGGATCTTTGGAAGCAGCAAATGGCGATGGTGGTATCGCGAGGCGGTTCCCTGAATTTTATGTTTGCGGAATGCCTATGATCCGTGCCCGGTAATGGGATTTCCCAGCGACACGGCGTGGAGCACGAACAGTCAAACGAGATTACGAGTAGATCGCGCGGCTAGATGTTCCGGAAGGTTAGAGGCCCGCTTCTAACGAGATAAACAGGCACTAAGTGCAAGCCGCTTAGGTTACGGCGGACGCCTTTCTATGTGAAGACAGAGAGAGAGAGAGAGAGAGGGAGGAGGGAGGACACCAGAGAGAGGCATCCAGAAAGGGGCAGAAGGGGCAGATCAGAAACAGGGATCGCGTAGATTTGCACGCGCGAAATTCACGGCCGTGAAATCTACACGAGCGGAGATCGCGGTTCGACGTGGAACAGGTGAAAGCTGCCGCGTGTGGAGGAATCGTCTGGCTTGTATCTCGCGATTATGGCAATTTCGATGTGTCGTTTAACATCGTGCGATTAGGGGAAGCGAAGTGGAAGTCGAGAAAGTGGCTGGAGAGGTGTAGCGATGCTTGAAGATTCGTATCGGTTACCTTTGTTTTCTTCCTTTGAGTTTATCGCGCTTTGTGTTGGAAATTAAATACAGTGGAGTTGCGATTATCCCGATTAAATACTTTGTTGATTCTTATTATACAAATTTTTTAATAATTTTCAATATATCTTTGTGAACTATATCAATGTAGAAGAGGAAATTTCTTATTAAGATTTAAGGTGTTTTTATCGTGTAAAATTGAATTAGTACACCGTGAAGGAAGAAATATTTCCAAAAATTCATTAATAGAACTTTTCCTTGCTATGTCTTATAATTTTTACAAAGATAGACAACCAACTTTACTAATAAATGTTTCTTGGAATTTGGTTAAAGGCATTTTTGGAGAATAGGAGATTTAATTTATTGGCACGAGATTTGATTAATGAAGAAGTTACTACAGATAATTTAACAAGTGGCACGTTTCTTAACGAAGAGAGGGAATACAGGATATAAGGAAAAACGATCGCAGCTTCGAGTCGTTTGCTTCAGGTTGCAGAAATAAAGTATAATAATTGGATGATTAGAAGGAAGTGAGGACGCTAGAAAGCAGCTGTCAGCTAGAAGTGGCAGGTGAAGACTGCTAATGGATAGCTTGACCTCTTTATTTTCCATGAAATTATGGTCGAAGAATTTTGTGACGTTCGCGTTCTGCGAAGTGTCGGCGACATTCGTTCGAAATTAAACTAGGAAAGATTTAAAGACATGTATAAGTTGGTCTAAAGTTAATACAATTTGTGAACTAAAAATATATATTAAAATATCCTACACAAGTCAAATAATTAATAAAAAAAACAATTAATACAAACAGAAATCATACTATCAATAAGTCATAAGGTTTCATTTTCTCTTTCTCGAGAAGTGTTTAATTTTTCTATAAAAACTACTCCGGTAATTTAATACTAAAATTAGCGAACTTACTACAATGACGAATTTCAGATGTTTTACTTCTAGAATTATTTTATCGAGATAAGAACACGATTACATTATGTATATGCTTCTTTATTTTAATCACGTCACTTTGATATAATAATTTATATACACATTTAGCTACATGTTAAATATTGACAATTCTAATATTAAAAACGTATGTAATAGAAAAAGAACATAAAACAATGTCAAATACTCCGTACAGATCTTTCATAAAAATATCACTCTTCAGTATGAAGCTTCGAACCAACTCTGATAAAAATTCTAACAACTCTTTGCACCCACTTTTCAAGATTCCGCCTGAAAATAAGCGATTCTATCCCTCAGAGGAGATCACGTTTTGAAGTTCAGCCGATCGAAACTCGAGGACACCTTGGACCGGTTTGGCTCGAGCCTGACTGACGATCATAGAAATCTGGAGAGCATCCTGGCCACGAACGCGCGTCACGGACGCATCACCTTTGTCCCGGTGTTGCGTAATTTCGCCGGCAAGTTGGCGGAAGGAAGGAAGGAAGCGAACTCGAGGCGAAGTGCGGAACGAGATCCGCTCGCGTTGCGCCGCGCGATGAATACAGAAAGCCGTAGGGGTCTGCACTGTCGTGGAAACTCGCCGTGTCGCAACGTGCCTCTTACCCTCGTTGCTCATAAATGCGAAAGTTCGTGGTCCGCGAACACGCGTTATTAACGACAGCGTAGCTTCTTCCAGCTACGATCTTTGTTCGAATCGAAAGACAAATAGGGATGAATTTAATGAAATTAGAATGAGATTGGGTCTGAAATGTATCGTATAAATATTTTGTAATTTTTGTAAAAGTTAGTAAGCGATTAAAAGGAAAGTTACTATATAGCAATTAAAAGTTATTAAAAATTGTGTTTCGTAAACGTTTGGAGAACATCCTTAGAAGTTAAGTTCGCCATACATATTTTTACTTTGAACTCTAGGTCCATGACTTTTCTCGTTAAGATGAATTTTCGATCGTAACGTTTTATCATTAGGATACTGATGTTTGTTTCTCATAGGTTTGTAAGAGACGACGACATGCTTTTAGCTTAGTAACGAATTTCGAATTAATAATTCATTGTTTCAAAAATTTTTTAGGAGAATTCTTAAAAGTTAGATCCACTATGTTCCTGCGCAAGTTTCTGTTAAGTTTCTGAAAAAAAATTCTCACAACTTATTTTAACAAATGAAGGTTGAAGAACAAAAATACTCGTATAATAATTCTCATACAATAGATGATACGCTAATTATAACGTTTAAATCGTATTTCTAATAATTGTTGTAATAACTACTCTAATAAATTAATAATAAAATTCCGCAGTCATTTAAAGATCAACCCGTCTGGCATCAAAATGTCAATCTTCAATTCCAAAGCAGAATAGAACCGCCGCTTCTGAAGCGACTGTAACTCAATTGAAAGTAGGTCTTTGCAATATTAATTTCAAGACAGCAGTTGTACAACACAAGTTCTATGGAACAAACGGGTAGAAGTTTAAAGATGTTACAACAGGTACTCCAGCACACAGAGTTCATATTCAGGAAATTGTCGCGGGGCGGTTTTCGTAATCCGGGCGCGGCAAAATTGGGTAATTATTGCGATTTAATATCGCCAGCTTCCTGTAAACTCGTTAGGCTTCCTAATTGAGATTACAGCGGCAGATTCGCGGTGGGAAGAAGATTGCGGGATACACCACATGCGCCCTGATACTTCGGAAGACTTATCGCTTACAAAACTTCGTAATAACCTCTCCGAAAGCTTGCGTAATGCCTTAGAGCGAAACGATACTTTAACGATCGCGGAGATCCACCTTCTTCTGGCAAACTATTCACCCAGAACAACTGGTTTCCCTCATTTCAAAGAAGTTTTAAATTAAAGGAGGAGCAAGACTGTGGACTTTGAGTCTATAAATAACCAGTCTATTTCCATTCTGGTTTCTTTAGCGAACATAATTAAAATCTCATTTGTTTTGTTAATCGTTGAAAGTAAATTTTTGAGAAGTTTGAATCGGGAACTAGTAAAGTGGATTAAAAACGTTGTTTGATTATCAGGAAGATTGTGTGAAACGTAGGTAGTTTGTGTTTTATGATGTTCCAATAGATGCTTTATCAGCACTTGCTTCAGCTTTTGGATGGAGAAGTTTGAACATAGGAAATTGTTCTTAGTCAGAAAGATCACAGATGGTTGCGCGCTCATCTTTAAAATCTCATTTTCAAGTACTTAGCCCTTCTCCTATTCGCCGCATCCCTAATATTAACAACAAATATTCACAAAATTTACTCTCGATAACCGAAAATCAAGGAATACAAAGACTAAAATTTCTGCGAAAAGACCAAGAACTACGTCCAACTAATCGAAAATTGAAAAATTCAAGATTGAAGAATAAACTTCAGTAATCTCAACAAACAGCCAAACTTCTCGAAGAAGACTAAGAACGTGTCCAAGCAATGAACGATTGAAAAATTCAATATTGAAGAATAAATTTCATCAACCGACTGAAATTTTTTGTAGACCAAGAACGTGTAAAACGCGTCCGACCAAACGAAAATTGGAAAATTCAAAATTGAAGAATAAACCTCGCGGATTGCAACGAGGACTGGAACTTTCTCAAGAAGACGGAGAGCACGTCCATCGTCACGGAACGTTCCGTTCCCGGAAATCAGCGCCACGCGAGTCCTTATCCTCGGCAGGCGACCTTCGTAGCCGAGGATCGCGTTAAACGGCGAAAACAAAAGGCGAAGAACGTCAAAAGGAGTCGAACGAATATAAGAAGCGCTAAGAGCGAGAAAGACAAGTCGTGGAAGTGGGCCCGTTTCTGCGTAGGCGTTGCACACATCCAACGACCCGGAACCTCGGCAAATCTCTCTCTCGTATCTGGTTCCTGGCCCGTTCCAACGTCTCCTCTCATAGGAGCTCGCACGCCGTAGCCAGCCTGCATTTACGTACCTACTTATCTCGTTAGGGCCGCGTCTCCACCCTCCCACGCCTCCCGCGATTCTCGACCTCGTAATCTGCCCGCAGATCCCCTGTGTCCAGTGAAAAAGTCCCTGGAACTCATGAGGGCGAATTCAGCACCGCCTTCGAAGATTCGAAAAAGAGTCGAGTGGGTGGAATGACGTTTTCGATTGAGAAAACGTCGTTTTCAGGGTTTCAGGTGGTAGGAGATGGATGCTGATGGGATAGATTAGATGTGTGTAAGATTGTTCACTGTGGATGGTGTAGGTTTGGTTGTATGGTTGGAAGTTCGTAATAGTTGCAAGTACAAGTGAGCGTGGATGGACACCCGGTGGGTGTTGATTGAATGAAAATTATTTGATGAGGGAACTGGTTGAAGGACTGAGTGATTGGAGCTGCTTGAATTTTCTGGGAGAAACTAGTTGATGGTAAGTAGTAGGTTTCGTAGGTAGGTGGAATTAATTAATAGCTTAATGACAGAGCATGTTTATTGCTTTTCTATGGGCAATCATTTTTATGTAAAATAGTTAAGCAGAGTAGTAAGTTCATTTATGTTTTCTTCAGAGAGCTCTTCAAGTGTAATTTGTTTCTTATAGAATCTGTATGAAATCAAAGAATAATTTATTTATCCCATTTCTTTAGAGACATATTTGAGAATCAGATATGTATCTTTACATCCTGTAAACAATCTTTATAATGTTCTTGGAAACATATACATATATACATTAAAGAAAAGTGAACTAAATCTAATTGCTCAATCTAATTGCAAATTGTAGACATAGGACATAAATATTTTAAATAGATAATATCTAATTTGAATAACATTAAATAAACAATTTAGAAATATTTGTTGTGTAAATGTATTGTATTATTAACATTCAGATTGTATTGCATTCACGAAATCCTGTATAATAATCAAATAATGAACAAACGACGAACAACACGTTATGAAATTTCAATACACGTAGATAGTTAATTGTTTTTTAATTTCACTCGATGAAAACACGAATGAAGACTTTAATGAATATTTAAGATGATGTATCAATACACAGTTATAAAAATATAATAAATTATAAATAAAAACGAAAATTCCTCACTTTTACATGAAATTGAAGAATTTCATTCGATGCAATTACGCGCGGCACAAACAAGCAATCCTCCTTCCTTCTCTGTCCAACCAGTTAATTGTCCAAAAATTCATGCAAAGCGGGAAATATTGAAAAAAGGAAGACATTCGGAAATATTTGCCGCGGCCGCGTTTAATGGGACGCGGCATGGTAACGCGATTTATCGCCGCTCGATCCGGCGCAATTTATTTAAATGGCCGTGTGTAATAGAATATCGTTAATAATGAATCGCGTAATCTTTCGATTTATTATTCTCGGTCCGCTTGATGCTCGACCTTTTATTCGATATCCTGTAACACGTGATCGTTTAATTATTTAATACGATGGCCTGTTTTGCTTGTTTGCGCCGAAAACATCTCGCGCTCTCTCTTCGTCTCTCGCGAAATTTGAAATCCATGTTCGTGGCAATAAATTCTCGGAATTTCGCGTGTCCCCCTATGGCCGTTCCCCTTTTGAAAAAAAAGGAAAGAGTCGAACGGACGAAGTTCGGCGAAGAAAAGAAAGACACAAGGGGTAGGAGCGCGATTCTGTCGGGGCGAGTACAGTGAAAATCTCACATTCTGCTTCGAGTTCCAGGGCAAAATCGCTTAACGAAAGATGTTCTATGTAGGAGGGTGGCTTTTCTTTTACATAATGTATCCTTTTTGTTTGACGGAAATGGTGTTGGCTTAGGAAAACTCTTTTTTCTACGGGACCAACTCGGTTTGCTCTTCTTCTTTTAGGCTACTTTGTTATTTTTATTCAGAAATTTATGCGATAATTACGATAGTTGACGTGACAGTTACGTATTTGCAGTAAAATCTAAAGGCGCGAGAATATTGGAAATACGCATAATATGCACGGAGAAGCTTATAAAATATATGCAAGTATAGTTATAGACGTATTCATAAAAATATGAATTTGCATAAATATCCACAGGCTACTTATTATTCTACGACTTGATAATTCGACACTCAGACAGCAGAAAAATAATCTTACCGCCTATAAAATCACGAACACTTGACTACAAATAAGGAGAAGGTAAATCATTCTTATTGCCATTTCAGAACTTAACCTTCGTCTTTGAATGCACTTACGACAACGATATAATATTAATAACTGCATAATGACGTGCAGCAACATTCCATCGAGGCGGACAGGATGATCGTTGAACGGCGATGGCACAATTGCTCTTTGAAGGCCGGCAAAGCGGCCAGCACGGCCAGAAACCACAGTGTATAATAAGCAGCGTAATTGAAGTAATGGACTAATTGCGAGATTCGTCGCTGCTTCGACACAGTGGTAGTAGGCATCGTTAATGCGATTCTCGAACGGCTTTTGACCTTAGAACGAGCGGCTTGAGAATCAATTTGCCGCCACGTCGTTCAAGCCCTGCCCGATACGTTCGTTTTTATCGCGGATTTCTTAAATTAAATTCTCGTTTCAAGGGTGCTCGCGCGTGGGCATACTTCCTCTACTTAAGCCCGTGGCTAGATTAGTCGAGTTACTCGAATTTAGTGATTTCAATTTACGTTTATGCTGGTCAAGTTATTTGACCTGAAATCGCTTCGATTCGAGTTGTTTGAGATCAGCTGCATATATAAGGGGAAATGGATATATAAATTAATGCAGCATACGTTCATTCGTTTGTCAATATAGCGTTTTTCTATCGGGTTCTACATTTCATTTTCACAGTTTCAAATTTTTGCAGTCATATAAAAGTCTGTGCTGTTAAATACTAGGTAATTAACCGTTTCAATCACAGGGATCTGAAAAGACAGGGTCGAAAAATCCCGAATAGCGCGATAGCGCTTGTCTTAATCGATTACGAAGAGAAACAAGCGGCGTAATAGCGCTCGTCATATTTGTTATTTTTATGAAATACATCCATATTAATAATAAGAAATTAGTAAGCCAATAAATGGATCTCGTAAGATTCATTTACACATTTTCGAAAATTCCCAAATAATGAAAAACAGCAACTTCTCTTATTCCAATCAGCAACTTCTTCCTCCGCTTTTTTTTTTTTTTTTTTTTATTAAGCTTAATACACCCCGCGTCAAAACAACAAATACCAAATTTTCGTTTACAGTTTCATATTACAACCATCAAGTTCACAATGTTACTAACAAATCACGCTTATTCCGTGCTTAAACCTTGCTTGAAGAAGAAACACGCGACAAACAGGATATCAGACGCAAGAGAGGTGGCAGACGAAAACTTAATTTCCAAAATAATTAAAAACTAAATGAGCACGAGGCAGCTGGGACGAAATGTTGCGGTGACCGCAAAGAATATTAAGAACGGTACGTTTAAATGGGCCGCATTGTCGCGGCCGTTCCTTTTCCCGAGGGCGACGAATGGGACGCGTCGCCGGCGCCGCGGCGGCTGGACGCGCGCAGTTCCGCCAACGGCTGACCGCGGTGAGATTTTTATGCGCGTCAAAGCGTCGACGAGCGGCCGTGAGTTATCGCGCCACGACCGAAATTAATTTTACCCGTCGACAAGGGGGAGAGGAGAAACGTGCGCGAGACGCGGCCGTTGAACGCCGTTGCCCGGAGTTTCCGCTCCACGAGAACCCTTCTCGTCGATTTTTCCGCTCGTATGGACGCGCGAAACCGCGACCGTTAACCAACCGATGTTGAAATTGCGCGATGATTCTCGAGGAAAACACTTCTCGTCCTTTTTTACTTCTTTGATATAAGAGAGAAAGGTGAAGATGAGAGAAGTTTGCTAGCGGTTTATTGTCGAAGGAAGCGAAGATTTGTAACGTGTTTTTGGAGGATCACTGTCCTGAGATTATATCGGTTCTACGGATTATATCGATCTGTATTTATGAAGTTTGTGGTGGTACGAATCCACGAGCAAATAGAGAAGAACAGCTTTAATCAATTAATTCGGAATGAAATTCTATATCATTCGTAACAGAATTACAATTCAATGGATTGAAAATATTCTTGTTAAGTTCTTGGTACATATATTGATATAAAAGTAGGTTTCATTAACCTTCTACTTGAGAATTTGAGAAAACAGGAACTCGAAAACTGAAGAACTCAAGAATACAAGAACTTGAATAGTTAAGAAATCGGGAACTTAAATAGTTAAGACTTTAGGAACTCGGATAGCTGAGAACTCGAGAATCGTAAGATCTAAGGTTGCAGGAACTCGAGCATTCTGAATCTCAAAAATACGAAAATCTATTATTTCAAACGCTTAAGAAAACAAAAGATTCAGAAACTTCAGGCCTCAGGAATGCACGAAAACTGAAACTTGCGTATGAATTTAAACGCGAACTTAGCTATTAAATCCAAGTATAGCTTGTCCAAATTAACGCCTTCTTTTCCAAATTCTCACTGTATCTAAATGCACAAGATTTCCTGCGTAAAATCCTTGAGTGTCTTCGAAACACGGAACTACGAAAAAGAAATCAGTTTCTAAAGAGCTAGCAATCAGACTCTACCGGCATCTCTCGATTCTTCTCGTCAAAGATCTCGTCGAGAGAGGTTCGACGTAAACACGTTTGGATCACGATCGCTCGAACTACCAGATCAGCGACAGAAATCTTAAGCAGCTGCATCGGATTATCCACAGCTTAATTATTTCGAGGGATTCCATTAATCCGTGTTCCATTTCACTCGGAATATCTAATAAGCCTGAAAGCTTCGAAACCGTCCTCCGTGGCTTTACGTTTCGTGATGACTCGATTATTTTGCCAGTTTTCCTTGTCGACGCCGGTTAGCTAAATATCGCGTTCTCCGGACTAACGGATTTGTCGCAGAATTTCCACGCGCGGAACAAAACTACCGCGAGAAGTTGCTCATGTTCATGCAGTTAATAACGCCACTGCGGCGCGTATTCGTTACTTTTCTCCCTTTTTGGTTAAGCTCGTGATGACTTACAGCGAAACGAACAGACGTGTTATTGTGACAGAATGAAATTTGTTACGCCATGATGCGAATTTTTTTGCGTTCCATCGTCGATAAAACCGATGGAAGTAGTAAATTGACTTGAGAATTTTTTTATTCTCTCGAGATAACTTAATCGCATGAAAGAGATTTGTCCATTTAGACCGTGCGGTGATAGTCGAACGATTGGCTTGATTTTTCAGTTATTGTATTTTATGATTATAGAGAGTCAATAATTTGAAGACGTTGATACTCGAAAATTCAGAAATTTAAGAACACGAGCGCTTGAGAACTCGAGAATCCGGAAATTGGAAAAGTCATCCTCTTAAAGTTTGAAAATTAGATAACTTGAAAATTTGAAGCGTACAAAATTCGTAAAAATAGAAGACGAAATTAAAAGGATTATCTTACGGAATATAGTAAAGTTGGGAGGTTAAGCGACAAGTATAAGCTGAAGATATGTAATTGATTTATTTCGTTAGAAACGTTAAGTATAGCTTCGTTTATTTTAGTCAACTTAGCCGAATAGAACAACTTGGTCGAATAGAAAGCTTTCGAAGAAATCTAAAGTTACTCTTCAAAAGTTGAATTAATTAAAGGTAAATTGGGCTAGGTTATATCTGTGTTAGATTTGAGATAAATCTGGGATTGGTCTGATCTTGAACTGGATTAAGTTTCACTGGCTACAGTATGAGCTAAGCGTGAACTATACTGGATTAGCCTGGATTACTTCCACGTTAAGCCTGAGGTAGATCTATCTCCTAGGGTACGTCTGTCCAGGTGCAATTTCGAATCGAGCTAGTTCCTAAGCGCAAATTATTTGTGTACCAATTTGAAGTGTAAACCCATATTTATATTTAAGTGGACCTCTGACCTTAAGTTTGACTGTGTGCACAATTTAACTAGAGATTCCTTAGTATGAATTGCACGAACAAGACGTGGATTAAGTTCCAATTATAATCATTGCAAACATATCTAACGCAGAAACTCGATCAGAAGCATAATCCATTAAATCCATTAAGGCTTGAACTAAGTTTCATTTTAATTAACTTTGGTCTAGTTTCACATTAATCAGAATTAAGATATATTTATGCACACATGTTAGTTATTGAAGGGATTTCCCTTCATCAATTATCCCCTTCCCCCCAATATTGAACAATGTTGAACTCTCAAAAATCTTCATTTAAGAACAGATCCACTAATTTCCATTGTTTTTACAATTATCTTTACTTATTATTCTTCTTTCTTTTACTACAACGCTTAATCTTAACCACCTTAAATCGAATATGAAAGCTGTATTGAAAGTCAGAACTTGGTAAAAAAATCTAAACAAAGTCGTAATAAACTATAGGAGAAAGAAATGCTTTCATTGTTAAATGCTGGAACTTTTTATTTCAAATTATTTTCTGAAGAAATCTATTTGTCCTAACGGTATCGTTCTATTGTATAATTAACTTCGCTTATAAATACATTGACGTTCGACCAAATATCTTGTCATACGACGACCAAAACAGTCTTCTGACAAAAAGAAAGATGTCTGCCACCTAAACCATATTTACCTTAACTTCTAATTCATCTTACGATCTCGGTATACCTCGACCTAGACTGTACATCCAAATCAAATCTTTACTATTTCTCGTTCGTACTCAAATTTCTCTCAACAATCTTTCAAACTCTTGCTTACCTTTCACCTGCCACGCACTAGAGATCTCCAAACACCGACCACTCATCTGTTCTTCCTAATCATCCGACGTCATGAAAAAGCCGAGACTGGTCAGAAATGACGGACGAAAGTCGGAAGACGCACGGAACAAAGGAAGAGAGTGTGGCGCCATTAAACCGCGGGACAACAGGAAGAGATCCGCGGCGAGGAAACAGGGTTGCTGTTGCTGTTGCACTTGTGCCCTGTTCGGTGCGCTTCGGGGTGTCAGGCGGGTCGTGTCGCGCGGAGAAAACGAGACGCGGCTTTGCCATTAGCCGACACCCGTCGTGCAACGCGACTGTCCTCTCTCTCTCTCTGTTTTTCTCTTTCTCTCTTTCACCCCGCCATCTATCCTCTCTGCACATGGCTGTTGCACGCTAATTGGCAAACATCGGCCGAGCTCGCTTATCGCGATCGGCCGGCGATTTTTGCAAATTACGACGCTCGTCCGACGCCGCGCGAACCAACCGAGCCAAGATCCTCGATACCGTGTCCGCTGATATCGAAACGATCCCCCTGTCCTCTCTCCAATGCACGCGACACGCCTCCGTTCTTTTTTTCCATCTCCATCTCCTCGCCTTCTTCATGTTTTTCTTCTTCTTTGTTGCCGTCCTCGTACTTTGCACTTATGTGTTCTTTAGTCGAGCGAACGATTTAGATGAGCAGCTTAAGTAGTAATAAGCAAAATGCAGAAATTTAATGATGCAAAAATATACATAATATATTTCTCTAATTTATCGTAGATAGAACAAACCTCCATCTAAGTTCTATTTTTCTAGCTGTGTCGATGAACGTATAAAATTGTAGAAGAATCCCCAGTCTACTTACGAGACATTGAAACAAATTTCTCCTGACCTAAATCTAATTGAAAAAGTTTATGTGAGTTAGATGTTAACTCGAAAAACACATAAGTGATTTTCTGCGTTTAAACTAATACAACACATTTGTCATAATGATAGTTGGGATCATATTATTCGAAAGAAGTTACAAAATGTAATGTTCAAAGGATTAATGCATTTTATTATTATTATTGCTGTTACGATTGTTATTACGTTAAGCATTCGCTCGTTACAAACTTAGGTAATAAGCCGGTTATGGATATGAGTAAGCAAAGAATATCTTAATATTGAGAAAGCATTGAGGTTGTAATGGTCCATTAAAAAATTCATGGTATTTATACGTAGAGTAATTTGAAATTTGCTAATGTTAAAAGAACTTAAAAATTGTTTTGTGTTTAAAACGATAAGAGGCTGGTATAGTTTAAAATGCAGAAAATGAAAATGTAATAAAATATGAATAAAATGGAATGGATTGTTCGTGGTAACTCGAAAGGAAATGGAATATTCGAGGAATAAACGTACTTTAATGTTGAAAGAATAATATGGTTGAAATGTGGTCCGCTGAAAAATTCATGAAAGCTGTAATTTTCAACATTACATGCGATTATTTGAAACTTGTTGCAATCAAGTAAAAAACGATATTTTTCTGCGGCTAAAGTAATATCAGAGAAATCTTTGATAATTGCTTCGAGAATATATAAGAGAAAAATATATATGTATTACAAAATACAAAAGGAGCACAGCCCATTGTTCGAAAAAAGAGAAAAAAAGAGGAGCATTCGGGGAAGAAATATATTTTAACAGTAAAAGAACAATGGGTTGAAAATGGTCCATGAATAAATTCTCAAAAGCTATTGTTTTCACCGGTAACTATAATCGTTTGAAACTTGTTGCATTCAAATTAAAAAATGAGAACACGAATGTTTTTCTGTTTTTGAAACATGATATACTAATATCGCTTACTATCTAAATAATCAACAAATCCTGGCATTTCTAATATTAAACTATGAACAATAAAATACGAAAGGGAAAAAAGGTATGAATATTTTTCTGTTTAGAATGATAATAGACTGCTTGTTAGTAATTGCTTACTAACCTCGAAAAATAATAAACTGTGAAGTAAACTACTACCATAAAATTTCCCTTAATTTCAATTTGCATTTCATTTATCTCCTAATAAATTCCTCCTAATAAACAATATTTACAAAGTAAATGATTGTGATTGAAAAGGAAACAGAATTGTTTAAATAGCTTAATAGATGGAATTTGATTAATAAAACTGCCGATTAAACTAATAAAAGTGAGAAAACTGAGAAGAATTTGATGTTGAAGCGATCTGCTTCAGCATAAGAACAGAGAGAAAGAATAGATCGTAGAGGTTTCGGATTTCTTTCTGTTCATGGAGCTCTGTAAGGGAATCTTCTCGTGAAAGCACAACTTCCTTGAGTTCTTTCCTCTTTTTGTGAAGATTGTCCGCTCGTAAAGTAGGAACAGCTACCTTCTCTATAAAATATTTCTGAGATAAAGATTCTGATCGAGAAATGCTTAAGGAAAGCTTGACATCCAAATGTTCTACTTTGAAATCAGATTACACAGATCTCGGGCGTTTCTCCTTACCTTCGTAAAGCTGCGCCAGTGGGCTCTTACATAAGAGTCCGAGGAACTTTGTTAATATTGTACAACTTGTATAATATATTCCAAAGTATATCATATAAGATATTCCCGTTAGATCATGCGTCGGCACTTTGTCTTTGCAAATGGCGCTTCTATAATACATAACTGTACAAAATGGTAGGTCTCGCAGTTCTAGATAGGTGAATTACATTTTATGTTTCTCTATGCATTCGTTAGTCTTTAGTAAAATAACGAAAGAATGAGATGATGTTGTATATACTTTAGATCCAGCAAAAAGATATATTAAAAACGAGAGGACGATTTAAACGATACTATAGCAGCGTTATTCGAGTCAATGGGGAAGTATTAGATAAGAATTACTAAAATAAAAAGCAAAATATCTTCCAGGAATAAAGAAATGCGCAATGAATTATGATAATTGACGAGTGAGGGTATTAACATTAATCGTACAACTTCATTTCCTTTGATGAGTAAAGGGTATATCCTCATAGAAAATTATAGCCGTTGAAATTATTCTCTAATGAAGTATTTTTTATCAGGTTCTACATATGATTTTGATAGCATCAACCTTTGGGCTCATATGAAAGTAAATATTGACTATGGAATGATATGATATTGAACATATTCGGATTAATTGTTACGTAATGCTATAATAAGTACAATACCTTATCTAGCCATTGTATATTTCATCGTTCATCGCTATGTCGCCAGTAACGAGTTAAATAGTCTATTTTCAAATATAAATAATATAAAAAGTTTCACGAATTAGAAGACAATTTACTTAACTTAACTCAAGTACCCTAATAAATCAAATAATCGTACCTTACTTTACCAAAACTAATCCGCTCGCAACATAAAAATAAAAAAGAAACCAAATAATTCCTAAAGCTTCGAAAAAATCCAAGGAAAGAGACATAAGTTAGAAAGTACAACGCCTAGTAACATAACAATGAAAAACAAACGAAACAACTCCTAAAGCTCCGAGAAAATCCAAGAAAAGAGACATATAAGTTAGAAAGAACAACGTCTGGTAGCATAACGATGAAAAACGTTTTTCCACGCGGTTGCAGAGTGATATCTTGAAAATTTAAGTTGAATCATGACGAGCCGCGCATTTCGAGAGAGGGTGCGCCTCGTAATTTCCCGTGCATCGATTTCGAGGCGGGACGCGACGAATTATGCACGCGGCGGTGGCCCCAAAAGCGAAAAATCGCTGCGGAACGCGTAAACCGCGTCCCATTCTCCCTTTTCCTCTCTCTTTCTCTGTGTCCCCGAGTTTCTGTTTTCTCTCGCGTACTTTTTCCTTTGTTTCTCGTCGATCTGTTTGGCTCGAGTTCAGAGGTAGCAAAAATTATCGTTGCTATCGGATCGGTGCACACGATAACGGTACGTCGCCAGGACGGAAATCGGTTTTTGCGCGACCAATTAGATGCGCGGCGACGATAAGTCGAGGACGGGAGCACACGCGGTAATTAGATTTTCGCGAAACGCTGATCCACCTCGATGTCCGCCATTCGCGCAATAATTATTAGATATTGACGCGTTCGGTCACCATGGCGACCATTTTTTTATGACAAGCTCTAAATAGTATACCATTCATCACGCAGTATAACGATTTCGATTCTTTGACCATTGAACCTGACGCGTTCGTTTGATACCGATATTCGCGATAATTCTGCAAAGTAATGTAATCAGCGAGTTAATAATTGCTGATATTGCACTAACAGTGTGATCGAATGTCTTTGTACATAATACTCTTCCATTTGGAAGTTTCGTTTCTGTTTGCGGAATGGAATAGAGAAGAATGTTGAAGTGCGCGTTGAGTAAATTTAATTACTGCATTCTTCGTTAATTTCTTTTTGATGGTTCTGCTGTGATTATTTAGGCACTTTGATAAATTGTATGAGTTTTTTCTGATTCATGTTTTTACGATTAGAACTATATTTGTTATAGATGTCAGGTTTGATTAATATTATTAATCGATTCATTCGTATATGAATTCATTGTTAGTTGTTTCTAATTTTTTATTTGCCTTTTTAATGTATATATTTCTTCGGTTTCTTCCTGAAAATGACAAAACAGTTTAAGTAGATGTGCGATATATTTTTTATAAGATATATAGATATTTTATCCGATAGTTCTTATAGAAACTTTTATAGAAATTCTTTTATAAAGTACTTTTGCAACTTTTTTACGATAGAAGAAAGTATAATTTATTATTGCAGAGAGAAATTTCCAAATGAAACAGGTTATAAATTACTTCCAACCTTACAATTATTTACGACTTTTATGACTCAATTATTTCCAATCTCGCAAACGATGGCACCTAAGGAGGGTAAAAAGAGGGAAAAAAATCCTCGAGAAAGATAGAAATAGTCCATCGATCCCCATCTTATTCTCCCATTTCCAAATAAAAACTCAACCAGGAGAAGAAACCACTCAATCTTCACACACACAAAGATCTTGAAATATTTATTAACTACTTAGCACTCGGTAAAAATTGTCTAAAGTTCGGTTCAAGTTACGATTAACCCCAAAGATCTCAGGATCAAGTTTTCAAACAATATCAAATTGCCTAACTAAAACTTCAACTAAGAAAGAAAAACTTCCAATTTTTAACCTCGGAAAACTCTTAAAACACCTGTTAACTACTACTCACAAAATTAGTAATAGTCTGAAATTCAATTCAGGTTAAGATTAACCACAAAGTACCCAAAGATCTAGTTTTCAAATAAAATCTCAGCCAAGAGAGAAACCCTCCCAACTTTCAACCCTAGGAAGCTTTTACAACATTTATACCTATTGCACAGTAGATAACTAAAAGCCAATTCGAGCCACGATTAACTTCAAAGTATTCAAAGGTATAATTCTCAAATAAAAACTCAACCGCTAGAGAAATCCTCCAAAATTCTAATTCCAAAAAGCTCTTCAAACATCTAGTAACTATTACTCACATGGTAGAAATGTAAAATCCAATTCAAGCAACGATTAACTGCAAAGTACCCAAACCGGTCCGGTAAAAAAGACGTTCACTTACCTGAAACAAACAAAGAAAAGGAAGAATGTAGAATGGTCACAAAGGGATCCGTGAAATTCGCGAAACGAGGGAAATTAAAGTTACGCAGAGTGTGAAAATAGAGGCTGGTACACGCGTGGCGCATTATACGTATACGTGTATATTATAAACGTAACGCGAGCGGCGACGCGACGAAACTCGTCGTCCGCTCGTGGCGACGAGAGACTTTAATAAAAAACGCATTACACGCGTCAGGTGATTTTATCCGAGTTTCGTTTCGCCTTCCGTGTACGTAAGCCAGATTGTACACAAGAGAATGAGAGACAGAGAGAGAAAGAGAAAGAGAATGAGGACAGGGGGCTGCTGGATATTGCGAGGCCGCGATACATAGAGGGTGTCCCCTTCAATTTCACGTGTCTCCGGGACTAACAGATATCGTCCTGTAAATACAGAACATCGTCGCGAACGATATTTACTTGGCGTGGCGGCGACCGCCATGTTTGTGTGAAATTGCTTAGCGTTTCTCTTCTGCTCGAATCCATTGCCATTCCATTTCTCTTTCTTGGCTAAGGAACATGACGAGAAGAACCAGGAATGTGTTGTGCGTAGTTTAAGATCTATGTTCCATTGTCGATGAATTCGCAAAACCACAGCAATATATATAGTTTTAGAGGCTCTAGTTTCAACATAATCATTAATTAAATTTTAAAATTGAGTTTTCAAACGTCTCATAGCAGCAAACCGATGATAAAATTGTCGTTGATGTATAGGAAATATTCTTTACTGCATTTCTACTAATTTCACGTTTGTTTTAGTATTAAAGTATAAAGTATAAATATTTAACAAAAATGCCGAAGTCAATGAAAAAACCAAAAGGTCCTAGATGGACGAATAAAAAATATGTATGTCGACTGTATTATTTTTTTCTACATTGAAATATAAATCGAAGTTGTAAGATCAGATCTTTGGAAGGGTCAGTATTGAAAATTTCACCTCGTTCTTAACCACCGTCGAAGTTATAGACGCGGATGATCTCGCGTCAAGTCAGCTTCCAATCTCGGTCTTTTCGAAAGGACTGTGTTCTTGGCGTGTGCGTTGGTCGTCGAATAAAATACGCGAGAGATGAGCACGGTTCGATGCTCTTTCAGCGACTTCTCGAAGAGTTTGGCGACATATCGAGTAGCGAGGAAAAGTGGCGGTGCTTCGTGTGTAACAGTTTCACTCGGGCAAAAGTTTCCAAGTTCTCGGGTTCATCATATCGAAGTTTCCCTCGCGGTACGTGCAAGAAATACGTTTCGCGTTTTCGTTTCTCTGTTTCTCTTCTGTGCGACGGTTTGACGAAAGGCCGACTCTATTAAGAGGGTTGTTCGTTACGAAACCATGAAGCGGGAGAAATCGCGCGACATCAAAGCGGAAGAAAAGTTACCGAAGCGGTAGATTCAAATCGAAATCTACGCCGGGTTAATTTGCGCTCTCGGTTATTGCACCCGAAAGGCTCCCGTCTCTTTCGAACTTACCGCGTGGAATTATTAAACTGAGGTCAACGTGTTGGTGATTTAAAGGGAAATAAACGTTTACTACAGAGAAATGTTTATGAGATTCTTGGTATTTGTGAAGTTGTTCGAAGTGATTACCTTCGCAGATTGCGCACGAAGGTCGTAAGAATTTGATTTGGGTACTTTTGGAATTTTTTAGGGATCAGGGTTTCTGAAATTTTTACGAGTTTTAGGACACCGAAGTTTCTCAGAGTATGGTACAGCCTCGAGGGTTTGAAGTTTTACAAAGTTTTTAAAACTTGATGGAATTTTGAGATACCCGTTCAAGATTTCTAAGAATATAACAAGTTTAAGATCTTTCAGAATTTTTAGAATTCTTTTTCAGGGCGTTAAGGTTTCTACGAACTTCAAAATTGCTGAAAATTTTAAAATCTTAAAAAATTCGGAGATTTTTTTTTAATTTTACTGCTTTTGAGTTCATCAAGAATTTGAAGAATCCTAAAATGATCGATATCGCTCTTTAAGAAATCAACCTCCTCCAAAATTCTTCAGAATTTCGAGGTATCCAAGACCTTCAAGAATTTCGAAAAACTCAACATTCAAAACTTTTCAGTATGTTTTTCATTGAATCCAAGATTCAACAATTTAGGAATTCTTCAACATTCCTAAGAATTCACGGCCGCAGCATCTTGAAACCATTAAAAGATCATTTAAAAAATAAAAAGGTCTCAACTATCTCGAAAGACTTCCAAGATCTTCAGGATCTCCGATGGTTTTACGAATTTTAAGACCTTTGAAACGTTCAAGATTTCCAACATCTCCAAGAATCCTGCACCATGAAAATTCCCAATACCTTCTAAACTTTCAAATTTCGGATATACAAAAGATCTATCCGAAAAAGCCAATAACCATAAAATTCTCACCACACGAAAACCTTGAAATCTCGAAAACAGGTTGCAAACAATCTCGGGGAATCTTGGCGAAACAATTCGGACCCTCGAGCAGCAGCGAAGGAAACGTAGCAGGATCAGGGCATCGCACCCACTAAAACCACAGTCGAAATCTCCGCATGTACTCGAACACTGCGGAACTACCACTCAACCGTAACCTCGTTTTCCATCATCCCCCTCCTCTGGCATGGTTATTCCAGCGTGTGCTCGACCAAGAAACCGAGACGAGGCGAGATACATTCTTCCATTTGGCCTACAAATTGAGGCGAATAAAGAAGTAGAGTCCAAAGAAGGATGCGAATAACCAGCGGAGCGCAGACGACTCAGTAATATACGATATTCCTTGACACCAGCCCGGGGATATTAAATAAAGAATCCCCCGCAGTCTCGCGGGAAGCCCCGGGGCAGCGTTTCGCCCATTACCGATCATCCCTTGCGCGTATTCCTCCGGAGACGAGGCGCGTATCTGCCGATATTATGGCCCTATTCATGCCAACTTACCGAATATCCTAACAATGTATTACGCGAGTCGATGCCATTCCAAGCGCCATCATTTCCGGTCCCTTCTCCTCTCTGCGTTAGGGAGAATACGTCTTTATCTATTACAAGCGAGGAAGAGGGGTTATTACGATTTTAATTATGTTTGACGAGAGGGAGGACACGGCGAAAAATTTAGATTCATCGATGAAGAGGATTTAGTGGGATACGGAGGTTTAAGCATATAGATTTTTAAGGACAGGTTGTGTCATTTGAGTTAGGTGGTTTACTCGTATCAATTTCTTTCCAATTGATCCGCATGCTCCTTTTTAATGCCGCACGTGTTTTAGATACATTTTTGTATTCTCGTAACTAACAGTGTAATGTTATACGTATATCATATGATATCGCTGTGTTTTCATATTATATTTTCACATATACTCATTCAATCACATATTTAATGTTTGACTATCATATAAAGGCGCTTCTTATGATCATGCACAGAACAATCGTATTTCTCCTCGTCTCACAATAAACACCAACCCCAATCATCGCAATAAAATCCACCCCCGTTGCACGCAATCCATCGCAACCTTCCCAAACAAACAAACCCACTCATATACCAAACTGTAACTAAAATTAGTTAGCAAACACCATCACAAACTAGACTAACGCAAACGCATCAACGCAAAAGCATCCTAAACTGTCGCGTGACGCTCTAAGAAGTCGTCGCGAGTGTTTTCTTTCAATTACCGTTAGCAGGCTAATAGAAGCGCGGAGAATCTGGTCTTGCTTTCAGTCCAAACAGGCAAGCGCCGGCGATTTTGCGCGTCTTATCGTTACTCTTCTTTCTTTGGGTCCGGAACCGAACAATTGGAGGCGCGAGAAGACGAGTTGTCTGTCGACAACGACAGACAGAGAACAGACAAGAGCGACAGAGGACAATGATGCTACGGCTACGACGAAATTGCTCGAGATCTTGAATGCCGGCTCTTCCTGAGTTAACGTCGAAAAGCTTCTGAGTGACTTGCTCGGGGTTTAATCACCGGCAGAAACTTCGCTAATGGCGGCTGCAAAGTGCTCGCGAACGAACTCGATGCCTCTCTCGCCCTCTGTCGCCTCTTTGTCGTCGAAAACTTCTACAAACGCGCGTGCACGCGTTTACATTTCGTCAGTAAAAAGGGGGAGAAACTGGGACCGTTCGTCTCAAGGATCGAGCGTGCTGTGGCTTGATAAGCGGACACACTACTGAGACAGCGAGCCTTCAACCGGGACCGAGCGGTTTCTTCGACCTGAGACTTGTTCACCAACTTCCTTAGAGTTAGGAGCACTAAGTTAGTTTTTGTATGGGTAGGTTTATTTCATTCGTCGTATTTTCGTGTCTCGTGTTTTCTTTCCATAGAAGAAACGCTTTGGGAGGTGGGAATTTTGCTAAGAAGTAGTTCTGTAATAGTTCGGATTAAGTGGATTTTTGTTTGCTCTTGTATGAATACGTTTGTTTTATTCGATGAATGACGAGTACTTTCGCACCTCGTGTTTTCTTTCCCTACATAAGACGCCTCTGGAGTGGGAATTTTGCTAAGGGGTAGCCCTTTAGTAATTTGGATTAAGTGAATTTTTGTTTGCGTTTGTCTAAATACGTTTGTTCTACGAACGACGTAATACGAAATAATACGGTCTTGCTTTTGTTAGCATTATGGGGATATTTATTCGCACAATTTATGTAATTCTAATGATGTGCCACAACATAACGAATAGAGAGGGTTAAATTGATAGTATAACACTAACAAGACAAAGAAATTTGATTACAATTAGATAAATCTCTGAATCTCACTGATTAAACCACAACTATTTTATATTATTCACTTTGTTACCAAAGCTTCGTGCTTTCTAAAGCCATAGGGTTTAGGATTTATCAAGCTCGGAACTCTTTGAAACACAGCACTAACACGAGTTGGACATCTTAACATGTCCACAGTCTCGACAATATGACGTGCTTTTCAGAAACTGAACGCCTTCAGGCTTTAGATTTATTATACTCTCTGAAGCACTTGCTATATTAACATCAACTAGGATGAAAACCAAATGACTGTATTTAGAATTTACTAAATAATACTCTGTGATGAATTTAGTAACCATAGCGACTAGCCATCTCTCGTTTCTACCCTATTATTCTTGTCATTGAAATAATGTTATCTTTGAAAATCTGGTATATTGCGAGTCTACAGCTTCATCATGTGAAACTCAGTACGTTATAGCTACAGGTGATGCACATTTTCATTTAACCAATGCGTAGCTGAAATGTTGGTGATCTTGAAACTTCGTATTCCCTTGGGTTCTGTATTCGTAAAAATATCACTTGCAATTAAACAAACTTATAGAAATGGATCATTCGTTCATGTGTTAACGAGTTGAACGTTAATAATGTACCTGAATAATGAAATTGAGAAAAGAAATGAGAAACTAGTACAAGTGAAGTTTTTTTAGAATCCGTTTAAAAAGAGTTAAAAATTAGATATCTCATATGTTACAACGTAAATGTATTTTTATCTATCTACTTTAGATATTGTCGTTAGAGAACGATACCATCCAAGAAAGAAGAATATATTTTCTGGGTTTCGAATTTGCTTTGCGAGAAATTCTTTGTTTAACAAGCGACGCACGTCTCCAACTGTCACTTTGTAGCAAAAGACAAAAATATGTGCTCTGTGAAACTCAGCAAGTTCCTCGAGTTCGCGATTTGATAAGTGTGGATTACAGCATGATATGCTCGCTGTCGCTTTGTTCTATCTACTCTGTTGAAACGGAGACGTGTCCTGCAGAATTTTAGAACTTTAAAACTACCCTTCGCTTCGGCTCAACGCGATAAGTTTGGATTCCTTCGTCACTGAGATCTTTTTCCAGGAACGATTGAACGAGATGACAAAATATGAAAATACTAAAAATACTTCCACTGATCATGAAATACTGCGCACAATTTAAGATTTAAATTCCACAAACCACTGGTGGAAGAATCATCCTTTCAAATATTAAAGAACCTCTTTCAAACCTCATCAGGTTTCAAAAGTCTACAAAATCTTAGCACGATTTTTGAATGTAGAAACCGCTATCATCCGCCATTGACCTACATCAAAATCTCAGATCGCCAAAGAATTTTAAAAATACTTTGCAAATCATATTATCATATATTGAATTATAATATAATAACTTTCGTACGAATCCATTCTTCTATTGTTACTCCTACCACTATTAAAATTCTATATAAAGCAACCCAATAGTTTCATTCTCGACTCGACATACCTAAACTCAAGAATTGGCCAGATCGAAAGAAAGAAATACTAAGGTCCTGTATATAGGAACAGGGCAGAGACTAATTTCGAGAAAGGAGTTTTTAATCTCGAGCAACCCCTCGCCAGTCTATATGGATTATAATTATATTCGGGTGGCTTCGTTTTAGGGAACGCCTCGCGAACCCTTCGCAGCTTCGGGCAGCCGGCCCGTTTCGCTGCTATAATTGGTATTTATGCCTGTGGCCGCATTCGCCGTGATTTGTGGCTGAAACTCCGTTAATGAGACGCACGTGTCTGTTAATTAACCGAGACCTGCTGCGCCTACCAACCGAACGATCGGCCGGATTAGCCAAGTTTTTTCCCTCAGGAAGCGTCGCTAGGAAGTCGAGGCGAGGAGCAAGAGCCAAGACCTCGATCGCGTGACGAATTTCACCGGCCGATTTTTTTCAATCACCGTTTCTTCGCTTCTTTGATCGTTTATCTTGCCGAGGGACTTTGTTTTTGCTGCTGGAAGTTGCTTGCTTGATAGCAGAGAAAGTTTGTGAAGAAGGTCGAAAGAAGTCGAAAATGGGTGATTCGAGTTTAAAAGACGCGTTTTGTAGAATTTAGGGAAGATTTAGTTGGCATCCTTTGGAGTTCCTTTTTCTATTTTGGTTCCAGGATTATGGTGAATTACAGTAGCTGTTGAGAATATGAATATGCATTGTGGAAAGTTAGAGAAGATGAGTTTTGGATTTCTTGAGGATTGTTGCTAAATATGTGAGGATAACTGGATTGAAAATGTAAAAGGTTTGAGTGAAAGAATGAAACAAACGTGAAGAAGGGAGCAAATGAAAGAATAAGCACTGTTGGCACTCACTTCACTGGGACGTATTAAAGTAATTTCTATTTTCTAATATATTCGTCATATTCTGCCAAAATTGATAAAAGATATCATTACATCCAAAAGACACCTATGTTTCTAATTCTAACAATTTACCAATACGAACCGTTAACTTCCTCTAAATTTGTTCAAACAATTTCATCTCCATTTAATCTAATTCCAACAACTTTTAAATAAAAATCTGCAGCTAAACAATATCTCAAACGAAACTCCACTTCCTCCATTATTCAACCACATAACTCTACCCCACCTGCCGCAACAAATAACCCGAGAACGATCCACAAACCCAAATTACCCCACAACCCTGCCGAAACCCACCATCTCTAGCCAGATTCACCTAAAATTTCCACCCTACAATCCACGTAACGGACTCTTCGAAAACACCCTCACATAAGAACGTATAGAGGGTGTAACGCGTGGGTCCATTGGCGGGAAGTTAATAAAGAAATATACAAGGTGTCCAACCTCCGCATTTAATATCAATTTGCCCTGGCCGGTTCTCTTTCCATTCCCTTTCACGAATAGCTGTCCCTTCGGTCGCGAAGGCCGAGACGACATTGCCACGAGAAGGGTGGAGGGTTTCTCTAGGAGAAACGAGGGCTGGATGACGAAGAGGGTAGTGAAGACTGAGGACCAGCAACGATAAGAAAATAAGAGAGAGCCGGACGAGGCCGAAGGGAGGGTAAATGGCTGGATATCGTAACGCGAGAAAGAGGTGGTGAAACCGGCTACTAGCCAGGAATTTTCGTGGTGGAAGACAGCCCAGAGGGCTGAAAAGAAAGTCACGAGGGAGCGTAACGCGTCGCGGAACTTCCTTCTTCGCCTGGGACGAAGTAATTGTTAAAACGCGTTCCGAAAGATGAGAGCTGCTGATTACTTTCCTACCCCCTCGCCTTCACCCTTTTAGTTGCTCTAAGTGCGTCTCGCGACTCCTTTTTCCCTCTTCCTTTCCTGTTTATTCCTTTTTCTTCTTTTTCTTTCTTTACGCTTATTGTAAATGCTTCCGGATGCGGCGTACCCTCGCGGCTTCGTGGAAATCTAGCAAATTGACGGGGTCCTCCTTGTCTCGCGAGAAGGAAATTAGTGGAGTAACGCGGAGTACTTAGACGCTCCTCTGCTTAATTCGCCGTGATACCGCTTTGCGGCCGAGCGTTCCGTTTTATTCCCACTGGTAAATTTGATGCTGGATACTGATGTCGGCGGAGAAGGTGATTAAGGTTTTTCGCGGCTCTTTTTAAATTGGTCCGAGTCCTAAAGTGGCGCTGGGAAATTCCTTCCTTTGTGGATTCGCTATTCTTTTAGGAAGTTCTCAGGGAGATGGAACAAGTGCTTTTTGCTCCTTGGGAGAAATTGCCGGGCTGCGGAGAATTCTATTAAAAGTAGTCGCGCGATGCATTTAATAGATAGGTATATTGCGATTGCTATACCATTATTATATTATATATACTAGACCTGTTAAGTATTCTATATATTGTAGACTACTAGATTATAGATTACAGAAGTAAACTATTTCATTGATAATTAAATGTAAGCGTAAATGTAACGAAGTACAGTCTACGAACTGCATTTAAATCTTTGTAGCTGCGTATTCTGTATAATTATCGTACATTTACGTTTATACAAAATGAAACTGTTGAACTAAACAATGAAACTTAAGTGGTTCTGCATTCATTACAATGTTCCAAATCTTTAAAGAAAATTGTGTAAGTACTAGATTCTAATGGATATATAATTATTTGCCTTTTGCCATTTTTTTCAGTAAACATTTAAATAGGCATTAGCTATTCGTTTAATAATTTCTAATGAATTTTTTGCGAGTAGTTGTACCCAAAACGTTGCGAATAATTTTCCCTTAGCTTTGCGACATTTCTAATAACTACGTAATCGAATGTTGTAACAATTTCTTGTAGATAATTGTGACCAATCGCAGAAGCTACCATTGAAATCCCAATTCTATTGTTCCATATCTCTAATTAGGAAACCATAAGAGACGGCAATGAATACTGCATTTCTGAAACTACTAGCAACCCCAGGCCAAATCGAACCAAATTCTATCGATCGAAACCCGGAAATCCTTTCGATTAACAGTACGTCGTACCGGACGCAAGGAATTAATTCTCCGTTTCCCCCAACCCTGACCCACCCCCAAAACCCACGGAAACATGAATTATGTCCGAAGAAGCGCGCAGCTGTCACCGAACGGCTGTGGTAATTGCGTTATTTGCATTTAAAGCGGAAAAAGCGCGGCAGGGAAGGTTGGAAAAGGCACGCTTCGAGCGTCCTTTGACCGCTTCCCATCTTCAAGACATAGGAGGTTCCCGTGGCATCCCTTTGTGACTACGTCTGCCTCTTATTAAAGCCGACAGGCTGGCCAGTGTGATTGCCGACTGCTCGGATGCCACGTTAAGGTAGGTATTTTGAAATTCTGTGTTTTCTCTCCTCTTATTATCCTCGAATGACTGCGAAAGTGTTTCGTACCAAAAATAACAAATATTTTTAAAATTTTTACAAAGAAATGGCCTACCTTTTTCTCGCGAAGCGGTCATTGAGAGAATGTTAATTTTTATTTAAATAGAAAATAGTGATCGGTTAATCTTGAAGAGGTATTTTGGAAAATTAAATGAGAAACGATATTAATTTTTAATGGGTCCTATTTAACAAAGTTTATTGATAAAAAGTAGCTTATATTACGGTACATGTTTCATATTCGTAATAGATCGTGATGCGTATTTCCCTATACTTTTATGAATGTGAGAAATTCAAACATATTAATATTATTTATATGATCGATGTTACACATCTATCAATGGAGAATTCTGATTAATTTATTCAACTCGTCATTTTTTATATTCGTTCGCAACGAATTATATGCGAGGGAATATTTATATTTTATTAAAAATTAAAAATTGAACATTTTTCACTCTTTCTCCGTAGTTTGCATGCAAAAATGTATAATCTGTAACCTACAGTGGTAGACAAGAGAAAATTTAGTAGGTAAGCGGAAAAAAGCATCATAATTTTACAAAAAGCAAATATTTCATTGTAGCGCAAAATGAAATTGTTTGTCACTTACGAAATAGGCTTCAAACATTTTTATACACGAATTTTTTTATCGTTTCAATGTCCAGAATCAACCCTATAAATTCTTATATTTTGTTATACCTTGTATACCTCAAAATAACTTAAAACGGCGTGTGTTAGTGTTAGTACATATTGCGTGTTAGTATAAAAATTATAATACTAAAATTATAGTACTAATCCTAAATTTTCTGACGTAAATCAGAATTTCGATGAACTGAATTTCTACAGAAGGAAATTTACAATAATTATCAACGGTTTACACTGGCTGAAACAGCATTTTCATCCTATTGACTCAAACACTCCTCATTTCTTCTAACCACCCTTCTGTTCTCATTTACTCGGCTCTATTTACACGCTTTTTCGCTATTTATTTTCACTCGACTTTCACCCTTCCCCTCGGGCTATCCGCCCTTCTTCAAATTAATATTTACACCTGTACGCTCTAGTCCATCAATCACAGTCGCTACACTTACAACGATCTCACGGATGGATCTTCACACCCCTAAAAGTGCATTATTTCACACGGCGAACGCAATACAACCCCCGTGTGTCTCTCATCCACTTCATTCCACATTCCCTCTTACCCCATTACCTTCTCGCTCGTCCATCCTGCAATTTTCACACTCACACACATACACATACCCATTGCCAGAGGGGCAGAGAATACCAAGCAGTAACAATTGTCTCAGGCTTCTCGTTTCGAATTCCACGACGAATGAACGACAACCTGATATACACCAACGTTCATAAGTACCAGGACGTCTACAAATTTCGTACAAAACGCGATTATTAATCCAGATTATGAGTAAAACTATTTTATATTTGTGTCAAGATATTTAATAAAATTTGTAGAAACTACATGTAACAGAGAAAAATAGCGAATGAACAATTATGCGACTTTTGTTACTCTTAATCCAAATAGCATGGAAAAAATTTGCGAAGATTTACGTAGGAAATTCTGACAAATCTACTCGACCATATAACAAAAAGGTATGATAAGAACATTTCTGTTGGTTTTCTGATTTTAAATTCATTTTATGATTAAACAGGAGGATTTTAATATGAGAAATTATTACGTCCAAAGATGTAAGCCTTTAAAAAATAATTAATAAGTGGACAAAATTTGATACAAGACAAAGACATAATTACTAACACCTAATAATTAATAAATATCTCTGTAATAACACCTAAATAATTCTAATATCTCTTATATTATAATATTATGACGAGCAATATTTTCAAAATTTTGATAGAGATAATAAAACAAGTGTTTAGCTCCAAAATCAGATATAAAAATAATTTCGATACTATAGAATTAATCAACAACATGCAGAATCTTATGACTGCTTGTCTATAAAAAATAGAAAATGTAACTTGTCACCTTATTTCCTGGTAATCTTCAAGTATAATGGAAAATTTCATAATAAAACAGTGATTGGGTAAAAATATATAAAATATTTAAATTCTCCAAGTCTTCTCTTGTGTTCATAAATCCCATGGTTTATTACCAACTGACTAAACTCATCACAAACTCATATTCCTGTGGGGTGATCATTCACAACTTGAAGAAACTAACGGGCGAAATTATAGGAAGGAAATTTCTAAAGAACCATCAAGAATGAATAAAATTCAAATAACGATCTGCAGTAACAACACGGTAGTAGTTTTTATGAAAAACGATTCGTCGTAAGTTTGCCCCAAGGAATCGGATCGACGACTGATCTAAATATTAATATCGCGAGATCGTGGTACGACAAACGTAACAATCGTACTGAGCTCATCCTAGAAAAATGTTTTGCCTCGGCTCGGGAAAACTCACTGCTAACGATACCTTCAGCTCGACTGCTACGTTTTGTTTCCATAACCGGTGGAATAACACTCCGACCGCTTATCTTCGAAACAGCTACCGTTCTCGATCGCGAAAAGAAACTTACGTACGGGTTCCTCCTCCGTCCCGCCGGAAGTCCTAGTTTTTTCAATGTAACAACGCGAGTTCCGCGAAAGAATCGGGACGTTTGCCTCAGTCTCTCCTTTTATTCTCCATTTTTTTTTCTCCTTGCCTTTCCAACGACCGCCACGGCATGATTAACGACGGCATAATGTTGCAGCGAACAAAAGTGAATCCGTAGCAAAAGGCTACGGCAGAGAAACACGCCGGATGCACGGAAGACGGACAACGTCTGTATCCGCGCTTTCCTTCTCGCCAACTCTGCCAGAATTATGAATTTCGTCTTTATTCGTATATAAGGGGTGGCCGATTTTTTATCTGCTATTATAGATATTTGAAAAAGGATATGTTGTACTGTTGAACAGAAAAAAGTGTTTTTAGAGGGTTGTAAGAGATTCGAGATTCGAGATGGTAACGGAATGCTGATAAGTGGCAGTGCTAAGATTCGTTAAGATCACATTTTTATTCTTCTCTTTAAGGAGCCGAATTGTTATACATTGCGTACAAAGTTTCTTTGTCGTTAATCATTAACAATAGAAACACATCTTATTTTTATGATTTTGGACCAATTTTAACTAAAATTGTTAAGTTAAATTATCATTTTGGGACATCGAAATTGCGTAAAAAGTACAGACGTTCAAACATTTCAATCTTTGCCGATTTTTACAAAGACTATTCTTACAGACAAATTTTCAGCTTTCTAACTATTAAACATATAAGCTTCTCTGTTTTTAAATTTTAAGTTCAAAGCATTATCGTTCAGCATTAAATTCATTGTATTCATTGTTCTACTTTTAACTCTTTCAAAATATCACTGAATTCATCCTCAGAAAAATTATTAAAGTCGTCGCATTAAAAAAAATTCCATTTCTTGTTGTTGCCAAAAGTACAAGTAGAAAGATGTATGTAAGTACCTACACATATCTGTATCAAGAATCCTCTCTCCACCCGTTACTACGTCTGTCCTTGCACTTTCGACCCTTAGATCCTTCTGATCCTTCCAGCCAAGGCTACAGCTCGTCCACAGGCTGTGACGTAATTGATTTTGCGACCGGTGTCCTTCGACCGGCAGAAACGACCAGGCTTAATGGGCAGACGTTTTATCCTTCTCTTTTACGGGACCACGTATCCGACGAGCCGCCGCCATTACGCCTGCTGGCGAACTTTCCCCGACATGGAATGCGACAGTAAAGAAAATACGCCTCACACGAGCTTTTACTGACTTCCAGGATACCAACCATTCGGGAAGTTTGCCGGAAAATTCTGGATGCTTTCGAGTTGGTGGATTTGTTGTACTTTTTGTTCAGGGTCAGAAAGGAAGCTTTTCAAGGATGGCTTTTGAAGAGGACGTGGATGTAATTACGTGGATAGATGTGCAATATTTTGAGATGATGAAATGGTTCTTTAATGTAATAATGTCGTTAACATTAGACTTCCTTTGAACATCTTCACCATTACCAGGATCAGAACGTAATCTAAGTAATCTATTTTATTAGATCAATTTGTATCCCAATGTCGACTCAATACCAATTTATATCTAGTTATGCAATTACAAATTCATAAGGAGTCACATCTATTTTTCATCGAGATTTAACTAGACGAAATCCGTTCGATGTTATTGAAATTTTTATTAGGGAATGAAAATAATCATAGTTTAGATACAAAAATAGACACTTAGTACTTGTCAAAAATTAGACGAACAAAATCTTCCAAAATTAGTATCCTCTTCAAGATATCACATTTATATAATTTTTACCAACAAAATAAGTTACCAAAATCCATATTAAAAATCCAAATACATCCATCGTCTATTGAAAATTAAATCCTTTACTATTGCAAACTCACTAAAATATTTCACTCTTCTAACTTTTGCCGAAACAATAAAATCACCGCAACTCATAATCAAGACATACACTTACATTTCCCATAAACATTGACCTTACCAACATTATTAATCTCACGAACCCTACCATAAAATAAACCATCGCAATCCCAGTAGAAAGACACATCCATCATGGAAAGAGCCGCACGCAATCAAAACCTCCCTTGCAATTACCATTAGCTATCAACTATGGAACATTATCCGGACGACAATCGCTACCACGTAACAACATCGACGCTCGAGCATACACTCGAGCGAAGTGATCGCGGTCCGCTGCGAAACGTGGCAGAAAACTATATTTCACGCTTGCTATCGACGCCATAAGGACGCGCGTAGCGCCTCTAAGAGGATGCAACAGCGGCGAGACATGCGTCTCGTCGTATCGGGTTATGGACCTGTAAATACGCTGGACGTGTTTACACGACCATAACCGCGGTCGTCTTGTAAATAAGTTAACCCTGGGTCTCTGGCCGGGTTTTACGAGGACAACGACAAAGTACCGATATAACGTGGTCCAGCGTTCGCCGCCTCAGTCAATCACGAGCTTCCTCCGAGCGTCTACGCGACCATTCGAACACCGATCTTAACCCTTCTCTAGCGACATGCTAAATCACGGTTAACTTGTTCTTGCGCAATGCACGAGTTCGAGGGTGGGAACGACTGCCGGAGACCAGACGTTTACGTCTTCCGTGAATTACGGAAAACTTGCTGGTCCTAGAGTGATTTGGCTGTAGGAGTTTCCTTCTGGGAGACGCTGTTTCCTCCTGTATGGGGAACTTGAGAATTAGGTTCAAGGAGTTGTCTGGCTTCGTTTAATGGCTGGCATTGGCCTTGATTTGTGTTTCCAACTGATGGTAGATCGTGTTATTGCTGGATTCTTGAGAGTTGCCCTTTATTTGCTTCGAGATTTTTTTAATACGTAGATATTCTAGTGGACGTTGTTCGACTGTTATAAGAATTTTGGAGAAATTCTTGAGAGTAGTCGCAAATTGTCAGTTCTTGTATCTTATGTCGTATGAACGTTTTTGATAGTTACTTAATTAAGGTTCCTTGCAATCATTTTTTATGTATTCTTGTGAGTAGTCGTGTATCGATAAATATACTCCTGTAACGATATTTTTGCGAATTTTATAAATAATTGCACATTTCTCAGCTCTGTGAATGGTTTATCCTTTGCTTGAGAGTGTAGATACTCTTGATGTCAAGTGAAAAATATTATAAAATTATCTATAATTTGTATTCAATAATTCATGCTAAGAAAGCGAAGTTGAAATTATAGTTGAAACGATCACGTTATTACAAATACGATGTGTCTTTGCTACGATTAACTATAATCTACAATCTTTATGAGGAGTATAAATATTTCGGTGTTGAGACAATTTAGATAATTCGAGATCCTAGTTCTTCTGCAGACAGCGTTAAAATTACATCGATACATAATATATTCCTTTTTAGAATTCGTATGATAGCCCCATCTTTGTACTTTTATTCTGAAAAGGCAAGTGTGATTACTGTAATTGTTAGTTTGATAGTACCACATATCCTATTTAACATTGAAATGTAGACCTAGATTATATATGATTTAAATTGCCTTTTTCAGAAGGCAGAAACATAACTGAAGTAGGATGTTGCTAATAACAGATCATAGGTAAACTGGTTGAACGTCTCTCGTTATGGACTCGTACAACAAACATCAGGCATCTGGAAAAGTAATGTTGGAAATCATAGCCTGGTGCATATATTTTCCCTGCAAACAGGCAGTATTTTCGCAACAGCGTCGTTCGACAAACATTTTTAATGCCCCATAAAGTATCCAAGCGATTTTGACACGTTCCAGTTGCGTTGGAATAAAAATCCTAAAAAATGACTTCGGTGAAAATATCACGACGATATTTCACCAGGTATGTAAAAGCACCCAAATGCCATCTCCAAAGTTTTATGCTCAAATTTCCGCCGCTGACACTCTTACTTTAGACCAATCAATATTTAAATTTTAAATTCAGGAATTCGAACATTGTATTTTTACTCGTACGTCAAATTCTAGGAAAAAGTAAACGTAGAGAGATTTGCGATTATCTTAAGGTTAAGCTTACGAGATACAGCGTAGACATAGAGTATAAATCATTAAGCAACGAATTAACTTCATATTGATCGTTTTTAATTTACCTTCCTAATTATCTATTTATAAATACTGCTATTCATATTTGAACAACTCATTCAAAAATTAGCCCAGAAACTACTATCATAAAATAACCTGGTGAATAATTAAAGTAGAAAACATTTTCCTCTCCTCTTCTCCTACCCGATATCTAAAGTACCAATTATCGAAATACCAAATGATCCTACTTACGTGAAAATCTGCATCCTACAGAAATTCGAGCGATCGACCCGAGGTCAATCGACGATCTCCGAAACATCGTGGAACTTTGTCGCGAATAGAGCTACTCTCGCGTTCAGATGGCCCCGGATTCCGCGTTATCGAGTCGAATCTTCGTATTCGGATGTGCAGCTGTCGCATGTTCGCACAAACACATCGAATCCCGCACTAATAACTCGAATGGAAATTGGCCTGCGGCGTTCAAGATATCCGGTCGTGTTTCCGCCACCGTGTCCCCTTTCTCAATTATGCGTCTTCGAGATGTTACTATTCGCTGTAAGATAGCGAAATCCAAGCTGATGCATGGGCCATACCGCAACACCGACTTCGCGGAGGATTACAAGAATGCAAATTGCCGTGTGAGTTGTCGGCACCGAAGTAATTTTGTTGGCATTCGAAGCCAGAAGAGAAATTCCCATCTGCTAATGTGTATCATTGTTAGTTAATCGGTTAATGTATCGTTGATTTATTATGTATGTATTTTCAAAGATTATCAATTTTCAAATATTTTTAGAGATTCATTCTAGAAGTGAGCTATTGGCTAGGATAAGAGGTTAATTGTCAATTAAAATAATGGTATTTAATAAGAACAATATTATAATTTAAAATAGGACTAACAAGAAATAGTAATAATATTTAATAAGTTCTAAATTAATTTCTTCCTTTTTAAAGCATATCATTCCCAACATCGCATAATTAAACTTCGAAGCATGTACGTTAACTATCGAATATTACATTTATAATTCTGAACTCAGCTGTTTCCATATTTGCACAAATAAAGAATTACCCTTCCTATTATATCAAAACGAACCATCCAACCAACTTGCAAAAAAAGAAAAAAGTAATCGTGCCTATGCATTCCTTACATGATTTAAAAGATGTTCGATCCATAAGTAATTGAGTAGCCGCTTGAACCGTCCCGCGTTCCCTCAGCCTCCTCTATTTAACAGATATATTCTCCTAATAAAACAGATCGAAAGGGGTCCCGAAGACGTTGTAATCCATGGTGATCAGGCTGTCAGTCCCGGCACGCGTTCGTGAACGATCCGTAATACACTAATTCCGGCGCGAATGTTCTTAGAATTAAATAGCGATCAATCTTCCCCGCAGATTCCCCCAGCAAACCTCCCTCCACCTTTAAACCACCTCACAGTCGAACAAGACGGAACCGAGGTGAAAAAAACAATTCCGCTTTTATCGAACCAACCCCTACCTATGCCTTTCCCTCTGGCACGCGTTCCCTTGACTCTAACGACACGCAAACGAGCCTGCTCGACGTCGACTTCCGACCAGCAAAGACTTCGTCGACACGGCGTATCTGCTTATTCATCGTCCGCGTAATGGGGTGGTTCAAGCCCCCACACCCTTTCGAACAAAGCGAAGAAACGAATTGGCAGGCGGCTGACGGCTTCCGAGGGTGACTTTCGCTGTTCCTTCGACCGACGAAGATGGTGTGCACCGCCCCTAACACTCGAAGGAACGGGTCGATGAAGAACAAGAGGACGTAGAGGGAGGATGGGAGGATGAAGACGGTGGTTAGGATGATGGTACAACGATCGTTGTACTATCTCCGGTGAACAAAGCCAGAGCTAACCCCTGCATGCCGGAAGCTAGAACAGAGGGGAAACAGGCTGAGTCGCAGGACTTCCGGTTCATCCCTTCGATAGTTCAGTCAACGCGATGAATCGGTCCATGCTCCCCGAAATTGCGTTTGGATCTCCTACAGGAAAGAAATATCTTTTCTATCGTCTGTTTGCCGACTGTTTAAGAGGTTAAGGGGGTGGTAATTTGGATTTTAATTAAATCGCAGAGGCGACTTCGTTGGTTGGCTGAAGAGGTCTGTTTCGAGGTAGATAGGAAAGTGAATCGATATTTAGAATTTGATTCGCGTATCTTGAAGTAAAGATCATCCTTCTTTCACTTTTTATTGGTAAAAGCAATACGGATAACAATTTTTATATTCTGAATGGCTTATAATTTTTTCCTCGCATATTTGTAGATGCATTAAACAAGAAGTCCTATTTGTTGTAGCTTAAAGAATACTAACTCCGATAGTAGTAAATATAACAGTGCAAAGTGCGACATTTATGTCATGTATAAATTTTTGTCACTCGAGATACTAAATTCGCACGAAGTGTACGTGAAACGCCATCACAATCAACACCATCTATTCCCAAAGCTTCTTATACTATTTCCTGCAAATCAATTCGTTACGAAAGCCGCGGTAAAATGTGGATTGCGGGCGGCTCGCGAGCAATCAGCGACAACGACGAGAAGTCGTTCACAGAGATTCGATGAATCAGTGGGGCAACAAAGGGAATAGAGGGGAGGGGGCAAAAAACAGTGGAGTAGAGGGGAAAAGAGGGCAATGGTCTCGGCCAGGGGGGTAGTCAATTTCCATCGACCCCCTACTGGCACGAAAAATGAACAGAGTCCAGCGCGACTTCACCGGTTGATTATTTCGCTTTTTGCCACATCGTTGTGCCGTGGCGTCGCTAAGAAAAATGGCACGATCCAGGAATGTGGTTTTTTCGTCGCTCCACTCCTTGCCAGTCGAACGATTCGTTTCACCACTCGTGCAAAACCATGGACGTCCATCGCGTGCCGGAAGGATAATCGTCGCGTTCGAAACGTCACCGGATGACTCGTCCGGATTTCGCTCGTGATTCGTTCACTGTTACGGCTCTGGCGAAGTTACGAGGGAATACAGGACGGAGGGATTGATGACTGACTTCCGGGATTACCCCGTGTGCTCCTTTTTTTCGAGAGGTAGATGGATCGGGTGAAAGCAAGGAGATTGCACGATGCAAAGGAGCCGAGGGTGATGCGGATCTTTATGGAGATACGGAGGATTCTTGCTGCAGTAAAAATTGGGGTTGTCGAGTTGAGAATGTCAAATGAGAATACGGGTCTACTTTTTGGTAGTTTTGGCTGGAGAATATGTGTTAACCGTCTACAATGCTACGTGACTTGCAAGCTACGAACGTTTATGTATATGCGTGTCTTTTTATTTTCATTTTATTTATTTACGATTGCACTGTTGTACTGCTTAAATGCTGACTTTTATAGCAATTCAATTATTAAATCCTGATACAATTTCTCTTATCCATTAGCAAAAGCAATATCAGATAGGGACATTTAATACGAATCTATTACTCAAATTACGACCTAAAAGCAACGCAAGAGCGACTAACAAGATTACCACTCCCAGATCTTAAATTTCTACTTCTACAAATTGAATAAAAATTCCATTCCAATCTCATAACTACCATAACTGCAATTTATAACACTTAATAGCACGCGCCATGAACAGCATAAACCGCGAAGAATCACTTCAAATCTACGAAAATCCAAAGTTCCATTCGAGGTCGATTGCGAGCGGATCCACGCAAGGTACTAGATCAGTCATCATTCCGGAAGAGGTTAATAAACGTCGCTGGCAACGAGTGGCGAACGAGTCGTTCGATGAAAAATCTCGCTTGTTTATCAAGAGCATGCGAGAGTCTTCGAAGCCGGAGGCAAAACGATCGAAGTTGTTCGCCGAGGCACGTTGTTCGACGGCAGTAAAACGATGATATACGAAACGCGGAATCGAGGCGACACCGGAGCCAGTGAAAAGAAGGAATCAGCAGGAAGGAAAAGGAAAGAGAGAGCAAGAGAGAAAGAGAAAAAGAGAGAGCGAAAAAGAGCTACGGAAGTTTCCAAGTCCGCGACGAAGACCGTATAATAAAACAATCGTATTCCGGGCCAGCGGAGCGAGAAGCAATAAGGGCGTACGACAGTCCGAGAATATTCTTCAAAACAATATTTCGTGATCGTCCAAAAGGAGACAGAGCGGCGTCGTCGTCTCTGCTTTCCTTGCTAAAAGTGTATCGACGAGCGACGTTTCTACGCGGGCCTCGACCGTTTATGGATTTTCGATGCCGTCGAACGTCGCCTCTGAAAAGTCGAATACCACCCTCACTGACTTCCTTCGCGTTTGTGCCACGTACACACGGACCAGGCTCCGTAAAAAGTTCCTTTTCATGAACCGTAGGCACCCCTTTTATCCGACGCTTTTCGTCACTGGATACGCGCGTAAACCTCCGTTAAGGAGTTTCCTGTTTCTTCGAGAGGAGATTCTCGAGGTTCGTGCGATGTACAACCACGTTGAATGGGAATGTTCCATCGCTGACAGATTATAGGTTGATACCTCTTGATTACGGATATGGCTTCCGCTAGGAGAGGGCGAGCTTTTAGTGCTCTTCTGTTGGATTATCGCGTCGTATTAAATAATGGAAGTTTGTTTTATGAGGATGCGTGTACTGGTGATTTTACTTTTATGGGTGGCGAGCAAGTTTGTTGACAGTTTCTATTTTCCTTTACAAGATTCGTCGCGTGACAACATACATTTTGTAATTTGTTACATTTTAAAAAACATTATCAATAATTATATTACCTGCTATTGTTACAAAGCTACTTGTGCAGAGTTCTATGGAGTTTTATATTCAGAAGTTGAAACGTGACAGCACAATAGAACGATTCAACCCTAAACTTATTCAGTGACCCTAAGTCACCGTAAACAGACCTCTTCCATTCAGGAATAATTCTGAGCTTAAAAAATCGAAACGTGACGACCTAACAGTAACCTGGGATCAAGTTTATAAATCAATATCCTTTACTCTTCCCCCTATTTCTACCCTCGACAAAATCTTCTCTTCCTAACCTCTAGAAAAACGTTCCATAAGCCGGTCGAGAAAAAGAAGCATAATTCTATCAACGAATAGACTGATTTTATAGGCGATTTTTTGCTCGAGAATCCTGAGATCAATTCAAGCATTCAACACATTCTGCCTTCGAACGATAGACGCGCTTCGTGACAATATAATGGCGGCATGATCATATAATAGGCGATGATGAGTACGCAACGGGGAGCGTCTCATTCACGTGAACCGAGGAAGTCTGTACTTAATCGGCACGATGATGGCAATCACATCTGAGCAGGCCTGTCCCGCATTCTTCACTGAAACGTTAACCTCCGGGCAGTGTCGATGATACGATGTAGACACATGCAAACAGACAGAAGTCAAAACGTCGATCGTTGAAAAACGATTCATCGAGTGCTCTACCATGCTGATGTAGCTGCAAGGCAAGCCCTTTTATGAATATATGTATAGATGATACCTCGTTCGTAGACTAACGGTGAACAATTTAGAATCACTTTTGCAATTGTATCTATAGTTATACAGTTGTTAATATATTACCTTAAATATGTATATTAGAATGACATTTCTATGCGTGAATCATAGTTTATCAGTTAAATTTTGAGAATTTACTTGGGAAATTATGTTCCTTCTTATACATGCATACTAGGGTATTTTTACGATTTCGTTGCATCTATATTTTTGCACGTTAAAGTTAATTATATATTTTACTATATATTAATATACCTGTTACATTATTATTAATCCAACTTTCCAGTCGTTCCAGTTATCAGCCTTGGAAATTTTCTTAAAACATTCGAATTGGACGACAAGACCTTTCACGAGCAGTGTATCTAAATTCAGTATCTAATATTCCCGTTTAATAAAAGATCTCCTTATGAAACATAACATATATTTAAGTTTATAAAGTATGGTCACTAAAATCTACCGAAAATATACCAAAATAAATAATGAGACGTCCTACTAACAATGAGAAAATAGTACGTATCGTTAAATCTCTAAATACTGCCCGTTCCGCTTATTTAAATACCTCAAAACTCACGAAATAATCTAAATTCCAATTTTTTATTCCAATTTTTCGTATAGGAAAAAGTTTCGCAACTTCATTGCGTACACTTTGTAATAATATCTCATTTACGACAAAGGAGGGAACGCGATAATTACGGAAGAAGGCGTTGGCCTGGCAAGAAATGTGCTGATCATTCAGTGGACAATTCGTTTGATGCTCTCAACTGTTTCCTAGGAATATTGTGGACGAGATGCGGTCGCTATGGTCAAGCTTATAACCAGAATACGACCGCAGCTTGGTGAGCGGCAGCAAAACGTATTTCAATCAAAGTTTCGAACGGCTAATCCCGAACGATTCTGGCTGAGACGGAGGGATCAAGGATCGACCATAAGCTCGCTTCTGTTGAATAACCTCTTTGGCGAGCATTCTCCTTGAAAATCGGCCAGCCAGCTTCGTCTACGATCGCTCAATCTGTGGATACTGTTAACTAGAATCTTGTTAGAGTGTGTTTAGCCGAAGATTGCCGACTGTTATGCTCTTTTTGGTGAGCTTCTGCTTTGACTGGATGTGGGCCAGCAGAAGGTGAGATTATAGACTGCATTTTGGGACGTCTCCAATGCAAATTTCTAGAGGATCTCGGGCTTAGGTCTCGGTTTTTAAATTATTGGCTTGAGAAGCATAGTTTTGGGAAGTTTCAGTAGCTAATCTAGGCTCTTTCGTGGCCTATAAGTGTAGGTTTAGTAGCGGAAGTATTATAACTTTGATGTGATGTTAGGATCTTGGCTTTAGATCAAGTATATAGAATTTTCTTTCTTGGATTATTTTATGAGAAGGTATCGACGTTTTGGAAGAATAATAATATCCAAAGATCTTTATGAAAGATTTATGTTTGATCTAGCTTCGAATATTTATTTTTATTTTAAATTTCGTAATAAGTAAGTAGTAGTAGTATTTCGTAGATTCTGTAGTATAGCTTCGTAAAATATCCAATAAAAAATAATTCACTACAGAAACCGACAAGTATAATATTCGATATTCCTCAAATATACAAAAAGATTCATCTGTCTCAAACTTAACCTACGCAGATTGATTTTCAAAGACCAATCCGCATCATCCTACTTATACTCTATATTCCAAACTTGAAAATCTTCAAGCACACAACAAGCTTCCTAATAAAAGAACAAAAATAAAAAAATACCAGCTATAAAATTACACGAGGTCAGTACCTAATCCACTTAATATTCAGCTTTATAGCAGCAAAGCCTACCGAGACTCCCTTTGATCTAGCGCACACGAATATTCATCTAGTTGAAAAATATAGTACGGAAATCAAGTATAGGAGAAGATCACGTAATGCGCCGTCCGCTGATTTGAGGCGGCGAAAAAGCCGAGGTAGGAGGGAAAGAAAGGAAAGGAAGGATTCGATTCCGGGATTTACAACGCGGACGGTTTCGCCTGGGCCGCTGAAAAGAACCGAGGCAAACTTCGCTTGGAAAAAGCCGCGGCCGATGGAATTGTATCTAATGACGTCTGAGGAGACAGGGCTCCGGACCGGCTCTGTTGACAAGTGTAATTCCTCTTCTCGGATCGAGCACCGCCAGCCGATTTCAATTCCACCGGTTTGTCTCGCGCGACAGACGGAATTCGCGATCTTCTCGCCCGGGGAACCGAGTTCGTAACTTGTTGCGCGACCGAACGACTCCGACTTTTCTTTACTATACGCGCCAGAGGGAAACTCGCGGTCCTTTGAAGTCGATGGAATTTAAGAATCGAAAGAGCATGAATGTACGTGCTGCAGTCTTTTTTTAGAGTTGGATAAATGTTGAAATTTCGTGTTTAGTTGATTGATCGCGAAGGAGAAGACTTTGGTGATTTAAAGAGGCCAAGTATTTGGATTTTTTTAGATGGATAACGTTAAACTAAGGATTTTCGTGGAATGGAAATGGAATAAAGAATAATAAATGGAATAAAATAAAATGGAAATGTATTAAGTCTTTGATAGGTTTCTTTTACCATTTCGATAAAAAATGTAGATCTGAACTTGTAAATTAAAATTCTGAAGTTCAAACAAATTAAAAAATATTGTACCAATTCCACGCTTTTCCTTAATGCAGTTTCTTTAATCGTAAGATAGAGGTAGTCTTATTCCAAACATCATCTGAAAGAGTTTAATTTCGAAAGTCAATTAAATAAACTTCTTCAGATCTTATTCCAAAACACATTCGAAAGACTTAATTAACAGCAATGAATAATCAAAATGACTAGCGTCTAGCAAGTTAAATAAATTTAACGAGTCATGTAACGACTTTTATAATCGATGTTTGAAATCTGTAGTCTCTTCGATTCTCACAGATCAAATAAATTATATCCCACTTCGACTTAACTTTACAAAGTAATACACGGCGGCCCAATGTAAACGACATCGGCTATTCAAAAATTTTTTGCAGATAAAGTATTTCCTGCTATGATTTAACCCTTGCGAAGCAACGACGCAACATGCACGATATTGGCTATTCACGAATTTTTACCGGTTGAGCTCTTAAGAATAGGTATTAGAATCGAAAAGGAGGAAGTGCCATCTAAACGGCGAGCAGCAACAAATAGCAATAAATTCCGCAACTTGTTGCACGGCGAAACTATATTCAATTCCGTGCGAAGGAAGATAGAATCTTCAGTTCTTCGAACATCCATGAAATTCACATTAATTGAATATTCATGAAACTCAAGATTCTCTTGCAATGAGTGTGCATGATATTCACCTTCCTTTCAGCGATACATAACCTCTTGTTCTTAACCTACTTCGTAACAAAATTACTGTTATCCCTCACAAAAAAGCGATTATCGTTCACTACTATTTAATAATCCATATAAGCTCTATGCGATTTTAATAGGAAACTGTAAAATTCATTGACACTTCCATTTGTTTCAAAGAGAACTCAAAAATTTCAAAACGAAACTCACGCAGACAACAAAAAATATTAAAACAAATAGTCATCACTTCCCATGAACCAGTATCAATCTCATCCACGAATTTACGGTAAAAAGTTACACGATAAATTCAAAACTCCTTCTTCGCACCTTCCTCAGAAAAATCTTATCATGACAGTCACCTTCTTTTCGGCAATATGTAATATCTTATTCCTAATGTATTCTATAACACAATAAATTTTCACATTTCCTTTGAAAAAGTTCAACTACTGGTCGCTGCTTCTCAAGAACCATTAAATGAACTTCACGTTAGAAGCTTGGAAAGTAAACTTTAAATTCCGCGTCCATTGGCCTCAAGAAGAAACTCACGGACAAAATCCAACGAATCGACGAATACCTTTCGTCGATTATTCCCGAAACGATACGTTCCCCGCTCGGTCGGCCGATTTCTTCGATCGATGCCATCTCTGGCGGCTGTTCACGATCGCGGCGCGGCTACATTAATAATTTATGTCGTCCGACGATGGGACGTCGGCTCCCCGACACGATCAGAAATCGTGAGCGCAGATACGATCGCCTCACCTCGCGGAAACGCAAAAGAAACTCTACGCCATCTAGTCACGCGCACCCCTCTCCTTTCACCCTCCTTTGTCGTCATGTTCGCCATTTCATCTCTTTCTCTCTCTATTCTAACCAAGAGGGCTAATAAGGAATTAAGGACACGCGCGAGCGTTTCTCGTGTACTCAACGAGTCACCTCGAGGAAGAAGATAGGGGAAGAGAAAAGTCGACGTGCAAACTCGCGAAACATTTTACAGCCGACGGAAGGAAAAGTTTCCTGGAGGAACTGGGTCGAGGCTTCAACGGGAAATGCGTCGATTTTCCTCCGGATCATCCGGATCCGCTGGGGGAAAAGAACGAGTCGCGACGGTTCATTGGATTACGTCCTACGTTGAAAGATCTTGTCGGATGTCGCACGGTTGAGAAGTTCTTCGGAGGATTTTATGCGAGCTTGCCTGGATTCAGGGGTTGAATCGCTTTGATCATGATGGTATGAGAGAGTGAGGATAAGGTTTGAGGTGGGTTTGATGAGTTTGGGATAGTTTGGATATGAAGATGGTTTGAGGTAAGTAAGATTTGACACTACCGTGTACATGGATATTTCGAGAGATTCTTCATTCATTTTCTAACAAATTCATCTTGAAGCGAACTATTAAAATATGTGTAGTTTGTCTAAAGATTTTGACGTGCCATCTCAAAGGATTGTTTCTTTTAAGGCAACAAATCGTTATCTACCTGATAATATTATAACAGCAAACTTAAATTTTTGGAAAATTAAAAGAGAAACATCCATTACTGTAAATTATGGTTTACCCATCACTGAATCCATTGTTCTTTACTAATTTAATTATTCTGAATAAGTTATGTGACGTCGTAATTAAAATATATTAACATGTATTACAAAATTACATGTATTATCTCATGTATTACAAAAATAACACACACCTAATAAATTCTGTTATTTTCACCTGTACGCCAAAGAAAATCTTGTGAATTAAAGAGTTAAAACCCACATATATCAAAAAAACAGCACAAAATTCAATAAATCCTTCACGCTTTACCGAAAACAGCAAAAGAAAAATATTACGCGCAACAACGAAGCCGCAACAAATCATAGGCAACAGTCCACCCCAAAATCCTAACACCATTCGCAATAAAATCTCCTCCTCTGCACCCCCCCCCACACAGTCACAAAAAGAAGAAAATCCAGGAAAAGCCTGTATAGCTTTGTAAAAATGTATCAAATCGAACGACAATCATCGCGTTTGGAATTCGTATTTGAAATACCGTCGACGCGTTCGCGGTCGCTTCGATTTAGCAAGCTATCCCCTTCGTGTATTTATACAGAGCGAGCGGCAACCCCAGCGAAGAGTAGGGGATGCAACGACTCGCGAAACGGGGTAATCGCGTTCGATTTTGATACACGCGCGAAAGAGTAGCGCGTTTTCGGCTGGCCGGCCACGCCGATCGGCCGCGATGCACACTTTACTTTTTGAAATCCACGGGCCAGACGACGACAACGTTTCGAGCGTTTGTAATTAACGTCATCGCCCCCGGGCTCTCGCCCTTTCGATCCGCAGAGGGGGTAGCCTTTCCCTCCGGTAACCATCACAGCACACTTTTACAACGGTTCAAACCGTCAGCCATTCCCTGTCAACCGTCGGCCCTCTCTTTCCATCAAGCCTCGTATAATTAGTGTCCTCTGTTTTCCTCGGCCGGTAGCTGCGTTAATAACGGCGTGCCATCGGTTCGATCGCGTTTGCGGCTTCGCTTATCCGTTTGGAAACGAGATTCAATTACGATCCTCTGCCGCTAGTGACAACGCGGAGGTGTCGCGTGTTCCGTGTATCCGCATTGTAACTCGATTCTCTTGTGTGTGTGTTTATCGTTTCTTTCTTGTGGTTCTTTTCGGGCATCGTAGTTGCGCGATCGTTACCGGGTCGTTTTTAGTACTTGAGCTTGTAGGAATTTAACAACGATCGACGATTCGGGGTGAAACGAATTTTATTTTTACGTATGGTCTCTTATCTTCTTTTTCAGATTAATATTTGCGCTTTTACGCAAGGCTTGAAGAAGTGTTCTCTGTGGTTTGTAACAGTAACTTGACACATTTGCGAATATAAAATTCATCTTTAGATTGAATATGTATTATAGGTATATGTCCTTGTTTGAGAATTTATATATATATATAATTACAAATTGTATTAAATGGTTACATAATGTATGATATACATCCATATATACGATCTAATCAATACATAATGGAAAGAAGAAAGGGGGCTCGTATGCCTTAAACTTAATATATATATGTACATTGAAACACGGAAATCTTTGCATAAGAGCTTGTTTAAACGACAAACTAAAAACTGAATAACGTAATATATAATAATGTAATAGAAGTTAATTATTTACGACGTAATGAAAGTTAGGAAAAACTGTCACGCAGCAGATTGAACTCAAAACTTTCCCAACTTAACTAATAATTAACTCCCCCATCTATTTCGCCATTCCTCGTCAATTCTCCAAAACAAACGGCAGTCGACAATACCCAAACTCCCTGTGCCGAATTCTAATCTCAGTAGACTAACTTTGAGCCAGGCAACGTTCCAGTAAATTCCACCGGTGGCCGGGGTCCTGGCAACCGATTTTCTTCCTTTCAGAGTAAATAATATTTCAATTACACTCGAGCCACCCCTCTTGGTGGCGTCGACTTCATCGTGGCCAGGAGCCGTAGCCAGGCAAATCTCGCAGCGAGTTATCGCCGCTAGACGCAGGTGTAGACCGAAAGGGAAGCCACAGGGAACTCGGAAATGGAAGGCGGCTGGCGTAGGTAGGGGTCGAAATAATATTCGTAAATCTTTTCTATAACAGATTCTATGGGAGGGAGGGGTAGACAGTGTGGGTGGGGGTGGTGAGACGACGCCAGTGGCGGGGACAAAATAACCGATTATTCGAGAGACCACGTAAGCCAGTACCCCGTGACGGGAATTTATTCGGTCGATTTCGAGGCAACCCAGTGCCGCTGACGGTTCTGACTGATAACAGCCACTTTGCACGGCTTCCCCTATTTTCATAGACAGCCCTCTGCTCGGGGCCGCTTGATATTCCGCCGGTGTAAAAGCCGCTGGAACCGCCCGAGGCCCTCTCTTCCGCGGACCAAAGTCGATTCTCGCGAGCCACCACCGACAGACCACCCTTCTACTCGCGTCCATGCTACACTCGACAAATACCGGTGGACGTGAATTTAATTCCTGTTACGTGGCCCCTTTCCCTCGCTCGAATCGATCATCGCGATGCTGTTTGCTTACGAGGACCTTGAATCTATCGAGTGTCCACGCGATTACGTATGCCAACCGTCTTTTCGTCCGCGTTTCGCGCAAGGGTTGAGAATTCGATTTTGAAGAAGAATTGAGGAATAGAGAATTTGGAGATAGAGAGTAAATATTGGGAAATTTTCGGTTGTTGAATAAAAACTGTATCACGTTATTACTCTATTATCGCTCTACTTTATTTTATTGTTGTCTTGTTATTGAATAGAAATTATATCGTACCGTTACTGTGCTAGAGTAGAATATAAATAGGATTCTTATATTTACGGGCTTGTCATTTTTTTGATCGGCAGTGTATAACATTGTAAATAGATGACAGATATATACGATGAAGATAAGTATTAGTAGACATTAACGAATTTCAGTTTTTATAGGATGAATTCCGTCGAGTGTATGCGATGTCTGTAATGGATATAGAAAATATATCGATGGCTCAGGTGTCTTTGCTTGATGGTCCTTGTGTAACATTTATCAGACGGGATAATAGCAGAAGACTTCTTATTTTTTTACACGCGGCGGTATATAAATCTTTGCATTTTTTTGAACAATTTGTTTAACTATTACAAGCCAACTGATCACGCATGAAGTATGAACCTGTTATCTGACTAGCCAACTGTAAGAGGATTAAAAATAACTGTGTATTACGTCCCATGTGTTTTGCTTGAATTTTTCCACTACGAATTCCCTGACATTAGAGAATAGTATAAAGTTCTTGGAATATAGAAAAGAATATGTACTTGAAGAAGCTTCAAAAGTATAGTAAGACGTTGAGTTTCAGATAGAGATTTTAATTTCTAAAATATCAAAACTGGCCCATGAAAACTATATTTTGTAAGAGTTCATATTTGAGCTCATCTCTTATCAAAATTCTATATTTGAACGCTATACCTGATTTCTAATTAACATAATGAACACGTACGTTTAATTAACTATACGCAATTCTCAAAAGTTCATTTAATCGAATAACGACCAAATTTTTATCCAAATAAATGGAATCTACATAAACAAAGTACCATCGTAATCAGAGAGACACTTAAATACCTACCCCTTAGAACTATCATAAAGCGCAAGATTAATATATAGCCAAAAAATCAACTGTCAGGGCTGGTTATCTTAATCCAGTCTACCGTGGGTCGCAAAAAAAAGGACTTTTCGGTGACACCTCTTAATCTCAATATTCAACCCCCGAAACAGCCTCGCGGAACGAGCCATAAATCACCCCCGATGTCAGTGCTAACGATTTTCCTCGTTGAGAAGACACGAAAGAAAACTTCCACCGGTGACGGTTAATCTCTCAATTCTCGACTGCCACAAACATTCGCGGGCAGCTTGCAGGTTCGAGCCAGACACACAATGTGTCTGCCCGGAGCCGTTTATTGCGGATCGCGCGAAAGGGACGCGCGCCGCGTTGGCATTCATTAGCGTTTTTGGCAGGCACACGAATTTGGCCCGGGACCAGCGGCCGTTTACTATTTTGCCCGGTGGTTTACGCTCTCTCACTCTCGCCATATCGCTTTCTTTCTTTTTTTCTCTCCCTCCCTCCCTCTCTCTCTCTTTCTCTCTCTCTCTCCCCCTTGTGCCGGAAGAAAGTTCCGCTCTCTAGGCTCGCTAGTTTAATTGCGACCAAGCGAAAGTTAGACGTATAATGCGAGAAAAATTGCTGACAAACTGAGGAACTTTGTCCTGCCCGAACGACGTAACTTTGTTTATCGTTTTACGAAAAAGATTTAATAAAACCAGGTGCCTCCTTCCTTTGCTTCTTAGCGCGAAATTTCAATCTGCCTCGTTCGTCAAACCTGTTCCGTGAATACTTTCCACGGTTAATGGCCATCTGGTACATCCGACGAGTTTCCAGCTTTTTATTAAGGTGAACAGCATGAAGGGGTAGAAACACGCGACAAAAACTCAAAAAAAGTTTGCTTGTTTTTACGAGATGTAATTTGAAAGAAGAAGGTTTCCCCGAGATTGGTATTTATTGTGAAGATGAAACAAGCAATGGTTATGTTTAGTAGGCTGGTAAAGCGAAGAATGTGTATGTTTGTGCGTTTATGGGAAATTTAAGTGCGCAGAAATGTACAGAACTTATAGTACTGTGTGAAAAACTTAGGAGAAAGCCTTTATTATGTTAAAGCGTTATTTTGTTGTGAAGCTTTTACTCGAATTCCACTCCTTTAGCTACATTCAGAAAAATATAAATCTGCATAATCATCCATGAGCATATCGTTCGCAGGCAAAGAACCTCCAAAAATCCTAACCCAAAAAGTATCGATGCGAAAGAATGGAAAGAAAATACGCGTGGAAATCACGGCGGAAATACGCGGCGTCAGTTTAATGCAGAAAGTCGCGCGCGTATTGCAAAAAGACTGGCTCGAACAGATAGATGCGTGCGAGGGTGGATGAAGAGAAACGCGGAGGGCGCGCCGCAGGGCAGGTGCTAATTGTCCCAACTGCCCCAGTGGAAAACGAACGAGCCAACGAACGAAACGGGAAATCGTTTGGCCGAGAAGCTGGCGTGTCGCATGATTTGCGCAGACTTTTATTGCCCTCGGTGAGAAACGTAGATACTGCTCGACGATATGCCTCTACTTCTGCCGACTACGTACAGGGAGAGAAATGGAGAAAGATAGACACAGAAAGAGTGTACGAGGAATGAAAAAAGAGAAACAAGAGCGATCGATCCACACCCCCGCCACCCGTCACGTGTTTCTACGTTCACGCAGCCAAGCATCCGTATCGGAGGGTTAGCCAGACCACGGTTCGATGACTTCTCTTCTCTTTCTTTTTTTCTCTGGGCTCACTGTACGTTTTTGTCGATGCTCGCGGGGACGAGCACGATGAAATCAATCATGTTCGCAAACCTCGGGGTTTATTTTCAATGTAAAACCAGGGATGTAGTGTATCTTGGAATATCTGGGATACTCTCTCGGATACAGATTATGGGTTCTGTGTAATGTTTCAGAGGATTTGTAGATGGTCCTTTGAAGTTTGGTGATGAATGGTCCGATAAAATAAATTAATTTTTCACGTGGAACCAGAAACGTCGAGTATCTTGGAATATCGTGGATATTCATTTCGATACAGATGTGTAATGTTTTGAAGATTTTTAGATAACTCGTTCGTAGTTTGGGAAACATTGCTTAGCTTCGTTTGGTTATATACGCATACATAGAATAAATTAACTTTCTTTATAGAATCAGAAGCGTGGAATTATGAAAATATCTTGGAATATCTTGTATCAAGAGTGAATCGGGATTACAGCTAAAATGTGACATTTTTGAAAGACATTTAGATGGTCTTTTGAAAATTTGGAGAACAGGTATCGTTTGGGATGGTACGAAAACGATGGTCCAAGTAATTTGCGAGCGTTATGTGACTTTGGGGTGGTTTAGACACAAGGAGGTGACGAATGCAAGTTTGGCTCTAATTGTCGGAAATAGTGGATTCGTTACATGTGGAGTATTTTAGTGTGGTTAGTTGCGTTACTTAGAGTAGCTCAGGTAGTGGTTTTAGTATGGGAAAATCCCTTTTAGATTTTCGCTTTCTTAAGTTATATAAAATTTTACAAAAACGGTATTCGATCGGTATTTTTAGTATACTTAATTCTTGTTTAGTATCAAGAAATCTTTTTAGATTTACTATACGTGAGTAGTTTCATGAAAAAGAAAGGAATAATAAGTCGATTCTATTCCCATTATTTTGTCCCATTTTGATAAAACCAAACCTTCGTGTTGTGATTATAGGAATTGACATTTTTTGTTGCCTCCTAAAAGGATTTAAAGATTGCATCAAACATCCTTTGCGGAAAAAGAGCAAAGTAGAGAAAGCTTTTTCTGTCGAAACACAGAGTATATAAGGGGTTTCGTGCACGTTGCTCGTTTCACGAGGCGCGACGAACACCTTACGAGCCGACGACACGAGAAACGCGCAATTTCTCGACGGAAAGACGACGTGATCGTGTCCCTATCGATCCCATGGATCTCCGTGTTCCGCACCTTATCGTGGTCGATTCAGGAATTTATACACGCGGTAATTGTGATTTGCTAGCAATCCATGTGAGAATTCACCAAACGAAATTAACCGTGAAACGTTTTCAACTTCCAAATCATTTTGCTACTTAAAACGTAATCATTGTGTCATAGGAAATGGTACTAAAATTAAATTATTAAATATTTGAGATCTTAATGCATTTGCATGTGTAATAATTTAAATAACACGTGAATTAAGGAAAGTTAAAAATTATTTCTATATTTAATCTTATAACCCAATTATTCTGGAGCATTGTGTTCCCTAACTATCATAATTTTATTAACATAACATTAACCTCAAAGAAATTCGAACCTTATTGAAGTTGAGCAGTTCTTTAATTCAGTCAAATTTGGGTAACACGAGGATTTTAGATACATAAATTGGCAAAGTCATAAATTGTTTATTTCAATTATGTGTATTTCTATAGTTATTCTATTATTCACTAGTTGGTCTTATTATTTATTTAAAGAACCCATCAACACTAATTAGAAATACAAAGATACATAGATAGAACTCTTTTCTGCTACACTACCCTAAATATTCTACAAAAGAAAAGAAATCCAGAAAAATCGTTTAACTCTTCTTAAAATTCTTAAATAGTCGAACGTAGAAACGATCGTAATAACATGAAATAACCTCTAACCGACAACCGTTATGAATCAAATTGCTCCACCAGCGAGAGCCGACCGACCAGTTCATCTGAATGTCCCTTTCTTGGTCGTGGCGCGCAATAATGAGACAAAATGGCCGTGAGAAATGCGGTCGCGTGGCTGTTGGACTGGGCCCAAAGACGATGAATTATCGGGAATCCGGGATGGTAAATTTTCCGGCGGATGCCAGTGGTAGAGCCGGCTCGATGCAATTGATCGCTCGGCAAGAAAACGTACAATACTCTGGCGAATTTGCGAATGACTCGAGGCTTAAGACTCGTTTCTATGAGTCTGCGGGTATTCTCGTAGCAAGAAACGACCGTATGCTAGCGTATGGAATTAAAGTTCGTGTCGGTGTTCGTGGAATTTTATGTTGATGGCGATGGCCGAGCTTAACGAACCATCGTGAGCGTGGACCAGCTTAAAACAAGTTCGCGACGCGGTCGTTTGGTCAGTGGAATTGCGAACGCGACCACTCGACCATCTCGCGATCGTTCCTCGCAACCCTCTATTGCTTCCTATTCTCTTTCCTTCGGGATCACGGCTAGGTTTTACGGAAGGTGGATTTGGCTCGTTTGTTTCCAGCGGAAAGTCTTGTTTTCTGAAGTCGAACGGAAGAAGAAACAACGGGAAACCGACTACGGTATACAGAGTGATTTAAAAGTCTTACGAGTGCGCAGCTATAACTAAGAAAGAATAATAGGAAACCTGTTTGGAAGCTGCAGGATATTGAAGAACGCGGCGTTGCTTGTTTCGGCGTCGGAGGTTATTCCTTCTTGAGGATTTCTCGCACTTTTATGAAATGCATGGTATAGGTGTCCGAAATTCGGAACAAGTTACGTAATAATGGAAGGATATGGTGGAATGTTGTTTCCAAATCCACGTTTGTTTCAAATATTAGGGTTTTCGATGGATATATATCAAGACTATTAGAATCTTGAAGAACGATAAAGAGGATAATTTTAAATAAATAAATTTCTTCAATTTCTTCAATTTTCTTTAATTGTGTTGAGAATTGTGGACCTTAATCACCGATATAAATGTATAGGAACACTTAGAATGCACTTAGAATCGATATCAAAATAGTTTTAGATTTATTTGATATGTGATTTACAAGATATTCGTCGATACACATTTGCACGCATCTCAGTACTATCTTTGTCTCACCATCTTCTTTACCACACTACCAACGGAACAGTTGCATTCTGTTTTACGAGACCCTGTGCATGTACATACTTTCACACACTCATACTCATATATGTGTGTCACTATTACGCGGCTAATCTAGTGTAGCACACAAAATTACACATATCTCAATAAACTGAACTTAGCTTTTTTTAATTGAAAAAGTCTAAAGGTATCAAAGAAGTATGTATTTCTACGAAGATGTAATATAAATAACTGTATATGTAAAATATTGAGAGAAATTTTAAAGAAAAATTATTTTTCTTTGTAAATAGACTATGCCTCTTTTTTAAATATTAATGAAAGTAAAAAAAGTTTCCTTCCGAAACGTTCAAAATAGTATGATCGTATTTCCAGTCGGTAATAAACTGTACAAGAATTAAATTAATCAAACCTAATTCTTTGGTTTGAAAAATGAATCAATAATTACGTGTATATGCTAGTGCTAACATATTTTCAAAAACTGAATTTGTCCGGTTTTGGCTCCTGAATTCGCCAAGTGTAGCAGGAGCATGAGAAAACAGGGAAATTCGAGTAGCGAAAACAGAATTCCAGAAAATTAGAGATAGCCAACGAGAGCCGACAAGTTTAATGAATACAAGATGTGAGGAATAACGAATATGACGATCACACTTGCTGCGTAAATTTCTGCCACTTTCTCGGGCGAAATATCCCACGATATTTCAGCGGAAGATACACGAAAGAGTTGCTGAAAATCGCTACGTCAAGAAGAAGAAGGAAGCAGAACTTTTGCCATCCGAAGTTTCACTGCTGGATCCACAAGAGAGGAACTAGGAGAACTTTCTCATAGATACTTTTAGAGTGAAGAATACGAAAATTTCATTACCGTCGCTAACAGAAAGACGCAGACATTGCGCGCGAGACACTTGTGACAGAAATTTGTTTGATTACAACCTCACATTTGTAACCAGCCTAATCTACATATTCCTTATAGCATCCTCTTTCGCAAAATTTGACCTATTTCTAACTGCTACAAATTTATATCTATTTGGAATTTCAATTTCTAGATATGTACAATCGATGAAAACGATATAGCGATGTAAATGGAAACTATTTGAAAAAGTTGCATTCGATTTATTAATCTTTAAATATATTTTACGCAAGTATGAAAATCTTTGAAAAAGTTGTATTCTATTTATTAATCTCCAAAAATATTTCATGCAAAAATGAATAAACCGAGGCATGTACTTTTAAAAAAAATGTTTAAATATTTCAAACACGAAGGGAAAAATAATACCGAATTGACATCGTACGATTCAAAGTCAGTGTCAAATTCCTCGTCCATTATATACATCTTTTAATTCATAAATATGTTATACAGAATCGTGTCTAGAATATCAGAATATTTTCAAGTTGCCCAAAAGCATTTCTCAGAAAAGAAACTATCGACAAGCGTATCACAGAGGAGCCACGATAGAAAACACAATTGCTCCAATCGTTCGACAATGTCGCAATAAATCTCCGATTCGTCTTTTCACAACGGAGCCTGAGATTCTCGCGAATCTATACACTTGTCATCTCGGTAAGAAGCAAAATCTTCGTCGAACAGACCCACTTCCCGTCAATAACGCAATTCTCGTTGAACGAGCCTTCAAAAGCGACGGCCGATATTATACGTCGCGAGGCTTCTCCCTATTTCCTGCACCCTAACAACCTCATTGATCCAACGATCTTATTATAGACCGATCTCTCGTGATCTTCAGCCAACGTCGTTCGCCATCTTCATCGACCACGTCGATGTCCATCGACAGACTCGTGGATCGACGCTTCGTAGCACTGATTCTACTACAGAAGAATCTATTTATCTCTGACGAGGAATTCAGAAAATCCGATTAGCGATAAAAAGCTCGTTTCCAGCCACCGGAAGGGGACGTCTGCTCCAGCTTGGCCGGGTACAGGTCCCGAAAGAGAGGGACAGGGACAACTGAAACGCGACAGGACGCGGCCACGTTGTCCAAACGAATGTTTGGTAACTGGGCGTCACGCTGGATGATGGATGACACGCTAATCGTTCGTATTTACGCGCTGCGACTTTTTCGGTTCCCTCTGTTCATCCTGGTTAGAATAGAATGACCGGCCAAGAATAAACTGTTTGTGCTCGGTGAAAAATATAGCCCGGTTGACTAACGTTACTTGGACATGGCTGGACCCCCCTAGTCGAGCTTCGTCGATAGCGATTAGATTAGGTGATCGAATGGCACGGTTAGATAAAGTGGAAAAGGGTTGATAAATAGAATCTTGATTTTAAGGACATGTAAGGGGTTTGGTATTACACGAACTTGAAGGGAGATGATAAGAACTAACATAGTCTTTCACATACCAAAGCTGATGCTAGGCGTTGATGCAATGTATGGTACACTTACCTGAAACAGAAAAAAGAAAGTTATTAATATTTGCTGGAGATTTGTATTAAAATCTTGTATCGAAAAATAATTTTATGTTAGAAATGAACCTACAAATATATTTCTATCTTATAACTATTTCATCCACTTTCTACAGTATTAAGAAATGTATAGGTAAACAATCAAAAGGCAAATTAAAAAATCCTGTGAATTTAAGCGAAAAAATTCAGTAGATGTAAATAAAAATCTGGATAAATAGGAATAAGAAATTCAATGAACATGAATTTTTCCAGTACATGTAAACAAAAATCCCATTGTATGAAAACAAACATTTTAGCAAACTTAAAGAAAAAATGAGTGGATAAAAGTGAAGAAAAATTCAATAAATGTAAGTGAAATTTCAGTAGGTTATAATATCCCTAAATGTAAGAAATGCTCGATTAATATAAATATACAAGTTCTAAGTGCAATATATAACCCAATGATTACAAATTAAAAATCCTAATAAACAAACCAAAAAAATTAAGCGAACATAAACAATAAAATCATAAGAGTCAATAAACAAACCGCGAGATTTAAATCACACTCGCCAAAAACATAAATATTGTAGACGAGTCAGAAACCTAAATTATGCAAATAGCTACAACACACTCTAATCCATATTAGGGAACAACGAAACCACATAACACAATAAGTTACAGGCACAAATCGAACACGCCAGATCGACATGCCTTTTCCAAATTGCTTGTGAATCGAAGCCACCTGGAAGGCACAGGTACTGTACAAGAAATCTTAAGGTCGTAACATGTAGGACGTTCGTGACTGGATTGAAACAGTGTACGAGTAACATGCGTGGCCAACGAAGAACAAGAAAATCCCGGAGCACCGTAGAGATTGACAGAGGGTTCGTGTATCGCGTTTCATCGTCGCGTCCGGAACGTTTCCAAGCTGAACAGGCATCACTCAATGGAAGAAAAATGATTCGGGCCCTTGGCCTGGCATTAATCGAGCACCGACTTAAACCTTGCCCGCGACACGACATTAATCATTCAAAAATCTTGGTCGTTACAGCGCGTCACCTTTCTCGTTTCTTAAATTACGACTTGAGTGGAAACGCGACTAGGAGAAAAAGAGCAATCTGAAGAAGTTTTTCAGCAAACTCGTTAGAAGAGTAACGAGAAGTTACTTAGGATTGATTCTTTTTACGTTTTTGTGGGAAAACCTGGCAGGATGTACTTTTAAATGAATAATGGCTTGTAGGTTTCTCTTTCGAGAATATTTGTACAGGCACTTTTATCAGCGTAATTTCATAGAAAAATTACGCTGTATAACTTAATTTAGCATCATAGGAATTTTGTTCTAGTATTATTGTCCTATAATAATACCATGACAATGTTACTACATACGTTGTAACCACTGAAACTTGACTTTTTTCTACTCTTCATCTAATATTATATTTAACTTCATTTAACTGAAATACTGTATTTAACATTATTAATTTTTTAATTTAAAAACGACATGCTGCAGTGAACTTCCACCCGCGATAGCTTCCTAAGGTTAATATGAACTTTTATGAACATCTTCTCCATGATTTTTAATTCATATTACATCGATATTATAGGTATATGCAACTTAATGTATTAACATGTGACTCTACGGAGAAATTATACATTGCTATAAAAGAATCGGTATTCCATTTTCGATAAAATACTTTACTGTAACATACGATCTTAGATCAAGGTTTCTTGCTGGAGAATATTCCACGTAAAAGGAAAATGGAACACGGAAAAGAGTACGTGTCGAGTGGAGGAACACGAAATTCTATGGAACTGGTCAAGTTTTGTGTGCAATCAGGCGCAACTGGTCGACAAAGCGTTGACGAATCGCCAACCGACGGGTTCCCCGCCGAAAGAACCGTAGGAAACATCGCCCCTCGCGATCAACGATGCGTGTCGCTTCGCGGTCCGTGCGCACTCGATGCTTTTGATCGATCGTCTCGTATTTATTTATATTCCATCGAACAGCCGCACCTGGTGCCATTAGCTGTTTCTCATTCGCCGTGCGGACGGCCACGAGGAAAAATATGAAATTCCCCTAGGCTGAGCGAGCCGACACTCTATCAATTTTTCGTGCTACGAGAAGAGAAATCTTTGTCGAAACCGGTCAATCGCCTGTCATATTCAGGAAAATGAGAACCTGCAATTCGATCGGAGACGTCTCAATAAAATTCGGTCTCCATCTTCTACATCCTGTTCGCTCTCATCGCTAAGAAATCCGATCTCATCGTCTTTGGAATAGCAATGAGTTTTCAATAGTTTCGTACGAGTATTTCAGAAGAAAATCAGGATTATGTGTAATCGATTTTTAAATATTCGAGTTCTCAAGCAGCCCGGGTTAGTAAGTTTCCAGGTTTTCAAATTTTTCAATTTCTAGGTTCACGAGATGTTGAGCTTCAAAGTTACAAAATTTTGAAGATTCGAAGAAAGAAGATTCCAAAGACCCAGAGATCGAAAGATCTAACGCCCCGAAGCTCTAGAAATCCGACGGTCAAACAGTTCCCAAGATCAGAATCCTTAAACTCTCGAATTTTGAAATCGAGTTTTTAATTTCTAAATAACTATTTTTCTACATTTTCTACATTTTACAATTTTCAAGTTATCGAGTTCCCAAATTCCAGGGTTTTGAAACTCCCGAGTTCCCAAGTTTCGAAGTTCTCAAGTTCTCAAGATCCTAAGCTCTCCTCGAATCTTCGGATTCTGAATTTCTCAAGTTTCCAAGTCTCTGAGTTCCAAAAACATCAAATTTTCAAATCTTCGATAATACTTAACCTTCCAAGTCCTCCATTTCCTAAGTTCCTCGAATTCCTAATCTCCAGAATCCCAACATTTCTAAATTCTCAAACTGTCCACTTCTTAAATTCCTCGTTAAAGTTGTCGATTTCCCAAGATCACGAATTCTTCGGTTCCTGGAGTCCTTATAAATTCTCAAGTTCGTAGGTTCCAAACTTTTCAAGTGCTCCATTCTCTAATTACTAAATCTCGAATCTACGAATTCCAAAATTCTGGAATCTAGCGGTTTTCGATTTTCAAGATTTTTGACGATTAATTCAATACTAAGTTCTTAATAGTACATAAGTATATACATATTTACTCAACATCCACAACACAGTGATCTTATATGGTCAACTACTGCAACAGTTTCTCTCTACAATTTTATAAGTTAAATAATCGACTATTAGAGGAATATTAGAACAGTAACTTACTACTTTCACATATTGAGTCCGATTTTTCGTTTTCGCATTTTATACAATTCATTTCTGCTGCTGTTACAATTTATACTTTTTCCTTTGAATTTAGATTTTACAACAGTAGTTTATGCCAAACCTCGCCCACCGCGCTTTTCCTAACTTTCTCTTTGCGAAACACACATTATAGCGCGCCCTCACTTGTTGTCACTCGTGCAGTAATAAAGTGGATATTGTTATTATTATCGTTATTCCTAACGTGACTCGTTTCATTTTTACCTGGGAAACCGTCTCGTTAAACGGTCTGCTTGTTTCGCGGGCAAATAAAACGCAGACGATTGTTCGCTCGGTAAACAATTTTCACACCGTAGTCAACTATAATATGTGTTCTCTTTAATTATTTCAACGTTGTTTCTAAAGCTACTAATGGTCTGCTCTAAAAGCGCGCTGGATGAAATAGAGATACCTAGCAGGAATAAAAGACATACGTAATAAGATAGAGAAGACAGATTGTAAAACATGAAAATGGAAGAAACTTACACACAGATGAAAGAACGGGAAAAATAACCAACCTGATCGTTGCTATACCTTTTATGGGCTAGCTTCTATCAACATAGATATTTTGCATAAATATTAAAAGCTGAACTATACTTTTATGTATTTCAGATATATTGGGTTGGCAACTAAGTGATTGCGGATTTTGTCATTAGGTGGTATTGACAAAATCCGCCATTACTTACTTGCCAACCCAATAGATCATATTTTTCTCTTAATATTTCTTTAGCATAACTATGTATATAAGGGCTTCAAAATAATTATCTATCAAATAATTCGCTATTATCTGTCAAATTGGCAGATACAAACAGCCTTCCAACGGACGCATTAAGAGTCAATACACTTCGTCTGGTATTCGACGTAACAAGAAAACCGATCGATCGCGATTAAACTTTTCTACCGATTACAAGCTCCGGTCTACAGTGGTTTATCTAATTTATCAGCGATCCCGCCGAGTGTAAGCAACTCGCCGTACGGTAGCCAATTTCAAGACCATGGAATTCGTACCCTGGACTGCTAGACTTCCAGACGAATTCGACCTTCTAAATCCGCGTTGCTTCTTTTCCTCCGAGCTTTCCGCCAATTTTAACGAAGTGTATCCCGCAACCAGGGAGAAATTCGATGGCCTGCAGACTTCTCATTTCCCCTGTGAACAGACTACGTCGCTGTTCCAGTCGACGGCGAGCAAAAGACGTAGCAACAGACGAAAGGACGCAGGGAGGGAGCGGAGGAGGAACGACGAGGAACGAGACGAAGACGAAGGGAAGAAAGTGACGGAGGAGGGAAAGGAAACTGAGCGAGTCGGCGTAACAATTAATTTACTTCGCTTACGCTCGAGTAATTGAAAAATTGTCGATAGCTTGGAAGGAAGTCGATACCCGCGAGGAGGAAAACGGGGAAAGGAGGAGACGACAAGCGGCAGATATAAGAAGCGAGGAAACGTCAATTAAAGCGGTGTGGAGGGGTCGGCGACCAAAGGCGGAAATTAAAAATGTAAATCTGCGTGATTGGGAACCGCAGAAATTGCCTGGACCATCTTGCTTTCGATCTGCAATTCGCTATTTTTATTATAATCGGTTTGCGTGCTTCGTACGCGACCAGAATCTGTATAAGATCCCTTAGACCATGCCCTCTGGTGAATGGAAATAAGCATCGTTTACATGCTTGATAAGTTTGGCACGATGATTTCACCGATTTCGTGCTATGTTCCTTTTTTGTCTTTTTTTCTGGGATCAGGGATAGAGAGGACGATATAAAATAAAATAAGATTTCTATACCTTATGGGTTTCTGAGTATTATAGCTATTTGGTATTGAGTAACAATATAAATAAAAAATCTTTTGTTCTCCACTTGAGTGAAAAGTCCACTGATTCACTTTGAAACGCCTTAATAGATCAACAAACCAACTATGTTACCAAGTACTCGAGCAGCTACGGGACTTCCTAAAGCAAAGAAACAATTCTAAATTGTAAACGTTCGAACCCACTGAACTACATACCGTCGAAAACCGATTAATATTCAATTTGTTTATCCAATAGCAAACTTCCTAACAAAACGAAACCGGCTCGCATCGGCTAGGAAATCGAACGCTGACTGGCCGAGTACACACTAGACAGAGCCCACAGCAGATCCAGCAGAAATATTCCAGGTTGTAGACTTCCTATCAGGTCGATCTTTACCCATTAACAAGGCCATCGAACAATTTCAAGCGAATAATACGCGGTAGAACGATCGCCTCGCGTTTCACGAACGATCTACGATTTCACTGGTGGAGAGTTCGTTCAGCTGTAAAAAAGAAAATCGTTTCTCTAGTGCAAGTATCGTACATACTTTCGATACTTTCGTGGAAATATCTATCACGAGTTCGTAGATCGTAGTTCGAATGTGTTACAGGGTACAATTCGTGATGATGAGCGTGCATCGTGACGCAATGAAAAATTATGTGGTCACGTGACCAAAACATTTAACTTCCATTTAGAGATCTCCATTACGCGCGGAGAAAAATTCGATTTGCGAGCGATTTCGTTAATTACATGAGCGAAAAGTAGCTCTACGAATAGCCTACCGGATGATAAACAGATTTTTGTCGACTGTTTCTAATCGTCGTTTTGCAGGAAAATCTCTTGTCGCGTGCATTCGTATCTTGATCGTAAAATTTATTTTTGATGGAATGATTCTTTTTGTAAGATTTGTTTGTTGGTCTCTATGGCTGAGAGATAGATTTCATCTTAACTCTTCCGGCTACGAAAGGCAAGGGTCATTTTAATTATTGATTTTTCTATTTTCATATCTTATACCTTATATCTTTAGTAATTTAAGAAGAATAGATTTATTACCTTTTTCGAGATATATCTACATTTCCACTGTTACCGCAGTTCTTTCCTATTAACGAAAGGTAGGAATTTTAACTTCATTTTTATTTAAACATGAATATGACATAGAATAGATTAAATTACATAAGCAACATAGTCTTAGTCTGAAATAATGATATTATACGAATGTAGTGTTCAGCTATCTGGTGCTCAATTACTATTGTGAAATATTCATTGACTTATGAATGGAAATATCTATCATAGGAAATATGGTAAAAAAATTAATTTCCAATCTTCCTAGAAATGTCAGTAGCGATCAAACGAATTCATTCGAGTTAATAATGCAGAATATTGACATGATATCAATCACAATCTATAACGAATATAGATAGACAATTAAAATACCGTTCGCGACAAACATTTCGAGTCGAAAGAATTGCACAATTTACGATTCTTATTACGAAAGCGACAGATTGCATCATAGATATTGTGATTTCTGTTCTTTCATTATTCACTTTCAATTTGTCACGTATTCGCTTAGAAATAGCGAGGGCACGTTACGATAACTATTGAAGAATCATGAAAAAAAAACTTTCTGTTCGGATTTTTCGATCTAAACGGCAGCACCGTGAAAAGACCTCACTGCCAGTCTGATTAGACGAAGCTGACCTTTGAAAGGAATTCCACGCAATCTAGAATCAACGCGGTATAGCGATTCGGTTGCGATACGAGGAATTTAATTTCGACTCAGATCCAGCTGCGTTCGACTGCACACGATCTCGATGCCTCGTTTTACGATCACGTAGCTACGAGCAACGAGAAAGAAAACGTAGCAGTCGCTGTAATCCCTATAATTGCAGTCAAAACTAAATGTCGACGACCATTTTTTTAATTTTTGCATCAACTTCTGTTTGTAAACACTCGTGTATTTCCAAAAAGTTTAGTTTATTATTTATAAATAATATAAAAGGTTTTGTACCCGAATGTATAGAAATTTTATTATTTTTCTTTCTCAATAAAAGACTTGTGTCGATTTAATATCAAAAGGTGTATTAAGTTGGGAAAATAAAGAACAGACGGGGGTTGATCGTTTCGTTGAAATATTGTTCTATTATGTTAAAGCAATGGTTGAAGTTAATTTTAGGTAATCTTATTATCAAGATTATATTCTACTTTGGTATTATATTCGATGGCTAGAACCACAGATTTGAGAACCCTTTGTCACGTTAGTTTTATGCTCCTGCCACAACCCTCAACTTCTATGATATTCTACTTTCTTTCATATCTAACTGACTGCGATCACTATAAGATACATAGCTTTCAGAAACTGGCTATAACTTTTTAATTATAACAGAAATTAAAAGAACTAAGAGGTATATTATGTGACAGGCCTTGGTTTTTTTTTCAAAAATACTAATAATAACATTATAGTCTTTATTTTACGATACACCTTTTGATCAATATAATTTTTCTAATCGTTATCTGAGCATAGGAAGCTTCAAAAAAGTTTAATTATAATTCTAACTTTATAGCTTCAATTCTTCAGATTAAAGATTATCAATTACTACTTACTAATACAGTTAATAAAAAATGCTTATACATGTAGCCTTTGAAAGGTTAAAGCAGAATTAGTCGACTAAAGGATTCTTATACCGAATCATTAATCTTTGATATACCACTTTACACACTGAATGTCAATCTTCTCTCCGCACGGTACTTCATTTTCCATTTTCCATAGAGCCTTCAAAACGAAAACCAAGAAACAGACAAGGCATTTCTCTAATCTCAAAGAGCACAATTGCCTGAACAATACCGAAATAAGATCAAAGGTCAGGAACGAGTAAAAGCATCGACCTGCGGCCAACAACAAATCGCGATAAATCTACTTCCAACTTGTCCGTTCTAACCAAAAGGAATTTTAATAATTCCATTCGCCCTGATACCCTTCGCCGCCATTGATTTAGCATAGAGGGCGCAGCAAGGTGTGCAACACTATAATTTACGCGACCGCGTTTCCAATCGACGCTCGGAACATTTTCAAGCAACGCTTACGTCGCGAACGATTTCTCGAAGGGGAACGAGGGAAAAGGAAAAAAGAAAGACCGTTCTCTGTTCGCGAGAACGCTCGTCAGCGTTCGAACGGGTCAAAAATCCCTTTGGCCGCGCGTTATTACCTCCATTATTCATAGGACACGAGCAACAACAGATACGATCTAACACCTACTCGATCACGGTTCACCGCCTCCTCCCGCGATCGACAGCAACGATATCACTTAAGCCGCGTCCGACCGGCCGATTTTCATCTTCGATCGCACCCCGTCCCGCAACAAATCGCTCCAGATCCTACGTCCGCCGTCAATTTACAGTACCTGTTACACTCGACGAGCCTATCGCTGATTTCGTAATCACTATGAACGTCTTCAAACCTCTCTGCACGGACACGCGTGATTTTCGTCTCCAGGGGAGTAGAATTCGGCTGAGATTAGGTTCAGAGATAGATTTGTAACAAATTGACAAATATTGTAAGTGCAATAGGAGAATGAAGTTCTGTTTCTCTTCGACATGTTCAAGATGATTTGAGATTGTGATCATCATTACGAAACGATGGATAGAAATGTGATTTGTTAACGTTAGATTACGCGATAGATTAAACAATTTGTACGATTCGGTAATAAATAGCTGATGAACACTAATAAAAATATTTTTTACTGATCAATATAATTAAAAAATATTACGCTTATGTTACATACATTTTATCTTTGTACGATTCAATGTTACAAACATAAACAACAACAATAAAAATTTCTTTCGTCCATGAATATAATTCAAACAATATTATATTTCTATTGCAGCAATTTTTATCCTTAATTATATTAGTCCAAATTTAACTCCAATTGAATGGTCATGTTCCTCTAATAGTTCTGATATTGAAAGTTTTACTGTGTTTTCTGAATTATTCACTTTGTGTTAGAGTTACGACAAGGATCTAAGGGTGCAGAAGTTTCTATTGGTTGTTTTTATCGGTCATATGTACCCGATAGTTAATGATTTATAACTGAATCATGATATAGTAGTCATGATCAATGTCCTAAAGCGAGAGGTTGTTATTACATTCTACCCCTTGGCAATATTCAATGCATAGAAGACATGTGCATTAGAATGAATAAATAATTCAAGAACTAGATTGCATTTAAAGATTGCGGTTAAAGATTGCAGTGACATAGTGGCTCTGTGACGTTCCTGATGCAAGAACGAATTCCTTTGCTTGTGTCACTTCAACTATAATTGCAATTGTAGCAATAAATATAGGAGATTGGATACTTTTAAAACTACTCCGCTTCATTTATGAGCGACAATAAGTACTGAAACCTATCGTCTTTTTTCCTTTCGACATTCTCCATTCTCTGTCACCATTCCTTCTTATTAAAAAATATCTACTTTAACACATCATATAAGAGTAACAAACGTAACCATAATTTCATCAATTTCAGAAAGTCTGGCATTTAAATAGCTTTCAATTATAAGTAAATACAAATATGTATAAACGTATCATTAAACAAGATAATTATCAGATTTTCCTAAAGCAGTGATTTAATAATTAAGATTACCAAATAATTTGAGAGATTATGTATACATCTGTGACAATAACGAAAGTGATAGTAAAAATACAAACATCTGTAATTTTTTATGAAAATTCCTCAAAATATCAGAAATTTGAAAAATGTTTAACAGAGAAGAATATAATAATAAAAAGAGTAGATATCGATAAAGAAAATATAGTACGCAAAATGTTATATCTTAACAAAAATTCACTCTTCGAATTCTGCCTTAAAACGGAATCTACTTACAAAAAGTTCTATTTTCCTTTAAAAATACGCTTGACATCTGAGGGGACGTTAATTTTTCAAAGATGAAATCTTTTTATCACGGAATAACTATTTTCAGTCATAAGGAAGCACTTTACCTCTGAAGATATTGAAGAAAGGCGAGAAAGTAGGAACGAAGGAGCGCAATAACGCAACGAGAGGAAAAACAAAATCCACTCTCGACTCAGTAACACGGAGGCAATCCCGGGGAGGGTTAATAACTGTTCACAGTCGGTAGGAACAGAGTGCCGTGAACGGAAAAATCTCGATTGTCTCGGGCTTTTTAAAAGGCGATCGCGTCGAGCGTGCGACGTGACGGGCGTTCCAATGCAACTCTGGGAAAGAAGTCATTCAAGTGTCGATAGAGCGGACGATTTACCGGCCACGTTCGAAGAACGCGATCTAATTTGATTCGTAGTGAAACGCTCGCGTGTGCCAGCGACAATTCGCTACTCGCCACGTCAAACAGCCTATTAACCTCGTCCCGCCATGTTACTTCGCATTTTCCCAGCTTTTCTCGAACGCTATTGTATGTAAGTCGCAATTTTCACTTTGAGCGTAAGAGGAATTTATTTTATGGTCGAGTTGCAATCTCACTTTCAAGTCATTGCTTCCAACAGTGTGGTCGTAAATTGATTATTGAGTCTTACAGAAACCAATCTGGTCAATTTTACACAGATTTTTTGATTCTTGAAAAATTGTGTATTAACGTTCTGTATCCGAGTACAGAATTTCGAACCTTTGTCAGGTTTCTTGATACGAAGTGACCATTAATATTTAAATTTAGAAAATGAAACAAGTCTCTACCGAGATTCCACTTCTTTAATCGTTTAATAAAAAGAATTAAATATACGTAAAGCGAGGATACGCAGAACGCGCGTAATATGTAAGAACATACAAAATATCCAAAATAAAGTAATCATTACAATATTTAGTGAGTGAAACAGTCCTTTATTTAGATACCTCTTCAATCGTTTGATCAAAATTTAGAATTTGCATAAACATTCGTCTACTCTTACCACCCTTACTATCCCCCCACCCGAATTTCCTTGTCTTCCAAACGCAACAACACACATTCTCCCCCAAATTAAAATCCGTCCAGGGAAAATCACGCAGACCCTCCCATTCAAACATTCTCAAACCACCCCGTTCCCCTTTAAGCCAAAAGGTGACTCCCGTGCTCTCAGACGCTCCACTCCTGGATTCTCGTGCGTGCGTCCGTCCCTTTCTCTCGTTCTTTCTATCCTCCTCTCCTCATCATCCCCCCGTGCACTCGGCGGAAAACGCATGAGCGCACCCGGCCACGAGAATCGTCTTGCCGCGCGGAGACCCGACAGAGACCCTTTTCGAAAGGGACACGAAAGGGTTGGAATGCGTTGGTGCGTGAGCCGAAGAGACCTTTGGCGACAGACGCCACCCCGTTCGCTGGCAAATAGCGACCCCGTAAAGGAATTCTCTGCGGTCGGCGGTTCGTAGTTTCGCGCGATTTACCCATGATTGCGCGCAATCCGGCAACGAAGGCGACCTACGAATCGATACAATGACGATCAAGCTGGACGTAGACACCGTTTCGACCGACCGTTTTTGTTCTAACGTCGGAAGTGAAGGGTGAATCGTGTTTGGACGCGCTCGAACTTCTATGAGGGTTGGAATGGTATAATGGACGAGGGAGAAAGTGTTGAGTTTGTGGCAAGGGTGCTATGAAGAGAGGGATGAGGGAAATTGTTTAGAGAACGTGAGATATGATTTGGGTTTATGTTATCTGAGTACAGGGTGATAAGCAAGTATCTTAGGTTTGGTTGATTAAAGTGGAGGTTAAATTTTGATAACGTTTGGTAAAATGTTTATATTCAGACTGCTTCGACTTTCCGGTTTTGACGAAGTTCCTTTATATGCATTTTTACGTTTTGGCGAGTTGCCTTTAGAATTTGTAAATCCGTAAAAACGGACTTAACGTTCTAAAGAGATTTGTAACATAATATTCAAACGAGAGATCATCGATAACGATCGCGTCATACTTTTTTGAAACTCACGAAACTTCTTAACGATACAAAGATAGGATTGAGTCGAAAGTGACTCAAGGAACGCAACAGGGTTAAACCGCATACGTTTGATAGAATATGTATAAAAACGATCGATCAAATCTATCATAAACCAATTCTCTCTCCACTCTTCAACATCCACAAAATCGCAACACGACTCTCCCAAAAAAACTCAACTTGCACTTTCATCGACGTGGTCGATGCTTGCAGTTATCGATGCACACGCACGTGAACGCACACAACGTCGTTCGCGACAGTACTTAAGTCGAGCTCTCAGTCCGGCGTACGCCACACCCGTGCAATCGAGACGAGCCGGCTGGAGGCAGGCCGAGCGAGCGCGCGTTAATTCCGCTCGCATAAATTCCAGGATTAAGAGCATACGTTATACTTAGGGAAATGCGAGTTTCGTGCTTTTTGCTTCTCCTTGCCTGATTCTCTCTTTCTCTCTCTCGTCTCTTATTCGACCCTCCTCCTCTCTTCTTTTCTTCCACCTTCAGCCAGACTCCCCGACATTCTTCTACCCCTGTCATTCGTGTCCCTCGTCTTACGCCTTCCTACCTTCTGTTTCCTCGTTGTTTCATTCTCCCATGCGCAAATTGTAACGCGTGGAACGAACGACGTTCGACGTATTCACCGGACGATCGAAAGCAGTGGTTATTTAGAAAATTTCGAGAAGGGAATTTATAGTTAGGCACAAAAATAAGAGGACAGGTAATGGAAATAGATATCAATGGAGTTTGATCGAGCTGGTACTCGATCTTACGAATCCTTGGAATTCTTGGAATCTTCAAATGTTTATATTATTGCTTGCAAGATTAAAAAATGTTTGATCCTTTAAACTACCGCTTTCCATGTTCTTCGGGATTCTCGAATGTTTTTATTTTCACTTGAGGGATTTAAAAATACCATGCTTGAATTCTTGATCCTTTGAACTCCTGCTTCCTTGAATTCTCGACTTCTGAAACCTTTAGAAACCATAAATCTCTATACCTTTGCAATCTTAACTCTCGAAGCTCTGAGCATTCATCTATATTTCTATATCCCCTAGTCTCTGATTACACAAATACCTCACTCTCAAAAACTATATCTCCAAATCTCTGATTTCACAAATACCTCACTCCGAAGACTTTGGAATCCTTAATACCGCAGCGCTCAATAGTTCACCCACCCGCTCCTTATATTCTTCGATATTCAAGCGTTCCTTATTAAGCGAGCCTTGGCGATTTCAATTTCAACCGCAACTCCACCCCAACGTCGCAATCGACGCGAGAGCACGGTCAGTCTATGTAGTCGGGGGAAACAAAGATCGATGGCCGATTCGTTAAGGGTAGCCAGAGATTCGTTGGAACAATGGACTGGCTGGAAAGTTGCGGTAGCCAAGTAGTTAATGGTAGCGCACGAGGCAGCACGCGACGCGTTAAGTGTCTCGTCGTGCGTGCTTTTCAATAACGTTGGAGTGGACACTTGAAACAGTTTCCTTGTAAACATGCTAATGGACCAACCGAGCAGACGCGGACAAGACATCGAACGCTGTTTCGTGACGATTCTTTCGACTCCGACGAGGATTAACGACCGAATCCATTCTTGTGATCCTTCTTTAAAACTAGCGCAGAGAGAGAACTCGTTAAGTGACGATCGTAAATTCGGTGGAGAACCGTCCAATTCGACATGGCGGCTTACTACAAATTCCTTCGACCGACAGAACATCGTATCCGCGACGAATCGACCTCGCGACGCATTAAGACACGGCCAAGAGCCTTCCGTTTCGATTGACCAACGAAACGAATGTCGACTAGTTAGGACGTGGAACCCATGATCGAATGGGAGGAGAGATTCGTTGATTTTGCGACGTCCATAGGTAGAGGAACTCTTGATTAAACGTTCGCCTGGAAATTGGCTCTGTTCGTTCGACCATTTGCGAATTTCGACTTTTTCTCCTTTTGGTTTTTCGGAAGGGTAATTGCGAGATAAATATCGTTGACGGGAATGGAGAGTCTTTGGGGATTAATGGAGATGGCTAGAAGGTATTGGCGATGCCCGGGAGATTGATTAAAAGGTGAATTCTGCTGGTTGCTGCAGTCTACGTTTAATTAATTGTAGAATTAATAGCACTGATGTGAATGACTGAAGATGGGAAAGAAGAAGTTGGAGATGGACTAACGAGGTTAGTAACGCGAGATTGACCGTATCAGAGTGATTGGGATTTGTTAATTGGAGGAAGCAAACTATGCTCGGTAATGAACAATAGCGGCCGACGCTGGGAAAGCAATTAGATGGCAAAGAGAACATTGATTTTCTAATTAAGTTTATAAATGTTAACGGAATCAGCCCGGAACTTTTTTCTGAAAAAATTCATGAATTTTTAGAAACGGATAATCGAATTCTTAAGGATACGTAATATTTGCTGATTTCTTAAATAATATAAAATTTTACTATAAAACATTTTTAGTTGTCAAGGTGTACAAAAATTCCTCTTAATTTTTAACATTTTTAACCTTCGCCAAAAGTGTTCCGCATTTTGCAAAACTTACAAAAGATCAAAAACAACCAGAAATCCCAAGAACGAGCCAGGAAGGAAGAAAAATCGAACTTCTACAAATCCAGAACCCCAGAACAATTAGCCTTGAAACGAATACCGCCCTAGTAGCTACTACTATCCCAAGGCAGAGAAGGAAAGAGCGTGGATTCAGTAGAATCGTCCGGAAACCGTGGGACAGAGAGTCGAGTGGAAACGTCGCGGGGAATCAGCGTCGATAAATCAGCTGGCCGGCAATAAACGTCGCCGGGCTCAATAGTTAATGGGGAATCGTTGATTATGTCGCCGTTTCGGCGATAATCCACGGTCGGCGATATATATCGTCGTGGACTTTTTCCGCGAACGGATCGCTTTCCACCATCATTCGGCCGCCAATTCGCGAGAGTAGAAAGAAACGCGCTAAATCATCGACAGGGTACTCGATTACACCGGTCGACGATAAATATCCCATCGCTGTAACGAATCCTCCACGGCCAGTTACGCTTACGCTACTCTGCTGAGATTTAATTACTATACACGCATCCTTCTCGCTTATGGACAGTCGTTATGGATGGTTCTTTGTCTTGCTTTTGTTTCTGGGCTTACTGGAACCTTTTAATGTCTTCGAGCTTATCTTGTATCTTAGTTATACTCGTTTTATTCTGTTTTCGGAGTTTCTCTTTGGCTTGATTTTTATGGCTTGTATACGTAAAGCTATTATATTCTCTTTTTCCTTAGCATTTTACCCTGTCATATAAAGTTAAAGCATTGTTCTGTGAAGAGATCCTCTTAATAACCTGTACTTTGTTAATGTCAAAATTATATAGCGTTGGTTTTATAAAATGTTAAATACATATATACTGTTGTTTGGTAAGAAGGTTCTTTTGATAATTCATATTATATTAATTTCGGAGTTTTATGATTTTAAATTGAAGGGCCTGCTTTTACCTCGATCCCTTTGTACATCGTGACGTTGTTGATAGTGACTGTTTGATTATATCATTTTACTCTGTGTTTTCAGTCGTTTTTAATTCTCTTTATACTTTATCTTTGATATTTTCGTACCGTTTTATGCTTGACTTTAATGACTCCCCGACTATAATTCTTTTCTCTTTCATCTAAATTACTCCATGTTCTATATATTTTACTTGTATACGTCTTACATGTTCTAATTTTTTACACTCGACTGTAATTCTTTTTTAAATATATTCAACCCTTTACCAACCCTTGCATGATACAAATCTTACACATAATTAATTCTCATTCTCCATTGTCCCCTCTTGTCACATTTCTTGCACTTCTTTTTAAATTTACTATTTTCTCATACCCATTGTTTTCTTACTCCAAACTTACATCTTTCCCACTTCTTTCTTCTTTCGTCTCTCTTCATAATACTCCGTCTCTTTTTCAGAAATTTTTTATAACCTCTTTTTCTCTTATCTCTTTTACCTTCTTTTCTTATCTTTCTTTCGTGTCATTTTTTACTACTTTTACTCTCGTCTTGTATGTCTTTTATCTGTTCAAATTTCTTAGATCCTTTTCACTCTCTTTCTGTTATACCACATACCTTCTCTTAAGCCTCTCATCTCGAGCTGCCGATTCAAGTTCGATCAACACGCCCCTCGCTTGTAGTCAATTATCGATACGCCAGTCGCAATTACTCGCGATACCGATAATAATACGTGCCACCGCGTACGGTTCCTTGGAAATTATACGCTCCTACGAAAAATAAACGACACGCACTATGAACGCGTCAGCAGCACGAGAAATCGTTTATGCGAATGCGTTCTACTTCGATTATTCCAAACCATTTCCTACCTTCTGTCTTTATTAAGATTTTACAGGATTACGATCCGCTATCAAACGTGATTTAAAACGATTACGAGGGTCGATTTAAAGTTATGTCAGCCCACATTTGCCATTAATAAATTTGCGGATGTGTTTATGGAAATTCATACTTTTGCGAATAAGAGGAAAAAAATGTAATCTAATCAGAAGTGTCTTCCATCTGAGGTTATGTTCATCATCATACTGAGTTTCATAAGTAATACTTTACTTTCAGTATTCTACGTATGTTTGTATATTTTTACCTTCCGATTTCTCTCGAATGCATAAACATCTGCAACCTATCCATTAAATAAGTTTTTCGTTTTACTCTTTAACAAATTCCTCCTGTATATGAAAATTCATTCTAATTATTTTTAACTTCTGAAATCAATAAAGTGAAGCAAATGTAATTGAATATTTTAATATTGTTTAATACACTATGCAGGAAATAGAAAAATTATTATTTTCGCTAATTATTACAATAGTATATAAAAAAAATTGTAAGGTGAAATTTCACATTGGTAATTTTCAACACTAAAACTACCAACCATTAATACATGTAATCATGTTTCTGTCTCAATACCACTAACACCATCATTCATCAAAGACGTTTTTATATTTGCAATAACTCCAAAGTAATGTACCCTGTACAAGTGATTTTAATTGTTTCGTTAATTTTACTAGTTATAATTGAAAATCGAAAGAATTAATTCATTCCTTTTTAATTATCTTCGCTAGAAGATTTCCTTAGAGCTCCTGATTAAACATTTCCCAATAATAAAACGGCGTTTAAAAATCGATTGGAAATTATCTTGGACTCTGCGGGTTCGTTATTTACTGTGATGTCGGGAGTCGCGACGAAATTACGCTCGACCCGCGAGAACTAACGAAGCGACGTCCTCCACGGAAAAATTAACAACCTTGTCGAGATTCGCATTGTCCGACCGCGGGTTCGCGGAAACGGAACAATTAATACCGGCTGGAAATTATAATTGACGTCGCGTTCCGCGCGTCCCGGAACTTTTTAATTAGGCATCGCGCCGCTTAACGTTCGACGACCGGATGAAACTCGGGGAAAAATGCGACATCCGCGGCTTCACCTGCCAGTCTCCGTACATTTATTCCGTTTCGATACAACCATCAATTTATTTTCGACGCCGCTCGAACGATCGTGTAAAATTGTTTCAATGAACTATTCTGAGTGGACGACTTATCGCTGTGTTTGCATCGACGATTCTTAATTGCTTGAAATAAATTTAGGTCTTCATATTGAGAAAATTATCTGCGAATGTAAGAAGAGCGTTCGCGAACGGAAGTCGTTTTAATTTCTATCGTAACGAATCATATCTATTAAAGAGATATCTTTATCATAGCATCAGTGATTAAGCAAATGGTTACATAAAAAGTATGTTGATTTTATACGAAATTTCTTGTATCTCGATTTAATATTATTAGGTTGTCCGAAAAGTTTCTTTCGTTTTATAAGGAAATAATAGACGCACAATGTTTTTTGTTTTATATTAGTTTATTGAATTATGCACAAATATAATAATAGGAATAGAACGAAATAGATCATATCTAATTCAATAAAATAATATAAAACAGAAATTGTTGTTCATCTATTATCATCTTATGAAACGAAAGAAACTTTTCGGACAACCTAATACTCTGAAAAAAATATCTACGACTGAAAAGGTGAAACTTATATTAGTAATATAATATAGATATAGCATATCCCTATTTATAAAATTTTCCCGAATTGTACTTGCATGTTCTATGCCCTCAAAGTTTAATTTTATTTTATCGATAAAAGACAATTCCAATTTAACAAACGATCTAATCTCCAAATTGAACGGAATCTAACAACTAAAATAAAGAAAAGTAGAATCTATTTTGAAACAATTTAATTTCCTTAGTTCTCCAAAGTCCCACGAAATCATTCGATCCAACACCAGTCAGTCGTATCCCGGAGCGTGACTTCGGCAGGTCGAAGCGTCGATCGTTACATCTCGTTCCAGTTTCGAAAAGGCAAACCTCTAGGAGCGGTGATCGCAGTTTGATAAGCGGCCATAGTCGTGGGAGTACAACACGATCCTTTCTCTGGCCAAACGAACCCACCTCTATCTCCCATTCACGATACCTTACCTTCGAACCTATTCAAACCTCCACAAACGTATTCAAAAATCTTTTACCGTTATTGTCTAATGATTCATCGAAACACGAACACACAGAAACAAAACTAGATCAGAAATACTCGTTCATCGAACGTTTAACGATCCAACGCTTCTACTTTCCTACGATCCGAAGCGTTTACTTTGAATGCAGTATCTATCGAATTTCAGTAATTCACGAATTAACCTCCCTACATTGGTAAAAGTCGCACGTGTTATAACATGATTTGTAAAAGTACTTAATCAAGTCAGTATATGTTCCCCCTATTTACTTAATCGGTTAACTTCACGAAACTAAACATAAAGAAAATTGAAGAAATTAGATAAGAAAATTATATCAAGGGCTTTGGTACTAGAATGTCAACAATTTCAGAATTAGAGTTAACCACTTTGGTCTGCTGACCTTGTCAGTGACTGATTTTTGCAACACCACCTCCATTGGTTCCTCGGATCGAAGAAAATGTTTCTCTCTTTAATGACCCACGCTTTAACTCTCGCGATATATCAGCGTATTTCGCCAGCCTCAACAGGTAAAAGCAAGCGATTCGAGAAGTTCGATCGTCGTCAAAACTTCGTACAGAGTCGAGACGGGTGTTTCGAACGAGAGCCCGAGGTGTCGAATGCCTTCGACCCGGACAGAGACTCCTTCGTTCTCCGCATTAGTAACGCGAGGACGAACCAAGAGAGAGAGAGAGAGAGAGAGAGAGAGAGAGAGAGAGAGAGAGAGAGAGAGAGAGAGAGAGAGAGAAGAGAGAGAGACAGACAGACAGACTGGAAGAGATCGTCGAGCTCAGATAGAGTTCTGATCCACGAGAACAGATATCCGGACGAGCTTCTCAATTAGGGATCGGAAGTGGCTCCGGGCTAACTGGCGTGGTCTTTGTTCGACGCCTCCGCCCCCTGGGTCCTCCGCTTCCGGCCCAACTATTCGACTATCGCGTGTCACCGACCACGCGTACGCGAGACACTTGCACCCGGGGAAAATTGGCCCCGACGCTCCTGCGAAATAAAGGGACGCCTCCTCCGGTTCGAGCCTTGTTAAGACTTGCCGAGCGCCAAGCGACCTGACCCCGTGATATTTCATGAGCCAGACGACAGCGATGTACACCGAGATCTTCGCTGTTAGTGGAGTCCACGCACCCTTCGATCGGTAGACTATGGGTGCTTGTTTGGGAGTGGCGAACTTTGCAAAGGTGACGACAGCGAGTGGAAGCGTGGAATGGGATGCTGATATTTTTATGGTGTTTGGTTTCGGTGAGATGGGATTTTTGAATGTGATAATAGGTAACGAGTAAAGTGTAGTTTATCTTTGCGGTTCAATACGTTGGCTCTCACAAATGCTTGTGAAAGATTGTTCCGTTGAATAATGTTTTAAACTGTAACGTGATGTTTTTGAAATGTGTTTTTTTGAAATTGGAATTTGTTCTGGATATGTGTGGTAAACCTAGAATCGAAAAATTCAGGATATCTATTCAATTTATTTACTGGGAAATTGTTCAGATATTAAGGAGATAAAAATTAAAATCCACGAATACAAAATTAATAAAGTATGAAATACTTGATAAAATATTCTAATTGAAGATATTGTATGATTATTTATTTCATCGATATCGAATAACATTTTTGCAACTCGTGCTTCCGCTTTCAAAATTCTCCAGTGTCCACTTAAACGTATTTAGTATTTGTCTACTGTTTTTCTTACCGCGCAACTTCCCTAATTTCCCTCTTAACAGTTTAACAGTAACGTTAACTAACTCGCTAACGAAGCTCAACTCTTTAACGGTTTAATTAAATCTTGAAACATACTTTGGTCTTTCACTTTTTCCCGATCGAGGGACAAAGTTAACCAATTCCTTTCTTATGTGCAATTCTACTGTATTCTTCGTTCGTTCTTTGAACGATCCACGTACCAAGTTGTTCAACTCGAGAAACCAATTATTGGCCCAATTTCGCGACCTTTTCCCCACCCGACTACGTTTCAGCTTTTCTCCCCAGTCACACGTCCTACCGATGAGCACGAGTTTTTCCCGAACACGCGATCATTTCTAGAAGTGCAGACGTCCGCATATGGCCTGTGACGGACAACTTTTTCCTTACTCTATCGTTATACCGCCCTTTCCGGTGTCCTCGTTCTGCCGCCATATCACTCACCCAGCACGTCAAATTTCCTTGTGTCCTATGTCCAGATACCGTCCACTCGTTGCTTAGTCTGTCTTCGGCTTACGATAACGACCTGTCCTTTACTGAACTCTCGTAATTGAGAATCGACACCAACCAACTGGCCAAAGAGAAGTTATCACTTGGAGTTATCAAGTTATTCTCTGAATATAAAACCTTCAACGCAAATATAGCCACCAATCTATGTAATAAATTATTAGTTATTATTTCCGAAGAATAAAACTAGAATAAAAATTCTCTTTAAGAAAACCTTATAAACAGTTCAAGATTCACTGAATCAAATCTGAAAGAAACGTTGAAATTCTACAATTCTGCTCTTCATCTAACTTTTACAGAACTCGCTCTGTCGCTTTAACACAGCCACCTTTACCTTTACGGCAACGAATAATCAGATTCAGAAGTAGATAAGCAGAGAAAGAGACACCATCTTCCGCGGATCTTGCGCTAGATTTATTAGCCGACTGCGTTAACCCTTACGTGCATAATGCTCGTCTAAAAAGCCAGCCATGGACGTGGATTTCGTCACGCGCGATACACACCGACGGTGTAATTTCACGGGCTGCACACCTGCAGCAACCGTTAACGAGAGGCGACTCTGTATACGCGAAGAGGAGTTCCTCTTGCTTTTTCCGACTAACGAACCGACTTCCGCGCCGGCCCACCACCGTCAGGATTTAAACAGGCGGCCGCGATGTTTTTCGAGCCCCAGCTCGACCGAAGAATAAACTTCTAGAGGGGCACGGGGGTGAAAGTAACGCGGAGTAACGAGGCGTCCAATTATCAACTCGTCGTCGTCAGGCGCCGCCGTGACGCCCTGGCGGTGCTCGGGGAAGCATCCGACGGAGGCACATTTTTCCTAACCGGTCCTGGGGGATGAGGTCTACAAGGTGTGTCGAGAAGTTTTGAATCGCGAGGGTGAGGTTTACGAAACGTTTCTGGGGGGTAGTTATCCCAGACGCGGAGCGGAAGGTTCGAGATTTGGTAGACAAGGTACGCAGCTTTGGAGACGCTCTGAGGGTGATTTAAAAGTAATCGTTTTGAAATGAGATTAGGTAGAATTTGAATGAGAATTTGAAGTTAATTCGGAGTTACGGAGTTGATTGATTTCGATGGTAAATCGGATCGTTAATATTTGTTCTTCCTCAAGGTTGATTTGACAGAATTTTTAATATACCGGGATGGGAATTTTTGTAGTATATCGACGAAGGTAAATTCGCGTGGATGACTATTAATAAAAGACCAAGCGAATGTTCATATTAAAATATCGATAACGAGTGAGAAGCAATTCGTAAAATGTACGAGTGGACTGGGATACATAGTACCATCACGCGCTACTCTTGCCGTATATGATAAAAATATGTATTGTACGTGTCTTTCATCCATCCATTTCAAAAAGCACCAAACATAACGTCTCTAATTAACCATTTCCACGCTCCCATATCGTTCACGCACGCTCAAAACGATCTCCACTAATCATATAAAATCATGTGAAACCAAGAGTCAGATGTTAATCCACCCTCGAATTATTTCAACACGAAAGAAGAAACAAATACTTTCTCCGTTTAAACCCGATTTCTGACGAAACCTTTCTCTTCGTACTTGCGCTTTTATTCGTCTCGCCAGTGAACGGCATATTTTCAGCACACCCTGTAAACGTGTCCCATCCGTAGCTCTCGAATCTTTTACCGAACACGGCATCCACCCCTCGCCGTGAAACGACGCGAGTTTTATTCACTTTTCCGAGGATCCGGCGAGAGTCCCGTCTGCGAGCCGCGCTAACGATTCCGCCGGAAAGTTGCAGCCTCGAGGAGCCAGCAAGAGCTGGAAGGGGTGGAAATTAAATAATTCCGCGGCGCAGACGAGCTGATCTCTCTACTCGCGGATCGACCTCTCGAGTTGGCGAGCTCGCACATAGTCTGCAGGATTTACCGTCCGGCCTTGATTGCCTCGACAAGCGCGATTCTTTGATCGTAAATCCATCCGGCCCCGCGATTGTCACATCGAGCTGCTCCTTTTGCTCTATTGTCTATGGCTTTTCTTTTTTTCCCCTTCTTGTTTCAGGGAGCGGCCAGTGAGTTGGGATTTTTTAGTCGTGCTCGCGGAGGTAGGTCTCGAAGATTGACTGCTTTCAGATGACACGTGAAGAATTAGGTGAGTTTATTTTCTTAATGTTTGACTTTTTTTATTTTACGAAGATTGATGTGTTCCTTTTTAAATCGTAACGCATTGGAATTATCTGACATCTCAATGTTTGAACTATGCAAGCGACCAAGCAAGCTATCCAAGAATAGAGAATACGCGAGATTGAGTATTCTTCGAATTTTTATTTTTCGCGCGTGACAAATCGAGGTCTTTGTTCTTTAAGTATAAGAGGGCGAAATCTTTGTATTTGACTGCTTAACACCTGAGTTATCAAAACTCAAGAATATAATTGTTTCTAATAAATTATACTTTTTTGTCCATTAAACTGCCTCACGTTAACTTATCTCTTTCTCAAAACCAGAACCGAAATCTTCCGTCACCAAAAGCCATTTACCCATCTCTATTCAAATTAGTATTTCAAATACAAAAAGCGAAACTCAGAACCGTAGCAGAATTCTAGGAAAACCTTACTTTAAACGTTAATCGAACACCTCTGCTTTCTCCATCGTGAAGCAGCGTTCCACGAAAATCACCGAAACCGGGCATCGATCGCTTGCAAATCGCCAAGCTAATCGCTTACTTCTACCCCATGGAAACAAATTATCATTCGAGGAACAAACGTTTCAATCAAGCGGCTCTCTCTCTCTTTCTCTCGTTTGCTCGATCGAAACTGCATCGTGTTAGATAGAGCAATTACACGCCGTGTCAGAAAACCTTTTCCTCGGCTCCTATAATCGCCCGCGTAATTCCGATCGACGAAATCGAGCATCTCCGGTTCCCGGGGCAATTTAGCGGCCAATTAGAGATCGATCCTGGCGGTGGCCCGTTAATTGATCCTTAATTGCCGCGATAAGTTGGCCGACCTCGCGGCCAACGGATCGTCAGATCTGAGCAAAAGTCCTCGGACCAGGTCCCGCGGGAACTTGAGGCTAGGAGAGAGGAAACTCAACAGGAATGGAAAAACGGACGCGTCCCAGGACTTGGAAAGTGGCCTGATCAGGGCTACCGGATCTTGCTGCGATCAGCCGAGCGAACTGCAAAGTTTCGCCGGCTCGTTAGTGTCGCATACAGGCCGGCCAACTTCTCTATTTACTCGCGAAATTCTCGACGACGACAGCTGAAATATAGTTTCCCAGCCAGCCGGCGGCAGCGTGCGTCGCATCGATGTTTGCTCGGCCACCAGTTTCTACAATCCACCTTTTTGTCCTGATGCTACGCGATTGCCTCAATTTCTGCTCCGAGAAAAAGATCGTTGCGGTGGAGGATCCATTCTTTTTTTTCTAGCGCTAGTTGGAGAAGTTGGGTAAATTAAGTAATCGAGAGTCTTGAGAGTATAGTAGGAATTCTTGAGACGAATTAAAAGGAATTGGATGAAGTTAGCGATTAGCAGACCGCGGATGTTAATGCATTTATGGGAAATTTAAAGGTAAAAATTTGTGGAGTGACCGTATATGTATATTACGAATCAAATTGTCAAACATTACGAAGTGTATAAAAATATTCTGGCTTAGATATGAACAGATATTTACTAAGTGTATAAGTAAAAACAGAATTAGAGCTTTCGATTTGACAGACACATTATCATCCTATTAAGAGATGGAATAGAAGATAAGAGTGTCGAATTTCATAAAATGAAATGAGATAATCTATTTTAGTCAAACAGTTACTAATTTTAGGTAGAAATGCGGTAGAACCAGTATGGTTTGAGAGGTATGAATTGCATTGAAATTATTCCTGTTAAGTGATGAAATAACAGATAAAAGAATTTCATGAAATAATTAAGAGATTTTCTGTGCTCGAAAAATAAATATTCAATGTAAATAGAACCGAGACGAAAGATTACGATTTAATAATCATTTTTTGAATTGAAGTTAATATAATATACCGACATAAAATTCGTAGAAATCCTTGACGGAATAGTGCATATACTAAATTGCTGAAAAGTTTGTTCAATTGCTGATAAAATGATTTTCCACTTTTCGTACCTAATTCTTCGATCTTACCATTATTAATTTAGCATCGAATGTCACTGGACAATAAAAATATTGTCCTGTACAATTACGTAAAAAAGTAGTTATTTTTGATCGCTTAACCTTGCAATCTTTGTAACAAATATTCATACGCCCTAATAAATGGAATATGTTCCTATATATTAATAAATAATAGGATTCCAATCAAAGCTTCTTAACGAATTAATTCTGTTTGCCTAAAGCAAACTTTACCACGTTCGTGTATAATAATAAAATTAAACATTAAAAGTTTCGCAAACAAGCAATTTATTTAAAAAGTGAAATACAATTTAAAGGGGTGAATTAGTCGTTTAAATCCACCTCCGAAATATTATATTTATCGTAAATTAATTTAAAATTTCACCTCCATAACGTCACATAATTGGATTTTATACGTTTAATCTTCTTTCATGACTACAAATACAGAAATTTTTTTTTAAATAATATTTAACGTAATTTAAAAAGAGCTTTTGTTCTAACATATCCTTCATCTTCGTTAGTTAAGATTAAATACCATACCAGAAACTCGAATCTCATTCGCCGGATCGTAAAACAAACGCTGTTATAAAAAAATTTGTCATGTTGTAAGCTCTCTCTCTCTCTCTCTCTCTCTCTCTTTTAATTAATCTCGTTATGCTCGCATCAGTAGCTGCGAAACGCTGTCGTCGGAGTAAACATCGCGATTTCCCGTTAAACTTTTCCAAGTTTCACGTTCCGCGACGTCCACATCGTACGGAGAGGGAAGAAGTTCGACCGGTTTGCAACTTCCACCGCGCGCTTGGAAACTCATAGGTCTTCGAATGTTTGTTCCGCGAGAACAATGGACGCGCAACTGTAAGTCGCATTAAGCTAATCCTCGCGGAAACGGGACAAAAATGTACGGCTTCCGACTCGAAAGCCACTCGAAACGATCTTTCGCCGCTATCCACCTGTTCCATCGGCCAGGGAAAACGAGTATGAAACGCCGTAGTAACGCCAACAGGGCTCGTTCGTCGAAAGGATAATCCCGTAATTAATACCGAGCATGCAACAGATGCGTGACGCTCGGCGAAAGGTGAAAAAGGCTCCCAACTTCCGCGTTTCTCTCTCTCTCTCTCTCTCTCTCTCTCTCTCTCTCTCTTTCTCTTTCTCTCTCGTTTGTAGTAACTTCTCTGTGCAGTCGCGCCTCCGATTTCCCAGCTTTTACGATCCTCCATGCCCGTGCTTGGGAGCTTTGTGTCACCGGGAATTTACGGGGGATGAAAGGCGAGGATTTTGATCCAGTTTCTTTATCGGGGTCGTAATTCAAGATATCGCGCGCAACGCATGGGAATGCGACTTCGCGATCGGTTCAGCTGATTCCCCTGGGGATGTTGAGGATAATTCGGATGGAGATGGACTGCTACGAGAGACAGACTAGTATTTCTCCGAGTATTCTCGATATTAGGTAAAGTGATGTAGCGTAGTAAGCGAGACTTCGAAGTTTCAAATTTCACGTGAGAGCCGTTTTAGTATTATTGGGTCGAAGAACTGAATCTAATTTTTAACACTTAATTGTAATTTCTAATAAGAATAATAATTTTTCACGTTCTTACAACAGTTAGTATCGTTCCGTTTACCAAGGTTACGTTTATACTAGTCCTCATACGATAAAATGTTTAATAACATATTGATCTAATTTTTTCTATATTCACGTATACCATACACACTATGTATATTATGATAATTACATGTTTTATTTAGAAAAGATACATCGATCACTTACTATTCAAACGATGAAAATTCGTATGTTTAACGTGTTCGTAAATGAAACCTTCTAAGAACAGTGAAAATCATTCTTCAACAACGAAGGATAGTTCACAGAAACTGAACGTCAGTTAAACATTGCGATCCGTTTGCTCCCAAGATATAGACACAATTTAATCTCCATAGCCGAATTTTATTCACTACTTAATTCTCGAATTAGTCACCGAAGAAGAAGACTCCTGGCAGAGCCTGTGATGTTCCACGTGGTGCTTGGCAATCAACATAGAGTCCCCGTTTAAGGTAAACGAAATAGCAAGCCGAACCAACACCGCAGACGAGAAAGACGGAAAATGAAAATGCAGCGAGATTCGAAGGAAGCCGCAGCAGCGTGTAGGATATACTTAATCGTTCATCGAGCCAAGCAACAGAAACTTGTCCCGTGTACATTACCCCCTTTCCCTTTCTTTCCCTTTCTCTTGAAACTCTTTTACGAAGACACGAACGCGTCCACCGGTAACAAGGGAATTGTTTTCCAACGATTATTCCTTGAGAAAGTCACGCTGGTTGCGTGCAAACCGACGAAGGGTTGTAAAAGTGTACTCTTCCGACTTTATCCACGGCTAATTACGAGTCTCGTGGCGTTTCGAGCAAACTATACTGCCTGCTCGTATATCATTGCTAATAATTGCGATTTTCATGGGATACACCATGAGACGATGCGCAGGTATTCAAGAGGAAGTAAGTAATTTCGGGACAAGCGATTTTTCCATTCTTTGTTATGCGTTGATCTTTGTACGGAGTATGTAGATCGTGAATTTTTATTTGCGAAATTCTTTCTTAAAAGGAAGGAAGATGGGGAAAACAGATTTCGGAGAATTTATGTGAGAACTTGGGGATATGTTGTTGGATATAATTTGAAGATTACGTAAGATTATGATAAGTGTATGAATGGAGAACTTATGGAAATGTATGTTGCAGGGGTTGCTTAGCCATGCAGTATCGTGTCGGTAATTGTTTGATGGTTATTGATATAAGAAAATTATTGAAGTACGAAGATTTGCATTTTTGTTTCTTGGATTGTAGTTGAAGAAAATTACCGAGAGAAATGAAGAAGTTTGAAATTATTTAATCGTGTGGGAACGGAGACTCTTCGTGATTTTATCACAACGTGCACGAAATAAGTATAGCGGATCGTTCGAATAATTCTAAACAAGGAAAAGCAACTTATGGTGAATTATATGTTATTGAATATGAGATAAAAATTAAAATAAAAATAGTTTTCAAGCGATACAAACCGTCCCTTCGGATTTTTCAAACGACTCGAGAATTGTTTAAACGACGCAGAATTAAAAATGCTTCCTTTCTACAACAACGAAATAGGCTAAAAACTGAGAAAGTACGGAATGTTTATCATTAAGTTTCAAAATATGACGAACGTTACGATCTATTATACGATCAATCATCGAAGCAAAAACGTTAATTAAAACAGGATTATTCGAGGAAAATCGGGCGAGAGATCATCGAGGAATAAAGAAATTCGAGGAGGGTACGTTTAACTTCATCGCAGCGAGGCGGAACGATTCAAAGAAGCGGATAGAAACGACCTAAGAAGTTAACCTCTCCTCGGTTTCCCTTGGACCTTGTCGCGAGCTTGAGAGAATGCCAACGGCCTTTCTTGCGATCCCGCAAGAAACACGGCTGAATTGCCAGCATTTTACAAAGATCCTCCAACTTTTCGGCCCGGGACACTTGGTCCTTTGACGTGGGACGCTTCGTATCCCGTTCCTCTCCCTGGTACAATGCAAACCAATCTACAGGACACAATACCATCCCAAACGGACTTCCGACTTCTTTGTTTCGAGGGACGATTTCGACGCGTCTTAAACCACGATAACTTGTTTCGGGAAACGATCAACGCTTGGTATTTTAACTTTGCTGGTTGTTATTATCGATCCTTTTGCTCTGGGTAAAGTCTGCAGAAATTGAGCAAATTTATTATTTGTAGAGCAATTATCTTTTTCAAATTTGTCAACGAAAGATCAGAACTTTGTTGTTCCAATATAATTTTATCGATATTATATGACTGAAAAATACTCTTCTGAATTTTCTGATTTTTGCAACATTTTAACAAAGTAATAATCTTAATTCTGTAAGTTACAAGTATTGTAAAAATAACGCATTAAAAAATCTTCTTTAAAGTTGATAGTCCCTTTACAAGTAATCCTGTTCAACGAAGTATAGAAAGAAAATAATTTGTCGCGGCTAAAACAAATTTTAAAGGCAAGGTTGCGTTTAATACATTTTGAGCCACAATTTCCTTGGTCACTTGGCGAACTTTTCTCCCACTAAACGGTACAGGGGTTGAGATATTCTGAATGCAGCGAGCTTACACGAAAAGAGCGATAAAGAATTAGCGGGTGCAACTGAAACAGGCTCATTAGGTCTAATTCAGTGACCACCGCCACAAAACCTCATCAAGAACCTCAACAAATTTCATCACAACCACTCCCAACGCGTATCACCTAGCCCTTCCTTTACTACTTTAACGAAAACCCCAAACCCAACCATTCAGACCGCAAGCCGCTCGAAAAGAAAAAAAAAACTGCGTCAAGAATAATCGTAAAGCGGAGTAGGAACTCACAAATGCGTCGGTGTTCTGTTCTCCGACTCCCTGGTATTTTTACTATTCCTTATCACGCGAGCTGCAGATAACGCGATGATAAATCGCGCGACGATTAATTTCACGTCCCTCGACCGACCCGGAGGCATTTTCAACGATACCGTTTCGCAAGAAGTTTAGACCCGTTCCAAACACACGAATTTTTACTATTGTTTGCAATTGTCACATTTACAAATGAAGCGGTTTCACAGCGGAGGAAGCGAATACAACATACCGAGATGATATAATCGACGCAAAATTCTCACATATAGTATACTAAGTAATTAGTAGCTTCCTCACAAATAAAGATATATTACTCATCTTGAAATACAACGTTCAAAACAATTGTAAGGCCAGTAGTATGAACGATTCTATTACACCAATCAAGAGGACAAAAGTAATGAATTACCCAATCGGCTGCATTCGTATGATACATTTCGTTATATTCATCGTGTTATATTCGTAACATTTCATCTTCGTATTATCAAATATTTTAAGTCCTACGAAACTACTAGATGATATGAAATTTAATATGCTTGAGCGTGTTCGATTAATATGTAAATCCTATAATAAATACAACGACATGTAAATACTTTTCATAGCCATTGTGTGGAATTGTGTGCAACGGGATATATGCAAATGTCAGCCATTTTATAGTGATCAGTGCATACGTGGCTTTATACGAGGAGAAGTTGGCAGAGAGTTTCTGGTCTCGCGAACGATCAGAATCCTGTTAGCGTTTTCATATTCAAAGCGTGGTACTACAGACCGTTCTGCTTTGGCCCAGAAGACAAACGAACAGCCAGATCTACATTGTGTCCCGGCGGATCATTAGGCGGCCGCTTAAGCCTGCCTCTCGTGTCGGCCAGCTAGTAATAGAGGTTGTTTGTTTCCCGACGGAAATCTTATGACGTGCCGGCCCTCCTCTACGCTGTTTTCCGTGCGATCCCATTTGTTCCGCCCACCCTGGCCACGCTGCGATCCTTCGTCCCGGCAATACGGCATCGAAAGTAAAATTTATACTTTCGTTCTACGAATGAACGAGTGTCACGAGAACGAGAGGTCGCTGCACGATTACCGGATTACCGGTGAGCCACGACCTCCCCCCCTGTATTCAACTCGCCGCTATTCGTGAGGTGGTGATTTAAGTTCTGTTCCGAAGGTATTTCAAAGAACCATTTCATTAAAATTCTCATATGGAACTAAATACACATATCTATATATATAGAACACTGGTGCTAATTGCAAGTACATACTAGTTTCTTCGAGTTAATTTTAAATTCTAATATTAGGTTGTCCCAAAAGTTCCTTTCATTTTATAAGGAAGTAGTAGATGCACAACATTTTTTGTTTTATATTATTTTATTGGATTACGTTTGATCCATTTTATTCTATTATTACAAAATCGATCATACATAAATCCATAAAATAATATAAAATAAAAATTGTTGTGCATCTATTATTTCACTTATGAAACGAAAGAAACTTTTGGGACAACCTAATGCAAAAGGAATATACTTGTGCTCGCATAGACCTCTGATATCAGTGACATAAGCACTAGACTTTGAAATTTTATGACTGCATTTATATTCTAATGATTGTAAAATGAGAATCTTTGCTTTTGAAAAACTATTCCATGAAATTGTACGTATAAAATGTGTATGCATAATCGGATAAATATGAACCGTAAAGGGAGTCATTTATTAAAGAATTATGGTTATATACAGTATCAGCAATACAGTATCACTGATATTTCATGCTTTGTGTCTTGCTTTGTATCATAACCTGAAGTTGAATTTTCGAGGTTGACTGTGTCATCGCAATCTGATCTAATAAGCTGTTATGTCTATAAAAATGTTGAACACAGTAATAATAGCTTCTCGTAAGTGCACTGCAGTTCATGTACTTGATAGTTAATCGAGGCGTTCCAAGTGATTAGATGCTGCTCGCTGTCTAGTAAACACCCAGTGCATTAAGGCAAGCTTTAGTTTAAAGTCATCGACTAAATCGGTCATGAATGGATGATTGACTTATTCCTACGTGACACTGTTACTTGCACGCCTGGCTATTTCAAATCGTATGATAATCATTCTAATTCATCTTGCAGGCACCAGCCTACCACTCCTTGAAATACATACTACGTGTACATACTTACATTCTTATGAGACAGAAGAAAACGTACGAGAGATGCTTCAAGATGAGGACAGACTAACTACACAATACACTTTAAGAGATATTTATGATGTCATAATAATCTAATGTTATTGTTTAGAGTAACCTAAGCACGTGCTAAAAAATATCCTATGAAATCTATCTGTCTCGCTAATATATGTTCCATCAAATTTCAATCGATTCTTGATAACATCTTGTTCAAACACATTCCAAATTGTCAAAATCATTTTCTATGCAATATATAAATTTTAATGTTTATAACGCTTCAAGATTTGTAATTAATAAGAAACATGTAACTTATATATATATATATATACGGTGATCAATTTCATGTTTTATTTTCTCAACTTTATTATTCGTGTATATGATTATATTGAATAAAAAATAATAAATAAACGAACTACTTGTATAAGTTTATTTACTACAAAATGATGATATAATTAATGGTAAATTTGAATGTAAATTGTAGAAAATATTGGTTGTGTCATCTCATATCTTTTCTCTAATTCTTTATGGTCTTTTGAATTATTTTGCGTCAAACCTAATAGAAGAATTATTAAATAACAGCTGAAACCTATTCCAAGAGTTCTAAAAATTATCCTCCTTAATTAATAATGGCGTTTGCTGAAACTGGGATTACAGAGTCAATTACATATCTCAAACAAATCAGCCGAAGATCGGACTTACAAGAAACGTTTCCGAATTATCCCCCTCGGAAACGTCATTGAAGCTTAATCCAACGAACCCTATTTCATCTCATTTTGGCATATAATTCGTCAGGCTAGTCGCTCGATTAACCTGACAGCACTAGGGAGCCAACCAATATTCGCCAAAGTCTTTAACCCCTGATTAGCATTATTTTTTTACAACGCGGTTCTCGCTCGTATTACGAGAGAAACAAGTTCCCACAAAGAAACGGTTTCTCTGGCTTCAACGAGCCGGAATTCGACTTTTACCACGATTTTACAGTGGTTTTCGCGAATTAACCGTGTAACTTTAAGTGAAAAGTTTTTTCCCCAGCGCCGGGAGGTCCGCAGTATTTTCCAGCAATCCTTTGTCGAGGCGACCACGACGGGTCCATGCGTTCGCGTGGCTACCCTGTTTTATGCGAACCGTTGGAATTCCTAGAAATGCGGTAAGTTGCGGAAGAAGCCGCGAGAGAAACGAGATGCGTCCGGTTTAACCATAGACCAAGCTATGCGAACTGCTTTGAACGTGCTGCAAGAGGAAGTCCGGTTGTAGGAACAGTTTTCGGAAAGGGAACGTGCGGCTGTTAGGTGGTTTCGTAAAGAATGTACAATGTATTTGTTACGTAACACACTGTTCTATATGATATCGCGATTGTATTGGAGCTTTCGCAATGGCATAGTTTGATGAAATTTATTATATTTGTAGTATATTCTATAGAGGATGTTATAGAGGATCATTTTATGAAATAAGGTACAAAATATAATATGCAGATAATAATACATAAGATACAAAACGATACCAGAGAGAAAGTTAATAATAATAAAGTATGCAATATGATGTATTTTATAAAATAAAATAAATAAATATAATAATAAAATAAGGTATAATAAATTTTGCTAAATATGAAGTGTTTTAACAATATAAAATATAACATGCAAGATGTATAAAACAAAATATATGTGACGTATATTTTAGAATATACTGAAATTTTAGAATAGAAATTGTACAATGTTTCATCTAACTTTATCATTAGTTCCGATCAACGTGATATCATATTCAAATCGATTCAAATCATACACATATTGTGAAATTGTGATTTCAAAATGAAGTACGGTATGTAATGAAGGAAAGAGATGAATCATTTATAACGAAGCGTCCCCAAAAAATGAAGCGTAAATAAAAGATTATTTTGCAAAGCCATTGATGAAAGATAGAAATTAAAAAAAATTATTAATATAGTCTTTGATGGCTTGGAGATTTTAATATGGTAGGTGGTTGAATTCATCTGTAAAGTGGCCAGCACATACAAACAAATAAAATAGAACATTCTATTTAAAACAAAGTTGTCTCTTTTATTTCATTAACCTTTTCCAACAGAATAAACTACTGCTACATATACATATTTACTGCACGTTGCCTTCCCACGAAACCATGTAATTTTTGTGGAAAACATTTTCATGAATTTTTAATCGTAGCAGAAATACTTCGCGTAGCAAAGTTAATTGAAATAACGTTAGTTTAGGGCATATTTTGATTCATATATAAAATCAGTGAGCTCACAGCTATTATAATACTTCACAATACTATAGCTATATTTCTTCACTTTCGCCTTCATATTTGTTTCATCCTATCGCTCGTTTTAAAGATAGAATCTTAATAATATCGGATGAATGTAGGTATATTGAGATCGGGCAAAGATTATGATAAAATGGAGTGCTTTTCATGTAATTCTTTTACGGAATTATGGAAGCAGTTTATCGTTAAAAAATAGGAAAAAAATTCCAGACTCTTCAACTACAAGTAAAATTAATAAAATAAGTATTTACTTAATTATGAACTCTCGCCAAATAACAAAAAAAAAAAAAAAACACAGTAACTTCTCGTACCATAGCAGTCACTAAAAAACCTTCCAACAAGCTCCGTTCTTATCTACCCCGACTTTTCCTGACATCGAATGTCCACTTGCAGCAACGCGCCGCCGTATCTAACTAGAAAACCCTCCAACCACCCACACACCCTTTACCGTCTACGATCAAATCCACCTTCGCGTCTCCATTTTACACTCATAGATCAACCATCCAAGCTTCGACTATCTTTCCATTCTCCTATCTTCCTATCTTCCTCTACACCGCTAAATCCGCTAAAAAAAGAGAAAAAGATTCAGCAAAATCGAGAGCTACGTAGATAAAAAAAATGGCTCAAACATTATCGAAGAGAAAGCAGCAAAAGAAGATTAATATCCAGTCGGAGAAGGATTTACTATGTCGTAGTGTAGTCGAAATGTATTGTAGATCTAGATGGACGGAAATGAAAAATGTGACTATTCGTAATTGTCAGAAGAAAGTTATTAATTATAGCTACCGAGGGATGTTATTTGGGACTAATGAAATATTTAGGGGTAATCAGCCTTTAAATATAGTTCATTTGAAGGTAAATGTGAACGTAGTTAATTATATTGATAGCTTTCTACATTTGGCATCGTCAACTTCATACAAGACGTTAAATAATAATGAGTAATAGAGAGAAGAACCAATTTTTTCTTCAAAGCATTGTTAAAAATTCGAAGTAAAAAATATAAGACAAGGAAAGCTCTGTTCTTAGTTACCTAAACTTTAATGACCAATAAAAGTTTCTTGTCCACTTTGACGTAATGAGTTCTTTCATTTGTGTTGTTCGGCCGCGTAATATTCGATTATGTTCGAACATATATTTATTTTTTTATCAGAAACATTCTCCCATTTCAAGACTACCGAACATATCCATGTCAACTATTTTGTAAATAATTATCCGAATTTTTACAATACAATTTTAACTACACGAATACACGAGAAGTATCGCGACATCGAGTCAGGAATGTTGCAACATCAGTGGTGTTCACTGGAATTCCGCACGGTTCGCTTTAAAAATACCAATCGGAAGTGTTCGATACCAGAGGCACCGTCGAGGCTCGATAATTTCTCGAGGAAAACCGCGAGACGTAGACACCGCGGAAAGGTGAGCCTCCAAGTCCATTTAGAAGGTCGAGCGAGTCGAGGGCGCCGTAAATCCCAGCGCGTAAATGAGTTTCGCCTCGTAAAAGCGAAGGAATCCGAGGAACGGCTGTGCAACCGCCGTCTCTGATACCTTGTGGACAAACTGCACGCGTTCACCACCTCCGTAGTCCCTTCCACGCTGCTTTTTAACTGCGACGAGTTTATGCCGAGAACCTGCGAGGCTAACCTCGCATAGTTCGCGACATCTCGGTTCTTTCGCGGGATTGGCCTCGCGATACTTTTAGTTAGAATGGAGATACTTTTAGTCAGATTTAAGAATCGAGTTATCGTGACACGTGTTAGATGTAACTCGTACGAAGTATGTCCTTTGCCTTGGGAAATTGTGATTGGAATGGTAATATGGGATGAGAACTCAAACAATTATGGGGAAGAGTGTGTGGTAAGTTGGAAATCGATGATATTTGAAAGTTTGAAAAGTAGGTGTGTTTTGAAAGAATGTAAAAGCTTTTACGTTTGTTGAAACGAAAGTGGGATTAAGAATCATACATATAAATTCGAAAGTTGTAGCGAGATGAAGATGAAAGATTTGTTTGGAGATATCGGAAATGAGCCTCGTGGAACTTGCCTTTGTTGGGGAAATTAAAGCTTAAATTAAACTTTACACAATATAAATATGAAAAATTCAGGGAGACCGACATGGAAGATAATTCTTTTATCGTCTGGATTCCTTGCACTTGCAGCAGATGAATACAGAAGTTAAATATTATAAATTGATATTTTCAGCTTTTGACGTATAATTAATTTTAATAATTACGTTATATTTAACAACATCAAAAATGTGAAATTCATAGTACTATATTTGGCAAATTACCTGAGTCGTGTACTATACTCTTTCGTATTATACTGTGCAATTATTATACAATTCGTGAAAAGAAACTCGAAGCATGAGTTACATCTAATATTGACATAAAAATTTCAACAGCAAAATTAATAAAATGTATGAATGTTCCAAGTTATGCTTTTCAGAATTACCCATCATTCTGGAATTTCCCTCAAATACACCGATTCGATCACGAAACTTGTCGATTCTAGAAGTTTGACCGAATCAATCCCAAAGATTTGCTTATTTATGAAGCAACGACGATCAGTCTTCTAGGTTAGACGCCGAGCGAACGTTTCGGCATTATAGTTTTACATTTCCATTCAAACTCCTGGTAAACTGCGCGAGCAAATCTCACGGCCAGAAATTAACCCAGGAATTAGGTTCAGTTCCCACGGATCCGATGCAAATTATTCATCCCGCCGGCGGCTATCGACGCTCAATTTGCACGGAGTTTGAGAAGCCTTGAGATTTAATTCTTCACTCCGACGGATCCCAGGCATTTGAATTCATGAGTGGTTCGTGGGATCAATGATTAGGATCCCAGGGTGTTTGGACAACCGGAGTGTCCTTTGTCTTGAGCCCGATCTCCGCTTCGAAATATTCCTCCACCAATCGTGTTGCAAAACAGGTGCGTCGTGTCTTTTCGACCTGATTCTATCCGCTGATTGAAAGAGGGGATGAACTTTTGCAATCGAATTTTCCACTTTAATGAATCTCGATAGAGATGTACAGATCAATTGAACTTTTTTGGGGGGGGGGACCCTCTTTTGTTCCACATACTATAGTCTTTTATAGTGAATTATATGTTTTTTAATTGAGTTTGACTCTTGCGAATTCTATTTTATTTTATTACATAATCTCTTTTTATTAATCTGTAATAAATGAATTTTGAAAGAGATGTATACATACATCAATGGGTTTTTTTTGTATCAATCCTCTTCCGTTTCGCATAATATAATTTTCTTTTATATTGATTTATACTAATTCGTATATGTTTTCGAACGAATTTCACTTTTATGAGTGATATGATATGATTTATATATATATCATTATGAGAGGAGATAATGATAATGGTAATGATAAAAATATGTATATTTTTTAAATGAATTTTTCTTTCAAAAATCTGCTTCTGTAAATTTCCCAATAACATATAAGTACTTATAAAATTCTTGCGAAATGAATTGACGCCATCCATTTTTACAAAACGCATTACTCGCGCAATAGGAGATATATAAATCACCATCTGCAGCACGACTGAAATAGAACTTCACAATGAAATAAAAACGTTCATAACCGAGTCTATTTCCATTCATGAATGTATATGAACGAATCCATGAATTTTTAAATCCTTTATCAAGTATGAACGACCAAGCGACTGGCACCTAAAAGCAGCTACTGTATCTCCTAAAACGCTGCCAGGATCAACGTACCGCTCTTAAATGGGACAACAAGCTTCCCAAAACATCGAACAACTTCAACTATTTGGAGAGATAGTTACCGGTCCATCGCTAACTCCAACGATCAGTGCATCGTCTCAAAGACAAAAATACCAATAAAAAAAAATCCGCTGTTCTTCTCTGAACATCAAATTCCCTCGTATCTCGAAGGCCACGTAGTCGTCCTATAAATTCGTCTTAATTCCAGCACAGGATCCAGTTCCCTCACGCGAAAGAAGAGAAAGACGAAGAAGAAAGGGAGAGAGAGAGAGAGAGAGAAAAAAGAAAAATTCAGGTTGAAAGAACAGGGATTTAAGTCCATTTTTCATATATATAGACACATATATAAAGGGTTTGAGGGCTCAGAAAACCGTACGCAAGTACACGAGGCCGGTAATCTGATACTTCCGGCCGACTAAAGGCTTTAAAAGGATAAAAACCGACCAACAGAAGTTACCTCGAAGCGTTTTCGGCGTCGCTACCTCGGAACGTGAGACCACGATAATGCGCTTCGCGTTGCCATTTAACGGCAACAAACCTGACGACCGATCGTTCAAGATGATTCCTTCTCCTCCGCTCTATGTTCTACCCTCTTCTTTTTTTTCTTTTTATTCTTTGAAAGCATCCTGTTTTCTTCTTACAACCCCATGTCAGTTTTCTTTTCACGCTTCTACCTTCATCCAGCCCCACGTACCATAAACCTAACCTTGATTTCCTCCGTCTGCTACGTGATCCCGAGTTATTTGACTTTGCCCCTTTCGCCTCGTGTTGTATCAGAAGATCGGCCTGTTTTCCGTCAGGTCTCACGATTCGCCACGCGTTAACGCGTCGTGTAATTTTCAGATATTTGCCGCGTCAGGGGTGTACACCCCTGCCGACGATTAATCGTAATTAGTTGGCGAGGATCGTTCCATGGAATCTGTTTGCTCGGCAGGAGGCAAACGCGATGACTGGAAGGAGCTTCTAATTTAATTTTCTCGGCGACGATTTTTTCTTCCGTCGTTTTCACAAGTTCGCTGTCTTAGGGGCTGTTAATCCGTGTAATGGGGGCGCTGAGTGTGATTGTGTTTGGCGAGATTTATGATCACCTTTTTAGGGGCTCGAGTTTCGGTGGATCGTGACGAGCTCTGTTCTATTTGATCATTTTAGTGTTTTCAGTGACTGGCTACCTTTGCGTGTCATTGAAACTTTGGTGATACGGTGAATGTGAGATAAATAAAAATGTTGTTCAGATAAATCGACTTCATTGATCCAAGAATTTGCATAAAAATGTGAGAAAAATCGTTTTTCTTATCAATTATTAATAAGAAGAAATATAAAGAAAGCAAGTTATAAGTTATAAAGAAAAAATACTTATTACTTAATTAGTAATTAACTTGTTAAGGTACAATATTATACAATGTCTAACCTGAAATGATGATGAATAGTGAACTAAATAGCAAAGAGTACTTCATATACCGAATTTACATTTAATAAAACTTTCTCCTTCGCTTTTTTATCATATAGACAACAATACAAAATGACGTTTTATTTATTAGAAATAAAAAAGTCTATACGAAACTTACGGGGTCATTACTTGCAAATTTTCTGGAAACTACGTTACATCAACTGGAAGGGCTGAAGATAAAAAATCGACGATCTTAAGGAAGTAAATCATTAATCACGCGAGCAATTTTTTAAAAAGATCTTTTCATACCACCGTTTCACACGCTCAATTTACTATCCTCAATGAAGGCAAAAAATTTTACCTCTCGGAATATTCAGAAAGTATTTATATCGATATCTTAAAACATCATCAAAGCGAAAAATGCATTCCATAGATTTATAAAATGATTTTGAACGGCACAGACGCCACTGATAAATAATGAAAAAATTGTCAATTGATTTATTCGTGTAATGGTTAATTACAATGTCTATGCTTCATTTAAAATAGTAACAGATTTTTTTCTAACAACTAATCCAAAGATATAAGAAAAATACGCTTCAAAGCAATATCAGAAGCAATAAATTCTGAATTCTCTAATACTAGTTGGTGATATTGCATTGGAAGGTATCACGCATCGTTAACGAAAGATCTCTCCAATGAAGTCTGTGGTTTCGGAAGAGATGAGCGAGTATATACATACATACGTATATACGCAACAGGGCTCATTTTCGGAATTGCTTAAACGCGCGTATAATTGAATCTCGCTGGCCGAGATTGGACTTGCCGCATGAATTCGCAACACGGCCTGGCCAGCATTTTCGACTTATTAACAGGCGAACCGACGAAAAGGCATCGAAATTATGCGAAGTGCTTTCCTATTATCGACGATAGTCAGTGAGAGGGTCGGCGAGCATCAGCGGCACTCGATCCCAGCCCAGGCTGCTTAATTATTCGTCCCAGAGTTTTCGTTGCCGCGAAATTACTGTAATGACGCCCGTAATGATACAACGTCGTACCTCGAGCCGTTTTTGTATGGTTAACCTCGTTCCAGCCGTTCCAATGACCGGCCGCACGCGAAAAAATCAAAGAGCACTCGGTTAATAAATTCGAATTACGTGTTTATTTTAAGGCCAACCTGTCGATGAAAGGTGTATCTTTTTCAGATTTCCTTTAGGTCTGTTGCGATTTTAATGTGACGTTAAAGATTGAAAGCTTTCGAGCGTTGGATACTTTAGTTTGGTTAATATAAAAATATAAAATAATTTTTACAATACTACTTTTAAGGTATTTTTAGATTTAATTTTTAGATATTACTTTTAAAAATTACTCTTTCTTTAAATTTCATATAATGAATCGCAATTTAAAGAAATTGTAAAGATACAGAAGCAAAAAGGAATGTGCCGAATACATACTATTTACTTGAAACGCTATATTCTTAAAATCGAATCATCAAAAATCGGAATAAAAAATTTAGGGACGAGCGTTTCACGTGAATTCCAAGAAGCAATCAGTTTAACCAAAAAGAAGTTTGACGTGCCTGATTTAACACAGGTTTCGGTAGCCTAACATGTCGCACACTGGCTAAATCTTGCGTAACTAATGAATGCAACGGTGAAACTTCAGCTAACGATGTCAAGAATACCCCTTATAGCGGTCGACTTGGACCAAGTGTTCTATAATCCTTTAGAAGACCCAACTTGATCCTTTCCAGGATTTGCTGGAACATACACTACGATTTTGAAAAGAAACCTTCTTCGATGACGAAATGAACGTTCTAATCAATCATCTCTTCGTTTTGAAAGGTTTACGTAAGTACAGTGTGTTCTAGCTGCCGAAAATTCCACGAAAAATCGGAATTTTGACGTAAATAAATGTGCTGCCCCATTCACTCTGGGCTCCAACATTGGGCAACTTTCATTTCGACCTGTTTAAAATAAAAAAACTAAACCAATGCATGTAAAGTTTATTGCGCTGAGCAAATAATAAATAAAAGCTCAAGATTTATTCGTGAATAACGATTTTATTCGGTGAACTCTGTGATGAATAAATTTCAGAACTGAATAGGGCACGGTGTTTTAATAATAAAGAAAATAAGAGTAAAAATTTGTTCCTTATAAGGAATAATTTCCTTTAATTAGTCACTTTCATTTGAAGAGCACAGAATTTTAAGAAAATCAAATCCCACGCTTTTAATTAAACAATCTTCAGATAGAACATTTTAGTCGAAAAATTTGTTTTAACTATTGTTCGAGTATACTTCATTCGAGTATTGTTCAACTTTACTTTGGAACCATAAATGAGAATTCAGTAACTTGGAACAATAAATGGCTCTCGAAACTGTAAAAGATTCATGTACAAGAGAAGCTGAAAGATTGCCAGTCCAAGCGCTGTTTAAAATTGAAGTAGATTCCCATTTCTGAATCGTATTCTATTTCAAGTTACAATATATCCACTGAGAGATATATGCTGAATTGATACTGATCCAGATTACCAATACTTCCAGGGATCTTTCGTTTATTTTTAATGAACATTTTTATCAATCTTCCTATTAAATATAACGCCATTATTTGAAAAGGATAAAATAGATTAATTAACGTTCGTTAATCTGCAACTTCCGATCCAAATGAAATCCTGAATTAAAACACAATTTTATAGAAAGATTAAGAATTATTTAATACCCAAAGATACCAGTCTTCTTTTCCGGACTTTCTCTTTGTCGTAGAAATTACGTATACAGTGAGCTTTAAAAGTTTTCCACTGTGGTATAGTATTATTATACAGAGTGTTTTTTAATTAGTATCGCAGCCTTAAAAACATCATATATCTTCATCCTTACCGATACTTATCGATAAAATTACTATGAAAAATTATGAACTGCACATTTATCCCATGCATTATTATTTCTTTCTTTCATTTTCATTTTCTTTTCCTACAAGATTTACGATCATTAATTTTCCCGTTAAACAACAATTCCGCTAAATGTGCAACTTAATCAAAAACATTGAACCACTGTGATAACGGAATAGATTCACACAGGAGATTCTAACCATATATAAAACTATTTTAAACAAAACCCGGCCATCACTTTCAATCTTGCTGTTCGCGACGCATCACGAACGACACCGGCTAAAACGGGGAAACTTCCGGAGTCGCGATTAATGGCCGATCTCGGTTCACGACACGGAGGCTGACTGGAAAAACCGATCCACGGGGAGTCCTACATATCTCCTATTAATTACCCCGGTAGAAAATCGAGCGTCGCTTTTCCAGTTCGCCGCCGGTAGAGCGTGGCTAGCAGCCGGTAATCACTTTCCCAACGAAGAAAACAGACGATCCGCTGTTAGCCACAGCCTGCATTTCCCCTCTATCGCGGAACTCGGTTTGAGAGGGCTCATTGGTTTCCAGTTAATCGCGCGGGCAACTGGACCGTACTAACGAGGCCTAGCTTCGTGCTTTCTCTTTTTTGAAGTATGCTCATCATCATAAAATATTTTAATTTAAATACAATAAATTGATTACGAATATCAAACAGTAACATAACAAATAAGAAGAACTAACGTCTCAAGAAACAAGCAATTCGTAATCTCTACGTGACAAGGTAATGATATAGAAGAACCCTGACTTAAATATTTGAAAAATTCTAACGCTAATATCCTATCTTTGTATTACACCGGCAGTGCATAATGTGAAAACGACGAAGAGCGTAAATATATAAAAGAATTATAAATAATTTATCTAATACGTGATATAATGATTAATTTTTATAATAACTATATAACATAACGTATATAAGGAATATAAGTTAGACCATAGTGAGAACGAAACTATCTCAGACTAAAGCTAATCTCGATGGTCTGAATTCCCCGATGGTAATAGCTACGTCCAAGTAGACCATCGAAACTCGACAAATTTCTCCATCATTCGCTGGTCGAACAGAAGGAGCAAAAAGGGAGAAGAAGAAGAAGAAAAAGGAAGAAAGGCAGTGGTCTCGACAGAGGCAGACGGTCATTGAAGACTGTTCATTGTGCTAGATTCAAGACCCCAAAGGAGAGAATAGGGAGCAGGCGAGAGACTAATGAAAGAGAGACAGAAGAAGAGAGAGAAGACGGAGCGGGTTCAGTGCGTACAGGGTTATAAGCCGAAAACAATGGTGACGGGGTTTCTTGCACCCTTCATGCGTCAAGTTGTACATCCTGTAAGGCGCTTACCGCAGCACTCGACGATTGTTACAAGGGGTACGGTTAACTTGATCTCGATTTCAGGCGCCGCGACGCGATATACGAGTCCGCCCCGCGATCGCGCCCCTTACACGGAGTTAAACACCGCGTCTATCTTTGAATTTATCACGCTGGATAACCCGAGGGATCCAGCCGGATGAGTGGTGTATATTGATTTTCCAGATACACGCGGACGAGGGCCGATGAGAACAATGAAATTGCGATGTGCAAATCCGTTTTTATAGATTTGTTAATGTATTTTGAATAATAATGTGAAGTGAGTATATTGTACTTCAGAGAAAATAGATACTCGAAGTAGGTTTAGCGGATTAAGGAAAGTAAATGGTTGAAGTAAATACAGCATAGAATAAGGAAGAAAGACTGAAAATTTTAACAAGTGAAACGTTCGTTGGTGAAAAGTAAATTAAATACAGAAGTATATAGATTTAATGTGATATGTTTTTGATCGTCGAAAAGATGATGTATATTCATCTCAAGGATGGAGGAGATTAGATAGTTGAGAAGTAACGAAATAGCGAAATTACAAGGTGTTTGAATTCTATCTCAAAAAGATTTATACAGTCAGAATTACATTCGATGTTATCGTAACTTTTATATTTGATAATTTATTCTTAAAAAGTTGCTCGTAATTTGTATGTATTTTCGAACTCTCATTATCAACTAGTAATTTATATCGATCTGTTTCCATTAAAAGAATGTGTAATACAAAAATATACATGAAATGTATGTGAATGAACATGAAAGAAATAGAGGAAAAATTCGACAATTAAAATGCTTGTATAGACAAGAAATAAATTAGACACAAAAACATGTAGGTGTAAGGTTAAAACATTATGTTAATCGTTAATTAATACACGAATAAATTAATACACGTTAAAAAATACGCGATATACAGAGGTACGCGAATTCCCTTTTAATAAATTTAGAAGAACTTTTTTTGCGAAATATAATTTTGAGGCGAGCAAGCGAAGAAGTGGAGGAACTGAGACGTTAAATTGGGTAAAGAAATATAAGGGTGTCAGGAAATATTTTTTCAATCGTTATGTGCCAATAGATCGTTCTTTTACGTTCTTTTCATAACTCAGCCCTGGCAATATCACTCGAAAGGGGCGCAATCTAATTTATGGCAGGTGAATCGACTCAGGATCTTCAAAGAGTGAAACGTTTGCGAACACTTGAAGACTGTTTCTCAAAGATAGGGAAATCAAAGAGTACCGTCAACAAAGGCAAGTGTCTTCTATCACTCTTTCGAGAAGAATCTCGACCTACTTTACTCTGATACATGATTAAAACATCTCAAACGATTAAAAGGCTACTTCAATCACTTGCACAATCATACATTCTTTAAGATTACAAAGGAACGTGTTCGACGCTCGGGAAAAATAAATTTTCGTCCGTATTTAATTTAACATGGAATCTCTGAATATAAGTCGAGACTCTATTCATACATAAAAGAAAGCAGAAGAATCATCTTTCTATACCTATTATACACCACAATTCATTAAAATTTAAATCTGTTAGATCAAGCAAGTAAAAAGAATTGAAACAAAGGAATTACATTTATCTCACGTTAAAGTCAAAATATTTTCCTACAAAATTAATATAACCACGTGTCATACAGTAATTAATTAAGTATATTCATAATTGAAATAGCTCAATATCTAAATAATCTTCCTTTCATTCAACATTCCATCAAAAATTAACAATCAAGAAACACGATCAATATCACGTCACAAATTGTTCGAAACACTTTAATTCGTAAACGAATCTTCACCTCCAATTCCAATTTCCCGAACGTCAGCCTGATTCACACGAAACAAGGAAAACACCGTCGCAACGCAAAAACAACCACCATAAACCACACTATCAATTCCTAGACCATAGCCCGATTCCGATCCAGTCTCCTGACCCAATTCAACAACCTCCGCGCGTGCGGAAAGCCCCGAACGCGGCTAGGAAAGCCGCAACTTCGACAAAACGGCAGGCGGTGCTGGTGAGAACAATAAACGTCGGCAGCATACAGCGGCAACCGCCTATCCCGAGGTTCACGGGGTTCAACGAGAGATACTCGTTCTCCAAACTAAATTGCGTCTTTCGCGCTAATTACGCGAGAAGCTGTGTCGCGCCCGTCGACACTGCCGCGCTCTCGCATTCATGTTTATTCAGACGGTTTCGGTTGTCAGGCGGAATTTCATTCTGCGGGGAGAAGAGGCAGCCTGCCGTAGGGGAGAAGGGGATTATAAAGTCAAAGCTCGCGAAGAGAGCTGGCGGCGGGCCGTTGGGTCCGGGCGTCGCGACGCCCGCGTCGAGTTTCAGACGATGCGATACACAGGTCGGGGGTAGACGACGACGAGAGTTTTGGAATTCGTGGCGCGTAAGCGGCAGTAATTAATAGCCACGCTGGCGCGAGAGTTTGATTACCTTTTCGACCTTATCTCCAACGTGTCTTTCCTTCTCTTCCGTATAGACGATCTCTCGTTCGTGTCTCTAGGTTCTCCCCGTGTTTGGCGAGTCCGCGCTGTTTCGCGTGCCAAGAAATTAGCCCCGAAACTCCGATCGAAGTACCGAGACAATGGGTTCAGGTTAGTCTTCGAGGTTTTGTTAATTCTTGCCGGAATTCCAAGTTACCTTGAGAAAATTAGCGATTAAATTTTGCGAAGCTTTCTTTGATAACTTTCCGTAACTTTAATACTATGTACCATATAATGGGATACACAAGAAGCTGAATTAATTTGGTTTCCCCTAGACTGAACACTAGCTGATAATGAAATTAAGAAGTTTTCGGAAAACGAGGTTGATTGGTTTGTCTTTTCAGCGCCTTGTTATTACGTTCCTACGCTATATTTATCAAATAACGTACAAGTTCAACATTAATTGACGAAGATACCTACGATGATTGTCATTGTTATAGCTCCTACGTGATGGTCTTGAGATCCTCCTATACCTGCCGTTAGGTCAAGAAGGGATTGAGTTACAAATTAAGTTACAAGTATTAGAAGATTTACTATGCTTATTAGTTTACTATAATTTCGAACGCGAATAGCGTTGTCCTCATTTTGTATGAATCAGAATAAAGATAGATAAATTAAAATTGGAGACAGAGTACAAGAAGTTTGGACGTAAGAAGATGTAACTTCTTTGTGTAGTGTAACTATGTTCCTTTATTCTTTCGATTTTATATAATACACAAAGCTTTGTCACTCATAAAAATTATAAACTCGTGAATCGCGTTAAATGGTAAACTCAATATTGTTTTCCGTGCAAGTGGACTAATCTGGGTCTAATTCGATTTCTTCCCCGTCTGAAGATTCCATGCTGTAAATCGAAAAATCACAAAGAAAACGATACCTTAACAAAGACAACAATTCTAGTATAATTCGTTTACGCCTATTGGTTTCCGGATTCGCCTGGACCAAAGTTATTGAAAAAACGAGCAGCAAGAGAGCATCTGCAGCTTCTCTTCTTCCGTCTCCATAACTGACAGACGGTCGATAGTCGTCGAGGGCCACGATTTCGCTCCAACTTAATTCGAGCGCACGCTCGATTCGGCAGATGTGCCGGACAAATCGCGTTGCGAACCGACGACCGGCTGCGACCAGTCGATTGGGGTCAATTAATTTCGGGTTAACGCTGTCCAAAGACTCGTTATTGCCTTAACTTGCTCCTTCCCCCCTTTTTCTTCTGGAATGACAAGTCGGGGGCGAATTCGAGAACAATCGTTTCTCGTGCTCGATGGAAAGGGCAAAAGACATTAGAACACTGATTCTTTGTAATTTCGGTGGTAATTGCTCGTTCGAACGTTTGACATTTGGTGATCGAAGTTTAGAAGAGTTAAGGCAGTTAGATTAACGATGATAGTAAATTAGGTAGCAGCTTTTACGTTTAGTGAATTTCGAATGACTCGTAAAATAGTAAGGAGGTTAGAGATAGTGATGGAGCGAAGCTCGATTAGAATTTAAAGCGCTTCGGCAAAGTAGAACCGATGTAATAAATTTGTATCTTTAATGAATGATCGTAAACTGGGATTACTGTAACCATGAACGAAGCGATAATAACGGAGTAAAGTGAAAATTGAAAGACTTGTAAATGAAGTGACACGTACATAGTAAAGTGAGTTTTTTAGAAATCATGTTGATCAATTCCAGTGTTAGTCAATTTTTCAATTTCATTATCTGTACGTAATTTTTACTCCTTTCAACGAGTATACTGTTGTTTCTTCTAGTTTTCGTCTTTCTTGTCAAATTGGAGGAAATGAAATTCCACGTTTCTGTTCGTTCTGCCACATACGTTAATAATATGTCAAAGGAATCGTATAATTACTATTATACCATTTGCATATTTAATAATAATTTGGACAAGCAAAAACGATTTACTATTTATGACATATGATCTTGTAACTGAAAAAGCGAAATGATTGTACGTGATCCTAATTTGATATCGAAAAATTATACATAAATTAGACGAATAAAGTATATTGGAGTAAATTGATACATTTTCCTACATTTTAATTTCTCTAATTTTTACGAAACGAAACAACGAATACGAAGACTTTCACGGTTTGCCAGAAAATTGGTGAAATAGCGGTTGAAGTTGTTTGTCTCTGGTAGTTTCAACTTGTTTTGCAAACTGTTTTCTGCTCGAGCAAGCTCCCTGGATTCTCGCTGACGAGGCTAGAACTTGAGTCGTTTCGTAGCTGGAACTAGTCCCGTAAATGGCAGTGAATTTCGAGGAATTCGTAAGATGGATTAAAAGTAATTAGGTTTTGATAGATTTTGATTAAGTAGGATAGTCGAAGGTTTGCCTGTTAAAGGTTGAATGAAAGAAGGGGTTCTCGCAATCGAATGCAATGTAAAAGTCGGAAAAATGGATTTTCGATAACACGGTGGATCGCTTCCATTTCATTTGCGGTTGCCGTGGATTCACAACATCATTTGTGGTCGAATGAGCAGATAGACTTTCGCAAAAAGCCGTCAAAAAGCTTCGATTATCAATAAATTCCGGAAACTTCAATAATAATCGAATCATAATGTTTGTTAGGTTTTACCTATTACGATTAGTAAATTCTGTAGAAAGAAAATTTCCTTATTCTATTTAGCAACATTGCTATATGCAGAAATGATACTTTTTAAACGTAATCATAAGTTTGATAAATCTTTCCTCCGCAAACACTATCATAATAAATGTTTATTGGATTTACCATTTTTTAAAACTCTTATTTATATAGTACGATCACATCATTTGTCGTTAATGATTTAACGTTACGATTACTTAAATTAATCGCTCAAAACCTAATCTAAATTCAACTATATTTTAAGAATATTTACGGAGAACTTCATTTTTTTATAATGAAATTAGAATATTAACAAAGTATTGTAACGCGTATTTTTGACTTATACTTTTGCTTATAGTAATCGATATTAGCAATTATTCTTGCTTTTTTAATATTCTCCACGAATGGAAGAAAGAAGAGTAAAAGCTAGATTTACAATTACGAAGAACACTCCGCAGGAAACCGCAAAATATCCTCAATTTGAAATTTAGAAAATTGTTCCAAGAATTGGATAAACCATTCAAAAGCACAAAAGAACCTCATTTCATATCTTCCGTTATCCACCCTTCGAAACCAATTCTGTTCCATTCATTTTGGAGATAACGATTACCTTTCAAAAACATATACGAGAAAATCTGTTTCGTCTAAAAAGCAACGACGGCTGTTAACTATCGAGCGGAATTATAATGACGATGAAGAAAATGTACAACGGCGACTTAGCACCTAACTAAACTTTTAACTTATCCTCGAATAAACATTGAATCTCGTTCGATTTTTGGCGAATTCAAGACTCGAAAACGAAACCACGATACCGATTCGCATGTTCGAGCGGCCTTTTGCACGACGAAAAGTGGAGGGACACACGTGTTCGGACAATGTTCACGCAGCCTGTAATCTTATACGAGAGCGGAGAGGAGCCCGGATCTCTTTTGACAAATATGCCGGATCGTCCCACAGTGTGGTTCATCTATAATGTAATTCGAGATCGTAACTACTCGCGGGAAGATTATATTATGAAGGAGGTCGAGGAAAAAGGAGGCGGCTCGCCATGACACCATACAGAGGATTTTGTTGACCGCCTCTGCCCATTCGACCAGCATTATTCACGGTGACCGAGGCCCATGATTCATTACGAGCTCCCTCGTGGAAATTAAGCGGCCCGTTACGTTGTGAACGTGTCGAAATTATTGGCCGCGACACATCGCTTACCGATCGTTCCAGGGACTGTCGGACGATCGTGGAATAATTTCCATCGGCGTTGATGGACTTCGTGTTTGAGTTTCGAATGAGAAAAATAGCGTTCAATGAAAGGAAATAGTGCGCGCTGAGTGGAATAGGTTAAGAGTTGAGGTTGGAACTACGAGGGTGGTCAGAACGTAAATAATGGGAATTATGAAAATTGACTTTAATAGCATCTGCGGGTGATTCTGTGGCGTTTGTTTTCGCCTGGGAGAGTGCCAATCCCTTTTATAGAGAGTTTCGTTTTTATAAGTTGGGAGGAACGAAGCTTGATTTTAAAGCTGCAACGAGGAATTACGCGAGCTCTTAACATTCTGGTACACAAATCTATCTACGATTCTGAAAATTTCTATATATTTCACGTATTACATAAAACTTCTTCTCTTTATACAATTCCACTCTTTCTATTTTTGGTTTCGCGGAGTTTACCGATTTGGTAAATGAATGGCTCAAATGTATAGTTACGAAATATTTTGTAACTTCTGTGTATGTTGATTCTCAGTTTTCTCTCAAATGTTAGCAATATGTATAATCACGATAGTCGCGTCTCGTTACGGCACCGATGAAAATTCAGAGTTCATTCTATGATACGGATAATGTATTCATAAAAAGTTTCTACGGATGTTCAAATACTTTCTTGAGTCACTGTATCTCGACCTGGAAAAAGAAAGGAAGTAAGAGAGGGAAGAGTATGGCGAGGGGTGCGGCCAGCGTTAATAATCATGCATAGCATCGAGTGTTGCAACTACCGGGCTGCATTGCTTATGCACTTGTCCCGGTGTGCTTATGAAAAACGAACAATCGAATTACTGGCTTGTTCATATGGAAATGGAACGGCGTGGGAGAAGCAGGACGTCGAAAAATTTGACGGCGCACGGAAACCAATGCCTTCCTTATTCCATTGTTCCTCTTTCGTATATCAGTTAGCTGAGGAACTTGTGTCAGTGTTATGCTCGTTTCGAGTCTTATATGTCTAATATGTGCGTATGTTGCACTAGGATATTGCTTTTGTATTGGTCGCGAAGAATTTTCGTTTCTTATATCGTTTTATTAATATGTACTAGGTCGGAAATAAAAAGTTTTTTAGTATTTAATTAACGATTCCAAGCTATTTGAGTATAAGTTGAAGGAACGACAAAAATTACATTTTTGCCACAGTCGTTAACAGCTACAGATTTTATCTCCGATGATGAAACGACACTTTGCCGCTTTTCTTTAGGAACTTATTGTGTCGTTATCAAAATTGGCTCATAAATATCATCATCTAAGTGTGTTTATATTCCTAACTTTGCTTCTTTTCAAATATAAAAATTTTTCTAATATAAAATGATGCTCTTTTTAGGAACTTTGACCACCTGGTGTTCTATCTAATAATACCACCAGTATACCAATAATACCATTGTTCATCACAATCGTCAATTATCAAAGGTAATTTTTATCTGTAAGAGTGAAATTGTACGTAGTAATGTTTGGCCTTTTTGGGCCGATGTTTTATAAATAAAATTCGTTCGTTTATTTTCCTTTTGGTAAGAAATGTCGTATCGTAGTCCAATACGTACCACAATTCAAAAATATCGATCGAAAACTAAGCTCAGCAAATTGCATACGCGGTTCTCTCAAAGTCGAGGCAAAAAAAAAAAAAAAGAAAGAAAAATCCACAAGCGGCCAGCACCAGATGCGCTGGCGGAATGCTTTCCATTATCTCCATTACATCGTGCCGGAATCGGAACTCGTAAAATGTGCAATATCTCACGCGCACCACGTCACCAGTTATGTACTTTAAACTCGTGAGAGTACCCTTCATAGACTAATGAAAATTCGCGGTCTACGGATTTCACGATCGAAGTCCCTTGGAACCGTTTATAAGAAATCGATGAGCTGAACTAATGGACCGATTCGGAATCACGTTACTCGGGACCAACGTACGTACCGATGTCGTAAATTGTGCTAATGAATTTGGAAATTAGTCGTAAAAATACGATCCGTACGAGGAGGAAACGATCGCTCGTCGAACGATTCTCTGGGCTATAAAGAGGAGTGGCCCGTGGAAGATGAACGATTCAAACTGATGGATACCGCGTGTCCAGCGTTGGAACATCGGTTATGGACATCGGGGTTTTCTATTAACTTACCGTCGACTGGCCATCCGATTCGTCTTCCGGCTTTGGCCAGTATTTTACGAGATACGACGACGTTACGATCATGAATTTTACCGAGTTTGTAGCTATGGAAATGATCCTTCTTTTTTAGAGTGGGAAACCATGAAGCACGTGGACGCGAAAGTAGAGAGGGGAAAAAGAGACTTGGATCGAAACGGAATTGTGAATTAAGTGGACCTCGAGAGAAAGTGGCTGAATGAAATGCTTGACATACCGCTGGTAGGGGATCGCCGTGTAAGTAGAGTGTGAGTGCATTGAACTTACCTGAAACAGAAAAAAGTATATTGATTAATATCGACACACCCGTTGCGTAGTGTACTATAAAATTAGAAGGTTATACCTTCTATTATTTTAAATACAGGTGATTTATGTCGTGGAAATGAGGCTGGACATTAGTCTGACTTATTTTATGAAAGAAATACTGTAAATTATGAATACTACGAATAGAAATAATTTCGTTGTAATTAACGAAGAAATCGTTGGTCATAGAGTTTATGCTAAATGATGTAAATAGAAAATATAAAAGTAGGTTGTACAAATGTCAAAATAAATTAGCTCATCTTTATTTAGGATCATCATGAGATAGATATTATCAGTGTACTAAATGTTCAATAATATTTAGGATTAAATAGTATCGTAATAATTTCGTAATACTAAAAAGTAAAAAGATGCCGAATCTTTCGAATCTTAAAATTAAGAAATTTATAAAAAATTGAGTTGATAAGTTTAGCTTTAAATATAAAAGCTGGAGTACATTTTCGTACCACTTATGTTTTAAATATCTTTCTCTCGTCACTGTGTTTCCTAATCCATCCACTCACCCAAGACTAAAAACACCTAAATTTCACAATAGTCTCCTCAAGAGAACAGCTTAAACCTGTTCACCAAAAGAGAGTTTCATTAAGATACACAACAACCGATCGACGGAAGCTCCATTCATCTACACTGTGGCCCATTCATTCGGTAACAAGTTTCCCCGGTCGTATCTTCATAACGTTATCAGACAGCATCGATTCGACAGCGATTCCATGGAAAAAGGGGACACAATTTCCCCTCAGGCGCAGGAACTTCACGTCGAACCAACTGACTCGCGTTCGTTCCACGCGACGAGCAGTTTGATTTAGATCGAGCGATAGGATCGAGCAGCGAAAAGTCGTGAGCTGCGCGTGTCATGTAGAACAGAGGCGAAAGAGATCGGTGTATGGTGAACGAAGAAAGGCGAAAGAAGAAAAGCCACGAAAAGGCACGAGACAGAGCCGGACAAAGAGTCTTCTCGGCGTAGCTTTGTCACGAGACTCGGTGGGCGGACACCGGTGCGGTATCGAGAGCTAACCGTCGATTTCTCGGTTATTGCCGCGTATTGTGGACACACCGAGCAGGTGGAAATAAAGCAGCACGATGGAGAACGGTATCCTCTCTTTTTCTTTCTCTTGTATATGGAACGAGAAAGGGAAATAAATCGAACCAGGGAGGAGCTAGATGAGCAACCACCTACACACTTGGGGCCACGTTATAGCGACACTGCAGGCGGCGGAGTGCAATAACGGTGATATTGGAGCGGCTGAACGAGCCAAGACGCAGAACAGCCGTGAACGAGACGAGAAGGGACGGCTGGGGTTAATAAAAGCGAGGAAAGACGGTGTACAAATGACCGATCCGGCCAAAGGGACAGGTCTTTCGGTCGTTTCAATAAGTGGATCGCCGCCGCGTTTCAGGCTAATTAAAACTGGTCACCGCAGCCTCTCTTTTGTAGACGATGCCCTGCAAGGAAAGACCGGAAGCCCGGACTCCGGACGCGGAAGTTAGCTCTCGCAGCCATTCGTCTCTCATCGTCCGCCTTTTCCAACCGTTAAGTCTCATCTCTTTTCTCTTCCTCCTGCTCACCATCCTGTTGGCAGAACGAAACGCCGATGACAGAAGGGGCAGACATCGCCGTCGACTTCTCATTATGGAACCCTCCTTTCGGAATAAAACGAAGTAATTAAAGTTCGAGATAAGGAGAGGAAGGCCGGGGAAATTACATTGCTCCCGGAGCCGGATGACGACAGAGAAAAAAGGGAGCAACACGGATTGAAATTTTGCGCTCGATTTTGATCGTTTCTATCGGCAGCGGTTTGCGTATTACGTATTTGATCTGGAAATAGTTGGATATTCTTCCCTCGCGTCTTTATGTTGGATTTTTGTTCCTAAAATCATTTTTCTTTTTTTTTTTTTTTTTAGTATATCCGAGCTATGCTTTATGTTGGTAAGATTACTCTTTTCTTGACGTGCTATTGTACTTTCTTTTTATTCGACTTTTGTGCTTTATTTTACTTTCGAAATTGTGCGGTTGGTATTAGTACCAAAGCGGAAGTCAGTATGATAAATTATTGCCTGTCACGTATCTGAAATGGAAACTGTCCAGGAAAACAATTAGAAATAGCAGAAAAGCTTGAAAAATGTTCGCGGTAGTCACACCGTTGCGCAAAACTATTTTGAAGAATGTGATCACTAAATAATGGCCACTGACTGATCCACCTGGTTGTATAATGTATATATTTTTTGTAACTGAAATTGCTCCTTTCTATTTGTAGAATTCCCTTCTGCGTGTTTTTGAATTGCCTTTCGTTACTAGAACGCTCCTCAGAATATTCACATACCAGTTACTTTATTGCTGGAATTCCTCAATTAGTAGGATTTGCATTTTTTGTTACTGGAATTCCTTTCAAAATTTTCTCGCTTTGCTATTTTTATTGCTGGAATTTCTTTCATGATAGTCTCAGGTTACACTCTGTTGCTGGAATTTCTCGTGCCACGCAATTTCTTGTTCCTGGAATTTCTTTTAAAATTCTGTCCAAAATTCCAACATCACCCATTTTCATATCGAGTGGTTTAATAAAACACTTACGTAAGTGCCCGTAGTAATGCAATCCGTAGTTATTTAAGATCTTACGATAATTTTCAAACTCTGTATCGCCTGATACATGCGTTATATCTAATATACGTATGTATCGAAAGGCAAACTTAAGTACCATGGGATATACGTAGATGGAATATAATCGAAATGTAACTTCAAAAGTCCGATAGAATCTTGAAAAATCAACCATTTAGATCTAGTAGTAATAGCATAATGGAAAAAGTGGAATAAATGATATTAAGATCACATGAGTATAGATTTAGTATACTGCAATCAAAACTTTAATTTAAAATCTCGCTATATCATCGAAGCTACTATGCTTCGTTTTGTTCAGCAAATGTGCCCGGATTAAAAGGTATAAAACTTTGATTCTGAATCTGCATCGCGTATCGCGTATCTATATGTACGTATATTCCCCGATGAAATTTGCAATTAGATTGCTTACGCAGGAACTCGTTATCGCGACAAAGAAGTTTGTATATGTTGATCAGTGAGTCACACGGTATAGTCGGCTGTCATCCGACACAACCAATAGATTGAATGGCAAATTATGCGTAATTCGTCGCAATGAGACGAACACGGTTCCCCTATACTTCGTTCCGAGAAGGAAATCAAAGGTGAAAGGGAAGAAAGTGAGCATTATTGCGATACACGTGTATCAGGTTACAATGAGAATTCTCTTCCGGTGTGTTTGAAGAGACGGTAGAGAGGCGAATTTACATAAAGGGCTGTTAAACGATGTTTTAAATTCCCCGTTTATCTATGAGACAGCGAAACGAATTTTTAATTCACTAATTTACCGTTGGAAGCGCGTCAAACTCCATTAAAGATTCTCTCATTCGAAGGGATTTCACGTGGTAAAAATGAAGAAGAGATTCTATTCTTATCGTCGTTTCGATATTTATTAACTATCATTGGTGAAAATGATCAAAATTAATCGAAAGTAACGTAATATGACACACCGAGTCAATCACCTTCCTTCGAGGCTTCCAATAAAATTATTCAAATCTCTTGCAGCTCACAAGCAATCCTATCATAGGTAATCATCGATACTTGTACACGACCTAACGATCATGTGTCAAATAAATCATCATTAATTCAATTCACTCGTTTCCTCGGCTATCTAGCTAATACATACTTTTGAAGAACGAGTATCTATAATTTTTCACCGATCTTACACCTGACAGATGCGATCGAACAGGCTAACCGAGCTCTAAAAAAGAAACATTAAATCGAATAAAAATGAAAAGATATATTAGGTGATCTCATAAATAATATGTCTATTTCTTAGAAATGTATGAACATTTGCATACGACACATCTTAGTCAATTTGACATACTCAGTATACTATTGAGTTTTGCAGCGTAACAGTGAAGCTGTTATTTTACCGATACTTTCGCTATTTCATAATATTATGCAGGTAATTACAATTATACGTACACAAGAAGATACTTGTCTCTGCTTCTACGATTCTATCGCTCTATCTCGATAAAAACCAAGCAGCAGCCTAAAGAGACACACATTTTGCATTCAGCAAGCAACGATTGCCAGAAAATCCTTCGTTCGAACCTCTCAACCTTCTTCAAACCACTTCCACCGTCCCTCTGTTTCACCGGTTGCCTCGTTCGTTGCAACACGGAGTCTCATAAAGTACACTCGTTGCGATAATGCGAATTTCGAATGGTACTCCGCAGAGTGCCAAAAGAGGAGGTGTAGATTCCTAACGGCACGGTGGTGGTGCGATCCCTCGATATTCTTCAGGCGCTTTCTCTCCCTCCATTTCTCTGCTTCTCTCGTTCGGTTCCTCGAGACAATTTAGATCCTTTTTAAAACAGTTGAATGTACAAGTGCACACAGAGAGGAAACGCGTCCACTTTTACACGGACAAAGAGGAGGCTACGTGACGCGGCTGGATACGCACAATCAGCCCGCAGTGATTGAGGCATTCAACGCGTGGGCACGCACTCTTACACGCTCTTACGCGCGCGCGCAAACACACTCCAGGACCGCTGTCCAATTCTCACGCTCACTGTCGATCTATTTCTGACACGTAAAATAAACGAACGCGTATGCCAGAGCTGCTCCGTGACGGGAAGTATGTATCGAGAATCGGCGGTGTGTTTCTGTTCGCGAAGCGTGATGAGTATTTTTGTGTCTCTTTGACGAAAGGGTTATTTCGTTACTTGTAACTTATGACGTCTTTGGTTTCGTAGCCTGAGCTTTCAAGGCAAAGTCGAACTTCATTCGTTCAAATTCATCGATGGAATGGAAGAATCGGAGTCTAGAGAAATAGTATAAGCGCATTTCTCTGAAGAAGCAAGATGTGAGATCTGTACTTGTTCAGCGACATCTAATGTTCTAATGTATAACATCTTTCTATTAAGGATCAAGCTTAGACTTTAGTTTTCTCATTTTGAAAAATTATTTATTTATTTCGCTTAATAATTTTGTTTTTAGCATTCGAACAATGAGCGTATACCTTCGCAATTCTGGTTTGACAACTTTTGATGCGGAAGGATTTGGATTGGTCGGGGGTCGCTGAAATTGTGAAGAGAAAAATTGGACGGTGGAAGAGATGCTTGACATTTCGAGTAGAAGAAGATTGGAGGAAATGAAACTCTTTTTATGGATTTTATATGAACACTATTCTTTGAGTCTCGATTTCTTTATACGAGAGCTGAGAAAGCTTGGGAATGTCGATGAGCACTTGTGAATAGGGGAATGGAGTCCCGCTCTGACTTTCAATAGCTATTGACGTGTCCCAAACCCACGGAAATTACTACATTATAATCGTGTACTCGCGAGATCTATACATAAATTCACCATAAAATAGGCAATAAAACTTACCTAATATTACATTGTACGCCAAGAATGAAAATAGAAATCGCGCAACATTAAAAATCATACTTTATTTACGCATCATTATTATTTCCTTCCAACAGTATTTTAAGCGAACCTTGACAATGTACTTACACTACAGCGTAATACACAGAGGTTTTATATATCTTCAAAATTCCTCTTTCATCTTTTCATATTTCAAAATATCCGCATTCGAGTCCCACCGAATTTCATACAAAACGTAACACCTCGTTATGCCCATTACCATGTAGCCGAGACTCTTCGTTTAATATCGAATAATCGAAAGCCAGAGGTTGTTCCGTACATTAAGTAGCTAAAGTAGCCGAAGTAGAAAGGGGAAGCTGCGGCAAAACAACCATGAACATTCTTGCTCCAAATGAAGTTCAGAAACAGGAGTTCTGGCTAATAGAATCAGCCGTTTTAGAGAGGGTGGCCTCCTCTCGCTAGAATCCCTGAATATACCAGTGGAACTTTAGAGAAACACGAGAAAACTGTTTGCGGCGGCTTGCAGGTTACACGCATCGAGGCTGCGTGCAAGTACTGTACGCAATGTCTGCGAAAAGGGGGTTGCGCTACGAGAATATAGCTCCGTATACGATAACGATTAAGGGTGGCCGCGAGCATAAGGGTAAATTATCGTTGCAAGGACTTTTGTTCTTGCGGCGGATAATTACAGGAAATAATAGCCGCGCTAATATTTGTACACCAGGCGGCAAACGTTTTCGTAATGTCCGTTAGCTGGGGTAGTTTCATATCCCATGGGCTTGGAAAAATATTCTTCATTTTTTCCCCATCATCGTTGTTAGCTTTTTCCCTCTTATTTTTCTTACTCTTCGCATGTATACGATCTTTATCTCTTTGCGGGCGAAGTTCTCAAAGTTCAGAAGCTGCATTTAATTTCCTTCAATTTGAATTTACAGGTTTGTTGACATAAGCGGCTGTAGCGAAGTATGATGAAGTAGAATTTACCAGAACTTACAAAAAATTCTATCTTCTTTCCAGTACATGAAGGGTATTCTTTTACTATAGCGGAAGAATTCACAATACCGTTACAATTCAAACGAAACTCGATATAAAATTACTCATGAAGATTTCGAAATTCAAAATAATTCTCCACATATCCATATACGTATTTAGATACCTTAATTAATGCAGGATCAAAGAAAAGCGAATGATAGACAATTTTTCCAAAAATCGTAGATAACAATAAGTGTCGCATCGTTGTGTTATTAAATTATTGCATTATTCTTATTTTATGTATCGTTCTCTATACATAACCCACTTTTTTGAAAAAAAAAAAGAAACACACTTATCCTGTGTTTTAATTCCTAACTTTATTACACTGTGAAAGAGTTACAATCTAGTTCCCAAGAAATAGTGCCACTTCCCTAACAGATAATTCCCAACAAGGCAAACCTGCATTCCCACGCCATACTATACTCACGGTACATAAGTACCTTACACGATACTCAAAAATTCGAGCGATCGTACGAGCTCGTTGTGGATCACGGTACACGTGTCCCCTTAGGGTAGTTCATTTGAATTCCCCCCTGCGACGGAATAAAGCGACAATCCCGATTAATCACGCCGATCCTAATCCACTAAATTCCTTTACACGCGTATCAATTGCACACGCGGTTGGTACCTGCGGCTGATAAAACTACACGAGAACCATTTTACCGCGTATCGGATAAAAATGGTTAATGTAAGCGCCGGGGGCCGGCTATCTGGACGCGTATGTATGGCGCGAAGAACGTTAATACCTTGCCTGATTTTAAAAATAAATTAGATCGTCTTTTTTCCCCTGGGCGGCACTCTGCTTCCTCCGGATTATACGATTTCCTTATTTCTTCTACGTTCATGCTGGGTAATAGTTGGCACGCACGTGCCGTTGCTATCGTGCCTCGTCAGTTGGCCACGCACGCGAATCGAGAATGTAGAAACATTGTTATTATTCGAAGAGTTGGTGTTTCGTGTCGCGATGTCTTAATCGCTTGTTTTAATTAAGAGAGGCGCGTGAGCTTTTCAGACGATTTTCCAATTTTTGGAGAATCGTTTGTTTCAACAGCGGTAGTTCGTTAAAGCATTCGATTATTGAGAAAATACACGTGGAAAAATAAAGCGGGGAAAAGCATGATCCTTTACAAGAAAACAGTTTGAAAATTCAGTATAATGACGATCACTATCACGTTACCACAATTGTCTTTTTGCATATTATTACATTTTTCATCTCTTCACTCGTCGAATAAAGTTTGAGAGAATGGGTTAATCTAGTGAATAAAATCTAACACGCGACTCTATGTAATTTTACAAAATATGTTCAATTAAATCTAACAGAATTTTAATTTGCTAACTACATAATCCTTATATTCGTGAAGTACAAACTTTACTGGCATTTAATTACATCTTTAATTAATCTTACAGAGAAATAACGTATATACTAACAACGTAGCGATACCACAATATTATATTAAGTATGGTCAGAAGTAGTCTCTTAAAAGATGATCGTCTGTCACATAACAACTTAACAATTTGTTCCACCCTCTTGGCAAAGTGAATAGTATTGGTCATCCTTTTGGCGTGTTTGTCCTCTCCTCTTAAACCAAGAATCACGTTCCTTCTTCTGTTCTTGAGCAAATGTCGATGTCACTTGAACAAAAGCGTTTCTCGACCCTTGTAAAAGGAGAGTCCGAACAAGCGGTGTGGCTAATGTAAGTGTGAAAGCTAACGTCTGGCTGGTCATTAGTTAACCGTGGACTGACTATGGAGTTACATGTACTTAGATGTTCATTATTCAGAGCCTTAAAGTATAAGTAGTATCGGAGTCTAAGCGGTCTGTACACGACTGTTGAAACTCCAATCTCAAAGGTTTTCGGTGTATTAAATGTACTTGTATTCGCGAGCCCTCCTCGTTAGCGAAACCCTTTACGATGTTCATCACTTTCAAATTAACTTAAGACGTTCTGCCGCCAGTACACGAAAATGCACAAACTTCCTCGATCCTAGTAGTCACTGCGATCTAACACAACGCTGTATATATATATTGTTTCTTTCATTTTCGTTTATGTTATTCACCAGCAACAAGTATCACATTTGAACCCCAGAAAAAGCAAAAGGATGAACAATTCTAGTAAACGTGCTATTTCCCACGATATAAGGTTATTCGTACATGAAACTATTATACCAAACGATTTTTACCACAACTATTTTGTTTGCTTGACAAGTTTTCCAAGACACGAAATTTTATTCCACAAAACCACCTCCAAATACGTGCGTATCAAACTCCCCAGAACAAGCCCCTTGAAAGTCGATCTATAAGCAATCACAGCAAATTTTCACTGTCAGATCGTGTCCCGAGCATTAATCACCTTCCACCTCGAATCTCTCCATTGACCATTATCCTCTAGAACCACGGTTTCAAACCTCCACAGTCCGTTAGAGAGGGTCGGCCACGGCCTGAAACCGTTCAAGAAACCTTTCAACAAGGGCAGGAATCTAATCTCTCGGAGGCGACGCATCGAATATGCAAGATCGGGGATCTTCGCGACGAATATGAAGACGAAGAGACAAGAGACGGCTAAGGATTGCAAAGAAGAAAACGAGCGAGAAGGAAAGTGAAGAGAAAGAGAGAACAAGAGGTAGAGGAAGCTTCTAGAAGAAAAGGCTTTTCCCGGAGGTTAGCGTCGCAATCTCCATCGCTCGATTGGTGTTTCCACTCGAGCGGCGGTGCACCATCACCACGATAAGAAATGCAAGCCGGTGGTCGTCTCCTTGGGTGGTGGGCTTCTTAGAAAGACGCCACCAGACCAGCGTCGTCGTTGCTTCAACCGGAAAGTGCTTTTCGTGAGATTGCCGGTCGGATTAAAAATTCGGCGGCCGGGAGAGATCTCTGGATGAGAGTATAGACTGCGAAAAAGGGGGAGGGGAGGGGAAAGGAAGGATACGTCCGCCCTTTTGGCCGGCGCTCGATAATAGTTTCGAGTGGTCGCTGACCATTACGAGTCCCCCGTCGCGCGGCAAATGAGCATTCCTTCTCGTAATTGGAGCACGCAGGGATACGAAGTGAACGAATGAAGAGAGAAAGAGGGCACACGCTGCAGAGGGATACGAGTCATACGAGGGATCCCCGAGGACTCTTGCACTTGTCTGAGTAGCTAGCAGAAAAGAGAGGAGCGGCCGGGAGCCTATTGCCTTAGCGCAGGAAACGCTGCTCTTAGACTTTGACTTCATCAACCTTGCTGGAAGCCTTCTGATAATACAAAAACACACGCACCATTTGTATATGTACTAAGTCCATTTCCGATTGGGCGTAACTTCGAGAACTGACGGTTTGCACGTAGCTATCGCTTTTAGAGGGCTCCTTAGAAGTTTCCAGCCACGGTGTAACTCATTCAGTTGCGTGACTTTGAACTAACTTTTGCTGTCTTTGAACTAAGTTGCTTTTAACTGATCTTTAACGCGTCCGTTGCCACGCAAATTTTATGTATTTTTCCGTGGGAACCACGATTAGATTGAAACACAACTATTATTTCATAACGCTTAATTTTTGCAAAATGTCACACTGTGTTTACCAATGTTATCTAAATTGCCGTGTGCCAATTCACATTGTTCAACATTTTTCATTCCATGAAACTTATCCTATTTTAATCGTTCTAAAAAAAAAAATGTAGTAGCATGGATCATTGATGATTACCATGCCAGTCAACGTGTTAAGCTGTGCCGTTTATCTTGTTAACCGCTTGTGAATCATAACTAAACGAAAGATAGTCACTCGATAATCTCACGTGTATCTGTTACATGAAGAGGGAGTTGCAGAACCACGTTGAAGGGCGTCGTCGGTTTAACACACCCTTTCTGATAAAGAGTTTGACCTGACGATTTATCTACAGGTCTAGAGTAGATAGAAGCGCGTGGATTATTCGATTTGTAACCCGATATCGGATAACTCTTGCGGTTTACCTTCGACAAGCGTTACAAGGGTGGGAAAATATTGGTTCGAACGCGACGAACGATGATTTCGACTAGTTCCATTTGATTTCTCTGGTGAGAATATTTGGAGGGTGGAAAGGTTTCGGAATGTGAGAAAATTGACGAGACGATGTTTTTAGAGTTGCCAATTTTTTGGGTTCTTTGGGTTGTTGTCTTAGATTTTTAGATTTTGTGCATTTGTTGCACTTTTAACTGATATAATTGATAAAACTTCGAATTTCTTGTTTCACATTCTTAAAATATGGAGTACAAATATAAAGAAATTCAGATTACTCTTTCGAGATTCAAAATTATAGATCATTAAAATATCGATGACGTATCACATGAGACTCGTAAAGAATATTAAATACCATCATACCCAAAAAACTCTTAAAAAGATAACATGTTAATTAAGACTAAGAAAGAATTATTGGAAATTGGAAGAATTAAATTTGAATAAGACGAATTGAAGAATTAAACGAGTATTTAAAAATTCATCAAAATTATACCAGACATATGTATAACAGCACTAGTTGGATGAATTAAATAAAACTTTGGTTAAAATGAAAAAGCTTATTTAAAATTAACCAAACATATAGACCGTTCAACAATTCACAACTAATTTTCCGAAATAGTGTTACAAGATAGTCTAGTTTCGAATGAGTTAACCCCTATTCCCAATCTCATTTTCCACACGAACAGAATGCTAAAACGTGTGTTTCATTATTCAGTGTTAAGAAGAAACTACTTTATACAAGAGTAGAGAGTTTCGCGTGAAAACGACTTAATGCGAGGGAAACTCGTATTACGAGCTCCTACTACGAGATGATGATGTATCGCGCGGACGTGGAAGACAATCGGAAGGAATACGAGACATCGAAGCCCGCGGAGGGTAACCTGATCGTCTCGCGATGCCCGTTTGCCTTTCGCGCTTTAACGAGCCGCGTGGATGCTGCAACGACGGAGGCGTCGACGAAAGGAAAGATACATCGATGCGCTGGCGTCTGAACAAGCTGATGACAACGGTGGCGAGAATATGATTAAAGGGCGAGCGATTCGTGGAGGCAGCGTACAGTGCTCGATAGAACGTGAAACGTGTGAAATTGATGGATATGATGACTAAATGTTCTTTGTTTAGGATAAGAGCAATGTAGAAAGTCTATTTAATTGTAAATATTTACAAATAATCTATTTAATTATTCTCTAGGCTACAGTACCAAAAATAAAACAGATTAAAGCTTTTAAGATCTTTTTATCGAACGAATCTGTTTTTATACCATTAATATTAAATTCTCCTGGTAGTGACGAATTTCAAAGAACGTTAACCCCTCCATATTTTTGTCATAAGTATCTTTATTCTAGTAAAATGTAATCTAATAATTCTAACAATAATCTGATAATCCGATCATTTTAACAATCATCCCGTAATTTAAACCAAATTTAACGATAGTTCATTCTGCAAAAGATTTGAATTCCTCAAATGCCCTTGTTAAGAAAACATTGAATCTTCTTTTCGTTTAAACAATTGAATATCTTAGAACAATTTTATTTTGGAATAAAAACTAGTCTGAGGACAGCCAATTTTCCGACCTTGGAAAAATATTCAAATTTTCCAGATTCGAATCCAACGAAGCGTCATCGTTAGGAATTTCCCAGAATGACTGCTTAAATTGGATGCAGAGGACATCAGAGAAATGAACGAGTGAAAAAGAGATGTCAAAGGTGAGGAAGAACGTGGGAAAAGCGAATAATGGTGCACAGTGGTTATATATATACGCGAAATCGAGGAGCTCTGGTGGACCTCACACGCCGACGAAGCAAGATCGTGCCAGACGATCGTAATTCACGCGAGGAGTGGATCGTTTTGCAGAAACAAACAACGTGACTTCGTGTGTTCACTGTTCGGCGACATGGGTGAACAGGTTTTGTTTGACCTGCCAGTCCACGCTACGCCTTCCTTTATCCCGCCACGGACATTAGCTGTCTGTCATGCGCCTTTACATTCCACTGAGGAGTATTTCATTACTTAATAACCTTCCAAAAGGAACCCCGCTTCTGGGAAGGGATCCACTATGCTCTGGCTTCATTGAATACGTAACACAAAAGACCTGGTGGGATTGTGTAGATAATGTTCTCCAAATTGGTGATTTCCGTGACTCCTTATGAAATTTTTTAGTTACTCTTTGTGTTTCAAAAAATTTATTTTATCGATAGATTTGAAAGGGGAGACTGAATTATTGTTAAAACGAAGAATTAACCCCTCGCTATTCTACGTAGGCGTGGACTCAGCGTCGAATTTCGTTTCATTTGTTTCGCACGTAAGATGATTTTTATTAATTGTACGTATTCAATAGATAGAAACACTATCTTAAAATTTGAAACGTGCACAAAGACTATCAACTAACTCGATGAATAAAGGCTTCTTTTCTATAAAAACAAGATTTAGGTACCGTATCATAAAGAAAAATCGAAAAGATGCGAATTTCTTCTTAATTCCCAGTTGATAAAACTACCCAAAATTTGAAACGCAACGTTCTCTTCAACAACGATAAAACCAACATTTGTCAAGAAGAGAATCTTTAGGAAGGTGCAAAAAATTTTACGCGAGTAAGAATCCCGATAAGTATAACCGCCGGTAGAGATTCCAATCACCATCGTCATAAACATTTGCGCGGCTACCGGTCCAGCAGCACCGATGAAAAATAAAAGTCCAACGGTATACTTCAGGATCAACCCCCTTAGTGCATCTAAGTATAGGTTGTCGAGGCATGATTTAGCCGCGTGGCCTTTTGCACGATCTTTTAATCGTGATTTACGAGCGTTGATGAGACGAAAACGATGATCGCGAGTCGAGCGTAATTCCGCCTGACCGGTGGTCACCAGATGCGGTCCACGAAAAGCTCATCTTCACGGCGTCCGCGATGAACGCGTGTCTGCGGCGCCGCGGCGCGCGTGCATCACCGGCGAATGCAGATGGATCGAAGGCGTAACGACGTCGTTAACGGCGGCGAACCACGAAGACAGCCCCGTTTTAACGGGTCTATCTCTCTCGTCGTTCCGTGGCAATAACGTTTGGCCGGCATCCGAGATGGCATCATATTCGACCGGAAAATACGGACTCCCACGTCAGTCGACGATATATTAGTAGCGGCGAGCTGGCTCAGACCGCAAATTGTCCGTCGTCTTTAGCGGTTCAGAACGAATCTTTGTGAGGATGGGCTTGGATCTTTGCGAGATACTCGAATAAAAGTAAAACTAACGTATCCGCGGTTGACGGTGGTTCAAACAAATGCGATGACTAATTCTTTCAGGATATGATAATCGGAAAATTGATTATCGTCGATCGTTTATTTGAAATATGGAGGAGAGAGCCAATTTGGAATTATTTAGAATTTTATCTTTCTTTTCAAACAAAAAATTTTTTAAAACTCCGATAGTGTTCTATTCCACAGTTTCGCGTATAGCGTTATTTATGCAAAACACGGCGGTTAGATTTTGTCGGGTAGAATTAATAGCGATTGGCGTTATTTTCTCATATGTGAAAATGAGAGAACAGGAAGATGATGTGGATACACGCACTGTTCGAGGTAGAAATGAAATGTTACGGAATAGAGTAGAGCGTGTACAGGCATGGCGGAGGTTAAGCACAAATTGCTGTTGTAAAACTTAAGCCTGGGAGTAAGCGATACGAGGCATAAAGCCAGGAGGAATAAATTTTATGGTCACTGGCTGAGAACAAAGGATCGAATTGAACGTTTGAAGAGCGTGGAAGATTGTGTTAAGGTTCTCCGGCTGCTGAGTCTAAAGCAACACTGCAGATCTGGTTTTGCTACACGCCTTAGCACGGGCGGGAACAGTTGTAATGTACGAGTATAGGCTACAAGTTCAAGATCAATAAAGTTTTCTGATTTATACAATGGTGAATGCTGTTTCTAACGAACACGATTGGTCTTACGATTTACGAAATGAATATAAGGATAACAAGTGCTGGATTCTAGGCAATAAATGCCAGATATCGAAATACTTAATACCAAGATTAGCGTCCGTTAAAGTTCCAAATACTAGGAGTAGTATATATTGAAATTCCGATAATTTAATTGAACACTCGTGATATCGAATTTTGAAGTATTAAATACCGAGAGTATCTAGTATTTAGCATTAAGTTATTACACTATACATATACCTATATGGCGTGCACACTACATACGTACATATTACTTGCAGAAATCTGAAATGTTGTAAATATCAAATACGACTCATGTACGAGAATAATGGCTTTCAAGATATCAGATACCAAGAATAGCATGCGCCAAAATATCGAATACACAAAATTTAAGATTCCAAATTTTAAGGTAACAAATATCAAGTATTGAAGACTCGAGTACCGAGAATACCAAGGATTAAGATATTACGTTTCCCAATATCAAATTCCAAGAATAACTCAAATTAAAATATCAAATACCATAGGTAGCGAGTACCGAATAAGGAACAGCTAAAGTATCAGCTACTTACAAAAGTAGAATACCAAAATCGTAAATACCAAGAACACCGAATGTTAATTGCTCAAGTATCACACATTGAATATTAGATATTTTTAATTCCTTTGTTTAGTCAATATCTGTATCCTAACAGCTACTATTCCGAGAGAAATCAACTTGTTAAAGTTTTATCCACTCCGATAAACACACACGGATACCATATAATCTACTCTGATGTGAACAGAGAACAAAGCGATAATTAACTTAGCAAATATGTTACAGCAAAGAAAAACGTCGGTGTTAAAGGAGATCGGTAGGTTAGATTAGCAGTCCAACTTCCGTTCTGAAATATTTAAAACTGCCCGCGTGGTGCTCTTCAAAGGCTGGTTTTTTTTCAAACCAAGGTGGTGTAAAAACGCCCCAAAGCTTCGATAATTTAGTTTGCAATGAAACTCTAAGCTTCGCGTCCACTTCGTTTCTTGCGTGCAAGAAACTTCGCTTTACCCCTTGAACTCGGTAATGAAAAGAAAGAGTATGGGAAAAAGGAGAGAAAGAGAGAGAGAAAAAAGGAGAGAGAGAAAGAGTGTATGGATTAAATGTCACTGGCCGTGTGAGACTGATTTTATCGATAAACCAAATGAAAACGGACTTTCCCAACGGCCCCACGTCAAATGGAAACCTGTCGCAACGTTAGATTAATCCTCTCCGGCAGATTAGCGGTCTCTGTAGTTTATCGTTATTATTACTTAAACCTTCTTTCGAGGATCGCGTGCAGACTCGCCGCGTGTTTCTATCAGGTGCTAAAGCAGGGCTTTATCCATTATGGATACAATAAAAACTGGTAAGAATTAGTTCAAACCCTAATCACTCGTGAAACGAAGGGGTTGCGAGGTACCAAATAAGGAGAGATACGAAAACATGGTCCTAATCTCTGGAAAGTAGGAAAGTTTTAGATTTTCTCAGAAAACGTGAGACTTTTAAACTTAATCCGGAATTAGTACATATAAGGTTATTCGATGCAGAGATCAGATAAGCATTTTTGAAGTTGTATCCGTTAGAAAGGATAAGTAGAATTTTTGAAAGTTTAAACGGCGAAGTTCAATTGTGAAATGTCCAAGTTTCTAAATTTTTTAATTCCAAATGGAAACATTTAAATATCGCTAACTGGCTTGCATTTTAGATTTCGTCATGGTCTCGTGTTTCGAACTATTCGAACATAATACAATTCATCACTTCGTCATACACTGATTCTCGACAAACTGTGGGGTAATTCACATAGAGTTGGACAGCCGGAAGGAACGACCAGGTGAGTATTTCACAAACTATCTGTGAAATGCGTAATGTGTCAGGACTGTTTTGTTATCATAACTGCGATCCAGCGTTTCCGTGAATTTTGTATCATGTTTCCATAGAACTTTAACGAAAACCAACACTATAGTCTTTAGCAAAAATAATTTTCTCGCATGCAGATAAAAATTAGTACGATATTTCTAACGTTAATGAATTACTTTAACAAAATGACATAACTTTTATTGAAATATTCTGTGTTACTAATAGTAATAAAAGTAAGAAAGAAGGACGATAATCTATTTATGTACTTATTTTCACAGCTATTAATAAAAATATCATATCACGTAATAATTACATAATATCTAAACTAACGATTAATTACAATATCGTTCAAGAGCTAATGGAATATTTAATGTATTAAGGTAAAAATAACTCGACGTTACAATTCCATAATCAAATTGAAATATAGTCGTTACGTTATGAAAATTAAATTCAACTATATTCCACAGACCTATTTTATTAAGAAAAAGATGCTGTTCAAGATTATCAAGTATTCCGTGACTTGTGGACGGAAGTATAAAATACCTAATGCATCTAAAACATTTAACTTTAATTAGTTTTTAAAAACAACCTCCATTTCCCTTAGAACTAGCCAATCTTGCTAAGCTTATCTGCATGAAAACTCATAACATTGACAACGTAGTTCGAAACGAGTCGACACGACAAAAGCCGATTCCTCTTTCGGAATCGCGGAAGCGGATCAGCACGAGCCAACGCGGGAATAAAGCGATCACGTACCTCGGATTTGCATAAATTCCAGCAGCCGTTAATTGTCTCGGAGTGGCGTCAAATCGAACCCCTTTGTATCAACATATCGGCCATTGTGCCCTGGAATAGGTGGGCTAAATTCGAGGTATTCAGGTGGATCCGAGAGCGCAAGCACAGCGAGCGATGGGGTGCGCGAGTAGCGCGGATATTCGTCTGACGTTTACGCCTCTCTCAAAGCCGGCAGAGTCCCGGCGTTCGTCGCAGCTGACTTCAAAGCGACTTCGAAATTAATTATTACTATAACCTCGCGTGTCCCGCCCGCCGTCCCACGTACATTTCTACAAGCGTGACGAGCATGGGGAGCAACAGCGACCGGGCGAAACCGGCGGAAGCGAGAGAAAAGAGAGAAACACCGTTTCAAAGCGACCGACTCATTAGCTGGCAACGGGCTTCTCGCCCGTTACCCGAGTGCATCCCGTACACATACCCGTTTATTACACCGATCAGCGCTATCGGTGACGTTGGATAATCGTTGCTCCGATGCTCCTACGAGGAGATTCGATTTTTCCCGAAAGCCGATCACGAACCTCGTTCGATTGTAATTACCGACGTAGCGATTTTCGCGACCCTACTCGACGCGAGACAGGAATTCGATGCTCAGCTCGAATGTAACTCGAAAGGTGATGAGAAACCGATGAAAATTCCCTAGCGTGTTGCGAATTCAAGCGAACACGAGGTTCCATTAGCTGATTTTGAGACGTGTTGCGGAATATTAGAAATTGCGGTATGCCAGTGTTTTTTAATATTTTACCAATGTGCATCGGTAATGTTATTTCGATATTCTTCGTATCAATTTCTTTAATCTCACTGGTGATTCTCTATTCGATATAAGTTGCTTTTGAGTCGTTAGATTTAATAAGATTTAATAAGGAAAGTATTATGAATTTTTTTCCAACAACTTTTTATCGTCTTCTCTGTGTTAAACTAAAATTTTGATTAAATTTTTAATTCGTAGAGTGAATGTCGTTTCATAATAACGAAATCTAGGGTTCTAATAATACGATAACTTCGTGATAATTAAGATATTAGATTATATTATATGTATATAATCATTTCAGTGAAATAAGATAAAATAAAATATCCTCTTCGTACTATATAGTAAATTAGGAGGAAAAATGAAATGGCGATAAAAGATGTCTATTTTATATACGAGTGCTTTAAGGCATTTGTATCTGCGATATCAGACACGAAAGTCTGATATGATTTCTATAATTAACTCTCGACAGGTAAACGCAATTTCTCGCAGTCCATGAACTAACTAGGTTGATCATATCATTTATATCCAAACTTAACCTTTTTATCGTTTTAATCTCATAATAAATCTAGGAAAATCATGTGATGCTTATTACGAATTTCACCACTAAGTACAATCGTCCCTTAAGTAAAATAAAACTGTCTTCTATAGAGATGAAAATTTTTTTCAAAGAGATTCAAGACTAAAACACGAATTTAATACTTAATGTTCCACTGTATTTGTGGAACGAATTTAACAAGCATTAAGCATGAAATTCCTTCAGCCATGTAAAATAATAATCATAGAAGAATGGATGAAGAAATAGAAGTTCAAATTTGTCCTTTGTTCGCTGTATGCAAATTCTATATGATAATACTTAGACTACATGTAAAAACGAATAAAGAAGTAGAATCTAAATCCTAAGAATAAATCAATAGACTGTACATATTTGTACATTTAAATTTGTCGCATATGCCTAAACATCCACGATCTGACACGCGAGTGATATTCGAACATCAACATCCCATCGCTTCCATTAGCTATGATCTAATCTCATTCAAAGAATTCGGAACAGTCGGCGAAAAATTTAAACCAACGTTAAACTCGAATATCGAAATGAGCCTAAAGAGGACAAAACGTGGACAAAAAGGAGGTTGGTTCCTCGACTAACTAATTGCTTCACGCTGCGGGAACATGAGCTCGAAAATTGCAGCAAAAGCTTACGGCGTCGATCGCTGAAATCGAAATTATCTTCGTGGTTTTCTGCTGCTCCAATTTTGAACGAAGGTCATACCCACGTCTCAACGAGACGACTTCGCCGCTACTTTATCACGATCGGTGTCATTTTCTAAATATGTATGACAATGATATTACCGCGGCGAAACAGAGAGGGAAGGAGGCGTGCGCGTATACCGACCGTGTAATTTCCTCGAGATTACACGGTATTTTAGCATACCAACCTGATGACGATACGATACGATGGCTGGCTCGATATCTCCGCTAATGTCCCGACTAATGCATTACCGCTGACGCCGCTGGCGCTATGCCGCCCCGACCACTCGCATCCGGCAAAAAATCAGAGACATGCACTTTGCACCGTTAGAATTTTTAATTTTTCTTTTTTTTCTATTTGCTTTAATAGACGACACCTTCTTTGAAGAATTTTTCGTAAAATTTTTGGCGTATTATTTTCACGATAGCGGCTATCACCTACTATGGCATTTTGCGTTTTACGTTCTTTCCGGAATTCTTGGTAATTTGTTTTATTTATTTTATTCGGACATACTTTTTGCAGAATTCCTGTAAAGTTTATTAAATATTGTTTGGGATTCGTAGTATATTACTTTTGAAAGGGATGGACGTCGACGAAGTTCACAATTGCAGCTTGATACATTTCTAGATAAGTTTTGAAACAAATGAAAACAGCGAAACTCGTGTACTTTATTGACCTTTTTCAGAGATACATCTAAATTACCAGGAATGAATTATTTGTGTAACAAATAATACATGTGATAGTTAAATTCTCATAAAATGTTTCGTATTCGTTGACGCGAAATAAAGACACAGTTCTACACCATTCGGCTTTATAAAATACAATCAGCTTCGGTCATAAATATTCATACCAGGACAATATAAATATTTACAAGAAGCGAATATATTTGTGGAAAAAAAAAACAGAAAAAAATAGAAATGAACATGCACACAAATCTCCTTCAATAATCAAGTCAGCTCTATCAAATTCATTTCTCCCGCGTTTACCCCGTTCCATAAATAAATATCGAAATCGTCGATGAAAAAATCTCACGACTAGATAAAAGAGGAACAGTCTAACGGAATAATTTGAAAAACCATTTCCTCTACAAAGGTACGACGCATCAAACCACATTCATTCAATTTTAACAATTTATACGATCTCTTCTTCTATACCATCTCTCTCGGTTTTCTTACTTTTAATGTTCACGATTTAAAAAAGGAAAAATAACGTAGTCGATTATTCTTTTTATATTTAAAGATCTAATAGTATAAGATCTTCTCATCGTGTATTGTCACGTTTACACTTTATTATCGCAGACAGCAATTTTTCAGTGTTGTCCCATTTAAGTTGTGTATTACGAACAGTTCCACGTAACGTAGGATTAAAAGCGTTAAAAATTATAAAACATCCAAGTGCGAAGGTTATTCTAACATATTACAAGCATCATATCATTTCATCTTATTAGACAATTAACTTCTCATAATGTTTGTTACTCTTCCCTATACTATACTATATAAAAAATGCTCATTTCGTCAAATACGTGATCTCATCAAAAACGTTTGAGCAGTAGGTACTATACGCGCAAAAGCTACAAATCGAAAGTGTCAACGAAATATCCACATATATACACCATGACGTCGTCCAAGTTAGCCCCGAAGGTTGGTTCCACGGAAGAAAAATCGCAGCTTGAACAGAACGTATGCCGATTTCGCCGCTCGATTTAACGAAGACTACTTATCCGCCGGTAAAGTCCATCGGGTCGGGTCGTCTAATAAATTTGTCAATGGTTAGGTGGCAACGCGGAGGCGGCGACAACGTATCGGCGTAAAGTATGCAAATAACGAGCCGTGTAAAATCGATGACGAACCGAGAGAGAGGGCCGGTGTAAGAGAGTGGCTCAAATGGACTGCCTCTACGTGTCCTGCGAGTTCACTGGGCAGAAAGAAGAAACACAGAATTCTTTTTGATCCCGTCGCGATTTCACCGTGTCGTTACGTGAAACCTAATCTGAAACGAGGCAACGCATCATTCGCTACGCTACGTCCTGCGTACTACAGGTTGGTAATCTTGAATACCGCGGGATTGTAAATCCAGCCACGCTTGCTTGCAACGATGACGCGCGACGCCTTTCCATTTGAATTTTGTGAGATTAGTCACAGAAAGTCGAACTCAAATGGTATCCGAAGAATAGCATATTGCTCGATGTGATACGGCAATCACTTTATCTACGTAATTGGAATTGTATTTTTAAAATTGCTAGAAAGGATGAAAGTATCATAGGGTGAAGTGAAATGCCTACTAATATTGCTTGTTCTAGTTTTATGCAACACTATACATTTTAAACTTCACAAACATGATGACCAGTAAAACCAGTTCATGAAAATTCTGAATGTCGTAATCGTATTTGTAAATTTCGATAGAAGTGGCATCAAAATCTATTTAGAATTCTTCGTATTCGAATTTTTATAAACCACACGTGATCTCTTACTATTAATAGCGTAGGGGGTACAATAATCAATCAGTCATCATCTTGGAAGGGAAGAATTTAATTACAAAATTCCATTCTGATATTTGCTTTCTCGAAAAACAACATTCCATTAACGGTAACCGTGTCTTCCAATAATCCAAATATCCCGGCATTGAGATCTTCGATGATATTTAAGCGATCGTAAAACATTTCGAACGACATTGCACGAAGACACGCACTCACGCGCGACCGACAATACACGACAGTGACTTTTAATCCCAAGGACTGCACACCCTCTGTTCTCTCCATATACTCGATCCCCCACGAAGATCTTTCTCACGGGCTGTTTCCCTTGTCGAGAAGGCGTTTCGACCAGTGCGGACATCAAACGCGACCAATGCACGCACCGATGCGTGGTGATCTTGTTCTCTTTTAATCGCAGCAATTAAAAAATAATCACCCGTAACGCGCCGGCAGCAATTAGGCGCTCGTATCGCATACGTCGTAATTTCTGTTCCTTCCACCTCCGGTTTTCGCTTTCTCGCTCTCTTTCTCAGACTCAGACTACTCACAGCCCTTACTCGCTGTGTTTCTTCCCTTCCTTTCTATCCTACTCTGTTTCTCATCCCCTCAAACGCACCCCTTCTCGTACTCTGTCCCCTTTTTTCCCTCGCGATCGTCTACACGGAAACGCGAGTCCCCTCTCACCCCCTTCGTGTCCCACTCTCCCGACTTTTCTTCTTTCACTCGCTAACTGTTCTTTGGCAAACTACCTTTTACAGTTTGCCCGTGACGACGACGACGACGACGACGTCGACGGCGATGGTGGTGGTGAGACACAGGCACAGCACACGCGTATCCATAAATGCCGGTGTTCCGTCGTCTCGGTCGCGTTTCAACCCTCCTTTGTTCCCTTCTTCCACGGAGTCGCGAGCAAACTAATTACAAAAATGTTAGGCGTACACACTACACGCCGAGGGAATAACCCTTGTGAAATAAATAGCTTCTGGCGTTAAGTGTGTTTTAGACGAGAACGAGCGCAGCCGGCCGTACAACCGGCTAAAGCTTTTGCGCTCTCTCGCGAGAATCCTTTTTATTTAGTGTCGCGTTTGTCCATTCTTTCGCTTTGTGCCGGTTCTAACTCTTACCAAAGACGATATATCGCCAAAATTGCGCGTCCTTCCGCCACCTATCCGCCAACGTGCAGCATCAGATGGTGCTTTTGAGACGGAGCTCGTGCCGTAGCCGTAATGTATTTAAAGAAGGGTACGGATCGATATAATGGGTTGAAACGGGACTCACGGTTGCATAATAGAGGCTCTCTTCGAATGAATGTGATCGTGGCGTGTGGTGGATGAAAGTTCCTCTTTTTGCGCTTCTCCGGGTCTTCCGTTTACCCGGCTGAAAGAGGGGTATAAATGTTAACGTTCGGTGAAAGGAAGTGGCGCAGAGTTGAATCACAGAAGTTTGCAGGATTCGTGGCTTTGGTCGGGTTGTGCTGGTGTTGTTGCGTTATACTCGCTAATATCCAATATTCTCTATTCAATATCAAATATCTGCTCGGATCGAAATTTAAATAACAAAAATTCTATGATTCAAGGAATGAAATAAAGTAATAATTATGACGATGAAACAAGATCATTTACAATTCTGAAATTTCTTTTTTCATTCTAATTGTAAATTATAATTTCTTTTATATATAGATATCAGTTTACATGTATGTAAATTTATAGGAACATGGGCAATTTCGCAGAATTTTACCAATATTTTTGAATCGATCGAAATACAAACTTTTAAACATTTTAACAGAAGAAATAATACTCTATTTTCTATTGATACACTTATTTTACTTTAATAATGTACTATCTATACTGTGGTAACGATAGATTATCCAAATATTTAACGCGATCCTAATAATCCTAATTTAACTAAATTTTCATTATTTCGATATTCCTCAAATTCTTTCTCTCCAAAAGACTCCAAAATAATTGACATAGCATGGGCGCGTCATTGCCAAAAATTCGGGGAAGAACCGCGAGCAATAACTGCGAAGTAATCAGCAAAACAGGAGGGCCGTAGGGAGCAGGATAATTTAGATAAAACCTTGGTTGCCGGCTGAAACAACGTAATATAGCATATTTGATGACGTCTCAGAGGACCGGTGGACATTATTACAAAACTGCACGGGATGCGTAGAGATTTATGTCCGCAATCGGTGTCAAACGAGCGCAACGGATAAACGAGAATGGGCTCTAGCTTCGTTTTATCGTGCTACAGCTTAAGTTACCGCGTACCATGTGCGTAATGCAACCCCAGTGGTCGCGTGTTCTTGTCATCATACATTTTGGGGAATCGAGTATTTCGTAATAGGACTGCTATCTTCGAGTTATGAAACGCAACTTAACGTTTGTTTCCATCCAATGGACAAAACTATGTCTGTCGTATATGCATTGTTAAATCGGGAATTTAACGAACTGATTAAATCGAATCACAGTGTGCTTGGTTTTGGGCCAATTTTATCGTCACATGAATCGCGAATCGAACGATTCTTTATTTTCAATCTACTGGAATCCTGTGTTAAATTGGCTGTTCTTGGTCGCGGCTTGTGGTTAATACGATATTGAAATTATCTTTAACACAAATGAACTACTGGGAAACAAAATTGATTAAACTACATGATTAACCAATTTATCAAATTTCATTTTCCAGATATATTATTAGCGTTCAACCTCTAAAAATAACGATGAAATGAGATGACTTCTCCCTCCAAGTTTATCTGCTGTAAAATATAGCATAGATAATAGTGAATTTCAAAGTATATTTTTAAAACTAGTATTTGTAACATGGACTACTTCTCTCGTCACTATGCATTCCTAAGTCGAAGAATGCAGAAATGTACCTAACTTTCGAAACTTAAAAGGGCACGAAACTTAATTCTCCGCTCGTAACGAGAAAACGTAGCATCCGCATTTAGAGAATAAAAAGACGAAATATGCAGACGTCCCTTAAATTACCAATAAATCACACCGCCAATCACACCGCAAAACCAGATAACGTAAACAGAAATTGCAAAATATCCAAACCGAAAACGAGGCATCGGTGAGCAATTAACCCCGGGTGAAGATGCGTCAAAGTTCGCGACAGCCCCGGACCCGAACGCGCGAGCGCGTCAACCCTCAAGACGTAACGCGCCGTCAAAAAGATCATTCCGAGCGTCGAAAGCTCATTACAAGGCCGTAAATAACCGGGCGATAGCCTGTTCAAGCTCGAGCCGAACGCACGTGGGCCAAGCAGAAACCGTAGAAACGGGACGACAGTGACATAGTGGGATCGAGATCGGTCGTGAATTGAAATTTTCGTCCGTCGGCGGTTAATACGTTCAGATGAATGGAATCCGTAACTCATTCGAATCTGGTGACGTGAGTTACGAGTCGGGCTTACGACGTCGGTATCGGTCCAGTGACTTTTTCACGCGTCGAATTCATCGGTGGCGATCTCTAAGATGGCGTGACGGGCCGCCATATTCGAGCCACTTTGGAAGATGCTCGAAGAAGCGACGCGCGTGTCTAGGCCCTCGTTACACGGCTAATTAACGCGACAAATTGCCCGGCGAGAAATAAATGCGTACACGGTTAATCACTCGGCTGGCCGTGGTAGTAGGTAGCCGCCCTTTTCGAGGGAAGACGGTGCATCGTCGCGACGAAAGGCCGTCGACTTCTCCTCCTCTTTCTCCGGCCTCCACGTGGATCGAAATAGGCCCCGTACGCGCAGGAAGCCACGGTTATTACCGTTTTTACGACGGAGAAAGCTAATTTTCCGCCACTCGGCTGGCCCCATTTAAATCAGCAACGGGAAGTCGTTAAAACAAAACCAAAGCGGGCGCTGTGCATTCTGGTGTTCTCCTTTGTGGCAGTGATAAAATTTGTGTCGATGACGAGTGACTGAGGAGTGTGGATGGTGAGAAAAGGGTTCTGAGAACGCGTGGGCTGACTGGAATGCATAGGAATTTGGCTGTAAGATAGAACATAGATAAGAATGTGCAGTGCATATGTGAAATCACATTCGCATCCGAAATGCATCCTCTTAATTATTTAAAATGTAATTATGTTTAAAACGTAAAATAATATAAAATGTTTCGGCGACCATTAACGACGTACTTGGTGGTTTTCCAATTCCGTAGGTTTTCATAAAAGGTAGTTACGTAGCTCTTTGCTCTTTGCTTCTTTCCTGCTATAATTTAATAATTTAATTCGATGGAAAAATATAAATGGGATACGTCATTAGTTAGGAAGTATAGAGAATGTATTCGCATTATGAACAGCTTCTGAAAGTAGCTCATTCGTTATGAAAGTTAGAATAGCATGTTGAATACTGCACTGGGGTCTCAGTCTGCAAAGGGTTAAGAGTGTAGTATAATTGAAAAGCCAAAGTTATTATCCGAGAGTCGTGAGAGAATTGTCAGAGACTTCATCAAAGTGAAGAAAGATTTTAAAAAGTCTAGATACAAGCAAGCGTCGTTTAATTATTAATGTGCTCTCTTTATTCCTACTGAATTCTCATTGTGTTAATCTTTTATACCTGTTCCATTATAGAGAACCAGAGCGGTTTCGGAATGTTTTCACTAGAAAGTAGAAAATGATTAAAAGAAATAAGAAATTAATAAACCCTTTCTTTCATATTCGATCCAATTGTATTTTCTCACCTTTAAAAATACCTCGAATATGAAATAGATATGAAAAATTATTATACGTGTTTCCCACTTGAATTTCATATTAAACTTCATAAAATATTACCAATCCTCTTTATTTGCTAAAATAGGAACAATGTACAAATAATATGAAATATGAAATAATAATATGAAATACGAAATATGAAAATCCGAGGATCGTAGCATGCTTAAGTTCGCTATTAATTCAAGCAGGTATTAATCAAAAGCTAGTATTAAAATTTTGCTAGGAAACTGGAGGAAAAAATGTTGGAAGAAATAAAAAATTTATAAAATACAAGTACCTAATAATTCCCATAATAAGCTTAATCTCAATTTAATCGATGATCTAGCAGAAACGGTACGCGTCATAGCCTAACTGCGTCATCATAGCTTTTAATCACCGTTTGAACAGCCATGAGCTAATCCTAATCGTAGATAGCGTTCGCGTTCCCGAAGGAGCTGCACGCTCCGGTGATTATTTCGTTGCATAGACGTTATACGAACGATAAGCGATGCGGTTGGAGATGGTTGGGGCCAAACGAATCCCATTAACCCCGCGCACCAGTGACCCAATGCGAGTCGCGCGCGCGTTACGTTCTCGCGTTCGACGTGCTCGTTATGTGGGCCAAGTGGTTCGAGTGGAAATTGCTCGATACTCGAAGCGGGGACAAATTGTTCACGGAAGATCGAAGCATCGAGTTCGCTGTCTTCTCATTTTCGGTACACGTTTAAGAAGTTTAATTTGCTGATGAGAGATCGGTAGATTAAAATGTGGAAGCAGGTTAGAATGCCGTTTAGGTCCACGGATTTTACTAACATTTTCGGTGAAGTTCGAAGCGATTAGTTGGGATTTTCGGAGGACTTTTTCATTTTCATAGGAGTTTTGCGATTTCTAATTAGTTTTATATAATTAGCGCGGTTACAAGTTTTTAAAGGTAAATTAGCGAACGTCGCCTGTTTCATTTCATGGAATAAAATAATTTTGCTGGAAACATCTCGGTTAAGATAGCAAGAAAAAAAGGGGGGATTAAATATGTTAAAGCCCTTAATCATGTTTGAAATATATGATTATGGCAATTTACTGGAAAAGACGGCAAATTGTGAAAAAGTGAAACATATAATACCGCTAATGATAATCATTAATTGTACAATTAATTCGATTCTTTAAAGAAGTTTATTGAAAAGGTTATGAAGAAGGAAATTCAACTTTATACAGATATATTAAAATATTATGTAATATTATAAAAGAGTATTAGATCCTGTTAAAGATGATTAAAAATCCTATCAAGTAAGAGGGGTGGGAGTTTGATCGCATCGAAAATCAAAGCAATTTCAAAGATACGTTAAAAGTATGTCTTACTTTATGAGGATCATATTCCACTGCCTTTGGAAGTAACTCGTCATCAAGAAAATTGAATCTCTGAAAAAGAAAGACTAAAAGTTCCTGCTTTTCAAAACCAAATGAAAACCGATGAATTCGTAAGAAAGTAGGTAACAGAACTTCCAACAGAAAGCTTACATACTTTCAATTCCGTTTGTACGCGTCGATAATTTTATTAATATAATATTACGACATTTCACTTGTACTATACATACGTTACTTTAATTATTTTAATTTGCCTCATGTACCGATATGTCAAAGAAACGATAAATTGCACAGGTCCGCAAATCTTGTAAAAAGTTCCACACAGATTGGTCATATTTATCCACATAAACTGATCTTATTTGCCCACATAAATTTCACACCGATGCTCGAATTTCGATGGCTAATCACGTTTACAGACGTATGAAAACAGCAGTTGACTACCGTCTGTCGCGGATCCGCGTCGGCAGCTGCACCATCGCAAAACTTTGTCCCAACCTTATTACGACTGCTCTTAACGAATTTAACCGTCAGCCAGTAACTTGACGTTTGAGTTTCGCCGTCGTACGACGACGAACACGTGGATGTAAAATGGCGCGACGTCGACGACGACAACTGATGTCGACGTTACCGGTCTCGGAATAAACTTTCGTATTATACGTACTTCTAAGATGATCTTCCACTCTGTGGCAATGTAGGAACATAAAAATTCTTTGAGACTTAGACTAATAATGAGATATATTATCGTTTATAAATATTCGAACACTTTAGCTGATTCTTAGCAACAAAATCCGAATGTCAGTAAAATAAGTGGTTCGCGAAAGTATTCAAACATTTGCAAACCTCTTTTATTGCGTGTGCTATACCAAACACTTTAATATTTCATTAATACCATAATGAGACTTGGCCATCAGTATTACTATGTGCTTGGCATGGCTAACTCGTGCTGTGTACTAATTTTGTACTAAATATGTGTATGTTTGTGATAAATATTTTGTTACTTTTTCAATTATAAAAATTTTCAAGTTTGTCTCGAAGACATGAACTGGGATGTTCGCGAAATATCCGGACAAAGCGTAAATGACCTAATCCATCTTACTAATAACACGATCGAAGCCAGAAAAATCACAAATATGTCATCGTATAACTTGTATATTATTTTCAGACTGATTGAAAATGTTATGTATCAACATAATCAAGGCAGGTTGTTTTATCTCATGATAAAACAACACATAGTCGAATTTGTTACGGTCCAGATACTTTTGGAAGTAATTTTACGGTATCAATTTTACAGTAAAACAATGTCGAGTTCTCCTATCATTTCCTTTGGTGAGGAGCATCTTCGTTGTCGAAACGTTTGACTGTAATTCGATTCGCTCCGACGCGACAGTTACGAGTGTTCGGACATTTATTTCCGCGAGGACAACCGTTTCCTCCGCGACGATCACCGTTTCCGGCGCGATCGACGTTACGAAAACTCCTTCGCCCCAAAGTTTAACGTCGCTTCGTAGTTCTCGAAGCGAGATGGCTCTCTTAAAGGAAACTGTTCTGTTTACTTCGATGATGAAAAAGTATATAAACCGAAGTTTTGTAGTACCTTTCTCGCTGGGTTGTTTTAAGCTCGTATAGGAGAGGATTTCGATGGATTAGGGCAGTTTTAGTTTTCAAAGTCGGTGATCGTTAAATAGTCCCGAATGTTTTAAGTCTTCGAACTCTTGGCAATCTATGATGTATTTTTAGTACCCAGAATGAAATTGTATATATTCTCTTCTGGTAGATTTGATTAAATCTGCAATCAATTATACTTTTAATTATCTTTTTAATTATACAGGTATTTTATTCGCGGGTGAATTTTCCAAGACAAGAAAAGAGTAACTATTTTTCTTGTTTCTGTGAAAAATATATAACCGTTAGGAATCCAAATGAACTGATCAAAAGAATTTCATGCATTTCGTCAGTACCTGTTCGCAAAAACCGATAATTATTTCCTATATTTTTATAAAAGATGATGGACACATACATACACAGATGAAGAATGTGATAAGAATGATTTACGTCCTTTTGTACAAAATTCAATCGAACCAATTATTTTCACACGAGGCAACGCTCCATAATTGATTGCCTCCCTCAAAAAGATATATGAATCAATATAAAACAAATAACATTAGAACCACTTTTCTCAAAAAAAACCGGCCAATCCAAACAAAGACTGCAATCAATCCACTGAACATTCCCAATAAACCATCCTTTTCCATCCATTAATAAACGACCGGAACAAAACCGACACAAACTGTAAACCGAGGAAGGAATGGTTTCGCGCGATCATTGAACACACGTTTCTTGTCTCGTAATCCGGTATTTCATCGTGGTGCGCGTACAAAGGAGCAATCACCGCGAGAAGCACGGCTCGAATTCAATTGTACGAGTTGACCAACGGATCCGCGGCTCGATGCAACAAAAGACTGGACAACGAGATACAAAAGCCCGAGCCGTGTATCCTCGTGTAGATTAGCATCGACGACCGTGCGGCGATAAATCTCCGTTTCGGGAACACGTTGGATCAAAACCGAAAGCAATTACGTCGCCTCGTATCCGACGTTCAAACCGATGCCGTGCAGGTGCCGCGAGGAACCGGCCCTTTTAATGTTCAGCTCTTAAGTAATAAAGTTAATCGCGGCTGTATTGTGCACCAGCCAGTTCCAACGGTGCTCGGGAGAAGAAGAGAAGAGGAGAATGCGGGAAATTTCGCGTGAATGGACTTGGAATGATTCTTCGATATTTTTTGAAACCTACACATGCTCGCGAAAGTATTTGAACATCTACCATGGAAACGTGTGTGTTCGAGTTTCGTATAAAATAAAATTACTTCCAGTAAGCAGTTCGTTTCTAGAATTAATATTGTTTATTTCAATTTTACCATGGAAGATTTTTATGTATATATTATGTGTGTTATATAAAATAGCTATTGACAATTTATGGACAGTTCATTGTAACGATATATGGTATTTAAGGCTTGCAAAATTTCTTTCCCTTTTTTTGTTTTGTCATATATTTTGTCTATAAAAAAATGTTTTCCCGTAATACACAGTCACTTTGCTACTTGACACCGAGCCATATTTCTGATAACAACACCTGAGCATGGGAAACGTATGATATACTAGAAACATCATTTCGTGCCAAGCAGTTAATATTACAAAGACCTGAATCATAGATGATTCTGAATTATCGATTGCTATGCAACATCAGACATTTGACTTTATATGCGAATAAATAAAAGAAAACTCTTATTCGCTGTAAGGCGTTCTAGGTCAGAATGAATATGTTAGTTTACCGAGTGCTTCCTTGAGAATCTACGTCTCCGACTCTGTCCGATTTTGCGTAACATTTAGGTTAACCTGTTCTGCAGGTTCCTTTTGCAATCCTTAATAATTGGCATCCTGAAGTTTTTCAACGTTCACTCGCTGTTTGCACCTTAGCAGCGATACGTTCTTTCTCTCCCTCCTTTCACCGAAAGTGAGTTAATCGTAAAATCAAATGAATTCATTTGAAATCGAAGATCTTGTTAGAATAACAACCTAGAAAATGGTTCATTTTCAGAATCAATACTGCTTGTTTCAACTTTCTCAAGTAGCAGCAACATTTCTTTCTATCTGAGATACTTTATGCAAGAACTGATACATCTACCATGCTATTTTCATGCTTGAATAAATTTCGACGATATTACTTTTCACATAATTAATCGCGCAGAACTTACACAAAAGGACGCTTATGCCGAGTACGATAGATCGTATACCAATTTTATTCTCGTACAGTGCTATAAAATATTTCATCTTATCTATGAAATATTAGCAAAAAGGCGCAACAAATGAAAAAGACAAAATCACATGTGTCCACTGTCCACTCCTAAATGCGTCCACTACGATATATATGTACGATATACGATGCAACCGGTGCGTCGTTCATTTCCACCAAATAAAATCTACACTAAACCCTGATAGATAACTTTCCGCCGAAAGTTCCACCGTTTAAACAAAATACCAGCTAGCAGAGGTGGATAACAGGCTCGCCGGCCCATCGCAATTAATAATTGGCGAAATGTGTTGGCCGTCCGCGGGACAAGAGGGATTCACGGAGCGCGCTTAAGGCCGATCGTTAATTGCGCTGCTCGAACGAGGGAGGAAGACCGTTGGAAAGTGTAATGATATAGTATAAATGGAGTTCGAAGCGGTGCACCGGCAATAAATTAAGGCGGAGCAGAGGTGTGTTCTGTGGCGGTGCGATTACGGCTGAGAAACGCTGCCACGCTCGCCTTTGAACAAATAACTATACCCGTCGGCGATCCTCGCCTGTTTGGATTTCATACTTTCTACGCTTTCGAGGGGATCGCCTGGAATCCGCGCGCCTTCGACTCTGTGTTTTCGCGCTGTTAGAAGATCGTGACGCACCGATACCACCGTACCGAAGGGAATCGCCATTCTTCACGCTTTCACTTTTACATCACAGTCGTACATCTCTCCGTTGGACAGCAATGGCTAGCCGTTGACGGATCCTCGATAGGTGTTAGGGAATGCCTGCATCGTGTCAACCACCGATTGTTTAGTGGAGGTTATTCAGCGGAACGCGATAAAGAGTGTAATTTGATGGACCGATATCGGCTTGATCTTGGATGAGAGAGGGCGATGAAAAGCTTTGATAGTGTACTTAATCCTAGCATGGTGTAGCAGATATTATAGTGTCACAGATATTACGCGACAATCACAATTATTAAACGTTTATGTTATTTGTTACGCGTTCAACATAATTATTATATTTTTATCGCGTAATGGATTTTATATTATTATTTTGCATAACGATATATATGTCGGATTGGTGTTATGATTAGGATTAGGGGTGTTCAATGAATCTTCATTGGAATTAGCCATCGATGCGGTATAACAAAGGTACAGTTTATTAACACAAGTAGAGGTATTACAACGTCGATAGTTAATCACAGTGTTTAGATACTCGCGGCACTAATAACAGTGGTCTCAGGTTCGATAACGAATCCGCGGTCAACGGGATGCCGAACTTTACCCTTCTTTAGCGTCTAAGTTATACTCAATGTTAATGCAAGGAGCAATCACTACGTATAAGAATGACAGTTCAATCGTTGATGAGATCATACAAGAGAGTGTCTCTCCGTCACGGTGACGCTGTCAAGGAAAACTATAATAGGTGTGTCTAAGGGCACGAGATCATCGGATTCGCAGAGAAAAGTCTTCCTTCGAAGGGTGAGGGAAATTGACGTTACTGTTAATTGGTCAATTTCCATGTTGGTGGTTAGAGAAGGATGCTAGCCGCCCTTGGGGGAAAGTTGCTAGCGGGAAGCGTCGTTCGTGGAAGGATAGATTTCTTTTATCTTCCCGTAGTTGGAACAAAGACTATTGTCTATTTGTCCATTTGAAGGACTTTATATAACTGAAACTTAAGATTTGTAACGGGTCCTCGGCCAGCTAAACATATCTGTGAAGATGCGTTGACATCTGGCAATCATCTTACCCGAAGGACAAAGTCTGCGTGTGACGAGCCACGGGACAGAAATCGTTGAAATGTTTACTGTTGTGCACCGTCCCAACTATTTCTTTTAAGGAGAGCTATAGAGTTACTTCATGCCTTTGTTAGACAAAGCGTTCATCCCTTGACCGCGGCTACGTTCGGCGACTAGTTGTCGCCTCGAGCTCAAGCTCACTATCACAAATCTCGAACAAATACAATTGAATTGAGTGATGACAATTTGTTTAATTACGGCTATGATAGAATCTAGATTATAATGTTAAGGGATTTTTCCAAGGTTCCACAGGGACGGCTTCGGTGTCCTTTGCATTTTTTACTTACTGAAGGTATTCAATACAGTTTGAAGATATCTAAATGTTGTTTTTAAACTTTCCTATTTGATTTTGATAATCGAAATAAGAATTCGCAGGTCGAATTTCAGAGACGATTTTTATTCGCTAAATGCAACAAATTTTTACGAAAGAATAAATCATCTTTATATTCATAATAGGATAATTTCAACAACTTATCAAATTTTAAATACTGGCTCTGACACTATCGCGAATAAAATAAAATTTCCTTTTTTATCAAGTCAGATAATAGCACTGTCTAGACGACGTCGAAAGTGGGTTTATGGAACATTAATTTATCCATCACATTTGCCTATATATATAAATTCACAATTGTTCTATTTCCATACTATCAATGTATGGTTTCATAAATGCGCAAACAGAGTCAGTCTAATACGTAGAATACATAAAGAGTATCAAAATAATTCACACAGATAATAAAGATGGGTAAAATCACGTAACGAATTTAATCTCGTTATATAAATCATGAAAAATACATCGTCAACCCCTTCACGAAAGTATTAAACGTATCCCGATGCCAGAAATATAAAAATCCTCTTTGTTGTAGAAAATTTGTGTCGAATCGCGGCAACTCTGTTGCCTCGAAGGGAGAACAATTATCAAAGCAATTAGCGTCATTCGCAGTTTCGTAATACTTGGAGGCAAAGTACTTTGAAAGTACGATAATACATTCCCGTATTCGGGGCGAAAATCCCGGGCAAAGCTTTGGATCCAATCGAACCGTTCGAAATGACAATAAAACCGAGCCATTGGAATCAGCTGTCGATGTTCAGAGAACCGCGAGCGAATCTTCGGTTAATCGCCTGCCGCTCGTTTACCCGGCTAATTGTTTGCCCACATTTTTCCCTTGAACCACGAGATTTCTCTCGCAGACTCGTCCTCGACCCGATTTCCACCCCCTGGACGACGCTTCCCTTTAAATTCGATCCCGCGGATATTGAGTATTGGCAGCACGGATTCGCTATTATTTTGCTCGATGCACAACTGCGAAACCAATAAACGAGTTCCATCCACTGCACATATATACGTAGCATACATATATACTCTATAATGTATACATATAACGGAGGTTAGGTAGGAAAAGAGATGATCATGCGTCACTAAATCAGCCCACAATGCGCCGAATAAATGGGATAGAAACACGTTCGAAGGTAAGATTCATGCGGCGAATCATTTTCTCCGACGTGTATACATGGTCGGTTGGCGGCGTGTTTATCGGAAAAACGGCGCTCCGCATCGTTGTTGTTCGACGGCATAATGCACGCGTTTCGAACGAATTTCATGCATATTTCTGGGAATAACGTGGCATCGAATAAACGTCGACCTGTCCTCTCGTGGCTCAGCCGTAAATCGGCCGAAATCTCCAGCGTTCCACCGGTTTGCGTTCCTATGTTTCACCTCACGGGCCTAGTTATTCTTTGAACTTTTTTGCGGTAACTTTCTCTATATTGCAGAGGTTTTGGCTATTGATCGATTCTTGCACTTTGCGTGGTGTAAGTTTACTATTTTTCGCATTAACGAGACAATAAGTTTCAGGATAGTGTTTCGGAAAGACTGCTCTCTGATTGCTGTAATTTTTCTCACGCTACTGAAATTTATCGGTATATATGATCCTATTAAATACATTACTTGTTTCTAAACTTGAATATGTCATAATCCTTGTTATGTAGAAAGAGTTAAGATTTATATATCTCTGCTTCAAAACGATACATACGAGCTGCTCACAGGAACATTTTCTTAAAATACCTTCGATCCCCGTCGTCTAATAATTTCAAGCCAAATGAAAAAAAAAACTTCAGGCTTCCCATTGGAAGAATCCTGTTTTCTTCGACGATAGACTCTCGAATCCGTGGAATCGATGCCGGTATTAACATCCGAGACAAGTTTTTCGCTGCTCCCTCGGCATTGCGTCACGTTTCTCCGGCCTCGTGATTAAACGTCTTCGACGGTGGAGCGAACCATCGACGTTGCGATGGAAACCAGGCCTGAAACGCTTGACGTCTCATCATCAGACGCAGCAATAAGAGGTATTTCTGTCATCCCCGTAGCGAAAGATCGTCCCGCTCACAAGAGATGGTAATTTTCCGGAGGAAATGATATCCCGGACGGTGTTCCCGATAAGGCGAACCGCCGTTTCCTCGTTTCATGCTGGCGGAGGAACACGCAGGAACGCGCGGTGATGTACTTACAAAGAGAGAGACGAGTCCCTACTAACGACCAATTCAACTAGGCTCTAATACGATGCCTAGGCTATGCTCTAAACTTCACGAATCGTTCGAAGATCACTGATTTCGTATCAAGAAATTGAATCAGAAGAAGAGAAATGGGGGATGATAAAGGACGATTTATCGAAACGTGTTTAATATGAGCAGATGCCTCTGATAAAAAAATATTTCGGACTAAATTTCGAAGAATGACGACGACGTGGATTACTTTTGACGGTGTAAAGTATGTCACAATGTTTCTAATATAAATTTGTTTCTAATATAAATTTAAACATTTTGAATTTTTTTATATGTAACTCGACTATTAATAGCGATTATTACTTATAAAAAGGTGAAATTATATATTTTTTGTATTTGATGTACTTTCCTATTGGGATTTTATTACGTATAAATAGAACGAATAATGGTACGAATAGCGTGAAACAATAGTCTTCATTTACATAGCGATAATGATTTATACAGCGTTAATTAATTCGCTTGTTCTCCTGATAGTATTAGGTACGGGTACAAATGCAGAATTATTAACTGCAAGTTACTCTCGTCAGAAGTTAATTATAGAATTTCTGGCAAGTCTTACTTCACTTGTAATCTCAACGAGTTCGACGCGTCTAGCAGAAAAGAGGCTACAAAGAAATGTTCATAACTATTAGATATTTAACTCGGAAACGGAAATGTTAAGTCTATCCTCTACATCATTCCTCATAAAAAAAGTCGTTAACTATTCCCAGCCGATTTCAAACAACCAAAAGAAACTAAGAATACTAAACTCCAACCCATACCGTCTGAGAAAAAGTCAGACAGCAAATGCCCATTTGCGAAGGAGGGGGGGGGGGGAGTGCTCTCCGAAAAGGATACAACTCTGCCCCACTTCGCCACTTAAACGCATCAAATTCACAATTCCATAGCACTTTGGTACTTCGACGAAATCCCTCGCCACTCTTGCAGAACTCGAAAACACCGTGGCACCTTTTAAGTCGCTGCATTAAACACAGGCTGCTCCTTTCATCCGCGCATTAAATACAGGGCATTCCTTTCATCCCCGATATTTGCTTACTCCTACCACGAACGGAATCCATAAAGGCGATCTCCTAATTGTTTCGACCAGCGCCCAACCCTCTTTCTCTGTGCGCCCTTTCCATCCAACTTCTTACTCTTCTTTCGGCCCTATCCTCGCCATTATTTTCAACCCTGGCTTTTCTGCTGCGAAGGGAAACAATAACGACGGGGAACCAGTGCCGATAGACCCGTGGAACGGAAGTGAATCCGAGCCAGTGTATCTCCGCACGACGTCCACGCGAAAAAAAGACCGAGGGAGACCCGGAGGAACACTGTCATAACTTAATCCAGGCTTACGACCAAATTCCACCGCTCCTCTCTTTACTTTACTAAACCTTTCTTGTCTCCTTTTTCTCATCGATCGAACCGGAAGGCTGGTTTCAAAACGTCTGACAGGATATATAGCTCGGTTCCGCCTGTTTCGAGGATTAATCAATTTTTCGGTGGCCTCGGCGAGCTACGGATGATGGAACACGTGGACGAGTCGGTTAATTAATCGACGCCGGCCCGATCAAAGAGACTCTGAATAGAGTCTTCAAGGTATCGACGAAGGGGAAAAAAAGAATTCGATAACGGTGGCTTGTTCGGTCATGCTGTAATTATGGTAATGCGTGTTGAATTGATGATGACTTCTTTATAGCCGTTTTTTCCATTTTCTTTATTATGGCTGTTGAGTGGAGGATTTAGTTCATGAAATAAAGGATATGTATCGTGGAATGTTTGTAGAGAATTGGATTGGGACGTTATTTCTTCCTGAATGTGGGACTATATCTTTGTTTCTTTTTCGATTTCTTTGTAAAGACGATCATCTCTCAGCATAAATCTCAGAAAAATATTTAAGTCAAAGAAATTTCGACAATTTCCCGAAGACAAGAGTCGGTCGAAGCAACTGCTTCGCGCAAATGAAAACCAACCAACTCGATCCCACTCCTACGAGTTTCCTCAAACGTTAAGACATTTTTCTTTCGATCCCATATTCGTAATCGTCATCTCGAGTGTTACCAAAGTACAAAATATTCCTCTTACAAATCAGTTCCCCAAAGTTTACTATCCAAATTGTTTTCCTGTCAGTCGCAAGTCTAAAAAATTCGACAAATTTCTAACAAAGTATTAAAACACCAAACGTGCTATTCAAGCTGGCCCCTGTCAGTCAAAAGTGGCGAAGAAAAAGATTGAAAACAAGAGGAGGAGGAAAAAAAGAGAAAGAAAGCGATGATGATGGGTGCTGCTCAGAAAGCTTTCTGGCGAGGCGTCGCTTGTTTTGACAGACGCCAAAGATATATACGCACGTATTTTGTTTGCTCGTCTTTTGGACGACCCACTTCCCTTTCATCCTGCAATATTTAAACACTTATAAAAACTTCTTATGGTAACCAAACATTTTGAAATTTCATTAGTACTGCAAGAAGAAATGGCTATTATAAGTTATACTGATAAAATTTGAAACCAATCTGATACATAAAAACACATATATTACTACTATTATTTGCCTATTACAAAATACGACAGCGTAAATATTCAAACTATGTAACGCTGCTACAATAACATTTGTCCATTATATATATACATTTTTAGATTGATTTTAGATTTTGCCAATAACGCTACAATAATCATCGTCACCGTGCTGATAAAATTTCACAAAATTCCATATAGCACACACAATATATCCATAAAATTGTTCCATGATACGTGGATTCTGCATACTTGTGCATTTTTATATTTTAATCGACATAATTAAAGAAATTTGAAAACCAAATAGAAATTTATTTCACCATCTAAATTTGAATATTTTATATATTTTTGCATGTCATATACATATGCATTATGTGTATTTTGCACTTTAGAATTTCCCAGAAATACACGACAGCCCGTAGTCTAATGACAAGTATTCCCATATTTTTGCGAGGCTCTATACGTCGTCCTCCTTCTTTCGTCTCCTATCATCCCGCTCAATCCTCTAACATCTCGTCGTCGCGCGTGCCCTTATTTTCCTTCGCGTCGCTGCCCACATAAATCTTATTCGCGCTCAACACCCGCGCATCATCGCCTACCGGATCCTCCGCCAAAAAATAAGCAACCGCGACACCTCGCCCTGTTAAAATATCACGACAGTACGACCCTATCCCTTCTTTCTTTCTATCGCGATCGTTCAACGATGAAATCTCGAAGTACCGGATCCACTCTTCCTTTCGAGACGTTTTAAGATATCAGTGTGTTCTTCACGTTGGATTAATAACAAAGATTGTCTGGCACGTTAGCAGCTTCTTAACGCTAGTGATATTTCGTCTGGCGGGATTCGCGAAGAGGAGGTTCATTGAAGTTTCGTATTGGCAATTGATGGTTAGCGTAGTTGATGGGCGCACGTTCTTTATTTCGGAGGTTGGGCTGTAAAATTTGTCCAACGATTGTGAACACTTGGGAGAGTTAATCAAACAAGATCGTTATGCTTGTTGTTTCGATGTTTTTTGCGTTGTTTCAGCTATTTGTAAATTTAATCGATTGGTTTCTGTTTTTATGAATTTTGAGGTTTCGCCAGTGTATACGATTAGTTTGTAACTTTTTAGAAACGAAACGTTTTACGCTGGTTGACTTATCAATATTGTAGAAATGTCATAAAATTTGTGTATCGGAGTATGCGATTAATGCTTAAACTTCCAAAAATAGAACGATATATATTGATGTAGTCGATCAATATATTCTGTGGTTATGTGAAAGATTCTGCGGTCATTTATATTACACATATTTATTTATTCCTTCTTCACAGATAGGAAAAATTTGTCAATTTAAAACGACACTTCATGCGAAACATTTTTATTACAATCGATGAACCTCTGCACTTTACACGACTTATCGCAAAAACAACACGTAGAATTTTGTAATTTTATTAAATGACACATATATGAGTTATAAAATAAACTATATAATTTTTCAGTTTCCAACGTATCCAAATCCGATACCAATAAAAAGAATGAACAGAAACATTAGAAAAATTCTAATCCCTAACGATCATCGACGTACTCCAAATCCGACTACAATAAAAATTCACACCAGCCTTTTAAGACTTCGAAAGCCTCTAAACCTATCAATAAATAAAGCAACTACCCGTATTAGTACCGACAGAAAGAACAAGCCATATATTAACCAATAGAAAAAAAACTAAAAAAATAAAAGAGGAAACGTTCTTGTCGCTTGACAAAAGAAAATTGGAGTTGGATATAAAGGCTGCCGCGTAACCGAGGCTTGTTTCAGGGGTCAAGAGTTCCATTCGATTGATCTCGAAATTCCATCCCGTGTCAACCTGGTGAAATTCACACGCTGACCCCCAGGTGTTTGTGACGCGATTCGCGCGAATAATAATAGCACCTGGAACCTTTAGAGCGTGGACTCTCGCGCGGTTCTCCGCGGGTGGTCTGTATTGTCCGAAAAATGTGGAGCACTGACGGTGAAACCGAAAACCTGTCCAATATAAATGTTAATGGTGTCAGACGCGAACGAAAAAAGAGAAAGAAGAAAAAGATAAATTTAAACGATCTAGAAGACGACGGAACGAAGATGTACGGCTCGATGGCGAAACCGCAGGGAAAACGCATGGAAATGTCCGTCCGAACGATTCCACCGCTTTATATGTTTCTCGACCCTTTTCCTGCTTTCTACCCACCCTCCTACAAGGGTGTAGATGTGTCTGTCGTCTACCTTCGATACGACACTTTCCAACGTTTATGCGATAGCTAACAGACTGCGGTAGAGGTGTCTAAGGAATTGAATACTCTGGGGTTTTCGGATATGGAAGTTGCTGATGTGGCGTGGTATTGTAATGTTCTTTCGTTACAGAAATACAGAGAAGGACGGTTCATGGCCGTAGAAATAGGATCGCGTGGAATCTCACTTTTGTAATTGCGACACTACGTCGTAAATAGCAAATTGTCCTTGAACATTCAATTAGGATCATGCGTGTGTACAAAAATTTGATTATCTTAATTATGACACTATACTAGATGATAGTTTTACGTTACCCAAGCTATTATTCAATAAAAAGATGCTTCACAAGTGATTCGTTAAAAGCGTAAATGTAAAAGAACAATATGTAAGGAATAGAAATATACTTGATTGCACAAAACAAATAATTTCAAATGATGCATGTGTCTTGGAAGTGGAAATGTCTAAAAAATTTCCAGATTATCACTGTCTCTCTTAAGTCGTACTACGTGTATCAATGCATTTTTTTACTCTCTATGCAAAAATATGTGCCTGGAGAAACTCGTGCCTGGAAATAGTTTATCCAGAAGATACTTTAACTCGCTTCGTCAGCCACAAAATCCCTATCTAAATCAATTCCAAACCAATCCCAAACCAATCTCGATTTCCAATCTCGCATCTTCCCATCCATAATAAAGACGTTCCTCAAAATACTCTTTACCCCAAATCTGCTGCTACAAGGGGCAGCGCAACACGGTTCTCGCGTACAGCTGCGTGTTCCCGTGGCGGGCCATGTAGCGCCGCGTCGCAATAAATTTCGGTGACCGAGAGCGACCGCAACATTTTCGCCGCGCGCTTACGTGTTTGTCCTGCGGAAAAAAGAATTCTCTGCTTCCCCATCGCTCATCTCTCTTCCCTCATCCTTCGCTCGAAATCTCTATGTTGTTCCTCCTCCTTCCCTCACCTCGACACTTACGATCTTTTGAAAGTCGCTTCCACCCCCGCACACACCTTTTTCGTTTGCATGCACCGGGTGATTCATGCGCTTCGAGGCGGACGCGCAGTCTCGCCCCCTGGGGTGGAGGACACGATCCAAAAGTCCAGGGGCGTTCCGCGGTGAAAACCGCGATGTTCTACATCATCCAACCGGCCCGTACCCGGCCCTCTTTCCCGTTATTTACGTTCCTGCCGAGATTCCGGATACTCCTTGAGGAATGCCCCGCACGCGTACTCACACCGGTGCCGCTACGTCGAAAACTTACGATCAAAGGGGACACACGGATTTATCTGTGGCAGGGAACGATGTCGTTTTGCGACGGGCTGCCTGATCTACGGGCCAGTTAACTGAGCGTTGTTCGCGTCGTTCTCCCGGCGTCATTTCGTATGAATTTCCAGCACAAACATGGGTACTAGCATCCTCCTGGCTGTTTTTTAAGCGTCTCATTGGACCTGATAAGTTCGATGGATTCTTGGGTTGTTGTGGTAATGTAGATGGGACATGAAGTTCCGGAGGTAGACCGTGCCTTTGTTTTTTTACATGATTAGTTTTCTTTTTTTTTAGAGAGATATCCTTGGTACGATGTAAAGTTTGTTAGAATGCTAAGGTACATCGATGCCGTTGCAAGGACGGAATAATTACATTTCATTAGAAAGAAAATAATCTGACATTTTATCCTACAGATAAGTTGTTCTACAGGTGTGTCCTCAGGTGTTTGCGCAGTAGCAATAATTTTGTGTTAGTAATTTTATTAGTAGATAGAATAATGCAACGTCGATAATATTCGTTCCAAGTTATTCTTCGTAAAGGAAATGGTTCCTGCTGGCAGTATTGTTAGAAAAGAATATATATAACCAAAGGTTTTCCAAGATCTATTTTACTCATCAAGTTCAAACCAAATAAAACTACTATCTTTATCCAAACTCCATCGAACCTTATCTCACTCTTACAACGAATTCTAGAAAGTACCGTTAAAACGCACGCGACCAAAGAATTTCCGAATCAATAAGACTTCTAAAATAGCCATTACTACACTAGTATTCGACAAATATCGCAAGCAAACACATCCGAACCTCCCAAGCGATTTAAATTCCACCTCCCGAACCCAAATCAAATAAAACTACCATTCTTCTCCGAACTTCGCCGAACATTTCGCCAGACAACTGGCTTCTCTCCATTACCGTCGCGATTCTCGTCATTTCGAACATATCTGTCGGCGGAGATTACGAGGTTGCCCTTAATGGACCAGTAAAGAACGGGCCATGATCGGCGTAACGGGCAAGTTTCGGCTGAGTTTACGTGAAATCGTCGATAAATCAGAATTAGGGCTCAGGGCTGCCGGGGCACGGTCGATTTAGTCAAAGGACGTCGAACCGTGAGCATAAGGGCGCCGCTGTCAGCGGACAAATCTCCGTTTAGAGGGGCCATTGTCAGAGGATTACGCGCCCATGCAGAGATCCCGAGGCTACGATCTCTCTCTCTCTCTCTCTCTCTCTCTCTCTCTCTCTCTCTCTCTCTCTCTCTTTCTCTCACTCTCGCGCGCGCGCAGAGAACCCGTTTGAGCATCGTCAGATTTCGGGTTTTCAATTGCACCGGAGAACCTGTTGAAGGGTGCCACGACGGTTACAGCGGCACATTTTACGAGATTATCGGCCGAGACTAATCCGGCCGAACGTTAACGACAGCCAAAGTATGCCCTTGGAAAATGTTTCTGCCCGATTGCCCCCAACCGCGTTCAATTCCGATCGATCGAACAGGCTCTCATGAATGGATTTCAACGATCCAGCCGATACACGTTCTGATCGAGAAACCGTTGTGTACCCTTTCTTCGGGTTGGATAATATTGAATTGTGGCGTCGATGATGAGGAGCCGGGATGATAATATGATACGATAATAGAAGCGATGAATTGATTGTTTTAATGGGGTTAAATTCGTTGTTGATAAGAATCGTTTCGGAAGCAGCGTGTCGATTTTTTAGTGTCTGACGAATAGCGAGATTTATCAATAATTTGAAGATGAGTCTTGTAATAAGGAATCGTAATTTGTAAAAATGATGGTTTCATCGTGATAACAGAGAAATGTTTTAGAGAATCGTTCTGAGAATAGCGTAAGTGTTTGGCATGTGTAGTATGAATTTTTCAGTATCTTGTGTATAATAATAGCGTAGGCGTTTCATATTGTATCAGTCCTGAATAATCAAATTTAAATTTCGATTTTCGATATTAACTGCAAATTAAAACGTATTCTATCAGCCTTAAGTACCTTAAAAGTATTAAAGAAACCAATGTAATTAACTTATCTTTCGGAAACTGAAAAACGAAGTTCAATACCGACCAATATCCGAACCTAATTAACCTATATCATATATCATTCCACTTTTTGCGACACAAACATCGAGTGATTAATTGCATTACACAAAAGTTTTTCCCCACACATTGAAATCTATCTTTCCTATTTATCTACAAAGGAACCCCGACCCTCGATATCAGAATATCAGGGAAAAATCATGAATTATACATTGTCCAGTTCCTTTTTTATCCCGACTACAACATATTCATATTTCACAAAGCATATCAGAGGGAATCTCCTATTTTTTTATATTCTCATTCACCGCATACACAACTCATCCTCGAGAAAACTCGTCCCCCGGATATAAACGTATCCACATTTTCACAATTCCTGCGACATCGTCCACTCTTCCTGTCACAAATCTCACGTCCGCCTATAAACAACGTCACACGTCGTCAGAAAACGCCTGAAAACGCCTGAAAACGCCGCTGACTACCGGTAATTTCACCGACGATCATGCTCGTTTGGTATTGGTCGCGCATCGCGAACGTCCGCGACATCGATAAAATGAGCAGATAAAAAGGGGACCGACCACCGAGACGATCAAGCGGGGATTTTAAAACGTGCCCGTGCATAAAGGGACACGCGTAAACCGGCTGGGCCAGGATATCCGCGAAAAATTCGGAAATGTCGCACGACCGATGCATAGTCACGTGCCACGCGTCCATGATTACCAGGTGTTACGGTGGTCGATTAATCCGACCGCGGAAATGGCCCCCGAACGGTTACAGCCCCCGTGACGAGAGTCCCCGGCTCGGTATACACGCAGCGGGAGTCCATTATGCCGGAACGAAAAAGGAAGGGCAGAGAGAAGGAAAAAAAGATGGACTAAAAACGCGAAGAAACGCACCAACTTCTTCCCTTCCAGAGACTAATTTCTTTGTTTGGCTGGTTGCCTCTTTGAAAGAGGTAGGGTGACAGCGCCATTAATTTTTGCATAAAAAGCGAGGGAGAATGAAATTAGTGAATTTAGATGGATGATTCGTTTGGAATTCAGGAGCGAGGAATGAAGCAGCTTGTGATTAAATGTCTCTGGAATGATGGTAGGACAAGATGGACACGTGGTTAATATCGAATTTCAGAGAGCATCGAAAGTTGAATATACTTTGATCGATTTTTGATAATAGTATGTCGGAAGTTTGATTATTAGAACATTGATTAATGAAACGATCGATTACCCGAACATCGATTAATGGAAAATTCGATGGCGATTCAATGGTGGAACAGGAGTCGAAAGTGAAAGAAAATGTTACATTTTTGCTCACAAGCTTTTCTACTCAATATTTGTAAAATATTGTACGAGCCACTTAATTAAACACCAAAAGAAATATAACAAAAACGCGTGGGAAATACAACTTCCTCGTTACATACTAACGCTAAAATCCTTTCAATTAGCAAAACAGAATCGTTTATCAACGTAGAAGTTCGTCATGGAGGAACGATATTCGGTAGAAATCTGAGGACTTTAAAATCCTGGTAACGTGGAAAAATGTAGCTCGACAAACCCTTCCTCCTCCCTTTTGGCCATCTCTATTCGGGCACGATAATTCTTTGTTTGACCCCCGCGCGCACTCTCACGTCGAGAAAAAACCATTAATTTCAGCATCAGAATGGACCGGACCAGACCTCAGGTAGAAAATCGTGCGGGCCAGACATATCGACACCCTTTCCTGAATTCCAATGGAAACTCCCGCAACCGTCTAATGGAAGTTTCGCCGCTCTCTCGATGAAAGTGCACTCGTAGGTATGCCCCAAACAGACAACAATAAAAGAAAACCAACGCCAATGCCAGGGGATGGAGATGGTGTTGCGAGGATCGAAACGATGCGGGAGCCTTCTTTCTCTTCTGTGTGCGGGGAAAACGCGTCGTGTGCCAGATTTCTCGGCGATCTCCGTGAATCGATCGAAAGAGGCAACCAACAATTTTGAGAAGATACCCGATTGCTCCAAATTTTATGGAGTATATTGGATTTTCATCGATGAAAATTTGTAAGGCGATTTCTCTTCGAATCGAATGATACAACTTCCAGAAAAATCTGTGGACGTTGAAGTTTCCAAAATGTTACGGTATTTGCGCTGCTTTTGGAATATTCGTGGAAGGTTTTGTGCACGATTATACGTTGTTAAAATAAATCGGTTCGAGTTGTGGTACAAACTGTAAACTCTACGACTCTCTGGTTTCAGGATTTAAAAATCTCTAGAAACTCTGATCGAACTCTAAAATGTATAACGTTCAATGATGACTATTAGAAAAAATCCACTGAAATAATATCGAGAACAATTTTACATAAAATCGCGAAAGGTTGAAGGGTTGAAGAATCTTAGAGCTTCGTGATGTCAGTTCTAGAAACTTCATTTTAAGTTTCAGCTCCGAAACTTCGAAGATTCGAGCTATACATCACTACATATACAGTGTATTCTTCGTTATTATTTCGATGGTTTTAGACGATGCATATGCATGAACATTGTAATTATCTTGATTCTCTCTTTGGCTATGCAGTTTCTCCGTAGTGCTCCACTCTCTGCCCGTAACTTCCCCGAACAGAACCAAACTTCCTCTTTGATTCTATCGTACTTTGTATGCCGGTGTATGCACAATATATGTATACCAGTAGTATGCATCTTCTCACGCTTCAAACTTCTGTCGGATTTCTAAAATTCATTCATTCGGAACAGGCTCGCATACATAGAACAGATCTTTGATACCTTTCGTACTTTCTAAACTCTTATCTTTGAAAATTGATGCACGAGAATGTTCACGTATGATGTTTACGAAGTTCATTCGTGTAATACAATTTAAGTATTCAGTCGATGCGAAGGTAATATCGATTTTTGAATATTGGATGGGTCATACATCATAGTTCAGGATAAAATTATTTTATAAAGATTATTCCGATTAAAAAATTTTACAATGTGGATTATTAATAGCAATAGATATAATAAAATAAGAATTATCTTATAATCGTATTCTGTATTTATAAAGCATTGAACGTAGAAATCAGTATCGATTGAGCAATATTAATACTACTACTATGTAGCACACATACACAGAGAGTGTAAACAATATCTGTGTTCAGTCAGTTACAGCAAATGAACTTTAAAAAGGTATAAATATTATATTATATAATATTTAAATGGAAGTAATATAAAGAAAGAACTATTCAAGCCGAACAATAACATCAAAATCAGTTTTTCTCTATGAAGATGGCGTGAAGAAAGTTCCAAAGCAGTGCAAGAATTCTAGCAAACGATAATAGACATCACATAATTGATTTACTTTTATAATATATTCGTAAAATTCTCCTTCAACTGATTGTCTTGTGCAATCATAGATAATTAAATACTTTTAACAAATATTAGATTGAAATTTACGTTTCAGTTGTATGACTATGTGATCTTTCAATCAAGCTTGTCATTAGTACTTCGACTGCCACTCAGCATCATTAATGGCACTTTCGAAGAGAAACCACGTGTGCCTTCTCGTTAGCGCATTCATACCTTTGACGAAATATATTTCAGAATTCCTCATGAAAGCAAGTTTGAAACAACTTTCGAGACAAATCTGATGTAATCTCGGTAAGATGGGATACTTTCAAGTTACTCGCAGCATATGAACAAAGATCATTCAAAACAAAAATCAAAAACAAAGATCAAAAAAGAACATTCCAGAGAATATTTAAAAAACACATGTACAAGAGAGCAGTAAAGAATCGTATTACTTTTCGAACGAGACAAAAATGTCCATCTTTCAAAATCCAACGCATATTCATCTTTTTAAGTAATAATAACGCAAAAAGCACTTTTATGTCGAGAGTATTCACTGATCGTTCAATATTCCACATATAAAGAACCCAATTAACGTATTGTCTGCCGGAATTAATGGAAGTGCGTATTCGAATGACATAAACAGTCATGCGCGTAAAATTTTTAATCTTTTTTAAATCCTACGATAATAACGTAAAATGGATACTAAATGTGCCATAAAACGCTTACACGATTTTAGTTTTTAATAAGATGTATATTATACGCATATTACGATATGTATATCGTGCTGAAATAAGTGACAATAAAATGCAGTACTGTGAATAAAATATAGCAAAACGTTCTTCTGGTAAGAAAGGTATTTTAAACCTCTGAATACTGTAGGGTAGGGATTTAAAGAATTTAATATTTTTGTAGAGAAATTCGCAAAAAATACATTAATGTTCTTTAATACTTGTCAATTCTAAGACGTTTCACAATATGCAAAATATCATGCACGTGCCGTTAACCATGACAAATGTCACAGTTTGTTCAAATTATTATTATTATCACTAAACGCGATAAATACTAAAATATGCCAAAAAGAAAAAAGAAAAAAGAATTACCTAAAAAAGAAAAAAATTCGTGAGAATAGGCCAACAGAATGCTCAATCCTCTCGATTACGAAGCATCTTCATTTTAAGCTACTTTCTCAAGAATACGTACGTCAACTCGACACAACGATACTAATTACGAAACATCCCGATCGGTCCACGAGCGGTATAATCGGACGTAATTGTTGTTTGAGCTAGTGATTAATTGTCGTACGGTGTTGCACACGCTTGGAGGCGCGTTACGCGCGACAGCTCGCAGTGTTATTATAAATAATAATGCTAATCATCGTGCGGACGCTCCGTTTATCATCGACTTAATTATAGATCGGCGGATTAATTACAGCTACAGTCGGAGGGCCGTGACAGGCGAAGATCCAACGATAGCGGCCTTCAGTGCTGGATAGACTTGGAAAACATTTAGACGTGAAACCACGCCGTGAAACGAATTAGAAGGTAAAATCGCGGCACACGGACGTAACATAGACTTTTATCAAATGATCTAGGTGCTTTGTGAGCAATTGGGGCACACAGCATAATAATTACGAGTCAATTTGTGTGGACAGGTTGTATGGTTGCGTTTGATACTAGTTAGATGTTTATCTACTCTGTTTTTCTTTGCCTGATTATCATAATTGTTATGCTTGGGAGTTTCTCATATTGAATAAGTAGTCCCCTGACGGCGATATGAAATTATCTTGCGTTTTACAGCTAAAAGTATTTATTGCGTTGGTTGCGCTCGTTGCATAACTGCAAGTTATTCGTTCATTTTGTGCCCAATCAATTTATAATAGGTTTCTACGTTAACTCACATATTTGGGAAAAAAGGAAAGATTTTGAAACGAAACACGGTAAAAATATATAAATAACATACACGAGGAAATTAGATTATTATGAGATTACATACATTAGCTTTGAAAATTTTAGTTACAAAAAACACGAAGCTAAAACGCTTCGAATTAAAGAGCAGGACGTATCTAATCCTTAGAACAAATATCGTAATAAAATCATATAAAAGCTTCAGGAAAGTTATGTATCTATTACTAATAATTAACAGAAACATATTTTTTCGATAGTTTAAAAGGAACTCGCCCTCGAGAGAATAGAAAATTCCCTCATTTCTTTGCACACGCTTTAAAACCTAAAAGTCATAAACTGGCTTCGAAATCACAGTTAATACCTAAATCCGCAGCGACCAAAAGTTACAAACTCGAAATAAAACGATTATCAACAACTTCAAGTATCGAGTGCAACGATTGAGCCAGGGAACATTCCTTCGCAGGAAATCGAAGATAAGACGACACGGTCGTTCGACGCCATTAGACGTATCCTTTGCAACGGAGGTGCGCGCGTGCACGGAATTGGAATCCCCGGGGAACGAGGGAAGCGTGCCAGGTCCAGGAGACACAGAACTTGAGTCTCGAGACCGTGTACCATGACTAAACGAAGCTTCGCGAGACCCGCTCGAAGGCGGTAAAATATTTGCGGTTAGCCGACCGTTTCCCCGTTTTGCGGCAGCGAAATGTAGCAACTGCCATCCAGCGGGTTAGTATATAGTGGCGAACCTCTGCGTATTATGCATGGCTACGGGAAATAGTTGCACGATGAAAACCACCCAGCGGTTGCCCCGTCCGGTCGTCGACGATTTTAGGTCTTGCTTCTTGCGACGAATCGTCTAAAACGACACTAAACGTGACAGAATTCGTGAGAGGATTCATAAAAACAGGAAGAGACTGAGGTCTACTGGAAAATGAGGAAACTGATTCTTTTCTACCGCCACGACTGTTGGCCAAGAATGTCTGAGCTTGGTCTTGGCATACTGGGAAATACAAGAAAAATATATGATTCAACAAAGGAAACTTTAAAATTAATAATTTCGTACTTAACATCGTCTGCCATATTGGCAACCTATTCTGGGATAGATACATGTTACACTCATTCATTATTCTTGTTGTTAAATATGATTCCATTTTGTAAAATCGTGGTCTTCCGTGAAGTTTCATCCTCCATAACTGTATGCTTGCTGTTCGAACATTGTTGAGGACGTCAAAATTAACGTTATAATGAAAAACATACGATACAATGATTTATTTTTTGTTTAGCTTCATAATACTCTGTTTGATTATCTAACCGGCTTAGATCATATCATTATTAATATAAACAACGTATATTCTAGGATTGATAGGTTGTCTGAATCTTGTCATTCTATTAGAAAGTTGTTACATCGTGTCTCGTTTCAGTTGTATTTGCAATGATTATTTATTCCAAAGCGAACAAAGAAATAAAACGCAAAATGATACAAAACGCGTCATAATATGTACAATGAAACGTAACAAGAATGTGTTGAGATATGATAAACAGTATTAAAAGGAAATGGTATTTGACGAAGTAGAAGAACGTCTGAATTCCATGAAATGAGTTAAAATATGAAAAAAGCTTTGAAAGTGACAGGCGCATCGAAGCATAGCAGAGTGGCTGAAAATGCAATGAAACATAGCGTGAAGCATCGATAAGGGAGAAAAGTGAAAAAAATCCGTCGGAATTTGATGGAACGCGTAATAGTTGAAACGCGACAGATAGCATTAAAACAAAACAGACAGTATCAAAACACGATGGAATCTGTCAAAAATAGCAAAACGAAATAAAATGCCTATGAAACGGGCAAAAATACGAAGAAGTCTTGAAAAATGCGACAAAACATAACAGAATGCGCAAAACACAGCGTGAAGCAAGAAAAAAGGAGGACGGTAGAAAAATCCGGTGGAATTCGACGGAATGCGTCGAAATGTGACGAAATGAGCCGCTGTTCGCAATTGAAAAAGAGAGAGGTTGAAATACGATGCCGTTTAGAGACATGTGGACGGTTTCGCGAGTTCGGCCCGCGCCTACGGTGCGGTGACACGCGCAGTTTCACGCCGCACGAGCAACTATGCGGGCTACCGCGTTTGCACTCGAGGAATCCGAATGGGACAGCGCGCGTGTCCCTCGATTTCACGCGCCGCCAGGCACGGGACATCGCGACGAAAAAATTTAATTACAATTCTCGGCAGGGTTGGTCGGCACCGATGTCGAGAGATATACCAACGAGAAAGAAATCGCGAATTTACTCGGCTCTCCTCTCTTCTCTTCTTTTCGCTCTCGTCACACACTGTTCGAAAGGCTGTCCTTCGTTCCTGGGGGAGGATAATCGAGGCGGCTCGACGCGTCTCTCCTTTGAACCAGCCAAATCGGATTAACTTGGATCATTAGCTTGCTTATCGGCTCTGATGAATTTTATTAAGCCTTCTAGCAAGAAGAATCTCCAAGTACACAGGACCAAGACGCGACAGCAGGGACAAAGTTTCTGGCGAACGCTTCGACGGGAAACGCGGAGGAAGGAAGCTGCGCGGGAGGAAAAATCGAGTTAGGACACAGGAGATATTGATCGTAGCGGAAATGGCCACGTGACGCGTTGGATATTCAGGAGATGCGATTAAATAAATAAATTATAGAATTGTTGGTTTATGAAAGGCCGGTTTAAGGGTTTAGACATGCAATGAAACTCTTGCAGACAGATCCATTCATAGTTACGATTATAGCGAAGTTAAAATATATCTTGAACTAATAGCTTCTTCACATAAATATCTTTTACCTTTCCTTTCCATCAAAACCTTTTTTATAGATAGATGAAGAGTTGTATCGCATAATAAGAAATATATAGTGCTATTAGAAAAATATACATGTCCTCTATTAGAAAAATATCTTGATTCGTTGCACAATAAAAATTATACACTTTCATCGAATAGAAAATAAAATGGAGCATTCATTTGCTCTCAAACAAGAAAGAAAGCACAAACAAAGACCGTTGAAGTTATGAGACCTTCAAGTATGAGATGCATAAAAGAATGTTAGAATTGGAATGCTGAATTTACTAAGAAGTACAAAAAATTTGAGTTACATCGGAACATTCTTATGGCATCCACGTGGCACGTTGGACATTCACGAGGCGACGAAAAACGTGCGGAAGATACGTGGCAGGAAATGTAGGACGATGTCTCTCGCAGACGTTACTTGGAAAAACATGGAGCTTCCTCAAACACTTAGCTCAGCCGTTACGATTGTTTTCCTTGCCGCGTGCTACTGTTTGTACAGCCTAATCGAAAAATCATAAGCACCCCTTCCTCCTTGTAGTGGTTGTTTTATGGAAAAAGGGGTTGGCCTTATCGGGAACGCTTGTGGAAAAACAGATACTCGATCTCTCGATGATGTGTTTGTTGGATGAATTGTTACTGATCTTTGGATTGCCGTGATTAACGCGCGAAACGGATGTGATCTCCCATGGGAGTGGGTTTAAGTTCTTTTGATTAATATTGTTATGATTAAAAATTGTAGCGTAATTTAAGTAGAATAAACAGAAATAAACGGAATCTGTGAAACGTTAAATTATTAAGTAAAATTATCAAATTTCCGATTCTTCAAATTTCCAAATTTTCTAATTTCTGAATTCGCGAACTTCCAAATTCCCAAATTTTTATTTTGTGATTTTTCGAATTCATGAGTTTTTATATTCACGAAACTTCAACAACCTGTATCGCAATAATAAAGATAATTTTAATGTTTGAAAATTTGTATATAATCTGTTTACTCTAAAACGAAATCGAATCTAAAACGAAAATCCCTGTATTTTCAAGGGGGAATTAGGGTGGTTCTAATTAGAATAGTACACGTGTAACATGTGTGTGATATCGATCGAATATTGATTACATGATTTGGCTTGTGTGAATTGAAATTGGATTATCAATATTAGCTTGACGATTGACAGAGATAATTGAAATATCGGATGCTGTACATACTTCACATTTTGTCACGTTGTGAAAGTAGAACAAACGATGATAGTTTCTTGTCTCTGCTTATGATCGATTGGTTGTCTCTTTGCACGACTATTTTCAGAATCATTTTGCCCATGGTAGAAATGGTAACAAGGCTCCGAATAAACAAACTCGATTTCCTCTATAGTTATCGTGCACAAACGTATGTAATCATCGAGTCTGATGATCGACATATTAAACGAAACTGAACGTTTCACTCATTGCCAGAAATATATTTCTCATTCGTATTTCCCCAAAATATTTTTATACTACTATGAAACTTCAATATGTGAATCATAAAGAATGTTCTGACAATTAAATGGGGTCACTCTTTTTCAGTTATAATTATTATTACAGAAAATTTCATCACGAAGATTTTCAATATTTACTTATTTCAATATGACTGAAATATTCCACTAAAGGCTGTGACTATATATGTTAATTATATATATATATATAATATTTGTTAATAAAATAATAAAATATATATAATAATAAAAATTATATATATAGTTATTTCGTAATATCTATTAATAGTTTTGACTTTTGTCTGATCTATGTGGCAATCTTAAATAAATGGGAGGAAACTATTTGAAGTCAGCTATTTCAAGCCGTAGATATTAAAAAGAAAAGATTGCAAGTTATTTAACTATTATAAAAGAGATTCGTGATTAGAAAAATATTGGAAAACACTGACCTAAAAGAACTTACGAGTAGCATCAAATTTATATATTCAAATTAGAAATTTCGAAATTGCCATCTAGTTTTGACACGCAAGATCGATCTAGATATTGATAAACAGTGAAACAATCGTATCTTTCGTTTCATCAGGTTTTCGAAGTCACTGGCGAAGACTCGGCCACATCATTAGAAACGGAAGTACGAGGAGAACATCCGAAGATTCGTTTTGGAAACTTCGATGGTCCCGAGTGTCACTGACAATCGACGTACCTGCATCCGTGTATAACGCAATACTGTTTAGCTGTCCGCAGACCGCAGATTTAGATAGGGTTACAAACAACTAGATCTGACCGTCCCAGTCCCTAATTATCTTGACGGCGGCCAGCTGCGAACGAACAGGTAGAAATTCCTGCGAGGCAAGAAAATGAAGGAGCAACACGAAGGGGGATTCATCAGTGCTTGTGATTTGGAAACAAACGTAGATATGTAACTTGTATTCTTTTTGGTACATATTTTATCACGTTTTTCTTTTTTTAAATATTTTTGTTTTATCTAAATACGATGGGATATTTCATAAAATGATTTGACGCAGCGAGGATCAAAAGTGAATATATGCAAATATGTAATAATATAAAACTCATACACGTATGTTGCATAAATTGAAAATTGATTGGAATAATATAAGGAAGATGTAGGAATAAAAAACATAGGTAAGTCAAGATTATACGACTCACAATTTTGTCTCTCATTGCATTCCAAAGAATGTTATGAAAGATATTTAGTATAAAGAGGCGAGATATAAAGAGATTGAAATGTTATCGATCCCAGGTATCGATTTGATTTATAAAATTGAGAGTTACGCATGACTTATCACCATTGTATCAATTAATACTAGGAAAAATGGTTACAAAGAAAAACGTAAAATAAAAGGTTGAAGAAAATTATGAAATAACGTAAAAATCTCAGAATCGTTCGAATAGAATATATAAAAAGAATGATAAAGTACTTCTATAGAATTGTTGATTAATATATAGATACTGTGACAAGATAAAAATATAACCAGTATTGAAAATGAGAGAAATTCTTCAGTGACTTTGTAAACCATTCAATGTATTCAATGGTTCGACGTGCTGTTATAAATGAGATAATCTTTAATATTCTATGATGGTTGATTTACTATCTGAAATTATTTACCCGAGTGATTCATATCTGTTTGACCGGAATAAAATATATTTCTCGTACTGGGTCAAATTTAACAAGAGAGGGAAAAAACGAGAATAATTCTATCGCTTTTATAGATTCGTTCGTTTTGTAGTCCAATGGAATAGCTGTCGATCGCGACACGAGTATAATATTGGATTTTGTCATTTTCGCGAGTGCGATATAGGTACTATCTACCAATTTGCTTTCATATAACCATCGATTTGTACTTAACACAAGTATTTTCTTTTTTGTGCTCCCCCAAAAAAATAAACAGAACAATTCCATTTTTTATAAATTTTGCAATTTCATTACGGCGATACATTATCAACGTTCATGTTTTAAAGAATAATAAAACTTACTCACATCAATTTATACTTTGTAAGAAAACGTACAAATAGTCGGATTTTAAGATAAATTTTTAAAAATAACATGCACCATCATTAACAGTAATATGCAACCTCATGACTTATTTGCATTTTATGAGATTGATCATTGTAACAGTTGAATACTTGATATTACAATATGAAAAGCACACGAGAGAAATATTGATATCATCTGATCGCTAACAACGGCGAAAGAAGAGAAAACTTCGCGTCGACCAAAAATTACAAATGCAATCCAAGTGAAGTTTTGGCGTTTCATTCCAAAGCTAGAAGCACCGAGCTTTCATTTCGGCATCAGTAGTAACGTATTTCGAGGATTTAATTATTCACGATGTCCTCTGGTCTGTCGGCGGCATATTAATAGTATGCTAATCAATTGTCATTAATGGATCTCCGTTACATCGAGTTCGTCGCGACGCAAACCTGCGAAAGAAAGCGATAAGACGGGAAGCTATTTGTTTGGTAGACCATTTTGTTGCTTCTTGTAGTCATTTACTCTCCTCTCTAATCGAACGCTAGCATGCACTGAGAAGTAAAGGGGCTCGCGAGGATATTCAAGCACTTGCTGGCACCTTTTATGAATATATTTATATGCGATACACGAAACATTCTAAACTTAGCACTATAATGAAACCCGATTATCACGATTACATTACTAAAGTTTTCAACAAATGTAGAAACGTACGAAGAAGCAACAGGACATTTAGCGAAAGCATATGTATATTTCACAGAAATCATAAAAGTATTTAAACAGTCAATTATCCATTATATAAATAAACTTCGATGTTCAAGGAGATTATCCATTAACATACTGAATATATATTTGTGGTAAACTTCTATATACATTTTCTGGTTGATTCTACATTTTACTAATATAATCATAATAATTTTGTCTCGTTAGAATGCTAATCAAGTTTCAAGCAGTTTCATATAAGACGCATAATATATTCAGAAAAGCTTTCTATGGTAAGTCTGCAAATACTTTCACGAGTCACTGTACACGGGTCTAATTCATAACCATCAATTACTCAACTTCGTCGCGAGGACGTGTGGTCGATAGCTACGTACTCGTAGTGGAGAACTCTTAAGCGTTATTGACGTGTCATCGAGCAAGATGCAGCAACGTTTCCGCGTTTAATAATTTTACAACATTGTTCGGTGGCAGCGTTTTGCCTATCTACGTCGCAAATTACGAACACTCTAGCGAACACGTCGTTCATCGCGATCCTGCATCGATAAAATAGCGACGCAGTCCTTCGAGGATACAGGATACTCTTGACGTTTTATTCCTGCGCTCTGGCCGCGTTGTAACGCGTTTTATTGCACCCGTTGCGTTTTTATTGCGCCACTTCGACCACCGTCACTCCGAGGAAATGCAAAACTATTAAACCGACGTTCCTACCGTGTGGCCACATCGCATTGCGAGGAAATATGCACGCTGCTTAACGACCAACCGTTCAATTCTCATCCTCTCTTCTTTCCTCGTTTTTTAGTTGTCTGCCGATGCATCGACATTCGACTAAAAGCAATTTCATTTAAATTACCGGCTTCTTGTGCGATAACTTTGTCGAGCGAAAACGAACAGAAGAGCATGAAGCGAGCACTGTGAACCGTTTTGGTATATCGTATAATAGTGAGTTATTTGGAAAGTTTTTGACAATGGATATATTAGCTTATAATGTAAATTTCTCCTCTTTCTATATTTTATTACACGATATTTATAAAATATGTTTGAAATATTATTTAGTTTCCGACATGTTTGGGATTTCATGAAAAATAGCAGGCGTCACCTATTGTAATACGTTTGTACCGAGCTGAATAAAATGAAATGAATTTTTAATTTTCAGACATGAAGTTGATAAGATCATGTTGATTTGACATTGATCCGAGATTGATAAGAGAAACTGACGTAACAATAGGAGGAGATAATGAGACGAATATACATATGTTACAACCTGACACAACGGTTCATGAAATTATTTCAGTGCTTACAGAAGATTTTATAAATATTATACGTGTTATACAATAGATCTTGAAATTTTATTGATATTTTAATAATACATTGAAAAAAATTTGGCTGATCAAAAATTTTTATCGAATATTAAAATGCAAAATTTAGTTAAACGCTATTCCTGTTTTAAGAAGGAAATTGGAACTGATTATTTAAAATGGTGTCGTTCGTTATTAAAATTGCATTGCGCGTTGATGTGAACTAGATATTACATATGTAGTAGATCTAATTTCATCTTACCTACCAAATATAGCACAATACAATAGAAGCTGTGTTATTACCAGACTATCGATTACGGGAACAATCAATTACCAGGACATCAATTGAGAGAAGATTTGAAGATAACCGATCGTTAGAAAGATCGAGAAACAAGAATAGAAATTGTGAAAAATTGTTATATTTTTATTCGAAAGTGTCTGTCTTCGTTTGATATTAATATTTATAGAACAGCCAACAATAAACATTCTTTGATACGAGAAAAGAATAGTTCTGTTATTCGAATAACGTATGTTATGCATCATTCATCCTTTTCTTTTCATAACATTTCCTCAATGATGAAAAACTGAATACCTGTACGATTTGCAGACCTGAAGTAAGCAGGTTTCGAAGCGGTGATTTATTTAAGAAAGCGAAGCTGCTCGATATATGACGTCGAAAGTCATCGAAAGAAACCAACCATTATTCCATAAACCATTAATTCTACAAAAATACACTGTCTTTAAATTTCTCTTCCATTTCGCAACGAAATTTTCAAACAATTCAATATTTCCTTCCATTTAAAAAAGAAAAGCAATTCGACCTGTCGTCGAATGCAAGATGAACAATAATCGCGATGGCTACGTAGAGCTTTATTATCAAGAGCCACCGATATACGCATGTGCCTTCGTCGTTCTTTTCCAATCGACTAATGCAACCCCCATACAAAGAGCTTTCACGAGTAATTTTCAGGTTAAGTGAGTCGGAACAGCCCCATTTTTCTGAATACCTCGTGATCAACCTGCTACTCGGTCCGGTTATCGGTTAGACCGTTGTCAATATGTTCGCCTGCTTTTTAATTTATATCGCGGATGGCTGCGTGGATTAAGAGTTCGATAGAAGTGTCGATTTTTGAAGATTACAGTTAAAAGAGTTGCTCGCAAGATGGGCAATTTATCCGAGATAATCGATCCGTCTCGTTGAATATTAAGAGGAAGATAAATTACGAATAAGTTTTTATTTTTTTATAATGTACCACGTTTTAAATCTACGTACGTGTAACATTTTTGAAATTTTCATCTCAACTTGCAGAAAACTGCGCTATTCGTAGTTACAGACTGCGACTTTTTATACAACGTTGTTACTATGGTCATGACTAAAAAAAAAAGAAAAGAAAAAGATGGAAATTGAATAGCTATTTCTTTCACCTACCAAACATTACCCGGATACTTTGTATACATTCTCGTGCCGCATACGCTTTTGCATTTTTAAATTCTCTATGAAAGCAGAGGTTTTCGCAGTGAACTTTCAGCGTAATTTAAAGTAAATAAAGAAAAAAGAAACAAAGCTAATCAAAGCACTCACAGTTTTTCGGCGAGAAGAAGGCTGGCCAGGTCCCCAGGAATCTGCGTGAGTCCCTGTTGAGAGCAGTCGACCTCTTGACCGGTACACGTGCACAACCACGGGCATCTACCACTGTTCATCTCCTCCATCGTACCCGACAAACTTCCGAGACCGAAGTTACCGAGGGCGGTACCATGAGAGGCGCCACCACCCAGCACGGACAATATCAGCAGAAGTCCCCAGGCGCAGACCACGGAACCGCAGCTGACGCCGAGCAAACGCAGCGACCAAGCCGGCGTCATGGCACGTGCCATCGCCAAGACCTTCCGATTAATGTCCTTCACAGCACGATTAGGTCCCTCGAGGATTTTGGCGATGCTCCCGGCTCGGCTTTTCGGCCGAATATTGTTCGGATCGTACAGACTGAAGCAGGCTGCCTCGTTGCCCGCCAGCCGACCGACGTTGATGCCCGGATAAACGTAATTGGGCGCCGGCTCCAAGAACGACGAGATTTCCAATCCTTCGGCTGGTGGACAACCGAGTATCCGTACCGGCTCGAGAATAGGATCCTGTTCCAATCGTATAACAGAGCACTCGAACTCGTTTGACGTCAAATCCCGTGTATTCTGACTCTGATGTCGTTCCGTGGTTTTTCCTCGCGATCGATCCCTCCTTCGACCATGAACCCGACACGATCGATTCGAATTCCTTCGCGCGCCGTCCACGTGATGTCTGCCCGAAACGCCAGTCGCCCGCTGCCTATGCGCCTGACACACTCCCCGTCTCTCGTACGGTTCACCAACGACCACGCTATCGGCCGACGACGACGTGTTTCTCGGTCGCTTCGAACGGACCCCCGATCCGTTGTCGGCTATCAACTGCAGATCCAACGCTGCCTCCTGATGACGCCACTGATGGACCAACACAGGCGTCTCCGTCAACGTCACGCCACCGCCGCGATCCTCGATCCTCAACGCCTCGCAGGCTTTCGATTGCCCAACAACGATACTGTTCGATTGCTCGTCCACCGTGAGGCTCGTTCTTTGACCAGCATCCACGTCCCTCTGACCTGGACCACACGCGGTACCAAGGTCCTCCGTCGATATTTCGACGATTTTTTCGCGGTCTGCCTCTATAGAGTCGATCCGCGATCCACCACCGGGTACTGACGATGGCTGCTCGTGAGCTAGACCATCCAGCAGGCCCTTTTGGGGGCCGTGTTCGTGGCCCCCTTCTCGTTCTACGCGCCCCTCCGACAAGCTGTTGGACACCACTAACGGCACCACCCGTTCCTGCGCATCCTGGGGCACCGCTCTCACTGACTTTATCTTGACGCTGGTCTGTGCCCTAGTTTCTACCGTACCCGACGCGGGTACGTGGTCCTTGCCGCGGGAAGCGCGTCCAGCGACAATACGGCCAAAGTCATTTACCAATTTCCTATATGCCGCGTTTCACTCTCCGTCCAATGTCCCTCTAGTCGACTACTTTTAATCGCTGATCATTAATCTAACTCTCACGTTGTGCACAGATATCGCGCTGTGGCTGTACGCGTGTTACTTACGCGTGTATACTCGGGCTACGAAACGCGTGTCGCTTTACACTCTCCCGTGCTCGACGAAGCTCTACGGCTAACGCTTGTCGGTTTCTTCTTTCCTCTACTCGAGCTTCTGTTCACTCTGGCTTTCTCGATCGCCGGTTGCTCGTTACGCGGGCATTATACTCGGCGATTGGTGAGTCGATTTGCCAGTCGTTTCTTCTACACGCTCGATGCGACAGTGATGCATCACCTGTAACAAGGAAACACCTTTCTTGAGTATACATATATATATTACGTACCAGCTGTGCTCGAGAAATTTTTCATCGAACGAGCTACGCGACCGAGTTTTAATAACTCTAGCTCGGTATGCACGCGGATGTCTCCCAGCGGATATTTAAAGGCGGAAGTTGCTCGAGAGAGGCAGGTACAAGCTCGACCGCGATAGAGCCGCAATTCAGTCGGTCGGATAGGTGTTTTCCGTACACGCATGATATATATTCCCCCATCGGCGGAAGTTGCATACATTCTCCGGTGGCGGAAGGAAGGCCGCGTTAGTCCCCCTTCGCGCGACTAGATATCGCGATTCAACGTGGCAGACAATATTTTCTTTTTTCATCCCCTCCGCGGTAGCGTGCTCGCGTGCCTGTGTGCACGCGTCACCGAAAAATACATCTTCCATCTTGTAAGCAGATGCGTCTCGTTTTCTAGCAAGACGAAGGAGAAAAGAAGGAAGCGGAGAGAGAACCGAATGGCGCAGCCAGTTACAAAGAGAGGAACTCGCCGTTGCAATATCGGAAGTACGAGAAAAATATGCTTTCGAAGCACAATCAAGGACTCGAACGCATTCCATGCACAGCCGTTCCGAGTTGCGAGGCATATTGGAATTTCTCTCCAACGTTCTTCCTCCTTCGTCTCCGCTGAAACACCATCACCAGCCGCTTTCTTTCATTTCCCCCGCGCCCGCGCTCGTCTGCCATGCAAACGTGTCTTGAACGCACGTGATGTCCCTCATATACATGTTGCTCGCGCTCCTAAGTGCCCCCGGATACGTTTTCACGATTTATCACTACCTGGGAACACCTGGAAATAGAATTTCTGTCGCGGCCACTGCGCGAAATAATACGCGGTCCCGGCTGTTCCCTGGCTTAAGTTGCGCGTCTGGCAGTTTCTATTAGGGGTGGAAATTGCAGGCTGACTTCCGGGGAAAAATCCCGGCCTTTACAAGATTTCTACCTCTGTTCTGTTATTTTTTGAATCTTTTTTATGCGGATCACTGGTCATTTTATCGAAGAAGATAAGATAGGCTCCAATTATTTCAAAATTGGAAGTTGAAAATAGCGAAATCGAAGCTCATAGCTTTTAGAAAATCTGTGTGATTAGTATTCTGAAATTGTGTAGTTTTTCATCGATGATGTTACGATTTTTTTGACACCGAACGAAAAGATAATTTACGAAAGTTGACATTATTGAAATATGGAAATAAAAATGTTCCCATTCCGATTATTCTATTAGAGTAGATAACGTAATATAATATGCGATTAACGAAACTGATTCATTAAATAATTCTCTACTTTGGCTAGAAAATAACAGCTACGGCACTGAATTATATACATTAAAGCAGCCGCACATGTTGACTGCGTAACTTCAATATTTGTCAAACATACTTGTTAGCAGAGGATAAAGAACTCTGAAGGGTGCTCGTTATTTCAAGCGGCAGAGAATTCGATAATACTCGTCAAACAACTGCAGAAGGATAAAATAAAGACTTGACGTCTAATTTAAAATTCGTCGCAACTTAAACCCATATGAGTGAAGCAATGACTCTGTCTTCTTGCTGCCAAGCTTATATTGACCGACTTTCCGATCGACATGATTTTGGATCAGGCTCAAGTGCAGTCCAGTTCAACGTAGTATATAGTTTATAGTACGTGTATAAAATGTGAAAAGTAGCGAGATACAAGCTACTAGTACGAACAAATCCTGTTACATAACGATAATTTGATAATAAGAGACATTCAATTTTACAAGTAAATTTTACAACTTCTCTTGATGTAAAATTGCAAAATTATAAAGGAGAAATTTATAGCCTGTAATTTGTAATTTGTCAATTGGCAAATATCAACGATTATATAATAAATTATTCTGCAAGAGAACTCAAATGCGTAATTCCTTCTTAATCGAAAACCGTCAACAACACAGCAAAAGAATAAAAGAATTCGTTCCATAGCAAAACTCTAGTTTTGAATTAGTTTAAATCGATTCACAATCAACATTCTCCAAAATTACTATCCGATCTATTCCTCGATCGTATCAAGAAGCGCGACAAAACTCGCAGGAATGCGAAAGAAGCCAATACGGTGACGTAGATGGCTCGCGTCTCGCATTGAAATTCGTGGAAAATCTAATATTCCCTCCGGAGTGAGCCAGGGGACAGGGATCGATAATTCGATTAGCAGTAGTCGACACTGAGAATAGTTAGGTGGGACGCGTCTTCTCTGTAGATACTCAAGCCACGCTCGAGTATACGGTTAAAGTAGCCAGCCCTCGATACAGAGGATCGGTTAGAGGGGGTGTGTACACCACGCACGTATAATATTCTCGAGCACTCTCCTGCAGATAATATCTCCAGAGCCCTGGCAGCCTCTGATGTTCGAAGTTAAGACGCCAAGGGGTGGCAAACCGTTTCGATGTGACACATCGACCAGACGAGAGATCGTCCAGAGGAATCCTTCTTCCTCGCCCTCTTTTCAACCCCATCCCCTACCTCCAGCGTTCGTTTCACGGGTGCTCGGCATTAATTAATAACGTTAGCTCGCATTAATTGAGGCAAAGTAGCGAGCGTCGGTGTTCGAAACTTTTTCTTTTCGCCCCGTGACGCGTCAACCCTTTCCGATATATCGCCACGTATAATGCGTGAACAAGACGACGAGAGAGGGAGGAAAATCGATTCTCTCCTCCGATCGAGCACCGTGTTGTTTGCCGCGACATTCACGGTGCGTGTAGATTCGACGTAATTGGGGAAATTATACTTTATGATAAATCGTGCTGCCGGCAAACGAAGTGCGCGAACGTACTGTGCCTGATGAATGTGTTCGAGTACTTGCTATAGAAAACTTGTATTATTATCATTACGTATTTATGAGTTCATTATGCGTGTTATGTAAAACATTTTATACGAAGTAAGTTTCTCGAAATTGAATATTTAATCGTACTTATATAACGGAATTGAGAAACGAATATCAAGCAGAGTTGATTAGTTTGACTTTTAAAAAGACATAAATAACTTGTAATCTTTATGTACATTTTCAAATTCGTTTAGAAATTTACGAATGCAATCCCGATAGTTAAGTCTAGTCGGGATGCTAATGAAATTTCAAAATGAAATTTCCTATAACACGCATAATATATCCGTAAAATGTTTCTATAGATATTCGAATACTTTCGTGAGCCGCTGTAGGTTGTTCCAGGGTGAAAGGGATGAACACTGGAGCCTTGAAGTCCCTTGTCGTCGTCGACTCGCGTGTCGACGGAATAATTGTCAGCACAAATATTTGACCTCTCGACGCTCGACTGATTGACACTTCAACGCCGTTCTCGTCGATAAACACATGATTTCGTTCACGATTTTCGTCTACCCTGTTCCCCCCTTTCGCTTCTGTTTCTTTATTTTTCTAACGTCGCCTGTTTGAAGAGTGCGTTAATGCTTTTAAAATTCCTGGCCAAACAATAGTCCCGCCGATGCACCCCTTCCATCCTGTACGAAAAAGGACAGAAGGGACAATATTGACAGAGATACGACGCGACCCCCTGCAACGTTGGAAAGCCTCGTGCACCTTGAAGTAAAACGAAAACCGACAGACATATGCTGCGTTCGGTTTTAATCAAATTAACCGTGCAAATATACGGTGCAAGTTTCTTAAATAATAGAGCGAATGAAAAAGTTCGTTCAACTTTTTTGCAGATAAAATTTTTGCATTCTAAGATCAACATTTTCGCGGACGATAAACTTCCATTCCGATATATCAGATCTATTTGCGATATTTTCGTAGGATAAAAATTGTTTAAAATATCTGATTACCCACGCAACGGTTAATATTTAAAAGTGCATAAATTCTTATTTTGAAAATGTAAATTGATATAAAGGTACTGAAAGAACGGAAAGCTGAAGATTCGTGATATCTTTACGAAAATACAAAAAATTCACATATCTGCTTCTTCGCGTTTCAATTGCCGCGCGACTTTTTATTCGTGGCGCTTTGTTCCGTCGTTTTATGAACATTCCAGTTCACTTCTTCTGAGCATACCTGAAAAGTGGAACGTATTAATTGAAAGCCGAGGAACGTAAATGTATACCCGTAAATGTATCATTTAATCACCGTGAAACATTGAAATTGGAAAGGCAAGAACAATCGTTACGAAGATTCACGAACAACAACTTGATGGCCAACACAAGGGTTAAATGAACTCATTGGAAAACGAGAGAATGGAGAAACTAATATCGAGAACTGAGCGATTCTATCGACTATTTCGAACAGAACAGACCGACGTATCGACTGAATTATATTTTCCCTGGCCGGCATGGTACGTATTCGTCGTATAGACGGGTTCTATGGGGCTCGCGTACCGGTATACGACGTATAGACAGAGCTGGAATCCCTTTGAGCCGAACAGAAGGGAAAATCAGACGGTTCTGGGATAGCCAATACGGCGACGAGGCTGGAATATTGCGTCCTTATTGTAATATATTTGTAAGCCACTTCGCGAGACAATTTCATTCGATGCGGGCACGAATGTAGACAGGTGGATATACACGAAGGTATTCCTTCGAGGTATATCATTATATTGCGCCAGAGGGGAGGAACCGATTATTTGTCGAAAGCTCGACGAAACAAAGGAAGGAAAAGGAGCTGAGAGTTTATGGCGAACGGAAGTTCTCCTATTCCACATTTCGTTTATTTCTTCCTTCTTCCTTCTCTCTCTCTCTCTCTCTCTCTCTCTCTCTCTCTCTCTCTCTCTCTCTCTCTCTCTCTCTCTCTCTCTTTGTTATTTCGTTTGGTAACGAAACTAGTAAAAAGTTTCGCTTAGAATCCTCCGAGTCAAAGCATAGATTTTTCTTAGGTTTTATTGAGAAACAGAAAGGGCTTGGTGTTCGAGAGGTAATAACTATTGGAATTTTACTTTGTGGCGCAATGACTGTAATTAGTAATTAAGCCAAGTTATGACTTCCTAGGTGGTAAGCGAAACGTTGAACGTTCTCGTTCAGTGGTTTTAAGAACGGCTGAGTTTGTAATTAATCGTTTACTACATGTTCTGCGAGTTACTGCAACAAGTGACAAGTATAGGTAATATATTATTTGAGTATGGTAATTCGCAGTGAAATTATTTAGTGAATGAGCGGAACAAGTGACAGTGTCCATAAAATTGTTTCAAGGAAACATTTCTTTGGAAAATATATGATGTGTACGATTGTAGCGATAATAAGAGTTTTAATCCAGTATTTTGTATAAGAATACGAAATAAAGAGAACTAAAATAGGGGAGATAAAATAAAAATGCAAAATTCGGGTCAATACAAAAAAACTGGAAAAAAGAGGCAAAGTAAAGCTCGAACACGAATTTTATTACAAAAACAGACTTTAAACCCGACAACCTCAAATCGTAACACACGCTAAGGTTCGCCACTTAATTCGAAGAGGAAGATCGAGAGAGGGCGGCATCCATCCCCTTTTAAAACAGAAGACCGTAACGGCAGAAAGCATAACAGCGGCACGCGCTCCTTTTCCCATTTCCTTTAAACTTTTCCCGTAACATGGTTTCCCTGCAGCACGACACTAAAGGCTTCCTGTACAGACTACTATGCCACCGAGAACACACATACATACACAGAGGCAAGGTGGATGATTTTTCGTGAAAAACTTCCTCGAGCCATGGTTTGCTTTGGAAGCGGAGATGTTTGGTTAACATGTGTGCCTAATGGCCCGTGCGAAATGGATTTTTAAGGTCTCCGTTTAAAGACGGGCCCGTCGGGAACGAACGTGCCGCGACCGATCGAAAATCGATGTTGACACTCGTATGTGTGCGACTGAGAGAGTGGCGATGATCGAAAGCCGATAGGGACGACGTAACTGTTATCCGGCCCTCCATGAACGCATAATGAACGCGCTCTAGTACATCAGCTAGTAGTATCGACCAACATCGATCGCAACTAGCATAGCCGCGCGTGTGCACGCTTTTTAAATCCACCATTCGCGCCTTCACGGTGAATTTAATTGCATCGACGTCCGATGGACGGCCAATGAGGACGATAGGACACGTGCGAGAGCTTTCCATTTTGCGGATGAGATCATTGAATTACAAATGGAAACGCTGATACCGGTAACGACAACGTAGGATGCTCGATAAATGATAGGGCGGGAAATGGAGAAAGCTAATAGGGATGAGATAAAGCAGATGAATATAGAAGGCTTGAAAAATTTAGAGATTTAGGAAGTGTTTTGGGAATATCGTGGCGAAGTTTGAGAAAAATTTGGAAGTTATATACTTTTATAGAAATGATATAAATGATCAAGTGATTTTAGTTGAATGTTACATTTTTTTGTATCTTTTGTAACACGAATGGTAAGATGCATTAAATATATTGGATTAAGACAAAAACGAAGAAGGACGTCGTATCAAAGAATGTCGTTGAACTTCCATCGCTAAAACGTTTCATCCACTACCGATAAAGAAACGAAATAACCTGCTAACCCTGCCTGCTCGCCTTATCACCGGCTTAAAAAAGAAGCATCGCTACAGAGAATCATATCGAGCTGACACAAGAAATGGAACAGCTTCGACGAACTCTGGATCACGCTTTCCAGCCACACTGACGAGTATACCTTTTTTTATAGGTTTTACAGATCTCTCAACGTGAAAGTAAGAAGGGAAGACCCTCGGATATTAGGTTTCCCAGTGCGGTTTTCAACCACCCACTCGATCGGTTGATCGGTCGACTTTACCCCGGGGAAATCACACTAGATACGAATTGGACCTCCACCCTTAGTGAACAAACGCGCGCGCGCGCGCTTGTTCGCGCGACCACCCTTCTCTCTTTCACCTTTCAACGTGGTTAAGAGGTGGTCCATGGGAAAAAGAGAGGATCAAATGGAACACGAACGGCCCTTGGCGACATCGGAGACGAGGCAGTGTATTAATCGGGAAAGGATCTTCTTTCATTCGTTCGAGCATCCAGTTTTGCGACCCCCGGGGAACAACACGGGACAAGAAAGGATTATCCAGCAGGTAGTATTTCTGGACGGTGTATCGACACGTCGGTGATTGCCACGAATCGATACTCGGAGTCCCGGGAATGATAACGAATTAGGAAAGATGACGCAAACTTCCTGGGTGGACGATGCGTGGCAATTTACGGTCATCGATTTGTCGTTGTTGAGTTAGATTTGCTAAATGATTCATAATAGTTGAAATTTCAGTATATAGAAATATCTTTCGCAGTCGATTCATGTTACTGAAATTTGATTTTTATCATTGCAATTACAAAACAGAATTTCAACAATTTTCTTTATACGTTTCTTTCAATCCAGGTTCTATCCTAATCCAGGTTAACTGTTAACGGATTAATACGAGTCCATAATAAAACTTTGAATTCGTGAAACGTATAATATATTCAATATCGGACAGAGAAATATTATTTCGTCAGTGGTATAATCGTATTTCATCTAAACACACCTACTTATGCTTCAAAGAACCATCCACAGAGAACGAAATGCTAAATCACAATACCATTTTAGCACTTACGTTAATACAGTTATTTCCCTAAACAAGATTCATTATATTCATTCCAGGCAACGAGAAACAAGCACTTCACGCGCGGCAACAAGTGCAGCGCAAACCAGTCTCATAAATCGTGCTCCGCCAGCGAACTAAAGTTTCCTTTTTCCATCAATTAAAAGGTTTCCTGGGCTGACGTTGGTTCAGAAATTGCGAGAATAAACCGCGCGTGTCCCCGGCACGTGAGGCACGGGTGGCGATCAAATCTTAACTTTAAAGCGATTCGAAGCTCTTCCAGACTGTTGAGATTCGAATCTATTCCAACACGAGAAAAGACCTCTTGAATGTAAATGATATACGTACTTTATCGTTTAAATTACTGTCAGCGTAACGAGTTAAATACCCTGTTTTCGAATAGAGATTGCTTAAAAGTTGCTCATCCAATCCAAGTTTACCCAATTTGGTGAATTACAAGGCAAATTACTTCTGATTCAATTAACCCTATCCTACTCTAGAAATAAAATATCAAATACTTTCCTCCTATTTTCTAAGACTGTGAACTTAATACGAGATAATATATTCCCGTAATTATGACTATTTACTGGTACAAGACGGAAACCAACGAAATCTCGGTGTTCCGGCAAGAAGTTCGATCCTGAAATTCCGTCGATAAATCGAGAAAGAGAGACCGCCAGTATCTCCGCCAGGTCTAAGCTGGCCAGCGATAATTTCAACCGATTAACGTTCCTCGACCATTCAATTAGACTGCATGGAGAACGGTGTTTAAAAACCGAGAAAAACCCAGCCGCCACGCGATACCGCGCTAAGATAACGGACCTGTATTACCAGACGTATGTAGTATCGCGAGACGACCGCTACTGAACAGTTCAACAACCACCTGCGGCTAACTGTCCCCGTATATATTATCGTATATTAGATTACGAGTCACCTACAGCGGATCTATAAATTTTCTTGCGCGATACCGCATTGATTAGCGAGTACACGGGCATTGCGTGCTTGCCAGCACAGCCATCGCCGGACAAGGGGATGCAGAAGAAATCTGGTCCTCGGCACTCTCGCTACTCTCTGGTCTCTTTCTCTTTGGCCGATCGCCGACCACACGTTTCGTCCTGTGTCGCCTGTCTCCAATTATCTCACGCAACGTCTACGGGGAACGGTTGCACGCGGAACCGTGGCCGAGGGGTTCGCTGCTCGATTCGGTATTCGGATCGAGAGATGAGATTTTTTCCATGGAGAACTCCGGAGGCTGTTTCTTCCTGGTGCACTGGGAGTGGCCTGCTTGATAATTAACGCGTTCGGGTTTGCTTCGTGGTGGACAGGTGAACATTTGTGCAGAGTTATAAAGATTTCTTCTTGGGGGTTTGATATTTAATGTTTAGTAATTTTGGTGGTAATTTGATGCGCATGTATATCGAATTGGTATGTATCATTGGTTTATAAATAATATAAATTTCGAATTACTACGTGATTTATAAGAGACAAGAATTAGCAAACGGATTCGGTATAAAATTCAATTATTTTGGAACTTTCATATTATTAGAAGGGTGCGATGGATCGCGTATTTGATTAAATGTTGTATCGATACGATATTCGTAGAATATTAAAAATTTTGAAGGAAAAAAAGTATATTTTTCAAAAACGAATGAATCGACAGAGTTCCTGTTTAAGCGTTTTATCTCAGGACAATTTCCAAGACCGCACGGGTCAAGAGACGAATATAAACTATAGCCAGTTTAAGCCACAGGAGACTGCAGGAAACACGAAACAGGAAAGTGCAATACACGATTTTGTATCGCGTTATTTACGATACGCCTGTTCACTATACCAAATATGCTAATTAACGAGTGCACTCTGTCATAAACAATGGGTAAGTACCGACTGCTTCGTCGATGAAATAACATGCCAAACGTCTCGCAATTTATGCATCAATTGATTTCGCGGAAATCAAGCGCTCGCTCTTTATCTGGTCAAAAATGATTTCCGAATCAACCGACCGAACAATAAGCATTAATCAGACATCAAATGTCATTAACCCTATCAGTATACGTATCACCAGCAATAGAATTGCTATTTGGAAACAAACAAAATATAATCCGTTTAATTTCATTTGTCCGCTATCTCCGAGAAAGTTATTTTGTGGCATTACTAAATTTTAATTTTTACTTACATTACTAAAGTTTAATCTTTTATTATAATCTCTTAATTTAGTATGATCATGATCTCTTAGCCGATATTGACGTATTATTTATTAAACTATATAATGTCCTTTTATAATAACCTCGGTTCTACTGCTATTGATTCCAACTAACCAAAATTTGAAATCAATTCTTTCTCAAGTAACAGTTTACAAGGAACACTGGATTGTTATAATATTATAACCTTCTAATCTTATGTTTTTTAGTATTTCGTCCATTCTATTTGGAAATAATCGCAATCAAAGCTGACAATTTAAAACGTATCTTCAAATAGCAACGTATAATAGAAACAGGATTGCTGTATGCATCAAATGACAAATATATGGACTCCCCAGGACCATTCAACAGATCGATGGACATCAATCGAGCAAAGCAATGCACTCAGGCCGCGTGTATCAAGGCTCAGCCAAGGGAGAGAGAGTCATCCGAAGGGTGGACGAACGTATGGGCCATTAAATCTTGCCGGGTGGCAAAAACTCCTTCCGAATTCTATTTGTCTTCCCAGCCCTCTTTCCATCTCACCGCTATTGGGAGGGAAAGTCTAGCCACTTCCGTCGGTTTTCTGAGCCCGTCTCCGAGTTCCGGCAGCCAAACGCTAATCGGTCTAGACTCTGGCTCTCTGCTATCCTTCCAACCTTCCTGTCCTACGAAATCCTCGTTTCCCTCTTCGGCAATCTTCCTCTCTCTTTGACCATTTCTTCTTTACTCCCACCACTTCAGTTCCAAGGGGACACTTTTCTTGCCTCTCGTGCTAACGTCCGCGGGACACGTCAGCAATCGTCTGCCTAGATAGATGGAGGATTTCACTCGGACCTGTTCGCTTTCTGTTATCCGGAACTAGTGATATCGAGAGCGAAGCTGTCATCTCCGAAGTGAACCTGACCATTTCGATTCTCTCGCTCTTTGTTCTTTCTTCCTTTCTTGCCTCAAGAACGGATCGTTCGTGAATCATTTCGAATTAAGAGGTTTGGGTGCTCTTGGGCGTCAAGTGTCGTTGAAGATTCGAGGAAGGCATGACAATTTTAAGTTTAACAACAAGTTTAAAAGCAGTGACTGGTTTGTATTGATACGTAACGTCCTTCTCTTGTCGCAAATTTTTCATTTAAAACATATATCCTAAAATATAGACGATTGAGTATTGAGTAGATCTAAGCCTATACCTTTTAAATATATTTTCAAAGACTCAGAGTTTTGCAAAGAATTCAACTAACAAGAATTAAAAAATTCTTCGGAGGCTTATATATTTTGAAATAGTTGCTCTCTTAGTGTAATTTGTTGCATTATTTAAATTACGTTCGGGTAGTAAAGCTATTTCAAACCAATGAATTAATATACGTCGTATTAAAAAATGTTTTACAATTCCAAGACCCAAGCTTACACCCTTAACGAGTCTAATCGATAGCTAGACACGAATACTCATGAATGCATCCTAAAACATTTACGACCATCCTCTCCTAATAGACGAGGAATGCGCCGAGATCATTGGAGCACATAAGTATGTCAATTGACCGAACGAGGGCAAGTGGGGGTCATAGGAGCAATAAGGCTACGTGAAAATCGACGGTCAAGGTTTATATTATCATATCAATGAATCGTCGGAGCAACGTACTCCGCGTGTACACCGAACGAGTCGTCGGACTATTTCGTTGAATTCCATAGAGGAAATTCATACGTTGAACAATCCCGACAAAGTACAGGAACAGGAGTTGTCATTGATCCGAGGAGGTCATCAAACTTTCCACCCTTATCGGGTGGACGCGGTACGTCCGGTGAATGGTGTTTAACGCGCGAGACAATGTCCGAGCCCATCGTGTACCAATATTGACACTCCGCCGCCTTATCACGCGACGTATCAATCATACGACACGCAGACAGTGCAAGAAAATCCATTCCCAACCGTTTCACTATCGAGCATTCGACTCCATCAAGAACAGAGAGAGAGAAAGAGAGAGAGAGAGAGAGATAAGTCTAAGGAAAAAGTGAATTTAGACTCGACGTTCTTCAACCGGCAGACTCTTTCACGTTAAATAACGTCATCCACGCGTGCTAATGGCAAATCTATAATGGTCCCTGAAAGAATCCGCCAGATTTTTGCTCCTTTTCCAAGAGTTACACTTCCAACTGTCGAATTTTTTTTCCTAGAAGACAATGGCCAGCTTGCAAGATAGTAGGAACTGTTTTTGGGTGAAAACGATGGATCGTGAGACGCGAATAACGTGATAATTTTTGTACAGGGTAGGTGAAGATATTTTGATATGGTGTTTGCAGCTTGTACATGGATGTAATTATTGATAAGTAGAAGATCTAAAACGAGAATCGTTCAGGTAAGCCGCAGGTTAGAGAAGGATTAATGTGAGTTCGTACAAACGCGGCGGCGAGCGAAACAGCGTGTCTCTGATAAGATGAACAACTTGATAGAGGCGTTTCGCTTCTGATAACTGCATAATCGGCTGCATAATCAACTACACTCCTTACGCCGCGGGGAAACTGGAAGAACTGCATTGCTCAGACCGTGACTGCGGCAATTGAAATATTATTGAGTATCGAAGGAACCCTGTTATAGGGGATTGAATAAAAGAATATATATATATGTGTGTGTGTGTATCTATTTCGATTTTCGTCGAATACAGCAAAAAGAAAGGGAGTAAAGTGATTCACTTCGAATGAATGATACATTTTTAAAAGTAGATGATATAAAATATATGGAAATAACAATTGTAACACATAATTAAAAATATTGAAGAATATTAAGAATCATAGTACTAGAAATTTATTAAAAATGTTATTATTAATAAGAAGCTAAATATTATACAAGATCATATTTTTAGTATTATCAGAGCAGTCGGGTAAAATATAAAAAATGAAATAAAAATGTAAAAACAAAATAATAATAAAGTTCTGTATAGAATTCCATACAAATCAATATGATATTCAAACAATGATGGGAGTTGATAGAATGCCGTATTGTTTGCACGAATATCGATGCGCGGCATTTACTTGTTACACGAATCATTTCCACGAATAGGATTCTTTCATAAATTTTTTCTAAGAAAAATAATTGAAATAAAAGAGTAAAACAAATGAGAAAGGATTAAAATGGAGAGCATAAAATAAATTTAAAAGTTGTAGAAACTCGAAAAACCAGCATTTCAATTATATAAACATTTTTATAAAAATCCATCGTATTAACAAATTAAAAATTGTAATATGAAATTCTATAAAGCTTGTATCCGATTCAAATTTACAAAATCCCTTTGTGTCCATAATTGCTTATTAACACGTTCATGACATGAATTCCCCGTGAATCGAAACGTGAATTTTACAATACACGATATGAATTCAAATATGAAAGTTAAATAAACCACGAAATTTGGAAGAGACTTTTCTTATAGCCTCAATCCATAAAAAGAATATAACTATATCATCTTTTATGTATTTTCATTTATATTTGCATATTTCGTATTTCTCACAAATTACTTCTCGTATTTCACATTAACATAGGTATGTTAATTCTTGCACTAAATAACTTTGTTCCGTTTAATAAATAAATACATTTATAAAACTCATTTACTTCAACAATTGTCTCTTAATAAATATACTCCCGATTTCTCTGAACGATCCTTAACAGAGAAAATCACCGCTTCCCCGAATGATCTAAACTCTAAACGCTTCGATACGGTTCGCGTCATTTCGTCGGTGTCCTATCTTAAAGCGTCGTTGTCGTAGCGATGGCTCGTTATCATTTCACGAATAACAGTTCTGGAAATTGGCCGCACGAATGTAGATACGGCTCTGACCCGCGTGTAACTACACGTCACCATGATCGTACAGGCGCGCGCGTGCACGAGAACAAACCACCTAAGTATAGGTGTCCCTCGAACGCATCGTTCGAGGCTGTGAAACACGACGTGGAATGAAATACTGCGGAAACCGGCGTTGTTCCCACTCCGAATGTGTTATTTACGCCTTTCCGCGTTCACGTGGGCCAGCTATACCTCGTTTATTTTTTAATTCTACGGAATCTATCCGCGTGATTAATGGTGGATGCTCGGTTGCGCAATTTTCTGCGTCTTCCGATGTGTATTTCATGTCGAATGGAGTTGGAAAATCGACGGTGACGAATAAACGTGCGCGTATAAGAAATTCTAAGGAAGAAAATTAACGAGAATAAGTACGTAAGAAACTATACGAGATAAGAACGGTCGCAGATGGATGCAGAAATCGCGGATTCGAGATAGAGAGTTATTGTACTATGGCTTCAGTGACCGAGTTTCCTTTGAAAATCGTATGGTTGCCTTTCGATGCTTCGTTGTTCTCGAGTAGACTGAACTTGATTAATTAGCAGCGGATTAGTAATACTTGACGTTAAGCTGACTATGCCATGTAATATATAGTATCAAGCGTTATTCATGATGTACGCGCTCATTTGAGAATTCTGGATATCCGTCAGTTTAATTAATTTCTCCGACTATTGTTGGAATGAGGCAATTTTAGAAGAAAAAAAGGATAACAGTATATATCTGTATACCGTTGTCGAGCCTCATAGCAAAGAACAATAAATTTTAACAGTAATAAAGTTTAATCACGTAGTAAATGTCACAGCGTAAAATAGACATATTAGTAACGATTATTTATTGGTATGTCGATAATATCATGAAGGCGAATAGGAGTGACTAAAGTGGAACGTAACGCGTGGTGAATATGTCGTTCATTCGGTCCTTTATTTCTTATTTAAACTTCTATAATTTTGTTCTTTTGTCAGAAAGAATTTTTACTTTTATAGTAAACGATCTTTTACTTGGAAACATTCCAAAGCAATGTTTGAAGTCATAATCGTAAACCATAAATATGATTGTAATACTTTCTATATTCTACGACATCATCGTATAAGTCATTGTTTCAATCCTAAAAATCGATCTTTATATTTATATCATAACGTTAGCATAATTCTGCAAGATCACAGATTCAATTCTACAATTCAACGGATCACATAAGAGACATCGTTTCTTGAGAATCGAATAGCAGTGCTGTATTTATGCAATAAAATTAACAAAAAATGGATCAGCCTGACCTCTTGGAGCTTCCTATACATAATCTAAATCTATAAAATAAGGAAGTAGAGTAGCATTAAATATTGACCTCGAGCCCGGCATACAACCTTACCTGAGTACCTTGAACACTACCTAGACGTAGCACGGAAATCTATAATTTCCAAACCAATATCTACTAACCTTTCCTTCATATGTAAAATTCCATTCGTCAGGGTGTAACGCGAAAAACATATTTCACCGGGAACGTTAAGTTGTCCAGACACGTCGATGCACTTCGCGAAGCCACTCATCGTTAGCCCTGAAAAGCCCTCTCTTCCCATGGTTCAACACGGAAATAATGCAGGCTGCTATCCGGGGATAAAGGATGAAGATCAGCCTATCTTCGACTGGCGGGGAAAATGCACGTGTACACGAGTACGTTCACGGTGGCGCGCTTCAACACACAAATTTCTCGGGTGCCCGCCGCGTGCTGTATACAGGGTGTATCACGAGTCTATCGATGCATGATTCAGCACACAAAGAACAAATTTGTTCGTTGCACTTAAGCACGATCGATCACGCGCGCGCGAGCGTGCGCCTCGTCGTGGTTCACCGGGTGCTTCAAATCTCGATTCACCAGCCGATAACGATGCCGGTGCATTAGCAAGCGCTGCTAATTCGTTGCTCGTACACATTGCTGCCATCCTCCCTCTTGAACCACCCTAGAACCGTTGCGCAGGAAATGCGCACGTTTCCGTTTCGTTGTTAATCAATTATGTCGCTTATCGAGTGTTAAAATGAGTACGCGTGCACGCGCGCTGAAATTCCGTCGTGTAATTTTTTCGAATGAGATTACGTCAGGTAGACGACGTTTAGTTAACGAGGCTGAAGGCGGAGTTGTTCGTGTTGTGACGTATATCGGTTGTACATTGTGCGGCTTGATTAGCTTCTTTGATACAACTTACATACAAATTGTAGTTGTAGAGCGCGTGATACACCATATTGCTAAGATTTGTATAATCTTGATTGGCAATAAAAAGAGAGTTAAATTTTGATTTGAGGTAATCTTTGATCGATTTGCATTCTAAATTTTGTTTATTATAGATATAAGAGACATAAGCTAAGGATGTCGTGTTGAGAAAATGGGCTTCGTCGAGAAAGAGATAGAAATAACGGATCTCTTTTTCCTTTTCTGTGGGCGGAACGAATATTTGGCACCCGAGGTTTCTATCTCTTACATCTATGCTTTTTATCCTGTTTAAAATACGACTGTATGACGTGGGAAAGCTATAACATTAGAGTTTATTAACTCTTCTTGTCTTCATATGGGAGACGAATAATTTGAGCCGAATTTGACGAAGAAAAATAAATGCACAACGTAGTGAATCACAGCGTCGGGTATGTAAATAAATGACGTTGTGTTTGAGTTAGGTTTCAGTTCTAGTTTAGATTTCAACTAGGTTAAGTCACGTTTGAGTTACGGTTTGAATCAGATTACGGTTAATCTTGAATTTAGGTCAGATTTCAACAGTTTCCTAACCTCCGTATGTACTAGTGTACTATCCTCTGTCAGTCTGTCTGTTATCGAAATCGATGAGAAATTTTTGATACTTCAAAAGGAAGTTTAAAGTGTCCAATTCAGTGTTTCTAGCCCAGAGTTTCAGGGTTTGACACTTGTGCCCGTAGATAAGTACCCAAGCTCTCTGGCAGAGTTCCAAATCTAAGTGAAAGTGCTTCGGTAGAGCACTCAGCCAAAAGCAAAGAAATAGTCTCTTAATCTATCCATTTATCTCACTCGACAATACAACGAAGACTACCTTCTGCCTAATTAAAGTTTCACGTGCAGTGCCTATCACGGGTCACCGATAGTCAAGAACGCGTTAGCTAGCGACGACTACATTAGCAGACAATATATCCGAGCGTTTACTCGGCGATAAAGTAGAACAAAACGACGGAGACACAAAGACCTACTTCTGCAATTATCGCGGCAGTCGACGATAAAGAACAAAGCTCGTCTCGAGTCAACTTTAAAACAAGACGGAGAACGAAGAGGGAAGAAGAGACGAGACTTCCATTTCCCCTAAATACCTCGACAGGACGGGAGGCGTGTGTACGCGGACGTAGAATCGCAATACACCCTGTATACATCGGCGTGGTACGTACAGAATCACGAGCACCGGGACCACAACGACGGGGAGATGCGCTCTTTCGCTATAGATAGCGATCAGCCACGGGTCTCGCAGCTTTATTCTTTATTCTGTGCAGGCAGTCCAGGAGAGGTTGGATCAGCCAGATAGAGGCGGCCAGCCGAGCAACGGAGGAAAGATAGCGCGGAAGAAAGGAAGGAGGAACAGACAGGGAACAGAAAGCAGACAGGGGTGGTAGTAGGGGCTGATAGAGGACGGTGAAATTCTCGTTTCACGAGCTTCCCGGGGAAAAGTATGTCGACTACCGTGAATTATGATAAATATCGCGACTGTGACGCTGCGATTTTAGAAGACTTCACGGTGTATACGTGTGAGTGTGTTAGTGTATCAGAGACGGGCACACGCCTTTAGCCTGACATCCTTTTCCATCTCCCTCAGGCTATCCGCCATACATACCGAAAGCAGCGGCGGATCTTTTTGCCACGAGCTATGCCAAATACCGTATGCCGGCTGTGTACGCCGAACAAGCTGACCCCCCGGTGTCAAATGGAAGGTCGTGCGGCTCATCGCGACCATCGAGAACGCGGCTCGTGAGGATGTCGATCCTTGTTAGCGACTCGAGTGGAAGAACTAAGCCGCGATCATGCCGTGGTTCCTAAGTTTTTCGCCTTTTGTTGCTCGTTTGTAAATTTTGAGGCGATTAGCGAAAAAATTAAAAAATTACGCGTTGACAAATTTTGTAAGTAATAGGAATATTGTTATCAGGTTAATCGGAAATTAGACCTCTTTTTTTTTAAATTAGTTGACATCTTTGATCATTAGTTGATTATTTGACTAATAGAAATTTGGAAATATGGATACTCGATGATTGTAAAAGATGAAGGAATCGCTATAAGGTTAATTGGAAATTAAATTAACCTTTCATTGCGAAACCCTTCAGTCAACGAAACAGTTTAGTCATCGTATAAAATGATTCAATAAATGATTATGTTCTGATGATCAAATACATTTCATTGACTGAAAGTTTTTTTGCGAAAAGATACTTGCACGGTGTGAGTCATGTTTAACGAGAGACTGGCTTGTTCCGATCGATTTCTGACTTTCTATACGTGCTTCACGTGAATTAGTATGGAAGTTTTCGAACAATTTCCTGAATTACTTATTCTCCTACATGAAAGTGCCAATTCAGATGCGAAGCATATTTAGCATTAATTAAATCATTTGATCTTTACTCTCATGCTGACATATATTATATCGTCTTCCTTTCTTTCGTGTCTCTTTCAGTACTGAATTTCTATGCAGAACATAGCCCATTCACCATTCATCAAAAACGATATACCAAAGACACAGAGCAGCATTGTTTAACGGAAAAATAAAGTGCGTTCGCAAGAGGCTTCTCAAGATATACAATACGCATCAGAGAGCAAGCTCGGAAAGGCCACCTCACGCAAAAGTGCCCGCGTTTTTAACCCCAGAGCGGTGTATTTTCAATTAAAAAAGAAAGAAGGGAAAACGCTAGCAAAAAATAAAAGAGATGAAGAAGAACAGGAAGAGAATCCACAACACTAAAATTTCAAAGGCAGCGGCCACGAAAGGGAGAAAAGCACACGTGGGCTCGCAAAAGCGAACAGAAGCGCGTGTGTTTCCCATTTCCCCCGACATACCAGTCATCGAGCAGCAGGTAAGTTCTTTTCGCAAGAGAGGAAGGTAAAAAGAGAGCAAGACGTTTCAACACACTAAAAGAGAGAAAGGAAGAAAAATTGAGCCGAAAAAAAGGGGGGAAAAAATACCCGTTTGCGGGAAACGACTTAATGCCAGCGCCTTTTCCGCCATATCTGAAAGGGTGTTACCCGCGAGGGAGATAGTTGGAGGGTCATATGGCAAGAGGAGCCTCGCAGGAATGAGGAACGAGGACAAGAACAGTTCGAGCAAAACAATTACCTACCCTTCCTGCTCGCCAGGGGCACATTTTCACCCCTCAAAACGTGGGAAGAAAAGCCACCGCTTGAGGTATGCGAAATACCCCCTATAGGGCGAGCTAACACACGCCTCTCAAATCTATCCACATACAACCATACACAACCATACGACGAAACACATTCACGTGTTTATACATTGACAGAAAGGCATGGAAGCGGTCACGCGGCTGTGTGCCGGTTCCCTGTACACGCGTAGGCATTCCTCATCCTCTCGGCGAGCATTAGCACGACCCCATGGGAGCCAGCTAGGGCTCGTTTTATAGGTACAACACGACGGAAACGCGGTAAAACAGGACAGGTGGAACGGAACGTGCACGTACACGACGACAGCCGTGAAAGAGCGAGAGAGATCGATGGCGTTTGATTGTATGCGTGAAGGGCGAGGCGAAAATCGGTGCGCAACCGGTTGCCGGGCAAGTGCTCGGCGAAAAGTGCAACAAAATCACGAAATGGGCCTCTTTATTCGTGTCAGGATTTTCGGGAGAACGGAATTTAACCGTGGTCCAGTATCTTCAACCGAGACTTGGTAATTTCGAGAAATTACTACGGTGAAAGGAATCTACACATACATTTTAAGGTCGATTTATATTTGTTGAACGCTGTTTCCAATAGTCTCTGTATTAATTCCGACTCTCTCTCGCGCAGCAAAAAATTTACACGCCAATTTGAATATCTTTCGGATAATATTTTGCCTTACTCTATGTGACTAGGAATTAGCAAAGCGAACCGTGTGGCAACTTACAAGCCCTTAAATCGGTTTGTTTTTCATAATATTTGCATAATCACCGGGTCACGATTCTCCTTTTTCGCCCTGTCTCTGCCTTTTTCTTTCTTGATAGAATCGCACGATTTTTGTGTACCACTCTTTATACATACGCGCGGGCATAGAGATTGCCAAAAAAAGAGTCGCAGGCAGGTAAAAACCGAACGCACGGTCGGACGGTTAACAGTTTTGTAAATTGAAATTTACGAGGATCTGCGGCTCCCTATTCAGCCCTCCTTATCATCGGTTCAATGGCAGAAGCATGAATAATTCAACTGCCACGATGGACCAGACAGTCGCGCGGCCCTTTCCTCCCTCGTTTCACATCTTTCTCTCTATAAATTAAACGCCGCGGCGATCATCGACGAACATTTTCGTCGCACGATGTCCGACGAGTGTCGCTCGAAGGCCGCCCGTCGTCACCGAGTTATTAATGCTTCTCCCGTTTGGACGCCTCTGTCAGAGGTTAGGACTAAATTTAAAGGAACGAGGACGTAACCGTGGTCTTCTTTCGTTTCGATTGGTAGGCGGGGATAAATAAATCTGGCCGAAACGTCTGCAGCCTGTGTATTTCCTCCGACTTCACGGTTTTTCGAGGTATTTTATGTTTGGCGAAGTGACTTGAATTAGCTTGCGGGAGAGGAAATTAGCTTCGAGGCTTCAGACTCGAGCGAAACTTGTGTCGCGGTTGAATAAAATTTTAGCGATTGCTTCGTGGCAAGGAAAGATTTTAAATTTTTTGTAAGTGAAATTTTATTTAGTTGTAAGAAGAAGAAATTAAAGATTTCGCGAGAAAAATATAGTAAATCTATATTTGATGATTTTTTAACTTTTATATTATTCAGTTGCCAAGAAGTATCTTAATATAAAATATGAGATGAATTCGAAGGTATAAACATTTTGAAAATAGTCACGAATCCGCGAAATGTTATAAGAAACGAATAATATTAGTTTAATTTCATACCATTCAAATAGACTCTGTATACAGTATAATTGCTAAATCATATAGTGCTATACTAGAGGGTTGAAGCGAAATTACAGGAACATTTCAATCAAGAGTAAATACTATAATATTTTTCTACTTTCCTAAAATATTAATCCCCTCCAATTTATGCCGTTATATAACGTTACACACCTTCTAAAGACCAAGTGTAAGAATAGGAACTCTCTTCAACTTTCTTAAAAAGAATCATAATTATTTTCCATACAACGAATGCCCTCGAGTTCTGAGTGAAAAAGAAAGCAGAGATAGGTCACCATTCCGAGCACACCTCGCAAGTTCAGTGCAAATCACGATCGGCGAGAATTTCCAGGCAAGCTCGTGCAGGTCCTTACAATGAAATGCACGAGGCTCAAGTGGAGTGAAGGCCGAGAACTACAACCTACTTCATCGAATAGGTGACAAGGGTCGAGCAGCGGGCGAAACAAGAACAAAGAAGGAATCGTGAATGGACTAATGAATTTAAATGGAAGCCGGACCCGGCGTGGCGGAGAGTGCCGCGGAGAAGCGCGAATCGGAGCATACGGACCAAACGAAAGAAACAGGGAGAAAAAAAGAAGAAAGAAAGGGAAAAAAATATCAACGAACAGGGAGAAACGAGAAAACGTAGGTATGAAAGAGCGGACGAGTCGCATGACTGAAATCGGACAAATGGGAGGTCAGAACTCACGTAAAATATAAAGGTCCCAAGCGCAGCGTGTGTTTCGCGATCTCCCTCGGTATTGCACGATTTTTCCTCGTCTGCGCGTTTAGCTTGAGCCTCGCGTATAAACAGCGAACGAACTCGGTGAATTTATATTCCGATAATGGCTCGCCGATGGGAAGGGACAAGAAGAAGATTCGAAAAAAGAAATGCGACGAAAAAGACAAGAGGAAGAGGTGCGTACGAAATTTCCATATTTCATCCAAGTCGCCGGCCGAATGATTTACGTCGAACGTATTAAAATGAAAATGTTATCGGCCGGGGTGTGCTCGGAAGCGGACAAAGTCGTTAACAATATTCGCTGTTTCGTTTCGTTCGCGATGTCGGTTTACACGCTTTTGTCGTTTCCCGGGCCAATTTAACTTTACGCACGAGGACTCGCGAGCGAATAGATAAACGCGTCGGAGGACGTCTTCGCGAATAGAAGAGAAGGGGAGGGAAAGGGAGAAACTTGTCTGACCCTTGCTCAAGATAGAAGACCGTTTATTACCTTGTATCCTATTCGCCATTACCTTGGAGTTTATGATCGGAGCGAATTCATGAATCAAACACGGCGCTGCACACCTCGCGGAGAAAAATATCGCCGCGTTGTTCAGCAGATTTATACAGGGTGTCGCCAACTTTAACGACCAAGCTGTGCCAACGCGTTTTGAGAAGGAAATGGTAGATAAACGACAGAGGACTCGAGTGGTTTGTTAAAACGTGATTTTTTCGTGAAACGAAGATTTCGAGAATTTTAGTGGAAATGTAAAAGTTTATGCCGATACGATCATCCGATCTTGATCAAAGGAATGCTTATATAAATCTTAGAAATCAGGATGGTTTCGTCATTTATATAAATTCGTTCAATTTTTAATGTAAAGTAATCCTGCCCTCCTTAAAATGGCTTATGTATCATTTCGAAATTAAAGAAAATTGACGTTCTAGCATTTTCTCTATGCAATTTCTGTTTTTCTTCGTCCAATCCAATTTTATAACAGTCTTTATGATATACCTGTACTTCAAGGGTAAAAAGAGTTAGCATTTAAATGTATTTTAAAAATGACAAACTATTAGACAAGATATTTTAATTAAGGAGAGCAGAGTACAGCTGTCTATCGATATAATATAAGAATTTACCGTATATTTTCTAACGATTTGTTTTCATATATCGATTTGGTTCAACAGAAATATCTTTTCCATGTTCTAGTAATTAATTGAAAAAGTAGACATGTACGAAGTAATAGCTTCAATAAATTAGCAAATGCCTACGTCTTGATATATGAGCTTCTCAGAAACCAAATTGATGAACTCCACTTTTTATAAATTTTTAATTTCGTTATCCGTGTACATGACTGTACTTCTTAAAAGATAAATGGCTTAGTACCGTACAGTTACTTACGATAAAGAAGTGGAATAAATTATCGTAAATTTCAAGCTACGTTTTAATAAATAATATCTGCAAAATTATTACTTGCGTATTCTTTTAATTTATAGAGTTGATCAGTGGTTTCTGAACAGTTCATACATGTTAATACTAAAATTACCTAACTACGTGACATATTAAATACAATATACTGCACATAAATAATTATAATTGAAGTGTAATGAAAATAAATGGGTATAATTATGTTTCCATCTCAATAAAAGTCAATATTAATTTCACCAAATGCACGTTTATAGCGTGTTTTAAGTAATCACAAAAACGAGAAACATTATTACTAATGTTAAGCAGAAACCAATCTGTTTATGAATACGCATAGTTATCAGAAAATATTCCGTTGTTATGACCAATGTTCATTGAAATTCGTGGTTATATTCCTCACAATCGGAACATCGAGTGTCTTCTCTTAATACAACCTTAATACAACCTAATCTTAGTACACGTGTAAAAAATCAAGAGACAAAGGTTCTTACTTGTATTTTTATATAAAATACAAAAAAATTGAGAAAAATGTACTATCGAAACTCTGATTTGAGCCTTATTTCCGCATTTATTCGTTTTCAAATAAAGAACCCCCTTTCTCAACATTAATGTGTACCATAAAATACAATCCGTATCGAAAGCTATACTCCAATTAATAAGCACAATCCATTTAATAAGCATAATTCAAAGAGCATTAAGTCAAAAATAATTACTCCTGAATCGTAATTCGTTCTTTCAGTAACATTATCGTATCAATTGCCCTCCATATATCTATGTAGTTTAATAAAGTTGCAGGAAAAGCCAAAATAAAATGTCTCGAGATCATTTTTCGCCGGCGCTATACCATATTTTTAGGAGGCGAAATTCCCCTAAGCTTATACGGTTACGTTGTTTACCCTGCGTGTTTTATTAACGTAATCAATATCAAGAACGGCAGAAAGTAGGAATCTCGGAGAGTTTAGAGGCGTTTCTTGGGAGATCGCGGCACCGTACAGTTAAGCAGACGACCAGAGGAAGAGGGAGAAGGCTTTTGCACGACAAGAGTTTGCACGAAATAACTTCGCCTACGGAGAGAATGCGAAAGAACCGAAGTGAAGTCGACGAATTCTCTTGTTCTCCCCTTATCATCCAAAGAAGAAGAAAGTCACGTGAAAGAAGACGTACCCCTTCCGACGAGATTGAAACGACTAGATCGAGAATGACAGCAAGGGAACTTCCTTTCTTATAACCTCGAATGCCAGACAGGTCATTCCGTGTCGACTCTGCTTCCGGATATATTTCCCTGAATATAGTTTTCTTTAGCTTTCGCGATGCTTCAAAAGAGTTTCATAACGTTCGGAATACGAGGAAATTTTTAGTTCCTGAATTTCAAGGGGAGAAAATTGTTTCTGTTACTCGTGTGCTGACTTTGATAGTTCGTTTATAGAGATATGGTGTCTGAACTTTTTTTTCCAGCATACCACAAAATTATATAATTCTCCCTTCGAACGGGATTTTAATTTAATCCGATCAAATTTTTCCATTGTTATTAACTACTCTTCGAAAATTGAAATTCGCGTTGGAATTTCCTATATTTCAATTCGACAAGACTCAGTTACAAAATCAGTATCACGAAAAAATGTTAACAATACACGATGATATAAATTCCCATCAATTCAAATCAAAACACGTCAGATGAATAAAAAGAGATCACTGTGTTCTTTCACGACGTTAGCAGATATTGGAACCGCGAACTATTTAACGCCAATATCGAGCATAAATCAACGGATTACAGCGAGTTTCGGTAAAAAGGATTTGCCCGTTCGGAAATAACGGTTGTTGCGACCATTTTACACGCGGATTATACTTTATGAACACAATCTCATAGAACAAGTGTGTTACACGTATTGTTTCGCTGTACGTCATTTCGAGCAATTAAATGTTCGCGTAACACCGGTACCAATCCTTGTCAATCACGATTAACGAGCATGTGCTTTTTACACCCATCGCTCGTTACGTGGTCCGATTTTTCTCTTTTACGATTGTTATACGCACTTTCTTTTCTCCACCCTTATCGGTAGAGCATGAATTCGAATGATTTTCTGGGACGCTTGTTTTTACGAGCAAAGAAGGAAAACAGGCGTAGCTCCGCCGATAAAAACAGTACTTGTTGTCGTCGCCGCTGAAAACGCCGGGGAAATTTAGGTAAATGTCCTGGTCGCGTTTATACCCTGCTTTTATTAATAATAATGTTCACGAAATTTATGGGGGTACCTGCTGCGCTGGACGATTACGTCGACGATGCGTCGAGTACGAACGCTCGAGATTCATAGGGTGTTTCCATTTGAATCTATAAATGGAATGCGCCACGGTAAAAGAGATTCACACAGACACGCGCTCGTTCCTCCAGTCCCGTGATGAAAAATCAATAGACGGGATGCGCGGTTTGTAACTTGCGACTAAATAGAATTCGTATCCCTTTTTGTTGCACGTGAGAATAGAACAGGTTTTTTTGTATTGAGACTTTGATAAAAATAAAAAAGCGAATGGTATATACATTTCTGATACAATTGATGCAATTGAACGTAAAAATATTTGACTGGCATAATATTTTAGACGCAGTCTGTGAAGCAGGTTTGTAATATAAAATATTTAAAGCTTGTTGGAATGGAATCGACAATGGAAAAGCGGCGAGGAATATGCCAATGATAAAGCATAAAGGTAAGTAATTAAGTTTTGGTACTAAAAATTAGCGTCGGGAAACGATGACAAATAGAGGATAACGTCATACTTTATTTTCAAACTTTCACGCTATGCTTGTAATGTAAAACAATAAATATCTGTCAGAAATAAATGTCTTTTATATCGGTTTTCTTGCTGTTTTACGATTTTAAATAAAATATACAAAATATCTAACGTAATCTAATAAATACCTTTATGACCAACTATATATAAGATACTATAAGTTATTAGGGTAGGTTTGGAATCAACCTGTTGCAACATACCTGGTGCTTTCTCAAATCAGTCTGCAACTATTGAATAGAAAGTGTCTTTCATTATAAAACTTGACGTAAAATATATTTAAACAATACCTCCATCGTTCGAAACAAAGTTTAAAAATGATACTTATGATATTCACCTCGCGAAATACAATTTCTCTGAAATCAATATTTGTTACGAAAGATATCTGAACGCAGGAAGGATAAATGTATCCGAACAATTACGCAATTATCCAAATGAATCCAACAGGTATGATTTTACGAAGAATATCGTATAAAAGAATTAACATGATTTATAATTCAACACGTTACAGGACGCAGCGTATTTTAATCCTTCGTTTCAACATATTTTCTCCGGATACAAACGAACATATAGAATCGTTGAATTATCACTATTTCACTGGTTCCGCCACGAAACGCACCACGATCTCGTTGGTAGAAAACGAAGAATCCCTCTCGAAACATTTTCTCTCGTTCACTACGGATCGTACTACCGGCAATTGAATAGCGTACGATCTGCAAACCGGCGAAAAAAGAAAGTCGAATAAATTATTTTTCCGGTAGAGCCTGAGCGGACGCGATGATGCCGCTGAAAATTAGCGAAGTACGCAAAAGCCGGGTGGAAGATTTAAAATTCAAATCGGCGGCCGTAAAACGCGCAGGGTGGCCCTGTTTCCCCGTGGTTCCTCTTTCGAGATTTTATGGTGCAAGTAATGCGAGAAACGCGGCGTATGAGTGCACGCGTTTGAAGTCTGCTGACGATATTTCTCTCCTTTTCTCCCTTTCACGTTCTCTTTGTGTGTCACCAAACACGGAGAATTCCCGATAGAAATCGGCGTACCGTGTGACAAGGTGCGTACGCGTCCGTCGTTATAATTCGGCCGACACACGTTAACTCGCCGAGCAATCGATCGAAACGTGATGCAACTCAACGAGTTCCGTCTGAACTTCGATTCTCGTTTCGACAACTTGCACGTGAAACTTTCAGCGAGAGGAAGATCTTGAGAAACTCGCGTTATCTATCGAAAAGAACCAGATCGGAAAAAGGAGCAGAACTCCGTTTCTGATCAGAAAAATTTGAAAGTTGCTTCTTTTGAATAAATTGTAAATCGAAAATACAAGAAAAATTGGAAAAATTTCGGTTAATAGTTATTTCACTGTAATTTGATTGGTTTTTGTTTTAATCGATCATACTTATGAAGAGAAGGATCTATTCTCCAGGCTCGCTTTTGAAATGAAATAAAAGGGGAGATAAAAGTTTAAAGATTTCTGTTTAAAGCGAATATTCCTATTATTGCTTAAGATAAATAAACGAAAATTGCCAACTTCTTATCGAAATAAATAATCAATAAATATTTGTTTATATAAATGAAGAGTATGGAGAAAGAGCACGACAAGTGAAACATTTTATATGGAACAGCAGTTTTAAAATTCAGTATGTTATCAATCAATCCCATCACAAAATTATCTTCCTATTTGGTTTTGAAGCGAAACATATGTCTTTTCATCATTTGTAATGATGTTAAAATATTAAATAAGATTCTAAAAAATATTTAACAAGACTTCCAAATAACAATTCCAACGATCTTTCTGAATAACCGGATATCTACTTCCTATACTTTCCACTCTATCGAGCAAAAACTATCATGAAAAGAAGGTTTCAATAGCTCGAAGGACACAAAGAGACGTTAACATCTTATCTCTTGTGACAAACATCGGCCAACCTCCGAATTTCGTAACGCGCTGCCCATAAAAATCACTCTTATCTCTGTCTATCAGACCTTGAACGCAGCTTGAACCATGTCTTCGACCACGAAGAAAGGCAGAAAAAATGAGCAGACCGGTTCGATCCGGGGCTGAATGAAAGGTAGCTCGTAACCGCAGATCACGCAAATTTCGAGTAAACCGCAATTCACCCGTGTTTTAACTTTTCTTGACTTAACAAATAGCTTTCACGCGGCTTGGAACACTCGAGCGTCTGTCTTTTACGGTCGCCACCAGCTCTTTATCCGGTCGAAAAGCCGCGTCACGGTACGTCTCCGCTAAATAACAGTCGCTTGCCTTCTTACGCGGTCGAGTAAAAAGCGACGCAGAGTCCTGTTAATTAAGATGCCTCGTCTCACACGTGCACGTCTGAGTCCTAATTAATTACAGAACATACGTATAACACTGGAAAATGTCGTAGTTTATGCCGTTCTTGTAATTAATTACCAACCTACCACCTGGCCAGGCTCGCAGTCTAACTGCTTCCATAAAAATGATATAACTCGGTTTATGACTAATCTTTCTTTAGTCGTCTGTGTATTTACTATTGTTTTTTTTTCGGCTTTAATCTCGTTAGCCCTAATCTTAGTGGCTTTTAAATTAGCTTGGTGAATTCTAAATTTATCTTGCCCAATGTTTTAGAGTACCATTTTTACTTTATTTAGATTATTTCCTTTTTCCGTGTGATAATGTAACCATGTCAATTCATCAACAGTTAATGATGCAATATTACGTTTTCTCGTGGCTAGAGTATGCTTAAATATTACAATTATATCAATGATTCTAAAGAAACATTTCTACTAAATTACTTTGAAATTTAATAAACCGATAAACGAATATCTTTATCTTGGAATAAATGAACATAACGCCCGATGTCCCTACATCTCCAACATATATATATATATATAAATATTTTGTACATAAAAGTAAAATAAAAATGTATTGAACTAGCGGTACGGAGTTCGACCAAATTCTTCGACAATTAGGATCCAATTAGATACTTCACAATATAGGTATTCAAGTGTTCTTACCATCCGAATATTTCTCGAAGTAACTGTACGCATTTCCTACCATTTTTGAAAACGACGAACAGTTCGAACCAGACGTACAAACCAGAGAGATCAAATTTGGTTGACGAGCGTTTACGAGCGCGTTGACACGTGTCCTTCCGTATGACACGCGACAGATGTCGACTAGTCTCGTCACGTGGGACACGGAAAAGAAGACAAAAAGGAAAACAAGATTCTGTTTCTTCGATCGGGGATAGTCCCCGTCTCGACGTACCACGTCCTGGTGAAAATATGGCTGACAAGCGCGCTGACAATCGATGTCACCGAAGAGCCTCGAATTTGCACCAAGTAGATCTACTCCGATGATCTGACGGGCACCCTTCTCCAACACCGGCGAATTTATACCGGCTGATCTTCCATCCTATGCTCTTTATCGCGTCTAAAATGCAGCATCAAGAGGTCGAGACAGAAAGGCCGCCGGAAGGAAGAGTTTTTCGAACGGAGGGACCGACCCAAGTATGGGGGAAGAAATCGAGGCTCCTGGATCGTCGCAGGAAACTCGAGATACATTTACATACGTGGCAAACAACGAGGGGAAAATTTACAAAGATTTCAAAGAACAATTTTTTCCTTCGTTCTTCGTAAAAGCTTTCAATAACTTTTCGATGCGTCACACATGAAACTGAAGTACTTTCAGCAAAGCAGTTTTCATTAACAGAAAAACTACACGCGCGTAAACATTTGATGATTATACGAGAAAAATATGATAAATTAATCGAAGATCGTAGGAAGTAAACGCGATAAATCCATTCTGTTTCAGATTTTTCTGATTGTCGTGTCTTTCTATAGTTGAAAACCAGAATACGTTGAATTCGAAAGAACAAGTAATTTAAAAATCAGTGATAAAGTCAGGAGATTCTTTAAGAGAGACTCTTTAAATGTTCAAGACGACAAAAGCACGTATGGAATATTAAAATTATACAAAAATGGAAAGATAGCTTCAATAAGGAATTGGTTAACTATATACTGAATTTTAAAGTTGCTCTTCTATAAAAAAAAACAGGGACTACGTATGTAATATATGTATAACATATATTTTTCACCTGTGTTCTTCATGTTTATACATCCTTCGTACCGAAGGAATTAACGGTTGGAAGTTATATCTAACACAATGTTGCGTCACCTTTTTTAATTCGTAGCCAGTTGTATCGAAATCTCAAGCGGAACACCGTTCTACTTTCGACGAGGCAATTTTCTTGAACCGTTTATGCGCCATCGCGCGTAATGTCCGCCGCTTGTTTGCCGTCTAATGGTTCCGTCCTGCTGAGATGGCGCAGTTAATTCAACGCTTGATTTTCATAGAAATATAGGAGCATCGCCAGCCATCCTAAAGTCGTTTCTGTTCGAACCAAATATCCATTCCGGTTAACGTTAACATACGGTTAATGTTTTCAAATTGTTTCGAAAGAATCGAGAGAAATGTTGAGCTTCCCTAAACGAAAGGATGGTTGAAAAATGACCCGCAACTACATGACGTAGTTCACTGTCAATAATATCCAATCTACTTTTTTCATTCGGTCGACAGGATTAACACAACTGCTTTGTACTCGATCAAACACAAAAAGCGACCCTAGACAACGGACGGGATCTCGATCGAGACCCGGATTAAAGAACAGATAAGCTACTCGCAGGCAATCGTACCGATGGTTCCGGGCCAATGAAATTCCCCCGAAAGATCTGTAACTCAAATACGACTGGCGATACAAACGCCTTGGTCCCTCGTGTTCCTTGGCGGATCGAATCTACTACGAAAAGTTCCAAGACGCAGCAAACGAACAGCCACTCGTAACTCAGAAGCTCCTCGAACAAACTTCCGACGGCAGGCGAGTTACTTTTTTAAAAAGTCCTCCGTGAGAGTAACAAGCCGATTTATGCAGATTACCGGCCACGAATTCGAGGCAACGCACAAATTGCCGCCACTGACTGGGCAATACCTTGAGGCTATGAAATATTCACCGGCCCGATTCCTAACGATAGTCGCAACACATCCAACAGCTACAGGTTTATACGATCGCGAACGTCGACTTATACGGGCAAAGTTTTCGCTCAAACGCAGGAATATAACTCGAAAACGTGCGCCCTGATGCCTCGCCCCGACACGCCTCTTACGTAGGTATTCTTTTACGGCGAGATGCCAGCACCTTCTCAGACTGGATTTATGGCTATTCTGTTATAACGTGTCCCTCGTGTTGCATGTATTATCGACGATACGCGTTGAATCGTTTCATACTTATTTGAAATATAGACGGGTACGTTTAGGCGATTATATGTAAGTTATATTTGTAGAAATTTATTACGTTGATCGAATAGTCATTACTAGATTTTAGTTGTTTATAAGAATTCATCTACGCTGCTTAAAGAGTCACCAGCCTTCTAGCGATTCTAGCGTAATTAATGAATCTCGTTGTATTATATAACCAGAACAATGTGTCAAACTAAAATAGTAAAATTCGAAATATTTTTAATCCATCTTCTGATAGTAGCCAATGCGCATAGACAATATTCTATTAAAAGCTCTTAAAGTAATTCATAATTTCCCAATTCAAGCTTTCTATTTTACACCGTTTCCTATGAAAACCTACTTTTCTCAGTTGCGTTACTCTTGATAAATATCCAAGCATGCATCATACACATTACAGGCGCTCAAAATGAAAAAGTTTCGCGAACTTAAGGGCAAAAGACGAGTTCTCGAGTGGATTCTACGTATCGACGTTCTTCCACTGGCGAGAGTTGATTCCCATTCACTACCTAGTCCCTCTGGCACGCGATGCATCCGAAAGTTCGATCGAAGACGTCGATAATGGAAGGAAACGAACTACTTCTTTCGTGGAAATGACGATCTAATAAGTTCTCCTTGGATTCCAGTCGCGGAATCGCGCTATTCTTCGAGGTTTCGCTAGCGGGTTATTTTAGGCAGCTTATTAGAGAATGATTCCGAGGTTTCGCCAGAACGCGAGTCGGCTGACGCTGATTTATGGCTCTCCGTAGTGGGTGTTGGGTAAGCCGGCTAGCATGAAAGATCTGGGACAAATTTTCCCAGCCTGGCGTGTGAGCTGCGTGTAGAAAATGCGAAATAGATGGACAGCCGGGTTAAGAGAAAGTTTGGTAATTGAATGAACCACAGTGAAACATAGATATAATTCTTAACCAGTGTAGTCGAATGGAGCAACGAGACGCTTTGAAGCTAAATTAGCCTCAGTCTTCTAACCGTCCCTTCGGCTGATACACGTTACACGCTTTAAGACTCGCGTACACGCGGCAGGATAGTATACGGGGGTGAAATCTGCCTGTTATCGACAGACATGTTCCGATCGAGGAGGGGAGAAAGCCGGATCGATCGATCGTCGACCTGTCTCCCTAATAGTCGAGAAAGAGCACGCTAAAGGACGATTCGTTTCACGCCTTCGAGATGACCGACTGCACGGCCGCGTTATTTAACCGGTAGCGGCCACGTGAACAAAAATGAGAAGAAAGGAAGAATCGGAGAAAGAAAAAAATTGGAAGAAAAAGAATGACTAAGCGAGATGGAATGTCTCTAGCCGGGCGCCTAGCGCACATCCTCATTTAAATGAAATAAATCTTGTTACGAGTAATTTTCATCCGGCCGTCGAGCGGAGACGGGCAAAGAGGCGAGATGGAAAGGCTTTTTAAGGCCGGTACCCGGTCCGATGCGAGACAAATGGATTTTGTTCCGTCGACAGAACCCCACGAATATGTCGCCGCGTGCTTCGCCGAGCGAAACTTCGCGTCTCGTGGATCGGCCAGGAATTGAGACGTCCATTGTGCGTCCGATGGTTGCATAAAATGTTTCACGGGACCAGAGAGGGATGGGCTACCGTGTTTTCAGAAACTCGAAACAAGATTAGGACCGGCACGGGCCGAATTCTGTCGGGAGCAATTAAGCGACAAGTTTCGATTCGATTTTGCTATTGTTCCGGGGTTTCGAGGAACGGCAGGCAAATGGGTGGGCTTACAGAGGTGTGGAGTTAGTGTTCCGGAAGGATATCGAAGAATCGTGGGGACATTGGTGAAGATAGTTGCGAATGAGTTGGAAGGTTGTAAACGAATTGGTAGATTGCAGGATAATGAATTAACGAAAGTGTTGAAACGAAAGGTTTTAAGGTATTTGCTTTGAAATAACTAAAAATATGTACGTAATCTTTAGAGAGAAATGATGTTGACTTTTATGAAGGTACATATCATCTTTATCCTATTATCTAAATTACGGTTATCCATGTAAAGTATATTTAAGTATATGTACATATTTTAGATTCGTATATCTAGAGGTAAGTGTCTATGCTAAAGAGAAAACTAGAAATTCTCGTAGAACGGAATGCTTCTATTCGAGCCGCTGAGAAATCACTCTGATCAATTTCATAGATTGAAAAGTATATAAATTGCTGGTATTACAAACTATTTTTTAAATTCATCTTGGAAATCACTATTCCTTATGTAATTTCCTTGCGACCAATTTATGACATTGAGTAATTTGTTTACTGGGAATTGAATATTAATCTTCTAGTTACATAATGTGATTAAGGGTAATTAACAAAGGATGCAGTTGATCAGTTTGACTTTCTAGAGGCTTGTATGTAAGTATATACATAGGTGTATGTATAAGGTACAAAATAAGTCAAATATATACAATTCTATAACATAAAAAGATGTCGTGTATCGAAACAATACTTTTAAATTAATTTGAATAAACATACGAATATTCCAAAATGTCTAATACTTCATTCAATACAATACAATACAATTCCCAACAGAGAGTTACATAATCACATTGTTATGATACGATGTTCAGTGATGAAGAACTATGGAGATCTGTATATGAAATCTCGGAGATTTCAGATATCACAGCTAAAACCAGAAATTTAAGTACGGCGCCAGTTCCGATTTCTTCAGCCACTTAGCAGGCAACAAAGCGTACGGAAATGGTTGACAAACGAGGCCCACGAATAGCCACGAATTCCTAAGCCGTTATGGATTTATCGCGCGTCGTAATCTCAGAGTACTCGAGAAAATTATGACGAGGCATAACGAGCCCGACGTCATGAGTCACCGCGTTTAATGAACGAGACTAAAAAAAATGTCGTCCGAAGGTGAACATAACGATACGCGACAAAGATACGAATCTGTCCAGCATAATCGGCACCAAAAATCTTTTGCACCTTACAAACCCAAAGAAACCTCATCCTGATTAACCAAGTTTCCGGAGTTTAACCAACTTGAAATTATTCTACTATTACCACTTTTACATTCACATCTTTCATATAATTATTTTTAATCCAAACGTATTTGCTATTTACGTAGTTTCACGTAATTTCTGAAACATTAATTTCTAAAACTTTAATGATAGATAAATAAAATTTAAACTTTTCTAAGCAGACAGACTTAAGTGCGATAGGGGTTTTACCAACTATTCCTTGACTCGATAAGAATAACAGTCGATAGATAATGTAATGTCATTTCATGCTTGCTGATTAACTCTTAAACCAACTTTTTTTGAACGATCCTTTCTGAACCTAATAGCACCAGTTTCCATTATATACATTTGAAATCAGATTAGGTCTTCAATTAAATAATTCAAAGTCAAGTAACTCGATTTGCATAAATTCAAATTCAAATAGCTTGACTAATCTCCGAACAATCTCGAAGCTCCGTGGAAACCAGAAAACCTATCAAGATCATCTAGAAGAAACAATTAAAACGATCTCGACGATCGATCGGGCGATTCGCGGTGATCGACGTCGGCCGTTTATCAGATAGATCGGATCAGACCGTGTGCAGTTTACCTAGACCGATAAACGGAGCGTTTTCGTTATCGAGGAACGGATATTCCTGTTAGCCCTAATAGGGTTCGATAAAGGAGATAAGTAAGCGGCTTAACGGACTAGTGGTAAAAATGCGAGCACCGATGCACAGACTGGAACGAACCCTGTTCGACGTTACACTTTTTGTTTGCGACCTCGATTCGTGGCAACTTTGCCTTCTTTATGCAATAAAGCTTACCGGGAGAAGTTGTGGTCCTCGAAATAGAGATCGCCACGCCCCACGCGCCACTAAACGACATCCACCTTTTTCTATTCCCATTCGCCGAGGGGGTTTCATTCTTTCAGTCCACGAGAAAACTCTCCTTACGATAGCGAGTAAACACCTAACCAGACGTATATACCACGGAATCTATTGAAACGAGCCAGAGAAAGAGAAAGATTTTCAACGCGGTCGAAAGTACCGGCAGGCTCCCTTTGGTTGGTTCCTTTTTAAAAAGGGACTCGGCTAACCCCTCCGTGTCTCGAGTTCCACCCCCGTCTTTCACGCTGACAAAGTGGATCGATCTCGTCAGTGTCTTCGCTTCTCTCCGGAACACGTTGCTCCATCGGAGGCCTACTTTCTACTCGATTTTTCCAACTTTTCACTCCGTTCTACGCACCTTACCTTCCCTCTATTTCTGCACCACGATTTCTACGTCTCATTGTATCACCGGAGTTCCAATTTCGTCATCGATTCTCGTCGCAGAATCTGCCCCTCTTATGAGAGCATCCGAGCGAACCAATTGCAGTGTCCCCTCTGTTTTCCTGGCCACGGGTTTCGATGTCAGAAACTACTCGGTTTCGAGGAGTTCCAAGAAACAAGCCTTGGAAACTTTTAATCGCGAGAGAAGTTATCGTTGTCGACCACCGTGGGCTCTGGCTCGCGGCAACTTTTCGGCGTGAAATACACGGGAGCCGCGTTAAGTAACGTATAAATATGATAATTCCGCGGAGGCAACGACTCTCGTAAATCTGACGTTATGCAAATGTTTGAGTTCTCGCCAGCTTCCTTAATTGTCACGAGTTTTTCCGCCAGAATAACGCCGTGCCGCAACGAAGCGACTTTTGAAAGAGAGAAAAGAATAAGATGTTGTTTAGAATCTTGTTCTTTTCTTTCGATTTGTTTTAAATCACTTCGTTTCCATTGTTTAATTTCCGTCCTATGGATATGGTATTTTTAAGTTAATTAAAAAACCAGTTTATCAACATGGTGGCTATTCCCTTTCTCGTTATAAATAAAGTACTGTCTGAAAAGTGTTTCAATATTCCAATATTAAATTGGTCAGCCAAGAAACGAATTACGTACACAGTATGTTGGAAATTCTATACATTTTAACATACCTATATATATTTTATATACTTCTGCATATTTACGTATTAGCATTCGCAGTTTTATTAGTTTAGTTGCTATAAAAGCACAATCTGTATTATTTTTTATTTACTATATACGTAACACAATTTTAGCGAAATGATTTCACGACTCATTGGAGAAAGATTCGAGACGGTACGTTGCTCAAAATATTAGAATATTCAAGTTATTTGCATCCGGCTAATAAATACAGTATAAAACGTGTCAAGTCCCGCAGGCAAATTTGTAATATTCATGATATAACGATTAAATGAGCTATATCTCAGAATTATACCAACAAACTGCTATATTCGTAAGAGTGGCAGTACTAATCATGATTTTAATACAGAATTTATTTGCGTGATTTAAATAATTTAGTATTTTAATACATTCCGCGATATTTTATGTTCTCCTGGCACAAAAACACGGAATAACGTATCGCGATATGAAAACGTATTGTCAATTAAAAGAACGTATTACAGTCAGAAATCACTCTAAGCCGTTTATGATTTTCCGTCGGAGTAGGCTTATATTCGAAAAAGAAATGACCATGTAGTGATTAAATGAGCTATACCTCAGAATTATTCTTACAACCTGCTATACTGATAGCAATGACAATCATAATTTTAATACGAGATTTATTTGCTTGCTTCCAATAATTCACTGTTATAACTGCGCGATAATTTTATACCGCGTGTTAGCATGAAAGTACAGAATGATACCTTCATAATTCAAAAACTGACTTTTCAATTAAAAAAATCCTGACGTAATATGTAATAAGAGAATCATAATTTCTTGTCAGGAACAACTTCGAACAAAAATAACTAACAAGTCCATTTTCAGACAAATATCAATTACACCTTACAGTGAACACGATCACTACGATTACTAGATTTAAAATCACCATAGTCTTTTTGTACTATTTAACATTATTAGCGAAATTTCATAAATCACGACGTATAAAAACTAGTTTGTTACGAAAACATGATCCTAGAAATCGACCATTTATCATATTCGACGTAAATTTGTTAGAGTAAAACTTGTCACCAATTCATAAATATTATCGTTTCGTAAATTATTGCGCAACGAAGACCAAGTACTTAGAATTATTACTTCTCTTCCATGAATTACCACAACAGTTTAGAAGAAACTGAACACAGACAAAAAAGAACAACAAAAACAAATAGGAACGAAAATACCAGATGCTCAGCTTAAAATCGTTTCAAAGAAATTCTACAGGTCATAAGTTATAAAAACAAGCAAAATTCAAGCCAACCGATTATCGTACAAAAAATTGTAGCAATAGATCTCGCGACTAGTTTACACGTACTATCACTTGGTAAATTATTGTGCGGAGAATACTAGATACGCAGGATTTCCACGAAACACCACACAACAGATTAGAAGAAACCAAAACAGAACTGCAAAACAAAGGGGAAACAGACAGAAACGAAAACTATCCGACACTTGTCCCAAAATCGTTCCACAGCAATTTGTTTTTCGAATTATTGATTGGACTTCACCTTCACGCTAGAAAGTTAACATGTTGTAACGACGGGACTACACGAGTGAAATTAAACGTCAACGATATAGGCCAGCACGAAGAAATTGCTCAGCTCACGGTATAATTACAGACGTTGCCGCGCGCACTTAATTCTATAACCTAATAGCCGGACACGACGATCTCGGCAAAACTTCCAACGCGAGAAAATGCTTCCATATAATCGATGATACAAATCATTGGAAAGAATCGTCAACCGTCTTGTGCACTTATATGATGGAAACATTTCGGTAATTTCGCTTTCACGATAAAGGCGCATCATCGTCAAAGGTAAAACGTTTCAAAGCCACTCGATTAATCTGAACATTACACCGCTTTGAGACGAGCGGAGAAACATTCCAGACGTTCACCGTGTCTCTCTTTATCCATCTCTACGTTCGAGACGAACTTCAAATCGCCAGACGCTCTCTAAGAACGGTGTCTATCTAATTTTCAACCGATAAACTTCAACGAAAACAGCAGACACCATGCACTTCAAACGCCCGCCAAATTTGCGTCTGTCTGACGCTTATCTCATCCACTTCCGTTCACCTTGCTGTCTGCGGCTAAGGAATTCCTATAACACGCCAGTGTGAGCAGAGAAAAACACGAAACAATCAGCGAAATTTCGATCGGTAATCGCGGTAACTCGGAAGCAGTCGGCTAGTCACGTGCCAGACACGACAGCCACGGTATTCCAACGCACCGGCACGACACCGGACCAGTTTTTTTTTCTTGCTTGTCGGTGGCAGCTGCCCGAACTGTTAAAGGTCTTCGCATTATTTCCTGTTCGACGCACGAACATCAAGAAAAAAAGAATATTGCGACGCGTTCCGTGTCGTGCATCGATACACGCAAGAAACCCGCAAAGTACCGCGATACGAGACCCTCAAGACACTTCATTTCGTCCATAGAAAAATACGATCGCGGTTTAAAATATAAGGAAAGACGTGTAAATAAAAAATGAAATGCAACGACTCACCGGTGGGTACCGGGTGACACGATGCTTTCTGCCACTCGAATTCTCTCGGAGAAACGTCAAAACGCCAACTTGAGAAATCCACAGAGTCACTGTTTAGACTGGATGACAATCGATCACCACATACGCGATTACGTGTCACTTGTCACAAGTTCGAAATAATCGTATTAATACATCCGACTATTTCGGATAATAGGCAATAGCGAAATATGACAGTGAATACTTTCGATTAAGGGCAAAAACTATGTTACGAAATGCGTGGTACGAAATCGTATCGTAGATTCGGTCGCCGGGCTGCGTCCGTGCGTACAACCGTTCGGCTCGGAGTCTCGCGCTCAACTGGTCTCCGCTCGTTGGCGCGGATTTCTCATGGGCCAATCGGAGTCGAGACTGCGCGGCGCGCCGCGACTTTGCCTCGTGTGTATCGTACCTTAGGTTTAACCCCCGTCACGGCATTGCTCCTTCCCCCTTCCCCGCCGCGGAAATGCGTGTCGCTATACTCTCTCACTCCCTCATCCCTGTCGTTCTTGCTTTTTCTTTTTCGCTCCCTTTCTTCGTCACTCTCGCTCTTTTATCGGGAAACTCTGTACAAGGGTAGCGATGGCCATTCAATTTTTCCTCTCGCGGAGTTCCTTGAGTCGAACACTTCGACGAACGTAATCGCGCAAACGTCCCGATCACTTCCGTGTAAGTTTCCGTAAAACGTTATTCTTGTTAGTCGTTCGACCGTCGACTATGCTTTCCAACTTGGTCGTTACTCTGAGAATCTTGACAAATCATCATGGTGGAAACTTGATACGCCATTACTGCAGTAACACGATCGTTCGAACTACTTACAGATAGATTTAAAGGATGACCCGTGGTTGATCTGCATTTTCACAGATGTAAAGTTGTTGCTTCTTAGACGCAGCCTCCGGCGTGCATAAACTCTTCGCTGTCGCGTGCTAAGATCCGTGTATATTTCTTACGATTTCCAACACATCGACACTTTCGACATTCCTTCGCGCCATTTTTATATAAACTGACATGGTGACAAATATGTATGTATGTAATGCGCTAAAAGAATGCGCAGTAGTTTGCGCGAACGCCGCCAGGGGGCAGTTTAGATCTGCCCTTACATTTGCTCTAAGTGCAGTTTGTTTTTTATTCTGAATGTAACCTTATTTAAATGTGAATCGTAAGAAAGTACGTGTAAAAAGAAGCTGAAACTAAAGTACGTGTAAAAAAGAAATTGTGAAAATTGTGAAATTGTGTGAAAAAGAAACTAAAGAATGCACGTGAAGAAGATACTGCAACTAGAATACCTACCAAGAAAAAACTGTAACTATTGCACGTCGATACTGTAAGTCGGTTCATCTTTTTTTTAGTATGCATGTGTCATATCTATATTATTTTACTTATCATATGCAATCGATAAATGAAAATAGTCTTTGAAACATACATTTCTTTCGTCGTTTATGGTTATCATATGCAGATAAGAACAAAATTGCGTAATATGAAAATTATGAAACTTAACTTGACTGGAACTTTTATTTGGTACAACGTTGTTTAAGATTGATTTGAATGGTTATCATAAAGTCCTAACCTTTACAAATGCTTATCAGAATGAAAAATCCAAACAAATGCATGTAATAAACAAGCTTCTCAAGGAAAATATGAAGGTATTTCGCACCACTTTTACAACTGATATGTTACATGAATTCATTATTCTACAAAGGAACGCGCAATATAGTAGACAGGAGATTTATAGTTTTGCATGCGTAGGGGTGACTCATTTTAATCTATAAATGGATATATATGGGAAAGTACATTGAGAGTTGAACGGCGAATATGTGAGGGTTGAAGGAAGTCGGGGGAGGCATTAGAATATCAAGGAGAAAGTTCTGTGGGAAACGAAACGTAACAGAACTCTATTATCAATACTACTTGTTAGACTATCTTCTTTGACGTCTTCACCTACCGAAATTCCTCTTCAGCATTCCCTTAGATACCCCTTAACTGTCGCATATTCGATTTCTTCGCTTCGACGTAGTTGGCATAATTATTTATGAATTAAAAGGAATTACAGTCAGTTATACTTATTTAATGTCTAATTCACAAAATTTGTTAAATGTACAAGGTTTTCACGACGGTGTCACAATTCCAAACATACGTTTTTCGATTAAGTAAACTGTAAATTGTAAAAATGACATGTGATTCTGATTTTTGAGCCTTATTTTCCTTATTGATAGATTTGGTTAACAAATTAATGCGTTGTTATATCCGAAGGAAGGTTAGGAAATTTTTACGAGGTGTCTATATATTATACATAGAAGTGGAGAAGGATAAAATATTTATATTGTTAACCTGCCTCTTTTTGCGCATTAATTTACCAACTAATAATATCAATAAATTGACAAGTTACAAATTGCAAGTTGTTTAGTTCCACGATTTAAATATTGATAACGAGTACTGTGTGTATTTTCGTAATCTTACGACCAATAGAATAATTAAATGATCTGTGGTTTGTGAAATTACTATCATACAAAAAAATTTATCAGTACTGGTAATTTATGATCTATGACTTATAAAATTTCATTGAATTTATTGAAAAATAATAATATTATTTTAATAGTGCTAGAGAAATTTGTTGATGTTTCGTACAAATTGAATTTCAATTTCATTTCGTACAAATTTTCACTGCTTGTATTTTCAAGTTACATATTTTGTTATAAATCTGTTGTTTCATTTGCAACATACGTATTTTATAACGTAAAATAATAAATAAAGTAAAATTTGTTAGACTTTTCAAATAACTGTAAGAAATAACTGTATCAAATATTTATAACCGCCAGAGTATATAGATATATAGAAAAAGCATCAAATTGAATTTTTCAAAATCTGACATCATGAAATGTTTCAATATTAACATCGTCAGATTTTCAGCTTTTATTTAACCAATGTTGTGACAATACATTATAAATCTACTTCAACGATCCCTCGTACATCACAAATAATAATTACACGGCTCAAAAATCGTCATTTTACCGTGTATTTATCATCCTTATTCTCATTTCGGTAATTGCAAAAACCGCGGTGCTCCTCAATACACCTGTATACGGTACTTGATGTATTTTCCTCGATAAATATTACTTAAAAAACGCCGGTGTGTTTATTCGAAATACACGAGGGGCAAAATATTTCTGTTTTCAACGGTCGCCTGCCAGTTTACCGCCCGGAGTAAAATGCATACAATATAAACAGTCATAAAATGCAAGCGTCGATAAATATTCGCTTATTCGATAACGAAAAACACGCGGCCTCATAATATAACACCATGCGTATCTACGTCCATGCCACCTTAAATCTCCGCGGAATCTCTTTGCAGTGAACCAGCCCATGTAACGTTACGTAACTTTTACGCAACTTCCTTTGCAGACGTAACAGGATACGAACGACGACGACAACCGAAAAACATGAGCGTCGAAAGAAAGTTCCCTTCATATCGACTTCGTGTTCGTTTATTACGACCTATAGCCGCATGTACTTACGATCTTCCGCGTCCATCACCCCTCTGCCAGTATCTCGCCGTCTCTGTTCTTATTTTCGCTCCCTCCGTCTTTCCCTAGTAATTCCACAGGGGGTTTCACATAATGCTTTTTTTCAGGCCGCCCTCTTGGTATACATCGGGACACAAGGTCCTAGTATTCGTAGCTCGGTCGCCCCGAGTGACGCGAATTTTTCCCCGAAACGACTTTCCATTCGTGCACAACACGGAATCCAGCCGGTACCCCCGGAGGCGCGCTCCCGTGAATTATCCGAGTGCCTTCGGTAATTCCGCTGGGAATCGTTTTGCATAATGTTAAGAAAATACTCGTAAAAGGCCATGCTGAATGCGGCCTGGCTAGGTCGTTGTTACCCGCCGATATTGCTACGCGTTATGACACCGACAGTGATCATCGTGACCGACAAAAATTTCTCTCCGTTTTAACGTGCGTCCGATTACTCGCCGTTAAATCGAACAGGTCCAAATTATGCGTATTAAGATATATGGACGAATTCCTGTTGGTACTATTTTAGTTTTAGTAATTGTGGTATTTTTTATTTAGCCCTACTTCGATTTAAATTCAATGTCGATCAGTAGGTAAACACGTCAATAACGAAAATATTCTATAAAAGGGAAATTTTTATTAAAATAGAATGCTACGTTTTATTACAAAGTTAGTTCTTTTTATGATCAGGCAACTACGAGATGTTTTATTATTGCTTTATCGTTTATGTTATACACAGTTACACATTTTTTACTTAAACAAAAATAGGTTTTAATAAGGTATAGACAAACTTTCACGAGTACCGGTAAATAAAGAAGAAATGTAAAAAAAACATTTAATTTTAGATATTTTCTATATTTTTACATATTATATACATTCTGTGCATTCTCATAAATGCATAAACTTTCACGGTACAATATTACATATGTTTCTCATACCGTAGAACTACGTTTGGTTAAATGAATGGAATTTTAACTACTTATTGCTGAATTAACCGAACTTTCGTCGATTAAATCCACATATTTAAAATCCACACGATGAACTCCCATTCTATGAACTATTTAACCCTCAAATTGAATTTAAAGCTGACTCTTTTCGATCATTAGATTTAGGGGGACCGTTAGGCCGGAAATTAAAAGATTATACGTACGTTTTATAGCCAATATATCCTCTACTAAAACTACAAAATCATAGGTGACGGTATTAATTTCCGGTGCAACAGTTCCGAGCGTTTCATCGTAAGTATCATATCGTTCGACGGAATTTGAGTTTACTTGAGCACGAAACGACGGCGTTAAACCGAATTCCCAACGTAAAACGTTTATTAGAATAAAGAAGCTACTTCTCGGTCCATTACTACGATTTAATTGTGCCGATGGTGAAGATTCCAGCGGAGGAATCAGCTTGTGGGGAATGGGCCGTTGGTGTCTTGTGTAAATAGAGCAGTGTCGCAGAGAGAACGTTTCAAGGGAGGAAGTCGCCCTTGAAATTTCGCTACGCTCCAACTTGGCGGTTGGTGGTTTGTCGATAGTAGTAGCATTAAGGCCTCGTTAAATACGGACACGTTTCCTCGTAAAAGTATATTTCAAATTCGCCGCGTAGCCAGGATTACGTCGAGTTTGCTGACGGCGCTTGGCTGGACAACAACGGCAATTCAGTTTTGCATAGGAACGAGCTTCCGGAAACAGACTTTCTTCTCGCATTTAAACACGGCAGAAAAGTCTTGCAATTCCCGATGAGAACTTTCTGCGGTTGTTCCTGTTTGACTTTTCCTTCAAAGGGTTTAAACAGGGCAGCTTCTCTCTCTCTCTCTTTCTCTCTCCCCTTCTCGTTCTCTTTCTCCTCATTCCTCGTTAATGTTAAGCGCCGACCATAGTCCGCGCCCGTCACCCGCTTTGATCACGATTCGTACTCGTATGCAATTAAAAGCGCGTCATAGACTCGCGTCAGCGTTAACTACGTTTCAGCGGCGAATTCGCATTTGGCCAAATTATCAAATGAATGGATGCCCGCTTCGATTACCACGCGCATCAGGCACGAGTTTAATAATTCAGCCAGCAATGTAAAATGAATTACAAGGTTACTTTTGAGTTACAATATCATCGTGTAATGTAAAATCTCATCTCATGATTACTTTAAACATTCTCGTGGCACTAAAAGGAGATGAGTGTTGTACTACATTACGATGACAACACCATCAAAGTCATGATATTGATATTCTACATTATTCCAAGACCATGAAAATCATTAAGGTCATGATATCAAAGTTTAAAGTCATGATATTGGTGTCTAAAGTCACATATCAATCGTTCAAAGCTCACACGAGCTTTATGAAAAGGTCATAACGTTTGGTTATGGTATAATGCGATTTGCAGCTGATAAAAGGTCATCAAGGTAGTGTCACTGGGGAAAGATTTGCAAATCACAGGAAATCGTCGAATTTATATTATCGTCGATTACATTGATTTGATATTATATTGATTTCTTTCAACGGATGATCATCAAAGTTGTGTCGTTAAATCTTATAAGATCATTTGATGTTTTTTTAAAAGTATACTTAAAGATTTTATATCGTCTTCTGGAGAATCAAAAGACTGTTTGTGCGTTCTTCTCTACTCGCAATATATACTTTTTGCAATACGTAACGGATTGCACACTCGCACCGGATTCGTAATTGACAGAATCGGCATCAACTTTTTGTTTCAACAGGTCGTAAAGTAGCTCGAGACGATATTCAACGCTCGCGGCGCAATTTTGAAACACACTCGAACTCAGCTTGTTTCCGGCAAGTGGGATTTAAGTGAGTTCTTAACGAGCTCCTCGTTACAGTTATCTGCCGCTCGAAAGCGACTAATACCTCCGCCGTGGCCGCCACTTTAACCGTGATAAAACTTCGCGACCAACCCACCCCATCCGCCAGATCGCCGAAACACTGACTCTCGGATTAGATTCAGACTTGGACGCCCTTTAATGCATTCAGCGCGGAGGAGGAATTGTTCCTCCGCGAACCAACTCCCTAAACGAGTTACGATTAACTTGTTTTTCCAACACAACCACCGCGACGCCTTCTGTACAATCGCTCCTTATCGGAGCGCACCTTGCTTCTTGTGTTCCGCGGTTACCCGCCTCGAGTACCCCTTTATAGCGAAGAAGAGGCGACACCGGAAGTCGTTGTTCATTCGCCGACCACCAGACCGGGAATCTCGTTCTGGAACGGCAGCAGCGGATCAGAAACTAGTTTCCCTTCACCTGCGTTTCTCTGTTCTTCGAACGACTTACGTGGGGCGGAAAGAATCGATCTACTTGCTCAATTTCGAGAGAGAAAGAGAGCCATTCTTGGCTTCTTATGTATTTAAAATGATTAAGGTGTTCGCATGAAAATATATGATGATTTAAGGATTAAGAAATAGGAATTCTAGTTGACAGAAGCATAGACAATTTTCTTGGTTCGATATACTCAGGTAGCTACTATTTATATTCTGACTAAATAAATAATAAAATTTCCGCTGTTATACTGAAATAGATAAAAAAGTTCGTCAGTTGATTCATTGATCTACGCAGCTGTCAGAATATTTCTTGCATAAAATTAAATTGTTTCTATATTGATGTATCTCTAGCCGTTCGTGTTATTCTATATATGAACACATCTTATATTGCGTGAAACGATATTTCAAAGTTCACCGGAATTTAACATCAGAAATCACCTGAGATACTAAACATTTTAAGTCTTCAACTTTAATTCTAGCAAATAGCAGGTACCATTAGAGCAATAGAAAATTCCACTCGCGAATTTCTTCCGGCGGGATCGTTCTGAAAGCGTACGTTTCGCATCGCCCAAGGCCCAAAACCGTATCGTTCCGCAATAAGCTTTTAGAAGGCGCGGGCCGTGTCGTAAAATTTCGAAGCGCGCTCCGTTTCTTCGCATACCGGTTTTAACGATACGTACTATTAATTTTAAGAGGAACGTCAACTATGCTTTAACGACGCTTACGCCGCGTTTGCCACGAGAGAGGCCACTTTTCTGGGACTCGAATTTAACGATCGTACTTTATCAACCCGGTACCGGCTACGGTTGAAACTATGCTTGCCGCGGCATTCACTAAATAATCGATGATTCTCCGTTTACTCTCGTGTACGCATTCATATTTCTCCGATCATGCGATAGAAACAAGTCTTCGAACGAAACTCGCAATTTCTGTCGTTTTTAAATGGAATCATGACATCGACTCTACTTGCAACGCTTTTTAATGAAAAGGGTGATAATAGTATGTGGCTTTATTTATTTAAAACATATAGTAAAATATATCATCTAAATGATTTTCAGCTGATAGATTATTTAGATCTTTTAATTTATTTTAAATATTTCCTGAGGTTTTGTCGAAATTTCTTTTGAGAAGAGCATTCTCTGTCGTAACTTTGTAATTATGTAAGGCAAAAAATGTCAAGTCTTATTAAGCTCAATAGAAACATTAATTGGCTAAAAAAACTTACTAGGTCACTTCGTTTAAAGAAAATAACAACCTTCTGTATGTTTCTAGCAATCATCCTATAAAATCGCTTTCATGTATATGAAATAATTAATTCTCCTATATTATTGCATATATCTTAAAAAATAAATTTTAGTCAATAATTTTGCAATTATTTCGAATTTTCTAGCGGTCACAACACCTTATCTGATATCTTTGGAAAAATCGTAGAATGAATTGTGGCGTATGTTGTTTTCCTCTTTTATTTGGAACAGGTAAACAAGCTGTTATTAAATAACAGATGAGAATTTTCAACTGCATGTGCCTATATGAATTTGTGAAGACGTCCTTTTATTCTCATGAATAAAAGTGGATCGAAACATTAGTATAATCACATAATCGAGTGAAGCAACAAAGAGAAAGCCATTCCTTCAACATCTTTCGCTGGCCTATGTATTTTTCCCTCTGTTCAGGAACGAAAAAGTTTGCGTTCCGTTTGGTTCAAAGCGGCAGACGTCACAGGGACGATTTAATTTCGCGTGGTGCTTGTGGTAACAGAAGTTCGCGCCGTTATGGTAAAGGCGTGCTATTTTGTACGTACGATCAAAGGACTTTCTTGCTATTTACTTGCGGTGGCGGAGATAATGCAACTCACCGTTCCCTGCTCCCATTTTATGCGCATTAATGTGCTTCTTTGTGTGCCAATTATCGCGCTTTCTGAGGATCAAACGGGAGGGGCTGTGTACAACTCGAGATATCATAATCATTCAGCATCGTTCCGACGATGTACTCCCACGAACGATTAATATTAGCTGTATGTAAAAGAAATGCACGTTACATTTACGTCCGTAGTGTTAAACTACGAAGGAAGGGAGAGATGATTGTACAGAAGAGGGAATTTACAAATGAATAAAAGAAAGAAAAGGAAAGAAATGAAATAAACAAGGGAAAGAAGCGAATAGAAGAGAAGAAAGGAAAGGAAAAGTGGAACGGAAAGGAAGAAAATAGGAAAGAGGAGGCAGGAAGAGGAGCAAATGAAGAAAGTAAAGAAAATGGATAGCAAAGAAAAGGAAGAGAAGGTATGGAATGGGAAGGGAAGCCATTAGAAATAGTATCTTGTACATTTGCTCCTGCTGATTCCACCCCATTACTCGATTCTACATCCTAGGTATTTTGCCAAAAGTCAATCAAGACTTCATAGTTTGAACTTACTCTGCAATCTTTACCTTCTAACACTTTTAGAGCTGAATTTTTTTGAGACTGGCTAGAAAAAATTTTTTTTATTAATTTAATTATTAATGATAGAGACACATTTGTTCTAATGTTTTCGTAATGAAGACATAATATTTTACAATTCTAGTAACATTTTAAAACCAGTTATATTGGAAACAATTACATTTATCATTTTGTTAATTGATAATTTGTTGAAGCGTATTATCGCACGTACGCATCGTCGAGAATGAACAAGTAGAACTTTTAGTAGCTTTAACTGATAAAGGCAATTATATCTAGTAACTGTTACAAGCATTAATTAGTATTTTATCTAATCAGAACAATTACGTCTAACAATTATTATAAATAATATTGAACTATTCTACTTTATTTCATACCACACAAATGTTAATGGAAGTTATAAAAATTGAAGTTAGTACTTTTTGGAAGTATTGTAAGTAAGCGGTTGAAAATACAGGTCTCTTGAACCTTTGCGGAAAGAAAGAGCTCCGGTAGTTGAAATTCAAATTGCTTTAAATATTTCGAGATTTTGAGCTAATTCCTTGGAGCTTAAACGATTCTCTTTGACAAAAAGGCATTACTTGAAATGCTTTAAGGCAAGAATGAGATTCGGCTTCGTTACACGAAGATAACGGAGACTGGTCGGACCGCAAAGGTCGAGTTACTTTCACGTCGAAGCACTCCGCTACTCCGTGCTTTCATTTACGACCCGTTCCATTGATCGTACGCAACGGCGCGGCGTACATAATCAAATCTTCGTGTCGTAACATCACGTATGTACGACGAAGCAACGTTTCCATTTATTAGCAAAACTAACCAAATCCGAAACGGTATTTTCTCCTAGAAATATCAAAATATTGACGCGCTTAAATACTCGTCTTTTGAGATTTTTACACTTTTAAACACTTTACTCGATTGAACTTTCATCCGGACATAGTTCTGCAATGCAAAACTTTATCCTTAAAATGTTTTCTAGAGACAGAAGATTATTACTTTAATATAAGAATTTAGTTCTCCCGTAAAATTGTTGTCATTATTTCTGTTCTTCAATACTTCACTTTATAACGTGAAAAATATGTTTTGTATTTTGAAAGAATTTTTTTGAAAGGATGCGGAATTTACGTGGCATTTCACAAAATATACAATTTCCACTATCAAAGTTTCCACAATGGGAGCTGTTTCGTGAAAATAATCTCAGAACTGTCACCTTTGACAATTTTCATCCTTTTTTGTTTTTGGATACTCTACTACAATAAAGAACAAGCTTTCAGTGGCCAAAACGTTTAAAGTACTCCAAACAAGATATAGATAGCAATGCCTTTAGAAGGGTACAAATCCATCTAGCATAGCAACGTCTAGCATAGCAACGTCTAGCATAGCGACTGTCAAATTTTCCAGAATGGGTCACTTAAACTCCTCCGAGCATCTACTTCCGTCAGCTTCCGCATCCACAAAAGCATGCAAAATCGCGTTTCGTCACAAAGCGAATCACCGCGGGGCAAGAATACTTTTCATCCCGCCATAAACGCGAACTATCTCGTGTTCCACTTAGCACCATCATTCAGGACGGGACGATTTCTCTCTACGAGTTCTTGCGTCTTAGACGAAAAAGATCCACTTCCTGCGACGGCCTTGTTCCACGAAGAAAGGAGGAAGCCAAGGTGGAAGAAGCGGATTGCCCTTCGCGAGCGAACTGGCCTCTGGCTGTCTCGGTGGAGAAGACGCTAGAAAAAGGAGCTCGACGTCGATCCTGTTCCACCGATACTTGTCACGAACCGTTCCTTCACGGCTTTGACGATTCGAGGAAGACGAAGAAAAGGGACGACGATGGAGAAAAGAACGAGTCGAAGAACTGAGAAACGACTGGGCATTGATATAACGAACGTGACCGGCGCACCTTCGACACTATTACGACACTGGACAACAAAAAAAGACGCGTGTCGCGTTTCTGACCGGCTCGCGGTCGCGCGATAAATCGACGTTAAGTCGAAATTACGGTCGCACGGGGGTGTTGCCAATGTTGCTGCGTGCCATGGCAAGCGGGCGACGGCTTAAGCCTCGTTTTGCCACCATCTGGATCGACTGCTCAGGTACGACATCCTCGTATGTATTGATGGTAATTGCTCGCACATCCGACGCTCGCCCGCTTTTTATACTTCACTCTTCCAGCCTGGATTGTCGGATTTTCTTCTTACCTTCACACGGCGCCTGATTGTTTGTCACGGTATAGTTTTTGATAGGGTATTTGTCTGCTTTTTAGGGTGAATGTGACGGGATATCCCTTGGGACGAGGGATCTCTCTTTTTTTACTTTTTGTTTGAAGTATATTGAATGAAGCTGAGAGTCCTGGATGTAGTAGGTTGTTTTGGAAATTGAGTGGGAGGTTGATAGAATGATCCTGTGAGGGGAGTACATATTGTCCCTACGATTCGAAAGTCAATCTGTAAGGTACATTTCTTAGGTAATTTATGTAATGTTGAATATGTTGAAAAGATAAATAATTGTGTTATACCTATATATGTAGATATTTTGTGATTAAAATGGTTAATTGTTCTATTGTTAGATCATTAGATGCTCGATGTGCAATAACGATTGGCATGTAATTAGACTGGAATAGAATTAAAACTCTTGAACTGTAAAGTTGCACAATAATTTCAAGTGATATATTTATAGCAAAATACATAATGGAAGCTAATGTTTCCTTCGAAGACAATACAAAATTCTGCTCCTGTATTCTCTCCCATTTTGTTCCTATTTTCTTCTGCATGGCATATATTGGTCAAAGCATTATGTAAAGTAAAAGGTCTGTTCAGAGAACTGGGGCGAAAACGTCGATTCGATATGAGAGGAAAAAAGAAAAAAAGAAAAATAATACGAGGCGATTGGCTGTTATAAAAGGACGATTAAGCTATAATCGTAGATCGGCTAATTATTATTAATCCTTTGAGGCTACAAGCTGCAAATTGCGGTCAGCCTTTGGTGATTCCAGACAAAGCTTTCTTCATCCGCGATATGGAAAATATGTCATTTTTTCTTTCTCTCCTGTGTGGTTTGTATTTATTTAAAGGAAAGAAAAGAGCAAGGATAAAATAACACGCCCTAAACAATTTTACCCCCAATCGATTACATTTTCCACCGCTTCGACGATGCAAGTGTTCCGTGAACACTCGGCCTACTCCACCAAGAAAGGAAAAACAACGAAAACTGAAGAAGAAAAAAATAAAATATCGATGCAGCAAAAGTGTTATTACAGTACCGTATCGAACTAAAATTTTATGCATAATATTATTAGTGTGGTGGATATAAAATATCGATTCATTCAAGTTCGAATTTGACGAACCAGTGTCATTTATAAAATTTTGTCTGATCGTCAATTGAGCCTCTCAGGAACGAAAAATTATTTTTGTAAATTTCTCAACATTAACTTTGGAAGGTTCTTAACGTTGTAAAGTAAATAAATTTTATTACGTATGAAACATGAGTAATATCCAATTCCCAATTTTACTTCTATAAGTTAACCTATCATAAAAGGCCATAAATAACAGTATATACCTAGGTGAATGTTAGAAAGTAATGTTTCTAACTCATTTTACCCACTTTTTAATCATCAATCACATTAAAGAAAAAATACCTAAGAATTAAAGAAAACATCTGTTCCACCTATACAATCGATATTTAATATATCCTTGTAGGATTTGTATATTATTAAACAATTTCTATATGTACACTTTTACTTACACTTTACTACAATGACGAAAAAGTCGTAGCTATAATAATTAGTTGATTTTCGGGTAATTTTAGCATTTAGGTACAGCATATGTCTGTTGAATAACGTCCTTATCTACTTGAATCGCTTGACTCGATCAAATGTTCTCTATTTTTATGATTGTATCAAAGAAGGATTTTTTGGATAGTTTATAGTGAAATATAGCCAGAATTTGAAGACGTTCTTTTATTCATCAGTAAATTCTTAACAAATATCAAGCATCTTATATAAACTTCTTATTGAAATATATAACATTCTCCTTTCTTCTTGAAAAACGAGAATCTTTCTGTTAATCAACCAGATATTTTCTCTGATTGTTATATAAATGTTCAATCGAAACCTATATTTGGCCAGTAATCTTTTTGTAAAAGTATGCGATGAATACAGAGAATAGAATAAAATAAATCCAGTGACGAAAATGAACTTTCCGAACAATCCAATACATCATGTACCTTCATTTACGGTGGCGTGGTACGGACCACGATGACGCTTATGCTAATTCCAAAGGCTGTTGAATGAGCTGCTTAGGGGTGTGAGTCCACGAATTGTTCGTGCGGATCTTCGTGTCAGCGTCTCGTCACTGTCACGCCGGATTAAAATCCGGTTCTCGATTCGCGCGTACCTCTCAATGAAAATAATAACCGACGCTCCAATAGGCTTCGGATCTCTCTTTGTCACCGAGAATCCTTTCATTTCGGCAGCGAAACTGCGCACTAAGAGCGTCAGATTAAAAGTTTTTCATTGAACGTATCAACACGCGTTGCGTTGGAACCTGGGCTTCGTCGCGTGTTTCATTACTGGCCGGATTCGATTCATCCGTTGAAATACTAAAAAAGCGAAAAAGACAAAAAAATGTACGGAGTAAAATTGTTTTGTATTTGTGTCTTTAGTACTTCTCGTCAGGTTTCGTTTCTATACTATACATAATGATCTCTCACCAAGTTGCATCAATAATTTTTTCATTTTATACCATGACTAGGCAATATTGGGTGCATTTATCGTATCTGTACATTGTATATGTTCACAGAGGAAAATGAATTTCACTTAACATATAGGCGTTTATAATTAATCACTTAAAAGATTCCTGAAACTTTTTATATTATTACAAATCTCCAAGCGTTTAAACGTGAAATCGTCTCTGCACCGTGGAACGTTGTTTTTCGACAATTGTTTTCACAGAAATGGCGTTCCACACAGGTGCCGATAATAGCACAGCTCTTGCGTATATCTCTGCGTCGTTTTTTTTTATTCGCGCGGCAGCGCAACGTCGCAGTTAAACAACGGTAAATTGGCCAAACAACTACTCATTTTTCTCGTCGCGCCCGTTGAATCTCTTTTTCCACGAGCAAACATTATGCATACGTGTTGCGTGTGTAATTACAAGGCTCAAAATTGCATGACGTGATACGATGAAATTACAAAAACAACAAAAAGAAGGGGGAGAGAGAGTGAGAAAAGAGAGAAGAAAAAATAGGATGAAGACGAGGAAGATATAGCAAAGGGCAGGGAAAAGGGAGAAAAGAGAGAGGATGTAACCGACGGTTGCCGCATCGTCGTAAATAGCCGGTGTCCCGCTGCTTTAAAGTCGTTTTAGATTGCACGTTTCGAAACGATTGTTATCGGTCAACAGTCATCATTGGTCAGTTTACATAGCCGCCTCGTATCGATCGACATTCCCGGTAATTACGTATTGTCTGTAGAACGCTGCCGTGTCGCTATTATGCACTCGCATACACACGTATATAGTATGTCACATATACATACACATTGGCGGATACGTATGCAAACACGCACACAAACACCTTACAAAGACTTCAGTTCGCGTGTGTCACGACGCGACGGTTCCGTGAAACGTGTCACAAACACGTTCCACGTTGCCAATAAAATGGCGTTCGCCGCAGGAAGAGGCGACCGAGTTAGATACTTTCCTGGATACAGCTAAAAAATTGGTCGCTCACTGTGCGCGGCATTCAGTTTGATTTGCGACCACTCGTTTCTCTGTACCAGTGTTTTCCGACGCGGATAGATGGACTGACTTCCGCTGATTTTTGTAGGTTAGGTATCCTGGTCCAAACAGCCATGGACTTCTTCGAAATTTGGATATTCGCAGGGAAACGTGCTTCAAACGATTTAATTCTGGAACAATACTTTAGCAATCAATAATATTAGTAAATTAATAAGTCACAAGTTGTAGATTAGGTTCAGTCTCCTCTTTTATGATTTTACAATTCTGTGTCGAATAGGATAATTAGATAATTTGTAATTTATAAACTTTGATTTCTAAATTTATCTTAGTCCATTAATTATCCTGGCGTATTGTTATACAAGACAGTTTGTAAGTACTAGTAGTTTGTGACTCGTAAACTTTCATTAATATGACTTACCTGTGAAAAAGAATCATCGCGTCTTGTTCTTTAGACATTTCAGGAAATACATAGTTACAAATTTCAGCATTTTTGGATATTTTATTTAACCCTGTAAAGACCAGTTAGATTATTTTGGTTTATTAATTAATCGGTAAGTATTGTTATATATTGTAATAAATAGAATAATTCGAAAGTCTTCGGTTTTAAAGATGAGTATCTTTCTCGTGTTTTTAAAGGGAAAGCTTCGATATTTCCAGTATTAGAGTAAACAGTAATAAAATATTAATAAAGTTGAAAGGAAGATTAATGAATATTAATAAAATAAACTAAAAATACCAATGGGAAAAAGGTTGCTATTTCTAGCGTGAAAACTAAATATCTTTACTAAAATAACAGGATATTTAAATTCCTCTTTAAGGATATTTCCCTTATTTACGAGTACCTATTTGACAGTAAATATTCATTTTTATCACATTATACATTTTATTTTACAAACTCGCTGTCTCTATTACTCTGGTGGAAATAGTACTTATCTAATACACAGACGAATTCATTGAATTATGAAGTATCTCTGATCGTTGATATCAAATCAAGAACTTTGTTCATTTCCCTGGCACTGAAATAACATGGATAAAAAATGATGCAAACAGGTTTATACAACGTAATCCATCAAAAAAGGAACGTTATCTAAAGTCCTGTTTAACATCGTTAAATTGTCCCCAGCTAATAGTGAAAACAGACATCCAGTGGAAGCGACCGTTCTATGGTTATCGCGTTTCTTCGTCACTGTAATTACGAGTTTATCTGCACGTCTCAAGCTCCTTAATTGTCTCATATTTGTACTGCTGGATCTACGTTCGTACACACTGTTATGCAATATCGGTGTGTGGCAAACAAAATGTGTGTAAATAACAGAGATCCAACGAGAAATATACTCTGTTCAGAGAATTTTCTTATTCCCCGGAACACTGCGTATCCGCCATGCAAATTTTACTCAACGATTCATCGTCGTTTCTCCGAGAGATTATTTATCGTGGAAGATTGCACCGTGACGTTCCTGACATACTTTATTATTGTTTCGCGTATCAGATCTGAAGGTAGCCGAGCATACGACTTATCTGCGCCGTATCGTGTACCGGGTAGAAAAATGTTGTGGCAAGGAACTCGATATACATGTATATCTCCGTTTCATCATACACCGGTAAAAACAGCGATCTCCTATCGCTTCGTTCGTCGCGAAGTTCCTCGATCGAATGGGGTTGAAAAAACGCGAAAGTGATTAGAGCCGATAAAATCCTTATCAAATGCGAACAACGTCATTTTCAGTAGCCTATGTATGTACTGTAAACTAAATCAAGATCCGACTCGAATGTATACAAGATTTCCAATTGATCGCGTGAAAAGCTACTTGATATAACTGGGTCCGTTACACGCGAGTCCAGCGGCTGCCGACTGTCAATTACGGGAAAAAATTGATGACTAACGACCAGATAAAAGCGGTAGTGCATTCCAAATCATGTCCTGTGTATATCGTTCTAACGATCTCTCTGAACACCTGACAAAACACTCCTTGAATATCGTTCACGATATGACCGAACATAATTCGTGTCAATATTTTCGAGGAATTTCAAGTGGTCAAAATGATTGCAAGCGAGTAGCAACATGATTTCTAAAAAAAACACTCTATGCATGAATATATATCACCAGAGATATTCCTCTGGCTGTCTACGCCGAAAAGTTCCGCGTAATAATCCGAGGTTATCTCCGGCGACCGAAAAGTTTCGTTTAAGGACACTCTGTCGCGACGAAACTTCGCATTCCGTTACAGGAGGCGGCTCCTCCGCGAAAGTGGCAACCCGTTTTTTTCCTTCTTTTCTCTTTTTTTTCTGCACAGGCACACGATCTTCGTTTTTAGAAGCTTCCCTTTGAGCCATGGGCGAGGTTATGCATGACAAAAAGGGTCCTTCGTCTCCGGCGGTGCACCGAAAATTTTAATAAACATCGAGACAAGAAAGTATCCGGTGCATCGTCGAGTCATGGACAGGGGCGGAAAGTTAACGTGGCGCGGAGTTTCGTCTTGAGTTATTAATAATGATATTTATGTAAAGTATGTACCTCGTATCCCTTATATAACGGCGCAGTTTTATCCTTTTATGTTTGTTTGTGATTGTGTTCACAGATTCACAGATCTGTACATTACCTTAATGTCAGAATAAAAATATTAGGAGGAAATCTAAAGCGATTTACTATGTCATTTTATGCTTTGAAATATTTAAAATATTTTTATCCTAATAATATTTATTAACAAATAACATAATTTATTGTTTTCTAGGACAATTTTTCTTAATTTTTCGTAAATTCTTCAGATACTAGATCATTCCAATATAAAAATATTTTATTATCTATTACATATTATTTTTTAAAACTTTCTCAATTCCTTGATAACGTTAAGATTTTTTTCTTTGAAATTTTTTGAAGTTTGATCCTAAATTATTACGTTACTCCTTTGAAATTCTTCATTTTACTGTTTTTCCTTTATATCAGTTTGTAGTTACTGGATTAAATAAAAATCTATCGATATCTGGTCTCAAGGATAAATTCCATAATTTTTCACTATTCTTTTAAAGATATCCTATCTATATTGCAACCGTAGATTATTACAACAATAGAAAGGAATTTCCTTCCGCTTCATGATTACTGATCATTTCTGTATTAAACTACATTATTTGTAATTTTTCCAATTGCTAAATTCAGACAATTATCGTTTGATTTTTGTTTAAAAATACAAAGTGCACAAAACAAGGTACGATGATGTGACATGTACTTCCATATTGTGATGTATTCAAAATTTATTCAGTGTATGCTCATACGTACTTTGCCTATATATACACATATATACATAAAGTAATCCCGCAAGCTTCCTTCTTTTCACTGAAGATTTTATTATTTACACAATTTGCTTGGTCACGAAACCGAATGATATCTAATTTCGTAACTTTTGAGGGATGCTCCTTTCGGAACGTAATCGTAGTACCGGCAGGGAGCAAATTCAATCGGAGTAATATGAAATCAATTGTAAGGCAATTAAAGCGGAGAGCCATCGTTGCCTCCCGCATAAAACTTCCGAAACTCGATCGAAAAGTGAGCGCCGGTTATTGCGCTCTGTTTGCATTGACCGCGGCGGGCTGCATTCATTTGAATTTTAAACAGTTTTTCCGATCTTTCTTTAAAACGATGCCATAGATTTCATTATATGCAATTACTGGGGTCCAGCGTCGCAGTTCGAATGAGGCACAGTGTCTATGCTATCGACGTGATCATTAAGGGGAACCTTTGTTTGCGTATTTTAATTAATACGCCAAAAGGCAAACCTCATTTTACTTCTATTAACGTGTACCCGATCCTCTGAGCATATTCCGCGTTATATATTTTTGCAGAGTATCCTATTAATAAAATTGTCATATCCATTTTCTGTAACATTTCGATTGGAATGGAACCTTTAGATATTATACGTCTAAAGATCACACGCGAAAGACACGATAAGTCTGTCGATTTTCTAATTTTTATGTCACTTGGCAAGACTACTATCGATATTTTTAATATGCTCAAGAATAGACGGATAACAAAAGCACATATTTAATCCTAGGATAAATGGAAATATAGTTTGGATAATATGAAACTCATTGAGATAGGTATACATACACATAGTGTATTGAATTTTAAAATTATGTGCATTAAAAGATAGAAGGTGTATGACCTATCATCGTCTTCCTCTATAGACTTCGTATCTTTTTTTTTTCTCTTTTCGTTTTCTGTGATACATATGTATAGAAAAGATAAAAAAGAGAAGGGGAAATGGAGCTATAATAGAAAATTGCAATATTAGTTCGCATTGCGTGCACTTGTAGCTGTGAGAGTTACGTAGATGACTTTCTGCACGCCACTGAATCATCAACGCAAAGGGCCATGATAACGAGATAACGTGTTACGAAATAGAGTCAATTAAGTAATCCGAGTTACACGCATTTGCCACGCAATATTGGGTTTTCAACATGATTCTTGTTTGGAAAAATAACACTGGGTTAGTTATCGCTAAGGGAAGTCATACATTTATTCATGATCGTTAAATCTTGTCATTTGACCCATTAACCGTCTACATTGTGCTAGCGCAATATATCACATTTGTAATCTTTTCTCAGGCAATCTACATTATTGAATTCTGTTTCACAATATAGAATATTTGCTTAAATATCTTTTCCGTCACATCCTATACCTTACGATTTTCTAAAGTTCGAAAATATTGACATGTTTATAGCATTATGATAAACTTCACAATCATTTAATTCTTAATTCTTTTTTCAATCGCAGGAATTCCTTTTGTATTTCTGAAATATCTATTACTCTTAACAAATTTCTGTATTGTGACAGAACAATAAATAAACTACTTTATCTATATTTTTTGATAATGTTGTGTTTACGGAATTTTTATGTATTTATTAAAAAATATTAAAGAATCATTTAAAATTTCAGATATTATACATATATAACCATTGAATACATAAGGAATATTTAGTTAATATTTAACATTTTTCATTAAAACCATTTTATCATAAAATAAATTCTCCATGTGATATGTTTGAAAGAAAAATTATACAAGATAAAATTAAGATTAACGTAACAAAAAATGGTATAATCTCGAGTAAAGTTCGTTTTCGATATTTCAGCTCCCTCTTCCAGTCTTCGATGATGACGCATTGTGGTACTAGCCTATTTCCTGAACATCAGTATCGGTAACGTGATCGCGAAGTGGTAAGATAAAAATTGAATTGTGTATTGAAAAGAAAACCGCAATCAATCTATTCACAATAGACACACAATCGTATCATGATTTTAAATAAACCTATCACTTAACTCGATTGATAAATAGAAATATATGTATCTTCTATGATAACGACAACTTATTCATTATCAAATAAAATTTTTTAGAAAGAACGTGAAATTTTGTATTTTGAAAGACTCGAAAATAATGAGCGAAATAAAATAAATCATTCTGATTAAATCTATTATTTAAATGAATTGATAAGCACAAATAAATCCTTCATTATAATCTATCCATTACAAACTAAAATGGAAAAGAACGTGAAAAAATTTTATTTTAATGAGACTTAAATACATTGATACAAAGAAAATAAATATTTTTAATTAGAATACGAATTATATAAGAAACTGGAGAATATTTCTAAAAGATTGGGATGAACATATTTAATATTGGGGATCTTTGTTGTGATCTTTATGAGCAGCGGATGATATAGTAGACCTCTGTAGTGCAACTAATGAAATTTTAACATTTCTGTAAACGGAATTCAAGAGAATAATCGATTCCAACTGCGTTGCCGAGTACTCAAACTGAATAAAGTGCATGTAATTTTAAACAGAACGCATTCCACGCAGACAGGAACGAGAAACGAGAAAACATTAACCACGCGCATACTGTGGAATTCCTTTCGTAAATAACAGATGAATTTAATAATAACTTGTTACAATTCGAGAAATTAATCGGGTATTATAGAATTTTTAAGCATGAAACTAACAATGCTCGTGTTAATATGTTTTAATAATTTATTCAACGTTCATTACATTCGTTCATTATTTCGAATTGTTTCGCGTACAAATATAGATAATATTTAGAACAATGATATTATGATTACTCTTTGTCTATTCTGTGAATAAAATAACTTCCTGAACTAATAACATAATTAATTTCCCCAAATTTGAATAACACATAATAAAAAATGTTGAAAAAGTTTCATTTTATATAATATTTTGTAAACTTCGTGATATTCTACAGAATGTCATGAAGCATAGTTTGATAAACAAAGAGTACTCAGAATCTCTCGATAACAAATTTCTCGGCCGCGATTTCCTTCTGAATTGATCGATTCGACAAAGATAATAATACTAGATAAAACATATACTTTCGTTATACATACATCGTAAACAACATCGTATAAAACATATGCTTTCGATTCATAGCAGCAATTCTATCTACACGTATGTTACAAACAATGATTTTTTCTTATTCGATAGCTTTCTTGTCAGAAACTCTTTTGATTCGTATTTATTGCAATTACGCGTATTTTGGACTTAATGATAAATAGCAATGTTGCTCGTAAGTAGTACTTACTCAGCCTTACAGTTTTCCTAGTCTTGAAATGCGATGTTTCGTGTTTCGCGAAGAAAAATATATTTGATGTTTGATATTCGAAGCGATACACAGCCTAAAAATGGGTATTAGCTGTTAAAAACAGCGTACCTATACTTATGAAAACTTTATAAAAATAGTTCATTATTTCTTTGCATTCTGTTCCTCGTGGACTAGCTAATTTATATAATTTTATATGATAAAATGATCAACGCATCAACTCATGAACAATTAAAAATATTGATTTTAATAAATTACAAAATTTGTAGCTATTAATGTAATATTTAAAATAACAGAAATCCTTTAAGTAACTTTATATGTCTGATGTTAAAGATTTTAAGAAATGCTTATTACGTATCGAGTTTTCTTGTGAAATGGTTTGAGATAAATTAATTACAAAAATAGTGACGATGTAAAATAGTCTTAAACTTTAGTAATAAAACAATTTAACGATTCACGTACTGATTTAAATTACGTATCTCGTAAAATTAACAATTCCTTCATTTTTATTCATTTAGTAACATCAGTTAGATATTCGGAACGTTGCTTCGTTGTCGTATGACATAGAAAATAATTTCAATCGCTTTTCCTACGAGTGATAACGATTATTTTCGTTCAGCCTTAGAACTAAGCTTCGATAAGAACTCTGTCGCCTGATTGTCTCCCTTTCTGTGTTCTAATGCTTGAATTACGTCCGTACCTGAACATAAAACAATAATCAAAATGTAAGAGATAAAAGTAGATTAGATAAAGGCAATTAGTTAGTTATGATTAGAGGAAAAGTAAAGAAAACCTACTTTTCCTTGTAGGACGTGAAAGATTCAAGTGAATTTGGTCGAGAGACTCGATTCCTCGATCTGGTCCCGTTTCAGGAATTTCGCTGAATGGTAGGAAAGCCTCTGCCATGAATCTCGATCGAAGAAAATCTTTGTCCTTTAGTTCGAAAACTACGATTGCGTTTTCTGTTGCTCTTTGTTCGCTTGTTAGAGGTCTGAAAGTATTTACATTAGTTAAATCGGAAATTGTTGAAATGAATAACATTTTGGAAAATAATAATATGGTGTTTTTGAAATGTTATAAAATTATCTTGTTCCTGTCTTTCGACAAATTCTATATCATCTATGTAAGTAAGATTCTCAAAATCGATATTCTTGAAAAATAAGCTACGGATGAAGAAATTTAATTTTATACTTTTGATTTATTTTTGCATAGAGGATCAACTCTTCTATGTTTATATATTTTCATCCACAATCTATATCTTGTTTATGTATTCAATTCTCTTAATATTTCTACGTATTATACATACATCTATTATGGGTAGATATAATATAATATTTACATATAATGTTTACAACGATCTATTCTCTATCGAAAAAAAGGTTGATTATTACTCACATGTTAAAAATTTCGTCGTACAGCGGATATAGGTTTTCCTTTTGCACATGCGTTTTAGGCAATTTTACGTCGGCGAACTTTTCCTCCGGAAGTAGCTTCACCTTCACATATGAATCGCAACTACCTGGAAGATAGAGACAGAACAATATTTTCAAGCTGTTCTTTCGAAACACCAGAAAGACCCCGATATAGGCTCATGCACGATGAAAGGTGACTGTCTGTATTCTTGATGGGTCTTTTGTCTATGAGGTTCCACAGTGTCAACAACATTTAATATATTAAATTGCTGCATAAATTTTCTTCGTCATTCCGTTCATATAAACACGCTAACGATGTTATAATAAATATAATATCGCTATGTAAATCGACAAACTATTCTCACTAGTCCATTCAGATCCGTCAATAATCATCCACTCAGAAGGATTTTTATTAGGTTGATGACAAAGTAATATCGGTTTCTGAAGATAAGAAGACAAGTTGACAAGAAAAACAGTTTCAAATAGACAATTTACGATAAAATCATTTTATGAGAATGGTGTTTCGTATTTATAAAATAGTATTTATAAAATAAAGATATAAGGTGACATTTACGCGGATAAATGTCGTAAATCGAATTTGTAAATCTACTCTGATGAACATACACGGAACTTATGCAGCAATTTAATATGACATAACAAACGAAAGAACACACATTTTACAACGGTTAAACATTCATTAAATAACTTTTATATTATTTGTTATATTTGGAACCTTATAGAAGTTTGCATCACTCGTGATCAATTCCATGTTTCTAACTTAGGGAAATTATTCGATATGCTAAAATACTCGTACATTCTCTAGCTACAAATACATAGTAACAGAAAATGTAATATAACAGTTTGGTCAGCCGTGTTCATGCAAATCTGAAAGTCTAATTGTCGCGAGGGCAGGCATGAGAGATTCTAATTTTAACAGTGATGAGGAAGAGCGTGTTTCTTTTTTATTTCTTTATTTGACATCCACGGTTTACATACTTGTCTTCCCTTCTTTCAGTCTTTGTTTAGATTTTGTATGAAGCTTGTGCTTGAGAGTAGACACCTTGCCTACCAAATCGCCTACAAAATCGAAAGAAAAGGTCATTCTCTTTGTCGCGAACCACCCGCTCATTCCCGTAACCGATTTACAGTGAAACAAATAAACGTTAACGAGCTACAAAATGAAAATCTAAGTTCAATTTACGTTGATGATGGAGCTTTGCGTTTTGTCTATCGACGTGTGCAATTCTACTTCTCTTTGATGGTTCAGTATAACGTATTGAGTGATGCTCATAAAAAGACTGATGCGATTATCATTTTTTAATTAAACGGTTTTGCAAAATTTCTGAAAGAAATTCTCTTAATAAATTTCTTTTTCTAACTAAATAAAGAAATAAAAGGTACTTCACCTATGTACAGTTACTTTTGTAGATAACAAGTTATAAATATTACAGTAAAGAATTTTTCATGAATTAATTACGTTTGCTTTGTAATTTTTAAATGCACATTATAGTTTTCTATGTATTCCGTCTATAGATAATGAATATGTCATCGGTAACAATTATCTACAACATTAACTTTTCTATGAATAAATCATTCAATATTTTTATACATTTTATATGATATATATGTGACAATTGATTTGCTAAAATATTTGGTTATCAAAAAGATGTCGTATAGTAGAAACAATATTTAAGTTTCAAATTAAACTTTTTCATATTCTATCAATTCCAAAGATAATCGCACTTTTCGCTTCATCAGAACCACCCGTAGAAATCAAAAAGTGTATATTAAATTGTGTCTCGCCTAAAATCATATTTTTAGCATTCATGCCTTAGATTGTAATTTCGAATTCAAATGTTCTTTAGAAAATAATGTCAATTTTTCTTCTCTTACCGTTACTGTCGACCGGTCGTAATTTCCTCGCGTTCAATATCTGAATGTTCAATGAATTATCCACGAACTGCGCCTTCACGGTGATCTGTCCGTACTCGGATTCTTCCAATTCGTTCTGTTCCTTTATTCGTTCCTGATGGTAACGATGTATCAGATCAGCTGTCTCCAGGCCGTGGAGCTCCAGAAGGTGTTCGATCTTTTCCAGAACTTTCACGTTCGCTGTCTCGTCAGCTCCAACGTTAAAATATCGAATGAGGGTATGCAGAGTGCGATGGAGGTTTGAATAAAACGATGGTGGCCTTCTTCTCTGTAATGCAAAGATTTTTAGCTTTCATACTTTTTCGATACGCAAATTACTAAAAACCATTTTCTTGCCATTTATATAAGAGTAAGATTGTTTAAAGAGGGAAAAATAGTTGGAGAAAATAATAAAAGAAAGACGAAGAATAGTTTCTAGTACCTCTAGATTATTATGTACTAATTGATATAAGCTTTCCGATAGCGTGTCCCAAATAACATGCAAGATCCTCTCAAAATTGTCTTCATTAAGATGATCGTGCAACGTCGACAAGTTACTATCAAGATATTGTAGAAGTCGATCCATGGTATTACTGGTTGTGTCTATCAACTCTGCCCCCTCCATGAGATACCTTTATCCAAATTATAAAGGTGACAATTAATAAGAAATTAAATACAGTAGAACCTCATTTAAATTTTAGTTAAATTTTTTTAATTAAATTATATGAACGTGAACTATGGACGTAAAATATGTATGGAACGTAAAATAATAGACAGAGAGAAAAATTACCGAACCTATGAACCGTTTATCCTATAAGTTTCGATAATTGGGATTACATAAAATGTGAAAAGTTTGCTATAGTTACCTGTTCATGGCAGGAGACATCTTATCCGCAACAACTTGTAAAAGTTCTATAATCTTGTTTTTAACAGTGTCAGTGGCATTATCGATGATCAGCTGAAGCGTCTGTTTACATCTGTCTGCGTCTTCTTGGGTTTTCTTTTCCGCTAGCTCATCCACGATGTTCTGAAGTCCTAGATCGTTGGCTAATGGCGCAATTGACGTTCTAATGTAATCGATATTATTGATCGCGAAACACCACGCTGTTGATACGAAGAACCTCCTTTCGTACACGCTACTTTCTGACAACTGTTCCAATTCTGTGGTCAATTCCGCCTTCTTTGCCATTTTATCTGCATATGCGATAGAACATTTGCAGATATCCTAAAAATATGTAATACGATATATTTTTCGAGAAATAGAAATATTTTCAAAGTTTGTACTTTTCTTTCATTAATAGCTATACTAAGATACAATTAATTCGTACAATTTAGGAGTTTTCTAAGAAAAGAGTCTGCAGGTCTATGGTATATTACGTGTATAGGTATCAAATGTATTTTCCATAGTAGAATTACTATGAAATTTTTATTCCGTAATGAGAAAGACGAAGTTCGAATCACTTCTCACGAACATAGGTAATATTAAAAAGTTAGAGCTAGAACTGCCAGTACAATTTAATATGAATTTTGGATTATATCTGGATCTTAAGATGTGCACGTATGTAGTAAAATAAGAAATAAATATTCGAAAATTTTTCGATCAAAAAGTCGTTATTTATGGACTTACGTCTATAATTTTGGCAATGAAAGTGTAGGAGCCTTCCGTGTCTGGCCATGCGAGTTGTGTCCAAAAGACTTTGATTTGGTAGAATATCGTTAATGTATCCACGGCACTTGAGCTGTATTGAACGGAGTTATCGACTGCTTGCAACGTGTCAAACTCCACGGCTCTGTCTATTCGTTTCAGGGCCTTGTACACCGCTATATCGAGCCAATGTGCCACACCAGCTCTGAACCAGTTGTAGTAAGTCTGTACTTTCATCCCTTCCAGCTGCCCTTCGGCGCATAGCACTTGACCAAGGCTAAAAAAAATTATATTTTATAGTTACTTCTGAATATTAGAATATTGGCAGCTAAAAAATTATAACGACTTACATAACGTATCTCTGCAACGCAAGATACAACTCGAATAAAGTCGTTCCCAGATTTAATTCCACATCGGCGTTTTCAATTTCAATTCTCTTCAACCTGCCGCAGACATCCTCTATAACAATCATACATATATCACTGATCCTCTTCTCGTACATCATGTACAGACATCTTGCATAAGGAAAATTAATTCGTCTGAAATTACAATGAAATTAATTTCAAACAATATTCAACATCGTGCTTAAATTCTGTCTAAAAGATTTTTAATTCTCACTTGATAAACAGCTTATCGTAATTATCAATAGCATTTTGTAAATCTGCTCTAACAAGTTGAATCACTTTGATGTGATATTTCAGCGCATCTTCGTCCGATTCATTTTCCGGGAAATTATTATTCAATATATGGTCAAACCTAAAATGCCATAGGAATAAAATGTGTAATTATTTAGTTCGCTATTTATAAGTTTCAATGTTTTCTTAAGATTGTACAAACGCTCACCATTCGATACCACCCTGTTCAACAGTGTACTCTAAAGCTTGAAGGACACTTAGTGTCTCGTCAGGGTCTGGAAACCAGGGATACATTTTTGCAGGGAATAGATTAATGTCTTCAGGCACTTTAAGGGACGAAATCGACGACAGAATTCTAACGAAACAGAAAAATTCGCTTTGAAAACCTCAAATATTGATTGTTTCCATAAACTTTCAAACACAAATACAGTAATGTCTTTGCTAGCTGATCATTGCTATTCTCTTAAAGTATTTGATTTCTATGTTTGACTTAACTTCTCATTCCTTAGATTAGTACACGCTTGTAATTTCTTAGATTATCTAATGATTTTATTTCTTAAAATCATATTAATTGAAGCTTTTAAAATTCTCTTTTAGATTGTGATAATAAAGTATAAATTTAATCTCTTTGTATAAACAAATATTCTGTAAGAATTGTTTTTACAGATTTTGAATCGATTCTACGTGAAGTATTACGTGAGGTATTACGTAAGGTTCTGGTTAATAATCTTAGAGCATCTTTTATTTCTAGTAAAACTTTAACGTTTAACATAGATTATGTATTAAACTTTTTTCAATTTGCAGCTAATATAGCAACTATTCTAAAATTTTTGAACTGGATCTCTACTTTATTTGCGTTCAATGCAAACGAAATACACTAATTCTCTAGAATTCTATTTTCCTTGATAGTTGATCAGATACAATCCCAAACTACGACCAGCTAACACGGAAATTCTGTACTTAGGATTCACATAGTTTATTAATAATCACCCCAAAATCGCGGACAACTGTGTCATGGCGTTCTTGTCTCCAATCGTGAGCCTCCTGATCTTGCGAATACTGTTCAGACATGAGTATAACAACTTCTTCGTGGCGTCCCAAAATAATCTTGTTTCGTCTACCGAGAAAAGACCATTCTCCATGGGCCTCAGAAGGTCGATCGCTAATTTATTGAAAACAATAAAGTTTAACGGATGTTCTTGATGGATTCTTGAATATTCTATCCATTGAGCTAGCGTCACGTTTCTGGCTAGTAAACCACGTTGAGCACTGTGCTGAAGAAGAAGAACTTCCGCTGGCGCTGACCATCGACCGCACCAACAGTATTTCTCTATTTTCTGGGTCTCTATTTCGTATAACAATAGCACCCTGATTAGGTGTCTGTACTCTTGTGCGGCCACCTGTGCATTGTGCTCGGCGCTGAAGGCCAGTCTTAGTTTCACTACACCACGTCTTTTTGATTTGTTTTTCTTCTCAAGGGAATACCACATTGTATGGCCTGTTGTTGGTATGTCCTGATATTGAACGAGAAATCAATCTTAGTAGATTCATAGTTTGTTAATGCACTAATAAGAATTGATATGTTATGAAAAATTCATTTGTAATAGACTTTAATGTAAATTATCTGAAGAATCTTCTAAGGAATGTAATAGTTCTGTGAAACGAAATAGTTCTTTATCCGTGATTAAATGAAGATTAAAAGCTTCTTACGATCTGAATTCTAGTTAACATTTTTTTAGCGAGTAGTTTCTGATTTAAAAAAGAAAGTAAATAAAACTCCTATATATTTAGGGCTCTAGACTACTGATAGTTAATCTAGATTTTTAGTGACAAATCAGAGGATGAATTTAAGCAAATTGAGAGTAGAAGTTGAATAATGACAGGGATGTTTGATTATTTTATGTACCTTCAAAGGTATCCTACAACGACCAATAAATTCGTTATCATGGCAACCAGTAGTGGCAGTAACAGCAATTTCCTTCGCTAGTTTTACCAGTCCTCGAACACCCTTCACATCTTTTACTTTACTCATTTTCTCAGGAACTGTTTCAGCAGCGTCAAAGTCCCTTTAAATCGAGAAATAAAAAGATAATATCTAAATATGCTGTTAATAAATTTTACTCCAATTACAGTCTTCGTTATGAACTTACCACACTTCTAGATACAGTACGTCGTTTTCTGGGTCTTCTAGAGGGCTACAAGAAATCATGATTGAAATTATATTACAATTTATGCATCAGAGTTCCGAAATTTAATCTAATAGAATCTAATACCTTATATTACATTTCACCTTAATATTTTATACTTTATTGGCCTATGAATTAAAATTCAGCACTATTTCAAATATTTGATTATTTACTCATGAGAATAATGATAATAATGTAATATATATTAGATAATGCTAATATTAATTTAATTATTACAGTACATGATTAACGTCCAACTTCTCAAAAAAGAAATCACGTATATCTGCAAGATTAATTATCATAAAAAATGGAATGAATAATTGTAAATTTCTAGTATTTTTAATAAATGGGTAAATTAAGGTAAATTTTAATAAATGATATTCGTAATATCATTATTTCTCTACTCTTCCAATGTATGCCTTCTGGGTGATTCATATAACGAAAAAAAGCGTGATTCTTGTCAAACAACATTTTCTCAAACTTCGCTTTACAAACACATGTCTGTCAACTCACAGTTCAAAATGTTCCTCCCACACTGGGCTCAGTGTGGATGTTTTCACGGCAGTGTTGTATCTCCTCGTGGGAGCAGATTCGAGGTAAAGGGCGCAGAAAGGATCGCTTTTACCATTAGAATCCTTTGACACAAGTTCTTTGGCTTCAATCACTTCGACGTTCAAATGCATTTCCGGTGGCTATATAAATTATAAATAAGTGACTTACAATTTTATAATTTGTTGAAATATTGACACGTGGAATTGGAATTGGCAACGAAATTCTTACCTCCATGTTTTTCGTTTCGTGCAAAACTCTCTCGTGCATGTCGTTGTCGACTTTGAACGCATTTTGAAGGTAGTTCAACAGAGTTTCCAATTCACACTCTTTAGAAACGTCGTAACCGACTTGGTGTTGGGTCATGAACACCAAAGCAGCATAGAGCTCCTCAATCTATAGTAATATCAAACGTTCTAAACTAAGGTCAAAGATATAACTATTAACAAAGGGCTGGGCGGGACACAATATTTTAATATCTAAATACTCGGTGCAAAAAGATAAAATGTAACTTCTTCCCTTGTAGTATAATCATTGTATGTAACAATAATAAAAAGTTCTTTTACTAAACATTGATAATATTCGTTGTCTCTCTATTACTGTCACTAAATGGCATAATTATAGACATTCTTCATCACTTCATATATCATTGTCCATTGCGGCTGACATATGTAATATAATATTATATAATATTATAATATTCCACAAAACATAGCACCGATACGTGAATGAAAGTACATATTACACAATCTAATAAAATGGGACACATTTCTATCGAATCTTTTGTAAAAAATAAATTAATAAGTTACACAAGTATTTACTTAGTTCTGTAAATAGAAGGGCAATTACTTCTCAAACGCATAGTAAACATCTGCAAATAACCTTCAATTGGTTTACAAATGTTGATAATTAAATAATGTAAGAACAATGTGCAATCGATTTACGTCACACATAATTGTACCATCTGCTAGTCACAAGACGCGTTGATAAGAAACAGCGAGGAGATTTTAGCTGCTAGTCGTTTGTCGAAGCATCGCTCGTGATACGATATACTCACAGTTCAAAGTTCTTCAGCCGGAGCATTAAACACATGCTTCAATCGAGCAAATGATTGGCAACGAACAGATACGTATTGTGTGAACAATTTTGTTTACTTTTTATTAGTAGCACCTTCAAATATTCAGATATAGTTAAGTAATGAACTGCGCATAAGTTCAAAACCACTTTATTTTCACCATTTTTCTTTTTACATGCAGAGAAAATTATTTCTCTTTTTACGTAATGAATTTAAAATCCAGCTGTTTAATTTAACAAATATATTATGCAATAAAATTTATAGGAAGATTTGCAACGTTGTAAACTTTGCAAAATATAAAGCTTCTTATTGCTTCAAAATTGCGAGACTTGTACAAGTTTACAGATCCTCGTTGCAAGTTGCAAGTTTTTCATAATTGAAAGTTGTTTGTTGCAAATTAGCGTGGATTTCACATTTCGCTAATTGATATAAAAATATATTATATAAGATTAGCGTTGACCTTCGTTGACATGAAATTATACTTATGTACCTATTTATTTGTATTACACCACTTTTATTATAATTATCTATGTGTGATATATTTTTTTAGTATATCAAGTTAGTAATTCTACTGTCAAACATTATGAAATTTGTATGATACATTATATCATATCAACCATAAAATTTTCAATACGTATGACATATCACCATCGTATTTAATATTTCTATCAACAAACCGAAATCTTCACCGAATAGACTCACCGTCATAGCCTGGAGCAGAGTATTGGTTCTGCGCTCGATTTCCGCTTTAGGCACGCCACGGAAAGTGTTCCTTCCTCGATTCAGCGTGGCCACCCCCAGGGGTGGATTGGTGCTCACCATTTTCTTATTTTTCAGCACTATACTATCTCATCTCGTTAAACTTCACTTCTAGATGACTTTCAAAGAACAAAACCAATATCACGTATCACGACATGCTACACTTTTATACATTCAACATCTGATGTAAACATCGATTCGTCCGAGCTTTCTGTGCACCATCTGTTCGAAGAAAATCTTTCATTCATTGCCACGACTAACTGTCAAGGTTTCCTCTTAAACGATGTCGAAACACGATTTCGAAAGAACGAACAAACTGTCAGCCAAGAACAATATAGTTTATACATTGACACTCGATCGAGACCTCACTTCCTCTTATTGACACTTTCATCTTTGAATTAGAATAACCACTCGCTGTACAGATGGTACAGATTTATAATCACGTACAGATTGGGATAAGGTACAGATGAATATTATAAAGAGACTACGGATATGTATGCATTTACAGGGAATTTGAAAGTGCAGACCTATACAGTACATACAAAAATATATAAAATATTTGATATATTATGAAATTCTTGTGACGTTACAGTACGTTATAATTTCTAACAAAAATTTGTTAATATGTAAGTTCTGAAAATCTTGTAATCTTGTAACATTCTAATGTCCAGTCGTAATGTGAGACGCAAGCTTCTTCAATTTTTAATAATAAATCTGTTATGATATTTACTAGGCTCCAATTTAGATTCAATTTCTTCAATGAAATGAAAATATGAAATTGCGTAAAAATCTGCAGTCTAATAATTATATGTAAATGCTCGAAGAATGAAGAAATATTTACTATTCCATTTTGGGTTGGGATGACTTTGGTAAAATAGGAGGGTCGATACGGATGCTCGAGGATCGGCAAAGTTTCGAAAGTGCTGCTCACACGACGAGTATCGAACTGCTCTAAAAAGCAAGAATCGTAGCGTATGCTAGTACATTGTTGGCCGATGATGAACTTCGACGACCACGACCTTTGTTATCGGTGCTACGTATATTTATTCGGGCGCGCTTATGCAGTATGCATAATTGAAGAGGAGTATCTAGTCCAACTTACGAGAACGTAGACGTTGTTTGAAGAAAGGCAAAGATAATATAGAAGTATAGATAATGGAATATCAATGGCTTTTTTGTGTTTAGAAGATTTTGCAAATCCGAATTTAATGAATTTATCAATACTTGCTAAATGGCTGAGATAAATAAACAGCATAACATATATTGACAAAATTAATTACTTGAAAAACGAAATCGTGCAACATTAACGAACATTAACGAAGACTTCGAAGCACAGAATTTGTATTATCTCCTTGCCTTTGGAAGATTTTGCAAACATAGGACGAGTAAATAGTAACAGAAATAAATATTATAAACGATAAAATAAAAAAACAATATGTACTCATTGAATTGAGATAGCTTCCTTCCTATTCTTTCGAAGTCGGTATAAAAAAATTCGATTATTCGCTGGAAATTAACTAAACAGATAGATAGATAGTTTTATTTCAATCTAGTGGTCTTAAAATAAATCTTGATTTACAAATTTTTGGAGATTAACTGCATACCTGCAGTTTGGTTTCGAAATCAAAGATTAATTTAGATATTAGTTTTAGTTACCAATGGTATATGATGAAATTTATGGAGAAACCTTGTGATGTTTCTCACGGCATTGACCTAATTTCAGTATGTAGGGCGGCTAAATTTGTCCATTTAATTAATTACTCAGCGAAATGGAGAGTTACAAATGCACCTTCCTGTTTAGAAAGCGGTTCGGAAGTGGTATGACCAGACAAAAGAATAATTAAAACTTGTGCTGAATAACGATGGTCGCCTTGAATTTAAATCTCAGTCTATACATAATTTATTGTTATTTGTAACTTCTAAATGTATCATTCATGAACTTTCTATCAATGTTCTATGAAATCTCGATGAATTCTTTATGAAACTGTTCATCATCAATCATAAAATCTAATCTCATTTCAATAAATGTTTCATATTTTTTTAATACTTTTATATTTAACGCAGTTAATTTATATTTATTCTTCAATAAGCCGTCTGTATAATCAAATGGAGTTACTTATAGAAGACTTCATATATTTTTAGTTTTATTTCAAGTAACTTATTCCAATAAACCGTTCCATATCTTTAGAACTGATTCATACGCAAAAAGTGAATATCAGAATCTTTCAGCCTCTGAAATTTTTTTATTTTTTTATTTTATAAGATTTCTACTTAATCTTCCAGATACTATTTTAATTATAATTTTATCCAATCAAATCTATTTTTTTATAAAGGGCTATTATATAACTATTTATTAAATTTCAGTCCAAGAAAGTTATTCCAAGAAATTGTTCCATATGTTTAGTTCAACTAATTCATATTTAATGATTCGATATTACAAACTTTCAGCTTAATTTATATTTAATCTTCGATGGATCATTGCCAGGCAATTAAATTTATTATTTATAGAAAGTTATTGATATTGTTTCGAGCATTATTAGGAATTACCTTAAAATTAACCATTTATAATGCGATAAACAAAAAAATGTTTCTACCACGGAGAGTTAATAATTTTTTATCAGGAGTTTTTCGCTAAGTTTATATTTAATCTTCACCTCATCATTCTCAGTCCGCAATCCGGTAACGCAGAATCTACTCTGATACCACTTATATTCCACATTTTTCTGGATTTTCCATTGCGTAAGCATCACTTGTAAATCATTCGTTCTGTTCGTCTTGTAGCAGACAAATTTCTAAGGTTACTCTTTTTTTAGCGCGTTCCTCTCGATCGACCTCTTGAAAAGAACGTCGTCAACGCGACGACTTCTGACCAAAATAGTTGTTTCCCCTTTGATACTCACAGAGAATCGTTCATCGTGACAGTTGCAAAATCTTTTTCAATCATCAAATTGAATTATCTAACTTCTTCTCCAATGTAGTAAAAAGACTTGGTAAATCGACCAAGATACTTCGTCGTTGGCTTAAACAGAGAAGAGTCTCTTTGAAACTGATTATATCCAATGAAACGGAGGAATATAAGAGAAAGATAGAAAATCCGTTTGGACCAGCGACTCACTGAGAATCAGAAAAACTGGGCCATAGCCTTTAACATCGTCGCATACTAGTGGTTGCCAAGACCGATTGACTCTGACAATGAGATTCCATTTATTTGTACGCGTTTTGTGGTTCGCCTAACATTGGCCCTTTTGGCTTGATCAAACCTTAGAGCGGGAATGATATTTGTCTTACTGACTTACATGCTATTGATTGATGATATTATATGCTATTTGCGGATTAAATATCTGTGTATAATATGCAGTTAAATATATTTGAATATATTTAATAACATAGGTAATACTTCTGTTTTTATCTCTACAGTAAATCAACTATACGAATATTTTTGACTCTTTGTATCTCAAGATCCAATTAAATATATACAGGTAAAGGACGATATCTAGAGGGTGAAGTAGCGCTCTATTTTGTTTCTACGTTTCGTTGTTCGTAAGAATACAAATTTACATAAAATTCCGCAGTTTAATTATAACGTTACACAGTTACAAGAAAATTTCAACATATCTAGATAATATAAATTCGACTTATACGATTAAAATTTTCTTGGGACCACAGAACGAATCCAAGAGGTCATCGACTGATGCCAATCATTAAATAAAAAGGAAGAGCAATTTCCTTTCCCATTCAAATTACAATTCAATCTGAAACGGAACAAAGATACACGACATTTGCTCGCAGTCTCACATTTTTTTCGCCCATTTCTCTACGCCGTGCACCGCGGCAATTTAAATACTGAAGATCTGGCGTACTCATTGGTCGCTCGGTTAACTGGCTGACCAATGGAAAACGCGAAAACAAGACAATGAATCTGCACAAAGGGAAACTATGCCGTATCCTGTTTGAGGCGACCCACGGGACAAGTGCAACCACAATGCGTATTCGTGTGTTCGCACAATTGCGCCCAATGAAAATTGATATACCACGGCAATTAGCTCATTGACCGGAGAAGGCACGCGTAGATAGCCTACGACGCCGACGTCGACGTTCCCGTCCTTCGTGGCCAGGCCCGATTTTCACGATGCATTATGCAAGTTCGTCTAAATTCGACCGCCCACGTACCAGCCGGATTTATTTTGCTACGGGAACAGGAATTAATTTCGGAAACGGATGCTTCTAGGACGTTTTGCTGGGCGATGAATGATTTTTATTGCTATCTAATGTTGGCGGAATGTTACGAATTATCGTTAATTACAAAGATTTTTCAGGGAAATGTTAACAATTTTGAACGCAGAAATGAATAAGAATTCGCGTAAACCGTTTTGATAAATCGAATCGCGCTCGTTTCGCCAAATCGCGAATAATTTTTGTTGCTAACGTTGGTGGAATGTTATCGTTAATTCCAAAGATTTTTCAGAGAAATTTTAACAATTTTTAAAGCAGAAACGAATGAGAATTCATGTAAAGCGTTCTGGTAAATCGAATCGCGCTAGTTTCGCCGAACTGTGAATAATTTTTGTTCCCCAATGCTGGTGGAAATTTTAAGACAATCTTTAATTGCAAAGGTTTTCCAGAGAAACTTCGGAAATTTTGAAAACTGTAGAAAATGAGAATTTGTGTAAAGTTTTAGCGAACTGAGTCGACTTCGTGTTCCTTCGAATCGGGTTTATTTTTTTATGCTATTGCATGTTTCGAAAATATACACTGTCTGTGAAAAGCTTGACCTCAGCATGAATTTTAAAGAAGAGTATGCAAAACATTCAGCAACAACTTTTTAAAACAGTTGTCGATTGACAACGAATTCCAAATTTCGTATTAAAGGTTCTTGATCGTCGACATCAAAGTTATTACGCGTTTGAGCAAACGGCCAAAAAGTTTACTAAGAAATTGGAAATTTTCTGACAGCGAAAAAAATGTACTTCGAGCTACATGGAATTGAATTTAGTCTGAAATTCCACTGATCTTCTAATTATAACATGAAAATTCCAAGATACATATATATATATAAATATCTAGAATCTACCGAAAGATCTAACTATAATCATTTTTCATTCAATTTTTGCAAATCATACAATTTAAACGAAACGTACTTATAATTTTCTCTACTCTAGTTAATTTGAAATCGTGTTATTTGTGCTGCAATAAATTTGTAGACATTTTAAACGCTTTATGTCAACAACGTATGAAATACGATGTTCTTCAAGGTCTATGTCTTGGAGAAATTTTTTACGAACATTTCTATACAGAATGAAAATATATTACTGATAGTTTGCCAATTTTTGAAGACACAGCAGAATGCGATTGATCAACCCAGTTTTCTCGCTAGGTTTGATTTATTTTTATGACTGCTCCCTGACTTTCGATGAGCGGGCTTTTGCGCCTTAATTGCCAACAAATAAGACTCTGTCGAATAGCCAATTGCCACACAATACCAACTTATCCTCTTGAGCTGAAACCACGATCACCACATCTCGATCCTCAACAAGTCCCATCAACCTTACATACCTTCGATCCCATTACTTCCTGTTACCTGACAAATTTCTACCACCGGGCGTTTCACACCGATCGAACGATAATTTCAATAATTCTTATTTAAATGTTTATTTATTTATATTTATTTAAAATTTGAATCAAGGTGTGAAATTAATTTAAAAGCGAGAATAGGAGCAGAATTTTGGATATTTCATTTCGGAGTACTTTTCCACACACTGAGACGATACAAAGTCCACATCACAATTTCTTTCATTGTTTTTTTACACACGTTTTACTCTATTGGCAGATTACGATACGTCCTTATAATGTTTGATCATTTTGTGTTACACTTTTCAAATAGATGCATCCAGGACTTCCGTGATGGTAGCTCCAGACGGAAGTACACGGACAGGACAATCGTGGTAGCTCGTCAACTAGAAAGGAGCCTGACGAAGGCGAGTAGCACACTGCCAGGAATAGATGGACGGACAGATCGGAGTCGTCGTCGACAACGTCGACGATTCAACTAGCGTCACACGCTGGCTACGCTACAAAACCAGAGTCGCGTTTCAAATTGAGCTTAACTGTTAATTGAGCTTAGAGGATAACACCCTACCGGTCGTACTACCATTCCATTCTATCGGTGAAATAATATTACGTAATCATTCACGTTACCTGTTCTTTCCCTTTAATCTTCCGTTTCGGATGATTTTGTCGGCAATCGAACGATTAAAATGATTATACATTTAGATAATAGTTTCTTAGATAACATTTCTTAGATAACATTGGTAGAATCAGAAAATTATTTTACTGCGGTACGGGATAAAATTAGAGAAGGATCATTGTAGTAGACTGTATATAATGTTAAGCAGGCTATATATAAATATTCTACGGAAAATTGAAGGAGAAATTAAGAAATTTTACGAAAAGTTAGGAAAAAGTTTAAAAATTGGTAGAAATTAGGAGAATACGAGAAAAATTATGGAATATTGGGGAAAATTATTCAGGAAAACTTGTCGAAGAAACTGAAGAAATTTTCTTGAATGGACTATGCGACTTGTTATTGCAGAAATTATCAATGCTTCTGGAGGAATTCTGATATTTTTGAAAAATTCAGCTAATCCAAATTCGTGTTAATAATTCGATGAATTGACCCTTTGAAATTGGATCAAGTTCAAGAAGAAAATTAGAGAATACGTGAAACAGCATATTATGAACCCCTAATTAAGAAAATATGAAGAATAAGAAAAGAGATAAGAATAAGAAAAGAATAAATAAGAAAATATATAGCAATGTCACTCAAAGATTCAAGTAGCGGAGTCCGTGGAATAAATCTCATAGTCTGTCCTTTCATAAATTGGGTAGTCACGATCCTTCAGCAATTACAGATTAAATTGCGAATTAAGAGATACGTAAAAATTATTATGGCATAAAAATAGTATTGAATACAGATACAAGCATGGTTCTATTTTTACACACTATATATTACAAGATACACTTACAAGACTAACAAAAGGGTAGAGATGAAACATAATAAATCGCTGGAGTCCGAAATAAAAAACAGGATAAAATGAAGTTATTTCTAATAATTGTTCAACTAAAAATAAAAATGATATAATAAAATGTATCCTATGGAGTATTACACGTTGAAATAATTCTACTACCTTCATAAGAAATCTATAGTACTCACATATTTTTCGTCGAGCCGAAGGGAAACTGGCCAATCGTATATCCCCAGTCGCATTATTCTCAATACGGAAATTGAGATATAATCGAGGGTGCACTAATATTTCAGGTAACCTGAAAGTTACCACATTTTCAGGCGACCAAAATGTTGCTCGTGCCAGGACACGTAACTTGTTTGGACATTCGATTCGAACTGGGGCCTTTGTGGGATCAATATCGTCTTGTTACCACCCTACGATGCAATATGCCGGCAACATGATTCAGCCATCAATATCCAGTATCGAGATAAATAAAGAATACAATAATATTCGAACGTAGTTATAGAATATTTGATTAAAATACTCTAAACATTGTAACAATAGGACGAAAATTGAAAGAAAATTGAAAAAACAGAAATTCTGTTCTTTAAAAGATTCGATTTTTTAGAGGAAAATTTGAAAAAATTTTAACACACAAAAGCAACAAAATTAATTTAAGCAAAACATTACCTATCGAGAATAATCTGATTGAAATCCATGTTAAGAATTAAGTTTTTTAAGTTAAGTCATCTATTTCTATTTCTCAGATCTATTATTTATTAGTGTAAAACTCTATTGGTCAAGTAATCTTGGATTGGAATTCATTTCAGAGTTCAATTTTTCATTAATCATAATATTTTAAGTTAAACGAAAAAAAATTTAGCAGAACGGATTACTCGCCGAACCATGTAATTAAAATTCGTTTTAGGGATTAATTGCTTATCGGTAAATTAAATCGAAAATTAAATCCAAGATTAATACCATCAGGTTACAATGCTCTTCACTATGTATACATTATATTTGATCATTATTTCAAGATACTTTCCCACGACTTTTCTCCATCTGTTTCCCATAACTTCCCACAGAGCATTCTATAAGCCAAGCAAATAACGATAAACAGACCACTCGTATTCGTATTGGCGTAGATAAGTCTATCAGAGTATTTTAAGCGGTTCGATGAGGCGTCGAGCGTTCCATTCGCGGAAGTCATTGATATTTCGAGTTATCCGGTGGCTCTCGAAATTTCAGCAAGCCAAGAAAAGAAACACTCGAACTTCGAGATGTGGCGGATATTTAACATCCACCATTTAAATCAACAGACGGACAAACGAAAAAATGAAAGATTTTATGGCCGATTCGCAAGTAGGAAGAGTACACTGTGGTTACGTATGTTTTCAAAGTCGGAGATTTCGAAGTAAATGAAATTTTGAAAATTAAAATACTCGATAACATTTCTTGGAGGAATTAGAAGAAACATTAAGCGATTTTGTGTTTGATTAAATCATCGAATCTTGAGTGACTAGAGGAACAACGTTTCTTCGGGTTGTACACGATTCTTCAGAAAACATCGATAGAAACGCGCATCAATTGTCTTAAAATGTATATTTTGTAGCATCTTTGAAATACAATGATCTTAAATCTTATCATTCAAAATAAAATAATAATAATAGAGAATTGTCGATAATTTCAAATACGGCGAAATACAATAGAAATTTTTCGAAAAGTTCGGCAGGAATAATTAGAATCTCTTAACAAAATTGTCATTTATAGTAACAATTTAAATTTGTCTGAAAATTCGATAGATATGTATCTCGTATCAATGATCATAGTAAAAATCAAATTGATAATAAATAATATCCGATAACTTAAAATACACTGAAAAAATAAAAGTGGTATATAACTCACGTTCCATCCCATAGATTCGGCTAAGAAATTCGTGGCATGCTCATTTTCGTCCCTGTCACTGTCAGTCTCCAAAAGTGCATCGACAGGCTCCTCGATGCTACCTTCTTCACTGAAATTGTCCTCTTCCTCTCCCGTTTCCTGAACCTCATCTTTCTTCTTTGGAAGCGGTCCTTCCTCCTGTTCCTGCGCCCGAACCTTCTCAGCCAATAATGTTCCAAGATTTTCGAAAAAACCGCCATCGGTCTCTTGTATTCTGTACATACGTATTAAGAAACAAGGAAATTAATTGTAGAAAATAATATTTAAAATTGCATCTAAACATTTATATCAATCCTTTTTATTCTGAGAATTTTTTGTTGCATGGATCAACGATTTCAGCATAATTTTATAGTAGCATCGATTAAAGTCAGAAAAAATAATAGCTTTCTTTTCTTTTTACAATTTTTATGGGTGAAAAAGAAATCAGATAAAAGTTTTACTGTATCAATTTAGTGGCGCTAGTGAAGTATAAAGGATTAATGTTCCATTGAAGCAAATGCTATGTTTGCGTTGATCGTTTAAAATATTGCGTGATAATATAAAGGAAAACGTTGTGGTTAATAGGTGGAATATTAAGAATAAGTTGCAAGAAACTAGTAGTGAATGATGAAAGCAAATGCCTTATTTAATGCCACGTTAATTGTGATGCGAAGCAACTCCTATTTTCTTCGTCTCTGACTGATTTCGCTAAGTGTGCTAAAAAACGAGCTATTTGAAACCAGCTACTGCATAATAGCTCATTTTCACGGCCAATGTGAACGTTTACATTCTTTATTCTTCTTCGTAAAAAATTATTTTATCACTCTTTGGCAATTTGGCAAAAAGAATTCGTGTTTTCCTAAATATTATAACTTATATCTAACAGAAAAATTGCACTGTTTGTAGAATAACCTAATACCTTGTGAAAATCATATTATAGGATTTATTGATGTTTAATGTGTTTCGTACCACGTAAATAAGCATTATCGGAAAATCGATAATTGTATAACTCAAGAAAGATAAATATGCATACTATCAATCATAGTCATGCGATTATGACTTATAGATAAGTCACAAGTTTCATAGAAAAACGATGGAATCTTGCAGTGTTCAAACATATTTTGGAAAGCAGCTACGCTGAATTCTACTATATAAATCAAGTAGAGTCCATTTAGTAAACTATACTTCAGAGCTGGACATAAAATATAATATATACGACTTCAAATAAATAATTATATCCTAGCTTTTTAAATTTTATGGAATATTAATGATTCGATATTTGATCAATGGTGTGTACGTATATGTTTCAAAATTTTTCTATGAAAAAGCATATAAGTAAATTTTTGTAAAATTTCGCAATTGAAAAGAGAAAGTATACAGCTCTGTCGCATAGTACACTCCCGTTACTTAAGCAACGAACAACACAATTCACCTTTTATGAATGAAGTTGAACGCAGCGAATTTCCAATAGAATCTGCCTACGGTGACCGGTTTCGTTTCCGGTTTTTGCGACATTCGAGCTGCGGCGATCGCGTAGTAAGGATGCGTCTCGTCCAGCTTTTGGAAGTGCGCCATTTTTCGACTCTCTCTCCTTCGAAAGAAAAACACAAATTCTCCATTTCACACGTGCTTCACGAAATAACACCGACGATTCACGAAACGCTCTAATTGTTTTTGGCTAACTGGTTGACAATTTTTATATGTTTGATAGTTATGAGCAATTCCCACTTGAAACAATCGAAAAATCGATTCATCACATGCATAGTAATTATTTTATTTTATTATTATAGTAATTATATATAGTAATAATATAGTAATTATTATAGTAATTATTTTACGAGAGTCTGTATTTGATTTAGTAAGAAACCAATCAATATGTGAAATAAACTGTTTCTTAGGAAATAATTTTACTTTTGTGAAATAATTTATCCAAGTGTTTATGCTTCCGTATATTATTTCTCAATGGTTTCTGTGTCGTTAAGGAATTATCGAAGAGTCATAATTGGAAGACAGATAAATTCGTATCATGGTCATGCATATGGAAAGTAGATTCAGATAGTTCAATCAGACTGTGCGTCCAACGATATTTGATAATGTACTTACATTCTTATTTCCTTTTTTGCAAATGAATATATTTCCTGCTCCACAAATTTTTGTATTCTATAATATTATATCTCACTTTGTTAAACAATTAATTTCACAATTTAAATTTATATTCGAAATTATTTAATTTTTAATCATAAAATTATATTCGAAATTATTTAATTATTAACCATAAAATTAAAATTCAGAATTATTTTATTCTAAATTATAGAATTTTATTGAAAACTATATAATTATGATAATCGTCAAACGTAATTTCCAGAAAAATATCCTAAAATCCTTCACCGAAGAATAAACATAAATGTTTTAATAATTCTATGATTTTATAGTAATATTTGTTAAATCTCACTGCACGTAATATTTGATTGATCTGCGCGGTTAATTTATCATAATGTATGATAAATGCTCACTTCACTGTTAGACCTGCTATTAGTAGAACGGTATACTTGCAGGAGAATGAGACGTCGATGTAAAATGTGTCAGTCGGAGCATGTCTGACAACAAACTGCCGGAGGACTTCAGGCGAACTAGAGAAGAAGGAAGTAGATATCGTGCAATATCAACATCAATGGTACATCAAATTTTCCCATAATTCAAGCGCGTCAGGTATCATTATTACATCTCTCGTTACATATATTTTATAGCTCAAGAATTGTATCGTAGTATCGTAGAACTGAAGAATTGTAGAACTTGGTAAATATAATTGGCAGGGAATAAAAAATAATGTTGAATTTATCATATCTTTTAACGATTTTAAGAACTTTTATATTATTAAAACATTAATAATATTATTCTGCTAAAATTATAGTGTAACTGATATACAGTTTGTAGTTAAGTTATAGAATTTCGTAAATATAATTAATTACTAACGAATAGAGAATAAAGTTTGGTTTAGTATATCTGCTAACAATTTTGCGGTACTTTGCTATTGCGAGAAAATTATTAAAATTATTATACTAAAATTGCTGTGCAATGAAATTGAATGAAATAAGAAAATTAGATGCCTTTATACTTTTGAAATGTGCTGTTTATGAAAATAATTGACAATAATTTGACTAACCAACTATTTCTCATTCATCGAGAAAACGAAGCAATGCGAGTTTCAATCATTTTAATTACTGTCACCGCTTTGCTCATTATTTCGATACGATACAACGATTCCTAACAATGAAACTACTTTCACGATATATTGTAACAACATACATGGTAATTTCTCGATTGTTTAGCTGGAATACGATCAGCTCTTCTCGAGAATAATTAATAAAATCAGAACTTCCCCGCTTATTACCTTCCCTGTACCAATTCACAGACTCTACTTGCGCAATAAATACTCTACTGGAAATATCGGTACATGCATGATTCACGTTTACTTCTGGATCAATAAAAAAGATAATAACTGCATATGTATCGTAGAAGCTTTAGATTCTCCGGAACTTTGTTCGCAATTTCAAGGTACTCTTTTGTTCCAATTCCCAGTCATTGCATTTAATTGCAAACTATTCTGGATTTTCTATAAATTTCTGTTTTGTCACTGAATAAACCTTGTTAGAAGATAACGAAATTAAGAACAGTTATTCATCTTAAAATATGATAATATGTAAGAAAATTTGGCAATTTAAAGATCATTAAAATTAAGGAAACTCTTTTAACTTGAAAGATATGAAAATTAAGGAAATTTTCACACTCCTTTACATGTCAATAATATTTTTAATGTAATATAATATCAAAATACTAATGGCAAAAAAGGATAAAATATTTGTATTGTAAAATGGGCGAAATCACACACGCACACATTTCCCCTTCTTTCAAGCTTTCACGTAGCAGGGAAAGGAAAACCACATGCTCTTACGGTATTTCTAACATCTTTATTTTACGGTACATTTTGCTTCCAACTAACCTCTTTTATTTTTAACTTGACCGAAGAGACATGATTCACCGAACTACATTCTTCGTCTTGGTACACTATCGCGGATTGGCTCTCCAAACACGTTTGTACTTTTTACTTTTGTTTTTACGCTTTGTAATCGCTTGATTGGCGCGAGTATATCGGGTACCGATTACCATTTATAACTTGCAAAATTTTTGTTCTTTAAATGACTACATAGAAAACGAGGAAAGCACAACTTGTTCGACCTACGATAATTATCGTGTGCTAAAATATGCACCAAGTTGTTAAATGTTCTGAGTTACGTAACAGTTTTGAAATATCAAAGAATTAAAAAATCTGCTTGAAAGATATTTTTTAAGTGGAACAAAAATACTTTCCTGTATGCTCTTTAATTATTTTCCTCGGTGATGTATATCTTTAGAAACTTTGAGATTTCTTTTTTAAATTATTAATAGATTTTATGTGGATTGACTCATGGATTAACTTGACTACACGAAGGGAATACATTTTCTAAAACAGAATACGAAAAAAATAACTGAATCTGTATATCATTATAATATACATACATCAAAACGTTAAAGATATCCTTCAACGAGATTACTATCATGCTAAATTGCAGTCTTTTGCTTTCAGCATACAGGATATGGAAAATATCAGCGTGAAGTATAAATTATAGTTCAATTAACTACGCTTTATAGTAACATTCTGGAAAATTATATGCAACTAAAATTCTGTGTCATAAAGTAATACTAATGCAATCTAATAATTATTTTTTAAATAATTCATTCCAAGATTATTATAAAAATGGTCAAATAATTAACTGCACGAAATGTAGACAACTTCAAAATAAAGAAAAGTATTTGATAATTACGAAAAATATTCGGCTGTAATTATTTACACTGTTGCTCATAATTATTTCTCATTCAATTCGAACTTACCATTTTGGACGGTTTCGGAATTTAACGTACGTTGCTTAAATAGTTTAGATTTAAAGCACGTACAATTGCAACGTAAAATAGGAGCAATATTAACCGTTTCATAAAGGAACGTGTGTTCTAACATTCGCAAGATATCTTATTTAACTTTTATAATAAAATCAAAGCAAAATGTAAAATCAGTATCGTTTTTTCTCTCTTTCTTCATCTCTCGAATAATTATGGGTGATTCTGTATCTGATATATGTGTATGTGCATCAATATACATATACAGCGTACATACAGCGTGTTTCATTTGAATCAGTTTCAATGGTTTAAGAAGTACATAATATTATCGAACTTAATTAGTTCTTTGTCCCCTATATTTAACAAAATACAAACTGAGATTGTATTAATAATTGCATACAATGTTTTAGTGTTGGATATTTGTTATCAAAAGTTTCAGGAAATAAACGTTTAATCTATTCAGAGAATATACTTAAACGAGACACCATGTATATATTGAAATTTTACGTAATTTTTTACAGATATACGACTGTAAGGCAACGTTGTTGTCTTGCGAACAAGAAGCACAAGGTCCTCAGTGATGTAAGTCACGAACGGCCTTCAGTGGTCCCTATCGTTACAAAATTCCAGCCGACTAGATTCGCTTCGCGTTAACTTCTATGTCTGACTATTTATGTGATTTCACGTGACCATGTACACGTTGTAATTTTCGAGGACAAATGCAAACGAAAATTGGTCACTGTATTATTTTCAAAAAAGTCCTAAAATTATATTCGTACGCCTTCAAGCTTATCAATATTGTCCTTTATCTTGTAACCTGTTTTTAAATGTTAATTTCCCGTGGGACATTCACCTACGCGCTGATGACTTAACGTTCTGCACAGCTGTGTATCCGTCACGGAAATAAGGAATTCCCGGGGTAGTCAGGATGACGTCTTCACCGACATTAGTATATCGTTGACCTATGGGAAAAAGCATCGCGATTTCTGCTGACTCGATACGTAATAACACTGGCAATTACAGTTAATTAACTCACTTCGCTATTGTTGATTATGAACATTTCATAATTGGAAAATCGTATAGTGTTACGTCTTTTTTTTATTAATTAAACGTATGATCGTGAGAAATGGCTTCTTGAAAATGGGTAAGTTAGTAATTTATAACATTTGTATATTCTTGGTGTAAGATCGTATCTGTATTGTTTCTCACTTTATACTGATTTTTCCTACTACGTTTATTTCGTATTAATTCGTTAGAAATGTAATTTTGCTATTCGTCGTTGGCTTTTAAAAAGAATCTGCATGTATATTTTTATATTTGTTCATTAATTGTAATTACAAGTGAACAACGCGTAAAATTATTTTTTTGGATTTGGACGATATATGTAATTATAACGTTTTGTCTATTAGTCTATTAGTATATTTTATATTAATTTATCTTTTTGGTCTCATGAAAGTATAATTCCGCAGTTTTCCTACTCGTCGTTGATCTTTTAAAACGATTCTACGTCCAAATTTTATGTTTTTTATTGCTACATATGTTTTCTATTAGTCTATTTTTTAGTTTTCTTGCCTTTATCATTGGTTTCCACTAGACTCATGTATATTTAGATTCTACTAAATATTTGTGAATGATAAGAAGAATTAATGGTATTCATCCGTAACGTTTTATATACACGTTTAATGGTATCTGAACAGATTGTAGTAGCCATTTTAGTCGTCTCGAGGAGCTTTTGTCATCGGCGGCAATGCAATAGTTGAGACATCATTAAAGAATTAATTAACACGTATGTCTGCACATTGCTTCTTTTCTGTTTAAGGAGATCGTGTGGAATACGACAGTCTCGTTATATAGTTTACACGCTATACTTCGTAGAGCGTTTGTATGAGTAGGATGAAACCTCCTTTGCATTTTACTTTTGTGCAAACTGTTTTTCCTCGTGTGACATCAACGGATGACCAACTCTTCTGTCTGGCATATTTATAGATGCCACTTAATATAAACAAAGACGCTTTCTTATATACGTAATGAAATCCAAATGACGTCTAAAAATTTTGAATCATTTTTTCAATTGCACCTATATTAATAAATCTCTGGTCAATTGTAATTTGCAATTTTTTTTGTACTTAAATATATTCTTCGTTAAAAGATACTGTAATTTTAAGTTGTCTGTTTTTTATGTAAAACTTCCTATTTTCCGCGTTCAACGTCTGCAATTAAAAACGAATTCCATATGGATTATCCCAATCTTGCAACAAATTTGTACCGTCAAATTTGCATTGCAATCGCCATTAACGTATCGCAATTAATATTCCTCCGTTACAATTATCGCACTTGCAATTGCAATCATACTTTGCAATCTCTATGATGCAATTAATATTTTGTCACTGCGATTATCGCGATACCTTAAATCACGTTGGCAATAAATCGCGAAACGTCGACCTTGAGTCACGAATCCCGGTGGCTCGTTACGCTCGTTCGCGCGACCTGGAGAAACAATTCCTCTACAGATGTTCCGGACAACGCGCGTTAGTCTGGTTTTAATAATAGATCGCGCGTATGTGGCACATACGAGAGTTTCAGATCGTCATTCCAACGTGCCAACGAGTAAAACGCAACGAGCGTCTGTTCTGGAACGAGACCGCTGCAACAACGAACCGCTGTCATCACAGACGAACACGTGGTATTCCATCGTGAAAACATCGACGAATACGTTAACTTTTAACACTTTTCTCGAAAACGATAAAACGTGGAGATAAGCGCAGCAACAGAAACAAGTTGAGCGACTCTTTCCACCATTTATATCACCTGATACATTTTTATCTATTACATTTTGCATTGGTAATCACTGTGAGTCATAAGATCGACGTGCTACAGACTCCGTTTAAGCGAGAATTATTTGCATTTGAATGCTTGTGATCGAACAAAATTCTTCTTTGAAGTTGCCTTATTTTGGAGAGTTATAATTTCTACAAAAGCGATTGGTTACTGAACGACACTTGCCCATTTTTGGAAATGATACAAGAAGCTTACTGTTTCGCTTTCGATTTGAAAATTTAAATTAAATAACTCCAGTCGCATAAATTAGAATTAATAGAAATTTATTTTGCAGCATGACTAATTCTATTAAAAGAGCTAATCTATGTTTGTACGCAACTACAGATCTACTAATCTCAGTTAATAACTAAGAACTAAATAAATCTCAGCTAACAATTAATGTTAACTGCATAACAGGATGGCAAGTAAACGCTAGCAAATAACAGTACATGTAAAAACTATTATGTGCTTATGTAATATTAGTTTCCATTTTTTAAGATATTACTTTTGCAATATAAAGTGAAATGTTTGTACGTTACTGCATTATTCTTTATAAGCACGTAAGATTAATTATTGACATGTTTATGATTAGATATATTCCACGAGCACAATCCCATTTCTCTGTTAATAGCGCAAACGACATGTTAAACACTAGCACACGTAAACAAGAAAATGAAAGTTATGGTTTCCAGTATATTAATTGTCTATTATAGAGGTTCCTCTCTCTCTCTCTCTCTCTCTCTCTCTCTCTCTCTCTCTCTCTCTCTCTCTCTCTCTCTCTCTCTCTCTCTCTCTCTCTTTCTCTCTCTACCTTGTTTCGTGTTCTGATTTTTCTTGCTCCTCCTTTTCCTTCGTTTCCTTCTCCACAACAATCTTGTGATAGAAATCTTTCCACATCGTCTCCTCGTCCATTCTGGCAGGTATGTTCTTTACGCCCAAATGAAATTCATAACATCCTCCTACACGTTCTTTAATAGACCAAATTAACTTTCTCTCGTCGATGAAACGTCTTTTCTATAGCTCGAGCAAGAGCCACGAATCGTTCATTGCTAAAATCACACAATGTTAAACGAGTATCGTCAGAAATTCCGGCGAACAACAAGTTAACACCGGTAGGTCAGCTCGAAGCAGTCAACACTGCCGTGAATAACACGCCTTGACATTTTCCATTCACTGTTGCTTCCTCTCCAGCCACCAGATGGCGGATGCTCACAGACTGCGCATCAATAACTTCTTCTCGACTATCCTTGATCTTCTACTTTCTTATCTGGCGCGTTTACAACCTTCTTTATCTGTTCAATTATTCTTTAATTAAAGATAGCTCGCACGGAGACAGGAAACGTGGATTTACACGAGCATCGTTTCGTGGAAACTGAGATTTGTGAATCTTGGTAACTGGTCGGTACTGGTAATGCTGATGGCGCCATGATTCTCAAATAGCACCGGTGAGTCAACGTTCAGAAACGACAATTGTCATCAGAATGGTACCGTGCTGTTTACACGGCAGGTGTGTCAAAAGAGTTTGCAGATCGTTGCCAAGGATGATTTAAGTAACTGAGATGATTTTAGAATTCGTCGAGTGTCGTTGGCATCACGGTACATCTGTTTTGTCGGAAGTCGATGATCCTTTATCTAACAAATGCCAATTTTTCCTTTCTGTGGCTTCTATTCTTATCGCTGGCTATTTAAGTGTCTTCTGTATTTTTCTGAATATTTTTCCACAAAGTACACTGTCATTATAAAGTACGGTCCGTACGAGGACACTTCCTAATTTTGATGGTTGGTTGAAATTATTAAGATTTAGTCAATCATAACTTTGCATTCATGCAGGATGATGTCCAAAAGATTGATAAAAATTATTTGCAAGAATTACATGAGGAATTTAATAAATAGAAATTAATATTATATAGAAAAATGTAATAATTTCTTATTCATTTCTGAGTTTATTTCATTTCCTGTAAGTGGCCTAATAATTATGAACGGGAGCGTATATCGTATTGTTTGCTGGTAGTAGTTGGAAGAAACTAAAAGAAGCTGCAAAGAAATCCTTGAATTTTTTACTCAACGTATCCTTGATCCTATTTTTAACGTTGTCTCGCTTTCTGTTACTTATCTCTATTTATTTCGTTTCTTTGGTAATATTTCACTTGAAATTCATAAAAACTGCGGATGTAAAGCGACGTTTATGAGGGTTCATATATGGTAGTTTAATCTGTAATGCACTTGGGAATGGCAGAACGATGCAATATTTCATATCGTGTTATCAAAAGTGAGTCTCCTTCGATATTTTGAGAACGAGAAAATTAGATATACCGAAGTATATATAAAATAGTGAAGAAGGAGCGATGTTACAGACGTGTATATTATTTTCATCATGATTTTCAAGCTAATTTCGTTTCTCGTATTCTTAGGTAAGCCTCTAAAACGGAATTCTTTTCCTTTCTCAGTTATTTATATTTTTTAACTAATTACATAAATTGGAAGACTCTCAAGAGAGATTTATATTTTCACATAGGCCTCATTTTATATCCTTCAACTTCTAAACATGCTACTGGAAGCAATTCTCCAATTCCAAATGATACTCGAACAGATCCAAATGCCTTTGTGTTAGTTAATCCGAATCAAGTGCATCGTTTGGAAAGGACGATACGAAATTTCTTTTCGAAAATAGCAGAGCCTATAGACAAACCGATTGTATTAAGATCTACATCGTCTGATTCATATGGTCTGCTATCAACTATTCGAAAAGTATGTGAAAGTATAAGGAAAAAGCTCATGCAATTCGCTAATGATTGTGGGCTAATTAATACCGTTCAACGATATGAAAAACGTTCGAGTCAGGATCCATTGTCCGATGATTGGTTCTCTGAGTTGCTGCTGCAAAGTATATACGTGATACGAGACTTAGGAAACATGATTAATGAAATTAAATCATCGACTGGTTTGTATCTCGGAGAAGGAAATACGACTTTCCGTGGAAGTAAGGTTTGTGCAAATGAGAAAATTGAACGAGGTATTTTGCTTGTTAATTGTGCTTTACGTTGTATAGTTAATGGTTTTAATAATAAAGATTTCTGTCTTTCAAGTAATAAATTAGTGAACTTATATATCAATATATAATTGATAATAAATTAAAATAATTAATATAGTAATATGACACTAAAATTCTGTTAATAAGGTAAATTACTGAATCAAAGTATAGAATATGTAATTAATTCTATGTTATTACTTTTATTACTGTTCCTAACTTCTATATTTCTTCGATTATTTCTTCGAAAACTTGAAAAATATGAAACCTTTTATTCTATGTATGTATATCAGCAAACAACCTGATAATCAATTATACAAGTTTTAAAGACTCCTAGGAAATTTTTCGGTACTATTTTTACGATTAACTCTACAAAAAACTCATAAGCTAAAATATTCACACAGTTCCAGCAATTAAATAGACACACTAACGGCTTCAAATTCCTCGGCGTAGTGAATGATGCAGCAGAATTTAGCGACAGACTATCGCAATGTCTGGTGCAAATAACGAACAATAGGAAGCGTAGATCTTCTTTCAGTCTAAATCGAGCAATCCTAGATTTGATGAAACATACACCGGAAATCACACTTAAAACTTTAGAAACTAGTTTAAGGAACATTTCACAAACGAATGTTTTCAAAAATCATCCAAGACGAAAGCCCTGGCATATTTTCTTTTGTCTTTCAACGACGAGCAACAGGGGAATCGATTACGACGAGTGCATTCGTGAATTGCAACGCTTCGATGAATGCCTAAGCAGCTCGAGACAATCATCGAATATGAAAATGCATAATTTTGACGCGAAATCGTGGACAAGGGCGATTCGAAGCTTGAGTCATTGCAAAACTATGGAAGATAAATATGGAGAAACGGAGGTCTCCTGTAAACCCGATCGAAGAATGCCACGAAAAATTAAAAAGAAGACGAAGTACGTGTTTGAAAGAATATTGGATAGAAAAATACCCAGAGGATCTTCTTTCCATCGTGCTGTTAACGATCTTGGCGACACATTTTCGGAAAGCGAGTGGGGACAAAGATTTATCGATGAGTTGTGCCAGTACTTTGGTATTTACGAGGATGGCAAAAAGAAACTAAGTAGATTTTCAAAATCCGCGAGTAAGAACAAAAAGGCAGCGCTGAAGTTAGTATGATTAAATTTTATACGATTAAGGTTGATTTAATTAAATTTTAATATGTGTAACTAGAATCCTTTAGAAGGATCAATAATCAAAAGGAATTAAAAAATTTCTGTACAAATTTAGAAATGTGAAAGTTATGCGTATATGGTTTTCAACCAGGCGCAGTGAAATCTCGGAAGCTTTGAAATCATACAAAAAAGGAGCGATGGTAAGAACATTCGGTGCGATAAATAAAATGCACCGGTCTGCGGTCGATTTCGAAAAATTCTTCGCGGAGGGAATGAGAGATACCTTTAAGGAAGCTTGGCAGAGCCACGTGAAGGTTTTATCTAGTCTGATGGACTGGATGACCAAGCTACTGGAACTCCACAGCGGCGGAAGCTCCAGTGGAAAGGAACCGCGCTCGTCAGACACGAGCTCGTCAGACACGAGCACATCGCAAGTCGAGTGGAATAGCGACGAAGATTTGGATTCTGAAAATATGCGGGAACGTGTTGTAGCTCGTCCTAAATCAGGTTACCACGATTTATATTACATTACAGTTGAATTAGATATTTTATTCATTTTATCATGAGAAATTTTAAGTGTCATGGTAGGTCCGATAATTTCCCTTTTATTCGCCAAACATTAAATACATAGAAATTTTCTTTATAAACTTTGTACGAAGAAGATATAAAGTATATTATTAAGCATGAAGTACGAATGTAATATAGATAAATGTTTCATTTACAGAGATAATAAAAGATGTGGACAGCTCTATGAATAGTCTAATGAAATCAATGAATCACCTAACCAGACATCGAAACGCGACCAATAAAGATATGCTGACTTCTCTTGCTAATAATCTTCTTTTAGTCATGATATTCATGGAGACTATGGGCTTCGTCTCTTCCTTATACTGTTTTGGACCAATTGCGAGGGAGGAAACTTCTTTAGAATTTGGCGACGAATGGAACCGTCAACATGGATCGTTGCATTTTTCTAAATACGATGAAATTATCGATTTAATCTCACGTGAATATCCTCTTTTTTACCAAAATGTGAAGCCATTTTGGGATGAGAATAATTAATTCTGAATAAACCATAAAAATTCTATGTAATCTTCAAGATAGTTGTAAATAAATATAATAAATAAATTTAGCCAATGTAATAAATACAAATTATTGAAGAATTTCATTTCAGTCATAATTTATTTTCAGGCAATTTGTTAAATGTACTTAATATATATTAACACAACTTCGCAAAATAAAAGTGCGAAATAAAATCCTTTGAATCCTTATTGTGATAAATCTGTGTTAATTTATATTCCTAGCCTTCATTTATTATTTTAACTAATTATTTTAATTAAATTATTACAAAATATTATGGATTGTTATTTAAAAGAATCGAATTTTATATTTCTTTAATGTTATCTTCAAGCTTTTCAATAAAAATTTTTAATTTCATAATTTTTATAGATTTCATAGACAAGACGAATGAAATGAAGTATATAAATATTATTAGTAAATAATACTATATATAATATAATATTTTCCTAATGTAAAAGAAACAAAATTTATAAATTATCAATATATATTATTTAAAATTAGTATCATTCTTATCGGGCATCATACACTTGCTAAGAACCCTATAAATCCTAAAATACAATAGATCAAAAAGTTTATATAACTATTTCTTCTAATCTTTCAACCTATCTAATTTATTTACTTGCAGGTAGCAGTAATTTTCTGCAATTTACAAGAAAAATGCATGGCATCTATATTTTCCCAAGATATGAAAAGTTCTTTATTCTGTATACACCCAAATTTATCAAACGCAATCGTTCAAACTGCCAGCAGAAATGCACACAAAATCTACTATCTTCTTCCTAACTTGTGAGTATCCTTTTTTATTTTATTTCACATGTTCTTGTAACTCATATTTTCCTGAATCTATAATAATCAATAGCTTTTGTTCACATTTTTACGTTTGTTTATCGCAACAAATATAGAGAGTATTTCTTGTGCGTGTATCAACGTACATCGAAGTACAACCTCACAACCGCGAAGTAAGTTGCACCTAGTCTTTCTTCTCTTTTCATATCTTTATTATCATTATTTTTTCTTAATCACTTCCTTTTTTTAATCTAAAGATGACACAAATCACTGAAGAAACATGCAACGTTGTAAAAAGAATTATCTATCTGTCTAAATAGTATTTCATTCAAATTTCAAAGTCTATCTCGACAGAATAAATACCTGAAAATTTTGAATTAGAAACATGTACTAACCCATCGTATACTACGCGGATTTCTTACAATTCCAGTGAAATACCACTCGTGAATTTCTTCGAAGCGTATTTTAATTTTTCTTGAGAAACCTTTCGAACGTTTGACTAAAAAATTATTTGTATCGTGTAGTAAAGACTTTAATGTGTATCCCAACATTTTTGCAGACGTTTCGGAAGCTCAGAATAGTAAAAACATTAGACGTGGATATAAACAATTTTGTTCACGGAAATTGTGAAAATATGATTGTTTACGAGAGGTTGGCCATTTTGTTCTCGAAATAACATTAAGAACTACATAAATCAATCCAATCGATAGTCAGTCGATCAAGGATTCACGTTCCACGTATAGCATGAAAATAGTCGTTTCTAGGAAGATGAAAAAGCCGCGTCCAATGTCAGAATACAGAGACAGGCGTGTTCAGGTTCGATGCACGCAGGAAGTCCATTACGCACGTTCTGCGCAAGATCCTGTCGCATACACAGCCACTCGACTCACGTACCGTGTACTTAGGGCTGAATGAAGTTCGAACAGGGCCCTTGGGTAATACGTAATTAGAAACTATTGTGTGCAACGACGTTTCGTATTGTCGACACGCATAAGCGAGTATGGCTATTTTTGAACATAATACTACTTGATGTATATTCTCAGATTTCGAGAAAACGACATAGGAATGAAATTCTTTTAAAATCGCTGACCAAAATTTTCAATTCTTGTACATATACGGAGTATAAGATACAACACGATATAATTTAATTAGAAGTACGCCATATCCAACAATTGATCTCATCAAAGTTAAAATTTTATCTTATCGTATCCCGAGTTCAATCATAGTCGTTCCAACAAAAGGAATTTATTCTAATAATTGTCGTAGATAAATATTTATTCGAAATGATTCAAACAATAGTCAACGTTGAAGCAACGTTGATCCTTAATGGATTATTAACAATAAGTTACGTAACCAATTTTCAAAATCGACGAAATCGTCTTAGAAACCTACTTCTTTGTTAAAGCTATACTATAGATTGCCTTAAACCTCTCGTCTATTGAATGTAAAATTAAATATTCCCCACGTACAATCTATTCAACTATCGTTTTGGTTATCGTTTCGTGCGATGGTGGGCACGCAAGCGTTACTCCACGCTGTCATTTACTCGAATGACTCACCAACGCTGGTTTCCCTGCATAAACAACGGCTGCCGGCTTTTCCAGCGGGTCTTTAAACTCCCTTGCCACGTGCACCGTGTCTTCTAACCGTGAGAAGTGCATTATCGTCGGTCACATCCGTCGATTTCTCCGTGGCTCTCTATCTATTCGGTGGATAAACACGATGGCCACCCAACGATCCAATCGACTCGACGACCGTAGCCTCTTCGATGCCATTGTTAATCGATTTCGTCGTCAGGTGCATCGTGTTTGATAACGAATTAACAATTCTGTGTCGTACTATCTAGATCAGAGAGATTTGCGACTCGAATTTAGTTTCGGAAATTTTTTTAATCTATATTTTTTAGCTCAGTTTTGCTTGTAATATTTAGACGAAACGTACTTTAGTGACATGTGATGTCTATATAATGTATGATATGATATGATACTATCTGATATAATACTGTATTATAGGCGTATAATACTTTGATATCGTTTATTTCGCTTCCGACATCGAACATCCTCAACCTTAAATTAGCAAAATCGATAACAGTTTCATCGATTGCGATGTGTATACATAAATTTTAATTGTTACTCCTTCATCGAGTTATTTAAGCCACTATGGATGAATGCATCCAGAGAAAAGAAAATAAGTGGCATGTGGATTTGCATACGTTAATACTTAATGCGATTTCGAGTACGTAATAATCAGGCAATTTGTTCATCCAAGTTGCCATGGTTCATTTATATGGTTCTACGTGGAAACATGATTTCGAATGTTATCGTATTTTCCTTATATGAATTTACTTTCATAATTCACAATACTTTGAAGGGACATGCATAATATACGTATATGTACAATTAAAAAATTTTATTTTGCAGTACTTTCTCCAAAGAAAGATTTTAGAGCAATTTATTTTTCAACGTACGAATTTTTTCTTACTAATCCGGTATAACCTAACAATTGACCACTTAACAAATTTTATCATTAATAAATTTTCCATATTCGTAAATTACACTCACCCTGTTACCACACAAGGAGAAATCCTATTTGTCTTCAAAACTAGTTGCTTGAACCTCCTGTACCATCTATCGTTACATGCTGTACAGCAGTTCTTCCCCGAGACAATACTCGTCTTCACGCTTTCTGAATCACTATTATCATGTACATTCTTCGTGATAAGTGTCGCAGGCTTTTCTTCGACACTCACAATTATATATTCGTCTAAACTTCTTCTCGAAAGATCATTAGCCTTGCTAGGTTTCTTCTCCATTAAATTCATTCGAACAAAAGAATTTTCTACACATGAGTCAAATTCGTCGTCAGTCATAATCGATAAATTCTTATTTTTCAAATATTCTTTATTATACACTTGTGCTTCCTTCGTTATTTCATATTTCAAAGCACTGTTTTTAATCTCATTCGATTTAGGAGACAAATATTTTTCATTATAAGGACGAGAATCCTTTGTTTTCTCGTACTTTGGAACATAGTTTTCGATTTCGCTTGATTTAGAAGGCAAATATTTTTTGTTACGAACCTTTGTATTCTTTGCTTTCCTATATCCAAAAACTTTGGTTTTAATTCCAGTTGACGTAAACTTATTTTTATACACCTTCTTCTTATCCTTTGTTTTCTCAAATTCTGACACTATGTTTCTAACCTCGGTTGACTTAAAAGACAAACGTTTAGACGACTTCTTACGACGATGTTTCAGCTTCTCAAAAATGGCTAACATCGTTATAGAAAGTGGTGTATAATTTTCTCAGTACTCATAACATATTTGTTCCAGGATTCGTTATGATTTTTTGAACGTTTTACTCGAAGCAAGTATAAAATTTTATGGCACAGTTAAGCGATGAGTATTAAAGACTTCATTTTCACTTTTAAATACGACAGTTTCATTTATGTTGTTATGACTGTTCAGGGTTTAGGGTACAATGTGGCTCGTGTGAATAGCGCGCGCAAAACTGCAGAACTGAGCTCGAGCCACACTCACATTAAGTACGTGAATGTTCTCCAAATGGAAGTACTATATAGTATGTAGTTGGTCGCAAGCTGTTCTACTCGGAGTAGGGGCACTCATGACTTCCCACCAGCTCCGATGGTGGGTTCCACGATTTCGATTTGCTTAAAAAATGTTTGCTTATACAAATTACACACTGTGCACTGAGTCTGTAAGTCATCGGAAATAGGACCTGTAGAAGTTCCTCTGGTACATTAAGGTCTCTTAAAAAATTTCCTTCCCTCGAAGACCAATTAAGTATATCCTTCATACTTTGTCGAATTCTAGGATTTAAATTTTTACCGCCACTTTGAAATCGAGAGTTTGTATTGTTCATTTTAAAGAAAGTAGAACGAAAATATGATGTTACATAGGATGTTTCGTAATTTGGAAGAAAATTGACAAAAGAGTGATTATTATTTTTATTCGTGATTATTTTATTTTTGAAATTAGTTCTCATTTCAAGCGTTATTATGACACTATGGAGTTTAATTTAATTTTGAGTGCGTTTTTTCAAAAAAAGTGATATAAAAATAAATTTCGAACATTGGTTCAAAATTATTAATTTTTGTTTAATTCTGATTGGGTTCTTTAAAAGGAAAGTAAAATAAAAATAGAATTGGTGTTCACATACTCTTGAACCACAGTGTACTCGTATGTCTATCGCTTGTAACCGTGCTATCTATAGATCTTAGAATATTAAATCTGAAATCATATGTGGGAAAAACGTTATTATTACCACGATTCTAATGAAATCGAACACGTATTTACTTGTTCCCTTTTTCACTCTATATCGCATTCTTTTCCCCATGATGCATGTGTCATAATTAAGTGATAAATATAACAATAAGGAAATAGATGTTATTCCCCGAAGTATGATACCGCTGTTCCGGCCTGAAATCTGACATCCTTCCTCGACATTGTATATTAACCGCTAAAATATGCTGATAAGAGCACGTGTGTCAAGTATGATTCTGCATTAACAGCAAGAACAATCGTGTCATCACTCAAATTACATTTCATGTAACCAGCAATTTAAGTAAAATTATTGTTAACGACGATAGCTGACGTTTAAAAGATCATTTTTCATTTGATAGGCACAACCGGAATTTTCAGAGGGGCAATCGAAACTATCATCGTTTCAATTATCACCTTTGGTTTCGAGTACAATGACAAATTTAATCAAGCGTTTATCCATGATCGTTAAACGATTGGAATATTCTGCACAATTTTTGCAAGATCACAGATTGTGGAAGCTACGTAGCGAAAAAAACGTTTAAATTGTAGAATTTTATTATTATTTTTTTTTTTTTTTTTTTGCAAGAGTGGACAAATTTTAATTAATAAAACAAGCGATTGTGCCTAAAAAATTAGAAGGAAATATTTTTTTAGAAAAGCGAGACAGAGTTCGGTTTAAAAATTCCCGAAAAGCGAGCTTAAAATGATTTTTTGTTTTAAGATTACATTAAAAATTATAATTAATAATGTAAAATACTGTTAATAATATGTTGTAATATATTATGCATTTGAAATTCAATGGTACTCACATTGAGGTGAGTCCCACCAAGAGAACTTTTGGGAATGACCTGATCCAAGTATTCCCGTGGGTGTCATGCGCGATCTTTGATTGGGAAGTCTGCTTCCGTTTGAAAAATGTCCAGTCGAACATCTTACAGGTAGAATTACGCTTCCTCGCGGTTGAATTCGTCGAAAGACGTCTAGGAACGACGGACAAGTGAGATGCGCTCCGCAGAGATTGAAGTACTGAGCTGTGTTCCATTATTTAAAGAAAATAATATTCAGCTGCAATTACTGTGCTGTAATTGACGTGACGGCACGCATACGTCAGCCGAAGGAAAATATGCTAAAAATATTGTAACCGTGCTGATCATAGAAATATTTTCCACTGGCTGATTGTAAAAAATCTAGATACGTTAACAGTTAAAACAGAACTGATTAAATATTAGTGAGTAGATTGCTGTTGATAGTTGGATATATCTTTGAGATTGTAATATAACTTAGTATGTTAATAGGTGGTGGAAATTTTGAAAAGGTGAATGGTTTCAACAATAATATTAATTATGGAATATATATATGTAAAAATTAACTAGTAATATTGGAAACAATATTAGTCATTATATCAATTATAATTTCGTTCCTGTGGATAGAAATTCTCATGTTGAATTCCACAGTAAAATGAAATGGATATATGTTATAGCTAACACATTAGTCGAAATTCATGCGTTTAACCCGCTCATTCAAAAAGCATTAAATGGAGGAAGAATTGCACGCTTAAATTCAACAGCACATAACAAAACGAAACTATAGGCTGGAAATTGGATTAAGGAAAATTATCTCTATACAGTATTAACGTAAGAAACTAACTCTAGGACGATTATTACCTCCTTTTGATCTTTCGAACGAAAAATCCTCATTTTCCTTCTCATCAAGCGCTCACCATTCCCCTGTGTTCCTGGATTCCATTTCCTGCCTCTTCCTCCATTTTCCCTTTCTCCTTACGCCAGCACTTTTATTACGCGGCCCCTATTAAACGAACAATTCATTACCATCCAGCAACCTTTTTATGTGCGTTATACGAAACATCGTGAAATTTCATTATAATGAGACACGGCTATTGTGATTGTATTGAAAAAATGTGGAACCAATCGAGAAATTTATATATAATGAGCTATAATACTTAGAACGGCATTAATTTGTCATAAATTGGACACGTATATAGGTTTAAAAATACTTTTGCTTATAATTCTTTAGAACCATAGTTCTAATAATAAGGCCGGGTGGCTTCATATACACGTATAGGATAAAGTTATTAAAAAATGTTGACTTTAATAACATACTTTAAGTTCATCAAAATCAACGAGTTGCCTATTCCGAATAATTATCCCTTTTTCATAATTAATTTGCACAATTTCAAAACTCTCAAAAGCAAAACACTCAAAATACCTCCCTAAGAATCACAAACACGCAGCAACCTTCAGGAACTCTCGCAAAAACAAGTCGATAATCGGGAAGCTAGCGAGCTACGCGATGCTCTTTACTCCTCACTTACCTCAACCCTATCAGGCTTACGTTGAACGTTTCCTCGGCGAGTCCATCAAGATTTCCCTCTCGACGACCGGGTCGCAACGGCGAAGATCTCAATCAATCCGTGACCGTGTCTCGAAAGACGCGCGCCGTACGCCCCCGCGGCCATCCGCGCCGCAAAATCGCCACCACGGAGGTGGATTGAGACGCGGTGGGGTGTGGCTGGACCCGGGATTAACCCCGTCTGACAGCCAATCATATCCAAGACAGCCCCACCACGGCTATATCCGTGACTGGAAGAACCAGCTGAAACTGTCGTCCTCAGCCTCCACCCTCCCTTCTAGCAACCCCCACCGCTAATTGCCCTGGCTTTAATATCACGCGTGGAATGAGAACTTGTGGAGGGGTGGAGAGGGTGATAAGGTAGCAGAATATGCCGAAGAGCAGCCGGGTAAACGGAGGCTGCGCCCGTTTTGTATGCATCCTCTCTGTGACATCTACATCGAACAGAGAAAAGAGGGTGGACAACGGCAAAGGGTGGAGAAAAGGGGATGTATAGGCGATGTACGCGTGCATATTTGCGGATTTTACGCGGTGCATTGCGATACACGGTAGGATTTTCGGGGCCAATTTGCCAATGGCCGGTTTGCTTTATTAATGATCCCGACGATGATCGAGGAGCCGATGCGTAACTGAGAGATTGATCGACGAGAACGGCCGAGTCTATTTTCACCGTCATTGCTCGATGATGTCCCGCATTTATGTGGTTGGTTCTGTAGAGTCATCGATTTCGAGAGATTCGTTTTGCAAATTTCCGGCCTGAGATGTAAGGAGATTCATTTTGGAAATTTCGAGAAAAAACCTTACCTAAAGTTTCGAGTAATTTTTACTAACAAAAGTTAGTTTAAGGAATTGATAAATGTTATAAGGATCGTCAATAAAAAATAGGAGAAGTTATAGGAATGTTTAAGAAATTTATATGAAATCTGCTTATTATCTTTACTAACTCACTCTCTGCATAACCACAAACGTCTTGGGTGACATAGCTTTTCTGTAATGATCGACGTATAAAATGTCCAAATTTTCAAAGAATGGATATGTTAACAATATTCGTATCATATATGAGTCACTGAGAAGCAACACTGATACTGCTGAACCTGACACTGAATCCTATTTCCTGAAAATTTCTTAATTCTGGTATTAACGATAAACATTTAATTGTCGAAACATCAATTGATTGACTTCAATGGAGTTGATCAATTGACTTCTGCCTTGTTCTCTCCCCCGGTCTTTCTAAATGGTTAGTTCTACGCTCCCAATAAATTCCAATCCAACTAATCCAAAACCAAAACCAATTCCACTAATCTGCCTTTACATATAATTCCCTGTATCCTCCAAAACCGGCCAAAAATGAGATTCCGAAACCACCAAAGAAAGCACAAAGAATTTTGCTGAAGGAGCAGCTCCATAATCTCGAAGATGAAATCACTCGTTCATCCGAGCGTGTTCATTTTTCCCAGCTCGTGGAACGAGGACTAATTAAAGACGAAGGGAAATTTCGTCGGCGGCTCGAACGAGACTCGCTGGATCGTCGTCTTCGTCTTCTATATTGGCTCGTAAGGGTGGCTCTTATAAAGCGGAGCAATTATCCGAGTAAAATACTCTCCGAAATTTCCGTGATAAATTTCAGCCTGTAATAAGGGTGAGTCGCAAGTCATTTGGCCGGGCTCACGAAGAGGGTGGGTTATCGGTGCTTCAATAGAAATTCTTTCCAACCCCCACCGTCGCACCGCGTCGTCGTGGAAGCTCGCGCGCGCGCGCAACATCGTTTAATTTAAACATTTGTCGCTGATCTCATTCGATCTGTGTCTTCAGTTTCTTCCAGTCGAAAGCTAATAATTACTACGTCTGAACATAGTGGATACAGGGTAAGAACTTGCAAAAGGGTGAGTTTGCTAATATCGTTGCCTTGGTAAGTGGGTACGGATGCAAAAGTTGGGTTGTTGAGTTGTTATCGAAATTAAAATGTACAGTCGTGAAATTGTACAGCGTTTAGGGTGTAACGGAGTAATTTTCCTACCCTTTGGTGAAGGAGTTAAGGATTTTACGATATTGTGCTTTGTAGAACAGTTCTGGAGAATTTGTATCTTATTTGTTAGATTTTAAGCACTTCGATGAGAAATTATGAAGCATCTCTGGTTAATGATTTTTATTATTTATTGGAAAGTGTTAAAGATTGGGTTATAGAGAAAGTGAGGTTGGATTAAGAATTGTGGAGTAGAATAAATACTAATACTAGAAAACGTTTTGGAAATTTAATTTTGGGGATGGTTATGGTTTTGTTGCCTTTCGTTGGAGAAATTTAGAATGTTACAAAATTATACGTCATAACAGAGATTTAAGATTTAAAGATAAGCATATAGAATTCTATAACGCAATTTTTAGACATATAATTGATTCTATAAATTTCGTAGATTTTATTTGAGTTGAGGTATTCCTTAATAGAAATTAATCTATTATTGATGGAAAAATAAATTAGATTTCAAAGAAGGCGAAGAATTTTCCGATAGATGAAATTTATAAAGTTATATGTATTTGAACTACCATGATCGACGTAATGTGTGATGAGTATGCTTGTAATTAGGAATCCTCTTAACGTTCAGTTTTATGGCGTTTCTTGAGCAACTCAAATGGGTGAACGCGAACTTAGCGTCATCGGGAAATATACGATGCAATTACGCGCGGATCTATTATTCAGTTTCTAAAATATGCAAGACACGGTCGAAGTAAATTTCGGATTTATCGCTCAATCTCAACTTCATAATGGCTCCGTGGAACTTTTCGTGGGGGCTGAACTCTTCGTCCATTAAAACGAGATTTATTATTTCGTTTGTAAAAAACGTAACTTAAAAATCCTTAAATTGTTAAGATATTGGCTAAATTATTGAAAAATTACAGAATATTTCGTATTATGCTTAAGCTTGCAATTAATACGGAAATAATTTTCTTATATTTTATGCGACAAAAACCAGCCAATTTTAATGCTAATAGAACGTTACAATTTAACTATTACGGTAACCAATAATGCACTATCGCTATGTTAGTAATATTCTGCTTCTATAAATAGAATATTTAAAATAATATCCCATAGTCGTAATTTTTTAATATTGTAATGTATCGTAATATTTTTATTCATATATATGCCGAAATAAATAAATACCGAAAAATTGTATGCAGAATGAATTTTTCTATAAAAGTAATGGTAATTAAAAATGACTTTCCAGAAAACTTTTCGATTCCTTTGTCTGTCGTCACCCACGTGATAGTTACTATTGTTAAGATTTCCTATATAGTTGAATACTTAATTACTTGTATATGGAATCATATGTGTGCTAATTATTAAACTATAATCTGACATGTCAGTAATTATAACGTATTTGGCAACGAGGTAAAATGGAGGTAATAAAATAATGACGGAGGAGAGAAAAGTCAAGACGACATAAAACATTATCGTAATTAAGCTCTTGCTCTTGAACTTAAGCTCCTTAGAGGTTTTCCGAGGCACTGAAATTCCCGCATACCCGTCAACGTCTAATGAGGGGATTGCGGATGAAGATTCAGGCTGGAAAGGAGCAATTAGCAAAACCGTGTTTGTTCTAGCTCTTGAAGGATCTGCGCACAATAGTAACTTGATGATTTTCGATTATTCGCGAATAATATAACGACATTCTCAAATACAAACTGGATAGTAAAAATCAAATAAAAAATTCTTTGCCCGTTATTATATAGATCGTACAATTTACAAAAACACGTTTTATAACAACGTGACGAACTACGTATTTAGCTACGTGTTTCTGTCGAGTAAAAATGAAAACGATGGAAACCTTCAGCGGAGAAATGATTTTTCAATCTAAGGTGACAAAATTTTTATAGAATTCGTCTATATTTATATTCACAGTTTTAAAATCACAACGTTCACTTTTCCATCCCCTTGATTGAAAAATGAAAGAGAAAAAAACGAAAGACAGCAGAAATATAAATTTCGCGTTGCCATAAAACAAAGCCGCCTAACTAAAATCATCCTCACCGAAATCAGCCGAGTGAATTCTTCAGCATCGTCGACTATCTCAATCCTACTCGTTGGAGGCAAGAAAGATCACCGGGACAAAATTAAACGACCTCATCATCATTAGAACGCGACCACCTAATTACCGGGAACGTCTTAGACGCGGTGACATCGTCGACGAGCACAGACAATCGAGCTACCGAGTAGAAGACGCGAGACAGCCTCTCATCCCTACAAAACCACCCTTCTCACCATCCTGTACCCAGTTGTGTCTGTGTGACGACCAAGTCAGAGAGGATGAGACGGATCTCTGTACACGGGGGTGAAAGCTTATTAATGGGGGTTGGTCGAGGGGTGGCGGGGGTAAAAGGCCTAGAACAGCAGCTAGAGGAAGAACGAGTGTAACACGGGCCTTGAAAGCTGCTGCTCGAGCTTCTGCTGCTCGTGGCTGGATTGTTTGAGGTGGAGGGTGGAAAAAAAGTAACAGACTCCCGGCAAATAACCCCCACAATGTTCCCTGTAGGCGTGGTCTGGCTGTATGGTGATGGCAGCGTTCGGCCAATCAGAATTCCTCGAACAACCCCGCCGTAGGCTAGCCTGGTCGAATGAAAAAATATTGACCGTGGCGAGGGGGTATTCTGCGGTCCATTTGGGGGTTGCGGAGGTGAAACACAACGTCGGACTGATTGCCAGGAAAGTGGCGAACGGGGTGCAGGGGAGTTGGATACCGCCGGGTGAATACCCCCCTCGTCACGTACGGGATCATTAGCCGGATATCCTTAGTCCTGCTCGCCAACCCTCTCTGATAGCGGTGATCCTCGTGCCTGACATCATTATCCTGGGACGCCGTTCAGCGCCAGCGCGGTGAGACCATCCTTCGAGGCCATCCCTCGTATCGTTCCAGTTCGGTTCCTCGTGTTTTGCCCTCCTCTCCCGTGTGTTTGCCGATACCGTGTTTCGCCACCTAACTCGTATAGTCGGAATCGTTTGCACTGTGATGTCGGTGCGACAAACACGGTTCTACGATCGAGTTGCATCTTCGTGACGTGATACTTCGACGACGTGGACGTGGTGACGGAAAAATTGTTCGGAAACTGCGGGATCGAGGTAGATTAAAAATCTGGCATTAACGTTTAGAAACATGGACGATTCGTGGTATGGTTCGCCGTAATATCTGTGTCAAAGAAAGATATTGTTTAACATCAAAGTAGTTGGACTTGGAAGATTGATTTGTTGATTTGTTGGACTTCAAATTTTGAGGTTGACAAGTGAGTTTGCAAATAGGAATACTTTGGACGAGTATGGAGCCGAACGATCCGTCGGCAAGATTGACCGTCGAAGATTTGTCCGACTGCAGGAGCGAGAGCAGTCACTCGGAGAGCCAATTGAGAGCCTTCCAGGACTACGAACGTATCAAGGAACTGAATTTATCTGTGGACAAGTCAAAGGAAGATCCTGCGATTGAACCTAAAGACTTTCATCTAGGATTAGAACCTGGTAGAACCTCTATTCGTTCGTCTTTCGACGAATTTGAAAATAGTAGCAGGAACCTTCCACTATCACTGAACAAAGGCAAGGATTTTGGTTACATTGCCGGTAGTTTAAACGAGATGGCCTATCCCTTGGACAGATCTAGTGAAAATGACGAGTCTCTGGAAACGACTAACCTGTGCAGGACCAAGAATCCGTCGGCCAAGGATTTGTTGTTCAATCTTCGCGAGAATAGGCATAAAAATGCTCATGCAACGTTGTCTCTCGATAGGTACGGCAAGGATTTGAATTTTGCTGTGTCAGAAAAGGATATCAAGGACTTTGGATTGCTGAAGAATTACAGTCTGGATCGGATGAAGGAGTTTAATCTGTCGTTGGATAGGATGAGGGATAGCCACATTGGGAATTTTGCTCTGGAGAGACTTCGAGGGGGAGCAGGCTTGCTGGAAAATCCACCGATATTAGAGCATAATGAGTTGAAAAGTATCCAGATGCAACCGAGGAACCAGGATTTGGAAGCTATCGCGTTGGAACGTATGAGAAGATCGCACTTGTTGGGAGCCGATCTCTCGGCACAAAATTTGTCCACGCAGATACCACATCCGCATTCTATCACGCAGATGCAGCACTCGCAGCAGCAACAGCAACAACAGGCTAAGTCGTTTACTATCGACGCGATTCTTGGCTTGAGGAATAATCCCAGGGAGAAACGGAGTCAGCAGCAACAATACAGAAAGCATCAAGGTATTTGAAATGACGTTTTTGATGGTTTTTTTAGATTATTGCATGTTGCATGAGTTTCATGACGGCAGAATCGTAGGAATTTTAAGTGAAATTATTGAATGAATTCTAGTCATTCGAAGTTTCTAGTCATTCAAATCTGATAGTTAAATTTTGATCATTTTATAGAGTACAATAATCCGAATTTGTAGAATGTAGTTTTGTAGTTTTAGATTCATTGTATATAATTACATAAAAATAAATTGTAGATTATTTAATAGCATATTAAAATTAATTATCAAGGATATTGTCACACTATAACGCGTTTACTATATTTGTTATTTGTTTATTTAATTAGAAATACAATTATTAACTATTTTTCAGCGCAGGTATATTATGAAAATTAATTAAAGTAGTCAGAACTGAAGAATGATTCAATTATGTATACAAATCTTCGGTAGATTATTATTAAAACAGCTTCTTGTAAATTAGTTCTATCAAACTTCAGGTGTATTTTCGCTAAAAACAAATGCAAATAGTGTGACGATAATTGTGGTGAAAATCTTGCTGTCAATCGTGCTCATGATCTGCAAAATTCTCGTTAACCTGAGAAAGAATCGAGGAATATCACAAATTTTGATAATTTTTCAAGCAAATCGACACTGTAGCATCTCGAAACCTTTCCCATCGTATTATTAGGAAAATATCATCGTATTTTAAAAAGTATCTGTTTATCATATTGACAAATAGTATAAAATTCTCGGTAGTTAATAGATATTTAACAATTATTATTCCATCATCCATCTTCCATCATAAAATATATATTTTTTCAATTTGACATACTAATTTAAAATTAAATTAATAGACACAGATTACAAATTACCAATACTAATAAATTTTATAACAAGCTTGAATTTGCCTATGGCATAGATGACAGATATTATAAAATATACATAAATTATCGTACAACGAAAGTTTTATTGCATGAATACTTACATAATTACAATACTACATTTCTTTACGGTTAGAATATCACGTATAATAAACATAATCAGTGGCATAAAGTACAATATTTAAAAACAAACTATCCAAATTCACATCCTTCCATTAATTACAAAGAATCCTAAACTAAAAGATTTTAAAAATTCCAAAGCAAAACTTGCAGTTCTCTGTTTTAAAATGTCCATAAAATTGCGGCTCCCGAATGTGTTAAAGAAAATAACATAAATTCAATTGCTAAAATTGAATTCAATCACCTCAGTTTCCAAATATAACGCGTGTCGTTCTCCATATAAAAAAATTGAATCATCGACCAGAAAAATATCACGAAGAAATTTTACCACCCCGAGTTGTGCTAATCTCAAAGAAGTGATCAGTCTATAAATATCACGCACCTGGCCCTCCAAGAAAAGAAACAAAATAACAAAAAATCATATATTCAGAAAGGATTACGTTTCTCTACATAAAAAATCGAACCGTAGGTCAGGAAGGCGGGACGAAGAACGGCGGTTCAAGCTCGTGCTCCGGCGGCGGCGGTAAGCTGAAGAGGGTGCGTACAATCTTCACTGCGGAACAGCTGGAACGGTTGGAGGGAGAATTCGCGCGACAACAGTACATGGTCGGGCCGGAGAGGTTGTACCTGGCGCACGCACTCAGGCTAACCGAGGCCCAGGTGAAGGTGTGGTTCCAAAATCGACGCATCAAGTGGAGGAAACATCATCACGAGCAACAGAGCCAAAGGGTGCACGAGTTCCAACGGTCGCTGAACTCTTCGCTGGAACACGAGGACAGTAACGAGACCGATAAATGGTGAAAAGAAACCGCGTTCCTCGATCGAGAAGCACCACTTCGTTTCTTCGTTTCCCCCCTGCTTCTTCCGTTTTCCGATCTTAGAAATATTCGACTGCTCGCGTTCGAGGAGGGCTTGATCGACGGCCAAGGACGATTCTCTCGCGGCTTCGACGCGCTTTGACCATTTTTCAAAAGGATTCTACCGAATACGTTCGATCGTATTTCCAAATAAGTGTTCCTTTGTTTCCAACTCCCTCGGATGAGTCTCTGATTCTTGCGAAGACTTTGAGGTCGGTCCTTTTGAGGTTAGATTGATTTCGTGTGGAACATGAAGAGAAAGGTTGCAGCAACGTAGAACGTTGATAGTCTCGTGGAGGAAGTTGTAGGTCTTGAGGATATTAAACTGGAAATCAGATTCGTGCGGTTTTGAACGAAGGTTTAGCAAAGATAAACTCAATGTTGCGATTGATGTAATCAGAGGAGAAAACAATTCGTTTACTTTTGAATATTGAGATCTTGGATGGATTTTCAATGAAGATTTTGAAGGATTCGTGAGCCTTGTTGAAAAGGAAGATAGGATTGATTGACTCATTTTACTGTTCGATCTTTGGTGTTGTATCGACACCATTGCGCCATGAGGGAATAAAAGACACAACTTTTTAAACGAAATATGTAAATTATCGTCTAATAAGTGTAGAAGTGAAAGGATTACTGTTCCATGATTCTTTCCCGGACGCTGTGGACGAACGACGAAATTTAACGATGAAACAAGTAGAAAATTACAAGTCAAAATGCATCCACTCGCATCTTGACACGAGAGATCCCCCTGATTCGTGCTGGAGGCATACGCAGAAGAGGAGTCAGTCTTTTCCGATTAGTAAAATCAGCAAGTGAGTATTTGAACGTCTAATCAATTTTTCATTGAGATTTCTAGGAAAATTTGGAAATATAATTCTTCTAAGCCCCATCTTTAAAATTACACGTATTATTTAATAGAATGCTACTATTTTATAAGAAATATAAAAAATAGAGGAAATAGAAAAAGCATCGTAATTAAATAGTTAATAAAAATAAACGTATCTTTTATATAAATGATTTATGGAAGATTTCTATGGTTTATGATATTCTTATGGTTAATATATTCTATGAATAACATATTCATCCAACGAGTGTCAAAGATTTCGTATTTCTGGGATACTATAATATTATAAAACTGCGTTTCCCCTTTATTTTTATTTTAGCTATTCTAATATTCTAATATTAACTTATTCAAACTTGATTTTTATATTAATAAAGTGATGTCTTCTCTAATCTTTCGCTTACTTTTTATGTTTATAGTACAACAATATCCCATATTATATAAGGTTAATGAAATTGTGTATAGGTGTACTATTACACAGGGTCAAAGAATTCTATTCCTAAAACGATTTAAACATAACTTTCGCCAGAAGCTAGGAAAAACACTTTCTCATGGGAATCTTCTTAAGGAATCCGGAATCGACCACGAACTACTATTCCTCGTCGACTCCTTACAAGCCACAGAAGAGTCACGTATGTTCCAGTCTAACGTACCCGAAGAACACGTCGGTTCACAGTACCGACGCACCGCATATCCGGACTCGTTCTAAACCCAATCGAGATAAACATTCCTCGAGTTATTCCTCGAAATTTTCATCGAAGGGGAAGACCCATTATGACGATGAGCTGGAAGATATCGATAAATTGAAATTTACCGACGAAGGATTAGGAAATCTTAGAGAAGGCCATATAGTGGAAGACGTTGAAGAGGAAGTTACAGGTTTATTTTATTTGAGTTTCAAATTCTTTAAGTTAAATTATATTTCTGTGTATTTGTAATCTGATACAAATAACATACTATAATTTTCGTGATGCTATGAAATACAACACATGGAAAGAGAGAGAGAGAGAGAGAGAGAGAGAGAGAGAGAGAGAGAGAGAGAAAGTTTATAAAACTTGGAATTTTTCGTGGCAGAGGACGATCGCGAAGTGCCAGCTGAATTCTTGGACAAGGATTACGAGGAACAAGAAGCGGACGATGAAATAGACGACGAGTCTGATGGGTCACCGCAGACTCATAGATCTCCGAGAGGAGGTAAAACAGAGGCATTGCTAAGACAACAGCGATGGGGAAGCGTAGAGCACCAGGCAGATATGCGAAAACTTCGTTACCAGCAACATGTGGCTATGATACACAATCATCCTTCATCACCCAGGTAAGATCGGAAATTCTTTGAAAATGTTTCGATCTTAAGGAGGTTGACACTTCCGTGTTATTTTACTTACTAATTTGATAGCCTTTGATTCTTATAATCGTCATCTGTTTTCGTCATTTTACATTAGACACTTCCATAAACACATATACGCATAATCAAAGCTATCACTTTGAAGTTTTAGTTGAAAGCATCGTCTTCGCATTATTCGAATAAATTTAGTACATTTTTGAAGTGTGATACCAGATTTTCGAAGCATATTATATTGCTCATAAATTATATTTATATACACACAATTTAAACCCTGCACACATAACAATAAAATCAGACATTCTTCTAACAATAAATTCAAACCATTGGAAGAAGAATATCACTGTTAAGAAACAAACCATAGTGTCCAAATTATTTGATGAACGGGACTCGTTTCATTTATGAAGCAAGTTAAAGATCTTCGATTCGAAATGGAAGATCGTTATTTTGAAACGTAGTTCCGGTTAGGTACTACCGCAACGTGGCTGAGCACGAGGTATCCGAGCCCTTATCAGAAGAAGACTTCGTCCGAACGTCGCTGAAAAGTCCGCCGAGGCGGCAACCTGCAAACTATCGTCAATGGTCGTCATCGAGAAACGAACCTGATCGATACGACGACGCGACGACGTTGATCCATTCGACTCGACGAGCCCGTACTAAACCGGATGTGGATCGGCTGATAGAGTCGGAGTTGAACAGAACGAGAAGGTGCAATCGGTGTGGTAACCTGTCGAACAAAAAGAACGAACCGCCTCTGAAGAATAGCTGTAGATTCGACGATTGCGCGAATATTCCTATCAAGGGACCAATCGGTAAGACTGTATTTAACTCTGCTTTTTGATACTGTATCGTTATACTTTGAAATTTTGGGCATTGTATTTTGTATTTCATTATACCGTGTCATGGAATACATGGATCATACTGGAAGTTTTTGCCAAGATATAAATAGACTGCAGGTTTTTGCGCATTTATACGAAATTTTAAAGTGCAAAATTACGCGAGAAAATATTTGACAGGTGAAATATTTTTCTGTAGAGTCTATACTTCCTAAATTATATTTTCAAAAATATGAATTTACATAAAGATTCACTGTCTAGTATATGCATAAATGCAACAATGTAAAATTTTTATTCTAATTAAGCTTTGTAGTACTTACGTTAATGAACGGACATAGTAAATTATAAAATAGAAACGATAAAATACTCGTCTCAAGCAAGCCACAATTTCTTAACCAATTACTATTTCTTCTTTCAACTGTTCAGGCGACGAGCCCGAGAACCACGAGCAAACATTCTGCGGCCGCTGCAACGTGAGGTACAACTCCAAAGATCCCTGCGGTGCCACTGACATCCCCTCGCCCTTATACACCATGAAATCGCGCAGATCCCGCGAAGTAAAATCCCCAACTATCTACGAGGTGCCAGAGCAAATCCAGGACAAGCTCTCGACCGACTATCCGCGATCCTTATCGAGATACCAAAGAAAACTTACGGACGCGTACACGGAAAAATTGAAACGGTCGTTGCACACTTCTCACGGTACTGCGCGTACATCTTTTCGACACGTCGAATAAAATCGTTTTTTTGACTCTTCGGGAGATCAAAGAAGAAGAACAACGAACCGAGAAGATTGTAAAAGCGTTGAACTCGAGAAAAAAAATATCGAATCGAATCGTGTGAAAAGAATTCAATCATTGAAGCAATCCCACGAACATTCTAGTAACATTTCAGGATCGAAAATCCTTTCCCTTGTTTCCATGCGATTCTCGCGACTATTTTCGTATAAGGAATTCGTCCCTGTATCGCTGTTTAAGGATGTGTGTGTCGAGCAAGGTAGAAACAAAGTCCATTTCGTTGCAACTCATCAACGTGAGAGACTCGATCCACGAGAGCAACGGAAAGGCCATCGTAGAACAAAGAATAAAAAAAAAGAAAAAAAAAGAAAAGAATCGCTCCTATTCGATCGTTTCCCTTCTACTGATTGTGTAATATATATTTTTGTAACTGTCCTCTCGGGTCTTGTAGATGTTACACTGTACGTATTGTCCGAGGCTAACGCTAGTTGCACGATGTACATACGCAGTAGGTGAAATCGATTAGAGTTTAAACGTGACTGTCAGAAAAAGAAATCTTTTGCTTCACGTCTTCGGTGTTCGACGATCTTCTAAATGGTAATATCACCGTTCCCCTCGACACGAAATCGACTGTATATACAAGACACCCACGATTTCGATTACGATTTCTGTGTACACATGTACGCGTACATGTTCGCAAGAAGAATAAATCCTCGAATCTGTGCACCGAGCCCAGTCTACTTTATCTCGTCCTCATATTATTCCTTATTGTTGCGATTGATTTTTGAAATATTATTAGATGAGAAAGTTGTTTGACAGAAGAGGGAAGATGGTAGAAGGAATCGCAGGAAAATGATATTCCGTACCTCTTAGATCGATTTTTAAGACTTTCCTAGGGAGAAGAATAATTTGGTGAAAGTGGAAGCACGTTGGGAAGAGTTGGAGAGAAAGGTAATGGATGAATAATGATTCTGCGACATGGAAGTATCCCGCAGTGTATTCCAATTTCATTTCCCTTTTTTTTCGAAAATAACAAATTTTGAAAATTAAATATATAGCATTTATATTTCTTAAGGAAAATTCAAGGATTGAAACACGCAAGGTAGATTTGAAGAACAACAATATTTAAAAACTATTTCTTACAAAAGGTTCGAAAATTAAATAGGAGAATCTGTTGTTTTATGAAACATAATTCACGTTTCTTCCAAAATTAGTGAAATTCAATATAAAATAATAAAATAGATCAATACAAACAATTAATCAAAATTTAAAAAACACGATTTAAAAGTCAAAACAATAAAATACAGAGAAGAATCCTAGAAAAATCTAGAAACATCACAAGAACAAATTTTTTAAAAACTCTGTCCAATTCAAACTTCCTAACTCGTCACAAAATATCATTAAGATTCAACATGCAAAACAATACAAAATATAATCCAAATAAAAAATTCATAAAATTATTCATCAAATTTCAAAGGTTAAAATTTTAATATGTACTCTTAGAACCAAAAATAAACCGGAAACAGACTGGTTTCCCGGTTAAGAACGGGTAGAAGAACAAACCCCGGAGGAACTTCCTGCGAATCGTCTTTTTTCGTGCAGCAATTGGTACTAATTAATTAGCGGCGTGTCTTACGTTCTTTCCGTAATTTTATTCGCGAAGGTACGAGCGGGGTGCAGCTTTTTGTCGAACCACAAAGGCGGCTGCTTTCGCCTGAGCTTTTGTTTAAATATTAATAACGCGGGGAAACTCTGTCGCTCTCTGACCGCGGGCGGAAGGCCGTGCTTTGTTCAATTAAACTTAATATCTTTATTATATCGGAGCGTCGAAAGCGGATATTATTTATTGCGGCGAAAGTCGAGAAAACGGGTCGCCGTGGGATGAGGAAGTCAGCTTCTCCTTCGAAACCGCCGTTCTGTTGTTTTTTGTTTCGGCGGAAATTGGTGGGGAATTAAATCCTGTGTATAGTTTCAGATTTATATAAGGGTTTGGAAGAAGCATGCAATCACTGTATTGCCATGTTCATTTAACTACGCTATTATCCTAGAATTTCTATATCTCAATCTTGCTCTCAACAATTGTTATTAACGAATCAATATATATTATATTTTCCATTCGTATAATGTTTTGTATTTATTCTAATATTTTTTATATAAGGAGGACTGCGGTATATTTGGATTCATTTAAATCATTTGGATTTTAACTATATGAATTTTTATCATATCTAGGAATAGATACATTATTTGAACTGTGGTTAGTCTAAAGTAGTATACAAAATTTTTAAAAACATTCGTTTCTACCTTTATAATTAATTACTATGTATATAGACGTTACATGTAATCTTATATTCGTCTACCCTTGTTTTAATTTAATTCCGAAAGAACTTTTCGATATCAGTATAATAATCCACTACGAAAAATTGCTAAAGTAAAATTTTCTCTCTCTGCCTCTCCTGATTCTAAATTCCACGGAGCTAAGTGGCGTAAGCAAATCGAACGTCAGCCAACGTGAAACGGGCAGAAAATTGTAATCGTCGCGAGATATCCGCGCGTCCATCCGGCAACGAAATTCCGTGATGGAAAAATCTGACGCGGATGACGTTGGTAACTAATATTCGCTCGTTACGTGCAGCCCTTTTGTCGACATGATAAATTAGCCGTCGACCCATGTCAAAGGGCCACAAAGAAAGCAAACCTTCGATGGAGAATCATACGAACTTCGCTATCAAGCTGGAAGCATCAGTGATATCGATCGGGAATGAAAGATACCCCACTCTCTAATCTGTTTGTCAAATCGGCCTCCGTTCGATGCAACGTTTGCCTCCATTAGACAATAATCGCGTTAATAGAGTCGTGACTAACGTTAATTCCTTCGATTCGATGTTTGGGTTCGATCGTGCAGGTGGTAAGCCGATATGGAAGTAAGCAATCTCGTTCTTGAAGCGCGAACGACTAGAATTGTTTTAAATTTGCTCCGTTGAAACAAATACACACTAAACGATGGTAAAAATGTCGCATTTAGGAAATAGATCAAGGAAGTAAAAAATGTGAAAAATACGATGCTGTCTCTGCAATAGCAGAATCATACAGCAAAATCTTCACTCGTGAGATCTCCAATTTTTATAATATGAATTGAATCCAATAACTTCAATCTAAAATAGAGGAAGTGAAATAACATACAATGTAAGTATATATCAGAAATAAACATGTTTAATATAAAGAACAAGTGGTTGTTAGTTTTTGTTTATTCTTATCTGCACTTTTATTTTGGATATACTTGGAAATTTCCTTAAGAGGTAGGAAAAATTGTACCAGCATTTTCTACCGTATGTTTTATCTAATTATTCTTTTTACTCTCTTATTTTAACTTTTCCTTTTCCTGAAACTTTCCTCGCCTTCCACTTAAACTGTATAATTCAACAGTAACGTAGAATTTTCTTTATCCACAGAAACTACAAGATATCAACCAAAATTAAATTACTCTATATACTAACCCACCCTAATATCTCTTATCCCTTATTTCAAGATACTAAAAGTGTATTAAGAAAATCATCTTTTAATCAGACAATAAAACCTGAAGAGATACCATCAAACCATTCTATTATGTATATCGAACTCAGTTGAATCGAACCGTATCCCAGTTGCAGTATAAGTAAGATTATTTCGCGGGAAGGAATCACGACGTGGTAGAAATTCGCCGCGCGAGAAAGCAACAAAGAGGGAGAGAAAAGAGCGGCAGAGGTGATAAGCCTCGATATCTCGAGCTACACCCCCTGCGCGAGATGTAAGCTCCGCCTATCCCTGGGGTTACACCGGTACTTCCAAGAACCCCCTGGGACCCTCCACCCCCGTGCAGAGGGGGTAACCCAACCCCCGGTGTTCCATCGTCGTTGGCATCCGCGGCATTCCAATTAGCTCGCGAATCAAAAGAGCCCCACTGCCTTTGTGGGGTCTCACCCCCTATCCCCTGGTAAACTGTCTCCTTCCCTCTTCCACCCCCGCCAGGTTAACCGTCGCTTCTCTTTCCGGCCGCCTCGTATCGCTCTTCCTCTTTCTCGCGATCGTTCCTTTCTTCTTCCTGCTTTCCGGCTGGTTACTACCCGGAATCTGTCTCTGTTTCACACGCGCGTATACTTGCAATATACATACATACACATAGAAGATGCATATGCTTTTTTCCCCTCGTTTTTATGCCACGATACATGCTACGATTCTGTCCTTCGTTTCGATAGAATTTTTTGGAGAACGCGGTGTTTGATTCAGGTTCTTAGGAGAAATAGTCAAGATACTTTGAAGCAATGATGCCTCATTCTAATGACCTATTCTAACTTCAAATAAAGCATTTAAAAAATCTGTTTCACAAAGCTAGATAAACGAATACCGAAAAATCATTCGTCGGTATAATGATTGAATCGAGCGGTGCTCGAACGCTACCCCATCAAGCCTGATAAAATTACAAATATTTGATCACGATTGGCCGGTGCTCGTGGCCGATTAAAAAATCTATATTTAATAACGCGCGGCCGGGCTTTGACATAATTCCGCCGTTACATCGATCTCTACCGGCCCGGTTTTCAATCATTCTCCGTCGCTCGAGGACGCTCGTTCATGGCGCGGCAATTAGCGAAAAAATACCATGTAGGTAATAATTCCGCGTATCTACCGCAGAGGACGATGAAAAAGAGTTTTGTTCGCTCGAACGTTGAAATCCTTAGCGAGCGTGGATTTTAATCTCGAATTCGTTCCGTAGGTACACCGAGAGCCGCGTTCTCCAAAAAAGAACGTTGGCCAGAGTGGGTTGGAAGATACCAAAAGGGAGAGAGACAAATAAAAAAGAATGTCGCACGGATTTATGGAAATCGGACGATGTACGTACGTGTTTGTGTTTTGTGGCTGTGTGATGCACATTTACGAAACACCAGGCCGATTTTAATATCCGCGAATGATAAACAAAGTGGTATCTAACGAAGTGGATAGAGGCGCGCCGTAATAAAATTTGTGTTGCCGCTTCGTCGCGGCCGGCCGCGGGGAAACGTCACGAGCGGTTTCCTCCGATTTCAATTAGCCTTGGCGACCCTCGCCCTGTTCTCTCTCTCTCTCTCTCTCTCTCTCTCTCGGTGCGTATGTGTGTAAGTTTGTGTGCATAAGCGCGCCCGTGTGCATGCAGATCCCGTTTTCAGGAGAGCAACGAGTTGGTCGGCCAAACAGGGGGACGATTTTTTTCGGTATTCGTTTATTCTTTGATTTGACAAGAGAGACTGATGTCGCGTACACTTTGATGAGATTTCCTGGGAAGAAACGTACTGTGAATACGTTGTTGCCGTTGTAGACATATTTGGCTTTTATTTGTATAAAGAATATTGATGGTAAGAAATATGATTTATAAGTTTGGATGAGAGAGGGTAAGGTATTCCGAGTTTGGCTATTGTTTTTAGCGGAAATTCGTAGAAATTTAGGTTTTGTTTGAATTGATGGCAATTGTTCGGTACGAATATTGATGGCAAGAGACACGATTTTTACTTTTGAATGGAAAAAGAGATGTTATTGTATGTTCAACTTTTATCGTTAGTGTTATCGGAAGTCTCTCCGCACCTTTCAGTGACTTGTTATCTTAACCCATTCACTACGATAGTTTAGATAGATAGGTAGAGGATAATTTCAATTTTTGTTAAAAGAAGAATTTTTGTTAAAAGACGGAAACAGAGAGAGAGAGAGAGAGAGAGATGGAAAAATTCTTTCTGAAAAATACATAGATTGAATCTTTTAGTTAAGAAGATATAGCAATTGAACAAATTCTCATGTTTTAAAATTTTCAAAGCATCAGACAATTCTCTACACGTTAAATCTTTTCCTTCGAATATTAGGATAAAACGATAAAGAAACTGACTTTAGGTGAATCATTTCCTTCGCCTTTTGTATCCGTACATTGTCAAAGGGAAATTTCAGAGATACTTAACCGTACCCTTTTTGATATATCGTCCTACGTAATATCGTGAGAGATACGGGTCCCTAATATTTCGTTTATTACGAATTTTTCAAAGAGCAAAGGGAATAATTGCAGCGGTGCGTAGGAGCCTGCGATTGCGGGATATGTCGGCACGATCAAAGAACATTCCTCTGCGCGAAACATACCGGCAAGCCGCGTTAGATTCATATCGAACCGTAACTGAATCTATAATTGGCATAAGCAATCAAACATTTGATTCGCTTTGTACGTCGAATATTTCTTTATCTTGCTATATTTAATAAAATCTTGATATTGTTCCATAATTCTCTAAATGTCTTTCAGCGACTGTTAATAATTTGTGATAGAAGTCAAGTCTTTCGGATACATACCCATGTATTAATCCGTAAGTAATTTGAATATTTAATGCAATTGGATGAAAAGATTTTTATATTTGTTATAGTTCAAATGCTTCTAATTAGAATCAATATAAAAGAACTGAGATGCATTGTTATTAATGTATTATACTATATCGATATCTCCAAATATTAAACGCCTGCTAACACATGGGGTTAAATAAAAAAAACCTAATTCTCCTCTCCCTATTACTCATTCCAGCCTTAAACGCTTTTTCTAAAAGCAAACAGACGGTCGGTCACAAATTAATTGAATCAATTTACATCGAGGAGCAAAAAGAAGCAATTAGGTGGAATAAGAAGAAGACGCAACATAAAATCCGCAAAGCAGAAGATTATTGCGCGTCGTTCAATGATTGTACAAGAGGCAACGGTGGCCCAGGTCGACCGGTCCAATTAACGTTGTAGATGCGATAACAAGTGGTCCCGCGTTTAATTTATCGTACAACGAAGCGACAAATTGCAATATTCTTCCGAGATTCGTCGTCCAGCGTCACCGAACAGCATGACCGATGCTCCTGTTATTAAGGGGCGAGAAGCATACAAATATTTCCGTTACGATTAGTCGTCGTCGCCGTCCGACTGCACCTGCATCTCTGAAACCCGGCAACCATATATCATCACTTCGATCACGGGTCTCGCCACCGCACGAGGAGCTTCAATAACGATGCAATCTCATTCAGACCCTATCTAGTGGTGGCTATGAACCAGCAGATTGCTGACATTTCAAAGAACAAAATTAACATTTTTGAGAGATGAATGGAATCCAACAAATAATTCTTAAGATATAAATCTATAAATGTAATCCATTTTCGTAAAGACTGTAAAATTTAATAAATATCAGTTTTGTAAATTTTCATAAGGCTCAAAATTACTAATCAATAATTCACAAAATTCCATAGATATTGCACTGGAAAGCAATATCTTTTATAAAAAAATTTAAGTATTCCACAGAAATATATCATACTGTTATAATACTCTATAATTGAAATGATTTTTTCTTTATTTACAAATTTATCTAATTTTCGTACCAAAATTATTATTTATCAAATTTTCGCTGGCCCATAAATATAAATCAAAATTATATCTAGAACGTTGCATTTTATATTAATTAAATTAAAAGAATATTTCAACATACGAAAACTATGCTTTATGAAACAGCATACACAACGATAAAAAGATATTAAACACTCGAGAGGTTTCCCCGAATTTCCATTTAATTATTCATTTCGGGATTTTTCAGAAAGTAGAACTGAGTATTTTCTCGGTTTATAGCTGTCGCTAATCGCGACCACGAATATACATGTCGTAAAAAGCATAACCGCTTTGTTGGAACGCGAGGTGAACGGGGGATGTACGCAGAGGGGTTGCGTACAGCTCGCATTCATAACATCAGGCGGGGTAATAAAAGTCACCACTCCCTCCTACTCTTCCTGCTAAGTCCCCACCTTCGCCTGGAGAACTGGAGGGATGGCAGAGGAACGTAGGTGAATCAAAAAGCGACGAGGGAGCAACGATGCGGACCTACGTTATTGTGTAACGTTCTCCGTCCACGAATTTTTTCCACAAACCTCTGTATCTTTCCTCTGTATCCATTTATATGAACGCAGATTATGTGCGTGTATAATTAACGCGAAACGATGAGATTAGAAGAGATGCAAGGCTTTATTCTTTAAAATTTCAGAATATGTATAAATTTCAGAATATAATTTCATTCTTTAGAATATGAATTCTTTTTATAGAATTGCACCAAGCATTGTTTCCTTTAAAAATACTATAAATTAGATTTCTTACTTTGTTATCGAGAGACGATCTTTCAAATTTAAAAAAAGTTGAAAATTATTACTTTTACTTTTATGTACCCAATTTTACTACGGAATAAACGTAACACATTTCTTCATTTTGAGTCTTCGTATTGAAGAAAGATTCCACGAGAAAGATTCTTTTTATGATTTAATTTTTTGTGAATGTCATAAAAAAAAGAAAAAAGTAGCACAAATAGAATTTTATTTTAGAAATTAAAAGACTGTACGTATTATCTTCAGCCTCTATTTTGTAATGATCTTCAACCCTTCAAGTATTCTCACACATGTAAAGCCCACGATCAATTCCATCTTCAAAACACACACACACACACACAGCCATATATATCGAGAAGGCGATTTTATATTCTATCATTTACGATCCACAGGAGCTGAACCGATCAAACCCGATACATCTAGCGATGAGAGCGTTAACGAGCGGAGCAAAGTATCAGGAATTTCGCATGGATTCATTAAACGTTTCTTGCGCGCGCGAGGGTGCTGGATCAAAGGTCAGCCGGCATGTTGCCATAGCCGATTAAAGGGAAGAACGATCCTATCTTCGACAGTCATTTTGTCCCTCGAATGTGATCCCCTCTTGCTGTGAACTACTCGTCCACTATCCCCTTCATCGAGCCACGGGGGTCAAGTGTTTTCAGCCACTTAAACGCGTCACAAGGATGGGGCACGCCATTGAAAGAATCGCAACTATTTCATTTCGGGGACAGATTAGACAGATTAGCGACCGACGATACGCCGTTTAGAGTTGCCGGTTATGTGACTGCATTCCGCAGAGTGGGTTCGTTGGGGAATATTATTTTTCCGAAATCGTCCAGGCAATCTTTTCCATGACCGTTTTTATATCGTCCTATTATTCGTGTTTTACCTTTATGCGTTGTATCATAACATGATCACCGTTACACCATATATTGCTTGGTGAATATTTGAGAGGAGATTTCATGGCTTGCAAACGATTTAGCGTGGAAAGTTATAAAGATTTATGGAAGGAAAATGCTAGTTAAACCTCTCTGTGATCGGAATTCTCTTTGCTTAGATGTAAGTACATTGCGGGTGTCGTAAAAAATGTAAAAGTGCAAAAATGCACAGGTTATGTGAAGCATGCAAAGGTATATATATGAAATATCCAAAGTGTTCGTCGTTATAATATTCGGTACAATTGCACAAATTTCTATTTTTTTATAAAATTATAAACTTATATAAATATTCACAATCCATAAATAAATATAAATTACTTCAACGTGGAGAAGAATTAAGAAAAAAGCATGTAAGAAATTACTTAAAGATATATAAAACGATGAAATGGAAGTATACAATTAAAATAAAATTTTTCTAAGTTTGATTGTAAAACTTTTGATATCTACATTAAAGGTTTGTAATTCTTTTTATTTAAAGCAGGACTTTAAAATATAGACAGCAGTTTTATTCGGAAATGGAATGTAACGAAACATTGAAATATTAATTATAAATGGTAATTTCAAAATGTAAATTACGGGGACTATTTTCAAATGGGTACAAAGTGTTTCATTATAATACGCGGCGATTATCAATACTTGTGTCTGTTAATTAAGTACCCCTTTGAACTCGTGATATCTTTATCTGCGCTCAAACCTTTCGTTCTGGACAAAGGGATTAAGCTGAAAATCGGATTCGGACGTTTAATTTAGAGCAACGATTCGCTTCAAATGTATCCGGACCAAAGAATGTCAATCTTTGATAACGAATGGTTACCTTTAATGAAAGAAAAACAGTTGCACGTGTAAACTGTAACCGTTCCGATAATTAACACACGATTCTCGTTTTCCAATACCAGCTTTTCTTTTTTCTATTTATTTATTTGTTCTTTTTTCTCTTTTTATGGAATCGCTAGTAAGTAACAAGTTTCGTTAAACGAACAATGGAATGGGAAAAAAGTAATCCAATAGACATTCCAGTTTGTATAGGATTATTTGTACTATTTTAAAACTACTGATGATTTCCCGCATTTTTTTAAATTTGAATTTTTACCATGTATATATGTATATGCTGTAGGAGAAACATATACATATGTAGTATAATTATTGTTTGTTTCTTACTAATTGAAAGATTCCTCGATGATGTTAATGGATAGTTTTCTGCTTTTATATTTTTTTTTTTTCTCTCTATGTCGTTCACTAACTTTTCTGTATAAACGGAAAGAATCAACAACGCTATCTTATTTTACCGCGTTTTGGAATCGTGATAGCGGGAGTTTCTCGATGAGTTGCATTCTTTATTACGCTTGTTATTCGTAAAACAAAGTAGAAAAAGTTCAGAAATAGCGAAGTATAAAATGGATATATATTTTGGATATTCTGTGACATACAAAAGTTTACATCCACGGCAGTTTCGCTAAATTACTCGGTATAAATATAATGTGTGTTGCCATTGCAAGTAACGGATCTTTAAGGTATAATTTTATAATGTTTGAAGAAGTTTTCACAAGCTTTTCTATAATAGTCTCTTAATTGCGTGAAATAATTTTTATCGAAATGATACATATGAATTTTTTCATTTGTGTCAATCTTATTTTTTAATTTACTTGCAAAATCACGCTACCAATATTAATGAATATAAGTATATTCATATAAATTATCATCAAACATTAGTTAATTTAGAGAGTTATGCATTACTCTAAATGACAAGATTACTCGCGTCTTCGACTAGAAGCTTATAGTTTTGAAAAATCTAATAGATTTGTTAAAAATGTGTCTAGTACTGTAAAAAGCATATTTATCAATTTTATTGAGATTTAGCATTCTTCAAACATTCTTTACATTGAGACAATCATTAATGATGTTCTAGAAACTTTGAAGAAACTTCTAATAATAGACTTGTTATTCTATACAATAATCAGATCTCATAAAACTATCAACATAAAAGAACTGAAAGATAATCATATATAAAATATTAATCATAAACCAAAGAAACTTTCTTGCAAGAACATAAATTGTACGTTATAAATAAATTTATTTGTCAGTTATAAAAAAAAACAAGTCTTTTGGATAAAATATCTATTGTTACAAGCTTCTACAGTTCTAATAATTCCATGTTTAATCGAAAGATCACAGCTTCCTTAGTAGCTAAATACATAAATAGACATTTAATTTCTATATTCTAGGCAGTATGTTATGCATTAGAATGCAAAACATAAACACAGTAAATAAATTCATGTTAAATATAATTACAAAATACAATTATTGAAAAGACGGTTAGATAAAAAATTATTGTTATAACTTTAGTATTGACATTCTTGTTTACCTACGTTAATTGTCACTACGTAATGTTTAGTCAAAAGCAGTGTATAAAAAGACTATGAAAAGCAAAATATCAATTCCCATGTGTCTGTATCATCTGTCTGAAAAAATGTTATTTCTATAAGAAATAATGCTTTCATTTTATTATTATCAAAAAGTCTGTTGTCTCAAATAAGTTGCCCTTCTCTACTTAGTAATCGTTCTGAATTAATAATAACGATTTAATCTTATATTTTGATCTAGTCTTATATTTTTAAACTGTCTAAGGCAGACACTCTGATACCAGCAGATCAAAATGCTTTATCCTTATAAAAATGAATGGATATAAATATAATATATATGTCTATATAAGAGCACATGCTGCTGATATTTTATGAACACTAAATACTTGCATCAGTGATCTTTGGTAACTGTTGATTAGCAGTATTCAGCCATTTTACCAACGAGGTGATGTTGATGGTACACTTTGTTGATTTGTTAATGAAGGTCCACTGTATTATCAAGAAGAAGAAGAAGATAGACATATTGTAAAAGATATTAGGCTAAACTATTATTTATTTCAACTAAATTTCTCATACCTCCATGCGATAAGAGGAGAAAGTCTTTCTGTTAATCTTTGGTAATTTCTTTCCAATTCTCGTTGATAGTCTCGTTGATCTGGCCCAATTAAATTTTTGTTTCTTTTCAAAGCATCCAGACATTTCTTTGAGAAATCCTTGAAACATAAGCGTAATTTATGCTGCAGTCGAGTGGGCTGTGCATTCTGTTCCCTTAATCCAGAAAGAAACACAACAGCAACTTCTGCAGGACCTTGATTAACTGTTGTTCCAATGCAACCTTGAAGAACCATCTGCAGCATCTTTGCATCAGGTGGTTCTTGAGCTGTAGCTGCTGCAACCTGATTCAACAGATTTACACAAAACAGAGTTAATCTATAAAAGAAAAATTTATCTTATAACAGAAGAACATATATACATACCTCTGCAGTTTTCTTTTGTATATCTTCAATTGCAACTTCAATTGGACTTAAAACTATTTGCTTCCTAGCAACCACGCGAATCCTTGTCTTTAGATAAGGAAAATGTGTAGCTACTGTTAGTATAGTTTTACGTTTGCACTGTTCTCTTAATTCTCCATGAGCTTTACCACCAGGAGTAAATGGCGTTGCATATACAAATCGCTCTAAACATGATTAAAAACATTAATATAAATGGAAAATTAATTTTGTTGAAGTTATTTAAGGTTCTTCAGAACAGTACTTACTAATATTAAAATTCCTATGAAAAATAGTTGGTCTATGCCTGAGCTCATGTGGCTCGAAATATGGTTCTACATATGTGATCTGAACATAGGCTTTATCTAGTTCTAACTTGCTGGAGTCTACAGGGTTCGAATCTTTTATTATCACGATATTTTCCGCGCCAAATCGTTCAGCATAGAAATTCTCGAGTCTCGAGAATATCTCTGGTAACTTCGTCAAAGTCGGTTCTTTATAAACGAATTCTTCACCAGCAAGATCACCAAAACGCCCACCATAAAATCCTACTCTGAAATATGTTCCAAATACTCGTTTTCCCGCTAATTGTTCTACTCGTGTATATGCTTCATGAAGTTTCCTGTGATTAGAGGATCATAAATCAAGACATAGATTCGTTTTCATATTAAGTTTTTCAAAATCTGAAGAATATCATACCCATGAATGTTAGCTAATTTTTTGTAATCATGTGCGGCTTCTGCTATTGGAAGCAGCACCTTGTATACGTCAGGAATAGCTTCATACATTCCAGCTGTATGAAAAGAGCTGGCAGCATGTTCCAGCAAACCAGCTAAACCACTTTCTGAAAAGTCTGGTCCTAAACATAAACCTTCCTCTCTTCTTGCCAGTACATCATCTCCTACTGCACTCTCTTCTAAAGCATTTGGTGTGATAGGAGCTAAAGCAACAGCTCCTACTGGTCGTCCGCCACCTCCTGGTTCCAAGAGGTGTAAATATTCTGCTACTAAAGCAGCACTGTGCACTAAACACATAGCTGCCTCTGTGTGATTCTTTCTTTCCATATGCTGTTGAGCCATATTTGCCAACCATGTGAGTCTAAGATCTGGTGAACCTTGATATCCCTTTGCAATTCTGTAAAATCGTCGGTTTTAATTCAATATGCTACATATATCATATTTTATCAGAAGTTTCTGTTTTTAACACAATTACCTATACATGAGATCTAAAAGCATTTCTGGATCCTCCTGGAATTCCTTCATTTTAACAGTATCAGACAGAATCATATGTAGATTGAACAAAAGATCCTTCACTTGTTCTGGAAAGCTTGTGTCTGCTAATTCTGTGTCCCTTTCAGCATATACTAACACTGTTTTTAATGCTCTCCTAAGTGCTCCTTCACTAGGAGCTCTTCCTCTTCCAACAAGGGCAGACAAAGATGTGGTTACTTGCATTTTAACTCTGGCAAAATTCTAAACACAAATTAAATTAATTAATATATTTATAAAATAAATCATTATAGATCTATTGAAGTATATTACTAAGATATTTACGTTTCCAATTTCGAAATTTTGCCTCATTAATAAATAAAGACTGGCAGCAGCATGACTTCGAACAGCACTTAGAGGTGAGCTGCATCTAGTGAGTAGTGTCAAACACAGATCACCGCATCTTTCGCTTTCCTCATCAAACAGAGCACTATGATACTTAAATACCAAAGCTCTCTGAGTATTAAACATATGTTGTAACACAGATGTACTCTGATTTCTTGCTAATGCTCTCAAAAGCACTTTTAATACAGCTCCTACAACCGCACCTAGAAAGCACAAAAAATTTGTAAATATAAAAGTGTAAAACCTATAAAAAATGTTGTATAAGTACATATATATACCTCCTCCTCCATCAGCTTGGACAACTGTTTCTAAAGTATCCAAAACTACTAGAGAAGCTTCTGCTGCTAATGCACCTTCTATATGAGCATCTTGCTCCACAGCTCTGCCTTCTGACTGTTCGCAGGATCTTAAACGAAAAAAGATTGTTCAGATTTGAAATCTTCACTTTAATTATATTGAGAAAGAAAGAAATTTGCATAAATATCTGTAGTGTAAATACAGAAGTTTACCTACCTATAAGGCATCTGATCTTTACGCCACCTAAGTTTGTCTCCACTCATTCTCTCTTTTCTTCTCAACATCATCTCGCTTCTGGCGCTTCCTTGGCCAAGAATCACATCCTCCAATCTAGATCGAATATCACTCGTAGCTGCCGCCTGTGGAGGCAGTCTCTTCAGCGCCTTTTTCCCTTTATATTCAAAAGCTGCAGTGGCAATATTGAGAACTTGAAGAAGACACAGTATACGTCTAGAACTTAGTTCTGAACACCACTGTGCTAAAGCAGACTGTTCCAACCCCTTAAGTACCCACAAGACACACATCAAGAGATGTCTTGTAGCCTCTGAACTCAAGGAAACTCTACATTGAGTCCCTGCAGTGTCTGCAGAAACTCCACCAGCTATGGCTAAAGCCACAGATTGTGTAATAGAACCAGATTCGTCAGGATAAACGCTCTTGTCCTTTGAATCCCAATGATAGAGTTGTGGTAGAGCATCCATTATAATGTTCAAAAGTGGCAGATAGAGAGCAGCGACTCTAGCTTTCGCAGCAGGATCAGAATATCGTGAATCAACGTCATGGCACGCCATAAGATGTCGAATGGTCCCAATAGCTTTGTTTTGAAGCATAGGATTTGGTATTTCTAGAGTATTTGACAAATCTGATAAAACAATTCCTACTAAAAAGTGTTGCTGTCGGAACTCCTGACTGAGCTCAGAAAATCTAGCTCGATCTCCAGGTACTAAGGTAGATATCAGACTGCCAGAACTTCCAGTTGATGGACTGGGAGAAGCTGGCGCCGATCCCGACGTATATCCAGTTCCAAACGGCAAATTCAGTGCCACGTAATGCTCGTGAGAGCATATTGTCCGTACGAGGTCCAATTTCAACGCATAAAGTGCAGCTGAATCGGGAATGTGCATAGATGCATCTGACAGAGAGCAACAGGCAGCACGAGTTAGGGACAAAACGAATCCTCTATCCATCACTGATAGTAGATCAGAAAGAAAATTGCCTAGACTCGATATTAGATTATTGGGTACCCTGTTCTCCTTTCCACATCGTGAAGTCACCTCTGAAGTTAATGTTGCAGTAAGTGTTGCCACGTCATCACAGAACTGGGGAGAGAATCTCGACTTTCGGGGAGCCTCCAACATTCCCATTTCTGCTAATGTCACAACCATAGAGCGAACGATCAATTCCAAGAAGAACCATGAATATGTAACAGCCAATTCTCGTGCCTGTCCTGTCGATACAACCCAATGTAACGCTAGTTCTTCGTGTAGAAGCCTTCTGGTAGGTTGGCTATTTATAGAAGGCGATTCTTGACGCATAGAGGCTGTTCGATCCAATCCTCTGGAGTGTACCTCCATTTCTAAATCTTCTAGAGGCAGGTCAGGGTTGCTTTGAGCTCGAACAATACCAGGAGCATGTGTCATCCTTGGTAAAGAGCATTGATAAGCAATATAGGTTGCTAGAAGCGCGTGTCTTCCGTGAGCATCTAATTGACCATCAGGTAGATTGGTAATATTTCGTACTAGCAAACCTATAGCCTCGAATACGGTTGCTGCCACATTCAGTGGTTGAGATGGTAATGTTGGAGGTCGCACTAATAGGGATATTAATTGATCTAGCAATTGAGGTAGCGATCGTACCAAAGCAGAATGTGATGCTCTTGCCAATTCCAATAGGGCTGATTTTAATTCCGATTCCATTCCTGCTTCACCAATACGTGGAGGTACTTGGCCAGTTTCCAAGAAACCACACAGTGATAGAAATCTATAATTTTTGTGTTGCCGTCAAAATATTAATAGTATTATTAATCCATTAATGATCATAAGGTTATTAATTTTATTGAAATATTTTCATTGAAATATCTAATTAAAAGCTTAAGTTTTTGAAATATTACCTATCAATGTATTTATCCTGAGGATGAACGCTAGAAACTGGTTCCAAAATCACAGTAAAAACACCTCTATGAGCATCCACCCATCTTGTACCTGGTAGAAGAACATCAGGTGCAATGTATGAATAATTTGCTGGTGGTGGATCCAGCATCGCGGGTAGACTGAATTCCCCTGATTGTAGATGTCCATCTCTCAAAAGTGGCAACCACTAAACAAAAGGAATATTAAGAACATTTTTCAGTGTAATTTACATGAAATAATATATTCTGATTAGAATTTGACTTCATGTTATTTACCGTATATGCTACAGCAGTCTCAACATTCGGTTGTTCCGCCTTCTTCTGGCAACTAATATGATAAAACGTAAATAGCAAATGATGTTTTGCACTCAAATCAGCAGGAAGTCGAATTTTCACTTCGTCGTAAAAGTTTGGATTCTTATTGTGATAAGAAACGGAAGTGAAGCATTCGTGAGTCATTTCGGGACACGATGATCTTCCAAAAATAGCTGTTAGTGCATCAGCCTCCTGTTCACCACCCATAAGTTGAATTCTTACGGCGATGTTTCGTGCAGAACCAGTCCTTGAACTGAAGTTTGCTTCCTGTAATAAAAAGTATATTTTGTTTATTCGTGGTAAGCAGTAATTAAGTATAAAAGGGCTAAATGATAATTTACCTTTGGATAAATGTATAGGAGATTTCGATACGTCAAATCTGGCGAAATAACTTCGCTTGGAAATTCAAGTATTTCTTTGACTGGCCGACTTTTTTCATCAGGATATGGCACTAACCTTCTGAGATCAGGATCCAAGCATCTAGGCAATTCTTCTGGTCTAGGACTAAGGTCCAATTTTAGTATACCTGGTAAACATTTTAATCTCTTTAAATTAGAACCAGGTCTCCGTAGTTCGACTAAAAGTTTGTATAAATCTTCGTCTCTCAGTCGTTCACTTTCTTGTTTAAAGAAACTTGAAACAGTCAATGTGATAGGCCTAAAAAATTAAACATATAATTTAGGAATTAATAATATTAGAAATTTAAAAATATAAAAATATAATTTATTTAAAAATATATAAAAACATTAGATGTAAATAAAATAAGTTAAATTATAAAAATATCCACCTAAATGTATCAAGACAATTAGCAAAATCGTCTGGCGACCAACTACGTCTTTTATCTGAACTTCTTCTTTCTAAAGATCCTCTTCTGGCGGGCGGTTCCACTTTTTTACGCCACTGTTCCAGTCCACCCGATTTTCTGTCTAAAGATCCAGCACTTCCTGTGCTATCTGTATCTCCACCTCCTCCTATCACACCAGAAATGTGAATGGCAGTCCATGCAAGTGGCATTCTATATCGACCTAAACGCTCACATGCAGCTGCAGCAGCTGCCCGTACCTATTTTGGATTAAATTTTTCTTATTGCCTTATTCAGTACATTTATAATTTAATGATTTATGAATTGTACTGGATGTATTACTTTTTCTTTGTTTTTATCTTCACGTAAATATGGTTCAGCACATTCAGAGATATCACCTTGCAATACCTTTTCAAGTCTAACGACTAAAAATAAATCTGGACTAGGCTTGCTGATACTCATAACACAGCTTCTTGCTAAAGTACTGGCATCACTGTATGCAATATGACTACCAAGCATCCTTTTTAAGCCTTCCGAATTCATGTCTACATAAAAGTTCTCAGATACCTATAGATTCCAAAGAAATTAGGAAAACATAAATTATATGTAAATATCTTTCAAGATTTTTTATTTTCAAATACCTTCTTCTTTTCTTTGGCATCGTATAAAGCTAAACTCGCGAATATTGGTTCAACCTCCAATTCCAATTTCAGTTGAAGACATTTCACAAGAATTTTATGTGAAAAAGGTTCTGTAGGTTCTGGTGCTATGCCAATTTCCTGCCATTCATCATCTGGAGAAGCTGGAGGTGCATAAAGTGGAAATAATGCTTCCTAAAATTAATATCAGTAGATCAGAATTACTAAAATCTAATCTTGCTTGTGCATACAGTACTCACTTGACGATCTTCTGATCGTTTTTGCTCGTTCATTTGATCAATGGTTTCTGGACAAACTCTGTCCAATAAGCTGGGAAGAAGAGGATCATGTTGCGAATGTCTTAAATCTAAACTTGCCCAAGATCCTCTTGGTGTATCTCCACAATTCGATAAATCTTCCTCTTCATTTGGTGATCCTGAACCATTTGTATCTTCTTGATCCACCTATTTTATATTTGATTTAAATGTGTTCTTCAATTATATGCCATGCATATTTTATTTTTATTCAAGCACCTCAAAATCTTGTCTTGGAGTATCCTGAAGAAGTCTATCTCTTGCTATGGGAGAAACTCGACGTTTATATTTTCTGTGTACTATTATCCAATCTGAAGTGAAACTTTCAATACATCTTCTGACATAAGGAGATACTATGTCCCTAAAAAATTCAATAAAATTAATATGAATACAAAAATAATGATTTTGTTGATTGTAAGATATAAAAAATCTTACATAGATTCATGAGGCACAATTGGTTCCTCTGTTCTGATTTTTCTTTTTACAACTTTTAATTCAACATCACCAGGAGGAAAATCTAATATTGATTTAAGAGGATCACGGTCAAGAACTGACTGATGTTGAGCCAAAAATTCTTCATAGTCTAGTGGCTCTAATACCTCACATAGTGACATCTTTAAAATATTTTTATTAATTACATTGATGTACGAATTACAACTTATGTAGACAAATTGCAATTCAGGATGTACCGTGGAAGAAAAGCCTGAGAATGAGCTGCCACTCTTTGACAGATCACGTGAATATGAGGTAGAGGTAGCAATCTGACGTCTAACGTCAGCTGCATGCTGTTTACTCAATTTTTGAGTAAAAGCCCGCTGCACAGATGACATTATAAATGTCGGGGTAAAATACTCCTTTGATGAAATCCTAGACATTTTATTTAAAAGTTGAAAGTCAGACAAAGCAAATAAAATAGGTAATAACTATAATATAATAGTAGCATTCAGAGATAAATTTTTATTGTGAAAATGTAAACTAAATTTATCTTAATATATTTTTTTATTATTTGTTTATTAGATAAAATCGCACACAACATTATAATACTCAAAAACCAGTATAACTGGTACTACTGTAGTGGAAAACAAAAGACTATACTCACGTGACTTTGTGATTACTAAAAGTTCATTATGTAAAAATTATGAACACCTTTAAGTCAATAGTCTAATATTTTGACAGTTCTTGTCATCAACTTTTGTTGCATCAGGAATGTGCCCTTATCAAGCCAAAATTCCCATTAATACCATAAAAGTACATCATAGAGAGGAAACTACTGTAAAAAATTGATTTTAGCTTCCCTAATATTTAGTGTTATCGTAGGACCAAGAATAGAAGTTGTATTATCTTTAATTATTCTTTCCTTATAGCTATTGCAAGTGTTGAATAAGAACATTCTAAAAAGTATTGTAATATTATTTAATAAGATTACTTTATTATGTATAGTTATGTATGGGTATAGTTATATTTTCCCAAAGATTAGTAGTATAATAATGTTATTTTTTTACAATATGACATTTATTTTATCTGTAAATTTTCTAAAACATTAATTAATACATAACAATTTTAAAAATAAATAGATGTGTTCGTAAAATCGCAGATATTTAAATTCTAGGTACTTTAGTCCTAGGTAATTTAGAATTCGGAAGTTATTTCCTACAGTACGCCAGTAATATCCCTTTAGTTTTTCCCTAACATTCTCATATACTGGGTGTGCGACTGAACAGATGATTGAAATGTAACTAGTGTTTCCTACACACCGGGTGACATACAAAATTAATTTTCTGTCGTGTCTTAGATGCATTTGGGTACAATGTTGATTAAATTTCGGATAAACTCTATTCTTTCACTCTCCATTCTTTTGTGCTCATTATTGAATCATGAATGCTCTAGAAATATGTATACACTATTAAAGATCAGTTACTTAATTATTAATAAACTACGGATGTTTATGCATTGTTTATTTTATATATTTTTGAATATCATCTGTACCCTATGTATTTTTGCATCTTTAAATATCCGATAAATGTATAAACATCTGCGATTTAATTATTAAATAAATCTTTCTTTGTAACTTCATCACTTTCTATTTAAAGTAGTGTACTTAATTTGAAGTTCGTTAATAACTTATAACATTAAAGAAAGAAAATAAATAACTAATGGAACGATCGATTTAATTTCGTTATTGAATAAACATAATTACATAAGTTATTCAATTTTTCGAACAAATAACTTCTTATCTCATCCCTTTATCTTAAAAATTAGTTTTTGATAAGAACTTGTAATATCATCCACGATCCAATCTCATTGCTATCGGAGTTTCCAGTACTTATATCATTCAATTTTCTTAATTAATAGTAGTTTCTTATTCTGCATAAAAATGTTATCTTAGAAACAAGTTTCACAGATTTTTCTCTCATATTTTACCTATAATTTAATCTCATTATCACGAAAGTAATCAGTGTTTAAGTTATTCAGTTTTGTTAATAAATAGCTTTTTTTATTTCTAACAATTAACATCATCTCAAAACGAAGCTTCGCGCGAGAACTTTAATACCTTATTTCATATCCTTTCTCAAATTTTATCAACAATCCCATTTTCGGTCATTCCAATCAGCGCTGGGCGCTATCGCGCGAAGGCGTAGGTCGCGAAGAGGCTAATTGCTATATCGATTTTCGGCGGAGCGAAGGAACGCGGAGGAATCGTACTTCCAGTGAGCTCGCGGGCGTTAAACGCCGTGGAGGCGGAAGACAGAGATAAAGATGAGCTGGTGTACGCGATGGGATGGGAGTTGTCTTTATTAGAAGGGCGCATCTACGCAATAACACGATCAACGTACACATTTCGCCAGCCGTGACCTCGCTCCAAAAGACATGGAAACAAGGATCTCTCGCGACGCGAATGAGCTTTAATTGCCTGAATAGATCGCGGTTCGCTGTCGAGTTCCTTCTCGAGCATTGTCTCGACGACTGCGCTTTTTATTTTGTTTTTATCCGCCACTGTTTCATTTCCTCGATTTTCGAGACAAGAGCGAGCACACGTGGTTTTTGTTCATGATGACTGGTGCTCGAAGCGCTTCATTAAAAACTAAGATTGTTCGATGAATGGTTGCTTTGTATATTTTTCTAGAACTTGATTTTTGTTACCGTGTTTGAAACAGGGCGTGGTTTCAGCGAGCCTGGAATTTTAGTGAATGATAACCATGAAAAATAAATTTATAAGAATTTGTCATAGTTTATAGTTTTCTTTGTTTCTCTTTGTTTGATACTCTTATACAAATATTGTATTATAAGTACATACGTTAAGTTGGTGCATATGAAATGTCATTTCACTGAAGCTTAAACTTGCAGAATCATTATACAATAATCATACCGATGATTATTAACTAAATTGAAGAAGGAACTATGAATTACGTATGGCTAATGTTGACACGAATAAATATCAAATAGAAATATCACAATCTTATTATTGACTATCATGAGAACAACCGGAATCGTGTGATTTTCTTATGTGGTCTTGAATTTGAATAAAAGTTCCACAATACTTACTGGAGACATAAGGGAAGATAATTAGATAATTTTTTAATGCATAAATTATTTTACAAGAAATTGTAAATGAATCTCTGAATCCATAATATAAATCTGGAGTAATGAAGCTAGTTAGTCATTGAAAAAGTACTTACATACATTGCGCTATATGGAAACTCTACTAATTAATGTTCTTAAGGAAGTACACGTAATTAAAGTTTTATTTGAGCAAATGACAGTTCATATTCACTGACCTAATAGTAGTAATATAATAATAATGATAATATTAGATTGTTACATAAATTTTGAAGACCCTCGGTTCACATAAGTAGATTAGTATCATAGTTATAATGAATATAAGATTGCTATGTAAGTCGATGTAATCTTTGCTTCTGAAGCTTATAACAAGTAGAAATAAGATATTTTCATTTCAAGTCCCTTAATTATCAGACACTCGGGAAAGACTATACAATGTGGCTGATCTGATGCTAACAAATATTCAAACAAAACAGTTTGGACAGAAAAGATTAAATAATTTTTAAGCAAAAAATATAATAAATTTCAAAATGCCTAGAAAAAAAGAATAATAAGAAAAGACCGAAAATGTTCAACTTTTGTATTCATTCACATCCTGTATAATAAAATGAGGTTTGAATATTATACGATTTATGATATTAATTTGGATGTTGAACAAGGGCTGTTGTTATATGTATACTATCGAAAAAGGTTTGGATTAGGTTTGAATTTATCTAGATTTGAATGCTGAATTTTTGAAAGTTCGTGTTATTGAAAATGTTAAAATAGATGCTATTCTTTTATAATTTTAAAAATGAAAAAATATACCGTTAATAGCTAAGAGCTTAAAAAGAGTTGAAAATGCTTCGTAGTTTTTTAAAACCTTTTCTTTCTATTTGTTTCTCAACCCAGAATATAGCTTCTTTAAGCTGGTTAACGAGTTGTTTCTTACGTAAAGGGAACGGGTGCACATTATTTATGCGAGAGTTTCACCGATTTTTCGTCGTTTCTGCGATAATTCTTTGGAAGCGAGTTTTGTCGAGAGGAAAAAGCATGGAAGAGAATGCAGTCGCGATAGGAAATGCATTGTGAAGGATAGAGGAGACGTTGGCGCTCCTATCTGACCTATATTGTCAACTTCGAGGGTCCCGCTCGGCAAGTTTATAGTTTATCGTATCAGTGATAAGGTATCAACGAAGCATTATAGGAAAGATCGATTAAAAAATGATATACACAGAGTTATACGTTAAATACAGATAAATTGGAAGGTTTTATAACTTCGAGAAGATGATTTACATCAAATTTAAAATCCCTCGATTTATGTTCGGGATAAGGATAATAAATAGGAATTGGATAATAATAATAATAGGAATACGACGATGTATAAGAGTATATTTTTATCATTTAAAGCGTATGAGAATTGAACGCGCAAATTTAATAGAAATATTCAAGATTAAATTTTTCGATTATTTTAATGAAGTTCCTCGCTGTAAGAGTAGAATGATGTAGAAGATAATTCATTCTTGAAACTAGTATATTGTGTATGTATATACATAACTATATAAACCATAATATAGTATTGTATTTTTATAATTATATTATGCCTAGAATTTACGGAAAAGTTATACAAAAATTCTTCATGGTATTAGAATTACCAAACTCATTAATAATCATCAATATCAACTAAAATCTACAAATTGCATCAATTAATCCCGTTTAAATCGATCAAAGCAAAATCAATTCGTGGATATTAGGGAAAAATCGGGAGAGTAACGGTGGGAAACATTCGCCATTGGGAAGCTTTCCGGAATCTGCTTATTCCATCATCAATAGCTGAGCGAATTCACTTTGTACGACATTCATAAAACGAGCACTTCCAGGATCTCTGTTTCACATAGAAAAGCCACTCCCGGTGTGGGATGGAAAGAAGAATGTTGGCGCGCGTGGCGATAGAGAAATAGCGGAAAATTTCCGTTCGCGATTCATCCGATGGGTAGAATTTCTTTTTCCGTATTTCGGATGCCAATTTCGCGAATAAATTCTTGAAAGATGCGAAATTACCCGTGGAATGGAATGTTTCGTCTTGCAGGAAGATCGTTCCATGTGAAAGAGCGCGATTGCTTTTGCGACCTCTGTGTTCCGGTTATATGCTGCTTTTCCCCTCCACATGACACGACCACCTGCTACATTTTGAGAAATGGCAGTTTGTTAGACAGTTACAAGACTACCATTCGAAGAAATTCGTCTGTCAACTATTGTACGGACAGGGACCGTAGAATCTATGACAAGAGGTTGTCGATTGGGAGCATGAAGTTTCGTAGAAATGGTCGAGAATTATTTTATGTGAGAAAAACCGACAATGAGTCAATGCATGTTGAAATTGTAGAAATAATTTGTGAGACATTTCCATTATTTTCATAATATCTACACCTACTACGTACCGTATAAGGATGTTGCTTTAAATTAGAAAATTCTAGAAGTAACTTTTACAGTTATTTTTTTTATTTCTGAGACAATTACAGATATTTTTTATTTCTACATGTATTTCTGCATAATACAACGAAAATATAGATATTGTGTGGTATTAATTTTCGTGTTAAATGAGAACAATTTGTAATGTGAAAGGCTTAACTTAGGCTTGGATCATATAGGTTTGTAGGACGCGTATTTGAAAGCGAAATGAACATTAGTCATATGTTAAAGACATTTTATGAGATTGTTCTTGTTAGAAGACTGTTATATTAAACAGATTTTATTAAATTGTTCCTGTCAAAAAATGGCATACAAATGGTTAACTTGGATGTTCCAACTTACCAGACACTTGACAGCGTTCTAAATCACCTTGTCTACACGAGGGATATTTACGAACATATAAATTCAGATCACGTATCTCTAAAGATTACGTTTTTCATCCCCGATGGAATATTTGCTTGAAACGAAAGATTTAAGTTAAGAAAAATACTCTCTTTATCAGAATTTGTGTTCTTTTCTGTGAACGATATTTTTATACTTCATAGACCTACAATAATTTTAGAAGAGTCGAAGAATATCTTTGTGGTAAATAAATTAAATATAATGTAATTTGCGTTTAAAATACCCTGTAAATAAAATAGGCGGAAGCGCTTCAAAGGGAAAAATAGTATGAGGAGGAGGAGGAGTTCCAAATTGCCAAAACACAATAAATTATTACGGATAATTTCAATACATCATCGAGGAAAACAGTGATCATTATTAGTTAACATGATCACTCGCTAGCACTGGTGAGCGAATAGACAGATTACCGGGGTACATACATAGGTATAAGGGAGTGGCAAGGTTGCGAAGCGCTTTCGCTATTCCGCTTGCAGAACAGTTGTATTATAACGTGAAGAGCATTGGGAAAGCTTTTGAAATATTAGCGAGTTGGACAGAAACTAGCTACGTGTTGCATTTCAGTCTAATTCTACTTTATTAAATTAAATACCTTAAACATTTACTTAAATGCATTCTTGTATGTTTTTATTATAAAATTGTTTATATATATATATGAAATTTTATTGCATTATATTTAATAATATTTAATTTTTGGAGACGTCATAATATACATGCGTATTAATACTGAACGAAAATTGCAGAAATTCGTCTTTATTCTAGAACTAGTAATATACATTTAAACTCTGTGGAATTCACTAATTTAATGAGGTATTTCAAGAATGTTCCTGAGTTTTAGGAGGATTTATATTATTTTAATATTCGACGATGATTCTAGAATTATCAATATATTTTGGATATCGTGGAGTTGATTAATTTAATGAGATATCGATACTACACAATATCTCTGAATTTTAGACTAAGATAATTGTAAAGAAATATTATTCCTGAAATAAATTTTGCAAATTTATTCTTACTTTAAAACTCCTAACACTGTAGTAATAAATATGAAAATTCAACTAATGTGTACAAATCTTCAATTTATTCGTAATTTTGCAATTATAATACGTCTTGACAGAAATATGCAAGTGTTCAGATACTTTATAACAAAATGATTATGATTTTTTGTATGAATTTTCCCCAGATATCGTTGCAATTGAGCCAGTTTCGTGTGAAACTTAACGAAATTTAAATGTTAGTCACAAAGACAGGGTATCGATAGTTCGAGTTGAAAGATTTCGCTTTAATCTCGTGGCGAAACTCCAGGGATTTCTTCGGGCAAAACTTTGATGGTGTAAAAGGATTTTTCTCAGGACAGTACTCAGACTACGTTGCAGAGAATTCCTTGCAACGTATCCCCCTCGACAAGGAAATAAAGTAGAAAGGGTTGATGGTTCGTGACAGAATGAAAAGTATTGGTCGACGTTCTTTATCCTTCTTCTCTATCCTCTATCCTCCCTTCCCCCCTCCCTCTTCACTTTTCCTCGCTTTTTCCCATTTTCCTTTTTTCCCCTCTCCCATCGTTTCTTTTATTTCTTTTTTTTTTTTTTTCTTTCTGTCGGTCTACCGATATTTTCTCGTACGTGATAAAGAAGTAGCATGAAACTAGGAAGCTTTCGTTTTCTTTCCCTTATTTTATTAACGCTTAGTTAATTCCTTACGTATTTCCCTTGCTTTTCTCATATATTTATTTCCTTGCCTCTATATCGCTTCGTATACCATCGTAATTTTTCTGTATCACTTGTTTCTCCTCATCTGCTCGTTATTGCCCGACTACATATGGTTTTTCTCTTCATTCGACGAGTCGAGTATTCAAACAAGTCTCTTGACTTCTTCTCGCTTTTCCCATGTTTCGTTTTTCAATTTTTTTTTATTTATTGCTTTCTTTCTCGTTTACAATTTTGTTCCGAGTTGAGAGTCACAATTAGAAACTTCCCTCTTACTTCCAATCATTTTTATCCTTCTCTTTCTCGGTTGTTTCCTTTTTCTTATCTTCGCCATTTTTTCTATTTCCACATGTAGATATTTTGATAAAATTGAAAGGCGTGATTAGAAGTTTCTCTTTTCATGAATTCCTTTTTCTTTTTCTCGCCAGTTCTCCTTTTCTTCTTTTTGTAATTACATATGAGTAGATGCTGATGAAATTGGGGAAGTAAGAACTAAAAGCTTCCCTTTTTCTTCGCACTGACTTTGTTACCCCTCTTCTTCCTATTCCTTGCTTTTTCTTTTTTCATTTTTCCCTACTTCTATATGGATATATTCTGATAAAATTGAGAAATTTTCAATTCTCAATTCTCTTTCTTTACGATCCCCTTTTTCTCCTCGTTCTTTTTCCAGTTCGTTCTATCTTCCGGCTCGGTTGTTTCTCTTTTCTTATCTTATCCACGTTTTCTATATTCTTATGAAATTCAGCTTATGCTTATGAATTCAGCTGAAATTAAGAGGCGAAATTAAAGCCCTTCTTTCTTGATTCCCTCGTTTCTCTTATCTTCCTTTGTCTTAGTACTTTCACGTGAAAACATCGTAATGAAATTAAGAGTCGATGTTAGAAGTTCGTTATTCTTTAAAATTGAAACCAGTCTATTTCAGTTAATTAGATATTTCCAGGCATTGTTTGGTCGGAAGTGAAACCAAGTAAGAAGCTCTCTGATAAAACCGTCTAACTCTCATTGATTTCAGTCGTAAAGGTATCTATAACCAGACCTAAGTTTTTCGTAAACGTGATACATTGCTTCTTTTGTTTTAAGACGATTTCACAAGCAAATTATTTCCTTCCACGATTGAACTGTTCCTTATTACGTTTCACCCGAGTTGTTTGTGTATGAAAACTCTTGCAGATCTTAAGATTGTAGTAATCACTAGAGAAGATCAATAACATGTTTGCTTCTCATTCCTTCAAAAAAAAAAAAAAAAAAAAAAAAAAACTGAAAAATTTAGAATGCAAATAGTATAAGTAAATATAAGATATGTAAAATGTAGGATTGCTTTCTTCAGTATTAAATTACGTTTAATAATAATTTAAGATTAATGATTTTCTACCATACCATTTACAAATTCGAGAAATATTTCCCCTTTCTGGAATAATCTTGATTCCCCATTATATCTCTTTATTATTCTTTTAGGTATTGAGATTTTAATTATTAAAAATGATTGAACATTTTGTAAACACGATTAAACAGGATTACGAGTCCAAGCTATATAAAAACCTATCGAGGGAAATTTTCTGCAAAATATTTATTACAACAGTCCTTAATTAACTTCCTGTAAAAGAATTTCATACAAAATCTCTCCACAAATAAAAGCATAAAATATAAAGTAATGAATTTTCTAAATTCAGAATTTTATTATTCAAACTTCCATTTACGGATTTAGCGGTAGGTTGTAGGTTTATGAAAACGAATGTCGTGAGTAGAGGAATGCTGACAAAGTCAAACGACGTTAATAAGTTTGCAAAATAAACGACCGTTTTGGTCCTGTGCCGTTTGAAATGATGTCGATGTGTATTCGCCTTTAACGATGGGAAAGTGCGACGAGTTAAAAAAAAAGAAGGGACTAGGCAAAGGCGGTTCAGCGACAAGTCATGATGATAAAAGATAAAGTTGATGTGACCAGAAATGAAGGCCGAGCAGTCATCGCTAAACACACCATTAAGTATTCTACACAAGCATCTTTCACACTTGGGTCTCAGAAGTTCAATTGAATTTATTAAACTTTTGAAACTTCATCTGAGATTTATTTTTTACTCTACAAGTGTGCACTAGATTGCTCGGCAACTTCATCGTTTTTTATTATGAACTTCAACCAAATAATATAATGAAATGTTCAAACAAATTTAGCTGGATACGAAAGAGAATTAAGAAGAAATATTCAAAATTTATTAATAAAACAGGTTTTCGTTTGCCTGTGTGACAATGATTATGAAGAGCAAGCAAGAAATTTTGGACATTAGCTGAAATGTTCAACTTCGTCTGAACATCGTATACTCTCGTTATTATTTATTGCAGTTTTAACAATACTTATTCGGAAGACCCATATAAGAAATTAAATACTCCAGAAGCCTGTAAAAGATACTCGAAGGAATTCATTATCGAAAAAGGTGAGGAGCTTTTCGAGAAAAGATTCATGAAGTTATTTTGGCAAAAATTTATTTGAAGAAACTATGCATATATTATTCAATAAAATGCTATTTCAATAAATGCTGGAAATACATGTATAGGCAAAGAAAGAGCAGATAGAATAATGTATTTCGGAGACTAATTTTTCTGTCAAATTTCTGTGTTTGTGCAGAGATGTTCAATCGATCGCAGAAGGCTTTGAACGAAAAATTGAATGAAATGGTGTAAAAATGGAATTGCCGGTCTAATGATAAATGAGGCTTCGTTATTTGAATGTTAGAACGAAATTTACTGGAAATTTTTTTGTCCTTTACATACCTATGTTTCACGGAGGAAATCTTTTGAAAGTAAATTTTTTTAAGTATAAGGAAATTTAAGGAAGAATGTGTTCATATAGAGCTTAGTTTAATCTAATTTAATTTAGTTTAGAGAAAGAGCAGCGAGAGACGAACCAGTATATCCTTTTAGTCTAAATTGGAGCTTTTGACGATGCTCTTGGCCAGGTATTACTCGGAACAAGCCTTTTTCCTTTATAGGAATTTTTATCGTAGTCTTAGTTGGTTTTGTTTCCATTCGAATTTAACCGTTCCAGTGTTTATGTACAGATAGTTTCAACGATTTGATAGTTAATTATCAATCATACAGGAAAGTATTTGAACGCTTATAGAAACGTGTTACGAATATATCATTTGTCTTATCGAAACACTTTGGAACTTTACTAGTATTATAACGAGACACGACTATGGTAATTATAATTGGCAAAAGTTTGAAATGTGTTTGGAAATGTGAACATTCGTGCGGTATTCGTACAGTTCACAGAATTCACTCGAGCATTTTCACAATCAGTTATTAAGTCATATATAAATCCTAAAGATACAAATTTTCTTTATATCTAACAGTATGAAATCTAAAAACAAATTACTATCACTAAACCATAAGCCCCATCTCTTCATTTATTCGCGTAAAACCAGTACGGTAGAGGTTTCAAGAAGGATCGAGGTACTTGATAAGAATGCAGCGGACGAAATTTCGCGATAAATCGGTGAAGTAGCGTGGGGATAGATTAAACTCGATTAACCCGACACCCGTTGTGCACGCCGCTTCGTTAACCTCGACGCATCGACTTCCTTGAGGATTAGATTTGCTACGTTAGGCTGCATCCTCAAGGCTTTTACACTTATAGGCACCCGCAGAGGTCTTCTCCACGATCTACACTGTAACTACAGCACTCCGGGACAGACGATGAATCGCGAGCGCGCACCGACTGCTTTTGGGAATTTAATCATCCGGTTCGTATAACCGCTCCGTCGCTCTCGCTAACCCTCTTGTGAATCCGGCCGGAGTTTCTGTAGTTCGAGGACTGCGCGTTACCGCGTCTTCTCCTCCATAGAAAAACGACGGTGTAATTAGGCTTTCTCGTGATAATCGGTTCCTTGTTGATTAGAAGGTGTATACTGTGAAACCGGTTAGAATGAAAATTCGAGAAATTGGTAAGATCGTGATTAGAGTCAGTGTGAGATTATTTATGCGCATTAAAGTCGCGTTTCGTCGATTCTCGAGAGTTCTTTAATATTTGGATGTACGATTTTTCTAAATGAGAAATAATTTTATTATATAATAAAAAAATTAAAATACTTATATTTATTTTAAACAATCGTGCATCAAATGGGTTAATGAATGTTTATGTATACTTATGGGGAACTCAAAGGTGGTAAAAATGTTTAATTAATTAATATTTACATAGGAAATAATTGAAATTATCGCAATGTATTGACAAAATTACTTGTACAGGTTGTTCTTTTATAGTCACGAAATGAAAACAGTGTAGAGGAAGTCATCTTGGTTGGCATGAATAATGACAGTAATTATGGATCCAATAATGGAAATACGGAGTGAGTGCTATTATTTATTAACTTCTCTTAGGTAGATATCATATCGAAGAGATACGATATTCGAAATGATCAATGCAAAAATTCATTAATTAAAATTTATATTAGGAAACAGCAGGAATTATTTGTGATAATTTCTCCCGCATCACCCATTAAAATCAGTTTCCAGTTAACATGGTTACAGGCAAATCCAATCGAATAAAATAATTTCATCCGCATTTCAATGAATCTGTATAAATCTGTATATTCTCAGTTTGTCCCTTAACTGACTACCATTATCCCTTCCACTCCTCTCGGCTCGCTGACCACTAAGCCTTATTTTGCTAACTGGCCGCGAATTCTCAGAAGTATGATCCGTAGCTTTCAATTTCATAATAATATTATACATAAATTTTACATATTATTATACATAAAAATAAGGAAATATAAATATAAATAAGGACGCGGGGTGCCTATGAAGGTTTCCTGCACGTAAAAAGAAAGAAAAGAAAAAGGCAAATCTGATAATATTTTCATACAAATAGCCTCACTTTTGAAGATACTTATTTAAAAGTACAATTTTTAAACAAAAAATTTTGGTTATATTATTTATTACTTTAATATTTTTTATGCTTATTATTTATTATCTTCTCTTTTCACCATTTTTTATATGTCTATTTACGTTTTAAGATATTTTTATTATTACAATTTTTCTGATATTTTAGGAAACATATTTCTATAGCGTTAAACCAATTTTAAACAAGGAAACCGCTGGAAATTCTGAATTAACTAACTTTACGGTATACAAACTACTCGCAGTTAACCGATAACATTATCTTCAAGTATCATAACAATCTTCAATTTGCTCCTCAATTTTGATCGCCATAATTATCCGAACTTAGTTCATTTATTCCCTCCAGGTAATTCTAAAGCTACCATAATAAATTATGGAAATACTTGTTCAATTTTCTCAACGAAATACTCGAATTTTCTAAAATATTCTCTTGAAAAATTGCAAAAATTTTAAGTACGAAATTCTTCTCTCCTTCTTCTTCATGGAAACGCAACTAAAGCGTATAGTCTACGGATGTTTCACGACAAATTCATGAATTCGCAAGGATAGTTGGAAGCAATAGGTGACTGCAGATTTTCGGCTGGGTCTTCTTAAACTCCCGACTGCATTACGCTAGAAAAATATAGCAGAATCGCGCCCGCTTTCTCACATGGTTTAAGGAAACGTCCCGCGGCGTTAAAACAGACACACATCCCTATGTCAGCTGTATTTATCATCTAGAAAATCTCTGGCTAGTTGGTTGACGTATACATATACACGATCATGACATTCAGTCTCTAGTAAAGCCAGAGAAAAACCGACGTTCTTCCACGGAATTCTTACATGGACAAATGAAAGCCATTTTTAACGCTTTTGGTGCTAGGTAGTTTCAGGTCTTTGTGCGAGGCTTTATTGTCGAAATTTTCTACCGTTCAATAGAATACATTAAAATTATAGAAATACGATAAGTAATTAGATTGTATACAGTCAAATACAAGGCAGCCATGTATTTATCGTATATACAAAATACATTTCTTAAAAGCATATATTTAACGATACACGGATGTTACTGAAATATAATTAGAAACTAATTAAGATTAAGAGCAATACTATTCTCCTTGCGAAATCAACAGACACAGGACATCGGACAAAATAAAAATTGTTTATCTAAACCTTGTTATTAAAATTAAGTACACAACTTATGGCACTGTTAACCTGTTGTTAAATATATATACCTTCATAAATTGGCCGATAGTGTAAATAGATTCAATCAATAGAAGTTTATTTAACCAAACATCAACTAAAATTTAATTTCGATATAAGTTGCACTGTAACTCGAAAATCAATGGTCGTCTATTTACATCCAACCTTTCGTCCACCGACCTTTTAAACAAGAGACACCCTTAGCCTACGATACTCTCTTTCGATCCCCGTCATAATACTCCAGCCCTCTCTACTGGTCGTGCCGTGTGTTTACTCTGCCTTATTAATTTACAAGCCGGTCCATGGAAGGAGCAGGGAGAAACTGGCGTGGTGGACGAAGGGTACTGAATAAATATGCAGTCAGAGGAGGACGAAATTTGGAATCGTTGGTTCTCGAGAACATTCCATGAGCGCGCGTAAGACCGTGTTTAATTTATTTCAACTGCCAAGAAGCCAGACATTAAGCTTCCACTATTCTCCTCCATCTCCATCGTCCTTATTTACCTTGCATTCGTCAGAGGCGTCGCCGTGTTTCGCCCAAGAGAGCCACCCTTTTCCCTTCGTTCTGGCGAACGACTGCCATCCTTTCCCTTTCGTATTACACGAGTTAAGAATTACAATTATCCGTTTCGCGAATTATACGCGTTAAGAATCAGAATTAACCGCTCTTAGTCAGGGAATCATCCCACGACTATCGAGCTCGCGAAATTACTCGGAATATCCGCTGGGAATCTTGCTTTATTTCATCGAATTACGAATTTTCGATATACGATGAAGCAGATTGTTTGGGTTAATTAAATTTTGAGAATGGACCGACGACTGTCCAGTTTCGGCGTGGATCGTTATCTATTGCTTGGCTCGTGGATGTTCGGAAATAAAATACCATCCGGATGTATCAAAACGTGAATTCGTTTCGTTCGACATAACAATGTTAATATTGGATTTTTGGATTTGCTTTGAAGGGTATTCCATGGTATTGTGTTACAAATAGGCTCGGGATTGTGAAATGTCAAATGAAATAATGATATACTAGAGTAATAATAATGATCTGTATACGGGATGATTTCTACTCTGCCAAATCTGATTAAATATTCTGGAAAAGATTCACTATTACTCTGGACGCACTGTAATTACCGCGAGTATACATTTTTCTTTCTTATACTATTTCTTCCTTTATTTTTATTTTGATGCAGCTAATCTTAAATGATAGACAGACGTGTTCATATTTTCTATTTGACCAAGAAAATATTAACATAAAGTTTGAATAACAGAGTTCATAATGACTCAGAGCTAAGCTGATTACCGTATCAGTAAAATTAAAATAATAACAGCGTTATTGTTTAGTGATGTAATTTGTATATTAGTGTTGAAATTCTTATTAAAATGTTTACGTCTTGATTTTATCCATCTCAGTTAACATAAATTGAGTACTTAAGATTTTGTAGGTTTAATAAAGAATCTATACGTTATAAAACACACATATAATTCTTTCACTTTTTTTCATAACAGTTTATCACTTTAGTCCTTTTTTACACATTTATCACTCTGTACCGATCATTTTCAATTCGCTACAAAAAGAAAAAGAAAAAAGAAAAAGAAAAGAAAAATTAATCCTGCCACTTCTAAACTACGTTATACTTTAAAGTTGTGGAAAGTTAACAAAATTCGGTTCCAATGAAATATTTTCTCTTTCTTAAAATTTTATACGGGACGTTATAAAGAAATTATTTGCATTTAAAATAATATAAGCTTTCAATAATTTTTAGTAGAATTCTTGCACACGGGATATATCTGTTTCTCCTTGAATATTCTCTCTCTTCCGTGTCATCAAATCTGATTTAAGTATCGAAACAGAATTTTCTGAACTTCGTCCTACCTTATCGTACTCAGTTCTGCTACGAGAAGTTAAAAGTAGCTCTCTGGAAAGAGTTCGAACGTTACAGCAGTAGCTGTCGATTCCTTTCGATCGCTAACTCTGTATTCATTGAATCAAACTTTATTCTCGTGTATATCCGTTTCTGTTACTCTTACAGGCCATCGATCGTCATTAAAAATTTCGAATTTATCACTGTGCTAAATTTATTTCCTTATTTCTACGTTTTCCTATTTCCTGTTAAAGCATGGCCAAGAGTTAAAGCCCTAACAGCTATATTTATCAAATTGACGTAGTGCGTGCGAAATTGCAAATCTATAAACTGCAAATGGAATGTTCTGCGTAGACATATAGGTTGATAACCTCGAGAGTGATTGTCTTAGACGTCGTAACCAGAAGGAATCACTTTTTTTATGCTTAATCTTTGCGACACCTGGCGCCATAAAAGATTCATATTTTCGTAACGATTCGCCTGGGCGTTTATATTCTTCGGTCATTTCCATCGTATTAAAGGCCGGTCCCGCGATTCTACGCTTCTGCCCTCAACGGAAACTTGAACAAAACGTTCACGTTCATGTCGAGAATAATGTAAGATTAACGGTGAGAGAACGTGGGACAAAACGCGGTTGGAAAACGAGCCGTGGAAGATTCCTCCGGAGTAAAGCAACAGCGCGTGCCCTAGACAACAAGATTTCTTAATTACGGCTGAAACAGAATTTTCTGTACTGTTGTCGGATTCTCTATCTGTAATGTACCTGTATTTTACCCTCCAGAGAACGAAATATCTGAGGCAAAATGTAGAAACATTCTAAGCGGGAATTTCTCTGATCGACTGAAACCTATATTTATACTTTAATTCACGTGTTTCGATATAATTATAATTACTAACGTGCAGTTTCACGTGTACATTCTCATATGATTATTTTCGTTGTCATTTCCAAATTGATTAAAAGATTCCACTAATTTATCAAAGATTAATACTTCGATAAATCGAGCCGAACTTCAATATCTCTAATATCTTTCCATCGTCCGATAAATCCCGTAATGATGTTTCATTCCTAATTACGATCAAAGTTTCCTCTTATTCGTTAATCGATTTGCCTCGTCCTCGTATTGTAATTAGCGATGGCATTGTGCTGATATTAATTTCTCATATTTCTCGTTAGAGCTGTTTCATTTGTTAGCAAAGTCTTGTCTCCTTTTCTAATTTAAAAAAATAATACTTTCGTAATATATTGTGTACTATGTTCATATCTAAATAACGGATAAAAGGCCTGTTAAGACACAGAGAGTCAGCTCATTCGGACAACATATACGTTTATAATTTGTAGCGCCCAAGTGTCTAGCGGTCGTGTGTAACAAATTTTCATTCCCTCCTGGAAAAACCTGGAACTTAACTTCCTTCGAACATCTACTTTTTTATCCAGTGTAATCTCTACAAATACTGTTCATTTTCATAGCTTTTTACAATCTTCTGCATCTCAAAACAACATCTAGATGTATCTGTAATTCTTCAATTTATTGCAGATAATGGATTGGATCAAGTAGTGTCACGAACTACACTACGAACAATCTACGAATGTATTTGTAAAAATTCATAATGGAGGTCTGCAGATTACGAGTGATAATAATAAAGCTTTTTTCTCCTGATATAATAATGTAAAGATAGCAAAAAAATAAAACTTATCAACGTCAAAATCATTAATAAGAAAGCTTCCAGGGATAAACAGACTAATGCAGTCCGAGCAAACAATTCGCCACGCGGAAAGTCAGTAGTAGACCCAGTACGCTCGCCATGCAATTTATTAATAAAGAGCTGGACGAAGCAATTTAATTATTACGAAACGCGTTCGCAATGGTCGACAGACTTTCGAGAACAGTTGGTTTTATATGTAATTAGAAGAGCAGCGCGACCCGGGTCAAGCGATGGCACGATAGTTATTATGAATTAGCTGGATACCTCGCGTCGATGCTTCCTTCTCTCTTCGTCTGGTTTCTCGTTTCAACCCAGACTCTAACACCGTAAACTCATCTCGTGGTTATTACAAAAGGGAGATTGAGAGAAGAGCATGGTAGAAGCGAAACTTTCGTGAAACTCCTTAACGAGACGTAACAAGGTCCATTCTTTACGGTGTGCGACGGGGGTTCCTGGAAAATGGAGGCACCTATAATCCGAACAGGAGCGAGGAAGATGGCCGAGTCTGTAGAAAGGAATCGGCCAAGTTCGGCGATAAATAAGGGAAAAATATTACGTGCGAGTGAACCTGCTGTTTCGTCGTCTTTTGTGTGTCTTATCGGAACGATGCACCGTATTTCCCTCGTTGAATCTATTTTCACAAATCTTTCCGGACAGTTCCGTGCCTCGTTTTACACCGTTTTGTGCTTCTATAATTTACCACGTTTTTCTTAATTATGGGATATTTTGTTTTCGTTCTTTCGTAAATTGCTGCCGTTACGTTAAAAATTAACTTTCCGTTTCGTGCTAATGATTTACGTAAGATCGTAGATGCAGGAGGTATCTGATGATTTTTACATTATTTCTTGCTAAGCTTGAAGCATTTCTACTGGTAGCTTTTTATACTTTCTTTCTATAAATATAAATTGTTTTGTTTCTTTAGAAAGGGTCTATAGAGATTTGTTATTATTTTTAGATGTTTAACGCATTAATGAATATTTTTGGAAATAGATTCCAGTTCATTTGGTTCATTAAGTTAAATGTGCTCTAGCGTAAAAATATTTTTGTTATATGTATATAATTTGGGACTACATAATTGATGTATACATTAGTCCTATGTACTTTATTCGTCCTTCTGTTTTTATAGCATATTATCATACACAGAAGCCAAAACGTGCCTCCATATCTTTTTGCACCCAGCGTTATGTTACTCTCATAAAAGCAATAAAGTTCCTTTATTCAAAACTAAAACAAAACCTACTAGGAATCCCGAATGAACCGAGAAGCTTGTCAGAGAGTATCTTTCACAATTGTAACCACTTTTTGCTCGTATCGATTCAATCTTATCAACGAAGAAGCTTGTTCTACAAAAGATTTAACTTCTTTCTTTAATTAAATTAAAACTTTCACTACGTCAACTTCACTAACAACAACAGTAGCACGGTCTTATTACACCAACACCGAAGTAACTTCGAGCTAGAGTTATTATATTTAGCCTGAAGGAACTTTAACTCGTCCATTCGTGTCTCCAGCGTAATTCATTGCTTGATGTAGAATTGTCAAAAATTGATACAATCAAAGAATAAGACTTGCAAATTTTTTTATCAACAATAAAGTATCTGTATTTTTAAGTACATACAGAACGTTCAGATCACCAACTTAACTTATATTTTGGTATCAAATTTAATTAACAAATAAATAGTTATAAAGTTGCAGCTTGTTTTATCAAATGTAATATAATGAAATTTCTGTATATTTTTGCATTTATTAATTTCACAAGTTTTATCGTTCTTTTAATTAAAGATTTTAACGATATAAATTTTATCTCACCATATGAAATTGTTACAAAAGACGGAGAAATGTGAAAATTAATTTAAACCGAATTCAAATAATCATCTTATTGTTTAAAAGAAATTTTTATTTTAAAATAAACTGCCAGTTCCCAATTTAATAAAAGTACGAAATTCAAGTCGCAATTTCAAAAGCTACTTTGGAAATAGTTCAAACGACGTAAACGTGGCAGTCGTTAGGAATAGCGATGGAAGTTGGGTGCGACACACGCGTGATATTAACGCGGCATTAAAAGTTGTTGCGCGTCGCCGTCGCTTGGATTAAATTTAATTATGCGGCTGCCAGGCATACGTCATTCCAAAGTTTTTCAAATAACTTTCAAAGTTCTTTATTAACATTTCTGTTGGCCGGCAACTTCTTCCGCTCGGGAACACTATCGGACAATACGAATTTTATTATCTCAAATTGCCCCTATGAGGCACGAAGTAATATCGACATGGGCTTCACTCATGTAAGTGACTTCTACTTCTATATTATATCTCTTTATCGCGAATTGGATGGATGGAAATTTAATACTCTGTGAAAATGGAAAAAATATTCTTTTGCGATTTTGGAATGTAAACTGTATACATATGTAATTATCAAAGAAAATAGGATTTGGCTTGTTTTATATTCACAAAATAACATTAAAAATAGCATGTGAATGTGTGATTATAAAAGTAATGATTGAAATTAAATTAGTTTGCATTTAAGATTGCTATATTTAAGTTCTTTGTCCTTGAATGTAAGTTTCTTTTGTAAGTATTCAATAGCAATTTTCTTTAAGTTCTTTATATTCAGAAACAAGTCTTTGTATTTAAGATAAATAAATTCAAAGACACTTTTATACTTCTCCTTTTTAAATGTAGACACTTTCTCTGAGTTGTGTCACTTTCAAAACAATGTGCTTCGATATACAGAACTTTCCACTTTGATATTAAGTGGCGGATTATATTAACAACATTTCATAAGCTCCTTTGAATTTACTGATCCAACTGACACACTTTACGATCTATGTGTTGTGTATCTACATATAATAAATGTCTCCGTAAATAAATCAAAATCTGGTGGACAAGGAAGGTTGTAGCATGGGCACTGTCTCATTAACTCTTCATGGCAGTTTTAACTTCCAGAACTGCACATAACTAATTTAACTTTTAACGCAAGGATTCGTGTCTTCAGCAAAAATAGTTCCTCGCCTCTGTGGCTATGGCCATTTTACTTGACAGTTTTAATCCGTCCTTCAACGAGCGACGATCGCGTTCGATCTGGCCAGAAGCCTCTAGCACGATGCGGATACTCGATTTGGTGAAACTTTTTCCTCGGATAACGATGCCATTATCACCTGCCAATTTGCTAGATTCAAGTGGGACTGACTCGCTCCTTTCTTACGCTTTTCCTATTCGTTTTTTTCCTCGTTTGAATGAAACCACGGTCAAACTGTCGCAATAAAATAGCTCGTAAACCGATGTGCATATCCGTCGCAAAGCCATCAAACTTTCGAGAGGTTGAAACGGTTCAACTCGAACGTGTTTGCGCCATTGCACTATATATGACATCGGCGAATTGTCGAATCGTCAGTGACTCAGGTGTCGTTTCGTTAACTGGAGCAAGGGGGTTGGGTTCCGTTTGCTTCTCGTGTTCTTCGTGAGTGGATTTCACGTATGTGATGCTTTGTCGGAAATCTTGCACCTTTGAGCGATTTGAGATTTTTGGTTTGAAAAGAAATTGTGAATACTCATGAAATACTATTGACAATAAATTTAATAAATTGGAGGATAAGACTAATTGCGTAGTTCATTACAATCTAAAAATATAGATGAGTGAGTTTGATGGGTACGATGGTTCGTCGTAAATCTTGCTTCTTTCGGAGCTTTGAAATTTTATTTTGTAAAAATGTTTGTAGACCTACCTGGTCGTGTAGAAATTCCGTGAAAAATCGATTTCTGAGCTAATAAGCTTTAAAATTAATTTTTCACCATTCAACTAACTTTATACGATCAATATAAAATGTCATAATGGAAAATCAACTATACAGCATACAGTTTGGACGTCATACGAGCTCTTTCAAGATATTTTCTGAAGTTACTATAATAGAAAGTATCTTCAATGATTAATGATATGTCCTATATTCTTTCGATATTCTATTATTCGATGTAACATAAAATTTTACGAGGCTGCTTGTTGCTTCATCATCGTTGTTATCAAGTACAGCACAATTCGAGAGGGTGAGAGTAATTACGATATGGGAAAAAGAAAATTATTTCCATGCTGTCACGACTCCATTGACTAAGTTCGCTCCCCTACAAGATATACGTTAATAGTACAATGTGTAATTTTCCTTCCAATTTCACGATGCTTGTCATTTCATCTTGCTTCTGGAAAAATGGCCATCTGTCACGAGTACACGTAACTAGGATGACTAGACCTATGAAATTATATGTATATCCGTGCTTCTACACGCGATCGAATTTAATTATGGAATGCTTAACCTTATCAAAATCGTGAGGTAACTTAGTTCGCGTGTCCGATCAGGATTCGTTTCGTGTTATGTTAAAATTGAATGTGGTGTAAAACTAAAGTCGTGTTCTTCTGTTTCTTTTTTATATCTAATGGAAAAAATATAGGAAAATGTCAAAATTATACGATTAAGCACAAAAAATGTTATGATGTTACCATCCTAGTAAGAAATACTAAGTAGAAAGTAAAATAATAAATTGTTTGCTTAAAATTCAAAGGATGTTTTAAGAAACTGATTCACTATCAAATTAAAAAATCAAGATAAATGTGCTTCGTCCGTTTTAGAAAGATACTATATTACATACAACTTTTCTTAATCGAAAGATTTTTGGTAACTCAAAAGTTCGTGACTCCAAATCGCTTTGAAGAAACTTTAAATCGCGTGCAATGTTCTCCAGTACACGCGCTATCAGTTCGGAAGTGGCAAAGCTTCATATACTCTTCAAAAGTCTTCGAACTCTGAAATCTCGATTACGATTCCAATATCCCTACACTCTATTCGTTATTTTCAAACTGGCTGCTTCTTCCTCTCATCCAAGGTTATCTTTCCGCGAAATTCAACCTAAGTGACACTCGACCGTCGAATCGATCGATGCAACTGCGTATCCATCCCGATAGGCAGATTGTCATAAATCCCTACATAAAATATATTTTATCCTTGATGTAAAATGCGAAGATCTATTTCGTTAGAATTAAAGAAGAAAAGAAAAATTTCGGATAGATAGAAATATTAATCGGTAACAGACTTCAACGTGTTTTTACAATGAGTATTGCAACATTGAGCAATATTAAGAATCAAGAAAATAGAAAGTTAGAAAAATACGAAAAGGTATTGTAGAGTTAACACACTGAGGATAATGAATTCCTTAAATAACATACCTGCATATTATTTGACAGATACAGATGACAACTTTTTTATTGCAAGTTAACATCTAATATAAATTTTATCACGCCATGATGTTCTACAAAAGCTCTAATAAACGATAAGATCGTTCTGTATCTTTCTACTTATAATTTATATTCCAAATTAAAATCCATTCTGTCGAAAGTAAGCAAGTGTTCTCATACTTTTGAGTGTTAGTGTACATCCAGCCCTAAAGTTATAAATAACGTCATCGAGTGTAAAATACTGTTAGATGGGTGAACGTCGGTGTCTAGCCGCCTGCCTCGTAAATATTTCGATATACGTACATATGTAAGGTAGTCGTGTACGAGTAGCCCTCTCTTGCATCGACGTCGATCAATGGGTAACCTCGAGTTCAACGCGAATATTGCTCGACCATAATCCACCAGGTCTGGATAAACTCACCCCTCGTTCTTCCTCGTGATACACAGGGCTCGAGCTTAGCTCGGCGACCGGAAGCCATCGTGGATTGACGCGGCTTCCCGTAAATCAGCTTTCAGACGACGTTGAGCATTAACGTTATTGCGACGTCTTTACGAGAGTCGCTTCACTATCACGAGCCACCGTTGTGTTTCTTTGAGATCCCTGTAATAAAGTATCTATGGGATGAAGATTTTGAATTTTATGGATGATGGTATTTAGTCGGAGGATCTAGGGAATTAGCTGAATAGATACGTACATTAAATGTTGGTTTTGGCGACAGTGGTTGAAAAATGTTCCGAGGGATAGAGAAAATAGAGACACAGATAGTATAGGGAAAGTAGAAAGAATAGTATTTCTGAATATATGTGATGCAAGAGATATACTGATAACAGATCCAAGATCCTAGAGGGTTTTAAATTTTGTGGGTGAATGTATTTGGTGAAATTTTGGACGAATTAGGTAAATCGGCGAATCGGTGAGTTATTGGGCTCTCGTGCTTTTGTGGAAATATTAGGGATACTACAATTCTAAAAGCCTCGGCTTTTAGACGAGAGACGAGAAAAATATTGATATTTAAGAATTTGAGAAGTGCTAAGATTTTCTGAACTTCGTGGAGACTAAAGTGAACCAGTGGTTAGCCAGTGGTTCTAGAAATGCTCACGCGAAAGTTTTGGGATTGGAAAATGAAAAAAGAAGTTTGAAGAATATTGAGATTTCACAATTGCTATGAAAGTTGAAGGAACGTTATTAATTTGAGAAATGTCAGGATTCTCGAGAAGTGCAAATGAAACAAGGAATACTAAGATCAGAGAAACATCAGAGAAATTCTACATCTCGACGAATATAATAGATTTTCAATTAATAAGATTTAGAAGAAACTAAAACTTTATAAATATTTCTTGAAAGACAATATCAAGGAATAGCTATCAGCAGATTCGAGTTACAGAAATTCAAGACTACTTAAACACTACTCCAAAAAGATGATTTTGAACACAAATCACTTCTGTCTCGAGCAAACACGATCACACTCCATAACGGCATACTTTTCTCGACCATCATAAAACTAGTCGATTAAATATCGAGCACAGTATCTAGTCGCAATGATTTATGACGCTGTAGTCTCATTCGCGGCTATCGTTCCCTCGATTATCGCAAATAATCGAGGATTTATGTCATCCCTTCATTTGCAATTATCCACCGGGATTTATAATCTTGTCTATCGGTTTCAGCTCGATTTTCATCAACCGCTTCAACCAACTCCTTCTTCCCCCGCTCTCTCACCTACACTTTAATCTCATTTTCGACCATAAGTCCGTAGTTCATTCCCTCTTATCAGAATGCACTTTCGACGAAGTTAGTATAGTCTATTATTTTGGGCGATCTTTTATGGCGGTTATTTACGATTATTATTATTGCTGGGTGATGTTGCGCTATTGTGTGGGTTCTGTAGATATAGAACGTATTCCTTCCAAGAATGTAGTTGGGAAGACCCTTCCTGTTGGAAGTCACCACTTCGTAATTTTATTTCCGGCAGCTATCCTCTCGACGTAGTCACTGGAATTAGATGTCCAACTGGGGAAAGTGATGTAAGTAACGAAACGGGCCATTTGCTTGCCTGGACAAAGTTTCGATTCTTATCCAATTAGTAGATTGATTTAGTAGGTAGTCTTAAGCAAAGCTTTCACTCCGTAGCCTGCCGGGTTCTTTGATGAAAAGGACAATTTTGTGAAGCAGCTTCTTTAAGCTTACAATGTGATCTCGGAGTTAATTATCGATAAATTTGATAGCTTATCGATTTACAACATTGCACGAACAACGTACGTGTTACGAAACAGAAAATATATTTTAGTAGAATTGTGCGGTGAGTAGTAGAGCGTAATAATAGAGCAGCAAGTCAAAATCTTTTTATACGTACAGAACATCGAGAAAATATATTAAGATGTAAACAATCACAGGAAAAAAGGAAACTCGATTACTGAATTACCCAAGTCATGTTTCTAAATCTTCCATAACATCCACGACAAACATATAAGAAGATATATAAACATATAAGATAGTCTTAAGATACTTAACATGATTCGGAGAAAATAGAATTGCTAATCATTCGTTTCAATAAAAAATCAGTAAATATCACAAGAGCCTAAAATAATCGGCGAGAAACAATAGATACGACCATGGAATCACCTAGTTCACTTTTCCAAACGGTCCACAATCGCGATGCCCGCGCATCCGATTGTTTTCAATCCTATATCACAGCGTTTGTGATATATCGCACTAAGTTATATTCTAGATTACGTTATATCATATTAAGTTATATTGTACTACGTTATATTATATTACGTTATATCATATTACGATATATTATAACATGACACGTTATATCACAGCACGTTCTATAATATTACGTTATAATGTATTACGTCATGTAGTATAACGTTATAATGTATTACGTTACATAGTATTACGTTATAATGTATTACGTTAAATAGTATTACGTTATAATGTATTACGTTATAATGTACGTTATATTATATTACGCTATATTGTATCACGTTATATTGTATCACGTTATATTACATTACGTAATATCGTATCATGTTATATCATATTATAATATATTTTATCATGTTGTATTATATTACGTTATATCATATTTCGTTTTTACGTTATGTAATATTACGTTATATTCTATAAAATCACGTGTAACTCAAACTGCAATGGTTTTATTCCTCGTATATCTCGTACATTTTTTTGTGAGATGTTAAAGAGTTACGTGTCATCCTTTCCACTTATTAGTACAATGTAATCAATCCACTGGAATTTCGTTTCTCTGAGACTCTGGTAACATCATTCCAGGAACTCCTAAGAAATATGATTTTTCGAAAGGAAGATTTCCAACATAAAAGATTCTTCTAAAACAAGTTTTTCTCTAGGTCGAATGCGCGTACGAATATATCATCGTGATATTGCCGTAACGAAGCTATCTGTGGGGATGATTGCGACGCACTCGCAAGGGTGTTCTACCTTGAGATAGCTACTAGGGATCACGAGATGATTTCGACACCGACGTAAAAGCAGCGTCACAAGGTAACGCGCTCTGGACGTAAATTGCAAAGTCGTGAGCGAAAACGACGATGACGTGTATACCTACGTAGCCTGTAAAAAGGGGCAAGATGAGAAGGGATGCCGTGGTTGGTGGCAAATAAGTGGAGAACGATGATGGGAAGTCTTGGAGAACGGCACCTTAGGGAATCGTTTCCCGGGGTATGCTATGTGAACTCGACCAAGTTGCCCCTGCTTCCATTCCACACCTAGAAATTCGGAAGCTTTGCTTAGCCTGCAACGATGACGGAATTTCATTGTTGAGAGTGTTGTGACGAAGATTCTTTGGCTGTTTGGAAATAAACTTTCTATTCGAAATTCCTGCTGTTGTACTGGAAGATACATATACATTTCCGTTTATTAGCTAATTTTATATAAAATGTGATAAATGGGCTAGGTTATTAAGGAAACGATTAATCAGTGAAAATTATGCATTCGTGGATGAGGACGATTCAGAGGAAGAGATGAAGAAGTTATTTGCATCAGTTATAAGTAGAGTGCGTATTTTTATGCATTCGTGGAAAATTTAGAAGTAAATTGCACAAAATTGCACAGAATGCGCATAATATGAAAAAATATGTAAAATAGCAAAAGTAGAGTGCTTTCTTCGATGGTTGGTAGATAAAATAATTTTTTATCAAGGCTCTATTTTTTTAATTGCGTTCTCAAAAATATCTATTTGCGTTAAAATTTGCTCTCTAGTTATAGGAGAATAATAACTTAATAATTATTTATCGATATTTACAATTTTCTAGAAATATGCCAAATGTAGATCAAACTCAAACTAATTATCAACAGCATTTTTTAAAATAATTTTCTCAGCTCATCCTTTCAAGTCATATCAAAAGCTTTATGCGAGTTTGCTATCGATTAAATAGTATTCCTTTGTAGTAGCAGACTGTGACCGGTCGTATCTATCAGAAAATTAAAAAAAGAAGCATTAAGAAAATGATTACATGTTGAAATCATTAAGTTCACGGAGAGGAAGAAAAGCTTGAGATAACCTTGTCATTGTGTATACCACACAATGTACTCATTAGATTCAAAAATTGTATCTCTGGTGGTTTGTTCGTTTCGCGGTTGAAAAATTCTATTTGAAAGCGCTTGATTTTTACGTGTTTGTTTATTGACTCCCTTTGAAGAATGGATGTGGGTGATGGATGCCACACATTTTTGGATTGAATGTCGGCAAAATTGTGTATGTACATTGTTTCCGGATTTCATAGCCACCTATTGTTTCTGGGGATAGGCGTTGAGGTTGGGATTAAAATTGAAGTTGGTTGTTCGAGGATAAGGTTAGACTTTAGTAAGTCAGTAATTTAATTTTCATTAAAACGATCAAATATAGGACTATTTTAAATATAGGATATTGCATCTTAAATGTTATTATTATCGGGTGTTTATGCAAATTTATATTTTTACAGATAAACTTAATCTGAATAAAAACTTAAATTTTATAAAGTTCATCTTTTTTTAATCGCACAATATATTGTATTTAAATGTTATTTGATTAATTTCTTTCCCGAATCTGACTACATCATTCTTTATTCTGTAGTCAACTTTAATTCAACAATTTTGATTCTTTGAATTCATTTCTCTTTTTTCCTTTAAATGATGAATAATTCCTTCATTTTTTATTCGATTTCAATTCTGTTATTCGTTTATTCATTGTTTACTTGTTCTTGTCCTGTGTTCAATAGTTCCTATATGGTAACTACAGAAACAAGTTGAAATATTTTATTTAAACAACGAAAAGAGAACAAATAAACTCGATGCATTTGTTATTTTTCTTTTGTTTCAAATGGTATGTGATATCCATTCATCCACTATCCACGTATAGCAACCAATTACTTGATGCGTTATTTATTCATAAACTAAACTTTTTCAACGTATTCTTAACAACTTTCGCCCAACATTGGCCCAGCAACGACCACTCATTACGAAACATCGATATTTCAAAACCGTCGGATTCTTCAATCTTGCTAGCTAATTTGTCATCCCTGACAATAGCTGTCCGGAGAAAGAAGAGCCAAGAGAAGAAGCTACATCGGCCTTCGCGAATAACGTAACACGATGGCTGCATATAAATGACCAGGAGGCATCGGTCACCGACTCGACACGCCGATAAGTGCGTGTCAACGAGATACAATAGCAATATCACGAGATACGATCGATTACAAGCGTTCGAAGCGATGATTGGCAAAGATTAATACTTTCTAGAGATTTCGATGAAATCAGGAGAGCGGTAGACATACGGTGACGATGGTTTCGCGATAGATACTCAGCATTGTTTCTCAGAATATCCGCAGGTCATTGTGGATCCGTTGAACGTGGCTCACAAACGGCTTAACCGAGCAGGGATACATTTCGTATGCAAATGGGAAATGTGTTCTCGAATAAGCTTACGTCTCTGTAGCTGTTACGGATCAGCTCTTACCACGTAAATCGTTTTCCCTGGGATGCTCGCTAGCCGCGAGCCTTGCCGCGTGTTTCCACAATCAACTTTTCGTAACTCGATTAATCTTTCCCCAAGCTGGGATTACGGGAGACCGCTCGTCGAATAATTTAAAACAACGATCGCGTCCCAGGCACATCTTGTATTAAGCTTGTGGATGCTTCTTGTTATATAGTTGTGCTAGGAGACAGAACTGTGTAATTGATTGGGAACGTGGTTCGGACTTTTACCGGCTTAGAATCTTTATGCAAATTTATATTTCCCTGTATAAGATTGAGAAAATGAACTTACGAAAAGATTTATTCCATATAATAAGCGATGAGTATGCATTTATAGAATACTCTATTCTGTTCAATTAAGATTGATTGTATTCCTATTGTATTGATACGATATCGTAATATATTAGGTCACCCAATAAGTTCGTGCCGTTTTTCGAACGGTTATATATGTTAAGATTGTTTACATACCTTTCAATTTCATGAAAAAATGTAATCCCCCTCTCGTTGTACAACTTCTTCCCATTTTTCATTATTCCGTCTCGATAAAAGTTCTCTTGTTTTTCTTTAAAATATGAGATGTATACACAAAGGTCGGCACGAACTTATGGGATGACCTAATATCTTGAGAAACAAAGAAAGGGGAGACAGAACATTTTAACTAAGGAGGACAAATGTATACTCTAGATATTTCATATATTTTTGTGTATTGTACGTATTCTGTGCAACTTTGCAGCTTCGAATCATAAATGCATTTACGTTTAGTTATTTCTGTACTATATGTTACTGCACGATATTCTCCTTTTTATTTTCTTCGTATACTAAATTTAAATTTTTTCCTTCTATTTTTCTAATAAAATATATTTATTATTTATCAAAGATTTTTGGCACGCACGTAAATAAATATATATATACGCCCTGGAAATCCAGTGGAAAAATAAGCCGCTGTGTAGCAACAAACTGCACTTAATCCAACTCGTACAAAACTCACCTATCGAAAATACCGTCCATTGACATGACACGATTTTCCATTTCAAATCCCCGGATCGATTCCCTGATTCTTGTTCACTATCTATTGGCGCCAAGAGGGTGGAATGTTTACAATGGCGCACAACTCAGGACACAAAAAGTTCCCATCGATGGTATTCTGAAGTATTCATTGACACTTGCCATGTCCATAGATCTTTCTGAAAAATAAACCTACATTTCAGAATTTCACCACGGTGTCAATGGTGTATCGAAAGACAAGAATAATCTTGTTATACTCTTTTCTCTAGGGGAAACACGTTAAAAGCGTAAAAAGGGGAAAATGGAGGGTTCAAGATGTATTATATTAATTTTAGAATTTTCGGGGCAAGGTAGGGAAAAAGTTTGAACTTTAAACTCCCGCTCAATCGTAAAAGGATATGATGAAATATCATGTAATTTCATTGTTCGCATGACAAAAGAGATAGCTAATGGGATGTTAATGTATTAAAACTTATTTTAATTAATTAGTGTATTAAAACTTTTGTCAAAGAATGCATGTAATTTTAAATTCAGAATTTCCATCAAATACTGAAGTTTTATAAAGTTGCATCTTAAAACCTTCGAGCGGTAGTACATGTCCAGCGATAAAATCCCAACTTTCACATCCTGGTACGTACCTGGATGAAAGAAGTGCAAAGATGGTAAAAAGAAGTGCATCTACGATTCTAATAATCCAAAGCGGCAGTCTTTGTTTCTCAAATATCGAGTCCTCCTCACCTTTCGCCCTCGTCAAATTCCCCGGATGCATTCTGGTCTGCCGAGTAAGGTCGATCTTTTTGAAACTGGAAAAGTCTGCAACTCTCAACTCTAAGGGACAGTGGTCCCTGGTGTGCAAAGGCGAAACTAAGTTCTAATCGAATCATCGGCCCTCTGCTTCGATTTACTCTAAGAGGAGAAGGAGGTTCGAACTCATCCAAGTATCTTCTACAGGGATGAAGTGAACGTTCGCTACCCTTCGAGTTGTTTCTTTTATCTACTCGCTGGAAATATTATTTACTAATTCAACATGTATTTATAAGTCCAAATTGAATGAAGTATTTCTGAAAACTCGAGCTATCGCGGGGAGACGCGGTCGTTAGAATACGCGTCAACGAGAGTCGTAAATTCCCGTTACGATTAGAATAATCGACACCACGAATAGTTCGATCCCCGTATTTCGGTTAGGATAATCGGGGTGGTTGATGCGGTATAACACTGAGAGTCACAGAATTATAATAATGTATATTTCCAACAATTAGTCTACACGATTGAAAAGATATCAACAATTAACAACTTTATCGCACGCAGATAATATAGATGTATACAATATAGAGCAAGGCTCTTACAGTTGAGCTTAGTCTCTTGGTGGACGTAGCACGATATGATACTTAATAGAATAAGCGAATGTTTGGCAATGTCGCGGATCGACTTGAATTTTTACTCAATGTGTAACGTTCGACGCGTCACAAGGAACTCATCGACTTTAGATGATTTCTTTGTCTCATCTTTAAGACGACCCCCACTATACTTAGGTCACGCCACCGTTCGCGCCTATGATCACGTATGTCTGTTCTTGCGTGGAAAACGTAACGGACCAAATTCGACGTTTCGAGAACTCGCTGCTTGGCGACAGCTATGCGCTCGTCGATACATTGTATATGATCCGGCGGTCAGATAAGACGATCTGACTGAGACATTGTAGGGCCGCGAGTGACGGTTAAAAAATACAGCCTGCGTTAAGCCTCGTGGCGTAACATCCTCCCCCCGTTGAGAGGGTACCGATCAAATGATATGATGTGGAGTCAGGTGCGTCGCTGGCGAATCTCCTTCGCTCCGTGTGGGTGGTCGGACTCATCTGGATCTGGGTGAATGGGTAAGGGGACCAGTCTTTTGACGCCACGATCCAGGGTAGTTGTTGCCGTCTGCACGGTGGCGGTCCGTATGATTCCGTCGACTCCTGGATGGACCTTGATCACGCGGCCCAAAGGCCATTGCATGGATGGTACGTTATCCTCCCTGAGGACTACTACGGTGCCTACTCGGATGTCGTGACTGCCCTTGCTCCATTTATTTCGGATGTTCAGCTCGTTCAGGTATTCTCGATGCCAGCGGCGCCAGAAATGTTGTTTGACCCTTTGAATGTGTTGCCAGCTAGAGAGACGATTGGATGGAGTGTCCCGGAAATCTCGTTCTCGAAAGCTTGTTAGTGCATCTCCGATGAGGAAGTGACCGGGAGTAAGGACAAGAAGATCGTTTGGGTCAGATGATATTGGAGTCAGAGGACGGGAGTTGAGGATAGACTCGATTTCAATGATCAGTGTGTTCAAATTTTCGTATGTTAAGAGCTCGTTACCTGCGACACGTCTGAGATGTCGTTTGAAGGACTTCACCGCAGCCTCCCACAGCCCGTCGAAGTGAGGTGAGTTGGGAGGAATGAAGTGCCATTCGATTCGTCGATCGGCTAAAAAGGACTGAATCTTTACCTTATGATCGTCGGACTGCAGGAGGTTTCGGAGCTCTCGTAATTCATTGTTGGCGCTAACGAAGTTGGTGCCGTTGTCAGAATAAATTGTTACACAGAATCCTCGGCGAGCGATGAATCTTCGCAGAGCAGCGATGAAGGTGTCACGTAAAATAAAAAGCAGGAGGCCCGAACGAAAAGAAAAAATTAAGATAACAAAAAAAAACGAGAGAATTTATTTCTGAATTTACACTGACTGCGATTTTGTTCTGAGCTCCAGCCGTGACTTTCCAAGACTGCAGCTCTTACAATTTGACTTTCGGTAACATCTGTTTCTTCTTTGTTTGTCATCCCTTAATATCCCCACTACCCTGTAGGCGTACGTGACCGTTGTCACACTTCTAGGACGTTCGGTGGAAGGACCGTTAGGATACAGATGACTCATTAGGCACTTCGGCGATATACATTGTCGCCAAGCCCGCCACATCTCTATCTCCATCATCGGTCCATCGGATTTGAAGTATGCCGGTCGTGACAAAGGCCTCGCTAGTGAGATCGGTGACCAGCTCGAGGTGGATTGCTTTAACTGCAAGGCATACGAAGATTGCTACATATACCTTGATTTTTCGTCGGTTGCGATCCTTTCGTTCCTTGATGTAGAACGGTCCGCAATAATCGATGCCGACGTTAGTAAATGGACGAGATTCCGTTATCCGTGCAGCTGGAAGGTCGCCCATTATGTACTCTACTGGAGGTGGATTGGCTCGGCAGCAACGTACGCACTTCTTCAGCGTGCTCCAAACTTGACTACGGCCGTCGACAGGCCAGTAAGATCTCCTTAGGGCATATAAGGTAGCTTGAGTTCCGGAGTGGAGATTTAGGAGGTGTTCATGCTCGATTATGAGTGCTGTAACTGAGGATTTGGGTAGAATGATTGGGTGTTTTTGAGTGAAGGGCATTGGTGAATGACTGAGTCGGCCTCCGACTCGCAATATCTCGTCCTTGTCCAGAAATGGATTGAGTCGTTGCAGCTTCCCTTTCACTGCAGCATTTCGATCTGTGCGGAGAGTACGTATTTCATCTGGAAAGTAACAGAGTTGTAACAATTTGACCAATTTGTTATGCGCATCGGTTAAATCATGTGTGGTTAGAGGTCCCCCCCGATCCTGTTTTTGCCTCCATCTGAGGTAACGAGCGGCAATTCTTATCAGCTTGGGCCAAGAAGAATATCTCTCCAGTAGACTGTGGTCAGGCGGAGTCACGGACAGACATGTTGCCTTCTTTTGCTCTGGTATTTCAACAAATGGTACTGGGTTCCACGACGACCAGTATTTTTCAGGTTGTTGGAGCCATTCTGGTCCATGTTACCAAATGGTAGATCGCAGGAAGTCTTGGGGTGATTGGCCTCGAGATATGAGATCGGCAGGGTTATCGGTAGTGGGAATGTGGCGCCAATTTGAGGTGTGAGTCTTTTGTTGAATCTCTGTCACACGATTGGCGACGAAGGTTTTCAGCGTGTGAGGTGATGTATTAATCCAGTGTAGAACGATTGTAGAATCAGTCCAGTAAACGGTCCGAGAAATGTTGCTTGGTAACGCTTGAAGGACTGTAGTGGCCAATGATGCGAGAAGAAGTGCTCCACTCAGTTCCAGCCTTGGAATGGTTTGTGATTTGAGTGGAGCCACCTTTGACCTTGCAGTGAGGAGTCGTGTCCAAACATGACCATCCGGAGCGATGGTGCGAAGGTAGACGCATGCCCCATACGCCCTTTCGCTGGCGTCGCAGAACCCGTGTAATTCGATTTCCGCTGCAGTCTTGATTATAGTTTTACGTGGAAACTTCACGTTATTTAGCAAAGGTAGCTGTGAATAATATTTGCTCCATTCTGTGTGTACGTCAGCCGGAAGAGATTCGTCCCAGTCAAGTTTTAAAGTCCAAAGTCGTTGGAGCAACATCTTAGCGCGAACGATCACTGGTGCCAGTAATCCAAGAGGGTCGTAGATCTTGGCAATTTCGGAGCTGATTGTTCTCTTCGTAATTCGAGAGGCAGTAGGATTGATTTTGACGGAATATAGGATCGAATCGTCAAAGGAATTCCAAACAACACCCAGAGTTTTGAAAGTTTGCGATTCGCCTAGTAGCAGCTTATCGTTTATGTCCTGCTCGGAAAGTCCTTGTAGCAGTTCCCGGTCGTTCGCTGCCCATTTTCGGATGTTTAAGCCGGCTAGTTTAAGCAATTCTATAAGCTCCGTTCTCAGTAGTTGTGCCTCGTTCTTTGTATCAGCTCCTGTGAGAACATCGTCGACGTAGAAGTCTCGCTGTAAGACCATCGCTGCTCGTGGGTATCGATGTTCCTCGTCGTCTGCCAGTTGTTTGAGGCACCGAATGGCTAGATAGGGGGCCGCTGACAGCCCGAATGTCACTGTGTTAAGTTGATAGGTGTCAACTTCTCCGTCAGAGTTGCGCCACAAGATTTGTTGGAATTTCCGATCCTCTGGACGCACAAGAAATTGTCGATACATCTTTTCGACATCGCCTGTAATGACATACTGATAAAAACGAAATCTTAAAAGGATAAGAAATATGTCGTCTTGTAGTTTCGGTCCCGTATGAAGTACGTCGTTTAATGAAACTCCGGTGGTGGTTGGTGCAGATCCGTCAAACACAACTCGGAGTTTTGTAGTCCGGCTGGATTCTTTGATCACGCCGTGATGTGGCAGAAAATATCCGTCGTCCGTGCAGTGGTCCGTGGTGATCTTCGTCATATGTCCTAATTCCAAGTATTCTTGTATTACGGCGTGATAGTCGGCTTCAAATTGTTTGTCTCGTTGGAATCGACGGCAGAGGGAAGTGAGTCGCTTCATTGCCATGGCTTTCGAAGATCCAAGCGGAGGAGTTGTTTCGTTGAATGGGAGAGCGACAACGTATCGCCCTTCGTTGTTGCGTTGAACGTGATTTCGAAAGTGCTCCTCGCACTGTCGTTCCGATTCCGAAATTCGTGCGGTGGGCGGTCCCTCGTCGATTTCCCAAAAACGGGCGAGGTCCGCCTGTAAAGCCGTCGTGGAGGTGTGAAATGCGTATGCTAATGATTGTGAGGTTGGGCTCCCCCCGATGACCCATCCGAATCTCGTCTTTTGCAGACGCAAGTCGGGCCCGTTTGCTTGACTGATATCAAGTTGGCCGACACAGAGTGATGCTAGTGTTGGTCCGGCGCTCAACAATATTTCGATCGGAGCAGGTCTATGGAATCTTGGATCGGCTAATTGGAGATTCCTAGGTATCTGTATCGTTGAGCGATCTACGGGTTGGTTTGGGACCCAAGACGCGATAGTCGGTATGATCAGAAACGTCAAGTTGCGTTCGTATGTGCCGTCAATAGAGGTGATCGTGGCCGTGATGTAGCGTTTCGAGGTCGTCGATAACGTATTGAGTGCTCCGATTGGGACCGAACATTTCTGTTGATTGAGTTTTAATGAGTTAGCGAGCCTTTCGGTGATAAAGTTCATGCTAGAGCCGGTATCTAGCAGAGCTCTACAACGAACTGGTTGAATTTCATTATTCAAGATGTTGACCTGCGCTGTGACTAACAAGTCGTGTTGCAATGGTTCAAAAGGGAGCGGGGTCGATGAGTCCGTTTTCTGTGGTTCGGTCCCTAACAGGCTCGTCTGATGACGTCATTGTTTTCCGTGTCGTTTGGGACTGGACGATATGGTCGATCCCGATGCCGCCGATCGCGGTAACCGAGATTCGCGTGTCGGGGATGTTCGCGGAGACGTTCGGGGAGACTCTCGGCGAGAATCTCGACGAGACGCTCGGGGAGACGTTCGGGGAGACGCTCGGGGAGACTCTCGGGGAGACTCTCGGCGAGAATACCGGCGAGACGCTCGGGGAGACGAAGATGAGCGTCTCGAACGATGTGACGAACGCGGGGACGGTGAACTGGGCGAAGATCGACCGCTGGATGATCGGCCGCTTGACGATCGACCGCTTGACGATCGACCGCTCGGTGTTCGGCCGACACGTGTTCGTGTTTTGCTATTTGCTGGCCTTGATGCAGATACGTGTGATGTCGCTGTCTACAGATGCGACATGATCCCGCGGAGCATTGAGTGAGAGCGTGTCCCTTGCCTAAACAATTGGTACAGAGCGACGCCCTTTTGGCGATTTCCAGGCGTTCTTTGGGCGTCTTCGTTTTGAAGACATGGCAATTCCATAATTCGTGTTGTCCGTGGCAGTTCGGACACAACAACGTATTATGTGTAATTACGAATGTATAGCTTCGCGGCGCGTCCTGTCGCCGACGGTCGTGTTGATTGGACGCCCCTTTTTTGACGGTTATTGATGAACACGCTCTGTCGCTATTCGTCCGTGTTTTCAGAAAATCTACTAAATGCGTATATGGCGGCAATTTCTTGTCCGGTAGGGTATGTTGCCATTCGCGAACAACGGCTGAGGGTAACTTCGACGAGACAAGCTTTATGAGAATGGCGTTTGACGTGACTGGGTCCCCGAGTCTTTCTAACGCTTGGAGATGTACTTTGACTGTCTCGATAAGATCATCTATAGCTTCGGGTGTTTCTTTAGTTATTTTGGGATAGTCGAAAAGCAAATCCCAGTGACGCATGCAGATCTGACGGTGGCAGTCGAATTTTTCCCTAAGAGCGTCCATGGCGATTGCGTAATTTGCGTCGGTGATGGGTAATGACTGTATGCTTCGCGCGGCCCAGCCAGTCAGGGCTGTTCGGAGATGATGAAATTTCTGAACCGGTGCTAAATTTTCATTTCTATCTATCGCTGATGAGAAGGCATCGTGAAACGACTGCCAATCTTCGAGGGCGCCATCAAATGTAGGTATGCGAACCTCCGGTAGTTTGAGCGACGCGGACTCGCGGCCGACGGCTGATTCGCCGCTTGTCGACTGTGACGGCGTACTTCGTCGTGTATTGATTAATTGTTTGGCTACTCGGCATTGCAGCCTTTCGTATTCTTCCGCTAGCTCACTGAAGCGCGCGATCTCTCCCTCGTCTAAAGTTACGATCTGGTGTTGTAATGCACGGATCTCCTTCTCGAAGGTTTCTAGACGTTCTTTAATTTGAAGCAAGTCGATCTCGTCCGGACAGCCTGATTGTTCGATGACTTCCAGTTTTTTTGCGAGGCGTGTAAACTGGGCGCTACAGTAGCCCCGGCGACGACGCAAGTTGGCGAGCTCGTCTCCGGTTGCCATTATTTTTTATGTAATTGATAGTGAAATCGTTTGGACTTACTTCTGTTGGCGATTGTCCATCTTGCGGTAGGAGGATGTGTGGTTGCGTTTCAACCACCGAATTATACCTCTTCAAATGTGCCGACCCTTAACGTTACTGACCTCGCTGGGGTGGTAACGCTTCCGCTGCTGGTTGTGTTGGATTCACGTGGCACAGTATTGTAGTGGGTGTCACTGGCGTGCACTCTTCACTTGACACTGAATCCGGCTCGAAGGACCATGAAAATTCGAGCTATCGCGCGGAGACGCGGTCGTTAGAATACGCGTCAACGAGAGTCGTAAATTCCCGTTACGATTAGAATAATCGACACCACGAATAGTTCGATCCCCGTATTTCGGTTAGGATAATCGGGGTGGTTGATGCGGTATAACACTGAGAGTCACAGAATTATAATAATGTATATTTCCAACAATTAGTCTACACGATTGAAAAGATATCAACAATTAACAACTTTATCGCACGCAGATAATATAGATGTATACAATATAGAGCAAGGCTCTTACAGTTGAGCTTAGTCTCTTGGTGGACGTAGCACGATATGATACTTAATAGAATAAGCGAATGTTTGGCAATGTCGCGGATCGACTTGAATTTTTACTCAATGTGTAACGTTCGACGCGTCACAAGGAACTCATCGACTTTAGATGATTTCTTTGTCTCATCTTTAAGACGACCCCCACTATACTTAGGTCACGCCACCGTTCGCGCCTATGATCACGTATGTCTGTTCTTGCGTGGAAAACGTAACGGACCAAATTCGACGTTTCGAGAACTCGCTGCTTGGCGACAGCTATGCGCTCGTCGATACATTGTATATGATCCGGCGGTCAGATAAGACGATCTGACTGAGACATTGTAGGGCCGCGAGTGACGGTTAAAAAATACAGCCTGCGTTAAGCCTCGTGGCGTAACAATTTCACTTTACAAATACCATTTTAAGCACTTGTAAGATATAGAGCTATAAGGTGGATAACTGTTAGACCACTTACTAGTTTCAAATGGAACGTGAGAATTAATTTAAAGTATCAAGGGAAAGATTGAATGATCAGAATTCTATATTCATGCAATTTTGCAATCCTATATACTTAAAAACACGGATGTTCTGATTATATTGACAAAATTTGAAATCAATCTGAAAATACATATAGAAGTTGCAAGTGATTTATCGCAAACATACGCTTAATAAAAAATTAATACACTGTGCAAGTTATGATGTTAAACATTTAATTAACGCTTAAAACGATCCCATTAGGTAATGTAATTAATATTTTACTGTTTACATACTTCAGTAACTTTTTCCAAGTATATGCTTGCAGTAAATATAGTTTCTCGTACATTTCGGGATTGGTTTCTTACGTTTCAAACTTGCTCGATATAATCACCACAGTCGTGTCTTCTTACAGTATTAATGAAATTTCAAAATGTTTCCTATAACGCACATAACATATTCATAAAAAAATTCGTACAAGGTTTAGTAAGATTTTTGTATCCATAGTTTATCAGAATTCATGTCCCTCGATTTTACTAGAAAAGCGAGAATTATTGAAAGTTTTGAATGTTTCTAACTCCATAAATAAGAACTATACTTATTGGTTACCAGTAATAAATTTTTGTTTCGTAATTCTGTCATCGTATTCGAGCATCGTTGACCAGCCGTATTACAGATCGTTGCATACGATTCGAGATAGCGGAAGCCATCGAATGGTTTCACAACGCCGCGCCGGAAGTAGCGAGAAGAGACGCGTTGTTTCAAAAAGTGCGGCAGTTATTGTTGTGCTTGCACGATTATCCCATTTAATTGTGACTCATCGTTTCCGTTGCTACGTTTAAGTAAGAACCCGGGGTTCCGTTGGCAGTTTTATTCAGTTTCGATTTAACGCCTGCCTGAGTTCGGTCGCGGGAAAGGAATTCGTTGACATTGTTCTCGCGGGACAAAGAGTCACGGACTTCCTTAACGTTACTTTCCCTGACTTCTTCGTTGCTCTTTGTTTCACATTATTGTCGCGTCTTCTCCCGTTACTTATCTCCTCCTGTCGATCGTCTCTGGTATTATTCTTCCTGTTTATGGAAGAAATGTTTCCGCCTTCGCCCGAAATACGGGAAACTTGCTTCTTTCGGGATGGGGTGACGAATATTTAAGACAGTGAAGAAGTGAAATATCGAATATTTAAAATACGAAGTAGCTAAATGTTGGATAATCAGCGATATTCAAATTGGGTATTCGAGAAGCATCTACAGCGTCAAATATTTAAATTACAGAATATTCAAGAGACTAAAGAATCAACTAATATTTAAAATAATGAAAATTCGAAATGTTAGGTATTTGAAGTTCCTAAAATCTGACATATCGAATGCTCAAAGTACCAAGTACTTCAAATATTTGGCATTCAAAGGTCCAATTATTCGCTGTATCAAATATTTAAAGTAACGGGCGCTCAAAATGTCGAGTGCTTAATGTTTTGAATTTTTGCCAAAGTATTAAGTACCTATTGCTCTAATACTTAAAATATTAAATGCTAATATTAAATGCTATTCCATCATTTCACACGTCGAATCGTTTTAAGCTCTAATACCTACAAATTTAATAAAACGAAGATCCATCGAATTACTTTCATTTTATCCTATATCGTTTTGCTGACAATCGACTGATTTCCTTGAATAATTGGAACCACCTTGAAGTTCAAGAATACGCATTTCACATGCAATAATGCGGCGTGAATTTTTCTTCGAGTTTGGAGAATTCACGTAACCTTAAACCAAGTCGCGAAGAAAAGGTATACAAAAAAAGTTTGTTGCGGTAAAAATGAGTTCGTGGGTCTGAAAGCATACCGGCTTCAGAGAGAGGTAACGAGTTATGAATAGAACTATACGACGTAATCACCGTCGCAAGAACGAGAAACGGAAAAGGAACGACGAACTTGTAACATCGGTACGCGTGTAACCGCGTTGTATCAAGGGAAATGAGTGCGTAATTACTAGAATAACTAACACACGGGAACAGTTTCATCGACCAACCGCTGCTGATGAACGCTGGTTCCTGCCTACTGGTGATTTCCTGTATATCTTCCTGAAAATTTATTTCTATGGTCTTTCCCATGTTGTTTTGTCTTTTAACAAACTTTTCTTCCATAAAGAAATGCACTAACATTCATTTAAAATAATTGACTGCCGTTAAAATACGACGTTCACACTTTTCTCATTGGACGCGAATGGCGTAGACCAATTTTATTTTCCTAATCATTTCACACGTTTGTTCTTCGACGCGGAAAACGCGATTGAATTTGCAGTGCTTGAAGATATATTTTCCATCCCATTGATTACAAATTTTCGATGCAACATATTTAAAGTTCTCTAACCAGCTAATAATATAGAAATATCTGAAACTATTTTAATTAGTTACCAACAGAATATAAAGTTGAAATTCTTCTCATTCGATGCAAACGATTCACTTCAATTTCGTTTTTCCGTAACACTCTTCCGTAACATTCTTCAAACTATCTGCACAGCAAATCTCTGGGATCTTCTACAAAATCTTCTAACATACGAAGAGAGAATACGAAAATATGTCAAAGATTTTCAGTTAGTTGTGAACAGAATATGACTTTTCCCATCGGATTTGGGCGGTCTAGTTCGATTCGTTTTCGTTTTCCTGGCCATTTCATACACTTTCGTTCTTCGACGCAGGAAACGCTGTCCAATTCATTTTACAGCACTTGCATAGAGTATCAGGCATATCGAGCTAGAGCTGACCATTGAGTGCGATGTTGTGTCGGACATCTTTACGTAATCCACTCAGACTGATAGGTTTTGCTTGTATTGTAGCGCGTTCCGCGAGAAAGCGAGACGCTCCAGTTTTCGCCCGCCGAGTTTTCTCGCGAATCCAGATGCAAAATATTTAAATTACTTGCAGTTCAAATAGTTTTTGTGTATTTTCAATTCCACGGAAAGCTTCATGTTTCGATACATTAAACATTTCGCGTTCCGTTATTCACTAAACTTGCTTTATTGTTTGGTAAAAATTTCTGTATGTAGATCTGAACTCTCGGCCATTGAAATATGAAATTGTTATTTCGGTATCAAACTTTTACAATATCAAAATGATACTGGCTTCGGGTATTTTCTTTTTGCTGTTACTAAAAATGTGTCAAGATTTTTGTTAAAATTAATATTGAATTTTACTGTGATATGCATATATTTTTTTATTTTCTCCAGATCCCTTGGTTTATAATCTTCTATGTGTAATACAATGAGTGCTGATTTTGAGATCGTAGTTCTACGATTAAAACGTTAAAAGTCTTTAAAAGTTTGTTCAAATGGGGAAGAACTTGAAAATATTCACGAAGACGTACAAAATTTTACAATTCATTTACTACAGGACTTCTGATAGAACGTTACGACTCGAAACAATGAACAATACATTTCTGTCGAGAAAAAAAAAATTTTTTTTATTTCACAAAGCAATTGAACTCGTTCGAATTGTATGGGCGCCTTAACACCTCGTGATCGAAAAATTTCACTGTTATCCATTCACTATACGGTATGTATAAAGGAAAGTTCAACGATTCGCCGAAACCACGCGTCAAAAGAATATTCTCGGATCTCGGTCAGTGAGCCGCGCCAGTTTTGAACTTTCTGATCGATCGTACGACCTCGAGTCGATTATTTAATCCAGCGTTTTCAGAGGCGTATAGTTCCGCCGATACGATGAACAATTCCGTTTGATCCTGGAGTAAACCGAAGCCTACTTTTCCTCGAAACCATACTCGAAACAAACGGTATTTCGATGGAATCATGTGGAAGTGCTAAATTATAAAGCATTGTGAATGTTACCTCTCAGTCAATACGGAGAAACGTGTTCCGCTTGATTCTCAAGCGTTCGATAACCGGTCACGGCTGAAAACATCGATATCGATGTCGACGTGTGACCTACCTGCAGGTAAAATGTCCTTCCTACGTTCTTCGCCCTTTCAGCCTTCCACATACTTCTCGCTTCGACTCGCCTCCCACATTCTGTCTCTCTCCCTATTTGGTAATCCGACATGAAAAATTACCTTTCTCACCGCAGATATACGCGGTCTTCAGGTTTAAAAAGCGAAAATCTCAGGGGCTGATATTTCATTTCGCATTCTCCGTAAGAATGTCAAAAGAATCGTCATTTAATTTGGGTAAATACACAGATTCATGGGAATGTTCGAACACTTGTGCAACTTTTTGAGTTACGTTTGTAAAAGTATATATAAAGTATGTATAAGTGTACATAAAAATTCATACTTTCATTTGTAAATATCGCTGTTAAGATGTGGATTATTATAAAACCTGCGAAATGAATACGTAATGATAGCAACAATAATAATAGATATAACTAATTAGAAAGGCAGTTACGTAATAAATTTTTTTCTGAAATATGGAAAATCTTATAAGTAAACCAAGTATAAACCAATACAAAATAATACAGGAAATCCAAACAAGGAAATCATGAAAAACCGTAGCGTAGAGACCGAAATTAAATTCCACGAAAAATAAAGTATATCTTCGTTCTTTCGAACTTAACATTCCCTGGCTACCAAATTCAGCGCAATCGCCGTTTCCCTATAATTGAACTCTGCACCGTAACTTTTCGACCCAGTTGCGGAAGGCTCAGAACATCACACGACGCTGAATGCGCGAATCGAAGAATCAGAACCGGAAAAATGAGCAAGCATTCGTCGAACTTCTATATCCGAAGTAAATTTCCGCAACGATTCTAAAAATCTTTTCAATTTTACGAGAATATTCATAATAATATATGTCGATATTCATTCTTGATTCCTTCCTCGTTAATAAATTCTACAGTAGTAATTTAATGGAAATCTTAAAAGAGAAAATCGGAAATTTCTGCGATCAAGACAAATACAGGGCAGATCAAAGTCACTTTTTAATTTCCTTTCGCTGTAAATTTAAGAACAATTAAAAATATGAAATTTAGCTACGAAATCCTCTAATAATCCAAACAGTTTCCTCATGATATAATAATATCTATTAATATCATAATATAACAATACGTGTTCTTTTCAAAAAATGTTTCACTATTTAATATTTCTTTGCTTAATACTTCAGGATTTGAATTACATACTTATATATTCAAATATCTCATCATTAATTTAAGTAAATACAAGAAATTCGTATTTCTTTAGAGTCCATTGACAAGCAAACGTTTCTCTCTTTCTCGCAGCAATATCCGTTGATAATTGAGTAGGCTTATCTTTGCATTTTTAATAGCAAAACTGTTATCTTATTAGTATATCGCTATCACTGATTTCTTAGATGTCAGCAAGATGTAGCCAACGCCGACGTATTGACATTGAGGAATGAATTACAATTTTACGTGCTGAAACTGCGAGAAATAATTAAATTTACCAAAGGCACGTGGGACATTTCGGTATTCAGGTAATCTCCTTCATCAACCGAATGAAATTGCCGGCGCTTCATTTGTCCGTTCCTTGTTTTATACGCGTTTAATATCGGCTACCTCACGGACTTCAATGTCATGTTTCGTTAATGCATTCAATTGCACGCCATCGACGAATTGCTAAAACGATACGTTCGCCAATATCTTTTCTGACCCGGATATTTAACGAGTGTGCTCGATCCGGTCGAACTTATAGTCGCGCTTAACATCGATTTACGAAACGATATAGGAAATTTCCGCGCGAAAACGAAGGCGAGAAGCAAACGATAGCCTTTGAAAACCTTTACTGTCAATTTCCGCAAATGTTATCGAATATTTGTACTCTTTTACACTGATCTGCGATAAAAGCAACACGAGTTGATCACGATGTATATATATCTTTCTAAATAAAATTTAAATTATTTTGGAAATCTCTCATTATATTAAATCGCCAATTTCTTAATACTGTGAATCCACTTACGTATATGTATATATATATATATATATATTGGTTTGTGAAATGCGTGATATTGATTTGTCGTTTGTCGAGCATCGTAGATAATGGAATATAAGTGGATTCGTGCCATTGAGAAATTGGCGATTTAATATACTGCGAGATTTCCAAAACAATTTAAATTTTATTTAGAAAAATGATATGTGAACATTTACTGTTTTTACTCTTTTATATGTATTAATAGCTTCAGGTAAAGTATGAGATGTAACGTAAACATGCGATACAGATAAAATATAAATCCTTTATGCTACTAAATTACTATCTAAATTGTGTGATACATTATGTAACACTGAGTTATATCTTGTTTATGATTTAATTTTTCTCTTTTATCGTGTCCTCTAAAACATTTTTCGATCCAGTCGTGTTTCTTATCAGTACAGAATTTATTAAAGACACAGGTATGCAAGAAGCATCATTAATGTACGCATGTGATTTCTCCTTTCAAGTTGATGCTAATGCTTTTGTTAAAACATAAAAGATCTTTTTGTTTGATAAATCAGAGCGAGATTGAATCATGAAAATACGAAATTTATAGTAGGAAATTATCTAAAGTTCCATTTGTTGTTTTTAAGATTGAATATCACTGTAGAAAAACATGGTTAGTCTATTTTTGCGGATTTTCTGATCTCTGTCTCTGTTTCTGATTTTCTTAATATTTTATCTTAATATATAGTAATTGTAAAATGGAACAACTTTAATTAACACTTTTAAAATACCGAAGAGTTTGATCGAAAATATTTAATTCTAAAATCATCAAAATGGAAAGATTATTCCTAGGTTTTACAATATGAGAATGTTTGGAAATGTGTATAATTTTGTAATAATTCCGTTGAAAAATAACGAAGGATGTAATATAACATATTTTTGGCTGCAGTCTCTAATTACTGAAAACCTACTTTTGGTAAAATTATCGTTGACTTTTATTGAGATGGAGACCCAGTTATATATGACTACGTACTTTCATCGTATCACTTTAATTATAATCACCTATATGTAGTATATTTAGACATGTGTATATATTTACAAATTATCCCTGTTCGAACATGCATATCAATAAATATATAATTTTCAAACGAAATCCGATTGAATATTGTCGAAATTTAGTTTAAAGGTAACGGTCAATAGAGAAAACCGAATTTCCTTTTAATCGAACTTTCGATAAAGAGAAATATTTATTCACATTTCGAGATAGTGCAGTATGTAGAAAATTTTCAAGGCAACCGAATTTAAACGCATTAGTAGAGGAAGATGAAAAACTCGTTGAAAAGTAAACCAGTTTCAGAAGTTTCTTGGATGCTTGCTGACATTAACAGTCGCCGTTACATTGCTTTCAAAAAAGGTGAACTTCATATTTCAAAAGGTGGTCATGAAAAAATTACTAAGAACGCTCGTATAAATCCTTGAGGATTTATGAAATTTCTCTTCCATCACGAGTTCGTAAAAATTCGCAATATGTATTCGTATCGAAGAAAAATTTCCTCCTTTAATAAAAGTCGCCTCTGCATCCGCCAAAGCTTCATTTTCGTTTGGCTTGGGTTAGAAACGAATGAAAATCTCGAAAGACTTGTCGTAGTTCTTATATTTCCATCATTTAACTATGATGACGTAAGCGTAGAACGTAGGAAGCACTTTCGTTAAGCGTTTGATCGATCACTGAATAAAAAGAATTGGCAAAAAATTGGGAAACTCGTGTTATTTTTTCTTTGTTATTAATTTCTCTGTTATTAGTCTCCCTTCCGTGTTATTAATTCTTTCAAACTCTGTATTTCTATCAATATGTAATTTATTTTTAGTAGAAACGGAGCAACGCATTAAAATATGAAGGATTCGTGAATAAATTATTAGGTTTGAAAGACAGGAAATCCATACGTCCGTAACGAATTAATTCATCTTCGCCAGTAATTCAGATACATTTTATCTCTCATGCATTTTTAACCAGTGAGCCTCTATCGTATTTAATATATTTATGCGAATAATGTAAGAAGACGCGCATTTCTATATTTTCTGTTTTGATCTGATGTTCTTTGATTAATAAAATATTTTTGAAGCTTTAAACACTATAACGTTTATAACGTTTCCAAAGCTGTATGAGTATCTCGAAATATGATAATCTGGGAAACATAAATATGAAGAATACGTAGAATGTGGAAATTTATGTTTTAATGAGCTTTCCTGTAATGGGTTGGATCAAGTTGATGCGCATGAACGAATATTAATTTATATTGGAAGAACATTACGTATCTAAAAATATTTGTATAAAATATATGGAAATAATGATAAAAGCAATTGATAATTGATATTGTATGAATATTTGTTAAGCAAAGAAAATATTTTACTTCGATGAAATGCATATTTATGTATACATAAATTTATATATCTGTCGTCTCTCTCAAACTTTCAAATTACATATTCTGTTTTCGGTTTTCAACTAAATCAATACTCCAGCTTGTATTCACTAGCTCAGCACACTCACATAAATGAACATTAATTAGTTTCAACAAAATATGCAAAATAAAATACATACACGCGTGCAAATAAATCAGTAAATAATATCGTTATCATAGTTGAACTAGTTAATTAAAATTGAAAGTGTTTTTCGTTTTTTATTATTCTTTATAAGTACATCCCTGTTCATAATTTATTCCTTTCCATAAGTTATGCATATAATTCCAACTTTGGACAGATTTTTCAGAATTTTCTATCTTACAATTTGATTCTTCGCAACACAACAATTTCTAATTCATTATTTTCCAGTAATTCTTGTAAGTAGTTCAGACATATTTTTACTACATCTTTTGGATTATTTTTTCACCAATACAAAATGATTAATCGTTTCTCTCATAATTTGGACCAATTATTATAAGACCAGTATGAACGAGTATTCCAACATTTACTAATGGGACGTACAGGATATACGTAGGAAAAGAAATTTAATACTTATTCTTTTTAAAAAACAATGGTAACTCTAAAATTTGTAAATTCTAAACGAATTACTTTTCTATTATCTTGATGAATTTCCTATTTTCACATGTCAAAGAAATTAAAAATATTTCATTTTATATAATTAAAGAAAACAAAAATTAAATTAAACAAAACCACGCTTTTATTTTATTATTCCATTAATTATTTTCCGCAAACTTAACTTAATCATTGTACCATGTTTAGAGCAACACCACAATTATTTTGAAATTATTTTATTCTGTGACTAACGATGCAACTAAAAATTCCGTAATTCGACGTAAAACGCATGGAAAAAAGTGCACGAAGGGAAAAAATTTCCTACACGCGTGCACTTTGCTCGCATAATGAGCGTATAATATTTGCATACTTCCGGGCGAATATACCTTTATTCTTGCTGTTATTTATCGCATGCTTCTCTCTCTCTCTCTCTCTCTCTCTCTTACCGTCTCGTCGCGTTTTCGAAAGAATACAGCACTGAATATTTCATGTCTCGTTTTCTTAGCTGTTACGGAACAAACATGAGTTATTAATAATTTAAAACTCGATCAAACAAGGAATACGCGAACGTGTGCTTGATGGAAAAGATAAAAATTGTATAAATAGCAGCCAAGGCGGGTTTAATGGAGCGTAGATTCTGTGTTTGTTGCTTTATACAATTTGCTGAACCGAGCTCTTGGATCATTGGAGACGCGTGGAATTTGTTTCGTACGGAATCTCGTGAATGGAAAATTAATCTCGGTGGTTGAAAAGCGAAGGGTGATTTATCGAAGCGAATGAGAAAGTTCACGTAATAAAAGTCCTTCTGAATAAAACCAACGGAGTATAAATATAAATTCAGCATGTCTGAAGTGAATTCATTCGATGTAATCTTCTTAATTTCATCGAGGTTTACAGCAACATCGGGTGTATGTAAATTTCCTCTCAGTCGATCGTTTTTATTGCCACGTTATTTCTGAACCTCCAAGTTTATTTTTTCAATTCTGTAACCAGAACAATATCGAAAATCTATTGAAACGAATCGACGAGTTTCGGGGTTAGGATTTCAATTCGGAAGCGAAATGTTAATCTCATCGAGTTATATTCCATTAGCTTCACCGTATGCAAGCTAAATATACAACAGATTCGTTATTTTATTAATCAAAATTATTTAATTATTATCTTCAAAGCAATCTAACGTACTACAAATTACGAAAGTATTACACTTCCTTTATAGTTTTTAACTTTTCTACAGAAATAGATCCCGCCATAAAGACTGAAGATTTTTCTGGTTTCATTTAATTTATTTAATTTATTGTCTGTAATAAAATATAACGTAATATAAATAACCAATACATTTTCTTCGTACTTTTAACCCTTTCTATATACATAAAATAATATAAGAAAAGGTAAATTGTTACGGTTGGTTATTTTTATATGCCATGTTAAATTATTTATTCTTTTATTCCATTATAATGGTCTACCTAATTATGTACCTTATGTACATCATATACGAATAATAAAGCCTTGTTAATAATGACCTACTGTCTGTTTGAAATCCAGGTAATATTCGTAAGAATATTTCGAAAGAAACGGCACCCTTATTTCTCTACATCCCTTCATTGTACACACCACCCTGTACATACTTACAGAATATTTGCTTTCCTTGAACTTCTTATAAGCCAGCAGCACATTCTGTTTCCAGTATCCTCTCGCTCATCGTTCTTTTTTCCTCTCCCTGTTCGAAATGTGCGTGAACTCCCATTTTTCTCGCTTTATCACATTCTATTTTCTTTTCCGCGAACCGGTCGCGTATCAACGACACGATAACGACCCCATGAAAGATTCCACACGGCCGATCGGGAATTGCGACGAATTAAAAGCGGCCGGTTTTTTTTTGTTAACGAGCCATCGTTGAACGTGTGTCTTCTTTGTTGCTGGGAACAATAGGGTGGCGTATGATCCGGTTTAAAGAGAATGGCCGATGCATCGCTGGATGACAGCTGTAATTGTGAACGGAAAATGTCATTAAGGGGTGGCAAGGTGAATTTTTTATCTGGGGAAAATTTGTCACGCGCTTGCCTTCGATTGTGTTTGTTGGAGCAATTTGTTGAAACTCAGCAGCTCTAACTGGCTTTCGACAGATTTAAAATGACCGATGATTTAAAAGCTGAAAATTTTGTCTCCAATTATGGTTAGTAATTTCTGAAAATTTATTTCCTCGAATTGTTCATTGAGAATTATTCAGAGCACTATTTGGTTTTGAATATTTGTCCCCTTACGAAATATTTCATTCTTGTCGGTTAGTTCAAACACGCTGTAAACGTAATTATGTATATTTGCTTAAAAATCTTGAGTTTGTTCGTTGAAATGTTACGTATTAACAATACAAATCTATATATTAAAATATTGTATATTCCTCTTAGAATCCTTAGTTTCGCAACCTTCTATACGAAAAATCATGCAATACATTGGTTGACTTACAAAACTGCGTTACAATTGTGATGGTATCTTGAAATTTCAGCAGAAAACTGGTTCGGGTATAGCTGATTTACGTAAAGGCAAGGAATCTATCGCATAATGCAAAATGAAAGAACTATTGTACCTGTACGGCATATATTCGCCAAATTCGTCAAATTCGCGGAAAATCATTTCGATTCGTTATTAACGTTACCACTAGGAATCTTCTGAACGGTGATAAACGTTTCTATCGATATCGACCGCGTTAAATCGACCGAATATTCTAATCGCTGAAGCTCGTCGCCGCTACTTTTGAGTCGATCGATACAATGATAAACGACGTCGCCGAGCTCCGATAAATTGAATTTATCTTGGAATGTGAGGAAATTTATCTTGGAATCTGCTCGATACGCATGAGAATACCAACTATCCGCAACGTTCCACTTGAAACGTTTACAAAGTTGTGGAATTTAGAATTCATTTGCATATTGCTCATCGATATTACTTTCTGCTTCTAACGCTGATCGCTAAGCTATGAATGTTCATGCATTTAAGACAAGTTTGAAGCAGCACGTCATATGCAAAAATATAAATAAATGCCAGAATATAGCACTCGTTATTAATACGCACAATTGTTAATACTATGCACAATTGAAATTTTGAGATTTATTTGTGAGAAGAGAATATTGTACGGTAGTATAGATGTACGATTAGTATAGATGTATACCTATATAGTTACATAGCATAGTGGTACAGTTATAGTCATACAGTATGAAAAAGGAAATGTAAAATTTAATTTGTTATTAATTGTACTATTATTACTAATTTCCTTTTATATAAATGCATAAACATTATGACTAATTCATTCTAAACAAAAATATAAAAATTTGTTTATAAAATTTCTAAATTATGCCTCTATGATTCCTTCATCTGTTTTAAGCAGTATATTAAGTCAACCGATAGTTTCTACTAGAAGGTAGAATAGTTCAGTTATAGATGATCTCTAGAACTCCATACCGAAAACCTACAATTTTAGTTGAGTTTCTAACACTAATACAACAGAAGATAATAATAGTTCATGAACTATAGCGTCTTTGAAGCTTGGAAATTTATTACGAATCCATTTTGGAGACAACATTGTTCCAACGTGTACAGGACATAATCAATTCAACCTTCTGCTAACGAAACGAATTATGCTTCTATACTACAGTTCCATTTTATTGCAAATTACAACGTACTGATTTAGTATTCTGCGTTATCAACGTTTTAACCCAATTAAATGGATTTCTAATCATACGTGATGCATGTGCAGAAGACTAACTAACAGCTCCAGCTTCTGTGATCACCCCTTCTTTCAGAAAATATATACTATCGTTCGTATGTAAGTATTTGAATAGACATTAGAACCTTTTTGCAGATTCGTATTTTGATAAATATAATTAAGGAAATGTGCATTTTTTAGTTTTCACTTTTTATCTTTACGATACGCTAAGGTTCAGAATAAAATACGAAGTAGTTGTATTAATTGGTTTACTGAATCGCCTACAATACTTTAAATTAATTTAATTAATTTATTTAAATTTGAAATTAACTCTATAAATTTTAACATGGAAATATAATTACCGTCTTTGATAAAAAGTTTGAGCTTTAATTAGAAAGATCAAAGGATGTAACTTCTGCAATGATTAGTGTATATCACGTATGTAGATCAAGGTTTTAAATTATTGAATATTGTACAATTTTATTTTATTGATATTATTAACCATACTCAAAAGTATGATGTCTAAAGGAGTTATAACGGTAGACAGAAAAGCGCAACAAGGAATTAAAGTAATACAATACGATGATAAAATGTACCGTAAAAAGGAGTATTGAAAGTAGACTATAAAAAAGCTAAAAAGCAATTGCAGTAAAGAAAAGCGAAAAGCACGATCATACAAAAAAGAAAGAATTTAGCGATAAAAGAAATGGAACAGGAATATAAAAAATTATAGGAATAAAAGTAGTACGAAAATTTCAGTAGTAAGAAAGAGGATTAGCATAAAATTATAACAATGGACTATCGGCAATAAGGGCAACGATGTAACGATCCCAAAAATTGTATCTTGATGCGATAAAAGGAGCAGCGACGGAAGGAAAACAGGAATGAAATGCCAACAATAAAAGATACCGCAAAACAGTGGAAAAGGAATGTTTGCAACGAGGAAGAACCAGAAGGACGAAGAACGGGGAACGCTATGAAAAGAAAAGAGAATAGAACTAGAACACCAAGGAAAGTAGAGTGTCTAGTTTCAACGAGTGAATATACGATGAACGGAATCCAAGATGTCTACGAAAGTAATCGACCTTCACATTCCTAGGATTCTATTCTACCCTGGAATTCTAAGGGAAGTGCGCCAAAGATTTGAGAATGAGCTTTAGTTGGAATGAAGTCAGACACTCAAGTTGTTACAAATATATATATCCCGTAATAATTTGATAATGTATCGTTTTATGTATTAGTCGTTCAGTCTCATTATTTAGAATTTATCGGTATAGGGTTTTATTTCAGGTGGAAATGTATGCTTCTATTAATCAAGCACTTGAGTTTCAATTAGTAAAATTGATACGCATCTATAATAATGAAACATATAAAATATCTCTTTCAAAACTTCATTTATCAAATTATCAAGCAGCGAATACGTAATCCCAGCAAATATCTCCACTAAAAGTACCATAAATCAAAGAGTTTAAACTTGCTTAATTATCCTAAGAAGGAAGGAAAGAAAGAAAGAAAGGGAAAAAGGAAGATTGAGGGCTCGATAATGGACTCTACTCAACTTCTTGGCCGCCTCACAATCGCCATATTCATAAAATCGAGAGAATCGTTCAATCTTCAATTCGCTATTGTACTCTTTTCGACAATTCTAATTTTTTCTTAAATAGAATCTCATTATTCAATATAGTATAAGTTTATAAAAACACCAACAGTGAGAATACCGTTAAGATGGAAGAAAGATAATCATACAACACTGACGTCTCCAATTCATAATTAATACTGTACTAAATTATAGAAAGAAATCCATTCTTTTCTTACCTCATAAAATTTCTGTAAAATATAATATTAACTAGAGTAATTCTAATATAAAGTTTCTTTAACCTACTATCGACCGCTATATTATAAATAATATGACAAGAGTATATTTCATTCCTATTTTACCCAATTTTCACAAACGTCTAAATAACATTTGAGATGATCGAAGCATTTTCGTTTCAGGTACACGTTTGATATATTCGAAGGTTTTCGCATAGTCAGGTTGACTGGAAACTATCTCACTTCCGGTGTCAGGGCGTGTCGCGCTGGAAAATTTTCTTCTGACAGGAACAGGGCGACGCTTTCTACGCTTTTCTGTATGGAGACGGGATAGATAGGACTCCAAGCGGTAGAAAAAGCAAACAACCATCGCGAGAGTAGGTTTTGCTGACCCTAGAAGTAAATGGATTCCATTTCCCTGCGCCCATTCCGACCGGCCGGCAGTGGATCAATCAACAGCTGCATCCCCGCGACACGTGCGATTGTCGTTTCCATCCTGCCTCTCGACTAAACGAGCAAAATGAATGGAAATCACCATAGGAAGGAGGACGCGAAGTTTGAGAAATCCGTCGGGCCATGGTTGACCTCGGTGAACGCGTGTTGAGAAAGTTTCGCGTGTGACGTGCGTGACGTTACGACGCCGAAAGGTTTCCGCTGGGAAATTGGATACTGCGCAAAGACAGTATAGTTGCTAGATATTTTTCGTTCCTTATTTTTCAACAGACATGTTTCGCTAAGAGAGTTATAGCACATAAATATTTATTGGAAAGTTTGAATATGCAAAATACGACAGTACGTGGTTCTTGAGCATTTTGGATCAACGTTGTATGAACGCAGCATTTCATTCGAAGACCACAGGTGAAGGACGTGATATCGTTACCTCGATCACCAGATAATTATACGACTCTTTTAAGCAGAGATGAAACACGTTCGTAAGTTACTTAGGTATATGAGAAATACGTGTTTCCAAATCACCTAAAACATTTTATATATTTAATAGTCTTAAATAATTGAGAAGAAATAAAACCTGACTAAAAGTTCAATGCATATTAATTTTTATTCGAGTTAATTTAGCTCTTTTCCTAATGCGAATTTTAAGGCAAAGAATGCTAATTAAAAATACAGTTTCAAAATATTTGTAATCTTAGTTTTTCTCTCTTGTTTTCTACACATTTCGTTCAACCATTTGGAAATGTCGGGAGGAACACAGAGTGTTACAGCGAGATTACAACGCAACCTTTACCTTCATTATGGAAAGTTAAATGTAATGAATAACGAAGTATCGTTTACAGTTAATTTCGATGCTCGCTTCGAGTCAGTAGTGAAAAAAAAAAACGAGAAAGAGTCGTGAAAACAAATGGTCGAAGCTGGCAGAAGCGAAATCGAGTCCTTTAGATGTAGCCTTTTGTGGCGAAGCTTTGGTCAGTGACAGATGGTCAGTGTACAGTCAGGGTAAAAAGAAAAGGAAGGAAAGAAAAGAATTCGCTAGACTGGCTGTTTGTCCACCGCTATAGTCCCATTAGTACGCCATTTCTGTTGACAAATGGTGTAAATCCTTAACAGCTTTTTAGAATGTATACGATTACAACGGAAACCGCATGATTTCTCATTTTGGTGAGAATATTATTCATTTAGTTTTGATCATAGTTAACCACAATTTAGATCATTTTTTTGTAAACAATTTGTTTCGTTGACGAAATACAGTATAGCGGCTAGAAAAATGATTAACACGAAAGATTTTCTAATATTTCTACTGAGTTGCACAAAAGACTTAAAATCTTTACAAAACATCATCCGCAGATGTTCCATATTCATTTATTAAACCTATACGTATATCATTTCGTAACACAGATTCACATTACATTATGGCAGCAAATTTAGAACATAGGTGAAGTTTAATCTTACCAGGCTCTCGTTCCAGTTTTTTTCAAAGCTGCAATGAAAGCCCACATTTTTATCTACCTTTTAGTATTATTGAAGTTTTCATACAGTGGAAACACACGTATTGTTCAGCACGAAACTTCACCGGTTATTAAATTTGCGAAGGAAAGGCGAGCTTTCTCGGTCTTTAGCGATCGATTCGGATCTAGAAGAAATTCTTTTGGTCCCTGGTCCTGACCATCTTCAAAAAGGACGACCGTAAGTGCAGAAAGCAAGGTAGCGCGTTTCTGTATCACGTATCCAGCTCGACCTTTTGAACTGTCGCCATTCCTTATCTACATCCCTACAGCTTCCTGCTGTTTTTATCTCCGTCTCAGTTTTCTTCAGGCGATATTCCTGTGATAAAATTTTATCTTGCTGGATTTAAAAATGTATTTCTTAAAAATGTCTACCCCTATGACATATCATCTATCTGTATTTTACACTGGATGCAAAGAAATTATATTTACTCTTTTAAATCAGTGGAAGTCTGTTCAAAAAGATATCTATTTTTCTTAATACGTAATATCTAAAAAGGATCTGAAAGAATTAAATATCGGCATGCATGAAATGTGTTGACGGTACAATATATCTAACTTATATGAAAATGTTTATAAAAATTTGAGAATCAATTTTCGAAAAAGTTTATGCGATAATAAGCAATAATAACAATAATTCTTGTTAAAGAAGAATCTAAGAATCCATCATGGAATATTTTACTATATGAATATGAAAATTAATTACGCGAAGGTTGAAGAGATGGTCTGAGTGTTTCAATACTTTCATTAATCTAAACGAACCATGATATCAAATTTACTTATATCTCATATATACACATAAAATATAATATGAATATCTATCTACATAAATTTGTCAATTTTTATTACTTGCCTAACGACGCAATTAATAACAATCGTAATACAGACATCCTTTAGAATACATCACCCCCAATTGAATCCCATTTGAGGGGGGTTAATTTTCACCCGCCAGTGTCTTGTATTTTAATCATCTCCTTCGCTCCTAACACCATTTCAACAGCTCTCCACATCCACTGAAGACCTGGCTCGACTTCCTCCATCCCACCCGTTCCATCTATCGGCACTCTCATCCCTCAATGTTTAACGCAGTCTACCACCCTCGCCACCCTGTTTCACCCTGCATTTTACAACGCAACATCCAGCCAGACAAGCAACGGTAGCGAAGAGACAATTTGTCGCAGCTTTTCGGTAACTCGCGTCCCATCGTCCCCTAACTCACCACCCTTCCACCCTCTCTATTCGTTTATCCCACGGAGCGTGCACGATATCCATTTCGAACGAATCGCCCGTGGCAGATTCCAGGCACCAAAGCCACTGACATCCCGCGGGAGAGCTTCTGGCGAAACGCAAAACGTCAAGTGCGTTCACCCCTTCCGTCGCTCGCACCCCTGGCCACCTTATCTGTTTTTTTCCTTCCTTCTTCAACATCGTTCTATCCTGTCTGTAGTTGCATCTGCCCATCATATCTTTCAGATGCATTCAGTTATAAGTCTTATCAATTAATATATACAGCGTATAAGAGGGTTTAATAACTAAACACTGTCGATTTCATGAATATATGACAAGGGTTATTTTTGTCATTTATGTCGTACTGCTCAATTTTACTATATCTCTTACGAACACAAACTTCTACAAATTTCTGTTGTATGGTGCGTCCTCTACCTTTTTTTCTGCTTCTTCAATTTCCTTTCATCCTGGTGCACAGTTAGTGCACGTCTGTAATTGTCTTTGTCTACCATATACATATTCCAGAATGCATCCAGTAAGAATCAATTATACGTACATAGGTTGTTCAAAGCTTTATTCTATATATTCGTTTCCGATTATTAAAACGCTTTGTTGTTTAAAAAATAGAAAAATTCGACGAGATTACTCTTGTTAAAATCCCGTCAATTTTCCTGTATTTCTTACAAACACGAATTTCTACAAATATTTAGTATACGGCAGCTGCCCTCTTTTTTTCGCTTCTTCAACCTTCTTTCATCCTGACGCACTGTCTGCGAGCGTCTGTGTCTGTTACACTTTCCAGAATACATCCATTGCGAAAGGTGACGCGATGGTCCTGGGGATGAGAACGATCCCACGGGAATATCGAATGCCATCGGAGCGAATTGGAGGAGGGACAGGATAGAGGAGGGGGTTGATACTGTGACGATACTCGAATCGATATTTTTCTCCGCCTAGGGACCCTAGATCGCTTGGGTTAGCGCCGAGGGACGAAATAAATTAAACGCTCGAAACTGCGTGAACGTGGCTAGCTGTAATTTTCCGGTACGAGAGAGTTTTGGAGAATTGGAGGAGGGGAATAATGGGATGAGGTTGCTGGTTTTTCCGGAGATAACCACGATTGATAACCTTCGATGGGATCTGGATCGCGAGAGAATAATGGAAGTGGTGGAGTTGGGCGTAATTATTTGGACAGTGGCGAGGTGTAAGTTTCGTTCGAATTCATGTTGGTTCCTTTTTGGTCGTGATAAGGTCTATACCGTTATTTGTACCATTTGTTATAGTATATGTGGGAAAATGAGGTAAATCTGAAGAGTCACTGTGCTTTGTGCCAATTTAACACGTGATAGCAAATCTAAAAGAAGCAACGTGTTCTGCGCATCGTTTTATTATTTGTGTACGATACGAACAATTTCGCGTATGAATGTATCTGAATAAATTTATAAATTCCTTTTTATCCTTGATTTTGTCGTCATATTTGTTAAAAACAAAATTTGAATATACGATAGTGATGGAGTCCTTTTTTAGGTGCCGGTATAAATCATTAATGTATTAACTGATTTTGATGCAAAGAATATAAAATATTTAATTCAACAGTAGAAAAATGTTATCAAAATGATTTCATGTGTATAATTAAAGTTCCCTTGCTTAAATAAAAACATTTCGTGGATATGGAGTCATTTTGAGAATTATGAAATGTTCTCCTTCGTACAAAATTACATTTCTTCTCTTTGACCTGAAGAATACTTTGCGATATAACTAATTATATTATTGGCATGACGTATCAATATACCCTGTATTAATTCTTCTGTATTTATTTTTTAACTCTGACATGGAAATTGCTCCCATGTTCCTGTTTCATTTATGAAATTTCATATTTCGAGCATCGATTTACCCGAATAAAATAAAACCTTTGTTGGAACGTATTCATAAATCGTATAAAAATCCTTCGTTGCATTTCCGTAGAAATATCTATTTACATTTTCAGCTAGTGCTTATTGTCCTGTATCCGTATAACTTTCAGACTATTTCTAAATATTCTAATATACACAAAAATAATATTTTTTGATGAAAAACATTTTATTTAAAAAAATCTTCGTTTCTGCAAATATTTACGCAGAAATATTAAAACGTGATATTACACTTTATCTTCCTAAATTATGTGAAATAATACGAATAAATTAAAACAATTTAGAACATATAACTTATAGAAGTACGAAATCATCAGAAATTATGAAATCTCTGAGTTTAATAATAACAAAAAATATTATAAGTCCTCTTCTTTTTAACATATGTAACGAATTGTACTTTTTGAATTCATAAGTTCAATTAATACAAAATTTTGTGCACAAAACAACTACTACAGGTGACAACTTTATTACAATATTTCAAATTTAAGGAATGTACGTACATTTTTACGAATGATTTCAGAACTAAAATGTAGAAATAAAAAACTATTTCCAGTAAATTGTCACAAGTGTTTGCACCTATTTATATGCTTGCCAGTGTACATATATCCGCCATAAAAATGCTCTCAAATTGATTCATCGAAACGACGAACATTACTATTTAAAATATACACATAAGATTTATTAGTAGTCCTGGCTGACATTTTATCGACCACACTACACCATTTCTGACAAACATACTTATACCTCATGAATCATACTTCAGCAGATATATATATACGGGATTAGTAACTTCAAATTAAAATGTTTCATAAACCACTAGATACTGTATTAATCGTCTGCATCCAGAACTGAATATCATTGGTTTCTCTTTCCTAAAATCTATTATTGAGTAGCTTATCAAAAACTCTACGTTGATGAGTTTTTACTTATTTGTGAACTTTTATACATTTATGAGAAATATGCCTTAATTTTCGATTCGTCATCGATATATCGAAAAACGATAGAATTTATCCGGAAATCAAACGATTCGTGAAAAACGTTCCTTGACAGAGATATGTCTAAAATCCACAATTTCTAAGAAAAGAAAAGAGAAAACACCGTTCGAACTACCCAAGACGGTATAAGAAGTATCGCTTCCTACGAAAATCGTAGAAATTCAAAATAACGGTGGATAGCGATCGAATCCACTGGCGATATTCATCCGATGCGTTGCTTTTACTTTCACAGCGGTGGAAAGGAGAACGTATAAATACGTTTCCAGTAAGATACGCCGTATCTTTTGGTCGAGCCGGAAAGTTTCCGAATTTCATAGAAATTCGACTACCACCACTTTATCTATCGGGTGTCAATAAATAATCGCCGGTCGTAGAATGCCTGTGGCCCGCGGCGATAATAATTTTCATACCCATTCAGAGGCCAGGCTTCCATGAGACAGAGGAATATCGGAAGAAATCGAGCTGAAAGATAGAGCGACCACGTAATATCTTTCGCGTCCAGCCCCCCCCCCACCCTGTGGATTCGCCTGTTCAACCTCTGGTGACCTTTTTTCAGCCACGACCTCTTTTTGCATTAAAGCGACACACATTTTAGATCATGCCTACGTTGACACTTTCGTGATTAACAACTATGATTAGGATATAGATAGTTAAAATGATTTCCGTTATCTTTTTGCATTTGAATTTGTGAATTTGGGAACAATTTTAGACGGACGAATGAATTTGGAAACTGAAGATATTAAATTTTCTCGAGAGCTTTAGAATTTTTCAAAATGTGAAATATCGTGCGTAATTTATACTTTTTAAGGCACAGTTTCAAAAATACCATATATCTCTGTCGAATTGGAATCACCCCTGAATGAATCAAAGAATTATGAAGGTCGACAATAATTAGCAATTCGTCGTTTTTCTACGCTATTTGCGAAAATTTTTACGAACCGGTACAGAGCTAATCGATCGATCGTTTCTATAATCTCGATAAATTATCCTTACATCAAATCAGCGTGTGTTCTAATACTTATAAACGAAAATGTATATCATTATAAACAAGAAGGAATAAATGTTTAATTCGAAGGTATACAGGGAAGGGCCTGGGCAGATATACAGGAAAGGTATACAGAGAAATAAGCGATATGAGCTTGCAAATAGGATATCTGGAAGAAATGCAAAAATGTTAGATTTCACCGGTATCTCGATATTGACGGAGAATAGATTTCAGTTGTAGCAGCGGCGAGTAAGGAACGGGCCCGATCGGTCTCCGCGCGATATCGATAATCTCGCGAGCGTACCACAGCCTTTGCAAATTCCACCATTCGATTCGATTCGATTCAATTCGATTTGCAGCCTTCACCTTCCATATGCCGTAGCTCGAGGCTGTTGGCCATGTCACGGTTTCTAGTTAGAAACGGTAGAATACTAGGTGAAACGCGTGTTCCCCTTCTCCAATACAGCCACAAATTATGGGAATAATTGATTTTTAGACACGACACTCAATGCTCACAGTTCGCGAACGGTCTGTCCGAATATTTACTAGAAAACGAAAGTTTTCATCGACGAACAAGCAATGTACGCGTGCAGAACGGTTCTAGTTTCTATGAATACGAAATTGTCATAGTTGCTGGACTCAACCAGTTTCCCAAAAGTTTCCGCGATCCCCGAGCGATGAGATCTGTTTCGAAATTACGTGTTTCGTGTTTGTTCGCGATAAAAATTGCAAGGACTTTAATTATCCACGAGCACGTTCCGTTCGGTCCTCTTTCTACAGCGTAAAATTGTACCAGGTTTTATTGAATATTTCTTTTGAGCATTAGAGAGCTTCCGGCGTATGTTACCAGCGGAACGATTCGATACGATCAAATAATGTTTGATAATCTTTCTTGGTATTAGGTTGTACGATCTTCTATATCAAGATATCCTACTAGTACCTACCATTTTTTGAATTTGGAAAATTTTTATTTGGAACGAGGATAAAAAAGAACCCAGTTTATGTGAATTGAATGTATAAGTAACCTAATTCATATCCCTTGAAATCGTTCACTATATGACGAGCAGAGATTTATATCGATTGATAAGTTGTGGAAATACAAAGTTTTTTCTCCGTTCTATATAAAATCGCTTTTCACTAAGTGTAGTGTAAGAGTCTTAAAATGTAGCTTAAGATGTATCCAAGCTTAAACAAATGTAATTGTAGAAACTTTGTAATTAATACTATATTCAGCTAAATTTGTATAGTTATACAAACACATACATGTATGAACCTCCTAGAGAGGTTTGAGGAAGCTTCACATAAAATATATATATGAATTCAATATACTTACGAATATACTCGTAAAATAATTTCTATGATCTTCCTTAATATTAATATTCCGATATCTTGTTAGTCATAAAGTGATGTTAAAATAAAAAAATCAACAAAGATATACGTATCGTGTCTACTGATCGTGTTCCTATGATCATCATATAATACAAAAGCATTTTGCCACGCTTGAAAGGAACTTTTCGATAGAATAATCTCGAATTGCTTTGAAAAAGATGACTGCTTACAAATTCAGCAAATCGAAAACTAGCATCGGCGTGATGCAACACAGGTGATCCAAGACAACGAAATTTTTGCGTCACGTAGCTGGATCGGAGATTTTTACACGCCGTTCTCCCATTCTCCTCAGAGGGCCGATTTTTCTATTTTCCATTTATACGCACGTGTGCACTATATTGCACCAAACGCTGTTGCATGTTTAATGTTTTTCGGGATGTTACACGGCTGATCACGTACAAGCGGAAACGCTAGCTCGGTATGAAACTTCCGTTCGGAAGTAGCGTAAAGAGCATGCCTTATTTTCTGTAAGAAACCACTTTCGACGGGATCGAATTACAAGAGTGTCGACGGCGCCGACGGCGCCGCCGGCATCAGCCTAGTTCGCCTTTGAAGATTTACATTTTAACACAGTCGAAAATTGCACCCGTGCATCCTAGACTTGCACAACGCGCCGTTTTAAACGACTCAAATGCGATATTAGTTTCTGTTCGCTCCCTTAAGCTGGAATATCGTTTAGGAGGAGATTCCCTTTTACTTTTAAATATTATAACTAATTCTTTATCTTGAATATTGTGTTACGTGTATGTTTCTTAACATTTAAATTTCCTATTTACGCATACAGAACTACAGACAGTTAATTAATTAATATATATTAGTCCAATTGTGTATGAGTACCCAAGTGTAATTTTGGAAGAAATCATCGTGGTTATGATTGTAATTATTGTACGATTTAATATTCATGCCCAAGGTAATATTCTGTCTTTATCTTAAACTTGATGAATTAAAACGAAGGACTATATAATTTCTTATCGTTTACGTTTATCGCTGGCGTATTGCGTTTGCCTTCTTCTGGAACTTCAGAAATCAGTTCCTCTCTTATAAAATTTTTGAAAAGTGTCAAAAGCTTTGAAAATGTGTTTTAAAATTTGTACATTTGATTTTGATAAAATGATGAAATTACAGCGATTTGGAGAAATCGATCTGTTGTTTGGTAATGGTAATTTGTATTCTAACGTTCTCCGCGGTGTACAATGACGTAAGACAATGTGACGCGAACAAAAGTAATATCGCATGTTTGGAGAATTATGTGTTTCATTGTGACTAGGATGACATTTCGTGTAGATTGTACATGTTAAATATTCTAAGATTTTAAGGTATTTCTGGCTTGGAAATTGTTCCTATTTATACTGAATTCTGTTTCGAGTTTTACCTGCATTTTGTAGATTTTGTAGCATCGCCTAGATATTTCTGTAATAAAATAGCACTTAGGAATGTATCCCATTGAAATACGTTGCTTTATGTCACCGGATTTCGTGGAAAGTATATTCTCTGGTTTAGCCTACTTGAGTTAAAATCATAAATTAAAGTTCTACTTTTTCACCTTCTGTGACATATTAGAATTAATTTGCAGAAAATCACATTAGAGACAAGAAGAACATTTCGGTTAAAAGCGCGATTAAAACAGCTAAATCTTCCAAAGAAGAAATTAGGTTTTCCATTCTTTCCAAGTTTTTACATATTCTTCTCTGATTTAATATTGTACAATTACTTTTCCAATTTTAATTCCAAGTATAATTCAACATTCCCAAGATACACATAATTCGCAATTTCAATTTTAAATTAAAAGAGATCTCAATGAAAATTTAAAACTACTCTTTAAACTTCTAAAAGTAGGACTTCTAAACTTGTAAAGAAGAAACTAAGCTTTCAGATCCAATTATCTTTCCTGTTTTCATTCTATGTATATCTCGACAATTCCAAATTACATAAAATTCACAACCATTCTATGATTCTCAGCCTCCTACTCACATTTCCTCGAACAACAATTCTGAAAACGGCACAGTCTTCCAAGTATCGAAACGAAACAGGAAAAGGGAAGAACGGGATCGAATGAAGCGTCAGGACATTGACGAATGAACAGGTTTCAAGACGTTTGCTCTCATCCTTCGACGAAAGAAGGATGGATCAGTGTATCGCGATAAAATTAAAATATGCAGAGATTGCGTCTCTCTCCCTTTGTCCTCGAACGATTTAAGAAGAGGACGTTACTCGGGGGTGATACACGAAAGTACGCATAAGTGATCGCGCTCCTCCATTTAATCTCCATCCATCGAGAGATGGGTTATTTTCGATGATTCCACTAGAAAAAGCGTGCAATTGAACTTTCGAACTGATCACACCGCGAAAAACTAGAATAAAAGTAGCCCCGAAACTTCGTGGACCGCGTGGAAAGTTGGATAATGGAAAGGGGAAGTTGCGGAATGAGTGGTAAAAGAGACCTTCGGGAGTGATAAACAGGCACGTGAATCATTTTTATATTATAACTTTAGTCACAAGTCGTGAATACAGAATATAGGCAAGACATAGTTTAAAATTTACCGTTTGTCATCTTTCACTAACAATAAAAGTAGAAAAGGTTTTTCGTGTTCTGAAATTCTACTAGGGAGTTCAGCATATCTTTTAGTGTACAAGGTGTTCAAAGGGTATATTTCGTTTCGATAGTAAAAAATTGAAGGAGTACTCCTACGAATCAGGAAGGAAGAAAATGGAGAATAAAGAATTACGTACGAGGCTTTATATACTTCTTCTTCAAATAACTTTTTGTTCCACCTCTCTACCTTTTGAAAATTTGTTAGCGGATATTAGGCATTTTTTAAGTATACGGGCTCTTTTTCTTTTTAATAAAATAAAAATAAGATAGAGAATTTCGTGTAATGCCTTATTTGGATGTTCCACGACACTGATAGTAGAAAATTGGCAATCGTTTGTCAATAAACAGATACAAGTGAAGCATTTGATCAAAAAATTCCTCAACTGTATTCGTCACATGCTTTCTCGCATGAGAGCTACATACAACCGATGTATATAAAAGCAAAAAAAGAATATCCCTGAAGATAACCGTTCTGACTAAAGTTACAGAAGATTCTCATACATATTACCCGTAAAGTGTAAAGAAACGCGACTACGTGACAGAGAAGGTCGCGTGTTCGCGATACCAGATCGATCTATCTATGGTCGATCCACTAGTCTATCATCGATCCTCAACGATCACCGTCGTTGCAGAATCGTTGAAGATTATGAGATTTCAACGGTGCAAATCGAAAGCATGACGTGCAGCCTGCCTATTTTCCTCGCCGACGACGTCGCGCCGCGCTATGCTGAATTTTTCACCACCCACCTCCTCTTCGTACTTCCGCTCGCAATTTTCCCTGTGACCTGTTTGCGCGACACCGGTACACGCGTATTCAACCCTTAAGCTGTTCACGTTAAACACTTTTTCTCCTTGCAGCCTCATTCAGCGTTTGCCTTGCGAAATGGATTTGCCAGAGAAACTTCCGTTCGATAAACGCGACCGGCCTGTTTATATTCGCCCATTTTATGCTTGTTTATTTATGAACGAGATTTTTACGAGGGTTAATTGTAGCATAAGAATTGAATGTTGATTATATACCTTAATTAAATTCCTTAATATTCTTTCCCGAATTTGGTAAAATAGAATTGTGAGTCACATTGAGAAATTTCTGTCGAATTTAAATTTCAACGTTAACGAAATATACTAGGTTGTCCGAAAAGTTTCTTTCGTTTCATAAGGTGATAATAGATGAACAATTTCTGTTTTATATTATTTTATTGAGTTAGGTATGATCCATTTCGTTCTATTTCTATTATTATATGTGCATAATTCAATAAACTAATATAAAACAAAAAACATTGTGCGTCTATTATTTCCTTAAGCAAAAAAAAAAACATTTCGAATAACCCAATAGTAAGGCAGGATAGTTTCACTCGTCTAAGCTTCGATATCATAAAATTCTATAGGAAACTTTGCATTCGTTCACTTTGGATATATTGACGCTTAACTTTATACAAAAAGGTTTAGACATTTTCATGTTGAAATTTATGCAAAAGTTTAAATATTTTTGCACCGAAACTTAAGCAAAATTTCAAGACTGATTTATTCCATACAACGTGCTTCCTTTATTTCCATTTTTATTTCGTAGTTTTCTTTTAAAGAAACAAATCACGCGGTCGGGTAGCTTCCTGGTCTAAGAAATCTTAATCTCGAGACTACGGGGCGAAACAGGTTACTTTTTTGCGAGAATAAAGCGTAATAGGGCTTAAGGTTTTTGGTAGAATTACCTGGTATTCTGCTTTTTATGACTCGTTTTGTAAATTAGTTTGCTCGAGTGGAAAGTTTTGCAGAAACGATTTGTTAGAATTTCGCGAAGGATATGAGGTTTAATATGGCAGATGATAGATAAACACGTGGTCAGATAAACCGAATAGTGGCATAGTGGGATAAAATACCTCCAAAAAAGTTTTCTATACCAAAATACGATACAATTTAATTACAAAAATGAGAATATACTAAACGATTTTTAAAATTATTCTTCCATATTTTTATGACATATAAATTAGCAATTTCACACAAAATTTTATTGTTCGAAAAATCATGCCTTTATGAGTTAAACTGTGGTATTATTTATTGCCTCATTCGACAAAAATCCTATTATACTGTACCATTATCAAAATTGCAAACGCAACATTTAAAAATTCATCTTTCAATTGCAATCGTCTGTATTCAAAAGCATTCGCAAAAAGATTCTCACATTATATATTATATTATTATTCTCACATTATATTATATTTCGAACTAATTCGTTCTTCACAAGCCGATCACATTGCACCACTAGCGCAAACTCATCCCGAAACATCTTAGCGAAGCCGAACATTCTCATAAGGCAGTCTCTTGAATTCAAAGCACCCTAAAGCAAGTTCCTTCGTTCCGCAAGGAAGAAAGTCGATCGCGTTACTCGGAATCTTCCTCCTCGAATGTTAATCCCCGCATTGTTTCCAGATATCGCAATCAACGTACGACTTGCCGCATCCTATCTCTGTTTTCGTCGTTTCTGTTTCATCTGGAAGATCCTCGAACTCGCGTTGGAACGGCGAACGATAATTGAAATGTTTAGCAAACAGCAGTCGCGCGTAACAGAAAACGAGGATTATTTAAACGTTTACGCAACTGCTGCCTGATTTCCATTGCTTTCGCTTTTATGTTCGTTCTATTGAAATATGACTGTCGCAATATTGTTTCATTGTCTTTGTGCTTGAAATTGTCCTATAAATTGTGCTATACTTATGAAATATAATAATATAACATATAAGTAGCATTCGCGTATTTTTTTTAAAGAATTAGCCATCCTATTGAATTAGTGAATTTGAATAAGTGGAATACACGATTAGTGCATAAACATAGAATTTTATTATATACGACGTCTTGTATTAATTATAACGAACGTCTATAGTTGCTTTGCGACCATATCACTATAAATTTTGATGTTCTACAGAATTTGATAAAACTACAACATTTTAGATGAGAAAGTATCACACACAATAATTTGCTTCTTTTCATCGAGTGTTAAGTATATTTGACGCATGGGATATGGTAGTTCAGTCATAGAATTAACCTTAGTAAGCACAACATCGGTTGACATTGGTCTTGCAATAATGTAGTTGCTGTTATACATACTTATCAACCTTATTAAAGCTTCGAAACGGTTAAAGACTGCATTATATTGAAGGAGTTCCTTGATGAAGATCATAAGTAACTCTGCGCTGGTTTTCTCATTAAGATTGAAGATCAAAGTTGCTATCTTCTACCACTTAAAGGCTTCACACACCTAATACACGCTCGTCTCACATACATCCAAATCTTCATGTCTCGCATACGCATCTGTAACCTTCTACGTGGTCTTTTTCCTCCTTCCACTAACAGCTCTTCTCTCGTTACTCTAGTATGTCACTCGAAATGAACATGTAATTTGTTGAACATGTAATGTAATGAACATGTAATGAAGTTCTTGCTATTACATTAGAAGACATATTATACGTTTTCAAAAAATTATATTATAATTTATAGGAAAGGAATCTGCCAAAGACACGCGAGATGTCAATAGAATTCTCTTCATTAAGAGAAATTGATGTTGATAAGAATATTAGAAATATACGCATACGCATGTATCGTTCATCTTTCCATGCATTTGAGGTGATGTGCGTGATAGGTGTAGAAGAATCACTCGATATTGTTCAACAATAATTATTTATTTGTTTATGTTCGTGGTATACACTTGTGCGCCGAACGCGCGATACAATTATCGGTTCGCGGTTACAAGTTCAAGCTCGGCGTGATACGTTTCGCGGTGCGATTCAAGTCGAGACGATTGCATCAGATGTCGAGCAATTCCTATTCGCTATTACGAACGACGTTCAATTCAGATAAACGTCTTCCAACTCGTCTTGCGGCTCACGACTGAATCCATTTTTGTCGCGATGATGCTCCTTAGGAAAACTGTGATTGGATGTGTCTAAGGATACGGAATCATCGGATTCGTTAAGGAGAGTGTTAGTTCAGAAAGTGAGGGAAATGGACGTCGCTGTTAATTGGCTAAATTTTGAATTGGTGGTTGGAAAGGGGCGTTAACCGCCCTTGAGAGAAAGTTGCTAGCGAGGAGCGTCGTACGTAAGGAAAAACAGATTTCTTGTATTTTCCCGTAGTGGGTGGTATGTGTAGGGATTGTTGAGACAAAGACTATTTGTCCCTTTAGAGAACCTTAGCTACATGAATCCTAAGATTTATAGCGGGTCCTTAGGCTAGCTGAAAACATTCGGTGTTAATGTATCGACATCTGGCAATCATCTTGTTCGAAGGGTAAAGTCTTTGTGTAGCGAGCCACGGGACAAAAACCGTTGGGAAGTTTGCTGTCGAGTGCCGCTACACATTCATATAGATATATATAGTATTGTTCCCTCATTGATAGTTGAAAAAAAAAATTACCAGGTTAACTTTTGATCTATATTTAAGATTTAATTACCTAACTTTAATCACTTATTGACGATTACAATCATGTTATTCAGGTTACTTATTCTAACGCACACTAATGTATGCACAGTGTCACCGTTGTTCTATGTTCTACAACCTACGTTAAATATTTTCATCGAAATAGAAACAACAGCTGTGGTCTACATAAGAGTGAGTGACTCTCCCCCTACGGAATGCGTACGACAGGTTAATATGTTTGAGATTTTATGCAAACGTACACTGCTCTAACTTTACTTTTATTATTTTTATTAAAAATAATTTAACTGCACATGCGTGGCAAGAAATTCAGAGTGAAAAACTGACCCCGAGTCGATTCTTCGTATGGTCTCTACAATGTTCCGCCTGCTATTTGGCGAACGGTGTTTGCAGGCGTAGTTTGGTTAACGGTGGTAATTTTCTAGCGAAGGTGTCGGGTACGTTTGTACAATCTCGGAAATTGAAGTTTATTAGAGAATGAAAATTCGTGGTGAGAATGCATTTTAGAACGGATGCAATCGAAGATGAAGTAGAAGAGTGGAGATTTCGGCAAATAAGATTTATGAAGTGGAATATTTAGGATTGAAAGTTAGTGTTAAGTTGTTAAATTTGAAGGCGATTATTAGTAAGACGAATGGTTAATTATGTATGTATTGAAATGCATTTGAATTAATATATGAATATGTTAATACACGTGTATTTGTGTGTTTGAGTACACGCGAATCAGGCAATCCTAATATCCATGTATATTGTATACTGTACATTGTACATGGATATTGAAATGCATAATTAATACACGTGTGATATATCACACCTTACATGTCTCTTTAATACTGGAACTAATGTAGTATTACAGAGTATACTGCAAGAAATATACTACGTATAAATGACGTATTTAAAATAGTTTAATAACAATAGAAAGATACGTGTATAATGATATTTCTACTTTAATAAAAGATCAATACTAATTTTGGCAGACATATCTGCATATTTTTGATAGTTGCAAGAAAAAATAATCTAATTGCGTGTTATAACGTTGGTGTCAATTTCGAACTACGAATTCTAATTTCTATAAAAACCTCTAACGTTTTAATAAAATATTACAGTTCTTAAATATATTTAAACATTCTTTAACAAGAATTATAATGAAAGTTACATTTCAGAAATTCTACAGCACTACAATACAAAGCGCGCAAACACCATTATCATCCATCATTTCATACTCCTGTCCAGCCCCTAGCTACGAACCATTTGAGATCAACTAAAGAAATCCAATCACGAAGAAATAAGACCGGTTCTCGATACAGGTTATCAAATAAATAAATTCCACGCAATGGTAGTGCAATTATCGCGAATTGGCTGGGCGCTGCGATAAATAGGTTCAGCATGTTCTGTTCGAGTTTAATTAGAAAAATCTCTTGGATGTCACGTAAGCCCTGTGACGTGGGCAATGGTACAGCGTGCTGAGAATATTACGTCTATATTACCGTGCGCCGTGGCCACGGTTATTGCACGGCTGGCAATAACTTAGCCGCGACTCGATGTGGTATAATAATTTATCGTTAATATTTTCCTCCATGGACCAGCGCTTCTATTCTCTTCATGACTCTCTATGGCTCACCTTTTCCTCATGGGCATGATTCACGATTCTCACCATGGTTACGAAACCGGAAGAGAATGGTGATCGTAGTGCGTGGATAAGGGATGAAAGAATAGAGGAGTTGAGGGAAGGGTAGATCTTCTTACGCAGGTGTCTTACAAACATTTGTACTCTTGTATAATCGCGATTTTTCAACGCACACATATGTACATTACATACTGTTTATGAGTATGCAGAGAGTTTGATCGATTTGTAATGAGAATCGTAATAAGAAAATTTCAATTTATCTAAAGTATACGAATTAATAATGAATTAATAATTTGAAACAGCACTTACTATTTATGCACGGAATATGCAGACTTTAAACTTCAATTACTTATTAAAAGATATAGATATTAGGTATCTATATACATAGATACTTTGCGATTAGTGATGTAATGAGAAAAAAATGATCAGAAAAATTTTTGAAAACCACTCTCCTTCTTCGAGTAGATTTCCTTGAAATATTTACTTGATATATCTAAACTGAACTACCATGTTTCAAAAGAATGGATTTCTTTCTATTGCGTAACGTACTTTCTATAGTGAGACGTACTCAACACTTTCTCAAGTAACAATATCCATCTTTGTGAAATGTAAATATACAAAATTAATTTTTTTTAGAAATGAAGCTTTCACCAAAAAATTCTGTATACCAACATAGAGATGTACCAATAGAGATTACTATAACACGGAACAGATTCTTCTTCGCATCTGATGGATCTGTACAAAATAATCATCAAATTTTTATTAATTTCTCAATGATTTTTCCAGTTTTATCTCTCGATTTCCATAACTTATTGACGGGGGTGTCAAGTTATAAAATAAATATCAAATATCTTTTCTCGCTGCAAGATCACCTTTCACAAGATTGTAGACTCCAGTGATAATAATGGTTGGAAGTGTGAAACGTGGCCAAGAACGGGTCGCAAGGTACAGAAAGAGAGTAAAAAATATTTAGAGAAAGATAAGAATGGCGGAGCACGCGTTGCCAGGAGGATTAGAAGGGGATGGGACGGGGGTTAATGGATTTTCACCATTAAGATTTCGTGGGACAAACGGAAATTCCAAAGAAGAGGACATGGCTGAAGCAATGAGAAAACTAAGAGAAGGAGCGAAGTAAGGGTGTAGGGAAGGGTGTAGGTAAGGGGGAGGGTGTTGCTGGGGAAGAAAAATGAATAAGGAACGGCGAGCGGAATAAAAATATACCCGGAGACAAAGAACGAGAATGTTTTATGGAGCTGAAAGATTGTTGTGGTGATCAGGTGCTCCGGAGGAAAGTGTCACGTAGACGAGAATCTTTTATGGTATGTGGAAGGTGTGCGTGCGTAAAGCTAGAAGAATGGCGAAGGCAAAGGGAAAAAAATAAGCGCGTGTATATAAAGGGGTGGAAGTGCATCGTTTGGAAAGACGCGGATCGCGAGTGAAACAGGAAACTTAGTGGACGTAAAAGCGGCTATATGAAAGAGGATCCAGTGTTGAAGAAGCGATCCTTAAATCCTAGAGACTTTTAGAGGTTAGAATTTTAAACCGCGAGGGTGGTTATGGTTGTAAATTAGAGTGACAGTTCTTGAAGTAGTCGTTGATAGTCATCAGTCTCTTTCTCAATGCTTATCTCCCTGAAAGAAAATTTTCGCTCTATGTAGATCTTCATTTATCGTATTTTTATTTTATTAAAGGACTTAAATTAAGGACTTTTTACAGTATCAAATACTATAATGAAAAAAAATTTATAAGAATAAATAAGACAAGAAGAAATAAGACCAGAAGAAATGAAAAGTTATGTAGGAAAATGAAAGGAACGAAAATCAAATTCAATCAAGAAATTATACATTTTGATTACATATTTTGATATATTACAGAGAATTAGTTCGGGATGTCTAGTGGAAAGTTGGAGTGCAAATGATCCAATTAAAAATTAAAGTTACTTTGTGTTACATCAGTTTAGTCTCCAAATAAGCGCCCATTCATTCGCCTTATAGAAAGTAAATCAATAAAAGTTCGTATAATTGGTTAATTATTATGAAAACTATTTAGTATCTTCGACAATTCATTTTAATTAAACTTGAATCTAAATCTGAACTATTAAATTACGGAATTATTATTATATATATTATTATATATTATTATTTATTATGAACTGCTATGTTAAAATAAATTAGACAATCACAGTTGTGAATCCCGTTTAAGAACAATACTTAATCGTATACAAAGGTTGCTGATTGTATATTGATTGACTCCACAATTAATCTTACGATAACTCGTTACGCTAAACTAAATAAGTTTACTGGAATCAATCGAATTTCGGAAACTCGGTCAGATTCTCTAATTAATCAGCAAAATCAATGAAAATTTTGGTTTTCATTTATTTCACAACATCGAGCACATCCGTTGATGATCGATACTAATTAACGTGCAAGATTCGCAATAAAGCGCATTGATTCAAGCGCAAATACGAAGCCCTACGTTGGTCATTTTGTCGAAACGGTGGTGTTCATTTAAAAACGCCGCGATGCAAGCCTGAAGTGCTCTTTTCATCGAATTTTCGCCTGAATTTTCAATCGGTTCGCATCCGATCCCCAATTAAACTTGCGCACATTGGGACCTATTCGTTCAATTTATTGTGTTTCACCGCAAAATCTATAGCTATGAAAACCGTGCAGCACGACCGAATGATCGTGTCCACCAGATATAATTCGAGTTAAAATATTTCGCGTTCTGAACTACGTACTGTTTCAAGATGGCTTAATCAACGAATATTTACGAACAATAACATCAATAAACATAAGCAAAGGAAAGTGTAGTTATATTTATTTAAAAAAAAGTATATTTTCTATATTATCAGAACAAATACACTGCTGTGCTATGTGTAAAACAAATATATATGTAGTATCTTAATGGGTCTTAGAGGAAAGGACAAGTAATGATGTTTTGATTTAATTAATAATATTCGAAGCAACGAAATGATTACAATGCTGTCGTACGTCTTATTTTCATACGCGGCTTTCGACTTCCCGATTCACACTCTCCGGCTTCTACACTCGCTCGCTCTCGCTTCTCAACTCACACTCTGCACAACTTTTGCATCCGTCCTCTCCGGCTTCTCAACTAACACTGCCTTTAACGTCTCTTTGTCTTTTCCCGTCGTTCGAGACACGTGTCCCGAAACGCCCGTGGCCAGGGTCACGGCCCTTTCCACGAAACTATCCACTTAAAAAGAAGACCGACGACACATTGATGTACCCGACGATGCCGCGGCTCTCGCGACATTGTTTACGATTCGGCCGATATCTTAGGCCTTTTGTCCACGATACTACATATACATTTGTTTTGATAATAAGAAAAATATTGCTTCTTTTATATTATATAATACTTTTGCTCACTGCAATTAAAAATTCTAATACATAGAATTTTTTCAATGCTTATAAACTAATTGAACCAAGCTAGCCACTCGTTAAGTAAGTCGTTTGAAAAATTGAGATTAGGAAAGTATATATGTAAAAAGAAACAAGAAAAAGTAAAGTCGTATGCTTGAACAAGATTCAACTGTCATAAATCTTCTTGATACTGGATTTAGCCGGCACCCTTCTTACATTTGCATTCGATATTATCCGCCGCAATTTTTCGCGTTATTATCATCGATGTTAGCGAGAGATAATATTATCGTCTTATTACAGGACTATGAACCTGCATTTAAAATTATGTTAACGATATCAGCTGGCGTACACGCTCACGCTCACAGCAAGGTTTTAGGTCCGTGTTCGGTCGCCATTGCTCGCGAATAAGACGGTCGTTTTCTCATTGGATATAGTTATCTTCTCATTTTCTTAACGGTCCTTGTACTTTTCCAAACTTGCTTTAACGGCGCTACGAAATTATACGAAACGTTACATGTGCCCCGCTTCCGGCCATGAATATAACGAGCGCGACAATTTCGAAATATCGTGATGAACGCGTCGATGATCTTTAATAATCCAAGATTATTTTTTGGAGAACAGAGGTGAACTGATACGCTTTGGTATATTTTTCTAATTGGTTAAATATATAAATTAATTTGATTTTACCAATTAAAATAGATATTTGTAACAGCACGAGTACAAAAATTACGAATGTCGATATTTTCTTTCTATAATTACTATAAAGAAGCAGATAATTTTGACAAAATTAATATCAGTGTTTATTAAGCTCGACATAAAATGAATATTGGTTTTCATATGTGCATTGTAGGTACATTATCATGTAGACGCACAGCCCTAATCCTAACATAGAGTTCTAGCATTGGTGTTGATTTTAATGTTACAGCTTTAACACTTTTAGTATTAATTCCGCTGTTACTTTTTTTTTCCATTCAACATTTCTCTTCTTCTATATCATATTCTCTTATCTTCTTCTTTCAACTACACTGACCCATGCTACAAACACTTTAATTAACTGCTTTAATTATCTATTGCCATCAGTGTACGCGCTTAAAAACTTTTTTTAGGTTACAGGTTACGTGATAATTGTGTCTCTTTCTTACAAATCATTTGGTTTCAAGCGCTAGTAATTAGCTTGCGATATACTCCCAGCATTTGACTTTGTCGTTTTGCTTAATTAAATAATTAACCGAAGCCCGGGTATGAGGTTTGTTCCAAGCATTAGTAACCACGAGTTTATCACACTTTTATGGTTGTTCTTCCCGAGTTAACTGAACTTCAATGGCCGTACAAAATTACACGGGACGTTACGCGCAGCCCTACATATGTATATGCATCGTTCCACGCTAAATATTACACAAATGCCAGAAATGCAATTTCAACGACCACGGCAGGACGGGGATTCTATTTTTCATATCTCTACGCGTCGTTGCGCCTGTTTTCATCAAGCGTTCTTTAACAAAGCGACGAAAGGAAAAAGTGTAATGGTGTCAAGCCAGATCAGGGCACTCGAAACAGACAGTTTTATATTCTTGACTTCGTTGCTTACCAACCGAGACAAAAGAAACCAACGGAAGGCAAAGACTTCAGGGTTAAAAAGTTAGCCAGTCTTTCAGGATGATGGAATTTCTTATACTTTTCACGGTGACATTTAAGTTTTCTGAAGAGGAGCTTTCTTGCCGGAATATTTAATAAAAACATATAATTATTCCAATGATATACATACGAAGAACGTTATCTGACTGGCAAGGAAAGGGTAAGAATCGTAGAATGTATATTATTTTGTAGAATAATTTTGATATTTTCAAAAAAATGATTCATAAAATGTATGATGATTGTACAAAGTAATGTGACTATGGTATCTTTTAATACAATTTTCATTTGGTTGAAGCGTAAAGAATCTGAATTATCTGAGTTACTTGAAAAACTGATAATCTTTTTTTCAGTATACTTATTTGTCAAAACTACTATAAATAATATTTTTCCAGCAATCTTCAAAATGTACAAATACGTAATTCAACTTGTTATAAGTTACTCTGTGTACACCATGCCAAAGTTCACCAAATTCCTTTTAACAATGTTCGAAACAACTTTATATTCTGGCTATATATTCTATATTCGTCTTACATTCTGCCATTCTCATCTGAAGTTGTTTTATAATTTCCACGCTAATACGAAAATTAATTTCATCCTTGCAGCTGCGTGTGTTAATTAGTGGATAATCCTATTGTTTATCGTCAGTAGGAAAATAGCGTTATCTCCGTTGTTATAATGTAATGCCGCAACGCTGCGTACGTAGCTGTTATTACCACTATTATTATAGTACGCCTACGCTCGTTTTATTATTATTAGATTCCCCACAAACCACTCGATAACTCGGTTCGTTGTCGAGAGATTTGGTTACGTTACACAATGTATCACTCAATTCACATTACGTTGATAAACACATAGAGACGTAATCGTTCGATTTCTAGTTACATACTGATTGCCACATTTCATGAAATTTCCATGCCTCAATCACTATTTCATGTATTTTGTTCTAAACATCTAACATAACTCAAATTCGCCCGTAGAATTAATTCCTAGCTGTGTACATCCATATTTTTTTCATTATTTCAAGCTTATACTTACTATTGATATTACTTGATAACCTTATTCATTTAATTATGTTATAAAAATTAACTCAAGTATTTTATTTAATGTCGTTCATATATTTGTTTGTTAACACTTAAATTTACAACATTCATTACGATATCAGATAATAAATACGTTAAATATATGATTATGAATCTCTCCATCTCTTATAGTCTATCCATATTATATTCTATAAAAATGTTACGTCTGCTATGAGATACAAAATATTGAGCTTTTTACTGTACATAGTTTCGCAATCATCGAAGCCTATAAAATTCGGGCCGAGAACAAATAAAATTAGCGACGATTCTCGTGATACCGAACCATTTCCATTTATAAGTGAAGTACCCTGTTTTATAACGGAGAATTTCTGTCTTTAATTAACGTTTAATCAACGGGCTCGTTATTTTTCAGCACGGACAGCTGTCGTCTAAATGCGAATTCGAAGCCTCTTCAAATTCTATCGACCGTCCTGCTGGAAATTTAGGATCGATGTTCGCGAGCCAAATAACGCGACCCCTGTCGGTAAACAAAGGGAACGCGTGCAAGCGACAAAGATGGAATTGCATAAAACGTGCCGGAATTTAAAAAAAGAACACGTATAGGTGTTGGATAGACGCACACATAGATCTGATACGTGCTTTTTTCATCGACGATGTCCGTTGTACGGATTGTTCGACAGCGTCGCGCTCAGAATTTCCATCGGTTCACCGTCATAATCTCTCACAAAGAGAGCAAACTCGATTGTTATTCGCGGTTTACAGATCTATGAGTGATACTTGGGATTATTGAGCAAATATTTCGCTACAAATAAACAATATTTCAAACTATACGTTGTCCTGTTGACGCATACTGCGATTTAATTGCGATAGTAGGTAATGGACGTTCTTAGTCATGGCGAAGAGAGAGGATATTTTGTTACACTTCGGTTTTTATAACATTGATTTGGAATAATAGACGATTCAGTTGCTTCGAGTGGTTAACGTTAAAGTTATCGATCCGTAGTCTAAGCTGGAATGTTGAAAAGCTATGTATGTTATATAAATATATTAATTACGTTTCATGAAACTCGACATTTAACAATTTCGTCAAAAAATTTCTACAAACACAATTAAAGAACTAGAACTTAAATCGAGATTTGTTTCATCTTATAAATGTTATAAAATGAAGCTATTCCATCATTTAGGCACATTCGATTCATAAAAATAATTGATTATCGAGTAAAGATTTCAAATTACTTAATGAAAATTCCAAAGAACAACAGTCTTGATGCTAACCCAAACGCAGTACAATCCGACTCTCTCCCTCTAAAAATACCCAACCTCCAAACCAAATGTTGTAATATAACCTTTTTTACGCCCCATTCCACCTCTTTGTATGACAGCTACGATTCATAAAAATAACGGATTGCCGGAAACAACCCGCGAGGATCGACGTGGAGCGTGTTTCAGATCGACCGGTTTGCTTCGAAAATTGATAGATCACCTCTGGGTGTGATCGAAGAGAAACGTTAGCGGACGACAAGCGTAGTCCGAGTGGCGCTTCGAAAAGAGAAAAGTGGCCCAGAGGGATGATCAAGGCACGTTAGCCACGTGGTGGAAGAGCTGTAAGGTGGCTCACGAAGCTACGAAGAAGCTCAGTGGAGCGTACACGCGATAAGAGCCATTCACGACTCACCCCATTCACCCTTGCTGTCTCTTTTCGCGTATAGTCCTCGCTGGCTAGGTGATTTTGGGCACGGCTACGATTTATTCCGATATTTAGACTGGCTGAATTAGCCACCCGTAATAGGTCCACTGCCTTTCCAACATCATCTTCGTCCTTTTTTCAATGTGTTTTCGTATTTTCTAGTTTCTTGGTTAGAAAACTCACGGCCTTGTCTCCCATTGGACTTGCAACGAGTCATCCTTTTGCCCTTGTCCTGGTAGTCTTTCACGGCCTCCTTTCACCGCCTGCTTCTTCGACTTTTTCCTACTCAGCAGTCGATCGAATTCGAAACACGGAATCGATTGAGAAAGATACCGGAGAATGAGATTCTACGATAAAGTACGCTTAAAGCCGACCCGATGGGAGCTGGAAAGTCAATGAAAGTCACCCTCTGCCGGGCTCCACTCGATGATTACCAACCTACTTCGTAAAAAACCCATTGAAGAATGAATACTGTATCATTGGCGAAGTACAGAATGGAGTTTGGCACTTTAGTGAAATTTGTATCACATGATGGAAATATTGAAAAGAAATCATAAATCCTGTGACCTTTCTTTATGGTTTAGAGGGGCGTGGTATAACTGACAAAAGTAAATTTTTGAAAAAATTGGTTTGAAGCCGAAAATTATTAATAACTCGGCGATTTATAATTTAGATGATGATCTTTCGATTTTGAAGAAAATATCGTTTATGTATATCACTCGCTATTAAAAGAAGGATCCAACAATGTTTGAATCGAGACATTTTTTAGTTAAATAACATATTATGATCTTGTTAGGCTAAATAACGACTTGCATCCTCGAAAATAGCGGATTTTTATGAAATTAATTAATGGAATGGTCTGATATTACTGAACCTATTTCGTCACACAAATTACGACCCCGCCGCACCATTAATCTAAAAGCAATCAATTTCCTCCTCTCTTCAAAATTGCAACAGTAAATTCGCACTTGTCGAGAAAGAGTTCCCCGAATCTTTAAAAATCAATTATAGAAGAGTTCAAACAGTACCTTCTTTTCGTCTTTTTTTCATCGACAATATCATTTAGCATTCTAAGGCCACGAAGCAAAATCATAATAATTTATATGCCTCACCATTTGCAGGGAGTAATTTTAAAATGTAATATACCGTTAGCCAATTACTGGAACTCTCTTTTTATTCTAGTTTGGAATTATATATGATTTAGGTTATCTTCCAAAACAATTAAAAAGTAATTATCATAATTTTTACGCGTATTGATATTCTTACGACCATAACTAGAGAAATACAATCTATGCAGAGATTTATTTTACCCATAATAATAAAATTATGAATAAATAAACACTACGAATCTTCTACATTGAATATTTTATATGTTTCTGCGCGTTTTTACACCTTTAAATTTTCTATAAATCCATAAAAATCTACAATCTAGTTGTAACATTATATATAACGTTACTTACGTTATTGGATAATTTGAGATTCACTTCGTGGATTTATCGTTTATCTTCATAATTAATCAATTATTTTTACCTGCGTGTATTATATATCTATATCAAATTACTCAATTTTAATTATCAAGTAACAATAAAAACTGGAAACTCAGCAAAAGTGGATTTATCGTGTTTTCCTGTGTGCTCTTCATTTATAGTGCAACGAGAGGAATGACAGAGAATATAGAGGAAGGAATGAATATGTAAGTTCAAGTGGACAGTGAATATAGCGACGCGATTGAAAAATTATCCGTGCAAATAGCACAGGAACAATAATTTACGCGGTGAACAACGGCCACGAAAATTTTCCCCACAAATGAAATATTGTTGCCGCTATGCTGATTTACCTTTTCGTAGTTTGGTATGTCGACTCCGTTTGTATGACAGTTCCGGCAAACCATCGAAAAGTTCCTCCAAAATTTAATTTTCGTCTACGTGGACGCGCACACTCTGCTTTAAAATACTAAACCATCTGCTTTTATCACATTGTCCATGATCGAGAGTTATTGCGATCGTATTTTCATTAAGCTTAGGTTACGGATCAGACTTAATTAAATTTCCAAGCTCTCGATTGCGTCATTGAACGCCGGTTTGATGGAGAAACGAGAGGAATTATTGGATCGTTGAGAGAATAACGTTCCTAGAACGATCAGGATTTTTAATCGACCTCGTCCGATACTGGCTTTTTGTAGTTAGAAATCGTAATCAGGTTTGTAGACTTTCGTAATAGTTCCTGGAATTTTGTGATTTTTACATGTTTAAAACGATTGTTATATTGTAATGTAAATTTATCGTTTGTTCCTACTTATTTTTTAACGATCGTGGAATTATTAATCAACACCTTATCTACTGAAACGATGTTCTGATATTACATCCTCTGGTATTTCGCTGCAAAGTTTTCATATCTCATAGCGATTTTCCTCAGGGTTCACACTCAGCTCCGAAAGAAAGAGGAAAGTTTCTACGAAGAAAACTTTTTTTGCAGAGAAAGCTATTTCAAAGGGTTTCTGTAAAGACGATTCTCCTTTGGCTTAAAACAACGATCTAGTTATGGAACAATTATCCAAGTGCTAAAAAAGGGGAAAGGTATTTTCTTTGTAGTCTGATAACAGGCAGTGGGCATCCTATCACTTTTAATTAGCTGTACTCTCTCCTATACCTCTATCGTCGTGTAATATTTAATATAATATTTCATCCAGTAATGATAGAATTTTATAACACAATTCTCTTTTTTAACGAAAAAAATTTAATTCCGCGGACATGTTAAAATATTTATCGCGAAATATTTTTCATTACGCCACCGTTTCGGGATAAAAAAATTCCATTTTAAATAAAAATTTCGCTGTCTATTATCTACCCGGTGCAAGAGATATTACACGAAAACGTTCGTTTAAGAAACTACCTGAAAATGGAGTAAAGAGATTAAGGCGAAGAATAAAGGAATTGAAATCGCGAATATCAAACAGCACAAATCCAACAATCAATATTTCGAATCGGTTCTTTCTTTTTACCCTATTTAATTTATTCATCGTCATTAATCTTGTTGATTTTTCCTGTGATTACGTACATCGTCGAAATATATATTTTTAACATTGTTGGATAACCACGTTTCTTGTTAAAAGATTCGTAAAATCGTAAACTCGTGGTGTTTTGAAAATCATTGAGTAATTTATAATGATATTTTTAGCCAGTTAATCCGAAAAATGACGTTTGAAAAAAATGTTTGTGGAAATCAATGCGATTTATATGCGATCGTTTGATTTCCTCGCCTCGTTCTAAAAGAAAATTCTCTCGTACTCGTCAAACCAGTTTCGGAAACCTTCAACCCCCTTTTCGTCTGGAGATCCTGTGCTCCAGTGTATCTTTCTCAGATCGTGACAGCTCAATATCTGGAAGATTTCTCGAGCTTTTCCCCGCGAATCTTTTCCTCTACTTGCCACGCTCGATTTATGACATTCACTCTTAGCATCTCTCAAATCTTCTCTTCACTAAAACCAACAGATAAAAGTAACAATTGCATCTTATTTATTTTATTTCTGTAATATTATTTCCTTCGATTGTGACTAAATATAATATATCAAAATATGGAAATAAAATAAATATACTAATAATATCATATATGTAATTTAATATATACCTAATATTATACTAATATTATAAATATTATACCTAATATTATATTTACACTATAATATGACATGATTTAATGAATGTATATTTGAATTTACTCCAATAACGTTGCTTATTTTCTACTTATTTTTCAATAAGTTCATTTCTTAAAATTTTACTGATTTTATTATATAATACAACATTCAGAATCTAATTACGACATTCATTTTCAACATTGTTGAAATTTTCTTCCCATAAAAAGCAGCAGCTAAATGGGGTAAGTTGAGGAATAACGGACCTGTGGCTAAGATAGACCACCTGCGTATATAACGTTTGCAATATTTGGTGGGCATTACCATTTTGTCAACTATACTTTGGTTCTATATGTCATACTTTTTGCTACCTTATCCAATTAAGTTATAGTTACAGAAAATGTAAATAATTTCATCCCTTTAATTTATCTCAAAGATTGAATTTTCTCGTTCGTAATGTGAAAGTGGTAAAAATGTACAAAGTACCAAGAATATATTATTCGTTATAATATTAGTGGGTGAAACAAATCTCTGTTTACATTTTATTTCATTGATTATGTTTACAAAAATTTCAATTTGCACAAAAATCCATAGCCCATTATTTACAAACATAATCATAGAATATTTTGACCAAAACTATAAGTGCCATTCAATTGAAAATACTAAATAAATGCAAAATGGTTCATCTATAATCCTATACAAACCTTTCTGGAATAATTCGTTCGCTGTTGCAAAGTTTACAAATACAAAACGCGTTGTGGATATTTGTCACGAGACGATATAGGATTTTACGATTACGCTCCTTTTCCAGTGTCAAACTACTTATTTCGCTAGGGAGCTTAATTACAGTGGCTCTTTGCCTCAGAAAATGAAATTATTCCTCGTCTATGGTAATTGGTCGCTAGAAATTTAAAGCCACGCGACCAGAATGTCGAGTATTTTTGTTCTACTGGTTTTTTCTTTGCTACCTGTTCGTCAACGTTTAATTTTGGGCAAAAAATGTGCTGACAAAAGGTAGACAGTTACGTAAGAACAGGAATATCGAGATTAAGACAATTGCTACTTCGTTGGGATCCTTTGGCGCAGGGATCTTTAAATGGCCATTTATTTTTCCTCCGGTCAAATCCTCCTTTTGTCCAAGTATAGACCGACTGTACGGTCGAGTTCGGGCGATTTCTCTTGCCACGCCTCGAAGAAAGAGAAAGATAGGTTATAGATCAGAAAAGAAGGACGGGCAGAACGAGGAAAGATAGAGAGAGCATATTGCCAAGAAACAGAGAGACGAAGGACGGTATAGTTCTAGCGAGAGAAAATGAAGTTTCTGAAAGGAACTGAGATAAAAGAGCGGGAAATGGAGAGATTTGTGAGATATCTTCAACTGTCAATCGGCCAATTTTAGCTCTCGATTGGTATGATTGACCCGTACGTAACCCCAGGAGAATTTTGAATCAGTTATTTAACTTCATCGTATTTCATTTTCTAACTTAACTTCTCTCTGATCAGAAATGTTTGTTTCAAATCAGAAGAATATTTGTTTGCACATAGTTATGGATCTTATATATTGGACCTTAGAAAGCAAGATAATTCAAAGATGATTGAAAAAAATAGAATTTTTTGGAGTAAGAAATTTAAAATGATCTCCATATGAATTCTTTAGATGTTTACAAATTACAGACAACAACATTCGCAACGAGATAGCTTTTGTAGCTTTTTTTAATTATAAAAATAAATTAATTACCATATAAATAGATGGAAGACAATTATTTGTCTAATGTTGTCAATAGAAATTTTAGTCAAAATGATTGATTCCTTTCTGCCCAAAGAGTAAAAACGACAGAACTTTCTGCACGATAATTCTTTTTTTAATCTTCGTAGCCAGTGTATTGATCTGAACATCACATATTTCAGCCTCGTAAAAGAACAAATACGTTGAGATGCTTCCAACAATATTCATCTCTTAAGAAATCACGTTATTCCATTTAGTATTCCATGCTAAAATAGCGATGAAGAAGTGACCTTGATCAACTAATACATTTGTCGTACATTTTGGCAATTTTTCTTTCCATGGAATTTTTAAAATTTTCCCTGAATTTAATAGACATTTTCGTGAAATGGAGCAAAAGGTTATTTACAGGAATAAGTTTGGTTCTGTGTGTCGTTTATTGGCGCTGCTCCAGCATCATTGCCATAACCAGCGCTACAACCAACAAAATGACCCTCGAGTGGGTTTGCTTACGCGTGATGCAACCCTAATCAATTTCCTTCTCCCTCGAAACTTGTCCCTTTGTTCCGTCGCAAGTCAAACCTTCGAGGTGTCTGATCTATTCGATGAGAAACTTCCTTTAATCACAGCAATGGTCCTGATGATTCCGTCTGTTAACTTAATCGTGGATCCTGCTGTTTAAGCTAAAAAATTTTGCCGATTCTTCTGCTGGGATTGAAATTAATAGGTGCGGAGGTTCATACGAATGATCGTACGTAAGAGAAAAATGTCGATTTAAATTTAAATTTATTCCGACAATGTAAGTAAGATTATTCGAATTATTTTTGCGTTGAAATTTAATTTATTCGATTAGTAATTTTGAAATGAATTAATTTGACTATGTGAATAATTTCTATATTGAAATTTAATTCGTTCGATTTGTATATTTCAAAGAAATTAATTTCAAATGTGGAATTATTGGGATAATTTGTTCAAAATTTAGCAACGATTATTCGAATAATTTTTATGTTGAAATTTACTTTTTTTTTTTTTGGTTAGTGACTTTTAAATAAACCGATATAAAATACTGATTAATTGACTGATTTGATGTGATATTTAATTCCCAAAGACCTTCGATTGAATTATCGATCACCGAAAATTGTATATCGAGTTTCTCGTCGAAAATAAGTTAGCCAGTTACAACATAATAGTTAATCTAATTAATCTAATGTATCGCTAGAGAGTTTCGTGGATCAGTTTCGAGAGCCGGTGCCAATTGAATCCAATCAGCGCCATTCTGTCGATTTGCAAAATCAATGGGCTACGAAGTTTATTAAAATGTTGAATATTCTAGAAATATTGAATAAACGATCTCCGCAAAATTTGTATTTACTTTGATTATTTTCTAAAAAAAAATTACGTATACCTACGCATGATAAATTATTATTTATAATTATATCTGAAAAGAAATTGTTAAAATGTTTTAATTATTTGAATTATTTAAATGTAAAATAATTAATAAAAAGTTAATATAATTTCTAAATTATACAATGAGATATAAAAAGACTATTTAAATAATTCAACCACTTACATAGCTATCATGCCATTTAATTTCCCTGTATTTTTTCGTTTATTTTCGCCTAAATTGTATTTTTACATTTAATATCTCAATACGTACTAAATCCCGAAATATATTCTCCTTTCGTCAACAATTTCAAAAAGCCACCTTACAACATTCCATACATCACCTTCTGCATATATTCCCCTTATCACATTCAAATGAATATTCATATTCGAATCCTCCAAACTACACCACTAACCCGTCCCATTTAGCATCGAACACGACGAACCAGCGACGTAGTTAGCTTTAAACACCAGCGAAGTGAAGCCAAAGTCCTCGACAACTATTATATGTACCTCGTTCTATCGCGGTTGTTTCGTTGCCTCTTTGACTTCCTCTCCCTCTTATTTTTTTTTAATTAGTGAGCAAGAAGAAAGGCCTGCAGGCAATTCATTGTGTCCCAAGTAAGGTTGATTCCTGTTAATAGAGCGTAGATGTTAATACAGAAACGCGCAGACTCGTGACTAGAAGCAAAAGAGGGATCGGTGTTCTGGAAACTCGATTGCAGCCAACTCAAGACGTCTCTTCCCTCTATCTTCTTCCAGCTTCTTGCTCGCTTCCGTATCCGCCGTTGGCACATGAATACGGCCACGTGAAAACGGAGGCAAGCAGAGATTCTACATTTATTTATTTATATCGGCACACGAAATCTCGTTGCTACTTAAACGACAGAACTTTATGCTACCTTTTTTTATCCACGCGCATACAGTCACGTTAAAAAGTTTTTGGAGAAATATTTTATCTGAGTTAAATTATGAGGATAATTATTACGGTTTAATCCTGCTGCGATTCTTCAATTCCTTATATTGTAATCCTACCTTCGCCTTAGTCGAATGAGAATGGCTCATAACATTTCAAGAAAATTTGTAACACATGTAATGTAGTTTCCTCGAGTTTAAGAAATTTTGTAATGAGAAATACAATTCGGTCAAAACGGATCCAAAGAACGTAGTAGGCTTAATCCTCCAGCGGCGAACAATGCTAAAATCGGCTCTACTTGTTCTGTTAATTTCGGAGAGCCACCGCGTCGACTTTTTTGCGTTTTCTTAAGTGTCTCCTTATGATAGACCTATACAAGATATAAATTTTCCTCTGCGATTTTGTATGGAAAAATATAAAAATCGGACGGGTCTGGAGGATTAATCATTCTAGTTTACTGACTTTCCCAATTTTTACTATTTACTTTCCACATTTTCTTAGTTTGGATTAAATCTGGGTAAAGTTTCAGTAAATAAAAAAAAAAAAAAGAGAGAAAGAAAGAACGGCGCAGCGTTCATCCATATCCACCCCTATTAGGAAAGCGAACGCTTCCTCTTTCCTAAGACAGTCTCCTTTCACGCTCGATTGGGATCTAATTGACATTAAGATCGCGCGCTAACGCGGCCAATAGTTATTTTTGGCCCCAGGGTCACCATATCCATAGAATTGAAATGGAGATCGAGCTGACGACAAATCGGCCGTGACTAAATGGGTTTCCCTGGCGACGAGAGTGTGGGGGTTACCACGAAAAAAGGGGAAAGTTGTTGAATTTAAACAAGCGACGCATAATATTAATTTTCTTCCGTGCTAGGGAAAGGACGGGAAGAATAAAGTGTAAAGGTACCTGTATCTATATCCTCGCTCAAAAGTCCTAGGGTATCGTTTATCTTTAATGAAATTTTAATATTTGGCACAAACTATGAATTTTAAATTACAGTATATTTGATATATACTACGAAGTTTAAATGATAGTATAAACTGTTCTTAACCACCTAATAAATTTATTGCGTATTTCAGTCATCTCTTCAAATTTACTAAAGATAGATAAATTAGGAGAGAGTCAAGAATCGATTTCATGGTGTAATTGCAACGAAGAGGACGAAGTCGAGGCGCAAGGGTTGGAAAGGGTTCTTGCGAACGTTTTAGTCAACTATGTCGACTTGTCTATTTGTGCACGTGTATTCTACATGTCAGCCGCTCGGAGCCTTGCTCATACTATGTTAATTAAGCAGTCTCACTTACCGCTTAGATGTGCGCGCCCTTTCCAGCCGCCTTTACACTGTCATGATTCTCCCTTCGTGTTTGCGGTCCCACGAAATTACGTGCGTCACGGTAATTTCTAAAATTTGTACCACGACGTTGTGACACGTCCAGAGTCGGCCTTTGGTCTCGACATCAAAGCAGTAATAACGATTTACGCCCCTCGAGGTGCAGTCGTTGTCCAGGATGGAGGTGGCCAAATATTGGAGATGGGACGAGTACTTGTCCCATAAATATATGATTTAATCTAACTATTTACACGCTACTAGCATTGTCTTAGTTATATTGATGATGTGTAAATTGTATGGAAACCTTGAACAGGCTCTATAGCGTATTTTGGTCAAAGTTAAATTAACAGTAAAGTTTGGTCCTACAGTTTCTGTTGATCGATTTAATGCACACAGGTTGCAGATACTTCGACAAAAGTCGATGTAATGTTAAACACATGAAGCACCTCAGATATAGGGAATTACGTGGAATAGTGTACCAGGTATGTAAATATGAAACCGGAATTTTTGTATAGAAAATACACGTTTATTGTATGAAAATGATTAAAAATATTTTATTCGAAGTATTGCCCATCACTAGCTATATATTTTTCCCACCTGTCTGGCAATTGGTGGATGCTACGCCAAAAAAACTGTCGCTCTTTTGAGGCAAACTAGTCATCGAGCCATTTTCGTACATTTTTGTAAGAAGTGAAATGCTGGTCAGAAAGTGCATGTCCCATCGATGCAAATAAATAGTAATCGGACGGAGCCAAGTCTGGTGAGTAAGCCGCGTGCGAAAGTATTTCTCAACTGAAAGCTTCAATCGTTTCCTTGACAGGTTTTGCTGTATGTGATGGTGCATTATCATGAAGCAAAATTACTTTGTGTTGCCTTTTTTGATATTCTGATCGTTTTTCACGCAAAGCTTGATTCAGATCGATCATTTGTTGTCGGTAGCGCTCAGTATTAACGGTTTCGCCGGGTTTTAACAGTTCATAATAGATCACGTTCCACGTTCCACGTTCCACGTTCTTCGTTCCTCACGTCAAAATTATCACTTCTGAATTTTTTAAAACACTCAAAGCACTGTGATTTACCAAGAGCATGCTCACCGTAAGCTTCGACAAGCATTCGATGCGATTCTGCAGCAGTTTTCTTCAAAAGGTAACAGAAAATTAATGCTGTCCGCAAATCGTAGTTTACAGGCACAAAATTCGACATGTTCAACGCTATTACAAACTATGCTGTTGTATGAAACTTGTATTGTTCTGAGTCGAAAATGTTTGTGAGATGTCAACAAAGACTTTTGGCATCAATGACGCAGTTTAGTGATAACTACATTATCAGCTAGGGCCATCTATAGGCAAATTCCGGTTTCATATTTACAGACCTGATAACTTAAAAGTCACTTTCCCTTAAAATGTGTTGAATGTGCTTCAGGTCATTAGTTGAGGTTTCCACTCAATTGTTATTTGGCTCTTCATTTTTAATATACTTCCAAAATAATTAAAGATAGTGTTTCTACGATTTTATCATTATACATATACATCACTCGGTATTTAACATTAAAAAGATGAAGCTGTATAACATTGTTTACTGCCATGCAAAATAGGGTTTTATCAACTGTTACCTAACACAGGAGGCAAATGGAATCTATGTAAATGTGGCTATACCTCTGGCACATATGACGGTAATTCCAATTTCAGCTGCAATTACACTCGTAAAGATTTAACACATACAATACACGTGCTACCAAATATGCAAATTCTCGTTTTAGTCTCTTTTTGTATTCTTACAATAACTTGGAACTTTATTTAAATCTCAACTATTCGTCCAGCAATTTCTCTTCGCAGCCAATGACACGATCTCACACACTTATCGTATATCGAAGAATTGGAAATACAAAATGATCATTTTGAACTGTTGAAATTATTCTAACTCTCTATCACGTGTACAATGAGATTCGTACGCAATAGGATTATATTAGCTTGAAATACTTCCTTATTTTTTAGCAACATTGAAACTGAACAAAATGGTCCGAGGGTTTGAATTTATAATGATTTCCCTTGTGTAGTCTCTGTTTAACGAAGGTATGCGAATTTTTAATGATTTCCCCTGTGTAGATGTGTTTAATACACAACGCGCTATTGTATCGCGCTGCAAGCAATTTTCTTCCATTTTTTATTATACTACCATCCCCAAAAAAGAGGAAAATAGAGAAGCTTTCAGAATTCCCTGTACAAATGAAATTCTAAATAAAATCAATTCAGTGACAAGTCTGTTAAATGTATTACAAGCTCGCCGAATGGATCCAGGATCCTTATAAACAATGCCGGACGAGTGTTTCAGAGTCGAGTACTTTCATCGTACACTCTATTTACCCAGACCAGCTCGGACACCCCCTTAAGCTACCCTGCTGGTAGTTTGCTAGGGGTGTTCAAGTGGCTCGAAGAATTATATATAGTAGGAAGATTCGCTGGAATAATTCCCCGGGCGACCAGACCTCGTTTCTACGTGTCATCTCTGTAACGCCGACCAAGTTTGCTAGGTGCAAGCACCAAATCCTTTAAGAAACCGTATAAAACGATCCAACCTTCTTCGAGTTACGAATCACGCTAGCTCTGCCATTGAAAGTGGATACGCTTCCGAACTTCGATCCAATATTCGAGCTTACTCGCGTGTCTGTGGTATACAGTTTGCTTCAAAAAGTTGGGATCAATTCTTACGTAGTACCGATGTAGCACTCATTAAAGTAAATAAACATGTTTTAACAAACGTGTAAATCTACACGTGATAAATCTATTTGCAAATTAAAGCTACGAACTGATTTCGATCTTATACAGTCGTACGTCAAAAATTACCTTTTAACGTACCAGTTTTCCTTAATTGTTGATGTATACCGTTAAACATATTACTGGTTGGATGCCATGATCCGAAAAAGTTTCTTCACCCCCGGTTCTTTATTGAGCATGGCCTATAAATCTTATAACTAATGATATTTGGACCCTAACGTATTTCAACCCTGACTGAAGTTAACGACCGGAATGAGTCCGGAGAAACTTCCGAAAAACTCGCGGACAGGACAATGTATACGTACGTAGGTGCGGGGATATGTATATGAGAGAAAATACAGAATATTTCGAGCGAAGTTTAAATTTGGTTAGAATCGAAGGGAGTTGGTTCAGAATGGTTAAAGTTAGGAGAAAGGGTGTGGTTTCTGGAATGGAATCGTCATTTTTGTGGAAGGAAGTTTGTGGAGATAGGTTTTGACAGAAAAAGATATTTATTTATGTTTTCAAGAGAATAATGGGAAATTGCGAAAAAGAAATAAAAAAAAAAAAAATGGAATGCAAGGAGAATAACGAAACGAGATGGAAAATAATGGAAAGTACACGAAATACTAGAAGATAATAGAAAATGATAAAAAATAACGAGAAAAGACAACCGGCAGTAAAAACTAACATAAGGCGATAGAAGATTGTAAAAATTCATCGAAAACAATAAAATGTAACAAGAAATAATAAAAACTAAGGAAAATTAAAGGAAGGTGGCAGAAAATAAGGAAAATGTGTTACTATAAACATAAAATATTCCAAAGAAAATAAAAATATGGATGAAGGCAAGTTCTATAGAATAGAAAAGTTCTCCGTTTAGAAAAACATCAAGATCAAGATTTCAGAGAGTAAATGATACTCTTCCTGCAGAAATATCCCAACATTTACAATTATTGTACATATATTATATATGCATAGTTGACTTCATCAGGGATTGAAATACAGACTGATACTGTATCAGCTTGCGAAACACTTTATTTATCTGTAATTATTTCTGAGTTAACTCTTAAGGGTGGCTTTGGAGGATGGTTTCACTCCCTAAATTTGAGTTATCGTAACAACAACAAAAATACATATTTAATATTTCTGGCTATTTTTCAAGCCTACAAAGTAGCATTCAACTATTCAGTACCTGATAATAAATATCTGATAGCAAGTACAGCATAATTTACTACTTAATTAATTTCTAATAATAATTAATGTAAATAAACCCCGAACAGTAAGTATACGTTAATATCAGCGAATATATTGCATAAATGTTCGGTCATTCACCCATGTTCCGAATTCAGCTTGAAAAACTTCGTGCAGCTAATACTACTGCTAGAATAATCGTTGCTATTACCATTAATAGCGTACTTCCTAAAGTTCGCTGATTGTGAGTAAATAACTAGTTGGTTAGTGGATCGGTGGATTAGAATTATCGTTGAAAGGTAACAGAGATAATTGGAAGGGTATATAAGTGATGGAATTTTAGCAAGTCCTTGAGCTTCTTAAATTTTAATGGAACATTCGTTCATTTTCATTGTTGTATGGTTTCAAAATTTATTTTGTTTCATCGCCGAATAATTCGACCTTAATTAACGAAATTCCTCGTTATTCCAATGAACGGCATGTATTATGTCCTAAAATGTAATTAAAATTGAGTTGATCGTATAATATTATAAAGAAATATTCGTTATGCTTATTTGAGAATTTTACTGTCTGTTTTTAATGTTAGCACCTATTATTATCTCTAAAGATTTCTATAATATCGTATTATTAAAAAATGTTGAAATTTGTTATTTGTCCACGTGTACTTCTAAATGAATATTTAAATCTTAATCTTAAATTTTAGTTTGTTAAGTACTAAAATATTGTTGACCCATAAAAGGGACTTTTCTGATCCAATTAATAGTTGTATTACTAATAACGAAGAATTTAAAATGCTTAAAGTTCATGATAATATTATTATTAATACCTCTTTGCGAAACAAGTTTTACGTAAGCTATAATGAAACATAAATTGGCTTTAGGATCTTAAGTACACAATATTAAACGCTTGTTAAAAAGAATAAACGCGGTACAAAGGGAAAATACTGAAGATTAATAATATTCAACTTATTTAGTAAAAAAGTAATACTATTTTTATTATTGTTAATGTACAATAGTTCATAAAAGTATCTTAATACTTGTAAAAACTTTTTGTAAATATATTATGTGTGTTACGAATGATTTTACGATATTCAAGATCACATTGGTAAAGATGCGGATCAATCTAAAAATGTACGATACATAGAAGATACAAAATATCTAATTGCAAATATACGATTTATGAAGTTTATAAAGTTATTTAAATCCAATAAAAAATTATCCATTATATCAATAAGCTTCAGTATTTAATGGAACTATTTCTTACATTAAGTATATGTTTAAGACAACTAATTTTTTATATTTGTACATATCTATAATAAACATATTGTAACTTTTACATACATTTCAAGACTCGTTTCAAATTATACCTCAATAATCATGATAATCGTGTCTCACTACAATGCTAATGAAATTTCAAAAAGTTTTCGGACACGTATATTACGTTCATAAAAATTTTCTAGTCAGTGTATGCGTCCTATATTGCAGCTTCGCCTGATTAATGGTTAAAATCTATTTGCATCGTACAAGCCACAAATATATTATAAATATAAATAAATGTCAAATAGAGAGAATGAAAGAGAGGAGGGGAGTACTTTGGTTATTCAACGAACTTCTTCTTTAAACGCTGTCTCTGAAGTCTCGCGCTGAAAACTCGCCCAGAAAACTTTCCGTTTGCCCTTAAGAAAAGAACTTTCCCTTCGCTGGTATACACACACGTGTACAATTACAACCGCCATTCAACCTTTTCTCCTCCATCTCTGTGTTCTTATTTTGAAAACGTTGCTTTGACCGTTTTTCGTAGTGAACCCTTTCGCCTGCAACGGGACTCAGGTCGATCTGAATGCAAGATAAATTAAAGTGTTCAAACGGTGAAGTGAATCAGGCTGTATGTGTTCGAACTTTAAAGCCACCCACTAAAGGGAACAGAGTTTTCCTGTTCTCTGATTTCTCTAGCAGCAGAGTCAAAATTGAAAAGGAAGTATCGTTATGAAATAGGATCTTGGTGCAGTGATGCAGAATTTACAGGGGTTGCAAGAAAGTGGTATAATATCGTCAGAAAGAGAGTAAGGGTGTTGGAACATGCGAGACCATTTCGAACGTCGGCTATGATTTACCGTTTCGAGAAACTGTACCTCGCACTTCTCGTGAACAAATGATTTGCTCATATTTACTGCAACAGTTTCCCGTGTATTGAGCATGTGGAACACCGTTTTAAATTCTGTAATGTCTCTCAAGATTCTATGAATGCGCTGAGAAAAGAATGACGCTGTCATGATAGGTATTTGTAGGAGCAGAATTTCTTATAGCATAACTCCTTTATTTTGTATATATATCGATTTGTATATATATCGATTTGTAGACATTTCTCCTTGAGAATGTGCAATACTTTTTTGAATTTAAAAATTTCACTAAAAGAATTTTACTATTATAATCATCATTTATAAGAGAATTTTAAAGACTGTATTTTAAACTTTTCAAATATAGAATATCTTTTTAACCTTTCTTTTCATTTTGAAACTTCTATGAGAAAAGATGATATTATTATAGCAGCAATTTAAGGGAGTGGAATTTCTTACACAATCTCTTCTTCCGTTATATGTAGTCCTGCACACTATTTGCTATGAAATATTCTTCTAAGCGTTGTGGGTGTGACTACGAACAAAATATAGACAACTTTTCAACCTCGAAATTCAGCTTCCAACACTGCAATTCCACTAGACCCAAGCTCGTCGAGAAAGGGGAAATACATCGCTTCCTTAACCAGAGAAGAGCATTTGATCAACCAGTTGAGTCCTGCAATCACGTTGTAACGTGATCGAAGGGTGATTTGCACCCCCGGTAAGAAGTAATCTCTTCTAATTTCCGAAAATTACGGGACCGTGAAACGTGAGCTCTTCGTTTCCTTAGCCAACCGTACCAGATCTTTCTTCTCCTTGGAAAAAGTGTTTCCTCTGTAAATAAAGCGTCTGTGTTAAATAAAGACGTTTCTCAAGGACGAGAAAAGAACAGCCATAGCAGAAATAAAACTCCTGGCCCGTGGTCATAGCCAGCCTTTGAAATATTTTGCGAGAATACCTCGTGACCTATAGCCATATCTGTCTCATGCAAGGGAAATAGAGGGAGAGTACAAGAAAGGGTAGCGAATCTACGACGGTCGAAAACGCCCAGCCAATAAGCTTAAGCCAACCTCCTCGTAATTTTAGTCTTATTTTATCATTGTCTGCGTCTTTCACCGTGCAAGGTTTGATCTGTGGAAATTTTTGCAGATCTTTGACCCGCTTTGGTCGCTAGACATCGAGTTGGAGGAAAAATAATCTTATTCTTCTCGCTAGGAAAGGGATTTATTATTTTTCAGATAGATCTTATAAATCAAATAAATTATTAAATGAAATCTATATTTTATATACGTAATAACTGCTGCATGTTTCTAACAAGAGGAAACTTTATTATATTTTTAGAACAAATATTATTTATTCCGAAGTTTTGTTATTAGATGTTTTACAATTTTACACCATATGATTCATATATTTTAACGAAGACGTTTCAAAATTACAATTTGATTAGAAATTTTCCATATTCGCTATACATAGCGCGAGAGCGAAAGTATCAACAAATTCTACAGTTATATTCACCATATCTTCTAACTAACTTCTAACTGCAGAAGAATTGTGCTATTACAGTTAAACTCTCCTGACGAAAACATTAAAAAATTACAATCTGACAAGGAACCTTTGGTGGTCATTGCACATAATACGAAAACGAAAGTATCAACAAGTTTCACAACAATATATAACCTATTCTTCTTCGATACTCATTTACATAAGAAACACCAGGAAGGCACCTCTCGAAGACTATATGTGGTTTCCATAGCGTATCATACGCGTCGTGGAGGATTGTCTGCGAATTCATTTTCAGAAAATAACTTTTTACGGCGGATCCGATAAGTTTCGTAGGTTGCTGAATGACTGTCGGGGAGATCCAACGGACGCGATAACTTCATGCTGCTGATGAAACCGACACAGGAAGGAGGTCGTTCTTTATCAGAAGAACGAAAGCACCCTTCGACGTGCCTCGAACGGAACAGATACCGTGTCGTTTCCCATTCTGCGGGGAAAGTTTTGTACAGAAAAGCTTTGCGAAGCAAATATTCCTTCCTTATAATTGTAATGAAAAGTTTAGCTGGCGAAGTCGGTTAATTTAGGGCGATTCCATAGGGCAAATTCAAAATAAAGTTTTCATAATTTTATCGGTTATTGTGCGAGTAAATTTTGTGAAATTCCCTTAGGTTGTTCATAGTGTATATCTTGTCAGTTTCTTCGGTATGTTTGCTATATTATTATAATAAATATATATTCAGCATATAGGGCGTTGTGTCTAATGCGATGCGTGATTTTCTAACTAATTGCGGTTATGTAGTAAGAAAAATTATGGATCACAATTTATTCGTTTCACATATACAACAAGCAGTGATGATACAAATTTCGAAAATAGTTTATTTTCATAGCAAAATCAAGGTCAATTTGTGTTTTTTAAATGAGATTTTATATTTTTCTTTCTAATGCATTGTATGCGACATTAAAGCGAATTAAAAAAAAGTAATCCAAATTACGTGATATTTGTATTAACACAATATGTTTAAACAATGTAAGCATAGTTGAACCAGGTTAAATTTCTGAATCTAATACAGAATGATCTTTGAAAGTGATTATTATTCGAAGATCACCTCCAACATCATCTCACATTGCACAAATCCTTTCAAACGAGCGCGAACCGAACAGGATCTTATCAAGATCTTGTTTTACGTCACCTCACCTTACACAAATCATTTCAAATAAGCATAAACCGAGCGGAGTCCAATCAAAATCTCGTCCATTACCAAGAACAAAGAACCTCCGAAGCCAGCCACCTTTATTTTTCTTTTTCTCCGCCCAGCCCGCTAATGTCTTCGTAGATACAACCTATCCGTGGAAGAATTTTGTCTAATGGAAGGGGATGATAGAGTGAAGCCGTTCAAAAGTACCATAAATTCGACTAAACGCGTTTTCCAGGGTCCGCCAGGGTCGAGATGCCGCGCAGGGTGGCACAGGTTGACGTTACCGGGTGAATATATATCAGTTGAGCGTAGTGCTGGTAATGGCGATGGTAATGGTGGTTGTATCCACAGAATTCTATAGAGGGGCGAGCGAGTTAAACAGCCGGAGGCTACCAATCCCCTGGCTGCTAACTGCCTTTAACGTGCAACCCTCGGAGCTCTTTTCGGTGCTCCCGTTCAAGGATAATTCACTACCGTGTGTACACTATGCTATATTAATCATTCTGTCTATGTATACGCCAATTGAGTACGATAGTAGCTAGTCGAAGCAATTTAACTGGGATTAAGATTCAATCGATCGATTCTTCTCGACAGGTCTCCTTTTTTTCTACGTTTCTTGAGGTATTTTATTTAGGTGTTATGTTGGTGAGCTTCTTGGAAGATTCTCGTGGTCGTTTAACTTTGTTTGGTTGATAAGTTTTGGTTAGTAGTATTTAGAATACTTCTGGTATCGACTGACACCGACACCGAGTTAACCGAGCCTATTAGAAATCAAGTTGATGAAATGACCACTTTCTTTCTGCAAATATCTCAATTTCAGAGTCCAAATATGCAATTAATGCGCAAAACAATATGTGTCTCAAAATATCAACAACCGATTTCCATGAATTTATATATCGTAAGTAACTGAACGAATAATGATATAAATTACGGTAAATTGCAAGATGAATTTTAAAAATGTTTGTGACACCGTCACTTTTTTCTGATTTTAATTTATGCAGTTAGTCGATGCGTATAACTTTTGTGCAACCTTTATCAGGCTAATTTTGTGTCTCGTACACAATGCTGGAGCACTATCTCTTCTTTTAGCACAATATATTATTATATGTAGTTGTAATGTGTATTCCTGTTCAGAACCTGTTAGGACACCAGAATAATCATTAGAGAATTATCAAAATCTGAAAATCAAAATCAAAATTCAAAGTGATGGGAAAAAGATACCAGAATGTAATAAAAATGGATGGTACAAATAGGAATAGAAAAATGGAAAGTATTTTATTTGAATATTTGAATCAATGGGGTTAACAACGTCGAATTTTTAAAAGTTAGAATAAGAATAATAGTTATTGTTCATTCAAATATAAAAAGCTCTCGAGTGGTTTTACAACGATTGTTCCATTTTCCTAATTCTTTTATATCGCTTCCTTCTACATTGTTCTTTCAAAATGTTTCTCGCGAATACAATGAAACTACTTTAGACTTTAATGTAACCCAGCTTGTACGTTCGTAGAAAATGTACACGTAGGATATTGCATTCTTGATGCCTTCCAAAAATAAATAACGCAATATTGCATACTTACTTTATTGCAGTGAAGTATACCGTGTGATAGAGTTTTGTGGCAATTGTCAAAAATTTATGATAATAGCAATCGTACTTCTGGTTTCTTTAAAGTTAAGTGATGCAAAAAGGCGGATAAGAGATATGCCGGGCAAAATGCAATTCTATGTAGTAACATAACGTTCAACTTACTAAAATATTCATTACGTTGTAGTTATATAGCTTTAATATTCTTCTGGATGAAAAACATTGGCAATTTTATATTTATCGAAAGAAAGAAGAAAATATTCAAAGATGAAAAACATTTCATGCATTCTAAAATTTCATATTTACGTCGAATTTTCTTCCTTTTTACTCCAAATTTAAAAATTAATGAAATCAAAGATTAGAAATAACAAATTTAATACCTTCTTAATTAATAGAACATTTCATATTTCCATCGAACATTTTTCCTATTCGTTTCAAACCTGAAATATCTTTTAAAAATCAATGACACGAGCAAAAAATTAAAAATTAAATATCTAAAATACTTAGCACATTATAAAATTTTACTTTGACATCGAATCTTTCTTTCTTTCTTTTTGTTCTTAAATCATACAAATCAACGAAACAGTAATTTAATTATCAGAATGTTCCCTCGAACTCCAACATCAGCTATACAGATCACGCAACTTCCGTCGTTCTTCAGCTAAATTTACTCCTGTTGCTGCGGCGCACATTAATGTACCTATCTACACTTCCGGTCTGCACAGGAATTTCAGATGAGAATGAATCTAGTCGAAACTAATACATTTTGTGTCTTCAGTTTGATACACCGTATGTGCATGGCACAAGTGTCTTCGCGTTCGTATGTACGAATAGCGTGTACACACAACCAACAACGCTGCCTCTTTCCGCTAGCCATGCTGTTGATCTACCATGGAAGTCAACAGGATGGTGTACAAAAGTACTTTGGAGTCTGTTCTGGTGAAATGTTAGAACGGATTACCGTTCGATCGATATAGAAACTCAAAAACCAACATGTCTAGTTGGCGGAACTTAGATATATTTATAAACCTGACGTCCAATAGAATTAGTATAAATCGTTCTTTTCGTTTGTAAGAAGGAAGACATTAGTCAGTTACGTTAACATAAATCTGAAACCGAACTCTAACGTAATCTCATCCGGAACTTTCCTATACTCAAAGTATCAACGATACATGAGAGTGTAAAAATTGATCAAAAATTGTCTATATGCCGCAAACCAAATTTAACAAGAAAAGGAAACGAAAAGTATGAAAAGCTACGAACAAAACGAGGATTTCGAATCGGGAAAGAACTTCCAAGCAAACAATATTTACCCAGAAAAGATTATTATAGAGGCGTGAAAGAGCAGGAAGCTTCGAAACAAAGCGACAATAGAGGAAAATACAAAAACTCTTTATACCTACAAACAAAATTTGTCCAAAAAAGGTAACAGAACAGTGTGAAAGAGGTTGAAGAACTGATAAGGAGAATCTGGAATCCAGAGGGGTAACAGCAATGCGAGCAAGCGAAGCAAGTCGATGAAAGCCCTCGAAGATGTGCAAGAAAGAGGTTAGAAAACAATTAGCCTGGCAGCCTATCTCACATTGGCATGCATCAAGAGATCCGTAACCGAAGGTAAGACGGTCTGCTGTTCCCGAGGTAGGAAAAGGACACTGCTGAGGATGAACCTTCATGAATATATCGATATCCCATTAGAGTAGGTTCCATCCTGAAACCCACGTTCCACCCTATATAGTTGGTGCTTCCTGCTCGACTCTGTTTAAAGAGTGGCTGGCAGCCAATGTGCAGCATCGAGCGACGGTCTCTTGACGAAGGATGGTAACTGAGGGACGCGAGGAGGAAGAAGGGATTGCCGATGGTTTCTAGGGTATTCCAGGTCCGCTTCCAAGCAGAGGTGCAGTTTCGACGGCATCGAAGGACTAACGGCCTCGACCTAATCCCGACATTAATGCTAAGGCAGGCAACCGCTATCCATTTTGCACCTACAAAACGTCTCGACCTCTATATTTGTCCGTCTCCCTCTGTATTACGTCGGATAGCTGTCACGCCTCGGCCAACCGCTTGCTCTGGAACACGCTACGTATTTCTTATTTTTCTACACCAAAACCGAACGTATCGTGAGCTGAATATTGGCTTCACGCTAAGGTTATCGAGTAAAGTATAAAACTTCTTCGAAAGTAATCAAAGGAAGAGGTACAGTGGATGAAAGTTTGGAATTATTTCTAATATATACGGTATATATGTATTACATAGGCAATTCAAATTTGAGATACACTTTCTTTCATAAATATTAGGACATCTGAGTTTAGAACTTTGTCTTACGCAAACGTGAATCGAGGAATTTAATTGAAGTATGTTTCATATATTTACAGTAACATGGAAGTGTCCAAACGCTTTTGGACGGCAGTGTACATACGGTGTATGTACAGAGAAATACATATACTTAACGAAAAATTACTCGAATTCTCAAAAATTCATTGTAAATCCACAAGATCCATAACATTTGTACGAGATACTAATTTCTACGAAATATCATCATTCTTTTAGTTTTAGTGTTAAATACAATACCTCCGTTCTTTATTATAGTTTGGATCAGTCTAGTTTTGTACATGGAAACGGACGAGAATCGTGGCTCGATCGGTTGACGAGAAGAGAAATCAACGATCAAGCTCTCGATTAGGAAGCCTGTTCTTCGTTTATCGGACAGCGGGCTGAGGGAAACTTTTTTCATTTCGGCCACTCGAACGTCTGGTAGACAGGACTCAAGTAGCGACGTGTGCGCTCGAAATTTCAAGCACGCCTCGAGGATATCGCTTGGTGATGATTTTTCCCCGTGTAATTATTCGGCATGATACCTGGGGAGCCTTGGTCGACAGACGTTTCGGAATTTAATTAACTGAGATTAGTTTTACTTTGTAACTTTGTTTTTGTGCACACTAGTACTTGCTGTTAGGTTAGACGTTTTATCACTTTAAACAGTATCGTTTCATAGGAGTCATAGTGATCAAGCTATTTTATTATAATAACTCATTTAGCGGAATTGTATACTCGATAGTATTTATAGATACATTTATAAATACAAATACAACAAAAATTAGATTATGAATCCTCGATATTCGTTTATTTCGGAATAAGGTTTCATATCATTCTACATTTTTTACTCAATTTTCCATATCGATTCATCCTTTTTTAAGTTGTCTACCTAGTACAAAAAACACTCTGTATGTACAGATGCACAGGATATAGTCGGGACTCTACTCGGTATTCCATGAAAGTTCACCGTTCCAGCTATTACACGTGGCCAGTGGTAAGGAGGTTGACTTTATTTTTCACCACGTATCGAGATAGCTGGAATTTCATTTCACGCTATTCTCCCTGTAGGGGTTTGTTACATTTTTTGAGATCAGGAGATCGGGAGTCGTCCGACGCAACGCGACGCTGAGAAATATTATACCATGCGCGAGATTCGTTTTTTCCTTTATTCTTGTGGCAGATTTTATGACACCAAAAGTGTACTGTCTTTGTCATTGTAGTTTTGTGTCCTTTTGTGACGTTAAGGGATACGTTTCAGGGGAATATTTTGAGCTAGTGTATATAAAGTTAAAGATTTTCCTAAATCGCGTAATCTACATGACATTTATGTGATCAATTTTTGCAATTGATGTAGTAGTGTTTGCGGTATGTAGACATACTAACTAGACAACTTAAAAATTTTTTAATTTCGAGGTACAGATATCCGATTAACTACACAGACCTTGAATTCTCATGTCTCATTCTTTCCGTTTTAACTTTTGTTTTAACAAACAAAAGGACTTTTAATTTGAAGGTAAGCGGAAATAGTGGAACGAGAAATCACGCATGTCAGCAGCGATCTTTTTCATATTTTCCTGAAGTATAAAAAATTCTTTTTACAATAAAAAAAAAACTGAAATAACACAGTAGAGTTAACGTTCAATGCTCAAAAGAAACACACCTTATTTTCATGAGTTTATCTATTGCAAAAAGATAAAATAAATAATAGTGTGATAGATTATAAAAAATAAATTTAAAAGAGTATTTGTAACCACGTTTCTTTACTTTTCAATTTGTGGAATTTATCAGTGTGGTTTCCAAACGACTCATATGGAAATAAGGAAAATTAATTCAGTTGTAAGCTTGGGGTCAAAAAATTCTACAGAGAAGGACAGACATTCAAATGGTAGATGATTTCAAAAGGTTTTACAGTGGGTGAAAAAATATGTAAAATTAGGTCAAATGTCTTTTATTCGAAGAAATAGCAAAATTCATTCGCTTCGCGTATGAAAACGTGTAATATACAGTTACGCTGCGGAAAAAATTCAGTTACTTGGCCTATAAACGCTCATATACATGCAAAATTACTTTCTTCCAGCAATAGTACACAGTGCTGTTGAATCTTGTTTGCAATTGGAAAATTTATTGTTCTTTTCTTTTATAATTTAGTGGTTGATTAATGTTATAATCTTTCCTGAGATTATTTATGATTTATTTTTGTTAATTTCAAAATTATTTACCATTTTCAATACTACAACGATATTAATACGTGATATAAAATATAATTTGTATCAAAAGCGTTAATTAACGATATCCAATATCTTTGGTAGTTAAAATATTCCATTTATAAATATCCCAAATGAATAATCCAAATAATAAAAATGAATAAATAAAGTAATTCCACTCAAAAACCCGACGAAACGCATTCACAATTCTTTAATTTCCATTTAAACAATTTTTCAACTTCCATAACAATTCCTACTCTGACGTATGTGGTATCATATTTAAATAAATAAATGAATAATAAAAATATTACAATATTTAAAATAATTTCACTTAAAAGTCCAATGAAGTTTTCGGAATATTCATTGATTTTCACTGCAACTATATATTTATAATCCCATTTAAAAATCCAATGAAATTTCCCTAAACTTTTTCAATTTTCACTTCAGCCACCTTCCGGCCTTTCTAATAATTCCAACCTTGCAGAAATGTCTCGACTGAACCTTCCTTGCGATCATGCCTGGAACAATTAGTATGAAAAAACTTATTTCAAAGCCTCTTTCAATATTAATATACCATGATACATCTTCGTCGTGATTCTATGCCTTTCGAATCAGTTTTGTCACAAACACCTCACACATTATTATTATTCGAAGCGCTCGAATCACCGTCTCGAATATCCCAAACCATTGACCCGTCTCTCGCAACTTTCGCAACGAATTTCCCCAGCTCTTATCAAGCATTTATAAATTCTTCCCGGATTCTGCCAGGCGAATCTCTTGGCCATTGGATGGCTAGATTACCGAAAAGACGCTATTACGCTATAAATCCGGGACCGGGCTGCCAGTTTTATAGAAGCAGTTAACGGTTAAACATATAAAGTGGCGGAAGGGTGTACGATGACCTCGTAAAAAGAATGGAAAAAAGAAGAGTGGAGCGAGGGTAAAGAGCTAATTAACTTGTGACTCGGCGTACCACAGCGAAACGAACGTTTAGTACCGGTGAAAATAAAGGCTGTCGAAAGGTAGTGCCGGTTGACCCTTAATTAGTCATGCGGTTAATTTTTCATGCTGGTCTTGATGTTACTTCTATGTTACTACCGTGTAATTTTTTTTATTGCGGCCAGATTTTGAAATAATTATAACGTAATATATGGTAATATTTAAATCTCCGACATTTTTTAACTATGATTATATTTAATTAGAACGTTAATGAACGTTGTAGAAAAATTTATATCATTAAATAAACTGGGAGTAAAATGTGGTAGGTCTGTTTTAAAGCGAAGAACAGCTACACATATAGCGAAGTTTTTCGCTGAAGAAATTTGGAATTAGGTTTTTAATTATGCCTACGGTAAATCTGATAGTTTTGTTATCAATTTGAAATTGATGACATAGGTATCGAAAGTAATTTTCTTTAATTCTATAGATTTTCGTACGTATTTTAGTATTTTCTTTAATACAAGATTTTTATTTCATTTTCTTTCAGTTTCTCTAATTTTATGAAACACTTGATGATTCCAAATCATTTGACATATATAATCACTGGATTAAGATGTGCAATTATTTTAAATATCTTCCTGGATTATTAAAGGTGAAGACGATATTTAGACTCTACAATGTGTAAAAAAAAAGAGCAAGTATAAAGAGTGAAAGTGAAGTTCAAAAATGTGAAAAATCCTTTGGTATCGGCGCTAAATAATTTTACTCATTGTTTTACTACGTAAAAGCAAAAATATAAAAAGAAAAAGTGAATGTTAAAAACATTAAAAAATCGTACTTTTTAGTTTTGACGAAACGAAATATATGGTTAACTTTTAATACGTATTGAAAATACGAGATGGAATAATTAATATTTCGCGAAGCGTGTGATCAATTATGCTCGTACAAAATGGATATTAACATCGATATACTTTCATTATGCGATTTTACGATGTACTAGGCACGCGATTGCGATAATTGTCCATTATTATCGATACGCCATTGTTGTTTCGTTTGGTACTCGAGATGTTCGACAAGTATGACACGATGGAAGTCGATTTGTAAGAGCTTCGAGAAGAGTTTCTTTATCGAGTACCGACGCTTACGTTACTACTCCACCATTACGAATAAAATATGTTTTTACGCTTGATTGTTTTTAATGCTAACGAAGTTCTATAATTGAAGTCGCCGAAACGTTCGTTCAATTATCTTTTGAAAACGTGACTTCAAATAAATAAATCTTATTCTGCGATTTTCACGTATTTTCTAAAACAATCTGTAGAAGATGACGTAATAGATAATGTTCTACACATTATTCTACAGTAAATATTCTGTAGAAGATAATGCAATGGATAATCCTTTACCGATTATTCTACAATCCTATTCTATAAATAATTTTACGATGTATTTAGAAATTAGGCAGGTTCACGTATACTTGGCAGGTTTTATCAAACCAATTATTTCAAAAACGAAGCGTCACAATACATCCTATACTTCCGACTCTTTATTTTTTATCATATATTAGAATTAGCCCTTTTCCAATTTTACCATAATCACTATATGGCAGCCATTATAATAAGACGCTATCAACTCCAAATCATCTTCAAAACATAATAGATATTACAGCCAATCAATAATATATCGTTTCCTTAAGCTGAAACTTTAGAACTCGAAAGATCAACAAGAGCTCGGCGCAATTATTAATACAGAGGCTGAGAGATTAATTGCAAATAGAATCGAACGATAGCCATGAGTCAGCCAGTTCGTTTCTTAGGACTTCCTCGAGAATTCTGTCCCAGATGCTCTCGTCGAACGAAGGACACCAGAAGCGTTCGGTATCGCGGGGTAATTTTCGTAATCGGCGTCCTAGATCCAACGAATTAAATCCGTAGCCAGGCTTACCCCGCCGTTGGCTACGCGGATTTCCTTTAAACGGGTTGCTGCCTCCTCCTTTGAGAAGCAACGAGATGCCTCGCGCTCCGCTTTTGTGGAATGTAATGGGAGTTGAACGGTGTACGGCTCAAAAATACAAGGAGGTATCGGGGTAAGTGGTGCGCACGGTGGAAAATGGCGTCGGGTCTTCTTGAGAGGGTAAATCGAAGCTATGGAATGGGACTTTTTAACGACGCTACCGGCAGAGTTTCTGGTTAGTCCTTTTAACACAAAGTACCACCATGTTCTTTCGTGTTTTGTTCTATTCGAGTGTGGTCATTAGTTGCTTCCAAGGACCTTTTTCGGCTTAGTTTTATTTTATTTCTATTTGGAAGTTTTAGGTTTAAATTGGAAACGTCTTCTGTAAGAAGTTATTGTTTCGTACCTGATAATTAGAGAGATATCATCCTAAATCACTCCGATTCTATAAACCACAAGTATCTTTTGAAATTATTATTTTATAATCTTCCTTACAATTCTTTGCATGAAAATAATTGTTGCAATAATGTTTTATTTTACCTTAACGGGAAGTACAGTTATCTTCTTTTATGTTTTATCGCACTCAAATATCGTTAGCTTTTCCCAAGACTTATTTCTTGGCTTGTTTCACTATATCTCTTTTTATTCGCAACGTTTAAGTTGGCAGTGCTTTTTGAGTAGTTGTTAACTTGTTATTGTTTCATATTGCTGAAAATAATCTAAGAGAATTTTTCTTATTTTAATAAATCGTTATATGCAGCGATTTTCGTAAGAAAGGTACTACAAATAAAAAGTATATAAATAAATATCGATATTAATACTTCATTCTGGTATAAATTAGTATCATTCGCGTGTCTCAAAATTACTTCAAATTTAATTAATCCATAAAACATTATATTAAAACTAATTATACCAGAAGTTAATGTCGGTTATGTAACAAAGTCACGAATTATCCTTCAATTAAGTAACTTTACATTACGTACAGTAACAGCGGGATAAAATATTAATGTAGAATTTTACCACAGGCATAGTTGAAGTCAAATTCAATTACCATGTTGCGCAGGGTTTTCTCCAACTAAGGAATCACTTCAGTTTAAGCTGAAATCACGATTCCCATCTCATTCTCTCTTCGTGAACAAAGTAGTTAGTGTTTACTTAGTAATAGGTTTGAAATTACCGGCGAAACTTAAATTCGCTTAAATTCCTCGTAGATATAATAATAACTGTCGTCTCGATTTAAACGTGGAAAGGCCCCGTTTAACCGGGCTCTGTTTCTCTTACACAATCCTGTCTCACAAACAATAACGGCACCTGCCTTTCCATGAACACGATCAAACGATGGCGAATTGACGCTGTAACGTAATAACGTTGTGTCGGATGCTTTCGAACTTATAACATTCTTGTTTCCACGAAACAGTCGATTCAGCTTATCGGGTCGGTCAGCTTAGTTTCTATGCGGATCCATTTACCAAAGTTTGGACAAATTTGTCAATTTCATTGATTAATCAGCTTCCGCCGATGCAACCTGTCCCTCGATCTTCTCTAAGACTCTCATACAACAATTCAACGTTTCAGAAACATATCGCCAAGAGTTCTACAATATCAGCTCACTGTCTCTCTCTTTCGACTTAAAACTTTCCAATCCTAATCCACTCTAACCTCTGCAAGTAACCCACCTCAGCCGTGAATCCAAGCCCAATTTCGCACGATTCACTGCGAACATTTCACACAATTCTGGTCCTCCGAAACACACAGAGATCCCGAAACTCTCTGTCCGGTCAAAGAGCCAGGAGTATATTAAGCCAGTGGCGCGACAAATATCGCGAGAGGTGAGCTTCGTTCAAACACGTAGCCTCTATTAAGTCGTCCTGTCGGTCAATACGCGCACGTGCATATGCCGGAAGTAATTCTCGATCAAATCGAGATGCGCAGGAAGGAGAGAGAGAGAGAGAGAGAGAGAGAGAGACCTTTGTCAAATACTTGCGGCGGATTTTCATACACAGCTCGACACCGATTAATGTTCTCTCTTCGTGAGTTCACGAACCCCCCCTCCCCCGCGCCGCTGTGTTTCGCCACGAATGCTAGATGGCTTTCTACGCGCTCGTATCTACATTTGCAGGTGGTGCTTCCGGCTGAATTCGACCACGAACGGCCTTAACGTTCCCTGTCGCAGACGATGCCGCCATTGCAATTCCGGCGATTTCATACCCGCTTTCCGGCGTACGTGTGTACGTAAACGCGGAACCACCTCGATACATTTCACGAGGAAATCGTGGCTCGCGACTCGTGAATAGGATTTAAACGTTACTCACTGAGGAGAAATTAGCGGCCGTTAGAAACGGTGCTTTATTCCACGATTCTATCTGAGGCTTTTTTACCGTGGATTTGTGGCTCGCTGGTGTTCTTGTTAGAATGAAGAAAAAAAGGGCTGGCTTTTGTTAGGTTTCGTCACTAGTATGAAAATGTATTTGGTAACCAAAAGTGGCGAAGTATATTAAAGTTATTTCGAAGCTTCTTTCATTATTCGAGGCTTCTGCCGAAATAAATATAGTCTCCATTATTCAAATATTTTTGGTAAAATTGCATAAACACACATAGCATTTTATTAATGTATAAAAGTTCAGATTTTATTTACATGTCGTAGAACATTAATTTAATCATCAAAATAGGCTTCACTGTTCAACTAAATGTTATAAAATTACGTAAATACACATCGTATATTATTGATTCCATCATAAAAGGAAAATATATTTAATTTATTGCAAAACATATAAATTAGCTGTATACTGTTATTATAGAAGAACAGTTCTTGTAAATGAATGCATTACTGAATTAACTAACATCTAATGATAGTAGTGCTTTGCTTAAAGTAATAAAACATTAAAAGTCCTTTTGATGTTTTACTTCTGTGGAAAAAGAATTAAATGAAACATTAAATCTCAAAAAGGAAGCACTAAATCTGACAATATGACCGCCAGACAATGTACCATAAAACCGCGTCACGAAGCGTTGCTCTAGCGGAAATAAAATTATCATAGCTTAGAACACGAGAGTTGGTAATAAATGCAGCATGTGCTTGACGATCGATTTCCCGATGTTGTACGCGCTCGCATATTGTCAGGTTTTGTCAAACGATTTCGTTAAACGACTAGACAGCGTGATAAAATGTAGGGAGAAGGAAATCAAAGGAAATCTCTATTTTAGAGTGCGATAAAGAGAAACAGCTGCAAACTTTTATTATACATATATGACTTCTCTTTTCAACATGGCGACGAAGAAAGAATTTCACGAAAGGAAAATGAATATCCTTCCCGATATAAAAAAAATAGGGTGTATTATATACTTAATATCATTATTCCATGTATGGTTCGTTTGTTTCTTATGGGAAAAATAGATTTTGTTTTACGTAAAATCAAAGATTCTAGTTATTATAATAAAGAGATTTAATATACATTTGTTGGGTGTGTAGTGGAGATATTTATGTTTATCATAGCAAAGAGAAAAATTAATTAAAACAATGATAAAGGGTTTCTACAAATTTGGAATAACAGTTTCATTACAACTAGCAGAATAGTGGTCGTTGTAATTAAGAGGCGTACTTGTGGCCTACTATGTTTAACTTATACTACTGTACGCTTCTATTAAAATCCTACATTTATTTCAGTCACTCTTGGAAACATTTAACTTTATTTATTAATTATGAATGAATATGGACAATGAAATATGAACGATTATATGTGTCATATTCGTATTTCGAACACAAATATTAATGAATTATTTATGAATTTATATTATTACACGCAGTAATTGTATTTAATCTCCTGTGCCGCATTGTACACACATGACTGACTGTAAATGATCTGTTCTACTGTACTATTTAGAACATAATTTTAGTTCATTTATTGAACGAGTGCAGTGCAAAATAATACCAATATTTACTTCAGGATAATTTAACATGTCGAGATAATACGTTTCAAATTTTTTCATTTATAATTGGTGATACTATACACGTGCGTTTGACAAAATTAATATCTTTTTCCACTGAGATAGAAACATAAATATACATATATTTGTTATTCGTTTACACATAATCGCTTACTTTTATCATATTGCTTTTTAATTACTGAATTAATTCTTTAATTATCTTTTTAATTATCATTTATAAATAACATATTTAGATAAATATTAAAAATTGACAGTTTAACATCTTTTCATTGCTTTTAAGAGTGCACAAAAAAATTCATAAAGGAATACAAATTTTGATTGATAGAAAACGTTGATTCGATAAATGTACTTCTTATTATAAACCAGAAGCTATAAGAAGATCGAATGATGGTATTAACTATTCACCGTCCAGTCTCTCGGACTTTAGACTCGGACTAACCTAAACTTCAGTCAGAGTTTTCTGAAAATTGGACCCTCTCGTTCAATAAGGGGCAACGTAACCTCATCTTTCAGTACAGTGACCCCAATGTCTTGTCCGAACTTCATGAAATTTTAATTAGCCACATCTCGTACATCTAAGATATGTACACCTAATTGTATTCAGTTTTTGGCAACCAGCTTTGTTGTAAAGCTATTAATAGCGCTATTGGTAGAGACAATTTGCAAGAAAAATATACTTTGGATTAGAAAACGATTTTGTTCGTTTAGGAATATTTTCAATGCTTTTCCAACATTGAATTCTATCATATTTCCAAATCGATTAAACTAAGACGTCACGTTTATTAACTGATTAATGGCGGAAATATAACGTTTTATTTCCAAATTTGTAAGTTCTCAAATTTTATCCAGAAATTATAAGATGCGTTTCCTTCAAAATTTTTACCAAATTTTCTTCAAACTTAGGAAATTCCCTTCAAAATTAGAAAACACGATCTCTTCAAAATTTCGGATATACTCTCATGAAACTTAGGAAAATTCGTAAGAATCATAGAACACGATATTATGATAATTTTTAAAAATAACTAACATAGATTTATACGTGCAAAAAGCGATGCGTTCTATAAATTCTATCAATTAACAACGTCCTTTGATAGATTAAAAATTTCTTCAAAATTTGTCTAATACATTTGCTAGAGAACGTTTACCAAACGTCACATGAGGACAACGATGACATCGTTGTTCGTCAGTTATTCGCGTTAACACGACGATTGTCCTGTAATTCAGATGAATTAGTATCGATGCTTGGTAATACGAGCGGTATTTCGGCCGCTGACGGAAATTGGCATTCGTATCAATGTCAATCACCTAATTGGAAGCCCGCTCGACTTCCCATTGCAAACGGCTCATCGTTTTAACGGTCTCGTAAACTTTTACGACGTTGTAATTCAATAATTACGATCGGTTCGCCGCCGATAGACTCGCCTCTTCGCGACTCTCAACCATGAAAGAAAATAGAAGAAATTATTATTTTGTTTGTAGCTGGCCGTTCTGTTTATGATAATTGTTACAATTGCGAAATAATCGTCCACGCTGCCAATACCTGTATTGAAATAAAACGTTTCTTACACGATGTTTATTTCCCATTTTGACGACGCAAACGTATTTCGTTTTCTCATCAGTCTTTGTTAAAGTAAAGTTTTCAAGTAGTTATGTGTGTGAGAGAGAGTTGGGAACTTGAAATTAACTAAGCTGGTACGTTCGTTTTGTGATATAATGATTTAGAAGTTGATTTTTGTAAAAAATTTTGAATGTAGATAATACGTAATTGAAATGTTTTCACTTTTCATTTTCATTACAAACGTTAGCCAAATTAGGTATTAAATGAGTGGCGCGGATTGTTACTTGAATAGATTGTTCTGAAATGTTTCGAAGATAATTTCGTTTAAAAAGATAATTTCATTTGTAATATTCGGATTTAAACGCGGAAAAATTTGAAATGCGAAAAATTTTAATATCCTACACAAAAATTAAGTTACCTTTTATCAGACTAATGGTACAATAGGTTCCAAAGTAATTTCTATGAAAATGTTTGAATTATTACAATATTTCCGACACCACTGGAACTTATTAAAGCATACGAATTCATAAATGGAACGTCACATCTCATTAAAAAAATTATGACGAATTTTTTCAAACTTCAGTGTGTCACAGTTTGTATCATTATATTGTTAAGCTGGTTTTGAAAAGAATAATCTGTCTGAAATAAAAGTATATAAAACTAAAACATATAAGTATACTTATACAAAGATGTGCATGTGTTTGTAGGAAATTCAAATGTACAGAGACGCGAACAAAGAAGTAAATCTTTATTTAGATCCCATTTTCTTAGTCGCAAAAGATATAAATTTCTTCGAACATCTACGATCTACTAATAAAACATATTAGTCGCGTAAACGAATTTCGAGCGAAAGAGAATTGCTTCAACGAATCCTTTCCGATAAACCACAAAAGAATCAGTCGAATTGATCCAACTATCGTTCGGATGCTTCGAAAACAAAGAGAAAAAAACACGCGTATATCTATACACTTAATTACCATCTGCGTAAAAGCCACATCAGAGGCACAGAAACCCGCGACGATGATTCTGATCTTACTCGAACGAGATTCGAAGAGCGAGGTTCGAATTTCCAGCGAAAATTAGCTAGTTCGACAAGCCATCGCGTTGGCCAGTCCGATCCGCTCGAGTTGTCGCGTAATAGAGTCGATCGTCCGCCGTTCGAACATAGCCAACTACAATGTCGACGAGGGTATGCCACCGTTAAGTATATTACAGAAATCTGGCGTGAGATGACCGGTCCATTTGTAAATGAGATCGAAGCAACCGCGGAAGCGATCGTATCTAGCTACGGTAGAACCGAAAATGGAACGCTGCTATCAAATTGGAAGAGGAAGCCACGTAACGAGGGAAATGGAAAGGGAGAAAAATTGGATTTAAGGGGTTGGTGAGGAGGTTGCGGCGGGGTGTTGGTCGCGGTGCAGGAAATATCGTCGACCCTCTTCATCGACAGTGACGAAGCGTGTATTAAGTCAGACTTCTCTATTCCCTTTTAACCTCTCGTCTCTTGCTACTAGATCTCGTTCCATATGAAGAGGTTACGTAAGTAGAGGTTCTGCAAGTCCTTCAAGCCTTCAGACTTTATCCGAGTGCGTCTGTTCTCGTCGTTTCGAAGAGCTTCGTATAGGATATAAGGCCATGAGTGTTACTCGGGGAATATTCATTAGCGGCCAACTTTTTATACAGCGGGACTGGGCTACTCGGTGGTCGAGTAATCGCAACACTTGTAAGTACCATGTCGAAGAATTTTGCTTCACAAGTAAATTTTATTGTCACTTACTCAGTATGCGTATAGGAATGAAAATTATTTTCGTCGAGCTTTTTGCTTTGTTACTATGAGATAAATCATCCGATATGTGCGACAGCTATGACCAATGATAAGGGCTTCGGCCAGGCATGGGTTAATAAAACGTGGAATTTATTGCAAAGATATAAATCTAGAAAAGTGTAATCTTCCGATGTTTCGTTCGCCGTGCTTAATTTACAAATTGATGCACAGATATAGATTCGGAAAAATCCAGTGAGACCATACAAAATTTTCTATAGAATATATCTACGATATTTTAATGAAAGTTCGCAGAACAAATACGTGAGATCCATGAGAAAGAACAGAATATTTGTAGTACAAATTACAAGCAAAGGAAGCGTAAAAATGACAGAACCGAACAAATACGTATTTGTATTGCGTCGGTTTATTGGAACGGCGAATGCTTTTTGCATATTTAGACACGGGGTTCGCGTTACTCATCTACCAGAATGTATCGCGCGAGTGAAATTTTTAATTAACGCGGCATAAACAAAAGTTATTAAAGCCGGCATTTCGGTATACGGTTCGTGCTGTCCGCACGACAAACTACATTACTTGGTAAAAAATACTGGTCAAATATTTAGCGTCTTGCAAGTGAGGTACTTTTTATTTATTCATACGAAGCTCTTCTTCTCGCCCTCGTTTCTTTCAGATCACATTTAAATGCATTGTTTACGATCCGTAAATCATTTTCATGGATTTTTCATCGATTATCGATTTAGGAGAATATGTTTAATTATCTCCACGAAATGTAGAATTTGTTCAAGCATTTCCAATTAAAAAATACATCAATTCTTTTGTGGGTTGATATTTTATCACACTGTCTGTATTTTAATGGTATATGTATCAAATGCTTCAACTGGAATGAAGGAATATAAATACAAATTGTTCCCCTTAAAAGTAATAAAGTTTATTACAATAAATAAGTTGATTAGATTGAAATAAACATTATAAATCTCGAAAATGTCAGAAAGAATATATGTATATGTATACGGTATAAAAGAAGGAACATATAGGATATATAGAAGATGTATAACAATATATAAAATAAGATTAAAATATAACAATGCGTAAAATAAAGTTAAGGAATAAAATAAATGAAGGAAAGGTACTATTTAACGTAAAAGACGTTGTTGACATCAACATTGCGTATTTGTAAAATACACAAGGAACAGTCTTTTAAAAAAACAATATGTATATGTACTTACAGTGGTGAAGAGAACAAAATTTAATAAATGAGAGGTACGAAAAACTACCAGGAACTTACGAAGCTGAATTAACAGCTTTTCCTGGAATTCTATATTGTAAACTCAGTATCATATCGCATTAAAAGGTTTAATAATCATTATAACACAAACAGTTTATAATAGAGGGGAGAATTCAGCTTCAGACAATTCTCTTCAGTACATAACAACGATGGAAAATTTTATCATCTTCGCGCGTAAGATTTCATTGTTGGGATTGCATAATAAAGATTCCTTTGCAGCTTTTTCACGCGTTGAAATTTATGTATTTAACCGCATCCTTCTACAATCCGCATCACACACGTTTTCGATTCCATTAATTACGCCAATACAAATGAAATTTTTTTGGTTTGCCAGTCGAACGAATCATTTGAAAGCAAAACGACATACAGAGATCGAGCTCGGGGTCACAATTATTAAACCATTCCTATATATTGATTTTAATATGTAATTATAACCGTTTAAACAATGTTCATCCGGTGAAAAGCGGTTCAATACGCAATTATATTTACGGTAATTAGACTATCCCCGAGTCAACGTAACGCGACTAATTGTAATTAATGCTACTTGCTAATGATTTCATCCTGATTACGTGTATCTCGTTACGTTGCACGTCTCAAGCTATGATCGCTTCTCTACGCAATTATTTTTGTCTCTTGTCGTTCCGACGATGCACAGTTGGTTGACATCTATAGAAGAATACGGCGATACAAAGTTTAAATAAAAGTTTCTATTTAAATTTGAATAAGAAATTAAAATATTCTTTTTCATTATTATAGGATATGTAGCAACATTGTGGCTTCGTATTATTGATTAGGAAATAAGAAAAGAATGAATTTGTTGAGCTTTCTAAACATTGATTTAAATATAAAAATAATCAAAAATAATTTTCTAATTATGTCAAGTCATTAAGTTAGCTATAAAAAACATGTCACCATAAATATGCAATACAGGATTTGATGATTATATTGAAAACTATGAACCTCCATAAATACCTAAGTCCTCCTTAAAGTCTTTGAAAAATTGATTGTCTTGTATGATAATCTTCCACATAGGTCTGATATATTTGTTCACAGTACAGTTCATGAGTGCTATAAAAGTACTGTAAAAAATGCGACGTGTCGTTATTCTCCCCCCCCCCCCTAAAAGAAAAGAAAGAAATATAAAGAGAAATGGAAATAGAAGAAAAGTTTCGTTGCTGCGATATCGATACGGAGCTAATCCATTGACGTTCCCAATATTACCAAAAGGTTATTTTTTTGTTTTTCCTCTACTACTATTGGCAACGTGCATTAACGGCGTGAACAAATCCATTACGAATAATGCATCTTTCGTTGTCCGACGTTTCGGTGGACCGTGGGGAAAACAGATGGCGTGAAGCAATCCTGTCGCGGAGTTAGTCCTCTACAGGGTGTTCGGGTATTATCTAATAGAAGATACAGTGACATTCGTTTTTATTAATAATAATTACTAATGTCTGGATGTTTGTGAAAATCCATATTTTTATCAACACGATACTGATTAAAGATATATTTCGGATGAAACTTAAATAAAGATTTGTTTCACCTACTAAATATTGTAACGTGTACTTACAGATATACTTTATATTTTATATATCTGATACATTTGTTAATATTATATAGAATTTGTAAATTTTCACACGCCCAAATTTTTCATAAATACATGAACTTCCGCAGTCTAATAATTACATACACTCGGATATAAGTATATTGTATGTAAATTCATATTTGAAAACTTGTGAAATGGAAATTTTCTTTATCCTTTTAATATTGCAATGAAGTCTTTACTCCGGTTATTTTATATTTATTTGCATATTATGTATGTTCTGTTACTTCTTGATACATTTAAATTTCGAATAAACGTGCTTACAAAGGACGAAGAGAATTTCGTGGAGCTGAAGAATTCTTTTATAACTGTCAATATTTCTCCATGGACATTATATGAACTCCTTTGACACACTCTACTTGTACTGAACTTTTTGTTCAACCTCTTCGGAACTGCGTATAGAGTTATATCTTCTAAAGGATTCTGTAGAAATTTTTTAGAATTAGAAGACATTTGTAAAGCAATTTGTAATTCATTTTTTATACATATATAAATAGATGAATTATTTTCACAAATGAAATATGTAAATTATTTACGTAGTAAATCAGATTGATAATCTGATAATGATATGTATAACTCACAGGACCCTATAGAAAAATTTGTATCTTTCAAAAAATTTGAATCTCTCTTTACAATTATAGGCAGAGATATTTTTATGCCTAAAACACGTTGAAAATTAATTAGAAGATTAAGAATAATCAAAATACTGAAACGCTGAAAATAAACGTGGTGGCTTAAAAATGACGATTCTCAGAAATATCAAAATTACGATATTTCATATAAAAAATGCTTTCTACTTGGAAAAGCTTTTTATTCTAAGAAGAACTTATTGTTTCCTCTCCTTGAAAAGATTTCACGAATGACACATTATTAAGACTGAAATGGTCACCCTATGTAAGGGTCATTCATCGACCAGCGGGGTATTAACCAGGATTTAAAGCGCTATCAGCGGTTGTAAACAGCGTTATCTTTGTAGCATTGGGAATCCTCCATCAATCAGCCGCGGAAAGAAGTTAAAGTATCGAACTGCTAGAAGTAATTTGTAACAGGAAGAAATCCGTAGAAAGGCAAGGAGATCGACAATAACGTAGCGATTACGAGCAACAGCACGTACTGGTTTTCCCATTTTTCCATCCTTTTTATCTGGTGCTTTATGAAATTTGTATATTACACCACGTACGAAACGAACTGTTGCAAAAACAATTTGCTTGTGAACATATTAAAATATAGACTCGCGGAAGCTGTTGTTCGATAGCATACTCGTCGACTTATGAAATTTTAACAGTATGAAACTGAAGATATGGTCTCTGTTTGCGGAAAGAAAATAGGGAGTTGTGGAATCGTTGAAAAATTTTTGCAATGGGTTTCGAGATTTTTGGTGATCTTTTATTGTATTGGAAAATACCCCTTGAGGATATCTTATAAACGAATTGCCTCGAATCGTTGAAATTAATCTAACATACGTGCTCATCAGAATTTCGAAATATGTATTGTAAAAAATATCGGTTGCTGGAAGTCGACAATTGTAGGTGAACGAATGCTTCAATCACTCACTATGTATTGTAATCGTAAATAAAAATATTTCTTAAATTATAGATTATAGATCTACATTTACTGGCGTAATAAATATCTTATACATGCGTGTCATGAATGACAAATATCTATGCATATTTGTTTCCTACCAACATATTTCTAAAGGTGTTGGTTTAATCCTTTAACAGCGTAAGCTGAAAGACACACGTAAATCATCAAGTATAGTACTATGAATTTCATGTAATGTAAATAATAGAGAGTATGCATTCCTCGTATTTGATATCAAGAATGTAGAAAATTTTGAACCTAAGAAGAGAATCATTTTTTAAATGTATTATTCTGAACTCCTCTTCATGTTATTACACTGTGGAAAGACTAAAGAATCTGCAGGAGATAAAGAGTTATTACAGATAGACATTTGTGACATGATCACTTGCTAGTAAGCCATGTAAAACTGAAAATACAAAAACCTGAACAGATTGTTTAAAATCCTCCGAATAAATGTTAAGTCACGCAACACCTGGATATTAACACGCAGATGATAAAAACGTTAAATCTACACTCTCAAAAATAGCTATCATCCCCGAACGTGTCATAAATCTTGGTTAACCCTGACAAATGTAGTTGCTAGCGCTTCGACAATTCTGAATGGACTATGATAGATTTTCCCCTGGAAAAAGATTTAAATAAAAAATGAGGAATGCGAGAAAAGAGATTCAAAACAAACAGAGGGCAGACGGAAGTAAATAAACAAATAATTGAAAATATAAACAGGAAAGAGAAAATGTAAACGATAACTGAAAATGTAAATAAACAGAGAAAATAAATAAACAGAGAAAATAAATAAGCATATTGGAACAGTGATTTGATTACGAACTAAGTCAGGGGAGAAAATATAATGGAAATTTTGTCATATCAATTTTTTAATCTTCTTTCTTACAACAAATATTTTTATCTTTTCAAAGACCACTTAATGTATAGTTTAAAAATCTAAACGTTGCTTTTTCATGTAAAAAGTGAGAATTTTCATAGTACTATTTCAAACCACATAAAAAATATAATTAGCAGGATTGATATTCCTTGTAACTATTTTTCTCCTTGTGGATCCATTACTATATAGTAATTTCGTGTGCATTAATATCCCGAACAATATTTCTATATATAATTCCAAGTTTTATTTTCTGATCTTAATTTTAATTTTCATTTTCCAATATTTCGAATAGTGTCTCTAAAACTAAAAATTATGTCTTTCGTGTATAACTCTGATTTATTAACTTTCATTTATATAAATCAATATTCCTTAGAACTCAGCAAAATACAACTGAGTAAAAATGAACTATTTTATCTGGATTTGGATATTGTTATTATATGAATTTTTTTGCATGTAAAAATTCGGAGCAGATTCGTTCCCGCCAATTGCGTATACATCAATATTTCGAGAATTAACTGTGTATACTAACTTTCTCAATCCTTGCTTTTTGCCAGCTTAGATTCTTCGTTGCGCTGTTTGTTTGATAAAGTTCCTTTTCCTGACCAAGGAAATAATCCCGTGGGATTACGTTGCTCGTAGTTATGACAGGCGATTAAGAGTTCGAAGAGAAAGTTTTTACCAACACGTCGAACGAGTTTCATCCCGTTAGTTTCGCTGTGAAACAGTGATACCTTTCTTCATTAGGATCCTGCTCGGGCTATTTCTTGTTGGTAGTCAGCATCTGCTACGGTTGGTAATATCGGTTGCGGTGATTAGGCGGATTATATCTTTGTTTTGGCACATTGCTTAATATCTTGGAAAATCGAGGCATAACCGTAAGTATTCTCTTAAGTGTTTGATCCATTAAGGATCATGCAGTGAAATTATGCATAAAAGTTGTGTTAATGCAACATTATTGAAAACGTAATGAAGTCACATACTGTTTCGTCTAGGTAGAACAAGCTTGTTATCAGATTGCGGATTTTCATACGTTTATGAGAAATTTGCAAAATACACAGATTGTACGTAATATGCAAGAATATATAAAATTGTCTACCCAGGTTCCATTCCTTTGATTATATTTGTCAAAATACGACATGAACATTATTTATATTTATTATATATATATATATATATGTCGGGTTAACGTTCGGTTCATGGGCGTGTAACGAAACCTCATTCGGAGTAGCCATCGCTGTTGTACATTAGAGATTATATTTACTGATATGAATATTGATTTTTACAAAGTTTGACAAATAACCGTGGTGATTAAATACTCGAGATGTTAGTGACAATGTTCTTAGGTTCAATAATGAATCCACGGTCAACGGGATAACTCAAACGTTTTCGCTCGATATAACGCTCGATATAATAATGCACGTAAAGATGACGTGTTAAACTCTCCAAGGCGATCGCAAGAATAATATACTGATGGGAATTTTCTTCTCCTTACGATAGCGTTTGTTCGTTGCATATTGCCCGGGGATATCAACAAAATTTAAGCCGCCGTTGCTAGGCAGACCCGCGTAGAGCTGACATTGCTCCTGCCCGGAGTTTGATTGTTAATACAACGTGTGTCCCACAATATTGGCACTTCTCTGTTAGGTAAAAACATTCATTTCGTGACCGTGGCTACGTTCGGTGACCAGTTGTGTTACCTCGAGCCCAAGCCCACCGTCACAAATCTCGGGCAAACATAATAGGATTGAATCATAACAAGTATTTCTAAACCTTATCATTTATTGTCGGAGATGAGGGGACATCGGGGCCTTTCTTTTGGAATTTTTGGAAAGATCCCCAATACTTTAGACTATTTGTTATATAATATATATATATGTCGGAGATGGAAGAACACCGGAACCTCTCCTTGGATTCTCGGGAATACCGTAATGTCGCAATTTAGATTAAACAAATGTCACTCCGATTGTTCGAGATTTATGATAGTGAGCTTGGGCTCGAGGCGACAATCAGTCGCCGAACGTAGCCGCGGTCAAAGGGATGAACGTTTTATCTAACAAAGGCACAGAGTAACTCTATAAAAGAAGAAATAACCTCTCCTTAAAAGAAATAATCGTAACGACACGCGGCAGTAAATATTTCAATGGTTTCTGTCTCGTGGCTCGCCACACGCAGATTCTATCCTCCGGGTAAGATGATCGCCAGATGTCAACATACCTCCGCAGTATATGTTTAGCTAACGTGAGGACCCGCTATAAATCTTAAGATTTAGTCAAGCAAAGTCCTTCAAATAGATAAGCAGTCTTTGTTGCAACTACGGGAAGGTAGGAGAAATCAATTCTTCCACGAACGATGTTCCCCGTTAACAACCTTCTCTCAAGGGCGGCCAGCATCTCTTTCTAAACACCGATATAGAGATCAACCAATTAGCAACAACGCTAATTTCCCTCACATTTGGAACGAAAGCTTCCCTCGACGAATCCGAGGATCTCATGTCCTTAGACACACCCATCATAGTTTTCCTCGACGAGACGGAGAGTCATTCTTTCGTGCGACCTCATTAACGAGTAACAGTACTATCTTTACAATCAGTGAATATCTCACGTCTAGTTAACAAAGAGTTAGACTTGAACTGTGCGAGAACATACGTTTATCATCCCGTGACCGCAGATTCGTTATTGAACTTAGGATCATTGTCATTAGCTTCTCGAGTATCTAATTATCGCGATTACTTGTCAAACTCTATCATAATCATATTTGCACTAGTAAATATCTCCCCTGTTGCATAATGATCACGTCTAATGCCAATAGGGATTCGTTTCACGCCCTTAACTCTAACTCTAATCTTAACGCCAACCCGACATATATATATACATAATATATAATATATATTATATAAATATATTATAATATATATATTATATTATATTTATACGTATATTTATATTTATTAAAGCAACAGATGCTTATCTTGCAAAAATGTTCTGCATAAATTAGAATTACAACAAGGATTTTCATGATTTAAAGGAAATGGTATACTATAGTAAAAAATGCAAAATCTGTAATTATGCTCACATTTTCGTAATCCGAACTTCTTTCTAATCAATTTGTCATTAACAGTTCAGAAAAGATAAACAAGGAAAAAAGATGGAAAGGATAGTGTTCGTGTACACTCTTGTTAGGAAACATACACAGAACAAAGCATCAGTCTTATTGAACAGATTACGTAATAAGAACATGAAACAGAAAAGAATAAGAAGTCACTAGGAATTAAGATAGGAGCTGTGAAGAAACATGTCAGAGACCTTCCACCATCTTTTTTCCTTTCTTCTCCTCCATTCTCTGAAAGCAACTGGTCTTTTCCTCAAAATAACGATTCATCATCGGAACTTTTCAACCGCTTTAAAAATTCGTTCGTATCTCCGCTTCCGTCCTTGCGAATGCTTTAATCTCTTCAGAATTTCCTCGTCCTCTATTTTTCTTCTCTTCTGTGTACCTCACTCCGCTGGTAGAGCTTGCTTTTATTCTTGTTAAATTCAGTAACGTCGAGCCAACTTCCTACTCTCTGTCTCTCTTTCTCTCTTACTTTGTATATATTTTTCATCCGCGAAGCGTATTTATCTTGTGGTGCATTTTCAATTCGAAAGATTCAAGTGTTATACCCGTTAATGTTTCTTCGTTAACGTGTATTTATTGTAAAGGACGTGGCTTGAATTTGAATATGCATGTGAATCTATGTGTAGCATCGCGTCATAAATATATAACGCAAATGTTTAACGAGGGTTCATGACGACGTGGACCTCGATAATGAACGAGACGGATACAAATGGTCTTTTAAAAACGCAATCGAGAATGTTTTATGAATATACAGAGTGTTCCAGGGTTTAATGTTTTAACTTTCTTAGTGTATTGCATGACTGTAGTGACTACAAAAAGCATTGGCACACCATTGCAATTGTTATAGGATTAACATATTGATTAGGTCTAAGAATATTAGAATTCATTTAGCAGTATTTCTGTACTACTGTAAAAATTTGATAAAAATAAAATGTAGAACCTGATTGGTAAATTAGAATATGTGTAATACCTTTTGCGATCGTTCTATATTGAGGCTTATTAATATGATGAATTAACATCATTGGCCTGAAACTGGTCTGAAGAAATGAATTGAAATGTTCACGAGCAATAACAAGGCGCAACTATTAAAAATTAATATTAAAAACACAATCGTACTCCAAAGAATAACAATGTGACATATCGTGAAAGTTAAAAATCTCAGATTAACATTATCGCTCCTCTTTCGTATTTTTACTATAACTTTTTAATAAAGTTATAAATGACCCATGTTTATCGTAACGCCTTTAACCAAATAAAGGTATAACCATTACCTGTAGAATACATTGATGAAGTTTGGTCTTTAAGTTCTGGGACACACTGTAGATTGCTTTAACTGCCGTACATTTGTCGACCATATTTGTGTTCGTCGTTTGGTGTCAGACGATATTTCTAGAGTTCCTTTTTTAAATTAATACGAAACAGATACTATTTAGACCTACTCGTCAATATTAATAATCGATCAATTGTACCGTTTCGCTCGTCCCCGAATTATAGAAAGATATTTTAAAAGATATCTCAAGGTGAAGAGATGGAATTGAAATATCAAAGATGGAATTGTTTAGTGTTTGATAAGAAAAAAACTGTTTAGCGCTCAATGATTGAAAAAGAACGCTTGACGTTTCTCTAATGTTGTTTAATATTCGAGAGTTTAATGTTTTTGGTGAACGTTTGAAGGAAAAATTGAATCATGAATGACGTCATTTTATCACGTTCGTGCTCCAGTCGAACATTTCTGTTTGATAATTCCCCTCACGCGGATGTTTTAAAGTTTCAGAGGTGAATATCGAATATGAAGACTTAAAGGTCGATTCATTGGAAATCTCTTATTCTTTACCAAAACTTTGTTCCTTTATGTTGTTTCTTTATCTGTTCTTCTTATGAGATATCCATGAGAAAAATTTCCCGAAACATGTGTGAAATCTGAAAACTACGAAATTCCAACATATCCATTATACGACTTAAAGATTAACCAACTTTCTTTGTCGAAATAGTCTGCCATGAAATCGTTCAATGCAGCGACCCATGAAAAGGAATACGTAATAAATGACGGATCCGCATGAATTATGAATTTCCATCGAACAAATTTAAATTCGTTGTCGAATTCATTAGCGTTCGGTGTCGTCACATTACGCTTTCCGCTCTTTGACGCTTCCGGCCGAGGTATCCAGGGAAAGGAAAAAGAAAACAAGGAAGACTCACGAGATCGTACAACGAATATTCTTCGAGCAGCGTATGGCTTAAGGTCGCTCGTCTTACTGCTGATTAAATGCAGACGACACCAGTTTAAGGTAGTTAATTATCGCCGATTCTCGATTTGCGTAATAAAGGAAACCCTTAAGACTGTGTCCTGAATCAAGTCGATATAAGACGTAATTTAATTAAGCGAAACCGTGCACGAAATTTCGTAGGAAAAATTAGAAAGCGCGTGGAATTTTCGATATAAGAAAATATGGTCTAAATTATTTTTGAAAATAGTTTCGTAATGTGTTTTGTGATCTATTGACTGTAGGAAACGATACTTAGTCTGTATTTTACTTTCTTTTTTATTTTTAAATCTAAATTATTCTAAATTACTTAAAGCGCCTTTTTAAATGTTTGATATTAAATTACTTAAAATTGCTTTAAAGTGATAGAAAATTGTTAACCATGATCGATATTGAGCTTTATGGTTATTTTTCTATGATTAAAAAATATCTCAAAGTTGTTCTTTAACTCGGCTTTAAAATTTTGTTTGAATCTTCGCAAAGAACGGAGACAGGAATGTTCTTTTTAGATTTTTATACGAAATCGATAATTCCCATTTTTGTTCACGTAAATTTTTTAATTTTCTACTTAAATGATTATATTTGCTGCAAGATTCCTTCCTTGACAAGAAGAATTTTCTGTAAAGAAAATAGTGTCCAACGCCTGAAGAATTCAGTTCAGACTTTACTTCGAAGTGCACGCCTTCTTTACTGGCAAGCATTTCCAGTAAACCATCGATGAACAAAATAAAGAAGTGGAAGATTGAGTTACAGTTTCTTTGGCTCTGCTGACCCCTGATCCCGTTCACTTTGTACACGGATATCGGAGGATCTGCAAAGAGAAAGAAAGAAAAAGAGAAATCCACGACCTCGATTTCCTAAATCAATTTTCCTGCACGCAACGCTGGAATAACGAGTATCGTTGTAAAATCTCAAACTATCAAAATTACAAATTTCAAACATACATAAATCTTCAGCCTCGGAGCTCCGAAGTTTTATAAAGAAATTTCGGAAGCTATTTGCTCGGTACACTTCTTTTAAAAACTTTGCATTTCAATCATGTGGTATCAAATGTTTAGTGAAAGTTTGAAATATTTTTGGACGATAGATTCTAACAAATTCGATTTGAAAGATTAATAGAGGAGTTGGTAATATGGAACCAGAGTAAGAACAATATTTTATGTGTCCACGCCGCACAACAATCTTGTCACTACATGCAATGCAAGTATACAATAGCAACGTGGAAGTAGAATTCTAAAAGATAGCCTAAAATTAATTTCTGGATGTTGAAGTGAACTATCGTGAATTATGAGCATAAAGAAGATTTTAACATCTAAAAAGGAAACAACATTTTAATTTAACTACTTCGTTTTTCAAATTATCCAAAAGGACCACTTTGATCTATTTTATTGATTTAATATGATATTTGAAGCGCATCACGATAACTAAAGAATGTATTTATTGTGCCAAAACATCGAAAATAATAAAGAGTTCATAGACATGATATGAAACGAAGAAGATAATAAGCTCATAATATGCTAAAATGTTTCTTATCTTCATCTACTGCAAACCGAATACGTAATCCATTTCAAGAAAGTTAAATGATCTAATTGATCATTTAACATTGCACGTTTTAACCCGTTAAGGCGTAATCAATCAGTTTATCATAGTGTTCCGAACATTTGAATTTCTCTAAATTTCATAGAATCTATGTAGATGAATGAAATAGTGACAAAAATAATTAAGCGAATCTCTGGAACTTCCTTTCATAGCTGCAAAGTTAAATAACAGGTTTCAATAAGGCAAATCGATTGAAAAAAAGCTACAAATGGAAGGTCGCGTTAATACAACGTCGGTGCTTAATAAATTAGCATCATTTTTAATTTGATTTAGAAAAACCGTAAGAGTTATTTATTTATTTTTCTCCGGTACCTTGACAACCTTTGCATCATCCCCTTGCATGTTTCCTTGGTGGCCAAGTGTACCCAGCAATTTTTCCTCGGTGACGCTAATAAATTGCAGCGTCGCCGCGTTATCTGCCACTTATTTAGTTTCGAGCCTGAACCATAGTACACTCAGGTTAATGGGAATCAAGGTGTCCCCGTTATCTCGCGTGTATCCATTCAAGCAGCCGAGATGTTCTCTCTGGTACGTTACACAAAGTCTTTTATGCAGTTTCCACGAGGAAGAAGGAGCCCGAAGCAAATAAATCAAGCGGCCCTCGGGGCAAAACGTTTCCGTAGGAAGTTGAAATTAGTCGTCGGTGCAAATTGCATCGTTCTCCAAAAGTAATTGTACCCGGTGCCCGCGCGCACACCCTCTCGGAAACGATCCGATCGACGATCCTTTCAATTTTAAAAGCCGCAACGAAACCACGAGAGAAAATTTTTTTTCTTTCAAACTCCGTACCTTATTGCGTTGTACGACCCAGCTATATTTTATGCAGTCGTATACTCGTTTAGGATTGAATATCCAGAATGTATTTGAAAGAATCGCCTTCTTAACTTTACGAGGTTAGAGGTGGGTATAGTATTTTGTTACCAGACGCTTCTAGTTAATAAACGGATTTCCGAAGCGTTATTGATGTAATGAAATTCTTGCCCTAGAATTAATCACTGTAATCAGTATACCGTGGATATTTATGGATTTATGCGAAAGTTACGTAAATGCACAGAGTACACGTAATATACAAATATGTATAGAGTATTCCAAATATACTGCTGGTCATAATATTTAGTGGCTGAAGCAAATCTTTGCTTACGTTCCACTTTTCGAATTGTGTTGATGAAAATATAAATTTGCATAAAAATCTGCAATCTAGTAATCACACGTATGGTGACGTAGTTACTTTCACGCTACAATTGCTACGCTTGTTAAATGAAGGGTTACAGATTTTCATGTCTACAATTGAAACTATACGCAAGTGCTCTTGACATGGTTAAATATCGAATATTGATTAATATTAACCGTAGAAACGTGGAACATCTTTACGCTTAAAATGGAAATTTTAAAATGAATTCATTTAATAACTCCTTCACGTCCACGAACATAATAATGTATAACGAAGTTGAGTGTAAAACAACATTCCCAATAAAATGACACATCATTTTTGACGATGAAAGTAAAATTTCAATTTCAAACGATTACAAGCGACGAAATTACTTAAATATATTTTTAGTATTTCTCCATCCAAATTATATACAAAATTGTTATGCGACGTTTCGTGGCAGCAACGTTAATTCCGAACGATTGCCTCTTGTGTTTCGTGACCGATGGAAATGTCTCACTCGATTTCCAAGTAGTGCATATTACTTGTACATCATGCACGAGCGCGTTGCTCGCTCAAGCCTGCATCAAGTCTTCTTTCTCTTCCGTCATATCATAAAAGAATACTGAACGAGACTGTCTGCTTGGAAATCTAAGTAAATGAAATCAATATATGCGCACGGTTGCTAATTATCCGTGCGTTCCATGTATCCTGCGAACATCCTACGGTGCGTTTGCAAACACAATTATTATTTCACGTGATTTTGCGTTACATTATTTGGAAACAATGATTCATCTTTAATATTTTCGATTCGACGCATAAATTTGATCATTTTTATGATATTAAGAAGGTGAAAGGACGAAGAGAAAATTTATTTTCTGCCTAGAACAACTTTATCGAAAAAGAAGATTGTGTAAAAATTTAATATCCAGAAGAATAATGATGGATTCGAAAGGTTCGATGGGATTGTTAGATTGTATCGTCGCACAGATTATTATTATCGAGGTTTCAAAACTGTTTCAGAATTAATACGTTATTATTGTTATTATTATTGTCCGATATACAATATTGGATGTGTAAAGTTGCAATTGTATAAAATAATGAAAATAAACGTATTGCAGAATATCAGAAGTCTATAAAAGTGGTCAGTGTTTTTGCTAAAATTAATATAGATCAACGATGATTGAGAAAAATGTTAATTGCTGTTATAAGTGTATCAATTATTGTACTTATCGAAGAAACTTTCAATTTATGAAACATCGTTGATTTACGTTGACTTAAAAAATTACAAATTTATATGATGATTAGTGAACTTGCTGAAGTTTGGAGAATCAACCGGAGGCCAAAGATGAAAAAGACGTTAGGCAAAGCGCACGTGACCTTTCGACGATAAATTCGGGGAAAAAAGAAGAAACACGGAGTCGGAGGAAGCGAATCAAGGGTGATATTTGAAATGCAAATGGGTTTACTTAGTCGAAGACAGATAAATCCTTTGAAAATAAATTTCAGGCCAGGAAAGATTAGAAACGGGACGACCAAAAACATACATATACTACTGTACGCGTCACCAGAAATGCAAAGGATTACTTGTTTGAACAGGGAAAACCTGAAATTCTGTGGAGTGGAAAATTCAACATATGCATCCTAATAATTTCACCGTCAACCTCAACTATCTCATTTTCCCGATATTAATATTACTTCAATAATAATTTCGTAAATTTTTTTCCATCCGATATTATCTATGCAAAGTAAGAATGTAAAGTCACACCATTATACGAACAATTTTCTCCTCTTCCTCAATAATGCATGAAATAAAAGATTGTTCCAGTAATTGAACGTTGCCTGTAATAATTTCATCCAGGCTTTTAACTTTCGTTCCAATTATTTCATATACTTTATCTCATTTATTTCATATCGAGACCCTTCTGTAAAGTATGATATTAAACATTAAATCTGTATTAAATATTATGCTTGTAAAATGTACATTATTGGTTTAACAAAATTAGACTTTTATGTAAATAATTGCTTTTTTTGTCGATACCGCATAAGGTACATATCCATTATTAACAATTTCATGCAAACCACCGATTCCATCTAAATATTTAATTTCAAACATCAATATATTTAGAATACCTGTATATCGTATACATTACGTAAATTTGGAAATTTCTCGTAAATATATAAATATCTATATCCCAATACTAATCACATCAAATCATGCGTAATTTACAGAAAAGCTTCGCCTCACTACTGTTATTTGTTGCAAGAGTTAATAATAATGTCCGTACGTTCATTCGCTTGAAACGCAGAATCCTTCATCTGCTTACGAACAATCGTACGCGTGCGCTACTTTATACACGCGAAAACGGGCTGTGTGATGAATCAACACCAGTTCGTCTGCAAACCGGCACAAACACGACCTAGTTAACCTTTACACCCAGCAGGGTGGTGTTTTAGCTTTTGCCGGCGTGTCATCACAGCGATGAAACAGTGCCAAGATAATCGCGGGTTAACTCTTCGAACGTCTCGAACTGAACAGCGTGTGTTATTTCTGAATTCATGTTGATCTCGTTTCATTTTCTTCACAGCCACAGCCTTCCTTCTACAGCGTGTTAAAAAAATATTGGCTTATAAGATCGATTCCAACCAATGTAATGAAAAATTAACGCTACAACTGTCAACCTCTAATCCGTACTTGCATCAGGAGACTTTAATAAGTACTTAATCTGTACTTGTTAAACGTACATGCATAGAATGTTGTAGATAAGACATAATAAGGATAAATAAATATACAGCAACTCGCGAAAGCATTCTAATTCTGTAGCACTATAATGAAGCCCAACTACCAGGATCATATTGGTAAAGTCCAAAACTTAAGGTAAAAGCTACGAGATATTTAGTGTAAGTATAGGTACGTATATTTGGTGAAGATCGCAAATGAATTCAAATAGTTAATTATTCGTTACATTAAACGATACTCATTGTCAGTGACACTATTTTCTCTACACTTATTATATGTTTAAGATGGCTGTTCGTGCTATATATTAGTTTCTTTTACTAAATATACGTTTGTATTAAATAAATTCTGTTTTCGGGTTAATATCGTTATTGGTAAATATTCGCAAAACAGTGTACATAATACAACACCCTATATATTGACAATAAAAGGGTTGGAGGGGATTATGTAGGTCGTTGCAGGTGAAACGAACTCATTGAACTCATTGACGTTTTGTACGATGAAGAAACCAATCGTTGAAGCATGTTCGAATATGCTATGCTTGCTCTCGTCGCGTTATATTTCCTTCGTTCGAGAGCTATTTTTTCGATCGTAGTAGCTCGAGCTTTATTTATCTCTACCTGGCCTCGTTCAAGGATGATCGACATCGTGTTGCTAATTTACATTTTAACTTGTTTGATTTGATTTTTTATTCGGTTAATTCCGTCAAGAGGCTTTTATACAGAAGGAATTAACGAGCGTTGTTTGAAAATAGTATCGAAACAAAGGATTTCGAAATCGGGTTGGATGAAAATGCAATTTGTGAGATTCAAAGTGTAATTCTAGAAGGGTGGTGAAATAAATTTATGCTTATGTTCTATATCTTTAATTGTGTTTATAAAAATATAAATTTCCATAAATACTCGCAGCTTATTTATTGAATTATATGTAGGATGTGTATGTATTTGTCTGTATTTACATAAAAGAACGTTCAGTTTGAAATTCTACAGAACAGACACGCGAGATATTTCTTTCAGATATTCGAGAAACATTTCACAAGGCTCGTGAATGGAAAGAGATTAACGATGCTAAATATAGAATATATCACACCTTTGAAAGCATACTTTATTAATTGTTCTATTATATGAGACTATATTCAGTTATAAATAATGTAAAATATATATACACGGGGTTCTCGTCCAAAGAGTCGTATAAACGACGTCGTATTAGCAGATATCTCATTTGTGAATACAAAGGAGGTCAAGAAATAAGAATCATTTTACGATCTTCAGACTCTGAACTATACTTAAAGCGAATATTGTAGAAGTAGCTGGAAACTTGGACACATCGAGCTAATATTATTAGCGAAATTTTCTAACTCGCGAGTTATAAGTCGCCTGTGTTAATAAATTCTTTTGAGTAACAGTAAAAGTTTGGTAATAAAATTAGTCAAGCTCTACAGAATTATACAGTTGAAAAAATTACGTACGATAGAAATCCCCGTGATTTAAGCCGAGTCTCTAGTTTTCTCAAGATTCACTCATATAATTAATTGTATAGTATATTATTGTGTAAATCCCAACATCTTGGAGATATTAATGAACTATCCCTAAACAGCCCTTAAATTTCATCGACACACAGATCACAGCAAGTAGCCGTAGATGTATTGCAACCATCACCATAGTAATGAATTTATAATAACTCAATCATATGTTCAACGACTAAAGATTTTATTTACAAATTCCAATATGTCGAGAATATCGATAAACTTTCAAACTCTGTGGATCAATAATGAAAAGAATAACTTTACAACAACGTTCTATTATCCTAACGAGCACACAGACCGCATCGAGAAGCCGTAGGCCATTGTCAACCATCAATTGAATCGATCAACTCGAACCGTTTCTCCATGTATCGCAAACGATCCCGTCTCCTAGCTGTAACGGATCGTGACTAGGCCAACAGAGCCCCTTTTGTCGATCGAAGCAGCTGTTAACCATTCCCTTAAGTGGCAGGGACACGAATTCGTATCAGAGGAACCAATGGTCGTTTCTCATTAACGTGCTACCGTGGCCTAGTCGTTGAGAATCGGCGAAAAAATGTCATTATCGTGTTCGGTGTCTCGTGAAACGGACACGAATCGGTGTCTCGTTACGCCTTTCCTCGGAAGCTCGACGCTCGAAAGGATCCTCGAGGGCGTCCTTTCAGGCCAGCTATCCTTAATTAATCTGGAAATCGAATCGGGAAGGAAGAGAAGCTTGTGAATTCTCGGCCGATAGGTCGAAGTCGGTATACTTCGGCTAGTGGATGGTTTGAGAGTTGGAAGAGGATGATCGAGCTACCGGAAATCCCTCCTGGCGGGATTTGGATTTCCCGTTTCGACTGTTTACCGCCTGCTAAATCGTTCCTCCCCTTTTGCCATCTCTAATCGCTTTTATCCCGACGAACCTGTTATCGAGGAGGGCCGCGATCCTGACGATGCGAGGTAATTCATTGGTGAAGAATTACCGGAAATGAAAACTGGCGGAGAAGGAACAATATGTACATTGAAAATTGGAATTCAGTAGGATAGGTGAAATAGTGTATCTTTTTTTTGCGAGAATATGCTTTCTATTATTTTTTTTGAATGAGAAAGACCGATGCTTCATCTTGATTAAAACAACGACGTGCTGCGAGAAGCGCGGCACGGTTTTAGAAGAAGCTGTCTTACGTGGATCTTATGTATAGTACTTTATCTGAGGGTTATGTAGTTAATATGTAATAATAATGAGTTTAATAGATTTTTAAAGAGTAACAATCACGGGTTCTGATAGTTTATACATCGTATAGAGTTAATAACGAAAAGTTTGAGGAAAAAGTGATAAGATGGAAGAAGAAAGTTCTGGAAAAGTGGATAATTTTCGTAAGAATTTCGGTAACAATTTTTATGGAAAACGTCAAATTTTTATGAAATATTTTGTGGCAAGAGAAGGGAAGTAAGGAAAGGAAAATAAATTTTTAGAGGATTTGGTGACAATCTTAATGGAATAGTCGGTGTAGTGTCGGATATTTCAGAAAATTATTAAGAAAAGGGAAGAAAGGTAGAGAACATTATTTCTGAGAAGGGAAAGTAATATTTTAAGAGTTTAGATGACAGTTTTAATGGAAGACTTGATATAGTATCAAATATGTTTAAGAATGACTAAAAAAGGGAGAAAAAGGAAGAAATGAAATTCTTAAGGAAAAAAATAATGTATTAGGGATTCGTGTGGCAATTTTAAAGAAAAATAATAAAAAACAGAATATTTATTTTAGATGATAGTATCTACTGAAAAAGTAAAGTTAAAGGAATAAAAAGTGACAGAAAAGGAAGCCAACAGTATATTTTAATACAATGAACGTCATAATATGTGACTATGACCGCGAGATTATGATATGAATACGAAAATTATAATTGGAAGACTTTTAAGCATTAGTGAGTCTAGCGCGAATTTACTATTGTATTAAGTGATAAGATTATGAAATTTAACAGGAGCTATATTTTATACGTACGCAATCGTAGTATAAGATGCAGATAACGGACCCATGTAACACCTGGAAGTGTATTTAAGCAGTTACGTAAAATATTGAGTGAATTAATGTTATGTAAGGGCTCTAAGGGCTCGGATTATGATTCGAGGAAGAGATAGGGAGGTTTATGGGAATAGCCAAACCTAGTAACCAAAGTAATTTATGGTTTACGTTACAATACCGCATAACACCGCTTTCTACTATGTTTAATTGCCTTGTTTCTCTTCATGTGTCTCTCACATTCTCTGCTTTAGCAGTTAGCTAGAAATATGAAAGTTGTACATTTGTGAATGAAGAAAATACTTAATGTGAACTAATATTAGATTTATCAATTTTATTATAATACTCTTGTAGTTGTTAGAAATAGGATACCATTTTTGACGAGACAATGTTATCTTTTATTGAAAACATAATTAATACCTATTTATATATATACCTATTCATTTTTTTCATAACTCCACTTTCATAATCCTTTGTGTATTGTATATTAAAGTATATGCATATATACATGCTAAAGTACACTCTCGCACAATAATTTATCAATTAATATATTATTAAATTGACAAATTGTAAGTTATTTAAATTATAGAATTCCCTTTTGCAATTTTATATCAAACAGGACAATAAGATGATTCGTGATTTATAAAATTTCAGTAATACAATAGTATTAGTACAATTGTGCAATAGCGTCCAAAAATATAAAAATTTTTCAAACCTAAATTAAAATAACATTAAATTACGATATACGATGTACAAATATGTAGATATACTATATAAAAAATTTTAATGTCAAATGGCAATCTTACCTGATTCTCAAATTCTAGAAGGGAAGGTTTCAAAGTAAAAGAACATCAACAAAATTCTGCCTGACGTTTCTCTTTATTGTTTGAAATGTCATAACGATCAGATATGGATCATGTAAAATTACAATAAAACGTAAATATGACGAATTCATCATGGTGTATACATATACGTATATGTATATATATATAATATATTTATGTATGTATATATAAATTCTTGTACGCCACCAAAAAGGATGCGTCGAGAGATCCAAGAGAAAAAAAAGAACAGTTCAATTATCCCGAACGCCATAAACGTGAATCACCCTATACTTCAACCGCCAATCAATTCAAATTTATGCCTTTTGTCGTTCGATACCAATCACTCTCTCGCTTTATTTTTTAATATTCGTCAAACGAATCACACGTCGCGTGATTGTGATATCATTCCATCCTCATCGAGTTCCTAATGAATTCTCCTGCTTACTTTCACCGTGTTTACCCCAACCTACCCTCCCTTTTTTTTTAATTACACACCGTCGTAAATCTAATTCACAATCATACACTATGTACAATGTCGCGTCTCGCGTGAACGACTCGCTGTTTCAATTAAATTATATTGCTATAGAGCTTTTTCATCTTTGCTTTCCATCTCCTCTACATGACCATCGATATACTTGAATCATATACTTCACGTACTTTATTCATCCTATGCATTTATTCACACGTATATTAACATATTAAATGCGCGTACGTAAAATTCCTTCATGAAATTACATTAACAAGAGTCTTTTCTGCATGAGCAACGAAATTTCATAGTGGCAGTGAAGAAAAAATTCGTTTCGAGGCTAATTTTCGCCTAACAAACGAATTCAAAAAGCCTAGCAATAGTAATTTTATCTCTTCTTTTCTTTGTAAGATTTTCTCTTTGTCGGTGAAAAGATAAGAAAAAAGTTTTGTCCGCGAAAGTGACCGTGAAGGCGTCTAATGCGAGCAATTTTCTGTGATACGATGAATTTCACAGTGATAGCAAAGAATTAAAAAAAAAAACTCGTTTTTCTGGCTAATATCGGCCTAAAATTTTTAAAGGCTAGTGAAATCTAATTTTTTTTTAGTTTTCAGTTGCATTGAAAAATTAAGGAAATTTCTTAAAAACTACTCTCGCGAAATATCAACAAGAGCTTCCGCAGGAGCAACGAAATCACACACTAGCAGTTGAAAAGTTGGATCTTTTGGCTTCTTTCGATATTTAAGAGGCAACAAGTTTGGGCATATTCGATTGATAGTCGTGAATATCTTTTATGTAAATAAAATATTCGAAAACCGATTATTTCATAATTTTTCAAATACGTATTATTAAAACATAATTAGATATAAAATTACTCTGAATGCAAATCTTGTTATATATATTATATAACAATTTAGTTGTATCACATAAGTTTCAAACACATACCATTTAAAATTCAATTTTATGTTAAAATCCAAATTATTTATACTGTTGTTTGAAAGAATTGACTAAAACATAAAATATACAATTATCGAATTTTGGCACAAAATAGTTCTTATGTTATTTTTAAACATTTAATTAATTCCAAAATAAAACTAATAAAGTATCTAAAACGATACAATATTTTTATTTATATTTCAATCAGAGAATACCCAAACCTGTAAAGCAACATTATCGAACAAAGTGATCCCACAATGATCGAACGAGCTCCAATGGCGATTTCCAACTGATCGTGGGTTAAACATAAGAAAGTGCTAATATACCGTGATTAAACGATCGCAGTAAGAAACAGCAGGTCATGACGAACAGGGATGGAAGGTTTACGATGCATGCGGATCTAGGCGGTTCTTGCGCCAGTCGTTGATTGCTGGCGGCCAACGTTGCGGTTTCCGTTCTCTCAAGCGTCCTCGCGTCCATGATCCCTGGCAAAGTGGACTGACAGCTGAGATTCAAAGTTCCTCCGGGGAAATGGTGTCGTTCCAGGCGTAGAGTCAGCCCTAGTCGTGTCGAAGATACGATGTTATCCTCTGAGGAGGCTGAGCTTGGCAATTCTCTGGTCAACACTTTGTTCACCTGTTGATGACAGAGGGTGATAGTGAGAGTGAGATGGTAGTGAGATGATCCTCGTCTTTCGAGGTGAAATTTCATGCAAGAGTGGAGAGATGAATGGCGAGTATACTAGAGAACTCTGCACTAAATTTTCTGGTTAATGGAGGGACGTTAAGATAACGTATTTGGATGACTAGAGAAATTTGATCAATTAGGGGATGCATGGATTTAATGCATTATGAATGCGCAGTTTAGACACGAGTCATTTTAAATGTTAAAATGAATTTAAATTAATAGGAATTAATTAATAAGAACCATTGATGCAGATTAATAGATAAAATTAGGCTGGATATGGTTATCATAATTTTAACAGGATGATTAATTGTTTAAAAATATCATTGAATAATTCTCTATCAGAATGTTATAATGCAGGGAAAAGAAATGAATATTTAGAATGTAAGTTTTAAGCATTTATGGGAAATTTGAAGACGCAAAAATGCATAGAACACACATAATATACAAAAGAATATAAAATATCCAAAGTAGAGTGTTTGTAGAGTGTTAGTAGATAAAACAAATTTCTATTTAAGTCCTGTTTCTTTAGTTGCGTGCATAAAATATCAATTTTCATAAAAATTCGCCTTTTATTAATAACAGCTCTTAAAACACCATCGCAATACGCAAGACGTTAACCGACCATCTAACTAAACTGACTTTCTCGGCTGATGGTTGAGGCAAATTTAATAGGGCAGCTTTCCGTCTGTTATTTTTTTTAAAACGAAAACAGCAGCTGAATGCACAGTAAGCAACTTTAAAAGTATGCTCGAGTCTAAACTGACGGTTTTAATTTCTCCATGCCCCACCACGACGAACTTTTTAAGGGGCCTGAATAAAGGGGCGCGGTCGCGAGAACACTAAACGAGCACCTTTTAAGCGGTTCCCATGATTTTATATCCTTCGCTAGCGTTGAATTTGCAATTCAAAGGCATCGCGCGTTCTCTTAATTTCCAGGACTTTCTACTCTCAATCCTCACCCCATTCCAGTTCAACGCTCGTTGTTTTACGTTGTTGCGTTTACGACACCGTCAATTTCAAGAGACCATTCCAACTAGGGAAGTTTTTATGTTTGCAAGTTTCTTGCGATCAAAATCTGTCAATTTTTTTGATTAATTTAATCGTGTTTCTGATCACTCAGCAATGTTACAGATTGATGTACAACATTATCGGATTATAGACGTTTATGAAAATTAATGCTTTTATGTAAATCGATATATTTATTTTATTCTAATATTCTAAAGTACCCTTTTATGTATTTATATATATATTTGTTTGTTTTATTACAAAATAACTGTTTATATACTTGTCACATCCACTAAATATTTTATATAGTTTTGCGTACATTGTATCTAGTCCTGACATTTTTGTATTTTGAAATTTCTCAGAAATGTTTGAGCATTCGGAGTCGAGTTGTTATTCCCTATTTAAAATAACTAAAAATTCATGAAACGATTGTATAATCCTTAATTCAAAAATAATTCAGTATCGTTTCTGTATATCGTCTCTCAATTAAAAGAATTCAATATTCATCATTGTTTTCAATTAAAATAATTCCACTTGAATAAATACTGTTTCCATTTTTATACAAAATATTCTCCAATTAAGAAAAAACAGATTAAATGTCCATGCATACATATTACCTGTATTTTTTATAAAAATTGATCCTTCAATACGTAATATTACCATTTATTTTCTATATATAGGTATTATTTCTTTTCTTTGTTCTACATATGATAAGTCTTGCAAGATTAGAGTTAAAATACCCTTTAAACTAAATTTTTCGATCCAGGTATCTTAATTCCATTTAAGAAAGCTACATTGGCATTGAAATCTGTTTAAATGATAATATAAAAGAAAAATCAAAATATCTTGTTAAGTTTCCTCCATCATATCGAACTTTCATCCGAAACATGTTTTCGTATTTTTAGTACTTACAAAAATACTTAATCAAACATTTAAAATAAGCATACTTTAGAAAACTCGTTTGTTTAATGGCTAGAAAATCTTTTGAAAAAGGAGAATGCAATTAGGACAGTTCTAATATTGAAACAAGCAATGCGAAACATCGACCAACTCGATACAAGAACGATTCTTTAAAACAAAGTGGGACGGAATCATATTTATCGTCACAGACGATCGTTTATCAAGGAAACGATAAACATTGAGATCAGAGAATCGCCTGAGAGCACCTTTCTTCGTGCATCTGGTCTAGGCGATACATTAGGATAGACTGCACCGTATTTCACATTGGATATCGCGCGATCAAACGGACCGCACGTACCTCGCGCTGTTTTACAGATAATAAATGTTTATACACGACATGCAGTGTGTTAAATCGCTAGAAACAGGGCAAGTGCTCGTTCATAACAGTGTCAGGAAAATTCAGCGGTTCTCAGCGGGTTAAATCGAGCCAAAATTTGTAAGAAGGATGACGACAGCTTGTTCTTAAGGATACAAATCGACGAGTTTCGTTTGGATGAAGAATCGAAGGTCTAAATTATGATCCACGTTGAAAGGTCGAATGCTTAACAAAGTGATATTAAATGAAATAGAATGTAATCAAAACTTCCAAAACTTTAAATTAAACTAACGAGGAAAAACAAATAAAAATTAATTGAATTATATGGATGATATTAAATTGTATTACAATTAAATCAATAATTATCCAATTCATAATATGGCAAAAATCTCAACAGAATCCACTATTAAAGCGTTGAACTAGATAAATGAACCCACAAGCGAAAAGACACATGAGGGAAAAATCAGAATCGCGGAAGGGAGTTGAAGAAAAAGAAGTCCGCCTCGAGCGAGTCGTTTTTCCAGGCCGACTACAATCAGGAATTCTGAAGTTCACGGATGGCAACGAAATGTCTCTCCAGGCTCTAATACCCGTACATTCTCATAAAACTCTTTCTTTCTCTTACCTCTTTCCCGTTGAGGATAAAGACGAGTTGGGCTGGAGGGTAGCTGGCCGCGGAACTGCATTCCGCTTGGAGTGTCTCACCCACTTCGTAAGACGGTCGAAGACCGCGCAGACTGGGTCGTTCCTTTGGCGGGATAGCAACGCTCATGTTTGCCTCGCCGTAGATTGTAAGAAAACTTGGCCCCTCTGAGGACACCTCGCAACCGTACGATCCCATGAGGTTCACCTTACCTGTCGTGTAAATTACTTTGTTACATCGCTGTTCTTTATTTTATTTTATTCGATTAATACATTGGTGGCTGGAGCGTCTTCGTACCTTCATTTTGGTCAATTTTGCTGAATCTTTTTCTTATGAATAAATCCTATTCCTCGAAAAGTAAAAACAACCTCGAAAACTCAAAAAAGTATAACCTACCCCAGTAACACAAAAATATTTTTTCGAATATTAGAAAAATATTTTTCGAGCCACTTTTTTGAAAAATATCAAATACAAATATTATATACCTTTACGAATTAAATATTCGTTGGATATAAAAGAAGAGGAATAATTGAGAACCGAAGAGATAATATAGGGAGTTTCTGTTACTGAAGTATTGGATAGAATGACTTTTAATCTATTTTAAATGACATGAACATTTTTCGGGTGTAGATTTCATGATAGAAAATTCCTGTCAATATGGAATCAATAAAACAAGAGTAAAATAATACGCACAACGGATAGCAAGAGAAAAACAAAGTTTATAATCCATTCGTGACTGATAATGAATCCAACTGCATTTATATAACAACAATGCACGAACGATGACTAAAACGTTTAATACAACGTATAATAATCATATGCACAGGTAAAAAATTCGAATAAATTGTACTCTCTGCTCGGATCGAATGGATTCACTGATGTCCTACCGATTAACGCGTGTTTAATTAATGGGCTTTTAAATTGAAAAAAATTTGCATTTCCCTATCTCTGTTAAGACTATAATTCCCTGAATAACAGGTAAAGAGGATATTTAAACGAATAAATCGAATTAATCTGTTGCCCTTTACTGTATCGAATTAACAATACTTCATTACCATGAAAATTAATTTCTTTCTCAAATATTACAATATGTCTTGCTATTGTTTCGACCTACTTATTATTAACACAATATGACATTTTATGTATTCGTGTGGTATTTCCACAAAAATGGGAAATTCAACAGGATTAATTCAAGAATATTAAACAATTACGGAATAATATTGAAATGACGAGCCAGCGTTTTGAAATGGAAAAGGAAACAGAATTATTTTCTCACTTTCTATACCTTCGTTTATCTCGAAATATCAAGTGATTGTTATGATACGGTATTACACTTTCTTTCTTTGATATGAAATCAGAAAGAAGTTGTTTTCAAATACTCTATGCCATCGCTTAAAAAAATATATTTCCGCATAATTTATAACTTCAGAAATTTCTTTTATACAGCCTCTCTATTGATCACCCCTATCCAAAACTTTTCTTCGCGTTGAATCCATACGAACAATATCTAGATGAAACGAATTACTCCCAACCATTTCTCGACAGTACCAATCTCAAAAAAGCCTTAGCGCAGACAAAATTACCATGCTGTCAGTTTCCTCTTTCACGACTTACAACACGCTCTAATTCCTTTTAAGGAAACGTTCGATCGTTGCCGTTACCCCATCGACGAGGTTAAACACGAACTCGTGCTTCTTTTTGCGAGACTGATTTGAAAAGCATACTTCAGATTTTATTTAGATTTCCAATCTGTGGAACGTGACTCTCGAGGGAGTTGCAAAATGTTTTCTGGGAAATCAATATGGTTATTTTGAATTGTAATTTTGTTTCGAACGAAATTTCATTAGACAAATTTTCGACAATTGTATTTGGATATAGTTAAATTACAATATTCTGCAAAATCTATTTTTAAGCCTTTGGGTATTTAATCTGTGCTGAATTAAATATTCGAGAGAGGATGAATTCATAGATTTTTACATTCTATAGCTTGATAAATTACAAAGCGAACGAAATATTATTATACGAACAGAATCAATTTTCAAATATTTTAAAATAATCTTTTTATTTTAATAAAAGAGCGATAAGAGGACAATAAAAAGGACAATAGGTGAGACGTATACAAGTTCAAGTCCTAAAAAACATGTTTTCTAGAGTAGCTTTTATTACTTTAGTGAGTCAGAGAACAAAGGGTTAATACAATTTTCTTCACTCGATTAAATACACTTTTTTCTTAAATTTAAGTAAAAAGATTTGGAAAACGTCGGGGAACGTTGTTCTAGAAAAGCATCGTCGACGAACGAAGGTCGTTCGAACGAAATAGAAAAGAATAAGGCATCGCGCCGTGGAAATTCATCACAAGATCAGTCTTTTCGATTATAATGAATTAAGAAAGTTACGCGGACTACTTTGAAAGCTCGAATGCAAGCACCTTGAAAATTAGAAACCTAATAGCAGGCGTAAGGATGGTGGAAGAACGCGGATCCTCGTGGACCAGTGAAAAATGGGCGGGAATAGAAATTTAATAGGAGCCAGTTTCATTCGCGACGAGGAAAGTTCGTTGGTTATTTAAGTGAAATTTCAGGCAGCCCGTTAACTTTCATCGCCTGAAGTTTCGTAAGATCTCGTAGAATTACTGTTTCGATTTTAATCTAAAATTGCGAAAAAATCGAGTTTCAAGAAGATTTGTTTCTCCTGTTTCACGTTTGCTTAGACATTAAGGAAAAGTATTGCAGTTTGTTATGAGGATAAAAAGAAGGAGGTGAATTTTCACTGTTTGAGGGAATGAAGATAGTTAATTGCAAGATTGAGGAATATAATAGTGCAGATAATTTCTTATTATTCGCGTTTCTTACTGTATTTTGGATGAAAAACTTAAATGGACGTAAAGAAATGATGGAAAACGTGAGTTCTAGGTGTCTGAACGGTTAAAGGTAATTAAATGTAAAGCTAGAAATACAAATTTAATAATTTAGCCTGTATGATAAATGGATGAAAGATGATGGGAAAGATGTATGCGAGTTTAATGAGTTGAAAAATCGAAAGAAAAGATATATTAGGACTGATAATGAAACTCATTAGCGTTGAAAAGAAAAACTTACGATTCTATATTTTACACTCTTTTTTTTAAATTTTCCTTGTAAAAGATTTTCATAAAATTAAATATCTTATAAAAACTACCAAGATCTATTTTTAAAATTTCGCTTGTTTTATCACCAATCTCAATTATTATTATACCAAACAATTTTTTAAATTTCACTAACAATATTGCTTTAATTCTACAAAAGGATCCGGATAATATCCAAACGCAGGATGCTTCAAACCTCTCAGGAATATTAAGAATCCGTAGAAACAAATCGCGATAGGGCATCCTACTCTTACTGGCATTGAAATGCACAAACCAATACAGAACCTGAAATGCGCAACCTCGTCGACATTCAATTCAGCTCGAAACAGTTAACAATTTATCAACACTCGGTGCACATTAAACCGCATAATTTCTTGGTAAATTGCGCTGCTTTCGATGCTACAGCTTCACGACCTCTCGCTCGACAAACCCTCGACAGTCAATCGTCGCGCATGATTTACCTGATACACCCCTTTCCTCGAAATCCATCGATCCTCAGATGCTCGTGAATTTCCCCTCAGACTACGATCGCACAAGCAAAAGCCTCGTCGAGTACGCACGAACAACGATCGTTAAATCGAGCAAACGGGACAAATCGCGTTTCTCTACGAACCTCTTCGATTGTTCGCCTGTCCCAACAGCGTCACCTGTTTGCTGTCGCTCTTGTTCACGTCAACGTATATTCCATCAACGGAGAAATTACGGCCAGGAGGTCTCGAGCCTGGCATGAACCTGAAGAACTCAGCCCCGTCCTTGTACCATTTCACGGAATACAAATCCTCACCGCCCAGATCGTATTCGCATTTTAGTATCACCTTCTCCCATCTTGGGTCCGCCATCTTCGGCACATCTAACCTTAGAAGCTGTATGGAGGCTCCTGGAAAAATAAAAGTTTCGTACACGTTGAGAATTTTTGAAGTTGTTAGATTTCGTAATTGAGAATTTTAAGGTTTCACGGTGTAATTCCCTTAGGACGTGCGTGGAAAGGAGGGAAGGTCCTCAATTCGGAAATTCGAAAAATTATCCGATTTTGAAGATATGCAGAGCGTATGCACAGTGGTTACGAAAGGTATGCGCCATTGTATTTATTGTAGTATACATATACTCATTAATTAGGTCCAAGTATTAGGTCATCCCATAAGTTCGTGCCGACTTTTGTGTATACATTTCATGTGTCGATTTATAAACATACGGCGATAAGGGACCAATGCGCTTGAAAAATGGGAAGAAGTTGTACAACGAGGGGGGTTACATTTTTTCATGAAACTGAAAGATATGTAAACAATCTTAACATATATAACCGCTCGAAAAACGGAACGAACTTATGGGATGACCTAATATATTAAACTCCATGTCATTTGGTAGTACGTTCATATGTTTATAAAACATTAAGTAATTAATGGTACCTTCGTATGATCGTAAAAAATTAGGCAAATAATAGTACTTTTCTAATAAATCGATACTGTGAAAATGATATGTAAGATTTGCTAAAATAATGCTTCGTTGATGAATAAGTGTGTATAGTTTTTGTAGCTATTGCAGTTACGTGTTACAGAATTTTCTTTTGCTGCTCGAATTCACTCCAAGTGATGATAATTAACTTATGCAAATTCGCCTATTTTTTTATCTTACTTTATAACTTGTTTTACGACATCAAGCGTCAATGAAGTTTTAATGGATATGCCGACATAAATTTTGAAAGTGGAGAAAAGTGATCGAATGTCTTCTCTTTGGTTCTCTTTAATATGGAGAGGTGTTTTATGGGGATAGAAAGGTCGAAAGTTGGTGAAAGAAAGGCAGTAAATTTCAAAGCTCGAGAGTAAAAGAGAAATTGGTTTCCATTGATGTTTGGTTTTCCTTGTGGAACTATGTTTGAGATGAAGAGTATTTCATGGAAGGTGAAGGAAGAGCAGTGAACTTTTATCGGTATCTTCTACCGGTTTCCTTTAAAGTGAAGAATGTAAATAGGAGAGATAAATCAATGCTTGTAAGTTCGATGATTTCGGAATGTTGGGAGTAAAATTTTGCTGCAACGATCCCTTTCTCAGTGAAAATATTATGTGTAAAGAAAAAATACTACGCTGTTATCTGCACGTCAAAGAGATTATTATTTTTTCAGTTAAAATTAGTTTGCACTATTTTATTTATTATGTGTATTTATTTTGTGTTGTCAATGTGTAACTCAAAGAATTAATACACATTTAATGTTACCAGAATTAATCCATAAGAAAATTTAGTAGTTTATGTAGCACTCTAATGTATATAATTTTAATTACTTTCGTTCAGCAATATTTTCGTGATTCTACCAATCTCGTATTTTTACCAAAATTTAGTAATTGAAATTCACTCAATTACTAGACTTCATTCAATTCTCTGTTAAATTTCAACACTTTGCATCTTGAAATGTGCGATTCATATATTTTACTGTCCTGTTCAAATCAGATACTTCAAAATATATACTTCACCTACGCATATGCTAGACATGCTAGCACTGAGTGCACGGATATCAAGAGAACAGAACTTCCTTCCAAGAAATGAGAACTTCGTAGAAGTTCCTTCATAGCAGTAGCATGTACTCCTAAGTACTATCAGGATTCTAAACACATTTAGTTTATAACAGGATTTTAACGAAAGTGGTATACTTTAAAGTACCTTCATTACATATAATGAGGTTAAAAGTATTATACAGGCAGAAGATGATCGTTTATGCAAGAATAAATCAAAAGTATGGAATAAAATTATCTCATTTCAAGCTTCATTTCGGAGAAAATCGTCTTTGAAACGCGTAGAATTAATTCTCAATTAACTTCACATTCTTACTTTTTAATATCAAATTGGCAGATGAATCAGTATAGCACAATCCCAGCTACAATTGGAAAAACAATTCCAAATTTTTGGTAAATGGAGTAAATGCATTAGGTAGGCAAAAGATTCACGCAATGGATTTCTCGAAAAACAAATTTTGTATAAAAGATTTTCATTTTACACATTTAATATCCTTTTGTTGGAATAATCGGCGTTATTCTGATTAAGAGATCACCGAATGAAGCTACAGAGAATATTTAAAGCGTTGAAAAAAAGCTAGTTCATTAACGAACGGCTGTGTGAAAGATGTAAATGCGGCAGAATTTGTTCAGCTGGCTAGTCGTGTAAATAAACGACAAAAAGTTTACATTGAAAGCAGCTCGCCCCTAGTCGAACTTCGTTTATCGGTTGGCTGAGCCGAAAAAAATAGCAATTATCGGCGTAATGAGTGGGTGTTAAAAAAAAAAAGAAGCACAAAAGTCGTGGAACTCTGAATCTCTACAAGGGAATAATTTTCTCCCGTCCTTCGATCGAGTGTTTAACGTGATTGCATTAATTTGTTTATCCCCCTGCTTCGCCGAGCAATCGTAGCGAATAGTCTGGCTAATTAAAAATATCCGATCGACGAGGTTCGTGTAATTATCGTCCTCCAAAAAGCAATCCAACAGGCTCCAAAATGCGTGTTGCTTGGAAATGGCGCCACGTTATTCCCTTTTGCAGCCAACTGTGCGATTTTAACGCGTTGATATTTTTAGAATATCGTTTGCACGTTTCCTAGTTGGAGAAAATGGACGCTTGTTTAATTGCATAACATTCCTTTGACTTGATTTTACCGATATCGGGAGTTACTGTACGACAAAATCGCGGTAATTTCTATATTTACCTAGCCCATTCGGATTTTGATATTACTCGAGATTTAAAGTTTAAAAGAAGTCATTTATTTTTCGGATCATCCCTATTATATTCGGCTGGTAAGTATTTTTATTGATAACAGTTATTCGCGTAATTTGGTATTTTGTTAGGGTTTAAAAGCTAGCTTGTTGTTGGAGGTATGTGTGCAGGGGTATGTGTGGGGAATAAATAAATGTTGATCGTTCTAATGATTTCGTTTTCATGGTTACGAAACTGGTCTACCAGGATTTTTAATTGCCGAAATTCCTCTGCAACTCAAATTTCTGAACTCCAAACTATGGGATAACCCTCGTCAATTTCACGTGAGCCATTTTATCGCCGTCCTCTAGGGACCACCTAGAGAAGAATTCGGCGACCAGTGCCAAAAACGATATTCCTGGAGGCTGTGGCACTCGTTCCGCGTCAAATCGTGAGCCAGCTACGTGCCACTTAAAACAATAACCTAATCTGTCGTTCACGTCCACACAGAGAGCGGGTATAAAAAAAAGGAAGGAAAATGAAAAAAAGGGGGGGGGGGAGTATGGAACGTGAAAAGTAATTCTGCAGTCGCGACGTGTGGCTAAAACCGTCAAAATGTGCGAGATCGTAAACGATTTCCAGATCGTACGAATTTGTCATGCGTTTGGCACGTGAACCGAACCGCCAACGGATGCGATAAAACCGCGAGAACAAGCGGAATTACTTCGACTCATGGTATAGAGGAGGCAATCGCGACGAAACGATTGCGTCAAAGGCGTGAAAGAACTGGTTCTCGGTATTAAGCAGGCGAATGGCCAGACTATTGTTCTTCTGCTTTTTTACTTTGAAAGTAATCGTATTTTACTTGGAATTCTGAAATGATTCTGTGGAAGTTTTCAGTTGGAAGTGTCGTTTTATTTTAAGAGCCCATTCACATTTGAAGACGTAGTTTTTGGATGAATTTTAGAATAAAAAGTGATTACACGGTTGTAGATTCATTTCTTCGAAAGTTTAAATAATATTGGTATTCTCAAAAAGATTGCAGAAATTGGTGACAAAGCCGCGATTGTTCTATGTAGCAATCAGGGATTGACGATGAATGAAAATAAATATTTTGAATATTTCTCGAAAAAGGAATTACAAATATAGAGAAAGGTTCTTCGTTACTGTAGTTACATTCACCAGGCATATATTACATAATACATAACGTTACACTTTACAGAATTCTGAAAATGAATCATTTTATACTATTTGTCTGTTATATTTCCACAATATATTAAATGAAGTAAATATAGAATATTTTACAAAGAAGTTTGTCGAGTTATTTATTTTGTATTACTCATCTGTACGGAATATTTCTAATGTATTATTAAAATATTTTGCATTCCCACCAACAGCAATTACATTACATTTTAAAATTTACATTTTATCTACATCTGATTTACATTTGCAATCTAAACTTTATCCATACGTTCAAATTAAACACTGTCAAAAGAAAAATATGCAGAATTATTTGAAAAAATTCATTCACCGCACGTTCACCTTTCTTATACAGATATTGCATTCCCAAATTTTTCGCCGCACAAATTTGCTCAGCGGCCTAACCATGGTTGAAATTCATTCGCGCTTTCTGTTTGGCAATATTTCCAACAATCCGTCAATTAACGGCATAAAGAAGTCGTCCAAAGGCAATAAAACGGTCGTAAAGTCGTGATTGTTCCACACAGCAATCTCTCCAGTATTTCTGCAGTCTGTTGAATCTCTTATCGTGCGAGAAACTGTGCATTGTTAGAAATCTTTACTCTCTGTTTACGATCCGACGCGAATAGGCTTATAGTTTTATGGGCGAATCGTAAAAGCAGAAATTTCTCAAGTATCGAATAACTATTGCTTGAGAAGCAAATTTATTTGCAGAAATTTCAACTTCTGGTCGATATTCTCAATTCTTCGAATCTATTTGTACGATATATCGCAATGTATCTGAGAAATGCGGTGAGTTTAATTTGTGGCAATACTTGTAAGAAGGATGTCTTAATTTATAAAAATACGAGCAATTTATACACGGGAAAAGAACATGACAAACTATTAAAAATGTCGATAGTTAATTACATATGACTAAATTCTATATTATTAAAACTGCTTATTCATTCAGTTGCGGAATTTTGTATCCCATTAAACATATTTACGCCCAGTATTAACGATATTTTCAAATATTTTGTGTAATATGTTCATAGTATATTCATAAAAGTATTCAATAAGTGTTTAAATATTTTCGTGAATTACCATGCAAACGAATTCGTGGAAATATGATTTGTTACTATACTGAGATCACTGTCACACATAACCAAAGATTACCGCACAATGCTGTACATCTGTCCTCTATTTAGAACGATGAACTCATAAAAATTTATTGTTAGCGCATGATCATAGAACAATGTGCCGATCTAAAAGCATTTACAAAATGATTTAACAGTTAAAGTAATTGAAAAGAAAAAATTCTACCTGCGGTGAATCTTATGTTTGCGAAAGTTTTTGAAGATAAGTTAGACTGACACACGGATTATTGCAAGGGATCAGGACAAAAGTTAAACATGAAGATGCATTTCCCCGGAATGGGCTAACTTCTGACTTTGTCAACTTTTCACGTCCACGGGAAAGGTTTACGAAGCGTTTCTAGTCAAGTGCACCACCTACACCGCAAGCTTTCAACGTTGATTTTAGAGAAAATAAAGCTGAGCGCAACGTATTATACTTTGAATTTTTTAGAGTTTTTACTGTATTCTTCGTTTAAAATTTGATAACGAGACATTGTCCGCGAAGCATTCAATTTCCTACCATATTTAGCAAGTTAATATAATCGTTTATCTTCGTTCAAAAAAAAAAAGAAACAAAGGACAGTAAAAATAATTGATATTCATATAAAAACAGTTTCGAAGCATGAGGAATAAAAATCAATAGCTAAAACAATTCAAATAACAAAAATATAAAACAGCATATTTTTTTAAAGGCACTAGAACAAAAGAGTGTTTTATCAGTTTGGTTGACGATGTTTGAAGACAATGCGACACATAGCACATTTCGCTCTTGGCTCACACCGCCCGATTGTTTCCACAATGTATTTTAAAGAAAATTGCGAATGCGACGGAATTGTAAATTCGAGGTGCTTTTTTAATTCGGCGTTATGAAAGTTTGAGGAGGTACTTTACATTCAGAAACGAGTTTCTTCTCTGGTCGGTTTTTACTGATTACGAGAACAGCGCTCGAAATAAAGCCGGACGTATTAAACATTTATCGTCGAAGAATTCCGAGCTTCGGTCTGAAAATAAATCGAACCCACGAGATATTATACGAATAAGATATGGAATTAATTTCATCCAGCGTAATAAACGAAGAAACCCCTTTCAATGTAAATTGGGATATTTTTTCACGGATGATGATAGAAATTTTTGAGCCGAGTTGCAAGATTGTTTCGAGTTGCTTTATACTTCAGAACGACGACAGATGATAAAAATTTCTTTTATAGACTATAAAGTTTCATAAAATCCTTTTTTTTATATATTTCTTTGTTCTTTTCTTTTTTTTAGTTGATAATTAAAATTTTCGAAAGAAGCCACGAAGTTCTCTTTTTTTAATTTTGAAGATTTTACTACCCATTTGATTTTTTTTTACTCCATTTTTTATTTTTTTATTGTACGTTAAATAGCCAAATAGGTCATGAAAGCAATATTTTAAGTAAAATTTAAGCATTCATTTAAATATTAACTAAATCTATTTCGAAACAAAATTATGTATACAACATTTTCAAGTATATGCTACGTAATTAAAGAACATCAAGAACATAGTGCAACATGTTGCATTTTATTCATCCTATTCTTACTTCATTTCTTATATCTTGTAAAATTAACAGAACACAATAAAAGAAAGAAAAATCATTTCACAAAACAATAAGTAGATTCAAAGTGACAGACAGGTTCCTTTTATTCCGCCATAACGATTAATTTATCATGAGCTACTGAATCGACGAGGAGCAAATAAACAGAAAACTAGAGGAGCTGTACAAGAATGAATGGCCCGACAAGTTAGATTGCTTTCTACGAAACATTATGATCGAAGACCCAAGCGACCGGTTACTCATTGATGCGTTCCATTTGTAGCGACAGTTCTGCCTGGTAGTGGCCAATAAAATGCCTATATGTCTAGTTCTTCTCGTTGGAAGATCGAATTTCTATTCTATATTTGATGAAAAAATGATAGTTTCTTGATGGAAATACTTTTATCTGTTTTCAATACAATTTTCCACAGTTTCTATTTGTTACAAATGGAAATAAAAAATATGGAATATTTTTGTACCTTTTACTTTCAGATCCATAAATAACGAAAGTATAAGGAAAGAAAACGTAAAAGTATCATAAAGGCATTTCCGACAATCGTCCAATCAATTCCAAAAAAACTTCTAGCAAACCCTCGATTCTCAAATTGCATCAGTCTTTATTTTTATTCAATAAATAACTAACCTTCTCTAGATGAAAGTAAAATACAATATATAGTAGATATATATTAAATATATACTGAAGTAAAATACAATAAATACATCACACATAAATCTCTCACTTAATTCTGATATAAATCTTTCATTTAGTTGAAAATAAATAACTACAAAACTTCAAAACTATTTCACAAAAAGATCTGTTACTGAACTTATCCTCTCCAAACGGAAACAAAAAATAGATGAAGAGGAAAGTTACAAGAATCGTAAAAAGACATCGACAATCGTTCAACGAATCCCTAGCAATTCTCTCTTCACGTTGTAATAGATTTTCATCTTACTCAACAAATAACGATCCCCTTTAAATAGAAGTAAAATACCAAAACAGAAACAGGAAAAGGATTAAAATATAACACACACACATGCTCCATTCAACTTGCATAAAACACGCAAACGATATAAAATTAATATAAATATAAAGTACTTCATTTGAAAAAGGTAACTGCAAAAGTATCGGCTGACTGAAACAATCGATCGATTGACTTCACCGAAAATCCTTTGTCGAACTCGTCCTTTCCAAATAAAGATGTAAAAAGAAGACGAGAAAACACGAAAGAGTCGTCAAAAAATTGCCGACAATCGCTCAACGAACCCGTATCCAAACAAACTGGAACAACCCTCGATCCTCAAACTGCAACAATTTTTCTCTTACCCAATAAGCGACAAACAGTCTGGCTCCGGATCCATAGATGTGACGGCTTTAGGGAACAATCTAACGAGGCATTTTGAATAATTCGTTGTCTTTTGAACGCTTTATGCCACAGTAAGCAACAGTTAAACCGTGGTAGAATGAAGGCCAGACCCCTTACAGTTAGGCTTCGAACAGGGGTGGTTCCATTTAGGGTTTTCGAGTACCCTCCTACTTCGTCGGGACCTACTCCACCCCCCACCTTCTTCTGCGCCGCCAACCATTGTTTTCGTCTTTGTCTAGCGCAAACAGAAAAATACCAGCGACCGATTCTTTTGTTTCTGTTTTATTCGTGGGCCCGTCGCTCGTTGAGACAAGTTATTGCATTATGCAAGCCGAATCGTGAATTCCTGGTGAATACGAGGCACAATGCCGAAGTCTCTCTCTCTTTCTCTCTTTCTCTCTCTCTCTTTCTCTTTCTCCCTCTTTCTCTCTCTCTCTCACTCTTTCTCTCTCTCTCTCTCTCGTTTTCCCAGTGAAGAGCTCCGGGATCTAGGGCGCAGTTAAAATTTTGATATGTTTCGATCCTGCTTTGTTTCCTTCCGTTTCTATGTTTCTTTCATTTTGCTTTCGTCTCACGTTGCTTTTCTACGATGTTTCACGGCGGTTCGTCGATTATTTTTCTGTGATTCAGAAAAGGATTTCAACTGAAGCGAAGGAATACGGTCGGAGTGAATGGATGCGTAGGTTTGTCGACGAGATTGAATTTTTCCGACGAACTTGCTGTTTTAAAAGGTTACTTTTTTCGGTGTTTATAATCTTGAAATCGCTGTTTGAAAAATTATTGTCTGCACGCTTAAAATCTCACGGTTACTATTTTAAGATATTACTTTTTCGAATGTTTATATCCTGGAGATAAAATGAAATTTCTATTCGAAAATTATCTTTGGCTTAATTACAGAAATTTATGGGTATTTAAGATTCTCATGAAAGTTGCGATCAACATTGTTTTAAAAATAAAGATTAATTTTGTCCACACAGATATATTGTGTGTACCATGAAATTACGAAATTTTAAAAACTAAAAGATAGAACGTTTTTTTACACATGATATTTGAGATACGTAGTTTATTTGATCCATATAAACTGGTTCGTGTAAACTGTTAATGCCATTGAAACGCATTCGTACGCTTTCATGACAAAATGCAGCGTGTAAAATTGCGAGTCTTTATTAATTTAACCTGTTGATCCGTCGATTTTTCCATCGATCCAGTGTATTTTATCTTTGTCGTTGGCCGACGCGTCAATTGAGGCAATATCTTGATGGCAATTGCTACGCAGCACGCACTAAATCAGTCCTACAGGACGATTCAAAAAGCGCGATCGTCGCGATAATTGCGTGGATTTTATTCAACTTTACCTTCATTCAAAACTGGCTCTTTCATTTCGATTACTCCCTCCATCATACATGTCATTTCTATTATCCGATAGAAACAACCCAATCAAATTGTCGAAGTTCACACAATGACAAGAATTCTTAATCGTATCAAGTACCTATAATACATCCTGCATGAAATTAACAATGGGAAATAGTCTGACTCTAAGAAACCATTCAAATCTCAAAGTAAACTCATTCAAATTTATTATAGGAGTTGAACAAAGTTGATGTTAAGTCGTTCGAAAAACAGTTCTCCCTTCTTGAGTTGTGACACAGATCGTCATCGATTTCGAGCACCCTCGGAGGGAGCAGACACAATGGCAATTAGAAACACGAACAACGAGGTCTTGAAGATCTGAGAAGGCAGTCTGTGCATAGTTATTTCGTATCATGACAGAGATGAAGTTCCTACGAAATTCGTGAAACTTTCCGTGAAGAATATTTTAAGAAGATTCGGCTTGTCCATACAGCGTAAGATTATACAATTTTTAAAACTAACATGTATAATCTCTTTTTTGTGCATGATATTACACAAAACGAAATGATATAATAACACACAAATTTATATATTCCATAAAAATAAATTCCACATTGGTTTGCAAACGCGATCACAAAAAATATTCAAATTATCGGATGTAGAAATATGAACAGAAAGAAGGTATGTTGCTAACTTCGTTTCTGACTTCGTGTTCTGGTTTTCAACAAGCAATTGTACAGCCATAAAACGCAAGAATCCTCAGGCTTTTCGCGACACTGTCGAGAATACCGAATCGATGGTGTTGAACCAAGCGACCAACTACGTCGCTATTCAACCACCCCTTTCTTTATCTTATTTTTCCTCTCTTTATCCTCTCGCTCGTTTTTATCTTGACCCTTTCCATCCCTCTTGTACCTTCGATCTTGCTTTCGTCTCCTCCGTTAGCATCAAGATCGAGCTGAATAGGGGCGAGCTTTTCGCGAGCCAATTAAGCCAGCAATTAGTTTAATAATTAGCGGATTAATTAACATGCCACGCGACGAGGCGGAACGAGACGAGAGGACAATAGATGGAGCAGCTGAAAGCAGTGTTCCCAGTGAGTGTCTGTCACTGAACGACCACCGTTCGTTGCTTGCTTGATTAAGGACCTTGATAACGTGTGCGTGTGCGTTCATGAGAGTAGAAGTCCCTGAAGACGGGATTGACAGACTTATTTCTATTAGGATCAAGGCTCGGCTCTTGCGTCACTCTCTTTTAATAGATTCTAAAATTTTAAGATTGATAAATATAACGTGTATTTCGATGTGTGTAATAAAGGTGCTTATTATTGTCATTATTTTAAAAAATGTTTAATGGAATGGTGATAATAGTGATGGAATTGGGAATTGGAATTATTTTGGCTAGATGTGTGGTTAATGGGTTTAACAATTTAACAAATTAAATTAATTAAATGTCTCATTTCGTTTAGGAGAGCGAAAAATCTCGTTGGTATTGTCTTTTTGTGTCGCTTTGTTGTTTGGAATTATGTATATAACCGAATTGAGGAGAAAGTAAAATTACTTTGTATCAAATTATGGAAACTCGTATGATTTAAATACGAGCATTATTACTTTGTCTCAAAGGATTACTAAAGGTATAAATTTCGAATTTAACTTTTACTATTCCAACGACCAACATTTCATAATCAAGAACAGTAACTACAATAATTCCGCATGCATATAGTAAAGATACCAAGATTCCTTACGCATTAAAAAAGTTTTTATAATCTACCTATTCTACATATATTTTAACGAAGTACTTCTGGATAAAACATGCAGATAAAAATTGCACATTTATCACGCTCCACCCATCCCCCATGCAATACAATTATAAGATATCCCTTTACGTATAAAATATATACGTGAAATCAATTGCCTTCAAAGCATAAAAACATAATATAACAAATCCAGTTTTAATTTTCAAACTTTTATTACCACCTTCTTGTCTTTGATAAAAGAAATTTCCTTCTAAAAACGAGAAAGAAAATAAAGAATTTGAATCCACGATCTCAAGCTTCCGCTACAATGTTTTCTTTCTCATTTCCAACGGAATAACTCCTATCAAAACATAAAGAGAAACGAGAATGTGCACGAGCAAAATCACTGTTTATCCCTAAGAAAGTATAAAGGTCGATAGCAACGCGTTTAAATATGGCGTAAAGAAATGTACCAGGCAATTAGTGGTTTCCCATTTACCGTGGTTGCGTCGCGACGAGAAAAACAGCTCCTCGAAGAAATAAGAAGAGGAGAAGCAAATACACGAGAAAAATCATTATTTATCGATAAAAAATTACAAGAATCCATGGCAATATGTTCGGACATCGTGTTAAAATAAAATCTATCGAGCAATTAGTCGTCTCCCATTTTTCGCGGCGATGCCGCGACAAAAATACTTCGGCCATTTTTCTGCGAGCAACAGTTTTCCAGCACTGGCATCCTCGGTGTTCCCAACCGGCTACGACAGCCTATCGCGTACCGGCCGTTCTCTCGTTAATCGCGTTATTTGTCCATTAATTAAGCGTGCAATAAATTCGACAGGCAGCCGGTAGGCTTTATTGGAAACGGCTTGGCCCCGTTTATTTCGCACGTTTACCCATTGACCTGTGCCATGTTGTTACTTGATTCAAGATTTTTCCTTCTTCTTTTCCTTCCTCTTTTTTCCTACAATTCTTCTACTTCTTCTTTCTCTCCTCTTTATTTCTCAGATTTTGCTGCTTTCTTTTGCGCGATCATTCCACTAGCGACCGGATAAATTCCTGGTTAAATCGAGCGATACATAAACAGCGATTTATGGACTAGCCGCATAGGATTTCCGTGGGATGTCTACAAAACGGTGTTTTCTCAAGAGGTCGTGAATGAATTTCGGTAGGTTTTAAGCAGGAAAATCAGATACTTTGTTGTGGATCAAACTAGATTACGTCGGTGAAAAAAACGACAGGTTATGTGCAATTTAAAAATTATTTTCTAAATTACGTTGTCTCACAGATTGCGTGTTTTGAAATGTAAAATAATTTCTGAGTAAAATTATTATTCTATATCCAGTTCGCTTGTAAAACGTATCAATCTTCTATCCTTTCAAATACGTTCACACATTCTCAATCGAGTCTCAACTAAACCAAATCAAACATATACACCTTACTCAATCGATATTATCTCCTCATTAAAAACAACTCTTTCAATTACCAAAATCGAAGCTTCCGAATGAAAATCGTATTTTCTCTAAAGGGATATCTGGAAGAAATTCGTTCATTCTTATTATTGTTTTATTTATTTCAGATTGTTTCTTGAATTGCACGTCATATTACATATCGTGTTTTTAAATTATAAAATAATTCGGAAATAAAAGAACAAGATTCTATATCCAGTTCCCTCATAAGACACAAATTCTTCTATCCCTTTAAACAAATTCGTGTGTTCTCAAACAACTTCGAACTAACCCAAACAAAGCATACTCTCGCTACAAAAAAATGTTCTTTCAATTACCAAAATTGAAACTTCCGGATGTATATGGCACTTTCCTCGAAGAAATATCTGGAAGAATCCCCTTGGTCGAGCCATTAATTAGCAATGGCAACGAAACAGAGGGACTCGTGTCTCGTGGACGCGGGAAGATTAGTGGGAATTGCTGTAAATTTCTGGACCACTTGTGGGAAGGGCTGTAGGGAGCAGTGTACGAGATGTGGGCGGGTCGGGATGTCAAGTGGCTGGCCGTCGTAAGTCGTGGCTCGTCGCCGTGAAGACGATGCTTCCTCGTCGTCGTTGCTGTGGTCGTCACCGTTTACGACGTCTATATACGACGTCGTTTTAAAACCGAGCCATATACGCGTGCTTTAACGACGCGCCCTTGTATTCCGTTTTCCGGCGAGCAGCCGGCTGCGAACGCGCGGCTTAAATCGCGAGTTAACGAGCTCGCGAGCGTTTCTTAAGCGAAGGCCCCACCCTCTCCTCCGTAGCCAGCGTCAACGTTCTCATTTGTGACGTCGCTAATTGAACGTGAACGTGGCATTCATCGTTTTTCGTTGAGACGGATCCTTCACTTTGGTAATATTCTGTTCTCTGTGTTTAGACAAGCCTGTAACCGAATGCATCATCTGACTATTTTGAGGTTTTTTCGGTTAGGCGAACGCGCTTCGAAGCGGAATTCCTTCGGTGACAAACTACTTTGCATCTCAGAGTCGTAGAAAATTGTTATCATTGGGAAGAGTAATGAATTTGATATCGGGAAATGTGTCATTTTTTTAAAAGGTAGACTCAATACATTAGCTCTGCGGCTCGGATATTATTTTTTAGAACGTTTTGCACGAGATTTTTGGTAGATTAATTTAATGCATTTTAGTATTGGTTTTGTAGATTACGTAATTTGAATCGTATCTCATCAACTCCACAAATTGAAAAGCGAATACAAGTTATGGTGCTGCAGATCTTATTCATTAAAATTTACCTCGGAATTTATGATTATTTACAACATCCTATCGCAATAAATAGACTTATATAATAAATAACTTAAGTTCTAATTTGTGAGAATGTAACAGCTAATACTTCTCATAACACGCAGAAATAATATTCAGTTCCATATTCCATCTTCCTCAACTAAATATTCCCAATTACAAACTTTATCCTCTGTTCCCAAATACGAGTATTCACCCAGCTGTTTCATTAATACATGTATAAGTTCGTTTATGAAAATTATGTTAAACATTCTCGTAAATCGTGGATGCCATTGTGGGAAATACAATACATACTCTCTTCTTGAAATACGATATTTCATTCTACACATACGGAAAAGTTACAGAATAAAGCATTGTTTCCCAATTTAATACATCCGAATAAACATTATGATAATAACAGTATCACAGCTACATAAAAGAATAAATATAAAAAGAAATTCATAAGCTTATAGTAAGCAGCGGAGCTTGTTATACAGCGGAGAAAGTTCCATTGTAACCTCGAAGAATTCACAATTTCCTAACTCGCCTAACGAGCAATAGCAACTTGCTGTCGTTCTATTCTGATTGCATTTGAAACTAGTTGTAACAGTAGCAAAGGGAAGCTGCTTGAAGGAGGAAATTGAGTCTTTCTTGGCTGCTTGTCGCCAGAAAATCCGCCACGACGTATTATACGTTGCGCCTTGAAATTTTCACGGTACATTCCCTTTCTGAAAGTCGTCGAACACCACATCAAACTCCTTTGGCGGTGTATCACAAACCGGGAATGAAAAATTATCGAATAAGTATATGTATTTTAACGCGATTATGGTAAACTGCCTAATGAACCGCTTATTTACCAATTCTGTTAATTCTATAAAATAAATAACAGAGAAAATTCCTGAAATTGTATAAGTATCAATCGAGTGTTCTTGTACCAAAATTTTAAATATTTTATAAAATAGGGTTAATCACTTCGGTTCAAATAACAAATACTACGAAAAAGCTAATGACACAAATGTCAAAACTGATAACAACAGCAGCCGACAAGCACAATAAATACATGTAGACGAAAAAAACTGAGAAGAATTTTATTTTAATGTTGAATTCTTAAAAGGGGTTTTTTCCTAAAAAAAATAATAATACAATTTCCTAATAATATCTCAGTATTAGCCAGCTTTTTAAAAATCTTGTAACAGTCATTATATTTCCTTCAAGGCCGGAGAAGTTTAAATAATATGGAGTAGAATAGTCTAATACTCTATATCACAAAGAATATAACTAATGCACGTAATGAGGTAGAGTCGTCGTACGTAAATGGAAGATAGTCAACTTTGAGAAATCTTCATTAATTTTTATGATTTCTCGTAATGACTTTCAGCGTTTCATAAAATGATTCACATAGACACAAGAATGTATTATATTTATGTTTCACAACAATACAAATATTAACCTCGACACTTAGAAACTTTGACTTCGTAAAAAGATACTTAACTTCATCGCAATAAAAAGAAAATATATTTCTCCGTTAAATTAATATTGTACGTCACTTCATATTCTCTTCACAGAGGGTAATATTCTCTAAACGACGAAGCAAATAAATAACTGTTCCACAACAGACCTCCATCTATAGGAACCTTTCGTTGGCCTCGTTGATTAGTGCTTATTAAAAACGATTAGTTTTCAAACGATAGTTGACTCGAACCATCCAAGAGAGTAGAATGTCAGCCGTAATCGTGAGGGTAAACTAGCAACATTAATTTTATCCAATTTCGGTCGCGCGAGCTGCTCGTTCATTGGCCGATCTACGCGGGATAGGTTGTAACAAGACGTACAACTCGAACGGAAGTGCGTGGTCGTAAAGGCAAATATGACGCTGCACGACGACGAATAATTCTGTTAAGACGAGTTTGAGAAGCTTGCTCGTCGTTGAAATCAATTTATAGTAATCATTCGTTTACTTTCGTGGAAAAAGTTACAGAGATTATATTAACGAAACTAATGATCCTCTTTTTTTTCGTAGAAAAAGTTAGAAAAAATTATATTGACGAGATTATAAAGTAGGACAACGGAGAAATATCTCTCTTTTTTTTTATTGTAATGAAGTTGTAAGTCGCACATATATAGTACGTTTCGATGGCGTATAAAATTAATATTTATCATTATAAGAAATTTGTTAAATATTCTTTTTGATCTTGTATCTTTGTAACTCAAACACGTTCTTAATTTTATAATTAACTTATTATAATTATATTATTTTGTATAATTAATTTTTGTTATTGCATAATTCTATCATAGACTAACGTTAATTTCATTCTTTATTATAACTTCATCAGTGAAGTTTTGATTCTGCTAGTGAACGAGTTTAAATTCTAATACCTGCATTTTACTGAGTTTTACGTTTACAAAATGTGCAAGCTTAATAGTGAAATAAGAATAACTCTTAATCCTTAAGTTTTATTATATCTACCTGAATTCTAATAATTCGAAAGAAATTTGTAGTTGAAATTTTAAGACGATACTGATATATGTACGAGATTAGCGATAAAGCGATATATTGGAAGGATATTTCAATAATGAGACATAAAGTTGCGAGCACTCGAGAACTCCGTGGAATGTCGGATTTCGCAAAAGGAAGCAGCTATCAAGCTCAATTTAACTTTATTTTATCTGAAAGTAGCTTTCGTATTTATTCTCTTACCCCATTGTCTGATTTTTCATTAATTTAATCCCTTATCCCTTATCGTAAAGTAGCATATAATAATGTACACATAAGTGCTAACTAAACTATAACACACTTTTTTTTTATCATGTATTCTCCACTTAAGTCTGTAAAAATGGAAATGCTAAAATTGTCTATAGCGTTCAAGTGAAATGCATATTCTCTATCAGAGAAGTCCTTCATCTAACAATTCTATTTAATCTTTCCATTAAACATTCAAACTCGAGACCAATCTAACTTCAAACCAAAATCAACGCAAGAACGAAGCTTTTCGGAACGTATATATGCATGGATATATTTTACAAATTAACAATAATTTCTTTTTTCAACCTTCCCACCCATCCTTCCAATCAGAGATCCAAACTTAACAGCCATAACGCTTGGAACCTATATATATATATATATAAAGCAACAGACCTTCCTTTCCAACAATTCCATCTAACCTTCCAATTAAAGGTGCAAACTCAACAGCAATGATGCTTGAAAGCAAAATATAAACCCATAAATGATTTTTGAAACGCGGATATTTTAAATTTCAGATATCGTAGATATCTTACAAAGTAACAATCCTCGTGGTATAAGCCTTTGGAACGTCGAAATTATAATCCACGAATCTGAATAACGGCATGAGATATGAATATTCTATAGATATCAGCATGTGTTATCGATGTCCCAATATACTACTTTATATATCGATTCGCGCATACTCTGCTCCTGTTAATATACCTTGAACATTATATCGAGCCCTCCTGGGTGTCATGACTGTGTCACTATAAATGATAATAGGACCTCCGCTGTGGAGTAATAGTACGTACCCTTAACGTAAGTTAATACATATTACATAGTATGTTATGTGCATGACGTTATAACGACTAGCAAACCGTGATGTATGAAAATAATGCTCGGCACGAGGGTGTGCGCGTTTGAATTTCATAAGTTCAGAGAGCGTGGAGGGGGTTAAAGCAGCACAGTTCAGATGAGAGGGCGGTTCGAGGGCCAGATTTCGAAATTTCCACTCCTTCGTCGATTTATTAATCCTTCGTGGCTTTCAGCCGCGCACCATGCTTTTCCAAGCCTGCGCACTCATGACCATTATTTGATCGCGCAAATATTTCGTTCGTTTATGAATATAATTTATGTGCGGATTAATTTTCGTCTATTGAAAATTTTGTAATATGGATCATGCTGATTTCCTGATTTTAGTATTTACTGTGATTTACTGTTTAACATTTTATTACTTACCGTTTTAGTATTTGGTCTTTCGTTACTTAATATGTGTTTCTCTATTTATTATTCTACTATTTCATGTTATTTTATATAAGATGGGATTCTGTTTATTCAAACTGTGTTTAGCCAAATCAATGCCGTCAGAATCAGAATTTCCGATTTACCAAACTCGTTGAGCTCTTACGCGAAACAACTGCCGTGGTATACCGCTCATCCGAACTCACGACATTCGTACAAACAACCGCAACGCGTTTGAAGGGCAGTGGACGTTTTTCCTTAAATTCGTTGGTCCACTGTCTATGAATTTAAATTAGATCACTGTAAATCCAGTTATATGAACATCAGCTCCTCAGAACGAAAAAGAAATAGCGCAAAGAGTTAATGAATTCCTATTGTCCGAATCATCTTGTTCCCCAAACGATTTAGATAAATGGAGTCCCCTACTTCGGTATTTTCTATTTACTACTTCACTGCCTTTTGTTTTCCAATTTTATTATTTGCTATCCTCTACTTTGATGTATAGGTATTATATTTTTCTATTTAATTAACAGTAATATAGTGATAATATTATTACTGTATGAAATTATTACTTTACCACTTTAGTATCTACGATTTTATTTAATTTCTTAGTGATCTGAAGATAGAACAGTTCATTGATGTTCAAATTTTTCAATAGCGTTAGCAGGCAGGTCTGAATCTGTAGAAAGAGTCTTTCGTTGACATAAATTGTCATTGTGGCAGTTTTGAGTGGTAAAAAAAGAATTGATTTACTGCGCCAGCTGTTATCACCTGGCTTGAACGTTCGTGTTCATAAAAGAGCTCGAAACAGACAACGTGATAAAAAAAGAGCGATAAAACATAAACAGATTGCGAAAAAAATGTATTTGAAACTAACCGTTTATAACTCGATGCATATATCACTGAAAGAGACGTACGTATGAAGACCAGATTTTTTATATTGATTTTTTAATATTAGCGTCAGTTGATGACTGAAGGGAAATACATACTACGAATAGCATAAAATTTTACTAACAATACTAATAGTTTTGAAAAGCATAAAATTTGATCAATATATGGTAGAATTCAATAGCATTGAAAATTTTTAAATTAATAGTCCATTAAATACAAGTAAGTTTAATATATTCAAATACATTAAATTAAAAAATTTCTCGTCTAAAAAAAAATATAACTAATCCTGTTCTGCTCTACAGTTTTTACGTTTCTACAATTCATAAAAGGAACCAGCGTCTTCGTATAATACGATCGCAGAATTTGATTCATTGAGATAATATGAAAATCGTCGTTATTTATTGTAATGGCATTACGAGAGGGTGGACATAAATCCTCCGCCTGTATTGCGAGGATTTTTCGCCGGGAATAAATTCGAATGTAATCAGTTTGCGTTTTCACAAGGAAATCTTTGGTGAGCAACAACAAAGGCAACCATTTATGCAAAAATTCAGGTCACCAGTTCGAGCATGTTCTGTCGATGCATCCTCGATTGTTATATCGTAAATAAATTTCAATGTATTATCGATCGCGCACGTAAAGATCACATATAGGGAACAAGATAAAAAGAAAACGACAAAAAGATTGAAATCCCTGTTCTGCTCTCCTAGCAACAAAATCATATATATCTTTGTTTTCCATTTTCTATGAAATTGTATCCACGGAATCCATCGAGAGAAAATATAATAGCTATATTTATCTGACAGTGAAAAAGCGAGCTTTTGATCTTGTCCCAAAAGATTGAAATGTTTGAAATCTAACTAATTCTCTCCTACGTTCAGCTTGTATAAGCCGACGTTCATTCAAACTCATATTTTTATATATATGTCTAAAGACATATGTTTCCTTTTTCGAATATTTTAACAAATATTTTAGTTTGGATATTTAATATATTTCTAAAGAATCTTTTACCTGTTTGTTTTTCAGATTTAAGTCTACTTGCCGACTTATTAGGTATTCGGGTCATTTCATGTCAAATCGATCACTCTTTGACGTAGATGTCGGGGATTTTCTTTTTAAATAAAATATGACGTAGCAAAAAATATTACTAGAACGCGTCAAACCTTCTACATTTGAACGAAGAATAAAAATAAAAAATAAAAAATTGAATTCAGCAGCGTTTTTATAACAGTTTCCAAAAATTGTAAAATTCGAAACTCTATATATTTTTAAATAAATTCGAAGCTAGCGGAGTGATGATTTAAACCATCTTTTAACCTCACGCCCACTATATTATATTTTATTTTAAAAAAAAACCCTAACTTGATGTAAAAAGTTGCCATGAAAAGTAGTTTTAAATATTTGGAAACTTCTTTTCTTTTTAATCTTTTACAAGTATTTGATTTCTAGGGAAATTAGTAGTAGATTAGAAAATGTAGTAAGTAAAATCTCTTATAAAAATGAAATAATTTTACTATAATAATTAATAAATTAATATTCTTAAATTTCTCCTATATTTTTAATTTTCCACATAGTCGAACCTTTGCATACTCATAAAGTCGTATCTTTTAAATAAAACTTTCTTCACAGTCTTATCCCTCATACTTATATCATATCCTGTATGATATTATCCTGTATATCTTGTATGTATATCATACATATCCTGTAACTTTGAAATATGTTTACTTTTTTATTTGCATCTTCCTAATTACATATTCTATTTTTACACATAAATGAAGATAAGTTCCACGAAGAAAATATTTCACGTATTTCTTCATCCATAAAATTAATAACCATCAGTTTCTTTTTAAAACACCTAATTTCTTACTTCAAAGCTCTAGAACCTTTTAAATTTCTTTCTTCATAAAGCCAATCATTTCCACTTGATGAAACTTAAAATAATCTTAAAGGCAGAAGGGAAAACAGCACAAAATACAGTAAACTCCGATAAGTTTCATAAAATCAATTCTGAGCACGTAGATAACCATAGGGTTGCTATTCTAACGAAGGCGATTTCGCCAGAGGCAAGTTTCGTTTGTTCTTTGCGCGATAATATAATTTTAGGACACGGACAAACTTGTCGACGTTACTAGCCACTGCACACGGTTCAACAGAGTGTACTATCGCATCGGATATTCACTACTTACTGGTATATTTACGCGAATCCGCGTTTACTCCAGCTGCGATAAAGTTTGATAGAATGCCAGTTAACATACGCACGGTTGATCACAGATAACTATTCCATTTCGCTAGCTGTGCCGCGTTCATGTGTGTCTCGTACAAATCGAACTCTCGAATGCTTCGTTGGAATCGAATTTTGTTCGATTAATACGCGCGGCTATCGATATGACTTATGAAAAAATAAAATATATCACAAAGGTGATTCGATAAAATCTCGACTATTATGGAGTGTTTAATATTTATTTGTTACAGGTATGTATTTTTTGTCGTAATATGGATCCTTTCAGTTTCTTCTAATCTTGTTTAGTAATAAAAAATAAATGATCCGAGAGAATGTAGAGCAATAGAAGTTTGAAAAAATAAAAGGAAATAAGAAGAAAATGGCGGAAAATTGTATAAATTATAATGCTGATTAAAGCGTAGAATTTGATATTGAGAAAACAAAGACCGTGTAAGGGAAGATGAAAAGAAAAGAAAAATAAATAGAAAGGCTCTTAGAAAATAAAGAAAAAGGTTGAAGATATCGAATTTAATAAAGCAAGAATATGTACATATAACTTTATTTTTAAAAGGATGTAATAAAAGACAATGAAAATAAATACAGAATGAAAAAAAAAATAGAAAGAAAATAAATTTAAAAGAGGTCCTTAGAAAACAATAATATGAGCTAAGAAAATATAGGATCGAAGAGTAAAATGATAGTTAATTGTTATGTGAAAGCATTTAATTCTAAAAAGATACATATTAAATATTTTAAGGACTTTTAAGGACTTTCAAGGACCAATTACATATCGATAAAATTAAAATCTACTTATATTTTTTCACGATCAAATCGATTCATTTCCTCAATCACAAATATATAAAAATTTAAGTCTCTTATTTCGTTCCACCTCGTGTATTTCATAACGAAACAATACAATTCTATAAGAAGACACGAATAATATTGATACTGTCCTGAAAAAAGTTTCATCCGAAGAGAGAACTTTTTGATGCGTCGCAAGTCTTGCAACTCCTTCGCGAAAAAGCATCTATATTGTACCAAGGACGTCATTTTAATGAGCCACCCCGTACCCGGCCTGAGTTACACAATCTGTTCCGAACAGTTTTCCCAAGAACCCCTCGAAGTATAACGAGGAAATGCTCGATCGACTTGTCTTGCAAGCTCGCTGCAAGACTGCTTTCATACTATGAGAAACTAACCTCTAATTTTTCTAATTTCTTTGTCTTCGTTTTATATCTTGTGGATCATTTATATTTCGAGTAGTCGCGAGTATTTTCTCTCGAAACAAAGAGGCCAAATCTGCTTAAAACATTTTTTCTTTATTTTACTGTGAAAGAAAAAAGAAAGAGAAAGGAAGGAAATGCGATGAAAAATATTTTGACAAACAATGCACACACATTGTATGTGTATTTCCTTCCCATGCAAAAATACCGGCACCGAGAAAAAAAAGAGCGAACAAGGAAAAATCGAAAATTCGTTGAAATGACAAAAAAAGTGGATATTAAGATCGTTTCACAATTTTTCTAGCGTTTTTATTAGCGAGCCCTCGGATTATCAATACATATTATCGATATTTCAAGATTCAAAAGGAAAAAGGAAATATGTATTGTCAATGAAATATTGTCAATATTTAATAACGAACCGTATTTTCGTTGAGGACTTTGAAATATTGACAATAATTGATTGACTGGGGACACTCTTACAAGCCTGACATGGAATTATAGCGAAGTATTTTGGGTAGATATTACGGATTTTTATGCATTTATGGGAAGTTTATAGAAGCACAAAATGCGTATAATATATATGCAAAAATGTGTGACACGATGGCCAAGTGTTTTGTGCATCTGATCAATTTTCAACATCGATTTCCTACAAAACAGAGCTTCGGACGAGAAAGTTCCACATCACTCTTGTTACATATGTAGGTATTATTATGAGTAGTATTATTAATTCGTTCAGAAGTTCGAAATTTACGGATTATTCTCAGATTTCCGTGCACTTTTTGTGTTCCCTATGACTCTGAGATAATATATGAGTCTAATCGATACTAATCTTTTAATGATTCAGCGTTTTATTCTTCGTATTTTTGTTGAATTAAGTCACAGGATTAAGATCACCAAGGAAACATCTTAGTGATCACAATTCTTCCTAAATTTCCTCTCTGTGCTCTCAATTCAAACACACCAAACAATTAACTCCACGTGTAATAACAAAACCAGTTAGCACTTCACGAAAAACGACATTCCCTATCTCTGTAGCGATAACGCTGCAGTAACATTATCTCCCGTAAAATAAGAATTTCACATGAAAAGCCGTGAGATTGCGTAGAAATCGCGGCCGAAAGATGCGTGATGCATAAAATCGCAAAGTCTTTTTAATTCGATTTTAATGAGAGAGAAGGACAGAGAGCAGTCTCGATAATTGATTCTCAAGAATCGTGCGTCCACTGGCTGATCGTGACGCCTACGTTGCGTTTTCTTTTTCAGAGTAATTCATAACTAGTTCGAGTTTGGTCGAACCGAACAGTGCTGATATTCTAGCCACGGGTTATGCATTAATTCGGAAATGTTATCGCGAGAGGAATAAGGAATGCCGTTGGTGCTATTCTCGTATCAGCCGCTCTTTGGCCACGCTCGGATAATTACTTACGAGAGTTTACCCAACTATGAGCAATCCTTTGCTTCGTGACCATTCCGGCGGAGCCCAATGGCGGGCTTGTAGATAGTGAAATACAGATTTTGTTCTTTAGTAGGTAGTGGTGGTAACGTTTGATAGTGTTTTCTCGCTTGATCGAAGTTCTGTTAATAAATAATTTTTGTAGATTCAATACTTGTCTGGTTTCCTTTATCTGGCTTCCTCTATATTGTAAAACATTGCTTATGTACTTTAGATAGATTCGTATAAAAAATGAGAATCACAGATTCATGGATAGAGCAAGGAGGTATGGAGCTAAATGATTTTGTAAGAAGTACTGGGTTAGTAAAATAAGTTGTTATTCAAGTCGAAATTTTAAAGTTGAAACTAGAATTTGTAATCTTTCGTGGGAATAGAGATTCATATCAATAGATTTTGATTTGATGTGACGTTAACTACTGTAATAGCAATTAGTTCGATGGAGCTCATCAAGTTTTCCAGATTTATATTTATGAAATTATATAAATTCTGGTCAAACAGAATAAATAACGTTTATTCATAGAACAGAAATTTTGCAATCGATAAGTCGAAATATTTTCCAACCAATTTCCAATCATCTAAAAATCCCGAACTTCTCAAGTACTTCTAGACATCTTATACACTGTGCTGCTAACAGTATATACACGATGGTCCACCATGTTGCATAATTGCATCTACACGTCCTTGTTTGAGTAATCAAACACAGCCACTATAGAGATAACTTTGGATTGAAATGATGGTAAACTGAAACGCCGTCACCGGTCCACAGTCTGCAGAAACTTGAAGGTGCTCGTACCGTGGTACCTATCTTTAACAGTTCCCTTGAGACTAATCGCTTTTGCATGTATATATATATATGACGAGTCATAGGTAATGGAAAGCTATTATGGCATGTGAGAAGGAGGGAAATGTAGAAAGAGTGGAAAGAATGTTCATGGAAATTGTTAAAACGTGTAACTTCTTCGAAGAATTTTCTATGTTACATTATCGTTTTGATATTTTGAGTCTCGTGCATTTTGTTCGGACTCAATATCGGTAGTCGGCTATAAAGTCGAGTTGTAAGCGCATATGGAGAGATTGAATTGTATTTGATTTAGTTTCTTCTCTTTTGTTTTACACATTATTATATATTTATAAATATATATATATATTTAGCTATAAATAATATATTTGTAAAACTATTATAGCATACATTGCTTCTCGATGTTTATCCCGAATTTTAGATTTGAGAGTATTTATTTGATAAAGCTTGTTATCTGTGTAATCAAGAGCAGCCGACAAGAGCAACAGTCTGGTCGCATAATTTCAACGAAATAATTGATTTGGAATTCGGTAAGTGATACATATAGAATTGATGCAAATCTCTTAATTATAATAGTGTTTATAAATAAACGAAATTGTCTTGCATTTTTCTGTCTTTTAGGAATCCCATAAACGGAATGATATGTATACGTCTAATTCTGTTTCTAAAGAGATCTTTTTAACATACGATTTAGAAACACGACCCAATTCTCTTTTGTTGATTCTCACGATTTAATTTGATCTAACATGGTTTAAATCATACCTTATTAAAATTGCAGCTACCGACTTTAATTCTTTGCATTTACAGCTTTTCTGTTGTACTGTTATTTCATGTTTCAAGCGATGAAAATAATTTAATGTCAGTATTGGCTAAAAGAATTCGTCCATTGTGAAAAAATGAATTAAATTTTCTTTTTCTTTCCGAAGAATAATTGTCTTTACATGCATACCTATAATTATTTGTGTATCTTTATACAATAAGAAATGTACTCGAATAAATAAAAATAAAATAAGGATGTAATTAAAGATAAGCTGTTTGTACTGGATTTTCACGTTAAAAATCACGTTTGTATTCTCTTATATGCACTGTTATGCGTTTTTTCGAGATTTTATCGTAAAAATAAAATTAAATATATTTGCATAGAATTGAAATTAGAGGATGCGAGGAAGTTAGGAGATTATTTTAACATGTAACATAATACTGAAAAAAGAGAAAATAATAAACTATCAGAGAAGTGAATTGGGATAGATTCCCAGAGCCGTCCACGCAACCACTAACTATCGATTTGCCCTAATTGCGGTAACAGAAACGTTACAACATGAAACGTTTTACAACAATGATCTCCCAACGAAAGCGTACTGAAACATGAAAACATTACTACAGAAGTAATTATGTTATAATTGTTTCTGTCTTATTGTCTTTCTTTCAAAGAAATCGCATAGCACAATAAATCCTCCCTATTATTCGACGTCGACCGTACTGAATGTAAAATCATAAGGGATGAGCATTTTTCGCATAATAAAATAAAGGAAAAAAGGAAGTATGATAAACGCGAATCACCGTTTTAGTAGAAAATTTGTATATATCTCGTAAGAAAAATGCGCAATTATCACGATTCTTTCTATTGTGCCTCGATAAATGACGACTACGAGATCAAAGACGTTCATTTTCTATTTCACATTCATTCGTTGATTGCGACTCTTTTAATTTTACCATGAAATCGCTGTCTGATCAATTAAAACACACGGTAGAACTTGCAATAAAAATACAAATATATAAATGATATTATTTCATTCGTACTTCAATAATAATCAAAAACTAGCTCAACATGAAAAGAATTTCGAAAAAATTATTTGAGAAATTACTCAAATCAAATATGTAAAATCTTCAAGCTAAGCTATCCCTTATAACATTCAATGACTGAAGCACATCTTTATTTAATTTCCACGTCCTTATTTATGTCCATAAAAATATAAATCCGCATAAAGATTCGTAGTCTAATTATAACATAGCCTCCATGCCTGTTAAACAATCCCAAAAATCAACAATTAATGGCACACATCGTGTATCTCACCCCTTACAAACCTGTAATTAACAAGAGATCTCGCGAACGGTGCAATGTTCACAACGAAACCAAGAGATAATTCGATCGTATCAAGCAAACCAGGTTAACGGCTAATTAATTTCGTGTTATTGCTCGACTCGACGCAATTAACGTACACACGAGCCATGTATACCGCGTAATTTTAATTGTGAAATTTATTTTACCGCCGAACGCGTTCCAGCGGTTGGCTCAATTATAGTATTAGTTAATCGACTCCGGTATCGGTGTCACGAAAGTGGATTAGCCGCGTTTAGCGATCTGTTCGAGCTCGATAGCCAGTTACAACCAAGCTCCACTTGATTCGGCATCCGCCAACGGAAATTGATCGAAAGTTTCGCCGTTTGATCGGCGTCGTTCGATGTTTCGTTGAACTTTATGATGAATTACGAGCGTCGTTGAACGGACGTAGCAGCGGAATTGCGGCTGATAACTCGATTATACGACGTAGATTTAAAGAGAAGGAGAGCGCGTGTGTCACGTGTAACAGATCGTTCAGTACACAGTGGCAGATACACGAAAGTTTAAAATTCGTTACACTATGGATTCGTTACACTAACTTTTATACTAAAAAGTGTTCACCATATTAGTAACAGTCGTCTGTTCTGTGGCATAGATAAGATATATATGTATTCGTTCATTGCTGTTATTAAATAGAAATACATTCTGTAAAATTCTGCGGCCTCTCTATATTCCTTATTTTATAAACTTTCTTTTGTTCGACACTGTAAGTATTCGAACATTTGCGCAGTATGAGATATGACGAGACTAATTATGAAAATCTGTTACAATGTTACTGAAAAATTTAAGAATCGTCAGTTTGCTTAACAGACAGACAGAGCAATACTATATCTTAATACTTATAATATATACTTATAGTATAGCGTAAACAACTCGTCGAAAGCATGGATCGATTCTACTTTGTCTACTGATCAGTTTGGATAAAATGTGGAAAAAAGGAATATTCTTATCGGAAATGAAGAGGTGAGGTATATATTCCGTTTATTAAAATAACTTGTTTGTTTGACCAAGCTCGTACAATACCTAAAAGGAGCAAATTATTCTGTCGAATTCGCAGTTACGTGATATTCAAACACAAATCCTGATCTAATTATTCACGATGTGAAAATAATTTCGAATTCAACAACTTTTTCTCTGTTACCTTACATCCTTTGTTCGACGAAAGAAATCCAATTCCGTCGTCCATTTTCTATTCCGTTTCGTGTTCGTTCGTGTCTCGATACGACGCAACATTCTTTCCCGTTCTGCTCCGTTTATTAGCATAATTCAATGGAAATCGAATTCCAACCACCCAGGCATCCCGGAAATGCAACCAGACGCGTGTGTATTCTACGAATGCATATAGTGACCATTAACCCTATCGAGGTGCAGATTCAACTTGTTTCGGGGCCAATAGCCTAATTCCATCGCTGTAAGAACAATGGAAATACCTGATTAAGTTTCACCACAGACGGATACCGGGTCACTAGTGTTGAATCGTAAAAGTAATCTGAGTTAGAATTTACGAACAGTAGTAACGGAGAATATTTTTGTTAGAGTGCCCCAGCGTGTTTTTCTCTTTTTTCTCGGAAGAAAGTTCCGAACTGCTCCCGTTGGACTGAATTTGTTTAACGAGTAAACCCACCTTTTTCTGATTCTCTAGTTCAAATGTATGTAGTTTGGAACTACTAGTTTGTCGATCGTGCGAAGAACAACCTCCCGTGCAATGTAAGTATCAAGTGGCGAATTGTTCTATTCTTTAAATGTATTCCTCCCTTCGGCTACGAAATTTTCTTTTCCTCATACTAAATCATAAATTTTGTAGCTCTGATGGTTAAATTAGAAAACTTACGGTTTTGACTAATAAGCTAATAAGCCAAAAGAATTTGGAGAGAATAGAAATCTACATTTTGGTAGAAATGTGTATTTAGATATATACAGAGCCTCGAAATCCTGTCAAATAATATAACATCGAGGTTGAATTGTTGTATCTAGCTAGTTTCAAGCATAATTCATGTTTACAGGATGACAAATCAGAAAATTCGTTAATTTGGTAACTAAAACCTCTTGCAATTTCGTAGAAACATTCTCGGAAAAATTTCAAAAACCTAACAGACAACTACACGCCTATTAGTGTAATTCATATTCGAATAATAATTCGCAAATTACCTAATTTAAAACATAATCCAGGGTTTAACACAGTGTAGTTTCGAATCGGTGGAGATTAATATTCGATGTATGCATTAGTGGCATCGAGCATTAGCGTGAGCCTATCTAATCATAAATGCAATAGAAAATATATACCTATATTAACGGCTTGACGTAATAAGTGAATTACACTAAATACATTTACACCGTACTTAAAATTTTGTTTGACTTTGGTTATGGATTCAGTAGATAATGATCAATATCGGTGAAATATTTAAGTACGAAACATTCCTAAAATTGAGCTTCATCTTAGACTGAATTATTCGACTTTCGTGTGTTTGTATCGTAATCACAAAAATACATAGACACTGGGAAAATTTTCCGCATTGTGCGCTTGAAAAAAGAGAATGGTTGAACGTCGCACAGCCGCGCTCGCATTTAGCATAACGCACATTCTGTTAGAGGAATGTTTGAATTTACTAATTCATAGGGACGCGTTTTCATATCCAGCAGTGCAGTTTCGCTGTTCTACGGTGCCTTGACCGCATGAATTTTTATTATTAACCAGAATTTTTCTGCGTTGAATATTATATCCGGCCTGGATACGTGTGGTGTAATACGATATGTAAACCTTGAAATCGTGGAAACATTCTCCTTTTTTAAAGAACAGGACGCGACAAATTGCGAGTTCTCACAACTTTGTGTGAAAAATTTGTCCGATGAAAAGATCATATTATTCTGCTGTTTCGATGTTATTACCGTCAAAATGGAGTTTTATTACTTAAATATTTATTAAATTTATTTATTACATTGTTATTTAAAATAATTTTACTACGTAACATTATTTCAACATAATTCATCGCTATTTACAATAATTTTGAAAGAATACCCTTTCCACAGGAAGCGATACAGTTAATTAAAATAAAATTACATAGGGAAAAAGTTACTTTATTATTTGAAATTGAATTTTATTATTAAAATTTTTGTTAATTTATTCCACTATTATTAAAAATAATATTCTATAATAAAATTATCATTGTAGCGGCACTTGAGTCAACGAAAAATTTCAATCGGGAGAGACTCATATTATTGTGTCTTGGAATACCAACGTTGTTTTGGTTTGCAAGGTCTAAAAACAAACGAACTCCGGACAAAATATTATTGTCGTTACTGGTAATCTTCAACAGGAGTTACATAAGAACTTTAACTTTGAACTTTCTGTATATCGGATATCGATATAAATGTACGAACGTGCTCTCTAGAATAGTTGAATATTTGAATAGTTAGAGAGTTAAAGAGTTGAATTGTTATCCTTTCTGCGATCGGCATACGAGTATTGAGCGAGCGACGATTATAATCGGCATACACTATCGCTTTACTTGTACTCACACTGATTTTAATATAACTGACTATTACGATTTCATCACTCGTTTCTTTATAAAATAAACCAACACGTTTAATACCACCTCATCATAAATAATGTAATAATACTTATTATTATTTTTCTTCTTCAATAATTTTCAAATGATATTATTTTCTTAATATACTTTATAATGGTTTTCTGTTCATGACACTTGAGAATTACAATGTAGTTAATCAGCTAGCTGGTGGATCTAGAGATGGAAGAGCTACAGATGGTGTTCTGTAGCCCGTATCTTTGTTGATATTATTAGAGAGCTTCGTTATTTGGACGGTTTTCTTCGTTCTTTCTGGGGAACTCTTCCGCCGTTCGATTACGTCACGAGATTATTACGACAATTTGGTCAGATAACAGCAGAACCTCGTGTCTCGTAGCCTTTCGGCGTTCCGTCGTAATTGATTACGTACCAGTTCATATAAGAAAGGGTGAACGACTCAAGAAATAGACTACTGCAGTATGAGCTATAAAAGAAACAGAAATATAATATAATAGAAAGAATATAAGAAAAAATATAATAAAGAGAATAAGATTCTATATGTAATGGAAGTAAATAGAATGAACTTCTATATATATTCTATCATTTAAGAAAGCAATACATTTTTTTGCTCACATAATTATAACTATAAAAGAAAAGTGCAATCTCTCTCTCTCTCTACAAACTATTTATTCATATTTCTAGAACTGTTTAAAATCTCGCAAAAGTTTCAAATGCTTAGAAATTTATATTTTATATCGAAACAAAAAGGAATAATATTGTTTACGAATGACTTGGTAATAGAAGTAAAAAAATGAATTAACCCTTTGAGTGCTGACTACTCGCGGCCTATGTCGTCCGTACGGACGGCGCGCGTCTAGCGCTGACGATCGCTGTGGACGGAATACTTTTTCGTTAGGCTGAACTCTGTTGATTGACTATTCAAAGCGCAAATCGTAATAAGTTATAGTAATTCTTTTGCACGAGATTAAATGATTCAATAGCGTTATTTTTTAGTTATTTTTAATTATTTATTATAAACATTGAAATTTACAGTTAACTAGAATTTGGGTAATAAATTAGAAAACAATAAACTAGAAAACTAAATTTAGTAAATATAACACAAGTTAATAATTTAGTTGTGTGTGAAAAATTCAGTGCTTGAGAAAACTAAAAAAACCAGATGTAGAGTTTTCTTACAAGTGGTGACCACTTCAACAATAACGAGGCACTATTGGCATTTGTTTACTGCCGTAAGGAATGCATTTATATTTATTTCACACAAACGTAATAGTATTACTTCTGCGTAGGTGTTCGGAAAAATTGAAAAACGCATACATGCGTCCTTAGCCCATGCCGGGCACTTACAGAAAGCGCATATATATATGTCCTTAGCCCACACCGATAGCTTTCGCCAGACACCTATATGCGCCCACAGCACTCAAAGGGTTAATAACATAGAAGCAAACACTTTGATGACATCACCTGTATGAAAAACATTATGAAATATTTCTTCAAGGACTATGAATCGACCGTTATATTCTCCAGAATGGATCAAGTAGTTATTTTACGCATTACAATTGGCCATATTTATCCCCTGACAAAGAAACTAGTCCACTTACGCAAGGAATGCAGCACGCTAGTCATAACAGACCACTTAATTCTAAACTGTGCTCAAAGTACAATACCCGTACATACATTTATCTTCGCGATGATCGTAAATCAACATATTCAAACGACTTCTATGACGAAAAAGTTCGTAATTTATTAAAATTCATAGGAAAGGCAAAATTAATTACACATTTAATACATATATAGCATATAATATTTTCACAGGTAAAATATTTTCTGAAAAAACGCTCTTTTCTATAAACGATTGATGATTGCTCTAAACGTAGTATGTGTCTGCATTTTTATATTTCTTCCTCTACATATCTTCATGCTTTCGTCAAGCTTGACATAATACAACATATGACTATTACCTTTTACCATTTGTTTTTACTTCGTTTTCAACAATTTAACATATCTTCAACAACTTCTTATGCAAACTATATCTCTTTTAGTATCGATATTCCTATGAATTAAAACAAGAATTCAAGTGATACGTAATATTAATTAAATATAAGAATCAACAAGAATATTTTTAAAAATTACCACAAACTTGAAACTGCTATATATATCTTTTCAAATTGAAACGTGTTTTCATCATACACTGGAGAAAGTTTCCAATCCAAAACACGATCAAGCGTTAAGAGATGAAAAGACAAAAAATAGATCAACGCCGTCGAAACAGATCGAATCGAGTCGATTTGAACGTTCTAGTTCCCCTTTTTTCGATGTTAATTAATAGCCAGCCCAGTCGGAGAAGGGAGGTGGGTGTCCCCGGTGGCGATCATCGTCATCAGCAATCTCGTTATACGAGCCAGCAAGCACCGAGCGCAGTTATTCCTTCATTGTCGTGATTACTGTCCTCCCACATTGTCATTCTACAGGCCGTGGCGTTACAATCATGTACTCCCCTCGTGTCTGTTAACGCGGAATGCAGCGGAGTGCAGCCAGTAATTTTAAACGCAGACCGACGGATATAATGGATATCCTTTCAGAGGCGTCCCCGTTCTTCTTTTCCGTTGCTTCCTTTTGGATCAGACGCGACGCGTTGTCTCGTTGCCTCCATTGCGACGAAGACTGCACCTTGCTCGTAATTAGCTTTAATTTTTTAATCATCGTGGGACATGGTTACTTGGCCCCTTCTTGCGTCAAGTAACGTATGTCGCGATGATTGATGGAGAAGGAGGGTTACAGTTGATGAAAATTGGTTAAATTCTATTCTTTTCATTGTTTTAGTCGTCTTTGTGTTGTTTTATGAAGATTAACACGATGATTGCTACGATGATAATCACCGTGTTACTAAATTATTTAACACAGTTAAAATTTGAACCAATAAAAAAATTCTCATTTGACGAAAGCAATTATTCGCCTATTCTATTTTTCGAAGAAAGTACAGAAGTAATTAATAATAAGGGATCCAAATGCAAGAGTAAAAAATCTTGAAAAAAGACCAAAATCTGTATGGATTATATTATTGGCTTCTCATTAATCCATACATTCTAGATTCTACATTCTTATATTCTTATTATTCATTTGCCATTATAACAAAGCAAGTGGATCTATGAACTATACTTGTGATTATATCGTTTTTATAAGATGTTTCATCGTAAAAATTGCATGTGCAAGATATTTGAAACATTTTCGTACAACATTCGATTCCATGCGCTGCAAGCAAAGATTTACATTTTACACATCTTTTTTCGTTTAGTTCGAATTTCGTATTAAAAATATACACAATGGAACATTGGAGCGGAACAAACTTTGAAAAACCTAGATATTTGAGCTTGCAATATGATATGAAAACATATTGTATAATTCGATGCTGGGAATACAGATCGGATAGCTGCGTGGCGATTTGAATTGAAATATATTATTTGAAAATTTCGTTCGGAATACAGAATTTGGAAATTCCTTTTGATTTGTGTCCAGTGACACTAAAAAGACACGAAGGTTGGCTTTTCACGTGCAATGAGAAATAACTTTCTGTAAAACGGAATTGAGAAGCCTGTTTGCAATTGTGAACATGTGCTTGCGACAGAGAAACATCCTGTAAAGGTTTCAAACAAGAAAAACATGATAATTACACGTGGCACAGAGACGCGGCTCGATCTTTTGCCGTCGTGATCTTCTGCCGTTTGAAAAATTGCAATTTTTCGGCTAATGACGGACCCCTTTCATACGAAAACAATGCAAGCGCGTTAAAAGTAATGAGATTTCTTCATGAACCTTTCTCCTCTGGCTTCATGCTTCCCTACAGTGTATTTTATTGAAGAATATAAAAAGTGAATTTCGACCAGCATAATTTTCAGATAGCAAAAGTTCCTCCTCTGTTTGTCCCAAGTGTAAAGAATTTATCTAATTATTAATCATACTCGCAGCTTCCGAAATAGTGATCCATTTCTAATTACTCTTATTCATAAATCATGATTAAACATTATTCAGAATAACTTTAGGCGTGCAGTGAACAAAAAAGTATTAGCAACATATCTTGTAAAATTTGATGAATATTTGCAGAAATATGATCCTTTATTCAATTTCTTTATATAAAATATAAGTAGATTAAAATAAAAAATGGTATAGTTTGAAATGAAATTGTCAAATAAAACGTATAAATATACAGAGCGAGTATCTTGGTTTTGACAACTTCAAATAACTAAAAATTCGCGTGAAAAATGTTTCTCGAAAAGACACATATATGAAGATATATGTACTGTGTGTAATGTTCGTATGTATGCAATAGGTATAAAAAAAGAAAAGCACGTATGAACGTAGATAAAAAATTCTACGGTTCTCTCAATTTTTATTTTTTCTTTATATGATTTTACTATTTTATTTATCTTTTTTATTTTAGCGCAATTCAATGTTTTCCAACAACAATTCCACAGTTCATGTCATCAATGATAGCGTGCAAGATAAACACAGGCCTACTTCAGATAGGATCGCGTCGGTCAACACCGTACAGGATTTATTCGCATGCCAGATATGTATTTACATTCATACAATTTTTTTCGAAATACAGTGTTTGCCGTAGACCAGAATGCCAACACAAAAAATCTACAAAATCGAAATTTATTTTATTCTTACTGAATAACAATCAGTTCCATCCATTTCATTAAGAGAACCCGGGACTTTGTCCTTTCCAGTTTTATTTTTGTGCAGCACAATCGATATTATATATCAAACAACTGGGGCAGTTTTATTGCAACGATATTACAAAAGTAAATAACGAAAAATAAAGTCGCTCTACCTTCTTTTACCAATAATATTACGATTAATTATCATTCTATGGAAAATGTACAAATATCAAGCTATTTTTAAGAGTTACCGTATAATATATAAAAATGAATGAAATTATTAAACCCCCCATTTTACCTACTATTATTTTATAATAAAGTTGTATCCCGCCAAAGGTAAGCAGATATTCTATTTTTAAGTGCTGTTGTATACATTATATATACTCTCACGCAAAAACAGCGTTTGTGCGAAAAAAATTCGCTATTGCTCTCACGATCGCTTTCCCCTCCTCCCTCATAACGATAACGTTAATAATATAATCCGATAATTTAATCGGTCGGCGTGTGCTCGATTGATTTTTCATTACATCGTAAGGAAGAGAAAAAAAAGACGAGAAAGAGAAGCCTGGTTCTTTTTCGCAACAAAAAAGGATCCAGGAGCTTAACGTTACGGAACACTTTGCTCGTCTGCCACGAACAATGCGTTTTTTTCTAAAGCGCGCAAAGAAATGGAGAAAGTAAGAATGCAAGAGAAAAAAGAGGGAGAGAGAAAGAGAGAGATAGAACATGAACGCTTTAATCTCGAACGATAAAAAAGACACCGGAAGTCTCGGATGAATTCGATGTTTTCGATTCGCTAGTTCCATTCTAGCGACGACACCGGAAGCTATCGGGCATTCGAGAATTTGTAATCTATGCGTCCGTACGTTGCCACATCCATTCACCGGGACCGTAATTCACAAAGGATTCCGATTCCCGAAGCGGCCGAGCTGCAATATCGACGATTGATTAATTTTGCCTCATTACGCATCGGATAAATTTCGCATTTCCACGCAGTTCTGCCTCGGACAAAGACGCGCCTCTCACCTTTGTCACTCGAATTGCTTCGTCCTGTTGCTGCCGCGCTCTGCGTTTACGGCTGTTCCGAATGTTAAAAGCATACGGGGCTAAAAACAGTCAATGGGAAACTGTAAATGATTCCGCGCCGAGTTAGATTGTATTATTTGGTTTATTTAGCGTATCTATGTATTTATTGAGATACTGTCTTTTCTGGAGTAGGCAAGTCGTTAGGAGGATGTTTTTGTTACTTCTCTATGTTGCAGGTTATATGTGTAACTGAAACAGTTCCTTGTGAGATTAAAGCTTGACTGATTACTGCAATTCTCATTCTTATATAAAAATTGGGATTACTTTCGAAATTCTTATCTTTGTTGGGTTGCAAAAATTAATCGATGTCAGAATTCCTATTACCATCTGGAACAAATTATTTGATACACATAGCATCATAGCATCATGGCACAGTATACTAGTCCGGCGATTAATAAGCAAAGTAAGAACTAAAAAATGTATCTATACCTGTACGAGTACACAACTTTCAAATCATATGATATTACGATATTATAGTTATACAATCGTGTAAAGAGCTCGATAAAAAATTTCTTCCGAAAGGAAACAATAAAAATTGATACAATAATCATCAGGCTACTGTAAACATTTGCAAAAAAAGATGCACAAAATAATCATTTGTAATCTTCTTGACCACCATTATTCCCTCATTCTTCTCAAAGTTTTCTTAGTGTAGACCTCAATCACCTCATCTCGTACCGCAAGATTAGCGAATGTCATTTGATGACTTGGAGAGGGCAGTTAGTTCTTATCTCACGTTTCGCGACGATTTTACGAGGGAACGCCAGTATATACATATTATGGATCGTTGCTGGAGGCTGTTCTCTTATCTCCCTTAAATTCCAACCCCGCCAACCGCGAAAAGGTACGACATTCACGAGGTATCACGATTTTCACGTGCCTCGTAATTTTTAATTATGCTTCCGTTTGCAGTCTTTTGTTGCACGTTCGTGTGTATCGGTGGCGGATAACGAAGTCCTTTTTAGCAACATGCCGAATACGCAATTAAAAACAGCTACGACATCGTCGTCGACGACACCAGAACGTTGCACCCCTTCTCCAATTCAAGCGGAGTACGACTCGTTGTCTGCTCGCATTCACATTCTCCTGGTTTGTGGAGGTTTCCTACCGTTTGTTTTATTTTGTCCTGCGAGTTCGCTCTGTTCTCGTTTCTCTTCGCCCTTCGATGTTTACAATTTTCATGTAAACGACAAATGATTTATGATCTTTTAACAGGAAAGGAAGGTAGAATTTTCTGGCCAATTCAATGTTACATAATATTCTTCGCCTTTTATTTTGTTAACGTCGAAATTACACAATCCCATCCTTGAGAAATAGTTGAAACCATACTGATCACTGTTCATAAGTTGACAAAGAAGACAAAAGTAATGTCATTGCAAATGTTTCTTCTTCAAATTTACTTTGAAACGATCATTTCTGTTATTTTCTTGTAACGAATAAACATACGCTTTGAAGCAAGTTTTTACGTCCTTTGGAAAATAAATAATAAAATTGGGAAATTTACTAGACACGTAGAGTAGACCAATTTCCATACTCAGAAACTCAGCCATATTTTTCAATTTATACTAATATCGAACGATTCTATTGAAATCTTAATTTTGCCGATATTCTATTAGACATCAGACTTACAGAACCTTATTCTCAAGCTTCAAATTTTATCACAATCTCCTCTACAACTAGAATCCACGTAGAGGAAGAAGAAAATATATATGCATAGCATCCTTCGTAGTCTCGTAGTTGCTACATGTATCGTAGCCCCGTTGCATTTTCGTTGAATAATGCTTCTTGTTAGGACGCAGAACCGCGTTGCCCTCATAATTATGAACGATTGTAAGTACACGTCGTACGGGGAACCGGTACAATGTGCTTGCCCCGTTTTCTCCCGCCGCGTCTCTTCTTTCTACGTTTTCGTTCGCTCTCATTTTTCCGGAAGTTTCATACATAGTTGGAATTTTGCGCGCGTGTTTGTCGTTCGGTTGGTCGTTTCGTACATCCGTTTCGCGTTCGTCCTATTCGAACGAATTTTCACAGTATTGGCAGACTTTTCTTTTTAGCAATAGATACACACGGTTTGTTCAAAATCGGGCCCGTTATTTTTATTCCTGTTACGTATGGAATAAATGCCGAGATCGTCCGCGCTTTTGCTGGAAATTTGTTTGTTCTTTCTAGTACAAGCGCAAGTTCGCGTTCTCTGAGATTTGCAGGTGGTTTTATCTGTGCGATATGATATACGCGTGCAAACGAATGCTCGATAGGAATCACCGGTAAAGATTAATATTTGTAAGTGATTTCCTTGAGGGATTTCCAGGTGAATGGGGTAAAAGGAAAGCTTCAGCTCGTGATTATCTCGCCAATGAGTTATTAGCTTCGATTAATATGGTTGGGTTGAATATGGAGGAGGAAGACTGATGCATTGGAAAATAAGTGTTTGGTAAATTAGTATGTAGTTATGTAAATTAATGGATTTAGAGCGAGGAATAATTTTTTAATGTCTGATCGCGTGGTGGTAGAAGTTTCTGCGCGTTGATTAATCCGTGGCAATAAAGAGAAAGGGGAATCTTGATACTTTCCGTAATTCCATCTTTATCAAAAATGAAAAGGAATTGTGAAACAATAAAAATTTAATTGCATGTGAAGGTATATAGATTAGATTTTTCTTGAGTATCCCAGAAATGTACAGAGACACAAATACGTAATATAAATTCAATACACTTTTTAAGACTCAATTTTTGCCTGGGCAATCATTTGGGTAGTGATTTATATATTTCTTTTAACAATTTTTTATATTTTGTGAAAATATCACATAACTAGGTGCTCGTTCTTTGAATAGTTTTATTAAATATGTGCAACATGTTTTTCAATATTATGGTATCAAACTTATATATTGAAAGACAGGAATATTTATGTATTTTAGTGACATTTACGCTATACATATCACACTAATCTTATATACTATAAGTTTGTTATACTGTAGGAAATAAAATAATACTTAAAACTATCGAAAAGAAGGAACTTCTTATTTATATAAGAGATGCTTACTAAATGCTTTTCGTTCAAAGACTAAAAAAAGTAGACGAAAGGAGCTAATGTAGAAATTGCTATTATCCCCATCATTACAAAATTTTTAATCCTAAAAATACCATTCAAATTAATCTTATTTCTACATCTCCAGAAAGAATTCAAACTTTAAACTCTAAATATCTCACCAGTCTCATTTCTATCCAAGTTTTCAAGTAATGCCAAACTGACTCCATCAAACTTCCACGATTTTACTCTTAACCTGCCCCACGAACCTCCACAAACTATTACAAATTGAGTCCCCACGCCCCGAATCACCCGTTTAGTTCCAACCAACCAATAAACGAAGCTATTCTTTCTATATATATCCTATATATAGTATATTTCTTTGATTCGGTACAAGAAAGCACGTAAGGTAAACAGCAATCAGGGCGATTCTGTGGCTGGAGGATTACTTCGACGAAATTCTTACCGTTAATTAGGGACGCGATGCAATTTCAATCGGAAGTTTTAGGAGTACCAATCGCGAGAACTGGAAGACTAACGTTCAAGTAACAAGCTAACAGTCAAGACTGTCCAATCAGCGCGAGACTCAACGCGATAACCAAATAATCGTCGTCCTGGTATCTTCCGTCAACCGGGAAACTCGCAACCGTATCGTTCTTATCGGTTCAACGAGCTGTCACGAAACTTTTTCCCCCTTTTAGACAAGCTCGTTGCCAGTGTTTTCGTTCTTCTTCTTCTCGAAGGCAGATTTAAATATGGCTGGGAAGCTTCTACGTTTGGAAAGTTGGCGAAAGTCCTCTGGTTGCTTGAGCGTCTCTTTCCAGATTCGATTGCGGGATCCCGTTGTCACGTGATCTTATAAGGAAATTCTTCTGAGAAGAAACTGTGGAGAAACGATGTCCGTGAGTTATTGTCCCCTCTTGGAACTCTTGCAAAGGAAATTGCGCGAGTTGAATTTGTTCATTGTAATTTTCACGAGTTTACCGGGATTGAAGGATCTTGGAGTTGCGAAGTGGATGTTGAAGTTAGCAGACGATTTGTAGGAATTTACTGTGTTTTCTTTGAGAAATGGAAAATGGTATTAATGAGAAGATATTTGACGGGACGGAGCACACGTTAATGGATAATTAATATTTATGATGAAGACGCTTTTGTAAAGTGCCGAGCGTTGTTGGAGTGGTCGTTAAACCTGGAAACTGTCTTTAGAGATGTCTATAGGAGATTTATAAACGATAATTGACGTCTATTACGAATTACGAAATGCGAATTTTAAAATTTTTTCATTTTTTCAATCCTACATATCGTAGAATATCGTGAAAAAAATGAAATAGAAGAAATAATTTTGAATTTTTCATGCGGGTTCTTCGAGTTGAAAAGAATACAAAATTAGGATTTTAGAATTCTCTACAAAATCTAAAAATTCCATCAATTCTAACTCTTCAATATAATTAAAATTAAAAACGTTCCATACGTAAAGATAGAGATAAAATTTCTTTAATCAGAAATATACGTATAAATGTTTGAACATGTGTTTTAATTATTTTGTATAATTAATTATAGAATAACAGATATTTAAAGATATCCCCACGAAGAAAACAAAAATATTTCAGAATAATAGAATTCAAATATTATTGAAAATTATTAAAACACATTTCAGGTACACTCATTGTGTATACTCTTTAATCACTTTGTTTACGCTTTTCAATCATCGTACACCGCAATCATATAATTATTTGTTAATTTGCATTGGCTTGTTCACCCCTATGCAAACCAGATTTAATTACTTTTAATAATGAATCATTATATACGCATATTAATTATTAATAATTAATACTAATAATACAAGAACATACAACAATCGGTGTCACGAACTATTTTCACGTGTTTCAATAAAAATAAATGAAAATTATGAAATGTTTATAAATTTTCAAAAATGTATACCCAAATCTAACTACAGTGGTTACAAAAAGTATTTGTATACCGTTGTATCTATTATAGAATTTTTATGCTAATTAATTAAGTCCAATTATATTAAATTTGTAATAAAATGTAAAATCTAACAAAAAGATGCTTCAGAGGCAAATAAAGGTATGTTCAAATATTTTCTGTAGCCATTGTATAACGTTTCAAACTTCTGCATTTGCCACACGCTCTACAAAACTTACTCGTATCAACTGTAAAACAAAGCAATAGTGTTTAAACGTGACTTTTCAAAGAAATGGCAATTCTAGCTAATACCACAAAGGTACACGATAAACATCGACATAGAAGCGACACTCGATTCACCTTTTCGTCTCTTACAAACGTGTGTCTCATACCCGTTTCACCGTAGTAAAGTGCACCCCTTGAACGTCCGTTCTGTGGACGTTAATTTTTCTCTCTCTCTCTCTCTTCTCCCATCTTTTCCCCCTTCCTCTTCTTCACATGGACGTATGTTCCACGCGATCGTATCTAATTACACAGCGCCACCGCTCCAAAGGATGGTTGTAATTAGCGCTACTCCGAACATAAAACGCGCGCGTATGGGCGCACTGATTTATTTACCGCTCTTAATTTGCATTCGTCCACTGTCCACGGCTTTTAATTTATGACTGATGCGGCAAGAAGCCATCCGTTATCGTTGCCACGTGAAATTAACTGGCTGACTTTGGTCAGTAGAATGAACATGGAAACCGACGTATTCTACTATGCATACTCGTGTAGTAGGATACGTGTTACAACCAAATAGGAAATTGTTCTATACGAACATTCAGTTGAAAAATGTAGAAGAACATTTTTTCACTCGAAGCTCCGTTTCAAATCAAAAATATAAAAGTGTTAATTGGATTTGGAAGCTTATCAAGTAGCGAATTTGATCAATTACCGGCAGGATACGAGGGAACAATTGTACAGAATGTTATTCTGCATGCGAAAATATCTCTGAAATGTTGAATGTAGCTTTTTTTTCAATGCTAGTCCAATGCATGCATACTGAATGACTTTTTAAGTTCTATTGTCTCGTAAACGAGATTTTAAATGGGACGATTGTATTCTACATGAATTTCGAACTTAATTTTGCATGTAGAATAACTTTTTGCTCGATTGTGCTATGTACATGCAACTGAGCGGCCAACAACTGCTGTCTAAAATTATAAACTACGTTAATCTTGAATTTCCAAGAATCTCGATAATAGATTTACAAATTTTAATAAATAAGTCTAAAAAATTGTTAGTAATAATTAGTAAATTTTAATTAGTAATTTTACTAATTAAGAAGTAACAGGATATCGTAGTAGTTCGTCATAAAAATTTATGTTCTTGTATAGAACGAGTCTAAAGGCAAGGAATCTAACGGCAGGTTCGAGGCAATGATCGCTTCTGCTTCGATAATCACAGCGCTGGGCCTAGCGCTTAGTTTTTGCATCCCGGCCGACTAAGTTGCCGCGTCTGTGTTCACATTATTTTCGAACCGCTGATCATTGTTCTTCGAATTCCGAAGTTCTAACGGCGATGCTCCCTTATCTTCGGCAGTGTCCGGCGGTAATTATTTTTCTTTTCGCGGCCACGAAGATGAAGGGCACGGAGCGGTATAAACCAGCAAGCTGCGGCAACCGGCTTACGCACTTTCAATCGCGATCTGGCGGTAAATAGTGAATAATCTACGTGCTTCGCGTAATCGCTAATCGCTGATCGCTGATCTCGACCTTAATTTATTCTAATCGGCTTACTAATACGCACTTGTACAACGTTACCGCCGTTCTCGGATTTTAGAAACACATTGTATACACTCTATAGATTATCAAATTCTGCGCATTAAGTACTTACGTCCTTTGTATTATTTTCTTCTTCTTCGTTTTGTTAATTAAATTTAAATGTCAAAATAAACTCTAATTCCAGAAAAATTTCGAGTAATCCGATCTTCTTGCTTAAACTTCAATCTAGCACGACGTAGAATTGGTGTTTCCAAACATTTTAGTTAAGCATCAGGAAAACACGAGTAGTCTTGTAGCTCCAGTTTTGTGATTCTTGATAGGGCTTACACGGTCTATGTTTATACTTATGTAGCGGCACATGAGTCAGAGGACAATTCAAATCATGTTGTTGTTTTGCCTCGGAGTATCAAGACTGTTAGATTACAAGTAATGTAAGAACAAATGAACTCCGGGCAAAACAATGTCGCCGCTACATGCAACCGTCGAATGAAGACGAATTTGAATTTTCCGACTCTCCCCCGACCAGTATGAATAAACGGACGCGATCGCGAGTCACAATACATAGCGAGACATAGCGAGCACATAGTGAGTTCATATACAGTACATATCGAGTATCTAACAGCATCTAGAGTGTCTTCGAGTATCTAACGAGCATCTATCAAGTCACGCGATGAGCATTTACGAGTATTTATTCCGCGATTTTATTTTGCGATTTATACTTCGTACTAACGACTAACGTCTACGTTTGTATATTAATTTATTGTCTTAAATATATTCGACGATTACAACAACAAGTAATCTCGTCATTAATCCTCACGACCTACGTCCTCTTCACACAAACATCTACACTTACATTAAAGATAAACAAGGAAGTTTTAATTTGTGGAAGCATTGCAACGAAGATTGGAAACCTCTAACGAAGGTTTGAAAACTTGTGTTGTTGTCTTGTGAGCTGTTCTTTTTAATGAAGAATTTGAACTTTCACCGAAGCAAGGATGGGATTAAACTTCTCTGTTTGCTTCAATTAAATCTGTACCTAATTTCTTATATTGAATTTTCTGAACATATCGAAGAAATATTATGATAATTTTGGTATTTATAGATGGTTGAAACTAATTTTTCATATGAATTTTCTAAGCATAATTTTCTTTTAATTCATTACAAAATTTCACGTTATTGTACAAACAGAAGAAATAAAATATCTAACGAATAATATCTTCAATGTTTCACATTAAAAATTCTGAATTACGTAATCTTCAATTTTTTATATCCAATGCATCGATATCTTGAAAAATGTTGATCGTTCTCGTTTAGTAGAAATCTCTGTCCATAATTTAGTCCTCTTAGTATGTATTTCATTTCTGATTAGTACAGATCAAATGGATAACGCAAAGTGGAACATCAAAGTTAAAAGCTTCATCAGCTGAACGAAAATATTCTTTGACACAGGATCTATATAACTTCCACATAAAACATAGTGCAAAATACCAATGTTTTCCTACAATTATCCGTTCCACAGTTCTTTTCCAACTTGGTTTTGAAATACTGCTAAAACCCTCAATTACTTTTATACCAGAAAACATACATATTAATTGATTCGTTACTTCGTGGAAGAATAAACCATTAGAAAAAGGAAACGAAAAGTAATAGGAAGATAAATTCAAAGAGGACGAAGCTACTTTTTCTAATTAAAATCCTCAAGTAACAGCATTTTCGTTTTAATGTATAAAAAGTGCCTTTAAAATATATGGACTAAAAAGTATTAAAAAATGCAAGTTGAGGGGAGGAGATGAAATCTTCTGTAATTAAAGTTCTAAAGTATTAAAGCTCATGATAATATTCTCTTTACAGTTAAAGAAAGGAAATGGTGGTTCGGAAAAGGATGGGACATTTATTATACGAAACTCATTGTTTTATCTAGCGCGTAAGGACACAATTATTTAAAAAGCATTGAAATAATGGAATTTTTAAAGTATAAAAGTTTTCGTTTCTAAGTTCGTTGTATGCTTAAAAGAAAAAAATGTAAAAAAGCATGGGGAAACGAAATCGAAGACAATGAAACTTTTTCCAAAAGGACAGAGCTATTTCTCGATTCACTGATCAAACGGTATAACTACGGTAAAACAAATCGAAATATACAAAGTTGTTTTACGATTAAACATTAAAAAAGACGAAAAAAACAAATTTGAGGGGATCTTTTTGCTGCACGTGTTGAAAACACATCGACGCAAGACAACCAGAATGTTGCACCGCATCGGCAACGTATTGTGTGAACTAACACACACTGCCATACGATCTCGAGTGCTATAGATCGCTCAGATCTGCCGTGAAGCATACGTAAAACGCGGTCATGGAATATTGCACGCACGTACGCACGTTCCTCGTGCGTACGCCTGTAATATGCGCGCACTACCACGTTTCGTCAGCCGATTTAATCATTAATTTAACAACGAACGTACCGGTGGATTCTGTCGAACAATCGGCAGGACGGTGTAAAAGTACACGGTAAATAATGCGCGTCAGAGAACCGAACCATGTTTCACGGATGCTTCCATTTTGATTTAACGTCCACTCATGACCGCTCACTCGCTTGACCGGCTCATCGATGTTATCGTCGTTTGAATGTTTGGCACATTTTAGTTTTTAACGTGCAGTTTAATTTATTTTCTTCATGTATTGATATGGTATGTATATTAAGATTTTTTAAATATTTGTTTGTCTATTTACGTTATTTTTTGCCTTGATTCTATTCATACGTATAACACGTACACGTATCACGTATCACATAAAACAGTGTCACAGGTAGCATACAGTCTGATTTTTTAATCCTAATATTTTGTAATCTATTTATATATATATTTTTTTCGTTTTAATTGTGCTCATATTTACGTTCGTGTTCACAAATGTTAAGATACTTGTTGTTATTAATCGGTTAGATTTATTAACTTAAGATCAGGAGAAATATATTTCTATTATCAATAATTGAATTAAAGAATTGTTTACAAGGGTGTAAGAAGGTTCAATTCATGGATAATCATTGTGGCGATTATTTATAGCACAAAGATAAATTCAAATTATAAATACTTCAAAAAATATCGATACTCGAATATACTTTTAATTGACACTTTAAAATTCCGCTACCTTCCAGAAAAATATAACAACCACCCTTCAAAACTTCCTAACCATTCCACGCTACTCGAAACAACTGGAAACAATGCAGAGACCATTACACAGTTTTATCGTCCCAACGTTTTCGAATCTTCGGAAGAATAAAAAAAAAAGTCAAAAGCGACACGATAACGTTAACTGCACGCTCGACAAAGAAATTCGAAAAATTCTCCACAGTTACACGGTTTCCCGTATACACTTTAAACAAAATGAAAGTTTCGCGTGATGTGTGTATTTCCACGAGAACTCCTATCGTCAAACCAACTCTGATATCGGAAAAAAGCTGGAAATTGCAGAGTCCCGCTGGGAACCATGTGAAAGTAATTCGATGTTGCTTCATGTTGCACGTGTAATGGCTACAGCACCACCTACGCTCGTCCGCCATTAATTACGCATATTTGCAAGTTATGTGTAGCCTGGTGTTCCTCCATTCGTTGAAGTCTATGAAAGTAAATGAATATCAATGTTTGGTTAAGAGTGTGAAACCAACCGACGAACCGAGATGCTTCTGGTGTATATTCAGGGGACCCAGGTGATTCCAAGTTCTCGTTCGTTCCAGTAGGATTATCGGTCATGTTGGATGAGAACGAATGTTATACGTGGTAATGAACGGTAATTGTGCTGAAGTCGCTGCTTCTAACTCGTTCCTTCGCTGAACAAGAATTTAGTAATCGGATGAAAGAATCGTGGAGACATCTGGGTGTTGGAAGTAGGTCCTGTGATTTATAAGTAGAATAGCCGATGACCGATTGGTATGGCGAGTCGTTTAAGCGGATATCGACGATAAAAGTCATCGAAAGTATTGCATACATACCAGAAATTCCAATAAAGAAATCATCGAAAATTCTAAAACATCAAGAAATGTAGAATCGAAAATATATATAGCTAAAATATGGAACATGGAAAGCATCAAATTTCAAGAGCACTGAAAATACCAAATTATTAATACCAGAATGATAAAAAATACCAAATATCTAAAGTATCGAACACTGAAACCATTTACATTATTCATATATAATTCTAAAGTTTTAAAAACACAGATCACATAGTCCAACAAAAAATTCTACAAATCTAGAAATTCAAACAACACCAGCAATAATCAAAAACCGTCTAAACGCAGCAACCCACAAAAATGCTAAAAATCTAAAATTTAAAAAATACAGATCCAACACAAACCAAAAGCCACCCCCGATTCTAGAAATATCGAAAAAGCTAAAATATACCATACACTAAGTGCATACCAGTATACAAATACCGATGCAAACTTACACGTGGAACTATTTTACATATTCATATCATGCACCAAGAGATAAAAGAACGCATGCGAATAGATTCAGGTTCAACAGCCTATCACGGCTCGCTTCTCTGGTACACAGACTATTACCATAAAATCTTCAATCTATCGTTAAAATAAGAGCGTCGGTGTCACCAGCAAAGGTTGTATGTAGCGATCTCGATTAGCGAAGCGGCGCTAACGCGTCACCTGCGCTTCGTCAATCTCATTACTCGCGTACCGTCGGTCACAACCTTTCTAACCAAGTAAAAATCAAGAGAAAAGAATGTAGAGAAGAAAATCGTCCGAGGCATGAAATTCCAATCATCCTCTCTATCTCTTCCACGATCTTCAGGACCATCGAAGCTGACACGATACGCTGTTCATCGTCAAACGTACGTGCACGATGCATACGATCTTATGTACATGTATATACCTATGTATGTACGGTAATCTACACACCCGCTCAAAACCCTTGTGTTATTTTTTTTTTTAACAAGACTTCAATATCAGGTATAAACTATAAATTTTAAATTGTATAGTTTTTATATGGTTTTTAGTGGAACTGTCGATATAGCAAGGTAGGGTTATTTTTGAGTAATCTGTGCCTAAAATTCGATTTTGAACTTTGCGCAGAATATTAAACTTATCATATATTACGAGTAGACAGCAAATTTTTATAATATGCATATAATATACAGATACGTGTAAACTATCCAAGGCAGAATCGTTATAATCCTTAAGAAGTACAACAAATCTGCATTCAAATATTCCTCTAGTCGTGTTCACGAAAATATAAAATTGCATAAAAATCCACAGTCTAATTATGAGACATCATTAATCTGAACTAATCATCGCATCTTGCTGGCTGTCTAAACTCATTAACAGGGATATAAACTCAATCTATACTCGAACCATTTCACCTCGTCGTGAGGTACCATACACACTGAATCCTAAAGATATTCTCGATTCATACACGCGTCGATGGTTCTGATCGATTGTCCAGCTCGTGCAGTAGCGCTTCCCTGGACCAGCCACATTGCCGACAAGAGTAGACAACTCGAGACTGAGAGATAGATAGATAGATAGATAGATAGATAGAGAAAGAGAGAAAGAGAGAGCGGGAAACGAGAGGAGAGAGGAGATCGACAGATGAGAGTGGCCCTCGAACGTTTGCGGACCGGCTGGCTTCCTCTCTCGTTTTCCTATTGTTTCTGCGGCAGACGTGAAGCACGCGGCCGAATAATAAATTCGAGTTCCCACTCGGCAGACCACTCGCGAGTCCAGCACAGATCCAAGGGACAATGGCGATCAGAGCCACGACGATCAGATCGACCAGAGGAACCTGGCGAGCGACACCAGAACCGCCTCCATTACCTTTTCCCCTCATTGTCAATTACCAGGCCTGGTGCCATTGTTACGCGCCACCGCCAATAAACGGATCTTCCCTTTCGTTCGTTTCTTTTTTTCCCACAGCCCATCTCATTCTACATCATCGTCGTTTCATCTCTGGCTATCTTTTTTTTTCTTTTCTCTCGTTCGATCAGAGAGGCCCATTCGCAGCGTCGCGACCAGGCATATCTCGTTTTATATCGATCCACGGAAGCGTCCCACGTTGAACGATCATCGTGTTTTATTGCGTTCCCCTACAGCCACTGACGATTTATTCGTGTGCCGAGATATCCACGAGAGTGGATTCTTCAAAATGCGAATGGAACTCACGAGATACCGAGATTCGTCGAGATTACGCTTGGTTGGTGAAATTGGAGAAGATGAATTTTTTTGGTACCGTTTAATGGTACTTGGAGTTTGGGAGTATCATAAGCTTTTTATCCATGATTTTATGGCCTGTGTGATCACTGCAGGTCTGTCTTTGTGTGAAGAGTAAAAGGATCGAAGGATTTATCGTAGTTTATTTTATCGTAGAACAATGGTGGGAACGTTTCTTTCATTACGACCTTGAATCGATTGACATTCTATATTATTTTTAATTGTGAAATTATTATTAACATTATTATCAGTTGTAAAATAATTTAATTACGCTGTTTACGACTGAAATATATGCAAATTTCATAGCTTAAGAATTATCGTACGTAACGCAAGTATTAGTATTTATTTTCTACAAAAAGTTAGACCTACTATTTTTTCGCATAGGAAGAAGAAGCACAAGAAATGCACGAAATCTCGACGATAGAGAAATAATTTCATCATCTCTTATCTCTATCTCAACTCAGATTTGCTCAAGCCTAGTTATAAATATACAAGGGAACCTGATAGAATTTTTCAACTACCCTAATATTTCTCGCGATTCAGCAATGAAGATCGTCTTCGACTTTTACAGTAATTTATCGTCGCGATAAGACGCATGATTTCGATACGTTTGATTTGTAGATGCTCGAAAAGCAAATGGATGCCATTGAGAGATTTCGATGGTAGAATCGGAGAGACTATAATAGATTCGAGATAATATTATTATTCGTGATAAAGTCGGATCGAATGAATGTTGCATGGCTTCAAAAGGAACAGAGGGAAATCTTCTTACAGCTGAGAGGTATTGAAAAGTATCGACGAAACTGAACTGCGGCTTCTTGGGTAGTGTCCCAAATATTTCTACAACAGCTTTTCTTTGTCGTAAGACATTGCTTGTTCAAAGTCTTACGTAGGCAAAAAAATAGAGATCAATATCTCCACATTTATCGTTGATCGTATTCAATGATTCTTGCATCGTGGAAAAGATCGAACATCATACGATAACAGTTATTATTAATATAATATTCGTACATGTATTTTCAAGGAAATTTGTAAATTCAGATAAGATTTTCTCGATACTCTAACAAGAAAACTTCTGTTCATACGTTAAAAAACACGAGAAAGATTCAAAATATAAAATTCCGTGTATTCTCCGTATTTCCGGATTTGCGAATGTTGAAACAGGGAAGTGGAAGAGCGGAGAGGGGACTGTTTCGTAGAATGAAAATATGACGGAGGAAACGAATGGAAGAGAAAGTATCTATTATTTCTGATGTTGTATATCGAATTATCGATGACCTGCACAGCTGGCTGCACGCAAATAATAATCGGATCTCTCATTTCCCGCTTTTTCTCTATTGTTTTAGCCCCGTCACGCCTGTACAGACGTAAACACGCGACCAAAGTTCACCGCTTCTACCGTTCCACCGTGTCTGAATAGCGTTTCACGACTTTTTATGGATGCAAACTTTCACGTGTTAACAAACCATCGCGGTTTGGCGTGGTTTTGGCACTTTGGATTAGCAAGGGGATGAAGAATCGGGTTTTTTGTGAGATTTAATTCGTGATTGTGGTTTTTCTGGTTGAATTCATTATATTTGGAGGTATTTAAATTCTATTTTGCAGTCCATTGATCTCTTTATAGATAGGTGTATTGATTAACGTGAGAATTTTTATTTAGTTATGTTTTCATATATACCAAATGAAGAAAGATACCGAATGATTTTGTCTTTTCTAATCCTTTGGTGTATTCTCGGTATTACCAGTACATATTACGATCAAAAAAGATAACTTTATTTCTACCTCTTTTAAGAAAAATAATTACACATACACAGTCATTAAACATTATTAGTGGAAAGATATTTGTATTTTTAATCTTATCTTTCTTATTAAGCTGCGAATAAATGCATACATTTGTTAAAGATATAAAAACGTTCAGAATATACAAAATCGTATAAAATACCGCAAAATCCATTCAAACAATCATTCCATCTTCGTTTGAAATTAATTCATACCCAACTATCCGAATTGAATATTTCTAGAAACAACTCGACATAACATTTCATGAAGAACAAACATCAAATAATATTAGCATACAACAAACCTTATTACTCAAATTTGATATTTATTAAACATAAAAAATCGACATATGCTGCTCGTTTAAATATTCACTATAGCACACATATGGCATGGAAATTAATTGAAACATCAAACAATCGAGCAACAACCGTACATATTTTCTCGTCGTATTTATTCGAACGAATCGAGTCAATCGCGCGAACACGTACCGCGTGGGCAATAGGGAAACATAAACCATGATAAATTATAAATTAGAAGCGGCAATCGACGATAATCGGCTGGACGGATTCAACTCGATCACGTCCGTGCGGCGAACTCCAGATAGACCGATTATTCGACAATCGCCGGGCATTTCAAGCCGATTGCTGAACAGAACAAGCTCGATAAATTGATGTCACGCGGATCGAGGATCTCTGCGACGAGAGTTTCATCGGAATCAGCCGAACAGGCTCTCGGCGGAACGTACGGCACCAGACTTAACGATCATTTTCACATGCCAGTTGCCTCGTCATCAAATTAGTGACACTACAAATATTTGCAATGTTGGGATACTGCCTGTTATCGACACGTGAAACGTACGACATAACAATCGGATTACTGCAGGAAAGATGCAGCTGTATTTAAAAAAAAATTATTGGAATTATGGAAATAAAACGCGAATATTACGAAGATTGTATCTCAAAGAGATTAAAATGAAATACATATGAAAGGATATATAATTCGTGGGAGAAAACAAGATTTTATTCACACATATTATCGTTCATAAGTATAGACACATTTTGGTTGATTTGTAGTGAAAATACGCGAATTTAACTAACATGTACAAATTAATGATGAATAATAATCGTGGACAAAAAATTCCTACACTTTTATGGAATAGATAGATAGAAAATCAATCCAACGTTTTCCAATTATTCTTCGTACAATTCGAGCTATATGATCGAACGTCCAATAATCTCGCGTCAAACGGATCGCTGCATTTCGATTTCGAATCGATATCAGAGGGTTGTTCGACTTCGATTTTTCATTTCTCACTTTTTTTCGGAAGTTTTCGCTTTCTGCGATTCCACCGTTTTTTATTTTCAGACGTATAGGTATATATCTATATATTTTTTGTTGTATTTTCAGTTCCGGAGTGTCGATTGCCTAGGATGATTTTGATGAATCGGCGGTAACTTCCGTTATATACTTCTTTCCGCGATGACGCGTCAGCGCGCGCCAATGTCGCATCAGTTGACAGGTCACGAATTATTTTCGCGACACCCACGCGTGAAGTGCGATTTCTTCGCTCCGATGGAAACGCGACCAAACGCGCGCAATTATTGATGGCAGATTCCATCGTAGGTTTCTCGTCGGACGCATCGCACAGATTTAGACTTTAGTTTCCTACTTACTTGCCCGAAAGGCGATTCGATAACTCTCTGATATGAATTCTTCTGGCACGAGTGTTTTGATTTTTAAACGATTCGATTTTCGTAGATTATCGACGATTCACGAATCGTTCATCTTTGTAGTAGACATTGTTAATTATTTCAAAATAAATTTGTCTGCAATTACTGTTTTATAAAATTTATTGTAATTATCCAATACAATTACGCTGAATCAATTAAATTTCTCAAGGCAACGAGAAAAACATATATCTACTAATTTTCCGCGTTCCTTGCGGCATTGAATAGTTGATACAACTCGATTTCGCATTTCCTCGCGCTTTTTCAATTTTTTGAATTTTTCCACGACAAAATAAGAGCACTTCACATGTAAATTAATAACGCAACACTTTTTTCTTCCGGTTTTCAGTCTGAATTAAAGTTGATTCCATAAAAACAAGCTGAACGGAGAGAGGAATAAAATTAATTCCCGTATTCTGTAATACGAATATCAACTTGATGTTTCGTAATGAATTGTACCATCCTACACGTGTAGCATCGAAATGAAAATTCTACTATTTGCTCGTACTAATACCTTAAATCTTTTTACGTTGCCTCAGAAATAAAGTAAAAAGAAGTAAAAAATAAAGGAAGGAAGGGCTAATTCTCTTGTTACTGATAATATAAATATCTAATAATTGCGATTTGTTTATATTTCTTCAAAAATAAAAGTGAGAAACGTAAGGTAAGAAGGGAGAGACAAAGAAACAAAGGAAAAGATTTGTCTCTAAGTAAAATGATATGAGACGTTTCCAACTTGTTGGTATTGGCATAATCAAGATATTAATTAACAATCATCCATTTCCATTCATTAAGTTGTAGCAACTCGACAATCCAAAACAGCTGCGAACTAGTTTCACTCTCGCAAATAGATGTCGACAGACTTTTATTTCTTGCCATCTTTCTTTCTTTAGAAAAGTTATGCTATTTCTGCCTGAATTAAATTCGCTAATATTCATACATTATAAATCATACAAATGTTTCTACTATTCGAATATTACGAATACTTTACTGCAGCATTTGTATCATTCCCTCGAATAAATATGGCGGAAAGGAAGATCGTTATCGAATAGAGGAGCTACGTCTTTCTTCCTAGATCGGAAGAAGATGATAATAAGCTGTTTACGTTTATCAAAATACGTAGAACGAACTTTTTTTCAGCGAAATTGTTCGAGGATTTTTATTTGTATTTAGAGGAATTTTTATTTTCAACTTATTTAGAGAATCCTTTGTTTCTTATTTCTCAATTCTTACTCACGTGCCGATTTTAATCAGATATATAAGTGGAATCTATGCGGGGAAAATGGTTCTGTTAGAAGATTGCATTCCGCATCTTAAAATATTTTTCCATTTTACTTATTGCCAAGCTTCTATTCACATCTAATTAAAAAATTCTGCTGAGAAATTTCATATGTTTCTCGAGAATGAGCTTCGATGGAAATATTTTTTAAAAAGATTCTCTGCAATACAGAATAAAACAGAAATTAATCAAACATCCGCAATAATTCCTGACATACATTCGAAATAATAATCTCAACAAGATTTCATCAGTAAACAGACAAAAATACATTTTTCCCCTTCATTTTCAAATTTCCGCCCGCAAATATGGAATAAAAAGATTCTGTTGAAAACTCCCACGCACACGCACACATACATATACGTTTTGGAAAATTAATTTTTTTCTAATTCCATTCATTCTAATATAACATGCAAAACATATCTAGTGATGCGTATGGAAGGGTGCCAAAAAACGAAGAAAATATCGTTCGAATTCGCGATTCTCGGGCAGCCATAGCAATGTTTGCGCATTCGCGCGTGAACGTGAATAAATTACGAGGTGGAGAGTTTTCGCGTTGGTATTCCGGGCGCTAACACGAGATACCACGTGAAATACAGCTCATTTACCAAAAATAAACGAACTTTCTAAACAGATAATGAAGTTAGCCGGTCAACTTTGCCGGTTATATTCGAGGTCCGGATCCTAGTTTTCTGTTTGAGGGATTAGCTGGCGCCCTTCAGCATTCGGCCCGCTCCTTAATCTAGATAAACATTTGCAACTTTAAATTTAATCCTTTCAACACGTCGGGTCATCGTTTTCGCGAAAACGAGAAAGCAGTAGGAATTCTTCGTGATGAATATCCTAGAGAAATTAGTATGCATAAGAAAGATCTCTTACAGACTGAAATTGGATGCCGTCATATTGCGTTCTTAAATTGGGCAAGTAGAAATTCAGGAAGAAGAACCGAAGGTCTATCTAGTTGGCTTTCTTCGGTTCGAAACTGCTGAAGAAGATTCTTCCAGCGGAATTAATTTTTGATGTTAATGAAGTGGTTGATTTTATTTGAATTTTAATGCTCCGTTATTTGAGAAGAATCTAGTTTCGAATTCGAAGGCCGAAGAAACTGCTTAAAATAAATTTCTACCCTCAACAACATAAGAAGGCTTACTGAGACCTTTTTAAGTATGTTAAGTATGCATGATTTACCCGGTACCTATAACTAGAATATTTAAGTAGACGATAAAGATAAATATTTTAATTATACAATGATGTTGACATTTGTTATGTTGTATTTTAAATTTTTATAAGCCTATTTCTATAAATATCGTGTTTATAGTTTCTAAGCATCTTATAATTTACAGACAAGATTATGGAAACTTTTTTCTTCATTGCTTTAGTTTCAACAGACTAATTTTAACTAACGGTAATCCCTTAAAAATCGAAGATTGTAAAAGCTTCTAGAAGGGGATAAAGATATTAAACGTGCTTTTTCTTCCAAACATTAACCTTTATATTCTTAAAATTAAAAACCTGCTGAAAGATATTATAAGGACAGGTATCTCGTGCGAATGCGTTAAAGCGGGTAACAAAGTTTTCGCTGTTAGGAGTGGACTGTATATTCCAGATTGGAGGTCAAAATGCATGGTCACCCAAGATTTTCAGCGGACGTGACTGAATGTTCTGTAGGAATATCTGCAGAGTCTGCTTGAATTAAGTGTGAAAGAAGTGTAGAAAAAAGGAAGAAAGATGCAGATGAAATATGCGTGCGCAAGTCAGTTTTTACTCAACCACGAATCTTCCCTTAAAAAATCTTAAAAAAGCAAGGTAAAAATATAAATGAAAATTATTTAGAATAATTATATTCATATAATTACATATATGTATACGTATTTCGATGGCGTGTGCGATTTTCGGAGATTCCAGTAAATTGCTTAGAAAGACACAATTAAAACCTAACGATAAACTTTCGGTCAACCTAATATGCATGCAGCTCCTACAATATCTTGCAAATTGGTGTTCCATCCCTTTTAACCGAAAACTCAAGCTATCTCATCGAATCAATTAGAAAGTCAGAAACTTCGACAAACGAAAGCCTCGTTGAGGATAATCCTCGATTTCCGGTTTAATTATCCTTCTCTCCGTGGGATTACCAAAGAAGCCTTTCTGGATAATTTTAATTTAATACTCAAGCCTACGTTTGAAGAAGGCGAATAAGTTTGAATCCTTTGAATTTTCGGGTGACATCGTGGTTTCTTGAAATTCGTGGCTCGACGTTGCGTGGAGTGGAAAAAAGAGAAATACTACTAGGTTGTTGTAAAGATCGTAGAAATTCGTATCTCGGTGTACCTTTTGATCTGACACCCGCGCCGTTGAAATATTCAAGCGGATCCGAAAAGGATGAGGTTTGCAGGACACTCCTTCTTCGCAAATGTCTCCTGCAACACGGAGATATCAGGCAACTCGTGTTACCCGTTCTGCTTTTGTGCCACTCGGAATATTCCATCGCTGTGTTTCCTGTGATACTTCACCAGGCGTGTCTGATGTTCTCTGATGAGGATTCTATTACCGTGGCGATGTGTTTCCAATAGTTTGGTTCACCGAGAATTTCGGGAATTTCTCGTAAGATCGTATTGATTGGTTTTGATATTTACGTATGTTTATGGTGAATGTTCAAAAATATTGAAAGACACTTGCTGTCTCGTAAAAAACGTAATAGTAGTCGTAGCAAATGATTAAACAATCAAAATTATGCGTTCATGCAAAATATAGATCCAGGCTACGCAGAGAAAATTTGGATAAGCCATTTTTAGGACCATGACGAATAATACATCGAGAATTATATATAGATGCTTACAACCCTTTGATTTAAATTTCATTGAGAGAATTTTGGATAAATTTATCAGGAACATCAATGAAATTCGCAAGATTTAAGTTTCACACGTGGAATTAAAACAGCGATTCAAAAGAGGGACTATCATTTACAGATTCTTGCTATAACATAGAATATTTGGATTTTCTATAACCTACAGTCTAAAATAAAATAATAATTATAGAAATCTTAATAATTTCCAATGATTTCTCAAGCTTATCTTATTTTCTGTAAGTGTTCTAATGTTAGACTAACAAGAGTATATATTCTACCTAGAATTTCGAAATTTCTCAAGTTCTATTGCGTTCAGGCCAGAGATGGCTAAGAGATGGAAGACCAGTGTTATTAAATTCACATTAACCGTTAATAGTACTATAACGTTTCATTCTCGATACATAAAACCAAAATTACAACGACGCGTCTCCGTAAAACAACGTCTTAACGATAGTTTCTATTTAACCACCGTCAAGTCACGAAGAAAGTAACCTCTTCCCTGGCTCCGGAATATCAGACTATCAGAAAAGAGATAAACGCTGCGCCACGGAGCCGCACTGTGCTGCCACACTCGTTAATTATCATTTCGAATTTTTCTCCAAAACGTCTTCCAAAACATAATTTCAATATACACACGTAAACATACAAATATAATTTAACCAAAACTAAAAAAAAGAGGAAGCAAAATCACAAAAAAACAACTAAAACCAAAGCCAAAAAATAGGGAGAAACGAAACATACAGGAAGTGACAGGAATGGGAGTGGATATAAAAATCACGAGTGCCAGATAAGCCAGGAACTCTGTTAGATTTGCTGTGGACTGATCCCACTTCGACAGTGAATCATTTGAAACAAACGAAAAATGTAAAAAAAAAACAGGAAGAGAAAGAGAAAGAGAGAGAGAAAATAGGTAACGACGACAGGGAAAAGCACGCGTAACACGAAACAGACGTAAATCTCGTTCTCCAATATCATTGCGAGAGGTATTACTGTTGGCTGCGCAGAGGCACAGGCAAAGTAAACAGTTATTTAGGAACGCAACAACCGACAGAAAGCGGTTCAACGGTAACCCCCAAAAGACAATCTCCACCGCTTTTGCCCTTTCTCGCCCCTTAAGCTCTCCTACGGACAACAGTTACAAATGCATGTGAACACCGTGCAACCATAATTACATATTTCCTTGCGTCTGACTTTGGAGCAAAACCTCTTCGAGCATCCTTTGAAACGCGCTGCTTCCACCGTGTTGGCTTTCTGTGTTTAAGACACACGCAACAGCGCTTTCGAGTTGGTTGCTGATCAAAGACGACTCTCCTTATCACCGTTAAGACCGGGACTTGGTTTTGATTCTATACAGACCGGTTTAGCAACGAATATTATCGGAATGCAACGGGATTCTCGATGCCTGAATAAGGAATGTTAATGGCGCGAGGCTATTGCAGAGTATTAGGAGGTATTTACAATTCAATGATTTTTAAATTAACATATTTGGAATTGGAAAATTTCAGAATTGAAATATCTGTAACTAGGAAGGCGTTAGAGTCGGAAGAATTTAAAATTGAGATGTATGCTATTGGAATGGTTTAGAATTGGAAGATTTTAGAATGTACTTTTTAGAGTCGAAGTATTCAGAATTGAAGTATTTGGAATTGGAAAATTTTAAAATTGAAATATTTGGAATTAAATAGTTTTAAATTGCAAGTATCAGAATTCCAGTATTTGGAATTGGAAGATTTTTCAAAGTAACGAAGCGATAAATGTCGGTTTGACAGTAGGCGAAAAATATTTAGTAGTGTCTATGATAAATTTTTAAATATACATCCGGAGGAGCTACACATACGTATCGCCAAACAAATCACTGTATAATTATATATATTAAATAAAATTTTCAAAAAAGAATGTACTCCGCATATCCTGAAACTTATCGAAAAAAGTAACGAAAGAAAGAAAAAAAATACAAATATTTGTTATGTACATAAAGTATCTGATCTTTAATTTACAACACAACTGATCCATAAACGAATCAGTGGATGTATAACGTTATTAAAATTTCATAAAGGTCAAATTCTACTCCGAAATAAAACATTCACGATACAGTTTTCAATTGACTGTCAGTCGAAAACAGATCCGCAACTCGCAAAACTGTGCCAGAATCATTTACGATTAGTCACGCGTGGAACGAGCGCGACACGCTGCGCGATTTCGAGGCGCATGCGACAGCGCGACGATAATTTCGCAATCGGCTTATGCGTCGCTATTATGCGAGTCTCATTGTTAATTGTCCAGGGGTCACTGTGCCGTCCGACCAAGTTAATGCCACATGTTTTGTGCAGGTTACACGCAAACGAAAGAGACCGACAGTAGGATGGAAATGCATTGTGCGCGGGTATCGAATCGAATCCGAGCATCGTGACGAGCGTAGTATGCGACCCTATACACTCTCATACATAAATCATCGGGGATTTCACGGATTTTAAATCTCGATTCAATGCTTATCGTGGTGGATTTTTAATAACGTTGTTAAAACGTCACAAATTATACAACGCGTGTCCGCACCAGAAGTTCATTAATTCCTCTGTTTCCAATTCTGCGACATTACATAGTATTCACTTCGTTATATATAGATTTTAATTTGCTTTGTAAATGACAAGTTTGCGAGAAAAACAAGGAAAGACAAAGCTTCGCCTTTTTCTTTTATACACAACATGATGGCCTGTACAGATTTAAAAAATTTACTGTACTTTTCGAATAATGACGAGATAATCAATGTTTTCCAATTTATTGACATAAACTTAACTTTCGTCACAGTTTTTAAACGAATATAAAAAATACAAACCATTCTCAGACTTTTGAGCGCCGGTGTGTCGAGATGACGAATCATATAACGTCATTGCTAAGAAACAGAATATCTCTGATATATTGTTATTTGAAACGAATCGTTTTAGAATGTAATTTTGTTACATCTTATAATTTCTGCATTTTGGTGATAATGGCTAATCCACTTACTAATTTGGTGGTGTATAATCAACTTACTAAGTTGGAAGTATAGTAGATAATTGACTTACCTCAGGCTAACGACATAGGTCGAGCCGGAACGGAATAAAAGGAACCGAGGAGCTCGTTTGTAGACCGAAACCTTTCGCGTTTGATTTGGAATGTAATTGTGATTATGATTTAAACGAGGAATTATATTATAATTGAGTCAATTTCAAACATCGTTAGTTTTAATGGAATCGTATAATACGGATGGTGTGATTGTCAGAGTATGTATGTACGCTGGAAAAGCTTTAGATCAAACAAAAATATTTTATTTTCATGAATGAATGTAAATTTGAAATTTTATTTGAAATAAAGGCACGAAATAATAATTTAATATACGAATCGTTCTAACTACTTTATCATGTTACTCTAGAATTAACATAGAGCTTTTGTTCACATCAAATAAATAATTTTGTATTTTAAATTGAAATGACTAATAATTTGAACTTTAGATATTATATTTTCCATCGTTTGTATTATAATCAATATAACCAAATTATTCTAAAATTTCTATTGTTTTTGAATAATACGTGTCTGAGTTTGTGTATACTGCGGTAAATTTAATATTTCTAATATACTTGATAATATCGACATTATAGAATTTGAGAGATTATTTTAGGAATCTTCTATTACTAAAGTACAAAACTACAAGTAAATAATGTGAGGTGGATTAAACGTGTAGGTTTATTTTATAAAGAAACGAATGGATGAATTCGTAATAGTCTGGTGTATTAAAATCAGTATAAGTACAAGAGATAACGTATTCCAATTATAAACGTTGCTCGCTCAATACTATTATGCCGATCGAAGAAAGAATAACAATACTCTGTTCCAACCTTCTTATGTAACTCTGGCTGAAGATTACAAGAAACAGCAACAACAATCTGTCCCGAATTCGTTTACCTCTAGACCTTGTAAACCAAAACAATCGTTAGTATACAAAGGCATAATAATATGGGTCTCTCCAAGATTCGAATTTTCCGTTGACCTTTTTACGCTCATGTACCGCTACAAATTAAATAATTCGAAAAAATATCATTTGCTTGTTCAAATAAGCCAACAGATAATTATTTCAAAATAAAGTCTAGCTAAAGAGAGAGGTATATCATTTATTTAAATAATCATTTTACAAATATTTCACGAGCTGGAATTTTTGCATTATAAAGTACATATTACATGTATTTTCAAAAATTGAAATTGCCTCAAGTAAAATAATTTTCAAAGATTTGTCCGAAATAAAAATATTTAATTTTAATTATAGTTTGTTTATTAAGTGTACGAACTATATGTAAATTGATTGTGTGACGTAATTAAAACGGAAGTTCTATGTTGTTATAATGAGACTTAATATCGGTAGTGAAGTAATTTCGTACATAATATGTTTTTAGAGGCTCATTAAATTTTCCATTAAACTTTAAACGTTCCTATCAGAAAGAGTTTATACCAGTTTCTAACCTTTGTACCAGTTTATACCATCATCTACAAAATAACAAGAAAGATATTTATTTATGATTAGCAAAACACGATCCAGAAACTTAATTCTTAACTTTATAAAGAAAAAAAAAGAAAAAAAAAATTCGATGGGAAATGACTCAATGAGCGAAACAACGTTGAATTACCAATTTTCCTGCGCTAAAAGACCTATAAAAATACTCTTCCTTGAATGCTTGAAAATTCTTAATTAAAATCCCAAGCTTAATAGCAGTACCTAATCTCACATCTAAATCCCATAATTCCCTTCAAAGGAACAATTACACGTTTTCAACTTTATCATTCTCAAAGAAGCACTCCGCACGAAAGAATACCGGAGTTAAAGCCAGCTTATATAACATACAGTGAAAATCCACCCTAGAGAATTTACGTTTCCATCTTATCAGAGGCATCGGAGCATTGCATCGGGACTCACTAATTAAAAAACAACTGTACTTATCGATTGCTAAAATATCAGATTGAATACGAGACTCGAGAAAGTCCAAATAATCATCATAAAAGTTCCATTTATCTTGTACTACTTTGCCTAGTCCCGTTTCCTCCGAGCGAGTTAACAGCGTTTCTTTGATCTTCGAGCGTTTTGCGAAGACGGCGCCCAAGGCAGCGAAGAAATAGCATTTCGAAATTACTGGCAAATGAAATTGCCGGACTGTTTCGTTACGACGACGGCAGCGTTTTAATCGCGCAGTCTTCGGTGAAAACGCTGCCGTAATGGCAACCCTTGAGAGTGTCTAGCTCTCAGGATGTTACAGATGCTTTCGGTCCACGAACAATTCCAACTAGGACCGAGAGCAATCTTTAAGGAATTTCTTGTCATTGATTTGTTCGAGAAGGTTTTCGGTAATGTATGATGATGCGTTGCAGATAGGAAATTGAAATTTGAACAGAGGACTTTGGATGAAAAGAATGAATTTTATTGCGAAATTTACAGATTTCTTACTATGATACTATAGAGGAGTTTTAAAAACCAGATCACTCTTTGATTTGATGGAAATTTTGGGAAGTTTATTATTAAGATAAAGTAAATTAATCAAGTCAGTTGTTTAGAACTGCAGACACTATGAATCCTTACTGTATCACCAAAGTTCGAACAAAAGTTGAAACAGTAGAACAACCAGAAATCACTGGACTACTTCAAAACTTTACACTTCATTCCCCAAATCACCAAATAAATTCATTCTACTTCTATCTACCACTAAAGTTTCATCTAAATTCCTTCATCGCCAGCAACTCTCCATCAGCTCACGAACTATCCTTAAAACGATAGAAATCTACAACAATAGTATAAGAATTATTTGTATCGAATAAGCGAGTCTACAATTTCAAGTTAAGAATCAACGAGACGAACACCTTGACTCCTTCGAATTAATAGCCCGCGTGAAATTGAATTTTCCAGCAGACAGTGGCATTATCTTTGTGGTAATTCAAACAGAGTAGAAATCCGCTAAGTCGGCGAAACCGCCCCGGGATAACAGCAGCAACTATTCGTCTTATTACCGTATCCCAGCCCCGCCCGTTTTCTCTTTATTCGTACATGTTTACGTATGAAAATGATGCGACCCAAGTAGACGCAAGGACTCTCTCCGTCTCGATGTTCCTCTGGGTTACTCGTGTTTCCTGTCGAGAATTTCCATCTCTGTTCCTCTATCTGAGTTTCTGTCCGCCTCTCTCTTTTTGATTACAACGGTATTCCGCGCGCGCATACGTTCGTTACCACGGTATTATTACATCCGGAAATCATTCGGACCGTGAACCTTTGCGAACTAACCGGTAGCGCAAATTGCTTCTAGCTAATCAGATTTAAAGAGACTCGCATAATTGAGCTCGTTTCTGTGGCTCGGTTTCGCTTCATGTCTAGGCAATGTTATGATTTTTGGAAAATGGAGGATGGAGAATGGATGTCGGTAATGATTAGATACGAACGTCACTAGATCGTGAATTTTTTTGCATTTATGGAGAATTTAAAGATTTTTATTAACAAATATAATAATTCACAAGTTTTTGAGAAAACTAAAGGAAACGAAGTGTTATTTTTTGCTTTGTCCATAATTTACCAGGTTACAATAATAAATAGTGATTATATCGCGCAATTCGTAAAATAATAGTAAATTAAAAAACAGATACAAAAAGAAGGTACTTAATAGGAATATGGAAAAAAGCAAATCCTATAATCTCTCCTACCAAAGAATAAAAGAAAGCGTTTGGTGTTAATATCCTTTTAGTAACAAACTGTCGCTTTCGTGAAATTTCGCAAGAAGATTCTTTGGAACACAAAATGGTATCCACCGAGTCGAATTAGCGAATGTAACCTAGCCTCAAAAACTCTAGAGCACGTGACAAAGATACCTTATCTGTTGGATTTCGTTCTTTACTGTACAAATTTCTGGGAACAATAATATCCTAACCGGAAGCATCTACACGGAAACACGGTCGAATCACGACCGAAAGGAGCGAATCGTTGCGAGTTGTGAGGCACGTATTGTTGGCGGAAACGCCTGAGAAAAAAGCGGGGATTGTTTGGCAAAACTTCTTTCGCCGGATTAGAGTTTGACGACGCGAGGATTATCACACCAACTACGTGTGCTCCGTCTGATTGCTTCTGGCTGCTTTCGTTACCTTTCTCCGGGAAGACACCTAAACCGGAGGTGAGATTTATCGAGCTAAAGGGATTAGATGCGAGGATATCAATGAAGACTGGTTATTTGAAGTTTGCCGGATATTGTTGCCGATATCGCAAAGCATGGATCTTTTGTAGGATTATTAGGTGAAATTAATAATCTTGCTACACGCTGAAGAATCGACAAAAATATTTAAAAATGTCTAGTTAAAATTAGAACAGTAATCTCACTTCTGAATCCCCTCGAAAGAAGAGCAGCACGCTTCTAATTCATATTTCATCGTGGGAAACGTGTAACTAATATTCGAATACGGAGAAAGCGTCGCAAGTATTAAGTTCAAACTTTTTTAAAACAAATTGTAGTTTTTAATTCTGGAATCATAGGATATCGCAAAATGTGGCTGTTTTGTAGGATTGTTTAGTAAAAATAGGAAGAAAAAGATTCTTTCTTGTTGAATCAAAGCTTTGATAATTGTTAAACCAGAAATTCCCTTCCTTTATTAATTTTAAATTCTTAATTAGAGATGTTACTCGCGATAATTACAAAGGTATCGATTGTTTGAAGGTTCTCGAATGTTGTTACAGATATTTTGAACCATAGCTGCCTTGGGAGGTCGTTTGGTAAAATAGATATGCAAACTTGGGTGCGCAGGAAGATTCTCTGTCGTTAAATCGAAACCTCACCTAATTATTAGTTCGTAACTTCTGTTATTTCTATGAGATTGTAATTGTAAATTCTTAATGACAGTATTGTTATTAATATTATTAATCGTACTTGTCATACTTGACCATGAAGGAAGTTTTACTGCTTAACTTCTTACAGTTTGCAAGCTCACAACTTTAGGTTTATTATTTTAGAAAAATATATGAATCCCAAGTGCTAGGCTTCTTTTATAATTTTGCTTTATACTGTTTGATTGTTTGAAATTTCACAATTAAAAATTCTTTTACCGTCTAATAGTCTTTCAGTTTCTCTATCAACTGACTCCCTTCTCAATCATTCCTCTTTATTATCCTGACATAGATACATCATCGTCGTTCTTCCACCCCTGACTTGCACACTGCTTAGTCTCCTTACTCGCCTAATTTGTTATAAACGTCCTTCCAAATTCCTATCAGCTAAACTTAAAGCTACACCACCTGGTGTGTAAGCGATACTCCAATAAAGCTTAGAGTTACAAAAGTTCAAGTTACACCATCTGGTGTAAGTGATATTCCAATAAAAAAATCACAAACAGGGAAAATCTATTCGCTAAACTTTGTCACCTAAAATTTTGACCTAGAAAAGTAATGTTAGAAAGAATCATCAAATTAAAAGTAGTGTAACAAGCTTAAAAAAGCTTTCTGGCTCTCGTAAATAAATAAATATTTATTCGCGAACATTTATCTAATTTAAAAAATAACAGGAATATATAATTTTCCGTTGAAAGATATGTTTTATTATTTCAACGGAACGCATCAAATGGTAATAATTAACGTGTAAATGTTTGTTGCAAATTCATCCTCTATTTCTTAACATACACAGCATATACACACTTTCACGTTTAAATAATAAAATTACACGCATGAAAGGAATCTACTTCATCAAGGAATCTCTGCCGAAGATGTAATGAAATTTTCATTAAATATACATATCACAGCTAACAAATAATTACTATGTAACAAAAACTCCATATTAATGTTTTGCTTCTAACTTTAAATGTGAATTTACGAATGCAAATTTACGCTCAATATTGATGGAATTCGATACATATTGCAAATTCAAAAATTAAAACCTCAAATTTGAAGAAAAATATTTATAAGAACGGTAAAAGGAAACTTTAATATTGGTATTCACCAATAGTGTGAGTATTAGTAACTTTTATACCAACCATTATTCGGCATATAACAACCATCTCTTCTGTACTTATACTATATCTATTATACAAGTACTTATTCGTATCCATTCGTTACTTTTTTTCAAAGAATTTCATGATATTTTAAAGCTAAATATTTTTCTACCTTCTATAGTTTCAAAGCTATAGCTTGTCCTAGCTACGTAAGACTTCCTGTCTACCGATTCCAATCGAAAACAGCCATATCCGTAACGTCTTTATTCTCCAATATACCCGGAAGTTAATGTAACATTAGTGTCCCAAGAAAACACCTAACCTAGTTCATCGCGTTAATCCTTGGTCTCCCGCCGCGTTCCGTGTAATTAAAGCTGGTCCAACCTGGCGTACATTCAAATTCGCCTCGCAATTTTTTACCGCTCATAAACCGTGACAGTTTATAGTGTCAGCTCCTATCCACCCCTCTGTTGGCATTCCTTGCATTCGTTTTACGTTCCACGACTACGACTATGGGACGATAGTGGACAGAAAGAATAATTCCTGCGTTAATCCATTAACCAAGCGTAAGGGAGTTCGTTTTTCTCCCGGTGGGAACGCAACATAAACTATTTCGCTTATTTGTACGAGCGATTACAGCCGCTGAGCTGTGGCGGACAGATAACTTTAATCGCTGCGCTGAAGACACCCGACGACTAACTGACAGAGACAGGTTCGAAACTTTCGAGATTCTCGTACGAGCAAGGTTGTATTAGGCGTTGCTAACTGATTTATAAAGTCTGTTAGCGGTGGCTGAGCGCGTCAAATGTCCTCGTTGTCGATACAATTCGCAGCTGTTTCGAACATGGAAGACTCGCGGCTAGAGATAGAGCAAGATGTTTGATAATCGGAAAGGTTAATCGGCTTTAGTGGGATTTGAAGCGAAAAGGGAATCATGCTGACCTATTTATAAGGTTGGTGCAATGGAAGATAAGTCGTCGCGGAGGTTATTATAGTAAAGACAATTTATATTTAGATGAAACGAAAGAAAGTGATCGGAAGATTTGTTGACTCGCTATTATGAAAAGGAAGTATGCGGTAAATATTTGGAATAAGAGAAAGGGAGGACGATATGACATGAGAAAAGTGCTGCAACTCACTAGAGAAAGAACAAAAAACCGTTCTTAATAGTAAAGACTGTTTAATATTATCGAGGATAATTGTAAAACAATGATAAGCTTCACCGAGCACGCAAAGACATAATAATAATTAATCTTCCGAGGTCACGAACTACATAAAAGCTACAAAAAAGAATCGTAAAGATAAAGGATCTTGGCCTTCTTGTAACTAATTCAAAATGAAATTACTTTTGATCCACTTCGCAGATCTATACTTTCTACACGAACATCTCATAGGAATTGCAGCAGCAAAAAGTCACAAAGAAAACCTTGTTTAAAGTCAAAAGAGGAAGAGATGAGTAGAACGAAACGAGGGCAACTGGAAAAACCTCGAAGAATGGTTACTGAAAATTTGCCGGGCTCTCTGCTGAATTAAAGCAAACATTGCACGGAACAAGAATGTCACTATTCCTCGAATTGTAGAATTCACGAAGAGGCCCTCTATTTTAGCTATATGCCGCGAGCGCAAAAATTTACTCTTATTCGTCTCTGAAGCGTAGCTGCGCGACGTGTATTTTTACAAGAGTTTCGCGGAAGAAGCAGAGTCGTACATAAAGCAGAAGATACAGAAGCGTAGCGTCGTCTGTTTTGAAATTTCATGGCGTCACAACCGGAGTCTTCGTAGTAACATCCTTCAACTCACGTCAACGTTTCGTTAAAGGTTCCATGCTCGTCGTAAATCATTCTTTGCGGTACTGTAAGACTCGCGACACTCTTTCATCTCTTCAGAATTCGAAAAATGTGCTATTAAGATGAAAATTCCGTAGAAGCTTTCATTAGTTTTCGAGTTAAAAAGGAAAACGCCGATTCCACCGTTTTGAAGCTTACTTTGATTGCACCAAACGTTCTACTGCGTGTCATTAACGTAATTTGAGAGAAATTTCATTTCTGTTTCACGAGAATCGTACAATGTAGCGGAAAAGCGATTTGCAGGTGTGTACGTCCATTTTCAACGTCAAATGGATTTTTTATTCATTTAATGGAATAAAAGGGGCTCGCGGAGATGTAATGAGCCGAAAATTACACGATTCCTGGAAATTGCTGATGTAGGTGTCAATAGACTGATTGACTTCAAAGAGCAACGTATATTTCAGTATGTTAAAGAGTATGCGTCTTTTTGTTTCCTTTCTTTTTGACAGATGCAAAAATGGAAAATGAAATTATATGAAGTTTCGAAATACTGTAAATTGGAAATACAGTTTCTAGCACAGTCAGAAAGATACAAATTTATTTGATATAATTCTTTATAAGGCTATTACATTTTAGTCAAGCATTTCAAACTTTTAGAATCCATCCCTCGAAAGACGGAAGTACCTCAAACAGTTTCCCGTTTAAGAGACCGATACATACATTTTATGTTTTAAATTATATTTTACAAACTGCTACCCGCAACTCAGAGGAAAGCATTTACAAACTTCCAGAGTTGACCTCCCAAAGGACGAAATTTCACCAAACAACCTCCAATTTAAAATACAAGCAACGAACAACGTATCTAGCTAATTTTCTCAAGTAAAACTAAATCCCCTAGTATCTCACTTACTTCCACCGAAACTAAATTCAACCGTTCCACTTCCACTCAGCTTAGAAACCAGCACCTTCCCCTGAAAGATAAATTCAAACATTCTACCCACTACTCAAACACAGAATCAACTATAATATCGTACTATACAGAAACGAGCTTAAATATATCATTCGTATCTAGAAAGCTATTTCGACGATTCCTCTGCTATTTCATCCTTAAACTCAGCCCCCTTTGCAGCATAATCTTTCGGCCGTTAAATCTCGAGGACGAACTGGTACCGTATAAACACTTCCTCTTGCGCGCGCAATCTACCAGACGATAATCGGTGCTTTCGATACTCGTTGAGTAGATAGAAGTACGAAATTCGTCGCGAGATAACGTTCGCTTTACGTGAACCAAGAGGTTCGGTAACACGGCCAATAAGGCGGTCGAGTGGCGTTTACGTTCGGGAAACGCGTTTCCTCGCTCGTCTTCCACCGTAATCCGGAGGACGCGGGCCAATTCCAGTTCCTCTGCTACGTTTAATGGCCGAGACGAGTCGTCTTCGTTGAGAATCCGCTCGTTACGAACGCCAGAGTATCCTCGATAAAAGGACGCTCGATATTGACCCTCTCTACATCGTGATTAATACACTGCGCGTAATCCCTCGATGCTTCTTTTTACTTTTTTCTATCTTTTTCCCTAGTTGATTTTTTGCTTGTTGCGTACGATTGAAATGCGTAGCATTTAGAAGGTATCTGATCGAGAGTCGGCCTCTAGGATGGATTTCCACTGGGACTGCAAGCTAATTCTACGAGGACGGAAGTTTTAAATACATACGAATGATGGATGTAACAGAAGTGAAGGTTTCAGCGGAGGGTATGAAGGGTGAAATCGGCAAAATGTTTGAGAGACGTAGAAAGTAATTTTGTGATAAGAAAAATTCGAATGTGGCATGAAACTGAAACATATTCCTATTTTTTTTTTTTTCTTTTTTTCTTTTTTTTTTCGTTGAGAGAGAATGGGATAAACTTGTTTTTCCGTGAAGCGAGGATCGATTTATAGTAAGACTTTATTTCCTTGAAGCGAAGAGAAGATCCGGAAAGATTTGTTGTCAAGAGGATTCAAGGATAAAGGAAAAGGGAAATTTTTATGAAAATATGAGAAACGTCATAGTAAGTTATACTTCGGTGAAAAAGTTGCACGGAAATTTTGTGGTGAGAAGATTTCGGATAATATGAAAAACGTTATGCAATATAAATATCGGTTATTTAAGGAAAACAGGATGATGATGCGCTTTGGTAAAGAAGCTCGAGGGGCGAAGAAAATATTTGTGCTACTTAATAAGGGAACTTTTAGAGTTCTGTAGAAGCATCGATAATCTTCTATTGTAACAAAACAATGGATGAAAGGTTTCTTTCATAACCAATTAATTCTGAAAATACCACAATGCTGCCTAGTAAAAAAAGTTGAAAATACTGTGAAATTAAAAGCTCCCTTATTTGCAAGGAGGAATTTGTAGGCTAGAGAAAAGAATCAATTTGTACTCTAGAGAAAAAGTTCTATCGTTCATTAGCAATCTTTCACATTGTCTCGAAAAGGAACATTCAACAGAAGAGAAAAGAGGGAGATTTTCTTTCATGAGCACTTGATAGTGATAATACTACTTTGCCACCTGATAAGAAAACTAACAATGTCGTACAATTGAAAAGCCTTTATAGCGGGGAAAAGGATCAATTTTTGCTCTGATAAAGATATTCAAAGAGCGGAAAATGTAAAATATATAATTAGCCGATAAAAAAGTTGAAAGTACCACGATATCGAAGAGTTTTTCTTTAGGATAAAGAAAAATAGACAAATTTATACTTTACAGTCGGTGAATTAAAGAAATTTCTTTTTTATACTAATAGAATCATTAGTAATCTTGATCATCGTATGGCAGATCATGGTAGATTCGAAGAGGAGAAAAAGAAAAAAGCTTCTTACAGTGACAAAAGGTTATTCAATACGACATTTCTAGTAGATCTACGATCCTCGAGGACTTTCTGTCGTATCCAGACATCGGAAGAGAATTTGGAGAATCAGAGGCAGAACAGTTCGACTCGAAGCGTCTTTGAACAACGGTGCACTTTGAACTTCTCTCCAAGCAAACTGAGAAATTCATAAGAAGTCCACGGATTATTCGACGACAACTTGGCACTCGCTACGTGTTTTTATTAAACTCTGCAAAGAGAACTTTTCACTTGAACTGACACCTTTTAATAAAACATCTCTTAGTAGATGTAGATACACGTATAGCTTTCCCTCTGAAAAACGATGTAGCCCGTATCCCACAGATCAGCTGAATTTATATGACATTGAATTGTCAAATTTTAAAAAGGAGGACAAATATCTCGAGCAAAAGTTGAAAGGTAAAAGCGACCTTTATCAAATTTCATATTATTTCTGTAAAAAAAAACTTTAATATATTTAGAAATAAATGTACGCTTTAATATCTTCAATTTTCTTTTTCAATAAATTCCAATTGTTTCTAACGTTAGATCTATTAAATCGATCAAAATATCTGTTTTCATATCTTTTGTCTTTACAATTTATTATTTAACGTTATTTAATTTGACATTGGGTTTCATTAACCCTTTGACTGCTGAATACTCGCGGCCTATGCGGTCCGTACGAACGGCGCGCGTCTAGCGCTGACGATCGCTGTGGACGGAATACTTTTTCGTTAGACTGAACTCTGTTGATTGACTATTCAAAGCGCAAATCGTAATAAGTTATAGTAATTCTTTTGCACGAGATTAAATGATTCAAGAGCGTTATTTTTTAGTTATTTTTAATTATTTATTATAAACATTGAAATTTACAGTTAACTAGAATTTGAGTAATAAACTAGAAAACAATAAACTAGAAAACTAAATTTAGTAAATATAACACAAGTTAATAATTCAGTTGTGTGTGTAAAATTTCAAAACAATTATCGATACATAATCCGACAACGCATTTTCTGCATTCTCTTATTTTTCACACAAACAACACATTTTCTTCTTGATAATTAGATGCGACTGTCCGCGAAACAGGTAGACAACTGTTATAACGAGGCATTATTGGCATTTGTTTACTGCCGTTACTAAGGAATGCATTTATATTTATCTCATACAAACGTAATAGTATTACTTCTGCGTAGGTGTTCGGAAAAATTGAAAAACGCATACATGCGTCCTTAGTCCATGCCGGGTACTTACAGAAAACGCATATATATGTCCTTAGTCCACACCAATAGCTTTCGCCAGACGCCTATATGCGCCCATAGCACTCTAAGGGTTAAGAAACATGACTACGTATATTAATTTATTTTTATCACATCATATAATCCTTCAATATCTAAAAAGAAAAAAAACAAAATCGGTCAAATTTTGATTTCATTAACAACTTCCAATTGGAAAATATCGTCGAATGATATTCGAAAAGGAGATTTTAGCCTTTAAAAGGAATATGTAATCAGTCTAAAGGATAAAATGAAAGTTAGACGGATGTTAAAAAGAGGCTTATCATCCAGCTCTGAACAACTTTTCGAAAGCGTCAATGAAAGGTAGGAAATGAGAGAAAGAGCCGGGATTAGAGTCGAGTGAACCAACCATGGTGCTTATGAAAACGATAAAAGCCAGAAAATTGTCCACAATATAAGGTCGAAATATTGCGGTCTGTATATTGCTCTCTTTCACCAACTTTCCCCGAATGATATTTGTTTATATCCCTACTGCCGGCGGTGCTATTCAGATCGCGAGACGACTGGAAACGTAATTTCGATATGAATACGCACGAAATGATGTCGTTTCAACGCTTTCGCGCGATCTTTCGGACGCCTTCTGTTTCACTGAATTACCGCTACAAACGGTCTGTATTTTCTACATTTCCGCTTTAGACGTTCACGAATAAGTAAAAAGTATCTCGAAATAAAACATAGAGAAACGAAAAGCGATATGTTTGAAACGAAACGTGCTTTAACGACGAGTAGAGAGCACTACTATCTGTGTGTTTTTTCTAGTTGTATTTCTAGGGAGCGGTAGAGGGGCTGAATAGATAGGATTCCATATAAAGAAAATTTCTGAGAAAGGAAATTTGTATACGTACCTACCGTAATGCTGCGAGTAGGTACTTTAATTTCTTTATACTTTATAAAATTATAAAATAATAATGTTAGAAAAGAAGATAGCATGAAAGAATATTAAGCAAAAACATATATTTCATAGAAAAGAGTTGCAAATAAAATTGGTCAACTCCACTTTGTTCATTCATTGTGTTTTCATTATACTTAGGTTAATTATATTTTGTATAAGTATCAAAATACTCTTACATGCTAATTCCTTATCGTCTCTGATTAATGTAATAGCTAGATATCTTAATAAATATATTTCTCAGACATTCTATGAATTTTTGCAAATTATATGCATTCTGTGCATTGTTGAACCTTTAAATTTCCTATAAATGCATAAAAAATCCACAGTCTAGTAATAGTTTCACACTATTTGAATTTCATTACAATACCAAGACCAAAGTAAGTGCAGCATTGCATTGGAAGTAGTCACATAAGTCTTGACAAAATTGCCGATCGAATTTACAGTCAAACATATCTTAATTAATTTAATCGGAGGTTCGTTAGTCAGAGGTCGAACGATTCCATGCTTGTCCTTCGGTCTTTATTTTCTTGCTTGATCATGGGATAGAGTGGGAAGCTCATTTACCTCGCAGGCGGATCACTACGAAGTGATTGATCGCGTTCCGTCGTGAATCCATCGGTCAGCTTACTCTGATCGATTTCAGAGAGAATCCGCTGCAATTTTTCTTGCGGTGCATCCGGACATGAAAAATTATCTCGTGCTCGTTACGAGCACGATTACTCATGATCGAGACTTTCTGTTTCAGATAAGATGAAATTAGTTGGTTACAGTTTTTGTAGGAACCGAACGTTTCAGCACGAGATGAGAAAATTGACGTGGAAAACTTCAAATACCTGGTATGCTTAACATTTCCGATAATCTACGTTTACCTTACTCAGACATTATTTATCAGCTATTTGTAACATCATCTCTAAAGCCAAAAACAGAAATGATGCCCCTTGAAGTTTCCGCATATTCGATCTCTCGTATTAAATACTTTAAAGACTTCTACTATCCTTAATATTTAACATTTCCAGTGACTCACATTTATCTCACTCACACATAATTACTTATTTAGGAACAATTCCCACTATCGCTCTTTAAACTAAAGACTCAAAAACCAGAAAGCAGGCTTAAAAGCATACCAAACATTGACGGTTCGATCCAGTACCCTGAAGATCACGCACGAATTAAAGCTCACTGATGACAATGTTCAAAGAAGCTCGTAATCCGTAAATCATTGGGTTGGTCTGATAATGCAAACTTAATGAAAGAGTTAACACCAAGCTGCTGCGCTTCAGTCGCGTGACCTCGGGACTACGCTGATTCCCTCGCTGGATATTCTAATGGGTGGCAACCCTTATACGGACCATGAACGCATTTAGTCGAATGGGTTAAAACTGCAGTTATTTGCGGTGCACTTCAATCGAATTGGCTGCCGTTTGCATAATCTCCGGCCTTCTTCGCATGCACACCGAAGCATTCTGTGTGTGCAGGCAGCTTCTTTTCCGCTTCTCAGCCGGTTCTTCCCTTTCTGCACAACCTCCATCATGCCGTCACCCCTTTCCGCCCTTCGCCGCGCCACTCTCTGGCACACTACCGATGAAAACGTTTCGCGGTTCCATCCTTCCTTTCGCTACGGCTGTTTACGACCAGATGCAGTCTGATTTATTCCAGTCGCTACTGCTCTCCTAAGGAGCCATCGATTTCCCGATCACAGGAGCAAGATCGTTTCCGTACGCCGTCGTTTTCGAATTATACATCGTATGTGTATTATATGGATAGGGTAGAATAGAGTCTACAAAGACTGCGTCGTTCGTTTTTCACGGTATTGAGGTGGGTGTTTCGACCTGTTTGGGTTATTATTTGTTGCTGCATAGAGGGTGGGAGATTGGTTCTGTTTGAAGATCTTACATAAAGAAAATTGATAGGTAGGCATTATATATCATACGTGTGGTGGATGAAGTAAATAAAACACCTGCAATCCTCAAAGCCAGTTACATTTCCTTCTTTCGTTACTTTAAGGTTTTTTAAGGTTGTTAGTTAGTCACGTTTGATTAGTTACTTTTGTTACTAGTTGAGGATGGGCAATTAATTCTGTTTGAAGAGTACATACTCGTATAGGGAAAATTTATGTGTTGTGGAGTTATATACCATACGTATAATATGTAGAGTAAATAAAATAGAATTTTCAAAGCCAGTCACGTTTCCTTCTTCTGTTCCTTTAAGACTAATATAATAGTTAGCTGTGTTTGGTTAGTTACTACTGTGACTCGTTCAGAATGAAAGATTAACTTTATTTGAAAATCATGTGTTAAGAAAATTGTTTTAATACATCTGGTGGCAACAAATCAGTTCAGACGATAATTCTGAGGTTTTGTAAAAAGAACCAAGGGCCTAATTAATGTTATAACAATAAATATTATTGAGCTGTCTAAATTGTTTTATCAAATAGATATATACGTGATCAGATGGTTGTTGTATTATCAAATATGATCATTAAAATCAGTCTACAATCCAACATTTAATTGTCAAAGATCTTTTGGCATGGAAGAATTATGAACGACAAAAGCATTTATAGCGATCATAAGATCCTCAAACACAAGTTACGATCGATACACGTTGTCGAAGCTATGATATCTCTAGAAGGCGTTATTACTTCCTCTCCTTAGGGAGCTCAATAACAGAGGACCAATAAATCAATCTGGTCACCTATCTACTTGATATATTGCCTGATTTACATTCAGCAGATTTGCATTCAAGGTGACTAATGACGAGCACTCCTAAGCACTCGCGAGACAGATTCGTCAGTATTCGTTTTCTAAATTTCGAATGGACAACTCTCTGCCTTAATTCAAGTAACGATAAGTGTATATATTAATTTAAAGTTCAAATCTTAGATTGATTGAAATATATGTTTCTAGTCACATTCCAAAACTTTATATGTATAGTTTTCATGGAATGTCAGCCATTTGTTATGGATAAAGAATTTTGTGGAATTAGAATTTTATATGTATTCAAAAGTACAAAAACTTACGGATAAATTGGAAGTGTATGTAATAATATACAGCGTAAATAGTAAAATGTATTAGTTCAATGTCCATATAAAATATTTTAATTCCATAAAAAGGTAGTAAATGTTGCTTTTTACAGTTTATAGATTTTGCTAAAATTCACGTGCTAACTATTATCACAGGTCATTAGAAATGTGTGAATACTCATGAGTGGCAGTACATGTATATATGTTTCAAATTATGTCCCAACGAGATTCGAACAAGATTTTCAAAGAGGAAATCAGAATCCTCACGCTTTCAACTCAACGTCATTTAACTTCTCCTGTAGAAACGCTAGCTAAGCAGTTCCCATTTCACCGATAGCAAGGAATCGCGCAAACGACCAATTCTGCCCCCATTCGAGAAATTTCTTTCAAACGATGGAAACAAAAATTCTTTACAATTTTTGTCTCAATAGAAAAGGTTACGCACCTATAAATGATTTGTAGAGGCAAAAGGAACGAAATATTCGCAGAGACAACAAATTCGCATACTCATTCATATTGAAGCGTGGAATTTTCAATGTGAAAATATTTCGCATGGATCAGCTGCACCTCCAAGAGTGAAATGGGTAATATTAGATAGTAGATACAATATTAAACGGATAAGTTAATTCAATCACTTTAAATTTACTCATTTCTGATGATTATCTTAAATTTAAGTATTTTATCCTTTTACATCAGCTTTGGAAGACTGTCGATATTCATGCAATTTCAGATGACTTCCTTGAATAAAGGAGAATATTTTGACAACTAAGTTTGTATATATCACGTAGTCCATGAATAAAATTTGAATTTCCGTCCAAGAGACACGGGATTAATATACACAACTTATCGGATGAGGGGAAACACTTGCTGTTTACATTAAAAGAGGAAGGAAATACTTTCCCCTAACGTAGAATAAAGCATTTTATTTTTTATACTATTCACAAACGATTTTCCATAATTTAGTCACATTTCAAATTGGATAATATTCACATTGATGTGAAAAATTAATAAAATACGGTTTTAACCAGACGGGATGTACGAATGATATGTCAAGTATAACTTTCCCTTCCAATTTTACGTAACGGGAATATGCTCAATATTAACCTGGACTTTTCTTCCTTAATTAAGTCAGTAATGAGTTCAATAACGAGTTCGAAACCTTGTTCGCCAACTTCATGATCCAACGTTGCTTGTGACGACACATTAAATTCTCTTCTATAAATTGATTTCCCTCCTCCATTTCAACGGTGCGCGCTACTTTCGCTTCATTTCGTCCTTAGTTTCTTTTCTTCCTCTTTTTTCCGCGTCGTGTTTCACGAATTTATTCGCAACGTACCCTTTGTTCACTACGCGACTCGATATAACAACGTTTCCGGTGTTTCGAAGTCACGAGTCGATTTCCCATTTGCCATCATTCCTTTACAGTTGTAAAGAGCTTGCGCGTAGAAACATATTTCACTTTAATATTTGCTAACATCGAAAAAAATCTGGGATCTTTAATAGAATAAATGCAAGAAATTACACTTAATCTAAACTTTGATGTGAACTATTAAATTATTACATATTGGTAATTTTTTGTATCATTTATAAATAGAGAAAAATATGCACGATATAATGTCTGAAAGATCTTAATTGTCAAAAGAAATTAATTGAAGTTAGTACATATTTGACGAAAGTTTCTACTCTTACTTGCGAAACAATCATACAAGGAAATATTAAAGTTGCTATTTCACATAAATATCGATATTAATTTTTGGATAGTGTAAAAATATTGTGAAATTTAAGTCCTGAAAGATAACACTATAAAATTATTATTTCACGAAAATATACCAATCTTTAGGAAAAACTGAACGTAGAAAATATTTAAACTTGGCAAAATTACGAATAGAAATTAAATTTATTTAATTGGATTGCAAAATTTTGTAGTTCACGAATTATTTCTAAGTCCATAAAATGCAAGTAAAAAATATTATAACAACGAACAAAAGAAAACAGATTCAACACTAAGGATGCAATTCATGAATATAAATGGAAATGATGAGAGAGTTCAGAACATGGTACGCACATCATGCTAATTTGCGTAATTTGTTACACTCAGATGTAGCAACGGCTAAAGCAAACAGGTACTCCTGTTAAAAATAACAGGTAACTAGGTGTAAACAACGGATCGTGACAAATGACGAAACGTGTTGCGTTCTAAAATACACAAACATATGTAAAAGTCATGTTGAATTAATTTTAAAAAATAGCAAAATCTATGAATAAATAAAAGGGAACAAATACAATTATTTCAAAATCACTTTTGTCTGAGCTTAAGCAAATATGTTTAATATTTAAAACACACATTTAAGTAGGAAATAAAGGAACACTCGGAAGCTTCAAGTCAAACTGAAGACTATTCACATATTCGTGGAGAGCTTGAACAAACCTTTGAGCTTGAAAACTCAAGATTAAACAGAAAGCTCTTTCTTTGTAACGAAGTTAAAAATATTTGACCATAAAAGCTTAACATTCAGCTGAAAAAAAGGTTTAAATTTAAATTCAAGGATGAACTTGAAGGTATTATTTGCATAAAGAAATTAGAAAGAATTCCCCTCTGAAAGTTTAAGATCAATGTGAGCTGCAGTGGATGTCATTATCGTAAATTCCACCGTACTACTACTATTGTCTACTGGAAGATTGTACCAAACCAAAGAAAATTCTAAACAAGTGATTCTGATTATAAATTCAAAATTAGGTCTATTAAAGTTCTCGAAACGTATTAGAATTCTTCATTTGAAACATATTCTTGATTTGTAGCCTTCTGTAAATTAACGTGGCTGCTAATGAGCCAAATAGATCAATGCAAGAATAAAATCTTAATGAAAAGAAAGATATTTTTCAAAATGTAATTACCTGTCAAACCTTACGCGATTCGCTCGGATTTCTATATGTACTTCCAGTTGTGATTTCAATCAAAATATCATGCGTTTGAGTTTTACAACGCGTGGAACAAATATCGCGCCGATAAAAAGCGAAATTGCACCTGGTACGCCTCGTTTCGTCAAACAACGAATTGCGTAGGTGAAATATATTAAAATATTTGGTTAGCTGAAATATTTATTACACGGGATTTCAGTCGCCCTGCCAATCCACGCTCTTTCGCTATCACCAGTCGTTCGTCGAAACATCTCGCGATTCTCTTGTAAATATATTTCCGTTCATATTTATCGTCCGACGTGAATGAAAATTACAGAAACACGCGGTTGAAACGTTACGTTATAAACGACGATTACCGGACTCATTATTTAACAAGTGGCGCGGTTAGTCCACGGAATGCTTTTAAAGCTTCGCCCACGATTTTCAACTCGCTCTTTTGTACGAGTCGACAGAAGGCGATTGCATCTGAAAACGTTCGCGTAGAATAGCTCGAATTAGAAAAGTTCGTTGTAATCGCTGCATTTGGCGCGAATTTTGCGTTTCATGCGTGTTATTTAGTTTTTGCATCTTGAAAATGAAAACGAATTAAATAAAATGATGGCGAATACAATGCGCTCCTTAATTAATATATTCTATTTAGAATGTCTTTACATTTTTTTTAATACGTCGAAATAGTTTAAATTTTCCATTTTTTTTTTTTAATTTTTAAGCTCTATTCAAATTTTTGTGCAAATTCATGTTTCTGAGAACATAATTAAAAATATAGAACCCCGATAGAAAATTGTCTTACAAAATATTACCAAATATTACTGGTATTGTACTTTGGGTATTTCATATATCTTTCATATGTGCATTCTATATAATTTTCAATTTTCAATAAATGCATAAGCTGTATAACTGTATAAGCCATTATTAAGATAATAAAACGATGAAAGGAACAATAATATTTTTAATTAAATTTATTAGATATTTTAAATGAGACGTTTTAATTAAGGGGGACATTGCTATGAATTTCACGTTTCGCGTGTATCATTTAATCTAGATATTGATCCTAACAACAGAACCATGCATTTTCATAAGTATGAAATTGAAATTTAATAAAGACAACTTAATTCGAAATGGGTCGATTTTAATTTTTTCAAATGTAAATATAATTTGTTTTCCATGTAACGACGCAGAATATCAAAGAATAGATATTACAAACGTCAGAAAATATTTGAAAGTATTACATATTGAACTAATCGTCTCTTCTCAACATCTCTTCTCAAAAGGTGCTTTTTATGGAATCCAATACGTATGCAAAACAATGTCAACGTTTAGACATTGTGTAACAGCCATTGGTATGCTCAATAAACGTCATTTTCAAAAGGTATATTTCACACTTGAAATTCATAAAAATATTTAAAGTATTCTCGTAACCACCTACGTATAGACCAAAAATTTCGGATTCACCGAGTGTATAAAACATGGTGAAAAAAACAGAGTGTCATTCATCTCAATACATAATTCACTATAAAATATTCTAGAATTTGAACGCAAATACGCTCTTAGGATCGATGTTATCCCAGTAAACATCCAGATGACAGAAATTGTGTCAATTCCGATGTGAAAATTTCACTTTGACGTATATTTAATTAAACTCTAACGTTACATGTCGACAAACGTTGAAATTGATGAACATGTGGTTAATACACTGAAAACTGTCAATTTCTGTTATGATACACTATAGCAATGAAAAATCTATTTTTTCGTCAGTATTGTAACATAATATTTCGTTGCAATTCGTTCATCTACTTTCTGAACGAAGATATAATAAAATTATTGACACAAAATAAAATAAAAATTTGGAATCATGGATTAAATTAAAGTACTTCTCATTATTTCCTATTAATCTTTTGATTTTTATTCTAGGAGGCACAGTATTTTATGATTGAGTTTTCTGAATATTTATATTACTGATGGAATGATATTGATTTTCTTCCATGATTCAGCTGGAATTACTCACTTACAGGGTGTCTCAGTAATCATATTACAAACAGCAGAGGAACGATTCTACGTGCAAAACTAAATCGAAAATAAAAAATGTAATTTTTCATTGCACGTTCTGTTTTCGAGAAAATTGAAATTATAATAATAAAATTAAAATTATTTATCGTACGAATTGTTATATATATAATACCAACCCAAATCCCAATATCTGAATCCAAGAACACTCAGCTGTCGGCTATTTTTCACAGTTCACAAAGTTAACACCTTCACTCTGAAGGTTCTGATCAGTTCGATATTTCCCAACTTAACACCTGTGCCGCAAAAATTCTGTTCAAGATCACAAACATCTAGACCCAAGAGCGCTCAACTATCATCCATTTCGCATATTTTCAGACCCAACACTACGTTCAAAACTACGTTCTATAGAATCCAACAGATGGCTGGCCAAATGGAAGAATCTTGTCCCGTGAATCATCCTCGTGTCTACATTTGTTAATAACTTCCGCCCCTCGGTTACCAGTCACCCTAAAATAAACGAATTCTTCAACAGGAGTAGCGCCAAGGGATCAAGGATGTTTCGTCGCGGGTGAATATAGCGGTCGGCTATATTTCTCAGAGCTGGCTGAATCGCGCCGTAGCAATTAAGCGTCTCAAAGCCAAAGTCTGAACGAAAAACGCGATTCAATTTACCAACCGTTCGGCTATCCGGTCAGATAGCCGGTAAACAGCAGGCGAAAACCCGTGAAAAAGTTTCAATTATCCTAGGCGAAGATTAAATTCCCTGCCGGGCATCAGAGATTAAAGCGTTAAGAAGAAACGGAAATTTATGGCCCTCGATGAATTTGTCGTCTGAATTTCCACCAGCCCATCAGCCTTTTGTATTCAACAGAAAGCAAGAAACAGGGAAGAATTTAAACTACATTATTTTGTACCTAATCGCCGCAAAATTTCCTAGTTCGCAGAAAAATATGAAGAACCTGCTTCCAGATTTCAGTCTCACATCGAAAATTTTCTCAAAATTTGCTGATTTCGAAACAGTCTTTAATTTATGATTTAATTGGATTTAATTTCTTTCATTTGAAAAAATATTCTCGTAAGTAAGTACTCAAAAAAATTCCGAATGTAAAAGTATACAGGAGAAAAGAGAGACAGTCATTTTGAATAAACTGTATTGTAGTATAGAAATCTTCATAATTTTAAATATTCAAACAAGTTAATAATGTGTATACGTATTCACGAATGTTTGCAAATCCGTAAAACGAAAAAATAATTCGTAAAATAGAAACACAATTTACATTTCCTAATATTATCCGAACACACGGCTAACAAGTGTGTACTTCATTTCCTAACCAAAGCATTCTCATTTATCTCTATCGTAAACGTAGTATTGTATATGTTCTGCGACTTGTGAATAGTGGTGTACTGCTTTAGCTATTTCCTGCATTAGCACAATATCTAAAGCAAAACAATGAAATATCATACGCGCGTTCCATCGATCTTTCAATTTACAATTAACACTAGAACTGCTCATAACTAAAGTATGAAATTTGTACCAAACCAAATTAAATTGAAATTAAATTTATAGTGAAATTAAAATGAAAGGTATACAAGAAAATACACAATACGACGAGAAAAACAAGCTTTTATCCAAATATTTTACAAAATATTATCTGCCAAAAATCTCTTCAATTGATAATTTTTTCCATGCATTGTTCAGTTCTAGTGTCAATATCAGAATTAAAATTTCACTTCGATATCGGTATAACCTAATTGATTTAATTGATCCACAATCTATTATCCACATACTACTATTAGTCGATGTTATAAATATTATAATAGATTTAAAAATCTACATCATAGACTGAATAGAAAAAAATTCTACAATCGTTATTCTAATTTTCTTTATTTCAATACTGTCGTCTCATAATAATACCATTGCAATGCTATTTATATCCATTGCAAGTGATAAATCTTCCGCTCCTTCTCTATTATTAGATAGTAATAATCAGACTGAAAATATCTACGCTGATTCATATGTTTATAAACGTAATTTAAGAAGCGGTACCTAAGTAGTAAATTCTTTCACGTACTAAATACTGTAAGAAATAATATATTTCTGTGCCTTTAAATTTTCCACAAATGAATAAAAATCCACAGTCTAGTAATAATAATATATTAAATTGTTAATGACTTCTAAAATAAGAAAAAATGTGTGGCGAGCTGAAATTTCACCCAAAATAGGAATTGACTCTATAGCCCCAGTTCCGACTTCGATTAATTCTACAAACTTCTGCCCATAAGTGTTAAGCGAATTCTTAGAAAGAAGTAGAGACGTTTTCTCACCTGTCCCGAACAGAGAGCAGAGCAGTAGTAGCGCGAGCCGCATTTTCGTCGGACACATCCCCTTGCACCTGAAATACGAATCGCTCGCGATCGAAGTGACACTCGAGCCACTCGCTTGCCTCGAGTGCTTCATCGTTCGCTCGACATCTAAGAAATGTCTCCGCGCAGACCGATCGTCCCTCGAGGGAACCACTCGCGTCTTGTAATTTGCACCCTGCAACTGTTAATCCAACCGATTGGGACACCTGGATAGCCTCGATCCAGGACACCTCGCACTTCTTTACCACTTGGCGAGTTTCCACCTTACTAGATTACACTTCCTCTCCTCCCTTTTATCCTCTTGCTCTTTTCCGATCTCGTCCTAGAATTTCAAAAGCTCCTTCAAATTCTTCCACCAATTCGTGGTCGACACCGAACGTCGAAACGTTCGATGGGCGGGGACATTCGGATCGTTTGGATCGAGGTGGCGAGATGTAATACCGTCTCGAACGTTTCCTCCGCTCTTTATTCGTGATTCCAGATCATTGAAACTTTGATTTTTGGGTTTGATCAGAAATATCGCTATTATCAGAATTTTTCTATTTTGGATTGATCCTTTGCTTAAAAATTAGCAATATAAGTCATTCTTTGGAGATTTAGGTTTTCTTCTTCCTTCGTTTTAATCCAGTTTAATGCACGGATTTATAGACAGATAGAATCACTTTAATTACACTTTATAATTATAACTGTGTAATGTAGATTAAGGAAATAAATCCTTCATAAGACAATTCGTATCTTTTTCGTGTATCTTTGGATCACAGACTCGATTAGATCGAGTAATCCAATCTAATGAAATTTATAGATACCTAAATCGCTTTTGTCACTTTTTATAATTATGTTTTTATAGAGGAACGTATGTCGGGGAAATAGATGGTTTTTAGGAGATTTATGTTTCAACATGAATCCAATTTATCCAGTTCCGATAATCCGATTTATAGACACACAAATCACGTCGATCATCTTTTATAATTATATTTCCACGCTGGAACGTAAATCGAGGAAATAGCTTCCCTTTAACGGATGTACATATATTTTCTTCGTGCAACGTTGGGGCACAAGCTTCAAACGTTTCCAATAATCCAATCTATTAGAATTTATAGATACCTAGATCAGTTCGATCACCATAAATCGAGGCGATAGATCGACTTCGAGAAATTTACATACATTTAATCTTTATATTGGAAATTCATTTCAAACTTGAAATATTCTTAACAATTCATTTTGTGGACACTATGTTTAAATCACCTTTGATCACTTTTTATAATCTCACGATAAAACTCATTTAATTTTTTCAAAATTCTCACATCACTATTATCCCAGACTCTTGACCATACGCACTACTGAAGCTCACGGATCGCTTAGTTGCTCGATAATAGCTAAAAGAAACCGGTTGCACTTGCTCATATACTTCAAGTGACCCACATCTTTTTTCTATCCTCTCTCGATGGAAATTGCCAATCTTGCCGATACTTTCCGTCCGTCCTTCCGGTATCTACCGCGTTCTTACGAGAAGCTTTCGAGGCGTCTCCCCGGTCTCATTAGCCCGCCCTTTCATCCGAACACTACCAGGTCATCCGATGGCGAGTTTAATCAGCAAATCCGCCGAACCAACCAGTTCGTCAACCACCCGTATTTGTCACTTTGGTCAGCGACTAATTAATAATCGAATTAATTATCCACTATTTTCCTGAAAGACACGTTTTTCACCGACTATATTTCTCTCATTCGACATTCGACTATATTTCTCTCAGTTCGTTAATCATCCAATTAAACAACATTTAGGTGTTCCAATGGAATTAAATACAATTTTAAAGAGATTGTTTCGTCTAGTGATTTACGTACACTCTATTGTACAATGTGTTTACGGTACTGCAGTATTCGGCTTCCGCGTTGACTTCTGGTAACCTGCTGCAGAAAATTAAGAGACGCTTCCTGCGTCACCCTAAAACGCATTCAAACGAGACACAGCCACGTGCCACTTAGCCGCACACCACGTGACACTGCCTCGCGATATGGTTAATTGTCACCATCTCTCTTCCTACCGATCGATACGATCGAACAGTATCACTGTATCACTCTAATCACACTTGCTGCATCCGATCACTTGTCCTCCATGAATCCATATAATCCTCATAAGGTGTAGGTATTTCGTGATTAAATTATATTCCTCTATCACTATCCATCATATACACTCCTGAACAAGTTGTGTCGATACTTGGGCACGACTTGCAATGTAAACAGAATCTCACTGAAGGATGTTACCCAACGTTTACACGCACGGAATACAAAACGAAGCGTAAACCGACGTTCACAATCGCACACGGTGTCGAATTTTGTCCGAGTGTCACGTTATCAACGAAACGTTTCACTGTAAAACTGCTGGATTATAGAGAACTTTTCGCGTCGATCGTACACGTCGCGATATGTTGACAGGGTATCTTTTCCGTCCGAGAGTTCGTAGTTGACAGAAAGCCTTGGCGGGAGCTGCACGACGAATAAGGTGCCACTCCCACCCGCGCATGCTCCTCCACTCTAGATCGTCGTGCCCTCTCGGTCGCGCGCGCTCTTTCGCTCTCTCTGCTCGTTCCTTACCTCGCCCTTTTGCCCCATTCCAGTGCACGCGCTCCTTCACCGTTCTCTCTTGTCGCCCGCGTGTTTCTTGTTTTGCTTGAACGCGCTTTCTTTCTGTTTCGCCTCACCCCGCTGTTCGTTCATTGCCTTCGTCGATCACGAACCATTCCCTACCAACTCGCTGCTCAGGCACGTGCTACACGCTCCACCCGTCTGATCCATAAACCAATTAATGCGGGAAATAAGTTGAAAATCGACTCTGCACTCCGCAACGGCCAAGTTTCATCAGATGTTTGCGTGATACTACCTGGTTATGGTGGATAATAACAATTGCTTGTGAAGCGATGAGAGGTCGCGTGAATAGTGGCTTACGTTGGATTACATGGGAGATGTTTGTTCGATGGTTTTATCCTATAAAGCATTATAATGTATTTGTATCAAATAACACGAAAAATTCGAGGTATGTAATCCTATTAAAAAACTTTAGAATATGAAATCATCAAGCAAACAACTCGTATAAAGTCCAACCGAAATAATAAATACTCGCTTGGGATTTTTGTAAGAGAGTGTTTGATGCTTACTTGAGTTGGTTGAAGATGATTTTCGGTAGAGATTGAGAGTCTCCTTTGCGACGCTCTACGTTTTGAGTGTTTTGAATATTTAAGTATCTTGAAACTTTTGGGGATTTTTAACGCTTTGGAAGTTTCGGAGATATTTAATACTGTACAAGTTTCGAGGACTTTTAATACTTTGACACGATCTGAGCTAATTTTTTTAGCAACAGCAACAGTTTCGTTTGGATATATTTGAAGCTCTCTAAGCATTCTGAAAATTCGTGACGTTTGCGACACTTCGAAGCAATTCGTCGAACATTGCGAAACTGACAATTTTATTTCAATCGTATCGATACTTGTCCTTTCACATAGAATCTCTCACTTGTCGATTATATCGTTATTATTGAGATACGTTGCTTACTGTATTCTTACTATTGAAAAGCAAAAAAACACTATCTACTGCAGAAATCTGACGTTACTATTTAGCCAACCCAATATTATTAACCCAAATTCGGAAAATCTGAAAATCATATCAACACTCTTATTTAACATTAGCTTGTTACTCATTGGAAAGAAAAAGAACTCAAAGCAACCAAGGAATTTGAACATACAGAAGAGCTCCAGACGCTCATTTTCAATTTCGAGATCACGGAGCTTATTTAATCTGTCTCACGTTCCACTGGAACTACGACGACCAACGATCTTCTTGGGACAGATCGGACTGTCCTATTCAAATCGGCCGTCAACTCCGGAAATTCATAGCACGTACGTTCGAGTATTGCTTCACGGATAATTGTTCCGGTGTCGGCGACGCGAGTCACTATCGATTGCACGCCAAGGAATTAAATATACAGATCGGACGATTAATCAAGTCACGTAGAAGCACCAAGATGATAATCTGTAATAGAACGTGCATCAGATACCCCGATTTTATCCCTTTATTTGATCAGTAGAGTCAAATCGTCGATTATCCATAACGCGAATCGGGAAACTGCCATTGTGTAGATTGAATTTTTAATGGGACACGGTTATTCGTTCTGTGACAAATATCGAAATATTTCGATTATTCTAAGATTTTCCGTTTCTCTCTCAGATGTTGTATATTTATACAGTGGCTCACGAAAGCATCCGGACACTTACCATGCAATTTTTTGGAATTTCATTAGCGCCATAACGAGATACGACTATCCTGATTATAACAGTTAAATGTGAAACAGTGTCCGAAAGCGTATAACGAAGTTATAAGATATTTATTGCAAACATATCCTTGTATTTAATGAAAAATTAGTACATGAGAACAGTCTTGAACATACAATTAGTGCGAAAGATGGTCTCGCTAAATATTTTGGCTTTTTAATATAGCGAAAAATTAGGTGTTCGAATACTTTGGCGATCTGCGCGATATGTTGGTAGATGTATTTCCAATAATATCTTGTAATTTCCATATATATTTTCAGCTCCGTTTCAAAATCGATATAATTACGATAGTCATCTCTCGTTTCATATAATGTATGTATAAAAGTAGATCATTTTATACATGACTTTAAAACTAAGAATTTTCTCTTGCGTATAATATTTTAATTTTCAACTTTTTGACGAGAGCTATGGTTAAACAGTGAAAACTCAATGAGATCGTGATTTTAATTACGCAGACTCAACTGAAAGTTTGCCTGGAATATCGTGCTGGTACGTACTCGCACCACTTTGTCATACAGTTATCTAACGGCCACTGAACGAAGCTAATTGAAAAATTCCCTCACGCTGCAGTCTTTTGAAAGAAACGGCATTAACCATCTTTCCCTTCGTGGAATTTCGAAAAAAAAAGAAAAATAAATGAGCCAGAGGGATAGATGTGGAAGACTCTTAGGGAAGGGAATCTTGGCCAGCTTCAAGCGGCGAGTAACTGGGTTAAATCGTAGAATACGTCGCTGTTCGTGGATCCATGCGATTAATGAGCTCGTTTCTGAAATTTTTTGGATGTCGTTAAGTCTATAAATATAGTTTTACTTGCTTATATGTGCACTGCGGGTATTTATATGAATTTATATTTCTGAATTATTGAAGAAATGGACCTTAGATACAGATTTGTATCACAAGTGCATACACATCCGAAGTCTAGTTATAATATTTAGAGAGTGAAACAAATCTCTATTTAGTGGGATAAAATTCCATTTTTTTAATTTTGCTCATAGAAATAGGAATTTACATAGGTACATAAACATCCATAACCTAATTGTAACAAAAATTTTCCTTCAGACATTTTGCATATCTTATATATCTAAATTTTTTAGTGTTTCTGCAGATTTTAAATCACGCGTACTTCGTATTGCAAAGGATATAGGAAGAATTAAAGCGATTAGGAAGGAAGTTGATTATTGAATGAGAATAGACTTTCGTGAACGTAAGCCTTGAAAAGATTTGGTAAATCTTTGTAATCTTGAAGCACATTCTTAGTATTATAATATTCCATGGATCTTTCATCTGAATACTTGAACTTTGAATGGTATTCACGATTTTCGGTACAGGTAAATTCGTAAATTCAGATTGATTTTGTAAAATAAATCTGTAAATAGTTAAAATTAAGATTGTTAATTTTTTTTTCAAACGACAACTAAAAGGACAAGTTATACATCATGTTTTTCGTTTCTCAAATTCAGTAACTTTAAACTTATATATAGTATACACCAACATGTTTATATTTTCTACATTTTATATTAAATTCAAATAATTCTTTGTAACAATTATTTTCAAATTTTATATCAAGTTAAAAGATGCAATCAATATTGTTTCCGAATAAGCTCAATAATGTTTCTTCATAAGCGGATCGTAGAAGCTCAGTAATATCAAAAGAAAAAGTTGAGATTTATTTACAATCATATCGTAAGAGTCTTTTCTCGATACAGTAGAAACGATAACCGCTCACAATAAAACGAACAGAATGTTTTCAGAATACAATAAAAATATGTATAATATAAGTATATGAATATATCTATAAACTATAAAAGATAAGGAGATAAGAATGGAAATAGATAAATCTTACCAAAAAATACATCATCCAACGTGCTGCAGCAGCACTCGTCAGCCCAACAAAAGAATTATTCTCGCAGTGTATATTTTATTTCCCTACCTCTCTTCTTTATTCATTATCCACATGCAAAACACCTTGCACCAAGGTGTGAAACATGGAAAATAGAAAACAATATTCCACGAGCACGCGAAGACGAAGGTGAATAGAATAAGCCGGCTTTCCGTAGTAGGCAACCTTTCCTGGAATATCGATTAAACATCGATTAATATTCATCACCGTGGAGAATTGTTCGTTGCGTGGGGATAGCCCGTATTGAATTTAAAATCAACGATTATAAATTAAGTCGTTTCCCGTTTGCTGCTGCCAGGACTCTTGTATGCTCTCGTTCGTTCCACCATCGATTCGATATACACTACCCTTCAAAAGTATCTGAATATTTGCTTATTTTTAACAAGATGTACTTTAATTACAATTAAATCAAACTGCAACGATTTTATTTCTTCTAACCATCCCCGCTACGTGTAACAGAATATTATAATCGAATTAAACTGATTTTTTTATATTGATATGTAGTAATAAAATTGGCGTCTGTTATTGTCAAGCCTTACAGAATAGAATATTTATGAATGAAGTGAGTTAGTAATATACATACACACATATATATTATATATACAATATATTGTAGTAGTGTAATATGCATATAGAGTACTAAACAGTAAAACTTGTATCTTATAATTCCAAAAAAGTAGTTAGCGTGGCTTCTAATTACTTATTCATTATTAATTTATGCACGTTGATAAAATTCAGATATTGCTATTACAAATTGATCACAGTATTCAGGTACGTATGAGCGATAGTGTACAGTGTATCGTGTCATGCTCTAGAGTAAAAGAATAAAAAAAGAGGGGGAAACAATAAATCGATACGATTCTGTAAAAAAAAAAAAACCGTGAAAAGGTACGAGTGTCGCGCGAAAGCAAGAAATGGGAAATTGAATAAAGTCGTTGCGCAAATAGAACTTATTGGTCAGCTCCATGGTAAATCCCATCGGTGTTGCTTTGTTCCACAAAATTGATCTTTCTCTTTACATTTTCTGAAAGACATATGTTTCAGGAATTCCTTAACGTAAAGACGGCGTGTTAGATTTTAATACAGTAAATTTTATATACCTGAGTATGTACATTTGCAAAGTTGACGAAAATAAAACAGTTTTCATTAAACAGTATCAAACGTGTGATGTGTGTCGTACATTTCAACATATGTTGAAGCTTAAAATTACTTAACAGAGATAGTATTAAAAAAATGATATTTAAACGACAAATACAACTATATATAACTATATAAGTACAACTAAATATAAAATGAAGATTCTTCACTATTCTACCCTCGTTCCTCTCATCAAATATTCATACTCTGAATTCCTTCGCCCGAGAGTCTCTCAAAATATCATCATAGTATCCGAAAACTTATTTGGTCATACCCACGAAGAGCGCCATTAATTATTTCACATAATTGAACTTGTAACACAGAAGACTCTCTCTATAAATTTTAATATACATATATAACCTGAAACATCTTCAAACCTGACTTATACAAGAAACTGTAACTATAAGTATTATCAACACGATTCTTACAATTAAAACGAGGTTAAAAATACTTTATGCTTACCTCATTATGTAGAATATATAAACTTATCGCGTCGGAAGTCTCCAAAGACATAATACACGATGTAGATCTCCGAATTAACGAACAATGAGCGCAGCAAGTGGATGTTAAGCACATGAATGTTTTACGAGTTGATACCTGTAACCATGGTTGCTCGCTTATTATCATATTGTTCTTTAAATTATCTCGATGGCAACGGTTGGTTCGCATGGTAAAGCGAGGGACACATAATAAACTGTATTCGTAATATCACGTTATAACGAGACAGGATACGAAAGTAAATCGCCGCCTCCCTTCGAAAGGACAATACCGGCTGAAATTAATAATTAATTAATGGATCTCGGTGGAAATGGTAATTAGGGTCATAAAACGATCATTGATGACCCCAGCCTGCAATTGAACTCGATACAATGCCATTGGGAAACGCGAAAATGGATATAAAACGGTTTCGAAGCTGACGGAATTTAAGTTTTTGTATTACTATCGATCTTTGATGTATTGGGTGTAAAAAGGAATTTTGCACTGTTAATTTTATTATACGATCTATTATAGCAAGGACTTTTAATCATATCACGTGTGCTATAGTAAATTTATCATACAAAATTTTATTTTTAATATTATCGTGCACGATCGTCTTAATTCTGAGTAAGATTATGGGTACAGCGAATATGTGTTCTGACGAATACATCAAACCAGTTGAATAGATTCTTATGAGTAATATTCTTATAAGTACGTAGTTCAGACTTTAGGTATTTTATTCTTCAGAATGCGTCTACTGTAAACATAGTTTAACTATGCTTAAGATCATATAACAGTAGCCTAATTAAGTTTGTAGTCTTAAATTCTTAAATACCACATATATTTTTCTTGGTGGTACTAAAATTCGGTAATTTACAAATTTTTTGTAAAACAAAAATTTGTTAATCTTCTTTCGAATTCTTTTAAAATTCTTGCGCTAATTGTCGATTTTCACAATGAACGAGAATAAGATTTAACAGCGTATGAATTAAAATGAAATTGCACAATGATGTAGTGGGATTTGACTATAGTAAAAGTTATCTTTTTTAAATACCGTATAGCTTACTCTTTTTCGACGTAACTTGAAAAATCAATTGCAACTACAATAGCAGCCTATATTCATGTTTTAAACCCGCAGTACATGTATACACAATTCTGTTGAAACCATGTTATTAACACTATTTTTTACAACATTTTTTCATTTTTTATACGAAATTCTTTTCTAAGACAAAAATGAAATTTTATTTGTTGATCACTGTTTGAGAGTGTTTTGGATAGAAAGATCGTGGATTTAAAGATTTATGTATAACAGGCTAGAATTTATGTATGATAGAAACACACGTGAAATTGGACGTAAGTAGTATAAATGCATCTTTGGTCAGACAATAGTAGAAATGGATTTTAATGAAAAGAAAGATATGTACATACTAATAAAAACTTTCAAAGCTAAGAGGTTGCTTTTAGTATTGTATACACGCAGATTAGATTAATTTATACTAATAGAAACAATACAAATATAAAAATTGTAGATGCATAACTATAGATTATGTAATATCGTAGTAGCATAAGCACAAAATTAATAAATCAGTAATTCATGTTTATATAATTATTTACATTATGATTACATTGGATACTGTTTACCAGAGTATTAAACAGCACATAAACGTCATAAATACAACGTCAAACAATTGCTTGCTTTCTAATAGTTTCTATCGACTCATCTTCCACGAAGAAAAAATTCTCATTCTTATACTTTGGTAATGGTTTATAAATTGCATTATAGCGTAGAAAGTTTTGTTGATCGTTCAGTGTGAAGGGTCACAATTCAAATTTGTCAAGTCAGCAAATGAGGCAAAAGAAATACCTAGAAATGTAAATAGAACTGTAGCAGATGGTTAATGAATTTCCCGGTGTTTCGCATGTTTAAAGTGGAACAATTAATTCTATACCCTTTATCAAATCGGAAGTATACTTTGTGACGTAACGATTTTAAAACTTTGTCAACTTATCTTGAACTTTTCCTTCCCTAAATACGTTATTTCACAATTACTCGCACTTTTCCGGTTCTTTAAGAGCTAAGTTATTTTTCCATTATCACGTAACCCAGAATTTAAATAAAACGATGCTCAAATACAAGTTTTATATCTTACTAGCGAGATGTTAGCATTCGCAGAAAATGCAGCATATTTCTAAACTTAGAAACGAGATTAAATGTGAAAATTCAAATTGTAGAACGCCGAAATCTTTAAAATCTAAGATTTCAATCATTTATAAATTGCTAAATAACTGACATTTTCGTGATTTCTCAGATACAATCTCTGTTCCATAGATATTCTAATTATAAACCCAGATAAATTTTACTTTAATAACCACTTAAAAAAATAATTATGAATAGAGCGACTCAAGCTACGAAACGATATGTATACTAAACACAAAAAAATATGTTCAAGAACCATCCAACAGCGATAACGTCAAGAACGATTCCAAAAACATCGCAATCTTCTCAACCCAGAATTTTCTCTGTTCATCGAGCAACGAGAATGTTCTTAACAAAACGATTTCTCCTTGAACCACCGGCTTCTCATCCTCGGTCGATAGTTATCGCGGTCAGAACAGACGAAGATGTAACGACGTTCAAAAGAGGGTGATTCGAAGTCACTATCATTTTACACATCGACTTGGTCCATCGACCTCCAAACGGATGGAATCGTTTCCAAGCTCAATCACCTACCTCCTGTTCCACATTCAAGATGATCCCTACGATCTGTGACTGTCCCGCATAGGCCATCCCTCACCACAGAACATAGAGATGACCTTGTCTAATTCGGAAGAGTATCATAACCACGGCTAATGGACCACGCGGGACAAATCAATCTGTGTTACCTTCGTGCGAAGTCTTTTTCCCCCATCGAGCGAACTGTTTCGTTGTTTCGAGGTCGAGGGAAAAAGGATGAGGGTGAGGCGTCTGCAGAATGTTGGATAATGATTAGAGGAGATTGGTTGGCGAAATAGGAAAGGGAAAAATTGAACGTCGATTCGAGGAAATTTGTTTTTCAATGTATATAGTAGGTTTTTAGTGTATTGTAGAAGCAGCTTCGAGGAGGATGGATTTATTCAGAGGAACGTAACCGGAGGTTTTTCTTTCCAAAACCATACTTGGATGAATGATGTGGGATTATTTATCATTGCAGGGATTTATAATATTTCAAATATCGATGGTCTTTTGTGAAAATTTAGTGATTCTTTAATTTTTATATTTACTGTAATTGTATAAATGATTAATACAAGTCGCTTATTGATACCTGAAAGTTACGTATGGAAGATAATGTGAGAAAATATGTTCAACTCCAGACGCTGTACAAAGTCGACCGCTCTCAACTGCATTTTTCATTACATTTTCACACGCCTTTCGGAAGGTATGTTCGCTATCGCTTCTCGAATATCACCTTTTGGCTCAATTGTGTTTGGTCTATTGAAGTATATTTTATTTTTAAGAAAACCCCATATGAAAAAGTCCGGTCCAGTTAAATCACACGTCAGAGAAAAGCGGGAAATTCTTGGTATCAACATTAGAATGCCACACCACCGCTGTTATATATTTTTAACACAAAAGTGCAATTTTGATAAAAATTTTCAGTTAAATTTGGTTAAATTGCAGAATACTAATTACACGAGCAAAATTACTAATATACATATTAATATAAATCATCCATAATTAAAATGTTTAGTTTTACGCTACGCATTCGGTATGGATTTACGAACATTTTCATATTTATGTTAAGAGTGTTTGACGTCGATACCATGAGATTTATTATCGCAGATAGAAGTGGAATTTTGTAAATGTAAAACACGCGACGCTCTGAAAAGAGCAACATTGCAAAAGAGTTAATAAAGTTTCGCTTATTCCGCGAATACTTATGCAAGATGCTTTTCAAGAGAAAACATAAATGTTTTTTGTACCTTGTACCTTTGTAAATATCAGCGAAGCTGTAACATCTCTCTCTCTCTCTCTCTCTCTCTCTCTCTCTCTCTCTCTCTCTCTCTCTCTCTGCTCTGCTCTATATTCTTGCACAATAAGTAGCTGAATTTATATACCTGTATATCAACGTCCATTTTATCATAAAGAAAATATTGTATTTATTTTGAAACAAATTTTAAAACAGCAAAAGAAGATGATTCAATGTTAATCTGTATAAAAATATCTCGAAAAATTGAACAAAGAAGATCAAGAAAAACCCTCGGAATTAACTTTTAACTTTAAAACCAAATAATCAGTTATTTCGAAATACTTTTCTCTTTATATTGTTGCAATTCAACTTTCTTTGTAGCACAGACAAATTAGTAATTTGCAGCAAAAATGGAAATATGTGAAAAAATGAACTCAATATAATAAGTGAATGTTTCAATACCATACTTATCTTTATTACACGTATCTATTATACGTATTATACATGTATCTTTATTGCGTGATTTATTCTCCACTTTTCTCTTTTAGGGGAAAGCTTTCTTTCCCTTATATTCATTTGAATTTCTTTTCATTCGTGTTTGTACTATACACACATTATACATCCTGCCTAAATTTTCATATCATATTTACATTTTCTTTCAAATTTTCTTAGTATACCTTCCTTTTCGCACTTTAATTTACCCTAATTCTACTTTAATTCTACCTTACAATGTAATAATTGAACTGCGGATGTTTATATAAGTTCATGTTATTAGGAATGAATTTACATAAACATCCGTAATTTAACTACAACGATTTTATATTTCGTACAACCCATTTTTTCGCTTTTGAGATTCCCATGTAATAATATTTTCGTATAATAATAATAATGTAACTCATTGAACAATCACACTAATCAGCCATGAATCGATTTCTGCATTTCAATTTTTTATCATTTTTTTATTAAACATTTTTTATAACCAATCACGATACAAACCTCACCAATAACCAAAACTTACAACACGTTCTTCGCTAACGTACAGTGAATGGCAATAAAACGAGAAGTAATAACCGGAATTTCAAAACGAATCGTCCAAGAGCAAACGCGACGCCATCGATGATTTTTAGTCGGTGCCATTTGTCAGTACATTTTGCGTTAATTCCTGTAATCGAGGGGCCACCGATTCAACGATCGATGTTTCATCCGACGTTTTCAACATGGACTTCGAAAATTTGAAAATCCAAGCGCGAAACGTGTCTTCCGCGGCCGCAAAGCCGCGTTACGTAAATCCTTCTGCGTCACTTTCGCGCAAATTGTTATTTATCGAGTGGCAAAGTTTACCTAGAGCTCGCACTGCACCTGCCACGCTACGCCACGCCGTATAGATCTTTAAGCGCGTATCCTTTTTCCTCGTTTGTCGAACTGTCCAACTGTAACTTGACATACTATTCTGCAATAGTATGAAAGGCAACCTCATCAAACTAAGGTGGCTCGCGAAAATATTCGCATAATTACTATAGAAAACTTTTACGTATATATTGTGCATGTTATATAAAACAGTTTGAAATTTCATTGACATTATAACGAGGCACGACTGATCGATAATCATATTGGTGATATTTGAAACCAATCTGAAAATAGAGAAGTTGCCAGATATATATATATATACTGCAAACTTATATTTGGTAAGAAATTAGTATACAGCATAAATAGCCACTTTAAGCACATGATAAGTATCGAGGATAATCAGACTGAATGATGAGATTTATTAATGTTAGAGATGATTGCCTTCTTAAATACTTATGCGATCTCTGCAAAATATATGCTTGTACTAAATATCTTGTAATTTTTGTATACATTTTCACAATCATTTAGAAACAGAAGTTTTAGAAATATACATATGTACGATAGCAATAAAAAGTATTGGTGCGCCATTACATTTATTATAGGGTGTGGAGAGTAATTAATTAGGTCCAAGTATTTTATACGATTTGCTAGTGCTCTCATATGATAGAAAACATTCGATACTATGAAAATGGAGGGTAGAATCCGATAAAAAGAACATTTCATTGGAAAATAAGGGCGTGTGTCAATACTTTTTGTAACCATTGTAATCATAATAGTTGAGTGTCATTATAGTGCTAATGAAATTTCAAAATTATTAAACAACACGCACAATATTATACATAAAAATTTGCTATGGTAGGTGTACGAATACTTTTGCAAACCACTGTACCTGTGTAGAATCAAATAATTATCGTGAAACAATTGATTCAACGAAACTTTGTGGTTGCAGAAAGTTTGACTTGAATGATGGAAGTTTGTTGGTAGAGTTTTACGCTCAATAATGGTGTTATAATTCGCGCTCGCGCAAGAAAGATGATTGTTCCTGAAGAAATATGTTAAAAGTGTAAAGTGTTACTGTTTTGTATGGTATGTTGATTTGGAGGAGGTTGGTTTACAAATATTAAATTTGTTGGGTGCATATTTGTATTCAGTAATAATATAGCAATTTACGTTTTCATAAGAAAAAGTGTTATTTATGAATATTTTGCATGGATTTCTGGTTTGAGAATTTGCTAATTTATTGAATGCATATTCGTATCCAATAATGATATTGTAATTTATGTTTTCACAAACAGGAGTGTTACTGTTTTGTACGATATTTTGAATTTACTTTGAAATTTTTAATTCTCTGTGAGTATTGAATGACATTCTAAGTATTGAATGATAGCATTCGAATTTATATTCTCATAAGAAAATTCCATAACTCTCTTTTATTATAAAATATATTTGATAAAAATTTCTAAGGATATGTAATATTTCTTTGCAAAATTAATGTCGACTATTAACATTCCATTCATCATACAATTTAAATTATAACTCAAACAGAACATGTTTAAGTACATATTTCAGAAGCTGGTTATTCCAGTGTTAAATTGCAATTACTAAGAACATAGAGGTGCTTTTGATAAAATTAATGTTGTCTTTAACGAAGATCAGCCTTATCACATAGTTTTAATTATAACCATTCATATACAGCATATTTAACTACATACTACAGTTTCATTAATCTGGCGTTAAATTATGCCTAAAATCTAGTACCCGTTACATGAACACGAACTCGTTACCAGACTCATTTCATATGGACGCAAAAAATTACATCAAAATCATAAAATACACTAAACCAGAGCTCCGTTTCACAAAGAATCGACTTCAAAGATCCGTTGGCTGCGCAGTTACCGGAAAATGGCTACACAGATGGTTCTCCGCGCAGCCGAATCTTTTCTTACAAAAAATCATCATCGAGGAACACGATTGTGAGTGTAATTTAACAGACTTCTGTGCATTCACGATCTCTTTTGCGCGTTTAATTGATCAATTATTCTGTGGTATTCTCGTTGACTCACAGAAAACACGGTTGAGAACCACTGACGCTCGAGCGCGCACTCGACCGATTTTTCAGAGCCATTTTCCTCAAAAACGAGGGTTCGTGCGAAAAAATTTCATTCTACATTTTCGACGTGTTTTGTCACGAAGAATCGGCTTCCTTTACCGCGATGATGTCCTGAATTACGTCGCATACCTCGTATAATGCTTGTATTTTCAGCGTGCCACATCGATTGCTCCATTCGACTCGTTCATCGACAAATTGATCTACAGTGGAAATTTCGCTTTAGTCGCTTTAACAGCGAGCTACGCTAACGCTTGTATTTTTAATTTCTGCCGTGTACTCAAACCTGCTGCGTTGATTTCAGCTTTGCCACGTTAAAATAATTAAATTCATTTCTGGAAATGAAGGAGCTCGCTAGAAGGACAACTTTTATTGGAATGATTGAATTGAATATTTTAAACTATTTTTAAGGTATTAGTAGCGTAAAATAAATTGTTCGAGGCAACATCTGCTTATGAAAAAGAGGAGTACGTACACTAACTGCTAAAAATTTATTGTTATTTTTCTAGTTGTTGTTAGAATATAATGAATATCTGATTAATATTTGCATTAGTTGTGAATCGTGCTACAGATTTATTAATTATATTTATAACTAAGATCATATAATGTTGGTTATATTATTATTTATTATGATTTACTTATTTAATGTTAATGCTACAAATATAAACAGAAATCCCTCTTACTTCAACGAATATTTGGATAAAAATTTTATTACATAATTTCTATTCTACACTTTTGGATAGTCATATGTATTTCTCCAAACTGCCCACGTACCAAGTTCTGAAGATCTTGTTACATTTTTTTAATGGAATGTTTTATACATTTTCCATGACATAGCAAAATGAATATTTATTGAAATATTTGCTGTGAAAGCTATTTTTAATAAATATTGTAATCGCTTTATAAATGACAAACACACAAATAAACATTTATTGACATGTATATGATGGAATAAAATAAAGTAAAAATATGAATACGACAAAATGGTCGGATGCAAAACATGATTGATGTTTTGCAGTAAATACTATGTGAAAGGCGTAGATACATAAAGAAACAAGAGAATATAAACGAAAGAATACTACTCATTTTTAACGATTATACAGACATGATATACATTTTACTTGTTCTAATTTGCTTTTATCGAAAATTATCTTAATTACTTTCCTATCTTATATATCTTCTGGATCTTTTTACGTCATCTACTCATACAAATAACCGAAATCTACTGTGAAATCATTAATTGCGCAATAGTATATCATACATACGATGCACTACATGACACGTCCAATTTGTTTATTTAGCAAATTTTGTACATCTACGTCAATAGAATTGTGCAGCACGTTGCATAAAACTATCATAACGAAACATGCAGCGATCGATTTTCTATACATCGCGCGATGATGAACCCGTTAATTCGTACATTTTAGTAAAATTCACATACTGTTACTACAAATCGGTCAAATTGTTCAGATACTCATGAGCAGTAGCAAATGTCATCATTATATTAGGTTGGTGTATATGAAATGTCATTCTTGCGGCGTTTGAATTTGACAGGCTACGACCAACCATTAAATATCAACCACATTAGCGGAAAAGAAATTTGCTGCAATACATGTACATCAAACGCCAACGAGGTTTACAATAGAGATATTGTAATCTCATTATCAATTATCGCAAAATATTTATCCTTTTGTCTGAATTTAAATTTATAAAACAAAAGAAAGGTATCACAACAGTTATTGAAGAATATCAATTTAGGATCTGAGAAGGTTATGCACATGTCATATTTGTTCAAAGTTGGTTTGTAAAATTAAGAAGGCAAGTAAAAGCTAACGCTGTTGGAAGATGGTTGGAGGACGGTACAACTTCCTGCGTCGGTAGTCGCAAGTAGTCAGATAAAAATGTCAAAAATTGCAATATAAAATTTTGTAATATCGTTTGTATTTCTTTAAATTTTGTATCCACACATTTGCACGTTTTCAAACAATTATTATTAATTACTAATTTTCTAACATTTCTTTAATAATTTTGAACAAATTGTCACGGAATGAAGAAGCTGTAAAAATAACATTGAAAGTATTGTCCAAATCTATTACCGACGATTCCTAAAAGAGCCTATTCTCTCCGAAAATGGAAGGGAACAAGCTGTCTGTACTCTTCTTTTGGCATTTAAATCGCATTAAGTCATTTGCAAAACCTCGTAGAAACGAACCATCTGCCGCAGAAACAACGTATACTCATCGATTCGGGAGATTTCCAATGTTTTCAAGTATTTTATTCTCTCTCTTTCTATCTCTTTTTATATTTTTCCGATTGTACATAGAACAGCCTCGTCCAATCGCCCGTTTCAGACCAGATTTAATGCAGACTTTTCCCATTTGGAACTTCCAAACTGCTGGAATCCATGTCCCAGTGATTTTTATTAGCCGTATTTTACTAGTAATGACCGCACGCATGGATTTTCGCTGAGGAATCGGTGAATAATCGCTTCCGGTTTGCGTTGCCACCAACCGACGCCGACGAACAGCCAACGACTGGTCGATAACACTTCGACTAAGAGTGCTTTCATTAAAATGTAACAGCGAAATAATCACGTTGATCAGCCGTTACCTTGCGTTAACCAGTCACGAACGAATTTAAACAACAAATAACAGAAGCTAAAAGAAAGAGGAAAACGAGAAGGAAAAGATTATCAATAAAGGAAGCGTTTCGTAACGATCTAGAAACATGCCGTGTTTCATTTCGTTTGAATATTTCTGAGGAGAGCTTTGAATGTAGAGAGACGTTTATTCAGTTCGTTCGAGCTGTTTATAAATGCTTTGAGAAATGTATTTTTAAGCATAATGGAACTTTGATCAAGTAAAAAGATTCGACTCTATTAAGAACATTTCAATAGTAAGTAGGTTTTGGAAATGTACTGGACAGTAATATATCTGTGAGTTTTATTGAATAAGTCAAAGATCTTTTTATTATACTTATTGATTTGATTAGACAATTTACGTCGTATTATTAAAATTACGGAACATTAAATTGTTTTATATAGTATGTTGACAAAATTGAAACATGCGAGTTCCTGATGCTATATAATGTTATGTGAAAAAATATGTATAGTTTCTTCTTTATCAGAATTCAAATATTACCTTTACAAATTTAATGTAATAGTTGCTTTTTCTTCGGAAAATATTTTCCGATGAATTAACTGTTAGATCGTACAAAGATATACTTCGCGGTTTTTATCAATTTGTAACCATTAATTTTTAGTTTGTAAAACTGAAACTCAAAGATATTGTATTTTATTCATCTTGTACATTGTGATGTGTTTATCAATTCTTTCGTTGTGTTTTCAATAATTAAACTTTCCTAAAAATAGTTTCGAGGTGCTTAGTATTTTTTTAGTAACACAAGTAATATATGCTATTCGTTTATTATTCGATAAAAAAGTAAAATCAGAATAATTTTGTTACAAAATACATTTTAAATCGAACGTAAAATATTGCCTCTCCTACAATACATATTCTCGTAGCTAAATCGAATTTCAAACGACAAACACTTGTAAAATACCAGCGATACAAGCTACCAACCGAAACCAACACCAACGATATTTATACCCATTAACAGAAAACTAGAACGAAAGCTGAAGCACAATACACTGTGCACGAGCGACGTTCCATTAGCATAAATCGCCAAGCGGAGAACGATAAAAGCTACAAACGGGTCCTGTTTTCTAATTACGAAACCAGACCCGCCCATAGTCGTGTCTCATTATGAATCTTACCAACGCCCAGTGCTTGAAACACGGACAATAAAAGGTTATATGTCATCCAAACATTGGTAATTTATTCGAATAGATTAAACAAGCGATTTATTCAATTTATTAGCCTAGAATTTATTAGATAATAACGCATACATATACGTAATGATTTCGATATATAGATTTGATATTTCAATTTCTAAATCTTTTCTTTTTCAATAAATATTTCTATCTTCTGGTAAATTTTTATGTAAAACTGAATATTTTCCCTTTTGTATTAGGTCATTCCATAAGTTCGTGCCGACTTTTGTGTATACATTTCATGTGTCGATTTATAAACATACGGCGATAAGGGACCAATGCACTTGAAAAATGGGAAGAAGTTATACAACGAGAGGGGGATTACATTTTTTCATGAAACTGAAAGGTATGTAAACAATCTTAACATATATAACCGCTCGAAAAACGGAACGGACTTATGGGATGACCTAATATATGCTTTTACTTTTTCAACTTTTATACTGAGTATTATAGACTTCTCCAGCCAAACTTTATTGATATATTCTACAATCAGTATAAATCAAGGAAAAAAGTTATATCAATAAGTATACATAGAATATATGTACTCCTAGAATATATAGACAAAGTTTAAAAAAACTGGGCATATCCTATATAATGGGAATAAAAAATGATTTATTAATAATCTATGATTGCTGGTTCAATTATGCATCCTGATTGATTCAATTATATAAGAGTTATGCATTCAATTATATCAGACAAGTCTCATACACTGGTTAGAGACTTTTGCACACTACTGTACATTTTACACGTGACCTCCGTGGTTAGTTCACAGCTGCCATGTGTCATAACAGACCCAGTGTCGACGATGCAGTTCGTACGTCACGAACAGACACACGGGTTCATTAGACGAGTCGATCAGACGAGGTTCTGTGAAAGATTGTAGCTTGTATTGCGTGTATCCTGCGGGATGTCTATCGAAGATCAGGACAAGATAGGATTGCTTCACTGTTAATCTGCTAATTGAGTCATTCTTCAATCAGAAACTACTCTAGTCTTACAGTAATTATATAATCTAGAAAGTAAAGACATTCTATTTATAAAAGATCTTCTAGATTACATTTCTAAGGATCAGGATGTTTTCAAAATATTCAAATGAATCGGAACTTTTTCTCAATCTTCGAGTCATTATTATGCCAAAGATCTTCGTTAGTATTATAAAACTATTTTCCAATTGATACCTTTGCAATATAAGGCTAGCTGTTGGTCAAAACATTTATTAATTATGTAATTTTTTATCTATCTATCTATTTATTTACCTACTTATAAGTGATTCGAGTACTGAAGGATAACTAAATCATTATATTAGTATTATGTCTTGAGACAGCCGACATATGTCGAAGTGTGTTGAAATATACGCATTGCCTCCTAAATTTCATTAAACTACATCAGAATAGGATCTCAACAGCCAGGATGGTTTGTACTGATTTCTTCATTAATGCAACCTATTGCCAATGTCGATATCAATCTACACACATTGTAACTTGCTTCACGAAACTTGAGGATTCCTAGGGATTGATTGATGAGTCTCGTAACAGATTGCTTAAGCCTTAAGAAATCGCGAGATTATCTTCCATCTTGAAGGAAAAGATACAAGTACATTTTGACCTTAACATTTTGATTAATGACATGTAGATGTTTTATTCCGCAGTAATGAAAACCGATCCGCGTCATCCCGTTCCCGATCCGTCAATTGAATCTTTCTGTCTCAATTCTACACCTCTACATCGGTACGAATAATTTTTTGATTCGCTAATTTTGACGCCAACAATGTACCCCTCCCCACTTTACCTTAAAAAAATAACACTCTATAAACTGGAAACTAGGTCAGCAATCAACCGGGCTTACGCTCTGCCTCACACCCCTTACGCGGAACACACTGTTGTACGAGCCGCCATAATATAGGCTCGTTGACGAGTATCGCCAAGCTTTGCCAGCGCCAGTTTACGCGTCGTTTCCCTATACAACCGCAACCAAACGGTAGAATGAATAGGTACGGTGGGGTTGGGGTCGTAGCAGCGCGTGGGATGGCGTTGGCGGTTATTGAATTATTAATTAAGTCGGTTAATTAATAAACGATAGGCCACAGACCCAGGCAGTTGGCCAAACCCTGGAATGCCAACTTCCAACCACTCGTTTTACGCGATCGTCACCCTCAACCGCCATTTCCAATCCTCTTACACTTCTGCTTTCATATATCTTCGATATTAGACAGCGACCAAAGCTGACTTTCTCTTCTTTATTCTCTTTCCTTCTTCTATAACCTTCTATTTCTCATTTTGCCTCTTCTTGATCTTTTTTCTTCGTCTGCTGCCGTCCTCCTCCTCCTTTTTGTCTCTCGTTATTTATTTTATTATACCTTTTTCGAAGATGGTGGCAGATCCTCCATTTTTTTAGGTTCATTCCGCACCTGTACATCTTCATTCGCCCAGGGAAATTAATGTTTCCTCGGAACATGAGTTTCCCTTTCTCTCCGGGCGTCTTCGCGGCAAATTATTAATCGTCCCGCCGCGTCATAGAGTGTAGCAACGACGAGATTCTCTTCTTCGGCAAGCGTTGCGTATAATTCTTAATTTCCGTCCTGGCGTCACCTCTTCTATCGTATTTTTGTAAGAAACTAATTTTCAGCTGGGGTAATTCGTTTAGTTGTTATCCTCTTTTATTTTAGAAATAAATAATAATAAAAGCAAATTTTTGATTGGGAAAATTAATTTGGTTATCAGTTTCCTCTTTTATGTTTTCAGGCAGCTAATTTTTCAGTGAAGACATTGGTTTCACTGTCATCTTCCTTTCCTAATTTGTTTAAAAATCTAATTTAAGATTGGGAAAATTCAATACCTTGAGTTGGTTGTCAATACAACTTTAAATTTATTTTAGTAAGGACTTTAGATATTGATTTGACTATCGTTTCTTTTTTCTAATTTTCTTAAAGAATTAGTTTTGAGAAAGTTAGCTTTAAATTATTTTTAAATTTGATTTAGTTGTTATCTGTTTTCCTAATTTTTAAGTATCTAACTTTATGGGAGAAAACTTGATTTCACTGTCATCTTGTATTCCTAACTTTTAACACTCAGCAGGCTAATTTTCGGATGAGAAAATTTATTTAATTGTCAACTCCTCTTTTTATAATTAATTGCTGGCTGGGGAAATTAGCAGAGCTGGTTACGTTCTGATAGTAATAGAAGAGGATGAAATCGACGGTTTGTACGATATTTGTTACTGATCGAGTGGTAATTAATAGCAGTTTAATGATGCAGGTTTGAGCAAATTTGATGGAAGATAACAATATGCCAGATTGAAGGGTATTAACGATAATACGCAATTTGATGGATTAGATGCAGGATGATTCCAAAGCAATTGAATTTCATAAGCTGTATATCGATCGGAATTTTACCTTGTAACTAAACGTCATCAGTTTAATTAGCGTACTCAAAATTTGATTATTCTTTGATCTTTAAATATATATAATCAAATATGTAACATATTATTATTACTTGTCAATTTGTTAGTTATCATTATTGACCTAACTTTAATAATAATTAAAATAAATTGATATATAATATTATTAATTTATACCTGTTAAATATCGATTATTATACACAGTTAGCCCCGTCGCTTATCCTCTTCAAGAAATTTTTCTATCGTTAAGAAATCTTCTTTAGGTTTGAGAAAAATTTGAAAAGATCATTAGGGATATACGTAGATAATTTCTCATTTCACTTTCATCTTAAAGTTGTTCTTAAAGTATTAAACGTATTTTTGCTCGCTAAGACAAAGATGAGATTGAGACATAAAAATTCGAAGACCGTAACAGAGTTATTGTTTGAGTGATTATCATCTTTATGCATCAATGCAACAAATATAGTGATAAGAAAGGAGCAAAGATAAAAATTGTGTAGCAAGATTTTGTCAACATTTTAATTTCATAATGGAAAATAAAGTTCCATTTTGGTTATAAACATTCTGCAAATTTATTATGCATCGAAATACTTCTATTATAATTAAACGTTACTTCATTTTGTAATGACGATGGACAATAAATATTGCTATTATTTACAAGTAGTCATAACTATGCAATCCAGAACTCTGATCGCTGATTTTCACTACCGATTTCCCGGGAACCTCGATTTCAGCGTGTTTAATTCGAAAAGCAAAATATTTTGGTTGTCGGCAACGGTATTTATAAAATTTGTTACAAAAATCGTTGATTTTTCAACGGACTGATATTTGGCCGCGAGATAAACGTTATATCTATCTGCTCGTTCGCAAAACACCAGTTAGCTTGCGCAAATATTTATAGAGCCAGATGCAAAAGCAGAAACGTTCGAATTTATTTTTCGTTGTAATTGTGATGTTAAAACTGCGAGACAGAATGACGATCACTGTCATCGGCAAGTTGTGATTTCTGCTTCTATCATTTCTTTCTTTAACTTGTTTGTTTCTATTTTCTTTATCCTTTTTTTTAACTAGTTTCGCCATCGAATTAATTTTAATCACGTGTAAATCACGATAACCATAAAATTAAGTCGTAATGCCATTAAAAAATCACTCCACTGATGTAACAATTGTGAAATATTTTATTCCGGGTTTGTTATTATAATTTTAGTTATATAGCTTTCGTCGACACAACTATTTCTTTACAGAGATACAAATTTTAGTTAATTTTAAGGTAATAGAGAGGTAATAGAGCGCGAAACGTTTGAATAAGACAGTGGGGTTGGCTGCTAAGTGAGAGTTGATGATGTTAGATAGCCTTAGCCAAAGAGATACCGTAGAATACAAATTACGTTAAATTATAACTTAATTACGTATCAAATTTTAATCTACGTATTGCGTTCTATAAATGGAGAAATTAGTTTGGTATCTTAATCGATATTCTGACTTCAGACAGATTATAGTAAAGAAAATATATTAATACGAATTGTTGTTTACTTGCAAATTAAATGTCTATTGCGTTTTATAAATGAATTTTCACGGATACAATATGAATAAATGAATTTATATCATAATGAGATTACTTTTCAATATTTAATAGGTCAATTTGTCTTTCGATCTTCAAAATTTAATTAAAGAGCCTGATTGAAAATATTTGATAAAGAAGAAACTTCTATCAAATGTTCCAAGAATGTTAAATTCATTTCATGTATGTAAATTGCCTTATTTTGAATAATTACTATCGCAAACAATAAAAAGGACCAATTAAAGTGTATTGTTTCGTTTCATCGACTATTATTCAATTTATCTAAAATGCAAATTCAATATCAGTTTGCTGGTGCACGTAATGTAGTCACACGCATATTCGAAGGGCGCGTAACGCGAAATCGGACGTAATATAATTTCCATGCAGAAACAGTCAAAGTAAAGACTCGAATGAAACTCATAAAATATTTCTACGGGCATTTACGCGGTTATACAATTTTTTTCTACAACATTTCTGAGCTTCGTGACGTTTTATCGGGATAGCTTTTAATCATCGTGTCGCGTTTCTTCCGGGCACCCGTTAGATAAAAGTTAGATGTGCGACAAACGTGGTGTAAGCCAGGGTAGAATGGCGGAAAGTACCAACGCGATACGATAAGCTAGAAGCACTCGTACGTTAAAAAAAAAAAAAAAAAAAACGAAACCAAAAATGGAGAAATATCATAACTACATATATGTCACATGGAAATATAATATACCGAGTGGCCACGATCTGAGCCCTAAACTCATTTCTGGTATGTTACACAACTTAAAACTTCGCCATCGTGGTCTCCTGTATTCTAGATTTAAAGCCTCTTCAAGACGTCTATTCCTTCCACTTTATTTTTATCTTCAAAGAGAGGAATAAGTATAAACTGTGACAATATAGGTATTATAATTTCTATATTTACTTTAACTTTCTCAGTTGTTTGCAAGTTGCCAGATATTCTTTCATTCATTTTCTCTCGGTATTATTTTTATAATAAAAATATTGTAAATATATATTGTAACATCACCTATTTCATTTTTAGTTTTAGCCTATCATAATTTTGTTACATTCAGTTACTTAATTCGTAACATGCTAACACAAATATTGTTACATGCAATTAAATTGTTTGCTTGTTTGATAGATAACAAGACATTAATAACGAACGAGTGAAGAACGCAATTAATATGAGGTATAACCCCAAAAGCAACCTGTTGCCAGCGGTAATAAATAAGGCGGTTGATTGTATCGTTGGGAAATTTGTGCTTCTTGAGCTTTCTGATCCTTGTCTGGCGTTTCTTCTTGCTTTTAATGTTGTTCTCACTTCACAATTATTGGTTATTTATGGACTTACTAATTTCGAACACAAAGTTTTCCAGTTATCTTTATCCTTCTAAATGAGAACTTGGGCACATTGCGGTAATTGTTATCGAAAATTGATTCTCCGCTATCATAATAATTAATTTGTTGAATCATTTTCGTGATTTATGATAATTATGATACGTGAGTATTTTCTTCACTAGTAAGATTATAACTTATTTCTTCAACTGGCTCATTAGCTCAGTTGGTTAGAGCGTCGTGCTAATAACGCGAAGGTCGTGGGTTCGATCCCCTCATGAGCCAAAAAAAAGTAAGATTATTAAAACAGGGGAATATTGTTTATTCTCTGAAATCTTATCTTTTCTTTTACAAAAACTTTCTGCATCGAAGCAATCGATAAACTTGCTGCTATCGCCTCTAAATTCCTGAAAAAGCAAAAATCAGAAACGAGGACTAAGATTCCAGAATCACTGCTAAACACAGTATAACCAAACAAACCCTGGTCCTAAACATACTAAATCCTCTCTTTTTGTGTATGTAATCGGTAGAACATGAATATTTATGCAAATTCACATTTTTATTGATACTGTAGCGGCACATGAGTCAGAGGACATTTCGAATCATGTTGTTATTTTACCTCGGAGTATCAAGACCGTTAGATTATAAGCAATGTAAAAACAAATAAACTCCGAGCAAAACAATGTCGCCGCTACGTGCAACCGTCGAACAAAGAAAATTTTCCGGCTCTCCCCCAATCAGTATAAATAAACGGACGCGATCGTGAGCGCGGAAGTATAAGTCGAATATCTACGAAGTATCGAACGGTTTATATCGAGCATTAACGAGTATTTCCGAGTATCTACGCGATGAACAATAACGAGTTTTATATTGTATCAAGGACTCTGTATACGTATATTTATTTATTTTAAATATACCTGACAGACTGCGACAATCATATTTCGCTTTCGTTATTTCACAATACTATTCACGACCAATCCTCCACAATACTCTCAATATTCTTTGTTTGGCATAGATACTTGCTTCATGTACTAAATCATCGACTATAAAGTTTTGAATTATTCGCTAATTCACGGTGCACGCTTACGTCGAAATTCTGCTGCATCTGCAGCATCCACAGTGCAAGCAATAAGAAACAGCAAAATAGCGGACATTGATGAACGAGCGCACGACTTACAAGCATTATTCTTTCGCCATGCAGGAAAATTTTGATCCGATCCATCAGTGCGTGCATGTGGTTACCCATGTTCGCTATTATTTCAACGTTCTTTCCAATTTCTCTGTGACTCGTCCGGAAATAAAAGCGAGCCCTGTCACAGAAGTAGTGGTCAAGTAGAAAAACGATGACAGCGTGCACATGGTCACCGGCTGAAGAGAAGAACGAAAGCAAATGTCGGCGCATCGACGGCGATCAGAAATAGAAAACTATAGCCGGGCGAAACCGAACGAGAAAAATCGAGCCTGGAGGAACGAAGGTCGCGAAGTCGAGAGAATCGAATTACGCGATACGGACCATAAAATAAATAGACGAATATTCATTCCATTCCGACATCCACCTATTCGCCCAACCCTTGTCCTCTGCTTTCTTTGCGGTTATTCCTTTTACGTTTCGTTATTTTCTCTCCCTTCTTTTTTGTTGTCGCTCGTTCCCTGTTTCGTGTTAATCGATTACTTTATTAGCGGAGTCGGTGATTCTCGAAAGACAGAATTGGTAGTCAGAGCTCTTTTTTTGGAGAAAGAAGATTGAATGTCAAGCAAATTTATTAATTGTGACAGTGGGATACTTAATGACCAACGGCCATATTAAGTTCAAATAATATTCGAGTAGTAGAGAATTTGTTGTAGAACTGAAATTTTGAGATTTTAGCAGCATTGGAAAATTACGTTTTGTAATTAAAAATTTACTTCTCAATAGATTAATAGAAACCAAAAGAAACTTCAATCCACTTTTGCATTCGGTCACGTGATCGGTCACATTTAATTCCAATCAAATTATCCCCAATTTAAAATGTTCCCTTCCGTCGTCCTCATTCTAAATTGCTCGCCAATTCGCGGCGCACGTTTACGTCGTTTCAATTTTCCATGTTTCCGTTCGCTTACAATTCAGCCGGATATCCCACGTTTCCCTTTTTCCGTGGATCGGCACGACGAGTAATTCGAAGGCTGAATACTTTCGAAGGCGCTCGAGATTTGCCGCGATATCACCCCCGCCCCCTCCGCGCATTTTCCCGTCGCGTTTCTCTTTCCCCTCAACAATTCGATACCAAATGACCAACTACAAAATTCGCCTAGCTCTCTCTCGTCACGTCTCGCTAAGATACAATATACCTGCCCGGTGATAGCATCGAGCGTAAACTGTGGAAAGTGTCACGTAGCCTGACGGCAGATTTCTCGTTTGAATTTGTTTCGATAGGAAACTTTCAATGACAGATTAAAAGTGGTCGAATGAAAAAAACATATAATAAAAATAAATATACGATATAGTACCTAATAAAAATAAATAATAAATGATATAATATAGTATCATAATAAATAAGAATGTATGAAGCAATATATAATCTCAATATAATCAAAAAATTAAAAAATTAAAAAATTTCAATGTGAGATCAGAAAGTATAATTCTAGAATTAAAAGAAATATATGCTAAAAACAAAATAGAATTAAGTATAGAAAGTACTTTTAATTGGTTCTGAAGATATAGTATAGTACTACGAAGCATAATAGATGTAGGTATCTAAATCCTATAAAACCTTTGAATGGCAGCCTGCAGCAGTGTGACCTACATTTTTTGTGTAAATGCATGCACTTAGTGGTAGTAATAGCATAAAGAACGCAGACATGGTCTGTCACTGACCAGGGCACTGTTAAGGAGGTTGCGAGAGACCTCTAGAAAATTAACCGGCGAATTTCCATGTCTAGCTTTCGCATACCGATTTCTTTCGCCGGCTTCTTTCCAGCCGCGGTTTTCACGAGGAACATTCCGGATATCACGAATAGGCGGGACGAAACCGAAACGTGATTCAGTTCGTAACGGGACAAAAACTGTAATCGAATTCGTCGTCTAGTTGCACAACTCTCTTTTCCAGTAGCGTGACTCCACGAATTTTTTTCTCACCCTCGTCTCGCGATTTGAGTGAATACCATCTGTCTGAATAGTCTGCACGAATTGAAGAAGTTCAGCAATGGAACGAGAAGGCGGATATTAGCGCCCCGATATTTGTGTTTTTGCAGTTACATCAGGAACAGTTTAACAAAGAAAATAATTAGTTGCACGAAAGTATTTGTATACACTTATCATGAAAAACATTACTAACATGTCCATATTGTACGTTTCACGGTAAAATATTTTAAAATTTTGTTAACATCGTGATGGGATACGGCCATGTTGATTAGATTAGTAGAATTTGCAAATTGAGAAATTGGAAAATATTTACGCAACATTTTGCAAACATATACTAAACACAAAATTGGTGTACAGCATGAACAACCATTTTGAGGTTACAGAACAGTCGTTAGAATATTTACTAGGTGAAACAAATTCCTGCTTAGATCGCATTTCTTTAATTCAACTCGTAAAAATATAAATACATAAAATGTAAAATATAAAAATATAAATATCCGCAGTCTAGTTATCAAAACTTCTTCAACAGTGTCATAACGCCTTTATGAGGGCGTTAGCAACGTCTGCTGATCAGTATGCCGAGGAAGGAACGGAAGACTTAGCATCGCTCTCCCTTACCTCCCATGTGGCTTCACCCTGAGCCAAGGGTAGGGAGTATAAAATTTCCCAGGAGATACAGCTCGTGGGTAGATGGACCAATGATAGGGGAGGAACGGAGGAACGATGAAAAAGGACGAAACTCACGATACGTGCGTGATTCTCGAACGCGGATGACTCTCGCTGCTGGAACTTTCCGGCTGAAACAATTACCAACCATAGTAGAGAAAGAGAGACAGAGAGAGAGAGAGGATTTTATACGATAAGGGCTGTACGGAACAAGAATGAACGTGCCGACGTGTTCCAAGTCAATTTATAAATGTACGACGCTTTTGGTATATGATTTAAAGAAAGAACGACTTGTTTAGAGATCTTTTTCTGGAAATTGAAGTACAGTGATTACGAAAAGTATATATTTACTTTCCAATGGAGCATTTTTTTATTAGGTTCCACGTTTCATTTTCATGGTATTACATTTTCGTGATCATACGAAAGTATTACTAAATGATATGAGACCTAATATATTTGGACTTAGTTAATTGGTATATTAGTGCGATAATGAATACAGTGGTGTACAAATATTTTTTTTGCCACCATATATTAACTTTGTCGTTTATAAATAACGCTCATAAGAGTTGCGTAGTACGATGAATATTTTGTTGAAATATTATGAAATTTATTATACGAAAAATATAAACATGCAGCAATGTCTTTTTAGTTTCCAAGAAAAAAGACAGAAAATGACAAGTGCAAGTTTTAATATCAAAATCCCAGAACCAGAGCATATTAAGTTATACTTTTTAAACTTTAGAGAACAGATCAAAGTTGCAAAAACCTTGTAACGAAATACAGATTTAATATCATTTTTGCGCTATTATATTAAAAAGAACTTAGAACGAAAAAATTTTTATTATCAGAAAGAGTGAAAAATTTGATACGGAAAACATGTAAAATATCATATTTTTTTAATTTAAATCTCGAACCACGCTGTATCGAATGAGAAGCGAAAGACGTTCGCAATTAATACAGCATTATTCGATATCGAGTGAGATTCGGGTCGTGATCAGAAGCAATTGCGGCAGCTTAAAGCGGATGGCTTTTGTCTCGCGAGGAAAGGACTTAAAATGGGGAGCGCAAATTAATGACGGCCGCGAGTGGAGTATTCTGTAATTCTTTCGTGGCGTCTTCTGGCAGCGGAGTTGCCAGGAAGCCCGGCAAAAAGCGGAAAAAGTGTTAAGCGCGTGGAAGTAGCTATCGCTGATAGAAGTAATGGTTCTCGGAAAAAGAAGGAAACGGGACTAAGAATCCTCTCTAACGTCCAAAGGTCTATATGTTACCATATCTCTGGAACAGTAACATATTTCTCCGTTAATCTATTAGAGCTGCTCGACGTACCGCCATTTTTGTCGGCCGTTGTTCCTTGAAATTTTCATCGATCATCACCATTCCACGGAAATTCGCTTATATAACGATTCGCTTTCAACTCGGACGAAATATCTCGAGGAAAATTCGTTTAACCGTCGCCAATATGCACATTTACATTTCACGTTCATTCGTAATAGATAGCACTTATGTGTCTTGTGAATTTTCTTGGTCTTTTCTTTATTCTGTGAAATTAAATTCGATGCGAATCGTGTAGCATAAATATTCCCCCTACGTATACTCTAATTATGATAATAAACAAAATTCAATTTTTTCTTATTATAATAATAAATTTAATTTGTTATAATAAACTATTGACAATCAAGGGCCTGTATCAAATATGTATTCTCAATTAAAGGTCTTTTAGGTACCAAGTTATAAGCACAATATCTATGTATATAGTCAAGGATAAATAATAAGGATAAATTAAAAAAGCATAAATTTCATCGACAATGTTTGAAAAAACATTTTCAAACTTTTATAATTCCACTTTTTAAAAAGTTGCAAATATATGAACGAGTCAATATATTTGGCCGATTATAGCGCATAATCTTTCTGTTAAAAAGTAATTTATCTTCGAGATTGGTTTCGAATGATCATGAAAGTTAGTACTATCTTCTTCATTTATATTTTTATTAATATTTATTTATATTTCATGTTATGGTATGTGGAATTCTGTTGGTGTTTCTCTGTTATACCCTCCATAGTCAGTATTTTATTCATATACCGCAGGAAAAATGTATTATTGATTGCAACTTTTTATTTGAGATCTTATATTTCGTATTTAACAAGGATATGAACTTTTATAAGAAAAGTCGTTTCTTTTTATATAAAATATTTCGTCACGAGATACGATTTTCTATTATGGATAAAATTTCGGATTTTATGGTCATACAGAAGAATATTTTATGCATACATTATAGAGAAATTTCATACATCAGACTGCGTTAAACAATTAATTATAATAGTTGAAATGTGAGCAGAGTCCATTTGCATTCAACGCATGGGAAGCATATATAATCGCCTGTGCAACATTTGTCATCCACATCTTCGTATGCCATACGCATGTATAGCTTCCTAAGTAGAGAAATTATTACATGAAACGAATGGAAAATATTACTCTTATTTTTACAAGGAAGAAACTGCGTTCCAAAAAACCGAAACAGATAAATGTTTTTAAACTGTTTATTGTATGATTATATTAATGATATTGTTTACTTTTTTCTTTTTTATCTTCGAAAATATATTTCACGAATATTCGACTTTATATCCCAATATCGTGGAAACCATACTAAAACGAAAGAACCGGAAAATTGCGTGTTCCTTAATCGTGTCGAAAATGTAATTCAACCCTCTCTTATCGGCTGAAGTAAACGACATCTACGAAGAATTGCAGCCACCCTTAATCTAAATGTAAACGTTTTACGAGACATCGCGAGTGCCTCCTTATTTATCTCTGCTATAACACGCTATATAATATCAAGCTCCCCTGTCGAATCAAGTACTAAAAATACCTGTAAAACCTTCATTTTAAAACGTCAACTGACTCGCTTCACAATCCAACCTCGAAAATACAACTTTTGAGTAAACTATTTCTCTCGTTCAATTTTTATCCAATTATATTACATAGCATTTTACATCAAAAAACAATTATGTTGTACCGCACGCTATAGTAAACTTCCTAACTCCGGAAAAATGCAGTACAAAAGTACAAAATAAGTTTCTTCATATATTTGAATAATTGTGAATATTTTGTTATTTCAATGTAAAAAGACACTAAGATACTAAAGAGGCTACAGTAATATACCTATTGTCTAGTAAGCTGTAAAAGCTTATGCTAATCTTTACAATCCTAAATATTTCGAAAACTACAAAATCTTGAAAAACTCTAGCAACAAACTTAACGATTATCATTAAAATATATTAGAAAATGTTTATATAAATTGAAGTTTTTCTGAACCCAGCTAAAGGAATGAAATCAAAACAGATATTCGTTTCGTATACCAAATATTACACCACCACTTTATTTTCGATATTTTACATATTTCTTCACGTTATATAACGTTCCACATATCTGTACATTTTTAAATTTCCAACAAATGCATGATCATTCACAGTCATCGCAACATTTCCAATGTTCTCTACCATATACCCACCGACAACCCACCCCCTTCCCTGAAACCCTCTCAAAAACAAAATGTAAATAAAAAACGAATAGTAGGAAAAAATCCAAAATAAAATAGTCGAATATATTCGCATGGAGGATAAGGCCGACAAATAGGAAAAAGTTGAGCCAGCCGGCGAGGGAAAATATCGTGCCACGTGTTACCCTGAAAAATTAATCGTTTCAGGACTCTCCGGGGAGAAACTGCGGCTGCCACCCCCATCCCTTGTCGTAGCCAAGTCCTGGAGGACGAGTTAGCCCGTAAATTCTCGGCGAACGCGACGCATCGTCCGGCCAGCATGAAAATTAATGACAGGGGCGTGATAGGAGGTGGGTTCCTCGGGCAAGTAACCCTGCAAGACTGAGCGGAGGTGGCGCTGGCGTGGCAATAATGCAAACAGACATGCGATAATCTGCGATAGCTCGTTAGCAGAGGCGAGGAACACGTAAGTCATACGTGTGTTTCTGCCACGTGCCCCTTGACGAGGGTTGCTTACGTGTTTCCAAGCCACCACCAAGGATGATCGCCTTGTAGAGTGCCCGAAAAGCGATCCCATTTCGTCTTCCATTCCTAGCCAATGCGTTTTAAGGGTTTTTTTTAACGGGACAGAAAACGTGCAATTTATACGACACGCCTTGGATCAAGCAGCGTTGGCTAAGAAAGAGCAATTCTCTGCTCTTTTCGTGGCTTTCGGGAGGGTTAAAAGAGATTATGAGGCTGGATAAAGAGAAACGGGGATATTTAGTGAGCATTTGTGGGGATGAATAGTTGCGATGGATTAAAATTTGGGAGCAAATTGCAAATTGTCACACTTCTAGCCACGTTACAAAATTTGAACCCGTACAATCGAGACATATTTCTTGGAACAGTAATCAATGCTTTATGGTATATCTGCAACGAAATCCGCCACTACCTATACGTAAAATCGGCTTCCGAAGAAATAAAACGACCACGTAGTCGCTACCAGAACAGACAGGAGAATCATCCCGACACAACAGCTGCGGAACTTTATACATCTGATAGACCCAGGAGATTACAGAGAAAACACTTGGTTGACAAGATTAGAGATTTCTTCTCTGATTAAGCATTAAATCTCCACAAATTCCACGATGCTTAATTAACGCAATTACGCTAACGGAATTGATACTGACGTTTTTACAAGGGGATAAACGTCTACGTGTTAAATGAACCTACGCCAATAAGACAATCTACCGAGTATCCTTATTTGGATAAATTGTAAAGCTTCTACAAAGAAAAAAATACTACTTCTACTATTAATTATGTATTATATAATATATGATAGTTTTTTATTATATATAGTACTATATTCAAGAATATATCTTTGAATATATGATACCATTCTGAATATACTATTTATATATGTTATACAAAACATCTTTCCTGGCATACGATATCACACGATTATCATGACCACAATAATATTGTTTGGAACAAACTCGAGAGTGTGTATAGAAGTTACAAGATATTTACTGCAAACGATTTTAAATGGGTCTAACTAATCTATTCGTATGTCCAATCCAGAATTGTAGGGTTTCAGCAATTAGCCACGAGAACGATCGATTTAAATGAAACATTCTCGGAACAAGATTCAGGGATAACGCCGGAAGACATATCGGCCAGCTTGAAAGGACTTAGTGGAAGCGTTAAAGCAAACCGTACTTGGAGAATCGGGCCGAAATCAATATCTTCGTACACCTTGAACACGACTCACAAATCCTAGTAATGTTCGACTTACTAAAGCGATCATATCGGTTAATTAACATTAAACACGATAACTACTGGTTTTGAATTTTGCATTGTTTTCTTTTATCGACATATACTGCGTTAGAAAAGTGATAACCTTAACAACTATTATAACGTTTTTACAATCTTGTGATAAGAATCCCTAAATATTAAAAATGTATAAGAAACTCATACGTAAAGCCTGTTTTCAAATTAGGTCAGTCAGTTTTGAAATTAGGAAAGAAACAAATGCTAAGAATTGGATAATGTTGCAGTATATTTTCATTTTTTATACTTTTATCTTTTAAAGATGACAACTACAGCTACAAAAGTTAATTATCGGTCAGTTTTAAAATTAAGGAAAAGCAAAAGATAGCGAAGTACATTTCCTACATTTATGAATATCTATGCAAATTTATTTTCTTATTAATACAAGCAAAGAAATAGAACTTGGTTAGTGATTTGTTTCACTTATTTAATATTGTAAAAAGTACTCTGCTATAGATCCATTTTTCTACTTTCAACACTAAAAGTATATTTTTAATACTACACAGAGTTATATTTGCAATTTTTCTTAGAAATTTATGTAGATTTATAGTGGTTCGATTTTGCGAATTTATATGGTTTGTTATAAAATTTTATATTTTTTCTTGCACATATATCTTTTTAGACACTTTTTATTTTTAGATTTTAAGCTTTCACGATAGCTAGATGACATGTTTGTGGTCTTTCGGGTTTCGATCATATTTGTATCAATACGAAAGCGCTTGGTTTCGTCGTTTCATGAACATCCCTTCTGAACGAATTCCTCGTAAACTTTTTCATTTCTCTCAAACGGCTTTAGTGAATGCTTCAGTTAATAGTTCTATTCTCAAACAATTGCATATTAATTTAACTGGTTCAATTAATAACTATTCCTCATTGCCATAAAACAGCATAAATAACAATTAAAAAAAATAACGAAAAAATACAAATACGCCATAGAATTAAGAGAAGAAAAACAAGTCATAACGACGTGACATTGTACCACGATAAGTGATTAGAAATGCGACTGGTGACCACTGCCAATCATCCGGAAGCCGCCAGCCGCATAGCAATTTCCTGTGGCTCCTGCAGGGCCATGCTCGATCCCTCGGTGCGTCCTTTAACTGTCTCATACCTTCACGATGATCAATCCGAAGATTTAGAGACGCTTTCGTTTCCTCTAGCAGGGAATCTAGTCCCGTCTCCTTTACAGATAGCACCATACCCCGAAACAATCACCGACTCAGCTAATTGTACTGCTTGGATTTTTCCCCTTATCGTTTCCTTTTCATTTTCTTCCTCATTAGATCTTGCCACACTCTTCCTTTCTTCTTTTATTATTCTACGCGTGCATTCGAGAATAGAATAGTCGCCGAAACGATTCTCTCTTAATTCGAATGTATTCTTTAGCAAGTTGAATCTTTCTCTTTCGAACTTTTATTTTTATTGAAAGAATTTTACGTGATTGAGTTAATGAATAATTGTAAAACGTTGGAGGATTATTGATAAGTATTCTAGAGTCTTGTTCAGATTTGTAGAAAACGTGAAAAAGTAAACGATACGAGGCTCGAGTTAATCCAGTTTGTAATAAATTAACGATAAATTAAATATGCAATAACAATAACCCATGATGAGTAGTGATAAGATATATGGTATATATAATATAATGTATAATTATACGAAAGTATATCTACGCCGTTTTTCTTCTTCTGCGTATTCATTCGAGAGCAAGATAGTTGTCAGAAAGATTCTCTGTTGATTTCAATGTGCTCTTTCGTAAGTTGAAGATAGATGGTTTAAGTTAGGTTTAATGGAAAGTAGATGGAAATCTTTTCTGAAGTAGAAAATTGTTAAAAAGTTGCGGTTATTATCCTAGTTTCGTCTTGTCCTCGTATTTTTCGGTCTTTCGCACAGGCGTATCTCCACATATCCATAATAGTGCAATCTCTGTTAGGTTGATGCAAATAAATATACATTTCCCATGCAATATATATTTTGAGAATGTTCATTTCCATTTTTAGGGATATATGTATGCGCTTTTTCTGGCTGCTTGTTTACTGTTCCCGTATTGTTTACATCTATGTCGTGTTTGTTTACATCTTTAGCATGTGGATTACATTTTCATGATATATTCCCGGAATATCTGTTTCGAGGTATCTGTTTACATTTCCATCGTACCTGATTATTTACATTTACCTCATTTTCATTTACAATTAATTGCAAACGAATCGTTTTAAAATACCGACGCTTTCTTCATAAAGAACAAAACAATACAGTTTGATTGGCATATAAAAAGATATCTACTTCTTTAGAAATGTCAATGACTTAAAGTTGAAAAAAATGATCTTGAAAAAAGGAAATCACAATTTTCCTCGCTTCAAACCAACTAATTTGTCCTGGCGCAAATTTTTGCGCTATATCGACGTTACAAAAAATGATAACTTTTTTTCTTTTTTTTTTTTTCTTTTTTTTTTTACGTGGAGGAAATCCGCACGGACACCAGGTCGCACTCCAGCCGAGACAGCAAACGTTCTAATGCGTTCGCCGTCGCCTCGACCGAGGCGAGCGCCGGTGCCAGGCGCTCGAAGTGAGCGCGAAAGGTCCAGTGACCGTCGAGGGTCAGGCCCAGGTATTTCATGCTGGTTCCGACCCCGATCTCAGCCCCCTCCAACTTCAGGCGATAACCCGCTGGAGGCATCCCGTGATCGGCCCTGCGGCAGAACCACATTGCCTCGGACTTCTCAGGGGAGACCCTAAGCCCCAATCCCTTGATCGCGGCGACCACGCGGGCCACAGCCAGTTTCGCCAGATGGACGGTTCCGCCCCACGCCGCGCCCCAGACCAGCACCAACGTGTCGTCGGCATAGCACGCCAGCGCCGAGTCCGGAGGCATCGGCACTCGAAGCACCGCGTAGTACGCGATGTTCCATAGCAGCGGACCTAGCACGGAGCCCTGCGGGACCCCGCGATACACCGCCCTCTCAATCATCCCCCCGCCACGGACGGTGTAGGCGATGCTTCGGTCCCAGAGAAATGCCCAGACCACACCCTGTAGATACACGGGTACCCGATGAAACTCAAGGACCCGGCATATCCTGTCCCAGGGGATGTTGTTGAAGGCGTTGACCACGTCCAGCGACACGGCCAACGCCACGTAACCGCGCCGTTCGGCCCCCTCGACCAGGGAGTGGACACGGGCTACAGCGTCCGCGCCTCCACCTCGTCCCACCCCGTGAAGCTCCCGTGTCTTCCTCGCCAGACGCAAGAGCGCAACCGGGGGCCTGTCGACCTACCCCCGGACGGCCACGGTTGCTCGATGACAACGCAGCGGGGCCCGCTTTACAACCCGCGGCTGCGCCGGTACTGGGGTATCCCTCCCCTGCACCGTAAACGATTTTTTGTTTTGTCTTGGTGTTCATAATTTTGTCAATATTGCCGAGATCGTCAACTAGAGTATCCATCCCGGTGCCACTCATTCTTTCGCACCCTACTCCGGTCAAGGTCGGTGCAGGGTGACGGGGAGTCCCACAAGAAGGTGAGGTGAGTGGTCTTGGCAGGTACGGGCCCACCAACTTCTCCGAAGTTCTCCGCACAATCGGCCATTGCCCAAGGCGCTGATCCGCCACCGAACATCAGATTCATCGGGGTTTCCCAGGGCGTGGTCCTACGCCCTGAGAGCCCGCACCTGCCTCGTGCTCCCCACAAAAACTGATAACTACGAACGGAGACAGCAGTAACTAGGAAATTTAGTAACCCAGGATAAACGAAACACTCTGTACTCAGTGCTTAGAATAAGTTTTCAATTTATTTGCTAAATACTCTGCCCCACGAACAATTTAGGAACCTTCGCGTGCACCCTATCCACCATCCAACTTTCTCATCCGTTCTCCACAGCTCCACCCATCAAAATCCATTGAAAACGATCATTCAAAAAGTCCAGCGACCTCGTGAACACAGTAAATTCAGCTATACATAAGTCTCTTTGACCATCTTCCATCGCTTGCCTCGACACATGAGAAAATTCGCGCAGGCTCGTTCAATCACTCATAAAATACGCGTTTTGGAAAGGTCTTCCGACTCATCCTGCTTTAAATATTCAAACAACTCTTCTCCTTCTTCTTCTTCTTATTCTGCTTTCTCCTTCGCACTCCAATCAAGCGGCCGTGTCGTCGTCGTCGTCGTCGCTTTTACGCCCGCATCGTGACCCTTCTCACAAAAACCCTCGAACCAGCTGTCGAATGATACGCCAGCGAATCCTTTATAGCTCGCCCTTTTCCGATGTTTACGATCCTGTCCCTATATTCGCTAGTCAAAGAAGCGTATTCGCCCCTTCTCTTCGTTCTTTAACTCCTTTTCATCGAGTTAAGGCGAATTTTCGCTTTGGGTGATTCTGAATGTGCACAGCGAAATGTGTAAGGATTGCTTTCTATAATTATCGATATTGAATTTAAAAATTGCTGTTGTATAAAACAGTAGGAGATGTGACTTCTTCACGCATTCTTGACGTTCCTTCATCTGTGACGTCCATATGTAAAAATCATTGCCTCTTTTTATTTCTGCATTTCAACTGTAGATATGAATAAGTTGTAGTTTAATAAAAATAGTTTTATCTCTCGCTGTAAATACTCTAGCTTTCGTCACTCTGTGCATGAAACGTCTACAATGGACAGTCAGCGGATTGTTCGTTTTTTATCTAGAAGGTTCATTCGTTTCTTGGACAAACATTCGACACGATTCACCCCTCGTGTTGCGATAAACACGCCGTAAAATGATATTTCCTTTTCGTTTCGATGGGGAACCTCCAAAGAGGACCAGATTAAGTCACGCCATGTCCTGAGTTTTGATTTCGCCGAGATACGTTTACATCGAAGTCTCTTTGATCCAGTCGAATATTACCTTTCAGGTAGCTGGAAATATGATTCCTCTTTATTGCTTTTCCTTCCCGTTTCTTCTTCTCTATGGGATTCTAAGCTTGTTATAGGGTTACGTGTCAGGGTGCTGTTTAATTCGGTGTGATATTGGGGTTTTTAGAGAGGGGTCGCGAGATTTATTGGTTTGGATTTAGGGATGACGAAATATCTTGGGAGAGAATATTTTTCTGCCATTTCTGAAAATTACCGCTTTTTGAGACATAAGAAACAAGACAATTGAAACTCATGGTATTTAAGTTCACTAAATTGTTAAGTTCTTCCCTCTTCTTACTCGTTCTTTAAAGATACGAGTGTTCGAATAAGGATACTATTTAACTCTCCATAGACAAACTGGGTCGATGATTATTTAAATTTCAGTTGTGAAACTTTTCCCTTCGAACTTTTACTTTTAAACAGAGATTTTTTAATGTAATATTGATTGAATGAAAGGTTGATGTGGAAATGTATACATATTCAGTGTGTTATTAATAGAATCGTTTATAAGGTGTGTTAACATATTTGTTTCAATCGTTTAAACTTTATTTTTACTTATTTTTATAAATATACGGCTCTCTAGTATTGATATAGTTGATTGCAAGAACTAATTATAGACTTAAACTGATTAAACAATAACTAACTGATAAACGATAACGTAACTGATTAAATAATATTTAAAAAATATTCAGGAAAATAAATCAAACGCGTTAAATGCAGTAGCTAATTAAATAAAGTACTTAAAAAATAGACTCAAACGTGTTAAAAATATCGCCAGAAAGGATTTACCACTCTTTTTATTTTTATCATCTACAATGATCATTATTATATAAATATATAATTATTGTGTAATAAATAGCTTTTGCACATTGTTTGTACAATCATAAACATAACTTTCGTTTATGGTAACTCAGCTTCAAGATAGTTCATAAAATAACAGAGAAATTCCCAGCAAACGAATCTGTAATCAGACTTTTCTACCGCATCTTACTTTCTCGATTAACTTTAAGAAAAACATCTTTTAGCCAAAGAAAATAAAACCCAATTCACCAAGCGATCGCAAATATTTACTCGGTTGCCTTACGTCCTCGTTGTCCTAATAAATATATTTTTAACGAAGTGCAAAGATTTTAAAAAATATCTTGATACAGCATATTGTTTATATTGCTTTGTTTGGTGTTGTTAACTTCAAAATTTTAAGCAGAAAATCGAATATTCGAATATAAAGACCTCAGGGGAAAAGCGTTTAATGCGAGAAAGTTTTTGATTTGAGAAAATTGTAGATAAAGTTAAACTGTAATAGAGAAATCCCTATGCCATTTATTTTATTTTATCTTATAAAGGCACTCCTTCAATTTTCCACCATCTGTTACGTTGTCTCAAATGCAATTCCTTTATTCTTCATCTCCATCTTCTTTTGCTTAATAGAAGCACCCCTTACATTCTTTTACTATTTATTATATTCCCTCAAATGCAATTTTTATTATTTTTCATTTTTCTTAGTCTTTTTACTTTGCATTTCGTTATTCTGCCTTGTACCAAACTTGTTACTAAACACACTGCACAAAACTGGCTTTCATTTAAAAAGATGAAGATCAGGAAACTTACAATGACTGTAGATACTGGAATTGCGAAGATGTTCGGTTCTGTCACTGGTTGTAGGAAGGTTCTAAAATCAACGAAGAGAATGGTGAATAATGGTGGAAACTGAGGTGTTCGGTCAGGACATTCCACGTAGAAAGTGAGGCATGGAATTTGTAATAAACTAACGAATGTAGAAATTAGGGAGTTTGGTATATTGAGGTATGCATGGAATGGCGCTCGTTTTTATCGCTCCGTGGAGAACACACATGGATGAACGGTTTTTGTTAATTGATCGTGTGCAGCTTGTAAATGAAAAATTCCATTGCCCTAGGTAGAATGCTTGGTAACAAGGAATGATCGTTCGATATTCGTGACAATGTAAAATTTAAAATTATATGAATTCAAATCGTTTGAATAAGAATAATAACTCGATTGATACAAAGATCTACAACAATTGTTTGCTTTACTATTAATGTTTTAGATGAAAACGATGAAAACGTGAATTGAACAAAACGTGAGTGTGAACATCGTCAGACATGATCGGACGCACCGTCGCGTTACATCACGATGCAGGCCGTCCTGTTTCCCAATATCGATGCAAATTTTTTTGCATGCGCCACAACTCGTCGCTGGACGCACGAAGGAAACGTTTCTCGAAGGGAAATTAATAGCACGTCCCGTTTAACGGCAGCCAACGCGTCGTTTCGACGACATGGAAATATATTACCGTCGGCGCAAACGTCATCGCTGAATATTCCGAATTTCTAGTCCGCGGGGCTTGATTTCGCGACACAATTTCGATGCAAATTCTCTGGCATTTAACCTTCTTCTCTAAGTGTCTTGTGCACGGATGGTTTCTTCTTTTTTCGTAATATATTCTATAATAAAAAATATTAATTTACAATAGGTTCTTTACTGTAATAATTTTTCTTGTATTTTTATCAGAATAGATTTTTTTATATCTCAATGTATTGTTTGATATTTAATATAACATAATTGATATTTTGAGGATAGAAGATTTTTAACAGATTTATCTTAAATTTATATATTTTGTTCATATCGATCTTTTGTAAGATATTGACGATTCTATTTTTTCTTGATTTTCTGATTTTTATATCACTTGCTACAAAAGGAGTAGTTTAATACGTTCATACTCTGTGATGCAACGTGTACGCCATGGATATCATCGATTTTATATGTAGCGACACATATGTATGCGTCATCGATGTTTATCCAAGAAATGTGGAGTTCGAAAAAATTTTGCGCCAAATACGTGTCTTCATAGTGCACGTACGAAGCAACACCAATTATTAACTAATCAGTTATTAACTACATTTCATTTTTTATGTTTTTCTATAATGCCATTATTTTGCCATCAGTGAAACAATACTATACATATATAAATAATATTATATAATATAATATATAATAATATGTAAATAAATATATACGATAGGTAAAACAATTCAGATTTTGAAAAAGAGATTTTTATCTCCTTATTCTTTTGCTGCTTAGAAAGGCGGGATTATTCGATGTCGAGTCGTTGATGCCATCGTTTCAGTTCAAAGGAAGGCGAGATTTGCTTTTCCTCCTTTCTCCTCTGATTTTTCGTTTTGGGTATACTTGGCTGAGTGCTCGGTTTCTTGGCGGTTAAGGAAGCTCCACGGGTTGGTAGTCTCGGCTTTAATTCTCTTTTTGCAGCTAACATTGCATTGGAGATAAAAGTGGTTCGCAGGTAGCACTGTGCAATTGTACTGTATGGGTTATATCCGTGGAAAACGATGTTTTCGTAAATGATGATAGTGTGAGCGAGTTGTAAATTCTTATTTTTATCCATATAGTAACACTACTAGATACTAGTGGCAGATATTATGGAACGACTTAACGCTATGCAACAATAGTAATAACGTGCAGCAATTAAATGCTATGTGACGACAATATAAACAAATCAGCATAAATTCTAAGTAATCTTCACGTCTGATTAAAAAAAAAAGAAATAAAAGAGGAAAAGAATGAATATCATGTTACATTTGGTCCTGTTCGAATTTCATTCTTTATAAAAATTAAGTAATTTCTACAGGAAAAGTATCTTAAACTATCTTTTCTGCTTCATCAAAGAGCAAATAAGTAGCAAACAAATGTAGTAAACATATCATATGAATTTTTGTTCCAACAATTGTTATAACAAAACAGTTTATGGATTATTTAAAATGACCAAATAATGTGAATCGTTCTGCTTTTTTATATGACATCTAAAAATAATGGCAGTCATCTAAATACAAATACATACACGTATAAATTTTATTTGTCCCATTTGCCTAAAAATACACACGTTGGAAACTTTCGCCCGGTGTAGCAATAAGCGAAGAAATCAAGACCATGGGGCATTCTTACTCCCGTTCCATTTGCCGTATTTCACGCACGACTTTTTCACCCCCCCCCCCCCCCCCCGAAAACGTTCCGAAATACCCGTGGCCTAGGGCAAACGCTCGCAGCGAAAGGTTAAATGGCGGAAAACGGCCGGCCGTGAAGGAGCTGCACCGTGCTGACTTCATTCTACTCCTGAGCTCGGTAAATTCTGGAACGTCGACCGAAGAAGCCAAACGGTGTAACGTTGAAAAGAGAGATGGCTTCGAATTAGAAAAGAAAATGGAGGATGATGATCGTCGAGTGTCGACTCTGTTCTAGGCGGACCTGAAGTTTCACTTTAGCATGCTTTTCGAGAGGAATATCGTCTTTAAGGAAGGTTTCAGATGAGTAAATGCGGGTCTCCTTCTTCTGTTCTTTCGTAGATAGCGGTTCGTAGATGGGTTTTGCCGATGTTTGTGTTTGAAGGTTGAAATGAGTTTGTGGAGGCTTGAAGGTAGTGAGGTTTTGGAAGAATTCGTTTGTGAGCGTGATGGTTAGATCGTGGATGTTCATACATTTATTCAATCATTGGAAGAGCGTTAAAAATTATTTAGAGAATATTACAATAATTAGTCATTTTTAAACACGTATCTATCACCTGCCGGTTATAAGTGTCCGGTATTGTCTCGAACAAAATGAAATATTGTAAATTTCGCTTGAAAAATTTCAGAGTTACCAGAGTTCGTGTCTTTTAAGAAATTTAAAGTTACTTGAATAATTATAGGGACATGATTGAATAATGAATTAAATAATAACTATATTAATCTGACACCGCGTTAGATTCTATACGAATTTTGCTTATAACAATTTCTCTTTCGTTAAACATTAGACAGTAATTTAAATAATTTCCACGTGAAAACCTTAAAGTATCTCTCGTTAAAAAGGCAAGATACGCAAAAAATTACCATGATATATAAAACTTATTTCTCACGATATTCTAAACAATTTCTTAGGAATAATTTTTACAAATAATTAAAAACGATCAAGTAATATGATTCACGCTGTATACACATAAATGACAAATGTAATAATATATATAAATAAACAATAAGAAACATTTGTGTTTGGAAAAGATATTTATAAGTTTCTCAACGAAATTCGCTCGTCTTGAATACTAATCTATGAAAAATGAAAGAAACGCAGGTCTCAGCTGAAATTCCCAGAAGAGCTGCCTCCGAGCGTAAATATAGTCCGCAAGATTGAAAAGTGGAAATTGTCCGCTTCTAATCCGCTTCACGCGCTCATTTTCACGCGCAAGCAGTGAAATAATCTCGTCGAGGAGGGAACAATAGAAAAACCGAGCCGAGGATTTGCTAAAAATTTCACTGAATTGACTTCGACTCGGGAAACGACGAAACAGTGCCTCGAGGCTTCTTCGATTGAAATATTCACACGTTCCCAAACATTTCAACAGACATTTTTACGAGGTCAGCTAGTACTTTTTACTATGTTTAGTTGCGTGTAAAATGAAGGAGCAAATTGAAGGAGCAATTTTCCTTGTTTCCTTTAAGATCTCGCTTTATGTTACGGCCAAGCAAGAAATTACGATTAAAAACAAAAAGTTACATTTATGTCAGGTTTACGAAACGATTAAATTGGTTTAAATAAAAGATTCGCGCGGATTATTCAAAAGTCCGAAAACTCCGAATAAGAAGGGATAAACGCACAAAATCTCCAAGAACTTAAATTCAGAATCTTTCAGGAATTCGCAACATTCTCGAAAAGCGTAAAATTTAATATTTTAAAATGAAAAGAGAAATTTTCGGAGATTCGAAATGATAGAAATTCTATGAAGATTCGAACAATAAATTGTAAGAAATTCAGAAATTTGATATCTGTTACAGAAATCTCACGAAGGTACAAGTTCGAACTTGAGAATTTAAATGCTCCATCTGCCCGATTCAAACTTATTCAAAAACTCATTTATTCAAATCGAATTTGAAATCTAGCGTGGGAAACTTTGAACATTTTCACTACAAATAATACATATAAATTTACTTGTAACTTTAAAGAAAACTATTTCTTTCAAAGCAATATAAAATTCCACAGATCATCTCAAACACCAACGATTCACAAGAAATCGTTAAATCAGCGTGTTGAATATTTTGGGATTATAATACACATAATCTACACGCGAATGTTTGAGGCAGAAATGGAGGACGGAAAGCTTTTGGAAGTTTCGGCGCGTGGAGTTCGTGTAAATTACGAGCGGTAACAATGCACAGTTGCCGGAACATAATAGAAACTTCGGCGTGTTTTTTTGTGGAAAAGTGGCGGACGTGTTGCTCAACAGCCGTGTTAGTAGTCGAAGCAAGAAAGAGACGGGGGAATTGGACTCGAGGAAAGGTAAACAAGTAGTGAATGTCGATAATAAAATTCGAGGTGCATTTACATCCCGCAAGTATTTATTGAAAATTGCTTCATAATTGAACGGGACGTCCGCGAATAAAAGTCGTAAACCTCGATACTTTCATTTCTCAATTTCACCGATATTTTTTACTTGATGAATATTTTCTTAAAAGTGTGAAATGATATCGTGTTTTAAAACATTTAGGTCAAGGATTTTAAATACTTCAAAAAGTAATTATCGTAAAATATTTTAGGACATGATAAAGATTTGAAACATTCTTAAAAATATACAAGATACTGCTGAATATTTTTAGACAAGGATATTCATAAAAATATGCAAATACATTAATATTTTTGATTATTTTAGGAGAAACTTTTCGAATACCGATAAGAGAAAATCATAAAATTGACTGTTGAGATATTTTTCATATTTAGAAGTGAGCAAGCCAATCTGGGGAGTAGGTATATACTGGTTTCGAATCGTAACTGCGAATAACAACACAAGCGGCAAACAGGATAATCGGAAAATCTAATCTGAACTCGCCATTATGGAGAACATGTTCGAGTTTGATCATTGGGATTGATCAGATTACCGAGGCTGTTGAAATATTTCCAAATCCGGTGTAAATCAACCTATAGCCATAGCAATCGATCAGAATGTCGCTCCATACGGACAATATAGCTTTCTTTCCGCATTTTCGTTTCAACTAAAATTCAGTTGGATTATTTAATCGATCTCCGCACATTTTAATCGAAAATACTTATTTAAACCTAAGATTATGGAAAATATAAAGAACACGACTGCTGAACATTTTTTTATTTTCATTTGATAAAATACAAGATTGTGTTAAATGAATTAATCTAATTGGATATGTTCATTTAAATTATTGATATTTTTTTAATCATATTTTAATAGAGAAAGAATAATAAAATAAATTGGGATAACATAAAATTGTATCGATTCTATTAATCAATTTATATCTGTTTCAATTATAAATATTTGTTTATATTTTATATAACAAAGAAAACCAACTATATACAAACAAACAAAAAAGACAAAATTTCCCCGATATCAAATACGAGGAGGTTTGTAACGAATGTCTAATCCACTTCTTTTTAAAAAAGTAACAAGTATAACAAGCAGTCGCTTGTTACATAGTATTACGGAAAATGTTCAAAAATTTGCGCAACGAATATTTGGAAACATTTCTACGAGAAACTCTAAACCAGGAAATATACAACACAATACAGTCATTCTATAATTTGCAGTGTTATATGTATAGCGAAATACAAATAACCTACCCCCAATTTGCACACTGAACCAGAGCATTAGAATTGTCGTTTCAACCCTTAATTTCCATACGTAACTTCGCGACTTCCGCTCTGCTCTTCAGTTCGCAAATTCCTGATTTTTTTCATCCTCGTAGAGTACGATGTTTCCCACCCCTGTTTACAACTTACAGAGAAAATGGCTGCCTCAGAGGAGATTAAAGAGGATCGCTTAAAACATCCTTATGAACGTCAAAATTCCCCTTCATACTGTCCACTTTAATAATACAATATATCAAAGCAACGTAAAATAGAAGCAACGTAAAATAAAAATAAAATAAAATTCTATTAAAATATTCTACGTTGAAACATATTTTCATAAATAAAAGAAAATAATGTTAAAATAAAACAGCGTTTTAGGGTATAAATGGCTAAATTTATTTATTTAGATCGTGGAACTCGTAATACTCTTTTTAAAAATACAACAATCCAAAAAACTGTGCAATAAAAATTAAACAGAATTGAATATTTTACTTTAAATAATACAAGAAGTAGCGTTTGTTAAATATAGAACTTTTAAGAGCATAACAATTGAAAGCCACGTGAACGAAAGAAAACATGGAATAAAGATGAAACAACAGATTGCTGGATAGAAACGTTTAAACTTAAAAGTTAATTAAGTAGCTATAATTATTCTGAATATTGAGCTTGACAACATATTTCAGGGCTATCGAAATTATCCTATTCTAAATAAATATCGTGTTTATTGTAATAACACGTTATTGATATCTTCTCATACGTTCCACGATAAAATCGAATGGCGCGCACTATACAACTGTTACCATAAAATTCTCGTAACAATAGCAATTTGTTATAGCGATTACCGTAACATTAACAGAAAAGAATGATGGAAAGACACGAATCCCAAATTTGTATATTTCAATCCTGCTCTCATTTTAATAATCAAAGAAAGTTTGCAATGCTTTAGGAAGATGTTTAAGATAAAGTAGAAACGAGAATGTCTGCCCAAATTGAATATGTCTTTAACGTTAGAAGAATATAATTGGGTCGATAATGATGGAAAGAACGTAGCAGGGTTAATGCTTATCCACACCTTGGTTCTCACTCTCCAGATCTTCATCCCTTTTTTCGACGATCTGACCCGTAAAAAAACATATCGACTGATTTGATCTTCGTCGGATTAATTTGTACCCTCACGGCAACGTGTTATACTTAATTTGCCGTAAATCAACTCTCACCCCTCCTCAAACAAAGTAACCAGTCACGATCGTAATGAACGTTCGAACGAACGCTGATTTGCGTTTCGTGAAATTGTCTGTAAACGATTTGCCTCTTTCGGTTGTTTTCCACGCGTTTCTTCGGTTCGTTGAATTTTATCGCGGTTTTTCCCAGCTTGAAAAAGAATGCCAGATCTAGTACAAACGAAGGGAAACCAATACTTTCTCGTTTCCTGTCAAACTTGGAATTGTTTTACGGACATAACGTACATAGAACTAGAACGTATCTATGTCAAAGAGATTAGAGAGAAACGTTTTATCTTATTTTGGGATTCGTATAAAAAGAATTCCAGAGTTCGTGTGGGAGTCTACTTTATGTTACTTAAATTAAATTTAGGAGAAGATTGTAGATAAATGTTAGTCAATGTTAGACTTTGGATTTGGTCTCTTTGTACTTTAAATACTCTTTAAGAATTTTGTTGTTATTTTTATGTTCAGAGGTAGGATCACATTAGTTATTATTACGTTTCACGGATAAATCTATCGCACAGCACTGAGCCGAAAAGAACACTTTTGCACGCGCTTACATACTACAGGGAAAAAGAAACGAAGGAAACAAAAGAAGTATCTGGAACTATCGATCGATTCTATTGATTGCTTCTAGAGCAATCTTCTAGTTACTTCCTTTTGTATCTAGCGCTTCCGTATGTGGAGGGCGAGCACGAACTCACGTTGCTATCTTCAACAAATTTTTAAATGACATCGAGTGGTACTAAAAATTCTTGATATTCATTGAATTCGTTAACTCTTTAGCTTCACCATCTTTGAATAATTTTAACTCCCTTGTTCGCTCAATTCAAGCAATCCCACAAACTAATACCACACATACCACAATCATTAATATTTACTTTCGGTAAATTCAAAAAACAAAGAAAGATATATATATATATACATACATTGTATTTAATACAAAATACAAATACAAAATTACACACTTATATATTTTATATTCAATATATATATATATATTTTATTACTTTATATATATATTTTATATTCAATGTTACAAATGTGCAAGAAATCTTGAGAAGAAAGTAATTACGTTTTGAATCGCTCATTCTGAATTTTTTATTATTACGTCATCAACGGGTTGAAATCCTTTACGATAATCGAGAAAGAACAATCTCCAATCTTCAAAACATAAGACAAACATTCTCGATATTATCGAGTGACAATTTCATCTCCATTTCCATTTCTTAGCTTCGCCATCTTTTCCTGACTCTCAATCTTTCCTCCACCTTACCATCGCTTCGAAAATTCAACAAGTGATAATCTTAACAGTCGACGAGCGTCACTCTTTCGTACAGAAATGGGAAGTGGAAAGTGGTTCATCGTCTTTTGCACGAATAATTCTCCCGAAGCGCGTTCCTCTGCGTCGACTGTTCAACTTCTCTGATTTTCTTCGCAATTTTCGTACCACGGAATTTTCGTGCTGACACGTTCCTCGCGCCTCCTGTTTGTCGAGCTTATGGTTCGACGTTTCACGGTTATTCCAAAAATTCGTCGACTACAAACGCGCTAATAACAATTTCTTGCAATCGCAGCGAAGAGAAACCTTCCTGCTTGTTCTTTCCACCTTTTCCGGTTTGTAACTCCTTTTGAGCATGCGGAGGAACGTGTGCTGAAAATTTAATTGCCGTACGCCCTACTACTTGGCAAACGCCTACGTGTGTGTGTCATCAAAATTTTCCTAAACGTTGACTTTTTCACGTGTTCGCTCAACACGGCAAAAATTCTGCTGGTTTACGACTGGAAACGTAAACGGTTAGACTTTGAGGGTTTCTGACTGTTTTTTACGAGTGTAATATAACGCGCAAGTGTGTGTATGTTTTCTGCTAGTGCTGTAACTGCTAATGATATTTTGGAAATGAAGATTGATCTCTGAAAATTTGTCTCATTAATGCGTTCAGTATAACGATAATAATTGGTTATCAATGATTTGCTAAATTGTTTAGGGCGGTTAAAATAAGATAAATTTCATGGATTAACAAATTTCCAAGAATTTGAATTTAAGTGGGACTTAGATAACATTGTCAGAAAATAATACACGAACAAAATATAATATTTTGCAAAAATTAATCTTATGGTGTAGCATGTTTCAATCATTGCGACTCCAAAATATATAACACTTTTCTTTACAAAATGATTATGAATAAATTCTTTTAATATCCAAAGCGTTAATATAATAGTAAAAAATGAAGATTAGTTTTTAGAAATCTTTGAAGCTAGTTTAGCAAGCAATTTTGATTTTAGATTATACAATAGATAATTAATAGATTTTGCAAAGATAGATACAAGCACAGCAATTTGCAATAAATTAATATATAAATTAATCAGTTACTTGAACAGTGATTGGGCCAACAAACATTATCAAAATTCTCCATACTAACGACTGCTACACCCAATTAATACAACACGAATATCATTGTGCTAATACTGGAAATTGCATGAAATTGACAGAATGAATGTGCAGAAATTTAGCTTTGACGCGACAACAATACTAACAAATACTGCTACAAGTACATTATACAGTATTATGTTATTATCAACAATTGCTACTTACTACTAGCATGGCTAAAAACTAAGGTGCGACAATATAATTAAACAACAATGGCACTGGAAAATTTTCGACAAAAAGAAATCGATCGAACAAACTTCACGTTGAATGAGAGTGGAGAAGTTGGAAATTCAATTAAAAATATCGTCGACGCATGTCGTTGCATTATCGATCCCCTAACTGCATCGGTTTACCGGGGCCCCGTGAAAACTGGCGCGTTAATGTCGCTGTAATTCAATTAATTAACCGCAGCTATTACACACGTTGCCACGTGTCAAGCGTTCACCTCGCGTTTCACTCAGTCAACGATTAACTCCGTCCTTCGTCGCCTGTGTTGCTCTCTGACTTCTTGTTCCTTTAAATCCCCCAACGAACAAATAACGAGGTGAGACGAGAACGGGGGAAAAAATTATAAATTAAAAGGTAAAAATTCAGTAGTCGTAATGGGGCTGTAAGTTGGCGGGAAAAAAGGGAAAGAAGGAGGGAAATATTTTTTAAAAGAAACAAAACGAAGAAAAAATAAAAAATTAAAAAATGGCAGTCCAATAATTTCAAGAGAGCAGGTTAATGGAAAAAGGGAGGAAATAGAATTAATTTTTACAGGAACTAAAACCACAAAGATGTTTAAAATTATTATACTAAGTAAAGAAGTAAACTGACAAAAGAAAAAAAGGAAGGAGAAAACAAAAAAGTTTGGAGGGGGAATCAAAATGTGAGAGCAATTAAAGAGAGGAGAAGAATCTGCTCAAAGGAGAGCAGAATGGAAAAGAAATGAGAAATTAATAATGAAAGGAGCACGAGAAAAAATCTCAAATGAGACCAAAAGGAACGAAACAATTGAAGTGTAAGAAATCGAATAATCTTATCGTGGAATAAGTTGGCAAAGAAAAGTGGAGAAGTGCAGAAAAGAAGAAAAAGGTTTTTTATGAGAATACAAGAGCGAATGAAATATTAAAAATTAAAATCCAATGATCGCAGTGAGACAAGTTGACGAAAAAAAGGACGGGAGAAAATTTGTAAGAAAACCAGTACGAGAGGAACTAGAAATTAAAAAATAGAAATCAAATAATTGCAAAAATGTAAATGGATATAGGAACGAAAGGAGAAAGGGGAAATAAGTTTGAAGGAAACCAAGTGTTCAAAAAAAGACTGATTATAAGAGGAAAGAAAGTACTTTAGAAAATATGGAAGTAGAATATTTCAAAGTATGTAATTGGCAAAGTAATTACCAGGCTAGTTTTGTTGGTACAGGAGGCACTAACGAGACAACGTTAACGCGACTCGCTAGGCGGCGTGGCTAGAAACCGCACATCTACGCCCATATTCTTTTTTCCTTTTTTCCACCCTCTTTGCCACTCACTACTTCCTTTCCATGGATGTAAGTGATCTCTGGCTACACGTACAGTTCAGGTCGTAACCTTTGAGACCTGGTACCACCGACTCTCTGAGTAATGAGACCCTCACACGTAAAAGCGAATTTTTGGGACTTTTCGTGGCTTTTATACGTAGTCTTTCCGTAAATCCGAAAGTATCGAGATCATCTTTGTAGATATTTTTGTATGTTAATAAAAGACACAGTGATCTTTTGCAAATTAATTAATTATCTTGAGAAGCGATATGCTAATGAAAAAATTTTTTCAAATTCTTGAGGTAATGTTGGCAACCTTGAATTTTTGGCTTTAGAGTAATGTTAATCAATTCTTCTTTTTTTCTTTTTTGGATCATGACTACTATCTATAATAATATAGTATATTTTAAAAAATATGTACGAAGAATTCTAAGGATTTCTAATTGATTTCATCTTTTCTCATCTATCTTATTCGAACAAAATAAAATTTATTTAGCTGTGCACAAAAGTAGAATAGAACTGCAACCGGTTCTCGATGTAATCAGTTAAATGTAAAGACAGTGTTCGTATGGTCGCGTAATCTCGTTTCTCTATGAATTAAGTTAAAAAGGAATGAGACTGTCGTTTGCAAACGACTTTAAAAAAGTAGGAAAAGAAGTTAATTTTATAGCACAACGACGACTGAATTGACGACGAAAATTAAACGACCGAAGCAGACTCGGTCTTAAACCAACAAAACTATAATAGATGTTACTGGCTTCCATTTGAGTTTCTTAAAACGACATGATTAATGCAACAAAAATACAAAAAAAAGCCTATGACAGAAATGTAATTATAAATGAAAATATTACAATCATAAACACCGTTATTTATTTCAAACTTATCATTTACATCATATTGAATTTTATTTATTATCATTTCATTAAAATCTCTTCATCAAATATAACAAATATATATATTGTATTATCGAAGATTACCAGATAAAATAAGAAAAGAATATAGAAAGTGGAATAAAAAAACAGAGAAGAAAAAAATAAAGAAAAATATTTATATAACTTATTAATAAAAGTTTATTTTACTTTATTAGGAATAGATTAACGAATCCACTAAGCAAAATTAATCGAATTAACGAGGCAGATCAGGTTGCATAGTGCAAAGTGGCACGTTATAGCCATTAGAGGAAAACGTATAAATAATAGAAAGACGGGATAAGTTTCGGTGCTCTTAGAGCGTCTCGGTGTCCCCTGCGTAAAGGAGGCAGGATAAGAGGCTGCTTTTAAGGACATAAAATACGTAGACACGTAAGAATACCTGCGCGAAGCCACCATACACATGTGACCCCACCATTTTACCCCGTACTCACGCTTCTGAAACGCCACTTTTCTTTCCCCTAGAGAATTCCGTAAGTGTACCGTCGAGCTGCTTCCTTTGAACGATCTTCGATCTTCAATCGATCGTCGCTCCAGCTCGAGTCACCCGAGCTTTCTTATTAAGCTACAACTGACTCTGGCACGTGGATCGACTGTTTCATAACTCAAGAAACGATTTTTGATGGTATTCGTGGAACAAAATGATAGATGCGTGAATAAAGAATACTATTACTAGTCTAGAAACCTGGACGTTTGAAAAAGAGGATTGTGACATGAGTGGAGAATACATGACTAATATTTTAAATAGATATTTTTGAAGATGTAAGAATGAGTGTATCGAGCGAAAAAGAGAAAGAGAAATACCTAAGGATAGATGGTTATGGAAAATGCATGTGCAAGCAGTTGAGGACGGAGAGTTGGGCGCAAGAAATTGAGAGTATAGAGCTCAAAGTGAGAGTAAGAGTTTGTATGGGAAAGTGCTTGATCAAGTAGAACGATAGTTTATAGTAATCTAGCTATTATTGTCAGCAAATATCTGTACCTTGAGAGACAATTAAATCTTAAACAACTCTTAAACAATGCAAAATTAAAATTCGAAATCAATTTTTATTATTCTTCTTTCACGCTTTCAATTTACATCCTTCTCCAGAGTGAAATAAGATATTCAGTCGAACCTGCAGTGGAACATTTAAGCATGGCTATCAACCTGTGTCTTACGACACTTCTTATAGCGTTTACATGATTTTTTTAACGCCACTTTCGACGAAACGGTGGTTCCGGCGAGTCGTTTCTCTGGTAACCCGCAAAGAGCACGATGCGCTCCTTACAAGTAGCGTTACCGACAAGTAAGAAATTCCTGCCGAGCCAACCTAACAATATTTTAAATGCTCGCGTGCGTTCGGTTGAGAAGTCTTCTTTTTAAAGCAAATAGGGAAAGAAGGAAAGAAAGGAGATTGCATCTTATCTTGCAATGTGTGTAACCTTTTGAGTTTCTTTGGCGATGAAAATTGGGTTGGTGTAGTTTACATAATATGTATCGTATTATACTACTCATATCGAACATGTAACTTAGGATTATAGGAGTAGTTATCTAATATTTGATTCTTATAAGCTAGTTGCGTTTGCATGTAAATTATTTCTTCTATTTTTATATAAATATGAGAATTAATAAAAGAGTAAACGAAACACAGAATTTAAAGAAAGGAAAAATTCAAAGTACACACGGCAGAAAAATTCAACGACCGCATTAGATGATTCTGAACCAACAAATAATGAAGAGTAACGACATATATAAGGAGAAACACCGGTGTTTAAGCCAGCAACATTAATTTTATGCTTTACAGAGAAACATACTTCTCCAGACTTATAGGGAAGTTACACTGCGAACACTCGCGGGCCATCAGCTTCTTAATTAAAGGGATACCCTCCCAGCCGTGTTCTCATCGGTGAAACGTTAATTCGTTGGTTTTATGAGCTTGTTTGGAGAGGATGTGTCGTGGAACGTTGTTTCAATGTTATTCTTCGTTACTTACGAAGAGAAATTCTGCTATTTATTCCTAGAAAATTTGCTTTTAGACAAACAGGTAGTAGAATTAAAAAAATATAAATTGAAAACAAATATTAAGTCTTCACATGTTTAGACATTGGCAGTTCTAGCGTTAAGACTTTCATAAAATTTGTTGTCCATCGGTTCCATTTAACCGGTCGATAATTAATTAAACGTAAAATTGAATAAATCCGAGTTTCTGTCTCATACGTCAATGCCTCGACATTGATGATTCGTACAATTACGGAATGAAATACAAGAGTATTAGAATTCCCAAACGTACTTCGCACAAGCGCGCTGGAAATTCGTTTGAAATTCGTTGGAATACACAAGAGGATAAAATCTACGAGCATAAATCAAACGACGCTTAGCGAGTCAACGTCAGTTACTCAGTGTCCTGTCGACTCTTCTATTCATCCCTCAAGCTTCCATCGCAACAACCAGTTAACCTTCCCAACGCGATTGCTAAGCAAGTCTCGAGCGATGAACCATCATTCGGAGAAACCAAATTCTATCAAGATTTATCCTGTTGCGAGCATATCACGTACGATATCGTTTCAAGGGTTTCGAAGCAAGTAAATTAGGATGTACAGTTAACAATAAGATCAGTGTTGGAAACAGTCTCGGCATTGGATAGTCGAGCTTCGGCAAAGTTGCGCGAATTAGTCGAGCTCTCTCCAAACTTACGGCGTTGGACCAAGAATCACTCAGCCAGGGTGCAAATCACTTCAACATCGTACTTAGAATTACTTACATCGAAACTTTCTGAAATGACCCGGCTATGAATTATATTCCGACGTTAGTTATTATGGCTTCCTTAAAGTACAGAATTAATATTGGGTTGTACATCGTTCACTGATAATTTATATATAGTAGCGAACAAAAGGAAGTTTATAAAATAGGATGTATAAAAAGACAGAATAATTTAACATACTGGATTTCCATTTAAATATAGCAATGAATAAATATAATTAAACTGCAATTTTTTATGTAAATTCATATTTTCGACAAATTAATTAAAAGAAGTAATAACTTGGTGGAAAATTGTTCTACCTACCAAATAATATAAAAACCACTATGCTTTGATTATTTTATATATGTTTTTATATTATACGTATCTTGTGCAAAATTGCGCTTTCAAACTTCTTGTGAATACATAAAACTCCGCAATTACAGCAAACTATAAAATACATGACTGTCGTCAATATGGTAAAGAATTTTTAATATAAAAGTTACTAAAATGTATAGTTCATAGTTACGAAAATTCATAATTTTGAACTTTGTTTTATCCTCCACTGTAATTGTATATAATTTTTCATTAGCCTACTACTATGCTATTTTATTCTGTTAGAAAACCGTTCACATCCACGACAAAGGACTTCTTCGTAATTATTATTCATTTTTAAACTCCAGATAACAATACAATTACAATTTTCCTCTCATACGGCAAAGAAAATTCTAATTAAACGGTGTTAATATATTTTTTAAACTAACTTTTCGATTTTCCTAATTTTACGATTTTTATAATCCATATCCTTATACTTCAATTTAAATTAAAAAACCTGTCATTAATTACAGTTGTTTCTCTCACATTAACATTCTAGTTATAAGGATTGAATATGAATTTTCCCAATTTCGTAGTTTTAAATTCGTACAATAACGAAAATAAACAATAATATACAAAGATTGTAAAATTAAAATAATTTACGAACAGACGTTTCATCATCACTATACAGTTTTACATATAATTATATACAATTTAATACAAAATTCTGTAAATATTAATATTACATTAATATACTCGTATATGTTGATTAATTATCGTAATTGATATATTATCGTAAAAACGGGTACAGTATTTTTCCATGTGTTATTTTAACAAATATAACAGGAAGAGAATTAATCTTATTACTCACAAAGGCTTAAAAATTCATAATAAAATTCTCTAGATGAATACATAAATGAATATCACAATGAATGAATAGATCGTCCCTCATATTTACCTCATTTTTAGAAAAAGTGCATTTATATTATTCTTCTATTAAAAACAATTTGTATATCGATTCATTTGTATATCGATAAAAGTAAATAACATCGTCACATTAACCTATCAAAAATCTAACTAACCAAAAAATTTCCAAATAACCAAATATTTTCTCAAAAAGTGACATAACATCGCCAGAAAGAAAAATTTCAAAGTCTAAAGAAACGAGGGACTGTGACATGAAGAAGTCGCAGGTTTGGAATTTCGCGAAAAATCCGCCTGGAACGTGAATCTTACCCGAGGCGACCAGCAAAGTGACGTTTCAATCGTTTGAAACGATAACATTCAACTTTTTCTCCTTCCCTCAGCGAAATAAAAAAGTCTAGGAAAGCAAAAAGCTGATGGAAGTCTTTATATCGGAGCGTCACGTTTGACGGAGGAATCAAGGTCGGTTTAATAGAGCGTAACAAATTGTCCCGTTAACTGTATCGAACTATCGTTTCGTCCAGAACTCGACGCTTGTACATGTTCACCCGTATATTAATCTTGAAACTGCCATACCACGACTATCGATCCAATGGCCCTATTTCATTCTATTCAACGTGAACTCTTTCAACCTGGAAATATTATCGGTTCTATTAAGCGTCACGCGACACCGACTTTTCCCTTCCCTAGTGAAAGACCACACTTCCGGAACAAACTCACGGAGAACCAGAAAAAGGAAAGGGAGTGGAGAAATCGAGATTTTCTTCCTCACTGTTTCATACGCGTGTCAAAATGTTTAGAGACAATTGTTCCCCAGTAGATAAAGGTATGGGAATTGCAAAGTACATTTTCAAGGCACATTAAAATAATAAAATGCACCATGAACGTGAGTTAGCCATTGAATTATAAAAAGAATTGATCGATTTGAGATCAATACTAAACATCAGAAACATTATTTAAAAAGTTATGTAAACATCGTGTAGTTATAATGTGGAGTATTTTGCTTTATAACATGGAGTCATAGCAAAGGTTATTCTATATTAAAGTTAGTTTTAACTTTAGTTCCACGCTATGAAAATATAAGTTACTGAATACAAACTACGAATGATTTCAAATTAAATAATATTTTAGACCTTCTCCAGACCCAGAAGAATTTTAAGATCCAATTTCTGTATCTATAATATCGTAACAGAATATTTGAAAAATTCGTAGCTTTTGCCCTTCTACAAAAAAACAAATCACGAGGGCACCAACAGTGAGACGTTTGTCACGAAACGAACTCGACCGAAAATCAGCACGAGCGTACAGAGCAATAACAGCAAAAGCCACTTAATGCAAGGATTTCAGGCGAATCTCCGAGGAAATCGTTTAAAGTAATGCCTTAAGTGCTTTCTCCGGCAGGTTTTACGAAAAACCATAATTTCTTGTGACCCATTCGCCTATCTCTTCCATGATCCAGCTCTGTTATCATGGCCCCGGCTGTACCTTATTTCTCCCGTTCGAAACAAAGTGTTCGAATAAAAGGACCATCGATCGTAAGGGTTGGGTAACATCGATAGATAAACGGGGACCATTCAACTAATCAAAAGCGGAGAGGAAAGTTATGGCTATGACTATTAGCACCTTATGGCGTCGGGACATGCGAAATCCCCGTTTACCGACATCGTGAATATGAATTACAGTTTCGTCCCTTAGGACAGTTAGATTCTCCATATATTATGGCAAACTCCTGGTTCTACCTGTTTGTTGATTTATAGATGCTTAATTCTTTTAATACGCTCTTTTTTGCAGAAAATTAATCCATTCGTTACAGTTTATTTAGTTTCATTATAGTTGTATCCTTTTAGACAGTTTTAATCCCCATATATTTTGACGAATTCCATGTTCTCTCTGCTCATTTATTTATGGATGTTTCATATTTTAAATGTTTTTTCTTTTTTGTTAAATATGAATGTTCCAGACCATTGAAACGGGTAAGGATTTATGACACTGCTGAGTGGGCCCTCAGGCGGGTCTAAGCCCGAAAAACTCTTCAAGGGCCAACAGTGTCATAAACTATTCGGTAAGAGAAGCAAACTTTTTACTTCTGACCTTCACCCCCATCTTGAGCGAACAACTGCAGGGTAGATGCGAAGACTTAGTCGTCAATGACTGTTGTCTTCCGTCTTACGAGAACCAAGGGTTAGAGTCTGGCCGCTGAATAGTACAGGCAGATGCGATCAATTCTCAAGAGCTGTTGTCTTCCATCTGATGTAAACCAAAGGTCGTGGCCTGGCCGCCACATACGAAGGGCAGAGGTGTCAAGGAGTAGTCAGCAAGAATAGGGTTATTCTTCTGTCTTACGATACATCCAGGTGGTGCTATAACCGCCTGACACGACGAGAGAGATTCATCCTGGCAGATACCAACAATCAGTCGTAGAGTACGGTTCTCCTCCGTCTTACGAAGATCAACGGTCGTGGTCCAACCACCGGACGCGACAGTCAGTTACACATAGTCATTCGACGAACATGGTTCGTCTCCATCTCACGAAGTTCAGATGCCGTGGTCCAACTGCCGGGCACGACAAAGTCACATACGAACAGTCATTCGTCAAGCACGATAGTCTTCCGTTTCGCGAAGTTCAAGGGTCGTGGTTCAATCGCTGGACACGACGCAGTTGCACATAGTCGTAGAGTACGGTTCATCTCTGTCTTACAAAACTGAAAGGTCGTGGTGTGACTGTAGGACACGACATAAAAGTCATATATATTTTGTATCATATCTAGAAAGGACAGTCTCATGATAGTCACGCATCCAATAAAATTATACAGTCCATTTTGTGAACAACTGTCTGGTTTGCAACTCATTTCCTCCGTCAACCCGCTCACAACGGCGAGTGTTCCGACGCGTATTATGGAAATTAATGAATTCATTGATCAAATATAACTACATATTTCTCTTTAGGGACTGCATATCGTTTTTATCAAAAGTGTCCGTAGATTAAATAGTAATATTTATTTTAATACATTATTGACTGACCTGTTTATCTTCGTAAGCCTTTTTAACAAAATATGCATAATAAAGATGCAATAATTCTGTTATTAACGTTATTTAGATAATTGAATCATCGCAACATGTTCATTAATAACCAATTGTCTCGCAATCTTTATTCCAGTGATACATGCAGGGTGTTTATAAATATGTGGAACGTTTTCAGTGGGTTGTTTCTAAATACCAGGAAGATGAAATAAGATTATGAACACGAGAATCGGAAAAATCTTGCATCTCAAGCTACAAGTAATTTGAGCTCGCTGTAAAAACGCCTGAACGTAAGCAATTCACTTCAGTACGGTACCGACCAAAAATTTGACATCACTTTTGTATCACAAATTGTAGTAACATCAAATCACCTGGCAAATTTATTATTAATTTGAAATTAATGTTCCAAAATATATCAATATAATTTTAAATCAATTATATACACAACAAATGTTTACTTTTAAATATTTTCTATCATCTATTACATATAAACATAGTATCATCCTCTATAATTATGTTCTCCGCCCATTCCAAACCTTTGCAATGAACAAAATTATTTTAAACCGAAATTGTCGGCCAAACAGCTTGATAATTTGATACGAAGTTGTTATGAAAATTTCTATTATACATTCACATTGTAGAGCTCCATTCATTATATGGAAAATCGATATGGTTAACCCTGAGATCAGCGGAGTTGACTTTAGATAATCCCGAGCAGGGGGAACATATAAAGGCTAGCCAAACTTGGAACATTAGGAGTAGAATAGAGTTTCCTGGTCGATGAAGAGTTTATTGAAAACTTACGGATACAGTGTGCTGCATCTGCTTGCACAGAGGAATACTTAATCGAATATTCGAACTCTCTTCGTTTCTAGATAGGCAGACATTAATTAGCTAAAATTTCAGGTAAAAATCCTCCAGTTTCTCATCATAATTCTCAAGCGATGTAGGCTGAGTCGATTTTCACTTATGCAAATATTTCTTTTCTTCACTTCTTAATACATTTACACGTATTTATTAAAATATATTTACATGTATCATTCTGTTAAATTATATTCTATAAACGATCTTATCCTTTTAGAAAATTTAATTATTACATAGAGGTAAAAATATTCTCAAACGGTCTTTCGACTTATCGCTACAGAATAAAGTATTCGATAACTGTGACAATAATGTTTCGGTAATAATGATATATAATTTTTGTCTATAATTTCGAATCAAATGTAATTATTAGTGGATCAGACAGAATTAATTTCTGCTATTTTTGGTTTAATGTTTGCAACAAAACAGATATATCTGTGGCTATCTTAAAGACCGTCTTCAAATGGCTATACATCCATTCTCCAGTTTAGAGCGATACATCACGGTTAACACGCGATATTGCCGAGAATTGTTTCCAATCAATTTCAATGCAATTTAAAGCTACTCTCTAATTTGACACAGGCTGTTTCTCCCCTTCGTTCGACCCTCTAAGTTCCACTATACTCCATAGTTCGAAAATTTTAATATGTGGTACCGGCCAGAAGTTTGAAATTAGTTTTCCAATTAGTATCTATGTCTAATTACCTACCAAATTTGATATTAACTTAAATATAATGTTACAAGTATCAATATCAATATTTTTTATTTCAATAAAATTTGTATAGTAATTCATGGCAATGTGTCTATATATTATATACTTCACATCATTTATTTTTATACCTTTTATGCCATTTATATATAGCAATTCTAGCAATTAATAGTAATTACCATTTTTATAAAAACAGAAAAGAGAGGAATAATTACAATCGTTCTTCTATGTGCAGAGAACGAGTACTATTTAATTTCACATCTTTTTAACTGTAGCACGTCGGATCCCTATAAACGCGAAATTGAAAAACTAGTGAGAAAGGTTGAAGAAGCTCGAATTACATCAGCGATTAATTGCTTTCCGTTTATGCAACCTTGTCTCTGTTATGCTCCGTCGAACAAAGGAACTGAACTTTTGTTCCAGCTTGATAATTGCTCTTTCCCCGTCGTCGTTTCGACATTTTCATTAAGATCTCCTATCAATGTATTGCATTCGCTCGACACAAATATCGTCCTATCTATAGCTGACTTGAAGCTCGTTTACAATCGTTGGCTAATAATTTTCCTAACTTCAGATACAGAGACAAAGGTATCTCGTAATTATACGATTTCATATCGAAGAACGACGATTTTATTGGACGAGATATAATAGAAGTTATACAAGATATGGTAACATAATTCTTATTTTATTCTTGAGGTGTGTAGGACGTGTAGCTGCCAAAGAAACATTCGGAGATGTTTAAACAATATATTTATTAGTAATTCTCGCTATCGACACTTTACATAGAACTCGCGATTACAATTAACGATTCGCATTTAACGGTTACAACTCGACTGATACGTCTATTAGTCGAGTAATTCGTCGTCATAAATTAAAATAGCGATTGAGCAGAATGCGCGGTATAAGTTAAGATGACGACTGCTCAAGGTACGTTGAGGAACTGTCTTTCTGTCACGATGATGCTACAGAGGAAAACTGTGATGGGTGTGTCTAAGAGTATGAGATAATCGGATTCGTTAAAGAAAGTTTTCGTTAGAAAAATAAGGGAAATGGACGTCGCTGTTAATTGGTTAATCTACTAGGTTGGCGGATAAGGAAGGATGCTAACCACTCTCGAGAGAAAGGTGCTAGCGAGAAGCATCATATGTGAGAAAAGCCAGATTTCTCGTATCTTTCCGGAGTAGATAATAAATTATGGAATGCTAGAACTAAAAGATATTTTCTTGTTTTGAAAGACCTTAAATGAAAGTCCTTAAGCTAGTTAAAGGTATGCCATGAAGATGTTTAGACATCTGGCAATCATCTTGTCCGAGGGATAGAGTCTGCTTTGTGTAGCAAGCCACGGGACAGAAACTGTTGGAAGGTTTGTTGTTGAGTGCCGCTACATTCTTTTTTAAATTAAATTAAATAATTAAGGAATAACAAACCATTTTACCTCATAAGAAGGTGATAAAAGTATTTTGTTTATTTTTGAGAAAGTAGAATATCGTGCTTTTTAAATAAACTGTGTCTCCGCTTTAATAAGATCAAAGTTATCGTGTTTATTTATAAAAATAAAATATATATATTGCTATAATTCGCTTCTTTTTCTATATATAATCGACAAGAATTATATGGAAATTATTATTACTTAAAGTTTAAAAATTAAATATATTGTTAATTAATTTCTTCCTTTTCTATACATACATAATGCGGAGAAGTGATATAAAGATGTGGAAAACACAGGACTTATAGCACAGATTTAGATTTATAGTCAAAATTCTTACCCGAGGGTGTCAGTAAAAAGATCTATCAACGTAAGCACGAGCAATCGTCGCAAAATTGCCGTCTCGACGAAAAGACCGCGGCAAATACCCCGAAAGAAAGACTGGTTGGAGTCGAAGGATGAATTGGAAGCGTAAGGGTAGCTTGTCACGCGATTGTCTCCCTTTCAGGAACGTCTTTAAAGGCACCGATCATGCGAGTATCACGGAAACGTGAAGGTGTTTCATGTCGACTCGCATTACGTCTTTTCAATCACGTAAATGGATTTCCGTTATCTGTCTTCGTCGATAAAAGGCTATATTCCGATAATACATAGAAAAGTGATAACGTGAACGGGATCTTATCAAATTATCGAGACTCTTTGAAACCCTTCGTAAAGTTAAATCACTTATTGGATAGTAGAATTTCTCGGAACTTCGATGCATTCAACTGTTTTACGTTTCTTAGAAGAAGAACATTTTTATACTTAAAAGATTCCATATAAACTAAATAATATTATCTTTACTTTTTGTTAACTAACAGAAAATTGAAGAATATTTATTAGAATATGTTTAGAGGCACAAGGAATTAAAAAATAAAAGTAGCTGCGTTGTAAAATTTCTAAGATAAACAAAATATTATACGGCACAATAAGTAGAATAGGTAAGTATATAGCCAGACAAGTTAAATGACGCAGGGGTAGAGCAGAGGCGCGAGAAATTAAAACTAATAAAAGCGTGTAATGCATTAAGTACAATAAATATAAATCATGCTGAGGTAAACGATGTAATATAAGCAACAAAAGATCAAATACGCTACTTTCAGGAATAAAAAATAAAAAACGTATATATAATACACAACATAGCCTATACCGAGTAACAAGTAGTATAGGAAAGTGTTTGATCCGACAAACAATAGAACTAAGTTCAGGAATTTTATTACGTTCTTACATATTTTTACATAACGTAACACAAATTGATATTTTTTAATAATTTAATAATATAATTAGTAAGAAATTCAGAAAAATACTATAATGCAATATGTAGATCAAAATTAAAGCAATACGCAAAGTAATAAAATATTGATATAAATAATATAATGTAAATGATATTTTAATAAAACAAACAGCATAAGAATTATTATAGATCCATATGTAGATCAGAATAAAATTCAAATCCCTCATGCAGATAAAAATTTTGCAAACAAGAAAATAGAAAATAAAAAATTAATATTCTTTAATAATTATAATTCGTACTTGTACAAATATGACAGAAAGAAGATTATGTATATTTTAATAAAACGGGCAATACATATTTAAAAAAATAGTTTATATATCTTTCTTGTTTAGTCCGACAAAAGTTAATACTTTCTAATAACAATTCACGCTCGTCCAATCCCTCCAACATAAACGAAAAATTCACACATGTTAATTAAGGGAAATTTTTATTAGCATTTCGAGGCCGATATGTAGAACAACAAGTAGTATAAGAGCGTAATCGATCAAACATTAAACGATATTTTCTTGCAAAAGTATCGTATTATTCCAGTTTTTTACGATGCAAAAAACAAGTAAGATTTGTAGCGTGACCTCGCACGAGGTTCGAGTAATGAACGCCATTGCAAAATTGCTGCATACTGCAGCGAGCGAGAAGAAAATTGAGGCGAGAACTCGCCTTTCGGTATGACAGCTGACGAATGTGCACGAGTGACCCGTCCACGATATATTTTTGCAACTTCCATTTACAATCGTGGGAAACGGCATCCTGTTGCAAGTCGTAGGTTTTGTAGCCCACGGGCGAGAACAACGAATCCCCTGGCTTGTTTCGTTGTACGCTCGGTCTCGAACATCGTTTAAGCTCTTTGTTCGAACGATAAACCGCCCGCGAATAAATCGATGGATTTGCCTCGACGGACGTATATTGTGTGTAGAACGAACATTTCTACCCTTTTGCTATCTTTTACGGCTATATAAAAGAAAATATACTTTCAAGGGCCTCTCAGGGGAATTTTATTAGAGGGGTTGCAGACTATACGGCTTGCGAAATTTGTAGAATTATAAAGGAAAAAAGATTAAACGAGATGAAAATGGATTTTTTTTTCAAGCAATGAATTAGCATTTGAAGTGCAAAAACATTTTTAATCTTTGAATTTTTGGAGAATTCTATAGATTCTTCCAAATCAATGAACTAGTATGTTTAATGCGAAAATATTTTTAATCCTTCAATATCTCTGAAGACTTTTTGATCGGAGATCTAAATATGTTGGTGGATGATAGGAAAAGTAAAAATGCTATAAAAAAAAGTTAAAACACTTGCTCTTTCGTAAGAAAATAATATATCAACACAACATTGGACCTGAGTGAATTAAGCAATTTTCCTTATAAAATTCAGTTTATGAAATCACAAATATGGTATTTAAAAAAAATCTCTGTCCTATGATATAGTAATTATAGTTTTTATATTTTTCAATTTTTAAACAAACATATATAACATATATATTATATATTATAATTTCAACTTCCAACAATCACAGTCTCTTTTTTTCTCCGAGCTGTAATAATTTCAGACAAAATCAACTGATCAACAATCGCCACATCTTTCGAGGTACATTATCTCGACAGTTAACTCTCTATTTGGAGTGCCCAATACATACAAGCTGCTATTTCAAAAGGGAAACAATGGTCCACCCACCCTGTTCACCATAAAATTTCATCACCAACGACTAATCTTCTTTTCGACCAAGATAAAAATTACTGTCGACCGCAGGAACGCTTTCCTCAATCTTATTTATTTACGTTCCTTTTGTTTCTCGAAATAAATGTTTATCACCAGAAAGATTTGCAAATTCAATAATGAACAAAAGAATGTTTAAGAAATAGTTGATACGAAATGATATAATAATTGAGCAATGGACAGATATAATATACAGTAAAGTGAAAAGAAAACGTGACTACTAATATTCATCATACACAAATTACAACAAAATTGTCTTAATTTCAATTATTCAAATATAAAGTACGAAGTTATTTCATTTAATAGCTAGATGATAATATAATAAAAAAACTGTTATTAAATTAAACTAAGGTATAATTATTTTAAGGCAACGTCTAGCTAAATGAAATAATATATTGCTTGATATATTCTAAAAATTTGCATATATTTTATTTATATAATATCCACGTCTGATATCAAAGTATTTCCACAAATATTTATTCTTTCCCTTGACCACCTCGATACATTTCCCCCGAGATCAATTTTTCACCATAAAACAAACTCACATCTTCTTTCTTTCTTCCATCCAAACCACCAGAAGAATATCTCTTCCCGCAAATCCAGTAATAAACTCGACACATTGCACTCTCAAACCTCGTATCAATGATCACCACTTAATAGCCCCTATCATACACTTCCATTTTACCTTTCAGACTTATCCTAAACTTCCTGCCCCCTCCACCTTCCACCAAGAATCTTCCAGAAATTCTTGAAACTCGATCGCAACATAGACACAACCGGTCTTCCAAACTAAAAAGACCGCAATCGATTGTCCGTCAGCCAATAAGTTCTTTTTCCTATCTCCAGCTCTTTTTCCGTCATATTTCGAACGCGTCTCGTCGACAATTTTCTATATAACCGTATATACTATCGGCTAAAGTTTCGAATCACTGCATACATACATGTATATGTTTCGTAAGATTTCCGAATTTAGAAAGACGTCAGTTTAGAAGTTACTTTAAAATCTTACTTTAGGTACGTAGAAAATTATTATCGATGTTTGTGACATTAACTTCGACTGAATAACGTAGTTAGAGTGTAATAATTCGAAACGATATTAGTTTGAAATTCACTTACTTTGCTTGAATGCTTTTTAATTGAAAATTTATTTAAGAAAAAAAAATTACGGAAACGAAACGAATGATAAAATGAACGATAACTTTGTATCTTTGAATTTCGTAGAAATCCACCAGAATCAACAACACACTTATGAATACTAGTAAATGTGTGTAACTGATAAAACCAATTCGATATTTTTGACCAGTATTGTATGAGAGGATTGGACTGCAAAGACACGAAACACGTGAGACGCGAGCCGATATTTGGCTTAGTGACAAACCCCAATCTCCGGCTGTTCTCTCGAAAAACACACCACTGTCGCTGCTACCGTAGCTGCCACACCCTCTTTTTCTCACCGCACGCCGTATCTTTTTCTCTTTTTCTTCTTCCCGCCAGGGTTACCGGGACTGTTTTCTTAAATGGCGAGTGGAACGATAAGAAGAAAAGGACCATTTGATGAATCGACGCAGAACTATGTCCAGCATACATAAACTCCCACGGGTGTGGTACCGCAGTAGGAGAATGTGAACGATGCCCTACAACCAGGCCAGAATGCCGAGGAAAGCAAACCCTTCGTGCCGCTTGGAAACACTTGGAAGTGATTACAGAAGAGAGAAGTCTCTTGTTGGTGGCTATACGACGTGGATACTCGAGAAGCCAGTTCGCTGACGCGAATTGCTCTTAGTAATGGGGATGTGCCAGCTGCAATTGAATAGAGATAATAGAGTCTGGTACAAAATGATAACCCCATATTTCTGCACCTTTTTGGATGTATATGCAAAGATATGTATATTTTGCATGCACTGTGCATTTCATTATATGCAAACATACTGAAAATTGGTTCCGTGGAACATGGTTCACGAAAGTTATGGAAAGAAGATGTGCTATAAGATTAGGAGTTTCGTTTAGGAAATTTGTTGTGGTATCTTTATTGCGATTTAGCATAATTTATTAGATAGTTGGACAAAGGCAGAGTTACAAAAAATCTTGGAGTTTATGAAAATTTGTATAATGAAATTGTACTATTTGAATACGCTTGAATTTGTCCCCAATTTCATGTTATGTAAAATTGGACTACTTAAATACACTGTTCGATTCTAGATTAAAATTAAATAAAATCTAAATACATCGTTAAGTTTCATAATAAAATAGCAATGTTATTACTAAATTTGGTTCGATGACAATTTGAGTTTGATAATTCAAATACATAATCTCACCAAAAATTTTTGTCTTAGGAAAAGACTTCTAAATCACGAAATAATCCATCATGAAGAATGGATTATATAATATAAGAATTTATTGCAATTTTCATACGATTAAACGTTCTATTACAATTTTTGTCATCGATCATGTTCCGTCTTTACGATAGTTACCAGACATACTTAAGCACCAATCGCAATGCAGAGACCTGCTCATCTCGAGCACGTATGTGCTCTAACAATATCCTTTGTACTATTGATGATGGATGATTGTATCGTGCGTGACATTTGTTAAATGTCCAAAGTATTCACATCTTGCATCATTCCCATAACCCATGTTTCATGATAACCAACTATATTTTGATCGACGTCCGATTAAGTACCTCTTTTTCGTTAATATCTACGTTATTGTACGATACGCTTGAATACGTTCCCCGTGATTGATAGTGAATATCGATGTTCTGCTCATCAGATTGCACGTCAATTCAACACCTAAATATGACGTGTAAATAATGTACGTTTCACTGCTTGAGTAATTAATTCTTTTTAAATCTGTAAATTGCACGATCCACGATAAATATTAATGAAACAAAAATACATTGTCTTTGAATATTTCTCAGACTTCGCTATAGTGGTTAGACAAATTGAAGATTAATTGAAAAAGTATAAAGTATGTAAGGGAACACAGATTAATGATCAAAAGCATAGGTAAGTTAATATCATACGAACCTCACTTTTGTAATTACATTATTATCTATACTCTGTTACCATTATTATAGCCTACAACACCAAATTCATGTACCAAATTTCCTCCAATATATGCATTACAAAATCCACCTAAACGTATCTTCAAGTGTCCCTGGCCGAACCAGTTTTCACCAAAATTTACACAACGTTCGGTACAGTCGGGATGGTATTGTGTAAGGTCGGTGAGTTAGAAAGGGTAAACCACGCTGTCCCGCGAGGTACATATTGTCAGTTTCAGCCTTGGCACTCGCTACTTGTAGACTCTGTAATTTCCGACTGCCACTCGACCCGCTCTTATTTCCCGTCACGTTCGTCCACCGCGTCGCTTTTCTCACTGGCCCACGTTGGTGCTTCAGGTGTAATGCAGCCGAGAAACAGATAATTATCCCCTTGGCTCCCTTTATCCCGAAAGAATCGGCACTCGACTCGCCTCGAGCATCCAACCAGTCGTTTTTCCGTCTCCGATATCGACCACACGCTTAAAAACAGCGAACTCACCATCAACAAAATGGTAAATGGTTCTCGTTTCGAGTTGTTCTATGGCAATCATCCTACGCTTCAGAAGCTGCAACGTGGTTCAAATTAACAATTCTCGACAGTTGATTTTAAGTAATTTTTCATTTTTCCCACATTTTTCTATAAATATTCCTTTGCTTAAAGAGATCAAAGTAACATATAGATATTTTAGAAACGTGAAACAATATTCAAGAATTTTTTAGAATTTTTTAAATCACAAAAGCCTGGAAAAGACCTGCATGAACTTAAAGGACGACCCAGTATGCAAATGATGTCAGTAAAAATAAGCTTGCAGGCGGAGGGTTAATTGTTTTGGATTAGAACGGAGAACAATTTTGTGTTAAGCTCGAAGTAATTTGATTTGAAAGAGATGATTTGCTAAAAATGAATTGAGTTTGATGTAACATATCTTTTGTATACTATACTATCTCAGAATAATATTTCTTATATATCAGAATTGATAAAAATGATATTTGAATTGTTCATGTATTCTACAATATAAAATCTGATCACTATATTTATAATTTGTATCTATAATACTATCTAATCAAGTATTATCGATCTATTAAATAAAAAGATTGCTTTCAAGTGGAACAACATTAATCTAAAAGTACTTGCAATGAAAGAGAAATATTATATATTATGTTATATATATGATTAAAATTGTTATATATTAGTAAAACAATGTATTTAATACGGAGAAACAAAACGTAATTCGAAAAATGATTAATGAAATTAATTTAGAAAAATTTCGTGGGTAAAATTCTGTGATAATAAGGCCAATAGCATATGTAGCAGGATTTGCAAATAACTTTAAACGATATCTAAATTGCATTAATTCCCTTTGCAGACGTATGGTCAGCAGATCTACAGGATTTATTGCTTTATTACATATGCGTCATCTAAATTAATCCACAAACCAATCCAAATTAATCCAAATTAATCCTATACCTTCTCTATACCAGACTAGTGACGGTACAGAGATACAGGTACATTCCAATTTTCTTTTCAATACCAAATTCTAATATGTATAAATAATTAAATTTTCTAATCGACCAATCGTACAATCCTAAGAAATCTCATTCTTTAAGATCACCGTTGATTGAAATCCATAGATACAATCTATTTTATATTTATTTCATATTTTTATACTCAGAAATAGTTATTACATCGAACATCAAACGAATCACTGTAATGTATGATCACAATAGATATCTTGTATTCCGAATTATTATAAACTATTTATTCATTTAGTTAAAATGAAAATCTCTGATTCAACTCATTTATTACATTGCATCTATTTTTGTTACATTGAAAATAGATAATTGTCCAGAAATTGTGTCCAAAAACTTCGTGAAAAAATGTTATAAAATTAAAGTATTGCAACCTCTCCACTTGTTGGCATTTAAATTATAACTGTTCGATGGGGTCACGAACCTTGGACGACATTAACGTTTAAAGTGGAGGCTTGATTGAGAGTTCTAACATGATTGTGATTTTGTTGTATGTTTATTTTGAAGTGCTCTAGTATGGTTGTAATTTTGAAGTCTTTTAGTATGATTGTGATTTTGAAGTCGCTTTTAAAGTGTCTTTTGGAGTATCTTTTGAAGTGTGTTATTCTCGAAAAGACTGGTGCTTATATTCTAGGTGTCAATCTAGAGAATATGTTTTCGTCAACGTTTTCTTGAGGTGGGAATCTATGTCTGTCCAATCATATAAATATCGAAATGCCATGGATGTCTCGCAAGTTGCGCATGATGTGCATATCTGATCGAGAGTGCGTAGCGTAACGTCCCGTTAGTGACATCGTTCTGTGGTCTATTGTCGAATTTTCAACTGGTGTAAAAGTTTATGACACATCGTTTGCTACTGAGTGGGCTCGTCAAGCGCTTAAAATGTTAATTAAGTTATCGATATGGTCTGAGTTGTGAACTTTATAATGTGCAATGTGGAAAAATTGTCACTTCTCAAAAATAGCAAATGTGCCGTCCGTATCGTAAACTTGGGATAATCTTATATCCTAAACATAAAGAATTCCCAAAATTAAAATTAAAATTAATATTATGTTTCATTATAACATAGTTATTATTGAAAATATATATATATTAGGTTGTCCGGAAAGTGTCTTCCTTTTACAGACCCGTCTTTTACGACGATGCATCTTTATACAAACATGAAACCTAATCTGTCGAACGTTGTGATCCTTATTTTGATAGAACAAAATGGATCATACGTAATTCGATAAAATAATATAAAACGGAAAATGTTGTGCATCCATTATTTCCTTATAAATCGAAAGAAACTTTTCGGGCGACCTAATATATATGTATAATCAGTTAAAACAAAAAAGACTTGAAAAGAACATGAAAAGCAGAATACGCGAATACAGAATAAAAATTGTTTTTCGTATTGCAAAACAGGAAAGTAAAATATATTTCTTATATGAAAACAAGAAATATCGCAAATTTTTTCACGATACCGAAATATATAAATATTCGAACGTCGCAATCGAATGCTGCATGAAACGCAACTTTTAATTATTCAATGTATGAAAAGCACGCGTATATGAAACATCAATGAAACTCCTGCACCAATTCGAGTGAAAAAAGTTGTATGTTTTTAGCTTATTTCATTATAAAAAGTTGCCTTTCATCGTCCGCTACAAATGAATCGCTGTGTGCGCGTTAAACATGATACAACAGTGATTGAACAATTACAAATAGACCAATTGCTCTCTGTGCATTCGCAAAGCAAAATCTCAGCGATGCAATCATCGATTCCAATGAATATCTCTCGTTTCAGTAAACCCAATGCAAAAATAAACATACCTTACTCTCTGCTTTTTTCTCGTTTGCCAATTTACTTGATTTACCTCAATCTTCTATAAAACCATGTGATTTAGAGATTATTATTATATACGTTCATGTAGCTACGTTTCATAAACTTTATTACATTTATTTGTCGTTGTACTATTGCATTTTATTATTATTACGTTATATACTCTGCTGTAACATTATTATTATATTCTATTGTGTTAAATTGATATTAAGCAATTTATTTGTGACGATTATTGGTTTGTACATTTCAAGTGAAGTCAAATGAGATTTCAGATCAAACGATTAATTATCACTACCTTTATCATAAACGAGTAGAATATCGATTACAGGGAATTAATTTATTAAAAGAAGTAACGTAGGGCTACATATAAACATTTCGTTGCAAAATAAATAAAAATGATTAAAATGTGGTTGAATTCCTCTTGGTTTGCGAAAGTATGATGATGCAAGGTTCTGATCAAGGAATGATATGATACGATGTATCATTTTAAAAAAATGAACTTTATGACTATTATATTTTTTGCAGTTTTATTTGAACGATTACTTTAATACTCCAACATATATTTTCTTCAAATCTTAAATCAAACTTAACCAAGTATAGAACCTATTTTAATCGAAATTTAACCCAAACTCAATTATCTACATATATCTACAATTTCGATTAATTTAAATTCTGACTTTAATCGCAATCAATATAAATAATAATATAGCATTATTTTAATTATTATCTTAATATTTAAAGATGTATCAATTCAAAACCTTAATCCAACTCGACTAAAATCTAACGACTAAATTCAAATATAATTGTACAATAGATAATTGTATATAGATTTTACATACTTAAATTCTAGTTTCAATCATAATTAATAGGACCCTTAATATGTTTGTTTTAGTTATTACCTTAATATTTAAAACCATATTCTTCCCAAATTCAAATCTACCCTAATCTATCTTAAACAAGATCTAACCCAATTTCGAACCCAATCTACTTTATTTAACAACTCAACTGCATTGATTAAATCTTTTCCACGCCCTTAAAGAAAATTAATTCCAATTAATTATTAGTGATTTATATACCCTCATAATTGGAACCTGTTAGGTTGCTCTCATATAAATAAGATAACGAGTTTGCCAGGCTGTCGTGTCTCTGCAAATGAGAAATGTTGATCCTCGAAATCCTCGTTGATCCGACGAAACGTCATCAGCAGATTAATTCCTCGAGCTCCTTTATCGCGTTCAACATTGATCCTTACTTTTGTCGCTCCTTTCATTACTCTTTTTCTTTTTTGTTCAAACAGAAAACAGGACGTTAAGAACGATTCGGCGAAGCGCGTTGATAGGGAGATGCGAAAAGGTCGGTAAGCGCGTGCTGGCACATTTAAATGAAAAAGAAGGAAAAAGGGAGTTTTGCCTTTTGCAAGGCAGAAAACAAAAAACTGATGAAAAAGGAATTAACAGCTTTTCGGAGCCCGAATATCGCGCACTCAGAGTTTCATTAAAAGTTGACGACCAAGCACAGAATGTATATTATGAAACATTGAGACGTTCAATTTACAACCGTGCTGGGTATACAATTGAGGAGGAATCTCATTGTGTTGAGAATTAATCGAATTCTTTATCAAAAAGGATTTTTATCCGTTGAAAGAAAGAAAGCCTCGTTTAGATCAGAATCGAGATTAGAGATTTAGAGTAATTTTAAATTCAATTCGCCTGACATCAGTTGAATATTTAATGGAAAATGATATCCTCAACCCAAAATGTTCCTTTTTTCATTATTCACAATCGTATTAATCGCGCAACACATCTACACTCCATCCCGCGCGGCTTGACAGCCAACGGTCTACGTGCCGTCCTTCGAACCTTCCATAGGCCCAAGGACCCACCATAAAGTTGAAATCCTAACTGCATTGTTCGCATATATAAGGTTTATATGGTTTATATGGCATATATGGTTTAAGTCAATCTGTTTGAAAGAAAAGACTTTCTAATTCTAGAAGCGTTTTCAGCTGGTTTTTTAGAAGGGTCCTTAGATTTATTACGCGATCTTAAGAATTACGGAGAAAGCGGGTAGTGGCCTAACGCAAAATGGAAATGCCTAACAGAAAAGCCGGGTTTTCCCAAAAAACAAAGACATCAAACTAGCAACAGTAGTAGGAGGTTCCGTCCCCTCTCATCACTCGTCAACATCGACTAACCAATGGACATCGCAGATCGTTGCCCTCACTTTACGAACGAAAAGTGTGAGCAACGAATCCGTTTTCTTCACCCAAAAAACCACACCCACACGAGCTTTCCTCCGCAATTGCACGAGAGCAAGGAGTCAGTTCAAGTCATTCAGTCAAGTCAGATTGTCGAGGTCAAGCAGTCGACGACTATTCATTCGGTCATTCGGTTGATTCTGTTGATTTGATTCAGTGAAAGTCGGATCTGATAAATCGCTACGTCTACTACGACCCGAGAGTCTTCATCTATCAGATTGGCAGTCAGAATCTGAACAAGATCAAGGCAATCCCCATACTCAGCGACGTTACTAGTGTGTGTGATTATACAAAGTTGTTGGAAAATATATAAGTTATAACACTGTTAATCACGGAGTTATATCATTTCAACCACCCCTATTGTCTTAACGGAAATCAGGGGATCGATCTACTCGCGGCGTCGATTATTATAATCGTAACGGGAATTTACGACTCCCGTTGACGTGTTTCCTCGCGATTGCGTCTCCCCGCGATTGGTCGAATTTACAGAGTATCTTGTTGTAATATAACTACTTTTGTGATATATTTTGAAATATAAATTTTGTATATACTTTGAAAGAAATTAATAAAATAAAAATCTTTTTAACGATTCCGTGTCTCCTTAAACTGGTGCAGCAGTGAGTACAAAACATTTATGTCAGTTTCATTTGGAAAGATTGATGAACCTATCAGTGCGCTGCCATTTGTATTTCCGAACATTTCACCAAACTCTATTTATTCGCGATCAACGTAGCAACCGGATATTTTGCATAATTTATTTGATAGTTTAGAATTCGATGACGTTTGCGTGATAATTTTCGTTATTGGGTCACTGTAACACAATGACGGATGAAATAAATCTTGTTTGCTTTTGACTTTAGTCTTTCATTTTCATAATACCCGTATAGTTATTTATTATACAATTATGAAGTGTGTTTTTTCAGAAAATTTGAATGTTTATTAAATGGTTGTGATTTTTTAATAAATAAATCAATTAATCTTTTCTGTTTTCAAAGCCACTTAGAAAAATTTAAATTAAACTTTTGAATGTAACAAATTATTTCTCTTTTCAATTATGTCATAATAAAATTCTCCACTTTAACAAGATAACATAAAAATCAAGCATTAAGAAGGGAAGAAATTTCAAACATGATCAGTTTCCTCTCGCGTAACACAGAAATTGTAAATTTCAAAACGTTAACCTCGGAAACATTATTCGTAGAATATTTGGTGCAATCGTCGCCCGAAGGTGGTTCCACAATTTGCTAAAAGCCCGTACCGACGTTAAAAAGCTCTCAACCTATTCGACCAATCTTTCTCCATCCTCTGCTATTTACAACTCTCGAAATTGATATCGAAGCAAACGAAGAAATCCTCGAAAAATTGGAAATGTTGAAAGAAACGACGGAAAAAAAGAAACGACGATAAATTCATAAAACAAAAATCAAACAATTGCACAAGTTGTTTCGATAAAATTTTAATTTGCACGTTCTCTACGCCACACTACTTCCGTAGAACTCTCGAAATTTTACAGTCTAGAATATCGTAGCAATTAGAGCGACCGGTCAAAATCTCTTCAACTGAAACGTAAAAATGAACTTTCGGTGGTTTGTTTCTTGATTCTTTTGTTCGTCACTCTCGACACTCTCGATAAATGTGGAATTTCCGCGATTTCATGCTGAATTGGACATTTTCGTGTCGCATTCAACTTTTAACCAACTCACGGCCTTGAATTTCGAGGAGAATCACGAACCAACTTATGGCATTGGTAAATGGATTCGAGATTAATAGATTTGATACTATTATTATTATTATTTGTTATACTACGATGTTTGGTCCTTTGGAAATTTTTATTTATGTTCCTAACTGGAATTTTAATTCGTGAACAGATCTGGTCTGCTTACAGATGTTAGTCTTTACACATTTCTTTGAATTTTCGAGTATCAAATTTCTTAAAAAACGTGTCGTAGGTTAAATTTGGAATAATGAAATTGCATTGGTAGTAGGAAACATAAGAGCAATTCTTCTACCGATTGTTATTATGAATTTAAATCATTATCACCGTTAAAAGAATCAATATATTGGTCGTTGTATTATTTTAAGTGTAAGACAAAATAATCTTACATTATATTTAAAAATTCATATTTCCCACAATATAGAAAACATTTCAAAAGCCATTCCTTCATCTAAATAATAATCCAATCGGCTGTAACCGAATAAAAAGGAATATTGAAACAGAAACACCCTCATTTCCCTTAACTTCATAGAAAGAAAACAAAACCCATCCCTAACACGATCCCACCCTCGCCCCAAAAATTTCCTCACAAGTGCGCCCCATCCAAATGTCAACCTACTCTTTCCGACACTTTTGTGCCAACCTTCACCAGGCATTAATTCGCAATTTCCATCCAAAACGCGTCACGTTTGGCAGAAAATGCGACGAAGCGTCGAACGACGATTTTCACGACAGAATCGTGGCAAAACGGTTTGGGGAGGTGTTGAAATTCAAATAAATTACAGCGTGTTCCGGGTGTTAAGCGGGAAAATTTGTCGGACGATTACCGGGAAATTCGGTTGGTTGTACGCCGCTCTATCGTGGCAGATACGTCGTATCAATTGCAACGCTGGCAGACGCATGATAGACGATCGCATTATTGGCCCATATTTCACGACGATCGCCGCCACGAACAGCTATTGCTTCATTTTTATTGGGCACATTACAAATATGCGAGTGACGGAAAGAAAGGAGCAGCCGATATCCGATAAGGATCGCCGCGGCGCCGATAGAACGATTCTTTTATGCAAACCACGTTATCAATGCCGCGGAAACTGGTTGGTGAATATATCCGCCGGGAACCAAGTCGCACTTTTTTCACAGTTTCTCGTTGAAATCCGTTGTTACATGGTTTTAAGGGAAGAAACGGGGAAGATTTAAATTAAGGATTTGTCAAGATGATTGAAGAAGTGTTGTAAATTACTGATCTGATATTCAATTTATAAAATTTGGTATTTGATGTCATAATACAATATAATAAGATATATAAGATTTGTGATTATTCATTCTATCAATGCAGGATTAGCAGACAAATTATTAAAGACTGAATTATGGATCTTCTCATTATTCTGCAAGCTTTTTAATAGTCTCTGTGATGTGAATTTAGCAATTTGAATTTCTTGTGATTTATAAATGAAGTAATATAAATATATAACATAGTCGTGAGAAGATTTACTATTAAGGATGAAAACAGTAAATGTTTCTAACGGTCAAATTTATGTTACTTTTTAAATATAAATAAATACGATATACGAAAATTCATAATTTATCAATTTTAAGCATTCTTCTATCGATCACTTCATGCCAAGCAAATTGCCAATCAACCATATTATAACTACAAACATCTCAAGATTCACCCAACGAAACTAACTAAAACAGATGAACCACATACATCAGAGCCGGCAAAAAAGAAACAAAACGACGCATCGAAAGGAAATATATTACCGATCGTGCAACTGGAGAAATGTCCGGTAAACCGCGAGCAATCTTCGGAAAACTGTATATCGTTTCCACGATATCAAATAGAAACAGCGGAGAACCATTGGGATCCGGTCGAATTCAGAAAATCTTCCGGAAAGAAAAGTTTCACGGGGGGAAGTTGCACGAACGACGAAGTAACGAGAAGTAAATAACGCCGGAGAGGATGGGGGCGGAGGAAGCTGAAAACGGCGGGTATTATGCGAGAGCAAGCAAAAGGGGGGCGATGGTAAGAAATATGCAAATGCAATTGCGTCGACGGTTTAATAAAATCTGAGAGAGTATAGCCCTGGGAGATAATCACCGGCGCGGAATGATTCAAGCAATAATGCGTAAAAAAAGGAAGAGAGGAACGGTGGAATGATAGAGAAGACAGCCATGAATGTGTGAGTGCTGAAGAAGAAAGAAAGGGACATGAAGATTAACGAAGAAAAGAAAAGGGAAAGAGAAGTAGGGGATAAAATGGATGGACAGCTAGAGAAAAGTAATTAGATGTTTCCTGGCGCGAAGAATTGCGAATGAAACCCGAAGACAATGAAACGTCGAACGAAAGCGAACGAAAGCGAAAAACTGGCCATGCTAACTGCCTTTTCACTTGCTTTTTCGCAAGAGGTGGTTGTTTTTTAACGCTCATTTATCGGTCGTTTTTGAGAGGACAAGATGATTTTTTATTCATGGACCTTTTTACTCATTTAAAAATTGAATTTGTTAAAGATTTTGGAAGGCGGCGGAGGTTGTTTGGAGGTTGTTTTTTTTCAAACTATTCATGGACGCGAAGATTACATGAGATTTAGCATCAAACGTGAAAAACACATACTTTAAGCTCTTTACAGGAAATGAATAATAATTGCAGTACATATGACGATGCTTAAAATGTAAAATTTACAACAGTATATTTGATGATTTATCTTTCTCGCATTATTATCACGATATGAGTGATCATTGTCATATAACAAAAATAAAATTGCAAGTATAATTTAGTTAAATTAATCCAAAATATGAATTGATCTTTGACCAAATATTCAAATTCCTCATCGTCTACTATAAATCACCCCACGATACATTTGGACCAGAAGAGCAACTAAAAGAGGAATGATTAAAAGCAGTGAAAAGCGATGAAAGACTTGCATTGTTTCGTTTCCGAGTGTTGCCTGACTGACGTCGTCTACCGGTTTAATTTCGATATTGTATCGGATTCAGGATCTCTGTCCTGGTCTCGCCCGGAAAAGCTCGCATCCTGAGTTGATGAAGCCAAGAAACAGGCAATTATGCCGCGATGGCCTCGAGAAACTACCCTCTCAGACCTCGATGGACGTCATGGCGGCTTATAAGCCCGACACTGAAGGATCTTCTCCATTATTGGGAACATCGACCTCCAGAATGATTACGAAAATAACGAGGAAGACGCAAGTTTTAAACAACTTATCTGTTAGCCTGTTGCATTTCCCATGTACAAAAATATACAGAAACTTCTCGTTATTGATATTCCTTTCGATTAAATTATTAATTTTATTAAGAACTTGATTGATTCTGCAAAGAAATAGATGAATTTAGAAAATTATTGGTCTTATTAAAAACATTAATTTTTAGTTCCTATTAGAATATTAAGTATATCAAAAATCTCAAACACAATTTAAAAATAATTGGAAGAACTAAAAACGTTATTAATTTTATTAAAAACCGTAACTTGACTTTTATTTCATAGAATAATTCTCCAGATATTTTTTAACAACACTCATACTATCTCTTTGATGGACTTTGGGTACACGAACATTTTGCTTAACGTAGGTTAACGTTAAAAAAGCTTTTGATTAAATATTCGTAAAGACAAGTCCCATAATGAAATATTTCATTATTTATATATTAATCACGTATATAAGAAAAAAAGATATAATCTTTGGGAGAAATTGACCAATTTGAATATATCTTATTTTGACTGTTTATTTTTGGAAATATAGTTACAATGAGATTGTTACAAATATAAATCAACTGACAGAAAAGAGACGAAAAAGGCAAAATCTCACCGCGAGGCGTTTTAATTAATAAAAACGGTTTACCTTAATACTTTTTACCAGCACCTTCGTTTAAACTTGCCCCTCAATCCCTTTTCTACACTTTCAGTTCATCATTATAACAAGAAAAATCCTGAAATGTTACCAGATGTTTAAAAATTTACCAGTTCAAATGCAATCGCAGTCACAAAATTATAATTAACGAATATGTTATTAATATTTGACATAGAATAATTGTGTTTCCTTTGCAAGCGTCTTTCTTTATGATAAAATAACAAAAGCACGGATGTTTTATTATTTCTATGCTTGTTATAATTTTCACAAAACAGTTATAAAATAGATAAAGCATTTGTCTGACTATATACAGAATTTTGCTACTGCATACTGAAATCCTCACTTTTCTACTTCTATTCATACTTATTTCTTTGATGGTAATTATTCTAAATTATAAAATTTAGGAATTAAACTTTAAATAAAATTTCTTCCCTCGTGTAATAGTAAAATTACCTAAAAAATTAAATTATAAATATACAAAGTGTTTCACGCAGCTGAACCAAGACATAGACCTTTAAAAGGGGTTGGTAGAAGAGGCAGAAAAATTTTCATTAGGCAAAACGAAATGATATCAAGTGGTGCATTACGTGGTGCATGTATCTAGTTTGGAAGTAAAAAATTTCAGGGATTTCAAAATTTTGATTTCTATTTTTCTTTAACAAAAATATGCATTTTTATGTACTTTATGTATGTAATTTATATAAAATAATAATTCTAACTTTCCAAAAGTTAAGCAATTTGGGGCTCGAAATCGTCGTGTCTAATAGCCAAAAATCAGGCATTGTCGGATAATTACATTGCGTAGAACCCACAAACTTAGAACCAATGCCCAGCTTAAAATTCTCTAAAAAATTTACGGTAAAAAAAGTGTTATCGAAGCAAGGAATATTATTATTGATATTTACATCATTAATGTTGAATTAATAATCAAATTATCAATTATTCCAATATGATAATATAAGTACATAAGTATAAATCGATTCCAAATTTTACATTAGCAGTACAAACAATTAGCATAACACGATCCAACGAAACTTCGAAACAGGCCGAGAAATATATCAAGCCATATCATCAAAGATTTCAGCCTAAATTAACAGGTAAACACGTTTGTTGTTTAAACAGTTTCACGCTACTCGCGACCGAATAAACATCTGCTCCAGGCAAAGTTTATGCTTGCTAGCATCAGAATTCGCGGATTCTGGAAAATTAATAAACTTCCTGATTAAATGTGGTGTCTCGCGCGCGACGTGACTAATCGAAGTCGTCACTCTCAGCGGGTAACTGAGTCGAGACGAGCGGATAATTAACTTCTACCAGTTTCTTTTGCACATCCGTCGACTTTTCCCTGTTCGTTCTCTTTTTCTCCTCCGCCCTTCCACCCTTTTCTTTTTTCTCTCAAACGCAAAGCCTGCGGCTTCCACGAGATTCCACTTTCCACGTGATTCAACGAAAGTTTCCACTCGAAAGTGCGCAACACTGAAGAAATCGTGAAATGACTGACCGATTACTTACCTAAATGTGTTCAGATTGTCCTCCAGTGGAATCCAGCTTTCTAAAAGGATTGAAAGTGTCGCTTTATCGAAAAATCGCGTCTCAGCTACAGTTCAGAGGATCGTTTCTGACAAAAGTTTGCTCATTGGGTTCTTTGTGACGATTCTTTGGAATTGTTAAGATTTTGCTGTTCTCATTTTGTTCAATCACTGCAGATAATTCATTATATCGATAGCATAGAAAAATCAACATGTAAATTTTTGCTGTAATTAATTTTGATTTTTGTAGTTATATTTATATTTTGTATTATATTTTGTAGTTAATATTCTGCAGTGTAATAAAGTCTCAAATGAAAGAGATATATTCTATCTTTTCGGCTCACTTTTTTTTGTAGAATCGCCCTCTCCTCGATTATACGCATCATTATTAGAATACCCTGTATGTTAAGTTGTTTACAAGAAGAATTAATCTATCCTTTTAATATCCGCTGTATACTTATGTCTTTACCTTCAAAAACTTTCTACTCCAGCGACACAAGAGAACTATATCACAACTTTTAATGTACATACACCTTTACTGACGCTACAAAACCCTTTTTCAAATTTACTCACGCGTCAAGAAACTAATTTAAAATAATAAAACAAAAATATTTGTTGTATATGATACGGTAAACCTCATCGATCTTGCGGGTATTACTATACCTAGTAAATAGATATTCCATTGTCAATGCAACAAAGCAAATAAAATCGCGATGCAATGTTGCGTTCACGTGGAATAAAATGTACATAGTGAATGCTTATTAATTACGAGTGCATCGACGAAACAACAATAATCAACGCCGCGTTTCCCGTTTTACATAATGTCTATCGCATTTCATTCGGAATCGCTGATCACTCCCCTTTCGTGGCTCGCGGCTGACTTGGCACTGGTTTGTTCTATTGGCAGCGCGCGCGCGTGTTTAAATCCACGAAAAGTTTGACGGAAGTTTATCGTGCGGCGCGATTGAAAATCAATGAGATCCTCTGGTGAAACTGACGTGAATTCCGGCAGAGAGTTTACAGAAGGAAAGGATAATACGGGAAAGTGTTTGGGAAAACAATCCCGCCACGAATATCGCTGTGAAACGCCAGATTTCCTGTTGTGTACATTATGATAATTTTCTGGATTAAAATGTACAAGAGTGGAAAAGAAAAAATATTTTCTTTTTATAAAAAATTTGTAATATTCGTGAATTTTTGTCATTACATATATGAAATTATATAGAGTACTTTGTTAAATTAATTTTTCTTCCAGTTTTATTATTTTATTATAACGTTGATATTCTGGGTAAATTTTACCCATGATGTTTTAGTATTTTGTATCTTACTTGCAAATATTCTGCTTTGTAAAAATATTTGCGTCTCCCGTGTTTTATTATAAAATTGAAATATTTGCAGTTCTTATATTTTTTGTGCACCATATCGGCCATATATTAAGTCATCAGAAAAGTTTCTTGCGTTTTATAAGGAAATAATGGATGCACAACATTTTCCGTTTTATTTTATTTTATCGAATTACGTATGATCCATTTTGTTCTATCAAAGTAAGGATCACAACGTTCGACAGATTAGGTTTCATGTTTGTTCAAAGATGCATCGTTGTAAAAGACGTGTCTGTAAAAGGAAGACACTTTTCGGACAACCTAATAAATAGAGAAGGCCCTTATATAAGTCCAAATTTTTAACTTAATTTGAAAGATAAGATGATCTTTTTTTTTAAAAAAAAAAAAGTAGAATCTCATGCCGTGAATTGATGAACGTTTTCGGAAATTCCGGAAAATATAAATCTGCATCCGGTGTCCCAGCCAGCAGAGAGTTTCCCAGAAATCCCTATTCTCGTATATAGATCGCATATTCATATAGATCTTTTGTCCTAACACCAATGTCCCCGCGTTTAAAGCACAGATCTAGCCAGTAGTCTGCTAGGTAATCCACTAGTAGCCCCGGATGAAACGAAGTCCCCTGATCCTCCCTTCTTCCTTTCCTCTCTACTTTCTCATCCTCTAGGGGGACATAACACGCTCTACATATCAACTGCTCTTTTAAATTACATAGTTAGTGTTCACAAAGACAATTTTATCGATTCAGCAACTGATTATCAACAAGGAACTTTGTACAAAGACAACGCGTAATTATTATCAACAAGAAACTCAGTACGATTTTTTAATCGCAATTTCAATTCCATAAATTTAGCTTAATCCTTTTAGGAAATTAAATAGCATCTCTCAGTTATTGCTATCAATTTTCATTTGTAGTATGTGTAATATTCTATTAAATCTATTACTATTTGCAGCATATTGCAATAACTTACTTGTTATTTACAGCATACTGCAATAGTCTGTCTATTATTATTTGCAACATACTACAATAACATATTTGTTATTATTTACCACATACTGCATAAATCGTGGCTACTGAAAACGATACCACATAAATTCAAATACTGACAGACCTAAACGATAAAACCACAAAATCGATAAATCTGTATCTCATATTTCCTAGATAATTGAGAAGCGTTTCGACATCAATTAGATTATTGACTAGCAGATAGTTGTTACTATATTCTTTGACTTTATAAACCTACTTTTGCTACATGTCTATCATAGAATCTGCAGAACAATAAACAACTAAAGAACTTAAAAATTATTATTTGTCATATAACATAAACTTTATCGAACAAACTCAACCAATTCCAATTACCAGAAAACAATCCCGCAACCAATTTTCAAAAACAACCATCATCCTCGTCTTACAGTCATCCTCCCCACCGATTAAATCTAGGAACACCAAGATCCCTTCAGCTCGAACGAACGCAGAAACCCATTTTCTTTCATCGTCACTTCCCCTCGGTTGGTTTATCTTTCCGGCTGAAAAATTGTCAGGCATCAGAAGTGCTCTAAAGTCATCGGGGATGATCCCAGTAGAGGCAAGGGGACTCTGATAGCCCGTAGTATCGGACTTTCTTCGTTCACGCAGCTTTCTCCTCTCCTTTTCGCATCGCGACGCGGTAGAAACTGGTTCAAGGGATGTTGTAAGAAGAAGAAAAAGCCAGTAGAAGAGTAAGATTCCTCCAGAGGTATCCGGAGACAGGCAACGTCGATATAACCGGCCTCCTTCGTAACTCTGATCGAGCAAGTTCCTCGTGGCAGCGCCGCGAGCACACACAGACGCGAAAGTTAGGGGAACCCAGTCCTGCGACGCGTCTCCTCGTCTGTGTCATCCCGATTCTAACCACGCTCCCTTCACCCTTGATTCCATGCAATGCGAAGAACACGAGTCCGTACACCAACGTTGAGACCAAGTTTCACCGAAGATGGGCCAACTTTGATAAGATATCCGTTTACCCTCCGCCACAACTCCGTCATCCCCATTCCCCCGATTGATTATCTTCCGAGACACTACTGCCGCCGTAAAACTACCACCAGCGTCTTTTTTACATCCGCGAACAATCATTTGCAAAGAGGATTCCCACTGGTGGATATTGGTTGAAGAGCTTGAAAATTATGGTAAAAAATAAAGAAATTAACTTGTATGTACAATTGTCTTCGAGCTGACGGTTCGAAAATGCACAACTTTTCTGAGCGGTACAATAATATCTTTCTTCGTAATTCTAATGCTGTTTATTTTTATTAATTTAAAAATAAATTTCTCTAATTTCTAGTTTAGAATTTATCATTTTTTATGAAGTAAAGGATAATGATACTCACTCGCAGAATTTTAAAAATGAATTCGAAGGTAGCAAAGAAAAGACAATCTGAGAAGCTACGGTTGCTTCTAAATGGAAGTCGAAAACTGCGTGTCACTCGATTGTCAGTGCTTGGCATAACTTCTCCTATTATATCAAATATACAGTTTCACAGATTGGAGCCTTCTGGATTATAATAGTCGCTTATAATACTAATTTGTCACAGTGACAGGCTTAATCCAGGAGATTGAATAGAATTTAATATAGAACTGTGTAATTAAATTTCATATCTCATTTATAATCAGTTAAATTACGCTTGTATTTTATACAACTGGAAAACTGTTTATGACGAAACATGATCTACATCTTTATGAAACCAGAATTTTGCTGTCATTTAACCGTATTTTTATAATAATTTAACTATTATCCTTTTTTGAAAGAAACAATAAATTCACAAAGGTTTTATATAGTCTACTATAGAGAATTTTTTAAATTGTCAAATGCGCATCAACAATTGTTCAATTCTCTATTAAATTGTAATTATATCAAACATTTAATTCTTTAATAATTCTTAACTGTAAAAGAAAATTCTTTGAACGATCGAACATGGATGAGTAATTTTTCAATCCTCAACTAAGCTGCAATTAGATTAAATTAAACTTCAAACCTAAAATTTAATTCTATCACGTAATTACAAAAAGAAGCATTAAATGTGAGAATGTGTAAAGAAGCATAAAAATGTAATATTTTTGCTGATAGTCATATATTCAGAGACAAGTTCCTCGTTCGAACAAAGATATCCGTTTTAAAAGTAGCGCAGACTGTACACGGCGAATAATAAAGGCAGATGGTAGTAATCGTAAAGAAAGGATCAATGTTTCAACGCGCACAGTTCTGCATCCAAGATACACGTAAATGGAGACGGGTTCTCGTATTTCAAGCAAACGAGGGCTCTGTTCTGATAATCATTGAGGAGGCTTCTGTTAATCTTACAGGACTCGACGCGATGTTTACGTTCATGTTGCCCTTTCTTTGATGTAAATCAGTCGATAACCGTCTACGTTTTCGGCGTAATGGCTGGTGTTGTATTACAATAGTTAAACTACGACTGATATTAGTCGTGTTTAGTCGTTTAATTCATAATTTTAGGGGACTTATTTGAAAGTGATGATTGTCTGATTATGTATAGACGTATTCATTCGCGAAATATTATGTAAATTAATTTAATTAAGCATAACATAATATCTTGTATACTTAATATAATACACTTACTTGAGTATTGAAACTACTTGATACTAATCAACAGTCGTTTGGTAATATTTATCGATTTATTGTAAAGTAGTATTTGTCTGATTGTATACTGGCATGTTCTATTAGAGATTGATTCAATAATTACTTGTGCTTTTATAAAATCGTTATAAATGTTTTTTTTCGCAACCTTTATGTTGGAAAATCTAAGCTATTAAACGCAGATTAGAATAGATAAAAAATGGAACACAAAGTTCTAAGCAAAGTTTAATCGATTGCGCAATGATACGTCAAGCACTTTGTTCGTGACAAAAAGGCTACAACATGGATAGCAATACGCTAGAAATAGAAACTACAATAAAAAAGAAAAAGATCGAACTGAGCAATTATTCTAGTTTCAGGCTGACGTCGATATTTCGTTAGGCAAATAGAACGACCTTTGTTTCTTTACAAAATTCTTAAGTCTCAATAAATTGACAGAAGATATCTAAACCTTCAAATCCAACTTTTATTATTATTACCAATTGGAAATCAAACCAATACCATCAGAAAGCATTTGTATCCTCGATACAAAAAATTCTGAACATTTGATCTGTAGTTCAACTATTAACAATATTATATGTAAACAAATAATATAATAATGATGTCTGTTATAATAAATCCCAACTCTGTCTTACTTCTCGAAGTTGATTCCAATCTTCAACAACAAAATGTAAAACAACCATTCTATATATTACAGATAGATGATATACCTTGTATAGATAGCTGGCTACTCCCCCCCCCCCCTCCCTCCAATTCTTTCCTTCAATCAAAAAGAATTCATCCTCCAGATCCATTCGACTTTCGTTCGAACCAAAGTTCCCCGGGTATTGTTTCGTTGACGGAAGGAAATTCAATTAAAAAGCGGGCATCGTGGAAATGCGATTAACGCTCGTTCGCTCGCGCAAATTCTGCGCCTGTGCGGAGCAACACCGGTTGTAACTTTTCGCGACGGCGAACGGATTAACATGAAAACAGAGTTAATAGGAAACTTGGAGAAAATTATGGGGACGAACAACGTCGTCTGGCCAAACTTGCCAAGCCACCGTTCCCGGCGTCGCTCGTGATTAAAAGCGTGGCGCGTTTGAAAAATCGTACTCGTTAGCCCCGTAAAACACGGGTCGAGGACCGTGTAGTTCTCTACGCAAGGAAAAGCAAGCGGGTACCAACGATAGACCGGTGGTGTGTAAAAGGAAAAAAACGTTTCCAACTTATCGAATAAATTTAACGAACCGAAGGTCTCCAGAAAAAGGCTTCTTGTTCGCGTGTTACGAGCACACGTTTAGAGGCTCCTCATTATCGGAATTTTCGGCACCACGTTTACGCGGCCACTTGACATCTTTCTACCACGCGTGCAAATTACATTGAGGTTCAACGTTTTAAAACGCGCCACCGCAACCTGGATATGTATATTGTTATCCTGCTATAGGTGGTTTCGTAGATTCTGTAAGATTTCTGAAGCTTGGAACGTAGATGTTCCACTTCATCAACTAATAATATTAATGAATTGACACGTTATACATTGTAGAGTTCTTTTTTATAATTCAATGATTTTAAAACGAATAGGATAATTCGCTAACTTGTAGCTTATGATATTGACTTATAAAGTTTCATAAATTAGTATGATAGTGTCATATTTCTTAGCCCGTATATTATATCACGGAGGAACTCTAATTAAGTTATGGAATTGTGTCTCGTAATAATTATATAGTGTCAATTAATTTTCATTCGACAATAAAGCAACATACACACCATTTTTTATATCAATTTTATTACGCTGTGAACTCGCTTCTGACTATTATAACGCGTTGTTATATAACAAACCGAAATATTTGACGAGAATCTTTTGTGTTACGAGCATCTCGATTCCACCGAGTTGCTTGTTAAAAGTCGTGAAATAATTGTTCCTCTATGGGAATCAATCTCATACAGCAGAAGACGTGGGTCAGTTGATAGACGTGACGTTACAGTCTGATATAATTAAGACGAAGATCATCCTCCTTTCAACATGTTCTAGGTGCTTTTCATCTCACTAAGGTATCGTTTATGCCTGTCTGGAAATCGTGGATTAATCCCGCAGGGTATTAGCCTCGGAAGTCTCCAACCGTGGTAAGGAAAGGCAGGAAGACAGAAACGAATATTAAGGAAACGGGAAGGTTGGATGTTGACCCAGTGGACAATGTCGTTGTCTGGGATTTTATTTGAAATGCCACTGTAAGGAAACAATGAGTTTTTGTACCAAAATTGTGCTTCTAGGAACATTTGAAGTTTGGAAGCTTTTGATTAAGATACTAGGAACAACATTGCGTTAATACGATATTTCATTCGTAATCAATCAAATCAATGAAAAAAGAATTTGGTAAATATTTTTTATCAATTTTTATCCTTCTACCTATATCTTGGAATTTTATACAGTTTTAGGAACTGAGAATATTTGTAGAAATATGATAACCTATTTTCCCTTTAAATCATAAAAATAGTTTTCATTGTTTTTTGCGGAAAGTAAGAAACGTAGCTTCTATTTATTTATTAACCCAATTAAGGACTAAGCAGTGAAATAACGCATTACGTTTGAGAAACATGCTCAGATAAAATAACTTATTATTTTATTATTATATATTATTTGTCAAGGCACAACAAAATTATTCAAATAACAGTTACTTTACGGAAGCTCATTACAAAATAAGAAACACAATTTCATTTTAAAAATAATAACTTATCATAATGATAATGCTATGAATAATTCAATTTTACCAAACTTCGTAAAATTATAAAACCTAGGTGGAAGTACGAAGAAACGGAAAGGGGGCAAGTATTGAACAAATCCCTGGTATTGAAAGAAAAAGATTCAAAAGAGAATCTTTTCGAACATAGACAAGCGTTGTTTCTGTGATGAGTCCTTCGATTCTCGTGTACGAGGTACGATTAAAAAAAAGTTTACGATCGAAACGATAATGGTTCCTTAAGCTTATCTCTGCGACTCTTTCGCGGCCGAATAAACCGAGTCGGATCGAACTTTCGAAATAGGGAAGCTTCATTTGCTTTTACCCGCTCTCAATCTTCTCTTCCCTTTCTACTCAAGTTTCTTTGAATTCCACTTGCCCCGTGACAATGACTTAAGTTTCATTCCTTTCGGATAGTTCGCGCAGTCTCGCGTATTCCCTCGTCCCTGACCTCTTCCACGCCCTGTAATTTTCTCTTATCGACCTCACTGCGATCCGCTTTTTCAAGCTTCTCGCTGAAATATAAGAAATAGTTAAAAATTGTATCAATGTGTTTGAGAGATTCTCCTTTCTTTGAACTTTCTAGCTACAAAAATGTCATTTCTTTTTAATCCGATAATTTTATTGTTGATGGTATCTTTATAGTTAAATTATGAATGTCTATGTTAGAGTTCATATTTTATTGAATGCAAATAAAAGAATGAAAGCTAAACATACGAGAATATTTTAAAAGAAGTAAAAGAGATTTGTATTATCCTTTAAATATTCTGCTTTTGATGTTCTTTGTACATATTCTTCAATATTTTATGTATTCTTCATATCTTTGTATATTTAAATCCTTCACAAATGCACAAACATCTGTACTATAATTATAATAAGTATGAAGATTATTTTAGTAATATTGGAACAATGAAGATTGAAAATCGGGAGTTAATTTTCTTCATTTTTTCTAGTCTGACATTAAAATTATTTTCTTTAAAAATCGGTCCATATAAAATTTAATCCTGAACGATAATGGAATAAAGTCTTACAAAAGAAGTAAAAAGAAGCTTAAATATTCTAAAATCCTGTTGCAAAATTTAAATCATTTCTTTTGAGATCACACCATCCATAACTTAATCACGAACTATAGTAGAATAAGATCCTACAAAAGAAGTAAAAAAAAAAGTTTAATATTCTAGAATCTCGTTCTGAAATAAATATTATGTTTCGTAAAATCATTTCATTTATAATTCAACCATGAACGATAATAAAATAATTCTACGAAGGAAATAAAAAGAAAGTTAAATATTATTATTTTATTATTAATATTATAGAATCTTGTTGGTATAATCACTGTCTTCACTAAGTGACGCAGTGCTCTAATATCGTAGAAAAAAATACAATAAAGCGTACGGCTAATTCCCCAGGTTGCAGTCCCTCGCTAATAGAACAAGAAATTTGCGATGGTATTTAGTTCGTGCTAGCAGGTAGCTCAGAGAAATTGTTATACATTAATTATGCCTGTTCGAAACGCGGTTACTAGTGGTGAACTTTTATCGAACCACTAGGCGATAGTTACGCTCGCGTATTCGGCGTTCAAGTGGATCCTGATCGATATCTAACGATGGAGAAATAAATTATTCCGCACCAAGATACAGGAAAATTTTCTACAAAGATGTCTGGATTATGTAGTGATCTTACATACTTGAAATGAAAAAGTAGAAGATATTGCGTAAAATTACAGATTTTCGTGATATTTTTGATGATCTAATAATTGATTATATTTTCTTACTAATGTGATTAGAACTTTTTGAAATTTTGCCCTGATCCGTTCTTTGGGTTATTTACAGCACAATCACATTTTATTCAATTCAAGAAATTTCTTAACTTTGAAAAGAATACTTCTCAATCTTACGTTAGAATTTCTAATATTTTGTAAATATTTTTAAAAGTCTTCTTGCTTATTCAAATAGGAAATCAAGAGATAAAAATTCGAGAATCGCAAAAAGGTTAAGAATTGTTAAATTGTTGAATTGATCTTTGGAAAGATTACATCGAAATTGAAGGGAAAGAACTGTATCGCATGATGTACAACCTAATTTGAAGAAAGATTGTTTGAAAGAGCCATTCGACTTATACATATAAATGGGAGATCATTTTGAAAATTAGTTTCGGCGTCAGTTTCCTGACATACACTCTACATTTTCCTATCTTAAATTATATCTATATCAAATTAGTGTCGTTATTAACTTCTAGTAAAAAGTTAAATTTAAGAATAACTCGGATTAAAGCAATAAATCAAAGAATGCATACCATGAACTAAAAAGGAAATGGTGGTATATTTAAAACCGTACTTTCCAAATTACCAGTAATTAAATACGATGGCATGTGAGAATTGACAAAAAAATCCAGAAAAATTACCCATTAAACAAAGGTAGAAATATAGCGAAAGATTGAAGAATAAAATAAATTCGAAACAGTCCCTAAAATGAATTCTGATCTGGTATTAATATAAAACTAAAAATTATTCCACTTCACAGGAGTTTGCCCTCATCCAATCGCCTCAGAAGATAAAAAAATCCAATCAGACCGATCTCCATAAAACAAAAACCTCCCTTCTGACTCATAAATACCACAACACCCCTTCTAAAATCACCACCTGTCAAGCCTCACCCTCAACATCTACATTAGCGTAATATGACAACAATCGTTTCGGTAAGTACGAAGAAACTTTTCCCGACAGGTTATCCGTTTGGCTCGACGACGAAAAGGGTGCGCACAGAATTGATTCCGTATTGATAAGCAAGGGTGAGTTCGACGGAGGAGTTTAAGGTAACCCGACGCATAGCTTGCGCACATATGGAAGGGAGCTGGATGAGTTTGCGATTAAACGCGATTATAATTAAGGATAATGGAGTTTCGGCGCGCGGGAGTTGCCGGGTTCCCTCGCAGCTGGCGCCGTTATATCGAGTTCCTGTCGACAGCGAGTGTACACGGTCGAAATGCTTTTGGTCATCTAGTAGTTCCTCCGTGTATACATGCACGTACAAAACGTGCTCCCTTCCCGGTGCTATTCTCAACGCGCCATATGCACCTACGTGTTTTTCGTGTTCGAATTCGACTGGGAAGCGACGAGCTTCCTGCTCGTCCAGAGGGTGCAAAGGGGTATTTGGATATTTCCAAACGACTTGTTTCAGCGATGGGATGCCGAAGGAATAGAGAAATAACCAAATATTGATTTTATTTTCGCAGAACGTGATCTTTTATTAAGATGAGAAAATTGAACGTAGGATGATCCGCAAAAGTATCTAAACACTTACCATCGAAAATTTTTATGTACGTGCTTCAATCAGAATGGAATTTGATTAGTACTATAATGAAGCACAATAATTGCAATTGTGTGGATAATAAGAATAGTGGATCACGAAAGTATTTAATTAGCGCTTATATTAGGTCATCCCATAAGTTCGTTCCGTTTTTCGAGCGGTTATATATGTTAAGATTGTTTACATACGTTTCAGTTTCATGAAAAAATGTAATCCCCCTCTCGTTGTACAACTTCTTCCCACTTTTCAAGTGCATTGGCCTTATCGCCGTATGTTTATAAATCGACACATGAAATGTATACACAAAAGTTGGCACGAACTTATGGGATGACTTATGGGATGTGACCGGAATTCGGACACATTAATCGATCTGTATTAACGGTATGTGAACGATATGTGTTTGCCGAAGAGCAGAAAGTAATGGTAAATTTATTATTGAGAAAAGCACTTATTACGTTTACTATGAAGTCGCCAGTATATGAATTTAAAGTACCTAATAAATACTTATTACTATTTATAATATTACTATCTATTACATACATATACATACATATTAGTATTTAAATATCACTGCTTGTATTAACAAACGAAATCTTTCTATCAGTTTAAAAAAGAAACTCTTTATTAATCTGACTACTGACAGAAATAAAAGAGAATTACGCCACGAGGTTTAATATAGGTCATATTTTTAACCATCGCTCGCGGTCCTACAATGTCGCAGGCAGATCGCCTTATCTATCCGACGGAAAACATACAATGTATCGACGAGCGCATAGTTGTCAGCAAGCAGCGAGTTCCAGAAACGTCGATGTCGGTCCGTTCGTTACTTCATCCACACAAAGAAGGTGGCATACGTGATCATAGGCGCGAACGGTGGCGTGACCTGAGCGTAGTGGGGGTTGTCTCCTCGAGAAGACAAAGAAATGATCGAAGGGCAATCAGTCTCTTTTGAAGATTCTAATAGCATACGTCGATAAGTCTGATGAATAAAGTCGCTAAGTCTAACGAACATATCGAGAGATATCATACAGTCGAGTCAAACTTCTGCAACACATTAACATTATTTATCACTAAATAATTTATGACGCTTCATTATTATTAAATTGTTATTAAATATACAACCTATATTAACCTGTTAGTAGTGTTAAATTCATTGAATTATCTCTGTTATCTTAACCGAAACAGGGGAACGACTAATTCGCGGCGTCGATTATAAAAATCGTAGCGAGAATTTACGCCTCTCGCTGACGCGTTTTCCTCACGACCGCGTCTCTCCGCGAACAGTCGTAACAAAGAGTCTAGAGATAAAAAATTTGTCAAGTAAGGATATTTCTATATGTTTGGCGATTACGATGCATATCACTACTTTGTTATTGCATATCACTTTTCAAAAACCAAACACGACGCAATGTTCTATCACAGATACCTACAGTGAGTATACAAACTAAAATTATTCTAGTTCATTTTGACTTAATGTTGCAGTTAAAATGATAATAAACGATAATAAACAAGACGTAGAGGAAAAAAGCAAACTAAATTATATGCTTAGTTTTAGACACAGATGGTGTAATTTTTAGTCAAAATATTCTTGTAATTATTTTAATGAAGGTAAGTTGAATTGTTCGAAAATTTAAGCATTTCATATGAAAATTGTCCCCTGTGGATCCATTATTAGTTATGATGTTAATTATAATTTACATTGTAGTAACTGTGCCATAATGATAAAAGTAATGTTTATCGATTTTCTGACTTTGTCACTCGGTGACTAAAAGGAATATTTCGATAAGAAATAATTGAAAAGTTGATTGCTAATACACATGTTATTGAAATTTAAAATTGTTTCTCTACGTACAAAAGACATGACGAATGTGACATGTTCTCCAACTTTAGCCTTCATATTAAAATAATTTATTGTATAATAATAATGAAAGAAAAATAAGTAAGAATAAAATATTGATAATGAAAGAAATTAATATTAATAATTATATTATCACGGATAGTAGAAGAAAAGAGTTTTTTTTAAACTTCTATTACTTTGAACCTTAATAAACTATTAAATTCAGAATTACTAACTATATTATTATATTATTATTTATATATATCCCTAGAATATAAAGCAAACTCTCGAAACTAACTGAAGATACAGACTCTGCAACTGAACTAATTAGCTCGATATTTGGTCCCTTTGGGATATGATAACTAACGATCAAGTATTGCAATAAACGCGCTAATTAACAACCGCCAATGATAAAGTAATAGCAAATATAAGTATACGAAACGCATTTAATAACCGAGAATATTCGTAAATATCTCTGTAATTTCCCACGCAATCAAAAACGGAATTGAGAAACTAATCGAAAAAAAACTCGTTTGGAACCTTGGGATCTTGAACTCTGACGTACACAACTCGCGAATAATAGCGTTAATAATACATTAACGATTACAATGAACGGCCCATTGACATAAATCTTAATCCTCAAAAATCATGGATTCTTTAACCTATTTTAAACCAGGTATTCAAATTGCTTGTTTAAGTTAAATTGAACATTTCCTTGCTCGCGACAGAGTAAATGTTTTATTTGAAAAAAACTTTCAATAATAAAAATAATAAAATTCATTCAATATCACTCACCCATCTCATACGTCCATCATGCTCGAGCAATTAGATATGTAATTATTTGCAACATATAAATTAGAACATAATAAGAAATGAAATAAAAATATTCGTAACAATAAAATTTAATTAAAGCAATAATAAAGTATACTCGTAAATCTTACTAAAGAGACGAAGTTTCGCGAGTTAATTTTAATCCAAAGAAACGTCGCAGCAAATAACGATCCTTTTGCAAACACCAAGATACTTTACCCGATACTATTCTCTTTTGCGCGCCACGTCGTCTCCTATCACTTTCGATTATTTATCCTGTACAATAATAAATACGAAGAAACACGTGTATCTACACATTCAATTCCGTCTCTCGTAAGTTACACGGATGTAACTTGGTTTGCTAATAAAGATCATCACCCTCGGACATTTCTTTCTTCGCGGACAATGCAATTGGAATCGTCCCTCCGGGACCACCCCATTCGCATCCCTTTCCCGAACATATAGGGACACGAAAGTAGTCTGTTAACGAATCCTTAGGGAATTGCATGCGATTCGTAGCCATGACGCTCTATACTCATGGAGAATTTGAAAAGTTGCCTCCTAAAGTTGATAAAACCGCGACATAATTGAGATGAACGATTTGCACGTCCCTCGAGAAGGAATTCCTCTCGTATCCTTTTTTTTCGTAGATTTTCATGCGCTGACGTCGTATAAGTATTTGAGTATGTTCATCTCCTGGTACAGTTAAATATGGATTAGGTGTGAGCTATGATTTCTTGGATAAGAGTTTTGAGGAAATTGCTGGAATGATTGCTTCTCTTTTTGGAATTCTATTCTTTTTTTAACTATAGTTCTTTCGGGAGTTTCAAGGTAATTGTAGGAATTTTAGGAATTATACTCATCGTTGAAATATAATATTTTGAATAGAACCTTCGAAGGAATTGTCGGAATAATTTCTTTTCTATTCGTATTCTTCTTTTACCATGTATCTTCTTCTACGAACTGCGTTTTTTTCGTTTAACAAGTTCGAAGGGAATGTTGAAAGTGTTCCCTGCTCTTTTAGAATGTATTCTTCCCTATTTTTCGCGAATAGTGTTATTAAATGCTCGGAAAAAAGAATGAACATCATTTTGATTAGAATTACACTTTTCTTCGTGTTACCTAGTTTCATTAAAGTATAACACACTGTCAAGTTAAAATTATATCTTTCCAACACTTACAGAACATTTACACGTCAGAAAAATCCTTCGAGAAAATCCAAACTAACATCCAGTAAAATTCTAAACGAATCTAAAGAATAAAATTTAAACGATACATATTAGATATTAATGTCTTCCGTTGAGATTTAAAAATACCTGATTTCATCGAATTGAGAGGAGGAAAGCCTTGTGACGGAGACTTGGTTCGTTTGTAGGATGGCTCATTGTTGATTAATGGATGAAATTTACGAGAAACAGGAGTAAAAGCAAGCAGACGTACGATCGACTCCGTGTATGTTAACAAAGCGTTTCTTTTGACGAAGTTTCTGGTTCCGTGTACAAACGAAATTGGAGAGATTAACATTGTCCACCTTGAGTTAACCTATTCGAACGGAAACAGTAACTGAAGTTTCACCAAGAAATCCCTAAGTTATAGAGAGGAACACCACTGTGATTCTCACGTCAAGACCTATCAAGAGCAAATGGTCAAACTAATTTCGATTTAATAGTAGAACAGTAACCGGTGACGTTTTGTATGAAAGACCAAGATTAAAACGTTCGAAAATTAAAAGAATGAAGAAAAATGTCTAATAGTAATTGATCCTAATAAATATTTTATAATACGTTTGGAAAAATTTCGTTAGTATACTGTTGCAAAAAAGTATGAATTTTGATTTTTAACGCGTTCCGTTTTTTTTTTTATCTTAATATTTATTTCATTTTTTTTCATATCCATGATTATTTTCTTTTTTTAAATATTTGATTAAAACGTAAGTACTTCGAAACCAAAGATACACGTCTTACATTTTATAACTGAATATCGTATAAAGGATAAATATTCAGAATTAGAAAAACAAAATTTTCCAGGGCGTTCTATATAGCGATAAACCTTACACTAAGACAAGAACTAAAAATTATTTTCTAAATACGCAACGAAAATTAATTTGGAATAAAAAGAGATTATTTACTAAAGGGAATGTTAATCACTTTACATTGCAAATGAGATGATAAAGTTGTTATTTCAGAATGCTATGTTATTAGCTTAGTAATGCTATTGCAAATGATTCGGTCAATTATCGTTCTGCGAATCGACTGGCTTTTGTGATAAGTAAAGCATATGATAGTGTAGTTGCTGGATTGGTCTGGCATCAATGAGCATAATTAGTGTTCTGTTTCAAACACCAATATCTAGCAAACGAAATACCTGACTATTCAATGATGCATGAGTAACTATGTGAAATATAGTTCGAGAAGGTGCACGTATTGTACAAGATTATCCAAGATACAAAGTCAAATGGAAGAACGATATGGCTAGAATAAAGTACTATATAACAGTTCATTGATTACTTCCACTTCTATATACTACTTGCTTAAAAATATGATTATATAACGAATGAGGGTTATAGAAACAATCATTACACCTCTTGCATATACATATAAGCTCTTTTTGTTCTCGTGGAACAAGCGTTATTAAAAAACGAACGATCATTACATCTCATAGATGTAGGTAGAACGATCATAATTCAAAGACATTAATTGTTTTCGTCTTTGAATAACATTTGTTTTACTTAGCAATAAAAACGTATACAATGACGAAGATTCTAATATAATCAATGTAATGAATCTTATCTTTCTAACAAAATCCTAAATATTTAAACATTGTTAATTTTTTAATTTATAGAAATATTTAAAAATGATGATTAAGAAAGAAAACCAGCATACATTCAGAAATAAAGAAAATCATCGAGAAACAAGTGTGAATAAAAAGTTATTGAAAAGAAACGTTTCAAAACAGGTACATAAATAAAAGATACAAATAAATAAGAATTGACACGAAGAATGCAAGTTCTCGGTTGTATAATTTGTCAATAATAAAATATTTTCATGATCTCCGTCTTCCTTTTACAGCTCTCAGTATGCAAAGATTTCTCGTAGATTCAATAACAATTAAGAAAATCAACTCATAACGTTCGTCATTGTTTGCTGATTGAATAAATCTGTTTGCACTGCATTTAGAAACATAGGCACGCTGTGTTGTTGTTGCAGGTGTCGCTCCACCAACGTGCCCAGCGTCGCAGAAAACGCAGTCTCCAAAAGGTCCACTCCCTCCTCTCCAATTTTGAAGAATAAGAAATCATCCGGCGATTCGGCGTATTGACTAGATAACTTGTATCGAGCCTCCTTCGTCCTATCCACTCTCCAACCGAACAATTGGTAACAAGCTTGTCGGTATTCTTGCGACGATGCTTTGAAGGCTTCCTTGAGACGAGCTATTTTAATCTCGTGTGTCTGTTTGAGTTCCGCTATTTCTAGATATAACATGAAAATGCTGGTAAATATAAAACGAAAATGTACCAAATGTGATGCAAAATAGTCGAATTGTAGTTGTGAATTTAGAAAGAGTGAAGATTTATTTCATTGTTGACGCTGAATATTTCTAAGATAACAGAAAAGATGATAAAATAATTTTATGGTAGTTTTCCTTCTCTGAAAGTATAAATTAGTATTAAAACATTATAGATGAGATAAAATATGAAAATCAGCGTACATATAAATTCAATTAAAAGGCTAACAAAGTTTATCAGTACACAAGTTAACAGTATTATATAAATATAGTTAATATACTATGCTAAGTAGTAGAGGAAAAGTGCTTCAAGAAACTTCTAAGATAAAGTTAACAGTATTATATAAATATAGTTTATCTTAGAAGTTTCTTGAAGCACTTTTCCTCTATTACTTAGCATAGTACTATTTTATAAAAATTTATCCATACTATTTCTGTTATCTTAAATGCGATTCGCATTATTTTTAGAATATATCACTAGCCACAATTATGTTTCACTATGATCATCAATTATCTTTCATGTCATATATTACTTTCTATATTTTACTGCCACTTATTATCATTCAAGCTTATAAACCATATTGTAATATAGTATAGTATTGTAGTATGATATACTATAAAAGTATGAATTATAGTATAGTATAGTAAATATTAATTATAGCAGTATTAATTATATAACCAGTACTTAATATTAATATCTATTTCATTATATAAAAGTACTTTTAATTGATTGATTGCCTTTTTGCTCTTTACAAAAATCATATTAATATTTTTGAAAAATTACCTTGTGTTTGGAGGGAGGATGTCGTCATGTTGACTCCACCTTGCGCGACTTTCGCCCTCAACTCTTCCACTTCACGTAGCAAAGCCTTGTGCTTCTCCTCCGCTTGTTGTTCTGCAATGGCAGCAGGATTCATAGTGAAGTGCAGTATTCTCGCGTTGCAATTAAAATCGCCCTTTAGTGCTCTATGTTCCAATTCACCCTTCAATCGTTCGACTTCCTCCCTCAACTTATTGCACTCGTCCGCTTGATTATGACCCTCAGCCGCTTGAAGATCACTTTCTAATTTGGCGACTAATTCTCTACAATTATAAATCAATCGTAACTCAGTTATCGTATTATTATCCAAAATGCAAAAATTGAAATAGAATTTTAAATTACCTATAAACATCTATCCTACGTTCCAGTACAGGAATCCTTTCTGTTATCGCATTATTAGTGTCTATCGTTATCTCTTTTTCGTATAAGTCTAATTGTTGTCGATAACTGTCCCTCTCTCTGGTAATAAGGATCATCTTCTTCTGTAATCTGTTCATTAATTTATTCAACTGTTCCTTGGAGACTGTAACATCCATAGCCACTTTTTTGGCATCTTCGTAATTCTTCGACAAAGTATACGACTCCCTCAATGCAGCATCCAGTCTAGATCTCAGCTGCCCTTCCTCTGATTTTAAGACTAATTCAGCTTGTTGCAGTCGATTCAATTCGCGTTTTAAAGCAGTAGGTCCACCAGTAATTCCAGTAGATTCATATTCGGCCAGGCGCAATGAAAGTTCCGTCTTTTTGGCCTCAAGTGTAGCAACCTGCTGCTCTACTTTTTCCATATGATCTAATCTATAAAATTAAAAGCACACTTATCAATGTTTATAAGTATAATAATGATAGAAGTTTATTAAAAAGGGCTCGTTGAAAGAAAGTGTACCTTTTCATTACATTGGCCATTTGTTCTTCTAAAAGTAATTTTCCCCGCACTGACTCTCTTAATGAAACAATGGTTTCTTTTGCATTGCTAAGCTCTTTCTCAAGTTCATTCGCTCTCGCGGCTCTTGCAACAAACGTCTTCCCTTCCTCCCATAGCGCTCTTTCTGACTCCAACCTTTCAACCTTTATTTTCATACTTTGGAGTTCCACATTTTGCAATTCCAACTCTTGTTGCTTAGTCTGATATTCCTTCAATTTTCCTTCCAGCTGTGTTATTCTTCTTTGAGCTGCATCCAGTTTTAGTTGTGTCTCAGATACATCAGTAGAATCTTTTGTTACTATTTTACTCTCTTGTACAGGTGCATGTTTATGATCTTCCAACAGCTTTGCATTTTCGTTCATTAGCGACATAATTTTCTGCTCCAAATTCGTTTTTACCTATAAACAACATATATTTATATTAAACATCAAAATAAAGCAATATTCAAATTATTTATTTAATTAACCCTTTAGTTCGCTGTTGAGTGCCGAAGCGTGCAGACGTGTCTCTAGTGCCCAGTGAAGTTCGAAAGTAACACGTGTCACCCAACCGTCGAAAGTGAACACAACGTGCTCCTATCCTCACAAGTGTTTCCTATCCGCCAGAGAGAAGAAAAGCTTACGCACCTAACCCCAACCCGAACCTTGCCTCATAGCCTCACGACTAATTATTCATATTGAAATAGCTAGCTCGATGATGGCCCAGCAATCACGTCCAGGCTCGCCTGAGCAAACACACAACTACTCCGCGCTACCCCTTCCGTGGCAGAAGTGTAGCAGATCCCCCCGTGCCAACGACGCCAATAAGGCGAAAAAACGCAAAATTGAACCATCAAACACTAACTCGAACGAACAGCCATCAACACAAATTAACACTCACAACAGGTTCGCAGTATTGGAATCCTCAAACGACGCCATGGAAATCGCAAGCCCGCCGTCAAACCATCACGCACAGAGAAGCCCCCCTCTCCCACCAATATTTGTTAATGATGTCATCGACATCCAGACAATGATCAAGTCCTTAGAGAGAGATATCTCCAAGGAGGACTACAACCTGAAGATTACCAACAACCAAGTCAAAATCCTGCCGACAAATCCAGAAGCCTACAGGAAGCTCACCAAGACACTTAGGGCCCTGAACGCCAATTTCCACACCTATCAACTCAAAGAAGAAAGACCTTTTCGGGTGGTGCTACGAAACATCCACCACTCCGCAGACATCGACGAGCTAAAAACCGAACTATCTAAACTCGGCCACGAAGTCATCAATGTCAGCAACATAAGGCATAGAGTCACGAAAGACCCGTTATCCCTATTCTTTATCGACTTAAAACAGAAACCCAACAACAAGGAAATCTACAACACCAGTCGCCTAATGAACGCCATCGTAAAATTCGAACCACTGCAAATCAAAAAGGAGATAGTGCAATGCAAAAGGTGCCAAAGATACGGGCACACGCAGAAATACTGCAACCATACCTTCCGCTGCGTCAAATGTGCAGGAACACACCCTACCGACCAATGCAGGAAATCACCGGAAACCCCAGCGAAGTGCATCCACTGTCAAGGTGACCATCCTGCCAACTACAAAGGCTGCTCAGCCTACAAAACTCTATACTCAAACAAGTACCCCAAACTTAGAACAAAAGAGGTAAACTACCAAACACCCAGCTCGCCGAAATTCACCTTTACCCCAATCCCCCCAACCAATCAAACACCCAGCCCTACCAAACTCACCACTCCCTCAACCTCCTATGCCCAAGCGGTACAAGGCACTCAAAATATACCAAATAGCCACAGGGATCCTCCCCAAAATAGTGCCCCCACCTCACCTAATACAGACAACGTCTCTAGGCTTGAAAAGCTAATAGAGAAACAATCAGAGCAAATAAACAATTTGCTATCGCTATTAACACTCATCATGGATAAATTAATACGCCCCGACACAAAATAAAACCAAGACGCATAGCTCTGTGGAATGCCAACGGTCTAGCGCAACGCAAACTTGAACTAGAACTATTCTTAAAACAACAGCAAATCGATGTGATGCTCATATCCGAAACCCACTTCACCGACAAAAACTACCTCAAAATACACGGCTACAACTTCTACCACACCCAACACCCCAGTGGAAAGGCCCACGGCGGCACCGGAATCATAATCAAATCAAACATTAAGCACTACGAACTTCCACCATTCCAGAAAGACTACCTCCAAGCAACAAACGTAGCAATAGAAGACTGTCATGGTACAATCACCACTTCAGCTGTATACTGCCCTCCCAGACATTCCATCGCCAAAGAAGACTTCGACAACTTCCTGGACACCCTGGGCAATAGATTCATAGCCGGAGGAGACTACAACGCTAAACACACCCAATGGGGCAGCAGACTGGTTACAGTAAGAGGCAAAAACCTCCTCAACAGCATAATAACCAACAACCTCAACTACCTTACCACATACGAACCCACACACTGGCCCACCGACACAAATAAAATACCCGATCTCCTTGATTTCCTCATAACTAAAAATATCTCGTCAAGACACGTCCAAATCAATTCCTCGGCTGATCTCTCCTCTGATCATTCCCCCGTGATAGTAACAGTCAGTTCAACTATCATCGAGAATACACCTAATGGCTCCATTCATAACCAACACACCAACTGGCAGCTCTTTAGAGAAGTCTTTACCCACACAACTTCAGCCTCAACCTCACTAAAAACCAATGAAGAAATCGAAGCAGCCACGGAATACCTAAACGCGAGCATAATAAACGCTATCCGCGTCTCCACACCGGCAAAAACGTCCATCAGCAATCACGAATACCCCCAGTACATATTAAAAAAAATAGCAGAAAAACGTAGACTAAGAAGGATATGGCAGACCCATAGAACGCCGGAGGACAAACGCAAACTAAACAACGCAACTAGAAAACTATCCAAAACCATAAAAAACTACAATAACGACCGTTTTCACAAATATCTCGCCAGCTTGTCCCCCACAGCCGACTCTAACTACTCACTATGGAAAGCCTCCAGGAAACTCACGCGCCCCCCACAAATAATACCTCCAATCCGCCGTCCGCAGGGTGGATGGGCGCGTAGCCCTATAGAAAAAGCCAACCTATTTGCCAAACACTTGACTGAAGTATTCCAACCCCATTCCTCCATAGCTGCAGCGGACGTCACCGAATACCTGCACACTCCCTTCCAAATGTCCCCTCCTATTGAACCCTTCACTTCTGCAGAGATCATAGAAGCAATCAGTCGCCTAAACCCCAAGAAAGCAGCAGGTCACGACCTAATAGGAAATAAAGCAATCAAGGAACTTCCCATAAAAGGGATTGCACTCATCGCAATCAATCAAAAAACGCCATCCTCCGCCTTGAACACTTTCCCAAGGCGTGGAAAATCTCACTGATCACCCTCATTCCCAAACCCGGTAAACCAATATATGAAACCAGCTCCTATCGCCCAATCAGTCTTTTACCTACCCTATCTAAACTATTCGAGAGGATGCTTACGAATCGTCTCCTTCCACTCCTAGAAGAATTGAAAACACTCCCAGATCACCAATTCGGCTTCCGAAAACAACACTCAACAGTAGAGCAAATCCACCGCATAACCCACATGATCAGACAAACCCTTGAAAAGAAAAAATACTGCTCTGCGGTATTCCTAGACATCCAACAGGCATTCGATAAAGTATGGCATGAAGGGCTACTCTACAAGCTTAAAAAAATCCTACCCCACCCATACTACTCCATCTTAAAATCCTACCTAACCAACAGACAATTCATAGTTAAATGCCTAGACGCCACTTCCGCAATATTCCCAATAGAATCCGGCATACAACAAGGTAGTGTCCTCGGACTCCTACTGTTCTCCATCTACACTGCCGACTTACCCATATCAAACGAGGTAACAATAGTAACATTTGCCGACGACACAGCAATATTAGCTACCCACGCAGACCCGGCAATTGCCTCAGCCACTCTCCAGCGAAGTCTCGACTCCAAGGAAAAGTGGTTCCTAAAATGGGGCTTTAAAATAAACGAAAAAAAATTCTCCCATGTAACCTTCACGCTCCGAAAACAAACCTGCCCCCAGGTCACCATTAACAACATAATAATCCCAAGCAAGGACTCCGTAAGATACCTGGGCATGACCCTGGATAGGAGGCTAACTTGGAAAAAACATATCTCAGAAAAAACAAAGCAACTAAAGGAAAAACTAAGAAAATTCTATTGGCTCACGGGCCGACGCTCCAAACTAAACATACAGAACAAAATAACCCTCTACAAGGCCGTAATAAAACCTGTCTGGACCTACGGAATCCAACTATGGGGAACAACAAGTAACTCCAACATTGAAATACTCCAACGCTTCCAATCGAAAACGCTAAGATCCCTATTAAATGCACCCTGGTATGTTACCAACGAAACAATCCACCGTGACCTCAAGATACCTACAGTCAAAGATGAAATACACAAGTCCAGAAGCAGATATAACACAAGAGTCAACAACCACCACAACCCACTAGTCACCCAACTACTGGACATGACGAACCAGATCCGCAGACTAAAAAGAAAATACCCTCTAGATTAAATCCTTAGTTTCTACTAGAACCAACAATATAAAGCTATTATAATCCATGTCATTGTATCACGCCAAATTAAGTTACTGAAAATTCTCAACGAGAATTGATTGTAAATATTCTTTAAAAAAAAAAAAAAAAAAAAAAAAAAAAAATTAACCCTTTTGCAATGGCGAATACTAGCCATCTTTTGAGCTCCCAATGTGACCATATAAAATCTTAGAGGATTTCGTTGGAACAGCAGAGGACTTAAGGATGTATTGGAAAAGAAAATGTTGTTGAGTCCTTGTTCTATATTTTAAAAATAAATTCAATAATAAATCTTCACTTTAAGTTACTTATTTGAAATTATGTAACAATGATATATATAATTTAGTAATGTATATGTTACGTCGCGTGAAGAGGTCCGCGCGACGTCTTCTATTGTCTGACCGTAACGGCCCAAGCGTCGTTAGAGAAACCCTCAATAAACCTAAGGCCCACCATAAACCGAGTCTCATTAGCTTGCAGGAACTTTGAATCCTGCAAGTATTTTGGGTTTATCTGTGGTACTTAAACAAGTCATTAGGTTTATTGAGAGTGTTTAAAGATTACGGAGAAAGCTGGTATTTATAACGGGAAAAACTGGTAATTATATGATAGGGAAAACCAGGCATTTATAGAATAGAAATGTCTGGATTTTCCCATGAGTCATGCCGATGGGATGTTTACATCGCCCGTCTTCAAGCGTTAACGTCTTAACCAATGGGTAGCGCGGATCCTTGTTCTCACCTTTCCTAACTAAAAATGTAAGCAACGAATCCGCGTTCTTCGCTTAAAGGACACACCCATACCGAGCTTTCCTTCGTAATCACATCAGAACGAACTTCAGAGTATTGCTTCGGCTTTCACGGTGCCTAGAGTTCCTGCATTTCCTACAACTCTCACCGTTCCTACATCTCTAATTTTTCCATCATCTCCCGCGGTGCCCACAAGTCCGACAGCTCCTATCACTCTCTCATCTAAGAATAATCCTTCTCTTCATTATCTGTATCTTAACCAACGGCGTTACTACTTGTGTGATTGTATAAAGTGTTGGAAATATATATACTTTAACTCTGTGAACCACAGTGTTATACTAACCTGAATCACCCCTATTATCCTAACCGAAATCAGGGGATCGAACTATTCGTGGTGTCGATTATTCTAATCGTAACGGGAATTTACGACTCCCGTTGACGCGTATTCTAACGACCGCGTCTCCCCGCGATAGCTCGAAAATACAGTATATAAAATAATATTATATATATATCATCGTTGTGGACGAGAAGCATATGTAGCTGCTAGCTGTCGCTAGCCAATACAAAGCGCTTAGGGGATGACAGATATAATCAGCGCTAAACAGTGTGAAGCACTTAGTGGATGACTGGTATAACCCGTACCAATCGCAAAAGGGTTAAATAAAAGCACTGTACCTGAAATAGTTCTTTCTCTATAGAAGCTCGTGCTTCAGATGCGTCCTGAATTGTTCTACGTGAAATATCAAGGCGTACTTCCAGTTGTTTAATTGTCTGCTTATCTTGTTCCACCTGCATCTCTAAAATACCTTTCTCCTTTTCAAAGACCTCTTCCATTTGTCTGCGTATTTTGTGAAGCTGCTGTACAGCAGCTTCTTGATGAGACAATCTTGTTTTCAAGGACACAACCTAGTGAAATAAGTATAGTTTTTTAATGTGCTTGATTTATGGATATTTATATAACGTTAATTGAGTATGTTACCTGTCCTTTTAATCTTCGCCATTCCCATGGACTACTTGGGACAGTCTCAGCCTCACTCATATTTAAACTAGAATCATTAGAATCATTTAATCTTGGCCTTTTAGGTGATATAACACATTCATCAGATTCACCAAATGTCAGTGGTGTATATGCAGTACCAGATAATCTTAAAGACACACCGTTATTACTTTTACGATATGCTTCAGAACCTGCCTTAAGATCCTTTATCATTTTAATGACACTTGTTGGATCCTTATCATCCATCTGTAGAAAAAATATAGTACAAATTATAAATAAATAATTATGACAAATAGGTTATGCTCATAAAATCTATTAATTTGTGTTTGTTACATACATTTTATAAGAAAGTGAGAATTAACTAAAGTTACCTTAATAAATTGTTTTATTACAAAGAAGTTCAAATATTGATATGAGCGTTATTTAATGAGATATGGGCGTTAGAGGTATGAATATACATGGAAATATATCATCTATAACATATAAAATGTAATTTACCATACACCCAGTCAGTGAATATAATTACAATTCTTGCAACACTGTATGTTATTACGTTACTATACTTCTTTCGTAGTTACTAGATTTATAAATTTTAAATATCATTAGAGTTGCTTATACCTTAGTCATACGTTTTTGTAGCGGTACAATACGTACACAATACAATGGCGGTAAAGTCTACATCACGGTGTGTACCATTAGAAAAGAAATGGGAGTGCTGGCGTCCATTTTCTAGCTGTTCCACAGGTGCTGCACCATGCGGCACAGTGCTGAAGCTGTTCCACGTTAGCATATACAAGAACCTATCAAGTTAAGGATCTGCCTCGCTACGCTAGCACATACAAGAACCTATAAAGTTGGAGATTTGCCTTGTTTGGTTCCATTTGGTTCTTTGTTTGAAATTTACATTCCTCACGATAATATTTTTGTTATAATAAATTCTAAATTTAATTCTAATAGTAATTTCTGTAATTGGTGGGCTGTGAATAATATTTCTGACATAATGCATATATTTTGCATGCAAATTCATTTACAAAAATGATAAAAACAGAAGTACAAATTAACTACAGACGAGATTTAACATCATAAATAATTTCTGTGATACACGATTTTTAGAAGGATAAAAAAGTATGAACTTTCCCGTAGAATCTTATAACGAAATATGCCCTTGTAACGTGAAATCATAGCGAATATACTTTGTGGTGATGCTAAACAAGTCCTTGTATATGCTAACGTAGAACAACATCAACACTTTGCCGTTGGAGGGCAACTCTAGTACGTGAACAACTGAAACCATAAGCATGAGCACTCTTATTTCCTTATTATTAAGTTGTCCAAAATCAGGTACTTAATGATCATTCATACTACGAACTCATTGTAAAATTGAACAATTATTGTAAATTTTCAAATTCCATTGGATAAAACTATTTTATTTTACAAATATACAACGCATTTAAAATCATTCCAATCTATAATCCTTAAATTCTTTCCTTTTTGGGAATAAGTTATAAAAAATGACATCATTTTCTGGCAAAGTCAGAGAGCAAAAAATTTGCCGTTCAAATGAGAAATTTAACAGGCTAAATAGCGATTATTAGGAGAACATGATAACATAAGATATAGCACAATTTTATCAATTCTTAGAAATGATATCATATTCCAAGAATTTATAGAAACCAAAATCTTCGACTATCCAAAAATGTTTTCAGTCGATTTTGCTATTTTGCTTCAGGAGAATATGACAACATAGCAGGTGGCATAATCTGGCCGATCTTTGGAAATAACGCTATATTAATACGGTCACGCCGTGTATACTCGTTCTTTTCATCAAGAGCACCGTAGAAGAAAGATGGTTCAGCTATTGACCACTAGAGACCCTTATTCTTAGTTTTTACTGATTTTTTCACATTCCATCGGCGATCTTCCTATTCCTTACTCATGCCTAGTATGCAGTATACACAAAAACTTTTTATACATTGTGTATATTTCAAATATATCTATAAGCAGTTGTTGTGAAAAGAATATGTATAGCATAATTGGAATTTAATAAAATGTAGGAATTAAAAAAGGTGACTTAATATTGTAGTCTGTATCGATGTTGTTATCACTAATAAATTCATCTATGCGTATTTGTTCTATTTACTAAGGTATGGAATAGTGAGATAATTTGTACACGAATATTTTAAAAATTTGTGCAAATTAAATATATTTATTTATGTATATGATACATTGTGGTTGACAAACTAAAAAGATATATTTAAAAGAATTTCATCATGATTTCCAAAACTGTATGTATTACTCAAGAAGGCCCAGCAAATGCATTAGCTCTTAATAAAGATAACAGTCAAGTTGTTATAGCAGGTCGCAATGGTAAATTATTTTATTATTTATAATGGTATTTATTTAATCATAAAATATTAAGTTATTTAACACTTTGACTGCCACACTGAAATCATATGTTTTGCTCAGGACGCCACAGTGTTTTAATACATTGCACTGTTAGATGCAAGGTTTGTTCTCATTTTTTTTATTGATGTTCTAATAAAAATGTTTAATTGTTCAATGGGGCACTTTTTATTTCAAAGTATCTTCTATTTATCAGTTATATTCAAAATGTCCTAACTGTCAATTTTCATTCAATTTTTACAATTGTAAGAAGTTCAAGCATTCCGGTCACCAATGACCATGGCATCACAGGAGAAACCGTGGTCAGTCATATATGACCAACATGGCAGTCAAAGTGTTAATTACTGAAGAAATGATGACTGATTAATTATTTTGCATTACAGTTTTCAAAATATTTACTTTATTAGAAGATAGATTTGAAGAAGCTTGTAATCTACGTGTTGGGAAAAATTTAAATTTAAATTTTTCTTGCAATGATGTTGCTTGGAATCTTATCGATGGTAAATTTTGATCTTTCTCCTTTATTTTGTCTAAAAAGTCAAGAGATAATGGGTGATTTCTTTTCTCAGATCATATATTAGCTACTGCAGCTACAAATGGTGCAGTGGTAGTATGGAACTTAAATAAGTCATCCAGATCCAAGCAGGAACATGTTTTTATCGACCATAAAAGGACTGTAAATAAAGTCAGTTTCCATATGACAGAACCTATGTGGTTGATATCAGGTTCTCAAGATGGTACTATGAAATGCTTTGATTTGAGAATAAAAGAAGCTACTAGAACTTTTTATAGGTAAATACATGATTAAGAAATATTTCAACATATGTATATTGAAAAGTATTAGATAATATTGTTAATTTCAGTAATACAGAATCAGTAAGAGATGTGCAGTTTTGCCCTCATTCACCTCATACCTTTGCCGCTGTTTCTGAAAATGGCCACGTGCAACAATGGGACTTACGCAAACCAGACCGTTACTTTCAACATTTCACTGCCCATAGTGGTCCCATATTTGCCTGTGATTGGCATCCTGAAACTGCTTGGCTTGCAACTGCTTCTAGAGATAAGACTATTAAGGTTATTGTAACTATATGTTATTTCTCATTTGAATCAAAACTAATGTATGGAAAATTGCAGGTTTGGGACTTATTAGGTAAACCTAGTTGTGATTATATTATACATACAATTGCATCAGTAGGTCGTATAAAATGGAGACCTCAAAGAAAATATCATATATCCAGTTGTGCTCTTGTAGTAGATTGTAGTATAAATGTATGGGATATTCGTAGGCCTTATATACCTTTCGCAAGTTTCAATGAACATAAAGACGTTCCGACCGGTGTTGCATGGAGAGGCAATCCACAGTCTTTCTTGTCAACAAGCAGGGTAATAACATTATAATATTTATAGTAAAGTATTGCCTATATTATTGAAGGGTATTAGCAGAATATTCTTCTGTAGGACTGCACACTATATCATCATGTGTTCAAAGATGCAACCAGACCTGCAAGTAAGGCGAATCCGCAAGGGATTGCATTGAATCCGAAAGGAGACATTGTATATGCTTGTAAAGTAAATGTTCATGTTACAACTACAATGAAACAATTAACTAATATAATGAGGTTAATAAAATTACTATTTAAAAATAATCTTGAAAAATAAGTCAATGAATATAATTCTACAATTATTTATAGGAAGACACCAGCTACAAATGATACGTTTTGTATGGCATCTAGCGTTATGCATAGATTTGCTATAAATATGCCACGGGAACCAAAGTGGTTTAGAGCTTGTGCAGAAGGTTACTTGCTTTCTGGGAGATTAAATGACATTTGCGATCATAATGCCACCATTGCCAGAAATGCCGGTAGAAATGATGTATGCAGTCGTTCAACTTAAAATCATTGTACCTCACGCTCGTATTATATTATTAATGCACAAAATCAACTTCAATTAGATTAGTACGGTGTGGAATATTATAAAAACTTTATACGCGAATCCTCTGGGAGCTATTTTAAAAACACCTCCAACTGCTTCCAAAGAAGATATAGTGAATACACTAAATTTAGCACAAATTACAATCGGATCTGGTATAGATCAATCAAATACAGGTAAAGATATCAGTATGCTCTTAAGTAATACAATCGGTCTTTAACTATAATTTTCACGAGTAATTAAAGTTTTACAGACTTTTAACGATGTTTACAATATCTTTTTCAAGTACATGAAAATGATGTAAAGTCATTACAAGGAGAAGTAACAGGTGCAACTAGCGGAGGTGACGATGAGACAGAGACGGATGAAACGCCAGAAAACCAACATTCTATAGGGTCTATGCTACCTAGGTAATATTAACTATATTAATGGAAAATATTACATGCTATGTTTACTGTAGCTGGTATATTTACATTGTTTTTTATGTGATAATATCTAGCTACAGACGAGCGTTTATTGATCATAAAGGTCCATCCAAAGGAGATTTCTTATTTGGAGAAAGCGAATTCGAACCTATGACTATGGAATATACTTCCAGTTACATGCATAATATGATAAATAACGATAACGATTGGACACTGTCCAAAGAAGCGTTTCCTTTGCGACACGAAATAAAGGACAGATCTCCACCACCGGAACAATTTCCAAATCATCCACCAGATATTAACGAAGACTGTGCTTCGTTAATGATCGAAGATCAACCAAGTCAGTTAATAGTCTCGAATATACCTAAACCACAATTTTGGGATCCTACGAACTTGATCGAAGAAGCTTTGAAGCACCATGCCGCTCTTAGAGACATACAAACTTCTGCGTCAATTCTTATCGCGTTAGGAGAAAAACGAAAAAACTTGAACATCGAAACTGCTGTTCAAGAACATTGGATATTAGAATACTTAGATATGCTTGCAAGATTTAAACTTTGGAACGTGGCTACACAGGTTAGCGACAAATTCTTATTAAAACATCTTAATAATATTCGTATGGAAAACACAATTAAGTTGGTATGTATCGGTAGATTATTCAATCGGTCTGGATTCCATCCGTGTCGCAATTAAATCAACAATCAACCGTAATACACACGTGTTGCTTAGCTTGTTCAAAGCCATTACAACGTGCAGCGTGGTTTTGCGATCGATGTCATACGTCTCATCATGCACTCTGCTCGGTTTGTCATCAGGTGAGCTATTAAATTACGATCGCTCTTATATCATTATAACTGTATTCGCATATATATAGGTTGTTCGAGGAATTTACGCATGGTGCCAGGGCTGTACACATGGTGGTCATGTTGTTCATATGAACGAATGGTTCAGTTGCAATCGACAATGTCCTACTGGTTGCGGTCACATATGCGAATATACTTAAAAATATCGTAACAATAACGACCCCAGTGTTATACAGTTTCCGTCAGGGTTGAAAGCATAGAAACTCTACGAAATACCAAATGTATATAAAAAGATTAAATTATTTATTAATTATATTTTTGTAAATTGTACAATGGTGTTTGAAACGCACGCCCGCGAGATTTGTATGTTCTGTTTTTTTATTTCTAAAATAACATTACATTTTTTCAATGATACAAATTATACAAAAATACATTCATATTTAAAATACTTAGTTCTTGCTTCCAGCAATTTTATTCTTGAACATTTCTATTTTTTAGCAGGTAAATATGTGAAGTTTTTCTCATTTTATATTTCAACTATTTAATAATGTTTGTTTAATAACTATTTAATAATAATACTAAAAAAATAGTATAATGGTACAAAAATTATAAAATGACATAATTTTTAGCAAAAAATAATTAAAAACAAACTTAAAATGAACCATTTTAACTATTTTTCTGATTAAGTTTCATTACGACGCTTTTTACTTCGGTATATGCATCGAGACCGTATTCTCCGAGTTCTCTTCCATGTCCCGACATTTTGAAACCGCCAAATGGTACTTGGGGTTTTAGAACGTTGTATGTGTTAACCCTAGAACATATAGTGAATAATATAAAAAAAAAGGAAATTGGAAAAAAGTTGTTTAAAATATTGTCTAACGTACCATACAGTGCCAGCACGGAGTCCTTGAACGATATAATTTGCTTTATCGATGTCTTTTGTAAATACTGCTGCTGCTAGTCCGTATTCGGAAGCATTAGCGCGTGTAATAGCTTCGTTCAAACTGCTGAATCTGAGAATTTGTTGAACTGGCCCAAAGATCTGAAGCAAATATTTGTAGATACTATGCTTGTTGCGATTTAGAAGTATGTAAGAAATATCTCTATTAATTCATATGCACCTCCTCTTTAGCAATGGTCATGTGATCCACAACGTTGGCAAATACCGTAGGTGCGACAAAGTAGCCTTTATCACCAACCCTCGTACCACCAGAAATCAGCTTTGCTCCCTGCTGCTTACCTGATTCAATCATGGACATGATTTTATTTACTTGTTCCTCGTCGATCTGTCGATAAAACAAGAGGTAAAATGTAGAAAAAATTGAATTTAATTTATGAACGTAATGAAAGTAATGTCTTCATTTTGACTTTGTCTTGGAGTTGATTAGGTACCTGTGGACCCTGTTCCACGTTTTCGTCAAACGGATCGCCAACAACCCTAGATTTAGCGCGTGCTGCACTTCGTTCCACGAATTCGTCGTAAATATCATCTTCTACATAAGTTCTCGAGCCAGCGCAACAACACTGACCCTAATGGAAAAATATAACGCAGTAGTAAATTTATAGAAATAGATTTTATTCTAAAAAAATATAGCACTACCATGTTATAAAATAGTGCAAAGTGAGATGTTTCCACAGCATGGTCAAGATCGGCATCTCTCAAGATTATATTTGGCGATTTTCCACCAAGTTCTAACGTGGTTCTCTTCAAATTGCTCATCGCAGCACCTTGCTGTACCAGTTTTCCAACTTCAGTGGAACCAGTGAATGCTATTTTATCAACTAAATTATGAGCAACTAGCGCAGCACCGGCTTTACCGTAACCAGGAACGACGTTGACTACTCCGCTAGGGAATCCAGCATCTTTGGTTAATTGAGCTATATACAGAGCTGTTAGAGACGTCTGCTCAGCTGGTTTCAATACGATAACGTTTCCTACAAACCAAAAAATGTAATTACTTGCAATTACAGAGGTCCATTATTGTTATATAATACGCATAATACTGTAACCGTACTCTTACGTGTGAACACAACTTAAACATTTTTGATCAGTCAACTCATATCTAGTATCATAACTATTATTGAGGAATTATTATATGAAGAAGAAATATTATATTATATGAAAAGGTATTATTCAACTATATACCAGTAGCCAAAGCAGGGCCTAGCTTCCAGGCCATCATAAGGATGGGGAAATTCCATGGAATAATCTGACCGCAAACGCCAACCGGTTCATGACGAGTATAAGCTAAATATTTTCCATCGATGGGAATTGTTTTGCCATGATTTTTATCAGCCCATCCTGCGTAATATCGCAATGTTGCTATAGCTCCAGGAATGTCAAACTCATACGCTGCCGAGTATGGTTTCCCGTTATCTAGCGTTTCTAAAGACTGATACATATAGAGATTTTAAATTTTATCAGTAATTGCTCCTATAAACAGTACTTCATGCAGTGCAGAAATATTTTTACCGCGAGATAAGCGTGATCACGTTGTATTAAATCCGCCAAATTGTTCAATAATACGCCGCGTTCCGAAGCGTCCATAGTTCTCCATGGCGAACCCAATTTAAACGCTTTATTGGCTGCATTTACAGCTACATTGATATCAGCAGCATCACCTTCCTGTATCTCCGCGATAATTTCACCAGTTGCAGGATTTATTGTGGGAAATGTTTTGTTAGACTTTGACCGGTGCCATTCGTTATCAATAAATATCTAAGGTAAAATAACAAATAAATTTCCTCACTAAAATCACAAATAAATCTACGAGTGAATATTCAGACTAATATGAATTTCCATAGATAATATTCTTTCAATAAACATCTATGAGACATGTTTTGTTTATAATCATCGTTATTGTTATTTAACAATATCACTTATTCTTATCTTAAATATACGAATCATAGGTAATCATATTTAGGCGTATGAAGAAGACCATGGAAGAAACCACGTTGAAAAGATAAATAATTGAAAGCAAAAATTGCGAATTCTGAAAATACGTTAATGGTTTGCGACATAAACTTCTTGATTATCGATTATGTTTATCTGAATAAATTTCGCAATGTCTTAAAAACTTCGTTAAGGCTATAGTACTTATTTAAATGCAACAATTATAGATAAATCATCGAACATGAAAGAAACATGACATATCAGCTTTTTTTGCTTCTTGGTCGCAAAAATATTTAACTCGAAAAATTAATTCTAAGAATACTATTGATAAAATGAAAAATGTGACTCGTCGTGTTTTTTTTTATTAATCTTCAATTGCTATTAAGCCTTTATCTAATCTACCTTTATTCGCTTCTAAAACAAATTTTAAAATAAATCTTTTGTCTTTGATTTCTGTAACAATACGTAACAATAGACATTTGCACTATAGTACATTATGTATAAGTGTGAAGCAAAAGTGAGAAGCATTTATTTTTCTAAATGTATTAGGTACAACGAATTAATGGACAAAGATCTTTGATTGTTATATGTAAAAGAAATATAAATCTTCTGTTTTTAGGAAAATCTGTTACTTTAACGAAGATCCACACGAGGAGAAAGATCTTTCAAGAAATCGTAAGATAGATTTCTGCAGATGTTAGGTATAAAAATTCTGTAAATAAAAGAGACTCAATATACACACACGCACAATAAGAAACAATACTTACTCCTGTATAAAGAATCGCAGGATTCCTCTCTGGTGCCGGTCTGGCAGCAGTGGATAAGTATCGTGATAATTGAACGTTTTTTAGCAACCGCAACATGACTACTCTCTACCTACCGTAACTGGTCCAACACGTACATTAGTTGGAACACTACTGCCTCTTGTTGGTGTCGGCACAGTGCCGAGGTTAGTTGCCTTGAGTGGCTGTATGAGAAATGTGCACATGCGCGTTGATTTCTTGTATCATACGAAGTAATGTGTATATAATGTATTCGTATGTTATTCAAAGCAAATTATCGTTACACATTATATGTGTCGTTATCGTTTCGTTGAGTTTATAAATAAATATTTTTCACAAAACGTGTACGTAATGATCTGGTATATAAGAGGTTAAACATGTGATAAAGCACACATGCACGCATATATGTATGTATATGTTATTAATCCAATCATACCTACTATGTGCTAAGAATACCAATTGTTGTTTAGATTCCTTCTAATTATTGTTATTTATTATTTGATTAGATTCCATTCGACGTAATCTTATCATTCTATTAGAATCAGACACTTTATCAATTATGTTTAATCTAATTTATCTTGTGTAGCTTTTTAGCTTTCGAATAACGATTCTTTTGTGCGATACTATCTGTATATGTACATCGCGGTGTTGAGAAACAAAGTGAATGTAAGTATGTAATTGGATCGTCTCGTTGATCGATCAATTCAGTATCAAATCACCGTTTTATTAAATTGTATTTACTTTATATTAGCAGATTGCTCTATTATAAAATACGTTAAATCTCTCCTAGACAATGCCAACTAGCTTTGGGATTATTTGTAGAATCTACATTTCTTTATAATATCAAAGGAAAGCAGCCCATTTCATATTTCTAAGAAAATTTCGTAAATAAGAAGAGGTACGATAGAAAACGACAACTGCGTTGTATTTATGATGTGTATACAACTTCATTAACTGTTTCTTCTTTAGTATAGAATTATAGATATCGATCGTAATGAGTAGATTTACATTTAAAGAACGTAAGATAGTGGAAAACGAATGAATCAACTTTATTGATAAAATTTAATATAATTGACCTGTTAGTATCGACTCGTACTTAATTACTTTAAATTATCGAAATTTTTCCAAAGTTTTCAAATTTCGATGTTTCGTGCATCGCGAGTTTCGCAAACGATTGAAAATTACTGTGACACAACGTACAAAGATAAGTGTGTTTATAGTTAAAAAGAGGAGTTACGCCTGCTTGTAAACTGTCTTAAAAAGTATGAAGCGGGTATAATTCATGTTACATAATAAATGCCTATTTTTACCTGTAAACATGACATTTATTTCGATAGTTATATACAAGACTCGCGTAACCACACAATGAAGGTTCTGTGACGAGCATTAGGCTCTCAGAGAATACGCTTTTCCAAATATCCGGACGCTTTTTCGACTTTTCGATTATCGTAGGCTGTTTCAGATTTTAGTAAAAAAAAAAAAAAAAAAAAAAAAAAAAAAAAAAAATACGTATAGAAGAACAGAAGGAGAAAAGATACGAATGAAACAATATGGAACAAGGAAGGAAGGTGAAAGAGAAACAGAGAAAGCGCGGGGTAGAGAAGAAGAGGAAAATGGGTTAGGATAAAATACGCGGAACGAAAAGATAATACAGTATTTCATCGATTCCTTTTACTAGGCATTTAGATCACATTTAGAACTTGCCCGCAAATTGCTTACATTGTGATATATTTCGTCAACAAAAAGACGCCGGCCGTTTATCGTGAAAAAGCGAATACATTTTCAGATCATGACAAGGGCAATATTTTTAAAAGCCTCTTATTGTGAACGCTTATTGTATGCTTCACTTGTTTATTTATTTTTCATGTCAATGTGTTAGTGTGTTTTGAGCTGTCTCAGGAGTTGATAACAATCAGTTTAGAATTAATTCGCGTCAGTACAGTAGTAAGAAGTTCGTTAAATATGATTTAATATGACGCGAACGCGTATTTGCGGCAAAAATCAACATACGTGATATATTTTTTTCATTTTCTTTTCCCTTTAATCCTTTTTGTTCGTTTTTTTTTGTACTTTTTTATTTTTTCTGTTTCTTTTTTAAGAAGAGACTCTTGGTATAACGTAAAAAAAAGTTATCTCCCTCGAAACGCGAGGGAAAAATCCTATAAAACGGTTCGAAATTTTTCGACTCGTACGTCTATTCTTCGAATTTGCTAAACAGCGATTGTACGAATTTCGTACGCTATAAAATTATTTAAAACGATTACGCACGCTTACAATGATAGAGTTAGATTAGACGCATACGCTAACACCCTTTTTTTCTACGTTCATTTCAATACTGGCTATTCTTTCTTATCGACCGAATCGATGCAACGTTATTTTTTTATTTTCGTATGACAAACTGCTTTCATGTAATTTGTTATAAAAAACGGGGCTCCGCTTTTGGAACGGGGGGCTTTCGGAACGATAGGTCGCTGTGACATCCGTTTTCTCGTGGACGCAAAGGCGTCATGTGGCTGTATCGTTTTGTACGACGTTTCGTCGTCGGAACGAGAATCGAGACGAGGAAACGAAAATGGCAAAGGTTCAGAAGAGTAATCGTTACAGTGCAGACGCTGTAGATTTCCGTAAAACTTGTTCGTAGAATATCGCGAGCGATTCGTTCGATTCGTTTCGTTAACCGAAAGGCTAAAAGATTCTCGAGCGTCGAACAGAGGCCGGCATCCTCTCGTTAGTCCTTCGATATCGTTTCCTTTCCGTCCGCATAGGAATGTAACGTTCGCTTATTCCCACTTAGTCCTATGATAGGACTCCTATCCATAAGTCATCAGTCCCTCGTCAATTTGAAACATAACGTTTATTAAAATATTTTATAATAAGATCTTTAAAACATAGTATAATTTTCTTATCATAAAAACGATTAATAAATGTCAACTTCTTTTTGCAATTACAACGTTCATATATATCTCTATGTAAGAAACATACGAAGCGTCCGATGACTTATGAATAACATAGCGTCTTATTTGTATACATTTACGTGAATTGTATACATTTACATTCGAAATAGCAGCGCTGCTGCTCGTTCAAACGTCCGCGAGAGTATCGCAAAGGTAGGCAGGCTCGAGAAAGGAACGATGATTGCTCGCGAAAAAAGATGTCATAGTCTCGGCCGTCAGGGAACGCATTTCGCGAGTTGATGACGCGTCTTAAGGCCGTGAAGAGAGAAAGAGGAATAAAGGGAAAAAGATAGAGAACGAGATCACCAGACGAAATTCGAAACTAATCGTTGGAAGATCGTTAAAGGTATTCAACGATGTCGCATTTGATAGATATATTCGGACAGCTGGCTACACTAGCGCCGTAGCCGGCCCTCGAGGAACTTTTGTGCCTCTCGGTGAGCAGCTTCTGAAAAATCGGTAAGATCGCTAGATCGAGCAATTCGCCGTCCGACACGGCACTATACATTTTCGAAACGTTCGCAGCGGAACCACCAACAACGTCTGAACTGCTACCGGTCACGGAGCTGGCTGTTCCCGGTCCGTTCGCACTTCCAGCCGCAACACTGCCACCGCCACCGCCACTGCCACCCCCGCGAGGATTCGCGCTTGCAAATTTGTTATTGTGAATGGTAGCGACATTTGGCGTACTTTGCACGTATTCCAGGCGAGCCTGCTGCCGTAGCTTCGACTCGGTATGTCTGCATTCTCGTATTCGGCGGGTGGCGCGATGCGGGCACTCGATCATCGCGTGACCCTCGCTTCGCAGCCTAGGGCACTTTTCTCGCGATCTCTCGGACACTGACCGCTGGATGATCGTTGACATGGATCCTTCATATTTCTCTGCAAATACATGGAGCACGAAAATGTTTATTCCAAATCCATTAAAATGCTAGGTTACGGTTTTCTTCTATTTTTAATCATTATGAAATAGTTTTACAATTATTATAATTTGCAATTACTAAAGAGTAGTATAGGATTTTATCAAAATCGAAATACGACAATATGACGGAGTAGCACAAAGAGTGGCATCACTCACCTGTATCGGAGTAACTCGCGTTGACCATAGCGGGCACACTCGGAGAACTTGCGTTTTGAGAATCATAGTGCTTTCTCTGCCTTCGCGGTGGAGGCGGAGTTTCTGCCGAGCCGTTCAACATCGTCCGGGAGTGTCTTCGACCACCGTGTTTCTCGCAGCGGTATCCAGTACCAGAAAGTAACGCCCGACGATGACCGCACTCGCCGATAACGTAAGATTTATCGAGGCCAGAATTCAGCGAGATTTCCGTTGCTTCGGATTTGGATACGTTTTCAGTCGAAATATAGCTGATGCAGTTGGCCGGTACGCTAGTCCTCCGGGTTTGAAACAACTCGTGATGGGAATGAGCCATTCCGTTACTTTTTACGGACGATCTCCTTTTTAGAGAGTGATGAGCGGATGCGTTTGTCGCCGCAACTAGAATGAAACGAAAGTGATTGGAAGTGAGAACTTGCCCGAACTCATCGCGAGAATCGTAGGATCAATAAGTACTGAGGAGAACTGGAAGGAAGTGCTGATTGGTTATCTCCAATAAATCCAATACGATTATAAAATCAGACCCACATATTGGTCGAAAGTTTCACATTTACAAATAAGATCATGTAACATTGTATCACACGAAACGCGGGAAGGAAGTAATCAGTAGATTGGTCGAGAAGACTCAAGGGACTTCTTTCCAATTTTGCGCAATATATAGAAGTCGACCTCTCACCAGAATGTCGATGTTTGGGCACGAATTGCAGTGGAGGAGGCAGAATCGCCTGCTCGAGGTAGTTCTGCTCATGAAGTTCACCAAACGAAACATTTTTCGTCGGCGGAGGTGTAGGGAGTCTGGACCTACGATCGTCTTTACATCTGATCGACTTTCCATGTCTGGGTATCTCAGTCTCTTCGAGGATAATAGCGTCTCCTTCTTCGACAATTTCCGGGACGAATTCGACATTTGTTTTACCAGCATCCGGTCGTGAGTCCGGACTCCTTTCGGTAAGAAGAGGCTCGCTCTCTTTTCCAGGTCCGGACGAACGACTTCTTCTACGGCCGAAGTCGTCCGCATGTTTCAATACCGAGGGTGGAGCCGAGGTCGAGCTATCTACGGTCCCCTTCTTGATCTCTTGCATTTCAGGAACCAAAGGAACTCGTTCGCTATCGATCGCGATTGCCGGTACCTTCGAGAAAGATGTCTTTTTCCTGGGAGAGAAAAAACGTGAATATAAATTTATCGGTAGCATTGCTTTAATATCAATATAATAATATAACGATGTTAAACGCGTAGATCGTACACGCACTTGCCAATTTGATGCTCAGTTGCGGTTGAATTCGTGTAGTCGCCGCCTTCCGGTTGAGATGTGGTAGTCGAGTTTAGGCTGCACATCGACATCGAAATGTCCGTTGTCTCTGTCGTAACGGATAGACCTAGGATAAGATAAAAGGGCATCAATAGGATAGGGTATAACGTGCTAGAATATCGAAAAGAAGCAATACAATTGTGCCCTGCTTACCCTCTTTTTTCACTGTTGTGCCTTCTTGTCTCGGAACCGTCAGTCTGTCCATCGCTTCTTGCGTATTCGATGCAGTTTGATCATCGATCCTCCTTAGAAACATCTGCAATCAATACAATTGTTCATTCAATGGCTATTTTGCTTGAATTGTCTCACTCGTTTACCTGAAGTTCTGAATCCTTTTCTAGCAGTTGCTTACGAAACTTTTGATTCGCCAGCGTGGCTTCTTTCAGACGTTCTTCCAATTCGGTGATGCTCGAATCCCTTCGCGTCTTCGACATTGGCCTGAGTGTGGCTCTGATTCGTTTATCTATCGCACCTTGAGGATTCCTTCGCAATTCTATCAGCTAACGTGGAAAACGAATCGTTAGCTTTGTTTTTACCAACAAAACGACAAAATAATAATAATATAATAGTATGAAGTAAAAGATATAAATACATAAGAATTTGCGTTTTAAAACTTGCGTACCTTTGGTACGAAAACTAAGCATAGAGTAGCGGTGCTGCAGAATATTATGAATATCGCCAACATAATGAACATGGCGTCTTGTTTGTCAGCCAACACGAAGCTTATAGCTGCTCCGGTGACACACATGATCACAACATTGTATACACTCATTCCGACGTATTTGCTGTCGTTTAACGCCGGAATACTAACATGCCTGGTTTCCCATGCCAAAAACGCGCCAAATATCTACAAGATAAAAAATTGTGTTGTGTAACATTCTTCGTTTCGCTATTAATTTTTCTTTCTATTACTTGAGAAAAATTTGTAATCATGTCGACGCTGTCTCTCGAATGGATCGTTCGGTAAGCATTTACCTACCATCAAGACACCTTTGTATGCATATATACATCCTAAGTAAATGGTCATTCGATTACTTTGACAGTATTCATTTTCTGGTATTATGATGATGTCTTCGCTGGAAGGATGAGGCTGAAACGGAAGAAGTAACTCACGCTATTCGTACTTTTTTATGCGCCATATTTTCACCTCGGTATATTGGATAGATATTGTTGCGCTTACATAAGGCTCCATTTGTTTCGTTTCTCGGTAAAATGGATCTGCAACCTGCCAGGTCGTCATAATTCCCAAATCGATAACCAATAATACACCGACCACCATGAACAGCTGGTAATCCTTTATCACCTAAAGGAAAAACGTAAGGGACATTACGATGAAAAACGCAGACCACGAACCGGTCGACTCACCTTCTTATTCAATTTAACATCGGTGAATATCGAGTGTACTCGCCATGTTTTCGAGAACATGGAACCAAAGGCCAAGGAAAAGCCAGCCATCAATAGCCATGCTCTGGCGGTGCAAATGTAGGGAAATGCCGTTACGCTGGACAGCTGCGAATCTAACCCAAGGAAAATTACACTGCTGTAGGTCAGCATGCATCCGACGATAATGAGGTTGTTTAAATGCGGCGATGACATTTTTATGTATCTGAAACGTCGAAGATGATCGAACGTCGGACATGAGAAGGGAAAGAGAATATCGCGACTGTACGGGTAAAAAGAAGAGGTAAAAAAAAAAAAAAACAATCAACGGTACGATTTTTCTCGTTTAAAAGAATATGATCGTCCTTTTACCCGTGCATCTTAATTCCGTGCTCTTCGATTCGATTCATGTCAAAAAGACGAGCAGAACGAGCCCACGATGAAGTTCGCGAGAAGAGAGACGAAGGAACTATCCCTTTATCGCATAATCACCTTTGATTTCTATATTTGATATTGATGGCGAGAAAAATGGCCGCCATGGTGATACCCACGCTAGCCGCGGAAGCGAGCAGGGCGTAGATCGTAATATTTACGGTCGATTGCTCGATGATGTGAAGCGTTCGATCTTTTGGTGGTGATTTTCCTCCCCAAACCAAGGGTTCGCCCTTGGACAGATTCAGAACCCCTGTCATGCCATTGAATTCGCCGACCTTTACCTCTCTGTCTCCTGTGATAGAAGAAAACGCACACGAATCTCGCAAGTTAGCGACATCGTCGCGTCTCATACTCACTTTGAAACTGTTTCAACAGAATATACGCTCTCCTTTCGTTATCATAGAAACGTACGAGTCCCTGGAAAATTATGCACACACGATCCTTTAAATAGAGACTAGATAGACTTACAGAGGACCTAATTTGAATGATCGTGGCTTCATACTGACCGTGACACCTTCGAAGCTGGTGTTTTTCAGAGCTTCGAGAAAAAGTTCTTCCCAAAATTCGTCTCTGTATCTGAAATCCGACATGGTCTGATTGCGACGGTGATGTGTTATCTTGCCTGCCACGTGTTCTATAGCTAGAGCAACCGCCCATATACCATCGTACGTATATCCGTGGAATCTGGAATACTCCCCGCCTCGTCTCGAGTCATACTCGAACTGATACTGCTCGGTTGTCTAAAGAAAATCAAGAAGAATGTTGACAGCACGCGATTGAATTTCTACTGGTATGACTGGTACTTACGATTCCAGCTACGGTTTCCTGCTCCTCCGTCTTGATCGGCAGCAGGTCAGTTAATATAGCACCCTGCAGAGCTTCCACAAGATTAGTATAATTGCATCCGCCCCCAGAATGCATCCACCAGTCATTAGCATACGTTCCCATGATCACCCATTGATATTTTCTCCCAAACATGCCAAATCTGCAAACGCAATATGCTTCGGTAGATTCAGGGTCTGTTTATGAAACTTTAAGGTGCAAAAATGCATATTTATGTTACACGCAAAATTGAATAAAATATCTAATGTAAAGTCTTTGTTTTTAGTGACTACAAAAAGTATTGGCACACAATGAAATTTTTTTATAAGGTTCTGCATCATTTTAATAGCATCTTCATTTTAATAGCATCAAATTTTTGTAGACATATGAAGCGACACAAAACATAATATAATGATGTGCGAATGCTTTTTTGCCAAGAAAGTTTCATTTATTGAATTGTATTCACAAAGATATTAATTTGCATAACTATCCATAGTCTTCTCGTGATATTCAATAAATAATTTTGTAATTATATAGGTTCGCGCACCTATACGCTTCGCAGAATATTCGTCTAGCCCACGCTTCGTTAAAATTCCCTAAAATTATCCTAACATCTTTCTCTTTTAGCTTCTCGAGCGCCGTGGTCACCTCGGTGGCGAAGCTTTGCGACTCCACTACTTCCATGCTGTAGTCATCCAGATCTGTGAGCAGCCGATTGTGTGCCTGTAAATACAAATAAAAAGTTTCTCGCTGGTATACGATACCGTATATCGAATATCACACTATAATTTTATATTTTATATCGTCGTAATATCGAGATGCTCGAGTTGGAAGAGATGAGCGAGGCTTATTGCATTTTCAGCAAATAAAATGATAGTTCGACCTTTTTTTTGGTTACGAATATCAATTGTTATGATTGTTAACGATTCGGGTAAAATTGTAAGCATAGGTAAATTGTAATTGTACACAGTGGATGCAACAACCGGGAAGATACGAAGGTACAAGAGATACGAAAGAAGCGCGCAAGTTTGAACGATTTGTTGGTGAAGTTTCGCGATGGCGCGGGTTTGACGAAATGTTTGACAGTGTCCGGTAGCGCGTGTATCACGTTTCATTATATTTTCGTAAAATTTTAAATACTCACCAGAGCGTATCTCGGTTCGTTTTGATAAATTGTACCGACCCGGGTCCAATTGAAATGCATTAAAAGCGCCACGCGGGGAGCGTTGAACGCGTTCTCGGAAGGCACCACCCTAAAGAAATTTGGAAAGCTATTGCTCGTAAACATCGGGTGCGTGTCTGCGTAGCTAAGCTGCAACAAAGAAGATTCGACAAGGATGATTAAGGTGAGAAAGGAGCGTAGGAATTCGCAATAACTCGTCAGGAATTCGGTTCGTTAAAGTTCTGACAAAGGGTGTCAAAGACAACGATCGATGCGATGCAGACACTCTTCTCTCGAACAAAGATCAGAATTCTCGAAGTTGAGTGTTATAAGTTACACCCTTGTGAAGTCTGGTAACTTGAATTGCACACTGGACATCCCAGACCTTGGTAGTGGGAACTCCTTAGTAATCTAAACTTTCTATTCTCGCACGTTCACCCTCACTACCACAAATACATCTTTGCGAAGATATCATCATGGCTGTTTGCAAAAGGTATTCAATATTCAAAGATATTCAATAGGAAATACAAGTATTCGTTTCAGCAGCTAACGAAACTATAGTTAAACTTGTTTAATACCGAACAAACATTCAGAAACTAGATTGACCAACAAGTTGACCATCCATCAAAAAATTTATCGAAAGACCGATTAACAGATTTACTAACAGGTTCGTCAAAAAATTCGCTATAAGATTCAGCAAATGTCAGTCAAATTTATCAAAAATTCATTAACAGATCTACCATTGTTATTCAATTATCCTGTAAGCGCGACGCGGCGCAATCCTAAGGAATTTAATTCGTTATCACATTCATGTCGTAATGCTAGAAAATTAGAGCTTATCAAAGTTTCTAACTTACCTGCGTGAGACGCCAATGCTTCGATGCTTTAGCGATGGGATCTGTGACGTGCGTGCAAGCTGCTCCGAATAGCATCACCTTGTGCGGTCCGCTGTGCATCATATCGAAGAACGCTTTCACGCCAACGGCGGCGTTGCACTGGAATAAAATTGAATAAAATTCGACCAAACATCAAGCGTTTTGTTTTTGCTGGTTAAACGGCTTTTGATCGCGATTCGGCTAGCCTTTACGAACAGAGAGAGGAATATACATAACTCGTATGTATATGATACACAGATAGGCTTGAATTACTACTACCCCGGTGTTCTTTTACCTTGTTCTATACACCTAGCCCTATTCGGCTCGTCTCTCTCACTGCCCTCTATTTTTATTTTCGGGATAGCATATAGCAATCTCATTTGCATAGTATGAACGTGCTCGCGTATATTTTACGACGATGCCCGAGTAACGTCAGGAACAGCTCGGTGTAACAAATCCCGTGTGTCAAAGTGAAGCTTCCCGTTTCTCCGTCGAGGATACTCGAAGACAAGCTACTCGCGTGAAGTTGAGAGCGAGGACGAGGACGAGCGCGAACGAGAACAAACATGGTATGGATATACAAAAGGATATGGATATACGTATACACACGACGAAATTGAACGCATCGGATAATAATTGACGCGTGAACGCCAGGTTGCTGGCAATTACGTTTCGAACGACAACAGTTTCGATCTCTTCCTAACCGCATTTACCAAGGTAGCCGGCTGATGGGTACACGGAAGCGAGAGATACAGCACGTGTATGCGACAGATACGCTCTGGTATATTGCATTTGGGTACCGCAAACAGCATACCGGAGCCGTCGCGTCGGTCTACGTAGGGAATTACCGATTCCTTGTGGATCGGCATACATTAACTAGTGGCCCAGTGAACTCGTTTCAAGGCGTTCGAGCTGCTCGAATTAATTAAACCTACGAAACTTAAACTTCGTTTCTATGCAAGGACGTGTATTTAATTGATAGCGTCGCGCTGATCGATCTTTTATTCGTTGCAGATGAAGCAGGTACACGTATTCATGAAGGAAAACGTGACATGTTTCATTCGAAAATGAAATCATAATCTCGCGTGTGCTTCGAGAGCGGAATCAACGATTCACGATGATAACATAAATCGAAGATTCGTCAAATTCACCAAATTTATTATTATTATCGATAATAAAGATTAACGAGCAAAATTCATTATGTACAGTGTCGTTGAACAAAGGAATCCAAATGGTGACCGATCTTAACTGTGTGAAATACAACGCCTTGGCTGTTCATGCGTTGGCTGTAGGCCATGCCGAGGCTGCGTCGCGTGTCGCGAGCTCAGCATTACCGAAAAACGGGATCACCGGGGAACGACAACGAACAATGGAAGCCTGCTTTCTCGTGGTCGAGAGCGAAAAAAGAAACAAAAGCGCATAGCGATCTTTGCGTTCTCGACGCACGTGGAAAAGTACGCTAGCTTTATCGATCCGTAAACCCTTACGAACCTGCAAAATTGTTATCTTCAGCTTCAGTCGATAGGATAGAGATTGTAAAACATTTTCATCTTCCTTCTATTCTTTCCTATTGAACGAAGAGAAGCGCGGCGTCTCGTGCAGGTACAAACGAATTATTTGAACGGCATTGGTACTTTTCATAGCAGAAAAATTCCAATTTGCTCAAGGGGAGAGAAAATCGATCGATTCTATTATTTCGAATCTCATATTTGCTAGAATCCGATACATTAATGTTCTTCCATTCATAAATATTGGGATAGTTTTGGGTTCCTTTTGACGTAGCCGATAGACTGGTTATTAACGTCGTTGAAATCTGAAGTGAGATTCATTGAATGAATAGGCAAAACGAAGCTTTCCCTTCAAGCGTAATTGAGAGCCTCTCGGTTTTTAGAATAAACGATTTCTTTATCTAGAACGGTATACCACGAAAAGAGAGAGACATCTTTGATATCATATTGATTCGAATCGCATGGAAATCCACCGACTAGTTTACGAAGCAGGCCAATCTATTGTGCAAGCTATCAAAGCCAAAATTTCATTATAAGTTTGCTGCCCTGGAAATGAACGCAGCTGCGTTATTCACGGAACTCGCCATTTTATGGAAAATCTCGCAACTGATCGAACCAACTATTCTCTGTTTGCATTAAATGCGTGTAAACCGTCGTATTTTTAAAACTCAAACAAACTCTCGTTCATCTGGGTGTTATATATTTATAACTCAATTGAGTTGCCGCATATGCCGTAAAATGGAAATTGCGTGTATATTTTCTTAATAAATAGCAAATAGCGAGCTCGTCAAAATGCGGTGACGTATTCTTCGTTTTATCCATAACGACACAGTCGTCGTTTCGTAACGCTTTTAGAATCAAAAAGTTCGGCAATCCACTGGAAATAGAAACAAAGTGAAATTTAGTCGCTGCTATGTGATTATGCGGATTTCTGTAAAAAGTAGCGCGTTTATGATGTATTTTATGTGGCGAGGATGCACAGGGCAGAGAGCAAAAGGGCAGACAGAGCGGAGGATAAAAAGCCATAGAGCCGATCGCGCTAAATAAGAACGAACGAAAACTTTGTACCTTCTGTACGGTGCTCGGGCAGCTCGGGAAACGGGAGAATTTCACGTGTATTCACTGAGAAAGCCAATTAGTGGGATGGAAAGTTGAAAGTCCCAATGAAATTCGAAGCCCCAGGTGTAGGCATTTCCAACGCATTCCGTTCTTTTTTTCGCTACTTTGAGGAAGTGTGTGCTCGTACGCGTGTCACCAACTTCAACGAAATGTTCGGTTTGAGTGTCACGCGAGAAAATCTGAGAATATTCGCAGGTCTCGTTTTCAATTTTGACGGCAGATATTCCTTCATATTCTTTTGTGTTGCATACATCGACGGTACTTGGAAATTACTTTTTGCTATGAACATAAAAATCGTGACAATGTCTCGATGCAAAATTTTTATGAAAATAGCTCCTGTTCGTTCATTTCTGTCTGGATCTAGTTTCTGTTCGTTGAAGTATTTTCTTCATTTTGAAAGGAAGTTGAGTTACGTTGATTCGAGTTTCATCGTAACAGTTGCGCGATATTATTTGCTTATAGTCGACAAAGGAATGGGGAAGCAGTAAAAGTTTTGCTATTTACTTTACACGATTCAAAGAGCGATAGAAAAGGGGAAACGTGAGATTTCTCCTACCTTTATGCTCTTCTTGAAATATAAATACGAAATTAAAATTAAATAACCAACAATAAGAAATAATCATGGATTTTTAATTAAATTTAACAAGCCGAGTTTGCCAACTAACCGAGAGCTTTAATATCTCGATACCGAAATTAATTATGCTTGCTTCCCTTGAGATTTCTGATGACTGGCAACTAGAATACAAACGAATGTTCAAAATTATCTTCTCTGAGGGAAAAACTTCATACGGGTTAAATATTCAGAAAAAAATGAGAAAGCAACGCTCTCGTTATGTATGCTAAGTAATTCTTGATATGCGTTCGTTTATTCCAACATTTTTAGAACATGTTTTACTTGTCGAACTCTCCTTGAACACGATAAAAGGTTACAGATAGGGATGACAAACAAAAAATTTCTGTCCAATATCGACTGTTACGCAAATTAAAATAAAAATCGAAATCAATTTCTAATTCAAAGACGGAAGTGAGATCTCAGCCGTTATCGTTCATAGATTATCTTCGACGAACGACATATCTACGACTGATACTGTCGAGTTACTGGTCAAGCAGCGTGGCCAGATTGTATGACCAGATTGTACGGTCAGATTGCATTGCCGGATATCGGTGTCGCCGTACGATACAGTACACATTGTATTGCATTAACTTAAGATAACGTATAGTCGCATTGGTATTACTCCTTTACTTTTCTGTATCGCAAAAATATTGTATACAATTTCCACCAGTGCGTAGAATTTGTAACAGTGCCAAATTTTATGTGGAAACTCTTGCATACGAACATAGATACGTACAGATTACATTGGAGAATTTGACCACGAGTTTTCAACGCACGAGCGGTTAAATATGTTTTCGCGAAACATGGAGTGACCGATTTTATCAAAGTGGTCGTTATTCGTTGGCCAAAACTTCAAATAGAATTGTGAATTATTAATGTATTTACGTGGGCGTTCGAGGTTATTCTGCTTATATCTAACGATAAGTCAAAGGTCAGCCAGGTGTATGCGCGTCTGATTACCGTGCACATTTAAATGTACAGTGATAAATTTGAGCAACGAATTTGCTTGTAGTTTACCGAATTCTGCAACACGATCGTGCCCGGTCAAGCATATTTTCGAAACACCGCGCGATCGAGTAATAATTAAAGACACAGGATTCAGTATTCTCGTCAAAGCACGAATACCAATTATTGTCTTTGGTAAACAATGAGACGAAAATTAGAAGAATTGGAAGGATTTGCCCCTTGAATCGGAAAAACATTACGAGTTTAACCGCGCGAAAGATCGTTCGCTCCACTTTTCGAATATCTTCCTCGATCGATATGAAATCGACAGAGGCGTAGAACAGAGATCCAATTGGAACGAATCAACCTATAACGAAAAAATAAAAGCCAGTCGAGTGTCGCGTAAAATTAGTCTTTCGTTACGTTTCGTCCAGTATGCGATAAATAATTAATCCGAGGCTCGATATGTATAACTGGTTCGTTGCTTCGCGTAATAATTCACATGGAATATTCTAAAGTAACAGTGACATGACAGCGGACATATGTTACGCTCGCTGACTCGCGAAAGTTAAACGGTGTATAAAAATCTCGGGGACAAGAAATTACGTTTCTACATTTCTTACGCGACCTCCAGGTTTCTCAAATTAAGCTCGTAAAAATATCGAAGGACACGCCATTGTCGTCGGGTGGAAGGTTCGTTTCCTTTTTCGCGATTTTCGAGGCTAGAACACAGTTGCAGGACAAAAGCTGTCCAATATTTCGGCAACGCCTGAAATAATAATGCGACGATTCCAATTAAAAGCGTATCGCCCACGCCCCGATATTTTTTATCAACTTTCTGCGAATAGTTCACGGAAAAAACAACAAAGCGGAGGAAAAAGTTTGTTTGATCTAGATCCTCCTCAAAAGAAATATCGTTTATCACTGGAGGAGACAATGCGAATTCCTGAATCCTCCTCTCTTGTTCATCATTTTCGCTCCCTTCCTTTTTCCTTTCTTTTTATTAGCGAGGCAGAAAGGAAGGCGAAAGAAACGCAAAGTGCCAGGCGATCCTTAACGAGACGTCAACTCGCGACGGTGGAACGTCGCGAATCGCGAAACGTGCAAAGTGAACAGGTGAGGAAAAACGAATGAGACGGAAAGAAGAGCGGAAGAAAGAAAAACATAGACGATACTGGAACGATGAGAGAGGCGAGGGAATCAGCCTGAGGTATATACGAGTTTAGTCGGCTAAATAGCCAAGAGCTATTTCCAGCGTAAAGCCCTTCTCCGTTCTTCGTATAAATTCTGAATAAGTCTCGACTTTCATTTTTTTTAACTTCGGTTCAGCTCAGTGTTCTATTTCTCCTAATACCGTACGTTTACAAATCCCACTGGATTTTCGTTGTATTCGTTCACACCCATAATTCTTCGATCACGATTACGTTTCTTGAGCGTATTTCACGCCGATATTTATCGTTTTCTTGCTTTGATGTTCATGTTTTCTCCGCTCTCGTTAATCAAGCCGGTGATATATTATCAGCCAAGCGATAAATAGGATATTTTTCAGATCGATTCGGATGAAATTTGATTATTTTTCCCTGGCGGAATTTCAATTCGATGTCACAGGGTTCGATATGAATCGAGACGTAACCAAAGAGATGTTTCGAATTCGATTAAACCCATCTCCGCGAATTTCGAACTCGTTCGTTAAAATTTTTCGTTGAAACGGAACCCTTGTAACGAAAGGTGGGGAAGTTAACGGCGAGCGTCGCCTATCACGATTAGGAAACTGGAGATGTGCCCTGCAGAAAATGAACGACCTAGATCGACCTAACGAGCACGATGAAATGGATTTTTTAAGGTTAACGGCAGGTGCGAATGTCTTCTCTTTTATGCAGCTCGTTTGCTTCTAAAATCCGTCAGCAAACCTTTGCCGTTCAAACCTCGATCTGACGAAAAATCGAGCCTGCATCGCGGCTGGCTCGAGTTTTCCAAAGAAGAAAGGCGTACGAAAGAAAAGAGAATTCCAGCTTTGCGGATCGCATAGAAGCATGTTTTCTATGTCTACCAGCTTTTCTGCGTTTTATCTTGCTCCATCGTTGGTCCGTACTCCGAGGACGTATCTCTCGCGTCGATTAACGTGGATGTTCAAATTGCAACTTTCTTATGAAAAATTGTCAGTGTTCGAACGTCGGAAAAAGTTCGTCCCTGATTTTATATCTAACGGATTATCGATCGCGATTCATATTTTATAGCTTGCCCGCCTCCTACTTGGCGTGTACGGAGAAATCGGTTTCGTCATCTCAACGGGCCATTGTGCCTTACGTAAAAATCTATTTTGCACGAATAAAACCCAATTACACGGTACTCGAAAAAAAGATAATGCAATAACAATCGGAAGTTCCTCGAGATATATGCCTATTATACATTTGGCAAATGAATAGAATATATTGTCTTTTTCCGAGTTTACTACCCATGGCTGAAAAAATATATCGCGAAAGGAAATCGTCGACACGAGGCAAATAGAATTTCAGGGTCTAGCATTCAACTGCGTGCATTCACGCAGAATGCGTCGCACAATGGTACGTTTAAACCAATTTCTTACGCTCAACCTATTCGCTCGACAAAATCACGTTCTCGCTGTTTCAAGTTTCGCGAAGCTTAGCCGGCTGCCGCTGAATCGTTTAATATTTTCGAAGCGAAACGTACGTGCGTTCGACGATTTGTCAAATTATCCTACTTTGAAATTTTTTTAAATTTTTCTTGGCGACTTGCGAGGAACGATCACGTTCCCGATTATTCTACGAAGATCCTGACGACATCGCGGCGTGGAGTCACGCGCAACAACGCATTACGGATTTTGGTTTAACCACGGTACATTGTTATTGAAATAAGTTGCCGCGTAGATCGAGGCGGCCGAAACCGGATTAAATTTAGCAAGCGACGCATAAATTCTCGCCTCTTGCTTCTTGCTGCCCGTCAAACTTCGGGAATTATGTCAAATGCACTCTGTCGTCTGAAACGCGCCATGCTTTCGGAAGTTTACCAATGGTGAGCGCAATTCGAAATTCTGGGCCGAAGTTCAACGTCCTTTCGCTCGTAATCACCGAGTTATTCGATTATCCTCGTTATTATTTCGGCCTTCGTTTGAATAAACAGTTTTTTTCCACCTCAAAAGAAAGAATCGAAAAAGAGAATCGTAACCTCTCGGTGTTTATCATCGATTCTCTCTTAGCGGTCGGGAGCTGGTTCGCTTGCATCCAACGCGCGTTCTGAACGAGGATGATAAATTCAAATGTAATTTAAACGTCTCGACATTGACGGACGTTTCTATTTCGTCGACTAACGGCAGAACGTGTTTGAACGGTAGGACGACAAATTACTGGAGCAACGGAGAAAATCTGGTCTCCTTTTATTTTTACTTTTACCGAGTGCATCGCGGAAGTAATGCTATCCAAGAAGATCCATGCTAAAGCGCAGGAAGGGAGGGCATCCGTCGTCTTCCTCGCACGACAGAGGAGATTGATGATATCGTGGACTTCAAACGGATAAGATAATCTTCGATGGTGGCTACAAGAAAGGAAGCGAATCGCTATCGATCCATTATAAATTGTTTCGCTCCTTTCCGTCGCGGTACAGTTTTAAGACAGATACGAAGCTTGTCTCGTATCTTTCTCGCTGCTTTCTCGCCGTTTTTTATCCATTTGACAGGCAAAGGATATTTTACTGAGACACGTTCTTGCGACATATCGGTACGACGATATTTACCATACGGCGAAACTTTAAATCAACGCGGTAAATAACATATCCCACCGATTGATGAAGCGACAGTCAGGATTGCCGCAGCATCCTTTACCAACCCTATGATATGGTTGTTGAAACAACGCTGCTTTCCGGTTAATCAACGTTGAATTCGCGTTTCACGGTAGTCAAGCACTCTCTATTACTTGTGAAGCGTGTTCAACTATCATAATTCTAATGTAATTAGTAGGCGCGCGAGTACAATTGCAGCGACGAGAACAGGCAACCTGGTGAGCGAGTGTCTATCGTTGTGAAGTTTTCGTGCATGCTAGAAAAACAAATATCCGCGATATAAATAATTAATTTTAATCTTGGTTACATTCGAAATTCCATCGCTTCTATTTTCTTTGCGAGCTAGATGAAATCGATATACGTTCTTGGCAGGGTCGAACGATCGAAAAAATCAAGCCAAGACGTTTACACAGAGCAATGGAGAATTTTAACGCGTTTGCACGTAATGTCATTCCACCCGAGTAATCTTCTTTGCGTTGGATCTACTTGGAAAGACTTCAAAGAAAATCCGCTTGAATCGCATTAACCGCTTTGGATCCTTTACTTGCTATTCTTACATTCGTTCCTTCCTTCCTTTCTTCCCTCCTTCATTTCTTTTATTCTTTTATCTCTCCTCCATTCCTTTCTCATTGTTTAAACGTTCGTTCATTTATCGATGTTGCATAGTGATACTTTCGCTGACCCTCTGAATGTCCATCGATTCATTTGGATAAACTCGGTCGTTGATTGCTCTCCGGCCCAACAAATTTACCTTTCGCTGGCATTTCGTAGTAGCGAAGTTGTTCGCTGTCGTGGTCGTGGAAATGGCTTGCCTGTCTAGGGTACTATCGTCCTGAATGCGTGGCAAACTTTAACCCTTCAACTTTTGTTTCGCGTACTCGACCAAAGTTAGTCGAACACCTACCGTTCTAAACTCTGCTTGGCATTCGTCTTTCGATCGAGTCGAGACCACTTGAAGACGAGATTTTTCCGTTTTGTCGTCCTTCCTTCCGCCTTACCGGTCTTCTCAAATCAATCGATACATCGCTAATCGATAGTTTCGTAACGAGCTGCGCGCGACCGCTCCATAGATCCTAATGCGCGATGAATGAGATCGCTTCGAAATTACTTTACTCCGAGCAGATTTGATTACCGTCCGATGTCGTTTCAGCGATTACGAAGAATCAATGGCACAAGTAAGTAGATATATTCCGCTCGAGTTCCGACCAAGGACCACTTTGTCAAGATTCGAGAATCTCAATTATGCAACGGGCGCTAATAGCGCGCCAACGAATTCCGTTCGTCACAATTACATTCGTCCGATTTGCGTTCTAATACTTAATAGGTCTGACCGCACACAGTTGGAACAGAACGTGCAGTCAATACAAATGTATTCAAAACGTCATAGTTAGGTTTGGAAAATTGCGGTTCGACGTTGGATGCGTCCTTCGATGTTAAATATTCTTCGACGGTTACACAATTGCGCATTGCGCGACCACCGAGTAAAAACTTCATTTAGTATAACTTTGGCTATACTCTCGATACGATATCATGTATGTAGATGTACGTCGTTCTATACGGTTCCATATGGTGCACGGAACAAATTAACAGCGTTAGAACGCGACGATATTCCAGCCAATAAATTTCTGCGTGGCGAAAGGTTTCAATTTTCCAATAAAAGCTCAACTCTGCCCGGCTGGACTATACAGGACGCGTTTATTTATGGAGATACTATCAAACTTGCTCTTATATCGGCTCTGCATATGGAGGTATACATATGCATGTACTCCCCCTGTCATAAAGGAGGTATTCGAACATTTCCTGGCTTTATGTAAGAAGCGACGTAGTAGAGGTGCGATTACCCGACGTGATGTGGACCGAACTTATCTCAGATAATTGAAAATTTGAATAATAAGGAAATGATGATGGCTGTTACCTTGTGCAATAAAATATTAGAAAACATTTTTATAATTTAATAATATAGATGTATCCAAGTTTAATTAACTAATTGACTGATTAGCAGTCCTGACTACTGAGCAGTACCTGACTATTTACACTTTCGTACTTTTTAAATTAAACCTTCGGAAAAAATGAAGATATGCTAAAGTTCAAAGTACCTCGGAAAAGATGGAACTTCGATTAAACGGGACCTGAATAACTAGGACTTCACTGTAATCAATTTAAATTAGCGAAGATTAATCGATCACGTCTTTGCATTTGTGCAAAGTAATTCTCAACAAAAAGAGCAAAATATGTAAGAAATGTACTTGTAAGAAGAACATAATGAATATAAAATTACTATATATATTCTGCATTTATCTTAAAATTCTACAATTTTTATCTACCTTTGTACAAAGTTTTAAAAGCAAGGAAATATAATAATTCTTAGAGGTTTCAATAATTTCCTAGTCGCCTCGCTTTCCATAAATGGCTAGTAGTTATGAATGGTAGTGTACGTACCTTTAATCTCGACGTGAACAGCGATACCTACTATCGATTGGAAAGTAAATCGAGGAAATTGCCCATGGTGCTTTTCGCGTTATCAGGCCGATTATTAAAAGAATTTCGTACGCCGATTCCTCCCTTGGGACAACGCGCACTGTGATCGAGGCAAGAAAGTTAGTCGACCATATAATTACTTTCAAATCGTTTCCTTGGCAATCTTTCGATTTTAAAAGATCCTCGCTCCTCCTTGTCCTGATACGATTCGATCGATGAGAAGAGTCTTTACGCGTGCAGTACGGTTTAACGAGTTTCGATCTGGAAATTCTACGCCCATCTTACGTAACCTCGATGTCATTAAATGAGGTTCAACTCAAAGACTTTTGAGAAAGTACTTCTCGTGACTGCATCCTCAATATACGATAATCTTCGATCTATACCGCTTATACTATATCGTACTGAATACATCATCCAGTTTCTCGCAATGCACGAAATAATTGTAATGCTCGATCTTCTCTCGTAAATAATTTTGGTGTGAAAATTCGGGTGGATTTTCACTGTGGATAACAAGCTCTGTAGAACGGCTATATCGACAATGAAGTGCATCGCAGAATACCGACAAGTAGAGTTTACTACTGCATGCATATCCAATGCATATCTATTGGACGCGAATGTTCGACCGTCATTGTTACGTCAGCCGATAGAAATTTCTAGCTCTTGACGATTCGTCAACCGCGTGCAATTTTTTTCGCTACGAATCACCATATATTCCACCGGTCCACCTTGTGCAACATGCTTTAAAATAATTGGTTTCTATAGAAAGTCTTTAAGCATCGGGATTGGAGAGTACACGAAGCTATTTGACAAGGAATTTCGATTTGATTACATTCCACGAACTTTGCCGTACAAGTTAAATCTTTGAAATCTTTCCCGATGTAAAGCAAGGAATAGTAAATAAGGAAACGCCTGCGCGACGAAGTTTCTAAGTACGCGAGACGAATAATTATTATATCGTGTGATTCACGATGAAAAAGTTGATGGTTATTGGGTAGAAAGTGTTTGAATATTTGCTAGAAACGTTTTGAGAATGTAAATGGTGTATATATTATACGTACATAGGGTAGACAACGTAAGATTTGAAATGAAATAAGAAATATAAGGAATGAAATAGTGGTATGGGGTAGGGAATGCTGGACGAGCCTTATTACATAGTATTAATGAAGCTTTAAGATGTTCTACAATATAACACATATGACATATGTATTTTTACATAAACATTTTTTATGATAATACTTTTCTGAGCCAGTGTTCATCGCATAGCTTTTCGACCGATCCTTGTTCCGTGGTATCTTGTTTCAAATCTATTCGCACACTTATCTGTCCATCTGTCCATCCACTCGCCAGATCTATCTGCAAATTCATCTATCTCTTCTATATATCTATCCATTTACCTATCAATCCGTTTATCCATGTATCATGTTTAAACGTCGATGCAGAAGCACGCGCTTTTGTGTCGCCGCTCGTATTACGTTTCATGCATGCGAATTCCCCGTTTGAAATCGTTATCGTGTATCTGGAAGAAATTAATTATCGGCACGGCAAAGAGCGAAGGCACGTCGCGTTGCCCGTCGAATACATTTTTAACACAATTACGGTGCGAGCATAATGCAATTCGTTAGCATCGGTCGTTTGGTTATTCAACTCGCCGAGATGGTTTCGACCGAGAAACCGCAGCTCTATCGTTAAAGATCATTTCACGTAAATCGCGGCAATTTCCAAAGAAAAATCTCTTTTAATTTTCTCCTCTCTGCTCTGTGTAGGATCGATTCGTGCAAGCGCGCGTTTCAACAAAATCTGTCGCGTATCAATTATTCAATGATCCGACAAATGATCGATTTGAATTGCAGTTTGGATTTGCCTGCATAAGGCAACATGCTCGCCGTAGCCACAGCCGCGGTTATGCCAACGGTGTTAATAATGATTTGTGCATAATAACGCTATCGTAAAATAATTATTATTACGGCAACAGTCAATGTTTAGGTAAATAACCAAACGCGTGCACGTGTATTCGTCCGCGATACCGTTCAAACTTTGCTATTAATCAAATGAGAGAAACGTGCGTATTTCTCGCTGCGAGTTACTAATAACCAAATGAAATTTCCAAATTATCTTCTGTCCCAAATCGTTACGAGGCGAGAAAAGATATGTCATGCCACCGAGGGGAGAGCTAAATTAGAATTTGTTTGCGGTTCGTTAAGCGCGCGAGAAGGTTTTGGGTGGAGGATTTTTACGTTTTCAAATACGCTGGTACGTGTTGTTATACAAATAGAATGCCCGCTTTTGATAGATGCCTTCGTTATATGCATGGTGTGTTTTTTATATTTACAAAAAGGAAGTTGTTAAACTACGTGATATAAGATTTTGCTGAAAAATAGAGGCAGACAGGGAGAAAATGAAAGGCCACATTTAATTCCGTGATAGACGAACGCTTCGTTTATGAGTGACATAGACTATATGAATAAATTTCACGCGAACTGAAATAATAAATGAATGAACATCGAGGAAGTATTTTCTTATTCCAAAGCAATCGAGATATTTGAAAAAGGACTTCGATACCTTGACCTACAAAAAGAAAGTAATCCTACAGAATTACTTGTGTTAACAAATTTATATAATTCAGCAGCTAAGAAGATAGAGGATCCTCAATTATTGAAATAAACTAACGATTTTCTTGATCTCTATTTGAATAAATGAAATTTAATATCAGAAAAGTGATTGTTCTATTATCTGGAAATTGCACTTTGGGTCTATTATATAGTTTGAATATAGGATGGTTTACTGTATCTCGATCCTCGAGGGATGGAGAAAAAAAAGAGAGAAAAAGGCGTGACGCGTTCAATTTCACGAGGCAGATCAGAACCGCCAAGGAATTTCTACTTCGCTCCAAACAGCTGATTAAAAAACAGAGTTGAGGCAATTTTAAATTTAAAATGTTCGCGTTCTCGTCGAGCTAGATCTGGAAATGCGAAAAATACATACTGCGGGCCGAGTTTTATTTTTAACTGTTTGTTGCACCACACACCGCTTCCTGGTGAGATGAGAATGTGCTTGTCGTCAAAGGGGAAATCGTTGCTCCGGTAAATTACCAACAGTAATCGGAAAACGACCCGCCGAGCAATTTATTCCAAGCTCGTTCATACACTTTGCATTTGCATTTAAATGGTTTATTATTGCATAGATTTTCGATGTTTCATAGGAATATTTCAGACTCGGATATCTTTATATTTAAACTTTCTTTGGAACAGGCCAGGAGTCAAGTAGTCTATTCCTGTTCACAGCTTTCTTTAACATTCTCTAATAAATTAATTCGCGATTTTCAAACTATGGCAAATCGTCGACAAATTTGCTGATCAGTTTCGATATTCGTTAGCTAGATTCACAATTTGTATGTTTGCAACTATTTGCAGGGTCGTGTAATTACATACGTATAAGCGCAAAGGTAATGATTGGTGTCGTAATTAACGAACCCTGTGCGTCAACTTCCCAAATAACGTAACCACGATAATACCCGAAGAGAAACGAGACAATCGTGTGCGCAACGTAGAATACGTCTATACATTGGCTTAAATTTCGCACGCTATCGCAATATTCCGCGTAAACGTTCTAGAACTATACAACGTGAACAATGCCGGATATTCCTTACACTATTCATCTATGTATCCATTCTTCTACTGCTGAATAAATTTATTACAGTCTAATGTTTTCTATTACCTTTTTCAGATTTCGATCACAATTGAGATTAAATCGCTAAATCGTGACAAAAGAAGCAAGACGCAAGCGAAAGGAAGGTAAAAAGGGGAGGAGTGACAATTTTCAAGGCGTTTTTTACTTTCTCGGCCGGAAAGTTTACCGACAGTGGAGTATCAAGTTGTATCTTGAACAATTCAGCGAACGCGCTTTGCGTTGAACGCGCGAATGCATTATTTAAGGATTGTCGTTGTGCTCGGTTCCGTCTGTCGCAGAGACAGTGAATGCATCGCGACCATTTCGCTTTTGTCAAGGAGGCGTGTCGAAAAGCTTTCGCTCGATGCATCGGTTATACTACTTCCTTTGGTAATGAAGCAATTTGAAAATTTCTCGCTCCCTTTCAAAGCGATACGACATGGTCGAACGAGCGTAGTCAGCTTTGTACTCGGTCGTCGATGTTCTCTCAATGGCTTGATACTCCTAACACACACCGATAACCTAATCGATCGCGAATGTTCTCCGCTGTTACAAACAAGATGCCCCCCGGCTGACTACGGCTCGTTCCACCATTTATTTCCTAAAGCGATTTGTCCGTAAACCGATCGTAACCGGTCAGGAAGAAGTTTCAAGATACGATGTGTCACGACGATCCTTTGTTCTTTTGGATCATGTTAACGTTCTGGAAAAACAGCGTAGAGATGTTTGTTTGTACACCGGCTCACGAAAATATTTGAACGCTGACTATAGAAAACTTTTATGTCTATATCGTATGTATTATATAAAACATTTTAAAATTCCATTAGAATTGTAACGAGACACAACATCATTATATTGGTCTTTGAAATCAATCTGAAAATGTATATAAAAGTTACAAAATATTTATTTCAAACATGTATATTTAATAAAAAATTAGTATGAGTATCCATCTTAAATATACAGTAACTGTTAAATGTTGTTTCATCAAATATCGAGATTTATGAATATAAGGGATAATTGGACTGCTTAAATATTATTCTGCGAATATATATGTGTGTATATATATATCCTACGTATATATGTACATACCTATCTATATTAAATAAATATCTTGCAATTTCAAACTTAACTAAATAAACTTTACGATCGTAATTGCGATTGTCGAGTCTCATAGTAGTGCTAATAGAATTTTAATATGCTCTGTATAACGTAATATATTCATAGAAGATATCTACAAGTGTCCACATAGGTACTTTCGCAAGTCACCGTAAGATAGGTTTTTATTCATTAATGTAAGAATATATGGGAAGGTAGTACGTGGAAAGCGTAGGGAAAGTAGGTCTTACGTGATAAGTATGTTAAGCGAACCTCCGAGATGAAGAGATCCTACGAGATACCACCGAAAAGATGCGGATGTATAAGGCAGAAACGATGCCCGACGGATTTCCAGCGGTGAGTGTTGGACGGAATAGTCCCTTCCGCGTTTTTACAAACTTATATTAGATATAAAATAAAGTAACAAGAACGTTAAATATTTATTTAGCAATAAAAAAACAGAATGACACAACAATAATAATTCCCACTTAACAGACGACTCGATCTTCTCCAAGCATGTTTCTCTGAATCTTAAACGATTCTTATAAAACAGCGTTGCCTTTTTTGGAAGTAGTTTCCCTTCTGTTTATTTTGTAGCACTTCGGATTGAGTTCTACATTCATGCTGATTTGTGCTTTCTATAGGTACTGGATGGTATTTACCAAGTGAATTTATTTTGTCAGGGGAAGCTTTCACAAACATACCGCACTCTTAGAGATCTCACAGTTAGAGATAACACACTTTTGCCACGAGCAGCGAAAATTCCACGTGTTACCATGCATCCAAGTTTATTCGTGCGTTTTTCCCTCTCAATACTGATGTTTGAGCATAAACATTCGCTCGATTCTCTATTAGTCATCATCCGTGCGAATTCCCACTGCCCACAATAACGTCAACTTTCCCTCTCTTCGGTAGGAAAAATACTGTTTTCGAGAATGCCAGGGAAAAAAGAGGATGTATATGGATTTTGGTCTGCGGCGTGTCCGATCAGCAATGGTAAAAGAGGTAAAACACAGCGCGTGCGTGCTCAAAGCCTCAGTCGCCGAAAACTACATTACGGTTAGTGTATTTTAAAAGTTATTCAAATCGACGCAAAGAGAAAAAACGGGTTTTGGAGGCAAAGCGAGCGTGTAACTGCGCGGTGGTTGAAAAAGGAGTTGAAAGCAGCCCGCTCGTGCCGTTACACCATTTCACTGGCATTCACTTGAGATCTCGCTTGAGATTTCTCATTGTCGTGAGGAATCGATACACCAAACTTTCCATCTCGCGAACATTCTCTGTACACGATCAAAGCGATTAAACTACCTGGTTATTATTTTCTTCGTTCCTTTCACGCTCTGTCTTCGCCCCTTGAGCGCTGGTTACTGGACCATAGCAGTTTCTCCCATATTTTTCTTCTTTTTCTCCCTTTCTTAGCCTCTTTCTTCTAACCAGCGTTACAGACTAACGAGAACGCGTCATGGAGTATTATCACGCTCGAAACAATATACCTTAATTCTCGTTTAAATCGCTACTATCAAGCTATACGACGTGGATTGAGTGTGGCTCCTGATCACATCGTAAAGGCGAAAATTGCATCTCAGTTGTTTAGTACTTTTAAAACTAATGATTATTTGTTTCTATCCTATGATGATGGGACAGCGATTAGAGCCGAAATCGATTAATTTCGACACTCTCTTCTCTTAATTTTCTTTAAATTTCTTGTTTACATGTAATGCCACTCCGATGGAACATTCTCAGATGTAACTACAATTGGTAGAATACACCTGTGGGTATTATCATCCACTTTGCCACGAGCTTATTGCTTTACCGGGATCGATACGAGAGCTGACTCTCTTCTTATTCTTTTTGTAACTTTTTTCTACCCTTTACGACAACGGGATCGCGACGTTATCGCTTTGTCCCTTCCTGATCGAACGAGTCTCCCGCACAATACACTCCGACGTACAAATTTCTACGCTCTCCTTTCAATCGAATCCAAGATGGAAAACCTTTTTTGCGCGCGATGATATTTCTCTGATCTTTCATTGAGATCACAGGACAAGTTAAATAGCTTTCTCAGCCAATAGAAAGTTCCCTTCTCGAGATACGTTAGGGAAGTTAGGATCAAGGGGTGAGCTTTTATCGAGATCATGCACCGATTATTGTCCAATCTCGGTTGCTTGGGTATTGCTTTTCATTTCCTTCGTTAACATTGTACCGCTCGGTGCTCGTGACAGTTGATATCAGGTAAGCTTGTCTGATAATTGGTCGTTCGTGGTTGCTGGAAAGAACGGATGTTAAATGGAAACATGTTCAGAAGCGCTTTCGAGGACGACGCATAAAGTCAGAAGAGAAATATGGAGAATTACAGTTTATCGAACGATGCGACTATTTAAGACCGTGACGTTTTCGTTGAATAAACGCGTCGCCAAGAATTTCATTATTGCCGAAAGGTTTACCTGAAGCATTGGGCGCGATAAATTATGAGGAGACTATACGTCTGACCATTAATTTTCTAGAACGCTCCTTCTAAAGGAGCCGACCTATTTTTTCTCAGGTAGCTCCTTACGGCTAATCTAGACTTTTTAAAATTGCATTATGCGTTAAACAGTAGTTAATAGACCCGACAATTACAAGAGCTCTTTAATTAAGAAGGCAGCTCGATTTTCCACCAAATAATTTGTTCAAACGTGCTGTAAAGTCATAACCAAATTACATGTACTCCTCGTAATACATTCCTAGAATTTTTGAATGTGAAATCTACATCTTTTCTTCTGCTCTAATAAACGAGTCTCTCTGAGGGTAAATTGATCAAATACAATTTAAATATTGGAGCTGTCTTCTTATCGCTGCAGATCCTTCAATTTTTAAATCTTCCGCTTCAAAATCGTGATCTAATAAAAATATCTGAAGCTATCCTTCAAATTTCCGGTTGTTGCATAGCGTGTTTGTATTACGCGAAATGTAACAAATTATGAAATTGCTCGTGCTAACGCCGTGTTTTTATGCTAAAAGTATTCATCCCTTGGAACAATTCCAATTTCGATTTTGTGTCGCGATGATTGGTTGAAGTTAGTGAACCATCGAATTATCCGGAAGCGATGAACGTTGATTACGAGCCCCAAAGGCTTCTTTCGCATCGAGGGGAACTGTTAAGCAGCATTGCCGGTGTTTGAGACAATGCCAGGAAAAATACATTAGCGGGTCTGTTTTCTCCAGCCGAGTACCGTAATTTCCGCATCGGATCGAAGATTATCGTATTAGCGAGGACGCTGCTTCGATTGTTGGACCTCTAACGAACCAGATAAACCGATACCTTTTTACGTCGAACTGCTCGTGTCGCGTTTATATTTTTCTGCTTCTTACTTTACGCCAATTAGCTGGGTACACCAAACTGGCAATTTTAAAAACGTCGAATTTCTTGTTTGATAACGTCTAAAATTGATTCTTTTCTTCAAACAGTTACAATCATACAAATTTTTACCATGCTTTAGATTCTAATTCCGTATTTGTTGAAGTGGTCACCACTTCTACGAAAACTCTATATCTGATCTTTTTAGTTTTCTCAAGCACTAAAGCCATCGACAGCATATAGACAAAAGACTAGCATGGAGGCAGACCATAAACAATAGACAGGCGACGTTGGCTTCGGAGTTTTTCAGTTATAAGGTAACACTGCTAGCGTGCGGATCTGGACCAGCTCAAATTGTATTCCTACTTATTATTACACTTCTCTATTAAATATATATATATTTTGTATCTTACACTTTATCCACACGTTTTTCTCTCTTTATACATCTAATAACCTCAACAGTATTTCACTTCGTAACACTTTTCTTTTAAAATATTGGGAAATAAAGAACAAGATGTATTTTGAATTCGTAATTATCTATAAAAAAAAATTCCTAATAAATCTATTAAAAATTATGGCAATGTCCTTTGACCAATAATTGTTCGTTCTCACGTCAAAGGAATTGCGTTACAATCCCTGACTTACATATACACAAAGCCACAGATTCTCGCTAACAAACCACTGAATGCATGCAAGTAACATTCCTCTCTTCTCGTCTTCTGCTTTTTTCCACTTTTCTTGTAATCCTTTTCCTCCATCTCGTCACCTCTCCAGTTCGGTATTCCCTCTGGTACTTGTCTGATCAGCACTCGAACATCAGTCGCTTTCCAACTTCTGTTTCCGTCCTATCGTCTGTCGCTGGAACGGTGTCGTGATTATACATCCTCGTAACCTGTCATTGTTCGACAAGAGTCTACTTCGTCGCTCTGCGAACTTCTCTGATCTTCGTCTTCTCTCGAACGCGTTTCCACGAACGCCTGGGCCTTCTCTGCCATTTGAATCTTACTCTGTAACGCCATTCTAATTGCGTACGATCGATAGAAATTCAAAAGAGGATATAGACCTTCGATAGAGAGCAATCGTGGAAATCAACCCGTTCGTCAGATCACTTTGATTTCTCTTTCTACGATATTTCGTATAAAAAATAGAGAAAATCTAGTTAGTGAAAAGAAACAAAGAAATCAGATCTCGCGGAAAGCGGCCGCGGCTTTTGTAAAAACCCAATATCTCGGCGGTAATTTGAACGGTCGACGAAAATCCCAGGACAAATTGTCTGCGCGAATTCCGATCCCGACGTCCCGTTTCGATTCCGTTTCAATTTCATTAAAGCGTGTTTTGTTCGCGAATCGTTCCGAAGTGAACGCATTCGTCGGAACTATATGTATGTTCGACTCATTCGTTCCACCAACCGTACTTCCTTTTTTAATCTTGATGAGACTCTTTCGATCGACCGGCAAGGTTTCTCATTTTTTCCATCGTAATCGTTTTTAGAGGTGCCTCGATAAAACAATTCCGTTCTGTTCGGGGTTACGATTTGTTCAGTAAGAACTTAAAAACTGCTCAAACGATTGCTCGTCGAGCGACTTCAATGTCCATACTTTAAAATACAGCTCCAGGTGAAAGGGCCATTATGCAAATAGCACCTTTTTTCCTCTGCTATTTCGCGCCGCTCTTTGCACTCTCTTTGAAATTAAGTTTAACGTCACGAAGTTGATCGAGTTTCCTCTGCAGCTCTTCGTCTCCCTTTTTGCGCGGAAAAAATCGCGCAAATATTTACTCGCCGATGTTCCACGTTCGATCGCAACACGTTCACCTGTTTGCCAGATTCTCGGCCGTGCATATTCGCTTAAAACGATTTCTCACTCCTTTCTTCGAGATCGTCGCGTCTGCTTTGTGAACGGCGTCGACCTACGATAACGTTCGAGAGCATTTTACGGGTCACGAACGTTGATACGAGGTCATTCTATAGAACAACTTCCAACCGAGATGTGTAATTTCTGAGATCTATAAATTTGTCGCGTGATCTTGCGAAATCCTCTCTGTAACTCGTGAACTCTTAACCCGCCACTTTCGATCGTCCCGCAGAATGACATTGCTAATTCTTCGTTTATAATTAGTCAACCGGACCAAATCTATTTTACGTTTACGAGTTATTTACTGTGGAAAGACTACTTCTGTTTTACGCTACTTTGCTTTAATCACGTACTTGATCATATACTCCAATCGTACGTTGGAGATTAGGGTTCATTGTTACATGCCAACGTTAGTTGCAACAAGTCGAAACATAAAATCAGGTGCCACCATTATATCGCGAGAAGATTTATGATTACTTCTCGATTATCTCGAAACAATGGCTATTTTTAAATTGCGCTTCAAATAATAATCATTAATAATTATTATCATTATTATAAATCCTTTGATATCAAGTGCACGAAGATGAAATATTGATCCTGATAAAAAAACGCTCCGTATAGTATCCAAAGTGGATGTTTCAAGTAACGTCATAGATCCGTGGAAAAGACGTCTATGTTAATATAGAAATGTTTCTTTGTCAAACAGAATTATGCTGATTTTCATGTGATATTCGGATTCACAAGATCTAAAAAGAAAGTTTGGTTGATTGCCGAAGGACTGTTGAAGACGTTCAATGGTTGGGAGAATGCAAAGCACGTATCCCTCCGAGGCAACCGAGTACATGTTCAACATCGCATCTATCGATCGCGAGTGGCGATAATCGACAGCTCATTCAAGCAATTACGCGATCCAAAGCAACGCGTTGCGATTATCACCACTCGCTGAGCACCAATTACCGATCGCTCGTGTGGTAATTCGAAAGGGAGCGAACGTTATTGCTTAAACAGATAGTGTCATCACCCTTTTTTCGTTATCTCCAACTATTATTCAAGGAAAGATTATGTTATTTACGCAACAGGTCCTAAGTACAATATATCTTATGTATAGAATATTTCATATAACGTACGTAAATTTTAAATTTAAATCGTTCATACTTCGATGAGACAAAATCTGAGACGGAGTTCGAGAACGAGAAGGAAAAAAGAGGTCATTCATTTGGTTACTTAGCGACGCAGCGCAAAGTCTGGGATCGCTATGAACCGAGGTTGGTAAATTGGTAAAGCGGCTAGTTCGTTGCGAGACAAGTTTCCACTTCGTTTAGCGATAATTTCGAGTCGTTCGTGTTTCACGGTCAGTTAGCTAGTCGTTGCACTTGGGTGATTTCTAGGAGATCGGGATGCAGAAAACGATCCTCTTTGGTCCAGAAACGCGGAGAAAATGTCTTTACCTAAGTTTATTAAAGTGATGCGTTCATTCTTGTGGTGGAAATGGCAGCCACATTCTGTTCTCCCTCGAAGAGTGTCCGCGCTGCGTGGACATCAGTTCACAGAAAATTTCTTCTTACGTGAGTAATCCAACCAAGAGGAGGAATTATGAAAAGTACTGGTCGGTATTCAACGATGTTCTTTTCTATCGCTTCGTACCACTCGTGAAAATTGTATAATATGCTCTTCATGTACTTTGCTACTTTTCCTTTAATATTCTTGCGCGCGAAGAATAACGGAGACCGCGAATCCTATGGTTTAGCAGCCAAATTTTATCAGAGTATTCAACGGGTATATACCAAGCTAAAGATATTATATAAATGTACGTTATTTAACGCCCAGAAAAGTTATAGTAAAAATACAAAATGCAAGGAAATAATTACTCTTACTTACTTTGGCCTCCAACGTGGTTTCACAACGAAATTAAGCTTTCTAGTGGCAGCAACGACTGCACGATCGTCTGTCCGATCGATCGCGTACAAACTTAAAGAATTCGAGTTGCTCGATTAGCCTCGAGAAAAAAAAGGGAGACCCTGACGATGGTAACCAACGTTCCATCTCGTTAAATACGCTTCTTGGGTATTTATACGGTTTCATTGAAATAAGCGTGCATTTCAGTCGAATTAAGTAACTCAGAACACTGCGTTCATTTCCGGAATGTAAATATTTCCGGCAGAGTAGCGCGCTGTTACTGACTGTGGCGCGCCCTCGACCGCGCCCTCTTTCACCGCCTCCGACTTAACAACTTCCCGATCTCTTGTTTAGGTAATGCGATTTAAATCTTAATTCCGCGAAATTTCCCTTTTGTGCCACGTCTGCATTCGAATTCGACTTTCGTCTGCCGCTTGCGCTTTTCCTAGTCGTATCTCGCGGTACTTTTCGTTGTGCAAGCTCTGTTCCGCCTTTTGTTTCGCGAGACGTAGACAAATTCCCAAGAATGTAAATTATTCGCCATGTTCTAACTTATTTACATTCGTGTGTGCAACGGGCGAATATTCCTTCCATTGCCCTGTAAATAAAAATATAATAGCTATAATCGGCGAGACGGTTGCAGCCAGTAACAACGAAGGCGTGAAATTTTTAATTCGAAGAATCGCCATTACAAGAAAAGGCTGCGCTCCATCGAAGCGTGACAGTTCGATCGAAACTAAGTACACGAAGTTAAGTTTATTACACGAACTACAGTCGAAACGGAGATAGAATCTGTCCGCGACTAATTAATATTTGCCAGCCACTATCTGCATCGATGTTGGATGTTCGTGTACGTTTCGCGAGTGTTCCCACGAGATAATGTTCGTGACGTTGTCTATTCGACTCTTCCTAAATTAACTCCTCCTCGTACCCACCCTCTCTGACATCTTCTTCGCCCACCCTGCCTTTCCCTACCTTTTGCCCTCTTTTCATCTTCTTAATGACACTTTTATCGAATGCACCGACAGACAACCGCGGTTTTTGTCGCCAGTCAATCCCATCGCTCTAAATTGTCTCTCGCGGCATTAATCCTGCGAATCGCGACTACTAGTGCGTTTTCAAACGCAAGAATGCTCATGTCCCATACGCAGTCGTAAACTAACTGAGTTTAGCGCGAAGATACTTTTGGCGAAGAAAGCGTATCGTTTCTAGGAAGAAGAAGAAATTTCGATAGCAGTGATCGTGTTAATAAGAACTACTCGAACTGATAATTTGCATTCTGCAACGAATTAAGCCAAGTTTCGGTTCACGTAATACCGTTCTCCGATCATTAATCCCTGCATCCTTGTAGCGTTTGAGATTGTTCAGAGCCCTGGAATTTACAATAGAAGCGCGCGATGTTCTTCCTAACAATAGAAATCGTGCAAGTTGTACGTTGGAAGTTACTATGTCCGACAAGTTCGGGACGACAGTGGAGAAAACCGCGCCTCCGAGACGGAAAGGAGTTGGACGGACTTTCGTAGCTGATCAAATCCGCCGCAACTACCTTCCCGACCAGGCAACGCGACGAGTTGCTTCCAGTCCATTCGAACCTACGAGCTTGAAAGCTCGTTAACGACTTCATTCCATGGAACCAACCATATGTATTTTATTAGTTTACCTTTCGCATATTATTGGGCCAAAACCATGTATACACATTGCATTTGTACACGTCGAAACATTGAATGTGTAGGCAGTAAGTTTGCCTAGTTATGGTGCGAACATTTCTGCCTAGACTGTACCGAAATTCTAAGAAATATTTATACTAGGTGAAACGACGTAATGTGGTCGTAAACTAAAGTTTTAAGAGGGGACATCAATTGATGTAGTTGCACCTAAGATTATACGTGTTTTGAACAGGCAATTTAATTCCTCGGTACCATATAATTCGAAAAGGGATTCGAGGTATTTACCTTTTTAACAATGTCTCCAATTATATTTCTTGGTATTTAAAACGTATCAATTTTAGCTGGTCTAATTTTACAGATTTACGCTAGAGATATCCGAAGAGAATTGAAAGAATATTTGCACGAGTGAATTAAGTACATAAAGTGTAAAATAGACGAAGTTTTCCTATAACAGCTGTAGGGGAGCTGCGTTCAAGAAATTTCATTTCCGCGAACGAGTCGCGCGAGAACGTGTCGAGAATGGAAGTTCCGAGATGCTGGCATTAGCAAAGCTGGGAATGGGCGAATGGTCAATCGTGGCCAGTATTGTACGGTATACAGCTCGGGCAACGATTTACACATAAGATTGTGCATGAATCAAGGAGTTGCTACGGTTGACGCACTGTTTCGTGTTATGAATATTTACGAGCGGTTTGCTACCGATTTCGTGGCTCACGTGCGAAATTTCTCCACGAGGATTTGTCAAGAAACAAGCGCCGCGTTTCAAATTGACTCGTCGTCGTTCCACGGATAACTACATCGAAGTCGACTTAATCCTTTCGCAGTTTAGATTTACACTTCCGCATATATTTACATCAAAAATTAAAAAATTGTCTTTTCCTTGGCAAGAAAGATATAACATTATAAAACTATAAGTAGTAATTTGTAATTTGCGTTACCTTATTAGTACGGGTTTTTATGTAGATTTGTGAACAGAGATTTGTTTCACCCTCTAAACATTACGAAGAGTACACTGCTTTGTATATTTTATACATATATTTTGTATCTAATAATTTTCAATAAATACAAAAAAGACCCGTAGTCTATTTAGTAGCGAATAGAATTATGGATGCCATTAGTGGTTGAAAATTTATGCAATGCAGACTTTAGTCATTTTGACGTCAATTGGATCTACATAATGTGAAAGTAATCAGAGCAGTCAAAATCTCATCGAATATCAGTAAAATTTCAGGATTAATTGAATTGGAAGTGAACAATGTAACTTTGTAAGTTGAGTTCTCGATTCCCGAATTCTGATATCCATTGAATGCGGCTACCATTTAATTACTTTACTCAGGATTGCTCGAACAAATGGTCAAGTTGATAAACGGTCGAAATAACGACATTCCGACTTCTCGGGTTATTTCATTGAACAACGTTCCATGCGACCGCAACTCTTCACCAACTGGCAACTTTCTTTCGCAGATGAAAAGAGGAATTCCGTGAAAGAGGACGGCGCGACGTGAACAATAGCGAAAGTCAAGGTAGAGGGAACTAGCCACGTGTTTGTGGAAGAAGAAATCTCCTTTGAAAAGAAGCAATTGAGCGGACTCTTTCTTCGCGAAGATAAAGCAACCCGCAACCAACCATCTAATTTTTTTACTCTGATTAGCGAAATCGATTTGGCAATTATGTTTTCGCCACTTTTGCACGAAAGAGGATAGCAAGCACAGATTTCGATGATGGATGGAAAGTCAGTGATTCATTAACGGATAACGAATTACGCACTTTTATTTCTCAGAGTTCAAAATCTCGAAAAAATTTAGCATTAGACGGATGTTCGTGTAAATTTATATTTTTCATGAATAACAATTGTATCCGAAGTTGTACATATCCATAAAATATAACTGGTCGTAACGCGTCTCGGCCAGATTATAACATCGATTTTATGGCGACTTTTCAGGAATTACGGATTTCAATTTTATGGGACAGGATTATCGGTTGTTTCAGTGATCGTTTTGCCCTTTCCTCGAATCGCGACACGATTCGTTGAAATAGTTTCGAACGGAAGTATGTGACGCGCACGGTAGGAAGTTTGTGCAGCGTTCCCGCGTGCAACGCATTTATTTGTTGTTTCTCAACTGGGACACGTATCTAAGGTTGACGGGTAAGGTAGACGATATATGTGTATAGTGGTCGTTTACCAAGTTGCTGTCACCGCCAAATATATCCCTTTGCTAGACATCCTTTACACTGCCCTTTTCTCCTCCGTCGTTCGTTAAATAGTTTATCTGGATCACTTAATTCGTCCTGCGTAGCATTTTGTTTGCTTAGTGTTAACGTTACGAGTATGATACCGTACATGTCAATTAATATTAACAATGATAAAATAATAGATGTTGTTCGATTTTTTCAAAAATCAAACTGAACAACTCCGCTTTTTATAAATTTTTTGATTTCAATGTACAGCTATAGGACTAATATTCGCCTCTTGCATAATAATTTTCCAACTAATATTATTAACGATTCGACAAGTTATAGACTACAGACTTCTTTTATAATTTGATGATTTTGATCAAATTTAGTGGACGATGAACATATCTCTGGTTTAATTTCACTGCTTTAATCGTATTCGTAAAGATGAATTTACATTCGCAATGTAATCATCACTTTTCTATATTCCTCTTTAATTTATGAAGTTGATCAACGTGACTCTTCTCTGATTCCCTAACTACGAATAGGGGAAAGAGAACATTTTAATATGCTTTGAAGACGAGTAGGAATGAGAATAGCGTGCAAATGAAATTTCGGGTAAATCGTTTGGCCGATATGGCTGTCCCATCAAGCATGACGTACGATTAATTCTAGATGCCGTCTCAGGTGGAGGTTTAAAAAGTCGGACCTTTCAGCGGACTGTTTGCGAGCTACCGCCTCCAGCTGGAATCTCGCCATACGCCTCAATTCAACTTGCTCATTTTACTCTGTCGCTGACTGTTGCTCGCGTCTCTAAAGCATCCGGCTTTCTATCATATTCCTTTAAAACGGTAACCTTCTTTGGGCAGCGTTGCCCGGCCGCGTTTACCATGGCTTGAGGCATTGGAAATCCCGCTTAATTCATAGATAAGAAATCTGACGAAACCAGAAATTGGAGATTTGTCTTTCATTGTTACGCTGGTCGGAAATTCTGATTGAAAATATCCTAGTACCAGAAAAAGCTGACAAGAATCGAATTGGATTGCATTACACCCTTATTCTTGTAACAAATCTAATCGTAGTTCTATCCTGCTATCGAAAGTGCTTTGTACCTTTTCATTCTTCCAAAGATAAGATCTACATTAAAAAACGGGGCTTCCAAAAAGTATTTCGAACTAGATTGAAATAGATCGAGGTTCCGATGAAACGACACGATTCGGTCGGCTGTTCGGAGAAACTGGACGAAAACTAGGGGGTGAATTATTTCTGATTGGCGAAAATCAAGTTTCCCTCGATCGTGAAAAAGCATAGTAGAAGGGGAAAAAGAAGGGTGCGTCGCTATCGGGCAGGCAATCAACCTACATCTAGCAAGTTACTACCAGCAGAGGTAGGAGCAGAGGCAGAACCGGACAAGTGGCCGACCATAGCTAGCGACCTACTAGGAGACAAGGAGCGCAGTTACGTATCGAATTCTCAGTTCGATATCCAATAGTCGATTGCCTATCGTTCATTTCCTACGGGCAGGAGTTATTGCTTTTCTATAGAGGTCCCGCCAGCTGCCAGCCAGCTGGTCGACCAGTCGGCCACCATTCACGTTCCGCCGTCGTTCGTTCCATAATCGGCTAGAAAATCATGTTCGGAAGGTGTTTCGCGAGCGATCTTCCAGTAGTCCAGGTCGACGTCGATTTCCCATTCGACCAGATCAGATACCAAGGACTAGCGTGTCGTTCTTCTTAATACCCAATTGATTTCGTGCTTCTTTGGACGGTCTAATTTCAAACCGGAGCTTCGTTACGCGTGTCCTTCATTAATTCAACGTTTAATCGTCTTATATCCTGAGAGCAACCGCTTCCTGCCGGTTACACGATAATGTAATTGCATATCGATTACGTTCCCCATGCCTCCTAAACGTTTACCTCGTATACGTTATCTTTCCTTCTTCTTCCTCTCTGCTGCTTTTTCATGTGGATTCGACTTCCTTCGAAAAAGCGTATTACGTTTTTAATTGGTTGCTTAACGACGCACTAAGTAATTCCAGCTGAAGTACAGCATTATACGTTACATTAACCGTGTACTTATGCAATGAAGCAAAAAAATTAATGAAAAGCGTACTTGATCGGTAACTGGCTTCTAGGAGACTCGTACGTCATATTGTAGTTCTAAGTAACGTAATGCTATGGTACCGCGTCGGAATTGTTAGGTAGTTGAAACTTCAGACAAGCATGATAGCCACGGTAGCCAAGTTTGTTCGCGGCACGCGTTTCGCAATTATAATCGGTAGAGTGAAGTATTTCCAAGGAATCACCTTGGACTGCAGCAGAAGCTACAGAGCGGAGGTGCAACAATTTAAAAGTACCCATAGAAGTTCAACCATTTTTCCCAACTTTTCCTTCCGCCACGGAAAGCTTTTAACAATTTCTCGCTTTAACACGGAGCCAAGATGCGAGGGATTCTGCAGAGACAGACACGGACGCTATAATAACGTGAACGGATAATCAGACGTTTCGATTAAAGTTAACGAAGAGGATGGGAGGTAGTAAAAAATTCTGATTGACGTTTCGCCTCCTTACGTTCGTGTAACGCGTCACGTAATTAACATAGTTAACCCCCTAAGCACGACCAGATGAGTACCGTCGCTTATACACGTTTATGAAACAAAGATTGATCTGTACGTAAAGATCCATTTTAAGCTTCTTATGTACAATTATTTTATATTTTACTCTTATTTATGCTGTACGATGGGATTTAGTATCCAGAAATTTAAAAATCCATCGACAAAGTCGTAATTCAATTTTTGTTTACAAAAATATAGATTTCGTATGAATTTAGCATCCGCAAATCAATATTTTTGACGACGGCAATCCATTATAAAGAGTACGCGACAATTGATTAATATTTAAGAAATTAACGCGATTTTCCGTCGATTCCACTGCGTTCATAGCACTTTATCGCGAGATGAAAATTAACGAAGATGAACTCAAATCGAATCTCGTATCTCACTTACGTTACCTGCGTGCGACGTTTACGTTTACTCGATAATGTTTCTCGTAACACGGCATCGTATGCAGAGGCCTCATAACCCCTCGATACCAAACTTGTACTCGCGGAAAGACCTTTTCCACGGATGCACGATGTGGGAGTTTCCAGCTAATCGCCTCGAATGGTTCGTCTCTCTTAATTCGATACGCTACCGAAACACTCCGCGTGAAATGGATTCGATTTGAAACGCGTGAAAATTACTCGCGAGATCGACCTCTGGGATTGGATGATGGGACCATCGGCTCAGGGTTTTGCTTCGAGAGAGCCCTCGATGGCGATAACCGGCTGAACGCGGTCGATCGAAAGTCATTGGCAAAGTTGAAGAGACAGAGAGAGAGAGGAAGAGAGAGAGAGAGAGAGAGAGAGCGAGAGAGAGAGAGTGGTGTACGGCCATAACGGGAGAACGTGACCTCGTCGGGAATGCAACAATATCCACGCCCCGTCTAACGAGATTGTTTCCCTCGTTTCCCCGATGCGCTTCTGCTCCGTTTGCGCGCACGGACCTGCGAAAAACGCAGCCCAGTTTCCGTGTCCAGGAAAAAACAAGGTCATGGCTGGAAGATAGATGCGGGAGCCGCGTCGTTCCATTCCTCGACATCGACTCGCCCCGACGTTACGACGCCACGACACCGCGCCGTGTCGCCGTTTAAAGGGAGTATTATAATTGGGCTAGCCCGGCCCTATTCGAGCCGGCGCGCTCCAGACAACTTGGCTAACCTATTTAGTATCTAGGAAAAGTTATCGAGCGTTGAAACCGCGTTGAACCTGCCCTGGCCCGTCTTTGTCGACACATGCGGAATTAGCGCGATTAATAGCATTAACAGGATTAATTGGTTTAACGGGGAGGGCGACGCGAGTGACAGAGTGTCTCTGCAAGCTTTGCTTTATGCTGTGTGGGGGTGAGAATTCGTGTGAATGACGGGTGATAGAGAATCGAGCGAATGTTCATGCTCGAGTATCGGTAGCGAATTAGGGATTGAAGAGAATGCACCACGAGAGTTGCAAGGCATAGCGCCTCATAGACATAGCGCAACATGGAAATTTGGTTGCCCATGGAAAAATGTGTATTGCGCGCGTGGAATTTTTAAGAGCGCTATAAAAATCGTTGAAGAGCTGAGAGAGTCGAGTGGGAGTCAGAGAGGCGGAGAAATTTGAGAGAATTAAGTCGTGTCGAATGAAAGCCATTGTTATCCTACTATTTCTACCTCTTATCGTCAAATATCGCTCTGTTATTCCACTTTATATTTACCGAGTGGAAATCTATTTGCAACCTAACATTCCTACACTATTTATAGTTTGCCCATATTACTTGTACCACCGACGTATCGCGCAAGTGAAAAAAGATCGATCGGATCGGCTCCAGCGAAAAGAAGAGTCACCATCAATTTTACTTGGCTACTCGAGTGTGAACTCGACTTTCGTTCGATTGATCATTTATTCCTTAAGAGACTGTAAGAAAAGTGATGAAATATGCAAAGTGTGCATGCACACATTTTGCCACGATGTGCTTTCTATGTGTCAACTAATCTTTTTTCTTCTTTTCCCCTGGCTCGAATTAATATCTATTTAGAGGACAAATACAAAGAGCCGAATGCAAAAGCGAAGAGCAAACGTGCAGCGTCGAAAGAATTTCTAACACGGCTGTGCATCGCTTATTACCGGATCGAACAAATATTTCACCGGAAACAAAGAGAGTCAAACGCTTGCCTACAGGGAATTCGAACGATCATGATGGTTTTCGCCATGTTCGTTACCTTTCGAACTGCATGCCATTTCTCTCGGTTCATCGTTACAGAATAAATATTTACACAGAGAAAAATATTGTTTAATTGTCGTGGGAGAAGAATAAACTGTAAAGGGAAGGAGAAGATACGTTGGCTGAAGGCTGACAAAGAATTGAGGTTAAGTGGACATCAACTTTAAGCACGACCAAGACTCTTGCCGCTTCCGCGTCTTCCAAGTACTAACAAACCTCTTTGGGAGAGTTATAGGACTCCAAGATCGCTCAATAAGTTGCACATATTAAGAATTTGCGACCGATATTCTTTCTTGCAGAAATATTCGGTTATGACACGTTCGTTACCGCAGTGGACTGCCACGAAATGTCTAACACAGAGTACATTTTGTAATTTCATATAATGTATTACTTGGTAATAAAATACGCTTTTACATAAACGGAAATTGTCTGAAATTTATTTCTTTTTTACCTTCTTGATTTTGTATGCTTGTACGATTGTTTATGTAAAATAATATGAACGACATATCTAATTCATTTGGTTGCGATTTAAGATTGATTCGTTTAATCGAGAAAAAAATTTTCATTTTACTACTCGTGAAAATTGTTATCTCAGAGTAATTTCTACCTCAAAGTGAGTCACTACCCGCGTCAAGGGGTTAACCAAGCTCGTTAGTTATATATTCATTAATATTTCACAGCTCCAAATTAACTCTAAATTAATCCTGATTCGGTACACGGCAAACATATAAATCCTGATGTCCCTATGATTTCATTTTACGATCTCGTGATTGCCACAATATCTTTCACCCATGATTTGGTATATCGATTAAAATCTTAGCCTGCGATTTACAGTGCTGGTGTAAGGGTAGACCAACGTCGGAGATTAAAGAAACGATGGAAAGAATTCAGTGATTACGGGGCGGAATTCGTTAGAAAGACGCAAAGCACGAAATACAACGGATGTTGAGAACAATAGATTCACACGGAGAATGCTTGTAAAAGGTCTGGCGTGTTGTAGAATCGGACGCGAATAGGCATTCCGCAAAGAAGAATTTGCATCACAAATGCACCATTAGTTTACTCTTAATTCGTCCCATTAGCTTGCGACGGTTGTTTTATCTTTCGCGTTTCTTTGTTTCTGTTTTCGTACTCATATCTCTTTTTGATTCTTCGACTTTCGTAGCGGCGGCAGGTGTAACCGCGAGTAAAACATTATTCAGAACGAGGGACATAAATTTTCTAATTTTTCCGACATTTCTCCTTTCTTTGACCACGAACCTTGACGAACAGTTTTATGGCACAGCGAATATTTTTCGACGAAATGCCAACGATGTTTCGCGTGGTTGCCGAAAGAACTACACGTTATGATGTACATAAAGTATGAAACGTCTGTTTGAACGTTTTAGATTCTTTACATGCGCGGATTTTATCGAGAACTATCTATGTGTATCATTTGTCTATAGGATAGTTCACATGAAATAGAGCTTCAGTGTTCTTTTATTTCGTGTATCGTGTAACTTGTTTGACATACATTTGTAATATTTATTGAAAATTTTACAGAATATTCTTTGTAATGACACAATGAACGTGTAATGTAAATATGTAAATGAAAATGTAAGAACATACATTTAAATTCGAGCCCTAACATCAATGTAATCTTTGAACAATGTGTGCTAATAATGGATTAATAGGTTACTCTTCGTTGGTTTTTAAAATTCTCCTTTGCGATGACAACCTTAATGAGTAATATGTAATGAAAAGGATCTGAATTTCATAAAATTCAGGACCAAAGTGATTTGCGGAATGTAACGAATTGTATTTCGATTGTAACGAAATATGGAAAAAGGATTAATATCATCGTTTCTCCATCTGCGAGTATTTCGTTCGTGATCGATTGAGAATTTTCGATCATTCTCGGATAAGGCGTTGGACTCTGCGAACGCTAGGCAAATGTTTGGTATATTTCACCGAATTATCGGTTAACGTTCCGGAGTAATATATGCAGCTCATAGGTTGCACGTTTGTACACGTGTAACGTGCCTATATGTTTACATGTAATCATGATCGATACATCGTGATACATTGCGTATTACCAGCAGAGGCAACGTGTCACGAACACGTGACCGTATTATTTAATAAAATTTCGCCGTTTTCAATCGATAGCACTCTACGTGTTTATCCAAAAAATTCCAGTATTCCTATGGAAACGTATATTTTGTACATGCATAAACGAATCTTCTTCCTACATTGCTTTCATTGCAATTTATTTTATATTTCATAGACGCCCGCTATTTCCCGCGCTCCCAAGAAAGAGTAAAATAAACTTCCACATGTGAGAAAATATAGAAAATATCTATATAAAGAAAATATTGATAACTGCGTCACTGCTATTTCAAACGAAAGTATGAGAAATATATCCCTTATTAATCAACTGCGAGATCACGTAACGCTGTAGAAAGAACGTCGTAGATGAGCGTGCGCGTAACTGGATTGTAGCTTAACCAACGTTAACCGAGGTTATTTTTACATCGTAGGAAAGAAAGGCGATAATAGCGCACAGTAGCGATTTCTCGAATGAAACATGGAGCAACAACGCGTTGTAACCATGGTGCTAACGTGCGTCCATAGACTGTTATATTTCCCAGTGGAGAGATGGGGACAAGAAAACGGAGATGTTACGCTGCAACCTACTCGCACATTAATCGAATGCGTCTACCTTTTCGTTTTCTCTCTTTTCCTGGCCCGTTTGGAACCACTCGAATAATGTTTACATATTGCAGAAACTACGGGAACACGGGACACGAGCGACGCGCGAGAATTGCGATATTTCTTCTAACGATATCGTAAAAAGAATATCGGTCTGAAAAAAATGTGTATAACACGCGTCTCCTTCCTATTTTCTTTTATTTCTTTTTACCTTCTCGAATACCGTATGCAAGGTATATACGATGCAATTGGAAACAAAAACGAGCGGCATTTAAATAATAAGCTGGAATCTGAATTTAAAAGGTTATCGAGTGAGAAGCAATACTTGAACAATAGCTGGCCGTTGTCTGATGCACGAGAAATATGCAGCGATGGACGAGGTTCGCGTTATCGAATTTTCCTTGCAAAAGGCTATGGCGGCAGCCAGCTTCCTTTCTTTCGACGTCGGCCAGCGAGATTCGTCGAACGCGTCTGCTGGATAGGAAAACCGTTGTTTGCGGAATGGATCAGAATGCGGAAGCGTCGTATTACGAATTCCATGGCTTGTCGAAAAGCAGTAGGAAAAATGTGGAATATCAGGAAATACGCGTTCGATCCAGTTGCCTCCTAGCTGCACCTATACCTGACTCGATGTAGTCCACGCGTACATTTACCTACTGTTCGATCGCATCGAAAACGTACGAGCCGAAAAATAAAAAGAACGTCGACAGAAGCATAGCTTTAAGCGTATCGATGAATTGTTAACTGATTTTGATAAGCTGATTTTAAAATAGAAATTAGGCCATTGTATGGTTCATCGGATTAATCGAAAAGTTCGTGCCGATTTTCATAGGTAATTCTTTCATAGGAATTTTTGTGCTTGTTTATGGTGTGTAAGTTAAGCTAACTATTGCACATTCTCTGAATCATGATACTTTAATTATACTTACTAGTATCCCTGCGTATAAAAACATTTTATGCATTCGTGTCATTTGATGTTTCACTTTTATTTAGATTAGAAAGAAAAATGCAATGCAAACAGCACAAAACAAAGTATCTACCGCTAGCGAAAAAGTGCTATTCGTGAAGAGGTTGTTAGCTCATGATTTTAACGTTAAAGGTCAAGAACCGAAGACATTTATTAAAGAACAAACGGAAAAGTAATTGTACCTATTAGAAATAATTCTACTTTCCAAGATACGATGCAAGTCTCTCTTACAATGTAAGTCTCTCAAAGTCTGCAACGAACTTATGAAAGACACGATACATAATTCCGTTTGTCTTGCAACAGTTTCGAAATTCGTCGCTTCTTGTGAACGCGCGAAACAAGGAAGCCTTTATGTAATCATGCGGATTGAGGACTCGTTAGGAAATTGACGCTCACTCCAACAACGCTAGGCTAACAGTCTTTGCTAAACCTGCACACAAAGCGCGTTGACAAATTTCACGAATAAATTACAGTTTACAATGACGAAGAATAAACACGATTGTTCGATAGATTCATCCGCTCGTAAGATTGCGTTCCATCTTTCCGAGTTTCAACCATGTTTCGCGTTTCCTTACTTTCCACTGAGTTCGTTGGTTCCGTTTCGCTTCCAATGTAACCAACGAGAATAATCGAAGATCACATCCTCTCTCTCTTTCTCCCTCTGCCTCTCTCTCTCTCCTTCTCTTTCTTTCTTTCGCATTCCTAATTGGAGAAACAAAGGTACGCAAAGATAGAAACACTGTTGTAGGTGTGTCACAGTGAACGTCGGCATCCGTTAAATGCTTCCCTTGCATGGACAAAGCTCGCCATTAGTTCGCCTCTTTGAGAGAGAATTATTCGAGGACAAAGGAAGATCCACTAGCTAGATCGTTACTTTCGTATTCATCGAATGCACTTTACCCTTTGTCGGTGTTTTATTCCCCCTGCTACGTAAATGCCAAACCTATCGATACCGGTTTTCGTCTAAAATCATTCCGATCGAGAAAAGCCCCATCCGAGATCGTCCAACAAAGAACGTCGACCAAACTTTTTAATACCTAATATTGAAATTATCTTTTGACAAGATATTTTAATTAAAAGATAGTTAAGTCCGTGATTTACAATATGCTTTGATATCCTGCCATACGGTTGCTTAATATTTTCAACATTCACCGAGTACGATAAGTTTATGAGTGAATACGTATTTTTATGTTTTATATCTCCTACGGTAGCGACTTTATTGTGTGGGATGCGAAATAAAAGCTATAAAATAGCCAAAAAAAATTTCAGAACAATTCATGCCAAATACGTACCCAATTTTTATAGCGTACACATACCTATTGTATGGAAATTATTCGCGAGCATATATCATTGTTCGAAATGGAGATTGGATTCACAATGAACATGTTAATCGGATAAATTTTCTATAGCAGATGTAGCTTAGCCTCAGTTCGTTAACATATTCATTGGGTATGATATGGATTCCAGTACTTTTACGTCATGTATATCGATTTGATTACGAAAGGCAGGAATTAAAAATTATAAAATTGAATTATATCGAAAATTATTTTTTCGAAATTGTTATTAAAAACGCGAACGTGTTATTAAAAACAATCACGTAAATTTTTCTCTACAATTGTTTGCAACACACGTAGGCTAGTTTGGCTCATCGAAACGCGAAACTTTACATTCCTTCATCCGGTATCAGTTGTTCGCTCGACTCCTGGATTTTGTCCAGGAACGCGTGTTCTTCCTTCTAGGAGATTCTTGGAGATCGACCGGCGCAAACACTTTGATCGAGTTTAAACCGGACGAGGTTCGGTTAGAAAGCACGCGAAATAGCAAGATCGAGACTTTCGAAGCTGCGTCGAGTATCCACTTAAAGTCGCAAACAGCCAGGCAAAAATTAGCCTGAAAGCTATATAACTTTATCGATCGGAAGGAAAAACAGGAAGATGCAAGAAATACGTGTCCGTGTATAAGTTTCGAGAGGTGAGGCTTGCCAACAAAACAAGCTAGAAACTTTCGAGCTCTCGTCTATTACAGAAATACCACCGGGAATTTTCGATTCGCGGTTCAGTTCCGTGCTCGTATCGATCCCGGAAACTACTATTTTATGATTTTCAACAAGTTTTACGTATGTGTATTATAGTTTCCTTCTAGTGTTTACGCTTTTCACGCGAAAACACGTTGTTTGGTTTAGTAATCGGGAAATTACATAGCACGATGCAAATTAGAAGGATGAAAAGTCGAGGAGGGAGTGAAACACGCTCGAAAACGAGGGAATATCGAGAGGGTGGTGAATCACAGTTATAAGTGGAGCGTGGTAGGTCGATCAATCGAAAAGCAAAAAGTCCATTGTTGGAGACGATCCCTCTGTAGAAAGTTTTTCAAGAATTTTCTCTAAACTAGGGAGAATCGCTATTTATTCGATACTATGTGTACGTATATATTTCCTGGAAAGAGGATCGCCAGTTTCTATAAAGGAAATTTTGTAGTTCGCAAAGTTCCACGATGTAATACATTTACCACTGGGCGAATTTTTGTATCTTGCACACAGCGCTTATTTCAAAATGATATACTGTAGGTATCACAGAACCGAACATCGAAGTATGAATCTCGCTTATTTTGAATAATATTAGACAATTTTTAAACTATAATCTAAATTGCTCAGATTAAATCTAGATCGTGACGATAATTAGTGAAAATAATTATCCTGACAAATCTGTGAAAAGAACTTGTTTTATAGTTCCTTTTCCGAGCTTCTTCTAAATCTTTACGTTTTGGCAAGTATATGCTTTTCCTATGTAGAAAGTGCTAAAATGCGTTCAAGTATAATTTATGTTATGATCTTGAGCATGATATTGACCTATTGAGCGTTAAACAAATGATAAAACTCTGAGACAACTCGTTAAAGAAAACAATAGTATACCAAGCTACAATCAGTAGTGCTACATTTTGGCCCAATTTGAATGTAGCGTATCATCTCGAAACGGTCTTTATTGTCAACGTAAATCCTATCTTTGTACCGGAGGGGTGATTCTGTAATTACAACTACTAAGCCAACCGCGTATCCGGCTTCCAAAACTTTCCAACTCCGTCTACCGAGTCGCGATACTTTTCCCTCTTCCGTCACGCTCTCCTTCCTTTCCATCTATTTTCCTACCTTTCTGACCTACCAAACGAAAATCTAACTAACAACCGTTTACGTTACATTCAAGTTGAAGTTTGCTTCCACCCTTTCTGTCCAATAATTTGCATGATGAGGATTAACGTTCCATCTTCCTAACTTATGACCAATTGTCGTCCGTATGAACGTTTCTCTATCTCTTTTCGAATACGTAGCATTACCATAATCCGGAATACTATGTGTCAAATAGGGCAATCGGAGCATATATGTAACACATACGTCGAAATTTGTCAGAAGCGACAATTCACACACTGACGGTCCAAAGGAAACAAGAATGGCAGCGTGAAAATAGCAACGCGAAGTAGATTGTGACTAGATCGAGACAAAGAAGCGATAGGTCGAAAATGACGATAAATGAGCTGTATGTCGCTGTGCGATACGGTGAGATAATATTTGCTACTCTCTCGAAATGGATTTCGCGTCTAGCCAGTAGCTGCACTTCTCTACCAGGTGTTCGTCCGTGAATATAACGCGCATCGATTACGCGAGTAATCGCAAACAAAAGTTCTATCTCTATTAATCGCGTGGAAAAAGTGAGATTTTCGCGAGGAAATTTTACACGTTGTTGCGTCCTCCGATAAAAGTAATTCAATTTTCATTATCCTGACGAAAAATTCTAAAATCGCAAAACAAAAGTCTATAAAATGCAGCTCTGTCCTTCTCGTTTAAAACGCCCTATCTATCATACCGCAATATCGCAGAAAACTGAACTTTCATAATTTTTTTTTGCGTCATAAATTTTGCCCGCCTTAAATTCGATTAAAATTTTAATTATCGTCGCGTGTGATACTTCGATCGAACTTACGTATCTCGATTATAGCGATGTGATTCGCGAGAAGCAGCGCGTATCCATAGAAAGTTTTACCGATCTTCTACACCCGGTTGCGCGCTTTCTCTTATCCTATCCTCTCGAAATTTCGGTTCTGCGAAAATACAAAACGCGACCTACTTTCCGGCCCATTTTCGCGGTATCCACGGTATTAAACGCAACTGGATTTATGGCGTTCTAATTATTCCGTAGCTCGTTAGATAATACAAATCCGGGATTCTCGTCGGGAACCGGGCTTCAAACCATACTACGTAATTGTGGACATTTTAATTAACGAGGAAATTCGATTACGTCAGCTACAGTTACGACACTGTTCAACGATAGAACCGAATAAACCGCGAATTAGGAGAACGATAATAGTTGAACATCGTGATACCTTATACTTCAAATCGATGATCATCGATAGAGTATGCTGTAATTTCGCAAGAACTAACATCTTCCGCGAAGATTCCTTAAGACTCAGATTACTCGAGGTATTTGTATTCAAATGACTCGCAATCAAGCGACTTGGTTAATGAGAACGAATGTAGAAACTTGAAAAGGGTGTTTCGAGTTGAGTCTGTAAGTATGTAACGAATTCATCAACTAACAGAGTTTTAAGTTGCTTGAATTTTATAAGGGACAGCTCTATGTTTAAATTGTGTTTACTGGAAGAGGGGAAAAAGGTACAGGATTCAAATTCAAAAGAGCAAAAGTTTATTACTACGAATATTAGTCCTATATACATTTTACCACAGTATAAATTTGTAGTACGTTTTAAAAAGTGATCTGAAAAAAAGTCTACTGAAATAAGGTTCTGCCCTGTGACTTCTTGTCCAGATCGACGCCATCTTGTCCCATCGTTATCGTTCTAATAACCGATAACCGTGGTGAGATACGAACGAAACGTTCTCGTATCGCAAATACACCTCTATGTTCTCTTTAAAACGAAAGGGTTAGTCGTTCGAAACGAGTTTAGTTATCTCGACGAGCGAAATGTGGCGCGAAGCGACGACGCGACCGCAATATGGTGATCTGCCGGAAAGAGCGAAGCGGAGGAGGGGGAGTGAATAACAGAGAAACGAAAGAGCGGATTTCTTTCGAGTGTCCCTTTAAATCCAGCCATCGGTTGGCGGGGAGAGGGCCAGAAGACTAGACGGACGAGTGGAGGTAAAGCGGCACATAACAGCGAAGGGTGAAGTGGATGAGAGCTCCGAAAGGACCGAACCTCTCGACGGGGTTGAACTTTCAAATTCCATCGCAAACATCTCACTCCCGGTGAACGGGACCAGCCGTGGGAATGGCCTGGGACGATCGTTATATACTAGGATAGAAGACAGTTCGGGTTAGCGATGGGCATTCTCCACTTCGCTTTGAAACTTTCCAAACAATTTTCTTGGAGCAATGCTCGTTTCGTTGTAACTCGAAGTATTAAGTCTGTCAGTTTCGACGTTTTAAAGGCACACACACACATTGATCTGTAACGCGTATTTCGTAACGTGCGATAAGGATGGACGTTGTCAAATTGTTCGAGATTTTTCTGTTTCGGCAGGTGGCATTCGCGCTCTTCTAACTTCTAACTCCTCACTTAGGCCTTGGGGATTCGCTGTGTAGCTACTCGAAAAATTTTTTCCCCGGAGTACTCTCGAAACTTTCAAGATTTTTGAGACACTTTGAGTCGAGATTGTACGAGCGTCTAAGGACTCCCGAGTAACGAATAACATTCGAAGCGTGCCGAATCGTCTTCAGGCCATCGCTAGCTACTCCTACTAGGACGAATCGAATTTTCCCTCCTCTTTCTCTATTCTTTTCCCTTGTCCGCCAGTGTTATTTGCTGGAATCGTAACGACGACTAACAGAGATTTAGAAATTCCAGCTTTTTGGCCAAAAGATCGAGCATAAACGATGTCGAAGCGATCGTTAATGACTATGAGATTCTGAAATAACTGAATACGAAAGAGATGTTTATTATGTGTAATCGTCTATTCAATCGATTTCAACCAGACGCTTTTATTGACGAGGATTGCCTGCGAAAAGCAATTCCAATTGGATTGGATATTTTAACTGTATAAATTGAATGACTAATTCTACCAACTTTAGCGAGGATAGTCCATTTAAGGGACTTCAGTGCTTCTCCACCGCTGATCAACCTCTCGATTCGATCGTATGAGTCTCTCAATGCTGTTTCGTTGCTGCCGTTTCGTTCCGGTGTTATCTGCTATCCGATGTTGTTTACTATTAATTAAGTCTAGAATTGATGGAAATGTATTGGGACGCCAAAACAATTTATCGTATCTCGAGACAACACTTGCCGCAGACTATAGAAAGAGAGAGGAAACCATCCGATTGCTGGAGATCGTGCTCATTACGTTGATCCAGCGTAATTTCTTTGAAACGAAGATTTTTATCTTTTAGCCACTTCCAAGAAGTCTTTAGCTTTGGGCAAATCGTTTTTCCCTCCTTTTTTTCCTTCTTCTTTCTTTGTCTTTACCTTTACCCTTTCGACCTCACGAGAACCAAGTTTCTTGGTATTCAACGCGATCCGATAACGTAACAATTAAATGATGTAATTAAATGTAACGCAATTTCGATCATCCTTTTTCTCCCGAAAGAATTTCATTTGTTGTGTAGCGATTACAATGGCGTGACAATTACAAAGGAAAGCGATCATCCGTAGAATACATTACCTTAGACTTATTACGTTCGACTCGAAAGACTCATTTCTAATCGAGGATATAATTCAAGATCACAGGAGAAAGAAATTACATTTTTCATGTTCTACGGGAGAACTATTTTAAAATTCAATACGATCGAGATTGATAGAACGTTTAGGATGATAAAATCCGCGATATCAGTCAAGGAAAAGTGTCGATGCGTACTCGGATAGAAACTTATCGGATATACCGAGTTTTTTATTGACCAGGAGTGAATCAAGCGCAAAATTTTTGAAACAGATTTTCGAGGTATTTCGAAGATACAGTTGTCTATCGTACGTTTTACTTTGCGAAACGTGATTGATACAGTTAACCTTTAATACGACTTCCGTAGCAGCCGTCGATCAGAAATTTGCCAAAGAGATCGATCGACGGTTTAAATTCGCGGGAAGAAATAAACGAAGGAAATTCAGTCGACCGAGATTACCATAGATCGATTTTTCTACCATCGCGTCGACTTTCCATTGCGTTCAGATTAAATGGAGAGAACAAAGAAAAGAAACGAACCTCCTGGTAAACGGGGTTAAAGAAAAATTATTGGAAAAATTGAGGGAAATAAAGTGCGAACGGAAGCTATAAAACATGGAAATGTGTCGAGAAATGTTGAAGTGATAGAATTGACAATCAATCGTGCGAATTTTTGGTCGAATACAAACGATATATCAACTTTGGAAGATGATAGAAAAACCGCTGGCACTAATTAATTAATGGTGATAAATCAATTGACGGGGCAACGAAATTACAACAAATGGTGCATATTTGTTTAGCTGAAAATAGCAAATAATCATTATTGAAGGACCCGATACATATGAGCTACACGAATTCGTGCGAATAAATACTCGAGTACGTTCGGTCAAAGAATAATTGAATAATCCACAATTAATTGTATTCGAGCTGCAATCGCTAATGAGAATCATATTACGACCAAATTTTCATAGATATTCGAGCATAGAGGGGAACAGGATTTCCATCAAAATACTTTATTCTTTGAAAATATGACGTTTTCAATATGCAACATCAAAAGTCTCAATGAAAATCTATCGTTATTATTGTCGATCCGTAAAGAACTCGTAATTTTTGATACACAGTATTTTACAATTTTTTGACCGTGAAAAGATTATCAGACATTGTACAAATAAACATCGCCAGGCCTTTAATCACTCTAATTACCGTACTCACTTTCCCGAGTAGAATCATCCTCTTATGGGTCAAACACATTGTGCAGTTCGTTCATAGCTCCTAGATATAGCATAATGTGGTAACTAAAATAGTTAAATAACAAACTGTATTAGCGTATATGGTGTTCAGACTGGCTGCAAGATTTCAAATGAAATTGCGAAAAATGTTGCAAAAAGTAGAATTTGGTTTTTACGAAGATCAGATAATTGAATGCGCAATCCGCTAATCCAGATAATTCCGCTTAAAAACCAGAACCATATACACCTAACTGTCGCGACAAGGTACTTGTATTGCGAGTCTATTCTTGCAACGTCTGCTGCTAATTCTGCAAGGCCTAATTTAGCCAAGAGGGCGCGGCTCCAAGTTCCTGCACGAGAAAGGTGACTCGCGATCGTTGTCTTGTCCCGTACACTGTATCTAGAGTGAAAAGAATGACTTCCGCGTTTCCCTCCCGGGACAAGAAAACCCGTTTCGATCGTTCGATCAAACTGTCTTGGCTTTCGGGACCGTGTATGACTTTCCTACGAAAACTTATTGTCTGAATGTCTATTCGAGATATCAGCTCCGTCACGAGACGTCTCGATATCGGTTAACTTCGCAGCGGCTGCAAATTGACTTTCGTCCACGTAGAATTCCAAGTTTCCTCGCATTCGTTCGTTTAATATGATAAGTGTCTTTTTTGCTAACGACAAAGGGATGAAAGACATCAAAGAGAAAGCTAATTAAAAATACGAGGTAATTAAAAACCAGATAAATTATAAAAGTCAGAACAATTAATTCGTGGATAGATTTAAATTTATGTTCTTGCGGAAATTAAGCAAATAGGAACAGTAAAAACATTCGTTCTCAAGCTTTTAACGCACGATAAATATGTATGCATATGAAGCTCGTCCGGATTAAGTTTTACACCCAGTTTCAAATGTATTATCGTCATTGTTATTTCCACGTTTTCCATTTCCGGTGAATTAAACAGCTTGCGTATATATCAACTATTTAATTTTACAACACCGAACGATACACAATTGCGGCACGAGAACGTCGTTTTTCCTTCGTTGATAAAGCATCGTAATTTATCCTGGCTTTTTCGTCCGAATCGACCTAGCACGACGAGGCCGATGCACGTGCTCGCCTTTATCACTCAGGCCTACATCGCGGTGTTTTACACGCACTGTGTCACGTCGCATCGGGTGCAACCAGTTTACGCTTCTTACATTCTCACTTAATCCAGTCGCTTCATAAGCTTTCGTCTATGACACGCTAACTAGAATTTTCTTTTGTCCGTGTCGTGTATATACATGAAGTTATGTGCTGAAACGTTTCTTTTTCTACTTTGCTCCCTGCTTTTTCCACCTTCTTTGTTACTCTTTAAACATTCATGACCAACCGATGGAAAAATCATTCGCGCCCGACGACAAGGAAAGTCGCGTGAACATTCAATTTGCTCGAGCACGCAACGAGCTCGGATTTCCTTCCGCGAAACGAACTCAACGAATTATTCGCGGAGCGGTTAAAAGTCAGCCAATTTATTCGCGTCGCGTAGCCGTGGGCGCGAAAACTTGGCTAAAAAATATCAATGCTCGCGAATTAGCAGCAGCTGCGTTACCGAGCCAGCAACATAGCTGCCTGTTAGTTTTTGCGGCGGAGAGACAATTATATTAGCGAGTTTACCCAGTGGATCGATACTGCACAGTCACTGAGTCAAGGTGAGCTTTCTCCACTCTCCTTCTCTCTCTCTCTCTCTTTCTCTCTATTTCCCCCGTTCGATCACTCCTTTTATCCTTTGCGTTTCTACCCCCTCTGACCGCGTTCGACCTGTCGTTCTTCTTCTTTCTCCCCCGTTTTTATTAACCTCTTCTAACGCTCCTATCTCACTTTTTATTTCGTTAACTGCGAATCACGCTAAGCAACTGATAAGAAAACGAATGGACGAAGGAATCGTTGATCCGCGGAAAAGAGCAAACGGAAGTTGAAATGGCGAGTAGAAAATGGGGAATGGTAAATGGCGGGTTCCGGATGGTCACAGAGTATAATTTATCGGCGAGAATGTTCGTGGCTGTCCAATAACTGGACCGTTATTATTGATCAGTGAAACTGTAGGTCGCGATTATCTGCGGATCGATCACACTTCGCGTACCGACCAAATCCCCTTTTCTTCCGCATCGTGTATCTCCCTAGGCATTGCGTTCGAGCCTCCCAACATTTTCGGATCGCGCATACGCTGCCTTCTCCAGCACGACGACGACAACCACGCCGCCACAGCCACCGCTGCTTTTATTCTTCTCTTCGTGTACCCGATGCGATGTGACACGCTTTCTGGAGCCCCTCCCTAGCGATACGTCTTCCAACTTCCCGACACGACGACCAACTTACTTACACGGGTCTAGCCATTGGTAGTTATGTTGGCGGAAGAGAATCAGCTACGCTTCTCCGTGGCGAAATCGATGTATCTATATTGCTTTTACAAATTGGTTATTTTTGGCGAGATGTGTTTCAGTGGCAGAATTCTGAATAAATAAAATTGTAACGATTTTATCCCTTATAATCGAATTGTTCGGATGTCACGCTGGTCAATTCCATACATCGAAATATAGAAATACATCGAATACAAAATGACGATTACAAACGATACCTTTGAAAATGAAATCAGTGAAACTGGGATTTCACGGACTGCAGAGACTTTCTGGAAATGTTCATTGCAAATCTTTGGGAAATATGGAGCAACGTTTCGAATAAGCTAATGGTAATGTGGCAACAGTAATTATGATTTACATATCTTTGCGAGATAAATGCAGATTAACTTGGCGACGGATCAACCTAAAATTTATCACGGTATTCGACCGAAAACTTGCTAAACGAGCCTACCGATGAATAAACCAAAGTTTACGCGTTAAATCCTCCATGCCTACCTCCGGCTGATTAACATTTACCTGGTTGTGAAACTTGGTCGCGTCATTTTTGCTTAGTCGCGCCCAGCCGCGTCACTCGAGTTCGTCCTTTTCAGCGGTAAAACTGAATTTTTAAACGTCCGCTTTACAGGTTTGCAATGCCTTTTCTTCAAATTCTTCTTCTTTCTGCAAATGACGTACCACGGATCAAATACACGAAACAATTTCAGCTTTTATTTTGCGTTGATAAATTTCTACCTTTTGAACTTTTTCGATATAATGGAGCGCAAACGTAATAGAATTTGAAATAGCCAAATACGGGAAAGTATTTTTCAATGTGTCACGTGCATTAAAATATTATTACGCTCGGGGTAAATCGATTTCGAAGTTCAAGCTGTCACGGTGTTTGCCTTTCTTTTGCTTGAATAAATTGCCTTGCGATATTAAACAAAATTCTGTTCGTTGTTTCGATCTAACCAAGGCACGGAGGAATCGAAAAACTGAAATATTATGCGAGAAAGATTCAATTTTGCCTGGTGGAAGGATGGACTGAAAGAATTGGAAACAATCGTTCACTGTTATTTACGATACACCGCGAACATGCCCAAGCGCCTATTGAACGAGACGCAATTCGTTTACCTATTCTACTTGGTAAGTTCCCTAGTAGAATAATGGCTGAGATTTCATTTAGTCGTGCCCCTAGACGTGATGGAAAGAAGTATGACTAGAAGTATGAAAGAAGTATGATTCAGAATTGTTACGTGTTTTATTGTATCGGAGAATTTAAGCAATAAAATTAATTTAGATTTCTGTTGTCATGAAAAAGTAATAAATTTATATTTATAGAAAATCAATATCACAAATGAAAAATTTATCAAACGGTAAAGGAAATTGCTATCGATATCTGTAACATTAATATAAAATTAATAATAAAATTAGTAGTGATTCAATATAGATAGAACTGGAATTTTTGATATTTATCGAAATTTGGTCGAAACGATTTTAAGGCAGATCACCGAGATAGATATTTAAACGTTTTCCTAAAACAATCGCAATTCGTGCTCGATAATGGAAATGCATTTTTTAGAGCTCGATTGCGTTGTTATTGTAACAACGAAAATTCCACTTGTCACTCAAATGTCGCGTCGTTTCGAGCCATCGATACCACTTTAAAATATTAGATTTAATGTTCTGAAGCGTGTATCGAAATATCGAATGGAGATAGGTAATAAATTTGTTCATTGCTCGCAAACGATCCTCCTGGTACATTACGTATTTATGATTCGTGAGTCCACGATATTTGCGATCCACGTAATTTGCGAAAACTTTGTAAATTGATTGCTTGTCGAAATTTCCTTTCCACCTTTTGAGCAATTTTCAGAGAGATCGGCGAATAGAAAGTAGGATTTTTCTTTCTTATCTTGCATCTTGCGAAAGAGCCGTTGCTCGCCTTTATGCGATTTCATCGTTCTTCTAGTTTTTTATCTACGATCTGACGGGAAACGCGATTTTTTCAAAATCCGCTGATTCACCTCGCGTAATAATTTATCTCGTTCAACGATTCAATCCGCAAACGTTTCTTTAGAACGGAGATAGGTAGATGATTTTATTCGAATAACGGATAGCGAATGAACATGACGAACATTTTTCGATATTTATTCCAATATGGAATCCGATAAATATATATTCTATTCTTATTTCGATAATGGTATTTACATTTATTAAAATAGTTGGCCTTTATATTTACCAAATTATTGCTAGTAACAAATGCGATTCCAGTAATAATAAACTAGATGAACATTCATCGAATAAAGTCATTGATTTCAGATACGAGAGACCAGTTATTTATAACTTGCATACCTCTTTTTCTGAACCGTTCCTAGAACGTTAGTAACCCATGTGCATCTAACGTGTATTACCAGATAAGGTAGATGGTGCGTTTCAATAATTTATATCGCGACAGTTCCTATCAAAGCAACTTGAATTCGAATCACTATTTCCCATAAATGTATAAAAGTCTCGAATATTGCTATAATCAAATTACGAACAACCTTTTAATCTATTAAATATAAACTAATTACAATAAAACGTTGAATATGACTAGTGTCATAAACAACGAAGAAATTTAAAGAAATTTTCGAAATCAATGACGGTGATTCCACGAATTCATATCTTTTCGGCGGCCACTACGTCAGGGCAGGTAATCAAGAGAATTTGACCGTTATGTGATTACGCGGCTGTCAAACACGTATTATCGGATGTGGGTAGCTGCGTGTGGACAAACGATCGAAATAATACGAAATATTACGTATGTCTGATCGTTCTTGGGGTCACGTCGAAGGAATTCAATAAACACTCATCTCAAATCCAGTTTTCCCCTTCTGTTTTTCTGTCTTTCCATTTACGAGAAGAAAGAATCGATCGTTCGAGAAATCCTTCCGACGTGACGTAGCGTGCTACAATTTTATAAAATTTCAACTCGGAACTGCCTTTTTCGTAAATCTTCGGAGCGATCGCGATTTCTCTGCTGTCAACTAGTTAGCCGGAAATCGAGGAACAGGTATGAAGAGAATGAGAAGTAAATGAAACTACGGGCGAAACCATGACGTCAACCATCCGACTTTTTCTTCGTCCAGCGACAAGGAGAAAAATAACGGGAAAACGGAATGGGGCGGGTGGAATTTTCGAAACAGATCGCTCTCTGTTCTACGCTTTTCACTCGGCGATTTGTAAGCTATCGCCAACCAAATTTATTACGTTTCTATGAAATATGGTCACCGGAAAAGATTCATCGCTTTTCTGGGTTGAAAAATCGTTCGTTTCCTCCAATTACTCTAAGTTACTTATTGCTAGCTTATTGCCAGACGATATAACACGATGCAGATACGAATGGAATGTAAATTAAAATCCGGATTTGCTCGTTGCGAACGTTTCCACATGAAAGATATAAATGGACGAGCATCGAACTGCGATAAGCCCGAGTCTTTTTCGAGCGGAAACATTTTGAGAGTCATGCAATTAATGAATTATTGTCGTCTCGCCGGGAAACGGTGTCGACAGCCTTAAGCGACACGGTAAACTTTCAACGACGAGCGAACGCTAAGAGCGCTAAGTGCTCTCTTTTTATATCGATTAACATCGTTAGTGGTAAGCGTCGGTTATTTTCAACAAAGACGGAAAACGGTGATCGTCCACCGGTACTTTTCACGGTTGACCTGACGCGACATTTCGAAAAAACTTTGCCAAACACGATCTATTCCGATAGCTGATTTCCTGCTCTTCGTCGTTCCAAGCGTCTTATATTTATTAGCTTCGTAATCGGTTCCCGTTTGTAGTTCCGTCGCGACAAAGAATACCGGAGATTTCGATATTCAGGAGATTACAATTAAAAGGCTTCGCGACGAGAGTCAAGGAAGTTTCGTTAACGTGAAGCCGTTTACACTTGAAAGATTCAGAGCCAGAGAGACACTTGAAACAAACTGTTTCTTATACTCAAACACGCCGGCATCTTATTTGGCGCTCAAAGCAACGTGTTTAATGCATTTCTACTTTTTACAAACGATATTTGTTCTCGTGCACGAGGCCAGAATTGCAGCTCGTATAAATCCCTTGGCAACAAATTACTAAGCTACCTAGCCAGAAGATTGAAACGTAAATACCCATCAGAGTTATTAATAATGTAAACCTCTTTAGATTCACGGCTATAAGATTCAGGCAGCTACATTCTCGACATCCAAAATTTAATACAACGGAAGACACGAATTGTTAAATTAGAACATAAATCTTCACAGTTTTATTTTTTAATTATATAGATACAAGTATCCTGGAATGGTAGATATGGAAATATCTAACAAATAATATTCTTAGATTTTTCGAAACCGTGTAACAATAAGAAGTTACGTTCGGACATAAACGAATTGATTTGGCTTAAGAAATATGTCTGCCTCCGGAGGCACTTAGGTGAATCTAGCCACTGGCGAGGAATCGAATAAAAACGTTGAAAAAGCTTCGTTTTCGCTACTGTTTTATGAAGCACAAAATTCTTGGGAACCTACTGACCCATATCCTTAAAAAGGCAAGTATGACGTTTAACACGTATGAAAATTTTCGATGTATTGGACGAGCACGGCGAGATTTATAAAATTGATTGGTAAGAGATCAGGACCGGATATCTACACAGTATCGAGACCGGAACCGACCTCTCGATCGATCGACGTATCAAACGTCCCCTATATATTTCTTTACCCTCAAAAATAACTCATACGTCGACACGTTTCTCCCGAGCGAATATCGATTGTCGACGAAAGGGCAAATCATATTAAAAATCGTGAAATGTCACTTTTTTTAATCAGTGTATAATAAAGTATTTTTAATAATAATAGTAATAATAAAAGTAAAGGAAAACATTCCAACAGTCATATATTATTTTTCGCCATATAGAACTGTGCGTGTATTCATTACGCTGTCACCTATCGGTTTGCGCTTTGAAAGTACGAATCGAGTTAGGATAGAGCGACTCGAAAGTTCCGAGTAGCATCTGCGATAAATATGAAGCAAAGTTAAAGTGTGTAGCTGTGCATCATCGGTTTATTAGAAAAGTGACACAACTGGAAGAAGCAAAGTTTTCAGGAAAGCGATTAATAACACGACCATTTACGGATGAAAGGATTCGAGCTATTTTTCTGCGACTTAAGCAACAGTCCTTGGGTTCTGAGAAACAGTTCACTTTTAGAGTCAATTTCTGCAAATATCTCAACATCGATGATATCCCGAATGGTTCGCTGTTCTATTAAACCGCGTCGGAAATATTTCCGATATTTTCGTAATCGAATCCCGTGTGGAATAGGAATGTCAGATATTTGAAAGTTCTTAAAACGCGTATGCGCCATTTCTTTGTTTTATAGCGAATCGATCTCCAAGCCGAGGTGTGCTTAAACGCGAAGATGACGCGATTTGAACGGCAATGTAATTTTAATATCCTCTCTTTCCCTCGTGAAACGCCCCGGACACATTTCATTGTCAGTATTCGCAACTGAAAATGACGATATCATAGTTTATGAGAACGTTGAGAATACAAGTACAAGGGTAAATTGGCCCCGGTTATTCAAGTTGATATTTTTGCATGCAACACGTAAACCGGTTGCGCCGTGCACGATAACGAATAAATTGATTTTACGGAATATCTATATGCGTAATAGATTTTTCGGTAAAGTTCGGTGCACCGTACGAATCTAATGAATATGCATAGGATAAATAAATTAAACGAGTAAGATTGCGTTCCGAGGTTAATTCGAGCGGCGTGAATCGAACGAGCAGCTTGAAATTATTAATTCGAAACAGCTCGACGAGAATCGAGTGTGACTTGACGATTTTGCTTCATATAAAAATTCGTGTATCAAGCTGCCGCGAGATTAATATATCCTGTCAACAAATGAACATGTTTCCAACATATCAACATTAGACGTAGAGATTTCCTACTAGTGTGAGATAAAAATTAGATTAGAGAAACATGCAATTCGAAAAGCAATTTTCAACTGTCGTAGTCGCGTATTGTCACGACGCTTATAGGAAATTTCACGTTTATGCTGGATTCACCCTGGCCAAAACTGTTCACGAACTGTTCTTGAACAAAACGTATGCAGGCTGTCGCGAAGAAGCCCTTTAATGTACCTTTGATGCGTCTTCCGGACGAACAGTGTTCGCTAATGACTTCACTCGCTGTACGTAAAAGTTCACGCTGCTGGTGAACATAGTTTGCAGATTGTTCGCAAACTGCTCACTAGCAGCATCATGGATGCAAAATTACACACGTAAACGTAGCATAAATGAAATGACGGGCGCTTACCTCTGTGTCGTTCCACCACATGTGCAGTCGGTAGTTTTTAAGGACACGGCGATTCTCGTTGATATGATCAACAGCGAGCTTGACCGAAGGCATGACACCACGACCGATGTGACTCTCGGGCACGTGACTACCGTACGGAAAGAATCCGGCGATGTAAACGTCTCGTTTTTTCGTGCCTATATTTTTCGGTCTCTGCCCGGTGCAGCCAAGCATTCCGTCGATCCACAGGACGAAGGCGCAAAGGTAAGCGGCCGTTAAGAGACCAGGCCAGCATCGGCTAGAACTGGTTCGTCTTGGAACCGTAGCCATCCTTCTCTTCTACTTCGCTCGAATACTTTCCGAGTGTCTGTTAGAAAAGCGAGACACGATCTATCGATTGCCGATTGACACTTTTAATTGGCTTTATTAGCCGGCTTCCGATTACTCAAGCAGTAATCTTGCCACCGGTTCGTACTATCTCATTGTGCGCGTGTGCATTGAAAGCGATCGCTTTTACCGCTGCTTAAATTTAATGGCGACGAGGCAACTTAATTGACTGTATCAAACGGCCACTCTTTCATTTTACTTTTCTCTCTTTCTCTCACTCTTTCTCTCTCTCTCTCCCTGTCTCTCTCTTTCTCTCTCGTTCTCTCCCTGTTATTCCCTCTGGAACGCGTCGTTGCTCTCGTTCTTTGTTAACGTCGCGTCTATTATGGTTGACTTCGGTGTCGATCGTGCTCGCGCGGGCAACGTGTAAACGTGCGATTTCATTCTCGCGATCACCTGATATGCGATCGATGATACTTGTACTCGTTCGACGCGTTTCACTCGCTACTGTTTTTACCGATATTGCCGACTGGACTGGACCGCCGCCGCCGCGGTTACCATTCACCGAGGGATGTTCTTTTAACGTTCAAATGTTCCACATATTTCCGTTTCTTGGTTAACTGTTGTTGCTGGAGTTGCCGTTGATGGTGCCGCCATCGCTGCTGGTGCCGCTGTTGCTGCTGCCGTTGCCGTTGCTTACACGCTTCCAGATTACCTTCCATCTTTTTGCCTACGAAGTCTTTTCGCGTTACCGAGGCAAAAAAAAGGTGTCTATACGAATCGCCTACAGACAGACTTAATCTCGTAAAACGGACAATCTCCCGAAGGAAGAGAGCGCGGACAAACAGTACGCGTTGCAAATAGCGAAAATTTCGCTCGGTTAGGATATTTTCTTGTACGCAAGAGACACGTATCGTGGAAATTGCACAACAGTATAAAGCTGCCTCGATTCGAAATTTCTCAAAGAGCGTGTAACGAACGCGGCGCTATTTCATTTTTTAATTACTTTTGCGATCTACGAATTTCATGTTTTCGATTGTTTAGTTTTACACCGCCGTCGCACGTTATTTGTTTCCATAATTGGGCCAGTCATCGCATCCGAGTCGAATCTGCAACAAAAATTTATATTTCTCAAATTAGAGCGATTCATAAATTCTAATATACGAGCTGCAGGGTTGCATTTAGTCGGATAACGAAGATAGATAACCTAAAATTCCTTATTTGTTCACGATTGCAGTAGCGGTTCGATGATTGTTCGTTAATAAGTGTACAGGGATCGTTAATCACTAATTAAAGGTAGATATTGTGCGAACAAAACATGTCTATCTGGTTGCACGTTTAACGTGTTCCCTGTATTTCTAGATCTACTCGTACTTCGTCTCCTGAGAGAATGCTTCTACTTGTTGGAAGTTGCCATACTAATTCTGATATGAAGCAACTGGTTCTAAGGCGGCAATCGTGCCAAACGGAACAGTAGCAGAGTTAACATTGAGACTGCAAACTAAACAACTTACGGCTGTCATTCAGATATAAATTTGTCGTAGATAGCTGTTTATACAGGCTAAAGAAAGACCATTCTGCCTCTCGTTTGTTGTTTTACACTACATTTCTGTTTGCAATTGAAAGATCAGACAAGTATATTTAGAAAAAAGGAAAATGGTCTTGTGATTTTCAAAAGTATTCGAATCAGATTTTCTTAACTTATTTTTTCTATTCGAATAATTTGTAATAATTTGGAATTCGTAAAATGAGCGACAAGTACCGTTTGAAATACTGAAATTTTCAAAATGAATTGCAAGATAAAATAGCAAATATCGCTAGCGGAACCACAATTAGTAATTGCTTTATTTTAAAAACAAAAGTTATAAAAGGAAAATCATGCTACCATTCGATAATTTTGGAGTGCTATCGATTTCGCGTTTGACTTGATGCCAGTCACACAAACAAAAATATTTCCCTCCTTTACAAAGGTTTCATAGAAGTTGTTACCTTAATATTGTGAGTAAAAATTACATAGCGGATTTACTTAATTGCTGCACTCTATGCGGGACGTGTTTTATCTTGCTGTTGTAAAGCAGAGGACAGTTAAATGAACCACGCGCTACTAACGCCGCGAATTTCTGTTAGGTGGACCAGAGATAAAAAGAAAGTACTGAGAAAGCAAAGTCGACAGCGTAAAGAATAATATCAACATTTGCCACGTCACGATGCACCGTAATTTCTATAGGTTTCCAGACACATTGCGCATCGACGATATTAAAAAATGTATTCTCTAATGAACTTCTTTCATTAAAGCTAAGTGATATTTGGTGCGGTGAACGCCGGCGCCTGGCCAGTTATAGAGTAATACTACTTACCACGATGAGGTAGCAGGATATGCCCTGTTCACTGTCTATCGTTGTTTAACGCAAACTCGTTCAATTTTACTTTTTCTTCCCGAGGAATTTTCCAATTTCCGTGAGAAATAATTACGTCGGGAGTATACATGTATACGATGTATTGGTATTGGATTATTTGGAAAGTTTCTAGCAAAAAGAACACTTTCTTTTTAAAAACTTATCTTTCTTAACAACAAATTAAGACAGTTTGTACGAGTCTTTTTAGTATCAAACATGCTACCAACTTTCTGAATCACCTAATTTCTACGTCTAAAAGAAAAGAAATAAAATTTCAGACGATCGATTAATTGTCTCGCGAGGTTATTAAGGTTAGTGGAGGAAACCTATATATTCTTTGGACTACGTAAGAAGAATTCACGAGCTAAACAGAAAGAAGAATGAGAATGGATGGAAGTTTGATATCAGGTTGCTCGGAGCTCCTACTTGACCGGAACACTCGAGTCGATGAACTTCGGATGATCGTAAAGTTAAGTGTCCGGAACCTCTAAACCTTAAGTACCCAATTACAATAGCAGCAGCTGTCGATAACGTTCTTTTACATCGGACGACATCATCTGTTTCAAGAGACACTTGCTCCAGGATCACGACGTTAAACGCGGCCTTGCTATTATACTACATATATATGTTACATTAATTGCTTGCACGTAATTATGATGTCGACTGAGCTCAACTTTTTCAACCCTCATGAGGTCGTGATTTATCACATACGTACATTGCCATCTATAAGCATTTAAACACTCGATGCGATAACTCGTATTTGCAGTAACTTGGAAATGTCCAGATACTTACGAGCGATAGTGCACATGGGAATTTTTTTCGAAAAACACATTGCGAAGCTGACAGTCAATTATTATACGATCAGGGCTGGAAAAAAAAGAGAGTAAGGAGGCAAAGGGATGCAAACGAAGGAAAGAGGGAGCAAGGAAAAGCAAAAAAGAAAAAGGAAAAAAGGAATAGGGTTGAGATGAGAAAAGACGAAGCGAAAGTACGGGAAAGAAAATCCTATTTCACAATTATCCAATACCAAATCTGTTTCTCATTTCTCATTTTCCAATTAACCGCTGCTCTCTTCTCGCTCCGTTAACATTCTGCATTCTTCGTTCGGCAACTATATTTTTTTAATAGGTTCTTTAATTATTCGGCTGGCTTCTTCGTGGCTTTTTCTCATCTCGTACCATCGTAGCTCGTCTTACAGCCTTATATCCCTCTATTACTTTCTTTAAAAGCTTCCCCTTGATTCCTTGGTAGCGTAACACTCGCACTGGTACACTCGAGACTCTTGTCTTTCTCGCAGAATTGACCGTTCGGGTTGAGTTTAACCTCCATCTTTTCATCGTTTTTCACCGCTCAAGAATTGCTTTCGTCTTTTTTCTTTCTTTTTTTGTTTGTTTCCCCTTTCACATTTATGACGCGTGAACGCTCTTTCGGGTTTCGCCATCTTCTGAACATACCGTGAGTCGGACTGTCTCAACCAAAGGATTCGCATGAAACGAGGCGAAGTCGCGATTTAAAGAAATACAGGAAGTTGGAGAATAAATAGTTTATTCTTCGTCACCTCGTCGGCGGTACTTTAATCGATCCAACTTCGCATGTAGCTATAGCTTAGTATTATAGTTTAGCTACGAAATTCCTTAATTACTCGGTGAGTTCTTTCCTCCGAGGATTTCTTATAATTAACTTCTTTAACTTTCCAGATCACTCTTCGATGAAGCATGTTACCCGGATGGTGAGCGTTACCCGAAATGGATCTTACAGATATTTTTAGGTATTTGGTTTTAATATAAATATTGTAGTATCGTAGACGAAAGGCCTAAGAGATATCGGGCGAACTATAAACAATGTCGCGAGAAAGCCTAAGTGCCGACAGGCCCAACAATGTATCGTCGGTCTTTCAATCGAATAGTTTCGCGGAAAAGGCCTACCTGATCCTGACCACGAGCGGTTACGGAACACGTGCGTGGTGGGTCTAAGACAAAAGACAAAGGCATGCTAAAGGAGAAAGACGAATTAATAGTCACTGTTAGTTGAGAAGTCAGAGAGTGCGAATTGCGTTGTCGAAAGAGTGTAATCCACATGAGAAAGAGGGCGAGAGAGAGAGAGAGAGAGAGCTTTGGAACCGTGATGAGGAGAAATAGAAATTAATTATTTAATTGTTTTAATTATAGTACGTTATTATATTTAGTTCACGTTAAACAACCATCGTTTCTTGTTTAACCAACATCTGTTTAATCCATTTATTGTAAATAAACTAATTGTAATAAATATCCTACAATATTCAATATGATTTTATTATCTTTTTATGAATAAATTTAAAAAAATGGTGATATCTGAAGAAGAATAAACGTGAAAAACTTTCTATGAAAAATTAAGAATCGATCGGTGTGGTCACTGTGATAATTCTGGCTAAATAAAATCATTGTTCAAGCATATAGAACCCCTAAAGTTCATTTTCATTATCCATCTTCCTTCCAAATTGATTTCTAGTTCTAAATTTGTTGCTATTTCTTTTATCTCGAATCACATTTCACGTTCTACAACCTTTTGCCGTTTAATTCTACATCCCAGAATTATAACATGCGAATTTCCCTCCCTGAAAGTCTCCTTTCTAGGCGGATATTCGTTCCCAGTTGGTTCGAAATCTTCATGCTACTTCTTGCTTCCTAATCAATTCATCAAGATTGAACGCTTTCTGAACAAAGTTTCGGGATCGTCGAGAAATTCGTTTGAGAAATTCATCCTGACTGATACAAAGTTTCTATGAAATTATCATTTTGATCGTCTGATACGTAAAGACAAATTCTACGAATCAGCACGACGTACCTAGAGGTAAGGTAAGGGTCGCGTATTTGTCTGTCGGACGTAATTTCGTCGAGTTTATCGAGAAGCATCTTATAAAGTGTTGGCGTGCGGAAAATTCGCGTAGAAATTGTCGGTTAGGCCAATAGGCGGCGCGGTTTTACGCGATGCCACTGATTGACGTGAAGGTTTGCTCGTTTGGCACGAAGAGGGATGATCGCTGATCAGAATTCGAGGATGAAAATCGGTAGGCTGTGAAGGGGGCAACGGTCGATTGGCGAGTAGCCGGTCGCGACTCCCGATCAATAATCCGGCGTCGGTCGACTGGCTCCAAGAAGACCACCGTTATATCTAACGCTTGAAGAATCGGCTTGACGGACCGTATCAGTCTGTCAATTTTAGAAACAGCGTTTGTTAGCGTTCAACGCTAGCGAGTTCACCGGGTTAACCAGCTGTAATTTTCGAGGATATTAGCAGACTCGCTGAACAATCGACGCATTAAGTGGCGATCTAACGCGAGCGCTTCTCGATCGTACATTAACTGACTGTGCTAGGTTGGTCATCGTGAAAATTTCCCTGGTTTTTATCGTACCTAATTGTAACGCCTAATTTATTCCCCAATTAATTAGCCAGTAATTCCCTAATTTATATCTCCAACTGGTTTCCATTTTGTCTACTACGATTTAAGAGAATATCGAATATTCTTGCGAATTTCTCGGAAGCCGAACTCATTAACTTTAATTCGTGTAACTTAATTCTTAATAAACATCTTACTTCCATAAGAGAGATATTTTATAAGGTGTTATAAATAATAGTAAGCTCCAGAATAAATTTAAACGATTAATATTTTAACGTCATTATTTGATTTGGATCAATGCGGCTTCCGAACATATCAATATATCCATCAAACAGAAGTTGTAGAAATTATTTTAATTTGAGAACGGTTGTGTTCTTTCAAAACGAACGACTTCTATAAATCTGCGTTTGGACGGACATTTCCGATTTTCTACGTTGATTTTATCACGAAGTATATCGTTCGCCGGCAGCATAGTTTACATAAAACTGAATGTCGATATATGTTTCTTCTACGTTTCCTGTATCTTTCGTTTGCAGTAACGCTGGATACAACGCTATCTCAATATGGTCAATAACAATCTCTGTTAGTTTCCGGCTAAATTGAAATATTACACTAATATTATTCTTGAAAATAATACTATTAACGAAAATAGTACTCGACATTTTCTTCTGGCAATAACAGGCTTGGAAATAAAGGAATCAAAATTTTATGAAATCCAAAAGCACAATGGTTTCGTAATATTGATAAGATCCGCTCTTAAAAGCTCGTAGCTTCTAGCGACGCTCCGATTAATAAACTTTTTCGAATAAGAAGCAAATATTACGTTTTACGGAGGAAATATATATTAGGACTAAAATAAATAATATGAATGCACGGTAAGGAAAAAAGCGAAATAGGCGTTGCTATCAGTGCCCGTATCGTAATCGAGTAACCGCTAATTTACCTGTAATCTCGAATATTTATACGGATAGCAGGCAATCCGTTGACCGAACGGGTAATCCAATCTATCGAAAATTTACGAGCGGATAGCCGATAGACTGGAAAATTGGATTACGCATAATACGAATTTTAATGTAACTCCTTTCTGTTAGGATCTCGTATAAATATTACTAGAACGATACGATATTTCCTATCTTGTTACCTCGACTTAGCAAATAATTCTGCTATGAAATAACACGACATTCCCCGTTTATACTCGAGATAAAGAAGAAAAAGGATATTAGGCAAACACGAGAAATACTCGAATCGCCTGCATGAGTCTCAATGAGCGTAAATTATCGTAGTTAATATCTCGAGTTATAAACAGCAGCAAGGAGTCACGCTAGAGGAAAAGAAAAGAAAAAAGAACAAAGTCGAACCTCGGTACTTTTACTTTCGACGAACCAGGCAAACCTCGAGCTAAAATAACGTGGACGATAATCAACTCGATCGACATCGGAGGTGGTTTCGGGAAAACGAAGCAAGCTAAACCTTGCCGATAGTCTAACAGTCGAGGGTAATAAAGTCTCATACAGTATTCATCGGTGACCATGTCGCGGCAAGGTTGAGCCTTGGCATAGTGACATAATTCTCAACGCTTGTACCGCGCTACTAGCTAGTAACACGCTAGCCAGCGATGACCGTGAGTCTGGACTGGAATAATCGGTGGTTCTGACGCCGTGGTCGTAGTTGTCGTCGTCCTCGGTAGGTACTATCGCGTCGGTGACGTGGGCCTCGGTTGATAGTGAGTACGGTGGCGTGTTTCCTTCGGTTCATCGCTTGATCGATGGACTTTACTTTCGAGCCAAGAAGGTCGTTCGCTTTCACCTTACCGCTCAAACTGCCGCGGAACACGAAGAAACATCGAAAGTGCTAGGCTGCAGTCGAAAGGCTCGCGTGCCGAAAATGCAGTTCCCGTCGCCTTCGACGCCAACGCGACCAAATCGTCCACCTATCTCGACGCACGCTAATGAAAAATTATCGGCAATTAATCCCAACGGTTAATATCGATCGCCTGACAATAACAGAGGCAGCTACGCTGATCGAATCGTTCGATTATCGATGATTCCAAGTAATATCTTTCGCTTATTGTTTAGTAGACGCACGTTTGAATCCGCTACGTGTCTCTATTATCGAGGGAGATACTATTCTAGAAATCCACCGACCGCTATATCTCTCTTCGATTCATTCGTTTCTTAAATGTAGCGGAATGAAATGAGTAAAATACAAAGAAAAATTCAAGCTGCTAATCGTAACGTCGTAAATTATTTTTACCGAATTTATTCGAATATGATCGTGCTTGTTATCATTCTCGTTGAAAAATCTCCAAAATTTTATTAAAATAATCCCATAATCATAAATTGAAAATATATAAATCTTAGTTTTCGACGTATTTCGACGAACCACTGGAAATTGAGATATCGCCAATCTGATTCAGCCGAGGAAGTAATAGTAGCTGCCAGGTATAATTATTCAAATTTTTCTGCCGGTAGCCGGCGATGGCTTACGGTAAGCGAACAGTTCGTGTTTTGCACGGTCTTTGGTAATCTCTTAGGTGAAAACGTACGTCGCATCGCGTCGCGTCGGTTTGGGTTGATCGACGGTACGGATGAGCCGTGAGAAACTAGATCAGCCTGCTCTCGGGGGTTAGGCCGTTCTACTTTTCGAGTGCGGCAACGACGATGCAAGAACGGGGGGAAAGCAGTTGTTCTCCGTTAAAAATGCGACCACTTGCTCGCATTGTCTCTGCCCTGCGGAGAAGCTGAATTGCGACATTCAAGCGAAACATCGAAAACATTTAAACGTTTACCGTTAACGCGATTCAAGCTGCTGGAAAACCGGTTTTCGCTTTTCAGGAAATTCCTGCTCCACCAGTCAGCTTAATTAGCATGCTTACTTAGCTTTTCCTCACCAACCTTTTCACAGCTAACCTTTCCCCTATGTTCCCCAACAATCTTTCCTCATTTTCTTCTCGTCCTTCTTTCTTTATCTTAAACGATGGTTTCGCGAAAACCGCAAAGTTACGTGTAGTCAGTGATTCGCCGATTTTAACGGCTGAGATGCGAACAGATGTACAGATTTAGTCGCATTAACGCCACACGAACCACGTATCTAGAAAGCATTCTTTAATGGAAAGTTCGTGTTTTCCGTTCGCACGGCTTCCCATTTTTTTTCTCTTTCCCCTTTTCGTTTTTTCGGGCAAGATATGTGGCACGTAGTAGAGCAGTCGTAATGGAGTATAGAAAGCACTTTTTAATAGAGAACTTCCACTTTTTTTTTTCGTTTTATATCTCGCATTTTTGTTTCACACCACATGTGTGATTTAGCAACGTCTTTTCCGGTGCTTGTCGTTTATGTTCATCGATTATGAACGATTATGACGTTGAAAAGAAAATCATAGAAATGATTTAGAGAATTAGAAAACCACATTCAGAACGTATTACAACGTGCCGTTAAGTATGACAGAAATTAACGTCCTTTGGCTTATCTCGCATTTTTACGATTCGAATAACTCGAGGACATTATGATGGCACATTACATTCAAAGTTTTATCGAGTATTGCCAAGCCAACTCGACCACTCTCATCTCGCTAGAATAATTCGTAGATACAATCTTCTGATACCAACAACCAACTTTTAGTTTCCATCATCGTTGGAAAACTTTCTTAATCACTATAGGCAGTGCAAACTCGATAGTTGTGCGTTTATAACGCAGAAATTTAATCGTGCCTCCATTTCCAGTAAAACGCATCGATCATTGGATCGATCATCGGTATGTTTCGCATGATGGTAGGCAAGAATTTTTTATGCTTAGCTCCGTGCGATTTAGGAAAGTTTTTTGTTATTTAATACTTGTGTTTCTCGAATTATAATACGGTGTATAACTGTTCAGTAAGCTCGCTAGCTTTCTTTTCAGGTTATATCTTCAGGGAACAAGGGAGATTGCCCATTCATTAATATTTTAGTCATTAAGAGGTTAAAGAAGTCTTTCACGAGCTCAGCGTGCTGTGTTGGACTATACTATAGTCCAATATCAAACAATGGCTATTTGATATCTTTATTTATAGACGGTGAGTGCAAATAAATGATTCATTTTTTAATACTCAAACTGAAATCAATTTCGTGATTGAAGAGCGATCGAATCTACGAGAAAGAAGGAAAATGGGGAAAGTACTTTCTCGAATTCTGTATACCTCCGAATTCGATTAACGTAATCGAACTAGTTCTGTTTAAACAACGTTGAAAAGCTGTTTACGGATGTACTTTTTCCTTTTACGGTCATGAGTATCATTACGCTTTGAAGCAACAACGCGAAGCAACACAAAACAAATTATTTAAATGCAATTTCCAATTGAGTACAGTCCGATACGTAACGGGAGATTCTTCGAAACGATCAAATCTTCGAAATCATGAACACACTTCGAAAGCGATTGTTTACCGTTGGTTGACAATAAATTTGGATTTTACCACCGATTTACGGATCAAATATATCCAGGATTGTGATTTTTCACTTCGAGAAACGGAGGGTTGCCTGACGAGTCGATTAACAGGCAAAATTAAAGTAGCTGAAAGCAGTGGCAGTTAGTCGGCAGCCCATGTTCGCGTGCTAAATTCGAACGTCCTGCTACGTAAATGTTGACAGAGCGTGGTAACGTATTGTGCAGACACACGCGAAAAGTGGATGATCGATAATCAAGTGCACGAATACGTTCTAGACGAATATACATAATGCATATCGTCTGCGACGATATTTACCGAGAAGGTCACGTTTAGCAGAAAACAAAGTGTTTACCGATTCAAGTGGAAAAACAGAAAGCAACTATGATGGAGGGAACTAGTTTTCAGTCACACCTAATTACGATACATTTATATGCTTTTATTCTAATAACTGAGACTGGCATACACGATCCTTTTTATGTTATTAGCGATATAATCTTTCCTTTTACTTTCACATAATGACAAGGATATTTTGATATGAAACGCTCTCTAATGCGAGGTTAGGTTGAGATATAAAATGTAAAATTACTAAGTTTCATCAATTCTGCTAACCTTCCTGAACTTGCCAAAGAAATGGTACATCAAACATGAGTTTGAAAAGTCTTCGTCTCAATCATCTCTTTCATAGAAATAAGTTCTATGGCCTAACCTCCACTATACCAATGATTTGGTCCAAAGCGCTGACCAACTATGAAAGCTTTAGCAATGAGTCTACTAAGACTCAGTCGAGATAACTTCGTTCCTTCCTTCCTTTTTCCTCTCTTTCATTAGAGTGGTGCAAAATGATAACTTTAAATTACACTAAATTACTATGGGGTCAACCATTACTATTATATCTGTAATCACTTCTGCTTCTTTGTTCGACCATTTGTTAATTGCATCTAGGTGGAAGCAAACTTTATAGTTTACCTTCAATTTCCCTTTGCGCAATCTATTATAATCGATAACCTACCCCTCTTTGCGAAATTACTCAACTGTAGTTTGATAATTTAACAAAGTAAATTACAACTGTCTCTATGTTGTTTCAAAATTTGAAACGACAGATTGAAAAATCCGAAAGGACGAGCTTGTCGGACGAGCATCGAACGTATTGGAAATCCGCAAAAGCATTGAATCTTGCAGCACGGAAGGTTGGCTTATTTGAGTAAGCCACGTGGGAAAAACGAGCTGATCGCGTCCCGTATATCATGAAAGTAATAACATATAACACGATACAAATAATAAAAGACATCGGGTAACTACCAAATGATCCCAATTTAATAGGGTAGAAGAAATCCAATCAAGCACGTCCCATTAAATAGTTGATGCTAATGTCCAAAAATGTTAGTACTCACCATTATAAAGATTAGTCTTCTCAACATCAGAATTACCAAACGCCAACAAAATGACGGATTTCTTAATTTACATGTACACTAAAAATATGCAGATGCCTTTGATAAAAGCAGAAACATAATTATATATTTGTTTGACTACTTGTTTTCCTCGCATTACCTTAATTACAAATAGCTATAAATAGGATATTTAGATACATGTTATAGATTTGTAAATGTTTAGAGAAGCTGAAATTGCGAGTAAAAATCAAGTGCACGTAAACGTAGTTCTACAAGATAAAATCCAATAGCTTTTCCGATATACAAACGATCATATCAGTGATTATTTCAATGGGCATCCCATCACTGTTGAAATTTTTTGATAGCGATATCGCGTAAACAGTACTGGAGGGTCGATCTGAATTTCATTGGACGTGAATTAATTAACTCGTCGAGTGAAACTCCATGGACTTAATTAAATCCGGCTTTCATTTCATTCTAATTTAATTCAAGGATGACATAGAGTAATGTAATGTGTTCGTGCGGACCTCGAAAATATTAGTACGCGAGAGCTGCGGCTGTCCAATTTTTAATTTGTTTTGTCAAATTTTACATTTTCTTTCCTATCTCTCTCTCTCCCTCTCTCTCTCTCCTTCGGAGAAACAAATTAACTAAAATTTCACGATCGTTAAATCGTTCATTTGTTTCAATCATTTTTACAAAGGAAGTTAAATATCTCGTGCTAAGTTTTGAAATGCAAATATTTGATGTTGCACTTCATTAGCAAAAAGACTGTGGAAGAGGAAGCGCTGATAATTCACAATTTATATTTTACCCGAACATACGCTTGGCGTAATTGATGCTTGTACGTATTAAAAGTCCATTTCGAGTTAAAAATTGAGAATAAGATTACTCGATGTACGAACCTATCGTGCAGACATGCCTCGTGCAGGCTCCATTTCCGTATTTATCGGGCCTTGGCTGTTTCTTCGACGATCTCGAGTGTTCACGGGCATTTGGCTGAAAAATATATAAAGAAAATTGTTATGGAAAGTAATCTCGAGACAAGCGGGGCAGGAATAATGATAACACCATCGTGCGGTTTCATAAAGAAAACAGCGTAATTTCCAATATAAATGATGTTCCGTAAAGCGTATCGCGAGCAATTAAAATTAGTCGATCTAGATGAGAACGCGAATGCTAATTTCCTCAAACGAATGGTTTATCGCGACATCTGCTAACGTTTCACAAATCTTCGTACGTAATCTATCATAGCTCGTGTTTCATGTATATGTATAGTATCCAAGGTTTCATAGCTCAGAATTGTGCAGATGGTTCGAAAACCGTTAACTAGATCGCTCTTTCATTTACTCCGCTAATCCTTTTCACTGGCAAACAAAACTGTCTTCTACGAGCATTGAGTAAATACCGTTCGCAGCAAACAAAAGATCGGTCGTTTGTCAACAGGAAATTTTATAGAGTAAAAGTAAGTTGATTCGCGGCGATGCCAAGAACATCGAGCAAACATGATGCACATACATACATATGTGTGTATAACAAGCGTAATAAAATGCATTCAATCGTCCTAATGCAACTATCAACTGAACCACGAGAAATTTTATTGAATTTAAAGCGACGAAGTTTATGCGAGTGGTATCCTTTTAAAAATGTTATGTCGTTCCAAAGTTAGCAGAAGTCTTAAAACTTCTATAAGATAATTACAAGAACGGAAGGTCTCTTCGCCCGAGTTATAGTCGCAGCGCTACTTTTACTTGTATCTCTTCTCAACTTTTTTTTGCAATATGGCCGGACACATGACAGGTCATACATTGCATTCGAGAGCAATGTAAAACGAAAAATAAACTTCAGAGTTATTCGTACAGTAAACTGACAGTTATTCATACTCTATGTCTACTAAGCTAAACGCGTATTTTTTGCCAATTTTTGGCACCATTTTTTCAAATCGCCGAACGTACAACATTACAGCGTATAATTCGAAAATGCTAATGTGCAGTCGCTATAAATTTATTCATTAGTTAAATCTTAATATCGGTAGTCGTGTGTGAAATGTATCCGTATGAGAGTATTTCTTACTAATCATGAGTCGTATTATCCATGTTTCAAAAAATATCGTACAAGCAAGAATTTTTAAATTTTAGATCATCCCTTTGTCGAATTTAAAGTAAGTTCTTGTTCGACGCGATGCTTTATATTTTACTTCTTATTAATATTTTATCACGCGATATCAAAATTTGCGACTTCCATTTCGAAAGATGAATAAATAATTATTATATCATATTGTTACAGCATATTACACGAAACAATTTGATGTTAATATGACGTATTAAATGATTCAATGAGATAGATACGTGTGATAAAAAAGATTCTCATCTCGTTAGATTTATGTTTGCGTAAGCATGAATAAAATTGTACCTTCGTATATTTTTCCTCCTTAATTATTCCATAATTATTCCCCCTGTAGTCCTCGCATATATTATAAGAATGGCACGGTTAATTTCTACCAATCGATCCATACGTGCGCTAAATTTAATTATCGACGAAGTAAGAAGGAATGACAGAATCGAGCGAGATTTCAGGAAAGTACCGTACTGTCCGAAGGGCTTTGCAATCTCAAAGACGGAAGCGGAGATTCGATTATCTAGGGTTTGCTGGAACTATGACGAACGACTAGAGGCTGAGACGAGGAAACGTATAATCGAGTTCTGGGTTAAAAGCAGATTTATATATAGACGTCGGTGGATTTAAGCCTCGATATAATATTGTCAAATAGGAGGTCGAACAAGGGAACAATGAAAGTTAAGCTCTACACGAAATCCTACTCCTTTGCAACTAGAAAAATGACAGAGATCGAAACGAGCATAGAAGAAAATCCTGTTTTCGAGTCAACTCGTAATGCTTGTTCCTATAAACACCTCATGTGTGGGCCGAGTTGGTTCCATAGAAATGGTGCAAAGAAGCTTCGCCTCTTTCATCACTCGTCCAACCAGGAGAGCCGCGCGTTGTCGAAAACTGGCACGTACCTACCGGCCTAATATTTCAGCCGAAAGTTTTTTTCCAAAGCATATCGAAAATATCGTACCGTGTATTTCGCCAACGAAAAGATACTCGTGTTTATTTGCGGTCGCGATGCTGTATGCTTTTCGCGTAATTTTATCCTATGCATAAATCATGGTAAAATTCGTGATGATTGATCGATAGATCGGCCTTTCTCTTAGTTACGTATCAGTATTTATTAAGAGTAATGTGTGACTGGTTTCGTGGATAATGTTTCGACTTAATTTTATTTTTTCCCTTTTTCCTTTTATACGATGTAATTAAAATAAATTACATGACTGCGAATTTTCATCATGCATTTATGGGAAGTTGAAGGGTGCAAAGGTGCATATGACGCACATAATGTTCGAAATATCCAAGACCATATCTGTTATATAATTTCTGTTATAATAGTACTTATTATTGGTAAGAGAGACAGGTGTCTGCAAAGATTCCATATTTTCAATTATGCTAATGAAAGCATGAATATAACATGATTTTGCTTGCAAAAAACATTATCCATTCCGCTGTTTCATTAAATAGCAGAGTTTATGCGGCGAACAAAGAAATTTCTCAAATGCAAATATACGTACGTGTGTACAATGGGGTTACCCAGAGGTATACGGTAAGCAACGAAATAATCTAGTGGCAGCTACGTGATATGGATTTTGTGCAGACAATTCATTAAACCGATCATTGAGGAACGAAGAAATTCCAGAGAGACGTCAAACGCAGCTGGGGTTGATAGGGATTTCAGCATATATGCGGTCACTGGTCAGCGAGCAGTTTGTATTTTCCAGTTTCGGTCTAGCTACAACAATAGGCACTCAAATTCAATTGCTATGTTTTATGAATCTGAATGTTCATACAAACCGGAAGGATCGGACGAAACTCGAAGCACTCGCAAATAATTCAAACAGTTCTTCGTTTTGTGTATTACGGTTTCAAATGGCTTAATAAATTCTTGTTTCCATCGACCAACGGCAATATGATTCTTGTTTTTCTTTGCTAATTCCGCGATTCTTTCGAGTACTCTACCAACGAATTTATCGTAAAAATGAAATTCTACAAGCGAAAGAGAGAGAAAGAAAGAGAGAGAGAGAGAGAGAGAGAGAGAGAGAGAGAGAGAGAGAGAGAGTATCCAGTTAACTCGTGTGTAAAGTTAGCTACGTGTTCCGGACTTTTCTCGAGAGTCTAACAGATAGCCAGGCAACTCGTACACGAACATGTTCGTGGTCCACAATGAGAGAACGCTAATTGAATTTGATTACATTTGAAACAAGATTATACATGTACATATATTACGAAACGAAAGTTCGTGACGTAGAATAATGTTTCGTATATCGATTAAAATAAAAAGGCGAAAAGAATAGGAGATCGGGATGATAAAAAGGGTTGGAAAAAATTTTCAAGGATTTTGAGAGATTCGCGTTCATGGGAATTTGTAATAAACTACTCGATGGAAAACAGGCGAAGCGCAAGCTCTGTTTGTTATGCATTTGCATTATGCTCCTTTGCACAGTTTCCACTATTTCGTACGCATTCTATTTTGTTGGCCAGGAACGCTCAAGTTCTTTTCGCTTAAGTGTTTTCGCTACTTGTGCTGCTTTTGAAGTGGCTTTCCGCTTCCTTCGCGTTTCTAAAGCTCCTTTAGCGAACCCCTCGGCGCATCATAAGTTACCTTTGCTTTTTCGAAAACCCACTTTCGCATCGAAGTGCTCGAGTTACGATACACCCCTGTTTTGCGGTGATGAGTATAACTTTACTCTGTTATAGAGTTTCCTGCCATAATTGAACTTCGAATTAAACGCTTGCGCTGGACTACAGGCGACTCTCTCGATCTTCAAACGTAATTCTAGTGTTTCGTAATCGGCGAACTGTGAGTAAAAAACGATACACGCTTCCTCGATGCACTGTAACAAGTTTCGATGTTTTGTCTGAAACTGGACAGACGAGGAGGATTTTTCCGTTAGTTGGTATTCCTTCTCGAAGGTGTGTCGTTCTCAAATTCGAGAAAACACTGCTATGCAACATTTTTCTTTTCCTTTCTTTTCTTTTCCTCGATAGCTTAGCGACAAGGAAAATATATGCGTTACAAGTTTAACCCTAGTTTGACCGCTTCGAGATTTGTCGCGATCTTTCCTTTGCCATTGGCAATAAACGAATTCAAGCTTTCGAAGCAAAGAAAAGTCCTGCCTTTGTCGGATACTTCATGTTCGTGATCGGTGTTGCTACGTACACGCAAAATAGGATAACACGCGACACAGACTAATGCAAGTTGATCGACGTGTTCAACACACTCGGAATGACAAACATACGAATGCGATATACACGACTGTACCTTTGCATCGTGAATTCTCGCCCAATCGAAAATACCTACACTGATTTTCCTTATTCTCCGACCCCCCCCCCCCTTTGAACTAGCGCACGCGCTGTCGAAACCTCACCACGATGAATCTTCCAAATCGAATATTGCAAAGGTTCGAAACTACTCTCAGGTTGCCGTCTAACAAGTAGCTACGACGAAGAAGCATCTTTGCATGGTAAACACACTCATTGCAGAAGCGATATTTCATTTTGATTTATAGCAGTCACAGAAGTGCAAGTCAAGATAAACATTCATCTAACTATAAGCAAACAGTCGTAGGTAATATGTCCGGAGTAATATATTTTACGTGCGGAAAATTTCACGTGACACGGGAGCTTTGAAAACGTAAAACACGAAGGAAATAAACCGTGGCGAACGTGAAAGAAAATTACAGGGAAGGAGAGCAACAGCCCGTGCAAACCGCTCTATCCACTTTGCCAAGTAACACATTACGCTGGACTTCGCGCGTCCACAATTCGATGAACGCCTACCTAACCTCCAACCGCGTTACAATGCCATATGCTAATATCGTGATACGTTCCTCTTTGGCATCTATTCTCTGCTTAACTGCCGCTTAATCACCGACAAACCACGCTCCTGGCTACAAATTTTCCTACGAATGGCCGAACCGAGGCTTAATTAACTCGCACTTGTATAAACTGAATTAATAAACTGCGGCGTTAGCATGAGACGTACGTTTAGAAGTCGGGTTAATCAATGGCGAAACGATTCAAGGCGTCAACCACGGAGCCCTCGAAAGACCAAAAAAGAGGCAAAAGATAAAAGTTGCGAGTTCCAGCAAATTCATTTTCGTTCTCATATCGAGCTTTAATTCAGCACGCTCCGCCAAATTTTTCGCCACGGGCTTCGGCCCTGTGTTGAACCGTCGCTGGCAACCAGGAGCGGCAGTTTTATTCGGAAAATGCTTATTTGTTGCCTACGATGAATCAGCGATTCGTTGATTTAGCGACGAACACTGATTTTACAGCGGAGCTATCATCCAACCTGTATCGGCATAATAAAAGTTACCAGGTCAAATACTAACCCTTCTTGCGGTTCTCGCTAACAGCGTTCTACAGGGCCAGCCACGCGCGCACCACCTATCCGTAACCCTCGAACACCAGCCTTTTCGATATGGCACTCGATAACGGACCGCTCAAAAATTGGTTAAATTCCGAAAATTTCGCTCACGGTACTGACTTCAAATCGCTGCAAATCGAAATTCCGTCACAGCTACGATTATACATATATTTCACGCGACGAATTTCAAAAATATTTCATTTCCACCGGCGTAAAGGAATGCGTCGCTGCAACGCTTCCTGGTATTGAAAAATCGAATCACCAGCGTTTGGAGGATTATTTTTATTTATTTCCTTTTAAATCGATTACAATTGGATGTACACGGTACGGTACGAATCTCGCGGTGTATGATTTTGACGCAAGTACGAACATCCGTTAGCTGAGGTTCGTACGTGATTTCACGTAAGCCGGACGATATTCTGCTTATTTTTCCTATTACGGAGCGAATACGTTACTCGACTGTGGCTATCCGTAGATTCTGATCGTCGACGATGCGATCTTTCGCATCGTCCGTCCGTGTAAATAGGTTCTTCCACGTAGAGTAATCCGTTTGGAACGGACGATTACTTCGCGCAACTAAAATTTCAAACGATCGTACGGATTACTGGGCGCAGTTATGCATACTAATAAGCTTCATTCTCTCTGTGGCGACTTCGCGCGAATAAGGTAACTAAATAGAAATTGAAGCGAAATATGTAAATATTGCGTCGCGAACCGGCAAACGTTTGTGAAATCGATCACGAAAACTCGCCGAAAATAAAATGAATTTCGATCAGTCGATGCTTGAAGGAGAGCTGACAGCGTCCATCCAAAACGATGTAATGTAAGAGCGAATTTTATTCACGTAAATATTACAGCAGGAACGAGAGGAAGAGAAAAATCCGTTAACCGTTAAATGCTACGTTTACGAATAGTAGGATTTACGATAGGGTATGTGTAAACGGAAAGAATTGAAAAGAAAGACGGCGGAAGAAACGTGTTTTGGGAGGAAATCAGCTTTAAACAACGAGGACGTTTAAAGAGGCGAGAATAAACGATAGGTGACCCTTGTATTGCATTGGACAACGATGGTATCGACACGCGGTCACGCGTTTCTACCTACGAGAAGAAAATGCTGCGAGGAGAAAACGGTCGAAAGCCCCAACACCAACTTCGCCATTAACGCCCTTTGTCAGGATCACTATGCCATTCACCCCGTGTCCTCCTTCCTCGTTTTCACAGAGAGTAAAAAGGCCCGATAGAATTTATAGAAATTCCAATGACCCAATGCTAGAACAGTACTACAGATAGAGATTGCATCGGTTACTTTTTATTTGACCGAAAAAATATGCACGTCCAGGGAGACGAACGATTCGGGTAATATTTTGTCAGCGGAATCTATTTCGTGTTTCATGACGAGATCGCGGGAAATTTTATTTCCGTCGCTCCGTATTTCCATTACGAAACTCACGCTCGATCGACTGTTTCGATTTCTATCTTTTGTTTAGACGACTCGTTAAAACGACAAGTTATTTATTATTTTGCAAATTTTCGGACGGGTTCTAAACGGTGTACAGCTGTCGATTATATTCGGCTTCGTTAACGGAATGAGTAACTGGTGGAAATAATTTTTAGCCGGAAACGAGGAAATCGATAGGTGTACACGTACCGTGCAAAACTGAAAATAATCGAAGCGAGATGAAGATAAATAATTTATTTAGATGACGAAATAAATGAATGAAAGGTACACTCGATAGCTATACAATGAACAAATCAAAATCATTAACAGAACGAATAGACTCGAATCAGTTACAAAAACATGTCCGATGATAGTCGAAACGACGCTTTGCACCGCGCTACGTTCGGAACATTTCGCTTAAAAATACGCGCCCGGGTAACGCGTGTCATAGCTAGCCAAATTTACAAGATCGTGACAGGGATGGGTGATTCGTGAAATGCGAGAAACGCGTAGGCGACGGCATCCGAGGTATAAAATTGAACGGTACGCGCTGTCAACTTGACATCGAGGCGATGATTTACAAATAAAAACCTCTGGGCAAACTGTTTGTCCGCGGTTTCTATTCGGCTATTATGACAGATGACGTTACATTTCGGATCTCGTTCATATATAGCGAAGCTTTCCTTTTCTAAAAGATTGTCGAATAGAATCCAATCAAATCGGATCGAATCGAATCGAATCAAAGCTAATTTAAACGAATGAGATTTTCGAAAGCGTGAATTTTCTCGCGAGAAAGAATCAGTTCTCTTTTATAATGAGCGTCGACGAGACGAGCCGCGTATAAAATCTTTGTGGCACGTTTCGAGGTGAATTGTTACGCGTGTTTGCGTAAATTTCTGAACTCGAAGGAACAAGGGCGCGAAATGACGAAACGAGAAGAAAAGAGAAGAGAAGAGAAGGGAAGAGAAGAGAAGAGAAGAGAAGAGAAGAGAAGAGAAGGGAAGAGAAGAGAAGAGAAGAGAAGAGAAGAGAAGAGAAAAGGCCAAGTGGCGTCGATATGGCGACCTGAATTCCCAGGAGAAAAGGGAAATCAAAAAAGCAAAGAGTCGTTGCAAATCAGAGAAGTGAATGCTCGCAGTCGCCGCTACGTGAACCCACAGAACCGCCCTATTGTTCACGCCCGAACAATGCTGTCTTTGTCGCGATGTGATTAAGCTCTGAATAAATTTTCTATTACGTTGTTCTACACCGGGCTCCATTTTCGAATACTCGGTTTTTTCTTCTGGTGGCTGGCCCATGGTCTCGATTCTCTCTCGGTAAAACGCCGACGCGCGAACCCCATCCAACGCAACAACATATCACGAATTATCCAAAGTTTTTTTTCTCCATTGATCTGATTTCTTTTCCGATTCTTTCTCCCCGTCAGTCAGGATGCTATGTAAAGTTAGGCGAAGTTCCGAGCCGAACGGAACTGCGACCACCGTCTATTATTTAGGAACGATCCAACTTTTTCTATTTTCCGCTAGAACGAACGTTTTCGATAAAAACCTCGCGGTAAAGAACACGGAAACAAGATGATTGATTCGCAATTTATGCTAATTATCGTTGATTGAAAGAAACTGAAGAACGAATTTTTTTATCTATAATAAATTTATTCTTTAAACTTTTTATATCAATTACATCGAACCTGAAACAGCGTAATGTTAATTCTGTTTCAGCAGAATTTCTCATAAAAAAAAACTCTTTTATCTCCCGAATACATCAGAAATAATAACGAAGAGGAAAGACACTATATTCAGAAAGGTTCTCATTAAAAAGGGAATCGAGAAGAAATATAAAATACAGTTCATAGAATGGAAACGCCGGCTGTGTACACATTTGAATTTTCAGCTACGAGACATCCGGTATTAATTCTTCCACGTAGGATATCTTACATATGCCGCAAGGAATTCAGAATCCTGGGATCTCGGAATCTCATGTTCCACATATCCGCACATACCACACCTTCAGTCTGCAAGCTGTGCTTTGTAATTTCATCCTTCCGCTATCTTTTGTATTAAGCCCGCGCGCGTTAGCTACGTAACCTTCAATGTACAATATACACGACGCTTTTGACTGACACGTCGCATTCGATATACGAGCATGATTTGACAGCCAAATCGAATTAAATAAAAATTTCAATGCGCAAATATTTTACATTGAGGATAGTCGCGAATACGTTTACAAAAATATGCAACGTACGTAAATAGATACGCGCATCGAGACCTTTAATATAGCGCAAACGTTGCCGAATGAAATCTTGGAAAAAAGATAATCGTAAATAGAAGGGACCATCTGTTCGAAGACGAAAAGGTTAATACAATATCTGATCGATCGTTTCCTTGACTGGAAGATCCTCCACTTGCCAGCATACATATACATACATACATATATACATACATACTCGAGAAAGGTTTTCGTATTGTTGAACAAACATTCCGAAACAACTTGGCTCTCGTTGCTATGTTAATTCGTTATTGAGGCCGATTCGATTCATTTACGGAGCGCATCGATAAAAACTATTCCACGATGTGAAGGTAGATACCTATAGTTAACAACCGCATCCACGTCCCGCGTTGTGAATAATACAATTCGTGCTTTACACCGTACTATAGAAGCAATATTACATACTTTTCCTTTGTGAAGAGGCATTGCGAAGGTAAATACAACACCGAGCACTCCTGAATGTATGTAAAACCTTGAATTGAGGTTACAGTCGAGGTCGAGATTGGTCGATTAATGATACTCCCGCTGCAACGTATGTTTGCGATTTTTCAGTTACTTAGTTGCCGAAGCTAATGTCATCGGTCACGTTACCGTCTATCGTCCTTTGTCGCGTTCGATTTCGTCACGAAACGAACCGAGCGTCCGTTTCACGGTATAAGAAAGATAAGGTGAACTACGACGATAATAAACACCACGCTCTGCCAGCTCGTTTCCTACGAATCTACGAGAAGTAAACCTAATAGAAGATAAACGAAACGATGCTGCTCTCGCAGACGAACGATAGTCAAAGAAAGTCAAACACGCGAGAATGTCTATATTATATTGTACAAGTATCAGGCAATCCAAATTCAAGTTTGTAAAAATACAATAGATGTTTCAGCAGGTTGGCGTGCTGCAAGTTGCCTCGATATACAATAAAGATTTCAGATAGATTTCGTAAAAGTTTCATGTCCTGCCTCAAACTGTACGTATATAGGTGTGCCAATACACATACACGCGGGTACGTATGTCGCGTGTGTACGTATACGTCCGTACACATTTATTACTTGTTCAAACTATGCATGTAAAAACGTACACGAGCGTAGATATTCGAACAAATACACGCTCGCATACATGCCCGTATGCGCGCAGTGACAGCGCAAAAGAAAAAAAAACAGGAAAAAAGGAATATATACACGTACCTGACAACATATAATCCTCTGTTACTTGTCCGCTCTTCCCTCCGAAGGCATTTATCTGCATTATCTTCCTGGTGGATTTCTTGTACTGACTACGTCTGATAAACTGGTTGCCACCCCCATCACGAACTAGCTACCGATCCTTGCGATACCATCCACCAAGAATACACTACACACTATTCGAGGAAAGGAATCTCTCCCCCTCCCTCCCCCTCTTTCTCCCTGCTCCGTTCCTCTTACTCGCTTTCTCGCTTTTATTTTTCTTCTTTGACCTTCTTCTCTGTTTCCTTTTTTCGAATTAATTTGCTATTCGGTGGCCGTAGGAGAACGATGTACCATGATGCTCTTCTTGCTGCGAAGGGTTTACGGTCACGAAAACTGCGCAGAGTCACAGGGTCGCGCAAGATGAGAACGGCTCGATCGGATCGAGAGGGAACAGGATCCAAAGTGCAGCGGTAGGTATACGGTTGGTACGATGTGAAGAACGAAGAAAAGAGCGAAAAGACGGACCGGTCAGTGACGGCGGTCGATAGATGGTGACTTTCCAAGTCGTCGATTGTAGCACGTTAACGGATAAGTATAGGAACGAATGATCGAAAAAGATCCGTGATAAGAAAAACGCGACGAGGTAAAGAATACGTACGGAGATCGCGTACCATTGGCCGAGCGACAAAACCCGACTGTTTTCCAACGGTAGCGAATCGAACACGATCAGTCACGTTCGCCGGATGTAGCGCGAATAGAGGGTTGGTCTTGCGCGGCAGCGCGCTCACGCGGTCATCCGGTAAACTGACAGACCACCCCTGAAAGACCTCCAAACTGTCAGCCTTCCCACCCTGCTCTTTTGCGGCTGCGCGTTTTCCTGAACCCGCTGTCCCTTACCCTGGTGCCGATGTGCTCTACTTCTCCCACCACCGACTAGCGATGGCCCTTCGATATTCTCCCCGTCGCAAGTTTTCGAGCAAGTTGCTTCTACGAGGACCCGCGAGTCTCGCCAATTTCCCTTGTATTTAACCTCGCATAGCCGCCAGCCTCATTAATACGATATACAAAGTTTAGTTTCCCTTCGCGAACCTTTGTTATTCGATGATAACGTAATAAGTGCGACTAAATTTGATTATCTAAAGCACCTACATTATCTAGATTACCTAAAGTAGATTAACCGAGTTGCATAGAGAGTATGTAACTAGAGTTCGAAGATGCTCTGCGGCGTCTCGAAGTCATCGCTACCGTAGGAACCGATTCTCGTCCCTTATTTCCACGCCCCGTGAAAAACACCCCACCAGCCAGCCACTGGAAGGAAGCTCGATCGTATCTACCCCGTGACCCCACATGCCAGCATTCTCTGTTAAAAGGCTTTCCACTTTACTTCACTCCCGATTCTTCTTCGCTGACTCGGTCATCCTTCGAGAAAAGACTGTTTCTTGGAACACTTTGAAAATTGCCAAATGTCTGGTGAGCCGAATTCGAACAACATATATCGAAACTTGAAACTCCGAAACTAACGATCGGACAACCAAATTACTTACTTCTTCATTGGCCCAATTTTCTTCGCCAATTTCTCGAAGCTCGAAATACGATACGAAACATGCCTGTGTATCGTGCGTCATACTCTTTTATTTCGTCTAAATTGATACTCAGCATTTAAAATTACTTATGTCGATACTCAGCATTTAAAATTACTTATGTCGATACTCAGCATTTAAAATTAACGCGAAATATCCTTTCGGCACAAACACACGGTTGTGATAACAGCGTCCATGTCTGACTAACGAGGTTATGATGATCATATTATTAATGAAACCATTAATTATACTCAACTTCACGCAAAAACTCCATATTCGTGAACACATCCGATTAAACACGAAACACTGAAATAATTTGGAACTTTATTCTTGGGTATAAGAGTAATTTTAGTAGATATTTAATTTCGCATATAAATACCACGCAATTTTTCGTTTCTTACCGCGCTTTTAAGATACATTCAATTGTACTTTCTTTTAAACACGATAGGTAGAGCTACTAGAGATTTGGCGCGCTTTCGCTATAGTATTAGATGTATATATTGAAAAGTTTAGAAGCTGTAAATTTAGAAATTATATTTAATTCGATCACCAAACTTGATATAGATTTTAAAAAACATGAATGAAACGTAAGAATAAATTTGATGCGACTCTCTTATCATTTTTGCGTCACATGCAACGTTATCGATACAGTATAAGGTAAGATCACGACATTAGCGATTAGAATTAAAATTAAATCAGTGATTAATAATTAAATAATTAATTAATTAAGAAACAGGATAGACGTGACCGTCGGTGGTTACATCGATCATCATTGACTAATGTCGAATCAAAGGATTTCTACTATATCATAGTTCGAAAATGAAGAAACTATTCTCCTATGGATTCCTTTTCTTATCTTACTTGCAAATAAGATGAAAAACAGTCATCAAACTTAGAAACTAAAAGTTTACAGTATAAAATGTCATATGTAAGCACTGAACCAAAACCGAATTTGTATAATCAGTGACGTATAACCAATTTAACGTATAACGAATTTGTATAACCAAAATTTATATAAATAACATTTGAGTATAAGAAAGAAAATACTTTTATAATCGATACGACTATATGAAGAAAAGAATTATATTCGGCGCAAAACCGTCTGTCTTCTTACAAGGTAAATTGCAAATGTTGCATATCTTCGGAAAGATTTCCTGTACACATGTTATAAATCTTGCGGATTAGTATAGTCCTTATTCTTCAAAATTATTTTTACGCTATCTTTCATTGTTTTTATTTGAGTTGTCTTTAGTTTTTACTTGATTCATTCATTTAAATGTGATAAATGCACTTTAGGAAAAACTCGATGTATGACTGACGTCATCTTCAAGATGTCCTACTTTTACATTGTTTTTTGTGATATCAACTTCGTATAATTTGTATTCTCTACCGGTATTTAATATTTCTATAAAGAAACGTTCGTTATGAAACTAAATTTGAATATTCCAATGAAATATGTTTCTTCATAAATATCAAGCCTATTAATAAATTAGCGACGACAGATGCGGCGTTTCTCGTGATGAATCGTTCCTTTAATTCGGATCATCGATCTCTTTGGAGGAGCTTCCGTTCAGTAAGTGGGCGTTTGATATTCATCTCGTACTCTTACTCGCGTCATTATACCTTGACTATACAAGCACTATCAAGAATTCCAGGTGTCTCTCGTTCCAGACGTCGATCGTGTCGAGCAAATTCGTTTCGAGGTAACGAGGCACAAAGATCGTGCGAGTCGATGACAATGGGAAGCTACGAGGTGTTGCCTCACAATTTTGCTATATTTACATTAGAAACACACGACCTTTTAAGTCTCGATTAAAGTTTCGATTCAAGAGTTTCAAATTTTCTGTGACAAGTGTCAAAGTGATATAAGTGATTATTTCTACAAATTTTGTATTTTCTCAATCATACGTGCACCGAGTACACAAAGAAATCGATTTCGTCGTCGCTTGAATTCACTGAATCCCTGATAAACGATGTTAAGGTTGTTGACATTTGTTTTGTTCCTGTCCTTCGTGCAATGTATTCTTCCTCCCGCCATACTAGAGACTATATACCAATTTTTCACCGAAATTCCAACCGTGGACAATGACTTTGTCACCGATGAAATATCTATGTCCAAGGAATACGATTTCATCATAATTGGAGCTGGTTCTGCCGGATCAGTAGTGACAAATCGTCTGACAGAAAATTCTAATTGGAATGTACTGTTGTTAGAGGAGGGCAAAGACGAGATCTTCCTTACAGATATACCATTGCTAGCTTCAGTTTTGCATATCACGGACTATGTCCGATTACATAAAAGCGAACCAAGACCCCGAAACGCTAATGGGTCTGGCGGTTACTGTTTATCGATGAACGAAGGTCGTTGCAATTTACCAGGAGGAAGAGCTGTTGGTGGTAGCTCGGTGGTGAATTTTATGATATATTCGAGAGGATCGCCCGCGGATTATGACGCTTGGGCTGCACAAGGTAACCCAGGATGGAGTTATCAGGATGTGCTACCGTATTTTATCAAATCGGAGAACTGCAAGCTTCTGGATCAAGATATTAGGTACCGTATCAAGTTTACCCTTTCACTGTAGAATGAAATGAAAGAACGAAGAATTCATAATGAACGATTTGGAAAATAATTACGTTCCTGGCTCCAAGATTTCTTATAAATTTCTTGCAAATTCTTTCATTTCATTTTAAGCTTGAAGCTTAAGCTAAATAAATTTGTTGACAGATCGTAGAAAAATATGATTGGTTCGAAAATGATTCAGAAAACATATTAGAGTTAAAATGTGAAATTTATAGCTTATTATATTTGACTTCGAGTCTCTCGTACTACGCTGTGAATAGGAAAATATAAAAAGGGTCTTCGCGAATTGTCTTGAAAATCTTTCATCTGCATTTTCGTACTAATAACGCAACAGTCGAATCTACGAACAAAACGGCAGCAATATATTAGTTAACACTTTACCGACCGATAGCCTATTAATCGGCTTTTTGTCGCCGACAATCTTTCTCATTATTTGAGCAGTAATTTGTTATTTAGTACTAAGGTACTTTGCTCAGTTGCATCAGTTGCGTTGCTTCGTAAGCTCCTATAGTTTTGTACCAATTTGAAAAACTTACCGTTCGCGATGAACGAAAAGAATGGTATTCGAGTGTCTAAACCGAAACAGAGCCAGCGACAGGGAGAATCTGCGCCTGAGATGCTGGTCGGACGTGCTATTGAATTGCTAGCGGTCGGTAAAGTGTTAATAATAAACATATCCACAGTAAAATGTACTAATTGAAGATATATGCGAATGAACTCGCGAATACTAGAAAGTGACTATGAAATATATGCTAGTTCAATGTTTGCTTAACAAACGTTTTAAGAGAACTTGAGAAACAGCGTGATAATGTTACTTAAATTAAATTCCTCGTTTACCGATTAAATTCGATTATGATATTGTTCTTCTGACACGGCTTTTCTCATCAGATACCATGGCCGCGGAGGATATCTTGACGTGACGTCTCCGTCATACGTCTCTCCTCTAAGAGAATGTTTTCTCCAAGCTGGCGAAGAACTAGGATATGATGTAATTGATTACAACAGCGACAGTCTTATTGGCTTTTCTACGGTTCAGGTTCATCTGCGAAACGGACACAGGGTCAGTGCTAACAAAGCGTTCTTAAGACCTATTCGACTCAGGAAGAACTTGCATCTCTCCAAATTATCAAAAGTAACGAAGATCGTCGTCGATCCAAAGACGAAAACAGCCATGGGTGTAGAATTCATTAAGAATGGCAAAACACTGTTTGTCTCTGCCAAGAAAGAAATAATACTTTCAGCAGGTACCTTGGAAGAGCTGCTAATATTTGTTAATATTCTCTATGGCCGCCAAACTGTTGCGAAAACTCTTCGTTAACGTCTCTTACTCGTATATTTATTATTTAGGTACCCTGAACTCACCACAGTTGTTGATGCTCTCGGGAATAGGGCCGAAAAGTCATCTCGAGTCTTTAGGTATCCATGTAATCGAGGATCTACCGGTTGGATATAATCTTCAAGATCACGTCAGCATGTCGGCACTGACTTTTCTCGTAAACGAGAGCGTGACCATAGTGGAACCTCGGCTAGCTTCGAATCTAGCCAACACCGTTGACTATTTCGTTAAAGGAACCGGGCCATTGACGTTGCCCGGAGGAGCCGAGTGTCTCGCCTTTATCGATACGAAACAGGATTATCCAAAGAATCTAGTCAAGAAGTTGCAATTTAATACTAACAATTTTCATAGTAAAACGCGCTCGAAGAGATACAACGACAAGAGAGGTAACGGTAAAGAAATTCCTCGAGCTATGTACGTTAAATGGCGATTAACAATTTAAACGATATCACACAACCTTAAAATTACTACTTTCGTTTTTCAGTCTCTTTGCCACCGAATATAACTTCCATCAATGTAAATTCGGATTACTTGAAAGATTATCCACGCCCGACTTCGCGGAAAAACAAAGGGACTGATGTTCCCGACATTGAACTGGTTTTAGGTATAAGTGCTCTAACCGGTGATATATCGGGCAGTTACAGGGGACTTCTCGGTTTAACGGACGAATTTTACAAAGAAGTGTTCGCCGGTTACGAAGGTTTTGACGCTTTCTCCATCGTCCCGGTACTCTTACAGCCAAAAAGTAGGGGAAGAATTACCTTGAAATCGTGTGATCCACATGACCGACCTATTTTCGACATAAATTACTACGATCACGAAGATGATCTCAGAACTATGGTTCGAGGCATTAAAAAGGTTGTTACTTTTAATGTAATGTTTATCTTGATATCGCCACGGCTATTTATGTTGCGTTTTACAATCACCGCTTTTCCAACGCATCCACCGTAGAGTTTCCTTACAGCTATTAATTTTTCTTATACATCTCTGTCGCGATTGCTCCTACTGTTTCTTCCCATCTTCCTTCTTTTTCTGCTATCGCTATCGCTACTAATATGGTAATAGGATATAAAGTTAACTTTTCATTGCTGTTTCAGGCTATAAATGTTGCATCGACCGAAGCTTTCAAACGTTTCAACGCGACGCTATTGCCAGTCGCGTTCCCAGGATGCAAACACGTCTCGTTTGGTTCTGATCTGTACTGGGCTTGCGTCTCGAGGCACGTGAGCACGACCCTAGGTCATTTCGTAGGAACGTGCAAGATGGGCCCAAGGAGGAACTCGGGTGTGGTGGATCATAGGTTACGAGTGCACGGGATCAATGGTCTCAGAGTTGTGGATGCCAGTGTGATACCTACTATAATAGCAGGTCATACGAATGCGCCTGCTTATATGGTCGCTGAAAAGGCTGCGGATATGATAAAAGAAGACTGGGAAATGTCGAATTCCGCACGCAGGATGTCGTTTAATTAAATATTGGAAAATGTTGGGAATAAATTAGAAGCTAGAGATCGTACATCAACGCATGTATTTTCGTACAAATTTGCTTTCGTTGCTATTCGTACGAGTATAGTGCTGCTACAGAAGCAACTGCCTGATCTTTGCGCGATTGTTTATGTTAACCCTTTGACGACGAGGCTGGCTTAATTCGGAATTTACGTATTGTTATTCTATCAAACTAGGTGTATGAATGAATTCATTTTTTAAGTAACTTTAGTCGTCACATAGATGGTTTATCGTCATAAAATAAAATATTCGACGCTCGATAGAATGATATAGCTTCCGCTGGACGAGAGTCAATACACGTTGAACAGCGATTAACCTTCTGTGATATAAATAAATACGAACCGGTTGGAGAAAATGGATTTGTCTTTGGTAATGATATGTTCATCTCTATCTACACAAATGCAGCGTATTTACAATGAAAGGAAACATTTGAATAAATATAGTTGTACAATAATAACGTCATTATAACTCGATAAAACTGCGAAAGACTATGATATCTTTTCAATCGTTGCTATAAACGACTGTGTCCCTCTTATTCACAAAGTCAATGAAAAACTCGCAAAAAATACAAAATTTAGAACTAGAGGAAGTTGTTGCCAGGACTCTGTAATTGTCGCAGCGCCTGAAAACGAATGAAATGCATTTGTTATGCGATGCAAAACGAAAAATGAAAATATTTATTTCACAAAATGCAACGAAGAACGAGAGAGCTGTTACCATTGTCGCTATATCGGATGCAATCGTGTAGCTCCTCTGCCAGAATGTAATCCTTGGCGCATTTGCAAAAGCCTGGAAGATAGATCGGTACTCTGAGAAGCGGTATACCTACGAGCTTTTACTTCGTTCACCAACGTTAAAATGAATTCTTACCATCTATACAATCAACGTTCATCACCTCGGTGGAGTTGGAGTCCCTGTACGTTTCGGTAATACACTCTCTATGACTTTGACATCTGTCATTCAACACTAAAATGACGATGCATCGGTCGAATTAGTTTTGATTCGCCGTGAAGCGACGCTAACGGTACTCACACGTATCTTTGAGACAGATAGAACCGCGTTGATGGAAGTACTTGATACACCTGCATCTGCCATTAGGTCCGCACTCGGACTCCCTTTGAAATAACTGGCATTGAGAATTCTCTTGACACGGTTCTCCGATGGATTCGCTAACTTTCAAACACCGTTTGCCATCGCTCGATAGCACATGATCCACTTTGCACGTACAGAAGTCGAGGCACCTCGAGTTCTCCGCGATGCAATCGTAATCTTTGGAGCATTTACCACCTAACTCTGTCAAGCCACGCACGGATCACTTTGATTTTCTTCTCCGTTCAAGCACAACTATTACGTAAATACATGCATACAACGTAACAAGTGGCACGCTTACCAATACTTGGAATGCAAACGTCGTTGCGTGGATTCGCATGATAGTTCAAGGTACACGCACAAAATCCTGTCACGCAGAAACTGTCTTTGATGTAGCAATTCCGGTGCGATTGACAAGGAAGTCCTAATCCTGAACAGGAATCGGTATCGATCAGCATTTCTATACTACAGCTTGGAATTTTTTCAAAGACATTAAAGCATCTTTACAAGGAGAAGAAATATCGCTAGTATTGAGGGAATCTTTAACAGTCTGATGAACAAAGTGGATATAATCGGAGTTTTTCTTCCGAGACAACGAAAGAGAAGAAAAAAATTATGTCCACAAACTTAATTTGGTAATAATAATTTATATAACAGTAATTTGATAATACAAAATTCGTATGATTTAGTAGCGCTTTCGTACGATTAATCAAAAAGCTGATACCACGAAAACGAAATGTAAAGTTCGATGAAAAAAAGACGCTTCATAGAAAAACAATGGCATACGCCGATATATTTTGTAGTCAGTGTAAATTACGTCGTAGAAATATTTTAATTAACCTTCGAATCGAGCGTGCGAAGGTGAAAAAATAATTATAGCACCTGCTTATGGATAATGATAGAGGAAACTGAAGCGTTTCGCAGGAAGTGGAGTACACTCACCTACAGACTCGTAACACCTTCCTTCCACGTAGTGAGAACCGTCGGAGCACTGGCAGATCCTTTGTCGGCACTCCGAGTAAGGGGCGAAGGTCACCTGACATTGAATGTCCACTTCACAGGGGTCCCCGATAGCATTCGCCACTGTGAACAAATTCTTCTCGAATCAATTTCGACGTTGATGGATTCCGTGATTTCGTTAGAAGCTAGCCTTCGCGTGGGAAGTCGAGGAAAATATAGCTCAGTTTTGTCGGACCGACGAGCACGATGAACGACACGCTCTAGAAGACGATGAGACCGTGAGAACGGGACGGCTTAGAATACGAACGAAGAAAGATGTCCGTGGAATCACGTTTTCCGGGGTCGGCGACACCGATTCCGACTTAGCGACGAGGAAGATGATTAATCAGAATTTTTATCCAGGTCAATCGGTTCCTGTTGTTCGTTTCAAAAAAAATATTTAACTATTTATGCTCAACTCGATTAGCTGAGATTGACGCGAAAATTTACCGAGGTTATTTTTATCTGATTTGACTGATAATTAGGGAATTGATTAAAAAATTTCAAAGACATGGAGAAACACGCGTGGTTACATAATGTTGAAAGTGAGAGCGCGCAATAAATTCTAATTATGTAATAAAACTAACGTTATAGATATTGATATTTCTTTCGTCGTATCAATTTTCGTGATTTCTGTTTCTAACAAATATTTTTACGTTTTTATAAGTCGTTCTATATATTGCTTTAATATGGAGAATTTCCTTTTTCATATGTAATTTGAATACCTCGACTTTTAGAATTTAGTAAAATATGTTTTATTATAATGTAATGAGAAATACTTAAAAATTGTACCTTTTAGACATTCCAGGTGCGTGCGATTTTTGTTGACGATAAAACCGTCTTTGCATAGACAGGCTTCCTGGTCCCAACAATAAGCATTCTTCATACAGTCTTCGTCGTATCGACACTTTGCCAACGTCTCTGAAAAATTCATATGAGCGTTACACATCATCCTTCAAACAACCAAATTTAATCTCTAATCTTCAACATTTTCACATTCATATTTGTCGCGTACAATGCACTTTCGTTTCATACATCTCATTCAGCCTACACGGGCCAATTTTCTAGCTGTTCGTAAGGATTGTTCGAACTTCTAACGAAATAAGGGTCAGGGATCGAGCGCAAAGGGACTAGGATCGCATATACATACGGGGAGGTGGTGTTCGGTCGCTGCATCGCGGCAGTTGTTGGTTGACGTATGAAATGGTTGCACAGACGGTGACAGGTACGAGGACAAGGAGCCTCGAGATCCCGACCACCGTCCTGATCGGTGTCATTCTCGTACCACCGTTGGAACGTCTTCCTCTCGGCGTCGTTTCATCAGCCCAAACCGAATGATCGTCATTCCCGATGGCCCCGCGAAGGATCTCCCGTTTCTTCCTTGGACTTGTTCTAGCCAGCCCGCTAGGCTCGTCTCTTCACGGTCTTCTGTATGCTTTCTCACCGTATTCGCGTTACGCAACTCGGCCACGAAGATCCGCTCTATTGCTTCACGTTAAATTCGATGACGGCATCGTTTCAGTTGTATATACTTGTTCATCGACTCGTTTCGTGTATCGTGATTATCGCCAAACCCCGACTAATCGAGGACGATCGTTCTTCGCAGTGTTCTGGGCAGTCAAAGTTTTCGAACAGCTTCCAATAATGTTATTTCGTTTAATTTAATTTACGAGCGTTGTTCGATATTTTTTTAATTACCGGTAACCATCATGACTAAAGATAATTTAAATTTACAATTTTATTATTCACACCGGATACCAATTCCTATTAATAAGAATCGAAGATAGTTGAAATTGATTCCACGATGGTTAACGGTAACCAAATTCGTTTAAATTAAGATATAAATTCTTATACCATAACTTTCTTAAACTGGAGTTACAACAGTTATGGTCCCTGTTTTCAGATATGAATTTAAAGGGATTCACATTTGGTATTTGATGATCTCTTCTCTAGACTGTTTCGGAAAAGCGATTAACTCAAGATGGATTTGATTTGCGAAAACGATTTGTTGCCATTGTTACAGAAAGCAAGCGGGACGCGTTTTACCGATCGCGGGTGAAATTGGGTCAAGCGCGGTCGGTTTGGTATCGATCATACTTTAAACTCGATTAATCGATCGTAACGAGTCAACAAGACGTTAAGTTTGTTTTCAATTCGGCCGCCGATGATCGCGTGTCGCGTCGCATCGGTGCACTCGTCCACGGTCGCTGAACAATCGATCTAATCCGAGAGGCTCTCTCTCCATTATACGGTATTTCGCCGTAACCACGTAACAGGTTGCACTATGCCAACGGTGATAAGTGTGCGTTAAATCAATGATTCAACTGCGAAAGTATGTGATCGCGGTTAACTTTAGTTAGACAATGTTTGCGCAACAGTGCGAAAATAAGAATATTATAAAGATCGTATATTTATCGTTTTTTTTAGTTCGATAAAGTTGAACCGTTATCAGAAATTTTTGCTGATTCTCTTTTACAATTTAAACTCCCGATGCTGAACTTGTGGCGAATATTTCGTAATAAGTACCGCGAAATCTTTTATTCGCTTTCGACTAGAAGGTTGCCGATCGATGGTCGAGTTTAACGTGCCCCGCTTCCATAGTTTCGGCCTATTACACAACGATAGTCGTACGTTTAAACACAGAAGCCACTGTTAGGTATATCGAGCCTCGTTCCTTTCATCGTTGTCACGTAGCATTCGTCCAATAATTCTCAGAAACTTTATTCAATTCTTACGGTAATGATTTACCAGAACCTGACGATTGAGTCATTGCGCAACTTATATGTGCATTAGTAGATTCGGTACTATTTTTATCGGTAGTGCGTCAGTATCACACCTGTAGCTGTATTTCATAGTTGTAAATATAACTTTTGATTACTTTATATCAGAAGATAACATAGAGCAATAATTCGAGCTTAAACGTTGATATTATAGCCAGGTATAAGAAATGAGATTTCTATCGTAATATAGCAAAATCAGTCACGATACATTAGTCATCTCTATATAGAAATAACCGCAGATCGTGTAGAGACGGATTTGAGATTTTGTCATACGTTTTGGAGGGTTAAATACTGCCATTGTTCCTAGGTCACGTGTGACTTCATAATAGGGTTTCACGCAATAGCAAGCTTTGTTTAAGTCGTACGCTGCAGTCCATCTCAGAGAACAGTGCGTTATACCGAAATATCAGACGACAAGAGGGAACGACCTCCCTTGTTCTTTAATTATGTGCGGTTCCATGCCGACATTCGCCTAACTGTGAGAACCAGCAGCGTAGATCCGGCCTCTCCGTGTTTCCCCACGAAACCGAAGAAAGGATCACCCGGTCATGAAGGAACGAAACCACGCGAGACTTTCCTTATAAATTCACTCGTCCCAAGATCTCGAGATCTTATCGCTAAAGAAACCTCGTCGAGACCGTACACTAGCGCATTTTTCTTTCAGCTTTCGTTACATTCGACGAGTTCATTAGCTGCGATACAGCGCGCTTTAAAGAACTCATCGACACCAATTTAATGCGACTAAAATTCGAGATACATAGAATCGAATTATAACTGAAAATCGTAGTGACATAAATCGGCATATTTCAAATGTTCGTTTTGCTTCGGCTCGAAACGTACGCGTTAATGGGGTAGATAAACAGCATATCGTACTCTTTTCTTTTTTTTTTTTTTTAATACTTTGTATCCGATAACCGTCACTTGCAAATTTAACTCGGATTCAAATTCAAACTCATATTTAAATTCAAATCCAAATTAAAGGTTCCTTTTGAAATTGTCATGCGCAGTGTACAAAATTTTTATGAAAAACTTGAGATTCTTGGGAACAGCGTAGAAATTAAGGACACGTGTCGGAAACGCGAATTAGTCACATATTTTACGCATAGAATAATAGAATTTAAAGAATACGTATCACGACTTTGAATGATGTAACGAAGCACACTCACGTCTAAGGAGTAGATGTTCATGCTGTCCGTGCGCGGCAACGACTGCACTCGGTACGACGAAACAGAGGCCGATCGACAGCGCAAGACCTCCCATTGTGAGACGATTTACCAAGCCCGCCATCTTCCTCGTTCAGCACGAGCTCGCCACTTTTTCGCACGTTCCTCTTCTTTTTCTTTTCGTTCGTTTCCAATCTGCAGTCACGAAGCTCGCAAAGACGATTCTCCCGATATCGTTCTTTCTCCCAGTCTAACAAAGATCGCTCTTAAATTCCGATTGGCTTTATCTAATCTGTACGCGTTGATAAGTTTATGGTAAATGCAACGAACGAAAATGAATCATTCGTCTGCTTAATCGTGCATCGCCATTGAAATCGCAACACGACGTGTTACATCAAGCGCGTGTCATCAGAAATTTTATGATTAATAGGTAAGTAATAAAAATGTCGATCCACGTGATCGTCATCGATATTTTAAATACAAAGTTGATACGAACGATGACACGATTCAACCGTCGTTATCTTTGGGAGTATATTAGATAAGCAAAATGTCGAAATTCGTATTTGTAATAGTAATTAAGGCATCAAGAAGGTGTACTAGCTTGAGAATACACAATTTTTCATCGTAAAAGTTTTCGGGATGTGAACGTTATTGAGATGATGTAATGAAAGATATAAATAAAAGATACAAGATACAAGATAGAAAAGGCAATTCTTTATAGATGTATATATATTAAAAATGGTAGTATAATAACTCGAGAAAAATAATATCTTATTCTGAGTATAACGATATCGAAAACGATAGATATGAAATTAGTGGGAAATTATCGACGCCTACTTATATATTCACTTAGATATAAAAAGATGATGTGTTGTTTCCTTAGAAAAACTAAAATAGCTAAAAGACTGAGACTAAAAAGGAGAAACCAATTTTGGAAGAACTCATAAGGAGTTCTTAAAACGTTCATTCATTCTAATTTAGATAAAATTAAGAGCTTAATTAATCACTTATAAATCTATAAATACTGTAAGACTGTTATAAAAGGAGTAAAACATTACTATACTTCTGGTATATAATTGTTTTGGGATTCCAAACGTGAGCGGTTGGCGTCTAAACAAGTCATAATATGCTTCACGTTGCATAATCGAATATCAGTTTCTCATAAATATTGCCGTAATCACCGAGGTAAAATTTGAACGAAACGAGATGTTGGGTTAGACGATTATTTAATTTCCACTTGTTGGCAAACATATCCATTTCTTTGGTATTGAAATGACCTATAAGGTAGACGAGGCTACGAAAACGAGTCGCAGTAGCGCGCTTTGAGTGCGTTAATTGCATGCATGCCGCAGGAAGTCTTTAAACGGCTCGGTGCACCCAGCCTATTCTCTCGATGTACTCGACGCGTAACTCTGTGCAGTCGCGGAGACATCCAATGCCACGCTGTGTTCTGCTACCTTTTTCTCACTTTCCGTGCTGAATTTCGCGTCGTGTTTCAGCTGTGTCATCGAGAAGCCTGCATACCAAAACTGCTCCCGTGTACGTTGTTTCTTGATGAACATGTACATTTCCTGGCAACGATTTCTAGATCGCTCGAAAATGTTTAGTCGAGTCTGAAGGAGATGAAACAAATAATCGTCACGAGGAAAGTGGGTAGAACAGGTAGAAGATGCGAGCCTAGAAAATAGTTGTAATAAAAATAAAGATTAGTAATAAATGAAGCGTACACAAGAAAACATAACAAGAGCACTTTTGTCGGTTTCTCGAATTTTATGCTATTTCTTTTTATGTTATATATCGAATTAAACGAACGCAATCTATGTAGAGGTCTGTTTCATCTTCTCTTTTTTCTTACCTCCGCTCACACATCTATCGTCTTTTTTCTCGTAATTCTCTGCACACATGCACACGTTTTTCTCACATATCACTGCCTTTTCCGTCACATTTCCATTTTCCTCCTGGTAACAATCGTACGTATTTCCACAGGGCTCGCCAAGTTCTGTAAAACGTCGCAATTGCACTATTAGTACAAGGAAAGGAAGACTTTAAGAAACGTAACCATATTCTTGAGAAAAACCTACTCTTGTTATTGTAACATTGCTTCTCTGTGTATTCGAAGTGATATCCACTTTGACACTGACACGTTCGATTAACGCATAACGCGTTTGGGAAGCTTTTAGTGCACTGTACGTCTTCCTCGCATTCTTCCAAGATATCTTCCGCGACTCGCAAACATTTTTTTCGATCCTTGTTGATCACAGTCGCTTCTGCACAATCACAAACGTTTCTATCCGTACATATAGCACCGTTCACGTGAGCGCATTCCTGCGATCTGTTACATGATTTTCCCACATCTGTGAATATTAAGCGATTGTAGGTACATCTTGCGCGATTATTTTTGTAGCGACGCTTCCTTGGATTATCAGAAGAAGGAAGGAAATTTTTGTCTTACCGATCGTTTTGTAACAAGCGTTTGTTACAAAATGGTATTCGGGGATGCAGATACATTGGTTATTTTGGCACGTCGTATTCGGTAAGTATGCCAAGCATTGTATGTTGTCCGTGCACGGAAAATCCAATGCATCAGCTTCTAAATTATTGAAACAAAAACAAATCAATTGCTGAATTGATGTTGAACGAGTTTAACTCGCATTCCAGTATACCAATTGTTCTTACTTTTAAGGCATTCTCTTTTGCTACTTGACAAAACGTAGCCCTTCCGACATTCGCATTGACTCTTCGTTGTGTTGCAAATAGTGTTATTAATCCCACAATTTTGATCGATCTTGCAAGTTTGGAATATTGTGAACCCTAAAGAGAATGCAATGCCTTTCATTTACTGGTCAAATTATTATACAGAAGAAGGAGAAACAACAAAAAATATTACTCTACCTGTAGTTTTGTTATGCTGTATATTACTGCTGGAGCAGTTCTTCATTTGCCCATTGTTCTCGCACACGCAATATCCATCTGTACACGTTACGCCTTTCGTCATGTTCAAATCGTCGACGCAAGTTTGAACACTGACACAAGGGATGGGCGGATCTGTAAAAAGTCAGTTCTGTATTTTTGATAACTTCTGTAATCCGCTGGAAAAAATGTTTCATCTATCCTTCTTATATCGATTAGATGAGCAAAATTGAGGCATTTGTTCTAACATACGTTGTATGTGTATGTAAGAGGTAGGACAACCAGATTAGAGAATTATAGATGTTTGTAGGAATTCGAATGATATTTTATTTGAACAACGTTTAATTATCTTTCCTCTTGCCCTCCTTAATTTGCTATTCTCGAAGAATGAATCGAAAATACTCTTCTTAACGAATTAAATGTCAAGGAACTGAAATCATCGATGGTGAAGTGTTATCACTTGTACAACTTCTCACTACCATGAAGAGGTCGTTTTTATTTTGAAACAGAACCTGCCAACGTTTGTATACAAGAACGGAGATAATACACGTATTTGTTCCGAACCAATAGCATTATGTCGACAAGTCGGTTGCTCCAAACGAACCGACGTTAAATCAGTTGCTAAACATTACCGAGCTTTTATTTTTCCGAAGAGTATTATATCGATCGAAATAAAATTCTTTCGAAGGACAAAAATCTAAATAAAACGCAAATATGAATCATGTTGAATACATGATATCGTACGAATCGCGTTTAACAGCTTCCATCTAGTTGATTCTTGTTTAATTACTTCTCAAGAGCATCGCGTTTCAAGTATACATCCCGTGATTAACTTAAGACTAAAACCAGCAGAGTGATTTAGAATGATGCAATTCGTAATTTTTCATAGAAATATTATAGATTAACCACAGTATGTTTTTAGAAATTTGAATGATTTTTATAAAATATATGAATGGAGACCCGATTCCTCGTTTGTAATATTTTCTCATAAATCATTCACTTTAATTTCTTTGACACAAGTGTATATCGTACTCGCCGGAGATTCTAAGGTCTAATTATGGTAAAAGGGAACATTACGACATACATAAAATATACGTGATTAAAAACCTTCGAATGTATGTATATAACGCGCTCTAATTGCAATGAACAGTGCTAATAATACCATTATTGCAGCGAATTAATTTCAAATTAACTACAAGGGTTGCTATCAATAGCAATTTGTCGAAATAATTATTCGATCGATGCAATATCTACAATTATAAACTAGATTGAGATATGAATTAACATATGCTTATCAATTTGATGCAAATTTACTTACTTAACTTATTAATTTAACTTAGCTGAAACTCGACATCGGTTAATCTAAGGAAATTTCAAAACTTACCAATATCCTCGGTAATTGCACTATGTAGCATAACGACGATCAGCAGGGCGAACAAATATTTCTTGCATGCGAAAGCAAGCATTCTTGACGTTCGAATCTTAGTATGAAATGGTACAGGCTTAGCTGCAAACTGACAAGTATCGGTTCGCGATCGAGCGAGCATCGATAGCACACGACTGACGAACGCGAGGCCGTGTACAACTACAATTAACCATATTCTCCCACCATCCTGATTGTCTTGTCAGCTACCGGCTCGGACACTGTTTTGTGTTTGCGTGTATTCTCTAGTTTTACCGGCTGAGTCGCTAATCATTTGTAGCGATCTTTTACCATCTTCTATTTTATGATGAAGACGGTCAAACATTCAAGGAAACGGTACATTCATTGTTGCGCGATCCATATGATTCACTCAGTCCGATATATCGTAGATAAGCGGAAAGATAACGATTATCACAGAAGGGTGTGGGTTGCTTATCTTCCTAACGAGACCATACCGTTTCTTACTCAGTTGCCATTAATATCAAGATGAACGTCCAACTTTTCAAGCTAATTCTATTCTTCGCGACTTTCCAATCGCTGTCATGTTTTCAACGTGAGTATCGCTAGTAAATGTCGTTCGATAAGAAACATAATTGTATGTCTACTTGTTCTTTTCACTTTATTTCTATCGCCACGTTATTTAGTGGACACACAGGAATATGGAAACGCAAAAGTCGGCGAGAGATGCGAGAGAGATCGCAATTGCATTCAACATGCATTTTGTCTTACACACATGACTTGTCAGTGCGATCAATATTACTCGCCTACTCCTGATAAATCGATGTGCATCGCTAGTGAGTATCGCTTCATAAAATCTCGTGTACTGACAACTCTGTATATGTTCAAAGATTTATTCGTCGATTTGGGGTAAATAATAGGTGCCGGATTAACATGCACGGATGATTCGGTATGTTCATCGATGACGAACGCAGTGTGTAGACAAGGAATATGCGCATGCAAAGATTCGTATATTTTAGATATAAATAATTCTTCAAATTGTATCGCTAGTAAGTAATAGATACGATTAGCAAAATTTCTACGAGCATCTTCGTGATTCGCATGAATCAATCTATATGTAAATGGATCGCACGTTTCAGGGCCATTAGTGGTGGGTGATCTTTGTCAAAGGACCGATGAGTGTCAGGACACGTTTGATCGTGCCATGTGCATCAATGGACGCTGCCAGTGTATCACGTCTTATCATTTCGTCAATGCAACGGGGAAATGTATTCAGACACGATGTAAGAATCGATATTGTGCTTCATTTGATTACATAACTTAGGTAGAAATGATTCGTAACTAAAGACAGCTTAATGAATTAATACACGTCTTTTTCAGTTTTATACAATTTATGTACAAAAGATTACGAATGTGTAGACTTCGATAACAAAAATATCCTTGAATGCAAGGATGGTCAATGTGTTTGCAAAAACGGACAAGAAACTTGTAGTAGAGGTTAACCAAAATTTATTGCATGCCGCAATATAATTTGGCGAATCTATCTTTTTGACGAATCTTTTTTTTTTCAGGTGCTACGCTCACTTCTATTGGAATTTTTGTGGTGCTTTTACCTTTTATATATTGACTGATTTAACAAATAGACGTCATCTTTCTAAACAAATCATATTATTATTTCTAACTATGACCCTCCAAATTAATAAATTATTTTATTATATGTTCTTCCTTTCAAATATTAGCAGTTATTTGTGAGACTGCAAAACATGAGAGTAAATGTTAGAATAGTTCGTACGCACGTTAGGATTTATAACGCGTTCACGCGATCGATCATGGCAAATACGATCAGCTATACATATGTGTCACAATAATACGACGTACAATTCAAATTTGCGGTTCATGCGACATAATTTATAATTCGATATATTATCTTTCCATTTATCTTCCGACATACGAGCATATTTGTATTTGAAAATTTGGTTATTTTAACGCACTATGAGTATATTTTTTAATTCTCCTTCTACCATTTTATCAAATACTAAAATAATAGTAATATTACTAATACATTCTATTTCGATTATGAAACTACACTGATTTCTATTTTTGAATTTTCATTTTTATCAAAACCAAACTCATATAATATATTTTCACATCAAAATACGTAGTTATGCTTACCTACTAGTTGACTAGTCAAATAACGTTAACATTAATATATCGTCTAATTCTTTGTTTTGAATTTTGGCAAATATAGTATTAGTAGATAGCTTTTAAAAATGATAATTTATATAATGTAGAATACTAGATCTATTTTATATCAATTTCAAATTGAGATATACTACGAACTTGACACTCTCATTTGCATTCACATTTAGAGTAGTACTACTATCAAACGCCTGAGATGTACTATATGTGATATATAAATATCATTGAGGTTATGGAAAACAAAGTATAATTTACAGTTTAATGTACTATAAAAGTTCTAAGTAAAGGACTTAAATAGATAATATTGAATGTGCTCATTGATATATTCTTAAAAGGTAAATTTTGCTTTATAAGGAATACTACTAACCTTTACAAAACTACATGTATTATATAGAAAGTAAGGTTATATCAGTTACTTAGCATTACGTGTAATTCATTTAAATGATTAATTCTTTTTGAAAACAAATATCTATCGCAAAAATCCAACTACAATTATTTTTATAACTTTGAACGATATATGTTCAATGCAAAAATCTAATATTACAAATGCTTTAAGAGAAGGAGAAATATAATTATAGTATTAATTAAATCAATTATTCGCTAGCATGTCGTGGTTTGCGAATACAATACGTACAACTATCAACATTTGGGTACCACAAGTAATGCCTGTTAGATTTCGCTATCATGCAGACAAGGTAGCTAGAGGTCCACTTGTGAGGCGTTACGGCTACGAAGATCCTATAGATATGAGAGGACTACTACCTCGCAATAGTGATAAGAGATTACCCATGCCAATATATAGGCCAAAGGATGCTTGGACTGAAAGAAGAGCATTGTTTGGACAAAATGATTATATAGATATTTTGGGTTCAGACAAAATTCATCCTACTAGAATCTTATATAATGTACCATCTTGGCTAAGAGGCGTAAGTGGAAACGAATATCAGGTACTACTGAGAAAACAGAAAATGTTGAGGCGTGGTGTATTTCCAATAGCAAGACCAACTAAATGGAAAGAATTAAAAAAAAGACTAAAATATTTATTCAATTATTTAAACAGAAAGACTAAAACTTACAGCTCACCACAGTAATGTATATCAAAGTCAGAAAATATAATTATATACTGCAGCAAGACTAATACATCCTATTTTTATTTTCATAACATTAAAATCCTCGGATATAATAATGGTACACGTCGTAACAAAATATAAAACAACGTATTTATTTATTGACAAACAATTGTTATTCAGATATATGATTTATTTTTAATTACGGAATAATGTAAATACTCTTCCACTTAAATTCTTTGCTATCATATACATCTAAGGTATTTTAGAAATGTGGATGAAAGAGGGGGAGATTACTCGTTTATATATACAAAATTAAGCATAAAATAGTGACAGCCACGAAACAGACATATTTCTGACGATAACTATCAACACTTGTAAGTACAGTTAGAAGAAAATTCTAAAAAAAATTAATACAGATCTCATAACCCTTATTTATATATGTACAGAGAAACTGCGAGTATTGTCCATTTTCTTAAAAAAGTAACAATAAGTCTTACAATTCCAAAAATCTATGATCATTCATTAAAAAGGTTGCAAATTGCATTTAATATAAGTTTCGCGATGGCTGTATGCCCGAATGTGTTATCGATATCAATATTTATATACGTTCTTTTTTTGTTTTTATGAACGGAAAAAGAAACATTATTCTTCATATATGCATAAAACTTTTAATTGTTTTTTATTATAACCTTTTTATATTAAAATTATAATACTGTTTAAGTAGTGATTTCGGAGACTTCATACAGAACGTAAGATTTGCATTAGGCAAAACCATCGCGAACACAATGATGCGAAAAGTAATTTTTAATTTGTCTGATCTATGTACATAAACGTAATGGCAGTTACTTAAATTGTTGAAATATTTTAACCAGCATTTGTCGCTGTAGCTATATACTTGAATAAGAGTAATAAATTTATAAATGATTCTGTAAGAATGATAGCAATGTAGTTTCATAATGTTTACTAGCATCCAAACTTCTGAGGCTATGTCTTTCATTGGGGTAAACTTGCAATTGATATGGTTTTCCAGATTTTATAAGAGCATTAATCAATTGACTTGTGTGGAAAAAGTGTACATTTTCGTCTATAAGCCCATGAATGATCAATAATCTATTTTCTTCATCAGGGAATTTATCCACATACGTCAAAACAGAACCAGACGTGTATCCATGAGGATTATCTTGTGGTAAATCCATGTAACGTTCGGTGTATCCAGTATCATAAAAATTCCAAGAAGTAACTGGTGCACCGGCGATAGCTAACTGAAAATTGTACGTTTCGATTGTCGAATTTGCTTCTCTAAATATATATGTATGTACAACTATGTGTATATGTATGCGTATGTGTATGTGTATATTCAAAATTTTCGAATCAAAGAAGATACCTTAAATATTTCTGGATATTGTATTAGGCCCATAAGACTTAAATATCCTCCATAAGACCAACCATGAATTGCTACGCGATTTAAATCAATGTAACCAGTAGTTTCCGCTAACCATTTTAGTACCTCGACTTGATCGTTTAATTCAACGGATCCCATTCTGTGCTGCAAATGACTTTCAAATACTAAACCTCTGTGATGCGAACCACGTGAGTCGATTAACACTACACAATAGCCTTGAGCAGCCAACATATGCATTCTTAAGTGCCTCATTCCCTGAAATGTGTGAAATTATTAAACGAATAAAATTTAATTTATCGCTTTATACTTATATCTTTAAAATGCTTACTTTGAACGTATTCGATACCAGTTGTACTTCAGGACCACCATACACGTTCAATATCGTGGGATATTTTACACCAATTTGAAAATTGTGTGGTTTAAAGATCATTGAATAAATAGTGTCGTTAGATGATATTTTATACGTATAAATTTCCGGAGAAAATAATTCGGATTCCAAGGCGGATGGTTCTAATAAATAACCCACAGGTGTTAGAGAAATACTTTCTACTGTCCAATCTGATTGTGATATTTTAAATACCTAAAAAACATTGATTGTCACAAAGATTCACTTAATGTCTACTCTCACAAAAGAATCGTACTTGACAAGTTGGTAATGTCTTGATGGAACTGTAAACAGTCACTAGCATTGTGCACTCCTTATTAAAATATATACTATTATGACTATAGCCCGGCCTGGTAAGCAGTCTCACTTCCAACGGACGACGGAGAGATACAGCATAAACATGCTGTTCTAGTGGACCCTCGCGTAAACCGCAAAAGTAAACGATTGAATTAATTTCGTCTACCCACAATTTTTTACCCAGAACTTCCCAATCTCCTTGGGTCAAAGCGACTTTGGAAGTAACTCGAGGTTGCAGAAAAATACTATCCATCTTATCCAATGGTTCTTCCACTTCGTTATTTAAACCTATAGGAAGAGAAATGTAGAGAAAAATGTATTATTTCAATCTTAGTAGGTAATTAACCGTCACTAAGACCATTTGCTACTTTACCTGCTATGCTAGATGTAATGAGGTATAGGTGTCTAAAGTCAGATTCTTCGCTGCCCCAAATAAGTTTTACTTCCGTTGGGTCGTCGGATGGTAGAAAATAAAGGAGATCATTAACATTAATCCAAATTGAACTTTGCTCAGAATATATTACTTGAACACTCGCCGATGATGGTGTAAAGTGATTTTCTGAATTGTACACATTAGGTGGTGGTTCGCAAAAATTATCTATCGATAACAGAACTAATTCCAGCCTTTGCTGCTTTCTGTCCAACAACTGCACCCAAACACTATATTCGTACAATATTTAAGAAGTTATATTCATAGAAGCGAACGATGAAATACAAATTCAGAAAGTTTCCAACTTACTATTGTGCATCAGGAGTCCATCCTACTCTTACCATGTATTCCATCCATGGAAACATAATATGCAATGGATACTGGAGTTCTAATATTTCAATATCAACAATTTGTAATGTTTCTGTTAATCGAAATTGCACCATCTTAAGATTACTCCTGGCATTAGGTGTACCAGCCCTGGGAAACCTGAATTCATCTATATCTTCGGAATTTGATGTTGACGGAAAACAAAATATTTTTACATCGCTTTCATCGATTTCTTCATATACTATTCTATAGGTACCATCGTTGGATTTCGGCTGCCACCAATAGCCGATATATCTAAATAAAAATATCATATTATAAAAAATATCTGCATAAAGCAAACATTATACCACAACCTGTATTATGCCACCAACCTAGTAAATTCCTCTTGCATTACGTAAGAAGGAGTTCCTGCAGTGAGAGGATCATTTGCTAAACTTCTGCTACCTTTTCTTGCATGAGTTAATCTTACAGAAGAACCTGTGATACTATGGGACAGGTACAGGTCGCCTGAGCACGTATGAGCAATTAATGCATTATTCCACGGACAGATTTGTGGACATAATTTTGCACCTGATGTTGACATACGAATTTCAGATGGAAAAAGAGGTCCGGCCTAATGTATAAATACGTTTACTGTCTTATTATCCTAATTATACATAAAAATGGAAAGCTCTAGAGAAAAATACCATGAATCCTGTGTCTATACATTGATAAAGGCTGCTTGCAGCTGGAAAAACTAATTTTCCACTGTCTAGATGAATCTCATAACTAGTAATACCCCATGTAGCTAATCTTTTCCTTTCCCATAGTAACTGTTCTTCTCTCGATAGCCTTTTGGTACTTGAAACACTGCAAATAAATTTTCATATAATCATATAATTAGATTTAGAAAAGTAGTACCTTGTTTTGTTTTAGTAAAAGAGATTGCATTACGTTTGAAAATTTGCTTCTATAATGGGTTGCCAATGAAGCCGATAACCATTTGCATGATCTGAATGTGCAATGTCCACAAATAATAACGTTGTTTCCCATCCATTGCTTGGACTACTAAGAAAATATATCCTTGTTCTAAAAAGAAGATACACACAATTTAGAAAACATACACTACAAAAATGGATAACTTTAATAATGTAAGGGTTATGTTACTATTTTAGAAGCATTTCTTACCGCCCATCTGGTAAAGATCGAAACGTTATAGATCCAGGCACAGAGCCTACCGATACACCGGACAATTTCCTACGTAAATCACTGACGACACTTCTCAATTCCGACCAACTTCTTTGCGTTACAGCGATGTCAGTTAAAATCCGGTCGCCCCCTTCGTTGCAAGTCTCCATATTTTCTCCGTTCTTACCTCCGTTTCTGATGTCATTCATCAAGAAGACAGTACTTTGAAAAGATCATATCAAAGAATTTTTCAAAAACGGTACCGCATCGTCGTAAATACCAGAAAATCTGCGACAACCGCGGATGCAGCTTATTCTTAGGTTATGTCCGTGGATGGTTCTCACTTTCACCTACTCCCCAAACACGGCCTCTCCCTCCCCCTTCTCTCGACAAGCCCCACGACATTAATTTTGCGAAATCGTCAGCACAAGTTTCGATCTGTTTTTAGTAAATACGGATGCCAAAAATTCTCAATCACCTATAACTAGTTCTCAACTAGCGTGACAATCCTATCTATTGGCAGTCGTCAGAAGTAGACACCCACTGACACGGAAAAACGACACGTGAAGTCATACATACTGTATCATAAACACGGGGAAGGTAATGGATATTCTCTCTTTGTTGTCTTTTTTTCAACAAGACAGTGCTCGTTTTACCTTAACAGAAAGTAATGGTAAAAATAATTAAACAAACATAGTTTGCCTTGATCTTTTCGTTAATTTTTCTTTCCTCATTAATTTGCTTCGCCTTCAGGTAACGTTCTCCTTTCTTCACTCTTAACCGCAACTGACATGCAATGCACAACTCGCGGATTCCTCAACGTCAGTGATTCTCAATGATAACTTTCAAAAACAGTTATTTACTTGTTGAAATTTAAATATCACTTCATTTATTTGTATTATTATATAAGAATATCGAACTTCATTGTACACTTCCTGCCACTGTTTCTCACATAAGTGCTATTATTAAAAACATAGAACAATTTCAATGAAATAACATCGTTAAGAACACTACTATGAATATTACTTCGTATAAAACGTTAAGCAGGATTAAGAGAAGAAAACATTTAACGCTATATTATTTTTCCAGTTTGCTTCTGACTCCCTTCATTTCTCGAGGCTTGAATTACGATTCTAAAGACCACGTACGTTCTGATATTAAATATTCAATGTTCACCTTCTCCGATCCTCCCGTTCTTTTTTTTTTCTTTAGTTTTTATACTTACTGGAATAGCTTTTCTTTTTATTATTATTATGTTTTCTCATCGAAAGGTCGAACCTTCGCAAATGTTTAATCATGCTTTTCAAAATGCTTGCTTAACAAACATATTGATTGATTTGTCCTATACAGCAATAACTCATGTTCCAAACACGATTACAACAGAAAATCGTTCAAAAGGTACGATAACAAATGAAAAACAAACAATCCTTAACGACACACATTCGCATAACGTCAAAACTGTCATGATCTCCTCTTTTATTGAAACTTTCAAAGTAGGTTATTAACGATAATTAAAACAATCTATTACCAGTTTTTTATCGTATTTATTAGACGTAATGTCATTTAGTTTTGGTTAATTGCAGAAATGAAAGGATGATAGGTCGCTTGAGAGTTCCGCTGTGTTTCCTAATGCGCCGCCCATATAGCGAGCCTGTAGTAAAGTTTGATTTATTCACTTCCGAAAAAATCAAGAAGAATTGGTCGGTAAGACTATTAATTGCCTTCACATAATCATTACGAATGCGATTATAATATTATACTTAAAGAAGTTATACGATAAATGAATTAACGGCAGATATATTTAAGCTACTTGATTGTAATAAACGTTGGATTGGAACTGAATGGTTTCACCTAACACGTACGGGAATTCATGGTACGAATAATGAAATGTGAAGATGAACGTTAATGTCTCTTAATTTATATTCTTTTTAAGTTTCCTTATTTGCAATTAAAAGTTCGACTCTTTCAAGCTTGTAAATTATTATACTGGGTAATATGTACAGAGTGTTTATCGATCACTTATTTGAAAAACAAGGATTCTTTACGAAATCGTATACGTAATAATTATAATTATTTTTTGATAATGAGCAACGGTGAGAGATTTTCATAACAATTTGTTGCTATATACGAATATTTAATCGTACAAAAAGAAAATATGAAATCGAGGCCTTATTGCGCATATTGCGTTTATTTTATTAGACTATATATGTATATCCTTGTTGTCACTATTTCCAGAAATACTTTTGCACGTTCGTATCGTATTGCAAACTGATAAATAGAGGGTCGCTTGTTTCTTTTTATTTGCTTCAATTTCGAGAAAGCCGAGCGGATGCGGTATACTTCGATCGAGTTCCTCTTCGGTTTCCCCACATACATATACATGTATATGTATACAAATATACATCCTTAACGTCCATTTCGTGCGTCGATACAACATTTCTTTCATTTTGCACGCTCACACGAAATACATACTTGGCTTACGAGCGAACCCCTAAAAGCTCGCGTAAATATCGAATGCATCGATTCGGTATTAAACAACAGGTCGTTGAGTAATAATCTAAAATTTTCATAGATGGTCGACGTTTATGTGTTTAGCTTCCACAACTGGTTATTTTCGTAATATAATCGCTGTGTCAGTTTAATTCGGTCTTTCTCCTATGTGGAAATATACTGAACTGTATCGAGACAACATTGAGCGTGTATTTATAAATTTTATAATGTTGACATTACTAAAGAAATTCAACAGAATTTAAGCATAACAAAATGGATTATTAATACCGAAAAGCACGTGGAAATAACTAGAACTCGTGCAGAATATAGACGACGAAAGGCAACAGACAAACAGAAGATTCACAGGACGAAGGAATTGAAGCAACGTACAAAATTAACAAAATTAGCCGAAACATAATCGATACCGTTAACACAAAATCATTGCTTGAAAGACGAGAGTACACTTAGACTCTTGGTATATTTTCTACAGTTAATTTGTATACCTATATCGACGCCCACGATCAGAATTTTTTCTCCATCGTGATCTTGCATCAGAAGACGAGATTTGCGGTTTCTCCTATTCATTTGTGACAGCTTATCGTTAGACATACACTTGTGACGAAGCACGATTTATAAAAATCTTTATCAATGACCCGATCGAGCTATTTACTAAAAGAAAATTTAATCCGACGACGGCCTAAACCTAACGACCTTCGATTTTTAATTAAGCGAACGCAAGTGTTAATCGAGGTAAAAGCGCAATTCGGACCACGAGATACGAGGCGACGTGTATCAGCCTGTTTATTTTTAAAAGATCGGTAGCGATGGCGGCACTAAACCGAAGATACGAGGTTGGTTCCTTTTTGCCCTTTTTCTTGCCAGCTATAAAAATTTCTGCAGGGTCAGATGTCGCCTATATCTCAGAGATGGTCGACGCATAGAGGTAATTCCGCGCACTTCTTTTCCCCCCCTTTTTTCCATTCGTGGCCATCCTATCAACTCTTCTCGTACATTCATCGTCGTTCTCTCTCTAAATTATCGGCTGGAGACTCGGAAAAAGTTTGGTTGCTCGCAACGTTTCTTAGCACGAGGTTCCACGTAGCGCTAGAACAGAGGAAAAGTAACGAAGAGAGAGAACAGAGCAGCCGACCAAGCAACCTAAGGGCATCAAAGATTTAAGCTCCACATCTCTTTACCCCGTCACTCGTCTTTTGCGCTCGTACTCGTGTGGAGTGTCTCTTGCCTATCCTCCTCTTCACCCGCTCCCTGTCTCGACTCTACCGAACGAGTGAACTATTTATCAGCAGTCTGAAACAAGTTACTGCGAATGTATATTTCGGTGGAGTAGCAGGGACACGTCTAGGTCTCACGTCCCTCTGTAAATGTTTGAAGAATTCCGAACAACCTAGCCAAGTTAGGAAGAAACAATTTCGTAATCGTAGAATGTCAAAAAAATAATATTAACGCGGATATCATTCGAGTTATATTTAGCGGAACATCGTCGATAGCAGAAATATCGCATCACGCGATCTTTTTGTATATCTTTTTGTGTCCAAGGTTGAATAACGATTCGAATTAAGCTACGTTTTCTTACAAACTTCAAAGTTTGTCCAACTCGTTTCTCGTTACGAAATTACTTGTTAAGCTAAGTATGTGAATACAATATTTCCTAGTCTGAAAGTGACAAAGAAGATAAACGTTCACGTGGAACGTGGTTCGATCGTTCAGGAATCACGATAAAATGGAATCTGCGACCGATGGTTTAGATCCGGCAACAAACGAACAATAAATCGCGAAGAGTGACTGTGCAAGGAAAGAGGTAGGAGGCTGGCTAACCACCCTTATGAATTGCTCCACTTCCCTCTTAAGCTAATATCGTTCCGCAAACGGAGACTACTTACGGCCACTGATCCGTTTAAGTAATGCAATTTTATGCCTAGCTAAAGTACCGATAAACCGGGACAAAAATAGCGACATCGATCGATCGATCGGTGATATCATCGTTACTATTATCTCGACGCGGATGAATCGTTTGCCAACGCAGTTTTCATTGCAAATATTCGTTTCCTTTTCAAAGTGTACGATGTCGAGAGGCAAGTTTCGTTATGAGAAGCGCGTTACCGTAATAAAAATTTCACTTACCTTTATCGCTATAATTCAGTCAGTTACGACACCAAAACACAGTTTCCTCGGTAGTCGTGGTGGTAGCGATAGTTGCCCATATTTTCGGACGGAAGATAAATAAATAAAAAATCATTACCCACGCGATCGTAGGGGTCGCGTGACCGGGTTTCGTGACGTAGGTACTCCTCCCCTAACTGACGAACGAGAACAAAGAACAAAAGGAAAGACTACCAACTAAGAGCTACTCCGTCTTTCTTTTCTCTTTTTCTTCTTTTTTCTTTCTTTCCAAAGAGATGGCTCTTTTACACGTTTTTCCGTTTGTTCGCTAATCTAGCTATGCCTTTATTCGTACTTTCTATTGCACCGTACGCGAGATATCGATTATGGTACGTGTCAATTACGCGAAATAAGACGCGAGACGACATGTTTCGTCCGTATAATAGATCCATTTTTTACTCGGCTGCAGAGTTAAAGGAGAGAAGAAAAGGAATGGGAATGGGAAAAGACACGATACATCGATGATAGGCTAGGAAGGACGGTACATCGCAAGCGTGGCACGAGGGATGCGTATAAATGTCCTTTGCTCCCTCGACTCGCATCCGTGGGGTGAAAATATGCCCGGTTGTCTCCTCATATCGCTCCGTTCCGTGTTGTTGCGATATCAATCGATGGAATAGGATATAAAAAGGGAAGATATAAAACGCGCGAGACGAACTTATGTTATCGAATAACGATGGGCATCGTTTTCCCGCTGGGTACGCCTCGGGACTACTGATTCCGTGTGCAGCTGCTGTCGATTACTAGCTTTCTTTAAACCATTCCAAAAAATAGAATTTCTAGAAGAACCTGTAAGAGCTAAAAGCTTTTCTACGTTGTGTTTAAATATGGATAGGAAATATTATTTAATCGTTGCGCTCCAAGTTATTTCCAGAAATGATTTTAACGTTAACAGATGAAAAAGAGAGTTCGATAGAATTTATTCGACGAATTTATTCGATGCAAAGCGAAACAAGATTTTACTCGTAACTTTTTAAATAACGAGATACTGATATTATTCTCGAAATGTCTCACGGAAAGTCGTAATAAAGAGATAAAAGTCAGTCTGAAATGTAAATTACTTAAAGCAGGAAAGTTGAGCTAATTTTGGTAAAAAAAAAAAAAAAATGATCAAAGTGGCGAAAATGGGAGGTACTTCAATTGGACAAATGAATTTCCCGCGGAAAGTGCATCGATCAAGCACCGCTGGATATTTCCTAATATCTCTGGAGGTAGGATCAACGACAAGGGCACGGAGAAATTTCCGGGCAGGCTTTTTCCCAGAGCGGTCGCAATTTAGTCGACAGGGGCGTACATAACGCGTACTCTTGGGGGTCCAAATATCGATTTCCTTTCTTCCCGGTTTCCTCTGCTTCCTTTGGACCTTCGATAAACCAACGACGTGCTCGGAAATCTCTTGTAGTGTCATTTGTTATTTCTACTTTTTTTTCTTTTTTCTCTTAAAAAGTATCGTCAAATAATTTTACTTATTAATATATACTTAATCGATGGAAATGTAGTATTTAAACAAATAGATATACATTGGTTGAATTCTATTGTATATACAATTAGAGTGATAATGGCGATAATCATGGCAATAATAATAATAATAATGACGATGATACTATAATGTAGCAATATATGTAATAACAATGGTAGTGGCGGAAATAAATATAATAAATATACAAATAAGTTCTACGCTTCAGAAATGAATAGTTGATAACGTTTTATTTCACTCTGTTGCTCGTTTCCAATTGTGTGTTCCTTCCATGGGAAATGGACAGGTCTTCCGCGTACTCCGATCTGTTCTTCCGCTTTCCTGTTTCATCTTCTCCGTTCTTTTCGTCCTCCTCTTCTTCTAAAAAAGGCGTGCTGTCCTACGGAAGTCGGCCAATCCCCCTCTTTAATTTTTAACTCTCAAAATCCTACACTAGTCGCGATTTATCACGAACTTCTGTAGATTCCAATGTGACTAGAAACGACTAGATTCGAAAATCTGTTGGTTCGAACGACCCAACGATATCGACGAGAACGCGTCTCGTTATTCGTTGTTCTTACGTAAATTAGACAAATGTATAAATAATCATAAAGCATCATCCTTCGTGTAAAGTTCGCACAAAGTTTTTACGTACCGCGTTTTCCTTTAGCATTCTTTTTCATTAGCAATCTGCTTCCATAGATAGCATTCTTTTTACATATGCATATATATATATACTGTATTATTATATATATACATCATATATATTATCATATATATATATATATTATATATATATATCATATATATATATTATCATATATATATGATAATATATATGATAATACAGTGACGGTATGTACAGATTTTGTACTCGTTTGATATACAAAAGCGCTTATATCTCTAGAGTTTCTACAGTGGTGCCTCTGTCGAACAGAACGATTTTGGATAACGATACAAACGGTCGCGAGTTGTACACATCGCTCGATACAATCTTCAATCATCGATGATTCTTTCACGCTTATTCCGCATCGATTCCTTTACACTGTATTTCTTAACATAGCTTGAGGTAATTCGATGACTCGCTAATGCTACAGCATCGTAACAAAATAAGTCTTGCGACGTTTGGTCGAGAAAAGTGGATCGCAAGGTTCTCGTATGAAAAAAAGACCGCCGCATCGTTCTTTCGATCGAATATATTCGTAGGATAGTATCTCTTTCCCTGAATCTTCCGTTTTCGTGGCACGAAAAGCCAATTTAGATAGAGGCCCTTTATTTTCCCTGTGTATCCTCGCGCATCGCTTTCGCCTTCCGTTTCTCTTCGCCTGCAAAATGTCGATTTTGGTTCGTTGCTAGGAGAATTGCGAGCCGGCAGCCCGATAACGTATTATAATTACAAAATTCATCAAAGCAGTTTCGTTATCACATATAAATATATGAACGAGTATCGTTTTGGAATGTCTGGTTTTTTCGGGACGAGAGCGTTGCGTATTAATTCGTCGTATTCCTAAATTGACTCGTCGAACGGTTATCGATAGAAAATTTTGTTCAACAGCCTCGTACGCGAATTAACGCGTGCACTCGCTCTCGCCCCGGAATCGTTGTAAACTCTCGTAAATGTAATATCAAAGCGATGGATACTCGCATGGAATAAATTTCACTCTTTCGCACAATTATTCGCTTTCTTTCTTTTTCCTCCAATTATAGTTCGAAATGGTTCGCTCCTCGTCAACTTTGTACCATCGGCGGAACAAAATCTTTTTTACTAATCGAATTAGGCCAGCCCTCGTTCGAATTAACCCGCGTCGTTGCTGAACTTTGGGCTACCGAGGGAAATTGAGCGCATCATCGAGTTCGATCTCGCTCGTCGAAGCAGCGAGCAAGCATTCGATCTTTCTTCACGGGTAAGATTCAAGGTATACGCGTTTTTCTGGTCGCGAAAAATCCACAAGGAAGATCCACTCAGCTTCCATTAGCATATCGCATGCTAACTCGTGTTTTCGTTGGTGAACGCCACGCGATACGCTCGTTCTTGGAAATTCGTTGCAGGAACGGGATCGAACGCCTTTGCGGCGTTTCTCTCTCTTTCTCTTTTTTTTCTTTATTCCTACGGGTTTACCATTGTCCAGATTTTCGACGAAAATACCTAGTTTCTCTACCTAGATTCTAAACATTATCCATTACGTCAGCTGCAACTATGTCTAAAAGTGTATAAATTGTTTCAAGTATTAAAGGGTGCTACTTTTCTACGATGCTGCAAGAAAATTGATCGTTCAAGGGTTTATCGTGGAAATTAAAACGAGTACGTTTCTCATCTTTCGTATGTTCATGGAGCGATTTTCGTGGTTACAGATAGATTATTATTACGAAATATCATTTTTCTTAGGCACGTTCAAGAAGGAAAGGAACTTTGAATTTTCATTTGGATTTCGACGATGGCTCCATGCACACGCGTGCTGTCTCTCAAGATCTTTTCTAAACCGGGCCAATATACAGATAAGAAAAAAGTTCTTCTAATCGATAACAAAGAATCGAACGCGTCGAGTTTTATTCGATCAGCGACGTGCACCTATCCGGTTACGATGAAACATTTACGGGACATTGGGTCGATTTTATTTAATTAATGATGAGTATGCTATGTAATTGGTAAACGGGGTCTCCCCGTCCGTTCGTTCGATGATCGAATAAAATGGACGATTACTCTAAGTTGAGTGTTTGCTTTTTTACAATAAAAAGTCTCACTACTCTTGCACCAATCATCAAACAAGCCACGTAAAAAAGCCTCTTCCTGTCGTTGGTCCGAGTAAAACCTAGTTTCCTCTATAATTGAACAAAGTAACAAACTACTCGTTTATATTTAAGAAACGTCGACACAGAAACAAGGAGGGTAAGACAAATATTTGTAGAACCACATCATCCTACGCTTTCATTCAAACAATAATGATTGTTAAGGTTATATCACACACTCGTCGATATAGACTATACTTAGCCTTTCCAGTTGAGTCGAAATGATATTTTGCTACACAGAGACATTTTTGAATTCGGCACGTCCGGCGAATAAACGTTTTTCTTCTCTCGCTAATTCTATTTTACACAAAATGATACCGGGGGATAAAATTCACTGCCATTAAAATCCATGTAAAAATAATCCCCCTTTATTGTCACTCACCTTCAGTTGCTTAAAATTCCCACGTTGCTCGAATCGGAAACAACCGTCCCAGAGTATTATCCGTTCTTTCACTAGATACTGTTTCATTACCAGCGGTCATTATATCTATTTATTTGATTATACTACTGTTTACCCCTATACGAATCGAAAGTCAATTTACACGCAGTTCTCATGCTCTGTTTAATTACGGTTTAGGTTGCGATCGTATCGTTCGGAAGAACTTCGACCAAGGAACGGGAAGAAACCATAATTCCTACGAATGTGCGCTACTGGCCGTTCGCTCGTTTGCCACGTTAAAAATTAAGGAAATTCAACAAGTGGAAATATTCTTTTCTTTGTTCTTTTTTCTTCTTTTCTTTCGAAACGGTAAAAAAAAAGACTCGAAAAAGACAGGGTATGCGTTGGATTTCAGGAACAATAACGTATGAAAATACGGCCAGCGGCGCAAATAAGGGGCCAATTAACTACTACAAAGAGATACTAATATTTATAGTACGTGTATATATATATAATATGTACACACGCGGGCGCGTGATGCATCGAGATACCAATAACCGCGTAATAATGGAGACGCTTCATTTACGCTACCATATAATAGCATATTTATGTATTATGAATGAAGTACGATTTGACAGAGTAGAGGAACGTGAAATACGACGGATACCGATCGATCGAGTTCCTACGCAAGCTTTTCGTGTTATCTTGTTTGACCGTTATATGAACTTACCGCGGACTTAAAGGAGTCTGAAAATTACGAAAATTGGAAATAAGCAGCGTCAGCCAAGTATAATAACGTACACGTACTAAAGAAACAAAGGATTCAAAAACGTTCGAACTACACTTCGATTCGATGTGGTTCCAAGAAAGTTCGTCGCGCAATGATTGGTATTGCTGCGTGCAAATTTCTGATCAGTTGGAAATTGAAAGTTTCGTCTCGTCATTACCAAAGGAATCGATATTATCGCGTTGACTCGCCATCCCATCGATTGAAAACGACTCGATTAATTAAACTTTGACCGATAATCTGTGCGCCAAGGGTCTGATCTCACTTTAGTCGATCGAATATTTCGGAGAGTCGATGGAAAGGGGTAAAATATCATTAAGCGGTATTAGCATGGAATAAGAGTGTTTTTAATGTTTTCAACAACAACAGGTACAGTAACCAGTTTACCTGCAGTAAATACGTTGATAATTATTCCTTCGATATCCCTTTCTCATTCACGTTCTTCTTTCGCTCGATCATCTTTCTCTCCCTCGCATTCGATAAACATACGCGAATACGCGCGCACACGCACACACACGCACAGAGTTTTTCCGCTACTTCGCCGTTGCTATGTCTCGCGTTCGACTACTACTTAATTAAACCTCACTTATTATGTCTTTTTGTTGCTTACCCATTTAAGTCGAGTAAGTAAATTACGCGAGTTGACTACACATTGTGTTTTACTATTCGGCTGTCTAGCTAGCTGACACTATACTAATTGCGTTGTGGAGTTGGGTTGATCTACTGGCTACGATTTCATGATCTTTCCAATAAACGCGCTATTCATCCTATGGTACGCGATCGTTTCTACAGTGAGAGATCTATCGCGTGTTCTATACGATCCTGGCGGTTTCTCTGTAAAAATCATACACGGTTGTCGCATCGAGAGTCGCGTAAGGATAAGCGAGCAAGCGCCCTAATGACGAACGAAACAGCTTGGGAAGCTAACGAATACGGAAGTCGTTATTGGAAAGTCAGTAAGATCGTTGCCCGCGGGAATGCTGCTTACGAGGTGAATGCTGCTTACGCTGTGTCGAAGCTTCGTCCTCGGAACACGGAAAGTACAGAAGAAACATCAATTCCAATTGTATACGATAGCAATCTTTGCTGTGAACAGTAAATTACGTAACTCTCGAGTCAATTGAAAGGAATAGAAGCGTTGGGTGCGCAACTTACGCGACCAAATAACACTAATGTGATGTCAATGAAAATAAGAATGCTAATAGCGACGATTATAAACTAATGGCACGTTCGACGAAAGAATATATTCGATGCTACTTGATGCATGGCGATGACGATAACGATGATAATGATGATGATCAGATGATGATGATGATGATGATGGTGGTGAAGACGACGACGACGTGTGATGGTGATGATGGTGGTAATACTTGTGTATGACTAACCATAATATCGATATTAAAATCATCTGTACCTGTCACGCGAGATATGTCGCTACACGCGTGGCTAGATGCTAAATGGGAGGAAAAAGTCCCGTGTTCGGGGAGCCTCGTCGGCCGGGATAAACGTTCTGGAAGAACGTCTCTTTTCACTTGGTTGTAGATTTCGATCGACAAGGGCTCGCTTAAACGGGACTCCATCTTTCCCGGTCTGTCGTAACTAGTCGACCCGGTTTAACGTTTATCCCGGTTTGTACTTTTTCAACACCCTCGAGACTGCAAAGTGTCCTCGTCCCATAATTGTCACGTATCGTTGAACGAACGAACGCTCGAGCGACCGCTCGAATCGGCGAGATCGAGGTCCTTACGTCGTTCTTTTCGCTATGTTTTTTAACTCTATTTTCGTCTTTGAGTCTCGGTTCGCATATACCGTTTGCTACCTCAGGTCGTCGATTCGAGTGGGACGTGCTCTCCGACTTTTCGTCGTTTTTACAATACACAGGTTAACTCGACGGGTCAGAGCGTCTCGTGAAAACGATTCGTATGAAATGTACTCGCAAAACGTACAGAAAGCTTGATCGTACGGGCTGAAATGCGATCGCGTAAATTCAAGCCGGTTGCATATTGAAAGCTCATCTCTGAGTCTTTTAGCTGATTTCAGCTTATCTCTGTCGATGTATGCGTTGTTGAGGGAACAAGAAAATTGAAACAATCTGTGTGCCGCGGTGAACGAAGGGGAGTACGAGAATCTGATAAATACGCGTATCGAACGATCGGGAGCTCGATCGAACTAACTGGCATTTCCTTTTCCTCGACGCTTTTCCCCCGTTCCTTCTCTCTCTCTCTCTCTTTACCAACAGTCGGGATATATTTCGATCAGGTTGAATAAAAAAATATGGGGTATCGTATTCGACTTATCAATACCGAGCGTTAATAAAGTACAGGTGGCAAAACTTTAGGTAACAACAGCACTAGCCGAGGGAAACGAACGAACCTTGAATCGAATGACACACGCGATAATCATCAAGGCCCGTCCGTTTTCTTCTCCAGTCGAAACCTAAACTCTCTTCCTAAAAACTTTCTATCGATATCGTTTGTCAAAAATCTGTACCTAAGTACAAAACGTAACACCGATCGCGACCGCCATGGGATCGACGATCGTTCCTCGGATTCTAAGAATCTCGTCCTTTTAAAATCGTCACGCAAAAATTGAGCTTGCGTATCGGCTGAACAAGAAAAACACGATCCCATTGGCGGGCCCCGTGATAGAAGAATAATCTGTGCGACGATCGCGTTAACATGGAAGAGTAGGAAAGATGGAAAAGGAGACGTTATGTGTTTAGAAACGGTGTCGCGATACGACGCAGCGGAAGATAGAAGTGAGGTAGATGCCTGAAAAGTTTGTATTAAAATTTCCGTGGGATTGAACGTTGAACGTTTCCCACGTCACAAATTATACTTCTTTGGCGATCGATGATCGATCGACCACTTTGACGACCGAATCAGGATTAATTATTTACAGACACAGGCCGTAGTCGGTCAATCTGGAGAGTAAACGTAATGTAGGTGGAAAACTCGGGGGAAGTAAGGGAAATTAGCACTGAAGTTCGTATCCACCGGATTCTCGATAATCGCTCGGTACGATTTCTATCGAATGACGAGAAAATTTTGTTACTAAACGACGTTGCGACGATCGATAGTTCGTTGTCCCTCGATATCGATTGGAGGATCTCCTCGTGTCGAGAGTTATGTCGGGAGTCGGCTCAATCGCCGATTTTTTTTTTTGTTTTTTTCTTGGTTACCTATACACATCCGTTAACATATACGCATATTTTTACATACATATATATAGATAGAATTTATTTGTTTGTTAATTTATTCGTGTATGCATATGTGTATGTATGAATGTATGTATAATATATGTATGTATATTTATATGTATATATGTACTGGAAGAACAAGACGCCGAACAAATTCGTCGGCCTGAAAGAAGCGCTGCGTAAAACGCGTGGGTCCCATTTTGAAAGAGTGCTTTGAAAAACGGAAAAAAGGCCAGCCACGATGCACGACCTCGTGTTTTTCCTTTCTTTTGTTCACGAATTTTTTGCATTTTTTCACCGGTTAGATTGGCTGGACTTCCTTCATTTCGAGCGTCCCTTTTTAACACGCGGCAAGCTCTCCAAACGCGATACATTACAATGAGAATTTTGACGAAAGAAAAGTGTATTCATGAGTCTCGATTGCCGTTAAACACGATGGAAAGCTTGACCGTCAAAGCCGACATTTGAGTGCACCACACCGTCATAAAAGCGATTCGTCTCAACTTTGATCTTCGGATAATTTCTTTCTCACTCGCTCGCTCTCTTTCTTTCCTATCATACATTCTCTCTCGCTTTCCGATCGATGGAAACAACGATGATAGCAGCGATGGTTTTTTTGGTAGTGGATGGTAATGGTGGCAGTAGTGGTGAATCATTTTAGCGAGATCAACGATTGCAAAGTTACGTATACTTGTTCCTCTGTTTCTTTGCTTTCTCGGGTCACGCATGTGACTTTGGGTAAGGCCTCGCGCTTTGCCTCGATCCGGCACGACTGTCTCGTATCACCAAGTATTTCACTACCGAACTCTCGGAGACGTTCAATTGACTGACGTGTTTTTCTTCTTTTTCTTTTTATTTCTTTTCTTTTTCTGAAGGTTTAAGCGTTAGTAGCAAGTATCCAGTGAAAATCATGCGTGAATACGAGATAATCGTTCAGACACATGTTAATTATGTACAAGTCGTTACACATGCACGACACACACCATTACTGTAAACCTCGATACTGGCCATTGACGAATAGCTCTGACACTGGTACTTTCTTGTCATCGAATTGTCCACGCGGTAACGAATGGGATCGATCGTAAACGCGAGAAATTTTTCACCGAGAGACGATTAATTTTCGATACGAAAAACGGTTTTAAGAAAAAAGTTCCGAGAATGGTTGCGAAGGTGTCAACGTGAAGTGAGGTCGCGTTGATGCTTCGTGAGTTTCGTTAACAAGAAAACTTTGAAAAGATGCTGGTCATTGAACTCTCTGCTCAGATCCGATTGGTGAGATTGCGGATACGCTGCCGCGTGGAAAATTCCTCGACGATATGATACCTAGAACCATCGTTACTGGGATACGGTTGAATCTTTTCGATCATACGAACTGGATATTAATATATATGTATATATATATATATATATATAGAGAGAGAGAGAGAGAGAGAGAGAGAGAGAGAAAGAGAGAGAGAGACAGAAAAAGAGAAAAAAAAGAAAAGAAGGGCCTAATTATCATGTTTTGAAACGGAAGTCAACCGTTCGCGGTAACGAGGCTCTGGAATCAGTTACAAAAGGAAACGTTTCAATTGTGCATATCTTATCTACTTCTACGTTATCGACGATATTCAACTCTACTCGTAACTACAAACACTTATTATATATTACAATGCGTATGGGTAGAAGGTGGTATCGTTCCTGGGCTCTTCACAAGCCACAGGGAGATTCGTTATTGACAATAAATAATGCGCGCAACTAATACGCCTCTAAACCTCGCAACGTCTACACTCGCTATGCGAAATATCTACTTTTAAGATAAGGTCAAATAATGCAAATTTGTAATAATACGTGTAATGCGTCCATATGCGTCCATCTGCGCTGGCTGAGTCGAAAATCTTGGTACAACCGAGAGTAGCTTGCTGTCCTTCCGTTCGAAGAAGGAGAAATGAATATATATGGAATATATATGTATATATTATATATATATTATATATCTACATAATATATGGAAAGTAGTTTTCCTTTGGAAAGAGAAGCGTATATTGTCGTTTCTTTGTTTTTCTCAGCGTACTACGATTCCCGAATCAGTCTGTATACATATATACATGAAAAATAGTAAAGGTAAAAAGGGGATGAAGAAAAGTAGTCTTACCTGATTCTCAGCCGTCGTAGTCGCCAAATCGTGGATCTGAATCAGTGGAAGCGTCTCAGTTTCTCGCGTTCTCTCTATCGATCGACACTCAATTCTACTGCCTATGGGAATTAATATGCGTCTAAATCGTTCCTGCTTCTCTTCTCTTCGACTCTCTTTTTTTGTGCAACATATGTTTCTCTTTTCTTTTTTGTTTTCCGTTTCTATCGTTCTGTATTTTCTTTCTTAATCTCGCGTTCATTTCTTTGTCGTTCGAATTTCACGGAGAGGAAACGATCGGTGAGGGGGCTCAAGATAGAGATCGGATTAAGGCACTCGGGTCTCTGTTGAATCGATAATCTTGTGAAACGAGGGGAAAGGGTAGCCGATTGCACGGAGAAAGTACAATCTGTTGCGCGAGAACTGCGCCAATTCTATTCGTTTTCTTTTACTTCTTTCTCTCCTCTTTTTCCTCTTTCTGCTTTTTTTTCATAGACGTTCTAAGTCGAAGATACGGATCCACGAACGACTGGTCCCGACGGCACGTCGAAGATCCACGATCGAGGATCGATACTCGCGGGAAGATACAGCAGAATCGAATTAGTTGATAAATTGTAAAATGATATGTTGCGCGAGTCGATATGTATTTAAGCTGTGCCCGACGCAGCTGAAAAACTGGTAGCGAGCGCTCTGATATACGGAACGCTCGACTCTCGAGGAATACGTTCAAACGTCTACCAAATTGGTCCGTTAAGTACGACGACGAACTCGCGATATTTTGGCTTTCCGCTGCTCGACACTCCCTATTTCTTCGCCCTCCTCTTGCCCTCTTGCTCGAGGGGTATCACACGTGAGGAATCACAGCGCGGCGTATAGGTATAAAACGAACTACGCTCTAAAGGTTCGTATTAAACTAATACTCGACGACGATATGTACACACCGATCCCAGCCTCGAAAAGGATCGGGAATCTTTTCATCTAAGACAGCTTCGAAGGCATGATTTTCGCGCGTCTTACCGCGGAGAATTTTTTCAGGCAGACCCGTCCGAACTCGCGTTCGTTCATCCGTGTGAAACGATCAAAATCGGAAGAGGTTCTTTCTCCGTGCTTCGGGTACCAGGTGTATTCGTACGCTCGGGCGAACTTCCAGTCCACCATCGATGCTCTCGATCTCGTTCGCGAGTTCCTCTTCCTTTTCCGGTTCTATCGATCTTGACACATCGAACTTCGTTAAATCGTACAAGCGTAACTGTCAGTGATTCGTGGATTACAGACTTCGCTCGAGCGTACGAATCGAAAGGGACAGGATTGGAAGACGGTCACTTTTTCCGAAATCGGCGACGAAACGAAACCAATTTGCTCGCGATTAACCCTTTGCGCACGGCCCATTTGTCCGACAGAATGATCGACAAAACTGACTCCTCGATATCCGTAGCTAGAGATCAACGCAGTTTTGTGTGGAGACTCGATCGAAAAGGTCCCTCTACCAAGTGCAAAGGGTTAAAAGGGTTGACACGCGGTTAAGCCGCTCCTCCGCGTTCTCGTTAGCAATGAGAAATCACGGGAGGTAAAACGGGATCGAATGGAGAAACGAATAGTGCGGGTGATCCCTCCGCCGCGAGAATCGCCGAGGAATCGTCTGGGGCGAAATGGGCCCGCTGGAGATTTGACAAAAAAAAAAAAAAAAAAAAAAAAAAAAACTGTGTACATATCGAATTTATTAAACTTTACTCTTACTTGCTGGTTAGAGTGCGCCAGGAGTGGTCTAACTAAGATGCATGCGCTACAACACATCCGCTGGCTATCTTAAACCGCTTAAGAAGCAACATGGAGCGACAGAAAAAGAAAAGTAACTTTCAAAATTCTATTCTTCTACGCGTAATGCGTAATGTGTACGCGCGACGCATACCGGAGGAGGGCACGCCGCTCTTCGGTTCAACGGAAACTGTTCGTTCTTTTTATTTCACTCTTTCCGCGAAAGCGAATCTTTCAAGTGACGATCGTTTCCATACAAACGGAAGTCCTTCGTTCGTTGGGATTTTTCGGGGAATCCGAAAAATTGGCATCCGATTGGCATTTTTCATCGTGCAAGGTATTTGTCGCGATTTTCGCATTTTTATGACGTTTCGCAAAGTGTCCAAGCGAGATCACGGCGATTCGCGAGCACCCGAGAAATAGGAGTAGCCGAGGGTAGAGGGTTGGATGCGCGGTACAAGGTGAATCGGAGTTGCGAACAAACGCGGCGAATGCAAAGGGCACGCAACGCTCGTGTTCCGACCAACCAGAGAGCGGCGTGAAACGAATGCCTACCGGGGTTAACGAGGCTAATTACGGCTTAATATTAATTAGCCAATTAGCGATGCGCCCGCGGTATTGTGCCTCCGGCACCGACGGTTGCGCCAGCCTTCGACGCCACCGACCGAACGGCGAATGAAAAAAAAAGAAAAGAAAAAAGGAAAGAAATCTATGAATCTTCTACTAAAAAAATAAAAAAAAAGAAAGGGGGAAAAATACAAAAAAGAAACTGATGAGAGAGAGAGAGAGCCATCACAGATGGCGGTAAATACTGACAGATACACTAATTCGAAGTTTAAGTGAGTTATAGAAGAGACAGAAACAATACATACGTGAGTGAGTGAGTCAAGTATTACACAACATGAAAAAACAAGGAAAATAAAAAAAAAAACATAGTTACTTCTGGCGAAAGTAAGAGAAACGATATAGTTAGCCGCGATGTACAAATAGGATCGTAAAAGGGGTTTCTATTACGAAAGAAGGAGGAACAACGAAGAGGGGAAAAAAAGGTTGTCGTACACACAATACAGGTTAGCTACAAGTTTGAAACGAACTACTTTATTGGCAACTCATCTAGGCATGGAACTAAACTAATTATCCGTCGTTCTTCGCGTTCGCCGCCCTGCGTACTCTTGCTGTGTATCGTGCCGTGTCTCGATCCTTCCGCGGTTCGGAATCGTCCATGTATCGTATCGCGCGTTTCTATCGTCTCTTTTCTATCGCGGGCATCGCTCGTTCAACGGATCCGCGTTTATGGCACAACAAAGTAGCGAAACCAAATTAAGATAACAACTATAGTAATGATTGGAAGAAGGAAAAAGAAACAAAATTAAGAATGACAATGGAAAGAAAAAGTACGAACATAAAAGGTAAAACTGAAGAGGGAAAGAAAGAAGACGAAGATTGACAATGAGATTTCTCGAGCGTTCGTTTAAATACGCTCGTCTGTTTTCTTATCGCGATTACCAATGTATTTCCAATCCTTTCGAGTTTCCCTTAAAATACGTTGGAAACTCGAGATTCATCGGCAATTACGATTATGATGGAAAGCAGAAAAATAGAAAAACAACGATCGATGACGATAACAACGATACGCAACAGCAACCATGATCGCAGTCGTACTTGCAGGGGTGACGATACCGGCGGTAAAAATAATCAACGATGATAACCGATAATAATAATGATAAAGTGTGGTGATAATAGTAGTAGTAGTAACAATGATGATGACAATATTAATACTAATAATAGAGCGATAATGACAGTAAATAGTAATAAGGATAGAACGAGGTATACGGAATATTGGATAGCCATAAACGGAGGATTGTGTAGGGTGTGGGTGGACTCGTCTGATCGAGTCGAGAGACACGTCTGATACGTGCCTCGGCGAGGGTGAATTATTTCTTTTTATCTTCGTCTCTTTTCATCCGATCCCTCTTTCTCGCTCCGTTGTCCGCCTTGGTCGTTTGGCCGAGGAAAAAAACGGTATTTATCCCAAGGCTCTTTCCCTCGCTTTTATTTTTCGAGGAACGCTGCTTCGACGTGAAAGAACAGCAGCAGCGGTAGGGGAGTTTAAGAAAAAGTTGCGGTATTATTACAGAAACGATCGATCTCCGTTAAGAGACTCGGATTCTCTGAAAAAGTTCTCCTTTTAATCCTCTACTCACTGCTGCTCCGTCGATAAACGATCAAGTATTTCGTTCATCATTTGAAAATTTAGGTATCGGAGGAATTATATCGGATAATTGAAAGTTTTAAACGATTAGAAGTGGTGGGTTTTAGAATGTGGGCAGTTTAATTTCCGTGTAAAGGGTATGCCAGCCATATACAAGATATATATACCAGGAAAAGAAAAGAAAAATAGAAACGATCGAATATTTGAAGTATCAGAGCGTGGCTGACATGGCAGACATTCGATCGATAATATCTTGCGCGAATGTACATTCAGATCGATAACATTGTAATTAAAGGAAGAAAAAGTAAAACGTACTGCGTACGCGTACAAACATTTATCGACAAAATATTAAAAAAAAAAATAAAAATAATTTCGAAAATAAACAAGAGAAAAAGGAAAAGGAAAAATCGATCGAATGATCGTTCCGATGAGACACGGTCGCGATGAAACGTCTGCAAGGAAGCAGAGCAGCGAGTTATACTATTCTTAAAACATGTATAATACAATGAAACGACGAGGGCGGTGAAGGAACAACGGGATTCGGATCTAAGATATTTCAACCAGCATGCTTCACCTACTGATCATTCTCAACTAATGGATGGTTAGCGATCATTAAAATACTAACTACGCTAAGAATTACTCTCGACATTCGCAATAAGTACGTTAACGTGTGTACGTGTGTTTTATGTATGAGCATGTGCGTGTAGCGTATAAAATACATAATCACCGGCATATGTATGAGAAGGGATTTTTTTACAGATAAGGAAGGTTTTCGGGTAAAAAGAAAAGAAGGAAAACGTTCGTAGAGGAGGAACAGGTTAATCGTCGTCGATGATGTTTTCTTGTCGATTGCAAATGACAAGAAGGTTCTGTTCCGCGTCGACGAGGAAATCGATCGGTCGGATCGAGCGCCCCCGCGTTTCTCCTCGTCGGAACGCGTCCTTCCGTTCTCGCGTCAAACGATTGACGTATTTCACGCGAGACCGTGGAAGCGCTCTCTTCCTTCCTTTCGACCGACATTGCGGAATATACGATCAATTTCCCTGAAAGGGAAAGAGGGAAAGGACAAAATAGAAAGAGGAGTAATTTTTGTTACAAGAAACAAATAAGAGGAACACGATGGAACGAAGAAGGTGCATGGTAAGAAGAAAAGGAAAAGTAGAAGCTGCAGGGGTATAGGGTACACCGATATCGGGTTGTCTTCGAGGTCAGTTTTAAGTACGCACCCATGTTCTATCTCGAAACTGCGTACCATCTCGAAGTACGCAGACCGTGGAAAATAGAATTCGGTTGCACCGTGGTCTCTAGTCAAATCATTGCCTCTTGTTTGCTTTTTTTCGCTAGATTACGCGCACGCGTGCACGCGTACCTGTTTCCGCGATTTCTCGTATTAAGGCGTGCTCCGTTATCTCACTCTCTCTCTTCCATACATTCGCTAACTCTTTTACTTCCTCACACTCTCACGCGTGCTCACACTCCCACTCTCTCTTTCAAATTTTTTTTTTGTTTCTTATTTATCTAAGTACCATCTTATAAGTCATAAATATCACTCGCGAGCTTTGTCGTCGTTAATATTACGGTACATATTAAGTATATGTTTAAAGTATATATCACTAAAGAATATTACTTGTCGTTTGAAAGAGGATTCTTTCCTCGAACTTCTCCCGCTCCGCTATAACACGTTTTCGCCGCGCCGTTCTCTTTTTTTTTTCTTTTTCTTTGTTCGCCGGAGCGGTGAGTCCCTTTCCTTTAAATATCTCTTTACGCGTACAGATTATCGTCTCCCTTTTTTTTTTCTTTTTTTTCTTTTTCTCACTCGATTCGTGTCGTCACGCTTATCGTATCTCGTTAAACTTAAATAATACACAGCTTACAGTTTCAGTAGATCGCTTATTGCTCGAAGTTTCTCACATTTGTTTCGCGGCATCGCGTTCCTCTCGCCGACGACCACCCTCTCTCTCTCTCTCTCTCTCTTTCTCTCTCTCTCTCGTCGTTTGCTAGCGGCGAATCGTGACGTCTGCATGCGCGGGACCGTTTCGTCCGACCATCTTCCGCCCAATCGTTCGCGAATTAGAACGGTATCATAAATAAATAGAAGAATCGCAGATCGCGATCGTCAATCCAAGTCTTTGCGGAGACTCGTCTGTTGTCTCGTCCGCTCGGTCGATCCTTCGCGTTTCTGCATCGACAATATCCACTCGACGTAGTATTTTTAACACTACGGCATCCGGGTGACGCCACGTGAGAATTAAGCATTGACGTATCTCTACCATTATTTAGAGGTTCGAGAAAAATCAACTATCTCAGTTTACTACATGTTCCTATAAATGTGACAAAAATGATATTTTATCAATTGTCGAGGAAAATGGTAGTTCGTGATAGCGTCGATAGAAAAAGGAAAGAAAGGCGGAAGAGGCAAAGGGAGAATGAGGTGAAAGGGAAAAGAAACAAATTTTCACGAACGAAAAAAAGTTGGTCAGAGAGCGAAGGATCGATGACAAAGAGACGCGAGACGAATACACCGATGGAAAGGTGCGAGTCGATCGAAAGCGGCGGAAGATCGAGCCGCGGAAGCAGCCGCCTCGATCGATTCCTGGTCGCGAAAACGAGAACAGCGTGACGCCTACGGATAGGTATAAATTAAGTATCGACTCGTTTTGTTTCGAACTCCTTAAAATTCTAGTCTTAATCTGCTTGAAACTTACAACTAGGATCGCTTAATTAACGCTGAGCTAATCTCAATCTTGGGTTCCTGTTATCTTGGTCGCGTTGCTCGCGACTCTAGTACACCTAGAAACGAGTATCCCTCAGAAATGTGTTTTCTTTTCTCTTTTCTCCTTCCCTTTCTCTGTATATCGCGGTTGAATCGCGGGTTGCTCGTGCTACTCGCGCGATGGAGAAATATTGTCTTCCGTTACTCGAAGAAAAATATATGTATACCTATGCGCTATCTTATTTAAACGCGTCCCGTGTAACGCCTGTTTCGCACGCCTGCTTTTTCTCTCTACGTGTACGCGTGGTTGACCGTGCGCGTTTGCGACCGTGTGACCGAACGCGCGAACAGTCGTTCACCGAACGAAAGCGCGCAGCAACTAAAACGGAGACAAAACAAGAGAAAAAAAGGGCAAAAAAAGGGAAGAGAAAAGTTAGCCGAGATCGCGACGAAAGCTGACAAACGGATGGGCGAAGAGAGAAATAGACAGACGAACAGCTAGAACGTTTCCACATATGCTTCGTTTGGCACTTTGACCGAGGCGGAGGAGTATGTCGCGCGACAAACAGGAGAACTGCCTCGTTCTCTGGAGCGGAAGAAAGGGGTGTCGCGGACCGCGATCGTGTCGCCCTTTACAACGTGGAGCGTTCCTTTTCCACGTGCTTTCGTTCGGGTTTGCCAACAACGTCCCGTGATTTTTTGCAAATCGACAAAATAGGATATAGGATAGAACCGACGAAAGAAACGTCGAAAAGAAAAGCAAAGCGAACGAATCCAGTGAGTAATCGGGCTCGCGAGGTCGTTCGTTCACGGTGTAACACATCCAAATGTCTCGTCCTCTTTCTCTCTGTTTCTCATTCTACCTCCCCTGTTTTATTGCTTCGTGGTCGAGATCCTTGAGAGTGGAACGGTCGCGAAATGACCGCCTATATCGTTTAAATAATTAAGTAATTAATTAGCATACGAGCGAGCGCGGTTGAACAACGTCGCGCGTAGCAGGGACCGTGCTAATCTAACTAGGAACCGAATGTGTGGCGAGAATATCGTGGAACGCGTGAAACAATTACGATGGACGAAATCAAAGAAATTGAAAATGAAGGAAATAGGAAAGGAAAAGAAAAATATATACGAAAATTCGCGAACGAAGGATGCAAGGTTACCGCAACAAAATATGCGATGCGATCGAATTACGCGCGACTTGTTTCTCTTTTACATATGCACACATACATACAATTGTTCTGCCTCTCGTCCTCGCTGCCTCTCACATTCTCTCGCTAATAAATTAATCGGCAAGCGATAACGACGAGTAGTAAACGCAAGAAGAATGTCTTCGGTTTTTGGACTGGGAAGTCCTCACGCCCTAGTCGGGGACACCACCTCGGACTCTGCGACCCTTTCGAGTTTATGTCCGTATCCGCTTTTTTCTCGTTTCTTTCTCTCGAATCGCTTTCTACGACTCATCCTTCTCAACGTATAAATTCTCGGTATATCTAACACGTAACGCAAATACGTGACAAAAGCAAAAAGAAATGTAGAACTGGTAACCGATTACACAAAGGACAGCAGACATTTTTATTCGTTCAACGGGAAGACGATGGCGAAAGTTTTCGCGCTGACTCAAATGCGAAGCATTTTTCAAAGTGGCAGCCAGAGAAGTATTGAATCGGCGAGAAAGAGGAAAAGAAACCGAGAATCGTCTGAAGGAACGAAGACATCTGCGTCGCGAGGAAGAGTCAGCAGAGACTCGATCGCCGCAAGATTTCAGGTCGCAGAGCCGACGTTGGGTGAAAGACGACCGAAGCAACGGCGTTTAAACGTACATGCCCATTCCATACATGGAACCCCAGTCGACGCCCTGGAAGCTGGACATGTCGACGTTGGTGAGCGAGTATCCCTGGTAGGGATTGGCGGGCGCAGCCGCAGCCGCGGCAGCCGCTGCAGGAGTGGCTGCTGCCGCGGCAGCTGCGGCGGCGGCGGCTGCCGGTGGAGCCGGAGCTGGGGCCGGCGCTGCTGCGGCCGCGGCTGCGGCGACCGCCGCCGCCGGGATTGGGTATGGCGCGTATCGATACGCGGACAACGCCGGGTAACTGCTGGCGAACAGCTTCCCGTATCCGGCGACGGCGTTTTGTACCTGGGCAGCCGCAGCCGCGGCCGCGGCAGCTTGCACTTGGGCCTGCGCCTGAGCCGCAACGATCTGCGAGGCCGCGGCAACCGGCAGTGGAGGCTGTGGCGCCAGTCGAACGCCCAACGCTCCCAAGACCACCCTCTTGCCGAGGGTCAACGCGCCTGGCTGAACCGCCTCCTTGGGCTGAGCCTTCTTGCATTCGACTTTCTTGTTTTTGATCGTATGGAAGTGGATCTCGCACACGCGGTCCACCACGTCCTCATTCTCGAACGTGACGAATCCGAAGCCACGATGCCGCTTCGTCTGTTGGTCCATCAGCATCACCGTTTCCTCCACCTTGCCGAACTGGTTGAAGTAGGCCTTCACTTCGTCGCTACTAGTGTCCTGACTTACGCCGCCGACAAAGATCTTCTTCGTGCGATTCGCCTGTTTCGCGCGGTTCTTCGGTGTCGCGTGTTTAGGGTCGATCTTCTTCCCGTCCAATGTGTGGATTGGACACTTCAGCACCTTGTCCACGCTACCGGGCTCGGCGAACGTGATGAAACCGAAGCCGCGACTACGCTGTAACCGAACAAGCCAGAACGGCCACGATGCACAACGACCGTCTCTTCCAACTTCCCCGTCTCTCTCTCTCTCTCTCTCTCCCTCTCCCTTTCTCTCTCTGTCTCTTACACACACGCACACACACACGCACACACACAAGCACACACGCGCGCTCTCTCTCAGTCTCTGCACGCACGCTTTCGCTGCTTTCTATATCGAGTGTCCCTTTCTTTAACTGTATTCGACAACCTGCCTATAGTCTATGGATATTGCTTCGTTTTTCCGTCGATCTAATCCGGCGAGACGTCGATTTCGCCTGAACTTTTATAAAACGAACGCGGTCGTTTATATAAACGCGTCGCGAATATTTTCGTATCGTTCAGTTTTTTCGTAGGATTGCTTATAACGAGAAAACTCTTTTATTACCGTCGCGTTCCGTCCAAAAAGTATCCTGTCTCGTTTATCTCGATATCGTACTCTGTATTGTAAAAGAGGTACCATAAAATCTCCTTTTATGTACAGTTAACTAATTACTACCAAACTACCGTTTACATGCAAGACTGTCCAAGCCAATGTAAGACAAACATTCTAGGATTACGTGAGACAAGGACTTCGAATAAATATGATAAGAATCAACTGAAGTTACGGTCGTTAATTGCATCGCTACCGAATACGAGTAATATATGTATAATCTATGCCCACAGTCCTCGTTCGTGATTTCTCTCGAATCCCGTGCGAACGTATCTTTTAGAAACGAGCCTCTGCCTCTTTTCCACCTTTTACAAGTTTTAAATACATGTTTTAATACAGTAAAATACCAAAATACGCTTCTACTTCCTTTACACTGTCTCAGCAATTAGTTACATCGATTAGTACAACTTTCTCTCTACGATCTACTGTGTGAAGTCTCGTGCAAAAGTGGAAGGAAGAAACTGGTGCATCGAATCTCCTCGAGGCGAATTGCGTTTTCATCTTTTTTTTCTTTCTCTTTCTCTTTTTTTTCTTTTTACCCCCTTCCCATTACCGATCCCGAATCTTTTTCCTTCTATGCGAACGGTTTGACCTATCGAGGAGGAAATGGACAAGAATTTGAACGCGTCGATGGCCCGTTCGCGAGCTTCTTCATCTTTTCTATGTTTCCTCGGTATCTTTCAAACGCGAGATGTTTTCAGGAAACATCTGATAATTTCAGTAAAATTTGATTATCACGATTTTGATTGTGGAAGCTCGACGAAAATTTCGGGCCAGCGACCGAGATGGACAAGCCGACGGAGAGCTTCCATCGAGTAAACCGACCTGTGTAACCGGATCCTTCATGATCAGGACATCGGTGACGGTACCGAACATGCCGAAGTATTCCCTGAGCTTCTCGCTGCTGGTCTGCCAAGACAAGCCACCGACGAAGAGTTTGCCAGGTGCCGGGTCGCCGCCATTCGGTGTACTCCTGCCGGAACTGCCGGAATGGCTACCGTTTATAGGCACCAGGGCATTGTGAAAATCGTGTTCGATCGCACCGTTCGCCGCCTCCATGCCGGCGCTGAAACACACATCGTATTCGTCATCGATTAAACATCGCATCTGACTTTTATTCGTTGATATTTCTATCGAGGATAGAGAGACAAAGAAGGAGAAAAATTAGAAGAGAAGAGAGGCATGAGATTAATCTTAGTCGGAGGTTTCGGGTTTTCGTTGCTTGGTAAAACAGAATTTTCGGGAATCGTGTTTTCAGGGTGTAAGAATCATCATTTCTACGTGACGTAATTGCACAGCAAGGAACTTGAAATTTCTCGTACGTACTTAGTTATTAGTGAATAAAGCACAATTATCTTTAATATTACTTTAGCTATTATATATTTATCACGATACGTTCTTTCCAACAAAGTTTATTAGTTCATCAAGCTCGAGCGTATAAAAGAAGACATTTTCGAAGCAGCGTACAGTGATACACCCGGAAGCTTCGACTCTCAACACTCTCTCCGATTAATCTCATTCTTTCATACAAACTTACATTCGGATAAATCTATGTAAATCTCGTTTAACATCGCGAACGACTAAATCAGACCACAATAGCATGAAAAGGGAAACGAGACGGCCAAAACTAGAACTCGACGTCATTACATAATTAACAGCAGGTTACATTTTAATTACTGATGTAAGGCGAGTTGCGTGGAAAAAAGAAACTTTTTCCTCGCGACGGTTTTCCAGCGGCAGTTTATTGTCCGACTCGAGAATCACCGGCTGGGCCCTCGTTTCTTCTTCGCGCACGTGTTTACGCGTCGCACGGTATTAAGCGTAGCTTGTCCCTTACATTCTACGTATACATATGTACTTGAAACGCGTCGAAATGTTCCGAATCGACCTCTCCTACTACTTTTCTGCCCGCTCGCGCTTTCCGTGAGACGAGCTAATCTCGCCCGCGAAATTTTTGTTTAAAATTAGTCGTCGTTTAAGAAAAGAAACTAAATCTCATCGTCGTTTCGTTTAAATCGTTGTGGAAAGCAGTCGAGCGATCGGTAAGATCGACGAAACCATCTAACATTACAAGTGCGTAAAATTTGTACCATAAAAGTCAAAATTAAAAGTACGTGGAGAAATAATGTAAGAACAAAATTATTCAAATTCTGGAAAATCCACCGTCGTGAATCTATCGAATTATTAGGAAAATTATTACGAACCGGTATTTCCAAAATTAACAGGTTCCAAAGATATTTGCTTTTAACAAGTTTCAGGAGAAACTCGGGTGACGCATTTTCTCTTTTCGTTTCAGGTAATCCCGTTACTACTACTACAAACATTCGTGATCATTGGCGTGCCTATCCTGTGCTGTCACAGACTATTTGTCACCACGATCGATGTTCAGTAAGTTTAGCCCTAATCAGATCGGATATATGTACATCCTACGCTGAAGGGTTCTCGTTAGCAATCCAACGATTACAATCAACCCTGGATCTAATAATCGAAATTCTTTACACGCAGGATTCCGCCGGGAAATCGTCGTTTCGAGATAACGTCTCCTCCAGGATTTTTCGACCTACGAAATCCTCGGATTCTCAAGGTAAGAGCCGCGATCTTGGATCGATGCACGATTTACATTAGAAAATTGTATCTAAGAAAACGTTCTCCAACGTTATCCAACGAATTCCTCCGAAGGAAAAACATTTTAGCTATCATGTTTCTTTCTTCTTCCACTGGAAAGATTCGATTGAGTCGATAGAAATGCGCTACGAGCAACGCTATTTTATTTTCGCCCTTCCTCTCGTTATTATTCTCAATCGCCAATGATTCGTTGCCTGTCTCCCTACGAGCGCTACAATGGCACCAACAATCGCAAGAATGGTAGTACTCATCCATCGTTGTCACGTAACAAACTATCAATCATCAACTATTACCATCGCCTCTTGTCCTCTTTCATTTTCACCACATCTCAAAATTAAAGAAATCCCGAGGATTATCGTACAAATTCCTGCATTCAGTCGCCTCTTATCACTCCTTTGGGCGTCTCCTTCTCCCCTTTTACTAGTTCTCACCAAACCTTAAGAAACCTGGAGAAACCGCCGAATTACCATACAAGTTCCTCTATTCCATCGGTCCATTCAAGTTTCCGGAAACATAACCCTAAAGTACCGACTAACCGTACAAGATGGCACGGGTAACGCGTCTGAATGGCAACAGAGCGCCGCGCGAGCATTAAACCCCTGGAGTCCGAAGAAATTCGATCGATCGTCTAACCGACGATCCCGACTGAGCGAGACCCGAGCCAGTAGAAAGAGCCAGAGACGTAGTTTCCAGCGGTTATAACAAAGTCGTGGAGATGTACATTGCCTTTCCCGGCATGATTCGTCGAGACCCGCTGCTCAACATTCGTCGTAGAGAAAGAGAGAGCGCAGGCGGATTGCGAGGGGAGTTGGGGGGGGGCGTAAAAGAGCCGCACGTTACTCCGATTCGGTTCTATCACCGCGAGGAACGTGGACAGAGCGTAGCGAGGGGTTGAAAGAGTAGAGGGAGCGGCGTGGCTGCGGCGCAGCGCGGTCTAGTGTGGAAGCTCCCGGGGGTGGAAAGGTTCCGAGGATCGCGCTAGGGAAGAAAGAGAAGAAGGGATGTTGATGTGCGCGTGTACGTGCACCCACAGCCTAACAGGGGCAAAGGGAGAGAAGGGTCGGCGAGAAAAGGACATAAGCTTCGTAACGGTTGCGGGGTGCGAGAGAGATAGAAGGCAAGGGACGAAAGGAAGAGGGGCAGGAAGAATGGCGACTAGCGGTGGCTTCGATTCCGCGCGCTTCCAAATAATTTATCAATTATCCCGAATCCATCTGGATTCGCGGTTGCCGTATCTCTGGCAGGCCGGAGGGCAGCAGAAATAAATGTAACCTGTCGTAGTTCTCCAGAGGGGAATCGTCAGGGCAATTCGAAGGATAAAATTTTCATATATCATTAGATATTTTCGGCTTTAAGATTTGTCGATTCGGGAATGAGTCACGAATCCGGGAGATTGTCTTGGCAAGCAAGAAGAAAATGAGTCGAGTTGACCGTTGGTTAAACTGGAAGGAAGCTGCGAGGAGTATTCGAACGAAAGGTTTGTCGGTCGATGGTGGTCGTGAGCGGATCGTTCCCGTCGCTGTGGACAAACAGGGTAGAAAGAGAAAGAGCGAAACGAGAGAAAGAGGGAAGGGAAAGAGCAAAGTGAAACGGGGCGAGCCATTCGGGGCGAGGGAGTCGGCCAGTGGGGGACGCTAGGATGGATAGAGAGCGGGGGTGGAGGGTGAGAGAACGCGCAGCTGGTGGATCAATACGCCCCTTCGTACTTCTCTCTCCCTTTCGCAATATTCCACCCCTGCGGTACGTCTATCGAGAGATGCGACGCTGCTTTTTCTCGTTCGCCGCCTAATTTTCGCGTAAACTCGTCTCTCTCACGTGCCATTCCGCATTAGCCGGCTTTTTCTTCCGCGCCTTCTTCCGGTCATTTCATTCTCATCGCGTCCGAATCCGCGTCCTTCACCCAACTAGACGATTCCTTTCTTCTACTCTACTGAAATTTCTCAAGATCTGTTCTTTCATCGATTCGCTTTTTTTTCGATACGTTAGATTCCTTCGAGCTTCTTTCGAGCATAGTCTTCACAATTGGCGGAAGAGGGCGGGAAGGAAGGTGAATCACGAAATCAGACTACCAGCCATCCAACCGATCGAACTCGTTGGCCTAAGAAAGACGCCTAAATTTAGATCCAACAGGCAGACAGGAACGTAACTGGTTGAAACCCTGCGTTACGTGAGATTCGAACGATATATCGTTCTATTATAACACCGTGTAATTATTTCGGCCCATTCTTTGCATACAATGTGATTTACATTACGTATCCCGGTGAAGCTCGAGTCTCCACGTGCAACTATCTCCGCTGTCATTCAACTTTATTGTTCGCGACCGAGGGAACCTTCGAAGACGCTCCTCCCTTCGATTCCGATACAAGAAACTGTCGCAAACTTTACCAAGTTTCGTCGTTCCATTTCTCCATATATTTGCGATTCTTTCGGCTACGTGTCCGATTCCACGCAAGTATTCAAAGATTGGAAAATCGATCGTTACTAGTGACCTCTTCTTCATCTATCTTAACGCGTTTACAATAGACACGAGGGAATTCCTCAACGATTAAACATTTCTAGTCGACGTAGTGGCACAACTGGTGGTTGAGGCGCGGTGTTGGCGCGTTCCAGTCATGACCCCGATCGTTTTGCGACAGGCCGAAACGCGAGGTGTAACAGGAAGCGAGGATAACGGGCCAGGGGAGACGGAGAGAATCAAGCTGCTGGATACGCGAGAACGGTTTCAGTATTTCCAGTATCGGTAAGCAGCAGGCTATGGCTGCGCGTAGTCGTCGTCCCCCTGATGGCCCTCGGCAACATCGAGGGTTACTTTCCTCCCATTCTCTACCGCCCTTGTTCGGGCTGGCCGCGCACTTCTCTCTCTTTCTCCCTCTTGTTCTCTCCGAGTCTCCCTCGAGCCTGTACTCGGTCGCACGCGGAATATGCGCGGTTAGACAGACGCGCACCAGCCACCCTTTCACCCTTCCACCCTCGGTGGCCCGCCAAGGGGCTCGAACCGGCAAGGAGAGGGTGCTTTACCGCTGTTGGTGGGGCTACGAAGCTGGAGGAGAAGCTCCCTCGGGTGGGGGAGGGACAGGGTGCGGAGGCGCCGTCGCCAGCGAGCGACGCAGTGCCGTCGGGACGCTCGACCGAGCGATACCGCCTTCGCAAGAGTCGAATCGACGCCGCCATCGGCGAAACGACACCAAAGCATAACACCACCAATCGCCACCCTCGCTTCGGCATCTTCCGTTCCTGCCTCTATCATCGTCGTCATATATCGCGAGAACGATCGACGATCTTCGCGCGGATCATTCCTTCGCTATCGATCTGGCGTACGAAATATATCGAAGACGCTCGAACACTCGCGGGTTGCATCGCGAACAGCGAACCGCGCCAAATCCCGATCGAATCGTGGACCTCGAGGATGTCGAAGGGATCTCGCCGGCCGAAAGGACTCGAACCGCTCAACCACTCGCCGGGGATATTGTCTTGTCACAGCAGTACGCCTTTAAAGAGTTACTGGTGTGATGGGACATTGTCCTCGTCTCGTGGCCATCGTCAAACGCAGTCTCATTCGTTCCAGTGTTCTCTGGATTCCAAAGTGGATGGAACTCTGACAAAAGTGTTGGCGGTCTCTTTGTGTTTCGTGATAGATTTGCAAAGGTGGAGAAGCGGAACAAATAAGAACAATAGAGTTCATGGGATATTTACAGGTATCAGAGGACAGGGAACACGAAGCAAGAAGAAGAGGCGGAAGAAGCTCCGTAAATTTCGTGAACTTTCGTCTTTCGAATCTCGAGCGTCATCTTCGTGAAAGATTAGAGTAACTCCGCGTCCCTCGACAGGTGACCGTAACGAAGGCTCTGCCAAGGTGTCTCTTAATTCTTGCCAGCGTGGATATCACGGCGTTTCCGGTCGATAAGGCAGCTTCCGGAAGGTGCGGCTACGATGGTTGATCGAACGACTTTCTTCTCGGTTCATGGGAAGAAGCGAAAACGAACGAAAAAGGAATCCTTCGTTTAAGTTCGATAAAAAAAAAAAAAAAAAAAAAAAAAAAGAAAGAAAAAAAAGGCAGACGAAGCTTCTATTCGATATAATCGTTCGTTCCCCTTCCACAAACTAGAAAGTCGTCAGAACTGTCCATTTCCCAAAACGTTAAAATCACTGGCATCGGTGGACCGTGGAATGGATTCTGAATGGAATCGTATCGTGATGTCTGAATTGGCAAGATGGCGATGTTGGAACGTTTCAGGTGTGTTTTCCTCGCGAACCAGCGATCATCCGTGGCGCCGACTTATTTTCTTCGATGGATTCCATTTTCCTATCCCCGTAAGGGTGGTTCTCGGAATCTAAGGGATTTCGTGAAAAGTATATTTCTTCGAACAATCGAATCGAACCGATGGATTCGTTTCGACCACGCCACACGTCGACAAATAAAGGCAATGCTTTCCATTCTCGCAGATACGTAACAAAGTGGTTACACGCATCCGTTCTCGTAACAGAATAGTCGACGCATTATCGCGATCGAACAGTTGACGAGCTCGTCCACTTGGCCTAGTTCCGGGGTGGAGTAGTCCACACATAGTATCTTCCGTGGTTTCAACCCCGAAATATCTGCGGTCGTTTATTGAATAATGAATCAGGCTTGTTTCCATCCTCGACGCAGTGTACCGAATTAAAGCGGCGCCACGACGGGGCAGTGAAGAACTCGAACGGGGTCGATGAAAAGGTTAACGTCGGGTTTAGGTCGATCGTACGCCTTCTCTTTCCCTCCACTCGCCCCTCCCTCTCTTCCTCTAATCGACTCCCCTCTAGGTTGCTTGGTTTCCCCAGTTTCGATCAGAGTTTCTACTAGCGGCGACGTCCAATCGGTGTCCGAATGACGTACACGGATATGCTCGTAACTCACGTTCGACCCTAGTCTTTTGCCTAAACTCAGGTAATTCCTATTGCTTTTCTCGTCATCACGCGCAATACGATTTCGTCAGCGATTCACCCACTTTCATCACCAAGGATTCATCAGACGTTGTAAACAACCAGCTATGGCACAATCTGGTGAACTCATCGAATCGACAGATCTTCGAAGCTATTCACGAGACTCGTTGTTTTTCGTTGACGAGTCTCAGGCCGCGATCACGAAACGTAAACGTTCGCTGGAAATTTCTGGTCCGGCTGGATCGAATCGAATCGATTTCGTCGTTTCAGAGTTTCGCTGGTAGTCACTGTATGTGCACACACGGTACATCGACAATGTCGTTTAAGTACAAAAATACGATAGGGGGAGTAGTTGTTAAAGGGAGAAAAGGGCGGGAATCTTCCACCTAGACAGGAATACGCGTCTCTGTAATTATCGATGGCACGCGACGCTCGTTACATCATTCACCGTCTCGTTTTACTCTACCGGCTGGATGTTACGGAGTTCCCTACATCGCATCCTATTAGTAACTCTGCACTTCGGCTACCCCTTGCAACCACCGCGCTGTCGTAATTTCAACGTAATCCTGTTCGATTCTGCAAAATTTAATCGATTCGAAAGAACGAATCTTCTCGGACGTTCCAAGATTCCGGCAAAGAAAGGAGAGAGACAAGAAAAGGGGCTGTGGAAGATGGAAAAGAGGCCGAGCGTAGGTTAGGGCATGCAGAAATCGCGGTAAGAATTGATTAGCCGTTGAATTAACGGGCGCGGCACGTTTGCGATTCGAGAGAGGAGGAGGCTTGCGAAGGTAGTCGTTGGGTCGGAGTTGGATTTCACCGGTGATGGAGGTGGCGGTGGTGGTAGTGGTGGTGGTGATGCGGTGGTGGTTGTGGTGTTGGTGGTGATGGTGGTGGTGACAGTATTGGTGGTCGTGCTCTGGTCTCGTAGATGCACGTGGAGATGGTAGAATCTATGGTGGTTACTAGTGCTGGTGGTGACGGTGATGGTGTGGTAGTATGCCGGATGAATGGGGTGGGCTGTCATTTAACCTTCCTGTCGGTTGGTAGAGGGCACAGCCGCTAGGCGGCGACACGTTTGATCGTGAGGAAAACGTGGTAGAGGGAGCGGGCACAGAAAAGGGGAAACGAAAGCTGCAGGTTATCCCCGTTCGTTACGGCAGCTATCGTCGTTGTCATCGTCGTCGTCGTTGTCGTCGTCGAAGAACGCGTCTGTGTTTTGCCGGTTGTTCGAACATTGTGTATGTTCTGATATCTTTTTCAAGAATCGTACGAGAAACCTACCATCGAGATATAGAAGCGTCGACATACACATACAAGTTTATGACAATCAGCGGGAGCAGCAAGAAGAACATTGGAAAAACCGAATACGCTCCGCCATGTTCATCCCCGTGAGAGACACCTTAGACAAGAGAAACCCCCATAGATGTGTAGAGCCTAGAGTACGCACCGTTACGCGCAGATGTCGTTGTTGTGTAGACATTGTTATAGACTAGATACAATCCGTCTTAGAGATCTATGTATTATATATTTGATATTTTTACGCGTATATGTATACGTATACATATATGTACATGTATATTTATATATATATATATATGTATGTATATAAATGACGGAGACAGAGTATAGCTTTAGCCGAAAAACTGTTTCGTCTTCGCTCTAGATACTCGTTGTATATTCCGCTTGATATTATGTACATGGATACACGTATCTATTTACACACGTGCGCACGCGCTCGTCCGCACATATTTCTCTCTCTCTCTCTCTCTCTCTCTCTCTCTCTCTCTCTCTTTCTCGCTCTTTATGTGTGTTTACACGTACCGGCGCGAGGCAACATTTTGATCGATTTTGTTAGAATCGAAGTATACGCGTGTTCTCTTAAGCTTTACGATAGTTCGTGACGCGTTTCGAGAAACAAAATTCCATAGGAGAAAGGCGAGCGAACAGAATCCCGTGGCAACATAAAACGCGCAATTTGCATGTATTGCGCGTTGCAAATGACCTATATGCAGTTAAGCGATGTAAACACGTTACCGTAACTCTATATGTTAAGTATCACTGCCTTTTGCGTATCATAGAACTGCACACGTAGATTGTATTATATTTTTTACAACTATCGCCGGCAAGAACGATCTTGCCACGCAGAAACTAGTCTCAAGGTTATAATCGGTTTTTGAAAAATTCACGAATGTACTAGAGTATGTACGAATAATAGTAACGGGGGTGAATGTTCAATAAATCGAAACAAAGTTGTTTCAATCACGAATCTACCTCGATGCTTCGATTTCCTGACCCAGAACAATTTCTCTGACTTATTTAACGTCTCTTTCGCGCCAATAACGGTCAAACGTTCGACGATAGTTTCCCCGGTTCGATTCTACGAAATATTATCCTCGAAAGAGCGTTTACCAAGGATCGGATATAAGGAAGAAGAAAAGTTGGTCGGAACGATCGGCCAGCGACAACAAGAGGGTGACTCATTTGCAAGTTACACGCATAAACGTCCATTAAAATAATTGCACTGTGCCGTGATCGAAAGGATTAAATGTTACGCGTCACGAAACAACCCCTACACTCGGTTCGTTTCAATTTACCGCTACCTCCCTTCTCCTTCTTTCTTTTTCCTTCTTTTAAAGGACGACCGAGAGAGCGGCTCAATTAATTTTAATTTGGACGATATTAATTTTAATTAAGGTACGCAATTAACACGAAACACGTCGTCAGCGGGTGTCGTCGGTGGCACGATGAAACCGGATGGAAATAACTTGGCTTTAAAGTCTTCGTAGCGAGAGCTTCTCAAGGGGGATACGTCGATTAGGGCCTAACCCTCGCCGCTCTTCTTTCGTACGCGTGTTGCGTATGTAAATACGTGCACACGCACATGTACATTCGCCTGAACGTGCTTGTGTACGTGATCTATCGGGTCAGGTGTAAGACTAGACGACCGTACACGATTATAGTCACACTCTATGCATTATAAATCGCAGATGCCCGGATAGATAAAGATCCATCCCTCTACACTTTGTATTTGTGATTGCACGGATAGAGATAATTGCGATTGATCGAAAAGTATTCGCCCACCCGAGTATTTTACACTCAGTTCTTAAAGTGTAGTTTTTCGTTTTACGATCTTACTTTACTTTTATTATTGGACTATCTATTGGATTATCGTTGTGGACTAGAATAACAGGTACCTTTTAGAAACGAAGCGGCAACGTATCCCCAGGATAAGATAAACTAAACGCGATATATCAAAAATAAGAGTAACACGTAACAGTACTGATAACTAACCGGCCCTCGGCTGTGATTAAGTCTATTTCAAATTTTCCTTCTCCGATAGAATTCTGTTAGATCTCCCTCCTCGCTGTTTCCTAATTTCAGATAAAACATATTGATAACTTTTACGATCAACTATAAACGCGAGAAAGTCGTAGGAGTGTTGCGACGAGCATTACTTGCCTAATTCGGTCGATCGAACGGTACTATTGTTTTCTTTTTTCTTTTTTTTCTTCCACAGTCTTCCGCCAACTGGCACTCGCGATATTCCTCCCAGAGTTTTCTCCCTCGGTTTGTGTATCCAGCACCCATGTTATTGGATCAATACGTGGAGGGTTAGGTTCCATTTAATCCGCAGGGGGTGCCCTCGACAGACGGCCTATGGAAAACATCGTACCCTCCTACGTCAAACCTCCTAAACCACAAGCACTGCCATCAACGGGGCTCCTTCTGCATCGCACAGGCGCTTCCGTATATAAGGACGCGTCCGCGCAACTTCGAAGCGGAAAAACAACGCAATACATCTGCTTCAGAAGGGATATTTTCTGTTCGTTCTGTTTGGTTTTAGCGTCGAATTAGTTACTGCTTAACCTTTTCGAGACTAACTAGCTGGAGACTGCCAGATTAGAATTTTTCTGCGAGCGCCGAAATCTATCGGGTTTTGCATACGAACTATGTGGAAAAAGAGCTGAAGAAAAGAATAGCGAGATGGCATGGAAGTAACTGATCAGAGCAGCCTACAACGCTCATGAACATAAGCAAGAAAATGGAATCTGATTTCGCTCCACTCGTTTAATACAATAACAGCTACTTTAGTTTGGATATTTTATATTTAGGCATATTTGAATATTTCATTGATGGATAAGAATCCACATTGTACGCTTGAAATGGACGCAATTAGTAGATGTGAGTCCGCTTCGACCAATAATACTCTACAATGAAAATTGCGTGTGAGATTGAGGCGAGTTCAATCCATTAGGATAAGAAATGAATTTGCATTCGTCCTACTCCGCTTCTTTTCAACTCTGCGCGATAGTATTCCATTAAAAATGAGAGCGCACGCTTATCGTACTTTTAAAATTACAGTTTGCGTTAATTTTTAGCTTATCATACTCTGCGCTATCGTTAAAAAAAAGGAGAATTCGTCCGCAAAGAATTAAGAATCGAGAATCCTGGCATTTTGGAAACAAGTGAAATAGCGAAGCGCGAGAAAATCGTTCTCTTCCTGGAGATATTAGAAGAACGATCGTGGCAACCTCGCCTTGAGGTCACGGGGATGGATAAAGCGAAACGAGCAATCAGAGAACATCTACTCTTTCCTTCAACCCAGATCCCAACGATCGTTTGATCGTCTCACCGTTAAACACCCCCATCAAACGCGATTTCTGTCCTCACGATTTCAACAATTTTCTCTTCCACCTAATCCTGCCCTTTTCTTTTTAGTCTTCCTAATGGTCTCCTAGTCGTTTGTCCCTGTTGATCAGTTCAATCGCAGGTTCCTTTTCGAATCTTGTCAAACGTCTACGTATATCGGTAACGATATCGCGGACGAGTTGAAACGGGAGGAAAGTCGTTTGCGTGTTTGAAAGGCGAGTCGAAGCTGCTTCGCGGCATCGCTGGCTGGTTCCTCGATCTAGGCCAGCCTTGTTACCCGAACAGCCCATCAACTCCATCGGTTTCGCGTACTAACGAGCAGCTCTACACCGAGCGCGAGTTTCCGTTCGTCGTGCTGGAAATTCCGCGTGCTTCCAACGTGCTCCAACTATCGCGAGGAAGGAAAGAAAAGCTGGAAATCATGCTTCCTCCGATCATTCTTTCTTTCACATGTCTCCCGTCATTCGTCGATGCAATTAATCCTCCATCTTCATACGTTATAACGAGGTCTGTTTCTTTCCATAATTTTAATGTCTTTTTTTTCTTTGGTAGAGATTTTCTTGAAACGTTAAAATTCAAGATAGATCTATATCCGTTTCAAGAACGTATCGTTCCTTCCTTTTTCTCATCTTTTACGTAACCTGCGTGTTACCCGGTGGATTTATGTAAGGTTGTGTGTAAAATTGGATTGTTACTTGATGGTTATTAATCCGCACCCAGCCAGTCCAATTATGAAAAAGCTTTCGTCACGATCGGAGTAGAGCATTCCGGTAGCAATAAAGTATCGCAGGAAAAGGACGCAGAACGTGTGACTCGTTGTTAAAGAACGCGTAGTCTAGAGGGTCGCCGTTTCGTGCAATCGGGCTATCGCATTTTCTCGTTTGTTTGAGGCGGGCGTGGTCCTGTTTGTATTTAATTAATCACCTTACCACGATATCATATCGCGAAAACTGCTATACCAATTCTTTTTCCTCCATAATCGATCGAAATAAGCTCACCGGGACGTAAAAATTCGTGATCGCGGAAACTGATCATACTGGAATTCGTAAATATCAATTAGCCTATGTTACGTAGAATGAAATTACAGAAACGACGCTGGAGAAAAATGATAACGAAGTGTTTCAAACGGGAATGCGATATTAAAAACTTATTTACCTCTGGAAGGGAGAACATTCGCTTCGGATGATGTCCTTGCAATTATAGATTCAAATAGATATATATCATCAGAGTACGTACAAAAAGAATTGTCAAATATTGAACATGTGGGAAGATAAAAAAAAAAAGGAAAGAAGAATGTAGAACAAGAGATAATCTATTTACGTATACAAAAATATTCACGTAAAAAAGAGGATCAAGAATTAGAATGAATAACAGTGATCGATTCTGACGTACATACCTTGCAGGCCGCTATATCGTAGCGAAAGGTAGAATAGAAAAATGGTAGAAACGTTATTGGTAGTCGGTAAAGGCGATTTCTACAATGCTCAAAACATATTGCATTACCGACGTCTCTCCTATTTCGATTTACCGAGTAAGCAAGCGTTTGAAACGTAGTTCTCGTTTCTACCACAGCTCGTTCAAAACGGAACTACGTACTCATCCTCTACGCGACGTAAGAAATAACGATGCTTCGATTTGCGTATTTAAATATTGCCATCGAATATATTTCTCTATGATGATCTATTCCAAGATCGCGAACACGGCCACTAATTTATTAATCCTGTCTTTTTTTATCTTCTTCTTCAAGCATATCATTTCGAATTTTTTGCTAAAGTTACCATTATAAATCAATTACAAACTTTTAACGATGATCTCTTTTACAAAGAGGATTATAAAACCAAATTCTCAGAGTATAAAAAGAACACGATTCATGCAATGGTCAGTTTTCGATACAGCAAAAATATTAAAAGCAATTTCTATCAATTTTCAGATAAGTAATTACTAATCCAGATAATTGATTCTCTCATCGTCCATAAACGGAATGTATCGTGGAACTGTCTGATTAGACGCTGCCCTCGACAAGAGAATTGCATTTGCGCCATTATGCGTTACACGAGTCGTAACATACATACGTACCGTTTATAACAGACTCCTCTTCCATACGTTCGAGAAACTTCGTTAATCACGGAACTCACTTATCGTACAAAGAATCGTCTATGTCGCATCGAGGCTACTTCGCATGCAGGATTTCGTTCGGCATCTTTCGTAAGATCGAAAAGGACTCATTTCCGACACGATGCGGCGTGACGTGTACAGAAATTCTGCTCAATCATTCATCTTCAACCAGCACTTCTCTCGACCATGGAACACGACGCGCTATCGCGACGATCTCCCTACCCAATATTCACTCACGATCGTCCAATCCCTGTGTTTTTCCGACTTTTCAAATTCACCTGAAATCTTTCGTTCCCTCCGAGAGGAAACTCTCAGCGCAGCCTCGGCCAGCAATCGTCACCGTAACTTTTAAATTAGCTTCGAAAAGATATAAAATTAACGATCGTCTTAAAAATATACGTATATCTTTAAGAAAGAAAGCAAAGAAGAAACAAACGGACAACAATTAGTATTCTTAACTCGAGTGTGTAAAGTTGGCGTGTGCAATTTAGTTCCGTAACGAGTTTCATCGAAACAGATTTATCTGAATCTTTTCTGTCCGTAACCATACACCCCTGGCCATAATTGAGAAAAATTAGAGTGGCGCCAATCATCTCTAACATTGACTAACATCTAATAGATTTACCGATAAATAACCGGTTCTAGCAGTTTACCAAAACTGGTCGATCAACCGATTAATACTCGTCTTGATCGACCTTCTTCTGCTTCCTCTACTCGCGTCACGATAACTGATCGAGCTTCTTGCTGTGCGCCCCACTTGTACGCTCTCTCGTTTTCGACGATTTTATATCTACTAATCGCGGCCGAACAGCGTGCCAACTAAAACGACAAAGATTGATTTAGTTGTATTATATAGAACGGACGTCTACCATAAAAGAAACAAAATGAAGCTTAAACGATCGTGATTGATCGCGTTCGTTTATTACGGATACAATCAGATAATAGCTGTCGACTGTAGCACGAATAAGCGGTAGAGAAGTTCACTATCTATCGCAGAATGAAAGGTGAACAGAGACGATGCGTTGACCCGAGTTATCAGCTGGTCTCGATGTTGGATACGTCTAACGGTGTCTAGCGATCTAGGTCGGTCCAGGACGAGGTATCACCTTTTCCTCGTCTTGTATTTCAACGTACGCTTCTGGTTGCTTTGCTTAACGATTATTCTACTTGGGTGCGCGATAATGGAGAAAGAAAGAAAGCGAGATAGCTTGCTGGTGAATTGTGCGAGCAACGGAGAGCAAGAATTGCAAAGGAGGAGAGCAAAAGAGGAGAGAAAGAGAGAGAAAAGAAAGGCACAGAAGGGTGAGAGACAGAGACAGAGAGAGAGAGAGAGAGAGAGAGAGAGAGAGAGAGAGAGAGAAAGGAAAAAGGGAGTACACGAGAGAATCGATCGTCCCGTATCGTTCATATTATTGTACATACGTAGTACGCTGTTTTTGCTGAGTAAAAGTTCGCATATCGAGAAAATGCGCGGTTTTTCTAACCAAGAATCTAAAATTGCTGCACGGCAAAGCAACGAACGAATCGAGAAGGCAAAGCCGGCAGGAAGTAGCGATGGGCGTTTTATAAGACTACGAATATTCGAAGAATTTCGAACATGATTCAAATATTTACAACTCTTCGTCTTGGAAGTCTCGATCTTCTTCAGTCTTCAAGGTCTTAAGTGTAGCTTTAGAGTAGCGCAAATTATAAAGACGAATAACATAAATAAACGTGTTTATGACAAGTTGAACGTTCCAAACCTTCGTCAACACCTTATGTTGATGCACTATTTGGACAAAAGTATCGATTGAAGACACCAGAAAAACATTGAATACTTACCGAGCTAATGCAAAAACTACCGAAATTCTCCAAACTATCAAGATATTCCAACATATTCGAGACGTCCAAGAATTCCAAGACTTATCGAGATTTTCAAGAAATCGTATGTTTCGATACGTGTTCAACGTTCAACGTTTCTACAACGTTTCTACAAACTTCGCATATGCAGATGCGATGCGATTCGAGGTGTTTTGAGATCCCATCGCTACAGGGAAGTGTAACAAGTAACAACACGGTGTAATACTGCTATCGACGGTCCGTAGTCCTTTCCGTTTGCCTTTCTCTCTTTACCTGATCATTGATCAGAGAGTTTTCGGTAAGTAGGGACTCACGAGAGACAATACAGCACCGGGTCCCGGTCACCGTTGGTCCGTCGTTCGTGTTCGCACCTGGTGGTCCAACGTCGGTTCACCAGGACCGGCGACCAGGATTCGTACTTGCATCCTTGAAAAAAAGAGAGACGGAACAGGGGTTCTCGGGTGAAAAGGCTCGTGCTCGGTCTCGTGTGTAGCCCGGCCCGTTGCTGCTCTGCGCCTTTGTCTGTCTCTTTAACTCATTTTCCCCTCTTTCCTCTGATCCTCTTCCCCGAGAAGAATCGTGGAAAGCCTGCGAAAATCGTCGATGCTTGTTTTCGTTGCGAAAGATAGTGTAAATAGAGACTCGAGAAAAAAGAAAAACAAAAAATGGGTACTGTGGAAGGAAAGAGATATCAAAGGGAGGCTGAAGACACGATTGGACAAAACGGTTAGGAAGAGAACAAACTCGGTCGAGAGAAGGGTATTTCGTCATTTAAACTCGTTTCTGACTATTACGCGATCTCTCGAACCGTTTGTGGACACAGCAAGATCGTTCGACTGCTCGTACAACACTAATATTATAATATGCCTACTAACCAAAGGGATTGGGAAAAGTTGCTCGATCTTAGCGATCTCAACGACATATGGTGGTCTATGATTATATCGGTGACATGACAATTACAAAATTTATATAAGACAAGAAACATTTCTTTTTTTTCTTTTTTTTCTTTTCTTTTCTTTCTGGTGGAGAGCGGTGTTAGAAAAAACAGAGATGAATGATAAAAATCTAACGACGAGTAATAGTAACAATATAGTAATTACATCGATATATAGATATATAGATACTAAGAAAACACTACTCGATATATGACACTGAGAATTAATGAAATCGAAAAATAAAAAGGACAATCGCTCTAGTTTATGTATATGTGCGTGTATATATATATATGTAGAAAGAGAGAGAGAAGCGACAAAATATAGTTTCTATGACAAATCTGCCGCACTACCAGATATATCAATAGTCTCGTCGCACTAAATTACCAGTAAGGGCTCTCGCAGGTCAAAATGAATATTTCAACTACAAGCGATATTTATATACATATATAAATGTGTGAGATATGTATATGTTACGTATACACGATCTACAGACAGCGATTATAACCCGTATAGCTTGTGATATCGTTAGATTGCTGTTACTATACAGTTATACACAAATAAACGCAATTCTGCAGCTAGTCGATCGCTATGATTAATTGCCAGCTCCCATTGCGAACTAACCTATATTATTTAACCTATGAGGAAAGAGGGTACATACGCTATCGATCGAGGAATCGGTTTATTCGTTGGCTCTTTTTAAATCCAAGCCCACGCTAATTTCAACTCAAACGCGATACATACATATATACTTCTTCTTTTAAGGTCATAATATGTATGTACGTGTGTAAACGGTTTTACGCGGTCGTGTTACATTAAACGAGCAGCTCATTTAGACACATGTTTAATCGGGACACGAGGATTATGATATTTAACGCTAGAACTACCAGAGCAATTGAAACGATTATTTCGCAACCAGTGAAAAATTTGTAATTAGTTTTCCAATTGTAGCTGTGCTAAATTTAGAATTTGCGATTCTATTGTCGATTCAAAATTAACGTCACAAACATCGATAACGATTTCGCTAAATTTTGACTAGATTTTTGACTAGAAATTATTCTACGATAAGAAAATTGTTTCATGAAATACCTACTGATTTACAAACTTTTGATCGGTGATTTCTAGTTCCTTTGATACAAGTTTTATACGTTAATCGTCTGTAATTTTAGCGTTACTATCATTATTTCCCTTTTAGATTGCCGATTTGCATGTAACGTTTTCGCTAATATTTACACGCGAAGATAATCAGGACGTTTAATAATTGCCAGTATTCTAGTCGGCACAGTTTGCACACGCTCGTCCACAGATTAATCAAACGTGACGCGTAATATCATAACAAATCTACTCGTGAAAATCCCATAAATAAAATATAATACGAGAATAAATAATATAATACAAACAACTAAAAATATTTATTACGCTCGTCTCCAAATTAATCGTTGTTTAAATTGTTTAAAAAAGAGTGAATCGTTAATCGACGAAATAGAAAACTGAAAATTCGTTGACAACGAGCAGATCGGTTTCCCACGCTTTTCTCCGACATTGACGAATTGATACGCGGATTAAATCGAGAAACGATAGAAAAGCGGGAAAAAAAGCGGAAAACTTGAGAGGGCTCTGGATGACCCTGTTGCTTCAAGGTTGAGAGGACTGCCTCGAGAGAGGCACGAGGGCCTGCTGATGTCTCTTGAAAATGGCTACCTTATGTATAGTAGCGAATAAAGAGAAGAAGAAGAAGAAGAAGTAATAGTAGTAGTAGTAGTAGTAGTAGTAGTAGTAGTAGTAGTAGTAGTAGTAGTAGTAGTAATAGTAGTAGTAGTAGAGAGAAAGAGAGAGAGAGAGAGAAAGCAACGGTATGCAAAAAAGGAGTAATGCTAAAGTAGATTAAGGGCAGTATTCATAGCAGTTACTCGGTCACGAAGATGCCAAGTGTTGCGCAGCTTCTCAGTCTCGTATGCGCGAATAACAATTAAACCTCTTAAAAGCCAAACCGATCAACTTTGCTTCTTCTAGATCTCTCAGTCTCACTGCGATTAATATTCAATATGGAAAATCGGATTATCATTACGATTAGTATTCAACGTCTCAATCAAATGAGAAATGTCTCAATTTTGATGCAAGAACAGAGATTTTATCTACGAATAGAGATATATAAAGGAGACTTATAAAATTGCTTCCTGCAAAATCAAGGTCGGTGGTATCGACACAATCGTCGCTTTCCTCTGTTGTCTCTTGATAAATCGAGGATATCGAACAATGCGCGTGCAAACCCACGTCTTCTCGGCCCACGACAGTTTCGTAGGCGTAACTGCAGTAAACCGGAACAAAAGCAAGGGAGGAAGCAAGGGAGATCCTGTCTGCCTGCTCTACCAATGTCGCAAGTAATAATAAACGATACGAAAATCAGAAATAAAATCGCATAAATCATCGATTTTTATCTAACTTTGAATCATTTGTTCGGAATACTGCGATATGGTCAAAGTCATTTTACTATTTACTTGCTCGCTCGCGTACTTTTATTAAAAATGGAAACGTTTGCTTGAAAAACGGTTCTGCCAATGGTCGAATTTGTATTTATACTATGAGATCTCTGATATCGTGTCATTCTATCGACTCTTTGGTATGGTATAAATAAACACGTTCCCTTAAAACGACGTTGCGCGAACGATATTTGTCTGAAAGCTATTGTTTGCTATTAAATCGTTCAAGAAATGGGAGCTACATCGTATCTGTTGTGGAATTGTTTGCTGTCTGCTGTTTGGCATCCCATGGATGGAATCAATTAATTGGCATCCCTGAACAAGAAAAGAGAAAAAAGCAGAGAGAGAGAGAGAGAGAGAAAGGGAGAGAGACAAATGCGATGAAAATGTAAAGAAAGTCAAGAATTTGTAGGGACGAATGGCAGCTATTTATTCCGCAAGATCGGAATACTTGTTTGAATTAATCGAAAATATCGGCGACATGACTTAATTAATTAAACGACAATCCTTGGCGCAGCGAGATTCTAATCGTTTTAAACGCGAAAGATCGATAAGCGAAAATGTATTTATAGTAATTCTCGATTAATCAACGAATTTTTGTCGAAGTTTATAACGCGTCGTTTGCTATTGAGCGGACCCTTCGAGCGCATAGGATGCTAATTAAGCTGTCGACGTGATCCGAGTTGTAAATTTTATAACCTGCAATGTTGGAAATTCCAACTTCTCAAAAATAGCAGATACACTGCCCGTATCGTAAACTGAGGATAATCTTATATCTTCAACATCATCGATTCGATCTGTCGACCGTGTCGTTGTTATTGTCTACTTGTACGTCATGCAGTGAAATATGTAGATTTTTACTTTAAGATTATTCAAATCAAATTCTTGGTCTTTCTAATGAAAACGATTTATTACTATTTCAGGCAACTGTAGTAATCTTTTAATATCCTAACTATGATAATTTCCAATATGCAAAACCAAGTTACCTAACACCTCGTAAATTAAATGCTCGACTCATGTTTCTCGTTTCATTCATATGCAATGTTCCTCGTTTTGTTTTTCAAACGAAACCGATTGCAAAAAGCAGTCGATAAATCTTAGAGCATTTACCACACGGATAATCGACAAGTCTCAAGTCCGACTCTGCGTTAAGCTGGCACTTCTCTGCTGCAATCGGTTGAGTTCGCGAGCATCGTCTGGCAGCCGTATCTTCCTCGTGAGAAACGTGCTCCTTCTGTCGCGAATTAACGAGCATACGTTACGCGGTCGTTGCATCGTCTTAACGAGCTGCAGCACGTGTAGGCGCGCGCCGCGAATTAACGAGCAGCCTTTCGAACGCGCCAGCCGCGTGTCTCGACGTTGATATTTCCTGCGGCATTCAACGGAATCGATTCTTACGATCCAAATCGAGTTCCAATATGTTCTTCGCTCGCATCACCGCTTCCGATGCAATCCTAGCCTCTACTTGAGAAATCTGTGTCTCTCTGTCTGTCTGTCTGTCTGTCTCTCTCTCTCTTTCTCTCTCTCTCTCTCTCTTTCTTTCTCGTACAGTATAATTCCAAGTCTCAGAGAATCGAAGAAAAACGAAGAGAAGCGAGAGGTAGATCCACCATGTGCGCGACAGCTACATCGACGAGTTGACGACGATTTGAGAACCATCTGCAGAACCGTCTCATCTGACTCTCTAGAATCAAACCCACTAGCCAGCGTCGTCTCATCCCTCGTGTTTCAGGGTGAAACGTTCTCGTTCCCTCGTCGCGTTCCATCTTCCAAGAAGCCGCGGAGCGTACGTTCCACGTACGTGCATGGAAACGCTGCGGTGGCGAACGAACCGGCATGCAAAAGGACTGCGAGCGAGCGCAGTATTGTAGATCTGTTGCTAAACTCCCCTCCCGAGCCGTTCGCGACTCCTACCCTTCAGTGGCTGCTCTTGAGAGACCAGCCAGCAAACTCCATTTCTACCACCGGCTCGAGCCACCGTCTCCCCCACTGCCACAGCCGACACCTCCCCTCGAAGGCCACCCCCAACGAACCTATCTTCCTGGTCAATAACCTCGCTGTACCGTGTGCCGTGTACCCGCGACATAATCGGCTACCATCGCGTTTCGGATCAACGTGCTTCCACATAGCACACGTGTCTCTCCTTTTCTTTTTTTTTTTCTTTTTCTATTTGCACCTTCTAAATTTATTTTTGTACGCTGTATAGCAGTTCTGATTTTCTTCTTTAACGTTGGAGTATATATCGTTCTGTTACAGTTGACGCACAACGCTTCCGGATAATAGTTCGTACTTGATTTTAGAATGCTCTGCGCTAATTTCAAGAGTTCGGTTTCCATCGATCACATTTATCGCGCGAAATATAAAATACTAGCTGAAAACTGGGTACTTTAAAGTAAATACAGCCAAACTCGTAATTAATTTTCGTTTTCTAAAACCGAACAATATCAACGCAGGGTTGAACTTCAGCTCGTAACTTTCTTTCAGTCGTTCCTCTTCCTTATTGGTCAACTTTCGTGTAGGTGCACTAAAGGCGTATAGGTAAATTTAGCTCTAAGCGAACTATAGCTTTAATGTCAAACAATTCTGCGTAAATTTCGAAGTAAAAGTATTCGAAGAACGGGGATCATGAGCGACGTGGAAAGAAATATAAAAATTGAGTGCCCGGATTGTTCACGCTAGGATTAAAGAACGAGTTTGTATTTCTAGAGGGGATGAAAGAGGAAGCGATTGATCGACGAGTATCCGGAGCTCTTATTCTCCCGCGTTGCATCACAGTTTCGTTACTTTTTCACCCGTGTTTCCCTTTCTAGGAGGTGAGAAAAGAAACGACGACGTCGTTTTATCGAGCGTCGCCGACGCGCTACGACAACTTTTTGTTTGCTCGTCTTCGTCTATACTCGTTTCAAATGGAAATTTTAATTCGATTCGGAATTCCTTTACCTTCCGAATCTCCTTTCGTGTCTATCGCGCATCAGAGAACAAGTACGTGCGCTATCTCCGAGGACAAAAATTAACGTGATACGTATCTTCGTTCTTTAAAGACGGCCATATCTTGGTTAAATTGTATCGCGCGTCTCTGCCAACTACCGATACGACGGCAGAAATTTCTCTCGCCATCCTGACTATTGATCCTCTCTCTAGCAAGCTGATAGAATTGTTACAAGCTTCCTTCCTTCGAAACGTGTTCCTGCGTTTTCCCCTCAACTGCAGCAGCGAGTATTCTACGGCTGTTGTGTTCTTCGAAATTATAACAGACCGATCCAGATTCCGTAGACGCGACAATTTCAATGAAATTTCGTAATATTGTCTGCTTTGAAAGCATACAAAAACGAACGAGGCAGAAAATTTTGTTGAGGCTATAGAAGAAATATTCTCTTAGAAATGGAACACGCGAATAAAAATAATAAGAAAAACGCGATCGGATCGATAAGAGAATTTTTCGAGGGCGAGAACGATGTTCGGCGAAGAGAGTGCCATCCATAGGGTGGCGCCATCTGTGCCGGTTGTCGGGAAACTCGTCTTAAAAATCACCCCCCTAAGATCAATACACCGTACGGGTAGACAGTAAGTCTATGGAACGCGACCGAAATGCCCCAGGAGGTTACATCTTTTAACTTTCACCGCTTTTCTTGATAATTTAGAGACATGGTGCAAGCAGAATCCGAGTACAGCGTATGTATAATAATTTCTGGAGCACGACCATGTGCATAGTTCGAGAACTTAATTGTAAAAATTCAGATCTTTAATTAATATCTCCCTCTCTCTCCCTCCCTCCCTCTCTCTCTCTCTCTCTCTCTCTCTTTCTCTCTCTCTCTCTCTCTCTTTCTCTCTCTCTCTCTCTCTTAGACGATCTATACCTTTCCATTTCGAAATTCGAATTGACCGATCTCCTCTGCTGAAGCAAGTATATTCTCCGACGTAGTTGGAAAATGGAATTGAAATATGTTATTAGAATTGCGATTAATAAACTGTGAATATCCACGCAGATTCAGATTATCATGACGTTTCCACTAGAGAGATTGAATCCAAATATTATAATTAACACGCTGTACTCTGGACATTCCGTACAATCCTGCGTATTATGTACATTTTCTACGTTCGATTTTTTCACGTATGCACAAACATCCGTAATCTGATTAGCTTTTCGTTCGCGTTTCGCCTAATATTCCGCTGTTCGTAACAATGCCGAGCAAGGTTTCTCTGTTTACGGACGAATCGGCGGACGCAGGTGTTCGAACGATTTAGAATATCACGCGCTTTGGAAGCCATAGAAGAAAAAGGAAGGAAAAAAGGATGCATCGTAAACGAGTGAGGAAGACCCGTGAATTCGGGTCAGGCATTTGGCTTACGAGGGTAGTTTCCAAAGGTTTCCTCTCTCTTTGGAATCTCCGCTTTGCGGCTTCTAACGAGATAATTTGATTTTCAGGTTGCACAAAGCACTGTTTTCTCTCTCTCTCTTCCCCCTCCTGTCTCTCTCTTCCTCTCCTTCCTCTTTCCGTCCCACTCGAGATCTCTTATGTTTTCATACAAACTTTTTTCACCGCTTAATCGGCAGCAAAGTCAGTACTCGGCCGATCGATCGATCGATCACCAACTGTATCGCGAGTACGATGTATCGTTTCATTAGATCACCGCTTTCGACATGGTTTCACGTAGATTTTTAACGAATTACGGTTTTTCGATAACGAAAGTTTGAAAAACGCAGCCAACGATGGGCAAAGAAAGTTTTTAGGTAGAACACGATGGAACAGAATAGCCATTGTTTGGAGTTTCAGCGATATTCAAAATGCATTTGGAATAGATTCAAGTTACATACGTGTGCAACCTGCTACAATAACGATCGATCACCATTTGTTGGTATACTTTCTCGCGGCATGAGCTGCGCAAATAATCGTTTTAAAATCGAGCACAGTGCAACGAGCATAATTAAACTTATCGTAGCGTCGCACGATTTAGTTTTCACCGGTAATGTTTTTTCCCGCTCCGAACTCGCGTTTTATGGCATAATTCCTCGTGGAGAACACGTAGAATTTCAACTGAAATTCTACGCATTAGTCTTCTGAATTAGTCGCGTCTAATTTGCGATTTGCCAGTCCAGTTTGCGTTGAATTAAAATTAAACGGTTCACATTGTAACGTCAGACCTTAATCGCATCTCTGTGCGCGTGTTTCCATTAATTAATTCTTTATCCTAATTTCCATCGTTGCAACGTACAATGAAACTTTGTGTGATAAATGAAAGAGTCGTTTCTGTAATTTGAAAATCATTATTTAGAGACACGACAAATAGAGAGATGGTTACATAATTTGTCGCAAATCACTTGTCCCAAAGATAAAAGGCGACTCGGTTGGCGGCGGATTAATTCACGAAATCCCCTCCTTCGCCGCCAATTCGAACGATGGCGCCGCCATTATTTGGCATTCTTCGTCCCTGCCGCATTCAAGCCTCAGCAAAGAACAGCAGTCAGGTAAGCACAAAGAACGCGTAAGACAAAACCATCGAGGGCGAAATCCTCGCTTCGTCGGATCGTCGAAATTCTTCAAAATCGCTATATTACCTTCACATCCTCTCGCGTCGTTCTAAACAAAGTAACAGATTTTCGAATTCGAGCTATGGCAAAAATGATTCCTTCAGGCTTTCTCCGTTTTCTCGTCGTCGAAAAAAATTGTCAGGATGGCTGTTGAATTTTCAATGTATGCTTCAGCAGAGGAATGAAACTGGAATTAATTAAGGCTCGACGACTATGGACGCGCACTTGTAATTATAATTGCCGCCATGCAGACGGTGTCGCATCACTCTACGAGATCTACGATCATTAGAATCGCGAATCGAGCGTCGATCAATACGAAGAACAACTGGACCTTTCATTTCAATATCGTTGCAGCGCGAATGATACTACTTCTGCAGTTGATATCAAAAGCCATCGTTCTGAAATAAAATTCTTTTCCTTTCTTATCGATCTTTATACCATGATATAATACCGTCGAATTTACTAAAAGCATTCCCTCGGTGATATTGACCACAAATGAATTTAAAAGACACACACAATTTCCTGGTGATAGAAAGTTACACCGTCTTTCGCGCAGTTCTGGTGACTCGAGCATTTTTCCAGCGAGCATGAAACAATCATGCAGGCTGGATGATTGTTCGAGAAGCGCGTTGTGCAACAGAACGGCGAGAAACACAGGGCATGGTTTAATATTGACAATGGCAACGACAAAGTTCCTAACGGGACTGGGGCTGAGGGTTTACAGAGGGGCGATGGCACGAAGTAAGCAGCTTATTGCGAGCGACGCAGTATGGATTTTCACCGACGTTGCTGTTTGACGTTGACTTCTATCCGATAGTTGCTGCGCAGTCGAGACATCTCTACCGAAAAACTCTTACATCGCTGGATGAAGGCTGGCATATCCGCGAAAGCTTCTTTCCTTTGTACCCTCCCGAACATCGAGACCAACTTGGTCAACTACTACACTCGTTCCTGACACTTTGCTGTCGTTTCGTTGCACGAGAGATGTTTGGATAACCGTCCACTCTGTTGCTTCGTGCATCTTCTCTTCCTTAGTTCTATCGCTTTCTCCCTTCTTTTTAACAACGATCGTCGGACGTGTATTTTAGACTACGGTTATAGCAAAAGAGTGTTTCGACGATCAGTTATTCCGATGAATATATCGGAAGAAAATAAATATGCATAGAGAATATCAAAGAATATGTAGAAAATGTTTGTAGATAAAACGATGAAAGAAATTGGACTACGATGTCGGCTCGGGATAAAAATCTAAATAAGTGACATAGAATATGAATAGGATTTCGGTTGTTGCGTTAACAGAATGTGAAAGACGAAGCGTGAGTAAGTAAAGTACAAAATAAAGAGAAAGCTACGTCAGCTCAAGGACATTTTTATACGCGAACCTTTTACACCGCTTTGATGTCTACAATCTCTATAAACATCCTTACATATCTTCCGAGACTCTTTATAGATTCTTACGTATGTATGCATACATTTTGATCTCTGGGCGTTTTGTTCGTCAGAACAGTAGTTCATCGGATCAGAACACACATCCATTGTGACCATAGCCTTATACATATGTTGTCACAAAGTGACGCCAACATAGTATAACCTTTAACATGGTTCCTTCGTTTTCAGATAATCAAACGGCACAAGTTGAAGCCGGCGATTCACTTGGACAATCGGTACCGGTTAATGAGAAACGAGCCTATGCTGGACGCGGACGGAAATGAAACCGATCAAATCGGCGAGGACGAAACTGCGCCACCTAGCCCAGAGGAAATACTCGCTATAATGGAAGAAAAGGGTCACGATTATTTTACCAAGCGTTTACCACGGTTAAAGATTACGGAATAGAAACCTTGTATCGCGTTCGAATTATTTTCTCAAATACTAATAAATAATTTCTCCTTTCGAATTTACGTTCAACTAAATGTAAACTTAAGGGGCTATTCTAGTCTACAGATTTGAAAAAATCGAAAAATTTTTTTGTTCAAATTTCCAAAGTTTAGACATTCAAGAATATGCCCTTAAAAGGATTTTTCAAAATTTCGATTACTTTATGAGTTACAGCCATTTTTGTGATGCGACATCTGCTCCGGTCCGACCGGAACAAATGAACAATAGACGGTAGACGCTGCCCGAGTACGTACGTATGAATACCCTCATAAAATCTTTATTGTATTTTATCCCTTTTTAATGTATTTGTAATTCAATAATTCAACTGTAACGATGTTTGGATTCTAAAACCCAAAATAATAACGGAAATTCGTCAATATGGACTTTTGCTCCGAAGCACATCTATGCAGGAACGCAGACAATTCAAATTTCTACTTTCCTCATAGTACGTATTTTTAATGAAGGTTTTATACCCATATTAAAAATCTTGTGGTCAAAAAATGTCATGGGAATCATGATTGGCCCAGAAGCTCATGCGTTCGCAATCAGGCGAGGCGAAGTTCGCATCGAGCGCTCTGAACTCCGAGCTTCAGAGGCATCAAAAGAAGCCACGACTGCTTGTCCCCATAAAAGAACTTCGGAGAATGAGGATTTTGAAGTAGAGGAAGGTTTCTTGTATAGAGCAGGAATCACCGATTAAAAATATGTAAATATGCTGTACCATTCTACAAGTAAAATTGCCAAAAACTTGTCTCAAAACTTTAAACGCGTTTTTCTCGAAACTACTTTTTTCGAGTTGGCGTGCACGATATCTCAAGTTCTAATGAACCGATTTATTTGAAATTTGGTGTGAATGTTTTTTATACATTCCTCTATCACCTCAACCACGCTCAGATAAAAATTTTTTATTTTACTATGTTTAAAAAATTCAGAATTGCCAAAAAAACATGCCAAAAAGGAAAATTTTTTTTCAAACGGCCGCCATTTTATGAAAAAATATTTTTTTTACTTCTCCAAGGTTCATGCTATAGCCGCATTTATACTAATTAAGAATCCGTTCGGTTTTTTTGCTTCACATGTCCAAAAGGGTTGAAATCATGCACGGCAAGACACCGTTTTTTTGGATCCTTCACTTTGCCAGCTCATAACTTTGTGAATTTTGAGCTTTTTTCGGTTAATTTTTTATGTAATCTTAAAATATCAATAAACAAATGATAAAAAAATGGATAGTAAAAATATTTTTTGTTTCGTTTGTACAGAGCTTCAAAACCCGCCCGAATTTCATGCGTAGACTAGAATACCCCCTTAACGCATCTATTTTGTTACATCGTGGAATCCAGCTTGTTGCACAGTAGAAAAGAAAAGAAGTATAATTTTACGAGCGAAGAATGCTAAGATATCAGGTTTTATAAGTTGACGTATGACCTGGCTAGAAGGAAATAATATTTTTTTCAAGATATAGGCCAACTTTTTCCACGCGAAAGAAGCGTACACGTTGTATCCATGCGGAAGAGGACCGCGTAGCTGGTACGCCAGGTGTGTGGTAGTTTGTAGAAAGCGAGAAGCGAGCAACCCTCTTTTGATGTCCGATGGTAGCTATCCAACGTAGGTAGGCAGCTGTTGCTACGAGATTATAAAGAGCTGTATCGTGAAACGATGCTTCGATGAAAATTCTCGACACTTCCAACTATGCTCCGCGTGTACACAAAGACAGTAATATCCTCTCGTTTTTCGCGCTTCTCGTTACAAAGTTCCAGAGTTTCGGTATTCTATTCCGTTTCGTTATGGGAGATTCGGTCTGCTGTTGAAATTTTTTTTGCTGCATAATTCTTGCTGCGCGAATATGCATTATTCACGTCACTTCAGCATTTCTATACAGTTTCGAGAAGACTGGACAATTTTAATTTTCGTTGGAATCTGTCGATACGTTAGACGCATTAAACCTCACAAGACAGACATTTCTCGATCTACGGATCCAATAAGGGCGATTTGATAAGGAAAGAGAAAGCTAGTCAATGAATGTCAATCAAGCAATGCGTATCTCGTAGACCCACGTCATTCATATTTACTTCCTCCGTAAAGTCGCTTTAATCAGTTACATGGAGAAGAATCAGTTAATCCGTTGTTCGGAATTATCAATCTCTTGGACACTTTCTTTATTTAGAATTTCCTATGTTTTCACTTATCTTCGTTAAAAATAAATTACATTGTATTTACGTTTGAAAGAATCAAAACCGAAACCAATTTAATTGAAATCGACTTGTCCTTACTAATGTTTAATTCTTTATTTACAGTAGCTTCTGACGATTCGTATTATGTGGAAACAAAAATTGTCACGTACCAAGCAATTAAATTCAGCAATTTCCAAACGATAATTCACGCTCGGTTCTCGAATCGAGCGTGACTAAGACAGATTAGCGGACAGCGAGAGATACGAGGCTCTATCCCGGTCGAAAATTACGTAACACGTGGAGAAATACGTTCGAATGAACATTGACCGGAATGGCGGCCTCGTCTATTCTCGATATCGATGTCCCATAGACGGGTTAAATCGTTCGCACACACCGCGAACGTTTCTAATAACCAGATAATTTCGCAACGATAATACAATTCAGACCTCAATCTATGATCTCACCCCGTTCACTGGGGTATAGCGTGCTACTTCGAATTAGTTTTGGATAATTTCCAGCACTTTGTAACTAGCATACTAACAAACGATCGTGTGCTTTATACGAATAAAACGCTCGTCGTCGCGTGCAATTTGGATAAAATCCAAAGCGTTACGCGATTTCGTCCGTTATCATTTTATTCCAAATAAGAACGCGATTATATTCCGAGTTTCCTGGTTTCTTGCACGATGCATTCTTAACGATATCGCTAGAATTCTTTTCCTCCATTAGAGAAATCGATAAGCAGGGGTAAAATACTGTTTCTTCGTTAAAAGTACAGGTATATGCGTAGGATTCTTCGGCATTAGCGGTACTAAGAAAGGTACTGGCCAACACTTCGCAAACAAGTTAGACTCTGAAACTGTGTCATTGGAAACACAACCGACCATCGCAGGACTATGGCTTAGTTCCGATATAACGAGTATATAACAGGGTTAGAAAATGACTATATGAAGGTCAGGCCAGGTGATAGTCTGTGCAAAGCGATTAAGAGAGGCTCCCTTAATGTGGCGGAAGGTAGGAAGGTAGGTAGCGACAGCTGTTACTCGTCCCTGCACGAGGCCATACATCAGAGCTATACATTAGACAGCGTGTTTGGATCGTTCAACGCGGTTCAGCAAGTGGACCCTTCCACGAGGTTGCAGCCTGGACCAGGCCTGCGTTACCTCCGACATCGTCGTCGGGGGCAGCATGTGCCTGGACAAAGAGCTCATTCAGCCACGGACAATGGCCTTGGCTGGAGAGGCCGCTGCAACAAGCCTGTCTCCTGCCTGTCCGCCTATGCCTTCTCTGTCTTCTCTGCACATGGCCTGCAATCAAGCTTTCAGGATACTATTTTTCCACTCGATCCGACGTATCGGGCAATCGTCATCGATTAATTAACACATTCGCGACCATTTTGTATCGAATCGATTTCATCAGGTTGAACGCGGATTAACAACGACAATTATTCCGTATTGAATCGATTTGACCGGGTTGAATGGTAATGTGTATTGTTGTAGTATAATAGTGTACAGTGAGACTATGTTAGAATATGATTTCGAGATTAGGAAAATTCAATTATGTAAGCAAATCCAAATGTTGTGATTGTGCGATGAATGTGCGAGCAAGTTTGAAGCTTCGGTATTTCACGCTTCGCACGAATGTAAATATCGTAACGGAAATAAAAATATTCGCACACCAGAGTAAGATCCAGAGCAACTTTGCGATATCTTTCTTAGAGAATAACAAATTATTAAAAGAAACAAAGAGATACTAAGGTTGCTATTTCGTCTTTTCCTCGAATCGTCACGTCTGTCCTATGCGATGAAGGTTGCTAACTGCTTTCTCGATAATGCAAGTACCGTTTTTCTGTCCATTCTATTGTCTTCGTCGATCGAGGCTATAAACGAGTGACAGAATGCAAGTCTAACGGATCGAAAGTCGACAAATGAAGAAAGAGATCGAAAGATGCGAGGTTTCGCATGGACAAATAGAAAGGAAGGAAGGATAGAAAAAGAGAAGCGTTCGTGTTCCTTTTTTCCGTCCATTTCGAAAGGCCCTTTTAGCGAGCAATTTACAGGCTGACTCTCAGACCTGCTATACCATACAGCGTACAGTAACTGACGGTGCGCGAAAGCGAGAGCGAAAAGGAAAGAAAACAAATTCGCTCGCCGAAGCGGGAAAGTGAATCGACGCCACTGTTCGCGACCGAATATGCCTCGTTTATGCTCTTTCTTTCTCTTCTGCTTACCTTCTCGCGGCAAAATGTAACCTCAATCGCATGGTTGCGACAGTGTCTCACGTAGTCCAATGGTCTCTGTCTAATCTAGTAATATTATAGCTCTTAGTTGAAATGTTTTAGTAAGGTAGAAAAATAAAAGACTGAAAAACGTCGCTAATAAGAAAAATAATATCGTAACTATTCTCTCCCAGGAACTTATCTATTTCGTTTCAGATATCTTCAGTTTATCATATCTATTCTAATATCTATTTCTATTTCGATTGCTTAAGCTCCGTTGGTTTTTTCAAATGGTTTCATTAAAATTCGTAAAAGCGAAGACGCAACAGTTGCGTTTATGACCTACTAACGAGAGTCAGATAGCTAAATTTCAGATAATTAACCGTTTAAGTCCCAGGGATCATTGAAAGATAGGGCTGAAAAATCCCGAACAGCGCCATAACGCTTATTTTAACCGATTGCGAAGAGAAAAAAGCGATACAATAGCGCTCGTCATATTTGTTACTTTATGGAATACATCTATATTATTATATATGTGTACTATTAGTTTATAAATATTTCAAGTTTTGTTCAATAAAAATTATTGAGAAGATAACTATGAAATGCAAAATACCGTTAGTCGTTCGTGGCGTTCAAATGTACTGGAACTTTTCGACACAAAATCTAAACAGCGCGATCGCGCTACTTGGGACTCAAACGGTTAACCTCTTAGGTACGATACGCCACTATAGTGATTTTCGTGGATGTCATCCTATATTACGACGCGCCACTATAGTTGCTCACTCTACTGACTCATTCGCTTACCGTTTGAACCATCTGATGTTTTTTATTTGTCTTGCTTCACACTTTTTTGCCCTCACATTTTATAACAGTGTTAACAATATACAGACAACATATAGTCTTTGTTTTTGATATGCCAGTGTCAGGTATCAATTGTTGCTTTTCGTTAAAATAAATATACCATTATTAGATGCTCTTTTTAACATGCCGATCCTTATCCTTATAATTTTTTAGAATCTTCAACCTCAAAATGTCGCTTCAAAATAGAAAATTAAGAGCAATTTGACAGACACTATCGCGCTATGAGTGTGAAAATTGTAACGTGGGTCTATGTGTCGTACTGTGCTTTAAAATTTATCACATTCAATTATATTATTAATTATTAAAGTAAGTTATTAAAGTTAAAGTACATGCATCGCACTTTTAAGAAAAATTATAATTTAGTTATCAAAAACTTCGTTCCAATGTGCTTGCATGAGAAGGGCATTATTCGTCACACATTACAGTGGTATGTATCGTTTACGCGTAATTCGTGTCAAAATTTACCCTATAGAGAAACAGCCCGGCGCAAAAACCGTACCTAAGAGATTAAGAGGACACAACGTATGCGTGAATATCAGCAAACGTATTAAATCGCTACTTCGTTAAAACTGCAAAGAATTTGAAAAGTTTGATACGCAAAGGTAACACGCACGTGTGGTGAATCGGCTCAATTCGCGCGGACATTCCATTAGAAACAACGGCGAACTTTAATTTCCGTTGAAAAATCGCAAACTTGTTACCTCGTCCCGTTAATTAATCGCGTCCGGAACAGCAAAAACCGTTCCAATCTTTTTTCTAAACGGATTAACACTTGTTGATCGAGATACGCACGTTCCAGGCTGTCGCTGGTTTAATCGTGGCGCGTTTATCGTCACGCGAACGCACAGAGCAAGCGTTTATGTTCGCTGTACAATAGTCAACGTGATTTTTAGGAGGAACATCAGCGAGTTTGATTAATACGTCTTTTCTATTCGCATTATCGGATATTCTCTCCGAATGAAAACGATAGGAAAGTAGTCGATGTAGCAGCTATTACGGTGTCTCTCGATCGCGGTCACTATTCTTTTCATTTTCACCTCGCTACTGCTCGGAAAGAACTTTCGCTGGAGTACGTAATAAAATCCTTGCTGGTTCCCCTCTCTCTGTCGCGCTCGCTGCTAGAAGGGAGCACTTCAGAAGAGTTTATATGGCGGATCTGGTATACACCATCGGCGCGCGTCTGGCAAAAGAAAGGCATGCCACTTAAAAAGGGCGTGGTGTGCTTTCTCGTGTTCCACGGGAATAAGTACATCGCAAATACGTGTTATTCCTCCGTGAACGTTTCGACCACTGTGCGAATGCTATTCGTGGAAAAACAGTGCGATCGTGGCCCGACTACGAAAGAAAAGAGAAGTCTAACCAAATAAACTCTTTGTTTCGGTTGAAAACTACTTGAAACTCGCGGATCTTTTTTGAGCACATAACGCTACAGATACCACTGAATGAAAACTTGGGCTTATACCTACAATCACGTGCTATATCTATTATTACATTAGCGTTGCAAATATCAATGACAGTATCGTTTACTTCGACAAAATCTTTCGTTAAGTAAATATAAAAAACATGTAATAGTTGCGAATTTTTTATTGGTAACATCCAACTTATATTTTGGTAAATTTCTTCTTTTCGTTGCCTAAGTCATACCATAGATGTTTAATGATTATTCACCTCCGTAAATTTACTTATCACAGGAAAAAAGTAAATTCCAAAGATACAGTTAGAAGGTACGATTTTTCATTTATAGAATAGATCAGCATAGTAGTAAGCCTCATGTGTGACATGATAGACGAAGACGAACTCAACATCGACTGAAATCATATACATTCTTAAATAACATAACTGTCGGTCGTGCCTCATGCCAGAAGAGACAGTGTCTTGGTAAACGAAGCGGTTTACGCTTAACCGCTAATTTAATTCTCATTGCACTCTACTTTCATCGCGTAAACGATCCCATTTCAATTTTAAATCGATTTTAACAACTTTCTCGTTGTAAAAATTGCACATATATCGCGAGAACCAACAAACACCCAAGTATTAAGAGTCGTTAACGTAACTAACAACGTTGTAACTCGGTTACGTTACCGTTGCTCCGTTATACAAACTCGTTACCAAGTAATCTGATAACGAGCCAGTCAATTAATTAAACGCGATATGAACTTATTGTCACGCGAATTGTATCAAATTCCAAACCAGCCAATAACCGCGTCATCGAAATTGCTCGCCCGACCGCTTCAAACCGCGCCATGTTTAAAATAACTATCCGCTTCTCAGCTGACCTAAACCACGCGATATAGCAAATATAGACAGTTATGTAGCAAACTAGAGAAAAGAAATGGCACTAAAGGCGTATCGAGCATGCGTACAGTATTTGAAAAGACTTCGCAGAGTCCCATTCTTCTTCTAGGTACTGGTTGCATGAGCCGGCAGAAAAACGGAGTCAGACAGAACAGCGTGAGATGCTAAACAAATGAGAAAACCGCAGGTAGAGAGATAGAAAGAGAAAGAGGTTAGTGGACAAGGGGCATCGGGCCCCTTGAGAGGAATCGCAAGGAGAAGGAGACGAGGGGATAATCGACGGGAGATCGCGGCGAGAGAGGAGAGAAAATAAAGAAAAGAGTAAAAATCGGGCGAGGTGAAGGAATGCTCGGCCTTGGCGCCTACCGGCTGCTCGAAGAGGCCTCGCAACCTCGTCTGTCCGAACGAGGAGGCTAAGGATAGAAGTCGCATCGCGCCGCGACTCTCCTCGTGTAGGTACTTAGGTACTCGGAGAGCAACATTTCCACCAGTGTGGGAGTGTATGTACTCGCCGAGAGCAGCCGATCGTGACAATGAAATTCGCGGACGATGAAAAGAAGGCGAGATTATGTAGGGTAGAATCGCCCTAATCCGAAAGAGGATTGACTGCACTCTGGTCTAGATTGCTAGACATGTTGGAGATGGCGCGTTTGACGATATCTTGGTATTTAATACCTTGATGAAATGTTCGCAAATATTAATAAAAGAGATGCAATGTTACAGTCGGGAAGAAGTTTAGAGTGGGAAAGGGTTTTAAATGGAAGGCAGACTGATCTGTCGATCAACCAATTGTAATATCAGCCTTTTGTGATGGCAGTCAATAAAGTCAATGAGGCGAGCTAAAGGAAAACGCCTTGGATGAAAATTCTATAACAGGATTCGTAGAATAGTAGGGTTCACAAAGTATTGTGAACTATCTGCTTTGCCATGCAGGTTAAAGACTTCTTCTCGACCGAACACTACATGGTAAACGTAGTTTACCAAAGAAGCTAAGGTACGTGGTACGCGTTACCTCATCGAGTTACCAACAGATGTGCGGATGTTGTAACAAAATATATTTATAGAAGTTACATTTTTTGGCGGTAACGCGTGCGTTAAGTAGTTAGATCGGTGTAGTCGATTATAAATCCTGTCTTATTGATTTTTCAAGTACGAGCGTACCTACACGCTAAAATAAGATTGACGTCGTCCATTTATACATTCCTACACTCCATCTATTTATACGTTACAGGAGTTTATGGATAGAACGAAATTCTTTACCTTGCACCCTCGTATGTTATTCTTAACGTTCATTAGCTACACCGCCAGCGATAGTCATCGAATTTGATTTGATATTTCATCAGGCCGATAACCATCTGACGTTTATTAGATTCCGCCGCCAATTCTGCCGAAATTTATGCCGACGGCTTTAATAACGCCTGAGCGAGTGCACGATGAATTTAAATTGAACGCAGCAATGTACCACGGCGCCGCCGTGAAACGTGTATTTCGAAAATGGCGCGCGTTCGCAGGCTTTCGTAAGCGACCGCGTAAAAAGAATTTACCGTCGCGCGCGCAGTTAATCCTATCGGTATACTTAAAACATCGACGCTTTTTACTGCGAAATGCACGGATAGATTTCAACTAGAACTTTTTCCATCTGCAACGCATCAATGATTTCTTTGTGAACGGAAATGGTATCGACCGCAATTCTGTTTCAGATACTTTCATTTCTCAGAAAGTAAGAATTGGCAGATCATTTTCTTACGTTCCGAAAAACGATGAGAAAGATACCGCAAAAAATTATCGAGATTTGTACGCATCCTGCTAGGAAAATAATCCAACGATACGTAAATGAGAACGAACGGAAAGGAAAACAGAATATAAAAGTCCTACCCAGCATTCCAAGCTCGTAATTTATGAACGTCGATAATTGAATTTCGTAGCATCGAGTACAGAGAGAACGGTTGTTACGAAATTTTTTTCCAATTATGAAACTGGTGAGTCGATAGCGTTCAAGCGAACGTAACGGAAGGATTCGAGAGTAAAATGTTTCCTTGTTCGTTCGGCTTTGTTAGCGCGCACTACGGCCCACGGATTCTAAGCCAGCTATAAAGAAAATCTCGGACGAAGGGGAACGCCGACAGATATTACCAGCGCCAGGCTAAAAAATTTGCGATCCCACTATGGTGTTACATATGAGACGAAAGTGAAACAGACGGCGCTGTTTCCGTATTCGGTAATTATAGAGACTTGATGGCCGTAAGAAAATCAAGATAGTACGATAAATTGTAGAAAATAAGATTAAAAATGGGAATTCGCACGAACTTTATTTTTATAAATAATGAGACGAGTTTTAGTACGTTTAATAGAGGCAACTAAAATTAATGAAACTAGATGTCGATCACTTGGCGCCGATTTATAAATGACAAAAATTTGCATGCCCCATTTTTATGATCGCGTCAACAGAGGTGGATTCATAAACGCGTTTGTGTTTGAAAAAGAGTAAATTAATTTCGACGCTAGACGGAACAAGGTAGAGAGATGGTATATAAATTTACACATCAACTCTGGCTGTCTCAACTTTGGATACGGGAGCCCGCTTAACCTGAAAGAACGGCGAGTTTTCCCGACGAAATTTGATTTACGACAAATGGGTTTGTGTTAGAGCACCAACCACGGATAACTTGACCTAATGCACATACGAAAGAACAAGCGTTTTTCACTTGATCTATATACCGTCGAATTTACCCACGCCATTCATTTCGGGTATTTTTTATATTCTGCTAGCTTATTCACAAAGTTACTTCAATCTCCACCGTTTTACAATTCATGATTTAGTACTAAGCATGTATACAATTTTCGATCCAACGAACACCCGTTTATTGTTGCGGAAAAGTCTGAACTCGTAACGATCGTTAATTATACAATATTGTATTAAACCAATTACCATCGTGCCGCATTTACGAGGACCGAAACAAAATAACCAGAGACTGCCTCGTAGTAATTAAAGAAAACTACTTTTCAGATAAGACTCGACCCTAACCTTTTTAAACGCGCCATCATAAGCCGTGCTCTTATCTTAAGATTGCATTATTAATTTGTCTGGCCAGTCTTCATTAACCAGGCACAAGAACTTTAACTCGAGCAAAGAGTACAAAGCCTCGATCGTTCGATCTCCGACGGAATTCCATTACGTAGAATCAATTAGACGGAGCACTAAGTTGCGTTTTTTAAATGCTGCTCGATGTCACGTTTCATCGTCGAAGTCGCATGAATCGATCGCTTAAGCCGCATTTTTCGTTTTGGAGAAAGCATTTCTCGAAACGGTGTTCCAAACGATGTGTTGCATCTTGCATTCAGCTCCAGTTTTCGATGCTCGATTGCATGTAGCAGTGATGTAATGCATCGTGACACAGTTAAACAGGGGAAAAAAGGAAAAAGAGCGGATAAAGGGAGGAAGGAGAAAGAGAAAGAAACAGAAAGGAAATTCTAAAAAGCATTACTTTGCGCTTTCGAGGGACGTTCATCGAAATCCATTAGGCACACGATTTTCATCGCACGAGTACCGGGGCTTGCAACGACGCAAGTCGAAAACGTAACTCGCTCGCCTTTTTTCGATGGCTTTCAAGTATCAAACGCCAACGCTTTTCGAGAGATGAAGAGCGATCGTGACTCGCGAACGAGATGAAAGAACCAAAGAAGGAAAGAAAATACCGACAAGTCAGTCGAGCAACGAAGTTCTTTAGAGAGACTGGCGGACACGAATGTAATGATCTTACTCCTTTCGAGTATGAGTCTAATATATCAATTCAGACCTCTTAACGAGTAATTGTTTCAGATCGAAAGAAATCTGGTTTTAAGGTATACGAGTTATTGCGCACGAGATCGTATGTACGTATAACACTGTACGAAGGTGAAACGAATCTAGTAAGTCGATGCTCGAAAAACATTTCGATCGAGTCACGTTACCGAGCTGCGTTACGCAAGTCATTGTCGTCGTAACGATTTAAATCGATACATTTGATCCCACTAAACCACGATATTCAAGGTTGCATGTTCAATTCGATTACAAGAAACGTGCTATGTAAACGAAAATTCCTCGATTGCTTCACGAATAATCGCTGATACATACTTGGGAATTTTGAAGTCGTTCTTTCGACAGCACGAAATACTTTCTTGGTTACTGAAAGAAAGCTAAAATTTACCGTGACTTCCAACCTAAATCAGAGTGAATCCACACCTTCGGTAAAGTCACTGCCAATGAGACCGTGAAGCGATTTCGGCGATGCCAAAAAACGCCACGACAAAATCGTTAATGGACCGTCGAAGTATGGAGTGTACAATTCTGGTTACTTGTCGCGGACCGCGTGTTAATTTAGGCCGTAAAATTAGTGATCGTCCAAGGCTGCTTTATTTCTGACCCGAAGTCTGGCGCGAAAGCAACATCTTACGGACGCGTACGCAGACACAGAGAAACAAAAAGCTCTTTTCCCTTGTACGACTTTCGTCGAGATTTTTCTCGCGTGTGTTAGAAAATTGCGTGCAACGTGAATTTTTAACGAGAACTTTTGGACGAACTTGTAGCTGCGAACGTATATCCACCGGTTACACAGAAATAACGTTTTTCCGGGTGAGCGACTCGAACAAACGGAAACCTACGCTATTGTAACGAATAAATCTTTGGAGCTCGATCCCGGTGCTCGATTCGATTCAGTTCGATTATCGAGCAGAAGTCGAACCGCAAGCGCGCTAGTTCGCCAATAAAAGAGAAAAGTGAACCGTCTCGGTCCAACGAGCGAACGGCGACGAGTGCGTGTTCCGTCTACCATAATTTGCTTTCGACATTCTTGATCTTTATCTCGGCCATGCGTACGTAGTGGAAATTTAATTTCTACGGAAAATTTTATTTTTTTGGAGAATTGAAACGCTAAACAGCAAACAATCGAAGAGTTTGCGGCGATAAGGTGACAGTTTCGATATTCAAACTGCGTTTATTGAAAGGTGCAGAAAGTTATAAGTTTCGTATGAAGATGGCATATAAAAAATGTAACGAATGCGTTCTTATCGTGTTAATGTAACTTAATCCAGCATAGTTTTTCCAATTTTGCGAATGTAAAGCGTAAAACATATTTTATGGACGTTCTCATATCTTTCAATATGTTGTGAAGATCTTTTATCTGCTTCTTCGGAGAACCTGTCTAACTTCCACTTTATTAGAGTGAACGTGTATGTATAGGCTTGGACGTGTTGAGTGAAAGCGGACATTTCGTGAAAAATCGATTGTAAGTGAGCTCTGTACGAGGACGAAGGAGAAAGAGAGTCGATCTACGAGGCGTGGCACTAAATCGGACTTTAAATTGCATCCGCTTTGTTTCCTTGTTTCTATTCAACATTACGGACGCAGCGTTTATATCCGTAATAGTATCCTCTATTCTCGTCAAAGCTGTGAATTTTACTTTTCCATGGGGGAACATTAATTTCTGGAATAATACCTACGATCTACTCCTACGTATCAGACATTTACATCCGTCGCCTACGAACACCGCCGAAGAAGGTCAAATTTGTATGACATTTCGCCTACCTTGAACAGTACTTTAATTAAAGTTGCGTAAATTAACGATATTTAATATCGCGATTTAATAAAACGAAAATAATTTAATCACGGACAGAACTAGCCGCGAATGGCTCTAATTGAATACCTCTCGTTCGCGGGATCAATAAATCGGGCGATAAAATTTCTCGAGCGAACTGACGACGATTTATTCCCTCTCGATTGCTCGAATGGTGGATGCACCCGGTATATATCGCGAAGGGAAGTTCTCGGAGTCGAGTCGAGCTCACTCGTAGAGGTTGTAGATCAGAAGAGAATTACGAACAGGGGAAAGAGACACAGAAGGGGTAGGAGAAAAGGAACAGAAGAGAAGGAAGGAAGAAGGAAACACAGAGGAGGGGGCGGGAGAAAGAGGGAAGCCAAAGGAGAAAGAGAAGCCCGATAGTGCCACCACGTGCATCGACCGAGGTCTTTGTCTCTGGATACCAGCGGTGGTTGGCCGATTTCTCTCTCTTTGCTAGGCTACTTTTTTAAGCACACGAGGTCCCGGTTCCACGACCAACTAGCTCTATATCTTGCGTATCGGACGTTGCTCTGATCAAGATATCGGATATAGAAAACCAAAAAATATTCCATGCCAGGATTGATCGCCGACACCACGAAGGATCTTCAACCCGCTGTGTTATACTTTCAATCAAACCGAAATCAATCTATATTTCTAGAAGTTAGATACACATTGTTTTTTCATTCAGCAAGTGTATATCGACTTCGATTTGACTCTAATATATAGAGTTTCAGACAGCTGGCGCCAAACTTCGGTATATATTACTTATCAAAACTAGCAAGAAAGTTTCAATAGATATGTGTCCATTTACTCATTTCGAAGTTACAAGACTTTTTCATCGGTCAAATATCGACTGTCTCTGCTTACAGCGTTGACGACAGATTACAAATACAACTCACAACGTTCGATATGACTTCCATTCGTTTCAATGCACGTTTCGGCTTCCTTATAGAATCATTATTTCAATACCACAACTTTCTGAAAGAATCCGTACAAACAGTCTAAATAAGAATCTCTAGAGGCACAAAGCGAGATCGATGGACGGTGCGCAAAAGATTGAAAGAGCGAAGCACTCGGAGACACGACGACGGTGTCCTTTAAAGACCGAGAGAAGCAAAGAAAAATTTCCCGATATTTATCGGGGCCGGTGTGGGAGTCACAACAGAAGTGAACAGCAGTGACATCGAAAGCACCTCGAGCGCGATACTCCAGCGAGGCAAATAATCGAGCAGTCGCGGCGATGGCCAGACCCGGTTTAAAAGCATCTGACGATGTCAGTGACGGACATTTATTGACACAACATTCGCGGATCGTAGCCAGCCGCGCTGGTTATCGACTGCACAAGTGCACAATGACGGACATCCACTGGTCGAAGAAAACACGTGACTCGATCCCTCTCATCGTTCCTCTCTGTTTCGTCCCGAAGCTACCATCTGGCTGCGCCGCGCAGCCCGGACTTGCTCTTCTCTTTCTCCGTTCTAGTAAAACCAATTGCGTGTTTCGTGCTTCTCGGTAACCGGCCGACCTATCGTCCAAACTAATTACAAGCCACGCTTTCCATCGAGAAACAAACGACGGCTCGCTGGCTCTCCGTCTACGTTTATCATGGGCTTTCTGCCAGAGAATCGCGTCCGGGAATTGCGTGGCAAGAGAAATGAAAGTGAAAAACCGTGCAGAGACTATTTAAGCTCGATTTCCAATACCTTCCAAACTTCGCACATATCTACACCTGCTTCCATGTATAGCATCTTTTTCTATCTTCTTCAAAATTTTAAAAGTATCTCTTGCCTTAGTATTTATACTTTTAGGAGAATTTGATTGATTTATCAACTAGTCTTAAAAGAGTTACTTAAAGAGTTATTAAGCTTTGCGCTTAATAGTTTTCCTCCAGTTTAATCATAAAGTGATCAAAATTTTTGCTCAAGTTCGATTCCTTCAGTCGTATTCAGAAAAATTCAGATATGCGGAAATATCTGCAGCTCAATAGTTTCAATTCCTCTCTCCCAATAACATTAAACCGATTCTTGTGCAAGAATTTATTGGCTTACCATTTGTAACAACTAATGATTATATATTTTCCTACAGGCACAAGCGAGCGGGCAGCGCGTTAATTAATTACGAGATATTCACGGTTCGAATTCCGTCACAAAAATGTTGACATTCCAGAGGATCGGCGATTCGATGCACGACGATTTGTCGAATAAACGTTACAAATACTCGACGAATGCGATACGCCGGGGTTGCAGTTCCTAATGAAGCCTCACTGAGTAGCTTTTGCGTCACTTCGATAATTTGACTACGCATTTGCCTTTTACCCTTAACCTTTTGCACGAGTCACGAATAATGCGATAATTTACATTGTTTGATGCGATATTGTTCGCGTTCATTCGAGTCTTTGCGTTAACATCAGAGAAATTCCAATAATTAATATTTGTGCATGCAGCATCAGATACGCAAGTAGATACCACTTTTTTCATGGTACCACTGTTTGTGACTCATTGAAACAATAGGAGAGAACAGTCAGGCTTACGTTTCAATTAAAACTTTAACCATGTACGTCAGTAACCGCGTTTCCTCCTGCCGTAAACTAAAAAGTTTCGTTTTCTACCGTTCTACTCCACCGAGGATGATTCTTGAACGCATATCTTTTGAAAATTATACTTCTATAAAGCCAATTATACTTCTCAAATTGCAAAGAGAAAGAGAGCGAAAGACTGAACAATCCATAAAACAAAATTTATCTTTATAAGACCGCAACCGAGTAAACGTGAACTGTTTTAGTTGCTAGTGAGAGAATACAAATAGAGTGACATAGTTGGCTCTTTAGTCCAGCGTGATGCAACGTATACATCATTTGAATCATGTACAATATATATACAAGGATATGTACATATGTACTCGTCTCGCATGATAGGGGCGATACAGCGAGGTCATAAAATTGATCAGGAATTAAAGTTTACATGTTTGAGAAGCAAAACAAGTACATATGTAATTGCAGACGTTTTGAGAGATATGAGGACCTCGAGCCTCGTTCAAAGCCAAACGATGATAGCTCGGAAGAACCAGTTCTTCAATGACACATTGTTGCGTTACTAACAATGATGGAAATTAATTATGGAAAATTGACACAGGTGTCTGCATGCATGCGGGCCACGTACAACAATACGTACGGCTAGATCAATGAGTATCGTCACTCAACGCGTTAATTTACGACCTCGCTTGATTTTTCTCGCTTTGCTCGCGCAAATGCAGCTGTTCATTTCGTTTTCCTTCCACGATCTCGTAAGAATATCTTTCGTATTATGTACTTACGTACTAACAATTATCCCGAGCTTTTGTAGCATCAACAACAAAAGAGAAGAATTTAAAGATTGTCATTGTCGTTAGCATTTTCAGAAATCTCGAGAAGGCGATACCTTCAAGGTAATTTAAGGAAACCAGAACAAATTCGTTCATAGTTGTATCGCGTCCAAACCAGTTTGTACCGAGGTTTAATTATGGAACATAGCTAAATACAGCCATACGCAATTATTCATGCTTTTCCGATAAAAGTATTAAAAACGGTAATACTACGTGACGTACACAGATTTATGTAATCCTATTTACCGTCGACGTCAATACGCTAGGAAGTACCAATAAATATTTTTACGAAGGTCCTGTATAGTAAAAAAAAAAAGCTGACAAATTTTATTGCAGCGTAGTTGTCGATGGCAAATCAGTGATTATTCGATGCAGGCAATTTTATTGCAAAACGTAACGGGAGCTTAATTACCAATTATCCATTCCGATTGGCGAAATTCGCTTGGAAAGTTGTCGCGGACCTCGCTTTCGATTACCGTTGAGGCGATGTCAATACACAATACACAGTCGGTTGCTTTTTCATCGTCATGACGACCGGGTTAAAGAAAATCGGAATCGCAACCACCTAACCTAACTGCAAACATAACGGCCCTCGGTGTCACGCTACTTCCTGCACCCTTTCCCTGCTTTCTGTTTTCTTCCCCTCGCAAGCCGCGTCGAATTGGCGTGTTGTGTTGCCAGGACGACCAAGGAGCCTCTTGATTAAACGAAACGCAATTTACAAGATCCGAATCGTGATTCAATGGAACCTTCAACGTTTCTTACATCTCTCCCTTGCGTCGTTTACCATCAGGCTGTTTGTCTTTTTCTCTCTTTCTCCAGCTGTCCGTCGAGCGAAAAGACAGTATGGCGGAACGATCTCCGATGTCGTCGTTCGACACGTGAGCTTTTTTGTCAACTTTCGAATCGGTCTGAACGCAGCTATTCTCGTTTGCACACGATTGATTTCTCTGAAACCAGCCAGCAAGGGCTCAGCCACGATCCTTGTAGGTATACACGCGCGTATCTACACGTTTGCACGCCGTACACACATCGGGGCTGAAAGAGCGAGTGAGTAAGGCAAGAGGGGAAAGAGAGACAGGGATGGAAGATACGGGAGGGCGAAAGTGCGACGGAGAAAGGGAGAAGGAGCAAAGGGGGAAAGGACAAAGCGTCGACGCGCTCGAAGTTCGGGCGTACCTCCTATCCCGTAGAAACGTGCATACATCTCTCTTTCTCTTTCTGTTTCTCTGTCCAGCGTTTTCCGTCTCTTGTTTGCACACAGACGACCGCGCGTCCTATCTCTTTCCCATTCGTGAAATACATACATACGTGCAACATCGAGCGCACACATACACCCGCGCACATCACGATGCCAGTTGCACACGTTTTTGTTTTCTCTGGCCGGTTTTCTACGCGAAATAAAGCATGAGCACAAGATCAAATACGCAGGCAGCATGTACGTACGTGAAGCTCATTATCAAGCGATTCGAAGCGAGCATGACAGACGAGCACGACGAAAACAAACAGTCCAGAATGAAAGGGTTAACGCAAGAACAAGAGAAAGAACACGAACATGAACATGAACATGAAAATGAACATGAACAGGAATGCGAACACCAGGACACGAGATGGTTGAAGCGTGTGAGATGCAGCAGGACGAGACGCGTATTCGCTGCTAGAGAAAAAGCAGGTCTTTCGTACGGTGAACATACAAGCGCGCGCGCGCGCACACACACGTACGCATGTGACATACAAAAAGAAAACGGACAGGGGATTGCCGTCGAACGACTTGAACCGCAAGGAAAAACGAAGGACTAGTGGTCGTTTGCTTACCCTACTGCCGGGAATGTCGTATAGGGAAACATTGTTGGACGCGGTCGCTTCCAGGATCCTTGTCGTCGTTCGGTTCTCAACCGGTAGATTCTTCTCGGTGTACCTTCTCTTTTACCTTCTCCTCGCACTATGTCTCGACGTCACAGGTTAAACGAACCACACACAACCACTCGATACGATATATAGACGCACAAGTTCAAGGTCGTGACGATACGAATATAACCAAACGACGAGGATGTCGCGTCGGTGGGCCACGATGACGCGCGACCGTGCGTTACGGGCTGCCTTTCTCGGTACCTAAATCACAGTACCGCCAAAACACAGCAACCAGGACCGGCTAATATTCGCGAATTAGAACCGCACACATCGGCCAACTCGAACAAGCCGACTCTTCGAGACAAAGGGTCTCTCTGCTACGCCGGTATTCGAACAGGCTGTCGCTGACTTTTGCCTGCGCATACGAAGTAACTGAAAGAAACGAACGGCGAGTCGTGATGACAGGAACGACGAGTCGCGCGACTCGAGGACCGGCTTTCGACGCGGTAACAGCACCCACGATTGATAAGACGCGAGTCACCGCGAGAACCGGAAAACACGAGAAACGCACGCCGGCCACTCTCTTTCTCCCTCTCCCTCTCACGGTCGGCTTTCTTCTTTCCTTCTTTCTCTCTCGACCCCCCTTTCTTCTTTCCACGACAGTTTTGTAGGTTAGTCCAAACGACCGGCTAGACGATAACGGCGTCGCTGCGCGTCTCTCCAGTCCTCGCACTTCACAGTGTGGCAGCTGTGCGCTCGCCTCTTCGACCTATTGGTGGGGGAAACCCGTGGCAGCCAGAGAGGGGATAGGCGAAGGGATCTCTAGCACGGAGAACCGACCGCACGGGCCGTCGACGAGCACCACGGGGAAGGGGGAATTGGCCGAACCAAGGGATACACCGCGAAGTAGGGGTAGGTTAGGTTGGGACACCTGGAGGGAGAAGCGAGCGCACCCCTATGCGAACGCGGCCGTGGCGCGTACTACGAAACAGGCGCACGCACACAGACAGAACGCCTGTTCGCAATTCCTCTGCCCTTCGCTAAAAGACTCCACGCCTCGTGCTGTTCCGCGGAGTCCAGTCTTTGCAGTGGTGCTCACTAAATGCTTCTCAACTTCCACTAAACGGTTGCTTTTACCAACGAATATCGGTTTTCGAATCGTACGCGGTTTTCAAGTTACCCGACTGCTGCAAGAAAATTTCAACTATTCGCGGTTCGCTGACAAGATTCGTCGAGGAGAGCAATCCATTCATCGGTAATCTAAACGCGAGGGAATAAATAAACGATCGCTTTTACTTTTACTGTTAACAACACTAACATCTACCGAAGAGTTAGCTTTGCTTAAGACTGCATGAATTTCTATTCATTTCGATTGATTTGCTATACATTTGATAAATATAAACTGATATTTATTATCGGAAAGAGCACAAAAATTTAAGGGAAATCTTGTAAGCAACTATCTATACAGTATAATTTAGTTGCACCTTTTCCCACAGTAAAAATCAACCACTGACTTTTTCAATAAACCCAACAGGTGCTCAATGGGAATTGAGTCAGGCGATTAGGGTAGCCATTCAAGGACCTCAGACCCCTCTATGGACAACAAGAATTTCGTTACTTTTGTCGTGTCCTTCAAAATACGATATCATTCTATTCTATTTATTTCCTTTTCCTATATTCGACATAATTTCCATATTTTTAATCCTCTTCATAACTGCAAAGGAACGAGGAATCAAAGTAAATATTTACTAATTAGTACAATTCACTATTTAGAAAGTTCGATAGAAAAACTTCGAAATATGCATAAGTAAGAATTGTTGCTTGCGATCATTAGACATAGCAACGACAATGTGCGCATCCTAAATTTATCTAAAAAAAAGATAAACGCGCATTTCCTAGAAGCTAGAAGTATGTAAACGAAGTGGCGAGTCAGTCACTGTACGTAGAGAGAACTGTGTTTCTCTTGATTCTGAGCCCTGTTACGAGGGCCACTTCATCCGCCGAGAGCCCTCGTGTTCGTGCAACGAATCACATTGCCGGAGACGGAAAGGATTAAGGATTCTAATTGATGACACACTTTGCCTCTCGACGGCTCGTTCGTATGTGCCACGCGTTTCCTTTCTCCTAGGAAGCTCGCCAATCGTTGATCCTATTACCAACGTTATATTGGGCGCTTTTACTATTAAAACGTATCGAGCGAAATTGCAGATTTAGAAAAAACTACTGTACAATAAAAAGGTTCCATTTTAAATGTATAAAATGCACTCTCAGGTTTGCAGTTAAGCGAATCAAGCAAATCAGGCGAAACTGGTGGATGAAGGTTAAAAGGAATTTTTAACCTTCGATTTTTAACTAACTAATAACTAAACTAATTTTTAACCTTATCAACCTTTTAACGAAATTTGCTTTGTTAATGTGGAAAATGTGATTTAGATTTCTGGGGACAGTTCGCGTACAAGTTGTCAATGGAAGCAGAGAAATTCGATGATATGTATTTTGATACTATTCAAAACGTGTTCGAATGTATACCTTTGTGAAAATCAACTCACCAGCAGCTTTGTGGAATGCCGTGTTCGTATCTGCGTAAAATTTCCACTGTTGTATCGTCGAGTCTTAAACCAATAACTCCCATTATTCGCTTGCTCATTTTCTCCGAAGACGCGGCACAATACACTTTTCCGGAAGAACTGTCGGTGCGCTTCCACGAACCGCCAGGGAAGTTAGAGTTTTCGCAAGAAACGATCGAGAATGTTAATGCCCGGGCGTTCTTCAACACGTGCGCGTTGACACAAAGAGACGTGGGCTCGGTGGGCTTGACGTGGGGAAATCGGCATCAGACCAGACGGCAATCTCACGAGCCAACGTCGTACGACTTATGCAACTGAATAATGTGCACGATTCGCTAGTGAGTATAAAACCAGCTAAGAGTTAAAGCTATATATAGTAAAAAGTACCATTCGGTCGAATAAACAATCAACACAAAGTATAAAGCGGAAACCTGGAAAAGTAATACCTGAATACGTTTCTTGGATAGTTTGACTGTACCGCTTTTCCCACTGTTATATACTTTTATTACCTGCTATACCTATACCTGTATACCTAACTTGTCACTGTAATTGCCATTGCATTTTTCCCAGGCCTTCAACCCAATCCCTTGTACCGTACATTCGCTCGGTTGCCGCCACTTTGCTTGAGAATTGTACGGTGGAATGTCAAGAGGGCAGGTCAGGATCTGGGACTAGCTGGCCGGCCTCCAAATCGCTGGCCAGATTCTGGACGTGCGTGCCTCGACACAAGGTAAATGTGCCGACGTTATTTGACGGCTGTACGTCGCATCGAGACACAAAACAAAAAGACAGCCAGTGAATCTTATCGCGAGGCGGCTCTGCCACGTACGATGATTCACACGTGTCTCCCCTTTATTCTTTATTTTTGTATCGAGCCAAGGAAGGCAATGGCGTTCGAGTCTTCGCCATCGAATATGAAAACAGCGGTAAGTTCGACCTTCGTTCCCGTCCCTTTCGCTTAAAAATATAAGTATATCTAGGTTATTTTGAAAGTTGCTGAATGAAGATCGAACAAGGGTATTGTTCCCATTGTAGGTATTTTTCATTCAATTCGATACTCGGCATGCGTATCAGCCTTGGCTGGATATTACGAATATCGATATGATTCGAATAACACGGATACGGGTTCTAACCAAGCAATATCTAAATGGCGCAAGTACACAGCGCCGTGACTTTAATCTCGCGAAGTAGATACCATTTCCGTATAAACGGCGAAACTTGCTTACTTCCGGCCGTGTAATTACTTAAAGAATCGTTTTGCGCATGATGTTTTATGCAGCGATACTTCGAACAACTTCTCCGACAACTTGTTTTATCCGATGGTATTAGCGATGATTAATGAAACTCTCAAGCAGCTCTCTTTCAAAGATAGTAAAAATACGTGTATATAAGAAATGTATCCTGTAAAAAGTGAAAAGTTCCTGTAAAAAGTGGAAGAGTGTTGTAATACACAGGTATATCGACAGAGCGATAGAGTGATGCCTATTGAACGCAAGAATATTTTTTTATTTATCAGTTAGAATCGCCGAAAAGGATATAAAACGTGACACGGCAAACAAGTTCGATGTTCAATGCGAAGCAAACGATTTCTAGCTGGTTCGGCCCAGACAAAACGCAGGAAGTACTCTCGGACTTCCTCGTCCGGTAACACGAAGCTTTGCGAGGGAGGGAAGACAGCTGGGGTGAGAACAGTCGTAGTGCTTCTGGCGTTGTCGGTTGAAACCTATCCTCACGCTTCGGTTCATTCCCGTGACTTCGACCGAGACATCGCGGACGCGCGATTTTATTACGTAAATTGAATTTGCGCGATACGACGCAGCACGTCGACGATCCTCCTTCGGGAGATAACATCGCGGATCTACCTAACGAAGTATGTTGTAATTGTATCTATCAAACGGATACCCCGAGGACGTTAAAAGCTCCGAATCGCGGTACTCGTTCGCAACGATCCTCATCGGGAACGTTCCGATTTTCATGAATACGCGATAAGGAACTCGACGATCGATTTTTAACTAATCAAAGAAGATTAATTACGCTAATCGTAAAACGCTTAGTACCAAGTCTCGTTGTCGTGAATTCTTAAAAAGCTACAATCTACTTAATATACAGAATGTTAGAAAACAAATTAAAAAACAGAAATACATTACATCTAAATTGTTTAATTTAACACAAACTAATGTCAATCCACTAATCTTCCATGTATCTTTATCACCTTGAATCTAATCGAATGCCACAAATAAATTACTCAATCTTACTAATTAACTCGCGACGTTAATCGATGGTCACGTAGATACTTAATACACGGCATGTGTCAAGCAAACCGTGAATATTGTAATTTGAAATCGCGATACGTCGAGACGATGCTCACCGCTCCGGATAATTAACGTTGCTCTTTATTTCTTCATTATATTTCTATCGCCTTCATGAACACGTACTTTTTTCTTTTTAACGTGTATTCGATACTACTAATCGGCATATCATGCGAAAAACAGCTCGTATTTCATCCGTACATAACAACCTTGAATATATGATAAATACGTTAAAAGATTCAGTGAAGGAAAACTGGAATCCATTCAAAAGAAAATTCTGCAATCTCATTTCAACTATTTTATGTCAAAGAAAATCAAGAAAATTCTACTACTTGTTACATTCTATCCATGTAATTTTTGTTTGCAAAGATCGTGGCAAGTTTGTACGTAGGCGTTTAAATGGCCGAACATTTGGACAATAAATATATACATGGTTAAACCTGCACGAGGAGGAAAAAAGTTGTTGGCACGAATGTTGCAGACCGTTTCTTCGGTCGAATAGCTAGGAACGATTAACCGGCAGGCTTTGCTTGAATTCTAAGCGGAGCTCGGACACGACCCGATTAAATATCGCGGAAATTGAATCTATAAATTTCTCGTTGCCATAAATTTCGTAACTTGCCGCGCGTAAACTGGCCAGCTCCAACGGCGTTTCCATCTCGTCCCTGGTGAAGCCGAAACATCGTCCGAGAGAAAAGTAAGGAACAAATCTGCTGCAAGAGAAAAAAGGAGGCGAGAAAGTATATGATCCGAACGGAAGTAATACTTTCGTTTTAATAATGAAGATTGACAAGCTCAGGTACTTCAGAGTGATGCCGAGGAAAAGAGAGCAAAGAAGTTGTGGATCATAAGAGTACATATTTCGCTAACCCGATTTTCTAAGTATGGAAACTAGCCATGATTCGCGTGAAACGTATTATTCATCCAAGAAACACGATGCGGGATTACATTGTTCTATGTAAACCCTGAGACTACAGGGTCCCATAAAGGGAGAATATCGTATTTCATCTCGTACAAGTTTCAAGCGACATTTCCTCGTGACGAACTATGGAATATATTTTCTTCCCTATGCCTCGTTGAATGAGGAAAATGAAATCGTGCGCTACACGAAATTTTTGAAAAAATGTCTCACGTGACTAATTTAAGACTGCACATGATACTATGTACTTGTAGTCATACGAATACCATTCTTATTTTAATAAGAATACGAGTTTATGGAGCAAAGATCTGGAAAAAATCTCAGTTGAACCGATCATAGATATAGTTTAATCTATCCTCTGTATGCTTTTAGTTTAGACATATGTACTATATATGTACATAACGAAGACTATCGCAACGGAATTATCGTTTCCTTAATTCCAAAAAAGTTCAATTTTCCGTGAACCTAGGTCTGGCAGTTTATTCCGGAAATCGGCTGCAATAACAATAACAATCGTGGGAACTGTCCGTGCTTCCGCTTCAGGTAACAACTTGATCCCGTATAGTGCGGTATCGTTATCATTTACTAGCATACACACTTAGAAACGGAAAGAGTGAAAAAGACCAACCATCAACTATGATACATGCCTTTTTCTTTCGATGGCCGCACTTCTCTCCTTATCGCGACGGCAGAAATTTGACAAAACTCGTCTATTCAGGCTCATTTCGAAGACAGCGATCGCAATTACCGCGAGAAGCTGAGAATCTTATCGGTCGTCTCGTATTTCGTTCTTTAGTGGCTCTGGTGGACATTGTTCTCGGCTACGGGGATGAGATTAAGCTAGCTTTTTCAACGAAACGAACGAAAACAAGTGCACTCGGTTCGCTCCTAAATTATGTTGTATAATGTCGTTTAAAACGAAGGGCAATTAAAGAAACAAAAGGCTTGCCTAGTCGCTAAATTATCCTCGAAAGCGGTCTATAAGTACGAAACAAAATGGCAACGGTCTATAAACTGCAAGAAGCGGGGTCGCTTCCACGACTCTCGGGTCGCGAGTGTTAAATAAAATAATTTATATTCGATCGATCGAAAAACCGATCGATTGACGAGTGGGGAGGAAACGATGGAAATCTTGATTTTGCGGCATCCCGCACAGAAATGGGTTAAGTATGCGTTCGATGGAAGGAGGGGGATGAAGGAAACGGATGGAACGACGGGTAGGGGCTGTAAGTAGTAAAGTACGGCTTGTGTCTGGCGCGCCGTGCCAGCCGGTGCACATCGTGACGAGAATGCGTGCGCGAGAACGATTTCTATCCCTCCCGCCATTTCGCGATTTACTGTTTACCATTCGCTGTTTGCATCCACCACGCCCAACCCCTAGTTCACCCAAGCTTCCGACATTTCACCGGCTAAATAAGAAAGTTCAGCTCGAAGAAATTGCTATACGAATTCGCTACTAAAATCGATTCTTTAGCTCTTGTAACTTTCTTGTTTCGGGTATATTAATATCTAAGACTTTGTAAACTCTGGACAATGAATGTATTATGCTCGAAAATAGAATCACGTGAGGATCGAAAGGAAGAGAGAGAGAGAGAGAGAGAGAGAGAGAGAGAGAGAGAGAGAGAGATCGGAGATGTCGGGTAAAGACGTGGAAACGCGCGAAACCGAGCCTGTGTCGATTCTTAGGATATCCTGGCAGGTATATCAGACGGCGAGATCGTTACCAAAACCCTGTCGTACCATCGACTCTCCAGCCCTGTTTCGAGCTTGATGCCGTATCGATTCGAGGAGGCATACAGACGCAGGGACGGAGGAACGGGGACAGAGAAAAAGAGAGTAGAGAGAGGACGGCAATGGAGGAACGAGGGAGTGGGCGATGGGTAGGAGGGATAGGCGGAGGAAAAGGAAATAGGCAGAGAAGAAAGAATAGGCCGAGCGAAGAAGGAAGGAAAAGGAAAACGAGAGGGAAGAGCGAGAAAGTAGTATTCTCCTCGTACGACAAAAGTACGGGTCTTCGTTACCCTTATCGGACACCGGAACCAGTATCGACAGCCCCGGGGTCATTCCGATCGAAGAATCGTCGAGTCGTGGCCTCGCCGGGAGTACGTTCCAAGAAAAATCGGAATTAGGAAGGTGGCCGAGAGGTTTGACTTACGGTCAGAATCGGACATCGGGGAAAAGAAGTAGAATCACTAAATCTGTCAAAATGACACGTTTCAATTTTCACCTTACTACAATTTTCAGAAACGGGTAGAGGTGTTTGAAGTAATCAATATAGATTTTTGTCAAGATCGAAATACCTTTATCTGTATACATATACGTGTTTCGTTTTCGTCGTATTGGTTCAACCCTTACGAGACTAACAGGACAATTCGCCCTAAGCGAGATTGCTAGTTACCATAATATAATCTTTCTGATACCACTGAGATTTATCGAAGCGTAAGATCGCGTTAGAAATTACAGCGAAAAATATCATCTTGATAGGATTAATTGTAATCGGGAATCATACGGAGAAAGCTACGAGAAATCTATTTTTGTTGATTTTCTGGCGTTTATGTTGGTAGCTAAGAAGATTGGGCGTAACGTGAGGCCGAATAATCGATACAAAGACGTTTACGAGCAAGATTCAATTCTCCCTGGTGTAATTTACGTTTCTCTGCCATTTTCTTTCTATTATATTTTCTCGGTGATTTATTCGTAAACGATGAACGTATTACAGTTTAGCGGACGAAAGAAAGACATCGAAAGGATAGCGTGTTATCGGTAAAACGTCTGTTGGTCGTCTATTTATAGTCAACTTGATGGGACGAATGCACTCTTTAAACTCGCATTTCCGCGGTAAACGGAGAGGAACGAGGATCACGCAGAGAAAGGAAGCCATCCGTGTAGACATTAATTCGAGCGTAACGCCAAGTCTCAAGATACCTGGCATTCGCCGACTTCGAGTTTCGTTAACTTTTAGCTTTTCCTTTTTGCGAGTATTTCTCAATAATTTTCTCGCGGATTTTTCATTTGTTTCTAATCGAATTCTTCTACTCTTCTTAACGTCATCGAGTTTGGTACTTCAACGAGAAAGAAAAATAAAGTCGAATCACGAAGTCTGAATCTTGAGAACGACTAAAGCTTCTGTAAAAAAAGAAGAGAAAAACTGAGAATTCGTTAACTTTTGTGTTGTAGTGTCTACAACAATAAGCGAATGCTTCTGTCAGGAATTCCCAGATGGAAATTGTTTCACTTCGATTCGCAGAAATGTTATATCCAATCAAAAGTTGTTGAAGTATTCAATTTTTAATTACCTCAGTCAACGAAGAGCAATATTTCTCCAAATCAAATTTCTCCGTGCTTCGTTTAATTTTAAACAATTTGAGGAAAACAATCGCAATTGAAATATCGTCCTGTCCGATAAAATTGAGATCAACGAACCGACAAATGTTACAGTTTGATCTTATAATTTTTCTAACGTCGAGTCCTTACCGTTGAAAAGAAGGGGAACTGTGACTTTTACAATTCAGTATCGTCTGTTTTCTCGAGCAAAATCGTGGCAGTGTACTAAGCAACTGCGTCTCAACGAGAGGAACCGCTATTACGAGGCTGCAAACTGCTTTTACAACTCTCTCGGGACTGGAAGAATCATGGTTTCGTAAACAGTGGCCCATTTCGCCACGATGAATTTGTGTGTTTTTCATTGGTCTGTATCATTGATGTTTCGCGTTTTCCCTTCATGCTGTTTCATCCAGAGTTACGATGATAAATACTCTGGAATCGAAAGCAACGCAATGTAAAATATGTGAAATAATTGCAATAGTCTATGATCCATTAGCGATTTCCCTCGCTTATTATTGACGTGTAACTTGTACACCGCAATTACGATATAATTAATTTCGTTATTCCGCAATCGATCCGATGCAAGCATCACCTTGTTATCTCGAACGTAATTGAAACGAAAGAAATTCCCTTTTGTTGAAGTGCCCTCGCGACCTGCACGCGATAATTATAATTACGGGAATCGGAATCTAGATCGACACGCGATTCCGCGAGAAGTCGTTGCGCATCGGAGCATCTTTCTCCTAGAAAACCTAATGATTATTCGGAAAAAGAAGTTGAGGACCTTTCTGGAAAAAAGGTCTGTAGATTTATGGTAAATAGGATCCTGTTCGCGATTATTAGGGCTCTTAGAAACTGTCTTATACGAGAACCTTGAGATCATAGAATCTGCAGATAAGATAACACTCTGATATTAACTTAGATAAAATAACCCCAACTGATATTACATAGTTGGAATTAAAACTTCCAACTAGATTCACTCGATCCACCGTCTTATCCTGCGTACACTTCTTTCAAAGGGCTTTTCGATTAAAAATATGTCGTCGAGGCTGAAATACTTATTCCGTGCGTTTATCGTGATCTAACATCGCGTTGACGGTCTAACTTTAGTATGGAAAGTTTGCTAGTGGAACGAGACGAGATTGAAGCGAACGCATCCTGGCTACGAAAATGTAGCGGCAGTCTAAAATAAAAGCTGGAGATTCACGGCGCAGTTGGCACACGGGTCGATTAATACTCGTATTAATAGTCGGCGTATCAGAGGCCAGTGTCCGCTGCTGTACATCAGTAGTATGAGCTTGAAAATATTCGAAGGTTCGGAATTTTTCACATTTTGCGGCGAACGTTTCGAACGCGGCATATTAGTTACGATACACGTAACACAAAATACCCAGGCCGCGGGGATATAGTTCGATATGTGTTACGGGTTTATCGAGGAATCTTCCCGGCGCATTTGCCGCGCTGTATCGCCGCATATTTTAGGTCAACGGATCTCTCCACCGTTCAAACCTCCTCGCTATTTTATTCCTTACTGTTACGCGGCACAAAATTGCGAGCCAGCTCCTCGGGTATTTCGTCGAAATTCGTGCGAAGTGTAATTAAAACGTGGGGCGGCACAGACAGCCTCTGCTCGTCTGCGTCCAACTATTGGAAATTTTTTCATTCGTTTCTCGACGCTAAAAAAATATTCGAACCTCGCATTTACCTTTCGATTATCATTCTCGAGTCAGCGTTCTTTTTAGCGCTAAGCTATTATGTCATTAATCCTTTCGCTGTAGTCTAATTGACCGTGTGCTGCGAGTTTTATGCCGCCGGGCAACTCACTTTTAAGCTTATATTCTCGTGACGCGACGATTTGTCAGAGTTTCTCGACTAAATTCGTCGTATCGTATTCGTCGTATTCGTTGCGGTATGACTGGATTTCCCACTAAATTAGCGAAGTCGTGGAAAAGCAGCCGGCGTCCCATATCTTGAAAGCATCGGCAAAGCCTATCGTTATAGCCGCGAACGCTCCATTTGCGGACGCTGAGCCGCTTCTGAAGGATTACGGTCGCGCGCATCCTCCAATATTCACGATAATGGCAGCGTGACGTAGAAACGCCGGGGAGTATTCACCGATCATATCGCGTGCAAATAGAATATACGACGAGCGGTTCCTAACCACTCGGTTTCAAAAAATTCGAAAGATCTTCAGTAATTTCGAATTCATCCATTCGTCTCTATTTCACATAGCACCAATTTTTAAAATGCCACGTATTAAAACGCAAGCATCGCTTCTATGATCTACGACGATCAGACGATTCTGACCCCTGTCTACACCCACTCTAATTCTTTAAACTTTCAAATCCTTTTTTAACGCTGTTAAATAGCAAACGACAATAGGCTACGGTTCTGGTTGACATTAGCTAATTCGGAACGCCGCCCACGTTATTCCAGTTGCCGAATTTACACTGCGTGGGTGTCCCTGCACCTGACACTGTACGTGTGTTTCTCTCATGAAATAAATTAACACCACGCCAGTCAACCCGATGACGCCCGTCACTTGGAACATCTTCCTACTTCAATGAACCATTAAAAATAGTAAGCGTTACAGGTGTGCGCCAACTTAACAAACCGATATCTAGTCACGCGTTCCTCGACATACGTTTAATTACGGTTAATTGCACCATTATTATATCCGTTTAACAGGGAATTATGGTAGGAATAATCATCGAATCCAATCCGAATTATCGGAGCAGGTAGTGCGCACGCCTTTCCTTGGGACGAACGCCATTAATCTTTTCCCGAATGATCGATGCCTGATCTCCCATGTCGAATTTTAGAAGTAATTGCGCTCACGCACAAGGAGAACGATCAAGAAAAACATCCATCGTCCTCGCAACGTGGTCAGAATATAAAGAACCCAAAACTTGATATAATTCGAGAAAATACTCATAAAATTTTACACCTCTATCTGTTTATTTCCTTTATGAAATTATTTCGGCTAAGCGTTAGAGCAATCAACCGTAGGATCTGAATACCCAGCGATGAATGATACAATGAAAAGCTGACACCGCGATTTAGCCAATTCGCCAACTCCTTGGTAGTTGTAGAGAGCCGGTAGCGGATATTTTCGTTGATTTGCAGTAATAGGTATAAACCTCAGCACACTCGGAGCTCCAGCTCGACCTATTGAATTAATAGCTCCAGAGAAATAAAGGAACGTTGCATGTTGGAAAACTTAGAGAAATACTTAGATCGCCATTGTGTACTCTTCGCGTTCTTCGTACATCACTCATACCCATCGATCGCATTAACGTTAACGATTCTGCAATTTTCATATAATTCAGTCGTGTGGGTAGTCCAGAAGAAACTAACGAACGGTAGAGTTTCGTTTAGCTCGAATCTAATGATCGGCGAGAGAAAGTAACCGATCATAGAGAGCTTAAGTCATGGGCGCCATTAATACGACGAGTGGGTCGTAGTAAGAAGGGCAAGTCATCATCTTGGAGATCGTAGTGCATCGTAATCACAAAGCTCGATTATCTTTCCTTCGTTCGATCCACAGAATCTCCGTGCCCCTCGCTCGGTAATAAAGGAAGTCCGCGAAGAAAGAGTTAATCGCGATTTCCTGACTGTCGATAGAGCGCGAAAAAAAGGGACGGGCCCGGCTGTAAAATTACAACGTGCTCCCCTTCCTTCTTCTAAGTTTTAATCAGAACTGTGCGCAAGAGAGTAGACCTACTTTTTAGCTACCCCGACCAAACCTACGCGATTCGTCTGACCTTTCGCCTATGTCACGTTGTCTGAAGGTTAACGACAATCACGTATTGTCCGCGTCACTTTGTTCGCGATATCAACAGCAAGAGTGCGAACGCTGCACGGCAATTCCGTCGTCGGTGCACACGGGGACCATTAATAACGCTCGAGAAATCTGCTCGCCGATCTCTCGTTGTTTCATCTTTTAATGAAATTGCTTCTGAATTACCTTGACAAGGAGCAAGCACGGAGAGCCAGCGACGCGTTCAACTTATGACGAAAGGATCTCAACGACGGTTATCGCCATGAGAAATCTCCAAAGTGTTTTAACTCGAAATACATTCGGAGCACTGGTACGGCGAATCTCAGATTTCAGCGAGCTTGCGGGTATCCTACAGCCTTTCTGCAAGAGTTAAAACACTTTCATAGAAAGGCTGCGGGATACCCGCAAGCTCGTTGAAATCTAAAATTCACCGTACCAATAACCGCGCTTCGAATGTATTTCGTTTTCTTTGAAGTATATTTCGGGCTTTTCGTTGCACGCAACAATGGCCCGTTGCCGCTTTCTTTGTCCCATTATGCCTCCTCTGACGCTTTCGTCCTTTCTCCGTGCACCAGACGACTTTTAAGGTGGATTCAGTCTTCGCGATGTGCGGATTTGGTTGACAATGGCCGCTGTTCAAAAGTAGCACGCCAAGACGAATCGTTTAAATTTCGATTTAAACGCGAATACTTGAGTATTATTCCCATAATATTATCTTCTGCCGCTTTTTTAAACACGCGCGAGAACATAGACGATTCATAATCCCTTCTAGAACTCAACAGGCGCTAGAACTATCACGGTATACTTATAAACTTTTAAATTAATAATTGTCGGCGGAAGTTTCTATTCGCGACGATGTACTTTCTGCATTCGACCGATTCTTTCTCAAGTATATGGATAAAATCTTGTTTACTCGCTTTTATTTTAGCCCTCGGTAGTCCCAGTGTTAAGACGAGAAGATCTCATTTAAAAAGCACTGCGTCTAATCCACTTTGCGATATTTAATCAAGAAACCACGGCAAAGTTGATTGCGAAGCCCCCTTCAGAGTCGAACACACCTAACCAGAATTTCGCAAGTTTCAAATTTTCGAGATCAACGTTCCATTCAAAGCGCGAAACGTAATCGTTATCGAAAAGCGTAACGAGCGTAAAGAAGTATCGGCGAAGGACGAGGCACGAAGAAACTTTCGACGAGTGAAGTATTCCATTGCGAACATGTACGTCTTCGTTGATTCTAATTGACGCTCGTGTCATACACAAACAGCATGCACTACGAATAGATATTTAATGCTCAAACGAAGCTTTCAATAGGACACTACGGGTTCGGTTAGACGTTGGTAGCGCGTGCAGCCGCCTCGGTTATTATCCCCTGTTAACTACAGTGGAAATATTAGGTCGTTCGATATATTCGAGCTGCGATGTGTATGTATGCACTCTTTGGCTGCTTTATGTGCACAAAACGATAAACATGCGAGATGATTAATCTTATGCAATGAAATTTAGTCTACAGATGCCGTTTTAGAGAAATAAATTCACTTATCGTGATTTTTCGCCATTGTCGAATTGCGTTATCCTGTAAGAAAATTCGATAATCGAATACGCGAAAAGTAAAGTAAATAACTTATCGTCAACGAGTAGTTAACTCTAAGAGCGTGGCGCCATTGGTGGATATCGTTAGTTAAGTAGACGCCCAAATATAAAATTCATAATGCATCAAATGAAAGAAACGGTTTATCGATTTAAGGTGCATTTATTAAAGTCCTGTAGGTTTCATATCGATTTGGTAATTTAAGGAAAATGAAAATAGTACGAAAGTTGAAAGCTTACAAATACTGAAGAGATAAGCGGCGCGAACTTACTATTTAAATCTTTGATATAATCGTTCGACCATTTATTTCCTGTCAATTTTCTATCAACGGATTAACCTAAATTTCACAATTTGGAAAAAATTGAGAGAAGAAAATAGTATCGAGGCGCCTGCACGAATTTCCGCTCTAGCCTCGTGGCAACCTCTACTTTTAACGAAGCTTTCGAGACTTTTAAGAGGCTTCTAGTAATAATTCGAAAGCGTGACAAGCTATGACACAATCACTTACCAGCTCTCCAATATGCCGACGTTCGAGAAGTTTGGCGGAAAGCTCGCGGCCGCCATCGGTGGTCGCGGCTGTATCCTGTCTGTCCTGTCACTACCGGGACTGTTCACGGCTCTGTTGCGTTGCTGAAACGGAAGCAAAACGACTTATTAAGCTTCTAAAAGGCGAAGAATCTTTTAAAACCGTTATTAGCACGATGTTTGCAAGATTTTCAGTTAAAAGTACCGCCCTCGTGGACAACGACCTAGGACGCGGAATTTTCGCTGATTCGCGAGGAAAGGTTTCATGGATGCTCGTTAGAGAGGAGAGAAGAAAATTGACGGGTATAGTTAGAAGGGATGTCCGCGATACATTTTCCATTTAGCACTTAAAGCGTCGTTGGGAGATACTCGCGGAGGGGTGGCATACAGCCGCGACGAGAACTCGCGCCTTCCACGCTCTTCCTTTCTCGCATTATTATCTTTCTACTTTCGGCTGGGTCTGCGTCGCACCGGCACTCGGTATCGGTAATGAACGATCTATTGTGCTGGTAGGTGCTCTTTCAGACAGCAAAAGAGACGAGGTAAGGGAGGCGGGGGCAACTGGAGAACGAGAACGAAAACGAGAAAGAAAGGGGGAGAAAGAAAGAGAGAGAAAGAAAGAGAGAGAGAGAGAGAGCGATGGCATAGAAGAGGTATGAAAACGGCACTCGTTAATGGATTCCTACCAGACTCTTTCACCCGGTTTCTCCCTTTTCCTCCGTATCGGTCGATTTCTTTCTCTCTCTCTATTCCTTCGTTCCCTCACCTACTTTTATTTTTCTACCACCCGTTTCCTTCTCCCTTTCTCCACCGACTCTGCGTTCCTTTCTTTTCCAAGGGCCGGTTTTTATCTCGCGTTTTGCCCCGTTCTCCGTATGTTTTAGCGTCGTTCCTTCTCCGACGGCAGCTATTTTCTCGCTTTCAAATCGCGTCGTTTCTTTTTCCTCCGATCCGGGGAGCTTTTAACCAGCCGAACCAACAGCTAGCCGGGAGAGAGTTGTTACACGTGTAAGCTCAACTTCGTCCTTGTTGCGTGTATCATTATCGCGCGGCTACCTGATTGTCTGGCGGCTACGTCCTCGGAAAAAGCCGGCTGAGCAAGATAAATAGGCAGATACGAGGGCTGGATGGATCGCTTTATTATGCTCAGTTAACGGGTCCACCGTGAACCGAGCCGACGACAGAAACACAGGGGAGGATTCTCTGTATCGTTGAAACACACGCGGAGACCGGGCAAAGGGGTGGAGAATAACGGAGAAGAATCGCGCGAAGAGAGTCGCAGTAGCCGAGCACAGAGAACCGACAGACTAAAAGAGAAGGGTGGACGCATCGAAAAAGAGAAAGGAAACGTAGAAGAGAAAAGACAAAGTAGAATAGAACGACAAAGAAGATTATGGATACCATTAGCGAGGATAGAGAGAGGAAGATTGATGTAGAAAAATAGAGCGTACGAGTAGGCGGAAAAAAGGGCGACGAAGACGAGGGGGAAGAAGAGAAAATTGTTACCGAGAGGAACCTTTCTAGGCAATGCTTCAGGCTGGTCTCGTACGCGGTCTATTGTTCTGCGTTCGGACTCGGTCGATATCGCGTTAAAATTGCAACGAGATTCCATTTTCGAACGACCATCATCGCGACGAATCGATGTCTGCCTGGTGAATCGCTTCTCGTCCCTTTTTTTCAACTTAAGTCTTTTCCTTTAGACAGTTCAAGAATAAAATGTAAAATTGGAAACCATCGGAGAACACGATATATTACCATTCATTTCAGCCAGATTTTTCTTCGACTGATTAAATGAAAACGATTTGCAACTAAGTATTCGCAGTCGCTAAACGTCCGCGAGAAACAAACGCGCGAAGAGCTTTCTACATAAAGCTTTCAAAGGGTGGTTGGTAATTCAAGAACGTCGAAATAGATTTCACACGAGCAGCATGCAAATTCCACGCAGCCTGGAATGTTTGTCGGTGCGATCCAAATTAACCGACTAATGGGGAAATTATTTGGCAGATTGCGCTATCCTACGTCATAACAAATGGATCATCTACGAATTTCGCGAGAAATTCGTCATGTTCGGGATCGCCTTGGAGGAGAAGCATTAATCCTGGATCAGCGTGGAACAAGCTTAAATCGATCGAGACGAATTCCTTCTCTGTATCAAATTCGAATCATCCTACGCGAAAGTTCCCCTAATCGCATTCGAATTCTTCGTAAATTTCTATAAAACAAAAAAGAAAGAAAGAAAAGAAAATAAGAAATATACCGTGTTTCTGCCAAAAAAATCAAGATTCTACTTAATATCGCGACAATAGATAATTTTGAAATATTCACGAGGATGGGACTCCAAGTGTTTGCAACAATACCATCTTTTCCTGCGTTTCAATTTATGGAGTTGGGTGTGGAGTGTCTTCTGAACGGTTCGAATAGTATTATAACACTAAATCGAATATTAAAACTATTCGCGATATGCTATGGATATCGTCGCACGTTGACGATAGATCATCGATCGTAAGGCCGATCGTAAGCGAAAGGTTGGAACGCGAGCGTGGAAAAGCTCAAAGAGCCGAGTTCTCGTCGACGAGTGGACCGAAAACGGGGCTTGAAGGGGGTGGTACTAATTAGCGGGAACATTGGAGAACGTTGGGAACGCGAGAAACGGGGCGACTGGATGGAGAAAGCGACAGCCACGAAATTCGTTGTCATCGATCGCCGGCATTGTCCGCCGCCATTGTTTGTCGGCTCGCGCGTCGTTGATAAGGGTTGCGATTCGCGTTTCGTGGCATTATCTTTGGAGGATAGTTGGCGAAACGGGGGAGGCTTCTTTGTTCGAGTCATGGTTCATCGATCGCTTTGAAACGCGCGCTCGACTTCCGGAATTAATTGGAGAACATTGTGTCCAATCGGGGGACGCCTAGTCGAGCCTTTTTGGATTCGATAGGTTTTATCATCTATCATTACGAGTCATTCCAACAACTAAATCTAATCCTCGAATAGCGAAGGCTGGTCACATTCTGGTCTCACGTTTCTTCTAATCCAAGTTATATTTACTTTTGTCATTCTACCAAACTTTGAGTAATAAATCGAGCGATTGTATGAGAATTTTTCCATACGATAAAATATTTGTGATCAGCCTTCTCTGGTCAAGGATTAAACATTGAACAAATAATAAAAGAGATCCGATATTTTTTTTCTGGCTTTGATTATCCGAGGAAGTATTTACCGAAGTAAAGATAAAACGGTAAGCAAGATAAGGAAAAGTCGACAAGTTTCTAGACAGCGCTGTGTTCGTGATGGATTCACAGCGTTCGATGCGATCTCGGGGCAATAATTCGAATTCTCCATAACTCGGTTCGGAACTCGTTTGCGTGTATCCTCGCTGGACCACCAACTTCCGAAATGAAGTTCTATCGATCGAACGACACGCATACATACAAACACGTACATCGAACAGCGTCCGTTCTCGGATTAATTAACATCCTAGGAGACGATCCACTGCATATGGATGGAACGAATCCATTCGCGAATGAGAAGGTTTTCTTCTTCTTCTATGTACGTATCATACATCTAAGATGTATACTTACATCGATTACATCCGGTATTTAAGAATCAAGTATATTTCATACTGCGGCGGCACACGAGCACGGAACTTTCCAACGGCTTCGCGACACAAAGCGCTATATCTTCAAAGCGTAAGACCGACGTGCCTAATGTGCCATCGATATCCCTATGGTTCTTCCGCCGAATGTTTGGAATTTGGAATGTTTGCGCGGCAACCGCCGCTGTACATCTAATAAACGCGTGTGTAGTAGGGATATCGAAGGGCAACTAAGAAAAGAATCCGTTTGGTTTCGAACAAAGAGTCATTCTGCCTCAAGTCGCGAAGTGCGAAAGGTTCAGTATCATAGCGAAGCAAACACAAGCCGAGATACGCGATTGTAAACTCTCGATGATTAATCATAAGTGTGAATCGTATAAATTGTTGACTCGTTGATTGTTAATAGTAATAAACTTTTTGTTGAACATCGGAGTATTCCTTCCACACCTATCACGACATACCACCTCAATACGACCTTCGTACGATCAAAAACCAGCCAAAACCTACACAAAAACAGTGCAAAATGACTCAACGGATCGCAGCTGTTATATCGGAAAGTTAATGTATCGCAACATCTTGATAATTCTATTCTTATTATAGATATAGTAGCGTAGGAAAACTGGCAGCTACCCAAATGAAACATCTGATCGGCCCAGTTCGAAATAGATGATCTACGGGAGGTGAAAATAACCAAATGAGAAGTCTTTGAATTTCCAAATCGTTCGATTTCATGACATTTAGGAAAAATGCTATGTTACGGAATGAAATGTTCCATCGAATTATTAAATTACAGGGAAATATTACGCGGAGATTGTACGGGAATTAAATATTTGCCTGAGCGCGATGATCGATCGAAGGACGAAAACGTAGTGTAACGAAGCGTAAGATTTCGTTTGGAAGCATAGCGCCACGATGTCTGACCACTACGTTCCCTGTCTACTTACTCCTACTCCGTTGCGTCACGCGACTCTGAACAATCCCCACCGTGGCTATCAGCACACTACCGAATAGAGGAAGAGAGCACACTACCGAGAATCCCATCAGGACACGTTTCGACGATCTTCCATCAAGACGATCGAACAACGATCATTAATTTGCCACTTTGCACCCATTCAAAGATGGTTAGAAACTATCAGCGTTTTGTGAAGTGAGCGATAAATGGAAGTACAATGGTTTAACATCATCGGAATTAGCGTAAAATACGCTGTTTTTAGATCTCTGTAAGCAATTACGTTGCCTCGGGCTGAATTAATAAGTTGCGACTGTGTAATAAGTTGACGTAAGATTCAGGATAAATAATTTAGAAAATAATCGTTTCCTTATTAATCCGCAACTAGTACGATAGTCGTTCTAAATTACCACTGAAATAAAAGTTCCTAGGCTTTCATACATTTCATTTTATCGGTTGCAAATTAAGAAAATTTCAATCGGATTTTGAATTATCCAAACAACTTTCTAAAAATATTCTAACATAAAGCGGGCAGACAAGGCGGTTAACCACCGATGTACGATAAGACAATCGATCGAAAAAAAAAATGTCAAGAGCTATGATTCGTAAAAATCGAACCGGTACTGCCACTGCTACTCGAGCAACCTTTCACCAATAGCGCGTTATTGCAGCGGGCCGATTATTATTTTCCTAGCGCAGAGAATTTACAGACCGGTTATCGATCACGTCTAACGCACGAGTACACAACCTCCTTGCAAACTTAATATTCTCGACGAACTCGTTCTTAGAAGAACGAGAGATTACGTTAGTATACGATTCCTAAAATCAATGAACGAAAAGAGTCTGCGAAAGAACCAAATAGAAAGTTCGCACGAGTGCATAGATTCGCTATTACATGCAACTAGAGGCTTTCTCGCGGGGATTAGTTATAGTCAATCAATGGTTCGATCTCCAAAGGATGTTGCATTAAGTGACGCAGTTAAGTAACACGACAGTTGAGCACTTTGTAGTTTATATGATACTGGTTAAATATTCATTAGATTTGTAGTTTATGACGTACAGGTTTGTTATGTAGAGAACGACCTCCTGCACCTGTTGAAGCGAGACATGCTCGTATCTTTAATAACTATGGGTATCTCTCGTTCTTGCACTCAAATTACATTCTGCCGAAGCGCGACCCAGCAGGCAGCTGAGTTAAAGGCAACTCAAATATCTAGAAGTTATATTTATTGGAAGAGAAAGAATGGGTTTCATATTCTGAATATAAAGCACGTTTCAAAAGATAATGTAATTTCTTGATCTACAGATCAATAAATTAACGGGAATGGGATGCTAGGAAAATGGAAAATGGATAATCGATAACTGTGTCAATCGAGGGAGTGGTAAGAAGAGGAGCATGGAAGGTGCAAAAAAGTGTAGCAGCTTATGAGAAGCGTTTAAGAGGAAATCGCTTGCGATGCAAATCTATCCGTGCAACTTACATTCTCTTCTTTGTTTTTATTTTCTGGTCATCATCAAATGGGGTTGTACGGGCGCCAGGATGACTGCCGCCCTCCCCCTTCACAAACTATCTTTTGGTAATCTTCCAAGCTAACTTCCGGCTGGTTGGCCAAAGTTCAACGTGTTAAGTTACGTTCATATCGACACGTATCTCTGCCTCGCGAAATAAAAATATTTAGAAAGAAAGCTTCAGATTTGGCGGATCAAACGATGTAGAAATATCTTAAATACATATTGCCGAATTGCCGATAAATGTCTACGCGATCTGTCGCGATTAAGCTATAGAATTCGTAAACAATCGATAAACGACGATAATCGAGGAAGCGAGTGCCCAAGTATCAATGGAACATGATATAGAAATTTTATTCGGAAATTTATTCGTTCGGACGTTCAATCCGCTTATTCGAATGTTTAATAAGGAAGGCAAATAATAGATTATCTCTAATCTTATCTTAACCTTTATCGCGATGCAGTTCGATTGAAAGAAACGTCGTAAAATCGCGAGCTTGTGTAGAGAGATGGTCAGGGTTGAACTGCGAGATTTCTGCGACCCTACGAAGGAAACTCGAGCAATATCGAAACGACGTGTAATAAATTTCCGCGTGTTTAAATCGGAAAGTGGGGATGAGTTCGTCGACGTCGGTAATGTCAAGTCTGACCGTTTAATCGTGCCAATTAATTCGAGAGTAATCCAATTAGAAAGCTGAGAATTAATAAAGTTCACAGAGTGCGCTGACCGTGCGTCTGATTTCTATTCCATTCCACCCCTTCTTTCGCGTTTCGCGCATTGCCTTTGGTAACATTAACCGAAAAGCGTTAGCCTGAATCTTTCGTTGAGATAAATTCTCAACATATAAAATAGAAAACATATATCGTCGGATTCACAAAAGTCTAAACAAACAGCGTGAGAAAAGCATTCGAGAAATGCGGAACGAATTTCACTGGCGAGTCGAAGAAGCGAAACGGCGCGGAGTTCCGCGAGACACGAACGGTTGTCTGGCTCGGGTTAGGTGCACAATTTACATGGGAAAAAGGAGCAAGGAGAATCCTGAGAAGATCGCCAGAGAGAGAGGGGGGGGAGAGAGAGAGAGAGAGAGAAAGAGAGAGAGAGAGAGTAGTCGGTCCGGCAATTCCCGAGCTGAATACGGTGAAACGCGTACGAAAAAAAGGTCAAAAAGCGAAGCAGAAAAGCCGGAAAGGATCTTGCGATCGTATTCGAGCGGGGAGGATCTCGCGGGTGCTTGTGTCTTCCGCTTCACGTAGCGCACTCAAAATCTAGGTTACAACGTCGAGTGGCTTGTTTTTCTTCCTTTCTTTAGTTTTCTACGGAATCAATTTCGTCGAGAGCCAGACGCCTGTTACTTCTTTTCCGACTTCTTCACGATGACACGATAATCCCGCTATTATGATCTTACAGTTTCTACCGACCGTGCAAAGGTAGGATTACGTATCTTTTTAACAAATTTAGCGATGAAGTACTGCAAAATATTTAAAAAGTATTCTTCGTTAAAACCTTTTCAACTATATAGAATGAAAAAGATTTCTAAATAATCTCTCGCACCGCTTTCGTCGATCAAATGAAATAAATTTCACGTAGAACGTTAGAAAGATTGAAATTTAGAACCATTAGAGCCAGTTCACAGCGTATGGAAACAGAAGCGAGAATAAGTAAATTTCCGCATTGAGCCTGTTCGACTTTGATACACAAACCAAGCAGATTTCAACTCACGTTCGATCTGGTTTTTACCGATATCCCGTGGTCAACGAAATTGGCACGGTGCCAGGGATAGCTTTAAAACAGTGGAAATATTTTCAACGTGGATTTCCTTGTTTTTACAAGACAAAACAGCCAAATATGCCTTCTGCACACTTTCGTATTTGTACCAATGACTCACTTTGTCGTAGAATGTATACGTTTGCGTGTCTACCTTCGTTTTTCATCGCGAGCATCCAACTCAAGTAACTGTCTACAGTTACTTGTTCAAGGGAATAAACCGAACGACTGAGAATAAAAACTAGACTCGCTCGTTCTAAGAAATGAAATTTCACTCACATTTTATTACCGTTATCTTTGTCGCTATGGCGCTTTAGAAACTGAAGGCATTTTTGGCATTCACAACGACACAGTTTCCGATAGTAGGAAAATTATACGCGTATGAACATTGAAATACTTTATACGATTAATTATAACGTGTCAAATACAGATGAAAATAAACACAAGTCTATATTACAGAGAATTAAACGAACGATTATATGACCTCATGATTATTTTACCACGGTAATGAAATTTTAATCAAGATTCATGAATATTTTCAACAATATCGAGTATCCGCTCCTATAATTTATGTATATATGGAAACAGGGTGAGGGAATCTATCACTATGCAAAGTTCCTTCTTCTTCCTGTATACAAAATTTATTCGTGTACTCCCTTTGTTAATACAGTATGTATCTTGTTTTCTAACTCTTGTTTTCTTCTTTTCTTTAATTTAATGTAATTCGATGTACAGGATGAGCTACTTACATCGTCTGTTAATTATAATAGTAATATTTGACGGTCTGAAAGCCTCATAGCGAAGAGTTAATACGAGTAGAAGCTTGAGCGTCTCATTGGTAATTCCGAGGACCGAAAGTCGTAAGGCGAACGCGATCGAAGTCGGAAGAGGGCGATATGTCGTGGATGTTATAGCCATTAAGACATATCGAGAGTACGGCTGGAGACTATAAATGGTAAGTTGCGCCGTCGACGTTGCGGATCGCGTCCACTTTCTCTATCGCCTTTGACTAGGAAGTCGTAAATCCCCTTTACTATTTACATCAATGTATATCTACTTCGAAACGAAGCAACCGCATGATGTTTTACGCAACTCGACGCGTGTATAGTACGGGTTACAGCTCGCTCGCTAACCCGTTCCGATCCGAAGAATTTCGCAATTTAATATGTAACAGCGAGTCTAAGTCGTAACTTATCGGCGATCTTATTGGAAAATGCTGCTAGTGTTCGTACGGATTATATCATTGTACTGAAATTATATCTCATTCGTACAATGCATACTTCGAGTCTGTTTTTACGTGAATAGCCACGCGGTTGAATATTCATCGCAATTTTGGGAATAGTTTATTCGAAAGTGTAATGATATTAACTTCCATATAAATAAAAAATCTTGCGAATCATGCGCTTGCCTGTAAGTAATGAAATAGTTTACAATAACATATCGTATAAATTGTGTTCTTGTGAATAAGAACGTATCACGAAGTACACTGTTTCTCCGATTATACCGATCAAACGAGTCAACGAACGAAACGAACACGTGGGCAAACCAGAATGGGCACGGTTTCTCGTTGGCCATGGCTGGTGTATCGCTTGTACGTCTTCCATATAGTCCTTCTCTTTTACAGAGTCAACCAGCTGAAAAACGATTAAGTTACACATCTTAATGGATTTTCCAAGCGTGCCACGTTTCCTTTGATTCTGTCTGTAAATCGTATTAGCTTCCATCGATATTTCCTTTCCAACTTTCATAGCTGTTCATGTCACGAGTATGTGCATCGAAAGGTTAAATCTTTAATTTACGATCGTGCTACAATTACGATACGTTTCATTTTTTCCATTTATAATATCGAATATATGGTTTCCTCTATCCATGTTAGTTTAACGATATCGAACGAAGCAGCAATTCCCAAACATTCTAACAATATCTTAACAATTTTTTAGATTTACCTCGTTTTAAAAATGTTTTCCGTATGACAAATGTTTAAACAAATACCACGAGTTAGCCTATCTTTTGCAGTGACGTCACCGCTTTTTTCTACTCGAGTCCGAGGAAAAAGACCGATTATCCTAACGAAGCAGACTCAAGCAGGAACAAGGAGAGACGTATATTTTCTTGGCAAGGAAAAATTAGGATCTTTAACCCGCAGCTTCGGTCCAGTCGAAGCGTGTTAAAGGCGAACGGCTAACGTGAACGATCCTTACGGAATGTCGGGTAAATGTTAGGGAACGGAACAACGTTCTGGCTGACTTTTGTCGGAAGTATTATCGGGTCGAGTTAGCCAATAATTGACATGGCATTTATGTCGAGGCTAAGAACATTATCGGCGATTTTGCCGTATCGAACGTCTTCGTCGACTTTTATGGATGACAATGTAACTACGTCATAACCCAATTTGCCCTCCGTCAATTCTTTACAGCCTCCATTTATCCACCGGCGATGTAGATAATTGTACGAAGCACGTTGATTTTCACGATATAGACAAAGGTACGAGCGTTTTTCGCGGGCGAAGAAAGCGTATCTACGATTAAGATTTTCAGTAAATGGGTACACGTTAAGTGGAGTAGTTGGAATACTAATGAGAAGTAGATACTTAATTAGGAATTTCAGAAAACGACGAGGCAATTGGAAGATGGAACGAAATCAGTGTCCATGCGGTACTCGACATTAATTAACATCTGAATTATCATAGTTTGCGTTGAATGAATGTGGTGCACATCCGCGATTACTTACCAAGATAGGAGAACATTCGTTCAGCACGCGACGTTATTACCTAACTAATTATTATCGTGCCTTATTTCTATTCGCGTGAAATGCAGTTTCGTCGTTACATTGCTAAATCACAATTCTCTTCGCTTCGTTCATAACGAGGTTACTATAAAAACCTATAACTACGTTTAGCCGTGTCAACGTCTAAGGGTAATTAAAAACCTTTCGTCATTTCAGACGATTCAGCATATCGGTGCATGGCCCCAACTGATATAAAAATTCGAGATTCGAAACAGAGCTACGAAACGTTATTGAATTAATCACGTACGACTGATAATACCGCAATCTCGCGATATAGTAACAAATCGTAAAGGCAAAGCGATATGAAATTGCTTGGAAGAAGAAGCATCAGATAACGTGGTTGTTACGCGAAAGTCTGAGTATGATATGCACGGTTAACGTTAATCTTTCATAGAGAAAGCAAGAACTTGTTCTGGAGGAATTCAGCCGAATCCCACTGCCATTGTATTTGGCGAGCAAACTTAGATAGGGCAATGTCCCGTAAAAAGGAGCCTCGAGACCGGATTTGGACTGAAACTAGAATAATTATCTCCTCGAAACATAGTTTATGCGCATTTCCACGCGGACTAGCCATATTCCAGAAAACGAGCGGGCTAAGTAAACGCTTATCAAATTCTCAAGCACGTATAATACCTAATTAAATTCCAGAAGATATTCTATCGCGCGGATAAGACCGAAAAGAAGAAAGATGTTCGAACAGGCGTAAACGCTCGAGCGTGGCTTAGCTTAATTCGACGCATCACACATAGGTAGCGTAGCGTACACGAGGCTTTAATCTCTTGACCCCGACATCCAACCAGCGTTGGTATGCTTTCACGTGCCACTTAATTTCATACACGCCGAGGCTTTGAATTGTGTCAATGAGTCCTTACTTTTTCTTTTTTTCAAAAAAAAAAAAAAGAAAAAAAAAGAGAAGGTCAGAGAGTGATGCCTTTTTCTTGTTTTTATAAAACGAGCAGTCTTTAGATCTGAATTTTATCTATACAGCCATCGAGAAAAATAGTCGAAACTTACGTACTTTTCTTCGAGATGATTTAATGTTATTTCATACGGACGAACGATATTTCTAGTTCGGCATCGATGATTTTACAAGATTTAAAACTGTATTCTGCATTGCGTACTCACGATGTATCTTGGCTACTTGAAAGCCAAGTTTTCTTTCGGAAAAACGGGCAAAGTTTGTTCCAAGATTGGTGGAACGCTCGCTCGTCCGAGCATCTCGGTATAATTTATCGAAAGTGTCCGTTTATAAGGAATACGCGAAAGAAAACGTCACGGGGGATCGTGGACGGTCCGATCTCGGCCAAATTAGACCCCGCAATTTGAACCTTGGCCAAATATTTAATCCCTTGGTACGATGATACCGGGAAATCCTTGGATCGATCTTCGAAAGAGCCATACTTAAAATTTACCTTTCACTTATAATGGCCCAATAAAAAGTACTCGCATTTACCCTCTATTTAATCTAATGAAGCGAATCCCGACCATTTGCATGAAAATTCTACCAAATAATACGAAATTTAATATAGTTGCATGCGATTGATTATGTGCAGATGTTACAATAAACAATAAATACAATTGCATGCAAATACGTTTCGTAGCCACTGTACGATAAACCAGATAGAAATAAGAATGAAAATAATCTTCGTTGTTTCAACGAACGATCCTGTTCCATCGTCAGGTTGGATCAATCGCGGTGCAAGAAAACAAGATGTGTAATTACTTTGCTTCTGATGATGAAACCGCAGACGAACACGCAGGAATTCCACAGAAATGTTTTTTTTTTGTTCGTCGACGTCGGGGAATGTGCACGGTAGCACAGAAATCCCCGATGAAAATCTTTTAATGTACCTTGTGTAGTCACGAACCGCTCGGTGGAGCAATACACGCCAGACTTTTTCATTCTTCGCCAACAAAGAGATCGTGTTGCATGCGCCGTGTGCCATTTGCTGTCTTCAAGGGGATGCACGGCTGCGACTGAGGACGAGGAAGGGGATGGAAGATCGAAAATAGTGGAAACACGAGTCTGTGAAAAACCCGGACTGTTTTGCGCCGAGATAAAGACGTCAGCTAAAGATAAATCGAGTCCGCCGCAACTTACAGTGGCGTATCGTCGCCAATCCAATTTTTCGATTATCGATTTCTTCCAATTTCCTTGTCAAATTCATCGACTTTATGCGAAGCCATAAATCCATACAAGAACCGTTATATTACCCAGGATGTTCTAAGATTACATAATAATCTATAATCGTAACTTTGTATTCCTTTGCATCTCTAACAAATAACTCGCACGAGAGGCTGATGCAATTACAATTAACGAGACAACAATTTTAATTAATTAAATTAAAGGAGAAAACATTTACGATTTCTAATCTCTGTTTCACTTCTTTTATGTCCATAGAAACTTGGCGATCTGCCGACCTAGCGTTGACCTGTATCACTGGAAAGTAGTAACGCCATCTGCTCCGCACGCTAAGTATTCTTTCGTCTATGGATCATTTATAGCTTCCGGTTGCGTTTCCATTTTGTTACCGCGTAAAAAGAATCGGGTAAACTTTTTGCTGGTCAGAGACATATCGTTCGTGTTCTACGAAAAAATTTCTGAAGAATAAAGAATGGGATTTTCGCAGCGAAAGAACTTTTTCGTTGAGCGAGTTACGCCACTGATTGCGTCACGAGACCATTTCATCCCTTTCATCTTGTCTCCTCACTCGTTGACGTCGTTGTGTCTCCGCGAGTCTCCTCGACCTCCTCGACGGCTGTTTTTTAGGTTCACCGACGGGAACCGAGCAAGACAGATTCTCGACATTTCCGCGACATAATTTTCCTTGCATGTACCTTGCATCCCCATTATCTTTTCCTCTACAGAGGCGCCGTTCTCTATCCTTTCCCCCTCTGTATTTTTAATCCAGATTTTCGCTCCTTTTCACGTGTTAGTCGATCGTGTTGTCGCCACTATTTTGTTACTTTTTCTCTTTACATTTTATAAAAACATTATCTATCATAAAAATTTGTTGTATTTTCGTCATTTTCATACAAGATGGCAGAAAGACTTGCTTCGCTTTATTTTCAAGATTTCAAAATTTATATACATAATAAAACAATTTGAAATGACAGCTTTCTGTTTGGGAAAATTATTTCGTTTATTACTTGTACAAAGCCAAACTGGCTCAGGTAAAAAGAGCGACAGATTTGTTCGATTTATGCGATAACCGGATTCCCAAAGAGTATTTCTTTCCTCCTTTTTTTTAAACATTCACATTCGCAATCTATTTTATCGCAGATTTGCAAAGTATAATTGCGAGACTCTCAGCACCAGCGAGCAAGCGAAATGAAAGGCGAAATGAGAAGGTTGGAGCTGTTCTCAGCTAACTGCGAAAGCGTCATACTTTTATCACCGGAATGAAATTATGTTGTTTTTTCCTGCTACCGCGCGTTCGTTGTAATCCAGGCGATTTCTCAACCTGGGTATAAAGGTTAATCCGAAGCGGAGAAAGGAAGCGTGAAAACGTTTTCGTTGTAAAACAAAAGAGGAAACATGGAAAGTTGATACGCCGCGACATGAGTAACTTAGTTCTGAATTATTTCGGTAACGAATACTGAACAAACACGGACTATATGATTACACAGGAAGAACACGATTACATACGAAGAACAACAGGGGATCAGTCGTTTTATCAACCGACTTTCCGAGGAAACCTCGAAACCTCCAAGATTTCGAGCTCGGAGTTAGCTTATTCTAAAGATTGGTACATGGAGCGCGATATTTGATACCAGAGGTGCGATTAATGTTTTGTACTGTTAGCTTTTTCTCATTTAGCCACGATCTTAATTATTCTCTGTATCTATTTCGTAAACCGTCTTGAGCCGAAAAATGAGAAACAGAGCTCGAAAAGGAACATCAGAGAAAAGACAGAGAAAGAGAGAGAAAGAGAGGAAGTAAATAAGCGCGAGTACCAACAACCAGCCGATGACCTACTATTGATGGTTTGTAGACCTGTATCTAGCTACGTACTGGTACAATGAAAACTATTGCAACTCAAGACGAGCCTGGAAGGAGAAAAAACAAAATGAGAGAGAGAGGGAGAGAAAGAGAGAAAGAGAGAGAAAGAGAAAGAAAGAAATGGAGACGAGGAAAGAGACAGAGAAGCCAAGAGAAGAAAGAAAAGGAGAGACAGCACGGTTCTTTCTTCCACGACGAAAAAACTGTGTCGCCTATTGTCGACCGGTACCCATCGTGGAACAATCGCGATAATGAGAAAGCTACGCAGCCGAAGAGTTTCGTTCTTTTCTCTCTTTTTCTCCGGCTGTGTAACATAGACTTTCTGCACGTTTTTCGTTTCGGCCTTCGTATCTCCAGCCTCCTAGCTGCCCCCACGGAATCGCCGGCCTTCCCTTTGTCTTTCTGGCCCTATGATTTTCATCGTCGTTGCTACTGGCACACTAGTCTAGCGATTACTTTAAATAAAAATCGAAAGGAACCGCAACTTTCTCCATCGATCGACGTTCCCATTCTCCTCGACGCGACATTCAAAACGAAGAAACAAACTGCGTATAGAGACGTTTAAGAGCATAATGGGGGACGAGAATAGCGTATACAGAATATTTCAAGATGCAGTGAACTATGTGCGAAGACTGGCCGAAGAATAGACGCTCGGTGCAACTATTTAGCACCTATCTCCAGTATGAGTAAATACACGCGTTTTAAGAGTCAATGACGCACAGCGCGATTACACGTACGATTACACGTATAGCATCCGTTGAACTTCAAACTTGATCTTCTCAAAAACCAAGCGTTGAAAATCTGACGTTTTGATAACGGGATGATGTGCGAGGTGCATCGTACAAATGGAGAATCGATCAACGTTACGATAAATATCTCGCAAGTAAAATGAAGAGCAACGCGTGATACGGTGATTCAATTTCTTACGATGTGAATAGGAAATGAAAGATTGACGGGTGACCGCGTGCGCCAGACCGAGGCGTCGAAAGAAAAATGCGATTCTAAAAATATTGAAAGCGATGTTCGCGTTAAGGATTACATAAAGTGTAAAACAAAAATGGTCGAGTATGCCGAGCGCCGTTCAACGGAAGCCAGACGAAGTCTAAGTTCCAAGTTTAGCCAGCTGACGCAGTTTAGCAAGGAGACACAGGTCCGATTCGCTTCGTATGCCTGTTTCTATAATACTAAACATAGCGTGGAGAGCGATGCTCGTTTTAGGAAAAACGCGGCTCTCCAATCCCACGTCGATTTTCGATTAACATGTTCACCGATTGGATGATTATAACTTCCGTACTATTTCTATACATAGAAATACATTTTACTTTTTTAAAGTTCTTTAATTAGATCGCTACACATTCGATTTTCACCTACATCTGCAGACGTATACGCAAATTTATATTTCTGCGAATTCGACCAAAGAAATAGAACCTAGGCAGAGATTTTAATCGCATCCATCAAGTATTACGGCGATCCATATTTTATACAGCTTTGTGTGAGTTTTCTGTGCATTTTTGCACCTTTTAATTCCCTTTAAATACATAACATTCATTCATATATCCGTAAACATTCACTGCATAAATTCGCTGTCCACAATACTTGTCTTTGCATCGTTAAATTTTACATAACGTTTGTTTCATACGAGTTATCGTGAAACATTTTTTCTACGGTCCCGTGATTTTTCGTCACTTCGCATTTCCAACATTCGATTCTGCATCCTAAAGGTATAGAGATTCACGTGGTACACGTGTTAACTCAATCAGAGAACAGAATCAACGAAATCGATACTCGTAGCCTCGTTAATACTGTGGTTAAAAAAACAGTAACGAAGATCATCCCCGGTGGATCCAAGTTATCGCCAGTTTCTCAAATGTCAGAAACACTCGCTGTAAATTCAGCAGTGCTCGATACTGTACGATCCTTCCGCCGTCGAAGCCTATCTTATCCGGACAAGGAGAAACGCGACGCGAAGAAAAAAATGTGACGTTCAGTAACGATTTCGTTGAATGGAAAATTCGTCGATCGTGATTGTATTGTTTGGAAACCTCAGCTTATACAACTCGCAGGAATTCCTCCTCATTTTTCCGGAGCTGTAACGAGCGAGGTTCGCATACATAGCGGCGAATCTATCAGCGTTTATGGCAGTACTCGATCATTAATCAACGCGGATCCTAGCAAGGGTATCCCGCCAAGAACAGTGCAACCATTAAGTTTCATGTTCAGCCACCTTCGCCCCAGAACAATAAAACTGTCGGATTGGCGGAGCGAGCGCGTTCACGCTTGATTGAATCATTGCGAGCCCGTCTGCTTGTTCGAGATGACGCTGGAAATAAACGGCGAAACGGCCGAGTAAATCCCGCGCGTTCCACGCACGTTCATACTCTGCCTCAATAATCTCGTCGAAATTAATAACGATTTCTACACGAAGGACATTTCTGGCTCGGATACCTTGACACGATTGAAATGGTTTCTCGACTGGGAAATAACAATTTTCTAGACAATGTCCGACGCAAGAAGATGCTTTGAAGTTACGGCCAAAGTCGCCAAACGCTACGGATTTAGCCAGCATCTGGTTTAGTCTATTCTGTGGTTCGATGAACCACCGATCAGGTTTGAAATAGACGATTTCGTAAATCGCGGAACCTAGTTGCTTTCGTTCGCCCAGGGTTGACGAGGGATCTTTCGACAACGCGAAAGAAAGAACGCGGTCTCGATGAAGGAAGGATCGATTTAAACGTTGCACGAAATAGAAAGATTTTTGTGTTGACGCGCGAGAGTAAGGAGTTCACGGTGAAATGTGCCGCAATTGCGGGCAAAAGAATTTGTGCGGTACGAAAGCGCGTTGAACACAGGAAAGATAATTAAAAATTCCGCTATAAACGAAACTTATGTGAAGAAAGCTGGTTATCGTCGTACGAGATCTGAGACCAATTATACGTATTAACAAACGTATTTATCTTTAGCGAATAACAACTTATACGATCTAGAATGTTGCGTATGTGAAACACGAAGCGTGAAAGGATGGAGATACCACAAAATCTTCGACACTGTGTCTTCCATCAAGGAAACGGCCAACAGAGCCACGAGAAGACACGCTTGCAATGGAAGTTTCGCAAAGTTGAAGGATGACGATGTTGCGCCAAGAGTAGATGGCAAGATTGCGCGGAAAACACCCCGTGGCACGAGGGTGCCGCAAACACCGGCATACTGCGCATAGCGTGGAATATTAAACGATCAAAATGAAATTCTAAATAGGGAACCACTGTTCCCCGCTGACGTCCACCGACGATCGCTCCACTAACTATGAAATTCTTTCTCCTTCACGCTAAAATAACCCACCACTATTTGATCATTTAATTAAACTTCCTATTATGCAATTTGTATTATTATTCTCTTAATCTGCATTGGCCGACCCAGATTTACAATATTTAATTAGAAAATAGTGAGATAACCTACAGACCATGAAAATAGTATCAACGTGATCCGATATTTACGTAATAGAGCAAAGGTAGATGCGCGAAGAAGCCATCCATATGCTCGTGAAACGCGAATTCTCTGGTAAATTGCTTGAACGGTTTCGTATGGGTGCGGCTTAAATCAAGCGGGCGTAAATTTTAACAGTGTCATAACGCAACCAGTAAAATGGTATATTTATGCTTTCCAAACTTCTTCTGAAAGTGTTTAGGGCGCTTGAGACGCGTCTAGTACTTGCCACGTATAAAGCTGCTGCGCCATTCTTTCGAGCAATACGTTTCAAGCAAAAGTTGTCGAAAAATATACGATTCTGGTTGGATTCGTAATCCAATAAATTAGACAGCTTCAGATTAGTTTACGTGAGAACAAGTCGTTAAGACAGCGAAACGTCGATGGTCTTCAACGATTCGAGTTCAAGGTTTACGTGGAACATTTACGTGGAACACATTCATCGTTATCTCAGGTTATGTCACTGGGTATAGCAACACAAACAGGTGACATCGTGTTCTTCGAAAATTATATTTATTCTTCCCCGTGTTATATATTTTAAAAATTCGATTCTTTTTCATAATTTTTTAATCCTTTCATCTGCATACGTGAAACTCGTACGCCGTACGTGCTAAACTATAAACTCTCGAGATTTGTAATAAGAAATTATGACTGTAACCTCTCGAAAGCCACAACGATGAACTCCATTTACGCGAATTTTTCAATTTCACTGCTCGGAAACATGGACGAAGAAGTTACGTTCGGTTGTCTAACCGGTCTAACGATAAAACAGGCTCGATAGGTGTCTTCTGACATTACCTAGGAGACTCGCTCCCGACGTAACGATAGCATGAATGGGTGGGATGGAAGAGTTCGACTCGATCAACTTTTGGCAATACGATACCGGTGACCCAATTCGCTCGGATAAAACTGCTCTCGGATAGCGTGTTCGACGTTTCGACGGCCTTTACACGCTTTCGGATCTCGACGAAAGCCGCTCAATCGATAATTGCAAATTAACCGGCCGGATCGTCGATAGAAAGCCAGGAAAACAAAACCGCCAACTTTTCGTACCGAGCGGAGATAAAATTTTCCCTATTGTTCGGTAACCTGTTTCGCATTCCTCTCCGTCTATCCTTCTCGCTTTCTGTCGATGTTTTATTTCACGTGAACGAAAGCTAGACAGAACGGAGAATGAAAAACGGCCGACTAAGCGATTTGCAAAAGTAACGAAAAATCGAAGGCCAACGAAACGTTACGCGGGATTCCATAGTGCAACGTTCGATGCACGCGACCGAGAAAAATTGTTAAACGACTACGACGCTTCTTGCGGGTTATATACGTAAGAAATTTCAATCGGGTATCTGGCTTTAAACCGATTGTTCGTTTTCGTAAACAACGTAATGGATATTATCGATCGAGTTACTTGCACGGGATGCAACAAAGTTTTTATCGAGTTAACTTTGTGTATTTGCAAGGGAAGCGCAGGGAAGCGGGCAGTTTGACACGCGCAACGTGGTATTTTTGATGGATGCAACAGTTTTGAGGTAAGCTTTTACCAGATTATTAGATTTAGGTGAAACGGCTGAAACCTTTCGTAGTTTCCTTGAAAACGACGATAATCGAATTATAATTTGGTAGAGCCGATATATTTTGGCTGATGTAAGACAAAGTTACGATCATTAAGACCAATATCTTTCAATATCTCGATATTTTAATCAACCTTGATCAGATTTCGATTCATCTTTCTGTTTCCATTTCTCGATCTAAAATTTCTGCGCTAGCCCTTTCAACTCAATGACTACCGATCCATACCGAGCAATACCGATCTTCTAGTGGAATTAACAAATTGTATCTGTCAATTCGGCACAGCATTAAAATCAAATACACGTTAACGTGGCTTCAAGTTTTGTTACTTTAGTGAGCACTCGATGTTAACAGCAGACTGTATCTTTTCTTAATATGGTTTTTATTCCGTTAGAGTCGAGATTTAAAATTGTGCAGGTACTGCAATTCGATGTGGAATCACGGTTCGCTCATATATGTACATAATCTGCCTTTTAATAATAAGACGATCGACAAAACACTGATTACGTCTCGTCTCTCGAGCTTCGAACTTTACATCGACATCCAATAAACATTATTCAATAGCACTTTTAGTCACTTTAGTATAGCTTGAAATCTTCACGCGTTTATGAAATCGATCGTTTCATATGCAACAACCTAATAACTCGCGACGTCGAAAATTCGTGATCGATCGGCGGCGAATCCACTCGATCAGAGACGCGTTTTAACATAAAGTTCACGATCTTCGCGAAGCGACCGATAAAAACGAAAAAAAACAAGCTTTCCAAGCGGGTATATCAAAGCAAAAACGACTGGTATCGGTTTTTCTCCGACGGAGAAAAGTTTTGCCGGAGCGATTCGCACCGGATTATCGATTACCCGGACTATTCGCCACTTCCAACATCGAGCGACTAATTCACGCGGATTTAGGTCGCTTGATGCGTGCGTGTACGGATTGTTTCACGGCTTCTGATCACGGGGACAACGGATCGCCGTCATTCGTCGCGACTTTGCCAGAATATTTCGCGTGTTCCGCCTTCGCCTGCCGCCGGAATTATTGATTCTGGCACCAAACTGTACTCCGATGGTCTTCAATTTCCTTTTCCGGGTGAAGGACGAAACCGTTCGGAGATCTATCGGTAGCTTAAAGCACAACATCTACGCCGATCTTTCTTAGTTTTCTACCTTTATATATAAAAGCTTGGTGATTCACGTCTCTCTCACAGATAGATATAAATCATGCACATCTTCCGTCTTCTATTCCAGATTTACGATAGACCGAAATTATGGTCAAAACGTGTGGGATACCGTACGATTTATCGATGAAGCAACCAGAGACGTTAACGCGTCTAATTCTACTCGCACGTCTCGAAATGACTTACGTATGCTTTGACTCAAACACATCTCAAACAACGAAACGTCATATGCCTGGACGTAGGAAACCTCCGTATCTCGTGAAACCTCTAAATAATCCTCCGAACATATGAAATGTCATTTCGCCCTTTACATCTCTCGGATAGTCACCTCATATCTTTGCAGCAAGTTCAACAAGTCACTGATTAGTCGACTTCCTCGATCACCTCCTGCTCGATCACTCACATAAGTAAATCAAATCGGTCGTTCGAAGGGTTGAAGGAACGCATAGATCTCCGGTTCGAAGCTTGCAATCGAGGAAACCGCGTTGTATTCAGAATGATTGGAGTCACGCGGCGAGCAGCGGTCTCTCAGCGAAGACGCACGAACGAACACGCGCGCGAGCGTACGCTTTGCGACTGAGTTTGATATCCTCCTCGAGGATAGTTCGCGGAGGAGAGCTCTACCCCCACTCAGCTGGTTAGGAACGGCATCGGCGGCCGGACGAAGGGTGCACGGGTGAAGGAGGGTGTACCACTCGCTCGGTGTCTATAAAGCGACATAACAGGAGTGCGCGTGCGTCCGGCGATCGTGTGCATGCTTTGCCCGCAAAGTGGCAACCGGTGGCACCGGTGCCACCGGCCACCTCGACGTCTATTTACGCAGACGATGCACCGTGTCACGCTGACCGGACTGTTCGTCGGGCCGCGCGAACCACTTGCACACACCACGCTGCGTCCTCAAGGACGATATAACCGAGCAACCCTCTCGCTAGCGACGAAAGCTCTTCCCTCTTTTATTTTTCATCCATTGATTCACACCTGTCCTGCGACAATTTCGTTTCGGGTCAAGCTCGCCCTGAGTAATATGTTTCTCGCGTGTTGTCGTTCGGCTATAGTAGCGGCACAATGAATTTCTAAACGGTGTAACTAACGTCAAACGATCTGCCGTTGGATTTAATTGCTTATCAACGTTGGAGTTTAGTAAATTGCGCATCGGAATTTGGGTTACGTTTGTAAGAAGACTCGATAACTTTGAATATTAGTAAAGTAATGGGAAAAATACTTAAATAAATATGTATATCACGCGCTAATAGTTAACACGTATGGCGATAGCGTCACGTCGAGAGTTATCATGGTTTTAACTAACAATTCTGTTATGCAACGTTACGAGCAAAGTAATAAGTAGAAAATACGTAACTCATAATACTAAATCATAGATTATGGAATACCTAGTGACTCTACGTGGAAGTGAATATAGTACGATAAAAATGGTATACCGTCGTTGAATATGATGGCGGGAGAATCAATTTCTCTTTCGTAGAATCAATCGCATATATAAACTTTCTTTGAAAATTTCAGGTGTTTTCTATCGACTGTCGCTTCAGCGAGGCACATATTTCGAATTTAACGCGTGTGAGCAAAGTTTGTTTGGCGCATTAGTCGCTTTCGCAGCGTATTGTTCGAAAGATATTATTCAACTCCGTGCTGATTACGAGACGACCGGTGTATTTACGCGAACGCGGCCTAAGTAGGATTTAGATTAAACTTTGGATCGTGTACTTGTAACGAGCAAACGCGATAACAATGTAGTTGCCGCTAAACAAAATTCAATGTGACTTTAATCAATGCACGCGTATTTGCAACGAGTTTATGCACATCCTCTACGTAACGATGCAACAAGTTAGAATTTAAATTAACTATTTTAATTCGACAAACACGTACATACATTTGCGACATTTTATTACTGAAAATACACTGATGTATAAAAAAAATGGCAGGAACATTGCTATTTACCCGAAGACTCAATGGAGCTGCTGACGCAGCAAACGGCTTGGTTACCGAGAATCGATCGTATAAAGCGCATCGCGCTACAATTAAAGTCACATTGTATATCCACGCCGTAACGTAAAGTATACTTTAAGTATCTTATAAACCGTCTTTCAATGGAAATTTTTAGCTCAAGCTCGCGCTGTTGCGAAACAGGATCGTTAATTTACACGCAATTAAAATCCGACATTGAAAATAAACGAACGTAAAGTTACGGATAGCCACCGATTATGAATAACGACTAAAACACAACATTAAAAATGAAAGAACGCGAGAAAGATGAAGCGTGGCGGCACAGAGTGGAGAAAAGCTTCTGCCCGAAGCTCGTAGAATATCGGCACGTTCCGTGGTACAAAACCGCGACACGAGCCAACGAATTAATCGTCGCGGCAAACGGGCCATTCGATAAACAAGAAACACGATGTAGACCAGCACTTTAAGCTCCCGGGAGACGGGAAAATTTAAGGTAACGTTAGTTGGCAAATTTAAGGCAACCGCATCGGCGTCTCGCTAACCATCCTGGTGTCGGTGTGTATTTATGGGAAGGATGCACCGTCACGTTAATCGGACCATACCGCGAGTCGATACACAGCAGAGTGCGCGGTGGCAGTCTTTACTCGTCGAATAACGCGTTAGCTGCGGTTAATGTTTTCAGCCAAGTCTGAGAGTAGCTTTTCTATCGCTGCACGATCGATACTCGATCGATTGCAATTCGCCGACACGTGCAACTATGTAACGTCTCTTGCTACAATACACTTAGTGCAAGAGATACGTATAACAAGCTTGTGAAATTAGTCAGGCCTGAAAGTACACGTGTTTGGATCATCGAAACGGAGAGAGAGGATCAAAGGAGCGATAAACGTTTGAAAAACATAACGTCGTGACTCTGAACTACGTGTTATCGGACGTCATTATATCCACTAATGTTTTCCCAAGTTACGTTCGTCTTTGGTAATTTATATCGCATTTTACGAATATCAAAATTAGTGCCTTAAAATAGCTCCTAATAGTATTCGTTAGCAGCTAAAAACATCGGCTCACTGTTCGGGCTAATTTTTCTTTCAGAGATACAAGCGAACTTTTACTAGAGAAAACCATTACTACAGGGTATAAAATAATAGAGAGTTAACACAACGTAATTTTAATTGAAAATTGAAAGCAGCAGTTCGAGATATCAAGTTATGAATATAGTTTGCTAACTGAACACACATTCAGAAAACGCGTATAGTCCTAGCTGTGGTTAGATCGATCAATGGATTTGTTTAAAGCTTCAGTTCGTAAGTTCGCTACCTCATCCGCTAAAAGTACAAAATAGCTTTAAAAATCGTTGGAAAGAATTGAACGGAAACGTGGCTGAAATCTTGCAAAATTATTATTAATTAATCGGAAAATGGGTATCAATGGAAAGCGGCGTAATGATGTTTGCCCCAAAGAACGGTTGGATAGATGCATCGAACGCGATGACATTAATTTGCGGGCAATCGGCTTGTTAACGGGTGTAATTTAACTTATTTAATATAACGCAACAGTGAGATATTGCATTCCAGCGCGCGCTGCTTGAACGTGGGTGGAACATTCCGTTGGTATTGATTCGCTATGATTCCAGAACATCTCGGGAAACTAGCAAACCGGTAGGGAAAACGGACGAGATAACGATATGTTCTCTGGAATATTATCGTCGGCGATAAAACCGTAAAAGTACGATCATTTTCCGGGTAAAATCGTAGAAAAAAGGTGTATCTTGGAACAAGGAATAAAATTAGCAAATCTGTTCATTCCGAGATTCGCAGAAAACAACAGACTTTAGGAAAATCTTGGTACGATAAATATTAAAGAAACAAATCGATCATAAAGTCTAATTAACTGAATAAACTATTAATTTGCAAATCGCATCCCTCTTTTCGTCCTGTTGATGAAACGGTGCAAATGCAATCGCAAATGTTGTCTGACACCCGTGCATAAATCACTCTACTTATTGACATTCGATAACGGATCGATAAACCAGTTCACGCAACCGGGCACCTAGTACGAAATAAACGCATCAGTTAAAAGACATTCAGCGTATCTGTGGGTACATCAAACAAAACGACACGCGTTGTATAAATATCGCTTCGCGTTTTCCTCCATCCAGATACCGATTGAATCAACTTGCATTCTATACTTTATATGATAAAGGCAATCAATGGAATTTATCATCTAAATATATAGAATTGGGCTTTAAAATTAAATAGTTCAAGTTAAATTTAACTTGAGCTTACCCGCAATTAGTAATCTTATCGATACTTTTATAGCTGAGAGTTAAAACGAAGTTTCGCGGAACGCAATTAATCGCGTACAAAAAGAATGCAAAGTAAATAAATATTTTTACCTGAAGTCGAAATGTAAAATCATTATACGTACAACATGAGATGGTTTCGAATGGAACGATTTATCGAGATGTGACGTGAGATTAATAAATCATCAGGTAAGAAGATAAGCATATTAGTTAATTGACCTTGCAGCGTGGCGAAAGTCTATTCTCGTTTCTATCGAACATCAAAAATTTTTCGATCCGCGTCCTAGCCGAAAATCATTTGTTACTATCGATTCGCTAGTACGGAATTCGACCAACCTTAGAGTCACGGCTGTAATCTAATTTCACCACACGTACGCGATTTATATCGGCTTTAGAGTTGGAGAGTTTGTGGCTACGAATCAGGTAAACACAACCGAATGTAGATACGTTATTTCACGCGGAATTTCTTTTCGCATCTTATTTGCACTTATTCACTGCAATTGCAAAATCATAAAACAGAATCTTCTCTTTCCTCTTCAAGCGCGTTTCCATTGGTATTTTCAATTCTTCAAGGAAACAGAGCATACGACTTTCTGTTGCAATTATTTTATTACAACGTATTATCAATAAATATTAAGTGCAGATTGAAATATGGACTGTTTATTACAGAATATGAAAGATCTGTCGTAGTTAATTTATTTTATTCTATTCGTACCGTAAGCAATCGCGGAAGTGCTTAAACTTTTATTTCAGAATATGACAATGATACGTTGATTCAAGCTCGACATCGATGTAATATGGAATTTATTATATTTCGAATCCTTTGAGAATTTTGTTGAATATCAGCGAGCAACTAAGTTGCATCGCGCTATACTACAGTCAATTTATTATGTATACAAGTACTATGCTGCCATTAATTTAACGATGAATTGATATACAGGTATTCCGTGTTGCGCTCAATATTTACTCATAACTTTCCAATAAAACGTTTATTGCGAAACATCATGTAACGGTTCTTTCCCATTTTCACTTATCGATTACATCTGTGCAATTTATGCAGAAAAATTTGGGACACGGAAAATTATATAAACACCCAATACAATCGAAAAAGTTTCTACAGGCGTTGAAATAAGTTCGAAAGCCACTGTACGTAAAATCGAAGCGGAATCGCTCGAAGAATGACCATCTCGAGCTTAACAGGAACGCACCTCGTCTCATTGTCATGCACGTGGACGCTAATAATAGTGGCGACTACCGTTGGCAGAAAGACCATAGTCCGTGATTCCACGCGCGGTAGACTCGCGAACAAGCTTTTAATAAATGATCAGCCATCGTGTTGGCTGCGCGAGCCAACAGACGAACTGAAGAACGAGGAATTCGCGTGCTTTATCGCGACCTTGCGAACAAGCGATTCGCGACATCACCGCCACTTTCTTATTTACTGCGAACGATTCTAGCCAGCAAATAGCCAGAACCGTAGCTCGTAATACGAAATAGGATTGGCAAAAAAACCGATCGATTTAGCCACGATTCGGGAAGGTTCCGCTCGGTGCATACTCGTTAGAAAGATCAGAGCGTATTTTCATCCGGGAGAAATCGTTAACTCAGCAGCACGAAATGTCGACAGAAACGAGCAAGAAACCTTATGAGCTTCCGAACTGGTGGTGTCATGTCGACGTAAAAACGGCCAACAGAAGCGACAAAAAAGAGAAAAAGCCCGGTGCTCGCTAATGGCCAGACAACGACCGCAGTTGGACACGATATCGAATCAAGGAAGTTTTACTGTCAGATCCAACAATTTCCTCTCATTGATCGATACTCCTTACAATTTTTATCTACTGGAAATTTCAACTGCCGAGAGAGTCATCTTACATAAGTAGACTCTAGTTCATAAATATTAGGATGGCTATTAAAATATCATAATGCGATGCATGGACGAAGCAGAAATTCGTTTAAATTGTTTCTAGAATTATAGTATAACAAGCATAGCACGCCGCTTTTTAGAAACATAAACTGAGTTAGATCTATCCTGGCCTATTCCAAGAAATACAGCAACAACGTTGCCGTTACCGGACCAAAATGCAATTTATGCGAAACTAAAAAAGTTGATTCGAATCGATACATAGCAGGATGACGGTAGACGATCGGGACAAATCGAACTCGATCGAGCAATTTGCATCGGGAATGATTTTTTCTCTACTCTCGTCAATGAGTCTGTATCCCGGATTCACGATCATTTACGATTAAGTTTTTATCGCCGATGGATTTTCGTGGTGGCGAGCTCCGAGGATGCCTCTCGCTTATCAAGCTTCCAGCCAATAACGCCGCGTTCAATCCCAACAAAACGTTTCTACTCGGTGCGTTCAAAACGTTCCTGTCGTGTTTGCGTGCATGGTAAAAGGCTTATCTGTTCGCTCGATGACTAAACGCACTTATAAACTGAAAAAGCGCTCTATGAAAAATCGAGCAGGCGAACGCTGCAGTGGTGAGAATACCCTGGGCAGGGGAACGTTTGTTGCTAGCTATGGGAATCTATCAAGACGATTTCCATCGGTCCAACCCTGTTATTTCGTCACTGTCTTTCTTGCAATTAATTCGATTGAAATCGACGGATTTATTTATTGCAGCGAGTTTTTACCTTCTTAAGGGATGGAAATAGAATACGGTAGTTTATGAATAAATAATACACATTAATCTGTGCCATTTCTCATCAATATTGTAACTATGTAATCGCTAGGTGAGCATAAATACAGGCAATCCTAATCCTCGTACCAATGCTAAATTAATCTATTTCGATTAACGGTGGTAAAATTTGAGAACTGTTCTATATATGGCTGATTTTAACATCGTGTTATGCTAAATAGAAGTTCGATTCATCTATCAAATATTATGACGGATTATATATTACATTATACATATATGTAAATCTCTCTCTTTCAATTGCCCATAAATGTATAAATATTTATAATCAACTAACCATATATAATAGTTTGTACTCCCCCCCCCCCCCTCTCTCTCTCTCTCTCTCTCTCTCTCTCTCTCTCTCTCTCTCTCTCTCTCTCTCTCTCTCTCTCTCTCTCTCTTATGACTATGAATTCCTACAAGTTATCAGCTAACGCGATAATATGCAAGAAAACGAAAACAAAAACGAAAAGGAAATTGTAGCTGCTCCTCGAAACAACGTTGCCACCCTGTTTCCCATTACATGTGTAGGTTAGCTGCAACTAGTCGCAACAGGTGCACTCAATTCGCGACCCTTTACAACCTGACTGCCGTTGCAGATATGTATACACAGAGAATTGAAGCTGTAAAGGACCGAAAACTACGACGAAAGATCTGGTGAAAAGCACATGGGTGTTTTTTCCGTCGGTTGATGCGCGTACCTACGGACATCCTCACTTCCCGACCTGTTCTTTTCAACTTATGTATCTATTTATCTTCTCTTGTCAGTTCGCTGCACGCTCTCTCTAAATGAAATAGAAAGTCATTCCGGTTCCTCGGTTCATTTACAGTCGCACGTTTTGTTTCGGTTCGCCTTTCATTTAATTTTTAACCGTCCCGATACTCCGGACCGCTCAACTTTCCCAAAGCATAATTCTCGATGGTCCGTACATTTTTCTAAAAAAAAAAACGCAAACTCCACAAATGTTTCCCCGCTTGTTATTCCGTATCTTCGGTGGTTTTACAGTCCACAATGAAAGTTCTCGCGAACAATGTACCTACACACTTCGTTTGTAATTTCTCAATAAAATGGATGAAATTTGAAGAGAAGTAGCTTACCAGCGAAGATTACATCTACGATCAAACCGAGAAAAGAGACAGCTATACAGGATGCTTCTGGCTTGTCTGAAACAGAGGTAAATCAACATTCTTCCAATTATTTCAATAATTATACGTCAAAGATGTACAAAAGTCGTATGGAAGAATATTACGTTCGCAAAAAAAGATTATATTCGTCGCGTAATAGTTTGTGGCGGCGTTCGGCGACGAAACTTTCCGACAGCTTCGCGACGCAAGACGCTATACCATCAAAACGTAAAGCCGACATGCCTAATGCATCGATATCCCTACGGTTCTTCGGAATATTCGGAAGAATGCATACGCGGCAACCGTCGCGGATGTCTCACAAACGCGTGCGTAGTGGGGATATCGAGGGGCAACAAAGAAAAGAATCCGTTTCGTTTTGAACAACACATTCATTCCGTTTCGAACAGCGAAGTGCAAAGGATCTAGCGTAACAGTGAAGCAAGTACATTCGAGAAGCGTGATTGTTGATTGTTGATCGTTGATCGTTGATCGTTGATTGTTGATTGTTGATTGTTGATTGTTGACTGTTGACTGTTGATTGTTGACTGTTGATTGTTAAATAAACCTTTTTTGTTGAACGTCGTGAGTATTTCTTGGGCACTTACATCCAACACCACCTCAGTTACGACAGATGTAGGAAAAGGTGATTCATCTAGGAATAAAATTAAAAGACCTGAATTCGATAAAGTTCAAAGCAGGAAAGTCACAGTAATCTCAAGATTAACGTAGTTGCTTCTACATTTAAGAACGCGGTAACTTGACGATTAAAAGAGTTAAAGATAGTTTTCAATCTTTTCACAGAGCATTTTGTGTCGTATTCGAGATATTTGCGGAAATCATCGAATATACCGTTATCCGTTTCCTAACGCGACCTCAGGATTACCTCAACCCTCCCATAGAAACTGTCTGCATCCAGAAAACGGATAATCGAAAAAGCGTAGGACGGGGAGAAGTCGAAGGGTGGTCTCCCCAGTCTGCGATGGGGTGAGAAAATTGAACGAGGGCTGCAGGTAGGACGAGGCAGCTTGGAATACCTCGTAGATCACGCGTATTCTTACGTTCGCACGCGTGCCGGCAATTCCGTGATTCGTTGGTTACACGATGGCCGAGCATTGTTGCGTGCTAATTTACGGACCAATTAATTAGCGCCACGGAGCTCAGATATTCCTGGCTCCCCGGAACGCGTCGCTCGAATCACCCTCTGCCCCTCTCTGTTCCCTCGTTTTCTAAGCCCCTCACCCTTCTTCCCCTCGCGAAAGCATTCGTCCGACTTCGCAGCTGTATTGTGCTAACTCCGAGCGTGTTCTCCTTCTGACACGCGGCCTCTTCATTTACGATAGCTTCGATAGAAATAGACGGTGGATTTAATCGTCTTGAGATGCACAAGGATCACGAGGCCAAGTCACTAGCGGGTAATCAAGACGCGAACGTAACGTTTCTCCAATCGAGATGACAATTCTAGAAATCGTGTGTGTTAATCCGAACTGAATTTTGCACGGAGCAATGTCATTTTCGTGCGTTCGTTCGTTTTAATTTTACTCAGATGGAACGCTGTTGCTTCCACTATGATACATTTAAAACATCACGTTCCTTGTATTTATCTTTCACGAGCTCGAATCAGTTCTTTATCCCTTTATCTATGGATGCATCGCGCACGACGCTACTAAAGAACTGGTAGTACAATCGTAGTGTAAAAGAAACAATTGTCACTAAGGAGTACTGAGAACCTTTGTCATAACGCAGCCGCTCGTCATGACATTCAAAGGTTCGACTCAGACAGCTTGCAGAGGCGTGGTGTAATTTTTACAACAGAGGGTAAGAATGTTGATGTTCCTTGGTGGAAAAAAGCGACACACGTGCGCGTCGGTGGATGCTCGCGAACGTTATAGATGACAGTGTCAGCGACAGAGGGTCGACACGGCAGACAGGACAACGCGGTGTCAGTGTCCGGGGGTGCAGAGTGTAGGAGACAACGAATAATTCATCCCTTTCTGCCGCCCCTCTGCAGAGATGCGTCGCACATGTCGTCGCTGCACACCAAATATCACGATTCTGCTGCATTCGCCTCGCGGGACATGATCTTTCGACTACACGGTCATTCGTTCAAGCGCTATGAACGCATTTCCTCGATCAACTTATTCTGAATCACGTATACAAGACAGGTGTTTCGAACGCTCGATCGTTCCATAAATTCATTCTATTCTACGGAACTTGGGAATAAATATTTCTATGTACAAAGGCACAAACTATTTCAACATTCGCTCTAAAACTTCTATCTATATATATATATATATATATTATAGGGTTTTATTGTTATTTATTTAAAATGGATTAAACAGGAAACGATGGTTTTTTAACGTGAACTAAATACAATAATGTGGTATAACTAAGACAAGTAAATAGTTAATTTACAACTCTCGTCATCACGATTCCAACCTCTCTCTTTCACGCGGACCACACTCTCTGACAACGCTGACAACACTCTCTCACTTCTCAACTCACACTGACTGTTAATTCGTCTTTCTCTCTTAGCATCCCTTTGTCTTTTCTCATAGCGTACGTGTTCCGCAACCGTCGGTGGCTATGGTCACGTAAGTCTTTTTTCCGCATAACTATTCGATTGAAAGACTGACGACACGTTGATGGGCCTATCGGCACTTAGATTTTCACGCAACATTGTTTATGATTCACCCGATATTTCTTAGACCATTTGTCCACGACACTACAATATATATATACATATATAGTGTGTTATATGAAATATTTCAAAATCTCATTAGCCTTGTATCGAGACACGTCTGAAATCAAAGGTTCGAAAACTTTGTTTAGCCAGTGTACATTTTGAATGAATGTTTGCGGTGGGAAACAAGCGCTCCAAAAGTCTGAAAGATAGCTAGCCTATATAGTAATTGGTAGAGATACATTGGTAGATACTTGATCACGTTTTAGGATGGGCAGATTAATTTCTGACAGTCGCGTCACGACTGATCGTCACTCAAAAGTGCGAGCAAATAGGCGGAAGATAACGATAACGTCCGCGCCAATAACGACGCGACGGTCAGCTATGATTATTAATCATGTGCAGGTTGCGCGTGCGAGTGTCAGCGGTGCGTGGGGAGGCCTGACTAATCGTTCCGCCATTGCGGAATAATATACCCATGGTGGTGGACCGTTGTTTTGCTCCTGTGGTTCTACAGTTTAGACCCTCTACTAGACTCGTGTACTTTGTTTTTGCATCACGCGTTACATTCTAAACTAGCGATTTCCATCAGTAATGATTTTGCAAAGGTATATCGTAACCTGGTACCTTATACAACAAAAAGGTACACGCTGCTAAATAAGTCTTATTTCACTCGAAAGATTAAAATTCTATTCGAATTTCGTAGCAATGTTTATTCGAGATTATCAATGAGATTAAATTCAATAACTGTAATAGCTTATCATGATTTAATGTTGGAAGCTTCAGATGCTAGGCTGTTTGCGGTTGCGCGAAAACGGGACGAGCAGATCTTCCGGGTAGGATATTTTGCGGGGGAGTACGAAATCCTCCAGTAAACCAACGGAATCCTACCGGCTGCTGGCTTTACCTTGCTACAGTCTCGCGCTAATGCAGCAATAAACATGCATCTATCTGAAGCACGAGCGAAGTCACGGCTCCGCCAGACGAGAACAAGCCTACGAAGAATAATATGCATCAACGGAAATATAGTAAAGACGTAGCCGCTAGAGTTTCCATGCTGAAACGCATCCGCGCTTACACGTGAGCAACTGAAGATACGAATATTCTAGAATGCAACGGATTCAGTAACATTGCTTTACTCGCTTTAGCTTTGAAAAATTTAAGAGTCAATATCCTTTAGCTCTTGACACGGAGAGGTAATAAAATTATTGCTATAAAAAATGGAATTTTTCTATGGTACAGTGAAAACAAGGTTGAGGTACAAGACGTCCACATGTAAGAGTTACAAAATAATTTACAATGAGTTAAGGCAGTGTTTGCGCCATATAGAGAGCTTAGCGTCGAGAAAAATAGTTGTTGCTTAGTCTTTGAGGTACACTATACACTAGTAATACTGCGAGAACAGACAGGGTGAGAAGAAAGTCGTAACAGAGTATATACTTGCTGCTTTAGAAAATAATTATAATTGTTTCAATATATATATATATGTTTTACGTAGAAATTATTTCTACGAAATAAAGCGATGCATTGGTTGGAGTGGATCGATTTAACGGACAGATAAACACTTTACAAATTTAAATGAGAGAAATGGGAATGCAATTTGCGTTCTGGAATATTTTGTCCAGATCATAAAATCTATTAACTTCAATCTCGAAATAGCCGCTTGAATTCCGTTTTGAATTAAATATTTTTCCAACCAATTCACAGTTTGATTTTGCTTTGTAGGTTGTGATCTAAATAGAAACTGAAACTACGCTGAAATTGCAACGACTGATTACAAAACACGGACGAAAGAAGCGATAATGAAATCGATGAAACAAATCTGCTATAATCGTATTACACTTTTACGAGCGTTAATACAGATTCTTGTAAACTACATTAAATCTTGTATTCAGGTCATCGAATAATAGATTCCCGGTTGATTCGTTAAAAAAGAATCTGTCCTTTTTTTTTTAATAACAACGAAAATAAGTTTGCCCGACAGTATTTTTGTTCCGACTGGGAGCACGCGTACGTGGCGCACAATACGGAAAGGAAGTTAATTACTCCTCGCTCTCATTTCGATTTTTTGAATAGCCAGCCGCTCAACAAAAGGGGAGAAAAGACATCGCGTCGCTGCGAAAAAATAGGTTGCGTCGTGAAGGGCCTGTTTTGAAATATTTTATAGTTACTCTCTCCCTTACTTTCCTCTCCCTTTCTCTCTCTGCAACTGAAATTTTTAAAACCTCGAATTTTCAAAGATTAATACAAACGTATGTATGTTACGTTTCTCCTTTTTTCCTACCTAATCTGTATCCCGTTTTGGCAAATATTTATTTGCCAATTGCAAGAATTAACCCTTAAATTACCAGGATTTCTCAGCAAACAATGTCACTGTATTACTTCTTTGTTTAAAAGATAAAGTTGCGCGATAACTGTAAACTAGAAAGGATACAATCGTCCCGAGCACCGAGAATGATATTGAAAAATTTGAGTTATCTATAGAATATATTCAACAAATCAATTGAATATTGGATACGTTCTACATGAATACGTTTGACGTATTATGCACTGAAGAGTTAAGGAAAAATATGAAACATTTTCAAACCAATGGACAATACGTGCTCCGATATCAATAGCAATCTCGAGACACTTTTCGTTCACTTTCCAAGTATCATATCTGTGAGGGGAAAGGTCTGCAGTCGTTTTGGAACAAAAGAATGAAGCGAAGAACGGTTGATTACGACGAGCGATTAAATTTTTCATTATCGAAGAAATTCTGCACAGTCAGAAATAAGTAATAATCGACAGATCACTGCGTTCGCTCGCTTCTTGTTTCTTCATGCGACGTAAATCTCGATCGCGAGTAATATCGACGAAGTCAAAGGTATTTTCAAAAATATCTCCACTCCGCACGCTGCGAAGGATTCTTGTTTGCTTAACATGTTATACCCCTTCGCGTATTTCGTCCGAACTCGAGTTTCCTACAGGGTAGATTTTTTAAATATTTTTGCTTCTTTCGTTGTGTGTTTTTTCTCCTGTTTTTCTGCTTTCGGAACGTTTCATCGTTTCCCGCAACTTCAGCATTAAAACGTAAAAATAAAAAGAGTAGAATTTTTCGAGGAAAAAGAATTTGTCTGCGACTGCCGTCGCGTTTCTGGGAATATCTCGTCGCATTTCATTGATGAGGATGGGACAAAGCTCCAAACTCATATTTATTCGCCGTCTGCTTTCTTTCTCGAGATCCTCGTAGCCAAAGCATTCTGCCATTTTAATCTTAGCGCGACGCGCGAGCCGGAAGGACACGCTTCGCTTTGTACGCGAATTACATACGGACCACGTGCTTATTTTAAAAGATTGTCGTCCCCAGACTTCTTTAATCTCGGGATTCCCTTGCAACGAAAAGTCATAGAAAAAGATAGATACCCCTTCTAAATCAAACGCGCATATACATCCCCGTTCACAAGTATCAGGCCATCCAGAGAAAAAGAAGAAGCAGTCGTTAGGAAATTATTAAACCAAGTTTGGAATGTTACACGCAAGGGGAATGAGCTTATTATTAGACTACGGACATTTATACGTTTATGTGAAATTTAAGGTCGCAAATATCTACGGAATGCAAATCATACGCGCAAAAATATATAAAATATTTAAAGTATTATATTTGTAATAATATCTAGTTATCTACCTACGTTCGTAAAAATATGGATTAACGTATGGATAATATCGGCGCAACAGCCCGCGCGATTTAATAGATAAATTGAAAAAGATCTCAACACGAATCCAAAACGAGGAGCGAAACCTTGGTGACAATGAAAAATGGAAACAAAGGTTCTCCGTGGGAAGGTATTCCCCTCGGGTAAAGCGCATCGTCGAAATCACAAAGAAGCCTGAGCGACAGGATCGAAAACGGGGAGTTAATTTTCCCGCAGGATCACGACCGTGCAAAACGGAATGAATGTCAGGGAAAGGGTGGCTCTGGTTCAATTATTACGGAACGATAGAAACGGATTATCACGCTCGATTTCGCCGTTTCTGTATTAAGCGACAAGTCGCCGGCGAGTCGACGCTGCGTCCGACAACCGTGTAATTCGCCTACCACGAAAAATCATCTCCGCGGAAAAAATGTCATAGCTGCCGCGGCGCGGAAAGACCAAGGAACACGAGGGAAAAAGTCTTCTTTCGACGAACTATTTTTTGCAGTTACAGCTCACCAAAGGATCAATATACGATGGCTCGCAAAAGTATTTTGTATCTATTACCATAAACTTTTCTATACATTATTTCGTAGATTATAGAAAACAGTTAAAAATTTCATTAGCACCGAAGTAGTATGTCGTGATAGGTGTAGAAGGAATGCTCAGATGTTTCAACAAAAAAAACGTTTATTAGCTTTGAAACAACTGACGTCCAATAAAACTAGCAACAAACAACAATTAACAACAATTAACAATTAACAATTAACAACGCTTGGTAACGATCAATGCTTGACGTAGGTTATAGGAAGTCGAGCGCTTGTTTCGCGTAATCCTTCGCACTTCGCAGCTCGGGGCAGACTGAATCTCTTTGATTCAAAAGCCACGCCGATTCTTTTCTTTGTTGGCCATCGATATCGCGCGCGTTTGTTAGAAGTCCGCGACGACTGCCGCGTGTGCGGTCTCCCGAAAATTCGGCGAAGGAGCCGTAAGGACATCGATAACACCTAAGGCTTGTCGGCATAGCGCTTTTAAGATAAAGCGCTTTGTGCCGCGAAACCGTTGGACATTTCCGAGATCGAGTGCCGCCACAGCACCGTAATGGTCGTGTTGGTAAAATTTGAGATCAATGTGAATCTCGTTACAGTGACAATAAAGTTTCAAAACGTCTCACCTAAGGCACATAACGTATTCGTAAAACATTTCTTCATTTCTGTAAATTTGTGGAATTAAAGTAGTACTTCTCCGTCGTAATACCGTTACATTCCTAATTACGGACTGATCGTAAATTTGCTAGGAATACGAGCAAAGCATATTGACTAACATCTGGAATTAATCTACCGAAAAGGTCCGACGGTTTGCGAATAGTCTGTTTCCGGAAGTTAATATAAGTCATGAAGTACGGTCCATTTCGTAGAGACGAGCCACCTGCGGCACTCATGGAATCCCAACTGAACGTAGTTTTCATAAAAACAACTTCCATTCCCGTATCCAAAGGAAACGAAATTATATTACATCAGCCCGCTATGAAGAAACGATTGCGCTTATTACAAGTAAGATAAGTGTTTTATTTTGTTCTTTTTTTTTTCTTTTTTTTTTTTTCATGCAACTGAAATTGCGTCTGATCTTTAAATTCGCTCAAACAATAGAGGATCAGCTTTCAGTTCGTACATCTGAATCTGAACAGTGTAGCTTGTACGTAGAAACGAGGCTCAACTGTGTGTACACGAAGCGTATTCACATAAGATTTTCATAAAAGAGCCGAGGTTGAGCGGAAAATGGCGAAAAGGGGAAAACGCCCTCGCAATTCGGCTATTTCGCAGATTTCGCTGGACGAGTTCTCGACTCGTGCTCGAAAGAGCTGGCCGCTAGAAATGACCGAAGCATTATTTCTGTTCGGGATACCCGTTGACCCGTATTCCTATTCGCAAAGTCAACGGCAGACCAGCGTTCCTTTCGTCGATACTAGAATTTCTTGGCAGCGCTTTTCTTCCTGGCCGCACGGATCGCTCGATAATCTTGAAAAAAAGCGCGACTCTGCTCGAGACGGCCGCTGTCGCATGGCTGATTAACTCGATACCCGAACGTATCGAGTCGGCAACGCGAAAGTCGTTGTCGATCCACGAAATAGTAGCCACTTTACGTGTCAGTAAACTCCAAGAGAACGTTTATCGACTGGCTATACTAGTCGGCTGTACCTCGAGAAAATTTGAAAATGGAAGCATCCACGGTACAATGGAACCTTTTGTCTAAGCGTTTTATTAAGAGACAGAGCGTACTAATCGATTTGAGTTCCAGGAAAACATAATCTCAAATGGACGTTCCATTAAAGAAAATACCGAAGACTTGAAAGAAATCTTGGCGCCAGTAAAACACATAACTGGACACGCTTTAGACTCCCGCATATCGAATTACAGCTGATTTGATCCATTAAAGGTCAGCGTTAACGCAACATTTCATTTGCAATTCTTTTTCAATCAGTTAAATTATTGAATTCTCTCATCGCTGAGAGAATGAAAGATTTAAAAGTGAAGCGCAAAGAAATGAAGAAGCTTCTATCGAGAAGTATTAGTGATTCAGAACAAGACTCGGACTGACTTCCGGTGAAGAGCAGACGAAGTATGGAACGTGTGAGCGGAAGAAAAAAGCAAAGAAAAAGTGTGGAAAAAATGAAATAGCAGAATAGATGTCGAAGAAGACTCGGGCCAATAACAAATTTCTAACAACGTGAATTAAAAACTGAAAAGAGGTATTTACTGCTACCTACGGTAACTTAAAAACATCCAATGCTCTGATGGAGAAACTACATCTGGATAACGAATGAAATTTTATTGGAAAAGAATCGGACTCGCTCGCCCATCACAAACATCGTCAATTTTGTTGTAGAAGGCGCGCGAAAGTACGATGCCTTGAACAAAAGGTGAATCGAGTAATCGATAAAATTCTCTTAGCAGTTTCAACGTAACGCCGTAAAAGAGTCTAGGTACTCTTGCCGCTGCAGCGTTGGTTCTGAATAATTCAGGGCGTATATTTTCTTTTTTCGTTTTTGCTTCTTTCGTCTTCTTCTTTTTTCTTTTCTTTTTTTTTTTAATATGGTTCATTATCGTGCTCACGAACGATGTAATTGAATTAAAAAGGAATGCCACCGATTATTCACCGTAGAAGGAAAAAAAATGAAAGTCCTTTTAAACGCGTATCGATTTAACTCGTGCAGTTTAATTAAGAACGTGCGCGCGGTTTGTCCGCGAGACGAGCGTTTTAAATTCGTCCGAGCCGTTTGACGCATTTTTCGGTTGCTGTTCAAATCAAAGCTTTTATCGAAGCGCGGAGAAAATAAGAAATATGTCATGCTAAAACATTAAGATCATGCAATTTCCTTCGTACGGAACAGTAAATGTTCACCGAGTAATCAGCTCGGCGATCTGTGATATCGTACGTGATCGAGGGAACGCGGCAAATTCGAAAAGCTTGATGGAATAACGTAACATAAATAAATCATCGTGAAGAAACGAACCGCTGCCGTTAGTTTCACTCGAAGCAAATAAAAATGATTATTTCGCCGACTGAATATTTGTTACCGGAGTCTGTGTTAACCGTAGCTATTATTGTTCCAAAGTAATCGATACCTACATGAACTGGACTGATACATCAATACCATTATCGTATGAAACGATCACTGGCGCGTCATGTGCAAAATCAAAGTCAATCTGTCGAGCATAATGTCGACCAGCGAAATATCTGTGCGGCTTTTCATTGCGATTTCGATCGGATAAACAATAACAACCAAAATTCGGTGACGACGCGCTGCGATTATCTATTATATACATATATATATGATTCTACTGCTTGTTAATCAATGTCATTCACATCGATGATATAATAAATCGATTAAATGTGTTTGCTCCATACAACGAGAATCTATATGGTACCGATTTCAATGCGAATACGTAAAACTCAAAAAATTGTGGAACGTCGGAAAATCTTACGATATAAAAATAGGTAACTATGATATAAAAATTATTCGTTGATATAGAGCACTGCAAGTTATGAAGTTTTGTATTCAAAAATTGTCTAATCGAGTCTATTTAGGTGTTGGTTGTATCTTGTCGTCATCGAATGTAAAAGACATCCAATGTTAGTCGAAGTTTAGTTTGAATTAGACGCTCGTAGGCAAGTTTTCTTGTGGAAAGGACAACTTACCGCGGGGAAGGATCCACTCGCAAGAACGTTCATTCTCGAAGAGAAATTACAGGAGTAGTTCGAAGCTGTTACTAGCGATCTATCAGAGCGCACAACGCCGACTACACTCCACTTCCCTATAGATATTACATGTGCACGTATCTACTTGCAGTTATCTCTGCCAGTGAATGTCATCCGACAGGAAGGTAATCCATAATCAGGCAATGCCTATATCCACTTGGCTACCTAATACCTAATAGATCCCGCTCGAAGTAGATAGCCTGTGAATTACAGGCAGAATGAGTATGCAGAGACGTGTGCATGTCAGCCGGTGTTTCGTCGGGTAAAACTAGGTGAATCGGGTGGAACTACCCGGCAATCTAGTCGAACTGCTCCGCTGGAAATAAGCTCTAACCTTCGCAGTCTGCGAGCTGCCACGAATTTAAGGATAATCGCATCAAATTCTCGGCAATATTCTATCTTACAACCCCCGTTCACAACGCGTGTTTGAACGTCTTTTATGCAAAACACCATATTCGATCCAAATAGATTGCCAGGAAAACGGTCGATTGATGAGAATGTTGTGTAATGTTATGCCTACAAAGTATTCAATAGCTTTATAAATTGCCCACAAATTATCGAACTTCGAATTGTTCAATTCGTTCGTTTCTGTGAGAAATCTGCGATATTATGGCCTCTTCTATGCGAATCCACATAAAACAACGTATGGGTAGCATACTGGTGTCAACTGTATAGTATAAAACATCACTAGTGTCTATACTTCAAGTCGATACTTTTTCTCCACCCAACCGTTTAGAATTAAGAGCTTGTTGTGCCGTATCTTATCCAATTTACATCAGCTTGTAAGCTATTGTTTGTCGGTATGTAGCTTCGTAAATTTAACTTGCATGTATTTTTCATATTATGCGTACTTACATGGCTACTGTAAGCAATGGGTTAGTCTTTCTCTGTAAATAAATAAATACCATATAGCATAACATAATAATGTAATATACATAAAAGCTGTTTGCGAGTTTTATAGAGTGAAATAATTACATATACGTTCATTTCATAATTTCCTAATCTAAAAATCATTGAAAAAGTTTAAAGCGAGTTAAGTAGAAAATTTTGATCCAAGTTTGAATCACGTACTTTATAAGAGATTTAATAATATACGTGAAACGTTAATTAATCGGATAGAAATTCTAAAGTAAGAAAAAAGTAAAGGAAACGATATTGTTTCCAAGATTTTTTGTTAAAAACTCGATTTCCCTTATTCCGAAAGGTAAGACGCACAAAGCGCAGTGGTCGTGCCTAATCTTCCACCAAGGTGCACAAGCCAAGAAACTACCTTCGTTGAAGCTCACGAACTGCAAACAAACTCTGATGCACCGTAAGTATTCCACGCAGACAATGGGGAGGATCGAAGGAAGGAGATAGGGGAAAAAAGGGATGGATTGTGAGACTATCTTGCATCGAGAAGGTCCGTAAAATCAGTCGTAAAAATCGTCTACGGAGGTAAAATTTGCACATGAATAGTACAATGCGTTTTTACGACTCGGTGTTTATAAGTGATCTGCACGCAATGAGATGAAAAGCAAGAAATGTTGGGGTATTTTAATCTTTCTCTATTTCAAACACGTATTTGATTCTACGTGGGCAATTGGATTAATATTTAGAAGTTTTTCAATAAGTTTCAACGTAAAAATGTCCAAGGGTTTAGATTTCGCAGTGATCTTGCGTTAGATTTACAGGACGATAAAGAATCATTAAAAGAAACGTAAAGAAATGGTAGTCACTTGGCTGCACAGAGGTTAATTCGTACAAATAGACGATGAACGTTGAAGAAAGAAGTAAGAAGTTTACTCAACTTCAACATTAACCTAAAGAATCGCCAAGTTACTCGGTCGTTGCGAAAATTCTGCGCGCGAAAATATCTTTTTGCCAGACCGTAAAAAAGTCTTCCTCGTCGTGGTAATAAAATCTTTCTCTGTCTGGCGACGTATAATGAGCGTACCTTGCAGAAAGTAAAGCAAGGGTGGCCAGATGACACGAGGGTTAGATTTAACTGGGCCCGGAGATAAAGAGAACGGTTTTATCTTCGCGCGTGATTAAGCCACGCGGCAGTATATCATCGATTATATACTCGTTAGCCTAAGTGGTAACCCCCTTTTCCTCCGATACGCTTTTCCTTCGACTTGCTCACGTGGAAAGATAACCGGTGCCGTTTTCTTCGCCCCGAAGCATCCCCCGTATTATATTCGGATTTATGGACCGTCATTTCGACATCATTGATAAATAATCGACGCTGATGCAACGAGGCAACGGTCTGTGAATTAATTCACAAATTAACGAAACTCCAAGAGACCAAGTTGTTTTGAACGACGAAAACTTTGAATTGATCCCTTTTGACTTGCTTTCAAGAAGAAGATAAAACTTGCAACTACTGTTCGCTAAATAACAAGTAAATAAATAAAATTGTGATGTAGGAATAATCCAGGCTCCAGCGATAATTTTATTTACAACTCGTGTCAAGTCTACGCGATAATTATTACGTAGAACTGTAAAAATACATTCCTATATTTAGGAGGTTGTCCAGGAGAGTCTGATGTTTTTAACAAAAATTTTCGTTGCGCATATGCACGTACGGGCCACATGATTAAGAAGCTTAATGAACTACGCGAAAAACATTATCGTGTAGGAGTAATGCAATGAAAGATCGCGTCTCTTGAATTTTATGGAAACACGGAATCCATTAAAGTTTCAGACGTCGAGATTCCGTGACTAAAGTTGGCTGTTAGTCCATCTTTAATCGAAATTTTAACGCTCCTCTTTTCCTCTTGTCCTTCCCGTAATCAGCTAATAAATAAATCCGACGAGCGGGAATATCCTCCAATCAAAGATACCAATACCCAAAGCATCCATATTAATTGATTAACCGACTACATAGATACAACTATTTAAAACCTGGAATACTTCTATTCGTCTACTAAATATTTTCAATCGAACGAAGAAAATGATATGAAAAAATAATAAAACTTTGGCTTTCTCGAATGTTTCGAAATGGTAAATAGATACAAAGTTTTAACTAAAGAAGACAATAGACCAGAAATAGCTACAAAGAACAGAACGAGTGCAAAGAGTTGGTGAATTTAAGGGATTAAAAAGCGTCCAGTCAGCTGGAGGAGCGACTAACAAAGTCAGCAAATAGAGATGACTGGCAAAGGAATTGTAGACGAGCCATCCTAGTAGATACGTAGAACAAGTGTCTGCGTCCATTGTGCAGAATTGTTTGATTGAATGGTAGTTTGCACATACTAGCGCATTTAGTTCCGATCCTTCTTCCCCCTTCGTTCCTCCTCTCTTGCCCCTTCACCCTATCCTTCTCTTCTCTATGCAAAGGTTTGCCTAGTGCATCGTCTAGTGCTTGCACTCAGCGGGTCGAGAGCTTTCCAAAGTGCTCGATGATTAGGAACGTTCGATCGTTACGTTCATGTCGCTGAAAGCAGAAGCCAACAATGTGAGGCGCTCTCGATAATAACGAAGCCGTAAAATTTGTTCGAGCTTCGTTGGCGTGCAGAAAAAACTGACAAGCCGGTGACCGTAATAGAAATCGAGCCTGAGATTTTTAAACGTCTTCTCGCATTCAGAAGGATCTCCTGTTTCCTGTAATCAGTCGCCTTTCAATCGTTTGAAACTGTTCCAGCTATACTATAATACTACAGAATACTATAATACGCCAAGTACGATCACGAGCTTACAGGTGTCTCGTGCGAAAGATAACCCTGTTGCGTTCTTTGAATCATTTTCAATTCCATTGCAGTTTCCTGTCGTTAACAAACGCGTACCGAATTTTAAAATTATTCAGACTGTCTTAAGTTTGAGAAAAAAAAGATGAAAGAACCATCGCTAACATGAGTGATCGATCGTTTCAATCTTTTGCTAGGGATGAACAAATTAATTGATTCACAGAGAAAAGTTCGTGGACTTCTGCGGAAACCTGTACGTGTACGTGTATCACGTTATCTGAAACATATTCTAGTCGAACATGAGATTTCATTATCCAGAGCTTCTCGCAATCTGTCCTTCATGACGATTCCATTCTTCGGAACCGAAGAAGGAAACGCGGAGAACAAGGGTGTGAAAGAACCCTTCGGGATGCTCGAGCACTTTAGACCCCCTAAAATGCGCTTGGCACTCAAAGGAACTAGGGCTCAGCATTTCTGCCACTATCGCGTTATTTTCACGGGAACTGAAGGGCTCTCCAACGTTAAGGATGGAAGGATGTGTGCGTCAGCTTACTGTGAATTTACTGCGCCGTGATTTTGCCTCCGTTTTACTACTCTACGCGTTATTTAATACTTATTTTTCAACTCGGTAGATTTTAGAAACGTACGGTGTTACCCTTTCGGAACGAAGCTCGATGGTACATACATACAGTAGCTGGTGAAATTATTTAAATTTAATATTGACAGTCGTTACAGCGGTTACAGTGCTACAAAATGTTTCATAGAACAGATACAAGGTATAGAGAAATCTTAATCGTTCTTTTACGATCTTAGTCGACGATGAATCTACTCTATTCTACTCTAGAACATTCCTCTCTGTGTACTACTTAATCTTTTTGTTAGATCGCCGTAGGTATAAAATGAATTTAATCGATAGACTTAAGTATAAGATTTTCGGTGGTATACGAGTAGTTTCCCAAGCGCTGGTCGTAATTTTAATTATGCAACGCTTCCTTGAGATACAATTACTAGAAGTGCCAATTACCTAACTGTTCAAATTGCTGGAATGCGTCGCTGTGTGAAGAAATTCCTTCGGAAAAAATTCACCACCGAGAGACACGATTTAATATAACGTTCTTTTTCTCGTCTTTCCTAACTAAACCCTTCGCTTTATTAAAAAATATGTTATTTCGTCGAGAGATAACCAATATAAAATGTTAAGGATTCTTTCTCGAAAAATAACAAGCTTCTAAATCAAGCAGCCAGCTGAAATTTAAACTAAAAAAATGCACCGCCTCGGTCGAAGTTAAAATGCTTCAAGTTTAAACACGATGGCTACTCATTCGTCCATCGGTCTTTCCAAGCGAGAAGATGAAGTTTCCACGGAGGCAAGTTTCTCGGCTGGATTAGTCATGAGTTGGATTAAACTGCACGGCCTATTGTATCTTGGATTTACTAAACTTCGGCCGGGCTTGCAGAAGTTTTGAAAAGCGAGGGAAAAGGGAACGCGGAGATTCTCTTCGACATTGCGATCGAATATCACACGGGAAAATTTGATCAATACGCTCCTCATTAACTGAGTCGCTCAGAAGCCACGATCAACTTCATAAATTAAACGCATGGATGAAACGACAAATTGCAAATATTCTCCTTTTATTTTCCTCCGAGTTTATGTTATCTCCTTAAGATAAATTTATGAAAATAAGATTTCTGTTTCGAGATGTTGACTTAATAAAAACTTGATTATCTTGCATTCAGAAAGGCTCAATTTACAAATTCCGTTATATTATTATTGAGGGATTTTTAACTTCTTCTTTCTCGCGATATCATTAGACTCGAGACCATCGAAAGTTCAACTAATCCTCGTCAAGATAAATCAAAAGGAAGAACGTGCAGGTTGGTGACAAGTGCAGAGCAAATCCTCTAGTACGAGGAGGGTCGACGCAACGGATCGTATAAATTTTCTTTCTGCCAGTTTTTCTGTCATCAAGCGACGTCCTACACGAAAGGGGCGGCGATAAACTTCACGAGCAGGCCGCACGCAGAAATCGCTCGTCATATATCTCAGATAGGCGCATTATACCGAAATTATTAACGTGCGAAATCCCAGCGTCGGCCATTCTCTGCAGAACACGCCTCAGCTGAGGACTTCGGCTTTTTCGTTAGAATAACTCGCTGCCAATTTTCGCAGTATTTAACCAAAATTATTTCACGATTATTCTGTCTACGCCGTTGATTCCATCTCGCGAAAATGAAATTATACATTAAATGTATATTCTGTGACAGAAAAACGAAGCGTGGTTCTTTAACCTGTTCGAGCAGCATCCATTGCGAATGCTACTAGCGGGAACATCATAAAGTTCACCGGCAGTTCCATCCATTATTGTTGTCATCAGCTGCGATCGTAAAGAGACGCCTGCATTACATAAACAAATACCACTACCTTGGACCAGTAAGTTACGAGCGTTAAACAAGTTTAACACGATCAATATTGTTTTTCAATTTGCCACGACCTGACCTCTTTTACCATTTTTTTTTCTCTCAACTAACTATGTATCGAGATTACAATTACGGTTAACCAACCTCTATCAAACGGTGCAAATCGAATAATTAAAATTCCAAAATAGAAATCGAGTTGATATTGAAATAAATTAAAAACGGAAACGCGTTGGCGTTTAAATTTTGCGTTTGAGCAAAAACGATCGAGAATCATTTTGAAACTAACGGACGATCGTTGTTTCGTTTAATTGTTTAATCAAGTGATTTAAAGATAATTCTAATTACTGGAAGCAGCAGATTTTTTACAGCCAGCGGGATACAAGCATGGTCGATTTATGAAAGCAAGCCGCGTGTGTGGGCGTGTAAAAACGCGCATACACGCGCACTATCGCGCTACTTTTAATAACATCATTTTCCACGGTTTCTCCGCTTGGTCGTCGGTCTCCCTCTTTTTATTTATTTTTCCATTGACCCCGGAATTTTTATGAAAAAAAGTCGTAGCTCTTGTGCCTGCCATCGCAAGAGAGAGAGAGAGAGAGAGAGAGAGAGAGAGAGAGAGAGAGAGAGAGAGAGAGAGAGAGATAAATTATTACGTTAATTATAAAATATCCACCCTTCGCCGTACGCCACTGTCCCTCTGTTAAAGCCTTTAAAAGCTCTTTAAAGGTGTTTCAGATACGGCGATAACGAATTTTAATCTCGCCGTTTAAAGCGAATCTAATAAAAAATATCAAAATGTCGGCGATTCCTTGCTAGTCGCAACAAATCCTCTATACGATGCCTTGATACGGCAAAATGATGTTTTAGAAATACAGAAATCAGTAAGATTAACTTTACTTGATCGATTTAATTTTGTACAAACGACGACCCTAAACACTTTTTGATAAATCACTTTACTTCTTACGATAAATTTCGAAGGAATTTTTAGGAATACTACTACCGGATTGCTATAATATTCCTGGCGTCAGCGTGACTTACTGAAACATAGAATCTCGTTATAAATGAAAAACGGAGTCACATACCTCATTAAAAATATTATAATCGACCTATATTTTTTCAACCATACATATATTATTCAACGTTACAAAAAATCCACCTCGAAAGGGTTAATTTGTAGTAATAATTCCTGCACAAAAATCATCAAATAACGTATATACTGGAAAGCCTCTATACGAGTAATTAGGTAAGTAAGAAATATTATTCGCGTAGAATATTTTGCATTTCAGGTTACCTGTTCCGACTGATTTTTCCATAATAAAATGCGTGTTTCGAAGCCACTCGTCAGCAGCGAGCGTAATGTAGTCTCGTGCCGCGTCATGTTAAAATAATCGAGTTAAGTAACTGTATAGAAAATAATCTGATTATTTCCTGCATGTGCCAGGACTCGTTAACGACGATACAATCATAATTTCTGTCCTGTATTTATTTGCGTGCACGCGTAAGCGATACGTACACATGCAGCTACACAAACAACTAATAATTAACCGTATTACAGTGGAGAACTTGTTTGTTCAAACTATCGATATCCGTGTAACGAATTCAGAGGACATCGGGAGAACATAGTGCGCAACCTTTTAATCAAAAGAGACGCGAATTTTTGCATTCAGTTTTCAAGAGGTGTAATTAAAATGAAAATATGTCAAGTGACTTTGGAAATTTTGTCAAAAGTACTTTCCATTAGTCTTGCGTTTATTCGTTGAGAACATTCCAACGAATGCGATATGTAGATATCTATTTTGTCCATAAACATTTCTTGGGACTAAGAATAGAGAGACCAGAGCGGAGGAGAATAAGTAAATACTATCGGTAGAAAAACTTGGCAATTTGTAATTTACGAAGCTTAAAGGGACTCTGCGAAAGTTTCTGCCGGAGACACCTGGGTACCCGAGTAAACGTTGGAAACTTCGTTTCACTTTCTGGAGAAACAATCGAGCGGCATAATTTCCCGCGAGTAAGCGAGCAAAGTGTTCGCGAGCCGAATACAAAGTGGTAAACTTACCAGAATAATGATCGACTCATCGAGGCTATGTGAAGCTATAGATACAAACTTGTACCTATAAAATTGCACAGATCTATAATAACAGCACGAATAATCCAGCTTGAAAAATGCCTTCTAGACGTTAGATGATGGAGGTCTGGGCAAATTTGGGTACGCGATATAAAGAAAACGCGATAAGAATCCATTAAAATTTCATTCCCATTTCGGTCTTGACTACTAAAGCGCTTCGAAGATCACGGAGCTCCTTGAGAATATCCTCAAGCAGCGAGCAATTACGGTAGATTTTAATTAAAAATCTACTCGAACGAATTAACAGTCCCTATACGCGATTTCTATTCACCCAAGTTATAAGTTCGCGAGGAAGTCGCTATTCTCAGGAACGTGTCCGCGGATGTTTCCATTTGAAAAAGCAAAATAACGACGAAATATCGGAGGTAAGGTCGGGCGCGAACGTAACTCACGGTTCCACGAGGATCAGGTTATCGATCCTGCTAGATCCTTCCGTGGTGGTCTCAAGAATTCGATGCAAAAGCGGAAATACCGATACGAGGGATGAAAAGCATGCGCAAAGCCCAAGGATTCTTACTCCTCGTCTCATTTTTATTCCATCGATATAATTTTTTTTCTCTACGACTTTTATGTGACCAGCAATAACTTTCTTCTCGATCAAGTGGTACGTTTTACCTAGTCGTACATTTTGGACTAATTTATTAATATATATCATTAATATAATGTATATGAAATTTACAAGTTGCAACTGACAAGTTTCCAGAACTGATAAATTATTCATAAATTAATGGACACTGATAGTACGTCGTATTACGCTTGCGGATTCAGCATTCACCGACAAAGTTTTGTTCCTATTCAACAATGAAAATTTCATCCCAACGACTCTAAACGTGATGAAACAAGGTGAGATCGAAGCTTGGCGAGCTGATTAAGAATGCCCACCGGTTATTCCGGTATAGAGAAAGACCTTGAACCTACGGAAATTAATCTTGCGCATGGTGGTACGAGCGTAGAGGGGGATTGGAACTTTGGTCAATTACGAGGGTCGAGCCTGAGCAGCCCATAAGGGATGATCGAACGGTGAATGTCGCGATCGAACCCGCCTGCAAATTGTTTCCTCCCGATTGGATCTCTTTCTTCGTCGCCTTTTACATCCGTCTAGAAAACATTCTCAACTTCGCACCACCAATCCAGGTACCAAAATCGAAAAAGTAATATTCTTCTAATATACGAATACCTAGTTAGATTTTTCTAAGAAAACAACAATTTGCTTAGAAGCAAATCATGCTAAATAACAAACGACTTATTATTCCAAAATACGTCAGTGACACTCAACTTTATGCCACTGATCCAAATAACAAAATTGCGAAAACAAGAATCGTTAGAACAATCCTACCCCAACATACGAATATCTGTATAAATTTATTTGAAGAAAAAATAATTTGCTTGGAAGTGGATGATCCTAATTATCAAGCGATTTATCGTTTTCAAATGACTACAGGACGAAACATAAAACGCAAGGAGAATAACGGAGGTGAAACTAAACTCACGAGAAGGAGCTGCAGTTTAGATACGCATAGATGAACAGAATTCTGCTCGAGCACCTTGTCGGGTGCTGCGGTGCACCAGCGAGGCAACCCGCATTGTCTTCGCCTCGAATCTCCATTGTTTTATCCGAGCTTGAAGTTCCTTTCCTGATGCAAGCCTGAATCCAGATTCGTTGTCTAGGAACCGCCTGGCCGTCGTATTCGTCATGTCGAATAGGTAAGATCATCCTTAGCGTGATGTAAATTTTCTTATATGTATGAATAGGATCTCGAATCGTTGTTTCGTATACGCGAAAATAAATCAAACAGATAGAAGTTGAGAAGTTTATGAGATAAAGGTAGAAAAATTCACCTACTTAGCGAATAGAATGGAAACGATGACAAATAAATCGTACTGACGATCAACGGAAAATTATATGTTAAATAGTAAGTCGTGTAATTCGACTAAAGTCAGCAAGATTCTGTGGTTCAAAATACGATCAGAATTATGCATATTTAATGAGTTTTCGAATTCGATTTTCTCGTAAACGAAACCTCCGATGTTTATAGTCGAAGGAAATAATTAATTCGTTGAACGAGGGATGAAGCGTAAGCGTGACGTTACGCGCAAAGTAAAATCTATGTCGACGTGTATGATGCGAACGAACATTTCGGTTGCATTAAAGGTTCAAAGGCATTCAAAGAGTGATCTCGTGGTAGCTAGAACAAAGCTGACGAGTGGTAACCGGTGGCTGAAACGACATCTCAAGTTACCGAAGGGTTCGACTTACCTTCGTCGATCTTTCACCCCGCGGCATCGAGAGGGCGGCTCGCAATGAACTCGGTTTTAGACGATAAAATAGCAAACTAATCGCTGCTACGCGACTATGTTACGATACGTGCGGAAAGGAGATAATGGACTGATACCACAGGGTGCGCAGGGCTAACCGCAACCTAGCATCCTGTGTACAACCCGAGACAAACTCGTCTATCACCAGCATCTACCGGTAAAATCAATCCACTCCAAATATTCCCATATTTTCCAGTTATATTAATAAGCAATTTTTCTTTTTTCACCTGAAACGTAGCAAAGATTATAGAAATTGTCGCGCGTATAAAGAATTTTCTCCGTCTTTGGAAATCTCATACCTCGTAGAATACACGCGTTAAAAGATATTTTTGCTCGTATAGAAAATAAATTTGTTTGCCTCTAATTCAACACGTAACGAAAAAAGTTACAGCGATTTACTGAAAGCTCAAATTGCCTTGCGAAATATCTTTTCTATCCTGTAAAACTGTACACATCATGCAATATGCCCGTTAAAAGCCGGGCTAGAGTAAACTTTTCTCGCAGGAAAATGTGCATTCTGTTTACGAGCCACAATTAAAAGCCGCAAGCAGCTTTCCGCCGGATCCTTTTTTAACAAATTACGCTCGCGACAATATTTACATGGGAAAGTAATAACCACGAGCAACCGTCTCGCTGCGCTACCTTTTAATAAATTTATCAACCGCCGTAACTTTTTCGATGAACGCGCCAAGTGTCGTAACTCAGTTTCCACGTTGTTCCCAACTTTCCGAGTGCTGCTGCATTTTGCGTTACAAATAACGCGGATGCCGCGCATGCATTCTTATTTCAGAACAAGCCTTATCCTTTTGAAACTTTGTATACACGTTTATTAACAAAATAATTGCAGGGGCCATTGTTTGTCTGTTGCGTTATTCTCAGAAAAGCAAGAAGTCAAACGAGCGATTCGAGAAACCTCGTAACACTTGCGTCTAGTTTTCGTTTGGCCGAAATCAAATACAGGTTATACCAGTTTGTAGCAGTAAATTGCGTTTTAGCAAATGAAACAGCAGACAACATCGTAGTTTCGGCTAAACACGCTCGAGAATCATATTTTCATAATCTAAGCGTCGAAGTTGGAAAATGTCCGATGTTTACAGGTTCACGAACGAATTACCGATTCGTTGTTGGCGATTTCCCGGAGAAATCGTAGGCCTTAGACGCTTTAAACGGGGATCTGGCGAGCTTTTCCAAAAACAAGTATTCCTATATCTCAAAACTTTGGCAATAGTCCTTTCCCGCGTTGGTTGAATCGTTCTCCCCTGTCGAAATCCAGAGCTGTTCCTGCCTATTCGTTCGTATATGAGCCCCGGGAACACATACTCGAGCGAACGATGTGTTGTTTGAGAACTTTCCAGCGAAGCTGCTATAATTCAGGGGCGGACGGCGTGCAGTTAAAAGCACGACTTTTTCTCGTCATTTACATCCAACGCGAGTCAAATAATCGACCACGACTCTTACGAATGTGATTGAAACTGCCCTACTCTTTTGGAAAATATAGCTATAGCACGGGAATTCGTAGAAAATTCGAAATTGCTGTGCGCGAGAGCGATAGTTATGGAAATATTGTTAAATAATGGAGCAAAGTCAAGACAAAAATAAACCGGTAGACGTGATTCAAGCGCGACAATGGAGTTACGGAATAATTACGATCCGAGGAACGCGAGTCTCAAAATGCCGAGCAATTTTTTTCCGTAATTAAGAAAAGTTCCTTTCCTCGATGGTAAATGGCTAATGCATTTTTTAGGTAAAAGAGAAGCAACGAAGACTTGCAAGTTGAAATGCAATGATTAACTTAGTAAATTTGAAAAGATTCTTTAAGATCGTTGCTACTCGTTTCTTTTTCATTATTCCCAATCTGGGAAATCAAAGGAATTCCACAGAGCTTCCGAAATTCCTGTTTCTCAATTAAAACGGCACATTCTCGAAAATAGCTTGGCACGTGCTGGTGATTATTGAGGTGGTATGAAATAACGTTCGAGCGACGATAGTATTGATTGCACGTCGGTTACCGTATGGTTTCAGTATTAGTGACTACGTTGCACTAGCAAACTCGTCTAAACGTGAGCGGAGAAATTTCATTCTTCGCTCTATCTAAAACCTCTGTGCTCGTTTCCGCGTAACTCTGTTCGATAATTTAAATAACTCAAAGCACTTATCCGTGGAAAAATATGAAAATTAGAAAAATATTTTCACCGTCATTGAGGAAAGTTTCAGATACACAGAATTCCCAAGATATTGGACACAAAAGGATGGAACGTGCGCCACAAAACGTCAGAAGTTATTGGTTGGCAGGAAATAAATCAGTATGACGAACTAGGGCGAGAGGGAAGGAGAGGGTAAGGCAACCCCATAATTTGACATCAGCCGTGTTCCGTCAGTAACTCCGGCTTAATTACATTCCACGATGTTCGCCGCTCATTGTATTCTTGGACGAAGTTATGTTTCCCAGGACAAAGACGAAGACACCTTGAACGTTAAAAGGAATTCCCTGGTAACGCGAGTGATCTGCATCGCGCTCATACAGCGAAAATTAGTTTGATTTCGTATACGGAACCACTCATGCCCATACAGTGATACACCAAAGTATTGCAACATTTGTGGCCAACTTCTATGAATCTATCGTGCCACTTACTCGAAATATTTTGAAACAGTATTAGCATTTCGTCATACTTTTCTTTTCTACGCCTCTTAGATTCATTCCAAGTGTATTTCACATGTTCGCAATAATTTGGAAATGTGCAAATACTTATGGACGCTAGTGTACCTGTTTCTATGGTACCCATTCACCAAACGATGAACAAAAGTTCATCAGGAGAATTTTCTTTTTTATAGATAACAAGTCCAATCATTGGTCTGCACGAACTCGGTGTTCCCACGGCGAACAAACTGGAAGAGAACAGAGCTAGCAAGCAAGGTGATCGTGTGCGAGCAAAACCGCTAGAGCTAGAAAAATGGCGCGAGAAGATAGATCGGGCAACGATCTAATTTTATCCGTGGACCGAGAGGGAGGGCACGGTCTCCCACACAGTGAAAAGGGAAAACGAGCTTCTGCAGGGCAGCTTGTGCAAGCCGGGATGAAAAAAGCTGTTCATCGGAGCTTGCGACGACGGGAAACCGAAGCGATCGACGTCATCCGGGGCTTGTCAGCTCCTGGAAGCTTTGATCGCTCGGCCGAATGCCGTTTCTCGTCAAACAGAGACAAAGACATCTCGGCTAGCTGCGCTTGCAACGAAGAAGGACACGTTCTGCCTATTATATTTTACTCGCACGAGCTACGTCGAAAATATATGGACCATCGGTTTACCGGCGATCCAATGAAACGTTTCAGGAATCATGCCCTGTTTGTTACATGTCGGGCCATTTTGGTTTCTGTGCACCGTAGTTTTGGTTTCCTGTCAACCACATTGAACTAGGTTTCAATTAAATAGAGAATAGATATTCTACGAGTAATTTTGCCGATGACTAGATTAGTCCATTAAGAATCAAGCAACGAAAGAACGCATAAAAGATGCGTTAAATCAGACCTGCGATTCTTTAGGGAAAATGCTGTCTAACCTTGAAGAAGTATCGTAGGAATCTTTTATCATTTTCTCTATGTGTATTCGCCATCTATCTTCAGCGTCGGTGAAGCTTCGAAACGTGGAAAGTAGACACATCCGAGAAGAAGCGAGACGCCGGCGAAAATGTCTGACTAAATTGCTTGTCTAGCGTGCTTCCTCCTTCCTTCCTTCCTTCCTTCCTACCTACCTTTCTCGCTAGAAAAAAACCTACAGGATGCGACAGATGGCTCTCCGTGACAGTGCAACTTTTTTGCAGGAATAAATGATTAAGAACGCAAAGACAGAAGGGGACAAGATTGAATCGATGAATCGAGAACTTTGTTGCTATTCTTCCATAGTACATTCGCTTCAAAAAATCTCCAGTGTTTAATTGGCAAAAGAGATTCGAAGCTGTTCGTATTATAGGATTAGATAATAATTGGTGATTGATTTTCAACAACCACTTCAGTCAGCCATCGATGACGAATTTTCTATTTACGTGGCCTAATATTCCACTTTGCGTCATGGACAACGTTACGAGAGTCCGAGTGTCGAACACGTGTGGATAACAGCCTCCTATTTGTACGTTTATTCGATATCGGTAGTCACTGCAATGCAGACAACGTGTCAAATAAACAGCGAATACCTAATATCGCTAGCTATAACCGTAACGAGAGGAGTTGGAATGATCGTTATCGAACTAACCGCGCGATTATTTAAACCAAAGCTTCTCGGACACGAACACCACTGACATAGTTAAGAACTTGTTCTACTAGATCGGTGTACATTATATATATATAGCATAGCTCTAAATATATAGATATATAGATACGTGGTATTATAGCTTTGGATACCTACTAACGTCCGTGGAAAAAGGGGACGATGGCAAAGTTCATTTACTCGTCGACGAAAATCCTTTCGCTTCACTGACTCGTGACTCGTTAATGTACATGGCGAGAAAAATGAACGTTTTGCGTGGTTTTAATTAAACATTAATCAACTGATATTACATAGTAAAATAATAAACGAAACTTTCAGCGCGTGAAAGCAACATATAATTATTATTTTATCCGTATTTCAACGAGCTGGATTCAAGTACTTAATATTTGATAAATTTGATATTTTATAAATTTGATAAAATGTGATATTTAAACGGAGATTAATTCTGACAATTTTGTATCGAGAACTTTAAAGTTTCAGAACGTAATATTTCAGAATATAAATTCAGAATATACATTTTTTACAAATACAGGGTGAAGCACTGAAAAACGACATTTTGCAAAAATATAGTTGATAAATATACTCAAACTGCGTTACGTTCGTCAGAATCCAACTTTCAAAATTATCCAATGAACTAATCGGTATGTCGATTATGCAGAATATTACAAAGGAACAAATGCGGACACGATCGAATCGGTATTATGCTACCGTCCGCAAAAGTGTCAACGCTCGTTACGTTTTTCGTGCAAGCGGATCGCGTCTTGCATACCTAACGCGCAATTAACCAGCGTGTAATTTCACTCTCATATTGTTTGTCTCGCGCGTAAAGTCCAACTGGCTGACCTCTGATAAAGAAGGAATGAAAGAGAAGGAGTAAAAGGATAAAAAGAATGCCCGTAATTAGACCCTAGTACGGTTCAAACTGTCGCGACAGATGTCCCCAACTTTCGGAAGCAAAAGTCCGAAAAGCATTAAACACGGCTTCTATATATATATGTTACTTAGAAGGAATTTTATTCTCAGCCAATTTTTATTAGAATAAAAAAAGATTGTAGAACAAACGTCTAGAATAAAAAGGAAAGAAACTCTAGAATAAGAAAAGATTCATTCTACTAAACGACTTCTTTTCTATCTCTACTTCTCTCGCCAATATTTCTGACATCCTGCATCTTCCAGCATGAAACTAAATAAATGGTGATTTTAAAAAATGTTTTTAAGAAATACATGATTGAATTAAAATTCTGACAATTTTTATTTGCGTCATTATAGTCTTATTCCCCCGTATAGTGAGCAACAACCAGCGACTGTTTTAAACGAAGATGGTGGAAGTGATGGTCGATCTGAAGGTGCCGGATCTCGAAGACACTTAGATCGAAGAGGCAGAAGACAGAAAGGAAAGAAGTGGCGACATCAAGAGACCAATAGACCGAGACAAAAGCCGAAGAATATAGAATGGAAAGAGGGAAAGCTGGATGGCTTTTTAGAATTTTTAATAAGCGACATCGGCACGCTTGCGATTCTCCGCAAAAGCGGAAATGTAAATTCAGCGTTTTCGCCAGCTGGAAGGGAAGAACTGACTGGCCTCTGTAATGCCGACATTAAAATTGCAAACCATGCAACCAGCACAGCCAAGCCTTCGTCTTCGCGAGACTGTGTGTCTCTCTTTAACCATCTCTTTCACCCTCGCAATTCCCTCTCTTACTTTGGACGGGCATGATTGTCCGCGGAAATCTTCAAGTACCAACGTGGAAACACTGTTCGAGCAGCAGTAAATGAAAGCCGGCGTTACTCGTGGAAACGCGTCTGCGGATGCGTCATATTAAAGTCTGGTATTGTTCGTTTCGAATGCAGACGACGCTTGGAAAAGTGAGTTAGTAAGAAAAAGAGAGGGTATAGCAGCGAGACAAGGATAGATAGAAACCGAGGGATGATCGGGGATTAGCCGGGATTCGTGATTTCAAATTATTATAGGCCCGCAGTCTGTCCTCTGGAAAACGCGAATTTGAGACTCATAAACTGGCGTAATATTCTGTTGAAATAAAAATAAACATAAATATCGAGAATCCATGATAGTTAATTCCAACGTTCACGGACCTAATGAGTTTTTCATTTTGTTATGCTTCTTTCTAGGTTTGCGTAATTAAAGATAAATGAAATACAATAAAAAGAAATCTACTAGTCATCTTAGTAACATAAATTTAAAGAAGAATAAAGAAGCGATATTGATTAACTCTACAAATTGAAAGGTAAAGGAACGAGTTTTGAATTTTTTAAGTATTTGGAATATATATCATTTTCTTATGGTAAATGAAGTCATGGAAATAGATAATTTGTTTCTTTCAAAAATTCAATACTAATCACGTATTCAAGTAATGAAATGGGGAAACTTACAAAGAGTGGAGTTGAATAGTTCGGTTTCTAAGAGGCTCATACGTATTATGTATACTGCTTGCCTCTAAGAAACTAGGTGTTAGATCTGACGAGAACATTACACGTAAATAATTTCAACATACTATTGCGACCTTTGCAAAAGACGAGTAGGCATAAGTAAATAATAAATAATATTTGCACGACCGATCGTGACTAATGGCTGACATAAACAAACAACCGGCAACGCGACGAACACGCGATTCGATAAACGACCGTTATCGACAGTTACTAATAATTTTGCATTTTCGATAGATACGATCGTTTATCGAATGCGAAGATTAACACGTGTAAAAGTAAAACTCTGATTGGAATATATATTCGATATCGAAAACAAGTACATACAATACTCCGGTAATCGCGATGAAGCAAGACTGCGAGTGACAAGATGAGCATCACGAAACGCACTTTAATTGCAATGAAATGCGAGCTTACCTACGCACATCCGTTGAGAAATAGCCCGATGAGGCCGTCACGTGTTCTGCCCGATTTTTTGACAACACTAAATACCACCGAAACCTGACAGCACTACGCAACAACACACGAAACAAACCAACCGGCCGGCCGCGCACCGACTACGAAAACTCGTTCACATTCGCGCACGATCGCGCCCAACCAACATGGATGCTCGTGGCGCGCTCTATCAGAGAAATATTATATTTTCCTCATATAATTCAAAAATCGAATCTAACGAACGAATTCTGTGCAACATATGGTTTTAATTAGCCACAAATTTTATATCTTTAAAATTATTTTAATTATCTTCTTCTAATGAATTCCCAATAAACTAAAAATATATCGACCTTTCGGAAATAAAAAAAGAACTTTTCCATATACACGTCACAAAGGACGTAATAACTTTAAGGATTAATAACTTTATTTTCAATAAAACATTTCATTATAAGAATCTAGTTTATTCGCCTTAGATCGTGTGAAGATTACTGTAATAACGTAATATAAGGAATTAGTTAAGGAATATTGGCAAGGTAATCCTTGACATTGGAAGGTTCCAATCTTCTGAAACCATTTGCATCACAAATACCAACTTCTATATTATCAGCAGTCATCTGCCCTTCGAATCCTTCCTTCAAAGTTAAAATTGCAGTATGGACAGCATCGTCCAGTTCCAAACTTTTGCTATATCTCTTCTCAAGGAATACTTTTCCATTTACAAAATTTTTGCCCATTGCTGTAGCCTTCCATGCAAAGAATGCACCAGAAGGATCGCACTGGTATAAACATGGCTTCCCATTATCCCAGCCGCAAATTAGCAAAGAGACACCAAAGGGTCTGACTCCTCTATAGTTTTGTAATATATTAGTTGTATTGAATGTTCAATAAATTAAAAAATTATGTAAATGATATTTACCCAGACTGTGTATATTCTTGCATGAGCGTGGCAACTCTTTGCACCAATTGCGCAGTAGGTATTGGTTCTTGATAAATGAGCTGATACTGCTGTGCAATTTTACGTGCTTGTTTTACTAATAATCTGTAATCTGGACCCATCCCACTGTAGACCATACCAATATGTTTCGTAATCATTTCCACTTTCTGCACGCTGTGTTCATCATACAATATTGATTTGTGTTTGTTTTCTGTGGCAAGAACAACTCCATTTGATGCCCTGATACCAACACTAGCTGCTCCAGCAGCAACTGCAGCTAAAGCATATTCTATCTGCACCAATTTTCCAGACGGGCTGTGTAGCAAAGTATATTGTGAGTATATGAGTATATAAGTTCTTAAACTTATTCTATATAGATATTTGACGAGTCATTATGTACTCCATTGAAATCAATTTGTTTTCAATAAGAGAATAGATCGTGTAATATTAATTTTTATAACTAGCCTTAAATAAAAGATAAATAAAAGTATATGAAAAAGTTTGCTTTCTTATTAATGTATATTCAATAATAAATCCTGTAAACTGATAAATGTATTTCATTTGTAGGTTAGGTTAATGAGAACTTTTACTAATTTATTAAACCATAGGAAGTGGATGATATTAATTATGAAGTTGAATTTATTCATTGAAGTCAAAGAATTCTTATAAGAAATAACAACATTTACCTGAAAGTTGTTAACGAGAAACTATATCGTTCCGAAGCCATGACAATTACTTTGCAACAATACAGGTTACTAAATATAGTGAATCTTTCGGTGCAAGGTTTGGCAACATGCAAGAACGAAAAATAATAGAGATTTTTATACTAGAGATATTTTGTGTTGAAATATAAATTTGTGGTTATACTTTCAAATCAAAATTTCTGTACATTTTTTTTTACATCTATCTGCTATTATCTACTTATTATCTATTAAATTCTGCCATTATGAATCAAAATCTTGGAAATCTTGCATTTCCTCGAGATAATCCGTGAAGAATCCTTTTATCGATGCGAAGTATGTGTTTGATTAAAAAAATGATCAAAAAATGATTCTATATAGTAGGATCCAACTTCAAATAAAAGAAAAATGTCAATTTTATGACGATTTTTAACTAAATATTTCGAACAAATACCATCAAAAAATAAGATTTATCGTACTAATAAATTCATCTACGACCTATATCAATGTATAGTGCAAAATTTTGCACATTGTAGAAAAAATATTTTCGATACAACCTTGTATCTCTTCCATTGCGTTTATTAAATTAATTTCAGAATATAGTAACACAAATATCTATCATACATATAGAAATGGCCGAAGAAAATAAGAAGGATACCAAAAACCAAGTAGAAGAATTGTACGCATGGATTTCTAAGATTCCACTTTCAAAATCAGTAAAGAATTTATCTAGAGACCTTTCGGATGCTGGTAGTTATAGCACGAAAAAATTATTCCGATATTCATTTAGCTTCTTGTAATTAAAATAATAAGGAAACCTGTTCCTTAGTAATAATAGCGGAAATCCTTAAAATGTATTACCCCCGCTATGTTGACCTCCATAATTACGTACCAGCCAACAGTTTAACTACGAAGACAGAAAATTGGAAAGTGTTAAATCGAAAAGTATTAAATAAAATTGATATGAAATTAACCAAAAATGTTATTAATCAGTTAGCAAACTGTCATCCTGGAGCTGCTGAAAATATGTTATTAGAAATAAGAAAGAAAATTATAAAAGATGGAATTGAGCCCCGGAATCTTCAGGACCTACAACAAAATGATTCTATCGAAGAAGGTAATACAAACATTAGAAACATATTGATAGGAATTTAATCATAATATCTGTTTAGGCAATAATATAAAAGTTACGGCAAAGTTATCAAAGAAATCAATGACAAGTCCTACTGGTCACCCAATTTTGAAGGCTTTTGATTGTAAGAAATCAATATTTACACGCGCCAGAGAAATGTTCTACTTTATATTGGAATGGCTCATAAGTTGGCTATACACCTGGAATTACTTTCAAAATATAAAGTTTCAATTAGAGAATCAAAATTCGCGTAAGTTGTATGTATACCTACCAAAATTAAAAGATGGTAGTATATAGACGAATTCCTCTGCAAAAGAATTTCTACATATTTTTCTACCTGTTAAAGTGAAAGAAGATGCCGAGGCGTCTAGAACACAAAGAACATCGGAGAATATCAACGAAGAAGACGCTGTTCCTCGTCACGTATACGCGCAATTAAGACGAAAAATCCGGAAGATTGACGATATTATCTGCACCCTAAATCACAAGCTTGCGTACCTTGAGAGCACGATAAAGCTGAAAGACCTGCGAATATCCAACCTAACGTCGGAGATCATAGACAACACTGTGGAATCCAAGCAGTTTGCAAAAAACCAAATAAACGATGCACAAACTTCGATCGCATAATATTCAGAAAAAAGTAAAAATAGAGAAACAGTGCCAATGATACTAAATAAATACAATTACCATAGAACCAATTATGTCGCTTTATTTTTTTTAAAGATAATGTACATTAATTCTCCACGTATGATATAGATATACTAATTACAATCATAAAATTTTTATGTACCTCTACCTTCACATAACTTCAACGAAACGTTTAATGATAATTTCTTCGTGTAATAATATTCGTTTCGTATACTCCTAATTGTGTATGATCGCTCTCATTCATATTCACTACGTCACAAATATAAATTTTAAATGTTTAAATACGCGCAAGAGATTTTTACGTTATAACGAATATTAATGAGGCGACACACTATGCTAACGTTTAGACGATCATCAGTCTGAAACGATCGATATTGGAGGAAAGTGGCACTTAAATAAAAATAGAAAACACTTTATACTATAATGTTTCCCTCGACACGAAGTTTTTATCTTTGAAAATCGTCACACTGATCTGAAAAGACGATAAAACAAAAACGCATACTATTTGACTACATTCGACATTGTAAAGGCAAAAAGAAACACACTTGACATGGACTAACTACATGAATGTGTATACATATATATTCAAGACGCTCGGGATTGAAAAATGTAACGAGCTCCTTTTCAAAACGAGGCTACGAGAAACTTGACATTAAGGTTTGTAAAAGCCACTCTCTCATCACTGTTCTCTACAAAGAGAGAGTGGGGTAATGCTTGGTGCAGGGTCACGTATTGCAATGTCAGTACAGAGGCAACACTTCGTCAGAAACGGCGACTCTTGAGCCAGTCTGAATGAAAATTTGGTAGCGACTGGTGTGAGTATAATTCAATGTTAAATTAACAGAATTTTCTGCCGGCTTTTTGTGCTCACTGCTTGACACTTCTAACGCTGTTCTTTTGAAATTCGTCTACCGTTCTGATTCGATTGTAATCACATTAATATATTCCATTGTTTCATTTATTGCAAGTAAAATAGCTTTCTACGCCTGTAGATGAATGGAAATTGCAAAATTGATTACTCCATTTAATAATTTTCATGAAATTATATATAAATTTCATAATTTTGTACAGAATAGTTTACATATAATTGGAAAGTATGTAAGTATGAAGAAAATATTTTATCGCATATATATACGTTACCGTAACAAGATATGCACAGGTGCACAAGTTTCACGAAACTAAATTCTGATATTAGGGTACTACAATCTAAAAAGAGTAGCTATTTTATACGTTACTTTGTACAACTTATTCTTTGAGCTAGAACGTCACACTGTCAGTGTCTCTAATCGTTCGTGTTCATGGTCGTCAACTTTTTACTAGCTGCATATGTCGCAAAAGAGTAAAATTTCCTGTTCTCAAGTTTAAACATATGTATATGGGAAGAAAATTTTATTTTTCATAATTTGTTAAGTCCATCGAGATCTGAAAATTATATAAAGCCTTCAGTTTCTAATTAAATTAACACACGTTCTATATCTATATTGTCTATGTAAATTTACTCCGCAATATTCTTTCTTTATTACACTTCAATAAATGTTATTATAATATACTAGCAATTTATATACTATCCATTTAGCTCATGTTAGCAAAAATGCCACATTGCACGACGTTGTGTTATCTGGCTGCAGCTGCATTGCTCGCTGTATTTTTGTTCTTTTCGGCGGTCTACTTTTTCATTCAGTACACGTTCGGAGTCTGCAAGAGTAAGAACAGAATGGATGGAAAGACTGTGATAATCACTGGATGCACATCCGGCATTGGAAAAGAAACTGCAAAAGATATCGCGAGAAGAGGAGCGAGATTGATCATGGCCTGTCGAAATATGGAGTCAGCGAACAAATTAAAAGGTTCATCTTAAACCTTACTTTTATCATAATAGAATTAATCGCCATCATTGTTCAAGTTCTATCGCGTTTTAAATAAACAGAAGGTCCTTAGTATTTGTTAAAGATGAGGCAATACAATCAATTACAAATGTATTCCAATTAAGTAAGACGATTATGTTTATATTATAAATAGACATTAAATCTTTAAAATCATTTTTATTGCTAATTGTAACTTGGCTAGCACTTAACTATAAAACTGTAAAAAACTATTTAGAGGAAAAACGATATATTAATATGATACTAATAGATAATTTTAAGTTGTTAATATAATTATAAGCAGAGAGTTCCGTAGCTGTTGCAACAACTTTTGAAACTAAATAATTTTTTTTAAAATTGGATCAACGACCTGGGTTTTTTGAGAAATTAAAAGGATTAGTTTATTAAATGACGAACAAAAAAGATTTTGAAAAATTGTAATTGCTCGCGAAGAAAAAGGTAGAGGTCGAATTTTTCAACTTTTTTATCTGGGCTCGTAATGAACATTTAAATAACATATATTGAACATTCATATCAGTTATATATATGCTGAAAATTTTATCGATATCAGTTTATGTAGAAACAAGCGACAGGTATCGAAATTTTCAGCATGTATACAGCATGTATATGAACATGTATGTTGGAAATCGCTATATATTTAAAGAACAAAACTTTCTTGTTTCATATGTTTTTTACTTCACAATTCAAATTTGTTGTTTCATAGAGGAATTAATAAAGGAATCAGGCAACGAGAACATCGTTACTCGAGAGTTAAACTTGTCGTCACTGACTTCGATAAGAGAATTTGCGCAGCAAATAAACCGTGAAGAGTCTAGGTTGGATGTATTAATTCATAACGCAGGAACTGCAGACTTATTCACAAAAAAAGTGACGGAAGACGGTCTGGAAATGACTATGGGAACAAATCACTATGGTCCATTCTTACTTACACATCTTTTGATCGGTACGACAATTTCTTTTTTAATGATTTCCTTCTTCATCCTAAGATACTACTTGTAGAATTATTTTGCAGACTTACTAAAACAATCGAAACCAAGTCGAATAATCGTCGTTGCATCAGGACTGTATTACTTAGCGAGATTAAATTTAAACAATGTAAATCCAACGACGACCTTGCCTGGCTATTTGTACTATGTTTCCAAATATGCAAACATCGTTTTTACACTAGAATTAGCACGACGTCTTGAAGGTTCTGGCGTGGCAGCCAATTGTCTTCATCCTGGTCTGATAAACACTGGAATCTGGAAAAGTGTTCCGCCTCCATTTTCTTGGGGATTACATTTTTTGCTGAACACATTTTCCAAAACAATCGAACAGGGCGCGCAAACAACGATATATCTTGCAGTGTCCAGTGAAGTTAATGGAATTTCTGGCAAATATTTTTCGGATTGTCGTGTAAGCAAAACTTGCCACAATTTTTTGTTTACAAATAGCATTTCTTAAATAACGATGATATTGTTTACTGCTACATATCATTAATTTTAGGAAACCGAACTTCCTCACGGAATAAAGAATCCATCTCAAGGTAAAAAGTTTTGGGAACTCAGCGAAACCATGGTGAAACTCCAACCATCAGATCCAAAAATATAAAAGTTCACATAAACATATTTTGTTAATCTATGTAAAAAATCTATGTAATCTATTTTAAAAGCTGCAAATTTTCTGTAATTAAAAGGCTTCTAATTCGTTAAACTTTTTGTATGAATGATTTGTATTTAATTATCCCGCAAGGTGATAATCGAGAAGTAGTAATACGTTTCTCACATTTCATTTACACATTCTAATTTGATTTAGAAAAATAATAACCATTGATGTTGCACTCGCGTAATATTCTATTGAAAATATAATATAATATATTAGGTCATCCTATAAGTTCGTGCCGTTTTTCGAGCGGTTATATATGTTAAGATTGTTTACATACCTTTCAGTTTCATGAAAAAATGTAATTCCCCTCTCGTTGTACAACTTCTTCCCATTTATCTGGTAGGGCCATTGTTCCGTCTCGATAAAAGTTCTCTTGTTTTTCTTTAAAATAATTTTTTAAGCTATTTTTGAGAATGTCAATATTTTCAAATTTTTTATCTACTAAAAAGTGTTGTAATGCTCTGAACAGGTGGTAATCAGATGGGGCAATGTCTGGGGAATATGGGGGATGTGGTAAAATTTCCCAATTAAATTCAGACAATTTTTTTGTAACGCTTTTCGCGAGTTTTCGTAAAGTATCCACTTTTCATCACCAGTTACCAGGCGTTTAAGGAATGGCTCATGTTTATTACGCTCAAGTAATGGCATGCACGCTGTCGTTCGTTCAAGACGGTTCCGTTCCGTAAGTTCATGGGGCATCCAAACGTTCAACTTTGACACCATCCCCATTTTTTTTAAACACCTATGAATCGTTGTCTTAGGTATTTTCAGAACATTTGACATCTCTTGAACTGTCACACTTCGTGATTTTTCAACAAGATCCCGAATTTTATCTTCGTCTGTCTGAGAAGGACGCCCGGAGCGTTCCTCGTCTTCTAAACGGAAATTCCCAACTCTAAAACGTTGGAACTACTTCCTACAGGTGCGAGATGAAAGCGCATTTTCTCCGTAAACAGCATATATGTTTTTCGTGGCAATTGTTACAGAACTTCCTTTCCGAAATTCATATAACATGAGATGTCGAAAATGGATACGCATTTCACTCATGATTTTTTACTGTTAGAAGTCACTGTGTTCACTATATTACGATCTTATACCCACGAAAATCTGCTCTAGCCTGTTCTCGATCAGCTAAGCTCAAGTGAATTGGTTCCTTATCGCCGTATGTTTATAAATCGACACATGAAATGTATACACAAAAGTCGGCACGAACTTATGGGATGACCTAATAGAATCAGCAATCACAGAAATAGGTTCTTATTTATGTGTTAATGTTTCATCGCATTTGAAACTTAGAGTGATAAGTGAAAAGATACTGCAGATCGTCATGGTGACATACACTTGAAGGACACATAAAACGTTTAAAATATGATCCTCGTTGTGTTTCCAGATAAACAAAGAGTATACAGTTTTACCATATGGTATAGCGGCGTTCAACATATAAAAGCTATATCGTCCTTGGAAAACAAATTTATAAGAGTATAACGGGAATTTCGAATACGTAGCGAATAACTTGATTACTCGGTACATAAGAAATTTAGTTATAGCATCACCTGCATCTGAAAAAAGATTAGATATTTTGTTTATGATTTCAATGAAAAACAAATTACAATTAGAGCACGAAGAAAATTTTATACGTACATCACTGAGCTTTCTGTAGCTAGCCGAGCTAAGTGGCCGATCGTTAAAATAGAATTATCGTAATTGCCTACTGACGTAATTCGATCGCGATGTATTACGATCGTACATAAATATGATCGGAGCGAGAGTATTCCAATTATCGTTCAACTCAGGGTACACAGAATTATTTCCTAATGTGGCATTTTCATACACTGCGCAATTCAATAAAACAATTGGATATACTCAATTTTCATATCTTTATAACATATTTATGCAAAATATTTTAATTCGAATACTCACAAGCAGCTATACCGCTAAATTCGACTTCCGTAACTCCCATCATTAAAGGAACTTGATAGAAACTCCCTGGCTTTATCGCGTCGGACGGCTGTTCAAACAGAAACGTTTACACACCAGGAACTTCCGGTTCCACAACTGGTGACCAGAGCACAATACGATTTCCACGCCAATCCTGTCAAAAATATAATGTCACTAATGTTCCTAGTTTCACAGATTTTTACATGCTGGGTGTTATTGTTATATCAAACGCACATATAAGTCGCGTAACGTGTCTGTGAAGTTTTCTGCAGGTTTTGAGCGGAATCAGCGCACCATAGTACTAGTCGAATCAGTAGGGCAACCAAATAATCGTGCCTGTCTTTGAGCTAGCTACAGTTGTCTATGTTACGGTATTCCGGAATAAACATTTAGTTTTATAGCCGAAGAACTCATGGCGACAGTTCTGTAAAGCAGTGTCCCAAATTATTGATACGCAATATATAACTTTCTAATAAAATTTAGTTACTTGTATTATATCCATATTATATTATACATATTTATTTCAGTTAGTTTCTTTTCTTATACGATCTTGCTCATCTAAATCCACGGAATGCCAAATCTGTTATACAAGGAATAATCAACGAAAAGCACCACAACTTTGAGAAAAATAAGAATTACCCTGGCCTAGATACAGAATGTTCAACGTATAATTATATTAAAAATATATTTTCAACAATATTAATCATAATCTTCTAATAAACATCTTTTCCTTTCAGCTTATTTTCTTCAAATTGGTTTCTTTGATATTTCCAACGTCTGATTTCAGACATCCTGTAACTACCACCTGTGTAATATTTATGTCTGAAATACTATTTAGATATCGTATTAAAAATGAAATAGATATTTCAAAGGGTCTTTTTATACTTACTCTTATATCAGATTCGTATATTCTATACAGATATGACGGTAAGAAACATAAGACTGTGTCCAGGGAGAAAGCTGGAAGAGAAAAATTGTTGCACAAGAATAAAAAAGAAATGAAAGGTGCTATGCGTGAAATACGAAGAGACAGAGTTTTCTTAACGAAACTACAAATAAAACAACAGATTAATAGCAATGAAAAACGTTAAGCGCAAGGTGCAAGTAATCTTTGGCGAAGCTTTAGTGCAACAGAGTGAATTAGAGAAATTAAAACGGAAGAAATAATAGTAATAGAATAAGCCGCGCATTCCGGAGTCCGTGTATATTATCTTTCTTAGACAATATTGGTATTTTGAATGATTTTGTACGATTGTATCAACGATGACCTCGGATATAACGGATCGTGATCACTATATTAGCGTTTTTTTAAGATTCTTATAATTTCATTAACTGTAGTAAATGTAAATAAACATTTTTGTAATAAGTAAATCTTTTAACCCATTTCGTTTGTAAAAACAATACTGTAATTTTATCATACGGAGGTAATTCCTTATGGAAAAATCTAACAGGAAACACAATAAAATTCTCACATGCGAGGCTCAGTTTTCAAGAAAAACGTGTTCGAATATTTGTCGACTGTACTTAAATTTGGCTAATTATCGAGTGGAATAGACAGCCAGAAGAAGGTTATTCTGCTTGCGAAAATGAATTAAAAGTGTGATATAAAATTTGTCAATTAGTTTTTCCGCTTAATTTTCAAGAAAATAGAATTTGAACACGTTTAATTAAGAATTGTCCTCGTGTACACGTGTGATAGATATGCAAATTTATTTTTTTCGAAAACAAACCATCTTGTGAATAAATTTTATTCTACATTTCCGATTTATTTTTACATCTAGAATAATCTGATTATTTACTTCTACCTAGTCTGGAGTTGGCAATATTTAAAGAAATTTTATATACGTGTTTCTATGACTCGAAAGATCTTGACAATTCCGTGAGAGTGATGTCTTGATGTCTGATTCCTGATAGTTCCAAATTGAAGTATACGTATACACGTGAGCAGCGGTAACACGTTTAATCCTGAAGAGAATCTTATCGAATAAAATCTTCGACGACATTGTTATTGAATAACGTCGCCTTATTTTAATTTGCAATATCACAAACAGACCGTATTCTGATTTTATAGCTTTACGATCATTGGATAATCTAATACATCTTTCTTTCAATAAGATGGATTATGAATTCAATATTGTACTTTATATTTATAAATGTATATCATTGTCGAACAGTAAGTTATTACGAAACGATAATTATAATACAAAATTAAAATTTCTTAAAATTAAATTAAAATATTTGAGAGATACATACGTTAAGGGCAGGAAATAAAAATGGTTAAAGCAAAGAAGATGTTATTATCGGAAGTTTCCCAACAAAAACGTAATGAACAAAAGAAGAAATCTTCGAACCCGTTTGAAGTGTATGTAAATAGGAACAAACAAAATGTATTGGGTAGAGAGAGCAAGACGGATGAAAGTCTCCCAGGTGTATCTCGTGCAAAAGCAATTAAGAAGAGAAAAGAGACGCTTCTTCAAGAGTACAAATTAAAAAACAAGGAACTTGTTTTTAGATACGCGCATAGGTGAAAGAAATTCGTGCCTGAATATAGTGTTAAGAAATGTTAAGTTGATATGACCGCTAGTTACTAAAAGCTAGGTTGGTACGACACCTAACGACGCTCCTTTGTCTTAGGAGTCGACCACGCGTTAATTGCTAAGACGCATCCTGTGTGATTAGACGCCTTCTGTGTGATTAGGCGTTTTGTATAAGAAACAAAATAAATGTGTGATAATCAATTCGTGTGAATCAGCTTGAATATCAACCCCAACCTATATAAAAGAACATATAGAAGAGAAAGCCTTGGCTAGGTTTGCCGTAGAACGTGTGAGAGCTTATAAAAAAAAGAATATTTATAATTTGAATTACAACAAAGTATTAACGCATAGAGGTCAAACATTAGAGGAAATTGAAAAATTTGGTGACCTGAGAAACGAAGATGACTATGGCGATGATGAAAGTGGAGCCGACAAACTGGATAATAAGTTTGTTAGTGATCACTTTGGTGATGGTATTTTGTCTAAATCAAGGTCTGAAGAGTCTAGGAAAGACCTGATAGATCAACTTATAGTGGAATCAACGAAACGCAAAGTCGAGAAGCAGAAAATTCGTGAGGAAGCTATAAGTTTAACGGAGAAACTTGATTCTGAGTGGAGGGATATCCTTCCAATTGTTTCAGCAACTAATAAAATGTTAAAGAAAGAACTACAGAGACAAAGGTTGGCAATTACAATATTGCAGTACGTAAGTTGAAGTTTGAGACTAAAGGTGCACCGTCAGATAAATTAAAATCTGAAAAAAAGATTGTAAAAGAGTAAAAGGAGAAATTGGAAGCTTTAGAGGCAGATCGGCTGGCAAGAATGAAAGGACTTGTAAATAATATAAGTAATGAGATTAAAAACAAATGTTGATGATGCTATGTTGATTATGCTAGAAACTATAAATGACCAAGTCTCAGCAGATGATGATCAAGAAAATTCAATTAAAGATGCAGAAGCAGGTTCAAATAATGAAGAGACTATAAATATCCAGTGAGATAAACAATTAAATACTACTGCAATGAATGACCTTATTAAGAAAGAAAGGAAGATAGAGAAAAAGAATTCTGTCAAAAGGGAATTGGCTGAAAGTCTTAACGGTGAAATCTCAGGATTTGAAAGTTTTGAAGGACATAACTTATCGAAAAGAGTCAGAATCTTGTAGTGAAGAAGAAAAAGAGATAAACAAAAGCAATATGATAAATGGTTTAAAAGGAAAATCAAAAATTAGTGTTACGAAACTGGATGGTGAGACTAGAGAGCAAGAAATTACGGATGCTCTTTTAAAAATGAATAATGTCATAGAGAGTGTAAGGAAGGAATTACCTTACATGTATAAAGATCTACAAACTTTTATAGAGCTACAAGAATTTTTGCAAAATTACGATGCAGATTACCAGTCAATTATCGTAGATAATATAATTAAATGTAATCATTGGTCACCGAATAACACAGATAAAGAAAAGTTATCAAATTTATTTTTGTTTTTGTAACAACATGTAAATTATCATGTTATAGGAAATGATGTTGAAAGTATAGTTAAAGTTTCCAAATTATTGATAGGTAATATATAACTTTCTAATAAAATTTAGTTACTTGTATCATATCCATATTATATTATACATATTTATTTCAGGTAGTCTCCTTTCTTTTACGATCTTGCTCATCTAAATCCACGGAATCCCAAATCTGTTATACAAGGAATAATCAACGAAAAGCACCACAACTTTGAGAAAAATAAGAATTGCCCTGGCCTAAATACAGTATGTTCAACGTATAATTATATTAAAAATATATTTTCAACAATATTAATCATAATCTTCTAATAAACATCTTTTTCTTTCAGCTTATTTTCTTCAAATTGGTTTCTTTGATATTTCCAACGTCTGATTTCAGACATCCTGTAACTAACACCTGTGCAATATTTATGTCTGAAATACTATTTAGATGTATTAAAAATGAAATAGATATTTCAAAGAGTCTTTTTATGCTTACTCTTATATGAGATTCGTATATTCTATACAGATATGACGGTAAGAAACATAAGACTGTGTCCAAGGAGAAAGCTGGAAGAGAAAAATTGTTGCACAAGAATAAAAAAGAAATGAAAGGTGCTATGCGTGAAATACGAAGAGACAGAGCTTTATTAACGAAACTACAAATAAAACAACAGATTAATAGCGATGAAAAACGTTAAGCGCAAGGTATAAGAAATCTTTGGCGAAGCTTTAGTGCAACAGAGTGAATTAGAGAAATTAAAACGGAAGAAATAATAGTAATAGAATAAGCCGCGCATTCCGGAGTCCGTGTATATTATCTTTCTTAGACAATATTGGTATTTTGAATGATTTTGTACGATTGTATCAACGATGACCTCGGATATAACGGATCGTGATCACTATATTAGTGTTTTTTTAAGATTCTTATAATTTCATTAACTGTAGTAAATGTAAATAAACATTTTTGTAATAAGTAAATCTTTTAACCCATTTCGTTTGTAAAAACAATACTGTAATTTTATCATATGGAGGTAATTCCTTATGGAAAAATCTAACAGGAAACAATAAAATTTTCACATGCGAGGCTCAGTTTTCAAGAAAAACGTGTTCGAATATTTGTCGACTGTACTTAAATTTGGCTAATTATCGAGTGGAATAGACAGCCAGAAGAAGGTTATTCTGCTTGCGAAAATGAATTAAAAGTGTGATATAAAATTTGTCAATTAGCTTTTCCGCTTAATTTTCAAGAAAATAGAATTTGAACGCGTTTAATTAAGAATTGTCCTCGTGTACACGTGTGATAGATATGCAAATTTATTTTTCTCGAAAACAAACCGTCTTGTGAATAAATTTTATTCTACATTTCCGATTTATTTTCATATCTAGAATAATCTGATTATTTACTTCTACCTAGTCTGGAATTAGCAATGATCCAATATACTTAACTTCTATACTATACTATACTAACTTCTCAAAGACGAAGTGTCATGCGTAGATTTTATGTTATATTTTCTTCTTATTTTTTCATAAGGGATCGCCTTACGTCCGCTTGTATCGTATATACATATTCTTTGGCCACACCCTGCATAAACCGATGCAATTTTAAGAATAAGATATATATGAACATTATATATGTAATAAATGGTTTCTAGAAATACATTTCTTACTATTTACTCTGTTCTGTCTAGTTAAGATATTGTTCTAAAATGAATAAAATGAATCAAATGATCAGCTGGATTGCGAAAACTTATGAAACTTTTACCAACATGTAACTTACACTTTTGTAAGAACACCGAACCCGATATAATATTTTTACGTGGGGAGTTCCTCATGGTCACCCCGTCGCTGTTCTTTGTTGAAGCAGCGGGGTAGTCGGACTCTTACCGATTAAAACCTCACGGTGGCCTACTTAATGCTTAACAGGAGTGCCCCGGGACCTCCGAGAAAATAGAAAAAGGAAAAGAAAGATATTAATTTCTCTTACAATTAGTTCCACTATTCTACGATTTTGTTATTCTCATACTTGCATATCTCGCATAGAAAAGTAGATATGAACTTTTGCGTAGAATTGTACAATTAAATAAATTCTTGTAGCGTGGAACTCAATAGATTCTTGTCTATGCTAGTGTGCAACCAACCATTGCAGATCCCTAACTTTGAGTTTAAATACATAAGTTCTTATGTATGCTAAATTACAATCAAATAGGGCAAGATCCCTAATTTTACAGATTCTTGCGCATGCTAATTTTACTTGAACTGAGTACTCGATAGCATGGTGTAGTACTAGTACGGGAACAACCAGAATGATGAGCTTGAATACTGTCATTTATCTCTCTGATATTTACCGGTCGAAAATATACATTGTACAGCGGTAAGTGCTAATTTGTATTGAAATCGGCCTGGAAAGATTCCACAAAGGCAGGGAGAATGATTGCGCTACGGAATCTTTTGATTTTCAACGAGGAAGTTGATATGCTTGTCTGTTTTCGCGCGGATAGATGAAACGGTTCACGCGCCTTGTTTTCTCATCCGTAAACGTTCATAGATATGTCGTTGCGTTTCTTAAACCTGCATATCATGCGTATAGTTCATGAATTCGTGTATTAAAACTCTTCACTGAGATCTTGTTTTATAAAAAAAATTCAGCTTCAAATATTACATTCACTTACAAAAATGAGTGTTCATTAATAATGTCCGTATCATGTCTGATGTCTATTCGCCTCGCGTGTTGAGGAAAGTAATGCTGATTGATATGCTCTACGTTAAAGACAACGCCAATTAAAATACAATTTTTTGAAACGCTGATTCGTTTTGTTCATCATCGTTATGACAAATCACACGAAAAATGTGCTTAATATTGTCTTTAATTTCAAGATATGATACGAAGAATTTGGACTGCTTATCAACTATGGGACATAGCCTTCAATATTAACATAAAGATTACAGATAAACGGCAAAGGAAGAAATTAACGATCATAATGAATGCTATCTCTAATGAACTATGCAAGATACTGATATATCGATAGGGGATAAGGAAGGAAACAATGCATTACAGCAAGTAGTATCAGCAACAATTGAATCATCCCAGTTATGTGGCCACATCCTACTTACATATCTAAAGCTTAACACAGATTAAGGAAACGCCTCCTTTTTACTTACCATGCAGATTCAGTGACACATACTAAAGTATCATGTAAATATATTGTAACCTATTTATTACAGTTTGTTACAAACCGCTGTAATAAACGAATTAATCTCGGTATCACCGGAGAAACTGTAGCTATGTAGTAAGTTATTTCTTCCAAAAATAATAAAGTTGACTATCACTGAGCATGAAGTGAAATTGTTATTGAATAGAATGCAAAGACAAGTTACAGATACTTTGTTTTAATGCAAAAGTATACGAGCGTTTTAGTACGTTATTATGGCTGTATCATTTCAATAATTTTCATGAACGGTAACACAAGATTTATTACACGAATTATCTAATATAAATAAGTAAATCTTTCAAGCAACAATTCATTCATGATTTATTGAGTCGTGTGGAATGTAATTGCCATATTACTTTTATGTTTCGCATGTTTCATTCTTGTTTGAGAAACTCGCACATTTTTACTTTTAAATTCAATTTCAAGCTGAACCAATTTTAACGAAAGACATTTCATTTTGTAGTTTATCGTCTATAACTTTCATGCGAAATATTTTCGTTCATGTACGCTCACTTACATGATATGAACCGTTAAATGAAAAAAGAGCTCAATTTTTTTTTATTATACTACTTCCAATTGTTTATTGTTGAATATCATTTTGTAACGGCACATGAGTCAACGAACATTTCGAATCAGGTTGTGGTTTTGCCTCGGATTATCAAGACCGTTAGATTATGAGAGATGTAAAAACAAATAAACTCCGGGCAAAACAATGTCGCCGCTAAGCGCAACCGTCGAACAACGGCGAATTCAAATGTTCCGACTCACCTCCAATTAGTAGTAATACACGGACGCGATCGCAAGCAACAACATAAGATTATAAGAGTTAAGGCGATTAATTGCGAATTATCTATATTGACAAGTATCTCCGCGACGAACGCTAACAGGATTTGTATTGTGTCAGGAACTTTGTGCGCGTATATTTATTCATTTTAAATATACTTGACGAACGGTTACGAGTTTATATCGGCTTTCTTTATTAATCAATACTCTACGCAACCAATTCTCCACAATCTGTTACTTTCAACTTACCCTTATTTCTAATCATAACTAGAACCTTATTAAACGATGAAATAGCACCAGGTATTCATATTTATGAATATTCGAATGAAAATATTTGCTCACCAATCTGTTTACTCCCTCGTTAATCTTATGAACGTCAAGTGCATGTTTTAACGCAATCGCGACGAACAAACTATTTAATTTTAATAACTGATCTAATCCGAACGTGAAGCTAAAACTGAAATGCGTTGGATTGTGTGTCATTGTACGTGTTATGTCCTTCACTGCCTGGCAGCCTACGGCCCATGGATTCCATTGGGACATTTGCGTGGAGCAGTCGTAGAGATGACGGAGCCGTGAGCGTGATCGAAATCTCCGAGAAAACTGAAGAATTCGGACAAGGAAGTTAATCAGAGTGAAGAGCTAGTGCCTGTGGAAAAAAGTGGGTGTAGGAACTAACGGAATTCGGTCTGGAAAGACGTGATAAGTGAAATAAAACCGTGTGTGAGTTTATGACGGTGTAACGTAAATCACATCAGAGACCAGGACACACACACACACACCGCGGGCAGGATGGTGTCCCGGTCGGCATACTTCGAACCCGATGGACCGATGAGGGAAACACATGGCGACCTTGGCGACAATGTATATTGCCGGAGTACCTGAGGATTCATTTATGGCCTAACGGTCCTTCCACCAAATGTTCTAGAAGCGTAGCAACGGTCACGTACGCCTACAGGGTAGTGGGGATAATGAGAGAACAGATGTCACCGAAAGTAAAAAAGATTGTAAGAGCCTCAGTCTCGAACGGTCACGGCTAGAGCTCAGAAGTGTCTTATAAGTGTATAAACGAAGGAAAAATAAAGTTTTCTTCTTTCTTTTAAATTTCCTTTTATTTTACGTGACAACGGCGAGGAAGCCATGTTGGGACGCGTGACAACAGCGCCGCTGCATGAGCTACCCGGGGAACTACACGGACGCAGCCATATTGGCACGCACGCCGACAGCGAGTCGCGCGGGCCATTCGAAAGTGGCAGTGACTGGTGGCAGCGACAAGTGCGGGCATAAGTGGCCATTTTGCGCTCCCAATGGGGAAAAAGGACACGACTGCGGGGAAGGATAAAGAGGTAGATGAAACCACGAGAGAAGGGGCGAAGCGAAGTTGGCTGCTGAGTAGATACACGTCAGCATCAGAAGTACGAGGAAGGTGGTTCCTTTTAAGGAGGGTTATTCTGCCCCGCACAGAACGCGGGGAACCTACGGACAGAGGAAACGACGGCGGAAGAGGAGACCCCCACTGTCGAAGCGCCCCGCGCGAAGAAAAGGAAATCCGGCGGATCTTCCGAGCTCCTCTCCCTGGCCTGAGAACATCTACTACGGCGAACATAGGAGCGGAATTGATCCGTCGAGCTTCTGAGGTGATCAAGGTTGCCGAAACATACCGCAACCTCAAGGGCACACATGTGAAGATGCTGAGAGAAGCGGCGAGATCCATTGTCGCTGGCGCAACAGAGATGGTGAGAAGGATGGATCTTGACCTTGGCGCCTTTGTGATTATGGAAGGACGCATAGCGGCATTAGAGGCGGAGAACGAGGCGCTCCGAAAAAACTGACCTCGCGCTCCACGGCAGAGAAGAGCAGCGAGACAGATGCCGCGATCGAATGCAAAATGGGGGAGCTAGGCAACTCGCTGATCCAGCTGATGGAAGAATGCCTCCAGAATATTGAAAGAAGAAGAGAGAAGGAAATCGTCTTCGACGAGACCACGAGAAGGGTGGAGCTTGGAGTTGCAAACACTCCAGCGACCAAGGAAGGAGAGGCGGTTGACATGGAATGGCAGACCGTCGAAAGAAGAACCAGCCAGCGAAGATAATTCCAGGGATAGGGGCGAAGAACCCGAGGAAAGCCCCAGAGGGAGGATTAGAGAACGAGCGAAAAGGGGGAGACAAGCTGCCCCCACATACACCGCGAACATCGGCGATAACGATCACGCTGAAGGATAGATCGGGCCAATCCTATGCGGAGGTGATGGCCGCGGCCAATGACAGCGTCTCTCTGGCCGAGGTCGACATCAATGCGGTAAGGATGCGTAAAACTACGACTGGAGGCGTCGTTCTGGATGTCTCCGAGGACCAGAAGAGGGAGAAGGCCGCTGCGCTCGCAACACAGCTGACCCGGATCCTGGATCCGAGCAAGGTCCTCGTGGCGACACCCTTCTGAGCTGCGGAAACAAGGGTGACCAGAATAGATATTTCGGTCACCAAGGAGGAAATTAGGAACACCCTGGTGAAGGAGAGCGGTTGCAAGGCGGAGGACGCCCGACTGGGAGAGATCCGCCTCGCTCGAAACGGTCTTGGATCCGTGTGGATACGAGACCCGGCTGATGCAGTGAAGAAACTGGCCCAGGCTGCCAAGATCGCCATAGGTTGGTCGATAACGAAGGTCGAAGCCATCGAGCGAAGACCTTTGCAATGCTACAGGTACCCGGAGATTGGACACATAAGCAAGACATGCACCTCCAAGGAGGACAGAAGGGACCTGTTCTACAGATGCGGCGACTCGGAACACCAAGTCAAAGGATGCACTGCCGCGAACCCGAAATGCCTGCTTTGCGAGGCAGTCGGAGCACCATTGGTACACAGGATGGGGGGCTGGCCTGCGCCGTCCCCGAAGAAGGAAACAAGAGGAACCACTAGCGGATCCGTGATCGCAAGTGGCAACGAAAAAGGCTCGCTACCGCAGGGAACCCCAGACCTTATGCCCGCGAGCAAGGAGGTTGGCACGGAGGATGGAATGGAAGCAATGACCTTAGGTGATTGAGAAAATGCGCATCCTTCAGACCAACTTGGGACGATCAAGGCGAGCGCAAGACCTACTCTAACAAACCATTCGGGAGAGCACGGTCACCCTAGCGGTGGTAGCCGAACTATACAGAGTTCTGCATGCTCCGGACTGGGTCGGAGGTACGGACGAAATGTTTGCTGTCGCCTAGACATCAACGTCGGGGGCGTTCGCCCATGGAGTTCCGCTGGAGCGCGGGAACGGATACGTCGCGGTCGAGTGGGTAGGAATGATGATGGTAATCGTGTACTTGTTACCCAACAGCAGATGGCCAGCGTTCGAGGAGTTCGTGGACGGGGTTCGCGACTGTGTCAGGCGGCGCCTTCCTCGGCAGGTGCTCGTGCTGGGAGACTTCAATGCACACTCCACGAAATGAGGGAATCCCAGGACCAACGCACGCGGCCGCATGCTGTCAGACTGAGCTGCGGGACTTCGACTTCTGTAGTAACCGAGGGGGTCGAAACACTCTCGAACCACCTCTACATATTCATGGAGGTGAAATTCACACTTGGACCTGGAACGGTGACCACAGTTGATGGTCACGGTCCGCCAAGAAGAGGACGCGCACGCCCACCACCAAGGTGGAAGTTCAAGGAAAGGGGCGACGATCAGCATCGAGCGGCCGCAGTAGTGGCTGCCTGGAACTGGGAGGCCTCGGCGACGCCGACGGAAACAAGCGTGGAGAAGGAAGCCGAGAACTTCCGCCGAGTCTTGACGGCAATATGTGACACGTCCATGTCGCGAACCACGCTGGACACCGTGCGAAGCAGAGCCGTGTATTGGTGGACTCCCGACATTGCGGAGCTGAGGGTGAGATGTGTCCGGGCTCGAAGACGGTACCTGAGGGCCCGCCGCTTGCAACGACGTGATGAGGAAAAAGTCTCCCTGCGCTATCGAGCGTGCCGCGTTGTTTAATTCGATCATTCGTGGAGAGACGCGATCGCAAGAAAGCATGTCAACGGGAGTCGTAAATTCCCGTTCCGATTAGATAATCGACGCCACAAACTGATCGATCCCCTGATTTCAGTTACGATAATAGGGGTGGTTCAAATTGAGCTTACACTGAATTAACAGGTATAAATTAATGTTTATTCCAACAAATTTGTAAAGGAGATAATTACATTGGTGCATATGTATAAGTTAAGTAAGTGATTGATTTAAGAGTAGAAACCCGGTAATGACATGTTGACTATTCTAACGATGAAAAAGAAGTGAGGTAAAAGTGACGATGTTGTATCGGAGGAAAGCTAGCGATGGGTGTGTCTAACGCAAGGGACCATCGGATTTGTTAATGACAATTTTGGTTAGGAAAGTGAGGGCAGTAGACATTGCTTCTGATTGGATAAAGGAAGGTTGGTGGACTAGGAAGGGTCTTAGCCGCCCTCGACAAAAACTTGCTAGTGTGAAATATCATACGTGAGAAAAACTAACTTTCCCGTGTCTGTGCGTGGTAAACAATAAGCTTTAGAACCGATTCAGTAAAGAGATGTTTGTTTGGTCTGGAGGACTTTAGCGAGAAAATTCCTGAGATTTATGATAGGTTCTTAAGACTGTTGAGGGTACGCAGTGAAGATGTGCAGACATCTGGTTGCCATCTTGTCCGCGGTGTGTGGCCTGTTCTAGGTAGAGTGTCGCCCGACGTAACACGCGTGCTACGGCGCTCGCTACAAAAGGAGATCAAGATCGTGAAGGACCGTGTCTGGTCGGAACTAGTCGAAGCAGTCGAGTCCCACCCATGGCGAAGGCCATACAGGACGGTGACACGAAAACTTCGCGGGAAGGACCCTCTGGCAACGACGGAGATGGAACCGGCGCTGCTGTTGCAGATCATCGGGACGCTTTTCTCCCCGTAAGAGGACAGTGCGGCAGAACAGTTGCGGGAAACAACTTGGACGGTTGTGAATGGACAGATGACTGGGAAGTTACGGAGGAAGAGCTGTGGAAGGTGACCACAAGAATGGCCTCCCGCGACATAGTGTCGGGTGCGGACGAAATCCCGGATTTGGGGGGAAGTGATGGGTGTCATGGCTCCCAAACTTCGGCGCCGTCGGCGTATGCCGGCCGATATGCCTGCTGGACGAGGTAGGCAAGCTCCTCGAGAGAGTGGTTGCCGCCCATCTGCAACGACACATGGCAGGGCGGTGCCAGGTTGGCACGAAAGCAAGTATGGCTTCCGGAAGGGACGCTCGAAGATTGACGCGGTCAGACGCGTGCGGGCATTCACGGAGGACATGGTTTTCCGGGCTGCGTGGTGCTGGTGGTCTCCCTGGACATCGTCAACGCGTTCAACTCCATGCCATGGGACAGGATAATGGCCGGCCCTGGAGCACTTGGAGGTTCCCAGCTACTTCGTTCGGCTGATCCGAGTCTACCTTAACGACAGGTGGGTATGCTACGCCAGCAGGGATGAAAAGCGGCCCGTTGAGCGCGGGGTTCCGCAGGGTGGTGTTGGGACCGATCCTGTGGATTATCGCGTACGAGGTACTGCGATGCCTGCTGCCTCCGGGCGCGGCCACAGTGTGTTACGCGGACGACACTCTGGTCTTGGTCGGAGGTCACGGATGGCACGAGACGTTGCACATAGGCGAAATCGCAACGGATCTGCAGGAACGAATTTGCAGGATCTGCAAAACTCAAGTCCAATGTGGAAATAGGCTGCTATAGTTTTCATGCAAATTGTTACCAGTGTAGGTACGCCTTTCCTCTCCGTTAATAATGCGTTTGACATTGAATGAGAAATATTTAGTCTGAACCTGTATCAAGACTCGTATTAAATATCCTGCTATACGTAGATGAGTCATGCGTCGAAACAAAGCATCGCGTCGCGTCGCGTCGTTTCTCACAGAAACAAGATCATGACTCGCGTGACCCACCGGTGACGCACGCCGGCGTCAACGTGTTAATTGTAAAAACTTTACCTTCTGATAATATATACAGTTACATATATATTACCTTATCGGCACATGAGTCAACGGACATTTTGAATCATGTTGTGGTTTTGCCTCGGTTTGTCAAACCGTTAAATTATATATTATGTAGAAACAAATAAACTTCGGGCAAAACAACGGCGAATTAAAATGTTCCGGCTCTCCCCAACTAATATAAATATAAGGACGCGATCACGATTGACGGTTATAAGTGATCAAGGTGATTAGTTGCGAATTATTGACGAGTATCTCAAGGACTTTGTACAAAACGTATTATTTATTACTTTTAAATATACGTGACGATCGGTTGCTAGTAATCTGCTTCATTACTATCTAATATTCCAAACCAACTTATCCTCCACATTGGTGACCCCAACATGATCTCGGTTAGGAAGTGAGTATTTTTGGATGCAGCAAAATGTCGACGAAGAACCCCGCCTTTACCGCGACTCCAGTAATCCGCGTGCCTTCGATGAAGCCACAGAAGATCAGATTTTGATTCACCTTATTCGAGAGACAGTGTAGGGCGCTAGGCATTACAAGCGATGAGAACAAATGTACCGCCCTTTTGATATGCCTGGAAACAGAGTATCTGGAACATATCGAGGAAATCATAGCTGAACCACCGGCTCCCAGACAATATGAACGGCTTAAAAACGAATTACTCGGGAGCTTGGCCGAGTCCGACAGCGAACGGGTGTCTAGACTGATAGAAAATGAAGTCATGAGTGATCGGAAGCCGTCCCAGTTCTACCACGACCTGAGGAAACTCGCGAGTCCATACGCGTCGGAACAATTCATCGTTACGCTCTGGAAGAGCCGGCTACCTGACCGCATACGAGGAATGCTGGTAGTGGTCAACGACCAAAACGTCGAAAAGTTAATAAAGGCCGCGGATCAAGTGGAGGAGGTTTGGACGCGCAGTAACCAGCGCGCGTCCGGCATCGCAGCCGTTAGCATTCCACCGACCCAAAGCGCTAGGCCGGACGATACCTCCCCCCCCCTCCGAGATCAGCGCACTATGTGAGGATGTGAAGCGCTTGCACACGAAATTTGATGCGCTGAATGTAGACAATCGTCGGCGAGAACGTTCACGCTCACCCCGGAAACACCGCCGTCGTTTGACATCTCGGGATGGGCTGTGCTATTATCACGCGAGATTCCGCGAACGCGCGCTGAAGTGTCGATCCCCGTGCAAATGGAAGCCGGGAAACGGGTCTAGCCGTCCGTAAACGGCTTAAGAACTCGCCGCATTTTTATTCGGGACCAGCGAACAAACGTCCCGTACCTAATCGACATTGGTGCGGACACGTACGTCTATCCACGCAAGGTACGTGGTTCCGTAAATAAAGGCGAATACGAATTGTTCGCAGCGAACGGAACCCGCATCGCGACATATGGGACCATCACTATGTCCCTTGATTTGTCCCTACGTGATTGCCCCACGAGAGCTCTCGTGATTTCGTCTACGCTTATATCGACGACTTTCTAATCGCGCCCGAAACCGAAGAACGACACCGCGAACACTTGGGGATTCTATTTAAACGACTCGACGAGTATGGGGTCGTTATAAATCTCGCCAAATGCGAATTCGGCGTGCGCGAAATTCAATTTCTCGGCTACAATGTCACTGCTGAGGGGATAAAACCCCTGGCTGAACGCGTTGACGCAATAGCTAAAGTACTTTTACCCGCGACTATTAAAAACCTATGAAGGTACCTCGGTATGATTAACTTCTATCGACGTTTTATACCGGGGGCCGCGCAAATTCTACAACCACTCAACGATTTGTTGGAAGACACTACGAAGTGCAAGGCGTCTATTGAGTGGTCCGATCGAGCTGAAAAAAGCTTCCGCGAGTCAAAACGCGCCCTATCAAACGCGACGATGTTAATGCATCCGATTCCAGGTGCGCCCGTTAGCCTCGCGGTCGACGCTTCCGATTTCGCTATAGGTGCGGTACTCCAACAACGCGTCAACAATTCTTGGCAGCCATTTGGTTTTATGACGAAATCATTATCCCCCGCGCAACGAAAGTACAGCGCATACGATCGAGAATTACTCGCGATGTACATCGCGGTGAAATGATTCCGACACGTCGTCGAAGGAAGAGATTTCGTGATATTCACAGACCATAAACCCCTAACATACGCGTTTAACCAGAATCTTGACAAGTGTTCGCCAAGGCAATTTCGTCATCTCGATTACATCGGACAATTCACAACCGACATCCGACATGTAAAAGGGATAGATAACAGTGTAGTCGATACTCTACCCGCATTGAAGCAATAGGGAAAGCGGTCGATCATCAAACGCTAGCAGCAGCGCAAGAGAAAGATACTGAGCTGTCTGAAATCATTAAGTCCGGCTCTAGCGCGCTGGAATTAAGAAAGGTGCGATTTCCTGATCAAGATGTCGGATTATACTGTGATATCACATCCGAGGAGCTACGACCTTTTGTTCCCGAACCGCTGCGACGTACCGTATTTCAATCGCTGCATGGACTTTCCCATCCGGGGATGCGCGCTACGCAAAAACTGGTGACGAAACGTTTCGTCCGGCCGTCCATATATAAAGATTGTGGACACGACAATGCATACCGTGCCAGCGTAATAAAGTAACCAAGCACGTGTAGCGTAATAATTCAACGAATTACAGAAAAAATGTCGATCTCAAAACAGGAGATCGAACTCTTTATTTACTTGTACAATGAAATAAATGGTTCGCGCAACGATAAATGTTAGGTTTAGAGTAATTCAGACTTAGGCGGGCTGTGCGGCGAGCGGAAAGTACGCGAACTACTGGTGGAACCCGAAGATCGCGGAACTTAGAGCGCAGATGCACAAAGAGCTCAGGAAGGTGACGAGAGAGAGAAAGAAGAATGCCGGCAACACCGAGCCCCTCGTCGACGCCTACAAGGAGATCCGAAGGCAGTTAAAAAAGGAGATCGCCCGTAGCAAAACAACAGCTTGGGCAGAAAACTGCAAGATACTGGAGAGCGACCCTTGGGGCAAATCCTATCGCACGGTCATGAAGAGATGCAAAAGCAAGGGACCAACCAACGACATGCCGATCGACATCGTGGAAGCAGTCCTACAAAGGCTATTCACCATGGGTCATGGACCCTCCCGTTGCAAGGGCCGCGGTCAGAGCAACCGCCTTCACAGACGATCTGGCCATCACGTGTTCCGTCGGGAAGAACGAAGAGGCCTCCGCCAAGGTCAATACGATGCTAAGGATCGCCAACGATTGGTGCACGAGTGTCGGTCTCACACTGGCGAGAGAAAAGACGGAAGTCATGCTCATCACTAGGTTGCAAGTGCCGAGAGTGGTGAAACTCAAGTTGGGCTCTTCGGACATCGAAACGGTCGACCGCATCAAGTATCTCGGAGTCATCATCGACACCAGTCGGAGGTTCGGTGCGCATATCGAGATGGTGTGTAATAGAGCCGACAAGTTAATAGGAGCCCTCAGGGGAATACTACCTAACATCAACGGGCCGCCCAGCTTGGCTCGTAGGCTCTACTACAATGTGTGGGAGTCCATCGTAACTTACGGAGCACCGGTGTGGGCTAGAGCAGCGAATACCGATAAGAACAGGAAAAAGCTGAAACGGGCATAACGAACGGCCCTGTGCATAACAACGACGGCATACCGTACCGTCTCCCACGCTTCATTTTGCGTGTTGACCGGGCATCTCCCGATTTACATAAAGATAAAGATGCTCGGAGAGACTTACAAGAGGAACAAGATCCATGAGACCAGGATCGGCGCGGATGACGGCAGCAAGCTGAAGGGGGAACTGGAGGCGATTCGCAAGAAGGCCCAAGAGGAGTGGCAGAAGGAGTGGAACAATTACAAAAAGGAGAATGTCACAAGGAAATTAATACCGAGTGCGCTGCTATTTACCAAAAAGAAGATGGACATCGATCATCACACCATGCAGCTGTTAACCGGGCATGGGAGCTTCGGTGTCTATAGGAAGAGGATTGGCAAGAACAGCGACAGCAACTGTCTCGACTGTGGAGGCCCTAACGACGATGCAGAGCACGCCCTCTTCGCGTGCCCAAAGTGGACGGACGGAAGGATCGAGCTGGAGAGCACTCTTGGCGAGAAGATAGACGAGGACAATCTGATCGCCACGGTGACCGCCAAGAACGAGAGCTGGGATAAATTCAGGCAATTCTGCAAGACCGTCATGTGTCACAGGAGGGTGACAGCGAGGGCTTGGGAGGAGGCAAGGAGGAGAACGAGAGCAACAACAACTACGCGGAACAGTGAAGGCAAGAATACAAAACAACGAAAAACCGCAGAAGATCAGCCCAGTATTCTGAACTGGTTGAGAAGATGACATGAGCAGTAACTGCGCGAAGAAGAAGATACAACGGGGCACGAAAGGACAACCCTGATGACTGCCGACAGGTTTTACCGGGGTTGTCTGTCCTCAAATCAGAGGAAGAAGGAGGAGGGGCTTTTAGTGGGTATGGCAACGACATCCGACCGACTCCCACATAACCCAGTGATGCGGGTCACTGGGCATGCGTAATAGCATTTTCCCCTCCTCACGCAAAAAAAAGAAAAAAAAGGACCAGCCAAAAAGCCGAAAGTACTTTTAGAATTAGAAAATCCTTCAGGACAAACAGATTAACTTAAGAAACATGTGTTAAACCAATTAAGTTAAAAAGTTAAAGTTTATGGTGGGTCCTTAGGTTTATTGAGGGTCGGAATGACGGTACGTGGGCAGTAGGCGTTCTTTTTTGCACATGGAGAAATTCTCATGGACACTCCGCTGTTGCTAATAATCGGTAACAGCAGAGTAGTGTCGAACTCTTACCGACTAAAACTCCACGATAAGCATCCTACGCGTATGATAGGAGTGCTCCAGGAACCTGTTATGAATTATCTTTCCGTCGCAACCACCTCCCGCGTCCTCTTGTTCGAGCCACTCCTAAAAATTCCTTGACTGTTGAATTTGATGCTAGGGGCGAGGGGGGCATTGTTTCTAGCGCCATCCCCCCTTCTAGTCGCGGTCCGTTAGGACAGCGATATAGCGGCTCTAGGCTGCCTGAAAGGAAAAGAAAGAGAAACGAACGAGTTTCTCTTTCTTTTCCTTTCTGCTCGTTCCTCTGCGAGCATAACTCGCTCGCAGAAGAGGCGGACAGCTTCATATACCTGTGGCCCGCTCAGCATCGCCTCTACGATCGCCGAGGGGGACAATCCCTCGCCTATGACGTGCCACAGGGTGCAGCGGGCAGCTCCTACGCCGGACAAAACTCCAGCGTGTGCTGCGTTGTGTACCTGCCCTCCCCGCAGTAGTGACAGATGTCCGTCGTCTCCCGTCCGATTTTCATCAGGTACTTGCCGAACACGCCGGATCCCGTGAGCACCTGGATCATCTTGTAGGTAAACGGGAGGCCGCGGCGGCTTCTCCATGTCTCCCAATTTGGGAGGACCTCCTCCGCGCCTCGATGTTCGCCTCCCGCGTTGATCAGCTGGGATCGCCACTGGCCCTACGCGTCCTCCTCGGCAGTTCTTAGGTCGTTTGGGTCCAGGTTGTTCCCTGCAACTGTTTCGCCGCACTGTCTTCTTGCGGGGGGAAGAGCGTCCTGATGATTTGCAGCAGCAACGCCGGTTCCATCTCCGTCGTTGCCAGAAGGTCCTTCCCGCAAAGTTTTCGTGTCACCATCCTGTATGGCCTTCGCCATGGATCGGATTCGACTGCTTCGACCAATTCCGACGAGGCACGGTCCTTCGCGATCTTGATCTCCTTTTGTAGTGAGTGCCGTAGCACGCGCTACGCTCGGTTGCGCAAGGAGACTTCTTCCTTATCGCGTCGTCGCCAGCGGCGGGCCCTTAGATGCCACCTTCAGGCCCGGATACATTCCGACCTCAGCTCCGCGATGTCGGGAGTCCACCAATACACGGCTCTGCTTCGCCCGGTGTTCAGCATCGTTCGCGGCATGGACGTATCACATATTGCCGTCATGACTCGACGGAGGTTCTCGGTTTCCTCCTCCACATTTGTTTTCGTCGACGTCGTCGAGGCCACCCAGTTCCAGACAGCCACTATTGCACCACTTGAAGCAGATCGTCGTCCTTTTCCTTGATTTTCCACCTTGATAATGGGCGCGCGCGTCCTCTTATCGGCGGGTCGCGATCATCACCCGCGGTTACCGTTCCAGGTCCAAGTGTATTTTTCACCTCCATGAATATGTAGAGGTGGTCCGATAGTGTCTCGACTGAAATCCGCCTGAATGCATCGTGGGAGGCTCATGAGATGTCAACGACGAAGCTCCACGCCACGCAGGTGTTGGCCGAGCCCGTGTTCGCCAACAGGAGTCCAAGTCTCGCGGCCCAATCTGACAGCGAGCGGCCGCGCGCGTTTCTCCATTCCATGGAGTGTGCGTTGAAGTCTCCCAGGACTTCGTCGCACTGGCAGGAAGGCGCCGCCTGACGCAGTCGCCAACTCCGTCCAGGAACTCCGCGAACGCTGCCCATCCGCTGTTGAGTGACACGTACACGTCCACCACCACCATTCCTGCCCACTCGATAGTGACGTATCCGATGCCGTGCTCCAGCGGAACTCCGTGGGCGAATACCTTCGGCGTTGTTGTCCAGGTGACAGCAACCATTTCATCCGTATCTCGGCCTCGGTAGTATACGTCCTCATCTCTTCGGCCAGTTCCATGAGGAGCTCGGGAGATCCGCCGGCCTTCCTCTTCTTCACGCGGGGCGTTTCGACGGCGGGGGTCTCTCTTCCTCCGTCGTTTCCTCTATCCGTAGGTTCTCTGCGTTCTGTGCGGAGCAGAAGAACCCCTCCTTAAAAGGGGCCGCCTTCCCCATACTTCTGGTGCTGATATGTGTCGGCTCAGCAGTCAACTCCGCTTCGTCCCCTCCTCTCATGGTTTCATTCGCCTCTTGATCCTCCTCCACAGTTGTGTCCCTTTTCCCCATTGGGCGCGCAAAACAGCCACTTATGCCCACACTTGTCACTACCACCAGTCACTGCCACTTTCAAATGGCCCGCGCGACGCGCTTTCGGCACGCGTGCCAATATGGCTGCGTCCATGTAGTTCCCCGGGTAGCTCATGCAGCGGCGCTGTTGTCACGCGTCCCAACATGGCTTCCTCGCCGTCATAAACTCACACGCGGTTTTATTTCACCTATCACGTCTTTCCAGTCCGAATTCCGTTAGTTCCTACACCAACTTTTTTTCACAGGCACTAGCTCTTCACTCTGAAGAAGACTGAATTCTGTTAGTTCTGTAGCTGCGCAGGAGTCAAAGGACGAGGCGAATCGAGAATGACTCATGTTGTTGTTTTGCCTCGGGGCATTGACACAGCCTTGACGCACAAAACGTGATGACAAACAAACTCGGGGCAAAACAATGTCGCCGCTACATGCAACCGTCGAATGAAGACGAATTTGAATATTCCTATTCTCACCCGACCAGTATAAATAAACAGACGTGATCGCGACCGAGTCAGTTATTATATGAGTTATCATACGAGTTATTAACAGTGATTAACGGAGTTATACGAGTTATCGAATTATCTGCGAGCTATCATACACTATGCTTGCGAATACGTTTGTACGAGCGTCTCTCGACAGAATTGATATTTATTAATTCATTCCCGAAGCAGAACAACAACATGAGTCGCTCTTGATTCGCATCGTCCTCTGGCTCATATGCCGCTACAATACAATGACCTGGTAATCACTGCGCAAATCAACATTTTGAACAATAGACAACAACCAATCCGTTGTATTTAGTATTCAATATTCAGTGTAGTGGCCGCAAAATAAAGATGGGTACAAAATTTGTACAACATTGTGTTTATTATAGCATTTGTATACTAATTAACTTCAAGCATGTTATGTTTTATATCATTTGGCAGTACTTTAATGACGACAAACACTTAACACTTGATAATTATCTATTATATATTAATATGATTATTTATATTTAATTATTTATTTATATAAAATTACAAATATAACCTATACATGTATATATAAATAAATTTACCATTTGATAAAATACAAAATGGATTCTAAATTATAATATTGTGTATTAAAACATTAAGTACCAGATATTAATTGTAATATATAAACAAATATTTAAAAACTAGATTTTCTTAAGTATTCTTTTAGATTCAAAACATGATGACAGGAATGGTTACACAAATGATAAGTACAAATTATTTTATTCTGGTCGCGTCTCCTCCGTGGGAGCTTCGGGCGTTGGTACTCAAGCGGAGATATTCCCATATGACAGCGTTGGATGAGGGAATACGCGGCCTAGCAGGCGGCTCCAGACGATCTAGAAACCGCCGAGGAGGATGCGTGGAACTAGTGGCGGTCTCAGCTGATCAACGAGGCAGGAGAACATCGAGGCGCGGAGGCGGTCTTCCCAAGTTGGGAGGCATGGAGGAGCCGCCGCGCTGCCCACTGACCTACAGGATGATTCAGGTGCTCACGGGACACGGCATGTTCAGCGAGTACCTGATGAAGATCGGACGCGAGACGATGGATATCTGTCACCACAGCGGGGGGGGGCAAGGACACGGCGCTGCGCACGCTGAAGTTGTATGCGGCGTGGGAGTTTCCCCGCTACACCTTACGTCTCGTCACAGATGAGAGATTGTCCTCCTCAGCAATCATGGAAGCGATGCTGAGCGGACGACAGGAATACGAGGCTGTCCTCTTCTTCTGCGAGTTATGCTCGTAAAGGAGGGGGCAGAAAGGGAGAGAGAGAGAAACTCTCATCCTTGTAGGATAACGCGGCGGAGGGTAATGGCGCTCAGGCGGCCCAGGGCTGCTCCAACGAGTCGCGACTAGCAGTGGGGATGGCGCTAGGGGCAATGACTTCCTCTAGCGCCAATTCATCAGTTAGGAAATTTTAGGACTGTCTCGATCAAGAGGACGCTGAGAGTGCACCGGCAGTAATTTGCAAGAAATCCCGGGGCACTCCTGTCACACGCGTAGGCAGGCTATTGTGGAGTTATAGTCGGAAAGAGACCGACACTGCTCTACTGCTGCCGCAGCGGCGGAGTGTCCATGGGGATTTCTCCACGTACAAAAAAGAAAAAAAGGTACAAATTATTTGTTACATTCTTGTGTATTTGTTTAATATACTTATGTAGTATCGTGGGCAAAAGGCCTAAGATATCGGCCGAACCATAAACAATGTCGCGAGAGCCGCGGCATCGTCGGATACATCAATGTGTCGTCGGTCCTTTCAAGTGAATAGTTTCGTGGAAAAGGCCTGCGTGACTCTGGCCATGGGCGTTTTCGGAACACGTGCGCGATAGGGCGGGAAAAGACAAAGGGATACTAAAGACAGTGTGAGTTGAGAAGCGAGAGCGAGCGAGTACAGAAGCCGGAGAGTGTGAATCGGGAAGTCGAAAGCTGAGTACGAGAATAAGACGTACGACAGCATTGTAATCAGTTCGTTGTTTTGAATATCATTTGTTAAACCAAAACATCATTACTTGTCCTTTCCTCTAAGACCCATTTAAGATACTACACTTATTTTCCAGTTTTACTAAATTGTTATATAATTTATTAGGGGAAGAGATTTCACTGAAGGCAGAAGTAAAGAGAATGAAGAAAAAGCATTTACGAGAAAGAAAAAATCATTGGGTCATTCATATTTAAGAAAGTAAGGATAAAGGGCATGGACCAGAAAGTCTAATCACAGGTACATAACAAGACATGTGGAATGTCATGTTTCTTGAAAATTAAATGTTACAGATATTATTGGTACAACAGATCATTCACAGGTGAAAGTCTGTATTGAGACAGATTGAGAGAACAGTTGTATTTTCGAGCTATCGTGGGGAGACGCAGTCGCTAGAATACGCGTCAACGGGAGTCGTAAATTCCCGTTACGATTGTAATAATCGACACCACGAATAGTTCGATCCCCTTATTTCGGTTAGGATAATAGGGGTGTTTGTTGTAGTATAACACTGTGATTCACAGAATTATAAAAATATATATTTCCAACACTTTATACAATCACACAAATGAGTAACGCCGTTGATTAAGATACAGGTAACGAAGAAAAGGATTATTCTTAAATGAGAGAGTCCGTGTATATTTTGACTTTGACTGTTCGTTGGTTATGAGAACCAATATAGTGACTCTCCTGATGGCGTAGAAGCAGTAGGGACAGTCGGAGCAGTAGGAACAGCCGGAAGTGTAGGAATTCTGAGAGATGTAGGAACTGTGAGAGCTATGGGGACTCTAGGAACTCTAGGCACTGTGAGAGCTGTATGAATTTTAGACACCGTGAGAGCTGAAGGAACTGTCCGAACTGTAGGTACTGTGAGAGTTGCAGGGACTCTAGCAACTCTATGCACTGTGAGAGTCGAAGGAACTCTAGGAACTCGTTCTGATGTGATTACGGAGGAAAGCTCGATATGGGTGTGCTTTTTGAACGAAGGAAACTGATTCGTTGTTCAGACTTTTCGTTATGAAAGTGAGGACAAGGATCCGCACTACCCATTGGCTAAGACGTCGATGATTGAAGATGGGAGGTGTAAGCACCCTACCAACATGACTCACGGGAAAATCCAGACATTTGTATTACATCAATGTCTGGTTTTCCCTATTATATAATTACCGGGTTTTCCCGTGATAACTACCAGCTTTCTCCGTAATCTGTAACAACGTACAATAGACCTAAGGACTTTTTAAGTACCAGTTATAAACCGAAAATACTTGCAGGATTAAAGTTTCCTGCAAGCTAATAAGACTCGATTTACGGTGGGGCCTTAGGTTTATTGAGGGTTTCTGTAACGGTGCTTGGGCCTTGATGGTCAGACAATGAAGGACGTCGCGCGGACCTTTTCACGCGACGTAACAACAGTCCCAGAAAACAAAAGAAAGAGATATGATTAGAAAACAGAGGGTATCTTCATCACATTATATCAACTAGATTCCTATTCCTGTCTATTATTGAGTACGTATCCAAGTTATATGCGGAATATAACTTTTCTGACATTAAATTTTGTTGGTTGTGAGGTGATAAGGTAGTGATTAGTTTTCACAAACACCAGGGTATACCTAACTACGTAGTTTATTAGAATATACCCAATGCGTACACTAGTCGTACAATACACTTGCTGTCTCGGTTCGCGGTCACTAATAGATCGGCGCAAAGAAGTATCGCTTAATTGCTGCTGCTCGTGTCTCTCGATAACTAAGAATGCGTCGCTACTCTGTTCGCTATATTTATATCCGTCGGAGTTGACGAAAGGCGTTGGGATTTGAATTTCGAAGATGTTCTCGAAACGTCCCAACGGGCGCTGAGCTCTCGACCTTGTTTACAATTGTTGGCTTTTTTGGGTAGCTGACTCGAAGGCCTATGATCACGGCAAAAACGACGGATTTGGACTAACGATCGGAACCGCCTAAGGTCGTCGGATCTATAATTAGCTCGTCTTTGGGTAAACATGATTTCTTGTGTAGCGGATTTACTGGGCTAAAACCATTATGATTTTTATCGACGAGTACCGCTACAGTTGTTAGCATTTTTTCCTGTAATTGGTTGGATTTCTCCTTGGTTTCAATTAGAATGCAGACTTTGGAGGAACTAGGCATATAATGGGTTTACGAAGACCATTTCCACCACAATTTATTTTACCAGATATGTATAGATTATGCCTGCCTCCAAATCCTATTATGTATATTCATTTATTCATAACGATGTGCATGAAGAGTTACTGTGTTTATTATTTGTGTTTTATTACACGATTTAGGCCTATATATCAATGGAAGATGTATAATGAATGGAGAATTAATGTTTTATTGTACAATACATGAACGTATAGTATTTGCTGCATCAATTATTAAACATTGTACAAAGATTAAACATTCTTCAAGATATAGTGAAATAGATAATGTTTAATTCAAGAAACTGTTATGAATATATGAGGTATACAAGTATTTTATATTTTTTTTATTAGTATATTATATTATAAGAAACTTTATGATCAAAATTAAGAACTGTATGAATTTATTCATTCAAACGCTGTAACATATAAAACTTTATGCCTGATGAATTTTAATATCTCGGTACATTGTAAACACTATTACACTATTTATACAAGCGCTTTTTAAATTAAAAATCATAAAAATAAAGAATACTTATTTTTAATCATTGATTTCTCAAACATCGATTATTATGTAATATTTATGTATTTTTAAGTATATTTAATATTTTAATATAGTTTCCGAAATCTTATTAAAATGTTTTATGTTTGATGTATTTGTATGTTAAACTCGCTCATATATTTTTTATTGGTTTATTTTTGTTCCTATACAAATTGTATTAATTGATAATGAATTGTAAATTATTAAATTTAAGAAATATGTTTGTGTGGTTTGATGTTATTTTTAATAATAATATAAAAATATATATATGTCGAGTTGTCGTTAGGATTTCGAGCGCGTGACGATTCTTCGTTAGTATTTGCCATCGTGATGTTCAATAAAGGTTGTATTTACATAAATTAATATTTCTTTACAAAGTTTGATAAATATTTAGTTTAACGGTTAACTAGAATAACAAACAATAAGTATAACGAATGCTTTTGACAATATTCTTGGGTTCTGTAACGAATCCACGGTCAACGGGAAACTTTTCGTACGTTTTAATATGTTTTTGATAGCACACTGAAACGTTCGCTCAGGCACAGGGTTTCTCTAAGACTAACTCCAAGACGACGACAGTAAACTCTCCAAGGAGATTGCAAAATAAAAGACAGATACAGTTACATATATCAAATACATATCGATTGGGAATATCAACAAATTCCCAAGCGCCGTAACTAGGCAGTTCCACATAAACCAGCATTGCTCCTGATCAAGACTTGATTGTTTATACAGCGTATCCCTCAACACTGGTACCTCCTCTGTAAGACATTTCGTTCATCCCGTGACCGTGGCTACGTTCGGCGACCAGTTATGTCACCTCGAGCCCAAGTATTGGGGAATCTTCCAAAAGAAAGGCCCGATGTCCCTACATCTCCGACATATAATTCACTATGTATCATATCTTATATCCACATATTTCAAGGGGTTTTTTAGTATAGCAAATTAGTTAGCATTCTTAGTATTTGTCTTCTTTATTTTTAGCATTTAGATAACTTTAGATAAATTTGATAGACCTTAATAAAATATTTAAAATTATTTGTTTTATAAATGAATTTTTGTTATAACACGGACCTGATTAAGAAGCCTATTAAATATCTTTCTTTTTGAATTATATTATATACCAATGACTAGATTACGAATGTTTAAGCATTTATAAAAATTATAAATGCTTAAGTTACAGAATGTAGGTGATTTACAAAAATATATAATATTAATTCATATTTGTTATAAGATTTAAAAGATAAAATCAGTCTTTATTTAAGTTTTACTTGTTCAATTGCCTTAGAAATGTGTACTAAAACTATAAAATTTTGTACCAAAGACGCAATTTTTTTTTAAGAGAACACCGTGTGTTTATATTGAACGTTAACTGGTGAGAGCCACCTTTACTTAGAGTTAAACGTTCAAATAAGGCTCTGTTGAAGTATTTGTGAGTATCCGTTTTGATTATAAAGTGACAGTCAGATATGTGTATATTGGTAGATGAAGGTTACAAATATTATTAAGGACTTTGATAGAGTATTACATGGAAAGAGTATAACGATTTTGACGACCTTGGCAACAGTAATAGACATGAGAAAGGAAGAACGAATTTATGACGAACTTGGCTATATCCTCGGACTGATGCGGAGCACGCCCTCTTCGCGTGCCCGAAGTGGACGGACAGAAGGATCGAGCTGGAGAACGCTCTGGGCGGGAAGATAGACGTGGGCAATCTGATCGCCACGGCGACCGCCAAGGACGAGAGCTGGAATAAATTCAGGCAATTCTGCAAGACCGTCATGTGTCACAGGAGGGTGACAGCGAGGGCCTGGGAGGAAGCAAGGAGGAGAACGAGCGAAACAACAACTACGCGGGGCAACGAGGGCAAGAACATGAAACAACGGAAAACCGCAGAAGGAGACCAGCCCAGTATTCTGAACTGGCTGAGAGGACGACATGAGCAGTAACTGCCCGAAGAAGCAGATACTACGGGGCACGAAAGGACAACCCTGAAGACTGCCGACAGGTTTTACCGGGGTTGTCTGCCCCCCAAGCGGAGGAAGAAGGAGGAGGGGTTTTTAGTGGGTATGGCAACGACATCCGACCGACTCCCACATAACCCAGTGATGCGGGTCACTGGGCATGCGTAATAGCATTTTCCCCTCCCCACGCAAAAAAAAAAAAAAAAAAAATATCCTCGGACTACGTTATCTGAAAAAAAAGAAAAAAAGTATGGACAAAGTAGTTGCCTCACACCTGATACGAGCAGAACTAGAAAGAAAGGGAGAGTGAAAGAAGAAGAGAAAACGTTGGCAAAAAAGAAAGGGTTGGGAGTCAAAAGAAATAACGAGGTAGCCATGAAGGATGGGTCATCCGCGGACGAAGGCAGAGGCCGAATGTTAGGGCTAACCGATGTCGGGGGTCTCATGAAGAGTCTGAAACTCTTTATAAGGAATATGGAGAGAATGATGGGGAGAATCAGCAATACCAGCAAGGGAGATCCGATATTGGAGAAGTTAAAGACAGATAATGTAAACGAAATAATGAATGTGAGGCGTTGGATGGACATTAATGCTGAAATGAAAAGGGGACAACAGGACAGGAGAACGGTGGCTACACAAATGGCCCCTAAGGAGCGAGATGAAATACACCGAGGTAGAGTGTCGGTAGCCGTCCAAGCAGAAGTCGGCCAGTCGGCAAAAAGGAAAGAGATCTCACCGTGGGAGAACGGCTAATTGGAAAAAGCCGAGGCAGGAGGAGCTAATATGGAGTATGTGGTAGGAATAGAGAAAATGTTTAAAGAGAGGGTGAATGGGCGATGGAAGAAGGATTAGGAGTGTAGCTGATAAGACCGATGAGGAGGCACCTAGAAGTAAAGGCGGTAGGAAAGAAAGAAGAGATATAGTAGCAAGGAGAAGGAACGAAGCGATCCTGGTTAAAGTTGACCAGGACGCTAACTGGATAGACTCTTACAGAGAAATAGTGGAAGCGAAGGATTTGCTGAGGGAAACAACTGATGTAAGGAAGACCAGGATAGGGCACATCTTAATTGAAATAAACAATAAGGTATCGGCGGACGAGGTTGCAGAGAAGCTGAAGACGGCCATGAAGAAGGACATAGAAATTTTGCCGTTGGCAAATAGGAAGACTCGAGAGATCGCTGAGAATAGCATCTTGGGGAATTCAGCAAGCGGTAGTGGTAGTTCCGGCGAATAGCATTCCAAGGGAGAAACCCACCATCAGGATTAGAACAGGTTGACGATAGCAACAGCTAGAGTTATTGCGAATGTTCTCAAGTGTTATAGATGCCATATGCTGGAGCATAACGGGGCGAGATACACGGTATTAAGTCCAAGGAAGGAGCTATGTCGGAGGTGTGGCGATGGCATTCACACTATAAACGGCTGTGATAAGGAGCCAAGGCGTGTGATCTGCGCGGCGGAGAGAAGAGCCAACCTGAGACATATAACGGGATCGCTGGCATGTACAGCGATGAAGGATAGGATGAGAAGAAGAAATACATTCAGGAGATAAAAATCCTAATAATAAATTTAAATAGGTGTAGATTGGCTTAGGAGCCGATGTACCAGTATGCCTGCGAAGCCAAAGTCGACGTGGTCTTTATCACTGAGCCTTATCGACAGCAGACTTACTGGTGCAAGGATGGCAAAGGTGATGCATCGTTGTGGGTGACCCTGTTTAGAGGAAAACATTGGGATGAAAGTACTCTGACAACCAGAGGGGTATTGTTATGGTATGGCATTGGGGGGTACTGTTCCCTCAATGTCAAACTAGAAAAATTTTACGACTACCTATTTTTACGCGAAAACTAATGCGTGGTGTAGCCAGAGAATTGATCGCAGGGGTACGAGCCTGATGACATGTTGGTGAAGAACGGCATCGTACCCATTAACATGAAGGTAAGCTATACGTTCTGTAGGAACGGGGAGACGAGCTTCATTGACGTGGTAAGTACCGATAGAGGATTGGCCAAGAAATACGTGAGAGAGAAAATACCAAAGGTGTGGACAACGTCGAAACACATGTATGTCCTGCACGATTTTAGAACGAAAAAGACGAGGCGTAACCTAGAAAATTTTAGCTGCACGTCGAAGGATGCTGATTTAAATAAAGTTGTTTTAAGATTCGACAAAATTTATGATAAAATATTTAGTGAAAACACGCGTAGACGACGCGGAGCATGCGTTGTTACACTGCCCTAGGTGGATCCTCGATAGGGCTGAACTGGAGAGCTATGTTGGCACGACATTGACGACAGGAAATATTATTGAAGAGGTAATTAAGAAAGAGGACAACTGGAATAAGTTCCAAGCACTATGCAAAAGAATTATGACGACGAGCCATAAGCAGGAGATGGACGTAGAGAGGAGAAGAAGAATAAGAGCTAACAGAAATAGTAATTGATAAGATATAGCGAGGGAAGGGTTAGGGCCAACCCTGAAGTAATGCCGAAACGCAGTTTTGGGATTGGTACCTGTACCATAAGAAGAGCGAATAGAGGAGGAGATTTTAGTGGGTATAACGACCATCTGCTGAGTCCTACTTAACCCAATGACGCGAGCATTGGACATGCGTAATTACATTTTCCCCTACTCATGAAAAAAAAAAAAAAAGAAAAAAAAGGCCCCGCGCAGCGGCCGAGAACGGAACGCAACCATGCAACGGAAAAGGAAAAGAAATGATTCATGTTGGCCGAGGCAATTTAATAGTTCGACGAACAGTTTAATTGTGCGACCGCAAGACCAATTTGATACCTTTGTCGAATGGACAACTAAGCTTGTGAAGTCTCCAAAGTCCGCAACACCAAGTTGTTATTCACTTTAAAATACATAGGCTTTTGTTAAAGGCAGGAACGGTATTGGAACGTTTCGACAGTACCTTTCTAAGGCAAACATTAAATCGTGGAAACGAAGACCAAGCAGCACGTCTACGCAAAGGGTACAGAGGAGAAATTCCTAGCACCGAGAATAATTATGTATTTATTAGAAATAAAAATATTGTGATGATGTTTAGTACAATATAATATTAGTAAGTATTAGTATTAATTTATAATAGAAACATATAGTATTAGGATTACTGTTAGTATATTGCGTGTAGTTTTGATGTGGATGTATCGGTAGGTGATAGTGTTGCTGCTGGTGTATAGGTCGCTGTGAGGTACTACTGCTTTCTTTTCCTTCAGGTATCGTGGAAGAAAAATCAGACTACGAGTGCCGGGATTTGAACCTGGGTCTTGAACGTTCGTAACCTACGGCGCTAATCACTGCTCTGCCTCCCTTCATTTTAAAGGAAGCTTAGTCGGTTACAGTATAAGAATGATCCTGTATAAATTGTTTGTCCCTTGACGAGTTTAGAAAAATGGAGTTCTGCTGTATCAGAAAGCATAGTGCACGATATCAACGAATAAGAAGAAAAGCGACATTGATCATTCGGTCAAATCAATAATCCTGATAGAGAGGAGAATAATAAGGAGGATAATAGTAATAAATAATAAGGAGAATAACCATCAGTATCGAACTGTGGCGGCACTCAACAGCAAATACCACCACTCGACACTAACTAGCTTCGGACGACGGCAGTGCAGTTGTTAACGCTTTATGTTACGAACGTTCGGAATCCGGGTTCGAATCCCGGCGACCGGAGTCCGATATTTCTTCTACGCATCAAAAATGGAAGAAAAACAGCAGTACCCCAACAGCGATATCTACACCCAGAAGCTATAATTATCATCACGGACAATACACCCCAGAACATTGTTACTCGTGACGTACAAAACGATATCAAGCACCAACTCTATTATTGTTAGACTGATCAAACTGTGAATATGTTATAAAACTCTCCCTCCAAAAGCATGATATCGATCTGAAAAATTCATTTTCGAGTTCAGTTAAGTTAACTGTATCCAAAACTGCGATACGACGAGAAAGAAATATACAACAGATTTCCCAGATTTGCTGCCTACGATTTGGGACAAGGAATGGTTATTATAATCACAATTGCAATTTCCTCTCATATACCAAATAAAATTCCCTTTAAAGTCATATGAAGTCCTAATGACTCAAATAATCGGCTTAAGGATTGAATAAATAAAAAACGAAATAATAATAAAAAGAGATTTTCATCAAAAAGTAGCTGTAGTTGCAAAGAAAGGTTACAGTTTCGTCGAATACATTTTCAATGTGTCATTTACCTCTGAGAATACGATAAGAAATCAGAGCAAAAATGGTCTTAAGTTCAGGTATTTTCAAAATCATCATCTTGTAATGTTTCGGCAAGTTCTTATTTCTTTTAAACACATTCTTGTTTGGGGATAACAGCTGTATAGCCTGCTAAGATAAAAAACAAAATGTAAAATAAAATACGTTACAAAAAAAGAATTCCTCACTGCATTACGTTTGTCGTTTTTGGTGCCAAACTCTAGTGACGTTTCTTCGACACTTACAGAGACTATGCTAAAGCAAACATGTGATAATATCGTACAAGAATATCAAGTATATACGTAATTTAGCTTTTACATTTTTATTAAACGTATCTTTATTTTCTTGTTTAGTCTTAAACAGCTCATTCAAGAAAAGGGAATTGATTGAAAGTTTGAATGTATTTGCAGGGACTCATGTATCTATTGGATAATAATTAAGTAGATATTGTTACGCCGGGCGACACTCTCCCTAGACCAGGCCACATACCGCAGCAAGATGGCAACCAGATGTCTGCAGATCCTTCCTGCGTACCCTCAATAGCCTCAAGTACCGTCATCGTCGTCGAGCTTCACTGATTTTTCATGTTTCAAACAGTCAACATGCCTTTGACCGGGTTTACACCCTTAGATCAGTCACTTACTTAACTCATACATACGCACCAGCGTAACTATCTTCATTACAAAGTTGTTGGAACAAACTGTGATTTGTAACTCATCAGTGTACAAAGTTGTGGGAAATATAAATTTAATCGCAGTGTTATACTACATCAACCACCCCTATTATCCTAACCGAAATAAGGGGATCGAACTATTCGTGGTGTCGATTATTACAATCGTAACGGGAATTTACGACTCCCGTTGACGCGTTTTCTCGCGACCGCGTCTCCCCGCGATAGCTCGAAAATATAGATATAGTTTTCTAAATTTTATAATTTTCAATTTCATTCTTTTTAAGCAACTAATTCATGAAATAGCTGACGTTTTTGATGCACTATTGTTGAGGTTATTAGATGTATAAAGAGAAAAAACGCGTGGATAAAGTGTAAGGTATAAAATATATGTCGGAGATGAAAGAACACCGGAACCCCTCCTTGGATTCGCGGGAATACCGTAACGTTGTAACTTAGATTAAACAAATGTCACTCCGATTGTTCGAGATTTATGATCGTGAGCTTGGGTTCGAGGCGACAATCAGTCGCCGAACGTAGCCGCGGTCAAAGGGATGAACGTTTTATCTAACAAAGGCACAGAGTAACTCTATACCTCTCCTTAAAAGAAATAGTCGTAGCGGCACGCGGCAGTAAATACTTCAATGGTTTCTGTCCCGCGGCCCGCCACACGCAGATTTTGTCCTCCGGGTAAGATGATCGCCGGATGTCGGCATGCCTTCGCAGTGTATGTTTAGCTAACGTGAGGACCCGCTATAAATCTTAAGATTTAGTCAAGCGAAGTCCTTCAAATAGACTTTGTTGCAACTAAGGGAAGATAGGAGAAATCTATTCTTCCACGAACAATGCCCCCCGTCAACAACCTCCCCTCAAGGGCGGTCAGCATCTCTTTCAAAACACCGATATGGAGATCGACCAATTAGCAACGGCGCTAATTTCCCTCACCTTTGGAACGAAAGCTTTCTTCGACGAATCCGAAGATCTTGTCACGACCGGCATACTTCAAATCCGATGGACCGATGATGGAGATAGAGATGTGGCGACCTTGGCGACAATGTATATCGCCGAAGTGCCTAATGAGTCATCTGTATCCTAACGGTCCTTCCACCGAATGTCCTAGAAGTGTGACAACGGTCACGTACGCCTACAGGGTAGTGGGGATATTAAGGGATGACAAACAAAGAAGAAACAGATGTTACCGAAAGTCAAATTGTAAGAGCTTCAGTCTTGAAAAGTCACGGCTGGAGCTCAGAACAAAATCGCAGTCAGTGTAAATTCAGAAATAAATTCTCTCGTTTTTTTTTTGTTATCTTAATTTTTTCTTTTCGTTCGAGCCTCCTGCTTTTTATTTTACGTGACAATCTCATGTCCTTAGACACACCCATCATAGTTTTCCTCGACGGCATCATCGAGACGGAGAGTCATTCTTTCGTGCGATCTCATTGACGAGTAACAGTACTATCTTTACGACCAGTGAATATCTCACGTCTAGTTAACAAAGAGTTAGACTTGAACTGTTTATCATCATACGTTTATCATCCCGTGACCGCGGATTCGTTTCGAACCTAAGATCATTATCACTAGTGCTACGAGTGCCTAATCTTGTTAATAAGCCTGTGTTAATAAACTCTTCATTGTATCACGGCAATGGCTAATTCTAGTGAGAATTCATTAAACGCCCCTCACCATAATCCTGACTTCAATCCGACATATATTTATATATTTCGTGCCCTTAGGCACACCCATCATAGTTTTCCTCGACAGCGTTACCGCGATGGAGAACCACTCCCCGTACGATCTCGACGACGATTCAAGTAACTCTCAGATACGTAGTGATTGTCTCATGCATTAACATTGAGTACAACTAGACGCTAAAGAAGAGTAGAGTTCGTCATCCCGTTGACCGTGGATTCGTTATTGAGCCTAGGATCATTGTCATTAGCTTCTCGAGTATCTAATTATCGCGATTACTTGTCCAATTCCATCATAGTCATATTTGCACTAGTAAATATCCCCTCTATTGCATAATGATCACGTCTAGTGTCAATAGGGATTCGTTTCACGTCCTTAACCCTAACTCTAATCTTAACGCCAACCTGACATATATATTTAATAGAGAAGTGTAATAATAAGTAGGAATACAATTTGAGCTGGTCCAGATCCGCACGCTAGTGTCATGTAAAATAAAAAAACGCTCGAACGAAAAGGAAAATAAAAGGTAACAAAAAAACAAGAGAATTTATTTCTTGTACTCTGAGTTTACACTAACTGCGATTTGGTTCTGAGCTCCAGCCGTGACTTTCCAAGACTGAAGCTCCCACAACCCGACCCTCGGTGGGATCTACCTCTTCCTAGCCCGCCATCCCTCAATATGCCAACCACCCTACAGGCGCACGCGACCGCTGCAACGCCTCCAAAACACTCGGTGGAAGGACCGCTGGGATATAAACGACCCACTAGGCACCTCGGCGACACACATTGTCGCCAAGGCCGCCACATCCCCATCTCCATTATCGGTTCATCGGATTTGAAGTATATCGGTTGCGACACTAGCAGTGTTACCTTATAACTGAAAAACCCCGAAGCCAATGTCGGCTGTCTATTGTTTATGGTCTGCCTTCATACCAGTCTTTTGTCTATATGCTGTCGATGACTTCAGCCCTTGATAAAACTAAAAAGACCAGATGTAGAGTTTTCGTAGAAGCGGTGACCACTTCAACAACTATAATTGACAAAATAAACATATATTTAAGTTCCTTTTACTATATAAAATAAATATGTAGTCACAATACCATATTATGATTGTAACAAGAATTGTATAATGATCTAATAATTTAGTTATTTTTAAGAATTAATCGAAAATTATATTAAATTACATTAATTGTTAGGTAGATGATACATTTACACTGTACATGTGAATATGTGTATAAGCGTCAGAGGGCGTACAGGTCTCAGTTGAAACAAAAAGCGATTGGAAGCCGTTAGAAGAATCTAGAATAGTCGGTTGACAACAAGCGTGCGTATGAGAAGGTTGTCGACGTCTTCACAGTGTAATATATATGTATAACTGTTGTGTGTAAATAAAGAAAACTTTTTGTATTTCCGAATCCTCTCTATACCTTAACATTAACGCTAAAACTTAAAATTGAAATTTGTATTCATTTTAGAATTCGCAATACTGGTTATCCACAAGCTACTCAACCATTAATGAACGCAGTAAATCCAGTTATTCACCGAATTTAAAGACTGAAAATGATGCTATTATTACAACTATGAAACCAGTCAAGACATTTTGAAAATCACATGATTGATTTCGTGAGCGATGAAGATACATGATAGCAGTAGCAATGGGTTAGATCGAGAAATCGATAGCGAATAGTGTTACGTCGCGTGAAAAGGTCCGCGCGACGTCCTTTATTGTCTCCCCACGATTGGTCGAATTTACAAATAGTTTTTGCCGCTAGAAGGTAACTTAACGTTACAAAATTACATATTTCATTTACTACCTTTATAAAATTTAACCTCTTTATAAAATCTTTTTATTGTTACAACTTAATTCAAAAGTTATATTGCAATAACTATAGATTGATATGATTTGTAAATTATTACAATTCTTATAGCATTACATTTATATTAAAATTAATTTTATTTAGATCACATATCCTTAATTCTTTGTTATACGATTTTACGAATTTGATTGTTCATTAGGTCTAAACGAAATAGAAGCTTTGAAGCAAGGAAATGAAACCTTGAAGAGAAAGTTAATAAAAATGAAGACAGCATTTCGAAACAAGGAGAATACTTTAGGACAACTTTCCGCGCCAAATAAAAACAAGCAAAACGTCGAGAAGGCAATAATGAAAAAATGGCTAAATACTAACAACATATTGAAGAAAATAAGCACGTATGAAATACCATTAGTCTTAAAAAATTCAAAGAAAAAACATCATACACAGGAAAACAAAAAACGAAATATAAAATTCAGAAGTTGCTGTTTTTCGCGGTTCATTTCTTTTCATTTAATTATTAATTATTAATTATTTTTTTGTATTTCATATGTTCGATTCATATTAGGTCTCAAACAATTGTTCATTTAACCAACGACAGCGACGATTGTCGCGTTTTGTAAAATACTGTCAGAAAGTATTTTCGTACATTCGTGAAACGTGACACGAAGAGAAGGAAAATTAATTAAACATAAATTAATTAATCTAAAATAAATTAATACAGAGAAGCTGTATATGTGAATTCTATATATATGATTGAGTAAGTGTATATTTTTCTGTAGACCACATCTTTTCTTCGAAGATTACTGCAAGTTTATTATCGATTCGAAAACATTCTATTACTACTTTCGACCTCCATAAAGTCTCTCCCATATAAATAGCTACGTACATATGAGCCGAGAATATCATTACAAAGCATCTGTGCACAGTCTTCGAAAATAAAGCGTCATTGATATTTGTAAGGAAAGAATGATATTAGAAGCAGGAAAAATTATTTCCTAGTTCCAGTTTTAATTAATACTTTCGCACATACAGTTTTTCCTTGAAATGTATAACTGACCACTGACTCGAAATAAGCAATCCGTTAATTTTTTTTTTTTTTTTTTTTTTTTTTTTTTTTTTTTTTTTTTTTTTTTTTTTTTTTTTTTTTTTTTTTTTTTTTTTTTTTTTTTTTTTTTGAATTTGCCAATAGAGTAAGGATCCGAGAATGAGAGAGAGATTTAAACCATATACTTTATAAATTTTTAAAAATGAAGTACTTTATAATAATTCAGAGGGCGCTCCGAGGCACGTTGTACGGGATTGTAAGAACATTTTCATTTTACATATTCATTTTCTGTAATATACATATATTATCCAAATCCTTAATTTTTTTAGATTCACTTACGCAAGATATATTCATATGTCTATTCAAATGTTTTTTCAAATATTTTTTCAAACAAAAGAAGGATTTCATTTTTGTATAGTATGTTCATCATTTCTTAGGTTGGCAATACTTTCATGCATTTAATGAAATAATAAATTCAAAAGATATATTATAATATTAAATTATATTATGCGTATATTATATTTCCCAAAGTTAATTAGAATTATTCTTTAATTATATATCTTTTTGTTTAAAAAATTCAAATGAAGATAAGATAAAATATTTTCTAGAATCGTTCTTTCTTTTAAACTGCTTTGCTATTGGTTCTTGTTGCGGGCAGTATAATCCTGCGCACTAGAAATGGGAACCTAGCCGGCAACGTTAGACAATCTCGATTTCGATTGTCGATATCAGTAACTGTTGAGTCGTTACGTTGCGCTGTACGTTCTTTGGTAGAGTCGTGATAAATTATTATTGTAACTTAATTTTCACTTCCAAGACTGTGTCTCCATTGTGCGTTATAATATATACTACTTTCTTATTATATTACTTACCATGTTACTTTTAAATATATGTTAAATGTATTGATAAAAATATATATTTTTGAGGTGATTGAATGCATTACGGACTAATGCCGCTGTTATTTCAAGAAATCCACTTGTTACAACAAATAAGGATGAAATAAAGCAGCAACGTATATTAAAAAGGTAAGTATCCTTCGATTTTATGCATTGAATATCTATTTATACTACAGACCCTTTTTATAATATTCTTCGTAATTCTGTTTTTCTACTTTATCCATAATAAAAATTATAGTCCGCATGAAACATTCCGTTAAAACATTCCTTGTGTCAAGTATATTGAACCTATCGTACTGGTTAAATTTTCTTCTGGTATAGCTAGAAACGTTTAATGTAAAATTAGAATATATTTTACAAATTAAGTTACAAATTTTTATTAAATGTTTAATAATAATTAATAATTGTGCATCTATGTTATATTCATGGTATATTATGTACTAGTATATTTGAATATGTTAAGAGTAGCAAAGTAATTTTTTAAATTATTACTGAAATATATAATTTATGAATAAATATAATTGGTTATACATAATGGTGACAAAATAATCCTGAAGTCTTATACACGATTATGTATAGAATTAGTATCAACCGAAATTATTAAACATACAACGTTCTTTCCGGACATTTGATATAAACATCGTTCATCTCAAGCGTTTGAATACATTTTTTGTTACATTACACTCTTGAGGTATGTATATATGCTGTACCTTTTTTATCTGTCGAATTTTTTTTCTTTTCTTCTATTATAGGTGTAAACGTATTAATTTAGAATTAGAATACACGACGCAACTTAAATGTTAAACATTTTTGTTAAATATTTAATAATAATGTAGTATATTTGATTATTTTAAAAGTATCTATCTGTACTAAACACTGTCCGATCATGTTCTGTAATTTGAGCACTTAAGCGATTGGTACCCGAATGTATTATTTATAATACAAAGAAGAAATTGTGACAAATATTAAATGAATTTAGTACACCTTTAATATCTATAATGTTAAGAATACAATTACTCAATTCTCTTTAATGCGTATTAAAAGTAAACTTTACATGTTGAAAACTGTCTCTCTCAGAACCACTATCAGTAACAATAATATGTAATAAATATAATAAACCTTAAATAAATAAAATAAATACAATATGTCATAAATGTAATAAATACGCATGGAACATTGAAATATTGAACTTTTGTAGAATTTTCTACTTTTCATCATAGCTTATAAATTATTATACATTTCCATTGATTTTAGAATCGTTTCAGTTGTCAAGAATTGGTTGAAGTGAAATTATATTTCTGTCATCCAAAACAATCCAAATGAAACATTAACAGTTGACGGATTATTTCCTTGACATTTATGAATAGTTCTATGAATGTGAATATATTACAATTTATTAGGTCATCCCATAAGTTCGTTCCGTTTTTCGAGCGGTTATATATGTTAAGATTGTTTACATACCTTTCAGTTTCATGAAAAAATGTAATCCCCCTCTCGTTGTACAACTTCTTCCCATTTTTCAAGTGCCCTTATCGCCGTATGTTTATAAATCGACACATGAAATGTATACACAAAGGTCGGCACGAATTTATGGGATGACCTAATACAATGTTAAACTGTAACAATGTTCTTTTTTATATAAATTGGATTGCTTTAAAATTATTTTTTTCTATATACATGTTATGAAATATTAGATCTAGAATTATACCTCGGTATTTTCAAATCAATTCTTTTAACTCCGTCCAGATTTTAAGAATATGATCAATTTGATTGATCGATGATTAACAAAAGGATCTGCTTAAAGCATGCAAATTACAGAAAAATTTAAATTTTTTAACAAATGTAACGAGATAGATCCTGCGAATATTATGTGGATTCTTGAATATTATAGCGATAAGTTCAATGATAACTTATAAATAAATATACTGTAAAAATAGTAAAGAATTTTAGTACTATAAACTATTTGTTTTTATTAAAATTCTCTTATCTAAAAGTATTTTATGAAACTTAAACAAATAATTATACGCTGTTGTAATATCTTAACTTAATTGCAGTATTAAATATTAATTCAATTATGCTCTTACAAAATAATTGTGTTTCAATTTAGATACTTACATTTAATTTTTCTAATCTGTTGTCATTTTTTAGGGCATTCGATGTTTGGGTCTTCAGAAACTTATATATGGACTTTGTAAAATTCAGGTAAACCTATTCTTCAGTGAGGTACATCGTCATAAATCTTCTCCTATACTGGTACGGTGAGTCCGTTTTAATTATTTTTATTACAAAATGCATATATTCATGCGTTTTCATTTTCCGCCGTATTAAAAATATAATCAGGATGATCCAGTCGAGATTTGTATTTATACGGACAGTATGCGCGTAGAAAACGGTAAAAATCACTGCGTCTTTGCCTGCGATTGGACTGAGATTTGAAATATTTTGGTTCATGTAACTCAATCGCTTCTGAGGTCGATCGCGCCTTTACATTGTAGGTTTCCCTTTATTTCCTCAGATAACTGTGACCCAGTTTACGTTTTTCTTTATGAGTACTTTCTTAGTGGATGCAGATTCCGATGAATTCACGTTTGACGGAATATATCAATTTAATCAGGTTCTATATATGGCGGCACTCGACAGCACAAATACCACCACTCGATACTAAACCGAAGAACGGCAGCGCGGTGGTTAGCGCATTAGGTTACGAACGTTCGGGACCCGAGTTTAAATCCCGGAGCCCGTAGTCCGATTTTTCTTCCACGATTCTTAAATTTTTTTTTTTTTTATTTGATAGACTATCTACAATCAATTCTCGTTGAGAATTTTCAGTAACTTCATTTGGTGTAGTACAATAACTTGGTTTATAATAATTTATATTATGTTGATTCCAGCTGAATCTAATGCTTCAATCTAAAGGGTATTTTCTTTTTAGTCTGCGACTAAATGCGACTAGACTAATGGGTTGTGGTGGTTGTTGACTCTTGTGTTATATCTGCTTTTGACTTTGTACATTACTTCTTTGACTGTGGGTATCTTGAGGTCGCGGTGGATTGTTTCGTTGGTAACATACCAGGGTGCATTTATTAGAGATCTTAGCATTTTCGATTGGAAGCGTTGGAGTATTTCAATGTTGGAATTACTTGCTGTTCCCCATAGTTGGATTCCGTAGGTCCAGACAGGTTTTATTATGGTCTTATATAGTGTAATTATGTTCTGCGTGCTTAGGTTGAAGCGTCGGCCAGTGGCCAATAAAATTTTTTAAGTTTATCCTTGAGTTGCTTCAATTTGTCTGTGATGTGTTGTTTCCATGTTAATCTCCTGTCCAGAGTCATGCCCAGGTATCTGACTGTGTCCTTGTTAGGAATTGTTATATTGCTAATGGCGACCTGAGGGCAGGTTTGTTTTCGCAGCGTGAATGTTACGTGTGTAGATTTTTTTCATTAATTTATGAAACCACTTTTCCATGGAGTCGAAACATCGCTGGAGAGTGGATGAAGCAATTATCGGGTCTGCGTGGGAAGCTAATAGCGCTGTGTCGTCAGCAAATGTTGCTATAATTATCTCTGATGATATTGGTAGGTCGGCAGTGTAGATGGAGGGGTCCAAGGGCACTACCTTGGGGTATGCCAGCTTCTATTGGAAATGTTCTGGTCATGGCGTCTAAGTATATCACCATGAATTGTCTTTTGGTTAGCTAGGATTTTAGGATGGAGTAGTAGGTGTGTGTAGGATTTTTTTAAGTTTGTATAGAAGCCCTTCATGCCATACTTTGTCGAATGCCTGTTGAATGTCAAGAAATACCGCTGAGCAATATTTTTTCTTTTCTAGGATTTGGGATTTTCTAGAATTCGATATCTTCATTTGTTTTTAGTGAAATTGAGGCAGAGATTGAGTGATTAAAGACTTCTCTGAAGAGCTGCCAGTTGGTGAGTTGGTTGTGAATAAGACCATTAGGTGGGTTCTCGATTATTGCTGAACTGACTGTTACTATTACGGGGGAATGGTCGGAAGAGAGTTTAGCCGAGGAGTTGATTTGGACATATCTAGGCGAGATATTTTTGGTTATGAAGAAGTCAAGTAAGTCAGGTATTTTGTTTGTATCAGTGGGCCAGTATGTTAGTTCATATGTGGTGAGGTAGTTGAGTCTGTTGGTGTTTAGGCCATTCAAGAGATTTTTGCCTCTTACTGTGATGAGTCTGTTGTCCCATTGGGTGTGTTTGGCGTTATAGTCTCCTCCTGCTATGAATCTGTTGCCCAGAGCGTCAAGGAAGTTATCAAAGTCTTCTTTAGATATGGAGTGTCTAGGAGGACAATATACTGCTGAAGTGGTGATTATATCATGGCAATCTTCTATCGCTACGTTTGTGGCTTGGAGGTAGTCCTTCTGAAATGATGGAAGTTCGTATTGCTTAATGTTGTATTTGATGATTATTCCTGTGCCACCGTGGGCCTTTCCGCTGGGATGTTGGGTTTGGTAGAAGTTATACCCGTTTATTTTTAGGTGATTTTTGTTGGTGAAGTGAGTTTCAGATATGAGCATAACGTCGATTTGCTGTTGTTTTAAGAAGAGTTCTAGTTCAAATTTGTGCTGAGCTAGACCGTTGGCGTTCCACAGAGCTATACGCATTGGTTTTATTTTGCTTCTGTGTGTATTAATTTATCCATGAAGAGTGTTAGTAATGATAGTAAGTTGTTGATTTGTTCTGATTGTTTCTCGATTAGTTTTTCGAGTCTGGTGAAGTTATCTGTTTTATGAGGTGGGAACACTATTTTGTGAGTGGCCACTGTGTGTTTTCGTATTGTTTATATTTCCTTGTACTGTTTGGGCATAAGAGATTGATAGTGTGGAGAATTGTTGAGGTCTGGGTTCTTGGTTGGTTATCTCCTTGGCTCTGGGTTTGGGGTTCGCAGGATGCTCTCCTTGACAGAGGATGCACTTCGCAGGGGTTTCTGGAGATTTAGTGCATTGGCCAGTGGAGTGACTACCTGCACATTTAACGCACCGGAAATTATTGTAGTATTTCTGCGTGTGGCCGTACCTTTGACACCTTTTGCATTGCGCTATCTCTTTCTTTACAAAAGGTGGTTCGATTTTTACTACTGAATTCATCAGACGGTTGAGGTTGTAAATTTCTTTATTATTTGGTTTTTGTTTTATATCAATAAAGAATAAGGATAGCGGGCTTTTCGTGATTCTATGCCTTATGTTGCCAATGTTAGTTACTTCAGGGCCATGTTTTAAAAGTTCGAACTTCAGCTCGTCTAGATTGGCTGTGTAGTGGATATTGCGTAGCATCACACGAAAAGGTCTTTCTTATGAGGTGGTGTGTCGTGATAGGTGCGGAAGGAATACTCAGATGTTCAACAAAAAGTTTATTACTATTAACAATCAACAGATCAACAATTTATACGATTCACACTTATGATTAACCATCGAGAGTTTACTATCGCGTATCTCGGCTTGTGTTTGCTTCGCTATGATGCTGAACCTTTTGCACTTCGCGGTTGGAGGCAGAATGACTCTTTTGTTCGAAACCAAATGGATTCTTTTCTTAGTTGCCCTTCGATATCCCTACTACACACGCGTTTATTAGATGTACCGCGGCGGTTGCCGTGCGTGCATTCTTCCGAATATTCGGCGGAAGAACCATAGGGATATCGATGGCACATTAGGCACGTCGGCTTTGAAGGTATAGCGCTTTGTGTCGAGAAACCGTTGGGAAGTTTGCTGTCGAGTGCCGCTACAGTACCCCCTTACCAGTGACAACGTTTATCTTTTTTTCTTACATCTCGCAGGTAGTTATGACCTATTATCTTATCGCAGACCCGCCTGAAAGCGATCAGGAAAGCGAACTCTCCTGCCCGCGCGCGTGGTGTGATGAACTCCTGAGTCATCTTCGCTTTGTTGTGCCTGCTCGGCGTTCTGCGTAGTTGTGGTTTTACGCGGTATAAACGTAACGAGGGTTTCTGCGCTGGTTTCTCGTTGCTGTTGTTCAATGTCGTCGGATGCAATAAAAGCGGGTTTCAAACGATCTATGGAGACTATTACGTTTTTATTGTTTATTTTGACGGTGAAGGTCTTTGTTCCACGCTGTATAACCTGGTAAGGTCCGTCGTAAGGCGGTTGTAACGGGCCACCGCTCGCGTCGTGGCGTACGAATACGTATGGTGATATTTCGAGCTCGCGGAACACGAAGGTTTTTTTGTCGCCGTGTCGCGTAATCGAACGAGGCCTGATTTTCTCAATTCGCTCCTTTAAACGGTTCGCGAATTCCGAGTTGGGCTGTTGCTTTGTCGGTGCGAAAAATTCTGTCGGCAATCGTATGCCGGTGTCGTAAACCATTTCAGCGGCCGTCGCGTTCAGGTCCTCCTTGATAGCGGTTCTTATGCCAAGTAAAACAATTGGTAGGATTTCTACTCAGTTGCTCGTATTGTGACATTTTATTGCTGCCTTTAATTGCCGATGTAAACGCTCTACCATCCCATTGGACGCGGGGTGATAGGCTGTCGTGCGTAGATGCTTAATGCCGAGCAACCGGCACAGTTCGTTAAATAAGTTTGATTCGAATTGGCGTCCTTGGTCGGTTGTCATTTTTGCAGGCACGCCAAAATGAGCTATCCATGTAGAAAGGAGGACCGAGGCAACGGTTGTCGCTTCCATGTCGGCGATGGGGATGGCTTCAGGCCAACGCGAGAAACGGTCGATGCACGTTAGACAATATCGGTAGCCTTGCGAATATTGCATCGCGATAATGTCTATGTGTACGTGCTCGAACCGGCCTGCTGTTGTTTCGAACGTTCCGACGAGTGAGGATACGTGCCTGGTGACTTTGCATCGTTGACACGGGATACATTGTCGTGCCCAAGTCCGGCAATCTTTGTTTACGGACGGCCAAATGAAACGCGACGTCACCAACTTTTGCGTGGCACGTATCCCTGGGTGGGAAAGTCCGTGGAGCGAATTGAATACGTCGCGCCGCAAGGATTTCGGTACGTACGGTCTTACAATGTCGGCTGATACGTCGCAGTATATTTCTGCGTCGTAACCGGGAAAGCGTATCTTCTTTAACCGTAACGCGGTTGTACCGGAGTTGACGATATCGCTTAGTTCGTTGTCGTTTTCTTGCGCGGCGGCGAGAGTTTGATGGTCCACGGCCTTCCCTATTGCTTCGATGCGCGACAGAGCGTCGGCTACGTTATTATCTAGCCCCTTTATGTAACGTATATCTGTGCTGAATTGACCGATGTAGTCGAGGTATCGAAATTGTCGCGGCGAACATTTTTCTAATTTTTGTCTGAACGCGTAGGTAAGAGGTTTGTGGTCGGTATATATTGCGAAGTTTCTGCCTTCTAAAGCGTGTCGGAAGTGTTTGATTGCGGTGTATATTGCGAGTAGTTCGCGATCGTACGCGCTATATTTTTGCTGCGCGGGGGTCAGAGATTTCGTTGCGAACCCTAGCGGTTGCCATTCGCTATTCGCGTGTTGTTGTAATACCGCTCCCACGGCGTAGTCGGACGCATCTACCGAGAGGCTGATAGGCGCACCTGGTATCGGATGCGCCAGCATCGTGGCATCCGCGAGAGCGCGTTGCGATTCGCGAAAGCTGTTATCCGCCAGTTCCGACCACTCTATGGGCGCGTTGCCCTTTTTCGCGCCTTTTAACAAATCATTGAGCGGTTTGAGTGTTTTTGCGGCCCCCGGTATGAAACGTCGGTAGAAGTTTATCATACCGAGGTACCTACGTAGCTGCTTAGCGTTCGCGGGTTTCGACAATTTTCGCGTTCGGGCGGCGGTTTAATTCCGTCGGAGTTTACCGAGTATCCGAGGAAAGTAATTTCGTGCACGCCGAATTCGCATTTCGTGGGGTTTATCACGACGCCGTAATTGTTGAGGCGGTCGAACAGAATTTTCAAATGTTCGCGATGTTGACTTTCGTCGTCCGATGCTATTAGGAAATCATCGATGTACGCGTAGACGAAATCGAGCCCACGTGTGATTTCGTCGACGAATCGCTGACATGTTTGCGCGGCGTTCCGAAGTCCAAACATCATGTTTGTTGCTTCGAAAAGTCCGAAAGGTGTTGTTATCGCGGTTTTTTCGATGTCTTCGGGCGCAATCGGAATTTGATGGTACGCGCGGACGAGATCGATCTTTGAGAAGATTCGCTTACCAAACAGATGATGCGCGAAGTCTTCGATATGCGGCGGTGAGTACCTGTCGGGTACGGTGCGAGCGTTCAACGCGCGGTAGTCGCCGCATGGTCGCAGGTTTCCGTCCTTTTTCGGCACTACGTGCAGAGGTGATGCCCACGGGCTTTTCGATGGTCGCATCACACCCTGCTCGATCATGAGCTCGAATTCCTCCTTTACCTGTTTAAGTCGATCAGGTGCGAGACGGCGGGGTTTGTTGTAGACCGGCGGGCCAGGCGTGGTTTCGATGTGGTGTACCACGCCGTGTCGAGTCTTCTCTTTTCCAAAAATCGGTGGGCGGGTGAGGTCCGGGAATTCTGCCAGGAGTTGGTGATATGGTGATTCGCCGATAATGGTCTTAACGGACACTTCGTCTGTCGTGTCGGTGTATCCCCTCGATGACATTCGAGTTGCCGTGTCGGTGAGGCTTTTGTTTCGCGCGTCCACGAGCAACCCGTAATGGCTTAGGAAGTCCATGCCGATGATGGGGGTTTGCACGTCGGCTACCGTAAAGTTCCATCTGAATGCCCTGCGTAGGGACAGGTTTAGCTCCATCGCTAAAGTGCCGTACGTTGCGATGCGCGTCCCATTGGCAGCGAATAGTTCGTACGCTGTTTTCTTTACGTCCCTGGATAGCCTGCTTCGGGGATAAACGCTGATATCAGCACCAGTGTCAACTAAGAATGAAGTCTTCGTTCTCTGGTCCAAAACAAAGATGCGGCGAGATCCCAAGCCGTTGTCGTTCGCCGCTTTTACGGACGGCTGGTGTCGTTTCCCGACTTCCACTTACAAGGGGCGTTACATTTCCTGGCGCGATCGCCAAACCTCGCATGATAAAAGCAAATTCCGTCCTGACGCGGGTTGTCTCGCAAACGGGAACGGCGGCGGGGTCGAGTGAGAGAATTCAAGCGTCTTCGCGGTCGACGATACCCGCCGATTTTCAAAGCCTTAATTTCTTCCCGCAGTCTGCTGACCTAGGCGGCCAGCGCGTCGTTTTTGTCTACGTGCGGTGCCGGTGGCTCGGCGATTGTGACCACCTTGTGCGCGTGCTGCCCGATACGATTGTACGCCTCCTCGATTTTATCCGCGGTCCTGGTCAGTTTCTCGATGCTCGTATCATCCACTGCAGCCAGGACTTCCCTGATACGATCTGGGAGGCGATTCCTCCACAAGTTTAGGATGATTAGGGTTGGCTAATTTCTTTAAATCGTTGTAAAATTGCGAGGGCTTTCTGTCGCCCATCTCTTCGCGTTCGACTAACCTTTCGACTTTGGCGCTGTCCGATTCGGTCAAGGCGCGGGTCAGCTCGCTCTTCAATTTGTCTTACTGGCCGGTGGCGGGGAGGTTGGTCACGGTGTCCTCTATCTTTGCGAGGTAATGTGGGTCGAGGAATCCCATGAGGGCTAAGGCTTTCTCGTCGTCGTGGCTGATGCCGGCTACGCCGAAATACTTCTCTAAAATAGAAAACCAGATCCCGGTCTTCGTAGGCATAAAGGGCGGCACGCGGAACGATGCGCCGGCTGGAGTTGGTTTGCTCTCCTTTTCCATCGTGTGAGTTGCGGACAATACTGTTCACTCTGCAACTAGTCTATCACTGTCACCTCTTACACTAAAAATATCACGTCGGGGTCACCAGTTGAGGTGATAAGGTAGTGATTAGTTTTCACAAACACCAGAGTATACCTAACTACGTAGTTTATTAGAATATACCCAATGCGTACACTAGTCGTACAATACACTTGCTGTCTCGGTTCGCGGTCACTAATAGATCGGCGCAAAGAAGTATCGCTTAATTGCTGCTACTCGTGTCTCTCGATAACTAAGAATGCGTCACTACCCTGTTCGCTATATTTATATCCGTCAGAGTTGACGAAAGGCGTTGGGATTTGAATTTCGAAGATGTTCTCGAAACGTCCCAACGGGCGCTGAGCTCTCGACCTTGTTTACAATTGTTGGCTTTTTTGGGTAGCTGACTCGAGGGCCTATGATCACGGCAAAAACGACGGATTTGGACTAACGATCGGAACCGCCTAAGGTCGTCGGATCTATAATTAGCTCGTCTTTGGGTAAACACGATTTCTTGTGTAGCGGATTTACTGGGCTAAAACCATTATGATTTTTATCGACGAGTACCGCTACAGCCTTTATGGTTTGCTGTTAGACTCATTCATTCAGCTGACACATTCCAGCCTCGCATCCCGCTTCCATATGGAAATATTAAAGATACTTTTATTTTCCACACTTAATGTTCAAACGTTCAAATTTTAGAAAATTTAAAATAAATATTTTCATATTTTTTGAACTTTCCTTTTCAAATTACGCATTTATAATTAGCAAACAGTTTACTCACGATTACACTGCAAATATTGGTGGACTTGCGGTGAATTATAAAATACAAAATGCAAAAAGTGTTCATATTATGCAAAAATATACAAAACATTCAAATTAGAATACTCGTTTATAGAACATCTCGTATAACATTTATGTCGTCGGTGAAACAAATCTCTAGTTCCATCAGTTCCATTTCTTATATCCATTTCTTATAATATCTGGCGGCACTCGACAAGCCGAATACCACCACTCGACACTAACTAGTGTCGGACAACGGCAGCGCACAGGTTAGCGCCTTCACTTGACCGTGCACCTCCGAGCAGGACGGACCTCCCAGCCCTAAAGGAACATCAGGCGTAGGTCCTAACAGTGAGCGCGTCAATCTATATAGTGTACAGTATACAGTGAGAGAGAGAGAGAAAAGTGCTAAACAGTGAAAAAATAGTGATAGTATTACCGCCACTACAAACAAAATAAAAATTGAAGAGAAAGAGAATGAAATTGAAATCAAGGAGGCCCGCCATAAGCCCAACAAAAAAAGGAGTTAAAAGGAAGATTGAAAAGCAAAAGACAACTAAAGATAGCAGCAGCAGCATAAGACCTGCCGCACAAAAGACGCGAAAACTCAACCCGCCACCAAACCTGGTAAGCAGAAACAAAAAGAATAGCAGACAAGAAAGTTCAAACGAAGAAGAACGCGATACACAAGAAGAGTACTACGAAAAAAACGAAATTATGAAGCAAAAAAGAAGCCCCCAGCCAGCGGCAATTCCAACAAAAAACAGATTTGAAGCCCTACAAGCACAAGAACCCAGCTCATCGCAACTGCAGGAAACTCAAAATACGATTATTGAAAGCATAAAAAAAAAAGATGATATACTAAGAAAAAAAGCAAACAGACAGCCTACGTCCCTGGTCACGTTACCAGAAACCAGAAACAAGAACAAAGACGAACGGACAATCACCTCCCTCGCCGCATCGATGAAAAAAGCAACATCACAAGCGCAGCCCATGCAAACAGACAAACCCAAAGGCCTATCACCACCTACAACGTCACTGAAGGGGCAGACACATAAGGGCCTGCCCATCAACCACCCCGCTGAAGACCACGCGGACGCCCTCGCATCGGCAAAAGGGGCCAGGCTCCCCCCCCAATCGACATAACCCTTCAGGACCCGAAAGACACGATCGCCCTCATGGAAAATTCTCTCAAAATTAGGAATTTCCACATTAAAAGAATCCATACAGGTAAGCTTAAACGATTACACCAAAGCAAAAAAAAATACTGACCGCAGCCAGCACAGCATATTACACGTACACACCTAAATCTCAAAAACTCCACACTTCTTTACTAAAAGGGCTAGGCAATAGCTTTACAGAATCAGAAATACTAGAGGACCTACAAGCTCTACAAATAGACGACATACAATTCACGAATGTGTCACGATTCGCGACATGAAAATCAAGGGAGAACAACATATTGCTCCCAATCTACATAGTTCAAATATGCCCCAATAGCAATATTGGGAATACAAAAAATAAATAGATTAAATTACCTAAAAGTACAATGGGAAAAAATTAAAAAAACCATATTACTCAATGCCACAAATGCCAACGAATAGGCCACACAGTGCAAAACTGTAACCTAAATTACCGCTGTGTAAAATGCACTGAGCCGCACGGACCAGGCGAGTGTAAGATAAAAAAAGAAGACGCAGTATGCAAAAAATCTACTGCGTAAACTGCAAAAACTTCGGGCATTCCGCATCATACAAAGGATGCCCAAAACTCGCCGAGCTACGTAAAAAGCTCAATGAAAAGATCATCAAAGCGAAAACAACAAAAACCGAACGGATCGCCCAAATAAGCCGTAAATACGTCCCCGAGCTAAAGTTCGCGGACGTAGTAAAACAAGGAACAAGCATAAGCCAGGCACGCGAGAATCCTCCACAATTAATAAATATAGCTCCGCGCGTAAATCAAAACCCTAACCCAATAGTAAATATACCCCAACTAAACATAATAAACGTCATTGAAGACGTCAAAAAAAGTATACTAAAAGCACTAAGTGAACAACAAACGCAATAATTGAAATAAAAAAATCATTAAAAACGCATGAAGAAAGAAACGACTCCATCTTCATCGATTATCTATCGATAATATAGATGACGAATAGTCAATACCCACTCAACCATCAATGACAGCAAGAAACAAATCAGTTAAAAGTAAAACATCTGAAAATAATTTCAATAAATGCCAATTCTCTAATTTCAAACCAAAAAAGATACAGCATGCTAACCCTAATAAAGAAAGAAACCCCCGACATAGTACTTATCTCAGAAACAAAACTGAACAATAGACATAAAGTACACTTCAAAAACTACTCCATAATAAGACACGACAGACCAAACGCTACCCAAGGAGAATGAACGGCAATCCTCATAAAAAACCCTCTGAAGTTCAAAACAATCCCAAACGACAAAATAACAAGTTTCAAAATCCTAGAAACAACGATTATAAAAATACAAATAAACAATAAGGAAAACTTATTTATCACTGCAGCCTACGCAGCCCACGAAAACCAGAAACAATTTAACAACGAATTCAACAATCTCTTCGAACTCTTACAGTTCTACAAACAGGAAAACTACCATATAATAGCCGGTGACCTTAATGCCAAACATTTTGGAAAAACGAACTAAACAACATGAGAGGAAACTTCATCAGAAACTGGCTAGACAATAAAAGCATACATTACAAAACAAACCTCTACAGCTCCGAGCCACCCTCTCCCAAAAGGACGCTCTTACCTGGACATATGCCTAGCAGACGCGCGAATAAAATTCCAAAATTTACGACCAAATAACACTCTCAGAACCCTAGACTACGACAGCGACCATAACGCCATAGTATTTCAGATAAGCAGGAACACATCTGACTGCCTAACATTTGAAACACAGACCGAAACACCCAGGTACAACTACAAAAAGACAGACTGGAAAAAGTTCCAAAACTTACTCGAACAGAACTGCGAACTAAAAATCTATAACAATGTCAACCTAAGAGACAGACAAATCGACTCATTCAGAGACGAAATAGAAAAACATATACAAATCGCCCTACAAGAATCCGTACCGACGCTAAAAGAAAAAGATTCCTGCGAGCCCTATGTAAAAAAACTACAACGAGATAAAAGCTACATACTATCCAAATTAAACAACCTAAAATGCAACTACTCTTACGACAAAAGAGAAAACATAGAATTCCTAAAGTACCTGTTATACAAAATAAAATCACAACTAAAACAAGAATTCGCAAACTCTATAAATCAATACTGGACAGACAAAATTAAAAATATCTCCAAAAAAGACTCTGCTAGCATGTTCCCGCATATAAATCAAATTTTCAGACCAAAGGAACAAAACTCCATCCCGCCCCTCAAACTGTCACCAGAAAAAGCCTCCCTCATCCAAGAAGCAAGTATAGAGATACACAACACCAACAAAGACACAGAGGGTAACCTCATAATATCAAAAACAGCTGAAAAACTAGACATTATCGGCACCCACTTTTCCAAAACACACACACAAAACGAACACATGGGCCGAGAACAATTAAACAGAATTATCATCGCCGAAACAAACAAACTAAAAAATAAAATAGAACAAGACACAGCGCTAAACAGAACAGTCTGCACATTCTCAAACGAAAACACATCAGACGACCCCAAATAGCCAGACCCAGAAATAAACTACTTTACAAACTACAATCAACTAAGTACAATCTTCTCCACGCTAAACAACAAAAAATCCGCTGGCTTCGATGGCATCCCAAACATCTCGCTCAAACGCTTACCAAACAAAATAAAATGGTACTACACAGTATTGTTTAACAACGCGCTAAACAACACGCGCTAAACAACACGCGCTTCCCCAAAAAATGGAAAAAAGCCAAACTCATAGCCATTACAAAAAAGAATAAAGACGGTTCATCACCTGCAAACCTACTACCTATAAGCCTCTTCCCCAACATAAGCAAAGTATACGAAATGATCATAAACAACCCCCTAGCCGCCTTCTGCTCAAAAAATAAGGTAATCCCGGAAAATCAATTCGGCTTCCGTCACAAGCACTCCACAATCCACGTAATAAACAAACTTACGTCGGACATCTGCTGGGCACTTAACGCAAAGCAACGAGTAGCCTCCTGCCTAATAGACCTCGAAAAAGCTTTCGACACAGTCTGGATTCCAGGGCTCATTTATAAAATGATTAAAAAGAACTTCCCTGAATACCTAATTGAAATAGTCTGGGACATGATAACAAACAAAACAGTTATAATGACCGACGGCTCACACACATCAAGCGAAGAATTCTCCATAGAACAGTAAATTCCCCGCTACTCTTCAGTATCTACAATAACGACTTACTAAACCTCTTTAACCTCAACACATCCAGCCATTAACGCTCCATAGCCTTCGTGGATGACCTAATCATCCACGTAACAGGCCGCAAAACCGAAACGATAAGAGCAGAACTGCAAGAACTCTTTAACAAAATTAGCGATTACTATTATACATGGAAACTAAAAGTCAATGGAAGCAAATGCGATATCATTCTATTTAGACCCAAGACAAGCAAAATCGGCCCAACAGAAAGGGAACACTACAAAAAATTCCACCTAAAAGAAAAAGCAAACGAAGGGGACCTCATACCACACAAAAACTGCGTAAAATACCTAGGAGTAAATAGAGATGAAAAACTAAACTATAAGCAACACATCGAAATCCAACTCTGCAAAGCCAGCAAGCATTCTGGAAAACAAAAAGACTGTTTTACTCCAGACATCTCAATAGCAAAGTAAAAATCATGTGCTACCAAACGCTAATAAGACCTGTTATAACCTACGGTTGTCCAATATGGTACAACATACCAGCTTCACTAATGGAAAAAATTCGCATATTCGAAATATTGGTGGATACGGAACCCATAACAAAAACAACAAGATAAAGAGCCACAGAACGGCAACGCTCACCGTATAAAATTGTAAATATGTGAATAATGTAAATATGTAAATAAATATTATAATAATTCCACAGAACATCCCTCCCCTCCCCTCCCAGCCCACCCTCTCCGATCCCTTCCCAAATAGGCTAACGAACTGTCCTGTTTTTGCGACCAGGCTTTCAGGACATAAATTACAATATCGTACATAAGCACAGCGCAACAGCGGCTTAAATTTAAGTTACAATAATAATCTTAAAAAAAAAAAAAAAAGAAACGTAATAATGCATGGCTATGTCGTACCGTCGCGTATCGGTATTTTTGCCTGAACCACTCCACAACCAGAATTTAGCGTTTATTCTGGAAAAAAACCATGTAAAAAAATATGTAAAAAACCTGGAAATAATAATTTAAAAAAAAAACAGGTTACCGCCTTAGGTTACGAACATTCGGAACCCGGGTTCGAATCCCGTCGACCGGAGTCCGATTTTTCTTCTACGCAACTAAATTAGGAAGAAAAGTCAGCAGTACCCCAGCAGCGACATCTACAGCCCCTAGCGGCAATTACTCCGGACGAGGACCATCGATTATCATTACGGATCATACCATCTCAAATATAAGTCAACAGGTTGATGCCCCTATGGAAATACGATCTTGACATTAAATACAAAGTAAAGCATGTAATCAAACCTTATATTTATATAAGATTTGCTAATTTAACGCCACACACACGCACGCGCGCGCGCGCACACACACACACACACGACATACTGGGTACAATTTGTTTTTTTGCAAAATACATCATTCTAAAAATGATGAAACAATTAGTGATACAATTAGCGTTCTATACAAGTTACATCTGACTGTAAACTCAAATTATTGCAATAGAATTGTTATGAATAGATATTAATCTTATGAATATGCCGTTCTTGATTACAAGAAGTAAAAATCAATCTTATGTTACTAATCCTCATCTTTACTTTTCACCGAAAAAGTTAAGTCAACAATGTTCGACTAAAATATTTACTCGCTATGATTTACTGTAACTATATTATTATGCTATTCATGCTACAATATATACACAGAACGATATACTAAATGCGTAAATCATTTCTTTGTATTTCATATTCAATTATTACAACTAAAGATTGCTTTGGTTATAAATACCTGTTGTTCATGAGCTGAACTGTATAAAATTTTGCTAGAAAATTCTTGTGCACCTTTTCGTAGTTCATTCATACATTATATGTAACAGGAACAAAATTATACCTTTATTTCTAAAATTTTACTGGTTTTTACGCAGTTGTTAATAATGACAGTGTATTTTGCAGTTGCATTGCAGGCACGAAATATTTGTCGAAATTTCTTGCTATTTGCAAGAACATAAGAATATGTTATGTGACAAAGACGAATGTTGATACTGGATGATAAATCACACGAAAAATGTGCACAATATTCTCTTTGATTTTCAAATATGTTTTGAAGATTCGATTGCTTATTAAGTATTACTGAAACATGGCGTTCAATACGAACAACGATTATAGAAAAATTGTAAAGCAAGATACTAACAGTTAAACCGAACGTAGATTGGTATACATATTCCAAGTTGATAAAGTATCCAAAAAAATCGATATCGGCATGAAAAGGGATGAAAAGAAGCCCAAACAAAAAGTAGTATCTATCTCTCTAGTAACTATGATTGAAGATCCGTCTCAACAAATTGGCTACAACCAATTTACATATATAAAGCTCAAGAGAAATTAAAAAAGTGTCATTTCTTTACTTATCACACAGATTCAGTAATACATACAAACTATGTAGTATCATTGTAATACACCAACGATTCTTAATCGCTGGTATGTGGGACACAATCGAGTGGTATGTGAATGATTTGTGCAATGTACACTATAAAAATTGAATCATTTAATAATTTATTGTCGGTACTGACGTTCGCAACCGCTTCAATTCTCAATAACTGTTCTGTGGATCGGTGTAATAGATCGCACATTTCTTGTAATTCACAATATTAATCATAAAAACTGTGGGAACAAGTTTCGATAAAAATCACAAATAAAAACGAAAGATTAACTGCTAAATAACAAAAAACCAATATGATCGTGATTTAAAGAATTTGGTGTGCGATAGATGTAAATAATGAGGTCAGAACGTTATTGTTGGAATTCCTAGCTTATGGTTGACTTAAAAACTGGATGTTGTATGAAGATAGTGTTCAAATTCGCCGAAGGAAAGTGTTATAAGTATATTTTTATTACAACCTTTTAGAAACAGATATAATAAAGAATTGAATTTCGGTATCACCAGAGAAGTTGTAGCTGTGAATTACTTCTCCCAAGAATGATAAAGTTGATTATATTATATATAAGATATATCTGTCATCGAATACCAAGTGAGAAGATGAGCTTCAGATATTTTATCGTAATGCAGAAGTATACGGGAATTCAGTATTCTTTCATGGTCGCATCATTTCAATAATTGACATTCACAGTAATACAAGAATTCTATAATAGTGTGAATTAATTGAAGATTTGTTACGCAAGTTGTTCAATATAAGTAAGTAAATCTTATTCAATATAAATAAAGCCACGATTCATTCATGATTCATTGAATCGTGTGAAATGTAATTGCCAGACTACTTTCTCTGCAAACGTATTCTCTAGAAAAAAATTTAATAATCGTTGGATTATTTCTTTAAGGAAAAATGTAGCACAGAAGCTCAAAAATAATTAATCCTTGTAATTGTTTGCACATAAATTTATCAACAACTTTAATTCATCGTCGTAAGAAGTACTCATTCAAGCAGGGGAAAAATCCTAATTTGTAAAATAAAGGTATCGAAAAAAGGAAAAAGAAGTGGCATAAAATATGCTTTATTCACTGGAAGCTTCTACCATTCTATCAGGATTAGTAATGCTTAATAAAAGTTGAGGATAGTTATATACTAACTGGCTTTGCAGTTGTTAAACTTAATTGTCAACTGCATGTTTCACCAAATGTTGGCAAAAGGACGCATATCTTTTTCCATCGAGTATGACTCAAGCGCAAAAATCTCTAAGAATATTAGACGCAACACTAAAAGCAGGAGATCGTTCATTTAATAAACGAAAAGAAATACACCATGTGAAAGAACACATATAGTTCTCCAGTTTTCTCTGAAACGAATAAAGCTACATGTTTGTGCAGAAGTATTTATACCTAAAAGTCTTACAACTGATCGCAATTTATGTGGAATAAAAGTGAAGGTGAAATAATGAAATGCAAACTATACCGAAAGAAGGAAAACAATGAAGAAGTGAAGGAATCTCTTCGTTCACTGGATTAAGTTGAATTTATAAAAATTGTTAGTTCATAAACCGTGTAATTGGTTTATTAAATGCTTCAAGATTCAAAAGTGTTGTCTATTGAACAGTCAATCATATGTTTCATAAACATAAAGCTCGATAATTTTTATACCAGGCATAAAAATACAATTCACACTTTCCTTCATTTCCCTACACTTTTTAAACGGCAGAAGTTGGATAATTTTGTGAATCAACTTTGGCTTGCCATTCCGTGTTTTGTTAAAAAAAAATGTCTCCTAGACTTTAATCATTTAGCAGGAGATAATCATATAATGACAAAATAACAATGACATAACAAAACGATAACATATTTGCAATGATATAATAACATAATGATAATAAATGATAATTAAAGATAATAAATCGTAATAACTTATGATACGAAAGTTAAGATTGTTGCAAGAAACAGTACAATTGATACATATGTATGAATGAATGATACTATAGATTGTTCATGCACTTCGTGAGATATAGCGAATAATATAATACATGCGAACGGTACGTCGGATAACAATTTATGAAAAGTAATTCATCAATGTAACACTGAAGTTTAGCCCCTTCCTGTACTTTAGCGAGTCTGACTCGAAACAAGCATACTTTAATGTATAGTCGGAAGCGCTGGTTAGTATCAATATTTACATTTAACATTCAAAACCGAATACATTATTATATAGTTATATTAATTAGAAGGCATTATTTTTAAATTTAATTAAAATGCAATATGCATGTATATATTTTGATATATTAATATATATATATATGTCGGATTGAAGTTAGGATTATGGGGAGGGGCGTTTAATGAATTCTCATTAGAATTAACCATAGCCGTGATACAATGAAGAGTTTATTAACACAGGCTTATTAACAAGATTAGGCACTCGTAGCACTAGTGATAATGACCTTAGGTTCGAAACGAATCCGCGGTCACGGGATGATAAACGTATGTTCTCGCACAGTTCAAGTCTAACTCTTGTTAACTAGACGTGAGATATTCACTGGTCGTAAAAATAGTACTGTTACTCGTCAATGAGATCGCACGAAAGAATGACTCTCCGTCTCGATGATGCCGTGGAGGAAAACTATGATGGGTGTGTCTAAGGACATGAGATCCTCGGATTCGTCGAAGAAAGCTTTCGTTCCAAAGGTGAGAGAAATTAGCGCCGTTGCTAATTGGTTGATCTCCATATCGGTGTTTTGAAAGAGATGCTGGCCGCCCTTGAGGGGAGGTTGTTGACGGGGGACATCGTTCGTGGAAGAATAGATTTCTCCTATCTTCCCGTAGTTGCAACAAAGTCTATTTGACGGACTTCGCTTGACTAAATCTTAAGATTTATAGCGGGTCCTCACGTTAGCTAAACATACACTGCGAAGGCATGCCGACATCCGGCGATCATCTTACCCGGAGGACAAAATCTGCGTGTGGCGGGCCGCGGGACACAAACCATTGAAGTATTTACTGCCGCGAGCCGCTACGACTATTTCTTTTAAGGAGAGGTATAGAGTTACTCTGTGCCTTTGTTAGATAAAACGTTCATCCCTTTGACCGCGGCTACGTTCGGCGACTGATTGTCGCCTCGAGCCCAAGCTCACGATCATAAATCTCGAACAATCGGAGTGACATTTGTTTAATCTAAGTTACAACGTTACGGTATTCCCGCGAATCCAAGGATGGGTTCCGGCGTTCTTTCATCTCCGACATATGTATTCATTAAAATGTTGCGTGTGTGTTTGTGTGTACATATATAATTATAGTAATTAGATTAAAGACATATATATGTATATATGAAGCTAAATACCCAAATTGAAAATGTAAAGTTGACATTCTTCATTTTATACTTCATACTTCTTCTTCATACTTCATTTTATTCATAAGAATAGCAATATATATTTGATTGTAATTAAGCACAACTTTTATTTACGAGCTCATTTATGTGTACTCATCAATTCACAAACACTTCATGCAACCGGTGTTTATATAATAGGATCTTTTTTCTGTCCATTCTTAGTAATTTTTTGTATGTATTCCTGCGCAGAATTTCATTTAATTGAGAACTAAACACAATTTGTTTCCTATAAATGGAGTTTTAATGTATTTTGCGTATCTTAGTACTTCCTATCATTAGGGTACTTCATCGATGTAACATTATACATATTACATATAACATTAACTATATAGTAATTTAAGTTTACAGATATATATTTTCCATTTTGCAGTTCTTAGCACATAAACGTGAAAACTGATATCATAAGTTTTCTAACGTGTTGCTAAAAAAAATATATATGTCCAGTATAGTATTTATATGTCGGATTGATGTAAAAATCAAAATATGATTTAATCATAGACAACGACTTCAAATATATATGTCGGATGCACGTCAGGATTGGGGGTGGGGGTGTTCGGTGAATCTTCGTTGAAATTAGCCATAGGTGCGGTGTAACAATGGTTGAGTTTATTGACACAAATTAGGGAGATTACAGCGTCGATAGATAATCGCAAGGTTTCGATATTCGCGGCACTATGACAATGGTCTCGGCTCCGGCAACGTTTCCGCGGTCAACAGATACTGAACTTTACCCTCCGTTTGCGTCTAAGTTACACTGTATGTTAGAGCAAGGGGGCAATTATTTCGTATACGAAAGACAGGTCGATTACTGATGAGATCGCACTAGAGAGTGACTCTCCGTCGCGGTGACGCTGTCGAAGAAAACTATGATGGGTGTGTCTAAGGGCACGAGGTCATCGGATTCGCGGAGAAAAGTCTCCGTTCGGGAAGTGAGGGAAATTGACGTTACTGTTAATTGGTCAATTTCCATGTTGGTGGTTAGGGAAGGGTGCCAACCGCCCTTGAGAGAAAGTTGCTATCGGGTAACGTCGTACGTGAGAAAAACAGATTTCTCCAAGTTCCCGTAGTTGGAACAAAGACTATTTGTCGGTTTGAAGGACTTTCGTTAAATAATTCTTAAGATTTATAGGGAGTCTTCGAGCTAGCTGAACATGTGGTGTAAAGATGCGTCAACATCTGGTGATTGTCTTACTCGAAGAATAGAGTCTGCGTGTGGCGGGTCACGGGACGGAAATCGTTGAAGCGCTTACCGTCGTGCCCTGTCCCAAGTATTTCTTTTAAGGAGAGTTATAGAGTTGCCTCGTGCCTTTGTTAGACAAAGCGTTCATCCCTTGACCGCGACTACGTTCGGCGACCGGTTGTCGCCTCGAGCCCGAGCTCACTATCATAAATTTCGAACAAGTACAGTCGGATCGAATTACAACAGTTTCTTAGTGCGGCTATGATGAAATCTGGATTACAGCACTAAGAGGGTCCTCCCACCGCTCCAAAGGGGAGGCTCCGGTGTTCTTTCATCTCCGACATATACATATGAACAGAATACCTCATCAAAGATAATTTTTGTATTTTTTCATTCTGCTGTCATATGTATGATCTCACAACATGTCCTGATTCCGCATCTTAGGTATTATTATTAGAACCTATGTATAACAGTTTCTGGTTTCCGTACTTCCTGTTTAGTTAATTTTTATAAGTCTTCTATCAAGAAAGGTTTCCAACCGTTTATCTTGATGAAGTTTTTAGAGAAGATAGTTCTCAAAAATATATTGTGTTGTTTGGTAAATTCGTTGAAAAAAAGAAATCGTCGCGCGCATTAAGTGCTAGTGATTACGAATACTATCGCTTTAATTGTCCCTGCAAAAATAGTGGTGATTTCTGGGCATGCGATACCTACTTTAATCTTGCACTGCCCACTTCCAAAGTGATCTTGCTATAACAACGGTCTTAATTTAAATGGAATCTAATTATTGATTGAACCGAGGTTTAACGAACTATAGTTTAAGACAAACATTTATTAATAGCAATATTTTGCGAATAAAGTTTTTAGCTATATTATTATTATATTTATTAATTTCGGGCTATCGGACTTGAAATAGACTTGGCTACATTGTTCTTTATCTCACTCACGCTTCACCCTCTTCCAGCCTACAATCCGCTCTAGATTCTTTGGTTTGGCTGTTTTTATTGCCAGCTATTTTTATTCTTATCGTTAACTCTTTCCACTCTGTATTTGGTGATCGCTTCGTTTCCTTTGGTTTCCGCCCTTATAGAATCATTGGGTATACCTGAGGTGATGTGCGTGATAGGTGTGGAAGAATCACTCGATATTGTTCAACAATAACTATTTATTTGTTTGTGTTCGTGGTATACACTCGCGCGCCGAAAGCGCGGTACAATTATCTGTTCGCGATTACAAGTTCAAGCTCGGCACGATACTTTTCGCGGTGCGATTCGAGCCGAGACGATTGCACCAGATGTCGAGAAATTCAGATTCGCTATTACTTACGACTGCGGACGATCAATTCAGATAGACGTCTTCCAACTCGTCTCGCGGCTCACCACAGAATGAATTTTTGTCGCAATGATGCTCCTTAGGAAAACTGTGATTGGCTGTGTCTAAGGATACGAAATCATCGGATTCGTTAAGAAAAGTGTTAGTTCAAAAAGTGAGGGAAATGGACGTCGCTGTTAATTGGCTAAATTTTGAGTTGATGGTTGGAAAGGAATGTTAACCGCCCTTGAGAGAAAGTTGCTAGCGAGGTGCGTCGTACGTGAGAAAAAGCAGATTTCCTGTGTTTTCTCGTAGTGGGTGGTATGTGTAGGGACTGTTGAGACAAAGACTATTTGTCCCTTTAGAGAACCTTAGCTACATGAATCCTAAGATTTATAGCGGGTCCTTAGGCTAGCTGCAAATATTCGGGGAAAATGTATCGACATCTGGCAATCATCTTGTTCGAAGGGTAGAGTCTTTGTGTAGCGAGCCACGGGACAGAAACCGTTGGGAAGTTTGCTGTCGAGTGCCGCTACATACCTAATTCCCATAATTTTAAACAGATATCAGCAATAATTGATGTACTATGCTTGAAAGATAAGTAAGACGTAAGAAACGCGGTTCTGCTTGGTTATTTCGCATAGACTCAACGCAATCATTAAAACAAGTACGCGTGTTTGGTTGGATGTATTACATACAAACAAATGTCATATACAAGCAACAAACAAAACAACACAGTGACAGAACAGTACAGTACAGAGCAGTATCTCCCTGTTGCATCTGCATTGTCCCGCTAGTCATTTCTCCAGCAACGCACAATTAAGTATAGTACGAGAAACTTGTCGACGTGTAGAATTTTTGGAACACGGTTTTGACAAACCATTACAGTTTTATGTAAAGGATGGAAAAAGGTTTCGAATTTTGTCACCATCTGCAGAAGGTGAAAAAGTTTAGAGTTTTATTAGATTATATTTTTACATCAATATCAGGTGGTTTTACTAAAAGTATAATCTTTCATAAGAAAATCTTTTAGCAGTAAACGATGTGGTTAGGCGGCCAGGATCAACGTGTCCTCCACGTAACACACCATGCATGTGTCTGGGGCCAAGGGACAGCGAAGCACCGCGTCGTAACCACCCCCTTCCCTGCTGGCGTAGCTTACCCACCTGTCGTCGAGGTAGGTGCGGAAATATTCCATGGCCGCCACTTCCTGTCCCATGGTATGCAGTTGAACGCGTTGACGATGTCCGGAGACGCTGACAGTACCACGCCATCCCGGGAAATCATATCCTCCGTGAGGGCACACATGCGTCTGACCGCGTCGATTATTGAGCGGCCCCTCCGGAGGCCGTATCGACTTTCGTGCTAACCCAGCACCTGCACTGACATGTGTCGCTCTAGACGGGTGACGATGACTCTCTCGAGGAGCATTGCAGACCTCGTCCAGCAGGCATATCTACCGGTACGCCAACAGCGAGGTTGTTGGTTGGCCCTCTTTACTGAGCAAGACCAGCTTCGCCGTCCGCCACGCCCGGCGGTAGACTTCCTCCCTCAGACATCTTGTGTAGAGGCGCCGAAGTTTCGGAGCCATGACCCCCCATCGCCTTACCCAAGATCCGGCCCGTGATCCCGTCCCAAGATCCGTCCGGTTAATGTTATGTCCGCGTTGAATATTGGTGTGGATGCAATGAAAGAGCGAAATGATGTAATTGAAGCGTTGCATCCCGGAAGAAGGGTGGTCGAAACACCCACGGCTATCTTTAAGACACAATCGTATGGATTGTATGGGAAGAAGAAAATATCTTTTCGCGATTGACCGTGGGAGGAACCTTGTTATTCTGAGGATATTAGATACTTGCAATTATGGTATGATTATAAGTTTCCCGGGGTTGCCTGTAATGAATTTGAGAATGGTCAATTGATGGTGGAAATGTCGGATGTACAGCTGTTTATAGATCGTATTACTGTCGACCCGGTAAAAGGTATAATGAAGCAGTCGTAATTTGATCATTTAGGTCTGGTTTTACGAACGATGATACCTTCGGATCGTTTACCCTCACAATCTGAATCGTTGTTGGGGGCGATTAAAAGGAATTTGAATGCCCCGGAATTGGTTAATAAGATGTTGTCACCGAGAAGACTGGTGGAAATTATTAGAGTAGAGTAGAGGAATTATTAGAGTAAAGAGTGTCCCGATGACTTTCAGTAGCAGTGCCGACTCCATCTCCGTCGTAGCCGGGAAGCCCTTTGCGCGAAGTTTTCGCATTACCGTCCATTATGGTCTTCCCCACTGGTCGCACTCGACTGCTTCAACCAGGTCCGACCATGCACGGTCCTTCGCGATCATGATCTTTTGCAGCAAACGCCGTAGCTCGCGGTATGCCCGGTGGCACAGGGAGATTTCTACCGCGCCGCGGCGTCGTCTGCGGCGGAACCTCTAGTACCGTCTTCAGGACTGAGCGCATCTCGTCCTTCGCTCCGCAATGTCGAGAATCCACCAATACACGGCTGTGGTTTGTCCAGTGCCCAGCATGGTTTGCGGCATGGTTGCGTCGCATATTGCAGTCATGACTCGGCGGAGGTTCTCGGCCTCCTCCACTTCTCTTTCCGTCGACGTCGTCGAGGCCACCCAGTTCCAGGCAGCCACTATTGCGGCCGCTCCAAGCAGATCGTTGCCTCTCTCCTTGACCTTCCACCTTGGTGGCGACCGTGCACGCCCTCCCCTCGGAGGGACGCGTACATCACCAGCCGGCGTCGTTCCAGATTTAGGTGTGTTCTTTACCTCCATAAATGGTCCGAGAGTGTCTCTATCCCCTCGGCCACTCTCTAGCCTGAAACCTGTGAAACCAAACCCAGAAATCCTACACCTGCGGCCTAATCTGACCGCGCGCGGCCGTGTGCATTGGTCCTAGGGTTTCCCCATTCCGTGAAGTGAGCGCTGAAATCTATCAGGACGAGCACTTGCTGGGAAAGGCGCCGCCTGACGCAGTCGCCAACCCCGTCCAGGAACTCCTCGAACGCTGCTCATCCACTATTGCACGACACATATACGCCCACCACCACCATTCCTCCCTACTCGACCGCAACGTATCCGATGCCGCGCTGCAGCGGGACTCCATGGGCGGACGCCGCCAGCGTTGATGTCCAGGTGACAGCAATCATTTCGTCCGTATCTCCGGCCCACTCTGGAGCATCCAGATCTCTGTATGGTTCGGCCATCACCGCTAGGGCGACCGTGTTCTCCCGAATGATTTGGTAGAGCAGGTCTTGCGCTCGTCTTGACCGTCCCAAGTTGGTCTGAAGGGGGCCAGCCTCCTTGCTCGCGGGTATAGGGTGGGCGGTTCCCTACGACGGCGAGCCTACCTTATTACCAACTACGACCGCGGATCCACGGGTGGTTCTTCATCCTTCTTTTCTCGACAGGGTGCAGGCCTGTGCCCGCATTCTGTGTGCTGACGATGCCTCGAGCGCCTCGCAGAGCCGGCATTTCGCTTTCGCGGCAGTGTATCCTTTGACTCGGTGTCGCGAGCCGCCGCACCTGTAGCACAGGCGCTCCCTGTCCTTCTTGGAGGTGCATGTCTCTCTCACGGGCTCAATCTCCAGGCACCTGAAGCATCACAAAGGTCTTCGACCGATGGCTTCGACTTTCGCTATCGACAATCCTATAACGACTTTACCAACCTCGGCTAGCTTCCTTAATGTCCCGGCCGGGCCTCGCATCCATACGGATCTGGGACCCTTTCGAGTGGAGTGGCCCCTCTCAGTTGAATGTGCTCCACCAGGGTGCGCTCCTGATTTCCTCCGTGGTGGCCGAAACGTCTATTCTGACCATCCTTGCTTCCGCGGCTCTGAAAGTTACCGCCACGCGGACTTTGCTCGGGTCCAGGATCCAGGTCAGCCGTGCTGCGAGCGCAGCGGCCTTCTCCCTCTTCTAGTCCTCGGAGACCTCCAGTACGACGCCTCCGGGCATAGCCTTGCACGTCCTTACCGCCCTGATGCTAACCGCGGCTAGAGGCAAGTTGTCCCTGGCCGCAGTCAACACCTCCGCGTAGGACTGGCCCAATCCTTTTTTTACAGCGATTCTCACCGCCGATGTTCACAGTGTGCGTGGCAGAAGCAGCTTGTCTCCCCTTCTTTCCGCGTTTTCCGATCTTCGCTCCGGGGCTTTCATCGGGCTCCTCGCCCCTGACCCCGGCGTTATCTTCACCGGCTGTTTCTCCGCCGGCATCTTCTTATTTTTCTGCCTTTTTTCTACGGTCTGCCAATCCACTTGTCCTCCCTTGGTCACGTGAGTGTTTGAAACTCCAGGCTCTATCCTTCTCATAGTTTCATCAGATGCGACCTCCTTTTCCCTCTTCCTATCAATGTTTTGGAGGCGTTTCTCCATCAATTTGGCCAACGAGGTGCCTAGCTCCTCCATCTTGCGCTCGATCACTACGAGACGCGCTGATTCTTCGCTTTTCTCTGCCATGTAGCGCGCGGCCAGTCTGGCCAGCTCCTTTCGGAGCTCCTCGTTCTTCGCCTCCAACATCGCCACGCGATCTTCTGTTATCGCGCAGGCGCCGAGAGCGGGACCCGTCCTTCTCACGAGCTCTATTGCACCCGCAGCGATGGACCTCACCGTCTCTCTCAGCATCTTCACATACGTGCCCTAGAGGTTGCGAGATGTTTCGACTGTCACGTTTTAATGAGTTGCCGCGTTTGCTTGAACGTGACGATACGATTTAATCAATAAATTGTATGCACACGGATAGCGTTTACTTGCGTTTTAATGCTACTGACAATAAATTCCACGTTTCGGTTAACCTGCTATGTGCGGGAATACTGCCACGGGAGAGAATTAAAGTTGTTCGAAATAAATTATCAATATGCAACGATTTATTCAAATCTTATTCGATTATAATCGTTATAATATATAATCCTAATCCTTCTCTACGCCTTTTTCTTCTCTTTTAATTTCAGCAACTAATAGCCGTTTAAACCAATGTTCAGGTCGTTTTTCTGCTCAGGTGAACCTTACGTCTGCGATTCTTTCTTGTTTTTTTAGATCTTGAATATGTATGTTGTCGATCGTTCTTAGATGTACAACTTGTCGGTTAATCGAACCTTAACAAACCTTATTTCGACTCTATAGTCGCACTTAACACTTATAATTTTCAGCTAACTCGGTTTCGATTGTGACTAACTATTAACAATTGATTGACTGACTGACGGATGTAAACTCTTCGGTTGACAAAATGGTAATTAATTGCTCTAAGTCGCTACATTTATTTATATTTGTCGGAGATGAAAAGACATCGGGGTCTTTCTTTTGAAATGTTTGGGAAGATCCCCAATGTTTGTTCATACTAACGACTTTATTTACAATTTTTAACTATCTTAATATCGTTAGGTAAATTTATCACAAGATATTGTTTTTTCCGAGTCTCAGGTCGCGCGTTCTAATTTTGTTTTTGCGTTACGAGTCGTGCGGTGCGCGGGACGTGACATTGACAACCTTGGCCAACTCAGAAGCTCGACGGCGCAGTTCTGCTCCTATGTCCGCCGTGGTAGATGTTCTCATCTCTTCGGCCAGTTCTAAGGGGAACTCGGAAGATCCACCGGTCTTCCTTTTCTTCGTGCGACGTGCTTGGACAACGGGGGTCTCCACTTGCTCCGACGTTTCTCCGGTCTGTAGGCTCCCTGTGCTCAGTGGGAAGCGGAAGAACCCCTCCTTGGGAGGGGCCGCCATTTTCGTATATCTGGTGCCAGCGTTTGTGGGCTCAGGAGCCAATTCCGCTTCGCCCTTTCCTCTCGTAGCTTCCTCCGCCTTTTCATCCTCGTTCATGAATTTGTTTTTATTTTTTTTTTTCATTAAGTCCGAAGGCGTAATGGCGGCACAAAATGGTCACTTATGTCCGCACTTGTCACTACTACTTTCAGAACAGTCCGCGCGACGGCGCTCTCGGCGCACGTCCCTATATGGCTGCGTCTGCACGCACGTGCTCCTGAGCAGTTTCAGAAATAGCCCCTGCGGCGGCTATGTCGGCATGCGTCCCAATATGGCTTCCTCATTGTCATAACCTCACATGTAACTTTATTCCACTTCTCACGTTCCTTCCAGATCGAATTTTGCTACACCTTTTTTCACAGGCACTGCCACCTCAGTTGGATCAACCGTCCTTGTCCGAACTCTTCAGCTTTCCCCAAGAATTCGATCACAGTGCACGGAGCGGCGCGAACGCGCCCTGTCTGCATAGCCCGACTCTCCGTATAGAGGTGGTCTGAGAGAGTATCAACCCCATCAGCTACTCTGCAGTCTGAGACTCGTCGAACCGCGTTGGGGTGCTCCATGTAATATCGACGACGGAAAACCTTCTCCACGCCACGCATGTGCTGGTCAAGCCTCTCTTAAGTAATAGGAGCCCGAGGCCCATGGCCCAATCTGACAGCACCTGGCGCTGACATCCACGTCATAGCGATCAAAGCCATCCAGGTCTCTGACCTAGTCAGGAGTGTCTAATACGCGATAGAGCTCGGCTACCACTGCCAAGGCAATCCTGCTCTTCCTTATTGTCTGGAAGAGCAAGTCTTGTGCCTATCTCGATCGCCCCAAGTTGGTCTGGAGGAGCTGCATGAATCTACTTTACCAAGTCCATATCCATGGCTTCCCTCAGGTCATCTACCACACTCGTGATCCCTTCCTCGTCCTGCGGTAGGCCTCCTGCTCGCAGTAGGCTCCCCAATCCGGTTCGTCCTTTTAGTTTTCGGCGGAACGCACGCCGTCCCACCCTTCCTGTGGGCGTCGGGCGCACGGAGCGACTCACGGAGCGGGCACCTGGGCACGGAGTCAGGGCAGCTCTTGGCCTGGTGATTAGTGCCTCCGCATAACTGCCTCCGATCTACCGGATTTATTAATATTTCTTGAGCTGCACTATCGTCTTAAATTAGGAACCAGCTGAATAAATTTGTTATGCTGAAATGTCCCAAACATTCTCCATCGTATTTATCAAAACTTATAGCAGCCCATTGTAGTAGAAGTATGTTTCTTGATTTTAAAAAATTCTTGGTATTTCCGGCAGAGTGCACTTTTTCGAGATGCACCTTTTCCAGAGGTACCTTTTCGCGTTGTTATGTCTAATTGTCTCCCCATAAATTTTCTTTAAAATTGATACACTGGCCAAAAGACCAATATATTTTAAAAGAGATTGAAACTGTTGCTTGTTGTGACATCTTTTATGAATGGCACAACTACAACCTAAGTGACGAGCGAACTGCTAGAAATATCATTACTAGTACCAGAAAAAATTTATTACACGAAAATGTAGAATAGTTACGTTTTTTGCATGCTAATTTAAGGCTATGAAACTTTAGGGTTTTTCATAGGACAAGGTTTTGCAGCGAATAATTCTTAGTTGTTCATACTTCTTTTATTATAATTTTATACTTTGCCCACTAGGTAAAGTTCTTAAAATATTTTCAAATCAACTTAAAAGTATCCTATGTTTTCATCTATTTTATTGAGCTGATTTGAAATTACTCTACTCGTTTATGTTCACGATCAGAACCGAATAATAGTGACATACCTGGAGCCCGCTGAACGTTTTTCAGCCGTCTTTTCAACTCGCGAGCGCTCAGATATTCCCTCACATTTACTAATCGGAACAATCGAATTGATCGGAACGTGAAACAAAGAAACTATACAAAAGCAACAACTTGCCATAATGAAATTAAACGGATAGAAAACATAAAACATCGTAAGAAAATGTACTCGCTGGAAGAGAAAACGTCGATCGTTCAACAGTATTTGACATGGAAATCATACATCAACTGTCAGCGCGCTTTCTACGAGTACCTTCCAGATTCCCAGGTATCGACTAGAAGTACGATTTTCAGAATCACAAAAGAGTTGGAGGAGACAGGGAGTGCACTCGATTGAAAATGCTGCCGAGTGCGAGCGGTGTTGATCACAACTAAGTTACTAGAGGTCTAGCAGAAAAGAGAAGAGGTCTAGAAGAAGACAAGATACTTACTCAACATACGCAGCATATGGTAATACGCACCGTGCAATAAAAATGTTACACACGTATGAGTACCGGCTATGTCCTATTCACCAATTTAAAGAGCGAGACTTGTATCAAAATACAGATATTGTCAATGGCTCCTCATATTTCTAGAAGAAAAAAATGACCATATTTTGGATATCTTATTTTTCAGTGAAGGGAGATTTCGATAGTCATATCAATTTATAGAACATTCTGATATGGTCTACCTCAAATCCGCTAGAAATTTGGCAGAAGCCGATGCACTCAGCAAAAAATTGCTTAATATGGACGAGAATTTCAAGAAAGTGCATAATTAGGACAATTTCTTTTATACAAATGATAATAGCAACAGAATTTGTTGCTTCAAATCCATGGAAGATATTATTGGATAAAACAAGATGGGACGTCGGCATACGTGGAATCAACGAGCTAGGAGGTCCTAAGAACTATCGCCGTCGGAGCCACAACGCGGAGAATTTACTCCTCTGAGAAAAATGAAAAGTGAAGTTAATAAGAACAGCCCGTGCACTGTTAATGATTAAAAAACTAATAAACAATGATGTGTAAAGCAGGATAACGAATAGATGTTGCTCGAAGCATATGATCAAGAGAATTAAAGAAAGCATAAAACAAAGGAGGGAGGTGCGGGCATTTCCAATATTTATTAAAAAAATAAATGAAATAATAGGCCCTTATCAGAACCACCAAAGTTTAAAACATCTCTCTTTTTTGTTGTTTTCTCTTTTTGTTTTCTCTTGTGTTCTCTTTTTTTTATACGTGGGGTGTTCTACCATTCGCGGATAGACGCTCTGGCGTGTCCGGGTATGTTAAGTGTCGAGCGATCGATAGGTTGACTTGGAATTAAGGTCGATATGGCCGAGATAATGAGGAACGTAAATGTGCGTTCGTAAGTACCGCCAATGGAAGTGAACGTAGCCGTTATGTAGCGCTTAGAACATTTGTTTTGCCTTATTTCAAGCGATTTTGTCAGTTTTTCGGTAATAAAATTCCGGTGTCCCTGATATGTATTTTGTTGTTGATTTCCGATGATGGGTAGATGATGAGAGAACTCCTCTGGGAAGCGGCGGGGTAGTATCGGGTTTACCGATTGAAACCCCACGGTGGCCCGCTTAACAGGTGTGCCCCGAGACCTCTTCCGAATTGCTGCCGGAGCACTTCTGCGTCCTTTTCCATTTTGAAGAAGCCACTCCTCATGTCTAGTTTTGGTATTGAAAGGGATCACCGCTTCATCAGATTTTCCTACGCCCTTCGGAGCGCCAAGGCATGGAGCTAGAACGGAGGAGATGCCTCCAGAACAGACGCTAACGCATAAGATACCGTCCGGTAACCCCTTATGATCCTGATGGCGGTCGTCCTATGTAACCTTTTCAGCAAAAGCAGACTGCAACGACTCGCCATCCAGTACGCCGGTACTGGAGACTCCCCCTGCCCCCCAGTAGTTCCAATTCTGGTGCCACTCTTTCTTTCGCACCATACCTCGGGCACGAGAAGGTTGCTGCAGCACAGTAATATGGTATCGCAAAATGGCCTCGTTTGCACGCACGTACTCCTGGGTAGTTTCGGAAGATAGCCCCTGCGGCGGTTATGCCTGCACGCGTCCCAATATGACCTCCTTACTGCCTCGAGTGAATTTACTTTGCTTTTCATGTGTTATTCGACCCGACTTTTACTAGTCCTTTTATGCTTTTTTGTACACAATCATTAACACAACACTTTGGATAATTTTCCTTATCATCTTTTTTTATTTTTCCGTGTGATTTCGGTTACAGAGTACGGAGCGACGTGAACGCGTTCTCTCTGCATGCGCCATCCTTATGTCTCCCCACCAATCCTCGAATGATATCAATTCATTGAATGCCGACTAATTTAACTTCCAAAGAAGATACAGGAAATAAATATATACAATTCCTCCAAATATCTATAATCTCCGACCTATGAAACTGATTGCCCGAAAAAATCCCCAGTGTTACCTATGATTGATACTGATGATGACATAATTATTAATAAATTGTTGAAACAAGAAAAATGCAACTTCTATATCCGTGATTTAATTCGTTATAAGATTGTTTTAGTGGGATTAGGAAATCAAATATTGAAGAGGAAGAAGGAGGTAAGGTGGAAATGCAGATGCTTCGTTCCGAAAACGGAACGTAACCATGCAACGGAAAAGAGATCATCTATGTTGAGTTGTTTTTGAGGCCAGTGACTTAATCTGAGGCTTGTGCCTATTTAAAACGGTGTTAGGGGCGATAATCCACTGCCAGGGCTCACACATATAGATGTTTGATGCGACGATGCTTGAAAAAACTTCTTCTTCAACGCTGAAAGATCATCAGAAGGATAAACGGTCCCGTTTGGGAAGTGACCCACTTGGTCGTTACGCCACCGGTCCGGTTGGAAGTCTCCAAAGTCCACGACGCCGCGCCGTTGTTCAATTTAACACTTATCCAGCTGAATAGGGAGATCTCTCCCCTCTGTAAAATGTAGCAGGCGGTTCGATCTGCCGTAGCGCCGCCACTGAACTGTACCCCACGCCGAAAGTCTACACATTGCGCGTGGATAGTTTATCTTGGAAAAAAAGGGACTTTTTTTTAAAATAATATACTTTAATTTCTACATAAAAGATATAAACTTATTTAATAGGTATAAAGGTCTAATTAACGATTGAAAATAGTGAAAAAATAACATACAGTGATTAATAATTTAATTCAGTATGTTATGTTTTGAAATATGACAACACGTACAAGCCGATATCACATTCTTGCCATTGATAACGAGATTCTCGTTTCTTATCGTTTTTCGCATACACAACACACTTTCGTTATCTATTTTTTCCTGTAGCTTCACAAAGTGAAGGAAAATGTCTTCCGCTGAGTCTTGATGAGTGGTTGTTTTTTCTGATATTTCTTAAAAATTTGATCTATTAATTTCAGTTGAAATTTTCCAATTGATATTGTTTTATTAGGTTTCAATTTGTATAGGCAATATGAATTCCATAAGAACATATCAATCATATGGAAGAAATATTTTTTGTACCATTTTGTTTTTTTTGCGGGTAGAATTTATATGATCATATCGGTTCTGTTTATAGCACCCATCAATTTATTATAGTCGTGTACACAAGATGGTTTCTGTAAAATTTCTTGTGCACTGTAGTGTTGTGGTACATCCACATTATTTCGTGGTGTTAAAATTAACTAAAAAGTTACACTACCAATTATGACTAAATAAAGTCATAATCGAACGATACCACACTGTAAAAAGTATTAAAATGCATTCTCCTTTCTTTCTCTTTTATTTCCTCTCTTATTGCCTTTGCCTATTACTATTACTATTACTATTACTATTACTATTGAGGTGATGAGGCGTGATAGGTATAGAAGAATCACTCGGTGTTATTTAACAATAACTGTTTATTTGCTTATGTTCGTGGTATACACTAGCGCGGTGAAAACACGGTACAATTATCGATTCGAGATTACAAGTTCAAACTCGGCGCGGTACTTTACGTGGTGGTTCGAGTCGAGACGATTGCACAGATGTCCAGAGATTCAGATTCGCTATTATGTACGACTGCGGACGAACAATTCCGATAGACGTCTTCCAACTTGCTTCGCGGCTCGCGATAGATCAGAATGAATTTGTGACGCGATGATGCTCCTTAGGAAAACTGTGTTTGGGTGTGTCTAAGGATACGGGATCATCGGATTCGTTAAGAAAAGTGTTGGTTCAGAGAGTGAGGGAAATGGACGTCGCTGTTAATTGGCTAAATTGTGAGTTGGTGGTTGGAAAGGGATGGTAACTGCCCTTGAGAGAGAGTTGCTAGCGAGGAGCGTCGTACGTGAGAAAAAGCAGATCTCCCGTAGTAGGTGGTATGTGTAGGGACTATTGAGACAAAGACTATTTGTCCCTTTAGAGAATCTTAGCTGCATGAATCCTAAGATTTATAGCGGGTCCTTAGGCTCGACGTAAATATTCGGCGAGAATGTATCGACATCTGGCTATCATCTCGTTCGAAGGGTAGAGTCTTTGTGTAGCGAGGCACGAGACAGAAACCGTTGGGAAGTTTGCTGTCGAGTGCCGCTACACTATTACTATTACTATTACTATTACTATTACTATTACTATTACTATTACTATTACTATTACTATTACTATTACTATTACTATTACTATTACTATTACTATTACTATTACTATTACTATTACTATTACTATTACTATTACTATTACTATTACTATTACTATTACTATTACTATTACTATTACTATTACTATTACTATTACTATTACTATTACTATTACTATTACTATTACTATTACTATTACTATTACTATTACTATTACTAAGAAATGATCAGAGTCTGTTTTAAACTCATAATCTTTCCTAGTACATTTAGAATTTACTGCAAATCCTGAAAGTTTTTCATTTTCTCTATAAATAATAAAAACATGTTCTTATATACGTATATACTGAGAATTTATTGAAATCAATTAATGCAAAAACGAGGGTCAAGTGTCGGAAGATATGTTACGTGTGCGTATATTCGATATCGATGATACTACGCTGTAACTTGTGGTAACATGTAGTAACAATACCGCATTAACTTTGGTAAACTGATTCAAAATAAAATAGTAATAGTAGGAGAGTAGTGGTAGAATGCGTGAAAAATAAATAAGGATACCAAGAATTGTATTTTTCCGATTGCTGAGACGCGATTTACGAATGCTAACTGCGAATATGCGATACAAAGCGACTGCTGCTATGTGACGTACAACTGAAACTTACGAATAGTTAACGGTACATCGTCCGCGAACGCGAACAAAAGATAGAAGTAGGCTTAAGGATCGGAAAGTAGGCGATAAAGCAACAACTTCAAGATCAGATGAATGAAATTGACAAATTAAAAAAAATGATGAAAGCGATGTCGAAAATTCGACTAAGCTAGAGTACGTTTTCCCATATCTTGAAGTGAAGAAGAGCTGTAAGCGAAGACACAGAACGTACAGAAGCTGATGAACACAAAACAGTGGAGTAAGAACAAAGACATGATGTAAGAAAGTGTATAGCTATCGATTCTAATTAATGTACTAAAGGACATTGGTTTCAAAGTAATGTTTATCAATAAGGTGATCAAACTGAACTACATCGACGCGGACGAGATCGTACACGTGAAAAACCATGATAGGCTATGTACTGAACCTTGCGCCACTGAAAAATGAGATGGAGAAGGAAGTCGATTACATACAGTGACTGAAGCTAGTTTCGGAACGGGATATCGCTACAGAGATACGGTGACAAGTAAACGGAAAGACCAAAAAATATTGCGAACTGATGCGTACGCAATTGAAAGACTTGGTAAAGTTCATGAGGAAGATGATGAAATACACTGACTATGCACTATACACTGACTATCAAAAGACCATCGATAACAAAGACCTTGTTTGTTAATTTGATCAATTCACTGGAGCGAATTGTCAACCAATGATCTAACGATTAATACCGATGAAGTGAATGTAAAATCGATGGACAATTTGGTGAAGAAGAGTCGATCTGAGAATTTACTCGCGAGGAATCGAGCTTTCGCGCAGTCAGATTCGTTCTCTGAACCTGATACAACTGTCTCTATAGCTACAATAAAATAGTCTTACAGAAATCACAACAGAAATTTTCGAACCGATCCAAGTACATATATTACAACGTTTATCGATTCGTGAAAAGACTCTTTGGAATATTTGTTTTATTATAAGTCTTACCAGAATGACTTGAACAATTCCGAAGCTAATCATCAGATACAAGAGCTGAAAAAAAAACAAACATTTTACTGTACACGGAGCACAGTGCTCGTAGAAATGAACAGTTTGCCTATTTTCTTTCGATTGGATAAATATAACCTGAGGCCTTACATTTAAATCTAATTTTGTATTCTAACTGTTAACAGACTTAATTAAATGCATCTATGTTAAAGGATTTTTTAAAAGATCAATAATGTTTTTGTTTGTGTAAACAATTACGAGAATGAGATTAAAACTGTTACGTCGCCTGAGACAGTTCGCGCGCGGTCCCTCGTTGTCTGGCCGTCAAAGGCCCACGCAACCGTTATTCAGACCCTTAATAAACCTAAGGGCCCACCATAAAATGTAAACTCTTTGAAGTTAATCTTTTTAACGTAATCTTATTAACTTACAGGAATCACTAATACTCCAAGTATTTTCGGTTTATGGATAGTTCCTAGAACAATTCTTAGGTTTATTGTGCACTCTTACAGATTACGGAGGAAGCAGGTAGTTACCTAACGGTAAAAGCGGGTTTTCGAACAATGTTACACACGAGCCACGTTGGTAGGAGACTTCATCCACCTATTCACATTCATTAACATTGGTTATAACCAATGGGCATCACGGATCGTTACCCTCACTTTCCTAACGAAAAGCGTGAGCAACGAATCCGCTTTCTTCGTACCTAAAACCCACCCACAACGAGTTTTCCTCCGCAATGACACGAGAGCGGAGAGTCAGTAACAGTAAGTCAACACAGTCGCCAAGTGATAGTCTGAGGTGTATGTGATAGGTACTAAAGGAGCACTCAAATATGTTTAACAACTGAGATATTTATTCAATGCGTACACTTGGCGTACAACTGGTGGTTACAACTATCGGTTCGTGATTTGCGGTTAATAGTTCGATTCCGGTGGACGTGCGGTGTCAGTTCGGATGACGATCGCTCACGATGCGTCGCGGGGCTCTAGCCGATTATTAACTGACTCCTTCACGATGATGCTGCAGAGGAAAACTCTCCTGGGGTGTGTCTCAGGGTACCAGATCATCCGATTCGTCGAGGAGTACCTTGGTTCGAAAAATGAGGGAAATGGGTGTTGCTGTTAATTGGTTAATTTCTCTTTGGTCATTGGAGGAGGGTGCTGACCGCCCTTGAGAGAAAGTTGCTAGCTGGAAGCATCGTACGTGCAGAAAACAGACTTCCCGTATTTTTCGTGGTATGTGAAGGACAAAAACTATTTGTTCCTTTAGAGAATCTTAACTAAACAAATCGTACGTAAGTTTTATAGCGCGTCCTTGGGTTAACTGAAAATATTTCGTGAGGATGTGCCGACATCTGGCAATCATCTTGTCCGAAGGACAGAAGCCGTAGGAAAGTTTACTGTCGAGTGCCGCTACAAGTCAATTGACAGAAGTCAAAGCTCAGCATTCAGAGTCAATCGACAGAAGTCAAATCATCACAGTCGCCAAGTAAGAGTCAAATCTCGACAGCAGTCAAAGTCAAAACGCACTCGCCAACACGAAAAATGTCTCAGGCCGTACTCACTCGTAGTTTGGTAGTCAACATACACACACAATTGTATCCACTATTGAAGTTATTTAATTGTTGGAAATTAATAATATATCGGAGATGAAAGGACACCGAAGCTTTCCCTTTGGGACTGTGGCGGCACTCGACAACAAATACCGCCACTCGACAACAAATACCGCCACTCGACACTAACTTTTTCTTTTTTTTTTTTTACGTGGAGGAAATCCGCACGGACACCAGGTGGTAGTGCCGGACTCCAACCGACTAAAACCTCCACGATGACCGTCCCGGTCACGATGAGGTCCGGGAACCGGTGCGAGCAACATACCGGGCCCCCCCTCGCGCACAGAATGCATCGTCTCCGGCGCCGCCGTGCAAGGCAGTCTGGTTCCCCTACCGGACTGCTTGGCGGTCCCGATCTATCAGTGCCTAAGTTTGACCTCCATCCTGGGGAGCGGCAGCCCTAAAGCGCCTTGTCCAAGCGCGTACGCGGCGTCTGCCGCGCCCCCACCGGTCGATCCTCTCGGGGTGGGAGCTCCGCACACTCGCTCTCTCTGCTGCTTCCTTCCGAAGCATAACCTGCTTACAGAAGGAGGTCACGGCCCTCCTCCCTCTCTCGCTCGCCAACAGTGCCCCGAGGATCGCCGGCGGTGAGAGGTCCCATCCGATTTCCACGATGAGATCGCGGCGCGGCCACGCCCACGCCGGACAGAACTCCAACGTGTCCTACGCCGAATCCACGCTCGCATCGCAGTGGTGGCAACGCGCGGCCGCTTCCTTCCTGATTCGGTGCAAGTATTCACCAAAGCACCCGTGCCCGGTGAACACCTGCGTCACCCTGTAAGTCAGGAGGGGCCCGGCCCCATCCAACCAAACGTCCCAGTTTGGAAGGACGGCCTCGAGCCGGCGTGCCCGCCCTCATGTCGAGGCTGACACGCCATCTGTCGAGCAGGGCCCGTCGAGTCCGACCCTCAACGTCGTCGCCCACCGGCTCGACCCAGTCCGACAGACCCCGCGTGTGGAGGTGGAGACACCTCAGTGCCTGCAGTTCGAGCGGGGGGAACCCGACGAGCGCCGCCGCTGCTGCCGCCGAAATGGTGCGGAAGCCCCTCACTACCATGATGACCGCCCTCTCAATCATCCCCCCGCTACGGACGGTGTAGGCGACGCTTCGGTCCCAGAGAAATGCCCGGATCACACTCCGTAGATACGCGGGCGCCCAATGAAACTTGAGGGCCCGGCGTATCCTGTCCCAGAGGATGCTGTTGAAGGCGTTGACCACGTCCAGCGACACAGCCAACGCCACGCAACCGCGCCGTTCGGCCCCGTCGACCAGGGAGCGGACACGGGCCACAGCGTCGGCCGTAGACCATCCCCTCCGGAAGCCAAACTGGCTGTCGTGCAGTCCGGGAACACTCCGGGACAGGTGCGACTCGAGACGGGCCGCCACCATTCTTTCCAGTAGTTTACCAGCCCCGTCCAAAAGGCACACCGGCCAATAGGCAGAAGGCGAGTCCGGAGAGCGTCCCTGCTTTGTCAGCAAGACCATTCGTGCCTCTCTGTACAAGACGGGGAATTCGCCGCGAGACAGGCATCTGTCATACAGACGCATTAATCTCGGTGCCAAGACCCCGGCGACGTCCTTCCACAGGCGGGTCGGGACTCCGTCGGGGCCCGGAGCTTTCCATGGCCCCGGACCACGGCATACACTAGTAGCAGATCGCATGCAAGTCGCGCCTCAGCCGGGTCGCTCCCGCTTCCGCGTCCTCGTCGGTCGGAGATTCTTCCGACCAGACGGCGGCTATACCGGCCCCCGCCATGAAGTCCTCGTTGCGATGGGTCGCCGCCCACCGCGGGAATCCTCTTCTCCTTCTCGGTGGGCCAGTTCTGCTCGCATCGAGCTAAGGGTTGCTCCTCGCACACCCAACCGCGCCCTCCATCAAAATGTAGAGGTGGACCGAAAGGGTCTCCTCCGGGGACACGCCCCATCCGGAAACACGGCGGGAAGCTACTGGGCTTGCCCACGTGAGGTCCACTATGGACTCGCCCCGCCAAGCCACGCACGTGCTGGTCGACCCTCGGCTCATAAGCCGGAGGTCGAATGCGGCCGCCCATTCCTGCACGTCACGCCGCCTTCCGTTGGTCCTACGGCAGCCCCACACCGTTGAGTGAGCGTTGAAGTCCCTGAGGACCAGTAACGGACAGGCGCCCAAGCGTCTCACGCAAGCCGCGGGCCCGTCCAGGAAAGAGGAGAACTCCGTCCGGCTGATGTTGGGCGACACGTATACTGCCACCACGGCTAGGTCGCCCCATTTCGCGAACACGGAGCCCCGTCCCCGCTCGATCACCGAACAGGAAGGGCTTCCCGCGCTGACGTTCCAGAATATGGCAACCGAGCCGATTAGGTCCCCAGCACCCCGTGAAATGTCAGGGATGCTGTATGGCTCGGTCACCGCTTCCAGACCACAATCCGCCGCTCCACCAGGCTCTGGAACATTAAGTTCTGGGCCCGGCTGGCGCGGTTGAGATTGCACTGCAGGAGCAGTTGTCCTCCTCCTCTTCTTCCACTTACGTTGGGGAAGGGTCTGTTTCCGTAGCCTCCTCCGGGCCATTCCGCTCGCAGTGGGTGCATCCGACTTCTCCATCGTCTTTTCTGACCTTCCCTGGGTCAGTAGACGGCGGCATCGTTTTCTTCCTCGTTGCCGCGTCCCCGCAATCGCCTGGAATGGTCCTTGCCACCTGTGCGGCCCTCTTCTCACGGGACGGCGGTTTGCATGCTGGCGACCCCATGCGATGTGACGCCTGCAATCCCAGGTCTGTGCATACCGGACACTTAGGTACTCGCGCCGAGCAGTCCCTGGCACGATATCCTTCTGCTCTGCATCGACAGCAGCGCTCCGACCGGTCGACCGCCGACTTGCAGTACCTGCGTACGTAACCCGACTCCATGCACCTGAAGCACCTGGAGCTGTCACGCCGGGAGGGGGGAAGCCCTCGTCGTTGACCAACCTATAGTGATCTTACCTCCCGATCGGGTGTCCCCTCCTGTGTTAATTTTCCTGGCCGCTGTCAGCGGGCAGCGTAGCCACACCGACCCGAGGCCCCAAGGAGCGTAGCGTATGGGTCCCACACTGCCCTCGTCTGCGCGGCAGCCCCCGGCTTCGGCAACGGCGTGCGCCACCTCCTCCGGGGTGACCGAATCCTCCAGTCCGGTCATTCTCAACTCGGCTGTCCTACGCGGCACCGTTGCCTTGACGGGTAATTCCTGCTGCGTGGCCGCCATTCGCTCGGTCAGTCGGGATGCTTTACTCCCAGCGTCCTGGCCTGAGATCTCGAATAGCATCGCCCCCGTGACTGCCTTCCTGAGTCTCAGCTTCTTGATGTCAGGTTCGGATCTCGCGCCCTCGGTTGGCGCCTGGACCATTGGAAGAGGTTGCGCTACTGGCTCTCTGTTCTTTGGCATAGCTCTCCCTCTTCCTCCCCCTGTGACGGTCGTGAATCCTACCTCGTCAGCCGACGACTCGACGATCGACCGCGAGGTGTCCCTGGTCACCCGTGACCGTGCTTGCACGGTTCTTTCGGCGGCGGCAGCACCCGTAGCCAGGGGGATCGCTGGCCTTATTTCCCGCCACCACTCCTCCAACTTGCGGAGGAACAGGATCTTGATATTCTCTAGCGGATCTCGAGGTCCCGGGCCACCGAGTCTCGATTTGTCCGTTTCCCTATTGTTGGTGCTACCCCCTAGCCCGTCGGTACAGCGGGAGCGGCGCGACGCTGATCTGGGGTGTGGGGGAGGCGGGGGTGGCGGACCCATAATCGTTCCCGTTGGGTCTTTGAGAGCTTCAGTGCATCACTGCTTCCAGTATTTTCCAAAATATTACCGGATAAGAACAATAATAGAGATAAAAAAACTAATACCGGAACACCAATTTGAATTCAGAAACAAACACTCCACGATAGAGCAAATGCACAGGCTTATCAACGATGTAATAATAGCATTAGAAAACAAGGAATACTGCACAGCCCTCTTTATGGACATAGAGAAAGCATATTACAAAATTAACCATGAAAGTCTACTACAAACAATTAGGAAACAATTGCCGGAGCAAGTACACCAATTAATAAAATCCTACCTAAGCAGCAGAACCTTCGTAGTAAAAATCAAGGACACATATTCTGAAGTTAAAGACATCAAGGCAGGGGTACCACAAGGAAGCGTCCTAGGCCCACTACTATACACCACTATACACGGCGAACATACCAACAACTACCAATAGCACAGTACTGACATTCGCGGACGACACAGCTGTACTAGTTAGGCATACTAACCCAGAAACAGCAGTCAAATTACTACAAGAACATATCACAAAAATAGAAAAGTGGCTACAAGAAAAACAAATAAAGGCAAACCTCAATAAATGCAACCATATTACATTCACGCTACGAAAAAAGATACCACCAAACATCCTTCTGGATGGCACGCATATAACACAAACAAAGCATGTCAAATACCTAGGACTCCACTTAGATACACAACTCACATGGAAAGTACATACCAAATCATTAATAGAAAAAATACAGAAAACAAGGAGACAAATGCATTGGCTAACAAGCCGAAAATCCAAATTAAGCATAGAAAATAAGTTAAAAATATACAAAACGATCATAAAACCAATCTGGACGTACGGAATGCTACTATGGGGGACAGCAGCAATGAGTCATATAAACAAAATAGAGACAATACAAGCTAAAATCCTTAGAACAATAGTAAACGCACCATGGTACGTTAGAAATGGTGACATACGGAGGGACCTGGGAATCCCAACGGTCAAGGAAGAAATTAGCAGAGATTCAGAAAAATACAAATCAAGAATAGCAACACACCCAAACCGGCTAGCTGCGGAAACGTACAAAACAAAAATGTGCAGGTAGTCACCCCACTGACCAATGCACTAAATCCCCAGAAACCCCCGCGAAGTGCATTCACTGTCAAGGAGAGCGTCAGGAGTTAATCAAAATCATTAAAAAATACAAAAATGACTGTTTCCAAAAGTATTTCGTCAATTTGTCCATCTCTGCCGACTCCAACTACTCATTATGGAAGGCCTCCAGGAAACTCATGCGTTCCCCGCAAATAATCCCTCCATTTCGTTGTCCGCAAGGCGGATGGGCACGAAGCCCTATAGAAAAAGCCAACATGTTCGCTAACTACCTATCCAACGTTTTTAAACCTCATTTCTCCAATACCGCTCCGGAAATAACAGAATACGTGCATTCACCCTTCCAAATGTCTCCCCCCATTAAACCTTTCACTTCTCTAGGGGCTACAGAATTAATCCGTCGTCTGAACCCCAGGAAAGCACCGGGACATGACCAAATAAGTAATAAAGCAATTAAGGAACTACCCGTAAAAGGGCTAACAAGCCGAAAATCCAAATTAAGCATAGAAAATAAATTAAAAATATACAAAACGATTATAAAGCTAATCTGGACGTGCGGAATGCCACTATGGGGGACAGCAGTAATGAGCCATATAAACCAAATAGAGATAATACATGCTAAAATCCTTAGAACAATAGTAAACGCACCATAGTACGTTAGAAATGATGACATACGGAGGGACCTGGGAATCCCAACGGTCAAGGAAGAAATTAGCAGATACTCGGAAAAATACAAATCAAGAATAGCAACACACCCAAACCTGCTAGCTGCGGAAACGTTCAAAACCATAAACATGGACAGAAGGTTAAAAAGGAAGCACCCAGCAGACCTCATAAAGGATATAACCTAGCAAACGCGAGGATGGTACTACCCGCTGGGGTAGCCACCAACATGTTAACATAACTGCTGAAAAATTGGACCTAATGTTCAAATTTTTTTTTATTTATTATAATATTTACAATCAATTCTCGTTGAGAATTTTCAGTAACTTCATTTAGCGTGATGCAATGACATGGTTTATAATAGTTTGTATTGTTGGTTCTAGTAGGATCTAAGGATTTAATCTAAAGGGTACTTTCTTTTTAGTCTGCGGATCTGGTCCGTCGTGTCAGGTAGTTGGGTGACTAATGGGTTGTGGTGGTTGTTGACTCGTGCGTTATATCTACTTCTGGACTTGTATTGTTACGCCGCGCAACACATCTGCACTCCATCCCGCGCGGTGTGACAGCCAACGGTCGACGTGCCGTCCTTCGAACCTTCCATAGGCCTAAGGACCCACCATAAAGTGAAATCCTAACTGCATTGTTCGCACACATGGTTTGAGTCAATCTGTCTGCCAGAAAAGACTTTCTAATTCCAGAAGTGTTTTCAGCTGGTTCTTTAGAAGGGTCCTTGGGTTTATTACGTGCTCTTAAGAATTGCGGAGAAAGCAGGTAGTGGCCTAACGAAAAAAGCGGAGATCTCCCTAACGGAAAATCCGAGTCTCCCCATAAACAATGTCGCCTAGGACCCAAGTTAGTAGGAGGCTTCTTCGTCCTATCTTCCTTCCCAACATTGGTCATAACCAATCAGCATCGCGGATCATTGCCCTCACTTTCCTAACTGAAAATGTAAGCAACGAATCCGCGTTCTTCGTTCAAAGGGCACACCCTTACCGAGCTTTCCTCCGCATTCACATTAGAATAAAACTTTAGAGTTTGATCGTCTCTCACAGTGCCGAGAGTTCCTGCATTTCCTATAACTCTCACCGTTCCTACCTCTCCAGAGTTTGATCGTCTCTCACGGTGCCTAGAGTTCCTGCATTTCCTACAACTCTCACCGTTTCTACCTCTCTAAGAGTTAGATCGTCTCTCACGGTGTCTAGAGTTCCCATAATCCCTATAACTCCCACCGTTCCTATATCTTTCAGAGTTCCTTCATCATTTCTCAAGGTGCCTACACGGCCTAGAGTCTCCTAAGGCTCTCACATTATCCAGAACTCCGACAGTTCCTATAACTCTCAAGGGCCTAGAGTGCCTAAGGCTCTCCTTCTCTCATCCAAGACTAATCCTTCTCTTGTTATCTGTATCTTAATCAACGGCGTTACTACTTTGTGTGATTGTATAAAGTGTTGAAAATATACATTATTATAACTCTGTGACTCCCAGTGTTATACCGCATCAACCACCCCGATTATCCTAACCGAAATACGGGGATCGAACTATTCGTGGTGTCGATTATTCTAATCGTAACGGGAATTTACGACTCCCGTTGACGCGTATTCTAACGACCGCGTCTCCTCGCGATAGCTCGAAAATACATGTATATTACATCTTTTACTGTGGGTATCTTGAAGTCGCGGTGGATTGTTTCGTTGGTAACATACCAGGGTGCATTTATTAGAAATATTAGCGTTTTCGATTGGAAGCGTTGGAGTATTTCAATGTTGGAATTACTTGCTGTTCCCCATAGTTGGATTCCGTAGGTCCAGATAGATTTTATTACGGTCTTATAGAGCGTAATTTTGTTCTGCGTGCTTAGGTTGGAGCGACGGACAATGAGCCAATAAAATTTTTTGAGTTTGTCTTTGAGTTGATTCGATTTGTCTATGATGTGTTGTTTCCATGTTAACCTCCTGTCCAGAGTCATGCCCGGGTATCTGACTGTGTCCTTGTTAGGAACTGTTATATTGTTATTGGAGACCTGTGGACAGGTTTGTTTTCGCAGCGTGAAGGTTACATGTGTGGATTCTTTTTCATAAATTTTGAAGCCCCATTTATGGAACCACATTTCCATTGAGTCGAGACCTCACTGGAGAGTGGATGAGGCAATTATGGGGTTGGCGTGGGACGCTAATAGCGCTGTGTCGTCAGCAAATGTTGCTATAGTTATGTTGCTATGCATGGTTATTTCTGTTGATATTGGTAAATCGGCAGTGTAGATGGAGAACAGGAGGGGTCCGAGGACACTACCTTGGGGTATGCCCGCTTCTATTGGGAAAGTTGTGGTAATGGCGTCTACGTATTTAACGATGAATTGTCTTTTGGTTAGGTAGGACTTTAGGATGGAGTAGTAAGTGTGTGATTGGACTCTTTTAAGTTTGTAAAGAAGCCCGTTATGCCATACTTTGTCGAATGCCTGTCGAATATCAAGGAATACCGCTGAGCAGTATTTTTTTTTCGAGAGTTTGGCTGATATTGTGTGTTATTCGGTGGATTTGCTCTATTGAGGAATGCTGCTTCCGAAAACCGAATTAATGATCTGGGCACGCGTCATGGCGAAACGTAAATTTTCATTTTCAAAAAATTAGAGTCCTCGCCTTACGTTTTCTTGCGCTATGACGCGATGGGTGGCCCTTTACAACCTCAGTTCGACGGACCTTTTAAAATCCTAAAAAGAGATAAGAAAAATTACGTTATCAAAATAAACAATCGCGACGTAACAGTCTTTATTGACCGACTAAAATCTGCGTTTATTGTTTCGGACGACTTAGAAACAAAAACCGCCGAATCTCGTAACATACTGATTCCCGTCGGTCAAACGAATGTCCGCGATGAAAATGGCACAAACAACGACGATCAAACCGCGGAAGAAAACACCAGGAATACGTACGTTACGAGATCCGGTCGAAGAGTCCGCTTTCCCAATTGGTATCAGGCAGGTTTCGGGTAAAAAAAAGTCGTAAATTGTCAGACACAGGATGTATCGGCAACTTTTAAAAGTAACGACGATACTCGGTTTAACTTAATAAAAACGTTATCACTGGAAGGGGGGGTGATGTTGCGGCACATGAGTCAGAGGACAATTCAAATCATGTTATTGTTTTGCCTCGGAGTATCAAGACCGTTAGATTATAAGTAATGTAAGAACAAATAAACTCCGGGCAAAACAATGTCGCCGCTACATGCAACTGTCGAGTAAAGACAAATTTGAATTTTCCGACTCCCTCCCGATTAGTATAAATAAACAGACGCGATCGCGGGCGACTCAGTATCAAGTCAGTATCAAGTGAGTATCAACAGAGATCAACAGCGCTTAACGAGTATCGCCGCGAGGAATTATAACGAGTAATTTATTTCAAATATACTCGACGGATTGCGACAACAACCTTTCATCCGCATTATTCAATTACATCTAACACAACCTAATCTCCACAGATTCTTTTTTTTTGTTGCCCCTCAATATCCCCACTATCCACGCGTTTGTTAGGCGTCCGCGATCGTTGCCATGCACGCCTTCTTCACGAGCATTCGGCGAAAGGACTGTTGGGATATTGATGGCTCATTAGGCACTTCGTTTCGGCGATATACATTGTTGCCGAGTGCCGCCACAATTGCTTGATGCATTTAATGTACTAGACGTATTGAAGAATGTACTAGTACTAGTAGGAAATAATTTTTTTTATGTTTCGAATATCATCCTCTCTTTACAAATATCAATGGCACTTTATTTGCGAAGACTGTGCACAGATGGTTTATAATGATATTCTCGGCTCATATGTACATAGCTATTTATACGGGAGAGACTTTGTGGAGGTCGAGAACAGGTGGTAATAGAAAGTTTTTGAATCGATGATAAGCTTGCAGTAACCTTCGAAGAAAAAATGTGGTCTACAGAAGAATATGTGCTTACTCAATTATATATATAGAACTCACATGTACAGCTTCTCTGTATTAATTTTACATTTTCCATCTCTTCGTGCCACGATTCACGAATGTACAGCGACTTCTGAATTTTATATTTTGTTTTTTGTTTTCCTGTGAATGATGTTTTTGATTTGATTTCTTTAAGTCCAATGGTATTTCATGCGTGCTTATTTTCTTCAATATGCTGTTAGTATTAAGCAATTCTTTCATTATCGCCTTCTCGGCGTTTTGTTTGCTTTTATTTGGCGCGGAAAGTTGTCCTAAAGTATTCGCCTTGTTTCGAAATGTTGTCTTCATTTTTATTGACTTTCTCTTCAAGGTTTGGTTTCCTTGCTTCAAAGCTTTTATTTCGTGTAGACCTAATGAACACTCAAATTTATAGAAACGTATAACAAAGAATTAAAGACGTTTGATCTAAATAAAATTAATTTTAATGTAAATGTAGTATTATAAGAATTGTAATAATTTACAAATCAGATCAATCTTTTTTTTATATATACGTGGGGAAATCCTCATGGACACCCCCCCCCCCCCGCCCCGTGTCCGTTGCTTAGTAAGTGTCGAGTGGCGGTATTTGTTGTCAAGTGCCGCCACACCTTTAAGCACTCGTGAACGTAGTGGTAATGAACTTCAATGTGTTTAAAATTTTTTGTGAAATGTCCGTACTTTGCTATACTTATCATTCCAGAGTTATCCTTATAAATTTTTACAGGGTTATCGTCCAGATTTATATTGAAGATCTTCATAATTTCTCTAATAAACATTAATTCACTCATCGCTTCCGATAGAGCTACATACTCTGCATACGTCGAGGCTTTTGCCACACACCTTTTTATACTTTTTTTTACTAAAAGTAGTTTACTAAAAGGTTTTTTATACTTCCAACCAATTACATTTCCATACAATTTAATTACATAACCAGAAATAGATTTCCTATCTAAAGGATCTCCTGCTCAATCAGCGTCCATAATCTATCGTTTCACATTTTTCATTCCTTTTATAATGTAACCTTAAACCTCTAGTCCGGTACAAATATTTCAATATTCGCAAAGCATATTTAAAATATGTCTCGCTACAACAATCTTGAAATCTATTCAGATAATTCACGCTATAACTTATATCGGGTCTGGTATTTACACAAATATACAACAATGCGCCAATTAAATTCTTGTATCCAATATTCTTTCTATTTATCTCAGTGTAGCGGTTCATGAGTCATAGGACAAAGTTAATTACGTCGTTGTCGCCTCGAAGTACCTAGATCGCTAGGCTATAGTTAATGTAAAAACAATGTCACGGCTAGCGGCAGTTGTCGTCAGGAAGGCAAATACGACTAGTATAAATAGACCGATACGATCGCGAGCGACCTTCGTATACAGTACGTACCAAGTGTATAGCAAGTATTTACCGGCATCCTTTGCGACTTTGAATATTTAACGAGCGTGTATTAAATTACGTGATAACGTCTGCGAGTGTTCATCCCGTGATTTTATATCAGGATTTATACTTCGTAGTACGATTAACATTTACTTTTATATTTAACTTATTGGTCTCAAATACTTCTGACGATTACAACAACAAGGACTTGTTATTAATCCACACGACCTTCGTCCTCTTCACACAACACAACAACTACAAATTGGTGACCCCGACGTGATCAAATGGAAGAGGTAACCGTGAGTACCAACCAAATTTCAATATAATATTCGAGATGGCGAGCAACGGCATAACTGGGGGCAATGTAGAGGCGGTAAACGCTCTGCTCCGCATATCACCGTTTTGGTCAGACAACGTCTCGTTGTGGCTCACAGTGCTCGAATCACAGTTTAAATCCGCTCGTATTACGACCGAGGACGCGTAATTTAACGCAGTCGTCTCAAATATCGATAAACCATACGTGCGGCTCATCCGAGACATCTTGGATGACCCACCGGAGACCGGACAGTACGAGTTCCTCAAGTCGGAGCTCACTAAGAGACTGGGCGAGACAGACGCTAAACGCGTGAAGAAGCTCATCGAGAGCGAGCAGTTAGGCGACAGATCGCTTTACACAATAACGGAGGACTTCATTCTCACCGTCTGGGAAGGCCGGCTGCCGGTCCACGTGCAGTATATCCTGGATGGCGTTCAGGATAGGAAGCCCGAAACGCTATACCGGATCGCCGATCGTATCCTGGATGTACGTACCAACCCTGGACAGATTGTTGCCGCCAGCACAGACCTACCAACGGCGGTAAGCAATTCATATACGCAAAACGTTAGCTCGAGCAATTCAACCGCCGCCGCCATCAGCACGTTAAAGGAATGAATAAGTGCGTTACAGGCCCAAATGAACACGTTATGCCTGAATAACAGCCGACAATCGCGACCTCGATCGCATTCTCGTATGAGGTACCGTCGCCGCTCAAGATCCGGAAATCAATCGCGACCCGATGGATTATGCTTCTACCATGCGAAATTCCGGGAATGCGCGAGAAGGTGCAATCTATCATGTAGCTGGAATTCGGGAAACGGAGTCAGCCGTCCGTAAACGCGGCCAACGATGACGGCTTGATATCCCGCCGCATTTTCGTATTAGACAAAGATACGCGCGTTTCATACCTGGTAGACACCGGCGCCGACATTAGCGTCTATCCGCACAGTAAAGTTCGCGTACCTCTGAAAAAGAGCGAGTACAAACTGTTCGCGGGTAACGGGATGCGAATCGCAACGTACGGAACCATCGCGATTCGGCTTAACTTGTCCCTTCGGCGAGACTTTACGTGGAATTTTACGGTGGTCGACGTTCAAACGCCCATTATCGGCATGGATTTCTTAAGCCACTACGGGTTTCTCGTGGACCCAAGGAATAAAAGACTACTCGACACGACGACCCATCTAATTTCCAGTGGATACGCGGCCACAAACAACGTGCCCTCAGTAAAGACTATCTGCGGTGATTCTGCGTATCACCAACTACTGGCGGAATTTCCCGACCTCACCCGTCCGCCGAACTACGGGAAGGGAAATGCCCGACACAGCGTGGTGCATCATATCAAAACCACACCGAGCCCACCAGTTTACAACAAACCCCACCTCATTGCACCGGATCGACTCAGGCAAGTGAAGGCAGAATTCCAAATGATGATCGAACAAGGAGTGATGCGACCATCGAAGAGCCCATAGGCATCACCTCTACACGTCGTACCCAAAAAGGACGGGAATCTTTGGCCATGTGACGACTACCGTGCGCTAAACGCTCGCACCATACCAGACAGATACACACCGCCACATATAGAACACTTTGCACACCATCTATACGGTAAGCGCATATTTTCGAAAATTGATCTCATGCGCGCTTACCACCAAATCTCGATCGCACCGGAAGATATCGAAAAGACGGCAATAATAACACCGTTTGGATTTTTCGAAGCGACCAATATGATATTTGGGCTTCGGAATGCCACGCAAACGTGCCAGAGATTCGTCGATGAGATTATTCGCGGTCTCGATTTTGTTTACGCGTACATCGACGACTTCCTCATCGCGTCAGAAAACGAACAGCAACATCGCGAGCATTTACGAGAGTTATTCAACCGCCTTAATAAGTACGGCGTACTTATAAAACCGTCAAAATGCGAATTCGATGTGAGCGAAATTACATTTCTCGGCTACTCGGTGAACGCCGATGGAATCAAGCCGCCCACTGAACGTGTCAAAGCGATCTTAAAAATTCCGAAGCCCGCTGACATCAAGCAATTACGTAGGTACCTCGGTATGATTAACTTCTACCGACGTTTCATACCGGGGGCCGCAAAAATATTGCAACCATTAAATGAAACATTAAAAGGCGCGAAAAAGGGCAACGCGCCCATCGTATGGTCTAAACAAGCGGAAAACAACTTCGAAGAGTCTAAACGCGCCCTCGCAGACGCCACGATGCTGGCGCATCCAATACTCGGTGCGCCCATCAGCCTTACGGTGGACGCGTCCGATTATGCGGTAGGTGCCGTTTTACACCAGCTTGCGAAGGACAAATGGCAGCCGCTAGGGTTTGCCACAAAATCCTTAACATCCGCACAACGGAAATATAGCGCTTATGATCGAGAACTCCTCGCTATATACTTCGCCGTAAAACGCTTTCGACACGCGGTTGAGGGTAGAGATTTTGTAATCTATACTGACTACAAACTCCTCACCTACGCGTTTCACCAAAAATAGGAAAATTTCTCGCCACGGCAATTTCGCTACCTCGATTTCATAGCGCAATTTACAATAGATATCCGGTACGCGAAAGGCACGAGGTAGCACGAGGTAGAGGACGAGGTAGCTGACACGCTATCCCGTATCGAGACGGTCAAGAACTCGGTTGATCATCGAACGTTAGCAGCGGCCCAGCAATGCGATAATGAGCTGCATCAAATACTCAACTCCGACTCTCGCTCGCTGCGACTTGAAAAAATTCGATTTCCCGAGACAGAGATATATTGCGACATAGCAACCGGAACCCTGCGGCCGTTCGTACCGAAACCGTTGCGATACAATATATTTCAATCGATACACGGACTTTCCCATCCTGGGATACGTGCGACACAAAAACTGGTGACGACACGCTTTGTCTGACCGTCCATAAACAAGGATTGCCGTACGTGGACGCGACAATGTATACCGTGTCAACGCAGTAAAGTCACCAGGCACGTATCTTCGCCCGTCGGAAGATTTGACGTTAGCAGGTCGATTTGAGCATATGGGTTCTCAGGGCATAGGACCATGCCCTGGGAAACCCCGATGGATCTGATGTTCTCCTATAGTCGGGTGGCGGCTGGTCGGTGCCTTTGGCACCCGTCAGTTTGCTGATCCGGTGCGGAGAACTTCGGAGAAGTTAGTGGGCCCATGCCTGTTAAGACCACTCACCTCACCTTCTCGTGGGGTTCCCCGTCAGCCTGCACCGGCTTTGACCGGGGCAGGGTGCGAAAGAGTGTGTGGCACCAGGACGGATATCTACGTTGACGACCCGACGAAAACAACTAATAATAACATGGATTTACGAAAGGACAAGAAACACGTTTACGGTGCACGGGAGGGAGACCCCAGTACCGGCGCAGTTGTGGGTAGTCAAGTGGGCCCCACTGCGTCGTCATTTCACGACCACGGCCGTTCGGGGGTAGACCGCCAGGCCCCTGGATGTGTTTATGCATTTGGCCAGGACGCAACACAGATCATGGAGGTGGTGGAGGAGGTTAGAGAGGCTCCAAGGAAAGCTACGAGAAGTGCCCGCAAAACTTCGGAGATGTCGGAGAGTTTGTTTCTCGCCTCTGCCATAGTAGCTGATGCCACGTCACTAATGGCAGGATTGCTGCGGACACGAATGAGGTCCGACGATGAAGAGTCGGTTGCCTCGCTCGCGTCGCGCTCGTCAGTGGCTTCGACGGCTTCCAGGGGAAGGAAAAGGAAGATTACGTCGACCACAGTCCCGGAAGTTTCCGAAGAACTGGCGAGGCAAATAAGGACGAGCTCAGCGGCGAACGTCAGCGCCGAACTAACGAGGCACGTCTCGCAATTGATGTCGGCCTGACTTCCGAGCCTGAACGCACCGCACGAAAAGGTAGGAGCGACAGTGCGCGACACGCTGCCCTGGAGAGGAGGGTCGAAGAGATCGGACCCTCCATAATAAGAGCGATCGAGGAGCGCTTCAGGGTCCGACATCACAGCCCTGAAGCGCGAAGAGGGACGAGCCACTCAGCCACCCGGTGTACCACCCAGACGACATCGCTCCCAAAAGAGCAAAAGAATGGGGAATGGAAGGTGGTGGAGTCCAAAAGCTCCCGGAGAAAGGAAAACAAGAGGAGGGCAACCGCCGGAGAAGCGGCGAAGAAAGGGGCCACTGTGACTCCGCCGGCGAGAGGCCAGCAATCCCTAACGAGGATGACAGGCGCGCCTAAAACGAGCATCATCGCACCGAAGAATGGACCAGCGCAGACGCCGGAGACTGCCATCCTCCCTCGTACACCGCGACCATCTGCGGTGACTGTAACTTTGAACGAGGGGTCAAGGATGTCCTACGCCGATGTAATAAACACGGCTAGGCAGAGCATCCCCCTTGCCGAGATCGGCGTCGAGTCGCTGAACACGAGTGTTGAGGTTATTCGGTATATAAAGAGAGAAAAACGCGTGGATAAAGTGTAAGATACAAAATATATATTTGATTTAATAGTGAAATACAGGAATACAATTTGAACTGGTCCAGATCCGCACGCTAGCGGTGTTACCTTATAACTGAAAACCCCGAAGCCAACGTCGCCTGTCTACTGTTTATGGTTTGCCTCCCTGCTATTCTTTTGTCTATATGCTGTCGATGGCTTCAGCGCTTGAGAAAGCTAAAAAGACCAGATGTGGAGTTTTCCTAGAAGTGGTGACCACTTCAACAATGAGGAAGGCAATGACAGGTGCTATCGTGATAACGGTACCTGGAGATCGAGACAGGGAGAAGGCGTCACGGCTTGCGACGCGCTTGGCCAAGGTGCTAGACTCGGCCACGGCGAGAGTGGCGGCTCCAACGAGGATGGCGGAGCTGAGAGTTGTCGGGATAGATATCTCGATAAACAAGGAGGAACTGCGGCAAGCACTGGCACATGCCGCAGGATGCGGCGGCGCGGAGGTGCAGGTCGGGGAGATCGACACCTCTAGAAATGGCCTCGGGTCAGCCTGGATCAGGTGCCCCGTAGCTGGAGCACGGAAACTAGCCCAGACAGGCAAAGTCATCCTGGGCTGGTCCACCGCGAAGGTCATAGACATCCCGAGGAGGCCCTTGCAATGCTTCAAGTGCCTGGAACTGGAACACGTACAGGCTACGTGCGTGTCCGCCGTGGACCGATGACACCTGTGTTACAGGTGCGGCGAAAGCGGACATCGTGCCAGAGGCTGTCCTGCCTCGGCACTCAAGTGCCCCCTGTGCGAGTCACTTGGGGCTCCCGCTAACCACAGGATGGGTGGGGTGGCATGTGCTCCCCCCGAAAACCAAGAGGAAACTACCCGTCCGCGAGCCAGCGGCGGCGGCAAAAACGCAAAGCAGCACCGCCGAAGCAGCTGTAGATGGCAGGGTGGAGGCCATGGAGTTGGCCCAATGAATTCAAGAGGCTCATCCAGAGTAACCTGGGAAGGTCGAGACGGGCGCAAGACCTGCTCTTCCAGACTATCCGGGAGAGCGAGATCGCCCTCGCGGTGGTGGCTGAGCCGTATCGCATCCCTGACGCGACCAACTGGGTCGGGGATCTGGATGGATTGGCAGCCATAACCTGGACAACAGCGCTGAGCGCCCCGGCGTTGTGCTCGACCGTGGCAGCGGTTACGTCGCGGTCGAGTGGGATGGGATGGCGCTGGTGGGTGTTTATGTTTCTCCCAACAGCGGCCTGACCACGTTCGAGGACTTCCTGGACGGGTTTGGCGAATGCGTCAGAAGATGCCTTCCCCGCCAGGTGCTTGTCCTCAGGGATTTCAACGCCCACTCCTCGTAGTGGGGAAATACTAGGACGGACGCTCGTGGCAGAAGTCTATCCGATTGGGCTGCAGGACTCGGGCTCCTACTGGTGAACAGGGGCTCAGCGAGCACATGCGTGACGTGGAGAGGATCCTCTGTGATCGACGTCACATGGGCTACCTCCGAGGCCTACAGGAGAATTTCCAATTGGAGAGTGGCCGAAGGGGTCGAGACTCTGTCCGACCACCTCTACATACTGATGGAGGTGGCCCACCACGAGACAACGTCTGCCGCTATACAGGCCAGGAGTCCCCGAGGAGCGAACCGTCTCCGCCCACCACCAAGGTGGCGTCTCAAGGAGAGGGACAGAGAGATGCTCCATGTGGCAGTCTCCGTCTTCGCCTAGAGCTGGGACGCACGAAGAACGTTGGGAAGCGTCAACGGGGAAGCAGAAAGTCTCCGAAGGGACATGAGCCCGGCGTGTGACGCCTCGATGCCGCGCTCCGTTCCCAACTATAGACGCGACCAGTGCGTATACTGGTAGACTCCCGAGATCGCGGAGACCCGAGCGAGGTGCGTTCGGGCCCGCAGAAGGCTCCAGAGAGCACGTCGTCGTAAGCGGACACGCGACGAGGAAGAGATCTCCCGGTACTACGAGGCGTACAGGGAAATTAGGCACATCCCGCAGCGAGAGATCAAGATCGCGAAAGCCCGGAGCTGATAGAGTCGGTCGAATCCGATCCGTGGGGGCGGCCTCACCGTCTGATGACGAAGAAACTACGACCTCGGGCTCCCCCACTGACTGCGAGCATGGATCCGGCGTTGCTCGCCAAAGTCATTGGGACTCTGTTCCCACGGCGAGACAACGACGCTAGGCAGACAGGGCTATCCTCCCCCTCCGGCGAGATGACGGAATGGAACGAGGAGCTGCGAGTGAGGCAGGAAGAGCTCCTCGATGCGACAAAGAGGATGGTCTCCCACGACGTGGCACCGGGTCCGGATGGAATCCCAGGCCGGGTTTAGGCGGAGTCAATGACTACCTTGGCTCCCCGCCTGCAACACCTGTTCACCAGATGCTTGAGGGAGGGTGTTTAACCCCGAATATGGCGTACGGAAAGACTGGTCCTGCTGAAGAAAGAGGGACGCCCGTTGGACTCGCCGTCCGCGTACAGACCGGTGTGCCTTCTGGACGAGGTAGGCAAGCTGTTCGAGAGGATAATCGCCACCCGCCTGGAGGTTCACATGTCAGAGCGAGTGCCTGGATGGCACGACAGCCAGTACAGCTTTCGCCGATGTCGCTCGATGGTGGACGCGGTTAGGCGAGTGAGGTCCTTGGCGGAAGACATGGTTTCCCGAGGCGGGGTGGCGTTGGCAGTTTCCCTGGATATCGCGAACGCCTTCAACGCCATCCCCTGGGACAGGATAGTGGAAGCCCTGGAACACCTGGAGGTGCCGCCGTATCTCGTTCGGGCGATCCGAGCGTATCTAAGCGATAGGTGGGTCGCGTACACCGGCAGCAACGGAGAAGAGAGGAAGCCGGTCGAGCGTGGACTCGGGGCTCAGTACTGGGACCCATCCTGTGGATCACGGCCTACGACTCGGTCCTTCGATGCCCGATGCCCCCGGCGACGGGCATAGTATGTTATGCCGACGACACCTTGGTCTTGGCTGGGGGCGCCGCTGGCACGAGACCTTGAACATCGCCGAAACAGCCGTGGCATGCGCGGTGCGGACCATCCAGATGCTCGGTTTGAGCGTGTCGCCGGCCAAATCCGAGGCCATGTGGTTCGGCCGCCGCCGTAGAGGAGACCCTCCCCCTGGACTGTCCGTGAACATCAACGGGGAAGAAGTCCCGGTGAGATGCCAGATGAATTACCAGGGTCTCATCATCGACAGTCAATGGATCTTCAGGCCGCATTTCGAGATCCTGGTTCCAAGGGTGACAGCCGCAGCCAACGTCTAATGCGGTTTGCTGCCAAACATCGGGGGAGCAGGGGTCGGAGTGCGCCGGCTCTACGAGGGAGTGGTCCGGTCCAGAATCCTCTACGGAGCTCCCCTATGGGCCGAAGACCTGATGGCGAGTCGCCGCAGCTTACTCTTGTTGAGGAGGTTGCAAAGAACGATCGCCATCCGCATAGTGATAGGATATCAGACTATATCCTACGCGTCGGCGTCCGTGCTGGCGGCGTCCCCACCGTACGAGTTACAGGCCCTTGCACTCCGACGGGTGTACGAACACCTAAGGGGCCTGGGCTCGGTCGGGCTTACGCCGTCCGCTGGGCGGCCGGCTCAGGACGTCCGGTTGGAGGCGAACCTAGAGACCTGAAAGCGATGGTGCTCTCGACTGCTCGAGAATCATGCTGTGCGGCCACACCGAGGCATTTGGGCCGTCCTTCCCAAGTGGGAGGCTTGGAGGGACCGAGGCGGAGTTCCGCTTACCTACTGGATGATGCAAATGCTCACCGGCCACGGAGTATTCGGCGAGTTCTTGCTAAGGATTCGGAGGGAGGCGACGTCCATCTGTCGCCACTGCAAGGAAGAGGAGGACACGGCGCGGCACACTCTGGAATTCTGTCCAGCGTAGGAAGAACCGCGCCGTATCTTGCGACTCGCCATCGGCGAGAGTTTGGCTCCCGAGGCCGTCGTCGTGGCGATGCTGAGGGGGCACCAGGAGTTCATCGCCGTTCGCTCCTACTGCGAGCAAGTTATGCGCGTGAAGGAGCGAGCGGAGCGGGATAGGAAGAAGAGACGGGATCCTGTCAGGCTGCCGTACCCAAGGGATCCTGCACGCCGCAGGGTTGCGGTACCACCACTACTGCCGCCCTAGGTGTGTTTAAGGAGCCGTCACGCCGAGGAGGTTCTGGGCCCTCCCCGGACTTGCACGACGGTACGATGAAGAGGCGTTAGGGGATTTGTGCCCCCCCCCCTAGCGGCCCAAGTCAAGACAAGGACGCCTCCCTTAACAACAAATAGGGTGAAGACGAAGAAGTGCTCCGGCAGGATTTCGCAAGAGAACCCGGGCCACTTCTGCGAAGCGTCAGGAAGACCACCGTGGGGTTTTAGTTGGTTTGAGTCCGACACTACCCTGTCGCCACCCAGAAGGGGGCAGGGCGATTTCCGAGGATGGGGGCAGGGGCGTCCGAGAGGATTTCCCCACGCGCGATAAAGGTGGATCTCAACGCAACGGCGACTGAAATAATCTATGGCACCGGCATACGATTGCCGATAGAGTTCTTTTTACCGACCAACCGAAAGGCCAATTCGGAATTCGCGAACCTGCTAAAAGAAAGGATGGAGAAAGTCAGGCCACAGCCCGTTACTCGACACGGCTAGAAAAAGATATTTATTTTTTGCGAGTTAAAATCTTCGCCATACGTATTTTTACGACATGATGCGATTAGGGGCCCTCTACAGCCGCCTTATGACGAGCCCCTTAAAGTAATGCGAGGAGGCGAAAAGACGTACACGATTAGAATTAACAATCGCGGCGTAACGGTTTCAGTAGATCGGTTAAAACCAGCCATCGCAGTCCCTGACGACCTCGAAGCGAAAACCGCCGAATCCCGTAACGTACTTATCACGGTAGATTACACGAACACCCGCAACGGAAACGGCGCAATTATTAATAATCCAAATAATGAGGAAAACACCAGCAATAGGTACGTTACGCGATCCGAGCGAAGAGTCCGTTTTCCCGATCGGCTGCAGCCAGGATTCGGCTAAACATTATAATTATTGGACACAGGTTATATCATGGAATTTTAAAATTAAGCGACGCTCAGGTAAATACAATAAAAACGTTACCACTGGTAGGGGGATGATGTAGCGTTACATGAGTCATAGGACAAAGCTAATTACGTCGCTGTCGCCTCGAAGTACCTAGACCTTAATGTAAAAACAATGTCACCGCTAGCGGAAATTGTCGTCAGGAAGGCAAATACGAATTCTTTCACCTCCCCCCCCGACTAGTATAAATAGACCGATACGATCGCGAGCGAGACACCTTCATATCGAGTACGTACCAAGTGTATGGCAAGTATTTAGCGGCATCCTTTGCGATTTTGAATATTTAACGAGCGTGTATTAAATTACGTGATAACGTTTGCGAGTATTCATCCCGTGATTTTATATCAGGATTTCTACTTCGTAATACGATTAACATTTACATTTATATTTAACTTATTGGTCTCAAATACTTCTGATGATTACAACAACAAGGACTCGTTATTAATCCACACGACTTTCGTCCTCTTCACACACCACAACAGCTACGTCAGCTTTTCCAATTTTTAAGTTGGTCTCCATAGGTGTACAGTACAACTTGCTGTTTTGTAATTTATATATTTTGCTAATGATTCAATGTATTTTTTTTTTGGCTTAATCTCATTTCATTTTTGAAATAATCATACTCTATAGTTATTCCAAGATATTCTTTTACTTCACCTAAATCTTTCATTTGAAATTTATCGGTTAATAACTTCTTTACACTTTGTATCTTCCTTTTGTTTTTACTACAAATTAACAAATCGTCTACATATGTTAACAAATAAACAACATTTTCTTCCTTTCCATGTTTTTTTTCGTGGAGGAAATCTTCATAGGCACTTTACCACCTTGTGGGGGCGGCAGAAGGTAGTGTCGGATTCTTACCGGCTAAAACCTCCAGGGGCGGGTCGGTAGACTAATGTGAGTGATCGTCGGGGGCCCCTGTGTGTTTAAAACACTAAGTCTTTATACAGCGCACTTCCAGGAAGTACTCCCACACAACACACGCAAGAGAGGGGCTGGCCGCTTGCCTGCTGTGTATTGCTTTTAACAGAAATTCGTATTTCTTCGGTCCTTTGTATACAATAGCTCAAGTCCAGGATTCGAACTCACGACGCCTCGTTTTCAGTTCTAGGCTTTAACGAGCGTAGCTGGCTGTCCCGTCTGGACGCCATTTTGACACTCTCTCGCAAAATATTCTACTCTTCCATATTTGAAGCATCCTTCCCTTTTTGCAGAAAAGGCGTTGATTTGCATTTCTCCTCGATTTGATTTATCTTTCTTCTCCGCTATTTCAATTTCATTTTTTACATAGGCTACCATTTGATTTTCTTCTATCAATGCATCTGTTATATCCGCTGCAACTGTATTCTTCGGGTAATGTATTCAGCATGTAATTTAGTTTTTCCCTCTCACTCGCTTGTGCGCCCGCACATTTAAATTCGTTTATTAATCCTTCGAAATCGCTAAAGAACGATGCTGAATCACTGTAGTTCTCAAGTCTTATCTTTTCCAATCTCCTTCTGCATACGATCCGTAGTGCCGTCGACTGTTTCAAGTACATTTCATCAAACTTTTTTATTATCTCATACGCCGTTTTTTCTTCTCTAATATACTCCAATTCTCTAATATACTCTATTTATGATGGCACTATAAATTATATTTATTGCCTTCAGATCCCTTTTATCCCAATCTTCACTGTCTGTTTCGGTCTTCACTCTAGTTGTGACAATCTCGCATTCTTTATACCTGAGAAACATCGTTATACTTTGCTTCCACATACTGTAATCCTCACCATCGAATACAGGTATCATGATTTCCGATCTCTCCATTTTAAATGATTCCTTATCTCTTACTCAAGCGTTCCTACGTGCTCGAAATATATTGTTCCTCTTTGTAACCTTTGAACGTTTCTTCTCTTACTGAAAACTCACTCGAACTAACTTGCAAGATTGAAAACCACGCACTAAATAACTTGCAAAACTATGAACCACGCTCTGTTACCATGTGAAGATATAGGAGGGATTCGGAAATACAAAAAATTTTCTTTATTTAGCACACAACAGTTATACATATATCTTATACTCTAAAGACCTTGAAATCCTACTCGCATGCACGCTTGTTGTCAACCGACTCTTCTAGATACTTCTAACGACTGACTATTGTCTTCTGTCCCAACTAAGGCCTGGTTGCCCTCTGACGCTTACACACACATTCACATGTACAGTGTAATTGTATCATGTTCCTAACAAAATATCAACCCCAAACCTATATTTCATAACAGATTATGGACCCAAGACAGTAAACTGCAACAGTAAAGACATTTATTTGTTGAGTTTTTGTGGTTTTTCAGAAATTATCCGAGAAGTGACCACGCCATGGTCGACCAGGAGTAGATGAGTGATATGAACACGATGTGAACGAATCCGATCCTGAATAAGGACAATTATGAATACTGGAAGATGATGATGGAGGATTCATTGATTTTTCTGGGCTGCTGGGATACAGTAGAGCCAGGATTAACGTCAGCAGAAAGGTTGAGACCAGACTATATAAAAATGGATAACAAAGCACGTGCGTACACTTTTCGGCATGTTCTTCCTGAGTATCTCGGGGATATCAGAGCCTTGAAAACAGCGAGGGAGTGCTGGAAAGCACTGGGAGAAATCGATGGACATTGTTTTATGCATGCGGTAACTGGGCACTATCGAAAAGACCCCTAGCATGGATATCTCCGTGTACTGCGGACGGTTCCAAGAACTGTGCGATAAGTTATCCAATGCCGGTATAAAAATTGAGGACCACGTTATAGCATGTTTCCTTTTGGCCGGCCTCGTGGCGGATGCAGATTATTCGACATACCTCAGAGAAACAAGGAATGATAATGATCTGACCGCAAGGGCCGTAAAATCCGACCCTCTACTCGAAGAAAGAAGGGTCGATGCGGCTGCGGACTCGTCCGAGAAAGGCAGCGCAGTAGCGACCAGGAGACAATGGAAGCCCAAGTCATAACAGAACATAGATGGCGCGAAGCCAAAGAACACAGACCCACATGACTAGAGGTGCTATAAATGTGGAAAATGGGGCCACATTTCGTACCAGTATCAAGAGGAGAAAAACCAAAGGGAGAAAAAGAGACAGGAAGATAACAAGAAGGAGAAGGGATCAGAAACAAACCGAGGTCCAAGGGATATTGACTTTATTGTCTTATCTCAATATTGACTTTATTGTCCAGCAGCCACATGGAAAGAGGGAGGATCAGTTACCTTGACTCAGGTGCCTCAAATCATATGACTCCGGACAGGCATCGCTTTGTGGATTTCGCGCCTGCAACCGGACAAATCAAGATTGGCAAGGGACATCTGGAAGTTAAGGGAAAGGAAACGATCGTTGTGAAAATGGTTAAGTCCTGTGGCGGTTGGACCCTAATCTTGATCAGGCAGTTGGCGAAGAAGGGTGTTACTACAGTATGTACAAAGGATGAGGCTGTTAGAACACATGATGATGGAGACGTCGTATTCAACTCAAACGTAGGAGACGATGTGTACTACTTAGAGACAATACCCTTTGAAAGGCACGTGGCAAATGTCCCCGTGGAAAACAATCAGCAGGAGCCTGGCCATAATGACGAAGATATTGAAGTTATTGAGGCAAACGCATACAAGAGTATTGCATCGTGGCACGAGAGATTGGGTTACCTGCATGGAAATGCAATGAGAAAAATTCCTATAAGGAGCGTGAAGGAGGACTCCAAGAAACATGATGAACTATATGGAGTCTCTGTGAAGCGAAAAAGGACAAAGGTGCCATTCCCGAGGACAGCTCATCACATGTGTCAACGTCCTTTAGAAATCGTTCACAGCCATATCAGTCGCAGAGCTCAGTGCAAGTCATTAGGTGGAGGTAACTACTTTGTAACATTCATCGATGATTTCTGTCGTTTCATGTACATTAGGATCATCAGCAGGAAGAGCGAAGTATTTAAGTGCGTCAAGGAATACCAGATGGGAGTGAAGGCTTTACATCAGTCCAAAATAAGTGCCCTTCAAATCGACAATGTGGGTGAGTATACAGGGATCAATTTTAAGAGCTACCTGAGGGAGAAAGACATTCTGCACAGGAAGACTGTCTCAAGGAACCCTGAGCAAAATGGAAATTTAGAACGAGCGAATAGGACCCTGGTTGAGATGTCTAGGTGTCTGCTCATCCAGTCGAGACTCTCTAACTACCTGTGGGGAGAAGCTGCGAACACTGCGTGTCACATTAGAAATCTCTATGCCCATCCACCGCTATCGGAGATAAAATTCCATTAGAATTGTGGAAAGGTAAGGGATGCGATATCCAAGGGGAAATCCAACGGACTGAGAGTATTTGGATGCAAGGTCTGGTACCTAAGAAGCCAAGGCGAAAGAAAATTTGATAGCAGGGCAGATGAATGGATATTTATAGGTTACGACAGACAAGTCAAGGGTTATAGAATCTACCTACCGAAAACCAAGAAGGTAATAATTTTTTGTCATGTCAGGTTCGAGGAAAATGTGTTTCCCTACAAAAGTGTAAAAGTGGACACAAGTAACATCAAAAAGAGACTCTCTGAATGGATATGGGACGTTGAAGATTTCGAACTTCGAAGGGGTGATGATACAATTGATGTAGAAACTCAAAGTGATAGTGAAAACGATGAAGGGAAAAGTGATTACTTTATGAACACCTTAACTAACGAGAATAATTAGGAGAAGATTGTGAGTGCACCGACTGTACCTAGGAGATCAGCGAGATTGCACAAGCCAAAGACATGTAACAGTTGTGCTCAGGTCGTGACAGTTCGCAAAAATCAAGGTTTATGTGTGTCCGTGAATGTGTACGATGCCTTGAAGGGGCCAGATGCTCAAAAGTGAACCGATGCAATAACGAAGGAGCTAGAAAACGTAGTGAATAAAGATGTGTGGGACATAGTACAAAGACTTTTAGACAAAAATGTGATTGACTGCAAGTGGGTATTAGTTATAAAGAGGGACCCTGATAAGTATAAGGATAGACTCGTAGCTCGGGGATTCTGGCAAAAGCCCGCGGTAGACTATTCGGAAAACTTTAGACCAATTGTAAAGCGTAGGGCACTAAGTATTTTGCTTGCTCTGTATGTGGAGAATGAGTGGTGTTATGAACATATTGATGTGGAGTATGCATACCTCAACAGTCCTTTGGATGAGGATATATACATGCAGCAACCTGAATTCTTTAAGGTTCCAGGAAAAGACAGGACTCAATATGTGTGCAAACTTAAAAAGAGCCTGTATGGACTGAAGCAAGTCGGGAGAATGTGGTTTAAATACATTAACGGTATTTTGAGAGGTATGAGTCTGAACTCATGTGCGAGTGATCCATGTGTGTATGTGAATGCATCCAAAGATCTCATTGCAGCTGTGTATGTGGATGACATTCTTGTGTTTGGAACGGAGGCTATGATTAATGTGTTTAAATCTAGGATTAAGGAGAGATTAAATGTGAGGATGTTGGGTACCGATACTCAATTTCCATCCATCCACTTGAGTAAGCCAAACAGTGCCACAGTTGTGTTCGATCAATCTGTACAGATAAGTCAGATGCAAAATCTGTTTGACATTATTCATGAGACTGGAATGTCAACACCGCTAGCCAAGGAGTGCGAGGCTGATTTTGACATTGTAAATAACGAACCTTTTGAAAATAAGTTGTATGAACAGGCTGTGGGACATATAATGTATGTCGCCACAGTAACCCGTCCTGATGTCGCGTGTGCAATAGGAAAATTAAGCCAAAAATGCGCAAATCCGACTGTATCCGATTGGAAAGCAGTGAAGCGGATTTTTAAGTACTTGTTAATATAAAGATATAGGAGGGATTCGGAAATACAAAAAATTTTCTTTATTTAACACACAACAGTTATACATATATCTTATAATCTAAAGACCTTGAAATCCTACTCGCACGCACGCTTCTTGTCAGCCGACTCCTCTAGATACTTCTAACGACTGACTATTGTCTTTTGTCCCAACTAAGGTCTGGATGCCCTCTGACGTTTACACACACATTCGCATGTACAGTGTAAATGCATCATGTTCCCAACAGTTAAAAACCAAAGACCTTAAGCTAGTGTACCAAAAGACGGGACAACCTTTGAAGGTGTTTTGTGATTCAGACTTTGCGGGCTATGCAATAGATAGAAAATCTAGGAGTGAGTATGTCTTCATACTCGCTGGTGGAGCAACATCTTAGTTGTCGAAGAAACAACCAATTATATCTCAATCGACATGCGAAGCAGAGTATGTAGCGATGCAAGAAGCAGCAAGGGAGACCGTGTGAATATCCTTACTGTTAAGGGAGTTGGGTCAATTGTCATATTGCCTTCGCCCATGCAAAATTTTTTGTGATAACATTGGAGCTATTTCATGGTCCAAAGATGAAGTAGTTGCTGAGAGTTCTAAGCACATCCAAGTGCGTTATTTTTATGTTAAAAACTGCGTGTCGAAAGGGGTATTAGATTATACCTATATATCTAGTTCTGAGAATGTTGCCGACATTCTCACCAAAGGTTTAAATAGAGTTAAGACTCAATACTTTACCAAAGCTATGGGGCTTGTAAAAACTAGCGATTAAAGGGGAGTGTTGAGAAACGCTAAGTTGGTATGATCGCTAGTTCCTATAAGCTAAGTTGGTACGACTTCTAACAACGCTCTTTTGTCTTAGGAGTCGACCACGTGTGAGTTACTTGAGTGTATCCGGTATGTTCAGACGTTTTGTACAAGGTGGTGAAATATAAAAGTAATATTCAATCTGAGTGAATGTATTGAATATCAGCCCCAAACCTATATTTAATAACACGTTTATGCTGTTTTGTCTCCGAGGTCACCTCAGTGCAACCTTACTATGTGGACGGTGGTAGGAATTTGCTATTTGGGCAAAGAAAGGCCAAGGCAGCAAATTTGTAAATACATGCTGTTTCTCAGCATCACTGCAAAGTCGTATACTAACTGACTGTTGTTACCAAAATAGGACAAAATTATATCTTTCTTTCAAAAACAGGAATCGTCATTGACCGTGCCGTAAATCTTGTGTCACATCAAATCTCCTTGAATATGGTGTGACAATCGTCCGAGAACCCAACAAAGATCAACTTCGTCTTTCCTAATAGAACCTTATAGTTTTTGATACATTAATCGATCTGTTATGGCATTCCTTATAAAAAGTTGTTAATCTATTGTTTATGTCCAAATACTATTAGTACTAAATAAAAAAAATTTTAGATAAATTGAAAAGCATGAAATGAAATCGTTAAATTTTGAATTTCTACCAAGCATTAACAACCAAACATATGTGTACTATTACAGTAGAAAATTTTTTCCATCATTATAAAATAAATTAGTTATGTTAAAGGTATTATAGGATATATACTCCCATCAGCTCATCGGCATTACCACAAACATTTTCAAAGTGTGCACAAAACCTTCTGCGGTTATCTAACTGCACCCCAAGATATCCAACCTCCAGCTTAGTCCTCAGGAAGTAACCACCCATATTGATTTCCATTATCTTTGGAATCCGTTTCCCCGTAATCAGGATTACCTCCGTCTCCTCTTGGACTATATTCAATCCATTAACCAAACACCGTCGCGTGGCCGTATTCATCGTCCTACCAAGTCTTTCCGTTATCTCCTCCTGTTTAGCCATATCGAATATTAACGACAGATCGTCGGCAAAGAGGGCCGCATTCAAGTACGGAATATCCTGCAGTTTCCTCAATAACCCATCATACACCATGTTCCACAACAGCAGTCCGATTATCGATCCTTGTAAGGCACCCGCAAACACATTTCTTTTAACCCACCCACCAATGTTGTGTACAATTATTTTTCTATCTCCCGGGTATTTACCCAGAAATGTCAACAGTTTTCGAAGCATCCCTCTTTCTTCAGTCTCTAGTAGAATCTTATTCCAGCTAGGAGTGTTGAACGCGTTCTTAATATCCATTGTTGCGAGAACGCACATCCTGTTTCTCCGCTTGAGCCTAGGCCCCTCCGGTTTTCATACACCAGTCGGAGCACCAAGGCCTGGAGCTCGAACGGAGGAGATGCCGCCAGCACAGTCGCCGACGTATAAGATACTATCCGGTATCCCCTTACGATCCTGATGGCAGTCGTCCTATGTAGCCTCCTCAGCAAGAGTAGTCTGCGACGACTTGGCATCAGATTTCCTGCCCACACCAGAGCCCCGTACAGAACCCAGAACGACTCTCTTATATAGTCGACGCACTTCGACCCCGGCCTCACCGATATTCGGCAGCAAGCTATATAAAGCGTTGGCTGCCGTCATCACCTTTGGGTCCAAGAACCTAAAGTGCGGCCCGAACGTCCATCGACTGTCGATGGTGAGGTCTAGGTATTTCATCTGAAGCCCTACCTCGACATCCTCCCCGTTTAGATTCAAACATAGGCCGGGCGGAGGAGCCGCTCTATTCCACCAATTGTAAAACCATACAGCCTCCGACTTAGCTGGGAACACCTTCAGGCCCAGCCTTCGTATAGCCCGTATCACGAAAGCGGCGGCAAGCTCTCCGTAGCCTCCAGACTGACGGCAATGACTCTTTCGAATAGCTTGCCCACTTCATCCAGTTGACATACCAGGTGATATACGGACGGCGAGTCTGTCCGTCGTCCCTCTTTCCAAAGCAGGACCAGCCTCGCATTGCACCATATCCGAGAATATACTGCCTCCCTCAGACACGACATGACGTAATCTGGGGACCATGATCGCCATCGTCTCCGCCCAAATCCGTCCCGGGACTCCGACCGGGCCCGGCGCCATGTTGCGGGAGGCCATCTTCTTCGTCACATCCAGCATCTCCTCCTCCGCATACACTAGTTTCTCTCTCCACTCCACTGTCAAAGTCGAGGTAGTGCGCGACTATCCCGGGATGTCCTCCAGCGGCGGAAACACTGCCAGATCCATATCTGCCGTCAGTGGTGGGGCCTGTGGACGCAGTTCCTTCATCACCATCCTGTACGGTCACCCCCACGGCTCGAATTCGATTGACAGGACAAGATCCATCCAGACTCGGGCTTTGCGCTTTTGGTCCTCTGCTGTAAGATATGTCACGATTTTCTATATGTCTCATAGCAGAGAGAGATTTCTTTCTCGTCATGAAGCCGCCGACGGCGGACTCTCTGGAACCGCCTGCGAGCCCGAATGCGCTTCGCCCGTAGCTATACAATCTCCGGGGTCCACCAGTACACATTCCGATTGTGTCTAGCTATGGGGTATTCAAGATGGCGGCAAGTAGAACGGACACGTGCACGTCGCTCCGCAGTCTATAAACGATAAAACCGGGAAAATTAAAGAGTTCGGGTGAAAAAATTATTTCCAAGTGAAGTTTGAGTGCTGAAGAACAAGTGTGGATATAAAGAATAGTGGAGATAGCTGAAATAAGTGCGAGAAAAGCGAAAGAAAAGTGCCACGTGTGGAAAGTGAGGTTAGCGGAAGAGTGGCAGCCTTCTTGGGTCGGGCGACCGAAGCGCCGCCGCCCGGGCAACTTGGGAAACCAAGAGAACGCCGCCAGGCGGCAAATTTAAAGTGAGTTTGAATTGTGAAGTGCGGTGCGGGCAATAGCGGCCATCTTGTGCCGCCATTACGCCGCCGGTCGCTTTCACGAAGCAATACGCCGCTCTAGACTTAGAGTCAGTGTGCGATTAGAACTATTATAGAGAAGCGTGGGCGAAAGCAGGCGGCTGCTGCCGCCGCTATATTAATCTCGCGAATTAAGACAATACGCCGCTGGACTCAGTGCGGGAGTGCTCGCGGAAATAAACCGTCAATTCTGAAGTCCGCGTCGAGAAGGCAATACGCCGCTGAACTTATTGCGGGAGTGCAGTGACACAAACCGCCGAACTTAGAATCTGCGTGGCTAAAACTATACGCCGCTAGACTCAGTGCGAGAGTGATTGGGCAAAAGCCGTCAAACTTTAAAGTCTGCGTCGGGGAAGCAATACGCCGCCAGACACAGTCACCGGGAAGCGAACAGCCGCAGCAGCAGCCGCAAAAGGCGGCAAGGCGCCGGCGATGCCGACGTGAGGGCACTCGCCGCCAGGCGCAGAGGCTAGAGTGGTCCTCCAGCCTCTGGGAAAACAGAAGGAAAGGAACGAGGCCACCCCAAGCCCGAAGAAACCAGAGAAGGCGATGAGAGCAAGCCTGGAGAAGAAAACACCCCTCCCCCAGAGATGAGGGGAAAACAGCCGGAGAGGAAAAACGACAAGTGCCGGATATAGAGGCACAGGTCAGTGACATAGAGAAGAAAGTCACGGCGTTCTGCTTAGACCCGGCTAGGAAAATAATTAAAGAACACACCGCAGTAATCATGCGGTGTTTCAAGGAAATGAGGGTCATTGTTGACGAGCTACTGCTCCATAACAGCTACCTTACAGGTAGGCTGGAGCAGAGTGCCGGAGATGGGAAGAGCAAGGAAACGGTGATACTGAGCGCCGTTAACAAAGCAAACAGGCGGCCAGAAACAGCCGTCCTGAGAACGACGCAGCATGAGCAGAGGGAGCCTACCTACGCAGAGAAGGTAAGAATCACAAGTAACAAGGTCGAGCAGACGGTGAAAAAGCCGCCGAAAAATGTGGTCATAATCCGACCGGAAAGAGAAGGTGGTGAGATCCAATCGAGCGAAGAAGCTCGCGACGCGGTGTTCATCCTAGTGAATCCCCGCAAGAGAGGAATCCAGGTCACTGCCGTCCGGAAAATAAAGGGAAACGGCCTAGTCGTTGAAACGACAAAGCCGGAGAGCTTAAAAGAGTTCACCGAGAACTCGAAACTAAAGGTGGCTGGACCAAAAGCCAGCACGCCGCAGTGGAGACCCTCCAGGATGATCATTTATGACGTCCCGAGAGACATCCCAGAGAAGGAGATCCTGGCCTGCATGAGGAAGCAGAACCAAGAAAGGCTAAATGAGGACGATGTCGCAGCCATCAAGTTCTGCTTCAGGACTGGCAGAAAGGATCAAGAGGAGACGAACTGGGTCATCGAAGTGCCCCCCACCCCCAGGTAAGGGAGAAACTGTTAAGAGGAAAGATCCTAATCTCACGGAATTCATGTAAAGTGAGGGACTTCATAGCAGTTAGTCGCTGCTATAAGTGTCAAGGATACGGGCACGTGGTAAAATATTGCCGCGTTAACTATGAAATCTGTGCGCACTGCGCAGAGAGTGGGCACAGCACAAAAGTGTGCAAAAACAAAGATGGGCACGCCACCTGCGTAAACTGCAGGAAGGCAGGGAAGAAGGGCGATCACGCGGCCTCCAGCGCGAAATGCCCGATGTACACGAAAGCCTTGGAAGCACTAATATCAAGGACGCATTATGAATAAAGAGCGACACAGTGAGAGAAGAGGACATGGGAGGAGAAGGGAAATAAGGATCCTGCAGCACAACATGCAGCGATCCAAAACAGTTCCCTATGAGATCAGGACGCAACTAGAGGGGCAGGCAGGCCGGCCTCCAAGACGAAGTCCAAGGCTGGCCCAGCGAGTGCCCGAACAACGAAGGGAACAAGAAGAAGAAACCAACGCAGAGGGACCCACCGCAATAGCGACACCCGAAAGGGAGGAGGTAACCAACAACAACAGCAAAGGAAACAGTAGCAGCAATAGTAACAGCGACAACCACAACAACAACAACAACAACGAAGAAGAAGACGGCGACACGCAATAGAAGAGGAGAGGGAAGGAGACGAAGAACAAAACAACGGAGAAGAAGAAAACCCGCATGACAACCCAGGACCCAAGACAGGACAATACACAAAAGCACTGGGAACGCAAATGAGAACTAAGAAAGAGAGGACAAGAAAACCAGTACGAGTTGGAGAGAAAATCTGCGACCGTCAGTGCAGGCGGCGCTCATGCAAATGTGTGCTGTGACGGTGCAGGGACAATCGGCTGCAAAGCCAACCTGCTGGGACCGAGCTATATGCTGGCAGCTCCGCCTCCTCGTGGCTCCCGCTGGTAACGGATGTTGTGCGATGTGTGTATCGCGCGGCGCCGGCTAAGCGAGCTGGCGCCCGAAGGGTAGGTTCAACTTGTCCAATGACCCGAAAGGAGAGGGCAGGGTTTTTCCAAGTCGCGCGCCGACCACCTATGCGCGCCGTTTCCCGGGCATTGGACGTCAGAATGTAGGATATAAACAACATCTGATTGCGAAGCCAGTATGAGTGCTATACTCCAGGAATGGCGTGGTCGGCCCAATGGTCGAGCCCCTAACCGCTCAAACTACTTGTGTCTAGCTATGGGAGCTGCAAACCCACGTTCCCGCAGCCAGAGGGACCGTCGGGACAAGCGTGCCGCTTACGTGAGTCCCTGTGTACTCCGCAGGGAAGGTCGCCGGAAGTGTAAGGCGTTTAATTATGGTTACATTCTCTCTACGTGGCCTTGGGTAGTAGCGCACCAACGATCCTGATGCCAAGGATGGGACCGTCGGGATAAGTTCCCGGGTACAAAAGTACCTTGAGGCCCCCGCTTACGTGAGTCCCATCTGGAACTACCGAGCACGGTTAGCAGGTCGCCAGCCGGCAGTGACGTGACCGTACATCCATACGATAGTCCCACCAACGACTAAGGTTGGTACCACGGGCGGTCGAGTTACAGCCCGGGGGGAGTAGCGACCCCTCTGCTCGGCCAATTAATGGGTATGGACTCGTGGTGACAGTGGTTGATGACCAAGATGCTGGCAAGAGGGCCGATTAAAGCTGATGGTTCCACCGAATGGCCTTCGGCGGGTGAGCAGCGTCCCACCTGCTCCGGAACCGTCCTGGTGAGACGAGAGGGCTTAGAATGTGCTCCATTCGACCTGAGACGAGCGACAGCCCCTGCAGGCTTAGCTAATCCAGGGAGCAAGGCACTGGGTGCCTTGTGCGATAGTCGGGCGTAATCTCCAACCCCTATGGTCCTAGGGGGCCTGGGTACTGTGTGGATTCTATATCCGAGGTAAGCACCCGTTACCAAAAGACAATACTAGTTGTGTCTAGCTTGAGTCCACAAGATGGCGGCAAGCAGAAAGGACACGTGCACATCGCTCCGTAATCTGTGACCGTGATCACGGGATCAATGAAAGTAGTCGGGCGAGAAAATTGAAAAAAAAGTGAAGTGCTAGTGCACAAGAGTAAACGTGGACATAAGGACTGGTGGAGCTCCCTGGAAAAAATGCGTGAGAAGTGAAGGAAAATTGTTGTGGAGATTGTAGAGAGGAAGACATCTTGGGACGCGCGACCACAGCGCCGCTGCACGGGCTATTTGGTTAACCCAAGGAGTGGCAAAGAGCGCCGTCGCGCGGGACATTTTAGAAGTGAAGTGTAAGTGCTGGTAAAAGCGGCCATCTTGTGCCGTCATTACGCCGTCATTACGCCGTCGGACGCGTTCACAAAGCAATACGCCGCTGGACTTAGTGCGCGGGAGTGAATAGCGAATAGCGCGTTGCAAAAACCAAACAATAGAACTTGTTAAAACGAGGACCAAAACAACACAGGGCTAACAGCCGAAAGTGCCTACCGTCGGTAAACAAGGAGAGTGCCGATAAGGCGGATCGTCGCAGATTAAACTGCGGACGGAAACGAGCGTTACCATCTCAAGGTGAGAAAAGTCCCGGTAGGGTAGATCGCCGTCGATAGCATGGTGGTCGGTAAACCTTACCATCGAACGGCGAGGGAAGAACCAGTAAAGCAGATCGCCGCCGATAGTAGTGCGGGGAAAGAGATACCACCGATCGATGAGATAGTGCAAAAACCAAGTGACTCAAAATGTAGTCACGTAAACAGACACCATCCACCACAAAGGCAAGGGTAGTCCTGTAAGCACTGAGGACACAAAAGCTGGAGGGCTTAACGCTGAGAAAAGAGAGCCCAGAAACGAAGAAGAGGAAAAGGACGGAAGAAGAAGAAATGGACACAAAACAAGAAACCTGAGCAGTATCCGGTATAACTCGGCCGATACCCGACATAAGAGGACAAGCTGAGGACATAAAGAAGAAGGTACTAGCCTTCTGTCTTGATCCCAGCAAAAAGATCAATAAAGAACAGACCGCAACCATCATGCGGCATTTTAAGAAAATGCGAGGAATCGTGGAGGAACTCCTACTCCACAATAGCTACCTGACCAGGAAACTGGAGCAATGCACCGGTTCGGTCAAAGAAACAGAGATCCTGAGTGCTGTGAACAAGTTACTGCAAGTCAGTAAACGGCTAGAAACAGCGGTAAAGAAAACCGAAGCAGTCCACGTCCGCGGAAAAGGTTCGAATGACCAACGCAAAGATAGGGCAATTAGCGGTAAAATCACCGAGGAATGTGGTAATAATCCGCCCAGAGCAAAAAGAAAGTGAGATCAAGACGAGTGAAGAAGCGAAGGAAGCGGTGTTCACGCTTGTAAACCCACGTAAAAAGGGTATCGGGTTACCGCAGTAAGGAAGATCGGCGGAAACGGCTTAGTCGTGGAAACGACGAACCCGGAAGGCCTGAAAGCATTCGCGGAGAACGCGAAACTAAAGGAGGCCGGCCTAAAAGCCAATACACCCCATAGAGGAGGCTCCCCCGGATGATACTATACGACGTTCCAACGATTCGGACAGAATCATGCTAATCGTCGGGAAAAACGAAACAGTCAGCAAACCTGTCACAAAAGGATGCCCGCAGGGATCAGTACTGGGTCCAAGTTTTTGGAACCTTATATTCGATGACCTGCTGGCTGAGCTAACGACAAGCGCGATAGAGTGTGAACCTATCGCGTACGCGGACGACATAATGATCCTAGTCGCAGGTTACGCGAGAAACGAGCTACAAGAAAAGGGAAAAGAAGTAGTTACCCGCGTTTCCATCTGGTGTACCAGGTAGAAACTAGCATTATCGGCGCAGAAGACGGAGATGCTGCTTGCCAAAGACAAATTGGATTGTCTAAAGGATTGTCCAACCTTCAATGTGGAAAGACAAAAACTGCGGAGCGCATTAAGAGATCTTGCACTAGCCGGAGGAAAAGTGGGAGTTCCTAACGAAGGATGTATACTCCCACTTCAGTTCACAAGAAGAGTTCTGCAGACAAAAGAACGGAAGAGAAGGAGAACCCTACGAGAGAAGGGTCCACATCGCAGCTAGGACGACCTTCAGAAAGGAGATCGACACAACTGGGGGAGCATACAAGTCGGTCTCTAAGACAAAGCCTAAGGCTGGCTCGGCGGGTGCCCGAACAAAGCAGAGAAGAAGAAGAAGTCAACGAAGAGGGACCTACTACAACAACAACACCGGAAAACAAAGAGAATAATAACAATAATAACAACAACAGCAACAACATCAACAACGACGAAGACGGTAACAGCCAATAGAAGAGGAAGAAGAAGAAGAAGAAGAGGAAACTGAACGAAGAAAACCTGCAATAACAAACAAACAAATAACACAGGACTCAAGATAGGACAATAAACATGAAAGTACGAGAAACAGAAACAAGAAACAAAGGAGAAGAAGAAAATACGATCAGTACGAGTCGAAGAGGAGACCTGTGATCGTCAACGCAGGCGGTACTCATGCAAATGAGTGTCGAGGCGATGCAGGGATAATCGGCTGCAAGGCCAACCTGCTGGGACCGAGCTACATGCTGGCAGCTCCGCCTCCTTGCGGCCCCCGCTGGTAACACGCTTGCGTGGCTGGATGCACGTATCGCGCCGCGCCGGTTCTGCGAGCTGCCGCCCGAAAGGGTATGTTCAATTTGTCCAATGACCCGAAAGGATAGGGCAGGATTTTTCCAAGTTGCGCGCCGAACATCTATACGCGCCGTTCCCCGGGCATTGGACACTAACTAACATCTATTTGCGAAGCCAGTATGAGTTCTATACTCCAGGAATGGCGCGGTCGGCCCAAAGGTCGAGCCTTTAAACGCACAAACCACTTGTGTCTAGCCCCAGGCAAGGAGTGCGGCATTGACGCATCATGCCGCTTTCATGTCTCGGCGAAGGTTCTCCGCCTCTTCGTCCACGCTTGTCTCCTCTGTACGGGCACCCCAGTTCCAGGCCGTGACAGCGGCTGTTGTCTGGAGCATCTCATTGTCTCCATCCTTGAAGCGTCATCTTGGTGGCGGTCGGGAGCGCTCAGTTCCCCTAATGTCACGGGTCTCTCTCGCGGGCATTGTCTCCTGGCCGAACTCCATGAATATATACAGGTGATCTGAGAGAGTTTCAAACCCTTCGGCCTGAGACCCGTCGAAAGGCATTGGGGGTACCCCATGCAATATCGACGACGGAACACTCTCTCCACGTCACGCATGTGCTGGTCGAGCCTCTGTTAAGTAAGAGGAGTCCGAGGCCTGCAACCCAGTCTGACAGCATCCGACCACGAGCATCTGTCTTTGTGCTCCCCCATTGCGAGGAGTGAGTATTAAAGTCTCCCAGGGCGATGACCTGTCGTTAAAGATATTGTCTCACGCAATCGCCAATCCTGTCCAGGAACTCCTCAAACTCAACCAAGCCACTGTTCGGAGAGACATACATGCCTACCACTCCAGCCCACACGATCGCGGCATACCCCTTTTCCTGCCCGAGCATGTTCCTCCGGCGGGTGTGCCCGGTGCTGACGCCCACGTCATAGGGACTAAGCTATCCAGATCTCCGACCCAGTTAGGGGTGTCTAGTATACGATAGGGCTCGACTATCACTGCCAGCACAATCCTGCTCTCCCATTTTTTTCGCGTGAGGAGGGGAAAATGCTATTACGCATGCCCAGTGACCCGCATCACTGGGTTATGTGGGAGTCGGTCGGATGTCGTTGCCATACCCACTAAAAACCCCTCCTCCTTCTTCCTCCGCTTGGGGGGCAGACAACCCCGGTAAAACCTGTCGGCAGTCATCAGGGTTGTCCTTTCGTGCCCCGTAGTATCTACTTCTTCGGGCAGTTACTGCTCATGTCGTCCTCTCAGCCAGTTCAGAATACTGGGCTGGTCTCCTTATGCGGTTTTTCGTTGTTTCATGTTCTTGCCCTCATTGCTCCGCGTAGTTGTTGTTTCGCTCGTTCTCCTCCTTGCCTCTTCCCAGGCCCTCGCTGTCACCCTCCTGTGACACATGACGGTCTTGCAGAATTGCCTGAATTTATTCCAGCTCTCGTTCTTGGCGGTCACCGTGGCGATCAGATTGTCCACGTCTATCTTCTCGCCAAGAGCGTTCTCCAGCTCGATCCTTCTGTCCGTCCACTTCGGGCACGCGAAGAGGGCGTGCTCTGCATCGTCGTTAGGGTCTCCGCAGTCGAGACAGTTGCTGTCGCTGTTTTTGCCAATCCTCTTCCTATAGACACCGAAGCTCTCATGCCCGGTTAGCAGCTGCATGGTGTGATGATCGATGTCCATCTTCTTTTTGGTAAATAGCAGCACACTCGGTATTAATTTCCTTGTGACATTCTCCTTTTTATAGTTGTTCCACTCCTTCTGCCACTCCTCTTGGGCCTTCTTGCGAATCGCCTCCAGTTCCTCCTTCAGCTTGCAGCCGTCAACCGCGCCAATCCTAGACTCATGGATCTTATTCCTCTCGTAAGTCTCTCCGAGCATCTTTATCTTTATGTAAATCGGAAGATTCCCGGTCAACACGCAAAGTGCCGCGTGGGAGACGGTACGGTATGCCGTCGTTGTTATGCACAGGGCCGTTCGTTGTGCTCGTTTCAGCTTTTTCCTGTTCTTATCGGTATTCACTACTCTAGCCCACACCGGTGCTCCGTAAGTTACGATGGACTCCCACACATTGTAGTAGAGCCTACGAGCCAAGCTGGGCGGTCCGTTGTTGTTAGGTAGTATTCCCCTGAGGGCTCCTATTAACTTGTCGGCTTTATTACACACCATCTCGATATGCGCACCGAACCTCCGACTGGTGTCGATGATGACTCCGAGATACTTGATGCGGTCGACCGTTTCGATGTCCGAAGAGCCCAACCTGAGTTTCACCACTCTCGGCACTCGCAACCTTGTGATGAGCATGACTTCCGTCTTTTCTCTCGCCAGTGTAAGCCCGACACTCGTGCACCAATCGTTGGCGATCCTTAGCATCGTGTTGACCTTGGCGGAGGCCTCTCCGTTCTTCCCGACGGAACACGTGATGGCCAGATCGTCTGCGAAGGCGGTTGCTCTGACCATTGGCATGTTGTCGAGTCTCTCGAGCAACCGGTCGTATACCAAGTTCTACAGGAATGGTCCGAGGATGGATCCCTGCGGAACTCCCGCCGCCACCTCGTACTCCACCGTGCCGTGGTGGTTGCTCACGATGATCTTCCTTCCAGATAGGTAACTGCCAATTAGCCTTTTGACCTCCCATGGCAGCTTCCTCCTGTCAAATTCCTCGTATATGCTCTTCCAGCTGAGCGAATTGAAGGCATTGCTAATGTCCAGGGCGATCATCACGCATATTACCTTCTTCTGTTTGCAGATGTTGGCAAACTTCATCACCTGCGTGATGGCATCTACCGTACTCCTCTTCTTTCTGAAGCCATACTGTCTCCGATGGAACGGGTCCGTTCCGATGCATCTCTCGATGATCTTCTTAAAGCATTTTTCCCAGATCTTGCTCATAGCTGGGAGTATGCTTATCGGCCGGTACGCGTTAGGGAGACTGGGATCCTTTCCCGGTTTCCTTAGCAGTATTACTCTGGCCGTCTTCCACTCCTGCTCTCCCTTATCGCCTGGAAAAGCAGGTCTTTGCCCGTTTTGATCACCCCAAGTTGGTCTGGAGGAGCCGCATGAATCTGCTTTACTAAGTCCATATCCATGGCCTTCCCCCGGCCATCCGCCCCATTCGTCACTATGACGCCAGTCCTGTAGGCGTTCTTCCAGGAGCCTCATTAATAAAGGCCCGAGCTCTTCGAATTTCCCCTCGAGGGCAGAGAGACGTTCCTTCTTCTCCCCGTCATCCTCCACGGGTGTCCCAGCTCTGAAGTGGAGGCGTGACACTGTACATTCTCCTGACGGACACCCCCGACCTTTCCTGCTTGCTCTTTCGGGAGGATCTTGATCTCCTTTTCTAGTACCTCCACTCGCATCTCTGTCATCCTGGCAGCTCTAGTGCCGTAGGCGGGCCCCGTTCTCCTTGTCAGCTCCACTGTGCCCGCGGCAATGGTGCTTGCTGCCTCCTTTAAGATCTTAATGTAGGTATTTTTTTAAATTCGACGATGTTGTCGCCACCTTCATTATCTCCTCTACGCGCCGAATTAGTTCGGCTCCTATGTCCGCTGTGAAAGATATCCTCATCTCCCAGGTCAGTTCCATAGGTATGTCTGGAGCTGTGGATGTCAGCTTCCTTTTTCTTCCCCTGGACATCTTTGATGAGGATGGGGTCCCATCAGCCATCAGGACGTCGGAGACCATCAGCTCTTCGACGTCCGAACTCGCATTTCCCTGCGAGTTTCCTGCCGTGGTGAAAAAGACATTAAAAATAAAAAGAACCTCACGAAAAAATCGGAAATATTTTTCAAAAATATTAAAGGGCGTCAACGTATATTGATTTCACGAAATTTTAGCGAACACATCACAAAAAAGGTTCATAAATTCATCATCGGTCACGTTGAAAGGAACCAGATACTAAAGAAAATCCGACCTTTCTACTACTTCAACAATATAGTCGATAGATAATCGACTAGATAGATTCAACAGATAGTCGACAAATTCTGCAAACAATGCGAAATCTGCATTAAGAATAAAAGCAGAACAAGAAGACCGATTAGATTTATGTCGAAACTAGGACCAGCTAAGAAACCGTTTGAAATAATATCATTCGATACGGTCGAAGGTTTTTCTAATAACAACTCACCGAAGAAATTTATGCACATTCTTATGGACCATTTTTCAAGGGCCGTTTTTATGTTCACATCAAAAATACAACGCTCAGACGATATAACAAAAGTTATAGATTCGACGAGGGAAACCGACTCTATAAAATTGATCCTCGCAGACCGATATCCAGTATTGACATCCAAAGAAATCCAAGCATACGCAAGGAAAAAGAACATCAAACTAATTTTCACCTCGACAGACTGTCCATCCTCGAACGGATTAAACGAAAGAGTAAACCAAGTACTAGTAAACAGGATCCGATGCAAAATTAATTCAAACAAAAAAAAAAGAAAAACTGGATAAAAATCGCAAAAGAAAATGTGGAAGAGTACAATAACACCAGACACAGTATCATAGGATTTGCTCCGAATTACTTACTGTACGGGAAAAGAATTGAGATCGCTCCTAAAGGTATAATTGAGAACAAGACAGACTTAGAAAGAGACAGAGAAGAAGCATTTAAGAACTCAATGAGAAACGTCGAAATTAACAAACAAAAATATGATAAAAAAAAAGAAGACAGCATGAATTTAAAATTGGCGATATGGTCTTCACTCACAATGGGAACAAATTAAACAGAAATAAATTGGAGGAAATCCGGAAAGGGCCTTTCAAAATTCTAAGAAGGATCTCAAATTCTATGTACGAAGTGGATAACGGTTTTTTTTTATTTATTTATTGAAATTCACAATTTGTCCAATTTGTACATTTTAGAATTTTTTAACAATTATATTAACATGTAGGTGGCTACCCCCAGCGGGGTACAATCCTTGCGTTTGCTAGGTCATATCCTTTGGTCTGCTGGGTGCTTCCTTTTTAGCCTTCTATCCATGTTTATAGTTTTGAATGTTTCCGTTGCTAGCCGGTTTGGGTGTGTTGCTATTCTTGTCTTGTATCTTTCCGCGTTGCTGCTGATTGCTTCATTGACCGTTGGGATTTCCAGGTCCCTCCGTATGTCCTCGTTTCTGACATACCAGGGAGCGTTTACTATTGTTCTAAGGATTTTAGCTTGTATTATCTCTATTTTGTTTATATGGTTCATTGCTGCTGTCCCTCACAGTGGTATTCCGTACGTCCAGATTGGTTTTATGATCGTTTTATATATTTTTAATTTATTTTCTATGCTTAATTTGGATTTTCGGCTTGTTAGCCAATGCATTTGTCTCCTTGTTTTCTGTATTTTTTCTATTATTGATTTAGTATACAGTTTCCATGTGAGTTGTGTATCTAAGTGGAGTCCTAGGTATTTGACATGCTTTGTTTGTGTTATATGTGTAGTATGGCGGAAAGTATTAGGTATACAATTTCTTTGATACTATTTATTTTATTTTAAATTAGTTATACAGATATTAATGAGACAGACAACGATGGTTGTTTAATATGGAACTAATAGTAACAATCTTATTCTAACTTGGCTACTCACGCAACTCCGCAACGCTAACAACTCTACTCTCAACAATGCAACTCGACAACGCTAACTCTAACAACTCTACTCTTCGACTCCTCTATTAATTCTGACCTCTCGACCTACTTTTACTTTTCGATTAACCGTTCCTTGGATTCGAATCGCTCCCCTCCATTAGCGCTATTTTTCCCTTTGTCTAATTCCGTCCTGTTAACGCTTCGTAAGAACTAGGTGACTTTGATCACACCGGCTTTTTCTATGTAAACTAATAACCGAAAGACAGGCGACCTTGTTTTGCTTAGTTTCTAACTAGGTTTTTTCCTACATATGCGTGCCGTTCAGAAGGATGTTTGGTGATATCTTTCTTCGTAACGTGAATGTAATATGGTTGCATTTATTGGGGTTTGCTTTTATTTGTTTTTCTTGTAGCCACTTTTCTATTTCTGTGATATGTTCTTGTAGTAATTTGACTGCTGTTTCTGGGTTAGTATGCCTGACTAGTATAGCTGTGTCGTCCGCGAATGTCAGTACTATGCTATTGGTAGTTGTTGGTATGTTCGCCGTGTATAGTGTGTATAGTAGTGGGCCTAGGACGCTTCCTTGTGGTACCCCTGCCTTGATGTCTTTAACTACAGAATGTGTGTCCTTGATTCTTGTTACAAAGGTTCTGCTGCTTAGGTAGGATTTTATTAATTGGTGTATTTGCTCCGGGAATTGTTTCCTAATTGTTTGTAGTAGACTTTCATGGTTAATTTTGTAATATGCTTTCTCTATGTCCATAAAGAGGACTGTGCAGTATTCCTTGTTGTATTTTCGAGCTATCGCGGGGAGACGTAATCGCGAGGAAACACGTCAACGGGAATCGTAAATTCCCGTTACGATCCTAATGATCGACGCCGCGAGTAGATCGATCCCCTGATTTCCGTTAAGATAATAGGGGTGGTTGAATTAATATAACTCTGTGATTGGTAGGGTTATGATTATATTTTTCTCAACAGCTTCGTTTAATCACACACAATAGTAACGTCGTTGAGTCTGAAGATTGCCTGGATCTTGCTCAGATTCTGACTGCCAATCTGAGAGAGGAAGGCTCGTGGGTCGTAGTAGATGTGGCGATTGATCAGATCCAACCTTGACTGAATCGAATCAACAGGATCAACCGAAAGACTGAATGAAGAGACGTCGACTGCTTGACTCCGACTGGTTGACTTGGGTGACTTGCACTGACGACTGACTCGAGCGACTGACTGATTCGTACTACTCGAACAACTAACTCGTACTACTACGAACGACTAACTCGAACGACTACGAACGACTGACTCGAACGACTGACTGATTCGGACGTCTACCTGTGTCAATGACGATGGAAGTTTTTAACGAAGTAAGCTGATTCGTTGTTCGTACTTTCCGTTATGAATGTGAGGACACAGATCCCCGTTACCATTAGCTAAGACGTTAACGGTTGAAGTTGGGATATGGAAGTATCCTAACGGCATGACTCGTGGGAAAACCCAGATGTTTCTAATCTCTAAATGCCTGATTTTCCCTGTCATATAATTAACAATTTTTCCCGTCATAACTACCAGCCTACTCCGTAATATTTAAGAACGTTCAATAAACCTAAGGACCTTTTAAGTACCCGCTGTAAACCGAAAATGCTTGCAGGATTCAAGGTTTCTGCAAGCTAATGAGAATCGGTTTATGGTGGGCCTTAGTTTTATTGAGGGTTCTCTAATGACGTTTGGGTCTGGACGGTCAGACATTAAAGTACATCGCGCGGACCTTTTCACGCGACATAACACTTGTTTTCTATTGCTATTATTATTTCGTTGATAAGCCTGTGCATTTGCTCTATCGTGGAGTGTTTGTTTCTGAATCCAAATTGATGTTCCGATATTAGTTTTTTTATCTGTATTATTGTTTTTATCAGGTAATATATTATTTTTTTCCAGTATTTTGGAAAATACTGGAAGCAGTGATACTGATCTGTAAGATGGAGTTTGGTGTGGATCTTTGCCTGGTTTAGGTAATATTTTGATCTGTGCTAATTTCCATGGTTTGGGGATGTATTGAATTCCTATTATTGTCATTAATCTTATCGCTTCTGGCGGAAGGTTTTTCAAGATTTTACCATTGATTAGGTCGATTCCTGGTGCTTTGCTGTTTTTTGTTTTATCGATTATATTTTTAATTTCTTGTGCTGTTGTTTTAGGTATGATGTATTCCGTGTCAGTTGTGCTAATAGTGGTTTGCGCATCCTCCTCCGTATGACTTTTGAGGTTGCTGTTGTTGATAATGTGTGGTGTAAATGTGTTGCAGAAGTGGTTGGAGAATTCTTCAGCTTGTTCTTCGTTGCTTCTTGCCCATGTGTTATTTGCTTTTCTGATTGCTGGGACGGGTTTTATTGGCTTTTTTATTTTTTTCGAGGCTTTCTATAGGGAGTAGTTGGAACTCTCGTGTGTAGAGAGTGTCCCTATGAACTATGCGAATTCTTTATTGTTGTGCTCTTTTATTTTATTTTTTATTTCCTTTGCAAGTTTGTTTAGGTGTTTTTTGTTTTCTCGAGTTCTGTGTTTTTGCCATTTTGCTTTCGCTTTTCTTTTTTCTCTAATTTTGTCGAGTATTTCTTGCGGAATTGTTATTGTTTGTCTGCTGGTTGATTCGGGTGTAGTGGTTGTCCTTGCTGCTTCTTGGATAGTTGCTGTCAATGTTGCTACTGCCTGGTCTATGTGTTCAGGAGTTTTCAACGGAATGTTGCAGTTTATTTTGCTTTCTATTATTTCTTTCAAAGTTTGCCATTTGGTGGTTTTATTGCATAGTGTTTCTGGTTTGCTATAGAGTAGTTGTTTGTTTCTGTATTCCATTATTATGGTTGTATGATCGGAGCTGAGTTCGAGGTTGGGTGTTATTTTTAGTTTGTTTGTGTTTAGTCCCCTTGTAACTACAAAGTCCAGTAGATCTGGTTTTTTGCTCAGGCCAGTCGGCCAGTATGTCGGTGTTCCTGTGGATAATATATTGAGGTTATTATTTCTAATGTACTTTTCCAGAGTTCTGCCTCGAGGTGTATTGTTTCTTGATCACCATAGCGTGTGCTTTGAGTTGTAGTCTCCCGCTGCGATGTACTTGTCCCCTAGGTCCTGGAAGTATTCTTCCCACATTTGTGATGTTATTTTGTGTCGCGGAGGCACATATACTGCTGACAACTGGAAGTAGTTGCTGCTAGTTTGAACTGTCATCAGTTCCGCCTGGGCAGGCGACCTAAACGGACGTGCGAAACAGTGCTCCAGTGAAAGTGCGGCAAGAGAGAAGAGATAGGGACAAAGTTAAAGCCAAAAATAGACAAAACGTGGAATCATGCAGATTCCACCAATAAAAATAATTAACTCCGGTGAAACATTTTTCATAAATAAAGCCACAGACTCTACATATGTAGAGAAAAATGATGATATTATGGAAACAACACAATCCGACGAAGAGCAAAACATACCAATACACCAGGAAGAAAGCTGGACGGTGGCAACCTCCAGCAAAAAATGGAAGGTAACCCCGCTCGCAAGCGCGAGGAAAATTGATACATATGAAAAAAAACAATGGCTACAAGATATCAAACTGCACAATCCATTCAGCGCACTGCCAGAAGAGGCAGCAACGGACCCAACGGAAAGTCCGACAAACCGTACACCCAAACCACCACCAATATACGTAGACGCAAAAATAATTGACCCCCTCATCGAACTGCTAAACAACATCGCAGGGAAAGACAACTACATCATCAAACAAATAAAAATAGACCAAGTTAAAGTACAGACCAACATTGTTTTCATTGACCCAGAAACATTCAGAAAAATTACAAGATCACTAAAGGAAAAAAATGCAGCATATCACACTTTTCAGCTCAAAACAGACAAAAGCTACAAAGCAGTAATCAGGGGACTACACCCAAAAACAAATACTGGAAAAATAAGTGAAGAACTGGCAAAAATCGGACACCAAGTAAGATCAATAAATAACATAAACAAATACGATACCAAACAACCACTACCGCTATTCCTAGTTGAACTAGAACCTAAAAACAACAATAAGGAAATATACGATATAGAAAAATTACTAAACACAATAGTAAAAGTAGAGCCACCCAGACATAAAAAAAGAAATCCCACAATGCATAAGATGCCAACAATACGGACACACCAAAAACTATTGTAATAGAACCCCGGCATGCGTTAAATGCGCAAAAAATCATCTCACGACACACTGCCCATCCACGGGAAAAATTGAGGAGGTTAAATGCTACAACTGTAACGGAAACCACCCAGCCAGCTATAAAGGATGTGAAGTAAGAAAACAATTACAACGTAAACTGTTCCCGCCCCTACGAAGCAGAACAATCACTAACACACAAGCCCAACAGGACAGCACAAATCCTGAAATAATTCCAAGTACAGAACAAGCAACAAACACCAAACCTATCAGCACCAACACCATTGGTGGTCTAAGCTATGCTCAAATAACCAGCCAATCAACACATACACACAACCAATACCACAGCAATAGTAACAATGACACTGCAGAAATCAAAGAACTACTCAAACAATCCATAAAGAACACCGAAATGCTAACCAGAATGATAAGCGAACAAAATGCAGTACTAAAACAGCAAACTCAACAAATCACAGTCATGCTACAACTAATTACAAACGTGCTAAGCAAAAAATAAAAACGGACACTCTAGAAATAGCAGCCTGGAACTCATGGCCTGCAACAACGGGCCCTCGAAATTAAAACATTCATATACAATAACAATATAGACATACTACTTGTCTCAGAAACACACTTCACTACAAAAAGCTACTTGAAAATACCATACTACACCATATATGATACCAAACACCCCTCAGGAAAAGCTCACGGAGGGACAGCAGTGATAGTCAGAAACGATATCAAACATTATCTACACAGCCAAGTTAACAAAGAATATTTACAAGCAACCACTGTTACAGTTCAAACTAGCAGCAACTACTTCCAGTTGTCAGCAGTATATGTGCCTCCGCGACACAAAATAACAACACAAATGTGGGAAGAATACTTCCAGGAACTAGGGGACAAGTACATCGCAGCGGGAGACTACAACTCAAAGCACACGCTTTGGGGGTCAAGAAACATTACACCTCGAGGTAGAACACTGGAAAAATACATAAGAAATAATAACCTAAATATATTATCCACAGGAACACCGACACATTGGCCGACTGACCTGAACAAAAAAACCAGATCTTCTGGACTTTGCAGTTACAAGGGGACTAAACACAAATAAACTAAAAATAACACCCAACCTCGAGCTCAGCTCCGATCATACACCCATAATAATTGAATACAGAAACAAACCAATTCACTATAGCAAACCAGAAACACTATGCAACAAAACCACCAAATGGCAAACCTTCAAAGAAATAATAGAAAGCAAAATAAACTGCAACATCCCGTTAAAAACTCCTGAACACATAGAACAGGCAGTAGCAACATTGACAGCAACTATTCAGGAAGCAGCAAGGACAACCACTATTCCCGAACCAACCAGCAGACAAACAATAACAATCCCGCAAGAAATACTCGACAAAATCAAAGAAAAAAGAAAAGCAAAAGCAAAATGGCAAAAATACAGAACCCGAGAAAACAAAAAACACTTAAACAAACTTGCAAAGGAAATAAAAAACAAAATAAAGGAGCACAACGATAACGAATTCGCAAAGTTCATAGGGACACTCTCCACACACGAGAACACCAACTACTCACTATGGAAAGCCACGAAAAAAATAAGGAAGCCAATAATACCCGTCCCGGCAATCAGAAAAGCAGATAACACATGGGCAAGAAGCAACGAAGAACAAGCCGAAGAATTCTCCAACCACCTCTGCAACACATTCACACCACACATTATCAACAACAGCAACCTCAAAAGTCATATGGAAGAGGATCCACAAACCACTACTACCACAGCTGACAAGGAATACACCATACCTAACACATCGGCACAAGAAATTAGAAACATAATTGATAAAACAAAAAACAACAAAGCGCCAGGAATCGACCTAATCAATGGTAAAATCTTGAAAAACCTTCCGCCAAAAGCAATAAGACTAATTACAATAATATTCAATGCAATTCTAAGAATTCAATACTTCCCCAAACCATGGAAATTAGCACAAATCAAAATGTTACATAAACCAGGCAAAGACCCGCACCAAACTGCATCTTACAGACCAATATCACTGCTCCCAGTATTTTCCAAAATACTGGAAAAGATAATATACGACCGCATAAAACCAATAATAGAGACAAAAAAGCTAATACCGGATCACCAATTTTGTTTCAGAAACAAACACTCCACGATAGAGCAAATGCACAGGCTAATAAACGAAATAATAGTAGCACTAGAAAACAAGGAATACTGCACAGCCCTCTTTATAGACATAGAGAAAGCATTCGATAAAATTAACCATGAAAGTCTACTACAAACAATTAGGAAACAATTCCCGGAGCAAATACACCACTTAATAAAATCCTACCTAAGCAGCAGAACCTTCGTAATAAAAATCAAGGACACACATTCTCAAGTTAAAGACATCAAGGCCGGGGTACCACAAGGAAGCGTCCTAGGCCCAATACTATACACATTATACACGGCGAACATACCAACAACTACCAACAGCACAGTATTGACATTCGCGGACGACACAGCTATACTAGTCAGGCATACTAACCCAGAAACGGCAGTCAAAATACTACAAGAACATATCGTAAAAATAGAAAATTGGCTACAAGAAAAACAATTAAAAGCAAACCCCAATAAATGCAACCATATTACATTCACGCTACGGAAAAAGATATCACCAAACATCCTATTGAACGGTACGCATATAACGCAAACAAAGCATGTCAAATACCTAGGACTCCACTTAGATCAAAAACTTACCTGGAAACTACACATCAAATCAATAGTAGGAAAAATACAGAAAACAAGGAGACAAATGTATTGGCTAACAAGCCGAAAATCCAAACTAAGCACAGAAAATAAAGTAAAAATATATAAAACGATCATAAAACCAATCTGGACGTACGGTATACCACTATGGGGGACGGCAGCAATGAGCCATATAAACAAAATAGAGGTAATACAGGCTAAAATACTCAGAACAATAGTAAACGGACCTTGGTACGTCAGAAACGAAGATATACGAAGGGACCTGGGAATGCCAACGATCAAGGAAGAAATCAGCAGATACTCCGAGAAATACAAATCAAGAATAGCAACACACATAAACCGGCTAGCTGCGGAAACATACAAAATCACAAATATGGACAGAAGACTAAAAAGGAAGCACCCAGCAGACCTTATAAAGGACATAACCTAACAAACACGAAGATGGTACCCCGCTGGGGGTAGCCACCAACATGCTAATGTAACCGCTAAAAAATTCCACCAAATGTCCAAATTGGACAAATAGTGAATTTAAATAAATAAATAAAAAAAAAAAAAAAAGAAAAAGTTTGAACTGTAACGGTGGTTGCTCGTAAATATTCCTTATTAACTTGGCTGTGTAGATAATGCTTGATATCGTTTCTGAGTATCACTGCGGTCCCTCCGTGCGCTTTTCCTGAGGGGTGTTTCGTATCATATATGGTGTAGTATGGTATTTTCATGTAGCTTTTTGGAGTGAAGTGTGTTTCTGAAACAAGTAGTATGTCTATATTGTTATTATATGTGAATGTTTTAATTTCAAGGGCCCGTTTTTTTAGGCCGTTTGAGTTCCAGGATGCTATTTTCAACGTGACTGTTTTTATTTTTTGCTTAGCACGTTTGTAAGCAGTTGTAGCATGACTGTGATTTGTTGCGATTGTTGTCAGAGTACTGCGTTTTGTTCGCTTATCATTCTGGTTAGCATTTCGGTATTCTTGATGGATTGTTTGAGAAGTTTTTTGATTTCTGTATTGTCGTTGCTACTGTTGTTGTGATATTGGTTGTCTGAGGGTGTCGATTGGCTGATTACTTGCTCGTAGCTTCGGCTACCAAAGGTGTTGGTGCTGATGTGTTTAGTGTTTATTGCTTGCTCTGTATTTGGCATTGTCTTGGATTTTGTGCTTTCCTGTTGGACTTGTACGTTAGTATATGTCCTGTTTCGTAGCGGCGGGAACAGTTTACGTTGTAATTGTTTCCTGGCTTCACACTCTTTATAGCTGGCTGGGTGTTTTCCGTTGCAGTTATAGCATCTAACTTCCTTTATTTTTCCCGTGGATAGGCAGTGTATTGTTAAATGGTTTTTTGCGCATTTAACACATGCCGGGGTTCTATTGCAATAGTTTTTTGTGTGGCCGTATTGCTGACACCTTATGCATTGTGGGATATCTTTTTTATGTCTAGGTGGCTCCACTTTTACTATTGTGTTTAGTAAGTTTGTTATACCATATATGTCTTTGTTATTGTTTCTAGGTTCTGGTTCAACTGGAAATAGCGATAATGGTTGCTTGGTGTCATACTTGTTTATGTTGTTTATTGACCTTACCTGGTGTCCGATTATGTTTTCGGTGTTTGTTTTTGGGTGTAATCCCCTGATTGAGTTTGCCAGTGCCCTGTGATGTTCACAAAACAACACCTAGCCAAATGTTCACATAGCCGCTCGACTAGTTTTTTCATATTGAATTAACTAGATCGACGAAGACCCAATCATCCCAAACGGGCTCTACGGAGCTTAGTTACAACAACGCCGCTCTTCCTTCCCCGTGGCAAAGGGGTTATACACCCCTCTTTGCAAAAGATCCTCATACGAAAAAAACGCAAACTCGAAGCTAGCAGGACTAATGTGAGCAAAAGGCAAACCAACCCGCCAGCCAGCCAAGTGACCACCCACAACAGTTTCGCGATACTGGAGGTTGATGTCGCTATGGACAAAACCACAGAGGTAAAAACACAACTTACACAAAAAACCCCTCCCCCGCCGATCATCATGGATGATGTCATTGACATTTAATCAACGACAAAGACAATTCAAAAAGAAATCGGCAAGGAGGAATATAAATTGAAAATCAGCAACAACAGTGTAAAAGTCCTACCGACCAACCCAGACGCATACAGAAAATTAACGAAGTTATTAAAAAAATTGAATGACAACTTCCACACATGCGAGCTCAAGCAAGAAAGATCATTTCGTGTGGTGCTACGCAATATCCACCACTCAGTCGATCTAGATGAACTAAAGTTCGAACTTCCAAAGCTTGACCGCGAGGTAACTAACACCAGCAACGTAAGACAAAGAATCACAAAAAATCCACTATCGCTATTTTTCATAAATATAAAACAAAGCAAAAATAACAAAGAAATCTACAACGTCAACCCGCTGATGAACTCCATAGTTAAGTTCGAACCACCTCTTGTAAAGAAAGAGATAGTACAATGCAAAAGGTGTCAAAGGTACGGCAACACGCAGAAATACTGGAACCATAATTTCCGATGCGTAAAATGTGCAGGTAGTCACCCCACTGACCAATGCACTAAATCCCCAGAAACCCCCGCGAATAGCATCCACTGTCAAGGAGAGCATCCTGCGAACTACAAAGGATGCTCAGCATATAAAACACTACACAACAATAAGTATCCAAAACTGAGACCCAAGGAGATAACCAAACAAGAACCTAGAACCTCAAAAATTCACCTCACCATCAATGTCCTATGCCCAGGCAACACAAGGAAACATAAACAAGTGAACAGTATACACTCAGAAAATAGTGTTGCCACCCCACAAAACACAGACAACTTCACCAGACTCGAAAAACTTATCGAGAAGCAAACTGAGCAAATTAACAACTTGCTGTCACTACTCACAGTCTTCATGGACAGATTTATACGCACAGAAGCAAAATAAAACCAATGCGTATGGCTCTGTGGAACCCCAACAGTCTAGCTCAGCACAAATTTGAACTAGAACTATTCTTAAAGCAACAGCAAATCGACGTAATGCTCATATCTGAAACCCACTTCACCGACAAAAACTACCTCAACATACACTGCTACAACTTCTACCGCACTCAACACCCCAGTGGAAAGGCACACGGCGGCATCGGAATCATTATCAAATCCAGCATTAAGCACTACGAGCTTCCATCATTCCAGAAAGACTACCTTCAAGCCACAAGCGTAGCAATAGAAGACCGCCATGGTATAATCACCACCACAGCAGTATACTGCTCTCCCAGACACTCGATTGCTAAAGAGAACTTCGATAGCCTCTTTGACGCCCTAGGCAATAGATTCATAGCTGGAGGAGACTATAACGCCAAACATACCCAATGGGGCAGCAGACTTGTCACAGCAAGAGGCAAAAACCTCTTGAAAAACATAACCACCAACAATCTCAACTACCTCACCACATATGAACTCACATACTGGCCCACTGACACTAACAAAATCCCCGATTTACTCGACTTCTCCATAACCAAAAATATCTCGCCCAGATATGTCCAAATCAACTCCTCGACTGAACTCTCTTCCGACCACTCCCCCGTAATAGCAACAGTCCGTTCAGCAATAATCGAGAACCCACCTAATGGCCTTAATCACAACCAACTCACCAACTGGCAGCTCTTTAGAGAAATCTTTAACCGCTCAACCTCTGCCTCAATCTCACTAAAAACAAAGGAAGATATTGAAACTGCCACAGAATACTTAAACACGAGCATAATAAACGCCATCCGCTCCTCAACACCTACTAAGACTTCTATCAGTAAACACGAATATCCCCATTACATATTAAACAAAATGACAGAAAAAAGAAGACTAAGAAGAGTATGGCAAACCCATAGAACACCGGACGACAAACGCAAGCTAAACAACGCAACCAGGAAGTTAACCAAAATCATTAAAAAATACAAAAATGACTATTTCCAAAAGTACCTCGTCAATTTGTCCCCCTCTGCCGACTCCAACAACTCACTATGGAAGGCTTCCAGGAAACTCACGCGTCCCCCGCAAATAATCCCTCCAATTCGCTGTCCGCATGCCGGATGGGCACGAAGCCCTACAGAAAAAGCCAACCTCTTCGCCAACTACCTATCCAACGTTTTTAAACCTCATTTCTCCAATACCGCTCCGGAAATAACAGAATACCTGCATTCACCCTTCCAAATGTCTCCCCCCATTAAACCTTTCACTTCTCTAGGGGCTACAGAATTAATCTGTCGTCTGAACCCCAGGAAAGCACCGGGACATGACCAAATAAGTAACAAAGCAATTAAGGAACTACTCGTAAAAGGGATTGCACTCATTTCTTCAATCTTCAACGCAATTCTTCGCCTTGAATACTATCCAGAAACCTGGAAAACGTCACTGATTACGGTCATCTCAAAACCCGGAAAACCAATTCACGAAACTAGCTCCTATCGCTCAATTAGTCTTCTACCCACTTTGTCAAAACTATTCGAGAATTTGCTAACGAATCGACTCCTTCCACTCCTAAAAGATCTGAAAACACTGCCAGATCATCAATTCGGTTTTCGGAAGCAGCATTCCACAATAGAGCAAATCCACCGAATAGCACACAGTATCAGCCAAACCCTCAAAAAGAAAAAAATACTGCTCAGCGGTATTCCTTGATATTCAATAGGCATTCGACAAAGTATGGCAGGAAGGGCTTCTTTACAAACTTAAAAGAGTCCTACCACACGCTTACTACTCCATCCTAAAGTCCTACCTAACCAATAGGCTATTCATGGTTAAATACTCAGACGCCATTACCACAACTTTCCCAATAGAAGCGGGCATACCCCAAGGCAGTGTCTTCGGGCCCCTTCTGTTTTCCATCTACACTGCCGATTTACAAATATCGACAGAAATAACCATAGCAACATTTGCCGACGACACAGCGCAATTAGCGTCTCACGCCAACCCGATAATTGTCTCATCCACTCTCTAGCGAGGTCTCGACTCAATGGAAAAGTGGTTCCATAAATGGGGCTTCAAAATTAATGAAAAAAAAATCCACCTTCACGCTGCGAAAACAAACCTGCCCACAGGTCTCCATTAAGAATATAACAGTTCCTAACAAGGACACAGTCAGATACCTGGGCATGACTCTGGACAGGAGATTAACCTGGAAACAACATATCGTAGACAAATCTAAACAACTCAGGGACAAACTTAAAAAATTTTATTGACTCATTGGCCGTCGCTCCAACCTAAGCACGCAGAACAAAATTACGCTCTATAAGACTGTAATAAAACCTGTCTGGACCTACGGAATCCAACTATGGGGAACAGCAAGTAATTCCAACATTGAAATACTCCAACGCTTCCAATCGAAAACGCTGAGATCCCTATTAAATGCACCCTGGTATGTTACAAACGAAACAATCTATCGCGACCTCAAGATACCTACAGTCAAAGATGAAATACACAAGTCCAGAAGCAGATATAACACAAGAGTCAACAACCACCACAACCCATTAGTCATCCAACTACTAGACACGACGGACCAGATCCGCAGACTAAAAAGAAAATACCCTCTAGATTAAATCCTTAGATTCTACTAGAACCAACAATATAAAACTATTATAAGTCATGTCATTGTATCACGCCGAATGAAGTTACTGAAAATTCTCAACGAGAATTGATTGTAAATATTCTAATAAATAAATAAAAAAAAAAAAAAGAATAGCAACACACCCAAACCGGCTAGCTGCGGATACATACAAAACCATAAACATGGACAGAAGGCTAAAAAGGAAGCACCCAGCAGACCTCATAAAGGATATAACCTAGCAAACGCGAGGATGGTACCCCGCTGGGGGTAGCCACCAACATGTTAATATAACTGTTAAAAAATTCTAAAATGTACAAATTGGACAAATTGTGAATTTCAATAAATAAATAAAAAAAAATATCAAAATTCCTAAGCGATAAAGTATTTTATCTCATGGCAACTAACTTTCTCGTTGAGATAAATCATCCATCACTGATTTAAAAATTGCTTTTTTAGAAAGCTAAAAGATATGTGGATTAAAATATTTTATTAAAAAGTTATGTAAAAATATTCATCAAAGTAAATTGATACATGACAACATACAAGGAAATAAGTGTTGTTTCTTCAATTTTACTTTAGCCATTTATTATTTGATAACATTGAAAGTTCTTATTAATTTCTTACAATAGAATAAAAAAAATTATTACTACTTAGATTATTGTAATAATTATTGATGATGAGAAAAAGTCATTCGAAAATTGATCACGATTTTTCTCTATATTCTATGGAATTACGTTTGCTGACTCACGTTATGTTAAATAATTAACTAAGATTTGCTTCTGCAGAAGATGATATTACAATTAGCAAAATTTTTTCTGGGTAAGGTTTTCATCTTGTGAATGAATTCCTTACTGATGAGTTCGTCACTAATGAGTGCAAGCATCACTAAGTCGAGTAACAATCGACTGAGATTTACTTCCAAGAATTTACATTGCAAAGAGACAAGTGACTACTTGACCCAAATCATTTATCTAACTCCCAACTGCATCATTTCCATCAATTGGAAAAAGAAAATGTTGTAATCAACACTTTCTACCAGTTTTATCGGGTAAACATCTCGTGCCCTTGTGAGCTATTTCCTTGTTGATACTATCGTCGCTGAGATGCGTGTTTAACAGAATTACGATGCAAGCAAGACTTCTATCAAATAACTTCCCTGTTGATTAGGGACTCATATACTGTTTCTAGTTAGTCAAATAATCGATTGAGATACTTATTCATCGCTCTGACCTATCTTTTGAAGGTTTTTACCAGATAAATATTTTCTCATCTTGTTGACCAATTTCTTCGTTATCTTCGTTACAGTTGTATCAGCTATTGATATTGGCACACATCTTAGTCCACACTGAAGATATTTATATTAATTTAAGTTTCTGAATAGATTAGTAAAAAAAATTTTAACGATGTAAGGACACCAGTGACAGTTTTTCTAGAAGGCTTATTCCGACGAAACCGGCCACGCAAGTCACATTAGTCTCAGTAATGGTATACTGAGTATACTATATATATTGGGCCTTGCTTTCATGAGTCTCTACCTACCGGTCTTACCAGTGATGGACTCCGACGAGCTCCGATTGATAGTGACGAGCCAGCAGTGCCAGTTACGGCAGCCCCATTTATGTCTTAGATTGGTTCTACTTAGGTTGGTTTTGGAATTTGCATAAAAATCACAGTTTATTAATTTTAGATGGGAAAAATATAATTGGAATTTAACGTGGTACATGCATCTCATTTTAGAAATTAGGGCGCAGAAGGAGCAACGAAGTCGCAAATCAGGTCCCGAAATAACGGGTACTCGAATATGCACATTTATTTGTTGACAATCTTTCGGGATAATAATATATTGGGATAAGAAAATATTTTACAACGGTAATATGCTACCATTAATATATCCTATGATAATAAATACAGTGACAAAGCAGAAAAGCTGAAGTTGAAGTTGAAATACAAGTAGAAGAAAATAGGTGAATTCAATATACATTTTAAAAGAAAGAGAAACGTTTGATAATATATACTAAACCATTCCGTGACAAATTACGTTCTTCGTGTTAGTGGGTTACAATACCAATCTTTATCTTCGCATTTTCGATCTTTCATCTTTTCGATCTTTCTTTCAGTCTCTGTTCACTTATTAACCTCTCGGACTATTTATCAAAATACCGACTCGATTTCTATAGTAATTTTTTACATTTTGTAATAAAATTAAATAGCTACAAAAGCATGAAAACATCTCGGAAAAACGCTTTCAAGCCTGAAGTCAAAGACGCAAATTTTTAACATTATATGATTTTTCAGGAACATAGAGTCAGGTAATACAGATGGGAAAAATCATGATGTCGATCTTCATGTGATGTGGTTTGTATTTTGTAGACGAAACAGCAGCCCGTCGGCAAAAGGTAACATGCGTCTCGCGACACATGAGTCAACAGAAGAATTGAATAAGGAGAGACTCATAATATTCTGCCTTGGAATACTAACGTTGCTTTGGTTTGCTAGGTTCAAAGATAAACGAACTCTGGACAAAATATCGCTGTTATTTGTAATCGTCAACTGCAGTTATATTTAAACTTTTTATAATAACACTGGTCAATACAAATAAACGAACGTGCTCTCTAGGACAATCATTGTAGCGAGTCATAGAGTTAAATAGCAAGCGTATAGTTGAACAGTAGCATTGTGCGAGGGACGATTATGACCGGCATGCATTATCTCTGTATCTGTATTTACATGAATTCTAATATACACGGACTGTTACAATTTTATCACTCGTCTCTTTAATAAACAAACCAACACGTTTAATAATATACACCTCATGACCAAGAGATAACGAAAGATTGATTGAGATTCGAAAGTTAATTCGGAGAAGGCAACAAGTCATTAGTGTAGACTCTGACAAAAGATTTGATCAAGATTCGCAGAAACTTTTTTTCTTATCTTTTCCTTTTTATTACTCTTCTTTTACACGTGGAGAAATCCTCATGAACGCCTCGCAGCTCTTCTGGAAACCGGCGGGGTAGTGTCGGATTCTTACCGACGGTGGCTCGCTTGACGTTCAACAAGGGTGCCTGGGACATATTTCGAATTGCTGCCAGAACACTCCTGCGGCCTCTCCCATTCTGAGGGAGACATTCCTCAGGTCTAGTTTGAGCATTGAGAGTGGTCACCCCTCTCAACGCCATCCCTTCGAAATATCGCTCGATATCGCAATTTACTCTTAATCAAATCCCATAAATTCTCGATTTAGTCAGTTTAACGAATATTGAATCATTCGTTTTCAATTAACGAAATGAGGAATATTATTAAACGATTATCAATTCACGTAATGTTATTACTGTGCTGTTTGAGACCGTAGTATACATTATATTTACGTCATGCAACTTCTTATAGATAATATGATGTCCCACTTTTATATCGATTTATAGGGTGTACAAATGATTAGATTATACAAATGACGAATTAACGTAGAAAATCTGTTCCTTCCGGTGACTTTTTACATCCATCAGAATCATCCCTTGATCGAAGCGGTCACTCGCTACGTCAATAAAATTAGTTGGACCGTAATGGCCGACAGCGCCGTCGCGCGGACTATTTGAAAGTGGTAGTGACAAGAGCGGGTATAAGCGGTCATTTTGTGCCGCCATTACGTCTTCGATCTTAATGGGAAGAAAAACAAAGACAAAATTATGAATGAGTATGAAGAAGCGGTGGAAACTACGAAAGAAAGGAGCGAAGCAGAGTTGACTCCTGAACCCACACACGCTGACACCAGACATACGAGGAAGGCGGGGTTCCCGAGGACGGGTTCTTTCGCTCCGCGCTGAGCACGGGGAGTCTACAGACTGGCGAAACCCAGGGGCCGAGTGAAAGCCTGGAGGGAGTAGCGACCCCTCTTCTCGGCCAATTATGGATTTGGACTCGTGGTGCCAGTGGTTGATGGCCAAGATGCTGGCAAGAGGGCTGATTTAAGGGATACTTGGCTGCTCCGGAACCGTCCTGGAGAGACGGGAGGGCTTAGAATGTGTCCCGTTCGACCTGAGACAAGCGACAGCCCCTGCCAGGCTTAGCTAATTCAGGTAGCAAGGTACTGGGTGCCTTGTGCGCTGGTTGGGCGTAACCCCAACCTCTATGGCCCTAAGGGTGCCCGGGTACTGTATAGAATTTTCTCCAAGGAAAGCACCCGTTACCAAAGGCGAGAATACCTCGTTCGGCTGAGTCGCGCCTGCCTCGACGACAGTTGGGTAGGGTACGCCAGCAGGAAAGGGGAGGAAAGGCGGCCCGTCGAGTGCGGCGTTCCGCTCGGTGTTGAGTCCCTACCTGTGGATCGTCGCGTACGACGAGGTACTGCGCTGTCCGCTGCCTCTAGGTGCAGCCTTGATGTGCTACGCGAACGACATTCTGGTCATGATCGGAGGGTGCGGATGGCATGAGATATTGCATCTCGGGGAGCTCGCAACGGCCTGCACGATACGCGCTGTGCCTGAGTGTCGCCCCTGCAAAGTCGGAGGCGATCTGGTTCTACGGCAAGAACAGACGAGGGACTCCTCTGCCCGATCTGTGCATAAGCATGGCAAGGGAAGCTGTCGGAGTGGAATCGCGGATGAAGAATCTGGGTCTCATCATCGATAGCCAGTGGACGTTCGGGCAACGCCTTTTGCATGTTGCGGCTAATGATAACATATGGAAGAAATTCCAAATATTTTGTTACACAATCATGAAAACTAGACAAGCCAAAGAAAAAGAAATCGAATAATAATTATTTAAACAAAATACGTGAAAATTTTACATGATTAAACATCTATTTATTTATAAAGGTAAATTGAACAGAGGATTATCTGAGTATCTCATATCTCTGGCGCACTAGGTTCCATCAGAAAAGGGAATCCTTGTACTATTACTAGACGTGATTCTGTGAACCTTCTTTTTTATTTAACTTATTTTTATTTAGATAGTCAATTAAACGCAAATCCCCCCCGGCCAGACCATTCTTATCAAATGCGATATTATCGGTTTAGTGTGGAATAAACTACCAGCGCCATTGGAACGGTAGGAATTATAATTAGGTCAATGGTTGACATAATTACAATCAGAATATTGCCGGTACGACAGACGATTTGTACTTCAGCGGTATCTATACGTCGTTAATTATATTTTTTATATAGATATAACAGTATGTAAATGTATGTGTGTGTATGTGTTGAATATTTTCCCTTGAAGAATTTTGCTAGACATTGAAATTTGAAATTTTCCGATCTCTTTAAAACCATTGACTAAGTTGTTAGTAACTATTCTGTAAGGAGAACTGAAGCAGGAAACTATACACACTTTCACGAAAGACTATAATACTGCTTTATCGTCCATCGATAACATTTACTTATCTTAGTCAATGTTAATACACAATTAACAAGAAAATCCTACACCTTTTGATAATATTCCATATGAATTTTTAATTCGAATTAAACTCTTTACTTCTCATTTAAAAAGCAAAAAGAATTTTGTATGCGGGTATCTTGTGCTTCAAATTAATTGGTCAGTTTATTCAATTACAAATGACTATAATATAGTAATTATGTAATAATTTATTATATTGTAATCAAACTGTAGAAATTTTATTTGTATTTAGACTTTTACATTAAATTCTTTTTCACACGTTCGAAATATTTCATTCTCTATTAATTTTAAATTAATTTTAATAAATATTTACCAATAGAACACTGTACTCAGTAAACGAAAAATTAAATAAATAATACATTTTCACATGTTCTAAAGATTAATAGTAAGACACAAAATTTCAATCAATCAATATAATTTACATCATTCTTAAATCCATTAGGTATAAAGACAAATGTTGTTGACAACAACATGTAAGAAACAAAACGTACCTTTATTTTTAAAATATTGATATAATTTTAATTATTCAAATGTTTTTCATTCATTTAATCATTTCTCCTTATTTTTCAATCTTTTCGATTCTGTAATTATTCTAAGTATTGATTCTGTTATTCTTTAATTTTGAAGTTTTAGAGCTATTGACACGAGATTTATATTTAAAACAATTGGACTGTTTGAGACCATTGAAACGGGTAAGGTTTTATGACACTGCTGAGTGGATCCTCAGAGGGGTCTAGGCCTGAAAAAATTCTTGAAGGAGCAACAGTATCATAAACCACTTAGTAAGAGAAGCAAATTTTCACGTTTAACTTTCACTCCCTTCTTGAGCGACCAACTGCGTGGCAAATGCGAAAGCTTAGTCATTAATATCTTCCGTCTTACGAGAATCAAGGGTCAAGGTCTGGTCGCCACACAAGAAGGGCAGAGATGCCAAGGAGTTATCAAAAACAGGGTTGTACCCGCGCCTTACGACATCTCCGGATGTTGATATGACCACCGGACACTACGAGACAGATTCATCGAGCAGCTACCAACAGTCAGTCGTAGAGAATACGCTCTCCTCCGTCTCACGAGGTTCAACGGTCGCGGTCTGACCGACTGAGACGACACAACAGTTGATATTGATATTATATAAGTAAGATGTATATGAGGGGTACTTCTGTTAGTCACGTATCCAATAAATTTATAAAATCGAAAATCCAAAAAATTTAAATAGACCACTTTGTAATCTATCTGTTTGACCTGCAACTCTTTTCCTCCGTTAACCTGCTCACAACTGCGTCCGTATTTCAACAATATTTACGTAAATACGTATTTTTATAAATAAAACCAGAAAAATGGAAGTTATGCAGTCAATTACGAAATACAATAATGAGTATTATATTTCTGCATTTTTATACTTCCGAATTTCTCATAAATGAATAAAAACCCGTTGTTTAGTAGCAAGTTTTTTATATGTATTAATGAGCAAGTAGAACAAATTATATCAATAATTTCAACATAATTTTTGCTTAGTTAAAACATATTTGCATACGAATTTTATTGCCTGTCATTATACTTACAATCATCTTCCGAATTAGGTATATCACAAGAAGTACAGATATGTCATAAAAGACACTAAAAGACGCTAATTGTAACATAGCTCAATTTAATTGAAATTTGTTGTAAATTGTACAACTAAAAATAGGAAATTCTTTCCTACATATTATAATATGTATGTATATTACATATCTATATCCTAATATTATCCAATATGTATATATATCACAATATGAGTAATAATATCTATTCTTAGTACCAATGATAATTTATCGAGAATAAAGATTCGCTCTCATAAATCGTACGAATCTTTTGTTCTTTACTTTATATTGCCTATATCCTACATAACTTATCATTCAGGGGATTTTGTTAATGAAAAATGCTCTGCGATGTTATCGACTGCCTTACTAATTTAATTGAATATATCTAGAATTATTACCGTTCTGGATTATGAGAGAATAGTATATAGTTCTCTGATATAGGAAAAATGTAAAGCTCAATGATTTCTATGAAGATAAATTTCAGTTTTTATGAATATTCTTACACGCCCTATTTATTTTGTTCACCAACTATTAACTAAGAATTATTAAAGAAACATTCGTTTCAAAAATTTAAAAAACGTTGTAATGTGAAAAGTGCAAAAAGTGAATTAAATACATAATTTTGTTTAATGGTTTCCTGAATTTTAGTTTTATTCCAATCCTAAAAGGCATCATTAAATTTGAAATACCCTGGAATTATTTACGTACGTAAAATAAAATATTGTCATATATGTATAACATATCAAAACTTTTTTTTATTTGGAAGTAGTTTACGATCAATTCTCATTGAGAATTATTACATAAGTAAATTATTCTGGCGTGGTACTATAACGTGAATAATAAATGATTATCGTATGTTTGATTCTAGCTGAATCTAATGTTTAAATCTAGAGGGTAATGTCGTTTTAGCCTGCGGTCTGATCTGTCGTGTCAAGTAATTGAGTAACTAGTAGGTTTTGATGGTTGTTATTTCTTATGTTATATCTATTACTGAATTTGGATAAATATTAAAACTTAAAAATAAATAAATATACATGGTATTTAAACAAACTTAATATCTAATACACTATGTATTATACGTAAATATCCAAACTTTTTATATTTTTTTGCTTATAATATTTGAATTTTACTAAAATGTACAAATCAATAGAATACTTACATTATATCCGGTCTGTTTCCGTTACATCCTCTTTTTCTCTAGCTTTTATTCCCTTTTTTTATATATCACTTTCCCTCTCCTACTCTGAATTATTTTCCCTACCCTAGATTCTATTAACACTGTTCTTATCATCTCCCTGTTCCCTCCGTTCTACTTTTCAACTATCTGATATTTCTTCTTTCCTGACCTGTTCTTCTTTTTTCCTTTTCCATATAATTTCATTTAATCTTGCCAGGTTTGCTTTTCTACTTTCGTTTACCATATCTACCCAGTTTGAATCTTTACTTCCTGTCATTCTACCGTAATTTAGATGTAATACGTTTCTTTTACCAATATGGCATTAACATTCTAATTTTAATTTACAATATTCTCCAATCAAATTCACAATTTAATTTCCTTTCATTTAAAAAGTTTTGTTTAAACACACCGTATCTATCAAAAGTTTGCAGGTGCTTATTTGTGTGCATTTAATTTCTTTCCAACTCCTACACGTCGCTATACGCTTGAATAATTTTCAAAAAGACGTAACGCGCTTGCACATTCGAACAAGAACAAATTACATTCGTCCTGCGGCAGAAAAAGGAATTCCAAGAGGAAAGAAAATATTTCGCTTAAACGAGAAAAAATGATTCACGAGCGAAACTTGCCTACACCGGCTATTTTTGAAGTAAAAAGGTAAAATTCATCGCACATATAAAAAACAAGAACTTTGCATTCTATCACCGTGTCATGATCAGAAAATAAAAGGAAAAGGGAAATAAGAAAAATGTTAAAGAGAACAGAAAAACTTGTCACAAATGAATTCTCAAATACCCTTTTTCTGTTCGTGCTTAAAATCGCAATCGCAAAAATTCCAAAAGTCTGGTTTATATAACGATCCTTCTATCTTTTTCGAGAGTGGTGAATCTTCCTACGAAAAGTACAATCGTTAAACAAACAGTCCTGCCTTTTATTAAACATTCAAGTAAAATAAATATTTAGTTTTAAATATTAATTTTATTTAGATAACAAATCGAAAAGACAGGATAAATAAAATTTGTTTGGGATAAGAAAATAAAACTTTAAATTAAACTGTCCTTTCCTTTATTACCTTTATAAATAAAAATTTGTTTTACAAATAAATTTTTGAAATTGTTGCGTGAAATAGTTAATGTCTATATCTATTTGTATAGATGTTATTCTCTTAGTTTATTGTTTAAATGATATGGAAGTATGTTATTATTATTAACAATAATTTTTCATAACATTCACTTATTAATCTCTTACTGTGCTCAAAAATAAAATGAAAGAAACAAAGTTAAACTTAATATAAAAGATAATTAACTATGTAATAGATAACTTTGTACCCTTTTCTTATAATTTTATCTAAATTGCTGTACCGATTTCAGAAAAGAAGAAAGGTATCTGTGTTCGACACGTATACTTCTTTTTTTAACTATTCTTTTTAATACTAATATATTGTATGTGCTTTTCCAAGTTTTTACTCCTTTTTCTTCAAATTCTGTTACAAACACGTTTCAAGTTTCAAGCTTTAGCTTCTATTAATATGTTCAGTATTAATAAGATTATTTTTATAAGCTCAACATTATTATTAAATATTCCATAAAAATACTTGACTTTCTTTAAACAATCTTCTTTGAGACATATTTTTCACTTTACCTCTGCGTACTTTGTTAATAGGATACAGGACAAACAGTGTGAAGATTTCTTGGACAAATATTTTATTAAATTCTTAGATGACGAAGCTCCTGTATTATGAATTTTAAACAACAAACATTTATAATATAATCCGGTAAAGGCAATATGTTTTTAATATTTTTGTGATTCTTGTAAATCACTAAATTATTAAGTGTTTCATATAATTTTTAAACTCTCTATAATTTTCTGTGACTTAGGTATTTTAATTGAAACCCATATTTTATACCTTTAACGACAAATTTCTTATATCATTGTATACAATGCACACTTTGGATTTCACTTTAGTTCAAGTTTCTGAAATTTACCCAATTATACTTTCTAAGCTTCTTACGATCGTTTTTCTTTTAAAATCATATATTCCATTTCTTACATATGTACTTCTCGTAGTAAATCTTTAATTTCGTAAGTCATTCTATGATTCTCTTTGTTGAATGTAATATTCTATAGAGATTTACCGCTTTTGTGATTTATGTGTGTGTATGTGTGTCTTTGCAAATTATTAATCGCTAGATGCAGTAGAATATTCCGTATCCGAAGCTCCATTATTCGAACATTTCGCTATCGGAATAGAGTGTCTGTTAATAGCAAATATCTTGTCCTGTTACAAACTCTAGTATTATACATTGTATAATATATTATTATACTTACATTATTATACTTGTATTTTAGGTAGAAAATCATGAAGAAGTCTGTACTGTAATGATTTTATCCTTTATAATGATAAATGCTGCGCGTAATGATGTATTACAATTCGATTACATTTTAAGATCAACATGTACTAATGAAATCGGCATTTGTTATTGTCAAATCTTGTAGAATTATTTTATTATTAAATAAGCTCTTTATTTTCAAATCCTCTGATTTCTGAACTATAAGATAGACGATGAATGATCCCCGATCACACCATTGAGCAAGTTAGACGTATTTGTAAAATTTTTTTTTCATGTACACATTTTTTATTTATTTAATTTATACTTTACAGTTTAAGCAGTTAGATGTATTTGTAAAATGAACATCATTGTTCCGCTTCAGTAGTTTAGTACATGAATGTTCGTGAAATAATTGTTTGGCTACATTTACGAATTAATTACAATTAAGGAAAGCAACGACATTCGCTGTGCACCAGGCGGATCTCACCTGTAGATAACACAAGCAGCATGGATGCTTCTGACTACACAAGTATTTAGTTAAACAAATCAGTCAATCCAGCGAAAGCTGTGGCAGAAGATGTATGCGCAACGTACGCGGCAGTTCGTAGATTGTCTTATTTCCGATTAAGGAACAAGTAATTGTTATGGATACAATCGATGACGTTTTCATCAAGGAATGTACAATGACAATCACTAAAGCAATTTCTTCGGTTAGTATCTGTAAATTCGACCAATCGCGGGGAGACGCAGTCGCGAAGAAACACGTCAACGAGAGTCGTAAATTCCCGTTACGATTATAATAATCGACACCGCGAGTAGGTCGATCCCCTGATTTCCATTAAGACAATAGGGGTGGTTGACATGATATAACTCCGTGATTAATAGTGTTATAACTTATATATTTTCCAACAACTTTGTATAATCACACACTTTAGTAACGTCGCTGAGTATGAGGATTGCTTTGATCTTGCTCAGATTCTGACTGACAATCTGATAGATGAAGGCTCTCGTGTTGCAATAGACGTAGCGATTGATCAGATCCGACTTTGACTGAATCGAATCAACAGAATCAACCAAATGACCCAATGAATAGACTTCGACTGCTTGACTTCGACAGTGATTTCGACTGGTTGACTTGAACTGTCTGACTTCGACAGCTTGACTTCGAATGCTTGACTTCGACAGTGTGACTTCTTCTTGACTGTTCGTTGGGTATACGAACTAACAGAGTTGACCCTCTTGGTGGCGTAGAAGCAGTAGTAGCAGTAGTAGCAATAGGAGCAATAGGAGCCGTAAGAGCCGTAGGAATTGTAGGCAATGTGAGAGTCGAAGGAACTCTGGGCACCGTGAGAGCTGTAGGAACTCTAGGCACCGTGAGAGCCGAAGCAACTCTGGCACCGTGAGAACTGTAGGAACTCTAGGCACCGTGAGAGCCGAAGCAACTCTGAGCACTGTGAGAACTGTAGGAACTCTAGGCAATGTGAGAGCCGAAGGAACTTTAGGCACCGTGAGAGCTGTAGAGACTCTAGGCAATGTGAGAGCCGTATGAACTGTGAGAACTCCCCGTCGGAACTCTAGGCAATGTGAGGCAACTCTAGGCAAACTCCCCGAAGGAACTCTCGGACCTGTAGGTATTGTGAGAGCCGAAGGAACTCTGAATTTGTTCTGATCTGATTACGGAGGAAAGCTCGGTATGGGTGCCCCATTTGAACTAAGAACGCGGATTCCTTGCTCACATTTTTAGTTAGGAAAGTGAGGGCAATGATCCGCGATGCCGATTGGTTATGAACACTGTTGGGAATGAAGATGGGAGGAAGAAGACTCTTACCAACGTGGTTCATGGGCGACATTGTTTATGGGAAAAACCAGCTTTTCCGTTAGGCAACTATTTCGTTTTTCCCATTAGTTAACTACTTCCTTTCTGCGTAATTTAGAAGAATGTACAATAGACTTAAGGACTTTTTAAGCAACAGTTATAAACCGAAAATACTTGTAGGATTAAAGCTTCATGCAAACTAATAAGACTCGGTTTATGGTGGGGCCTTAGATTTATTGAGGGTTTCTCTAACGGTGCCTGGGCCTTGACGGTCATACAATGAAGGGCGTCGCGCGGACCTTTTCACTCGACGTAACAATATCAGATTAATGTCTGTAGAATCTGGAACGACAGGATTTGTACGTATCTTGCTAGCCAAAAACACGCATGTGATTTAGTATGAACCTTTCTTAGACTAATTATTGGTTTTACAGGATAAGATCTTTTTAGGATGCAAATAAATAGTCTCGAAGAACAAATGTAATTATTTTATTCCGATTCTTTTTATTGTTTATCGTATATCATACAAGTCTTGTGATCATCTCTGACAATGTAACCATTGTTGATGTACAGTATAGCATGTGTGCACAGTCATGAAAGTTTTTTTTTTTTATTTATTAGAATATTTACAATCAATTCTCGTTGAGAATTTTCAGCAACTTCATTTGGCGTGATAATAGTTTTAGTAATATTGGCTTATAATAGTTTTGTATTGTTGGTTCTAGTAGGATCTAAGGATTTAATCTAGAGGGAATTTTCTTTTTAGTCTGCGGATCTGGTCCGTCGTGTCTAGTAGTTGGATGACTAATGGGTTGTGGTGGTTGTTGACTCTTGTGTTATATCTGCTTCTGGACTTGTGTATTTCATCTTTGACTGTAGGTATCTTGAGGTCACGATAGATTGTTTCGTTTGTAACATACCAGGGTGCATTTAATAGGGATCTCAGCGTTTTCGATTGGAAGCGTTGGAGTATTTCAATGTTGGAATTACTTGCTGTTCCCCATAGTTGGATTCCGTAGGTCCAGACAGGTTTTATTACAGTCTTATAGAGCGTAATTTTGTTCTGCGTGCTTAGGTTGGAGCGACGGCCAATGAGTCGATAAAATTTTTTAAGTTTGTCCCTGAGTTGTTTAGATTTGTCTACGATATGTTGTTTCCAGGTTAATCTCCTGTCCAGAGACATGCCCAGGTATCTGACTGTGTCCTTGTTAGGAACTGTTATATTCTTAATGGAGACCTGTGGGCAGGTTTGTTTTCGCAGCGTGAAGGTGGATTTTTTTTTCATTAATTTTGAAGCCCCATTTATGGAACCACTTTTCCATTGAGTCGAGACCTCGCTAGAGAGTGGATGAGACAATTATCGGGTTGGCGTGAGACGCTAATAGCGCTGTGTCGTCGGCAAATGTTGCTATGGTTATTTCTGTCGATATTTGTAAATCGGCAGTGTAGATGGAAAACAGAAGGGGTCCGAAGACACTGCCTTGGGGTATGCCCGCTTCTATTGGGAAAGTTGTGGTAATGGCGTCTGAGTATTTAACCATGAATAGCCTATTGGTTAGGTAGGACTTTAGGATGGAGTAGTAAGCGTGTGGTAGGACTCTTTTAAGTTTGTAAAGAAGCCCTTCCTGCCATACTTTGTCGAATGCCTATTGAATATCAAGGAATACCGCTGAGCAGTATTTTTTTCTTTTTGAGGGTTTGGCTGATACTGTGTGCTATTCGGTGGATTTGCTCTATTGTGGAATGCTGCTTCCGAAAACCGAATTGATGATCTGGCAGTGTTTTCAGATCTTCTAGGAGTGGAAGGAGTCGATTCGTTAGCAAATTCTCGAATAGTTTTGACAAAGTGGGTAGAAGAATAATTCGGCGATAGGAGCTAGTTTCGTGAATTGGTTTTCCGCGTTTTGAGATGAGCGTAATCAGTGACGTTTTCCAGGTTTTGGGATAGTATTCAAGGCGAAGAATTGCGTTGAAGATTGAAGAAATGAGTGCAATCCCGTTTACGAGTAGTTCCTTAATTGCTTTATTACTTATTTGATCATGTCCCGGTGCTTTCCTGGGGTTCAGACGACGGATTAATTCTGTAGCCCCTAGAGAAGTGAAAGGTTTAATGGGGGGAGACATTTGGAAGGGTGAATGCAGGTATTCTGTTATTTCCGGAGCGGTATTGGTGAAATGGGGTTTAAAAACGTTGTATAGGTAGTTAGCGAACATGTTGGCTTTTTCTATAGGGCTTCGTGCCCATCCGCCTTGCGGACAACGAATTGGAGGGATTATTTGTGGAGGACGCGTGAGTTTCCTGGAGGCCTTTCATAGTGAGTAGTTGGAGTCGGCAGAGGGGGACAAATTGACGAAATACTTTTGGAAACAGTCATTTTTGTATTTTTTAATGATTTTGGTTAACTCCTGACACTCTCCTTGACAGTGGATGCACTTCGCTCGGGTTTCTGGGGATTTAGTGCATTGGTCAGTGGGGTGACTACCTGCACATTTTTGTTTTGTACGTTTCCGCAGCTAGCCGGTTTGGGTGTTTTGCTATTCTTGATTTGTATTTTTCTGAGTATCTGCTAATTTCTTCCTTGACCGTTGGGATTCCCAGGTCCCTCCGTATGTCATCATTTCTAACGTACCATGGTGCGTTTACTATTTTTCTAAGGATTTTAGCTTGTATTATCTCTATTTTGTTTATATGACTCGTTGCTGCTGTCCCCCATAGTAGCATTCCGTACATCCAGATTGGTTTTATGATCGTTTTGTATATTTTTAACTTATTTTCTATGCTTAATTTGGATTTTCGGCTTGTTAGCCAATGCATTTGTCTCCTTGTTTTCTGTATTTTTTCTATTAATGATTTGGTATGTACTTTCCATGTGAGTTGTGTATCTAAGTGGAGTCCTAGGTATTTGACATGCTTTGTTTGTGTTATATGCGTGCCATCCAGAAGGATGTTTGGTGGTATCTTTTTTCGTAGCGTGAATGTAATATGGTTGCATTTATTGAGGTTTGCCTTTATTTGTTTTTCTTGTAGCCACTTTTCTATTTTTGTGATATGTTCTTGTAGTAATTTGACTGCCGTTTCTGGGTTAGTATGCCTGACTAGTATAGCTGTGTCGTCCGCGAATGTCAATACTGTGCTGTTGGTAGTTGTTGGAATGTTCGCTGTGTATAATGTGTATAGTATTGGGCCTAGGACGCTTCCTTGTGGTACCCCGGCCTTGATGTCTTTAACTTGAGAATATGTGTCCTTGATTTTTATTACGAAGGTTCTGCTGCTTAGGTAGGATTTTATTAATTGGTGTATTTGCTCCGGGAATTGTTTCCTAATTGTTTGTAGTAGACTTTCATGGTTTATTTTATCGAATGCTTTCTCTATGTCTATAAAGAGGGCTGTGCAGTATTCCTTGTTTTCTAGCGCTATTATTATTTCGTTGATAAGCCTGTGCATTTGCTCTATCGTGGAGTGTTTGTTTCTGAATCCAAATTGGTGTTCCGGTAATAGTATTTTATCTCTATTATTGTTTTTTTCCGGTAATATTTTGGAAAATCCTGGAAGCAGTGATATCGGTCTGTAAGATGCAGTTTGGTGTGGGTCTTTGCCTGGTTTAGGTAACATTTTGATCTGTGCTAATTTCCATGGTTTGCGGAATTATTGAATTCTTAAAATTGCATTGAATAGTATTGTCATTAGTCTTGTCGCTTTGGCGGAAGGTTTTGAAAGATTTTGCCATTGATTAGGTCAATTCCTTGTGCATTGTTGTTTTTGGTTTTATCGATTATGTTTCTCATTTCTTGTGCTGTTGTTTTAGGTATGGTGTATTCCTTGTCTGTTGTGATTATAGTGGTTTGCGCATCCTCCTCCGTATGACTTTTGAGGTTGCTGTTGTTGATAATGTGTGGTGTGAATGTGTTGCAGAGGTGGTTGGAGAATTCTTCAGCTTGTTCTTCGCTGCTTCTTGCACATGTGTTATTTGCTTTTCTGATTGCTGGGACGGGTTTTATTGGCTTTTTTATTTTTTTTTCGTGGCTTTCCATAGGGAGTAGTTGGTGCTCTCGTGTGTAGAGAGTGTCCCTATGAACTTTGCGTATTCGTTATTGTTGTGCTCTTTTATTTTGTTTTTTATTTCTTTTGCAAGTTTGTTTAGGTGTTTTTTGTTTTCTCGAGTTCTGTGTTTTTGCCATTTTGCTTTCGCTTTTCTTTTTTCTCTAATTTTGTCGAGTATTTCTTGCGGAATTGTTATTGTTTGTCTGCTGGTTGATTCGGGTGTAGTGGTTGTCCTTGCTGCTTCTTGGATAGTTGCTGTCAATGTTGCTACTGCCTGTTCTATGTGTTCAGGAGTTTTCAACGGGATGTTGCAGTTTATTTTGCTTTCTATTATTTCTTTGAAAGTTTGCCATTTGGTGGTTTTATTGCTTAGTGTTTCTAGTTTGCTATAGAGTATTGGTTTGTTTCTGTATTCAATTATTATGGGTGTATGATCGGAGCTGAGCTCGAGGTTGGGTGTTATTTTTAGTTTATTTGTGTTTAGTCCCCTTGTAACTGCAAAGTCCAGAAGATCTGGTTTTTTGTTCAGGTCAGTCGGCCAATATGTCGGTGTTCCTGTGGATAATATATTGAGGTTATTATTTCTAATGTATTTTTCCAGTGTTCTGCCTCGAAGTGTAGTGTTTCTTGATCCCCATAGCGTGTACTTTGTGTTGTAGTCTCCCGCTGCGATGTGCTTGTCCCCTAGGTTCTGGAAGTATTCTTCCCACATTTGTGATGTTATTTTGTGTCGCGGAGGCACATATACTGCTGACAACTGGAAGTAGTTGCTGCTAGTTTGAACTGTAACGGTGGTTACTTGTAAATATTCCTTATTAACTTGGCTGTGTAGATAATGTTTGATATCGATTCTGACTATCACTGCTGTCCCTCCGTGCTCTTTTCCTGAGGGGTGTTTGGTATCATATATGGTGTAGTATGGTATTTTCGTGTAGTTTTTTGTAGTGAAGTGTGTATCTAAGACAAGTAGTATGTCTATATTGTTATTGCATATGAATGTTTTAATTTCAAGGGCCCGTTGTTGTAGGCCGTTTGAGTTCCAGGCTGCTATTTTTAGCGTGTCCGTTTTTATTTTTTGCTTAGCACGTTTGTAAGTAGTTGTAGCATGACTGTGATTTGTTGGATTTGCTGTCTGAGTACTGCGTTTTCGCTTATCATTCTGGTTAGTATTTCGGTGTTCTTGATGGATTGTTTGAGCAGTTCTTTGATTTCTGTAGTGTCGTTGTTACTATTGTTGTGGTACTGGTTGTCTGAGTGTGTCGATTGGTTGGTTACTTGCGCGTAGCTTCGACTACCAAAGGTATTGGTGCTGATGTGTTTAGTGTTTATTGCGTGATCTTTATTTGGTATTGTTTCGGGTTTTATGCTGTCCTGTTGGACTTGTATGTTAGTGTTTGTCCTGTTTCGTAGGGGCGGGAACAGTTTGCGTTGTAATTGTTTCCTAGCTTCGCAACCTTTATAACTGGCTGGGTGTTTTCCGTTGCAGTTATAGCATCTAACTTCCTCTATTTTTTCCGTGAATGGGCAGTGTATCGTTAAATGATTTTTTGCGCATTTAACGCATGCCGGGGTTCTATTGCAATAGTTTTTTGTTTGGCCGTATTGCTGACACCTTATGCATTGTGGGATATCTTTTTTATGTCTAGGTGGCTCCACTTTTACTATTGTAGTATCGCGGAAATATTAGGTATACGATTTCTTTGATACTATTTATTATTTGTAATTTATTTTACAATAAATTAGTTCTACAGATATTAATGAGACAGACAACGATGGTTGTTTAATATGGAACTAATAGTAACAATCTTATTCTAACTTGGCTACTCACGCAACTCCGCAACGCTAACAACTCTACTCTCAACAATGCAACTCGACAACGCTAACTCTAACAACTCTACTCTTCGACTCCTCGATTAATTCTAACAACTCTACTCTTCGACTTCTCGATTAATTCTGACCTCTCGACCCACTCTCACTTTTCGATTAACCGCTCCTTGGATTCGAATCGTTCCCCTCTATTAGCGCTATTTTTCCCTTTCTCTGATTCCGTCCTGTTAACGCTTCGCAAGAACTGGGTGACTTTGGTCACACCGACATTTTCTATGTAAATTAATAACCGAAGGATAGGCGACCTTGTTTTCCTTAGTTTCTAACCAGGTTTTTTCCTCACGATACTACACTATTGTGTTTAGTAATTTTGTTATATCATATATGTCTTTGTTATTGTTTCTATATTCTAGTTCAACTAGAAATAGCGGTAATGGTTGCTTGGTATCATACTTGTTTATGTTGTTTATTGACCTTACCTGGTGTCCGATTTTTGCTAGTTCTTCGCTTATGTTGTCGGTATTTGTTTTTGGGTGTAATCCCCTGATTACGGCTTTGTAGCTTTTGTCGGATTTGAGCTGGTAGGTGTGATGCGCTGCATTTTTATCCTTTAGTGATCTTGTCACTTTTCTGAATGTGTCTGGGGTGTTGGTTTGCACTTTCACCTGGTCTATTTTTATCTGTTTGATAACATATTTATCTTTCCCTGCAGTGTTGTTTAGCAGTTCAATGAGGGGGTCAATTATTTTCGCATCTATATATATTGGTGGTGGTTTAGGAATGCGGTTTGACAGACTTTCCGTTGGGTCCGTTGCTGTCTCTTCTGGCAGTGCGCTAAATGAATTATGCAGTTTGATATCCTGAAACCATTGTTTTTTTCTAGTGTTTCGGTTTTCCTCCCGCTTGCGAACGGGGTTACTTTGCGTTTTTTGCTGGAAGTTGCCACCGTCCAGCTTTTTTCGTGGTGTGTTGGTTCGTTGTCCTCGTCGTTGGCTTGTGATATTTCCATGTTATCGTCTTTTTTTCTGCATATGTGGAGTCTGTAGCTCTATTTATAAAATATGTTTCTCCTGAGTTAGTTATTTGTATTGGTGGAATCTGCATGATTCCACGTTTTGTCGATGGGCGTTTACTTTGCCGCTTTCTTTTCCCTCTTGTCGCACTTTCATTGGAGCACTGTTTCGCACGTCCGTTTAGGTCGCCTGCACAGGCGGAACTGGTTTTATACAAGTGTGTATTTCGCAGCGGTCACAAAAGTATTTAATGTAATTTACTCATTAATCTCAATATTCAGTGGAATCATATTTAATACTATTATTCATACGTAGATGTGTTTAAGGTGGTTCTTCTTGCTTTATTCTAATTTGTTACTAAATGCAGCTAAATATACATCTTCAGATTTCAAACACATTTCGAATTTTATCGATATAATAATGGTAGTTGTGCATCATTACAGTGCTATTGTGATTTCAAAATGTTTTATATAACACATACAATACGGACATAAAAGTTTCCATGGGAAGTGATCAAATACTTTCGAATAATAATATGTATTATTACGAGTTGTTAAAGTTTTCCATTTTAAAAATACATTTTAAAAATATTCTTGTGATTGATCCGTCGGAATTTATCGCTGTTTGCATGTGGTATCAACTAATGAAAACTACACGAAGGGCCATTTCGTACTGGAAACTATAACTAAAGCTAAAACTATGCTAAACTACATTCTACGATTAACTAAACTTATTCTTAAAAATGGACAACTTTCAGTCACCACCTTCCAGTGTATCCGTAACGCGTTGTCTTTAGAATAGAAGTAAATAAGCTGGTAGCTACTGGACGAAGACTTGGTAATAGGGTAGAAAATCTCGTTAAGTTAAACAATCGATACTTCGAAGTACCGAGAACTGGTACTTAAGTATCGAACTACCGAAGTTGAGTACCCAAGTGCCATTAGGTTAGGTACCGAGCATTTGGTTTCCTAAAGATCCATATTTGGGAAACGATATTATGATACTTGTTAAACACAAACGCTTAAACCGAACTAAGTGTAACCTCAAATAAATGGAATTTCACTAGATGCTATATATTGGCTGCAGGTCGACCTTCTAAAGCTATTGGTAAATGACCATGTAAAAATCCATCACATTTGATACTATCATGAAGTCGGCCTATTGCCTTTTTTAATAACTCACATTAATATTCGGACTCAGCGCAATTTCTGTTGATTATTACTGTTGTTTATTACTTTGTATAAGAAGGGATAATTTAAATAATTGAATTCTATGAATTCTTGCTCATGCCAAAAAGCAATTTAGTTTAGAGGATATTTTAATAAATTATACTTTTGAAGAAAAATAACAAAACTAATGAACATCTCCTGAGATAGTTTTTTAGCATGAACAACTAAGTACGTAGTTTCTTACACGAAATAGTGAAATTCGTGGATCAACGCATAAAGAAATGTGATACTATTTAAAAAAGAAACGCAGTTAACCGTCACATGTCTTCATGTGCCCTATGTAATTTTATAATAATGTAAAATTGCGGGATTAATTGTTTCATTTTTATCATGATTAGCTATTTCATGGTCTAAGGAATAATTTGCTGTTTCCTTATTAATATCGTGTTATTTACTCTCTACCTGTTTTCAAAAGATCTCCACTGAACCGGAGGTGTAAAATTCGTCTGTATTGGCGAAGATAAAACATTTCTTTCCATCTTGTACATAATTATACGATATTGTTACAAAGAAACTATTGACATATTTTCAAGCTGCACTAAGTGATTCGTATGTATTTTCAAAGAATAAGAAACATGATATTTAAATCATTCCCTCTTACACAAAGTAACGAGTACAGACATAGTGCTACGCCAGGATATTGATATAAGTAGTCTTACTTGAAACCCGTATTCCCAGTTCTCTGATATGAATTGCTATAATTGTTCCTTGGTACATTTTGTCGAATATAATATACGAAGATTACGAGGTACGTTTGAAACCTAAGACTTGAGACACGAAAATGATTCACGGAGAGAGAAAAAGGGAGAGAAAGAGAGAGAGAGAGAAAATTTCAAGGAAGGTCTGTTCTTGTAGGAATTCGACGCAGCAATTACTCGGGAATGCCTCGGCTTCAATTTCTCCTCGAGATACCAACCACTCTGGAACTAACAAAAAATCGAAGAAGTTTGTTTACGCGTGGAAAGATGGGATAGCGATCTGATGACGAAGAAAACGAAGAGATTTGATGGAACTTTGTGAAGCTTCCACCTAGTAAAAAATCTATGTATGTATGATGAATTTTCATTTCGATAAAATATACAAGTACTATACACATATCTATGTATTCGTATAAATAGAGAAAAACGCAATCGAAATTCAGTGAAATAAATATCTCTACGATATTGGTACAACGTATAGAAACTTCAGGATTATAAGAGTTGGAAAATGACAAGTGAAAATACTGTTAGATTAATACTGTTAGAACAATAACTTATTTTTAATAAGTCTCTAAATATTAGAAGTTTTATAGATAATACAATAATACAACTTTGCATTATATACAACACAACATTGTTTCATCAACCAGAATGAGATCACGAATGCGGAACCAGAAATGTCTTTTAGGTAACAATGAAGTAATTGTTTGAATGTTGAGTGAATGATAGGAGGAAGACGAGTGATTAATAGGAGCGAGTGGCGAAAGAGACAGAGAGAGAGACAGAGAGAGAGAGAGAGAGAGAGAGGAGAGAGAGAGAGAGAGAGAGAGAGAGAGAGAGAGAGAGAGAGAGAGAGAGAGAGAGAGAGAGAGAGAGAGAGAGAGAGAGAGAGAGAGAGAGAGTAGCGAGGTGTCGCTGCCGAGGTACTGCTAATTATTCTTCTATTTTGATGCGTGGAAGAAAAATAGGTCTACGGGCGCCGGGAACCCCACGAACCCGGGTCCCGAACGTTCGAAACCTAAGGCGCTAGCAACTGCTTTATTTTTTTTTTTTATAGTGTTTATTTTTTACCAGTATTTGTGTATTACATATGTGTATTTTCCATTACAAACGATGAATTCGGTTGTGAGGTGGTTCAAGCAAAAGTACCGATACGCGACGGTACGACATAGCCATGCAATATTACATTTTTTTTTTTTTAGGTTTACACTTGTAACTTAAATTTAAGTCGCTGTAGAGCGGTGCTTATGTACGGTATTGTTTTTTTTTTCTTTCCATCTCTGTCCTGAAAACCTGGTCGCAAAAACAGGACAGTTCGTTAGTCAATTTGGGAAGGGATGGGAGAGGGTGGACCGGGAGGGCAAAGGAGGGGTGTCCTGTGGAATTATTACAATATTTATTTACATATTTACAATTTTATACGGTGGTAGATTTGAGCGTTGCCGTTTTGTGGCTCTTTATTTTGTTGTTTTTATTATGGTTTCGATATCCACCAATATTTTTTTATGTTTTTTCTGTGCTTGTCTTCTGTGTCTTTTTAAGGGAGGGCCATGTTGTATCTTCACCTAGTGTCTGCAGTCCGTCCATCTAAGTTTTCTTCGTAGAGTATTGATTTAATCCCTATTTTTCTTTTTATATGATATATTATTGATCTTGGAGATAGTTTCTTTCGTCTAAGTATAGAAAAGCTTCGGGGCGGGAGGGAGATGTAACCTGTTATCAGTGTATTTTTATAATATGAGTCATTTGGAAATAAGCAACCGAAGATTAAACTATTTTCTTTTATCTTCGCAGCTTGCGCGAAGTGATTTCTTGTTAGTTTTAAGATGTGACAGTCGATGTGGTGGATGTTGACTAAGTCGTATATTTTTTTATTTTTTACGTATTTTTTGGATCCGCTGTGTTCTGATCTGTAAATACTCAGGCAAGCTCTGATGCATTTTCTTTCGAATATGCGAATTTTTTCCATTAGTGAAGCTGGTATGTTGTACGAGATTGGGCAGCCGTAGGTTATAATTGGTCTAATTAGCGTTTGGTAGCATAGGATTTTTACTTTGCTGTTGAGATGTCTGGAGTAGAACAATCTTTTTGTTTTCCAGAATGCTTTGCTGGCTTTGGAGAGTTGGATTTCGATGTGTTGCTTGTAGTTTAGTTTATCATCTATATTTACTACTAGATATTTTACGAAATTTTTTTGTGGTATGAGATCCCCTTCGTTTACTTTTTCTTTTAATTGGAATTTTTTACAGTGTACCCTTTCTATTGAGCCGATTTTACTTGTCTTAGGCCTAAATAGTATGGTTTCGCATTTACTTTCATTGATTTTTAGTTTTCACGTGTGGTAGTAATCGCTAATTTTGTCAAAGAGTTCTTGGAGTTCTGTTCTTATCGTTTTAGTTTTGCGGCCTGTTACGTAGATGATTAGGTCATTTGCGAAGGCTATGGAGCGTTTATGGGTGGATGTGTTGAGATTAAAGAGATTTAGTAAGTCGCTATTGTAGATACTGAAAAGTAGCGGGGAATTTACTGTTCCTTGTTGCAGACCGTTTTCCATGGAGAATTCTTTGCTTGATATGTGTGAACCGTCGGTCATTAAGAATGTTTTGTTTGTTATCATGCCCAGACTATTTTAATTAGGTATTCTGGAAAGTTTTTTTTAATTATTTTGTAAATAAGCCCTGGGATCCAGACTGTGTCGAAAGCTTTTTCGAGGTTTATTAAGCAGGTGGCTACTCGTTACTTTACGTTAAGTGCCCAGCAGATGTCCGACGTAAGTTTATTTATTGCGTGGATTGTGGAGTGCTTGTGCCGGAAACCGAACTGATTTTCCGGGATTACCTTATTTTTTGCGCAGAAGGCGGCTAGGGGGTTGTTTATGACCATTTCGTATGCTTTGCTTATGTTGGGGAGGAGGCTTATAGGTCGTAGATTTGCAGGTGATGAATCGTATTTATCTTTTTTTGTAATTACTATTAGTTTGGCTTTTTTCCATTTTCTGGGGAAATACGTGTTATTTAGCGCATTGTTGAAGAGTACTGTGTAGTACCATTTTATTTTGTTTGGTAAGCGTTTGATCAATGTGTTTGGGTTGCCATCGAAGCTGGAGGATTTTTTGTTGTTTAGTTTGGAGAAGATTATATTTAGTTGGTTGTAGTTTGTAAAGTAATTTATTTCTGGTTCTGGTTGTTTGGGGTTGTCCGATGTGTTTTCGTTTGAGAATGTGCAGACTGTTTTGTTTAGCGCTATGTCTTGTTCTATTTTATTTTTGAGTTTGTTGGTTTCGGCGATAATAATTCTGTTTAATTGTTCTCGACCCATGTGATTGTTTTGTGTATGTGTTTTGGAAAAGTGGGTGCCGATAATGTCTAGTTTTTCCGCTGTTTTGGATATTATGAAGTTGCCCTCGGTATCTTTGTTGGTGTCGTGTATCTCTATACCTGCTTCTTGGATGAGGGAGGCTTTTTCTGGGGGCAGTTTGAGGAGCGGGATGGAATTTTATTCTTTTGGTCTGAAAATTTGATTTATATGCGGGAACATACTAGCAGAGTCTTTTTTGGAGGTATTTTTTATTTTATTTGTCCAGTATTGGTTTATAGAGTTTGCGAATTCTTGTTTTAGTTGTGATTTTATTTTGTATAGCAGGTACATTAAGAATTCTATGTCTTCTCTTTTGTCGTAAGAATAGTTGTATTTTAGATTGTTTAATTTGGATAGTATGTAACTTTTATCTCGTTGTAGTTTTTTTATTTTATAGTTTACATAGGGCTCGCAAGAATCTTTCGTAATATTTCACTCTTTTTTTTATGCTTTCCACAATCGTATTTTGAATTTCTGTTTTTTTCGTTAATATTGATTTTGGATGGTCCTGCAGTTGAGACAAGCTGGAATCTTATGCTTGCAGTACTTCAAATCTATTTTTTGTTAGTATTGCTATTGGTGGAGAGCTTCTTGTTTGCTGCATGTTTTCGTTGTTTTCGCAATACGCTTCTTGTGTATCGTTTCCTTCTTGGTTTATGCTTTCTTGGCTATTATATATTTTTTGTTCCTGCTTATCAGGTTTGGCGGAGGGTTGTTTCCGCGTCTTTTGTGCGGAAAGTCTTATGCTGCTGTTACTGTCTTTGGTTGATTTTTGATTTGATATTTTTTTTTGTAATCCCTTGTTTTATTGAGTTTATAACGGGTTCCGTCTCCTTGATTTCGGTTTCATTATCTTTGTCTTCTATTTTTTTATTTATTTTTATTTTTATTTATAGCGAGGTAATACGAGCACTATTTTTTCACTATTTTTCACTTTTTGTCACTTTTTTTCTCTCTCTCACTGGATACTGTGTAGATGACGCGCTCACTGTCAGGACAGTTCCGCCTGGGCAGGCGACCTAAACGGACGTGCGAAACAGTGCTCCAGTGAAAGTGCGGCAAGAGAGAAGAGATAGGGACAAAGTTAAAGCCAAAAATAGACAAAAAGTGGAATCATGCAGATTCCACCAATAAAAATAATTAACTCCGGTGAAACATTTTTCATAAATAAAGCTACAGACTCTACATATGTAGAGAAAAATGATGACATTATGGAAACAACACAATCCGACGAAGAGCAAAACATACCAATACACCAGGAAGAAAGCTGGACGGTGGCAACCTCCAGCAAAAAACGAAAGGTAACCCCGCTCGCAAGCGCGAGGAAAATTGATACATATGAAAAAAAACAATGGCTACAAGATATCAAACTGCACAATCCATTCAGCGCACTGCCGGAAGAGGCAGCAACGGACCCAACGGAAAGTCCGACAAACCGTACACCCAAACCACCACCAATATACGTAGACGCAAAAATAATTGACCCCCTCATCGAACTGCTAAACAACATCGCAGGAAAAGACAACTACATCATCAAACAGATAAAAATAGACCAGGTTAAAGTACAAACCAACACCCCAGAAACATTCAGAAAAATTACAAGATCACTAAAGGAAAAAAATGCAGCATATCACACTTTTCAGCTCAAAACAGACAAAAGCTACAAAGCAGTAATCAGGGGACTACACCCAAAAACAAATACTGGAAAAATAAGTGAAGAACTGGCAAAAATCGGACACCAAGTAAGGTCAATAAATAACATAAACAAATACGATACCAAACAACCACTACCGCTATTCCTAGTTGAACTAGAACCTAAAAACAACAATAAGGAAATATACGATATAGAAAAATTACTAAACACAATAGTAAAAGTGGAGCCACCCAGGCATAAAAAAGAAATCCCACAATGCATAAGATGCCAACAATACGGACACACCAAAAATTATTGTAATAGAACCCCGGCATGCGTTAAATGCGCAAAAAATCATCTCACGACACACTGCCCGTCCACGGGAAAAATTGAGGAGGTTAAATGCTACAACTGTAACGGAAACCACCCAGCCAGCTATAAAGGATGTGAAGTAAGAAAACAATTACAACGTAAACTGTTCCCGCCCCTACGAAGCAGAACAATCACTAACACACAAGCCCAACAGGACAGCACAAATCCTGAAATAATTCCAAGTACAGAGCAAGCAACAAACACCAAACCTATCAGCACCAACACCATTGGTGGTCTAAGCTATGCTCAAATAACCAGCCAATCAACACATACACACAACCAATACCACAGCAATAGTAACAATGACACTGCAGAAATCAAAGAACTACTCAAACAATCCATAAAGAACACCGAAATGCTAACCAGAATGATAAGCGAACAAAATGCAGTATTAAAACAACAAACTCAACAAATTACAGTCATGCTACAACTAATTACAAACGTGCTAAGCAAAAAATAAAAACGGACACTCTAAAAATAGCAGCCTGGAACTCAAATGGCCTGCAACAACGAGCCCTCGAAATTAAAACATTCATATACAATAACAATATAGACATACTACTTGTCTCAGAAACACACTTCACTACAAAAAGCTACTTGAAAATACCATACTACACCATATATGATACCAAACACCCCTCAGGAAAAGCTCACGGAGGGACAGCAGTGATAGTCAGAAACGATATCAAACATTATCTACACAGCCAAGTTAACAAAGAATATTTACAAGCAACCACTGTCACAGTTCAAACTAGCAGCAACTACTTCCAGTTGTCAGCAGTATATGTGCCTCCGCGACACAAAATAACAACACAAATGTGGGAAGAATACTTCCAGGACCTAGGGGACAAGTACATCGCAGCGGGAGACTACAACTCAAAGCACACGCTTTGGGGGTCAAGAAACATTACACCTCGAGGTAGAACACTGGAAAAATACATAAGAAATAATAACCTCAATATATTATCCACAGGAACACCGACACATTGGCCGACTGACCTAAACAAAAAACCAGATCTTCTGGACTTTGCAGTTACAAGGGGACTAAACACAAATAAACTAAAAATAACACCCAACCTCGAGCTCAGCTCCGATCATACACCCATAATAATTGAATACAGAAACAAACCAATTCACTATAGCAAACCAGAAACACTATGCAACAAAACCACCAAATGGCAAACTTTCAAAGAAATAATAGAAAGCAAAATAAACTGCAACATCCCGTTAAAAACTCCTGAACACATAGAACAGGCAGTAGCAACATTGACAGCAACTATTCAGGAAGCAGCAAGGACAACCACTACTCCCGAACCAACCAGCAGACAAACAATAACAATCCCGCAAGAAATACTCGACAAAATCAAAGAAAAAAGAAAAGCAAAAGCAAAATGGCAAAAATACAGAACCCGAGAAAACAAAAAACACTTAAACAAACTTGCAAAGGAAATAAAAAACAAAATAAAGGAGCACAACGATAACGAATTCGCAAAGTTCATAGGGACACTCTCCACACACGAGAACACCAACTACTCACTATGGAAAGCCACGAAAAAAATAAGGAAGCCAATAATACCCGTCCCGGCAATCAGAAAAGCAGATAACACATGGGCAAGAAGCAACGAAGAACAAGCTGAAGAATTCTCCAACCACCTCTGCAACACATTCACACCACACATTATCAACAACAGCAACCTCAAAAGTCATACGGAGGAGGATCCACAAACCACTACTACCACAGCCGACAAGGAATACACCATACCTAAAACATCGGCACAAGAAATTAGAAACATAATTGATAAAACAAAAAACAACAAAGCGCCAGGAATCGACCTAATCAATGGTAAAATCTTGAAAAACCTCCCGCCAAAAGCAATAAGACTAATTACAATAATATTCAATGCAATTCTAAGAATTCAATACTTCCCCAAACCATGGAAATTAGCACAAATCAAAATGTTACATAAACCAGGCAAAGACCCGCACCAAACTGCATCCTACAGACCAATATCACTGCTCCCAGTATTTTCCAAAATACTGGAAAAGATAATATACGACCGCATAAAACCAATAATAGAGACAAAAAAACTAATACCGGATCACCAATTTGGTTTCAGAAACAAACACTCCACGATAGAGCAAATGCACAGGCTTATAAACGAAATAATAGTAGCACTAGAAAACAAGGAATACTGCACAGCCCTCTTTATAGACATAGAGAAAGCATTCGATAAAATTAACCATGAAAGTCTACTACAAACAATTAGGAAACAATTCCCGGAGCAAATACACCACTTAATAAAATCCTACCTAAGCAGCAGAACCTTCGTAATAAAAATCAAGGACACACATTCTCAAGTTAAAGACATCAAGGGCGGGGTACCACAAGGAAGCGTCCTAGGCCCAATACTATACACATTATACACGGCGAACATACCAACAACTACCAACAGCACAGTATTGACATTCGCGGACGACACAGCTATACTAGCCAGGCATACTAACCCAGAAACGGCAGTCAAAATACTACAAGAACATATCGTAAAAATAGAAAATTGGCTACAAGAAAAACAATTAAAAGCAAACCCCAATAAATGCAACCATATTACATTCACGCTACGGAAAAAGATACCACCAAACATCCTATTGAACGGTACGCATATAACGCAAACAAAGCATGTCAAATACCTAGGACTCCACTTAGATCAAAAACTTACCTGGAAACTACACATCAAATCAATAGTAGAAAACATACAGAAAACAAGGAGACAAATGTATTGGCTAACAAGCCGAAAATCCAAACTAAGCACAGAAAATAAAGTAAAAATATATAAAACGATCATAAAACCAATCTGGACGTACGGAATACCACTATGGGGGACGGCAGCAATGAGCCATATAAACAAAATAGAGGTAATACAGGCTAAAATCCTCAGAACAATAGTAAACGGACCTTGGTACGTCAGAAACGAAGATATACGAAGGGACCTGGGAATGCCAACGGTCAAGGAAGAAATCAGCAGATACTCCGAGAAATACAAATCAAGAATAGCAACACACATAAACCGGCTAGCTGCGGAAACATACAAAATCACAAATATGGACAGAAGACTAAAAAGGAAGCACCCAGCAGACCTTATAAAGGACATAACCTAACACGAGGATGGTACCCCGCTGGGGGTAGCCACCAACATGCTAATGTAACCGCTAAAAAATTCCACCAAATGTCCAAATTGGACAAATAGTGAATTTAAATAAATAAATAAAAAAAAAAAAAAAAAAACTGTCAGGACCTACGCCTGGTATCCCTTTTGCCGAGTACCGCCACACACTTATAATAACATTATTGTAATAAACAGCCGTAAAACCAACCAACACAAATCAAATTTATAAGATATAGAGTGCTTTCTGACTTTCATGATTCGACAAATATTTGTAGGGGTATCGATTCATTTTAATATCGAAGTATTAGTAAAGATATTTTCGAAACGTTAGTACTCATTCGGAGATTTGAAAAGAGTCTCTGAAGATCGAATATTTTGCAAATACAATGATTCAAATCTTACAAAGTGAACCTTGAATATCGTGCTTGATTCGGATTTATAAGCACATATTGAACCTGGTCACTACCCTATGCTGTGCAAAAATAAATATATCCTTATAGAAATTTCATTCAAATCAACAACAATTGGCAATCAGTTCCAACATTCTATCCCTACTTGCCGCGTCATTTTTCTACCGTTCTGTTAGCTCACAATCATGCCACTCAATTCATTGTTGATTACATATTCATCCTTCTTTCCTCTGCTACATCGTAGCATCGTAGCAATCGTCGTTGTCGTCTTCGTCTTCGTCGTCGTTGTCGTTGCCATCGTTCGAAAATCAGGTTTCCTCACGCGATCACGTCGATTCATTCGCGGCTGTTACATTGGCCAGCCTGTACTTGCAAATATGAGATGGTCCGTGAAAATTCGATTACCACGCCAGCTTTCCAGCTGCATAAACAAACTCGATTTACATATTTTCTTTTCTTGTCGCATGTCGCGTTCTGTCAGCTCACGTAAATTCGATGCGTCATGCCCGCACGCAACAAGAATGAGCGAAAAAGGCGAAGAAAACCGGAAGAGACGACGTCCATGCTACTCTATGTAATCCCTTGGCGAGTGAGAAATACCTGAACGCTGCAAGAATCCTAATGAGCTGCTCTTCATTCCGCGGCTGTCAAGGGTGGCTAAATGGAAAATAAATGATAACTAGGACCGGCGTTGTAACGCCTTCGAGGAGACTCTTGTTTCACGATAATGTTTTCCATTTAATGTTCTTTGGGTAAATTTTTTAAACATTTCCTCCGTTCCATATTAAGCAGTATCTGAAACACAAGTCATCAGTTATATTGCAGGGAGCTATTCACATTTTATTTAGTAATATATTTAAAAATTTTCCATGTATATTTGTTACGCCGCGCAACACATCTGCATTCCATCCCGCGCGGCGTAACAGCCAACGGTCTACGTGCCGTCCTTCGAACCCTCCACAGGCCTAAGGACCCACCATAAAGTCGAAATTCTAACTGCATTGTTCGCACACATGGTTTAAGTCAATCTGTTTGCCAGAAAGGACTTTCTAATTCCAGAAGTGTTTTCAGCTGGTTTTTTAGAAGGGTCCTTGGGTTTATTACGTACTCTTAAGAATTGCGGAGAAAGCAGGTAGTGGCCTAACGAAAAAAGCGGAGATCTCCCTAACGGAAAATCCGAGTTTCCCCATAAACAATGTCGCCTAGGACCCAAGTTAGTGGGAGGCTTCTTCCTCCTATCTTCCTTCCCAACATTGGTCATAACCAATCAGCATCGCGGATCATTGCCCTCACTTTCCTAACTGAAAATGTAAGCAACGAATCCGCGTTCTTCGTTCAAAGGGCACACCCATACCAAGCTTTCCTCCGCATTCACATTAGAATAAAACTTGAGAGTTTGATCGTCTCTCACGGTGCCCAGAGTTCCTGCATTTCCTACAACTCTCACCGTTCCTGTATCTTTCTGGGTTCCTTCATCATTCCTCAAGGTGCCTACACGGTCTAGAGTCTTCTAAGGCTCTCACTTATCCAGAACTCCGACAGTTCCTATAACTCTCAAGGGCCTAGAGCGCCTAAAGCTCTCCTTCTCTCATCCAAGACTAACCCTTCTCTCGTTATCTGTATCTTAATCAACGGCGTTACTACTTTGTGTGATTGTATAAAGTGTTGGAAATATACATTATTATAACTCTGACTCCCAGTGTTATACCGCATTAACCACCCCGATTATCCTAACCGAAATACGGGGATCGAACTATTCGTGGTGTCGATTATTCTAATCGTAACGGGAATTTACGACTCCCGTTGACGCGTAGACTAACGACCGCGTCTCCCCGCGATAGCTCGAAAAAACAATATTAATATCATAAGTTACCTTTAATTTCACAATAAGCTTTTTTTACGTGGTGTGAATCTTAAAATGACACTCTAGAGTCCATGGGAGCGTAGTGTGAGACCCTTAGACATAGTGACGGGGCCATAGGTCATGTTATAGTTGATTATTCAGAGAGAACTGGTTATTCCGATTGATTAACTGAGAGAACAAAGCAAGTAAAACAAATGTGACATCACACAGAGAGACAGCTGACTAATCAGTTCGCGGCACTATTATGTTACTTTATCTCTTTACCTATTTTATTGCTTAGGCTAAAAACATAGCGTACCGGTTTAGGTCGCGGTGTATCTGATTATTCAGCTGACTGTCAAGTTAAGTCTGGGTAAAATAGCGCGATTGTTCCGTCGATTAGAATTTACTTCGCTTCGAACGAGAGGCTAGGATAGTAATGATAGTGAGAATAATAGTTCAGGAGTTAAATCATGATTTTTAACAAATACTGTTTGAATGAATCAATATAGAGGTCATTCAATTAACGCGGAAGGCGGGATTTTAGCGAGTTTTGCTACTTATATATGAGGTGGTGTTAAATGTAAGTGCCCAAGAAATACTCTCGATGTTCAATAATATAATTTATTTAACAACCAACAATCAACAATCCTCTTTTTTCGATCCTTTTTTGTTTGCTTCGCTGTTACACTTGACCCTTCGCACTTCGCTGTTCAAAGTCGAATGAATCTTTGGACAGATTCTTTTCTTTTGTTGCCCTTCGATAACCCCACTGCGCACGCGTTCATTAGATGATCGTGACCGTTGCCGCATACGCATTCTTCCGAATATTCGGCGGAAGGACCGTAGGGATGTGGATGGTACATCAGGCATGTCGGCCTTTCACTTTGGTAATGTTAAGCTCTGTGTCGCGAAGCCATCGGAAAGTTCCGTCATCGAGTGCCGCCACATATAAGAAAATAAGAAATTGTTCTGAAAAGTTTTTGAATATTCAAGAATCAACTCAGATACATTTAATTACATTGTGAAACTAACGGCTTCAAAAATGTGTTGAGGTGGCCGTGAGTGAGTTATAGTTGTAGTAGTTGGGCCTGGTCCGCTGTAATTGTCACTGGGGACTGTAGATGTCGCTGCCGGGGTACTGCTGATTTTTCCTCCGTTTTTTGGTGCGTGGGAGTAAAATCGGACTCCGGTCGCCGGGATTCGAACCCGGGTTCCGAACGTTCGCAACCTAAGACGTTAACCACTGCGCTGCCGTTGTCCGACACCTGTTAGTGTCGAGTGGTGGTATTTGGCTTGTCGAGTGCCGCCACAAATGCAAAATCTAAAATATTTTTTAGTATTTTTAGATATTTACGGGTTGTGTGCCTTTCAGTTAGTCTAGAAATACTTTAATGACTTCTAACAAGAGCCAAGCTGTGTTTTTTCCTGATTTCATAATGTAAATTATCATTTCATTATGTATAATTATATGATTGTATATCAACCAGACAGCTTTTTTACTTCTTTCATAATAACATTAATTAGTACAAAAATTTTCATTATTGCGAAAATAAGTGCAGCCCGTTTTGAAATCAACCCGAATTTTAAAAAATCGGGAACATCTAAGGAATGTTACCAGACTGCAGGTTCCATAATCGGAAACTAGCCAGACTGCTTTTTTTCTGAGTTTTACGATAGTATTGATTAGTATGTCAAATTTCGTCCTTGCGAAAAGAGATGCAACGCACTTATATTTTTGACCTATCGGAAATGAATAGCCAAACTATTGATTCATTAACTAGCAACATTAACTATGTCTAGATAAATATAAATGATGTTTGGCAAATAAGTGTTAAAAGACATTCACTGTTTCTTGCACTAGGATGGAACTACATTTCCTTAATCCATGTGCAGTGTAGAACACTACGCATATCACCTAACTACCAAACTGACGAAACAAGATTATTTGAGGTTAGTTAAAGCTATTACTTAATTGAGTCACCTCTCTGTATGACGTTGCATTTGTTTTACTTGATATGTTCTCTCAGTCAGCTGAATATTCAGCAATGACGTAACATTCACTGTGACATAAACCTGCTCGCTATGTTTTTACCCTTACTAATTAAAAACATCATTGTGGGGAATTCAATGATGGACACATCCGGTGTTCTCCTGCCTTTCAGCCACTTGCAATTTCTCGCATCGCAGGAATTTCTCGAACTGATTCAATGTATAAGCATTATACTTGCCAACACATTACAATCGTATTCCTTTGCAGTTTAAAATATCCTCGCCAACTTCTCTCACTGCTCGAAAGCCTGACTTGTAATAATCCCATAACACATTAAATAGCTAAGCAAATAAAGGTGACTCGTTCTTTTGAAACCATTCAGTTTTTTCCCTACAAATTTAAAAGTGGGATAATCGAAAATATTAGTGGGATTTGCGATTTTTCGTTTTAACTGCGACTGCCATTTATGTGCCATCGATTACCATCTGCGGATTCTATTTCAAAATAGTTTGTAACTAATGATAACAGTCTGAATGATAATGATGACAATCTGAAGATCTGTACAGTTAATTTCGCAGCCCGTTTATTGTGCAAGATTTGTATTGAACTTTTTGTTAGACGTTTAGCTTTGTACACATAAGTATTTCTTTTTCTTTTTATCAAGATGCCAAGTGCACAGAAGAGAAAATTGCAAGAATTAAGGATTACCAATTAGAAAAATTACTACGCGAACATAATTTGGTTGTGACTGGTAGTAAGATTGAACTGACTACGCGTTTATTACAAGCTAACCCGGATATTGTAAAGTACAGAGGAAGTTTATGCAAGACCTTTGGAAGATACAGCAGCCGAAAGTTCTATAAGTAACTTAGATACGTAAATTTTGCTATAAATGATGGAAATGACGCGTGCGGAAATGACAGCCATGCAACGCGAGCAAGAGGCTCAACGCGCAAAAAAGCGAGAGTGAAACACACAACATGGGCAAGAGTTGCAATTTACACAACCTATAGAGGGTGCTATTACTCTTTCCATCCTTTCGACGATCAGAATCAAGATGATCGCTGATCTTTTGGTTGAATTTTCTGGCGGACCTAAAGATAATTTTCGTAATTAGAAGTAACAGTTGAAATTACTGCGAGATACTTACCATCTGGAAGACAATAGTGTCAGAATTTTAATGGATTTATGCTTACGTGGAAAAGCGGCAAAATGGTTTCATTCGAAACCCGACCATTTGAGAATGATGGTTACGGATCTCCTTGACAAGTTGTACGCGTTTTTTATAATCGCCAAGTAAAGAAACCGTGTCGCAAAGAGTTCGAAAGACGAATCTTTTTGCGAATATTATTTCAACAAAGTTATGCTGATGAATGAAGTCACCATCCACCAAGAAGAACCCAGATATCCGGTTAAGAGATCGGGTAAGAACGCATCGTTTATACAGAAACATTTCGTCACCTAGAGTCACCTAGAAACAATCGAGACCGCAAGGAGGTGACAAACCTGTGGATTTCGAAGACTTTGCAAAAGGAGGGAACGTTTACATCCACAAGGGAAGCGCCTGTACGTGCAGCGGATACACCAGCGTCTACAAGGGAAGTTCGTTGCTATAATTGTAACGAATTGAAATGAAGTAATATCTACGCGACACCACGCATGCTCATGTGCGCTTCCGTAACCACTATGCCATCATTATTGGCTCCCTATCCTCTAACGCTCTAACGTGTGCTGCGCCGAATCCACGCTCGCATCGAGTGGTGGCAACGCGAGGTCGCTTCCTTCCTGATTCGGTGCAAGTATTCGCCAAAGCACCCGTGCCCGGTGAGCACCTGCGTCACCCTGTAAGTCAGGAGGGGCCCGGCCCCATCCAACCAAACGTCCCAGTTTGGAAGGACGGCCTCGAGAACCCTTAGCCCCGGCGCGCCCGCCCTCATGTCGAGGCTGACACGCCATCTGTCGAGCAGGGCCCGTCGAGCCCGACCCTCAACGTCGTCGCCCACCGGCTCGACCCAGTCCGACAGACCTCGCGTGTGGAGGTGGAGACACCTCAGTGCCTGCAGTTCGAGCGGGGGGAACCCGGCGAGCGCCGCCGCTGCTGCCGCCGAAATGGTGCGGAAGCCCCTCACTACCATGATGACCGCCCTCTCAATCATCCCCCCGCCACGGACGGTGTAGGCGATGCTTCGGTCCCAGAGAAATGCCCGGACCACACTCCGCAGATATGCGGGTGCCCAATGAAACTTGAGGGCCCGGCATATCCTGTCCCAGAGGATGCTGTTGAAGGCGTTGACCACGTCCAGCGACACAGCCAACGCCACGCAACCGCGCCGTTCGGCCCCGTCGACCAGGGAGCGGACACGGACCACAGCGTCGGCCGTAGACCATCCCCTCCGGAAGCCAAACTGGCTGTCGTGCAGTCCGGGAACACTCCGGGACAGGTGCGACTCTAGACGGGTCGCCACTACTCTTTCCAGTAGTTTACCAACCCCGTCCAAAAGGTACACCGGCCGATAGGCAGAAGTCCGGAGAGCGTCCCGGCTTCGGCAGCAAGACCATTCGTGCCTCTTTCCACAAGGCGGGGAATTCGCCCCGAGACAGGCATCTGTCAAATAGACGCATTAATCTCGGGGCCAAGACCCCGGCGACGTCCTTCCACAGGCGGGTCGGGACTCCGTCGGAGCCCGGAGCTTTCCGTGCTCCGATCCTCCCGACAGCCTCGGCCAATTCTTCCTCGGTGACTTTCGATTCCGGGCTCCAACTTCCCGCGGGGTCCCGTGGCTCTTCTTTCGACGGTTGGGGTTTCCGCTCCTCCTCATTGGTGGACCTGTTATTTTCCTCGTCCGTCGCTCCCGGGAACAGGGTGCCGACAACCAGGGATCCATGCTCTCCGTTGTGGGAGGGGCACATGGACGAAGTTTATTCAGTACCATCTTATAAGGGCGCCCCCAGGAGTCGGCGTCGAGGCTGGCCAGAAGCTCGCCCCACGGCCGCCTCTTCGCCTCCTTGATGGCTCGCTGCAGGGGCCTCCGCGCTTCGCGGTAGACTTCATACAGTCGAGCCACCGTGGCTTCGTCCTCTCGCCGCCTACGGCGGGATCTGGTGTAACGGCGCCGAGCACGGATGCACGCCTCGCGGAGACTAGCGATCCCCTCGGACCATCAGTACACCGCGCCGGCACGGCGCGGGGTTCCGGACCGCGGCATACATGAATCGCAGATCGCATGCAAGTCGCGTCTCAGCCGGGTCGCTCCCGCCTCCGCGTCCTCGTCGGTCGGAGATTCTTCCGACCAGGCGACGGCTACAGCGGCCGCCGCAATGAAGTCCTCGTCGCGGTGGGTCGCCGCCCACCGCGGGAATCTTCTTCTCCTTCCCAGTGGGCCAGTTGGTCCGCTCGCATCGAGCGAAAGGTCGCCCATCGCACCCCTAACCGCCACCTCCATCAAAATGTAGAGGTGGTCCGAGAGAGTCTCCTCCGGGGACACGCCCCATCAAGAAACACGGCGGGAAGCGGCTGGACTTGCCCACGTGAGGCCCACTATGGACTCTCCCTCGCCACGTCACACACGTGCTGGTCGACCCTCGGTTCATAAGCCGGAGGTCGAGCTCGGCCGCCCAGTTCTGCACGTCTCGCCCCCTTCCGTTGGTCCTACGGGAGCCCCACGCCGTTGAGTGAGCATTGAAGTCCCCGAGGACCAGTGACGGACAGGCGCCCAGGCGTCTCACACAAGCCGCGAGCCCGTTCAGGAAGGAGGCGTACTCCGTCCGGCTGATGTTGGGCGACACGTATACTGCCACCACGACCAGGTCGCCCCATTTCGCGACCACGGAGCCCGTCTCCGCTCGATCACCGAACAGGAAGGGCTTCCCGCGCTGACGTTCCAGAATATGGCAACCGAGCCGATTAGGTCCCCAGCACCCCGTGACGTGTCGGGGATGCTGTATGGCTCGGCCACCGCTTCCAGACCAATCCGCCGCTCCACCAGGCTCTGGAACATTAAGTCCTGGGTCCAGCGAGCGCGGTTCAGATTGCATTGCAGGAGCAGTTGTCCTCCTCCTCTTCTTCCGCTTACGTAGGGAAAGGCTCCGTTTCCATAGCCTCCTCCGGGTCGACGGCCTCCATCCTGCTCGACGTCCATCCTGCTCGACGGTTCCGTGATCTGAGCCGACTCTAGGGGCTAGCGACTCCTGGATCCCACCTTGCTTTCTTTAGCATTTTTTCTACACACAGAACAAAAAATACATGTAACGACATTCATACTATGTATCATGATCGTACCCTTGATAGTTTCTTCGGCTATCAATTCCTCCAAGGAACGGATTACTCCGAGCCGTCGTGGTCGTTACCTTGCATCGTGACCTACGGCTTGATCCGATCAGCAGCGACAACTATCCAGTACCGTCTTACCCCTTTCCGCATATCCTTTAGGTCATAGCGTTCATTCAGCTAAATGGTCCGAATCCGGAACGGTCCCTTGCCACCGTGGCAAGTTCGCTGGTCCGCAATACCAGTACTAGTTCTCCTACAGTACACGTCTGGGCGTCTCCTCTACTCTTGTCGTACCGTTCCTTCTGCGCCCGTTAGTTCTTCGTGATATGTTGTACAATATCCTTTTTGACAGTTGGTTTAATATTTAAGTTGGTTTAATAAAAGGTTTAATATTTATCTTTATGCGATTACGATATCGAACATTGGGCCGGAACGAAGATGTCATACGTTGACGCATTGTGCCGTTGCGGCAGTATCCTTAACTTAAAACCAAACACTTTCGAGTACATTCCGTCATTTAAACAAACTGGGAACGAGAAATTGTATGATCGGAAACGCAAACCGGCGCTAAAATATCAAGTTGGGGATCACGTCGTCATTTCAAGTCATGTTGTTGCACCTGGGGTAAATAAGAAATTATTACTAAAATTTAAAGCGCCTTACGTCATGATAAAAGTACTCGACAACGATAGATGTCGTCAACGATATTGCAAGTTTCCAAGAGGCGCGCGTACTATTTATCGGAATTATCGGCCCTGACCAAATCAAACGTTGGTCTTGTGATATAACCTAAAGCTGTTATTAACAAATTAGTGTATTTAGAATTAAGTGTCAATTGGTAACGTTACGTGAATTGTCTTGTGAGTAGTTATAGTACGTATTAAGGTATACGTTACATTTAGATTTAAGCATTAATAAGTAAGTTGCGTAAATTTAAGTATTGTGTAGATTTCGTCATCATCTGTCCGTGCCCGCGGTCAGTCACAAGCGTGGCGACACTCGACAAACAAATACACCACCACTCGACAATAACTAGTACCGGACGACGGCAGCGCAGTGGTTGGCGCCTTAGGTTATGAACGTTCGGGACCCGGGTTCAAATTCCGGCGACTGGAATCCGATTTTTTTTCCATCCATCTAAATTAAAAGAAAAACAGTAGTACCCCAGCAGCGACATCTACAGCCAGCAGCTACAATTACCACGGACAACACTTACACCTCACGAGTATCAGGACTGGCCGAACTGTAGGTGATAAAACATGAAAACCTCCCTTGAGGATCCGTGTCAGTCATCGGTTTTCGCGATGGATTGGGCGCCGATAATCTGATCACTCTCCATCATCGAACTGTTAATGATCAGTTTCGGTCAGTCGACGAGCAAATGTCAAATGGTCCAAATCCGACATTCCGTTGCCTTCGTCACATTAAATAGCTGAGCAAATGAACGCGATTCGTTTTTTTTAAACCATTAAGCGCTCTCCCTATAATTTTGGTATATGAGAAAATATGATGTTTTGACGTTATACTATATATTGAAAGATAAATTTTCGTTTTCTGAGAAATGCTTAGCATTAGAACTTGATATTGTCCCCCTTTCCCGTGACCCTTCATTTAATTTTTCTGCAGCTATATAGTGCATTTAGGAGTTATGCGGCTCGGAATAACAGGGCCTTTTAACAAAGGCTCAGTAAGGAACCTAAGGTTGGCTTCTTTCTCCCCATTGTCCTCCAATTAATCAAAAATATCTCCGCTGCATTTCTCTATTGTCGTGCTGCTATATGCTTTATCATGTTACAAATAATAATGAATTCTCCTTTGCCACATTTACCATTAATTCTTTTCATCCGTCTTGTACGTTCAGTATTCTTTTTACCATATTCAATTCCCCAGGTCTTAACTTTTTGAATTCTAATGTCTTCAGGTAAATTGTATTTTGCGGTATTCTGATGTTCTATTTGACGACTGAAACAATTCTGATCTTGTGAGACCCACGCGGCGATCTCACAAAGATCATATAAGAGCGTTTCTGGAATTATGCATTCTGATTATTCCGGATTGATTTTTACTGATCGTACAAAATTCCAATCAGCATGCCCGTTAATTGTCACTTACTCCCTTTTCTTGTAGCGGGTGTGAGATACCTGCGCTGAATAATTAGGAAAAGGTTTCGAAATTTCGTTTGTTATTCGCTACGCTAATTACTACCGATCAGTTTCTAAAGATCGGGTTTATGACACTTTCGACTATTGGGACGGGACAAATATTGAAAGTATAAAAAGCATTGTTAGAAAGCGTTAGCAATAGCTAGAATTAAACTAGTGCTCTTACTCAAAAATGTCTCTTATATTCGAATACGTGTGTTACAAAAATACTTACAAATATCTTCGCGTATGTTCCTTCGGATAGAACATTTATTAATGTTATATATAAACCTATGAACCATTGCAAGAATCTAGCAGGAGTTATGGTATTCCAAAAAATATATATTCCATCCTCAATTTTCAGGAATATTATTATTCCATTAATGTAGATGACAGCGGATGTAAAAAAATGCGTGAAGAATATTTTTTCGAGATCTATTTTTCGTATATTTAGATACGTTCCATCAAAATCGATATGTTCTACATTCGAGATGTTTCCTTTTAAGTTAAGTATAGATCAAAAAGATTATAATATATTGAATATACCTATACAAATTTAGATTGATATACAGACTGTTATAGTTAATTCAAATACTTATAAGAAAGTGATAATTGTTTCCAGAAATTTATTTCGAAATTTGCAATCTTTTTGTGTCTTAATTGATTATTTATAATGGTGTAAATCACTAGAATAGATTGAATGTTATAATGTTTAGAAAGAATTGATTTGTTTTAGACATTTTTTGCAATTTGATTTGATTTTCTGAAATTATATACAATCGAATTCTCAGTCTTATATTTCTGTGAATATCTATTATATATTTTTTCTTACAGCTTTAAGGACTCGTTATTTTAAAGCATTGCAGTTATACGGGACGATCTGCCTGCTGATAGTTGGAAGTTTCATATATACAGTGAGAGACAAAAGTATTCGTACAGTTAGAATATAGAAATAATGAAAGCAGTATTTCCTATATTATTATTTATAGTCGCCTATATAATCCTATATTATATCTCTGTGAATAGACGATAGTAGTCCTACATTATATTTATATAGTCACAGACATTTACGATAACAAATATACATAAATAGAAGTCAATTACTATAGTTAATTACTGTAATTACTGTAGTAAGTACTGTAAAATTATTATTGTAAATATCTATGAATAATATATTGCTACATATATTTAAATACATTTAATATATAGAAAATATTTCTCTTTTTATTTCCACATTCCAACTGCACCAACACTTTTATTCCTCACCGTATATACAAAACTTCAAACTACCAGTAGGTAAGTCGTCTCGTATAACTGCAATGCTTTAAAATAACGAATCCTTGAAGCTGTAAGAAGAAAGATATGATATTCACATAAACAGATTGTTGAATAGAAATAAGATCAAGAATTCGATCTCCTACGTAAACATAAAATGCAATTATCATATACAATACATTCTCCAGAATTTCGCGCTTCTATCCGTTTTCAATAGCCTTACTTGAAACGTTGCTCGAAAATCGACTGACTCAGATTCATTCGTTTCCGTCTCCAACGTGGAATTCTTTTCGTTTCTCTTCATAGACGACCTGGTTTCAAACCAAAAGGATTCTCGCGGTTGCTGAGATGCCTTTTTTGCGTTTCTCGTGCGCAAATCTCCAGAATTCCGTTTACCCGCTACAAGTTATACCTTGGGAAGATAAACAGAAGACGAGATGGGAAAATTTTGATAAAATCTTTCGCAGAATATTTACTCGAACAGGAATTTCGGTCATAACGATGCAACGCGTGTTTTATCCGCTTGTACTATTTATTTGTTGAGTAATTGATAATTACGATGCTCGTTTATTGTGAGTTTGCACAGCGACTTCTAAAAATAAATTTTATCGTGTCATTATATTTTGCAACAGCTCTAGTAAATACCTAATAAAATCACTCTAGGTCCTTTATTTGTAATTTTTTAAGTAAATCGTATTATGTCAGAAATAAATAATATCATAAATAATATAATAAATAATATCATAAATAATGTCAATCCAAGCCAGGGACATAAAAATTAAGATAACAGCAAATATTTTGGTATTAGTTATTAAAAGTGAAGCAGTCACTTAGTAGATAATCTAAAACTCTCGTATATTATTTTATTACGTCTTCTATAACTTCTATAATATCCGGATAATTACCATAATCATACAAAAAACTTTTGTTTCCATAGAAAAGGGGTGACGTTTGGCTTACTTCCATTTGCCCTTTTTCTTCGTAACGCGTTCGACCTTTTATCTATTGGAGAAATTTTTCGAGAGGAACACCTTTAGAAAATTCCTCGGGTATCGCGCAGCAAGATTGCTTCGATAAAGTTTAAGATCGCGTTGCTGAAAATAACTGTCATTTAACATTTTTCCATAGCGTTCGAGCTTGAAATGCGTTTTACGATATGTGCAACGAGACCTTCGCAGAAGAGGTAGTTTTGCATGCTAATCAGTGCGAGGAATCAACCCTCTCCGCTTCACCAAGGTCACATATTTCAGCCTCATCGGCTTTCTACTGACGTAAATGAGCTTCTTACTTAAGTATTCTGAGTTTTCGATGTTCGGTATCGATCTGGCCAGCTTGTCTCTTCGAGCTTCGACGATTCTTCAAGTCATTTAATCGGGTCTTGACTTTCAATGTCGAGAAAATGGCGTTGAAATAACGTTTATCGATCTTTCGCATGAAAGGAGTAATAGAAGGTAACGTGTAAAAGGTGCTAAGTAAGAATATTCAGGATTTTTATTGTTAAACTACATACGTTGAAATATGACACTGATGAAAAAATCATGAAAATATAAATTACGAATGTCTGGGTAGTCGAAAATATAAATTACGAATATCTGGGTAGTCTTCTTTAATTCATTAATATTAATAATGAAATTTTATAAGTCACAACTTACAAATTACTAGTGATATGAAGATTCTCTTACGTAATCAGGACAAGTTTGATCCCGAAACAAGGGAAATTTTAATTTCTCTATACTATCTGACATAAAGTTGTAACATTACAACAGAGAAGCCTACAATTTATAACTCAACATTTGTCGATTCACTAATATTTATTACATAATATGTGTTATATTTGTTAGTAATATTTATATAATAACATTTGTTAGCAAATTATTATGCAAGAGGATCCTGATGTAACAATATTATCTAAATTCAGTGCAATGAAGTTTCATTTTGCATTTCCTTCTTTCTTTAAAACTATAGTACCATTAGAATATTTATATTTTGTTTATGATGAAACGTGTTAACTGGTAATTGTTAGAAAGAATGTATTATATATAAGGTGTTTGACTAGAATCAAATCTATATGCTCTTTCTTTCTAATAATTATAAGACTTAACCCAAATTATTATTTTTTGATATAATTATGACTTTTTTGACAACTTTTCAAGAATATCTACTGTTATTCTACATATGTACGAAATATATGTACACTCTTATTTACGACTGTGTAAACAGTTACAACATAAGTAAATTATTAACAAGTTATGAAGACTTTAACAAGCCTTAAAGATCATTCTCTCATATGAAAAGATATAATATTATACTATATTATTATAATAATCTCATCAGTTTTTTTGATATGACACAATTAATTTCCATCTTGCATATACTTATTTGTCGATAATAATTTTTACTAATATTTGCAATTGTATAATTATTATTATATTTGTTGCTATTCAGTTCTACGTATGTTACGAACAAGTGCACAATACAGACATTGATCTTATAGACTACTTGAAGTTACAAAGAATTTAAATTAGAAAACCGTGGAAGTCGACATATATTACAAATTATTTCTATAATGAATATTAAATTTTCATCAATTAACGTTAAGTATTTAACGTGCAAAAGCATTCGCAATTTAGTTATGAAATTACAACTAAAGGTCAGATGAGCATACACATTTTTCCATGGAGACGTACCCAGGAAAAAGTTTGTCCAAGGGAAATTTATTCTTTCATTTTGAAATATTTCGACTCGCAAAATTGCCCCTTTCACAGTTTCACCATTTAATTTCAAGCAACCCTGCATATTAACGAGGATCTCTATGGTCGAGAAATGTTCCTGAAAATAAAAATTAGCCGGCGGAGAAGGTTGACTACCAAGGTACAAAGAGAATTGAATGCATCCTTGGACAACAAACAAGCCAGTTGATGCTTTCTCATCAGACCACTTGGAACTTAATAACATTCAGCATTACTACGTAATATGATTACCTTCACGAAAACTGCATGTATCGGAGCCACGTAATTATACCAGTATTGTCAGCGAGCTGTTACAAGAGATGAATACTGTCTCTCTTGTTTGTTCATTAATCTTCTACCCCCTTCGTCTGTCTCACAACTTAACGACATTTTCTCATTACTATGTATTTGCTTGCCTCATCAAAGTTTCGCTAATCTCTCTCTCTCTCTCTATCTATCTATCTATCTATCTATCTATCTATCTATCTATCTATCTATCTATCTATCTATCTATCTATGTATTTATCTATCTATCTATCTATCTATCTATCTATCTATCTATCTATCTATCTATCTATCTATCTATCTCTAATTTACTTCACATTCAGAAATGTAACGGAACTTTGACTAATAGTATCTTTGATGTATATCCCTTTTGCTATACTCTAAGGTATTCTATTAATAGCTCATCTTGTCAGCCATACATGCCATTGTATACTCTTGACTATATATATGTTGCATTTATATTATGAATAGGATTGGGGGCATGAAACGAATCTTCATTTGAATTAAACGTTGTCGTTATGCAATAGAAGAGATATTTACTAGTGCAAATATGATGACAGAATTTGACAAGCAATCGCGATAATTAGATACTCGAGAAGCTAATGACAATGCTCCTAGGTTCAATAACGAATCCGCGGTCAACGGGATGATAAATGTACGTTCTCATAAAGTCCAAGTCTGACTCTTTGTTAACGAAACGTGAAATACTCACTGATCGTAAAGACGTTACTCTTTTTGTCGATGAAATCGCACAAGAGAATGACTCTTCGTCCCAATGATGCCACCGAGGAAAAACTATATGAGGTGTGTCTAAGGACACGAGACCCTCGGATTCATCGAGGAAAGCCTTCGTTCGGAAGCCTTTCCTAAAGGCCTAATAATTCTAATAATTCCGGTAGTTTGTTTTGTAAGAAATCGAAATATGCTGCTGACGTTACATTTCCATACCGCAAAGAAAGGTGCACTTATGTCAGGATATTCCAAAACGTCCTTTAGTATTTGCTCTTCAACATTTACACTAACGCGTCGTCAACGACCACCATATCATTTAAGTTTTTCAAAAGAACCATATTCGCCGAGGGTTCATTCTGCTCTTTGAATAACACGTCTGTCAGGATGTCGACGATTGGGATACCGGTGTCTGTAATGATCAGCTGCGGCTGATGCGTTACCACCACACGCACCTAACGGAGGTATCATGTCCGTACATTCCCGATTGCTGTATGTAGACATGATGGTAGACTAATAGGTACTGATAGTGGATAGCGATAAAAGTCGGGTAGTAAGTTAATAGGTAGGAAAACACTTCGGTCACATAGGAAGTGTTTATCAACATAACGTCAATCGAGACAACGATCTATAGTGAGATCCGTTATAACGAGACGTGATAAAGCGCACGCATACCGAGCGAAAATTGAAAGTCGATTTTCTCGAAAACAAAGCCTCAAACGAAAAATTTGTATTCTATATTTTCGACTTCTTTTTTCACGTAGAATCACCCCCTTTCCGCTTGTACCACCAGTTACCAACTACCCTGTATAATGTAACTGTATATAATTTCACAACACAAATGACTCTGTAGACTGTGACGAATTTTCAATACAATATTTATTTACTCACGTCCTCACATTTTTTTCATTTCACGTTCTTTTTCACTCACTTCAGACAACGTATGAAGACATTCCTAAGACAGATACAGTCACGTTTTCCCAGAATTCCTCTTTCAGAGCCTAATTTCAAATTTCAACTCCTCTTTCTACCTTTCACACTCAGAATTACTTAAGATTATAAACATTCATATATCCACATTCCAATTCCCATATTCTTTAATTCAATTCTCTTCTCTTTCTTTCCTTTTTATTGATATCTTGCTTTTTCCCTTACTAGTGCTATTTTATCCATTTTCTATCTGTTGAACCAAAATAAATAAATATTTTGAGAAGTTTCGTGAAACATCAATACATAGTATACTTAAATATGCTCTTTTTATTATTCTCATTCATATTATGTTTTTCTCTTATTTCCTTTTGTATTTTGTTTTTCTCCTTTTAACTATTGATATATTATCCATTTTCTGTCTTTATAAGTTTTAGCCATAGATCTACCTCTAGAAATAGAAGCCAACAACTTCGGAAAATCCCGTGAAACAACAATAGTTCGCTCAAAAATATCCCCTTTTACTTAAATAATCAAATATACTCCATTCTACCTAAACATCACAGAATCTTTACACTCTTTCAAATTCAACATACCAGACATAACCTATACCATAAAAGAACACCTAAAAACTCAGCCTACAACATCACAAATTCCTCGACACAACAAGCAAACACAAGAAAAGAAACTCGTTTTTATCTCCTCGCCCGTAAAAAGTACTCGGCCCCGAAAAAATGGACGTAAAGGAGAAAAAATTGAGGCAAAAGGTAAAAAAGAATGCAGTTCGCAATTAAGTGTCCTCGGTACGGCCTGCAATCAAAGAGGCTGGTTTCGCGGAATTGTAACTGCACCGCATGCCAGCTGCTGCATTAGCTACATGCAGCTCGTAGCGGCTCGGCATTTGTAGTGGGGTTGCTGCAATGCGCAACGACCACGCCAGGACCACACCGTTTTACCCAGAGTGTTTAGGAATTTCATTAAACGTTTCATATGACGAATTAGCCTCTTGAGATGAGTAGAATAGAAGGAAGGACGAGGGGTAGGTTGGTAATTAAGACAGTTTTATAGCGAACCTTCGAAACGAGGGAAACGATTTCTTATGATGCTATATCTTGACGAGTGAAAAACGTAAATTTGAAGAAAAAAGGCCGAGAATGGAGAAGCGTGTATTGTCCAAATTGTCGTTCAGGATATTTTCTAGAAAAATGTGAACTTTTAAGATATAGCTTCCTTGCCCCTTAGTTTGAATTATTGAAAATAAAAATGTGATAGGAAAATTTTTGTAGATATATATATTATAGTTTATACAATGAAGTGTGTAGTTGTATGAATAACCGGACATTTCATGGAAATCGATATCTGGTTGTCGTATACAATTCTAAGGAATAGTAGGGCAGAGGTTTCTTACGGTACAAGTGGTAAGGAGTAAAAGAAGTGTATTTCTAGAAAAAATATTTATGTGTATTGTGTACAAATATGAAGAAGAATTCTAATAACGGATATTTTTTAGTAGATAGTTTTCTTTATGACTGGGTTGAATTATTGAGAATAATTGCAAGAAGTGGATTTACTAAATTTTAAAAATGCATTTTGTTTTTTTAGAAAAATATGAGCAAATTTTCAGCAATTTGTATGTATTACGTAATGATTAGAAGTGTAATAACAGAAAAGAGACTATATAATCCACCATTTCCAAGATATATTTTGAGCCAATCTGCAAAAAGGAATACAATATGATGTGAAGATATTCTGTTTGTAATATTAAGATTATATTACGCGTTTAATGGAGTGTAATGGAATGTAGGAATTCTGGAACATTATCAAATGATATTAATTTATAACGAACAATAGATAAGCACACGAACATTCTGCCTTAATAAGACCAAAATTATTACGTTTATGGTTTCCGTATTATTGAATCATCCGATTCATCTTTTTAAACTTGATGCAAAGAAACGAGTTTTGTCGAACGAATATCTTACTACCCCATTATATTATTCAGGGTCCTGTTGAATAATATGTACAAATGAGCATAAGGTGATTCCTTATAAGAAAAAAGAAAAAGTAAAAAAGGAAAAAGATATGTAATAAATTTTTTTCATTCGAGGAATGTTTCAGTTCACTTGATAAATTTTTAGTTTCCATTTTCTATTTTCCATAAAATCTCCATTTTCTCGGATACATATCCTATACAAAAATTTTGTTCCCCATTTTCTTCTTATTTTTTCATAACGAATCAACTCATGTCTGCTTGTACATGTTATTTGTTCGAATTCTGCACAGAGAATTACATACTCGCGACAAATAAAAATCATCGCCCGCTCGCGGTAAATATATGTATATACATTTGTATACATTATATACAATTGTCGCACATATGACAGTGATCGTTACTTTGTGATATGCATCTAAATATACAGGATTTGGCCGAATAACATGTAAAAGCGGACATGTGACATCTTGGAAAAATAACAAATCATTTGAAGAAATATCATTCTATATATAAAATAAGAAACTAAGTAGGGAAGTGATATACAAATGTACATAAGGAGGAATTAATATAGGGAATGATATACATATATGTATGTACAGTGCACACATAAAAGTTCACTTTCTAGAATTTTCACTCACAAGAATTGTAATAAATTTTTAAGATAGTTTCACTGTTCGAATCGAATATGAGTAGGTTTTGATCATTCAATCAGATATCCGAAATATGTTAATACAATGCAATATTATTTCTACAGTTTTACGAACATATAAAGTTTCTAACAATTCCAAAATCAATAAACGTTTCGCCTACTGTAAATACAAAATTAAGAAATGCGCGAAAAAACGATAATAAAATAACATAATACAAGATTTACATTTATTTCAGAAAAAGAGATTTAATGAGTCTAGGAATTTGAACCAACGATAACGGTTAAATCGTGACTGTGTCTGCGATTACGATCAGTTAAACAAATCTCTGGGGAAAAACATCCGAAAATTGAGTTGTAACTAATCGTGAGAGATCAACATAGAAGACAACAAAGTTCGCGTTCTTGTGAGACAGAAAGAGATGAGTGGAGTGTTTTTGTCTCTGTGGGAGACATTTGTAGTACGCATATGGGGAACGAGAATCTTGTTTCCCATGTTGATTTTTCCCGACTCAATCTTGAGGTGATTTTCCCTAGGCTTCGGTATATGAGCGTCGAGACTTGTTTATATGATCGCGTGCGCGATCGTGCGGTCAACGGGGAAAAGCGGCGGTCTTCGATTGGCACGCGACGAGAAAGTCTATCTTATTATAACATTTTTTGATTAGTTCTTTTGCTTGTTTTCATTCCTTCTGAGGAATCCCAAACCTTCTGACATAGTTTTTAAAAGTAATATCTGTATTTAAACCAAAACTTAATATCCAGTAATCATAAACGTTGAAACGCTGCAATAACTTCCATCTAATAGTATTTGCAATTCTATATGCTCCTATATTTTTAAAAACATAAGTTCTCTCTTCACAGCTCACTAGAATTTTATATATGTACGTACCTGTATTCCGAAAAACTGAAATTCGTCCAACCATTCGTTTCACTATATACGATAAAAATCGCAATCGAGTAGATTTCGAAGAAACAATTTTTATTTCGACTAATCTTCATTGAAATAAGTTATAACAAAAAGAAATAATGGACATTTAAAATACAATCGTACATCCAGCTACAATACCGTGATCGCTATACAATGACAATTTATACACTTACTATTTACATACAAGACATTGACATGCTTTTTATTTTTTATATTATCTTCGTCCTTTCTTATCATTGATTTAGTCCTCGTTTTATTGCGATAATATTCATCAATCGTTACGGTTATTATTATCAATTATCGTTATCGTTACAATTATCATTATTATCTTTATATCGTAAACGTAGCACATTGACGCTTGTACACATGAAATTGAACGACGCGATGCAGGCGAAATTCCGCGATGTGAAAATCGCACGTCACATAAATATGTTTTTTTTGTTTTGTGACGCGCGTTTGATTGTCTATAGTATGTATTTCGTACGATTACATCTAAGTTTCTTTCCTCCTATTATCATTTCTATCGCTTTTTTCACGCAGTATTGGCGAAAGCACGCGATTTTTTAAATATAGAGAAACTGCAAGATTTCAAAATTACGAATTTTTTAAAGGAAATTATAGAATTCTGATGGGTAACAAAAATTTTATTTAAAATTTGGTCTCAGATGATATTTAAAATAAATATGATTGTTTGAATTGGTAAGAAATTATGAAATGTTGAATTTTGACGTCAGAATAAGGTTTATTTATTTGTTATGCTTTTCGTATTAAATATCTAGCGTAATAGTGTCAAAATATCAGCGTAATTTATTTCGATAAGAATTTATATGAGAACGAATGATTTTTGTATTGAGAGCTTGCAATTTCTGCAGTTTGATGTGCGTACTCTTTAATTATGCCACATGTCAAGAAGAATTATCTTCAGTGGTATGTAGTATGGGTATCCATGTAACATAAAAGCGAAAGAAACAGAAGAAAAATGTTTGAAATAATGTATCACAACTCTAAACATTATACATACAGTAACTAAGAATTTAATAATATGTTTAAGAGTATGCTATCAAACAATTTTATGGGCCATATAAAAAAATACAATAATAATTCTTTACTAAACTAACTCCTTCATAACACTGTATGACTCAAAAATACCCACATGTATCCTTCCTTTGAGTTTTAATACTCCTTCATTTGTATAAGTACATCTGCATTAAACAATTTATGTACCTTGGTAACAGTTAAAAGTTTCTAGGTTTCAAATTAAAAAACGTATAATCATCGTTGTGCAAAAGAAAGATTTTAATTGCAGAAAGTTAAAAGTCCAATTAAAAGTAATCTTTCTTTAGCACAGAAAAAGAAGATAATTGGAAGATTCTACAGAAATCGTTAGTTAAGAAATATTTTTATGTCTAAAAATTTATATAATTTCATAATTTAAAATTTATCCAGACAATCACTTGCCAATTTTTCAACGCCACATATCGTAACAAATTAACACTTATTGGTCTCAACACGAAGTAAATTCATTAAATAGCATAATTTAAATGACATTTTTCTATGATCCCCTTGAACTTTAATTCTGTATAATTTAGCGGTGATAAAACTTCATTCTTCTCGACCCGTGACTCTCCATCATTACAAAACTTTTGGCCACCATCTCGTAACTTTCTCGTCTCGTACAATGTATTTATTGTGACACATTTAAAATACCTATACTAGAAAGTATGTTTTAGATGTCGAGATCTGGTCGACTGCCCCAAGGGGAAAAATATTAAAACAAAAAGAATTACAGCCTGTCTCTGCATTTCTTTTTTGCGATACCGTACTCACCTTTTGTATATTAGTGAAAAGTCTGTTATATTCGCGAAGCATTCTATTCTCTTCTCTCTTTTTACGATTTATCGCACTCTTAGCATACGAAGGAACAATTATGAACGATTACCTCACGACGATTCGACACATTTTATTTTATTTATCACACATAATTATCGCTTATTATTGCTTGCTCATCATTCTGAATCATGAAGATTCAGCGTGAACGAGAAAATGATTGCTATATACATGTATTACTTCGATGATAGCTACGGTGGAAGTTGGTAACTCGCTCTCTAATTTTCAGCTTTGCTTCATCTTTTAACACGTTGGCTTCCACGCAAATTTTATATATCTATGTATTTTACCCTGGGAGTTGCGATACATCGAAATATACTACGCCACAACATTTAATTTTTGTAAAATATTATATTGCCCTTGCGCACTTTTGTCTGACAATGTTATCTATCTGTCAGTCACATCTTAGAAAATTCGTTAATTTATAAAGTTTATCTTATTTTAATCATTATAATAAATTTAGTAACTTGGCAACCAACGTGTAAAAAATAGTTTGTTTTAACACCTTTATTTTTTATGAACTACAAAAATTTATCAACTTAATTTAAACCACTAAAATTTATTAGTTAAGCGTAATTAGATTTGAAAAATATAAAACAAGAATCTTTGTCCCTATATTTAGGTTCAGTTCTTTAAATATTTCTTTCCAGCTTTGAAGAAGTTTTTATTTATCAATATTTACATATTTAACCACGTTTTGTTTGAAATTTTGATTTCCCACTTTTGTAAATTTATAATAATTATTAATGCTAAAACTATCGACCTGTAATATGAATCGAAATATATAATAAACAGATGATATAGTATATAATATTTCCATTTCAATAAAAAACGGCGCTAATTGTGTCAAAATTACTTCTCCACTTTTAGTAATTGAAAAAATGAAAAATCTAAAACTTATTTTGACGGATTTTTTGCGTTAAATAAATAAATCTCTATTATTTGATATCTCACATGTTTGGAATTCAACCCACGAAATGAGGTATTGGAAAGACCCTACAAAATACTAAAAGTAGAATTTTGTTAGTCTTTCTCCACTTTCAAAGTACAAAATACAAAAAATATAAAGAAAATACAAAAAGATAAGGAAATTTCATACTATTCGTTTATTGATTTCCACAGAAGTATGCCGAGTAAAATCTGTGTTTTAATCTTGTGTCCATTTAAAAAAGCACGAGAAAAAATAAAAAAGTTTCATTTAGCTCATTCATTAAATTTTATAGTTCAGTGCCCAATAAAAGCTCTTTACTAAAGTAAGAGTTACTAAAGTATAAGGAGTATAAGAAAAAAAAAGAAAAAATTCATAAAACTCGCTCATCAAGCAGTTTCCCAGTTGTCAAACTAAATCCATATTTGGTATCTGTACGTTTATAAAGATACAAAAGAAAACATGAAAATTCTATGAAGCTCATTGAGTCAATTTTACATTCAGAGAAACGAGAGAAATAGAAATATTCCATAAAATTGGTCCACTCAATTTTACAGTTAAAAAATTCTCTGTTTGTTAAATTACATTTCGAGAAGCATAAGAAAAAATAAAAGAATTTTGCAAAGTTCGTTCGTTCAATCTCATGATAAATAATTCAACAAAATCTCTACGATCTCCTTTTCATTTTTCAAATAAATTCAAACACGAAATAAAGAATACTCTATTCTGTTGAGGTTCCAAAGATTAATCAATCACCAAATTACTTTCCTTCCACCGTAACCGCGATTCTACCAACTTAATCACATTCCCATCAACACTCGCATTGTTACACCTACGAGAGAAACCGGAAAGAGAAAACTTGAATTCGACGAACGCAGATGTACGTACGGCGAAATTAATCTACGCCTTCGTCAATTTACTCTATCAAGATATTACTTCACGCTTTACGCAATCTGTCGGTCAGGTTTCTGAAGAATTGAAGCGTACTTGTTTCTTTTTTTCTCAGCTCTTCAGCAATTGAATTTCGCCCGCACCAGTCCTCGTCGCCTAGATCCGACTGATGGTTCTAATTAACACTTAGAATTATCTGTATTGGGGGCTTGTTGCGCTTATCGATCCGTTTAATCTTTCCTATCTTATGACCGTAAAAGAAAATTATGTTCAATTCATATAACTTGATGGTTCCTTTCTTTCTGATTTTTTTAGAAATATTCGTGGACCGATCGAGTTCTGATTAATTTAATCCTCCCATTCCTAACGATACCTATAGTCGCCGTTTATGCAAGGATCAGTGAATACGAATGTCAACTGTAGTCGATATTGCGTCTATATAATGAATCGTGAAGAGCTGGAAAAATGATTAATTCAGCTATGATCCTTGAACCTTCTGTGTTTCAATTTCGTTTTTATTTCGATCGAAAAAAATCTTTTAAAGTTTTGAAACTATTTTTAGCATAAAATTGAAACGAGAAATCACATATATTAATAAAAATTCGTACTTAATTTCCTCAAACTTAAGAAATTTTCTAGCCACACAAAAAAAGTCAAAATTTATTCGAATAACGAATAGCAAATAAAGATGAACAAAGTGATCATTACTCGCGAATCATGAATAATTTTATTCATTTACAGAATTTATTCGTCTTCACCAATACTACGATTTATTTGTATCCGTGGAGCGAATAAAGATAACTCGCTGAACATAATTATTAAATTTGCAATCAATCTTTAGCAAACCAATGCGTAGAGAGAACAAAAGCGTGTGAACATAAATATTTGCGCTATTTACAGATAAATAGGAATTAGTAAGCTTTAATAGCAAATAGCGAAGAATAAGATATTCGCGAATAAAAGTTTCGAATCATTTAATTAATTAATTAATTATTAATTTATTATTTATTCGAATAATTATCTAGATAAAGGTTTATTCGAACAATGCCTCCTTCTGGGTCTTATTTGTATATGTGACACTGTGACACTTTCGGCCAATAAACATGCTTATCTTTATAATTGTATTAAGTCTATCAGAAATAACCAGTCAGACTGGCATTCCTTCTTTTAATCATTACCTAATCATCTTTTCAACTTTATACTTATACTAGCGTCGCCTGTAATAATCAGCATTAAGGTAATGACTTATTCTGTACTAATTAAATGACATCTATACTTATATTTTGATTTTGTGTTTAAGTACTAAAAATACGGTTCTTTGAGGTTAGGTTAGAGGAAATAAATTATTGGTGTATCTATTAATTTCTTTAAAGTTTGAGGTTAGTTCTTTGTTTAACTTTTTCTTTGCGGAAAGTGTATATTTGTATTTTTTTGTATAGATAACTAGGATTTTTTATTAATTTTGCAATGGTTAAAATCACGTAACTTTTTCGTTACTTTTGTATTTATAAATATAAATAATTTATTAATATTTTAGGAATTATATATATGTTTGAAATACACGTGTACTTAATAGCAGATTTTCAAAATGGTTTTTCTCGAAATTGAAGCCTCATAGACAGAAACTTTATTCTTCATTTTCTTATTTATTTTCTCATGACGAATCATCTTTTTCTTGGTTATGCCTTTAATTACTGGATATCCTGTGTACGTTTGCAGTTTTTCACTTACACATTTGCCATAAATATTGTATAAACATCCGCAGTCTACTGATGTATTTTAATGTTGTGAACCATAGTTTTCTCTTTGACAATTGAACTTCGTCAACAGTTTTCTCTAATGGAAGATTTGTGAAAAGTAGTTGCTAAAAATAGTTTATTCACAAAAACATAGTAAATTTTTTGGCATATACGTATTATAACGAATCTATTTTTGGTCGTTTACGTTGTTTTATTAGATTTTTTTACTAACTCCGAGTATTTTTGCAGTTTGTCCAGAAGGGACATTCGGTAAATTGTTATAGCAGTGAGTGTATTCATATCACGTACATGTTTCACCAATATGAAGTACGTGTACATTAGGTGCAACTTTACAACGTAAATTGCAGTCGCAATAGATCGGAGAAGGTAGTTGAAGTATTTCTTGTGTAGTCTTTTAGTTATGTTAAACGATGAATTTGGCCTTAAAAATTGCTATGGAATTAAAATTTCGAAATTAAATTAGAAAATTAGAAAATTATCGTTCATCGAGTTCTATATTTGTTTTTGAGCAGACTTTCGAGAAAATTTTTTCAAGTCTAAAATATTCGATATTTTTTTAGATTAAAATGTTGAACTAGAACGATTTAACATATGTAACTTACAAGTATCACATATATTTCTAAATTTTCTTTGGCCTTAAAAAGTTGAAAAAATTAAGGTGAGAGTGAAAAGAAATTAAAGTAAATTGAAATTAAATTAAAAAATTGACAAATTATGTTTTATCGAATATTTACAATTCTTTTTAAATTCAATAACATTTATTTCTACTAATTTTTCGAGCTTTTTTAATTAAAATATTAAACTAAAAGCAATTTATAAAAACTTGCAAGTATACATTCGTTGTCCTTTCGATTATAAAAATTGGGAAAATTATCATAGAACTAAAATTTTGAAATAGAATTAAAAATTTTAAAAATAATTTTTTCATAAAATATTTATATATCAGGTACTGAAAACTTTAGATTAATTTTTAGATTAATTTTTAGAACATTCAATCGTCCTAAACAAATCTTTACCTAATTTCATAAAAGATATATGATATATTGGAAAAATTATGATATAACACAAAGTAAACGGAAAATTAAGATTTTACCGTTTAGAGAATATCTGTTATTTCGTTTGAAATTAAGTAAAATTCGAAAGAAATTTCCAAATCTGTAAAGCTGAAAACTTCAATTAATGAATAAAGAGATATATGAATAATTCAAAAACATAGATATATTTGTTTTATATATACGAAATCACACTTCAACTGGTTAGTCTTTAATTTCAGACCAAAATAGTTTTGATTCAAATATTCAACAAACACGACTTGCAAATCTTTTCTTCCATTCCGGTCAATCAGTAATTATATGAAATACTACAGTGTAAATTTTGTCCAATAACGGGTATAAAATGTGTAATATACAGTCGTAAAGAGCTCATAAAAGACAACGTCGCATTGCGTCTATTCGTTTATGAGGCCAGTCAGCGAACTTGATTGTTTGATCCGTGAGGGTACGTTACGTGTCGCAATCCCTTGGAAAATTGTCACCCGTTTCATTAATATATATTAAACAAGGAATCGCTGTAAGCTTATTATATGCACCACGATTTCAGGCAAAATAAATTTCCGGACAAAGGTTTTAAAAATAAGAAAAACAAATCATATTAAAATTTTAAATAACCAGACGTTTTATTATATCAAATTTATAAATAAAAATTCTTGTATTTTAATTGGTGAAAAAAATGAATGCTTGTAAGAATTGTTAGAAAAGAGAATGCTAAAAAAAGTTACATTTGTCGTGTGTTTTATTATCATAAATGAAAGAATATGAACCACCAAGACTTAAGTAACAAACTATATCAAAATTTTGAATAAAATTTTGTTTATGTCAAATTTTTGATTAAAAAAGGAACGATAATAATCAAGTTACCAAAAAATTTATTTCTTTGAGAAATTCGATTCGTCGAGTATTTTATTACTGCGAATTAAACAATTTTTTAACAAGTTTTAAAGAAATGTGAAGAATTGTATAATGTTTTTTATCCTTTTCGTTTCCTTTATCTCATGAGTCTTTTACGAAAATGGAGATCGATGAATAGGTAGTTAATTAAACATTTAAATGATTGTATTGAGACAATCTTTCTCTTTTTAGAAATTTCACTAATAAGGGAGTTAATCATTAATTAATGGATATTTGCGAGGCGTTCTCCAAATCGCTTTATTATTTTATGGAAGTAAGGCTATTTTTATAGTCCATTTTATATTACTCTTAAATATCTGCGTGTCTTATTCAACTGCGATTTTAATTCTTCATAGCAGTAGAACCGATAATTGATTAAACTCCTGCAATTTTTACGGAATAAAGATTGCTATTAATATTGTCGAATAAAAGAACTGTATTCTGATTATAACAGAAATAATAACAGAATGCTTATTTTATTTATTAATTTAATAATTAATTAAAATTGTTCAAATCCTTATGAACAATTATTTTCTTTTTATTTAATTTATTTTAATAATGAGCTGTATATCATTAAAATTACGTTGGCATATTTTTATTACGAATTGAGATTAATTAAAAATGATTAAATTTAATTATATTACTTGTAATATTAATATTATCTTATTTAGATTAGTTCGTAACATACGTAGTATATTACTTCAATAAAAAAAAGAAAAACAATATTCGACAGTCGAAATATAATCAAGTTTTATTTCTGGCAGACTAATACAAAAAATTAATATGAAACTATAAAAAGATTCCAGAACGTATTTTTTCAGAACACATTTCTTCTTTTCTTCACTAAAAATGATTTCACGTACATGTGAGATATGTATGCATAGGTATGCAGCGAATTTCTCTTATAATATTAAACCTTCCAGATATTTCAAAAACAAATGGTGATCAAAATTTACAAAAAATGCAACATGAGCATGATTAGCATAGATTATCAAATTAAAAGTACTTAATAAAACAAATTGAAACTTCGTTCATAACGCAAATTTTCCTACTTCTTTTTATTAACTTTAATTGTTTTTAAGATTAACAAAACTAACAAGAAGCAAAGTAATAAAGTTTTCTAAATACATCGAAACATTGTAAAAAAACGACAATTTATTATAAATTCATACATGAAATAAAATTAAATTATCTCGCGATCTTACAATTGAGAAATAATCGTATCTGGAGCATTAACTCCATAACAAAAAATAAACGGAAACGCACTAAACGTACTAAATTCGCGAATTAATATTAGATACAGAATTTTCTTCCGACACATTGTTCATCGCTGATTTATTTTACATATGCGATTGTTGACACGTAGCCCATCATTTTTACAAACTAAACACTAGTCGTTTATATGAGAGAAAAACTTTTTTCTGGCTATCAATTATCGCGTTACTGAAACGACGTACATATATTTACAAATTATTTACAGCGGACGTTAACACGCGAATTTTATCACAGAGAAACGATGAATCAAAATTAAAAAAAAAAAAAGAGAAGGGAAGAAACATTAGAAGAGACAAAAGACAAAAAATTCGTACAATATAAGATAAGATTATCAGACTTTGATTTATTGCTGATCAATCGACGTGACTATTAACGAAGCATAAATTAAACGAAATATTCCACTGACAATGAGTTAATATTAATTAACAACTAAAGGACACGCACATCGACGAATTAAAATATAATGAAATCTTACCTAACCATACTCTAATAAAAAAGGTTATTGCATTGTACAATATCTCTCGACCTTATCTTTATTATTAAAAGCTCCTTTGATTATGTTAGTACGAGCTTTCGATCATTTCAAATCGACCTCTTTCTATCGATTAAATGGCATACTTTACTATCGATTTAATCGTTCACGATTCCTTATTCAAACTATTTTTCGGAACATGGAAATGGCGTAGATGCACGTAATTAATTCGAATAGAATTTCGCGCGGGGTTTTCAAGGTGCCTTTGCTAATTTGCAGTGTGAATTATTCAGTCCACAATAGGGAATGGCTTTTTAATTGATTTGTGACTCATTTTATGTCCTGCGTAAAAGTTGGGCCATTCTTCTCGAAAATTTCGAGAAACGAAAATTTTATTAAGATTCGAATGTTTATGACATAACGATTTGATCTATTTAGATATTTATAAACTCTTATCCTTTTAAAATTAACAGGAAATATTGATCACAGAGAGTTAAATATTAATATTTTATAATATCAAAATGTACGAATTGAAATGGTATTACATTATTGGTGAATTTATTTTGGATAAAGCGTAATTTGTTTGCCTTTTATTAAATATTTAGAGCTTTATTAAACGTTTATAGGATTTCGCTGCTTTTATTTACCAATAGATGGTCATATGTTTATTATTATTACTAATCTTTTAAATCTTATTCATGTTTTACCCTAAACGTCTTGAAACATAAATCGTTACATTCGCCGAATGAAAATTTTATTATTTTTGAATGTATGAATATTTGGATATAATTGTAAAATTGTGCTGTTGCTATTTTTTAGATGACTAGGAGCTAAACAAATATTATTAACCGTACAAGAAAAATAAATAAATACTCCTGACAGAAAAACAGACTATAATCATATCATCTAATTACTTAATTATCTACATAACACTTAATATTTAAATAAAATTTGCGACGATAAAAAATATATATTTTTTGTACATAAATATTCGTTATTTAAACTAATATTAAAACGAATTGAATTCATGGTCCGATTATAAAGATGCTATTGCAAAAATTTGATTGTTAAGTCCAATATATACATAATTAAACAAGTTAATATTTTTTTCAAATAAGATTAGATAAATAATCGGAAGGAAAGTTCAACGAGCTATAATTATTTCTGTATTGCGTTTTAATTTTAAAAGCAGCCATTATACTTTCTTCGAAGGAAGACATATTTCAACTATAAAATGAAAAAAAAATAAAAATATCACAAAATCTATAAAAATCTTCGCAACATGTTATAAATTCTCTACATAAAATCACATAACAACAATGAATGATAAAACGTACAATAAAATACAGAAAAGAATTAAAAAACAATTTTTCCGATATTATCGGTTATCAACATTATCTCGATCATCTACTACCAATGATATTAAAACGCGGCGCTTTTCCAAAGCGTAAACAACAAAATAAATAGCTTCTCGACGATTAATAGCACTAATCAAACAATAACGATAACAATAACGACGATCACTTTGGAATTATATATCACATCATAATTTTCTTTTAAGAAAAAGAAAATGCGCAATACCGTTGAAACGTCGGGATCATGTCATGCAACGTGTCATGTAATAACATTATCGGTGAGCAATAATACTAATTGCATTAAAAATAACAAAGATTACAGTGTTCATTTCTTTTGTCTTTTCTTCGAATACAGGTCAGAAACGACACTAAAGTCGACTATTACTTAACATCGAACCTTGAATCTGACTATCTACCACCAAATATCAGGCACAGCGAGCTCTCACTATTAAAAACGATTCTATTCACTTTGCCTTCGAATAAATGGTTAGGAAATCGCGTAGTCGACTTCATTGGTTATCTAAATATATTACATATTAACTCTCGAGCTGCCAATCAAATCCATTACATTAATAAACATTTACTTGCTTCGAAGTTTCGATAATTCATTATTCTTTATAGTTTATCTTTCTTATAACTTCTTCAATCTTATCGATAAACGATTTCATGTGGAACTCGAGTTATCTACGAATCGAACAGCACACTTGGCCACCCAATACGACACAGAATATTTTCAAGAATTGAAAAAAAAATTAGGCGAAGGTGTCTTGACGAGGTTAACGAATCGACAAGACATCTTTTTGAAGAAAATCTTCGTTCTTTCTTTCTCGCATGTTTTTCAAAACATGGTTTCTTGTAAGTTTCTCCAAGATCGTTCCCTGACCCGTCGATCGATCGATACCAGCGTGAAGCGCGTGCCTTTCTTTTCACGAGAATGTCGCTTAGAAGTATAATAATATCGATAGTATTGGCAATGCGATGTGACCTACGCGTTTCATGCGCGTCTATCTGCCCTCTGTGTGCATCTCTGTGATCGTTTCGCGATAGTATATGATCTTCGTGTCTCTGTATTCTCTGGCCACGCGTGCTACCGGTTTCTTCAGCCGTCTTGTATAGTAATGTCTCCTTTCTGGCGTGATAAATATTTAAATTTAGTTTCTTCCTCTATCACTGCTTTTTTAGGAAGTTTTAAGGTTTCGATGTTTCAAACGGTATGTTATTGTTATTGTGACTCTTTCGAAGGAACTGGCTACTATTTTCTGCATGGCTTCGGCATAGTCTCATATATGACAAATTTTAAGGTAAATTAGAAAATAATGGAACCTAAGATGTGACCAAAATATAAATATGTTAACGTTTCAATAAATAGTTTCGTAGGAAACTTTAAGGTTTAAAAATAATAATATATACTGCCAGCCACAAGTATCAGTTATAAAAATATTAATTACTATATCTATTGAAAAGTCACTATATCTATTGAAAAGCTCTATCAAATATTATTCTACTTTATATTAGAGGACACACACAATATAAATAAAATAATAGATCTATAACAAAATATTTAGAAAATGAAAAACAATGAGAAATATACAATTTGTAGTACGTATCAGTTGATGTCTTCATACTTATGGCTGGCGGTATGTACGCACCATTACTAACTGCTGATTGATCGTGTTTGATTTACGTTTTTGATCATCCATTTCCATAATCCTTGCCAGATTTATTACATACAAATGTCTCTTTTTTGAATATATTTTTAAATGTTTCTTCAACTGACTAAATAAACATGCGTGCACCGGGCTTAAAGCAAACCTTTGAAAAGTCTTTTATCCATTACCAAGCAATCCAAAATGCACATGATTTAATATACGAGTACTGTGTTGAAACCGTAAGCACGCGAGCTAGCCAAATATGTTTAAAAGCGCGAGTTACTTGATGAGATTCGTCTTCCGTGAGTTTTTGGCAAGATGGCGAAGAATCTCTCGATGCGGGCTACACGTTACGTATATAGTCGACGATTATACGCGTCGTTTTATTTGTTGCATGTGTAGGCGACGATGCGGATGTGTAATTAGGTGGGTGTGTACGTATCTATGCGTGTCTTTTTGTTTTCTTCTTTTTCTTTTCCATTTGCAATTCACAGTATAAACTCGCTCTCCTCTCAGAGGCTGCTACCGTACTCGCTCGATCTTCGTCGGTCGATGTGCTTTATGTACGTCTCCGAGTACATGCTCTTAGTGCGGTCGTCGTACCTGCAAGCAAAAAAAGACAGTGGCACTAATACGTTTTGTTCGCTTCGACGATGTTCATGCGGTTCCAGGTTTGGGATAGTTTGTTTGCAAGTATTATTGTTTGGGATTTTGGGTCGACGGAATCAAGAGAATTTTAGTTGTTCTTTTTGTTTCTTTGTGACATAGACTAAATTTATATGAAGACCACAGGGGAAAAGGTTATATTTTTCGCTTTTTATATATGGGAGCAGTTTTGAAATTTAATATATTGTTAACCAATCTCAGTTTTCCTCTTATATAACTAAACTAACTTAGTAGATAAATTTTACATAAAATTATCAAATTGTAGCTAATAGTTCATATAACAGAAATCTATGAACTATTAATATTATTAGCCTGTAAATTACTGCATAAAGTATCGTCTTTTTTTATTTGCTGACAGTTTTCCATAATTTTTGTATATAAAAATTCGTAGATTTATCGTTTAAGTTTATATCTTCAAGCCTAAATGACTGTTCTCTTTTTTAATTATATCATACAATAGTACTTCATTTGTTGAAATTTTAGTTAATGCTTGATTAACTGAATTTTTATTGACTGAATTTAGTTATTTGAATATGAGCCCCTATTATGTGACGGCAAAATATTAGGTAGTCGGCAAAATTGGTGAGCTCCTATTGTATAAATTCCAATTATATAAGCTGTTTGTTTCCCGACAAGTTTAAATAGATGAAGTACTACTGTATTGAAGCACTTCATTCAACCACCAAATAACATAAAAATTAGGAAATTTCCACAAAGAAAATTATATAATACATTTTATCTGTCGTCTTCATATTATTAACTATATCTAGAAGTTACATTTTATATTAACTATTCTTTAATTTCATAAGAGAATATTGTACAAATATTTTGAAGAAAAATGATATTCTTTCCTAAAATACATTTTTGAGAACTAGAACTTTTATGCGCATATAGAAACATTTGCAAAGAAAAGAAAACATGTTATTCTAAAAGGAGGAAAATATTGTAAGTTATTACAACATACATACACATACATGCATACATCACATTGTTTTCGCTCTTTAATTTTTGCATCTTCAAAATTACATCAATGCATTATCCGAACTATTCCTATAATGTACACAAGATATAAATATTAAATATATGTAATATACAAATATAATATATGTATAAATAATATAGATGTTATAGTTATGTTTGTTATTTAAATTTGACTGTATGATTTCATTTACAAATTTGAATAGCATACAAATTATGCACATGTCATACAAAAAGATAAAACAAACGTATGTGAATCCTGTTAAACATGATATGCACTTTGGTGTACTTTGATCACGTTACTTGGACCTTAATTGAATTATCTTCGTCATGTCGTGTAATTGACTTGCAATCGCAAAAAGTAAAAAACGGAAATTTTGATTGATTATATCTGATAGGCACGTACTTCCACTATATTTTGATATTTTTCTTTGATATTCTGCTTTATTGATAAAATTATCAATGTCATTCGAATTGTATCAGAATCAATTAACGTAATTATGCAAATAGTGAAAATGATCTGTGAAATGTCTTTTTAAATTCAAAGAACTTTTTAATAACTATTAATCAATATTTTAATTAAGTTAAATTTCTTCTTTCATAAATTAATCGCATCATAGCATTAATGCTTTAAATTAGTATAAATTATAAAAATTATCATTTGTAGTCTTTTTATATATACAAATATGTTTCATTACATTAACTTGATTCTATCTAACTTAATTTGTCCTGATTATACGTATATCTATGTAGTAACATTGAGTGATAGAATGATAGGTTTGATAATATTTGAATCGTCTTATTTGTTCTTTATTTACATTACCGATCTCTTTAATTACTAACTCTAAATTAAATTTAATCAAATATATTTAGAGATTCTATTAACTTCTAATCGATTCATTTATATAACATCTAATACTTTCATAATTATTACTTTCTTTATATCATAATCTTAAAAGAAGATACAATTTAGTTGGAAGGAAGATTTTACAATTCTAACAATGTTGAACTCAAGTAAAATTCATAAAGTACATTTAATTAAGTTTATGACAACCAGGCGGAACATAAAACGCGATCTACTTCCGCCAATGCAAATTGCTGATATGTGTTCGCGTTACGCGCAGCTCCCGAATAGTTTATTTTATACTGCAGTTGTTTTACAGTAGAATTTTAAATGGTCGTTAGAACCTAATGAAGTATTAGCCGTAAATATTTTACCATTAATATCGTTTCATTAATTTTACATCGAAGCAGCTGTTTTAATTCGGTTATCTTAACAGTATTTAATACTATTCAATAATATCAATTTGTAAATAATAATCTATCTTTTTGATTACGATTCCATTAACACCTATTTAAATCAGAATTGGCTATTCATTGCTGTAGTATCTGATGCAAAATGCCACATCATTATATAACATGAATGAAAAAAATCTACTGTTTCAGTTTCAAACATATTTTTAAGAAGATATTTTCAAGGTTTGCCAGTATTAAAAATGGTTTGACGAAAGAAATTACACGTGTTAAACAAATTTAGCTTTAGCACTGCGTAGAAACCTCTAAATATTGCTTTTATGGAAATAAAAATCGAACAAATATATTAAATTTTATTTATATAAAACTAAATCTAATTTAGTTAGGAGTTTAAGCTTTTAATTACATTAAGTACACGAAGTATATCAATCTGCATAACGTTTAATAAAACAAGTTCATTCAAGAAAGTAGAATTGGTATTAAATGAAATTGATGATAAGGAACCGGCCAAGAAAAAGCATTTCTATACAAGTATTCTTTTCTTTGATCACTTGTTTTAAACTGTAGATCGAAATTGTTTTAAACAACCCAATTGCTAGACCGGATATTTATGCAAATTCGTATTTTCATGAATACAGTTAAAAGAAATGTTCACTATAGAAAAATTTATTTCATCCATCAAATGTTATAACGAATTATGTAAATGTTATACAGTTCTCTATCTTTAAATCCTCCGTAAATGTATAAACATCCGCATTAATTATAGTCTATTAATTATTAATAGCATGTTTGGAACGAATATAATTTAAAATAAGAATAGATAAAAAGACTTCATCGAGAATAAGGACAGAATAGAAAAAAAAATTCGAAGAATACAGAGAAATACACTGCTGAAATCGTGCGTTCGTTTCAAGGTTATTAAAATATCAAGCAGAAATTTCGTGATCGAGCCTTTAATGCTCGAAAAAGCTCGAGGCTGTTCTCGTTTCTCTTTCCTTTTCATGTTTCGAGAAAATTCACTTTAAGAGAGGGTTAGAGAGATGCGCTAGATAGGAAAAAGTACGCGTTCCTCGAGTTACGCTGGCATTCGTGTGAAAAAGTCGAGCATCCGGTTCTCAACTCGTTCTACTTTCACCGCACGAAATTAAAAGTAATGTCCTTCCCTTCCTTTCCTGGCCGCATCTAATCACCCCATTTTATGGTGGCCCTTTGCGCCAGGAACTTGAATGGCATTGAAGATTTCTGTAGTGATTTCCAAGCTCTAAATAATCCGGATGAATAGTTAAAAAAGGGTAAGACATCGACGAGACTGCTTTTCTTAGAAACGAGGTAGTTCGTGTATATTAAAGCAACTTTCTGTTTGAAGACAGCAATTTTAGTCAATATTCCTTTTGTTTTACTATTTTAGATTATACATTATAATTTGGAAATATTTTTAGTTTATGCAACTTGGTCTTATTTCATAATTTTGTGAATAGTAGAGATGTACCCAGTAGAATTTTGGCCGACTAACCGACTAACCGAATGATCAGCTTTCAAGAAGCTGGCTTGTCGGCCGACTACTTGTCTTTACCGATTATTTTCAAATAACGCTACAAAACTCGTCAGGTTTATGATTGTTTAGTGTTACGGACCCAAAGAAAAAACTTTCGAACATTGTTTATTATATTTATTTTATTATAGCTTATTTTTCGTTTTAAAAAGTTTTTGTTACGATAAAATGAAGAAATAATGACCAAAGTACCTAATTAATTAATTGGTACTTATTTAATTTATTTCAATAAATACTAATTATTATTTTTAATCTTTTATGTAATAATTATGCTACACATAAATATGTGCCTATAAGTAAGTATACTACGTATTAAAAAATATTAAAATTATATTAATGCCAGTAAAGACAGAATATTGCATTTTTCTTTCTATGACTTACCAAGTTATCAATAAATATAGTAAATTATTACTACAAGAAATATACTAAAAATTGTGATTTAAAAAGTGTAGAGTCATTACAAAGTGGCTATAAAAAAGTACTTGCGCATGCCATTGCTTTTTAATGAAGCATTTCTTTAGCATATCCTACATTTCATTTTCACAGTATCAATTTTTTGCAGTTATATGAAAGTACTACTAAATAATACAGAATTTAATATAGCTGGAGCTAATTAATTAATATAAAAATGATATGTAAATATATACGTATAATGGTTTACAAATACTTTTTATAGTCTCTGTAGTTATATATATACACTTATACATATATGTACTGCACAAAAGTATATAAACAAATGATGTCACGTCGACGTTTGTAATTATTAAATTTTGGAGAATCAGTTTATAATTAGACAATCTCTTTATCTTCAGATTCTTCCATTTCTGAAATATAAAACTAACCGAAAGAGTTTCGAACTTAATACAAATAACAATGTTTATAAACAGTAAGGACATGTATATATACTGTATGATATATATACTAAAGAGTTGAAATACATTAGTGTAGTATCGTGGACAAAAGGCCTAAGATATCGGCCGAACCGTATACAATGTTGCGAGAACCGCGGTGTCGTTGGGTACAGCAATGTATCGTCGATCTTTTCAACTGAACAGTTTCGTCTAAAAGGCCTACGTGACCCTGGCCACGAGCGTTTTCGGGACACGTGCGCTATAGGGCGGGGAAAAAACAAAAGAGACGCTAAAGACAATGTTAGTTAAGACGCAGGCGAGAACGAACGCAAAAGGCGCGCAGTATGGGTTGAGAATCGAGAGCGTGCGAGTGCGGATGCCGAAGACGAGAGTTATAGAGAGTGATTTGAGCGGAATAAGACTTTTGTGTTTTAGTTCAAGTTGAACATTTATCGTTCTCTGTCCAATTAATCCTTGTTATTTTTATTTATCTTAATAAATAGTATTAGGAGAATTTTACAAATCTAAATTATCCTAATCCCATCCTTTTCCGATACTACATTAGTACCAATATCTTTTCAAAAGATAATTTAAGTTTATGATTTATTAACTCTAATTGTGATATTTATGAGTGACAGTATACCAACATCAATAATCAAACACGTCAAAATGTTGAATGCCGAAGTTTTTATGTTTGTTTTTCTTTTTGGAATTACTAAAAAGTAAATGCTTTTGGAAAAACGAATGTTAACTTTTATTGAGATAAAAATATAATTATATATGAGCAAGTACATAATATATTATATTTATATTATAATTATATACATGTGGGTGATTTTACAAAAATGGAGATTTTCTGTGGCTTTCACATTTTTAAGCTCTTAAAAACGTTAAATCGCATTATATTTGCATGACAGAGAAAGATAACAACTGTAAATTCATAGGCGAGCTATGAAGAATTACCAATTTAATTTATTTATATTAAAAAATTAACTTTTATGCGTGAAGTTCTCAGTTCCCTGCCATGTTAACATGGAAGTTCCATGCCTACAAAATTTACTCTACAATCTATCTCCAGAGCATGAATTTCAAATGATTTATTAATCTTTTTATATATATTTTACAATAGTTATATTTATCATTCAAATTTATCTTTTACTTTAATTGACTTCATTTTATCGGCAAAAAACATCTACAATTTTTGTCACCCCTTTTACGTCTCAGTTCTCTCTCCGTGAAATTATTTTTAAAAGAAACGATATCTGCGGTATTAAGAAAGAAATCACGCGAAGTAAGTCAAAACTAATCAAGCGAATTAGTGCTCCTCTTTCGTTTCATAACAAGTGGCCATTTTGGATTACTTAAGATTGTAAAATCGTTGACAATCACCTGTTGCAATTAGCTTTTTAGTCCCCTGGCTCGTATTATATTCTAAGTTTACTATTTTTACTAAATTTTATTTAACGTAACATAAATATAATATTGGTATTCAACTTCATTTTTAATGAATGAAATAGTAAACCGTGCGAGAACTTAATATTTAACCTCAAAATTCTCAGTTCCCTGATTTCGGTCTCCAGTCAAAAAATATGATAGAGGATTAGAAGTATTCTAAGAGGACCAGAAGATAAAAGTCTATGTCGATTGTATCTATGTCACATAGATATTTAAAGAATGCCTTGCATTTTTTAGGTAAAGTTATAATTTAGTCCTAAAGGTTAGAAAATAAAATGTACTATTTATTTGTTTTAGTTTATAATAAAGAACGCAAGACTGATCATTTGTTTATATATGTAGGGAATAAATATTCGTTAGTTTTAAAAATTTAATGATTTTTGTTTTAAGTTTAACTAGCATTTGACAAGACTGATAACTAGGTAATTTATGATTAATAAATATTAATTTTGTTTTATGTTTAACTACTTTTGTTCTCATTTTCAAGTTTAACTGGCAGATTATTATCAAGACCGATATTAGGATAAGATTGGAAGTTATGGAAATTATTAATGTATGATGTTAGATATAGAAATTTTATAAATAATTCTTGAGAAAATTAATTATCTTTTATCTAATTCTTTGATAAAAAATGAAGTTTTTTTTATTAAAAGTTTTAAATACAGTTGATTACATGATAACTTGTCAGTCCCCTACAGATCACATATAGTTATTTATTTATTTGGTCGTTTTTGTCGCAATACCAATAAGTCCTCTACCATACCTGAAGCTTATTACAATTCATAAGTTAAATGAAAAAATTTGTGGACAAAATCACTGTCAAATAGTTCTCACTTCTGTAGAATCACTCATATGTAATCTATTTCTCTATATATATTTATTATGTTATTATAATTATAATCATTACATACATATAGTATATCTAAATACACACTATAAGTTAATAGGTTTATTATTAAAAGAATGGTAGAGAACTTACGAAATTATATAGAGAATTTACGAGAAGAAAAATATAAATTAATAAAAATAAACTATCTTGAGAAATTGTAAATCTAAAGATTTGTAGTAGTAGATTGTAGTACTAAGATTACAATGAATCATGATGTTATACAAATATATTTACAGACAAGTTATCAAATTTATAACCCATTACGCATAGCAAATGATTTGTACTATTCAAAAATTTCTTTATTCAATCAATTGATTCTTAATTCGAATACCGAAAATACTACTGTACACATATTATGTAAAAGAGAAAACACTAATTATAAATACTATTAAAAAAATGTGTAGGTGTTCGGAAAAATTGACAAACGCATACATGCATCCTCAGTTCACGCCGGGCACTTACAGGAAACGCATATATGTGTCCTTAGTCCACACCGATAGCTTTCGCCAGACGCGTATATGCGCCCATAGCACTCTAAGGGTTAATGGTGTACGTTTTCAAAATCATTGGATTGTAGACAACATACAAAGTTACTTAGAAGTATTTAAAGTACTTTATTTTGTATTTTGTATTTTGCATTATACGTGCTAAACACCACCGATCATGAGTAGTGAATATTATGGCAAGTCATAATAAAATTGATAGAACTTTACAGCGTTACAGCTTTGCGATACTTAACATTAGAATATGAAAGTAATCTTTATATTTGTATCATTAGGTTTTTCATTACATTCAAATTTTTACAGACCTCATTGAATTTTCTAACTAATCTATTTGCAATTTTCTGAATAAAATTTAGATCAAAGGTTATCGGCCTCAATATTACAGTCCATAATCCACTATTTCTCTCTATATATTAGAAACAACTTCTCAAATGTTTTATTACACATATGTCCCGAATCGTTATCTTGCATGAACTAAGTAATTCTGGTCGACTAATCGTTACTTTGTTAATGTAGATCAGATATTACCTTTTGATGAAACCATCAGTGTTCTAATATTTATAGACGAGGTATATAATGTGACTTTAGAAGGCGAATAAAACATTAGAATCAACTAAAATTCATCATCATCGTCATAAGGAATATGAAATTTTATTCTTACAACGAAAACTTAGACGTTCCGTATCTGACAATAATATAAAATTAATTATTCGAGATATTACATTAAATTAATTATTCGAATTTCCCGTTTGTTCACCTTCGAAATGATAATGTTAGTTTCCAGAATTTTGTTTCGCGTTTATCGGATTGAATGTACCACAGATCTTTGAAAGTACATCAAACTATGACGTTGAAAAACAAGCATCGCGTGATAAACTTCTTAGACACAAACAAGTTACGGACAGTTCTACATCGTCGCGAGTTCGACTGTGACTGGTTGAAATACAAACAAGGTCTGAAATGTTGTGTTGAATCAGTCGTCATCGGCATAAGATGCACGTAGACTCAAAAGAAATTCATTAAGCAAATGTTTGCATGAAATTTCCTTGCTATTTCAATTTTAGATTATATTCGTGTACTTAATTGATTTATGAGCCTTTTTACTGAAATTATTCTGCAAGATTCTAGCGAAAACGATTACGTTTATTTATTTATTTTATGAATGCGAAATGGTTTTGAAATATGTACTTAAAGTTTTAAACAAGTTCTATAATTCACGACAACTCTTTTAGGAAGTAATATGTAGTAAAGATTGAATGCAGACTTAGAATTGGGTTGAGTAAATTTAGTAAATTGAATATTCAAATAGAGGTAGAAATAGAGGTATTATGGTTCCTTCCAACTTTGATGATAACTTTGGAAATGATTCACTCTTTACCGCCCTTAATCTGTTCTAGATCAATTATGTTCTAAATCTTCGTTTACCATCAACGTACATTTAACAATTAGTAGTTAACATTTCAATTGTCTCAATTTTATAATTTGCATCTTTTATTACTTGAAAGCAGCGTTTACCAGCTTTACAAATTTAAAGAATAACTGATAAAAAATATATCAGATTAGTTACATTTATTAACTTGTATATTCAATTTTTATATTTTCAATCATAGTTTATGTCATTACATTTTGTTTAACAGCTAATTTTTTTAACAGAATACTATACTTTACTCCAATTTAGCACTAAATCAATGCTAAAATGTTCATAAGTATTTAAAAATAAAAAGGATCTTATTCTAGACAATTTTAAAGTTACCGTCTCTCTTCATAAGTGGATTTCTCATATAAACAGTAATTTTGTACTTTTCTCAGAGTCTTTTTATGAATATATTATATGTATTATACGAAAATTTTTTAAATTGCGTTATCACTGTAGTAGGATACGATAATATGTGAAACAATATATGCTATATAATATAATACATAGCGAACTGAAAATGTAGAATATGTCACAGGATATTTATTGTGAACATACACTTACTGAAAAATTAATAAACGTCATGAATACTAGGATCTTCAATTTCAAACATTGAATCTTCAATTCAAACATCAACAACAATTAAACAAAAGATAATCTCGCTATATATATTACACACTCATCCCTTAATTTACGCTATAATTTTTATCTACGAGTTTTATTATTTTTAGAGTTTTTATATGCGGTATTAATCTATGCGATCTCATTTTACGCGGGAAGCAAATATATGTCTCTATAATCTTCATTGAATTTACTACATATCAGTGAGACGAAAATTCTTATTTAATTGTACTAATGACGTTATTTTGATTTTTTTATGGTTTGTAGAGAGCATGTTTGAACTTGATCGATTGAGCAATAACAACGGTACTTTCCCATTCTACTTGCAAATACTGCAAATATGAAATGACAAGATGTAGAAAAGGATGTATTTTAGATGTAAGATAAAAAGCATGCCATTCTTGCGACTAAGCAACAATCTTTTCCGTTTTGACAGACTTCATTTACGCAATTTTCTTCCATGCAAAAAAATATCACATGGAACGAATAATGCACATAAATTGAGGGATAAGTGAATTATGGCTTGTTAATATAGTAAATAATTGACTGTTCAAATATTACTTTAGTGATCTCTGGCGAAATATATACATCCAATAAATGTATAGTACACACATCTAATTTAATACATCTAATAAATATCTTATAACTTTTATATATATACATTTTCAGATTTGTTTCAAATTTTAGCAATAGAATCACGATGGTTGTATTTCGTTAAGGAGTTTATAAAATTTTGAAATGTTTTGTATAATACATACATAAAAAGTTCCTAGAAATGTTCGAATACTTTCGTAAGTCACTGTTCTTTCGTAAATCACTCGTCAAATCATCCAGACAATCATCTCATTCATACAAAAATAAAGACTCGAAAAGGTTTTGTTCGATCAAGGATTAAATAGACGAAAAAGGGGAAAGAGGGAAAAAAGCGATAGAATATAGTGCGTACCTCAACGTGTCAGACCAGATCGTACCTTAGGGACGGCCGACGGAAATCGAGCGCCTCGAGGTCGGACGGCTCTCGTCTGCAGAGCGAACAGAACGCGCACTGCAGCGTATTTTTGAAGGCTTCTCGGAAGTCCCGATTGAAATACGCGTAGATCAGCGGGTTCAATGCTGAGTTTGTGTACCCGATCCAGAAAAGTATTGCGATAACGATATTGGGACATGGGCAGGATTCTCCGCACAGAGTCGTAATAACGTACCTGTGAACAAAGATTTCAGGATTCAGCGAAGATTTCGTTCGTAATGATTGAATTAACACGTTCCTTGAACAAACTGGAAAATTAAGACACTAGAAACAGAAATAATATATTAACCCTGCTGCGAGCCCCGAATTTCTCAGTTTGGATTTCGTTTCAATCGAAAAAAGAATTTTTTTCCAGAATAATTTTTTTAATTTGGTCTAAACGACGACGTTTTTTGTTCGAGAAATTAAAAGAATTAGTTTATTAGATAAAAAGTAGCAAGTATGTTGAAACAATTCCAATCAGTTGGAATCGCGAAGAAAATAAAGATCGTTTTTTACAATTTTTTGGTCTCAATCTGTACCTAATGGAAATTTAAACAATACATTTTGTAGATTCATGTAGATTATAAACAGATTGAGTCAAAATTCAGAATAAGGATATCGTTCAATATTTAAAGCTTATAATATAAAGTTTATGTGTGGAAGATAACATCCTTCAAATGCCTTCCACTTATTGCCTTGGTACGTCAGGCTCTTTCGATGGCATGTTTCATAACAATGGTTAATGTCTGAGGTTCTAATGTTCGAATTTCTACACGAACGTTTTTCTTCAGCTATTCATGTCTCCCTGGTTTATTCTACTATACCCGCTGTTTTACATGGTCCCACGGGAAGTAATCAGAGATCGAAAGATAGGACGAACGTGACAGCTAATAATGGACTTATTATTTTGATAACAAAACTGTACAGTTTTTACGCGTTGGTCCTTTGTGTAACTCATCATAATCCATATCCTAAGCCTCAGTTCCAACATATGTATGAACTTATAACATGAAATCAAACAAGCATGGAAGTTATTTCTTTCTCAAATTCTATTCTGAAGTTTGACCTAACATGGTATATATGTACATACTGAAAACTTCATCAAAATCGGTTGATGCAGAAACAAGCGATAGGCATCAAAATATGTAGGTAAGAATTTTTAGATTTATTACGTATATAGGCCGAATGAAAAACTGCGATTTTCATAATTTTTAACTATTCGTTCTTTATAGTAACGTTAGCCGATTAACTGTTTGTTTTTACTTGATTTCAATTCTTCATCTGAACTAAAAGTACTGCAAAAACGATTTTTCTGTTATCGTGGAACGTGTTATTTGATAACTTTTAAAGAATTAAATGGAAAATACACAGAGGGGGTGAAGAATAAAAAAACCTAAATACTTTCTTCGATTCTATATTATTTTATAATTTTTCAATATTTTAACAACTGTGAAACCTAATATCAATGATCTCGAAAGGGAAGCACAATGTAATACAAATGTTTATTTTTTAAAAGACTGATCGTTTATCATATAAAGAGTATACGTATACTTTTTTATTCTCTACTGCTAACATAGTATTATGGTTTTAACATGATTTTCAAAGATGAAAAGATAATCCTTACAATCCAATAATATATATTTCTAAAAAAAGATATCAGTTTATCTTGTTTAATTTGATAAAGCAAAGTGATTCTAAAAACAGTAAGATGAAGTAAATAAATATAAAAATATTCATTATCAGACTACTAACAAAACGGAAACAAACTTTGTTTCACCTAGACCTGTCACTCCTATTGTATTCACTTAGTTGTGTTTTCTTATCCTAACAAGAGTAATTAAACCCATTAATTGAGCGCGATGAACGTCGCTATCTTTCTCAGTTTGCACGATATAATTAAATCAAGAAACCGTACAAAAATATAACCAATTTAACAGAAACCAACAATTCCGTAAACTCTTAAGATCGTTCTAAGTGCTTCTGCCCAAAGGAAACAAAAGAAAAACAAAAAATAATAAAGATTAAATTTTAAACCTCCATAATTTCACTCATGAAAATTTTCCCGGAGCAAGTTTTAAACAATTGACCTAAAACTGATTATACGATACAGCAAGAATTTGAATAAGTATTCCAATATTTTCTCACATTTTTTGAAAATCTAGAACATTGGAAAGATTAAGGACATAAATAATTCAGCTTTCCTATGGGCAGTATGAAAATATGTTCGCCCGTAGAAGATTAAGAAATAGGGTTATCCTTTAGAAATTCTGGATTTCTGATTTCTTACACGCACCACAAGAAGAACGGCAACCAGCAAATTATGAAGGTACCCATGATGATGCCTAACGTTCTGGCAGCCTTGTGCTCTCTTTTCATCTTCATGATATTCTTATCTTTGGTGGGAGTATGCAGATGATCGGTGCTGATCTCGTTCAATGTCAGCGTCTTTGAGGAACCAGCACTATTTAGTTCCCCGTTCAAATTATTCAAATCTTTACTCGGCCTGTGACTCAACAGCATCACGTTACCCATACGGCTGTGCATCTGTTTTTCTTGCCTACTCGCCTCCTTGAACACGGCGAAGTACGTAAGGGTCATAATACTGCATGGTATCCAGAACGAGATACTCGACGAGAATATTACGTACACCTTGTTCACTTTGAACTCGCATAATTCAGGATGCTTCTGTCGATGCATATTATTCTCTTCTGTGGTATACCAGCCCATAAAGATAGGCATGAACGAGATGAACGCGGGCATAATCCAACAAGCGAGTAGCATGTAAGCAGCTAGCCTCTTGGTCATGATGATAGGGTATTTGAGCGGCTTCACGATCGCCCAGTAACGATCGACCGAGATGCACATCAAATGGAGGATGGAACTGGTGCTAAAGTACACATCCAACGAGTTCCAGACATCACACATGAAATAGCTGAACATCCATTTGCCGGTTATTTGAACGCTCGCGTTGAACGTCATGGCGAACATCGCAACTAACATGTCGGCCAAGGCTAACGAAACTACGAAGTAGTTGGTGATAATTCGTAGCTTCCGGTGCCGCATCACGGACACCATTACCAGCAGGTTGCCAAATACCGCGGTTACGATGATGGAGCCTAAGACGCACCCTTTTGCGATCGTTATAGGTACGGACCACTTTTGATAGTTCGAGTAACTGCTGTTCGCGAATTGGTTGTCCTCAGTCGATATGGCGTTCAAGATGGTCGTCACGTCCATCGAGGACACCACCTCCGTCGACTCGGAGCTCGTCACGATCGTCGTCATATTCGACCACCGCACGAAACCGTACGTTTTTCCTTGACCTTGTTCCTCTTCTTCTGTCCGGAAGAAACTCGACGGGTGGCCTTAGGTCACGGACGTGCCAACGAGCCGACGTACCAGGCTAGCCTTCATCTTCCCGACGGGGAAAGGGCGATGCCTCTTGCCAAGTTCCTTGTACCCTGGGACGTTTGCCAGCGTTAATCGCTGATACGCGGGTGCACCGTTTGCTTCTTCCAAGGTTTTTTCCTGAATAGTTTGGCTTCGAGAGTTAATCAGAATCGTGTACGGTGGCCTGGGAGCTTGGTACCTCGGTTTTACATTCCACGAGGCTTCTGTTAGTGGTTACCTGGAAAATTGAGATTAAATACAGAATTAGCGATAATTTTGATAAGTATTATATTCAATGAATGTTCAATTGTAATTATTAGACTGCGGATTTTTATGCGTTTATAGAAGATGAAAAGTTGCAAAAACGTACAATGCTCATAATATGAAAAAATGTATAAAATATCCAAGGTATAGTGTTTTCTATGATACTCAGTAAGTAGGATAATTTTCTACCGCGAGATTCTACTTTTTAAATTATATTCTCAATAAAATATAAAAAATTATATTTCTCAAGAATCCGCAATCTAGTAATCATTCTATTAATAATAATATGGAGATCAAACATTAGAAATTACTTGAAATATATCTAATACCATTTAATAGACAAATTTTAATTATATTATTTTGATACATTTTTCAAATCGTAATATTGTTAAGAAAAATTCTCGTTCCACATTGAATTTTTTTTCAAAATATTCTCAAGTATTCTTATTTATTTTATGTATTATTATTATTTATGAAAAATTTAATTTTGATTTAATTTTTAATTTAATAGCTAAATTATTGTATTGAACACGACTTCAGATTTTACATTATGTAAAACTGCCTTTTCATAATAAAAAGGAAATAGAGTGATTAAAAGTTAGGAGTTTAAAACCTTGTAATATTCACCAAGAAAGATGAAATATGTTTAATTAACATAGATTTTAAGATTAATACTTTTATTAAAATATATTATAATAAAGTGTGTTTAAAATTATTATACAATTAATAAGTTTAATAAAATTCAAAAGTTCATAATTTACTATTGTTTCTACGATTTCTTCTGATATTGGTGATAGATTACGAATGTTTAAGCATTTATGAGAAACTTAAATATGCAAAAATTTCCGCGATATAAAATATATAAAATGGATAAGTATATAGAATGTACATAAAGTACATGAAATATCCAGAATGAAATAGTCGTCCAAATATTTAACCCTTTGAGTGCTGTGGGCGCATATAGGTGTCTGGCGAAAGCTATCGGTGTGGGCTAAAGACATATATATGCGTTTTCTGTAAGTGCCCGGCATGGGCTAAGGACGCATGTATGGGTTTTTCAAGTTTTCCGAACACCTACGCAGAAGTAATACTATTACGTTTGTGTGAAATAAATATAAATGCATTCCTTACGGCAGTAAACAAATGCCTCGTTATTGTTGAAGTGGTCACCACTTGTAAGAAAACTCTATATCTGGTTTTTTTAGTTTTCTCAAGCACTGAATTTTTCACACACAACTAAATTATTAACTTGTGTTATATTTACTAAATTTAGTTTTCTAGTTTATTGTTTTCTAGTTTATTACCCAAATTCTAGTTAACTGTAAATTTCAATGTTTATAATAAATAATTAAAAATAACTAAAAAATAACGCTCTTGAATCATTTAATCTCGTGCAAAAGAATTACTATAACTTATTACGATTTGAGCTTTGAATAGTCAATCAACAGAGTTCAGTCTAACGAAAAAGTATTCCGTCCACAGCGATCGTCAACGCTAGACGCGCGCCGTCCGAAGGAAATATCTATTTAATACTTAGGTTCTTCCGTAGTATTTATATTTGTTGATGATTAATGACTGTATTTTCACATTTACTTCATTTACACCTTATGCATTGTTATCAGACTTACATAAATTGCTTTTAAATATAAAATTAAATTTTATTGCAAAAAAAATTGATTTTAGTTTCAATATTAGATAACTAAGATCAGTTGTAAAAAAAATTGGCTTTAAATTCGATGTTAACTAAGAATTTTTCATTTCACTCAAAGTGCATTCTAATAGTAAGATCTTAAAATGTCAGACCTTACTTTTTAATATTCTGTATACGTGACTACAACAAATTTCTAAAGTTTAATATATCAAACATGAGTAATTCTCATTTCTGTCTCCAATTATTTCAAATTTTCGGCATTTTTATGGTTTTACAAATATTATGAATGAAAATCCATCCTTTCAATCATCTATCCAATTGATTGAATTGCATTTTTATAGAGAAGAAATTTTGATGAAAGTAATCGTTTTTTAGGATTTATGTGTACATAGCTCTCACGACTTTCGTAACACGAATAGCGAATTGAATGGAACGGTTTCACGGTATTTTAACGTGATATTGAAGTTCTTGTCGACTCGATTGAGGTATTCGACACAAGAGAGATATCAAGCACACTAGACGACCCACTTTATTCGATTTGTTTGTACTACTTGCTTAATCTACTCAATCCATTACAATCATTCGGACTATTCAATTTATTCATCTATATGGCACTAATACAGTGCCAGCAGATCTATTTGCTCCAAGTTTTGTATTCTTCGAGTTCTATGATGGCATTCGATAAAATTGCTTGCATTGTTTCGAATGTTTTCACGGAATATCATCTCTGTAAAATCGTTGATAGAAATTTAAATCTTGAAAACTTTTCACTTAAGAAATATTTGGTATTATTCGATAGGAAATTTTCAATTATATTATTTTGTTACATCTTTACACAATAATAGATGTGCTCAAAAATGTTTTGTTTTCCATAGAAGGTTTTTTTAAAGCGTCGCGTTTGGAAGACGTCCGAGTTTTATATATTGCTATTTACTTACTTATTAAATCAATATATATGAAATATTATTATCAAATTTTGTTCTATCCTCAATTATCAATCAGGTGCATTAATATTAAAATTTAAGTATTGGCATGAATGATCAGAATATGTGAATCATTTTTTCCTATAACTTTTAGTTTAAGTAACATTTAGAAAAAATTTAAAATGTTCTTTATTTTACTTAAACAATTCTATTTCAAGAATTTACTCTTATAAAATCTAATATAATGAAATAATTAGATATTCAAAATGTTTATCAGTTAACACGTGAAAATTACATTCATTAAATATATAATGCTCTAAAAAAATTATGTATGAATTAAAACTTTTTAATAGATACATTTGCCGCCATTTAATTTCTAATTATACTATTTTTCTATGTTTTGCAAAATTATTATATTATCAAAACAGCTTCTCGTTTACAATTGAATCTTTTCTTAAAACATGATGAGGTCAAAGAATATGAGTTTTATGTATATATGTTTATTAAATTTTTGTAAAATTTAGTAAGCAAATTATGAAATGGAAGATTTTATATCATATAAAACATTCAAATTAACTACTATCGAAGATCAAATCATAAATTAATGCTATTATAAAAACATTATTACCTATAAATCGAAATATATGATATTATTTGAATATAATGTACTATTACGTTGTTTAGTTCAACAATCACTTTTACCTATATCGAAGAATAAGTGGACGAATGAATGTCCTAAATTCTTAATTAGTGGTACTGATTTTAGCAAAACAATAAATTGTCACTGGATTGAGGTAAATCAAACATATTGAAATTATCAAATATAATTTCCCAAAGTGTTTTATAAATAATAACAAGAATATAGATTGATGAATAATTAGACACAAAACTCTATAAAACTATAAAACTATTATAATACCTGAACCAATCATAAATTATATTTAATATAGTGACTCACTTTTTTCTTAGAATAGCATATGTATTAATTTGGATAAACGATCTTCGTATTATTACAGAATAGATTTTATTAAAATTTAGTACTTCCTTCTAATTTTCAGTAAGAGTAAACTTTCTACGTACATAAAGTTATTATGTTATGGAATCAATAATAATTTAAAAGAATTCATCAGTCGTTAAAAGTTTATTTTATTGTTAAGAAATGCCACACCTTTTATTAAAAGATTCCTAAATTACTTAATTAGATACTCTCTCAAAATCACTGATATGTAATCAATAGAGAATAAACAACCATTCTCTCTATTTAAAAACGAATATGAGGAGAGCTTCAAAATTTCACGAATTATAAACACAAATAAGTTTTAATATATAATAAAGAAAAGATATTTTGATTTATTTAATTTATTAAAGTCGCAAAAAAACACTTTGATTTATTATATTGATCCGAAATGATACTCGAAGGGCATTGTGATAACTAGATTGCAAATTTTTATGTAAATTCATATTTCTAAAAATAAATATAATTAAGAATACAGTATCAAATATTATAGAAAGCACTATACTTTGAATATTTTGTATATCTTTTAATATCATGCGCATTCTGTGCAATTTTCTAGTTTCAAATTTCCTATAAATGTATAAAAATCTGCAATCTAATGGTATCTAAAGAATATAAACACATTCACTTTATCAGATTATGAAAACCATTCCGAATCATAGCAATAATGGAAACTTTCTTGAACAGCAACATTAAACTGGTAAAAAGCGGGTGACAATAAGATTATAATATGCTAAACAATCGATCACGTAACTTAAAACTTTAATTTATCTCCAAAAACGACGATAATTTTCCTAAGTTTCTGAATTGCTGTCTGAAAATCCTTGAAGACACAATCGATAAAGAATCAACAACCATTTCCCCGATTTTCCCTTTGCATCCATTGCGGCGCTAGTTTCCCGACTATCACCACTCGAAACGAGGACGCGCCGGAAGAATGAGTAACCTTGAATGGGACCCTCTTTTTCTGCTGCCGTCGTCTGTCGTCTCCGGCTTCGTTGACTGTGTCGCGACAGGGCCGTGTCAAGTGCACTCCCGTTCCGTCCATGTAATTTATGATCTGCTATTTTTGCGGTATATTTGGGTCAATTATTCCGACAGTGGCCGTGCTAGCGCCGTGGAGCCGGCACTACCGATGATAAACAACACCCTCCTCCTGCCCAACCACCGTCATTACGCCGAAAGCCTGGAGAACGCCACTTTTATTTCTCCGTGAAATCGACAACCCCGCCAGGGATTCGCGACCAACAGCTTCGATTACGGTTTTGACCTTCGATGCGACATCCTGTCTGTTGGCCTTCTACCGGGTCACGTTTCTCGCGAGTTTTACGATAATTTTGAGCAAGGATCCTCGCGTAATAGGTCGCCGGATAGTGATCAGGGGTGGTGAGTAAGAACTGAAGTAATGGTGATATGATTTTCGTGATACGATTGCCGTCGCTTATTTTAGAATAAAGATAAAGACGACTGGAGCGCCTTGTTACATACAGGGTGTCCCATTTCAATCCACATAATTAGTTTCTCTGTAAATGGATACGTAAAAGTCGCATGATAGTGACACACGTTTCCTTAAATGTATTAATAGTACAGTTTTTAATATATAAATCGCTCAATCTTGGCATTCCATATAAAAAATTATTAGCCTTACAAAGATATTAATTTATTTAAGCGAAAAACCATTAGATTATACCAGATATCTTAATTTTCATTTTGTAAAACCTATGATATAAATTACAAGGAAAATGTCTTTCGATACGATAGATTAATAATTTTTTATAGGGATTGCGAAAACAGATCAATTGGTACATTAAAATTTGTATGATTGTGTTTGAACGTATGTCAACATCATATGACCTTTATCTTTCCAGAAAAATTAGACCACATTATGTCTCCTTCGAAACCATTTAATGCCTGCCTGAACATCTTTTTTATACAGCAGGTAGTTTACCAACAATTTACACTTATATATTAAAATGGGACATCCTTTTCAAAGAAAATTATGTTTAGTAATGAGAGTAAAGATGTTTAGTAATATTAATTCCTCATGTACAGTAATTTTCTTAATAATAGTACATAATTAGTAGTATAACTAAATATATATCTTTCTCCTACTATGTTACAATTACCAAAATAGTATAGTAAAGTGATATATAATAATTATTATTATTTCTAAATCACTGATTTTTATACATGCAAAATATACAAAGTATGTCAGCAATGTGTTTGATATAAGATTTAAAAATTGAATATTTTCTACGATACGATATACGATATAGAATAGCAAATATTTAATAATACTTTTGTGGTCACTCTGACATTTTTTCATTTGCATTATAATGAATTATAATTTTCCTGCACATTTTTATTTTTCATATAAACTGTTATATAATAAGTATTATATAATATATATTTATATAATAAGTATATCCATAAGTATGCATATTTATTTATTAAAATATAACATAATGTACTTGTCTACCTTTTCAGATATTTACCATTCCTAAACAAAAAGAAACGTTCCATACCAAATAATTTATAATCTTAACGCCACTATTACAATTACCTTAATTTTTTATTTTTATTACAATTACCTAAAAAAAACATTATTATAATTATATATTAAAATAATCCGCAATTTAATAATTATTATTAACATTATTGCAAAAACGGTTCTTACGATTTTATATAACTTTTACAACTAAATAAAGTGATTATTTGAATTATAATTTGTAAAATTTTCTATACAGACTACCCCAAAAATCATGGTGTAACCGGTCGGCTTGATTTTACATGCAGAACTAAGTCAAAAGAAGATGAATAACATTTTTTCATTTAGGCCTTTGTTTTCGAAGAACATGAGTTTAAAAACCCATCAGGTATCCATGTTTTGACAGGAAGTTTCGAATTACAAAACTTCGATTTCTGCTCGTGTCTGTATTATTAAATAAGGAAAATGTCATAATTTGCTTTTTGATTAATAAAATGAATCTTAAAAAGTACCAATCTTATCCTTATTTATGAAACCATTCAAATTAAATAAAAGAAATCAATAATCTATATCACGGAGATAAGATAAAAACAAGAACAGGAAGCAAATCGTGGCATTCTTCATGTTTAATGATGCGAGAATGACACGAGTAGAAACAAAAGTTTCATATTTTGAAACATTCAGTTAATACACGGTTACCTGATGGGTTTTCAAAAGCAAAGCCTTAAATGGAAAAATGTTATTCTTTCTTTTCGACCTATTTTGCATGTAGGAACACCACCTGATTTTGTTGTTGTACCGCGATTTTTGGGACACCCTGTACACGCATATATACCTATAACACATACCAGTGGAATTAGATCATGAACTTTAATCGTAGATTCCAACTTCAGTTTATATAACATAAAATACTTTATGATATATAACATAGTTTAAACATTTATATGTAACTAACTTATATGTAATTTATATGTAACTTATATGTAAATAACTAGCTTAAACATTTAATAGTTGTTTGTCGTAATAACATTGTTATATTAATCGATTGCAATTACATACATATCTGATGTATCGAATATCCTATACCATTTTTTGTATTCACTTTATTTATATCAGATTAGTAATATTAGTACTATGATATTATTCCATTAAAGCATTAATAGAATGCATTAGTGGAATATTATTGCAATAATAGAAACAAATGTTGTAAGATGTACTAAATAATATCATCGCATACTTTCACATATTACGCACCATGACAAAGTATTTATAAGTAAGTACACCTTACATATTGTTTGTATTGTTGTAGACAATGTTATATAATGGAAATTGGCTATCATCCAAATACTTAAGTTGTCATATAGTTTATTGTTTGAGTAGTTTCGTTACTGCATCGATTGTCTTCAATCGTTTTCATGACATTTAAGAATCGAAGATCGACTGTGATCTTTCTATTCAAGTATATATTTAATGCATTGTTAAACATACATTTAATGTATTTAGTGTATGTTACTAAAATTTCCGAAGTTAATATTTTGAAAGGTCTGTCTAAATAATTTGTATTCTTTTTATCTTATCTAAATAAACGAAGTTATTTAATTTGGTAAATTATTATATTAACAAGTATCTGCTATAGGCTCTTTAAAGATAAAAATTAAATAACCAAAACAATTAATCGCTTAAGATTTTTGAAAATTTATAATAGATAAATTAAACATCCAAATTAAATAATGGAAATAACGAATCACCCAAAATTTCCGGAATCTTATAATATATAAATGCAAAGTTTTAAGTTACTATTGCGTACTAATACAAATATCCTACTAAAATATTCCACACATAAATGTCCAAATAAAAGCAGATAAATTATCAACTACTCGTGTACGTACACATAACAAGGATCGAGTAACGTTTCTCTGTATATTATTTGCTTCTCAAACTGGATAGCTGTTCTCGACGTAATCTACTGAAACGAAAACACAGAAACGGAGTGTCGCTCGAGTGTCCATTTATCTTCTCAAGACGTGCCATCAAGCCGCCATATTCCCCACGAAGTCTCTTTCTTCCGGCGGTCTAAGAAATAACGCTGACAGTCATTCTAATACGGTGACCGTAATACGCGCCACCTGGGGCGACATTGGAGAACGTGGCCTTGACAAGATGTCGACGAAAACGAAGCTTGAGGGTGCCACCTCTCTTCGTATGCTGCACACGAGGAAAATCATAACCCTCATTTAGAACGATTAAAAGAGCGTCGAGCTAAGATTAGACCACGTATCAGACAGTGCTAGGTCTAAGCTAGGTTTGCTAGCCGACATTTCTGTTCTCGCTGTTTCTATCATAGTTATATAAATTGAAAATTGAATAAGACAAAATTTTAACTGTAGTAGAAAAAATTTAATAAATTGGAGAAAATTGGAGAGTTTACTTATGGAAAGAAATAGAACGAAGGAAATGTTTAGGCATTCAGCTCTTTATTTGATAAAGAAAAATATTTGGTAAAGAATCTTTACCGTAGCTACAAGATGTATTAGCAAACTGTACATATTTGTTATAGCATTATACATATCTGTTATGAAATATTTACATCCTAACTGATTTAATTGAAGTATATTAGATTTCATACCATTTACTAAGCAGCTCTCTCATATGACTACCAAAGATCAATACTATAAAAGTGAAATGAATAGAATTTGATAAAAAGATGCTTCATTGAAAACTAACGATATGTGCCAATAATATTGCTGCACGTTTGGCAAGAAACAAAATAGTGATTTCCTATTGTGGAATTTGATGCAATACCGAGTGATCTTTAAATACCTGTTCTGTTCAGGAGGTTTAGCTTCGTAGCTTTAATGAAGTTGCAGTAGTCACACATTTGATAATCAAAAATAGTGATTGCAACAATAGGACAATCAATATTTTGAAACTTTAGGACACTATGTTTTTTAATTTCGATTAGAAAATTTTAATCGTCTGATTATTTGTCTCAAATTAGCTTTTAACTAATTTTTTAAGTACTAGTAACAATGATAATATTTATAATGTATAAATAACTTTTCCTACTACCATTTTTGTGCATTCCATTGACATGACAGAATCTCTCTCTCCAAATCCCAATATGCATAACTCATTCCAACTTTCCTGATTTTCATATTCTGTTTTCATTCCATGTAAGGAAAAGCACTCTTACTTTAAAGAACATATGAAACACACTTATCTCTATCCAAATTCTTCTACTATTTCTATTACTATACTGTTCTATACTGTACTATACTGTTTCTATTCAGTGTTTTCTTCTTCGCTTGTTATTTCTGTTCGAATTTTCTCTCTCTACCATTTTATCTTTTACAGCCTTACTTTGGACTTAACACAAGACAATATTACCATATATCTAAAGCCGTAGTTTACACTTTTAAACTGAATATTGCAGCATGCAGTTTATAATATGTAACATTGATATAATTATTATCGATATTTAATGCTAACATTAATTGAAATCAGGTATTGTATAATATTCTCTTACAATCAATAGATTAAAATATAAAACATATATATATTCAATAAGTGAAGTTCTCTCGTATATCATCCGTTATCTCTCATTCTATTCATTGTAAAAATTAATTGGGCCGTGGAGAACAATTCAGAAAAAGAGAAAGAAAAATTATACCCCAAAGGACTGAGTTTGCAACTGGGTGTAAAGTAACGTGACATATATACATGACAGTGACAATAGCAATACCCTTAACAATAAAGCTATTTCTATAAATCAATAGAAAATCGTTGCATCTTTATAAAAAGAAAGAAGTGTAGAACCGTTTAAGAAAGTCGTATTAATCTTTATTACACATGGATTTGATTGGTTTAAAAAGGAATTACTATTATAATTCTCATGTTTCTTCTATTCATTCAAAAGTCTGTTCTTGTCCAAATTTTTGTTATACTACACATTAAAATATTGTATTTCATTTATAACAAATACACGAATATTTTTTCTTTAGTCCTGAATATTAATTTCCTTCCTTTTATCATTCCATAATTATTTTATGGCATTCCTTTAATTAATAATGACCTAACATAAAATGTATGTAATGCTGTTGATGCAATTGCTGCATTTTTCTTAAATCTAATCGAAAATTGATATGAAATTCTTAATAATTGTGCAAATTCATATTTCTGTTAAAATATTTAAAGAAATCTGATATAATTGAAAATTTATTTCCATCATTCAATATTATGGTACGGCTTTTAGATATTTTACATATTTCTGTTTACTATATGCATTATACTGTACATTTATATATCTTCTATCATAAATCTATAAAAATCTGCAATCTATTAATAAGGCACTTGGCGTTAATATAATGTATATTAATAAGGCACTATATAACGTCTCATTTCAGATTGTAATTACGACAATACATATTTATAACATAACGGAATATTCCAGAACCCCACGGAACTGGTTATACTATCAAAATATCTGATTGTTTTTTTTATTCGAAACAGTTGCGTTAGAAAAATTTGGTGCACTCTAGATCAAATCAATATCGAATCGAACTGAAGTGGATCAAACTGAAGCGAATCGAACAAGAGAAAACAGTACACGTTCCACTGTAATATTTCTCCAATTGATCCGCCATTGGTTTCGATTCCCGCGATAGACCGATAAACCGCTAACGCGACCGGTGCCAAGGAAAAAAATGGATCGTTGCTACGGACAGGAAAAATTTGATAATGTCACCCTGCGGGAAAGGCCGCGATCGATACCAATTTATCTTCCGATTGAAACGCGATTCATTGCTGCAATTGCAGGATGCAACGTCCGCAACACGTGATCCGTTTGCTCCATTTCGCGCGGCGTGCAATTCGATTTTCTCGAAACGTACCCAATCGCCTGGCTGCATTTCGCGAAATCTGATTCTGTCTCGCATTCTCATTTATCGTTTCTCCAGAAACAACTATACACAACTAGAATACAGAACATTTTTCTTTTTTGTCATAGTTTTCATATATTGGATATTACAGAATTAATATTAAACTATATTTCAAAATATTTGTTTCCATATGACATATAAATACGTTAATGCTTTCCTTATATGTACAGGGTACAATCGCATTAATTAGTATTTTAGGAATATACATATGGTATCTTATGGAATTTCTTAATCAGTATGTATACTTTTATTGAAATTAAACACAATGAACGCAATTTTAAAAAAGGGATGGTAATGAGCCCTCTGCGCTCTCAGTCGCCACGGCATTCCGTGCTGCAACTCCAGTAGAAAAAGTCCTCCAGCGCAAAGAATTAGTATATGCAGTGAGCTTATTCGCCCATTTATGTCATATTTTGAGTATTATTAAATCATTGCTTATGTTAGTTCCAATAGACAATATAGGATAAATAACATACATAAATAATGGATAGATATTGCTTACAAGCATCATTTAGTAATGGCACTGGAAGAAAAACAAAAGAACTATTTATTACGCTATATACATGAGATTACGGATTTCTTTTATGACACAGCGAAAATACGTGTTTAAGATTTTCGATATACCTACATTTCAGATTATTGGAATATTTGCCGTGATGCAAATATTGGAGTACCTAGTAATTATTTTTTAACAAATAATCATTAAATAATTGAAAGCATGTAAAAATATATATATATATCGGAATTTTTTCATATAAATACAAAAGCTATGGAGTGATAAAATAAATAAGTTACTCAATTCCTTGCAAAAGGTTAACAGAATAAAAATATACGTACATTGTTGACTAAGTAAATATTATATAAAAGTAACAAATTTTGACGGTTTTTTCAAGAAATGCCAATGAATTTATTGTACAATCTAATATTATTATGTAATGAGTACTTTACGTTAGGTACTGTATATATATGTACCTTACTATATTATGTACATATGATGCTTCATGTTCAAAACTATTTGAATACGTGAAAATTTTGTATAAATATACAAACAATTTGTAATTTATACAAAATTATACAAAGCATTTTGAAATTTCAGTAACACTTTAGTAAGAAACGATTATCATGATTGCATTGGTAAACTGTGAAACAAATAGGAAAATGTACATAAAAACTACAAACACTTGGCAGTAGTCACACAAGCAGATATTTATAAACGATCAATTATACATTATATTAATAGAACTCATTTTAAAAGCCTCAATTCAAACCTTTAGGACTAATTATACATTCAAGACTATGTACTCGTGTTGTATATTAACTTTTTACTAAACGTATATTCACTAAATACAAGTATATAACTAGTAACTTCTATAAGTACACATATTTTCAGACTGGATTCAAATTTTACCAAACAATCATGACCTCATCTCATTTCAATGGCCATGAAATTTCAAAAAGGTTTATGTAACACATATCATAAATTCATGAAAGCTTTCTACAGTAAGTATTCAAATACATATTTTACATTTTTGCACATTTAAATTTTTCGCAAGTAGACAAGTATTCTCAGTCAATATACAATTTTCACTATGTATATTCTGTTTCATTTTCAAGCTTTCTCCTAGCTCGGTTGCTGGCCATTATATTTATCTATTTTACTTTGTTCATTCTAGTCGTGAAAATACGTTCCAAGTCCACAATGATCCGTGCGAAGATTACAGGGAATGCTCATAACACGAAAATCAGCGACGTTTACAATCTAATTTTATTTGATAAAGTACATACATCGACGTGATAAATTCGCAGTGTCTGGTTCGTAACGCCACCCAATTTATTCAAGTTTCGCTATATCCAGACTTGTAGCTTACTACGCTTCGTACGACATAAGTCGCTTGTTCATAAAAAATGATCGCACTTCAGCTACGCCAACCTGTGCAACATTCATTTCTTTCCTTTTATATTCCTTCTTGTGACTCCCTATCTTCCATATCAACTATGTCCTCCAAGATTTGAAAAAAGTTTGCGATACCTTAGGCGTTTCGGAAATTTAGGTACGGTAAATGTGTTCAGAATATTTTGGGTGATTTGATTGCATCTTGTTTAAAAATGTATAGCATGTCTCTGATGACACTATTTTTCACACTCTCTTTTTAAATAAGCTTTTACCGCCACAAAATTTTATATAAATTATTAATACATACAGTGAAGGACAAAAATAAGCGAACAAAGTTTCGTTAAATACAGCTTGTTTACACAAACATATAAATATTAATTTCAATCATTTACTAGATAATTTATGTATTAAAAAGATATATAATAACTAGAACTTTAATACCTATAACATTAGCATTTGTTTGATTAAACTTTATTAGTATGTACTTACTTTTGTTCCTTGTCCACTTATTTTTATTCCTTATATTTCTTAAACTTATAGAATTTAGATTCTCTATGGAACATCCTAAATAACGTGCGCTATTATATACGATGAGTTTCTTATTCGTTATGAGGTGGTATTATGTTGTCCGTGATGATTGTAGCTGCCGACTGTAGATGTCGTTGCTGAGGTACTGTTAATTATTCTTCTATTTTGATGCGTGGAAGAAAAATCGGATCACGGGCGCCGGGAATCGAACCGGGATCCCGAACGTCCGTAACCTAAGGCGCTAACAACTGCTTTATTTTTTTTTTATTTTTACCAGTTTTTGTGTATTACATATTTGTATTTTCCATTATAAACGATGAATTCCGGTTGTAAGGTGGTTCAGGCAAAAGTACGATACACGACGGTACGACATAGCCATGCAATATTACATTTTCTTTTTTTTTTTTTTTTTAGGTTTACACTTGTAACTTAAATTTAAGTCGCTGTAGAGCGGTGCTTATGTACAATATTGTTTTTTTCTTTCCACTTCTGTCCTGAAAACTTGGTCGCAAAACAGGACAACTGGCGCTAACAACTGCGCTACTGTGCCCGTTACTACTTAGTGTCGAGTGGCGATATTTGTTGTCGAGTGCCGCCACAGTTACTTAGTTAATAATAACTTATTCGTCCTAATTATAATTAGGTTTTATTAGTTCTTAAGTAAAAGAAGCAAAATAAAAAGTGACAATAAATGAAGCAACTAAGATTATACCGCAAAGAAAGGTTTCTTGCACTTGCACTCCAAAACGTCCTTTAGTATTTGCTCTTCAACATTTACATTTGTATGTGTTCGGCAGAATGGGAAAAATTTTCAGTAATTTTTGTAATAATAAACTTTATGATTACTTCATATTATTTCATTATGTATTCCTAATTTTCCGTTACGGCAAAAACAAACTTAAACTGCGATAATATCCATCGAGACAACGATCTATAGTGAGATCCGTTATAACGAGACATGATAAAGTGCTTGCGTACCGAGCGAAAATTCAAAGTCGATTTTCTCGAAAACAAAACCTCAAATGAGAAATTTTTATTCTATATTTTCGACTTTTTTTCGACCTTTCCGCTTGTACCACCAGTTACCAACCACCCGTATGTGCGTGAATCTTATATAATAATGCAAGATCGTAAAATGGGATACATATCAAGGAATTAAATCTTTAGGGACAGTTGCAGATAAAGATAGATGAAACAACAAGTTGGAAAGTTACATTTCTAAATTGTTCAAAATTAGTTCCAGATAAAGTTACTATGAGAAGAACATTATTAGTTTATGTATATATACTATCACGTTTTTCTTGCTTCTTCTTAGTAAATACATATTTATTTCTCAATTTCATCTTAAAAAGTGTGATACTTGAATTTTTCACGTTATTCTGTACAGAATTTTCTTTAATAAAAGTAGTTATGAAACTCTTTATTTCTTACATTATCGTTACAATTTAAATCTATCTTATTAGAATTAGAATAAATTGATATGTTGTTTACATTATTTATGAATATATTATGGAGTTTTATATATTTGTGGAAAATTTAAAGATGTAAAAATGCCCAGAATAATTTATAATATGCAAAAATATCTAAAATGGAATATTTGTTACAATATACATATTTAGTATAGTATATTTCGTTTTCGACCGGTAATTTTAAATAATTTTTCAATTTTTCTATATTTTGTTTAAGTATTGCTTTGCTTAAAAAAATTAAAGTAACATCTTGGCAATAAAATTTAGTGGATGATATTCTAGTAACTTGCAAGAGAATTTTGGGATTTTGGGGGATTTTTTAAAACGCAAAAGCATAAAAAGTCTGCATGGACTTAAACGACCGTCATTATACAGACAATGTGAATAAAAGGAGAGTTAGGTTACATTTCTTTAAATGTATTAATAAAAGTACGAATTTAACGCAAAATTATGGAAAAATATATCAAACCAAAAAAAAAATTTTTTTCGAAGTGCTTCGCTACACGTTTACATTATAGAAGACTCTACGAAGAAGCATTGTAAAAGTTATATGGATCATAAAAAACAGACATATATGTACCAATACTGTCTGTTTTAAAAGATGTACTTTGAAAGAAAAAGTCATTAGTTTACATACATGAACTATCAGCCATTTCTTATCTTTTCTCATCAAATATATGTCCTTATGCTATAATACTATTTCTAATTTAAAGTGAAGTAAAGTTTCATATAGATACAACAACACATTCATGTAATATTTCATCTTTTAACAAATAGATCTTTTTATTTTTAACGGAACCAACCGAATAACTTCTATTTCTTCGTTTGCTAAAAAAAAAAAAAAAAAAAAAAAAAAAGAAAAAAGATAGAATTCCGGGCTAAATGTGGAAATCTCATTTTTTCCCATTAAATAACATCGTCCTCATGGCTCATCAAACTTTTCCGAAGTGTACCTTCTACGAAGAATCTTATCAGTGTTCGTGATGGCGACAAACTTTTATCACGCCGAAATTCATCCGGTCGATTATGGAAAACTGTTATTTGAATTTTAAACGCGTTTCAAGTTATACGCAGGCCTGCTTCGCGTATATCTTTATCAAAGTTTATATTACACACTGCAACTCGATTTAGATATAAATAATGGGAGCGCTCGCGTATACACCACTGGAATACCGGGTTTAGTATAACGCGAATTGTGAACTCGTTACGTAGCATACCACGCATGCTACGTTAAAAATATAAACTCTTATTTTATCGATTTCATATAGCTGTGGAGAACATTTTCAGAATACTACGCGAGTCAAAGAGAATGGGGAACAAGTTTCCATTAAAATCGATATGCGCCCTCCTCTCGAAATTGTTCCAAAGTTTCAAAAGGAAGAGCGAAATTTATTGTAACTTTAATGTTTGCAAATACTTCCATGTTCTGATACGTATATAAATTTCAATGTGTCATTTGTGTGTTAAATGTTTATATAAAATGACTAGACGGTATTATTATGTTATAACTGGACTACAGTTTTCTACGTATTTATGATAAAATTACAGATGCGGAACCTAACCCCACAGGGCATATAATGTACAAAAATATAAGATAAATTATCGAAACTGGACTACTCGTCATGATCTTTAATAGCTGAAACAAATAATGTAGGTTTCATTTCTTTAGTTCTCTTCACAAAAATATAAAAGTGTATACAAATTCGTAGATTAATTATGATTAGTATTAAAATTTATTGTGTGTGTTTCAATGCCTTTATTATGAGGTTATGGCGTTATCACAGATTTGTATATTTCACTCTACAATAGTAATTACGAGTGATGTATAAGCTTTACGTGTCTCTATCTTTCTTTCATGTTGCAATACCATTTCTCTTCAGAGTTGAATATGCCAGTATTTCTTTCAGTTAACGAAAATGTACGTGTATATCTTTCCCATTATGTTGCGTAGACTCTTTACTTTTTACGTTGATTGAATGTTCCTTAACACGCATGGTATAGGTACAATTAATTAATTATATTAACGTAACCGATTTGTTCGCTTAGAAAAAATTCTAAGAAAAATGGAATATTAATTAACAAATTCATAATATATCAAGTTGCACATAATATATCGATGAACTGGTAGAGCTAAAATTTGAATATAATAATTTATTAAACTGAATCTTGGATCTTTGTATAGTGAGATATTAGCCAATAATGAAAAATTTTTTATCATAATTTCTTTTAATTATGAATCTAATAGAAACTAACATAATTCATCTTTTTTAGAGTGAATCAAATGTATTATTTGTAATATTAAATTTATTAATCGTAATGTGTAGCTTGTTACAAAACAATAAATTCTATACTCTGTTATATACACCAATCTCAATTACTATTTACCAAAAGTTGTAACGTATATTTTTTAACGTAGTGTAATCCTATTTCTAATCTCAACCCGCAATAATAGATGATTAGTAATCGATTGAAAAGAGTTATATATTGAATCGAAATCGATCTACCATTGGTCTGAAAAATTCCGATGAGATTCGTGAATAAATAACATTTGGACATCGTTTAAGGGTTTACTCGGCTGCCTGGATAACCGCACCGGACAGGCTATTTATTAATGAATCGACATCGCACCAAACAAATTGATCGCACGGATTAGCGATGAGTCAACCTGACAATAACCGGTGGCGATTTCAGTTAATAATTGCATCAATGGATTTGATGTATATCTCATGATTGATCGCACTCTAAAATCGTTTATTGAACGCATAGTAAATCGGTAGATTGAATATGTTACTATTTCATGCATTAGTAAAACGGTTAACGATTTTGTTACTATTCCCGTCATTTCGATAACAAATATTTTTCTTTAAAATTAAGATTTTTTGCATAATCCTTTTGCGTTTACCATAAATAAAGCTATGTATTTACAAGGTATCTAAATGTACAAAATATAAAATATATTCAGTGTTTAATATAATATTTAGGGAACGAAGCAAATATTTTTCTATTTCTTTATTGTGTTCATAAAAGTATAAATTTGCATAAATATTTGTGAACTAATAATACAAGTCAAGAATATTTTCCTATCGCCATTTGAACACATTTGTTTTCGCATTATCAATTCTTGACATTAATAAAAGAAAATTAACGTGATTTTTATAACATACAGTACATAAATTTCATATTAGAAATAAAATTAATATTATTAATATCAAAACAATATTAGAATAAGATATGAGAAAATATGAATAAAATCATCTTTAATTCGTAAACAAGTTTTACATACTTTATTTCTAATGTACATATTTTACATATGTATTATTAATCTACATATTTTATTTATAATGTGTAATATGTATCAGGTAGATAAAAAGGCACAACAAATGTAATATTCGGAACAGATTTTCCCTCGTTTATCCTTCCTTTACCTATTCATTTCTATGTATTTAGTAATTTATATTTAACATTTTATCTGTTTGTCTGTTTATTTATCAAAATGATAATGGTAAATTCATTTACAAAATCTTACCCTAAACACTGGAGGGTAAATTTTAATATAGATACTGTGATTTACGTGATGATATTCAGTAATGATATTGTTAAAGTGTTGGCAATCGATAGCTTTGTATCTCAATTTCCTATTCCATCAGAATAAATTAATACAAATCATTGTGTTAGGAAGTTCTCGAAATTTAAAAGAAACTCAAAAGAAGTCAATCAGAACCGTAAATCACATCACGTAAGATGCAGTAACCATATACTTACAAAAGTCTGACCTCGAAGCGTCTCAAGTATAAGTAGAATTCTCATAGAGTCTAAGAAGTTAGAGGGTGCCGAGGAAAAAGGCAAGGACAGTGAAAAGGCTTGCGGAATTTGCAAGATCAATGACGAAGCCTCGGCTTCGTGCCGTCTTGTTCGGCGACGCTTAATGAGAATTTCTCGCATTTCCGATCGTCTACGAGTCGACCGCTTTTGTATCGTCGCTAATTCTCCTACCATCACGACCCCCATAAATCCATTTAGCCGATGCGCTACGGAATGGAGACGAGGGAATTCTGGCTGTCGGTTCCCGGTCTCCGAATGGAATTCCGGCGACACTTCTTGTTGGCTGCGTCACGCTTCCGGACGTTGATTTCTTTTCGTGGAATATCTTCTCGTGTGTTTAGTTTTTCCTTCTCTTGGTCTATTTTTAGCAAATTATGAGCGTATTGTCTCCTCCGTTTCATACCATTTTACACGCTTCTATTTAGCTTTATTTGTATGTAAAAAAGTCTTGTAATTCAATTTTCACTTATTTCCACATATACAACTTGAAAATTTGTATACAGCTCTTTGAAAGATTATGTAGTATCATGTCTGGTGGCTTGGGATGGATTTCATCAATCTTCTAGTCCATTTTCTGGTTACATTCGTGAGTTAATAGTAGCTATTTTTGACAAATAATGATATTATTACTATTTAATGAAATACTGAAAATAATGAAATGAAAAATAGCAAAGAATAGAAGTTCAGTGGTTTTGAAGAAACTACAGCAACGACTATAAATGAATCAAATGCATACTGTAGGCTTAATGTGTTCATTACATTTCATTTGAACTCGAAGATATAGATCTCTTCAGTCCGGAACGATCAACTAATGTTTGTATCAGTACACATAACATTCGAAGCTATAAATATTTATTTATTATATATAGCAGTAATTACAAAATTTAATAGAATTAAGATTTTATAAATCATTTCAAAGACATAAATAATGTTAGTATATTTGATGACTTTAACAAAGAATTAAACAAAACTATTTCCTCTCCTTGTTTTATTCGTTTATAATACAGTTGAACCTTGGTAACTCAAATCTGAAGGGGATAAAAATCTTCGTATTACGAAGGTTCCATCATATAAAAGTGCGATAAACGAAAATGACATAAAAAGACCTTGTACAAGGATTAATATGTTTTGAATTAGGTTACAATTATTTATTTACATTCCTTCTTTCTTCTTCTTTTCTTTCTTTCCTTTTTTTAGAAGCTTCGCATCTGTTTTTCTTAATTTTTTCTTTATACTTTTGTTGTTGCGTATTACTAGCGTATTATTATGCACTGACTATTTGTATTTTAATAAGGATTCTTTCCCGCACAGAAAATAAATAGATGAATATAAATACAAATAAATTACGTCGAATTATAGAGAAAGCGGCGATCAACAGAAATTGGACTTCTTTGTGTGGATTCGACTTTCAGAGATGAAATAACACACCTACAATAAATATGCCATCAATATTTCGAAGCAAAATAAGTCTATTATTTCGATTTGTAACGACTTCTACGGAGGAGTATTAAAGATTGAACAAAATTATAGACTTATGGAAGTTTTCGAATTATGTATGTATAATACATAGAACATACAACGGCTGTAAACCTTCGTTCAAATTTGTCAAGTTATTTGGGTTCAGTAATTAATTTTGAGTAACTTGAAACTTCTTCAGCATAAAGTTATCAGTTACTCGACTTGAAATATCCTTTCAAGTTTCTACGCCTATCTTCATTAGTCAAGTCACTTAAATTTCAAATAACGTGAAATATTTTGCTATTTAAACTATTAGATAAAAACTAGCATCAAATACGAATAAAATGTCTTCAGTAATTATATAACAATCTTATATTTTCTATTTTTATTTCCCAATCTTTCCTACAAGGGATCATAGTTAAATTTTCTATTAATCGATGTTCCGTTAATTGATCGTTCCGTTAACTGTTCAGATAATCGAAATTCGGCGCTATTTGCAACAGAAAAATACACCTGTTGTTCACAGATATTCTATTCGGGTAGGCGGTTTAAGCATTGTATAACATTCAGATATTAAGGTATTTATAGATATAAGGTATTTTGATAATAAGGATTCAGATACAGCAGAGCAGAATTATCGTTTCTAGTCATTCTTATTAATCCCAACATTTTCTCAATACCATTCATTCTCACGTCGCGTTAATTTTGTACAAGGTTCATTTCAATTTTATATAATTATATGTATAAATTTTTACAATTGTATTTTATATAAATATAAATATAAAATTTATATAAATATTGGCCACCCTTTTTAACAATTAAGAATGTGTAACAGGAAGATTTGAATTTAACATCATCAAAGCGCAATTCAGTGAAAATTTTAAGGTTCCTTAAACGAACAACTATTTCAATGATGCCCCATTACTCTCTAATAATCAAAAATTCTTCCTTAAGAACATTTTATGTTATAAAATGTTTGATTTGTAGTATTTTATTCTGTAAACAATAAAACGAAAATATGAAAATTAGTTTCAGTTTTTAGATAATGTAATTATATTTATTCTATGCGAAATCTTTCTGGTTAAATGCATATATTCCTTAAAATTCGAAATTTCATTTAAAATAATTGAAAAGTTATCTATTTAAAAATATATATATATAACTGCAGTTAATCCCTAATAATTTCTAGTAATAAATTTTATGAATGACCCCGATTAACGTTTGAATTTCTAATAATTAGAATAACATTCAATATTGTTTCTGTAACGTTAAATTAAATCAGTCTAAATTCCTATTGGTGATTAAAAAATATCTCAAACTTGCTGTGTACTTTGTAGAACTAGAAATTTCTTTCTCAAGGATCAATGTACCGCAAATCCATGAGAACGCCAAGTACAGAAACTACGGGATTGTGGGCAGGTTTACCTACTCAAGTGGCGTATACTATGTCCTATATATCACATACCTTCATGTTCTGTACAGTAGATTTTGGCAGGCAATCCGCACTATGCCTTTAATTGTTACAGTAACGTTCAATTCTAGTTCTCCTGCATGTGAAATAAAATTAGCAAGCAACTTTAAACTAAAATTGTTATAATGTCGTTATAAGTCTGTTTTTGTGTTGTAATAACATGTATTCAGAATAATTTTATAGAAAAGTAAAATAAACAGTATCTTCAACATTTTCTTCTTCCTTTTGATTTTATTGTCGTAATATTAAATACAATTATTCTAAATTAAATGTCTATATCAAAAATAGTCTTCTACTATTAGCCTTTATTGTATATAGCTTTATAATTACAATTTCTTACTATATAATTTCTTACGAGATTTATTTGTTAACATATTGAATATTTACTTTTTACATTTTGCAACGAATCAGAGGTATTATTACAGTTGAAGTAAACAAGAAGTCGATGGAAAGGTATTACACTACAACTAAAAGAATCTTAAAGACAGTGACTTCTTCGATATCAAATTAACGATGAAGATTAAAATTATCAATTTTTTTCCTTTCTAGTAAGGTATCTCAGTAATGGTTAGTCGTTATATCCTTAAACAAGGATTTGTGTAAGTTTCTAATTATCCTAGGACACAAGCTTAAGGATTGACTAGGTTGCTCTTGTTTACACCTTGATCTTGTTTGCATAATTTCTAACGCTTGTTGACCTACAAGACAGAATAACAAGATTGCAAACAATTTACATGAGGCCATAGTATACCACTGGGTTCATAAATCTAAATGGCCAAACGTCGTGTTAAATGAAATATGACTTGCAAATGGAAAGCTCGGTAAAATATATCTTTTGATATCCTTTGTCTCCATTTTTGACTTGTAAAAATGTACAGAAAGTAGTACAAAGCAAAGTAAACAGCACTTTTTTAAATTTATATTGCTTTTTCCGAGTAATAATTTTCCAAACCTTTTATGGATAAAAGCCGCTAAAACTTTTGTATTTGCCCAGTAATAAATAAAAACGATTGTCAAAACTCGAATGAATTATTCATAGCAGAATCTTCTGAAAATAGGTCATTTTAATCGCCATATGAAAATAACAAATCACTCAATTAAAATTTCTCAGTGGCAATCTAAAAAAAGAACGTTGAGAAATGGAGGTATAAAAAGTGAATTATGAGAAAAGCAAGAACTCTCCTCTTCCATCGACGTTATCACTGTTGATCCTCCCCTTCACCTTAATCGCATGTATCTCGATTGTTCGAAGGAAAAAATTGGCTAGGGGTACCTTTATCGAAATTGAACGAAGCACTACGGGACGTAGCGAAATGACGCTGTCTATCTTTATCTCTTACGGATTAAAAATGGCGCGATTTATTGTCCTCTGTAGAACTTTCGGCTTGTATCGTTCAATTCATTGTATTGGATAAATCACAATGCGAAGAAGACGCCCGTCTTCTGATTCGACGTGAAACACAATTTTACGATTCGTCGACATGCGAGCACGTTGATGTTTGTTTGATGGTCCTCGATTTTCATGAAAACGAGATAGAAATTGTGGACAGATACGAGATGAAAAATTGAATACGGAGGCAATTTATGATTCTTGTCGTTTGCTTGAGGAATCGTCGGTAGGAAGTTACAATGGCATCGAATTTAATTGATAATTATTAAATTCTCCAACAAGAGCACCAAGTTGTCAGAGGAATTAATGATGCTATTTCAAAGTCTTGAATAATTTTGTACTGATTCTACTTGTACATTTATGAATTTATGGGAAATATAAATATGGAAATATGCATAGAAAATGTACAAATGATACATATACCTATTGTATATATACTATACTATACTATATATACATAAGGTATTGTTAATATCATATCGTAGATAATATTCAATTTCTGGAACGTATATGTATATTTATTTATATATATTATTTATAATTATATATTTATTTATATATATTATATTATAATTATATTATTGTATAATATATAACATAATATGTAAGTAATGTATAATATATATAATATATAAATGTGATAACAATAATATATATGTCGGGTTCACATTATAATTAGGGTTAGGGGCGTAAAACGAATCTTCATTTTGATTAGACATTGTTGTTATGCAATAGAGAAGATATTGACAGGTGCAAATATGATTATTACATAATTTGACAAGTAACCGTGATAATTAGATACTCAAACTGCTAATGACAATGATCCTAGGTTCAATAACCAATCCGCGGTCAACGGGACAACAAAATGCGCTTTCTTCCAAAGTCCAAGTTGTACTCAACTTGCTTACCTACGGTACAAGTATTACTGGACTAACTCTTTGTTAAAACATAGAATATCCACCGAGCGTAAAGACGTTATGTAACTCGCTAACGAGACCTCACGAGAGAATGACTTTCCGTCACGATGATACTGCAGAGGAAAACTATGATGGGGTGTGTCTAAAGACACGAGATCATCGGATTCATCGAGGAAAGCCTTCGTTCGAAAAGTGAGGGAAATAGACGTACCTGTTAATTGGTTAATCTCTATGTTGGTGGTTAGAGAAAGATGCTAGTCGCCCTTGAGGAAAAGTTGCTAGCGGAAAGCATCGTTCGTGAGAAAAATAGATTTCCCCTATCTTTCCGTAGTTGTACACACGTACTGTGGAGATGTATCGATATCTGGTAATCATCTTGTCCGAATAATAGGGTCTGTGTGTGGCGAACCACGGGACAGAAACCGTTGGAATGTTTACCGTCGCGTGCTGCTACAACTATTTCTTTTAAGGAGAGCTATAGAGTTACTCTATATATCTCTGTTAGGTAAAAACGTTCATCCCTTGACCGCGGTTACGTTCGGCGGCTGGTTGTCGCCTCGAGCCCAAGGTTATTATCACAAATCTCGAACAAATACAATCGGATTGAATGACGACAATTGCTTAATTACGGCTATGGTAGAATCTAGATTAAAGTGTTAAGGGATTTTCCCAAAATTCCAAAGAAAAAGCTCCGGTGTCTTTTCATCTCCGACATATATATGTCGTATCGAAAGCACATTTAGTTACAATATTTAATAGATAAAAAAAGTCAGTACATAGGTTCTATTTTTCTAGTTATATTTCAGAAAATATGAATTTATACAAATATTTGTAACCTAATTATAGAAATATTCCGTGATTTGTCTTCCACCTATTCATACCTGTAGATAGCATGTGCGTTAAACATACTAGCGTAAATTAGACCACAAATACATTTTGATATAGTTTCACGATAATAGAATATTTATACAATTTTATATAATAATATAATAATTTATATAATTATGGTATGGTATAATTATCGTAATTTATATAATTTGGATAAGAATATTTACTATCAGCAATGGTATAATAACGTTCTTTGAGCTATTTGGAATTGAAACAATTCCTATTATAATCTGATATTGCTTGGACCAATAGTAAGATGGCCGAAATGAAACAGATTGATTCATAAAATAAAAAAAAAAAGCATCGGAAGGAAAGAGATGTACTGCTCAGATGGTCATTATAGTTAGCATAAATAAACTGAAGGTAAATATCGCTGATCTATTCTTAGATTGTATTTCAGTACCTAACCCCAAATTCATCACTGTTCCCTTTGCATGCCATATTTTTGCCATAATTTTTCAATAAACTTTTTAACGACCCTGTGTTTATACAATACCTTTTTGCTACTTAAATCCATAGAATGGTCACAAAATTTCACTATTCAAATCTGTGACACCGTGTATATTAAAATTTTTTATGCTCATAATTTAAATTTTAAGCTTCAATATTTTAAAGCCCCTGTCATATTTATTTCTTAATATTTATGTTAATTGTCTCAATATAAAACTTATTTTTAATAAACTTACAGTGTACTTTCCAGCGCTTTGCTTGAATAAAAGTAGCCGTTTGATATACTGTAATGAAAACTTTTGTGGGCAACTAAAGCTAAACGACATTTACATACTGCTCTTGGTAAAACAGTAATATTTGGAACTGTTAATTAATAGACTATATTACTCAAATATTCAGCTGCACATTGGAACGGAATAAAATAACCGGTCTTTAACCATTAATATACTTCAATACTGCAACTAATCAACTGAAATTACAAAATACATGAATATTACCCACTGAAAATGTCTGCAGAGATATTAAAATTCGTTGTATCGTAATGGACCAATATTTGTATATCAATTTCGTGTTTCATCGTGCTCGGGAGATTACAATTTTATCGAGTGTTATAAAACAAATCGCTCCTAGGAGATTGCTGGGTGATCGTCCAATATGTCTTCGGAAATCGAAAAAAATATCCAATCACAGAAGACTTGGTTCTCCTCCTCACCCCTGCTGATTTCGAGTAATTCCTTTTTCAGGGTCAACAGTCGACGATTGGAGCTGGATGGAACCTCCCCACCACCATTCGTTGATAAGAGCACAATAAATCAAGCCAGATCTCGAATGAATGAAACGTACACCGACAGTGCGGCGATTCGTTTAATAAATGGACCTATTGCCTCGTTTCACGAGATTTATCGGAATATACGATTTTGTTTGCTCGTTATATTGTTTATTTTGAAATGAATATTATCTCTTCGCATATTATAAAATTGTTATAATTACAATTATAGTTTTATAATTATAAATCATTCGTGATAACCTGTGACGATGTTGGATACTTGTATACTACAACGAGACTTTGTGACGAACATATAACGAAAAACAGAATGATAAAAACGGGCAATCATACCCCAATAATCTAAAAGAAAAAAATACCATCCAAGGTTAAATTTAATTAAAAAAATTTTTTTTGTATTTTCTGATAGTACTTGATGAATAGAGATGAAATACATATAACGGTTTGCTAAAAATGGATTGTCGAATGCTGACAAAATATCACAACGAATATCCCCTTCAAAATATCACAACGAACCAACGAATCACGTTTATAACACACACTCAACAAGAGTGACCATTAAACTTCTTCATCGACTTTACAGAAGAACACTGCTTTATATGTATAATTGTCCAAAAGTGTGGCAACTGAGAATCGCGAGGGTCGCGTAAATGACAATAATTAGAATATAATGCAAACTACTGAAAGTATGTAATGTGTAGCGATATCCGATAGAGAATAGAACTTATTGTAAGATATAGAGCATCCGCTGGCATCTACGAGTATGTAATTTTCTCCACATTTCCTTACCTAAGTATACAACACACACATATATTATACAAACTCTATGTAACAGCGACATCACTGTATATCAAACTGAGAAACAGTAACTCATGCCAGCATAGACTTTATGCATACTTGCTAGGTTTCTCGAATCCAATAAATTCTCGAAACTTATAAGGTCGATACAGACCTTGATAGCGAGCTTATAGCGTGCAGAATTTACAACAATTGTTTGAATTCTTCGTCTCGATCGCATTTCGTTTCGTCCAAAAGTGCAGTTTTGAACCCAAGAAACGATATATGATTCACAACTTTTATGGCTCACGTCTCCGCCGGTAATGTAAACGGGCTAAGCGTAACGCGCGATAACACGTTATGAGCTCACCTTCATGTACAAGTACGCGACCTGCGGCAACCGTGAGTTGATTCGAGACCTCGAGCTTATCTTCGTTGTGTACGATAACAAACCTAGCATTCAGCGATTAAAATCGGACAAAGACATCGCTTCATCGTGCAGTTTCGCTAAAAGGAGGTTACGGGTTTTTGCAAATTGATCTAAATGTAGAGATTAAGGCAGAAGCCTAATGTGTTGGCTGGTCGAGATTATTTGTCATCAACTATCACAATGCATATTATGCATTAAATTAGTACATATGGAATATCTAGACTACGGACTTTTATGTAAACATATATTTTTATGGAGATAATTAAAGAAATAGAATTAAGATAGAGATTTGAATCGCCATCTAGACTTTAGAGTGGATTACTTTACTTCAAATATTTTTTATACTTTTACATATTACGTATATTCTGGAAATTTTTGTATTTCTCACTCTTTCGTAGATGCAGAAAAATCTGCAGAATAGAAATATAGCTTTTATGGAACTTTAATATGAAGGCCTAATGTATATTTATAATAGTTAATAAGAATGCTAAATACATACGGAGACATTGAAGTAATAGATACGTAATAGATATATAATAGATAATAAATAGAAATAGATAATATAGAGGAATATGTATATTAAATATGAAAAATGGGTATGAAGAACTTCAATGATTAGAATAGGCATTTTAATATTTAGACAATTCTTTAAAAATAAAACGTTCCGGAATGACTAAATTGTACATATATTATGTAGAATATATTATACAGTGTATGATATAGTGCATATTATATAGTATATATTATATAGTATAGAGTAACTACAACAGAGCGCATAATACTATTAAAAACACGACTTAGATTCGAAGACTGACAAATATCTCAGTTCACTTTATTTGGAAACAATATTTGAAAACAATTTGTATATGCAATCATGTAGAAATTATCTTAACTGAATTACGTGTGATTGAAGTTTCATTTGAGAAAACGACATTTCATGTATATGAATCTAATATTTAATGTTTACATATATGTATACACTCCCCATTCTCAACCATACCCATTTATATGTATTAGAGCAGGTTATGGTCCCTGCAAAATAGTGATAAATACAAAACGTGATAATTGACCCAGATCATCAATAAAATAATTAATCGACCATAGCATTTTATTGTGCATATCTATTGTGGGTATGACAGGGATGCAGAGCCACGGTTAGGTATAAAAAGTCAAGAGATGAAAAAGAGGGATAAAGAGAAATAGACAAACGGAAAAATATAAAATTTTGAAGGAATCGAAAGTAATAATCGTTGTATTGTTAAAATGTTATTATTACTATTATTTAATTATTAAGTATATGTTACACATTTTATTTCACGAACATCATTTCCGTACTATTACTTAATGCCTAGTTTATTTTGTTACAATACTAAAAAGAACTCGTAGAAATCTCGGAGGTTGTTACGAAAATTATTTAGAAAGCTCTGTCATCTTAAATTTCGATGATTTCTCAATATATCGTCGACGGCATAATTTTGAACAATATTTTTCCTATACATGTGATCGTTGCTCAGTTTTAGTTTCAGAGATATTCGCAAAGAACTATTGGTACTAGTACAGAGAATTCTGCCTACATTTGTACGTTCGTAGCAACGTAGGTATGCGTCAGTATTGGTTGCCGGCCGCCCCATGGAGGCCGGATTTAATAAGCTAATCCAAACGTAACTCTTACCTGTTGTTTAAATATAGTACATGTTTATAAACGAGCTTGAGTATTTCACGGATCTTTCGGATTACAGTTCCATGCACAACTGCATATTAAAAATTATTACCATTAAATGGTCTGGCTTAGGTTTTGATTAACCTTTCTAAATGCAGTCGCCGCGAGGCGCCCGGTCATGGGTTTGTGTAATAAATAATAACAATTGTAATACATATTAAGCTTTATATTTTATTTCTATATTTGAAATTAAGAACATATCAGTCATGATATCAAAGAATTTAACTATCCGACTATTAAAATCGTGACGTAATCGGAACAAATTTTTGAAGACATTTTTTGCAGTCTCGCATGTGCAGTTGTGAATGATTATTTAGATTCGTAAAGTATATAGTGCAGGATACAGAGATCAATTGTTGATGATCTAAACAGATCGCCAAGCGGCGAAGAAAGAGGTAGCGAACGTGGGACTGTGTCACACATACATACATATAGGCAGAATTCACAACAGCGGTACCAACAGCTTTTTGCAAATATCTTGCAAACTAACAGTCCGCAAACAAACACGAAGTAATTTGTACCATATTTGCTGATTCAGTTTCGTCTATTACATATACATTTAAATGCGATTTAAACTATATCCTGTTTGGCTTCATTGCAGAACTTTTACAAATACGTTGGTAAAAACTTAATTAAAAAAAAATTAGAAATAGAAAAGTTTAATTATTGCCTTATGGCTAATTAGTATTTTTTCATGCACAATTGAATTCGGATCAGGTTACACTATTCAGCCGACGAACACTACCGATTACTGATATCAACCGATTAATTATGAAGAACATAATAGCAATCAATTATAGAGAAAATACTGTAATTACCAATTTAAAATTAGAATGGAGATTTAACCTGAATATATTTCTTATTTTACGGTATCTTAAATATAATACTATTACAAGACAAGGGATTAAACAAGACTGGAGAACCAATAAAATTATCTAAATGGAACAGAAACGATAACCTAAGGAATAATTAAAACGAAAATTTAATGCCTTAATAACATAATAAATCAAAAGTATAGGACGAATATCTCTCAACAGAAGTAACTGAAACCGAGGAAAACCATATCGAGTTCTCAGGCGATCCATGATTAATCGAAGAAACCCGAGGACGGTTGAAACGGTTCGAGCTTCGAAACTTAACTTTCAAGTTATGGACTCGGTTAAGTCGTCAATTACGAGGTCTCGATGGCGGAACGCGCTAATTCCTGGCAAAGTGAATATTAATTAGCCCATTCGAAGGCCGGAGCTGATTCCTGGCCGGAGTTAATATCGACTCTGCGGCTTTCGCTCGAGTCGATTACGGGCACGCGTTCATGAATAAGTAATCGAAAGCTCGTAGCGCCGTTCCTCCACGGGGATAAAAATACTATGGCAGAAGATGATGCACTTTTATTACAGCCGTTCTTGTATCTTCGTTGTCTGTAAACTGCGAAGCTTCTATACGTAAACTAGCGATATACATACTATTAGTCGGCCAAGAAGATCAAATCATTTTTAAAAAATTGTATTTATCATTGATACATCTTTTCATTTAAGTTGCCCAGGTTAATGACATGGATGCCTGATACAACTATCCTTTTAAATTTTATACACACTTTATACTGTTTGTTTACACTATAAACTGTTTGAGCCACGTCAGTTTCATGCAAATCTTCTATTTAATATGTACCATTAGCTTTATTCAGTACACGTATTAGTGTAAAATGGTTGAAGATATGTGAGAATTATTATTATGTGTATTATTAGCATATATTGTACTATTGTATATTGTACAGAACTATTTTTTATGTATAAAAAAGAAAAATAACGGCAAATTGATTATAACACTGCTTGCTTAGATACCATGCAACTTTTGTTTGAAACATCTTTTTCGTATTGCAAATAATTTGCGAATTATTTCAAGTCATTATGTAACGAAAGTCACACTATATACGTAGCTTCATAAACTGCATTTGGGAGTTTATATGTGTATTTTTCTTGTCGAAATGATTTTTTGAATTTTTCTGTAGGAGACATATAACATGGAAAGTTTCGAACGATCATCGGATCATTCGCAGATATTAATCCACTAACCTACACTTTCTATTAGTAAAATTGTTTTTTGATCATATAATAATACATTTTTTTTGTAATATCGTATCTTATCTTTTTAATACATTAAGATGATAGCAAGTCATAAAGCATCTGATTAATACTGATACACATCACTTGACGTATGCCAATGAGATTGATGTATGTCAGTTACAGGGGAAATCAGAATGGAAAATATCATTTTGAACTTAAATCAAGATCTCATAAAGATAGATATAAAACCTTATTAGAGTTACACAAAGAACTATTTACATCTCAAGGTTATATATCTATTTTACTTATCTTACATTATTGAAATCATAATTTAACATTATAATAGATAATACCGATTATCAATCAAAATAATGTAATAAAACGTGTAGTATTGTGTAAAATGAAATTAATTGTGATAGAAAATTTGCTAAGAACGTAGTGTCGTTAAATCAATTTCAAATATAATTATAACAATGGTGTAATAAATTTTGAAAACTTTTATCACTAGATTGCATATTTTTATGCAAAACCATATGTTTATGAACCCAATTATAATAATGACAGAATCCAGTAAATATTATAAAGAACACTTTACTTTAGATATTTTATATATTTTTGTATATTAAATATATTTTTGCACGTTTGCATAAAAATCCGCAAACTAGTAAGCGTTGATCATTTACTATTATTAAATGACTATTATTTTTAAACGAAAGTAAAGTTCTAAAACAGGGACATTTAAAACTGCGTGTAAGATTTTCAAGGATGATTAACAGCTAAGTAGAAGGTGAGACTAAAAATAACACGGACATCGTTAATTATTAAACGCATTATAAATACTTGGATAAACTCCTTTCGAAACTTTAAAGTGATGTTAATTCCTATTCCTCCGTATCGATAAAACTTAAGTGGACCTCTGGCATTGCGCAGACGAGGTACAGTAGACCGTAACTCGGCTTTAGAAGGTTCAAAGTAACTATTACGTAGAAACGTAAGTACATAATAAATACCAGAAAGATATCCTAAGAGAAAATTTTCTGTAGCTTTCTCTGATTTGTGTAAGTAAATGTGCTAATAAATATCCGACTAACTTTAGGTTGAAAGTTTCTATGTGATTATATTTTTAATTTGTAATTCAGCCCTCTATAGGCAATCATTAAATTCTTTTAGAATTTTTATTTTTATTAAACGAAATGATTTATTAAATGATTTTATGGAATGATTTAATGCAATGGAGAATTTGATACGCATCTCAACTTTTTCTTATATTTTGGAAACCCTAGACCAAAAAAAGAATTACATAAGCTTGAATATGGCCTGGTTTATCTACCGTGCGTGTAAAATATCTTTTCCTTCAGGAAAGTTTAATTAGTCAAGAGATTGTTAACTAAAGAAATAAATTTTTATTTATCTCTAAATATAATAGTTTAGATCTTTTTAACTTTGGAACTTTCATTTTCTAGTTCTCTGAAAAGTTTTCTTCCTAAAAATTAGTTTCCATAACCAAAGTTGTAATGTTTCTGTGTTGCATAGTGTTGAATGAAATTTTATTTTCGAAAATTCAAAATGACATCGTCCAATCTTTTAAAGCATCTTTACCGAAATACTTTTATAAAATATTTTTGAAAAATTTGGACATTTTATAATTTTAACGTGCAACAAGATATTCCTTTCATTCCAAAGAAAATACAAAACAGAAAGATTGATTGAATGCGATTTATTTTACACCATTATAAATTTACAACAAATATACTGTATGTTGAACAAATGAAACAAAAATAATTGGTAAAGATGAAGTTAGTTAGATCTAATTAAAAAGTAAAGATAAAATGTCAACTTTGTTTGGAAATGGTGATCTTTAAAAATTACAAATTAAATTTTCCATTCATTTTTCCATATTTACATCACTGAAAATAGTACAATTCAATAATAGAATAATACTTCCTTAAGAATTAAATTACGATCCTGTGATTTTACGTTTCTTGTTAGAGCTAATCTTATAACTAGCCAAGGAAATTTTTTTACATATATTTTAATATTTATTATACTATACTTCCATTTTCTGATCCATTTCAAGAAGATGTTTTGTTCTTAATATCTTTCCCTCGTAATCTTTTCATGTGACGCAAGGAAATTTGGTGATCGTGGATTTAAATCCGATATCATTGACTGTTACTGAGCTGGCATGACATAAGCGAAGTCTTTCAGAAATTTTTCAAGTTGTCTTTAGTCGCGATGGATCCGCGATAACGAAAAAAGAGGATGTCGTTCCGAGGGAAACCATCCTCGAGCCATCTTAGGGGAGTTTACAGCTGTTCGAGAATAGATCCTGTTGTGTTTCTATCGAAAACGTGCCTTGTTTTCTCAACAACTATTTTCTAGCGACCTGGTTAGTATCGACAAGAACACGAGATATGGGTGGTTTAGGCATTTGCAATTTAACGAAGCACAAGATAGGGTCAGATAGCCGTATTTTTATTCAGAGTTAAAATTACATTCCTGAACTTTTGTTTATTTTTCTTAGCTTATGTACAACTTATACAGGTATATGTACATATTTAAACCAAACAGTGTGATTTCAATGATAACGTTAATTATTGATAGCTATTAATAAGTAGCTAGAAATCCAAGACAGTTTTCTAAATATCTTATAAAATGATTTTCAACTTGAAAACTTTTATTCTATTATCATTTGGCATTCCATGCAAAATAAGATAAAAATGTTTAAAATAAGTGTTATTAAATTCAATTCAACTAAATTCATGGCTCTAATAAAATTAAGATTTATTACAATGGTTTTAGAGAAAACAGCTTTACTTGACTCATTTTATATATTTTTTAAATCCTATTTTGTTTTGTTGTGATATTTTGCTAGTATACTGTCGCGAAATTTTCTGTAACAATCGAGATGGTCTATAACATACTATGACCAATAACATAACATACTATACTAACAAACTATGAACAAAAAATCTGTATGCTTTCAAATATAATACAACAATAAACATATTATTATACGTAATAGTATAGACTTAGAAATTCGCTGAAAAATCTCCTACATAAATATGGTATATACTGATTGTTTTTGCGATAAAAGATTCATTTGATTTCATGTTGTATAAGAATGAGGTTCTTAATTATTAGTCTCCAGATTTTTTATTAAAACAAAAAATTGTACTTTTATATCACATTGTGTCTAAAATTTTATTTCAAATATTTGAAAACAATCTAAAAAATTCTAAGAACGAGGTCAAACTATTTTTAAACTTATGCTTAGTCTTTCCAACGAATCAGTGAACCCATTTATTTCTAACATAGTAATAGTGTATTGCACAATTTCAGGAAATTCATTTAAATGGTTATTTAAATTAAAAAACAAATTAAACATTAATAAATTATTAAAAATTCTATTGAATTGTAATAACCATCCAATTTTCTCTTTTTCACGCTACAATGTACAGTATAACGCATCAGTTAATCTAAAAACACATATAAAACACAAAAACCTGAGTCTCTGCGTTTTAAAACTTTGATTTAAAAAAATTTGGAAGCCAATTAAAAACACGGAGAATAAAATGGCAAAGAAAGAAAGAAGAAAAACTACCATTCATATTTTTTTCCAATCTCGCGCAGTACACAATTTTTCTATCACATTTTCGTTGCTATTTCAACGCCGCTGACAACCCCGTTTCCTTTGGGACACAGATATGAAAAATCGCGGTTTACGCGAAAACATTTATACGTTTTACGCATACCCCTCTCGCGAAGCGAATCCGATATCTGCATTTCGAATTCGAATGGCTTTTGAAATCTGCTTGACGATCGTTTGAAATATGCACAACGCCATGTGCGCGTAGTTTTCGAAATGGCGCGATGCCGCGGTATCGATCGGATGGAAATTCGGCTTCTCCCGCTCGTGCATCGCGTACAACTTCTGCGTTGGTTTGTTAGGAAGTGTGTCAACAGTCCGATAGCGAAGATCGATAGGTAATTACACGACTGTACGAAAATGAAATTTGAAGGAATGTCGGAAAAGGTTTGTAAAAAACTAACCCTTTTCAATCTGAATTATTTCTCTCAAATGAAAACAATATTTTTTTTCTTTTTTGCATATAAATTAGTCGATTACAAAAGTTTATATACACGCTTTAAGTATAAGTTATTATAGGTAAAAATATTAGGCCTACGAATTTTGTTAACTCATCAAGATACATATTGTTAAGATATGACACAATTTATTCATCTTTCTCGAGAACACAGAAGCAAAAAATAAAATAAAATATAGTGTTGTAGAAATTATATACACCTGTTATATCTGCATGAAATCATAAAAATAGTAGATTTAATATTATAATAATATCGAATAGCTCCGTTCCCCTTCGTTACGTAAACACCAATAATATAATATTCTGCTATCTCCTTTGCGTTGAAAAAGTTATAGTTTTATCACTTCTGATGTAATTTCATGGCAATATTTTTATGAGTGATTAAATTCCTTTTAGTGATACATTAATAATAATTTTGCTGCTATGCAAGTATGAATAATTTAGTGAGAAAGTGCATTTTTAGTTTATTTGGTACGTCAGATACAGAAAATCCGATATATAGATTTTCATAACTAATTATGGTTGTCCCTTGCATTTAGAAAATTAATTATAGCATTTTCTGATCTGTGAAAATAAACTTAATTTATTTTATCAAGTGATAAGATTATATTAAATACTATTGAGTGAGAGATTATACTACTATTTCTGATGTGACACTATTTCTAGTGAATGAATATATGAACATATATTATTAAATGTATTGTCTAGAATAATAAATAATTTTAAAAGTTTTAAATGTTATTAAAATTAACGACGCAATATTTGTACTACTTTTTGAAATTGTTAGAAAATTCTATTTTCTGATTCTGTTATACGGTATATCCAATATTATTTATACAATTTATACAAAAATTTATACAATAATATCCCCTATTCAGTTTGGTACTAATTGAGTTATAATGAATACCTCATTGCAAAAGCATTCTGATGTATGAATATTCTATTATATAAATGCCTATATTCTATCTGTTTTTTAAACAGAAATATTCTATGCGGATTTCAATGAGTTGCAATGCCTATTATATCATCAGCATGTGTATATTTACTATGAAGATAACTATAACGGTTCATGTGTTATAACATGTTGAATCTAACTATTGATTTAATTAAAGGGATTGGAAATGTAAATTACTATGCTCACAAATCAGTAATTACACAAAATATCAAAATAGAAATACATATTCCGTTAAGATATGGCGCATGACAAGTGCCTTCATTTCAAGTTTTATTAAATACTTCGTACTTTATTCTCTTTTACGATATAAACAGAAAAATATACGAAAGTTATGATCCCAATGAATATGTGCAGCTGATGAAGTCAATTAAAATAATAGTTGAAAAATGTTACGTAATATTATTATAAGAGAAATTTGTTGTCAAAAATAATAAAAAATAGATATGTACATATAAAAGAAAGTTGTGAAAACCTATTATTTATAACGTCCCTTTATAAAAATATTATATTTAAATAAAATATTTTACATAAAGATCGAATAATATTCGAAGCATCATCTTTTAGATAAAAATCGAATGATATTCAAAATAGCATCCAAGCTTCAATCAAGTAACATTTTAAACATTCGCTACTAAGTACAAAATTAATTTTCAAAAATTGTCGGGCCAAAATAGTTTTCACATACCACATCGAAATTCATAAATCTATCTAAAAACTTCTCGTTTCGTCGTACGTAGCATGTTTTCCCATGAGACAATTTTATGACAAGAACTCTGATCAATGTATGTTTGTGGTTTATCGTTCCACACGCCCTATTCGAATTAACTGCGCTATCCATGCAGCCCTGTCAAAATTTCGGTGCTTTTGTCGCACCTGCAACGGGCAACCAACGGCGGAACCTCAAATTCCAAGTGAAACGACTCCATAATGAGCACGAACCGGCGAACAATAACGGCTCTAATGAGCGAACCACGGCACCGTTTCGACTTTGTCCTAAAAACGTGGCTCTCGCGGTTAATAGCCAGCGATAAGGCGGAATTATTTCACTTTGCCGTTTTCCACCGTTTAAATGTACATTTCCCCGCCAAATTCGCGATAGACAGACACTAAGTTTGTTTTTCTTTTGTTTTTTCGTCATTAGAATGAAGTCCATTGGCATTAAGGATGAAAAAAGTTGCTTTGAAATTCGTATCTGAATAATTGTTACCTGAATAACACGTTTCCTTCGTTATTTTAGTTAGAAGATTGCATGTGTTAATAACTTCCATATAATAGCGTTAAACAAGAATGAGATTTAAAATTTTGTTACTCTTTTTTGTCTTGAAAATTCTTTTTTTTTTCTTAATTGATTGTTTACAAAAGCATTGAAACTTATAATGGATTATTAACTCTGAATATTCGAACATTTATAGGATATTTAAATGTGCAAAAATGTACAGGATGTGTATCATATCTAAAAAGATGTAAAATATTCAAAGTACTTGTAACATTTTGATGATGAAACAAATCTCTATTTGGGCTTTATTTCTTTTGCTACGTACATAGAAATATACAGTATAGTTATTAACGACGCGGCTGAAATCATCATTTGAATTTCGTAATTTTTGGAGATTATTAAGCACAATATTTTTTTGCGCTACTGTAACGGATATCTAAGTTCGATAATATTTTTTATACAACTTGGATTATATCTTCTTGGAGAGTATTATTATTTTATTTTAATTTATATTCTAAAATTTTGTCTAGTAAAATTTATTTTGTCTAGTAAAAATTTTACTAGACAAAATTAAAAGATTTCATATGGCGCATCGTGATCATTTGGACAATAACAGCGTTTTAAAGAGCGTCTTCATTTTTTAAATAGAACTATGAATCTTTTTATACACCAATCGATACGTATTTTAATTCCCTATATTAAGGTAGTTACCTGTATGAAAATGTTTAGTTCAAAAGATATCTCAATTTCAATTTCATCAAATTGAATATATGAAAGGTAAAGAAAATATGAATACGAGAGATTTTATAAAATTAAAGTTAAAATATCTTTCAAATTAATCGATCTTTTATTTAGCCGCCTTAATACCTTTTTGTACAGAATACAGGGATTCATTGATTGTATACGTAAGCAATTCATAATCCCATTTGAAAAAAAATATAGATAATCTTAAAATATTCAAAACGCCACTACTTTCGGAGTAGACATCTACATTAGATTATATCTATATCATTCGGAACCTTTTAATTTTGCTTAATAAAATTATATTATCCTCTACCATTACAGAGCTACAGCTTTTCCCGAGTAAATCAGGCTCCAGTCCAATAAAGTCGAAAGATAGATTAAATATAAAGATCCGATATGTTACAATACCATTTAAATTAACGTATCGTACCTTTCATCAACATTTTTAGGTGCAGCTCAATTGTTCTCAACCCTTGTTTTAGACATATTAAATTATATCATACCGGGAGACTGTGTATTTACGCAACTTTTAACGAACGTTCCGCTCAAATTGTTTATGAAAACTGGACAACGGACGGGGAAAATCCAATCCGGCGAATTCATTAACAGGTTGTAGGTATCGTTTTAAAGTTTTCGGTTTCGCTTATATTGGCAAACCGTTAGTTGTGCATAACACCAAACTCTGTTGCAATATTGAAGTTGTAACGCAACTCCAATATTAGTTTGTGCCCGTAGCCATTTAATAATTACGTAATAAGACGAACTTAATACGAGAAAACATGAGCGGCGTATTAACAACGAGGGTTGAATATCATCTTCGTCCGCCATACTAAAACTGAAATCTTATTACGGTAAAGTTGTGCGAACGACACTGAGGGTGAAATGCGCGTGTAGAATTATCTTGTAACTGTTTTGCGGGTTACGCATGCTTTGCGCTCTGTAATCTCTTTACTCTTTATGTGAAACTGTAGGTGGTGATTAATGTGGAAGGATTATTTAAGTAGGAATTTTTTCGACAAAGGTCCTGTTGAAAATAACAACGTGAGTTTGTGCTTGCCCTCCACATGGGGATGCGCTAGATACAAAAGGCAGTAACTAGAAGATTGTTCTAGATGCAATCGATAGACTCGATCGATATTTTTAGATGCTTATATTTTTTTTCTCCCCAGTCTATGTAAGCGCGTGCAAAAAGGGTTTTTTTTCTGCTCAGAACGGTGTGATAGATTTATCCGTGAAATATTGTAATAACTAATGTGATCCTACCTCTGAACATAAAAATAACAACAGGTCCTTTCCCTGACAGGCGTCGATAAAGGTTTCATTTATTCTCTTATATATTTGGTGATTTTATTATTATACATTTTATTATGATGATATTTTAATTCACTTCTATAAGTGGGTATATCAACAATATCAAGATGAAATGTATTAAATATTCATATCTAATTTATAAATTATTTTAATTTTTTATTTCATATTAAATTTTTTATTTCTTAATATGTGAATTAATTTTGTTAACATGTGCATACGATACTATCGAATATTAAAAAATAATTGAATGAAGCACTTTCCTATTATCTAGAATGATGCCACTCATATGATATAATGATACTAACGGTGTCACTAAATTTATCAAGTTTATTTCTTCCTAGCACGAGAAATCTCTCCAATACTTCAAGATTAATACTCTACAATAAGGGCATACTTAGCAGTTCACCTGTTAATTGAATCTTTCAGAACCTAAATCAGAAACTCCCCTTAGGGAGTTTAATAACTAGAGTATAATAAAGGTGAATTAATTCACTTTAGCTCATGCAAATACGACAATGTATTTCTCATCCAGACAATGATATTTTGTGACGATACCATGTAATCACGCGTTGAAAAATCTACCTAATCTAAATTTATGTCAATCTATGTAAAAAGATAATCAAATTCAGAATATTATCAATTTGCATAATGATTTAGTTTGTTCGTGCTTCAGTTACAATTTTACATATAGATAGCATCAAAATAAATCTTATGATAATTCGTTCTCAATATATTATGGATATTTCTGCATTTACGTGAAATTGAAATGTGCAAAAATACACAGAATGTGCTTAATATAAAAAAATATCTAAACAAACTGTTCGTTATAATATTTACGGAGCGGCACGAATTTTGTTTACAATTATTTAAAAAAATATGAATTTGCATAGACATTCCCAGATTAGTCGTGAGTAAGTTATCGTGCATATCTTTTTAACATAATATGAAAGACTAAAAAGTCATCCGTCAAGCCTTATATACTGTAGTATAGTAATATTAGACCAAATACATCCACATTTTACTAATAGAAGCTAAATACAACTACTACAATAGAATTTTCTGAACACCTTTTATCCAAATATTCTTCTGTTCGAACATTTGATTACCCGAACAATATCGATTCAGTAAAAGGAAACAACTATTCCAGCCATACTGAACTATATCATATGTACTCTCTGCACATTCCTCGATCAAGTTATCGTTTTGTATTCATCATAAGACAGGTAAGTGACGAAGGAATTAGTCAAAGTATTAAGGGAAAGTTGAACGATACCGAAAACAGCACTGATTTGTGAATCAAAAGCATTTGTAGCAACAGAAACAACCAGTAGATGGTATGAAATACAGAATAGAAAGAAAGTAATCCCGTAAAAGAGAAGTTTGTAATTTGTCGTTTCAAAGAGACTGGGAAGCTCATTAGAAGATCAAAAAGAAAATGATTGGACGCTTCCAAATTAAAGCAAATATATAAAATATACGTACTTCAAATACAGAATTTTTATCTACCTTTTCATCTTTGATCTTATCTCAAGCAATCATATATAGATATTGGTAGATATTGATAGTATATATAATAAATAAAAATATATATATATGTTGTTATTTCTATATTTAGAGGTAGGATCACAATAGTTATTACAATATTGCACGGATAAATCTATCACACCGTTCTGAGCCGAAAAACCTTTATTGCACACGCTTACATGGACTAGAAGGGGGAAAAAAAACAAAGGAGCACCTAAAAACTATCGATCGAGTCTATCGGTTACATCTAGGGCAATCTTCTAGTTACTGTTTTTTGTAACTAACGCATCCGCATGTGGAGGGCGAGCATGAACTCACGTTGTCATTTTCAACAATATACATCGAATTTACTCTCAATATGAAAAATTGATTGCATACATACAATTGCTTGCAAAAGTTATATACTTTTTATGAACATAATAAATGTGTTATGCAAAATATTTTTTAATTTTATTAGTGTTGTAATGACTCTCAATTTGTTGTTCATCATTAGTGTAACTAGTAAAAATGTTAGCGATTCTGAAAATGTATACACAAGTTGCAAGATATTTAATCCATACTTGTTTTGCAAAGATCGCAGAAGTGCCAAAACAGGCAGTCGTCCAATGATATCAGTGTTTAATGGGACCATTTCTAATATTACATGCTTAAAGTTGATGACTATTCATACTATATATCTACTAAGTTTTTACTAAATATAAGTTTACAGTAAATATCTTGAATTTTTTGTATATCATCAGATTGGGTTTAAATTTTGCCACCATAATCATTGCAATCGCATTTCATTACAATGTTAATACAATTTCAATATATTTTATGTAACATGCACAATATAGACATAAGAGTTTCCTGTGGCAAATGTACGAATTCTTTTTCGAACCACCGTATGTTCATTACATTACGTTTGCGTTTGCACAAAGTTCTACAGCATTTCTATAAGATATTTCTTAAAGTTTCAAGAATTTTTCCAAAAAGAAATATATTGAATCATGCATTTATGGACAATAAGAAAAAGAAGACAGTTGTCCATAACTTAGCTTCAGATATACTTATTACATGTAGACTGATGGACCAATATTTCGGCCTTTTTCCGCCATTCGAGCTACACGTCCAACTTACTTGCGACCGGTGAACGCGGGACATCCGGCAGATATGAAGTTTGTCATGGACACTCGTGCTGCGATATTATTCTTCGACGATAGAACTCGCCAGAGTCCGTTCGCGATATTTTCAAGGGGAAATGCGGTGGCGGAAGTGTCGCTCGTGAAACATGGACACTTTATTCCACAACTTCGAGACGCTGAACGAGGAAAATATTCGAGTCGTCGTTGAATTTAGAAATAAGAGTGAAGGAATGAAATATACAAAGCTTTGGTGAATTTAGAAACAAGTTTCAAGGAGGAAGACAATTTAAATCTTCATTAAATTTGAATATCGAGAACGGAAAAATTATTTGATCTATTGTTGAGTCTGGAAATAAAGTTAGACATTGAATTGCCATTGGATTTAAAGAGAAAGTTGAATGCAGAAGATATACGAATTTTGAAAGTCGAAATTTGGATGAAGGATATGTTCGTCGCTAAATTTAAATTATAGGGATCAAGGACAAAAATATTTGAATCATCGTTGAATCTGAAAATATGTGAGGATGAAAAATGAAAAAATTCGAGTCATCTAAATCGCTAGATTTGGACAAATACTAGTTAAATCTTTCAGCGTTATTAAGAGGGGGCGCAATCACGTCTGCTTCAAAAGCTGAAATTTCTTTTTTTAGATTTTTTTCTCGAAGCTTGATATGTATGGAATACTGTTGTAAAACGGTATTTTCAAATTCTAAAAAATGGCGAGATTACAACACTGAATGCGAGTGTATTGTTTTATTTTAGAGAAAGATTAACTTGAAACTTTAAACGCATTTTTCTCACAACTATATTTCTCGACTTTGCACCCAGTAGATCTCTGAAACCCTTAATTCGATTAACTTGACATTTTTACGCATTATTTTGCGTTACATTATCTATAACGCAGCGTAAGATTTGTTTGATATCTTAATCTGTTGAATTTTTATAAATGTTTAAAGCTAACTTTTTTCAGCAAAAAATAAAATTTTATCTTTATCAAACCGCCATTTCCTTATTTTTCAAAATTAGAAAGATCGTACGTTTCATTGAAAATAATATATTTTTGTATAAGCTTGCACAAAGATCTTTTATTTTTTGCAATCCACATTTGCCGCTGGTTATACGTAAACAAAGTACCGCTAGATATAGAACCAGTTAACGTTGCACCACTCCGTCATGTTGTAATTTTATGTACGAAAAAGTATATGAGCACAGAATTAAAATACTCTTTAAAGTTTCTTATAAAAATCTTGATCCTTTAGCAAATACTTGTAGGTGAAAAAAATTACTATTTTTTTAGGCCTCCAGAGTTTTATACTCCTTTTAAATGAGGAATTGAATTGATAATAACTTTGGAACCGAGAAATGAAAATATTCAAATAGATATAGAATTCGAAAGTTGGAGAAAGAGAATATTTGTATCAGGAACTAAATAAGAACAAAACAATGTTTGAAATTTGAAGTAGTTCTAGATTAGGAGATACGATTGAATGGCGAAAATGTTGAAATTGTCGCTTTAAAGATGAAGTTAAAAAAAGTAATTTTTTTACTCATCTCAGAATTTAGAAGTAAAAATTAAGAATGGAAATTTATGAATGGCCACTGAATTTCAAATTACGAAAAATTCAAATATTTGAATCATCGTTGAATTTAGAAGTAAGGGGGAAGAATTTAAATATTTGAATTTGACCTAAAAATGTGAGGAGTTTTCGCCCGTTTCTGCTTTCACCATTTTGCAACTAAATTTTATACCAAAGGATACCTTATAGCGAGATATCAGGCACCACAAATTTTCAAGTTGAATTAGTTTTAAAATTCATTAATGCTCATACATATGATGTACAGATTCTTATGTCAGTCTGATTATTTAAAACATTGTTCCCAGAGATTTTTCCAACTGCTAACAGCGCATTTGAATTTAGATTTTCAAAATTCACAATGGCCGATTCAATATGTTGAACGATATTATAGGAAATATGAATACATTGTACTATTGTATACGTTGCAATGTGTATGTCGTTTGTTGATTGTCGCCGAAACCATAGAAATACATGTAAAGATAGAGCACACAAGCATATGTTACCATATAGATGAACGCGATATGGGAATAGAAAGAGAACACTGCATAGAGGTACCTTTTCTATCCTTGTTTAATGAGAAGACATACACACGCCGCTCATTGATCGTTGTTACACTAACATACTTAGTATACGAATGCGGGCGCGTTGTTAGACAGGAACACAAGTGGCCTCTGTGCAGCGTTTTCTTTTTATTTCTATATTATTTTCTTAGCTCGCTCACGCGCTCTATTTTTGTACGTCTATGGCGGAAACGCATATCTTGACCCACGGTGCGAGCACCGGTCTTTACAGCGGACTGGGTGGTGACAGCGAATCTTCCCAACAAGAGAAGGTTCGGAGAGGTAACGAGTGGAGCAAAAAAGAATTCTACGACATTCTGTGGACAATTCGCTTGGCGATTAGACGCCACGCATCTAACAATTCCATAATAAAATTGCATTTTGTACTTTCTCACAATATATTTAAAAGACACCTACTACAACGATATTTTTTCCTGGTTCTGATCCTTAGAAATAGATGGACAACTGTCATGACTTATACGCGATGTAACTATAACAGCTAACAGTTCTCATACCACTTCTGTATGTGCAGTAATATGTACTCTCCGATTAATTCTTATCGGTTTTAACCATATCGGCAAGCATGAAAATGTGCTGATAACTTCCACTATAATAAAACAATTATTATTCAATAAAATAAATTATTATTAAAGTAATAGATATTACTTATTAATATTAATATTATTAATAATATTATACTAATATTGAATACAAAATTTACTTTATAAATTTTTACTTTACAAATAATTAAATGAAAGTATTATGAAAATTAGAACATTTTTTGACATATGGATTGCTACAGTGAATCTGCCGTTGCAAATTTTGAAAATATAAGCTTAAACTCGTTGTTGGTCGTGATCTAGTTACTGTAGTATACAGACATGTGCTCTGCGAGTTTATAAATAGCGAATATATGTATATTACCATTAGATAAGGACAACTGTAACTGTACTGAGAATCGAAAATTGAACTATTAGGTTATCCCATAAGTTCGTGCCGTTTTCTGAGCAGTTATATATGTTAAGATTGTTTACATACCTTTCAGTTTCATGAAAAGATATAATCCCCCTCTCATTATACAACTTCTTCCCATTTTTCAAGTGCATTGGTCCCTTATCGCCGTATGTTTATAAATCGACACATGAAATGTATACACAAAAGTCGGCACGAACTTATGGGATGACCTAATAGGTATTGCATTGAGTTACTCGATGAGATGTAGCGATTTTTCTCTTTAATCGGTCATACCTGGCTCGAAGATGGCTTTATACGAAAATGACTTAAACAATCAAGACATTCCCCAATCTTTCAGACAAGCGGCATGCCACCTCCGTAGTACAAAGATGATTGAATTAAAGAACTGTTTAAGACTAAACAAAAAGAGGTCCTTAACGCACAGGAAGGTATGGAGGGCCCAGAGATGATCCTGCAATAGATGCGATAACAATTCCCAATAAATTTGCATTATTAGACACATCAGATCGAAAGACCACCATAGAAAGAAATTTTAGCTCCTCTAATCTATTTTAATGGCGTCATTGACGTACAAACGATGATGTAAACTCTAGAAAATGTCATCAACAAAGACGATTTCAAGTAGAGCATAAATAATGACCAGGTCAAGATAATACCAGTCAACTCTGATCCATGCCGAAAAATAACAGGACTTCTAAAAATGCAGAATGCAAACTTTTACACGTTTTAACTAAAACAGGGGAGATCCTTTCGTGCAGCTTTACTCAACTTGCAACATTCAGCAAACGTGAAAGAATTAAAGGAAGAATTACTGTGGCATAAATTCGAAGCAACCGATACTAGTAATATAAAAAAGAGAATTACACAAAATACTTTGTCCTTGTTTTTTATAGATCTGAAGCAGGAGCCAAATAACGAAACTGATTATGACATTGACCGACTTATGAACTCCATGGTTAATATCGAATCACCGCATAAAAATAATTCAGTGGTGTTAAAGATATAGGTATATTCAGAGATACTATAATCATCAATTTCTCTGTGTAAAATGCACAACCATACACCCGAAAACTGAATACACAAAACCAGGAGATACTCCTGCAAAACGCATTCGTTGCGGAAGTGACAATTTGGTAAATTGCTAAGGCTGCCCAGCGCACAAATAATTTCACAGAAAAATGTTCTTTAAAGTCGAAATCAAATACAACTTAAATCTCAGATTTTGTCTCTCCTTTTGCTTTCTACTCACAGGTAGCTCTAGGAAATATAAACAGTACACTTTTACATGATGGTACTAACGATATTCATACAACTAATGTGCAAACTACAGGAAACTTCAACAGACTAGGGATTACGCTAACGGATTAGCTCAGTATAGAACTCCAACCGATTAGTTTTACTTTACGGAATTTCGATAACGTTGAACTTTTTATATATCACATTAATGTGAAGACCTAACGTTTCAATAATAGCATTAGTATCTTTAAAACCGAACGAAGATATAGTTGCTGCAATGTTGAGATCCCTTCTTCTACTCCTAAACCAGAATATGTAATCTGACATGAGTACCCAGACGTTATGAAGAAAAAAGTTGAAGTTACGAAAATTACGGAAGTTATGGAAAAATAGTAGATATCCTGAAGACAAGTAGAAATAGAACAGCACAATCAGAAAACTCAAAAAATTTCTCCAAAATTTAAAAAATGATTGTTTTCAAAGATGCTCGGAGAATCTGTCTTCTACACCTGATGCAAATTACTCTCTTTGAAGAGTTGCCAAGAGACTCAATGAGTCCCACAGACAAGAACAATTTATTCGCTTTCTACCTAGCTACTGTATCCAAACCATTTCCTTCCAAATCCATTTCTCGTGAAACCAAAACATTTACATATTTCCAATCGCCATTTTCTTCTATTAAACTTTTTCTTCTCTTCTATTAAACTATTTTTCCTCTAAGAAATCAAAGCAACCATTGACAAAAACCTAAATCGGAAGAAGGTTTCAGGACACGATTTGGTAAGTGATGAAATGATCAAAGAGTTACCAAAGAAAGGGTTACTTGTTACATGCATATTTAATACTATTCTTCGTATTGGATATTATCCGTTCTTACGCGAACTGTCAATTATCACACGCATCCACAGACCAAGAAAATCTGTACTTCAAGGAAATGGAATCATACTAATCAATTAACCTATTGCCAATTCTATCTAAGCTTCTTGCAGAAATGTTAAACAAACGCTTACATACTCTACTAGAAGAGGCAATGATGACTCACCATCAGTTCGGAATTTGGAAATGACATTCAACAACAGAATAAGTACATCGAATTACACCTAATATTCCGTCGGAAATTGGAGAAGAAAGAATATTATGCAGCAGTATTTCTGAACAATAAACAATTGTTCGACAAGGTATAACAAGGCTGGATTATTATACAAGCTCAAAAAGATGTTGCCTTGTTGCCTTACTATTTAATCATGTATTGATGAATAAAAATTAAAAAACCCATACATGCGTTCTTAGTCCATGCCGGGCACTTATAGAAAACGCATATATATGTCCTTAGTCCACACCGATAGCTTTCGCCAGACACATATATGCGCCCACAGCACTCAAAGGGTTAAACAATAGACAATTTAAGACTTCCCTATTGACACTGGTGTATCACAGGACAGTGTCCTTGGACCACTCTTATACTTCTACATCTATAGGGCAAACTTACCCACTATAACCAACACTATCACAGCCACATGTATTGGTAACAAATAAAGATATATGATAATGGAGACGATGAAAAGAAGCTATATAAAGTATATAGTAAAGTTCATGAAAATCCCTAAGTACCTTCTACAGCTCTTCAAAAAGCATCTAAACAATATCGAGAAGTGGTCCCATAAATAGCGCATCAAATGGAACCAAATTTACGTATATTACTTTCTCCTTATGTAAACACGCGTATCTACCGCTAACATTGAATAACACAGAAATCCCTGTTAAATACGCGATAAAGTACCTGGGAATGCCACTACAAAGAAGATTCACTTGGAAATAGCACATCAAGACAAAAAGCACCTTCTTGAAAGGAAGAGTGAGACAGTTCTATGGCCCCTACGTAAGCGTTCAAAGTGATCCTTAGAAAGCATCTCATCTTATATAAAGTCACTCTAAAATGTGTATGAATCTATGGGACTCAATTGTAGAACACAGTCAGCAATTTTAACATTGAGTTCGTCTGGCAATCTCAGCCAAAAGCATTGAGGTTTGCCAGTAATGCTCCTTGATACGTAATCAATGAAACTATACTACAGAGACTTAAAAATATCTACAGTTAAAGAAGCAATATCGAAATTTAATAATGTTCATTGGTCAACGCACGCTTGACCAATTATACCAATTTTCTAGTCCCAGTTTCTTAATAGAGCAAAATCGAAGTCTAGAAAGACGTTATACATTGTATCTACACAACAAATTAAACTCACAAAGTATTCTATATCTACTAAAGATACTAAGATATATATTAAAATGAAGTACCTTCATTTTGAGGTTACATCTCATGCTATAGTAACACAATATCATAATTACTAAAAATTATCTGTGAGAATTGACTGTAATACCCTTCCTGTTTAGAAAAGAAATTCGTTCTTAATTGTTGGCAAAACTACTGCCAACAATTTCTAAAGTTATTAAACTGACCTCAAAATTCGTACATCCAAGCGTATGATCTAAGTTAATGAATCTTCACATTTTTTGACCAACTATATCTCAGAAACTAATTGTCAGCTCAACCTGAAAATTAGTGGTGATTGATGTCTCATCATAAGTATTATTTGGCACCAAATTCAGTTTCAAAATCGTGGAACTAAAAACAGGCGACTTGTCACTCTTTAGAAATAAAGATAGAAAATGAAAATATTTAAATCTTCGCTAAATTTAAAAAGAAATTTTGATAAAGAAAACATCCTAATACCTTTAAATTGAGAAAAGACTGCATTAATCTAAAGTTTAAAGATAGGATAGTACGGATACACAGAAAATAGTGAAGGAGGGATGTGGTTCGAGGAATTGGAAGTTAGAGTTACTTCTTTATAGTGTTGGTTCCTTAATTTATGGCGGATGTTTGTTGGTCTTACGGAAGTAAGAAAGTGGTTAGGTTGAGAAATTAACGGGATGATTCAGATCAGGAAGTTTAGAAAGGGCGAAACTTAGAAAGTTAGAAGAGATCACGATGTTGAAAACACAAATAAGTCACATGTTAGATGAAATTAAGATATATTTTATGAAAAAATAAAAAAACAAAGATAAAAAATTGTAAATTTATCGAATTGATAAGTAAAAGTTCAAAAAGTAACAGAATTACAAAAAATAGAAAGTTAAATGTTTAGATAAATGAAGAAATAGAATTTCATAATTATGTAAATAATAAACGGAAAAGTAGGAAAATATTCAGAATTATCAAAATCAACTTACATTCAACGCTGTGAGTTTATAATGAAATCCCAGAGTGAATCCTAAAAATAAAAATATGAAACATTAAAAACTTAGAAAATTATAATACTAAAATATTGAGAAATAGGAAACTGAGAAAATTATGTAAAGTTCAATATATTTTTCTCTAATAGTTTGCAGTTGCATGAATTATTATATGTATAGGTTATTCAGTTAAAATCATAAGTCGAGTTTTAAAATTTTTAAGAAGATTGTTCTGTTTCACAAATTTTAGCAATTACGATATTTTATTAATTTTAGTTAAATTATGTAAAAGAGAAATTAAGATTAAAGTATGATCTGGCAAAGTGCTTAATCGGAAATAAGAGAATTTAGGTCATCAAAAACATAAAAATGGAACATACAATTAGAGAGAAAGAAATTTAAAATCCCACAGGAAATTAAGATTAAACTAGCTGAAACTGAAGCATTAAGATAGTACAAAATTTGGAAGTTACTTAAAAACAAATTAAAAAATTGAGAACATATCAAATTCATAAGGGAGGTCCTTAATTTTACACCAAAGACGTATTCACTCTCAAATAATATCGACTGCCTTCTAGAAATAACCGTATGATGGAAAACAAAGATTCAGGTACTGATTTGCCAAATATAGACAAAAAAATATTCACATAGAACGTGATTTCCATCCGATAAGTGATGCAACGATCAGCACCTTGAACCGTGACAATGAACCAGTCATATGGTCTCTTGGCAGTGACACAGTACACTTGTTAAGTTACGCTTAATTAATGCCGCACGTCGCGCTGTAATTTATCTATCCATAGATCAGTGATTCCGCATGTGTTGTCGAGGCCAAGCAAATAACATTCAGTGCACGGAAAAATTATAACCATGTCATGTTTCTGTGTAAACAAATATAGTTAAGATGAAGATAAATTACATTTATTAAGAATTGTAGTTTTCTAGGTCTTAGAATAATTAAGGATTTATTTTAAAAAATTTGGTTAGTAATAACAATCACGAAACAAGCAGGAATTAAGAAATTGAAGACAAATATTTACTTATAAATCCCTCACGTTACGTTTTTTTAATTATTATTTTGATTTGTATTTTTTCGTACTAATTTGTAGATTTATTTTTTGAACAAATCAGAAAGTAACAAAATGAAGACAAATATAAGAATAAATATAATTTTTAAAAACAGAATAGTTACATAATATTGTTTGTTATTAATTTATTGGCATATTCAATTATCGATTATTGAAAGTAATTGAATTGAGTTTGTGTAAGTCAGCGCGTTGCTGCAATAGCGAGGATGTGATGATTGAAAAGCAAAAACAGAATGATTTGAGATTTCGAAGATAAATTACCGATAGGAAAAATAATATATACATATGTACATATACATATATGTTTATGTACTATATGTTGTCTTATGTTATGCATATTGTAACAGTTTATATCTTAATTCCAAGAAGATGTTTTCTTATTTTCGCAAATGAATTTGTGATTCCACTTAATCGAATATAACTACGAATTACTATGGAATATAAATGTATACTTCTAAACGTAAGTATAATATGTTGTTTATAACGTTTATATAATTACAAGATCATGCATAAACAATTTCGATTCTAAAAAATTGTGCACGATCAAGGATTTGTCCGAAAAACCTGAATTAAAAGTGCAGATATGTCTTATAAATTTGTAGCATCAGATACATGGAACACATAATAAACATAACTACATAAAAATTACAAAAACATTTTCCTATTTTTATATTTTTTTTTTTATTTTTTTGACCTGAATCATTTAATACATAACAGTAAATTATTTTAAATTCACAAATTGCAAACTTTCTTTGATTTCTGACATAATTTTATAAAGTTTAATTGTATCTTAGAGAGTGAAGACATATTTCCAGAATATTGTATATCCAACCGCATATATCTTTTATATCTAAGAATATTCTTGTTTAGATTTTATGATTGTTGACATGAAGTTTATGTTTTGTGCTTAAAATTCCCAAATGGCGACAATAAAATAGCTAATGTTTAATAATGATTAGTTTAATATCTATATTATTTTAATTTTTCCCAATTTTTTTCAATTTTCTACTTTTTAGTAATAATTAACATAAGATCAAAACTAAAAAGTATCATTTAATTAGTAAGAAAGCCAAAGATTTTCGGACATTATTTTACTTATAACATATAAAATATTTAATTTTTCCTTCTTCGTCTTATCCTGTATTTCATGTCGCATCAAGTACGAGCTCATTGTCGGTGATATTGGTTTTAAATGGGTTACATTTTGGAGTGTATATGTTTGTTTCTTTAATATAGTTTACTGTATTCCTTATGTGATCCTGTGATGTTAGAATTGTGCGCATTAATCATCAATTTTCACCTGTTTGCGAATAATTTTATATATCGCTTGCAACTAAGAATTTTTTCTATCACATATGATATTTATTTTTGAACTTGGTTAATTAGAAATTTGAGATATTTCAAATATTTTATATGTTACATAACTAGACTTTGGATGTTTATTCAAATTTATATCTTTGCGAATATAATAAACTAAAGAATTAATTCTAGACTGTATTTTTCTCGTCATATTATGGACATATAATAATTGTCTACTAGTATTATAAATAATCATGTGTTATATTATAATAACACAATCGTATTATATTATAATACTATAAGCAAACATGTTAAATGTTCTATATATTTTTACATACTATGTACATTCTACGCATTTCTCTTGATTTTCTTCATCTTGTTTCATTTTCTTCATTGTACGCAATTTACTTCAAATTTCCCACAAATGCATAAAAATGTGCACTTTAGTTATACTCAAATATTTAATTCTTTAACATTTTCACATCTTCCATCTATAACATTTCGGAATTTCAATTTGGAAGAAAACCTTTGCTCGACAAAATAGGAATCTTTCAATTTGTGCGGTTTCGTGACGCAAGGCTCCATGGGAACGGGCCAGAACTTCGGTGGCCGGCAATTAAATCTTCCTGAGACCGAAATTAACGATCGCGAGGCAGAAAGTGGCGCTGGTTCGCCCATTGGTACATGGGAAAAAGTCACCATTACGGTTTCGTGTTAAATGAGTTGGGAATAAACGGTTAATTAGACTTCGATTAATTCTTCGCCCGCTGGTTTACAAAGTTCTGCCGGGCAAGTTACTTAATCACGTCACGTTACGTGAATAAAGCGCGTTTTACGTGGAATTATGATGAGAATCTGACTTTGTTGAAACAATGACGAGCGAGGAAAAATTCCAGCACGTGGGATGGTGAATAATTATTGTATCTTTAGTGGAAAATCCGACGGAGTGATGTGAGGTAATGAAGAAAAATATGTACATATGTATGAATAATAAGAAGTGAAAAGCAGACTAAAAAATTGTGATAAAATGTCACTAGTAGGAAAGAAGAATGTGTACATGGAACATACATTGGCAAATGCATTCTCAGGTTTTCATAATACTTCGTAAGATTTCATTGTAAAAATATATCTTTCGTTACTCTACTACAAGTATGACATAATTTAAGGTGTAATAACAATCAACATTATACTAATCTGATGTCATATCAGTATTTAAATTTAACTTCGTCAATGCTTAACTGATTCATTTTTTAAATTTTTATGTATTTTATTGTGTAATTAGTTTTTGCACTGATTAGTTTAAAATAATCACAAACTAATTAATTATTATTAACTATATATACATATATGTTTAATATTTTATGTATTTATATCTTAATTATTAAAACTTAATAGACATAGAAAGACAATGGACGTTAAACGATAAGAAGTGAGCCATTTTTTTATAATAATATTTTATAATATTAATATTTTATAATAATTAATATAATGTGTCCAAACAAAACTGAATGTTCTTTTATATACCGTGCCTTCTTTTATCCTTCAAAAAGTATTTTTGCCTAAAATGTAAATGCAAAATATTTCATTTCAAAATATTTTAATTCAGTTTTGTAATATAATTTATATGTTATATTATATGAAATTTGTATTTGTCTTTCAGCATTATAAAAATATTTCATTCAATTTAAGTGGACCATCCTCTTTGTTAAAGGAATATTTAACTAAACAATAATAAAGTATCTAAACATACATATATTATCAATGTTTGGAATTACTATATATATCATAAAAGTCAAGAATTTAAAGAAGCTTAGAATTCTGCTATCTTAGAGAATTCTTTTGAAAAAAGGATAGTTTGGAAGTTCTGAGAACATTAGTAGGAGATTTGGCATAGCCAAAATTGCGAAAATCATTCCAAATTTTTGATCGGTAGTACGTTCCCCAATTAAAATAAATGGGTATTAAATGAGGAGTAAAAGTGTTCTCTCTCTCTCTCTCTCTCTCTCTCTCTCTCTCTCTCTCTCTCTCTCTCTCTCTCTCTCTCTCTCTCTCTCTCTCTCTCTCTCTCTCTCTCTCTCTCTCTCTCTCTCTTTCTTTCTCCCTCTCCCTCTGGTAAGCTAACGTTTATTACACAAGCCAATTGGACTCGAGAGTTGAGTAGAAATGAAAATTCGTGGAAGAGCTGGGTGTTGTCTATTTTCTCGGCCGATGCAATCGACAATTTCGTAATTGAAGATTACCACGACACTCACTTTTAGAATGTCCCAGAGTTTCCGCAAATAATACAGCTTGCTGCAACGTGTGATTGCGACATTGACCTTCGATCAGCCGTATCCACAGACAAGGCAGAGGAAGCTTTCAAATGATATGCCAATTCTTAAACTGCTAGCAAATTCTGCCTCTCATGCTTTCGCGTGCAAAGCAGCTGTTCAGCCTAGTTCAGCCTGCGAACGTAAATTTTGCTATTTGGAAAACTTAGAATTGAAACTCGTTTCTATCGTAATAGCTTATCTGGAAATCGCAATGTGAAAATCTTAAATTTTCAAGAGTTGAAAAATTCGAAGCTTGAAAGGTTAAAAGTGCGGAGATTTTAAGCGTTGAAAAATTCAGAGATTGGAAATTTCGAGAGTTAAAGTATTTACAGTTTGAAAAGCTAGGATTTGGAAATTTCGATAGCGAAAATTTGCAGAAAAAAAGAAACCAGAAATAGCAAAGCTGCGATCTTTAGAATGTTTTACGACCAAAATGAAAAGAGCAATGTAATTCACGCAAATTTCAAATATCGACGTTTCCAACACTCAAAATTAGAGATTCTAAAATAGAGAAGCAAATAAATGTTGAAACTGTTTACGAAACTGTTAGATACACTGTTTCACTTGCGAATCTTCCGATTACAATCAACGACAAACTTGCGACGATCAAGTTGAAATCTATCAATTTTTAGCGCGACTCTACTCGAATGCAGCTGTTTGGGAACGACTGTCGTCAGTCGAAACGTTTCGCTGATTGGAAAACTTATGAACTCGGAACAGTAAAACTTTTTCAACTACTATTCGCTCGATGCTCGTCATTAGACGATGTCTGTGATAAACAAACGTAAAAGTTCCTTCTCGTCGTGCCATACATTTCTAACAATCAGTAACCCCGATAAACATTCATGTTTCTGCGTTGATCAACGAAATTGTTACGTGCTGATGTGGTTCAAGGTCTATCTCCTTTCTTGTTTTAAAGAATTCCTCGCGAATTTATTACTGATGGTACAAGAAATAAGAAATTTAACACAAAAGTTTATTTCACAGATTATTGTTCATCATTATTTGAGCAGTAGATGATTGTTTACGTGTGTAGCTAGTTCGATATATTTATTTTAGTTTTAATAGCATTTTTAATTTCATTCCTATTCTTAATAGGTATTTTTTGCTAATTTTGCTAACAATTTATTAACTCCGAATGAAATGGATTTGATCTGTTACTTGATTTTAACATAAATAACATTTAATTCGAAAATATTGAATATTTTCTTTACACAAGAAATTGTTTATTATCTATTTATACAAATCGTTTAATATCTTCTTTATAAAAATTATAAAGAGTGCTTTTTTCATATTTATAGATGAAATAATGTTCCTTGATAATATACAAATTTAGGAAGGTGGTAAAGGAGTATCTTTAGATATAAGTAATTAGAATGAGAAGCAAAAGTTTCGATTCATTTTAGAGGAATTTTAAATGCTCTAAAACTATAAGTTGGTGTATAAAATAAAACTTTATGACAAAAATAATATAGAATAAGATTTTATGATAAAAATAATGTCCAATCGAACGATATTTCAACAATAAAGAATGGAACATTTCGCACTATTCCAAACAAAGAAGTGTCAAAGTCATTACTTTCTATTTAAGTCTTCCCTCGCTAATTTGTACAAAAGTATAAAATAAAATTTCATAACAATGATGGTAATGTCCAACGTACGTGTACGCCGAACAAGGTTCCAACAATAAAAAGCAAAAGAATACATCATAATTGATTGCAAAATATTAAGAAGAATACAAATTAATAAAATTTCACTATGTATATATTTCGATATATCAAATCTCCATTCTTTATTTGAATTCTTCACCTACAATTTTCCATAAGAAAATATATAATAAAATTTCATAATGATGGTAGTAATATTCAGTACACATTGAACGAAGTTTCGTTAATAATTAATAATAAACAATAGATTTTAATAATAAAGAGCAAAAGAATGTTATAAAAGTCCAATTAAGAAGTTACTATTGAGAATCTGTGTATCAGAAATACTAGGTACATAATTGATAAAATATTGCTATATATTTTCCAAAATATCAAATTACTGTATTTTTCTTAAAGCATACCCTTCTTCGAGATATACCTTATAGACATATCTATCACAGATTTTCCCATTGCTCCTTTCGTTTAATCCATTACCGTTTCAGTTACATTGGTTGGAAATATATTTAGTTTCTCGAGATTTCAATTACCAATCATTGCAAGCTGTAGAAAGGACGTCATATTTTTCAATTAAACCTCCGTTGACGTTCTGCGACTAATCCTCTTCAATCAAAGTTAGTCAACGTTAGAAAAATAATTTTCTCTTAGGAAATACATCTGATATGTTTATAATCAATCATTTCTGGGACTTTTATTGCGCTTAGATAATTAATAAAAGATATTTATTTGATATTGTGAAATTAATTCTATCTTTGATATTAAGAGGCTATATATGAACAAACGAATTGTGAAGAGAGGAAAACTTTAATATCTTTCATGATTAATTATTGTATCTATAAATTAGTTATATAATTAGAAAGTAGTAATATAAAGATATAAAAAAGATATAAAAAAGGTACTAGTATGAAACTTTAATCGACTGTATATTCTAACGTAGCAGATATCAAATAAAATCACAAATAATTCCCGGCACCGCTAACTCGATTTTATCCTTCCACGATCATAGAAACACAAGCTTACGTTTCTCTCGATGACGTTTTTCCATATTTTCGCATGCGACTCGTTAATCAACACGAGCCGGTAACGAACTTCATTACGTTGGATTAATCCGCTTCGTTCCAAAGCAACAGGATTGTGCAAGTTTGTTGACTTTTCAGCAGAAGCGAGTAGGCGAAAGAGGTAATTTTCCTGAGTGGCCGCGCCGCTATTGGATTCACTTCGACCAACTTCAAAAGAAGAAAAGGAATGCATACGCGCTTTTCGCGAAAAGAAGCTGATATTTTATTTATTCAGCTAGGACGTTTGATTGCATCAAAGACGGAAGTTTCGCGAAGTTTAATGCAACGCCGCGAATTCGATTCTCCCTCGAGTTGCATTCGCATAGGACAGCAACTTCTTCTTCGAGACGTTGATTAAAATTATTTTGTTTTCTCTCAGTTTTCACCTTGTAGAAAATGTGTTCCATGATCCTGGCGTTTTTCCTTGGTTTATGAATATTTTTGACAGGTTTTGTCAATACTTTTAAAAAGGAATTTTTCTTTCTCTTTTTTTGGGGAATTTTGTGAATATTTCGGATAATAAATAAATTTTGTTATATTTATTTTTGACAGCAAAGATTTCCTGTCTTTTTTATTAATATTTTTGAAATGCCAGAGTTCTTATATTCTGTATATTTTTAACAATGTTAACAATTTCCTTGGTTTGTTCATATTTCTAGTAAGGAAGGAGCAGAAATTAGTTTTCCTCTTCTTCTCGCGAGGTAAATATAAATGACGATAGCTGAAATTCTTTCTTTCTCGTGAATATTTTAGCTCGAGAATTTCTTCTTCTCTTTCGTTCTGAGCATAAATGATGATGACAAAAGTTCTTCCCTTTTTATGAGTAGATATTTTTAATGATGTTGGGAATTCTCATTAAATATTTCTGATAACATTGTTATATATATATATATATATATATATATATATATATATATATAAAAATATTATATGTTTTATCTTTTTGCATATATATTAAAATGGCTGAAACTTTTCTTTTCCTGAAAGTATCTACTTAAAACGAGTCTGTGAAATTTTGTTACGGATACTTCTGACAATATTATGTCTTACGTGCATTTTTTAATGACGTTGAGACCTTTTCTTCTTGTTTTATAGTTAAATATAATTAGAGATGACGAAAATTTATTTCAACGAACTTAAAAACATCTGCAACATGAATTTTCGTACACTAAATCATACTCTTTTGTCTTATATTCTACATATGTACGTTGCTTTCTTGGCACTTGTTCTCAGACGTTGATTTATTTATTCTGTTTCTACAAAGCAAACTCTTATATAGTTTTTTAGATTCAAAGCATGAGTGTTTATCCTCCATTCTTGATACAGCTTTAAAGCTCCTAATATATTGCAGACAATTATCTGCTAAATTTTCTGTCCAAACAATCTTGTAAACGTAAATTTCGCAGATTTATAAAGCACATATATGTATACAATTTATACACATGTGTACCATGATTGTATCAATTTAGATAAAAGAACGCTTTTATGTCTTTTACAATTATTAGTTTCCTTATGTATATCAGAAATCCGTATTACGCTCTAAAAGAAATTATATGAATAATAAATATGTAATAAAGAAATGTATTTATTTCCAGTGCGTCATATCAAATTTAATCATCTTTGACTGATGAGTATTGTTCGCAATTTTTCATCATGCCACTGGGAATTTCATAGTAAATAAATTCTCTTGTATCCGCAGGTACATATTTTGCAATCGTAGTCTCTCGAAATTCATTCGATATTTTTCTACTCATGACATTAAAATATTCTGATCTGCCGTGACATTACAAAATACTGTAAAAATGACAAATTATAAAATCGAAAGCAAAATTAATGTAACTTTCAACACGAGTGAAAGAAGATTATTTGTTCGCATACACCACCATAGCACATTAAATATAATTACTTGTTGATAGCATATTTCCATACATATCACTTTTTGGTTATTCTAGTGGAAGCTACGGATTTGTTTACACCATTATTATACCTATCTACATAAAAGTCTATAACGATTGTCATGTTTACCTCGAAACTAATATTTAAATATTAAATATTAAATATCAAATATTTAAGTAATCTTAAAAAGCTATAAATATAATAAATGTCAATATAGACATACATATAGATATACAATTGTATGTGGAATATCATTTAGTTCAATATTTTATACAATGAAAGTAACTGATTGTGACTGATGACTATTAAAACTTTTACTAGGAGATACGTGTATAGTAGAGCATCCCTTATCTGAACTAACGAGGAAATAAAACTGCTCGACTAATGGAATTTTCAGGTAATAGAAACAATCACTTGTTTGATATGAAATTTCATTTATCCAAATACAGATTACTTCTCTGTCTCTTTAAATATTTATGGATCCCATACCTTTTTCGCTGCCCAGTCACATAATTTTTTCAACATAAATAACCGCATACAGTTACTTTCTTCACTTTGAACCATCCAAATCCTTTTCCAAAAGCGATAAATGTGTCGGCGTTGAAAGACATCTTCATTTCTGTTTTCATTTTTATAAAATCGTCATTATTATCGTCTTTATCGCAATGAAACCATTTCATTGTGTTTGTCTTTTAATGTCTATGATTGTGATTTTTTCAACGGCATGTATTTTTATTAATTCTGTTGCACTTTCGTCACTTTCGAGTTTTTCATTTATGTCGTATTTTTCTTTCTTTTTTTTCTTTCTTTTCCTTCTTTGATAGTTAAAACGCTATTAATTTCATACTAAATTCTGATAAACAGAATTTACTCAGTGGAATAAGGGGAAGAATACATTACGTGTGAACAGTAATAAAATATGCACATATCTGGGATTGAAAAAGGTACTTGTTATTGGGAAATATTATATTTGGATAACAGAATTTTAGCGTGGCTCAACTGTAATTTGAGATTCATAATTTACCTCAAATACTATCAAGTTCTACCAGCAACAGAAGGTATCCTAAGATTCCTAAACATAAAATACATAGCAGATACTGAATAACTTAATAGAAAGAATACAAATTCAAATTAAATATTTTAATTACCCCTCTTAAAGAACTATCTAAACATAGTACCATACAAACTGATTAGCTTTTAGACAATCTTTTTAATACAATACGCAATACCACGACTCAAACATTAATTAATTAAGACAAAATTAATTTTAATACAACACTTCATCGTGTTTCACTTGCGTAGTGAAACAACGATTGTGAAGGAACAATGATATATAATACATATATGATATAATAAATAATAATCCAAATATTGAAATGTCTTATTCTGGAAAATCTAAATTTCTTCTATAAATGCAGAAAACCGTTTTCAAGCAGAGTATTAAAAATAAAATCAAATCCTCATAACATTTTCAATGCTCATTATCGTCACTAATAGCGTAGCGTAGTTGACGTGAGTTAAAACCTACTAAAAAGGAAAGAGAGAAAAACGAATAAATAAAAAATCCTGGACAGATATTCAGTTTGAATGCAGTCAGCAATTAAACGACTAAAATCACGGGCACGTTCGCCATCGAATTCGAAATTGGAAACTTCGGATTCGGCCGCGAGTTCGGCAGCTGCAATGCAGTTTCCTCTGTAGGGCCGCGATCGATCTAATGCGCGCGATGCATAAGGCCGTGCAGAAGTCGTTCCGGTGCATCGATGGCTCTCGCTACCGAACCAATGATTTTCAACTGTGCCGGGACTTTTTCACGGGCCGGCAAATAGACTAGCTCGAACCCGTCGCCGTTGTAAAGATACACGTGTGTCTGGTCCCTCTGTTCACTAGATCCGATCAGACATTTTCAACGAGCAACGCCACTTATTATCACGCGATCGCGCGTGATCGTGATCGTGAGTCTTTTCACAGCCGAAGTAAGTTTTTCGTTACTGTTCAAATACGTTAACAAAGAAATTAGAGTGCTTGTGAATGATGTGATTTTCTTGGTATATTATAGAGTCATTACATATATTTCTTTCTTAGGATGTGAAAAGACTAATTCAATCAAAGTTCATATGATGAAGAATTCTTAACCCTTTGAGTGCTGAATACTCGCGGCCTATGCCGTCCGTACGGACGGCGCGCGTCTAGCGCTGACGATCGCTGTGGACGGAATACTTTTTCGTTAGACTGAACTCTGTTGATTGACTATTCAAAGTGCAAATCGTAATAAGTTATAGTAATTCTTTTGCACGAGATTAAATGATTCAAGAGCGTTATTTTTTAGTTATTTTTAATTATTTATTATAAACATTGAAATTTACAGTTAACAAGAATTTGGGTAATAAACTAGAAAACAATAAACTAGAAAACTAAATTTAGTAAATATAACACAAGTTAATAATTTAGTTGTGTGTGAAAAATTCAGTGCTTGAGAAAACTAAAAAAACCAGATGTAGAGTTTTCTTACAAGTGGTGACCACTTCAACAATAACGAGGCACTATTGACGTTTGTTTACTGCCGTAAGGAATGCATTTATATTTATTTCACACAAACGTAATAGTATTACTTCTGCGTAGGTGTTCGGAAAAATTGAAAAACCCATACATGCATCCTTAGTCCATGCCGGGCACTTACAGAAAACGCATATATATGTCCTTAGTCCACAACGATAGCTTTCGCCAGACACCTATATGCGCCGACAGCACTCAAAGGGTTAATTATATTAATCATAAATTATATATATGTATATTATATATGTAGTATCGAAAAGAGGGAAGTGTACGTTCTGTTACGCTGCGAGGTTTTAGTATAGGTCGCGTTTCTGGTCGTCGCTCGCGGTCATACAATGTCGCAGGCGGATCGCCTTGTCTGCCCGACGAGGGACATACAATGTATCAACGAGCGCATCCAAGCAGCTACGTCCAGAAACGTCGATTTCGGCCGCTTGTTTAAAACGAATGCGACAAATTTGATCATAGACGCGAACGATGGCGTGATCCGAACGTTGTGGGTGTCACGACCGGCATACTTCAAATCCGATGGACCGATGATGGAGATAGAGATGTGGCGGCCTTGGCGACAATGTATATCGCCGAAGTGCCTAATGAGTATCCTAACGGTCCTTCCACCGAATGTCCTAGAAGTGTGACAACGGTCACGTACGCCTACAGGGTAGTGGGGATATTGAGGGATGACAAACAAAGAAGAAACAGATGTTGCCGAAAGTCAAATTGTAAGAACTTCGGTCTTGGAAAGTCACGGCTGGAGCTCAGAACAAAATCGCAGTTAGTGTAAATTCAGAATACAAGAAATAAATTCTCTTGTTTTTTTTTTTTTTTGTTACCTTAATTTTTTCTTTTCGTTCGAGCCCCCTGTTTTTTATTTTACGTGACATGGGGGTCGTCTCCCCGAAAAGACCAAGAAATGATCTAAGAAAAGTAGTCCTTGATGAAGATTCTAAGAGCATACGTCGAGAAATCAGATGTATAAAGCCGCTAAGCTGAACGAACACGTTAACGTTGTTTATTACTGAATAATCTGTCACTCTTTATTATTATATTCATCGTTATTAAATACACGAACTATACAAACTTGTTACCAAATAAAGCATCCTTTACTTGTCCTTCCTCTAGACCCATTAAGATACTACATATAATATAACTAACAATAAATAATTAGTTACGACTTTGTCCGTTTCGTATAACTAGGTTTGAAGATTAGTCGAACGTACATCTCTGTTCAAAGGTATTACAACATTTACTTGTCTCATACAGAATGTAATGATAATCTACATTATTAAAGGAACGATTATAACTTTATCCTTATTAAAGGATAAAGATTCGGAATATTCAATGATAGCTTGAAAGAGTCATTTGCAAGATTTATAGAGAAATAATAAAGATTGTATATTTGTATATTATATATTGGTTCTGAAAAAAATTGTATCGTAAAATCATTCGCAAAATAACCTTGGAAGCAATAAAGAACCGAATCAAACTCCGTAAACCGAATATAGCAGGAATGAAATTTGAAAAGGTGTACGAGAAAGGAGTTGATATTATTATTTATGAGATTCCTATTGAGTTGAGTAATAAATTCGTTCGTCTTTCACAAACGTATGGATTTAAAAAATGATATAAAAATTATTTGCAGAATATAAAAATACACTTTTTCTGAATTTTTGATGGAAGATATGTATTTATAGAGGGATATATGTATTTATATAGGTAAGTTACTCCTTGATTAGATACATCATATTTATTTAAAAAAATGTGAACGAACCAACATATAAATCAACCTAATATTATGATAAAATATGCATCATATAATATGTTGATTCTCCATAATCCAAATGGAAATAATCATAAAGCTTATAAAAAATCCCTAACGATATTTGAAATTTATCTCATTCTCTGTGAGTATCCTAATCTTCATAGAAAAGTATGTAGGCGCCTGTTTATATTTATAAAATGTACTTTAATTACAAAATTGCAAATAGCCTTTATTAAAGTTTTTACAGAATATTATGATACAGATGTCAATCTTTTTACTGCATACTAATTTTTTAAATTAAATCTTATCATCTGTAAGTGTTAAACGATGTGTTATTTATAGATATCATTATTCTTGGTTGTTTGCCGAATTCTAAATAAAGTTGCAAGGGTTTTTCCAAACTGATAAAGAGAATATCGTAAATAATTCTGACAGTAATATTAAAAACCGGTCAATGTTTCAAGGACTTGTATATGGATTTACATTGCATTACTGATAAGGTTCTAAACAAACGATTTCAATATAATATACAGTGGTTATAAAAGGTATTTGTATACCATTATATCTATTATTACATTTAACTACTAACTAATTAGAACCAACTATAATAAATTATAACCGACTATATCAATTTTCCTCAATAAATGATTCCATGGCCAAACAATCCATAATCCAAATGTTCAAAGTATCCAATATCCAAAGCAATGTTTGGTCTTTGCAATGTACGACAATTCTGCGATTCGGTAAATGACGTACAACCATAGCGGTAATCTCTTGTCAGTTGCGATATCGTAGCGGAATCGCACGCCCGTGTGCATTGCATAATTAAAAAGAAGGACCTGCCGAATCGTACAGCGACACCGCTGCGAGATCGCGTCGGTGTTGTGCATTAGACCATATACATACTTATCTACTTAAATTCCGACATTCATCTTAGCAACGACAATAAATGAGATTTCATTTGTTTTCCAGAAAATCACTTCCGTGGTCACTTTACATTATCTTCACATCACGGTCGTATACAATAGGTCTCTTGGTGGAGATAAGGCTTATAATTTCATAAATCAGAAGTCATAAGATGTGATTTACAAATCGACTGCTAACCATAGAACACTGTGACCGCTGTGTGCGTAAAAACATATTAGTTTGTCATATTCTGGTGACATTTGTATCTTGTTAACATAAATTGTGAAAGTATTCATGCACATGTTTTCTTCTTTTATGAATATATTATGTGAATTATACGAAACATTTTGAAATTTCATTGGCGCTGTAACGTCACCCAACTATTATGGTTATAATGAGTAAATTTTTTAGCGATTCTAGAAATGTATACAGAAGTTGCAACATATTTATAACTATATATTTTGCAAAAATCACAAAAGTATTTAAATAAGCAATCATCCGCAATATTCATACTTTATATTACTATTCATTAGTTTATATTATTATTCATATTCTTATATTAATTTATATTTATATCATATTATTTATATTATACTTATATTATATTTAATTTTTATTTATATTATTATTCATACCTTATGTTAACTTTTTTACTAGATACAAGATTGCAGAGAATATCTCGCTACTTGTCCATATATTCTCAGATTACGTTCAAATTTTGTGAATATAGTCATAGCAATCGCGTCTCATTGTAATGGTAATGAAATTTTAAAAGATTTTATACGCTCAATATACACATAAAATTTATACTTTTGCGAATCACTGTACCTAAAATGTATGTACATACAGCACACGTTAGGATCTTAAAACTGTCTGATCATAATCCGCCTTCCATCCTACCCAAGCTACATAGATTTCAGAGGATTATTGAGACCTGAATTTAATTCGGGTTATGTTCTCGATTACTTTCTTGTATGTATTGCATTATGTTTTTCACGGCAAATTAATTAGATTGGAGTTGACCTATAGTGAAATAAGGTAATTCAAAGAAATCTTCATGCTATTTCGAACTATTATATTGGTTATAAAGGTCAGCAGATTTCTCTGAACTCTTACAGATGAATAACTTCTCAGCCAAACGGTGGCTAAGAGGTAATCTTTATGTGTAATTACTAATCATTAATTAATTATTGTTTTTGGATACGAGACGACTGGAGCCAATTATTTAGTTTAATTTATGCGTATGACTTCCATCCTCAGAGACAAAATAATTATGAATGAAATGTGGTAGGGATAAAAAAAAATGCAATTAATTAGCTGTATCGAGGTTAGTTGGTTGATTTGTGAGAAATCAGCACTATTAATATATTTTGATTTCTGATACTAAAATCATGGGTATGGAAATTTTATTTATTTATCGCTGATATTGATAGAAAGGCGGATTTGAAAGATCATTCTGCTGATATGTAGAACCAATCAAATAAGTTTAGTCCTCAGAAAAATCGAGTTTCAAAATTTCACATATAACATACTTGAACTTGCACATGCGAAAACAAGTAAAAAAAAACGTGGAATAAAATTTTTCCGTTCAAGGCTTCATTTTTAAAAAGATAAAGTTAGGACATGTTTAGTTAAGAATTGGCTTAGTACGGATGTATGATACATTTTCAGATTTAAGTTTCTGAACACAAAGCATTTTGTCAGTAAATTTTATTCTACATTCTCTCAGTCTAGAATTAGCCATATTCAAGTATGCTTGATAAAGTTTCAAACACGATTTTCTCGAAGACGAAGTATCATGTGTATACATTTTATTTTATATTTCCTCCTTATTTTTTCATAAGGAATCATTTCATGTCAGCTTACACATGTTATTCGGCCAACCCCTGTGTAAAATTATTAAAAACCATTATGATATTATTACTGGACACATAAAATGATATAGTAAAATAATTTAACAATTTATTCCACAAACTTCGTTCGAATTAAACAAGTGAGATTGTTTCAATTTTACTTACTTGAAGTACCTATTTTTCATTAGATACTTGCTTAAAATGAAATTACATAACTTGAAATCATTCAACATCAAGTAACATGACTTTAAAAGAGTATCTAATGAAAGATAAGTACTAGAAATCAGATAAACTTCTCAACATTCCTTAAACGCATAAATCATGAATATTAATATAATATAAAACGTAAAAATGTTTAACGTAATGTGTATACTGTCGTCTAATAATCTTTTCTTGTTTAGCTTTGATTAATTAATAATTTTAACGCTTTATTCAAACGAAGTTTTAGTCGTTTAATTACAATTGCACCGAGACGAACCTCCAATAAATTGATGAACGCCAGACAGAATAGAGAATGTGTTTTTGAGATTGTTACTGTATTGTTACCTACTTAATTGGTTCAATTCTGAGTTGTACGTATGGCACAGCTGTAATTATTGGAAACTTGTTAGAGCTGTATAGATACAGGTCTTTCTGATTGCTTGCCGCTGATTTAGAGTTATATGTTTAAGAGATACATACGCATCGAAAACAGTTCAATCGTTTTATTATATCTTTGAAATAATTGGTTTATTGAATGATTGGTTGCATTTTATCTGCTGAAGCAATTTGCTCTTTCCAAAAATAATGAATCGAAGACGAAAAATAAATTTTTCGTATATGTATGAATATATTTGGTCAAAGAATAGCTAATTGCTTGTCTAATAAAATTACGAAATCATTTTGAGTAAATAATACAATCCGGACATAGGTTTTATACATTTATCTTCCTTTACCTTTATTACCTTTGATATTTTATATTCTTTTGACTTTTATTTTCTCGAAACGGTGTGATTTTGCTATATGTAAAATTTTTAGCTATCGTGACTATTATATTAAATATTGAGCATAGAATGCATCCACAAGAGTTTTCACATTTGAAATGATCTATGAAGCAATCTCTTGAAGTATTTCACATCGAAAATAAAAATGAAGTGTAAAAATTTGATAGTTAATATTTTATAAGGAATATCTACAAAAGCGATTCTTGAAATTAATTCAAATTCCAAGCATTAAGTTTTACAAGAAACAATAGGCAATTTCAATTAGCAATTTAAAAATAGTCGAAAAACGCATTTCTTTTAATAAATATTCTATTATAAATTTTTACAAATTACTCGGATAATAGATGGTGAAAAAGTAATATAATCTATATTTTGTAGCAATTAACAATCCATAACTTCTAGTGATCGTTACTTTGTCCACAATACAAGGATACTGATTTCATTTGTTTATAATTATAAAAACCGAATCACCACGTACGCATTGAAAGCTGGTGATTGTAATTCCATGAATTGCATGGTACGACTGACGTTTATGTAAATACATGTTTCTACGGATTTTGTATTTACAAGTCAGTGCAAATGATAGGACATAAAACATAAAGTAATAATAGTGTTTTGCAGCATCTGGTAAGCGACAATTTGCCGATTAATTATACTTGCATGACTTCTTTTACTCGTTGACTGATAATTATTATTATTACTAATGGCGCAATTTATTAAACTATACGTACCACTGTTTTGTACTTAGTCACCTTGGAAATTGTGATTTTCAGGAGAGTTCAAATGTAAAGCGATGAATATTGTTTTCTGGTCGAGAAAAAGATGATGAGATTTAGAAATAGGAAATAATTACAATGGCGGATAAAAGAAAGTTCACAATTTTGTGCATTTGTTTTTTACAAAATTGTGCAGTTTACAAATGTATAAATCCTTCCAGTTACTAATAACTGTTCATAACCATTATAAAAGAAACCAAGATCATTTCATTTTTAATGCATTCAATTCTGTATGTAGCTAAACATTCATCACGTAATTCCTTATCTAAAATTTTTTCACGATACATCAATTATTTCAATATTTACCTCTTTGGCTGACAATTAAACAAAAAATGCTTCAGTTTCCATTAAACGATGGAACCAAAAATGAACAAATGAGTAAGACGTCAAAGAAAATCGAACGACCGTTGCGAATAAAAAAAATTGCGAAATAGTGGCAAGCTAACACAGTAAAAAGAATTAGTCCCTGAAGGAATGGCAAAAGTGTGAAGTGATTTCAGAATAGCAAACAAGCATACAACCAACGAGGCACGTTTAGAAGAAACGTTTTCCACAAAGAAGACGTTCCAAAGAGCAAGGGAACGACGCGATGTGACGCATACTTTTCCTTTCCATATCGTCGAAACACGTCCGCGATCGATTTAATGATTGCCGTCAGCGTAATATTCTCTCCAATGATGGTCAGGAAATGGATCCAGCGCGGAAACCTTGAGACGGTACAACGACGAGCAACGCCGTCGCCGGTTATGCAAGAAGCTACCGGAAGGATCGTCAGACCGGAAAACCTCGTTCCGAAACCGCGCACATCATCACCCCGCCACCGTTTCTTCCGTATCAGTTTTGCGATGGTCAGCGAAATCGCTAATGACGTTTATTGTCTATTTCTTTGTTGCACTTCTCGCATTTGTCCTATCTTTATTTTTTTGCTTCTTTTCTACTACTTTATTTTATTATTTACTTTTTATTCAATTCGATCTTTTATTTAGGAAACTGTTGTTAAATTTGTTTTGATCCTGTCCCGATTCTCGAGATTTTATCTCTTGTATTCTTTGCCTCTTTCTTGCATCTTTTATATTTTTCTTTTATTCAAATATCCTTCCTTCATTTTTTCATTTCTTCATCCTATTTTATTTTATCTTATGTTTTATTTAGGGAATGGCTGGATTTGTTTTAATTCTGCTCTGGTTTTCTTATATAAATATAATATCTTATATAAGTACCTTCCGTATATCTTAATTTCTTTCTTATAGAGAAGAAAACTATTGGTGTTTTAGAGAAATTTTAATACACAATTGAAATGAAAAATTGCGCATATTAGGAATAGGTCTTTCTGATCTTCCTCAAACTTGACAAATCTTCTAAGAATATAAAAATACGATTCGAATGGAAATACCTGAAGAGATACAGCACGGTTGATTAAAGGAAGCGGAGATCCTTTGCAAGAAGATCAGTCTTTTGTAGAAATATAATCTCAAAATGAAGATAAGATGAATCTAAGGATTATTGTTACTACACTTAGAGGGATTAAAGCGTTTAGAAAGGAAATATTATAAACCATAAGTGAACAAATCTTTAATTTGGCGTAATTTTGTCCTGCACTGAAGTTAAAAATACTAAATTATAATTGAGGAATTTATAGCAGAAATGACATTTTTAATCTTTTTGACTACTTAAATAGAATTAACTTATAATGTAATGAGAATGAAACACTTCTACAAAAACAACCTTTCTTAAGATTTCATAACTTCATGATTTAGTTAAGTACACTCCATCTATAATATAATTATAGACGCATTTAAGAATCAACACTCTCCCTTTTAATTAAAATGATCATTAGATTACTTATAATATCGTACAAATGTATTACATGAGCGTTACGCGATATTCGAATTTTACTCTTATATTTACTATTCCTCGAATTTTACTTTTACTATAAAACCTGTATATTTAAAATGTAGAATACTATATATGAGAAAATTACGTTTTATTTGAAGTTTTTTGAATCATTTGGTTTATCCATTGAACAGACTTTCATTAAAATTCAACGCGTCGTTGTAGACGTTCCATTGGATTATAATTAATTCGGCCATCCTGCATGAAATCAAACGCCCTCCATGATCCAACATCGGCCTTTATCGTCATTTATTAAACTGAATACACGGCATTTCCTTCCGTTGATTCACGTTTATACAACTGTTCCGACTTTTTTTCTCGTTTAATACATTCCATTCTGGCTACTACGCGAGTTCGTGAAACTGAATCACGAAATGTGAAAACGGAATTTATTGTTTTTGGCCATTCATTCTCGTCCAATTCCCCCTTTTGATCCGTTCTTTTGAGGGGAAATTAAATGTTTAGGTCGTTGCGAAAACGAGGTCCCGAAATTATTGGTTGGTTTACGATTACTTCGGAGTTTCTTTAACACTCTTACCTTGCCTTCTCTATTTTATTTCATTTAAAGGTTACTTCGAATCGAAACGGTTATATAGCTTTATTGATTTATGAGGATTTAGGGTCAGTTCTTTATTTTCTAGGAGGAATAATGCCTATGTTTGTTCAGAAGAAGATAGATAGGAAATGTGGATATTTCTCAGAATTATTCTACAATTGAAAAAGCTTTAGGAATTTGACCATAGAATTGTTGGATTTCTTCGAAGTTTTCTTAATAAGATTGTGTACTTTATAATAGCTCTTTTATAATACAAAGTGAATCTGATCTCCTGTTTAATTTTATTTGTTATCATATTCATATATATACATATAATTAGACAGAGTTCTTTTCGTAATATGATTCTTGAATTTTGTTTCTTTATTAGCTTCTGAAAGTTTAACTTAATATCTTTTCTAGTTGTAATATTTTCGAGTGCATGATATTATTAATGGTTCACTCTTCTATTATCCCCACATATAAACCTATTTTGATATTCATATCAGTAGGTTTTTTTATATCTATTATTTGCTTTCGTGCATACTATAAATAATTCTATAAATCAGCTTCAGAGTGTTTTTGACATTCGAAATTTGTTAGATTTAAAGCAGATTTATATTCGCACGCCATTTTCGATTGTTTCCATTGTTTCAGTGGAATTTTTTGATTAGAGGATTTATTTTCCTATAATTCTTGCAAATTCAATGGATATAAAAAATATTTGTAAATATCTTTATTTTACAGTAAAGCGTTTTTTATTAGATTCTTAGCGTTCTTTATTAGATTAGATTTGTAAGATATACTTTGATTTAATCAGTATATAAAATTATTTATTATAAAATAATGGTATACAAGTATTTTGTATAGTCACTATAATTTTTATAAACTTTACTACATGCTTGAAATTGTTATCTTCTATGACTTTGCATTTTATTTTACATTTTCATCAATTAATAATTTCCTCAATAATTTATCTCAGTTATGTTATTTTGTATGAGCTCAGCAGATATTGTATTGTATAAATACAGTATATAAATATTTTTTAATGTTCTATATACACTAAAAGAAATAAAAGGACTATGTGCAGTATTAAATCTTATAATTAAGGGACTTATAATAAAACAACAGTTATCAACCTCCCCAATCTTTGTTTTCAAGCTTCCCAATTTTTTAAACATTTTATTAATAGCAACTTCATGCTTTAATTAGATATAATTCTTTTGCGATATAATAGATATACTCATAAAAATTATAGAACATGATGAATATTTTGTTTAAAAAAATTGCGCTGTATTGAACAAAAATTAAAGGTACTGGATTACTATTCATTTACTTTCTTGAAAACAAGTAACAAAGAAAGTAAACTTTATTATATTATAAAATAACTTTACAAATTTTACTAAGGTCCTACAACTCCATGATTTAACTTAACATAACCTTTTCTATGATCTAGATACCTGCAATGAATGAAGAATATTCCAACGGCGCGTTAGGAAATAATACATTATATACAAATTGTTGAAACAAATTATATTTATACATTCACAAAATGCATGTTGAATTAAAGAAAAATTCAACAACCTGTAAGCAAATTACATAATATTTATTACAATTAGGTACAAATAACACATAACAAAAGTATTCGAATGCTATGTGTTCTAGCCAAAGCTAAATACATACATATAGAGAAATGATTTTCAGTATGATCCTAAAAGTACTTGAAAGTAAATGCAAGTAGAAATTTGACGTTTTCCTATATAATTGAGGATCACGAGTGAAAAGAAATCGATAACAAGTAAACCTAAATGAATTGCTGTTATATTACATACAGTGCTTAAAGGAAAATTGTATAAAGAAATTACGGCTCTTCTAAATAGAAATAAATCAACAATTTATTATATAATAAGAAAATAGAACAGGATCAGAAATATTGCAAATGAGTCACGATCTAGACAAAAGTTGTTAACCATGAACAGAGATGCACTGAAATTGCCATCAGTTATTGTTACAGTTTTTTGTTAAAGAAAGTACTTGTACATATACTATGCCAAAATATTTTCTGGAAAAACAATATCCATAGTTGAGTTTTATGAAAGCCGTACGTTAGCAAGAAACATAAATTGTCACTTGAATAGTTTCATTACTGTATTTGCAATAATTTTGGACGTTCATAACTCACACTGCTGTGCATACGTACATATTTGATTGATGTATTATATTATTTCCTATCACACCGCCCGAATAATTTCGTTGCTCACTATAATTATTAGACTGCATAGTTTTACGCATTGATAGGAAATTTGGAAGCGCAAAATTGTACAAAATCCGCGTAAGATGCAAAAATATATAAAATATCAAAAGTATAGTGCTTTTTTTTATTTTATGTTTAGTCATTTTCTACTGAGATCCTATCTTCTTAATTATACTCACAAAATTATAAATTTGCACAACAATCCGCAGTTTAGTAATTATAACAATTGTGTAATATGCAATAATATTGAAAAAAATTAAAACGTAATAAACCGAAATTAAAGATGCAGGAGTATTTTTCAGTTTTCCTAGAAGACAAGCAAACAGAGGTCATTTTGTTATGATCTTTTCAATTGTTATAAGTAATATTTTAAATATATACATATTCCTAATAAATAATAGATACCTGTTGATTTATCGATTGTTTCCATGGTACAAAGGCACAGTAAGCGCAGCGTTAAATTTCTTGAACGTGAATTTTCTACTTCATGGAAATTCGCGGCAAGATGTACGCGATGAGGTAACGATTAAACAAAGGTAAGTCGCAATAAAAGTTTGGAAGATCGATCCAACTATGCTGAAACGTTATTCGCGCTATAATAACGTTCCCCAACTTTGCCAACTTTTCCACTGGTGCAAACTCTTATCGATCGAATGAACGCGCCACGAAGCTCAGAACTTATTACTTTCCCTCGATTTTACAATTCTCATCGTTGTATTCAGGATTGATATTGTTCTTAGTGTATGATCTTACCGGCAACTTTTCCTTTATAAAGCGCTTAACAAGTTTCTTTCAAGTGCTCAAGCGACCGAGACGGTAAAAGATAAAATTTTATTGATAGATCTCTTCAATTCGCGTTTCGAGATAATTGCTCATTTATGATAATCGGTATGATCAAATGCGTAAAATGGTTGATTCATTGAGAAATAATTATAATCGATAGTTCAATTATTAATTCTTTAGTGATATTGATGAGTCATAGGTAACCATACTGATCTGGGTTAAGGTTAAAATAGACTTAGGTTATGTTACTTTATCTTAAGAGAAGATCATTTTTTATTAAAAAAAAAACACATCCTTATTCTTGTCATATATTACTATATTACACGTTGCGTTTCATAACTATGAAACTAACCTAAAATTATCAATTCTTATACACATAGATACAAGGTACAAAATATATTACGACAATATCTGACTAAAAATCTGCGAAACCTGGCAGCTAGACTTACATTCGTTATTGTTAATATTCTATTTCATTATATTCTGAGTTCAATGTTTACTTAATGAAACATTCAATTACGCTAATTTTATGATTATGAAACGAGAATAAGTTCGCCTTTTGCCATGAATATTATATTAATAATATCAATGAATATATTCTATACGTTTTTGAAGAAACATTATTTTTTTATATGTTTTCATATCTGCTTTATGATGAGTTGTCATAATAAATGCAATATATAAAAGGTGAAGATTTTAAAGCAATTTTATAATTACAAGACGCTGTGTATTATATATTGCTGCAGTATGTAGGAATTCGAATATCTCACGGAGTCTAGCCCTAACATACTATTTCACATCTTTTCGAAAAATTTTTGTTATTGTTAGAAGATATAAAAAATTACCATTAATTTCAGAAATATGAAATATACTTATAAGCATATGAATTACCATGAAAGCAACTACGCCTTAAAAAAGATAACTAGAAAATACATGATATTTTTAATATTTAAGATAGCAATATAAAATATTGAAACAGTAGTAGTTAATAATAAAATTATAATATACTTGATCTAAGATTTTATTTTAATTCATCTTTGGAAAACGAAGGACCAAAAAAAGAAAGAAAAAGAAAGAAATGACAAACACTTTCTTTATAATACAAGAATATGTATATAAATATTCCTTGGTTTAAATATTTTTAATCGTAACAAGTGATGAGTACATCTGGGTGATCTTTCCACGGGAATCCTACATTCAATTGAAACTTTTACAGGTATCGTACGGATGCTCCGTAAGAATGGTGCATCTATGAATGAAGTATGTCTAAAGGAAGTAAAAGTCATTCTTAAAAAAATAAGATATGTCTGAAGCGCGGAATAATATACTTATCAGCAACTGGTTTGATTGTGAATTTCAATACAGGAGTAGAGGTATCTTCTTCTATCGAGGAATTTGAGATTCGCATTTTTTTCTTTTCTGAAGATTATCGAAAACAGATGCATTAAGATATCAAAATAGATCCGTGAATCGAAATCAATGGGTAATGATGGAAAATTTAATGCATATTTTTATCATTTCCTGGTAATAGAATATTCTATTATAGTTTTTATTTATTTATCGTATAGAGGTCTTCTATTATAATGTTTATTTATTTCTAATAAACTGAAAATTCGCACGTTCATATCTCTGACTATACGATTAAAAAAAATACAGACTCGGTAGAAAATTATATTACCTACCAAATATTATGGAAAGTACCATACTTTTGATATTTTATATATTTTTTCACATTATATGCATTCTATGCAATATTTTTTACTTCCAAATTTCCTGTAAATGCATAAAAATGCTATTAATTACTATTATGTATTTGAAATGAGTTTAGGAAGGGGAATGATTAAAAATTATTATATTTTGGTTTAAAGCATTTATATAGAATAAGTGTATTCAAATTTAACATTGGTAATAAATTTCAAACTAGAAATAGAGGTGCTATTTTTTCAAATAATTTTTTTTGTAATTTTTATTTCATGAAAATTGTCAGCTTTATACAATTGACATTGGTACGAACTTTAATAAAGTTGACATACCGGATTGCTAATATTTATTATAATATGGAATAAATAAAACATGAAATTTTATAAGAATTATGATATATATGAAAAATAAAATAACGCATATCAAAAATGAAATAACGCAGCACTTGTCTGTAGGTAGTAGTGGCGTGTTTGTCACAACAGATCCAGACATGTCAACTTCGTTTAAAAAAAACTTTTTCTATTTTCCCTTTTTTTTTTTTTTTTTTTTATTAAGGTTTAATGTCGCATCATCAGCGTGGTTATTAGCGACTCAGCAGAGAGGGTGATGAAGTGTAGAATTTCACATTTAAATATTCTATTGGCTAACCCGCTTTCCTTGATGAATTTTAATAAGTCGTGTATTTTTTCATCCTCTAGATTTTCCTCGAGGGGTAGCTGCAATGGATGTTTCTCACATGACTCTTTTAATATGAGTGGGTGGCCTTTTTGAATTCGACTAATAAAACTAGCCATGTAGTAGTTGTCTTGTGTTTTTGGAAGAAGCTGTCGTCGATATCTATGGTGCGAAAAGATGCAGTTTGTTTCCATCCTGTTTCCCATTGTAGTCATAGTCTGTTTTTGAGCGTATTTAACATGTCTTCTAGGTTTAATTTGTTATAGCAGTCGATAATCGGGGAATTAATAGCTTCTTTGGCAGCTTGGTCAACGTTTTCGTTGCCAGGGATTCCTATGTGGCTCGAGATCCATATAATTTTAATTTTATTGTCATGCAATATTTTTCGTTGATGTGTTTCTAGGATTTATAGAATACTTAGATTTATAAAATCTATAACTTATAGAATATTTAATGTGCTATTGTGTACCGCCGCTATTGCATTTTTTGAGTCCATAAATATGGCATAAATCTGTTGGTAGGGTTTAGTGTATGCGATTTGGGAGGCACGTTGCATAGTCATTAGTTCGCCTCAATAGATTGAGGTTTCATTCTGTGGTTCATTCGGAAGTTTGATTCTAAATGTGGAGTGAGGAAAGGGATAACGATCAAATATCCAGTACCCGGATCAGTCTCTGAGCTAACTCTGTAATGTGTCTATCATCTTTGTAGTTGTGTAGAATATTACTATTAGGCCGCGGTAAGTTCCTGGTCTAGTGTTAGACTTGTGCTAGACTTATACTTATTTCGATTGGGGAATTTTCCAGAGTAGTATTCTTGGTAATCTTCTTGCTAATCTATTAGCATAGTGGAAAATCGTTTTGGATTTAATTCGTGCTCGCATTGATGTACTTTGTAGTATAAAGATTGAGGTTTTGAATTAAGTATATTTGGTCACAGACTAATTTGTGGAGGTAGCTATATATGAGAAATGGTTTGTTTACTTTTTGAAGGATAGCAGCAATGGGGTTGGTTTTGAACGTTCCTGTTATAGTTCTTAAGGCTGTGTTGTGCATTGTGTCTAGTTTCATCAGGCTGGTTTTCTGCGCTGACGCATAGATTATTGAGCCAAATTTGCATTTGAATGGTAATTAATTCGTTCATTGTTGAGTGAAAGGGTGTATAGCCACTTTGTTAGGGCGGTATAATGTTATTAGTTCTGAATGTTCATCAAATCCTATTATTTATCGTTTTTTTCATTAGCTTACACAGAATATTCGTAAGTAACATTGGTCGATAACTGTCTGATTTCATAGGATCTTTTTTCCAGTTCGATGATTGAATCAATGATACTTCACCTCGGCATGTCTGGAAATAAACCATTTCAAATCGTAAACCCATGTCAAGTAGGTAATTGTTAGCAGTTTAATACCTACCATTTAATACCACTTTGGGGCGTTTTTGCCTCAGTTATAAGAGCCATAAGCCTCAGAGAAAATCGATGCAAGAAGAAATTATAGATAACAAAATTAGATAACTTCTACAACGGAACAACCCATAGTAATTAGAACAGAAGATTTCACTTCAACTAACGAACTTTATGACGTTTTTGCCTCAAAGTGGTATTAAATAGTAGGTATTAAAGTATGTTCAGTTAGTATGTTAGGTTATTAAAGTATGTTCGGGATGCTATTGGCACCGAATATTTTTGTATTTCTTTACTTTATCTGTTAGTTCTCCTATTGTAAAGGTTCGTTAGTTGAAGTGAGATCTTCTGTTCTAGTTACTGTGGGTTGTTCCGTTGTAGAATTTATCGAATTATCCCATGTTTGATGTTATTTCGACCTATTCGCCATGTACTGTGTTCTTGACTCATATAGCTATACTTCCGTTACGATTTGAGACTTGCGGTTAGCAATGTGTTGTGCAGTTTTATGGTTTGTTGTATCTTGAAATCTTGGCTTTTTTAGAGCCATACAATGTCAGGATCATATTGGTCTAGTAATAATTGTAGGTGAGGTAGTTGGGAAATGTAGTTGTTTAAAGTCCACTGTACGATTGTGTATGATGTTACTTAAGTTTGTTTGTGATCTTCTAAAGTTATGTCTCCAACGGATACAGGATATAGGTAGTCCTGTACATTCAAGATCTAAGTTGCAGTCTGTCGAGACTGGTATAACATTAAAATTTCAGTCATCATTTTGATTAAAGCGGATTTGTTGTGGATATAGTTTTGAGCTACTTCTGTAGGGTCATCAACTCCAATTGCATTTTCAAAGAAACTAACTAGTTATGTCCAGTTTAATGAAAAGTTTCATTTCAGGTTGTTTACCATATTTTTTGCGGTTTCAATCGAAGTCAGTGGTTTGGATTAAGTTTAGTGATATTTTTCTGCGTCAAGTCGTCTGTTTCGTTTCTTATATGTTTGTATAGTTGTATACTTTGATTGGATTAGTTTTGAATGGTATTGGAATTGGTGAGGCAATAGAGTTATTCTTTATTTTCGGATCTGCAGAGTTTAGTGTACATGTATAGTGCGTTCTTTTGGTAACTAAGTTTGGATCGCTGATCTGTTTCATAATTTCTAATTTTGACTCCAAGATGGGAGGTGGGGACCACTTTCGGGTTTCGTGGGAATAGGTTATTGATTTTGTTTGCTTCTTTTGTTTCTGCGATGGACTGGTGACAGGTGAGACTTTTCTGTAGATGTTACACTCTTCGTCTACATGTCCTTCCTTTTTATATATGATACATCGAGGTTCTTTGTAGGCGTGAATATGCGGTACTAGTGATGTCATAGATTATCTTGAAGAATCTTAGAACCTTTGATACGTCTTCTGGGCTTACGCACAGCCTTCTAAAAATCAAGACATGGCCAATCTTCGATTGCTGCTCTTAGATAGGTTAACTTGGAATTCATTTCAATGTTGTTTTCAATAAAAAATTTGTCTATGTGAACATTGGGAATGCACACGGCTATGTTAGATAATATTATTCATTTAGACGGGGAGATGCATGACCTTATTACAGTACTGATATTCGCAACGATGATCGAGCTACGATTTGACAGGAGTTGATGGGATGTCTGTTTACTATCAACGTATACACAAATGCGATCGTTAGAGATTCGGGAAATAAAGCAGATAACCTGCCTTCCCATTAGTCTACCAATGATAATGGCATAATCCTTCAACACTGTCAGATAAGATGGCTGCTTCTTTTCTTGATTGCGTGACTGTGTGTTACTCATTCCTACTGTGCGTAGGAGAGTGCTAGACTACACTTTTCTACGTTGCTGATAACATTAGCCTTTTGCTAAACCATACTGATCAAATGCTGCATTCTAAAACAATGTCACAAATGTCTACTTTCTCAACAAATTCTTTATCTATATATGCATATATATACCTCTTATGACTTTTCATTTTACACGAACAAGTTAATGCTGAATCTGCTATTTGAACTACGATGGACCGTAATTTCGTAATACGTACAGTTATTCTTACATCGAATATATTTATATATCATTTGTTCTTGTTCAATATTTATTCTACGTATCAATGAAGGAACATTTGAGATCATAATACATAAACCATTGTAACTGAACTAACAAGAAAAGCTGATCAGGATAATTATCTCCCGAACCTCTATTATCAGAACTGCTCGGTTATCCGAATTACCTTGTCCTACTGTAGAGATTCTACTGCATTAATATCTATCTATTATCAGAACACAGAGCGATTATAAGGACACGGGGTATTGATGAATACGTTGATAAGTATTGTAAGTTGGAATTCCAATACAATTCCAATTCCGATACTTGTCCAAACAGTATGAGTGACATGCATGTAAACTGCAAAATATATCAATGATAGTTACAAGCTGGGTTAGTTGTCACCATAAATTATCCGAATAAGCCACGAGTAAATGTCAATAATTCAGGACATGGATCTGCAATTTATTGAAGATCAACTGATACGTAACTGTTTGTAGTTAAAATTGCGACATAGAGGCATTCGTTTTGAAAGATCGATACGAGCTTGTAGATAGGAAAATACTTATTCATGAATTCATCCAAATATAATATCAAAAGTTCTATTTTTATTTTTGTTGCTATAATATAGAATTTAAAAATACGTTTATTACAGTTTGTAACGCTATAAATATAGGATAATTCAAAAATTTTTATTTTAAATAACAACTAGAAAGTAAATTAAGTTGAATTTAGTACACGAGCCACTCCTTTGCCTTTATGTGACACAAAGATTATTTTAATGAGAAAAAGAATATCTTTAACAGTAATAAAAATTAACAAAGTATTGTTAGAAAATCGTCTAAAATGACTGTATTGACAAGTTAAACGAAAGATGCAATTTGTCGTGTTTATTACAGGATGAATGTAAATTATTTAGAAAACTCTTGCCATCTTGGATTTTGATGATTGTTTAATATGTTGTAGACCAACATTTTGAGCAATTTTTTGCATTGCATGTTATAGCTGAACTCTTTTAATTTTCGAGATTTTTGCAAAAAACTGTTGGTATCATTATAGTAAATTCTGCCTACAATTGTGCATTTATGATAGCGTATATATGTTAGTATTGGTAGCCGGTCGCTTCACGAGGGCCGAATAAAGTGGCACCTAACTCAAATCTATATGAGCTATAAAAAGATAAGAATTAAGTTTGGGTTAGGTGTCATTTTATCCGGTCCTTGTGAGGCGGCCGTCAGCCAATACTAACGCATACTCTGTCACAGACGCACAATTATAGGCAGAATTTACTGTGTGGTACTAGTGGTCTTTCAAATATCTTGGAAACTAAGACCGAGCGGTGGTTATATGTATAAGAAAAGTATAGGAAAATCATGTTCCTAACAACATATTTTAAATACTGAATTGATATGCACATTAAAATAATTGAGTGACATTATGGATACCTTAAACATTCAGAAATGTATAGAATATATATAAATTATGTGCTATAATATAAAAAATATCCAATAAAATATTCGTTATAATATTTAGAGAATGAAAATGAATTTTTCTTTACATTCCATTTCTTTAATCATGTTTATAAAAATATGACTTTGTGTAAAAATCTGCGGTCTACTTATAATGAAAGTAAATTCTTATACATACGTAAGTATAGTATCATAAATATCCAATAACTATTTTAAGCTAATTCGTGACATTCATTATTTCTCTCTGTATCCTTCATACGTATCGTTGAACCTAGTTTATTTGCCTTCGATAAAACTTGTTTTAAATTTTATTGCTTTATGTATTCTGTACAAAACTATAAAAATATATGTTTCTACTATTAATCACTAGTAAATTATGTATGTTTACACAAAATCACATTTTTGACAATATGGCTAAAGAAGTGAAATTTGACTAAATATTTGTTTCATTCATTAAATATTATTATAAGGAGTACTTTAATTTCTCGTAAATGCAAAAATGTTCGAAGTCTAATATGTAGTTACAAAAAAAACAAGCTTACCTTCATGACTTAGAAAATTCTTCGCTTCTAAAAGTATTGAAGGTGAGAACAAAATCTGTAAAAGTAGTGACGAGCTCTGAGGGTAACGACAATTATTCAATTTGGAACCACTAAGATTTCATTGGATCTCAGTCATTTTAACTGATTGAACACAGAGTTCCATTCACCGATTGGTCATGATTAGAACGACTAATGGAAGAAGAAACCGTGTGTCCGATTTTGCAGTGTGAAGCATTCTACGACAATGACCCTGTAACGCAAGATTGCACCTAGAAGCACCTTGATGAAGTAAGAGCTAGATTGAATTACTTTCTGGGTAGTTATTCATTGTCGCTAGTGCAGCTATCAATTTAGTTCAGGAAATTCACGAATTTTCATACATCTTTCTGTCCCGGTCAGTGATGAGAGTCTACAAAACTTTAGTCCAGATGTCCATGTCTACATAATGACGAGGTTGTAATTGTTATTATAAAATTAAAATAAATTTGAGAAAAATTTCTTTAAGTCATTATTATATTTATTATATAATATGTTATTACTATTATATAGGCGGGTTTCATTATATTTCTTTGATTTGTTATGTTAGACGAATTATTTTGTAATTTCTTATGCTTTCTTTCCTGTATACATATGTATTAACCCATTTGTATTCAAGCGCGGATTAATCCGCGCGCTGCGACTGTCTTCTATCACCAAGCGCGGATTATTACGTGCGTTGCGACTGCTTTTTATTTCAGTCGCTAAGTATTCTTCAGATGTGAGAGTTCACGTTTGACCCCTTTGTCAGCATCTCGCCTATATCAGTTTATTGTATTGACCATTTCAAAGAATTCCACGAAATAATATGATTTAATTTCTTATTTCTTATATTTTTTTAAATAAATAATTTTTTTTATTTTCCTCTGTTATAAAGAATGTAAGATGCGATGTTTGCGAAGTAACATTGTCTATCAATCGTTTTGAGCAGTAAATTTTCGATCAGCTTCCTGAAGAATTCAGATGTCATTTACTGCACCTACGACCGACCGCGCGCGACAGGGACCAGTCCTCTTAAGTAGAGCCATGATACAAATGGGTTAACGGGGTATTTTAGTCTACAAATTTGAAAAAATTGAAAATTTTTTTCACATTTCCAAAGTTTAAACATTCAAGAATATGCCCTTAAAAGGATTTTTCAAAATTTCAATTATTTTATGAGTTACAGCCATTTTTGTGACGCGGCATCTGCTCCGGTCCGACCGGAACAAATGAACAGTAGACGGTAGACGTTGTCCGAGTAAACTTCTCTCAAAACTTTAAACGCGTTTTTCTCGAAACTACTTTTTTCGAGTTGGCATGCACGATATCTCAAATTCTAATGAACCGATTTATTTGAAATTTGGTGTGAATATTTTTTATACATTCCTCTATCGCCTCAATCACGCTCAGATCAAAATTTTTAATTTTACTATTTTTAAAAAATTCGGAATTGCCAAAAAAACACCAAAAAGGGAAATTTTTTCAAACGGCCGTCATTTTGTGAAAAAATATTTTTTTGACTCTTCCAAGGTTCATGCTATAGCCACATCTATACTAATTAAGAATCCGTTCGGCTTTTTTGCTTCAGATGACCAGAAGGGTTGAAATCATGCACGCCAGGACCCCCCATTTTGCCAGCTCATAGCTTTAGGAATTTTAAGTTTTTTCGGTTAATTTTTTATGTAATCTTAAAATATCAATAAACAAATGATAAAAAAATGGATAGTAAAAATATTTTTTGTTTCGTTTGTACAGAGCATCAAAAACCGCCCGAAATTCATACCTCTAGACTAGAATACCTCCTTAAGAAAAGTGAAATAAATTTGTGTTAATTTTAATTTGTCATGTCTATAAATTGCTAGGTAAAATTAGTTTTTTCAATATTTCCTCTTTATTTTGTGGTTGAATTCGTAGCAATATTATGTTAGATCTTTTAGTAATACCTTTAGATTTCAAATTTTCTAATTTACTTTATAATTTTTGTGAATTTTTTCGTATATCAAAGAAATTTTTATATTTCTTTATCCTTTTTGATATTTTGTTTCCGTTACTTAGACAATATTCCAACATTCCTATTTGAAATATTTTGTTTTCGTTCTCTGTCTAGTTCCGTCAAGATAATCTATAACTTTCATTTGAACTCTAAATATATGAAATGATGAAAATGTAATATATTAATAAAAAAAAAGTTAAAAGAACGGAATAGCTATGAAAATATTACAATTTCCAATTTAGATTTTGGTTAGGAGAATTAAAAAATTGTAATTTTAACTTACAATTTTTTCTTGGCTTATTGATATTGAAATAAGATATGCAGAACTCCTAACGTTTTACTTCTCTCTAAAATTTGTCGGAAAAATCAATACTTGTACCTAGAATTTTATTCACAAAGACGCCTTTTGAACAAAACTTACAAAATATACATATATTTTCTAAAAATGTTTTCCCTTATCATAGAAATATATAGAAGTGAGAGGAGATAAAAATAAAAGACATACAACATTCTACTTTAAAAACAATTGTTATTAAATTAATCTTAAGACACCCATGTTCAACGAATACGTTACACCCATGAAAATTTTCAAATAAATTCGTCAGATATAAATTCTTCTAAATATCATCCTTTCCTTCATGGAAGCAATTCTTTAATGCAAACAAAGTTACGTCAACTCCATTACCGTGAACGTTTCTTTTCTCTAACCGTCTGTTCCCTTTCTTCTCTCCTTCTCCCTTTTGTTCCTTCGGTTTCAAAAAATCGTTAAACGCGATTCCAAAGTTTCATGCATAAATCGCGATAAGAATCGTGATTCGTTCCACTTTCTCAGTGAAACTAAACCTACGTAAACGCAGCTCTTTATGAGATTGTCTTCCTCGAAGGCATAATATTTTATTGTTATTGCCTCTTTCGAGGGTTCTAAACGGAACGGTCCGTCGTTTTTTATTACATTATCATGGCTGTTCCCTCGGGCACCAAAGATAACGGTAATTATTCGTGAATTACCTACGCCAGCACTATTCTTTTAATCCATTTTCTCGTTAACCCCCTGCAACAAATCGCGAGTTTTCATTAAAGTATGCAAGATTGTAACAGCTACGATATCATCGTCGTGCCCTTGCTAGTACGTTTCTAAAAATATTTGTTCTCCTTTTGTGCTGTTTTTGATATTTATTTTCTTTCTTACCTTGTGTTGTACAGATCTATCTATAGTTTCTTCACGAAAGTACTTGCACACTTGACATTTTTTACGAACATGTTAGGTGTATTATACGAAACATTTTGAGATTTCATTAGCACCGCGATGATACTCAACTATTACGATTACATTAGTAAAAATTTAAGCGATTCTGAGAATGTATAAAAAAATTACAAGTTATTTAGTGCAAGTATATATGTATTTTGCAGAGATCACAAAGGCATTTAAACAGACAATTATCCACAATGTTAATGAATCATAATTCAGTGAGTCTATCTTTGACACTTATTAGAAACTTAAGGTGACTATTCATACTATACATCAATCGATCACATAAGTTTGCAGTAAATATCTTGCAATTTCTAAACGTATTTTCAGATGTGTTGAAGTCAACTTTATTTGTGTAATTCATACTTTTCTTCTTTGCAATTCATTAAAAGAATTGAATTAGGAAACTGACATAACGTTAAAAAGGATTTTAACTTCCATAGATGGAATCACAAGCAAACTTTAATGGGTTAATTTATTTATCTGAAAACGGTAAGAAAGGAAAGAAAGAACTCTAATCGTGCAGAAAAGGAGCGTAGATTGATGAAGTGAATTTGGTGAAACAATACCATGGTGCTTGGAATCGAATCATCGAACGATTCGTTGGGAAGCAGTTAACGCGGAAAATCAATTCGCAGGCGAAACAATCGGTGTTCGCCCTGAATTGCTCTGAATATCGATTTCTAGCGAATCGACCGCGTCGTACACGCAACTCTCGAAACCCGATTTAAAAGTGTAATTTCGGGTTGTTGCTTTGAGGAAATTGAAGGATATCTTTGAATGTATGAATCATTGTGTTCTGAAAAACAGTCGAAAATTTAATGGTGATTTGTACTTGTAATAACCTTCACCTTGTAATTAGAAAAAAATTTGCAATAAAAGATCTATATATAACACATTTTCATTAAAAGGATTGTTACAATTTGACTAAAAATACTAATCTCACAGAATTGCCATTAAAATTCTTACATCATACAATCTATATCTTTTAGATATACATATTTATATAAACTTTAATATATTTATTGAATAAATAAATAAACTCATCTAAAATTATTTATGAATCACTTCCAATTAAAATCTATTCTTGCTAAATAAAAGACTGTAGACAGAGAACTGTATACGTAGAACGAAAGGAAAGTAGCTTATCGATAATAATAAGAATTTATTACGGTTATTACGATTATTTTCTTAAATAGATTGATAGAGCATTCGCAAAGACAGGCATTGCATCGTAGTAAAATTTTTTATTAAATACATATCTCTGTTACGTGGTTATGTCTACTTTAAATTCTCACACTGAACTAGCAACTTCTAAATATTTAAACGTTATCAGTCACGAGGATTCCGTAAATAGGCAATTGACTGAATGAGTATATATACAAGATGGGCTATAAGAACGTTTTATAAAGAGTACTACCTTGACCTTCTGTAGTTATTATAGGAACTCCTATCCAATGAAAAATCAAAGTAGCCTTCACGAACAGTTGTAAACATTGGAACATGTTTTATTGAAAGAGCTGATGAAATGATTGAGAAGGTGCACTACAATAAAGAAATATTCGTTGGTCTTATAATATTTACTATAGGTAAACAGATTGAAAGTAATATTTAAAGTACAAATACAGTATTCTATGTGGAAGGAAAATTTTCAATCATGTATTCGTTAATTATGCTTTTTCAATGCGTAATTTTCAATGAGGAGAAAATTGTATAGTTCAATGAGATAATTTTCACGACAGTTTAGTTTAATTTAAATTTATTGATCTTAATTATCGTTGACTGAAATTTAGTTTTAGATCGAAATAGAGGACATTGGAATTCTTTCCAGTATACATTGTAATTAATTAACCCATTGCACTCGGGACCTTTCTCGTTCGGCGCACCAGCAACTCGAAACGTTTCGCAACCTTTTTGACGCATTTCTTACCAGTAACTTAAAATCATTACACACACAAATTAATGTAGAAAATTTTTATATTTTGATATTTTACATATCTTTACACCTTTATAAACATAATTTCTTAAATATTGGTCTCTGTAATTTTTCTGTGTATGATATTTCATGTAACAATTCCCAAGATGCATCCCCGGCTTGACGGGGCAAGTATTAGAATAATATGTCGTTTAATGCCTTTCTTCGGCTTTTTTCTCTGAGAACAGACTTTGCAATCCTTCGTAACTCCTGTTAGAATATTGTGTAGCTTTCTATTCAAGCGGATATGTTCGGAATCTGAGGTTGAAGTAGAGACTCGATCGCGTGGTTGGCGAAAATCTCCAGTCAATTGGTGGTTTTCAAATATCGCAAGTGATTAATAGCTTCTGTTCGCGGCTGTTCGCTTCTCTGTTGTTTAGTGGTTTTATATAAAATATATGAATTTATTGAACAAATTTCTAAACCCCAAAAAAACAGTTTATGCCACCATTTTACCGCAGCAAACCAAGCGGTGAGCGAGACTCACCTCTCGAGTTACGGCATTACACCACATGGTAAGTGAGACGCATTTCTCGAGTGAAAAGGGTTAATAATATATTATGATTGTCATGATTAAATGATATATTAATTACAATTATCTAAGAAGTGAATAGTTATAAAAACAAAAGCTTTTAAACCCTTTTTCATTCTGTACATATTCACGTTATAAGATGTTTAAAATGAAACTTATTTTTCTATATAATTGTTTTGATTGTTACAGTTAAATATTTCGTAACATTTGGTTTATATTCAAAAAGTATATTAACTATAACTCTTTTATAATTACATTAAATTTCTTAAAAGCATTTTGCGATATGTATATAACGTTAGTGTGTTTGAACAGTGCAACTAGATGATTAGAATAAAAGACACTATACTCACTTTCCTAGAAGATTATTATCATTATTGTTAGGATTAAAAAATATGTTAATTGTAATTCTTCAACAAGCGTTTATTAAGCATCAAGTATGAAGAATAATATGTCAAAAGGCTCATACTGGGAAAAATTTCATTCCAATCAAATTACTATTGAAAGAAAATTAATTTATGATGATGATTTTCTAATATTATTCAAAAACCTTTAAGATATGGGTGATTTTAATTGTCTGAAGAAAGGTGAAAAGCCTAACTGAATAAGAAAGAAAGAGTTTTGAATATAATGTAATCAAGAAATTCGCTTGTTGAAACATTTCTACAGACGTGGAATGTAAAATGAAGGAGAACTTTAATCATTCAAATTAATTATATTATACGCTGTTTCAATAATCGAATAATTTTCTGAATTATTTTATAAATATCGAAGCTAAACGAAAAATGGTTAAATCGAAATATAATAATTTTTGCAGGTTCTATTTTTCTTTTCTAACACTTCTTACAGTAGGCAATCCCCATTTTCGTTGATCGATCAATTCTCTGATATCATTGAAATTCTACTGTAACTGTAATTCAGATTTAAGAAATTGTAGTTCGATAAATGTGTATGTATAGCTTGCGATTAAATTGCTACCTTTGTAGAATACGATAAAGTGCAGTGATGAAATAAAATTCGAAATAGAAATCACCCGGAAGACACGTGGGGAAATAGCTTTCTTGGAGCTGAACGCAGTGTAGTCTCGCGACTTCCTCGTTTCTTCCCCTTTCGTTCGCAATGAAATTCTCCCGGCGAACGGTATTAAATTTTTTTCTACGTCAAGGACACATATTTCACCAACGAGACGACAATAATAAGGCTGGAAATTCCACTGCGTTATGGTCAGACGCTTTCATTGATTGGCGTTGTTTTTTGGCCCTGAGAAATCATACGCGTCAAAACGAAAAATTGTGGACACTTCTCAATTGACGAGTGGTATCAATTGATTGAGAAATTCACTCCTTAAAAGTACTGGTAAATTAACTGAGTATTACTACCAACATTTTATAGTTTCAATAAACTAGCTCAACAGACTAGATAAAGAGTATTTAAATATTTTATTTTATTTAAAAGTGTAGCATTTATTATTAATACAAAGCAAAATAATGTATTAATTTATTAGTAACGCAAAATTAGTTAAATATTGTATCACTAATACAATATTTTAGGTTTTGGTTCTTACTTATTTTTAACAATGTATTTTTTGAGAAGCATACCTTTTAACAGATCTGTAAAATTGTTTTTGCTTTAACATTAAAACTTGTAATTTGTGTTTTAAGAGTAAAATTTCATAAAGAATAATTAAAAGTTTAGAAAAGTGAAGGTAAAAATAGTCAATGTATAATAATAGAATACTAATAAAAAAATATCAATGTAGCATATCCTGATCTAAATTCATTGAAAAATTTTGAAGCAAAATTAAGATGAAGATTCTACCTAAAATTTGAATCTGATTTATGGAAACATCCACAGTATTCACCAAACTAAATAACAAAGAAGTCTACGGGAACGTTTATGATACGAGTCTTAAAATTGGTTGAAACAGTTATCAAAAGAATCAATGAATACAGATGTGGAAGAAATTTAATAATACATAACTAATGGGTTTATTATGGTAATATGTATTGAATTTATGGGTTCTTTCGGCTAGAAATTCAAATAAAACAGTAGTTCTAAATGATATTAATAATTTCTTAATGATCCACTGTCATCTAATTTTTTACATTTATGAAATTGAACACTTTCTAACATATATCTAATAAATTTTCGAGCTTCTAACTATTCATGAAAATCTTTCAAATTCTGCGTGCTTTAAGCCTATCATGGAACAATGCTAATAACACCCCTACTATTATTCTCATTAAAACTGTTATTATTCCCTAATAACAACTACAGATTAACTAACAAACGGGAGCTTATTTAAAATCTCGTTAAGATATCCCATTAAGAATGCTGAAGGACTCTGTCAATGAATTCCGAAGGAGAAATAAACCTCGGTGGAGGTCGACTCGTCAAAGGACGCGGACTCGATGCTACGATGGAAAAATCGATTAATGGCGATGACAGGTTCATAACACGCGAGTAATCCGCTCGCGCGATGTTTACACGCGATCCGTCCATCGGAAGGACGCATTTGCATGTGAACGCGCAGAAAAGCCGAGCTTCTGACTTGATTTCAAAGGCATTACAACGACCATTGCAACTCCTGAACACCTGTTGTGATTCCCCCAGACTCCCGCGATAATTTTGTCCTCGCAAGAAGTTATCTTTGTTATATTTGTTATCTACAATTTCGAAACGTTAAATCTGCAACCAGCTCTACATATTTTAGAGCTGTTCTTTTTTGTCTAATGTTCGACGAGTTTGAACTTTTTTTTTAATTTATACAATACAGATGTGAATTACTGTGCTGATTCTATACATGCGAAAGTATCAGTACACGAGGTAACCTACTCAATTGCTGAAACTGAAACGCTAGAAGATGAAAAATAATTTTGCTAGGTAAAATTGAAAGGTTTCAAATGGTGTATGATCTAACGTAGATGCTTACTCCGAAAGTGGTTGCATTTTGAATATTTTGAAATCACCTCTATTTTTTCAGACAGAGTCATACACTTTTTTACACATCAATCGATACGTTTCTCGATTCAAAAATATTAGGATATTTCTACCTGAAAATGTTTATTTCTAGTTTAAAAGATATTTCAATCTTAATTTTATCAAATTGGATGCAACACAGTTCCAGAGTTATAGCTTGTCCTAGTTGCCCGAGTCATGTTGTATACATATGCTATACAATCCAATAATTTAATCCTCTAGCAAAAATTTAATTTCGAATTTTTCTCATATCTAGGTACTAGGTATAATAAACATTTTTATAATAAAACACAACAGTAAAAATCAGTTTTATAAGACATATAGATATTCTAGCATACAAAGTTGTACGTTGTGTTCACAAAAATCAAGAACTGAAATAAGTGACTAAACTAAAGTGACTACTAAACTAAACAAATTACAGTACTTACATACAGGTTGAATCAATAAAAAATACTATCTAGAATAACTCGTTATCTATTTTTATACGAAAAACGGTTTTATCGAAAAACGTCTTAGATAAAGTATGTTGCATTTCTAACGTCTCATCGGAAGAATGTAATTTTATTTTTTAAGATATTAGTGATTTGGAGCTTTTTAAATGGCATCGCTTTTATTATTAGTCGATTCAGCTGGATATTTTCTATAAAAAAGTATTAATTTATTTACACTAAAAAAACCATTAGTTTAGCAGATATTTTAACTTTAATTTGTCAAGTATAACGCATGTAAAACAAAGATAAGCACAAGAATACCGCTTTACGTCTTTCCTTGTCTCTCGTATATTAAATTTCGACAAATTAAAGTTAAAATATCTTCTAAACTAATAGTTTTTCGGTATAAATAGGTTAATACTCTTTTGCAGCAAATGTCCAGTTGAATCGATTAACAATAAACTCGGTGCCATTTAAAAAATGCAAACTCATTTTAATATCGTAGAAAATATAAGATATTAGAAAATGAATTTATATTCATCCAATGGTTCCCTTAAAATACAATATAATTCATTTAATACATTTTTCGATAAAGCCAATATGTAAGGAGTTATTTTAGACAGATGTTTTAGATATTTCTTATTGACTCACCCTGTATGTGCGATAGATGTTTAAAAACGTTAGAAAGCTCTTTTAGGATATCTGGCCAAATGGAAGAAATTCTTACTGATATTTGCTGTATTTGTTTTAAGTTTGCACAAGTCCAACCGCAAAAGTAACTCTAAATTCTTGACCAGCAATGTACATTTAAATATCGAAAAATAAGTTTTAGCGAAAACATCTTTTGAAAAATATATGTTTTCTCTAATTTTCCATCAGTATACACGCTCACAAATCTTTTACTGTATGAAATCTCTCAAAGCAACATCACTCATCGTTGATATCAGAAGTCGCCAATACCATCGGATTTTTCTCGTTGAACAAACTATCGATCCAGAATCGGATTCTTTCTAGTCGTTGCCACTTTTAAAGAGTCTCTTTGTAGCGATTCGAATTCCAACTACGATTCGTTAGTAATCGATCGATTAATACAAAAGACCGACACATTGGGAAAACGTTGGGTTTTGAACGATCGTTAAGCTTGCTTTTATGGCGAACGATGCGACAGCGTGGCGTCCGAGCGCGTGCAAAAGTGGTTTTTGCTTCAAAGCTTTAAAGCTCGAATGCAAACACACGTATGATGGTTTCGTTGGAAATTTTGTATAACTAACGTGGCAGAGCAAACGTCTTCATTTGGATTTCTAGAATTTTCTCCTAGTGCTTGTTTCCATGATTTTACAGAACAGTGGTGATAACTACGTTACAGATATTAATTAGACAGCTTATTTGTAATAAAATAACACCCACGATTTGTTCAATATTGTAGAACGGTAAAGTAATATTATTATTGTATTATATTACAGTGCATGTACTCTTTAGTGCCATCTTTATTTACATTAATCTTTATTCTAATTTGATTAAATTAGAATAATTATCATATTTTCAATATTAATTTTATTACAATTATAAATACCTCAAAGTCTTAATTATTCCTTAAACAAATATTTAATAATAACCAGAAAACGATAAAACAAATATTAGATACATACAATACAGGAAACATTCGATAATTGCACAAAAATCGGGGCTCAAGTGTTACAATTATGGAGATATAGAAACGGTTCTATTCCTCGAAACTGAGATCTTAAATATGCCGAACGTAGAAAAGGATAACGCTAGTGAAAGAGAAAGAAAGAGAGTCGAAGCGTTCAGCAAACATTGCAGGTTTTTATTTTTGATTTCTGATCAATAGAGACTTTACCGAGATGTTTTATTATATTTTTCTGATTAAAATAGTACCAAACACGATATAATTTGGAGCATATTTGTTTACCTGATGAATGATAACTAAATACGTATCAATAAGTAAATATAATGAAAATTATACCGCGTTTGAACTCATTTTAATCGGAAAAATTACATCAATAGAAGTTTAATTTACACAAATACATCAATAGAAGTTTAATTTAAATAATGACACAAATAAAAATGTTTTATTTTTAAATTAGTATCTACATACGTATTTTTTTAGCAATACCTGACATTGAACCATGTTACACAACTCGATCGAGGCGGACCAGCAAGTTTCGCGGTGCATCAGGGTAACCTATCTCTGTGGTAGGGATAACAACTATGCAAAAAAAGCAGATCTTTTTGTGCAATTATCGAATGTTTCTGTATATATATTCTTCTTATAATTTAAGTTTCTATATAAATTACACAAACGGAACTTCATTTAAAACCATCGCCAAAACCACTACTTTGTTACTTGTAAAAATTTGAAAATTTATTAACACAATCTCTTTCCATTCACAATCCTCAATCTTCACACAAGTACCACCATATTATTTTTCCCTAATATTTAATTGAATATCTTTTCTAAAAACAAAATTAGTGTTTTTGCGTTAGATCAAAGACAGAAAAAAAAACATTCATTCTTGGTATTTAATCAAGCAAACAAAGCAAATAAATTAAATAAACTGTTACAATCGGAAAATAAATTAAATACAAGTCAAACCAATTTTTATAATTCAAAAGGCGGTTACTACAAGTCCGTGACGTTTGCTGTTTCCACGGACAATGGATCTATGTTAGAAACGAAGTGGTAATTACTTTAAGCATCGCGCAAGTCAGATCCATTATCGTCCGCAGGAGATGCAGACAAATCAAGTTAGTCGACAAAGGGACACGGATAAGAATATAATCACGCTGTTGAAGGTCTCTGATCTTTTTTATTTCTACGTATATTTGCCACACAGAAGAAAAATTCAATTCTGAAGATCAAAACTTGTCTGACTGCTCAAATGATCACGAAATCTATCAGTATTCACCGTGACGAACTTCTATATGTTACGTTAAGCTTTCTTGATTAGAGTTACTTGTAACAAGTTCTGTGACAAGCACAGAATCTGAGTTTAGTAGGTTAATTTAGAATTTGAAACTACCACTGTTTCTTGGTAATTTCAGAAATTTGTGTTATATATGTTTTATATAAATGTTGAATATAAAAGTAATTAAGTAATTATTAAAACTGTAAACAAATTTTTTGAGTTGTAGTTCTTTGTTAAGTTTTTTGTGCGATATGAAAAAGTTTTTAATTCTCTGATGATGAGAAAATATTTGATATGCGAGAAATACATAGATCTATACATGGAGAGAGAAATATCAATATTTAAAAATATTATTAATACAGTTATTATTAATATATTAATATATTATATTATTATTATATTCATTATAAAGTATGTATTTAGATACTATTCGAAGTACTATAATTTGCATTACATTAACACTGTAAATTCACTATAATAATATCGTGAAAACTAAAGTTTCCAACTTCCGAGATCATCCAACAGTTACAACAATATGAACATAAATTTCATTATACTCATTATATTTGAGAAATTTTCATTTCTAACTAATTTTGAAACGAATAATTTTCATTGCATGATTTGATGCAACCAACCTACGTATTTCCGTGAAACAGAAATATTTGTATGTATGTCTGAGTTAGAAAAATTAAAATATATCAACGAAAATATTTTCCAACAAGAAAACAAGCAGGAAAGACTGGCATATTGTGTAGACATTCTAATTCTGGCATTGATAGTAACCTAACATAAAAGATGTAAGTTTTAAAAAAGTGGCTTTTTAAAATTTACACAGAAATCTTCGTAAGTTATTTCAATGACATTATAAGGTTGACTTTTCGCGCGTATTCCCATGGAGCGTCACAAAACAAGTGAAGATAGTAGTACAAGTAATAGCTTTGTCCTCTGATGAAAGATGATTTACAGAAAAACAAACAGAAAAATATTCTCACCCGTTTAAAAAAGTTCCTATTTTCTTCTCCTATACACAACAAACAAAGTAGATAGGTAGATAATATACAAAATATTAGCAAACTGCATTCGTTCAAAACAGCATTTCCGATGAAAAGAAAACCGAACTTCGAACTTGAACATCCCCCGTACCTACTTGTATATTGGAAATTTTCAGTTCGCAATAACTTTCAAAATGAATAACTTTCAGCACATCACACATAAAGTTGATCTATTAGCCAATTTATTTACAAAATTTTTGACAAAAACGTCAATTTCACAAATTATAAAAATTCGAGAAAGATAATAAAACAATGTAATCATCATAACAGTTTTCCCTAACGTTATTATGATCCTTGAATTTTTATATTTCCCGTAAATAAAGCAAGCTTCTAATATTTTAGGAAAATAATTAATTAATTTATTTAATGTAAACATAATGATAAATCATGTAGTGACACATTAAACGTATATGTTCATATTAAAAACTATTTTCTAGGCCTGGTATCTTGTTTCTCAAGTGAGTAAATGATCTTTCTCTATTACGTATATCCAATTTATTAGGTGTAATTACCAGTTTCAGTTTTGCAATTTTCTTTGTATATTATATATATTATAACGTACATGTTCTTTGTGTTCCTATGTGTTTGTCATCCACTACCGCCTATCAGTCGTGGACTGGTACAGACTAAATTTTTTTTATTTGCAAATTAAATCTGTTTACTGACAATTGCAATTAAATTAAGAGATATAATCTTTCTTTTATCTTTTTCTGTAGAAAAATGTCTGAAATTCCAAAGCAAAGAGAAGGAAAATGGACAGAGGCCGCTGAGGCTTTCAACGTTCCAAAAACCAACTATGTGAAGACGGCGTACGTATTGAATACACAAATCAAGAAAATATTAGTTATTCTACTTGTAATATAATGTAAAAATAAAACTCGAATAAACATGTGTATTCTAACATCTAAATGTTCTTTTTTTAACATTATTGACCATTTAGACTGAAAAGTTTATTAATTAAATATCTGTCGGTATTGGACGACAATTTTTCGTTTTCTACAAATTATAACATTTTTACTCTTGCAAATGACTATTTGTACTATAAACTAATTAAAAAAAGTTTGATTTTTAACAACTCTAGCTTAAGCTATAACAAAAAGACTTAGATTGGTTGATACTGTACGATTCGTCCCTACATCGATAATTCTTCCATATTTTGCTCAAATTTGAAATATTTTATAATATTAGAAGAATTTTAATTGAATTGAAAATGATCGGAAGAACGCAACAGAGTTAAGAAAGTTCAAATCTCTTGTTCCGTATAATGTGGAAATTGACAACGTAAAGATTATGAACGAAAGGGATGATCCTTTAAAAGAGAACATTCGATAAAAAGAAAAGCAAATCGTAAACCTAAAGATCTCTATTTAAACCACCATTTATTTGTAACATTTTGGACCAGAATCGTTAAACACTGGCAATCCATTGGTAGATAAATAAACCATTTGATTCAAACTTGCCGTAATCGCATAAATTTCGATACATGCGTCTTCGAATCCGCGTATCGGGAATTTATTTTCCCAGATTATCGTTCGTAATCATATTATTCATAGCCTATGCCGGTGTTTCATTAAATAAACACTGATCTACAAGCAGAATGCTATTTAAGATTGAACCGTCGACCACGAAATAACAAGTTAATGCCGAAGTTTAAAGAGCGCAGCGACGTGTGCTAAAGAGGCGCTAACACCGCCACGACCAACTGCTCGTTTTATTATGACCTATGACTATTCGATTGGCTATTATTCACTTGAGAGGAATACTAACTCTCTTCTATGTATATACGGCACTTGAATCGAAACGATGCGACGCGACGTTGCGTTTTGACGCTTCGAAGACGACACCTCCGATCCTGGCTTGTCCCAGAGATTTATATTTTGATGCTGAGTGGATAATAGAATGGAAAATGGAAAATCGAAGAATAACCGAAGATAGTCTGTTTTGAAATATTTCGAGAATAAAATTACGTAATTTTGCAACTCTAAAGTGCATGCTGATGTCATTTAGTAACGCACCTAGAGTGGTCCATAAAAATATTCGAACGCTGTCGAAAACTTGTTATGTATCTATACAGAGTATCCCACAGACACATTTAATAGATAATCTTTGCCAGTGTATTTTATAGGTAAACTTAAAAATAAAATGTCATATAGCAAAAAGTCGATAAATGCTTCATAGAAAGAAACAAGATACATAATGTTCATGATACGTGTTGATAGAAGATACACCTGTTTAATATTTCTATACCTAATTCTATCGAATTATACAACGATGAATGTACACTATAAAGAAATAAGACATAATCGCTATGAAATTTGATATAAATCTTGCGTTGATAAAACCAAACGACACTTCAAAATGCACACATAAGTACAATATATATATCATGTTTTTATTATAACTTTTTAAGAAAATATTTATGGACTTTTTGTTATATATCATTTTAGTCTTATTTTTATTCATAGAATATACTGGCAAAGTTTATAGAATAAATTGCGGGACACCTTGAATATTATATAAAACTTTTGAAACTCTATTAACACTATCACAAAATATGGCCATCATAACTATATTGATAAAATTTGAAACGAATTTAAAAACATATATGAAAGTTATTTATTGGATATTATACATTTCACAGAGATCAGCAAAGTATTTGAACAGTCGACTATTCACTATATTATTTACCATATATATTCACTACATATTAAACCACAGTATACAGTGAAATTATATTTAGAATTAATTGTATGTTTAAGACTACTGTTCCTGTTGCATACTACTTTACTAAGTGCATATTTGCATTTTCGGATTGATTTCAAATTTTACTATTCTAATCACGATACTCGTATCTCATTACAGTGCTAATAAAATTTCAAAAAGTTTCGAATAATGTACATAACATATTGATAAAAAGATCCTGTAGTAAGTATCCGAATACTTTCATGTATTACTGTATGTTTCCTAATATAGCACAGTCACAACATTTATTGCGTGATATGTCGAATGCATTTATACTATTAATGTACAAAACGTTGGTGTAAGCGAATATGGATTAACCCGCTATCCTCAAATAGGCAATAGGTTTTATTAAGTTACACTATAACCTGAATGTCCTAAAATTATTTATGTTTACATGCATACATATGGTCCTTCTATATCTAAGATCATATTATGTGAATGTATTTTTAAAATTTTAGATTCCAAACTTCTACAATGTGTATTTAATGACACATTTGTGGTTCTTCGGGTTTCGATGGTATTTCTAGTAGTACGTTGCTCTCTATTTCGTGAAACATTTCTGTTCACTTCTTCAGAGCAAACTTGAAACTGTCTAATTCAGTGTCCGGAACGTCTGGTCGGAATAGTTTCAAGTCTGCGTTCAAGAAGTGAACTGGTTTATTCGCGAAACGTCGGAACATAATGCAATGTACTATTAGAGATGCGATCGAAAATCGAAGAATGACAAATATTTTAAAAACTGCTTGTCATATAACGAATAAAAAAATTGTTGTGTTTTCACGATATCGTTTACGATTCGCTTATATGTTTTATGCATGTCAGACATGTAGTAGTAAATTCTTTTCCTGAGTAGTAAGTATGATAAAATAGGATACTCTTGAAATTATTTTAGTATAGTTTTATGGTACATAAATCATGCATGAATATGAAATTCGAGAATTTTTCAATTGAGGGTGCGATCTTAAATGGATAGTGGCAGAAGGTAACAAATCATAACATATGGGAGATAATTAAATATCTTCATATATATATATATATATATATATAATTAAACATTTCTAATGTGAAGCCTAATAATATTAAAATTGAGAGTACGGAATTGAGCGAATGACCTTGTAAAATGAGAAGTTCTAACATATGGAGAATAATCGGAGGTAATTAGTTTTTAACTTTTCGAAAATAAATTAAAAAATTTTTCGATATGAATCATAGGAATTTTTTATAGAGTTACATAATTGAAAGGATGGCCATTGTAAGTGAAAAATTATAACATACAAGGAACAATTGGATATAACTCGTTTAAAAAAATGTTTCCGGAACTTCAAGAAATTAGAATTTCATGTGAAAAGTTTGGAAATTTCTTAATATAAAGTTGGAAATCTTAAAATTCAGGTTTTCTGAAATTGAACCGATGGTCATAGAAAATAATAATTTATCATGTATGTCATTTTCAGATTTTTGGAGAGCACAGAAAATTTAAATTGCGAAAATGCAAATATTCGGACATTTTAAATCGGAAATTTTCAGGATACTTGGAAATCTAGAATTTCGTTATCACTGAATTGGGGTTGTGATATTTTGAGGGAAAAGAGTTTGAAAACTACGAATTTGGAAATTTTAAATACCTAGGTTTCGCGACCTTTAAAGCCACACATTTTTCAAATACGGATAATTTGAAATAACTGCATAATATCTTAGCATTAAGATAAGCGAAATAAAAAGTTGTTTCGAAATTAAAGATAAATGCTAAGAAATATATCTGTATATAACAACAAATCTCGGAAAGTAGAAAAACATGTTTCTTGGGAATTTAACAATCTACAAATTGAGTAGTAATAAAAAATGTGAAAGTGGAAATTACATAGTCTACATATTCTTTAAATTAAGATACATTTCTAAAAATCTGAAACGTGACGGACCTTAAAGAATGCAATCTTTTAATAAACTGAGATCTGTTCAAAAAGCCTAGGTAACTTGGAAAAATAGTAAATATTCAATATAGTGATTTTCAATCGTATAATATAATCAAATTTTTTCTTTAAATATATTTACACTCTTTATGCATACTTATAGAATGTTATTTCCAAAATATATGTTCTGTCAACTTTTTTATGGCTTCCATTAAAAGACATTAATTCAGATATTAAAAGTTATTAAATCTTATTCACTACCTCTAATTTCAACTTAAAAATATATTTTGCATATAAAATACTGTGTACACTACAATTTACTATCAATATTAACATTTATCGTTAATTTCTTTCCAGTATATATACATACAGAATATTATTTACAGAATACTATCAACTTATTCTTACTAGATAATTTTATTACTTGTCTTTAATTTTTTCCCCATTTAAAAGCACATGACATATAACATCTTAATAATCATTCATCGTTATTCCTTTAAGACTGCAACATTGTATCGTAGAACGTTAATTTCCCAGAATTCAATAACATCATGCTTCGAACAAATTCCCAAAGTATACTAATACTTCCGTTAAATCACGCAACATCGCATGAACGCCGCTGCACGATATTATTGAATAACATTTTCCTCGCAATAACGAACAGCGAAACATTAATTCTCTGTAACTTACTAACGAAAACATGTTTTCGATAATTCCCGAACGTTCTTCGCCAACATTTCTGATAAAACAACTAAACGTTGACTAGCATTAAGTATGTATATAGTTAATTTAAAATCGCATAATCGCATGTGTTATACCCGGATACTGAACACGTGCATTATTTCTTATCAGTTTTCTGTATTTCCAGAATGTTCGTTCGATACATTTGCTTTGTTACGATAACTTTCGCTCTGCTATTTAATTCAATTGTTCTCGAGAGCTGATTGTAGACAGAGTAAAGTTTTCAATGATATCTTTTATTTGTGAATATCATAATATATATCTGCTGCTTAAAAGTTTAGTATGTGTATCAGAGAAACGAATTGGATTGTTTAATGGCAAACGTATAAGTGACTATTCTTATATATATGTTCTTATATTTATAAATAGACAATTAAGTTTTATATATTTTAAATTGGCATGTGTACATTATTAGAGTAAAATGTGTGGTTTACTGACAATATTATTAATTCTTTATTTTCATATTTAACCATTCGACTTTTAAATATAATATTGTTAATTCTTTTGTACTTTGTACCTAATTTTATTCATCTTTTTATTCTTATTTATTTTGTTTTTTTCGAAACATAATTCACCTCAACTTATTAAATTTTTTTATTTTAACATTTCACTATATTAGTAATCAGTATTCTCGAGAATTTTTAAACCTATTTTTCGAATTTTAATTTACTCTTGTCAAATAAGATATCTTCGAATAATATATAATAAATTTTAAATCGCCTTTTGTATATAAAATTTAACGCACTACAATTTACCAAGTTATCAAATTTTTTAAAATTTTTTATGCTTTTTTCCGAAAATAAATTTCTTAAACTTTATCTCAAGATTCAAAAGCTTTAAACAAAATTAATACAAGATTTCTAATGATTTGTCCTAATTTATGTTATACTACCTCGTCGTAATCGTAATTTCTACGAGATAATTTACATATCTCTATGTTGAGACAATGAACTCGCATAATAGTAGGTATGACATATGTCTTTCTCGTCTGAATATTATTTATCGAGGTTACGTTATCTTTTATACATTTTATTATTTTATTATTCTTGTATTTTTAATAACTCATAGAAACATCTATGTACAAAGTAAGATATGCAAAAATGAGGAAAAGATAGCAGTAATAATTTCATGGAATAAAAATGTATAAAGTTTCATTCTTAGAAACTAATATGCATATTTGTTTTTATGAGAAAATATTTTTAATCATTTAACGAATTGATTAACTTACTAAAGCTGTAGAATGGTTATTATCCACACACTATCCGATCTATCACCTGAGTACCTACATAGTACCTGAAAATACACAATAAAAAATATTAGACCAAATATTATTATTCGATTGAGAAGTAGTTTAGCATTTTATATAATTATCGAAAAATTTCCATCATTATATGACATATTCGATTTGAACAAATATTTATATTTTAATAAATATGTGATATAGAATAAGAGAATTAAAAAATAACGTTAATTCGAATAATTATCGAAATGAAGAATTAATTAACGCAAAGAATTCTAATGAAATACTATAAATATTATAATATTCTGTTTTCATTATGAAATATAATATGGAAGAAAACTATTCATTCGTATATTCTTTTCATTATTGTTTATTATAACTAAAATAAAGTGGAAGATGATGTTCGGAAGAAGATGTTCGGTATTAAAATCTAGCCATCCTATAAATCAATAAATTTAATATACTAGGGAAATATTTTTGGAACTATCAGATATTTTTGTGTTGTATTGATTATACGTGAATTAAAACTATTTATTCTTGTACAATTTTAAGTTTGGGAAAATTTTTTGAAATTCCCTATGTGATTTTGCTAATTTTCGTGTTATTTTCCTGTAATTTCTTTACTTTTATACCTTATGTGCTGCTTTATGATTTTGTCGCATAGAACAACATGAGTATTATTGGAGATGTCAATAATAATAGTATATGATATATAATACAACAAATTTTCCAAACAAATCTATATAATAACATACCGTTCACATTAGGAAAAGGTGAAAATGTTTCAAATACTGTGCTTTTAATGAAAAAAATAGCCCTTTAATTATAAATAAAACAACACCAACAAAATCTTCGTGAAACACGTAGTCTTTGCTGATATTAGACAATTGAGGACGAATAATTGTTAATACATTTTTGTTAATTCCATGTTAATAATTCCATGATCTTCATCTGCACCAAAAATATTACAAACTGTTATTAATACCTACAAAAGAAATCCACATGCCCAGAAGAAATTAACATAAGATATTAACATATTAGTGTAATGTATTGATATGTATAACCTTTTAGGTATTATTATACCTAATGTCTTTTCTGACATCGCATTTTCTTTTCTTTTATTTTTCCTTTATAAAAATATAATAGATTATGTTATCTTTTTAAACGTATGTGACAATTTAATGAATACGAAATTTGATGCTGAAAGGAATACTATATCTAACGTCTTTGTTATAATTTATCTAATTTAAAAAGTATATAGATGTATGTAGGTTTTCGTGGCTGACTGTATATTACATTATATTTTCCCCAAGATGCTGCAATTTTTGTGTAAAATTTATCAATCAACACATAATTTAGAAATTATTCAAATACATAGATCAAATGATTTATCTTGTAACTCTTCGTTTCTTAATCCTGTTACGTTCATTCGATCATTTTCGTTCGGTTGCATTTTTGTAACATTAAAGAGTATCTCAAATTTGAGCAAAGTATGATAAAATTGCTGTTGGTACTGTGATGGCAATGATTTTACAATTCGATTTCGTGAAATATCGCAATATCGCAAAATAAACGAAATCATTTTTTCTCTAATTAGAGATATAAGATACATACATCTTTCAACGTTGTTCGTGTCCATGATCAGGATATCAATAAAACAAATACGTATCTATACTAGATAATAAAAATATACATCCTATAGGAAGACTACAGGAGTCCTTTTGTTTATGTTTAGTGAATTTGATGTCGTACTTTTCTCATACTATACATAGGACAGATGATTAGGATATGACTGATCAAGTTTTTTATGTTTGCTAACATATGAACTAACATAAAAATTGAAATATGAAAATTCGAAAATCACAGCAAAGTTAATGTCTTCCGTCTAAATTCAAATAAGAAACTATGCCCATTAGCAGCATCATGAAAGAAACTACCAAACTTTTTAATGTTTTTGTATTGAAACTCCCGTTTCAATTCTATTTCACATTCATGTTTCCTTTTGTCTACCGAAATGCACCGTGCAGCTCTAACATCGAGAATCGCTCTTCAATCATGGACGAGCCGGCTCTGTGCTATTGTTAATTGCCTGTCTGGCATTCCCAGTACCTGACACACGGTGTTCAAATTAATTACCGGAATCTATTACGCGTTCCGTCAGTCGGTACACCTTTCGTCATTGCTGTGCTTTCACTTTTGGTATTCGAGCAGCTATTTCCAAGTAATATGCGATACTTTTAGTAATCATCTGTATGTTTTGCTTGCTAAGAAATCCTTAATATTTTCAAGTATTATTTTCTAGAAATAAACCATTGTTATTACTCATCGTTGGAATGGGAAAAAGAAAAGAAATCATCCTTGTAAACTGTAATATGGAACTAAATGAACATAATAAGACTTTTCGTCCAATTCATTGAATATTTTACAAAAAGAGAACTACTCTAAAAAAAATGTTGGCGTTCCTGAAAATTATTGAACTTCCTACCTAATATAAGATAACATGTTACATACTGATAATGTAAAACAACCACTAATAACCATTAAATGCCGAAAATTTGAAATAGAAGAAACAAAGGACCACTGATGAGATAAACAAAAACATAAATATAATTTTTCGATTTTTATACATTTGTAGGAAATTTAAAATTGCAAAAGTGCACAAACTGCACGTAACATGCAAAACTACATAAAATATCAAAAGTATAGAACTTATTATAATATTCAGTGAATGAAATACATTTCTACATTTCGTTTCTGTAATAAAAATACGAATTTGCATAAAAATCTGCAGTTTGTTGATAATACTATTACGAAAATATTCGAATACTTGCGGATAATTTTTCTGAATATACTATGTGTAATATATACGAAATTTCTATACATATATGAATGAATAATTCAAAATATACAACGGCTATTTGGTAATTACTTTCCGTAACATTGAAATGCCCATCTGTCAACAGAGATGTTGAATTGGAAAAAATAGTCTATAGAATAATACTAATTTATGGAATAAATAGATAAAATAAAGTTTAATATGTACATACTGACTTCATATATTCAAATGAATAAAGCTCATATAATACGGTTTTTATTAAAAAAATAAAATTTTATTCGCTGTATTTGTAGAATGTTCGATCTATACAGACTTCAATTGCTTGTCTCTTACATTCTTTTTACTCAATTTAAAAATTGGGAACACAAATACGATGATTTTCATTAGATGAAATGGTGAATCGAGTAGAACACATCGTTTTAGCTCTAATTTCTTCACATCATTTACATTTGTATTTTTAACTACAACAGTTCTTAAGAAAATGTTTTTTTATATTTATAAAATAATTGTAAATTTCAAAGTAATTTAATTATTTCTCTATAAAATACACTCAACGTCTACGTATTTACCGCAGACCTATGCGGAAGTAATAAATATAGTAACTAGTGTAAGAAATAGTTTAATGCACTCACCTTTAATTGTGAAAAAACAATGGTCAGGAATAAAAATCTACTTCAAAGTTTCAAAATTTTCAGATTGTAACTGTAACCTTTAAAAATATTGAAATTTAAATTTTAAAGTTTCATACTAAAACATGTTGATCTTCGAATTTCCCAATCTCATGGTTTCTAATTGAGAATACTCAAAACATTAACATTTTTTCCTCATAATTTCCAGAACTACTCTCTGAGATCCTCTCTTCCGCAGAAAATTGATTTTCGTTTACTACACAACTTTTTCCAGCTATAGTAGAAATTCCATTATCCGTGCTCCCATTGTCCTAATACGATTTTATCTCTGCTATTCAAACGTATTATTATCTGAACGTATTTTATTTTACAACGATATGTTTTGCTATTTTTTGAAACAGAAGTATTTTCTATACACTTCATTATAACATGATACAGTACAATGTATTGGCGCGTGTATGTTAAACTTTACGTTGTTGAAAATGAAAGTATACATAAAATAAAAAACATTAAGATAATTGAAAATGTTAAGGATTCGATTCCATTATAAAAAAATAGGTATTAGAAAGTAACAGATTATGGACACTGAAAGATAGAAGGATGTAATTAAAGATTTCCCAGAACAATTATATATATTTACCTATTAGACAATAGGTTTTAAAACTTTTTGAAACATTGTATTTAATTTCCAAACTTATCACAATTCAAGCAGTTATTTGCAATTTGAAGGAGCCCACCAATTGTGGTTTTTAACTACTTAAATAACTCCGATAAAAATTTGATTCTGCTAATAAATAAATTATAGACATTTTTGATACGTGTACAGATACATAAACCTTAAAGTAGAAAAGGTTAACTAATTAATGAAGAATTATTCAGACACTATTAAATGATATTTTCCTCAATGTATATATGTACTGCTTTTCAAACTTCTCCGTTTAGTATATTCAGCAACTTGTTAAAAATAATCGCAAGAAATTTCAGTGAATATGTTTCTTGAAATCTTGAAAAAATAAATCAGAATGAACAAAACGTACAATTCTACAGGAGAAACAGTTCTTTGAGAAACAACGATTATTCATTTATTAACTAATTTAAATAAGAATTTATTTGAATAAAATATTCAATAAGAACAGCGGCAAAAATTTATCAACAGGTAAGAGAGGGAAGATCACGAGAGAGAAGAAAATTGAGAAACGTGTTCTCGGAATAAGGAAAAAGTAAACCTGCTTATGATACATACATTGTCTAGAATAATTGCTTTGCTAATGTAATTCAATCTTCGAAATAAAGGTTTATGTAGCCATCGTATTAGAAATTTTAAAAAACATTGAATTATTCAAAATTATTAAATTAAGATATTTAGAAAGATTCATATTTTCAAAATTGATTAAAAAAAAATATGTTTTTTGCAGTCTTTTCAATTACAAGATATAGAAGTTTTAAGAAAAAGCTGAGTAAGGGTATTAAATAATTTCTATAACAGAAGAATAAATAATAATTCATAATAATAGATAGTAGTTACCTTATAAATAATATAGTGATATCTACTATCCTTTCTGAAATATATAATAAATATTACATATTTAATAATATTTGAATTAATCAATATTAGCAAAATATTCGATTTATTATACTCTAAACATTTATTTTACATCAGATTTGAAGAGAAGGTTTTATTTCCATCAGATTTTCTATCGCTTTTACCATTCGTTTTCGATTTTTGCGTTATTTAATGCCCTTCTTTTCAACATGCATTCTTTGAACAAATACTTCTCCAGTTTCCATTTCCTACAAAATTCTCCATCCCGAACGATGGAGCCAACTTAGCCTGCATGATTCCTCAGAGACTCTTTCCATCACTTCAGACACCACTCTTTCATGTAATATTCAAAGCTATGATCATCAACAACCGGCTTGTGATTTTACTGAAATGAAATAGTTGAAATATTACGTCAAATGGAATTCAGGATTTATCAAAGAAATTTCTCTACGCATTTTCGTTTACTTTATATCATTAATTTTCTAACACTTTTCGATTTAATTTAAATGGTTCTCAAATTGTGACACAACAAGAAATAAAATAATTCTTTATTAAGAGTAAATTAAAAATATGGAATAACATTTTGTCATATGCGCCTATGATTTAAAAAAATTATTCTTTACTGTATACTGTACTGCTACTGAAAGACAGACAGTACAGTGCACAAGTATTTAAACGCCTAATACATCAACATCAAAATCTTGATATTTTTGTAAGTTTTTGTTCAAAATTATGATTTAACAATACTTTTTCTATAGTCCATTCCTTACTTCCAATCGTAATTAAAATAAAATACTTAATAAAATTTAATCTGAAACAATCTGCGTCATGCAAGTTACATATTTGTCTGTAATGAGTAACTGATATTTCAGTAAATTCATATGAATTTTCAGAAAGAAACACGTATTTCAGTTGCTTTAACATCACAATTCACTTAACTTAGATTTTCCTGCAAGAGTAATTTTCATTCATTTTTAAGTATTGCCTTTTCATTTATACTAATTGATATTAACTATTGTTTCCATCGATATCTACTAACTGTATATAGTTGCTTAAAGAATAGCATCCAAATTGGATCAAAGAGTTTGATTTGAAATCAATTTCATATATTTGAAAAATTTCGCTCATATATATTAACAAATGTTACTTATGATATTTAATAAGAAGTGAACAATGTAAGCATAGATTACTGATTTAATAAATAAATGTTACATGAATATAGAGTGAGCGAACTTATCAGTTCCTGAATGTGGTTACGAGGAGGAAAGTAGTCGAGGGTTAGGTTGGGGTCGAGGGGAGTATATAATTGTCATAAATTATAATTATGGTTGGAGTGATGAAACATTGTACACAAAATTGCATTGATTAAATCTAATTATCACCTGTATCTATCTCATTATTCTGTTACAATGTTAAAATGTAATAATTGACCAAGATCTTCAGGGAAACGATTGATTAAAAAATTCTGTTCATGTAAGAGTACGACTTCAAAATTTTTTAAAAGCCATTTACATACATAGAAAGTTATAGATTGGTAATGGATTAATATTTGTGTATTGACACATAATGTTTTGCTTTGAGAAGATTGTAGATGAATTAGTTAGAATATTCCGAAAATTCTGCTAAGGATTGACACATTGCATGGAATTAGAAAATAGTAAAAATAATGATGGTATACGTAAATGTGATGGAGAAAAATAAATAGATATAGAAAAGAATTTAATTTTATTATTCAGAAGAACTATTTAACTAATGAATTTTGTATTAGAATACAAAATATCTATAGAATTTTTGTAGCTCAATATATAAAATGAAATAATAATTTTGTAATATATTCCTGATAATTTTTCAGGTCATTTCTTCTAATTTTCTACAAAATTGAACGAAATTATGAAACTGGAATATATCTGTTTATAGATAATGTCAGCATGAATTTGGTACAATTTTTAATAATGTGATAATTTCTATCATTTTATCTTTCTCTCTTCTTATTTTCTAACGTTGCATAAATACATATAGAATCAAATTGCTCGAATAATTTACAGAGCATTGAAAACATCACCCTTGATATCGCAGATACATTCGTGTTCAGTGAAGTAAAGAAGCATGATTTTACTGTTTTATTCATTCTTCCTACAGCACAGAAATAATTCAGGCTAAAAATACTCAAAATTATCATAAATTAATGGATGCGGGCACTCAAGGGAGCGAAGAATTTAAGTACATCAATTATTCGTTCAGGAAAAATCTGTCTACGGCATCAGAGCCGACATTTTCAGCATTCTGTAAATTATTAAAGCGAATAAATTATTGAAACTATTGAATTCTTGAAAATCGTACCAAGCTTTGATTCGCAGTGTTTGTAAATACAATTAGAAATAGTGTCCACTAGCCAGATTTGTCAAAGAGAAAGATTAAATATGTGCATGAAGGTTATTGTTATTTAAATACGTGCTTATTTAATGAATATTCAAAATCGATTTTCTTGAAAGTAAAGCCTCATATGGAAAAATATACTAATATATACTACTAATATACTATAAATATACTAATTGTAGTAATCTACTTTTACATGAAAAAACATTTTTTTTCTCCAATACCTATAACTAAACTGAATTTTTATATTCTTATTTCAATTAGCTTACTTCCTATATTTCATATTCTTGTGAAAATAATTTTAAAAGTAGGACTCGGGCAGAGATTTTATTTTATTATACGGAGTGGCAAGCACATAGGTGATCAAACTTTGGTCCACATTCTGTTGTTCCTAAAGATGAAAAAAGGTCATATGAAGATGGACCTGAGAACTTTTTCTCTGAGATGTTGATACTTTTTGATTATGATGAAGCATTTTAGGAATGTTTAAAATTACTTAAGAAATTTAAATTTATCATCTTACATTTTATTTCAATTCATTTTACCATCTATAAAATCATCTTGAAATTTTCAATTTCTTTATAGCAAGATCGAATAGTCTTATGAGCTTTCGCTCAAATACTCAATAGTTCAACTTACTGAAAATAGAGGGACATTACTAACTACATAACTGTTACAATTACATTTTCTTGTATCCAGAATTCAATTTTTGGGTAATAAAATATTCTATTATGTTGGTTCTACAATTATGAAACAAGAAATAAGCTTATCTTCCATGGAATGCATCCTTTCTCCAATGAATGCAATTCATTCTTTTCGAGGAATGATTTCAAACATGGCATACTTCATTCCTTATGTGTTAATGATAACGATAATATAACATTTTACAATCATTTCATATTAGTAATATGTAGTATAAGGTTTCTCCAGCGGACTACAGTTATTTGAACCAAAGGGCTGCTTCGCTCAACAAATTTTTAAGCAATTTCTTCTGGTCTTCAACATTGAACAATATGTGTTGCCTCTTCCCGAAGGACTACCCAATTTACGTTATTGGAAACGTTGTGTTAATTGAGCCTTCTGACTGAACTCACTGAACTTTGAAATTTAGTAAGCTTTACTGAATTGATTGGTATCTGAATACTATTCTGACTTGCGAGAACTACTTACTTCTGTTCTTGATAGTCGTTTCTTCACTTCTCTGACGGCGGTTCTTTCTACTTTAGCACAACGCAACTCTAAACTGTGACAACTAAACTCTCCTCTCAGTGACCCTCGCCCCCTCCAGGAATCATCCTAGCTTCAAACTCTGATCAAGAATCTTCAAGGCCACTTATTGGCCTACTTCTCTAAAAACAACGGCCAATCAGCATCTTTGCGAAACTTCACGATTTTCTTCCAGAAATCCGTTCCAGGAATCATTAGAAATGGTCTCTAAATTCTAGGAAATTCCCTCCAAATTCCGACAATTGATGCCAGTGCTTAACACCAGTCAAGACCCTTCGGATTTATACTGTAGGTGTGTGTGGCGCGCGACTTTTCTAAGTTTCAAGTGCTCTCTCATTCAAGTCCCTAAGAGACTCGAAATATACCATGGCCGTGTCACAAACTATGATAGCGGTGATCACTAATAATAGTTCTTTGTATTGTATATCGAGGATGGCGCTTCGAAAAAAAATCTGCTTCCCCTTATCCGACGAATTATAATCTAAATAAGACGTAGTGTAATTGCAATTTTATGGATTCAATTTTGCAGAGGTTACAATGTCTGTCATTATAATCACTGTCCCTTTTTGAAACGTTCATAAAACAGAACTATTCAAATTTAAACTAACAATTGCTAAACGTAAATCATGGAAATTAATTTACGCGTGTAATTCACGTGAAAACATAAGTTTCATTTCACAATGGAATCATAACGAATAAATTTGTATATCCGCACCAAACATGACGCACTGCGACCACAAATTTTAAGTATGTAATAGACATGTATTTTTGGTTAACCTTCATCGACGTATTTTTATATGGAAAGAATTTAATTATAATCAAACTAAATCATGCGATTGAGAAAATAAAAATCTGACAGATCGTGGAAGCATATTTTAAGTTGGTACAGAGCAACTAGGTTTTTGGACGTCAGCCATGCATCATTTTAATGACACGAGTGTCTCTGAATGCTGTGGCCGGACTTTAATGCGATTTTGGCAGCAGTCGTACGCGAAAATTGCTGCTGGTCGTGATTTGAAAATAAATTCGATCTTTAAATATTCCGGATCGTCTGAAAAAAGAATTTCTCGATATAAAAAGACGATGTGTTTATTAAAAGCAAACAAACTTACTAAAGTTAGTTATCAGACTCTTGTATTATTAATCAAATGAATGCTATGTACGACTTTGAATTTATTTTATTATTATAAGTACGGCATTAACAAATATTGTTATATTAAGGAACATATTAAATAAATATTATTATATATAATAGTATATATAATATATAGTAATATAAGTAATTAATTAAAGATACATAAAATAAACTTAATATAGGAAGACGTAAGTAGATTCACTGCATCTTCGTACAATGCTGAGTACAAAGAGAATAAAGACTTCTGTTATATAAAAGCGAAAGGATATACAAAAACAAATATTCCAATTAAATGCAAAAGGACATTGGTAAACTATGCAATAAAAACAGACCTAAAACAATTGAACATTCCTAACAAGGAACTGTTCTATATATCAAAATTTTAGGGCAAGAGAGTATAGGAACACACATAATCTACACACTCAAAATCGATAAAGAAGATGTAATATAGCTACACAAATTTACACAAAAAGCAATGGAAATAAGAAGAATTTTCTTGGACCTGTGAGAAGTCAAAGATATTAACCCAAAAATCGGTGTCCTAATCTAAGTTAGTTCCAAAACGTGAAAACTATATAGAAGCTTCGAAATATGTTAATACTAGTTAAATAAGTAAATCTGCAAAATTTATATTTAAATGAGAAATTAGGCTATGAAAATTTATTATAAATATATTTCTTATAATTATTATGAATATCTATTATAAATTTAAAACATGCATATACAATATATATGTCGGGTTGGCGTTAAGATTAGAGTTAGGGTTAAGGACGTGAAATGAATCCCTATTGGCGCTAGACGTGATCGTTATGCGATATAGGAGATATTTACTAGTGCAAATATGACTATGATGGAATTGGACAAGTAATCGCGATAATTAGATACTCGAGAAGCTAATGACAATGATCCTAGGCTCAATAACGAATCCGCGGTCAACGGGATGACGAACTTTACCCTTCGTTAGCGTCTAAGTTACACTGTATGTTAGAGCAAGGCGCAATTATTACGTATACGAAAGACAGGTCGATTACTGATGAGATCGCACTAGAGAGTGACTCTCCGTCGCGGTGACGCTGTCGAAGAAAACTATGATGGGTGTGCCTAAGGGCACGAGATCATCGGATTCGCGGAGAAAAGTCTTCGTTCGAAGGGTGAGGGAAATTGACGTTGCTGTTAATTGGTCAATTTCCATGTTGGTGGTTAGAGAAAGATATTAGCTGTCCTTGAGGAAAGTTGCTAGCGAGAAGCGTTGTTCGTGGAAGGATAGATTTCTCTTATCTTCCCGTAGTTGGGGCACGGGCTATTTGTCTATTTGAAAGACTTTATATAATTGAAACTTAAGATTTATAACAGGTCCTCAGGCTAGCTAAACATATACTGTGGAGATGCGTTGACATCTGGCAATCATCTTACCCGAAGAATACAGTCTGCGTGTGGCGAGCCACAGGACAGAAACCGTTAGAATGTTTACTGTCGCGTGCCGCTACAACTATTTCTTTTAAGGAGAGCTATAGAATTACTCCACGCCTTTGTTAGGCAAAGCGTTCATCCCTTAACCGCGGCTACGTTCGGCGACTGGTTGTCGCCTCGAGCCCAAGCTCACTATCATAAATCTCGAACAAATACAATCGGGTTGAATGACGACAATTGCTTAATTACGGCTATGGTAGAATCTAGATTACAGTATTAAGGAGTTGTTCAAAGTTCCAAACTTCAGTAACTGGTGGTGCAAGCGGAAAGAGGGTGATTCTATGCGAAAAAATATGTCGAAAATATAGAATAAAAATTTTTCGTTTGAGGCTTTGTTTTCGAGAAAATCGACTTTGAATTTTCGCTCGGTACGCGTGCACTTTATTACGTCTCGTTATTACGGATCTCACTGTATATCGTTGTATCGATTGACGTTATGTTGATAAACACTTCCAATGTGACCAAAGTGTTTTCCTACCTATTAACTTACTACCCGACTTTTATCGCTATCCACTATCAGTACCTATTAGTCTACCATCATGTCTACATACAGCAATCTGGAATATACGGACATGATACCTCCGTTAGGTGCGTGTGGTGGTAACGCATCAGCCGCAGTTGATCATTACAGACACCGGTATCCCAATCGTCGACATCCTGACAGACGATCTACAGTAAGATCCGTTATAACGAGACGTGATAAAGTGTACGCGTACCGAGCGAAAATTCAAAGTCGATTTTCTCGAAAACAACGCCTCAAACGAAAAATTTTTATTCTATATTTTCGACATATTTTTTCGCGTAAAATCACCCCCTTTCCACTTGTACCACCAGTTACCAACCACCCTGTATAATAAACAAGTCTTCGAATACAATACACGTGTTTCAAGTGAAAGCAACAAATTAAATGCTGACCTAAAGATCTTGCAAAGAATTCAATAAAATGCTTTGAAAATCTATAAACTTTCTCATAAAGAACATAATATCTATATTAAAAAGCAAAGACACAAAATTCAAATAAAGGACTAAAATAATACATGTATCGAATTTTGTTTAATCTAAACTATACAATAACCATTTATGCATATTTCGACGCTCCTTCATATTTTTTAAAAATAATTCCTCCAATACAAAATAACGCTGATAAATCATTATATTATATTTATAGATTAGTAATTCATACAATTGGACATTTAACAAATCTGTTCAATCATAAAAATTAGCGAATAGTGCCACAGAAGAAACAGTAAAAGGTTCTAATAACAACCTTTTTCAAATAGAACTTTAAAATAGGGCAATAAATAATTTCATGTATTTGCTAGCGAAAATCGTGAAATCCGTTGAGAGCGCATAAGAATTTCGATGGTTTTAATGCGACGCAAAAATTGAATTTCTGAAAAATTTCACGATTTTTCCATTTCATATATATAATATTTTCAAGTAATTCTGGATAAAATTGGGGAGATCATGCACGATTGCGGAACAAATTCGCTACGTCCGTAAATATATCGGAAACTGGAAATTTCAATAAGTAAATAACGATTATGAAAATATTCGTACGCCAACATAAAATAAGCTTTCGTGATTATTCAACGAAATTAATCACATTGAACGTATAAATTTATTGTACAAAATGCTTATCTCATTCGTGATTAATTAATCCTTAAAGTATCAGACGATTTTATGAACAAACGCATATATATAATTGTATAATGTTAGGAATATTCTTCCATAAGTTAATAAAATATATGTATATTTTATTATATATTATAGTTACAATCATAAAAGTATATAATTGCATATCACAATACAATAGAACCTCTATTGTCAGAGTACTTGTTATTCTAACATCATATAAACATTTTATTATTTTTATCCTTTTCTTAGTATAAAAGTTGATATTATATGTATTATAATGATATTTACAGTTATGTTATAGTTATATATATATAACTATAGTATTGTCACGTAAAATAACAAAAAAATAAAAAAAGAAATTTAAGATGAAAAATAAAAAAAAAGAAACTTCATTTTTTTCTAACATTTGATTTACAATTTACTTCCGACATCTAGAGGTGACTTTTCAAGACTGACTCTTACAACTCGACTTCCGATCGGAATCGGTTATTTTTCTTTTGTCACTCCTCAATATCTCCACTATTCTCGAGTTTGTTAGGCGTCCGCGACTGTTGCCACACACACCTTCTTCTCGAACATTCGGCGGAAGCACCGTTGGAATATTGATGGTTCATTAGGCACTTCGCTTCGGCGATATATATTGTTACCGAGTGCCACCACATCTTTATTTCCGGTTTTGAACTGAGCCAGTCGTGTCAGTAACGTGAACAAAAAGCCCTAAGAGATATCGGATAAACCATAAACAATGACGTGAGAGTCGAGACTTCGTCGGGCCCATCAATGTGTCGTCGGTCCTTCAATTGAATAGTTCCGTAGAAAAGGCCTACGTGACCCTAGCCACGAACGGTTGCGGAACACGTGCGTGGTGGGCCTAAGAAAAGACAAAGGGATGGTAGAATAGTCAGTGTCAGTGGAGAAGCCAGAGAGTGTGAATCAAGAGGTCAGAGAGTTCGAGTTGCGTCGTCGGGAGAATGTGGTTCGCGTGAAAGAGAGAGCGTTGGATCCATGGTAACAAGAGTTGCAAATTAACTATTGAGTTGTCTAAATTATAGTCCGTTATTGTGATTAGTTCACGTTAAACAACCATCGTTTTTCTGTTTAACATCTGTACAATCCATTTATTGTAAATAAATCATCATCAATAATATTTTATTTCTGATATTACATAGCTATAATATAATATATGTGTGCGTGCGTGTGTGCGTGTGTACGTGCGTGCGTATATCACGTATAATAATACGGTTAAATTAATTATAATGTAATTGTTAAACCAATTCAGAAAATAGAAAATCTAGACTGGAAATAGACAATATAGAAAATGGTAATAATGTAGCAATAAAATATAGAAATATATAGGATGCAGCCGAATAACATATAGAATTAGCATAACATGTAACATAAGGTGATTCCTTATCAAAGTGAGAATAAAATATTTCGTTTTCCAGAAAATCGAAATGAAAAATCTATTATACATGAGTATACCTGAACGTGAGTAATTGCGGACTGAACACAAGTAAAGGAACGAGGAATAAGTCAAAAATGTAGAATAAAATTTTTTCACGACGCCTTTTTTCCGATGGAAAAATAAATTTGAGAATTTCGCACACGAGTATACTATGCCAATCCTTAACTAAACACGTTCAAACTGTATTTTCTTGAAAATGAAGGCTTGAACGGACAAATTTTATTTCTTACTTATCTTCGCATGTAACAATCTTCTGCTGATTGTTTACTCATACCCAGTCGGTAATTAGTTAAGTTCAAGTATACTTCACAAATTTTCAAACTCGATTATCTCAAAGACTAATTATAAGCGTCGAACGATAAAGTGTTGTTCTCACATGTATTTTCTTATTTTTTCGTAAGGTGTCACCTCATGCCCGCTTGTACATGTTATTTTGAACCCTGTATAATATTGAAGGTATTCTCGCTTCAAGTAAGTTTAATACTAGATCAGCTTGCAATATATAGCAAATCATGTTACATTATATACATAGCATGAATTTATAATTCAAGTAATACTATGAAACTAACAATAAGTACGCTTAACAATAACAATAATAAACATTAACAATAACAACAACAAGCACGCTCCCGTACAGCGAGCATTATATATAAACGAATGTAGTGATGTAAGATGAAAGCGTTTTCTTCATAGCTTGATATTTTAATAATCAGGCAAATTTTATCTTTCTGTATCTTACTAATTGTAGACTGAACACCGGCGTAAACGTATTGTCATGTATAATAGACAAAGCTTACGCTTCCATGAAGCGACATTTCGTGGATAATGAGCCTCAATAAAGTTCACATTAATTTTGCCAAAAACATCTGTATGTACAAATATATTTTTTATATCTCCTTTATAAATTCTAATTCCTAATTGTTCGGTACAATTAGTTACATCTCTTTTAATTGAATTTTATTGGGCGTGTCGATTTCGGTACATTTACAGGCAATCACTAGAATCAATCAATATTCTGATTATATTCGTAAGTAAATCAATCGTGCGCTTTCTTCTAAGTTTTCTGGAGATGTCCGAATAGTTTTCGCTAATAGGTTCATGTGATTTTTCATTTTGTTTGGTTGAGCATTGATATGGTTTGAATTTCCCTCTTGAACGGTGGGTGAGATATTGTGGATAGTTTCAGGAATATTCACGGGAATCAATTTAAATGGGACATTGTATATTCTCGTTTCTGTTAGATAGTACTGCTAGCAATGTAGTGTCTTCTTTTGACATAATCATTATGGCCCTCGCGTACGAGGTTCTAGTAATCAAGGCGCAGGGATATTGTATAGTTAGCATTAAGGTGTTAGTAATCTCATATGTCAGTAGTTACATGCAGAATAAGTAACACGGAATAGTTAAACATGAGGAATCTAAAGTTTTAAATGATCGTAATTCCAACCACATACAATTACAAATAATAGTCCGGTCAAAATAGACATTTCAAATAACAAAAATTCCGACAGAGCTAAATATTGGTAGACACCTTGGGTACGCCAGTAGAAATAAAGTGCCAAAAGTCCCCATTGATTCCATGTGTGCTAAAAAAGTTATTCAAGGTCAAAGTCAAAATTTTCGGATTTTTTTAATTTTTCTTGAAAACGGTAAGTTTTATCGAAAATATAGCCCAGACAAAAAATGTAGATCATAAAATTATCTACAAAAATGTTTCTTTTTCCCTAAGAAGATACACTTTTTTCCTAAGAAGATACACTTTTTTCCTAAGAAGATACACTTTTTTCCTAAGAATCACCATTCCTAAGATATCGCCATTCTAAAAGTTGCAGTTCTATTGTCCACGTGGCGACGCTCATATACCTGCTTTCCTGAAGTGGCTTAAGTGAAATACTTTTAGTGTTGAACGTTTCTTTCGAATGAATACATGTATTTATTGCTAGCGTCTACTATTACAGTTTGTACCCATTAATATTTTTAAAAAATATCACAATTGTGTTTTATTTGCAATAAACTTTTGACGGAAGGTGAAACTGTTACAGTTAGTCGTGGAATGAAAACTTTGATCGATGCAAGTATCGAAAGAGGCGATGAGTTTGTTGATTATCTGAGAAGTGAGAAGTCTGTAACCGTACCCAAGGTATCTACCAAAATTTAGCTCTGTCGGAATTTTTGTTATTTGAAATGTCTATTTTGACCGGACTATAAGGCGAGTCACACAAGTGCCAGTCGAAAATCAACTGAGACTCGAACTGCAGGCTCTTCGACCACAAATACGATATCCATCAATTATGAAAAGAAAAAATCTCAAATTCTTCATTTTAATGAGTTTTATGTGTAGCTCTAGTGTAACATACAGTAAAGGACAGATTGAAAAGTTTCCAGAAACGTAGCTAGTTATTTTATTCGTTATTGTTATTATCATTTCGGAAACTTTTCAATTTGCTCTCGTACAAGCAGATTGCAATTCAACGTAACAACATATTGAAATAATTGAGTTTAACTTAGTAAAAGAGTTTGCATTATTTCAGCTGCAGTGGCATCTTGAAATTCATAAGCAAATACAAATATGACATTTTTATCAAAAACAATTCTTTTTCTTTGTTGTTATTATTGCTTTTTCTGAAGTACCTCTGTTATCGATATTATCCTCGAATAATTTTTATAGGTAAAGATAAGTGTTTTGTAATGAAAAAGTTCTCTTATCAAAATTATCGATTTGTATACTGATTTTATTGTACTTAAGCATAAACGAGATAAAAAATAAATATAAAAAATACTGTAGAAAATAGAATTAAAATAATCAAAAGACTGGGAATTTCTATCTAGAAATGCCAAATTTATTTGGTAAAATCCTTTGGTAAAATCAATTCAACTTTACTAATTTTTTAAGTAAATTCCTGTAACAAGGTAACGTTCACGTTACGAAAATACCGTAGTGAATTTCCAGACGTGAGATCAACGAAATTTTCGTTGCTGGTCAGCAGGCTTTTAATCATGAAATTCGTCGCGAATATGCAATCGAAATTATAGCAAAATTAGAACCGCGACAATTTTCCATGTCGAATCAATAACAGTTTCGAGCGAAAATTGAATTTTTCTAGATGCTCCAAGAAAATTAGTAAGTGAATATTTAAATTGCATCATAAAAATATAACGACTTTGGTTGAAAATTTTTATACATGACCACGTTTTTTTACAAATATTTTGGTAAATGTCATGGTAATTCTTATATTTTCGTTTCCTTTCTTTCTCTTTTCAGCGGCGTATTGAAATCAGCTCTCAGTTTCAAATAAAAACGAATGTTTATAAAAATTGAATTTTTAGAATAACTGTAGCAACGATTATACATAAAATTTTTACACTATTTGAAAATTTAGAATTGCAAAAATCTTCTACATTTAGTGAGTTATTATTGTATAATTTTCAGAAGATGTTAATATTACTACATGAATTTTTAGAATCATTCTTTTAAATTGAAGTTTCAAACTCCATATGAAATTTGTTACATCTTTTTCAGATAAATTTTACTGATATATTTAGCAAATTTTTCTGAAAAAGGAATTTTGGGATTTGTTTCTCAAAATCTGATATCTCTAGCTTCAAAATTATCTTCTGATATTTCGCAGTGTATGTGTGCTATAATTTTTCATAAACGTTTTCCACAAAAATTTCCATCATAAAAACAGGAATTTCGCTAAATTAATACATCAAATTCCAAAACTTCAAAGTCAGCGAAACCTTTGACGAAAATCGATGGTAATTATTAACACTTTACAAACCTTCTATAAAAATATATTTTTCATTGATTAATTATTCGATTTTAATCTATTTTATCTAAAAATTTGACGTCCTTAAATTTAAATTTCCAAATTTTATTTAAGAAAAATAAAACCACATTCTTTGAACCAGGCTCAGTCATTATTTATAAAATGTTTGAAAAATGATTGTTTAAATATCGTATATGATCTTATTCAGTTATATGTTATTTTAAAATAATTATACGTTCTTTTATTTAAATAAGCCAATGATCTTTTTAATTCTTTTATTATTTAATTGTTAAACAAACTAATTTTTCATTCTATTTAGTATTTTGTATTTGAATAATGTTGCCTGAAATAATTTCTGGAATAGTTTCTAATTCTATTGTCAATATTGTGAACTGCATAAATAAAAATTTCATTAAGATACATTTTGCATACAAGCACAGGTACGTAATTGTACATAAGAGTAACTGGAATTAAAATCAGTTCTCATGGCAAATACCGTTATATTGCAAAATAATTCTACTATGTTGTTGATGACGTAAATGTATTCAAAATATAATAACCCCATTCTTATTTTATCCAGAAGAATTAACTAATACAAAATTATTTAAAAATAATCTGACTAAATAAAAAACGTAATAGTATTACTTCTGCGTAGGTATTCGGAAAAATTGAAAAACCCATACATGCATCCTTTGCCCATGCCGAGCACTTACAGAAAGCGCATATATATGTCCTTAGTCCACACCGATAGCTTTCGCCAGACACCTATATGCGCCCACAGCACTCAAAGGATTAATAAAACACATAAGACTCACTATCGAAAATTGGTTATCTCTTTTTCTTCCAAATAAAGCCCAAGCCTACTCTAAAACTATCTCTAAATTATAAACTGCACTGTATTTCCTGTTAGTTACTACAATCTATTCCTCGATTGGTATCGAACTCAATTGCTTATCGACATAATGGTATATTGGAAGTTATGGAATATTTGTTGGAAGTGAAGGTTTAAATAGGTATTGTTGTTCCGAGAGATTTTTATTATTTTTCTACAAGAGCTCTATTATTTTTAAAAACAAAAGATTAAGACTGACAGCACTGACTAGCTAACGAATGTTAAATGACTAGCAAACGAATGTTAAGTGACTAGGTAACGAGTGTATCTAGCACAAGTAGACGTAAGGCGACAGCAGATAAGTCAGCGGAAGTTAAAAGCGTAATACGACGTGAGAATACAATTAAATATAGAATTTGTTAATAATTAATTAATTAAGATTATTTGACTACTTAACTTTGATTATTTGTGTTTTGGAGCACACCATCCTTTGAAACCAAAACATCCAAACATCTTGTAGGAAAATACACTAAAAATTTCTTTGAAATTCGATCCTTCGCAATTTCGATCAGCATCATTTCAATTTTTCCACTAAATTTTGCGGGCAACGAGAAACCGACCAAAACTAGTAAGTAGCCTGAAAGAAGTTGGAAAAATGATTAAAAATTGGATCGTTCTTCGTTGGATATTGTCGCAACCGAGTTGGCTGAAAAATTGACTTACAAGAAATGCAAAATCAGCATATCTCGAGAACAAACCGAATCATAAATTTAAATAACGAAAGAGAAAAAGATAGAGAGATACATAGATAGGTAAATGGAGATAACGGGTATACAAGATCATCGTAGCACTATTTGAATTTTCCGCCGCGAATATGCATAGTAAACTGGGCTGCGAAATCTATTTTTGTTAGTTATTTTCAGCTGGTTGAATCGCCATGAACGAGCCACTCGTTGTTTACAATAATTCCTTTATTACTGACTGCTTTTCAAAACAAACAATCGCCGACTGAGTTAGGAACGATCGGTTGTTCATAGTACGTTTTAAAAGCACTTAAAAATGAACGATGTTCATTTGTGAAATAAAGCTTTGTTTCCTGTTTTCTTTTTACAGGTACGGGAAAATGCCGTGCTACTCTATTTAATCGAACTTTAATTCATACTATAAACTATAGTAGTTATAATACAATAAGATTTTTATTACATATTAATAATTGGATTGCGCACCAGATTATGCATCTGTAGGAAATTTGGACGTACAATATTGCACAAAATGCACATAATATGAGAAAATGTCTAAAATACCTAAAGTATAGTGCTTTTTATAATATTTGGTAGGTAAAACAATCTTTTGCCTTTTTTTCTGTTTTATTAATTACATAATCATAAATACGAATTTTCATAAAAATACGTAGTCTGTTAATAACGGTTAAAAGAAATATTTCAGAAAGTGTATTCGAGAGCAATAGACAAAAGGTCGCAAAGTACGAGTATATGGGTACAGGTGAATCCTTATCAAGTATAGTTCCATTGCATACTGAAAACAGCAAGGATAAAAGCGAATGAAAACAAACATGGATAAATATATTTTATAAAAGTAAATAAACAGTGACGAAGTATATTCTAAGCAAATGCCTTATATTCGCCTTATTCAAAATTCATCCGTAGAATCTCATTTTTATTCCACATCCTGTTACAGAAATCTTGCAGTAGAGGATCATATATTTCAAATCTATTTACTATAATAAGAATGAAAATTCTATACATTCCAAATAAATATCAAACAGAATACTTTAAAATTCATCCCCAATGTCATACTACATATTTTCATAGCAACTACCATTTTAAAGCAAGGACTAAAATGGAATTTCATAAAAATCTTTCAGCAAATGTTATATCTCTAAATGTATCTGCCACAACAAAAATACAAATTTCTCAATTTTCTCAAAATTGATCCTCTTATACAGAAACCTGTCTCTAGTTCCAATTCTATCCTGAAGTGAATTTAACCGAACAAAAATTTAATAGAAGTCTTTCAGCAGTAAACTCTACATTTACAAATCCACTAACCACGCAACACAAAAATTTCCATAGATAAATTCAATAAATTCCAAGTAAATATAAAGTAAAATATGTTGTACTGGTTCAAACTTCATTCCCGCAGTCACGCTTCCATTCCAAATTCCATTCCAGAGGAAATTCAGCTGAAACGAAATTTTATAGAGATCTTTCAATTATTCCATTTTTCAACCTACCTATCATAACAAAGATAAAAATTTCGACAAATTGACTCAATGAATTTTAAGCAAATATCAAAACAATATCGCACATTTCCAAAAATTTTATCTCCCCGATTTTCTCAAAACTCATCCCCAAAATTATACTTTCATTTCAGCTTTCATTCTAAAATAAATTTAACCGGAATGAAATTTTATAGAAGTCTTTTAGCAGCGAATTCTACATTTCCAAATCCTCTTACCATAATAATAAATAATAATGAAAAGCGATAACCAAGGCGAACATGTTTAATAAAAGGAAATGAGGAGAGAGGAGCAAGAGAAATCCTCAATTCTTCGGTGTTCGCCAAATTTCTCCGGTTCTTCGTGGTTGCACGAGATAAACCAAGTTCTACCGTTAAGCTGGAACAGGCTGTGCATCCGCGAGCCTTAACCCCTAACTCCAACACCGTTAATCCAACCCTAATCCGCACCAGGAAGGCAACGGTAATAACACGGCCACAGCCTGCCAGAATCGGATGGAATTGAATTTCATGCTCCTACAAAGGTGGCGGAACCCTCGTGCAAAATCGCTGATAAGGTCAGGGAATAAATTTTTAGACCATATCAAAGAACTACACCGTTAGAAGAATGAAAACAAAAGCTTTATGGCGCTGGTGAGGGGAACAATGACGATTTTATTACAATGATCGGTATTCGGAATTAAAAGTGAATAAAAGGTAAAGTTAATATCTGGATATCGAGAAAAATTTGAAGTTTTTTTAAAAAATAGATTTTAACGTCGCATCAAATGCACGTATGTAGTTATTAGCGACGATATTCAGTAGATTTTTATACATTTACAGGAAACTTGAATGTACCCAAAAATGTACCCAATGCATGTAATATACAGAAATATAAAAAGTAGTAGAATATTTATTACGATGTTTAGTAGGTGAAATGTATCTCTTTACATACGTTCATAAAGATCCAGGAATGCAGTCTAATAATGAGAATTGAAAATATTATAGGAAATAAGTTTTCTTATATAATACCGTATTTTTCGAAAAAAAGAGATCTTTTGAAATTTGTTTTCTGTTACTAGGATATCTCTTTCTTTAATCTGAAATGTAAGAGCAGACCCTGTATATTTAAGGCAGTCGAAAAAGATGAGTTTAATAGTAATTTAGTAATTAGAAATATTACAAGTAGTTACATCAACTGGTGGGTTATATGTAAATTAAATTAGATATGCATGTGTGAATCAATTCTATGTCTGTCTAATGTTATTTGTTATTTATAATCAAGATTTGCAGTCGTAGGTCTTTGTTGAAAAATTCTTCGTTGGCTGGTATGCCACTTGGGGAAAATAACATTGTCATTAATACGAACAATGTAGCAATTAATATGTTTTTATTGAAGAAACCTTAATGAAGGATATTAACAAATTTTGTAACTACTGTAAAGTTTTAGTGGTAATAAGCAATGGATTTAAGAATGAAGAAAGAAGGTTGATCTTTAAATATTGCAAGGGCAATTGAATTTTGATTGTAATGTATTGATTGTAACGTAATGATTATGGTTAACATGAACAATATACAAGGTTAAAGTTAATTGATGAATCTTGTAATTGGTATTGAATTTTAGTGGTAGTGCAGTGAATTGTGATAGTTGAAGTTTGATTGAGAATATATGACGAGAGAAACTCGATATACTGATTTGTATTATTTGAGATTAGTATTAAATTTTACTTGAAATGTAATGCTATGTTATGATTAGTTTGAGCAATAAAGAAGGTCGATATTTATTACTAAATTTTTCAATCGTAATAATTGTAATATTATTAAATCTTAGGGGTAGTATAATCCTATTTTGAAATAAGTTTAAGAATGTAATAATGAAAAAGAACTATAACATCTGTCGTTTTGTTTGTGATTCTCAAATTTAAAACTGATTGTTTTTCTTAAATTTTATCAAAAGTATAATGTTTTATTACAAATAAAGACAAATTTTGATACTGATTTGCAAATTTTGGAATTGATATTCAATTTTGATTGCAATATAATACTCTAATTAATATAAATAATATAGGGAGAAAGTCGTGACATAGATTGACAAATGACATTGATTCGCAAATTTTGGGATTAATATTGAATTCCGGTAATGATATGATACTGTGATTCGTGCAAAAGAAAGTTTTGAGACTAATTTGCAAATTTTTCCATTATCATTACATTTTAATGATAATATGATACAGAAGTTAATACGAACAATATGAAGACTTCTATTAAAAGCATGGCTATTCGATTGAACATGGCATCATACGCCATCTTAAATTAATCCGCCATCGTAAATCTTGTAATTAATATCAAATTTTCGTTACAGTATAATATGTGGTTGATATGTGAGAGTATATTGTATTAGAGGTGTTGATATTGGATTGAAAATGAATGACGATATTCATTCGTAATATCTCAAGATTAATATTGAATATTAATGACGGTGTAACGTTGGGATTAGCATGAATAATTAGAATTATCTCTTATACCACTATATTATCAATTATGCTATTGACCCTCAAATATATTGTGTTGTCATTTACCAATAAATCTATATTTCTTACTATATATGTGTATAGTAAACACATAATTCCTATTGCATAATATTTCCAAACATATTTTTATATGTTTATTAAAGTTTAAAGTAATGTAAATAAATAGATAAGCTCCTCATCTATAAGCTATACTATCTTTTACTTTACTGTCTTATTATTTTTGTAACTCGAATATTTTAATTTTATTTGCAAATATTGTTTTTTTGTATATTTCTAATATATCTATTATTATGTTGAAGGTTTTTCGAAATTATGTTATATAACTAATAAGACAAGTAGCTATTGTGTTTGCATAATATTTAAGTATTAAGTATATTTAACTTATTTATATGTTGCGTGTATATTATAGCTTCCTCTTTCAATTAGAAAGATACAAAACATATAAACATAATAGAATAAATATAACAACAACGCAATAAGATACCATTAAATACCATTATTCTCTGACTTTGTGATACATAAATTGGCAATTTCAAAATGTTCAATTATGTTTACGAAATGTTGCATGAATTACAATACATGTTAAGCTACAGAATTTTTTTAATGTATGGAAGATTCATTGCACTGCGATTTCAAGAATAAATTTATATTAAAAGAAAAAGTAATTACTACAGAACAACATTTTGCAATGAATATTGATTATTATCGCGATATTCGTTCCAAGGTATGTCTGACTAATGATGATCCTGTTTCACTTACTAGCTTGCCTTTATTATAAGATGTACTTATAGTTGCCTATAAATATATACACTTATTATCAAGCTAATAAACTATCATATTATATATCCACTGTTATGTCACGCAAGACATCTGCACTCTATCCCGCGCTGCTTGACAGCCAATGGTCCACGTACCGTCCTTCCGATCTTCAATAAATCCAAGGATCCACCGTAAAACGTTAACTTTTAACGTCATTATTTCGACATATATTTTCTGCCTATGGCCGGTTTTAGAAAGGTCCTTAGGTTTATTGTGCGCTCTTAAAAATTACGGAGAAAGCGGGTAGTGGCCTAACGCAAAAAGCGGAGATTTATCTAACAGAAAATCCGGGTTTTTCCTTAAACAAAGACATCAACTAGCAACATTGGTAGCAGGTTTCGTCCCTTCTCATCGACTAGAATCAATGGACATCGCAGATCGTTGCCCTCACCTTATTAACGAAAAGTGTGAGCAACGAATCCGTTTTCTTCGTTCAAAAAACCGCACCCATACTGAGCTTTCCTCCATAATTGCATGAGGGCGAAAAGTCAGTCTGTTCAATCGCTACTTCTATTACATCACGAGGGCCTTGCTCTATTACGAAAGCACCTTTAGTTATCATCTATCAGAGTGTCGTAACTGGAATTTACGACTCCCGTTGACGCGTCTTCTCGCGACCTCCCTACAATAGCTCGAAAATACACCCACTAAACTCCAGTATCCTCAAATATTATTTAAAATTACTATGAGTAATCAGTTGATGGTTTATTAGACGTGAACATAAATCACAGTATCATATTAACATTAAAAATTTTCAGAAATCAATATTAATAGATGTCGGCATATTTACCTCCATTAAGCATCAACTCCTCCTCTAATATAATAATTAATTCTAATTAATCAAATTAATTATTGCTTTACGTTCCATACTTTTGTGTATGTTTTTAAGACAATGATGAGTCAATTATATGTTATTATATAACATAATTAATGTTCGACATAAATATTATTCCAAAATTCATGTTGTCAAAAATTATGTTGTAAAAATATACTTCATAACGAAATAACATGCTTCAGTTGTGAAAGGTACAACTTCGATAAATTCATATAAAGTCTATAAAAAGGGATAAAATACAATAAAGATTTCACGAGGGTATTCATACGTAGGTACTCGGGCAGAGTCTACCGTCTACTGTTCATTTGTTCCGATCGGACCGGAGCAGATGCCGCGTCACAAAAATGACTGTAACTCATAAAATTATTGAAATTTTGAAAAATTCTTTTAAGGGCATATTCTTGAATATCTAAACTTTGGAAATATGAAAAAAAAAAATTTCGATATTTTCAAATTTGTAGACTTACCCCCTTAAGGGCATTTACTTCACATTTCGCTGTGCTATACCGGAGCGAACTACCAATCGCGATATCAGCAGCCCTTATTCACCATCATGGCCCGAGATGCGCAATTCAAACATGTTCTCCCCATAGCATGAAGGTGATCGGGGTTACTCATTTTTACTACTTTTTGCAATTAATATAATGAACAAATAATAAACACTTTGGGATCTTTGCGAAGAGTACATTTTCAATAAATATTCTACAGATCTTGAAAATATACAAATTTTGCTCGTGTAATCACGAAAGTCCTGTTATTGATGAGTCATTGCAGTGCTAATGAAGTTAGAAAATTTCGTACTACACATAGAATGTATCTATGAAAACTTTCCGTAAGTGTTCAAATACTTTTGTGAACTGCGTGTACCTACTATATACATACATACCACTGCTAAATATATAATATGTTAATTCTATAAGAAAGTGCTAAGTATTGCACATATTATATATCATGCGATCATTAATTCTCAATTAATTCATACATCTTAATAAAATTCATATACATAATATTGTCATAACTTCATTAAAATCTTCGAATAGTTGTGAATGGTACTGTATATAATAAAGTCAGTAATACGCAATCAATATAAAACAATATCAATTTTGTAAAAAATATCTGTTTCCACTAGCCGTAAGAACAAATGATTTAAAACTCATTCTGAGTTTCAAAGTTTTAATGTTAAGACACTTTTCACAACATATTATGAATCATCACCAAATAATTCATATTCAAGAAGAGCTTTTGTGGACGTCAATTCATAGTATCTATTTTATAAATAATTACTGTCATATTCGGTAAAACTGTGAGAAGAAAATTACAGGACAAACCACAATAAAATAGCAACATGATAAAATAGAGTTCACTGTATCACAGAAAATATAAAAAATACGATAAAATTGCAAAATGAAAATGAGGAATTTTTATGCAACAGAGAGAAATGAATGTACAAAAATTCCCATGAAAAGGTTGTAAAATCGGAGTAGAAATCTTTATTGAAAAACGAAAGTGATAGAACATACGGAAAATTAAAATAGTATCTCTACGAACAGAGATTGGGGAACGAAAGTTAAAAAAGTTTCAATGGAAAATTGATAACTAGCGAGCGTAAAAGGATTTGATAAAAGGGCGTAAAATTAACGTGTAAAAATTTGATAAAAATTCGAAAGTCGAAGCAGAAATTTCTATTGAAAGAGAGAAGAACGACGATGAGAAATTATGATGGAATTTCTAAGTAGACTCAGCGAAAAGTTGAGATTAAAAAATAAAAATGAAGAATTATGGCAGAATATAATAAGAACAATTAAAGTTAGAAATTTCAAACGGAAAATATGATATAGAGGTAGAAAAGCTCATGGTTTAAAAATACAAATCCGATACTGTGCAAATAATTAAAAGACTAACTTACGGATTCAATTATAGAGAATATCTACATATAAAAGCAGAGATAGAAAAAGAAATTTATGAATTATATTCATACATGAAAATTGAAGGTTCCGTCAATAATTAAAAATTAAATCCAAAATATATCCTCGCTAAGAAAGAAAAAAGTGAAATGAAAGTTTGGTTTAAGAGGAAATGAGCTTTACCGTCGTAAAAAAATTTTGATATTTGTACCACAAAGGAAAATTTTCTGATGGTTGAACGGTAATTCAATATAAAATTTGATAAATGAGAACAATTACCCTCCGACAAGGTATTTTCAAATTCTTTTATTCGACATACTGAATAATTTATTGGAAATTACAATAAAAAATTGTAATGAACGTATAATTTTAAATTCTGAAGTAACGAGTGATAAATTCAATTTTGCAGAAGAATTGTTTATAAATCTTTTTTAAATTGTTATTTGATTACAGATTGAATTAAAAATTCTTCATCATATGAACTTTGATTGAATTAGTCTTTTCACATCCTAAGAAAGTAGTTCAAAACAGATAAATACAGAGTAAAATTTCATTAATAAATAATTTATTCGTTAATGGAATTTAAATTTCAAAATATGCGCTTACAATGTTACAAATTAGAAAAATTAATAACATCAAAAATTTGCTCGAGACTGCTCGTGTTTCACGAATTATGAATAAAGGCAGATCATTTTTTTGAATTCTATTTAGCTTTGGGTTATACAAATTTACAGACGAAGTGTCTCTCGTGCGGAAGAAAAATCAAACACGAAAGTCGTAAGTTTCTCTCTCGAAACGCTAAAGCTTAACGATGAAATAAGAGCGACAAAGTAAGATAATTTCAAAGCGGTGGAGAACAAAGCTAGGAAATCTTGATGAGGAATATTTCACGGAACATAGCGCCACAATTAAGCGGGCCGTGTCATCTTGTAGGAATTGATATCGAGCCACGAACGAATTGGCAGCTTCCACTGTCCAGAGTTACTTATTTCTGGGCCATTTTATCTGCATACGACCGCGTACAGATAATTGAACACGGTTTATTTTAGAAATAACAAATTTACTAAGTGATTCGGCTGGTAAAAGTTGCGGTACTACGATTCGTTAATTGACCATCAGGAAAAGGGGACACGGAAATATTTAGCTGTGAAGTCAGTCTGTTGGCAGTGGTAGCTATTCCTTGTTTTGTGATAAACGACGGTCGAGATTATTATTGGGCTGAGGATTATTTTTAGAGAGAAATGGTATTTTCGTGGCATTTGTTGGGGATTTGTGAAATTGATACCGAGGAACTCACGTGACGACTATCGTTTATCATTGACAGAAAGTTTGATTTATGTGAATTTCGTAGTTTTTTATATCAACTCTTCGTTGTAAAGCGTTATAAAATTTTTGAGATATCCCAGATGAATTATCAGATACGTATGAGACATTAAAAAACTGTATTGATCAACTCCATAAATAAAAAAGTGGAGAAACATAATGATACTACAAATAATTCTCTTAAATTTACTTTGGAATTTGGGATTATTTATGACTCATTTATTTCCGATAAATAACCTCCAGAAAGTAAGTAATTTGGTTTTTGTGAAACTGAACACTTATTGCATATGTGCACATATATGTATATATTGCACAACATTACTTACATATATCAGTACAACAAAATTTTTCTTCAATTTAATAATGTTAGAAATGTTATATTGTTATATTTTATATTGCATTTTTTATACTTCATTAATAATGCTTGTATTAATATTAGCTCAAACGTATATTTTTTCAATATCAACCCTACAAAAGTCTTTTTATACCTCATTTACGTTTTTTTCAATTCACATGATTTTATAAGAAAAATTTGTTAGGAAAGTCAGTGAACTCTGACCTTCATACAAAAATATTAATACATACTGAGTGAAAACAATCATTTTCGTTAATAGACATACGACATGGCACTGTAGCATTGTTGAAGGATCATATATCATGATAACTGAGACGAAGTGTGAGTAAGTTTTCAACTTAGCAATAACATACCTACTTTATTGCTTTATTTCTTGTCTTTTGCTATGTTTCAAGAACAGTGGGTAATTGACATTGGCTTATATTTTGGTATCAAAAGTCAAGAGTGAACATAGTAAATAAATTTTGTAATTTCATTTACAAGCCGTGTGAAATCTGAAAAGCATTGGTATTCGACCAATAAGAATTAAAAAATGTTATCATTTTTCTAAAATCACACATAAGCAAGTGTAAGAAGAACTTCAGAACGTTAAAGCTTAAATATCACGGATTATGAATACGAAAAAAAGGAAAAAATATTTTGATTTAATTCTTTACTAAAATCACAAAAGAAACATTGATTTCTTTTGTCAATTTCAAAATGATGCTTGAAGTGCATCAATGATAACTGAAGAGTGTATCTGATAAAAATCATCCGAAGCCATCAGAAATAATAATCTTCAAAACGTAATAATAATAAGTATATAAAAGGGTATGGAATGGGGGAGGCAATAAGCTTTTAATTCGCTAAAGAAATTAGCTATTAGTAAAAGCAAGGTAATAAATCTCATAAGAAAATTCCTTAAAAATTTGGGAATTTCAAAGAAAGGAAATGAAAAAGGTCAAGTGCTTAAATGCGTAAGATATAAACTCTATAAAGAAATATGAAAAAGTTTGAAAATTATGATAGAAAAGATGAAAGGAAAAGATTGAAGGGAACAGAATTTCAAAATTCCATGAAAAAGCACAAAAAATGCTGTAATTTATGAAAAATGGAAAAAATTGCAAATATGCATCAAGAGTTATATTATAGTTCAAAAATTCAAGTAGAACACAGAATTTAGTAGTGCATTCTAAAGTTCATAGAATCTATTCATAATAACCTATTCAATCTATTGAATAATATTCTAAAATTTATAGAGGAAAATCATAAAAGAATTATTTACTCGATGCAACAATAAAGAGACATAAAATTCGTACAAAATAAATATAATCCTTTTGTCGAACTTTTCTTGAAAAGGACTCGTCAATCGAGTAATGAATTCAATCATTTGCAACCAAAGAAAGTAAAGCTTCCAACAAAACGTCAGAAATTACCCAATTACGTATGTCTTTCAAGACGAACTTCGAGTACAAAGCTATTTAAATATCGCATCATTCAAAACACTCAATCTTTCCATCATCGCTCCCCTTTATCGCGTACAGCGAAAATCCAACCGGAAATTGTTGGAAACGTTTCACCGGTCTAGACCAGCTCCAAGCTCATAAACGAAGCTCCCAAATTAAATTCGCATGGCAATGTTTATTGATAGCACTCAGCTGTTTTTGTTTTGGCATGCATTGCGAAGACAAACGGAGCACGCGAGGAAGAAGAAGTGTCGTCACTGCGTTATTGTTATTTTGAGCTTTGTCGAAGGTTCTGCATCGATGTCTCGCATCTAATGTGCCTGACACATCACAGATGACATACGTCGAAATTCGATGTTGGACCTTGATATATGAGAGGATGATGATAATAGGGTTAAGAATATATTTCTTGAAAAGGTTTCGTCAAAAGATGTTTCCACGCGAATTCCGATCACCTTTTTCGATTGAGAATTAACAGATTTGATAAAACCGTACATTGGAAATGAAAATTGGCAAAAGATGGTATTAATGAAGATAAGACTTGATATTATGGATGATCTATGCTTTCAATATTTTCCGTTTTTTTCTTTCTGGTTCGTTCATTAAATGGGAGAAACCTAAAACAAGATAAAATCTTGGAAACTTGGTCCTCAAAATCGTGGTACAACAGACCAGGTGATTTCATATGCAAAAATAAGTCGAAAGAAAGAATAACATTTTTTCATTGAAGGCTTCGTTTTCGAAAAAAAGAGAGTTTGAAAATCTGTTGGGTAACCGTGTATTAATTGGAAGTTTCGAAGTAAGACATTTCTGTTTCTGTTCGTGTTTGTATTATTGAACACGAACAATGTCACGATGTGCTTCCTGTTATTGCTGTTATCTTATTTCTGCGATATCGGTTTGTAGGTAATATTACTTTCTTTTATTTTGTATTTAATTTGAATAATTCTATAAATAAGTATAAAATTAGTACTTTATAAGAATCCTTCGACTAATGTAACAAGTGTTCGTAATCTTGACCATGTTGTTGCACACACAGCTGTACTCTTTGAGCTAAATTGTTATGCAGTTCTTGTAATATATTATGTATACCTTTAAATTTTCGAAAGCCAAAACAATGTTTGCTTCAATTCTTCTACGTTGTTATTATGTGTGGAGTATATTTCGGATTTAATAATACAAACCTGAACAGAAACAGAAGTTTCATACCTCGAAAAAAATGTTATTCCTTCAAACAAATTAAATGAAAAATCAATATATTTGTTTACAAGATTTAGGTCAGATTTGGATTAAACTTACACAAGTTGAATAATTTCAACACCTGAAAATACATCCAAGTAAGTTCGATCCTTAAATAAAACATCAGCTCTCAGTGAATGGTATTTTGCGTCTTAATTTCCAACAAAAACTAAGAGCAGCGATAAATAGACTCTTTAGCCTGCTAAAAACCCACGTCAAGTACGGCGGCAAGGTTGTTTTTTACTTCCAACAACATTCCCTAAGTCGTGCAATATATCTAAATAGCTTCGGTTAGTAAATATATTATACATCCATTCACCGAACACTAGCCAAAAACAGCGTCTTGACGGAAACTGGAAAACGGCGATAAATTCAATGCATTAACTATAGCTGTAGTGGATTGCGTTAGTCCAAAAATTTAAAGTTCGAGATGAACATACACTTTCTAATCTTCGTGTTTGGATTTACGCATGAGCTGATCTAGCAGTAGCTAAGGCTATACGTATTTCACATGTATGCAGACACTTGTGATCAATTTTGAAAATAAATTTCATCGTCGTTAGGAATTTAACAATGAGTTATAAAATCGGAGTTTACGAATTATAAGCACGAAATGAGCTATAACTGGATTGCGGATTTTTATACGAATTCATATTTTTGAAAATATAAGTTAGAAAACAGAATTCCGATAAAAAAAAAAAGATGTTTCATGTACTAAATATTGTAGAAAGCACTATATTTTGAATATTTTGTATATATTTTTCATACTAACATCCTATACTGACTTTCTGATTTCCTATAAATGCATAAAAATCTGCACTCTAGTCATTTGCCACTTTCAGTTAAAAAGAAACAAATCTTTTTAGATGTAGGTATTGGTAAAAAAAAAATATCGTAGTTTTATCATCTGTTTTCAAAACCTTTGTATCTTTCGATTATTTCAGATTAAAATACTTCCTACTACATAAAATTCATTAAATCACCAAAAATGGGCTTGCCATATTTATCCTACACAGTCTCTCATATCATAAATCTTATATGACGTGTTAATTATTATTTCTCAAGATCTTAATCTTTTAGTGGGATAAGTAAAAGCGTGGGAAGGTTAATAAGCTGATCTAACCTATTTTCTATACTTTACAAATTATAGTAATGCTACGAATGTAACTGATAAAATTGATTGATATTAAATAATTTTAAAACATTTCAGGGAGCATCCAACTCAAGAATATAAATATCAATAACGTTACAAAATATTTAATCAATTTTTGGTTGAATTTCAGTTTTATAAATCCATCATCAATAAAAAGATTGTAATTACATATCCAAGTAAATTTTCTTTTATGAAATTAAAAACAGCTGTAGTAATCGACCGCTCAAAATATTAGATCATCCCATAAATTCATGCCGACCTTTGTGTATACATTTCATATTTTAAAGAAAAACAAGAGAACTTTTATCGAGACGGAATAATGAAAAATGGGAAGAGGTTGTACAACGAGAGGAGGATTACATTTTTTCATGAAACTGAAAGGTATGTAAACAATCTTAACATATATAACCGCACGAAAAACGGCACGAACTTATGGGATTACCTAATATATTTCATCGCGAATTAATAAATGAAAAATCAATTAAATATGATAATATTACAATTTTTTTAACACAAATGATTAATTGAACTTATGAGTGTAAATAGTAGCATAACTTGACTACTCTCTCAGAATTCTATTATATCTACTGTGAAAATTCTTTTCGAGTTATAACAATTTTGATAAATCTATAATTTCAACAAATTAAATCTCCCGACTACAGGCCAGTTCGAACGAAATCCATGTACCAAACTTCGATATTTCTACTTTGCCTCTATTCCACAAAATGCAATATATTACTAAGAAAAGGAAAATTACACAAAAAGCGAAGTTAAAGGTCTAAGACACGTGCAGAGATCTCTTTATCACCATCTTTGCCAAAAGTAACGAAAACTTTCTCATTCTCTTCGAACATTTCAATTCCCCAGCCACCATCGTCGGTCTTCGGGAAAATTTAAGAAACTTACGATTTGTACAACGCACGAGAAAACCTAAATAACATAAAATATAAAACATAAATGACAAAACTTCAGAAAAATGAAGAAACTTAAAAAAGCTTTAAGAACGCAAAAAAATTTCAAATTTCAAAAGTCCAAAACACTAAAAATTCACAGAGTCGAAACAGCATGTTCAAAGAAATATACTCGCTCTCCAGAATCTCAAGAATTCATAAAACTTTTATGTAATTAAGAAAATAGTCAAAATTCGAAGAGTAATTCCAGAAATATCAACTGCTTAAAAGATAAAAAAGAGCCTAAAAGGTTCAGAAAGCTTCTTAAGATTACGTAAGATGTAAGAAGTTTCATAAAAATCCAAAGAAACCTAAAGAATTCAAGAAAATTAAAAAAAAAATTGAGGATTAGACAAAGCAGAAGACATCCTAAAAATTGTAAGAATCTCGATAAACGCTAAAAAAAATTTCAATCATCTTTTTCGCCTCAAAACGTAAAGAAATCTTCAAAATTCAGAACGCTTCGGAAGTCTAAATAAATTGTAAAAATTCAGAGAAATGCAAGAAACTTCATATACCTGAAAAATCTCAAAAGAGATAAAAAAGACAAGAAACTCTGTGGAGGTGCAACACCATAAAAGATCCGAAGAAAATCCAAAAGGCATAAGATTCAGAAACTTTCAGAACATAAAAAATCATTGAGAATGATCGACGAAAATTTATAAATACAGCTGAAGAAACACTATACGAAATCAGTATAAAAAGTGTGACAAGGCTTCTTAAAGAATCCTAGAAATTCTAAAAATCCGGAAAACTCCAGAAATGTAAATTTTACAGATATACATAAAGCCACGAAATCTATAAGATTTAGTTTTTATTTAATTGAATAGTTTAACCTAATCCAAATCTAGTAAAAATCTAAAGAATTCTAGCAACGCAAGTGACACAATCTACTAAGGACTAACATTATGAGTTTTGTTGAATTCGTGTTGTGATTACGAAGAGGAATTCTGAGAACTTTACTGGATACATTTTTACATTGCTACTTTTTCTTCCGCTTAAAGCCTATGATTTTATAAAGTTTAAAGAAATTGAAGTATCTTGTAATATAATGATAAACTGTTCTTCTTTCAAGTCATAGAACTTCCTTTTTTGCCTCTAATTCGTGACACGTTTTATTTACGTTTACTTGGTAAAGTTCAACTCACGTAATTTTTACATATTATTTCGTTGCTTGATCCTTAGTGGATTAAGAAACGAGAAAAAAGCTCTTAAAACTCAAGAAATTACAAAAAATATAAAATGTCATGGGTATCTAGAAAAACAAGGAATCCAGAGGATTAATATAAGAAATTCTTGGGACGTAAGAAACCCAAGAAATACAGAAAATTCTTGAAGCTAAAACAAAATGCGAAAACCGTAAAATATAGAAGTCCAAGAAATTAAAAAATCCAAAGGATCTATAATATTTCCTATCAAACTCGAAAATTTAATCCAACTGAACCCATCTAACGATCTAAGGTATGTTGGAGACGTAAGAAAGCCAAGAAATACAGGAAGACTGAAGCTAAAACAAAATGCAAAGATATACAAGATGTCTCTAAAGAACCCTTTTTATTAGACTGGAAAATTGAAAGATCGGCAGAGAAGGAGTCGAACGATTCGACACGTGTTTGCCATTCGGTCAGCTTTGCCTGGCAAACGGCGATAAACCGCTGTTTTGCCAACTTATTATTCAGCAACGATCAGGGGCAGACTACTGAGCTTAAAAAGATTGCCGATGTGTCGATAGAAATTTGCGGTCGCTTTATGTACAATTTAATTTTTATACCAGAAACAGTGTGAATAAAATTATAGTCGTAAATTCTTTTTAATTGTCGTAAATAATGAAAAGACATATATGCTAGACATCAGGGGTAGACTGGTCATCGAAGAGTTTGAAAAAATTTCAGGTGAACCAATAGGAATTTGGGGTCATTCTACGTAAAATTTAATTAATGAATTAAAATGGAGGACCGATCGTATCGCTCCAAGTAAAATCTCCAAGTAAAAATTTAAATCGCAGTCCGCCCCTGGTAATGGCGCATAAAGTATGACTCACATACGTATGCAATATCGGTTTCCGCGAGCTCTGTAATTATCCGATAACATGCAGTTCATTGAGTCGTTTTCGCGAAAACTTCTGCATCTTTTCGTTCTTTCTTCTTTTCCCAGTTTTTGTATCCTTTCATCGCGAGACCGGGAAATAATCTTGGGAGTAATAAACTTATGATTGACATATCGTTCCAGTTGGCAAATTGAATGGCCGAGAGCAGAACAGCGTGGATTCACGCGGATTAATTGGAAAGAGCGATGCCTCTCGCGATTAGCTTCCCAGTTTGAGATTGATAAAGGAAAACTATGGATGATCTTCAAAATATATAGTAACCCATAATTTGGCGTAAATATTTGTTAGAAGAGCGTTAGAATTAATAATGAGACGAAATTTAATATTTAAGTTCGATGTTATATATCCGAATGAAATCCGATACCCAAGGTTCACTTCAGAGAGTTCGAATATTACTCGTAACATATTTTTACCGTCTTTACTCTTTTCCGTAAAACACCAGTATATTCTACTAGAATAAAAAATATATATATTTTTTGTATATGATTTATATATGTGTCTGTATGTGTGTGTACATTTTTGAGTCTAAGTTTATATTATAAATACATATTTATAATAATATATAAATATATATATATATATTATTACGTTATACCATATATACATATATAATTCGCTGAAATTGAAAGAAATCAACAAGAAATTCGCAATGTAATGAATCAAATTTTTGATACATATCAGTTCCCTATTTGTAAGAATGGCCAACGCTTTGAAATGGGACGTAGGTAAATATCGCCAATCTGTTTTTCTACTGTATGGAACGAAAACCTCGCCGTTATTTTGAGTTTTTGTTATAATATGTTAATCTCGGAGTTTATGATTATATGATTTATATATATATATATGTCGGAGATGAAAGAACACCGGAACTCCTCCTTGGATTCGCGGGAATACCGCAACTCTGTAACTTAGATTAAACAAATGCCGCTCCGATTATTCGAGATTTATGATCATGAGCTTGGGCTCGAGGCGACAATCAGTCGCCGAACGTAGTCGCGGTCAAAGGGATGAACGTTTTATCTAACAAAGGCACAGAGTAACTCTATACCTCTCCTTAAAAAAAATAGTCGTAGCGATACGTGGCAGTAAATACTTCAATAGTTTCTATCCCGCGGCCCGCCACACGCAGATTTTGTCCTCCGGGTAAGATGATCGCCGGGTGTCGGCATGCCTTTGTGGTGTATGTTTAGCTAACGTGAGAACCCGCTACAAATCTTAAGATTTAGTCAAGCGAAGTCCTTCAAATAGACTTTGTTGCAACTACAGGAAGATAGGAGAAACCTATCTTCCACGAACGATGCCCCCCCGTCAACAACCTCCCCTCAAGGGCGGCCAGCATCTCTTTCAAAACGCCGATATGGAGATCGACCAATTAGCAACAGCGCTATTTCCCTCACTTTTGGAACAAAAGCTTTCGTTGACGAATCCGAGGATCTCATGTCCTTAGACACACCCATTATAGTTCTCCTCGACGGCATCGTCGAGACGGAGATTCATTCTTTCGTACGATCTCATCGACGAAGGACAGTGCCACCTTACAACCAGTGAATACCTCACATCTAGTTAACAAAGAGTTAGACTTGAACTGTGCGAGAACATACGTTTACCATCCCGTGACCGCGGATTCGTTTCGAACCTAAGGTCATTATCACTAGTGCTACGAGTGCTTAATCTTGTTAATAAGCCCGTGCTAATAAACTCTCCGTTGTATCACGACAATGGCTAATTCTAATGAAAATTCATTAAACGCCCATCTCCATAATCCTGACTTCAATCCGACATATATATATAATAAGATACTTCCAAACAATCCAAGATTTTCTTCTTACTTTACTTCTTTTACAATCCATTTACAATCCAAATAACCTAAACAAACTTAAAAAATTATACATTATTTTGCACATTCTCTCTTTCTGTTCTCTGTTTTTAATGGGTTTTTAGCTTACCTTTCTGTTTGCCTGTCTATTTGGGTAGAATTTTGTAAGTGAAATTTCACTTGCTCCCCAACTAAAAAGCTGAAATTTGGATCATTTGTTCATTTCCGATGACGCTACAATATAAATAAAAAAAATTGATAATTTTTTGATTAGAAATAATTAGACTGGTTATCTAAGGTGAAATCTGAAAAAATCTTTTTATGCAACCACAGAGTTCAATTATTTATTGTCGGATGATAGTTAAAGCTAAGGAGTACAAAATGAAATAGACTAAATTTATAGAATTGAAAAAATTTACGGTATCGAATTTTCTATTTTATGTTGATCTTTCTGCCATCTTTTTTAATTTGTATTTTTAAGATTTAGAACAATACGTACAGTACTGAATTCTGTAATCTTTATATATTATAATTATGTAATCTTTATATTTGATGTTTTACCTGGTCTTTAGTTCACTGACATTAAATGTTTATTAAAATATCTCATTTGGTGAAAACGAAATGTCTACGTACCTATACGGAAAAATAGAAATATCTTTTAGCTTTTATTATTATTTCTTGCAATTATTGGATTGTAGAGTAAAATTTTAATTGCTGTCATAGTTTCCCATAAAATTGAAACAATGCATGGAATGTCAAAGATGAGCCCGTAAGATTTGTACCAATGCTGAGAAAGAAGATGATGTATTTATCTGTGACTTTTGTTCATAAAAGAACAAAACAAAAACACGTATGTATATAAATTAAGTGCTTTTAATTGATAAGAATAAAGGTTTCGCACTTTTAAATGGTCTTAAATGAGTGTTCCGTTTTGCCAGACCACTTGAGCGAAGCGGATATTCCTAGATATCCGAAAAATCTTATTTTCCTTCATAGTCAAATACTTTTCTTAACAAAGTGTTTAATTGTTTTAGCCTAATGCCTACTTAAAACTCCTTTTGAAACCCTATGGTTCTATTGCCTTCTGATTTTTGTAATTACAATTCAAAGTTACGTGTTCCATTATACCCCACTTTGCCCTACTTCCTTCATTTCTTTCGTCACTCACATAGGTGTACTCACATAGGATTCGAATCTATTTGAGAGTACTGCGTCTGTTTTTTGAAATATTTAGTGTTCGAATTTAGTTGGGCAATTTACCTACTTACGCCCTATCTTACGCACTTGAACGAATCACTAGTTTTTGGGAGAGGTTATACATTGAATTTTAAAAGTGAATGGAGAGTACAGGGATTACTTGAATTTTAGAATAATAGGGCATGGTTTCTATTCGAATATCTATTATTGTCCAAACATTTTATAATGTTTCACTATTTGGAAATTGTACTGAGCAAATATTTCATTATTTCAACGTTATACCATGCAAACGTTTTATCATTCTGACGTTCTTCTATTCGAGCGTTGTACCATTCGAACATTCTACTATGCAGATGTTGTTGTAATGTATGCAGATGTTGTCTAATGAAACGTTTTACTATATGAAAATTCCACTATTCTAATATTGTACCATTTAAATACTTCGCTACTTGAATATTTTATTGTGCAAATGTTTTACTGTTCTGGCCTTCCAGTACTTAAATATTTCATTATTTGAACATCTTAGGCCTTGATCATACAAAAAGTGGCGAGAGGTGAACTCTGCCGCTCAGTTGCTGTATGAATTATTTCCTATAAATCTATGAGTTTGATTTATTTTCTACAGCTTTGTCATCACATGTTTGGCCGCTCTTTCCGCTCGCCGCTCTCTGTATGATCAAGGCCTTACTGTTCAAACGTTTCGCTATTCGAATATTTAATTATCTCAATGTTTTACTATTTTGACGTTACGTTATCAAATATTCTGATATTTTCGTATTAGTATTGCATTGTTTAATTGTTCCACTATTCAAATTTTCTATTATTCGAATATTATACCGTTTAAATGTCCTACATATTATTCAAATTTCACAGTCGAACGTTCTCCTATTTCTCGGATAATTCTCCAACCTTTTACTGTTCAGACGTTTCATTATGTAAATATTCTACTGTCTGACAGCGGAATTGGGCCCTTTTTACTTCAAATGAGGAATAATACATAAAAAGACCAATTAATTATCCCAAGCAGAATAACGAATAAATTTATAAACGAAAATAAATAATTGTTTTTCGTTTATATGCAATATATATTCATTCGCATGAAATGCTTACCTTAGGGACAACTGTGTATTGAAATATTTCATTAGATCAACCAATGTAAAAGATAAGAATTTCAAGAAAGAATATATACACTAGATTTACGTATTAGAACTTTAGAGTTGGAATTCTGTATATCATAGATAAATATCTTTATATTTTCTTGATGAAATCAAATAAAGAATATCTATATATCAAGTAAAATAACAAATATTCAAACAATTTATTTTCCAAATACATTGTTATTTAAATAACGTTATTTAAGTTAAAATAGCAAAGCAGATAACAAATAAAATAAACATTTTACCTGTATAATTATTTGAATAAAAATTCATTCTAATAATGCCCATCCTGTCTAAAAGTTCTACTATTTTTATTATGTATCTTATATCTTTTATTACATCTACTAGTTCTATTTTAATATTCGATTCAAATTCGAACGTTCTAATGTTTAATATAATTTAATTTAATGTTTCGTTGTTCAAATATTTCACTATTTGATTGTTTTACTATTCAAACATTTCTATGTTAAACTCTTTCGCTTCTCAAACATTTTACTCTATTCGATCTATCATGTGCATGCTATATTGATATACGTTAGTAGCTTATGCATAATGCTAGAGATAATGTCGACTTTTTGCTTCTTAAAACAATCTCAGTTTTTCTCCGCTTTTTTCCATCGTTGAATCGTAGCTCACAGGAATTATGTAATTCATTGAATTACAGCATAACTTTCCGCATTTGAACATCTAACATCCCAATGCTCTATTATTTGAACAATGTTTCCTTTATCACTTTGGCATGACATTGACTTTACGTTCCAATATCGCCACATATTGTATAGTAGCATAAAAATAGAAACATACAATACTAACTACTAAAACAGAAAATATATTACTTCAAAAGCTAAAAAATGCTAAATATACGGCAAGAGTCGCGAGAATGTACAACGTTGGTGGAATATTCTCGCTTCGAAACATTTACGTTGATAGAAGAGACACTTACATTCAACACAAATGAATTATATTAAAATATTTATATTACTTTCATACAAGATTCATAACTTTCTTCAATTCATTAAAGGAATCAGAATAATTAACAAAATAACATAACAGTATAACAATATTCGATCCTGTTGCTAATAATCATGCAATTAATCTGATGTTAGTATTTAATTACATAAAAGAATTTCATAAATAAATGAAGAATATTATAGTTACGTTATGTCTAACTTATCTTATTATACTTATATTAAGACAAAAGAAAGAAAAGGAAAATACCACTGTAATAAAAATTAACAATTTTTTATGCCTCTTTGAATTTTCCAAAGACTCTTTTTTATTAATCTTAAGATTTCATTATGGCAATAATAGAATATTTATGTGTTATTACGAAGGTAACTTGTTATAGTTATTAGTACACTTGTTATAGTTATTAGTATACTTGTTAGAAATTTAAAATAGAACTTTAAAATATTATCGATCGATTATTCAATACACGTATTGAAACATCCATAACATTTTTATCTGAAATCAGTTAATTCACAGCACGTATTTTCAATTTCTTACTTATAACATGTACATATCGTTACACAATCGAAATTACGTTAACCTTGCACGGTGCATCAATCTTGGCTACGTCTTAGAATGTAAATCGCGTTTCTCTATCCTAGAACATCCTCGAGGCTAATGGGAAAAAAAGAACGGTACGAGACATTAAATCAGTCGGACTATCGTTGAGATCGAGAAATGTAAAACGAGTCGTTTAAAGCAATAGCTTCGAATTGTTTCGAAACTTTATATAATATGGAAGATCATTAAATTTAAGTATGTTGCTGACCTTTTGGAAATTATAATGAAGTATTTAATGCTAGAAGATTTGCGATTTTATTACAATTTAGTGAGAATAACAAAAGACATTCATTACCTTACATTTCTCCCTTCTTTACTTTTGTTTGGCTTAATATGAAGAACCGTTTTTCTTGATTTGATAATTATCAGCGAATTATGAACTTATTGCCTCCCCCGTTATGTATCACTTTAATATTACTCTTTGAAAATCTGCCTATTATATCTGATGGCTTAAGATGCATTTTATCAGTCTTTTAGTGCACTTGCTGGTTACATTATTGAATTAAATAATTATTTTTTGTAATAGTGATGAAACACACGCGAACAGTAAAGTGTATAAATTTAATCATTTTCAAGAAGTTATATCAACAATCGAAGATACAAATATCTTTAATCAACGAACATCTGAAATTCGAATCAATACGAATCAATATATGTATGTAGCTTTATTTATTACATGTGTCAGCAACTACAAAATTTAATGAAATTAAAAAAGATTTCATATATTATTTTACAGACAATGTATTATAGAAACAACGTTAGTATCTATAGTTGATAATTCAAAAATTTTTTAAAATTGAATAAACCAAAACTTATCTAATGGGATTCGAGTTTCATTTTGTACTATTCAACATCAATTTCAGTTTGTCGCATAGTGGAAAAACACAATGTAAGATGTATAGTTTAGCAGTTGTAACCTTGAGTTAATTATATCCACACATACACTTAAGAAATTGGTATATTGCATTGTTCAGATTAATAAGATTTACAAAGGAAAGGAAAAGATCTACGAATAAACATTTTCCGAGAAAGAAAACAATTCATAGAAAAGTACAAAAACTCGAAACCGTGACTACAATATGTAAGCTATATCAAAATATTCATTTCACAAATAAAACTGTATTATTAATTACAAAATTTGTATTTATTTATAATATAATTTGCAATTATTTTCGTAAAAATGATCCCAAAATAGTTTAAAACAGTCTTAATAGCTATTAGGTTGTCTGGAAAGTGTCTTTCTTTCGCAAACGTGTTTTTTACAACAGTGAAACAAGACGTGAAACAACACTTCATACAAACGTGAAACCAAGTCCGTGAAATGTTGCGATGTTTATCTCAACAGAACAAAATGGATCGTACATAATTCGACAAAATAATATAAAATAAAAAACGTTGTGCGTCTGTTATTTCCTCATAAAACGAAAGAAACTTTTCGGACAATCTAATACTTAAACTTAACTAACAAATTTTTTATCTAGTCTCACAAAAATGAAAGAAACGTTGAATGTTATAAAAAAATACAAGTTGCAAATTTCCAAGTTTTATTTAGTGACAGTACAGTTAACACAAGATCCACTTACAATTCCCCATTCTACTCCCGCATCCACTGAACAGACTCAAAGGAACGACAGAGACTAAAAAAAAAAAGAAGAAAATAAAGGCATGGTGGCTTGTTATACGAGTAGGAAAGGAGAACAATACCTTGCAATCGATGAAATACCCTCAAAGAAGTAATCTACATCGTCACACTTGACTGAATGAAGCAAAGAACATTGAATTGCGCGTTTTATTTATTCCTTCTAGCGTGGAAAGCACGAAATAAGTTGGCAATAGGGGCGAAGAAAAATGTCACGTCGATTTAATCGAGCTTACACCAAATCGTCTATACGATCTTCCTTTAAATACCACACGTTCAGTAATTTTGAGCTGTGAAGGAGGTTCTTCAACGATAACTTCTTGATAAATCGACCACTTTAAAAGAGCACCATGTTTCTTACGAAGAAAACAATGTTCCAAGCAATCTAAACAGGTTTTGTAAAACAAATTTTCGTTAAATAAAAGTTACTATTATAATTTATTTCATGATAGTGCCAGACAAAAAGATACCTATAGCTGGAGTATACTATGTCATTAAAAATATCCAAATATAAATAAATAAAAAATATCTAACTGTATATTATAGAGACTCTTTTGATAATGAATAAAAATAACAAATGTCAATTAAATTATTTGGAATTATAATTTATAGTGTATTTATGTAGTATAATTATGAGACAAGATTCACATAATTGTAACATTGTATCAAGACAGAACATTTGAACATATTTAGTAATATGGAAAATATTTCTCCTTTTATTCCAGCGATAAACGAATTGCACAGATTTTTCTGTCCCTCGCTATATGTGTATTCCATTAAACAGAAATTTTCTAGCAGTCATAAGTTTTCGTGAAGAGGAAGGTTCGAATGAAAGTATTTAATACGGTAAGGTTTATGCTTTAAGAAGCTTAGATATTCACAATGATTATAATATTGTTCCGAATACTAAACAGAATACTAAACTATGAGGTATTACAAGAAAAAATAGGCAAAACCATATTTTTTCTGATTGTGAGATAAAAGCATTAATTATTCTAATTAATTAATTAATCTAAATATCAGTCAAATGTGGAAAAATTTATTTTTTCCAAATCAAATTTAAATAATGTAGCGAAATCAGTCCTTGCATTGAATATTTTCTGTTCATCTATTTTAATCAACGAATACCTCAGTCTGCTGAATATTGGGGTTAATGCACTTTTGCTCTCAATGTGTCATATGTACAGTGACTCACAAAAATAATTGAACACTTACCACGAAAATTGTTATGAATATATTATGTGTAATATGACACTTTTTGAAATTTCATTAGCGTGATGAAATGTGATTGTCATGATTATACTCGTAAAATTTGAAACCAATTCGAAAATATATGTAGGAAATACATGTTATTTACTACATATATACGAACACTCGTTTCAGAAAAGATTAGTGCATAGCATGAACAGTTGTTATAACCATACATTTATTTCTGAAAATAATCCCAAATGGTCTAAAATATTTTATTCATATAACGGATAATTGACATTTTGAATAGATCGTATACGTGCAATAAATACCATGCTCATGTAAATTTTCAGCTTTCTTTAAAAATTGACTATTGACATTCATGTTATCTTATTACGATGTTAATAAAATTTCAAAATATTTCATATAATACACATAATACATTCGTAAAAGATGTCTATAGCGTAATAAAAGTTGCACGTTTGGCACATGCAGGTATATTTGAAATATTTAGAAAAATAATTAAGTTGTTAAAACTTGGAATTTACTTGGAAAGTTTTACCATTTGTCGCTAATATTATACATCATAACGTAACTTGTTTACAGACTTCGAATAATAAACGATGTACATATGTAGATGCAAAAGTAATATATTATGAATAGTGTTACAAGTAAACAAATTTAAGCAAATTTTATACATTTTTTATCATTTAATTTCCTCTTAGATTTATAAAGATAATTAAAAGTCTATAGCATTTTAGATAATAAACGATGTGAATATCAAAATTAACTAACTGTATTTGTTTATACTGAAAATTTTTACCTCTAACACTTATCATATAATATTTTCAGTCTTCAATAAATGAGGAAGTTGAAATTAATCCTAAGAAATATTGAATACGACACACAAACATGTTATTCATAAATCTTTCTCTTTCCAAATCAAAAGGTACCATATTAAACAAATTAGAGTCACATCAAAGCTATTTATTGCAGTAATTATCGTGGAGAATATAATAGAACATATTGTTAGTATTCTATTTATTAGTATTTCACTAGTAATTTTTGTCACTTAATATTACCAATTAATTATAGAAGCACTGTTTAAATTTTCATCGCAGGCTCAGATAAAAAAACAGTAAAAAGACTTTTACATTTTCCCTTGCGATTTCAACCAGTTGCAATATTTTCAAGACTCTGTTACGTGTCACCCAGTAAACTAATTCGTCTAATTTCTTAAAAATACTCAGGTCGTTTGGTCCAAAAAATAGCTTATTGTATCAGAAAGTGTCCGAATATTAATGTCGATCACTGTATTCACACGTGTTACATAATAAATTCAGAAGAGATTGGATCATTGTAAAAAATTCATTGTTTGCGCGGATCATCAAATGTGACGGGAAATTTAACAGCTCTAATGTACTTGATCGACTGATGCGCAAATATCGTGTCACACATGGAAAATAATTTCGATTTAGAGGTGGTCACAGCTAAAAGGTTAACGATGATTCGCAACAGGACACATCGACTGCCGCATTACGGGCCGCAAAAGAAATATAGAACAGGTGCGCTCGGACAAATGGCTGGGAACGCTTGTTCCAGTTGTCACGCGAAACAGTATCGCATCGTTCCTGAGTCCGCTCGGTAAACAAAATTGTTTGCCGACACGACACCGAATCAATGTCATCATTTTTCGCTATTAGGATGGCATCGGTCGACGATGTGACTTGTGAGATAGTTGGACGTCACCTGCTGACGTACTGAATATGAATGGGAAAAGGGATTATGGTACCATGAGATTACAGAATCATCAAACCAGGGAGACTACAATAAGGTATATTCCGAGATCATGAGATTATAACAGAGGTTCCCAACTATCTCATAAATGCATATCACTAAAACCAAAACCACAACAAATTTCAGTGTTACTAAGGAAGATACATCTTGTATGTAGGAATTGAAGACTATACATTTAATTGGGTTACCGTCATATATTTATATTACTCATGTCATATATTTTTATTTCATTTCTAATAAAATAATTGAATACTTGAACTGAACTCTAACATAGTTATTTAATACTGAGACAACCGTACAATGAACATTCATAAAGTTTTAGATAACATTTTTATAGCGTATATTTCATACATTTTATTATGCACATATCACTCAACTATTTCTCATATCCATATCACAGCTTGAAAACTGCTGGTTTATAGGGTTACGAGACTATGGGCCTTTTGAATTACAACACTGTAAGACTGTGGAACTTTGGAATTATAAAACTATAAAAAAATAAGGAACTATAAAATTATGAGACGATGTTGAGCGTAATAATGTAGACTTATATATGAAATTATACAATAGAACAATGAAATTACGAGATTATGAGATTCTAAAACGAAGCAATTATGGGACCATGAAACTGAAAACTATAAAACAATGGGGTCGTGAAGGTATGAAATTATGAAACCTTAAGGCTATGAGGCCATAAGAATTATGAAGTCATGAAACCGCGAGTCTATGGGGTTTAAGCACAAGATTATGAAATTATGAAATCATGCGTCATTACAATCATAAAGGCTATAAAATTATCGGATTGTGATCTGTAATTAGAATGACATTAAATATCCATTACATATTTCAATATATTATAATATTTTCATTGTTTGCTTGTTAACTCATGATAAAATTAAAATTATAATAATTTAATAATTGTTTGTCATATATTTATATTTTGCTACTCTATTGGTCCTATTTCTTATTTATTTCTGCATTATCATGTATTACAGTTATATACAATCAAAATATTATTTTCTTCCTATCGGGGGTTAAACTTGTTCAATCCCAAATGCGCAATTGATATTTTATAAAGCAAATATTACAAAATAATTTTATATTTGAAATTATCAGAAGCTCAACGATAAAATAAATTACTAAAATACTTCAATATTTTTATCGGTAATCGAAACAGTCGTTTTAAAATCATGAAAACTTAAATACCCCCACCAGCAAGTCACAACAATATAATTTAATTTTATAATGGAATAAAAAATTACAGCTGAACATCCTTAATCGGGCACTGAGCAAACTCGTTAATTGAACCGGTAGTATTTCAACGATTTATACGACTCGATTTATACGACTAACCGTTGTACTGATTGAAAAGATTACCTTGATAAAAGAACGTTTGTCCTATTCAAAGTTTTATGTAAGTGGAAAGTAGATATCTTCTTGCAATGTGAGAATTAATGTTTCGGCAATTTACTGTAAAATATCTGCCATTTTGAATCTCGCATTTTTGTTTATTCTACAATATTACTATAAGCTTTTTCTATTACGAAAACGATTTTTAAGAAGATCCACACAGTATAATGCACAATATAATAAAGAAAGCAAGAATCTTCTACAAGTAATTGCTTGCTTGATTAAACGATTTAAATACCCTTTGCTAATTATTTCTTCACATTTCTACTACTATAAATTTTGATAAATATGATGTATCAATGTTATATAATATTGGATTGAACTGGGAAAATAATGTATTAATAATATGAATAATATTGTATTTTTCCACCAACAATACTAGTCCAAAATCATTCCTAGAACAGTCAAATATTTCAAAATGTCTTAAAATAATCAATAAGGCGTTTAAGATATATTATAGATGAAAATTTCTGTAGCTTCAATGTTTATTTAAACGATAAACCAAAGCATTTGTATATCAAATACACAATAAACACTTCGAATTCACTGTTTCGATGACGGAAGATCCAGCGAATAATAGAAATAAACGGAAATCCTTCCCCATGGAACTGTGACGTCTACGAAGATCAAAATGTAAATATAAACGGCGTATACGGTTTCAATGTTCCATAGCAATTTTATTGTTCGAATTCTCGTCGCCCCATAATTTCAGAAGCACCGCGAGGAATGAATCCACGTTTCCAGGCTGAAAAATATGCGCGCGTATGAGTGAGGAACGGGAATTTCCTCTAAAAAGCAAATATCACTGGATTATTTCGAATAAAGCTTCACGCGATTCCGGTTGAACAAATTTCATGCGACTTATTTAGGATGGGGTACAATTTGTTTCATTTAATAACGGTAAAACACGATTCTGATAATGTATTCTACGTATAGAATATCAAACTGATTTTTATTATGCAGAAATATTGAAAAACAAAGGAATGAAACAATATATAAAATACGGTACTTACAACATATTATATTAACTGAGCTTTAATATTAATTTAACTCGTATTTCATTTTCTGTTGATAAATTTATTTGTTAATAAATCGTAGGTTTCTCGTATTCTCTAAAAATTACGTTTATTTATATGAATTTTTTGGCGTATTTTATAATCCACCAATAAATTTGTTCGTCAATAAATTATAGATTTCTCGCATCTGTTGAAAGCTGTGTTTATTCATTCTCATTTTTTTCATATATTTTATTATTAGTTGATAAATTCGTATAATAATAAATATACGCGTTAATTTCATTCTGTAAAAATTGTATTTAACTATTCTATTGCTATTGTGGTTAACTATTGTACTACTGTAACATACTTTGTAAAATTCCGACCATATTGTACTCTGCCAGCTTCAAACTTCAAATTGATATGTAATACAAATATTATTTAATAGCACTTTATAACCATGAATTCTGAATGATTTACTTATATATTTCTGAAATTGAAAATTTCATATGCAACGAACGCAAAAACTACGATGCAATGCGACGCTGTGAGAGGAATAGTGAATCTGCCGAACAATATGAATAGCCTATTAAATTGAGAGCGAATTCAGACAGAATTCAGATTAAAAACTTAATAAATTGCACACGATCTCTATTCACATCAGAACTGTGCCAAAGGTTGTAAATTACAAAATTTTTAATTACCGATTTAGATACAAACGAATTTAAATCTTTGATGTTGAGGCAACGTTAAAGCCAACTAAAAATAGAGTTGCAACGAAATAAAAATTAAAAAATGTCACCAGAATAACTATGCAAATATTACAAAATTGATTGATTGAATAAATCTACAGAATATCTATAAGAATAAATCTATAAGAATTTATAATAATATTTCAACTATATGGTAATAAAACGTTTCCTTTTCCTTATAAATATTTTTACGACATAATAGAAATCTCAATAGACATCATTTTGTAAATTTCTTGAATAAAAATGGAAATATCGCTTAGTGACATCAGAAACGCTTCGAACATAGAATGGCAGAACTCAGTAAATCTGGGGAGATAATCGAGAATTAATTGCGTTTCGAAATCTGTCGACGTTGCGAATCCTTTTTCTCCAAGAAATAGAGCAAAATCGATTGCTTCTACTAATAAATCGAGCTTCATTCAATTTGACCTCGTTGAAATTGAACCATTGATCGAGTTTCATTCTCGTATAGTTCTTCCACTTGAAACGTGCGTATTCCTTCTAACTGCATTAACAACTTGAATCAATCTACTTAAAGTCATTGCAACTAGTACTAAAATTCCGTGATTCCAGTGAAATTATTCAGCTCCATTTGAAATCAAATTCGCTTCATTTTTTAATTAAGAGAATTTTGAATTGACAAAATGAATGAAACTCGATTCTTTACAGAAATCTTGATTGACAACTTTTCATTGACGAAATATTCAATTTTTTTTCTTTCCCATAAAGAGCAGTCAGTAATTCGGTTGTTAAATAAAATAGATCTATGGATTTTAATCTCATCGATCTTTTGATTGCAGATTTTCCATTTTTTCTAGAAATTGAATTCAGCTTATGTTTTTCATTTTATATCCTTCAACAAGTTTGTAAAAATAACTTTTCGTGCTTGGTATAAATTATATTTATATGTAATGATTCCGCCAAAATTTCATTCTTTTGTTTATAATTCGTATACACAAATTATTTAATATTCAAACTTCTACATTTAAAAATTTCAAATCCTATTCAATGGAATAAAATACATATCATATTTATACAATTAATAGTTCCATAATAAGAATTTATTATGTCAACGAAACAAATCGACATCGACGAAAATTAGCAACTTTACTTTGTATACTTTTGAAAGTGATATTTCTTCATTTATTAATTTCAAATATTATATGTCTACATAATATTTTCTATTCAGAATCATTTTTCTTTACTGACAAATGTTTCTTCATCCCTGATAGAACATTATTTATGTATCTATATATTTAATAAATCGATAGTGATGCATAAAAGCCCTTGGATGAGCATATCTTTGTCAAATGTAATAAAATTTATCAAATATTTATATATTTTCTTTGGCACTTCTTTCATTTTCTAACTCTTCTCCCTTTACTTTTTTATTTCGTCTCATATTTATCGAAGAAGACGTGTGAATTCCCTTAGGCAGAATATTTTCGTATATCATTGCATATTTTTACTTTACATTATTTTTAGTACATCTATATTTACAATAGCAAGACGTGTTTAAATATTCAATTTTCTGTCGATTTTACGTTCCCATTCATTCGATCCTCCCTCAATAAAGAGAAATAAATTAAACCTTTCACATTGACTAAGCGATTCGTCGAAGTACCACCGAAATTTTGCCCTCGACGTGAAATCATCTCTGCCAGTAGGCAAACCGTTGACCAAAAAGCTTTCGACCATTGGAAAACGGAATGAATGGTTCGGATTCATCGCTTTACCACCGAAACTTGTCTTCACTGTGGATCTATTCCTAAAACCAGCTGAATTCCACATCAGCGACTGAATTACTGGTCAGAACTCGATCACATTTCTCACGGAAAGCTTCCCTAAAACAGCCCAATTTCTCTAATCGGTGTCGATCGATAGACCAACCTGCGTTCCTCCGTTCCTTAACGCGATAATTAAATCGTGAAAACGATCTCGTCCGTTCTTCATGCCGAATGTTCATAATCTTAGTGTTGAAATTAGCTGTTGGTGTAAACTCTATATTAATTAGAAGCTAAGATGACAAACAAAGTACATGCTAAAATAGAACGATTTTTTTAGTGGAATAAGGTACAAAAAAGTATAAGTGCTGCCATAATATATTCTAGCTTTTTAAGATACTTATACGAAGGAATAAATATAGCTAAATTAATATATTTTTTAATATTTATATATGATATAATTTTTCCTCTAAAATGATAACATTGCTAAACAATATGTTTCATGATATAAGATTTTTTCTTCGTTTTAATTAACCTATAAGATGGATGGATGTACAAAATTAATCATTAAACTTTAAATTTCATTAACTGAGATACTGATATTAGAATAATTATAGTTAAGAATAAAAGCAGTAGTAATACTTGTTGAAATGTATATGTGTAAAATATACGAATATTTAACTGTGTATAACTTCTAGAAGGGAATATTTAAAATGTCGGTAAGGAAAATAAATTATAGAAATTTAATTCTTAAATACGTAATTTCGCTAAATATGACAAAATATTTTAAATATAAAGTTACTCCCATGTATGTATTACAAAACTATTCGTGCCATATTTCAAACATTTTTTTATTCAGATACAGTGTCACAAACTACAATAAATACAATAATTTATTTTATATTATTGGTTGCACAATACAATTTTTAAAGAATTTTAACCGAATATTAAATATTTTATTTCTAAATATATCTAAAAGAAGTGTTACGAACAAGAACTACGAATAATAATAACATATGAAACGTTTGAATTGTAATACGCTAATGAAAGAAAAACTAATTTATTCGTGAACAAATAACTACTATCTACTTATTCACTCATATCCATACTTGATAAATGTCATACACCTATTACATTAGGAAATATAAATGTTTCCAAACAGCAATATTATGTAATACATTTCGTTCTTCAAATGATAATAACAAAATTCAAATATATCTAATATAATCGGATAGAACATTTCTAAAAATTATTAAAAAAAAATACCATTGAATCATATCCATTTCCATTTTATGTAGTTGTCGCACATATATAAAACAAAATGTAATATATTGTAATATATTATATACAAATTTTGAAATACAAAATACATATAGAGCCGAATGATTTTAAGTATATTTCAAGCTTAGATAAATCTGGATGAAACACTGAAAGCCTTGAAGGCAGTAGATGTTAGAAACAAATTCAAAGTAAATAACGCAAGCTCTACGAATTTGAATGACCTCGTCACAACTTTGAATACAGCGACCGAATGAGGAGAAATTTAGCACGACGAAACTACACATATCTAAACTCTAAATAGTATTCATAATAGAAACGAAAACATTTGGACTAGAAATATCTCAAGCACAATTTTCAATATCTATGGCATTTTTCGAATTGCGCATATGGACAATAAACCACAAAGTTTCATATGATTTTGACTCTAACAATTCTAATAATATTATTATACAGAATAAATAACGAAAAGGATTTTAAACATTCTAAATAATTTAAGCAAATTAACTGTAAAAATGCTCCGAGTTCAAAATATCTTGATTTGAATATAAATGCTATTAAAATAATAAAGAAGCAATTTATATTATTTAAATTTTACATCAAATAGACAGTAAAAATCCTACTCAGTTAACATAAATCATCGAAGCTCTAATAAGTACGTATCCACAATAAATGACTCAAAAATAAAATCTTCTGTGTTCTAATTACCATTCACAACATGCTTATTTAATATTTTTGGAATCGTAAACACAGTAACTCATACAAATTTTCCCCAATTAAATAAATCAATGGCAGATTCGTAATACATCACGTAGAAACCTGCAGTTACCCTTCCTGTAGCCAGACATTCTAACCACACCTCTGAACAGGCGTTTCAGCAACCTCTTGATAATTTAACACTACACAAATCTAAATCCTAAAAGTCATAGCTCAAACATCCATATAACATCCAAAACGGATTTTTTGATAATTCAGTTACTTATCAGATAAGAAAATCTCAGATTTTTAGATCATTCTTAACGTAATCTAATCTTTATTTTATCGGTGTGATAATTGGTTGTTTTTCATTTTTTCTTAGAAATTGTGGGGCACTTTAGAAAAGAGATAGTGGTACATCTTTCTGCAAAAGAAAGCGAGATAAAATCAGTATCTACGCAAGATTCATAGATATCTAAAGGATTATGTCTTTTATAATTATTTTATGGTTTATATATGAAATTAAAGTTTAATTCTATCCACAATTCGTTTCACTAAATATTTTATCGCTTATATCACTTTTGCTCTAAGTAGTTCAATTAAACTGAATAAGCATGTACATATTATCCGTTTCCTATTTCAATCTTCTTCACTAAATCCGCGAAAATAGTTTCTTTTGCATGAACCAAATCATTTAGAAATTTCAAAATCTTTCGAATGAAGGAAAAAAGGAGTCACATTTATATAATTATTAAGTACTTACATGGAAATAAAAATTCATTAGCTTCAACGTTAGAGACACAAACATTATTTTGTAAATTTCGTAAACGTTAATCGTGAAAGTTATTATGCTCATAATACTTCACATTTTAAACATTTTTATTCATATAACGTAATATCACAAATTTCTTGTTTCGTTAGTAGCTTAACATATAATTGGATAATCGATAATCAAATATATTACTTGTACTACATGAAGAAAGCTTCATCGATAAAATTATAAACACTTGTATTCTAAAATTAAATCTATACGATAAATCGGTGAAAATTAACGATAGTTTTATTGTTGACAATTTTCCTTTCGAAATTTCTAGATTAAATGATGAATGAAAATATTTATCGTTTCCCCCGGGAATGTTTGTATTTATGTATTTCCTTCATATTACTGAGGCGCCCCATAAAAAGTGCAAAAGCTTTCCAACCCGACAGGACTGTCTTGTAATAACATAAAACATTTCAAAACTGTAATCTCACTACTGTTCTGTAGATAAACACGAGAATGAATTCACTTACTTTCTGATTCCCTTAGAAGAAGAGCAGAAAACACCGGTATGAAGGAGAATTCACTTTGTTTCTACACTACTTCACACGCGTCGCTGGTTCACAAAATACCACCGTTCACGAATCCCTGCTTGTTGCGATGTCGGTCGAACACCGCAAACACCGTGGACCCTGAACGTCTCATTTCACTACACTCATTCGTTCAAACACCCCTCGAAGAGAGCTTCGTAAACCCTTATTATACCGCACCCAACAGATGTTCACCCTTTTTATTCCCCGAGCGAGACACCTGTTTTCCTTTTTCTGCACGGGTTAAAGATGCACGAGACTTGTGGACAGCAGTGAATGTCAACTATATTTGAAACTTTATTTCACGATCTTATCAGAGGATGAAAACTCGGGAGAGTAAAATAAATTAACACACCGATTATTCTTTTCTACGCTTTCTGGACAATTCTTTTGTTTAGGTTTGTGCAGAGGGTAGTTTTAAATTGGGAAATTCCGAGAATCGTTTTTAAAAGGGGGTTGAACACGAAGGAGACGTAACTGAGTCAAAGACGCGTCGAACGGAAGCACGAACATACACGTAATAGACAAAGCTCCCAGCGTGGCGGGTCGGCCGCGACTGAATCGAGCCAAGTCGACTCGGAACGCGTCGGGCTTGAATGAGCGTGGCTGAGCAACGGAGATGCCCGAAGTGCGCCTGAGAGAGACGAACAGTGCCGCGATTGGGGTTGGAGTGGGGCAACGAAGTGGGGATAGGGTAGTAGAAAGAGGGAGATGGATGGTGATACTGATGAGGGATGGAAAGAGAGAAGAAAAGAAACAGAGGAAGAAAATTTGTAGTGCCGTGCTCATACAAACGAAATATTGTTCACTTATCAAAATCGTTTTACGCAAAAACTTGGTAACTTTCGGCGTGCGTAATCTTTGTACCAATTATCAGATGTTTGATTTAATGCCTCTAAATCTTATTCTCAATACAAAATTATGATTATTAAAATGTATAAGAAGGATAATGCTTCCTAACAAAATAAAATCTGGACATAATGAAGAGATAAATTCACGCGTAACTGTTTAGAATAACTATAATATGACGGTACTAATAATATTTACGAATTAAGATGTTCGGAACATCTATCAATATCAGAACTTGGAAAACACAGAGAAATAATGATATTAGAATCATTATTTTGTTCCAGATTTTCTTTCTCTGTTGCTTATGCAATCTTCTTATCACAAATAAACTTATAGAAGTCATTTTTTTTGTGAGAACTGGACATTTATTTATTTAATATACTCTCATATGCTGTATTGCGTGTAATACTTGTAATTACATTTGCTTATTATATAATAAAATTGAGAAGTTTGTAAGAAATTGGATTGATTAGTTTAATTTTCAAAAGGTTGTATTAAGAAGATGGAGGTTTTAGGTCATAGATTTCTATTACACAAATAATTCCTATAATTTAATAATTTTATAATTTTACATTGAATAGATCAAAATCTTCCTGCACTCGGTTGAACTAATATTATGAGCGAAATTTTGCAAGTCAAAAATTATCAGTAATAGTAAATTTTCTTATATAATACGCATTTAAGTACATTGTTTTGTACCAAAGTAGTGTCCACCTTCGTCAAGGTAAACCCAATATTTATGTACTATTGAATATTCGATGAATGAGCTGCTAATTTATGTACCATTGAATATTCGACGAATGTACGATTCATTCAGTGAAACTAGCCTATGTCAAAATCCTTAAAGCCTTCCTTTTAAAACCGTTTCTTTTAATTTAGGCATGATATCGAAAAATTATGATACAATAGCGACAACTTATTATTCAGAAATACCACTTTATTATTTTCGATCATATTTCGCCTTGAAATATAAACTATCGATATCAAAATATGTCTTTTTTACAAATTCTGTTGCTAATATATATTTCTAGTATGCTTTATTTAAATAGATGTACATACAGTAGAAATTCGGGTGCTCGAATTAATCGAGGATCATGTGATTGATGTTCTGACAAAGGAATTTTCCAATAATAGAACAGTTATACATATGTTTATGTATTTTAAAAAACATAGACATTAATAATAACAATCACAAATAACAAAATTAAATATGATTTTGGATGAAAATTGTTGAGTTTTTGAATCACATAATTCTTTCAGCAGATTTAATTCGATAAAGTTGTATTCTTTTCGTACTTTGTACCATTTTAGTCCTACTTCTAAAAACTTAAATGCTTTAAAATGTTAAAATAGTCGCCATTACCATTCTATTTATGTTCCAATTTGTTATTTGAAGCACACATAATACTAGCATCATAGTTAATTAAAGAAGTTTTATTATATGGAAACCATTATATCGCGTTAACGCTGCACTTTTAGCATTCTTAAGTTCTTTCATTAATTTGTGTTGTGCGCTCATAGTACCACACATTTTCGTCGTGACAACATTACGCTGTGTTGTAACTAGTTAATATGCTAGAGACTGAATCTTTACTGATTTGTACAGAACATCGTGTTGTGTATTTACATTGAACTGTTTAATACATACGAGACGTGCTTGGATATTAGAGATTTCATATAAGTGAGATTCTACTGTAATTTTACTGATTGTTTACTGAATGTTTTTATGAAATATTACTGAATGTTTCACTCAAGAATTCTGATATTTGTGCATTTCTTATTTGTAATTGTATTTGGTTTCTTTCAGCACAGTCTCTGGCAGTTGGGAATCTAACTAATATTGTAGGTCCCACATGTCTCCAAATATTCCCAAAAATGATTGCTACTTACTCTGCATGTACGCATTCAGGCATTAGAATACTGCTGTCTTAATGCCGGAAACAGATGGCCCTGCGTCTTCGAATACTAGAACCTCGTGCACGAGTGCCACAAGATACAGGTGAGTTTAACATAGAGTAGTCGCTAATTATCTCGGCAGTTAATGCGATTTTAAATAACATTAATAACAATGACGGTATATTTCCTTAAAATGCATATATATTTCCTACAATGAGTAGAGAAATGAAACCTGCATAGAAATTTGTTATACGTTCTTCATTCTATACTTTTTGCATAATGCATAAATTATATATAATATAATATGTAATATATTATTATTATTATTATATGTTATATATGTCGGAGATGAAAGAACATCGGAATCTTCCCTTTGGAACTTTGGGAAGATCCCTTAATACTGTAATCTAGATTCCACCATAGCTGTAATTAAGAAATTGTTTGTTGTCATTCGATCTAACTGTATTTATTTGAGATTTATGATAGTGAGCTCGGGTTCGAAGCGACAACCGGTCGCCGAACGTAACCGCAGTCAAGGGAAGAACGTTTTGTCTAACAAAGGCATAAAGTAACTCTATAGCTCTCCTTAAAAGAAATAGTTGAGACCGTGCACGACAGTAAACATTTCAACGATTTCTGTCCCGTGGCTCGCCACACGCAGTCTTTGTCCTTCGGGTAAGATGATTGCCAGATGTCAACGCATCTTCACAATATGTTTAGCTGGCCGAGGACCCGTTATAAATCTTAAGTTTCAGTTCTATAAAGTCCTTCAAACAGACAAATAGTCTTTGTCCAAACTACGGGAAGAGGGGTGTTAGCATCTTTTTCTAACTACTGATATGGAGATTGACCATTTAGCAGCAACGTCAATTTCCCTCACCTTCCGAACGAAGGCTTTCCTCGACGAATCCGAGGATCTCGTGTCGTTAGATACACCCTATATAGTTTTTCCTCGGTGGCATCATCGGGATGGAAAGTCATTCTTTCGTGCGATCTCATCGACAAAAAGAGTAACGTCTTTACGATCAGTGAATATTTCACGTTTTGTTAACAAAGAGTCAGACTTGGACTTTGTGAGAACGTACATCTATCATCCCGTCGACCGCGGATTCGTTATTGAGCCTAGGATTATTGTCATTAGCTTCTCAAGTATCTAATTATCGCGATTACTTGTCAAATTCTATCATAATCATATTTGCACCAGTAAATATCTCCTCTATTGCATAATGATAACGTCTAATGCAAATGGGGATTCGTTTCACGCCCTTAACCCTAACTCTAATCTTAACGTCAAGCCGACATATATATATATTGCTTTCTTTCTTTATTACTTTCCTTACATGATTCTAATATTTCACTTCAATACTTTATATAGATTTCATATAATTATGTTTGAGAATATATACAGAAATATCTTATATATTTCATGCTTATGTGACATACTTAGTAGGGTCCTTTGAAAAGTTTACGGCTTTAAAATGAAAACATACTATTTTGAGACTTAAATTACTTTCATTTTTTAATCTTAGCAATTCGGTAATTTCCATTCATCGATCTTACAAAGCAATATCGTACATTTTTTTCACAATCTCTTCTGTTGATGGAGTTTTCGGATGTCCACTACGCGGGTCATCTTCCAAACTGGTACGATCACGTTTAAATTCTGCCATCCATTTCTTTATTGCAGTATGTAATGGTGTACTATCATCCAACACATTTTTCATTTCATTAAAAATTTCTATTGGCGTTGTCTTTTTTAACGATAAATTTAATTAATTAATAAATTTAAAGCTTTCTTTAAATTAATTTTTCCGAGAAACTATACGATAGATCAATGTCAAACTTAAAAATTATGAATAAGATAGATGCAACTTCGGTATGTGTAAATAGAATTGAGACATTATCATAATTTGGGGTAGGTAAAGCCGCGAAAATTTCAAATAACTCACGTAACCTATCAAAATGATATAATTTATTATAATTATATAAAAAACTAAAAAACAATAATATGTAATCAATGTTAACTAATCACTGATTGTCATCTGTTAGGTTTACTAGCTAAAGTAGTTCAGTTTTATTAAGTTTATCGTATCATTAACATGAGTAACATGATTAACATGAGTATCATGATTTATGTGACTAATAAGCAAATATACGAAAAGTTTTCTTGAATATTAATAAGAATGTTAATACTTTTAAAAATTCTTATCATTTTTTTGAAAATATCACAAGGCAAATAAGTGTTATATTTTACATGTAAATATCAACAATAAACAACTGTAAATTTAGAAAACACTTAAAATTTATTGCGACGCAAATTATAATATATTAGAATGGCTACAAAATTATTCTTAAATAAGTAATGTATTATAAAAAATATTCGATTTTTAAAATTGATATCAAGTATACTTTTGATATATTTTGCATAGGTTAGATGTATGCATGTCATATGCTTCTTACATATTTAACATGCATAAATATCCATACTCTATTGGTAATTAATGCACAACCTGGTATATTCGAAACGTTGTAAATGCATACTCAATGTACTGCACTGTTTTTTTTAGTATAATTTATTACTAGCATAAATAACTTTTTATGCATTGAATGAATACGAAGACGTGAGTATCAGAAAGACGATGCACTGCAAGAAATATGAAGAAAATTGTGGAAACAAAAAAGAGAATAGCTAAGTTAGAAACTCGTCTATGAAGAAACCTATGATGATGTGATATTTGACAAATATGAGCTTAAAACGGCAGATAGAAAGAAACATATAGGAAACCAATAAAAGCTTGAAGGAATATACCTAGTCTTACAAAAAATACACGAAACAGCGTTATAACAGTAATAAAAAATAAATAATAGAAGTTCATAAAAAAAGTGTAAAATACATGAAAAGAATTAAACAAAATTGCAGTGGGAAAGAAATCTGTACAAAATAAATGAAAGAAGCACCGTAAAAGATAAGAAAAAGAAATTTTGTAATATTCGAGAATAGCTTTGAAAAGAATAAACGAACAAAATAATATGAGAGAAAGGAGAAAGTAGAAATAATACTAATATGGTAATGAAAAATGGAACAAATAGTCTATTCTATAATCTGAAAGAAACCAAGACTATAATACAACAATAATAAAAAATATGGGAATATCCGCAGAGCAACGAATATAGTAAAGAAAACAGTGATGTCGGGTACGATAAGCTAAAGAAGAATCTAGAATGAAAGGCAAAAATTTAATGGAAACAAAGGGAAAAAAGTAACGTTTAACAGAAAAAGAGTGACTATACTTTCAAAAGGTACAAGGGTAGAAGATGAACAAGAAAGAAGGGGAATTGCGGGGATTTAGATACGGTAATAATATAAAGAAGCTAAAAGGAAAGGAAATAAAATGCAAAGAAGCGTTTCGATGAAAGCTATAAGTAGATAAGCGTAGCCAAATTGAAAAGAGCAATATCTTCGATGAACCTAGAAGAAATCTTTAATTATAGATTATAAAAATTAGAATTGACTGTTAAGCAGTTAAAGGATATTTAAAAAATGATATTATATGAAATGAAATAATATTTCGAAATTTCACATGTAGATCTTAATATTTCAATTTCTATATGTTATGGAAATTCCAAATTCTATGTGTTTTGTTATAACAATTTAAATGGTCTAATTACTTTAAAAACTCGAAATAACTTGAATCTTAAAAATTGGATTAGAAAAGCAACATGAAAGAAACAGCAAAGATAATTCTTTCTTTCATTCTTCTTGTTTTCAGTTTACGTTCAGCACTTACGGAAAGTGATAGTGACAAAATTGAATCGGACTAAAAATAAAACTTATCCAATACACTTAATATTCTTATCAGGGATAACAGTTCTTCTCCTTTTTAATATGTCCCTAAGTGATTGAAGCAAGGAATGGAAATATATATTTACTAACTATGAAAAATATCTTTATAAAAACAAATCCTTAAGCTTTTCTTCAACGCAGAACCCGGTTGTAATTATTTGCAGAATTAGAATAGATTATTCATTCTACATTAATTTTATTTCTTCCATTATGAAATTAAATTCAAACCAAATATTACATCTGCCAAAAGTTTTAAAATATATCGATGAAATAAAGAAACATATTGCAAATAGAAAGCTATTATACGAACTATTATTAACAGAATGTAATTACACTATATAGGAAATTTATTATATATAGTTAAGTGAATTGAATCGATAAATACCCCAACCAAATCAATGTTATAAAAATACATGATTTAAACTGACGCATGAAAGTATTTAGACATTTACCATAGAAAAATTGTATCTGTACACATATATTGTATGTTATATAGAGCATTTCGAAATATCCATTAATACTGTAATGAAACACGACTGCTATGATTATATTTATAAAATATGAAACTGAACTGAAACTGTATATGGAAATTACGAGATATTTGTTGTAAACGTATATTTAATAAAAGCTTATTATATAACATAAATGGTCACCTTAAGCATATAATAAAGGTTAAAGATGGTCTCGCGGAATATTGAGAATTGTCTATCTATTGATAAATCTGATGGTGAATCTCTTGATGAAGATAATCTATTCGAGGATAAGTTTTACAAAATAAAAGTTAAAATATTTACTAAACCAATAATTTTCTAGCATATCTACTCGACAAATAGGTTTATAATTTTGTATAGATAATTTCAAGCTGCATCGACTAATGTATTTAAAAGATATATGATTCCATTGAAAAAAACTAAATTGCCCTTCACATGATCTCTACACACATACTTACAGGGAATCTAGTAACGTCAAAATATACCTCCCTTGAAGTCATTTAACTTTTATCCGAAACATTTTTCGATATAATTAATAGTATCTAAAATATTTCAGCTTCAACTCTTATCAGGTGATTCACCGTGTATGTAGATTTTCAGAATCCTTGAAATTTTTACCAATAAAATCATGGTAGTTGGATGTCATTACGAAGTCAGTGAAATTTCAAAATGTTTCGTATCACACACATAATATATTCATAAAAGATATTTACAAGTATTCGAATACTTTAGTGAGCCTCTGTATAAGAAATAAATACAGAAGAATCACAGATATTTTTTTACGAATTAACATGTAGTATGTCGAAAAAGCAAATAAAGAAACAAAAAAGACAATCTATGGAAAATAAATATCCATACAATATTCTATCCCAATTCTTATTCGATAATAATTTTTTAAATTCTCAGACATTCCAAAGGATTGCAAGGAACATTTAACCCCACAACCACGAAATGCTTCTAGAGTAGATCCAAAGGATTCGCCATTATTAATTGTTAGTACTCACGAGTCAATAGCTGACAACAAACGTTCGGCGCTACTTATCCCGGGAAAACGTTCGATTATCGAGATTCCCATAATAGATGAACTTGTAACGATACTCGATCCCCATGATGTGCATTATGTTACAGTTCGTGAAAGGCCATAAACGCCAACATACACGAGCTCAGCATGAAAAACCGATTGCACACACGTTTTTCAAGCGACGAGTCTGTTGTCGAAAAAGAATGAATAGAAAGAATATATAGATTAAACAAAGCATTTAAAAATGTTTTTTATTTACAAACGCATTAAAGAGAAGAAAATAATATTCTTAGTTAGGTATTATTAAGTAATTGAGTTTAATAATAATATATAGGAAACCTATATATGTTGAGCACATGCGGTAATCATATAATAAAGGTACCGCAATTAATGAACTCATATTACTAAAAATAAAAATCTAACAGGCTCACTGCATTAATCTTGCGATGCATCTTCCATTTAGCCAACACCTCTTCTGTTCTCTTGGACGAACTTCTTGAATGAACAAATTTCTAATAAAGCCAAGGAAAACAATTCTTCAATGATGAGGAGGTAAAATTGGAAGAATATTTGATTCAAATCATAACTAGAGATTTATCTAATCAAACAGAGGGTCTCCGAAAGCATTAAAATTCTAAAAATTTTAGAACTAATATGAGCTTGTCAGATTTGTATTTTTAGTAACATGAGTTAAAGTGTTATCTTATGATGATTGATATCTTATTATATCATTACCGTGTGTGCTCAACGTATACAGGTTTCCCTGTAATTATATTATTATTATATTTAAGAAAATTGTTTTCTTCTTTTTAGTACACTTTTAAATAAAAACCATCTTTTCTTACTTTTTCAATGTATATATTTCATTTTCTACTTCTTAGCTTTAACTATTATCCGGCAATAAATAATTGAACTCTATAGATGCATAAAAAGATTTTTTTAGATTTCACCTTAGATAACCAGACTAATTATTTCTAATCAAAAAATTATCAATTTTTTTATTTATATTGTAGCGTCATCGGAAATGAGCATATGATCTAAATTTTAGCTTTTTAGTTGGGAAGTAAGTGAAATTTCGCTTACAAAATTCTACCCAAATAGACAGGCAAACAGAAAGGTAAGCTAAAAACCCATTAAAAATAAAGAACAGAAAGAGAGAGTGTACAAAATAATGTATAATTTTTTGAGTTTGTTTAGGCTATTTGGGTTGTAAATGCAAAAGTAAAGTAAAAAGAAAATCTTGGATTGTTTGGAAGTATCTTATTATAGCTTTTGGAGTTTATTGTGGAAACGGTGTGGTTACATTATAGTGTAGAAAAACATTTTGTTTTATATAATAGCAATAGTATATTATAAATTATTACAATACACAAATGTAAATTTCTTCTGCTTTCGTCATCTCTCGAACTTTGAAATTATTCTGTTTTTGCACAGAGTACATAATATGTCGTATATAGAAAGAAATTTGTTTAATTTGTCAGCAACATTTATGTGAGATGTATAAAATGAAGTTACATTTATATTACATATTATCTTTCGCTATTGTTACCAAAATAATGATTTTTTATATCAAATAAGTATAAATTTGTACACTATACTATAATTATGAAGTAAGTTATTCATACCTTGAAGGTTTTTCTACAATATCAAATTGAATTATAGATAGGATGCCTCAACAACCAAACTTTGTTAGTATATTCTGTAGGTACAACCATAAATATGTTATAATACAGACACAGATCATTTACAGCATCCGTGAAAAATTAAAATAAAAATACGAAATATGAAGAGAAGAGTAACAAATATACGCTATATTATATTATAAGACAAGAATAGATTTAACACAATTATTAGTTGTTAATACTCCGTTTAAAAATATTCATGTTTCTACTTGTGCAAAACTCATAACGAACTGAATTTACTATCCTATGTAGCGCATCTTAATTTCATTATATCTTAATGAAATAATCAATTCTTTGTACTAGTTGACCATGCGTACTAACGCTGCTCCTTTCTTTTTGATAATTAACAATATATACAAGTCGAGTGACGTTGAAATTCGAGACGACAGTGTTGTTTTCTTTGTATTTCATACTTTTATTTCACATTTGTTTCATATTTGTTTAAGAAGGTTTTAAATGAACCCTACGTGTATGTATAATATTTCTTGCTTAATTATATCCATAGAATATTACTGAATACCATGTGTGGAATAGAACTTCCTTTATCCGAATATCCGTTATCTGAACGTTGTATTATCCGAACAGCATATTTCCTGTTAGAATACTCTATGTAAATATATATATTGCATTTTTTCTCCCGGAGAATTCCTCACTTCGATAATAATTATAATAATCAAGCACATTCATCCGACGATATTATATCACAAAACACATTAAATTATAATAGCCAAGAAGTATTATGGATGAAACAAGCAGTGACAGTAGTGAGAAAGATGTACCACCTTATTTTCATGTATTTACAGCTTTGAAAATAAGGTTTAAATAATTTGAAGTTTAAAATGAATATAACATATTAATGGTATTGAAAAAATCATATGATTTACTGCTAAACAAAATTTATGATTCATAAGTTTGATCTGCTACAAATTTCACGAAAAAAAAATGGAATTGAGCAAAGCAGATGCTTCTTGATTTTTTATACAATTTATAAAATTGCATACAAAACAAATTCATCTTTTCATCTTGACTATTGTATGTAAAACTCAATGCTAAACACTTCTTGTTTGATTATGCGGAAAATCTCTAATCCGAACTTTTTTATCTGTAAAGTATTTCATACGAGTGAAGGTTCTTTTCTAATTATAAAACTATTATTTGTATATTACTATATCCCACTATACTGATGGAAAGTTTTCTTGTTTGAACCCTTCCTCATTAATTTTGAATCAGAATACTGTAGATTCTACTATACCAACAATAATTACTCATATCATCAACCGCCCGCGAATCGCAAATAATCTTGCAAAATGCAAACAAAAGAGAAAACACGGCAAAATTGAACAAGCCTCGAAATACGTTGAAACATACACCTCCATTTCCCTCAAAATGATTATATGTATAAACAACACGATCAGCACCACACAGCGAAAATCGGCCTTATCGGAGGTCGTCGAAGCGATCTCGGCGAATTATCAGACACGCAGCCAGCGTGAGCCGCGGCTACGTGTCAACGTCGGCAAATAGCTCGCGTATCTGCAGATTGTAATTAAGTTTCGCATAATTACATTTTGGTGCTAGTTGAATCGCGACGCGCGAGCACCGATCGTGATGCAATTCTCTCGTCCCCGTTCGACCGATTTCCATCCGACGAGAGAGTGAATTAACGAGCACACCGGACGATTTTTCTCCATCGATAAACGACCGATCGAATCGGTCACAACGAATTGATAATGGCACCGTCACGTGCTGTCCAGGTCCAGGATCAATAAAGTAGTCCTGCTGTGATGCGAAAGCGAAACACAGCCAGCATTGTTCGAACATTGTACAGGATGTTTCAGTATTAGATCCTGGGCAAGGAATGATAGTAAAATATAATCATTTTTGGATGTTGTTACTTATGCGAAATTTTTACAGAATATATAGAACGTTCAATATGGCTGAACCAAGTACTAGATTAGGAAGGATACAAGGGAAATTTCAGAAAAGAATATTTCAATGAGTAGAATTTAATGACTTCGAGTGTCATGTCACGTGCTACATATATACTACGGCTCAAAAATATGTAAACATTTGCTTATGTTTGATAGAATGTAATTTATTATTAATATAGGTATATAGGTAAATAAGTCCATTTTCCTTTGTTTCGAAATATTGAAATGCTTACGTTTTCGTCCATTAAAAAATCCTGGTAAAATTCATTTAGTATATCCACGTCTCTATGTGTTTAAGTAGATATAAATTCATTATACAAATGATTGTTTTGAGAATTAACTAGGCTAATATCTTCTTTCAGAGTAATGAATGAACTTGCATTACATCCAAAATTAGTGAATTATACGATTCACTAAATATAAATTATTTATAATTTATGTTTCATGCTTTAATCCACTTTTGTTTATAAATATCTATAAGATATTTGAAAACATATAAAATAAAGCTAAATAAATTAAAATTATTATAATGTTATTATATTAAACTCAATAAACGCGTCTGTTTTACTATCAAATTTTAATACGTGATTATCCATTGAGAAAAGAAACTAAGATAAAACATCACATAATACTTTCTTGAATCTTAGGTTTGCACTTCGATACGACCCGATATAAATAAAATTATCATTCATTTAATAAACAAACTAAGCAATGTAATTTATAATAATAATAATTTAATAAATGTAATAATAATTTATGAACATATCACTGAATCACATTTAAACTTGTTTACATCCGTACAATATTATGCCACATGCAGAGATTAAGGTTACATTTGCTATCATCTGTGTTTGATTATTGGTGCTTCCCTCGACGGTTTGGACCATTGAGATATAAAGCAAAATAGAGTGCGCGAATCATATATTACCGTGTAAGTGGATGCGACACGAGATTAGAAGCAGAACACGCGTAGAAGCGTCCTTTCTGTCAGAGTTTAATCAAGCATGTACACTAACACTGCTCGTTAATCAACGTTACACTTCCATATTTACTACATGAATGTACATGCGTTATTAGATAAGGACACAAGATGTCTCTATGCAACATTCCCTTTTTATTCCTATATTATTTTTTCAGCTATCGGTTCACGCATTCTATCTGTATATCTCTATGGTTTGAACAGAGTAAAGATTACGGGAAATGGACTTACACTACTTTCAAAATAAAAGATTATGCAATTCTATTTATTAACAAAATTTCAATTCATTTTTTAAAAAATGGATTCATACCACTATTAAACTAAACGGTCCAATTATTAATGAAACGGTTCAGAATTATTTTATGCTTTAGTAATCCTTCATCCGATAAAATTTAATTTTAAATCTTAATATGTGATAAAATAATTGACATTTGTAAGATATTATTATTTAAGAAATTTATTGGCATCAGTTCGTTTGATGATTGTGATTAATTCGAGCAATGATATCTAAAACTGATTAATATCTCAACGAAGCGTACATTGTTCTGATATATCATTGAAGAGATTTTATATATATATATATATGTCAGATTGAAGTCGGGATTATGGAGAGGGGCGTTTAATGAATTCTCATTAGAATTAGCCATTGCCGTGATACAATGAAGAGTTTATTAGCACAGGCTTATTAACAAGATTAGGCATTTGTAGCACTAGTGATAATGACCTTAGGTTCGAAACGAATCCGCGTCCATGCAGATAGTGGCGGAAATGTTTTATGGCGTTTACGACAGCTAATGTTTCGAGTTCATAGGAGTGATATCTGGATTCCGCGGGGCTGGTTCTTTTACTATAGTACTCCACTACTCGATTTTTACCTTCCACCTTGTGCATCAAAATAGCCCCAAACCCTTCGGAACTAGCGTCGGTAACAAAGAGCACTTAGAAAAGTTAAACGAAAACCCGGCGTTTACAAGGGTACTTAACACGATGTCCAACCTCTCTAAGGCTTGATCTATTGAGTCGGCAATAATTAGGACGTCATCCAAATAGATAACGACGTAGGAATACGCAAGGTCGCCCAGGGCATTGAAAATGGCCCTCTGAAAAACGGACGGCGCATTTTTCAATCCGAACGGCATCGTTACGTACTCGTACTGCCCGTCGGGTGTAACGAACGCCGTGTATTCCGCCGAATTGGGGTGTATAGGAATTTGGTGGAACCCGCTGGCCATGTCCAGGCTAATGAAGTATTTCGCCGTTTGTAACCTCGCGATTTGGTCCGCGATAAGGGGTAGGGGGTACCGATCCGCGACCGTATTCTTATTTAACGCTCGAAAATCTATGAACAATCTATCCGAACCGTCCTTTTTCTTCACGAGTAGCATGGGGCTCGCGAATGGCGAATTGCTAGGTCTTATAATGTTAGCTCTGAGTAGTTCGCTGATTCGCGCTCGTACGATTCTCCGCTTTTCCTCGCTAAGTCTATAGGGGCTTCTTTGGACGGTGATGTTAGGGTCGATCAACCGTATTTCTAATTGGCCCGTATTTACGCGGGTACGTGGGAAACCCGTGATGAACGAGTTTTTGAATCTGTCGAGAATGGAAATCAATCGGTCTTTATCGTCGCCGAGTACCTCGGTGTCTACATCATTGAGATCGATCGCAGGTTCGGCGATATTATTACAGACATTAACCGTTTTCGACTTACAAATATCGAGGCTATTGCGCGTCATGTGTACGTCGAAGCCTTGGCTTAAAATTTCGCACCCAATAATAATATCGTGTTTTAAGTAATTGTCGGCAAGGACGTGAAAAATTATCTCCAGTGTAAGACCGCTGATACATACGGCGGACAGAATTTGGGTCGTACTCTCAACGCAAGTGTTCCCAATTCCTCGCATTACTACTATCTCGGTCGTTCTCTTGCCGGAAAATTTTGAAGCTACCGACTCTTTGATTAATGAGCATTCAACTCCGGAATCAAAGCAAAACAGGAACGACTCACCCTGGTGACTTAATTTACCGGTCGGGGCCTCCACCACGCAGAAGTTAACCTGGCGCTCCTCTTTCGTAGCAGGGTTTCCTCTACGTAAGGTCGGGCAGTTGGGCGCGATGTGGCCCTCCTCGTTACACCTGTAGCAGGACACCTTCGAAGACGTGGCAGCCCGGTTTTCCCCTGGTTTTCGATTGCGTTTCTCCGCCTCCAGTCTTGTCCTCTCGCGGCACTCAGATGCTTTATGTCCGTGTCTACCACAGTGGTAGCACTTGTGTCGGGAGTCAGAAGGCTTATGCCGTTTAGCTTCGGGACCCGCGGAGGAGTTGCTTACTGAAGACGCCGGCCTCTTCACAGAATCGGAGAGCACTGTCATTTCGCCTGTGAACTGGTCCTCGGTCTTGATATCGCTTGTGAGTGCTATCCGTAGGACGCGCTGGTCCTGTGAACCTATATGAAGGAGCACGGCAGCGTTGACTATCTCGTCCTTGGTACACCTTTCCCACCTCGCCATCAGGAAGGAACGTAAACGGCTGCTGTAATCTCCCAGGGTTTCACCCTTCAGTCGTGCTCGATTTTTCATCTTCCATAGCGCCGTGGCAGCTGTTTCTTTCCCACCAAAGCGTGTAAGGAAACGGTCTTTAAACTTTGGCCAAGAGGAAATTTGAGTAGCAGGTACTTGTGTAAGCCACTGCGCTGCCGAGCTTTCTAGAGCGGCACTCAAGGCACAAAGTAGCGCACTGCCTTGCAAAGGTTTTTCTTCCATGATCACGTCAACAGTCGCACACCATGCGGCTGGGTCGGAACCCAAGCTTCCGGGGTTAAAACGCGGAAGCGGCACGATCGTAGATGTTTCACTCGGTCTTTGCTCTCGCGGCTGAGTTATCTGGCGCACGATGGCCATGAGTTGTTCCATCGTTACGTATGGCCCTGATCCCACTTCTGATGTCGGATTGAAGTCAGGATTATGAAGATTGGCGTTTAATGAATTCTCATTAGAATTAGCCATTGCCGTGATACAATGAAGAGTTTATTAGCACAGGCTTATTAACAAGATTAGGCACTCGTAGCATCTTATGTCCTTAGACACACCCATTATAGTTTTCCTTGACGGCATCATCGAGACGGAGAGTCATTCTTTCGTGCGATCTCATTGACGAGTGACAGTACTATCTTACAACCAGTGAATACCTCACGTCTAGTTAACAAAGAATTAGACTTGAACTGTGCGAGTACATACGTTTATCATCCCGTGACCGCGGATTCGTTTCGAACCTAAGATCATTATCACTAGTGCTACGAGTGCCTAATCTTGTTAATAAGCCTGTGCTAATAAACTCTTCATTGTATCGCGGCAATGGCCAACCCTAATGAAAATTCATTAAACGCCCCTCTCCTTAATCCTGACTTCAATCTGACATATATATAAATTTCATACGTTATACAGATGACAGATGTTCTATTTGAAGCATTATACGCTTAATTATATTATCTACTAAACTAATCATTATTCAAAGAAATGTTTCGAGCAAAACTTATATCTTGCGATGGTCATAAATCTTATGTGAGTGGACATGTCCCTGTCATTTTACAACGACCTCTGTTCTTTTTAATTAAAGTTATATGTTTTCACCTAAATAGATGTGTAGTCTATTTCATGACGAATTCATCGATCTGTAATATTGGTCCTTGAAGGTCATTCGAAGTCATTTATTCATTCGAAACTTATCTCCGTTGAACGTCAACAAGATTTGGTATATCGGAATATATCATCAATTTAGCAATAAATATGAATCTAAGTCACACTAATGATACGATTTATCGTCACTCTTGTTTGTGAACAGTGGATATCTATAGTTAGGCTGGATTTCTGAATTTTTGGGTAGAAAGAGGATGAGGCCCCTTCGCACCAAAACCTCACAGCCTAGACTTTTTTTTGCAGCTTTATGAAAGGTTAAGTTAGTCGGGAGAAACCGACTACTCTTAATAATATAAAGAATTGTATTAGGGTTGCTTACCAATAAATAAAGTTTATAGCTTTCAAGAGAATGGAACTATTATCTAGAATCTAGATTTTTGACTTACTTCAGTAAAGGTAAGTTCTGAAAAATAATAGATGACCTTGAATGACATTGTAAGATGAACATTGATGAATTCGTCATTGAACGGACTACACGTCTACTGAAGTGAAAACATATGTCAGTCACCTTGAAATATTGGAGACACGTCCACCTAGAACACAGTTGTGATCGTAACACGATATTCTCCTTGAAACACGGTAAGTTTTGCCTGAAACATTGTTTTGAGTAATGAACAGTCGTGAGATGATTGCGTTTACAACTTCAAAACTTCAATCTGTGTATATTATATATATCTTGTATGTATTTATTGCTTCCAAAAGAATATACTATGTATCGCTTTTGATCATTAGTTTGCCATTAATTCCTGTATTTTAATAACATTCACGTATTATTAATATCTATTGAGCGAAGTCTCCATATTACGTAGATACAGCGGATTTAAGATTTTATTTCTATTTTGTAACCATAGACGCTAAAATAAATTATTCTCCCAACATTTACTACGTATTATATTCAGGTGAAATAATGACATAAACGCTAAAAAGATGAAAAATAATCTTTTTGCAACTCTTTAATGTATAAATTAAAGGTATTTTGGTACTTAAAAAAATTAAATGTTTTAATTAGTGTTTTACTAAATGTAAAAAGATTTTATGCATTTATATTTAAGGGACAGAAATCGACAAATTTTGGTAAGAGACAATTATGTTCAGTAATACGTATTTCTCACAGATGACATTAACTTTATGGCGTTCCTGTACCATGTTAACCCGGATAGAGAGGAGAAAGCTCTCTAAGCTTAGGAGCTTAACCTGGACAGTGCTGCTATGCAAACGAGCAAAATCTGTGAGTAGCGACTCAGTTAATCTTACGCTCATCAACATTAAGTCTATTCTATTTATTTTTAACTTTTGTCATGCCATCAATTTACTATAAGAGCCACATAAATAAGATTTAGACAAGAATTTAAAATGTTATGGAAAATTTCCAATTCTTCCATAATTTAACAACGAAAAAATTTATTCTCTTTTATTTAACCATTAATAGTCTTTAGGTTTTGATGGTCCAGAGTAAAATATTCTTTCTATATGCCATTATCTTTGTTATTCAGGTCCTGCATACCAAATCGATAATTAACCAAATTTAAGAATACTTGACAACTTTTCAAACTCGATTTTCTCGAAAACAAAGAAAAATGTATTCTACCTTTTCGACTTGTTTCTTTGCACAGAATTGCACTATTGCCGATTGTACTATAACTATTGGCATACTTTCTATAATATTCTTATTTCAATTAAGAATGATATAAATATAATTGAATAAATAATTCATTTTTAAGCTTAATTTTTATGGACATCTAGAAATTGATGATTTTTTAAAAACGTAACTCATCTACCAAATTAATAGCATCAACAAAAGAAATTTTCTAGTCAGCTAGCTAGCTATCGAAATCGATTCCCCAAATCGGAAAGTTCAAATGAATATCCGCACTCACATGATTGTTATTCTCTAATGTCAATTTTCTCTATTTATCAAAACAATTACACGTCTTACAAAATATACAGATAAACTTAATTTATTACCATAGTTTATTAAGTAAAGTTTATTAACTTAACCTTTAATCTATCTTCCTTTTGGTATTGCATCGAATATGAGACTGCTTAGTCTATGTTTTATGTATACAATAAATCAATAGCAGCTATTATTAGAATAACTGGGAAACAACTTGTTTTGCTGTTTCCATTTGCCAATAAGTAGAACATTCTTCGCTGGCACTAACTTGTCAACGGTTACAATTCTTATCACCCAGTCTTATTAATGACAATAACCCACTAGTCACGACAAAAACCAGTAAGACAAGTTGTCGATTAAAGTATTTTATATAAATTGTATGTAATTAAGAGAATTATATGTATAAGTCTCATTGATCGAATCAAAGTATGAAATTAATTACGTGAAATTAATATATACAAGTTGTATTTATATATATATACTATTATATTATATATATAGTTGTATTATATATATATATATACAATTAATATATACAAGTTGAGGTGTTAGGATATCAGTATTTTTCTTACATGTAAATAAAATATAATAATTATAATACTGTAATATGGATGTAAACATGTTATTTCCTTAAATATTGAAGAGGCCTTTTTTTATATTGTATAGTTCTTCAAATTGTTATCGGTAGAGATTACAATATTAATATATCTTTTTAAATACTGTAAATATCACATATATTAATATAAATAATATATGAAGATCATACAAAACAAATTTTAACAAATATATTTTTGTCGATTTTCTGACTTCAATATAATATTATGACTAGAAGAAAATATTTTTAATATAAAGTAGCTAAAGATGAAAGGAATTTGTTAGGTTCAAAGACATGGTTGTCGAATTATTGTAGAATTTAATCATCATATTTTAATGTAATTATAAAATTATAATAAATTTATGCAATAAGACATATTGAAATATTACTAAATTGATAATTACTACTTGATTCTCCTAGCAGAATTTGTAAAAAACTATAAATTTTTGTATAAGCTTCCAATTACCAGAAATTTAAGAAGTCTTGTCAATAAAAAACTTTAAGTTAAATTTTCTTGCATATTAAGACTTGCTTTTTACGATACATGTAAATTACCTTATTCTGTCCGATGTTCACACATGCAATCACATTCACACATTCTACATGCAATCTTATGGCACCCCCGCAGTTCATACTGCAACACATATATTTTAAATTTGTTCTTTCGTATCACCTAGTGTTGCAGAAATTTCATTATAAGCAGCAGATTTTAATGCCCTCCATAAAAAATAATATAGTTGTGATAAGATGGATGTCCGAACTGCTTAGGTAATGTTTACATTATGCTCTATCCATCATCGTTTTGAAAACATGTAATTTAATATACTTTGTACACATTATTGGTGACTGCTGAAATACCATAAGCAGACTGTGAATATTTACTTAAACTCATATTTTTATGAATAATTAAAAAAATGGAACCTATGTCAAAAATTATTTTCTCATTTCATTATTAATATTATCAATATTATAATAAATATTATATTTTGAATATTTCATATATTTTGTACATTTTTTCGTTCACTTACTGTGTGTAGAGATGTTTTGACGTCCTTGGCCCATATTTTGAACATCTAACAAAATAAAGTAATATCCAACTACGTCACAACAATAATTAAAATATACATTCCATACGTTGCTCTCGTTCTTCTATAAAATATTGAACAAACAATTTGCAAACGAGATGTTATAACTCAAACAACCTTTAAATCTTCTAAATCCAGGGTAACTGGAAAGAACGCGAGCAGAGAAACGCCGTTCGATATATCGCCACGAAACTCGAGCATATTGGTGTTTCGTTTTGGCAGGAAGCAACGGCCGATTGCCAACTTTCAGAAATTGCTCGTTGCAATGCTATCGTCCTTTGCTAGTCGCTTCAATCTTGAAAGGAAGAGATATCGTGGCCCAGTGAATAATGACTTTTAATCGACGTTATTGATAAAAGGACTGTATTTTGTTGCAAACTTTTTTCAAAAATTACGACGTATAATTAGACTGCGGATGTTTACGTGCTTAAAATATAGAGGATTCACTAGTATCGGTGTATTTACATTAGCAGTAATGCTGTGTATGAAAATTCTGAGAATACGAATTATGTATTCAAATTGTACAAGTCTCAAACATTTTTTGTTTCACAGTGAAACAAGTTATAATCTTGCGCCATAATCAGACTATGGATATTTATACATTTATGGAAACTTTGCAGAAGCAAAAATTTGCAGAATGTACGTATGATAAAAAAATATGTAAGGTATCAAAATCAAAGCATACGTTGTAATATTTAGTAGATGAGACACATCTCTATTGAAATTGCATTTTTTAAGTAATATTATTTTTGTTAATATATTTAATAGAAGTTAGTGATATTATTATCATTTTGCTTAAAAATCTGAAGTTTGCTAATAATATTAGTGGTTTAACCTGTGCTTTGTGCAATAGTAACAACTGTTTCTGTAACAAGATTCTATAAGCTGCAACAATTTTAGGATTATAAAATTCTGTTACATAAATAATTTCTAGAATCTTACAAGTTAGAAGTTAAACTATTAATATTACCCTAATAATGAATATTACATCAAGACGATTCTGCAACCTTTGAATTATCGTGGCTTATAGAATTTTTGTACAAGTAATTGTTACGATTTTGCAAGTTACAAGCAATATAATTCTATAATACATAACTTGTAATTTGTCTCTATCTATCTAATTAATCTATAATTATTCAATAATAATTGTTTATGATTATCGTTGCAGTAACCTGAAATAGTCAGTTAATTCGTAATTTATAAAATTTACTTGTGAAGTTTCATTTGTGCTATTGTTCCTATTGTGCAGAAAAATGTATTTATACTGATACGTAATTTGTAATTTATAATTTGAGCAATTAAAAAAAACAACAACAGTAATATATGATATTAGTGCGATTTAATCCAAAAAGTCCTTAGTTTCACATCATTATCAATTTTCCATCAAAATATACATTTATATAGATAGTCATAATCTAGGAATAGACATAGCATGCAATGGAATCAAGTATTATAGGAAGTGTAGTATATTTTACGTAGCTACATAAGTCTTATCCTTATTTCATAATCAACTTTCAATGAAGAACTATTTTCTATCTGTCGAAACCACATTCTCTTTTAGTTACTTATTTTCTTAATTAGTATTTAATTTTTAATAAGTGTAAATTGCAAGCAGGTTAGTAGAATGGTTTTTTTGTAAAAGTATGTTGCTGTAGTGTCGCGAATTTAATAAAAGAGATAAAACAACAGTGACAACTAAAAATATTAATTCGATAGATTTGCGAGTTCTATATGTAAAATTTTTATCGGAAAATTTTGATCAAATCCTAAAATGCAGAAATTTTATTAAGCATACAAGAGTTTATTTTTAAATGAGAAAAAGTAATGGAAAATGAATGAATATTGGGAATTGACCTCATAATGTATTTTTGTAATTTTATATCAAATTATTAATAAAAAGTAAGAAACAATTAATGGTGTCGACTATGCAACAGCATCCATGCATTATCGTGCATGACCACGATATTTTCTCTAACGACATTATGAGTATAATTATCACAGCTGAGACCACGATAAAACTATTGGATCGGGAAAAAAGCAGTCGCCGTACCGTTCGTTGCATCATCGAACAATTACATTTCGGGTCACTAAAATCGGCTATAATAACAAAGAAACGACTGTATAATCCTAATCAACAGCTGACATATTTATTAGTGTCAACAGGCCTCTAGTCTGCCGCATCATGGTCAGGAAAAAAGTTTCTCGAGTAAAAAGCTACCGCGAGCCGCTCGTGAATATTCATGTACTCGCGAGAATAGAAAACGACAATTTATAGACTAACGGCAAAGTGTACTTTTGCGGCTTTCAACCGAGAAAAAATCAATAATTCGGAATGCTGCTCGCACGAAAGCGCTGCAAATATATGGATATCAGATGTTTAAGAATTCGAGTAAGAAAATTGAATTTTTGTCGTGTATTGTGTTTCGCTGACAACATTAGTGATTGAGAAGAAATTCAGTATTATTGGAATAGAATCTCGATTTTCCGAACAGTTTATAACTGTTTTAACGTTTGAACATTCGAACATCTCTTACTTGAATATTCGATTATCCGAACAATATCGAACAGTAAAATAAAATGGATATTTTAAATATGCTTAACTATATCAATTAGATTATCGTTTCCAATTCATCGTTAGATATGTCAGTTATGAAGAAACTATTGAACGAATAAAAAGGAAATTTCACAATAGCAAAAACAACGATGGACATAAATCAGAAGCATTCATAACAACAGTAATTGGTGTGAAATAGCAAGAATGTTAATCCTACAGAACTACTGATTTAAACAAAACATATATATTTCGTCACTTTAGAGAGATTGAAAAGGCAAATTAAAAAATCAAGAAGAGAATGATTAAGATATACATATGTAAGTACATATGTACGTAGTAAGATGTAGTAAACGATCTATATTATTTTCAATATGAAACGCATTTACAATAAAATTTCAGTCGATTGATTATCCGAAAAATTTGATTATCCAATTTTTCTATAAGTAATCGGTTCGGATAATCGAGGCCCTACTTTATGTTCTTCTTGAGAAACGGCATTTTTTCCTAATGGAATTTGAAATGCTAGATTAATCTGCCATGATAAAATTCGCTGGCAAATTGTACTTCCGATCACCTTATCTCGATTTTATATTGGAAAACCACAATGAGAACTGGTGAATGGTCACGGGAAAAGGCGAAACTTCCTCATTCAAGTCGACGGCCGCAACAGCTGCCACGCAACAGGAACCTTCTTTTCACCGTTTATTTCGAGCCATCCAAATGTCGCTTTCCTCCTTTCCACGGATATTTTTCTCGGCCACATAAATTTCTGCGCGAGCGCAGCTGTTGAATCGACTCTGCATCAGACGATCGCGTGCTTTACAGTGGTCCGCCTTCTTAAATTTTCACGTGGAATGTAAATATGCACGCGCAGAAGAGGAAAAGGTTGTACATTCACATTCTGAGGCTCGATTGATGGAGGTCGTCGAGTTGGAACATTGAAGGGAAATGCTGACTTGCGAATAAATCCGCATCCAAGGTTTTCTTTTACAAGAGATGCGGTTTTTGGCTCGCTGTAGTTAGCTCTGTTCGATTTTTCATTGTAATTGAATTAACTGTGAACCACCTTTTCTGCGCTGCATATTTTCTGTGAACGTATTGGATTATTTTGTCATTATTTCTTTATTAATACTTATTTATTTATTATATGTTTGTCACTAGCATTTAATCTTGAAGATTTAATCTTTAATAGAAGCTAATTTTGAGGAGATTTGCAGTAGAGAAAGATAATAACCGAAATCTTTGGCTATAAGAACACGTGAAGGAAACTTTCGAGTTTTCAAGAAGGGAATTATGTACAAAATTTTAATCACATAAATTTTAAAATTAGGGATAAACAAGAGTTTTTAATTAAAGACAAGTAATACAAAAGGAAAGAAAATATGTTTATGATTGAACATAATGCCCTTCTATAATTTTAGATAGAGATATTAACAGAAATAAAACTCATGAAATGACGTGATATTCTCTCCTGAATGAATGCTCAATGAATCGATGATCGAATGTAACTGGAAGGCTTATAACAAAAGCAATTCAAGTCATTTTTTTTTTTACTTTTTAGATAATAATGCACTGTAATGATAATCGGAAGTTAAACTCACAGCATGATGAAATCGATAATATGAAAATTATTTGTATCTTGATTTATTCTAAAATGAAAATTATATGGTTCTTAAAAAGTCTCTGCCAGAAGATTCATAACTTTAAAATTTAATTACATATAATTATTCTGCATTATAATTGCAAGTATAGTTATAAGAATTATATAACATAACGAATATTTTATTTTCAAACATTGAAATATATTGAACAAAAATTAAACAGTTACAATATCATTTAATCTACTGCAGAAAAGAAAATATATACAAAGATCGTTTCTGTCATGTCTTACAATCTTAATTTTGTCTTCTAAATTAATGCATTTTCAACCTTTATTATGTCGTATAATAAACGCGACTTTTCATGCAAATCGTATTTCAGTTATTTTAGATTATAAAACATTCGACAATCGTTTTTATTTGGGTATTATTTCGTTCGAAAGAATTCAGCAGATACTATATTATTCGACTCACTGGTTTCATGACATTTTTAATTATGTTGTTTTGCTTTTAAAATGCAACTTTCAGAAATACAGCTTTCGGTCCATTTTTCTTTATGAATATAAACGTGGCAAAACTACCTTGAAAGACCACGGGTAGCAGGTTCCCAAAACTGAATTAACAAATTTATACAATTTGAAAAAAGATATTGAGAATGTTGATTATATTGAGTGAAGTATTCATTGCATTAAAAGTATTAGTTCCTATGGTTTTTAAATTGATTAGAAATTTTCATTTCAAAATAAGTTATATTTATCGATACCATGTTTTTAGGATGACACATATTAAGCAGAAGAAGTACAAAAATACAAAATACAAGTTTACAAAAGTGTATATGTATACATTTATTATAGTTCCATAAAGTAATAAGAAAAGGTATATTTAAAATTATATATATATTTTATAGACCTACAAATACCTGAATATAATGAAATTTTGTATAATTTCATTTCAGGACCTTCGCAAACTAAAAATTTACATTTTTTTAATTTCATCTGAAAATGGAGTAATATACTAAGCGAATTCAAACTTATTTTGTGCGCATGTAAAAGCATATGACATAGGATACTATAACAAAATACATATGCTTTTACTTTCTCCCACTAAATTAGATATATAAAATGCGGCGAGTGCATGTAGAATTCCGTAACTAACTATCTATACTATCCAGCAACATATTTGTAGAAGAATAGAAATGTAGCGAATCATATGATGTTGCATCAAATAAATTTTTATTTTTATTTTTTAAGCAAGTTATAATATTAATAAGACTGAATCTCTAAATGACATTTTTTATGCAGTAATGTAATTTAGCTATTTTTTGAATTTCTGAATATACATATAAATATGCTTTATAATACCCCTGTTCTTTAAAACTTTCCAAAAATTATTTCTACATTATTAATTACTATATCTATTACTCTCGTGTATAAAATAAGATTGAAAATCAGAACAATTATAGTAAATTGGAAATTTTCTACAACCCATAACATAATGCTTTGTTTAAATTCAATTAAGCTCGCAACAAATTATGAGAAATTGTTGTTGCAATCGATATATTTCGATTATGGATTTTTCTATATAGTACTAAATCAAATAGTACAGAAGGATAATACTGAATTAAATTGAATTAGGGTTGAATGTCGATTATGGGATCAGGATGTTTCGAGTTTATCATTCATTGTTTAATTTGATCTAGTTTTAGCTCATATATATTATCTTTATTCAGTTTGATTTGCGTTTATACAGTTTATGCAGTATTCACTTTAAATTCCATGCAAGGATTACACTTTGAGCGAAATCTACATTTATTTAGGTAGATTCGCTTTCCTCAAATCTAGATTGTATTCATGCTAATTGTCTCTTATAAATTAAAATGTTTTAGAATAATTTTGCACTGAAAAGTCTTGTAATTGAAATTACTCGAAATGGATATATCTCTATACATAAGTACATGTTAGAATACTTAAAGATAATTAAATATAACCAAAAAAATTATTAGAAAATAATTAAAACTTTGTAAAATTATGATCATTTAAAACTGTAGACGAAAGTATTATACTACTCAATATAATAACAATCTGACCAACTATGTTTAATAAAATACAATCTATCTCCCATTTATGTATCGCTTTCGACCATTGCCTTAATTTCTTTTAGCATTCGTTTTATTAATTCTCCTATTATGTTATTGAGTTTTTTTGGAAACTTATCAATTTTTTACCCATTGTGCTAACGATTATATATATCCTATAATGATTCAATAAATCAGATTAAAATTCTATACAGAATTGGAGTTTTTTATCTATTTCAATCTAAATTCTGTCATTGGGGTTTAGACCAGTAAATTGTAAGGGTTAACCTATAATTATCTCTTCATCATTTTCTTGTTTACTTTTTTCTTATATTTATAAATATAATGTAACATTGCAAGATCGTAAAAGAGAAATCTATAATTTACAATTTACAACGTGTCAATTTACTAATATTATTAAGTAAATTATTGCGCAGGAGTTACATATATCAATTGAAGAATAAAGTAATAAAATAAGGGCTTGCGGAAATAAAATACGAACATGACGATACAATGGATACAATAGAAAGATCTTTAATAAATATATCAAAGACATGGTGAACTACATTATTCTTCGTTCTCTTTTCATAAATCATTTATTTTCATAAATCATAAATATTGTAAGTGAATCCAATCTTTTAAGCGGTAGTGTACAAATTATCAGAGATGACAATTCGCTGATATAAAGAAATAATATAATAATAATTCGTGTGACAAAATGTCCCGACAGAGAACAGATGACAAATTCATTTATAACTTCCAGTAACATGTTAATTTAATGGACGTCATAGGATGGAGATTCTTTCGACGTTGTGTCATCTACACGAGCGTAATTGCTTTTGATCATCAGCCAGAGACACCTGCCACAGGAAGGTTAATGAGAAAATCATATCGCTATTGGATTATTCTTATGAACTGTAACGAATTTCATAACTTCTCCCTTTGATAATTGTCCCATTACGTCCTCACGTTTTTCCTCTTTGGAATTTGATCCTTGCGGTGAGTGTTCGAATCTTCTACTTCGTAAAGCTCCATACTTGTTATCTTACACAATCGTTATAGATTTTTTAAATTATGTAGATTTATACCTTCATAAATTCATTGCTCGAAACGATTAGGGCTTGCTTCAAAATTACGCCAAACATTTTCTCTCAAATATCCAATACGCCTCATGTTCTAGATTACAATCAGGGAAACGGTTCGGAAACGGAAAGTAGCCGAATTTAATGTCAAATCAGGATCAACCAGGGCAATTAACGAGTTTATAATCATTCTCGTGCACCGGACAAAACATAACGAGGACAGCGGTAATAAAAGAGCATAACGCGGATGCCCGTTTCGCGGTTTGTCCACAGGAATAGTTTTGCAAGCAAGTACATGCCGACGACAGGTGTCCCTCGCAAACGCGTCGTTACGCCGGCAAATCGCGTGACAGCTAGCATCAGTTGAGAGATATCTGCTCTATCGACATCGATGATATTCGTTATGCTGACAAATAACGTCGACAATGAACATGACTGGTCGACGGCTATTGTTTCGACGATGCTTTTCGCTTTGACGAATAAACGACCGAATATTGATGAAAATAAGCGTGGAATCAAACTGTCAATTTTTTTTATATTTCTTTATTTTTATTTTTGCTATTTTACATAGGTTATTGGCAATGCAAGAGAATGAAAAATTATAGAGTAGTATACAAAATGTTCCGTTTATCTTGTACACTTTTATATCTTTGTTATTTGTGCAGATACAAAAAAATGTACGAGGAACACTTTTTGGAAGGAACAGCGAATATCGTAATTATTCTGCATCAAGGTAATTTTTTTAGAGTTCTCAAAGTTATGGATGATTTTTAAATAATAATGACGTATTTTTACCACGGTATTATAGTAGCTAATAAAAAAAAGATTTCAAAAATATAGAAGTTGACTCTAGAATAACATTGAGTAGAAGATTTATGATAATTTAAAGGGAAGTAAGAAATCGAACATTTTCTTATTTGTTCCCCAAATTTGTATTATTATACAAGATATATTCGAAATGATCTCCATTATTTCCGAGACATTTTCATATATGGTACAGTGGAATGATGATCTGGCACGTACGATCATAGTTGGAGCAATGGTAAAGCTGCTGTGCATCTACAGAATTCCTACCGACGTCTCCATAAATTAGCATCATTTCAATCTTTTCTTATCGACTATTAGTTACGATAGTCGACGATAGTGAGACAAATAAGGCAGGGAAATCTTCGATTGCCTTGATAAGGATTATGTTTCGATTTGTATGATCTTTATAAACGTTAGAATTAATAACACCAAAAGTGTCATCAAACGAAGTTCATTCTTAAGGACATAATTTATTGGGTTCTTGAAAATGATGAAGCTGATATCAAACCTTTTTTATAAAACAATAAGAATTTTGGGCAAAAATAAGAAAATGCTTGATATCTTACATAAATTCATTAATTCCAAATTATCATGAAATTTTTACTCAAGGTCATTTCAAGAGCAATATGTACATGTTTACAATCCGTTTTTTATCATCCATACTAATGAGATGATGAAAATATGGCATCATTATTTAAAAATCATCGAAGCTTTTGAAAACTCGGGAAGAATAGAATCTCCTTTGAAGGGAGAAAACATGAATTACGATATTCGCCCAACCAATTTTTTCCTCCTACAGTCTTTTATCTCAACAAAAAAGACGAAAACATAATTGCTCTAATATAGCTCTATACAATTGCTGTATATGGCTCATATATACAATTCATGTTATAATTCGAATTGTGTAGTTGAAGTTTAATTGAGTTAATCGAGAGTTGTGATTTTGTACCTTTATTTCACTTTTGGACAGCGTATTAGTTTGTTTCGTTACAAAATTATTGTGCCGCGTTCTTCATCGCCATCGGGAATAAAAAACGACTGATCGACTTCATCTATTAAGGTATAAAACATCAGCTGAAATGTTCATTGTACTTTGAATCTAATTTTGAACTTACTTACATAATGTAAATGGGTATCACGAATGTATCTGGAATTAACAGATTATTTTTAAATGTTATTCGTAATTAAAATGTATTGTTATAGTTTCATATCTTGTAACAAATTTAGGTTGATGTACCATTATAAGATCAATACATTTCAATGTCACAATTGAAAAAATTGAATAGTGTTCGACGTAGAACTATAGAGTTAAAGATTTTTATCCAAATATTTTTATCCAAATATAATTCGATAAAAAAACGTATTAAAAAGTTATGCGAAAAATCGAAAATTTGTAAGTGCAAAAGAATAATCTTCGAAAAAATAGATATAAAAGAATATTTGTGTACGTTACAAAACTATCTCGACAACAAGATATTTAAATAACAAAGCAGAACGAAGAATAGAAGTAGTAGAATAATTAAATAACTTCTTCGACAAATTGCAAAGCTATTCATTAAACGAATAAATTGAATTGTTTGTTAGCTTCGCTCTCTATCGTACGTAATTGTTTATTGTCCTCTTCGATTATGAAATGATTCGACACATCCTGCGTGAAGAGAATTTTATTTTCGTCCTACCTTGAATCGAATAACTGAAACTTTTGTTATAAAATATGAACGTGAAATAATAAATTCCCCGGTTTTACGCAAATTGAACAATAATTTATATGAATAATATAATAATAATAATTTATATATGTATATCTTATAATAGGCGCACAATTAAAGATACAAAATTATATATATATATATATAATTATATATATCAGAGATGAAAGGACACCGAAGCCTTTCCTTTGGAACCTTAGGAAAATCCCTTATCATTAGAATCTCTCATTCTACTCATGGCCGTAATTAAGCAATTGTCGTCATTCAATCCGATTGTATTTGTTCGAGATTTGTGATAATAAGCTTAGGCTCGAGGCGACAACCAGTCGCCGAACGTAGCCGCAGTCAAGGGATGAACGTTTTGCCTAACAAAGGCATGAAGTAATTCTATAGTTCTCCTTAAAAGAAATAGTTGTAGCGGCACGCGACAGTAAACATTCCAACGGTTTCTGTTCCGTGGCTCGCCACACGCAGACTCTATTCTTCGGGTGAGATGATCAGATGTCGATGCATTTCCACAGTACATGTTCAGCTAGCCTGAGAACCCGTTATAAATCTTAAGTTTTAGTTAACTAAAGTCCTTCAAACAGACAAACAGTCTTTGTCCCAACTACGAGAATATAGGAGAAATCTATTTTTCTCACGAATGACGCTTCCCGCTATCAACTTTCCCTCAAGGGCGGCAAGCATCTTTCTCTAACGACCAACATGGAAATTGACCAATTAACAGCAACGTCAATTTCCCTCACTTTCCGAAGGAAGACTTTTCTCCTCGAATCCGATGATCTCGTGCCCTTAGACACACCCCATCATAGTTTTCCTCCGCAGCGACACCGTAACATGTAGTCCAACTTAGACTTTGACGAAAATAATACATTCGCCATCCCGTTAACCGCGGATTCGTTATCAAACCTGAGGCCATTGTCATTAGTGTTACGAGTGCCTAATCGCCGCAATTAATTGTCAAATCTGTTGTATCCATACTTGTGTTAATAAACTCTATCTTCATTGTACCACAACGATGGCTAATTCCAGTGGAGATTCATCAAACGCCCACAACCCCAATCTTAACGACAACCCGACATCAGAAGTGGGATCAGTGCCGGTTATAACAATGCAAGAGCATATGACTATCATGCGCGAGTTAATTCAGACGCTGGCGCTGAAGCCGAGTGCGAAACCTATAAAAATAGTACTGTCATATTTTAACCCCGAAATCACAGGCGCCAATCTAGCCGCATGGTGCGCTGCTGCTAATCTGCTTATGAAGAGCAACTCTCTACAAGACAGCGCGCTAGTTTCTGCTTTAAATAGTGCTCTAAAGAGTTCCGCAGCGCATTAGTTTACGCAAATAGTAACCGACGAAGAGCTTACCTGGCCAATATTTAAGGAAATCTTTACTATGCTTTTTGGTAGCAAAGATACAGCAACCTCGACGCTAATGAATGTATTCGGAGAACAACCACAAAAGGGCGAAAACATGGCAGCTTTCGCCATTCGTCTCCGCTCCTTCCTGAAGACGAAGTGACAAAATGTAACTATGGCGGAAGTAATCAACGTTATCATCCTTCATCGAGTGAGCCCACATGATCAGCGCATTGAATAAGTAGCACTTGAGAAAGATATCCAGACCGCGGACCAATTTCTAAGTGAAATGAGATTTCGACGAACAATATGAGTACATAATGATGCCGTTTGGATTGAAAAATGCACCGTCCGTTTTTCAGAGGGCCATTCTCAATGCCTTAGGCGACCTCGCTTATTCATACGTTGTTATTTATTTGGATGACGTCCTAATTACTGCCGACTCGATAGATCAAGCTTTAGAAAGATTGGACATCGTATTAAATACCCTCGTAAACACCGGATTTTCTTTTAATTTGTCTAAATGCTCTTTTCCATAGACGTCGATACTCTATTTGGGATATGTAATTCATAACGGAGAAATTCGTCCAAACCCGGGTAAAATACAAGCCTTGAGTTCTTTACCTGCGCCAACGACCGTCACACAGCTTAGACAGTTCATAGGTTTAACTTCTTACTTCCGAAAATTCGTTCCTAAATTTTCACAGGCAATGAAACCCCTGTATGCGCTTACTTCCGGTAACAAAAATATAACTTGGACAGATAGGATAAAAAAATAAGGCAAAAGGTAACTTCCGTCCTGACTGACGCGCCGGTGTTAATGATATTCGACCCCAATTACCCGATAAAACTACATACTGACGCTAGTTCGGAGGGATATGGGGCTATTTTAATGCATAAGGTTGAAGGTAAAAATAGAGTAGTAGAATATTACAGTAAAAGAACTGCGGAATCTAGGTATCATTCCTACGAACTAAAAACGTTAGCAGTTGTAAACGCCGTCAAGCATTTTCGTCACTATCTACATGGACGGGAATTTCTTGTCGTCACTGATTGTAACTCCTTGAAAGCATCCAGTAATAAAGTATATTTAAATGACAGGGTTTACAGGTGGTATGCTTACCTACAAACTTTTACCTTTGACATTATGTATCGGGAAGACAAACGAATGGCCCACGTAGACTTCTTTTTGCGGAATCCCGTAGACTCGGATCACCGTACGATCAACAAAGTTACAGAGAAAGAAATCAATCTGACCGAAATCTCCGAAGATTGACTGTTAGCGGAACAACGCCGCGGTCCCCAAATCTCAGAAATAGTCAATAAGTTATAAAACGAGGAAAGCTATACTATTACCCCATACCTTTGTTAGACAAAGCGTTTATCCCTTGACCGCGGCTACGTTCGGCGACTAGTTGTCGCCTCGAACCTAAGCTTATTATCACAAATCTCGAACAAATACAATCGGATTGAATGACGACAATTGCTTAATTACGGCTATGATTAGAATCTAGATTATAATGTTAAGGGATTTTCCCAAGGTTCCAAAGGAAAGGCTTCGGTATCCTTTCATCTCCGACATATATATGTAGTAACTTAAACGGGTCTTTAGAGGACGGACAAGTAATGATGTTTTGGTTTAATAAATAATATTCAAAACAACGAACTGATTACAATATTGTCGCACGTCTTATTATCATACTCGGCTCTCGACTTCCCGATTCACACTCTCCGGCTTCTGCATTCGCTCACTCTCGCTTCTCAACTAACACTGTGTCCGACTTCTCAACTGACTAACACTGTCTTTAGCATTCCTTTGTCTTTTCCCGCTCTATCGCGCACATGTTCCGCAAACGCCCGTGGCCATGCAGGCCTTTTCCACGAAACTATTCACTTAAAAGGACCGACGACACATTGATGAACCCGACAATGCCGCGGCTCTCGCGACATTGTTTATGGTTCGGCCGATATCTTAGGCCTTTTTGCCCACGATACTATATATATATATATATATATATATATATATATATATATGTATGTTTAATCGTACGGCTATTCTGTAGAAATCATTACGTGAAATTTAGTTTAATATGTAAATATTTTTGTTCAATTTCCCAACATTTGGAAGCAACTAATAGAAAGTCATGATTATCAAACTAAGTGAATTCTCAGATAGCGAAACATTTGTCTCTTTTCCCTTATAATGATTTTATATTTTAGAAATATTTTGTAATGCTGTATTTAGAGGCCAATTATCAAGTTTGTAAATCTAATATACCATTCGCGCAATATGTATCTTATAATAGAGTATATTAAGTAAAATAAATGTTGTTATTTTTATGTTCAGAGGTAGGATCACATTAGTTAGTATTACAATATTGCACGGATAAATCTATCACACCGTTCTGAGCCGAAAAAGCCTTTATTGCACGTGCTTACACAAACTAGAGGAAAAAAATGAGCATCTAAAAATATCGATCGAGTCTATCGATTGCATCTAAAACAATCTTCTAGTTACTGCCTTTTGTAACTAGCGCATCCGCATGTGGAGGGCGATCATGAACTCACGTTGTCATTTTCAACAATAAACTTTGTTAGAGTCTTTGAATAAACATAACAAATGAATGTTTTGATACTTGTGAATGGCAATCTATATATATTGTTTTGAAGTTGCACGATATTACAGAAAGATTTTACAACCTATATAAGCATAAAAGAAATATAATTTTCTTATTTACATATTTTTATTGAATTTACTTTGCCAAAAATATCGAGAAGCTCGTTCGTTATTCAAGCAAATGTCTGTTTTGAAGAGTATATTGATAAAGTAATCCTAAAGGTTAAAGCGTTCTTTTTCGTCAGGTGCCGCGCGACTTTGCAGACAACACATAGAAATAGCCTGACGTCCGGTATAAAATTGCCTTCTTGCACCGATAATCTTGAAGTGGCACTGATGCGAAAATTGGTTGCGTCGACACGGCTTTATTTGATGGCTCAAAGCGACAACAGGATGGAACGGAGCAACTTATAAGTTAGAACGTTAGAAGAGCAAAAACATTTATGCTCCGCTTGTGTATTTGAATAATATGAATATACTTTATTCTATTCTTGATATAAAAAATGTGAATTGCGATAAAAATAAAAATAACTGATTGGGAAAGTTTCAGAATTTGTTTGAGGAAAATTAGTCTATATGATAAAAGGCATCCGAGATTTAAAATACTATGTAATTAGTTATATTAATTAGCCCTTTATAACTCTTATGTTTATATTCATGTATTTGTATTTATTACATTTTAGTTTACTGCACTATATTATTTTATTAAAATTAAATGAGATGTAACGGTTATGAATTTTTAAATTTCAGATTAAATTGAGAAACTATAATGTGTTACAATCTTTGTCTTTCTTAAGCAATTAAAATTCTGATTATAGGAGATTAGCGACATAGCTTTAGTGTTAATATGCAACAATTTCTTCTAATTTAAAAATTAGAAACGGAACGTAGGAAAATTTGGAAATATCCTTAGAAATTAATAGATTCGCAACAAACTGTTACGTTTCACTTCAAAAGATAAATCTATTATTAACTCACAGCGGTTTAATCTAATTAAAAATGAAAGGAAAAGAAGATAAAGATATTAAAAATTCCGGAGATTACTAAATAATTAACGAATGCAAATTATTTACTTTCTAAGAAAATTAAATAAATAGATGAAATGTCATAACAATAATGTACCTAGGTTGTAGATTCTAAAATCAACATTTGAAGATCAAACTAATTTGAGAAAATCGATAGAAAACGGTCTTTATCAGACATGTCTCAATCAGAGTTGATACGTTCGTAGTACCTACGTGGTCAGTCTGACGACATAATTGGCCATCCTGATGGCAAGCGTAATCCTTCTGCATCCAGTGAGCCAATTGAGAGCACACCTACGACTTGATGGGTTCTGGTTAAGAGCACAGCGTTGATAAATGGAGTATAATCAAGGGTTTGCATTTACTGTTGTGCGGCCCACTTAATTGCTTGTAAACTATAGGCCGTACACGGAAATGCTGCGCAGAGTAATTGGTAATCCAATTGCTTGCCAATCTTCTATTTCCTCTCGCATGAACTGTTTCTGTGCAAACGAAGAAAGCTCGATAACCTAACTACCCTTTAGAGTTTTAAGCGTTTCTAAGATGAACGTAGGATAGTAAATATTATAAATTGTTTAAAAACTTGAACACTTTATCAACGTAATGAGATGTTTTTACTATAAGACAAAATAATTTGTATTAAATAAATATATTTTGTAGAAGGTTGCATCTGTGCATTTTTTCTTGCAAAAACCGAAGCTTTCATCTTATGTAACATTAGAGAGGCGTACGTTAAGGGAACACATAACCAGCTAACATAGGAAAATTTCTTGCTACATGACCCATTTTCTTCCAAATCACTGAAGCTCTTTTAATTAAATTTTCGTTGGCTAAGTACTTAGTTAATATGCAACAGTGAATAAATTGGAAACATAATGTTTGTTTAAATTTTTTAGAAAAATAATTATATTTTGAATTTTGAATAAAGTGTTATTGAAAAACTATGAACATTGATTTTTTCAACCTGGGTTCCCAAAGTTTTTCCTTTCATAAGTTCTGATAATGTGTTAAGAATCATTGTAAAAAGTTGTATTTGATTTGCTATTTTAGATTTTAAAACGATGTATAAAAATGGATGAAAATGGAGCAGAGATTTATTTCAATCAATTAAAAAAATTAAAAATTATGTGCCTCTTGTACTCGGAATTTAAAAAGTTTACATCGAATTATTCAGAAAGATTTATATCTTTTGGATCACTAATAAAATAAAAATCATTTTCTTTGTCGTTCGTGACTCCCCTTCGCGGATTAAGCACAGCGAACGGTACAATAGTAGGATATTGTTAGAAGAAACAGGAATGGTTTAAACAGAATATTTTTACAAATGTAAAGTTGTATATGCATCGTGTAATTGCATAATTATTATAAAACAAATAAAATATATTTTATTTTTGCATGAATCGAATCCTTTCATTATTCTTCATAAAAAGATATTAGGTAAATAATTTAATGGTCATATTACGTTTATCTACCTTGCGTCTCTTTCACTTTTTTGTAAGAAGTAAGATATAGTACTCGCATCCATTTTATTCTTTAAAAAAACCTAAAACATTGAATCAGAGGTCACAATAGATTGTACAGCAATAATTAAAAATTAACTTCAGCTCCATGAAAACAATGAAAAAGTAATAACAAACACAATAAAAATGCAGTTAACCATCTCCTTCAGTAAAGATATTTACTTGAAATATTTTAATCGAACTAATCACTTTTCAACCATCTTAGTTGATAATATACACGGTGTCCCAGTATTGATGGTACAAATGTGGAGGTACATTAGAAAATAAGTCGGAGATATGTAATAAATTTTTTTCATTTGAAGCTTCATTTTTGAGGAAGTCAACTTTGAATTTCCTCCGACTATGCATGCACTTGACTATGTCGTGGTTAAACCTGGATTACTCTTATCGTGATTATTATCGTGGATCACGATACAAACTATACGTCGTTAATTTATGAGTAATAATAAAGCATGAACTCTTAAGATTTATTTCATTAATGGAAAAATTGTTGAAAATGCTGGCCACCATACTACATACACAACTACATTCTCCGAATTAAATTTTCATGCACGCTTTTCTACGTATTTTTGGTTTTTCGTCCTTCGTAGGCCAAAATGGTCCTCGCTTTTAATTGTGGGAGACTTTTGTTGTCTTCGGAATAAACTGTTGATTTAATATGACCCCATAGATAAAAATCAAAGGGTGGCAAATCCGGTGATCGCGGATACCAAGTTACCGTATCAAATGTAATTCGGAGAGCACACCTGTGTATGCAGTATGATGGCCAGCACTTTAAAAAATATTTCCATTAAAAAAGTAAATCTTAAGAATGACATATTTTATTATTATTCATAAACCTACGGATATAGTTTGTATCGTGTTCCATTGAACCACGACTTGGTGAAGTGCATGCGTAGTCGGAGGAAATTCAATATCGATTTTCCCGAAAACAAAGCCTCAAATGTAAAAAACGTATTCTATATTTTCGACTTATTTCCTCATGTGCAATCATCTCCTCCACGGTTGTACCGTTAATACTGAGACACCCTGTATTGATATAATATATATCTATTGATACACAGCTGTAGGACAATTTATGTATGTTAAAAAATATTGTTATACGAAATTATAATAATATTCATTTGCGTAATATATATGTGTTGTTAGTAACAGTTTGTGTAAAGTACTTTTGAAAAAAAAACGAGATTTGCAACCGGAAAATAAATATGACTTATCTTAGTTATATACTCTACGCTGCAGGAAGGTGAATTTTTAGACATAGTTGCAGCTGTGAGAAATATACCAAATGAATTATAACAAAACTCTTTTTCCTCTTTTTATGTAATTTTGTATACTAACGCTTAATGAAAATGGTTTTCAATAACCGTTTGACTGAAATGTATTAACAATAATCATTCACTAATCTTTCTCTCACTAATTACCTTGTATTATGGCATGTGTATATAGTTTTATTTAATTTTAATAATTCGGAAATTAATGCATTCTTCTTATGTTTTACTATATGTTTTACTAATGCTATATTGACACTTTTCGAGAATAGAACTGTCCAATTACATATATAAATAATTTAAAAATTAAAAACTAATAAAAACGTATTGATAAGAGATGGATTAAAAATGCTTGTGTAGACTGAAGATTATATTTTATTGTCATTTAATCACAACTGCAATGTCGTAAATACATTTGGCAATGTATTGGATTTTTTCTTTGGTTCTACTCATATATTCCGGATTCCATTCATAAAGTTTCATAAATCTTATGTTTAAACATCTTTTTTTATACACTTATATTTTTCTACGTATTTTACATTAACCTTTGTATACTAATGAAATAAAAATCCCCCGTATGTGAAATAAATAAATAACAATATATATTACAAAACACAATACTAGATGTATCAAGATTATATCACGTGCGTGATATAGTCAGGCAAGAGATTATTCTATATGTAAACATAATTAATGTAGTATACAGTACAATGTAGTATACAATTGTTTAGTTTAAAGCCAAATTCGAAAGTTCATTGACAACGCGTATACTGATTCTTTAGGAAATGTGATCTTATGAATAAGGGAATTGTATTGTACATTTTCGACTTATTTTGTCATGCAGAATACCCCATGTCATGCCATGCAGATTTAATCGTGATTGTTCAAATTCGTATGTACTTAATGAGTATTCAAATTCGATTTTCTTGAAAACGACGCTCCGAATGGCAAAATTTTATTTTGGTTTTTCAACTTACCTTTTTATGTAGAGTAATTTTTTGTTTTGTCGCGTTCTGTATATCGCAATAGATAAATAGTACCCTTTTCTTAAAACCGTGTCTAAAAATTTATCTCAAAGAACGACATTGTCTAGAATTTTTTTTATTTCAGATCTATAGTCGCATTGATTACTAAGATCATGAGCGACTTGACAGAATTACATTTATATTATTTAGAACTGAACGTAACACCCTACATAAAACGCCATAAATCAAACAAATACAATATAAATTTACTCACTAAAATTTAAGATAATTATAAATAATATTTCCACATTTGATAAAATAATTATGCAAGGTTAAACGTTCCAGCGCTCTTTTAACTGAATGCACATCTTTCGTTTAGCATCATTTGTAACAAAGTTGATTAAAAATTTAAAAATCCGATCGTCAGCGATAAATTTTCCGCTTGCGTTGTAAAAGCATACAAGCAACGCAATGCGTAGTATTTGTTAATTGTGTAGAGTAGGGTTTTGACATTGACATAAATTTTAATGGAGTTCTCACGCGCGTACGTGGGACTGTGGAGTGGCGATCAATTTCAAAATAAATTTTAATGAATTATACGCATAAGCACAGTTAATTTTAATATGTGTGTACGCATATAATACAAACGCGCGAGTATCACGTGATAAATTCTACGACTGTTGATCATTATAATTATCTCTGAAACCGTTTTGTTTTCGAATGAAACGTCCCATATTGCGAATTATTAAAAGGCACCGAAACGAATCTCCGTACACAAATCTTCAAAATAATCGGGTAAATATGGAATCTTTTTATTACACATGTTCAATATCACTAGTATACACAATTGTTATTCAGGAATAATAAACAGTAAATATATAACAATAATAGAAAGAAATTTTCAAATAGAAGTTTGAAGTAAACAAATATAAATATATTTTCAAATGCATAAATAGTATAACAAAGAGGAAGTAATATAAAAATAATATTATATATACATATATATCATAAGATAATTAAATAATATATGTATATATAATATAAAAGTATATGAGAAACATATATGGATCTGAAAAGTATATACATATAATATAATATAATATATACCCATAAAGAATACAAAAGAATAATTGTAAAGAGCGTATGAAATTATTTATAGAAATTTCCACAAGCAATAAATATCCTGCGAAAGAGATTGATAATATATTAGATGAAGAATTTTATAAAATTTATTGAAATGTCGATGATGATTTAAGAAAAGACTTATACTTTTGCCTTCCAGAAAAAATGAAAAAAATACAATGAAGGACAATGACAGAAATACTAAAACATAACAAATCAATATAAAAAATATAAGAAATATGTCATACTATATTATAATTTGTAAGTTTCTATGAACTTCTATGTATGTACATTTGTATGTTAACGGTTTAATTTTTCGAAAATCAACAATTAACCTCGATGGAGTCTAATCTCATTTGAGTGGCTATAATAAGAAAAAATAGAACTTTCTCTAAGAAAGTATTGACGAAATATTAATGTACTAATAAAGTATAAATGGTAAATAAATACTGTTATTAAAAGAAAAAGAACTATTGAAATATTTCGGAAGAAACTGTTGCTCACGAGTATATAACCCTGATTAAATCTTCGATCAAATGGCATAACACGATTTATGTTTTGTTTCAGAAAACGAACGGCGACTACGATTGATTTTACGAGATCCCAAGTCGATATTGTGCCACGTCGAAATCGGAACTCGGCTCGACCACGATCTCATTTCATAGAGCCGACTTGTTTTTCCATCGTCGACGACGCAAAATTATTTAAAAAGAAATATCATTCTCAACAGATCATGACCACCGCATCGATCAACGACAACCTGGTCGAGATCCGAAAATTAAACCAATATCTCGGAGCCTTCGTAGGTGAGCTAACCTCTTTTTCATCTTTGTCAAATTCAAATTCCTAATATAACAATCTTTTAAATTAAAGAAGCTTTCGATCATCTATTAAAATTGTAAGAAATTTGTTTTAAATCATTGAAAGTTAGTTTTCTTGATTTGATTTGTCGAAACAATAAATAATTCTTTAAATTTCACAATACAAATGTAGTTGTTAATTCTTTATCTAGATTTATTTGTATTATTAACTATTTATAGCTTTTATATTTCTTATAAAAATTATAAAAGAGGTTGAAAGTATTGTTTTCTCCAATTTTTGATTGTACGTACTTGTTAGTAAACTTTTAAATACTCTGTCTAACAGTTGTATTAAAGATTTTGGAATAGACGAAAAAATAACGATAGGAACAAATGATTAAATTATTTATTATCAGAATTAAGTTCTTTCTTATTTTTATATAGATATTTTAAGAATTCACACAATATGGTACCTAACTACGTGTTGGCATATATTTTGATATACCTCATTTGTTTACTTATCACAATTGTGGTACTTTGTATATTATACCTTTATATAGAAGCCTCTATGGACACATGTCTGTGAATTACAAATAACAGAATCTGTAACTTGTAAAACGATTCATCAGATTGAAGAATAAGGAAAGATCATTTTTAAAAAAATATATTTGGTCTTGCTAGAGAAATTCATAAAGATCTTATATTAAACACATAATTATTTTATTGCAATATCTTATTGTACATTTTATTTTATAATATTTTTCAACTTGTACAATACAACTTTTTTATTCGTGGTTCAAATTATGTTTTTGGTTTTTCATTTCCTTGAAATCTACTATTGTATGTTACGATATGAATAGTAATGTAAATATTTGTAAAAAGCTGTTCGTATTTTCTTTTGAAACTTTCTGGTAAAAAAAGCTATATAAAGAATAAGATGTTCCTTTATCTTCCACTAATAAATCGGTTTTCTTAATTGAATCGTCTGTTCTAATATTTAATACAAGAAATTCCATATTTCACAGTTTAACTCATGCTAACTAAATAGCTCATTATCATACTTATACTAGACGACTTCCAAGTTCGTTACTATACTGCAGAGAATTATGCAAATTCATATTCTTGTAGACTTAACTAAAATAATAGCACCTAAATAAATATTCGCTTCATTTAATAACAATTATTATTACGAATAATTTGCCTTAAATATTCCATATATTTTTCACATTACATGCATTTTGTGACATTTATATAATTTTAGTAAATTTTGCATAAATACATAAACATCCGCAATCTGCTCATCACGCATAAACTTAACATATGCATGAGAACAACTGTATATGCTTAACCACCTAACGTCCGTCAGATACAACCGACTTTGTCAACAAAGGAACACGCGTGCACAAAACCCACGGTGCTCGTTATCCAATTTTCCCTTTTCTCCTCGACTGTAGAAAAATTAAAAATGATAAAAAGAACACATTTTTCTTTTACGAGTGCGGTCCCCGTCAAGATTCGCGAGTAAATTAACCGCAAAACACATAATTAGCGCGATGAACGGGAAAACAAATGGAAGAAAGGAAAGAAAACTTAAGGGACGAAAGAAAAGAGAAAAGGGGAATGAGAGAGTTGAAAATTGTGTTTTTTGGTAAAATTTCAGCGTCCCTGGGTGGTTTTGCGCTTGGCATCTCACTAGGTTGGAATTCAAAGGCTAGTGTTGTACTGAGGAATTATTTCGATGCCACTGCAACTGAAATCGGATTGATCGGAGGCATTTTAAATGGTGGCATCTGTATAGGAGCGATATCGATGATGTTTATTGCAGGACGAGTCTCTAGAACGAAAATCATGTTCTGGACGATGCCGGTTCTTCTTCTCACATGGATTCTAATAATCAGCCATCGTGGACAGAAGGTTAGTGTACGATGATCTCATTTCAAAAGTGCAATAAAGCTTCCTTTATTATATATGATATATAGTATAATATATATTATTATACTAGATGCGTATTCGGCCGATCAGTTTTGTGATGCACATTGTACGTAATGGACACGGATTTAACAAATTTTTACTGTTTCTTGGATAGGCTCTTATTAAAAATTCGTATCAATAAATAGAAAATTAAAACAAGAAAATAAAATGGCTTCTTTATAAGAAGGAAAAAGGAATTTAGAAGAAAACTATTGTAGCTTATTCCAAAATTTGTTGAATTAATCAGATAATTTCTGAAACATATTTTTATATTCTACGTCATGAAACTAAAGGAACAATTAATAAATGAAATAATCGTTCGTTCGAAAAACCTATCCTTAGTCGCAAGAAGTCGGGCGAGGAAATCAAATTGATCAGAAGACCAATGTGTACATTGTACAGATAGTGCAGTACAACCATTTTCATTTATTTTGAAGACTTTGGTTTGTTCGTGTATATACGAACGTATACGGACGGCGAATTAGACACATCCGATATAATAATAATTATTATAACAAAGAGAACTATCTGTCACTACTGCGTTTTAGAATTTTCCGAGTTTTATAAAAGTTAAGGGTTCATAATGAAATCTACCTGCTAAATTTTAGCTCGAAAGATATGTTTCAAAAAGAAAATATCTATAGAGTGGACCACAATTTATGACACGAATGTAGTTAAGGAAATTCTATAGTTTAAAATAAGATGAAAATCAATCAAATAAAAGATATATTTTGGAGACTTGTCAAATGTACCTGTATTTGAATTCTTCACTGAATGGGAGTAGACAATTGGCAGATTATTTTACAAATCGAAAAAAAGTCGAAAATGTAGAATGACATTTTTTCGTTTCAAGTTTCGTTTTGGAAAAAGTCGATTTTGTCAAGTAACACGAAACTTTGTCAGGGACGTGTACACTTTTTTTCTAAAACATAACTCTAAATAAAACAATTTTATTCTATGTTTTTGATTTATTTTCACATGTAAAATAACCTCTTGCCGATTGTTCACTTTTATCTAGTAGAAAATTTGGCACATTCACGTGTACTCGAAATTTTCGATCTCAATTTTCTTAAAAGTGAAGTTTTCAACGCAATTTAGCAATTCCTGATTTTCGTACTATTTCGAATCATATCTACCTGGTACTGTTTATACTATAAATTAAAGACATTTTGTGTAAATATGTATGTAAGATTCTATTTTGTAAATTCCATTATCTACGTCCTCTTGCATAATAATTTACTAACAAATAATATAGTCCTCAAATATAAAATATTATAAAAAAACGTAAGCTCTGCGAATTCTTTGACACATTAAGATACATATTTTTGAAATGTAACACAATTTATTTATTTTCATTTTTAATAAGGAAAAAGAAATTAAGAGATATCAAATATAATATTTAAAAAAATTACGTATACGTGTATATTTACATGAAATAAAAGGAGAAAAATAATAGGTTTAATGTTAAATTAATATCTTGTATTATATCATATAATATTATATAAATATCTTCTAACATAAATTATTTCTTCGGGACGCACAAGAACAAAAACACAATTGCGCCAATAGTATACTTAAAATAACATAATCATAGCAACGTAACGTATATATCAATGGCGAATTATAATTATTGTAGTATCGTGGACAAAAGGCCTAAGATATCGGCCGAACCGTAAACAATGTCATGAGAGCCACGACATCGTCGGGTACATCAATGTGTCGTCGGTCCTTTCAAGTGGATAGTTTCGTGGAAAGGGTATGCGTGACCCTGGCCACGGGCGTTTCGGGACACGTGTCCGATAGGACGGAAAAAGACAAAGAGACGCTAAAGGCAGTGTTAGCTGAGATGCCGGCGAGAACGAATGCAAAAGGCGTACAGTGTGAGTTGAGAAGCGGGAGCGTGCGAGTGCAGAAGCCGAAGACTAGAGTTGTAGAGTTGAGAGAGTCAGTGAGAGTTGCGGGGTTGTAGAGTTGCTAGCGTTGTAAAGAGATCGAGTTGTTAGAGTTATAGAGTTGCGAGAATGATTTGAGTAGAATAAGATTTTTGCGTTTAGTTCAAGGTGAACATTTATCGTTCTCTGTCCAATTAATCTCTGTTATTTTTATTTATCTTAAATAAATAGTATTAGGAGAATTTTACAAATCTAAATTATCCTAATCCTATCCTTTTCCGATACTACATTATTCTTAATGAATAACCATACTACAGTATTTTAATTATTACTCCAACTATACGAGTTGTATATTTTACAATAATTTAAATTGAAGAATTAAATAACTTTTTAATTTGTTCAAAATAAAAGTAATTGCTAAACATACAGGAATAATTTAGTGATAAGAAAGAATAAAAACTATACTATATAAAATGGAATACTGCATAGGCAGTGGAAAGCATATGAATAGGTACTTGTGTCTATTTAACTGAAACTATATTTTGTACATATTTCATATATCAGCCTCTTAGAGGCTAAACTAAGCTCAACTCATTTTTAATTTCTTGATTTCATTCGATATGTATACGAATAATATTCAATTCTCAATAAACAAATGTTTTACTTCCGTAAGGTTACTCATTGCAAAAAGATTTCGAAGTACATACACCACTGAAGATGTGTACACCAAATCCTTTGTTTTATCATTCTTTTTGATAACTCGCAATAAAATAATATTTTTCTTTCAAATTTTTTGGGATATTACGTTTGCAATATTAATAAAATTATGTTTCTAGGTGGTATTATTCCTTATTGGAAGATTTATTTGTGGCATCTGTGGCGGTGTATTCTGTGTTCTAACGCCGATATACGTGGCCGAAATAGCAAGCAAAGAAACTCGAGGGCGTTTGCTCGCGTTCTTTCAACTTCTTATTAACTGTGGTGTGATGTACGCTTTCTACGTAGCTCACGCAATCACTGAAGTTGAAACTGTGTGGAGGTATACGAATATTACACAATATTTTATCTGTAATAAAAAAAATGTGATACTTTTATAATTAGCATAATTCTTTTTTTAAATTTATGATATCGTTACATTTCATTTATCAGTAATTTTTTATATCCATGCTTGTTATTACATTTGTGTCACTATGCTGATTCATAAATTTTTCAACAGTGCACTATCCCTGGCAATAGAGTTTCGATCACACGCGATAGTACCTACTTGTAAACCAAAAATACTAAAATTTGTGTATAAAATGTAAAATTTGATGGTATAAACCTAAAATGCGGGAGAACTTTAATCGGTCAACAAAACAAATAATCAAAATTTTCATTTATTACCAAGAAGAAAATAATTGTTAATAAAACCTGGCACGTCTTCAAATGATTATTGTATATCACGAACGAAAACTCTATTCAGAATTACTTTTTTCCTCAATAATATTTTGTTTGTTTACTATTTTCTATTGAAAGATAAATGAAAATCGTGATTTTTTTATTTCATATCACTGAGTTAACTTTCCTACATGTTTTATTTTCATATCGTTCTATTTTATATTTCATATACATAAACTTTATATTTATCATACACAAATTTCAGTAGATTTAGTTAGTTCAATGTTGTTACGTTTGCTTGAAAACTTATTGCCAGAGGTAGAATTAATTCTCTGCAATGCTATATGATTCAAAAGTGTTTTACTCCTTTTATATCAATATTTTTTACAACAAGTTTATTTTCACCTATTTTATGAAAACTCGTTCCAACGTAGTTAGTTGTGTAACATTGATGCAATTTCATTTTGCCTCAATTTAACACTGCGATAAGTAAAATTAAGTGGTTTATTCGCGATTTTAATTGACAAAGTTTAATTAAATCGAAGCCTAAGTTGCAAGATTATATAACGCACGATTATGCGAATTATGCTATGCTTTACTGGTCAACGTTGTTTCGGAAGTGTAGTATTTTCGTAATATCTGATATTTAAAAACCTTTAAAAATATATGACTGTAAGATGAACGAGCTTAAAAAATGTTAATTGATTTTTTGTTTTCTTTATTATTCGTTTTAAAGTTTATTCATGCAAATTATTTTTCACGATTTATGCAATTTAGTCACAAAACACCATAAGAATAACTTTATTAGCTCGGGATATAACATATTATACATCAATTGATTCGTTAAAATATATAAGATATTTATAAATCACAAAAATATATAAATTATTTTACAGAAACTTGTTTTTATTGAGAAAATAAACAAGGAAATCATGTTGAAGTTAATACTTCATACTAAATGTTTGCATTTCATTATGAATATCAGAGAATTGGCATATTATTAATAGAAACTGTTAATAATTATTCTTCAATTATTTCAAATATTAAAAATTCTAAAAAAAATCGGTTTGTCGAAAACTTATATACGTTACTGCACAAAAAAAACTAATTTCTTAACCTCTTTTTACTAAAAATGAATAGTTAATTGTCTGTTTCCTGATAATGATTATTAGGATTAATTAATTCGTCAAATAATCCATTTTAATATTATCTTTTTGTTGGTTGAAATACAATTAATATATCTAGCACAGTAAATATTTCAGTAATAATAATTTTTGTAAACTAAAATACTAATTACCTATGAACGAATCGATTAATTAATCAATGTCGAATCTTTAGAACGTGACTTTGTTAAAAATGTGTCCATAATTCTACTACACTAACTATTTTGTTCAAATTTATATAGTGACTCAAGAAAGGTTTGGAACAATTAACATACAAAACTTTTATGTATATAATTGTGAGTGTTAAATAAAACATTTTTAAGGTTTCTTTTTAATTGTCGGTTTAAAGTTGCATTAACAACTCCGGTTACTAGCACTCCGGTTACTTTTAGCATTTTTTAACGTTATAATGTGAGACAACTAGCATAAGCATATTGCTCAAATTTGAAAATGTTTACAGGAGTTACAAAATATTTACTACAAACATATATTTAGTAAAAAATTAGTATACTACATGAAAATGCATCAGACATCTTAAACACATAATAAGTGTTACAGATGATTCCATTAAATATTGTGTCGTATTAATTTATTGAATAATTGATTGTTTAAATACTTCGAGAATTTCTGCATTGCGTATGCTTCCAATAAATATTTTACAATTTCAATATACATGTTCACATTGGTTTCAAATTTTACCGATAATTATGATAGTCGTATCTTATTACAATGCTACGTTAAGTGAAATTTAAAAATGATTTGTGTAACATACGTAGTATATTCATAGAAGTTTTTGTCAATGTTTAAATACTTTTGCGAGCCATTGTATATTCACAAGAACAATAATAAAAATATTAGAAATAAATTCTTCTTGTTTCTTTCAAATTAGTTCTTCAAAAAATCCAAGATTTCTTCCTCTCAATCGGGACATGTTTTATTAAATCAAGGTTGATCTGAGCGGTTCGATTTCTCTGAGAACTACATGTAAATTAATTCTTTTTCTCGTAAAGGTACAGCGCAATTTGTGGGCTCGCGTGTCTTTCGATCGCGCCAGTAAAATTATTACCTGAGAGTCCGCTCTACTATTTGTCGAGGAACGACGAGATCAATGCAGAAAAATCCTTGAGATGGTATCGCGGCGATACTTACGATGTCCAGCACGAAATCAGCGAAACGAAGCGTCTCATTCTTGCGACTAGCTCGAAAAAGGTACAAACAATCGATTTCTTCTTATGTAAGCCAATCATTTTGTGGAATAACAAATGAAATAGATTGAGATCTACTTTTTGTGGAATGTTGAAAATAGGCACAATCCGTTCCTCGACTAAATTTTTTTTTTTAGAAATAATAAATTTTAATACATTATTAACACATTACAATAACATTATTTGATAGAAATATTTTGTTATTTGACTTTATTACATTTGCGACTATTTTAGCGATTCCATAAACCACAATGTATATACAATTAGTTAAAAATCTATATACAGTATTGAAATTTATGATAAAAATGTCAGTTCTATAAATTTGTTTGGCATATTACAACACGTATTGTTAAAAGGTAACGCAATTTATTTATTTTCACCTATATTAAAAACGACAAAGTAAAAGAATATAAGATACGATGTTACAGATATTACTTACATCTGTTCTATTTACATGAACTCATACAAATCAGCTTAATATTATATTAATATATTGTAAGTCAATGTCAATAGTGCTTGCTATGCCCTTGGTGTTAATTGAAACAAATACAAATTTTTAATATCACAACCTAATACGTTAAAGGAATCGTAAGACAGGGCATGTATAACTTTTATTGTAAAGGTCTATTAAATATTTTACAACACAACATTTCTGATGTAGTTTCATCCTAACATTTTTGCGAGGTAAATGTGTTAGCTTGTCTAATTGCTTTCAGACATACATTAATGATAATTGTATTGATATGTAATTATAAATAATATTGTCGAAAGTACCAATATTAATTATCGTCAGCAGTTTTTTAGTTCCTTTGATAAATGAGATACGCAAAATTCGGTAAATATATATAGACTTTCATGATTAACTATTGTATATACGATATGTACCAAACACTTGTTTATTTCTGACAAGATATACAGTCACTTTGACTGCCACGCCGAAATCACATATTTCGCTTAGGACGCCACGGGAGTATTTTTATTATTCAAAGCATATAATGGCAAAATAATAATAAATTCATAATGTAAGACAACACTCTTTCCTAATGGACCGTTTATCTTATTGGTGATCACGGGTGACCACCGTGGCACCTTGGTAACAATTGATAGCGACATATTATAATAAGGCTTCGTTTATTTCAATAAGCTATTCGCATTCGTTATTTCGTCGTAAGCAAAACGTCCAGAATATATTGTTGAAACGTGTAGAAGATATTAGTAAACAGTATTTGCTCTTTCTATATATAATAGCAAGGTAGAGAGACAAGCGTGACATTTTTATGATTTCGACGAAACATTCGGCTGAAATGGTAGAGGTCCGCAAAAAAAATTATGTTTGTAATAAACTAATGGTAGTAGTAGATTACAACAGATGAAAATGTGCTATAGATTTATCAGATCAAATGATAACATATTCTACATCATATAGAAGAACTCTCAAGTGGTATATGAAATTAGCTTTAGAGTTATTGTTAAATACATCAATTTCAAGCGCAATGATACTGTATAAACAAGCAACAAGAACAAAAATCAAGGTGTCAGCTTTTAGAATGGCACTCGCAATGCATGTTACACAGTGCCATTCACCAGAGCCGTCAAATATACTTATTCGGCAAGTGTTGCGATACGAAATGCAGAAGAAAGAAGGGCAAGGGTAACTGACACGAAAATTTTGCAAAGTGCTATAAAAAAAATTTTAAACAATTAGGATCAAAAATTGCTAAGAATCGGACCAAAAAGGTGACCATCTATTGTCCAGATTGTATTGATGAGCCACATTTATATTTAAAGTGCTTTAACACAGTGCACTGTGAGATGCAAGATTTGTTCTCATTTTTTTTTTTTATTGATGTTTTAATAAAAATGTTTAATTGTTTAATGGGGCACTTTTTATTTCAAAGCATCTTCTATTTATCGGTTATATTCGATTTTCATTCAATTTTTACAATTGTAAGAAGTTCAAGCGCTTCAGTCATCAATGATCACTGTGGCGTCACAGGAGAAACCATGGCCGGCCATATATGATCAACGTAGCAGTCAAAGTGTTAAGAATACATACCAGGTTTTTGTCGCATTTCCTATAATTTAACAAAAAAATGTCTCTGAAAGAAAAGTTAATTAGCTTCGACTTGGCTACAAGTTACAATAAAAAATGTTTTCCAAAATTTTCTTTTCTAATAAAAAGTCAGTCATCTCGATTTTTGCAAATTGCACTATGTATTTGTGATTTGATAGAGTTGTAGCTAACACCAAGATGAATTCAACGATGTACTGCGCTATGACCTTCACATGATCTTGACTTCAGAAACTTTAATTCAATGAATAGAAACGCTAATATAGAAAATTATTTTATTTAAGCCAATGTTTCTGAAGTCGAGGTCACGTGAAAGTCATAGTGTAGTAGATCGATGAATTCCACTTGGCGTCAGCTACAATCCTATCCATTTCCCAAATACACAGTGCTATTTAAAAAAATCAGGTTGATCTTAACTTTTTATTGAAAATGCAAATCATGGCTAATTAATTATTATGTCAAGTATCTTTTTCTTAGATTATTGGATATGTCACAAAAATAGTTGATATTTTAAGACTGACTTTGTATATTAATCTCAAACAATAGAAGATTTTCTAATCTAAATAAGATATATATTTATGCGACTCAATTTTTACAATATCTTGCTCTCTCAAATTCCTAGATCAGTTATTCATATATTTTTTGTAATCTTTTAATTTCAGTTCATAATAATGAATCATTTTACTCATGTAAATTAATATCCAAATATACTCGAGCATAACACCACTCGCTATTTCCGATGCTAAGATTTGAATTATTTTTAAATTCTGTGCTTAATTATTAAGTAATTATTACCTGATTTTTTCGATATATCAGTTTAGCTTGAAGTTGGTAAGAAATCGCCGAGTACTTCGTTCCATCGCAACTTGCTTTGGAGTAATCCTGGCTCAACACTTGTGTGGCGTCAACATGATGATTTTCTACGCCCTGATCCTCTTCGACACCAGCGGTTCCGGTGAACTAACCGGAAGCGAACAGACGTTGGTCATCGGTGCCGTTCAAATATTGGTATCTCTCTTGGCTGCGTTCCTCGTCGACGTACTTGGACGTCGAATTCTCCTCACCCTCTCCTCCCTTCTCATGGGATTGTTCCTTATACTGCTAGGTAAATACCATTCTCAAATGCATGATGTAGCGAAATCGGAAATATCCTTGATAGAACAGCATTTTGTAATGCATGCTACTCGAAATATCATAATCTACTAGCACTACTTTATAATTGTAATTCCATTCATGATATTTCATTCAGAGGGATAATTTTTCGGGACTTTGATTCTTCTTTTGTTGTAATTAATTAATTTTTATTGTTATTTCACTTAGATAAATAATATTTTTTATTATCTTTATACATAAGATAAATTATTGAAGTAACTCGAAATTTACTACTTACGTTTAATTTAGTAAATACAATAAAATAATTGCCTAAATTCTCCTTAGATATCTTTCACCGTTCTTAAGATATTTTACAAAAAAAGGAAATTCTGAATTTCTTTCGAACTTTCGAGAAGTATCTGAAAAACGGTGAGAAATAGTTAAAGAGAGTTTAAACAGGAATTACATTGTTTTCTTCTATTTACTAAATTAAAAAAAAAGATTTTGAAACATCCATTATTTTCGAGTTAATCTCCCCCAACATCTGCTAACAAAATTTTTTCTTGCTATACATGCTGAAATACTTCTATCTACCCTCTTCTATCTGCTCTCTCTTCATACCTGTAAATAACTTCGTGAAGTTCATCTACATGAAAATTATTAATATTAAGTTTAATTATAACAGTAATAACAGTTCCATTAATGAAATGAATAAATATTTGCATTTTCGTTTTGTATATTTTTAGATACCAAAGAGTTACTTAGGTAGCAAACGACAAAAATAATAAAAATCATTGTTTGTAATTGTTACAATAATCATATTCCTCATAAAATTATTTGAATTTGAAACAAAAATATTCGCCACATCACGCACATTGCATTAAAGTCGGCGTTTCACAAATATGTACTTCATTTTGGTATAACCTTCTGGCTTTTAAAGTAGCAGAACTGCCACTGCTGACTACCGTTGCTACCACAAGTTAAATAGAAACTATATGTATATGAAATTAAATAGAAATTGTATATATAACATTCGCTGACACTAAAGTACTGAGTGTTACACATAGGTTGTTGAATTTATCTTCAAAATGGCTATCATTTGCAAATAAACAAAATGTAACATTCTATTTAAAAAAAAAACTAAGTTGATCTTTTTTCTTATTAATTTTTTTCAACACAATAAAACTATTTTTACCATACATTGCTGCTTGTCAAACTATGCAACTTTTGTAGAAAACATTTTTTCAAATGTTGTATTACAACGGAAATATTTCAGGTGATAAAGTTATGTGCCCTGTATATTTTTTATTTGTTTTTTCTTATTTCTGACTCGAGAGAGATTTAGAAAATATATCTATTTATTTGGCTGTAGTAAAGTGACATTGCCTTTGAAACATGATTTTGTCAAAAACGTAACCTCCAACACAATTTTGTCATTTTTGATATTCTAATTATTCTTACTATTCTTATTTTGAAACATTTGAAACATATTTCCGTAACTATACCTATACCATGAATTATTGCACAGTGTATACTTACCCCTTTTAGAGTAAAATATTCTACTTGATAATATAATTTGTTATATTTTTGATAAATAAAAGATAATTTATAAATTAATAATGTAGAATTTTCGACGTTATTTTATATATTAATTTTATTTTCATTGGATGCAATTACGCTTTATCAATACGATATTATATCGTAAATAAATGTCGAACTGAAAGAATCATCTAAATTTATTGAATCAAATATGTCATTCTTTTCATTGAATAATTGAGAAATTTTCGATATATATCAAAACACGAATGGAACTCTGAATAATATAAGGCCGAATGAATCATATTCACACTACGTTATTTTCACCGATCGATTCTATAATTATTACTTGTTCTAAATTAATTAGACCGATGCGTGATTTAATTAGTAATAGTTGCCTTGAATAATCGATGCTTATTACGTACTTGTACAATTTCGTTTAAATCGTTTTAGTCTATTTGGTATAAATATACAACTGATAAATATTGTTCCGCGTGATTTTATTTATTCATAGCTGATGGAGTTTCTTAAGAAAAATTGACTCGTTCAATGGTCGCATCTATGATGCTGGCTGGCTTCGGTCCAGCTTAAAATACGATCTCTTCTGCAATACTTCCGGAGCAAGCTACACAACGCGTATTAAGAAATTAAAATAGACCGTGTATCGATTGTTGGTTCATTCGTTCATAGAAAATTTAAAAGAAAAAACGTATTTCAACTCTGACATTGAACAACAACCGTATTCTGTGTTGCTTTTGTATCCATTATATAATATATTTATTATACGTTTTCATTCTTTTGTGTTATGCTCTTATTTTGTGTATGCTATAAAATTTGTTCAGAATATTTAAAATGATGAATATAATTCTTAACAGGAATGGTATTTAAAGTGATGGTTCAAGATTGTACTCTTTTGTAATTAAATATTGGAAACAATAGAATCTTTTGCTTAAACACAATTACAGATTTAGAAAACAAAATATTACATTATTTTCGAAAATCTTAAATATTTGTATTAATTTTTTAAGATTAATTGACCATTCTTTACACACAATTCAAATATACAAAGTATATGATCAAACACCTACATGTTGATGAAGACATCCATTTAAAAAAAATATTCTTTGGATAACCATATATTGTATGTTTTACCCTCGCCGCAACTCATTAACGTGTTAAAGAACTTACAACAATTTAAAATCGGGGTAAAAATATTCATTCTTTCCAAAAAGGAATATCTTTTATTCGACGTTGTCTACATTCAATTCAATCGTTATACATCACCATATTTCCGAATTCCGTAATCTACGCGTACAGAATAAGGTCAGACGGTAGTACAACCGAGTAGGTGGATGAATTTACGTAAAAAAATAAGTCAACAATATTACGTTGATTATTTACTTCTGTTCAGTCCAAATTAGCCCAATTTAAGTTTATTCATTAGATCTTCAAACTCTATTTTCTTGAAGACGAAACAATATATGAAAAAATTGTATTCTATATTTTCGAGTATTTTCGACTTCTTTTTTCACGTAGAGTCGCCCAGTTGTACCAAATGTCTGGCATCATCCTGCATATTTCAATAGATAATAAATATACCCAACAATCAGTATAAGGAAAAGTGTTGTTATTTTATGTTTTAGAGGTAGGATCGCGTTAGTTATTATTATGTTATATAGATAATAAATCCACACTTCTCGGAGCAGAAAAACCTTTATTGCACACACTTAGAAGGGTCACAAACGAATGAAAGAAAAAAGGCAAGAGAGGTCCTAAAACTATCGATCAGGTCTATCGACCGTGTCTAGGAACAACTTCTAGTTACTCCTTTTGTAACTAGCCGTCAGCATATAGATGGCGAGCGAGAACTCACGTTGTTATTTTCAACAAAAAGCCCATTAATTTTATAAAAATAAAAAATGAGATATTGGTTATAATATTATTTGCACTTAATTGGGGACTTATAAACGTTCGATAAACAACAATCAACAGTTTAGATCCACGTAGGAGGAAACCCATTGATTGTTTAAAGAAATAGTTATAATACACGTATATCATAAGTTTAGAATATGTTCATAGTATAGCAAATCATGAAGCAGTTAAATGATACTTCTTCTCAATTCAACTTGTCAACACGATTCAACAAAAAACAATCAACGAGTTAGATTTTAGTATTTAAAACACGTATTGGTATTATATATATTTTTTAAATCCATAATGTGCCATACAGGATATGACAGGATATGTGTTATAATCGGAGAAGGTTATTGTACATTCAAAAGTAAATAAAAAATGTAGAACAAACTCTCTTTGGTTGATGCTTTATTTTCGAAAAAATCGAGCTTGGCCACGCTTAATAGAAATTAGTATTTGAAGAATTTTCGAGCTCGATTTTCTTGAAAATGAGACTTAAATACTAAAATTTTATTCTATGTCTTCGATTTATTTTTGCATATAGAGTAACCTCCTTCCGATTGTATAATTGCGTTCAATCAAATCCGACAACGTTCATACGTATTTGACAAGTTTTCCAGTTTGAAATCTTAAAACGAATGAACCATTTTTATTTCAAATTTTCCACTTACTTTTACATCTAAAATAATCTCTTGGTTAATTACATCACGCGCTCTGCCACACTATGCATACTATAATGGCGGACAAAAGAAAGTTTATAAAACAGGAAGTATAAATAAACACCATGATTTTACAACATGAATTTATATTTAATATGGTTAATGAATAAATATAGTACATACCTACTGTAAAATGGATGACTGTTCCCAATATGGTAACAAATTTATAGTACAAAAATTGCTAAAATTTATACTGTGTCAATTTCAAAGTTTTCTTTGTCCGCCACTATATATGGCAATTAAGAAATATATTTGTACACCGTTATATTTCTTATATGATTTATATATTGATTAATTACGACCATATATTAAATTTTATATATTAAATTTCATATGATTACAAAATATTGATACCGTAGAAATTAAATGTATGATCTGCTAAAGAAATGGTTCAGTGGAAAATAAGAGTATTTGTATATACATTGCTTTTTGTATATATACAGTTGTATTATATAAAGCGATCAAATGTATTTAATTTAGCTCAGCCTGATTGAACGAACCGTAACAAGCAATCTACAATCAACATTAAATTACCAATCGATATCTCGTTACTTTTTACATCCTTTCTTCTGTCTATTCCAGGTTGGTTCTTTAGCCTACGCGACGCTGACCCCGAAAATGACGACATTTACTTCTGGATGTCGCCCACATGGATCACTCTGATTTTTGCCTCGTTCAATCTAGGTCTTGGACCAATTTCCTGGTCTCTGTTAGGCGACACGCTTCCGGAACAACTGAAGACACCAGTGGTCTCCGTTGCAGTTGCTTTCGGATGGTTAATCTCGCTGATGGCCACACTGACTTTCGACGAAATGATCATTTCCCTAGGTGGTACGAAAGTCATGTGGCTTTCTGCCGCCATATGCTGGTTAACAGGCCTATTCTGTGCCATCGTGGCTAAAGACAACACTGGCAAAAGTCTAATAGAAATCCAAGAAAACTTTCGTATCGAGTCTAACAGAGAACTAGCGAGAACCTGACAGTTGTTCTCTAATTTTTATTACAATTAGGATTTCTTTCAGTGGTATTTCGTATTTTGAATCTTGAACAAGATGATAACCCGCCTTTTTTGTACTTTATTCAGATTCGGTCAAGAAATTACGCGTTTTTAACTATCTTTAAAGACATTTTGTAATTAAAGCAAATAGAGATGGATTGCGGATTTTTTATCCAGTTTTACAGTTTTAGGAACACAATTGAAGAAACGGAACTCAATAGATTTATTTCACCCATTAGATATTATTATGAGTACTATACTTCGGATATTTTTATACATATTTATATATTATATGTATTACTGCATCTTCGGATTTCCTATAAATGCATAAACATTCGTAGTCTGGTGATTGCTTTATAAAAAAATATGTATAATGGACACATAATAATTATTGGTTCAAATAAACCGCGAAGACGTTACTGTTTAATTTGACACTCTCGGATTATTTTTTCATGCCTTTTACACTTCCAATTTACTTACTCGTGGCCAACGATAATTTAATTTTTTTATTTCGTAAAAATTGCTAAAAATATATAATTCTACCATTTTTATACCTTTTATAAGCGCTTGAAGCAATTTCAATGTATAATATTAATTAACATAATATTTCTCTATTTTCTATGATCCAAATTACCCAATTTTTTCTTCATTTTTGCTTCCTTTCGTTGTAACAGTATCTATACAATTTTAATAAAAAAATATATCTATCTCTTTCTATTCCTTTTTTTCACTAAATTTTACTGAACTTTCATCCAGAAAGACATATAATTAATGGCGACCTAAATTACTTATCTGCCTCCTTTGGCACAAAAAGATATATTAACTCAATCTTACCTTTACGAAACTTTCGGCAATAAATTCGGTAAAGTGTTAAAAGCATTTGCACATAAACTAGCAAGAAATAGCAGAAATACTGTGGAAGTGTTGATAATACGCATGACGTAAACAATTCCCGTCATTTTTATTGTATTTTCTCTAGTTTCTACACTTCAAGCCGTAAAACGTTTCAAACTGATGGAACTACATACCGTTACTTTGAACGCTGCTGAATCGTAAAACTTGCAAGCAATTATTTGCTTGTTTGCTTGTAATTGTAACTTGCCATTGTTGGATTTCTTCATAGAATTTATTCAAATTATACGGTTCGGTTCAACGTAAACTCGTTCAGTTTTTTCTTTAATTAATTGCGACGCCAATACTACGAAATAATGATAATAACAGAAAGTACCGATAATGTAAATTGTAATACGAGAAAATAAACGAAAATGACTTTCTATTCGATACAATAATTTTATCGAAAACTAGTAAATTAAACAATCCGTAAAAAATATTTCTGATAAATTCTCGAATTTCTTGTCCAACATTAACATATTGTAATGGATAATAAACTCAACTTTCATTTTCATCTTTCAGTTTCGTTCTTTTGTTCAGCGCATTATTTAGAATTGTAAAAAGATTGATTTTGTTATTATATAATAATTGATTGATATAAATGAAAATAGAATTTCATCTTGAGAGATAATCAAATTTTTTGTTATTATATAAGGCTCTCAAGAGCCAAACTGATCAACTTAACCTTTTGTTAAGTTTCTTAATTTCATTATACAAATACACCATTAATGTTTAATTTTCAAGAAACAAATAACTTATTTTCATAAATTTACACTGTGAAAAAGGTTAACACAAATAATAATAAATGACAAGGTAAATTTAAAAAATAGTGTTTGTCACATCATTATTTTTCTGTACTTTCCAACTTATAAAGTTGATCAATGTGGCTCGAACGCTTCATAGGACAGAAAAATAGGTATCTACAAAAATGTTGATCCTTACATCGTACACCTTATATATTTTCCATTAGTATTAGTATTGTATACACATTCTATGTATTGTTGTGCTTTTACATTTTTTGTAAATACATAACAACCCACAGTCTAACAACAATCAGGCAGTACATATATTTCAACTAATAGTAGATTCAACTACGTATTCAACGGTTAATTTCGAATTGTGATATTCTCGATTCCTGGTCTCGAGTTTGTCAGTCGTACGGTCTCAATAGGTTAACGAGAACACTTATCGGGCTCTGTATCGAATGGAATGGCTTGCGTTTGTTGGCCGTCGTCCAAAAAGACGCCAAAGAAGATTCGCGGACGTATTTTGTTTCGGATCTGATATATTGCAAACAGATGCAACGAATCCTCGTGCAACCTTTTGACAAAAATAACACAGCGAAGGCGATCGTTCGAGTCGCTGAACGATTTCATTAAGCGCCCCTTTTATATTTACCCCCGACGCCTGTAATTGACGATATGAGACGCAAGTTTTACGTCGAAATCTATATGTTCCGTCAGTCTCTTCGAAATGTATAAGCGAGTAAAAGGAACTGAGAATGAAACTATTTTTGTAAAAAGGAAATATGAATTGGAAAATGTTTCGTTTGAAATAATGGCTGGTGACTTTAATCGTACAATTAATAGATTAATTTTTGTTATTATTATTTATAAAAAGTATAGTATTACTTACGATATAGTATAGCTTATAAAGATTGAATTTATAATACAAATTGCAAGTACCAGAAACTGTAATTAATTTGTACTCTATATAATTTGAAAATTGAATTTACTGATCTATAAGTTGCGGGATAAGTATAAATTTGCTGACAAAGACATTGAATGCAATAGATGACTTTATTCAAACCATAAATATATTTATACTCATAGAATGGTACGAATGGCAAATAAATGTTGATATGCAATGGCACATAGAACTTTGACTGCAACATGACTCCAAATTTTTACGTCCCATTCCTTTTATGTTTTCTTTCAATAGCCTTCTATTTCTCTCATATATACGCCTTTTCTATCCTTATTTTCTATTCACCTTTTCCAATACAAGCAAAATATTAAATTTTTCAAAATCTAAAGAAATGAATGCTTTATTATTGTTTTAAAACTTAGGTGTTATTTTATATAAAGTGAAATTTAATTATATTTTGAAGCATTATTACGTGAATTTTTATTATGCCATTACTATTTATTCCTTTCAAGGTCGATTCTTTTAACTCTCTGAGAAAAATGATTTCTTGTGTGATATTCATAATAGAAACAAATTTTTCGAATGGCTTCGTGAGAGAGACGTAATGTATTATATTTTAAAATGAGTTTTATTGGACACAGTTTACATTTCCCCTTTAGTTAATTAGTAGCATATACAAATACAATTGCGTATACACAATATCGATTTCGAGGGTAAAAAGGTTAACTCTTACAATTGTTTTTCAGCTTATTGTACTTTTAAGCATTTAATGAATCATTCTAATACAGTTGTATTTCTAAAATATATTCAAATTTTCTTTCATTAATCCAAGACATTTCATGCTATTCGCCGACAGTGTATAATCTCGTTCCTTTATTAATGACGAGGTTGCTATTCAAAGTTTCTTTGTTCTCGTGTCTCTATTTCTTTCAAGATTGATGAAATAAGAAAAAATTATTTGATGCTAGAAATACTACACTTTCTAGGTTTCTGATATTCCTTTTCTTATACCTTAGAAATAAAAGCTAGAAAATAACCTACTATTATTTTAAACGAGATATGAAAACCAATTATTTCCCTTTAAAAGTCAAAATCTGCAAATAATTATATTCTTTAATAAGAATAAGAATTTTCATCAATAGTCTAAATGAACTAACAATCTTTCTCAAACTAACAATAGTCAAGTTTTTTTGCATTAATCGTAAATAGAAATGAAGGAACATTACCGTTCGATAATCAATCTTATCTTTAAATAGGCCTTTCATTTTTAAGTATGTAGTACACGTGTAGTACATACGTAGTATAAGTACACTATAGCACAATCCTATTCCTTTAAGCGTAAAATACAAAAAGTATGCAAATACTTGACGTTTTAAAAAATTTAATTTATTCACCGACTTCTTTAACAAATTTCAGTTAAGATATTAATATATTAGGTCATCCCATAAGTTCGTGCCGACTTTTGTGTATACATTTCATGTGTCGAATTATAAACATACGGCGATAAGAGATCAATGCACTTGAAAAATAGGAAGAAGTTGTACAACGAGAGGGGGATTACATTTTTTCATGAAACTGAAAGGTATGTAAACAACCTTAACATATATAACCGCTCGAAAAGCGGAACGAACTTATGGGATGACCTAATATTTTAACACAGACGAGATGCTAAATAGATCTATCACCACACATCGTTTGTGGTTTTAAACTGTTCAAATTTTAATTTTGTCGATTGAATCGGTTCAAAATGACGTATAAACGTTAGTTATTTAACATATCATTTTGTTTTTGAATTATTGATTAACATTCTGTTAATATCTAAAATGCAAATTAATTGTTTTTATTACTTTGTTGTCTAGAGTACATTATTATCCTTAATTATATTATTATCTACATTTTAATAGATGCTCTATAGTTTCTGCAATCTGCTACAGAGTGCCTCCTATACTAAATAATCGATCTGTTTCATTAGTTTCGATATTTTGTTTCGTTCCCCTAATTAATTAATTTAACTTCTTTAAAAATCAAAATTTAAAATAATCCTATTATTTGAAATAAAAAACTGAATTAAATTGCATTTTTTACTCACCTTGAAAAATTCTTTTGCGAGCAGATATGAAATTTTATATCGTTGAATCTGAAACGAATGAAACGAAGTATATTATTACCAACCTTTTCCGTCATTGCAACAATAGAAAATTAATTACAGTAAATTCTATATTTCAATTTCGCCAAAGAAAGAGAATAAATATCAGGAGAGTATATTATTGAAAAGTACTGAAGTTGCTATCTAAAAATACAGAAAATATTCAGAAAAGAAATGATGCAATTTCTTAAATTAATTACCTGCTGTTACTTTTTATAAATACGTTCAAATCTTCTATAACTTTCATTTCGACTTTTATTTATGGCCGAGCTTTAATTAATTCTTTCCTTTCAATTTGCTTTGTTAATACATTATCATTAATCTCATTAACGCTCTTAATTTATTTCAATTTCGCATTACCGCAGAAGCATTTATATTCGTCCTGTAATTAATTTTACCGTTCAAAAATACAGGAAACGTGGCAGAAAGAAGATATTTTCCTTACATTTAGCATGCATTTCACATTTATGGAATTATTCGAATATGCATCATTATAGTAATTTCTTTGAATCTTCAACAGTTTAAAAATTCGCATAGACCTGGTTCACGAATATGAATTTAATACACGATTTAAAATTAAGCTAAACTTGATATTGTTAGTAATTGATATAATCATTGCAATACCAGCAAACCAAAGAAATAAATTTTACACGCAAATATAAAAAGAAAAAAATGGTAAATACGAGGAATTCTATTGGACAATATTCTCTTAGTTGAGGACAGGTTTATGTAAATGGAACTGTAATGATTACTTCATAAGTATTTCATAAGTATTCAAATTATACTGGAATCGTATCATGAATAAATGTTTTTAAGTCGCTTAACTTATTATTTTAGATTAATACTAAATGATAATTTTTAATTCCTTGATGTGTTTACACAAATGGTATTATTTTAATCTACAATTATCGTTTAAAATTTGGATTATAATGAAATTATATTATAAATAAATATCTCTTGATTATTCAGTTTATTATTTACACTAAGTTATTTTAAAAGGTTGTATGTTTCACTCTTTAAATTTTTTATATTTGAAAATAACGTGAATATTCGAAGTGGATGAACTTATACATTGTATTAGATTAGCAACTAAGTGTTTACGGACTTTATCAATACCTCCTAATGACAAAATCTACAATCACTTAGTTGCCAACCCAATAGTAACTGCAGTATTAACTGCAGTAATAGTAACTGCAGTATATGATATAAAAACAAGCGAGGAAGCAAGTTACATCTGAAACATTTTGCAACCCCGTAACGGGAAACAGCACATCCCCTTGAAAAATGTATCGGTTATATCACTCTTTAACTGGTGTCCACGCTCCGGGCCGTGTTCAGCCAAGCAGAAGTAATCGGCAGACGCAAAGTCAGCATTTTTTTACGTATCGTGAATACTCTACTTTTCTTTTGTTTTCCTTCTGTTTACTACTTACATGTGTGACCTACTTTTTTTCGTCAACTGTAATCCATTCATCTTCGCTGACGGTTTGTGAATTTTTCTAGGCTCAGTTTTTTACGTTTATATGTAAGATATAATGTCTGCCTGTCTTTTTGGATATTCAGCATTTTTATAAAAATAACAACTTAATCAGACTGAACTTTACTTCAGTTCGAAATACAATCTACTAAACCTAATGTATAATCAACAATCCAATATTCTAAATACATTGATATGTGACATATAGCTAATGTTGATTACATGCTGTTATTAATCCTTTCTCTTTTTGTTAAAATTTTATTTAAAGAAGTAAAAATTTTGTCAATGAAAATTAAATGTAAGATTTCGTTCAGACTTTGGATCGTGAATCGGTCTACGGAAGATTAAATACCATTTCCAGATGAAAGTTTTACCTTGTAAAATAATCTAATTCAAATACGATAAATCGATAGCACGTAATCCAAGTGAAACGAAAGCTGAGGATCCCGCTTAATGACAAATTTTGGTATTACTTATACGAAGTGTAATATTAAGTTTCGAGAGTGGTGGTAGCATGATGATACTATCGCATTCTCACCGACGTTGTTGCGTCAAATTACGAAAGTTCCCCTATAAAATTAATGCCGCGAACGCGATCATTGTGTCTACCTGAGAATTAGGATTCTCGGCGAACTATGGAGGATGGGCTTACCTCCAACGGCGTCTTTAAAGTTCTACAGCCCGTGTAATTAAGAATGTTGAACTTCCCGTGAAAGCGGCGGCAAACTTGCATGAAGGCACGTATCTGTATACTAGAACGTTTGCTTCTTACCAAACGGTTCTTTGTTCTTTCGTAGACTCTAATTATTCAAGAACCTCGTTAATTCTAGAGAAATATGACAGTTTGATCTGCCCGATGTATTTTTATATATTTTTTTATTTTATCCCTGTATTGTACCCACGAATAGATGGAGACATGGAATATTATAGGATGAAATTAAATGGTTCACATATGTACATTACTCGCGTAAATATTCAGATACAACATTATCTTTGTATTTATAGCTTTGTATAAGAGAGGATAAATTAAATATCGTATTGCTACTTTACGAGGATATGACTCATTTATCGCAGCTTAAATAGTAAATAATGTTTTCTTAACAATAACGTTTAATTGTACAATTCTACAAAGCAACAAATACAGACGTAGTGTGCATATTCGAATATTAATATGGGTAAACGTACAGTACCCTTTTGCAAAATTAAGCTGATACTGTTACTAATGAAATTTAAAAAGCCATAAGTTACAAGTAATTCATACTAGTAAATTCCCGTGCATAACAAGATTCATGATAAAACATTTTTGTTGAAACATTTTTTGTATTTTTGTCCATCGTAATATTTAAAAAAAGCAACATGACCTCCTACATACAATAGATATTATATTCTTACATACACTGGATTGATGCATTTTTATTTCCTCTGCAAAATAGGTATTAGGGTAGCCACACATAATGTATCTTAAAATTGTTAGTTTAAAAGTTATTACAATTTGAAATTTACTGAATTATTTCGGTGTAATGACAAATAAAAGTAAATCTTCCATACAACAATCTAAAGGAGATAGTAACGTGCCTAAAGTGGAATGAAGGATAATTGAACCATTGAACCATTGAACCGTTGTCATCTTTACATTTGCTAACATAGTATGCTAGAATAATTTCGTAAATTACAAGTCATAATAAAGTTTTCAATTTTTATTATATCAATTTTAATAAATTAATTCTTATTAATAATATTTTAAATAAATTTTAAACTAGTAATTTTTGGCATACGTACTTATAGAAGATGAAGATATTTGTTGGTTGATATGGTTCAATGATCCTTCATTCATATATCATATATTACTCCTATATTCATATATATATACTGATTTCGAAGCATTAAATTTTTCTTCAATATTTTTTTCTATCCATAATATAATCGTTTTAAAAATATCGCAATCTTAAGATTAGCTGCACAGGAAACTACGTATAAATTAATCACAGTACGTATCAAGGTAAACCATAGTTTATATGATTTGATTTAACACTTATTGTGTAAGATTGTTAAAAGATAGTGGTTTTTCTAAGTTCTTTGTAAAATTTATTCTATATAATAAACCATGTGTAGTGCGTTAAAATATGCTTAATTACGTAAAATTATGCAGAGATATGCAAGAATATAAATAAATACTTAGATAAACCGGAATATGTTGTGAAAAAAAATATTTCACCTATTTTTATGGTTATTATATATTTGATACGCGTATATTTTACATATTTAACGCATTGCGAATTTTTAAGTTACACGAATTTGCATATCTTGACGATAACATAAATTCACAAGCGCGTGAACATTTCCTATCTTTTACGAATAACGTTATGTTCACTTCCTAAGTCGTTACAAAGTGTTCTCTTCCTGCAAAATGACGTCAATGTATTCTATAAATAAAAATAAGAAGAAAATGTCATGTTAAAATAGACTCATAAGAGGTTTATTAAAAAGTTATAATAAAAATATGAAATGACAACAAATTTGTTTTAACAGATTGGTTTTGGGTTATAACGGAATAAATCTCAACGATAAAGGTCGAGGTGGTTTGGTTTTTTGGTATCTAAGATCACCAGATATTACGCCACCAGAAATTTACATATGGAAAAATATTTCAACACCTCTACGTTTTATTGGACAAAAAGCAAGCCCGATAGTAATGCGTATTTTTATTATAACTTTTCCATAAAGTCTGTGTAAGATCATAACATTTTATTTTTATCTTTACTCACGGAATATCTTAACAATGTTTTATGAAATGAATCTGACACCCTATATAATCTCTTGTATTCCAAAAATCACAACTCTATGCAATTACATTAACAGTCCATTAATATCTATATCGTTTAGCATTTATAAACTTTAAATGGAATTCATAGATAATATAAAATAATGAAGATTGTTTAAAATGTTCTTTTTCTATCAAAATATGCAGTTTGATAGTGAACTACTACTACTACTTGATTTGAGGACTGAACATTGTTAAGTTTTATTCTCGATCGTTTATAATTTGTAAGTCAATAATTTCGAAAGAGTCGAAGGTAACAGAATCGGTGATCCATTATTTTCAGGAGAATAAACTCTTTTGCATTGAACATTATAGCCAATCATGTGTTAGCATTATAATGTTGAAAGAAAAGGAAGAAAATATCATTTTATTAGTTATTAAACTCTGTGAGCAGTGACTGTCAATAATGTTCTCTTTTGAAATCTTCCGCTTCATTTTCCTGCTTCACATATTGTACAATCCCTCCTGTTTCGTGATAGAAAACAAAAGAATATATAATCCATGAATTTCTGAGAACGAGCTCTTCTATTGGCTTGCTCGGAAAATTCGTTCCGATTTTTAAAGAAAATTTAATCGTAGCACATTTAAATTCTGATATCCATTTATTGAATTATATAGGTACTATTTTGTTCTACAACCTTTCTCTATCTTTCACGTAACTTGATGAGTCCTTCCTTTCAGAACCTCTCAGCATTTTCGGAGAAAAACTTTTCACTGTGATTTTTTTATGTCGTTCAAAGAATTAAAGTTTTTGCCATTAAGGGAATTTTGTAATGACCTAAATAAGTGAAAATCTGAGGGTACAATGTCTGGTGAATACGGTGGGTGTGGAAGCACATCCCAACCAAGCTCCAACAGCTTTTGTCGAGTAGTCAAAGACACACGAGGCTACGCATTGTCCTGATGAATCACGACACCTTTTCGATTCGCCAGTTCTGAACGTTTTTGTTCAATTGCTGTCTGTAATTTGTTTAATTGCGAGCAATACTTTTTCAAATTTATCATCTGGTTATTTTGTAAAAGCTCATGATACAGGATTTCTTTCCGGTCCCACCAGACACAGAGCATAACTTTCTGATGAAGACCGGCTTTTGAAGTGGCTACTTTTGTGGCATTTTTGCCTTTCCGGCATCAAATGCCTATAGTGCAATTTGTTTTCCTTCATATTTAAGAACGTATAAAACTAACAAAAGTTAATGTATCCTAATCAAACTTTTTTCTAAAGATGCCTGAAATATCACCTTTCAGAATATGTACACATATCATTTGTTTTCGATTATTCTGATATATTTAGACCTATCCTCCTAAGCCACCTACTGAAAATCGGCACAAACTTTCCAATAGCGACCCAATATAATAAAGTTTCATACTTTCCATTTTTTATCTATTGTGTAAGTTATTAAAAATTAAATGTCTTAGTATATCATATAACACTTTCAGTTCTAACGAGAGAATATAGTCAGTCCACACGTACCGATTTTAGCAAAATTTGTTTGAGAGATAATGCAAAGAGAAATGTTTCGTTAGTCGTTACTCACAGAGTTCAATGAATAATAAAATGGTACTCTCCTTTCTTTATTTACAAACATCGATATTAAAGAAATAAAAACAACTTTCAAAGTTAAAAATTAAAAGCATATCTTTTAAATATCTTGAAAAATGTTGATCGTAGGAAAAAATTTTTGTTTAAATTTTTTATCGAAAAATGATATCCTGTAAATTTTTTATAATAAATAATATATATCAAATTTGAACTTTAGAAACATGTTTTTATTTTCTTTCTGTTTGTCAAATATTAATTGATTCTTATCGATTAAGTTTGAAATTTCGTATGCGAACCATGGATGAAAATAGGCAATATGTGTATTTTAAATTTTTTGCTATGTGTCGCCCTGGATTAGATAATTTTTTTAATTTATTCTAATATATTTCCTATTAAAATCTTACAACAAACATTGACTGACAAGTATTTATACGATACACGCGTGCGCGCGCGCACATATACACACATAGATTCATAAGTTGACGATTATATATTTTTCCATACATGAATTTATAGGAATCTATAAATTTCTTATAAATTCATAGCCTTGAGAGAAGTAATGAAAATTAAAATTATATTTCTAATAATCTCAGAAACAGGAGAGAAATATTTCAAATATTAGAAAATAATATTTATTTATCTCATTAATTATGTAATGGCTACTATATATGAATATAATGACTATATAAGAAAAATTGAAATGTATAAAATGAAAGGAAATTACTTAGTAGAGTAAAGGAATAAGTATTTTAAATTTTACGTTATAACAAATTCTAATTTTTTACGGCTTCATTAAGTGGAGTTAAATATTTTAATTATTTGAAAATAATATTATAATATTTATTTATCTCCTTAATTCTAATACACAATGATCGTTATTAAAGGAAATAAAAATTTACGAAATGAAAGAAAATCATTTAATAAAGTAAAACAAGAAGTATTTAAAATTTATTTTATTAATGAATTCTAATTCTCATATTAATATACAGATATTTATTTGCGTTAGATTCCATTTCTACAGAGAAGATAATTTTTCCACTTTCGTGTTTGGTAAAACCATAACATATTACTTCCTTCAACTTTTCTAATTATGTAAACCAAATTAAATTACATCTACTTAGAACAAATTTATCGTTGATTAAACTATTCGGTATCGATCTTTGATGGGGTAAACACGCAACGATTAAGTATAGCAATTACCAGCAAGGATTTATCAATTTTCGCCCGGCAGTCGTTCCGAAACAACATTTCATAAACTTTCATCAGATCTCGTGGTTCGGTGTATTCATCCATCATGATATGGGTACTGAAAATCGCTTTTAAGAACTTCCATCGAACGATTCGACATTTTTCCGTTCGATTGTTTTACGCGTTTTATGAATTCTACAGATCACGTCCGTTTTACGTCAAATTGCAACGAAGTAAACGTTCGTACAGAAAAGAAAGAAATAAAGAGTACTTGAATATGAAGGAAAAAGAATGGACTTTTTATGAAATGTTCATAAAATGAATGAAAATGAATGAAAAGTAAAAATTGGAGAGGAAATGGAAGTGTATGGCTGTTATGATCATATTATGTAACATTATATTAAACACATAATAAGTGTTAAAGATAACCATATATAGTGGATAATTGATTATTTAAGTATTTTTGTAACCTCTATGAAATATACATTTATATTACTAATATATATATATTATCTTGTATTGTGTATGTGCATTTTCTTATTTGTTTCAAATATTACCGATATAATCACGATAGTCAGATCTTATCACAGTACTAATGAAACAATGTTTCTCAAATAACAAGCATAACATATTCATAACAGGTTCCACAATTGTGATCTATCGCATGTAATCATGTCTCAATAAAAGTAAACATTAATTTCATCAAAAATACTGGCAAACACTTTCCAAAAACAACAAAGTCTGACACGATTTATTTTAATTGGTTTAGTAATCTTAGCTAGCGCGATACTTCTACATCATGTAAACGTATTGTGTTCATCTTTACATATAAGTTTCTCAGAAGACCAACTGGTCAACTCCACTTCAAGTCAATTTCTTAATTTCAATGTCCAACCGGTTGATGTTAAGATATTCACAGGATTGATGTTCGATCCGTAAAAAAGAAATGACTTACCTCCATAAATTCGTTGTAAGGAGATGATATAAATAATAGATAGTAAAGTCCAAGATAAGTTTAAAGAATAATGTTTATAATGTAATCACCTTTCTTTATTTTTCAATTTTGGAGTTGATCAATATCTTTTCTGAATGGCTCATCGTATGTAAAGCCTCTTATTATTTTGTCCTACACTGTATGTACATCCGACACCTGTCCACTCCATGGTCTAGTATCCTACTGAGAAGGTGAGTTCAAAGCGTTTCCTTAAAGGGGTGGTTCGAATCGATCCAAGCCACTGGCGTGTGTTCAAAAGGCATCGCGTCGTTCACTGGCAAGAATTAATTTATCGTCGGGTCGAGCACGCACGCGGCTCCAAGCGATTCCAGCATCGCGCTGTTGGCACGCCTCGTCATTTACCCTCCTCGAAAGCCCATGAATTTATCGAATCCTCAGCTCCCGACGTGCCACGAATTTTTCCACCTTCGACCAAGTTCTCACCGCTGTTATTTAGCTCCCGCTCCGTGCTTCTTCGTTGTTTGTTCTTCGAATGCTGCTTTTCTTGTTCTATCTTGTTCCGTTAACTAAAAAGGTTGAGTGAGTCAAGTTTGGACAAGGAACGTGTAACAAGGGGCAAATAATGGATTTACGGGTCGATTGAGATTTTAGGTTAGGAATGAATCGTTTAATGAATTTAGAGTTTGTGAATAAAATGATCAAAGTGGATGGTTTAGCAAAAAATGAAATTTCAACTGCCCTATTTCTATAAGTGTCTGTAGCTCTCACGATTTATATATTCTATAAATTATACATATATTATAACATAAGCCAGATAATAGTTTATAGATTCGAATGCATTAGAACTGTAATGTAAAATTCATAATCAGGCTTAGGCACATTTTATTTGGAATGAAATAAAAAGTAACAATGTAAAATAATTAATTATTTTGCTATTATTTTGCTGTAACTTCATTTTGCATAAAATTCAAATAAATCATTTTGGAATGATTTCATACTTAAATTAATTAAATCATTCAAATAATATAAAAAGTAATCTGACATAAGAAGGTTGTGGTGAGATTATCTGTTATTCTATTTAGACGTACTAATTTCTACTTGAATTTTTACAATATCAAATTTTCAAAATAATATACTCAAAATTGTTCTTGAAAAATATCCATATTGTGGTAAATTTGTTTGTCTTCGTGAGGCACTGTAAGGTAATTTGTATTTCTGCCGCAATTTAAAATGTTAATATAAAAGCATTAGAAAATATTTAATAAATTACTTAAATCAAAATTTATTCAAATACAAAATAATGAAATAATCTAGAGAAAAATCATTTCATATTCATAACTAGTTCAAAATGATGTATAGCTAAATAAGATAACATGTTATTCAAATAATCATTTTTCAAATATATTATATAAATAATGCATAAACTTGTCCATGATACTGCTATTAGAAATTCTAGTTTGATTTAGTTTCCAATTATTTTTAGCATTTCTTTTTTTTGTGGAAAAATCATGTTTTCTGTATTTGCCTAAGTCTATTAATATTTGAATTGCGAGAGATCTTTTAACATTGCTCTCACTGTAATGGAAAAAAAGATTCGCTACCGATAAAATCTAGAACATTTCTAATTCTTGCGCTGGTTTAATAGAACGCCCACTAAAACTAGCAAATAGCTGAAAATAAAAGAAAGAAGCAAATGACTGACGGAAATTTGATCTAGAAAATGACATTCTGTGCTAATCTGCTCCTTGTATCTGTCAAATCGGATTAAGTCATAAAGTTGCTAAATTACTATTTGTAGAAGTTATTAATGGAATCCCCTGTAACTAAGAATGACTAGTTATCCGAAATTAAGAAGAAAGTTGTCAATAAATTTATTTTAAAAATTTGTTAACATCTTCTTTTAACACTGTATGGTATTTACATAGTTTTTATTTTTTTTCATTTATTTTTCTTTTATTATTATTTTTATTATTATTATTACTTATATGTATTGTTATTTATTATTATTATTTCTCTCTCTATATATATGTCGGAGATGGAAGGACACCGAGGCCTTCCCTTCGGAATTCTTTGGAAAATCCCCGATACCTGCATAATTGAACTCGATTATAATTATCCGAGATTTGTGATGGTGAGCTTGGGCTCAAGGCGACAACTAGTCGCCGAACATAGCTGCGGTCACGGGATGAGCGTTTTTATCTAATAGAGGCATAGAGTAATTGTATAGCTCTCCTTAAAAAGAAATAGTTGTAGCGACACTCGACAGTAAACCCTAGTTTCGACCCCTAGTTCCTATAAGCTAAGTTGGTACGACTTCTTTTGTCTTAGAAGTCGATCACGTGTTAATTGCCTAAGCGTATTCGGTGTGTGCAGACGTTTTTTGTACGAAGAGGTGAAATATAAAGAGTAATATTCAATTAGTGTGGATCAATTGAATATCAACACCAAACCTATATTTAATAACAGGTTCGCCACACACAAATCCTATTCTTCGGGCAAGATGATTACCAGATGTCGATGCATCTCCACAGTATATGTTTAGCTAGCCCGAGGACCCGCTAAAATCTTAGGATTTTGTTAACTAAGGTCTTTCAAAGGGACAAACAGTCTTTATTTTTTGTGAACCCGATATAATATAATATAATTTATATAATTTAATGTTATTATAACATGTTAATATAATTTAATACCCTGTTAATATAATTTAGAATCTCCATCTAAAATCTACATTCTCAATTTCTATGAATAATAATTGTAACCTACTTCTGTTGAATAACTTGATGATTAAATTAAAGTAAAAGTATATGTAACAGCTTTTACCATTAGTCATTATCTTTATTGAAAAAATTCGGAGTTAACGATAAATTAAAAAATATAATAGATTTAACTAGTAAATGTGATTATTATCTCTGGATATAGGAATTGATGTTTCAATTTAATTCGAAGAAATTAAGATCGAAAGAATTTTAAAAATTTTAATCTCACAAATATTTATGCTAGTAAGTACGATTAATCATTTCGACCCTACGAACTATATGCATTGAACAAGATCTATTTTCTGACTTAAGTAAGAACACTTATACGTATATGTTGAAAAATATTCCTTTCCTGTTGAGATTTATGGACGTTTATATGTATTCGAGGTCTGTAATAATTTGTTGTTATCTCAAAACAAATTAGTAGATCGCTATTTATATCTGCGTTGTTCGTTTTATTATACTATGTACTTCTGTTGACTTTTACATTCTTTTTCTCACAATCTTTCTAAAGAAATCAAAAGTGTATTTAGGTCAAGAACATACCTTGCTGCTTTAAAATAAGAACTTCCAAATCTATCAAAACGACGAATTGTAAACTTCCTGTTTTTGAAATTACCAAAAATATCCGTAGATGCTTTTGCTAAAATTTAAAAAATATGAGCTTTTATTGAAATAAAATTATGATTATATATATGTATATGTATATGCATACGTGCAGACTAATGAACAAACGTATTAGCACAGACGAAGTTATTCTATGTAATACAATTCTTTATTAACTTTTTTTGTAGAACGTAATAAATTGGTTTTAGCGAAGCATGAAATTTCAGTTGTTGCAAATTAATACAAGATTTAATTCAAAACTCGTTGGTGACCGAGATAAAATCATAAAATAATGACTTTAAGAAGCTCAATTTTTGTATATAAGTTATATAATAAAGAGATTCTGCACAGCTAATTTTGAAGGGACAAAATCAATGTTATATAGGATTTATACAAATTTATACAAACCCATTTGTATTTATTATTATACAAACACTTTCAACGCTCATAACACTTTGCTTTGTCTCTGTTTCGAAAATATCCCCATGAAGTATATTTTATTATTTTAAGATAAAATAAATTTGTAATCAAATATTTTTGAAGTAATAATTATTGCAAACCCTTCCGCAACTTTCTACCAATATGCAACCTAAAATGTCTTTGAATACGCGCGTTACAGATCGATAGTTCTAGAGTTAAATATTTCGTCTATATTGTATATGCAACGTATGTATTATACAGAATCAATCAGTAAAGGGTTAACTCTCCTGTAGCCACATATCAATCGCCATAAGTTACGTCTCTTGTATATACTTGGAGTTCAAAGGTCGATGGAGGCGGTTTCTACGTCGAGATCGAGGGATGTCGCGAATATTCGCACGATCGGCTCGTTTATCAATTACAAGCCTCGCAGCACAGTTAGGTCAAGTTGACGAAACGTTTGTTCGATGCGAGTTTGTGGTTGAACAACCGCCGACACCTGCATCGTGAGAATAATACAGAGGAATATTTAAGGTTAGGTCCACGTGAAGCAATATGAATAAAATGGAAGCGCGAGAGTTGCTTTTCTGACGTTTGTACTTGCACGTGCAACATTGTGAACAAAGACTGTTTCGAAAGTGTGTCGCCGATTATATAACTGTCAGGAAAATTGCTTGATCCGTTAAATAATAATTAATATATAAGTATAATAATGAAATTAATTCCCTTTTCTCTAAAATGTAATAGTGTATATATTTATCTCTAAAACATCGAAGATCAATATACAAACAAGGCGGTGAAAAATATAGAAGATTCTATGGTTAATACAATAAGAGCTCAATTATCCGAATTAATTAATTACAGAAAAGCTGATAAACGAATTTTTCGGATAATCGAACAACTGTAATTGAGACTGCGTTTTATATGAAAAATGATAATTTATCGCGCAAGTATGTCGCAATTATTTTCATCTTGGCCTTCTAATCTGATTTTTCAATCTTTCCAAAATAGCAAATTAATAGTTTTACTTTAAATTAGTAGTTCTGCGGACTTATTTTTGCGCTTATATGAATGCTTCTGATTCACGGGTCATCGTTTTTCTTGTTATCGTTAAATTTCTCTTTAATTTTCTCAATATATGATCTCTTCATCACTTACATACATGTCTGATGATGAATTGAGAACAATAACCAAATTAAGGAATATACAGAGAGAATGATAGAAGCATATTTGAATGATAGAAGAGAGAAGCATATTTAGAATATTTATTTTCTTTTACCACCCAATATTGTTCGGATAATAGTCGCATGTTGAAGTAAGAATTAAGATGGGTTTATACTATACGGCACGGACTGTCACGTAAAGGCAGCATGACGTACCGGTTGGTGACGAATAGCGCGTAGACAGTCTCGTTAAACCGTACGTTTCAATGTTCTGTCGTACCCACGGTGCAATGCAACGGTAAACATCTCTATCCCATCAGCGTCTTGCGACGATTAGCGGATAGTTCCTTTGGCCGTCGCTAGAAATATCGTTGCCAGAAAGGTATGAATGTATAAGTGAATAAGGTGGTGATAATTAATAATACAGATTTCAGTATCTGTTTAAGGAGATACATATACGATATGTCCGTTTCCTCCGGAAACACGTAAATATCTCAAAAACTATGGATGATGCAAAAAAAATGTTTGGAATAAATGTAGGATTTCCAGAGAAGCATATCATGTCGATACTTATTTAACCTTGAAATGATCTTGAAAAGCCCTGTGTTATGTCCTTCCGACCCTCAATAGGTCCAAGGACCCAGCATCTTCTTTTTCTTTTTATTATTTGTTAGAATATTTACAATCAATTCTCGTTAAGAATTTTCAGTAACTTCATTTGGCGTGATACAATGACATGGTTTATAATAATTTTATATTGTTGGTTCTAGTAGAAAGTAAGGATTTAATCTAAAGAGTATTTTCTTTTTAGTCTGCGGATCTGGTCCGTCGTGTCAAGTAGTTGGGTGACTAATGAGTTGTTGGTTGCTGACTCTTGCGTTATATCTGCCTCTAGACTTATATATTTCATCTTTGACTGTGGGTATTTTGAGGTCGCGGTGGATTGCTTCGTTGGTAACATATCAGGGTGCATTTATTAGGGATCTTAGCGTTTTCGATTGGAAGCGTTGGAGTATTTCAATGTTGGAATTACTTGCTGTTCCCCATAGTTGGATGCCGTATGTCCAGACAGGTTTTATTACGATCTTATAGAGAGTAATTTTGTTCTGCGTGTTTAGGTTGGAGCAACGGCCAATGAGCCAATAAAATATTTTGAGTTTGTCCCTGAGTTGCTTCGATTTGTCCATGATGTGTTGTTTCCATGTTAATCTCCTGTCCAGAGTCATGCCCAGGTATCTGACTGTGTCCTTGTTAGGAATTGTTATATTGTTAATGGAAACCTGTGGACAGGCCTGTTTTCGCAGCGTGAATGTTACATGTGTGGATTTTTTTTTTCATTAATTTTGAAGCCCCATTTATGGAACCACTTTTCCATAGAGTCGAGACCTCGTTGGAGAGTGGATGAGGCAATTATCGGGTTGGCGTGGGATGCTAATAGCGCTGTGTCGTCAGCAAATGTTGCTATAGTTATTTCTGTTGATATTGGTAAATCGGTAGTGTAGATGGAGAGCAGCAGGGGTCCGAGGACATTACCTTGGGGTATGGCGGCTTCTATTGGGAATATTGTGGTAATGGCGTCTAAGTATTTAATCATGAATTGTCTTTTGGTCGGGTAGAACTTTAGGATGGAGTAGTAAGTGTGTGATAGGATTTTTTTAAGTTTGTAAAGAAGCCCTTCATGCCATACTTTGTCGAATGCCTGTTGAATATCAAGGAATACTGCTGAGCAGTATTTTTTCTTTTCGAGGGTTTGGCTGATATTGTGTGTTATTCGATGGATTTGTTCTATTGCGGAATGTTGCTTCCGAAAACCGAATTGATGATCTGGCAATGTTTTCAGATCCTCTAGGAGTGGAAGGAGTCGATTCGTTAGCAACTTCTCGAATAGTTTTGACATAGTAGGTAGAAGACTAATTGGGCAATAGGAGCTAGTTTCGTGTATTGGTTTTCCGGGTTTAAGGATAAGCGTAATCAATGACGTTTTCCAGGTTTTGGGATAGTATTCAAGGCGAAGAATTGCGTTAAAGATTGAAGAGATGAGTGCAATCCCTTTTACGGGTAGTTCCTTAATTGCTTTATTACTTATTTGGTCATGCCCCGATGCTTTCCTGGGATTCAGACGATGAATTAATTCTGTACCTTCTAAAGAAGACATTTGGAAGGAAGAGTGCAGGTATTCTGTTATTTATGAGGCGATATTGGAGAAATGGGGTTTAAAGATGTTGGATAGGTATTTAGCGAACAGGTTGGCTTTTTCTTTAGGGCTTCGTGCTCATCCGCCTTGCGGACAGCGAATTGGAAGGATTATTTGCGGGGGACGCGTGAGTTTCCTGGAAGCCATCCATAGTGAGTAGTTGGAGTCGGCTGTAGGGGACAAATTGGCGAGATATTTTTGAAAACAGCCATTTTTATATTTTTTGATGATTTTGGTTAACTTCCTGGTTACGTTGTTTAGTTTGCGTTTGTCGTCCGGTGTTCTATGGGTCTGCCATACTCTTCTTAGTCTTCGTTTTTCTGTGATTTTTTTTAGTATGTAATGGGGATATTCGTGTTTACTGATAAAAGTCTTAGTAGGTGTTGAGGAGCGGATAGCGTTTATTATGCTCGTGTTTAAGAATTCTGTAGCTGTTTCGATATCTTCCTTTGTTTTTAGTGAAATTGAGGCAGAAGTTGAGTGATTAAAGACTTCTCTAATGAGCTGCCAGTTGGTGAGTTGGTTGCGAATAAGGCCATTAGGTGGATTCTCGATTATTGCTGAACTGACTGTCGCTATAACGAGGGAATGGTCAGAAAAGAGTTCCGCCGAGGAGTTGATTTGGACATATCTAGGCGAGATATTTTTAGTTATGAAGAAGTCAAGTAAATCAGGAATTTTGTTAGTGTCAGTGGGCCAGTATGTGGGTTCATATGTGGTGAGGTAGTTTTAGATTCTTGGTGATTAATCTATTCAAGAGGTTTTTGTCTCTTACTGTAACAAGTTTGCTGCCCCATTGGGTATGTTTGACGTTATAGTCTCCTCTATGAATCTATTACCCAGAGCGTCAAAGAAGTTATCAAATTTTTTTTAGCAATTGAGTGTCTGGGAGGGCAATATACTGCTGAAGTGGTGATTGCACCATGGCAGTCTTCTATTGCTACGTCTGTTGCTTGGAGGTAGTCTTTCTGGAATGGTGGAAGTTCGTAGTGCTAAATGTTTGATTTGATTATGATTCCGGTGCCGCCGTGGGCCTTTCCGCTGAGGTGTTGGGTGTAGTAGAAGTTGTAGCCGTGTATTTTGAGATAGTTTTTGTCGGTGAAGTGGGTTTCAGATATGAGCATTACGTCGATTTGTTGTTGTTTTAAGAAGAATTCTAATTCAAATTTGTGCTGAGTTAGACCGTTGGCGTTCCATGGAACTATACGTATTGATTTTATTTTGCTTTTATTTTGCTTATTTTGCTATATGTCTCTCGATAGACTTTATCATTGTTTGAATGTCGATGACATCGTCAATGAAGATTGGCGGGGGAGGAGGAATTCTTTGGGTATGTAGTTTATTTACCGTTTCGGTCGTGTTCATGGATTCTTCTGTAATCTCCAGTATTGAGAACCTGTTGTAGGTGGTCACTTGGCCAGCTGGTAGTTTAGTTTGACTCTTGTTCACATTAGTTTTGATTGCTTCCAGCTTGCGTTTGGGCTTTTTCGTGTGCGGGTCGTTTGTAAAGAGGGATGTATTGCCCCTTTGCCACGGGGGAGGAAGAGCGGCGCTGTTATAACTTAGCTCCGCAGAGCCCGTTTAAGATGTTTGGGCCATCATCGAGCTAGTTAATTCAATTTGAAATAACTAGTCGAGAGACTGTGATTCGGGTCAGAAATTAGTAGTGCTGGATTTTCCACTAGCACGTTTGAGAATACTTGGCTAGGTTTGTTAGATTCGCTTTCGACAGATGGGCGTTATGTGTTGTTTTGAGAACTTCACAGAGCACTAGACACACGTCTGCACGCTTCGACACTCAACAGCAAACTCCCACCATAAACTTGAACTTCTAAATTCATCGTTCTCACATATGGTTAAATCAATCTGTTTGCCTGGAAAGACTTTCTAATCCTAGAAGTGTTTTCGGCTGGTTTTTAGAAAGGTCCTTAGGTTTATTGTGCGCACTTAAGAATTCCGGAGAAAGCGGGTAGTGACCTAACACAAAAAGCGGAGATGTACCTAACGGAAAATCCGGGTTTCCCCTTAAACAAAGACATCAACTAGCAACATTGGTAGGAGGTTCCGTCCCCTCTCATCACTCATTAATATCGACTAACCAATGGACATCGCAGATCGTTGTCGCTCACCTTACTAACGAAAAGTGTGAGCAAGGAATCCGTTTTCTGCGCTCAAAAATCACACCCACACCGAGCTTTCCTCCGTAATTGCATGAGATCAAAGAGGCAGTCTGTTCAGTCTGTTCAATCGCTACTTCTATTACAACACGAGGGCCTTCATCTCTCAGAGTGTCGTATCTCAAAATCTCGTCTACGCCCTTTATATCATACGTAACGGTGTAACTCATTGGGTATTAAGTGTTGGAAATATAAATTTTATAACCCTGTTAATCGCAGTGTTATACTACAACAACCACCCTTATTATCCTAACCGAAATAAGGGGATCGATCTATTCGTGGTGTCAATTATTACAATCGTAACGAGAATTTACGACTTCCGTTGACGCGTTTTCTCGTGACCGCGTTGAAAATATACCCAGCGAAGATACCGCTTGCATTTTTAGTTGGGAATTATGTTTTTTTGTTCTATATATTTTTATAACCAACGACAAAACATTTTCAAAACATTACTTACTTGTATTTTTTGCACAAACCGCTGTCGAAACGGACAATATAAATCCACCTCTGTTCGAAAAATCGAGGTTCTACTGTATCTCAACTTGGAAATCGGAAAACAATATACAAACAAAATAGCTAAAATTACAAAATATTTTATAGAGCAACCTATATTACGATTCAAATAACGGTAAAACTCTCCTTGACTTCTTTTCTTGCGAAGTAATACAATGTGAAGTTTCGATCATGTTCGAGCAACCTAATATATTTCCTATCAATCTTGAAGAAATCTCGTCGGTAAAATTATCTGCCTGACAAATCTAGACGCTTTAACTTATAAGCCATATTTCACTTATCGGGACACTACCGACGGTTTTGATGTATAGACGTTGATAAAGGAGCTCCACGTTAGCTGTTTACATGCGTGTTATCCTTTACGTGGATAAAAGGATCAGTCCACAGAAAAGTGTAACCCAACAGTTACCACGAATACGGCAAACAGACAAACAAAAATTGCTTTACCATAAATATGCCTCTTTTCCAGGCGTTAAGCTTGATATTTCATTGATGAAAAGTATTAGAAATATCTAAAAAAATAATGAATTTATATCGACGTAGTTATTTCTTATGCTCTGCAAAATATATTTTGTTTTATTTCTAAGGTAAAATATTATATACTGATTCGCAGAATAATTTTTCTCCTTCCATAATATAAATTTAATTATATCAATCTTCCAAACTATCTATATTATTTCAAAATCTGCAAACAGACAACTTTTATCTCTTCAAAAAAATTATGTAAGTACTTTATTCTAAAATATTAACTTCCACCCATTACGAATTACATATTTCAGATCCAAATAATGCTCGAAACAAATGAATACACTTTTTTAATTTTCATGTAGAAGATTCCAATATTGCACAAAAAATGTATTAAATATACTTATATGTATTAATAATATGATTCGATATTTTAGTATACATTAACCTACTAAGGATTAACATTGCAGTATCATAATCGCGTTACATGCGCAATTTTTTCTGTTAACTCACGTCATTGAATTCTGATGTTTAATATTGTGATTATAACAAAGGATTTCAAGAATTTGCCTAATATTTTTTTCATCACTATTTTATTCATCGTTTCATCCATCTGGATCTTATAATCTTATGAAGATTAGGAAGTATTTTAATTGGTTAATTGTTCAAAGAACTTCTTTTAATCTTAGAAATTTTGTTTATATTTATATTTTGTATAGTGGACTCTCTTTAAAGACTTTTTTTAAAGTATATACTATTTTAATACATTTTCCGTACCGTGTGATAAAATGATATGTAAATTACTTTATATTTTTTAACCATGTTTATGGAATTTTTACGCGTTGCCTCTCCCTTAGTCCTTAACGGGTTAATCAATATAGTTTTAATAGTTTTATTTTTATTTATAATTTTCATTATAGAGTTTAGAGTATGACTTTTATGGCTTTTTTCACCAGTTCCATATTTCTTAGCCTGAAGCATAGCTTCTATAATTTTATAATGTTCGTACTTTACAGTTTCATAGCTTTTATTACTTGGGAAGGTATAAAAAAACTGGTAGTAATAGTAATAAATAATTACCCTAGCATTGCTAAGGGAAAAAAAGTAAAAAAAACTATAAAAAGCTATTCCAACCGTGTCAAACCAACAAACATACGAGTTTCCGAAGTTAAAATTCTTTTCGCTTATTATTTGATACACTAAAGATGCTTAAAGATTTTCCATATTTTTCCTCTTTATTTTATTTCGAAAATCATTGAATAAATTAATGAGCGGATTTAACTTTCGTAATTTACGAAACGCATTTCTGAGCAAGTTAACGTAAGATGATGCCAACGTTAAGCAATCAAAGTTTCATGCAAATTACCGGTTCGTAGATATCGATATATTGATGAGCATTGGAGGTGCCTGAGGAACTAGAAGGTTAAGGGATTTGATGGTAACAGGATAAGTAGCGATTACGTATAATTAGGTAGCTTTCAGATAAGGTTTGGGGTTCAAACGGAAATCATAGGGATGGGATAATGTACGCGCTTTCGTCCAACATTATCGTTTCACTAATCGATTTTCGACATAGAAAAAATTTGAAGATACACTTGGTGAAAATGTGAAATGTACATGTTATAAGTTTGATAAAAAGATAGTTACAAATTACGTTTCTATACCTCGGTCTTCGGAATATGAATCTTGTTCCTACTTATCGAAAAATAATGATCAGACATTAAGATGTTATACATCTAAGTACTTCATTAACTTTGTTCATTTAAAATATTTTTTATATCGGAGATGATAAAAGAGAATATTACGTATGAAAATTGTAGAGTTAAGAAAAATACATGACATTTGTATAGTGACATATTTTCATCTTTTCACAGAACATATGGGATTAGAAATACATTTCGCGATATTACATCAGAAATATTATATATATATATATATATATATATATATATATAATATAGATGCCATGTACAATTATTTTAAGAAAATACAAGTATCGACTAATGCTGAAGATCACATAAACATTTAACTAAATTCATTACCTTTCGCTCGCTATTCTCTATCATTTTTCAAAAAAAAATGTGCCATTGCAAAGAAGTAAATATGCTTACTATCTAATGTAATAAATAATAATAAAATAGTTTCTTCATTTCTATGAAATAACAAGTTACAATCAATTGGTGCATTAAAAATTATATGATTCGGTTTACGAAATGATATATACATATGTATATTTAATCTTCATCAATATAAACGCTTCGATCATTACTTTGGTTATTCATCTTCAACGAAACAAAGATCATGGCCCTTGTTTTTCTTTTTTTTTTTCAATAAATCCCCTGTCGTGAAGGGGTACAGAAATTGGAAAACGTCAAAGCATAACTGGCTGGCTGTATCGCTTTTCAATCTTTGTTTCGTGGCCTGAATGGCTAGAGGACCAACCTTTATCCCGCGACCTCTTCCACGTTCGATATCCTTTCACGACGCAAAATGAATGACGCTGGAAATAGAGGACTGCCACTTCGAGTGGGATTGATGTACGATTCCGATTAAATGATCCACTGTGAAATTCCGTGCAGAGTCAAGTACGAAGTCATAAAGAAATTGGTTATTAGATTGGAAAAAATAACTCACATATGCTATGTACTTTTCCTTGATCAAATTAGCTCTTTAATTTCTATCGGACATTCTAGTGATTGGTTTTTAGAAGCTTTTTAAGAAGTTTGTAGGTTTTACATAAAATGGCCATTATCGGTCCAATCGTATTTCTCAAATAAAAATATAAAGGAGTTGTTATTGATATACACGATTTTCTGTTTCATTGTTTAAACATTTTCTAAAAACATTAGAAGTCTTTCTGTTTATCGAAATAAAAATAAGATTGTCTGTATCGTGGACGAAAGGCCTAAGAGATATCGGGCGAACTATAAACAATGTCGCGAGAAAGCCAAAGTACCGACAGACCTAACAATGTATTGTCGGTCCTTCGATCGAATAGTTCCGTGGAAAAGGCCTGCGTGACCCTGGCCACGAGCGGTTGCGAAACACGTGCGTGGTGGGGCTAAGACAAAAGACAAGGGGTTGCTAAGGGACAAAGACGAATTAACAGTTAGTGCGAGTTGAGAAGCTAGACAGTGTAAATCGAGAAGTCAGGGAGATAGTGTTGCTAGCGTTGTCAAGAGTGTGGTCCGCGTGAAAGAGGAAACGTTGGATTCGTGGTGACGAGAGCAAATTAACTATCAAGTTATCTTAATTATAATACGTTATTGTGATTAATTCACGTTAAACAATCCTCGTTTCCTGTTTAACCAACATATGTTTAATTCATTTATTGTAAATAAACTAATTGTAGTAAAGATCCTACAATTGAAGAATCAAAAATTAGGATAAAAATTCAAGGATCATAGCAGGCTTTAAGTTTTATAGAAAAGTGGTAATAAAAACGACATTGAATTTCAATATGTTAGTATACACCTTTGTTCATAAGTATATGAAACACCTATTAGTTACGAAACGGAATAACTGGTGACTGACCTAGATTATCATCTTTAAAGTGTTAACCTTTGGATCCGCAATTCTTCTGAAAGTTACTATTTAACAATAATTTAACAAGTATTATTGATTTGCCAGTAAAAAGCACATTGCAAATTGTACATAAGAAAGATTAGATTAAAAATAAATAAATAAATAAAAATTGGACTAGAATAAGTGAAAAAATCTATAATTATACAGAATACGCTTATATTATAGTTTTAGCCTTTGTTTATTTTCGTCTCGGTCGTTAAATGTTTATTTTATGACAATAAGATCACAAGCTTCAAACATAAAGTATCTGTATGGTTCAGAATTGACTCAACCTCCACCACCCGAGAGTTGAGAAGTATCAAGGAAAAGGAATTTTACGATATTAAAAAGTTATTTCATTTACTACATGAAAGAAACTGTGTAATACTAATGTTTCATTATATAACTAACATTTTTATTAAGAGCTACAACATATTTTAAAATATATAATTCATTAATCTGATTTAATATTTTTCGCGAAAATCATGAAATTTATTACCACATTTTTAAAAAACTTCATTTCTTTATCTTGGATGCAAAGAGTACATTAAAATTTCTTTGCCCAAAATATGTTACTTCTTATTACTCCAATGTCGTCAGTTGTGACAAGTTTGGGCAGGTTTATGATAGGTTTATATTATGTTTTTGTTTATGTAAAAAGCTGGTTCTGGATTAGATTTCGGTTAGGGTAGATTTGAATTACCTTTAGTTAGGTTTAGTTTACGCTTTTCTTAGGTCTATGTTAAGTTTATTCAGGTTTGAATTAGGTTTGGGTCAATCAGTCCTTACCATTCCAATGCTGTCAATTGACATATAATATTTCTATATATTTCTTCATATATAATATTTCTATTCTAGTAATTAGAGAAATGGAAATTAAGTAAACAGTTTTACCCATTGAATATAGCTATACTATAGCGAGTATTTTAGTTCAGATATTCTATATAATTTTGCATATTACATACATTTTCGGCATCATTTTACTTTTAACTTTTCAATGCAACGAGTTAAAGTAAAATGTTGATTTGCATTTGTTATAATTGCTATGCATTGGATTGAGAGGATTTGATCTTGATTTCCATTACCAAAACGAATGATTCACTCCGCGTGTTTCCCCGACAAAGCGTCTCTGTAAACCAAATACATAAACTCTGCCACAAAAACTCGCTCGAACCATATTTTAAACATATCTTCCCCACCACCGAACTCGTCTAAAACGTTCCGTTCGACCTACCAGCCGGTCGATCCAGCAAACAGAAACAAAAAGAAACGAAACGGACGACGTATCCGGCAACGATGCGCCGATTGATGGCCATTGTCCTCGCGCGACTCGAGGTCCGGGACGATTCTCTTCTCCGCGTGTTCTCTGCACCGGCAATGATGTATGGCGCGACTGCACTTTAGGTAAAGACCGCAACACACCGTATTCCCGACGGTATTCCCGTGAGAAAGCGCATTCGTTCTCGAATGTTGTGCCCCAATTCCCATGAAAGGACACTCTTTTCACTCTGTTCACAGCGACTCAGCCGGTGGAATTTCGTCCCCCGGGAGCTGGCAGACGTTTAGAAGGAAAAAACAGGCGACAAGGATCAAATAGCAGGCTTGAACAGCGACGGTATGCATTTGTAACGATTTCGGGGTTAAGACGGCTTGTACACGTTACTATCCGTAAACAGAGGGATACCTTGGTCGGGTTTTAGTAATAATACATATATTACCGTTCTCAAATATCTGAACTCCGTGATCGAATAATAAATAAACTCTCTTCTTTCTCTGCGGATGTTTCTTTGCGGCTCACGAAAGTAGTCGAATGCCTACATATGCAAACTTGGATGGCCGAAATAATGTACATTAAAGTAATTTGTTTAGACAAGCAGATATCAATAGGAAGATGGAAGTCTTAAGATTATGTCAGTGAAATTTGAAAAGGATTCAATAACGTAGGTAGAAGTTATGATACATTTATTAGAAACACGCATTGTAAATGACTCACAAAAATATTTGAACGCTACATATATTATTAAATTATTTAATATTAATATTTTGTTGGACCACCTTTAGCAGCAATAATGAATCTCAATCGACGTTCCATACTGTAAACCAATGATTTTGTAAAGCTACACTCAACGGAGTTCCATATTTCTATAATTTTATCTTTCAATACTTGCTTTGAGGTTATCTGAAATTTATTTAACCTTTTTCCGATTTCAGCCCATATATCTTCAATCGGATTTATGTCTGGACTTTGCGGTGGAATAATTAACATGTGTGGTGTGTTATATACGATCCATTCTTTCACAATTCTAGCAGTATGCTTAGAATCATTATCTTGTTGAAGTGGAAATCTTCCAATAATCCTAATTTATGAACTTTATTTATTCTTTAAGGTTATTTTTTAAAATATTTAAATACTTACATTTATCAAGTATTCCATCAATAAATATCAAATTTCCGGTACCACTGACAGCCATATACTCCCACACCATGACTGATCTACGTCCGTGTTTCACTGTTTGATGTAAATGTCGAATTTTCAATTCCGTATTTGGTTTTTTCCACACATAATTTTGACCATCCGAGCCAAAAATGTTAAACTTTGACTCGTCCGAAAAGATGACTTTATCCCAAAAAGAATTATCTTTATTAATATATATATATATATATTTTTTTTTTAAACTGCATTAATATATGGCTTCTTTCGCGGTACTCTGCCATGAAAATCATTGTTTCATAAGATTCGTCAACATAATTCCGGGTGAACTTCTTTATGAAACATATCAGCTACCATACTTGCGAGTTGAGGAGCGAATATAGTAGGATTTTTTTTTTAATTCGCGAATGATAACTTTCTCCTCTCTACCAGTCAGTTTCTTTGGTCGACTTGATCGAGCTTTGTTTGCAAGTGTTCCCTTATTCTTTGACTTTTTTATGATATAATGTATTGTAGACTTACTTCTGTTCACAATTCCGGCAATCTCGTTATATAATTTGCCGTCCTCATATAATAGAATATTATATTTCTCTTTCACACTTTTGTTTCAGACTTTTTGGTATTCATTTTAAATACTATTATGCACACTTTTACTGTTACTGAAACCATATCTTAACATCAAGTGAACGTAGCAATATTTTCATTTAGCAATGATGTTTATATTTGGTGCAAAGGAAGATGAAAAACTATCAACAATGTTACAGCGTTCGAATACTTTTGTGAGACACTACAGAGGTTAAATATGGAAAAAGTATATGGCAATTATATAAAATATATAAATATGCACAAAAAATATGGAAAATATGTCAGCAATATGTATGATATAAGTTTTAGGATCAAATATTACCTAAGATATAACAAAGTTGGCGCTTTACAAAAAATATCGCGGATATCCAAATCTCCAATTATCTCTAGAGTCCACCCCTTGGACAATCCACTTCAAATTCCCTAAATCCCTGAACGGCCGCGCAACGAAACCTGTTAAATAACTTGAAGTAAATATCACATTGCGTTAATTTTACACGGCAAAGATAGAGCGACGTAACCGAGGTAAGGCACAAAAGAAGTTGATATCGAAATTATTTATCAAGGAAGAACATCGTTTCTGCATATTGTTACACTACTTTTTAGTTTAATCTGGTAAGTATTTTCCCACCCAGTATGATGAATATTATTGTAATTCTTTTATTTAGTCTGTTGGATTCAGAATATGTAGAAGGAAACGGAAATCCATCAGGCAAGTGCTACCCGTCAACAAAGAAAATGAAACCTCCTTTAACCCACCCTCACCAATTCTCTACTCTCTTAAAACGTGAGCAACATCAGGCACATGCGGTTATTCTTCGAATTCTTTAAAAATACCGTACAAAGAACAACCAGATCTTATCATTCTCTAAAATGCCCGAACAACGCCGGCCACACGCGGCTAGTAGTATATGAATAGTAAATAAAAAAATAAATTCTAGTAACGAATTCTGAGAGTCTTACAATCCTTAAATAATAATAATAAAAAATAAATAATTTGAGTAATCCTGAATAATTTGTAATCCTGAGTAATTTGAGTAATTCTGAAAGTCCGCGAAATCTAAAAATCTGATTAAAAATTCTTGAAATTCTTAAAATTCTATTTGTTGCTAAATCCTTAGATAAGTCTTCTTCAAGTAACGAATGATCGAATTGTTGTGCCGGTCTGGCCCTGTCTGCCTTAAATTTAAATGTAAGTTTATAATACACTCACATACTACTATTGAATAAGCGCTAAATATTAAAGGTTTAAACAGCAATCATGTTTTTCGATGTTCGCGTTGGCAATAAAATTGATATGTCCAAAGTAAACTAAATTAAATAAAATTAATTAAATTAAAACCTATTTAATAAACTAAATGTTCGCGTTGGCAATAAAATTGATATGTCCAAAGTAAACTAAATTAAATAAAATTAATTAAATTAAAACCTATTTAATAAACTAAATTAAATAAACTATTAAGCCTCCGAAAAGTATAAATCTAAAAATGTTTTATTATTATATATTCATTTCTAAAGTCAACAATCCCAATGTATATTATTAAGATAAGTTACAATTATAAACCTAATTTACTTCCTTATGCAAAAAGTATTAGAAACTGTTGTAAAAATATGAAACTGCCCCAAAGGTACATATAATAAAAACTTATGTGAACATGTTTAGATACTTAATATTCGACTTCAATATCTAAAAATTCTTAAAAACGTTAAAGATGGATCTTTTATCTTGTTTCCGTCATTCGTGTAGTTAAAACAAAATATAATTCTTTGTCTGCTTCCGTCGGAAGAAACTCGAGGGTCAAAACGAAAGGAAGAAGTGGAAAAAAACTTCAAAGGCTGCATCTCGATACCACTCAACGAGAAATGTATCCAGAGTAAACTGGCGGCTTGGAAACGGGTAGATGTGGATCGTGTTGTCTTTGTACTGGAACGATGGAGCGATTGATCAGGAAATATTTGCATGAGAAACGCGTACATGGAACAGTTGCGCGATCCTCTTCGATGGAAGGAAGAATATCGAAGACGTCGATCGACGACCCACTTCAGCGTGAGTGGATTGCTAGTCATTTGCGACGAAGATAATAATATAGCGCGTTATTTATACGGATTTGACAAAATGCAGATATTGGTAATAGCGAAAGAGCAATAACAATCGAATTTTTTACAATTTGAAGAAACTGATATGTCATTTCAAACATTTGGTTTCAATTCGTGAAATTAGTGATTCGTATTATGTGATAGTTATAAATATTGAATTGTTCGGAAAATTCATGGTGAAATTGAAAAAACTTTTCAACTGGTATTAACGACGACTGAAATACAAAATTTTTATCAAATAGATCAAAATAACATTAAAAAGATACTGTCCTATCTGGACAATGCAGTGCTAATTCAATATCGAAATTTTTAATTATCCCAACTTATTATGTGTAATAAAGTTCTTTGTGGTATCAACAGCGATTTTCATACCCATTAACGCGACTATAGAGTGTAATTCATCAAGAATTCCAATTTCACCATGACAGCTTTCCGGAATCCATCATGAATCGAAGAAAAAATCCGTCAGAGAAACCAGTTTCTCGTAGATAGTAGGGAATTATCCGAATCCAATTAATTACCACTGACATGGGTTGTGCACCAGTGGATTAATACGTAACGAGCTGAAATTAGGCTTTGTAGCACTTTTATTTAAAAACAGGCTGCTAAGTTTCACGTGTATCACGTGATCATCCGTCGTAACGTGGGCGTAAGTTCCGCCAGAGGTGAAACTTTCTGATTTATCAAACTGAAAATCTATTTGGCTCCTCTATTTGTTCACCAACTTCTAATTGCATCGCCCGCTTTATCCATGGCGTCCATGAAAACGTTATAGACAAGCTTGAGCACATTTTATATGGAATAAAACAAAAAATAACATTTTGAAATAATGAATTATTTCAACTGATTTGTTATTTTATTTTATGCATAATATAGAAAAAGTAACTTTTTTTTATGTGAAATACAAACAGAGCATTTCTGAATAATTTCTCATTCCAATCAATTAAATTGTTCAAAGAAAATAACAAATAATCTGATACATAAGAACTTATGATGAGTACCTTTTATTTTATTTTAATAAATCAACTTCTATTTCATCACAATAAATCCTTCAATTTAGAATCCATGAATTTTTATACTGTTTATAACCACATTTACCATCAATATTTGTTCTTGTCTTTAATATTTTCTCAGAAAGACACTCATATTGTGATAAATTTACCATTATAGCAAATGAAAACAATATCTTCACACGAGCAGATGTTGACAATATAACGTTATATTTAAGCATCTCTTCCGAACGTCGAGTAAGACTAGTCAATTCCCTCGACCTACAGAAGAAAGAGTCTCACGCGATCCTCCTTTTCATGGTAACATCCTCAGCACCAGACGTTGATTGAAGAACCGTTTCAATTTCTCAGCATTCAGAGAGAGCAGTTTCATCTGCATTTCCAGACTCATCAACATCTCCAAGCTTTCGTGAACACGACTCCAAGCGCTCGTGGAAACAGAATCAGTCCATCAGTCGTGATCATTAATTGCCCGTCTTTTTAACCACATTTCCCGACTCGTCAACGTCTTCAATTATTTATAGAAATAGAATCGTTCCATCAGTCGAAACGATCAGTTGACAACTCTGCGAAATTTTCTACTATAAACAGTATTTCCAGGCAGTCGTGAAATGAAGATCGTTTTAGTCAACGATCAGTTGGTGCGGGTCTTTCAATTGCATGCAATATCAATACGCGCTCGCGGACGTTGTATCCTTGACCATTCGTAACGTCCAGTCTAGCATCCTGTCGCAGCAGATGTATCGTATCGCATGATCATCCGCAGTAAGCATTCGTAAATCTCGTATCAGTAGTCAGAGACAATTCGAAACCTTCTCGTCGCTCGGAGAAGTACAACTTTCGGTATCGTTGATTTTTCTTCACGCTTTCAATTACTGTTCTTCCTCGTTGTTCAATCAGTTACCCAAAATCAATTCGATTAATTCGACAAGTTACAGTGTAGTGTCATCGATATGGAACGCAAATGTAAAAAAATCTGTATTTCTGACACAGTTTAAAATATTAATATAAAAGGTTCGGGAAGTATTCAAGAAATTATTTAAATAACAATTTATTTAAATACACAATAAAAAATAAAGTAAGAAGTTATTTCATTTGATAGCTATATAATGAAATAATGTAAAGAAAGTTAACGTTATAGTTAAGTTATTTATATTTATATCAAATAAACTCCCGCACAATTATTTCAAAAGAACTTATAATATATTATATAAGACATATTATTTGAATAATGTTCAAATAATATTAAAATTCGAATAACATCATAGTTATGGAAACGAAACGATGGTTGATTGTTGTTGTTGTTCAAAGTGTAGAGAATGATTAAATGATATATTTTGTTTAAGGAAAAAGTTGTGCCTTAATGGCTGATTAATTTTATCTCACGATATGGAGTATGTAGATACTAATCTGTTCGCCATCAGTGACAGCCAGGCGATAAACTTTAAGATTATGTAACTATTATCATTGAAGTCGTCAGAATGTTCTGAATGTGAATTACGTTTCCATATAGAATGCCTAAATTAATTCAAAATGTTTAAATACTTCATAAATGAACGACGATATTAAAAAATTATTCTGACAAAAGTTTTCTATTATACAGGAAGATATCATACACATAAAGCGTAAACAGTTTCTCTATAGATGCAGCTGTGGAGAAAATTTTAAGTTGAAATAAATTTTTTCTTAAACTATATACTAGCTATATTTTTTGATCAATAATGTAATACCATTTTTTGGACGAATTCTAAACTGTGGTCCACTATGTACAGTGTTATGCCACGAGGCTCAGTATAGGTCGTATTTCTAACCGTCGCTCGCGGTCCTACAGTGTTGCGCGCAGATCGTCTTATCTGCCCGACGGAAAACATACAATGTATCGACGAGCGCATAGTTGCCACCAGGCAGCGAGTTCGAGAAACATCGATTTCGGACCGTTATTTCATCTACACAAAGAACGTGGCATACGTGATCATAAGCGCGAACGGTGGCGTGATCCGAGCGAAGAGGGGGTCGTCTCCCCGAGAAGACAAAGAAATGATCGGTGAAGAATCAGTCTCTTTTGAGGATTTAAACAGCATACGTCGAGAGGTCTGATGAATAAAGTCGCTAAGTCTAACGAATATATCGAGAGATATCACAAAATCGAGTCAACTTCTGTAACACATTAACATTATTTATCACCAAATAATTGTGTCGCTTCATTGTTATCAAATTATTATTAAATATACGAACTATATTAACCTGTTAATACAGTGTTAAATTCATTAAACTACCTCTGTTATCTTAACCGAAACAGGGGAACGACTAATTCGTGGCGTCGATTATACGGGTCGTATCGAGAATTTACGCCTCTTGCTGACTCGTTTTCTTCGCGACCGCGTCTCTCCGCGAACGGTCGTAACATACAGCGACTAATTTATTGTTAGACGCAGTATATGCGAACATATCATATACAGGATGTAAACAAATTTTTTGATGGTTATCATAGATATATTCTACATCCCTTGAAATTCAAGGTCAAAACTTTTTGTTACATCGTATTCTACCCATCATGAGGATCGAAAATCTCAAAGGAACCACAGGTTATAACTCAACCGTTTTGTCAGAAATTGACGAAGTATTGTCATCTGTAAGATAAATTTTTTTTCATATCTAATACATATTTAAAACTTATCTGCTGTGTATGAGGCGTAACAAATCGACACTGTTGTAACATTATACTACAAAACACACTTTTATTTTGTGTTCTTCTAAAAAACAAACACAATTCTATCTTCTCAGATTAACTCCCCTTGCTAGATAGTTTATGTCTCGGTTTTCCTTATTGGCGTATGTCTCAGCCTCTATCCAGCTTTCGAATGATTTCTGTGTTTTTGTGTTTTCTGTAATGCTCAATTTGATGTCTATAATGGTACAAAATGTGTCACTATTCGGCAAATGCTTTGTTTAATTGATGAGGCATTAGATAATTATGGCACGTGAAATTGTATAAAGAGCGGCTTGGATGCTGCGGAAAGTATCGTAGAGAGGCTGAAGTTTCTGATTGACGAAATTTTTAAAAATTTGATCAGCGGTTTGGAAATGGAGAACCTATTGGAAATTTTATCAGCGGTTATCAGAAAGTAAGCCCATTCTCTGTGTATTGTTGTGTGAAAAACAAATTATTGCACTTACACGTTCCCATCCATCAACAGATTTACGCAGAATAGGTAAGCATGCTGGTGTTTCGCATATGACAGTCGCATAATTAGATTGCAAGTCTTCTTGGAGTATGCAAAGAGGTCAGACACTTCGAATCAATGATCGCGCTGCTAGGAAGAAATATTATCATTGAAGGCTACAAATTAAAAACGTGCTTTTTATAGATCAGAATAATAATTCAAACTAAGCGTTGCACAACCGGCAAAACATTAGAATATGAAGTTATCGTAATTCTAACTCTGCAATACGAAACTTTAAACAAGAATCAATAATTTGGTTTTCTATAATATATTATATATTTGCTATTTATTTGCCAAATCATCGAAATAATGGAAATTACCACAATGTTTTTCATGTAATCGTACTATGTGGAAAAGGCATTCCCTCGCATTTATTTTGTGCACGATGGTGCACCACCGTTTTAGCAGACTAGTTCGACAATTCTTAAGTAATCACGTTAGATAGGTCGAAGACCCGCACCAAAATTATAGACCTTGTGATCACCCGATGTAAACTTTCTTAATTTTTGTCTTTGAGGTACAAAAAACTTTTGAGAGACTTGATTTATAGATGGGACCAACAAATAAGAAATATCCAACAATTAGAAATTCACGTAAATGACATTTTTCAAAGAAAAGAAAGAAAGGATGATATGGTATATATAATGATAGATCTTTATCTGCAATGCTATTTTATCTGTATATGAGAGCAAAATATAAGGATATTACAAATAAAGTGAGTTCGTAAACTAATGGAACTTTGACATTTTTTTCCAAGAGAATAATCGAGTTACAACCCATAGTTCCTGTGAGACTTCCGATCCTCATGATGAAGAGAATACGACGCAACAAAAAGATTTGTCTTTGAATTTCAAGATTAAGGTAAATTCTGCTGCTACTTGCTTTTAGCGATCTTCATCGATCCAGAAATGTAGAATGCAGCTATGACAATTGGGACAAAACAAAATTCTGCTGCTACTTGCTTTTAGCGAACTTCATCGATCCAGAAATGTAGAATGCAGCTATGACAATTGGGACAAAACACTTTTTTTACAGCTTGCACATAAATACATTGTACATGTATAAACTATTGTAGAGCAGATATGATCCTTATATTAATATATTTTATCTTTTTACATTAAATTATTATTTACTTAATTTCTTTTATGTCTTTAATTTCCAATGTCGTGTTACATGCATTTTTATGGTAATTGTCTGTATACCTTTCTTCAAAGATCAATTTTCCCACAATTTCTCCACCATATTTCGTAAAGGTAAACGTGAATTCGTATTGAAGTTAAATGTTCAAAAAATCGGAATAAATCTTGCTTTCCATCTCGGAATTCAAACCTGAAATCTCTGGAGTCCTCAAGCTACCTGCTAAGCTATTAGTTTTTTTCCAATATTTGCTGACGGTTCTGCATATTTCTTGCGGATACGTGTGCAATTTCTGTGAAAAATATTTTCGGCGTTGCACAAGCATGTTTAGTGCGCAATTTACATAATGTGCAAAAACCAATTTCGAAATATTTATCGATTTTATGCGAAGGAAAACAAATCTTGCGAAACTATTTTCAAAAAATTTGTCGATGGTATTTTCACGTTTTAAAATTCATAGGAGGAAGAATTAGAAATAAGAAATTGACAGATTACTTACCATTAAATATAAAGCAAACATTTAAGATGTGATTTTCACGTATTTTATACATTACTATCATATATCATCATTGTTTTTTTACGTGTAGGAAATTGAAAATTCAAATTATTATCATTACTTAAATTGACAACGAAAAATTATGTTATTTTATAATGAATAAATTACGTCTTTTTTATTAAGCCCCCGCATTTTAAAAACTTCTCATAAAGAGCTATATGACCTGAGAGTTACATCAGTTTTTATATGAGGTTCTTACATTACAAATCTACTATTTGTCGAGGAACATGAGATTTTAAACAACGATCGTATGAAATTTTAATTTGGAATTTACATTTTTTAAGAAAACGTTAGAAACGATAACACGCTTCAATATCTGGTATCATAATGTGAAAATATCATATTCAGTAATGTATGTAGTTATTCGTTATATTAACTAATTATATAAAAAAGATAGAAAATGATATTTCAACAAATGTTATTATGTTAACACCATCTAAATTTGGTTTATTATTAAATTAATGATCCAACTCATTTTGGTTGTAGAACACTTTCATTTTGATAACAAATTTTACTAGCATTGCTTATTAATTATAAATAAAATGATAAATGAAAAATAAGTTATAAAAAGCATATTACAAAAATATATATTTGTCGGATTCTCATTATGATTAGGGGCATGTAACGAATCTTCATTTGGATTAGACATTGTTATTATGCAATAGAGAAGATATTTACTAGTACAAATATGATTATTACAGAATTTGACAAGTAACTGTGGTAATTAGATACTCGAGATACTAATGACAATGATCTTAGGTTCCATAACGAATCCGCGGTCAACGGGATAATAAAATGCGCTTTCTTCCAAAGCCCAAGTTGTTGTTATTAAATATAGGTTTAGACTTGATATTCAATAGATTCACTCAGATTGAATGTTACTTTTATATTTCACCACCTCGTACAAAATGTCTGAACACACTGGGTACACTTAGATAATTCACACGTGGTCGACTCCTAAGACAAAAGAGCGTCGTTAGAAATCGTACCACCTCAGCTTATAGGAACTAGCGATTATACCACCTTAGCGTTTCTCAACAGTTGTACTCTACTTGCTTGCCTACGGTACAAGTATTACTAAACTAACTCTTTGTCAAAGACGCTATGTAACTCGCTCATGAGACCTCACGAGAGAACGACTTTCCGTCACGATGATGCTGCAGAGGAAAATTATGATGGGGTGTGTCTAAGGACACGAGATCATCGGATTCGTCGAGGAAAGCCTTCGTTCGGAAAGTGAGGGAACTGGACGTTCCTGTTAATTAGTTAATTTCTATGTTGGTGGTTAAAGAAGAATGCTAATCGCCCTTGAGAGAAAGTTGCTAGCGGGAAACATCGTTCGTGAGAAACGCAGATTTCCCGTATCTTCCCGTAGTAGGTGATAGATTTAGGGAATGTTAGAATAAAGACTGTTTGTCCGTTTGAAGGACCTTACTTAACAAAATCCTAAGATTTATAGCGGGTACTCAGGCTAGCTGAATATATACTGTCGAGATGCATCGAAATTTGGTAATCATCTTGCCCGAAGAATAGGGTCTGTGTGTGGCGAGCCAAGAGTCAGATACCGTTGAAATGTTTACTGTCGAGTACCGCTACAATTATTCCTTTTTAAGGAGAGCTATACAATTACTCCCTGTTAGGTAAAAACGTTCATCCCGTGACCGCAGCTACGTTCAGTTACTAGTTGTCACTTCGAACCGAAGCTCACTATTACAAATCTCGGACAATTATAATCGGGTTAAATCATAAAGACTAAAGTATTGGGGATTTTTTTAAGAATTCCAAAGGGGAGGCCCCGGTATCCTTTCATCTCCAACATATTAATAATATGGAAATTATTAATTCGAGCTTATAATTAGTATAAAAGGCTAAATATTTTTCTTTCTATTAACACTCTCTTGAAACTTGGTCTAATTATTATAAACAGTTGAATTACTATAATAGATATCATTAATTTGATTGCGATTTGACAAATCGCAAATTAAAAATTAGCAGTAATAATAAATTTTTTCTTATAACAAAGAGAAATTTCATAATAAATCAAGTAAAACTTTCTATCAAATTTGTAACGAGATGCGACTACTGTAAAATTTAAAATGAATCTGGAAATGTATACAGAAGTTACAAGATATTTACTGGAAGTGTACACTTAGCAAAAATTACCAAAGTATTTGAACAATCAATTATTCACTATATTAATAAGCCATAATATTTAGTGAGATAATTCTTAGCATTGATTATATGTTTAGGATTATTCTTTATGCTATATATCAATTTTTCACTAAGTGTATGTTTGCTATAAATGTCTTGCAACATCTATATGTATTTTCAAATTGATTTAAAATTTTACTATTATCATCACGATAGTCGTGCTTTATTACAATGCTAATGAAATGTCAAAAAGTTTCGTATGCTGCATGTAATGCATTCATAAAACTTTTCTCTGATAAGTCCGAATTTCTCTTCCGAATACTTTCGTAGGCCATTGTACATATTTCAAAAACAAGAGTAAATTATTCAGTCTAAAGACGTAAGCCTTTTAGTAACAGATAGAAAATTCATAAAGATTTTTGAAAAACTAACGCCATACCCAATATCAACATTTTTCCAGAGTTGAAATCAATATTTTCAAAGTAAATATTTTTCAATACAATTTCGTAATCAGATTTAATAGAAACGTAGTAATATATAATTTTTCGACGAAGTATTGTATTTTTAAATCGCTCTCAAATGAAGAGTAAAAAGTATAATATATTGTATAGATATTGTAGTATCGTGAGGGAAAAACCTGGTTAGAAACTAACCAAAACAATGTCGTCTATCCTTCGGTTATTAGTTTATATAAAAAAAAAGCCTATGTGACTAAAGTCACCTAGTTCTTGCGGAGCGTTAACAGGATGGGATTAGAGAAAGGAAAAAATAGCGCTAATGGAGGGGGACGATTTGAATTCAAAGAGTTGTTGATCGAGAAGCGTTGAGCGGTTGGTCGAGAAAGGAGAGTGAGTCGAGAGGTCAGAGTTAATCGAGGAGTCGAAGAGTAGAGTGGTTAGCGTGGTCGAGTTGCGAGAGGTGTTAGCGTTGTTGAGAGTAGAGTTGTTAGCGTTGTGGAGTTGCGTGAGTTTCTAGCGTAGCTGAGAGGTTGAGTTGTTGGCGTTGTCCAGTTGCGTGAGTGGTCAAGTTAGAGTAAGATTGTTACAATTAGTTCCATATTAAACAACCATCGTTTTCTGTCTCATTAATATCTGTATAATTAATTTATTATAAATAAATTACAAATAATAAATAGTATCAAAGAAATTGTATACCTAAATTTTTCCGCGATACTACAATATGGTATGTCTTTCCCTTGGTGTTCACATTATAAATCCTTAGTTTAGATACGAATTGCCATGCCCTTAAATCTCTGGAATACTTCGAATGAAAGCACCTCGCCTCTATAAATAATTTCCTTAACAAGATAAGAGTAATGCGGTTACATTCCAAAGGTGCCTTAAGAAGGGCAATAAAAGCTGGAATCATGAATGAATTATCCGGCATAAAACGTTTCCGGTTGAATAAAAGAAAAGCGGTTCCGGATGACGTTGGTTCAAGTGAATCCATTTTGGTATCTAAATTTAAACGCGCAATTCCTCATACGTATTCAAACTATGCCTTGTGGCTCATTCGCGTAACCATGGAGTCAGTTCACCTTGCAAAAAGGTTTCATTCGATATGCAACTACCTCGTCACGTGGAACGATGTCGCCATGTAACGAAAAAGCAATTGCCTGATAAACGAATTCAGTAGAAAACGAATGTTGTTCGAGCATACATACAAGTCGATCAGATGTCTTGCATCTTGGAAATGCTTTTATCGTTTCTGAAACGAGACTGGTGCCTTCGAATAAATAAGAGTTCACAAAAATAAATTTTGTGTTAGGTGTGTGCGAAATATAATGTAAGTATAGAGTTCAGGAAAGAATATTGATCAAAAATCTACTAAATTTGGTCCAACAAAGGAATTGTTATATTTAAGGCTGTGGTATTAGTAAACTGAGAATGATTATGCGAATGTATATTGTCATATAATGGAAGTAAAAAATTAAACCTAGGTCTGTTATGTGGTTATAAGATTATGTTATTGCATAATGTATATTTATGTTTGCAAACTGATTTAGTTTATTACTACAGTGCTACAGGTTAATGACAATTACCCAACGTAAATCAACAATAATTGTAAACCACGTGAAAATAATAAAATAGTAAATTGTTTATTAAACGTCAGATCCAGTAGCTTGTACCGCGAACGAAGGCATCAATTTGATTAAGAGTACCGTGTCATTCATAGTAAATTATACAATAAACAAGAATACGAAAAGTTTTGTTAAATTTTCTTTTTAAATGTCGAAAATCCAAAATTCCTTCGATTTGGAACATCCTTGGTGAAAAAATAATACCTGTTGAATAACTAACTTGAATAATCGAATAATTGCGGAAAATTTTTCGATTAATACTAAAAGATTTGCATCTGATTAGGTGAAGTGATCATTTAATTCGCTGGATGAATTTCTTCTCCAGTAGAAAGAGTTTATAATAGCATAATAAATCTTTAAATATAACGAAGTACGAACATATACATACCTACAAAAACAAGCGACATCCCATAAAAATGTTCAAAATAAATAATTAGAAGAAATATGGAAATATTTCAACAATCCATATATATGCGAGCTACTACTAATTATTTTCTTTTTAATTAAATCCGAATTACTCAAATACAGAAGAAAATATTATCATATATTTCGCATAAATCCAGTTTGTTTCATAATTTAATCTCAAATACCAAAATGAAGATTCTACATATATGTACACATCGCGTGACGTAAACATTGACCAAACTGACTAGTAAAATCAACTTTAATTTGTCAGCCTCCTTATTATGAATTTAAAATTGTTATTTATTTAACCCGAATGTAAATTCCATCAAAAAAGAAAATTAATCCCAATATCGTGCCAAATCCCATAAACGTTGATTTGTTGCATCATTTCTGATATAAATATTTAATAAACAAATAGGAATAAATCGATAGTAAAATCGTTTTAAAAATTCTAGATGTTATTTCAAATTTGTTAATTCTAAAGATATATTAATATATTATAACTGATTAGCGGATATTATTTAAATTGAAATGTTACAACGATCAAATGTTGGAAGTATTTTACCCAGAAATTAATGAACGATAAATATTATTATGGATAATGACACGAATTTGGGTTATAATGTCTTTTAATAAAGTATGTATTTAAGAAGACTAGAAAGAAAAAGGAAAAAAGCGAATTAGAATAAAAAGCAGACAATGTTTTGCTTATTAATTTATTGTTTATTTTTATTTTGTTTTCTAATGAGATGTATATTGAATTGTTACTTGCAAAAAGATGTAATCTAATATAGTTATAAAATTTCGTTGTTGGTGCATTTTTACAATGTTTAATGGAAATCTATTCATAAAATCTATATCAATTTAATTCATAGCAGACGTAAGTTTGAAGATTAATCATTTCAATTTCGATATACTTTTCGTTTTAAATAGAAATGTATAGTGTTATAGGGATTAGTTAGTGTTCTGATAACAAATTAGTGAATTAATTACTTTTCAACCAGCCCAAAGTTGAAAGTACTATATAATAATGTGAAAATCCATATAACTTTCCTGCTTTGAATACAACCACTTTCTTGACGATCATTTAATTATGATTTGCGACGTAATTTTCGGTAAGAATTTATGATTACAGAGAATTAAAAAAAAAGACGACAGAAATATATGTAATTACAACTAAACGGTGGTTGAAGTAAATTAAGAATCATAACGCTGCTACTTGAAGCATTCTTATTTCGACTTGAAATTTATCTGTATTTGTTGGACGATGCATCTATGTTGAAGTTGGTTATAGTATTCAGACCTTCATATTCTCCTAATACAAAATCCCAAATTTTTCCTAAAAATGCCTGACTGTTTCCGAGAAATTCGCTCTCAACAATATTCTGAAAAAATGTATTCAGACTATTACTTATCGAAGGATGTATTTTGTTATTGATCCTTTTATTGGGAACTAAAGAAAATTCTGTCATCGATAATATTTATTGATAACGAAAAAAATGTTTGTTTATTATGCTTATCTAAGTATACGGCAACTTTTTAAATTTTGGTTATAATTATTATGATTTCTAGTTTCATAACAATAATTGTGGATTCACAAATGGATTGTAAGAGCAAGAACGAACCAATGGGTAAACAAGATATGAGAAACGCAGCCTGTCTAGGCACAGTTGTTGGTCAGAAAGCGTTAAAGCTTACAGCATAATTCAAAAGCTACATTAATATTTATAGGTGAGAAGCTATGGCGCGTTGTATTTCCGTCCCAACTGTAATAATACTACTGTATGGAAAATATAATGTACACTGATTTCTTGGCTGTTTTCTCAGTTTTTAGCTTGTTAGCAATCCTTATTGAAACAGTTAAAGAAGAATTGGTAACAAAATAACTGTAGAATGAGAATTGTCAGGGTAATTGTATTTTTTACAACAGCCAAAATTGAATAAGTATATCACCGTTCCAGTGCAATAATGATGTAACTTCAAATTGGCAAATTTTGAAATAATTCTAATCTCGGATATATCCTATTTTTCCACTAGAAAAAATTCATAATTTTCCGAACATTCCTGACCACTAAATGATTGTAACGTTATTGTTAAAACATTCGTTGTTGGCTATCGCATTTCGTAACATAAGTATTCGTTGTATCGTAATCTGTTCCGTTTGAAGGAACAAAAACATGCGAATTTTCTTATATAATTTTGATATCAGCTCTTCAAACCAGAAAGCTATTTGTGAGTCGGAACATAAGTACTTAGGACGGCTCCTTTTAACAACAGTAGCGATGCTTGTAATTTTCTATGTCCATCGTGTTCTCAATAAATATATTCTTAATCAAGCATGTCATAAATGTGATTATTTCTGAAAGGCAAATTTAAGGAATTTCCACGACTCTTAGGTCGAGGTTACACGAGCGTTAGACCGACGCTGCATTACGTGGCGTTGGTTACTACGTTGTGGAAATGCATTCACACACAGGCGTTATGGCACATTTAGTGTTGCGTGGATACATTTCTACAACGCAGACCACGTTACACATCGTCGGTTCAACGATCGTGTAGCGCCGACCTTACTGAACTGTTTATTCGAAGCCCCATGTTCGTCATTCGTCAGTTCGCCCAGGTATCGTTTAAATTTTCCGCCATGAGCTTTCTGTCGAAAGTTGCACGCGTTTCGGGTATACGGAAATGCGTGAGTGACGTCTAACAAGCATACTGATTGAGACTTTCTTGCGCTCAGTAACCAGCCAATTAACATGCATATTTCTGGATATCACAGTTGAACTCTCCAATCGAGTCGAGCAAGACAGATTCGCACATCGTTCATTGTTTTGAATAGAAATCAGGATTGTTTTACCTTTCGTGCCGAGAAGATCAAATTTGATTGCCAACACTTGTACCTTTAAGGATTGTGTCCAGAAGCAATCGTCGCATGCTTCTATTTCTTTGCTCCAACGGAAGGAGCCACGAGTTTCTAAAACTTCGCTATATACATAGATAGCTTCAGTCGCACATTCCGCATGTTTTCTTTGTAAATAGTCCATCGTTTTGGGCTTAGTTCATTTTTTTAATCAATATTAATTTAACGTTAGCAATTTTATTAAGTACCTACAGACTAACATGTTTATGCCAACAGTATGAAACTTTTCCTTCATTATTTAATTACAACTTTTACTAAGTGATATTGGTTTTCTTGGTCTCCTGAAAAATCACTTGTTTACAATTGTAATGTAACAATTTATATTCATAGGGTACAATTGACTTACTAAAAACCAGTATTGCGTTAATGTAACATTTTATTTATTGTTTCTTTTCAATCAGTTTATACAATAAATTTAACATGAATAAATTCTGATTTCTGATAGAGTGATTATAAAAGGGAATTTCAAGAATTAAATTCTACAGAAATATTCTTAGTATGAAGAAATTATAAGCAGATATCATTACATTTAATAAGGAAAATCTGAACAAAAATATATTACGATAAAATATGATCTCTTTTGTGGACGCAGTCTATAAAAATTTGTTATGCATTAAATGAGAGAATCTTTTTCTCCCATTTAACTTAAGAAGAAAAAGGATTAAAATGGATATCTATGCTGACCTCGAAGAAAATAGTTTAGAACACTTTATTTGAATTACTCTATATGTTATCAAATAAGTATTTCATTTGTTTTAAGTCGTTTAATCTTAATGATAATAAAAAAAATTTTCAAACGCCGGAGGAAAATTCAGATTTTCTCACTGATGGTTTCACAATCAATGTTATTGTTTGATTGCTCGCGGAAAGACAATAGGAGGGGAACAACTTCACGGCTGCACAAGGAGGTTAATGTGAACGCTCAATGTAGCAGAAACGCGAAACGGGCCGCAATTCATTTGACCGGCTTGGAAAGTGGATTATCAGGATCCAATTTCACGTTACATACTGCAATCTAACGCATGTATGAGAATGAACGCTTATTAAAGCCAATGTTCGCTACAAACTAACGTGATATGCCTGATCGAGTACCGAATAGATAGTTTTCAATATATACAACCGCGTTTAAAAGTATTATGGATACTTAACATTTTCAATTATGTTGCGCTCTGTGTGCATGGTATAGGACGAATACTTAAAAAATCTTACTACCAAAATATAAATAATTCAGGAAAGTCTGTAGAAATTATTCATAATAGTTGCAGGAAAGTTTTGCCATCAGACTAATGAAATAACTGTCTCAATCTTTCGACTTACAATTACACAGATTTTATAGAAAAGTTTTGGGTTCATTAGGATTATTAAATTCGAAAAAAGTGTTTCAAGTTATAAAAGTTATGGGTAATTATACAGGGAGTAGATGAATATTACATGTAACATAATAAACGAATTATTAGTAGCTGGGATATTCAAAATTATAAAGTAGTAATGAAAGCACGATAGTAATGAAAGCGGATATATGTATAGATGAAAAAAATATAATTAATACTCCTTATGCTATGTAAAAATAAATTTAGTAGATTTATTAATCCTCTGCATTCGGTACATCTGGTTACATTTTTCATTTTTTTATTTTTTTTTTTTCACACAATGTAAAGGCGAAACTTCAAGCAAATATATATTTTTAAAAACTTTAGAACTTTTGCAATTTTATACTATATAATCACCAATAATTTCTTTGTGTCCTCTTAGATGGAACACTCATTACCAAATATCGTTAGGATAATTGCAAGGCAGATGCCACACCGGAAAAGATGCTGCACTGTCGATATCTTGAGATGTAATTGATAATAGGTTAGCATTGTTAATTATATTTGTCCAATGTTGCTCGCATATCGTTGTTAACTTATTGTTTTCAAAGCTTTTACAGTTTTTTCGAGATAAGTACATCACATTTTGTCCTCATACTTATTTCCTGTACGTTTCGATTGTCATACTAATATAAAAAAGTTCATAGTTTTCCATGAATTAACTATTGTTATACGTTAAGAAGAATATGTGGAGTGTTCCTTTGCCAAAACAAATAGCTGTACGTACGATGCGGAAATAAAAAGACATGGCATCTCTCTCTTTACATCGTATATTCAACATTTTCAGGAGGCATTATGTGCACATTGGAGATTAAACATAAGAGACATTTGAAAGAAAAAGATTAGTAGATAGTAAGCATTCCGATCATTACGTGAGAAATTATGAGTATATGTGTGTCTATTTTTGACACCTTATATTATGTCTAGACGAGGTCTTGTCCATATCTTACGAAACCTTCGCATGTACATAAAAGTTTTCTATGATAAATGTTCAAATATTCCAACAAGTATACCATTATGCACCATTATGCGATGTGAGCGAATAATATGTCAAGCGGGTGTGAAATGATTTCTTGTGAAAAAACAAGAAAAAATATAGAATAAAATTTTTTCTACTGAAGATTAGTTTTCAAGAAAGTAGAGTTTGAAAATTTAATAAGTATATTTGAACATTGCTAATTCAGAACTAAATAGAAGAAAATAATTGGAAGAATGTTATTTGTGTGTAAAAATAAATCGAAAATATGAAGTAAAATTTTTTTCATAAGGCGTTTTGTTCCCGTGAAAAGTAAATTTGAGAATATATCATATGCTTGAACTAGACTGACTAAACATAAATAAACTCAATTTTCCTCAAAATGAAGCCTTAAACGGAAAAATTATATTTTACATTTTTCACTTATTTTCACAAATAGAATAGCTCCCTTCTAATTGTTTATCTAGTCGCTAACTGGTCAGATTTACATATATTTCATATAACCATATTCATAAAACGAATTACTAAACCAGTTTTCTCGAAAACTAATCCTTGGACAAACACATTTTATTCTTTATTTCTTTCTTATTTTTCTACAAGGAATCACTTCTCACCCGTTTGACATGTTATTCAGCCGCATCCTGTATATACTCACAACAACAAGAAAGAAGAGCAAAACTTGTAAACCTCAAAGATCGACTTCTTTTAGCGTGTCACAGACGACGACTCATTTTAGAGATCGCTCTTCCTGCAACTTGCAGCAGCATTAATCTTGTAACCGCGAGCGGTGTACTCCTTTAACATGCAAATACGGGCGGCACTCGACTACGAATATAATTTACGTCTGTCCTCGGTGAACAAATGGGCGAAATCAATGAAGCCCTGGATTCCTTGCTTCTGACCTGGCCTTTCTTCCACGGCTACCTTGTCGAATTAGCATTTCCAGCGGCGAATCGTTCAGCGGCCGGCCAGACAGTAGTGGCAAGATTTACTGCCCCTTTCCAATCGCGCTTTTACCGTGTCTCTAATTCCTTTTCAGTGGATTCCGTTTCCAATCGGAAACCCCTAGATAAACGTTATTGCAATGGAAGCTTTTCGAACGAAAGCTACTTTGGATAGTTTCAAAGATAGTATGGAATTCTCTATATCAGCTCTACTCTAGGCTTCATCGAAATATACAGCATGTTAAGAAAAGATCTAAGCCTTTAAATTTTATAGCACTTACCAAAAGAAATGAAAAATGTGTAATTAATATATATGGTGCATTTGCGAAAGTTTAGGTTTAAGTTGATGAGAAATTAAACTCTGAAGAAAATACTAATAAAGGATCTAGGCGAATGAATAAATAAGAGAACTAATATCGAAAAGATATCGGCAAAGATATCAATGGGACTGACACCCAGAAACAATGATTTCGTCAAACCGAATGTTCGTTTTTTTACTTTGAATGATTCATTGGATGATTGGATGATGTTGTTTGAACATGTTTTCATTCGATGTTCATTTAATGCACAAAACATTGTTTTTATTCGTGTTTCATCCAAACTGACGATCCAAACGACATAAATGAACAAAGTGGGGTCAATCGTTACTTTTAGTACCAAATAAACGAATAGGTTTTCTATGCAATTTCTTAATAACAGCCGTGTTATGAGAACTGTTACTTCTTATTTGATCTTTGAATCCACGATAACGCGGTATTACAATTGTACAAAAAACTACATCCAAAGTGCAGAGCAAAGAGATAGATGATATAAATAAAAGTTTGCATAATCGCTACATGGTTTAAATAGTACATATTTTGTAAAAAAAGTCAGTCCTAAAACTTTGTAAACGTAACATAAACGGTGGCCCACGAGAGTATTTGAACATTTACACAGATAACTTTCATATATATAAAGTCATATATATAGTCACGGAAGTCTACATATACATATCAAATTTTGCGTACGCAGACTTATACTAGATATTAATATAATATAGTCCACTAAATTTATGATTTCATAAAGATATAGCAGGTATATGTAATAGCAGATATATAGGTATATGTAATTTTTGTAGCGCATTATATTTTATATTTGTTTATTTCTTAATAAAGGTGAAAGCGAATAAATTGTGTCATATTTTGACAATATGTGTTTCAATGTGTCAAAAAATTCGTAGAACTAACGGTTTTAGTATAATATTTTATATTTAAGGAATGTAGGTAGATTTTTGTAACTAACTATATATGTATGTCGTATGTATTATATAGAACATTCAGAAATTCCATTACCACTGTAGTGAGTAACGACTGTTTTGATTATATTAGTCAAATTCGAAACTAATTTGAAATATAATATGTTTAAGGTCACATCTTTTCCTACGAATATACACTTTGTTCAGGATTTAAGTTTGTCCTCAGTTTACGATATGGATAATATATCTGCTATTTTTTGAGAAGTTGAAATTTCCCACATTGCACGTTATAAAGTTTGCACCTCGGACTACGTCAAGAACTTAATTAGTATCTTAAGCGCTTAACGGGCTTGCTCAACAGCAAATATAATATGACGTATTATAAACCTCGACACCAGATGAGATCTCGACAATAGACAAGGATGAGGTCACTAACTGGACGTTACGCTACGCACCCTTGATCAGCTACACACAAGATGCAGCATATGTCAGATACCCATGATAGTTCGACAACTGTAGGATTGGACAGACGCAGATTCCTACCTCACAGGAAACGTTGACGAAAACATACCGCCCAGACTGACATTTAGAATATAAGCAACAGACGTTTCAAGAGATATCAAACTCATCACGCACTACCCTACGTTTAAACTTTGTTACTTACATTTCACACTCTTATGTTTGTACTAATTACTTCAAATAAACATACTACTCACAAGCTTACTAGAAATCTTTAATCTATCTTCATCTTGAGCGTTGATATCGTTCAAGGTTGGCGATCTGAACCGAAAGTTGTAACCTGACTGATCGCCACCTAGTTGATAGGTAGCAACACACCTACTTAGTAATAAATTAGTATAAAGCATGAATAATGAGTCGGTCTTTTAAAAAATGAATTTAAAATTTCATTGGTTCTTACATTGACATAACATATTTAAAATATATGTACATTTCCAATCCGATAGAAAGTAAATATGAGAAAGCAGAAAACTATTCTTTATCAGGTGAAGTAGTCATCATTCTACATAGAATGAAGTATCTAATTTCATGATTTAATTATTTTTATGTTTTCAGAAACAGGATTCTTCCCAAAAAATCAACTAGCCAATACAAAATGAAATGAAAATCAATGTTATATCTAAGCAATGTTACTAAAAGTTGCGAAATAGATACAAAAATTATTTTGCAATTATACTTCAGCCAGGGTAAGACATATCTGGGTTAACCTTTAACGCTCCAAGTGTGCCTTTTAAGCACTGTAAATAAGGCCGGTCAATATGCATCAATATATTATTTCCTGAGAAAATCGATGAAGTGGTGGCGGAAATCATTCTTTTGGGGACTAGAAACAAGCGTAATAAATGCTTATATACTTTACAAAATTTCTTAGGAAAGGAAAGGAGAAAGCGCTTTATCACACTATAAGTTTGTCAAATTAGTAAGTCAGCTCGTAAGTAACTTTCGGAATAACAATATGTATGGCAGGCCTTTCGGAACAGATAAGGAACAAAGTTTATATGGAAAACTTTATATAATAAATCAGTTGCCGAAAGGGAAAAAGAAAAAGTGTCTTGTTTGTTTACCAAAAAGAAGTAATTCGGTAAAAAAACAAACAGTTTTCTACTGTAATATAAGACCTATGAACGCAAACCCGGTTTGCATCCCAATGAATGTTTTAAAATATTCCACACATTACTCAATTATAATTAATATAAATATTATAATCAAAATTATATTACTTCTGAGACGAATAAAGATTGTTTTGAATGATTTTAATATTATTGTTTACATGTCATTGTAGCATTTAAAATCTGACACTTAAAAACTTTCAAGTCAAAGTATGATGAGAATAAGTTGGAGTTGCCGGTCGATATTCACATTTAAAGGTCAGAGCGTTAAAGGCTAATTATGGACATTAATCAAAAATAAAATTTCAAGACATTATACAGAAGGAAGTCTAAAAAATAAAACTGTTGTTATTTATGAAATTTATATTTCAAATATAACAATACATACATACAACTTGTACGTAAACATTTTAAATATTTTATGAGATATTTAAAAATATATTAATACGTTGGTTGAAAATTACTCTTGCGTAATAGCAAGTTGAAAATTCAATATCAGTAACTGATATTTAGTAATTAGCTTTATGTTATGCAAATTTCTAATAAAGTAAGAAAAGTATTTTATTAATTATTAAATTTAACATTTATAATTTAATAACTGTAAATAAATGCACAATTATTCGGAATTCTATATTTTTTTAAACATTGTTGTACTAAACACATTTAAAAATACATTATATTTAAGAAAAAAGAATTGACTTTCAAATCTTATTATCTGTAGATAAAATATTCAGATACCTATGTATTTAAACCTGGTATTTTTAAGGTAGTTCAGAGAATAGTTGAGGTTAATAATAATTTCGTAACGATAATTCTTAAGTTGGGAAATATTGTTCTAGAGTAGTGCGATTGAATATTTGAAAAAATTACTCAAATATGAATATTATTTATGATTTTTTCGTTGAAAAATTTTTGATCCTCATACATAAAACGGAATAATGAAAATTGACATAATATCAGGAACAGCATAATGAAATTTTTCAAAGGTTTTATTATCAAAAGAACAAAATATCTTCAAAGCACGTTATTACACGATTCGTTACTTTTACATTTAACTAAATCATTTCAATCAATTTAATTATCGCATAAAGGCAAGGAAGTTTGGTTGAAATAACTCTTCATCGAGCAATCGATATCTATGATTAATGGAATTTATTTTTAGCATATCGGTAAATCGTTATTGTATTATATTTTCCAAATATTTTCTTCGAATATTATCTTTTTATCTATTAAAATATATTGAAAACAAAAGGTTAATATTAAATACAGACGAAAAATATTTAATAAATTTCACTTAATTTTGTATCCCCAAGAGAGCTATACCAAAGATCATAATTTAGACAGTGTTGTTGATAATACGATATTGAAGCAATATTAAAACTAGGAAAAAGAATACAGATAAATAAATAGCCATTTGCAAAATTAAAACAATCAGGATCAGAAAAATAAAAAGTTATAATAAATGTAGAATTATAACTACAGAAAGAAATTAGTATGTAATATGTAAATTCCACTATAACATTACTTTTTGAAACATTCTTGTCTCTTTAACTTTTGGTACAAATATATCGCAAATATTTAGAACTCCTTCACGAAAATTAACCTCTGCAGTTAGATAAATTAGCTTTAGCAATCAGCCATGTGAAAATAGACGTGGTATGTTAAAAAAGATTTAAGATGTTGGTTGTAGAAAAGTTATAGGTATTATAGAGAAGAAAAATTATTTAAAGTATAAAATCTATGTATGTATGTCTTTATATGATAGATCTTATTAATAAGAGATATAGAAAGTGGAACTAAAGGATCACAAATGTTCGAGTGACAATGCCATCAATTCTGAGATTGGAATTAGTCATTCGTCAACATGTTATACGCGGTTAAAAAAAAAGATAATATCATTTCCTTATTGTATCTAATATATGTATAGTCCTTAAGAATATACAGTCTTACAAAATATATTAAAAAAAAAAAAAAAATGATATAAAGTATTTTACATATGAATGAAATGTGAATGAGACGAAGAAAAATAATCGCCAACTGATCCATCGACACCAATACATTTAACAATATTTGGCTTATTAGAGATACCTTGGATATCGTATTTTACTAAATCAACTTCAGCGATATTAATGTATTATTGGAGGCGTAGCATTGTGCAAGCCAGAATGCTGGGTATACATTTCGATCGACCATAAGTTCAAAAGTACAGAAAAGGCAAGCAGAAAGACGTGACCTTTTCTGGTTGCATTAATTACTCTAGGATAGGAAAAGTAATCTAAAAATTTAAATTTAGAATAAAGAAAAAATTGTGTGCGGACACTAACTCTAAAACCTATTTTCAAAAACTTCTTTAGAAGTATCCTACTTTTTACACATAAAATTGGTAAACGCGAACATTAACAAAATTGGTGAATCAATAGCGATCTTATTTCTTTGCTATTTCACTCGCGGAAGTTAACAACATGGGGATGTTGACCAGGCCGAAGGGAGAATTCCGGAGCCACCGATTGCCAATGCATCAAAATGCTCAGGTGCGAGTTTATAGCAAACAAAAGGTTTGAACGTCCAAAAACGAGAATTGTAGAATTCAGTGATCACGAAATGATTTCCAAAATTCAACTCTGATTTCGACAGAAAGATTAGACAAGCATGAAAAGAGCTTCAAAATTATTTGTTTTGCTTCTTAAATTAAAGTTTAATACGTTGAGTGCCACGGTGATTATGGAAAACCCACGTCTCTAAATTTTTTACGAAGATTAAAATAATGAATTAAAAATTGTTGAATAATCTGAATGTTTTAGATAATATTATGAAAAAGTGCGCAAATACAATATATGTAATATTTTGCAAAAGTGAAATGTTACAGCATAGTATGTTTCAATCTATTGCGTCTTTCAAATCGAAATATAGAAAATTCGCATGGTTAAAGTAAAAACATGTTAAACTAAGGCGAATTATGCGTGCAAAAAGATATTTTAATATATATAGGACAAATAATAATATAAAATATTTTAATAAAATAAGGAAAAAACATTTGGATTTATCTAATTCCTTATTAAAAACACAAAAAAAGTCTTTGATTTATTTTATTGATTAAAAAAAAAAAATACTTTAGATCCATTATGGTAATTAAAGAAGGTATTTGATGAAAGGCATTTCAAACCATCAGAAATAACTTTTTAAGTGCAATTTGTTCAAAGAACGATATGACAATGATAAAAAATGGGGAAGACAATAAACTCATAATTGAATAATAACAAATCTCGAATTCTCAAAAATATCATTTCACTCTTCCATGCCGTGAACTTCATTACTTTAATTATAAAGTCCTAACAATCGGCTAAATTTTGTTTTTCAAGTTGTAAGCAATTTAAGTTCACATTGAAAATACCTATATCTATGCATCGTGCATATATCTTATGCCAGCACAAAAATTTGGCTGAGCGACGGGAAATATTTAGTGTTATATCACAATGTCACTTGCAAAGCCAAGGCCCCTCAACGAAAAATATTCGGGATATACATATATACGCATGCACGACGCTTTTTAAATGTAGACAATTTAATGTAATACCATAAAATAGTGTATATCAGTAGACATATATTTATAAATAGATTAGCACAGACCAGATTTTCCTATAAATTCTGTGGAATTCTATAAAATATGCTATGTATTCTTTTATCAAACTCCTTTGTAAAATATAATTTTTAAGTTAAAAGTTTATACTTTCATAAGTATGTCATTTTTGTGGAAAAGATCTTGGATCCGGCAAGGCGAAGTGAACGCATATGCGTAGCGATAGGGAAGAGAACGTTACGAAAGTGGACAAAGAATCGGTTTTCAGTTAATGGTGTACGTTACGATAAAAGAGCCTGTTTCAGCATAAGCGTGTACTTCTGGTCGCTTGGTTTGCCTTGTGAATAAGGTTCTGTTTATTTAATTTTTTTGTCTTTTCTGCTTTTTTCGTATGCAACGATCGTAATTCATCATTGTTGAACAACTTTAGAAAGAAAGTAAATAATATAGAATATATAATAATATGGTGCTGAATAAATAATACATAATGAACTCTTTCTAATGACATATAAAATCTCAATTATTGCAAAATTCATATATGAATCTATCTTAGAATAAATTGGGCATAGACATAAATCAAGGAAAAAAATTTACAAGCGATATAATAACGAAAGCAAATTTTCGACCCCTCAGAATAATGATCCAAAGTAAGAATTATATAGGTGTTCGAAAATGATTTATAGTGTTATCCTATACTTCTACATCGGTGAAGATCTGCAAAAAAGTAACCGCAAAATTGACCTTATTCTTCACCTTGAAATTCAGGTTGTTGAAATTCAAGGTTAAATCTTTATCGTATCCGATTCTACCTATCACACGGATAAAGAGTCTCAAACGAACCATGGAGTGCAACTAACTATACTCTTCGAAGATGTTATAGTTCCATTAGTTTTTTAACTCACTTTATTTGTAATGTACTTAAATTTTGCAGTCAGGTGCAGAGAAAATAGCCTCAGACTCGCATTTTTTTTCGCATTGACTTTAGAGGATGAAAACCATATTCAATCCAATGTTTTACTTGTTCAACGCATGTGATCCATTTACCCGAACTATAAACAATTTCTTTCATAATTTTTATAAATTAGCCATAAGTAAGTTGCAGAAGCAGTTTGCATCCTATCAATCACGATCCAAACATTTTATTAAAAAATTAATAAATCGGTCGATTAGTCTAAGATGGAGCATTATCATCGATCGATTTACCAATTTTTTCATCGTCTCTAGTTAATGCGTAATTTTGGAGAAGAATTTGACCGAAATGTAAAACTGAGAGTCTGGAGCTACTTAATAACGAGAAAGAAAGAAAAATAGGAAGAAAGAAAACATGAAAGAAGGAAAGAAGAAAGAAATTGAGCATAACTTCTGAGGTCAAAATTTTTCTTTATTGCATCTTCATATAGTCATCAAATACTCATATTGTACTCAACAAGTACTCATATACATCATCGTACAGTACATGTTGTCAGTTTTAAAGGAGCCATGGATTGCAAATGACCGGTTCTCTTAGAAAAAAAAGTTTCATTAATCCTTAAACTGATTTTATACATATTTCAAACCCAGATATGATACAAAAAATAAAGATAGTGTCATTATTTACTCACTCGTGAATGTATAATATCTACCAGTTTGATGTTTAAACTGGCTTTGTTTACATGTTAACGTCATATATGGAATAAATTAGACCTGTCCAGAAGACCCTGTGTCATAATGTGAGGATTTCTATACTCCTAAACTTTGGTATTCTGATGATTGCGAATGTTGCTGATGAAAGAAATTCTCTCATCCGAAAACAAGATATCTTCAAGACCGCGTGGATTGCGTTTAACGTTCTTAGCACCAAGTGATAAAATTTTCGTCGAGTGACATAATCCATCTTACGGACTTTTTGCACGTGATAAACCTTGTAAGAATGTAGACCCTTCTCGTGTATTCTTCTTTTCACTATTTCGTGTGAAATCCTTATTCGATAAGTGATTCTTCGTAAACCTATCAATGGATACTTACATACACAAACAATAACACGATGAACGTTAAATGAGGAATTAGTGTAGTAATTATAGATTACCTTTGGCAATCCACCCTTGAACCATTTGGCAATCATGACAATCTGAAACTTCCCCTCGATGCTGTGATCTTCCATTAGTTTTTGCCGATTATTGATATATACTAGGGAACAAAGAATAATTCCCATCAACTGTGTAGCGACACACGAGTTAGAGGACGATTCAAATCATGTTGTTGTTTTGCCTCGGAGTAGCAATATCGTTAGGATACACATAACGTAATAATAAATAAACTCCAGGCAAAACAATGTCACCGCTACGTGCAACCGTCAAACGTAGACGTAAGGAAGTCAGTATCTATCAATTACCAACGAGTTATCAGCGAGTATTTTAGCGACTAAACACTGTCTTAGCGAATTTGTTAGTACGAGCGTATTAAAGACATTATCTGTATTTATTTATTATTTTAAAATATACTTGACGGTTTTCAACAGCGAGTTATCTCGTTATTCGAACAAACCAACCAACCTCTACAGAGACTAAACACCTACACAATCCTCTACAGCTTCATCAATAGCACACTCTCTAAACTCTATTGCTTTTCATTATATTATTATATTATATATTATTATTATTATATTATTGTTTCTTTATTCTGTTATTTATATTGTTTTTTATTTGTTATATATTATAGCAATATAATAAATCATATCAGACTAAGAAACTGTAAACACTTCCTTCCAACAGAACAGATCATTTGCGACCCATGGTCCCTTTGAGATTTTTGTTCCCCGTGATGAGTATTATACGATGCAACAAAAATGACTGGACCTAAAAATCATCAAAGATCAATTTTATGATCTACTTTTTAGATCGATCAGATCTTACATCGATCAGAAGGTATAGAATCTCCTTACAAAGCCATGACAAATATTTTTTTGATATCCTGTACATATTCGTTCCGACTATCGAGATCGCTATCATCATATCCGTTTTTAACCCTTGAAAATTACGTTCGATAAAAAAATACTAAATGAAGATTGACATGTTTACAAAATATAATATTTTATAAGAAAAGTTAGTCCGTGCCAAATACCATTACTATTGAACAGTTTTCTTGAAAAAAGAACTTTTACTTTCTTATTTAACGAAAGATTGTCTCGTATAAACTATAACAAATTCCGAAATTCGTGTCGTAAGTGATCATACGACATTCCACTGAAAACCGTAAGTGAACCACCGAATTATCATATATTAAATCTTGTTACTTACTAAGTCCACTTACTAAAATCCACAGAAATGAATCATAAGCTACTTCATAAGATTTTGAATGACAGATAGAGAATGTATGGATGTATTTGCCTGCACACGAGTCTGCCTCTGTATAGAGATAGTCCAATAATCTGATATATTTGACAACCCAGAGCTATCGAAATCCCAAATGCGCCGAATTATTGGAATTGTACTATATTTCGATAATGGGAATTTGCATAGGAACAACCACTCTTACTCCGTACGTGACAAAATCGAAATTGTTATACAATTTGCGATTGTTTGGTGTTCATAAAAAATTAAAAAGTTGAAATTGTAAACAATATAAGCGCCAACAATGGAGATTTTCAATGGAAAAAGATAATTCATTTCTGTTAATATTACTTGGATCACTTGAACTTTATGCACTTTTAGCATTTATCATCTTTATAAACTTAGAAAGAGAATAAATAACAAAGAGTATAATTAGATCAATGGAATTTATTTATTTGTATATTACACAATATTTTTAATAAACTATTCAATATCCTCCATTTATGATTGTATCTTTATCTTGTTGTAACCGTAGAATCTAGAATGAATTATTTCAACGCTTATAGCAACGACTATAACAAAAGATCATATAAACATAACTAAAGAACCGATGCAAAGATTTAATTTATCAAATATTATAACGAATATTTTGGATATTTGATGTATTTTTGCATATTGTGTGTATTCTGTGCATTTTCGTACTTTTAAATCTGCTAAAATTAACAAATTATACAAATTAATTAATTAAACTAAATAGACATCTGCAGTCTATTTATAACCTTCCTCACCACGTTTTATACGGAATTTGTATCTTCTTCCATCAAACAAATTTTATTTTGGATCCTTTTTTTTTGCCGTTTATCGCTTATCGTTTCAACTGTTCCAATCATATCTGTGGGATAAATTCATTCTGTATTTCTTATACATAGTTGCATATAAACGAATCTTATTGAAATTGACTGAGATCTCAAGCGGTTTACATAAACTTTCTTAAAACCAAGTTTTGATGATAAATTCAAAATTGACTCATAATATATTATCGTAGTTTAACCGCAATAAATTACTAAGTGAAACTGGTTAGAAAATCTGACTCTTGTCGAGTTTAACGGGAGTAACCGACGCGTGCGACGTGGTATGATGGCTCAAGCTATACGGAAGTGGTAGTAGTAACTATGAAATTAGAGACCTGGTGTAATGGTAAACTATTAATTCCTAAACAGTGAATTTAATTGTAGCAAGTGTTGATTTAGCATAGTTCGAAACATTGATTTAAATGATGATTTGAAAGATTTCCACAGTTTAATTATATTTAAAGTATTATATTTGTTTGAAATGAATGCAAGAAGAAAAACAAAAAAAGAGACAATTTTGTGGAGCCAATCTCTAACTAACGTTAATTATTAATTAATATTTGTTACTACTACTGCTGTCAGTGACTGCATATTACTACTAACATACGTAATATAAATAACTAACTATTAATATTAATACATAATACTACAACACTAAATAGTATCAATCGTAACTATTAACTAAATCTAATTAGTAATAAATACTATCTGCTACTACTATAACTAATAACTATATGTTTCTAGTAACTATCAAAATTTCCCGTGTTCACCATCATTGTTAACTATCAATTAAGACGAATTGCCAAATAATATATAATATACTATTAATACTAATATTAATGATAATATTATTATTAACTGTTAACTGCTAGTAACTAATATTAAGTGAAATTCTCAAATTAGCCAGGAAATTTATAGCGAAAAAGAAAAATTGGGACGTAATGTGTTTTTTTTTAATTAGAATTTTATTAAGTAATATACATATTATTTACTTTTGACGTATTTATACTCCTTAAAGTAGGTTCTACAAGTACCTAGACTATTAGTAATAATATAATCCACTAATTTTTATATAAATTCATATTTCTGTTAGCGCAACGTAAGAAATATAATTTAAGTATAAATTTATTTCATTCCTCAAAATTTTAATAGTAAAATAAGAAGACCATTTTAGTGATTTTCTGTACGACGATAAACAAACCTATTGGTATAAATCAGCTTTTCTTATATAAATTTATGTAAAATTTCCATAAATTTGTAAAATATACGATCGTAGATTTCATTCTTTTATAAATTATAAGTTTCGAATTTAAAGTTTAAATACATAACAAATAAGGATTGAAAACAATTATGTCATTGATATTGATTCTTAAAACAAATATACAAAACTTTTAGCATATAACCTGTATAAGGAATCAGAATTTCTAAAAACCATTCTTTTTGGTTCTATGTTAATTCCAAAACTTGACTAGAGTCAATTCTTGTTTAACTTTTGGAATAAGTGAAATCTTATGTTCTGCTACAAACAATCCATTATATATTTTTTGTATACTTCTTCGCTGTATTTTTGAATGTTAGGTATATATTATATATTTTTACATAAGTTTCTCATAAATCCCTGAAAATCCACGATCTAATAACAACTTTCTTGATACAACAGAAAATTAAACGACCCAGCTATTGTAGTTCTTGTTGTTGTTTCAGTTTAACAGATCTACCTTTCTCAGTTATACAGTGGATTAGTCTAACATTGACAAACTATCGCTTATTTTGGTCTTTATAATAACTGAGAAAGGTCTGTTAAACTGAAACAACAGCAAGAACTACAACAGCTGGATCATTTAATCAGAGTCAGACAAGACGACGTCCCTTCATCCGTGTATCCTGATTGTTTACTATGATCAGCCAGTTTCAACCTCCATCATGGATATTCTCGTACGCTCTATTAATTTCGGTTGCAGCTGTTGGAATTTTCGTTCATAGCTGCGTCGATCGCGATTTATCAACCGATCGACCATCTCTCTGTAATCGTTCAACGCTTGTGACTCGAATTCCAACAGGCTGTGAGAGATATCATACGAGCCAGATAGGAGGCGGAATATCGTGTCTGAGACTGAATTATATTGTTTGACAGAGATAGGGATCCTGTTGCGTTTCAGCCTTCGCGTTTAATGTATTGGTATCCTGGTTCAGCTAAATGGACGGTGAAACGGTGCGTCTCGCCTCGTGACCCTGATTTGTTCTTTGTTACAGCCTGATTTTAGCTAAGCACGATGTTCGAACAATAAAAAACTTTAACCTTAATAAACTATTATTAATAAACGTATTCTCTTAAGTGACCAAACGATAAATATAAAACTGATTCTAAATAAAACGTGTTTATTAGCTTCTTTAAAAAAATACTTATATTTAAAATATTCACATTAATTTTCACCATCGTACAGTAATTTTAAGGTAGAAATGGTACAAAAATTGTTATTGTACTATTTTCGGATTAGAAAAAATTAATTGTAAAAGATTAAAATTCATGTGATCGATTGATAAAATTTGACCTCAGTTGGTGATTATAAACGTTAATTGTTATTACATTCCTTGCCAATTTACCACTAAACGATTATCATTGGCAGTCCATGTGTATTGGCTTGAATACACGTTATAAAGTTTAATAAATGTAAATGACGTTAAGTTACGTTTCCTATTTTTCACAGTGACAAAGTTTTAAAATTCAATATATTATCAATCAATTTTATGTTATCAAAATTGTTTTTGGAGTTAAACGCGTAATTTTTTCATATCCTATAAAAGTTCTAATGCACTACTCCTCGTAATATCAAAATGTTGAAGATATTATTGCTTATATTAGTAATTATACCTTTGGCTTCCACGAAACTTCCTCGACTTATTAGCTTATCTTTAAAAGACATTTTTGTATCTAATGGATTATTTTCGTTCTCAATTATGTAGGTCATATTTAGATTCTCCTATTTTTTAAATCACAGACTAAAATTAATGCCGGAGATCAACAAAAATGTACCCATCATATCTTCTTTATGAAAACTTCGATTATTAAGTTAACTATTAGGTCATCCCATAAGTTCGTGCCGTTTTCCGAGCGGTTATATATGTTAAGATTGTTTACATACCTTTCAGTTTCATGAAAAAATGTAATCCCCCTCTCGTTGTACAATTTCTTCCCATTTTTCTGGTAGGGCCATTAATTCCGTCTCGATAAAAGTTCTCTTGTTTTTCTTTAAAATAATTTTCTAAACTATTTTTGAGAATGTCAATATTTTCAAATTTTTTACTTACTAAAAAGTGTTGTAATGCTCTGAACAGGTGGTAATCAGATGGGGTAATGTCTGGGGAATATGGGGGATGTGGTAAAATTAAACAATTAAATTCAGACAATTTTTTTGTAACGCTTCCGTTCCGTAAGTTCATGGGATACCCAAACGTTCAACTTTGACACCATCCCCATTTTTTTTAAACACCTATGAATCGTTGTCTTAGGTATTCTCAGAACGTTTGACATTTATTGAACTGTCAAACTTCGTGATTTTTCAACAAGATCCCGAATTTTATCTTCGTCTGTCTGAGGAGGACGCCCGGAGCGTTCCTCGTCTTCTAAACAGAAATTCTCAGCTCTAAAACGTTGGAACCACTTCCTACAGCTGCGAGATGAAAGCGCATTTTCTCCGCAAACAGCACATATGTTTTTCGTGGCAATTGTTACAGAACTTCCTTTCCGAAATTCATATAACATGAGATGTCGAAAATGGATACGCATTTCACTCATGATTTTTTACTGTTAGAAGTCACGGTGTTCACTATATTACGATCTTATACCCACGAAGATCTGCTCTAGCCTGTTTTCGATCAGCTAAGCTCAAGTGCATTGGTCCCTTATCGCCGTATGTTTATAAATCGACACATGAAATGTATACACAAAAGTCGGCACGAACTTATGGGATGACCTAATATTTTGTGGTTCTCTCTGAAATGGAAATTTATGCTCAATGTATAAAATATATAGTATAACAGAGCAAATAAGTTTATTTCAAGATAAATATATAGTACAATAAAAAATATACTAGAATAAAGTAAGTATTAAATTTGAGTTAGTTATATAAACGAGTTAAATCTATAAATATTTTTAACTTGTTTTAAAATACTTTAATATTTTGTCGATCACGAGCTTTTACTGTAAATAGTGATTTTGTTCAAAAATTGTATTTTTTAAATCAATCAACATATTGATATGAAAAGAATTATTTCTTAGACATTATTTACACTAAATATTAAATGTATAATTTAAATTAAATATTATTTGCATTAAATTGTTAACATATAGTTAGATAAAGTTTACCTTATCATCCTTCATTTCTATTGTTATATCGTTAAAATATTAGTATCTGCTCAAATATAGTATATTCTATTATAAAATTATTTATTCGAACATTTTTTTGACAGTTCAGATAATGGGAGCCCGGGACAGCCGCGCTTTACCCCGACTTGAACAATGGAGTGGAGAGAGGAACTAGGGGTTACGGAAGAGGAGATACTAGGTGCGACGAAGAAGATGGCCTCCCGCAACGTGGCGCCGGATCCGGACGGAGTCCTGGGACGGATATGGGCGGAGACCATGGCGATCATGGCCCCCACACTACGTTACCTTTTTACAAGGTGTCTGAGGGAGGGAGTATACATACCCTCGGATATGGCGCATGGCGAGACTGGTCCTGCTTCGGAAGGAGGAACGACCGACAGACTCGCCGTCCGCATATTGCCCGGTATGCCTACTGGATGAAGTGGGCAAGCTCTTCGAAAGAGTCATTGCCGCCCGTCTGGAGACCCACATGTCAAAGCAAGTGCCCGGTTGACACGAAAGCCAGTACGGATTCCGGTGAGGCCGCTCGACGATGGATGCGGTGAATCGGGTACGAGAGATGTCACGGGCCATGGTTTCTCGGGGTGGGGTAGCGCTGGCAGTTTCTTTAGACATAGTCAATGCATTCAACACCATACCCTGGGACGCAGGTCCTTGAATTTTTCAGTGCCTCCCTACATCATTTGTGTCATACGAGCCTATCTGAACGACAGATGGGTCGACTACACTGGGAAGGACGGAGAAGAGTGGTGGCCCGCTGAACGCGGAGTTCCGCAGGGCTCGGTATTGGGTCCGATTTTGTGAATCATTGGATGACGCGGTGCTTCGGTGCCCCATGCCTCCAGACTCAGGTATAGTGTGTTACGCAGACGACAAATTGGTCTTAGCCGAAGGATGCTGGTGATACGAGACGTTGCGCCACCGAGAGCTTGCTGCTCATGATACGGGCTATACGACGGCTGGGCCTGAAGGGGTCCCCAGCCGAGTCGAAGGCCATATGGTTTCATGACTACCGACGTAGAAGGACTCCTCCGCTCGACCTATGTCTGGATATAAGCGGGGAGAAGGTTAAGGTAGGACCGCAGATGAAATATTTGGGCCTCACCATCGACAGTCAATGGACGTTCGGGCCACACTTCAAGCTCCTGGTTCCCAAAGTGATGACGACAGCCAACGCCATATATGAGCTGCTACCGAATATCGGTGAGGTAGAAGTCGGAGTTCGTTGACTGTATGAAGGAGTCATCCGTTCTCAGGTCCTGTACGGGGCTCCGGTGTGGGCAGAGGATCTGATGAAAAGTCTACTCTTGTTGAGGAGGCTTCATAGAAAGACCGCCATCAGGATTGTAAGGGGATAACGAATGATATATGCGTCGGCGACTGTTCTGGTGGCGTCTCCTCCGTTCAAGCTCCAGGTCCCTGCGCTCCGACGGGCGCACCATCAACTGCAGGGCCTGTGCTCGGGCGGGGATACGCCCTCTGCCGGCCAATCGATCCGCGACATCTGGGGGAGGCAAGGCTCGAAACTTGGGAACGGTGGCGCAGCCAGCTCATCACCGAGGATATGGTGCGGTGTCATCGGGCCGTTGGAGCAGTCCTACTTAACTGGGGGGCCTGGAGTGATCATGGCGGGCTTCCGCTGACGTACAGAATGACACAGGTGCTCACCGGGAACGGAGCGTTCGGGGAGTTCCTGTTAAGTATTCGGCGCGAGGTAACTAGTACGTGCCACCACTCCGATAAAGAGAAAGACACTGCACAGCATACGCTAGAGTTCTGCCCGGCGTGGGAGGAACCGCGCCGTGTCCTACGACTCGCCATCGGCGAGAGTTAGGCCCCCGAGGCGATTGTATAATAGAAGCCATGCTGAGGGAGCAACAAGAGTACATCGCCGTCCGTTCCTACTGCGAGCAAGTCATGCTGGCAAGCCGAGCGCGCCGAGAGAGAAAGGGTGAGAAGACAACACCCATCGAGAGTGCCGTCACGCCGAAGAGGATCTGGTTTCTCCTTTGAACTTGCACGACGGCTCAGGTAGGTTGGCATCAGGAGGAGTGGTCCCTCCTAACGGCCCAATCAAACAAGGATGACTCCCGATTACACTATCAAAGAGAAAACGAAGGAGTGCCCCAGTAGCTATACGAAAAAGATGGTCTCGAGGCTCTCCTACCAATCGTCAGGATGATCACCGTGGAGGTTTTAGCCGGTACGAATTCGGCACTACCCGGCGCCCTCTCTCTGGAGGGCGCGGGACGCCTATGAAGGTTTCCTCCACGAAAAAAAGTTCAGATAATGGGAATTCAAGTATATTAAATATTGTATCAAATGATTTATCACGTGATAGTAAACGTATTACAGAAGTGTATAGAACAAAAACGAGAATAATTATACAACATATATAAATGGACTGATGTATTAGGTCATCCCATAAGTTTGTTCCGTTTTTCGAGCGGTTATATATGTTAAGATGGTTTACATACCTTTCAGTTTCATGAAAAAATGTAATCCCCTTCTCGTTGTACAACTTTTTCCCATTTTTCAAGTGCATTGATCCCTTATCGCCGTATGTTTATAAATCGACACATGAAATGTATACACAAAAGTCGGCACGAACTTATGGGATGACCTAATACCTATAATAGATTTAAAAGTGTCATTCTTTTACGTTCAGTTAACAATGTTCAATAAAAATGTAAATTTTCATTTATGAAACGTCACTTTCGTAATACGTTATTTGTAATCTTATTATCATTTCGTATACGTAATATAATATTCTTTATGAATGCAGATCACCAAACACGATACTAATATAGCGTAATAATTGATGTAAATATGCTTCGGGTAATATCTGTGCAAACATTATTTGGTTCTAAACACATATTTGACGCACATATGCCTCGTGTAACTATAATTTAACGGTATATATGGTTCGAGAAAATTTCATTTGAACTCGAGCGTATAAATTCAATTTCGACAGGGTAATAGGTGAGCGAGACCTTTTAATCCAATGTCTATAATAAATAATTTAATTATAATTGTATAACTTTAAATTTTCCGCAATTATTCATTCAGAATTTTTGACAGTGTTTCATCTTTTTATATAAATTTCTATTTTTTCTTTCTTTTTAATATTTTTCGGTGAAGAAGTACTGAAGAAGTAAATCAGAATGTACAAGATGCCTCACATTAAGTGATCAGCAGAATAGGAGGTGATTCTACGTGTAAAATAAGTCTACGTTCTCGAGAAAATTGCATTAAGAATTGGTCCAGTGCAGACGTATGATAAATTTTCGAATTTATTTTTCTCCGAAACAAAGCGTCTTGCGGAAATATTTATTATAAATTTTCAACCTATTTTCACACATAGAATAACGCCCTATTGATTATGTGTTTGTGCCCAGTCCGGAGTCTCTATGTTCATATACACTTGATAAGTTTACAAATTCAGTTTTCTCAGAAACGAAGCCTTCAAAGCGAATCACTCGCTAATTGATTGATCACGTTATGTGTGACACCCGGTATATTATGTGTTCAGTACGACATATTCCAGACAGGATGGATAAATATGAGATATAGAGAGACTAAAATTTTACTGAAGGTGTAAATTTGGCTAATATCATTTGCTAATCTTGTTGCATCGTCAATTATCAATCACATTGAATAAAAAAAATTTCATAAATTACGTATTGAATGTTACGAAGATTTTCGATAAAAATATCAAATCCTTATTATTGGCTGTTGTGAATAATCAGAATATGTATAACTATGAGGACTTTCGGTTCGGTTCAGAGCGAGGGTAACACGCGAACGGAAAGCTCTGTGGAAAAGTAAAATGTGAAGGGAGAAAGGAAGAGGATGCATAAAGAGGCATGAAGGAGGGAAAATAAAAAGTGAGTATACGAAGAGAAAGCAAAAGAAAAACGAAAAAGAAGACAAGAACGAGAGAGAGCTACAAATAAGAAAAACTATAATAGAAAAGAAGAGTTTAGGAGGCCAGAAGCGCGGTAAGACAAAGTAAGGTAGGGAAACGGCAGATGGCGACAAGAAAACGACAAGAAAAGAAGGAGAAACATAGTAATCAAAGGAGTGGACTGGAACGAAGGAAGCAATGAAGAGATAGTAAAGGAGTTCATAAACGAAAAAATGAAAATAGGGGCAGGAGTAGATAAAGCACATATGATAAAGGTGGGGGGCAAGAACACAATAATAGTGGCGACGATGAAATCGATGGAGGAAAAGATAAGGATAATGAAGGAGAAAAGCAAATTAGAAAAGGGTGTATACATAGACGATGATCTGACAAGAAAAGAAAGGGAGGTACAGCAACACATAAGAAGGGTAGTCAAAGAAAGAAGGGAAAAGGGCGAATATGTAAAGATAGCATATGTGGCGGCACTCGACAACAAATACCGCCACTCGACACTAACTAAGCAACGGACACGGTAGCGCAGTTGTTAGCGCCTCGAACTGTCCTGTTTTTGCGACCAGGTTTTCAGGACAGAAATGGAAAGAAAAAAAAACAATATCGTACATAAGCATCGCTCTACAGTGGCTTAAATTTAAGTTACAAATGTTATCTTAAAAAAAAAAAAAAAATGTAATATTGCATGGCTATGTCGTACCGTCGGGTATCGGTACTTTTGCCTGAACCACCTCACAACCGGAATTCATCGTTTATAATGGAAAATACAAATATGTAATACACAAAATCTGATAATAATAAACAAAAAAAGCAGTTGTTAGCGCCTTAGGTATCGAATATTCGGGACCCGTAGTCCTATTTTTCTTCCACGCATCAAACTAGAAGAATAATTAGCAATACCCCAACAGCGACATCTACAGCCGACAACTACAACCATCACGGACAACATATAACACCTGAGATACAAGAAACTAAAAATAGAAAACAAATGGTACAAGTGGAACGAAAACGAAGAGAGGCCGGAGGAAGAAAGAAAGAAAGGGGAAGAAAAATAAAAAAAGGGGAAAAAGAGGGGGGGGACTACAAAGGGACTACATCTAATAAACACGTGTGTAGTAGGGATGTCGAAGGGCAACAAAGGAAAGAATCTGTGGTTTCGAACAAAAGAATCAGTCAGTCTATCTCAAACTGAAACTCAAACGAAAGGTCTCGTAATAAGCAAACCCGTTCACAAAAACCTTGATTGTTATCTTTTCTTCTTAATTGTTAATCGTTTGATCGTTGACTGAAATTGTTGTTTTTTTACTTGTTATTAAACTTTTTGTTACCAAATCAAGTGTAGTTTCTCGTATGCACTCATTCCAACCACCTCTATTCTCATAATAGAGATAGGGGATCAATCAGTTCGTGGCGTCGATTGTTTAATCGTAACGGGTATGTACGACTCTCGTTGACGCGCTATCTCGCGATCGCTTCTCTCCGCGAACGGTAGAAACAGGAAGTGATGATCATCGTTGGAGACTGGAATGCAAGAACGGGAGAAGAGGGAGGGATGATAAACGAGGACCTAAGGAAAAACAGACGATCAAAACACAAGACAATAAACATGGAAGGAAAAACACCGCTAAAATATCTGGAAGAGAGAGCCTGGACGATAATCAATGGTAGAGATAAAGAAGGAGAGAAGTGGACCTGTATTGGGGAGAGAGGAAACTCAATAATAGACTATGTGATTGGCAATCAGGAGGCGATAGAAGAAATAATTGACACGAAAGTAGGAAAAAGAACAGGGTCAGACCATATGCCGTTAGAAATAGAAATAGGGGGGCCGGAACTACAAAAAAATTAGGAAAAGAAAGATGAAGAGAAGGAGAAAAGGGAATGGACAAACGAAAATGTGGAAAAATACTTGGAGGAATGTAAAGACTGGACCTGCAATGGAAGAACAGTAGAGGAAATGTGGACAGAAATCAAAAAAAAGATAAACGAAGCAATGCCAAAGAAGAAAGTGAAGATAAGGAAATGGGGCATGGGAGAGAAAGTGTGATACGACAAGGAGAGGAAAGAGACGAAAAGTGAGATGAGAAGAAAGGTGACGAAGTTTATGAAAAGAAAATGCGGTGGAGAAGCTTTCATAGAGGAAAAAAGGCATTCAAACAGTGGTGCAAACAAAGAAAAGAAAGTGTTACGCCACGAGGCTTAACACAGGCTGTATTTTCTAACCGTCACTCGCGGCCCTACAATGTCTCAGTCAGATCGTCTTATCTGACCGCCGGATCATATACAATGTATCGACGAGCGCATAGCTGTCGCCAAGCAGCGAGTTCTCGAAACGTCGAATTTGGTCCGTTACGTTTTCCACGCAAGAACAGACATACGTGATCATAGGCGCGAACGGTGGCGTGACCTAAGTATAGTGGGGGTCGTCTTAAAGATGAGACAAAGAAATCATCAAAAGTCGATCAGTTCCTTGTGACGCGTCGAACGTTACACATTGAGTCAAAATTCAAGTCGATCCGCGACATTGCCAAACATTCGCTTATTCTATTAAGTATCATATCGTGCTACGTCCACCAAGAGACTAAGCTCAATTGTAAGAGCCTTGCTCTATATTGTATACATCTATATTATCTGCGTGCGATAAAGTTGTTAATTGTTGATATCTTTTCAATCGTGTAGACTAATTGTTGGAAATATACATTATTATAATTCTGTGACTCTCAGTGTTATACCGCATCAACCACCCCGATTATCCTAACCGAAATACGGGGATCGAACTATTCGTGGTGTCGATTATTCTAATCGTAACGGGAATTTACGACTCTCGTTGACGCGTATTCTAACGACCGCGTCTCCCCGCGATAGCTCGAACTTTACATGGTCCTTCGAGCCGGATTCAGTGTCAAGTGAAGAGTGCACGCCAGTGACACCCACTACAATACAGTGCCACGTGAATCCAACACAACCAGCAGCGGAAGCGTTACCACCCCAGCGAGGTCAGTAACGTTAAGGGTCGACACATTTGAAGAGGTATAATTCGGTGGTTGAAACGCAACCACACATCCTCCTACCGCAAGGTGGACAATCGCCAACAGAAGTAAGTCCAAACGATTTCACTATCAATTACATAAAAAATAATGGCAACCGGAGACGAGCTCGCCAACTTGCGTCGTCGCCGGGGCTACTGTAGCGCCCAGTTTACACGCCTCGCAAAAAAACTGGAAGACATCGAACAATCAGGCTGTCCGGACGAGATCGACTTGCTTCAAATTAAAGAACGTCTAGAAACCTTCGAGAAGGAAATCCGTGCATTACAACACCAGATCGTAACTTTAGACGAGGGAGAGATCGCGCGCGGCAGTGAGCTAGCGGAAGAATACGAAAGGCTGCCATGCCGAGTAGCCAAACAATTAATCAATACACGACGAAGTACGCCGTCACAGTCGACAAGCGGCGAATCAGCCGTCGGCCGCGAGTCCGCGTCGCTCAAACTACCGGAGGTTCGCATACCTACATTTGATGGCGCCCTCGAAGATTGGCAGTCGTTTCACGATGCCTTCTCATCAGCGATAGATAGAAATGAAAATTTAGCACCGGTTCAGAAATTTCATCATCTCCGAACAGCTCTGACTGGCTGGGCCGCGCGAAGCATACAGTCATTACCCATCACCGACGCAAATTGCGCAATCGCCATGGACGCTCTTAGGGAAAAATTCGACTGCCACCGTCAGATCTGCATGCGTCACTGGGATTTGCTTTTCGACTATCCCAAAATAACTAAAGAAACACCAGAAGCTATAGACGATCTTATCGAGACAGTTAAAGTACATCTCCAAGCGTTAGAAAGACTCGGGGACCCAGTCACGTCAAACGCCATTCTCATAAAGCTTGTCACGTCGAAGTTACCCTCAGCCGTTGTTCGCGAATGGCAACATACCCTACCGGACAAGAAATTGCCGCCATATACGCATTTAGTAGATTTTCTGAAAACACGGACGAATAGCGACAGAGCGTGTTCATCATTAACCGTCAAAAAGGGGGCGTCCGATCAACACGACCGTCGGCGACAGGACGCGCCGCCAAGCTATACATTCGTAACTACACATAATACGTTGTTGTGTCCGAACTGCCACGGACAACACGAATTATGGAATTGCCATGTCTTCAAAACGAAGACGCCCAAAGAACGCCTGGAAATCGCCAAAAGGGCGTCGCTCTGTACCAATTGTTTAGGCAAGGGACACGCTCTCACTCAATGCTCCGCGGGATCATGTCGCATCTGTAGACAGCGACATCACACGTATCTGCATCAAGGCCAGGGGCATAGCAAAACACGAACACGTGTCGGCCGAACATCGAGCGGTCGATCGTCAAGCGACCGATCATCCAGCGGTCGATCTTCGCCCAGTTCACCGTCCCCGCGTTCGTCACATCGTTCGAGACGCTCATCTTCGTCTCCCCGAGCGTCTCCCCGAGCGTCTCGCCGGTATTCTCGCCGAGAGTCTCCCCGAACGTCTCCGCGAACATCCCCGACACGCGAATCTCGGTTACCGCGATCGGCGGCATCGGGATCGACCATATCGTCCAGTCCTAAACGACACGGAAAACAATGACGTCATCAGACGAGCCTGTTAGGGACCGAACCACAGAAAACGGACTCATCGACCCCGCTCCCTTTTGAACCATTGCAACACGACTTGTTAGTCACAGCGCAGGTCAACATCTTGAATAATGAAATTCAACCAGTTCGTTGTAGAGCTCTGCTAGATACCGGCTCTAGCATGAACTTTATCACCGAAAGGCTCGCTAACTCATTAAAACTCAATCAACAGAAATGTTCGGTCCCAATCGGAGCACTCAACACGTTATCGACGACCTCGAAACGCTACATCACGGCCACGATCACCTCTATTGACGGCACATACGAACGCAACTTGACGTTTCTGATCATACCGACTATCGCGTCTTGGGTCCCAAACCAACCCGTAGATCGCTCAACAATACAGATACCTAGGAATCTCCAATTAGCCGATCCAAGATTCCATAGACCTGCTCCGATCGAAATATTGTTGAGCGCCGGACCAACACTAGCATCACTCTGTGTCGGCCAACTTGATATCAGTCAAGCAAACGGGCCCGACTTGCGTCTGCAAAAGACGAGATTCGGATGGGTCATCGGGGGGAGCCCAACCTCACAATCATTAGCATACGCATTTCACACCTCCACGACGGCTTTACAGGCGGACCTCGTCCGTTTTTGGGAAATCGACGAGGGTCCGCCCACCGCACGAATTTCGGAAGCGGAACGACAGTGCGAGGAGCACTTTCGAAATCACGTTCAACGCAACAACGAAGGGCGATACGTTGTCGCTCTCCCATTCAACGAAACAACTCCTCCGCTTGGATCTTCGAAAGCCATGGCAATGAAGCGACTCACTTCCCTCTGCCGTCGATTCCAACGAGACAAACAATTCGAAGCCGACTATCACGCCGTAATACAAGAATACTTGGAATTAGGACATATGACGAAGATCACCACGGACCACTGCACGGACGACGGATATTTTCTGCCACATCACGGCGTGATCAAAGAATCCAGCCGGACTACAAAACTCCGAGTTGTGTTTGACGGATCTGCACCAACCACCACCGGAGTTTCATTAAACGACGTACTTCATACGGGACCGAAACTACAAGACGACATATTTCTTATCCTTTTAAGATTTCGTTTTCATCAGTATGTCATTACAGGCGATGTCGAAAAGATGTATCGACAATTTCTTGTGCGTCCAGAGGATCGGAAATTCCAACAAATCTTGTGGCGCAACTCTGACGGAGAAGTTGACACCTATCAACTTAACACAGTGACATTCGGGCTGTCAGCGGCCCCCTATCTAGCCATTCGGTGCCTCAAACAACTGGCAGACGACGAGGGACATCGATACCCACGAGCAGCGATGGTCTTACAGCGAGACTTCTACGTCGACGATGTTCTCACAGGAGCCGATACAAAGAACGAGGCACAACTACTGAGAACGGAGCTCATAGAATTGCTTAAACTAGCCGGCTTAAACATCCGAAAATGGGCAGCGAACGACCGGGCACTGCTACGAGGACTTTCCGAGCAGGACATAAACGATAAGCTGCTACTAGGCGAATCGCAAACTTTCAAAACTCTGGGTGTTGTTTGGAATTCCTTTGACGATTCGATCCTAGATTCCGTCAAAATCAATCCTACCGCCTCTCGAATTACGAAGAGAACAATCAGCTCCGAAATTGCCAAGATCTACGACCCTCTTGGACTACTGGCACCAGTGATCGTTCGCGCTAAGATGTTGCTCCAACGACTTTGGACTTTAAAACTTGACTGGGACGAATCTCTTCCGGCTGACGTACACACAGAATGGAGCAAATATTATTCACAGCTACCTTTGCTAAATAACGTGAAGTTTCCACGTAAAACTATAATCAAGACTGCAGCGGAAATCGAATTACACGGATTCTGCGACGCCAGCGAAAGGGCGTATGGGGCATGCGTCTACCTTCGCACCATCGCTCCGGATGGTCATGTTTGGACACGACTCCTCACTGCAAGGTCAAAGGTGGCTCCACTCAAATCACAAACCATTCCAAGGCTGGAACTAAGTGGAGCACTTCTTCTCGCATCATTGGCCACTACAGTCCTTCAAGCGTTACCAAGCAACATTTCTCGGACCGTTTACTGGACTGATTCTACAATCGTTCTACACTGGATTAATACATCACCTCACACGCTGAAAACCTTCGTCGCCAATCGTGTGACAGAGATTCAACAAAAGACTCACACCTCAGATTGGCGCCACATTCCCACTACCGATAACCCTGCCGATCTCATATCTCGAGGCCAATCACCCCAAGACTTCCTGCGATCTACCATTTGGCAACATGGACCAGAATGGCTCCAACAACCTGAAAAATACTGGCCGTCGTGGAACCCAATACCATTAGTTGAAATACCAGAGCAAAAGAAGGCAACATGTCTGTCCGTGACTCCGCCTGACCACAGTCTACTGGAGAGATATTCTTCTTGGCCCAAGCTGATAAGAATTGCCGCTCGTTGCCTCAGATGGAGGCAAAAACAGGATCGGGGGGGACCTCTAACCACACATGATTTAACCGATGCGCATAACAAATTGGTCAAATTGTTACAACTCTGTTATTTTCCAGATGAAATACGTACTCTCCGCACAGATCGAAATGCTGCAGTGAAGGGGAAGCTGCAACGACTCAATCCATTTCTGGACAAGGACGAGATATTGCGAGTCGGAGGCCGACTCAGTCATTCACCAATGCCCTTCACTCAAAAACACCCAATCATTCTACCCAAATCCTCAGTTACAGCACTCATAATCGAGCATGAACACCTCCTAAATCTCCACTCCGGAACTCAAGCTACCTTATATACCTTAAGGAGATCTTACTGGCCTATCGACGGCCGTAGTCAAGTTTGGAGCACGCTGAAGAAGTGCGTACGTTGCTGCCGAGCCAATCCACCTCCAGTAGAGTACGTAATGGGCGACCTTCCAGCTGCACGGATAACGGAATCTCGTCCATTTACTAACGTCGGAATCGATTATTGCGGACCGTTCTACATCAAGGAACGAAAGGATCGCAACCGACGGAAAATCAAGGTATATGTAGCAATCTTCGTATGCCTTGCAGTTAAAGCAGTCCACCTCGAGCTGGTCACCGATCTCACTAGCGAGGCCTTCATTGCTGCTCTGCGAAGATTCATCGCTCGCCGAGGATTCTGTGTAACAATTTATTCTGACAACGGCACCAACTTCGTTGGCGCCAACAATGAATTACGAGAGCTCCGAAACCTCCTGCAGTCCGACGATCATAAGGTAAAGATTCAGTCCTTTTTAGCCGATCGACGAATCGAATGGCACTTCATTCCTCCCAACTCACCTCACTTCGGCGGGCTGTGGGAGGCTGCGGTGAAGTCCTTCAAACATCTCAGACGTGTCGCAGGTAACGAGCTCTTAACATACGAAAATTTGAACACACTGATCATTGAAATCGAGTCTATCCTCAACTCCCGTCCTCTGACTCCAATATCATCTCCAAACGATCTTCTTGTCCTTACTCCCGGTCACTTCCTCATCGGAGATGCACTAACAAGCTTTCGAGAACGAGATTTCCGGGACACTCCATCCAATCGTCTCTCCAGCTGGCAACACATTCAAAGGGTCAAACAACATTTCTGGCGCCGCTGGCATCGAGAATACCTGAACGAGCTGAACATCCGAAATAAATGGAGCAAGGGCAGTCACGACATCCGAGTAGGCACCGTAGTAGTCCTCAGGGAGGATAACGTACCATCCATGCAATGGCCTTTGGGCCGCGTGATCAAGGTCCATCCAGGAGTCGACGGAATCATACGGACCGCTACCGTGCAGACGGCAACAACTACCCTGGATCGTGGCGTCAAAAGACTGGTCCCCTTACCCATTCACCCAGATCCAGACGAGTCCGACCACCCACACGGAGCGAAGGAGATTCGCCAGCGACGCACCTGACTCCACACCATATCATTTGATCGGTACCCTCTCAACGGGGGGAGGATGTTACGCCACGAGGCTTAACACAGGCTGTATTTTCTAACCGTCACTCGCGGCCCTACAATGTCTCAGTCAGATCGTCTTATCTGACCGCCGGATCATATACAATGTATCGACGAGCGCATAGCTGTCGCCAAGCAGCGAGTTCTCGAAACGTCGAATTTGGTCCGTTACGTTTTCCACGCAAGAACAGACATACGTGATCATAGGCGCGAACGGTGGCGTGACCTAAGTATAGTGGGGGTTGTCTTAAAGATGAGACAAAGAAATCATCAAAAGTCGATCAGTTCCTTGTGACGCGTCGAACGTTACACATTGAGTCAAAATTCAAGTCGATCCGCGACATTGCCAAACATTCGCTTATTCTATTAAGTATCATATCGTGCTACGTCCACCAAGAGACTAAGCTCAATTGTAAGAGCCTTGCTCTATATTGTATACATCTATATTATCTGCGTGCGATAAAGTTGTTAATTGTTGATATCTTTTCAATCGTGTAGACTAATTGTTGGAAATATACATTATTATAATTCTGTGACTCTCAGTATTATACCGCATCAACCACCCCGATTATCCTAACCGAAATACGGGGATCGAACTATTCGTGGTGTCGATTATTCTAATCGTAACGGGAATTTACGACTCTCGTTGACGCGTATTCTAACGACCGCGTCTCCCCGCGATAGCTCGAACTTTACAGAAGGATACGAAGAAGAAGAAATTAAGAAAATCAAGAAGATCAAAACAGAACAAGAAGCGTGGAAATACATAAATAAATATAGAAGAAGAAGAGACGGTATAGATGAAGAAATAAGCGAAGAAGAGCGGAAAAATCACTTTATGGAAATTTTAGAAGAAACAGAGCACAAAGAGAAGAAGAAAAATTAAGGAAAGGACAAGTCGGGGGCATAGTGGTAGGAGAAAGGAAAGTATGGTCATTGACATATGCAGACGATATTGTGCTGATGACGGATAGAGAAGAGGAGCTAAGGGAAATGTTATGAGATCCGAAAAATTTTTGAAGGAAATCGAATTGGAACTGAGCACGGAAAAGACTAAGATAGTAGTTTTCGAAAAAAGAAAGAACAAGAGGAGACAAAGAAAATGGAAATGGAGAGAGCGAGAATTAGAAGAAGTGAACGAGATAAGATACCTAGGGTACATACTATAGAAAAACAGCAGTGATGAGAAACACATACAAAACAGGAAAAAGAGAGTAACAATAGCAATTAAGAAAACATGGAACGTGGAAGAAAGAATATTCAAACAGGACTACAAGATGAGAATGAGGATGTTTGGAGCACTGGTAGAGAATGTGGCGCTGTTTGGAGCAAAGGTATGTGGTTGGAACATGGAAGAAAGACCGGATAGAATATAAAGAAGATATGCGAAATGGATATTAGGTTTAGATATGACAACACCAAATTATATATTGATAGAAGAATGCAAGCTAACAGAAATCAAAGAAAAAGCATTAAGAGGAACAGCAAGGTATGAAGGAAAAGCCATAGAGTCAAAAAAGGAGCTAGTAGTAAGTGAGTGCATGAAGGAAAGAGGGAGAAACTGGGGAAATGGCCAAGAAGAGGAAAGAGCAAGAAAGAGAAAGAAGGGACTAGAAGAGGTGAGAAATGGAGGAACACAGTTGGAAACAAGAGAAGAGCAAGAAAGGATGACAGTAGATCAAATTATAAAAGAAAGAAGAAAGAGAGAAGCAGAGGAGAGGGGGAAAAGGATAAGGGAATCAAAATATAACAAACATTATAGAAAAATCGCCAAAGAAGAATTACCAAAGTACTTAAAAGGGAGGATGAAGTGGAAGGACAGAAAAATATTAGCAAGATTCAGATGTGGAAACGAGACCAAAGCAAGGGAATACTGGAAAGAAGAGGGAGAAAAAAGATGTAGGCTATATAAAAGGAAAGAAGAAGACCTGAGACACGTAATAGAAGAATGCAGAATAACGGCAGGACCAAAGGACACAGAAAAAATACTAAACGAAACTAGAGAAGGACTAATAGAATTGAAAACAATAATGGAGAAGAGAAGGGCAATACAAGACTGGGAGGAACGACAATAAGGAAGCACAACAAGGAGGCAAAAGCCCAAAAGTTGCCATAGTTTTAGAGACAGAATATATAATGGAGTGCAATATAATAGAGTGGATAAGAGGAGAGGTAGATATATAAGAAAAGAGAGATAGACAAGGAAAAGAGTTTAGATAGATATAAGGGAGGAGGCAATAAAGTGATAACGTCATAAGACTGATAGAATGCGTAATAGGTAAACGAGATGTAAAACTGAAAGCCCGTCCAAAGCGGAAAGGCACGGACTAAATAATAATAATAATAACAATAATATAACTATGATTTTCTTATTGTTGAGGAACTGGCATAAAAGTTGCTCAACATATAATTTGATCTTCCAGAAATATGAAAGGTATTTCCTATCGTACTCGCACAATTTTGTAATGCATGAATTATTTTATTATTTTAAATTAATTATTTTAAGAATAATGAATAAATAGATCACATAATTACTGCAAATAATAAATAAATTTAGTTGGTTAAATTAAATTTGTTTACAAATTAAAAATTTACTTTGGGATATAAATTATTTCCAGATATTATAATTATAATTTATTATATAAATATTATAATTTATTTGCGAAGTATTTGATCATTTGGAATAATAATAGAACACAAATAAAATTATTAGAAGAAGAAAATTGTCAAGCAACGCCAAACTTTGGAAAAACTATACGAAAAGAAATATACTTAGACTTACTTGTCAGAATTTTGAAGTGTAAATTCTTTGTATCATAGAAAACATCTTTATATTTTCCTAGTGAAATCAAATAATACTACCTAAAATAAAGTAACAAATAAAATAGAAATTTTGTTTCAATAAAACTTTATTTTGATAATGTTCAATCCCACTTTGTTTGAATAATAGGATGTTTCGAAGAAACTACGTGCGGTTAAAGCTTCATTTGAAAGAACGTCATTTTATACGCACTGATGATTAGTGACTAACTTAATACGGTGATAATATCTTTCAGTTCGTTGGAAGGTAATCGAACCAACTCCGTCATTTTGTACTCTATCATGGAAACTTGGCTGTTTCCATCGAAAGATCAAAGTACCTGGAGGAACGGGCTATGTAATTTCTCTAACTCACAAAGAGATCCGGCTGAATGCCTGGCTGGAGTTCGAAATCAAGCGGATTGCATTTCATCCACTTGGAACACCGATTGTGATCCAACCTGGGGCATTTCCAGGGAAGATCGTGGCGCTGAAATTCGATGACACAACGAAGAACGCTGATCCATTCTGGTCAAGTTGAAGGATTTTAGAAATCGGTTGTAAAACTGCACCGTTGGTAAAAGACAGTTGAGCTAGGTTCGGAACATAAGAATCAAACCTCCTTCGTAAGGTACATATAAGAAGCGTTTCGAGGCGGAAAAAGAGGACTAGAGTTGGATCGGAGAATTTTCTTGCTTATCATGGAAATCATGGCTGCAGGTTGATTGAATTTCTTTGTAAAGTGACGAAGTATAAATGTAGTTGATTATCGAAGAATTTGTACATTATAATGATCGAAAATGAAATGAGAAAATTATCGAGTGTTGTTTGTTGTTGTTTTAGAGGCACTAGATATGTTGAAAATTGGATATTTGAAATGAAATATTTCTGAACTTAAGAATTTGATTGAATTATGATCAATTATAACTGCATGTCTTTCCGATAAACCTAATGATTAATTTGGTCGTTCAGAATAATATTCCGAAATATGAAAATGATCAAAAGATATATTCGAATTTATCTTTATGTTTTCTATATCTATTCATATAAATACATTATGAATTTATATCACAGATTTACTGAAAGGGCGATATTTTATATTTTTTTATATACGTGTTGTTTATAAGAAGTTGAATGGAACTACGAACTATTAATAGAATGAATTATTAAATCATATTATATAAATAATATATTTAGTATCATATATAATGATATAGAACGATTTCCTGCCTAAAAATTAATTTTTTCTCGGTAGATATCAATTCAGAAAATATTTTTTATTAATTTTTTTATAGAATCAGTTCTTTACTGGTTGTATTACCTATTGTATTGCAGAACATCTTGCATATCATTCGTCGTCAACACTAAAAATTCAATCACACTAACACACTTATCCATAGCCTACACAGAATTAATACCAAACAATTCAGAAATATGTTTAAGATGACTCAAAATTATTCACAATATTAATATAATACATTATTACATTTATATCTCACCAATTTGGGTAAAATTACCACCAATTTAATTTTTATAACATAACACAGTTATTGTCATACGTTTAAAAAGAAGAAAATTCCAAGAAACAAGTACTATAGACAACAATTTCGGAATCACCGGTTATATTGTTCTTCCATTATTAGTTCGAAATTAACGTGACAACTATCGATAAAAATATCCTTTACTTCAATTAGTTTTTTACGGAAGAATTTACTAATTTTAGGATAACAGAATTCTAAACTGATCTTTTCAACAATTTTGAATTCTATGGAACACGTAGCGCTTTCGAACTTTTACTGAGTAGTATATATTTCCTACTTACCCCCATACATTACACACAAAAATTTATATCAGTATTTATTAAAGTTTTTACCTTTGTGTTAGTAACCAAAGTGTAGCGATTATTCAGTAGATGTATTAAGCAAGATTAAAATTTTGATATTTCAAACTTTTGCATAAAACTGACAATGTAAAAGTATTCAAACAATGGAGGTCCAAAATGATTTTGTGATATTTTCACCAGAACATAAAGCAGATATGAGAATAGCTTCAGAGTATTGAAACTCAACCATCGCAAACTGTGAGCAAAGTATAATATATTTTAATACTGCAATGAGGGAAAAACATTTTGATTTATTCAATATTTTACTAAAATCATAAAAATATTTTGATGTATTTTATTAATTCAAAATGATACTTGAAATGCATTATGATGAAAGAATCCTATGGAAGTCAACCCATGCCATCAGAAGTAATCGAAAGATTTTCAAAGAGCAATATAAAAGTGGTACAAAATAAGCTCATAATTCGTTAACAATTTTTCAAGAGACAAAGCAATGAGTAGCGACAAAATAAATTCAATTAGACACATCGACACACATCGTTGCCCGAAATATCAACGTGAACAAAAGTTATACCAAATCAACGAAAATCCTAAACAAATAACTCGGATTGCAAATTCGTACTCGTGTATTAAAATTCTTGAAACGTGTTAAAATTCATTTAATCTAATTTAATACTTTATCTTTACTTTTATGTAAATTAACGTAGTTGCTAATAATCCCAATAGGCAGACATAACAGAAATATTTAAATAAAAAAAATTATAGCAGAATAAAGTACAACATTATTTATATGTAACGTCGAGTGTGAAATAAGCAAACAAAACAATAAAAGTCGATAGTACCTAAGAAATTTCCCAAGTAGGAGGTTATATCGCTGCTTGGCATTGGTAGTGACACAACTCCAAAAATTTCAGATTTGCTTTTATCAAATGTCTAATTTTATTATGTAAAATAGTATACATATTTATAAAGCCATCAGTTTTGCCTCAGAGTGAAAAATTATTATTTATGCCGCTATCAACTTGGGCTTAGTTTATAATAATACTAGCTGATTTTTAATCGTTCTGTGACGCTACAATTGGACGGTTATACTGCTTTCACGAATAATGCCATATCTTGCGTTATGTCAGCCTTATAATATCTTACGAAAATTTTTTTGTAAATTTTAAGAAGCCTCTCCTTTAAAGTTTACATTTTTTTAAGTTGTGCTACTATCGAAGCAAAGCAGTCGATATTAATTGTTAAGCAGCGATATTAAGTCTACAGATGCCTTTTTTCCTCGACTTTGATACACTTTGGACAAACTGTCGGCAGCAAATGGAATGTCCCAAGTTCCCGTTTCCAAGTTCCCGCGTACCTCGAACACGGGTCCCTTGTCTAAGACTTCGCACTCGTCGAAGCTGATTCCTTCGGTCGGAACCTATTTGGTCGGTGGAAAGGGAGTGATTTTGCATAAGTGGGCAACGAGAAAGCAATATCTTTTCGAAATTTGTAATCTTTGAGGATATGAAGTCTTAAGCAGAGAAAGTATGGTACGTATGTAATATGTGGAAGATATTACAGCTCGTGCTATTCTTCTCTTTGGGCATATAAACAGGGAGAAAGAAAGAGAAATTTAAATTTAAAGAGGAAGATTTCTTGGATCTTAATAGGCATGTGGTTGCAATTTTATAATTAAAGAATTTTTAATTATTTTAGGAATGTTCCTAATATTAAATTTTTTTTCACTAAAAAGATTCGGTTTTTTAATCTTCTTTTATAATAAAGTAATTTTATATTTTTTGTATTATAATATAATTATTGTTATGCAATTCACTGTATGATTTACACTTTAAGCAAAAAAAAATGAAACTAGTCGAATAATTGAAATTGGAAAATAAACGAATTTTTATTTTTTACACAAATTGCCATGTTATAGTATTATTTGTTTAAAGATACACAATATGAAACAAAATTTACTTCCTACATTCCAAAGAATATGTTTTCAACATCCAAATTTAAGAGTTGATTTCGCTTTTTGATATGAATAATCATCGATAAAAAGAATACATGTTTTCGTGTATTACTTCTTAAACAAACTTTATCAAAATCAACATGTATGGATTCGATCCTTAAATTATAATCCCTGTAAAAATAATTTTAGTTTCATCAGAAGAATTGTAAATTAAAGAAAGTTTAAATAATAGTATTAGAAGCTACTAATAATTCTTTAACCATAAAAGCCATACAACATATATGAATTTCGTAGAACTTTCTCTCTTAATAAGTATTATCACTTTAAGTACAACAATATCTTTTAATTAAAGGAGTTTTGTCTCTTAATAAGCATAGTAACCTCAAACACGACAAGCATATTTCCTTGTATATGGTTGAAAATTTATAAATTTCTTGTACTTTAGATGTAATTCTAGAACGCTTTATAATATTTTTTAATTAAAGAATTTTTTCTCTTGATAGGTATTATGACTTTAAGCGCGCAAGCGTAGGTTTCTGTTTTTAGTTAGAAAAAATTTTTCTAATAAACAATATCCTCTACAGAATTTATAGGATTTAACAAAATCCTATCTCTTAAATAACGGATACATATTAAAATATCTTGATAACTAATCATTTTTTTTACCATTGTACCCAAAAATTACCTTAACTCAGGTATAGAAACGATAGAAAAGCGTTATCTGAAATGTATATGATACAATATTGTCATGTCGAAATTAAGAGATCACTGGTCGTTTCCTCGTGTCGTTCGAATATTTTCGCGTAAGTTTAAACGTTTCACGAGCAAGGTAAGAAAATTTCAGACTTTAGATATACTGGTAGAGTTTATTATGTGAATCCAACAGAGTGACAGTTGAGAATGTTAAAACAGAATATCTCGAGAGCTGATTTTGGGAAGGTTTATATATTAGGTCATCCCATAAGGGATCATCCAATTCGTTCCGTTTTTCGAGCGGTTATATATGTTAAGATGGTTTACATACCTTTCAGTTTCATGAAAAAATGTAATCCCCCTCTCGTTGTACAACTTCTCATTTTTCAAGTGCATTGGTCCCTTATCGCCTTATGTTTATAAATCGACACATGAAATGTATACACAAAAGTCGGCACGAACTTATGGGATGACCTAATACTATGGGTTTGGCTCTTATGGAGGGGGTGTCACCAGGGCCCCAGTCAGAGGTGGCCATGCTGTTACTGTTTCTGACACTGGAACACTCTCTACGTTATAGTTTCGATAACCTGCGGAATGTTCGTTAGACCCCCTCAGTTTTTTTATTGCTAATTTATGGCTCTGTAACGTTGTCATAGTGAAGCTTTGAGCACCTTCATACATCAGCATTTTCTAGAAAAAGTTCTCTTTGAACCATTCATCTCTCTCCTTTAACATATTTCTGTAACTACACTGCTAACGGGATTATAACCTAAAAGAAATGTATAGGAAACTCTGTATATTGCCAATAACGTTGAGAACTTTAAATATTAGCAATAATATGAATCGCCTAAACGTTCCGTAACAGGAGGTAAGACGCAAGATCGTGGGCAAGTATGTATTTCATTTTCCATTGTACTGGGAAATGTGAGACGTCTTCGTACAAATGTTGGAAAAATGTGCAAACGATCAACACACCTCTTTTCACTAAAAAGACTCTTTTGCTATAATTTTGTTTTATATTAACTACTTAGATATCTTAGAAATATACATTAAACTAACAAATAGATCTTCCGTGATTATATGTCTCAGCGATACAGCTAGTTTTATAGTAGCAGTAATTGTTGCACAAAAGTATCGTTTCTTCTCATTTACTGGAGCAACATTTTGTAATAAAATTTTGAAATCACTTTTCGACGTGTTTACAAAATTCTTAAATCCAGAATCGTCTTCTAAGCTTATTTCTATTTTCTAAGATACCACTCTAAGAAAATCGTTTTCAACACCAATAACTTCCGACCAAATTCTACCTTTCCACAATCGTTTAATACTTTCCTATTTCTTCTCCTACGAATTAGAAGACATATGTGTATGGCCCGCAAAATTGTGATAGCAATCTTATTCAAAGACATAGCTGGAGACATAGTTGAATTAGATGTGGAAACTAGACGTGTGCGGATGTTCCAGATTACGGAATCGAGCGAGTTTGGAAAAAGTCGGACATTCTCGGACTGACTCAAAATCACATTTCCTGAGACAGACCCATGGTAGTGTCACATAAACTTGATTAAAATCACAATTATTAACTTCGTTTTTTATTAAACTTTATTTTTCACTTAATATTCACAATTGAGTATACACTGATGGGTATGTATAAATCAAGTGGTCTAAGGGTAGAAACCGGTAAAGACATGTTGACTATTCTAAGGATCGAGAAGAAGTAAGTCTAGTGACGATGTTGTGGCGGAGGAAAGCTAGGGGTGGGTGTCTAAGGACACGGGACCATCGGATTTGCTGATGACAATTTTGGTTAGGAAAGTGAGGGCAATAGACACCGCTTCCGATTGGATAATAAGAAGGTTGGTGGACCAGGAAGGGCTTTAGCCGCCCTCGAGAGACTCGGCCACGAAGTCAGAAAGACCCGTTATCCCTATTTTTTATCGATTTAAAACAGAAACCCAACAATAAGGAAATCTATAACATCAGTCGCTTAATGAACGCTATCGTAAAATTCGAACCACCGCAAATCAAAAAGGAGATAGTGCAATGCAAAAGGTGCCAAAGATACGGGCACACGCAGAAATACTGCAACCATACTTTCCGCTGCGTCAAATGTGCAGGTACACACCCCACCGATCAGTGCAGTAAATCACCGGAAACTCCAGCGAAGTGCATCCACTGTCAAGGTGACCATCCTGCCAACTACAAAGGCTGCTCAGCCTACAAAACACTGTACTCAAACAAGTACCCTAAACTTAGAGCAAAAGAGGTAACCTACCAAACACCCAGCCCGCCGAAATTCACTATTACCCTAATCCCCTCAACCAATCAAACACCCAGTCCTACCAAATTCACCACTCCCTCAACCTCCTATGCCCAAGCGGTACAAGGCACTCAAAATATACCAAATAGCCACAGGGATCTTCCTCAAAATAGTGCCCCCAACTCACCTAATACAGACAACGTCTCTAGGCTTGAAAAGCTAATAGAGAAACAATCAGAGCAAATAAACAATTTGCTATCGCTACTAACACTCATCATGGATAAATTAATACGCCCCGACGCAAAATAAAACCAAGACGCATAGCTCTGTGGAATGCCAACGGTCTAGCGCAACACAAATTTGAACTAGAACTCTTCCTAAAACACCAGCAAATCGACATAATGCTCGTATTGGAAACCCACTTCACCGACAAAAACTACCTGAACATAAACGGATACAAGTTCTACCACAGTTTGCTGGTGAGTGCCGAAGCGTGCAGACGTGTGTCCAGTGCCCTGCGAAGTTCACAAAACAGCACGTGACCATCCAGTTTGCTGTTGAGTGCCGAAACGTGCAGACGTGTGTCCAGTGCCCTGTGAAGTTCACAAAACAGCACGTGACGCCCATCTGTCGAAAGCGAATCCAACAAACCTAGCTAAGGGCTAACAGCCTCTCGACTAGTTCTTTCCTACTGAATTAACTAGCTCGATGATGGCTCTAACATTCCAAACAGGCTCTTCGGAGCTAAATTATAATACCGCCGTTCTTCCTCCCCCGTGGCAAAGGGGCAACACATCTCTCCTGGTAAACGACCATCACTCGAAAAAACGAAAGCTGGAACCAATCAAGACAAATGTGAATAAGAGTCAAGCTAAATCACCAGCCAGCCAGGTGACCACCTTCAATAGATTCTCAATACTGGAGACTACGGAAGACTCCATGCATACAACCGAAACGGTAAATAATCTCCATACCCAAAGAATTCCCCCTCCACCGCCAATATTTATTGACGACGTAATTGACATATAGACAATGATAAGGACCATTGAAAAAGATATCAGCAAAGAGGACTACAAGTTAAAAATTAACAACAACCACGTGAAAATTCTGCCGACCCACTCAGACGCCTATAGAAAGTTCTATAAACTAAGTTGCTAAAAACTTTGAATGCAAAATTCCACACATATCAGCTCAAGCAAGAAACACCTTTTCGTGTGGCGCTACGCAATATCCACCACTCAGTCGATCTATACGAACTAAAGTTCAAACTTCAAACACTTGGCCACGAGGTAACCAACATCAGCAATATTAGACATAGAGTCACAAAAAATCCCCTATCGCTATTCTTCGTAGATTTAAAACAAAAAGGAAATAACAAAGAAATCTACAACGTCAACCGGCTGATGAACTCCATAGTTAAGTTCGAGCCACCTCTTGTAAAGAAAGAAATAGTACAATGCAAAAGGTGCCAAAGGTACGGCCACACGCAGAAATACTGCAATCATAACTTCCGGTGCGTAAAATGTGCAGGTAGTCACCCCACTGACCAATGCACTAAATCCCCTGAAACCCCCGCGAAGTGCATCCACTGTCAAGGAGAGCATCCTGCGAACTACAAAGGATGCTCAGCCTATAAAACGCTACATAATATCAAGTATCCAAAACAAAGAACCAAGGAGATTACGATACAGGAACCAAGACCCCAAAAACTCACCACACCATCAATATCCTATGCGCAGGCAACACAAGGAAACGTAAACAACTCGAAAACCCACAGTGAACACACAGAAAATAGTGCTCCCACCCCACAAAACACAGACAACTTCACCAGACTCGAAAAACTTATCGAGAAGCAATCTGAGCAAATTAACAACTTGCTGTCACTTCTCACACTCTTCATGGACAAATTCATACGCACAGAAGCAAAATAAAACCAATGTGAATAGCTCTGTGGAACGCCAACGGTCTAGCTCAGCACAAATTTGAACTAGAACTATTCTTAAAACAACAGCAAATCGACGTAATGCTCATATCCGAAACCCACTTCACCGACGAAAACTATCTCAAAATACACGGCTACAACTTCTACTACACCCAACACCTCAGCGGAAAGGCCCACGGCGGCACCGGAATCATAATCAAATCAAACATTTAGCACTACGAACTTCCACCATTCCAGAAAGACTACCTCCAAGCAACAGACGTAGCAATAGAAGACTGTCATGGTACAATCACCACTTCAGCTGTATACTGCCCTCCCAGACACTCCATCGCCAAAGAAGACTTTGATAACTTCCTGAACACCCTGGGCAATAGATTCATAGCTGGAGGAGACTACAACGCCAAACACACCCAATGGGGCAGCAGACTGGTTACAGTAAGAGGCAAAAACCTCTTCAACAGCATAATAACCAACAACCTCAACTACCTTACCACATACGAACCCACATACTGGCCCACCGACACAAACAAAATACCTGATATTCTTGATTTCCTCATAACTAAAAATATCTCGTCAAGACAAGTCCAAATTAATTCCTCGGCTGATCTCTCCTCTTCCAGCGTGATAGTAACAGTCAGTTCAACTATCATCGAGAATACACCTAATGGCTCCATTCATAACCAACACACCAACTGGCAGTTCTTTAGAGAAGTCTTTACCCACACAACTTCAGCCTCAACTTCACTAAAAACCAATGAAGAAATCGAAACAGCCACGGAATACCTAAACACGAGCATAATAAACGCTATCCGCTTCTCCACACCGGCAAAAACATCCATCAGCAAACACGAATATCCCCAGTACATATTTAAAAAAATAGTAGAAAAACGTAGACTAAGAAGAATATGGCAGACCCATAGAACACCGGAGGACAAACGCAAACTAAACAACGCAACTAGAAAACTATCCAAAACCATAAAAAACTACAATAATGACCGTTTTCACAAATATCTCGCCAGCTTGTCCCCCACAGCCGACTCTAACTACTCACTATGGAAAGCCTCCAGGAAACTCACGCGCCCTCCACAAATAATACCTCCAATCCGCCGTTCGCAGGGTGGATGGGCGCGTATCCCTATAGAAAAAGCCAACCTATCTGCCAAACACTTGACTTAAGTATTCTAACCCCATTCCTCCATAGCTGCAGCGGACGTCACCGAATACCTGCACACTCCCTTCCAAATGTCCCCTCCTATTGAACCCTTCACTTCTGCAGAGATCATAGAAGCAATCAGTCGCCTAAACCCCAAGAAAGCAGCAGGTCACGACCTAATAGGAAATAAAGCAATCAAGGAACTTCCCATAAAAGGGATTGCACTCATCGCATCAATCTTTAACGCCATCCTCCGCCTTGAACACTTTCTTAAGGCGTGGAAAATTTCACTGATCACCCTCATCCCCAAACCTGGTAAACCAATATATGAAACCAGCTCCTATCGCCCAATCAGTCTTTTACCTACCCTGTCTAAACTATTCGAGAGGATGCTCACGAATCGTCTCCTTCCACTCCTAGAAGAATTGAAAACACTCCCAGATCACCAATTCGGCTTCCGAAAACAACACTCAACAGTAGAGCAAATCCACCGCATAACCCACATGATCAGCCAAACCCTTGAAAAGAAAAAATACTGCTCTACGGTATTCCTAGACATCCAACAGGCATTCGACAAAGTATGGCATGAAGGGCTACTATACAAGCTTAAAAAGATCCTACCACACCCATACTACTCCATCTTAAAATCCTACCTAACCAACAGACAATTCATAGTTAAATGCCTAGACGCCACTTCCGCAACATTCCCAATAGAATCCGGCATACCCCAAGGTAGTGTCCTCGGACCCCTACTGTTCTCCATCTACACTGCCGACTTACCTATATCAAACGAGATAACAATAGCAACATTTGCCGACGACACAGCGCTATTAGCTACCCACGCAGACCCGGCAATTGCCTCATCCACTCTCCAGCGACGTCTCGACTCCATGGAAAAGTGGTTCCAAAAATGGGGCTTCAAAATAAACGAAAAAAATCCTCACATGTAACCTTCACGCTCCGAAAACAAACCTGCCCCAGGTCACCATTAACAACACAATAATCCCAAGCAAGGACTCCGTAAGATACCTGAGCATGACCCTGGACAGGAGGCTAACTTGGAAAAAACATATCTCAGAAAGAGCAAAGCAACTAAAGGAAAAACTAAGAAAATTTTATTGGCTCACGGGTCGACGCTCCAAACTAAACATACAGAACAAAATAACCCTCTACAAGGCCGTAATAAAACCTGTCTGGACCTACGGAATCCAACTATGGGGAACAGCAAGTAACTCCAACATTGAAATACTCCAACGCTTCCAATCGAAAACCCTAAGATCCCTAATTGATGCACCTTGGTATGTTACCAACGAAACAATACACCGCGACCTCAAGATACCCACAGTCAAAGAGGAAATAGCAAAATATAGCTGCAGATATAGCAAAAGAGTCAACAAACACCGAAACCCCCTAATCACTGGACTACTTGAAACGACGGACCGCATTCGCAGGCTGAAGAGACACTACCCGCTAGACCTAAACGACAGATTCAATTAGTTATTTAATAATGTAATATTTACTTATTTATAATACTTACTCACAAATTATACTTATCTATAATATGTATCAACTTATTATAAATACTAGCCATGTTACTGTGCCACGCCAGAAAAATTGCTGAAAATTCTCAACGTGAGAATTGATTGTAATTTAAATAAACAATAAAAAAAAAAGAAAAAAAAGCATAATGGTTTAAACGAATATTACAAAATGTGAAGAAAACTTTTTAGGTATTATTCAAATAATATCTTTGGAAAATGATTATCTAAATACATATAATTTGTGTGAATTTGTGTGATGCGTCAATTACTTTTAAAGTGCAAGAAGGAATCCCGAATTGTCCATTAATTCTAAAAGATTAAAACTTCCACTAGTTATGAACGAAACTAAAATGAAATATGCTAAAAATGTCTATAAATAATTAAAAACTCAGAAATAGGAGAAAAATTAGGTCGACGTCATAAACTCGGTTTAAAACTATTTTTTGCTAACGTCCTAATATTTACGCCTTTGGACGAATTAGATAATGTTCTGCATTATATGGGATATATTAAAAAAGGAACTAGGGAAATGCAAAACGTAATTAAAATTTGAATTTGATGCAAGATTTAACACAAACCTAGTTCGAAACATAAAATGAACTCATCGAGCAGCGCTATTAGAATCATCCCTTTGAAGACGATAGGCGGAAAGTTGTAAGAGAAATTGAATTCCTAAGATCAAAGCATCCTTAACTCGGAATCAAATTATAGTTGAAGTTAGTACAATTACTGCTTAAAAATGTACATTTTTAATGATAATTTTTAATGTATTACGTAAATACTATATAAATTAATGAATTTAACTTAAAGGCACAAAAATCAATATAAATAATATTGTATAATTAAGTTTGATCTTTCCGATCCTTTAATTATAGTACCTTTAATGATATTGTACATAAAAATACATTTTCTTTATTGATCATTTTTATGAAGTTATTCATTTTATAAATAATATAAGTACGAAAATTTGTGTAATAATTCTTTTTAAAATTGAATGTAACAAACAAATATATTACAAAAGCTTAATTTAAAGTATGAGAGATTATGTAATATCATATTTGTTTATCGTCATGAGAAGTGATAATATTTATTTCATAGCAAAATGTTTTGTTCAAAATATGTTTAAAAATATTCGAAAATATAAAAAGAAAAGAAATATGTTTGCATAATCTTATTATTTCTAACTACAGATGTAGAATGGAATCTTCTATGAGGAATCAAAAATACCAGATTATGTAGAAATGAAATAACATTTAATAAAATTAAATACGATATGCAATTAAACAGAATACTTCATAATCGTCGCGTGATGCCACCTCTGATCTCTTTTTCTTACTAATTGCGTTAATGTTCAACAATAAAACAGATTTTTATTGATCCGTATTCGTTCTTCGTTTTTGCATTTCCTATTGTTCTAACATCGATGCAAAATAAAATTATACATCTACACGCACACATATACATACATCTTCATACACATTCGTATATTGTATCATTCCCTCCTACATTATGTCAATATTTTATGGAGACCTTTTTTGCCTTTAAAATAATACTCAACACTACTTTGTTTTGCCCTTAAAATAACATTTGACAATAATAATTAAAGATAAATACCTTCATGTTGAAAATGACAACGTAAGTTCGTGCTTGTCCTCCACATGCGAATGCGCTAGTTACAAGAAACAGTAACTAGAAGATTGTTCTAGATGCAATCGATAGACTCGATCGATAGTTCTTAAAATGTTCCTTTGTTTTTTTTCCCTAGTCTATATAAGCATGTGCGATAAAGGTTTTTTCAGCTCAGAACGGTGTGATAGATTTATCCGTGCAATATTGTAATAACTATTGTGATCCTACCTCTGAATATAAAAATAACAACACTTCAAGCCAAATATCATTACTAGACTGCTCATTTTTAAGTAAATTTATATCTTAATGGATGCAACCAAAAAGGTAAAATTTAAATAAAGGTTTGTCGTACCTATTAAAAAATATAACGAATATTTCTTTTTTCTTGTGAATATTTGATAAATTTTGCTATATTATATGTATTCTGTCCATTTCTTCGTTTTTAAATTTTGCATAAATGCTTGTTCCGTCTGAAGGAACATGTTATTCGTAGTTTCAATAACTGAGTACGTCATAAACGTGGTTATTTCCGTGGAAGGATAATTTAGCAAACTATAACAGTCCGATCGATCGAGTGTCACCCAAAAGAAGTATCACCACGCTTATTTAATTAATATCAACGCCTTATGCTCGTTTAGGTATGGCTCATACGCTTTCCGCCAAGGGTTTCCCCGCTTCGAGCTTGTCATGTAGGAGACACAAGGTATCACGAAACTAACACAATGGTGATCTCCTCACGTCGTAGTTCGAAAGTTTCGTAAATAAGGTAAAAAATTCGGACTGAAGTTATGATAGTAAAATTTATTGTACAAATCCAACAGAGTAACGGTTCAGAGTGTTATAACAGAGTGTTAACGATTCAGAATCTTGCAATGGAGTGTGTCGGGTGCTGATTTTGGGAACGTTTATATGCTAAAATTTGGGCCCTCTGGAGGCGTTGTCGCTGGGCGCCAGTTAGAAGTGGCTATCCCGTTATTGTGTTATGGACCTGGGACACTAGCTGATTATCGTCTCGATGGCTGTGACCTTGCAGGACGTTTGGGACACAGGGCCATCCTAGTACCATTTTATGATCCTGTGACAAGCGCATGGAATTGCAGTGAGCATCGCCTTGCAAACGAACATGCTGATTGACCATTTTCTTACGTCTGATGGAAACCAATCAGTGTGCGTATTTCGGTACTTTCGTTTCGAGCCTTATTAAACGCTCGGTCGAGTACAACATGACGTCGGACACATTCTCGTTCGAGTCGCGCAACCGTGAAAATTAATCATAGGATCAGTTTCTTGTAATCATTTAAAACGATTAGTTCAGTCTCGCCCGTACTTTTGATTCATTAACATCTTCTTCGCCAAACGTGCAGTAAAGTAAATTTCAATCTCTCAGTATTGGGAAAGAGCAGTTATATCTGCATTTCCTGACTCATCAACATCTCCAGGGGTTCGTGGAGGAAGAATCGTTCCATCAAAACGATCAACTGACAATCTTGTACGGGATCTTCAACTGTAAACGGTATATAATGAACGATTAGTGGATAGTGTCGCGCAGGTCTTTCAATTGCAAGCAGCATCGACACGCGTTCGTTCAGGAATAAATTAACCATTCGTAACGTTTGGTCGTATATCGCGGCGGAGCAGTTGGATCGTATCACACGATCATCCGCAATAAGCATTCGTAAATCTTGTATCCGTAGTCAGAGACAATTCAAAACCTTTTCATCGTTCCGAGAAGTACAAATCTTGATATCATCGATTGTTCATCGTGCATTCAATCATTGCTTCCCCTCGTGAATCAGTTATGCAAGGCTAATTCGGCGGTTAACAAGATACAATGCAGCGTCATCGATATCAGACATACACGCACACGTACACGCACAAAGAAACGCATAAAAATCCACAGTCTAATCATTACCAAAATCGTCATTCACACCAAGAAATACACCAAACTCCATCTCAAATCTATTCTGTACGAATTCAAAATCACGACAGAGTCTAATCGATCATCCTGATAAGCAATCTCTTCTGATACTGGCAAGAAACTTACAGACGTGATTTAGACGCGAACAAGGATAAAAACGTTGAACGATTGTAGCAAATGGGGAAACAACGAGAAAAAGATAACAAAGGTTCCTCGAAGAAGAGAAGGAATATCGAGAACAGTAATCTAAAGAATAGCATAGCCTAGAGAAGGCAGACATGTGGGCGGAGCAAAAAGCCGATTAAACAAAAACGGCTAAATTGGAAGGCCACGCCGGTAGGAATAATTGGAGTAGTCGATGTCCAAGCAATTTCTCTTTTCTAGGGCTTACCGATAAAATCCTGTCGTTTGTGGCCCCCGTTCATAGAGGCTGCTATTCCTGCTCGTATAGAAGAATGGATTGGCCTATTGGAAAAGAATTATAGCCAGAGGATTTCATGTGAGGCCATTCGATACCGGAGGGGATCGCGATCCGTGGACGAAGTCCACGGAAAAGGGTTGCTCGCTTGGACGGTCACGTTTCCAGGCTATTGGAAACGTCTTCTGGAATTTCTATCCGGCTTCAGGTTCGGTTTCTCGCGTTCCATTATGATTTACGGACGCGCACAGAGATGTCTCTCTTTCTTCCTCTCTCTCTCTCTTTCTCCCCCTCTCTCTTCCTTTCTCTCTCTTTGCCCAGCAAAAGCAATTTCCTTTTAAAGTGTACTTGGAATGACGTTGGACCGTTTCAAGGAATCGTTATGTCCAAGTATAGGAACTGTTCAAGAGATTCCTCGGATTTTCTGTTTCGAGGATGTCAGTTGTTGGTGAAAGGTTTAGTTTTGAAAATATAGTGAGTTATTTAACCGAGTGGAAAATATTTACTAACTTTAGTAAAAGTTACAGGAAAATAATGTTATTGATATAGTTATAACATAATAATTATGTTGAAGCTTAACACAATCGCTTGCTATTAAAATATTGCTATCTCATCTTTCGAATTATAAATATTTATCAAGAGAAATACCTTTATTTTAAGTAGTAGTAATTGTTTCAATACGTTACGCTATCTCTCCAAGTTATCTATTTTGTCGAAACACAAGAAATGAAAATTAAAATATGTATTTACGAAAAATAAATGAGATTTATTTATTTAGATAAATCACAGTCCAATACGCACTGTCGAAATAAAAATCTAGAAATTTAAAATTTTATATTTGAAGGTTAGTCAACTTGTAATATTCAGAATTTAAAACAAACGCCTCTTCCTTTGAAAGAAAACTCGTAATTTCGTGTTTCCCTACGAAAAGCTAGTCAATTAGTATCATTGAAGACCTAAAATACCTTTCTTCTGAAACCTCATTCAGTCGTCTTCCCGTTAAAAAGAAAAGAGTCAGATATTAGATTTTCCGCATGAAACCCTCGCCACCAAAGCTAGAGCCTCATCGAATCCTCCTCCACTCCGCGTATTCAATGTTTCAGCCTCTGGTAGCAATCTCGAATCTGAAGATAATACGGACCAAATTACCAGCGTTTTTTCCGGAGAATATTGTCTGTGGGCCCAGGAATCGTGTCTGTTCTGTACGTTTCGTAATCAGGATACAGATTGATCAATCCCAGCTTGGCATCTGCGAGCAGGTGCAATTTAATTTCAAGCTTGGGATGTAATACGATCCGGTGCAATGTCGGTCGTGAAAAGCGTCACGGATGGAAAGAATTCTGGGTATGAAAACTTCAATTGCGAAGATTTCCCACGAGCTGCGTACCGTAGATGACATTTTTCATGGTTAAACGTTTCTCTCATTTAAAAACGCGTCTGGATTTTCGACGTGAAAGGAATTCAGCGAAGGAATGCCAACGATTAATTTCAGGTGAAGACGTGGCCTGGATGGAGCGTCATACGACGAAAAAGACGAACTTCATGGAAGAAGAATGTTTAGAGCGCAATGGATCCGGAAATGAGAGATTCTAAAGTTCTTTCGAGTGATTATTAAGTTTGAAATTGGGAAAATAGAGGGTGGCGATGATATTTCATTGCATTAGTGAAATGGAGGAAGCATTTGCGAGTTAAATGCATTTTGCTTTTTACGAATTAAATACATATTACATATATTAGTGGATGATAATTATTGGAATTTGATTTGATGGGCAATTAAGTAGACTGGTTATTGGAGTGATTAAGTATTTTCAGCTATTTGAAATATGCTGTTATTGGAATTGGATTTGAAATTAGATTCGAATATATATTTAGAGGATAATTGCGCTATGGATCTAGAAATGGGACATTCTAAAATTGCTTGCGATGATTATTAAATTTCGGATTGAGGTATGTTAAAAAAGAGATTATAAATGTGACATTTCGTTATAACAGTAAAGCGAAGGAAATATTTATGAATTAAATGAATTCTTAGTTGATGACACAATTTAATGAGAAATATCTACATTAGCGAATAATAATTATTAAAATTTGATTTAATGAATATCTTTTAATCATGAAATCAAGTAACTTAGGAATGTTTAGAGTAATTATTGTATAGAATAATTATTAGGAATGTTGTTAGGCAAGCGTAATTATTGATTACTTAAAATATGTTATTACTATATTTTTATAACAATGTATTGTGCTATGATCTTATTGAAACGTTTGGATGTAAATTGCAAATGGACTTTTATCGTAATGATGAAATAGTTCTTATGGGTTAGGTTGAATTTTCGTAGGTGACATGAAAAGTACATTAGTGAACAGAAAATATCGAATTTCGAATTGATGGGTAATTTTTCATCAAAAAATAATAAATCATAATATTCATCGTTCTGAATCAAACAGCTTTGTCCTGGAGTAGTTTTTTTGATGTCGATGAAAGTAACTAGTCACATTTTCCCAAGAGAGCCACCATAAATTGAAATATTCTACTCCGTAAAATTTCATTTTTACAAAATATTATATTGTATTTGCGCACATTATTCTGACAAGGTAACTGTTTAAGTCCTTCCCTATGTTGAACATTTTTTAGTCCATGATATTATGTGATGACCACCGATAATCAACTTCTTAAACAATGTAGAATAAATAAAATATCTTGTATTACAGTATCTACTTATTGTACTGTCTTTTTCTACATGCTAAGTCTTGGTAACTAATATTAACATATTCGCATTCGAAATATAAAATGAAAACTTCATTCGGTAGAAATCTTTTGCACGCTATTTTACAGCTGCGCAAGAAAATTCCTCGAAATAATACACTTCGAACGAATTCACATTCTGGCGATAACAAATTACGGAAAACCTTTGTTGCGGGACAAGTGACTCAATATCGGACTAGATTTCACGAGAAAAATCGCGGCTGCAAGTGTCTCCGCTATAAATCAGCGTTTTTATTACCCACCCTAGTAGACCGGAAGTGATAGTAATTTTTACGCGACTGTTACTCGCACGCCGCGTCGCGCCGGTCAATATAAAGCAAGAGACAACAGCCGTGCAACTGCTTCCGTGCAAACTCATGTCCCTTCTCGAACGTGTAACTTTAAAGAGATCCTCCACCACTGAAATTCCAAGCAACTACGACGGAAGTTCCTACGAAGATTGTCACATTCCCAGTGTTTCCGGGGCAAGTAAATAAGAGAGAAGGTCCCGGGACTCACATCTACAAGCAAACTCTCGTCTCTCGTTGCCTTTGTTAAAACTGAAACGTGACGACTACCTGGCGTCGTTAAGCGATGTCTAGAATCGATTAATTTCGTATGATATTTTAAAGCGTATCAAGATTGCATAATAGTTGGGATCGAGCTGACTCCTGATAACGAGTTGTATGAAATAAGATATTGAAATGAAATGGATCATATTTCTCTCTTTTTATAGGAGAATAATTTTAAATACATCGACAAGTAAAGCTTTATATATAAAAATGTGTCGTTTGTATTTTTCAATGATTTAACAGTAGAATCACAACTAAGGTATAAACCTTCTGCCATTTGTATCTATTGCAATTTGCATTATTGTAAGAAGAAAATAAAATTACAAGATAGATATCAGGATTATATGAGTAATTCAAAGAGAAAAACAAATCGTAAAATCAAACAAACTATAAAAAATTACGATTGTTCTGGTAGCTTTAATGTTAATTTTATATCAGTATCAGCAGAAAATATTATATATATAAATATTTCATGTCTGTCACATACGCGTTGTGCCTGTATGTCTTCTTTGTATGATTATTTGTAATAAAAGTGTAATAAAATTTGAAAATTTAAATATGAAATTACAAATTCATTGAAAATTACGATAAATTTCTCGTTATGGCAAACCAACGAATCTTAAAAATGTTCTTCGTAATGTTTCAGTGTATCGGTTTCATTAATATTAAATTCAACAAATTATATCTCAAAAACGTAACTTTATAATTCAACGTATGAATATTTTTTCCCAAAAAGAACGTATATTTTAAAATAATAGCTTTAGGAATAAATGAGGGATACGTGTAATTTCAGTTAGTGACTTTACAAACAAAACAGACCAAATATAAAATAAAAAATTTAATGAAAAAAGCATTTTTCGGTAATAATGCAAAATAGGGAAAATATCGCCGATTTCAACCACCTTGAAATATGTTGTCAAGGTCAACATTCCGAATATTTTTTCCCTATATATATAATATAAGCTGCTCAACTTTAATTTTCCAAATATAAAGCAATTTATTTTTAATATTATACGTATTACATAACATTTCATTTTCCAAATATTTGTTCTGTAAATAATTTTTACGATCACAGTAGGCATATTTGTTACAATTTTGTCCAATTGAAGATTAAAATAAAGTGCAATATTCCATATGTCAATCGATTCATCGAAAATTAATTCATGTTAGCGTTGTCGATAGCAATTGAGCTGTTAATTTAATCCAACCTATAACTAATTGATTTTTCTTTTTTATTTGTACAGTATTAAAGTATAGTGTTATTGTCACACACATTAATGAATTAAGTTTAAGTTAGACTATGTAAAAATATGGTCGCCTACTCCAGGATGACACAGTACATATAATCGTAACATAGATTTAATTTTAATTCTATTCTACGTAAGTACCCATTTCTTCTTTAATATAAACATTTTAACCCTCCATCGAATGATTTTAATTATATGTGCTAAATTGTTGATCGGTAGTGGCTAATTGACAAAAGCGTAATCCTCGTAATAAGCAAAGTTTTTATTAATTCACAAGAATATTTTGAATCTCCTTTCATCTCGTAGCACGATGAAAATTATATTCGTGATAAAGTTCAAAGGCTGGTATTTATATGGAACAGTGTGCCTCCGTGAAGATAATTTTGCGTTGATGGAAAAGCGACAACATGAACGATCGTGAAACTCCGTTTATAACATTACAGACGAGTAGTTACATCATAAACGGATTGCAGTTCAACAACCACTCCTTAAAGTTCCCTTCATACTGACTCCACGAAATATATTTATTATTAGCTAGAAATATTCCGGAAAATTTCGCTGAAATTCCAATGTATTATAATTGTATGAAATTCTGAAACGTAAATTCTGCGAAGTCATGCGAAATTGCGTATGGATGTTGCTCGAGAGAATTATAAGCAAACTATTCTTCTGCTAAAATATGAAATGCCTGTGTATTCGTGCCTGTGTATACATGAATTTATAGGGGGATTGAAAAAGGGATTATTACAAACGATGCTTTTCGTAAATTCCTATCAAATTCTGCATTCTGACATAATTGTGTGCAGTTTTAGTTTTGATTTAATTTCGCTCTAAATTTATTTTGAACAGAATCTATGTTTGTAAGTTATACAATAGTATTACAAATATTATTTATTTTCAGAAACAATGAAATTAGTATCTCAGCCGATGCAATTCGATATATTAAATGTTTACCATAGTATGTATATAAATCTCTCTAATATATAGTTACATACACTATAAAATATTATATCATAATTATCTAGTGATTTATTGTTTTTAAATTTTATTAATATATCTTATAATCTATCTTATAACATTAATAGAAATATTATGGAAATAATACACGTATAAATGAAATTAATAATATTATACATTAATATAATATATATGTCGGAGATGTAGGGACATCGGGACTTTCTTTGGGAAGATCCCCAATACTTGGGCTCGAGGTGACATAACTGGTCGCCGAACGTAGCCACGGTCACGGGATAAACGTTTTATCTAACAGAAGAAGTACCGATGTTGAGAGACACGCTGTATTAATAATCAAGCCCTGGCCAGGAGCAATGTTGGTTTTACGCGGGACTGCCTAGTAACGGCGCTTGGAATTTTGTTAATATCCGCGATCAATATGTAATTGACAAATGTGATCGTATCAGTCTTTTATTCTTGCAATCACCTTGGAGGGTTTACTGATATCGTCTAGGCAGTCAGTCTGAAAGTAACCCAGCGTCTGAGCTAACGTGTCTGCGTGCTACAAAATATATTCTATGTACAAAGAGTTTTCCCGTTGACCGTGAATTCGTTATTGAACCCAAGAACATTGTCAAAAGCATTCGTTAAACTTATTGTTCGTTAAACTAATTATTCGTTAAACTTTGTAAAAGTCATATTTGTACGTGTAAATACAATATCTGTTATGCAACACGATGGCTAATTCAAATGAAGAATTATCACGCGCCCAAAATTCTAACGAAAACCCGACATATAAATAAATAACTATAACAACAGATGATATAACATAATAAATAAAATAATATTAGGTGGACACGAATGTAATTAATGTTGCAAATTTAATTTAGGATATTCTTCTTTTCATTTAAATTACATTATCAATCATTACATTACATTATTATATCAATAAAAATAATACACACTATTAATACATTACATTAAAGAACTAGATTCTACTTTATAACAATATTTATTCCTAATTACAATAATAATTACTTAGATCATGTAGTAGCTAATATAAATTGTAATTAATATGATAATGTAGTCATACAATTAACATCATTTCGACATTATACGTCGTCATTTACATAGCATTGACAATAGAACATTCGAAAATTAGAATAGCGGATAATAGTTCCATTGTAGTCAAAATACTTATGATTAACGCGTACATACGTAGACAAATGTAATTTTGGACAGGAATGTTTCCACTATTAAAATTAATTAAATTTAGAGTATCAATATTAAATATATAAAAATGTAACAGTATTAAATTAATGATAAGTGTATTTATGTTATGTGAATGTTTATTCACGATAAATATATAAAATATACAAAAAATATATTAGTAACGTACTTATAGCTACTATGTATACTTATTATTTATACTACATACTATTTATATATATGTCGGAGATGAAAGGACACCGGGGCCTTCCCTTTGGAATTTTTCAGAAAACTCTTAATATTTTAGTCTCTATAATTTAACTCGATTATAAGTGTCCGAGGTTTGTGATAGTGAGCTTGGGCTCGAAGTGATAACTAGTCGCTAAACTTAGCCGCGGTCACGGGATGAACGTTTTTACCTAACACAGGTTTGGAGTAATTCTATATCTCTCCTTAAAAGAAATAGTTGTAGCGGCACGTGACAGTAAACATTCCAACGGTTTCTGTCCCGTGGCTCGCCACACGCAGACCCTATTCTTCGGGTGAGATGATCAGATGTCGATGCATTTCCACAGTACATGTTCAGCTAGACTGAGGACTCGTTACAAATCTTAAGATTTAGTTTACTAAAGTCCTTCAAACAGATAAACAGTCTTTGTCCCAACTACGGAAAGATAGGGGAAATCTGCTTTTCTCACGAATGACGCTTCTCGCTAGCAATTTTCTCACGAATGACGCTTCTCGCTAGCAACTTTCTCTTAAGGGCGGTTAGCATCCTTCTTTAACCACCACCATAGGAATTAACCAATTAACAGGAATGTCCATTTCCCTCACTTTCCGAATGAAGATTTTCCTCGACGAATCCGATGAGCTCGTGTCTTTAGACACACTCCATCATAGTTTTCCTCTGCAGCATCATCTCATTAGCGAGTTACATAACGTCTTTACGCTCGGTGAATATTCTATGTTTTAACAAAGAGTTAGTTTAGTAATACTTGTACCGTAGACAAGCAAGTTGAGTGCAACTTGGGCTTTGGAAGAAAACGCATTTTGTTATCCCGTTGATCGCCGATTCGTTATTGAACCTAGGATCATTGTAATTAGCATCTCGAGTATCTAATTACTACGGCTACTTGTCAAATTCTGTAATAATCATATTTGTACTAGTAAATATCTTCTCTATTGCATAACAACAATGTCTAATCCAAATGAAGATTCGCTTCACGCCCCTAACCTTAATCATAATGTGAACTTGACATATATATTATTGTTATCACATATATATATTATATATATTATACATTACTTACATATTATGTTATATATTATACAATAATATAATTATAATATAATATATATAAATAAATATATAATTATAAATAATATATATAAATAAATATACATATACGTTCCAGAAATTGAATATTATCTACGATATGATATTAACAATACCTTATGTATATTATAGTTCGCGTTTCAATAAATTATAAGCGTTTTTCTAAATCTTCAGTTGCTAATTGATGATATTTGTTTGTCAAGTACAATGCTTGACTGCTTTTTCGTATATGTTAGTCGAAAAATATGCGGAAACTTTCCATAAATTTGCTTGTTCAGATGTAAGTTACTAACTTAATAAACATAATCGCACTGAACTACTTTAATATGAAATACCAACTATTAAACGTAACGTTTAATTAACAATTAACAAAAGATAGATAATATTGATTATCGTTAAATAAATATGTCAGTTACATAAGTCCGAGGTATAGAGTATGTTCTTGTATATATTCTTCAAAACAAGTATACAAAACATATACATTATACAAAAAATTCAGAATAAGAAACATACTTTTATAAGCGTCCAATTACACAACAAATTCTTATCTATATATTTCTAGACGCAGTCTATGAAAATATCAGTTGTTTAAATATAATTACAAAGTAAATACCATAAATAGCATAAAACTAATTCACATAGCATATATATAATCTATATATATATAATCACATAATATATACATGTGAATCACATAATTAATTTAATCTTGACATTATATACTTCATTGCAAAGTTAAAAATCCAGTAAAATTCGTTGTCAGCACCCACAATTAATTTTTCAATTAATATCCTATTTCTTTGCTACGAGATTCAGGGCAAAGTATGCCGTTGAAGAAGCACGCGCAGTCTGCCTCGAATCCCAGAGTACGCTTAAAAACGCGTGTATACGTAAGGGAACATAAAAGCGTGCTTAAAAACTGCGTATAAAGTCGCATTTGCAAAAGCTACGCTAGACGTTTTAACAGAAACCTCTGCCTTCTGTCTTCGACGCGTTTTACCTTCGCTTTTTTTACGATTCTTCACGCTGCTGTGTTGTCAGGCCTTTTTTCGAGGTTGTCACGAAAATATATGCTCGTAAATAAATAAAAATAACATCGTAAATAAATATCGTAAATAAATAAAAGAAAAACAAAGATGGGAAAGAGTGAAAAATAATGTTTTCTTTGATTAAACAAGTCGCGATTAAAAATTTATTGGTTTATATTTACTCCCTTTTATAAATTATAAGCTAATGGAAGTAATACAAATTTGTATAATTAATTAAAAAAGTTCAAGTACTATGAGTTTCATAAATTCGAATTTGAATATAATATTTTAGATTTCATGGATATATTTTATTATTTAAAATGTGATATTAATCACTGGTCGTATACTTTGGTTCATTGTTTTTTGTAAAGGAAATTTTTCTAATCTCATATTGATTGAAAGAAGTTCTACTTAGTTTCAATAATATTGTTGCAAATTTAAACTCTTTGAATTTTTTCTGTTTTTTTTTTATGCACTTTACAATTTGTCCAGGAAGGAAGGAAGGATATTTCGTAAATTGTTTTAGCAGTGTTTTGTATACTTATTCCGTAGATGCTTTCTCAGTAGGATACATCTCTACTGCACACACTCTTAATGCTGAGGAATGGAAGTCGTTTAAATGCGTCCCGCGTAATCTTCTAGGAAGGTTTTCTAAATATAGATTATTCGCTACATCACTGGGATGGTTTTCAAGCCTTATCATGTACCTGTTGCATAGGTATTATATTTCCTCCTCTACTGATTTGATCATATGACCACTTCGTATTTGTTCGTTCCGCAAGTACCAAAGAACGTTGAGAATAATTCTCAGAATGACAGACTGTAATGCTTCCATTTTTGCAATATGGCTTTAAATAACCGTCTCCCTAAAGCAATTTTGTAGGTCCAAATTGGCTTGATTATCGTTTTATAAATGAGGAGCTTATTACTTATGCTTAGCTCGCAGTTCCTGCTAGTAAGCCAGTACATTTCACTATTATTCGTCTTGTGATACGAATTTGTTCTATTTTAGCCCTAATGTGATGTTTCTATGTCATTCTTTCGTTCATATGTAAACCTAAGTATTTGACTGTTTTAGTTTGAGGTATGCTAACATTGTTGAGAGTAACAGGAGGAAGAGTTTCTTTTTTAAATGTGAATGTAATGTGGTTACACTTCTCAGAGTTTACTTTCAATCTCCATTAATTTAACTATTGTTTAATTGTTAGAAGATGTTGTTGCAACATATTGTGTGCAATTTTTGGGTTTTCGTGCGTGGCCATAACTGTAGTATCATCCGCAAAGGTACATATTGAGGTTCCACTGGTAGGGATATCTGCAGTGTATAGCGTGTATAACACTTTTTCTTTTTTTATACGTGAGAAAATCCTCATAGACACACCGCCACTCTGGGAAGCGGCGGAGTAGTGCCAGGCTTTACCGATTAAAACACCATGGTGGTCCGCCTGACGCTCAACAGGGATGCCCTGGGACCTCTTTCGAATTACTGTCAGAGCACTCCTGCGACTTCTCCCATTCTGGGGGAGGGGGATCATTCCTTAGTTCGGGCAATGGGGGGGGGCACCCCTCTCAATGCTATTTCCTGGGTTGTCGTGCAAGTTTGAGGAGACCAGATCTTCCTCAGCGTGTCGACCACCTATGTCGACTCTATGACCACCTAAGGCGGCGCAGGGCCGCCCTTCAGCGTGGAACCCTACAAGGGTGGGATGTTCTCACTTTCTCCCGCTCTGTTCGCTCCTTTACGAGCATTACTCCTCCGAAATAAGAGCGGACTGCGAGAAACTCTTGTTGCCCCCCAGCATCGCTTTTACAACCGATAAGAGGTTTAGACCTCTCTTGCCAATCGCTAGTCGCAGAATACGATGGGGGGCCTCCCATGCCGGACATAGCTCTGAGCCGTGTCGTCGCACTCTCTACAGTGGTAACAGGTGTTCGTCACCTCTCCCAAATTTCTGCAGGTATTCCCCGAATACTCCATGTCTTACGAGCACTTGCGTCATCCGGAAGGATAACGGAAGCCCTCCGCGGTCCCTTCAAGTCTCCCAATTTGAGAGGACCGATATAATGGCCCGGTGTTCACGGACCTGATCTTCGGCGAGTAACCTTCCCCCGAACGTCATGACTCGCCTGCCCGGGGGGGGGGAGGAGTCCCCGCCTGAACTCAGGCCCTACTTCAACATCCTCCCCGCTAATGTCCAAACACAGGCCGGGCGGAGGAATTCCCCTACGCCGCCAATTGTAAAACCATATGACCTCCGACTTGGCTAGGGATACCCTCAGGCCCAGCCTGCGTACAGCACGCACCGCGTAGGAGATGGCAAGCTGGCTGTGGCGCAGCGTGCCACCAGTGTCCCCTGACCAGGACCAACGTGTCGTAGCGTGTATAGTATTGGCCCCAGAACATTGTTTTGCAATACATCTGTTTCAGTGTTACAGATATCTGAAATTGAGTCTTGTATTTTAATAAAAAACGTTCTATTTTCAAGTACGATTTCAAAAGTTGGTGATAAGGTGGAAGAAAGTTTTATGCAATTTTGTATAAGGAGGTCTTCGTGCCATACTTTATCAAAGGCTTTTTCTATGTCCAAAAATGCAGAGGTGCAATACTTCTTTTATTCTAATGCTGAATAAATTTTATTGGTTAACCTATGTACTTACTGAATTGTCGCATATTTATTTCTGAATTCAAACTGGTGAAATGGAATTAAATTTTTTTTATTACTTTTCTCATTCTAGTTAGAATTATCTTTTCTAATAATTTAGCATATCGGTCGATATGATAATGGTAAGTGGTGACCTTTTTTTGGTTTTGCTAATAATATGACGAGCTATTTCCTACTAATAGTATAGCGAGCATTTTTACCGTTTTTGGTGAGAATTCTTTGAGAATCTTTTCACTAATCATACCAAATCCAGGAGATTTTTTATCTCGAGTTTCTTTGATAAGTTGTATGACTTTCTTTATGTAGTTGGTGCAATATTTTGAACGAGGTGCCTAACGAATTTCCATGTGGAATAACAATTGTGGAGCTGCCTGTATTTGGTTTAAATGTATCCTGAAAATGATTAGCGGAAGAGTTTGTTTTTTCCAGTGTACTCTTAGTTCAATTAGAGTCATTTTTCGTAATAACAGGTAGAACAACGGTTGTCCTTTTCAAACTTTTCGTAGCTTTCCAGAGTAAAATAGTCCATGTCTTTATTGGGTGATAGTTTCGTTGTGTTTACGTGAAATTTTATATTGCAGTGGTTTTAATGTTTAATCTGCTTTCGTTGAGCTGTGTTTTATGTTTTTGCCAATTACTTTTTAATTTACATTTAAACTTAATTTTCTGCAGTATATAAGTCGCAAAGGATAGACACTTTTTATCGTTCTTCACTTGTTTGGTGGCTATCCAACTTGCATCTTGTATTATATCAGCAAAGTTCATTACTACCGATTTAATTTGTTCAGGTATATTTAAAGACATATTACTATCTATTTTAGCTTCTAGGTATTTTTTAAATTGAACCCAATTAGTACTATTGCTGTACAGATGATTTGTTACGTTCGTGTACATTGCTTTGGATGAAAAGTCAATAAGAACCGGAGAGTGATCTAAAATAAGATCTAAGTAGTACTGTGCTACGAAATGATGTTTATGTAAACCTTTAATAATCGCAAAGTCTAGTAAATTCGGAGTTTTTTCTAGCGCCGACAGCCAGTATGTTGGCTCACCAGTTGGTATTATATCCAAAGAAAGTTTTGGTGCGTTAAGCGGTATGTTAGTTTTTGATCCCTATAATTTATGTTTGGCACTATAATCCTCACCAGCAATAATTTTATTTTCTAATGATTTGCTTAATATTTTGTTTAATAATTATCGTTGAACACCACGTCCTCTATCAGATGGATGTTTAGTGTCATATACATTCTAAAACGGAATTTTGATAAAGATTTTTACCGTGAAATGAATTTCAGAGATGAGTAGTACATCGACTTTATTTGTATGTCGGAGATGAAAGAACACCGGAACCTTCCCTTTGGAACTTTGGGAAGACCCCTAGTATTGTAATTTAGATTTCACCATAGCCGTATTAAGAAACTGTTGTCATTCGATCCGATTGTATTTATTTAAGATTTATGATAGTGAGCTCGGGCTCGAGGCGACAATCAGTCGCCGAACGTAGCCGCGGTCAAAGGGATGAACGTTTTGTCTAACAAAGGCATGAAGTAATTCTATAGCTCTCCTTAAAAGAAATACTTGGGACAGGGCACGACGGTAAACGTTTCAATGGTTTCTGCCCCGTGGCTCGCCACACGCAGACTTTGTCCTTCGGGTAAGATGATTGCCAGATGCCAACGCATCTTCACAGTATATGTTTACCTGGGCGAGGACCCGCTACGAATATTAAGTTTCAATTATATAAAGTCTTTCAAATAGACAAATAGCCCGTGCCCCAACTACGGGAAGATAAGAGAAATCTATCCTTCCACGAACGACGCTTCTCGCTAGCAACTTTCCTCAAGGACAGCTAATATCTTTCTCTAACCACCAACATGGAAATTGACCAATTAACAGCAACGTCAATTTCCCTCACCCTTCGAACGAAGACTTTTCTCCGCGAATCCGATGATCTCGTGCCCTTAGGCACACCCATCATAGTTTTCTTCGACAGCGTCACCGCGACGGAGAGTCACTCTCTAGTGCGATCTCATCAGTAATCGACCTGTCTTTCGTATACGTAATAATTGCCCCTTGCTCTAACATACAGTGTAACTTAGACGCTAACGAAGGGTAAAGTTCGTCATCCCGTTGACCGCGGATTCGTTATTGAGCCTAGGATCATTGTCATTAGCTTCTCGAGTATCTAATTATCGCGATTACTTGTCCAATTCCATCATAGTCATATTTGCACTAGTAAATATCTCCTCTATCGCATAACGATCACGTCTAGCGCCAATAGGGATTCGTTTCACGTCCTTAACCCTAACTCTAATCTTAACGCCAACCCGACATGTATTTATAAAGACTTTCAGCTCTTGCAATCTTTATAGTAACCCCAAATTGCTATTTTTAAAATACCCATTTTATTGTACTTATTATTGCTTTTTAGCGTATACGGAAGGAGTTCTAGGTTCTAGCATTTTGATTTGTTGTGATTGTTGAGCTCGTAATTTCGAGTTTCAGCTAACAATTGAGACGCTATTAGTAGCTTTTTTAAGTCAGGTGTTGGATCTGGATTTTGGTAGTAACAGCTGGTAGTTCCTTTTCCTGGAATCGAGTTGCTTGAACGTAAGTTTTGTTATTGATTGTTATGTTGTGGTATCTCCTTTTGGGAGTGTCGTTGTTGTCATCTGGGGTTACCCTGACAATTGTAACATTTAATATCAGCTATTTTTCTTGTAACAGGATAGTTGGAAAACTAGTGACTCGAAAACATTGCGGAATGTCTGTTTTATTTCGAGAAGGTTCAAAGGACACTACCGTGTTAAGTAGTCTATCAATTTTGTAAATTTCTTTGTTATTTTCCCTAGGTTCAAGCTCAATGAAGCAGCTGCAGAGATTGCTTTGTGACGTGCTTAATTATATTGTTAATTTGCCTGCTTTTCTAGTTCTTTCAGTTCGTTAATTGTTGAACTGGTGTTGGTTCTAGTATGCATTCCCCTAAGTACTTCCTTAGGCTTTTATTCTTCTTCAGATGGTATCTGTGCAAGTTTTCATTCTTATCTTTTAATGCCAGAGTAAGTTCCCCATAAATTTCGGCAATATTAAATTGTACTTTGACATGATCATTTTTTAATTGTCTGAGAGTATAGTTATCATTGATTACTTTTTTCATTAGTTTCGTGAGGGGTTCTATGACTTGAGCTTCGATATATACTGATGGATGTTTTGGTTGTTGTTTTTCAATAGCCTTCGATAGCCCTTATCTTGTTTCCTGTAGGTTCATCATCCAGCTTTGACAATACGCTAAACGGATTACTAACCGGTATATTATTCAACCACTTGTTATGTTCCGTGACTGTTTTAACCAAATTATCAGGTGGAATGATTTTCTCTTTATTTGATGAATAGTTATTGTTGTTTATAGTTGTCGGGGTATCAGTTTCCATTACATCTGTTATTCATTCGTGATTTAATGAGAGACAGTTTTTCGGTAGCTTTAATGATTTTTAAGTGCAGACTGCTATTCTTTTTTTGTACCATTTGTAATATAGATTTGCCAACGGCTAGTTTACTATCACAGACTCACTCTCATTGGGAAATCAAATATACGACACTAAGAAAAGGACTAATTGTTTTGCGTAAACACTTCTTATTGCTGCAATAAATTTATATTTATTTTTTATTCCCGGGCGAGATTATTCTTTGAATTTTAATTATCTACTCCATATAAATGTTCTAAATGAAATTCGATTTTGATGATGATTAATTTGTGCATACATAACAATCGATATAATTTTTGCAATTTCATCGAATTCGAATATATAAATTAGAACACATTTACAAAGTAGAACTTTAAGAAAATACAATCAAATTATCTTCTTTTATCTCTCCAGATGCAAATCTCCTGAAGCGTTTCACATTTAATGTTGCATGCACACAACATTGAGTTTTAATAAGCTATTAACTAAGTAATCGATGAATATGTATATTTTCAACCATACTGGTCCTAATTTTAGTACATTCTATCTTGTGTACGAAAGTATCAGGTATAACTTATTTTATTAGTATTAACCGACATGAGGAATATTTTCCCGCAATGTACAAAATTTTTGATTCTGAAAAGACTAAGAAATCAAATTTCGTAAAACAGTATACAGTATCTTTTATCTGCAACACGTCACCATCGATTATATTCGCCAAATACATCAATAAAGTTGTGTACATCAAGTGTAAACGAAAGACGGCGAAACAAACTGGGAGACCATACCGTATAACTAAAGATGAATTTTTAAGTTCACAAAGAAAAAGAAAAGAAAAGAGAAAGAAAGCGTAGATAAACCCTGAACAATCTTTTATCGTCACGCTTCTGTGAGCACTTGAACAGTTAACGCTCTCTCGAAAAGCAGTGGGGAAACATCGAGACGACAAGTTCATGTGGATACGTAGCATGGTGTAATTGACGTACTGTGCGTGGTACAGCCGTTTTCACAGTTGTCTCCCATTATTGTTTCACGGATGGAATACGGACAAAGCGTATCATCGTTTTCACGGTTGTATTCTCCGTCATTGTTCCATGGACGACGGCCGAACAAAGAGTTTTCAAGTCGTATAAAGAGTGTCCTGCGTACCAGTTACACAATGGGATGTCTTTTCTTCGTTCCTCGTCCTCGTGACATTTGTTCGTCCTCCGGGTGCATTTTTCCTTTGCCACTTCAGCTTTTTAACTCGAACGTTAAAATATAACGTGAAAATGAAAAGAAATCCTCTTTTCTTTGTCTTTCTTTTTTCTTTCCTTTTTCCAATCCTCCCGCGCTTTTATCTGCTTTATCTTTCTTCTCGGTCATTTTAACGAGCATTTCTTTTTTTATTTTTTACTCTATCAAGTTAAATGAACACGATCTCACATCAGGTTTATGTGAATAAATTAAAGAGGACGAAGAAAGGGTTTTCGCATTAGAACATAGAAACGGAAAATATTGTGGCATAGTTGTGTATTGTACAGGAGAGTGATATTGATTTGTTTTCGTTGCAGTGGTCTTTGAGAGAATTAGTGGACGGTTTAGTGGCAAATATACTGCTAATTTTCGTAATGATTAGGGTTTGATACGAACTAAATAATCGAAAGATAGTTACGGAGTGGTTATAGACCTGAGTGAAATAAATATATTTTCTACAAATCGCGATTGATTTGAGGATTATTTATGTTTTTATTTCATATTTGAATATTAATTATTATTATTTCGTCCATGTACACACCAATAACACCCACTACCATACAGTGCCACGTGTATCCATCACAATCTGCAACGGAAGCTTTACCACTACAGCAAAGTCACTGATTTCAGGGACCGTCACCTTCGAAGAGGTATAACCCGTTGGTCGGGGAACGTAACCACGCAGCCTCTCGTCGCAGCTAGACAATTATCAGCGTAACGAGTTCCAACCACTTCAGTCTCACAACAAAATGAGTCACCTTCTACAAGGAACACCTTCCTCGCGAAGCACATGCCAACAATATTGCGCCAAGTGACGAGTGACTACTTGCAGCCGGAATAACTCCGCATCGGGAATCACCGATCTCACATCACAAGTATCACCTTCGCTAACGAAGTACCTTCATCACGAAGCATGCCGATCGCGTAAAAAGTCAACTCCCTGCGACGAAAACGCAATAAACATCTCAACAACATCCTAAACGTCATAAAGGAAGGCATCTACGATTACCAACAATCCAACAATTATGACGTTGGTCTTTTGAAGTCATATCAAGCCCAACTCGAGGAAGGATGGAAACGGTTCCTACTCGTCTAAGAAGATTTAGATGACATCGACGAAGAGGAGTACACTCAGGAATGCAAAGCGTTTGTACATTTTCCTGGATGGTCGACTAAGAAATCTCATGGAGGACAAACGACCATCAACCCCGTCGACACCCAAATGCAGCAGCATTGTATGGTCCATATGTAGATCCGTCGTAGAGGCGTGAAGGATGTTAACGGTTGGTTGAGAGACAGGGCTCTCCCCGCTGATTTATTCGAATCGCATTTTCTTGGTGATGATCCTTGGTGGTTGTACTGGTTTGGCTTGTTAGCTCTTCTTTGTCTCGTTAGAGCAGTCTCTCGACCCAATTATCCGCGGAAAATGAAATCAGAGGCATCTTATCTTCCGTTTGTTCAGATTCCTTCCATTCGATCGGATGCAGTGGATTAGAATTTACAGCTGCTGGCGTTTGTAGCCATCCTAGTTCCCTGTGTCGATGTTCATTCGGTGCTGGATTGTTCCGAAGTTGTCTTCTTAATATTGTCGCCGCATTATGTGCGGTAGCATTCGCTGATTCCGCGTAAAACGGACTGTTCTGACCAGACTTTGTTTCAGGGAGCATTAGCGCTCTGAATTGGTCAGCATTGAGCCTAGTTTGTTTCTGGGAGGTGTCATCATGCTGGGACTGCGCAAGGAATGTGCTGGTTCGTCCTGCCTGTTCATCGTTGGGGAGGCCAGGTGGAACAGTTTGATTGCTCGGGAGGGTTCCAAATTTCTTCGTAGTCTGATACTTCTCGAAAGGTTTCAATAGTGTGACTCTAAAATATCAGATCCTTTGATGAGAGTTCATTTGAGCTTCCCGTTCTCGTCTTTCTTTCGGCTTGCTTGTACTGGATGTCATAGTTGGTTAAGGGACGTTGGGCGTCGTCGCGTCCGTGATCGGGACTTGGTTTGACATTGGAGAGTGTGCCGGCTCCGTTGGAGATGAGGATAACTCCAGGGAGAAGTTTGAGATCAGAGATTTGTTCGATGATTCTGATCGTTTGATTCTAATTGGGGCCAATCGTAGGTGTGGTTCATGTCGGAGGTAACGGAAGTGACCTCTTCACGTTATGTCCCGGAGAATAGGTGATACAAGCGGCGTGATATAGGATAGATTATTGAAAGTCGACACGTTTTGATGGACATTCATCGTGGAAGTGTGGGTCGAAAAGAAACTGCTCCTGGATAGTTCGAACATCGTGCATTTTGAAACCTCTGCCGTAGGTTTCGACTCAAGATTGACTTTGTTGTTCTGGACGGGACTCAGTCCGTTACTCTGTACGTTGTGAACTATGGTTAAAGGGTAACGAACGTTCAGTAACAGATTAGGGGAGATCAATGTCTGAGACGGTGTAGCGGCACTCGACAGCAAACTTCCCTACGGTTTCTGTCCTGTGGCTCGCTACACAAAGACTCTACCCTTCGAACAAGATGATTGCCAGATGTTGATACATGTTCGCCGAATATTTTCAGCTAGCCTAAGGACCCACTATAAATCTTAGGATGTATGTAGCTAAGGTTCTCTAAAGGGACAAATAATCTTTGTCTCAATAGTCCCTACAGATACCATCCGCTACGGGAAAACACAGGAAATCTGCTTTTCCTCACGTACGACGCTCCTCGCTAGCAACTTTCTCTCAAGGATGGTTAACATCCGTTCCCAACCACCAACTCAGAATTTAGCCAATTAACAGCGACACATGAAAGTACCATACTACACCATATATGATACCAAATACCCCTCAGGAAAAGCGTACGGAGGGACAGCAGTGATAGTTAGAAACAATATCAAACATTATTTACACAGCCAAGTTAATAAGGAATATTTACAAGCAACCACCGTTACAGTTCAAACTTTTTTTTTATTTATTTATTAGAATATGTACAATCAATTCTCGTTGAGAATTTTCAGTAACTTCATTTGGCGTGATACAATGACATGGCTTATAATAGTTTAATATTGTTGGTTCTAGTAGAATCTAAGGATTTAATCTAGAGGGTATTTTCTTTTTAGTCTGCGGATCTGGTCCGTCGTGTCTAGTAGTTGGGTGACTAATGGGTTGTGGTGGTTGTTGACTCTTGTGTTATATCTGCTTCTGGACTTGTGTATTTCATATTTGACTGTAGGTATCTTGAGGTCACGGTGGATTGTTTCGTTGGTAACATACCAGGGTGCATTTAATAGGGATCTTAGCGTTTTCGATTGGAAGCGTTGAAGTATTTCAATGTTGGAATTACTTGCTGTTCCCCATAGTTGGATTCCGTAGGTCCAGACAGGTTTTATTACGGTCTTATAGAGCGTAATTTTGTTCTGCGTGCTTAGGTTGGAGCGACGGCCAATGAGCCAATAAAATTTTTTGAGTTTGTCCCTGAGTTATTTAGATTTGTCTAGGATATGTTGTTTCCAGGTTAATCTCCTGTCCAGAGTCATGCTCAGGTATCTGACTGTGTCCTTGTTTGGAACTGTTATATTGTTAATGGAGACCTGTGGGCAGGTTTGTTTTCGCAGCGTGAAGGTTACATGTGTGGAATTTTTTTCATTAATTTTGAAGCCCCATTTATGGAACCACTTTTCCATTGAGTCGAGACCTCGATGGAGAGTGGATGGGGCTATTATCGGGTTGGCTTGGGACGCTAATAGCGCTGTGTCGTCGACAAATGTTGCTATGGTTATTTCTGTTGATATTGGTAAATCGGCAGTGTAGATGGAGAATAGAAGGGGTCCGAGGACACTGTCTTGGGGTATGCCCGCTTTTACTGGGAAAGTTGTGGTAGTAGCGTCTACGTATTTAACCATGAATTGCCTATTGGTTAGATAGGACTTTAGGATGGAGTAGTAAGTGTGTGGTAGGACTTTTTTAAGTTTGTAAAGAAGCCCTTCGTGCTTTCTTCCCCATTGTTTGTCGAATGCCTGTTGAATATCAAGGAATACCGCTGAGCAGTATTTTTTCTTTTCGAGGGTTTGGCTGATATTGTGTGTTATTAGGTGGATTTGCTCTATTGTGGAATGCTGCTTCCAAAAGCCGAATTGATGATCTGGCAGGGTTTTCAGATCCTCTAGGAGTGGAAGGAGTCGATTCGTTAGCAACTTTTCGAATAGTTTTGACAAAGTGGGTAGAAGACTAATTGGGCGATAGGAGCTAGTTTCGTGTATTGGTTTTCCGAGTTTAGGGATGAGCGTAATTAGTGACGTTTTCCAGGTTTTGGGATAGTATTCAAGGCGAAGAATTGCGTTGAAGATTGAAGAAATGAGTGCAATCCCTTTTACAGGTAGTTCCTTAATTGCTTTGTTACTTATTTGATCATGTCCCGGTGCTTTCCTGGGGTTCAGACGATGGATTAATTCAGTAACCTCTAGTGAAAGGTTTAATGAGGAGAGACATTTGGAAGGGAGAATGCAGGTATTCTGTTATTTCCGGGGCGGTATTGGAGGAATGAGGTTTAAAAACGTTGGATAGGTAGTTGGCGAAGAGGTTGGCTTTTTCTATAGGGCTTCGTGCCCATCCGCCTTGCGGACAGCGAATTGGTAGGATTATTTGAGGGGGATGCGTGAGTTTCCTGGAAGCCTTCCACAGTGAGTAGTTGGAGTCGGCAGAGGGGAACGAATTGACGAGGAACTTTTGGAAACAGTCGTTTTTGAATTTTTTAATGATTTTGGTTAACTTCCTGGTTGCGTTGTTTAGCTTGCGTTTGTCATCCGGTGTTCTATGGGTTTGCCATACTCTTCTTAGTCTTCGTTTTTCTATGATTTTGTTTAATATGTAATGGGGATATTCGTGTTTACTGATATAAGTCTTAGTAGGTGTTGAGGAGCGGATGGCGTTTATTATGCTCGTGTTTAAGTATTCTGTGGCAGTTTCGATATCTGCCTTTGTTTTTAGTGAAATTGAGGCAGAGGTTGAGCGGTTAAAGATTTCTCTAAAGAGCCAGTTGGTGAGTTGGTTGCGAATAAGGCCATTAGGTGGGTTCTCGATTATTGCTGAACCGACTGTTGCTATTACGGGGGAGTGGTCGGAAGAGAGTTCAGTCGAGGAGTTGATTGGGTGTGATATTTTTGGTTATGAAGAAGTCGAGTAAATCGGGGATTTTGTTAGTGTCAGTGGGCCAGTATGTGGGTTCATATGTGGTGAGGTAGTTGAGATTGTTGGTGGTTATGCTTTTCAGGAGGTTTTTCCTCTTGCTGTGACAAGTCTGCTGCCCCATTGGGTATGTTTGGCGTTATAGTCTCCTTCAGCTATGAATCTATTGCCTGGGGCGTCAAAGAGGCTGTCGAAGTTCTCTTTATCAATCGAGTGTCTAGGAGGGGAGTATACTGCTGAGGTGGTGATTGTACCATGGCGGTCTTCTATTGCTACGCTTGTGGCTTGAAGGTAGTCTTTCTGGAATGATGGAAGCTCGTAGTGCTTGATGCTGGATTTGATGATGATTCCGGTGCCGCCGTGTGCCTTTCCGCTGGGGTGTTGGGTGTGGTAGAAGTTGTAGCCGTGTATTTTGAGGTAGTTTTTGTCGGTGAAGTGGGTTTCGGATATGAGCATCACGTCGATTTGCTGTTGTTTTAAGAATAGTTCTAGTTCAAATTTGTGCTGAGATAGACCATTGGCGTTCCACAGAGCTATTCGCATTGGTTTTATTTTGCTGCTGTGCGTATAAATTTGTCCATGAAGAGTGTGAGTAGTGACAGCAAGTTGTTAATTTGCTCAGTTTGCTTCTCGATAAGTTTTTCGAGTCTGGTGAAGTTGTCTGTGTTTTGTGGGGTGGGAACGCTATTTTCTGAGTGTTCACTGTGGGTTTTCGAGTTGTTTATGTTTCCTTGTGTTGCCTGAGCATAGGATATTGATGGTGTGGTGAGTTTTTGGGGTCTAGGTTCTTGTATGGTTATCTCCTTGGGTCTCAGTTTTGGATTCTTAATATTATGTAGTGTTTTATAGGCTGAGCATCCTTTGTAGTTCGCAGGATGCTCTCCTTGACAGTGGATGCACTTCGCGGGGGTTTATGGGGATTTAAAATTAATACCGGAACACCAATTTGGATTCAGAAACAAATACTCCACGATAGAGCAAATGCGCAGGCTCATCAACGTAATAATACTAGCACTAGAAAACAAACAATACTGCACAGCCCTCAAGCCCTCAGCCCTAGTATTATTTCGTTGATAAGCCTGTGTATTTGCTTTGTCGTGAAGTGTTTGTTTCTGAATCCAAATTGGTGTACCGGTATTAATTTTTTATCTCTATTATTGTTTTTATCCAGTAATATATTATTTTTTCCAGTATTTTGGAGAATACTGGAAGCAGTGATATTGGTCTGTAAGATGCAGTTTGGTGTGGGTCTTTGCCTGGTTTAGGTAACATTTTGATCTGTGCTAATTTCCATGGTTTGGGAAAGTATTGAATTCTTAGAATTGTATTGAATATTATTGTCATTAGTTTTATCGCTTTTGGCGGAAGGTTTTTTAAGATTTTACCATTGATTAGGTCGATTCCTGGTGCTTTGTTGTTTTTTGTTTTATCGATTATGTTTCTAATTTCTTGTGCTGTTGTTTTAGGTATGGTGTATTCCTTGTCAGTTGTGGTAATAGTGGTTTGCGCATCCTCCTCTGTATGACTTTTGAGGTTGCTGTTGTTGATAATGTGTGGCGTGAATGTGTTGCAGAGGTGGCTGGAGAATTCTTCAGTTTGTTCTTCGTTGCTTCTTGCCCATGTGTTATCTGCTTTTCTGATTGCTGGAACGGGTATTATTGGCTTCTTTATTTTTTTCGTGGGTTTCCATAGGAAGTAGTTGGAGTTCTCGTGTGCAGAGACTGTCTCTATGAACTTTGTGAATTCTTTATTGTTGTGCTCTTTTATTTTGTTTTTTATTTCCTTTGCAAGTTTGTTTAGATGTTTTTTCTTTTCTCGTGTTCAATGTTTTTGCCATTTTGCTTTCGCTTTTCTTTTTGAGAGAGTGTGGTCCGCGTAAGAGAGAGAGAGAGAGAGAGAGAGAGAGAGAGAGAGAGAGAGAGCGTTGGATCCGTTGTGACGAGAGTTGCAAATTAACTATTGAGTTGTCTAAATTATAGTACGTTGTTGCGATTAGTTCATGTTAAACAACCATCGTTTCCTGTTTAATCAATATCTGTACAATCGATTCATTGTAAATAAATTATCATATATATTTACGATACTACAAAATTTTTCCGCTCAAGGTGCCATTTTTAAAAAAATAGAGTTTGAATATGTTTAGTTAAGAATCTACCTAGCATTGTACATGTATATGATAAATATTTTAATTTATTTTTCTAGAAAACAAAGCACCTTATGAGAAAAATGGTATTCTACATTTACGACTTATTTTCACACATAGAATGGCCTCCTATCGATTATTTATTCCTGCCCACTACGGAATTTCAAACTCGATTTTCCCGAAAACTAAGCCGAGAATGAAAAAATGTTATTCTACACTTTTTTCATATTTTTCCATAGGGGATCACGTCGTGCGCACTTTCACGTGTTATTTGGTCGAACTCTGTATACGGAATACATTTATTCGCATTAAGTACAAAACATTTTGTTTATAAATTACGTACGAATATTCGTTTGGAAAGTCATATTTACAATATTTCACGAATCATAACCTCGTTCTTTTGTCCACTTTAATTTATCTTTAAATTTATCTTTCTTTTTATTTATCTTTCTTCAGCACTTAAATTTATCTCTCCATATTTTTATATCTTTATTTTTATGCCTATAAATAATATTGTGTAATATTATAATAATTTTATAATATAATAATATAATAATTGTAATATATAATAATATAATAATTTTATAATATAGTAATATAATAATTTTATGTTTATAAAACTAATTTAAATATTTATATCAAATAATCCATTATGTTTAACTTGGGAAATTCCATTATTACTTTACTGCAAAAGAATTCTGTTATTACTTCAGATTCTTTTTCTTTGTTATTTTTCAATGCCAAAACATACCAATAACTTAAAAAAACTTTTCCTATATTTCCATTTCAAATCCTTCGTGGTTTAGAAATCATAATTTTCTTGAAATCGACGCGAACAATCACGAAAATACATATTGTTTCACGTCGAAATAGGTAAAGCAAAAGTCGTTTTAAAATTTTTACGAGGATCAAATTTTGACGTTTCATTTGTTCAAATAAATGGTTGAAGATCGTTTTTCAAGCAGTTGTCATTGGAAAACTCATCGAGAAAATTGCGAATTGCAATGAAACTTTGTACTACTGACCTTTTAGTAGAATTATTTGACGTTGGGGAAAAAGCGATATTCTTCTGTTATATGTAAAAATTATTCAACAAAAAAAAATATCTCGAATTTTTATTACACGGGTTATTCGAGCTTTCCGGCATGAATGCTCCAGAGCTTTTGTTTTTTTGAAATTCGCACTTACCGCTCTTTTCCAAGCTACAAGTGTATACTTATAATCAATAATATGTTCTCTCTGTATAAATTTCCATATTTATTTTAAACTTTGTATCAATGTAATCACGACAGTTAAGTCTCATAACAATGTTAATAAAATTTCACAAACTTATGCATATACTACATTCACATACAGTCATAAAAAGTAGAACTTGTATTATATGAACTAATTGGAGATCAAAAGTGTTCGGATAAGAGAATTTTCGGAAACTAAAATAACAAGTGTAGAGCATCAAGTTTTATGTAAAATACTTAAGACAAAATAAATATTACTTTGTATATAAGTTTATTTATTAAATACAAAATCAAAAAGCATTTGTGTTTAGTTTAATTTTACTTCCTTTTATGAAATTGGAGGAAGATTAAACTTACGGATCTCAAATTTTCTTGACAACTAAATCACATAATTTTCTCAATACTATCAAATCATTATTCAAATCAGCATTCAAACCATCTAAGCCGTGTTTAGTACGTCCTCATCACTGTTGCCACTGTTTGTTTCATCCATTTCTTAGTTATTATAATTTGGGGAGTGCGGGCTCTCAGGGCGTAGGATCACGCTCTGGGAAACCCCGATGAATCTGATGTTCTCCTATAGCCGGGCGGTGGCGAATTAGCGCCTTGGGCACCCGCCAATGGCCGATTCGGTGCGGAGAATTTCGGAGAAGTTGGTGGGCCCTTACCTGCCAAGACCACCCACCTCACCTTCTTGTGAGGCTCCCCGTCACTCTGCACCGGCCTTGACCGGAGTAGGGTGCGAAAAAGTGAGTGGCGCTAGGATGGGTACTCTAGTTGACGACCTCAGCAACATTGAAGAAATATGAACAACAGGATAAAACAAAAAATCGTTTACGGTGCAAGGGAGGGATACCCCAGTACCGGCGCAGCCGCGGGTTATAAAGCGGGCCCCGCTGCGTCGTCATCGAGCAACCGTGGCCGTCCGGGGGTGGGCTGCCAGGTCCCTGGTCGCGCTCATGCGTCTGGCGAGGAAGACACGGAAGCTTCACGGGTTGGGACGCGGCGGAGGCGCGGAGGCGGCGGGGGGGGGGGGTTGGATCCGACGACGAAACGCCGTTGTGTTCTCCCTCTCCGGCCGCTGCGGGGCGCTCGGCAAGCGACCTTATCGGAGGATCACAGGGACCGCAGAGGTTACCACCTTCGCCGCCAACGGTCGCGACGGCGACACGGGACGCCGCACGCGGCGGGGGGACACATCCGCGGGGGAGTCGGACTCCGCATGGCTGCCGGCTCCCGGAAAAAGGAAGAAGAGAGGCGCGAGGCGCGGGGCGAATACCGACACCGACACCGACACCGCTATTGTGGCAGCCGCCGCCGCTGCCAACCGCGGCGGTGCCGACGGCAGCGACGTGGTGCGAAGCGACGAGACGGGGACCGGACCGGTCGAGGAACATGCGACCAGAGAGAGCGCGAAACCACCCCACGGTCAGGAGGAAGAGGAAGGCGCATACCTGCGGAGGAGGGTGCGCCTTTTGGAGAGGGAGGTCAGCCGACTCCGGGAGATGGTGGAACGGCTAACCAAGGAGCGCGCGGAGAGGACACCCGAGGGCTCTAACAGCGAGAGCGAGGGGCAAAAGGGGGGGATCACCTCTGCGAGGGGGACGAAAGGAAAAGCCCCCGGGGACCTAACGGGAACGATTATGGGTCCGCCAACCCCGCCTTCCTCACATCCCTGGTTAGCGTCGCGCCGCTCCCGCTGTCCCGACAGAAGGATATCGTGCTTTCCTCAGATATAGAATCCATACAGTACTCGGGTCCTCTAGGACCAATAGGGGTTGGAGAAAATGCCCAACCATCGCACAAGGCACCCAGTGCCTTGCTCTCTGGATTAGCTAAGCCTGCAGGGGCTGTCGCTCGTCTGAGGTCGAACGGGGCACATTCTAAGCCCTCCCGTCTCCCGGGACGGTTCCTGAGCAGGTGGGACGCTGCTCACCCGCCGAAGGCCATTCGGTGGAGCCAATCACCTTAACTCGGCCCTCTTGCCAGCATCTTGGCCATCAACCACTGCCACCACGAGTCCATACCCATTAATTTGCCGAGCAGAGGGGTCGCTACTCCCTCCGGGCTGTAACTCGACCGCTCGTGGTACCAACCTTAGTCATTGGTGGGACTATCGTATGGATGTACGGCCACGTCACTGCCGGCCGGCGACTTGCTTACCGTGCTCGGCAGTTCCAGATGGGACTCTCGTAAGCGAGGGCCTCAAGGTACTTGCGTATCCGGGAACTTATACCGACGGTCCCATCCTTGACATCAGGATCGTGGGTGCGCTACTACTTAAGGCCACTTAGAGAGAATGTAACCGTACTTAAACGCCTTACACTCCCGGCGAGCTTCCCTGCGGTGTACATAGGGACTCACGTAAGCGGGACGCTTGTCCCGACGGTCCCTCTGGCTGCCGGAACGTGTGTTTGCCAGCCCCCATAGGCTCGCAAAAGCGAGCCCTCCCTGCGGGATCGTGCCAGGGACTGCTCGGCACGAGCATCCAACGGGTGTGCACGGACCTGGGATTGCAAGCGTCACATCGCATGGGGTCGCCGGCATGCCAACCGCCGGCCTGTAAGAAGAGGGTCGCACAGGGGGTCAAGGACCCTTCCAGGCGAGGGCGGGGACGCGGCAGCGAGGAAGAAAACGACGCCGCCGTCTACTGGCCCCGGGAAGGCCAAAAAAGAGGATGGAGAAGTCGGATGCACCGAATGCGAGGGGAACGGCCCGGAGGAGGCTATAGAAACGGAGACTTCCCCTACGTAAGCGGAGGAAGAGGAGGAGGACAGCTGCTCCTGCAGTGCAATCTTAACCGCGCCCGCCGGGCCCAGGACTTAATGTTCCAGAGCCTGGTGGAGCGGCGGATTGGTCTGGCAGCGATGGCCGAGCCATACAGCATCCCCGACGCGTCATGGGATGCTGGGGACCTAATCGGCTCGGTTGCCATATTCTGGAACGGGAGCGCGGGAAGTCCTTTCAGCTCGGTGATCGAGCGGGGACGGGGCTTCGTGGCTGCGAAATGGGGCGACCTAGCCGAGCGTACGCCTCCTTCCTGGACGGGCTCGTGGCTTGCGTGAGACGCTTGGGCGCCTGTCTGTCACTGGTCCTCGGAGACTTCAACGCTCACTCAACGGCATGGGGCTCCCGTAGGACCAACGGAAGGGGGCGCGACGTGCAGGACTGGGCGGCCGCACTCGACCTCCGGCTTATGAACCGAGTGTCGACCAGGACGTGCGTGGTGTGGTAGGGCGAGTCCATAGTGGACCACACGTGGGCAAGCCCAACCGCTTCCCGCCATGTTTCCGGATGGGGCGTGTCCCCAGAGGAGACCCTCTCCGACCACCTCTACATTTTGATGAAGGTGGCGGTTAGGGGTGTGATGGGCGACCTTTCGCTCAATGCGAGCAGACCAACTGGCCCACCGGGAAGGAGAAGAAGATTCCCGCGGTGGGCGGCGACCCATTGTGACGAGGACTTCATGGCGGCGGCTGCTATAGCCGTCGCCTGGTCGGAAGAATCTCCGACCAACGAGGACGCGGAGGCGGGAGAGACTCGGCTGAGGCGCGACTTGCATGCGATCTGCGACTCATGTATGCCGCGGCCCGGGGCCCCGCGCCGTGGAGGCGCGGTGTACTGGTGGTCCGAGGAGATCGCTCGTCTCCGCGAGGCGTGCATCCATGCTCGGCGCCGTTACACCAGATCCCGCCGTTGGCGGTGAGAAGACGAAGCCACGGTAGCTTGACTGTATGAGGCCTATCGCGAAGCGCGAAGGCCCCTGCAGCGAGCCATCAAGGAGGCGAAGAGGCGAGCGTGGGGCGAGCTTCTGGCCAGCCTCGACGCTGACCCCTGGGGGCGCCCTTATAAGACGGTACTGAATAAACTTCGTCCATGGGCGCCACCCACAACGGAGAGCATGAATTCTCGGTTCCTAGAGGAGGTTGTCGGCACCCTGTTCCCGAGAGCGACGGACGAGGAGAATAGCATAAGCTCCGGGCCCCGACGGAGTCCCGACTCGCCTATGGAAAGACGTTGCCGGGGTTTTGGCCCCGAGATTAATGCGCCTATTTGACTGGGCGAATTCCCCGTCTTGTGGAAAGAGGCACGAATGGTCTTGCTGCCGAAGCCGGGACGCTCTCCGGACTCATCTTCTGCCTATCGGCCGGTGTGCCTTTTGGACGGGGTTGGTAAACTACTGGAAAGAGTAATGGCGACCCGTCTCGAGTCGCACCTGTCCCGGAGTGTTCCCGGACTGCACGACAGGCAGTTTGGCTTCCGGAAGGGACGGACTGCTGCCGACGCTGTGGCCCGTGTCCGCTCCCTAGTCGACGGGGCCGAGCGGCGTGGTTACGTGGCGTTGGCCGTGTCTCTGGGCGTCGTCAACGCCTTCAACAGCATCCCCTGGGACAGGATATGCCGGGCCCTTGAGTTTCATCAGGTACCCGCGTATCTACGGAGTGTGGTCCGGGCATTTCTCTGGGACCGAAGCATCGCCTACACCGTCCGGGCGGGGGGGATGATTGAGAGGGCGGTGTACCGCGGAGTCCCGCAGGGCTAGGTCCACTGCTCTGGAACATCACGTACGACGCGATGCTTCGAGTGCCGATGCCTCCCGACTCGGCGCTGACGTGCTATGCCGACGACACGTTGGTGCGGCGTGGGACGGAACCGTCCGCCTGGCGGAACTGGCTGTGGCCTGCGTGGTCGCCGCGATCAAGGGATTGGGGCTGAGGATGTCCCCTGAGAAATCTGAGGCAATGTGGTCCTGCCGCAGGGCCGATCACGGGACGCCTCCAGCGGGTTATCGTCTGAAGTTGGAGGGGGCTGAGATCGGGGTCGGAACCAGCATGAAATACCTGGGCCTGACCCTCGACAGTCACTGGACCTTACGCGCTCACTTCGAGCGTCTGGCACCATCGGTCGAAGCACGGCAAACGCATTAGGACGTTTGCTGCCTAGGCTGGGCGGGCCCGACGTCGGAGTGCGCCGGCTGTACGCCGGCGTGGTGCGATCGAGGCTCCTCTATGGAGCTCCGATCTGGGCAGAGGACCTGATGGCCAGCCGCCGCATCTCCTGGAGGTCAGGAGGTTGCACTGGACGGTAGCCATCAGGGTAGTGAGGGGCTTCTGCACCATTTCGGCGGCAGCAGCGGCGGTGCTCGCCGGGTTCCCCCCGTTTGAATTGCAGGCACTGAGGTGTCCCGAAATTTACCACCACACTCGGGGTCAGTCAGACGGGGTCGATCCGGTGGGCGCAGACGCTGAGGGTCGGACTCGACGGACCCTACTCGACAGCGCGTTGCCACCACTGCGATGCGAGCGTGGATTCGGCGCAGCACACGTTGGAGTTCCGTCCGGCGTGGGCGCGGCCGCGCCGCGATCTCATCGCTGAAATCGGGTGGGACCTCTCGCCACCGGCGATCCTCGCGGCACTCTTGGCGAGCGAGAGAGGGAGGAGAGCCGTGACCTTCTTCTGTGAGCAGGTTATGCTTCGGAAGGAAGCAGCGGAGAGAGCAAGGGTGCGGAGCTCCCATCCCGAGAGGATCGACCGGCGGGGGCGCGGCAGACGCCGCGGGCACGCTTGGACAAGGCGGTCCACGGCCGCCGCTCCCCCCGTTGAGGGTCAATGCTGATAGATCAGCGCCTCGGGACCGTCTTGCACGGCGGTTCCGGAGACGATGCATTCTGTGCGCGGGAGGGGCCCGGTGTGTCGCTCGCACCGGTTTCCGGGCTTCTTTCGATCGCAGCCGGGTCGGTCATTGTGGAGGTTTTAGTCGGTTGGAGTCCGGCACTACCACGCCGCTTCCCCCGCCCCAGAAGTGACCTGGTGTCCGTGCGGATTTCCTCCACGTAAAAAAAAATAGTTATTATAATTTAATATGTTTTGTAACCTAACATCATCGGATTGATTATTATAATTTTTATCGAATCGATATCACTCTATTACAAACCAATCATATTTAATTTTCCAATATATTTCTGTAATTGTTACGCGTTCGCCACTTTCAAGCTTCTTAATTATTTCGCATTCTTTTTCAGTTATCAGTATTACACGCTTTCGTTTTGCCGACATTACGTTGTTAACGAGTAACGCGACTGTTATGCGTATATCAATCTCATACTTAATCGTGATGAATAGATTTCATCTAACGGAAAAAAATGGAATGTGTATATTTATATAAAGTATTCTAGTAAGTAATGTGTTCGGACAATTGAATGTTCGAATAATGGATCTCTGATAACTGAGATTCTATGGTATTTATATAGTTCAAATACAATTCAAGTATTAACAGTAAATGTGTCACTACCGAAAACATTTTATGTATGCTATGTTTACATTCCTAACAGCCAAATGCCAAACCTGAAAGGCTTAGAAAATCTCATCAATCAAATACCGCTTGCTCTATTGCTCATGGACGACTTCAACAGCCATTATCATCTTTGGGGCTCAGTCAAGACAGACAGCCGCGAAAAAACTATAGAAAAGGTACTTGAAGATCCATATCTCATCCCTTCCCAAAGTAGAAAGCTCAACTCACTTCACCGTAAGTACTGGATCTCAGTGCAATAGACTTACCAATCTATAATGGTAATCTAGCTTAACCCATAAGTGGCCAGCCTTTAACGATCTCCATAACAGTAACCACTTTTGCATAAAAGTATCATTTGAAGACCACACTCTCCAGATATAAAAATTGTCTGCCATTACACGAGACTTAAATAGAATCGACTGAACCAACTACAAACTAACAATCACTAACACTCTTCGAAAGATTATACCATGGACCATGCAATAAATTAAAAAAGAGAATTATATATTTTTACTAATTTTTTAAAAACTATATATATTTTCAACTTGACCATTGCTACAGTTTATCGTTTGAGGAAGCTTAAAATCATAAAAAAGACACCAATAGAAAATATATCACTCCGTGGCGGAAAAAAAAAGTGCCAAACCACTTGAACAGAAAGTCATCATGCACTCAACGCAGCCAAAAAGCATCCCACAGTATAGAACCTAATTTACTTAAAAAAAAAAAAAAAAAAAAAAAAAAAAAAAAACGAGCAAAATTCCATAAAAGAATAAAAAAAAACAAAAGATGTTGGGTATTCAAAATCTTAGATAACGTAATCTTTCCACGTTAACCAAGCTTCAAAAAGACAGTATGAAGAAGCATTAAAAGTATCCAATAAAAGAAAAGTAATCCGATTCCTCATCTTAAACAATAACGACTACGTGTACAACCAAAAAACAATAGTTAATACGCTAACTGAAATTTTCTGCAGATATCCAGCTAATAATAATAACAGTTAATTTTATCTCAAAAATTTTTTCAACAGTCCACACTTACTAAAGACTAATAATTGCCCGAAAAATCTGATTACAGATCCGTCTCTCAAGGCAAGTATAACTTTAGGAAACCTAGTAACCACTTTATAAATATCAAAACATCCTTTTCCAGGGCCAGATTTTTTTTATTATTATTATTTAATTTGTACTTTACAATTTGTCCAGCTGGATATTTGATAAATTTTTCTAACTTAACTCCAGGGCCACATAACATACTTAATTCACTCCTGAAACAGCTCCTTCCAATTGGATTAAAATATCTCCCAAAAATCCATAACTGCATATGGACATACCAAGTATTTCCAGATGAATGGAGAAAAGCAGTTATTGTCCTCATGCTTAAATCGAACAAGCACAGACACAAAGCGGAGGATTACTGGACCTATTATTTTAACAATCTCCATGTGTAAACGACTTGAGAAAATTACCGATGACTTACCGACTGAGATGGTTACTGGGAACAAATAATATCTTGATTGCCTATCGATATGGATTCCACTAGCATCGATCAACTGTAAATGTTCTCATTAATATTGAATCGAACATTCGCGATGCGTTCTTGAAAAATGAATACTTGGTCCAAATATGCTTGGATATATGTAGAGGAAACTTACGATTCGATAGAGAATTCAAAAATTCTCAAAACATTTGTAGCACTTCAGATACATAGCCCTATGTTTGCCTGTGTGAAAAACTTTCTTCTAAATAGGTCGATCCAAGTTAAATATTCAATCTTTTTTTTTTTTTTATTTACTAGTATTTTACAATCAATTCTCGCATTGAGAATTTTGAGTAATTCTCTCTGGCGTGGCGCAGTGACATGGCTAATTATTTATAATAAGTTAATACTTATTATAGATAAGTATAATTTATAAATAATTATTATAAGTAAGTAAATATTACTTATTATAAATATTTAGTCGAATCTTGTGCTTAAGTCTAACGAATAGTGTTTTTTTAACCTGCGGATCTGGTCCGACGTATTAAGTAATTTAGTAATTAGGGAGTTTCGATGTTTGTTGACTCTTTTGTTATATCTATTGCTGTATTTTGTTATTTCTTCTTTGACTGTGGGTATCCTGAGGTCGCGATGTATTGCTTCGTTGGTAACATACCAGAGTGCATTTATAAAGGATCTTAGCGTTTTCGATTGGAAGCGTTGAAGTATTTTAATGTTGGAATTACTTGCTGTTCCCCATAGTTGAATTCCGTAGGTCCAGACAGGTTTTATTATGGTCTTATAGAGTGTAATTTTGTTCTACGTGCTTAGGTTGGAGCGTCGGCCAGTGAGCCAGTAAAATTTTTTAAATTTATCTTTGAGTTGCTTCGATTTGTTTGTGATGTGTTGTTTCCATGTTAGTCTCCTGCCCAGAGTCATGCCCAGGTATCTGACTGAGTCCTTATTAGGAATTGTTATATTGTTAATGATCAGCTGGGGGCAGGTTTGTTTTCGTAGCGTGAAGGTTATATGTGTGGATTTGTTTTCATTAATTTTGAAGCTCCATTTATGAAATGTTCAATCTTACATACATTTAAGAAGTTTTTGGTACGTTTGCTTCTTGTTCGCAATATAATTCACGTAGCAGCAATAAGCTCAACAAATTGATCCTAATCAGAAACGTAAATTATTACGTATTGCATTTTGTAACACGGTTCTGATGAAATTTCCTCGCCGATTCCAATACCGTTGAAATATGTCATCATGGTCATTATTTCGAACAACTTTTTTCAATAGATAGAGTACTGTGAGTAATTATGGACTCAAATACATTTTCTGCATTATTTCCTTAATATTTCCAGGAAAACACTGATCATGCTTGAATATGTTAAGAGAAATTGTTTTTCTAAAGAGTAAATTCAAAGAGTATATCAGGAGATGCTATATGCTGAATTATTGCTTTTCATAATTCAAATAGAAGACAAACAGACAATTTTTTTAACAAGACAATGCTCCTATTCATACAGCCGCCGCTACAAAAAAGTGGTTTCACGACTTCGGAATAGAATTACTACCTTGGATCGCATTGAATCCTGATCTGGGATCGATTGAGAACCTGTATAGAATTCTGGCAAGGCACGTTTACGATCAGAGAAGCCACCTATAGAAAACATCGTTGAACTTAAAAGAAGGATGAAATCCACGTGGGTGGATTTTCAAAACGAAACTTTAAATCAGTTAATGGATAGTCTACCCAGCAGATTACTAGAAGTACTGACTGAAGACTGAAGAGTGAAGACTGAAAACGTAACAAACTGAACATTGAATTTATTTTTTTCATAGCTAAGAACATAATTCTAGGAGAAAATTTAATTTTTACCAGACTTCAAAAGAAGGATATTTTCGTTTGTTGTATCTTCAGTTTTGCTTTCTATCATATCACGAAATTATATAAACGATCTTGTTAATTTTTGTTTTAATATTATGAGAAACTTAAAAAAAGGATTGAGTTTCATAATTATTTACTCGGGTACTCGATCTTAGTCTTTGAATTATACAGGAAAGTATGTTTGATATCATATACACGTATATTTTCTTTCTATATTTTATACGAAATTGTATATTAAATACTATAATTATTGCGTATTCAAATTATAATGTATGTAATGTATGATGTAGTGGCATCATTATCGCCACCGTCCACGCGGCTTAATTACATGGTCTGACACTTATATAGCCTAACCCTACCTACTCCTCTCCATTTGAAATTCAGTGACTGGAACGTTTCTTATTTTTTTTATTGTTTATACGCTACTATGAACATATTAAAAAGGGTCCCATTAAAATTCGCGAGGGGATAACATCGACAGTTTCACACAACATATGATACGAAACATATTTTTGTATATATAACTCGAAAACTAAGATCGAACATCCGTCATATGTATAGGAAAAAGTTGTTCAGGATGATGACTTTAATAAAATATTTCAACAGCATTGAAATCGATGAGAGACAGCTATTTGGCAGGTTGAGCTTTAGATTTAAATACGCAAATCGTGTTGTGTAAAATAAAGTCAGTGCGTTATATAACAATATGTATTTTCAGTCTACTGATTACGTCTATCGTTCATACCTGACGCATTTATCTTAATTATTTAAGAAAGCTATTAATAAAAATTAATCCACAAATTCTACAAGCTATATCATTATTAACTAATGATATTAATACATCTTATATTTCAGTGATATTCTTAACTGAAAACAATACCACAAGAAAAGGATTACATTAAACTACACCTTTAGAGTATCAATTCACGAGAAACTAAGAAATTGAAAAATCTGTTCCCATTTTTCACAAAGCTGAGATCATTCTTCATCTATTATATTATAACACAAGAATTCTACACTCTATACAATATTCCGATATTATCCTGAAAGGATTCAACGTTTAATAAATCCAAAAATACTCGTAAACCATTCTTCAAGATGTCAAAAATGCGAGGGAACCAAGAGGTACGGGGATCTGAAAACACTTTCTCGTTTTGCACGGTTCTCTCGAATAGAACCGAAAGAACGACAAAGGTTTCTTGAATTTCTGAAGCAAGGCGGGATCGCAAATTTCGGTCGACCATATTTCATTCTGGTATTTCATATTACGTCGACAAGGCGAACGCTTTGCACTCCACTGCAATCACGGACAATGCGAGCATTCTATACAGTTATGAACTGTATCTACACACGGCCAAATTCCATCCCCTTTCATCCACTTCCTCGGGCTGCCGTCTATTTCATTTCACGCACTGTATTTTAACTTTTTCTTGATACTCTTTTTCTATCAGCTGCAATGCCTGAATGTAGTTAAATCTCTAGAATAAATGGAATTACAGCATGAAAAATAAACATCTGGGTACAATAGCATCCAGTTGCATGAATACCCTAGATTTTGCATTGATAGTAGCATAATTCTATTATTGCTTTTGCATTATTCATTTGCTGTGAAATTTAATCTTTGTATATTTTAAGAATTCGATACTCATTAAATACACAAGTTACTGTAAGTCATAAACAATAGAAATATTAAATGTTTATAAATATCAATCAAGTTATGTACTCTATCATATAATTGTAGAAAAACAAATATTTTTCAACGTAATAGTATATTATATATGATGTTAATATAATATTATTACAATATTATGATGCAAACAAAAAAGAGCGTTTACATTCTAAAAAGGTTCTAAATCCGTGTCCTTTTACCATAATAAATATATATCTCTAGAATTTGGCTACTTTAAAACTTTAATTTAGTATGATTATAAACATCACCTCCTATGTTCATGATATACCAGGTATGTAAATATGAAACCGGAATTTTTGTATAGAAAATACACGTTTATTGTGTGAAAATGATTAAAAATATTTCATTCGAAGTATTGCCCATCGCTAGCTATACATTTTTCCCACCTGTCTGGCAATTGGTGGATGCCACGCCAAAAAAATTGTCGCTCTTTTGAGGCAAACCAGTCATCGAGCCATTTTTGTACATTTTCGTAAGAAGTGAAGTGCTGGTCAGAAAGTGCGTGTCCCATCGATGCAAATAAATAGTAATCGGACGGAGCCAAGTTTGGTGAGTAAGCCGCGTGCGAAAGTATTTCTCAACTGATCGCATCAATCGTTTCCTTGACCGGGTTTGCTGTATGTGATGGTGCATTAGCATGAAGCAAAATTACTTTGTGTTGCCTTTTTTGATATTCTGGTCGTTTTTCACGCAAAGCTTGATTCAAATCGATCATTTGTTGTCGGTAGCGCTCAGTATTAACGGTTTCGCCAGGTTTTAACAGCTTATAATAGATCACACCCTTTTGATCCCACCAAACACGTTCTTCGTTCCTCACGTCAAAATTGCCACTTCTGAATTTTTTAAACCACTCAAAGCACTGTGATTTACCAAGAGCATGCTCACCGTAAGCTTCGACAAGCATTTGATACGATTCTGCAGCAGTTTTCTTCATATGGTAACAAAATCAATGCTGTCCGCAAATCGTAGTTTCCAGGCACAAAATTCGACATGTTCGACGCTATTACAAACTATGCTGTTGTATGAAACTTGTATTGTTCTGAGTCGAAAATGTTTGTGAGGTGTCAACAAAGACTTTTGGCATCAATGACGCAGTTTAGTGATAACTACATTATCAGCTAGGGCCATCTATAGGCAAATTCCGGTTTCATATTTACAGACCTGATATTGAGGCTCATTTAAACCACAATGCAGCTATGAATACTTTTACATAAGGCACTCATTTTCGTAGGAACTCATTATTTCCACACCCACGGACTTACAGTTATATGCAAAAATCTCAGATGCAAGATGAAAAAGTTTTTCTCTTTAAAAATAAATAGTTGAAATTATTCTAATTTTATTATTACCAATTCTACAACCACATCTAAAAATATAATATTTAATTATAAAATCCAAAGATGGAAAATTTTATATATTTAATATTTTTCTCTTTTCATAATGTGTTTCTTCTGGAAGGAAGAGAGAAAAATAGTGTGGTAATAAAGTATAAGATAATTTTTTAAATAAACTCAAATAACTAATTTACATTTTTTACTTTTTCTCTTTCCTAATTTAATCTAAATAATTTAATAAATGTTTTAAAACATTCAGAGCAGAGGTCTATTTACGATAGTATTTCCAAAAAATTATGAATCAGGGAAATCAAAAAAGAATGCAATAATATGCAGGAGATATTTAACAATTAATTTTCACATACTAATATTCGATGATATTGATTAAATATATTTGATTTCTATTTAATGTTAGATCGTTAAGCATTTTTTTATGGTACTGTACTTGTACAGTGGCAAAATAATCTAATGGTTGTGAAGAAGGAGGGAGAATGAGAGAAAAGATACAAAGACTAAAAGACTGGAAAAAAGAGGACTTCAATGGAAAACGAGTATCGGATTTAGAGTCCAATAAATCTACAGAACACCTGTATCAATCTACCTCGTTATTCACATCCTATGAAACTTCTTTTATCTTATCCTTTCCTGTTGATATTTGTTTTGTTTCTTTGAGTATAATTTTTATTACTCAATTATATGATAAATAAAATAAAACACTGTATGTATCCAGGAAATGAAGTTTAATTGATTTATTTGAAAATGCAAAATTTAAGAAATCCACAATGCATATCAATAATAACAAAAATTTGATATATGAAAATTAGAAACAATTACATAGATAGAAGATCGAATAATCAATAGAAATTGAATACCGAATTCACAGTTATTGCATTCAAGAATCTAAAGTTGGAAGAATTGAAGAATCCAGAAATCCAGTGATTTCGGGCTTCAGAAGTCAAGAAGCTCAAGAATCCGAAAATTCAAAAAAATAAAAAGATTCGAAGGATCGGACATTGTAAAAATTTGAACCAAAACAGCCAAAAATGAAATCTAGGAACTCAAAGTCGATAGGAAGATTGGAGGAGTCCAAAGATCCGATAAGTCAGTAGTTAAAGATTTCAAAAGTCTCGAGAATAAATCTAGAGGTTTAATGATCCAAGCTGCGACTACTAAGACGACTACTTCCATGGTCTCGAGAATACAAGAATGGGAATTAGTTTATTAACGTACATATGATAAGTTTAATATAAGTGTTAATATAAGCGATAAGTCTAATATAAAGTATTCAATGTTTTACACTTCCAGAATTTTCAAATCCATTCGATATAAGAAATGTAATATTTTAAACCTTATGTCAATATCTGCAATTGTGTGAATATAATTCAATACCGAAATTATCCGGATACCATTCCTACACTAATAGCAGAAAACTGACTATATATATAGTAACTACAAAAAGTATTGACATAACTTTCTATTTATTTACATACGAATTACTTTCATCCAAATACATTAAATTTCGTATTATTTGGTAATACTTTAATACGACTACAAAAATTTGACACTTTAAAAATGAAATATAGAACTTGATAAAAAAAGCGCTTCGTATGAAACTTTGTGTAATCAATGTACATACGGCTTAACCGAGCAATACTGAAGTTTTAATGTAGTTTACATAGTGCTTTTGGTTAAGTTGTCTTGTAGAAATTGTTTTCACTGCTGCAATTTATTACGAGCCTAGAAGTCTTGCATCACGATTAGCTAGCTAACGTTCAAAGATATCTTACAAATTCTCCTCCCACTTCTTGACTGTATCTCCTTCCACGAACGTCACTTTTGCTCGGTCAAATTATATTCTTCTAAAACTTATTCAATTTCAATTATAAATTTAATACATAACAATTGATAAAGAAATAGATTTATTAGAGATATAAATAGAGAAAAAAATAAAATCTTTGGAAATAGAACAGGTAACTAAAGAATAACAGCACCCTATGTAAATGTATATAAACTAAGTTGTAAATTTGCAATATTTATCTCAATACGAATCTTGTTATTTCCGTCCCTAACCGTGGGTCGATTTAACGATTTCCGTGCATCGAAGCACAAGACGTAATCAATTAGACTTTGCCCCAGGGAAATTAACATTTTGCGACGATTAAATGGTCGCAGGTTCGTGATTTCCTGTCGTTCGTGGCCATCGAATGATTGAGACTCGCTGGAAATATTGATTTAAGTATCGACACCTCTCATCGTCATGAAAAAGAGTTCACGTGACCATGGTGTTTGCACATTTTAAACGACTGGCAGAAGTTATGCTATGCGAAAAGTGGTGACGAACCTCTAATTAATCCACTCTGTTTGATTAAACAACAATCAAACTGTGCCCGGAAATTAACTACCGCGGACTGCGGATGTTGTTTCGATCGTAGAAACGACGATTCCTCCTCAAATTGTTTACGTACGGTCGTTTGCAGTTGAAGAAAGTGTTTCTTCTGATCGATTACAAATATTGATATTATTAATATTTTTCCATTTTCACTTGATTACTAAATTTCAGGGTAATTACCTTTTATTTGAAATAAAAATAATGAATAAATATATCGGATAATTATTCCAAATAAAGTAACAAAAGAATCTATTTGAAAATAAAGCTGTTTAAATAGATAGATTTCGAAATTTAATTTGAGAAATAAATTGTTTCCAAATTATTTATTATTTAGTTACTATTATTATTATTTATTTACTAATCTATAATAAAAAAAATTATCATTCCATAATTCTAAAAGAGCTAATACAAATACGCAATAAATTACGTAATAAATAATCTCGATCAATTATCGGATTTTACATGAAATGAATAAGAATGAAAGAATCAATAGAACCTATCTCAAATATATTTGAAAGCAAATTCAGTTATCTCTAACGAAATATGTCACTCACTTACTGCTTGAAATAAACGCGAAACACTTAACAAGAAAGCTTTTAAAGGTACGTTTTAATGGTCAATTTTATATGTACAAGTATACTTTAAAATATCTAGAAATTATAATTACGATATCAAAAATCTGAAATCAAGTCAGAAGATCCTATTAGTACCAAGATAACAAAGAAACATTTATTCTCCACCTTTATACTCGAGATGCTACTAGTTAATAATAGCTTGCTGGCGGGTTAATAGTTAAACGAATAGGACAAAAGAACGATTTATAATCACGATGATACGTATGCTTATTAAAATCATTTATTATGTATATAATCATGGTATCACGTAATCCGCGAAATCATTGGAAATGGCGTTCCGACCTATCGGTCGCATATCAGATAATTAATTTCTCTATTCAAATTAATTTATCGCCAACGTCCTATACTGTGGCGTAACTAATTAATTAGCTGAATAAGCGACTACGACGAATCATCCACTTCTCGCGAAGCAATCGAGAAATTGTCTCTTCTACTCGCCTTTGTCGTTCATTGTCTCCTCGTTCGGTTTATTGAAACTATGTATCATGAAAATTTTCAATTACCTTTCAAAGGAACGATGTTCTCACAGACTATCCTTTTCCTCTTTCTTTTTTCTCTCATTATTTTCTCCTTTTGTGATCCTTTTATGAAATTTTTTATATTTTCTGTCATGCAGGATTCATCACAGCTTCTTTGATTCTCTCTTTCTTCGTCATTGACTTTGTAAAATATCTTCTTTTTTTCAATTTTTGTATTTTCTTATAAAATTTTTCTGTTTACATGCAGAGGTTTCTATCTTCTGACTTTGCCTCCTTTTTTTTTAGGCAGCGGCAACGCTGCGTTAACTACGCGGTAAGTTCGTGTTCATCAAAATGGACGCTTGTACTGCGAGCGTACATGAGTGGAATGCTGGCACCAGGCAGTGAAGCACTGTATTGTTTTATATAATCCAATTCACACGAGCGATTTGCAGAAATTGGACACTATATCAAATTTTCATTGTTCTTGTGCACTCGATTCATCAAAAGATTTCACAGTGATACGAAAATAATTTAAAAAATGTTCGTTTTCTCTCAAATCGATAATACATAATATAAACATGAAAGTAAATGCGTCTTTGAAAAGCCTGATACTAGTGAAGAAATATGCCCACTATCTCCTTTTCGCGGTAGATTGATATACTTTTAAATAACACATATAAAGAAAATACATTTTTTTCTGATTTTGGTAATGGATTATCGCATCCATGTCTAAATTGTAACCGAGCAAATATGCAATATGAAAGCTGTTGGATTATTATGGGAAATGAGTGCGTATGTGACAGTATGCGACAGTAAAAATTATTCGACATATTGAAAATAAGTTATCTTTGTACATAGATTATATAGCTATGCCAACTATTTGTTTAGTATCAATGAATGCCGATATTCTTTTCCTTTGTTTCGTTTCTGACGGTTAGTTTTTAAGAGTTCAATCTAAACTATAGACGTTCTTTCTTTGAACATAAATTAAATAAAGAAATAATTATTACAACAAGAGATTATTACATCTTCCAATTTATTGCCTGCGAACGCAGAACGCAGTGGCAAATTAATGAATTGCAAGAAAAATTGGATGCGTAAACGCGGCGGTGGCAAACACAAATCAAAAGTAGGAAAAGGGGAGAAAATCTTATACAACAAGAAAAGACATGAAAAATAAAGAGAGAGACGGTACACCTTTGTAGAAATTTTCCATTCTTCAGTTTTTCAATTTTCGAAATTTTCTCTCTTCATCTTTTCATTGGATTCTATTATTCTATCATGTAGGGTGCCTCAGTTTTTTCCTACTAAACGTTGTCAGTACATTCCATAGATCAAAAGAAACAAAACTTGTCATATAAACATATTAATATTAAGTAAGTAACTATTATAAGTTGCTATTATATTATTTATATTAATTAATAAATCGAAATTAAAGTATTATGCCTACCATTAATAATGTTTCTGATAGAAATTATGATACACATCGAAGGAGCGATCTTTCAACACAGTCGCCTCTTTTGTATCTGTCTATTTAATTAAAACGCTCGAATGGTCGCGAATGCGATCAGCAATTATAATGTGTTATTCATTAGCCATGTCATACGTTGTCTGGCAATTAAATTGGAATTTAAGAACAATCCCCGTATGAGAGGAATTTAATTATACAGCAGCTTCGATTGATTTCCGATTCATTTAAGGAGAGATCGATAATTAATCGACCAGTCATCGCTGTTCGATTCGCAGTACTATTATAATATTGAAGACCAGAAACGAACAAAAAAATACGCACGCGTATTAGAATTTCTGCTGAAAGCATTTGAATTGGAACAAAATATGCATATGTTATTTCATCGAAGTTAGTATAAATTCGATGGTTTTTTTGGGGGTACGTTATATAAACTGAGAAAAAGTTCGGGAATTGGAATATTAGTTTTGTTGCGATTCACTTTATTTCTATTTCTTCCACAGTAATTATTATTTCGTTAGGTTTAATTGTTTTCTTGTTCTCATATTTCTAGTATTTAATACTTCTTATTATAGTAAGATAATAATAATAGTTTACTAATAATAATAAGGTAATAATAATGAAACATAATAATATATAAATAAATTTGTTATAATATAGAAATAATATAAAATATTTACATGATAATTACTAATATGATCCTTTTAATATTATTATAATATATAATATTTTGGAACTTCTTTGACGGATAAACGAGTTCCAATTGCTTTAATTGAATAATTAGTTTAATGAGTTGATTCTACTACACAAAGTGAAATTCTTGATAAATCTCACGTCTAATTATACCGCACTACAATCATACCATATTTTTTTCTTTCATTTTTACTTATATAATATGCTAAAATTGTTTTCTGTAAAAATACTGAAATGCTCTTATGCTTACTCCTTTGACAGTGTAAATTTTACAAGATCGATCTTACAAAACTCTCAAAACTAATGAAATAAGCAGAAGTTCACACAACTTCAATCTTTCTTCCTTTTTCCCAAAACTCGAATTGATACCTTCATTCCAAACTTCATTTCATTGCGCCATCCCTGCACTAAATCGATAAAATTCAGCTGAAATTCGAATCTAACGACACGTATCCTAATTTCAATACAGATTATAGTTTTAACGCGTACAGTATTTCGAGTAACGAATATCGAATAACACGATCTCCGGCACCGATACAACCGACCTAGTAATAATATCCGTAACAATAATAATCACAACGATCGTGACGCTAATAACGCCAGCGCCGATTATGTTAACCGGCGGTTAATAATGATCTCTGTATCCTTATGTCGTCGAATCACCGAAGTATAGAGGTGACCGTTACTGGAATGACACGAAGGTAAACGGTCCACGCTTCCAAACTGCATCCCACCGTTCAATCTATTTAATTAACATAGCTTCGCTGGTAAAGTGCTATCAAGGCTTTCAGCAGCATGAACTGGGCGTACGAGCCTTTGTCATACAGCGAACGTCCACCCTTATTTTTTACCACTGTCACGTGAAGAGGCAGAAGTATTTTTTGGCACTCCTGTTCACAATTTTAGATAAATTGAAATCGCCTCTAAAGACCACTACCTGAATTGAAAACAGTCGATTAATTCCTACTTATGTGCTGCTTTTATTAGTATTTCCTCTAAAACCTTTTCGCTGTCATTGAAAGTAGGAAAGGAAAGAAGAAGTTAAATTTAAGGGAAAAGTCGCTGTTCAGGGTCAAAAATTCAAATTTTTTAGATTTTGCATAATATAACATATATTTTTTCATATGTAATAATAAAAAATGTTATGTAGACAATCCAGGTGGATTTTACAATGCTTTGCATACGTAAGTTGTGAGTAAATCGGTTCTTACTGCAAGCCACATGTATGTGACATATTGTTACCTATTCGGTGCACTCGATGTTACTTGACGAATAAAAGTTTCGATAACGAAATCAAAAAGAACGAAAACAGCTATGTTTGCATCTTACATCGAGCGCCGAGCGATCTGCGAGTGCCATGTTAGTGTCTTATCTCACAAATTATTCGCGTGGTTACTTACACAAAATCTAATGTCCAATGTTTTGTGTTTAAAAGATGAAATCAATCGCCTAATGATAGGTATGTACAATTTTTGTCAATCCAGAGGAAAGTTTCAAAGTATTGTAAAACAATGTGTCGCATTGTCTGAACAGTGATAATTTTTTCTTGTCTAAAATATAATACAATATACTACAATTAACGTTCTTATAACACACACAGTTATAAAAATTCGGTAGTAATATTATTTTATTATATCTGTCATATTTAAAATCTGGTTTTCAAGATTATATATATAATTCCCTCTTGTTCCCTACAATGTTGAAAAGATATGATCTTCATATCCTTTCCTTGTGCTCTAGATGTTGCGAGTGTTTCAGACTGTATTACTTTTAATTATTTAAATAAGATAATTCTTTAAAAAAAGAAACACATAAATTATTTCAAATTATTGATAATAGGATTATCTCTAAAATAATTGGCTGTAAATATAAAAGATCGTAAAATCGTTTTGAGAATAGACAATACCACCGCCATATCCCATATCAACAGGATAGGCAAAACCAGGTTCGTCAAATACCATAATTTAGTAAAAGGGATATGTCAATGGGATAGGACAATGGGTCGAAAGGAGGAGAATAATTTTATTTGCGTCATACATTGCTTCGAAGGAGAACACGAGCAGGTGTTCTATCTCGAATAAAGAATGAGAATGACGAATAGGATAATTTGGCTTTCAATAAAGTTGTTCGAAAATTTGGCAACGGGGAAATAGATTTATTCTGTATGAGAGTAAATAGTAAATATAATCGTTTTTGTTCCTTATTACCTGAGAAAAAAGTAAAAAGTCTAGACTTGTCTATAAGGTCGTGGTCCAATCAGAGGTTATTTGCTTTTTCTCATTTTTCCTTATGTTACTATTAAAGACCTTAGTAAAATAAAATAAGACAAAAGTAGAGGGCGTTAAGGATTTTGATCGCTCCAAATTGGTCAATTCAAAACTAATATCCGGTTTTCAAGTGACTCCTCGCGGAAGACTCGATTCTGATCTCGTTTTGTCTCCATGTAGATTGAGGAACCTTCCCCGGACAGGACATCTAAGTTTAATAGCAAGGAGATTATCTGCTAAGCATTTACGAAGGGTGGGCGAACCAGACAACAGCAGATATTATGATAGCGACACTGGCACACGCAACTGTGAAGCTGTACGAGTCGCCTTTGCATCAATGACACGTTTTTGCAGGAAGATTCAATAGAGACTTCGTCAACCCTGAACGTAATAGCGCCCTAGGTTTCCTAATGGGATGTTCTAACGCAACAGCGCCTTATGGCATGTTGAATCCTCACAGATCTGCAATTTTCCTTATTTGAAGTCACAAGCTCAAAGAGGATAAAGTGATTGCCCGTTTCCTGAAAGGAATTTTCGAATTAAAGCCTGCTCGATCAAAGCATGTTTATACTTGGAACACATCCATAGTGCAGCTGTATACTATTTACAAAAGCTTTATCCGTTAGAAAAATTATCTCTAAAAAATGTAATTAAGAATACACAATGATGAGTATAGCTGACAGAGATGAAACTCTCGGAAACATTACAATCAATAATGTATATAAATCTCCAAAAGAACTAGAGACTGAAATCCTCGACGACACCAAGACCTCAGGTCCGCAATCCTGATATGTATATATATATCATATTATATATATATATATATATATATATATATATATATATAAAATATAGTATATAATATATTATAATATATTATATACATCTACATCTTTAATTTAATTTAATTTAGTATCGTCCTAGCAGTATCTGCTTTATTGCATAAATAGTGTAAATATTAAAAAGATTCATCGCTTGTGGTTAAAGCATAAATGAAAGGACAATTACTCCATACGTCAACGTTATTGTAGATAGTTCGAACATTATATTATTATTTTATTTTACACTGTAAAATGGTAAGTAATGAAGACACTCTCACAATAATACAGAACCAGCAAATAACTTTAACTACCTAGGATATACAAAGTATTAAAAAAGAGTGAACGATGTGCGTATATCGTATGATTTTATTGTATTATATCGTATGACGTGTACAAAAATGTTATTTGAAGCTTATCTTTGCAAGTACTTTTCAATTTATTTTCTAATTTTGTTGAAATGTTAAATTCAAAAATATGAAATTTATTAACATAACTTACAAACGTGATAAAGCGGCTTATAGTAAAATTCCAGTAAAATCGCGTACAATATTCGCGAATTGCAAAAACAAATATAGACATTTTTCATACGAATAAACGATTGGAAACGAATGTTGTTTAGTTTCTTGAACAAATAGCACAAGTTTGAAAAATTTCATACAAACTTCGATTCATAACTCGAGTGAGCGATATGTTCATTCGTTCGTGATTTTTTCAAAGGTTATTCGAGAAATACCTATTCTAAAACGATGAAAGTTTACATTTCAAGGTGCATGGCATATCGCGTTCGTACATTGAAATCCATCGATCGAGCTGGCAACGTGTTCACAATTTGTCGCGGGCCAAAAACGAAGTTGTGGTTTATGGTCCATAAAACGATTCAGGCGTTCTATAAACAAATCCACTTTCAATTTGTTCGTATCCTCTTATTAGAAATGCACTGCAATGTTAGATATCGCTGAAAGTTATCGACAGAAATCAAACGCCTACGAACATATCAAATTTTTTAATTTTTCTATCTTTTTTTGTATTTTGCAATGAACAAATTTTCCAGCTATATATGTTTTATATGTTTCTCATTGTATCCTTTTCGTGAATCGATGTCAATTTTCTAATTGTTTCTTGTAAGTGATATATTTACTAAATCAGAAAGATCGTTTTTAAAATTTGGAAGTATTTGGGATTGAATGGAAATATATGAATTTAAAGTCATACACATATATAATTTGGTTTTGCGAAATTTTCATTCAAGTTGAATATATAAAAATTCAAAATTTGATTTAACAATTTAATATAGATTTCGATAGATTAAAATTGGGTTAAATGCTGGGTTTTATTTGAAAATTGTATCAGTAGCAATCACGTACTTATTTGAGTTATTGGGGATGTAGCAATTAATAACATTACACGACTAGCGTAAATTAAACGGAAAAGTATGATTCAGATATGGAAGAAGTTAACATAAGAAAAGATTATTAATAGGAAAATGTATCGAACAAATGTTACTTTAGTCTTCAAACTTCCCTTATCACTTTAATTAAAGAAAAGGCTAATTCCAGATATTTGTAATTATAAAGAGTTATGCAACTTGAAAGTACAGTTCCTATATATTATATACAAATACCATTATTAGTATCAAAACTCAATCTATATCTTATCACAATATATGAGTGTTATTAAAATGTATTAATTGCTGACAAAGAAATAGCTAAATATATCTTTATTACTTTCTTTCAGAATCAATAGATTACATATCTTAATTACTTCTTTATAAGTTATTGAATAATCAAATATATTAATATTAGAAATTTACATGTAAACCCATCGTTCTAAATACTATTGCGAATTTATTAAAATAACTTTTTTATCAGATTAATGGAATCATTTTATTTATTACTTTATTTACTATCTAATTCATATATAGTTACGAAATTAAGCATTCCAGATATAAAGAATTTATTAATTAATAAATTTAATTAATAAAATATTAATTAATATATTTAATTAATAAAATATAACATTTCATTCCAATATACTTTTTTTCTGTTCTAATCTAATAAGAATATATTTTATTCTTTATCATTTTGCCTTATAGCATCTATTTTCCATCTGTAACTACTTTAATTACTTTTCAATTCAATTAACAACTTTCGTATCTTAATATATCTTGTTATATAATATTATATAACTTGTGCAACGAAAAAGAATATCGCTAGTATAAATATAAATTATATGAGAATCGTTTTAAAAAAGTGATTTATCCACTTTTCTCTTTAAAAAATGTAAAAAATAATGAAAATATTAAAAATGTAAAATATAGGACTTAAACCGTAAAATTTTTTGTACCAACACATAATGTTATGTTAAACATATAGCATGTCCCAGTCGTACAAAATATTCTGTAACAGTGAAATTTTGTAATGGTCTAAAAAAAAAAATTCTTTGCATTCTGGAAAATAGCCACGATTATTAGACAAAACAACTGCGTTCGATTATGCAATCACTTTGACCGACGTTGTTTGCATCACGATGCCATCACATCCAAACTCTTTGCTAAACTAAATTGAACGCAAATAAAATTACTTTTAAATAAGCAATTACTCTGGCACTAATGGCAGAGCGAGCGCAATTAAAACAGCGACCAGAGCTGCGCGTAATCCGACAAATTTCCTGCATACAAATCCGTCAAATTAAATCTCCTTGTTCCACGTGTGCAACGCCACGACTCGCTGCAACGCTTATCTAAAAGACAGGAACAGGAACTGTACTAGAATTACATGAAAAGATGTAAAAGAAATAAAATCACGAATTATGGTTTACAAGAATATGTATGTATTGTTATGTTTTTCAGAGTTTTATAGAATTTCAATTTTCTTTTTTTTTCTTAATAAAAAATTTAGGAAATATGTATTTTTGATCTGTGGATTTGTTAGTATCGTGGAATTTCTACCATATTAAGTCTTTAATCTTCTTGAGTTAATAAAAAAATATAGCATACGCAAATATATAAGTACACATATATATGTACAGGCTCGTGAATGTTCAAACATTTGTGAAAACTTATTTTGAATATGTTATATGTGTGCAAAACATTTTATATCACATGAATTGGTTTAACACAATCACATTGGTAAAATTTAAAATAAGCCCGAAAATGTACATTGAAGTTATTTATAGCAAGATATTTATCGTAAACATACACTTGATAAAAATCACAAAATTATATAAATAGTTAATTATCCATTTTATTAGTAAGCTTCAATATTTAATGACACCAACTCTAGCATTAGTTTATTAGTATTAATGCATTTCTAGCATGTTTACTAAATATATGTGTTTAAAATAAATATGTTGCAATTTGTATATACATTTATCTATTATCTGTTATCTATTATAAATTATGTACATTTCCAAATTTGTGTTAAATTTTACAATTTTACAATAATATAATCTTTTCTATAAAAGCGTTTCATATGACACATACAATTTAGACAATAAACATAAAAGTTTCCCGCATTAAGAATTCAAATACTTTTATGAATCCTGTATATTAATATTATTACATAATATTAATATTATGTTAGTATTATATAATATAATGTATAAACATTATGTATGAACGAAAAACAGGATAAGTCCATGTTTCATTTTTTAAGGGAAGCAGTTTTTAAATTCAGTATATTAAATTCAATAGCTATCAATTAATCCCATGTTATCAAAGTTGTCGTTTTATTTGATTTTCGGACTAAACATGATATATTACTTGTTATCATATTAAAATATTGTTTGTTTCAATAGTTATATCTCTAGCTTTAGAGACTATATCGACTTGCATTTTATCGACTATATCTTTAAACATAACAGATATTTTCCATCTTTAATTATTTTCAAAGTATTTCTTTTTGGTTACAAATATATCACTAGAAAAGGAGAATCACCAAATATATACTTTTTTGTGTATGTATCATGTATGTTCTTCTTGTGATGTCTATGGATCATATAATGATGTAATTACATATTGTTACGTACCTATACATCACATACAATATTATTATAGTATCAATATCCTATATAATACTCCTGAAGATTTTTACGAATTATTATTGTCAATTATATCACATTATTGCTTGTGAAGCAATGTAATAATTATAAATTTCTTTCAAAATACTTCAACTATTCAGTTTTGTATCAAAAGAACTAGTGTAACCTGCCACACGTATAAATTTATATACCAAACACATTTGAATATCATATCAAATACATCAATCAACAAAAAGGTATAACTATTAATTAAAATTAGTAAGTATTTCTAAATTTGTATTTGTATCTCATGCAAATAATCTCTATAATATTAGTAGTAATTACTCATTAATATTACATAAAAATAAAAGCTATTAATTTATAAACGCAAAAGTAAAATTTATTTTCAGCAAATATTTCCCACGAAACTTACCGAAAATCTACGGAAGCATCCTCGTGCCTTGAAATATAAAATACAGATGTTAATAAATTACTCGAACGACACATATACCACTGCATTTAATGGCACAAACTTCTCACATTGAGGCTATTTATTTATAGATTTACCACTCGAGAAAATTTATCTGTCAGGTCTATAATTCAAAATGTATCCTCGAACTGTATAGCCATACAGCCTAATTAGCGATTTATTTTACTGGAATAAATAGCAACGATATTCGAATCGGCAGAGAGAAAAACTTGCTGAAACGTTTCCTAGTTGGACAAACTTCCTGAAACTCGTTGAGTAGGAAGCTTTTGGGGGTTTCCAGGCTGAAAGCCTGCTCGTTCGTCAAGTACGTTAAAGAGAGTGCAAAAACGCCGCTGGCGTTCCCTGGCTGCCTCTGATATCGCCTTAAGTCTGAGTTTTATGGGGTTTCCTCATCATCAGCCATTATACATAGGTAGTTCTTATCAACTTCAAAAACCTTACTTAAAATTTCGTATAATAGATAAACCTGCAACGGTAATTTATAAATACAGAATATATACAGATATAATGTATATACAGATATAATGAAGATCGCTTGGACTAAATATTATATAAATATACATTAATACAGGTAATATATTAGACTCGTAGAAAGAAAACATAATAAGTACATTTTTATTGACGTTTCAATTTTAATTACATAATATGATTGAAAATTGTAATAAACGATATTTTAATATCTTCAATATTTTAATATTGTGATGAGATCTTATTTAATTTCAAAGCCAAATAAAAAGACAATTTAGATAGCATGGAATATTGATGGCAATATATTTTCAAACAGTTATGTAGAAATAGAAACCTGGCCCTGTGGCCTTCAACTGTAAGAGAACTTTAAGTACAGAAATATGTATAATTCGAACATGATTAGAATCATTTAGGCATTTATTGAAAGCATTTACTATAGATTTGTTTTCAACTAGGAGACAATTTCGTAAAAAAAAAGAGGATTGAATAATGCAAGTGGATAATGATAAAAATAACTGCGAGACTGTCGGTATACACGCTGTAAGATAACAAACTCAATATTGTACTGATTTTCAGAATTGCCCGTAACAATCCTTATCGATAATGTATGAAATATGTGAGACTAAAACATCGAAAAAAGAAAGTATTAATTATTAATAGGTAGGAAGTAAATTAATTTCCAAGATTGATCAATACGATAATAACAATGCATGCAAAGCTTGCAATAAGAATGTATGTAGTACTAATGTGAATGTGGTTTTATTTAACTACAATAAACAGTTTTTGAATTACGTTAGTAATTAATAGCATTTGTTTTAAAATTATAATAATTGTGGAGTAAAATAATACATATTTAGGAAACCTTTCCATCCCAAGTTTACAATACGAAAGAAACATTTGCTACTTTAAAATTAGAAAAAACATTTAAGTAATTTTCAAATTCATCACTCAATCATTAATTGTATGTATAATTTCATCATTATTATATAAAATAATCATTAATTAAATGTATATTATTGAAAATTTTCATTAAATTAATATTTTGTACTTTAATTAATATACTCGTAATTTTCGAATTTGTATAATTACCTCCGTAATGATATTCCATCCAAAAGTGAGAAAAAATCTCGCAGAATGTATTTTTGAGGAAATTAGTTAATTATTATTGATGGTCATTTAGCATAACAAACCGAAAATGATAGAAAGGCACTTGATTCTATTTTATAAACAATATTCTTCTAGCTGATAAATTTAATTAATAAATTAATGTGCTGTTATATTTAAAAAGATTCTTTTTTTGGAAAAATAATATTTTTTGAATTGTGCCATTTCTAATATAAAGATATTATGTATTTATTGAAAATGACAACTTCAAATAGCGCAAAAAATAAGATATGTAATAGAAGGAAAGAATGAACAAATGCAAGTGAGCAAGTGAAATAGAACCGTTTATATTAGGTTGTCCGAAAAGTGTCTTTCTTTCGTAAACGTGTTTCTTACAACAGTGCACCTTTATACAAACGCGAAACCAAGTCTGCGAATTGTCGTGGTGTCTATCTTAACAGAACAAAATGGATCGTATACAATTCGACAAAATAACATAAAACAAAAAACGTTGTGTGTCTCTTATTTCCTCATAAAAGCAAAGAAACTTTTCGGACAACCTATAGTTGGACAATTTCTGTCTTTCTATGTACCTACATTACTATGTAAAAAATCTTGGGCTATCTTCAATAGTAACAATTTTGAACCCATCCTCCCATGATGCAACAATCATATTTTTAGGAAATATGCTTACATAATATTACGTAGGAAGGAATCTTTTGATATTTCTTTTATAGCGTTACTTATTATTTGTTCATTAGAAAGAAGAGAATACCTGATGAACATATTGATTGGAGCACGATTAATGTATGCAGCAGGATTATGGACAAAATAGCAAAAGTTTAAAATAATTTCATAAAAAGGTGTATGGGATTAGAAATTGTATATTTAATAGGTGAGAGCAGGCAGATAAAATATCGAAATACAGAGAAAGATTATGGTTAGCGAATACCTATTGAAGATGGAGGACTCGAGGAAGCAAAGTGGCTAAGGATATGCCTGATATAGCGGAGTTCCTTAATAAGAGGACTAAGAAGCAAGATACCGTTGGAGTAGATGAAGATGACGAGGAAAGCGTTCACGGGAGCGAGAGATGGAGAAATTTTAGAACTAATAGAGAGAGAGAAGAGAATAGTGTTCAAAATCTCGAATTAAAAATTTCTTAAGAGTTAGCAATAAATTAAAAACAACATCAAGTATCTTTATATTCATTTAATAGGTGATTTAAATTTTTGCACGATACTGTAATTTCTAAGGCATCCATTATTTCGGAAAGTATTACTACAGAAAAATTCGCCGAATCTATAAAAGTTCGTAAATTGTGTACACAACAATACCGATAGACATTTTACGGTGGAGAAAGAAATTGGATGTTTTCATGGAACAATGAAATGTGTATCAGGCGGATATTTGTCAGAAACACCGATTTAATGTAGATATAGATTTCTCCGTAGTTGATTCCGGAAGTAATTCAGGCCGAAGATTTTTCATTTCCGTACTGCCATATCGTCCATATCTACTGACTTTTATCTTTTCATATAGTTCATTCAGGTAAAGAAGTAGAACATCAGTTCTATCTAGGATTCTGAATTAAGTTGCCAATTCTTTCATATTTTATCATTTTCTTATCTTATTCCTTCTAACTTTTCATAATTGCCAATAACTTGTCATAATCGACTTTTTAATGACATCGAAGGCATATAAAATACTGAGACGAAAAGAAATTGAAAATTTGTAGAAACAATTTATATTTAGTAAACGTTATAATTATTTAATGAAATATTTATAGACATTTCAGCTCACTTATCATATTTTTTCCAAAAATTCTATTAGACATCTTTTTGTTATATAACATTTTACTCCATTTTGAAGCATCGTATATAATGATTATTATTTTCATATTCTTATTTACATGCTCCTAGTTCACAAATTTGTTGAAGATGGTGCAATAAACACAGCTCTAATCTTAATCTTTACGAAATATGTGTGTATGAGATTACTTAGCAAATAGTACTTGATAAGTATCTAACTTAGTAAAAAGTAACTTTAAAAATATAAGTATATATTTTTTAAAAAAGTAATTATTTACATCAGCGCACAATTCACTGATTTTGATGATCTTGAAATGTGATGTCAATGTCACCATTCCGAACACCTTTTCGCTATGTACGTTATCGTTACTTGGTTTTCGAAATATTTACAAAAATTTCAACACAATTTGAGTTATGATTACGCTTTGTTCTGGAATAAGTTTTTATATAGCATTTTTATATAGTCCAACCTAAACTTAGCTGATTGATTGCCATTTTTAATATTGTATAAATAAAGGGAAAAATAATGCATTATGATTTGGGCCACACTAATATTTGGCCTTCATAAATATTTAGTGGCTGGCAATGTTAGTTAAAATAATTTCTTACAAATTTATCGATGTATCGAATGTTGCACTTGATTTTGATCTTCAATTGATCAGAATAATGTGTACAAAATTCATACGTATCTCCCACGCACAATCTAGTAATTATCACGCATGGTTTTCTTCAATTGATCAGAATAATGTGTACAAAATTCATACGTATCTCCCACGCACAATCTAGTAATTATCATGCATGGTTTTAGTTTTTGAGTTATACGCAAAAGTATGTTTAGTAGTAGGTAATATATTGTAGGCTGCAGTTAATTGAGATTTAGAAGTTAAAGGTAATATGTTTATTATATCTTGTTAAGCGTAGGTAGCTTAATTGGGAAAGCCCTCATCATATAAGCGGAATATCAGGGTTCGAATTTCAATTCAACATCAATATTTGATTGATCAAATATTATTTCTCTCCTTACAATATGTAATTAATAATAATAATAATAAGTGGTAGTAATTGAATTTATACTGTACTTATAAAATCGAAAGAAATAAGAATTAAATCATACTGATATCACCGTTAACAGGATATTGATCTAACCCAATCTATAGCTGATTTATATTTCTTTGTCTATATTAAAAGCAATTAGTAATGAATTAAGTTTAACTTGGACCCATATAAAATCAGAGTGACCTATACGTCAGAATAAAGTGTAAGAGAAACTAAATTTAGTCGATGATTGTATGTGAATATCTAACTAAGGCGGAGGCATGTAAAGAGAAAAACTATTCAGTATGATGACCTTGGCAACACGTTTCAAGCTCATCAAAATCGGTGAGGTGTACCCCGATGTAAATAATTAGCTTTATAAATTTTCCAAAATAATCACTTTTAGAATTAATTCATGAAACTAGATCATGTCCACCCTATATGTAATCTGATCTTTGTACTTATTCTTATACCTATATCTGCATTGTTACCTAAAATCTAGAAACGAATAAGATACATTGAGAAACTTTCTTAGGAAACTCATCAACGAAACGAACTAAACTGCCAAGAACTATCGTATCTTCGAATCTCTTCATACCGTCGATCTATTCTATTTCGATTAAGTCGTTATCGGGTCTGGCAAGTAAAATGTTGATAAATTACGCGAGAAATCCGACTCAACGTCGAATTGTTCGAAGAGTTCTAATTGATCGTTAAACACTTACTTTTTAACTCTACAACTGCAATTATGAGTTACGTTCTTGCACACCCCCTTGCTTATGGAAATTAAAATCGCAGTTGGAGCTGGCACAATAAGCTTGTCATGCTCGAAGAGACTGCCTTCCTTACGGGTCTTTCAGTAAACATTACTTACAGTTTGTTCGAGTCACAAATAATGACTCGACTTGATTGAATCGAAAGAAATACCTTGGAAAATACCTCCCATCTTTATCTTCGTATAAAAAAAAGAAATTGTTAATTGCGATGGCGCGGAAAGCATCGAGAATATTGCATCTCATCATGATACAAAATTTATATGCAATCTGTACGGCGTTTTATATGTCTAAGCTAAATATCTTTTTGTATCGAATAACTATGAAAGTCTTGACATCGTCTATAATACAAAAGAAAAGTGCTGCCTTTTTTACCAAACCTGTACAAATGAATCAATTTTCTTGTAGTTATGTAGATATCTAGAATTCAAATAATTTGAATTCGAGTTTGTGTTCATGCAATATAAGTTACTTGATTTCACGTTTGTCTTCATACAAGTTAATCGTTTGATTTTGAGTTTGTATGTATACAAACGAAATCGTTTAACTTCAACTCTGTGTTCATATAATGCAAGTTACTCATCTTCAAAATAATATTCATACAAATTAAGTTATCTGATTTTAATTTCATGTAAGTTAAGTTACTCGATTTCAAGTTTAACGCTTATGGTATGTGTATGTATAAACATGTTCTTATCTTAATTAAAGTCGATTTCTATTTTAAAGTTCTATTTTATTGATAACACCTAAAAACAGAACATCCAAATGTGTTAAGTGTTATAAATCAGAGTATAACAAACCGAGCTGAATAATAGAATAGAAAGATACCTTTTATACTGATCAATTTCCAATCTAAGTACTAGAGAATACAAAGATTAGTCAATTCATATAAAAAAATGTATGATTCTATTTGAAAAAGTAGTGGTGACTTATACATATTCAAAATGTCAATTTCTGAGTAGACACCTACACTAAATCATGTATTATTTAAAATCGTTTAATTTTTCTTCATGAAATTCTTTTCTGTCTTCTATTGTTTCAGGGCTATAGCTTGTCTCAGGACAACCTGTATTTCATGTTCCCATTATTTTGCCAAACATTCTAAATATTTGTCTTCAAATTTAATAATGTAGAGTTGATGAGTTGACAAATGTTCGGATTGATTGATTCACCTAACTAAGAGAATACATAGATGTTCTTTGATATGGTATAGTAATAAATTAAATAAATGATGCAATTGCTATATCTATATCTATACGATATACAATATATGATCGTTTTGGTATTTAATAATAAAACAATAGTTGTAATTATAATAATAATTTGAACAACAATCGTATATAACAATTGTTCTTCTTTTATTCATAGAATGGTATTTGCAATCAATTCCCCAAGGAAAGTATATGACAAATAATAGCTATAATAACTATAATAACTATAAAAGTCAAACATCTCCACATGGTCCCAATTGGATAGCCTGTATTGTACTTACGTTACAGTAAAATAAAAGTTCTAAAGATACGAGAGGATTTTGTTTTGTGGACAGAACGAATATACAAAACAATCAAAACAACGTAGAAATTTAAAACATGTGTCGTGATAAACCGCTGCGGAAGGGAATTGCACATAAATGCGAAGGAGTTCTCGTGGAAATTATGAGGTCGGCTCTTAAACACAACATCGCGGGTTTTCCGTGCTTTCCACTGAAGTAATTCCGCCGGCACAGCGCGGCGACGACAGTAGCCCGGCATTACTCCTATATACTCTTGTAAATACCGATAACGAGTATCGAGACGTTCATGGCGGTGCCCACGGTCGGAAACGGATTCAATTTTCTTCGAGCAACCGGTGCGAACCAATCGGAACGTGTTCTCATGACCCACCGAATATCAACGTAAACGACCGAATAAATCTCTTGTGACTTCTACTGAAATCTCCAACACTTCTAAGACCTGAACTCACTTGATATGAGACGTATATAGACATATATTATAGATAAACTTCTACTTCCTCCGTGTAAAGATGTGTAAATCTCTCGATACTATGACTACATTTCTACCTCTGATTATCTATTATCGAGCTGTAGATGCTTATATAAATACAATTACTCATATTTGCTGCTTTGTATAAGAGAGGTTGATATGTGTAGTATACATGTATATATATCGTGTTACTTGTTTTACGAAAACATGAATCATTTATTGTGTTTTGAAAAACATTTCGTAAACAATTTCTTCCCAACAATAACATTTAATTGTATGATAGCTCTTAAAAATAACTTCGTTACAGTTTCCTGATTATGTCAGTCAAATGAAAATATACAAAAGATATAATTAATATTATTAAGAATAATTAAATAAAGTAAGTATTTCTTTGTATAATGAAAAAAATTAAAAATAACTGAACGTAAATAAAATAATTTATTAACTTTTTATGTGTATAGTTAACAGAGCAATTTGAAATCTCATTAGCATCTGAACGAAACACAACCACCATGATTGTATTGGTAAAATTTGAAATGAATCTATGACTGTATTTATACAGCAGGTACAGGAAAAAATGTGCACACCTTTCGTTGAACACCCTCTTTCGTTGAACACGTTAAAAGTTACATAAAATTGTTTATATTATTTATATTAGAATAGAATAATTTCTGCACATCGACTTTTAATTTTAGAAGCCATATTACCCACATTATCTATTAATTACATCATTCATTCTTGTACTTGATACTTTTAATTGGTGTATTCCCACAATCCGATATCTCGTATCAGATTACTCGTTAAATAATAATCGATTTCGGTGCGCATCGACTGAATGAATTAATTGGCCGAGCTGAGCAAATGAACACATCGACGACCAATTGTTGATAATAGAGAACATAATTAGAGCGTTTGACAATAAAATTTATTTTCATCGAAAACGAATTGATTCGTTAATTGACGTTGATTAACTTGCATGTAGATTGCCTTGTAGTCAAATGTTCGTTCAATTTTATTAAATACGCCAATCTTATCGGATATTATTTCGATGCACAATACGTGAAATATCGGGATATATCAAAATTTCGTGGAGATATCATGGAATTTTGTCATGACTATGCTGAATTCGTCTAAGCGAAACCAAAATCCATAAGCTAAATGAAATTTTCGAAAATTCCGAGAAATTTCGGGCAAACTACTGCACGAGTAGATCAGAAGTACCTCAGCAACGTTTCCATTCGAAATTATGAAGCAGACTGCGCGTAAATGTTTGTTCCAGTTAAATACTTCAAACTTTGGAAATTCCTTTCATTGATAAGATTATTCGTAGATTTCGCTTATTTATAAGGAAATTGTAAAACTCGCTCATCAAATTATCAATGAATTTCTATCTGTGACATCAAAATTCCGAATATTGTAGTATAATGTATAATTATTTACGAAAATTAAATTTTGATATAGTAAATACATATGTACAGAATGCCCATAAATAACTACCATTAGAGATATATAATTGCTAAACGGTTGATATCAACGAAAAACGAGTGCATTAGCTTTTTTACTTTCTTCGTATAGAATATGATAATTTGAAAGAAAATTTTGTTCACCAAAGTTTTCAAGGTGTTTGAATAATATAAATGTCAAAATAGTAAAGGAATCTGAAATATAGTATATGTCTACTTTAGTAAAGCTAATGAAATATTATTTAAAATATAAATTTTGGAACAGTAAATAGAATCTTGAATGAATTAAATAAAAGCGAATATAGTTAATAAATAAATTTTCCAATCCCTTATAATCAGAATTTTTTTTGCTTATAGTACAAAGCTTAAAATTTATTACGATTTTTACTTATTTTATAATATAGGTAATAATATATATTGTTTTATTGCTATCTATCGAATTATTTAATATTTATTTCCTGATTGATTCGATACTATCTAATATTTCTACTAAATCTACTCTAGAATATTAATTCACTATAGAATTTGAAGCTTGTATCGTCATTTGCCAAATCTGAAATATTGTCACTCAACCATATGCAATCACTCAAAATTAATCCTTAGGGCAACTCACAACCAAGTTCTATTCTTAGGGGAAAGTTTCGTATTTCATAACCCACATTTTCAAAGTTCTCAAACAATTTCAATCGAACATTAACTATTCCGTCAATGATGCTACATAAATTACATAAATACTGAATATATCCATATTAATAGACACATATGTATGTATAAGTAAATAAAATAGAATAATTTAATTTATACTACCTTATACTAAGTAACCAAATAATCTGATAAGCTATATGTTTGTGGTAATGAGAAAAAATGGATATTAGTGTAAAGGTGGTATATGTTGTCCGTGATAGTAGTAGTTGCCGGCTTAGGATGTCGCTGCTGGGGTACTGCTAATTATTCTTCTATTTTGATGCGTGGAAGAAAAATATGATTAACGGGCGCCGGGAATCGAATCCGGGTCCCAAACGTTCGAACCTAGAGCGCTAACCACTTTTTTCTTTTTTATTTGTTTATTATTACCAGATTACATATTTGTATTTTCCATAATAAACGCTGAATTCTGGTTGTGAGGTGGTTCAGGCAAAAATACCGATACGTGACGGTACGACATAGCCATGCAATATTACATTATTTTTTTTTTAAGATCACTTTTGTAACTTAAATTTAAGCCGCTATTGCGCTGTGCTTATGTACGATATTTCCATTTCTGTCCTGAAAGTCTGGTCGCAAAAACAGGACAGTTCGTTAGTCTATTGAGCGCTAACCACTTCGTTACCGTGTCCGTTGCTTAGTTAGTGTCGAGTAGTGGTATTTGTTGTCGAGTGCCGCTACATTAGTAACGAAGAATGTAATTAGTAATTAAAAATGTTGATTATCCAGGGAGATTACATTTAAATGTCCAGAGAGGTTTATATTTTTTCAATTTACAACAAAAATATTCTAAAATTCTATTAAAATATATTTCTATTTTGAAATCCTCGTAAATCTTTTGAAATATCTCTCGCAAAATTTATCTCACTCAATATTCACAAAAAACCAAACCCAATAACGCAATAAAAGTGACAAAAATCATTGTCTTTAAAAAAAACCTCATTCCTTAATGCCAATGACAAACGACGTTTGTTTTATAATAGAATTTCGATAATGGCGGAATGTATATATACACACATATATATATACATATATACATACATATATTCTTCGCATTTTCTCTCTGACATAATGGTTCACGAGCTTTCAGCGTTAAATTATCTCCCCTTCCACTCTAGCCTCTCTCCTGACGACGTTTCCATTCAGGTCCTTCGACTGCCTTCCGGTTTGCGTGGAGCCTCGAGCACGCCAAATAAAACAAATAACGAGTGGGGCTATTCGATCGCAAAATAAATGCCATAGTTTCCTAGATGCGAGAATCTTGCTGGCTGAGATAGAAAGGATGGAATTCCTAATAAGTTCGAATGCTCAACCACGCGAAAATAGGGAAATAAGTTTCAGCTTGCTCGAGACCAATATAAGTTAGGTATGGTAATTGGCTGCTCGATTATACTTCGTCTGGTTTTATAGAACGAAGATTTCGTTCTTAGATGTAAGTATGTTGGGATAATTGGAAAATTTGAAGAGATGTAAAGTGAGAAGAGGGGATGTGGAATTGGCTAATCATTTGCCTGTACTGAACAGAGCTGAAGAAGGAGAGGTCATAAAATCATAAGCCAAGGTAAATTTGAAATTTCCAAAAATCTAACAAACGAGTCACCTTAAATCAAACAGCTATCTTCAATTTAGTTCCACTGTTATTACCCCTTCTCTTGGATTTTTCCTACAATCCTCTCTGCTTGCAAACCTCTCTTATACGTTCCTATTTCCTTCTCTCACAAATTTTATTCTCTATTAAATCACCTATTTCAGCCTTTTATTCCTCCTTTTTATTCTCTCTAATTTCTAGTTATAATTACTTATATAATCCGACAATGAGGAAAGAAATCAAATTAAATTAGATCCAAAATTCAAGGGCCCATTTGTAATAACAGAGACTCTGGAAGGAGATAGATGTACTCTAAAAACATTAGATGGGTAAAGATTATATAAATACAGCCATGATAGACTGAGAAAAATGCCAGATAATTGCATTCCTGCTGAATTGGATGTCTGTAATGGTGGTGAGAATAGTGACCATGATGATATGAGTACCCCGATCTCAGAAGATCAGTAGCACTATGACCATAACATCTGAGTGAGTTCACATGCGTTTTGGGGCGACAATGTAATAAAGCTTAGTGAGACCTTGTGATGCAACTCACATGCGTTTTGGGTCGACAATGTAAGGAAGCTCAATGAGACCGTGGAACGAAGCTCTGTGTGCTCGTGCGACCTAGAAAAACGAGACTCATTTGGGTACGAAATCGAGAATGGTCCATCATGTAATGTTGGGAAAAACCAATATTCTAGTTACTCCTTGGAACGTGTGATAGTTAGGATGGCCGTGTCGGAGGTGAAAAGACACCGGAGCCTTCCCTTTGGAATTTTGGGAAAATCTCTTAACACTTTAATCTACATTCTACCATAGCCGTAATTAAACAATCGCCGTCATTCAATCCGATTGTAATTGTTTGAGATTTATGATAGTGAGCTTGCGCTCGAGGCGACAACCAGTCGCCGAACGTAGCCGCGGTCAAGGGATGAACGTTTTATTTAACAAAGTTATGGAGTAATATTATAGCTCTCCTTAAAAAGAAATAGCTGTAGCAGCACTCGACAGTAAACGTTCTAACGGTTCCTGTCCCGTGGCCCGTCATACACAGACCCTATTCTTCGGGTAAGTTGATTGCCGGATGTCGAGGCATATCCGCAGTATATGTTCAGCTAACCTGATGACCCGTTATAAAACTTAAGTTCTAATTAACGAAAACAGACAAACAGTCTTTTCCGCGAACGACGCTTCCCGCTAGTAACTTTCCCTCAAGGGTGGCTAGCATCCTTCTCTAACCACCACCATGGAGATTGACCAATTAACAGTAACGTCAATTTCCCTCACCCTCCGAACGAAAACTTTTCTCTACGAATCTGAAGACCTGGTACCCTTAGACACACCCATCATAGTTTTCCTTGACAGCGTCATTGTGACGGAGAGTGAGTCTCTCGTACGATCTCATCAACGATTGAAGTATCGTTCTTACACACAGTGTTTACTCCACGTTCTAACAGTGAGTACAACTTAGACGTTGCCGAAGAGTACAGAGTAAAGAGTCCCGTTGACCGCAGATTCGTTATCGAACTTAAGACCATTGTCATTAGCGTTACTAACCGCCGCAGTTAATTGTCAAATCTATCGTATCCATACTTGTGTCAATAAACTCTGCATCGTACCACAACAATGGCTAATACCAATGAAGATTCATTAAACGCCCACAACTCCAATCCTACCGTCAACCCGACATATATATATAAAATAATGTTTATCATCTCTAATACCTAACAAACCGATTAATTCGCCATTAAAATAGATGTTAACAGAGAATATTGAGTGATTTCATTATCTCGTCTAGATTTGATTTGAAGCAAATAAATTCTTCCACTTTTATATGATTAATACAACGCATTGGAATAAATTAAGTTTATAAATTCACACATTCAGAAAAAGTATGGCGTAATTCATCTTTACACAAATACAACTCTTTCTTTACGAAGGAGGAATACGCAATACAATCTTAACACATTCAAGTCGCCAAAACTCACACTTTAAATTAAATAAAACACTAAAATATCGCTAGAAACTGCCAAGGAACATACGTAAGGCAATATTTCAGTTGGGAAAGTAAAATAACGGAGAAAAGTCGATACGAAAAGAGATTCCATTTGATTTTTAAGAAAGTCGTTATCTTCGCACCTATTTAAGCTGAATTTGAATCGACCAAGGTATTAAAACGCGTTCAACGACCATATTTTACACGGCTCAGACAATTCGGCTAATCTAAGGAATTTATTTCGCCTCGCGGCGAACGATGCCGAAATAACTTCTTCGTCTCGGTCCCCTTCGAAAGTGGTTCGCACTCTTTATTACGCTTTGTTACGCAAATGGGATCTGTATCTCGCTTTACGGAAAGGAGAACGAAGGTGATACTTCTTTTAAATCAAAGGAATTATGCATGGAACGAATCGAGAGGTTCTTAAAACTTGGTAGTTCCTTGCTAGTATTCTTTTGTGACAGAATATCGCAATGTTTGTATTGTCAATAGTAGATGACGAATTGAGCTTGTTTTTAGATTAGCACAATGGTTATTCCGTAATAATGTACAGGTCGACGTAAAACATAAGATAGTTAATTGCAGTTTGTCATATCGAATATTATAAATTTGAATTTAATGGATTTCAGTCTTGTCTTTTGGTAAAAAAAAAGCGCCTTTTAGCTAAAAAGGAGGTATAATTCTTTTAAAGTTCATATTCTACATCTATCTGATTACTTTAAATGAAATTTCCATTCTTTGCATAAGAAGGAGGTCTTTTTAAGTTATGGAGATTACTATTGGCTTTTTAATTATAGAAGAGTGCTATTATCCAGGAACTTTTTAATACATATAATTTATGAAGATTCTTCTTCTAATAATTCTCTATAATAATTTTATACACTATCATCGTGTTACTAAAAATTCTGTCCAACGAAATTTAATCTTGTTGTCGGAAGCTAAAATGCAAGGCGCTCTTCCTTTCCTCTCCAAAATTGTATACTTCATAGAAAATCTTGAATGCAATAAAAGTCTGCATGAACTTATAAAAAAATACGTCTTATTTACATCTTTATATGTACACTTCCTAACAAAAAGATAGCACATGGCATAAATGCGGAAAATTTTATTGAATAGTAAACAAAAATGCAAAGATATATTTCATTAATTTAACATCTAGTTTTTATTGTAACACTATATAGTTCCGAAGAGAAAACAAATATCTTTTCCTGTAAAATTAGAAATATGACAAGAATTCAGTCGGAAAAAATGTAAATTTTATTGTATGCAGCATATCGACTTATCAACAAACAAATACAAACATCCGTAGTGCGTATTGCAGGCGAGAACTTCGTATTCTAACAGGATAATGTAGCGATCCACATTGCACAGTTGGTGAAGAAGTACCGTTTTGAGAAAAAAATCGATGTTTTACAATTATCAGCAACTTCTTCCGATCTAAATATAATACAAAATTGTTAGAATGAGCTCCCAAGAGCAGTTTATTAAAATAGACGGCAATTTCAAAGTGTAAATGTGTTAGAAAACTGCATTGTCAAAGAATAGCAAAGAATAAGATAAAAAAGATGATAAATCTAAATCATTACCATAATGAATGACAGCAGTTGTGAAATATAAAGGAAGGTATATGAAGTATTACATAATAATATTTTTGGTAAATATGAATAAATTTTCATTTTCATGTAGTATGTTATATCATTTTGTCCGACTGAATTCTTGCCATATTCCCAATTTTACAGAAAAAGATATTTATTTTCATTTGAGAATTATATAGTGATATATTAAAAACTAATTGTTAAGTTAATGAAATATATTTTTGCATTTTTATTTGTTATTCAATGAAATTTTCCGAATTTGTGTCATGTGTTATCTTTTTGTCCGGAAGTATATACGATGATAATATATGTAATGGCTGCTGAAGTATTTGGCTCGGATGTTCTATAGTAACAACGAAACTCCATGACCATACTTACGAAAGCAAAGTCGGATAAATATACTGCTTTCTTCCATGCAAACAATGAACTTCTTAAATTCTGTATAAATCTCCACTTTTTGACCTAACGCTTCAACAATAATTTACCAAAATTAAATGTATACAGCACCCGGTTTATCTGACATTCAAATATCTCGAAAAGTATAAATTTTTTTTTTATTTTATTTACAAGTACTTTACAATCAATTCTCGCATTGAGAATTTTGAGTAAGTTTCTCTGGTATGACGCAGTGACATGGCTAATTATTAATAAGTTTATTAACTTATTATAAATAAGTATAATTTATAAATAATAATATTATAAATAAGTAAATATTACTTATTAGAAATATCCAGCTGAATCTAGTGCCTAGGTCTAACGGATAGTGTTTTCTTAGCCTGCGGATCTGGTCCGACGTATTAAGTAATTTAGTAATTAGGAGGTTTCGATGTTTGTTAACTCTTTTGATATATCTATTATTACATTTTGTTATTTCTTCTTTGACTGTGGGTATCTTGAGGTCGCGGTGTATTGCTTCGTTGGTAACATACCAGGGTTCATCTAGTAGGGATCTTAGTGTTTTCGATTGGAAGCGCTGAAGTATTTCAATGTTGGAATTACTTGCTGTTCCCTATAGTTGAATTCCGTAGGTCCAGACAGGTTTTATTATGGTCTTATAGAGTGTAATTTTGTTCTGCGGCGAAATATAAATGGCACGAAAAAATGTGTCGGATAAAAATTATATGATATGATATACTTATAATTATATGATAGGACAATATACTATACTCCTATTTATTTGACCTTGCGATGACCTTAAAGTGTTCTGTGAAAATTATATTAGAATTTTCAAATGAAAACCTGCACAGTTTATTACATATTGTTGTAACTGACATTGAGATGTTTACAGAACACTACAAAACTTGCATCTTTCATACCACCCGCTATCGAGATACGAAGTATCAGATCCAAATATTTAAAATAATACTTTCATATTTTCTTTTAAATTATTTATTTTATGTCGTATCAGATTTTAACGCTATTAACGACCACTATTATATTGCATTATAATATATTATTATACAAGGTTGCAACATATATTTCCTCATTTTTACTTAATATTATATATCTTAGACCCGAATACTTATGAACTAGGATGCGTTATTTAAACAATACTTATGAATTATATGTTTAATCACAAATATATATGTACAATAAATTTTATCTTTTTTTCGATTTTGCAATCTTCAGTAGGTGATCTTGTGTACTTTTGTGAGCTAAACACGAATATGCAACTCGTCTTTTCTTAGAATCTATTGTTTTTGAAAAAATCAATTTTGGATACAATTACAAATTTTCAACATCGGAGATGTTTTTAATGCTTTTACAGTAGCGGTTCTCGAGTTGCGGTTGGGAAATTCCGTTTATTATCCCAAATAAAATGATATGTATTGCTATTGCATTATAAGCATTTAAACGTGTTTAAATAGTGTTCAAAGTGAAACGAACACCTAAAGCGTATCATCTTTTACTTACAATTTCCAATTGTGTTTCAAAATCTAGAAATCTAGGAGAAAGTTTAACTCTAATAAGCGATAAAGCAGATATTTTTGCTAAGAAAAGCATGAAGAAAAATTAGAAAATCATGTTTTGATTCCAATGTAAAAATGAAAAGATTTAGCAGAACGCGCGGCGGTAGCAATGATACTCTATGCTGATAGATAATAGCCGCGCGTTTAACAGTTTTGCTGTGCTGACCGGCATGTAAGGCAATATTGACCCTTAATGTTTCAAGTGTGCCTCTTAAGCACTGTAGATAAAGCCGATCAATATGCATTAATATATTATTTCCTGAGTAAATCATTGAAATAGTGGCGGAAATTCTTCTTTTGGAGAATAGAAACGAGCGTAATAAATGCTTATATACTTTCCAAGATTGCTCAAGAAAGGAAAGGAGGAAACGTTTTGTCACGCTATAAGTTTGTCAAATTATTAGTAAGTCAGCTCGTAAGTAACTTTTGGAATAACAATGTGTATGGCAGGCCTTCCGGAACAGATAAGGAACAACGTTTAGATGCGAAACTCCATATAATAAATTAGTTGCCGAAAGGGAAAAAGAAAAAGTGTCTTGTTTGTTCACCAAAAGGAAGTAATGCGGTAAAAAAACAAACAGTTTTCTACTGTAAGACCCGTGAACGCAAACCCGGTTTGCATCCCAATGAATGTTTTAAAAAATTCCATACAATCAATTATAATTAATATAAATATTGTAATCAAAATTATATTTCTTCTAAGATGAATAAAGATTGTTTTGAATCACATTAATATTATTATTTATACGTTATTGTAGCATTTAAAATCTGATACTTAAAAACTTGCAAGTCGAAGTATGATGAGAATAAGTTGGAGTTGCCGATCGATATTCACAATTAAAGGTCGGAGCGTTAAGGGTTGAGTATCATTGCCGCCGGCAAGTGTTTTGTCAAATTTCATTGTCAAATTTTGTCAGATTCTATTTCATTTTTATATTGGAAACAAAACATGATTTTCTAGTTTTCCTTGATGTATCTCACAGCAAAAATATCTGCTCTATCGCGCATTAGAGCTAGATTCTTTTTTAGGCTTTTAGTTTTTTAAATAAACTGACAAATGTAAGCAAAAAATGGTTTCTTATTGCTAGTATATACTTCGTTTATTACTTTAAGTTGTTCTAAGAAGGATATTATATTTCTCACATATATTCTTTGATCGTAGAAGGGAGTTTTCCTTTTTCTCTTAAGGCTCTGAAAGCGGAAATCTTAAAGTATCTTTTATGCACAGTTTAGTATTACAATTGTTGCAGAATGGTTGACCGGATTTTGTTATTAAGCATTGACGGAAATATTTGTATTTCATTTTTTAAATATATTTTTTTCATTATGTGTCTAATTCTCAGTTTCGTTATAATTTTTTACATCTTCCTTAATTCAGATAGAGACCGACTTGGAGAATAGATATTTTTTCTTATTTCAAAGAGCTCGGTACCTTTACTGGTTTTTCAATTCTGATTCCATTTGTGTAAGGTTTTCTTTCTTAATTCCTTCAAGAATTTTTTTGCATCTACAATAGAAATTTCTAGATTAGACAAGTCAACGCACACTTTTCTTTGCTTAAATATACAAGGTATGTTGTCGCATTTCTTCTCGAAAGCTATAATATATTATGATAATGTTGATATATATATTGGAAATTGTTTATTCAGAAATCTAAACTGTAAAGATTAGAAATTTCTCTAAATAATTATAGGTTAGCTGTGATATTCTGTAGATAGTTTTGGGGGTGAATTTTGAATTTTTTATTGCGATTAAAATGCTCTAAGTATATCACGTTTTCATTGAAATTAACTTGCAGGAGGTATATATGATTCTTATGTTGTCTTTTATTGTTTCACCTTTAATTACATTGTCACTAACCACTTTTATGAATGCATAAATATATGAAAAAATTGAGTTGTCACTAGTTAGATGGTGCGATAATTTAATAGTTATTGTTGAAGTGGTCACCACTTCTAAGAAAACTCTACATCTGGTCTTTGTAGTTTTCTCAAGTACGGAAGCTATCGACAGCGTATAGACAATAAACTGGGACGAAGACAGACCATAGACAGTGGACAGCCGACGATGGCTTCTGGGCTTTCAGTTATAGGGTAACACTACTAGTGTACGGATACGGACCAACTGAAATTATATTCACTTTTGCACTTACACTTCTGTATTAAAATATATTTTCTACTTTACAATTTATCCACGCGTTCCTCTGTTCATACATCTAATAACCTCAACAGTTATAATGTGTGGAAAAAGTTGAGGTTACTTTTTTTATGTTAGGAAACGTTACATTTACAGTGAACAACAAAACTGTATCAATATTAGGAAATTTTACGTCAATCATTATTTATTGCTTGAAATAATAAGTAATGTGAAAAAAATTATTATATATATTTTCGCTGTGGTTTCAGTTTATACAAGACAATCTGTTTTATTTGAAAATTCCTTTCTGTTCATAGTCGACAAAAGAAAACAATTGACTCAGTTTGTGCACCGCACATAGAAAAGGAATATACCTCGTGTGGCTTTGCAGTTTGTTTACATGCAGTAGTTTCATTTGTTTACATAAAGGAATTCTACGTCTTAGTATTCAGTTTGTTGCATTCAGTCATAGAAAGAGGCATGCAAATAAAATAAAAATAAATATGAGGTCAATTTGTTCAAAATTTGTTAATAAATTTACTACTTTTTTGAACGATGGGTTGTCTACACAAAATGTTAACCAGAAATGTAATGTTAACCAGCCAACAATGCATAGACTAAGATAACAATATTGTAAAAGTATGTTATTAAAGATGAAAGGACGACCGAAGGTATTATCACCGCAAAACGATCGAAGAATTGTGTGTATCTTATCGGATCCGATGATGTTTCATCTGCCATAGTATAGCTGCAGAGTTATTGAAATAAGACACAAAAATACGGATAAGTAAATGGACAGCTCGAAGGACTCTTAAAAAAATGTTAAGACTAATTTTAAAGCTATTGAAAGAAAAAGAACTCAATGTTGTCGGAGAAAGATATTAGATTTTGTTTATCATTTGCCAAAAAATACCAGAGATGAACAATTGCTGATTAGAAATGGGTTATTTGGTCGCACGTAACAAAAATTAACAGAATGTACTTCGATACAATCTCCTGGCGCCGAATTCACAGAGACCAACTTCCTTAATCTCCCAGACAATGAAACATGGAGGTGGCTCCATTATGTTCTCGAGGTGTTTCGCGGTTTTGGCGCTGGTTCATTAAATCGAATTAATGGTATTGTGAATTAACACGTATACAAAAATATTTTGCAGTGATATCTCTGTGAGAATAGATGCTATTGATAATATGCAAATTGCCAAGGAAAATATAATATTCCAACATGATCGAGGTCCGAAACATACAGCCAAAAACATAGCTAGGAGTGGCTAAAAACATAAAGATTTTTGGAATGGATCTCCGCCTCAACCCAATTGAGAATCTATGGTGATTAATGAAGAGACGATTGTGAGCTTCATAGAATGCACCGCCAATGTCAATTGCAGGATTGGAAAACACAAATGACGAACAATGGGAGCAAATATGTCCAGAATATTGTAAAACACTAGTTGAAGTATTCTAAGGTTTATTTAAGGCAAGAATTAATACTCTCCTAAAGGAGAAACAGTTGTGGACAAAGTATTGAGAATGTATTTATGTTAAAATATTGCATTATTAGAAAGGTGCAAAATTTGATTTATTAATTTTTTTACAGATTAGAAAATAAATTATAATGCCGAAAAAATTTTTACGTTTATTGTAAACATGAAAATTGTACATAAAATTTGTTTTTCATTTTTGTTATTACTTATAATGATGAAAAATGATTTATTCAGAAACTGTTATTATCGATTCAATTATACTGCTTACTGTAGTTCCATACAAACATTTTTCTATTCTATATATGAGTGGCATACGTTGTTTTTTAGCTTCGTTATAAATGATTTTTAACTTGTTACGAAATATGAGTTTTCGCACTGGATTATCAACAGAAGCTAGTAGGTTACATATTATATACATAGTTACATGTTAGTTTCATTCTTCCTACATCAACGGGCAATGTTATTCAGCTAGAAGGCTTGAAATTGGACTGGTAGAAAATGCACGTAGCAAAATACGAAGGCCAATATTTTGGATAGAGTCTGGTGTTTTAGCTGACGCACCTACTCCATAGATTATTGACGCATAATCGATTTTCAAAATGTTTTATTATCATTTCAAGTATTTTCCTACCTTACAACAATTAAAAAAAAACACATTTAAAAGAAACATTGTTTGAATTTACTTAAATAGAATAGGCATTTTAAATTAAGTTTATTATTGTACACGTGAATAAAATTTAAATTTTTAGTAATTATTTACAGAAAGAAAATCCCCACTGATTTCGATGACCTTGATGTTATCGAGCACATGATTCTGAACAATTTCTCCCTATACATGTTACCATCACTCAGCCTTAGTTTCCGAGCTGAAAAATAATTTTTTAATACCATGTATGTTTACTCGAGCTATCGCGGGGAGACGCGGTCGTTAGAATACGCGTCAACGGGAGTCGTAAATTCCCGTTACGATTAGAATAATCGACACCACGAATAGTTCGATCCCCGTATTTCGGTTAGGATAATCGGGGTGGTTAATGCGGTATAACACTGGGAGTCAGAGTTATAATAATGTATATTTCCAACACTTTATACAATCACACAAGTAGTAACGCCGTTGTTTAAGATACAGATAACGAGAGAAGGGTTAGTCTTGGATGAGAGAAGGAGAGCTTTAGGCGCTCTAGGCCCTTGAGAGTTATAGGAACTGTCTGAGTTCCTTCATTATTCCTCAAGGTGCCTACACGGTCTAGAGTCTTCTAAGGCTCTCACTTATCCGGAACTCCGACAGTTCCTGTTCCGACAGTTCCAAAAATTTCGCTTAAATTATGACTAATCAGTAAGAAATCAGTGTATTACAATTTATAATTAATAAATTTATTGCTACATATTAAAATTGATATTATATAATCAGAAATATTTCTGCCATTGTATCGAAAAATGCAGTTATTTGATTAGTAAAATTATGTCGGCGTAGAAATAAAAATTCTGCAATGTAACCAACGTAATATTATTTATGAGTTCCGTAAATCTTAACAATCTACTCAGCACCTATTTATGTATTAACAATTAGCAGATGTGTATGAATCAGCAGATATATATGTATACATGTTTCTCACTCGCAACCTAGTAATAATCATACACGGTCTTAGTTTTTGAGCTATACACAAAAATATGTTTGGTACTACATACAAATAACAATAAACGGTAATAATCGAATTTATGACACATTTATAAAATCAAATAAAATAAAATATAAGTAATGCTAGCGTTACTTTCTATTTAATGCAACCCATAACCCATTTCTTATTTATATTAGAGATGATTAGCAGCAATGAGTTAAATTTTAGCTGTACTGTATAAAGACGTCTATACCAGAATGGAATGTAATCGAAATTAAATTTAATAAAAGTTTTTTGAGAATATCTCGAAATTTAAGACGGAACAATGGTATGTATAGGGAAAAGTCCGGAATGATAACCTTGATGATACATAAGGTCATCGAAGCCAATGGAGAGTACCCTCTTGTAAATGATTATTTTTGTTGCCAAAATATCAAATTTATTTATATATGATAAGTTATGGATAAGTTAATTTGAAGAGGTATTACAGAGAACTTTATTCTAATATTCACATAACTTTGCTCGTCAGGTGGCCTACTCGTCGGAGGCCTAGGGCACGAGATTTTACACTGCTCATCGCTCTTTCTTCCCAACGGAGGCCTAGACCATCAAGCAACGTTCACATATGTATATACTAGGGAGGACATACGTACTTGTGTGTGTTTTTGCTCTACGTTCCCTCACTCTCGCACGTACAATACAAATGTATTATATATTCAATAATATACCTAATATATCATTCAAAAATTTCAATTACGTATTTCCGTTCCCTAACCCTTTTCAATAGATAGAATACTCCTACCTTACACCCAAACATCTCCAAACATGCTCAAAGCTATCTGAAACAGCCTTGTATCAAGGTAATCAAACCGTTTGCACTATGATAGAAAAGCAAGAATTAGAAAAATTCGTAGCTTGTAAATCCAGAACATTCGAAATGACAGCCTAACAAAGGAGCGCTACGGATATTTCGGGATCTCCATTGTAGTTAGGACGCGATTTATCGCGATAATTTCCATGGTAGAGCTGGTAATTTCTGGGAGCCTCCAACGGTCTCTCGGGTTCGTTCTCGCGCACAATACTTCTTTGTTGCATTGTACACGCGCCAAGAGCATCCGCCTTTTGAAGTATGTAAGTCCGCTGTTTCGTGTAAACACGCCTAATTCCGCTTTATAGTGCGCAAAACAGCGTCCTCGGCGTTTCACACTGTTTACCTTGTTGCTTAATTAAATGCAATAAGAGGGTGAACTATGTTGTTACGATCGCTATCATTTACGATTTCGTTGAATTCTGTTCTAGTAGTTATTTACATACTAGAATTAGGTAAGTTCAGACAACTAAGCTAAAGAAGGTAATACATATAAATTCCTTTAAATTCCTTTTTTGTAACATATTGCATACTTGCATTTAAATCGATACAAAATCTTAATTTTTCCATAAACTTCCAAATTTTACAGTATATTATACAAAGTGAGTCAAAACATGTGAAAAGTACGCAGCAACTGATAGTAGAATAAGTAGAAACACAGCACAATAAGTAGAAAAGTTCACATAGACGTATGTCAGATATGATCTTAATTTCAAGTAATGACTTGTTTAACTGCTTTAGCAGTTGTAATAGTTGCTTACCTAATTTCTGAGAAATTGCTCGAGATGATCAGGCCAGCGTTACCAAAAGCGTGAATACATCGCATCATAGATTGTCGAACTTGTTCGAACAGTATAGATTTGTCAACAACTTTGATCGTCAAGATGATGAAGAATTTCGACAATGTCAATTGGCGTTTTATAAGCAAGAGATTTTAAATGCCCTCATAACTAAGAATCTGATGGATTCAGATCCAGAGAGCGAACTGACCAGAAAATTAGGCCAATACGACCTATCCATTTGCTAAGAAATCGTTGATCTAATTGATCTAACAAATGTCTAGTATCACAAAATAAGCTGTAACTCGAAAACAAGGTCACATGGGGCTTGTGTTTATATGAATATTTCGTCATATTGTAATGTGCTGAAATAATCCCTGCTTTTGACTCACTCCATATATGCCGCAATATTTTCTATTTCTTTCAATTTTTCTAGTGCAATACTTTTCCATCCGCAACAATACAATTCGGTCGACTACATTCCTGTCTAACACTCCTCAACTCACTACTTTCTTGTCTTTTAACATTAAACTTACCAGCGGCGGTCAAACTTGACCGCTCTGGAACTTCTACGCAAATTTAACCATATTTAAACTTTATCATGTCGCTTCATAATTTCTGACTTTTCCTAAAACATGTATACAATATATTTTTTGGTATTTACTTTTAGTTTGCTCTTTTATTTTCTGAGAAAAATTTGTACTCTGCCTTGGCTACTGTTAGCAGTCATTTTGACCGACCGACAAAATATTTTAATTATTTTTAAAATAAATGCAATCGGTACAAAGAAAAGGCTATTTCAAGGTCAAATAACAAATAAAATCAGTAATAATAAATAATAACAGCTGTTACACCCGTAGGAACCACTATAACATTTAGCATTTTTTACATTCCATTGTTACAAACATTTTAAAAGTCGAGAAGTTTCTTAGGGTTATCGCTCATTGCGATAAAACACGGGAAAAGCTTTACCAACTCCATTCTCGAGTAACCATTGGTGGAGAACAGCCAATACTCATCAATATTTTCGTATAAATATCGCTGTCACAGATCATATTCTTACTTGCTATTGTCCTTTTGACTAGAATACATCTCTGTTTGCTAGTCAATTAGTCCGCATCTAAACTTGATATGTTTAAAACTCAGACAGAAAGCATCCCAGAGCGTTTTGTATAAAGTTGTTATAAAAGGAAAAGTAAAGCATATCAAATTTGACAATAATTTTGTATTCCGTACATGGTATTATTCTGTAATAAATATTTACCCTAGAAATGTCAAGACTTAAAAAAGAAAAATAACGGACATAGAGGAAGACTGTTCAGTGTGCGATGAACAAGAAACTTCAGCAACTAACAACGGCATGGAAACACATGAAAAGCTATTTACAACCGAATCAGAGATGAATATTATAAATAAGCGTTTACGTAAGGGCAAAAAGGAAAGAAATTAGCGTTGACAACAAAGGGTGAGACTGATGTAGAGAACCAACATATCAAAACTGCGCCCGATGGGACAATTTGGAGAGGAATAGATGCAAATCCCATACCTGGCAGGACATCAATTCATAATATTTTTAGGGATAGGCTAAACGGCATATAATGAAAGGACAAGTAAATACGGCATTTTATCTTATCACTGTTCACCGTATAAGGGATCATATAATAAAATGTACAGAAGAAGAAGCATTTAGAATATTGGGAACTAAAAAGGAGCTAGATGCAACAAAACTATGCAGCATTGTGCGTGCTTATGGACATTACGTCCAATTATTTCACTGCGAAGCTACGGGCCGAGAAATATCGTAATAAAAAGGGGGATTAGCAGGAGCAATACAATACCCGTTCAAGAGCTGGGGCCACCTCGGTCTATCAAGGGAGGATTATGGTAATGGAGGAGCACATCATGGATAAATGGAAGGAGAAGTGGCGAATTTACAGAGAAGACAATTGGGCGAAGCGACTGGTAGTTGGGTGAAGAAGGAAGACGATTGGGCAAGGTTTCAGGCCTTGTGCAGAAAAATCATGTTAGCAAGAATGACGCAAGAGAAATTCGAAGAGAGGAGGAGAACTAGGGAAAGAAGAAGAAGAAGTGGGACTCAAATATGAGGGAGCGGTGCGTAGTTAAACCCAACTATGAAGTAATACTGTAAGGCGGTTTCGAGGTTGATGCTTGCACAGAAAAGGAGTGGAGAGGAGGAACGCGATTCGGGTATGGGTTCCCGTAGTCCCACACCCTGGGAAACCCCTATGGATCTGATATCCTTCTATAACTGGGTGGCGGCTGGTCGGTGCCTTTGGCCCTCGTCAATTTGCAGGTCCGGTGCGGAGAATTCCGGAGAAGTTGGTGGGCTCATACCTGCCAAGACCACTCAGCTCACCTTCTCGTGGGGACTCCTGTCACCTTGCACCGGCATTGACCGGGGTAGGGTGCCGAAGAGTGGGTGGCACTAGGACTGGAACTGATGGTGACGACCTCGGCAAAATTTATAAGGACAAGTTGGAGAGAGAAAGTAAAAGGAATACAGTTTACGGTGCAGGGGTGGGATACCCCAGTACCGGAGCAGATGTGGGTAGTCAAGTGGGCCCCGCTGCGTCGTCATCTCACGACCACGGCCATTCGGGGGTGGACCGTCGGGCCCCCGAATTGGTTCCTGCGCCTGGCGAAGAGGGGAGATTATTGATATCGGCGGACGGACAGGAGAGTACCTTTGTGCCCCCCCCCCATAATCCCGGATACCGGACCATCTTCTTTAGAAGTATACTGGAGGGTCCGCACGAGGTCCGACGACGAGGAATCGATAGCCTCGTTGAAGTCGAACCTCTCTATAGCATCTGGACAGTCCAGGGACAAGAAACGAAAGATGATTTGCACTACCCTGGACATGCCCGAGGATCTCGTGCGTGAGATGAGGACTGCCACGACTGCTGACATCGAGGCTGAAATGATTAGGAGGGTCGAGGAGATAATAATGGTGGCGATTACATCATCCAAGCTTAAGAGAACCTATATCAAGCCGTTCTTGACACCGGGATGATGGAGTTGTCCAGGAGGCTTAGACCCGCCCAAGACTCGCGAATGCGATGCCGTCGTCGCTTAAGAAGGAAAACGAGCCCCTGCGGAAAGAGCTTGCGAGAATGGTTGTGAGCACGCCCCAGGAGTGTTCTCGGTGCTCTTCCGAGTCGGGGTGTCCTCCGAGAAACTGACAGAGCGACAACGCGCGTCTCACTGCCCTGGAGAAAAAGGTCGAGGAGTTGGGACTCTTCATCACAAAGGCCATTGAAGAGCGCTTCGGAGGTAGGCGACACAGTCGTGAGGCGCAAGCCAGGCAGGATTCCGTGGCTTCGGCTTGAACCAACAGTGCCACCGAGGGAACGGCAGGGTGGAGAGTGGAAGGTGGTCAAGCCAAGAAAAAAGGGAAACAAGAAGGAAGAGGTGAAGAAAGTAACAGAAAGGGCGGTAGGGAACCAAGTCAACACGGTTTCATCCGCGACAGATGCTCAGGATGAGAGGAGGATAAAGGGCACCCGAAACCTAGGGCTACCGCACCAACGGGGACCACGGCGAAAACCCCAAAAGGTGTGCCGGTGCAAGCGCTTAGGAAGGCTGCGCTCCCTCGCTCACCGCGATCATATGCGGTAACTCTGACCCTGGGCGAAGATGTCATACGCGGAAGTGCTGGCGTCGGCAAGGGAGAAAATTCTGCTGGCAGAATGTTGAGATTATTAGATGTATAAAGAGAGAAAATGCGTGGATAAAGTGTAAGGTAGAAAATATATATTTAACAGAGAAGTGTAATATTAAATAGGAATACAATTTAACTGGTCCAAATCCGTACGCTAGTAGTGTTACCTTATAACTGAAAACCCCGAAGCCAACGTCGCCTGTCTATTGTTTATGGTCTGCCTTCGTGCCAGTCTTTTGTCTATATGCTGTCAATGGCTTCAGCGCTTGAGAAAACTAAAAAGGCGAGATGTAGAGTTTTCTTAGAAGTGGTGACCACTTCAACACAAAAGTTTGCATTGCGCTATCATCCTGGAGGTCCCCGGTGATAAAGACCGGAAGAAGGCGTCTGCGCTGGCGACGCGTCTGGCGCAGATCTGGGACCCGGCCACGGTCAGAATTGCGGCTCCAGCCAGAACGGCAGGGCTACGTGTGGTCGGGATAGACGTCTTCGTCTCCAAGGAAGACTTGCGGGACACCTTGGCGTTGGCTGCGGGATGCGACGGCGCGGAGGTACGGGTCGGATAGATCGGGACCACTAGAAACGGTCTCGTCTCAGCTTGGGTGCGTTGTCCACTAGTCGGAGCGAGGAAAGGTGCCACTGGGATAGTCCATTGCAAGGGTCGAAGCCATCGCCAAGAGGCTCTTGCAGTGCTTTAAATGCCTGAACTAGGGCACGTCAAGACGACGTGCGTGACCGATGCGTCGACGGTGGACCGATCATACCTATGTTATAGGTGTGGCAAAGCTGGACATCGCGTTAGAGGCTGTACGGCCTCGACACCCAAGTGCCCCCTCTACGAGTCACTTGGAGTATCTGCCGCACACCTTATGAGAGGAACGGCGTGCTGCCCGCCGAAGAGGGAAACAGGAGGAAGCCATCAATTCGTGACTCTGCCGCGAAGAAGAGCGTGGCGGATCCAGCTTGCACCGAAGGAAGTACCAGGGGAGCGGTAGAAGGCCGGGAGGAGGCCATGGATTTGGTGCAGTGAATTCATACGCCTTCTCCAGACTAATCTGGGACGGCCGAGACGGACATAAGACCTGCTGTCCCAGACCATTCGGGAGAACAGGGTCGCCTTGGCGGTGGTGGCTGAGCCGTACTGTATTCCCGACGTTCCCGACTGAGTCAGAGACCTGAATGGCTTGGTAGCTGTAACATGGACACCGGCGATGGGTCGCAAGTGCTCGGGCTCGCAGAATGTTCCAGAGGGAACGGTGTAGACGGATTTGGTACAATGAAGAGGAAATCTCCCGCTGCTACGAGGCGTACAGGAAAGCGCGACACATTTTACAGCGGGAGATCAAGATCGCGAAAGCTCGCTCCTGGAGGGACCTTTTTCAGACGGTCGAATCTGATTCGTGGGGGCGGTCTTACCGAATAGTGATGAAGAAGTTGCGCTCCTGGGCCCCCCACTGACCGCAAGTATAGACTCGGTTTTGCTTGCCAACGTTGTTCCCCCACCTGGACGGTGGAATGGAAGGAAGTGATGGAGGTCACCGACGATGAGCTGTTGGAAGCAACGAAGAGTATGGCCTCTCGGGACGTGGCACCGGGTCCAGACGAAATACCAGGACGGGTTTTGGTGGAATCGATGAGCATCTTGGCTCCCCGTCTGCGACGTCTGTTTACAAGATGCCTGAGGGAGGATGTATACCCCGGGCATGACGAACGGCGAAACTGGCCCTGCTGAAGGAGGAGGATCGCCCCTTGGACTCACCGGCGGCGTACAGACTGGTGTGCCTTTTGGACGAGGTGGGCAAATTCCTTAAAAGATCGCCACCCGTCTGGAGACCCATATATCCCAGCGGCTGCCTGGATGGCACGACAGCCAGTACGGCTTTCGGGGCCGCTCGACCGTCGATGTGATGAATTGTGTAAGGGCCATGGCGGAGGCCATGGTGTCGTGGAACGGGGTGGCGTTGGCGGTCTTGCTGGACATAACAAACACCTTCAACGTCATTCCCTGGGACATGATAGTGGAGGCGCTGGAACTCTTCGAGATACCCCGTACCTTGTCCGTGTCATCCGGGTCTATCTGAGCGACAGGTGGGTCGCCTACAGGGACAATAGAGAGGATGAAGCACGAAGGTCATTTGAACGGGGTGTTCCGTAGGGTTCTTTGTTGGGGCCCATCTTGTGGATCACGGTATATGACTCGGTCCTTCGCTGCCCCCCTGCCTCCGGACATGGGCATCGTCTGCTACGTCGATGACACTTTAATTCTGGCGGGGGGACGACGGTTTTATAAGACACTCAAACTCAGCGAAGTTGCCGTGACGTGCGCGATTCGAGCCATTCAGGAGCTAGGCTTGAGCGTGTCACCTGCCAAGTCTGAGGCCATGTGGTTCTTCGATCAACACCGTAGGGGAATCCCTCCTCCTGACCTCTGTGTGAACATCTACGGAGAGGAAGTACAGGTGAAGCTCCAGATAAAATACCTGGGCCTCACGATAGATAGCCAATGGACGTTCGGGCCGCACTTTGAGCTCCTGGTCCCTAAAATAACAGCCGCATCCAACGCCTTATGTGGTCTATTGCCAAACATTGGCGAAGCTGGAGTCGAAGTTCGCCAAATATACGAGGGAGTGGTTCGCTCCTGTGTTGGGTGAAAGATCTGCTGAGGAATCGTCGCAGCTTACTGCTACTGAGAAGGTTGTAGAGGATTACCTCCATCCGAATAGTCAGGGGATATCGAACCATATCCCACATGTCGGTGTCCATGCTAGCGGCGTCTCCTCCGTTCGAACTACGGGCCCTAGCGCTTCGGCGGGTAATTTCTGTACCATCATCTGCGGAGCCCACGCCCGGGTGGGGATAAGCCCTCTGCCGTCCTGTCAGTCTGTGATATCCGGGAGGAGATAAGGCTCAAAACCTGGAAACGGTGGCGCATTCAGCTCGCCACCGAGGATATGGGGAGTTCCTGCTAAGGATTCGGCGGAAGGTGACTAGCACGTGTCACCACTGTGAGGAAGAGGAAGACACAGCACAGCACATGCTGGAGTTCTGTGGGAGGAACCGCGCCGTGTCCCACAACTCGCTATCGGCGAGAGTCTGGTCTCTGAGGCGATCGTAGAAGCCATGCTGAGGGGGCAACAGGAGTACATCACTGTCCGCTCCTACTGCGAGCAAGTCATGCTCGTAAAGTAGCGCGTCGAGAGAGAAAGTGTGAGAAGTCATCATCCATCGAGAATGCTGTCACACCGAGGAGGATCTGGCCCCACCCCCCTCGGACTTGCACGACGGCCCAGGCAGTGAGACGTTAGGAGGAGTGGTTCCTCTCAACGGCACAATCAACTAAGGATGGCTTCCGAAACTAGATGCATTTATTGCTTTACTATATGGCCGCGGTGCATATCGGGCAAAAAATTTAGATGTCTCATATTTGTGGAATAAAATTTGATGAACAGGAATGACTTTGCTAAAATTATGAGGCTTATACGATGTTACGTCGCCTAAAACATCTGCATTCCAGCCCTCGCGACCGGGCAGCCAACGGCCTGCGTAACGTCATTCCGACTCTCAATAAACCTAAGGACCCAATATAGCCTTTCATTTTCACGGTATTGTATTAACATGCGTCTTCAGTCAATCCCTTTGTCCTGAAGAATTTTGTTATGCCACGAGGCTTACCACAGGCTGTATTTTCTAACCGTCGCTCGCGGCCTTACAGTGTCACAGGCAGATCGTCTTATCTGACCGCCGGATCATATACAATGTATCGACGAACGCATAGTTGTCGCCAAGCAGCGAGCTCTCGAAACGTCGAATTTTGTCCGTTACGTTTTCCACACAAGAACGGACATACGTGATCATAGGCGCGAACGGTGGCGTGACCCGAGCATAGTGGGGATCGTCTTCGAAATGAGACAAAGGAATCATCGAAAGACGAACAGTTCCTTCTGACGAGTCGAACGTTATACATCGTATAAATTAACGTTATACGTCGTATCACCCCTATTATCCTAACCGAAATCAGGGGATCGAACTATTCGTGGTGTCGATTATTGCAATCGTAACGGGAATTTACGACTCCCGTTGACGCGTATTCTCGCGATCGCGTCTCCCCGCGATAGCTCGAAAGTACATACGATTTGATAAAAAGAGCGAAAGAAGTCAACGTTTACGAACCAATAAATTTGCGATGGTATATACAGTATGGGGCCAATTTACAGAGAATTCACAAAATTGTTATAAACCTGCTGCATACATTACTTTTATAGAAAGAATCGCGGCAAAAACCATGCAATAAAACTATCAACAAGTTTAAATTCATTACTACAAAAAACTTGTGAAGTAAAAAATTGTAAAAGTTACAAAATTACGAAAATTTATTTAAGATGCGGGAAATATTTATGCGCCATATGTACATTTGATAATAAGATAATTTGTAAAAAATGCAGCGAAGTTGAATAAGATATATCTCTATATGAATAAAAGAGTAATTTTATTTAAGTCAATAATTGAAATTAAACAAAAGTACATTTGGACGAAATTATATGAAAGTTCATCATTTTATATACATTTAGTTATAAATTAATCATGATCTAAGTGAAATCATAAAAACTATTACTTCTTTAATCACCGATCATCTTTACCGCACACGATAGGAATAGGTATACACGAAGTGTCGGTAGGTTTAGTCTTAAATAAATCTATTAATGTTATAAGTAAGTGATATATTTTCACTTCTGCATTTGCTCGCAGTTGAATAACTATGATATATAGTATACTGGCAGAAATCGTAAGAATGCAAAATAAGCCGTCTTTCATAATTTTGTCCAACAAAAATCAGTTCATATTTACATTTTTCTTTCTAACCCTTTTATCGTATATCATATGAACTTAAGAGTTTATATGTTCACTCTGGAGATGGTACGCAATATATAGGGTGTATAAAATGTACATTTCTTTTCTTTAAATATATGAAATATACAAATATTAAACTGTCGTATAATTTTGTCCAGAAAGTACTGTATCAGAATGTCTAACTAACTGAAAAACTAAGGCACATTTCGTGACGTCCGGGTAAAGATTATCAGGGAGACTGGAAGATATTATTAGAAGTGGAAACGAAATTGCAATTGTCTTGAATTCTGGACCAAATAATCGTAACGTGTAATTCCTAGCAGAATCCAAAGTGAATAATTACTAAGTGTAACTGCCGCGAGCTTAGCTTAAGGCAATGCAAGCTCGTCGAATCGGATGTATCCCTTTGATGCGACTCGATTGAACACGATCAATGCGTTTACCTCAAGTTCAAACATAATCAGAAAGAGTTTAACCTTTAACAGTCGATAATTGTTAAACTACACTGATAATTGAATAAATTATTAAATAAACATTGATATTTAATAATATAAAGAATATAATATAATTCTGCATCTTTATATAATGCATATGTTTTGCATATTTATGTTTCAGATCATATGCACGAGATATTCCATATGAATATCAATATACTCAATAATAATAATATGAAAACTATAAATCATATCAGACGATTCTCTCTCTCTCTCTCTCTCTCTCTCTCTCTCTCTCTCTCTCTCTCTCAATATCATATACTTCTTGCACAATTATTAATATACATAAACATTCACAATATATTCATGATAAATATTGACGCTAATATACGATTCTTTTATCCTTTAATATTTAGTTATATTTTGTTAAACTATAAAATATGAAATTTATTTGATCGTTATCAATTAGCCGCAATGCAAATATAATTTGCAATTGCAAATAGATAAACATTGCAATGGATAAACGCACCACATTATTGATACATTATATTCAGCTATTGTTCAGTAAACTTATTTTTCTAATTAAAAATCGTAAAACCAATCACGATATTTTGCAGTAAATACTATAGAGTATTCGTTATCTTTTTATGTAAATTATTTATTTGAATTATAGACTTGTGTTGTATAGTTATTTTTTATAATTTTACGTTGAATAAGACAATAACGTAGCTTGCAGTTTGTAAAATTTACTTCTGCAAACTACTTATTTCGTCAGAGCAATTTATTAACATTCATTACTTGCAACTTGAAATATTAAATTTCGCTAACAGTACCACTACAATCATACAAGAAAGCTCAGATATCAATTCTTTAAGTAATACTTAGTCTCAAATTAAAATAAATCACTCTTATTAACGTTTCCTAATCACTTCAATACTCTTAATACATATTATTAAGGATTGATGCACATGAAATGACATTTCTTCCAAGTTTGAATTTGATGGATCAATACTTGATCTATCATATATTTACATTTATACACTACACCATTAAATTTCATCCTATCGTCAATTACTAACCATATTAAAAAAGAATATTCTAATTATAGAAGTTCAACGAATTCGACGAATGTGAACTTGGTAAGATCTAGATTGCGGGAAACCTTCGATCCATCCATGAAATGAAAGCGATTTTAACGACTTAGCTATAACGATCGTGAGAAGCCAGTTGCCTCGTGCACCCGTCTTTTATTCGCAATTTAACAAGGGGCTATTCGATTGTGGAGTGCATGGCCGCTCATTAGGGACACTAGGCCGAAATAGACGACGTAATTAGCGGCGCACTTAACGGATTGAACGCGACTAAAGCACTCGTACCATTTGTCCTTAATGGAAGCGTGCCCGATGTGAGCATAGAGCTCCCAGCGCTGCCAGCGATTTGATCCGACCATTTCTAAGATAGATTACGCTGCAATGAAACACCGTCAAAGATATAATAGGCTGATAGATAGTATCAATCACTTCAAGTGGAAGTAGAGCCTTTCGTTTTATGTTCTTCTATTGTCAGAATTAGATGCTGTCACGATATGTCTTTCTTCCCTACCTGATTGATGTCGTCGAAATTTTCAAAATAGAGATATAATAAACAGTCGAGTATTAATCATCGTAAATGTGAGCTTTTCATTTTGCTTTTATTTTTCTTTTGTCTTCTCCATTTTTTGGTGGTGGGGAGGGGGATTTTACAATATTGTGATGTCTTTGTTCTATGTCTGGACAATATCTGTTCTAAGCGAAAAATTGTACATTTTTTACTGTTTGTTGTCGCCAAAATGGTTTCTAATGCTGGCATACAGATGTAATGGGTCGATAGATATGTTTAATATGGTTGATAATGCATAGTGATAGATATAGTACTTAATAAACTGATAGATAATTTCACGATATATATTTGTTTCATGCTTGCACGATGTGTTTAAAAAAAATATGATGTGATGTTATCTAAAATTCCGAAAATTTTATTCTATATACAATTTTCAGCATATACGATCTTTTTTTTATTTTATACATACTTTTTAATAAACGTTACTATTACGTAATATTTCCATTTTTTAATATATCGTATTCCATAATATTTTCCTTTAAATCCAAAATTAATTTTTTTCTTGAATCACATTATGTATAGTTTACTATGAAAATATAGAATAAATAATCAGTTATTGTATAAGTAATTATAAGTTATTGTATAAGTAATATTTTATAGATTTTACTGCTTTTTACATTAAATGAAAACACAAAATGTTTACGACCATTCAGGGATACAAAGAAACTCATTTTATATTTTTATGCTTTTCTCTATAAATATTATTCAAGATCGTAATGAGATCGCTACACGACAAACTGCAGGTTCGGGTTGTAGCCAAATTTTTATTTCTTTTATCTCTTTATTTATCTTTTTATTTAAACTAAATTTACAAGGTAATTTAGTTATAACTATACACTAGCTTACTATTATACATATTATATATACAATGTTTGTCTATGGGCCACATCGTCGAGAGCGGTAACATTCAACCATCTGAATGCAAAACCAGGGCCGTCGCTAATTTCCCGGTGCCCCGATCCGCTAAGGATGTTCAAAGTTTGAATAGACTGATGAAAGTTTAAATATTTAGGCGCATTGAAATTTGATGATATTAGGTGGGATCTTGTTGAGAACTAAATGTTTGACAGAATCTTAAATAAATTTCGTTGAATTCTTGTTAGTAGTTTATAGTTCGATAAAAACACTTGTTTCCCTATTGGTTGTGTTTCGAATGATGGCTGTGTTAATGTATTTTAAGAAGTATAGCTGTGGAAATGAAATGTGTAGAAGTAGAAAAGATGTAGCTAGACAACGAAGTTTGTAGGAAGATAGTCCGTGCTTTCTTTTACTTGGTTACTGGCTGCCAGGCATGCATATGACCGATATTGATTCTGATGATTGTGATTTATCACCTAAACTGATTCTGTCACTCCATAAATCGTAGGGACTCATGGCACGATATTTACTATTAGAGTCCCGGAAATAGCGGAAGTAGAACAGTTGAAAATACATGCTGTTCGTTGAATTACTGCCAAGTCACATATCATCTAACTGTTATTATTCAACTGATAGAAAAATTAAATCTCTTAAAAATACCAAGCGTTCCCGACCGTATTATATAGTTCGTATATTGTCGAATTTATACTATACTATTAATGCTGTATTTCTGTCAAAACCTCAATCGTTTGTAAATTTACCAACAAATTTCCTATTAATTAGTAAGCAGATTAGTACAAGTCAATTGGAAATTTGAGGCGAGAAATTTTAGTTGAAGCAATCGCAAACAGAATGTCATGGAAGTCGAGCGCGTAGCGATGCCAAATATCAGGATTTTCAGAAGGAACACCGGAAATGAGAATGCACTTCCCAGCCATACCTTCGTGCAGCATAGCTTTTAATGAGTTTTAGAGACTGGCTGACCAACTTTTCCAATTTAACCAGATGCACTAAGAATATTACAAGCGACCAACCATTACTATATATTCGAATTAGGAAGCTCTATCTGCAAGCGACATTTTTTTCTTGGATCTATTTTTATTGGGATCATACGTCCTACTAACTGAAGATTCTGATATTAAGGAGCCTAAGAAACTGACGATTCGAACTCCGTTCTTTATGCTATTGTACTCTAAGTTTGTGCAATTTGGACAGATTTATCACTAAATTAATAAATGTGAACTGCAATGTATAAGAGAAATCGGTGAAAATGCTAAAAATGAAGAATAGTAAGATTTTAATTCAAATTCGGCTTATACTATTAATAGATTTATGTGCAAGGTTCTTAAGAAAATATTTCAGATGATATACATATTATATGTATAAACATTTGAAGAAACGTTTGATTATAGTAGATAGTTCTAATATTTTTAAAATATCAGTATCTTCTCCTAAATTTCCTAATATTTACTATCTAATTTTTTAATTCTTTTTAAAAATTTTAATTACTTTTCTAATTATTAATTCATGTATTTAACGGTTTATTTTCCTAATTCCATTATATATAATTTTTGCAATTTTTTATTCTTAAAACCTTTAACTTTAAACTCTTAAATTTTCAAAATTCTACTTCATCTCAATATTCCAGCATAAAATTGTCACAGTTTTATATAGCATTTTGATACAAAATTATAATACTTTCCCAAAGTGGAACAATAAATAGTTTTAATTGATCAACAAACATTAAATATTTTATAAAAACGTTTAACATTGCAAAATCTCGAGCTTGTCAGTTTCAATTTCATGTTGTGAACGTCCAGTTTTAATTTCCAGGAGAAAGAAAGAATTACGCTTTTGCACATTTTTGCTAAATTATCCACAAAGGAGGAGCGCCAAACATGCATATGTACATGATAAAAATTCATGAATAAAAAGTGCTGATCCGTCGTGTATAGGACAAAAGTAAGAGATAAGAATTGCTGCTTTTACTGTGATTGTACGTTATCATCATTTCTATTCCCTGTTTTTACTGTGTAACTCGAACCACGTACAACCACGTCCCAATTGTAGAAAGAATTTTCAATTACTACCATCGTTTTGAATCAAATTTATGAACATTGGAATCATAATTTATGAAATCCACCCATTATTCAAAAAAATGATTCTTTAGATAATACTTAACAAATATTTATTTAAAACAGAATTTCAATATTTCAAAACGGGTCTAAATTTCTATAAATGGTAAGTGTATATTTCACAGATAGTGTACCCTCTAATACCAATATATATACCACCACTAAAATTTTTTAACACAATTATTTCATATTCAAGCTCATCTCGTGTAAATGAATATCATAACGCACTTTATTTATCATATATCTTTTCCATTCCTTTCATAATCCTTGTCTTGTCATAAGCCCATAGTCTCAATTTTATCATATTCTTTTATTATATTCACCATCTTGCACACTCTTTTTATTGTTGTTTCCTATTTCTTCTTTTCAAATACCGTTTCTTTAGAGTTTCAATCTTATGGATTAATTTCGCTTATTAAACTTTGTTTTGTTATCAATTATCATTAATTATATTGAGCAGCATTAAGAAAATTTGTAATAAAAATGTTAGATATTTGTGTGTTTCTTTATATAAAATTAAGCTTAGAAAAAAAACAGCAAAATATGACAAAAGAATTTTTTGATACAATATATATAAAACAGTAAATAAAAGAAACTACAAAAACAATATTCGAATAATTTCTCAATTCTAAAATTTTGGAAGTTTACTTCCGAGAATCTAAAGATTTTTGTAAATCAAGAATAATCAAATTAATAACTCGGTGAACAATTCTATAAACAATTCAATTAATTATTTTAATTAAACGTATGACGTTTCATAAAAATTACCTATGTTTTAGGTTTCATTTCATGCAACGCTTTTTCCAACGAATATACCGATTTAGTATTCATTTTATATCAGTAAATCATCTGAAAAAAAAAATAATATAAAACAAAATAAATCACTTCGACCTTCATTCCCTATTCTTCTCATTTATTTACAAGTGTACTTTATGTATAGGAAAAATATGAAAAATTAAATCAGTAAATAAAGTTTCCTAAAAATTCCTGGAGAGTAAAAAGAGCTTATTACATGTGTTAATCTATACTTATTTTACTCTAATAATCTTATTATTAATTTTATTGTATGATATTTAATTTGCATCGCTTACTTTCATAATACAAAGTTGTAGAGCATTCGCACAATATGTATAAAATATTAAAAAGGTAAATAATACTTGTAACAGTATTTTACGCATGCTCTCTTAACGTACACCAATACCACCCACTGTTCAAAACCATATAACAATTTTGTCAACATCTCTCATCAAGATTTCATTCGATACAACATCCACAAAGCTCACCACAAAATCAATAACTAAACCGCTGTTGAATCGTATCTGCTCGATCGATCGAACAGGATTAGAACGATCCAATTTTTCTTCCGTGAGAAGATCTCAGCTACGGCTTTTATTGCCAGCATGACGGACCACTTTCAATCCGACAACCCGTCAAAGCTCATGACACCGGCAAGATTGCGTCGCGCCTGTCGCGAAAGTTGAAGTTGAAGGTTGAGGTTGAAGTTCGATTAAAGCTTATGGAATCTGGACAGTGATTTTCAATGTGCCATGACAACGGCAAGATTTGTCATTGGGAGATGTCGTTCTTGTCGAAGAGCACTTTACGCACCCGACCCATCCTTTGTATATAATAACATAATTAATTTGCATCAATGTTTTCCCATTCCATCTTTTCGAAGCCCTTCCGTTTCCATCTTACCGATTGTACATTTTACTGCGTTTCGCGTTTTCTTCCATCCTTCCTCCGCCGTCGATGATATAGTCACATTAAATGAAACTGTTGGAGCTAAACGCATCACTGAAAAGAGAGATTTAGCGGAGAAATTTTTTGCGATCAGCAACTGGAGGGTAGATTTACGGCGTAGAGGATCTCGAGATCCTTTTGGAGGATAGTTTGCTGAATATGAAACTCTTTTTCACGGTGTTATTAAGGCCATTGTTGACTCGCTTTGAAGGGACAAGATGAAAACATACATATAGTCGTAGAATTAAGAACACGTAGCTAATATTACAAAGATTATAAAATGAGACGCTAGCATATTTAAAAAAGTATTCCAATTTAAGGGGATCAAAGAATCAATTTTTTAATTGCATCTTTGAAAACATCTTCTCTTGAATCTTCAACCTTCGAAACATCATCAAATTTATACGCTTGAATTCAATGAAATGACAGCGATTTTTTTAACAGTTTCTTCTATATGGGCTCGTGAAAATATTTCGACACTCTCCATAGAAAACTTTAATGTGCTATATTGTGTAATAATATAAAACATTTTGAAATTTCATTAGCATTGTAATGAGACATAGCTAATAAAATATCTACATGTTTACATTGACCAAAATTTGAAACCAGTCCGAAAATTTATATAGAAATTACAGTATATTTACTACAAGCATATACACACATATTTAGTAAGGAATTAGTATATAACATGAATATCCATCTTAAACATATATTAGTGTGAAAGATGACCCTACTGAATGTTGAAGATTATTAATATATTTTATATATTAATATATACAGTATATATTTCATATTAATATATACAATATATGTTATAGTATAAGCGATAATTGATTGCTTAAATATTTTACTCCGCGAAATATGTGCTTGCACTGAATATCTTGCAACTTCTACATACATTCTCAGATTTGCCTCAAACTGTATCAATACATTCATGAAAACCAGATCTCATTTAACACTAGTGAAATTTCAAAATATTTCGTATAACATACATACTATATATTCATAGAAGGTTTCTACAAGTGTTCGAATACTTTCGTAAACAATTGTATACATATATACAGACGTCGAAACTGGACGCAAATTTTTATACATTTTTCGAACATTATGAAATTTACACTATTGATCTCCTGTTTACAAAAACGTACTTTATCTTCATATATCCTCTAGAAATCATATATCCTCTAGAAACCTGCAAAAGAACTAATAGCATTAGATCATATTTCCTTCGACGTCATTCAACTTTTATTTGAAACATTTTTTTATACTATAAACAATCCTCAAATAACTTAAAGAGATTAGCATGCCTCATTCTATTTATGTAAAGTCAGTGTGAGAGATAATGGGATTTTAATATCAGTTTTCAAGAGAACGCTTTATTCTCGATGCGTGGTTCCTGTGACAAAATTACTCTTCCTGATAAGTAGAATATAATACGAAAAAAATAGAGTATGATATAAACAAAAAAGAATAAAAAATAATTTTCAGGATACTTTTTTCTAACAGATGTCTATCGAGTTATGATGCTCGTAATTGTATATAATAGAATATCATTTTAGTATAATTCTAGAAAATTTTGTGAAAGAGTGAATTGTGTGAAAGAGATGAGACTGTATGATTATGAGCGAGTGTGAACGAATTTTACGAACCGAATTTTAACAAATTTTCTAAGATATAGAAATTTTCATATTAAAAATGTTATGCAAAATAATTTCATTTATTCTTGCTCTTAATAGATTTATAGAAAGATTTTTGCATTGTACATATTTCATGATTGTCCTTTATTTTTGCAAGCAATAATGCTAATTGCTAAATGCAGTAATGTTAAGCAGTAAAGTGAAAGTAAAATTTCACTATAAATTGCATATAGAATACAAATTATTATTAAGTATCTTAAAATTAGTTATCGTAACTAGAAACTATCTATTCCATGTTTCAAAAAATCCAAATAATGAAAGTCGATCATCACAAGTATAATAGTTCAAAATGTTTCAGAGCTCGTTCAATCAAGTGAGAAAAATTTAATTAGAGGAAGATGAATAAAAACAGATCTGGGATTCGTAATAAAGAGTGATCTAATTTCTGTTGCCAGATGATCTTGATGAATTGTAAACAGAGATAACAAGGCTATACGAACGGTTTTTTGAAATTTACATACATATTCTACAAATTTACCGCATACAGCATGCATATATATAATGTAAAAACATAGCACAGGCCTCTAATTTAGGAAATTGTTCCACAATTCCATGGTCCGTGATACATAATCAACATTCCTTGACTGTATATTGCATCCAATTATACCACGGAATCATTCTACAAAATCGTAAAATTTTTTTACTCAGTTCTATATACTCATGAATATTGAAATTGTTATTAACTACGATATCGTAGAACTTGAGGTTTCTAGTAGTACCAAACTGAGCTCGTGAGTCACGTAAATATTACTTAGTGATACATATTAACATGTGCTCTATTATTGAAAGATAAAATAATAATAATGATGTTTATCAAGAAAAATAAAATAACCTTTTATATCTCTGTTAGGTTATATTCACCAATATATATTGTTTCATATATCTTCTTTTATTCTTATTTGTATTTTTATATATGCTTTATTTTTATATTCATAGCTTGTATTCGACCGTTCGGGGAGAGACACGATCGCGAGGAAGTACGCCAACAGGAGTCGTAAATTCCCGTTACGATTAGATAATCGACGCCACAAAATGATCGATCCCCTACTTCGTTTAGGATAATAGAGGTGATTGAACTGATTATAACATTGAAATAACAGGTTACAATATACACTTTATTCCAACAACTTTGTAGACATAGACAGTTACGCTCGGTGCGTATATCAGGTCTGTAAATATGAAACCGGAATTTGCCTATAGATGGCCCTAGCTGATAATGTAGTTATCACTAAACTGCGTCATTGATGCCGAAAGTCTTTGTTGACATCTCACAAACATTTTCGACTCAGAACAATACAAGTTTCATACAACAGCATAGATTGTAATAGCGTTGAACATGTCGAATTTTGTGCCTGGAAACTACAATTTGCGGACAGCATTGATTTTCAGCATTGATTTGAAGAAAACTGCTGCAGAATCGCATCGAATGCTTGTCGAAGCTTACGGTGAGCATGCTCTTGGTAAATCACAGTGCTTTGAGTGGTTCAAAAAATTCAGAAGTGGCAATTTTGATGTGAGGAACGAAGAATGTGGAACGTGGAACGTAATCTATTATGAGCTGTTAAAACCTGGCGAAACCGTTAATACTGAGCGCTACCGACAACAAATGATCGATTTGAATCAAGCTTTGCGTGAAAAACGACCAGAATATCAACAAAGGCAACACAAAGTAATTTTGCTTCATGATAATGCACCATCACATACAGCAAAACCGGTCAAGGAAACGATTGAAGCGTTCAGTTGGGAAATACTTTCGCACGCGGCTTATTCACCAGACTTGGCTCCGTCCGATTACTATTTATTTGCATCGATGGGACACGCACTTTCTAAACCAGCACTTCACTTCTTACGAAAATGTACGAAAATGCCTCGATGACTTGTTTGCCTCAAAAGAGCGACAATTTTTTTGGCGTGGCATCCACCAATTGCCAGACAGGTGGGAAAAATGTATAGCTAGCGATGGGCAATACTTCGAATAAAATATTTTTAATCATTTTCATACAATAAACGTCTATTTTCTATACAAAAATTACGGTTTCATATTTACATACCTGGTAGATAAAAGTTAAACAAATGACTGATCTAAAATTGATAAACCAGTCAAGACATTGACTGGCCAACGTATGAAAAACCAGTCAAGAGATGTTGACTGATTTAAAGATGGAAAACCAGTGAAGTTCGATGACGATGCTGTGGCGGAGAAAAGCTATTGATGGGTGTGTCTAGCGCACGGGACGTTGATTCGTTGACTCGGATTTGTTGATAGTAATGTTGGGTAGGAAAGTGGGTGAGGAAGGGTTCTAGCCACCCCCGAGAGAAAGTTGATAGCGGGAGACACCGTACGTGAAAAAAAAACAAATTTCTGGCACCTTTCTGGAGTGAACAATAAATTTAAGGAACACTTCAATAAAAAGATACTTGTTTGGTCAGAAGGATCTTAACTATGAAAATGCCAAAATTTATGGTAAATCCTTAAGATTATTAAATGCAGGCAATGAGAGTGTGTAGACATCTGGCAGCCATTTTGCCCGCGACCTGATTTGTGTTGAGAGTCACCGGACGTAACAGCTTGAAACCATTAATTATTAAAAAATAATAACACCTGAGATAGTAAATTAAAAATAACACCCAGTCTTGAGCTTAGCTCGGACCATACACCAATAATAATAAAATACACAAGCAAACCAATACTTTATAGCAAACCAGAGTCGCTTTGCAATAAAAGGACCAAATGACAAACATTTAAAGAACTAATCGAAAACAAAATCAACTGTAATATTCCACTAAAGACACCCGAACGCATCCAATAGGCAGTAACAACATTGACAGAAATTATACAAGAAGCAGCATGGGCAACTACTAATTATGAACCAAACAACAAGCAAACAAAAAGAATTCCAATAGATATCCTTGACAAAATCAGAGAAAAAAGGAAAGCGAAAGCAAAATGGCAAAAACATAGAACACATGAAAACAAAAAACATCTAAACAAACTTGCAAAGGAAACAAAAAGTAAAATAAAAGATCATAATAATAACGAATTCTCAAAATTCGTAGAAACACTCTCTGCGCGCGAGAATGCCAACTATTCTCTACGGAAAGCCACGAACAAAATAAAGAAGCCAATAAAACTAATCCCAGTAATCAGAAATGCAGACAACACGTGGGCCAGAACCAACGAAGAGCAAGCTGTAAAATTCTCCAATCACCTTTGTAACACATTTACCTCATATAATATTAACAGCAGTAAAACGAAATGTCATTCAGACATTTGAAGATGCGCAAAATACTAGTACTCCAACTAACAAGCACTACACCATACCCAATACAATAGCACAAGAAATTAGAATCATAATCGAGAAAACAAAATACAATAAAGCACCAGGAATCGACCTAATCAATGGTAAAATCTCGAAAAACCTTCCCCCAAAAATAATACGTTTAATCACAATAATATTCAATGCAATTTTAAAAATCCAATACTTTCCTAATCTATGGAAGCTAGCACAGATCATAATGTTACCTAAGTCAGGCAAAGACCCACATCAAACTGCATCTTATAGACCAATATCACTAGTTCCTGTGTTTTCCAAAATACTGGAGAAAATAATATACGATCGCTTAAAACCAACAATAGAGAAAGAAAAATTAATACCAGATCATCAATTTGGATTCAGAAACAAACACTCCACGATAGAGCAAATGCACAGGATCGTCAATGAAATTTTACTAGCAATAGAAAAGAAATAATACTGTACAGTCCTCTTCATGGACATTGAGAAAGCATTTGACAAAGTGAATCATGAAAGCCTCTTACAAACAATCAAGAAACAATTCCCGGAATAAATCTACCACTTACTCAAATTATGCCTAAGCAACAGAACCTTTGTAGTAAAAATAAAGAGCACATATTCTGAAGTCAAAGACATCAAGGCAGGGGTACCCCCAGTAAGCGTCTTAGGACCGATATTATACACACTATACACGGCAGACATACCAACAACTACCGACAACAAAATACTGACATTCGCAGACGACATGACTGTACTAGTCGGGCATACCAATCTAGAAACAGCAGTTACATTACTACAAGAGCACACCACAAAAATAAAAAAAATAGCTACAAAATAAACAAATAAAAGCAAACCCCAGTAAATGCAACCATATTACGTTTACACTAAGAAAACAGAAACCACCAAATATCCAATTGAATGGCACGCACATAATACAAACAAGGCAAGTTAAATACCTGAGACTCCACTTAGACACACAACTTACATGGGAACAATATACTAAATCAATTATAGACAAAATACGGATAAAAGGAAAACACATGTACTGGCTAACTAGCCGAAACTCTAAACTCAGCATAGAAAATAAACTAAAAATTTACAAAACGATAATAAAACCAATCTGGACGCACGGAATACCACTATGGGGTACAACAGCAATGATCCACATAAATAAACTAGAGTCGCTACAATCGAAGGTACTGAAAACAATAGTCAACAACCCATAGTATGTCAGAAACGAGGATATACGCAAAGACTTAAAAATACTATCGGTCAAAGAAGAAATTAGCAGGTACGCAGAAAAATGGAAAGAAAGAACGCCAATACATCCAAACCAGCTGGCTGCTGAAGCGAGCAAAACTCTCATTGAAAGGAGATTAAAAAGAAAACATCCCACTGACCTCACTAAAAAAATAAAATAATCAAACTCGAAGATGGTATCCCGCTGGAGGTAGCCATCCACATGTTATTTAGCAATTAAGTTAGAAACATTTATCAAATGTCCAGCTGGACAAATTATAAAATAGTGATAGAAACTAGTGATAGAAACCGGACCAAAGAAATACGCAATCTTGCAAAAGCTATAAAACTGAAGCACGACACTGAAATCAACCAGCCACAGATGAGCAGCCAGTTAAAAACCGGTGCCGATAACGTAACAGATGAAACTGACGGATCAGACGCTTTACAAAGACCACGAACTAGTCACAATGAGACCAAGAAACGACTGCGGAGAAGAACAAGAACAAATCGTGTTGCCAACCACCCAACGAATTAATCTGTTAACACTACGCCCGTACCTAAACGAAATGCTACCGATCCACAACCACGAGCTTTCAGCAATCCATCAGGCGACCGCATGAAACTAAAATGTTCCAAGTGTTCACGAATCAGGCACACAGCCGAGAACTGCTACTCTCGAAATTTTCCATTCGCCAACCGAGGAAAGATCCCACCTCGAGTAATGCAAATAACGGAGAATCCGGAGGAAACGTACCAAGAGTCAACTGCATCACTACCGGAAGGTTATTATTCGTATTGCAACGAAGAGACGAAGGAAGAGCCAGATTTATTATTGATACCGAAGCAGGAATAAACCTTATAAAGAAAAGGCTTCACTGAACGTCCAAACCTTCAGCCCAAAGACTTCCCTAATGGAAAATGACAAACACACCACCGACAAAATTTGCAGTCTAACCATGCTCGAGAAAAATCACCAATTCCACGTAGTCCCTAACAACTTTCACCTAATCGAAGATGGAATAATCGGACTCCCATTCCTTACAAAATATCAATACAACGTCACTAACGATAAACTAACCCTAGACGAAATTATATTACCATTCCAAAACACCAACAACAAGATAGGACCAGATCAAACTCTAATCTCAACTCAATACATTGAAGGAAAGCCCACACCAATATGTTTTATCAACACTGGTAAGTAAATCTATCATATTACAAACGAAATAGAAAAACCCGACAAATTAAGTCAAATCAATAAATTTGCACAAATAATACGTACCAAACATATGTAGTATCGTGGACAAAAAGGCCTAAGATATCGGTCGAATCATAAACAATGTCGCGAGAGCCGAGGCGTCGTCGGGTCCATCAATGTATCGTCGGTCCTTTCAAGTGAATAGTTTCGTAGAAAAGACCTACGTGACCCTGACGGAACACATGCGCGGTGGGGCGAAAAAAGACAAAGAGATGTTAGAAACAGAGTTAGTTGAGAATTCGTACACAGTGTTAGTTGAGAAGTCAGAGAGAGTGAGTGCAGAAGCCGCAGAAAGTATGAGTGGAGGAGCTGCAGAGTATGAATCGGGAAGTTGAGAGCCGAATATGATAATAAAATGTACGCCGATATTATAATCAGTTCGTTGTATTGAGTATTGCTTGTTGAACTAAAACATCATTACTTGTCCTTACTCTAAGACCCATTAAGTTACTACACATATTAATCCAGAACTTTGAGAATCCCTTGAGAAAATCCTTATCAATTACCTGGACATTTTTAACATGGAAACAAACTCACTACCATGCACCAACCTAACCGAATATACAATCACATTCAAAACAGACAAGCTTATAAACATCAAATCTCATAGACCTCCCGAATGTCATAAGAAAGAAATTGAAACTTAAATCAACGACATGTTAAACAAACATCAGATAGTCCTTATAACGCGCCAATTTGGGTGGTTCCAAGGAAGTTAGACGTATCAGGCAAACAGATATGGAGAATCGTTATAGATTTCAGAAAATTAAATGAGCTGTGGCGGCACTCGACGACAAATACCGCCACTTGGCACTTACTACGTAACGCATACAGTAGCGCAGAGTCCTGTTTTTGCGTCCAGGCTTTCAGGACATAAATTAAAATATCGTACATAAGCACAGCGCAACAGCGGCTTAAATTTAAGGCACAATAATAATCTTAAAAAAAAAAAGAAAAAAAAATGTAATAATGCATGGCTACGTCGTACCGTCGCGTATCGGTACTTTTGCCTGTACCACCTTACAATTAGAATTCAGCGTTTATTTTGGAAAACAAATCATGTAAAAAAAAAAAATATGTAAAATACCTGGAATTAATAAACAAAGATTAAAAAAAAAATACAGTAGCGCAGTTGTTAGCGACTTAGGTTTCGAACGTTCGGGACCCAGGTTCGATTCTCGGCGCCCGTAGTCCGATATTTCTTCCGCTCATCAAAAATAGAAGAATAATAGCAGTACCCCAGCAGCAACATCTACAACCGGCAACTCAATTATCACGGACAACATATACCACTTCAAACAGATCAAGACGCGTATCCTCTACCAAATTCAAACGAAATACTCGATCACTTAGGCAAAGCTAAATTTTTCTCAGCCCTAGACCTCTCGTCAGGATTTCACAAGATCACAAGGATATCATAATATTCGGAAGCATCATCCAAGGACATAACCGAAATCTAGCTATTGTATTAGACAGATTATGAAATTTAGGATTAAAAATACAACTGGACAAATGTGAATTTTTGAAACCAGTTATAATATTTAGGATACGTAGTAACAAAGGAAGGAGTAAAACCTAATCCCAAAAAGATTCAGGTCGTGAAAGATTTTAAAATACCAAAAACTGCGACTCACATAAAATCATTCTTAGGACTCGTTGTGTACTACAAAGAATTTATACGCAATTTTTATAAAATCGCGAAACCACTGACAGATCTCACTAAGAAAGACACTCCATTCCACTGGACTGATAAACGACAGTTTGCATTTGACACACTAAAACAAAAACTCTGTAAAGCTCCTGTACTACAATACCCAGACTTTGAAAAAAACATTTACATTAATAACAGACGCAAATAACGAAGGATTAGGGTGAATTCTTTCCCAAGACGGATACCCATGCTGTTACGTATCCCGAATCTTGAACCCTCCTGAGAAAAACTATTTCACAACCGAGAAAGAGTTACTAACATTTGGTAAATTTTTCTAACAATTATGAAATTGAATACAAAAAAGGAAAGGAAAATACAGCTGCACCGACGAAGAAATTCGATGCGTAGTATCCGACCTAAAGAACCCAGACTATTATGACGAATATATCGACTGGAAAACTAATATCACCCCAACTCTAATAATTCTGTTGAGGTGGTCGTGAGTGAGTTACAGTTGTTGGGCCTGGTCTGCTGTAATTGTCACTGGGGGCTTGTAGATGTCGCTGCCCGGGGTACTGCTGATTTTCCTCCGTTTTTGTGCGTGGTAGTAAAATCGGACTCCGGTCGCCGGGATTCGAACCCGGGTTCCGAACGTTCGCAACCTAAGACGTTAACCACTGCTTTTTTTTTTAACTTTGTTTATTAATTCCAGGGTTTTTTACATATTTGTTTTTACATGGGTTTTTTTTCCAGAATAAACGCTGAATTCTAATTGTAGGGTGGTACAGGCAAAAGTACCGATACGCGCCGGTACAACGTAGCCATGCATTATTACATTTTTTTTTTTTTACGCCTATTATAGTAATTTAAATTTAAGCCGCTGTTGCGCTGAGCTTATGTGCGATGTTTTAATTTATGTCCTGAAAGCCTGGACGCAAAAACAGGACAGTTCGCTAGCCTATTAGGGGAGGAATGGGAGGGGATGGATTGGGAGGGAAGGGGAGGGGTGTTTTTGTGGGATTAGTATAGTATTTGTATATCTATTTACATATTTACATATTTACATTTAATTCAGTGGGCGTTGCCGTTTTGTGGTTCTTTATCTTGTTGTTTTTTGTTATGGGTTCCGTATCCACCAATATTTTTTTGCGTTTTTTCTGTGTTTGTCTTCTGTATCCTTTTGGGGGAGGGCCATGTTGTATCTCCACCTAGTATCTGCAGTACGGCCATCTAGGTTGGCGCTAACCACTGCGCTGCCGTCGTCCGACACTAGTTAGTGTCGAGTGGTGGTATTTGGCTTGTCGAGTGCCGCCACAATTCAAAAACCTAATAGACCACACTTTAAACAAATTACAAAAACCGAACTAGGACACTTTAACGAACAACACTGGTTACATCAATTAACTAAATACTTTACTAAACGCCGAACTGAACGCTTACAAATAGGAATAAACGATGATAGCTTCAGCACGTTAGAAAAGGTAAACATTCAACTCATGCTAAGATTCTTAACAACGAAGTTCCGTCAAATTAAATTAATATTTGGACAAGATCCGCCGGTAGACTACAATAACGAACAAAAACAAACGATACTACCTAGATAACTGACACATCCGTAAACCCTAATGATAAAATCGCAATGGACATATTCGGACCTTTTATAAAACCAAACAAGGTAATCAATTTATCCTGTCTATCCAAGATCAACTGACCAAATACCTCGTTCTCATACCTTTAAAGGACCAAACAGCCGACTCGATCATTAACGAACTTTTGGATCACTGTATGCATATTTTCCGCACCTAAAAGTATCCTCACGGATCTGGGACGAAATTTCGCATGTAAACTGATAGATACATTTGAAAAAGCTTTCAAGATCCAAAACATAAAAACTACTTCCTTCCACCCGCAATCTAACAGATCTCTTGAACGAACACGTGCTGTAGTAAAAGATCTTATTCGAACTTGCACAACCGACCGACAAAAGGATTGGGACGAAAATTTAAAACTAATATATATGGAATACCACTAAATTAAACTAATATGTATACCTCAGTACACGAAGCGACCGGACATACTCCTTTCGAACTGACATTTGGACGACAAGCTAACATGCCATTCTCAACATCAAACACCCCCACCTTAACTAAAGAACAATTGCTTAACGTCTGGAAAAATCGACATAACGCCTACATAGCCAAAGCAAGACAGATCTCCGAATCAAACAAAAAGCGATATCAGAGAGATCAAATACGAAAAATCACTAAAACATAAACGATATTCCAAGTAAAAGATAAAGTATGGGTACATAACGATCACAAAACCAACAAACTAGACCACGAATAGCTAGGACCGGCAGAAATCCTCTCATCTAATCCACCCACCTATCTTATTGAATATTCCAATGGTCAAACACAAAGAATCCACGGCGATAGACTAAAACCTTACTTTTCAGGAAGAAGAACATAGTATTAACAATTCTGACCTTTGAATACTACAGTGGCTATATAGTAAACAATCACTCTGCAAAATACTACCGAAAACAAAGATGAATGGACCATTCAACCTAGACGATCCACTAGAGACGTGCGCTATGAGCGAAGCTAAGAAGGGGGGAATGTCACCGAGCCATAAATTAGCGATAGAAAAACCAAGGAGGTCTAACGAACATCCCGCAGGTCATCGAAACGACAACGTACAGAGTGTTCCAGTGTCAGAAAGCAGTAACAGCATGACCATCTCTGATCTGGGCCCCGGCGACACCCCCTTCATGGGTGCCAAAATCATAGTATATAAACCTTCCTAAAATCAGCTCTCAGCGTTCTTTGTTATAAGATTCTGAACCGTCATTCTGCTGGAGTCGTACGATAAATTTTACTACTATATCTAAAGTTCAATTCTTTACCTTATTTGTGAAACGTTCGAACTGCGACGCGAGGAGATCACTGGTGATCTGTCAATTTTGTGATTTCTTGTGTCTCCTACGTAACACCAGCGAGTTTTTTTTATTATTTAATTTATACTTTACAATTTATCCAGCTGGACATTAGGTAAATTTTTCTAGCTTAATTGCCAAATAACATGTGGATGGATACCCCCAGCGGGATACCATCTTCGAGTTTGATTATTTTATTTCTTTAGTGCGGTCAGGTGGGTGTTTCGTTTTTAGTCTTCTTTCTGTGAGAGTTATCAGCGAGTGTAAGCGAGGGAAACAGCGAGTGTGAGCGAATGTCTCTTTTTACCTAACGAACGTCTCGTTTACCTATAAATAAAATAATAGTTCAATTTCCCGTAATAGTCATTCGCTCTATCATCCCTACATAATAAACATTTGAAGAGGTATGTTTCTTAAATTTCCAACTTGAGGCTCGACATTATTGTGCTGAAATAATATCTAACGTAGATACAACGTTTTGATGCGCTACAATATTTTTGATATAAAGTTTTACATTTTCACATCTACATATAAAAAGAAAGGGATATTGTTCAGAATGGCCACAGTGGTCGATCGAGATGAAACTTGGTCGGTGCTATAGGGATGTGAGAAGACCCCAAATATAAAATCTTAACTTCGGGAAATCATACGTTCGTAAGATACAGGTCTAATTCAAGTCTAAAGCTTCAAATGGCAGCTGCGCCCGATCGGGACGAAATTTGGTGGATATCATGGGATGAGGCAGTAGACCTGAAATATAAAATCTTAGCCTCGGGAAATCATGCGTTCTGAAAATACAGATTTTATATTTCAGATCTAGTATCTCGTTCCACGGTATCCATCAAATTTTGTCTCGATCGACCACTGGGACCATTCGGAACAACAATCAAAGAAATAAAATAAAGAATTATGTATGATAATAAACAAGTGTTATGATTTACATTTAATAAAATGAAAGAAGAGCACACAAAATAAACTAACTTAAATCCTATGTTCCAATAAGTCTCAGCAATGTCAGAAAAATGATAAGAATCCAGTAATTTTTCTAAAAGTTAACGTTAACTAACAGTAACTCTTTGATCATATCGCCCCATTAGACTTAAAGATCTTCAATTTTGTTTTGGTGTATAGCATTGCTTTTCGATATTGATTTTTTGAGCTTATATTAATTTGTAATACTATAATATAATAATAATGTAATTTATATACGTAACATTATAGTTTACAAATTATTAAATAAGTAATAAACATATTTGATTTTGGCTAAATTAACTTATAGTTTTGCTGCATTATATCTCAGAAACACTACGTTTCTATTATTAATAACTGATAGAACAAATTTTTCTTAAAACTTATGAGAACTTCCTTTCGGAAAAGATTAAATTACTTAGGCAGATTAGGCAAAAACGTGGATTCTACTCATTTATATTATATAATAATTGGTTTATTATTAAATTTTAAGTCTCTATATTGTAGCATTTAATTGAAAATTGTTGTATACGTCTACATACGTTTATATGACATATAAAACATATAAAACAGTTAATTTAGAGAAATTAGATCTATATTATTTCATATATCAAAAAATAAAATGCTAAACTCTATATTTCTGTTTAAATTTTAGAATAAAGATTGTTAAAACAATTTTGGTCTTTTATATCATTATTTATAGAAATTGATAGTTTACGTTAAATATTTTACTTGATATGCTATATTAACTAAAGTACCATGATACGCATTAATTTGCATATACAGAATGGATACGTGTAATGGATACTTGTCATGCACGTACAACGGGATGGTGCTTCATTAGACAAGTAGAATTGGACACCGCGTGGTCAGACAAAATGAATGGATCAACATTTGAGCTAACGAGTAGAAACGGATAATCTTTAATCAGAACGACACAAATATGTACTGATATTTAATCGTATGATAAACGATCCCAATAATGGATAAAATACTAATGTGAACGATATTAATTTCGGAGTGAGATGTATAAACAATAAAAAGTATAAAATACAATGATGAAACATAAAATACTATACTATTCTGTTCGTATTAGTCGCTCGTAGATCACTCGTTTGTTCTCTTTTTCACTCGTCTCTACTTTTAACCCCTCAACGTACAATTTTTTTCAACCTAATTGGTAAAAAATGCACAACTTTATTTTTAACGGAACTGTTTCTCAGCTGTATAATAATACATTTAATATAATTCTAATGCTATATCCTGCGCTTTTAATACAATAAGGTACAAAACGTAAGTTAAAAAGAAAATAAAAGAAAAATAAAAGAAAAAAAATTATTTGTGCTCGTGTCTGACACGTGCGTGAACGTTAATCCATTCGAGTCGACTTATCTATATTTGGATTTTATTATATTTTCATATAGAAATTTAACAATAAACTACGGATAGGTACAGGACCAAGTTTGAAAATTTTATGTCAATTTAAAAAATTGGGAAATATGTGTCCCAGCAAATTTTTTGAGTGGTACATATATGTCTTGGAAAAGTTAAGTAGATTACTGAAAAATAGAAACGAAAACTAAACACTAATAAATGAAAACGAACCGCTTTTTACCAATTTTTACGGGAATATACGTCGCTGAGGTCTGGTGCAGACGTGCGGCCTTTTTCGTTGCTATCTCGCTGCGATCATATGTTTGTCTTCGTTGTTTTTATCTGTAAAGACAAAGTGAGACATATGATCGCTGCGAGATTGCAACAGAAGAAGTCGCACATCTACACTGGTTCTAAGAGTCACCAATACTCAATAGCAAGCAATAGCGTAACTCGATTCAATAGATGCAATAGAAAAAATCATTTAACAATACACTGCCCATCCACGGGAAAAATAGAGGAAGTTAGATGCTATAACTGCAACGGAAAACACCCAGCCAGCTATAAAGGCTGAAGCCAGGAAACAATTACAACGCAAACTGTTCCCGCCTCTACAAAACAGGACATTCACTAACATACAAGTCCAACAGGATAGCACAAAATCCGAGACAATACCAAATACAAAGCACGCAATAAACACTAAACACATCAGCACCAACACTTTTGGTAATCGAAACTACGCGCAAATAATCAGCCAATCGACACCATCAGACAACCAATACCACAACAACAGTAGCAACGACACTACAGAAATCAAAGAACTTCTCAAACAATCCATCAAGAACACCGAAATGCTAACCAGAATGATAAGCGAACAAAACGCAGTACTCAGACAGCAAACGCAACAAATCACAGTCATGCTATGACTGCTCACAAACGTGCTAAGCAAAAAATAAAAACGGACACGTTGAAAATAGCAGCCTGGAACTCAAACGGCTCACAACAACGAGCCCTTGAAATTAAAACATTCATATATAATAACAATATAGACATACTACTTGTCTCATAAACACACTTCACTACAAAAAGCTAGATGAAAATACCATACTACAACATATATGATACCAAACACCCCTCAGGAAAAGCGCACGGAGGGACCGCAGTGATAGTCAGAAACGATATCAAACATTATCTACACAGCCAAGTTAATAAGGAAAATTTACAAGCAACCATCGTTACAGTTCAAACTAGCAGCAACTACTTCCAGTTGTCAGCAGTATATGTGCCTCCGCGACACAAAATTTTTTTTTCTCTTTTTTTTTTAATTTATTAGAATATTTACAATCAATTCTCGTTGAGAATTTTCAGTAACTTCATTTGGCGTGATACAATGACATGGCTTATAATAATTTTATATTGTTGGTTCTAGTAGAATCTAAGGGTTTAATCTAGAGGGTATTTTCTTTTTAGTCTACGGATCTGGACCGTCGTGTCTAGTAGTTGGGTGACTAATGGGTTGTGGTGGTTGTTGACTCTTGTGTTATATCTGCTTCTGGACTTATTGCTCCCTTTTACAGGTATAATTAATTGCTTTGTTACTTATTTGATCATGTCCCGGTGCTTTCCTGGGGTTCAAACGATGGATTAATTCAGTAACCTCAGAGAAGTGAAAGGTTTAAAGGGGAGAGACATTTGAAAGGGAAAATGCAGGTATTCTGTTATTTCCGGAGAGGTATTGGAGGAATGAGGTTTAAAAACGTTGGATAGATATTAGGCGAAGAGGTTGGCTTTTTCTATAGGACTTCGTGCCCATCCGCCTTGCGGACAGCGAATTGGTAAAATTATTTGCGGGGGACGCGCGAGTTGGAAGCCTTCCATAGTGAGTAGTTGGAATCGGCAGAGGGGGACAAATTGACGAGATACTTTTGGAAACAGTCATTTTTGTATTTTTTAATGATTTTGGTTAACTTCCTGGTTGCGTTGTTTAGTTTGCGTTTGTCGCCCGGTGTTCTATGGGTCTGCCATACTCTTCTTAGTCTTCGTTTTTCTGTGATTTTGTTTAATATATAATGGGGATATTCGTGTTTGCTGATAGAAGTCTTAGTAGGTGGGGAGGAGCGGATAGCGTTTATTATGCTCGTCTTTAAGTATTCTGTGGCTGTTTCAATATCTTTCTTTGATTTTAGTGAAATTGAAGCAGAGGTTGAGTGATTAAAGACTTCTCTAAAGAACTGCCAGTTGGTGGGTTGGTTGCGAATAAGGCCATTAGGTGGGTTCTCGATTATTGCTGAACTGACTGTTGCTATTACGGAGGAATGGTCAGAAGAGAGTTCAGCCGAGGACTTCATTTGGACATATTTAGGCGAGATATTTTTGGTTATGAAGAAGTCGAGTAAATCGGGGATTTTGTTAATATCAGTGGACCAGTATGTGGGTTCATATGTGGTGAGGTAGTTGAGATTGATGGTGGTTATGCTTTTCAAGAGGTTTTAGCCTCTTGCTGTGATAAGTCTGCTGCCCCATTGGGTATGTTTGGCGTTATAGTCTCCATCAGCTATGAATCTATTGCCTAGGGCGTCAAAGAGGCTGTCGAAGTTCTCTTTAGCAATCGAGTGTCTGGGAGGGCAGTATACTGAGGTGGTGATTGTACCATGGCAGTCTTCTATTGCTACGCTTGTTGCTTGAAAGTAGTCTTTCCGGAATGATGGAAGCTCGTAATGCTTAATGCTGGATTTGATGATGATTCCGGTGCCGCCGTGTGTCTTTCCACTGTTATGTTGGGTATGGTAGAAGTTGTAGCCGTATATTTTGAGGTAGTTTTTGTCGGTGAAGTGGGTTTTAAATATGAGCATTACGTCGATTTGCTGTTGTTTTAAGAAGAGTTCTATTTCAAATTTGTGCTGAGCTAAACCGTTGACGTTCCACAGAGCTATACACATTCGTTTTATTTTGCTTTTGTGCGTATTAATTTATCCATGAAGAGTGTAAGTAGTGACAGTAAGTTGTTAATTTGCTTTGTTTGCTTCTCTATTAGTTTTTCGAGTCTGGTGCAGTTGTCTGTGTTTTGTGGGGTGGGAACACTATTTTGTGAGTATCCTCTGTAGGTTTTCGTATTGTTCATATTTCCTTGTGCTGCCTGGGCATAGAAGATTGATGGTGTGGAGAATTTTTGGGGTCTAGGTTCTGGTTTGGTTATCTCCTTGGGTCTGGGTTGAGGGTACTTATTATTGTGCAGTGTATAGGCTAAGCATCCTTTGTAGTTCGCAGGATGCTCTCCTTGACAGTGGATGCACTTCCCGGGGGTTTCTGGGAATTTAGTGCATTGGTCAGTGGGGTGACTTCCTGCACATTTTACGCACCGGAAATTATGGTTGCAGTATTTCTGCGTGTGACCGTACCTTTGACACCTTTTGCATTGTACTATCCCTTTCTTTACAAAAGGTGGTTAGATCTTAACTATGGAGTTCATCAGCCGGTTGTCTTTATAGATTTCTTTGTTATTTTCTTTTTGTTTTATATCTATGAAAAATAGCGATAGTGGATTTTTTGTGACTCTGTGTCTTACGTTGCTGATGTTAGTTACCTCGTGGCCAAGCTTTAGAAGTTCGAACTTTAGTTCGTCTAGGTCGACTGAGTGGTGGATATTGCGTAGCACCACACGAAAAGGTCTTTCTTGCTTGAGCTGGTATGTATGGAAGTTTGCATTCAAGGTTTTTAGCAACTTAGTTAATTTTCTATAGGCGTCTAGGTTGGTCGGCAGAATTTTTACGTGGTTATTATTAATTTTTAACTTGTAGTCCTCTTTACTGATATCTTTCTCGATGGACTTTATCATTGTTTGAATGTCGATGACGTCGTCAATGAATATTGGCGGGGTAGGGGGAATTCTTTGGGTATGTAGATTATTTACCGTTTCGATTGTGTTCATGAAGTCTTCTGTAGTCTCAAGTATTGAGAACCTGTTGTAGGTGGTCACTTGGCTAGCTGGTGGTTTAGTTTGACTCTTGTTCACATTTGTCTTGATTGTTTCCAGCTTGCGTTTTTTCGTGTGCTGGTCGTTTACAAAGAGAGATGTATTGCCCCTTTGTCACGGGGGAGGAAGAACGGCGGTATTATAACTTAGCTCCGGAGAGCCTGTTTGGGATGTTTGGGCCATCATCGAGCTAGTTAATTCAATATGAAAAAACTAGTCGAGAGGCTGTGTGAACACTTAGCTAGGTTTGTTGGATTCGCTTTCGACAGATGAGCGTCACGTGTAGTTTTGTGAACTTCACAGGGCACTGGACACGTGTCTGCACGCTTCGGCACTCACCAACTAATGAGCCATATAGACAAAATAGAGATAATACAAGCTAAAATCCTTAGAACAATAGTAAACGCTCCCTGGTATGTCAGAAACGAGGACATACGGAGGGATTTGGAAATCCCAACGGTCAAGGAAGCAATCAACAGTAACGCGAAAAGATACAAGGCAAGAATAGCAACACACCCAAACCGGCTGACAGCTGAAACGTTCAAAACCATAAACATGGATAGAAGGCTAAAAAGGAAGCACCCAGCAGACCTCACAAAGGATATGACCTAGCAAACGCGAGGATGGTACCCCGCTGGGTGTACATGTTATATAACTGTTAAAAAATTCTACCAAATGTCTAAATTGGACAAATTGTGAATACAAATAAAAAAAAACTTCTTAAAACTCGAAATATATATTTTATTACAAAGTTTTTACCTGCATCCTGATACATATACACATATTCTATAATCATTTAGGTTGTAATGATTATACCGCGGATGTTTACATTTACACAAAATTCACATAATAAGCAAAAATATATCAAATATCTAAAAACTATATCTAAAATATATCTAAAAAAATATAATACTCGTTATAATATTTGATTATTGGGTAAAACAAATCTCTGTTTTGGTTCCATTCTTTAATTGTATTCATAAATATTTGAATTTGCGTATCTAAATATCCGTTAGTTAGTATTAATATGTAGGAACAGAAATATTCAGCCGATCGGATTGCTGGATCAGGATTTGAAACCGGACCTTTTGCTTTCCGGACGGGTACTTCAACAATTTTTTTTTTCGTAACGATCATTTTATTGCGTCAAAAAAGAGTAATATTGTAATAACAGAAATATAGAACAACTAAAATAACTAAAAGTTAACAACAACAATGACATTTAACACTAGACTAAAGGTTTTGAATCAAAGCCTGCACCGTTTTAACATTGATTCCTAATCTATGACATGCATAAGCTTATGGTAATGTGCTTTTATACTACGGCTATAACACTTGGGTAGCTCTATGTGGCATTGTACTACATAGGTTTGCCTTCGATTGGTTTGCTTTGGTATTGGAAATCAGGGAATATAACACGTTGCATATGAGTGCTTTCCCAATTAAGCTACCCAGGCTGTCAGCGAATACCTTCTCTCAAATTCCGAAGTATTACCAGGTGGTCGCCTACAACTCGGTCAGCCCGACAATTGTAACCCGCCCCCGGTCACGCACAAAGCACAAATACACAAATCATTAACGCTGGATATCGCGTTGGTATACATCACACTTCTGAAATTATACAGTGATAAATATTCAACCGATTGAGTTAATGGACCTGGATTCGAACCCAAATCTTCCGTTTGCCAAGCTAGTGATTTCCCAATTAAACTATCCAAGCTATCGGCAATTGCCTCCATTCAAATTTTCAAGTATCACTAGGCGGCCGCCTACAAATATAATAAGGAAAAAGAAAGTATTCTTAAATAATAAAATTATTATATCCAAGACTAGTCAACTCGTTTCCCCGGATAATGATTTAATAATCGAACAGTCCGCAAGTTTAAAGTATAGCATTTACGTGCAAATTCCAAACATTAGAATAACGATATCTCATACATCTTCTTTATGGGTACTTGCTATTCTAACAGTCAGAAATCGAGAATAATTTCATGAATCATTTATGCATCTTTATACATTCTATTGGAAATTATTGCTAAAAATAAAATATCCATTTATGTGAAGAATAGAGTCATACTTCTAACAAACGACGCTGGCACGTGAAAAATGCATCATCGATACGATATGAGAAATCCGTCGACAAAAGTTTAAAGTCCAAGAAAATTTCTTACAATAATGGAAAAAAATTATAAGAAAGATATCTTTATTCATATATACTTTGTATATTCATTCATAGGCTTTATCCGTTCTTTGTTGAAATTTAAATAACAATTTAGTTTTCTTAATAGAATACAAATAGTTAAAAATGAATTTCGTAAAAAATGTAAAAATTAAAAAAGCGAAACTATTCTATTCTATTCTAGTTGAATAATTTTTGCCAAGAAAGAACAGGTTATGAACACTAATGAAAACCCCCAGTTCAAAAAACTAGTAGTATTACAAAAAAGCTTCATATATATTGAAAACTTTGTGTAGTCTATTTTTCCTAACGTCGCGCCAAAATCAGTTCATTATTCGCCACAATTTTCAACAATATTCAAAAAGTCGGCAGGCAAAATGTAATTTTTTCATCAATCCGCGTGTAATTCATAAAGCGCGAAAAGCGCGAATCGATTGAGATATCTTAGTGAACTCGTGCTCGCAACGCAGAATATGAATATTGGCCATATTCTTATACGTACGAATTATAAGCCGCGCGTTTCGTCCGCGCTAAAATCATGCGCCATTAGTGAAGAACGAATATAATCATTCCGAATCGCTTTAAATCTATTAGAGTTAAAAACTGTTAAAAGTTAAAATCATTTGGAACATGATTCAAAGCTTGAAACTCTTGAAAATCATGTTCGTCTTGGAATTATTAAAAATCTTGATAGGTTTGAAAATCTTGAGAGTTTAGATAAATTTTTTTAATAATATTCAATATTTCACAAGCACTTTGATAACTTTTAACTAAGCAATATCACGTGTACAAAATATTTAAGAAATTGGGAAGTCCAAGTTATCATAAATACAAGACTCAGTACTTATCAAGATTTATGAGCAATTATCGGACATTGAAAAATTTTAAGCTTCGAATCATTTTCGAAGTAATTCGAATTTGTCGCCACATGTACAATACAGTTTCCAACCGATTCGAAATGTTTCAAATCCCATCACTAAACATAATGCAATTTGGCAAACATTGTTGAATCGGGCGACATTACATCTGATGGAAATGCAATAGTTAAATTTTAAACGGTTAGAGAGAGTTGAATCGAGAAATTGAGTCCAGTTCGAAACTAGAGTTATTAGAGCGACTTGTGCGGCCGATTAGAACATGTAATTTTAACAGATTACCGGGGTCGTTAAGCGACCAGTCAGAGTTTGGCGAGTGTCAAAGGTGAAGTTAAATCCTGGTACGAGTTCTGGTGTGTAGGAGGAAGTTCGGCAAATTGTGGAGACAGTGTTGAAATGTCATTACGTTTCGGGATGTTTGTGTGAGAAATTGATAAAATCTTGAGAATCAGTTTGTTTATCTTGACGATTTTAAATAATAATTTGAAGTTCGGTGAATTTAATGAAAGTTAGTAGTCATCTCCGAACTAAATATGTCACATTTTTCTCATCTCTGTGGATTTATTTGTAACTGTGAATTAGTTTGAAATTGAAATTATAAAGAAATCAAATTTTGCTGACTTATATTAAACGTAAGATTATTGTTAAACACATATTCAGATTTATCAATCACTGTTATTCATCAATTTATTATCATTTACACGAATAAAAAATATGACCATAATTGTTGAGCATTGACATTGGTCATTTATTATCATTTATGTAAATAAAACTTTTTACATATACTTTAAATTTAACAAATCAAAGTTAAAATATCTATTGAACTAACAGTTTTTCAATATGGTTAATGTTTTTCATGGTTCGATTACTGTATTAAAAAATATATGGTTCGGTTAAAAAAAATAAAGTTAACCTTAAAATCTTCCCCATTACAGAATCTGTGAAAAAATAATTTGCGCCTCTTCATACCAAACAAAATTTGTAAAGACATTTTTTTAATAAGACCAATTCCTCACAAGATATTTCGATTTTCCGAGATAAAGGAAGCACTTTGTGTATGTAAATATTTTTTCTTCCTTCAAAGTGTATACTCGCTTTTGACTCTCACTGTATATGTAATGTCAAAATCTCAAAACCAAATAATTACATTATTCACATGTGATAATGACAGTCTAAAGTAAAGCGTTCAGAGAGACTTTCCTTTTTTCTTCAGATTATATCAAAAATTTCATGAAAATTACAACAGATTTACAAATTTACAACAACAAAATACTGCATAAGCTCATAAAATTCCTCGAAGAATTACACTCTTTTATGTTGTCATGCCTTTTACATAGTCTTTTATAACTTTATTTTTATGTAGGTTGTTTGTAGCCCTAGTTGCAAGCAGGCTATTTGGAATTTCTCTTGTTACTTTTTTGTTTGACGTCTGCTAAAGTATGTTCATTAGAATACACATACATAAATGAACATAAAGATGTTCATTAGAAGATCAAATACGTGATTTCGTTTTGCACTGTATTGCATACATAAATGAATAATATCTGTGCATATTCTCTGGAGTTTCGCCATTTAGTTTCGCTACATTTGCAGTAAAAATAAAAAATGCCATTCTCAAAATACTAAAACGTATGATCCAAAATAGAATTTGTATTTTTATGACGAAAAATGTAGGAGTCACCGTAAACATTAAACTGGCGCTTTATCTTTTACTTTTAGTAACACTCGTTTGTTTATAAAATTTCCAAATCTTTTTTCTGTTCTAAGCAATTTGCATACAAACATTAATGTGGAAAAATTGTATGTTGTCGCTTAAAATTGCACTGTAGGAAAAAGGGTATCGCATAACATTCTTTTTAAATACGCTGTAGCAATCATTGCGGAAAGAACTCGAGCAAATTTATTGGCTAATTAAAATGTGAAACGTAGAATGTGAAAGGTGCCAAATGAATACTCGGCGTTTTATTCAACAGTTTGTTTATTAAAATTTGACTAACGCGTGTGGCCTGGGTCTGACTAGAAGAAGCATTCGTTGCGAAGGTGTATTAACCAATTCGCAACTCGCTTTCGATACCGACTTCTTCGCAGGTAGACGCTTGACGTTCACTTCTCAACTCTTGACTCACGATTCCTACTGACGACTGATCTGGTAATCGTCTTTCTTCCCTCTGTTATCTTTTGATATCCCCACCACGCGCGTGTTCGTAACCGTCCGCGATTGTCACGTAAACTTGAGGGTTATATGATGAAAACAAGATAGCTGAGCAGTAACACAACTATTAACTTTGTTCATTATTAAATTTTATTTTTGCACTTAATAGTCACAATTGAGTATACACTAATGGGTATGTCCAAATCAAGTACGAGACTGGTCTAAGGATAGAAACCGGTAAAGACATGTTGACTATTCTAAGGATCGAGAAGAAGTAAGTCTAGTGACATTGTGGCGGAGGAAAGCTAGGGGTGACTGTGTCTAAGGACACGGGACCATCGGATTTGTTGATGACAATTTTGGTTCAGTTTGCTGGTGAGTGCCGAAGCGTGTAGACGTGTGTCCAGTGCCCTGTGAAGTTCACAAAACAACACGTGTATTTTCAAGCTATCGCGGGGAGACGCGGTCGTTAGAATACGCGTCAACGGGAGTCGTAAATTCCCGTTACGATTATAATAATCAACGCCACGAATAGTTCGATCCCCTTATTTCGGTTAGGATAATAGGGGTAGTTGTTGTGGTATAACATTGGGATTCACAGAGTTATAAAAAATATATATTTCCAACACTTTATACAATCACAAAAAGTAATAATGCCGTTGATTAAGATACAGATAACGAAGTGAAGGATTATTCTTAGATAAGAAAGTGAGAGCTATAGGAGCTTTAGGCCCGTGAGAGCTGTAGGAGCTGTCAGACCTCTGGATACTGTGAGAGCCATAGGAGACTCTAGGCCTTGTAGACACTTTGAGAGCTGTAAGAAGACTCTGAGAGGTATAAGAACGATGAGAGTTATGGGGAATGCAGGAACTCTAGGCACCGTGATAGATGAAGGAACTCTGAAGTTTATTCTGATGTGAGTACGGAGGAAAGCTCGGTATGTGTGTGCCCTTTGAACGAAGAACGCGGATTCGTTGCTTACATTTTTAGGTAGGAAAATGAGGGCAATGATCCGCGATGCCGATTGGTTATAACCAATATTAGGAAGGAAGAGAGGAGGAAGAAGCCTCCTACCAACTTGGGTCCTAGGCGACATTGTTTATGGGTAACTCGAATTTTCCGTTAGGTAGATCTACGCTTTTTTCGTTAGGCTGCTACCCGCTTTCTCCGTAATTCTTAAGAGCGAAAAAATGCAAGCTCGAAGCTAGTAGGACTAATGTGAGCAAGAGACAAATCAACCCACTAGCTAGCCAAGTGACCACCCACAACAGGTTCGCGATACTGAAGGCTGATGACGCTAAGGACACAACCGTAGCGGTAAATACACAACATACACAAAAAAAACCCCTCCCTCGCCAATCTTCATTGACGATGTCATTGACATTCAATCAATGACAAAGACAATTCAAAAAGAAATCAGCAAGAAGGAATATAAATTGAAAATCAGCAACAACAGTGTAAAAATCCTGCCGACCAACCCAGATGCATACAGAAAATTAACGATGTTGTTAAAAACTCTGAAAGCCAACTTCCACACTTACCAGCTCAAGCAAGAAAGACCATTTCGTGTGGTGCTACGCAACATCCACCACTCAGCCGAACTAGACGAACTAAGTTTGAAATGTTAAAGCACGGCCAGGAAGTAACTAACAACAGCAACATAAGACATAGAATCACAAAAAGCCCACTATCGCTATTTCTCATAGATATAAAACAAAACAAAAAAAAAAAAATAACAAAGAAATCTACAACGTCAACCGGCTGATGAACTCTACAGTTAAGATCGAACCACCTCTTGTAAATAAAGAGATAGTACAATGCAAAAGGTGCCAAAGGTACGGCCACACGTAGAAACACTGCAACCATAATTTCCGGTGCGTAAAATGTGCAGGTAGTCACCCCACTGACCAATGCACTAAATCCCCAAAAACCCCCGCGAAGTGCATCCACTGTCAAGGAGAGCATCCTGCGAACTACAAAGGATGCTTAGCCTATACACTGCACAATAATAAGTACCCTAAACCCAGACCCAAGGAGATAACCAAACCAGAACATAGACCCCAAAAATTCTCCACACCATCAATCTCCTATGCCCAGGCAGCACAAGGAAATATAAACAATATGAAAACCCACAGAGGACACTCACAAAATAGTGTTCCCACCCCACAAAACACAGACAACTGCACCAGACTCGAAAAACTAATCGAGAAGCAAACAGAGCAAATTAACAACTTGCTGTCACTACTTACACTCTTTCACACCCAACACCCCAGTGGAAAGGCACACGGCGGCACCGGAATCATCATCAAATCCAGCATTAAGCAGTACGAGCTTCCATCATTCCAGAAAAACTACCTTCAAGCCACAAGCGTAGCGATAGAAGACTGCCATGGTGCAATCACCACCTCAGCAGTATACTGCCCTCCCAGACACTGGATTGCTAAAGAGAACTTCGACAGCCTCTTTGACGCCCTAGGCAATAGATTCATAGCTGGAGGAGACTATAACGCCAAACATACCCAATGGGGCAGCAGACTTGTCACAGCAAGAGGCAAAAACCTCTCGAAAAGCATAACCACCAACAAAATCAACTACCTCACCACATATGTACCCACATACTGGCCCACTGGCACTAACAAAATCCCCGATTTACTCGACTTCTCCATAACCAAAAATATCTCGCCCAGATATGTTCAAATCAACTCCTCGACTGAACTCTCTTCCGACCACTCCCCCGTAATAACAACAGTCCGTTCAGCAATAATCGAGAAACCACCTAATGGCCTTAATCACAACCAACTCACCAACTGGCAGCTCTTTAGAGAAATCTTTAACCGCTCAACCTCTGCCTCAATCTCACTAAAAACAAAGGAAGATATTGAAACTGCCACAGAATACTTAAACACGAGCATAATAAACGCCATCCGCTCCTCAACACCTACTAAGACTTCTATCAGTAAATACGAATATCCCCATTACATATTAAACAAAATCACAGAAAAAAGAAGACTAAGAAGAGTATGGCAGACCCATAGAACACCGGGCGACAAGCGCAAAATAAACAACTCAACCAGGAAGTTAACCAAAATGATTAAAAAATACTAAAATGACTGTTTTCAAAAGTATCTCGTCAATTTGTCCCGACTCCAATTACTCACTATGGAAGGCTTTCAGGAAACTCACGCGTTCCCGCAAATAATCCCTCCAATTCGCTAACCGCAAGGCAGATGGGCACGAAGCCCTAAAGAAAAAGCCAACCTGTTCGCTAAATACCTATCCAGCATCTTTAAACCCCATTCCTCCAATATCGCCTCATGAATAACAGAATACCTGCACTCTTCCTTCCAAATGTCTTCTTTAGAAGGTACAGAATTAATCCATCGTCTGAACCCCAGGAAGGCACCGGGACATGACCAAATAAGTAATAAAACAATTAAGGAACTACCCGTAAAAGGAATTGCACTCATCTCTTCAATCTTTAACGCAATTCTTCGCCTTGAATACTATCCCAAAACCTGGAAAACGTCACTGATTACGCTCATCCCAAAACCCGGAAAACCAATACACGAAACTAACTCCTATCGCCCAATTAGTTTTCTACCCACTTTGTCAAAACTATTCGAGAAGTTGATAACGAATCGACTCCTTCTACTCCTAGAGGATCTGAAAACACTGCCAGATCATCAATTCGGTTTTCGGAAGCAACATTCCACAATAGAACAAATCCACCGAATAACACACAATATCAGCCAAACCCTCGAAAAGAAAAAATACTGCTCAGCGGTATTCCTTGATATTCAACAGGCATTCGACAAAGTATGGCACGAAGGGCTTCTTTACAAACTTAAAAAAATCCTATCACACACTTACTACTCCATCCTAAAGTCCTACCTAACCAAAAGACAATTCGTAGTTAAATACTTAGACGTCATTACCACAACATTCCCGATAGGAGCCCGCATACCCCATGGTAGTGTCCTCGGATCCCTGCTGTTCTCCATCTACACTGCCGATTTACCAATATCAACAGAAATAACTATAGCAACATTTTCTGACGACACAGCACTATTAGCGTCCCACGCCAACCCGATAATTGCCTCATCCACTCTCCAGCGAGGTCTGGACTCAATGGAAAAGTGGTTCCATAAATGGGGCCTCAAAATTAATGAAAAAAAATCCACACATGTAACCTTCACCCTGCGAAAACAAACCTGTTCACAGGTCTCCATTAACAATATAACAGTTCCTAACAAGAACACAGTCAGATACCTGGGCATGACTTTGGACAAGAGATTAACATGGAAACAACACATTGTAGACAAATCTAAACAACTCACGGACAAACTCAAAATATTTTATTGGCTCAATGGCCGTCGCTCCAACCTAAACACGCAGAACAAAATTACGCTCTATAAGATCGTAATAAAACCTGTCTGGACCTACGGAATCCAACTATGGGGAACAGCAAGTAATTCCAACATTGAAATACTCCAACGCTTCCAATCGAAAACGCTAAGATCCCTAATAAATGCATCCTAATATGATACCAACGAAGCAATCCACCGCGACCTCAAAATACCCACAGTCAAAGATGAAATATATAAGTCTAGAAGCAGATATAACGCAAGAGTCAGCAACCACCACAACTCATTAGTCACCCAACTACTAGACACGACGGACCAGATCCGCAGACTAAAAAGAAAATACCCTCTAAATTAAATCCTTACTTTCTACTAGAACCAACAATATAAAACTATTATAATCCATATCATTGTATCACGCCAAATTAAGTTACTGAAAATTCTCAACGAAAATTGATTGTAAATATTCTAATAAATAAAAAAAAAAAAATCTGGCTGCCATTTTGCCAGCGGTGTCTGATGTGACGTCAATCCACATCTGAGGCCAGATGTGTGCTAGTTCTTGTCACGTAAAATAACACACAAAAAATAGAAAAAATAAAAAAAAAGAAACTTTATTTTTTTTCTAACACAGTTCACAATTTTTACTTCCGAGCTCTAGGCGTGACTTTTCAAAACTGAAGCTCCTACAATTTTTTAACTTCCAATCGGATCCTTTGTCACCCCTCAATATCCTCACTATCCATCCGTTTGTCAGGGGTCCGCAATCGCCGCCACGCACGCCTTCTCCTCGAACATTTGGCGTAAGGACCGTTGGGATATTGATGGCTTATTAGGCAGTTCGGCGATATACATTATCTCCGAGTGCCGCCATATCTTTGTCTCCGATTTTAAAGTGAGCCGGTCATGACAGCGGCCTGGTCTTTGATGTGAATTGACGTTACATCCTCACCGCGTACCCTCAATAACCCTAAGGACCTACCATAAACTTAAACTTTCAGTTTATTAACCCTATAAGTGTTATCGGTTTATGGATGATCCTTAGAATAGTCCTTAGGTTTATTGCACGTTCTTACAAATTACAGAGAAGGCGGGTAGTTACCTAATGGGAAAAACGAATATTTGTCTAACGAAAAAGCTGGTTTTTCCCATGAATAATGTCACCTGCAAGTCACGTTGGTAGGAGGCTTCCTCCTCCTATCTTCATTTATTAACGTAGGCTGTAATCAATTGGCATCGCGAGTCGCCACCGTCACTTTTCGTAACGAAAAGTGTGAACAACGAATCCGCGTTATTAGTTCAAAGGGCACATCCACACCGAGCTTTCCTCCGTAATAATACGAGAACACGTCTGCACTGAAACTACAAACTCTCATCAGTCAACATCTCTCAGATCAGTCGCGTAATCTATGCTTATAAAGTTGTGTTATTTAATAAAGTTCGAAAGAAAAGAAACAAAATTGTGTTACAGCTCAACCTTCTTATCTTTAAAACCTAGGCCTTAATTTTATGTGACAATGGCCTGGTCTCTAATGTGGATAGATGTCACACGGTCGTGGTCACGCACGCCTTCTTCCGAATATTTAACGGAAGGGATGCCGATGGGCCATTAGGCCTATTGAAATTTCCCGACATTTTCGGCCTGTCGGCACTTACGCTTTATCGCGACATTGTATATGTTTCGTCGGTCTTTCATAAACAGTCTTCCAGCGATGCTATACTATGGACCGAAGAAACCGTTGGAAAGAGAATTGTTCTTTGCGGTCTAGTATCGCTACAAGTGTTTAAAGAAAAAACACAATATAGCACATACGGGAAAACTAAAAAATATCTATAAAAGTTATTTATTGTAACTTATTTTACTACCGAATAAAAAAGTGTGGCGACACTCGACCTCGGAAATTTCCAACGGTTTCGCGGCACAAAGCGCTTTATCTTAAAAGCGCTATGCCGACAAGCCTTAGGTGTCATCGATATCCCTACGGCTCCTTCGCCGAATTTTCGGGAGACCGCACACGTGGCAGTCGTCGCGGACTTCTAACAAACGCGCGCGATATCGATGGCCAACAAAAAAAAGAATCGGCGTGGTTTTTGAATCAAAGAGATTCAGTCTGCCCCGAGCTGCGAAGTGCGAAGGATTACGCGAAACGAGCGCTCTACTTCCTATAACCTGCGTCAAGCATTGATCGTTACCAAGCGTTGCTAATTGTTATTTGTTAATTGTTGTTAATTGTTGTTTGTTGCCAGTTGTTATTGGACGTCAGTTGTTACTAAATCAATAAACGTTTTTTGTTGAAACATCTGAGCCTTCCTTCTACACCTATCACGACATACCACTTCAAAAGAAAGTAAAAGAAATGCATTCATATTTTTTTAAGATAATAAACACCATTGGGTTAAAAACAGTTCACAGGCTCTCTATGACGTAAAAATAAGAAATAACTTATTCATCAACACAGATACGTAATTGGATAATCGTGAATAACATATATAATAAAGAATATCTGCTTAGGTTTCAAAAAAATATAAATTTGCATGAACATCCGCAGTTAATGAGTCGATATTACCAAAAACACAGCTATTTCTATTTTTCTCTATCATCAAAATACCAAATTTCTACAAATCATTACTTCGAAGAAATAATCCAAACGCCGTTAAAGTAGCGAATTAGACAATCAAGTGCCACAGATCTGAAGTGATCTTCACATCGTGCATCTTCACATCTTAACATCGTGCCGATGAAACTTCGATAAAGTTACAACAAGCGAGCTGTCTTGCAATTTATTAGTTCTTAGTTAGAGCGTAAGTAGCTGTCGGGAAAGTTGTTATCACCGGTGACTAAACGAGCCAATCAAGAACAAGTGTTCTAGCCCGCAACGCCTTCATTTCGCTTCAGCCGCCATTAAAACGGAAGTTGTGGCAGCCGAGGCATAATTAGAGGCTGAAATCGTTGAACGTCGCATTCCGGCTTTAAAATTCGATATGTTAGAAATTCGTTACGTTTTCCAGATATTGTAGAACTGTTGATTTGCAGGTTAATTGATTATGCAGTGAATTACAGAAATATTCGTAGCCTTCCGATTTCCAAATAATTGATATTATTTTACAAGATTTATATCGAGAATGATGTATGTTGAATGATGACGTATGGTAAATAAGATACCTGGCAAAAACATTATTCAATACGTATCTTATCTTACAACCTTAATAAGCGACTCTGGTAGACTTTTGCGAGCTAAACACGAATCTACAAACTGCTTTTCCTAGAATCCACAGTTCTCGAACAAATCGATTAAAAAAAAATGTAGATTTTCAATTTTAGAACTGTTAATGTTTTCACAGTAGCAGAGTTGTAGTATCGAGTTGCTATTCAGACGAAAAGATTCTATGGACTCTAAGTCTCTATTATATTTAAATAATGACCAAAGTGAAAAGGACATCTAAAACGTACCACTTTTAGCTTGCATTTCCCAATTTATTTAAAAAAATAGAGGTCTAGGAGAAATCTAACCATGGCACGCGATAAAACAGACATTTATGCTAAAGGAAACATCAAGAAAAGCTGAAAAATCATGTTTTGTTTCCAATATAAAAACGAAACAGTTTGACGAAACATGCGGCAACGTCAGTGGTACTCAATGTTGACGTGTAGATGACCTTTACTTTGATCATTATGTAAACATTTAAATGTTTATAATGCAATAACGATACGTATCATTTTATTCGTAAGAGAATTTTTTCGTCTGAACAGCAACTCGATAGTTGCTACTGTAAAAGCACAAAACGTCTTCAAAGCTGAAAATTTTCAAACTTTTTCGAAATAAATATTTTTGCAAGCTGTATTCAAACAAAAAACGGATTACAGATTTGTGTTTAGCTCACGAAAGTCTACAAAAATCGCCTATTGATGAATGCAAAATCGGGAAAAATTTGAAATTTGTTAACCGGTGTAATTATCATAACATTGTATATCTTAAAAATTGAAGCATTTTTAGCTATCTTAGTACTATTAGGTTTAGTCAGAAACGTATTGCTAGAAGTATCTAATAGTAGCGAAATATGAATATAAAATTCAGTATAAAAGTCTATGTAGATATTGCAACATTACGTAAAAGTAATGTTACATTTTTCGTGTTGACAACAGACGCAATATAAAATTTAATATGATAAAAGAAATATTGTTCGCATTTGAAATATTGTAATGTAATTTTAAACATGATAGCCTTTGAATTATAATCAGTTTATTCCGTATCGCATTTTAATAAATTGTACTTTATCGTAAATATATTATTATCTTCTAAACGTTTAAATTCGTTTAATATTTAAAATAAAAACATAAAAACCAGTTTCAATATTATAATATTAACCGAGTATAGAGATTATATTTAAATGTGGTTTGAGATATAAAAATTGTAAAAATTGTTATAGATCCGGCTTATTGTAAAGAATCGTACTTCCTATTTGTCTTCGTTTCCTTTAAATGAGGACCTTCATACCATTCATTAGCGTAGCAATTAATTTTCGTAAAAAAGTCTTTCTCATATTTCATCACTTAATTAAATTCGCGTTAATTTCACCTTTGTTTCTGACAACTTGTGCAACTCGCTGGAACCAGAACCTCATTAATCGCACAGTTAGTCCAGAATTTTCATGTATTTCAGCAATCTCTCTCTCTCTCTCTCTTTCTCTCCCTTTCTGTTGGTCGAAATTCACGACATCCCCATGAAAAGAACAAGTTTCTCTAAAAAGCCTCATATGATGAATTTTGCATGAAGTAGACATTTGTAACGCATTCTAGGATTATACTAATCGCGAATTCAGAGGCATCTCTTAATGAATTTTATTTTATTATTCAAGTATACATTGAAGAAGGTTTATAAAGTTAATATACTTAATTTATTGGTAAGATATAATTAGATGATCTTTCTTATATTTTAAAAACTAAAAAAAGCAGTTATCACTTCATATTTGCTGGAGATTAATTTAAAATTTAAAAGAAACAAAACTATTCATAAAAATTATTATTATTGGTAAAGAAAAGTTTATAATTCAAAATTATGATTGATGTCATTGAGTATTATAAAGTTTTATAATTGAACATATTCCGTCCGAAGAAACAAGAAAACATGAGGATTTTCTTGGGAAATTCATGATGCTCACCTTCGTAATCAAAAGTCTATTTCAGAAAACGGGACTAGCAGTTAGATCTATTTCAATAATTGCAACAGTATTTTTAATTTTCCATATTCATCGTGTTCTCAATAGCCAAATGTATCATAAACGCGGTTATTTCCGAAGGATGATTTAAATAGATTGTAAGTATGCGATCGATTGACGGCCACCCGGAAGATCTACTGCGACCCTCTCTTAATTAGCTTCGAAGTCCTACGCTCACACTTTAAGATCTCTCAAAGGTCTCTCGTGTTTCGAGCGTACGAAAGTGTAGTCAGTGATGCCTAGTGAGCGTTTCTTGTGTTGAGAACCAAACGGCATGCATATTTTCGGGACTCGAAACAGTCTCGTCTGTAGCATTGAAACTTCAACATCATCTCCAGCAGACGTGGAATAAAAGTCGTTCGATCTCTCAGCATCCGGGAAGAACAATTTCATCCTTGAATCGTTATCATCTTCTCCACCAAACGTAGAGTAAGAATAGTTTAACCTCTCAATATTTAGAGAGAAGACCTCTCGTGCGAGCTTCTCAACGGCGAACATCCTCTGCATCAGACATGAATTAAGAACCGTTTTAATCCTTCAACATTCGGAGAGAACAATCTCATCTGTGGTTCCCGAATAGCCAACATCTCCAAGCATTCATAAAGAAAGTATCGATTAATCAGTCGAAACGATCAATTGACAGTCCTGTGTGAGTTCTTCGACTGGAAACAGTATTTCCAAACATTCGTAGATCGAAGTATCGTTGAGCAATCTAGTCCGGGCCATTCAATTGCAAACTTCACCACCGAGTATTCGTGGAATAACGTAACGATCGTTCGTAAATCTTGTCTCAGCAGTAAATGATGGTTCGAACTCTTTTCATCGTTCGGAGAATAATAACTCTTAGCATTGTTGACTGTTCTTTGGTCATTCAACCACTACTCTCCTTCGTGAATTAGTTTTCTGAGGGTAATTCAGCGGGTAACAAATATATACATGTAGTAACTTAATGGGTCTTAGAGTAAGGACAAGTAATGATGTTTTGGTTTAACAAACAATACTCAATACAACGAACTGATTACAATATCGTCGTACGTCTTATTATCAGACTCGGCTCTCAACTACCCGATTCATACTCTCCGTCTCCTCCACTCACACTCTCTGGCTTCTGCACTCACCCTCTCTGACTTCTCAACTCACACTGTGTCTAGCATCCCTTTGTCTTTTTTCGCCCCACCATGCATGTGTTCCGCAAACACCCGTGGACAGGGTCACGATCGGCATACTTCAAATCCGATGGACCGATGGTGGAGATAAAGATGTGGCGGCCTTGGCAACAATGTATATCGCCGAAGTGCCTAATGAGTCATCAATATCCCAACGGTCCTTCCACCGAATGTTCTAGAAGCGTGGCAACGGTCACGTACGCCTACAGAATAGTGGGGATATTGAGGGGTGACAAACAAAAAAGAAACAGATCCCACCGAAAGTCAAATTGTAAGAGCTTCAGTCTTGGAAAGTCACGGCTGGAGCTCAGAACCAAATCGCAGTCAGTGTAAACTCAGAGTACAAGAAATAAATTCTCTTGTTTTTTTATTACATTTTATTTTTTCTTTTCGTTTGAGCTACCCCTTTTTTTATTTTACGTGACAGACCCAACGACGCCTCGGCTCTCGCGACATTGTTTATGGTTCGACCGATATCTTAGGCCTTTTTTCCCATGATACTACATACATATAGTGCAATGTCATTGATATCGGACGTACACACGCTCTTATACGTACACAACATAAATTCGTTAAATTTTTCTGGAAATAATGTGATTCTTTTGAGATAAGATTAAGTCTACACTTGAAATTAATAATTTAGTATATATATAATTGTTAATAATTATAGAAACTGTTGTTTGTATATGGATTCATCAAAATTTAAATATACATGTACTAAATATTAAATATATATAACGTAAATTAATTACGTTTTTTGATGAAAATGATATACACCAATAGTATATAGATAACAAAAAATAGCTTAGAAATTTTAACAAACAACTTTATTCAAACAAAAAATTAAAAGATTAAAAGAACGTAATGCATATTTAAAGAATACAAAAAGGACAATAAACTAAATTTAAATTGGCGTTTAAATAAAGAAATATCCGTGATTCAAATTTTCTTCGATTAATACGAAATAGGATTAAATGATAAAAATTTACGAAATTTTGAAAATATTTTCCATTATACGCCGTATCTTTACTATTTCTGCTGTTAATACTTCCTGCCTTTATTAAAAAAAGATTCATGTTAGATTATCAACACTCTTTATTAGAAAAAAGAAGAAACTTTAAGAGCTGTATTTTCATTATTTTCATAAATCTTATATAAAATATGTCAGAGATGTAGGGACATCGGGCCTTTATTTAGGAAGATCCCCAATACTTGGGCTCGAGGTGACATAAAACTGGTCGCCGAACGTAGCCACAGTCACGGGATGAATGATATGTCTAACAGAGAAAGTACCGATGTTGAGGAACACGCTGTATTAACAATCAAGCCTCGGTCAGGAGCAATGTTGATTTTACGCGGGACTGCCTAATAACGGCGCTTGGGAATTTGTTGATATTCCCGATCAATATGTAATTGACAAATGTGACCGTATCTGTCTTTTATTTTGCAATCACTTTGGAGAGTTTACTGTTATCGTCTTGGCAGTCAGTCTGAAAGTAACCCAGTGTCTGAGTTAATGTGTCTGCGTGCTACAAAATGTATTCTATTGTACAAAGAGTTTACCCGTTGACCGTGGATTCGTTATTGAGCTCAGGAACATTGCCAATAGCTTTTGTTATACTTATTAATTATTACGCGCCTAAAATTTCTAACGAAAACACGACAAATAAATCTATACTCGGCACAAATAAATGAGATGGAATAACGAATTTCAAATAAACGAGAAAATTTGTACTTTGTGAACTTTAACGTTTTTACATAAATTGCTTGCTTGTTAGTAGACTATAGATAGTTATGTAAATTCATATTTTTATTGTGGTAATTAAAAAGACGAAAATTAGATAGAGATTTCTTTCATCTAGTAAACATCATAGTTAATATTTTACATTAGATATTCTACATAACTTTCCATTTTTGTACTTTTTGTACTTTTAAATTTCCAACCAATACATACATAAAAATACGCAGTCTAGTTATTAGGAACAATTATTTGCAGTATAATCTATAGCAGTGGCAATTTCAATAATTTTATCTATTTTCGCTTGTATACACTAATCATTGTAGTAAGAAAAATTCATAGAAGATTAAATAGCTGATGGCGAGTTCCCATTAATATGATGAACGACCAACGAATCGGTATAATCGTCTCGTGTTTAATCGCTCTGCTGCAGCGATGTAAAATCACTAAAACGTCATACAAGGATAGTTGGTCACTATGAAGGTAACCTTAAAGAATCTCTCTGTGATGAAGCTGCTCCATTTTGCGGCTACTTCTGGGGTAACTATCCTATAATTTTATCAAGAAAAGTGGCATTCACGCGGTACAGTCTTCTAGACGCTATTTACAAATTACGCAGGCAAATGATTTGTACTTGTTTACACGTGTAAAGTAAATTGATTAATCGTAATTTTAATATCAAAGGAATCTTTAAGCGAAGTGAAAGTTGAGTTTGGAAAATGGAGATTCTATGTAATACGTGTACGAGCATGTTTAACAAGACAAAATTATTTCTCACGATATATAAATACTGTTATTTTTCTTTTATGAACGAAGAATATGTATGAATTGGAATTTTTATACAAATGCATATCTTTATAAAACAGTACAATTTTTCTAATAAATCGCAAACTTTTAAAGATTGATAAAATTTGTTTTATCTGTAGCAAATTTTAGCTATCTACCATTTACTCTTAATCGGTTATATATCTCTATCGGTTTTCTTTTCATTCGAAACCGCTAATTTCCATTCGATATAAAATATGCTATATCATTATTTAATAATAATAAAATAAAAATAAAATAAAATAAAAATAAAAATTTAATAATAATAAAAAGTAATAGGAATAATTTTTAAGGAATAAATAATTTTTTTTATCGTACAGGACAGAAGAAACTAACGGTGACACACAATAATTCAAGAAAATATATAGACACATGTAGAAAATTTATTTGGCTATTTAATGTGGCGAAGGCGACCAAAGTCTTGAATCTGGATCTTTTGAATTCGCTGGGCGATTGATTGAAACTGATCATGAACGGATCGATATTGCAGAGTGTTCAGATTATCGGCGCTCGGTCCGCCGCGAACACGGATGACTGAAACGGATCCTCGAGAGAGGTTTCCACGTTTCATTATTTACAATGTGAATGTATCTTTCGAAATTTTATTAGCACTGCAATTATATATGACCATCGTTATGAATTATATTCATAACATTTAGAGGTAATCTAAAAAAAGGTCTCGTTAATCTATATATGTAAATACTGATGCAACGATAACAAAACTAATATACGCAATTTGTGTGTGCGTGTGCGTGTGCGTGTGTGTATGTGTGCGTGTGTGTATGTGTGCGTGTGCGTGCGTGTATCATAATATAATGTAATGTAATATAATGTAATGTAGTGGAATATGATATAATATCAAAGATTGCATCTTTATTATCGTATTTTGTGTATCGTGTAGAATAAGTTCCGTAATATTTTTAGGAATTTTTAGTATTTCCACACGTTTACTTTTTGATATTATGCCTTGTGTCACTTGTTATCATTAATAAAAGAGATTGTAATAGATGATAAATTAACACAAAAGATATTAATTTTTATTAGAATTTATTTAGTTATTAGAATTGTTCGAGATTTGGAGTGGTCGTCCGTTTATAACTTGAACAGCGCATCTCCCTTTTTTCTGAAATTCCGAATTTCTTACCTCCCAAGTCGTAAACTCTAAAGTAAACATCTGGTATCAATCAGCAACACCAGAGGATATGTGTCCACGAGAGTACACAATTACAAAATTGGAAGGAATAGATTTCCACCCCATAAAAGCCATCTCTCACTGCCGTTGACTGCCGAAGCGTGTAGACGTGTTTCTAGTGCTCAGTGAAGTTCACAATACAACAAGTGACGACCCTCTATCGAAAGTGAGTTGAAACAGAAATGAACCAAGTGTTTTCTAAACTTACTCGTGGAAAATCCAACACTTCTAATCTCTAATCCAAATCATAGCCTCCCGACTAGTTATTTCAATTTGAATTAACTAGCTCGAAGATGGCCCAAGTAACTAGATCAGGCTCTCATGAGCAAAACTGTAACCGTACCGTTCTACCTTCTTCGTAGCAAAAAGATAATGTATCACATCTTTCAAACCACACAAACAACATCAAAAAACGTAAGCTAGATTCAGTCAAAAAATGTAAACACCAGTTAAAACGAACCGCCAACAAGCCATGTTACCACTTACAACAGATTCGCAATATTAGAATCTACAGACGATTCTATGGACGTAGTTGAAACAACAACAAATCAACACACACAAAAATCCTCCTCCCTCACAAATCTTCATTGATGATGTTATTGACATTCAAAGAATGATGAAGTCCACCGAGAAAGATATTAACAGAGGATTGTATACTAAAAATTAAAAATAATCAGGTTAAAATCCTGCCGGTTATTTCAGACTTCCATAGAAAACTAACAAAGTTACTAAAAACCCCGAAAGCAAACTTTCACACATATCAACTGAAACAAGAAAGACCTTTTCGTGTGGAACTACGCAACATCCACCACTCAGCTAACTTAAATGAACTGAAACTTGAACTATTAAATCATGGGCATGAAGTAACTAACATTAGCAATATAAGGCATAGAATCACAAAAGAGCCCGCTATCCTTATTCTTTATTGACTTAAAGCAAAAACCAAATAACAAAGAAGCCTATAATATCAATCGTTTAAGGGGGTATTTTAGTCTACAAATTTGAAAAAATTGAAAATTTTTTTTTTTCATATTTCCAAAGTTTAGACATTCAAGAATATGTCCTTAAAAAGATTTTTTCAAAATTTCAATTATTTTATGAGTTACAGCCATTTTTTATGACGCGGCATCTGCTCCGGTCCGACTGGAACAAATGAACAGTAGACGGTAGACGCTGTCCGAGTAAACTTGTCTCAAAACTTTAACGCGATTTTCTCGAAACTAACTTTTTCGAGTTGGCGTGCACGATATCTCAAGTTCTAATAAACCAATTTATTTGAAATTTGGTGTTGATGTTCTTTATACATTCCTCTATCGCCTGAACCACGCTCAAATCAAAATTCTTAATTTTACTATTTTTAAATAATTCAGAATTGCCAAAAAAACATGTTTTTTTTCCCGAAAGGAAACTTTTTCTTCAAACGGCCGCCATTTTGTGAAAAAATATTTTTTTGACTTTTTCAAGGTTCATGCTACAGCCGCATTTATACTAATTAAGAATCCGTTCGGCTTTTCTGCTTCAGATGACCAGAAGGGTTGAAATCATGCACGTCAGGACACCCTTTTTTTGAATCCCCCACATTGCCATAACTTTGTGAATTTTGAATTTTTTCGGTTAATTTTTTATATAATCTTAAAATATCAATAAACAAATGATAAAAAAATGAATAGTAAAAATATTTTTTGTTTCCTTTGTACAGAAAACTGCCCGAAATTCATGCCTCTAGACTAGAATACCCCGTTAATGAATTCTGTAGTAAAAATTGAACCACCTTTTATAAAAAAAGAGATAATTCAATGTAAAAGATGCCAAAGGTACGGCCACAGGCAGAAATATTGCAACCACAATCACCGCTGCGTTAAATGTGCAGGTATTCACCCTACAGATCAGTGCACTAAATCTTCAGAAACTCCTGCGAAGTGCATCCTCTGTCAAGGAGAGCATCCTGCGAACTATAAAGATTGCACAATTGTAGTATCGCGGAAATATTAGGTATACGATTTCTTTGATACTATTTATTATTTGTAATTTATTTTACAATAAGTTAGTTATACAGATATTAATGAGACAGAAAACGATGGTTGTTTAATATGGAACTAATAGTAACAATTTTATTCTAACTTGGCTACTCACGCAACTCCGCAACGCTAACAACTCCACTCTCAACAACGCAACTCGACAACGCTAACTCTAACAACTCTACTCTTCGACTCCTCGTTTAATTCTGACCTCTCGACCCACTCTCACTTCTCGATTCACCGCTCCTTGGATTCGAATCGTTCCCCTCCATTAGCGCTATTTTTCCCTTTCTCTAATTCCATCCTGTTAACGCTTCGCAAGAACTAGGTGACTTTGGTCACACAGGCTTTTTCTATGTAAACTAATAACCGAAGGAAAGGCGACCTTGTTTTGCTTAGTTTCTAACCAGGTTTTTTCCTCGCGATACTACACAATCTACAAGACCTTGTATAATAATAAGTATCCCAAATCCAGAGTTAAGGACCTAACCAACCCAGCACTTAGTCCACAAAAATTCACTACTCCTCCAACTTCTTATGCACAGGTGATTCAAGGAAATCAAAGCAGACCGAAAATCTATAGTGATCAATCACAAAATAGTGTTCCCAGTTCACAAAATACGGATAACTTCAATAGGCTTGAAAAATTAATCGTGTAATAAACAGAGCAAATTAATAACTTGTTATCATTGCTTATAATCATCGAGGACAAATTAACACGCTTCGACGTAAAATAAACCAATACGCATAGCTCTTTGGAATGCTAACGGTCTAACTCAGCATAAATACGAACTAGAACTCTTCCTAAAACAACAAGAAATTGACGTAATGCTTATATCTGAAATTCATTTCATTCGATAAAAATTACCTGAAAATAAATGGTTATAACTTTTACCATACCCAACATCCCAGTGGAAAGGCCCACGGCGGCACCGAAATTAGCATCAAGACCAGCATAAAACACTATGAGCTTCTATCATTCCAGAAGGACTACCTCCAAGCTACAAACGTAGCGATAGAAAATTGGGATGGTCCGATCACAACATCATCAGTATATTGTCCTCCTAGACATTCTATTTCCAAAGAAGCGAAGTCTATTCATCGAAATAAATTCCTCGAAGACCTGGACAATAGATTCATAGCTGGAGGAGACTATAACGCTAAACATACGCAATAGGGCAGCAGACTTACAATAAGCTCTTATATAGTTATTATATAGCTATTATACTCGAAGTTAATATACTCTTCTCTAAATTTATGATAAATTCTAGTCGCTTTAAAATATTATACGTTGACTCAACAAATTTTTTACATTCCTCAAACGAATCGTGTAAATAAATCACGTAATGAATACCTTTATTTCTTAATTACGAGCATAAAGGTTAAAAATGTTCATAAAAGCGAAACATGCCACGCTTAATCCAAACGATAAATATTTGAACTTAAATAAAACATTATTAAAACTAAATATGTGGATTTTTTATCCTACCTTGCTATGGGTATTAAATAATAGACGTTTCTAAGATCGATTGTATGTTTATACTGTTCACCAGTCTTCTAAGTTAAAATGTTCGGTATGCATAAACTCATTTAGCTGTCTTAGGATTAAAATTAATCGATAACCTCCCATAGATTTGGGGGTTAAAATATGTCCGAAATAAACTGATTATGGGAAACATTACATTTTTGCTTATCAATTGGCTAATCATATATGTAACTATATTCACTTCTTTAATCGGTCAATCCCCATTTAGTGGTCTATAACTTTGAAAAACATGAGAATGAAAGGATATTTTGTAATTATTTAATCAGGATAAACACGTCGGATCTTGTGTCAATTTCTACCATTCATGAATATAATTTTTGATTCGAACAGATATAGAATTTAAGAGAATTATATCTGCCTCATCTGAAGATGTGACCTGTATTTCTCTTTCGTTCTAACTCCGTTGGTCTTTCCATTGGTCCTTCCAGGTCGGCGCCGATATTGTGTACCCACTCAATGGCATCGCTCTCTGGTTCTTCGTTCGAGACTGGACCTTCACATTTTTTACATCTGAAATTTAACAGGGTTTTTAAAGCTTAATCTTAATTGAGATCTCGAGCTTTTAACCTCTCATCAAGTCTTTTCCTAAATAAGAATTCATCTGGCGACGTTTCTCCTATAATCTCCTCCAAATTTCTCCTAATTACATTTCCGTCGTGTTGTAAATCAGTGAGCACACTGATCGCGTCACTCATGATCTCAACGAGTAAGATATTAATCTCTTTTTCTTTTAGCAAATCATTCAACAAAATACCGACGACCTCTATGACAGCAGTTATTTTCTGTTATCAACGATTCTCTCGTTTCTCTTAATAACAGTTGACCGAAGAAAATCCTTTATATTCAAATTCAACTTTGGCAGGTCAGGGAACATATAATTGCCTTAAGTACATTCTCACTTAAGATTAATATTATTCGTTTTTTCTACTTATTTTTGTTTATATGTAAAATCACCGTACTATGGTATGCATCCTGTATGGTGTTCGTAAGCAATTGATTATAAGAACCTAGCTCATAAGAAATTGGTAAATGTCTCTATGAATGATCTTCTCATGTTTATACACTAGTTTTTTTTTTTTTAGTAGACTTTTTACAATAGATTCTCATTGAGAATTATAAGTAAATTAGTATACACTAGTTCAAAATAAATTTAGTAACAGTATGATTACGTGCTAATTCTAAGGACAAGAAGCGGAACTTATGACTAAAACACAATTCCATTAGCAGTTATTAGTAATAAATGCTTGAAATAGATTCTTATATATACATAGGAATAATAACAATGATCAACAGCAATTATTGTATATTGAGTTATTAATTACTAATTTATTAATGACACTTAAGTGAGATTATTAAAAGCAATTAAATTTGAGTTACATGTAGAGATCGAAAATAATGAGCCGAATTAATTTGATTTGTATGGTTATGATTCAAAAATATAAAACAATAATTAAAAGCTTTATTGCTGAGTGAATTTTCATTACGTTAATATAGTACAATCAGAAATTATTTCGACAAACATTTATTGAAATAAAAAGTAATATAAATATAACAGATGTTATATTACTGTTTATTATGACAATTATTATATTTATTTATATTATAATCTGATAACTAATTAGAGATAAATCATTTCCGAAAGCATATTACAGAATCATCATCAGAATTACTAGAAATTAGGATTTTCAGTGATTTTTATTCTATATGATAAATTTATTTATAAATGGATTTATTTACAGTGGATTAAACAGGAAACGATTGTTATTTAATACAAACTTAATGCAGCAATATGATATAATTAAGACAACTAAATTGATAATTCACAACTCACAACTAATAATTAACAACTCATAATAACTCGACAACTAATGATTAACCAACTCGCAACTTTCTCTCGACTCGGAACTAACTCCTTGCAATTAGACTCTCAATTAACAACTGACGGCTAATTGCCTTTCTCCCTCAAATATCCCTTTACCGTCTTTTCATGCCCCCACCACGCACGTGTTCCGTAAACATTCACGACCATGGTCACGCCTTTTTTCGAGTAACTATTTAATTGAAGAACCGAGAATACATTGATAGGCCGCTTGAACCATTGAAGTTTCCCGACCCTTTCGGCCTATCGGCACTTAGGCTTTCACGCAACATTGTTTACATTTCGTCAGATCTGTCTGAAAAAATCTCTCCATATAATTATGTATGTATCTCTACCATATAGGTATGTATGTATTATTAAAATAACAGTTTTCTATTTTATTTATTATTGTATATATTTTTTATTTAGATAATGCTCTGGTTTGTTAGTAGTCTAGTTTGTGCCATGTAAAAATCTTAGGTCATTTACCGTTGAAAATGTCTTTATTTCCATGAATAAATATTAGATTTAATGCTACTTTAAATCTTCCACTGCATTTTAAAATGTATTAGGCTCAAGAATTATTAATAGCTAGTTAAAATGATATGAATATAATTTAAAATAATTCATATTTCGTATAAACTTCTATTGTTCTTTTGATTACAAGGGCTTTCTAGGGAACTTTTGAATAAACTTACTTATTTATTCGATAAACCTATTCGATTACCAGACTTTCTGTTTTTAGGACTTTAAACAATCTACTTACTTTTCTGCCTTGTTCTACATGTGTCTTATAACTTTAAATTTAAAATTCTATATATAACAGTATATTCTATATATAATGCTGAAGTAAAAGCAACTAACGCCGCAAAGGAAATAAGTAAAGATTCATTTTTATCAACACCATGTGAACATATTCCCTAAAGATATGATAATTGTCATCATGAGATTGTCACGACCGGCACACTTTAAATCCGGTGGACTGATGACGGGGATAAAGATGTGGCGGCACTCGGCGATAATATCGCCGAAGTGCCTAATGAGCCATCAATATCCCAACGGTCCTTCCGCCGAATGTTCGAGAAGAAGGCATGCGTGGCAACGATTACGGACGCCTAACAAACGCATGGATAGCGGGGATATTGAAGGGTGATAAAGGAAAAAGAAACAGATCCGATCGAAAGTCAAATTGTAAAAGCTTCAGTCTTGGAAAGTCACGGCTGGAGTTCAGAAGCAAATTGTAATTGGTGTAAACGAAGTGTCAAAAAATAAATTCTCTTTTTATTTTATTATATTATTTTATTTTAATAAATAATCTGCACATTACTGTACGTTATAACTCTACATTATATCACAAACTCAAGTGTCCAAATCTCAAAACATTTTTCTCTTCATTATTACACAAAACATCACAACCAATTCGATATTAGAAAAACCAGAAAAAAACCACAAATCTCTCATGGCATTCAACAAACGTCCACATAGTCTTATTCAAAGCAACGAAATTTCTTTTCGTTAACATACAGAACTGCCGCATAAACAATTTTTTTTTTTTAATGTAATGGGAGTTAAAAAGTAAAGCATCGAATATTGCATTTGGTTTGCAAAATACATTTCTAAGATAAAAGCGTTTGAACAAAAGCAATCGGCAAATCAAATGAATATATATTTGAAGTCAATTGGTTTCTTTCTAACATTAAGAACTCTGGTAAATTAAAATGCTATAAATTATTGATACCTGCTATGTAATTTGTTTCACATTTAACAAGTATGATATTTTTTCTTAAATTACAATGCATGTTTCTACAATATGTTTCTACAATTTTAGTTATCGTTGAGCTTTTAATTCTTCCTCAAAATTGGTATAATTTCATTGTTAAATGCAGACTATCTAAATTTATTTCCTTGCTTTTATCTCGAACTTTTGATAACCTCTTAAAATTATTTCAATAATATTCAATTTTCATCCGAATTTTCTATTCAAGACACTTCATTTGATTTGTATTTGCTTTATTTAGAAAATACCCTTTTTCCAAACAGATTATATTTAATTGTATTTTTTAATTTTATGAACTACATGTTCTTTTTTTTAAGAATTTCGTAACAACTTTCAGAGAACATTTATAATCACCGTAAAAGGTATTAAACGTTGGTTATTTAATCAACGATGTTTATTCGATAAATTCCTATACTCATAACTGTGTAACACTTATTAAACGGTCCAATAATTAAAATCCAGACGAAAATCGAATTTATTAATGCCACTCTGTTAATAATCCATCGTTTAGTATTTACGAGTTTGCTGTCGATATAAAACAATTTGTATACTAAGGAATATTATCGAATGTTATTTAACATAGACGAAAGTCTATGTGTATACATAATGTTTATGACAAAGTGCTAAATTACAATTAAAAAAGAAATGTCGTTCAGTATTAAACGAAAATATATTGTTGCTATAGACTTTAATATCAAAATAAGTTCAAAGCTCGAAAAAAGATGATATTGTTCATGAATCACAATGTTCACCATTTTGAAACAATTAACTATGTCCTGACACAATACCTCTACCAAGGAAACAATTAAGAAATTCGAAATAAGCAAAACTCTGTGAATGTCAAAGTTCTAGTAGAAAAATAGTATATCCTTTCAGTAATAAAAGTGACAGCGATAGCAAATGGTAATGTCTAGTAGGAAATTAATGTTCAGTAGGAAAAAGAAATAGTGTCCTTTTCTAGTAACAAAATAATGCTAGTATCTCTATAGTGCTAGCTAGTATAGCGCAATAATGGAAGCGGGAAAATGGCTATGTATGTACTGAGAATATTCATGTATTTATGGAAAATTTTATTATGTAGGATATATATAACATGTAAAAATATTTTAAATGTCCGAAAATGCCCATTATAATATTTAGAAAGTGAAACAAATCACTATTTAAGTATCATTTCTTTAATTACGTAGATGAAAATGCAGAAAGAAATTAGAACATTGTAGAACATCGCAATAGTATAAAACGTTATAAAACATTAGAACTTCAACTAAATGCTTAAAATTTACATTATAAATAAAGTTTCACGAAAGCATTTAGGTCAAATCAAGGAGAATAATTTTATACTATTCATATCACATTCGTAAAAAGTTTGAAGTTCTCCTCAAAGAATCCATAGCAGTATTAATTTAATCCTTCGGCCCTCCTCTATCATTCATAAAAAGAGAGATCACTTTATTCACTCCTCAACATTTATTTCTCTACAGAAGCTTATAATGAAAAATTCAATCGTAAAAGATATTAAAACGAGATGACATTTCCTTTAACCAAATGTACTTATCATCAAAGTATATAGGATCTCGTTTATAAAAGTAGGAAACATTTCCGTGATAATTACAAATCTGCGTTCCGCTTAAACGTTCCCATTCTCTTATACGTGGTTGTTATTAATTAATTGAAATTAATTATTTGAATTATTAATCCAATGAAGAAAAAGATCTGGAAAAAGTCGATACTTCTGGATGTGAAATGTATGAAAATATATCACAGATATGTACATAGCTGACAGAAGAAAAAGGAAGAAACAAAAAGGGAAAGAAAGGAAAAAAGATTAAACCGTGCAATGAAATCCAGTCTGATCTGAAAAAGGCTTCATTCAACCGCTTTTGATGAAAAGTCGCTAAAAATAGTAACGGTATTGTACACGAGAGAATGGAACGTGTTCATTACGAGGCTACTATAAATCGAGCCGACACGGTTTACCGTGTCATAATCATTTATTAAAACGATTAAAAAGCACGAGATACTCTGAGAACGTTTCGAACTGAGAACATTGATTCGACTACGGTGTTTTCTTCCTTCGATTTCTAATTATAACTCTTTCTAATGTTGAATAAAAAGGTTAAGAAATGGTGATAGGAAGTGAATTTCTTAATCGACTAAATTGATAGTAAATACGTTTTCAACATGCAATCAGTTAATAATAGCATTAACGCTTCTCCTTATTTTTAATTGTGATACGATATAATGCTAATATTAATTGCCTTTATAGATATAAGTAATTAGTAATCCTATAATTTTGAAAGGTTCAGGTAATTCTCATGATTTATTTATAATTCCATAATTATCGAATTAATCTTAATTTACAAAGACATAATGATTTATAAAGAGAATTTATTTCAATAAAATATAGGTAAATACAAATAAATTATTCATATAATTATGTCACAGTTTTTCAAGAAGTATGAATACAACTACGCAATTTTATATACATATACAGTATTTTTTTCTCAAAGATACGAGAAGTCTTCAAGTATGGAAGTCATAAAGGGCAGTACCAAAGTAACAAATAAGAAAAATATATTAATGAAATACTTAAGGAGGTATTCTAGTCTACAAATTTGAAAAAATCGAAAAATTTTTTTCTTTCATATTTCCAAAGTGCAGACATTCAAAAATATGCCCTTAAAAGGATTTTTCAAAATTTCAATTATTTTATAAGTTACAGCCATTTTTGTGACGCGGCATCTACTCCGGCCCGACTGGAACAAATGAACAGTAGACGGTAGACTCTGCCCCAATAACTACGTATGAATACCCTCATAAAATCTTTATTGTATTTTATCCCTTTTTAGTGTATTTTTAATTCAATAATTCGATTGGAACGATGTTTGGGTTCTGAAACCCAAAATAATAACGAATCGTTAAATTCGTTAATATGGACTTTTGCTCCGAAGCACATCCACGCAGGAACGCAGACAATCCAAATTTCCACTTTCCTCGCAATATGCATTTTTAATGAAGGTTTTATACCCGTATTGAAAATCTTAAGTGTCATGGGAATCACGATTGGCCCAGAAGCTCATGCGTTCGCAGTTAGGAGAGACGAAGTTCGCATCGAGCGCTCTGAACTCCGAGCTTCAGAGGCATCAAAGGAAGCCAAAACTGCTCGTCTCCATGAAAGAACTTCGGAGAATGAGCAGTTTGAAATAGAGGAAGGTTTCTTGTATAGAGCAGGAATGCCGATTAAAAATATGTAAATATGCTGTACCATTCTATGAGTAAAATTGCCGGAAACTTGTCTCAAAATTTTAAACGCGTTTTTCTCAAAACTACTTTTTTCGAGTTGGCGTGCACGATATTTCAAGTTCTAATGAACCGATTTATTTTAAATTTGGTGTTGATGTTCTTTATACATTCCTCTGTCGCCTGAACCACGCTCAGATCAAAATTCTTAATTTTACTATTTTTAAATAATTCGGAATTGCCAAAGAAACATGCCCAAAAAGAAACTTTTTCTTCAAACGGCCGTCATTTTGTGAAAAATATGTTTTTGACTTTTCCGAGGTTCAGGCTATAGCCGCATCTATACTAATTAAGAATCCATACGGCTTTTTTGCTTCAGATGACCAGAAGGGTTGAAGTCATGAACGCCAGGACACCCTTTTTTTTGGACCCCTCACTTTGCCAGCTCATAACTTTGTGAATTTTGAGTTTTCTTTTTCGGTTGACTTTTTATGTAATCTTAAAATATCAATAAACAAATGATAAAAAATGGATAGTAAAAATATTTTTTGTTTCGTTTGTACAGAGCTTCAAAATACGCCCGAAATTCATGCCTCTAGACTAGAATACCCCCTTAAAAAACTTAAAAGGATTGCTTTAAAAAATATGTAATAAAATCATGTTCATTTTAAAATATTTCCAGATCATGAAAAAATCTTACTAGATCTTCCACATCTCAAATTCAACACCATAGATTCATAATCTCTGTTTTTTCTGCAAAATCGCTTATCAACCCTCATAACGCTCATCATTCTTTCATTATGAATACCACAAATTATACACATAAAGCTAATTAATTTCACTGTATCCTTTAAAAAAAGAAAGCAATAGACAAAACCTCTTTGATTTAAACAGGATTACTATCTCTTACAGCAAGAAATCCGTCGAGCGTGTTGAATTATGTTCCTCTAGAAACGAACCCACCCCTGGTTACCACCGACTATGAAGCTTCTTCCTGCAACTCGTTATTCTTCATCGAGTGTCCCAGCAGCTTCGGCATTTGTCCCGACGTGGTCGAACAGCAACAAAAGGAACAGGAACGATATCTCGCGAAACTCCATCCTGTTCCAATCCTGTTCAAATGCGATAAGCGACAAAAACGAAGAAAGTCGAGGGAAATACGCGCAGATACAGTGAAAAAATAAAGAAAGAAATATACGAAATACAAAAGCTTCTGAACGTAATGCGCCGTCGCATCGCGCCGCAGCGGTTACGCGGTGGCAATAACATGTATTTGTATCCCTTATGTTGAAAGACCTCACCATTCCCTTTTTCCTTCCTTAATTTACGCCCTTTTTTGTTGTGAAAGTTTTTTTCATATCTTTTTGTTACATTTATACTATCGAAATTTGGAATCATTTTTCCAATTCTACTTACATATCTATCACTCTTAAATATATGAACACTTTCACCGATTTTTACTAATAATATCTGATTGTTATTAAGGTTATATGAATTAATAGCAAACTAATGATCAAAAGCAATACTTAGTATATTTTTGTGAAATTAGGAAATGTTTCAAATTTAAATTGTTTATTTACAATTATCGGTTGTAAAATTAGAATTAAATACATGATCTGTCGAAATATCAAACGGTCTTAAATGTTATTGTTGGAACTAATCAGGGTAATCTCTCAATCAATGAGGAAAATCCTTTTCTGTCTTACCTATAACTTGACGATCAGACGAGCTGAGTATAATAATCTACCTAAATAAAAATACTGTGTAACACTTATCAGTATAAATCTTTTCATTGCACATTACATTTAAAAATAAATCTAAATTTTTATTGGTTTTGTGTTCCACACAACACGTAGCAATGTCAAACTATTGATCGGTAGTCTAAGCACCGTGATAATGATAAAGTTGTAATAAGATAAAGAAAAATAATAAATTGATTAAGGCAAAACAATGTCTTTTAAAGAATACTAATGTTTTTTCAATAAAATTACTAATAAATAAATTAAACTTCAATTACTATTCCTGGTTCATCGTTAATTAGAATAGTTGAACTTAAGTTGCCAAATTTTAGGATATTCAATATTATATATTGTTAGAATATTTAATCGTATTTTATGTGTTACAACTATTACATATTTACAACAATTTTGCGACTAATACTCTTTGCATTTATATTTTACGTTTTAAAGAACATCAATAATTTTTATCATATGAAATAATAAATATAAATCGAAGTTAAAATTAAGTAACGTTTCTGAAGCTAATCTAAATATTCTAATTAATTATGGCTTTAAGATACCAATTAAATATTTATAAGAGTACTTTGAAATTTTTGTTCTTGCTATTCACATTTGTAATAAGAAATTAAAAATAAAGTTCTATGAAATATTTTAGAATATAACTTTTCTAATATTTAATATTAGATTAATTAATTTCAATAAAACACTATGTATAAGTATAATCTTATACATAATGCTAATATACTCCAAAAAATCGATAATGAAGCAAAAAGTTTTATTAAAATAATAAAACTTATTCTATACATAACAAGTAATAGGGGAAAGTATAAATTAAGTACATAGATCATTTTATTTCATATGTTTCGGAAGGAAAAATTTATGCGAGTTATTCAATAATTTAATACATTATTAGGATTAATAATATTTATTATTACAGTTAATAGTACACTATATAGTAGTAGTACGACTCAATGATATGTCGACTATCGTTCAAAACGTTCAAACGTTCAATTAATTATAGTTTCGTATTGTATTATTACTACCATATCATAATTCTATATTATTATTACTTTACTAGTGTTATTATTATAATTCCATATCTTTCCATTTCCTTTCTCACTTTTCTTTCTGTTATAATTTTAACATCCTTTCCATCAATATAAACAATCTCCATAACATAAAACTGAGACGAACATTCTTCATCGCTTAATAGCTTATAATAAATCAATTCACACTATTGCCCAATAAAACATTATCCAAAAATAAGATCTCACAGCAAACAAGGCACTTTGTCAGTGTATAACGATTATCCATTGTAAACATCATAATCTCTTTCTCCATGAAATTTCATTCTTTGGAAGCGTCCGAATATTTCATCGGTTTCTTTCCCCATCTTCCTTAGTGATTCGTGCGATCAACTTTTGTCAATACAATTTCTTGTTCCCTGGAACAAGCTCGGACCGTCTAGTCACTGTCAGCCAACCAATAACGAACGACACACCAGCTGAGTAACAGAATGACACCGGGGTGACAAGGGAATAAAATAAGAAAAGAGAAGCGAAGGAAGAACGAGATAAAGAAAGAGGAGGGGAGAAATGTAAGTTACTCTTCCTCTCGGTGTCCAGGCCTCTCGGTTCGATTTTCCCTCGCGGCCTGCCCTAGCACTCATAACCTAGATTTTAACGGATAACAACGCACCCTCCCCCGCACCCTGGACTACAGCGCGACTGGTTGCAGCTCGTCTGTTTTCTTTCAATCCTCAATGTGGCCTGGCTGTGTGTCGATATCGGAGGCTTCCGTTTCCTTCACCGCTATTCTTCTTCTTTCCTTCTTTTTTGTTCTTTTTTCTTTTTTGTCGCGACTTCAAAGAGAATAACGGCCATCGATTCTGGGATGGATTCTGAGTCAATGGTCTTCCTTGTGTCCCTGTTACCTCTGGTTGGAGGGTAAATTGATATTCAAGGGAAAAGAAAAAGCTAGAAACGGATGGAATACAAATGGTTATGTTCCATGGAGGCTTGGGCGATGTTATGTCAGATGGGGGCGTTAGTTTGTTGAAGAAGGATCTGTTCGAGATGGGGATGAAAAGTTTTTTGATGAAATTTCATAATGACGCACGATGTAGAAAGATTTGTTTTAAAGTTGCGATTTTGTGGTTATTGAAGATCACAAGTGAAATAATAGAATATATGTCATATTTTCAAATATCTCTCACAAAAGAGATCAATGAAATAATGAATTATCATTTCTCCTTATAGAGAAGCAGTATTAAAGATCAGAATCAATCTGATATTTCGAAAATTGTTTTTTTTATATAATTTTAGCATTGAATATGTAGTTTTTTATACGTAATGTTTAATAGTTAAAAAATATAATATTGATTATACATTTGGTTTATTATAAAATTTCGTATATGTACCACCTATTTTCTAAAGAATTATATTTGCTTTCTTGTTATCTACGTCATTAAAATAATTCCTATTAACCACCAAGTGATATGAAGATCAGAATATAAGAAAAATATACTTATCACATTTTCCTTATAATTTTATTGATATTTTCTTAAAAAATAATATGAAAGTATACTTTATACGTTTATCGTATTAATATTTTATTTCAATTATATTTCATTGGTCTGTATAAATGGTATTCTCTGTTATTGCCTCTCTCAATGCATTTCTCACAATATTCTAAATATACATTAAATATAAAACAAAGATTCTGTATTATTCCTAATGTTTGATAAATTTTGGAGAACGAAAATATTGTTTATATACGTTGGGTTCGCATTATGATTAGGATTAAGGGCGTGTAACGAATTTTCATTTGGATTAAACATTGTTGTTATGCAATAAAGAAGATATTTACTACTACAAATATGATTATTAGTACAAGTGTGGATATTACAGAATTGGCAAGTAACCGCGGTGATTCGACACTAATGACAATGGTCTTAGGTTCGATAACGAATCCGCGGTCAACGGGATAACAAATGTACTTTCTTCCAAAGTCTAAGTATCTACGGTACAAGTATTACTAAATTAATTCTTTGTTAGAGTATTCACTGATCGTGAAGATGCTGTGTAACTCGCTAATGAGACCTCACGAGAGAATGACTTTCCGTCACGATGATGCTGCAGAGGAAAACTATGATGGGGTGTATCCAAGGACACGAGATCATCGGATTCGTCGAGGAGAGCCTTCGTTCGGAAAGTGAGGGAAATGGATGTTCCTGTTAATTTCTATGATGGTGGTTGAAGAAGGATGCTAACCGCCCTTGAGAGAAAGTTGCTAGCGAGAAGCGTTGTTCGTGAGAAAAGCAGATTTCCCGTATCTTCCCATAGTACTCCGTAGTAGGTGGTAGATTTAGGGACTGTTAGAATAAAGACTGTTTATCCGTTTGAAGGACCTTAGTGAACTAAATCCTAAGATTTATAGCGGGCCCTCAGGATAGCTGAACATGTACTGTGGAGATGCATCGATGGTAATCATCTTGCCCGAAGAATAGGGTCTGTGTGAATAGGGTGTGTGGCTAGCCACGGGACAGAAACCGCTGGAATGTTTACTGTCGCGTGCCGCTACAACTATTTCTTTTAAGGTGAGCTATGGAATTACTCCATACCTCTGTTAGGTAAAAACGTTCATCTCGTTCAGCGACTAGTTGTCGCCTCGAGCCCAAGCTCATTATCACAAATTTCGGACAATTATAATCGAGTTAAATTATGGAGACTAAAATATTGGGGATTTTACGAAGAATTCCAAAGAGAAGGCCCTGGTGTCCCTTACATCTCCAACATATATATATGATAGGAAATACTTTATATCGATAATAATGATTTAAACAGCTTGTATAGTGTGTATAAAATAGTTGGAATCAGAGGGGAAACAAGAGGACTGTCGATCCTTACTAGCCGGGAAATATTGATCCATCGTTTCGCTTCAAACGTGATAATGATTATGTAATTAACAATAAAATTACAAAATAGCAGTGTATTGTTAAAATATACAGGATGGGGTACAAAACATTTTGAAAAAGATAATATAGTGCCAAGAAGAAACAACTTAATCTTCCTATCTTCTAATATGTTCATGCTGCCGTTTCTTCAAAAAGTTTTTATAATTTAGAGAGGGTAATGAGTTAGATCGAAAACGATCTAAGTGCCATATAATCTGTGTCACGAATATGATTTATTATTATGAAATAAAGAATTTAAAAATCTACTTTTTCGATAAAAAAGTCATCTAACAGAAATTCCATTTTCCCTATTTCTAAATCTTGTAATAATACACTATCATGACCAGAAACGAAGTAAAAGAGAGAATAGAAACAGATAAAATAAGGAAAAAATAAGTAAAAATTCGAAACTAAATGAAATAATGTGGAATCTATCGATTGTGATTCGCAATGGGAATGGGCGACTCGATTCGAAAATTTGAAACAAAGGTAATCGTCTCTCGGTTTAGGTGTTGCCATTACCGGCAGAAATACCGACGTGCCTAAAAAGCATTCGTGCGAGAAAGCGATTGACCGAGTCGCTGGAGCAAATCAGATTTATCGGACACAGACGGGTCAGAATCGCTCTGAGTAATTAACCGAGTTATTCGACGACGAGGAAAACCCAGTGCACCATTCTCTGTCGCTTTTTGATGCTTCGACCCTCACAGCTGACGTCATCCTCGTTTATGGACGTGTCATTTTCGTCTTTCGTTTAACTCACGAAAACGGCTTGCGAATGTAATCAACGCATAGCACGTAGAATTTCGACGCATGACCTTTGTTTTAAATCTTTTTAGGAGAAAAGCACAGCATACGTGGAATGGCGCTAATTGGAGAGAAAAAGGAATAAGTTATTAAAGTAAATATTAAATAGAACTGGTTTGTTGGATTTATCGAGAATCTAATGAAAATTGGAAAAAAAAGAATTTGAGATGAGAATGATGCGAATGAAAATATAGAGTGGTGGATTTGATCGTTAAATTGATTTCTTTATAAAACTGTAATTCTGAAATAGATTACGATATTAAGATGCCGTACTTTGAGATGAAATGTTTTGTTCCTGGTTATTTCTAATCTTTAACTATGAACCACCCGTTGCTACACAGATCTGAATTTTTATTTTTTTAGAAAAATGAATAAAAATATGATAAATAATTGATAGTATTGAGGTGTATGGTCCGTGGTAGTTATTGTAGTTGTCGACTGTCCGGGATAATTGTAAATGCTGGCAGGAGATGTCGCTGCTGGGGTACTGCTGATTTTTCCTCCGTTTTTTGATACGGTCTTTTTTGACTCTGGTCGCCGGGATTCGAAACTTAGGTCTCGAACGTTCGTAACCTAAGGCTCTAACCACTGCGCTGCCATCGTCCGTCACTAGTTAGTGTCGAGTGGTAGTATTTGGCTTATCGAGTGCCGCCACAGTATTAAATAGTATATTATTATTTTATTTATTATTGCTTAGTCCGTGCCTTTCGACTTTGGACGAACTTTCGGTTTTACATCTCTTATACCTATTTCGCTTCTTATATATCTACCTCCCCTCTTACCCACTCTATTATATTGCACTTCCTTAATTATTCTATCTCTAAAAACTAAAACTAAAAAAAACTAAAAACTAAAAACTAATTACTAAAACACTATTACAACTTTGGGCTTTTGCCTCCTTACTGTGCTTCCTTCCTGTCGTTGCTCCCCTTGTATTGCCCTTGTCTTGTATTGCCCTTCTCTTCTTTATTACTGCTTTTAGTTCTGTTAGACCTTCTCCAGTCTCATTTAGCGTGTTTTCTATGTCCTTTGGTCCTCCCTTTATTTCACATTCTTCTATTACATACCTCAGGTCTTCTTATTTCCTTTTACGTAGTCTAAATCTTTTTTCTCCCTCTTCTTTCCAGAGTTCCCTTGCTTTGATCTCGTTTCCACATCTGAATCTCGCTAATATTCTTCTGTTCTTCCACTTCATCCTCCCTTCTAAGTACTTTGGTAATTCTTCTTTGGCGATTTTTCTGTAATGTATGTTATATTTGGATTCCCTTATCCTTTTCCCCCTCTCTTCTGCTTCTCTCTTTCTTTTTTCTTCTATAATTTGGTCTACTGTCATCCTTTCGTGCTCTTCTCTTGCTTTTATCTGCATCCCTCCATTTCTTACCTCCTCTAGTCCCTTCTTTCTCTTTTCCCTTCTTGGCCATTTCTCCAGTTTCTCTCTCTTTTCTTTATACACTCCTTTACTAGTTCCTTTTTTGATTCTAGGGCTTTCTCTTCATACCTTGCTGCTCTTTTTAATGCTTTTTCTTTGATTTCTATTAGCTTGCATTCTTCTATCAATATATAATTTGGTGTTGTCATATCTAAACCTAATATCCATTTCACATATCTTCTTTGTATTCTATCCAGTCTTTCTTCCATGTTCCAGCTCCATACCTCTGCTCCAAACAGCGCCACGCTCTCTACCAGTGCTCCATTCTCATCTTGTAGTCCTGTTTGAATATTCTTTCTCCCACGCTCCATGTTTTCTTCATTGCTATTATTGCTCTCTTTTTCCTGTCTTGTATGTGTTTCTCATCACTTCCGTTTTTCTGTAGTATGTACCCTAGATATCTTATCTCGTCCACTTCTTCTAATTGTAGCTCTTCCCATTTCCATTTTCTTTGTCTCCTTTTGTTACTTTTTTTTCGAAAACTACCATTTTGGTCTTTCCCGTGCTCAGTTCTAATTCGGCTTCCCTTGAAACATATTACTCCTTTTTTCCAATCTTCTGCTATCTCTTCGCCATTCCATATTTTCCTTAACAACTTCCATAACGCCTCCCCCACTTCCTTCGGTGCATACTTTCATACCTCATTTTCTAACCCGTCTTCCCCTATTGCTTTCTTTTCCTTCAAGTTTCTTAACTGGTAGATCACCTCTTTCTTCTTTATATTATCTTCTCTCTCCTCTATTATTTTCTCTTCCGCTCTATGCCCTTCCGTTTTTCTGCCCTCTTTGTGCTCTGTTCCTTCTAAAATTTTCATAAAGTGATTTTTCCACTCTTCTTCGCTTATATCTTCATCTATATCCTCCCTTCTTCTTCTATACTTATTTATGTATTTCCACGCTTCTTGTTCTATTTTGATCTTCTTTATTTTCTCCATTTCTTCTTCTTCGTGTCTTTCCTTTCTTTGTTTGTACCACTGTTTAAATGCCTTTTTCCTCTATGAAAGCTTCTCCACTGCATTTTCTTTTCATAAACTTTGTCACCTTTCTTCTCATCTCTCTTTTCCTCTCTTTTCACTTCTTGTCGTATCGCACTTTCTCTCTCATGCCCCATTTCCTTATCTTCACTTTCTTCTTTGGCACTGCTTCGTTTATCTTCTTTTTGATTTCATTCCACATTTCCTCTACTGCTTTTCCCTTGCAGGTCCAGTCTTTACATTCCTGCAGGTATTTTTCCACACTTTCGTTTGTACATTCCCTTTTCTCCTCCTCTTCTTCTTTCTTTTCCTCATTTTTTTGTAATTCCGGTCCCCCTATTTCTATTTCTAACGGCATGTGGTCCGACTCTGTTCTTTTTCTTACTTTCATGTCGATTATTTCTTCTGTCGCTTTCTGATTGCCAATCACATAATCTGCTACTCAGTTTCCTCTCTCCTCGATATATGTCCACTCCTCCTCTTCTTTATCTCATCCATTGATTATCATCCGGACTCTCTCTCCCAGGTACTTTAGCAGAGTTCTTCCTTCCATGTTTATTGTCTTGTCTTTTGATTTCTTTCCCTAGGTCCTCGTTTATCGGCCTTTCCTCTTCTCCCGTTCTTGCGTTCCAGTCTCCGCCGATGATCATCACTTCCTCTTCTCTTCCGTCTACTCTTTCCTCTATTTCTTTCCATGTCCCTTTTGTGTCTTGATTATAAACCACCATTACCCTATACGTTTTATCATTGTATACTATTTTTCTTTCCACTTTATTATCACTTATATCATTGTATTCTATTTCTTTCAGTTCCTTATTTGTACCCGTTATTATTCCCCCCTTTGCTCTTCCTTTTTTTCCTCTTTTCCTCTTCCTTACTCTCATTGCTGCCCTGCATTTCCAGTCGAATTCTTTGGGTAGTCTATATTTTAATTTTTCCCAATTGTCTTCCTCTATCCATGTTTCCGTGAGTCCGATCACGTCGAATGACTTCAAATATTCCCACACCTCCTTATCCTTACTTATTAACTCAGCTACATTCCAGAAGCACATTTTCATCCCCTTTGTAGTCCCCCCCTCTTATTCCCCCTTTTTTCACCTTTTTTCCCCTCTCTTTCTTTCTTCCTCCAGCCTCTCTTCGTTTTCGTTCCACCTGTACCATCTGTTTTCTATTTTTAGTTTCTTACATCCAATCTTTACATATTCGCCCTATTCCCTTCTTACTCTGGCTATCCTTCTCATTTGTTGCTGTACCTTCCTTTCTTTTCTTGTCAGATCGTCATCTATATATACCCCCTTTTCCAATTTGCTTTTCTCCTTCATTATCCTCATTTTTTCCTCTATTGATTTCATCGTCACCACTATTATTGTGTTTTTGTCCCTCGCCCTTATCATATTTGTTCTTTCTACACTGCCCCTATTTTCATTTGTTCTCTTATGAACTCCTTTACTGTCTCTTCATTGCTTCCTTCGTTCCAGTTTACTCCTTTGATTACTATGTTTCTTCTTCTTTTCTCCCTCTCTCTCTCTCTCTCTCTCTGCCCTGTCCTTCTCCTCCTCGATTCTTCTGATTCTGTCCGATAGTTCTTTCTTTTCCCTTTCCCACTCTTCTTTCTCTCTGTCTTTCTCTCTTTCCCTTCTTTCCCTTTCCTCTTTCATTTCCCTCTTCATCTCCTCCACTTGCTTTATTTCTTTTACCATTGCCTCGAATCCTCTTTCCATTTTCTCCATTTTTACCATCATCACCTCCATTCCTTTCTCTCTGGTTGGTGTCTCTTTTTCTGACAAACTGTATTTATCCAATGTATTTTTGAAATCTGCCTTATCTCCCGCTTTACCCGTGTTCCTTGGTCTTCCTCTGTTTATCGCCATCTGTCGTTTCCCTACCTTACTTTTTTTGCCACGCTTCTGATTTCCTAACCTCTCCTTTTCTAATTTTTCTTATTTGTATCTCTTTTTCTCGTTCCTGTCTTCTTCTCGCTTTTCTTTTACTTTCTCCTCGTATGCTCATACTTTATTTGCCCTTCTTCTTGTCACTCTGTGTTTCCTTCTCCTTTTTCCCTTCACACTTCACTTTTCCCACAGAGCTCTCCGTCCGCGTGTTATCCTCGCCCCGAATCAAACCGGAAGTTCACTAAATAATATAAATAACTGTATATATATTTATAATATATAAAGATACATTTTTGCCACGTGCATCTACATTTCTACGTAACATCATGCAAATATGGACAAATTCTCCGATTTAATTTTCATTGGCTATCCGTACCATAACGTAATTTCCCGCGAATTCTCTTTTCCACATTCAGTCAATTCAAAAGGTCCAACGACCTTGTAGCTAATAACGCATTCTAATAATTAGAATGTCAGAAGCGACACTCATAACTAAATTCGCTATTGTTAAGAATGATGTATGTGATCATTTATTAACGAATGAAAATTAAGTGATTCTTTTCATAGAAATTGATAATTGTTCTAGAAATTGATAATTTAATTTGATATATGTAGTTCGGTAATTATTTACGCCAGGTCACACCTCATTTTTATGACTTAGAAATATGTTGTCACGGCCACTATTCTGAACAACTTTCCCCTATACCTGTTACCGCCACTCGACTTTAGTTTCCGAGATATGCACAAAAACATTCAATAGAATTTACGTTACGATTACATTTTATTCTGTAAGGCGATCGTATTTTTATACAGTCTAATATAAACTTAACTCATTGATAAGAGAGATAACCATTTTTGGTATTGTATAAATAAAAAATAAGTAATGGGTTGTGGATTGAGTCAAAGTAGTACCCGGAAACGCTAGTGTGGAATAATTTTGGATATATACATTAATATATCAAATGTTGCGTTATATTTTGATCTCCTATTGGTCAAAATAATGTATACAAAATATATACATATCTCTAACATGCAATCTATCGATAACCACGCACGTTCTTTTCAAGTTATACACAAAAGTATTTTCGGTAGTAATAAATAATAATAAATTGAATTTATGATATAATTGCAAGATCGAATGAAATAACAATTAATTCATGCTAGCGTTACAGACCATCTCACTACAGCCGGATGATAATCTAACCTATCCTGTATGCCAGTAATTTATCATTTTCTATATATATTAATAATGACTAACATCAATGAGTTAAGTTTAGGTGCGTCTACATAAAGATGCGGCAACCTATATGCTAAAATAATGTGTAATGAAAACCAAATTTAATTGAAGCTGTGTGGTGATAACATCTACGGGACGCTAAAAAAATAAATGTAAAAGGAACTGTAGCGTGATTCTACATCTCTAGATCGGTGAGCATTTGTAAAAAAAATTCAGTGCAAAATTGACCTCGAGCATGATTTTCGAGGTCACATTTTTTTATTTGCAAAATTCTTTATTGTACTACTTATCAGGGGGAACAAGAGATCGCAAATGACTTTTTCTCCCAAAAAATAAGTTATAGTTTCAATAACTTTTCAATTCACAATGTATTTACATTCTGCAGTCAGATACAAAAAAGTAACATTTATTGATACAGATTAATACTGCAAATCTATAATTATACACATATTGAGTATTTTCCTTTCTTTGTTTCTTTTTTTCCTTGTTTTCTTTCTTTCTTTTTTTATCAATGGTACCGAACTTGCACTTCTTACTCCGGTCAAATTTCCTTCTAAAATTACGTATAATTCCTTACTTCAGGTAGTAAGAAAGATGTTTAATTCGATATATTCCCTTGTAATATCAAGTTTCTACCAATGATTACGCTGGTAGATATCCGTAATCGTAAGTAAAACAATAAAATCTTAAAATTTTTTTCTTTTTGTATATATTTATTTTTCATCGCAACGGCGTAAACTATACTGGATTTGACATTACTGTTCAACGGATGTAGATTATCAAATCGAACTATATACGGTATCTTTTGTTCCGCAAAGAATGAAGTCCAGTGGTGCCGAATCTCCTGAACCAGGTGATCGATCTCTAACCTTGCATAATTTGCTATGAAATCGTGAACCTAAAAGTCGTAAATACAATACTGTAGTATCGGAAAAAAGGGTAGGATTAGGATAATTTAGATTTGTAAAATTCTCCTAATACTATTTATTTAAGATAAATAAAAATAACAGAGATTAATTGGATAGAGAACGATAAATGTTCAACTTGAACTAAAACACAAAAGTCTTATTCCACTCAAATCACTCTCGCAACTCTATAACTCTAACAACTCGATCTCTCTACAACGCTAGCAACTCTACAAGTCTACAACTCTAGTCTTCGGCTTCTGCACTCGCTCGCTCTCGCTTCTCAACTCACACTGCACGCCTTTTGCATTCGTTCTCGCCGGCGTCTCAACTAACACTGTCTTTAGTGTCTCTTTGTCTTTTCCCGTCCTATCGGACACGTGTCCCGAAACGCCCGTGGTGGCCAGGGTCACGCAGGCCCTTTCCACGAAACTAACCACTTGAAAGGACCGACGACACATTGATGTACCCGACGATGCCGTGGCTCTCGCGACATTGTATACGGTTCGGCCGATATCTTAGGCCTTTTGCCCACGATACTACAATACTCTTGTTATCGATGTAGGTGTCACGACCGGCATACTTCAAATCCGATGGACCGATGATGGAGACAGAGATGTGGCGGCCTTGGCGACAATGTATATCGCCGAAGTGCCTAATGAGTCATCTGTATCCTAACGGTCCTTTCACCGAATGTCCTAGAAGTGTGACAACGGTCACGTACGCCTACAGGGTAGTGAGGATATTGAGGGATGACAAACAAAGAAGAAACAGATGTTACCGAAAGTCAAATTGTAAGAGCTTCAGTTTTGGAAAGTCACGGCTGGAGCTCAGAACAAAATCGCAGTCAGTGTAAATTCAGAAATAAATTCTCTCATTTTTTTTTGTTATCTTAATTTTTTCTTTTCGTTCGAGCCTCCTGCTTTTTATTTTACGTGACATAGGCATATAATTCTTCACCATTCTTGATTATATCTTTCAAATTATTGCATATGTTTTTTCACAAGCCCAAATCTTCGCATTTGTTAATTAAAGATGCTACTGCCTTCATCAAACGGTACAGGAAACATATGTAGTTACAACTCAAGTAGCATCCAATGATAAGAATTTAGTCCAATAACCTAACAATTTACAGTGCTGTAACGCAACGAATTTTATAAAATTGTAAGTTTCCTTAAAAATAATTAACCTGTTTTTCTTTAGAAATTTAGGGGCGATTTGATCTTTAATATGAATTTGAATGTCGCAATATTAATTCTTGATCACCAAATTGTTAACTTAATCTTTAACTAAATTTTCGGCACATAAATATCTTCCATTCTATATTCTAACTGTATTCTAATATATCTGTAATTTTCTGCTGCTTCAATAATAACACAAATGTAGATACAAACATATAAATGTAAATATAAATATATCGTGAATGAAACCAGTTTGAGAATTGTTAAAATCTTAACATTTTTTCCTCAGTGAAGGGGTCATTAGCTACTCATGGTTCTTTTAAGACTTTTCATGATCAGTAGATTACGTTGCAATAATAAAAAATCTTGACAACATATTTCAGAGTTGTCAAAATCGCTGAGTCGTGTCTTAACGTAAATATATAATTACTAATCTTTCACTTCAATGAGACACTGAGAGAAGAAGAAATGTTTCCGTTGAATTCGCGAACACTTGGCGCCATTGTCTGTTCCATTTGTTGTTAAACTTTCTCATTGCGAACGTGCGATTCCTTTAGACCTTGAACGAACGTTATCATTGGAGGGGGCAACCTTAAGAATCTAGGCGTACGTGATTGAAAACACGTATACATATCGAGTAAGAAGCCACATATTCTGCTCATCATTTTCTGTTCTATCATCATTCGATATTGGCGTATTATGGTCAACTTTATTACGCGGCTTGTCACGTGCTTCTGTTCTACCGTTAAATTGTGATTTTCAATCCTTGTGAAAGATTTTAAATTTGTGGAACTTTATTGAAATTCTAAGTGTCTGTAAATTGTTTCGAAATTATGAAAGAAATGTGCATTTTCCAAAAATGACAACTCGAAAAACATGATTTCCGAGTTATCATTATAAAAAGGTCGCAGGATCAATTACGATTGAAGAATGTTTTCTCGTTTCCATCATGTGGCCGATACGGTAATGTTATGGTATGTCTATCCTCTTAATTGAAATGAATCTATATTGTATTAAATGGAAACGTGTTATTACCAGTTGTTCCGTAAACATGTTTGTGTCAAAAAATTTAAAACTGTCATATTTTGCATATCGCTGTTTCAGTAGATTTCAGTAACATACAAAAAGTGTCGAAGTTCAACTAGTGTCAATTCAACTGATAAACGTAAGTAGAAACTATTAATATAGATATTTCCAAATACTTGTGTAAAATTTTTTCGAGATACACTACTTTTTATAAAATGCCCGTAACTTACATATACAATTATTGTGATTGAATAATATAAAGATTGTCCTTTTTCGAACTGAAACATTATCAAAATGTCCAAAATACACATATTCTAAATTGTGATGCAGGTTAATTGTATCACTTGCTATTAACAAAAGTTAATTGTATCACTTTTGTTAATTTATTGTTTATAAGTCAAATGTTTTTACTTTAGATGTATTACACTGTCTTACGAAACATTTTTCAGTCTTTGCGATATCCATTCGGTAAACCTTGTAAAGTATCGCGTCCTAAACACGAATTCGGAAGCAGCATTGTTGCATCACTCGCTATTTTTTAAAAGGATGAGTTTTTGTAAAGATGCACGATTTTTTCATCGATATATCAGTATAAAATATATTTTGTTATTTCAAATAGTTGTAAATTGGCAACAAAGTTGCAGCAGCATAAACTCCATATTTATACTACATTATATACCACATTATACAATGTCGACATTGTCTGTAGACAAATTCTGTAGACATTTCTGAAAAAGAAATATCGCGAAAAAACTGCCTTCCACGAACTATTTTCTTATTTTCCATTAGATATTCTGTTCAAATCAAATTATTCGAACTCAAACGGCTTGAATTCAACTGATTTGATTAGTCTGAAGGAAAAAGTAGATTAAATGGGTTCTTATGAAAATATGCGCTTTTATAGAAATTTGGCAATGATTTTATACTGCGATAAGTTCCAACAGTAATCAATATTCCCTTTCTCCTTGAAAATTTCTCGAAAATCGTTCACGCATCTTATCGTAAATTAATTATGCTTGGGACCGAAAAGCGTCTCACCCCCAGCCTATTTATTTCATATTTAATTAAACTTTCACTCAATCACAAAGTTTCTCACTTGAGTACCGTTCCTTAATTAATTTATAAAATATACGAAGAATATAGAAGAAATAATTCCTGTTAACTACCTAGTTTTAATTAGCAAACGAATAGTTAATAACAGTAGTTCATTTCATAATGAAGGGTAAATTAGTTTCCTCGTTTGCTAAAATAAATAAAAATGACATAAGCTAAGGTAACGAATGAAATCCACATAAAGATTTGTTTTTATATTTTTAAATTATAACTCTAAATGTTATAATCAATATTTTACTTTTTATAGTTTTTAATATCACGCGTATTCTGATCATTTGTTAATATTTGAAGCTTAATATAAAAAGCTTTAATTTATTTTACTATTTCTTATCGATAAACTTTACCCTAAAATAAGTAGAAAATAGTACAATGAAATAGAATTTCTATATTTGTTTTCGGCTATTTATTGTGCATTGCGGCCAGTGGTTTTCTGTTTCCCCTGAAATACGATTTTCTATTTTCCAAACATTCGGCGGACAACACATGTGTTTCATAAACAACGATTTTAAAGCATTGCAAATACTATTTTCCGTGTAGTCTTGACTTTTTAAAAATCACATGAAAATTCCAACATACTAGACTTCGTTTTCGTAAATAAATGTTTCCTATATATGCAATATTAAACAATATCGGTTCTAGCTGTATAATAATAAATTTTCATTTATTCATTGACATTCGATGAATAGTTATCAGTGTTGAGAATTGTGGATCTTAATAACCGAAATAAAAGAAAGGAACACTAAGGTTACACTTAGAATTAATATTAAAATAGTTTTAGATTTATTTAATAAACGATTTCCAGGATCTTCGTCGATATACATTTGCACGCGTCTCAGCACTCTCTTCGTCTCACCATCTTCCATATCACACTGCCAACGAAACAGTTACATTCATCTATTTTTCGAGACGCCGCGCACACACATACTTTCGCACTCATATTCACATACGTGTGTCACTACTACGCGGCCAATCTAGTCTAGCACATAAAATTATACATATCTCAATAATCAATACAATGTAAAAATTATTAATACAAACTACGGATACTTATGTAATTTTATATTTTTATGAACGTAATTAAGAAAATATCTTTTGCTTTTTTTATCAAATATTATAATGCATACTAGATTTTAGATATTTTATATATTTGTAACTTTAGGTTTCCTACGAACGCACAAATATCCCCAATCTAATAATAACTCCTGTGAAAATTAGATTAAATAAATACTGCGTAATTCAAAGGAAGCCACGTAGTAAAACTTTATTTCGGGAATTTTATTTAAAATAAAAATAAAAATAAGTTACAATTTCTACTAATTTATTGCTTTTATTTTAAAATTAATGTCTTTTGACCCTCTAATCCTTTGAGGTTTGGGCCCGTACATCGTACAAGCAGTCCGAGATGTTTGAGAGCGATCCAGATATTGGAGTAATATATTCTAATATAACGAATAATCACATTAAATGTCTAGAAACAAGTACATTTTTAGTTGGTTACATTTTGCGTTTAACTTAAAAGTACTTTACAGAAATTTTATCATGTGTATCAATGCATTTGTTTATTCCGATCATAATTTCTGGTGATATTGCTCTCCTAATATTACAATGCCAGGCAATACTCGGACTCCGACCGGAAATAGTTTAAGAATATGAATATTCCTTTGATCATGTTTGATTGAGGGAAAACTGAAAAAAGTAATGAAATCTTTCATTTAAGAAAATCACAGATAAAATTAAACAGTAATAGAACAGTCTGTATACTTCCAAACAATACATACATACTACTGTGCAAACAGCAATTGCTGAAAATTTAAACAATTACAAACAATTTCTGAAGAGGACACTTTTCTCTTATAATTACACAGATAAAGATTTTTAAATTTATATTTTTAAACATTTTATTTCAAAGAAATACTCCAAATTTTATTTTAAAATTTACTTTTAAACAACAGGAAGATTGAAATATTTTACGGTTGAATAATAGAATATTTGAATACGTGATTGGATAACTGAACACTTGAATATTTGAATACATTTCACAAATAATCAATATTTCTATATTTTATATTTTTATCTTTTTATATTTCAATAAAAAATCTTTTTCTTCATATGAGACAAAAAGTAAAAAACGCATTAAATTGTTTACTGTGTATTTCTGACTTCACAATGTTGTAGCTGATGTCAATACGAATGACTCCCTACTTAAAAACACATGAAGATTAACTTGAAATTATTTTTTTATATAAAAAAACTATTTCCATTGAAGATCACTCATCACGGAAGACCAATATAATGAACAAACTTTGCTATCGTTATTGAGGAAACTAAATTAACAAACTTTAAAAACGAACGTATAATGAGGTTAGTGATTCTTATACTTTTACACAGGTGTAAAAAATGCTATACGTATCTGAAAAACGAAGAACGCTTGTAATCTTCTCTGAGCACTTCTTTTCACTGACTCGTAGCAAGCGCGATTTCTACGTTTATAGAGATTGTCGTTTCGTTGACTATCGCTCGAACACAGACAGAAAACTGCTTTCCTGCCAATATGATCCGGTGACGCGGAAAACAAGCTAGAGGATAAAGCGGCTTCGCAAACAGAGGCATGTTTAGATACACGCGAGCAAGTTCCTCATTCAATTTGACTTCGCCAACCTCGGCTGTGCGAACGTCGAGGTCGATTCAATTAACCGTTACAACCACCGTCAACCAGCTACGAAACCGGCTAAACAACGCGCGAATCGTGCGACAAACGCTACTTTAACCGCCATTGTCATTGAATCCTACACCTATACACATACAATTGCTTTCTAATGATGATTCTAATTTGTTAATTTTATGTGAGGAGAAATGTTGAAGCTTATCCTATTGCGAATTATCAACGCAAAGAAGAATTTTACCATATCATAAGGAAAAAGGATTTTGATTTATTCTATTGATCATATTGGATAACTGAACTTTCGAATGTTCGTGGGGAGACGCGATCTCGAAGAAGCGCGCCAACGGGAGTCGTAAATTCCCGTTACGATTTGACTAATCGAAGCCACGAATCGTTCGATCCCTTATTTCTTTTGGAATAATAAGGGCGGTTGAGTGAATATAACGCTGCTATTAACAGGTTATATATTTTGAATGATCCAACAACTTTAATGTGATACAAGGTTGTGTATGTGAGATGACGACTACGAATGAGTACGACCTGAGACTCCTTTCGTGTTGGCGATTATGATGATGTATCTTCTGTCGGCTGACTGTCTTCGACTTTTAGATTCTGCTGACTTGACTTCTAACTCTTGCTGTTCTTTGAACTGTGTTTTGACTTGAACTGGTTTTAACTGACTGATGCTCTGTAGGTATGAGAACAAGTCTAGAGATGAAGTGACTGCTGTGTCCTCCAGAGACCAAGTTGACTGTTCTGTCGTCGTGAGAACTAATATAGAGCACAAGTTGACTTTCCTAGTGTAGTAGAAGAAGTCAAGTTCGTCTTGTGTCCTTACAGAGGAAAGCTCGGAGTGGGTATCTTTGTTGTATGAAGAAAGCGGATTCGTTGTTCACATTTTTCGTTAGGAAAGTGAGGGTAACGATCCCCGATGCCGATTGGTTATGACCAACATTAGGAATGAAGATAGGAGGAAGAAGTCTCCTACCAACGTGGCTCATGGGCGACATTGTTTATGGGAAAAACCAGCTTTTCCGTTAGACAACCATCCATTAATTTGTAAGAACCTATTTTTAAAATACACATTCATATTTTTATGAGTATAATTAAAAGGATAGTACTTATACTAGTACTAGTGGAAAATTGATTTATTGATTATATATTGTAAAAAGTATTAGATTTCGGATATTTTATGTATTTTTGCATCCTCAAATTTCTCATAAATGGATAAAAATCCGCAATCTCTGATGAGTGTATAATAACGAATCATAATGAGTATATGGTACTTTTCATTGAATAAACGTACCATACGTGGTACCAAACATACGTTGGTAGTAGAAAATAAAAAAATAGGTGTCTTCATCTATTGTTGTTCCTATTGGTGTATGTTCATTTATGTTGATAGGTGTATTCATAAAATTTATCAAATATTCTTCTACCGTTTCTTTGCGGCAGCGTTTTGTAAATGGTTCATTTCGATTGTTTGTATTTGGACTGTGTATTATGTGTATTTGAAATGTTATTGCGTCTATTGTGTCTGTTCGGAATATCGCGTGTTGTAACAGAATTTTATCCTTTTTGTTGTGTCGATTCTAAATTTTCTTCTTGCAAGCTATTGTAAGAGTCAATTAAAATTTGTAGCTCGTAATGAAAATGAAATTTGTGTGACATATATTATTTACCTACATTGGTTGATTACATTGATTGATACCTACATTGGTTGGATCTTCATATACTTCTCATAAACGAGTCTTTAATATTTTTCCACTTATTACATAATTTTTAATGTGCAATTCAAGTTAAAGGTATTATTTTCTTGCACATATTTAGATAGTGGATATAACTTCAGGTCTACATTACAACTACAAAATGGAACAATTGCTAAAATTGTGAAAACTGTTTATAGAGTTATTTGGTTTTACTTTAAATAGAATGTTTTACTGTATTTTCCAAATAGGAATAGTTAGAAATATCAGAGGGTTTCCGAAATATATCAGTTTCTCAAACTGTCTCCGATCAGAAGCCGTAGTTGGCATATGAGACTAATAAAATCCAAAATAACTGGATCATTATATTATAATTAAGAAAGTTGAGTTGAAATTAATATCAGTTGAGGTAGTGAATTCAAATTATATTATTCCATTTCTTTCAAATATATAACTAACAGATTCTTTTCCGACAGCTACAATATTGTAATATCGCGGAAAATTTAGGTATAAAATTTTTTGATACTATTTATTATTTGTAATTTATTTACAATAAATTAGTTATACAGATATTAATGAGACAGAGAACGATGATTGTTTAATATGGAAGTAAATGTAACAGTCTTACTTTAATTCGATCACTCTCGCAACTGGACAACGGCAACAACTTAATCTCTCAGCTACGCTAGTAACTCACGCAACTCCACAACGCTAACAACTCTACTCTCAACAACGCTAACACCTCTCGCAACTCGACAAACGCTAACCACTCTACTCTTCGACTCCTCGATTAACTCTGAACTCTCGACTCACTCTCCTTCACGATCAACCGTCCAACGCTTCTCGACCAACAACCTTTTTGAGATTCAAACCGTCCTGTTAACGCTCCGAAAGAACTAGGTGACTTTAGTCACATAGGCTTTTTCTTCTATGTAAACTAACGACCGAAAGACAGGCGACATTGTTTTGATCAGTTTCTAACCAGGTTTTTTCCTCACGATACTACAATATCTACATAGCTTTTATAAAAAAATTATGCATTGATGATCTAAATATTTCAAGAAATCAAACAGTTCCCAAAATAAAATCTATAATCATGCCGTTTGTGTTTATTGGCGACAAAGCTTTTATTCTTTCGCACAAAGTAGTTATTATTACTACTACTAAACTATTAGATTCATAAAATACGTATTTTAAATTATCGGCGTTTCGTAGAATATGCATTTGGTAGTCTATGGAATAAAGTGACAGTTTCCAATAAGCCATTGAATGTAAAAGTATCTTCCGCTGTAGATATTATAAAATGTTGCTGCATTCTTTATAATATTTTTTTCGAAGTAGATAGGATTAAACTAAATACGACCAGAAGATTTCCTAACTACAAATGTATTATAATATGGAACTGAAAATTTAACTGCATCGAGACAAGGAGGTTTAAACATAAATCGAATGAGAAATAATTTTGCTGCATATTTTTTTATGATAATGGAAAAGTGTCGTAGCAAGAACAATATATCTATCGTAGTGTTGACGTACCCAATTATTTTGTATAATTATGATTGTATAAAAGATATATATAGAACATGCACTTGTATCCGTGTATATTACAGTATAATATAAAAACTATATTTTTTATGAGGTGTATGTGGTATATATATTGTCTGTGCGTGATAGTTGTAATTGCTGGGCCTCGTCCGGAGTAATTGTCGCTAGGGGCTGTAGATGTCGCTGCCGGGGTACTGCTGATTTTTCCTCCCTTTTTTTTTTTTTGTTTCGTGGAAGTAAAATCGGACTCCGGTCGCTGGGATTCGAACCCGGGTTCCGAACGTTCGTAACCTAAGGCGCTAACCACTGCTTTTTTTTTATCTTTGTTTATTAACTCCAGGTTTTTTACATATTTTTTTTACATGATTTTTTTCCAGAATAAACGCTTAATTCTAATTGTAGGGTGGTGCAGGCAAAAGTACCGATACGCGACGGTACGACGTAGCCATGCATTATTACATTTTTTTTTTTTTAAGATTATTATTGTGCCTTAAATTTAAGCCGTTGTTGCGCTGTGCTTATGTACGATATTTTAATTTATGTCCTGAAAGCCTGGACGCAAAAACAGGACAGTTCGCTAGCCTATTAGGGAGGGGATGGACTGGGATGGGTGGGGAGGGGTGTTCTGTGGGATTAGTATAATATTTATTTATCTATTTACATATTTACATATTTACACTTTTATTCGGTGAGCGTTGCCGTTCTGTGGCTCTTTATCTTGTTGTTTTTGTTATGGGTTCCGTATCCACCAATATTTTTTTGTGTTTTTTCTGTGTTTGTCTTCTGTATCCTTTTGGGGGAGGGCCATGTTGTATCTCCACCTAGTATCTGCAGTACGGCCATCTAGGTTGGCGCTAACCACTGCGCTGCCGTCATCCGACACTAGTAAGTGTCGAGTGGTGGTATTTGGTTTGTCGAGTGCCGCCACATTTACAAAAACATTAGTGTTCGGAAATATTGAATGAGTGTCAATTTTTGCATTTGTTTGCCACATACATATAATTTAAAAAAAAATAAATCTTACTAATAACATTCCTTTCGGTATCGGGCATTTCTTTGGTATGTAATTACTCGCATGCTTAATCCACACCAACTGTTTTTTATTCTTATCATAGTGTTTGGCAAGATACATTCTATATTTTGGGATACTTGAAAATTTCCTCAATAAACAATTCTATAACCAAACAATCCATAATCCGAATATAGAAAGTATCCAATATGCAAAGCGATGTTTGGTCTTTGCAATTCTGCGATTCGGTAAATGACGTGCAATCATAGCGATAATCTTTTGTCAGTTGTGATATGGTAGCAGAATTGCATGCCCGGGTGCATTGCATAATTAAAAACAAGGACCTGCCGAATCGTACAGCGACACCGCTGCGAGATCGCCTCGCTGTTGTACGTTAGACCATATACATACTTATCTACTTAGGTTCCTATATTTACCTTAGCAACGACAATAAATGAGATTTCGTTTGTTTTCCAGAAAATCACTTCCGCGGTCATTTTACATTGTCTTCACATCAAGGTCATACATAATAAGTCCCTTGGTGGGGGTAAGGCTTGTAATTTCATAAGTCAGAAATCATAAGATGTGATTTACAAATCGACTGCTAACCATAGAACACTGTGATCACTGTATGCGTAAAAACATATATATATAAATTTTGTTTATTATTTTTACGCGTTTGTAATACGTAATTATATGCACGTATATCATAGTATATATGTTTGTACATATTGTATACACGGCTTATATGACACGGCTGTATCCCACGCGTATATGATCGCTTTTTTAATTACTTTTTTTCGTTAATGGGCTAAATAAGGTGTGCCTATCTGGCTTAATAACTAAAGGTAAAATAAGGCAACTTATCAATATTGCTTATCGTTTGAATGATATTACTATTTGTCTGTAATCAAATAAAAATAGTTAATCATACTTAGAAAGAGCAAAAACTTATAAAAAAATTTTAATGCGGGAACTAGAACATACATCCACGCTCACATTGTGACAAACACTGAAAAACAAAATAGAAAAATACGAAACAAAATAAACGATTAAATTAAAATAAAATTATAAAAGAAAATATATAGTAGGGGAAGGGTGGTGGGGAGTTCCATGTGTATACGATCATGTTTCACACGCAACTTAAACGCAGTGATTGAAGCGCTTACTGCTTGGCGGACTAATTGAGAAACTTTTGCCTTATACTAAAAGTCTTACTTCCACCACAAGAGTTGCCAGATCTGTATGTAATAACGTGTATACGACCTGCTTCAGATACAGATTCATTATAATTTTTAAGTTATCGCGTTTATAATATTAACGTTTTTAAGTAAATCATATACATGTGTTTGAGAAAAATGAAAATATTTTATTTCATATGGTGTAAATAAAGAATTAAAACAAACTAACTTAGACGTTGTATTGATAATTAATATGTCGCGTATTTCGATAGAATACACGATACGCGAAGAAATTCACATAAGTTCATAGCGATTGTTACTGCAAGCTGTGTATCGTCAACAAAGAGCGTTTGCGTATCAAGAGCTCCGCACTGAAAGTATCAATTATTATACAAACCACTCGAAAATCTCCTTACAACCAAAAAATTAAATTCTTCACGATATAAGAAGCAAGGGAAGAAAGTAACGAAAACGCGGCATCCACAAGACTTTTCTCATGGAGAATACTCAACTACGATCAAATACAATTTAATTGGATGTTTCAGTTTAAATTTAATTGGAAAGCTTATTGTTAAACGATATGATAAAAGAGGTAGGAGTTAGACGAATAATAAAGTTTCCTAGTTAACGAATGCTAATTTTAAAGGAATATTCAAACATTCGTGCGCGCCTTGTAAAGTATTCCAGCATCCTCTCGACTCTTTTAACGACGCGAATTTAATGAACCGGCCCGTTTCGAAGCGCCACTTACGACTAAGGAAACGGAAAGTTTAAATGTTAATGCGACTCCGTCGTGAAGGTATTCGTAAAACGATGATAGGCAAACGAAGAATGCATGATTTCGGAAGAAGAAGAAAAAAACGATAATAGGGAAAAAGAAGTAGAAGTAGGAATCTGCTGATAATTGTGCCTTCCATCCATCACGTTCTTTTCGCCATCCTATATTGAAGATTGTATAAAAAATTCATTCTTCTAGTTCTCCGGGAACTGATTCAGCATTCAAAAAGAATAGAAGAAGATCATATAAATGTACAATAAGATTTGGATGAAAAATGAAAGATATGTACAATGGCTCATGAAAGTACCCGAACAAACTTTAAAATAAAATAACTTATTTTTTAGATTGGGGCAAACAGTTAGAGTTTCTTTGTGAAACTAAAAAAATTTCGAGAAAATTGTAATTGGTCGAAATTGTGGGGATGATAGTAAAAGTCGTTCTTTACAGCTTTTTGATCTAAGCCTCTAATGAAAATTTAAAACATACGTTTTGTAGATTTACGCCAATTATCAGGTCTGTAAATATGAAACCGGAATTTTCCTATAGATGGCCCTAACTGATAATGTAGTTATCACTAAATTGCATCATTGATGCCAAAAGTCTTTGTTGATATCTCACAAACATTTTCGACTCAGAACAATACAAGTTTCATACAACAGCATAGTTTGTAATAGCGTTGAACATGTCGAATTTTGTGCCTGGAAACTACAATTTGCGCACAGCATTGATTTTCAGCATTGATTTGAAGAAAACTGCTGCAGAATCGCATCGAATGCTTGTCGAAGCTTACGGTGAGCATGCTCTTGGTAAATCACAATGCTTTGAGTGGTTCAAAAAATTCAGAAGGCAATTTTGACGTCAGGAACGAAGAACGTGGAATGTAGAACGTGATCTATTATGAGCTGTTAAAACCTGGCGGAACCGTTAATACTGAGCGGTACCGACAACAAATGATCGATTTGAATCAAGCTTTGCGTGAAAAACGACCAGAATATCAAAAAAGGCAACACAAAGTAATTTTGCTTCATGATAATGCACCATCACATACAGCAAAACCGGTCAAGGAAACGATTGAAGCGATCAGTTGGGAAATACTTTCGCACGCGGCTTACTCTCCAGACTTAGCTCCGTCCGATTACTATTCATTTGCATCGATAGGACACGCACTTTCTGTCCAGTACTTCACTTCTTACGAAAATGTACGAAAATGGCTCGATGACTGGTTTGCCTCAAAAAAAAAAAAAATTGCCAGACAGGTGGGAAAAATGTATAGCTAGCGATGGGCAATACTTCGAATAAAATATTTTTAATCATTTTCATACAATAAACGTGTATTTTCTATACAAAAATTCCGGTTTCATATTTACATACCCGGTATATACATACTGACATCAGAATTGGTTAACGAGTGCTAATTGCGCTGCGAGCTTATAACTATTAAAAATGATGAAAACGACTTTCGGCGTAGAACTACAATACTAAATCTAAAGACTTTATCGATGTCTGTCACTTCCTTCTATATCAGCCGATTTCGATTTACTTCAGGTCGTGCATTGGTTTTTATAACTTATAACATTAAGCAATTATTGTCCTTATTAAGTTTTTTAATTTCATGAAATATTTATGTAGTATCGTGGACAAAAGGCCTAAGATATCGGCCGAACCGTAAACAAAGTCGCGTGAGCCGCGGCATCGTCGGGTACATCAATGTATCGTTGGTCCTTTCAAGTGGATAGTTTCGTGGAAAGGGCCTGCGTGACCCTGGCCACGGGCGTTTCGGGACACGTGTCCGATAGGACGGGAAAAGACAAAGAGACGCTAAAGGCAGTGTTAGTTGAGAAGCCGGAGAGAACGAATGCAAAAGACGTGCAGTGTGAGTTGAGAAGCGAGAGCGAGCGAGTGTAGAAGCCGGAGAGTGTGAATCGGGAAGTCGAAAGCCGAGTATGAGAATAAGACGTACGACAGCATTGTAATCATTTCGTTGTTTTGAATATTATTTATTAAATCAAAACATCATTACTTGTCCTTTTCTCTAAAGACCCATTAAGATACTACATTTATTTAATGTAAATAATGAATTATTTAGTGGAGCTTTGGTAAATTGTATCAAATGAACCGTTCCTTTTTTATAGTTGCCTTACCCGATAGTCCTATTTGAGAAAATCGTGCTCATTTACTGTACATACACACCAATATATTCAATTGCATATAGGTTCAAATAAATACAGTGTCCTGGTATATTCAAAAAGATATTTGAATTAGAGTAAAATGAATATTAAAAGCAAAAGAAGTATTGTATTGTACATAAATATTCTTTAAATATTGATGATTATAATTATTTTTCTAAGGACAACTAGAAACAACTAGGAAAAGCTTTAATTGACGAAACGTTATTAGTATCTGCTTAAAAGATCTGTATCTATATAAAGAGTTTTTAATGTCACAACGAGCTGTATAACTTTGATAATTTAAAAAAAAAAAAAAAAAAACTGAGAAAGATTTTTAATATAAAACAACAGATTTAACTGAAGAGAATCGAGATATTGGTACCTAACATTTGAAGTGACATTATACATTGTTCCTTGTTTTAAAGAATATCATTTTCTTTTCCACAAACAAATAAAGTTTTCAATTTCTAAGTTTCTTTTCCAAATATTTGATTATGTAGTATGGAAATATTTTTAATACCAAGTAGTATTTGTTTTGTTTACGAATTAATCGAATTTTTAATTCTTTAAATAATATTAACGAACCTTTAAACAATAGAAGTATAAATTTAAAGGAACTCACTAAAAAAATTTAAATCTTTATCGCCTTAAATACAAGAAAGTCTCATTCTAAATTCCAGATTAAAAAAACTAAATGAAAATCTCAGTGAGAAAAAATAAATTTTGGAAGTTTTATATGTAGTCTTAAAACTTTCAATTTTAATTATCGTCTCTAATAACCATATATACATACATATATGGAGTTCAGGCGACGTTAAAACGTAATAAAATAAAAAGTGAAAAAACAATGCGACACTAACGGCATGAGCGAAGGTTCCGGTGAAGAACACAGGTTAGAATTACGGTTTACTTAGAATCTTATCATTAATGTTTACGAACCAACCAACGTAATATAGACTCAACAGGTGCGGAACGAGAATAGAATAATACCTTCGAAAAGTTTTCGCTCATTATGGATGCACTTTCCGCCAGGGAAAGATTCAACGCGACTAGAAACCACGAAGATCTCCTATTCTACGAGAATCTTTGGGGAACAAGCGAATAACTGTGGAACGATGTTTCAAACTAGCTCGGGAAATGGAAGGAGAGATTTGTTTGGCTTCAGGGTTCCTACCACGAGAAACAAATATTTGAAAAGATCGTTGAAGGAAAGGTATACAATTTTTAGATGGTTGGCACGTTAGCGATTTGTAGACGGTATAAAAGGTTTTTGATTTAAGAAGAGAGTAAAAATTATAATACTTTATTAAATGCAACATTCTATAGATATGTCGAATTAGTTTCAACAACTTTTAAAAAGTGGCCTATTTTATGACTTTATAGTCTACGTTATGGTTCCATAGTGTTGTAGCTATAAGATTCTACGTGAAATATTTTTTTGTCTAAAATATATATTTAGTGTACCGTTATAATATAAATAACAATCTGAATAATAAGTGCTTATATGACTTTTCGAATTTTTAAACTTCCAAATTTCCAAAGTTTTTAATTTTTACAATCTCAAAATTTGAAATCCTTTAATTGTACAATTTCTAAGCGTCTATATTTTTTATTTTTCAAATTGCCAAATTTGTATATTATCTAGTTTTGCTAACTTATAAATTTTCGAATTTTATTTTGTGTCTTGGTTGCCTAAATCTGTAACATCTATATAAATCTAAACATGTAATAATTATATATAACAATAGCACTGCAATATTATGAGCGCCATTGACTGTACACTAAATTATACGTATTAGCACCTTTACCACTGGCATTTTTCACTTTCTCCATGCAATCTTCAACCTCTAATTACCTTATATATTCTCTCTTCAAGAACTAACTAAACCTCTACTTCACAAATAACGATGATATCCCCACAAACAAAAAATACTAGGATTCTAGAATTTCAACTAGAATTTCAAAATCTTCCCGAAGAATCTTTGAAAGCAATTTACAACGTTCCTGCATGCGAAGACCAACAATTTCGCAACAACTATTAACGGTAGTTGGAAGCCTAGCAGGCCTATATTAATGCAATCGATCTTCTCCTTGAAACCAAACCCACGCCCACTAGCACCATTGTACACGTACACACACATGTTTGCGCATGTATATGACGCAAGGGCAGCACAGTGTTTTGGCCATAAGACCGTAAACAATAGCGGTAACCAGGTCAAGATAGCGGACATATGCATACAGACGAAATTAGTGTACAGGCAATATGGGACGTGGAAGACGAACAAGAAACGATCCGATTGTAATTAGAATTAATTTAAGGCTGGCTGCGTTGTAATCGAAAACTGGTTCAACTATTTAATTAATAGTAGGCTAAAATAGTATTGACTCAACACGGTAATTTCTGTCCTCAAACGATTGAGACTCGATACAGACTCTGTAGACTGTAGACACATTCACCCTTCGTATCGCTTTATGGCTGCACGAAGTCCAGTTAACAGCGATGTTGTTTGATGTAATTTGATACGATGTTAAAGGAAAATTTCTGAGGAAATGACTACGATTCCACATTTCATTTTCACAATATTAAATTTCTGTATGGTAGTCATATTATAGTGCTACTAAATGATATGAAACTTAATATATTTGGACTTAATTAATTAGTGTGTGTGAGTGCTATAATAAATGTATTGATGAACAAATATTTTTTGTAGCCACATTATCTGTGGTTGACATGTGTGACACATCATTCGAACTTAATGAAATTTGCACACGTCTATAGATTAAAAACTACCAATCTCGTGATAAGATTAGTTAAATAAGTTGAAATACAAAATAGTATTTAATTATTAGTAATGCACGCCGATTGGATAATTTTTCCGAATCCAAACTACCAATCAGTATGTATTGTATTATCACCTCCTCTCTTCCTCTGTCATTATTTATGAAAGGGAGTAGAACGGTTTCTCGTAGTAAAGGTACGCGGCAAATAATTTTTTGGTGACGATTCGACGAATAGATCTTCCAAGATTTTACCTATCGATTCCTACATCATTATAAACTGACTCTTCGGAATTTCTTGTTTATGATGTTAGGTATTTGAGCTTAAATGTAATTTGCACTCTTTCCTTATTAATTTGTAGGCATTATAGTTTATCGATTTTCTATCTAAATTTCACTTCCTATGTAGACGTATGATATCACAAAGCATACAGAATGATTGTTGCACTTAAGAGACACAAGCTTGGGGTATTAAGTGCTAGTTTAGTATCCTTTTACTATCCCCATTTAATTTAATTTCCACTCCTTTCTTTCTTTCCAGCTCTTTACTTTTCGCTTAATTTTCCAACATGTCATACGTTGTTCAGAGTTTGAAATACGAGACATAAAATCTAAAAGTTCTACTAACAATACTACTTTCAAACAATACTAATTTCCGTCGACAGTATGCAACCAGATATACGAAACAACGAAGAGTCTATACTCAGAAGAAAAATGAAAACCTAACAATTTTGTTACTTATTAATTTATGTGAGAAGCTCAGAAAATAGTAGTACAAATAATAAGAGTAAGAGAATACTATGGGTTAAATTAAGCTTCGATTGTTCTGATAGAAATGTCCATGCTTTGATTTAAGTGCACTTTTGAAAATAGATTCGTTTTAGATAAAATTAGTAGAATTTTCAGGGATTTAAAATTTAAAATTCCTCTGATATTTTTTTGCTTTTCCTAGGAATACGTGCAACGTTGCGATAATATTTTTCTTGGTGTATATCACGGAACATGATTTTTAATTCCACGTTGTTTATATTGTTCGCGATTACTCAATACAAACGTTTTCAAAAGTATTTTCAAAACGTTGGATCACAAATATTTATTTTCTCTTGCCAAAAATTGAGTGACTATCAAGAAACAATCGAGTGGCTTAGAGAAATACAATTAATCCAAGTAAAAAATGGAAATAAGAAACAGATAATATATGTCGAAATAATAGGTAGTTTGGATTAGGTTCGAGGAATATGGAAAAATATTCTAATTTTTGAGTCACCAAAAATCGTTCTCTTAAAAATTTCTTATATTTACGAAAAATTTATTTTTAAAATTTCAGTCAACTCGAAACATGGATGTTTTCAGGAATTCTGTATAAGTTTCAATAAAAAAAATCTATTTGTAAACAATAAGCTATACACGTACATTATCGCTCATAAATACATACGTGGACACTTTGGTCGATTTATTTGAGTAATATACAAATATTACTAAGATATATAAATTAATGGCAAAATAATTAGTCAAGCCAACACTTAGTATCTGTTAAGGAGTGCAGCGCGGTGATTTCATGATACAGCAAAGCATCGTATTGTAGTATCGTGGACGAAAGGCCTAAGAGATGCCGGGCGAACTATAAACAACGTCGCGAGAAAGCCTAAGTGTCGACAGGCCCAACAATATATCGTCAGTCCATCAATCGAATAGTCACGCGGAAAAGGCCTGCGTGGCCCTGGCCACGAGCGGTTGCGGGACACGTACGTGGTGGGGCTAAGAGAAAAGACAAAGGGATGCTAAGGGAGAAAGACGAATTAACAATCAGTGTTAGTCAAGAAGTCAGAGAGTGCGAATTGCGTCGTCGAGAGAGTGTGGTCCGCGTGAGAGAGAGCTTTGGAACCTTGGTGATGAGAGTTGCAAATTAACTATTTAGTTGTCTTAATTATAGTACGTTATTGTATTTAGTTCACGTTAAACAACCATCTTTTCCTGTTTAACCAACACCTGTTTAATCCATTTTAAATAAACTAACTGTAGTAAGATCCTGCAGTATATATTTTAGTTTGCTATGCAACAAATTTCCTTAGCAGGCCGGCCTCCAGGCCACATGTGGCACTTAATAAATTTCGTTTTGTTAGAGGTCGGTCATTATTCATTTCCTTCCTGGAAAATTATAATAAAGTCATATCCTAAAGAATCTTCTCGCGCCTAGATGTTCAGTATCGAGCCTAATAGTCCTCAGGTATTTTGTAATGCCAAGCTTTGACCTGGCAGGATCATCTGCTGTCAAAAAGTCGTCCATTGGCGACCTACTTCTTTACACCCGCTTAAGGGGTATGCTTCGCTACAAACCCACTGGAGGGAGGTCCAAAATTAGTTGACTCTTAGAAATAAGTAGTTAGTTGTCAATCATCATCCTTAGTTGCTTATTGTCCTTGTTAGTCATCATTCATCACAGAATTGTCATTTGTCCAGCTTATTCTCTCGAATTAGATCTAGTCTTCGCTAGTTTATTTGTCCTTAGCAATTGTTCCAATACTTATTTTCCACATTAGTAGATGGTCCTTCGACCTAGATAGCTAGTTTTTAATTAGTCGGCGCACCAGTAACGTGCAAAATCCAGCAAACCTCGTGCGATCGCAGTATTCGATCAACCACGGGGATTAACACTATCTTTTTGTTTAAAAACTTGGCAATGATACATTAAAATTAAATACGCAATCTGTTGACATACTTGCTAATTTTAAACATTATTGCTGATGATAATGTTTTTATCAATTTGAAAGAACTTTCTTTATCTGATCTACAACTTGAGAAACAAGTACGGTTACAGAACTCCCTTGATCCTATGAAATAGTACTATATAAAATATAAAATTCAAGGTAACTTTTACGAAAATGACTAGATTGTTATAATTTTACACCATTACAGGTCGCATCTTTCAGAGCTATCGAGACATTTTATTACAATTATTTTAAAAATTATAATTAACCTACATTTTTTCGTTAACTTGAGTGTATTTATTATAGTCTGTGCCATTATGTTATTGCTTTCATTCTCAAATGAAAGATCAATCTCAAAAGGATTAAGTAACAAAGCTACTCTATAATTTGCAACACTTGCAGATAATTCTGTTATTCTATATGAAGTATTGTGATATTATTTTATGTAATTCATTGCATGAAACGTTGAACAGAAAAAATGTGACAATATTCTCAGAAATGAAAAGTATGCTCTTATTAATTGTCGTAGATTCAGTAACGATTAATTTTATTAATTTTATCTTGGCAGAGATAAACAATTTATCTTTATTTTATATGGCCCATTTTCTCGCATTGATCATTTTATACAATTAACTCAAATTAATTTTGCGTAGCTCAATTCGATAATGAAGATATTCGATATATATCGAAGATATTTGATACGATAATATTATACTTTTATAAATAAGATATGTGTTTTTGGTAATAGATTTCGAATGTAATCACTACTATCAATCGTTAACTTGTTTAAGTGTTTAGTCATTTATTTAGTGAAAATTGTGAAACTCGATATAATGAAAAATAAAGTGCATTTTCCTAAGGAACAAAAAGTGAAAACCCCAAGTAATTAATAGATCATAGATAGATAGACATTTATATATTAAGAGAAATTGATTATATTTATATCTATGTATCAGTATTTTATACTTGCTTACTATTTTTATGCTAAAGTAACACGAATAAAAGAATAATACATAGAATATATATAATACATAGAATAATACATAGAATACATAAGAATACATAAAATGTATGTCGCGTTCTCATTAGGGTTAGAGGCGTGTAACGGATCTTTCTTTGGATTAGACATTGTTGTTATGCAAGAGCGAAGATATTTACTAGTACAATTATGATTATGACAGAATTTGACAAGTAAACGTGGTAATGAGATACTCGAAATGTGAATGGCAATGATCTTAGACTCAATAACGAATCCACGGTACAATTTAATAAAATTTAATAAAATCCACGGTACGATTTCAATAAAATTATTCATTGATTATTATTGTCAACAATCAAGAAGAAAATATTTATTTATTTCAAGAAAACTTTAATCCTTCCCATGCTAGTGCCCCTGCACATAGCGAGTAAGCCGAAAGAAGCGTGGAATCTTATTTATCAGTTGTATTGATACGCTAGTTAACGCTACCCATACGGTTATATTAACGAATTAGAACATCAAGGATACAACAGTTTGGAAATTCAAAATAGTGACGCACTCTAGAAGGGTGCGACAAGTTCCCGAATTTATTCCATTCAGTTGACGCGAAGGTGTTAAGAACATAACCTTGAAATGAACAAGATAAATATTCGAAATAATGCCACGTTTTAAAAGGGTGCGACAAGTTTTTGAAACATCGTTTCAAAAATAACAAGTGTGAGTCGAACCAATCGAAATAGTTAATAACTATTTCTAGTAGTATCGCTTTGATTTAAATATAATTCGAGAAATCTAAGATTTGACATCTAGAGTAACACATAACGGTTACGTACACCGAAGATCAAGACCAGATCCTAACAGTTACATATATGTTATAATATAGGTATTATACCCAATGTATACATATGAGGTACTCTGAATAATATGCTACTATACTACTCAATGAGTTTAAAATTATTATCTTCGTTGAATATTATTAGTGTTTAAAAAGGTATGACTATTCACTTACTTCTCCAATTTCTGAATAAAATTTTATTTCGGTATTATAATGTTATATAATAACAATGTATAGTGTTATCGTATAATTATCGAAATAAGCAATGATTGACGCTATGAGATAATTTTAAATAAACGTCAATGCAGTTTACGATTTTACATAGAAGAGAAGATCTCTGTTCTACAAATAGTAATTTGCTTTTAACAATGTATTACCAATCAAAAACCAATAATTTATTTCCAATCACTTAATTTAGCCACTCTATATTCTACATTGATTATACATATAACAATTTTCCTTGTTTACATAATTTTGGATCATATTGTTAAACTAACTGCAATTCGTTAAGTATCGCTAATTCCAGAATTACAGAAAATCATACACAAGTATAATCCAATTGTAGTTTATATTACATTTACGATACAAGCAACTCACAACTCAGTAAATTCAATTAATGATATAAATTTAACCCGTTTCAATTAATATATTCTCTCGATAGTGTATCTAGGAATACAAATTAATTCAACAAAATGAGGAGTACTAGAATAGAAGCTACTTTGCTACGATGAGTTTCCATAGATAAAATTAGATAAATTTTGAAATCGAAACCATAGAACATTTGTAGCTATACGTCGCACTGTAGAAACGAACCGAATCGATTAATGAAAAGCACTGATGAAAGTTTCAATTTGATTTCGTGGAACCGGCCAACTGTGCAACGGTGAAAAGCAATCGAAACCCTTGAAGCGAAACATTTTTGAAAGTGGTACAATTCAAATAACCATGCCTATTTCCTTTGAAAAATTGCTGTGAAGCATTTTATCGACTTCATAAACATACCAACGAAATTGGTACGAAAATAATGAAACATTAACAGAAAAAGTATTTTTGTGATATTTGCTGTTTGCAAACACATAAAAGTTGAAAAAGTTATAGATGTCAAATACAAAAATATAATAAAATATAACAATTATAAACTCTCGTTTTTTTCAATTGTTTTACTATTATTAAAATTCGGGCCCGCTAAAGTTTATTATAAAATGTTTAACGTTTATAAATTCCTTAATTAGAACAAAAACTGCTAGAGTCAAAACAACTGATAAGAACTTAGAAGAAAAGGTGATGGATAAAATTAACAATAACCGCTTCTGGAAATTCAGCAATATACTCTAGTAACAAGAATAATAGACCTATATATGTAGTATCGTGGACAAAAGGCCTAAGATATCGGTCGAACCATAAACAATGTCGCGAGAGCCGAGACGCCGTCGGGTCCATCAATGTGTCGTCGGTCTTTCAAGTGAATAGTTTCGTAGAAAAGGCCTACGTGACCCTGGCCACGGGCTTTCGCGGAACACATGCGTGGTGGGGCTAAGAAAAGACAAAGGGATGCTAGCCCATGGGGTTTAGTTAGAAGTCGTACAGTGTGAGTTGAGAAACGAGAGTAAGTGAGTGCAGAAGCCGGAGAGTGTGAATCGGAAAGTCGAGAGCCGAGTATGATAATAAGACGTGTGTCAATATTGTAATCAGTTCGTTGTTTTGAATATCATTTGTTAAACCAAAACATCATTACTTGTCCTTCCTCTAAGCCCATTTAAGATACTACATACATATATGTCGGGTTTCGTTAGAAATTTTGAAATAATTAATATTAATATTAATATAAAATTCGCGTGAAATAATTAATAAGTATAACAAAAGCTATTGACAATGTTCCTGGGCTCAATAACGAATCCACGGTCAACGGGTAAACTCTTTGTACAATGGAATACATTTTGTAGCACGCAGACACGTTAACTCAGACGCTGGGTTACTTTCAGACTCACTCCAAGTCAATGACAGAAAACTCTCCAAGGAGATTGCAAAATAAAAGACAGATACAGTCACACATGTCAAATACATATCGATCGGGAATATCAACAAATTCCCAAGCGCCGTAGCTAGGCAGTCCCGCGTAAACCAACATTGCTCCTGATCGAAACTCGATTGTTTATACAGCGTGTCCTCAACATCGGTACCTCCTCTGTAAGACATTTCGTTCATCCCGTGACCGTGGCTACGTTCGGCGACCAGTTATGTCACCTCGAGCCCAAGTATTGGGGAACTTTCTAAAGAAAGGCCCGATGTCCCTACATCTCCGACATATATATGTCGGGGAGTCAGTAGGATTGGAGGTGTGGGCAGGCAACGAATCTTCACCAGTAGTAGCCATTGTCAAGGTGTGATCCAGAGTTTATTAACACAGGTATGGAGATGTGAGACTTGACAAATAAACCGCGGCGGTTAGGTACTCGCGATGCGAATGACAATAGTCTGAGGTCCGATAACGAATACGCGGTCAACGGGACTCTTTTATTCTTAACTCGTCGGCAACGCCTATGTGGTAATCTCAGCTAGCACGCGAAGTAAGCACTCTATAGAAAACGATGAAATCGTACTCGAAGCTCTCTCGGTGACGCGGTTTAGGAAAAAACTGAGAGCCCATCTCTAGCGGCACCAGGTCTTTTATATTCGTGGAGACAAGTCGTCGTTCGGAGAGTGAGGGAAATTGCCGTTGTTGTTAATTGATCAGTCTTTGGAAGTGTCCTTCACGGAAAAGACTGTTTGCCTATTTTCGTTAATCAAGGTTTAGAGTTTATGACGGGTCATTAGGCTGGCTGCAGATGTTTTGCGAATATGTCTCGACAACCGGCAATTGACCTACCCATAAAATAGGGTCTGCTTATGGCGAGCCATGAGACAGAAACCATTAGTGTGCTTACTGTCGAGTGCCGTTACAACTATTTCTTTTTATGGAGGGCTATAGACTTTTCCATGACTTTGTTAGAAAATGTTCGTCCCTTGACCGCGGCTACGTTCGGTGACTCAGTTGCTGCTGAGTGCCGAGACGTGCAGACGTGTGTCCAGTGCCCTGTGAAGTTCACAAAACTCCACGTGACGCCCAGCTGACGAAAGCAAATCCAACTAACCTAGCCAGGGGTTAACAGCCTCTCGACTAGTTCTTTCACACTGAACTAACTAGCTCGATGATGGCTCTATCATTTCCAACAGGCTCCCCGGAGCAAAATTATAACACCGCCATGTTTCCTCCCCCGTGGCAAGAGGGCAACGCAACTATCCTGGTAAATGACCACCACACGAAAAAACGAAAGCTCGAACCGACCAAGACAAATGTAAACAAGATTCAAACCAAACCATCAGCCAGCCAAGTGACTACCTACAATAGATTCTCAATTCTGGAGTCCACGGAAGACTCCATGATTACAACCGAAGAGGTAAATAATCTCCATACTCAAAGAATTCCCCCTCCCCCACCGATATTCATTAACGACGTAATCGACATACAGTCAATGATTAAAACTATCGAAAAAGACATCAGCAAAGAAGACTACAAGCTAAAGATTAACAACAACCAAGTGAAAATACTGCCGTCCCACCCAGACGCCTATAGAAAGTTAACCAAGCTATTAAAAACGTTAAACGCCAAATTCCACACATACCAGCTCAAACAAGAAAGACCATTTCGAGTGGTGCTGCGCAATATCCATCACTCAGTCGATCTAGACGAACTAAAATGCGAACTGTCAAATCACGGCCACGAAGTAACTAACATCAGTAACATTAGGCATAGAATCACAAAAAACCCACTATCCTTATTTTTTATAGACCTAAAACAAAAAACAAACAATAAAGAAATCTACAATATCAATCGGCTGATGAACTCCATAGTTAAGTTCGAGCCACCTCTTGTAAAGAAAGAAATAATACAATGCAAGAGGTGTCAAAGGTACGGTCACACGCAGAAGTACTGCAATCACAACTTCCGGTGCGTAAAATGTGCAGGTAACCACCCCACTGACCAATGCACTAAATCCCCGGAAACCCCCGCCAAGTGTATCCACTGTCAAGGAGAGCATCCTGCGAACTACAAAGGATGCTCAGCCTACAAATCGCTACATAATATAAAGTATCCAAAACTGAGACCCAAGGACATAAACATACATGAACCTAAACCCCAAAAACTCACCACACCAACAGTATCCTATGCGCAGGCAACGCAAGGAAACGTGTACAACTCGAAAACACACAGTGTACACACAGAAAATAGAATTCCCACCCCACCAAGCACTGACAACTTTACCAGACTCGAAAAACTTATCGAGAAGCAAACTGAGCAAATTAACAACTTGCTGTCACTACTCACACGCTTCATGGACAAATTCATAAGCACAGAAGCAAAATAAAACCAATGCGAACAGCTCTGTGGAACGCCAACGGTCTAGCTCAGCACAAAGCCGAACTAGAACTATTCTTAAAACAACAGCAAATCGATGTGATGCTCATATCCGAAACCCACTTCACCGACAAAAACTACCTCAAAATACACGGCTACAACTTCTACCACACCCAACACCCCAGCGGAAAGGCTCACGGCGGCACCGGAATCATAATCAAGTCAAACATCAAGCACTACGAACTCCAACCATTCCAGAAAGACTACCTCCAAGCAACAAACGTAGCAATAGAAGACTGTCATGGTACAATCACCACCTCAGCTGTATACTGCCCTCCCAGACACTCCATCGCCAAAGAAGACTTTGACCACTTCCTGGACACCCTGGGCAGCAAATTCATAGCCGGAGGAGACTACAACGCTAAACACACCCAATGGGGCAGCAGACTGGTCACAGTAAGAGGCAAAAACCTCCTCAACAGCATACTAACCAACAACCTCAACTACCTTACCACGTACGAACCCACACACTGGCCCACCGACACAAACAAAATACCCGATCTCCTTGATTTCTTCATAACCAAAAATATCTCGTCAAGACACGTCCAAATCAATTCCTCGGCTGATCTCTCCTCTGATCATTCCCCCGTGATAGTAACAGTCAGTTCAACTATCATCGAGAATACACCTAATGGCTCCATTCATAACCAACACACCAACTGGCAGCTCTTTAGAGAAGTCTTTACCCACACAACTTCAGCCTCAACCTCACTAAAAACCAATGATGAAATCGAAGCAGCCACGGAATACCTAAATGCGAGCATAATAAACGCTATCCGCGTCTCCACACCGGCAAAAACGTCCACCAGCAACCACGAATACCCCCAGTACATACTAAAAAAAATAGCAGAAAAACGTAGACTAAGAAGGATATGGCAGACCCATAGAACACCGGAGGACAAACGCAAACTAAACAACGCAACTAGAAAACTATCCAAAACCATAAAGAACTACAATAATGACCGTTTTCACAAATATCTCGCCAGCCTGTTCCCCACAGCCGACTCCAACTACTCACTATGGAAAGCCTCCAGGAAACTCACGCGCCCCCCACAAATAATACCTCCAATCCGCCGCCCGCAGGGTGGATGGGCGCGTAGCCCTATAGAAAAAGCCAACCTATTTGCCAAACATTTGACTGAAGTATTCCAACCCCATTCCTCCATAGCCGCAGCGGACGTCACCGAATACCTGCACACTCCCTTCCAAATGTCCCCTCCTATTCAACCCTTCACTTCTGAAGAGATCATAGAAGCAATCAGTCGCCTAAACCCCAAGAAAGCAGCAGGTCACGACCAAATAGGAAATAAAGCAATCAAGGAACTTCCCATAAAAGGGATTGCACTCATCGCATCAATCTTTAACGCCATCCTCCGCCTTGAACACTTTCCTAAGGCGTGGAAAATCTCACTAATCACCCTCATCCCCAAACCCGGTAAACCAATATATGAAACCAGCTCCTATCGCCCAATCAGTCTCTTACCTACCCTGTCTAAACTATTCGAGAGGATGCTCACGAATCGTCTCCTTCCACTCCTAGAAGAATTGAAGACTCTCCCAGATCACCAATTCGGCTTCCGAAAACAACACTCAACAGTAGAGCAAATCCACCGCATAACCCACATAATCAGCCAAACCCTCGAAAAGAAAAAATACTGCTCAGCCGTATTCCTAGACATCCAACAGGCATTTGATAAAGTATGGCATGAAGGGCTACTCTACAGGCTTAAAAAAATCCTACCCCACCCATACTACTCCATCTTAAAATCCTACCTAACCAACAGACAATTCATAGTTAAATGTCTAGGCGCCACTTCCGCAACATTCCCAATAAAATCCGGCATACCGCAAGGTAGTGTCCTCGGACCCCTACTATTCTCCATCTACACTGCCGACTTACCCATATCAAACGAGGTAGCAATAGCAACATTTGCCGACGACACAGCACTATTAGCTACCCACGCAGACCCGGCAATTGCCTCATCCACTCTCCAGCGAAGTCTCGACTCCATGGAAAAGTGGTTCCAAAAATGGGGTTTTAAAATAAACGAAAAAAAATCCTCCCATGTAACCTTCACTCTCCGAAAACAAACCTGCCCCCAGGTCATCATTAACAACACAATAATCCCAAGCAAGGACTCCGTAAGATACCTGGGCATGACCCTGGACAGGAGGCTAACTTGGGAAAAACATATCTCCGAAAAAACAAAGCAACTAAAGGAAAAACTAAGAAAATTCTATTGGCTCACGGGCCGACGCTCCAAACTAAACATACAGAACAAAATAACCCTCTACAAGGCCGTAATAAAACCTGTCTGGACCTACGGAATCCAACTATGGGGAACAGCAAGTAATTCCAACATTGAGATACTCCAACGCTTCCAATCGAAAACGCTAAGATCCCTATTAAATGCACCCTGGTATGTTACCAACGAAACAATCCACCGAGACCTCAAGATACCTACAGTCAAAGATGAAATACACAAGTTCAGAAGCAGATATAGCACAAGAGTCAACAACCACCACAACCCACTAGTCACCCAACTACTGGACACGACGGACCAGATCCGCAGACTAAAAAGAAAATACCCACTAGATTAAACCATTAGTCCTACTAGAATCAACAATATAAAACTATTATAATCCATGTCATTGTATCACGCCAAACTAAGTTACTGAAAATTCTCAACGAGAATTGATTGTAAATATTCTACTAAATAAAAAAAAAAAAAAACGTTCGGTGACTGGTTGTCACCTCGAACCCAAACTCATTCTCATAGATTGCAGGCAATTACAATTGGGCTGAAGGGCGGTGATTGTTTAGCTACGGCTATGGCGGAGTCCAAAGTACAATATTAGGGATTTTTCCCCGGTTTTCGACGGAAGGCTCCGGTGTCTCTCCATCTCCGACATATATATTATTATATGGAATTATTATATAGAATTTTTAATCTTAACCATTATAATCTAAAAAATAGAATAAAAATCTTGTTTGCAGAATGCTCTGCATGCGTATGTATTTACGTACCAAAGATAATTTACTTATTCTTCTTATTCATTAATATTATTCATTAATAATATAGTAATAATAGTATTAATATTATTCATTCATTGATAAAGATAGTTAATGACGGTTAAGATACATAAGTTAAGAATGTATTAAATTTACAAGTAGTTTTTTAATTTACACATAAATCAACAAAGAAATTTCATAAAAAAATATTATCGAATTACTTTTAAAAAATTAAAGATAGTTGATGCTTTTTGTATAAAAAAAAATATATTATATCTATTTAAAACATTCGATATTTGAAACATTTTTACTATTCTAGATACTTGAAACATTTTCGAAACATGTTTAACAAAATCTCTATAAATGAAATTTTTGTTCATAATTAGAATTCAACAAACGAACTTTAATTAATATTTTTGTTATGTAACTAATCTATTTTTTTGCTTAGGCGTTTATCTATTTTTTTTACTAAGTTCGAAATAAGAAAAATTCTAAAAATATATCATCCGTCATGAAATAATAAAAACAAAAAAGCAACTATTTTTCATTTCATTCAGCTTTCAATTATCAGAGAAAAAAACATTCATAAAACCGAACGTTCAAAGTGGAAAACACGAAATATTGATTACGGAAGCGAAATTGCAGCTGGTATAGCCACCGCAATGCCATTGTTGTTGATATCAAATTACATTTCCAACACGTCAACGAACGTACACTTGATATCCAACCACTTATGCGGTTATATCCCTGACAATAGTTCCGGTTTCGAGTTTTCGATCGATGCCTGACTTATGATTGACCAGTTCACTTAAGCGTCAATCCCAACAATATTTATGGATATAATTTATGGATATAGATATAATATTTTGGATAACGATAAAATATAATAAATCTATCTTTCAAGAGTAAACAACTGCAAACATAATAAATAATAATCTTTATTTGATAGTATCAATCAATTTACTTAATAAATATAATATAATATATAATATAATATAATGAAATATTGATATACTGATATATGTACAATAAATCTATTAATAATAAAATATAATATAATAAGTCTATTATTAGTCTGTAAAAATAGATAACGACATATTAAATAACGATCTTTACTTAATGATCTCAATTTATGTACTTAATAAATTTGATAGAATATATTAAAAACATATAGCGGCTCACGAAAATATTCAAATTGAATAATGTAAACAATTGAGATATGCAAATTACACAAGATTTTAAATCAATGTAGTATCTAAAATGGATCTTAGAGTAAGGACAAGTAATGATATTTTATTTGGAGTTAAGTTTTAGTTTAACAAGCAGTACTCAATATAACAAACTGATTACAATATCGTCGTACGTCTTATTATCACACTCGGCTCTCAACTTCCCGATTCATACTCTCCGGCTCCTCCACTCACACTCTCCGGCTCCTCCACTCACACTCTCCGGCTTCTGCACTCACTCTCTCTGACTTCTCAATTAACACTGCACAACTTCTCGCATCCCTTTGTCTTTTTTTTGCTCCACCACGCATGTGTTCCGCAAACACCCCTGACCAGGGTTACGTAGGCCTCTTCTACTGGTCCATTCATTGATGGACCAGACGACGCCTCGGCTCTCGCGACATTGTTTATGGTTCGACCGATATCTTAGGCCTTTTTGTCCACGATACTACATCAATGTCATAAGTACTATACAAATATAGATACAAATATCAAGATTCTATATCTAAAATTTGGAATGCACTCGATAACATTTGTAGAAGTTATAAAACATTCATTGCGATGATATACAAAAACAGATTCAAAAAAGTAATCGAAGGCCTAAATCTTAAGTGAATAAACAATGCTTTTGTATACAAAGTAGAAACATTAGTACACTCAGGTGATGTAGAAATATCATGTAGTGAGTTTTGCACTTCACTATAAATAATGTATTGACGAGTTCCGAAAAACTAGAGACACAGATATTCAAGAGAGAATTGATATGAAAATTATACAAAGATGAAAAATCAAGTGTCTACATATAGATACATTATATTATCAAAATATCAAAAACCGAAGAAATAGTCACAAACAAACACCCTACAGGCAGACCTAAAAAACTAACTAATAGAGAAAAAGAAATTATTATACGCAAAATAAAAAAGGATCGAAATACTTTGGCTATGAAACTTACTCAAATAGTTGCCAACTACTTTGGAAAGAATGTTCATGCAGAATTATATCGTAAGATTTTGCGAAACAATTATTTCCATGGTAAAATTCCAACAAAATATACGTTAATAAGATGAATGAAGTTGGACGTTTAATATTTGCGAAGGAATTATAAATAAAGATACTACTTTCTGCTATACGGTAATAAAGTTACATTCTCAGATAAAAACAAATATAATGTGTTTGTATCGTTATATCTGAAGGCAAACCAACTCAGAAATGAATATTAAAAAATTACGTCCCACTATAAGGTATGGCAATGGTTCCGTGATGTTCAAGGCAACGAGAAATCTCATTTTTGTAGATGGTATTTTAGATAAATATAAATATTTAGGTATTTTTAAAAACAATTTAAAAGACAGAGTTACAAAATTGGGGTTATTAAACAATTTTTATTTCAGACACCACATTGGTTCCAAGCATACTGCCAGAATTGTGAAAAAATGATTATTGTATAGAAAATTTCGGACTTTAACTCGATCGGATATTTATGGGAGGAAATCAATAAAAGATTGAAAAATTACAACATAACTTCGAAACATATACTTAAATAAAATATTTTAGATGCATGGATTCCTATCGAACCTAAAATAACTGAAATGCTAGTACACAACATCCAGCGATGTTTCCAAGCGGTGACAAATATCATAGAATTATGTCACCACCTTATTTTTCATTAATATTTAGTTGGGTCTTCTTTGGCTTTAGCTTTCTGCATGAACATTCTAATGAAAAATAACTAATACCGTTCGATAACTTTCGTAATCTGGTATCTGTTCATCATTGCAATAAATGTTTCATAACTTCCACAAATATTATCGCATTCGCTCCAAATTTGAGATGTATAATTCTGATACTTAACATAGGACATGAAGTTTAACGTATATATCTTACTTGTTTAAAGTTTTAATAGCAAGCATTCGAATACTTTCGTAGGCCACTGTATATTCGTTTATTTGCAATGTACATGTGATAACAATGATAAAATATAGTAAGCCTATTGTAACCTTAGAAACAAAGTGGATATTAATGATATAGGAATGTAGAGATATTAAATTGCAAGCAATTCATAATTAAGGAGAATATCGTATTATACGTACGCTAGGTAGGTACTGTGTGTTTGTTATATTCCGAAAGCCATGTTTCGAATTATCGTCATACTTTATGGTGAGGAAAATTAATATCACAGGTTCCTCATAAATCAAGAAGATCCTATTACCTATTATAGGATAATACTGATGCCTGTTAATGAATAACCGAGATAAAACTATCTGTGTCGTTAGTTACTGCTCAGAATTTTCGGGGCTAAATCTTAACGCAATACCGTCAAAATTGCGTTTAGTTACACATTTAATAGTACAGTATTCTATCTGATCCAGTTAATATAATATTATTAATTATAATAATATTATTAATATTTGCACAAAAATTCCCTGAAATTCTCAGTTGGGGGTTGTAAATATTTTGTTCTATTCCCGTATACGACGACGAAAACTCTCAAATTACGGAAGCGTGCTAAGTAGGTCGACATGTACTTTAACTACGATACTAATTTTCTTTGCTGCTTGTATTTTGCAACACGGCCGCCAAACTCGAAAATCAGCGAACGTAACGCTAATTGATCTCCATTCTCTCCATCTTGCAGCGTCGAACGGCAATCGAGTGACTCCAATAAAATCACGATTTTAATTTCTACACAGCTGATTGTCGATTGTAGCCGACAACGCGCGAGAAACACTGATTGTGAAATTATAGTCTCTATTGTAGGGGTTTTATCGTGCATTTATTAATTAACCTTTTCAAAGCACAATAAAAGAACGAAGAATTCAGGAAGAACGATCTGCAAAATAATTACTTCCTTATTGTCAAGACTTCCTACATTTCTGACAGCAAATAAAAATTTATAGATCTTTTTGGCTTTTCCTGAGTTGTAAACTTTAATAATTGCAATTGTCAAACTTAGAAATAGTTTATTCCTTTCTGGATACAGATTTATTGTATTTCCGACACAAAATACGAAAAATATATATGCAAATAGTTGTAGTCCTTTCCTGAGAAATAAATTCTAGTCATTTCATTATACGTTTGGGCATTACTTAAATAAAATATTTGAAATATAATTATTTATATGATATATCATTTTATTTGATTAAATGTTATTTTGAAATAATTATGCGCTTATGTGAAAAAGCAAGCGATATTTCTTCAAATTTTTCAATTATTTAACAATGTCAATAACATCAATAACAATAAAATAAACAATAAAATAAACAATTACTTTATTTCGTATTTTATATCTAAATGCATAAATGTTATTTTATATCTATCTATATCTTAGATCATTTCTGTTCTGTTACATATATAGTGTCATTTTGCATCAGAGATGTTAATTGTATGTAGTAACCGCTTAACATACAACTACGGGCATAGCCCGTGGTACGATGATCGGACAAACGTAAGTATCACGGGCATAGCCTGTAGTAGGATCGATTTCGACTAAAAATTCTCAAACGTAAATCGTAGGTTAAGGGGTTAAATGTATTATGTGCATAAATTCAAATACGGATTATACAAAAGTAATTAAAATTGAAACAATTTTGTGAGCGAATATTATTATATTGTAAAACAATTTAGCAATTTAGCGACAATATTTATAACTTAAATGTATACAAAATACAAAATGTTTAAAAAATCAAATTAACACAGAATAAAGTTACGTCTATTATTTGTAAGATAGAAATGCTAAAATAATTGTAATGATTCTTTATTTCAAATTGTTAGCTTTTATATTTATTTCAAATGATATTTACCTAAGTTTATTTCGTTACACAGGATGTATCACGCAACTCTCACCACAATTTTGCAACCACTTCCGATAATTTGACGATTACTTTCAATCGACTGCAAATTGCAATATAAGAAATGTCTAAAACATTGTGTCTTCTATAGAAAAATCAAGATCATTTTAATGTACAATATTTATTTCTGTGCATTGCTTATGCTCTCTTTGTATTATTAACAATTTTATTATTATTTGGTATTATTAACAACGCATTATTATTATTGTATATTGCGTACGATTAACATTTTTCTTAATGAAGCTCGCCATTTTAAAATATGTAACTTGATCAAAAAATGAAACAATTTTTAACGATAACATTTCCTCTTATTAAACCGACATTTCGCACATCACAAGGTATAATATAGCGAAATGTTTAATCACAGAAATATGTAGATCTATGAAATATGCAAGAAAATAGCATTATATGACAATGGCATAGTATGACATATGTAAGAATATGGTATTAAATAATAGAACAATATAATTATTGTAGTATCATGAGGAAAAAACCTGGTTAGAAACTGACCAAAACAATGTCGCCTGTCTTTCGGTCGTTAGTTTACATAGAAAAAAAAAGCCTATGTGACTAAAGTCACCTAGTTCTTTCGGAGCGTAAACAGGACGGTTTGAATCTAAAAAAAGTTGTTGTTGGTCGAGAAGCGTTGGACGGTTGATCGTGAAGGTGAGTGAGTCGAGGAGTCGAAGAGTAGAGTGGTTAGCGTTGTCGAGTTGCGAGAGGTGTTAGCGTTGTTGAGAGTGGAGTTGTTAGCGTTGTCGAGTTGCGTGAGTTACTAGCGTAGCTGAGAGATTGAGTTGTTGCCGTTGTCCAGTTACGAGAGTGATCGAATTAAAGTAAGACTGTTACATTCACTTCCATATTAAACAATCATCGTTCTCTGTTTCATTAATATCTGTATAACTAATTTATTGTAAATAAATTATAAATAATAAATAGTATCAAAAAAATGTTATACCAAATTTTTCCGCGATACTACATTATATCGTTAGCAATATCAGTTAGGTGCGAAAGTGTCTATATTATTCTACATGATCGAATATCACAGATAACCGTAGATAATTGAGCACTGCGGTAATTATTGTTAGAGTTAACCATCACATGTTGAGTTAACAATAATTAGAGGTTACTAGTACAGCATTATCATGGATAATGGATAAATATTTAAATAGCTAGTAGTGATGCAAGGAACGTTTTAGTATAATAAGTGCAATTGAAAGTTTATTTTCTATATTATCAGGAATAATTGGCAAATAGCAATATATTATAGTTTATATTATATTTAAGGGCGAATGAATTTAATATAGCATTATTATTATTAAGAATTTTTTTATTACGAATTAAACCCAATACCATGAATATCAAAGGCAATAGGTGGTTGGTAAGAGTTAGAGGACAGTAAGTATTCTGACGATTCCAGCAGATTCTCAATATGGAAGCTCGGAAACAATAAGTCCAACATGTTTCCGTCGTGACTTGCAATATGAGTTTGCTGGTGAGTGCTGAAGCGTGCAGACGTGTGTCCAGTGCCCTGTGAAGTTCACAAAACTACACGTGACGCCCATCTGTCGAAAGCGAATCCAACAAACCTAGCCAAGTGTTCGCAAACCTGCTAGTGAAAAATCTAACGCTACTCTGACCCGAATCACAGCCTCTCGACTAGTTATTTCACATTGAATTAACTAGATCGACGATGGCCCAATCATCCCAAACGGGAGCTACGGAGCGTAGTTTCAACAACGCCGTTCTTCCTCCCCCGTGGCAAAGGGGCAAAACGTCCCTCTTTGCAAACGATCCGCACACAAAGAAACGCAAGCTGGAAGCATTCAAGACGAATGCGAGCAAGAGTCAAACCAACCCACCAGCTAGCCAAGTGACCACCTACAACAGGTTCGCGATACTGGAGACAACAGAAGACGCTATGGACATAACCGAAGCGGTAAATAGACAACATACCCAAAAAACTCCCCCTCCCGCGCCAATCTTCATTGACGATGTCATTGATATTCAAACAATGACAAAGACTATCGAAAAAGATACCAGCAAGGAGGGATATAAATTGAAAATCAGTAACAACCGTGTAAAAATTCTGCCGATCAACCCAGACGCCTACAGAAAATTAACAAAGTTGATAAAAACCCTGAATGCCAACTTCCACACTTACCAGCTCAAGCAAGAAAGACCATTTCGTGTGGTGCTACGCAACATCCACCACTCAGTCGATCTAGACGAATTAAAGTTCGAACAGTTAAAGCACGGCCACGAAGTAACTAACATCAGCAACATTAGGCATAGAATCTTAAAAAAACCCACTATCCTTATAAAACAAAAATAAAATAACAAAGAAATCTACAACATCAATCGGCTGATGAACTTTATAGTTAAGATCGAACCACCTCTTGTAAAGAAAGAGATAGTACAATGCAAAAGATGCCAAAGGTACGGCCACACGCAGAAACCATAATTTCCGGTGCGTAAAATGTGCAGGTAATCATCCCAGTGACCAATGCACTAAATCACCAGAAACCCCCGCGAAGTGCATCCACTGTCAAGGAGAGCATCCTGCGAACTACAAAGGATGCTTAGCCTATAAAACACTGCACAATAATAAGTACCCTAAACCCAGACCCAAGGAGATAACCAAACCAGAACCTAGACCCCAAAAATTCTTCACGCCATCAATCTCCTATGCCCAGGCAGCACAAGGAAATATGAACAATACGAAAACCTACAGAGGACACTCACAAAATAGTGTTCGCACCCCACAAAACACAGACAACTGCACCAGACTCGAAAAACTAATAGAGAAGCAAACAAAGCAAATTAACAACTTACTGTCACTACTTACACTCTTCATGGATAAATTAATACGCACAGAAGCAAAATAAAACGAATGCGTATAGCTCTGTGGAACGTCAACGGTCTAGCTCAGCACAAATTTGAAATAGAACTCTTCTTAAAACAACAGCAAATCGACGTAATGCTCATATCTAAAACCCACTTCACCGACAAAAACTACCTCAAAATACACGGCTACAACTTCTACCATACCCAACATAACAGTAGAAAGGCACACGGCGGCACCGGAATCATCATCAAATCCAGCATTAAGCATTACGAGCTTCCATCATTCCGGAAAGACTACCTTCAAGCAACAAGCGTAGCAATAGAAGACTGCCATGGTACAATCACCACCTCAATAGTATACTGCCCTCCCAGACACTCGATTGCTAAAGAGAACTTCGACAGCCTCTTTGACGCCCTAGGCAATAGATTCATAGCTGGAGGAGACTATAACGCCAAACATACCCAATGGGGCAGCAGACTTATCACAGCAAGAGGCAAAAACCTCTTGAAAAGCATAAACACCATCAATCTCAACTACCTCACCACATATGAACCCACATACTGGTCCACTGATACTAACAAAATCCCCGATTTACTCGACTTCTTCATAACCAAAAATATCTCGCCTAAATATGTCCAAATGAAGTCCTCGGCTGAACTCTCTTCTGACCATTCCTCCGTAATAGCAACAGTCAGTTCAGCAATAATCGAGAACCCACCTAATGGCCTTATTCGCAACCAACCCACCAACTGGCAGTTCTTTAGAGAAGTCTTTAATCACTCAACCTCTGCCTCAATTTCACTAAAATCAAAGAAAGATATTGAAACAGCCACAGAATACTTAAAACGAGCATAATAAACGCTATCCGCTCCTCCCCACCTACTAAGACTTCTATCAGCAAACACGAATATCCCCATTATATATTAAACAAAATCACAGAAGAACGAAGACTAAGAAGAGTATGGCAGACCCATAAAACACCGGGCGACAAACGCAAACTAAACAACGCAACCAGGAAGTTAACCAAAATCATTAAAAAATTCAAAAACGACTGTTTTCAAAAGTATCTCGTCAAAAGTATCTCGTCCCCTTCTGCTGACTCCAATTACTCACTATGGAAGGCTTCCAGGAAACTCAGGCGTCCCCGCAAATAATCCCTCCAATTCGCTGTCCGCAAGGCGGATGGGCGCCAAGCCCTATAGAAAAAGCCAACCTGTTCGCTAACTACCTATCCAACGTCTTCAAACCTCATTCCTCCAATACCACTCCGGAAATAACAGAATACCTGCTTTCTCCCTTCCAAATATCTCTCCCCATTAAACCTTTCACTTCTATAGAGGTCACAGAATTAATCCATCGTCTGAACCCCAGAAAGGCACAGGGACATGACCAAATAAGTAATAAAACAATTAAGGAACTACCCGTAAAAGGAATTGCACTCATTTCTTCAATCTTCAACGCAATTCTTCGCCTTGAATACTATCCCAAAACCTGGAAAACGTCACTGATTACGCTCATCCCAAAACCCGGAAAACCAATACACGAAACTAACTCCTGAATACACTGCCAGATCATCAATTTGGTTTTCGGAAGCAACATTCCACAATAGAAAAAATCCACCGAATAACACACAATATCAGCCAATCCCTCGAAAAGAAAAAATACTGCTCAGCGGTATTCCTTGATATTCAACAGGCATTCGACAAAGTATGGCACGAAGGACTTCTTTACAAACTTAAAAAAATCTTATCACACACTTACTACTCCATCCTAAAGTCCTACCTAACCAAATGACAATTCGTGGTTAAATACTTAGACGTCATTACCAGAACATTCCCGATAGGAGCCCGCATACCCCATGGTAGTGTCCTCGGATCCCTCGCTGCTCTCCATCTACACTGCCGATTTACCAATATCAACAGAAATAACTATAGCAACATTTGTTGACGACACAGCACTATTAGCGTCCCACGCCAACCCGATAATTGCCTCGTCCACTCTCCAGCGAGGTCTGGACTCAATGGAAAAGTGGTTCCATAAATGGGGCTTCAAAATTAATGAAAAAAATTCACACGTGTAACCTTCACCCTGCGAAAACAAACCTGTCCACAGGTCTGCATTAACAATATAACAGTTCCTAACAAGAACACAGTCAGATACCTGGGCATGACTTTGGACAAGAGATTAACATCGAAACAACACATTGTAGACAAATCTAAACAACTCAGGGACAAACTCAAAATATTTTATTGGCTGAATGGCCGTCGCTCCAACCTAAACACGCAGAACAAAATTACGCTCTATAAGATCGTAATAAAACCTGTCTGGACATACGGCATACAACTATGGGGAACAGTAAGTAATTCCAACATTGAAATACTCCAACGCTTCCAATCGAAAACGCTAAGATCCCTAATAAATGCACCCTGATATGATACCAACGAAGCAATCCACCGCGACCTCAAAATACCCACAGTCAAAGATGAAATATATAAGTCTAGAAGCAGATATAACGCAAGAGTCAGCAACCACCACAACTCATTAGTCACTCAACTACTTGACACGACGGACCAGATCCGCAGACTAAAAAGAAAATACCCTTTAGATTAAATCCTTAGATCCTACTAGAACCAACAGTACAAAATTATTATAAACCATGTTATTGTATCACGCCAAATGAAGTTACTGAAAATTCTCAATGAGAATTGATTGTAAATATTAGAATAAATAAAAAAAAAGACTTGCAATATTATTGTGTTGCTTTAAATTATATATATTATAGTATTCCGCAATCGTATTTGAGGAGAGAAATACATTTGTATTAGGAGACAGGAACTCGTGAGGCAAAGTATCATCAGGCGTGTGAATGCAGCGTACGTCGGATAGATTGTAGTCACTTAATATACATATTCATGAATCCTGTGCAACTGACAATATTTCATCAATACATACACAATGGTCAAAATATAGAAGTTGAGTATCATGTATCGTCAATAACAAAATTCGTTTCTCGTAAATACACTTTGATGAAAAAAACATTAAGTTTTATTTAGTGAAGGAATCGACGTAAGCATCTCAATTATTTCTAACCGCGACTTAATAGCCCGCCACTTCTCGTACACTAATTCCTGCCGCAACGAAAGACCGTATAGCTGTTAAAAGGTAACTCTAACCTAACTATCATCGTCACACAACCAAGTCTCAATGAAAAGAATATCATATTCTAAAGAAAGATAAGTAGAGGAAAATAAAAAAGGCAGATCTTGATAAAGATATAGAAACACTGAGATTGTTTTTACACAATACTTTCTTACGTGGTTTTTTACATGGTTTATTCAATTTTATATGATTTTTTAACGCGTGTTATTAACTTTTACGTGATTTATTTAACACGTTTTGGTTACAATTATGCGATTTTTTTAACACGTTCTATTCATATGTACACAGTTTTGTTAATACGTTTTACTTATATTTACACGATATTGTCACACGTTTTACTTACTTTTATCTTCAAGTCAAGGAAATCGACAACTGCATTCGAAGACCAGTTTTGTCAACATACAAATTCTACTTTATTATCGCTGTAATATAGACAAGCAGCTGTTTTAGAACTGGAGTAGGAGTGTAGACAGTTAAAAAGCGCTATTCATTTATTTAATAAGCATCAGTTGGAACATTTAGAATTTGAACAATTGAGATTGTATTGTTTCAAATTCCTCAAATTTGCATAAAAAGACAAAAAGACATGTCGTCACAACTGATACGAAACGACCAAAGGATATTTCGAGCGACGAAAGTGATCTGTTTCCAGTAATAAGAAAACGTATTCGTTGCAATATAATAGAAAGTGACGATGAATAAAATGTGGATTTTTTAAAAGAATGGTTTTCTGATTTTCCTTAACACAATATCTTTTCTCTCGTGTGTTTATCGAATAAACTGTTTTCGAATGCAGTCCTATATTTTAAATTGCTTTTTCTCTTGTTTGCTTTAGTTTAAAACAGGTTCGATACTGTATTGCAAATCAATTATTCTATGATCTTTTTACACGGCTGTCTTTACGCGGTACGCATCCGACGTATAAAAGGAGTCCCATGTGCAGATCGCTAAGTTTAGTTCGAAGACCTCTCACATTTTAGTAGGTAATAGGCACAAAAGCAGACACGCTGCTTTTCGCTCCGTTAGCAGTGTTTCTCCGTATCAACGTGAGCATTCCGTTCCAATGGCGAATTGTTACAGAAGGATCATTGGTAGAATGGAGTTGATTTCTAAGATTGCGCAGATAAATTTTCTATTGTGTTCAGTCTGTTTAGATGAAATTTTAACAGGGCTCTTGTAGTTATTTTTCCATTTAAATATTTCAATAGTGGAAAAAGATAGCGGAAGTGTGATCTTCAAAAGTCTTGGTTCATTGGCAATATTTTTATCAATCTTGTCTACGGCGATATAGGGTTGATTATAGTAGTAATGTGGCATGGTATTGTTTAATGTATTAACAACACTCAGGCGATCATTAGATATGTAATTTGAAATTAGAGATCCATCTAAATTGTTAGTTTTCTATAGATCTAGTAGAATTAGACTGTTGAATCTCGCACGCCTGTCTTCGAGTTCCATAATAACATCTGCCATTTTAATTATCTTGTATGAGGCCTCATTACTATCTCTAATGTAAATATGATATTGGTAAGTTCAGTAATCTTGGCTTTACGAGAAGCATGAATGTATCCATGATCGCTGTGTATTTTGACAGTCAGAATTTCACCGAGTTTTCTGAACTCATTGGTAAAGAAGGCGAGAATACCAAATGCAAACGTATTGTTAGCGAAATCCATCGTCGTCACTATGATCGTTAACGCCTTCAGATGATAACAGGACAGGTGAAATTTCACAGCAGATCATATTGCCGCTGCTCCAAGAATGGCTAGTTGTAGCTAGACATTTGGATCCAATGTGTGATGAAATTTCACAGGAATTGCATGTAATCGAGTTTGTCACTAATTTATCACAGCCTTTACAAACAAATTAGAGTAGTATTTTTTATTGCTTTAAACATTTTAACTAAGCACAAGCAATCAAGTTCACGAGAAATTTGAAATTTTAAAAGTAGAAATCCAGACGTACGATCATCCAGAATCGAAATAAATAGAGCAATAGCAGAATACACCCGATTCACTCAGAATCGGAAGAATTCTCTCTCTGAAGGTTGAGAAAATTAACTATTTTCATTCCATATCTGGCGGAGAAGATATTTGAACTGACGACGAAGCTGACTCTCTGAATGGTGTTCACGGTTGAACTCTCTTTTAACGGGAGGTACGTGATCGATACTTGGAGAAGCATGTGAGGCTTCGATGTTATTGGCTAAAGCTCGCGGTATTTCGTCCGGATAGCACTTGACTAATCGGGCCATTACAATCCGGCAAATCATCCTTTAAAAATTTTGTATATGATCTGATATTTGGTACAATATTCAGAAAAGCATTAAATATATTATTTGATATAACGTTTAGAATAAAAATTAATTCCCTGATTAATTTAATATTTAATACAGTATTTACATATATATTTCACAACATAATATCCAATTTCATTTAATGCATTGCCATTATGAATTTTATCTTATTCAACATAAATCAACAAATAATAAGACAATAATGACACGATAATCTTTAACAAAGCTGTTTGGACACAGAATAAAACGGGAGAAATGCAATATTTATACACGGTTTTGTACTCGAAACACGTTGAACCGATATTAAATGGAGCATATTTTTCCGTTCCCGACGGTCAACGTCAATACATCGCCTGTGGAATGTCAATGGGCTAGCCAATTTCATGTATTTTTCTTCCCTTTCTTTTTCGTAAACCGATTCGACCCATTTCCCTCGAACGCCAACGAAATTGCTTGATAACAGTGGAAACGGGCTTTGCTTTTTATACTGGCGAAAGATGGTTGATTAATGTGCCGGAAGATTGCGCGGTAAATTTCGAATGGGCACGAAGCAATGATAAAAAGTTAGATAGCATTTTGATGAAAACCGATGAGGTTCATGAAACTGTCGTTGGTTGCTGTACAAGAAAAATGAAATTTACAAAAAATAGATAATATGAAAATTCATTTGGTGACTGAGATCTTTTTATAATTAACTCGGCTATAATCTAAGAATCGTGTAATTGAAACATCGAATGTAAAGAACTTAAAAATTTTTTAGAGATTTGAGAATGTCAGTTTATAGTATTAACTACATTAATCGTACAAACATGAAATTCATTTTTTTCAAATTAAAACCAGATAACGCAATAAAATTGGTGCTTGCATTGAGTATTCTGTGCTCACATTTGTTTTACACCGCGAATTATTTAATTTGTTGAGTATTGGAGTTATATGTGTAGGGAGAGGTCTAAATGGTTTTAAAAAAAACGAATCACGTTCGTTTACATAAGTATTTTATGTGATGAAGGCGACCGAAATCTCTTGATGTTTTCTCGGCGACTGACTAAAACCGATCGTCGACAGTTCGATGTCGGGGAATGTTCACATTATCGGCGCTCAGTCTGCCGCGAACACCAATGCCTGACACGAGTCCTCGAGAGAGGTTTCCGCGTCTTATTGCCTACACATTTTTTTTTTTTTTTTTGTTCTTAATTTGGAAGAATTTTAAAATCAATTCTCTTTGAGAATTATAAGTAAATTATTCTGGCGTGATACTATGTCGTGTATAATAAGTGTTTATGGTATGTTTGATTCAAATTGAATCTAATGCTTAAATCTAAAGGGTAATGTTTTTTTAGCTTGCGGATCTGATCCATCGTGTCAAGTAATTGAGTAATTAGTGGGTTATGGTGGTTGTTAACTCTTATGTTATATCTAATATTACTGAATTTGGATATTTCTTCTTTAACTGTATTGCCTACACATGACACTTGCTTTACGATATGATTATTTTATGATATATACAATACAAATTTAGCATCGCTTTTAATATTCATAGTTTATACGGAACGGCAAACAGTATGATGTAAAAGTTGAGAGAATAAAGTCGATAAAAATTTGTGTTGCAGGAACGTGGTGATATTTTATTTGTATTAGTAACAATAATCTTTTTATTTTTCTTTATTGATATTCCTGCACTATTTTTCATTTTCTTAAAGTAAGTTTCTTGATGATTTTATCCATTGTATACATATTTTCGCAAATAACAGTTTTTCCTCGTTCTTATGTTCAATTCATACATTTCAAGCAATTTCACGGGTTATAGAATTATCCAATCCGACATTGTTTTAATGCACTGTATCATAATATTTCACCTTATTAAACGATTAACTCATCATACTATTGGTCATTTTTAACTGTATAGGAATATAAAGGTAAGGAATTAACGGTACTCTGTCAAAAACCAAATCCTTGAAACATTTTAAACAAACATAAACTAACAGTAGTTACACTCTAGATGCACTCTAATTAACTAAGAAAGTGTTAAAGTTCTAATCTCTATTCATACTTTTCCATTAGAAAATTCAAGTTACTTTTATATCAAGTAATTGATCCGAAATTTCCGAGGAATAATAATAATAATGTAAGTATAATATAATTGTAAAATTAAACCCAACTAATACGAACGTTGTAATATAATATATACTTACTAATATAAGACAGAGAAGTATTTGCGTATTTAAATACCTAAGTAACTGAAGAATAAAATGTAGAAAATAAAACAATAAATACTTTTAAATAGCACAAATTGTATAATTAAGATGAATAAAATTACCTTTAAAATAAAAGGTAATATTATCTTTCTGAAATAATTATTTTATAGACTTTCTATATTCTATGCCTTATTAATAAAGATTGATAGGATCAATTAAAAAATACGGATCGAAATAATCGTCAAAATTATCAGAATCTAACCGCCAACAGGAAGTGTTAATGGTTGAATACAGCTCTTAAGATGAGGTACCATCAACTATAATTACCCACTTCAACGATTGAAGTAAATGAACCACTTATGAAGAGCGTGAGTGCTCTGGTAAGACACGAACGATAGGAGGGTTAAATTGATTAACGTAACGGAAATGGTGTTAAATGGTAAAGCTCGTAACGCTCTGATATCGACTAGAAAGAAAATCCGTCGAAATGTACTTAATTAACGTGGTAGAAAGTGGCAGTTGTCTCCCACACAAGATATTGTGAAATTATATTATAAAAGATTGGCTATTTGATCGTGTAAATGTCCCGGTAATATAATTGAAAATATTTCCATTTTTATATTAAACATTAGAAAAGAGACGAATCTTATAAAAAATATGTTCCATTAGCATACTAAAAATTCAAATAATAAAATATTTTTTCATAGATGAAGCAACTTTTCATATTTGAAATTACTTATTTGTTAAACAAGTTCTTAATAAATTATCAATTCGACTATGAAAAATTTATATAGAAATTTCTCAAAACCTCTGAAAATCATCAAACTGGAAAAGTGTCACAAATTCTTACAAAATATCTTTGTCCCCAAATTCATCTAACTATATCATAACAGAAACTGTCCTAGAACGTAATATCATTTACTATAAATAGTAGATTTATCCAATCCGTTATCGTCGTAGATAGTGTCACGACCGGCATACTTCAAATCCGATGGACCGATGATGGAGATAGAGATGTGGCGGCCTTGGCGACAATGTATATCGCCGAAGTGCCTAATGAGTCATCTGTATCCTAACGGTCCTTCCATCGAATGTCCTAGAAGTGTGACAACGGTCACGTACGCCTACAGGGTAGTGGGGATATTGAGGGATGACAAACAAAGAAGAAACAGATGTTACCGAAAGTCAAATTGTAAGAGCTTCAGTCTTGGAAAGTCACGGCTGGAGCTCAGAACAAAATCGCAGTCAGTGTAAATTCAGAATACAAGAAATAAATTCTCTTGTTTTTTTTGTTACCTTAATTTTTTCTTTTCGTTCGAGCCCCCTGCTTTTTATTTTACGTAATAATAGCTTGGACTTCTACAAACATTTATAAATAATAATATTTAATAAATAACTAAATATAAATTATATATGAATTAAATATAAATATGAAATAAAGATATAACGAAACTATGCATAGAAAAAAATTAAGTAATTTTTAAATAAAAATTAAGTATCTTTTAGAAAGTACATTATAAATACTTCGTAGAAAATGTATTTTAGAGAAAAAAGATATATTCTTTTACTCGATCTGCTTAACCACGCAAAATCATGCAAGATATCAATGAAACGAGCATCTGTCCAATTGTGCACTACGATATACAGAGTAATGAAAGAAAAAAGGTGGAGAAAGCTTGTTTTGCTTGATCGAGTGAAAGTTCAACAGCGTGCAAGCGTGTCGACACGTTGCTTATACGACGTCTCGACACTTTCGAAAAAGCTCGTTTAACAGGGCTTGTAACGATTTATACATTAATAGCCAACAGCCACAGAATACTCATTAGCTCGCCCTTGATGGTGTTTCGCTTCTTTTAACTGCTCATTAGCTATTTATATCTTCGTTATTCGTGTGGCTGCACGTTTCACCATGTTCGTGGATGCTCTGCATTCGCATGGCATGTGCTTCATCGTTGTTAGAAGGGATTACAGATTGAAATTTTATTTTCATTATTCGGCTGTCTATATGGCGAAGGATTTATTCGCAGAAATTAATAATAGTGAAAAAGATACGTTGCGAAGGTACAGAAGTTTGTTAAACAACACTTGAAAGAAAATTGCAAAATGCAATCTTGAGATTTTTAGTGGATTCTTACATTAATACATTAACATACGTTTGCTGCTGATCTTTGTAATATTAAATTACACATGTTTATGTAAATTTATACCTTTATGAATACCACTAAAACAATGAAACCAATATAAAGAATTGTTTCACTTTTTTTTTCTTTTGGCTGATAAAAACAAGTTATAACATGCAGAGAATATATGAGTGAGTATTGCAAAAATACTATAATTATTTATTTTATTCATTGTATACACACCATAAGTATACCACAATTTTTAAAAGTACTTTGTTTTATATGTGTTCTATATTCTTCCATATCTTGTGCATGTTGTACGTTTTCGTACATTTAAATATCTTATAATATAATTTGATTATGATCTGCACTTCATAATATAATAATATCCAATAATTTTATTACAAAATCTATGTTTATAGTATGAGACCTGTATGAAAGTCTGTGCAGAAATCTAAGATCATCTGTATATGTATGTAGTCGCTAGTTTTCTAATGATACCTAAATATATTTTAAGCAAATGTTCTCACATATTATTACGCAGAAACGAAGTTTAAGATATTTCCTTCCACTGTTACCTTTTATTGTTTTTGTTAAACTTACAGGTACAACAAAATACGTCTGTTCCTACATATTTATATATATATGTAGTATCGTGGACAAAAGGCCTAAGATATCGGCCGAACCATAAACAATGCCGCGAGAGCCGCGGCATCGTCGGGTACATCAATGTGTCGTCGGTCTTCTTTTTAAGTGGATAGTTTCGTGGAAAGGGCTTGCGTGATCCTGGCCACGGGCGTTTCGAGACACGTGTCTCGAAAGACGGGAAAAGACAAAGAGACGCTAAAGGCAGTGTTAGTTGAGAAGTCGGAGAGGACGGATGCAAAAGGTGTGCAGAGTGTGAATTGAGAAGCGAGAGCGAGCGAGTGTAGAAGCCGGAGAGTGTGAATCGGGAAGTCGAAAGCCGCGTATGAAAATAAAACGTACGACAGCATTGTAATCATCTCGTTGCTTCGAATATTATTAATTAAATCAAAACATCATTACTTGCCCTTTCCTCTAAGACCCATTTAGATACTACATATATAATTGAAGAACTTGAAGTAAAAATAAGTTAAGTGTGCTTTTCCTTGAACCGAAATAAAAAGAGAAAACGAGATATATTATATTTAAAACTTATTTATCTAAAAATTTCGTTGCTTGGAAACTTACAGGTATTTTCTATCAAAATTGAACTTTATCTATAGCTCACACAAGTTGCAAATTTTACGCTTTTTTTCTGAGCCCTTTATTTATTATCTTATTCTACGTCTTTATTATTTAAAATTTCTAAATATTATTTCTTTCGATTAAAATTCCTTAAACGTATCCATCCACCTGAAGGTTATCTATAAAAATTCATTTCTGCGAAAACTCGAAAACTTTCTTTTAAAAATTGTTGAAAATAGCCACGTCGACCAACTCGATATTCGCCGAACGAACCGAATAGAATCACTAACAGCGAAATTTCTTCGTACAAGTATCGGAGAAGAATCACGAGCAGAGATCCTCGTATCGAATCTCCAGGGAAGTGTCGCTGTTCTCGAAACTGACTTCCGCTATCACTTGCCGTCAAGCGGGTTACCAATGTCAAAAATTTCTTTAAGTTTTAAATGCATAATTTTTTTGAATTTAATAAAACACTCTTAAATCACCAATTTTTGTGTGCCACAAAATCGCATAATTTTCAAAATTTCAACTTTTTATCTGGTAATTCTATCTGGTAATCTGGTCTCCTAACCAAATTAAATACAAATAGCTCGCTTGAGTCAAAGAGAATCGAGGCTGACTTGCCTTTTCTTTAAAACAAAACATCTTTTCTTTTCTTTACAACAAAATCATTTAGGTTGACAAAGTCTCACACCGCTTCCGTGTGAATTTAGACCTAGTAAATTGCATATGCAATACAATGAACTCTTACGGCGCTGGTACTGATTTCCTCGGCATTAGCACTAATAGTTTTAGAAATTCACTTTACGGTATTTTATAAGGACTGTTACATACCTGCTCTAACTGTATGTTTTCTCTGTGCTCTACTTTCATTTTAAGTTGTATATTAATGGAAATTTACCCTATTTGTCCTTAAATAATAAAATAAAATTTATTTATAGTCTTATCATATATTAGTGATACCATTAGTAACATTTTGCAGAATGACTGCTGTATTTTCTCTAATTCTTTTGTAAATCCAAGCCTCCATTATCCTGCTGCATATAGTAAAATCGCCTATATTATTGCTCTGTGCATGGTGGTTCTTGCTACGCAGTTGCGTTATATTAGTACAAATCAACTTCTATTGTTTTATATTGTTTGCTAGTTCACTAATTGTATTTCCGAGCTATCGCGGGGAGACGCGGTCGCTAGAATACGCGTCAACGGGAATCGTAAATTCCCGTTACGATTGTAATAATCGACACCACGAATAGTTCGATCCCCTTATTTCGGTTAGGATAATAGGGGTGGTTGTTGTAGTATAACACTGGGATTCACAGAGTTATACAAATATATATTTTCAACAATTTGTACAATCACACAATGTAGTAACATCGTTGATTAAGATACAGGTAACGAAGAAAAGGATTATTCGTAGATGAGAGAATCCGTGTATATGTTGACTTTGACTGTTCGTTGGTTATGAGAACCAATATAGTGACTCTCCTGATGGCGTAGAAACAGTAGCAGTAGGAGCAGTCGGAGCAGTAGGAATAGCCAGAAGTGTAGGAACTATGAGAGCTATAGGGACTCTAGGAACTCTAGGCACCGTGAGAGCTGTCGGATTTCTGGGCACTGTGAGAGCCGAAGGAGCTCTCGGACCTGTAGGTATTGTGAGAGCCGAAGGAATTCTGAAGTTCGGTCTGATCTGATTACGGAGGAAAGCACGGCATGAGTGTCCCATTTGAACCAAGAACGCGGATTTGTTGCTCACATTTTTAGTTAGGAAAGTGAGGGCAATGATCGCGATGCGGATTGGTTATGAACACTGTTGGGAATGAAGATGGGAGGAAGAAGCCTCTTACCAACGTGGTTCATGGGCGACATTGTTTATGGGAAAAAGCAGCTTTTCCGTTAGGCAATATTTCGTTTTTCCCATTAGGTAACTACATCCTATCTCCGTAATTTGGAAGAATGTACAATGGACCTAAGGACTTTTTAAGCACCAGTTATAAACCGAAAATACTTGCAGGATTAAAGCTTTCTGCAAACTAATAAGACTCGGTTTATGGTGGGGCCATAGGTTTATTCAGGGTTTCTCCAACAGTGATTAGGCCTTGACGGTCACACAATGAAGGGCGTCCCGCGGACCTTTTCACGCGAAATAACACTAATGTTAATTCTTTAAATTAATTCTTTAAATTAAAAGGACAAATAATTTGAATTTTAATATTAATTCGAAATTTACATGTATTTTGCACATGCTTGAGGTATAATTTAGTTGAATTATTTCACAACCCAACAATTAATCAGATTTATTTTAATTTCAATTGTTATTAAATAATGTCAGAACATATCTACACACGGGAGACACTATAATAGTAATGATTAAATTTACAGAAATACAAGCATAAAAGTGTGAAAAAACTTTACTATAGGAAGGATAGAAATTCTCTAGCAATATAATCCTTTGTCACTTTATTTTTCTTAAAAAAGAATAAAAATCACACTTATAAAGGGAAATATAATTTTATCGACCTTCAAATTCTTTCTCTTCGCAATAAAATTTTCTGCGTATTCTCATACGTTCTATGAACTTATCTCGTAACGATTCATGATATCAAAAAAAAGTTTGCTGGTGAGTGCTGAAGCGTGCAGACGTGTGTCCAGTGCCCTGTGAAGTTCACAAAACTACACGTGACGCCCATCTGTCGAAAGCGAATCCAACAAACCTAGCCAAGTGTTCGCAAACCTGCTAGTGAAAAATCTAACGCTACTCTGACCCGAATCACAGCCTCTCGACTAGTTATTTCACATTGAATTAACTAGATCGACGATGGCCCAATCATCCCAAACGGGAGCTACGGAGCGTAGTTTCAACAACGCCGCTCTTCCTCCCCCGTGGCAAAGGGGCAAAACATCCCTCTTTGCAAACGATCCGCACACGAAGAAACGCAAGCTGGAAGCATTCAAGACGAATGCGAGCAAGAGTCAAACCAACCCACCAGCTAGCCAAGTGACCACCTAAAACAGGTTCGCGATACTGGAGACAACAGAAGACGCTATGGACATAACCGAAGCGGTAAATAGACAACATACCCAAAAAACTCCCCCTCCCGCGCCAATCTTCATTGACGATGTCATTGATATTCAAACAATGACAAAGACTATCGAAAAAGATATCAGCAAGGAGGGATATAAATTGAAAATCAGTAACAACCGTGTAAAAATTCTGCCGATCAACCCAGACGCCTACAGAAAATTAACAAAGTTGTTAAAAACCCTGAATGCCAACTTCCACACTTACCAGCTCAAGCAAGAAAGACTATTTCGTGTGGTGCTACGCAACATCCACCACTCAGTCGATCTAGACGAATTAAAGTTCGAACAGTTAAAGCACGGTCACGAAGTAACTAACATCAGCAACATTAGGCATAGAATCTTAAAAAATCCCACTATCCTTATAAAACAAAAATAAAATAACAAAGAAATCTACAACATCAATCGGCTGATGAACTTTATAGTTAAGATCGAACCACCTCTTGTAAAGAAAGAGATAGTACAATGCAAAAGATGCCAAAGGTACGGCCACACGCAGAAACCATAATTTCCGGTGCGTAAAATGTGCAGGTAATCATCCCAGTGACAAATGCACTAAATCCCCAGAAACCTCCGCGAAGTGCATCCACTGTCAAGGAGAGCATCCTGCGAACTACAAAGGATGCTTAGCCCATAAAACACTGCACAATAATAAGTACCCTAAACCCAGACCCAAGGAGATAACCAAACCAGAACCTAGACCCCAAAAATTCTCCACACCATCAATCTCCTATGCCTAGGCAGCACAAGGAAATATGAACAATACGAAAACCTCCATCTACACTGCCGATTTATCAATATCAACAGAAATAACTATAGCAACATTTGCTAACGACACAGCGCTATTAGCATCCCACGCTAACCCGATAATTGCCTCATCCACTCTCCAACGAGGTCTGGACTCAATGGAAAAGTGGTTCCATAAATGAGGCTTCAAAATTAATGAAAAAAAATCCACACATGTAACCTTCACCCTGCGAAAACAAACCTGTCCACAGGTCTCCATTAGCAATATAACAGTTCCTAACAAGAACACAGTCAGATATCTGGGCATGACTTTGGACAAGAGATTAACATGGAAACAACACATTGTAGACAAATCTAAACAACTCAGGGACAAACTCAAAATATTTTATTGGCTCATTGGCGGCCGCTCCAACCTAAACACGCAGAACAAAATTACGCTCTATAAGATCGTAATAAAACCTGTCTGGACATACGGTATCCAACTATGGGGAACAGCAAGTAATTCCAACATTGAAATACTCCAACGCTTCCAATCGAAAACGCTAAGATCCCTAATAAATGCACCCTGATATGTTACCAACGAAGCAATCCACCGCGACCTCAAAATACCCACAGTCAAAGATGAAATATATAAGTCTAGAAGCAGATATAACGCAAGAGTCAGCAACCACCACAACTCATTAGTCACCCAACTACTTGACACGACGGATCAGATCCGCAGACTAAAAAGAAAATACCCTTTAGATTAAATCCTTAGATCCTACTAGAACCAACAATACAATATTATTATAAACCATGTCATTGTAGCACGCCAAATGAAGTTACTCAAAATTCTCAACGAGAATTGATTGTAAATATTATAATGAATAAAAAAAATGATATCAACAAATACAGTTCTTGTAGGCGAATGCATATTCATGAATAACTGTATGGAAATATTCCGATTATATTTTTTGTATATATATAAAATTTAGCAAACTTGTTCATCCATGTTATCGAAGAATAAACATATGACAATATCCAGCAAAAGTTTTTCTATTTCCTTATCACTATATAAAAATATCAGAGATTTACTATGACTCGCGAAAGTGTTTGCACGCTTTCCATACAAAACTTTCATGCTCATGTTATATATGTTATAAAAAAGTTTTTGAAATTTCATGAATATGAAACGCAAGTATCCTAATTATATGGAACAAAACTTGAAACCAACCTGAAAATGAGTATAAAATTGCGAGATATTTATTACAAAAAGTATTAGTATACAGCAAGAATAAGTAGATGTGTTAAACATATATGCAATTGGTATTAGTGATACTCCCACTAAATATTGGAGATTATTAACATAATGGATAGTCAGTTGTTTAAATAATTAAGTGATCTTTGTGAAGTATACGTCTGAATACCTGATACCTTCTATATACAATTCTAAATTTTCATATTTTATCAATATGATCGCGATAATTATATCATACTGTACGTAATATATAATTTCTTGTATAAATTATGGTATTTATGTAATTGTACAGACGTATTTAAAATCGACTATCCTTTCTCTTGGAAATTTAACACTTTTCTATTTTCACCCTAAATAAAGATAAGTTTATAGATGTTCATGCCCGTAGTAGGTAATTCTTTGGGTCACAGGTTTTGGGGTTATCGATCCACCTGTCTCCAAGAGAGTGTAAAAGGATCGTAAACGGCTACCCTAAGCCTGTGTAGCATTCATCACGTATAAATCTAAATGATCAAGCTTTTCCCGGAGTAAGATGTGGTCCATAAATGACGATACTTAGATTTATCTAGAAAAATATCCTTTGTATGCTATTTTGTACAATAGTTTTCTAATAGTACTACTAAATTGACAAATGAGAAATTTTGGGTTATAGGCTATTTTTGCACGAACTTTTACAATTTTACATCGATTATGACCATCAATTGTTTGTAACTAAATTATAAAATTCGCCTGAAGGACTTTACTTGTTTCATTATATTATTATTATTGAAGATAATTTATTAGCATTATTAATTGTGCATTGTGATTTGTAAAATTTTACTGATATTAAAAATAAATAAAATAATAAAGATTATGAAGATAAAAATGACAGAATTAAGATTTAATATAAAAATAATAGTATCGAATTTTTACTAATTACATTCGATTCTGTAGGGAGATTGTGATTCATTTTCCTTGCAGGTGTCAAGGTAATACAGTTTATTGTTGAAATCGAATGTCACAAATGGAACAAAATTTTATAACTTTAACATACGTACTATTAGCACTGTTACCTTCGTTAAAATAATTGAAATTTTCTTAAAGTATTAATCGAATCAGAGATTGAATTCAAGAGAATAAGGAAGAAACTAGGAAAATCTGGTTAACGGAAAATTTGTGGTAGAAGAGTTGATTTTACACATTCGCACGCTTCTTCGACAAACATTTCACGAGAGAAGGTACATACATAATAGAAAGTTTGTCGTTACTTTTGAAGTAAAAGATGTTGACTTAAAGTAAACTTCAAAGAGGAGGACAAAGAGGAAAGAAAGGGAGATTGTTAACTTCGCAGAATGAAAATTATTTTTGCACGAAATATATATATATTTGTAAATTATCGTTTATTCTACTAAATAACAGATATCATAACTGTTATAAAGCAAATTTTAAAAGTTATAGTATAAGAGTTAATATCTTCAATTACAAAATTTTAGTTACGAATAACCATAATAATTGAGCAGAATTTTCTTTCGTTACCAGTAATGATTATCGATGACTCGAATTTTATTTTGGTTATCGCTAATCATTATCGACGTCAAAAATTTGTCCTGCTTACATTCGACTATTATTAATTGTTATTATCATTACTGATAATTGGTATATATTCATCGACAATATAAAAAAATTAATTATAGAACTTATGTATTTTATTAAGTAAAAAATAATATGTATGTATGAACATATATATGAACCAAAGAATAGGATAAAAGATATTGTAGAGCAATTAACACTAGTATTAATATTGTATTAGGTCATCCCATAAGTTCGTGCCGACTTTTGTGTATACATTTCATGTGTCGATTTATAAACATACGGCGATAAGGGACCAATGCACTTGAAAAATGGGAAGAAGTTGTACAACGAGAGGGAGATTACATTTTTTCATGAAACTGAAAGGTATGTAAACAATCTTAACATATATAACCGCTCAAAAAACGGAACGAACTTATGGGATGACCTAATATTATGAATATAAATTACTATTAATGTTACAAACAATTGACAATAGCCAAATGCAATTAAAAAAAATTGTTGTCTTCGATATTGACAAATGGTAACCAAAAAAATTTTTTACCGTCGATATTGCTTATCGGTAACCAAAACAAAATTCAGTTCATCGATAATAGTTGCTGATAACGAAAAAAATATCGATCATTTATACTGGTTACTGGTAACCAAAATAACATTTCCAATATTGTTAATGATTATCGATACCCCAAAAAAATTTTAATCGTTCATAATGGTTATTCGTAATCAGAACAATTGCAAATTAATATTTTTCAATGACTTCATTTTTTGAGAAATTTCTTTGTAATTAATTTACAATTGGCTCATCTAAATAAAAATTAATTTTTACTCAATGACTTGTTCCAAAAAATGTTTAAAGCAACTGTTATTTTGGATCTCTGCTAAATAGGAATATAATCTACTATGTTATTCCTAAATAAAAGTATATAACGCTATTTCCATTTTTGACGTCGCACGAACTATGTGGAAAAATAATAAAGATATCTATAAAAATATATTGTTTCCACACAATTAATATTGTAGAACTAAAAATGACTAAATGACTAAAGGTATATTATATTGTTAATAATCTTCATAATTTTTATTATTACTACTAACCGTATTTAATTCCTATTTTCCAAATATAATAGAAAATTTTGAAATTGCTAATTTATGTGTTACAAAACTCATATCGTTGTTTTGTATTTCTTTATTTCTAAAACAGATTTGTCATCAAATAGAAACACATATCTAACAACAAAATAAATATAACCAATTTGTAAATGAATCATTACAAAAATACAATATAAAAATACAAATTTATGGCTGTATGTCGCATTTTTACAGTATTTTAACGTAATAATAATCTAAATACAAAAGAAGATAAGTACTACAATGGTTTAAAACTATATTTGGCTTATATTACTTAGAGATTGAACACAATTTATTTACCCTTTAGACATTAGTAATAAGAACACATTCAAATACTTCATGCAACTGTTACATCCGATATATTGTTCTTAAATAGTAATAACACAACAAGTTAACAAAGACAGGACACGTACATTTTTTATTATTTTACAATAATTTGTGTTATTGCTTTAAATAATATAAAAATTTGTAGATTAATAAATTTAATTATTGCGACAGTTTTCACTGTATCTTATTCTTGTCGAATTATAAAAACTTATAATTAAAATAATTAAAATAATTAAAATATAATATAAACTAAAAATAGCAGATAGATTTAGCAGATTTAATTTAATTTATTGAGATGAAGATTATGTTATAAGATATTGTATAATCACTAGATCATTAATAATATTAATTTTAAGGAAATTTATTTAGAAACATTTTTTATATTAATGTTAATTTATTAATAGTTTATAAAAATTTTGTTTTTAAAATAATGTTATTAGGATTAAATTTTTCATGAATAATAATAAATATAAATTTTGAGGTAAAATTTATATTATTTATAAAAAGTTTATTTATAAAAAATAGCAATACTATATTTGTAAGGGTTCAAATCGAGAAAAAAGTAAATTTTCAGTAGTGACATAAGATATTCTGTAACATTTTCCGAGATATAGAATTTCGTTCATTCATGTTTATGTTGAATTTCCTTTTATACGAAGTGAAAATTTGTCTTATAATTTTTTATTTTGAGTTTGTTCTCTTATTGGCAGATTATTTCTGTAATCTTAAGTTTTGACCAATTATTTAGCTTAATATGCTTTCCCATGTCACAAACACCCTTATGAAATTTCGGAAAAAAATACGTAAGTATAAAAAGGAAAGTTTTAAGAAAGGAACCTAAAATATTACATTCAAAATAGTTTTCGAAAAATTGAGAAAGTTTACAATGGGAGTACGATAATATTTTCCCCCTGAGGAGGAAACTGTTTAAATTTCTTTCCCACTAGTTTCGTTCACATTCTCGTTTGAACAAAGACGCGTCAGCAATAATAGAACCAAAAAAAAAAAAAAAAAGAAAATAATATATGGAATGAATCCGTGGCCGGAATTATTCAACAAATATCTACGCACTCGACTTTAGTGTAAAGGCAGGGACTGAATAACAATCGATAGGTACGTCGTGACTACTGTGCATTTCGGAACTGGTTCGAAGGAAGATCAAAAGGATACGTTGTAATTAGGATACAGAAGTTGTATAGAGGATGCGTTTGAAGTGAAATAGATTTGTTAGTTCGGCTTGTATAAACAGGCAATTAATTTGTCCTCGGGACAGAGCGGAGAAAACGGAGCGATGGCACTCACACGTCTCTCTATTCTGCCATGCAACGAAAATTATTTAGTATTAATAGTTAGCATTTCATTTAAAGAATTTAGATCATATATTCATCGTAATTAAATTGAAATTACTTACTTACCAGTTGATGTTTTATTATATACTTTAGGGTTTTAATTTGTTTCTGCTGTTTGTTTTTCGTCTCGCGTCCCTCGTAGAAGCGAATTTTGTTTGAATAATAAAAGCTCCTTATTTTATAAAAGTTTAATAATGAGAGAATTTTAGTAAAGATTTAAACGACAAATACATTAATTTTTTTGCTATTTTGCAATAAATTTATTGGAGACGTATACTATCACTGAAAAGTATCTGATTATTTGTTTACTTTTGTAAGAATGTTTCTTAACTACAAAATTTTTGATAAATCTATAACTTTTTTTATAATTACTATAATTAAATGTAATAGAATGTTATGGCGTAAGTACATTGATTTTTACAAGCGAAAATGCAGTGGTAAAATTGGCATTTGTAATAATAAAATCGTGTGGAACTATCCTGTTACTTAAATTTTTTAATTATAGGTCGTATTAAAAAGATCTAAATTGATAGAAAGACTTTCAATGTTAATGCAAGCAATGACACTTAAATAGTAAGTACTATATGTATATAGAATAATGTGTACATATATAGGTAATTTAAATTTATATAATACTCGTATCATAAATATTTTTATGAATACTGCTTCTAGCTCTATGAAGTCACAAAAAAGATAGACATAACATTATGTCCTACATTAATAATATATTAGTAGTAATATAATGTTAAATCTATCTTTTTTATGATTTCTTCCTTAGGAATAGCATACAATCTTCTTGACATAAAAATCGAAAGATTCGTAAATTCTAGTGTAATTTCGTTCCAAGATTATTATAAGCGAAATATTTTTAATCTTTTAACTTTTTTATGAAGTATATACATGTACAAACAGGATATATGTATATAAATGCGTAAACAAGATAAAGAAAAAGAAAGAGCAAAACTATAGAAAGTTACAAGAAATAATTGGAAATATAAAAGACATCTCAACATCCTGGAAAACGAGTAAAAGATTCTATCAAAGGGACAGAAATCAAAGATCAAATAATAGGCTATTACATTTCAATCTTATCACAGAAAGAAATACCCACTCTCTATATAGGCTATAGACATCCTATATTGGATAACCAAGTAATAATATCTGAAACAACCAACGTGTTATAAAAAAGAAAGCAATAAAAAGGAACAGATGGACTGATCAATGAATACTTCGAAAACTTATTAGGGCAATGGATAATCTTCTTAGCAGCTTTATTCGACAGGATAATACGGATGAACAAATCCGAAGAGATTAGAACAAATACTACTCTTTAAGAAAGGAGAAAAATCAAATTCAGAAAACTACAGAAGTATAACACTAGCAATAAAAAGATTTTCATAACAATACTAGTAAATAAGCTAAATGACTGGTGTGAGTAACACAAAACGTTACGCGAAGCACAGGCAGGATTCAGAAAAAGAAAATCTTGCGAGAACACGTTTACACTTTATGCAGAAATAAAGATTGGACTAATGAAAAAGAAAGCAGAATTATGTACCAGCTTTGTTGATCTTAGGAAGGTATTTGTAAAAGTCAACCACATAGTTTTATAGAAAAAAATGTACGAAGGATGAATAAGTGCATAGTTTATAAGAACAATACGAAAGCTACCTTATATATAGATGCAAAATTCAGAGTAAGAATACAAGAAAATAACTACCCGAATGACATAGAAATTACATAAGTTCAGGAGGAGATAAGTTCACTAAGCTCAATCCTATTTATATTATTAATAAGCGACATGAAGCAAAAATACATAGATGCAGGATTTATACAAACAAGAAAAGAAGCAGAAATATGACTGTTTGCATGGTCTCCAAGATCAAATGATCTTTTTTCGAATTATTTCATTATTTATCTATCAAATGAAATAATTTGTTATTTTGTGTCTGAATAAATATTTGTTAAAATAACGTCTTAAGTGGTTTTTAATTCTATTATATAAACATTAATTTCTTTATAGTCTCCTCCATATATATATAAGTTCTGACATTATTTAATGACAATTGAAATTAAAATAAATCTGATTAACTGTTGGATTGTGAAATAATTTGACTAAATTATGCCTCGAGCGTGTGCAAAATACATCTAAATTTCGAATTAATATTAAAATTCAAATTATTTGTCATTTTAATTTAAAGAATTAACATTAGCGATTGAAATGGAAAATTATTTGAAAATTATTTGTTTAATCTTAACACGAAAGAACCTGTGTTACTTGTAAGATAAAAGTCACAAAATGGTTCAAACGATTTATTATTGCAAATTATTGTTTTTCATTTTTATTTCAAATAAAATTTGGTTAGACGTGCAGCTTCCTATATCCTCATTTCCATTCAGGAATTTTCCTCATTCGCCCGCTTTCTTTTTATATTGAGAAGCAACGACTCGAATCAGCAGAAACGTGTATCAATTTCCTCGAGCCATGATACAATACCGGTGTACGAACGAAGCATATTCCTTGGAAGATCGCAATAACTTGTATAATTTGGTGTTTCCGGCGTATTCGCGAGAACGTATGCAAATCCAAAGCCAGCTGCTCGAGGAACCCATTCCTTGATCCTGTCGCTGAAAATTCTACGGATCGTGGTAACTCGACGTTGTAGCGAATTTCGGCCAGATCAATGATAACAACGCCATGAATCGTATTCCCTAGCGTGGTTTATTGCCGGCGAAGTTTCGAGGCCGACCATGCCGGGGATATTTTTGCTATCCTCGGATCTTATTCGTTCTGATTTAGGATTTGCGCCACCCATGGCTCTCGAATATTGAAAAATCCGCGAAAACGATAGATTTATAGATGCGTACAATTTTTGAATGAAAAGAATGTATTTGTAGCTACAAAAGGATAATCTACTTAGCCTGTTAGAAAATGCTGGAAAATGCTATTATGTCTTTCTTAGAGTAATTGAGAAGCTTTTTTGAGGAAAAGAATCTACTGGGCTATGATAAATGCATCGTGGCTTATAGGTACAGTGGTTATAAAGAGTATTGACACATCATTGTATTTAGCATAGCATTTAATTGCTAATTAATTAGGTTCAAGTATCATAGTTCAATTTTGTATCATATAATACGTATTTACTCTCATGTGATTACAAAAATTTGGTACCACGGAAATAAAATGCATAGAAACTAATAAAAAAACGCTTCATTGGAAAATGATAGTGCATGATAATACTTTTTCTAGGCTTTATATGTAGACACTTTAGTTGTTTTATACATCGATTATTAAAATATACCTATGAATTAACAGTTAACTAATAATCAATATACAAGATGGCCCATAATTTAGTGTAGAGCTTTTTCAGTGTGTTCTATAAGTAAAAATAAGAATAAAATGCCATGTAGGAAAAAGACCATAAATGCTTAATTGAAAATCATAATATAAAATAGTTTAACATATATACAATAAGATAGTAAAGTTTAAAACAAATACAAAATATACATGAAAGTTACAAGACATTTATTGCAAACACAATGCGAAACATCCAGGAAGATCACTAAATTATTTGAACTGTAAATTATTGGTTAGTAAACCTATTAGTAAGCCTTAATATTTAATGGGGGCAGCTTTAGTACTCATGATATGTTTAAAGCAACTCGTGGTATACGGTTTTTTATTAGCTATATTTTTGTAGTAAACGTCTTGTAACTTCTTTTTCCGATTCTACCACTACATGTAATCATGATAGTTATAGTAATATCTTATTACTAATACGATTTCCAAAAGTTTTGTATAATACACGTAATATGTTCGTAAACATTTGTTATGCTGAGTTTATGTCACTATATGTTTTTCGTGGAACACATTCCAAAATATTTAAAGAAAAATAAATAATTTGCATATTATATAAGAACTAATTTAGTGTAGTACATTTCTTTCTTGACATTAATTCTCGAGAGAAAGGAGCTTGTTCGATATTATTTGTTTTCCTATTTAATTCTATCTATAAGCACAAAAGTAGAAAAATCCAATTTATAAAAAAGGAGATTTATAAAATAAAAAATAAAGTTATAAATCAGTTCACAAAATCAATTTTTTGATTAATGAATTGAAACAAAGATATAGCTTGTATTTAACCTACACACGAAATTTCATAAATGTAATATCTTATGTGACTTGCAAAAAGGAAAAAGTTTATATGCTTTAGAAATTATATAACTATCTTTTAATTAAACAATCATGTTTTGTTCTAAGTGTTAACTACTTAATTGTGTAACATATTCTTTAAGAAGTGAAATTTAGGAAATTGAAATAAATTCAAATAATTTACAGTATAATATTTTAAAATAGGATAACAATTATTGAATTAAGGTATATACATATGTAACATATACATACATATACGTATACACACATATACAAATGTGACACATATGTACAAACAGAGTATACATATGTAAGTGTGAGTATAGGAAATAAAATGATTTAACATTAAAAATTAATTTTCCTTGCATAGAGCTACATTATATATACGTGTATAATATTTAATGTAATTGCACTTTGTTCAATGAAAAACTCCTTCGACTATACGTTTAAGTTTTAATAGAGTTTAAATTTTTTAAAGCTCACCTCTCAAAGCGCGCCATAAATTTCATCTCAAACATCATTTCATTTTTCAAAGAAATATATGTGGTCAACTGAATTTGATATATTCCATAAAATTATTTTAAAAGATAATATTTCACATGCATACAGTTATTTTTGCTTTCTAACATAATATTGTTATATTTATTAAAATATGATTTTCTTTCTCTCTAGATACGTCCTACAGGAATACGTCCACTGAATTATTGATTATTCTACTGAAATATATTTTTAAATTAAAAAAATTATGCGAGAGAAACTTCCTGATATAAAGAAATATAATTTTTACGTGATTTTCTTTTTCGAAAATGAAAATGTTTTCCAAAATTTCAAATATATCTGTTATTTCAAAAATTGCAACAGGATGATTATTCTGAATTTGCTGGTGTTGAACGAAAGTATAATGGACAAAACAAAATCTTTTTTATTTGTTAATGAAATTACAATTAAATTATTGTATAAATGATATCGCAATAAAGATAATTCATGAAAATTCGATATTGTCACTTTATATAACATAAGATGTCGTTAATACTAAAATCAAACCATAAATCATAAAAAAATTGAAACAATTTATTAAAGAACAGAACTGGAATAAAGAAATTTGCAAAAAAAGAATACATTTTTTGATTGTTATAAAAATAAATGAGTAAATTAAATTCGATATATTTCACAAACTAGTATCTCTTTGGAAAATTATTGTCAAGTACAAAAATTTGCTGCAAATATATTTTACGATCCACATGATAAAAAATTGAATTCCGATAAAATCGAAAACTATTGTAAAATTATGTCACTTTATAATGTTATTATCAAACAGAAGAAATTTGAGGCAAATATATTTCATGATCATCACGAAAACAAGTAAAATTCAAATAAATTCTACCTATTGCAGAAGAATCTTAAGAATTCCTTAAAAAGCATTATTTCCAAATAAAAAGGTTTGCAACAAATATATCCCAGTATCTTCGAAAAACAAAACGAATTGAATTCAAATGAAATTGAAAATTTGTTAATCGAACAATTTATCAATTCGTCACGCCTCGAAAATATCCACTCTGTTAAGTAAGTTTTACTTCGTTGGACGATGTCCCAATAACGTCTATTGCGTTACCACCACAATGACATGGTTTTGAGCACCAATCTACTTACGAGACCTTTGAAGATACTTCCGAACAATACCACAGCCTGAAGTTATGCAGGGCTAGCAAGGTCAAGCATTCCGATAACCAAACGTTGTACATATTATAGACGGAGAAATAGTAAAGTCAGCTTCGATTTTATCGAGAACTTGCTTCAATCAAACTTCATTGAAATTTACTTTCATTTTTTGCGAAAACAATTTCTGCATATGATGAAGCTCTATTAATCGAATCTGTGATTATTGCGAATTGATATATAAACTACATTAACTTAGCTTTACTAATATTTGAGATGTTATACATAATATTCTTATTCAATATTTTAACAGTCAAAATTAGAGAATTTACAAGTAATTAGTTTATGATTTTAGATTTAAATCGTAATATGAGAAAACGTTTTACAAATATTTGCGAAGTATCTCTAGTCTATAAATCTATACTAGTCTAGTAATTATTAATACACTTTTATTGTCAAATATTTTGTCACTTATGTCACTTTATAGTCACATTATAGTAACTTTATAGTCGCTTTATAATCGCCTTATAAATGTTTCAGTATTATATAATTAAATGATATTAACACATTGACTACGGTCGCAATCTAACATTACTGAATTTTTTAGAATAATTATAATAAGGTGAACTACGTAAAATATCTTGGTTTACGTAAATAACTAGATAACATTGTAAGATAAAAGAAGCTGTATTAAAAACTTAATAATTTTCATATTTTCATTATAATTTTCATTATAACATAAAATTTTAGAAAAGAGTGCTATAGTGCATTATATTTGATGATTATTAATGTATTATATTATAATTGATGAAGATATTATAATTAAGTATTATAATGTAGTATATTAAAATTGAAAAATTCCAATCCATATAAATTGAAACTATCACTTACAGAAACGATAAATAAATATAATAAATATATACTAATACTCAAGATCTCATTATCAGTCGTCATGAATAATCAAAATATTTGCGTGATTTCCTTCCATGAATTTTAAATAAATATTATAAAAGTTTCTGAAAATGTAATTTGGAGAAGGTTAAGGACATCATCTATCCCATCTGGACAATTCTTTTAATATAGAAATTATTGAATTGTTCTATTACAAGAATTTTCACATTTTAAAACCGATAGTTTTTATCAATTTGAAATACTAAAACTAATTAGTCGTTAGGAAAATGCATTCATTTATATGGAAATTATTTTAATTAAATATATTCACTTGATGCAGAGTAACGTGGAAGACGCATGTAACAAATTTAAGAAAGGAACGCATTTTAAATAAGACATACAATCACTTAGGAAACATTTACGAACGCATCCAACTTACTAAGTCTACTACTTATTAAATCCAAATTAGATTTTAGATCAATCATTTACAATTCTGCATGCAGGCTTCCCCTTAAAATACCAGAAAAAACTATCGGTAACATTAAATCTCTCTCTCTCCCTCAACCAATATATATATATATATATGTCGGAGATGAAAGAACATCGGAACCTTCCCTTTGGAACTTTGGGAAAATCCTTTAATACTGTAATCTAGATTCCACCATAGCCGTATTAAGAAATTGTTGTCATTCGATCTGACTGTATCTATTTGAGATTTATGATAGTGAACTCGGGCTCGAGGCGACAACCGGTCTCCGAACGTAGCCGCGATCAAGGGATGAACGTTTTGTCTAACAAAGGCATGGAGTAACTCTATAGCTCTCCTTAAAAGAAATACTTGAGACGGTGCACGACAGTAAACATTTCAACGATTTCTGTCCCGTGGCTCGCCACACGCAGTCTTTGTCCTTCGGGTAAGATGATTGCCAGATGTCAACGCATCTTCACAATATGTTTAGCTGGCCGAGGACCCGTTATAAATCTTAAGTTTCAGTTATATAAAGTCCTTCAAATAGACAAATAGTCTTTGTTCCAAGAGAGATCTATATAAGAGAAATCTATCTTTCCACGAACGACGCTTCCCGCTAGCAACTTTCCCTCAAGGGCTGTTAGCATCTTATTCTAACTATTGATATGGAGATTGACCAATTAGCAGCAACGCCAATTTCCCTCACCTTCCGAACGAAGGCTTTCCTTGACGAATCCGAGGATCTCGTGTCCTTAGACACACCCCATATAGTTTTTGCCTAGTTGTCGCCTCGAGCCCAAGCTCACTATCACAAATCTCGAACAAATACGATTGAATTGAGTGATGACAATTTGTTTAATTACGGCTATGATAGAATCTAGATTATAATGTTAAGGGATTTTTCCAAGGTTCCAAAGGGAAGGCTTCGGTGTCCTTTCATCTCCGACATATATATATATACATCTTAAACAGAACACGCAAAGTCTACTCGTACGTCTTCCATGTTCCATAATATCAACCCTCATTTTCCTTGGATTAACGAAAAAGCGAATGAACCGAAGCCAACAGAAAATTTCGATTCTGTTCGCAGTAGGGGTGAAGCAGGGCGGAAGGAGGGAGTTTTTCAATTAAACCGAAAACGATAAATTCGCGTTGGTGGGAACGTTGGAACGTTTCGTTCGATTTCGTTCAGTAGAAACGATCAAATCTTCCGCTTTCGACGGAAAATTCGAGGAAATGTGTCGACTTTGACGCAGCGATAATGCCGCAGCTTGTCTTCCCATGGTATCCGACTCTATTGGATTTTGATACGCTTTCTAGCTACAGCCAATGTAATCCGACATTGAATGGGAAATTAATTATACGGAGCGGTGACCTCAGGGACAGCAGCGAGCTCAGGAAAGTGTGCTTTTAAGCGTAACAGGGCATGGGACATCGCGACAGCGTGTTTCGAGGGTGAAAAGCGGCTCAAAGCGAGCCGAGCATTACTGCTTCCTGGTGTTCTCCCCAAACCTCGGGATCTCTTGTAACAGTACATTGGATATCCAAGGCAGCCAGCTTTTAATCGCTAAGCATAATCTTTGCAGCGTGACGGTAATCAAGATCTTCTGGACGAAGTATCTCAATGGAAAAACAGGAGAATAATTTGATATTGCAGTTTGATGATTAAAAGCATTGGATAACCGCACCACCGGATATGGGAGAACATTTAGGTACTTTTTGATACTTCATGATAAATAGATTACCCATACTTTACATCAGTATAGTATTATAAATGTCCTAGTACTATCTATTTTAATATCTTAAATACTACATATTTTAATTCTACAATATTTTAATATCGTTTTTACTATATTTTACTACTTTTTAATGTTGTATTATAAATGATATAAATTTCACGTATCCTTTTCTCTACAGTTTATCGTAAGTATCATAGATTATCCAACCATTATTACATATTCTTATCATAAATATTATAGGTTCTTTATTATTTTCAGTAGTATCTTACTAGATACTAAATAATATCTTAAATATTACAAATTTTTATTACAATTTACTATCATAAATGTCATATATTTTTCACCTTTTGTTATGCTTCACTAGTGTAAATATTATATGTACTTCATTATATATTATATGTTACTGCTTTGTGCACATTTTTTATACAGTTCATCATTATTCTTCAAGGATATATTAAAAATATTGGCAATATTGAGATAAACTTTAAGCAATCGATATCTTTTTGAGTCATAAATGTCAACTCTTGTATGAATAATAATTTTGTTTAAATAAAAATTGAATAATATTGGCGCTTGTTCTTCTTCTTATTTTAACATAAGTTAAGAACAAATCTAGGTTACGAAGGTTGCTAGTAATTTCGGATGTTTTTCAATATTAATGGATAGTCAAATGAGAATACTAAAAACTAACGAAGATATGAGATCTAAGAAAAAATATTTTTTGCTTGATTGTTAGGATCTGTTTTACAAAGATAATTTTATGAGTGAGATATATATATTGGAAAAGAAACTTCCGAAAAATAAACAAACGATAATTACATAAAGACATATAATTATAATGAAAACTTCCTTTTTACTATAAAGAAGAAAAAATTATATTTGCGATATGCTGAAATGAACGTTTAAAATTATTTAAGTAAACACACACTTTATTGATTTTCAAAAATAGTGAATTTTCTAGTGGATTACCTTTTAACCGATCAATCACAAAAAGGTGAGCTTAATTATCCACTCTTGATGAACCCGATATAATTAAACATTGTTAAAAGAAGTGAATTTTATTCAAAATTCCTCACAGTAAAACTATGAAATGAAAAGATGTTGTATGTCTATATATTTTGATAATTATAATATATTATTTCTTGTTATAATTCTGTTAATTTTATTATTACTATACCCATTTACCTATACAATCCTTTCCTTTCTTTATCTAATTATGTTACATATTTTAGATCCATAGATTTCCATTCTTACAAATTTCTTTCGATACCTGTTTAATTCTATAAAAATTATAAATTGTAATTTGCAATATGTTATACAGTATATAGGAACACATATACAGAATGTTTGCGTACGGAAACATAGAATATATGTGTACATACACAAATATATATTAATATATATATTTAAAAAAATTGAAGAAACGAATAGGAAAAATCGCATAAGAATATTGAAACATAAAAATTGGTTTCACGTTATCACCCAGGAACTAAGCTAAAATTCTTATTTGTTAAGTTATCCACTAAAGAAACATAATTACCATTACTTCCGCCAAAAAATTTCTCCAATTCCAACTATTTAACTCAACGATTTACAATGAAACGACTTCTGAAAATTACCTCGACAGATCAATACCACGTGGTGAAGCGTCATTCATGATACACTTTTAACGTGGAATAATAAGTGACAGGGGACTTACCTGAATGGACGATAACGTTGTCACAAAAAAAGAACAGACGTTTTTCTGGGTTATCTGACGGGCGAGATCGACATGCGAATTCCAGTTCCCGTTCCACGGTGCAAAATGCTCGAAAGCTATCGAGACGTCGAATCGATGCAACCCCGGACTTTCATCATTGTTTTGTTGGGGATTCGTTCGATTCTATCTAGCGTCAGCTTCAATGGTCAAAATATTTTGTGCTTGCACTCCCAAAAATAAAAACCTTCGATTGTACTTTATGAAGAAAAGCAATAAAACAAAAAAAGAAGAAGTAATTTTAACGCACAATTGACATACAGTGTTCAAACGTCGAAACCCATCACACTCTCTCTTTCTCTCTCTCCCCTTCTCTCTTCCTGCAATACGGCCGTCTTTTTCTAGTTTCTAATCCCAATGTTTCAAATGTCACTATATCACGTTTCAACCTTAATCAATTCATAAATCTCTATAGTCCTGCGTTTTATCGTTTATTCGAACCACTTTTACGATTTATCATATTTCGATCTTTTCACGAATGCGTTCAGTAATTTGTTCAAGGCGGTTGATTACTTGCGGAATCTTTGTAGGAGCCAAAACAAAATCAGATGACCCTTGAATCGTCGTTTATTTCACTGGAACGATAGACGGTGTTTTGGCTGACTTGACCACGTGCGAATAATGAACTCGAATTGAAGGGGTTGCGCGGGAAAATCGACCGAAGTTTATCGAGAGAACGATGCGCAGGGAAGTTACGATGGAAAGCTTGACAAGCTGCGTGGCGATGTAGCTGCTGTCCGCGGAGACACTACGGCCCGAAGTCGCTTTCTACCCCCAGCTTTCCGATTTCCAACCCCCCACGGCGTCGCTGTTGCTACCGAAATGCACTCTACCTTGCTTTCCTTGTTCGCTTTACTATTTACGCTACTTCCTTTTCATATTCGTAGAACTATCAATATTCGATAGAACTGGTGGAATGTTTAGTGAAAATGGATTCAACGCAGATGAGTTTTTATCTCACCCACAAATTACACATTGAATTATTTGATTCAGTTAATCCACAACATCTTAAAATTCAACCTCGAACTTTGCGCAGTATAATAAACTTGTTGCGTATTATGAGACACTATTAGTTTTTGACCCTACGATAGAGTTACCTGTGTCAGTGAGGAGGTATTTTATAACAACTAATAAAATAAAAAATAAAGTAACTATCAAATAAAATAATATATGTACATACGCCACTAAATTACACTACTGTAATTATGAGAATTACAACTGATTGTGAGAATATTAACATTCGTCGAACAAACTTCTTAATTTTTGATGTATATACTGATAGGAAATGGTCGTTTGGCTATGTACAAATATAATTTCACTATTTATCATGACATTAACAACGAGTCAAATAACCGAATTTGGCAAATTAAAAAGCGAATATTTTATCTTGACTCAAATATTCTACTGACTGACATAATCCTACCTTATCTTCTACCTCATGATATGATGTTATTTAGACGACTCTTTGGCATTTGTTTTTCATTTTGATATTTACGACTGAATGTCATTTCACGTGAATAAAAAATAAGAAAGATTTGATTTAATCCTCCTTAAATACAACTGTTTCTTGTATAAGAAAAAATCGATCGCAATAGTGTATCAAATATTAACTTTTTTGTACTACAGTCCTTTATATTTTTCCTTATATTAATATTTATAGAAATATCTAGAAATTTATAGAAATTCTAGTTGTAATTATATATTAATAAATACCAAAAACATCTAATTTAAACATTAGAGAATATTCCAAAGCCTCTGAGAAACATGAAGTATGTATAATTGTGATCATTTTATCTTTATACCTTTAAATGTTTTAGAATTGTGCTAGAGAAAAGATTTATTTATACAATGGGGGCAAAAATAAATGGACAGATAGTGGTGATAGGTGTTAACGAAGTTTTGTTAAATGCGTCTTGTTTACACAAAAATTTAAATATTAATTTCAATTGTTTACTAAATAATCTAGGTACTATAAGAATATACAGGCAATACCAGGAAAAATCAGAGAGACGTGTCATATAAATATACTCTAGCTCAAAAATGCTTTACTAAAACATTTTAATGAAAATTCTAAATAAAGACAATGGTTAAATAAATACTATCTCCAATAACAGATAGATCAAAGGGGATCAATTTTTGTGACATCTAAAGGTGGTATTTTCCTGGCATTACCGCCGTACACAGCTACGTCTGAAGCAGCCTTAAAGTTAGTGTATTTTCGAGCTATCGCGGGGAGACGCGGTCGTTAGAATACGCGTCAACGGGAGTCGTAAATTCCCGTTACGATTGCAATAATCGACACCACGAATAGTTCGATCCCCTGATTTCGGTTAGGATAATAGGGGTGATTCAGTTAGTATAACACTGTGGTTCATAGAGTTAAAGTATGTATATTTCCAACACTTTATACAATCACACAAATTAGTAACGCCGTTGATTAAGATACAGATAATGAAGAGAAGGATTATTCTTAGATGAGAGAATGATAGGAGCTTTAGACCGTGTAGACACTTTGAGAGTGGTAGGAAACTCTGAGTGTTAGGAGTGGTAGGAAACTCTGCCGCGCAACACATCTGCACGCCATCCCACGCGGCTTGCCAATCAACGGTCTACGTGTCGTCCTTCGAACACTCCATAGGCCCAAGGACCCACCATAAAGTTGCAATTCTAGCTGCATTGTTCGCACACATGGTCTAAGCACATCTGTTTGCCAAAAAAGACTTTCTAATTCCAGAAGTGTTTTCAGCCGGTTTTTTAGAAAGGTCCTTGGGTTTATTACGTGCTTCTAAGAATTACGGAGAAAGCGAATAGCTAGCCAAGAAAACAATCAGGTTTTCCCATGAACAAGGTCATCTATCAACCACGATGGTAGGAGACCTTCTCCCCATCCCTTCAAGCATCCGCGTAGGGCAAAACCAATCGACATCGCGGATTATTACCCTCACTTTCTTAACGAAACGTGTAAACAACGAATCCGCGTTCGTCATGCAAAAGGGCACACCCACATTGAACTTTCTTCCGTCTCAACGCTAGAGCGCCCAGTTAGTCAAAGATCTAACGCCGAACTTCTAACATTAAGTCTCATACCGTGCTACTCTATTAAGTGTTTATATCTACTCAATCGTGTATACTAAGTGTTGGAAATATATATTTTAACTCTGTGAGCCACAGTGTTATCATACCTGAATCACCCCTATTATCTTAATCGAAATACGGGGATCGAACTATTCGTGGTGTCGATCATTCTAATCGTAACGGGAATTTACGACTCCCGTTGACGCGTATTCTAACGACCGCGTCTCCCCGCGATAGCTCGAAAATACACTGAGAGATATAGGAATGGTGAGAGTTATAGGAAATGCAGGAACTCTAGGCACCGTGAGAGCCGAAGAAATACTCTGAAGTTCGTTCTGATGTGATTACGGAGGAAAGCTCGGTATGGGTGTGCCCTTTGAACGAAGAACGCGGATTCGTTGCTTACATTTTTAGTTAGGAAAGGTGAGAACAAGGATCCGCGCTACCCATTGGTTAAGACGTTAACGCTTGAAGATGGGAGATGTAAACATCCCATCGGCATGACTCGTGGGAAAATCCAGACATTTCTATTCTATAAATGCCTGGTTTTCCCTATCACCAGTTTTTTCCGTTATAAATACAAGCTTTCTCCGTAGTCTTTAAGCACTCTCAATAAACCTAATGACTTGTTTAAGTACCATAGATAAACCCAAAATACTTGCAGGATTCAAGGTCCCTGCAACCTAATGAGACTCGGTTTATGGTGGGCCTTAGGTTTATTGAGGGTTTCTCTAACGACGCTTGGGCCTTTACGGTTAGACAATAGAAGACGTCGCGCGGACCTCTTCACGCGACGTAACAGTTAGTTTTAAGTTAGGCTTGGATAAAATTTTCTGGCATACTGAGACATACAGCCAGACACAAAAATAAGTGAACAGGTAATCGAAGCAGATATTAACAGAGTGTAGTCGATCTAGTGCTAATGTCGTATTTATTAAGATTGGATTTTCTCGGTGGGTTTGCTGTACGAGGTTGAGTCTGAGGCAGCTTAAGATCGCCAGATATCGCGTCAGTCGGCCAGTGTGGACAAGGCTGGCAAGCTACTGGAGAGAGTGTGGTGGCGGCCGACCTCGAGTCGCATTTGTCCCGGAGTGATCCCGGACTGCACGACAGCCAGTTTAGCTTCCGGAGGAAACGGTCTACGACCAACGCTGTAGCCCGTGTCCGCTCTCTGGGGCCGAGCGGCGCGGTTGCGTGGCGTTGGCTGTGTCGCTGGACGTGGTCAATGCCTTCAACAGCATCCCCCGGGACAGAATATGTCGGGCCCTCGACTTTCATCGGGTACCCGCGTACCTGCGGGGTATGGTCCGAGCATTCCTCTGGGACCGGAGCATCGTCTACACTGTCCGTGGCGGGGGGATGACTAAGAGGGCGGTGTACCGCGAGGTCCCGCAGGGTTCCGTGCTGGGTCCGCTGCTGTGGAACATCGCGTACGATGCGGTGCTTCGGGCGGCATGCCCCCGGAGGCATCGGCGCTGGCGTGCTACGCCGATGACACGTTGGTGCTGGTCTGGGGCGCGGCATGGAGCGGAACCGTCCATTTGACGGAGCTGGCGGTGGTCTGTGTAATCGGCGCGATCAAGGTATTGAGGCTGAGGGTGTCCCCTGAGAAGTCCAAGGCAATGTGGTTCTGCCGCAGGGCCGATCACGGGACGCCTTCAGCGGGCTACCGCCTGAAGTTGGAGGGGGCTGAGATTGGGGTCGGAACCAGCATGAAATATCTGGGCCTGACCCTCGACAGTCACTAGACCTTCGGCGCTCACTTCGAGCGCCTGGCACCGTCTGTCGAGGCGACGGCGAACGCATTAGGACGTTTGCTGCCTCGGCTGGGCGGGCCCGGCGTCTGAGTGCGCCGGCCGTACGCCGGCGTGGTACGATCGAGGCTCCTCTACGGAGCTCCGATCTGGACGGAGGACCTGATGGCTAGCCACCGCAGTCTCCTGAAAGTCAGAAGGCTGCACAGGACGGTGGCCATCAGGGTAGTGAGGGGCTTCCGCACCATTTCGACGATAGCAGCGACGATGCTCGCCGGGTTTTCCCCGTTCGAATTGCAGGCCCTAAGGTGTCGCGAGATTTACCTCCACACTCGGGATCTGTCGGACGGGGGTCGGCCCGCCGACGTTAAGGGTCGGGCTCGACGAACCCTGCTCGACAGATGGCGCGCCAGCCTCGACATGAAAGCAGGCGCGCCGGGGTTAAGGGTCCTCGAGGCCGTCCTTCCAAACTGGGACGTTTGGTTGGAGGGAGCCGGGTCCCCCTGACTTACAGGGTGACTCAAGTGCTGACCGGGTACGGGTGCTTTGGTGAATACCTACACCGAATCGGGAAAGAGGCGACCGCGCGTTGCCACCACTGTGATGCGAACATGGATTCACCGCAGCACACGCTGGAGCACTGTCCGACGTGGGCGCGGTCGCGCCGCGACCTCATCGTGGAAATCGGATAGGACATCTCGTAGTCGGCGATCCTCGAGGCATTGTTGATGAGCGTGAGAGGGAGGAGGGCCGTGACCTCCTTCTGTGTGCAGGTTATGCTTCGGAAGGAAGCAACGGAGAGGGTGAGGGTGCGGAACTTTCACCCCGAGAGGATCGGCCAGCGGGGGCGCGGCAGAGGCCGCGGACGCGCTTCGAAGAGGCGCGCTAGGGCCACTGCGCTCCCCGGTGGGGGTCAAACTTAGACGCTGATAGATCAGCGCCTCGGGACCGCCAAGCAGTCCGGTAGGGGAACCAGACTGCCTTGCACGGCGGTTCCGGCGACGAGGCGCGGTGTGACGTGACCGCATACCATTCCCGGGCCTCTCTCGATCGCAGCCGGGACGATCATCGAGGAGGTGTTAGTTGGTTGGAGTCCGGCACTACCACGCCGCTTCCCGCCAGAAGCAGCCTGGTGTCCGTGTGAATTTCCTCCACATTAAAAAAAAAAAAAAAATATCACGCCAGTGGACTTTTGCTTCTGAAGAGCGTTAAATTAAAAGAAATGGTGCTAGACAAAAGTTTAAAGAAACTGAAGTAAATAAATATCGCCCATCTGTTTTTATACTGAATTAAACGAAAACCAGTCCGTTGTTATTTCATGTTCTTGAACCTATGTTTATAAAACTTTTCTCTTATTTTTACTCGTACAATATACTGACATCGTTTTGCGGAGAAGGTAGGGACATTCTGTACAGAAAATAAAATTTAAGTATATAATACTAGTACTAGATCGACTAAACTTTGTTAATACCTACTTCGACTACATGTTCACTTATTCTAACCCTGACTGTATGTGTCGAAAAATCTTATCTAAGTCTAACTTAAAACTATCCCATACACGAAATATCTTATTCAAATGTGAAATGTTTCATCCATAGAATCAAAAGGATATAAAACGTAAAAAAAATTTAATTCTTCATATTGGCATTTGTAGAATTTTGAAATCTTGAATGTACATAAATACTTAATACTATTATGTTCAGTATACGTATATGTCGGAGATGAAAGAATACTGGAACCTTCCCTTCGGAACTTTGGGAAGACCCCTAGTATTGTAATTTAGATTTCACCATAGCCGAATTAAGAAACTGTTGTCATTCGATTCGACTGTACTTATTTGAGATTTATGATAGTGAGCTCGGGCTCGAGGCGACAACCAGTCGCCGAACGTAGTCGCGGTCAAGGGATGAACGTTTTGTCTAACAAAGGCATGAAGTAACCCTATAGCTCTCCTTAAAAGAAATACTTAGGACGGGGCACGACGGTAAGCATTTCAACGATTTCTGTCCCGTGGCTCGCCACACGCAGACTCTATTCTTTGAGTAAGATGATTACCAGATGTCGACGCGTCTCCACAGTACATGTTCAGCTAGCCCGAGGACCTGCTATAAATCTTAAGGTCTGTTTAACTAAAGTCCTTCAAACCGACAAACAGTCCTCGTCCCAGCTACGAGAAAATAGGAGAAATCTATTTTTCTCACCAACGACGCTTCCTCTTCTCGAACTTTCTCCTAAGGGCGGCTAGCACCCTTCCCTAACCACCAACATGGAAATTGACCAATTAACAGTAACGCCAATTTCCCTCACTTTCCGAATGAAGGCTTTTCTCCACGAATCCGATGATTTCGTGCCCTTGGGCACACCCATCATAGTTTTCCTCGACAGCGTTACCGTGATGGAGAACCACTCTCCGGTACGATCTAAAAGACGATTCAAGTAACTCTCGGATACGTAGTGATTGCCTCGTGCATTAACATTGAGTACAACTTAGACGCTGAGGAAAAGTAGAGTCCGTCATCCCCTTGACCGCGGATTCGTTAGTGAGCCTAGGATCATTGTCATTAGCTTCTCGAGTACCTAATTATCCGATTACTTGTCCAATTCCATCATAGTCATATTTGCACTAGTAAATATCTCCTCTATTGCATAACGATCACGCCTAGCGCCAATAGGGATTCGTTTCACGCCCTCAACCCTAACTCAAATCTTAACGCCGCCCCGACATCAGAAGTGGGATCAGTGCCGATTATAACAGTGCTAGAACTTACGATCATCGTGCTCAAGTCGCAAGTCGTGCGCAATTCAGTCGCTAGTGCAAATCGAGTGTGAGACCTAACAATTATCGCTACCACGTTTTAACCCTTAAAATCGCGTGCTCCGACTCCGCTGCATGGGGCGCAGCTGCCAACCTGATTATGGAAGGAAACTATAATTTCAATAACGAGTGGCGAGTCGACTTCTACGTACTGGAAGCACCAACGGATAGATCAAGTCATCTGGGTGAGTCGTTTCCATTTTACTCCGATTCGGGAGCCGAGCGTTCACTAATTAAAGTGTCCGCGGCCTCGAGATTTTCTGGCAAAGGAATGACTGACATATTAGTAATGCGAGGAGTAGGGAATACCTGTATTAAACATACGCCTCCCATTTGTTCATTGTGTGTATTAATGATTTTTACATCGAAGATAGTTTCTCATGTCCTTGCTGATAGTTATTTGAAATATGATGTCGCGATTAGTTGCGGAACTCTAAGTCTGGTTTTTGACGTAACATTACACAAAATAGCCTCGCTATGTGTAAAACAAAAATGATTGGTGTCTGTAATGAAACCACTGCAAACGAGATCGTCGTTAATGAAGTTGACGCTGATGTACATGGTAATAATAAAAGTCGATCAATTTCTCTTCTCGACAAATTCAAAGATTCATTCGTTACGGGTTTCCTACGTATTCGCGTAAATGCAGGCCGGTTAGAAATACGATTAACTGATCCTAACACCACCGTAGGAGGAAGTCCTCATAGACTTAGCGAGGAGGAGCGAAGAGCGGTACGTGAGAAAACAAGCGTTCTAATTAAAGCAAAAATTATAAGGCCTAGTAATTCGCCATTAGCGAGCCGTAACTCGTGAAGAAAAAAAAACGGCTCAGATAGATTACGAGTGGATCCCCGAGATCTAAATCAAAGTATCGTCGCGGATCGGTACCCTTTACTCCTTATTGCGGATCAAGTCGCGAGATCGCAAGAGGCGAGATATTTTATTAGCCGGGACATGGCCAGCGGGTTTCACCAAATTTCTATTTATCCTAATCCAACGAAGTTTACAGCGTTCGTTACCCCGACAGACAATATGAGTAGATAACGATGCCGTTTGGACTGAAAAATTGCACCGTCCGTCTTTCGGAGGGTCATTCGCAAGGCCTTAGGTGACCTCGCTCATTCGTATGTTGTTATTTATTTCAATGACGTCCTAATTATTGCCAACTCGATAGATCGAGCTTTGGAAAGATTGAACACCGTATTAGATACCCTCGTAAAAGCCGGATTCTCTTTTAATTTTGCGAAACGTTCTTTTCTAAAGACATCGGTGCTCCATTTGCGATATGTAATTCATAACGGAGAAGTTCGTCCTAACCCGGGTAAAATACACACCTTAAGTTCTTCACCTGTGCCAACGACCGTTACACAACTCAGGCAGTTCATAGGGTTAGCTCCGTACTTCCGAAAATTCATCCCTAAATTCTCACAGACGATGAAATCCCTGTATGCGCTCATCTCAGATAACAGAAATATAACTTGGACAGATAGACACGAGAAAATAAGACAACAGGTAGTTTCCGCCCTGACCGACGCGCCGGTGCTAACGATATTCAACCCCAATTACCCGATAGAACTACATACTGACGCTAGCTCGGAGAGTTACGGGGTGATTTTGACGCATCAAGCCGAAGGTAAGAACAAGGTAATAGGGTATTACAGTAAAAGAACCAGCCCCGCGGAATCCAGATATCACTCCTATGAACACAATACATTAGCTATCGTAAACGCCATAAAACATTTCTGTCACTATCTATAGGGACGGGAATTTCTTGTCGTCACGGATTGCAACTCGTTGAAAGCATCGAGTAATAAAGTACATTTAAATGACAGGGACCATAGGCGATGGGCTTACTTGCAGACTTTTATTTTTGACATTATGTATCGGGAAAGTAAACGGACGGCTCACAAATTTCTTGTCGCGAAACCCCACAGGCGTTGACCCTATTAAATTCGACAAAATCAAAGAGAAAATAGTTGACTGGCCGAAATTTCGGAAGATTGGCTATTAGCGGGACAACGTTGTGATTCTCAAACCTTGGAAATCGTCAAGGGATTGCAAAACGATGGACTCGCGGAAGACATCGCGAATACATACGAATTACGGTTCGGTACTCTGCACCGTAGGATACAAAGAAAAGGCAGGATTCTCTGTGTACCTACAGTCCCAAGATGTTTTAGATAGTCTGTTATTAACCATGTGTACCAGTCAGTTATGCACTTAGGTTGGGAGAAAACGCTGGAGAAACTATACGAGTATTACTGGTTCGAAGGGATGGCGAAGTACGTTCGCCGATTCATTGAGAACTGTCATGCTTGTCATGTTTCGAAAGCTAGTTTAGGTAAGATACAAGCCGAACTGCATCCTATACCTAAGACCAGCATACCCTGGCATACGGTCCACATGGACATAACAGGCAAGTTGAGTGGTAAAAGCAATTCAAAGGAGTACGTCATTGTTTTGATCGACGTCTTCACTAAATTCGTATACCTGCATCATACTCGTAAGATAGATTCCCTTAACACCATTAAAGCGCTTAAATCCGCTATATTTTATTCGGGAGTCCCTGCCGGATAATAGCAGATCGGGGGAAGATGTTTTAAGGGTAAAAGAATTTCGAGAATTCTGCGAAAGCAAACGAATTAAGGTTCACTTGATAGCGATCGGTGGTAGTAGAGCCAGTGGACAGGTAGAGCGTGTTATGGGTACATTGGAAAATATGTTCACGGTAGTAGAGACGACCGGGCGGCCGTGGCAAGACGCGATTGGGGAAATACAGTTGGCTTTGAATTGCACCACCAACCGCGTGACAAACTCGAGCTCATTAGAACTACTAATAGGTAGAACGGCAAGACTTCACGATCTGTTGTTACCCGATAACATCAAAAGTATCGATATCTCCAATATAAGACGACAGGCAATAAAGTGGATGGAAACTAGTGCTAGGTATGATGAGGATGGATTTGACAAAGCTAAAGCTTAAGCGGTTAGGTTTAATCTCGGTGATTTCGTATTACGCAAGAATGAGGAAAGGAATCAAACCAAACTAGATCCAAAATTTAGAGGTCCATTTGTAATAGCAGAAGTCTTGGAAGGGGACAGGTATATCTTAAGGACATTAGACGGTAAGCGACCGTACAAGTACAGTCACGACAGGTTAAGGAAAATGCCAGATGGTTGCACCCCTGCCGAGTTGGATGTCTGTAGTGAAGGCAATAACAGTGACCATGACGATATGAGCACTTCGACCTCGGAAGATCAGTAGCACTATGCCAGTAACACCCGGCAGAGCGAGTTCGCACGTGTTTCGGGGAAATAATGTGATAAAGCTCAGAGAGAACGTGTGATGTAGTTCAAACGCTTTTTGTGGTAATAGTGTGATGAGGCTCAGTGAGAACATGCGATGTGACTCGTATGCATCTCGGGGCGACAGTGTGATGAGGCTCAGTGAGAACATGCGATGTGACTCGTATGCATCTCGGGGCGACAGTGTGATGAGGCTCAGTGAGAACATGCGATGTGACTCGCATGCATCTCGGGGCGACAGTGTGATGAGGCTCAGTGAGAACATGCGATGTGACTCGTATGCATCTCGGGGCGACAGTGTGATGAGGCTCAGTGAGAACATGCGATGTGACTCGCATGCATCTCGGGGCGACAGTGTGATGAGGCTCAGTGAGAACATGCGATGTGATTCGTATGCATCTCGGGGCGACAGTATGATAAGGCTCAGTGAGAACATGCGATGTGATTCGCATGCATCTCGGGGCGACAGTATGATAAGGCTCAGTGAGAACATGCGGTGTGGTTCGCATGCATCTCGGGGCGACAGTATGATAAGGGCTCAGTGAGAACATGCGGTGTGGTTCGTATGCATCTCGGGGCAACAATATGGTAAAGCTCGGTGAAACCGTGGAACAAAGCTCTATGTGCTCACACGATCTAGAAGACCGAGATCCTTTGGAGTGCGAAATCGAAAATGGTCCATCATGCCGATACGATCCGACTAATAACCTGCAGAATGCAACTATCACCTTGAGTACTAACTATAACGCTACTAATTTTCATTATCTTTTATTTCTTTGCTGCCAAACCCCCGAACAGGATTTGTTGCTACACTGGACCCTTGCCTTATTCGAACATCTAGTTAAATTGTGAATAATGTCAATTGTATCGAGTCTAATGTTAGGAAACTCAATATTTTAGTTACACACGAGGACGTGTGATAGTCAGAATGGCCGTGTCGGAGATGAAAGAATACTGGAACCTTCCCTTCGGAACTTTGGGAAGACCCCTAGTATTGTAATTTAGATTTCACCATAGCCGAATTAAGAAACTGTTGTCATTCGATTCGACTGTACTTATTTGAGATTTATGATAGTGAGCTCGGGCTCGAGGCGACAACCAGTCGCCGAACGTAGTCGCGGTCAAGGGATGAACGTTTTGTCTAACAAAGGCATGAAGTAACCCTATAGCTCTCCTTAAAAGAAATACTTAGGACGGGGCACGACGGTAAGCATTTCAACGATTTCTGTCCCGTGGCTCGCCACACGCAGACTCTATTCTTTGAGTAAGATGATTACCAGATGTCGACGCGTCTCCACAGTACATGTTCAGCTAGCCCGAGGACCTGCTATAAATCTTAAGGTCTGTTTAACTAAAGTCCTTCAAACCGACAAACAGTCCTCGTCCCAGCTACGAGAAAATAGGAGAAATCTATTTTTCTCACCAACGACGCTTCCTCTTCTCGAACTTTCTCCTAAGGGCGGCTAGCACCCTTCCCTAACCACCAACATGGAAATTGACCAATTAACAGTAACGCCAATTTCCCTCACTTTCCGAATGAAGGCTTTTCTCCACGAATCCGATGATTTCGTGCCCTTGGGCACACCCATCATAGTTTTCCTCGACAGCGTTACCGTGATGGAGAACCACTCTCCGGTACGATCTAAAAGACGATTCAAGTAACTCTCGGATACGTAGTGATTGCCTCGTGCATTAACATTGAGTACAACTTAGACGCTGAGGAAAAGTAGAGTCCGTCATCCCCTTGACCGCGGATTCGTTAGTGAGCCTAGGATCATTGTCATTAGCTTCTCGAGTACCTAATTATCCGATTACTTGTCCAATTCCATCATAGTCATATTTGCACTAGTAAATATCTCCTCTATTGCATAACGATCACGCCTAGCGCCAATAGGGATTCGTTTCACGCCCTCAACCCTAACTCAAATCTTAACGCCGCCCCGACATATATATAAAAGTAAAAATACATATCATATACATACACATACGTAACATATATGTAACATACATGCCTTCGAGAAAATTATAATTTTAAAATGTGATATCTAATTCTGGATATAAAATTTAAAAATTCCTTACAAGTGTAACGGAATGGATATTAAATTGAACGAATGAATATCTTTATTGAAAATATATCGATGACTCGGTATTGAAAAAATACCTAGAAAGGACGTAGGACTTAAAAGAATACTTTCAGCTTACCATATAAGACTTTTCACGGAGCTTAATAAAGTTTTAGGTTAAAATTTTGTCAATAATCTGATGATGTAAGAAATTTAGAACCTCAATAAACCTTTGAAAACGTGTTTCAGCAAGTTCGCAAATAATTTCATGTTTGGGAATTTTTAACTTGTAGCTTACTTGGCGATCAGATCGAGTGTCAATTTTAGGATACTGATTACAATTGCCACTTGAGATACTTGAAAACCTTGAAAGTCACGAGGAGAGTAGTTATAAGAATGCACTAAAAATTACTCAAATATATTCAAGTCTTTATGATATAAGAAATATAAAATCCTTAAATATCCTGCAACTTTGCAATGAACAGCATTAAAACCCGACAGTTTGTTAGATGTCTCTATGAAATTCTTAAATCGTAAAAGCTTTCAAATGTTTCAAAATTTACATAATAGTCCTTTTTAAATGGACTTTGAATTTTTAATAGCCTTTAAGTGGTGGAAGATGTAAAGTACCTCATATAATCTTTTTCATCTAAAAATATTAAAACTTATTGTGTAAATATAGTAATTAAAAAATATTACATTATTTTATTATACCAGAAATTTTTGCAGGCTGCAAAAACAGTACTAAATGATAAAAGAACATGTCAAAAAATTGTGTCACATTTCATTCAGAGAAATTTATATTCCTTATGGCATAGGTCGTTTCACTACAATGAAACATTCCTAATCATATTTACGTCTTGTTTTAGGAATGCGTTAATTCCTGGCATTTTTGCAAAAGAATTTTACAATAATTTCCAAAATATACAAAAACTTTAATATTACCTTTCATTTAAGAAATGTTTTGATTATTTTTATGAACTGTTTAAATAAGCCATAGGATCGATGAATTAAAGATTTTACACGTATATTCTCCGACTTTCAACTTTACAATGTAAAGTAATGTTCGATTAATTTTGACTGCTATGTTTTTAGAATAACCTGGACTGAAGAAACTAGCTTGATTCTCAGCAAGAAATGATGACAGTCGAGACCTGGAATTCGTACATAGTCACAAAGAACATACGAACTGAATACAGCTAACAGCCTCAAAATCACTAACCGTTTAAAATCGTCATATACACACAACTAATCAAAAGAAGTAAATTGTCAAAGTAGAAATAATAGAAAAGTAAAATTTTCAACATTCATTTGAAATAACAAATTATTAATTACTCAATTATTAAAAAAAAAGTTGTTTGTGAAAAAGTTGTTTTTCTTTAAATTAATTTCTTAATTTTCTTAATTTCTAATAAAACATTATTCATAATAAGCATACATGTTCTTTACTATCAAAATCGGAAATAGACAAAAAACTATATGTGCGCGTGTTTTGTATTTAATAATCGGGACAGTTGAAGATTGGGATAGTTGAAGGGAGGCCCAACCTCTGACCGAAGATATTTCGATCACTCTTGAAACGAATCATTCTTCATTGAATCAAGGTCATCCTCGATTTAGATTTGGGACCAAAAATCTTGTACAACTAAATTAATATTATTAGTGAAATTTTACAAATCATAAGATACAACTTATTAGTATTAATAAATTCTATAATACACAATAATAACAAGCTTGGTAATAAAGTATATGAAATTTTGGAAATAAATTTTACAACTTACAAGTTATTTGATTGTTCTATTTGGTTTGAAATTGTAAATAATGATTGCAAAATCATGAAGATCGAGTTATAATCTATAATTTGTGTCTTGTCAATTTACTAATATTATTAATTAGTAATTATTATGCAGGACGGTCACTATTAATTGGCGTTTAGAGACGTCTTTTGTTACGAGAACACAAGGGAAATATAAACACCAAGAAGAATATGCAGGCGTTTTTCAGAAAAACATAGAATAAGAAACGTTCTACGTACCTAATCATGAAACAATCATGATACTTACAATATTACAACTGCGATTAAAAATTAGAGGACAGTTTTTTGTATATTTCGATATCCTTCTTGTTAAATGATATAATTTTATCGAATAGTTACGAGTATGACACCCCCATCCTAGTATACAATTTTACAATCAATTTGTATAGACATCGTAAAAGAGACAATTTTTTAGATATATCGCGTTTTCCGAAAATCGGAACTCAAATAATTCAAAATCAAATAACATCCCTTCATCCAAAAGAAAAGACTTCCAATTTCATGTTCGCTAATTTTAATATAATTTTAAAACGCGTAATCGTCTTTCACTGCATAGAAAAGTAAAACGATAGTTTTCCACATACAGTTCCACCAGAAATCCTTATAATTATCTCTAATCCTTCAAAAAATCCCGACTGTCACGTTTTCCCTTTTTTCACAAAAATTTCTTCAAAAATATTCAAACGCGCTTTAAACATTCATCGCCATCATCCATGTCAAAGAACCGGCCACCCCATTCGGTCCACTTTTTCCCGTCATTCCTGTGAACTCGACAATCTTTCCCATTCTCATTCATCCCGCATTCTTTTTCTCTTTTCTTTCGCTCTACTCCAGCAAAGACACTATTATACTCGTTTACGCGACTGTCATGTTATTCATCCCTAGCCGGCAGGTTAATATGTCGCAGTATGTTAATGTCGCAGTAAAACAGAAAGTACACAGCGAATTTATTGCAGTGCTGCGGTTATCTCTGCCATCACCTAAACGTCCAACTTCCCTCGAATCGTTGTAACCTATGAGGATTTCGAACTTCGATCGATAAACAAGGATACTCTGTTAACTTTTGAATATGAATATTGCGATGGCAATGTGGCTTAATATGGCACGTATCGAAAAAAGGTCGTGGAGTCTTCCTTGACACATGTGAACGTAACCCTCCTACTCGTTATCTTTATCCCAACCTCGATTTCGTCTTATCAAAAAGACTTCTAATGTTCTTAAAAAATCTTAAAAAATCTTAAAAAATCTTTAGCCTAACATTGCATATTTAATGACGCATATTGAATATTTTGCATTTTATTTAACATTATATATGTCGGGTTGACGTTAAGATTAGAGTTAGGGTTAAGGGCGTGAAACGAATCCCTATTGGCGTTAGACGTGATCATTATGCAATAGAGGAGATATTTACTAGTGCAAATATGACTATGATGGAATTGGACAAGTAATCGCGATAATTAGATACTCGAGAAGCTAATGACAATGATCCTAGGCTCAATAACGAATCCGCGGTCAACGGGATGACGAACTCTACTTTTCTTCAACGTCTAAGTTGTACCCAATGTTAATGCATGGGGTAATCACTACGTATCTGAGGGTTACTTGAATCGTCATTGAGATCGTACGGGAGAGTGTGTTTCTCCATCACGGTAACGCTGTCGAGGAAAACTATGATGGGTGTGCCTAAGGGCACGAAATCATCGGATTCGTGGAGAAAAGTCTTCGTTCGGAAAGTGAGGGAAATTGGCGTTACTGTTAATTGGTCAATTTCCATGTTGGTGGTTAGGGAAGGGTGCTAGCCGCCCTTAAGAGAGAGTTCGAGAAGAGGAAGCGTCGTTCGTGAGAAAAATAGATTTCTCCTACTTTCTCGTAGTTGGAACGAGGATTGTTTGTCGGTTTGAAGAACTTTAGTTAAACAAATCTTAAGATTTATAGCGGGTCCTCGGGCTAGCTGAACATGTACTGTAGAGACGTGTTGACATCTGGTAATCATCTTACTCGAAGAATAGAGTCTGCGTGTGGCGAGCCACGGGACAGGAATCGTTGAAATGCTTACCGTCGTGCCCCGTCCCAAGTATTTCATTTAAGGAGAGCTATAGAGTTACTTCATGCCTTTGTTAGACAAAACGTTCATTCCTTGACCGCGACTACGTTCGGCGACTGGGTTGTCTCCTCGAGCCCGAGCTCACTATCATAAATCTCAAATAAGTACAGTCGGATCGAATGACAACAGTTTCTTTCTTTCTTTTTTTTTTATTTATTAGAATATTTACAATCAATTCTCGTTGAGAATTTTCAGTAACTTAGTTTGGCGTGATACAATGACATGGATTATAATAGTTTTATATTGTTGGTTCTAGTAGAAACTAAGGATTTAATCTAGAGGGTATTTTCTTTTTAGTCTGCGGATCTGGTCCGTCGTGTCCAGTAGTTGGGTGACTAGTGGGTTGTGGTGGTTGTTGACTCTTGTGTTATATCTGCTTCTGAACTTGTGTATTTCATCTTTGACTGTAGGTATCTTGAGGTCACGGTGGATTGTTTCGTTGGTAACATACCAGGGTGCATTTAATAGGGATCTTAGCGTTTTCGATTGGAAGCGTTGGAGTATTTCAATGTTGGAACTACTTGCTGTTCCCCATAGTTGGATTCCGTAGGTCCAGACAGGTTTTATTACGGCCTTGTAGAGGGTTATTTTGTTCTGTATGTTTAGTTTGGAGCGTCGGCCCGTGAGCCAATAGAATTTTCTTAGTTTTTCCTTTAATTGTTTTGATTTCTCTGAGATATGTTTTTTCCAAGTTAGCCTCCTGTCCAGGGTCATGCCCAGGTATTTTACGGAGTCCTTGCTTGGGATTATTGTGTTGTTAATGGTGACCTGGGGGCAGGTTTGATTTCGGAGCGTGAAGGTTACATGAGAGGATTTTTTTTCGTTTATTTTGAAGCCCCATTTTTGGAACCACTTTTCCATGGTGTCGAGACTTCGCTGGAGAGTGGATTTTTTATGGGAAGTTCCTTGATTGCTTTATTTCCTATTAGGTCGTGACCTGCTGCTTTCTTGGGGTTTAGGCGACTGATTGCTTCTATAATCTCTGCAGAAGTGAAGGGTTCAATAGGAGGGGACATTTGGAAGGGAGTGTGCAGGTATTCGGTAACGTCTGCAGCAGCTACGGAGGAATGGGGTTTGAATACTTCAGACAAGTGTTTGGCAAATAGGTTGGCTTTTTCTATAGGGCTACGCGCCCACCCGCCTTGCGGGCGGCGGATTGGAGGTATTATTTGTGGGGGGCGCGTGAGTTTCCTGGAGGCCTTCCATAGTGAGTAGTTGGAGTCGGCTGTGGGGGACAAGCTGGCGAGATATTTGTGAAAACAGTCATTATTGTAGTTTTTTATGGTTTTGGATAGTTTTCTAGTTGCGTTGTTTAGTTTGCGTTTGTCCTCCGGTGTTCTATGGGTCTGCCATACTCTTCTTAGTCTACGTTTTTCTGCTATTTTTTTTAATATGTACTGGGTATATTCGTGTTTGCTGATGGACGTTTTTGCCGGTGTGGAGAAGCGGATAGCGTTTATTATGCTCGTGTTTAGGTATTCCGTGGCTGCTTCGATTTCTTCATTGGTTTTTAGTGAAGTTGAAGCTGAAGTTGTTTGTGTGAAGATTTCTCTAAAGAGCTGCCAGTTGGTGTGTTGGTTATGAATGGAGCCATTAGGTGTATTCTCGATGATAGTTGAACTGACTGTTACTATCACGGGGGAATGGTCAGAGGAGAGATCAGCCGAGGAATTGATTTGGACGTGTCTTGACGAGATATTTTTAGTTATGAGGAAATCAAGGAGATCGGGTATTTTGTTTGTGTCGGTGGGCCAGTGTGTGGGTTCGTATGTGGTAAGGTAGTTGAGGTTGTTGGTTATTATGCTGTTGAGGAAGTTTTTGCCTCTTACTGTAACCAGTCTGCTGCCCCATTGGGTGTGTTTGGCGTTGTAGTCTCCTCCGGCTATGAATCTATTGCCCAGGGTGTCCAGGAAGTTGTCGAAGTCTTCTTTGGCGATGGAGTGTCTGGGAGGGCAGTATACAGCTGAAGTGGTGATTGTACCATGACAGTCTTCTATTGCTACGTTTGTTGCTTGGAGGTAGTCTTTCTGGAATGGTGGAAATTCGTAGTGCCTGATGTTTGATTTGATTATGATTCCGGTGCCGCCGTGGGCCTTTCCGCTGGGGTGTTGGGTGTGGTAGAAGTTGTAGCCGTGTATTTTGAGGTAGTTTTTGTCGGTGAAGTGGGTTTCGGATATAAGCATCACATCGATTTGCTGTTGTTTTAAGAATAGTTCTAGTTCAAATGTGTGCTGAGCTAGACCGTTGGCGTTCCACAGAGCTATTCGCATTGGTTTTATTTTGCTTCTATGCGTATGAATTTGTCCATGAAGAGTGTGAGTTGTGACAGCAAGTTGTTAATTTGCTCAGTTTGCTTCTCGATAAGTTTTTCGAGTCTGGTAAAGTTGTCTGTGTTTTGTGGGGTGGGAACACTATTTTGTGAGTATCCTCTGTAGGTTTTCGTATTGTTCATATTTCCTTGTGCTGCCTGGGCATAGAAGATTGATGGTGTGGAGAATTTTTGGGGTCTAGGATCTGGTTTGGTTATCTCCTTGGGTCTGGGTTTAGGGTACTTATTATTGTGCAGTGTATAGGCTGAGCATCCTTTGTAGTTCGCAGGATGCTCTCCTTGACAGTGGATACACTTGGCGGGGGTTTCCGGGGATTTAGTGCATTGGTCAGTGGGGTGATTACTTGCACATTTTACGCACCGGAAGTTATGATTGCAGTATTTCTGCGTGTGGCTGTACCTTTGGCACCTTTTGCATTGTATTATTCCTTTCTTTACAAGAGGTGGCTCGAACTTAACTATGGAGTTCATCAGCCGATTGATTGTTGCTGATGTTAGTTACTTCGTGGCCGTGATTTAACAGTTCGCACTTTAGTTCGTCTAGATCGACTGAGTGGTGGATGTTGCGTAGCACCACTCGAAATGGTCTTTCTTGTTTGAGCTGATATGTGTGGAATTTAGCGTTTAACGTTTTTAATAGCTTGGTTAACTTTCTATAGGCGTCTGGGTGGGTCGGCAGTATTTTCACGTGGTTGTTGTTAATCTTTAACTTGTAGTCCTCTTTGCTGATGTCTTTTTCGATAGTCTTAATCATTGACTGTATGTCGATTACGTCGTCAATGAATATCGGTGGGGGAGGGGGAATTCTTTGGGTATGGAGATTATTTACCTTTTCGGTTGTAATCATGGAGTCTTCCGTGGACTCCAGTATTGAGAATCTATTGTAGGTGGTCACCTGGCTGGCTGGTGGTTTAGTTTGACTCTTGTTTACATTTGTCTTGGTTGGTTCGAGCTTTCGTTTTTTCGTGTGATGGTCGTTTACCAGGATAGATGTGTTGCCCTCTTGCCACGGGGGAGGAAAAATGGCGGTGTTATAATTTAGCTCCGGGGAGCCTGTTGGGAATGATAGAGCCATTATCGAGCTAGTTAATTCAGTGTGGAAGAACTAGTCGAGAGGCTGTTAACCCCTGGCTAGGTTAGTTGGATTCGCTTTCGACAGATGGGCGTCACGTGGAGTTTTGTGAACTTCACAGGGCACTGGATACACGTCTGCACGTCTCGGCACTCAGCAGCAACTGGGTGGTCACGTGTTGCTTTGTGGACTTTGCAGGGCACTGGACACACGTCTGCACGCCTCGGCACTCACGAACGAACTGATACTGAAAAGTAGCGGGTAATTTACTGTTGTAAGGCGCTAACCACTGCGCTGCCGTCGTCCGACGCTAGTTGGTGTCGTCCGGTGTTATTTGCTGTCGAGTGCCGCCACAAATTCATAATAATATGATTAAAATCCTATTTAGAAAACAACCGAATGTTTAGTATATACATAATAATTTTATTTAGTATTTATTTTAGTATAGTAATTTTAAGCTTCATAAACTTTAAACTCAGTTTTCGCAGTTTACAAATTAGAACTCCGATATCCGAAATACGTGGATAGATATTCGGAATCATTGTAGGCACAATTAAGGAATAAAATAATTGAGGTGTTCGTACAAGAGGGTAAAGATTGCGATGCTGTAATGGAGCGACAGAAAGGGAGAGCGAGAGAGAGGGAGAAAGAGAGAGAGAGAGATAGAAGAGAAGGAAAGAAGAAGAGAGAAGTAAGACAGTCAGTAACTTTAGATATATTAGAAAGTTCCAAATGACCAATTCATAATTCTTCATAATAATTTTTTAGATTTAACTCTTTATGTCTTAAATTATCTTATTTTAAGTTTTCATTGCAATCATTGTTTTAGATATTTCAAATTTTTTCAAATAACATACAAATAGCGTTTGCAACTATTATGTCGAAAATGCATATATGGAAATAGTATTTTTAAGAATCATCAGGTTTATAAGCATATTCGTCAGACAAGGGAAACAATTATAGAAGTAATGCCTTACATCTATTTCATACGATAAGGTTTACAAATTCAAAACTAAAATATCTGCTAAACTAATGGTTCTCGGACATAATAACGTTTTTATACAAAATGCCAAGACAAATCGATTAATGTATTAATCCATTACATAATATATACAAAATATATATGGTTCTATTAACAAAAAGTAAAACTGACCTCCGTATGTCTTCTACATTTCACCTACGAAAATATCATTGACGTCAAATTGTGTCCCTTTTAAAAATATTTAACTTTTGTTGCAAACATTTTCTGTTATCATAGTTTTGGAGGTACTTGCAGAGCTCGATTTAAATGGGACTTCCTATATATATGTCGGAGATGAAAGAACACCAGAACCTTCCCTTCGGAACTTTGGGAAGACCCCTAGTACTGTAATTTAGATTTCACCATAGCCGTATTAAGAAATTGTTGTGTTCACAGTCGAGTGCCGAAGCGTGCAGACGTGTCTCTAGTGCCCAGTGAAGTTCGAAAGTAACACGTGTCACCCAACCGTCGAAAGTGAACACAACGTGCTCCTATCTTCCCAAGTGTTTCTTATCCGCCAGAGAGAAGAAAAGCCTACGCACCTAACCCCAACCCGAACCTTGCCTCATAGCCTCACGACTAGTTATTCATAATGAAATAGCTAGCTCGATGATGGCCCAGCAATCACGACCAGGCTCGCCTGTGCAAACCCATCACTACCTCGCGCTACTCCCCCCGTGGCAGAAGTTCAGCAGATCCCCCCGTGCTAACGACGCCAATAAGGCGAAAAAACGCAAAACCGAACCATCAGACACAAACTCGAACGAACAGCCATCAACGCAAATTAACACCCACAACAGGTTCGCAATTTTGGAATCCACAAACGACGCCATGGAAACCGCAGGCCCGCCACCTAACCACCACGCACAGAGAAGCCCCCCTCCCCCACCAATATTTATTAATGATGTCATCGACATCCAGACAATGACCAAGTCCTTAGAGAGAGATATCTCCAAGGAGGACTACAACCTGAAGATAACCAACCAAGTAAAAATCTTGCCGACGAATCCAGAAGCCTACAGGAAGCTCACCAAGACACTTAGGGCCCGGAACGCCAATTTCCACACCTAACAACTCAAAGAAGAAAGACCTTTTCGGGTGGTGCTACGAAACATCCACCACTCCGCAGACATCGACGAACTAAAAATAGAACTATCGAAACTCGGCCACGAAGTCACCAATGTCAGCAACATAAGGCATAGAGTCACGAAAGACCCGTTATCCCTATTCTTTATCGACTTAAAACAGAAACCCAACAACAAGGAAATCTACAACACCAGTCGCCTAATGAACGCCATCGTAAAATTCGAACCACCGCAAATCAAAAAGGAGATAGAGCAATGCAAAAGGTGCCAAAGATACGGGCATACGCAGAAATACTGCAACCATACCTTCCGCTGCGTCAAATGTGCAGGAACACACCCCACCGACCAATGCAGGAAATCACCGGAAACCCCAGCGAAGTGCATTCACTGTCAAGGTGACCATCCTGCCAACTACAAAGACTGCTCAGCCTACAAAACTCTGTACTCAAACAAGTACCCCAAACTTAGAACAAAAGAGGTAACCTACCAAACACCCAGCTCGCCGAAACTCACCTTTACCCCAATCCCTCTAACCAATCAAACACCCAGCCCTGCCAAACTCACCACTCCCACAACCTCCTATGCCCAAGCGGTACAAGGCACTCGAAATACACCAAATAGCCACAGGGATCCTCCTCAAAATAGTGCCCCCAACTCACCTAATACAGACAACGTCTCAAGGCTTGAAAAGCTAATAGAGAAACAATCAGAGCAAATAAACAATTTGCTATCGCTATTAACATTCATCATGGATAAACTAATACACTCCGACACAAAATAAAACCAATGCGAATAGCTCTGTGGAACGCCAACGGTCTAGCTCAGCACACATTTGAACTAGAACTATTCTTAAAACAACAGCAAATCGATGTGATGCTTATATCCGAAACCCACTTCACCGACAAAAACTACCTCAAAATACACGGCTACAACTTCTACCACACCCAACACCCCAGCGGAAAGGCCCACGGCGGCACCGGAATCATAATCAAATCAAACATCAAGCACTACGAATTTCCACCATTCCAGAAAGACTACCTCCAAGCAACAAACGTAGCAATAGAAGACTGTCATGGTACAATCACCACTTCAGCTGTATACTGCCCTCCCAGACACTCCATCGCCAAAGAAGACTTCGACAACTTCCTGGACACCCTGGGCAATAGATTCATAGCCGGAGGAGACTACAACGCCAAACACACCCAATGGGGCAGCAGACTGGTTACAGTAAGAGGCAAAAACTTCCTCAACAGCATAATAACCAACAACCTCAACTACCTTACCACATATGAACCCACACACTGGCCCACCGACACAAACAAAATACCCGATCTCCTTGATTTCCTCATAACTAAAAATATCTCGTCAAGACACGTCCAAATCAATTCCTCGGCTGATCTCTCCTCTGACCATTCCCCCGTGATAGTAACAGTCAGTTCAACTATCATCGAGAATACACCTAATGGCTCCATTCATAACCAACACACCAACTGGCAGCTCTTTAGAGAAATCTTCACACAAACAACTTCAGCTTCAACTTCACTAAAAACCAATGAAGAAATCGAAGCAGCCACGGAATACCTAAACACGAGCATAATAAACGCTATCCGCTTCTCCACACCGGCAAAAACGTCCATCAGCAAACACGAATATACCCAGTACATATTAAAAAAAATAGCAGAAAAACGTAGACTAAGAAGAGTATGGCAGACCCATAGAACACCGGAGGACAAACGCAAACTAAACAACGCAACTAGAAAACTATCCAAAACCATAAAAAACTACAATAATGACTGTTTTCACAAATATCTCGCCAGCTTGTCCCCCACAGCCGACTCCAACTACTCACTATGGAAGGCCTCCAGGAAACTCACGCGCCCCCCACAAATAATACCTCCAATCCGCCGCCCGCAAGGCGGGTGGGCGCGTAGCCCTATAGAAAAAGCCAACCTATTTGCCAAACACTTGTCTGAAGTATTCAAACCCCATTCCTCCGTAGCTGCTGCAGACGTTACCGAATACCTGCACACTCCCTTCCAAATGTCCCCTCCTATTGAACCCTTCACTTCTGCAGAGATTATAGAAGCAATCAGTCGCCTAAACCCCAAGAAAGCAGCAGGTCACGACCTAATAGGAAATAAAGCAATCAAGGAACTTCCCATAAAAAATCCACTCTCCAGCGAAGTCTCGACACCATGGAAAAGTGGTTCCAAAAATGGGGCTTCAAAATAAACGAAAAAAAATCCTCTCATGTAACCTTCACGCTCCGAAATCAAACCTGCCCCCAGGTCACCATTAACAACACAATAATCCCAAGCAAGGACTCCGTAAAATACCTGGGCATGACCCTGGACAGGAGGCTAACTTGGAAAAAACATATCTCAGAGAAATCAAAACAATTAAAGGAAAAACTAAGAAAATTCTATTGGCTCACGGGCCGACGCTCCAAACTAAACATACAGAACAAAATAACCCTCTACAAGGCCGTAATAAAACCTGTCTGGACCTACGGAATCCAACTATGGGGAACAGCAAGTAGTTCCAACATTGAAATACTCCAACGCTTCCAATCGAAAACGCTAAGATCCCTATTAAATGCACCCTGGTATGTTACCAACGAAACAATCCACCGTGACCTCAAGATACCTACAGTCAAAGATGAAATACACAAGTTCAGAAGCAGATATAACACAAGAGTCAACAACCACCACAACCCACTAGTCACCCAACTACTGGACACGACGGACCAGATCCGCAGACTAAAAAGAAAATACCCTCTAGATTAAATCCTTAGTTTCTACTAGAACCAACAATATAAAACTATTATAATCCATGTCATTGTATCACGCCAAACTAAGTTACTGAAAATTCTCAACGAGAATTGATTGTAAATATTCTAATAAATAAGAAAAAAACTTTTCAGTATCTACAATAGCGACTTACTAAATGTTAAGAAATGTTAAGTTGGTATGACCGCTAGTTACTAAAAGCTAGGTTGGTACGACTCCTAACGACGCTTCTTTTTCTTAGGAGTCGACCACGCGTTAATTGCTAAGTCGCATCCTGTGTGATTAGACGCCTCCTGTGTGATTTGGCGTTTTGTATAAGAAACAAAATAAAAGGTGTGATATCCAATCCGTGTGAATCAGCTCGAATATCAACCCCAACCTATATAAAATAACACTAAATCTCTTTAATCTCAACACATCCACCCATAAACGCTCCATAGCCTTCACAGATGACCTAATCATCTACGTAACAGGTCGCAAAACCAAAACGATAAGCACAGAACTGCAAGAACTCTTTAACAAAATTAGCGATTACTACTACACATGGAAACTAAAAATCAATGGAAGTAAATGCGAAACCATACTATTTAGACCCAAGACAAATAAAATCGGCCCAATAAAAAGGGAACACTGCAAAAAATTCCAACTAAAAGAAAAAGCAAACGAAGGAGATCTCATACCACACAAAAACTGATTGTTTTACTCCAGACATCTCAACAGCAAAGTAAAAATCCTGTGCTACCAAACGCTAATTAGACCTATAATAACCTATCTGGTACAATCTGGTACAACATACCAGTTTCACTAATGGAAAAAATTCGCATATTCGAAAAAAAATGCATCAGACCTTGCCTGAGTATTTACAGATCAGAACACAGCGGATACAAAAAATACGTAAAAAATAAAAGACTTAAAAAATATAAGACTTAGCCAACATCTGCCGCATCGACTGTCACATCTTAAAACTAACAAGAAACCACTTTGCGCAAGCTGCGAAGATAAAAGAAAATAGCTTAATCTTCGGTTTCGTATTTCTAAACGACGCATATTATAAAAATACACTGTTAATAGACTAATAATAACTGCTACATCCCCCCCTCCCGAAGCTTTTCTATACCTAGACGAAAGAAACTATCTCCAAGACCAAAATAATATCCCAATAATATATTATATACAAAGAAAAATAGGGATTAAATCAATACTCTACGAGGAAAATTTAGATGGACGGACTGCAGACACTAGGTGAAGATATTAGGTCATCCCATAAGTTCGTGCCGTTATTCGAGCGGTTATATTTGTTAAGATTGTTTACATACCTTTCAGTTTCATAAAAAAGTGTAATCCCCCTCTCGTTGTACAACTTCTTCCCATTTTTCTAGTAGGGCCATTATTCCGTCTCGATAAAAATTTTCTTGTTTTTCTTTAAAATAATTTTCTAAGCTACTTTTGAGAATGTCAATATTTTCAAATTTTTTACCTACTAAAAAGTGTTGTAATGCTCTGAACAGGTGGTAATCAGATGGGGCAATGTCTGGGGAATATGTGGGATATGGTAAAGTTTCCCAATTAAATTCAGACAATTTTTTTGTAACGCTTTTCGCGACATGCGGTCTAGCGTTGTCGTGATGGAAGATAACGTTGCTCCTATTCACTAAACCTGGTCGTTTTTCAGCTAGTGCTTCCCTTAATTTTTCTAACTGAGTGCAATATTTATCTGAATTAATAGTATCACCACTAGATAAAAGTTCAAAATAGAGTATTCCTTTATAATCCCACCATACACACAAAAGAACTTTACGTGGATGTAACACTGGTTTTGCACAGCGTTGAGGTGGCTGATTTCGTTGGGACCAGCTACGTTTCTGTTCAGGGTTTTCGTAAAGTATCCACTTTTCATCACCAGTTACCAGGCGTTTAAGGAATGGCTCATGTTGATTACGCACAAGTAATGACATGCACGCTGTCGTTCCGTTCCGTAAGTTCATGGAGCAACCAAACGTTCATCTTTGACACCATCCTCATTTTTTTTAAACACCTATGAATCGTTGTCTTAGGTATTTTCAGAACATTTGACATCTTTTGAACTGTCAAACTTCGTGATTTTTCAACAAGATCCCGAATTTTATCTTCGTCTGTCTGAGAAAGACGCCCGGAGCGTTTGTCACGTAAAATAAAAAGCAGGAGGCTCGAACGAAAAGAAAAAATTAAGATAACAAAAAAAAAACGAGAGAATTTATTTCTGAATTTACACTGACTGCGATTTTGTTCTGAGCTCCAGCCGTGACTTTCCAAGACTGAAGCTCTTACAATTTGACTTTCGGTAACATCTGTTTCTTCTTTGTTTGTCATCCCTCAATATCCCCACTACCCTGTAGGCGTACGTGACCGTTGTCACACTTCTAGGACATTCGGTGGAAGGACCGTTAGGATACAGATGACTCATTAGGCACTTCGGCGATATACATTGTCGCCAAGGCCGCCACATCTCTATCTCCATCATCGGTCCATCGAATTTGAAGTATGCCGGTCGTGACACGTTCCTCGTCTTCTAAACAGAAATTCCCAACTCTAAAACGTTGGAACCACTTCCTACAAGTGCGAGATGAAAGCGCATTTTCTCCGTAAACAGCATAAATGTTTTTCGTGGCAATTATTACAGAACTTCTTTTCCGAAATTCATATAACATGAGATTTCGAAAATGGATACGCATTTCACTCATGATTTTTTACTGTTAGAAGTCACTGTGTTCACTATATTACGATCTTATACCCACGAAGATCTGCTCTAGCCTGTTTTCGATCAGCTAAGCTCAAGTGCATTGGTCCCTTATCGCCGTATGTTTATAAATCGACACATGAAATGTATACACAAAAGTCGGCACGAACTTACGGGATGACCTGATACAACATGGCCCTCTCCCAAAAGACTCAGAAGACAAGCACAGAAAAAGCCTAAATATATATTGGTGGATACCGAAACCATAATAAAAACAACAAGATAAAGAGCCACAGAACGGCAACGCTCAAATCTACCACCGTATAAAACTGTAAATATGTAAATACTGTAAATATGTAAATAAATATTGTAATAATTCCACAGGACACCCCTCCCTTTCCCTCCCAGTCCACCCTCTCCCATCTCTTTCCAAATATACTAACGAACTGTCCTGTTTTTGCGACCAGGTTTTCAGGACAGAAATGGAAAGAAACAAAACAATATCGTACATAAGCACTGCTCTACAGCGGCTTAAATTTAAGTTACAAATGTAATCTTAAAAAAAAAAAAAAATGTAATATTGCATGGCTATATCGTACTGTCGCGTATCGGTACTTTTGCCTGAACCACCTCACAACCGGAATCCATCGTTTATAATGGAAAATACAAATATGTAATACACAAAATCTGGTAATAATAAATAAAAAAAAAGTGGTTAGCGCCTTAAGTTACGAACGTTTCGGGTCGCAGTTCCGCCTGGGCAGGCGACCTAAACGGACGTGCGAAACAGTGCTCCAGTGAAAGTGCGGCAAGAGAGAAGAGATAGGGACAAAGTTAAAGCCAAAAATAGACAAAAAGTGGAATCATGCAGATTCCACCAATAAAAATAATTAACTCCGGTGAAACATTTTTCATAAATAAAGCTACAGACTCTACATATGTAGAGAAAAATGATGATATTATGGAAACAACACAATCCGACGAAGAGCAAAACATACCAATACACCAGGAAGAAAGCTGGACGGTGGCAACCTCCAGCAAAAAACGGAAGGTAACCCCGCTCGCAAGCGCGAGGAAAATTGATACACATGAAAAAAAACAATGGCTACAAGATATCAAACTGCACAATCCATTCAGCGCACTGCCAGAAGAGGCAGCAACGGACCCAACGGAAAGTCCGACAAACCGTACACCCAAACCACCACCAATATACGTAGACGCAAAAATAATTGACCCCCTCATCGAACTGCTAAACAACATCGCAGGAAAAGACAACTACATCATCAAACAGATAAAAATAGACCAGGTTAAAGTACAAACTAACACCCCAGAAACATTCAGAAAAATTACAAGATCACTAAAGGAAAAAAATGCAGCATATCACACTTTTCAGCTCAAAACAGACAAAAGCTACAAAGCAGTAATCAGGGGACTACACCCAAAAACAAATACTGGAAAAATAAGTGAAGAACTGGCAAAAATCGGACACCAGCTAAGGTCAATAAATAACATAAACAAATACGAAACCAAACAACCACTACCGCTATTCCTAGTTGAACTAGAACCTAAAAACAACAATAAGGAAATATACGATATAGAAAAAATTACTAAACACAATAGTAAAAGTGGAGCCACCCAGACATAAAAAAGAAATCCCACAATGCATAAGATGTCAACAATACGGACACACCAAAAACTATTGTAATAGAACCCCGGCATGCGTTAAATGCGCAAAAAATCATCTCACGACACACTGCCCATCCACGAGAAAAATTGAGGAGGTTAAATGCTACAACTGTAACGGAAACCACCCAGCCAGCTATAAAGGATGTGAAGTAAGAAAACAATTACAACGTAAACTGTTCCCGCCCCTACGAAGCAGAACAATCACTAACACACAAGCCCAACAGGACAGCACAAATCCTGAAATAATTCCAAGTACAGAGCAAGCAACAAACACCAAACCTATCAGCACCAACACCATTGGTGGTCTAAGCTACGCTCAAGTAACCAGCCAATCAACACATACACACAACCAATACCACAGCAATAGTAACAATGACACTGCAGAAATCAAAGAACTACTCAAACAATCCATAAAGAACACCGAAATGCTAACCAGAATGATAAGCGAACAAAACGCAGTACTCAGACAGCAAACCCAACAAATCACAGTCATGCTAAAACTAATTACAAACGTGCTAAACAAAAAATAAAAACGGACACTCTAAAAATAGAACTCAAACGGCCTCCAACAACGGGCCCTCGAAACTAAAACATTTATATACAATAATAATATAGACATACTACTTGTCTCAGAAACACACTTCACTACAAAAAGCTACTTGAAAATACCATACTACACCATATATGATACCAAACACCCCACAGGAAAAGCTCACGGAGGGACAGCAGTGATAGTCAGAAACGATATCAAACATTATCTACACAGCCAAGTTAACAAAGAATATTTACAAGCAACCACTGTTACAGTTCAAACTAGCAGGAACTACTTCCAGTTGTCAGCAGTATATGTGCCTCCGCGACACAAAATAACAACACAAATGTGGGAAGAATACTTCCAGGACCTAGGGGACAAGTACATCGCAGCGGGAGACTACAACTCAAAGCACACGCTATGGGGGTCAAGAAACACTACACCTCGAGGCAGAACACTGGAAAAATACATTGGAAATAATAACCTCAATATATTATCCACAGGAACACCGACATATTGGCCGACTGACCTGAACAAAAAACCAGATCTTCTGGACTTTGCAGTTACGAAGGTACTAGACACAAATAAACTAAAAATAACACCCAACCTCGAGCTCAGCTCCGATCATACACCCATAATAATTGAATACAGAAACAAACCAATTCACTATAGCAAACCAGAAACACTATGCAACAAAACCACCAAATGGCAAACTTTCAAAGAAATAATAGAAAGCAAAATAAACTGCAACATCCCGTTAAAAACTCCTGAACACATAGAACAGGCAGTAGCAACATTGACAGCAACTATTCAGGAAGCAGCAAGGACAACCACTACTCCCGAATCAACCAGCAGACAAACAATAACAATCCCGCAAGAAATACTCAACAAAATTAGAGAAAAAAGAAAGCAAAAGCAAAATGGCAAAAACACAGAACTCGAGAAAACAAAAAACACTTAAACAAACTTGCAAAGGAAATAAAAAACAAAATAAAGGAGCACAACAATAACGAATTCGCAAAGTTCATAGGGACACTCTCTACACACGAGAACACCAACTACTCACTATGGAAAGCCACGAAAAAAATAAGGAAGCCAATAATACCCGTCCCGGCAATCAGAAAAGCAGATAACACATGGGCAAGAAGCAACGAAGAACAAGCCGAAGAATTCTCCAACCAGCTCTGCAACACATTCACACCACACATTATCAACAACAGCAACCTCAAAAGTCATACGGAGGAGGATCCACAAACCACTACTACCACAGCCGACAAGGAATACACCATACCTAAAACATCGGCACAAGAAATTAGAAACATAATTGATAAAACAAAAAACAACAAAGCGCCAGGAATCGACCTAATCAATGGTAAAATCTTGAAAAACCTTCCGCCAAAAGCAATAAGACTAATTACAATAATATTCAATGCAATTCTAAGAATTCAATACTTCCCCAAACCATGGAAATTAGCACAAATCAAAATGTTACATAAACCAGGCAAAGACCCGCACCAAACTGCATCTTACAGACCAATATCACTGCTCCCAGTATTTTCCAAAATACTGGAAAAGATAATATACGACCGCATAAAACCAATAATAGAGACAAAAAAACTAATACCGGATCACCAATTTGGTTTCAGAAACAAACACTCCACGATAGAGCAAATGCACAGGCTTATAAACGAAATAATAGTAGCACTAGAAAAAAAGGAATACTGCACAGCCCTCTTTATAGACATAGAAAAAGCATTCGATAAAATTAACCATGAAAGTCTACTACAAACAATTAGGAAACAATTCCCGGAGCAAATACACCACTTAATAAAATCCTACCTAAGCAGCAGAACCTTCGTAATAAAAATCAAGGACACACATTCTCAAGTTAAAGACATGATGGCCGGGGTACCACAAGGAAGCGTCCTAGGCCCAATACTATACACATTATACACGGCGAACATACCAACAAGTACCAACAGCACAGTATTGACATTCGCGGACGACACAGCTATACTAGTCAGGCATACTAACCCAGAAACGGCAGTCAAAATACTACAAGAACATATCGTAAAAATAGAAAATTGGCTACAAGAAAAACAATTAAAAGCAAACCCCAATAAATGCAACCATATTACATTCACGCTACGGAAAAAGATACCACCAAACATCCTATTGAACGGTACGCATATAACGCAAACAAAGCATGTCAAATACCTAGGACTCCACTTAGATCAAAAACTTACCTGGAAACTACACATCAAATCAATAGTAGAAAAAATACAGAAAACAAGGAGACAAATGCATTGGCTAACAAGTCGAAAATCCAAATTAAGCATAGAAAATAAATTAAAAATATATAAAACGATCATAAAACCAATCTGGACGTACGGAATACCACTATGGGGGACGGCAGCAATGAGCCATATAAACAAAATAGAGGTAATACAGGCTAAAATACTCAGAACAATAGTAAACGGACCTTGGTACGTCAGAAACGAAGATATACGAAGGGACCTGGGAATGCCAACGGTCAAGGAAGAAATCAGCAGATACTCCGAGAAATACAAATCAAGAATAGCAACACACATAAACCGGCTAGCTGCGGAAACATACAAAATCACAAATATGGACAGAAGACTAAAAAGGAAGCACCCAGCAGACCTTATAAAGGACATAACCTAACAAACACGAGGATGGTACCCCGCTGGGGGTAGCCACCAACATGCTAATGTAACCGCTAAAAAATTCCACCAAATGTCCAAATTGGACAAATAGTGAATTTAAATAAATAAATAAAAAAAAAAAAAAATACTGGGAGCAGTGATATTGGTCTGTAAGATGCAGTTTGGTGCGGGTCTTTGCCTGGTTTATGTAACATTTTGATCTGTGCTAATTTCTATGGTTTGGGGAAGTATTGAATTCTTAGAATTGCATTGAATATTATTGTAATTAGTCTTATTGCTTTTGGCGGAAGGTTTTTCAAGATTTTACCATTGATTAGGTCGATTCCTGGCGCTTTGTTGTTTTTTGTTTTATCAATTATGTTTCTAATTTCTTGTGCCGATGTTTTAGGTATGGTGTATTCCTTGTCGGCTGTGGTAGTAGTGGTTTGTGGATCCTCCTCCGTATGACTTTTGAGGTTGCTGTTGTTGATAATGTGTGGTGTGAATGTGTTGCAGAGCTGGTTGGAGAATTCTTCGGCTTGTTCTTCGTTGCTTCTTGCCCATGTGTTATCTGCTTTTCTGATTGCCGGGACGGGTATTATTGGCTTCCTTATTTTTTTCGTGGCTTTCCATAGTGAGTAGTTGGTGTTCTCGTGTGTGGAGAGTGTCCCTATGAACTTTGCGAATTCGTTATCGTTGTGCTCCTTTATTTTGTTTTTTATTTCCTTTGCAAGTTTGTTTAAGTGTTTTTTGTTTTCTCGAGTTCTGTATTTTTGCCATTTTGCTTTTGCTTTTCTTTTTTCTCTAATTTTGTCGAGTATTTCTTGCGGGATTGTTATTGTTTGTCTGCTGGTTGGTTCGGGAGTAGTGGTTGTCCTTGCTGCTTCCTGAATAGTTGCTGTCAATGTTGCTACTGCCTGTTCTATGTGTTCAGGAGTTTTTAACGGGATGTTGCAGTTTATTTTGCTTTCTATTATTTCTTTAAAAGTTTGCCATTTGGTGGTTTTGTTGCATAGTGTTTCTGGTTTGCTATAGTGAATTGGTTTGTTTCTGTATTCAATTATTATGGGTGTATGATCGGAGCTGAGCTCGAGGTTGGGTGTTATTTTTAGTTTATTTGTGTTTAGTCCCCTTGTAACTGCAAAGTCCAGAAGATCTGGTTTTTTGTTCAGGTCAGTCGGCCAATGTGTCGGTGTTCCTGTGGATAATATATTGAGGTTATTATTTCTTATGTATTTTTCCAGTGTTCTACCTCGAGGTGTAATGTTTCTTGACCCCCACAGCGTGTGCTTTGAGTTGTAATCTCCCGCTGCGATGTCCTTTCCCCTAGGTCCTGGAAGTATTCTTCCCACATTTGTGTTGTTATTTTGTGTCGCGGAGGCACATATACTGCTGACAACTGGAAGTAGTTCCTGCTAGTTTGAACTGTAACAGTGGTTGCTTGTAAATATTCTTTGTTAACTTGGCTGTGTAGATAATGTTTGATATCGTTTCTGACTATCACTGCTGTCCCTCCGTGAGCTTTTCCTGTGGGGTGTTTGGTATCATATATGGTGTAGTATGGTATTTTCAAGTAGCTTTTTGTAGTGAAGTGTGTTTCTGAGACAAGTAGTATGTCTATATTATTATTGTATATAAATGTTTTAGTTTCGAGGGCCCGTTGTTGGAGGCCGTTTGAGTTCTATTTTTAGAGTGTCCGTTTTTATTTTTTGCTTAGCACGTTTGTAATTAGTTTTAGCATGACTGTGATTTGTTGGGTTTGCTGTCTGAGTACTGCGTTTTGTTCGCTTATCATTCTGGTTAGCATTTCGGTGTTCTTTATGGATTGTTTGAGTAGTTCTTTGATTTCTGCAGTGTCATTGTTACTATTGCTGTGGTATTGGTTGTGTGTATGTGTTGATTGGCTGGTTACTTGAGCGTAGCTTAGACCACCAATGGTGTTGGTGCTGATAGGTTTGGTGTTTGTTGCTTGCTCTGTACTTGGAATTATTTCAGGATTTGTGCTGTCCTGTTGGGCTTGTGTGTTAGTGATTGTTCTGCTTCGTAGGGGCGGGAACAGTTTACGTTGTAATTTTTTTCTTACTTCACATCCTTTATAGCTGGCTGGGTGGTTTCCGTTACAGTTGTAGCATTTAACCTCCTCAATTTTTCTCGTGGATGGGCAGTGTGTCGTGAGATGATTTTTTGCGCATTTAACGCATGCCGGGGTTCTATTACAATAGTTTTTGGTGTGTCCGTATTGTTGACATCTTATGCATTGTGGGATTTCTTTTTTATGTCTGGGTGGCTCCACTTTTACTATTGTGTTTAGTAATTTTTTCTATATCGTATATTTCCTTATTGTTGTTTTTAGGTTCTAGTTCAACTAGGAATAGCGGTAGTGGTTGTTTGGTTTCGTATTTGTTTATGTTATTTATTGACCTTAGCTGGTGTCCGATTTTTGCCAGTTCTTCACTTATTTTTCCAGTATTTGTTTTTGGGTGTAGTCCCCTGATTACTGCTTTGTAGCTTTTGTCTGTTTTGAGCTGAAAAGTGTGATATGCTGCATTTTTTTCCTTTAGTGATCTTGTAATTTTTCTGAATGTTTCTGGGGTGTTAGTTTGTACTTTAACCTGGTCTATTTTTATCTGTTTGATGATGTAGTTGTCTTTCCCTGCGATGTTGTTTAGCAGTTCGTTGAGGGGGTCAATAATATTTGCGTCTACGTATATCGGTGGTGGTTTGGGTGTACGGTTTGTCGGACTTTCAGTTGGGTCCGTTGCTGCCTCTTCTGGCAGTGCGCTGAATGGATTGTGCAGTTTGATATCTTGTAGCCATTGTTTTTTTTCATATGTATCAATTTTCCTCGCGCTTGCGAGCGGGGTTACCTTCCGTTTTTTGCTGGAGGTTGCCAGCGTCCAGCTTTCTTCCTGGTGTATTGGTATGTTTTGCTCTTCGTCGGATTGTGTTGTTTCCATATCATCATTTTTCTCTACATATGTAGGGTCTGTAGCTTTATTTATGAAAAATGTTTCACCGGAGTTAATTATTTTTATTGGTGGAATCTGCATGATTCCACGTTTTGTCTATTTTTGGCTTTAACTTTGTCCCTATCTCTTCTCTCTTGCCGCACTTTCACTGGAGCACTGTTTCGCACGTCCGTTTAGGTCGCCTGCCCAGGCGGAACTGAGAACAAGTGAAGTTCGTTCTTGTATGATTACGGAGGAAAGCTCGGTGTGGCGTGTCTTTTGAACTAAGGACGTGGATTCGTTGTTCACACTTTTCGTTAGAAAAGTGAGAGTAACGATCCGCGATGCTCATTAGTTATAGCTAACCAGTAATAAATGAAAATCGGAGGAGGATGCCTCCTACTGACGTGGCTCAGGAGTGACCTTGTCCATGGGAAAAATGGGCTTTTCCGTTAGACAAATATCCACTTTTTCCGTTAGGTAACTACCCGCTTTTTCCGTAATTTGCAAGAACGTGCAATAAACTCAAGGACTTTTCTAAAACCGATCATAAACCGAAAACATTTCTAGGATCAGAAAATCCTTCACAAGTTCGCTGGTGAGTGCCGAAGCGTGCAGACGTGTGTCCAGTGCCCTGCGAAGTTCACAAAACAACACGTGACGCCCATCTGTCGAAAGCGAGTCCAACAAACTAAGCCAAGCGTTCGCAAACGTTTTTTTTTTTTTTTTTTATTTATTTATTTATTGGAATATTTACAATCAATTCTCGTTGAGAATTTTCAGTAACTTAATTTGGCGTGATACAATGACATGGATTATAATAGCTTTATATTGTTGATTCTAGTAGAACTAAGGATTTAATCTAGTGGGTATTTTCTTTTTAGTCTGCGGATCTGGTCCGTCGTGTCCAGTAGTTGGGTGACTAGTGGGTTGTGGTGGTTGTTGACTCTTGTGTTGTATCTGCTTCTGAACTTGTGTATTTCATCTTTGACTGTAGGTATCTTGAGGTCACGGTGGATTGTTTCGTTGGTAACATACCACGTGTATTTAATAGGGATCTTAGCGTTTTCGATTGGAAGCGTTGGAGTATTTCAATGTTGGAGTTACTTGCTGTTCCCCATAGTTGGATTCCGTAGGTCCAGACAGGTTTTATTACTGCCTTGTAGAGGATTATTTTGTTCTGTATGTTTAGTTTGGAGCGTCGGCCCGTGAGCCAATAGAATTTTCTTAGTTTTTCCTTTAGTTGCTTTGTTTTTTCTGAGGTAAGTTTTTTCCAAGTTAGTCTCCTGTCCAGGGTCATGCCCAGGTATCTTACGGAGTCCTTGCTTGGGATTATTGTGTTGTTAATGGTGACCTGGGGGCAGGTTTGTTTTCGGAGCGTGAAGGTTACATGGGAGGGTTTTTTCCGTTTATTTTAAAACCCCATTTTTGGAACCACTTTTCCATGGTGTCGAGACTTCGCTGGAGAGTGGATGAGGCAATTGCCGGGTCTGCGTGGGTAGCTAATAGTGCTGTGTCGTCGGCAAATGTTGCTATTGTTACCTCGTTTGATATAGGTAAGTCGGTAGTGTAGATGGAGAACAGTAGGGGTCCGAGGATACTGCCTTGGGGTATGCCGGATTCTATTGGGAATGTAGCGGAAGAGACGCCTAGGCATTTAACTATGAATTGTCTGTTGGTTAGGTAGGATTTTAAGATGGAGTAGTATGGATGGGGTAGGATCTTTTTGATCTTGTAGAGTAGCCCTTCATGCCATACTTTGTCGAATGCCTGTTGGATGTCTAGGAATACCGCTGAGCAGTATTTTTTCTTTTCGAGGGTTTGGCTGATCATGTGGGTTATGCGGCGGATTTGCTCTACTGTTGAGTGTTGTTTTCGGAAGCCGAATTGGTGATCTGGGAGTGTTTTCAATTCTTCTAGGAGTGGAAGGAGACGATTCGTGAGCATCCTCTCGAATAGTTTAGACAGGGTAGGTAAGAGACTGATTGGGCGATAGGAGCTGGCTTCATATATTGGTTTACCGGGTTTGGGGATGAGGGTGATTAGTGAGATTTTCCACGCCTTAGGAAAGTGTTCAAGGCGGAGGATGGCGTTAAAGATTGATGCGATGAGTGCGATCCCTTTTATGGGGAGTTCCTTGCTTGCTTTATTTCCTATTAGGTCGTGACCTGCTGCTTTCTTGGGGTTTAGGCGACTGATTGCTTCTATGATCTCTGCAGAAGTGAAGGGTTGAATAGGAGGGGACATTTGGAAGGGAGTGTGCAGGTATTCGGTGACGTCCGCTGCAGCTATGGAGGAATGGGGTTGGAATACTTCAGTCAAGTGTGTAGCAAATAGGTTGGCTTTTTCTATAAGACTACGCGCCCATCCACCCTGCGGGCGGCGGATTGGAGGTATTATTTGTGGGGGGCGCGTGAGTTTCCTGGAGGCTTTCCATAGTGAGTAGTTTGAGTCGGCTGTGGGAGACAGGCTGGCGAGATATATGTGAAAACGGTCGTTATTGTAGTTCTTTATGGTTTTGGATAGTTTTCTAGTTGCGTTGTTTAGTTTGCGTTTGTCCTCCGGTGTTCTATGGGTCTGCCATATCCTTCTTAGTCTACGTTTTTCTGCTACTTTTTTTAATATGTACTGGGGGTATTCGTGATTGCTGATGGACGTTTTTGCCGGTGTGGAGACGCGGATAGCGTTTATTATGCTCGCATTTAGGTATTCCGTGGCTGCTTCGATTTCGTCATTGGTTTTTAGTGAGGTTGAGGCTGAAGTTGTGCGGGAAAAGACTTCTCTAAAGAGCTGCCAGTTGGTGTGTTGGTTATGAATGGAGCCATTAGGTGTATTCTCGATGATGGTTGAAGTGACTGTTACAATCACGGGGGAATGATCAGAGGAGAGATCGGCCGAGGAATTGATTTGGACGTGTCTTGGCGAGATATTTTTGGTTATGAAGAAATCAAGGAGATCGGGTATTTTGTTTGTGTCGGTGGGCCAGTGTGTGGGTTCGTATGTGGTAAGGTAGTTGAGGTTGTTGGTTATTATGCTGTTGAGGAGGTTTTTGCCTCTTACTGTAACCAGTCTGCTACCCCATTGGGTGTGTTTAGCGTTATAGTCTCCTCCGCCTATGTATCTGTTGCCCAGGGTGTCCAGGAAGTGGTCGAAGTATTCTTTGGCGATGGAGTGTCTGGGAGGGCAGTATACAGCTGAGGTGGTGATTGTACCATGATAGTCTTCTATTGCTACGTTTGTTGCTTGGAGGTAGTCTTTCTGGAATGATGGAAGTTCGTAGTGCTTGATGTTTGCTTTGATTATGATTCCGGTGCCGCCGTGGGCCTTTCCGCTGGTGTGTTGGGTATGGTAGAACTTGTATCCGTTTATGTTCAGGTAGTTTTTGTCGGTGAAGTGGGTTTCAGATATGAGCATTATGTCGATTAGCTGGTGTTTTAGGAAGAGTTCTAGCTCAAGTTTGCGTTGCGCTAGACCATTGGCGTTCCACAGAGCTATGCGTCTTGGTTTTATTTTGTGTCTGGGCGTATTAATTTTTCCATTATGATTGTTAATAGCGATAGCAAATTGTTTATTTGCTCTGATTGTTTCTCTATTAGCTTTTCAAGTCTAGAGACGTTGTCTGTGTTAGGTGAGGTGGGGGCACTATTTTGGGGAGGATCCCTGTGGCTATTTGGTGTATTTCGAGTGCCTTGTACCGCTTGGGCATAGGAGGTTGAGGGAGTGGTGAATTTGGTAGGGCTGGGTGTTTGATTGGTTGGGGGGATTGAGATAACGGTGGATTTCGGCGAGCTGGGTGTTTGGTAATTTTCCTCTTTTGTTCTAAGTTTGGGGTATTTGCTTGAGTACAGAGTTTTGTAGGCTGAGCAGCCTTTGTAGTTGGCAGGATGATCACCTTGACAGTGGATGCACTTCGCTGGGGTTTCCGGTGATTTCCTGCACTGGTCGGTGGGGTGTGTACCTGCACATTTGACGCAGCGGAAGGTGTGGTTGCAGTATTTCTGTGTGTGCCCATATCTTTGGCACCTTTTGCATTGGACTATCTCCTTTTTGGTTTGCGGTGGTTCGAATTTAACGATGGCGTTCATTAGGCGACTGATATTGTAGATTTCCTTGTTGTTTGGTTTCTGTTTTAAATCAATGAAAAATAGGGATAGCGGGTCTTTTGTGACTCTATGCCTTATGTTGCTGACATTGGTGACTTCGTGGCCGAGTTTCGATAGTTCTATTTTTAGTTCGTCGATGTCTGCGGAGTGGTGGATGTTTTGTAGCACCACCCGAAAAGGTCTTTCTTCTTTGAGTTGGTAGGTGTGGAAGTTGGCGTTCAGGGTCCTGAGTGTCTTGGTGAGCTTCCTGTAAGCTTCTGGATTCGTCGGCAGGATTTTTACTTGATTGTTGGTTATCTTCAGGTTATAGTCCTCCTTGGAGATATCTCTCTCTAAGGACTTGGTCATTGTCTGGATGTCGATGACATCATTAATAAATATTGGTGGGGGAGAGGGGCGTCTCTGTGCGTGGTGGTTAAGTGGTGAGCCTGCGGTTTCCATGGCATCGTTGGTGGATTCCAAAATTGCGAACCTGTTGTGGGTGTTAATTTGCGTTGGTGGCTGTTCGTTCGAGTTTGTGTCTCCTGGTTCGGTTTTGCGTTTTTTCGCCTTATTGGCGTCGTTGGCACGGGGGGATCTGCAGAATTTCTGCCACGGGGGGAGTAGCGCGGGGTAGTGATGGGTTTGGACAGGCGAGCCTGGTCGTGATTGTTGGGCCATCATCGAGCTAGCTATTTCAATATGAATAACTAGTCGTGAGGCTATGCGGCAGGGATCGGGTTGGGGTTAGGTGCGTAGGCTTTTCTTCTCTCTGGCGGATAGGAAACACTTGGGAAGATAGGAGCACGTTGTGTTCACTTTCGACGGTTGGGCGACACGTGCTGCTTTCGAACTTCACTGGGCACTAGAGGCACGTCTGCACGCTTCGGCACTCGACAGCGAACTGAAGGGACAAAGTTAACGCCAAAAATAGACAAAACGTGGAATCATGCAGATTCCACCAATAAAAATAATTAACTCCGGTGAAACATTCTTCATAAATAAAGCTACAGACCCTACATATGCAGAGAAAAATGATGATATTATGGAAACAACACAATCCGACGGGGAACAAAACATACCAATACACCAGGAAGAAAGCTGGACGGTGGCAACCTCTAGCAAAAAAACGGAAGGTAACCCCGCTCGCAAGCGCGAGGAAAATCGATACATACGAAAAAAAACAATGGCTACAAGATATAAAGCTGCACAATCCATTCAGCGCACTGCCAGAAGAGACAGCAACGGACCCAACGGAAAGTCCGACAAACCGTACTCGCAAACCACCACCGATATACGTGGACGCAAAAATAATTGATCCCCTCATCGAACTACTAAGCAACATCGCAGGGAAAGACAACTATATCATCAAACAGATAAAAATAGACCAGATGAAAGTGCAAACCAACATCCCAGAAATATTCAGAAAAATTACAAGATCACTAAAGGAAAAAAATGCAGCATATCACACTTTTCAGCTCAAAACCGACAAAAGCTACAAAGCAGTAATCAGGGGACTACACCCAAAAACAAATACCGGAAAAATAAGTGAAGAACTGGCAAAAATCGGACACCAGGTAAGGTCAATTAATAACATCAACAAATACGATACCAAACAACCATTACCGCTATTCCTAGTTGAACTAGAACCTAAAAACAACAATAAAGAAATATACGATATAGAAAAATTACTAATCACAATAGTAAAAGTGGAGCCACCCAGACATAAAAAAGAAATTCCACAATGCATAAGGTGCCAACAATACGGACACACTAAAAACTATTGTAATAGAACCCCGGCATGCGTTAAATGCGCAAAAAATCATCTCACGACACACTGCCCATCTACGGGAAAAATTGAGGAGGTTAAATGCTACAACTGTAACGGAAACCACCCAGCCAGCTATAAAGGATGTGAAGTAAGAAAACAATTACAACGTAAACTGTTCCCGCCCCTACGAAGCAGAACAATCACTAACACACAAGCCCAACAGGACAGCACAAATCCTGAAATAATTCCAAGTACAGAGCAAGCAACAAACACCAAACCTATCAGCACCAACACCATTGGTGGTCTAAGCTATGCTCAAGTAACCAGCCAATCAGCACATACACACAACCAATACCACAGCAATAGTAACAATGACACTGCAGAAATCAAAGAACTGCTCAAACAATCCATAAAGAACACCAAGATGCTAACCAGAATGATAAGCGAACAAAACGCAGTACTTAGACAGCAAACGCAACAAATCACAGTCATACTACAACTGCTTACAAACGTGCTAAGCAAAAAATAAAAACGAACACGTTAAAAATAGCAGCCTGGAACTCAAACGGCCTACAACAACGGGCCCTTGAAATTAAAACATTCATATACAATAACAATATAGACATATTACTTGTCTCAGAAACACACTTCACTACAAAAAGCTAGATGAAAATACCATACTACAACATATATGATACCAAACACCCCTCAGGAAAAGCGCACGGAGGGACAGCAGTGATAGTCAGAAACGATATCAAACATTATCTACACAGCCAAGTTAATAAGGAATATTTACAAGCAACCACCGTTACAGTTCACACTAGCAGCAACTACATCTAGTTGTCAGCAATATATATGCCTCCGCGAAACAAAATAACATCACAAATGTGGGAAGAATACTTCCAGCATCTAGGAGACAAGTACATCGCAGCGGGAGACTACAACTCAAAGCACACGCTATGGGGATCAAGAAACACTACACCTCGAGGCAGAACACTGGAAAAATACATTAGAAATAATAACCTCAATATATTATCCACAGGAACACCGACATATTGGCCGACTGACTTGAACAAAAAACCAGATCTTCTGGACTTTGCAGTTACAAGGGGACTAAACACAAATAAACTAAAAATAACACCCAACCTCGAGCTCAGCTCCGATCATACACCCATAATAATTGAATACAGAAACAAACCAATTCACTATAGCAAACCAGAAACACTATGCAATAACACCACCAAATGGCAAATTTTCAAAGAAATAATAGAAAGCAAAATAAACTGCAACATCCCGTTGAAAACTCCTGAACACATAGAACAGGCAGTAACAACATTGACAGCAACTATTCAAGAAGCAGCAAGGACAATCACCACACCCGAATCAACCAGCAGACAAACAATAACAATCCCGCAAGAAATACTCAACAAAATTAGAGAAAAAAGAAAGCAAAAGCAAAATGGCAAAAACACAGAACTCGAGAAAACAAAAAACACTTAAACAAACTTGCAAAGGAAATAAAAAACAAAATAAAGGAGCACAACAATAACGAATTCGCAAAGTTCATAGGGACACTCTCTACACACGAGAACACCAACTACTCACTATGGAAAGCCACGAAAAAAATAAAGAAGCCAATAATACCCGTCCCAGCAATCAGAAAAACAGATAACACATGGGCAAGAAGCAACGAAGAACAAGCCGAAGAATTCTCCAACCACCTCTGCAACACATTCACACCACACATTGTCAACAACAGCAACCTCAAAAGTCATATGGAAGAGGATCCACAAACCACTACTACCACAGCTGACAAGGAATACACCATACCTAAAACATCGGCACAAGAAATTAGAAACATAATTGATAAAACAAAAAACAACAAAGCGCCAGGAATCGACCTAATCAATGGTAAAATCTTGAAAAACCTTTCGCCAAAAGCAATAAGAATTATGACAATAATATTCAATGCAATTCTAAGAATTCAATACTTCCCCAAACCATAGAAATTAGCACAGATCAAAATGTTACATAAACCAGGCAAAGACCCGCACCAAACTGCATCTTACAGACCAATATCTCTGCTTCCAGTATTTTCCAAAATACTGGAAAAAATAATATATTGCCGGATAAAAACAATAATAGAGACAAAAAAACTAATACCGGATCACCAATTTGGTTTCAGAAACAAACACTCTACGATAGAGCAAATGCACAGGCTTATAAACGAAATAATAGTAGCACTAGAAAAAAAGGAATACTGCACAGCCCTCTTTATAGACATAGAGAAAGCATTCGATAAAATTAACCATGAAAGTCTACTACAAACAATTAGGAAACAATTCCCGGAGCAAATACACCACTTAATAAAATCCTACCTAAGCAGCAGAACCTTCGTAATAAAAATCAAGGACACACATTCTCAAGTTAAAGACATGATGGCCGGGGTACCACAAGGAAGCGTCCTAGGCCCAATACTATACACATTATACACGGCGAACATACCAACAAGTACCAACAGCACAGTATTGACATTCGCGGACGACACAGCTATACTAGTCAGGCATACTAACCCAGAAACGGCAGTCAAAATACTACAAGAACATATCGTAAAAATAGAAAATTGGCTACAAGAAAAACAAATAAAAGCAACCCCCAATAAATGCAACCATATTACATTCACGCTACGGAAGAAGATCCCACCAAACATCCTATTGAACGGCACGCATATAACGCAAACAAAGCATGTCAAATACCTAGGACTCCACTTAGATCAAAAACTCACCTGGAAACTACACATCAAATCAATAGTAGAAAAAATACAGAAAACAAGGAAACAAATGCATTGGCTAACAAGCCGAAAATCCAAACTAAGCACAGAAAATAAATTAAAAATATATAAAACGATCATAAAACCAATCTGGACGTACGGAATACCTCTATGGGGGACGGCAGCAATGAGCCATATAAACAAAATAGAGGTAATACAGGCTAAAATCCTCAGAACAATAGTAAACGTTCCTTGGTACGTCAGAAACGAAGATATACGAAGGGACCTGGGAATGCCAACGATCAAGGAAGAAATCAGCAGATACTCCGAGAAATACAAATCAAGAATAGCAACACACCCAAACCGGCTAGCTGCGGAAACGTACAAAACCATAAACATGGACAGAAGAAAGGAAAAAGGAAGCACCCAGCAGACCTCATAAAGGACATAACCTAGCAAACACGAGGATGGTAACCCGCTGGGGGTAGCCACCAACATGCTAATATAACTGTTAAAACATTCTACCAAATGTCCAAATTGGACAAATTGTGAATTTCAATAAATAAATAAAAAAAATAAAACTTCTAGAATTAGAAAGTCTTTTCGGGCATACAGATTGACTAAAACCATATGTGCGAACAATGCAGTTAGGATTTCAACTTTATGGTGGGTGTTACGCCACGAGGCTTACCACAGGCTGTATTTCCTAACCGTCACTCACGGCCCTACAGTGTCGCAGGCAGATCGTCTTAACTGACCGCCGGATCATATACAATGTATCGACGAGCGCATAGTTGTCACCAAGCAGCGAGCTCTCAAAACGTCGAATTTTGTCCGTTACGTTCTGCACACAAGAACGGACATACGTGATCATAGGCGCGAACGGTGGCGTGACCCGAGCATAGTGGGGGTCGTCTTCAAAATGAGACAAAGGAATCATCGAAAGACGAACAGTTCCTTCTGACGAGTCGAACGTTACGCATTGAGTCAAAATTCTAACGCCTAACGTCTAACTCTGAATAGAACGCCAACGGAGCGTAATTCAAGTCGGTCCGCGACATTGCCAAACATTCGCTTATTGTATTAAGTATCATACCGTGCTACGTCCACTAAGAGACTAAATTCAATTGTAAGAGCCTTGCTCTATATTGTACACATCTATATTGTTTGCGTGCAATAAAGTTGTTAATTGTTTATATCTATTCAATCGTGTAGACTAACTGTTGGAAAAATATATTTTTATAACGCTGTGAATTCCAGTGTTATACCTCCATAACTACCTCTATTTTCCTAACCGAAACAAGGGGATCGAACTATTCGTGGTGTCGATTATTCTAATCGTAACGGGAATTTATGACTCCCGTTGACGCGTATTCTAACGACCGCGTCTCCCCGCGATAGCTCGAAAATACAGTGGGTTCTTGGGCCTATGGAGGGTTCGAAGGACGGCACGTAGACCGTTGGCTGTCAAGCCGCGCGGGATGGAGTGCAGATGTGTTGCGCGGCGGAACAAAATGTGAAAATAGGCGTTTATATTTTTTTATTGAAAGTATATCCTTGAATTTATTGATTCTAGGATACATATTGATTCCATAGAATTCTGTTTTGGGACCAATCCTGTGGATCATCGGCTACGATCGGTGCTTCGCCGTCCCCTGCCCCGGATACAGGCATGGTGTCTCGATACTGCGTCTCAGCGAGCTTGCCCTTGCTTGCACAGTGCGCGTAATACGAAGGCTGAGCTATTAGGGTGTCTTCAACCAAGTCTGAGGCTATTTGGTTTTACAATTGGCGGCGTAGGGGGGATAGGCTTGTGTTTGGATATAAACAGGGAGGATGTCGAGGTGGGCCACCAGATGAAATATCTGAGTATCACCATCGACAGTCAATGGACGCCTTTTGAGACTTGCTGCCGAATATCGGTGGGGCTGGAGTCAAAGTGCGCCGACTATACGAGCGAGTTGTCCGTTTCCGGGTCCTGTGCGGGGCTCCGGTGTGGGCAGGAGATCTGATGACGAGTCGTCGAAGTTTGCTTTTTCTGAGGAGGATGCGTAGAACGGCCACCATCAGGATCATAAGGGGATACTGGACGATATCCTATGCGTAGATGTCTGTTCTAGCGGCGTCTTCTTTGTTTGAGTTCCAGGCCTTGGCGCTCCGGCGGGTGTACAAAAATCTGAGGGACCTGAGCTCGGGCGGGGATTCCTCCCCCGCCTGGCAGGAGGCCCGAGATGCTCGAGACGCTCGAGGGGAAGCCAAACAGGAGGTATGGGAGCGGTGGCGCTCCGACCTACTCGCCGAGGATCAGGTCCGGGGCCACCGAGCCGTTAGGTCGGTCCTTCTGAACTGGAAAGTTTGGAGGAACCGTAGTGGGTTACAAACACCTGTCACCACTGCGAGGAGGGCGAATTTTGTCCGGCGTGGGAAGTTCCCCGCCGTGTCCTGCGACTTGCCATTGGCGAGAGTTTGGCCCCCTCGTCAGTCGCAAAAGCGATGTTGAGGGGGCAACAGGCGTTCTTCACGATCCGTTCCTATTGCGAAGAAGTAATACTCGCAAAGGAGTGGGCAGAACGGCAGAGGGTGAGCACTTCTCATCCTTCTAGAGTCCCGCGGCGAAGGGTGGCTTTGCGCCGCCCTAAGAGGTCATAGTGGTCGTCATGCCAAGGCCATCGTGGGATTTTAGTCGCTAAGTCTGACACTATCCTGCCGCTTCCCAGAAGAGCGGCGGGGTGTCCATGAGGATTTCCCCACGTATAAAAAGAAAAGGATATATATTGATGAAATATTTTTCGTCTCTCTCGGTAAATACTATAAACTCACATTTTTAGTGTATAATACTCTATGCTTCACTTTCAAAAACAAGAGTCATCAGAATATTGCATCTGCAAGTGGAACTTAATATTTTAATAATAGGTCACGCCAATTGACATTGTGTTTATTTTCTCTGTTTCCTCTTATTTTTTAATAATATTTATGAAAAGCATTTATTATTTTACATAAAATGATTAATAAATGTTATATGTTCTGCATAAATTTGTTAAATTTTACTATATCAACCGTGTAATATTAATAATTTGATCAAGAATATATATAAGCACACATCACTCGAAAAATTCAATTCTTATAGAGATCGAAATATCGGCATTATAATATTTTATTATTTAAATTTAAAAAACAAATACAATTTATTATTCTGCTTCGATTATTACAGTTGTGCTATTTATTATACAAAGATGTAAAAATATATATAAATATTTATATATTTTTATAATAACATATTCGTATAAATCTATCATCTACTCAACTATCAATCAATGGTATGAGCTATTTATCTAAAAAATAGTTAAGATAAAAATGCTGATGGAATTTGAATAATATCAAATAAATAACGTAGAAATAACAATCAAAGCCTCTGATATATCTTTGAATTTTTATATAAATATATTGATTAATTTGAAAAATACGATTTTTACAAGATCATTATCCACAATAAAACCATTCTGTCGATGACACATTGACGCTGTCATATAATTCATCATTGCTTGAAAAAAAATTTGCAATTCAGGCTGTTCTGTCGCGCAACACATCTGCACGCCATCCCGCGCGGCTTGCCAACCAACGGCCTACCTGCCGTCCTTCTAACACTCCATAGGTCCAAGGACCCACTATAAAGTTGCAATTCTAGCTGCATTGTTCGCACACATGGTCTAAGCACATCAGTTTGCCAGAAAAGACTTTCTAATTCCAGAAGAGTTTTCGGCCGGTTTTTAGAAAGGTCCTTGGGTTTATTATGTGCTCTTAAGAATTACGAAGAAAGCGGAGATATACCTAACGAAAAATCTGAGTTTCCCTGTAAACAATGTCGCCTAGGACCCAAGTTGGTAGGAGGTTTCTTCCTCCTCTCTTCCTTCCTAACATTGGTCCCAACCAATCGACATCGCGGATTGTTGCCCTCACTTTACTAACTAAAAATGTAAGCAACGAATCCGCGTTCTTCGTTCAAAGAGCACACCCATACCAAGCTTTCCTCCGTATTCACATTAGAATAAGCTTCAGAGTTTTCCATCGTCTCTCACGGTGACTAGAGTTCCTGCATTCCCTATAACTCTCACCGTTCCTATATCTCTCCAAGTTTCCTACCACAGTCAGTCAAAGATCTAACACCTAACTTCTAACATTAAGTCTCATACCGTGCTACTTTCATATCTATATTATTGCAGCGTGATAAGTCATTAAGTGTTTATATCTACTCAATCGTGTATACTAAGTGTTGGAAATATATATTTTAACTCTGTGAGCCACAGTGTTATCATACCTGAATCACCCCTATTATCTTAATCGAAATACGGGGATCGAACTATTCGTGGTGTCGATCATTCTAATCGTAACGGGAATTTACGACTCCCGTTGACGCGTATTCTAACGACCGCGTCTCCCCGCGATAGCTCGAAAATACACAGGCTTACAAAAAACATACGTATATAATGCTGTTAAAAATTGCTGATGGGCTCAGATCTATTGCAAGTAGATTCAAACATTGATCGACTAGATTCGAACTTTTTATAAGTATTTGGAAAAAATACTTGAATCTAAAGGCAACTGGTTCGAATCCTCTACTTTGGGAAATAAAAAAGGTATTCCCAATATCTGTAAATACAATCGTACACTGGTCGAATAAATTTCAAACTTTATGAGCACCTTACCAGAAATTTTTCATTTATCTAAAATCATTTTTTTCGGCTATCATGATTAAGTAGTTACAAGTACAAACGTTAAAATTTGTAGGAATCCTGTTTATCGTTTATAGTATTGTTTTGTGGCGGCACTTGACGGTAAAATTCATAACGGTTTCCGTCCAGTGAATCCGCTATACAAAAACCGTGTTTACCGATAGATTAGTTTATTATAGATCCGACAACCTTACGCGGTTATCGAAGGTTAATCAAAATCCGTCGTTTTTGTCGTGATCATAGGCCTTCGAGTCACTACCCGAAAAGTCAAAATTCGTAAACAAGGTCGAGAGTTCAGCGTCCGTTGGGATCTTTCGAGAACACCTTCGAAGTTAAAATCCCGACGCCTTTTGTCAACTCCGACGGTTATAAATATAGCGAACAGGGAAGCGAGGCAACCTTTGTTATCGAGTGACACGAGCAGTAGCAGCTAAGTTGATACTTCTCTTGCACCGATATATTCGCAATCACGAATCAAGCCAGCAGTTGTGTTATACGACTAGTGTACACGTAGAGTATACTTTAATAAATTAAATTGTTAAATATACTCTAGTGTTTTTAAACCTTCTATCGACTACATACACCTCAGTTTAATTCACCTAAATTTATTAGAAGAATTCAGTGAAATGGTAATGTCTTACTGATACTCATGATTTGATATCTACTTAAAGATCATACAGCAGAAATATGAATAGTCCACTTTTGTTGATTTTCTAACATTTATATTCTTTGGTGGCTAAAAAAAAGTATTGCAATGCGAAATATTTGAAGAAAGGAATAATTTAATAGATTTAAAGATGTGTGCCTTTTGGAAATAGATGATAAATTCATGATGTTTGGTAAGAATATTATTATGATTTAATTAACGTTAACCTATAATATTCGGAAATGTATTTACATATAACTATTTAAATATTTACATAAATGAATCGAACCTCTTACAAGAAATAAAGGTCATAGTTAAGAAACATGTAGAAATATATTTTTATTTATTTATTATTTCTTAGTCCGTGCCTTTCGGCTTTGAACGAACTTTCAGTTTTACATTACTTATGTCTAATTCTTTTCTTACATATCTTCCTCCCTTCTTTCCACTCTATTCTATTGCACTACCTTAGTTATTCTATTCTCTAAAAACTAAAACTAGGAACTACAAATTAACCACTAATGGCTAAAAATTATTGCAACTTTGGGCTTTAGTCTCTTTGCTGTGCATCCTTCTTGTCATTTGCTCTTCTCTTTTCTATTATTGCTTTCAGTTCTACTAAGCCTTCTTCCATCTCATTTAGTGCTTTTCCTATGTCTTTTGGTCCTCCCGTTATTTCGCATTCTTCTATTGTGTGCCTCAGGTCTTCTTCATTCCTTTTGCATAGTCTACATCTTTTTTCTCCTTCTTCCTTCCAGTATACCCTTGCTTTGGTCTCGTTTCGACATCTGAATCTTGCCAATATTCTTCTGTCTTTCCATTTCATCCTCCCTTCTAGGTACTTTGGTAATTTTTCTTTGGCCATAATGTAGAAATATATAACTAATGTTACTAATATTTCTTAAACGTTTAAGAAGAGGACAAAAACATGTATTTAATCCCAAATCGGATGGAAAGATAATTTTGATATGGAATCGGTTAACAATATATTGAATTTTCTTGAATATTGTTTTTCTATAAAAGATGGGAAATGTAATTTATCGTATTTTTTACCTGTTGCTTTTATTTGAAACAGGTTCGATTCATTCAGACATTGAAACGGTCATAAAATTTGCAAAAATCTATACTTCACAAGTACAATCAGTAAATCATTATATAGTGTCTGGCTGAACAATATGTACTTGAAAGCGAGCATAGGGCATTCTTATGGAAAAGTAAAAAAATATATTATAGAATAAAATGTTATCAACTGGGGTTTAGTTTTTGAGAAAAACGAGTTTAAAAATTTGTATAATAGTATACTTGAACTTGATTAATCACCGATTAAAAATGGTTAAACAATCAGCAGAGCTAATCAAAGGTCTGATTTATAGCTATTGTATATACTATTATAAACGTGATGCTAACTAATGCTATAAATTAATGGGAACGTTAGTTGATCTTTCTAAAAAACGGCACGAACTAGGAAATGAAATGCTGTAATCATTACGAACATCAAAGTTCGCATGCCAACGAGTAAAAGGAAACGAACTGAAGCAAAGAGAACGACGCTCAAACGGTGTACAAGGCTATATCTTGATTAAACAGACTGTAACAATTCATGGCCCGTGAATTATCTCGTTCGAGATTTTCGCGTTTTAACGGGGTCATTGTCGTTTTTACGAACCAAGAAACTTCTACTTCTGAAATTATGAGAGCGTGCGCGTACGCATCTATGCAATTATCCCAGCGCAGAATTACCGTTATTCGAGTCAGAGATTTAAAATTCCTTCATTAGCTAACAAATCCTTTCTTCGTTTAGCCTTCCTTTCACTATCCTCGTTCTAGGTTGGAAACAACGATAAAACTTTTGTATAACAATGTGGCATTTAAGTCCCGTCTTACGCGAATACCGGTTTGACACTTATTCTTGATGATTAGAGGATTCTTGATTTTCGGTCGATAAAGCCTAGCGTTTTAGCGTTAACTACGGCATTTTGCGAAATTTTATAATGGATTATCATAACTAAATTTAGTAACGCGAAGCGTAGATTTGTGAGAGTTTTATTTCAGTAAATGAAAATTCTATATGTTTGAAACGAGAATCTAATATATATTCGCCATCCTAGTTCTTACTGTTCTAACACCATTTTTTAAAAAATGTATAAAATCAACCAATCCATATATGTCTTATAGTTATAAGAAATACAAATTTGAGGTGTAATAGTAATAGTTAGAATAGTTGTTCGTGGTGATAGTGCGGCTACTGTTCGTGTGTGGAAGCTAAGTTCTGAAGATAAGGAGTGTGTGGAGATAAATTCTGAAGCGGGCGTAGATGTAGATTTTCTTCTCATTTTTGTATCGTGGAAAGAAAAATTGGACTACGGTCGCCGGGATTTGAACCCGGATCCCGAAACGTTTTTTTTTTTTTTTTTTTTTTTTTTTTTTTATTTAAATTCACTATTTGTCCAATTTGGACATTTGGTGGAATTTTTTAGCGGTTACATTAGCATGTTGGTGGCTACCCCCAGCGGGGTACCATCCTCGTGTTTGTTAGGTTATGTCCTTTATAAGGTCTGCTGGGTGCTTCCTTTTTAGTCTTCTGTCCATATTTGTGATTTTGTATGTTTCCGCAGCTAGCCGGTTTATGTGTGTTGCTATTCTTGATTTGTATTTCTCGGAGTATCTGCTGATTTCTTCCTTGACCGTTGGCATTCCCAGGTCCCTTCGTATATCTTCGTTTCTGACGTACCAAGGTCCGTTTACTATTGTTCTGAGTATTTTAGCCTGTATTACCTCTATTTTGTTTATATGGCTCATTGCTGCCGTCCCCCATAGTGGTATACCGTACGTCCAGATTGGTTTTATGATCGTTTTATATATTTTTACTTTATTTTCTGTGCTTAGTTTGGATTTTCGGCTTGTTAGCCAATACATTTGTCTCCTTGTTTTCTGTATTTTTTCTACTATTGATTTGATGTGTAGTTTCCAGGTAAGTTTTTGATCTAAGTGGAGTCCTAGGTATTTGACATGCTTTGTTTGCGTTATATGCGTACCGTTCAATAGGATGTTTGGTGGTATCTTTTTCCGTAGCGTGAATGTAATATGGTTGCATTTATTGGGGTTTGCTTTTAATTGTTTTTCTTGTAGCCAATTTTCTATTTTTACGATATGTTCTTGTAGTATTTTGACTGCCGTTTCTGGGTTAGTATGCCTGACTAGTATAGCTGTGTCGTCCGCGAATGTCAATACTGTGCTGTTGGTACTTGTTGGTATGTTCGCCGTGTATAATGTGTATAGTATTGGGCCTAGGACGCTTCCTTGTGGTACCCCGGCCATCATGTCTTTAACTTGAGAATGTGTGTCCTTGATTTTTATTACGAAGGTTCTGCTGCTTAGGTAGGATTTTATTAAGTGGTGTATTTGCTCCGGGAATTGTTTCCTAATTGTTTGTAGTAGACTTTCATGGTTAATTTTATCGAATGCTTTTTCTATGTCTATAAAGAGGGCTGTGCAGTATTCCTTTTTTTCTAGTGCTACTATTATTTCGTTTATAAGCCTGTGCATTTGCTCTATCGTGGAGTGTTTGTTTCTGAAACCAAATTGGTGATCCGGTATTAGTTTTTTTGTCTCTATTATTGTTTTTATCCGGCAATATATTATTTTTTCCAGTATTTTGGAAAATACTGGAAGCAGAGATATTGGTCTGTAAGATGCAGTTTGGTGCGGGTCTTTGCCTGGTTTATGTAACATTTTGATCTGTGCTAATTTCTATGGTTTGGGGAAGTATTGAATTCTTAGAATTGCATTGAATATTATTGTCATAATTCTTATTGCTTTTGGCGAAAGGTTTTTCAAGATTTTACCATTGATTAGGTCGATTCCTGGCGCTTTGTTGTTTTTTGTTTTATCAATTATGTTTCTAATTTCTTGTGCCGATGTTTTAGGTATGGTGTATTCCTTGTCAGCTGTGGTAGTAGTGGTTTGTGGATCCTCTTCCATATGACTTTTGAGGTTGCTGTTGTTGACAATGTGTGGTGTGAATGTGTTGCAGAGGTGGTTGGAGAATTCTTCGGCTTGTTCTTCGTTGCTTCTTGCCCATGTGTTATCTGTTTTTCTGATTGCTGGGACGGGTATTATTGGCTTCTTTATTTTTTTCGTGGCTTTCCATAGTGAGTAGTTGGTGTTCTCGTGTGTAGAGAGTGTCCCTATGAACTTTGCGAATTCGTTATTGTTGTGCTCCTTTATTTTGTTTTTTATTTCCTTTGCAAGTTTGTTTAAGTGTTTTTTGTTTTCTCGAGTTCTGTGTTTTTGCCATTTTGCTTTTGCTTTCTTTTTTCTCTAATTTTGTTGAGTATTTCTTGCGGGATTGTTATTGTTTGTCTGCTGGTTGATTCGGGTGTGGTGATTGTCCTTGCTGCTTCTTGAATAGTTGCTGTCAATGTTGTTACTGCCTGTTCTATGTGTTCAGGAGTTTTCAACGGGATGTTGCAGTTTATTTTGCTTTCTATTATTTCTTTGAAAATTTGCCATTTGGTGGTGTTATTGCATAGTGTTTCTGGTTTGCTATAGTGAATTGGTTTGTTTCTGTATTCAATTATTATGGGTGTATGATCGGAGCTGAGCTCGAGGTTGGGTGTTATTTTTAGTTTATTTGTGTCTAGTACCTTCGTAACTGCAAAGTCCAGAAGATCTGGTTTTTTGTTCAGGTCAGTCGGCCAATATGTCGGTGTTCCTGTGGATAATATATTGAGGTTATTATTTCCAATGTATTTTTCCAGTGTTCTGCCTCGAGGTGCAGTGTTTCTTGACCCCCATAGCGTGTGCTTTGAGTTGTAGTCTCCCGCTGCGATATACTTGTCCCCTAGGTCCTGGAAGTATTCTTCTCACATTTGTGATGTTATTTTGTGTCGCGGAGGCACATATACTGCTGACAACTGGAAGTAGTTGCTGCTAGTTTGAACTGTAATGGTGGTTGCTTGTAAATATTCTTTGTTAACTTGGCTGTGTAGATAATGTTTGATATCGTTTCTGACTATCACTGCTGTCCCTCCGTGAGCTTTTCCTGAGGGGTGTTTGGTATCATATATGGTGTAGTATGGTATTTTCATGTAGTGAAGTACAGCGAAGCTTTTTATAGTGAAGTGTGTTTCTGAGACAAGTAGTATGTCTATATTGTTATTGTATATGAATGTTTCAATTTCAAGGGCCCGTTGTTGTAGACCGTTTGAGTTCCAGGCTGCTATTTTTAGCGTGTCCGTTTTTATTTTTTGCTTAGCACGTTTGTAAGTAGTTGTAGCATGACTGTGATTTGCTGGGTTTGCTATCTGAGTACTGCGTTTTGTTCGCTTATCATTCTGGTTAGCATTTCGGTGTTCTTTATGGATTTTTTGAGCAGTTCTTTGATTTCTGCAGTGTCGTTGTTACTATTGTTGTGGTATTGGTTGTCTGTGTGTGTCGATTGGCTGGTTACTTGAGCGTAGCTTAGACTACCAATGGTGTTAGTGCTGATGGGTTTGGAGTTTGTTGCGTGCTCTGTTTTTGGTATTATCTCGGGTTTTGTGCTGTCCTGTTGGGCTTGTATGTTAGTGATTGTCCTGCTTCGTAGGGGCGGGAACAGTATGCATTGTAATTGTTTCCTAGCTTCGCAACCTTTATAACTGGCTGGGTGTTTTCCGTTGCAGTTGTAGCATCTAACCTCCTCTATTTTTCCCGTGGATGGGCAGTGTATCGTAAGATGATTTTTTGCGCATTTAAAGCATGCCGGGGTTCTATTGCAATAGTTTTTTGTGTGGCCGTATTGCTGGCACCTTATGCATTGTGTGATATCTTTTTTATGTCTAGGTGACTCCACTTTTGCTGTTGTGTTTAGTAATTTTTCTATATCGTATATGTTTTTGATGTTGTTTCTAGGTTCTAGTTCGACTAGGAATAACGGTAATGGTTGTTTGGTATCGTACTTGTTAATGTTGTTAATTGACCTTAGCTGGTGTCCGATTTTTGCAAGTTCTTCGCTTATTTTGTCGGTATTTGTTTTTGGGTGTAATCCCCTGATTACTGCTTTGTAGCTTTTGTCGGTTTTGAGCTGGAAGGTGTGATACGCTGTGTTTTTATCCTTTAGTGATCTTGTCACTTTTCTGAATGTTTTTGGGGTGTTGGTTTGCACTTTCACCTGGTCTATTTTTACCTGTTTGATAACATAGTTATCTTTCCCTGCCGTGTTGTTTAGTAGTTCGATGAGGGCGTCAATTATTTTCGCATCTATGTATGTTGGTGGTGGTTTAGGAATGCGGTTTGTCGGACTTTCCGTTGGGTCCGTTGCTGCCTCTTCTGCAAGTGCGCTGAATGGATTATGCAGCTTGATATCTTGAAGCCATTGTTTTTTTTTTTTTTTCAAATGTATCAGTTTTCCTCGCGCTTGCGAGCGGGGTTACCTTGCGTTTTTTGCTGGAAGTTGCCACCGTCCAGCTTTCTTCGTGGTGTATTGGTTCATTGTCCTCTCCGTCGGATTGTGTTGTTTCCATATTATCGTCTTTTTTCTCTACATGTGTAAAGTCTGTAGCTCTATTTATAAAATATGTGTCTCCTGCGTTGGTTATTTTTATTGGTGGAATCTGCATGATTCCACGTTTCGTCAATGGGCGTTTACTTTGTCGCTTTCTCTTCCCTCTTGCCGCACTTTCACTGGAGCACTGTTTCGCACGTCCGTTTAGATCGCCTGCCTAGGCGGAACTGAATTCTAGAAGTGTTTTCGGTTTTTAGAAAGGTCCTTGGGTTTATTACGCGCTCTTAAGAATTACGGAGAAAGCGCGTAGTGGCCTAACGTAAAAAGCGGAGATCTACCTAACGGAAAACCCGAGTTTTTCCATAAACAATGTCGCCTAGGACCCACGTTGATAGGAGGCTTCTTTCTCCTATCTTCCTTCTTAACATTGGTTATAACCAATCGGCATCGCGGATCATTGCCCTCACTTTCCTAACTAAAAATGTAAGCAACGAATCCGCGTTCTTCGTTCAAAGGGCACACCCATACCGAGCTTTCCTCCGTACTCACATCGGAATAAACTTCATAGTTCCTTCATCTCTCACGGTGCCTAGAGTTCCTACAGTCCCTATAGCTCTCACCGTTCCTATATATCTCTCAGAGTTTTCCTACAGTTCTCAAAGTGCCTACAAGGCCTAGAGTCTCCTATGGCTCTCACAGTATCCAGAAGACTGACAGCTCCTACAGCTCTCACGGGCCTAGAGCTCCTATAGTTCTCACTCTCTCATCTAAGAATAATCCTTCGCTTCGTTATCTGTATCTTAATCAACTGCGTTATTACTTAGTGTGATTATATAAATTGTTGGAAATATATATTTTTTATAACTCTGTGAATCCCAGTGTTATACCACAACAACTACCCCTATTATCCTAACCGAAATAAGGGGATCGAACTATTCGTGGTGTCGATTATTATAATCGTAACGGGAATTTACGACTCCCGTAACGACCGCGTCTCCCCGCGATAGCTCGAAAATACACATTTGTTATATTAATAATAGATTAATAATAATAAAAACTGAAAGTATATGTTGTTATTTTTATGTTCAGAGGTAGGATCACATTAGTTATTACAATATTGCACGGATAAATCTATCACACTGTTCAGAGCCGAAAAAACCTTTATTGCACGCGCTTACATAGACTAAAAAATATGAGCATCTAAAAAATACCGATCGAGTCTATCGATTGCATCTAGAACAATCTTTTAATTACTGCCTTTTGTAACTAGCGCATCCACATGTGGAGGACGAGCACGAACTCACGTTTTCAACAGTATATGTGTGTAATAATTAAATAGCAAAATTATTGCAATTTCTTTTTTATCCTTAAAACTTCTTTGCTTGTTATATTATGTATTTATTGAATTCTTTGAAAATAACAAAAAATTTCAATTAATTTTTTAATCATTTCGTCTCAAGCCTGTATTTTTTCCAAGTAATTTTCATTTTTCTTAATTTCTCTCTATTATAAATAGTATAATGGAACCAAGTCATGGAAAAACTGTTTTCTAGTAAAATGTACTGCGAAATAAAATTAAGGCGGGTGAAATAAATTGCCGACAATCAATCCCGCAACAGGCTATACCCATAAGACAAACCACGCTGTTAATAGGCTGTGATGAGCCAGATTATGTAGTTATATCTGGTGACACGATTTGATGGAGCATGCCGGATTTTCAATTCAGAACGGATATGAAACTGGAGAACGTGAATGGTTATCGATCACCAACAATTTTCGAATGTTTAGTAGTCTGACAATAAATTTGTTCAGGTTAAGTCTTTCAAGTATGTATTTTTTATTATCAAATAACTTTTCCTTTATTTATTCTTGTTTTTATTCATCCAAATATTTCTACTTTTTTCTGTTAATTTAAATGTTGATAATAATCAGGACACGTATTGAAAGAATAAAGGACCAAAAAGTTATTATAAAAACATTCGAACATTCGTAATCGTTTATAACAACGATAATTTATAAAACAAAAACAAAACTATTGCATTCATTCGTCTGTAGAGCTAAGGAATTATAATAAAAAATTGTATAATATAAAATTAAAATGTAGAGAATATAAAGTAATACATTCAAAGAATTTGTGTATCTTAAAACCAGTAGGAAAATCACACAAATATAAAAATTATTTCAATTAAATACAATACGTTTTATGTGGTTAAAGTTTTATTTGAGAAAACGACATTTCCGGGATTTACGATTAAAATCAAAATGGCGATATCTGTATCTTCGATAATTGAGATATGCATATAATACTTTTAGACGGTTCATATTTTTTAAACAATTCTGAAACCAGCAAGATAATGACTTAAATGCTTCCTATTTTCATAAGAACTATAAAACTTGCTTATTTGTTTAATTCCATAGAAGTAACAAATTCTAGACATGGTATACAAAATTCACCACATCGATTTAATATCTTCTTCATAAAAATTATTCCAAACAAAAAGAAAATGGGAAAGTTAGAAATCGAAGAATTCACGACTTCCACGAAGAGAAAAGTCGTGGAAAAAAGAAAAAGAAGAAAAAGATGAAATGAAAGAGAGAAACGGAAAACAGCGTGCCTAAGAAAGTAGAATTTTTCGAGGCTAGATCGTTCGAGGAGATTGGCGGCGTCTGACAAAGCCGGTACGTGACCACTTTTGCCCGGGAAACTTTCCCTTGCATCTTTGCCCACCCAACACGACATCGCGTGTACCTCTTTCCATTTTTTCCCCTCCGGCCCTTCCTTCTCCTGGCACTCTCGTTTCGCACGGCTCGAGATAAGAACAGCACCAAGGTCCTGCTCTAAATAGCGAACGGTACCTGACCTTCCGACCTCGACCCTCGTCGCTAGGGGACGTCGATGTGATGAATCGAATCTTCAGGACGTTCCTTGGAACGATCTTTAAGAAGTTCTGTAACAGTACATAAGTCACCGGTAGTCCTACCATGTATACCAAAGAGAAAAGTTTTTTATCAGATAAAATAAAAATGTTTTTCATCTAATCCACAGATTAAAAAAAGTTAGCACGAATTTAATTTATGATGATGACAATCAATTTTACATATTGCCATTTTGCTCTAATATCAGATTACTCTAATCTGCACTGTAATATTTAGTTATAGAAGGTTACTTTTATATTTTGGCATATTTAATTTCCTTGCCCCTTTACTTTCGAAGAAATCGTTTAATTTTTTGTTATATATAGTTATGTTTGTTGCTTGTTTTAAATTTATAAGAAGCAGTAAACGAAATAATTAAAAAACCGTTTAATAGACAAAAACATTGTCCCTTTCTTATTAATGTAATCTTCTTTATAACATCAGACTTGAATTGTTTCTCACAAATGACAAATATTTTTTTGCAAGTAATTCTTTCTTATGCTTTAGAGAACAGAAAAACTTAGAAATTAATGAAAAATATATCTCAGGATAAATGATTTCAATTTATTACGATACGACGTCATATCGAATTTTTAGGTTTATAATGATTATTACAGATACTAAATAAATTAATGATTCCAAATGGAATATCACAATCGAAAAGAATTAAGGACATTATAGATTCAAAATAAGTTTAACATTTTTTTTATTTAATTAACGGACAGATTAACTGTTCTTTTCGTAGGAAAGATTTTCTTAAGGAAAAAAATATCTTTATAAGAAAAAGCCTTCCTTTTATAAAAACAAAATTTTTGTTGAAAATAAATGGATACCAGAATTATAAATTAAAGTATATACTGTTTTTATTTAAAAAGTTATAAATTTTAATAGATTTGAGTAAATGATTTGTCATTTTGATATCTTCATGAATAATAAAATACAGATGTGTAAATATTTAATAACTACAGATGCCTTATTAACATAGGTATTTCCTATTTCCAATGAATTTACAACCAATAAAAGATATAATTAGCAAAAAATTAAATGACTTGTTTTATATTCGAGGGTAACTGAAAATGCTTGGGATAATAGTGGTTTTTTGTAATTAAATATTTTAGAGCAGATTACTTATAAGATCTAAAATTTATTAACGTATTATCTGATCATCAGGAAAGGTACGTATCACTTATTTAACAATGAAATTTGTAATATTGTTATTAAAAACTAAATATGTATTATTAGTTAAAAAATAACCGTAAACTATTGGGCAAAGTATCTACAATTCTCTACTGTAACTAAATACTAAACAAAATTAAAAAATATCTGTTTATTGTGAAATTATGACACGTGACAAATAAACGGCGATTATATTAATAAGAAAAAAACAAATATTTTATTCTTTATTTTCAAGAAAACTTTTATTCTCCACTTTCGGATGTAATTTGTAGGACACCTTATATAATATAATTTAGAATGATACAAAAGTTTGATTCGCAAGTCAACGTATTTTTGAGGATGTTCAAATTTTTGTGGAATATGTAAGGAATGTCCAAATTGAGAAATAAGAAGCAAGATAGTATGAAAAATACCTATATGAAGTAGCAACATACATGCAGGCTGTGGCATTTCATATTATCGTATCCCTACAAGAATGTGTCACGTTGTTATAGAATATCTAAGGTGCACTTTCATAGTGAAGTTACGTAAAGGGTGCACTTCAGAATGGAATCACGCGATGTGAAGTATGTGCTTTGAATCTTATTTTGCAAGATCGTGTATAAACGTTTTTTATGATGGATAATTAGACTTCTTGAACAGCGTGCAAAGATAAATATTGAAAAATTTGATATTTAACATTTCGCGGTAGCAATCTATGAATTTTTTATCTTACTTTTATTATATTTTAATTTATTTTACGTTATCCAACCATAAAGTTCATTTACAATCTACAGTAACTTACATTAATATTTGACAATTTGCATTAATTTTAATGTATATAATAATTTTATATAATTTATATGTAGGAAATAGATACTGAGATGAAAAAGTATATGGATTATCATAGCGACATATATGAGAGAAACTTAAAGAGTCAAAAATGATAAAGTAATAACGAAAGAAGCAATTATGGGGGAAAAGGCGAAGTAATAAAATGATTGCGTGAAATCGAAAAGAAAAGGAAAGAGAAAGACAAACAGATGAACCGAGAAAAGAAGCAAAAGTCACGAAAGGCAAAGTGAATTCAGAAAATAAAGATTTGCTATGTTAATAAAACGATAACTTTTTCTTATTTTATTGTGTTTTATAATATTTGTGTTAATCAGAATTATGTAGAACCATGTATTCCGAGAAGGGAAACATTATCATTAAATAAAAAAGAACGTATAATATAATTTATATACGCATGTACATAAAAAGATGGTGAGATTTATATACAATTATGGATAACGCGAGATTCAACTGTTAATTAGAAAGCATTTAATGGTGCCGTTCCTTTTATTGTCTTTTTTTGCACTTTTACAAAAAGTACAAAACTACTGTGAACTATAGAAAGATATATATATAAATGTAATATATTATACTACACAGTATAGTATAAATAGCGCAGGATACGGTATGGTGTATGTAGAAAGATATAGAAAAATACGCATGAAAAGTAGAACGAATAAAATTAAATATCCGAGAGACAAATTAAACAACGGAAGACGCCGTAAAACGTACAATGAAAATCTAAACATAAAAAAAAATTTGGAACACTTTTCTCCGTCGTTCACTTTAAACTGCCCTACTTCTTTCACGCTGTAATTACGTCGATGTAATGCACATTCGTACGTTACGTGCATTAAATCTCTAATACGGCTGAGAAGCGAATATAAAGCGCCTTGAAAAACGTTCCTGCCTTTTTTTTCCTCCGTCGCGTTTCCCTTTTTCACCCTCGACGACGAAAGTTATAAATACAATTTCGGTACTGATCCGAATCTAAACTAGCGAAGGTGGTGCGAGAGGAAGAGTAAAACGCGTGCCGATAACAAGGTATCTGAGTTAACGTTCAACTTTAAACACTTCACCAGTCGAGTATCACTCGAAGGATCTTATTAACGGAAGGTCGTGCTAAAGTGCCACTATTTAGTGAACCTATGCAATTTCGTGCGCCGGAATATAGTCTCCAATTTAACGTTACGTCACAACTGCGGCTCTCAACTTTCATTCCTTTCAGCGGCACGAACTGCGATCTCTTGTCTGCGTAAGTTTTCGGGTTGTTAAACATAACGATAAATCGGGGAACACCGATATTTTTTAAGAATTAACTATGGTTTAATGTGGGTAGAAGGAAATAATCGATAGAATTGTTAAGTGAATGGAAAGAGGAAGAAAGGAATTTTAACTCTGATTTTTTATAGAATAGTAATAGTTTTAAAAATTAGTATTATCATTAGTATTAATTACATAAAAAAGTATCTATAAATATTATTATAACAGATAATGATATATAATGATATATAATGATATTAAGTAGTATTATAATAAATAATAAGTAATAATAATAGATAGTTCTATTTCAGCCTGACATACTTGGATTACAATTACAAATAGGACATGGATTACGATTTTTTAAAACTTTTTAATATTGCACATAACTTATTATTACAAATATCTACAGTTATTATCCACAACAGTCTTTCTAACTTCCGTCTCTGTCCCCTGCTTCTTCTCTGTTTAGTTTTTTATAACTAGTTATTTCCCTTCTTTGGTTTTCCTCCTCCCTCCCCTCCTTTGACTCTCTCTCTCTCTCACTCCTTCTCTCTCTCTCTCTCTCTCTCTCTCTCTCTCTCTCTCTCTCTCTCTGCGCCCTCTGCACCCTCTTCCTTCTCTCCGTTCACCCTTTTCGCCTTCCTTAACCCTTAGTAATGATAATAAATAATAACAGGTAAAATAAAAGTAGTACCTATATAAAAATAACAATACCAATAGATTGTTAAAAATCCTGTTTATTTATCGAGTGAAATTCTTGTAAAGCTTCTATTAAAAACTTCATAGATTAGAAGAAAATATTAAAAAACGATATAATATTAATGTGACATACAACAAATATATATTAACTTTGATTAGATTACCTACATTTCAATATTTCTGAAGATTAGAATATGTTAATTAGAATACTGATTAGAATATACAGAAAAACGTAGAATATAACCAGTTATCTAATATATTGTTTCGTAGGGAAAAAATCAAAGTAGAAAGAAAATTTCTGATATACTTAAAAATCACAAGTGTATCGTTTGAAATATAAGAAGAAGAAAGTATTTCTCTTAAAAATTTATCTGGCTACCAAAGAATTAATACTATTTGAGAATAAATAAAATTTTTACTCCCAACCTCTAATATCACTTTATAAAAACGTTTTAAGAAATTTTTGCACTGTTTTAAATGCAATTACTGTATATTATCAATAAACAGTACAGCTAGCAAATAATTACAATTTTAAGTTGATTAAAAGAGACTATAAAAAATAATATAACAAACACATGAAATATTACTTTAAAAGCTATAAAGTAATTCGTAGACTCATTTGTAATTATTATATCGTGGAAGAGTAAGATTCAATTCAATTCAATTATTCAATAATGTTCCAGATTTATTTCTCCTATTGGAAAATATCGATATTGACTACGATATATCTAAATGATTGTTAAATTTTCACATCACACAATGTATACCATCTATAAAAGATCTAATCGTAAAATACAAGTAAAGAAAAATTGGAAATTCATATATGTATATTTATATTTCAGCTTTTGAAAGAATCACGGCTATACTTTAGTACAAATCATATTTATAATAATTATTTCTAAATAGAATTTTTAGACAGTTCTTATGTTACGATTCATTATAATCACATATACTTATTTATCAATGAACTATTTTTTAATGATCATAATTCATATCCTAATGAATAATTTTGCAATTGGTGCAATTTGCATAAAATTTTTAGTAGAAATATAAAAAATTATTTCGTTATCAATTATAATACATCGTGTTGTATTATTGCAAAGAGTAGGAAACAAAGAGAATAATTGAAAGTAGAATAATTGTAATTTATAATTTAATATTAAATTTGCCATATTGAATAAAATGAAATCATACTTATAATCATAAATCATATTTTAGTACCAAATATTTTAATATTATTATTATTATTCATAAGTCCTTTCTTTCAATTTAGGATGGCTTCCGGCTTGCATTTCCTCTTATTTTCCTTATCTCTTAAATCTAAAACATTTAAGCTTTAAATATTAAATTATTCAAATACAATATAAAGCCAATTTCCTTGAATTATGTAAAAAAAATTCACATCTGTACAAAAAATATCTAATAATTATTAATATCCTATTGGACAATAACGAATAAAAATAAATATTAAAACATAAATAGCTTTACTAAACAAATGACAAAAAAGAATCGATCAATCTGATTTTCAGGCATAAAATTAGTAAAACAATTCAAGGATTTCAATTCAAAGATATTTCATAGGTTAAAGCAAACTAAAAATCAAATCAAGCAATAATATTACAATAAAATAAAAATCTGGTACCGTTCCTTAAATTCTTGTTATGTTTGAATAGCAACTTCTTATTATAGAAAATAATCGCAATTTCGCGAGATTTTCATTTGGTATCCTGAGAGCCCCTGTTTCAGGAGCGTAGTGAAGGTATAGAGGGACCTGCTCCGTGGCACAATTAAGCTACAGTTGAACTACTAGGTAAAATGGTTAGCAGCTTCGTTTCCCGAAGCAATTTAACATCAAAGAAGTCTCAAATGTGACCCCGTACACGAGTCATCGCATGACAAAAGAAATCGCTAGTAAATGAGTGTGCCGGGACTTTTGGTGTTCAAAAAAGAATCAGAGAGTTCGTTTTGTATTCCTGCCACCACCACATTCGCGATCAGAATTATTTGAAAATTTAATAAAACATAATTCATAATAACATTTTTTCATAATTAAAATTGGATTAAATACGTACGAAATTTAGTAATTCGCAATTCGTAATATAATATTAAAATAACTTTCTTTTCATATCGAAGCAACAAAAAAGCAAATATCGAAAATTTATTTAATTACATATACCTTGAAAACAACATTTATAATTACAAAATACAAAATCTCCCGTTAGGCGGAACTAATTTATTTAATCAATTGGTTAATTTAGAAATATAGAAACACAAGGTTATGTAATATAGAAAATCATACAACGAAAACATAACAGATTTAAATTTTCGTTGTTTACAAAGTATTTTTAAAATTTAATACAAACAAAATGTATTATATTAGAAGTTATGATATTAGTTTAGCTTTGGCATAGAACAAATGATATATATATATAACAATATATATACAATATATATAATATTCTCCTCTACGACTTGTACGAGATAAGTTGTTGCCAATGTATCATTCAACTTGAGGATTCCTGAGCGTCCCGCTGCTTAGGCTGACCTAATTTCGTTTGTGTAAGGTTTACTCGCTCGCGGGGATATTTCGGCTGATTTTTAATTGTCAATAACTAAAAAACAAAGCCAAAAACGCAATTTTTTATTTTTGATATTCATCATATTTTAGTTTCAAGAACTATCCCTCAATTTTTTTACACCTGTAGCCAAACACCCTGTGCAATAAAGTTTGGTTTGTTAAATCCTGGGATACTACTCTTACATTCTATTACTTCTTTGCATTGAATTAGAATTTACATATTCATAACTATTGAAAGTTTCAAAAAAGCTCATTTTACATTTTGTTATGATCTTTTCCCATAGCTGAATAGAATACTTCGTCTTTTGACTAAGGTATCAAATCCCAGTTGTAATAGTTTCACCTTTTTTTCTTTATTTTTCCTAACCCCCCAAACCTACCAAAAGACTTCAATGTCGACGAAGGATACAGAGAAAGAATAGAGCAACTTCCAATAAACCTTATTCCCATCAGAATAGAAATAGTCGACCTGAGGAGCGTCTGCGATGGCCTCGTTAAAGTGATTTCGTTACTCTGGGTAGTGGGTAACTCCGTAGCAGCCTGACGAATGTTTCTGGACTTTGGTAAACGAGATTAGGACAAATCTCCACGAGCAAGTTGCGACCGTAGTCTCCCATCGACGCGTCTCGTGTAACTGCAAACAGTCGTGGCACGGACAAATTTAATTCGACTGAACATTCTACACGCGCCAGGCTTTTCCCCAACGCCGATTATTAAATGTATAGCTAGTCTATCGATTCTCCAAGGAATTTAGCGGCAATTTATGACTACAGGAGCTTCGGTGAACCTACGTTCCAGGAATCTCGCAATAGTTCGTAACTGCACTTATCTGTGCAATATATAATTATCGAAGACAGTGTGTTGCAGCCAAGTAGAAATATCTTTGAAAGCATTAACAATTTGTCGGTTATTACGTTTAAGTTACATGCAATGTAACACATTACAGTGAATGGAAGAACGCAAAATCAAGAACAAAATTTTGCCATTTAAGAATTTTTAAGAAATAATGTTAATGAAGAATTAATCCGTGCTAAGCAAATTTTCAAATTCGATTTTCTATTTAAAAGATTTTCTTCTAAAAAAAATTATTCTAGGTACATTTTCGACTTATCTTCATACGCAGAATAACCTTCTACTGATTATCTACTCTTGTCTAGCTGAGAATTAAGACCCAGCGCCTCTATCGGGCATCGCCGTAACTGAAGTATTCTGCTCCCTCTAGCAAATGAGTGAAAAACCACTCATATGTATATTTATGGATACGAGAACCCGTGATGCCGCGTGTGAAGCAACTTAATCGCGGCCATATTGTGGCTTTAGTATGTGGCGGCACTATCATTCGATCGGTGTACTTTACTTTCCTCTACTCTCCGTTAGCCTCGCAGTAGTCAACACTTTGTCACCAATAGACACTTCGTTTATGTGGCTTCACGAGATTTCATATCCACAATATACTAATATGCTAGATTAATTCGATACCCTCCGTTAAGTGGTCATGACCATAACCTTCCCTCAACTACTTCGGGAATTAATCCCAAACATGTACATAAAATATCCAAACTGCAGGGAGGTCAGATCAGTGTATACAGAAATAGCAAATCAGGTTGATATTAGTCTTAAAGCTCCCTCAATATTTTTAGGAATTCAAACTAAAGAGGCTGGTTTGCGAAATAACTATCTCTAGGTACAGAATTCAGCTCCTAGCTTTCAGTGTAAGAGCTCAAGCACGACGAAATAGCCTGCACATTTCTGTCATGCATCTTTCCTCAGAATCCTTTCTGATTTACTCAAATTTACCTCTACCTCTATTCCCACCTATCCATAAGCAGGCCAAGATCTGCTCTATCTGATGGATCAGCGAAGTAGTTTTCCTTCCTGTTACATTTTTTCTCTCTTTAGCGACTATACTATTTTATACAATTTTTGACATTAGGTTAGCTATATTTAAGAACTTGGTAAGGTTTTTTATCTTGTCTATATGAAATCTGTATTTTAGTGGTGGTTTTATTTTGCAAAGATCACGTCAATTATTATATTTCGATGGAATAACTGGCAACTTACAGGAAGATGATTCTAATAGTGGATTGCGAGGTGATTACTGCATACCCTGTATCTATTTCCTTTTTAGGATCGTCAGTGTGGATGGGAGTATAACCTTGGTATTTATTAGGTAATTCATCAGTCAAAGCGGTAAATATTACCGGACTTGTATCGAATTTGCGTAAATGCTCCCCAGTTATTTGCTACTACAATGATTTTTTAAATGTTAAAATGTTTAATTTTTTGTTAAACGTTTAAAATGCGGCCGATGCATTCACTTTTTAAATTTACTATATGAGGTTTCCAAGTAAATTTGGGATCGAAGATTAATCTCAGAATTTTGATTGAGTTTAACTATCCAAGTTTAATGTTCCGTACCGCGACCCAATCATTACACACTCATCCATTTCTTCATCGCAACAACCTTTTAAGAATAGTCATTTCTAATTTCTAAAGATGCCATATACCTTTTTCCAGTGTTCTCTGTCTACGCTTTCCTTAACATGTTCACTCGGACCAGCAATAATCCCTAAAGAGCCGTTACTGCCGTGTCACAAATTAATTACTTTTATTACATTGATTAAATAATCTTTATTATCTTGATTCCATCTACCTGCCATAAGGTTTAATATTTCCCGTCGAGTTCCTTATTTTTACGTAACGGTTAAACGTTGGGGCACGTAGTATTTCCCCGTGCGTTACACGAGGGTACGTTACATACCTGGGTTTCAGTCTAGGAATGGTCTGTTCTCATTTTATCTACCAGTTTTTTCTACCAATTAGCAAAAATACCCTTGCTCTTTTACCAAAAATTGTAACTAACAAATCCTCTTGTCCCATGTTCTAGACACCCCTATCTCAAGTTTTTATCTTTTGCATCGTCGATACTTCACTAGCACTTAGCTATCAGCACAAGACACAGAGTAAAACGACACCGTTCCGCATACACTTAACATTCATCCGCACATTCAGTCTTCGAAGGTGTTCTTTGTGAAATATATAGTTGTATTTAAACTTTAAAACCCTGTGTCAGATTCTATCTAAATATCCCTATCATCTTAATCGAGACAGGGAATTCTGCTGATTCATGGTGTCGATACTAATTGAGACGAGAATTTAGGACTCTCGTTGACGAGTCACATAACAGACGCGCCTCCCCGCGAACACAGTTGAATATTTAACGTTGCCTAAATATAATTTTACGTTTACATTGTTTATTCTGCTTGGTGAAGATAACAACTTGGGATTTGATCTGAGAAAACTTGTAGCCAGAGGAGTTGGTTCCATTTATAGAAATTATTTAGTGTAAATTGTAAAATCTTTTGCGTTGTTTTAAAACTTTTTCCTTAGCGATAATGGTCAGAAAGAGACTTTTGTTAGGGATGATATAAGTGACATTACTTCGTTAATTGCAATTAGGGACAACGTAATGCTTAGAATTGATCCTCGCGGAATACCATTCTCTATTTCTAAAGATTGTAATAAGATATTATTGGACCGCACTTTTATGCGTCGAGTCTTGAACATTTCAATGAAAATTAAGATGTTCCCTGTGAACCCCAAGGATATAAAGCAGCTAGTAAACATTTTCTACATACCATGTCGTTGCCTTTTCAATGCTACCAATGGCCTGGCCACGCTAATACCCGGTTTAGATATAAATCCGTTGCATATGTTGGACTTTGTGCTGACCAAGTGATCAAACGTCGAATGAAAATACCTGAAGCTACTTTGGTATAGAAATAGGACATTACTAACTTCGAAAACCCAACGAAGTCTAATTGATAAGCTTCTTCATTACCTTGCATATGGTATTAGTAAGTAAAACGGATTAATAGCACTCTAGCATTGTTGGATTTTTATCAGATTTAACAATCGGAATAACTGTGACATTTTCCCACACTTTTAGAAATACAATATTTTCCCAATTGCAGTTATATGGTTTAATTAGGTTCTTTGTAATAATGGTCTAAAATTGGTTTACTGGAGATAGATGACGTCTGTATTACATTCATTGATTAGGATCTTCAGTTGAGGTAAAACGGCGAAAGAAACCATTAGAGTTCTATTGTATGATAGTGATAGGCATTTCGTATAACTGGTTATTTAATTTTGATCTAAGAAACTATGAATATTTGGTCAAATTCATAATCTGTTTCGCAATCTGTTGGTGTTACAAATGTGAAAATGGGGCCACATTTCGTATCAATGTCTAGGGGGAAAAGGAGATAGAGAAGAGAAGAAACCCAAGGAGAAGGAGAATAAGAGACAAGAAGACAACAAGAAGGAGAGCAGAAGACAAGCCAAAATTCAAAGGGCTCATCTCAGCATTAGCCTTATCCTCCATCGGCTGTTTGGAAAAAGAGAGGATTAGTTATCTTGACTCGTGTGCTTCAAACCATATGACTCCGAACAGGTATCACTTTGTGGATTTCGTACCTACAACTGGACATATTAAGATTGGTAAAGGGCGTCTGGAAGTGAGGGGGAAGGGAACAATCTTTGTGAAAGTGGCTGAGTCCTGTGAAGGTTGGACCTTTTCTTTGTCAAATGCTCTGTGGGTACCTCAGATAGATGTAAATCTGATCTCGATCAGACAGTTAGCAAAGAAGGGTGTTACCACCGTGTGTGGAAAAGATGAGGCTGTTGGAACGCATGATGATGACGATGTTGTGTTCACCTCAAAAGTAGAGAGTGATGTAAACTGTTTGGAGACTGTCCCTAATGAAAGACATGTTGCAAATGTTTCTATGAACAATGATCACAGTGGGTTTGACAACAGTGACTAAAAGATTGAAGTCATTGAGGCAAAAGCGTTTAGGAGTGCTGTGTCGTGGCATGAGTGGTTGGGTCATCTGCATGGAAATCCAATGAGCAAAATCCCTGTATTAAACGTAAAAGAAGATTCGAAGAAATGTGATGAACTGTGTGGAGTCTGTGTGAAGAGTAAAATGACAAAGGTGCTATTCCCAAAGGCAGCGCATCATATGTGTCAACGTCTCTTGGAAATCGTTCACAGTGGTGTCAGTGGTAGAGTTTAGTGTAAATCGTTAGATGGAGGAAATTACTTTGTAACTTTTATTGATGATTTTTCCCGTTTCATGCACGTTAGAATCATTAGTAGGAACAGTGAAGTATTCAAATGCCTCAGGGAATATCAGATGGAAGTGGAAGCACTGCATCAGTCCAAGATAAGTGCCTTCCAAACTGACAATGGTGGTGAGTACACTAGGACCAATTTTGAGAACTATCTGAAGGAGAAGGATATTTTACACAGGAAGACCGTACCTAAGAAGCCTGAGCAAAATGGCGTTTCAGAACGAATTAATAGGACCCTGGTTGAGATATCTAGGCGTTTGCTCATCCAGTCATGGGTGAAGGGCCCCCTGACTACCTGTGGGGGGAAGCCATCAGTACTGCATGCCATATAAGGAATTTGTACCCATCCGCTGCTATTGGAGATAAAATTCCATTGGAGTTATGGAAAGGTGAGGGATGCGACATCCAAGGAGAGATTGATAGATTGAGAGCGTTTGGATGTAAAGTTTGGTACCTAATAAGCCCAAGTAGAAAGAAGCTTGATAGTAGGGCAGATGAGGGGATTTTTGTAGGTTACGACCGACAAGTCAAGGGTTACAGGATCTATTTACTAAAGACTAGAAAAATAATAATCTTTTGTCATGATCGGTTCGAAGAAAATGTTTCCCTATAAAGGTGTTGGTGTGGACACGAGTAACATCAAGAAGAAATTTTCTGATTGGACATGGAATGTTGAGGATTTTGAACCTGAAAAGGGAATAGAGCCAGTTGATATTGAGGTCCAAAGTGATGGTGAAAATTTTTTTTTTTTTTTTATTTATTTATTTATTTAAATTCACTATTTGTCCAATTTGGACATTTGGTGGAATTTTTTAGCGGTTAAATTAGCATGTTGGTGGCTACCCCCAGCGGGGTACCATCCTCATGTTTGTTAGGTTATGTCCTTTATAAGGTCTGCTGGGTGCTTCCTTTTTAGTCTTCTGTCCATGTTTATGGTTTTGTACGTTTCCGCAGCTAGCCGATTTGAGTGTGTTGCTATTCTTGATTTGTATTTTTCTGAGTATCTGCTAATTTCTTCCTTGACCGTTGGGATTCCCAGGTCCCTCCGTATGTCTTCGTTTCTGACGTACCAAGGTCCGTTTACTATTGTTCTAAGGATTTTAGCCTGTATTACCTCTATTTTGATTATATGGCTCATTGCTGCCGTCCCCCATAATGGTATTTCGTACATCCAGATTGGTTTTATGATCGTTTTATATATTTTTAATTTATTTTCTATGCTTAATTTGGATTTTCGGCTTGTTAGCCAATGCATTTGTCTCCTTGTTTTCTGTATTTTTTCTACTATTGATTTGATATGTAGTTTCCATGTGAATTGTGTATCTAAGTGCAGTCCTAGGTATTTGACATGCTTTGTTTGTGTTATATGCGTGCCGTTCAGTAGGATGTTTGGTGGTATCTTTTTTCGTAGCGTGAATCTAATGTGGTTGCAATTATTGGGGTTTGCTTCTATTTGTTTTTCTTGTAGCCAATTTTCTATTTTTGTGATATGTTCTTGTAGTATTTTGACTGCCGTTTCTGGGTTAGTATGCCTGACTAGTATATCTGTGTCGTCCGCGAATGCCAGTACTGTGCTGTTGGTAGTTGTTGGTATGTTAGCCGTGTATAATATGTATAGTATTGGGCCTAGGACGCTTCCTTGTGGTACCCCTGCCTTGATGCCCTTAACTTCAGAATGTGTGTCCTTGATTTTTATTACGAAGGTTCTGCTGCTTAGGTAGGATTTTATTAATTGGTGTATTTGCTCCGGGAATTGTTTCCTAATTGTTTGTAGTAGACTTTCATGGTTAATTTTATCGAATGCTTTCTCTATGTCTATAAAGTGGGCTGTGCAGTATTCCTTGTTTTCTAGTGCTACTATTATTTCGTTTATAAGCTTGTGCATTTGCTCTATCGTGGAGTGTTTGTTTCTGAATCCAAATTGTAGACAGTTAACCAACAGAACTGTTTACATTCGTCTGTTTCTCAGTCGCCGCGCACACACATATCTCCACACACTGATATCCACATACAAACACCTCCACTACGCATTCGACCTAGTCCAGCACAAAAATTATACATATCTCAATACACCTCCTTAATTTTTGTGCTGCATATTCATTTCCTTTTATGAAAATTAAACCATTTTTAAAAGTAATCTAAAATTTTCAAATTTATTTCTCCCTAGAGCCTTCGTTAAAATATCTGCTACATTGTTTTCTGAATTTACTTTTATAATGTCAATCTCTTTATTTTCGTAACTTTCACTTACAAAATGGAAATGAACTTCAATGTACTTAGAATTTTTTGTCAAGTTTCCAAATTTTGATATCGCAATCGCTCCAGAATTATCTTCGTAAATTTTTATTGGCCTCTCCATCATTATTTTGAAATTTTTTAATAATTTCTTTACAAATTTTATTTCACTCACTGCTTCTGACAAAGCTACATACTCGGCGGCTGTTGATAATTTTGTCACGCTGCTTTGCTTTCTCGATTTCCAGTAAATTGCGTTTCCGAAAAATCTTATGATAAATCTCGTAGTGGATTTTCTATCTATTTTATCTCCAGCCCAATCAGCGTCAACAAAACAGTCAATGACTTCAGCGTTCAAATTTCTTTTATAAGTCAATCTTAATTTTCTGGTTAAATATAAGTATTTCAAAATTCTCAACGCAATTTATAATGGGTCCCGTCGTAACTGTTTTGAAATCGAATTAAAATAGTTTACACTATAGCTAACATCTAATCTTGTTCCAGTACTAATATATAATAAAGCTCTTATAAGGTTTCTATATCTTATATCGTCTGAGGCTGATTGTGCGGGTTCTAAACCTAAGTTTTGTTCCATTGGTGTAAAATATAGTTTACTATTTTCTATATCGTTTCGCTAATGACTCTATATAACTACTTTGATCTAATTTCATCTCACATTTCTTATGATCGTATTCAATGTTTATTCCTAAATAAGCCTTTACTTCACCTAAGTCCTTCATCGCAAATTTGTTTGACAATTTATTTTTAATTTCATCGATTTTTCTCTTGTTTTTTCCACATATTAATAAGTCATCTACGAATAGAATTAAGTATATAACATCATCGCTCTCATACTTCATATATAGACAATAATCACTCTCACTTCTTTGAAAACCTAATTTTTTTATATACTCGTCGAAACATTCATACCAAACTCTTGAACTTTCACGCAATCCATATAACGCCTTTGATAGTTTACATATTTTCCCGCTTTTATCGTCGTAACCCATAGGTTGTTTTACAAATACTTCCGATTTTATAATTCCGTTTAGGAATGCTGTTTCTACATCCATTTGCATAATCGTCAAATCACCATATTGACAACAATAAGATAGTAATAACTTCAGCGTTTGCATTTTTGTCACTGGAGAGTATAAATCTTCCAGTGTTTCCTTTTGTTGGAAGCCTCGAACAACTAGTCGCGCTTTTTTATGGTTATCAGATTTATTCGTATATATCCATTTCAAATCTAATACCTTTTTATCTTTTGGTTTCTCTACCAATTGCCAAGTTTTATTTTTGACTAAACTATTCATTTCTCATCCATTGCTTCTTTCCATGATCTGCTGTCATTTCCACTTAAAACTTCTTCATAGGTTTGAGGACTGTCTGCGCTAACTATAATATATTGAGGTTATTGTTTCTAATGTATTTTTCCAGGGTTTTACCTCGAGGTATAGTAATTCTTAATCCCCATAGCGTGTGCTTTGAGTTGTAGTCTCCCGCTGCGGTGTACTTGTCCCCTAGGTGCTGGAAGTATTCTTCCCACATTTGTGATGTTATTTTGTGTCGCGGTGGTACCATATACTGCTGACAACTGGAAGTGGTTGCTGCTAGTTTGAACTGTATGCTTATGTATATTCCTTACTAACTTGGCTATGTAAATGGTGTTTGATATCGTTTCTTATTATCACTGCGGTCCCTCCGTGCGCTTTTCCTGAGGGGTGTTTGGTATCATATATGGTGCAGTGTGGTATTTTCATGTAGCTTTTTGGAGTGCAGTGTGTTTCTGAAACAAGTAATATGTCAATATTGTTGTTATACAGGAATGTTTTAGTTTCAAGGGCCCGTTATTGTAGGCCGTTTGAGTTCCAGTCTGCTATTTTCAACGTGTCCGTTTTTATTTTTTGCTTAGCATGTTTGTAAGCAGTTGTAGCATGACTGTGATTTGTTGCGTTTGCTGTCTGAGAACTGCATTTTGTTCGCTTATCATTTTTGTTAGCATTTCGGTGTTTCGATGAATTGTTTGAGCAATTCCTTGATTTCTGTAGTGTCGTTGCTGGCGATTGGCTGATTACTTGCGCGTAGCTTCGGCTACCAAAGGTGTTAGTGTTACTGTGGTTAGTGTTCATTGCGTGCTGTGAATTTGATGTTGTCTCAGTTTTTGTGCTGTCCTGTTGCGCTTGTAAGTTATTGTATGTCCTGTTTCGTAGCGGCGGAAACAGTTTACGTTGAAGTTGTTTTCTGACTACACAGCCTTTGTAATTAGCTGGGTGGTTTCCATTGCAGTTGAAGCATTTTATTTCGTTTATTTTTCCTATGTTTGGACAGTTTACTGTTAGGTGCTTTTCTGCACATTTGACACACGCCGGGTTTCTATTGCAGTAATTTTTTGTGTGTCCATATTGCCTTCTTTATGTCTAGGTGGCTCCACTGTTACTATTGTGTTTAGAACTTTTTTAATTTCAAATATTTCTTTGTTGTTGTTTTTTGGTTCTAACTCTATTAAAAATAGCGGTAATGGCTGTTTAGTATCGTATCTGGTTATGTTGTTTATTAATCTTATCGGGTCCGATTTTTGCTAGTTCCTCGCATATGTTGTCGGTATTTGTTTTCGGGTGTAATCCCCTGATTACTGCTTTGTAACTTTTGTCAGCTTTGAGCTTGTTATTTTATATAGGTTGGGGTTGATATTCAAGCTGATTCACACGGATTGATTATCACACCTTTTATTTCTGTTTCTTATACAAAACGCCTAATCACACAGGATGCGTCTAAACAATTAACGCGTGGTCGACTCCTAAGACAAAGGAGCGTCGTTAGGAATCGTACCAACTTAGCTTTTAGTAACTAGCAGTCATACCAACTTAACATTTCTTAACAGAGCTGGTAGGTGTGATATCCTGCGTTTTTCTCCTTTAGTGCTTTTGTCACTTTTCTAATGTTTCTGGGGTGTTTGTCTGTACTTTGACTTGGTCTACTTTTATCTGTTTTATAGTGTAGTTTTCTTTTCCTGCCGTGTTATTTAGAAGTTCAATGAGGGAATCTATTATTTTAGCATCTATATAGATTAGTGATGGTTTAGAGATGCGAGTTGTTAGCTTTTCAGTTGGGTCTGTTACTGTCTCTTCTGGCAGTGCGCTAAATGAGTTACGGAACGTGATTTCTTGTAGCCATTGTTGTTTATCTGCTACTATAGCTTTCCTGCCGTTTGTGCACGGTGTTACTTTTCGTTTTTTGCTGGAAGTTGCCACCTTCCAGCTTTCATCATGGTGTGTTAGTTCATTGTTCTCGTCATTGTTTTGTGTTATTTTCACGTTTGTTTCGTTTGTATTTGTATTTCCGTGTTCTTCGTTTATTGGTTGTCTATTGTTGGTAGAACCTGTGGCTCTATTTATAAAGTATGTTTCACCTTTAGTTGTTATTTTTATTGGTGGAATCTGCATATTCCACCATTTGAAGATGAGCGTTTACGTTACCGCTTTCTCTTCCCACTTGCCCCACTTTCACTGTAGCACTGTTTCACACGTCTGTTTAGCTCAGCTGCTCAGGCAGAACTGGCAATTAAGTGGCATTCTGTGTTGGTTGGCGTTGACAAGGATTTTAGCAAATTCAAGCATTTCGTTGATTTAGTCTGCCTTTCTGACTTTAATTTTTTACTTACCAGTATTGTTTCGTGATTTAACTGGTATAGTATTATATACTATGGATAATGGCGTGTTGGCGTAACTGTGTTGTCAATGTCTGTAATATTGTATAATTATAACAATATTGGATAATTGTAATATTGGTGTTTTCTGTGGACGTAGAGTGCGCTCTATTGTTTGAGATATATCGTAAAATCGATTTCTCTGTTACCAAAGGAGCAAGAGGTTCTTTAAGTTCCTGTGCCGATCGATTCACTTACTTTCTTATTTTCCATAGTGAGAAATAAATAGATGTACTCGTGTTCTCTTTTTGGATAAAGCTTGGTAATATGGCTTTCTTCATTACAGCAGAAACGGTTAGACTTATCCGTAGTTATGAATACTCTATACTAAGTCTCTCCACGTGTAACAATAAAGGATTCTGAAATTTTAGATGTATCTTCCGGGCCTCCTAAAGCTTAGTATATGGGAAAAACATAATTCTTGAAGGCTAACCCTTAAAAGGGACATCTTGAAGGTAGTTCAGACGTGATTGTTTTTTTCCTAAAGTTTCATGCACAATAATGGAAGATATATTAAACAGAATAATTCGTTGAAACTGATAGATCAGTGGCCTTACTTTCACATTTATATTATCGATGAAAACGTTTTTGTACTTGTCTATTAAATAATCCGACTAATTCTTTTTCTTTTGAATCGAGGTAAATGCACACTCGTGTATGTGAAGTGAATCTTATGGAACGAGGTGCCACTATTTTACCAATAACATTTACATAATCTTTAATGGGCAATCCTTCTACTGACTCCAAAATTATCGTTTGGTCTTTTTTGGGAAAAACGCAGTTATTAATGATCTTCGCATATTCGTCGGTAAAGTTTTTGGTTCAGTTGGGATTATGGAATACAGGATTCATTGAACTAGGCATTGATGAGGCAGGATCCCATGCATGAGGATTCAATATTTTAACAAATTCTATAATCCACGATTCTACGTCTGTCCGTTCTTGCCGGGTAATTCTGTTTCTCTTATTTCCTTCTTTTATCAACAAATTATTTTCTTGCTTTCTTAGTAATAACATCGATCCATTTTTAATTTTATAACGAATTATTAATTATTAATTTTATAACGAATTATTAATTTTATATATACCAAATACGGACTTCAATTTAATTATGGGTCAAACACCAACATGTGTACTGGATCGTTATCTTGACGGGCCTAATAATTTTGACGTTAATCTATCTTTGCTTTAACCAATTATTATTTTCGTTGTGAGGTGCAGAAATGCGCAGAATAGAGCCATTACGCACTTGGTCGCCCGACGACCAAGAACTATGCGAATGGACTCGACGCCGAAGCTCGTCAATTCAAAAACTCATAAGTCGTCAGCATTGTAGAAATGCTCGAACAGAATGGATGCCGAAGAAACTGTTATAATTATAAAGTTAATTTAAAAAAGGGGGAAAGGGAAATATTGGGTACGTCCTTGGGTACGTTCTTGCAAGAACCTCACATGAAAGAAATTTACACACTTTTTAACACCTTGACTGCCACGCGTGTTGTCAAAGAAATATCCCTCAGGCCACGCGTGCAGCAATACCAAGCGTTCTCTGCTAGGTGCTCCCATCGATATTTTAGTAATGCGAGTTGCTCAAGTGATGGTCTCAAGAATGATCTCTCGTTTCGTTCATTCGCAACATTAAAACCACTAGCTGTTGTTGAATATAATGAAGGAAAGTGTGGTATAGATTATTCCGACCAAATGGTTTCTTATGCCACCACAATTAGAATAGGAATCAAATGGTACAGAAAACTTTATATTCAACTCCTTCTGGGAATTTCTGTTGTAAACGCTGTGACAGTTTACAAAATTGCAACAAGGAAGAATATAAATATTAGAATATTTAGACAATTATTAGTTGCAAAATTATTATCTGAAAATACAAAAGATCCTTGTCTTCGACGGAGTCAGCATAATATCGCCGTTCGGAATAATGATTCCGGAAGAAGCATTAGATGCGCATGCAAACTATGTTATGCAAATAAAAGACGTCGAATGGACCAAACAAAGGTACAAAAGAATTTGAAGAAAACAACAACTTATTGTCCAAGTTGTCCCGACCAACCTCAGCTATGTATAAAATGCTTTAAAGTTTTACATTCTAAATAATCTTTTAATAAACCATTTTAGTATTACTTTTATAACAATTCAACAGTTTTATTATTATGGAATATCTTTTCAAATACCTACGACGATCCTTCACAAGTAACAAATAAACGACACCCGAATACGGGTGTCGTGGCAGTTAACGTGTTAACGGCAATCCATGTCTAATGAGGCATCAGTATGTCGATCATGCTTCCGTGATCGCTATAAACTCGCTGCTTGCCGCGATCAAGAGCGTACGGGCTCATCTACTTCAATGAATCCAGTGGTCGCTAGCTGCTAGTCGATAGTGCATATTCTTTAGTCTTTCGGCCCTGATTCTTTCATTTTATTTAATGAAGAATATAAGAAATTTAAAATAAGGTTCAACTTCTCTTCCCTGTTATTATATATTATAAAATTATTCCATTTTTATTTTTATCATCCTTTTAAATCCTATTCAAAATTTGACATGTTGTTATGTATTAAACATAGTAAATCATTCTCTAAAAAAGAATCAGATATCATGAAATATTTTTAATAGTCTAATGTAATATTTAAAATGTTCTAGCCATTTCATATCCTGTATCGAAATAATTAATCAAAGAGAAATGTCAGAAAATAAAAATCTTCCAAAAAATAAAAAGCCCCTAAATGAAGAAAGAAATAGAAAAAAAGAATGAAATATTTGAGAGAAAGATTTTCTTTAATAGAAAAAAAAAAAAAATGATGTATGAGAGGAAACTGTAGAATTTCTAATTAAATTGAAGAAGCAGTTTAATTCAGTATCAATCATATTCTTGACAATGTTTTGATAATCACCTACATAAAAATATGTATAAAAGAATGAGAGAACTTTTTCTTAATACAGATATGTGCTACCACTATTATCAATTAAAAATAAAACTACGTTGTGAAAAACAATATTTAGTTAAAAAATCTTTCTAAAAATATATTTGTTACAAATCATGAAATCATGAATCCGTTAAACTGTCGATTGCAATGGTAGGCCGTAGATTTATGATGCAACAATAATTTTACGTGACAATAATTAAATGCATCGTACATCTATGAAAATGATATTACTGAAATCATTCTACGAATTAAATAAATATAATATTTACATCACAGAACCTAAACCATATTTATCGTATCGTTTGAGACATGTGTAATGGCGTTAACATCAAATCGAATGCAGCATCCTTGAAATTTGCGCCTCTTAAATTCGCGTTGTGTAAATCAGATCCCGATAAGTCACAGCACTGTAACAAATATAAGTAATTTACTTGTGTCATAAAAAAACAAAGAAATATGTATTATATGAAGAATAATTATTAACAAGATATTACCTCTAAATCAGCACCAGCTAATATGGCTTTACTAAGAATACAGTTTCTTAAAATAGCATTTTTTAACGTTGCCACCCTAAGATTTACGGCAGTCATGATACTGCCTTCAAGATTGGCACCTTTAAGATTTACACCTTCCATATTAGTGGGGAAACCTAAAGGGTCTTCAAAATTACATGAATGTAGATCAGCAGCGGCTAAATTCGCGCACAGCATTTTTACGCGAATTAACTGTGCACCTTGTAAATTTGCATAAGACAAATCTGCTCGTTCAAAGCAACAGCCAGATAAATTCGAACCTGCTAAACTACAGCCACGCATAATTGCATACTGAAATATTATTTCAAATTTATGACAACTACATTTATTTATTTACATGAACTTAATTTATTATTATAACACCAAAGTAATTCTAATTACCTTAAAATTTATATTCCTGAGATCTAACTTTGATAAGTCAGCACCAACAAAACTAACACCTTGAAATCTAAGTTCTGAAGTTGTAGGTGTTGACATAATTGCTTTAAGTACATCTTTACGAGTAAGGGATACCAAACCACTCCTGTGAAGCTCTTTTTCATCTGCCATTGCAGTCAATATATCAATGGCACCTTCTATTCCATAGAAACGTGCTTCTGCCAAAACACCTAAAAAAATTGAAATATATAAAAATATAAATAAAATTACAACTAAAGAAAAAAATTTTATATTCAATAAAAAAATTATTTAAATCATAATCACACCAAAAACTCATACAACTAACAAATTAATGAGTTACAAAATATTCTAAAAATCACACCTGCTGCATTCACATTGGCATCAAGTATTATCTGTCCATGTCTTAAATAATTCAACAATGGTTCAAAGTACGTGGGACTCCTATCAATTAAAAATGCACCATTTTTGTCTTGTCGACTAGGTAAGATTCTTTGTTCTGTGTCTGTAGCGTCTGTAAACATTCTGTGTTTTTGTATTATAAGTATGTGCAAAAATACTAACTAAAAATCAATAAAACAGTACCAGTACATTTTCTGATATAGCAATTACAACTCTGCTTAGACCATAAATCAATTAAACATATTTACTTACCTGGCCAACATACACGTTGGTTCCTTTTTTGTTAAAGTATCTCTGGTTGTTGTGAAATACTTTCCACCAACATTCAGTGTAATCCATTCTGAATTAATTGAATTCTGATTTATCTGACTCCAAGTACAAGGCTTATCCTTTGGAATAAAATCTTCTCCACATGAAACATATAAAACATCGTCATCCCTGCAAGAAGTTCATTCTGCTAAATTATGTGTGCTATGAACATAATAGAAAAATAGATTGATTATTGATATAGTTTTCTTTACCGAACTATATTGATATCATCGATTTCTCCACCCTGAACATTAAATATCCTTTTAGCAGCAATGTTGAATTTTGAACCAGCTGCTGTTAGCAATTCATCTAATGAACTGTTTATTATAAATACCTAAAATAAATACATATCAAATTATATATTTAAAATTTATTGTAATTTATTAAAATAACCATCTAAATCAATTTTGAATGAAAAACTTTGTTATTACATGTAACAACATTCGGTCAAACAAAAAGATATAATTATATAAATTCTATCCTACAAGTAAAATTAAATTACATTTCTCCATAAAATGTATTAAATCTTTCATGAGCATAAATTTATCATCTATAACATAGAAATATTATAAAACAGCAATTCTGTTTATTTTTACAATCTTCTTTTTATACTTATTTTAATTGTTAACTATATAAATTTTTTAATAAGTATAAAAATCTTTTATAAAAATTAAATACAAAAAATATAAATGAGTTTTAGAAATTATAAGGATACTTTCTTATATTTCAATTGTTCTATTAAAGATTTTATTTAAATATTACCGTCTCCAGTTCAAAAACTAAAAAATATAAATATGTATAAACCATATTTATATTTAATATTCATTAATTAACATATTAACAATAATTAACAAAATTTACTAACACATTTAGATACAAATAAAAATATATCTATTTTGTAAATTAAATATTTTATTTAAACAAAAAAAAATTATAAGAATGTTAAATATAAAAATCTCCTAAAAAGCTGTCCACGTCAAAAAAAGAAGATAATTTCCAAGTATATACTTAAAGTTTTGTTTATGTAATAAACATACAGCATATATATGTAGCAAATTTTTCTAATATCTCTATAAATATATCATGTAATATATAAATTTATATTATTTAAAATAAAATAATATGTAATTTAATTACGATATAAAGCAAAAGTTAAAAAAATATAATGTGAAGGAATTGATTGAAAATGAAAAGTAAACAATTAATCAAAATTTATTATGCATATGAATAAAATCGCAGCCACCTTGCCATTTGAAACATCGGTGCCATTGACAAAAAGTGTTACCCTCTTCATAACTAGAAAACTGTAAATCTTTATGTAATAAAAAAGTAGTATTAGCTAGCAATACTAAATAAAATAAAATCACAAGCAAATTGCATTTAACACCGAACAACTTCCCATGTTAAAAATGGCTGAAAGATATGAGGTATACATTTTTCAGATGTTAATGCCATACAACTAAACGTGAATCATAAATTTCTCATTGAGAAAAGGCCTTAAGTGAAAAGTTTTGACGCTTTCATAACTGCATATAAAGAATAAAAATTATTACCAGGCTTTGATTATTACATTATAGAAAATCTAAAGTACTTTATTTCCGCTTTTTTGATAATTACCAAGATAAAATATGAAAAATATATCTTTATAATGTTTCGTATTATGTAACAATCTAATTATCTCAATTAAATATAATTAACTTTAATTAAATATAAAAATAACTGTGATTTATTATTACTGAAAGCATGCAAATTTAAATGAGTGTGTATTATACTGTTATCAGAGGAAATTTCTTTGTTGTTATATTCGATTTGATGAAATCTGGGGACTTTAAGATTGTTTCGGATGCCCATAAAACACTGAACACAAACTTCTGTCTGTGGCGTTGAATCACAATTATATAAACAAATCTCAACATTCATATACCAAAACTTAAAGAAATCATCCAAAAATTGAGTCATTTTTATTCGTAAAAAATCAACGTGAAAGGTCAATAAAGTCCGCGTTCTTGCAAGACAGATAGAAATAAATAGATTCATATCATGTCACGCGTGCGCAAAATGTGCACCTTCTTGTCTACCATGTTGATTTTTCATAAATACTCACGATTCAATATTCGGGCGGTTTTCCCTAGCGAGTGTCAAAAACTGTCTATATCACTGTGGTGTGTACGGTCGGACTCAAAAGTTTTATGATTTTAGTCACTCGTTACTTGCAGCTTACACTATTATACCTAGCAATACGATTTATACTATGCTACACTATGTACGAAAATCTACAAAAATTCACAAGCGCATTGTGCTACAATAATTTATAAGCAATCTGTTTTACACATAGTCGTATATTAAATCAATTTTAAATTTCGTTTCGGCTTATAGGAGATGTTTGTAGCTAGGTAAAAATCATCGAAACCAACTTCATATAATCATATCAAAAGCAAATTCACGTGATAACGTGACAATACTAATTTCTTTTCTTTTCTCCCACGTTTGTTACAAAATATTTTATCAACTTCAATATCTATCTTATTCTATGATACTTGTTATAAATGAAACTATAGAAAGATTGGTATCACTGATTATTATTCATTTATTCATACAGATCCAACATTTAACCTAGACGTAAAGTACGGAATTATGGCTACGTACTGTTTCACAGGATGATTTTGTCAGTGAAAATGAATGATTGTTTAACATTCAAGTGAATTATAATCATTTTAAATACTTTATTTATCATGGAGTTGGGTTTACCTAACACGTTATTACCAGGTGATCCACGATTAGTAGATCACATTGTAGGAGAAGTTAAATCTCAAGGAATTTTTGATCAATTTCGTAAAGAATGTATTGCCGATGTTGATACCAAGGTATGCAATATATTTGTATATAATATTTAAACAATTGATTCATTATTAAAACCTTATGCAATAATATAACTATTACTATATACATTTTGAACAATATTTTGAAATCATAATATAGTCATTTTTAAAGTAATGTATATATATGGTTTTACCTACTATATTCAAACACATACTATATAACAATTTTTCATGCTTATTTATAGGCATATATATTGTCGGTAATAATTTTTATCGTTTTCATTGCAGCCAGCATATCAAAATTTACGTACAAGAGTAGAAGGATCTGTAAATTCTTTCCTTAGCAAACAATCATGGAAACCAGATTTAAATAAAAATCAGTTGAGAGAAACATTAAGGAAGCACATACATGAAGCTCCTTATTTAGATACTGGTGTAGAACGCATAGTAGATCAAGTAGTAAATCCAAAAGTATATTCTGTCTTCATGCATCAGATTGAAGATGTAGTATACAAATTTTTAGGAATAGAAAGACCTAAGGCAAAAGAAAAAAATGGTTTGTGTGGCCTTAAAGATTTATTACCCAAAGATTTAGATCCTGTTTCACCAGAGTCTGATAAAAATAGTTTAAAAGATGTATCTTTGGAGTCTATGGATGCAATTGAAGATATAGAAATAAAAAAAGATATAAAATTTAATGAACAAAAGCCACTAGAAGAAGAAATCTCCAATGAAAAAGGTAAAGATAGTATATCTGAGAATGGACAGGTTTCTTCAGAAGAAAAAGCATTAGATGAAAGTGATAAAATTTTTAATAAGACTGGTAGTATTTTAAATTTAAATACATCTGGAAAATCAGATGATAAAACAGAGGAGGATGAAGAAGACAGTCCCACTTTTGAACCAATTGATATTATGAATCTAAATGAATCTAATAATTCCAATGATTCACATTTATCAGGTATATCAGAATTAACTAGCCATAGATCTAGAAGTCCTGATTTTTGTAACGAATTATCAAGAGACAACTTCGATTATAGTAATCAAGATTCACAACTAAGCAAAGTTTCTTCTGATTCTCGATTATCTATTGTAACTGATTTCGGATCTTCTAATCATGCATCAACTCCGATACATGATCCATTGAAAGATGAAGTCAATAAAGATAGGTATGATGTTAAAAATATTAAAGACAATTTTAAAGCTATCAGAGAATATGAATCCAGTAAAAATAAAAGTAATAAAAATATTTTTGAATTAAATAAGAATAAGGATGTACAAGATGTTAAAGATTCTAAAACTATTAAAAACAATTTATCCTCTAAAGAAAATTCTCGTGATGCTACAGATAGCAGTATAAAAGATAGATATGAATATAAAAATAATAAAGATAAAAGCAGAGACCATGAATCTAAATCAAAATCAAAAGATAAAAATCATGTAAAAGATGGGAAGCATCATAGAGATAGAAGTAGTGACAAAAAAAAAGAAAGGAGTCATAGCAGTTCAAAGTATGACAAATATGATAAAAATAAACCTAAAGATAAAAACGATCAACCAAAAGAAACTATAGATAAAATTAAAGATATGGAAAAGGATAACTACAATAAAACAAAGGAAGATAAAATAAGAGAAACAGACAAGAAAGATAATATTAGTAAAGAAGGAAAAGATCTAAAAGATCTTTACAAAGAAAAGATTAGGGAGCTTAGAGAAAAGAAAGAATTAACAGAAAAAGAAAAATTAAATAAAGACAACAAAGAATCAAAATCAAATAAAGAAAATAAAGACAAAAAGGATTCTCCAAAAGATAAAAAATTGTATAAGAAAGATCATAAAACTTCCTCCAAAAATTCTTCATCAAGTTCTCATGAAGTGAAAACTATTAAAGCATCTGAAAAAGTTATTGATGGGAAAGAAAAAAGAAATGAATCAAAGGACAGAGATAAGAATAAACGAGATGAGAGACGTACTTCTAAAGATCATATGAAGTCTAAAAATCATATTAGTATGAAATCAGACCCATCAGAAAAATTAGATAAACAGGATGCAAAGAAATTTATAAAAAGTGAAAAAGAAGAAAAGATTGATAAACCTGAAGTAAGAAAAGATATTAAGTCAAATAATGAAAAGATAAATGGTAAAAAGGATGCTAAAAATCATACGCAAAGTAAAAGTTCAACACGAAATGAGAAATTAGATAGCAAGAAAGATAATAAAAGTGATTCCCAACATAAAGACAAAAGGCGAAGAGAAGAGAAAAAGTCCAAGTCAAAAGATGACCATTCTAGTTTAAGAAGGAATTCTAATGATCGGCGTTCTACAGATAGAGATGGTTCAAATGGGTCAAGTAGCAAAAGTTCACAATCTAGTAATTCTGGATCTAACATTACAAATAATAAGTCAAACACATCAACTTTTTCTAAAGAAACAAATCATATGAGTAATTCAGGCAGTGAAACATCAGACAATGTTGAAGAATCACATCCAAGTGATCTAAAGTTATCATTTGAACAACAAAGTTATAAATTGGATAAAGCAACAGAATTACATACAGAATACAAAACTGACAACACTAATAATCATGAAATACATATTAAACAAGAATTAGAATTTAATGACATTAACCTGCCTCTAAAAAAAAGGGCATTGCTAGGAGAAGACTATAGCATTTCAGGAGAAATGAAAGTAAAGAAACCAAAATTTGCAAAAAATATACATGAAGCTAAAAAATTAATGAAAATTAGAAAACAGATAGAGAAACAGAAACTTAAAGAAAATAAAAAATTAGAGAAGAAACTTAGTGAAAAAATAGAACAACCAATTCAAACAAATACCATAAATAATGATAATGTTGAAAGTATGCCAGATGAAGAACGTGTTCAAATAATAGAAATACCAGATGAAGAATATGAAGAACCATATCCTGAGAAATATACTAATTTAACATTAGAAGAAAGATCAATAATGATGTTACAAACTGAAGCTGGTGCAAAAGATTTGTTGAAGACACATTCTAATCTAAAATTGAAATTGTCAGACATGGAACTGTGTATAAAAAAATCATTAAGTGAAACACTCCCCAATAAAATAGAAACGGAATCTATCCGACCACTGAGTTCAAATATTCAAAAAACATTGTCTGATAAGAAAGGAGTTGAAAATTCACAAAATAAAGAATCATTGTCTTCTAGCATAGAAGAAGCAGATAACAATATGATAAAAGCAGAAGAAATAGATAATTCTGTAAACATATATTCTAAAAAGGAAACGCAACAAGAAACCAGTGTATCTGAAATAAAAATATGTGTAGTACCTCAAGAACCAAACCATTTTAGTATTGATACTAATAAAAAAGATGTAAGCGAGAAAAAAGAGCAATTACAGTTAAGTAATATAAATACACACAACATGAGTTGTTCAAACAATAATAAAAGTATAGAGATACCTACAACATCAAAATTTAGAGATGAAGATGTTTCTCAGGATGCTCAAAATAGTAGTCTTTCTAATGTAAATAGCTGTATAATTAATAGAGATTGCATTATAAAACCTAAAGAGCAACCAGAGGCAATAGAATCAACATCAATGGAAACTGAAGATAACGAAGATTGTCGTTATTTCAAAGCAGATAATGAAAAATCAGAAAAATTTTCTAGTTTCTTAGAATCATTGGAATTGATAGAAAACAGTTCTTTAGAAGACATAATAGAGAGTTTAGGGGGTCAAGTTGTATCTTCAGTGCCAAAAGCTATGGCACCACCTTTACCAAAACGCAAACATTCGTCTAGCCCATTAACAGATATATTATTAAATAATTCAAATAATAATAACGATAGCCACAAAAAAGGACTGAGTCTACCTAATGAAGAAGCATTAAGTAATATAAAAAAGAGAAAACTGGTACCTAAGAAGCAAAGGCTTCAACCAAACATATGTGCTCCACAAGGACTTTTAAATGGAGAAAATTTTGTTATGCCTTTAAGTCCAGAAAGTGATGTATCTGCAACAAGTGAAAAAATACCCTCTTCAAATCTGATTAAAGAAGACAAAGGGTATGTTGAATAATTATTTCTTTTTCATTTTTACTTATTTTTTTAACCCCTTAATGCTTTTCTCAAGTTTACCATTATAAAATGCACAAATTTTTCATTTATTCATTTTATGTGGATATGAAAACATTTCTGTATTTTTAAAGATGTCATTATAAAAAGTAAAGAATTGTACTTAACATGCCTGATTATACAATGATTAGATCATTTTCTGTATTATTTTTTTGTATAATATGGTAATAATTCAACAATAACACAATAATAATCATAGAAAGAATAAAATGTAACAATAAAAACAATAAAACAAAATTCTAAACTATCTAAAAGAGAACATAAGGAAGGATTTTAGTTATTTGAAAACTGAAAAAATAGACATATAATATAGATATATATATAATAAGACATACCACTTTAAAGTTGTGGATATTGTTATCTTTTATTCATTTAATATATGTATAAAAAGAAGCAATTAGTAAAGCAACATACAATATAATTTATAAATAGCATAAAATGTTACAGTTTCAATTTTATCCGTGGTTAGATTGAACATCAAGCAGTGGGCATATTGGCTTAGCTCATGAATTGGACATATCCATATATGTTACGGACGTGAGCGTCAAGGGGTTAATATAGGAAAGAATGTTAAAACCAGTTTCTTTTTTATAAACTTCTAGACAAATATTTTATTTTTATAAGTATATGTAAAAAATTAAAAATCTTATATTTATTATAAATTTGTTTAAGGTCTCTATTTATGAAAAAACAAGTTACCTAGAAGCTATTGAGATATCAAATACCAACAAATTATATATAACATACAATGTAAAAAGTTAAATCTACATATTTTTTGTAATGTTAAAAAATTTCATTTAAAATATGGATGTATCTTCACTAATTATACTATAATTAGTTTGTTATGTAATTGCAGCCGGCATAGAAGCAGTCAACGTTATTCAAGTGATGACTTATACAAACCACGTCCATTATTTTCAAGTTCTTCTCGTAGAAGTAGGAGATCTAATCAGGTATAGCTAGTAGTTCATAGCCTCAGATGTTGACTTGTTTTACTTTATATAAACAGAAATCCTAGTTGTTGATTCTAGTAACACATCCTATATTATATTTGAATCAAATATTTTTAAACTTTAATTAATGTAAGATACTGATGTGACCAAGGAAAAATTTGTGAACTATTATACTTATAACATATTTAAAATTTATTCTAAAAATTTAGTCATATCTTTTATGCAAGACATTTAAGTCAATGTATTTAATGTTTCTTTAAGTATATGTTAAATTAGAAAAATTTGAAAATTTTCTATAGATTGGCATTCTTTAAATATATTGTAAATTTGAAAAGAAAAATCTGCATTACATCTAAATAGAAAGAATACTAAATATATTTTAAGGAATTCTTACATAATGTTATAATTTGAATAAGAATTACTTATGTAAAATTATTAAATCTAACACAGTATTAACAAAGAAAAATATGCACATCAAAATATTTTTGAAATAGAAGTAAAGATCTTTTAAGAACATTTATTTAACAAATAATCAAGTATACAATAGTTTGAAAAATTCAGGAAAACGTAAACAATGTGAAATACGTATATGAATGAATTTAAAATTGTTGCAAAAATTTATTTTTTCAAGAATATATATAAATTTTGTGAATATGTATGTTTAAGTTAGATTTGAAATTATATTGAGTACTACATCTGAATAATTCTTATTTATAAAAAAAAAAGATAATTAATATTTTTTTATATTACTTATATGAAAATTATTGTATAAAATTCAACTTCTTATAAAAAATACACAAATGTGTAATTAATAGTGTGCAATTTTCGTTGATATACAATACATTACATTAAAAATGTACATGATATATTTATAGGACTACAAGTTAGGTAATTATTGTATACATATTATTTGAAACAAACACATTACTCATAATATAAGTTTTATGTATGTTTATAAGAAATTTTATAGTGTAATTTTCTTTTAAGTTACTACTCGTTAAAGTGTACATGTTGATAAAGAATGTATAAGAATAGTGCAAGCCTGATAAGATTAAAGGGAAAAAATTGTTGGTACTTTTGAACAGTTATTTTAGAGAATAATGTATGATTTAAAGTAAAACAATGTTGTTTGCTTCTTGACATATTCTATTGGTAAATATATTGCACTTTAATTTAGCGAAAGCGTTAATAATTAAAACCAATTTTTCTGTGATGTTAAAAGAAGATAAGCTATAGTTTCTATAAACGTTTTTTCTTTTTTTTTAAGTATGAAACAACAGCAACGAGAAAATTGCAATGCAGGGGAACGACTAATTGCACACTATCTCACTTCCAACTCAATACTTAAAGATTGTAATATTAAATTTTTACAAAGAATGTTATATTTATTAATAAGCATGTCCTTTATTCTGTACATGCATAAGTTTGTATAAATATGTATATAAAATAGAAGTAGATTACACTTTATTACTGTGAAAATATTGTAGAATATTTTTTCCAACTTTTTAAAATATTTATTGCTATATGTAATATAGTAACTAACAATTTATAAAACCCATTATTACTATAATTGCTTTAAAATAAAGTGACTTTTTGTATACATGTTAAACAATTTATAAATATTTAAATCCTACCTTTAATTTTATATATTTAAATAAACAGTTCTACTACATAGTATGATATATTTAAACCGAAATTTTCTTAATTAAGATTAATGCTGTAGTTTCCTTAATTAAGTATGTAAAAAGCGATTTCATTTTAAACGTTACAGATGATAAGGTCAAATTAAATTGTGTATAATTGCGTGGTTATGTCGATGGTAGTATGGAATATTTAACTACAAAGAAATACATCATACAAAATATGAAGTTAGCGGTTAAATAATTAAATTATATATTGAAGAAATTTTAGTTACATCTGTTGAATTAGCCTGTTTTTTCTTTCAACTCAAAGAAAACTATATATATCGATCGACCTTGTTATTTAATCATACTTGATATAAATATGCAATACGAGCAAAAACCCTTATGTATTATTCAAAACATTATATCATAAGTTGAATTTTTAAGTATACAAAAAGAACAAGTTAGTATAATTGACTCCATTGAATCATCTTGGAAAGTACTGCAACGTGTAAAGTATTGCACGCGATAGTTCGTAATCACGATATTTTCTATAAATAGAATATGTGAATAGTTTGTCATACGGTGCGTAACACGATCTTGTACGTGTTTTTACAACACGTGCATTGTCTAGAGTGTTATAGAACTGCCTGTAGAATGTTGTTATAAAGCACGAAATTCAAAGCAAACACTAAATTTTTCAATGACATTGATCATTTACCTTTACTTTGTGACATTGGCTCTTATATTGGATTTTATAACATTAAACGAAGACAAATGTTGATTTTTTAACAAAATATAAGTGTAATTGATATAAAAATGTAAGTTATAAAACAATTGTTGTTTTAAATATGCATCAATATAATATAAAACGTATAAGTATTAAGTAGTAATATTTTCAAAATGAACATCACCAAAAAATGAATATTTTCTTTGAAATAAACATTTATATTGATTTCTAATATACGTTAATCATATTTTAAAAGGAATAGAATAGAGTAGAGAACCCTTAAAATTTGTAATCAAGTGCATTACCTAAGGTAAAATGTTAAGCATCTGAGATAACTTTTACCGAATATGAAACAATATATATATATATATATATATATGTGTGTGCGTGTGTGTGTGTGTGTGTGTGTGTGTGTGTGTGTACAAGCATGAATAGCATGCTTGTAACAGTATCAGACTACTTATTAAGCTGCTACTGCGTAGCATACTACACGCACCAACCACGTGGTTGAATACGACGCATGCGCGACACGTGCACGAACACCTAACCTCACCGAACAAATGTATGACGACTTCATATAACCGTATCGCGAAGAATGCCAGTATGTATCGAGTTCCGTAACGATTCGAATAAACAACCAGACATAAACGCCATGTGCCCCTGTATTTCATGAAAGTAGTGTAAGCAAGTAGAATAATTTATTTGCGGCACAAATACCTGGAGGGGACTATACATTGTAAATTTGCCTGTCGGGGTAGCAGCCTTTTCAATTCCAATACGGTTCCATTAAGACACGATCAACGAGTACGATTACGTCTCATCATTTCTAAAGAACGAACGTTATTCTCATATCCTACCAAATGAACGTTTCGGCGATTCCAAGACAAATGCTACTACATAAACGGTAAACTCGGCATTAGCTATTGCCGAAAACGTGTTGTCTGCTTTCACAGAGTGCATATAGAATTTGCGGCATTTTAAAAGGCGTCAACTAAAATTTTGTGGAACGTCTTCAAAAAATATGAATGCGGAAGTTTATGAGACCTTGCCTACATCTTCTGTAGCTATACACATGACAGCAGGTGCAATCGCCGGAATTATGGAACATTGTGTGATGTATCCACTTGACAGTGTTAAGGTAATAGCTTTATTTCTCGCACATTTTTTCTTCAGTACTTTACATAACCTTAATTATCATCTCAAGGAATTTCATTTCCGCCGCATTCTAATAAAGCTCAATGACATTTAATATCATGACAATGCAAGTCGCACAGTCTTTGAATAGTAATAAATGTGATTTTCGAAAACAGTTCTCTGAATTTTACCATTTCTTTCGTCGAAATCTAGAAATCGAGTTTTACGTTATGTGATTGTCGTAATCTTAAGTAAATAGTGAAGTACTTAGATTTTCAAGATAAATACAATTAATCTTCATGAGATATTAACATTTCACCGTATAATTTCGTGTTTTATGTCACAGCTATAAAATTATTGTGCAATCAGTTTAAGCAATATAATTTCATAATTATTTCCAGGTACCAATTCTTAGAATTTACAAACGACTGAATTAATCACCAAATGATTTAGCATTAATGTTCTGTAATAATTGTTTACTATTTTTCAATACTTATTAAAGTAGCAAATATACGATTTATTATGTCACAAAACATTGCTGATACTATATATTTAGCCATTTACATAATTAAATAATGATGAAATTATATATGTTAACTGATAATGATGAATAAAACAGATTTTGTGTAATAAAAAATAAACTTTCTACTCTCTACTTAATTATTTTTAATTCACTCATAAATATACAAGTATTATTTTTTCATGATCCTTCTTTATTATTACAATATATAATTTAACTCTTATTATATTCAGAAACTTGTGTTTTAATATTTAGTTTATAATCAATAAAAAGAATAACATTTTATAAAGTAATTTTTTTTTAAATATAAAGACAATTTCAGTATTTGATTTATATATTATGTTATATTGGAATATATATATATATATATATATATATATATATATAAACATACACAATTTATTGAATGTTAAATGATCAAGTATATATAGGCAATATCCAAACCATTCTGTTTGTATTTTTTTGATACTGCAAAAGATTTATTGTTTGACAACATGAAATAATTAAATAGAACATGAGATTCAAATATTCATTACATAACACATTTCTTAGTTCTGTTACATTAGGTTCTATTTTTGGATTTCTTTTCAACCTACAATCTATATTAGTAGTTACTTTCACATCTAATTGTTAGAAAATATACTTGCAAAAAGATGTAGATATAAAGTAGCACGAAAATTTATTTCATATAAACAGTGTATCTCTCCTTAAAGTTTAATGAGTTATTCTATATGTTCCATATATTATTTACAAAATAATAAATATGTGCATTATTATCTGTTATTTTCATTTATTGTTTTCATTTATTATCATCTTACATTTTTAATGACAAAGATATAATGATTAAAAAGGTCAGTAAAAAATAATCATATCTCTAAATAATTGCAAGACATGGTTTTAAAGCTATCATAATACTTTCATATCTTTTTCCATCATCAAGTAATCATTCTAGAATATTAAAAATGTAATAGAGGTTAAATAGTTTCAGTTTTTGTATGTTATTATAGTCTAAATATTCTTATATATATCTGCATAAAATCAATATTTTAAATTAGTTACGAGAAGTAATATTTACTTTTATTATTAAGCAAATAAATGAATTTATTTACATGGATGTTTACCTTATTTTATCTTATTTATATTTAGACAAGAATGCAAGCATTAACACCAAGTTCAGGAGGAGGTGGAGGAGGTGGAGTAGGAACAGTTCTGATTAGAATGGTACAACAAGAAGGTTTTCTGAGACCAATTCGTGGTATGAGTGTAATGGTTGTAGGAGCTGGTCCTGCACATGCATTATATTTTTCGTGTTATGAATTTATTAAAAACAAACTTTTGAGTTCAAGAACAAATCCTAATTTAAATTTAGCTGCATATGGAACTGCTGGTTGTTTGGCAACACTTCTTCACGATGGTATAATGAATCCAGCAGAAGGTAAAGCATCTTACAATTAGCAAATAAATAAATTATTTATTTATTATATAATTTAGCTGTTATGCATTGTATATATATTTTAAAGCATATAAAATTTGTTTGGGTGAGGGGAGAAACACAACAAGCTAAATATGATTCATAATTTCTAGAATTTTATTCAGTGAAGAATAAAATTATCTTATTCCAGTGGTTAAACAGCGATTACAAATGTATAACTCCCCTTATCGAAATGTTATAACATGTATAACAAATATATACCGAAAAGAAGGTATATATGCATTTTATAGAAGTTATACAACACAGTTAGCTATGAATGTGCCTTTTCAAATGATTCACTTCATGACGTATGAAATTGCACAAGTTTTCACGAATCCTGACCACACATATAATCCAATTGCACATATGGTATCAGGTAAATATATATTTTTAAAAGAAAGTATTTTATTTCATTACATTTGAAACTTTAAAAATGAATTATATAAATTACAGGTGCATTAGCAGGAGCTGTTGCTGCTGCAGTCACAACACCTTTAGATGTTTGTAAAACGCTTCTAAATACACAGAGTGGAGTCCAGGTTCAAGGCATGATAGACGCTATTAAAACAATTTATAGATACGGGGGTTTACGTGGTTATTTCCGTGGTTTGAATGCTCGTGTCCTTTATCAAATGCCAGCAACCACTATTTGTTGGTCAACGTAAGTATACATTGTAAATATAATGTTATGAAATATAATAATGATTATATATATTATTTCTACAATATTATTTGAAATAGATTATTCAAATTAATACAGTAGTCATAACTATAAAAGATTAAGTGTCTGACTTGAATTGAACATCTAAATTATTTACTCTACCATTAATTGTAAGAAAAAATGACTAAGAAAAGTTTAAATCATTTCAAGCCATGCATCTTGTGGTAATAATAAAAATCTCACCAATGTCAATTAAAGGATATTCTAAGTTATTGATATTTTTTGTGTATATTAACAGTTGTTTTTTATAATGTGATGATGCAGTTGGTAAAGCTAATTAAATGACCTACAATGTTATAACTTTGATATGTCCTTGGAAAAATCTTGAAAAATATAAATGAATCTAATGGTGAATAATGCATTGTGCATATTTAATTCTCGGCTGTTATAAACCCATTCTTAAAAACACTTTATATACTAAATTCTGTCAGATTACAATATTTCAAGATCAGTAAAATCCAACTGATTAGATTAGATTACTATTATGCGCATAATGTATTGTTACAACAAAGGAGTAAATATAAATATGGTATTGGATTATGATAAATATTAAAAAAAAATAGAATAAGCTGATTTACTATGTTTATTATATTGTTCCAATATAAATTTCTTTTCCTTCTTCAAAATTATGATGTCATGATCACTGAACTCATCTTGATGTTGAGTACAACATTAAAGAAAGAAAGTATTAATGATCTTGAAATAATCTTTAAAGTCACCTTGAAGAGATTTTAAACCTTTCTGACTTATTTTTCCCTAATTTTAACATTGACAAAAATAATTCAGATGTTCTATTTAAATATAACACCCTGTATAGCATATAGGATATCAAACATAAGGAATTTTTTATGAATCATTTAGATACGAATTTTTCAAATATGTACTACATAAAAAACAAGGCGATGGACTTCGCAGTCCGGAAGTTGACAACGATTATGCAAGTGGCATTAATCAGATTCAAGGTGCTTCTAGGTCTAGTCGTTTTCAAGATATGAGTGCATACCTCAACAACAATGCTCCAGCTTCAGTGTTACTTGATGTGACTACAAGATAGGTATTTTTGAATCTTTTATCGACATCACATTGAGAAACTATTGGATGGTGAATAAAGTATCCGTTTTTTCGTATTTGGAGAGTTTATCAAGAATATTTCGTTAATTCATCTGTTGCTATGGTATTATTACATATGTATAATAATTCATAACGAATGAGTACATGTACAATTAAAAATCCATTTTGAGCCAAGTGCAGGACGCAGGCCCAACGGAATAAGATAAATGTATCAGAAAATTTCTTACGTTACTTCTTAGTGTATGACTGTTTTAAATAATATATATCAACTACATTATGATGACTCCATTTTTTAATATGTCAAAGTAAAGAACAAGTAAGAATTTGCACGTTGCCAAGCAATTAAAACATTATCAATTAATAGCAAATATAAAACAATGAATTATGTATCAAAGAATATTTCGTTTTTCCTGATACTATAAAATCGAAAAGTTACTTGTATATTATGTTCTATTGAACTAAATAACTAGCAATGTATTACTATAAAAAAAACTAATGAAATGAAATTATTAATTAGCAATATTATTGGAATGATAAAATATTGATGCTAGTATAGATGACTACTGTCTGATGTGCAGAGATAATTAAACATGCTATCATCTATCCTACTGTTCATATGGAGTAGCGAAAAGTTTATTATGTAAATTAGAAAATTGAATTTATTTTATAAATATAAAATGTAACAATTTTGTCGATAAATTATGTGTAAACTATATTCAATTTATTTATGAAATGATTTATTTTTGTTATGAAGTAATTTGCATTATAGCTTATTCGTGTGAATGAATTCTGGCGATCGTAAAGTACGTGATGTGTAAAAAAGCTTGGAATGTTACAATAATGATCTATTAAAGTGAGTCATACGTAATTTTTAATCAAAAGAACATACATGTATTTTGCATAGAAAAAAATTGTTGAAAATATTTCACTTAAATACAGTAAAGTTATATTGATTGGTATGAATATTTTTAGATACATTAAATTTGAGAAGTATGCTCCACTTGAATAGTGAATTAGATTATATAGCATATTTAATATTGTACTATATATTTAAGTTACAAGAAAACAGTGGGATGCATGGAAAAGTGATTAACAAGAAATGTGTGTAGCATAATCAAGTGGATATATTTGAAATATGACTTAAAAATTTTTAATTGGAAACCATATATGTTTTGAAAGAAAAGATACGAAATTTTAATATTCGATATTTACATGAAATGATAACGCAGGTTCTAAATTTAGATAAAATGTAAGTTTATAAAAACTTATCAATTACGGAATGAAACGTTAGATAAGTGTTGCGTAAAGGTACAGAAGAACTTAGATTATTTTGTAGAACAGTGTAGATAAGTTAATATTACACGCGTATGTACAGTATAAAGAAACAAGTTAGGAAGAAAGAAAACGGCAACGTTATTGTGCGATAAGTACAATTCGCCTTGATTATACAAGTACAAATTAAGAATTGCTCCTTAGTCAGTTTGTAATATAAACAACAGTGCATCTAAACGTTATAATATAACATAATATTGCTTCCTATGGCTGTGATTACTGGGTCATTTGATGTTGACTTTAAGAGGGAGTAATATCATATGAAAACTCATACTTCACGCCATATTTATTTATTCTTGTTCATCGTTACCGATATATCATTATTTGACGTCATAAAATGTCACTGATTCTTATGTACGCAAATATATATATTTTTTATGATAGAATCTTTTTTCAAATGCAGGAAAAAGGTATTTAAATTATTTTTATGGTGCGAAGATATGATTTTTGACAAGAAAAAAATTTACAATACAATTAGGTACATTAATCTATTCACGTAAACATATTATACATATACACGTTGTATGTATAAAATACTAATGTACCGAATGAATAAGCATTTTACATTATTTATTATTATTAGTATGTGTTCATGTGATATCCGGTGTTTAATGAATTTGTACGTACATATATCTTGTGTTTACAGTAATCTTCAATCTCCCAAATTTAATTATCGCGCAAAATTAATTGTATATTCTTTTTAATTGTTGAAATAAATATTCACGTTGTAAAGAGTAAAAATTACTATTAGCCGCTCAATTTTTACTATTATCTTCAAAATTAAATCTTACATATATTTGCGGCAATCACGATGATCAATCGATTTTCATGGACTATTTACCTGAAAAATTAATGAGCAAGTTACTCATACATTTTTTTAAAATTAATATTCGTAATATACATATAACATTATTTATCTGTTAAATTTACTAATTTTTTTATCACTTTATATGTAAAATAATGCTCCCACTGATATTATTGCATAAGTTAATAATGTTAGCGCACTAAAAGGTAATTGAATGACATGCAGTAAAACGTATTAATGTAATAATGATGTAAATAAAATGATTCTGTAAGATATAAAAACAAGTCATGGAAATATTTTTCTTGCCTATAGCATTAATGAGAGAAACATCAGAATATCGAGATGATATGTAATCTTATTTCAGAGTTAGGCTACGTTGAAAATTCTTTATAAATGTAGCTTTTTCTTAAATCAATGGGCGTATATTCAAATTTTAATCACTCTTTTGTATAAACTACTAAAGCACATAACAAAATTAAAATATGTCAACCAGAGGAGGAATCTGTGATGCTCGCTGCCAAGCATTTCACACTGCAATGATACAAAAAGAAAAAAACACACGTATTAGATGGTTTTTGAAGAATCAACACAAATTATTAGATCATTTGAGAAAAACGGAGGAAATTAAACTTCCGTCGAAACATGAACCAGAAAAACAGCCAGTCGTGGATATTGTATATAATTGTGTTATATTTAATAATAACTTCCCATATATGTTGTACAGTGAAAGTTAGATGAGATTTTCTATTTTATAGATACATTTAAAACCCTTACCAAATTGGAGATCTTTCGAACCTGATGGTTCTATCAATATGAACATAACGAAACCCATTGATCCGCAAGTAAGAACTATTCTGTATGAAGATGCCCCGAGTTTTGTTAACGCTGAAAATTATATTTCTGAAAGGTTTTACACATAATAATAATTTTTTGTAAATATAGTAAAAAAAAGATGACTGCCAAAAATCGTGCTTAAATAAAAAATATTGATGTTGCATTTCTTTATTTCAGTATTGCATCGGTATTCTTAATTTCGATTTCTTACATTGAAAATATATATTAACAAAATTGATATTTTGGGCTAACATCCTCATTGATTATTTTAGAGTAAAAGACATTCCTGAAAATCGCTATTACTATCCGGATTGCACAAGTTGGATATACGGATGGCGCTTAATAGATTATCCACCTATTCCACGAAGTAAAGTTGGACAAACAAATGTTATGTTTCGTGAATTTTATCATTCAAAAATATCGAGCCTTCACAGGGATCCAGAATGGTATCGCTCTTCGAGAAGAATAACATTTATATGTGATGATAAAATGAATTAGTTTCCTACTAGACGGAAATTTAGTCAGGTAACTTTTTACTTCAGTGTTCTGTGAAAATTTTTTACCAATTGTACTTTTCTAAAAAACAGCAAAATTTTTGTACGATTAACTATGATTCATTAATTGTTGCCTTTTTATCTACTTCTAGTTTTCATAAATAATAAACAAGTTTCTTTCGTTGATATCACGTAAATATTTTCCATATACAAAATATTAATATCCTAAATTTTACATTCTTTCTGTATTGAATATTTCTTTATGGTATTTATTTTTCTTTATATATTTTTATGTTCATTTCATCAAATACTAAATATTACAGTCCATACTTTAAGTTTGCATTTTTTGTATTTTTAAAGGAAACAATACATATTTAATCAACAATATTTTACGCTTGACGATACTTCTATAATAGATTTTGTACATCTCACACGCAGTTTTTTTCGTAAATCGTACTTTTTAAGATTCTTTCCTCTAAGCTAAACAGCTGTATTTTTCTATTGTTTAAATAAGATGATATATAAAGTAATAAAGATTTTGTTAAATTTGTTAAGATCCATTAAACAAAAAATATTAGTTATATTGCCTTATTTAAAAAACTGGGAGGAAGGAATTATAGAAATCCCATTGTTTCAAGAAAAATGTACCTATTTATAAAAATTTACAAAAAAATAGTTTGTAAGATTTATAGCAGAGCGTTCTTTATGTGTATCATAATTAACGATTACGGCTTTATAATCTTTTCTGTTTTCCTACTATCTTCCCATTTCTTCTTTTCTTTTCTTTACCCTTATCTGAGTTAATCAAATGTTGCAATCATAACGGTAATAGATAGTCTGCTTGGCCCGGTATAGCATGAAACACAAAATTAATAAACTTCTGAAAATGTTTAGTAACTTTACAAAGCTTTTCGCCCAATAATTTCTTCTCCATATGACAATCGACAATTTCTTTTTTCATGATGGTAATTATATCTTTTAAGCGGACCATTAATTCATAAAATTCATTGATTTGTTGCTGTATTAAAGCATAATTTCCTATGAAATATTTCTTCTCATATAACAAGCGAAATTCGAATAATTTCGTTACCTGAAAGTATTCATGCATGATATGCTTCTCTTTGTTACTTCGTAATCGTTCCACACAGAGGATATAGATTAAATCTGCGGCATTTTGTATTTCAAACTGATGTCTCTGAATATGTAAATCTCTGCTCATCTTCTCTTTAAAGTCCAGCATTTCTTTTTTCAATTTCACATGCTGCTCCCTGTATGAATTTTAATTCAAATTACTTATGCAAATGCTATGTTCAGAGATGCGCAGTTATGAACCTCATTATCTGATTAAAATCGGCAATTATATCGTCCCTTTTGGCGCAAAACAGCTTTTCAAATTCTTTGTACAACGATAGGACAACGTGAATCATTTCTGCGCGCATTTTTCGTTTCACTTCGTTAGTCACGTTTATTCGTTCTTGTACAACTGCTTTTTGAGTGTTCTTAGCACATTCTGCGGCTGCTTTAGACCATTCTCTCTGAGAAGTAAATTATTTTTATTTTTTATTTTTTTTTTTTTTTTTCGTAGACCTGCATAACTTTTAAACTACGTTATATGTACATATATTCACTTCTCATTAGATCTTTTTCAATAGCGTATTTTCAACAGCATATTTTTCACGATCGAGAATATACGAATGCTGTCCAAAAAATGCTTTTTGATAAAAATGTTAATTTATACAACAATTCCATTCCGGCTAGATAAAGAAAATATTCGATAATTCTCGTACTCAACATCTTTGAGGTAATCCAAGGTTACACAATCGCATATATATTAAACGTGTTTAGAATAGGCTCTTCTATTTGGCGAAGTTACTTGTACTCCAATTACAAATATAAAAGTAATTTAACTGCATTGAATTCTTTCATATGAATCATGCGATCTTGAATTCCTTCGTTATTGCTTTAATGCATATATCATCGTCATTAATAGATCATTAATTTGATTGCTTCTACATCCGATTATTACAAAGCATTATCAGCTTATTAGATTCTTTCAATGGTATTTTATGTAATTGTATTAATAAAACTATATTAATAAAATAATATTAATAAAAATACATTAATATTTATTATATTAATAAAATAGATGTAATCTTTTTTCAGTAATATATCCTTCTATTTCTTTTCTCGTTATACAAACAAATAAATAAATAGTCACGTGTTATGGTCTGAATGAATACTAATTAAATGATATTCATACTCTCTTTATATGTATATAAAATTTATACAGAAGAAATATAAAAAATAATGCAAATCGTTACTTCAAGTTGTTTCTGTAATTCACGTCGGACAGTTTCAATATAATTTTCGTATTTTTCATGCAACTGTTGAACGTGCAGCTCAGCTTCTTGCCTTTTTTTCGCTTGATACATATAAAATTTCTCTCGCGATTGCCTCTCTATTTTGTCCTTTAGATTTTCTTCAATTTCCTTTTTCACACGTCCTAAGAGAGCTTCACCAATTTCTAATTATTTTATTTAAGATTACAATTATATACAACATTTTGAATACTTCTATGTTATCTAATATATTTTGATATATATTCACCTATATATATCTACTATAATGTTACCTAATATATTTTGGTGCACGGATGCTCTTACGATTTGATAATCTGTTGATGGCATGAATTTGGTTTTGGGTAAATGATGGTCAGATGGAATTGGAAAGCATGCTTTTGATGTTTTCGATGGTGTCAATACATCCAACAACTTTATCGTATCATGATGAGTATAATTGAAAAACACCTGTGCCAAAGATGGACCAAGACAAGCGCGAACTACTGATGAAGGTGGAACATCGTTGTTCGAACACGGTTTCACATTACACTTTGGAGTTGTTTGATCTGTAACAATTTCATTTTCTCTCATCTATTTAAAGATGCAGTAGCAATGTAATAAACATGTTAATATCCCAACTTACGCATCACTTTTGTATTTAAAATATCTTGTAATATACGAGAAATTTATAAAGAGATTAATTTTATAAAGGAATTAACCTTGCAAGTTGATATTTTTGACTGAATGACAAATGATTAATGGAATAAGGAAACAAAGGAACGAATAATTTATCTCAACTAGAAATATTATGAAATTTAGAATATTCGACGATAATATATATTATATAACAATCTATATATATTGTTTATAATAATAAAATTTGAAAAAAATACAAATTCTATACAGTTTATAGTTATGCAACTTATATATATATATATATATATATATATATATATATATATATACATAATATTTAATTTAATTTAATGTAAAAGTATAATGCATACAATATTTTATTCTTAATCAATAAAAACTTTTATCTTAAATTTTGCTCTATATACTTTTTGATAAAATCGTATCAGTACATTTTAAAACAAGAGTTCTGAATAAGTTAAAATTAAGAAACTTTACATTTAAGAAATCCATTTTTAAGACGAATTTGTCAAAATACAATGCAAATATAGAATAATCACATTTTAAAAATTAAAAGGGGGAAGTATTTTCAAGTGCAACAACTGTTGTACACTAGATTGTACAGTTATACATATTATAGTTTTTATAACTATAAGAGGGAAATAATACCCTTATATCAGGAACAACTAGAAAATAATACCATAAATATAAATTTTGATATTGATACACAAAACTTGTTGTTCAAACTAATGAAATTTATCATTTTTTATCAAATATAATATTATATTAATTGCAATATCTACACTGTTAAAAACGACAATGAGAAAATTAAATATGATTTAATTGATTCGATGAAAATTGAAAATTCAAAAAATTGATCCTTTGGAGAAATTTGTATATTTCAACTAGTTTTGTTTATTTTAACTATGTACGAATAGATTTTAATTTGATCGATTTCGTAATTTATAGTTCTAAATGAAAAAATTACCTGATCTTCCAAATCATGTTATGTTTGTACATTTATGGTCATGTTACATAAAAAGTAAACAATGTATATAATTTTTGAAAGTAAACGATACAAATTAATACTGTGATAAATTAAAATGAAAAATATAGTAGCGATTTATCCTCTATATTAGTCTACATCACGATTGTACAAACAGGTCTCGACACTTGTTAGGGAAAACCGTCCGAAAATTGAGTCGTAACTAGTCGTGAGAAATCAACATGGAATATAACAAAGTTAGCGTTCTTACGAGACGGACAGAAATGAGTAGAATGTCACAGTCTCTTTCTGAGGTATTCATACATGACACGCATTTCAGAATTGAAACCCTTCCTATCTTCCATGTTAGTTTCTCACGACTCAATTTTCAGACGGTTTCTTCTATGCTTCCGATATTGAGTGTTGAGATTGTGGTTTGTATGAGTGTTTGTCAATCTGTTTAACAACAGATGTCGCCACCTAGTTTAACCTTTTCTATTCACGAGTACACGAGGTTTACAATTTATATGTGCTAAATTATAGAATATGAAAATAAATACAATTAGTTATAAAAATGATACCAGCTATACATCTCGTCACGGAACAATTAAAACGGCGAAATAATTTTATAGTGTCATCAGTTTTAAGGTGTTTTAGTATTTCATTATACTTGAAATTATCTTAATTGTATTTTTAGAATTTTAGTAATTACATTAATTTATTTTATAAATATGATTTTTAGACAGCTAGGTTCTAGAGTTAAGTTTACCCAAAGTATAAGAAATAAACAAAGCAAAGACAATGCACAGTCTATAAGTACTTTATTTAAACCAACTCTTGTAAAGAAAGATTCAGATACTGCAAGTGTTGGAATTGAATTATGTGGTACCTTAAACAAACGTAAAATTATACAAATTTTATGTGATTTTGCAAAAATTGAATCGATTAAAGAGCTAAGTGCAAAATATGGATTAGATGGTAATCTTCTTGTTATCTATATATCATGTGATAAAACATTAATTCTGTAAAATTTTTTGTTCTTAATTATCTAATAATTTGTAGATTTAATTTTTACCTCAGCTATGGGAGATTTTCGGAAACATTGTATAACATCTGACAAATTACCTGCAGATCTTCATATTATTCTAAGTGACATTATACAAGGCTCTGGAAATATTACAGATATATTTCCATACTTTTTGAACCATGCAAAACAAATGTATCCACATATTGAATGTTTAGATGAATTGAGAAAAATCAGTGATCTACAAAATCCACTTTATTGGTAGTTGTTAACTTATAAAATTTAAAAATGCTGGTACGTGAAAAAGGTCTATTTTAATTATTATTATTTTAGGTATCCTATAGCTAGGTCTAAGAAAAGAAAAATTATATTTCATGCTGGACCTACAAATAGTGGTAAAACGTATCACGCGTTAGAAAGATTTATCTCAGCAAGAAGCGGTGTTTATTGTGGACCTTTAAAGTTATTAGCTCATGAAGTTTTTAATAAATGTAACTCCAGAGTTAGTATAAAAAATAATTATTTTATTTTTTGTTACTTATCTTATTAAACATGAATAAATTTAGGGTACACCATGTGATTTAATAACGGGAGAAGAACACAGATATGCAAAGAGTGAAACATCTCCTGCATGCCACGTATCATGTTCTGTAGAAATGGCAAACATACAAAATGTTTGTAAGTAAATTTAATTAATAATCTTCAATTTATACAATATTATTACCTTTTATATTTAATTATTTATATAATTTTATCAAATAATTTGAACAAAAAATATTTTAATAATTGTTACAGATGAAGTAGGTGTAATTGATGAAATTCAACTAATACGTGATCCAAGTAGAGGGTGGGCATGGACAAGGGCTCTTCTTGGACTAGCAGCAGATGAAATACATTTATGTGGTGAATCTGCTGCCATATCTATAGTGTGTTATATAACTTTACTTTATAAACTTATAAACATATTGAAACAAGAAATTTTTAAAACTATAGTATATAGTAATTTCTGTGATAATGTAGGTACAGTCTATTTGCCTCACAACTGGAGAGTCGGTAGAAATAAAACAATATAAACGATTAACCTCACTCGAAGTAGAAAACTCAGCACTTTGTTCCTTACAAAATATTCAACCAGGAGACTGTATAGTTTGTTTTAGTAGAAATGAGATATTCTCTGTAACAAATGCTATTGAGAAAATGGGACATAAAGTAGCTGTAATATATGGTAATTTACCACCAGGCACAAAAATAGCGCAAGCTGCAAAATTTAATGATGTCAATGATTCTTGTAAGATATTAGTAGCTACTAATGCAATAGGAATGGGCCTTAATTTGTAAGATCATAATTAAAAACTTTAATCCTTCTACACAATATAACGAAAATACAAAACATGTCTATATTTTTTCAGACACATTCGTAGAATTATATTTTATTCTATTACTCAACCAACTGTAAGTGGGAAAGGAGACGCAGATACGGATACAATTTCTGTATCATCTGCATTACAAATAGCGGGTCGGGCTGGTCGTTATGGAACGCAATGGCCGAAGGTACTTTATAATCAAATTTAAATAAATTAAGAATCATTTTAGTGGTAGATGAAATTTAATATTACTAATCTTGTATTTTTTAGGGATTTGTAACAACTTATAAACCTGAAGATCTTCCTGTATTAAAAAAACTACTACAGCAGAGTCCAGAAGAAATTGAACAAGCTGGACTTCATCCAACAGCAGACCAAATAGAATTATATGCCTATTATTTGCCAAATACACCATTGTCAAATCTCATTGTAATGTATTTTAATATATATTTAATTTATAATTTATTATGATCTTAATATATTTCTTTTGCTTTTTCAGAATATTTTTATTGCGTTATGTAAACTTGATAGCACTCTATATTTTATTTGCAATTTAGATGATTTTAAATTTCTTGCTGATACGATACAACATATACCATTACCTCTTCGTACACGATATGTGTTTTGTTGTGCACCAATCAATAGAAAGATGCCTCTAACGTGCAGTATGTTTTTAAAGGTAAATTAAAAATATCAATAAAGTTATAAAACTTCATATTAAAAAATTTTTATGTATTTTTTATACAGTATGCTCGACAATGCAGTAAAAATGAACCAGCAACTATTTTATGGTTACATAAACAAATTAATTGGCCTCCTAGAATGCCATCGAATGTTGCTGATCTTCTACATTTAGAAAGTATATTTGATGTATTGGATGTTTATCTTTGGTTAAGGTAAGTAATTGTACAATAATATGTACAGATTAATATCTGTGTTAATACACAGAGCATTTTAGCAATTATGGTATAATCAGTAAAGAGACGATTTTCTGTAAAAAAATAAGCTGAAAATATGAGATATAATTTTGTCATTTGTAACTTTGTTTAACACTAAACTTATCGATACTTTGTGTATACCTAATTCTACTGTGTGCGGTCAAAATGACCGGTGATTAAAGAAGTAATAGTTTTTATGATTTAACTTAGATAATGGTTAATTTATAACTAAATATATATAAAATGATGAACTTTCATAAAATTTCGTCCAAATTTACTTTTGTTTAATTTCAATTATAGACTTAAATAGAATTACACTTTTATTTATATAGAGATATATCTTATCCAACTTCGCTGCATTTTTTACAAATTATCTTATTATCAAATGTATATTTGCTGCATAAATATTTCCCGCATCCTAAACAAGTTTTCGTAATTTTGTAACCTTTACAATTTTTTATTTGACAAGCTTTTTGTAGTAATGAATCTGAACTTGTTGATAGTTTTATTGCATGGATTTTTTCCCGCGATACCTTATATAAAAGTAATGTATGCAACCAAGTTTGTAACAATTTTGTAAATTCTCTGTAAACTGGTCCCATATTGTAGATACCATTGCAAATTTATTGGTTCGTAAACGTTGGCTTCTTTCGCTCTTCCTATCAAATCGTATAAACCTCATAATTTCAGCAAAATCATTCCTGCTCATTGTTTTTGAAAAAAATGCAGGTCTCCAAATTTTATTCCACAAATATGAGACATCTAAATTTTTTGCCTGATATGCACTGCGGGCATATAACAGAGCAATAAATGCATCTAGTTTTGTTGCATCTAGCTCCCTCTTAGTCCCCAATACTCTAAATGCTCCTTCTTCCATACATTTTATTATACGATCCCTTATATGGTGATCAATGGTAAAATAAAACGCCATCTTTATTTGTCCTTTTATCATATGCCGTTTAGTATATCCCTAAAAATATTATAAAGTGATGTCCTGCCAGATTTGGGACTTGTATCTAATTCTATCTGAACTGTCCCATCGGGCCCAGTTTCGATACTTTAGTTCTCTACATCAGTCTCACCCTTTGCTGTCAACGATAATTTCTTTCCTTTTTGTCCTTCCGTAAACGCTTATTTATAATATTCAACTCTGATTCGATTGTAAATAGCTTTTCATGTGTTTCATGTCGTTTTCATTTGCTGAAGTTTCTTGTTCATCGCACACTGAAAAGTCTTCTCCTATGTCTGTTATTTTTTTTTTATAATTTTTTTTTTAAGAATCTTGACATTTCTAGGATAAATATTTATCACAGAATAATACCACGTATAGAATACAAAATTATTGTCAAATTTGATATGTTTTACTTTTCCTTTTATAACAACTTTGCACAAAACGCTCTGAGATGCTTTCTGTTCGAGTTTTAAAAATAACAGTATTTGCCGTTCTCCACCAACTGTTACTCGAGGGTGGAGATGGGAAATGAGCAATAACCCTAAGAAACTTCTCGACTTTTAAAATGTTTGTAACAATGGACTCTAAAAAATGTTAAATTTTATGGCGGTTCCTTAGGATTATTATGGGTCTGAGTTGATATGTCTTGACAGCTGGTGGCCATCTTGATCGAGGGATGGATTATGTTTTATGACAAGATTACTGGTGTAACAGCTGTTATTATTTGTTATTACTGATTTTGTTTATCATTTGATCTTGAGATAGCCTTTCCTTTGTATTGATTGCATTTATTTTAAGAATAACTAAAATATTTCGTCGGGCGGTTAAAATGATCACTCACGATAGGCAAGGCAGAGTACAAATTTTTCTCAGAAAGTAAAAGATCAAACTAAAAGTAAATACCAAAAAATATATTATATGCATGTTTTAGGAAAAGTCAGAAATTATGAAGCGATATGATAAAGTTTAAATATGGTTAAATTTGCGTAGAATTGCCGCTGGTAGGTTTAGTGTTAAAAAACAAAAATCGAGCTTGAAAATTTGTCAATTACACATGTACGAAGCTAATTCTTGATGAAACGTGTTCAAACTCTCCTCAGCATGTCCCATATTTCGAAAACAAGGCGTTGTATAAATAAATTTATAGCGCAGAAACATCCTCTTATTAATTGTACCATAATTACTGAGATATTATGTACAATGCATTGAATTATATTATTTGCAGTTATCGAATGCCAGACTTGTTTCCTGATGCAGATGCAGTTAGAACATTACAAAAAGAAGTAGATAAAATTATTGAGCAAGGAATTAGAAAAATTACAATATTATTTAAGAACTCGAAAGCAGGTACATCGATTGTTTAAAGTATGCTGTTCATAGCAAAATTTATATGCGATTATGTAGAAATTGATTTATAATTAATTATGACATTATTGAAAATTTATTTATGAAATTAAAAATAGGTTGAATAATGTTTGCTTTTATTAAATAGATTTTGAGGCTAATGAAGAACGGTTGTATTACTCGGACAGAAATCTAAAAACAAATGGTAATTTGTTAGATATTAAAAGCATTATGTGTTTATTTTTTATAATTCTATAATTATATTACATATATATTGCAGATGAAAGGCGGAAAGATACATTAACTTATTCGTTGATATCTCGAGGTCTTCTAACGCCAGAAATGTTAGAACAATTAAAAATGGAATGGTCTACGGTAAAAAGAATCTTTTCTATAAAATAAAAAATTTCTATAATTTAATCAGTTAAACTATATATAAGCATATAAACTTTTATAAATCGTTTTAGGAAAAAAAAAAAAGAACTAATACGAAAAGAAGCGAACGCAAATATCATAGGTAAAGAAATCATGTTACTCAGTTATTATAAATTAAATGAGATTTATAGAATGTTTCTTTTGGAAGATAATGCGAGAGAGATTAAAGAAAACTTTTTAAATGATTTTTGTGTATCTTTAAAACAATTAGTGTACCCTCTACAGGAATTAGAAATGAGATAATTAAGGTAAAAAGACGCAATTAAAATTTGTACTTCTAAAAAAATTTTATTTAGAGTTATTTGAAGATATTTATAAATTCATATCTGCGATCTTGTTTGTTTGTATGTTTGTTTTTTCGACGAACTGAATATATATTCTGCTGTTGTTCTGTAAATATTGGAGGATTGCGAGGAAATACAAGCTTTTTCAATTTATGCTGTAATGTGTGAGATAGAGAAATGCATCTTGTACATCTTGATGAATCGTTATTCACTATCAGTGGACATAAAGCATGTCGCCATTTTATGCCATCTTTATAAGCAACTATGATACGATGCATATTTTGGAATCTTTCGGTATTATATATACCTAATTTAGAAAATAAAAGCTTTATTTCTTAAAAATATTCAAAGAATAAAAAATATATATAAATACCTTGACAGACAGTCCTTTGATTGAATTCATCAATAAGTTCTTCTATATCTAATAAACTCTGTACCTGTAAATGTTTTCCTTCTCTTATGAGGTTATGAATAAGTGGATTAATCTCTTTATTTACAACAGCACAATGCAACATCATATCACTCTTAATAAACACTTGCTTCTCTGTGAATGGCATTCCACCTTCTGTCATTCCCATATACAAATACACTATCGTTGTTGTGAGACCTTTTGATGTTACTAAACAAGACCAACCACGTGGTAATAATACCTCTGTACATATTTCAAGTAAATCTTCGAACAACATTTGACTTTCATCAATTTCATTACTCATAGGATAATACTTATTTAACTGATTATAATTTAAATTATACATTATTTGATTTTCTATATATACATTCTCTGTGGTTTCAAAATTATTATCTATTGGTTTCTCCATAGAAGCAATATCTTTTTTCACTGCTTTATGCTTCCATATCATTGTTTCATGTTCTTCAGAAATATAATTTTTAAAGGGAGACTCTGAGACTTTCTTGGTTACATTGAAATAAGAATCCTCTTTGGATACTTGATTTTGTTTCTCCCTTCTGTCTTCAGAATTTATGTCTTTCATTAGGTTTGTATCAGAAATGATACTGTTCTCCATAAAATTTGTTGATTTACTCTGTTTTACTTGATTTAAACTTTGCTTCGAAGATTCCTTAATTGTAGATCCATTATAAGATGTATTATTTACATTTGAAATATTTTCCGATAATTCCATTTTGTTTAGGAAGTTTTGCTTAGAATTATGAATACAATCATTAATATCACGAGAAAATTGGTAATGTAAAGATGTAATTTCATGACTCCCATTATTACTTATTTGTAATTCTTCTTCGGTTCTCGGTATGAGGAAATCTGTTTCTTTCTTTTCTACTGTGGTTACTTTATTAAATTTACCTATATTATTATCAGATTCACCAGAATTTTCTTGAGCTTGTGCATTTTCTTCGAGATGATAATTTCTTCCAGGTACAGCTCCTGGTCTCAATCTGCATTTTTTATATTTTATCTATAAAATAATAGAATTTTTTCATATGTGATGATTTAAAAATTTATATTTATATAACGTAGTAGCTACAAAACTATTATAACTTACAGTTATAACATATGGTGGCACTCCACTGACCCAATGTGTAATAATATCGTCTTTGTGAAAATGTTTACTACAGACATATGTATCATCAGTTACAGCATAATTCTCAATAGCTATGGCATTTTGCCACTTTTTACGAGTCTCTGGATCTTTTGGTGCTGAGAAAAAGCTATAAGTGTTTCTGTAATTGGTTTCCTTGCACAATACACACTTGCGCGTCATAATGACACTATAAAATGTATTTTTATATTATCTTACTTTAATGTATATATAACATTATTACTACACATTTTGTACCGCTTTTTATAGTACATATTATACATTTATTACAATTATTTTAAAGTGACATGGTACAAAACAATAAATCATAAAAATAAATTTAGGTTATACTATCTTTATGCTAAAATATCATCAAAAGTTAATATATATTTGCTTTAAAGCTTCAGTCAATATTATTTTCTATTAATTTCATGGAATTTCACATTTAATTACATACATTTAACATAATGGTTCACCAGTCGTCAATATTGTTTTAAGGCAACTATTCGATTTTCGTTCAATAGTATTATTTAATAGAAGATATTAATAGTGGTTGTTAATTTTGCACTTCATCTTGAAAAGATGATTCAGAGCATTTTGAGTAGAAATTGAGAGTTCTTCCACTTTTTAATACATCTTTGATAACTTATTTATTTTGATCTTAAATTTTCTTGACTTTCATCGCCCTCTATTGGTTTATTATCATATGAATATAGAATGCAAAAATTTTATAAACGAATCCATTTAACTTTGTTTTATAAAACAAAATTTGAATGATCAATTAAAGAAATCTAAGGAGGGAATAACTGATATATATACTATTAAATTAAAATTAAACATAAAATGTAGAAAATAAGAAACACAAAAGAAATACATAGTTTCATACATCATTTCAGTTTCGAACACTCCTAGAAACTTTTTATGTATTATTATATAAAATATTTTACAATTCAAAACAACATTAAATAATTTCATTAACATTGTGATGAGACACAATTATCATAACCATACTGATATAAATTTAAAATAATGAAAAAATTATTTTATTTTCTAACGTCAGTGTTTGTTGCTATTTTTTTTTATTTACTGTTTGTGGGAACTGAGAAACTCTCCTTTGAAGGTAAGTTGCGGAGTTGTAGTTCTTAATGAGGAAATAGATTAAACACACGGAGACATACTTAGGAAGGATTTAAAGTTAAGGATCTCAATGATCTTTAAAATTTGTTCTACTTGAGCAATTCTCGAAATGATAAGATGAAGATATGGGACAAAGTTTCTGTAAAAAAGATATGATATGAAATTTCATGAAAGATATTTATTTTTTTAGAAAGTATTAATTCAACTTTTTTAATTTTGTGCTTGAAGCTAGTTCTCAATGGATTCAAATGTGAAATAACCTATTTATATTCTTAGTTGATCATTAACGATTGAATTTGATTATGAAACATCTTGTTGAAGAGTTTCTTGTCCAATTAAAGAACAATGTGCATCTGCGAACAATGTACCTTCTTTGCTAATAAATCTCATGTGCTTCGTAAGTACGTATTGTTTATGTATTTTCAAGAGGGAACAGGAAATGTTCCATCTTAAAACGGAGAAGCAAGTAAGGAAAGAAGCAAGTGAACAACTTCTTAGTATCTTTTATTTTCTAATGATTAACGAGTTCAATGTTTTTGTTAACGTTTGAACTTTTGAACCTTTAAAAGATTAAATTGGGGAATATTTACAAATTAATTAAAATTTTGTTATTGATTTTTCTGTTAATTTAATGTGTTCTCCGTGTTTAAAATTGTAATATTCTTATTACACACATATATATATATATATATATATATATATATATATTTCATATAAACATATATATATATATATATATATATATATGTTTCCAGGATATATATATATATATTCTTTAAATATGTATACTTTAATTAGCATTGGTTTAAATAAGGACAAAAATGATAAATATTTTACATTAAAAATACGATTTAAGATAATATTGTAATAAAAGTGAAGTAGAAAAAGTGAGATTAGCAAATTCTTTATTTTCAATAGCTTGTTTTAAAATGTTCATTTTAATCGAAGCGTAATATTGTGCAGAAATTCACGTTCAAATATTTCTATTAAATCATAATGAAGACCAAATAAGATGATCTATTATTTAAATAATTATTTTCCAAATATTTTATTTAAATAATATCTACATCGCAGCATCAAAAATTTGCAACGTGATCGATTTCTCTGACTTCGTATACAGTTTCCATTCTTCATCTAAGCATTCACACATTTATAAAGACGATAAGTTGACGTATGTATAATCCTTGATAATCAGACAGTGGTTTTCACGATTGCATAGAATTCGCGAATCCGGCATTTTCAGTGATACCAACTACTTACGAAATTGCAAAGGATCGTTGCATTTCACGCTAAGAAGCTATTTTTCTTTTCGTGTCCCTTTTTTAACAAATGTCTAAGCAACCGTCGTCGTATTGGTTGACTGAAAACATTTTCTAAGAATGCCCATAACTGTAAAGTGAAAAGAACCATTCCGTATCGAGGAATAAGAAAGCGTTGAAAAAGAACGAAAGTTAATGGTCCTGTTCTTAATGGAGTCCCGACATTGAAAGTAAATGCACGAAAATTGCATAATTTCATTGAAAACGATCGAGCCAATTGATTAAACTCAATTACACCTTTTAGTGGATCTTTTGTCAGATTGTGCTTGAAACTTATTACACATTTTTTAAATACTTCAAGTTATTACAAAAATAAGGATTTTCTAAGTAGGTATATACATATATATCTATGTGTACAATTTTTCTTAATTAAGTACTTAATGATGAATCTGTTACATACTTCGTTTCCAGGATATAGGTTTAATTCGAATGGCCGATGTCTAAAACGCGTTATTTTAGTATTATCGAATTATTTACAGAAAAATTGTGTTCATATAATTTTTTAAATTATTCGGGCGATGTTTACATTAAGAAATAAAGGATAGAGGAATTTATTTAAACGTAACGATTTAATAAATAAAACATATGTATATTTTTTCATTTTACTATTCTTATTCATTCATTTATTATTTATTATAATTTATTTTATTTTATTTTATTTTAATATTTCGCCATTTTTACTTTGTTATCATATAATTATAAGAATTCAGACATTTTCTGTTACTGTTTAGGTAAATTTTTATTTATTTTATTTGACGATTAATGTTAAGTTTAAGCTAATAATAACTGGAGCTACTGTAAGGAAATGTTGTAGAAAGTTGGAATCTTAAAGATTTCGTGTGATTTTCCTTGTACATAAGATGTAAATAAGTCTTGCCTTTCCTAGAATTGTTTTACTATTTCATATTTCGGTTGATAAGATTGTTGGTGAAAGCATATAATTGATTTGACGATAACGTGACGTTAGAATCCTCCATCCTATTACGCTTGCCTTGAATTCAGGGTAAAATAGGTAGAGCCTTGATACGCTTGGCAAAATTACACTACGATACACTTGGCTTCACAGACGGTCTACTTTTGAGAGCGGTAACTAGTATCTAATTTACATATTAAGACGAACTAAAATCTTTTCAAGGAAGCAATCGCGATCTGGGAAAATTTCACAGAGATCAAGCAATTCCAAGCTAATTTATAACTGTGAAATGTTAATTATTTAAAATTTTGAAGATCTACGTTTCACGACGGTTATTGAATTCCAATTCTACGAACTTGACTTTTGTATACATATATCGTACAATTAAAAGTAAAAATACATAATGAATAAATATTATTATGTCATTCATTTATACATTTATGTTATGTTATTTATCCTTATCCTATGCTCTATAAATGTTTCATTAATAATAAGTGCTTCGCTACATGTTACGAAATTTTTACATGCTCTAATTTCTGCTATACAATTCATTAACATGAATGTTTTAGAAGATATTTGTTCCTTCGATTCTATTTAAGTTTTATAATACACATTTTAATATTATACATAGAATTGTTATAGAAATAGATTAGATTTGTTAGATGAACCTGCAAATCGCAAGGGACTATAAAATGTCAAGGATGAGGGAAGGCAAATAAAAGTTGCAATGATCTCTTAGCATATCTCAGTGCGCAATCCTGTGTGGGAGGATTTTACTTGAAATAAGTATGAAAGATAATAACTTAAGATAACCTGTTTCAATTCCAAGTATTAGGTCATTCCATAAATAATATCGTGTTTGTAAAATTTTATAATATTTATTAACGAATTATTATACCACCATTTATAAAATCACCTTTTTCTTCCATCACCAATCTTTAGTGATCGGAATAAATGAAACGAGAAAGAACGAATAAATAAATAAAATGAAATAATGAATAAATGTAATTCGTACGCGTTAAGTTTAGAGAATAGAAAGAATGGTATAATTTTCAATTGCATTCCGTGATTATATTTATTGTTTTCGCTGCCTGCAGCCCAGCATTGACACGATGAAACAGAATTTCTTTTCTCCTTCATTAGTATCGATTATTTGTAATTCTTTTAATTGCTGGCGATGATTGTACATTTCGGAAGCTTCTATTTGATTTTATCTTAAATATGTAAAATGCAAAATGGGAGACTATATTACTTACGACCTGACGTTTAAATAATATTATATGTACACAACTCTGATAATTATCTGTTACATGTGTAATTTTGACAATGAAATTTCGAAAGAAACGCATTTATCGTGACAAATGAAGTAGTTGGCTTTGTTCACTGACAAACGGGAAATATTTTTAGGTTGTGCAACCTTAAATGGATAGATTGCGTGCTAACCAATTGGTCTGTTTCCTTCTGATTCGCATTCTTTAGAGACTACTTTCTCACGATGTTCGTTCGTAGACCTTTAACAGCTATTTCATTGCACAGATACAGATGCACACAGAGTAACTCGAAACACGGAGGAGGTAAACGCCGAGGTAAACGCCGAGGTAAATGCCGAGGTAAATGCCGAGGTAAATGCCGAGCAACAATTAACATTACTTTATTAGCGGAAGTGCTCTTGTAATTGGAAAAAATTTTACAGCATTAATTTCGCGTATACAAAAGACGAAATTGAAGTTGTAAAATGTTTCTTTACGCGTTGTGTACATCTAAATGTTTCTTTTATGCTAGGATAATTATCGGAGATAGAATTCTTGTCACGTGAATCAAGATATTTTCTCAGCCAATGGTTAAATAAAATATTATTTTATATTACGTAAAAACTTAAAATTATATGAAATTTAAGTAATAATCTGTAGACCATAGATATTCATGCAAATTCATATCTTTATAGCATGCGAGTAAGGATATGAAACCTGGGTAAAAATTTCCTATAATTAAAATGCATGCTTTTTGCACATTTAGATCTAAGAACACACGTATATCGCATTACGTTTATGTTCGAAAACATATTGTTGATTGTATACTTTACGTATATGATATATTTATCTCATGAAATTAATTTAATTTGTCATAACTGTGTACCGTTCGTAACAATGTTAGTGTCAAATTTTGACTGGTTGGTTAAGCGTAGAATATAATGAGCAGTTTGTGTTGTGAATTAGGATATCTTAGTTTTATTGAATTTAGCGTGCTATTTTAACCGTAACTGTAAATTACATATATGGCGAACATAGTTTTCGTAAATATTTTCGAAGCAAATATTTCAAAAGATAAACAGGCGTTATTTTTTTTTATGTAAACGTTATAAGAAAAAGTAGTCAACGACTTCAAATTTGGACAAATTGCTTATAATTTGTTTACAATTAGACTGCAGGTTTTTTAATATTTTTGTGAACGTAGCTAAAGAAATGGAACGTAAATAGAAATTTGTTTCCCTTGTTAAATACTATAATCTGTAAATACTGTATTCTAAATGTTTTAGTTATTATCTGTATGCATTGTATACATTTTTGCATCTTCAAATTTTTCATATATATGTAAAAGCTGCAGTCTAAATATAATGTAATACTATATGTATGTACTAAATTAATCACAAAAGTATTATAAAATTTCTGTAAATAATGATTATATCGTAGATAATATATTAAACGTATATAAAATGTATTTGTATATTTGCTGATTTATTTACTTTATGTGCATAAATGTCTTTATTGTATAATTATCGCCCACAAATATTCGCAGTTTAAATACTCTATAATTACTTTTAATATTGTAAAGAAAAGAGTAATGTGAATTAATATGCATGCATAATATAGCATAATGTAATAATAGGAATATAATTTTATACACTTTGCAAGTTTTTAATTTATTTACAAATTTTTCAATTTCTAAACAATATTCAAAATAAACTTTTTAATCTATTGCTCAGTTTTAGAGATAATGTCATTACTTTTAATAAATACTCCAATACATCTTCCTGCCTTTATCTTAAAATCGCATAAATATTTTTTATTCCCTTAGATTGACTTAGATTGTAAAATGTACAAAAAGAAAGATTTATTTTACAACGTATAGCAAAAAGTAACTTAAAGATTTTCCGTAAAGATCACTGAGAACGTGGTTGATTCAGATTACTTGTTTCTCTTAATGTCATGATCTTAATCATTGTTATATAACATTGTTCAACACCTTGTTGGGAAATTTTATCCGAATTGATCGTCACGCGCGGAGAGCTGTCGTAATTCAGGAAATGATATCTGCAACGACACCAACAAACGATACTTAACAGTAGTGAAACTATTCACGACGTTCATTCTTCGACAGGCCATTGTTCTATTTGTCGCTTATCGGTTGTGTACAAGCATGATCTTGCAATTTCCTGCGGTGAATCTCGTGTCACGGATGTTTTCCTTCGTGGTGCAGGAGGATTGACTTTGAAATCGGATCTGAAATCCTCACTGCAGGCATTGTTACTCAAAGGCACGGATTTCACAATAATTGCACGTCTTGCTCCTTTAAGTTCTATCAGAGAAGGTCAAGCATAAAAAATAAAAAATGGGAGACACATGTTTTAACGATTAGTAACACGGTGAAGTTGTTATATGGTGACGTGGTAATTAGAGAATCGCCCATAAATGCTTTTATGATTTGAAAGTTGTACATTGAATATTTTGGATGCTTTAAAAGTGAATCGAAAATTACTTATTTATCATTTTTGTTTCATCCCTTTTATATAAATAACATTTAAAAATTTTAAAGTCTATGAAAGTTCGCCTCTTTTTGTTCGATATGAAAATGACAAATGGATAAAGAAGGTAAATAATTACTTTGACGAAAATAAATAAGTATAGTCGAGGACAAAAATAAGTGTACCTAACTTTTCTTTATTGCATATTCTTATAGTACACGTACTAATTAGTAAATAATTGAAAATAGTATTTACATTTTTGTGTAAAGAAGCTGTATTTAACGAAACTTCTTTGATATCATTTTCCCTACCTGTTTGCTTATTTTTATCCATAATTGTACATTTGAAAATAAAAGTATGTAGTATATGTATGTCAAGGAATTTCAAAATATTATTTTGAGAAATTGATTATGTTTAAATCGTTTATTTGCCAAATATTTGATTATTTCGAATAATAATTAAAGATGGAGTCAAGATAACAGTTTTTGGTACATGTATGAGGAATACATATATCTATTTATAAATATTCACCTTTTAAAAAATTTGATGTCAAAACATTTCATCGGATTAAGAAACATAAAAGGCGGGGAAGAAAAAAAGTACAAAACAGGGTATAAAAGATGGAAGTACCCAGATTTTGAAATTTATATATGAAAATTTTTCGTAAAAATAAACACTGTCCAATAATTTAAAAAAAATTGCCGAAAGTACGTAATTTTACAGTAGCAATCTAATGCAACACAGAAAAATAAGTTTGTCCTCCTGGTTAAATCAAACAACGATATACGTATATATATCAACTAAAATAATAAATATTAAGATAATTTATTTTTCAAATAATAATATGTATTTATATTATATATATAGTAATATACAATAATATTATAATAATAATAATATTATAACAATAATATATACAAAATAAACGTTGCTTTAAATTGCTTACGATCATATAATATATATCTACTTAAAGCAACATTTATTTTGATAACGTCCAATTCTGATTCGTATGCCTGTCAGTTTTTCAACTTTCGGTATGGAACGGCGTGCTAAATACTTTTTTTACATGTTTAAGGAAACCATAATGGAATACAAAAGAATTTTTCCCGATTTTGATATAGTATTCCACAGAAATTTGATAAAGAATTTGAGTATGTAATAAAACCTTAAAATTTCAAATGAATATTAGTCTTATATTTTTTAAATTATTTGATGTATGCTGCATCAAACATCTGTTGCAAGTACAGGAAATACCGCTAGATTCAACGTAGCACATCCATTCACTATACCAGTAAATACGAACCAGCTGGGTTCTACCGTTCTACTATTTTGCGATTTCAAACTACGTCGGCCAGTCGGTCAACGGGTAAATTTTCTGCTCCCAATACTTGACTATTGGGATATGACCGATATCTTGGACTTTTAATGAAAATTATGTCATCGTTGTTTCTCTGTTTTATATTTAATTTTGTACCTTATTAATATATGTAAATTTATATAATATATCAAAAATTGATATCAATTTCACAGAATTTTAATGATATTTAACAAAAGTAGATATTTCACAAATAATGTTTTGCAAAGATTATAGAATGTAAATTTTAAAAAATGCAAATCTTCTATAAAAGTTACACAATTTGGCATAAATTCATTCAAACAATTTTATCAGCAAAATAATTATTGTTACTTGTGTTCAAAATTATCGTGGAATTTGAATTTAAAACAATCTCTGCGGCATCATTTACGCTTGTCCTTTAACCTCTGAGCTTGTTTTGGGAGAGATCTGGACTACTTAAAAATTAGATCACATCTACAACGAAATCTCATCTTACAAAAATAAAAACGTTCTATATAGCTTTCGTTACATATTTACTTCAACACAAACTTATTAGAAATCAAATTATTATATCACTGTATTAACAAAACAACTCCAAGATAGTGAAATGAAGGATATACTCGCTAAAAGATCTGAAAAGGAGAAACAGAAATAAAACTACCCAAAAATAAATAAAAAATAGTGTGTGAATGAAACTGGATTAAATTACGAGACTAATAAACATAATCATATCGAAAGTTATCTCTTCTTCAGAAGTTATAACCATCAAAAGGTACCTACAATAAAAGAAGACGAAGTAATATACTTATAAAGATAAACCATTGAAACAGCGATCGAGATAGGAGATGAATAAAAAGCGAGTAAAAGGTGAATAAGTTGTTGAGTATTCTCCGCTTCAAGGAAGTCGTCGAAAGTATAACAGTAGGTTTCTCAGAGTGCGCCTAAGCGCCTCGTGTCTCTTCTCCTCGATGAAGAGGACCAGTCTAAGTGCCGTTCCTCGAGTACTTCGTAGCTAGCTCCAAAGGAAAGACTTGGAGTCACGGAATTCAGCAGAACAGTGAATCATGACACGTCAAATGTTTTGTGGTAGGAAGGGGTAAATTTTCATAGAGGGTAGAGGGAATCGATGAACCAAAAGCATTTGATAAAGCTGGACAGTGTTCATTTGACTCTTCCGCCGATGAAAGGATTTTGGCTCTAATTTTGGAAAACAGTGGATACAGTGCGGTACAGAAATTTACTCGAACGAAAAAAGTTCTGATTTTAAAATAAAAAAGACAATATTTTGTGCAACAGATGAAGATGGTTGATAACTTTTAAATATTTACGAAAGTGATATTTGCAATGAGCGTATTTTTTAAATAAATCGTCGATGGATCACATTGCTTGGAAGAAGACTTACCTGTTCAAATATATAGATTGATGGTTGCATAGATGAATTTTAAATGATATCTGAAGATTTTTGGATGTTCAAGAATTTCACGAACATAACGATCTTTGTCCGAGATTGTGTAAAAGAGAATAATTTCAAAGTATGAAAGGATATTGTTATTTACCACGTTCTTTGATTTCATCGATTTTGATCAATAAATCTGAATCCCTCGTAATTGATAATGCGTAGTGAATAATGCGCTCACGTGTGGAACGTTACGATTCTTCGATACTGGAACCCACGGGTCGTAACATGTTGAATAACTTTAAAATTCGTAGCTGACATTAAAAGCTTGTTTTCGTATTTGTGAAAACATATATTCGATGATTCACAGAAGAGTCAAAGCCGTGTTAATTTTTTATAGCTCTAATTGGCCACAGATGATACCTCGTCGAAAAATTTTCATCTTTCTTTCCCTTGTGATATTTGTAACGCTGCCTTGTTATCAAAGTCGTGGTATGTCATAATAATTTACAGTGGCTATAAAAAATATTTGCATTTTATTGTGCATATTTGTTATAGTATTTTTATATTAAATAATTAGATTCAAGTATATGAAATTTCGTGTCATTTGGTAGTGCTTTCATATGACTATAACAATTTGATACTATGAGAATAAAAAGTAAAACCTGATAAAAAAATAATGGTATGCGCAAATATTTTTTGTGACCACTTAATAATAAAAGAAAGCTACATATATATTTTTATCAATGTTCATATATTAATGTAATGTTTATGCATCGACTTCGATGTTATTACCTATACCCATGATGGGTACTCCTCCATCTTCGTATGAGAATCTAATCTCATGCTATATCTAATTACATCACAATATTGTTACATTATTTTGTTAAATAATTTGGGTTCTTCAACGAAATTTACCAAATTGTAAATTCTTTTTTCTTGCAAATTATTCTTAAGAAGAAGTTTGAAACTTAATGGAAAAAGTAGTACAAGCAGGTACTCTTTTTTAAAAACGAAATAGTAGAGGAAGCAGTTGATCAGCATTCATCTAAAGAAAAGATCATACAAACGTTTTTACAAAACGTTTCTACGATAGGGATATGCTAATAGCTACAATATTTTAATTTAATAATATAGGAAAGGATAACTTTATTCTAATATCTAAGTGTTTGAAAACATAAAGATATCCTTATTAAGCTTTTGCACGCTTTACGCACAATTTTCTTAAGTTATATGAATAATCCATCTCTCGTATCTTCCTTTACTGAGCCCCTGATATTAAACGAATCATAAAATAATACGCGTTTACTCTACAGCAGTTAATGAATAAGTTTTTTTAATGACATAATCGGAAGATGTGCCGTAGACGGAAGTGTGTCTCGTTGCTAGAGATTAGGATTCAGTAAGCGTGAAAGAAAAGAAAAGGAACGGTTGAAAACGTGCATTTTTGACCGCTTTTAAATCAACAATTGGAACGAAAAAAAAAAAAAAATGAATAATTCGTATTAGAAATTTTAATATCGTCTATAGATTAGAATATATAACATTCTAAACATAAATACATTTTTATGTGATATGTATATTTTAAATTTATAAATTTCATGGAAATCGTATATAGACAATGATGATGAACCATAAAATTACTAGAGAAATTACAATAATTTCAAAGATAACTAGCTTGGAAAGGAGATAAAATAAGTTTGTAATGACAATAAACGATGCGCGTGCATAAGTACGTTTCGTGCAATGAATAGTTTATTCTGAAAATAACTTCGAAAATATGCAGAGAAATTTTCGTGCAGGGCGATCATTAAGTGATCCGAGTTAATCTGTTTTTGCATAATATCATAATAACTATTACGTTTCTTGATCTTACTTAATTTATTGCCAAATATTTGTTATAGCCAAGAATAATCCAAGTACTCAGAAATTAATTAGAAATAGAGAATCGTATAAGTTACCTGAAGATAAACTTTTATTCAACTACACGAAAGATCGGAAGAAAGAAAATCTTCATATAAAACAAAATGATGAAAAATGGGATGCGATACCTATACAATACCAAAAGAAAAATGGATATATACATGAATCTCCATCTGTTAATTTTACACACAATCATACAAGAGACAATAAACTACCGTAAGAGTTTAATGCTTTTTATACTTTGCAATCTTTTATTTTAATAAAATTATACTAATTTGTGTAGCATTACTTCTTTTAATAAAGATATTTATATAAGATATATTAATTTTAATTACATATACATATACAAGGTGTCCGGAAAGGTAGGGATAAAACTTATTAATTAAATAGGTAGAAAAAGTTCATATCAATTTATGTCCAAAAATGCTTTATTGAACAGTTATAAGCGTTCAGAAATTTTTGTCAAGTGTTTTGGCAGTTATAACAAACGCTCGAAATTTCATTCTTCTACAAGAATGTTGTTGTTGCTGTTGTAGAAATAATGGTAGATTTATGTCTGTTTACGAATCTGTATGACGAGTCTTAGGATGCCCCCAATCATGAATATTGTCAATAAGGTTCTCATCGAAAATGCAATTTATTAATAACCATTAACAATATTGTATTGACAGAACATACTGATCCTTTTAATTGAGAACTTTGAAATATTGACAATCTACATATATCAATAATCTGAGAATATCCTTAAGAACAACTTTACCAGAAAGAAATCTTTGAACGCTTATGTAACTTTTCAACGAAGTATTTTTGGACATAAATTCATGTAAACTTTTTTTTAGCTACTTAATCTCATTAACACGTAGTATAAGTTCTTTTTTCTATTTTTAATAAATTTATTTATTCTTACTTATACTTATCTTCACCTTTCCGAAACCCTGTATAAAATTTTTTATACTACAAGAAAAATAATTTTTAATTATTCAGAAAATGTACATTGTTTTAGAATGTATAGTGAACAGATCTCAACTCACAAAAGATTTAAAAGAGGTGTGATACATTTGTATAACATGGTAGTATGCGCCACTGGATGTAATCCTTTAGCTTATAAGGGATATGGATGCTACTGTGGTTTTTTAGGTTCAGGATATGTAATAGATGGAATAGATAGGTAAGTTCTCTATGCATAAATATTTGAATTCACAATGATATAAAAAGATGTAAACATAGATTTCAAATTACATTAATTTAAATTACAATTTAATTATTTTTATAGATGTTGTAAAATGCATGATTGGTGCTATGATGCTACAGAATGTCCAACATTTTCAGAATACTTTGTACCATATTATTGGAGATGTTATCGCGGTTACAAACCAGTATGCGGTTAGTTTCGTAGAATACATTATTTTTATTTAAATAACTTACTTTTATTTGGAAGTATATTTTTCTCTATATCGTAGCTGTTGAACATGGAAATTGGGGAGGATCTGGATCATGTGCTCAGCGATTGTGCGAATGTGATCGTTCATTTGCTGAATGTTTAAAACGTTATCCGTGTCCAACAACCAAAGCTGTATGCACTTCTTCACCTTGGAGATTAGTGCAAAATCTTTTTATGATCATGTAATATTTGGTATGGAATTGTAAAATATAAATAACTGAATTGAACATTAATTTATGATTTAATAATATTGTGTTCATACCAAAGATAAGAAGCGTACTTTAATAAATATTGTAACATTTATTATGAAAGGTACAAATTTTTCTGTAATATCAGAAATCAACAAGACAATATATTATGTTGTCCCAAAAGTTTCTTTCGTTCTATATAGAAATAATAGAAGTACGATATTTTTTGTTTTATATTATTTTATTGTATTATGTATGATCTACTTTGCAGTAATAGAACAAATTTCGTAGTAGTAGAACAAAATGGATCATACATAATTCAATAAAATAATATAAAACAAAAAATGTTGTGCATCTATTATTTCCTTATAAAACGAAAGGAATTTTTGGGACAACCTAATACATTGAAACAGTCGTCTTTCATTTTATCCCTATTATTTTATTAAAGGAGTAAGTATTCATTAAAATGTAAAAAAGGCATACAGAAAATTTGTTTACATAGTATATGATATTATATATTCTGCAATAAAATCTTATTTACAGTAGATATATTCTCCTTTTTATTTTAGTTATTTACAACATATTTATACCTCCAGTTAAATGTACAACTCTGTTTTTATATTTTTTCGAGATATCTTTTTCAATCTATAAGTAGAAAAAGAAAATTAATAAATAAATATATGCTAACAGATGAAATTTATTAACAAAAATTATTGCAGATACCTCTACTTGTAGTCCTTTCGTTCTCTGTATAAGAAGTTGAAGAAGAGGTCGAACAGTAGTAACTTCTTGTGCACACTTTTCTCGTTTCTCTCTCACAGATTTTTGTAAAGCTATCATTTTATCAACTAAACTTAATTTTTGTTTTAATGATGAAGTTAAGACATCTACATATCTATGAAAAAAAATAAACTTTTATTTTCTTTAAAATAATATATAAATATAATGTTTATATTATTTGGTTTACCTCGCAGAATGTTTTATGTTATGTAAGTGCTGAACTTTAGTATCCAAAATTTCAGATAAGACAACTTGAACGTTATCTAACATATTCTGACTATTTTCTAATGTAGAATTTTGTACAATACAAGATGAATCTTGTAATTGACTGAAGCTTAAGAAATTTACGCTATCGTCACCTTTGAATTCATATAAACGTAATTTAAGGAATGCTTCCAGCTATAAGAAAATAATTTGTTTTAGAAAATAAATTTTAATCATCACTGAAAGCATTATGTTTGTAACTAGAAAAGATAAAAACATATATACCTCAAACAACTGGTTAATAAAATCATTTCTAGTAGATGGATTATCAAGGACTGTGTATGCTTCAATACCAGTAGCAATTCCACCTTCATGACCAGCTGCTTCTACGACTATACCAGATTCTTCTAAAGAAATATTATAATCAATATCTCCAAGTACAGCTTCTTCTACATTTCCATCACCCCAATCAATTTCACCCCCAGCTTCTAAATTAACAGCGCCGAAGTTTATGCCGCCATTTATGTCAATTTCTCCAAAATCAATTCCCTAAATTAATGACGATAACATTTAGAAAAATTTTCTAAGTTATTTGTAACATTTTACAATGATTCACATACAACGTTATCAATATCTTCGACTTTCTTCTTCTCCAGATCATCATTATCTAAGCTTATATTTAAAGGTGGTTCATTAACTGATAATGGAGCTTCGCCATAAATCCATTCATATGTAGTAGTATTTCCTTTATCTAATTAATTTATAATATTTTTAGCATAATATATGTATGACATTTTTTAAAAAATGTTTTTATTAATTTAGCATACCAACTATGTATCGTATCATAGGAACACAACCATCATCATACTGTCTACCAAGAGTATAATTAACAAAACCACAATAGAATTCTACAACTTTTTCTAATGACTTAATCTTTTTAGCAATTTTTTCATAAATTTCTGGAAGTTCTTTTACTTTTTCAGATAATTCCTGTTTAATTTGTTTTCCAGGAATACCTAGCTGCTTACAAAATGAGTTAAATTCCGACCTAGCTGCATTTTCTGATTTTTTATGATCTGCCTCTCTTTTTTCGAAGTCCTGGTAAAAATATGTTATATTATTTATAAAAATATAATAATATACAATGTACATATAATAAATACCCACAGCTTGTATTTGTTCCAATTTTTGAATTTGTTTTTTAGTACTTGGAATTTCATAATTAACATTTCTTATAAGTATCTGAGAAACTTCTGCAAGATATAAATTGTCTTTTTCATATAATCGTAATATTTCTTGCCAATCTTTCATTCTTTGTGAGCCATACCTGCCAAATACATTTTTTGTATCAGCTTCAGTTTCTTTCAATATTTCTACTATTTTCAAACAATGAAAATAATTTATATCTGAAAGAATAAAAATTAAATAATAAATGTAAATTGAATTATGAACAAAATAAAATGTAAAATATTTATGTAGCATACATGACCCAGATAGTAATTTTGCAATTTCTTCATGAACAGGCATATCTTGTATTGCATTGTTAATTTTTTCTCTGATATTTAAAACTTTTACATGCCAGTCCTTAGAGCAATGTCTTCTGTTTATTAACCATTCTAATAATTTTCCAATATTAATATCAATAGGAATATCCTGTTCCTAAACAAGATATAACATCAATTATAATTTAAATTGTATTAAGTATTACACATACTGCAAATAAGAAAGTTATTATATAAAATTATGAAAACATTAATGAATAAACTATCACATTAGAAATATTATTAGTAAATTTAATATATTTTTAATCATAAATTAATTCTATAAAGTATATGACATATAGAAGTATATTCTATAAATTCTATAAAATTAAAGATTATAAGCCTTATTGTGATAAAAAATACAAGGAAATACTATCATTATACTTGCATTAAATAAATACAATATTTTTTTGTTAAAAAATAATTATTGATTATATATACATTTAATAAAATAAATGGGTTTTAATAACTTATAAAAATAAATATTGAATTGGATACGTGAGAATTCAAAAATTTACCTCCATAATATAAAACTTTAATAGTTTTACTAAAATTTGTTTACGTCTCTTTCTTGGTTATAACAGCTGTTAGTCTGCTTGTGTCGTGTCAACATATTAAAGTGAATGTAACAGTAAGGTTATTCTGCCGGCTGTCTAAAAGATACGTATTTCCGTGAAAACGGAATTTAAATTGATTACTACATATTAATATTATTGTGTGTATGTAGGAATACATATTCCACATATTCTAATTACAGATTGATAAAAATTAGTAATAGATATACTATATTTTACGCCTTTAAATGCTAAAATTATTTTTTTATAAATTAGTTAAAAAAGATAATGCACTAATTCTTCGGATACGAGGATTTGCCATTTTATTTTATATAAATCCTAAGTTATGTAAAGCAAAGGATATATATAGGAGAACTCAGAAAGTAAAATTTATACATATTTCTCTGTTAATTATACAAAATGCAGATTTGAGATATTCTTTATTTGTCACTCAATACATTAAGTACAATTGTAACAAGTTATATTAATATTTCAGTAAGATGGGAAAAGTAATCGTAAAAAGTAACACATTCATACGCAAATGTTCTAGTTTATTGTTACACATTCACAGTAAGAAAAATGTATTTTTCATGACAATGTTACACTGTCAATGCCAAAGTACAGTTATAACTTAAAAATTTATCATTAAAAGAGACAGTCCAATTGATTCCACATTCCCTTTATAGCTCGTAATAGAGCAGGTACTTGTTAAAATGTCTTAGGCTTTATATAACTTAATTTAAATTATACACACATGAACGCGCATACACAACATCCTCATACTCCAGGAAACCACATGTTTCTGCTGCTAAATTATTTCGTATCTTTGGAGTTGTACTTTTCAGCCCAAAATAGGCATGGACACAACAAACAACTGGCCAAAGTTAACATGGCACCATAATTGGTAGAATTTGTGAAACATTAAATATGATGGTGTCCCACATTACTCTGACGGATTAATTATTGTATTGCGAACAAAGAATGTATTATTATTTTCAGATGCACTAATGAATGTATTAACGCTTTCTTTCTGTGAAAAAGGTCCGTAAAACATACACCTGCCCCACAGATATGATCAAAATTGTAAGTGTTTCCATAACGGACCATAAAAGCACACGATTATTCAAATCTTCTGCACGTTTACGACCTTGCGCTTCTCTTAATCGATGATGTGTTTGATAGTCTAAAATACTATTCAAATGCTTATGTACTTCTTCAACCGAAGACTCCATCTAAAACAAAATATTTATATGACTTTTATTTTGATCTTACAAACAAGATATTTTATATTTTACATATAATATAAAAATAATTGACACATATATTACCTGTGTCATAACAGTTACATGCTCCCCAACTAATAATTGATCACTCACTCTGAAATCCATGTAAACAAGTTTATGTGAAAATGTTGAGAATTCATTGCTAAAACAGGCTTTATATGCTCCTGACATTGATGCTGTAAATTGATGAGAATCAAATTGTGTTTTTATTTGTTTATAAATGATTTCTGTATTCGGTGCTTCTAAAATTACGTCAACATCATATTGTCCACCTGTTACAACCTAAAAAACATTTATTTGATTGAAATCACATCATCTTTATAACCTATAAAAGAATTCTTCGGAAAACATGTTAAATTTTAGTGTCAATATTGCAAAGTTGCAACATGTTTGTGTTTCAATGACAAGTTGGTAACGATTACAAAATTAAATGTGGCTGACATTATTGCGTCGAAATAAACTACATATATTGCTTGTAAATTTTATTTTAATAACTACACATTACCAAAAGAAGTATCTTATTAAATAATAAATAATCTATGTACCTGGAATTCGAGCATTGCTGTCGTGTTCTGTTTGATCTCTTCGTAGAAACATTGTTTCGCATTGTCAGGTAGTTCGAAGGATAGTTCGACACCACCAGTACGTAATATAGTACCAAACAACGAGACAAGCAGCAAACAAATTGACCAGTAGTTCATTCTTCGTTAGTTTAGTGTCTTTTATAAATTATTCACATTTAAATTCGGAAAAGATTTTAAGATACACTATTCAATTAATTGATCAAGGACCCGGCCAATATTTTAACCAAACAAGCTATTTTAACGTGGCCGGATATTACTTGTGTTAATACGACAGGAGCGCCGCTGAAACGGAATTAACTGCGGCGACGTCCAATTCGAAAAAATGCTCAAATTCTTTTTACATTACATAAAACATCTTTTAAGAAATTTAAAATAAACTTTTTGAGTAAATTTCAATTGAAAATTGAAATTAATTAAAAGTTACAATTAAAGAAAGATTTAATGAAAAATTTGATCATACATATATAAAATATTTTATTGATTTAAAAAAATACATACCTAAAAAAAGGTTACTTTTTATTATAATTTTTTGACATGTTCACGTCATTTAAAAGATATATATTTTGATTAAGAAACTATATTTCCTGTATCTTTTACTAACTCATTTATATATCATTATTACAAGGATCCATAAATTAATGAATGTCAAATATCAATGATTAATTTATAGGGTATGGGTACATAAGTTTTATCACGTTTTTTTCACAGTATTAATAAATACACGTGCTTATGACTTAGAAGAATATTAAATAGTTTCCTCTACGTGTATTGCATAATTCTAGAAACCGGAAGTTGTTTCAAAGTGTCAATTTCTCAATACTTCCTTTTTTGGAATAGATGAATAATGTTTAAATAACAATATATTGCAACTTCAATCAACATTTATTCATATTAAGAAATTTAAACGTATAAATTTTTAAGTCTAATCTTAGAAAGTTTCAGTTTTGAATAATTGTTTTTAGGTGCGATTAAATTTTGTTACATAGGTGAAATATTTTATATGTATATATTTTCATACGTAACTTATTTCCATGTATGCAATTAGAATATAGAATGATTTGCAGGTCTTGTGTATACTTCCTATCAGATAGAAAAGACTTTAATACTGCAAGGAGACACGTGTATGTGTAAAGTAGTATTTACGTGAGGCGCCCTAAGGCCCCGCCTCCTATTCTAATATAGTCTCCTCGTCTGTCATGTTACTTATTCATGGAAGTGTGTTGCAGAACAAATCACGTGTATCGAAGGGCACGGAGGGCGTTCAAAAGAGGGGCAGAGCAGTATAAAGATTCTTTTCATTGTAAAAAGAAATCAAGCGTGAAAGGATGTGAAAAAATATATGTCACCCCAAAAATTATTTCAAGCAAATACAATAGATTGTAAAATTAAAAATATACTATAAAAGAACTACTATAAAAAAAAGAAAAATCCCTTGAAACATTAACATCTAGTTTGTAATAATTAAATATTTAACTGTAATTGTTAAAGCTATGTCTGAAGTAGATCTGATATTTTCGAGACAGAAAAATGAAATCGCGATTACGTAGATTATATTGTATAGATAAGCGGACAGTGTAGTGTATACATGTGCATAGTTACTATGCACATACATATACGTGTGTATACTTGTGTAATGTAATACCATATATATACATACATATGTATACGTCCTATCATATAATCTAGACTCCTTGCTGGTATGGCAATAACAGTCACGATTTTTTTTATAATTCCGCATAGCATGCTTGAATGATCCTTAATGATATCTGCAAGCAGTTTTAAATTTTGTGTTACTATGTAAATCACAAAATCAATGTGAGTTTAATCAAAGTTAAAGTGTACCGGAGGTTTTCATGCAGTATTTCTGAAAATGATGAAAATAATTTCTGAAAATAATAAAGAAATGCTAACTAACATTTAGAAACTAAAATACGTAATAGGCAAAATTGATATGTATTGATATTTTGAAACACAGATATTCTTAGGATTATATTTTTAATATATTTATATTAAAGAGTGATTATTATATGTACGTATATCGATGTCTTCGTATACTCCGCATCTATTACGTGTACCACCGCTACAAATAGTCATGATTTTACATGTATATGTAATTAATTAAGTAATATTTGCATATATAATTACTTATTATTTTTCATATAATTGAACGTATACGTTTTTTACGATTTAACTATATTTATTGTCTTTACTATACTTATTTATAAATAGTATTCAAAAAATAAATTTTTATAAAAAATCTTGGAGCACTATGCTCTACGTCGTACACATACACGGTTCGTGAATATGTAATGACCACGTTCTGTTTGAGACTGTGTATATACATACATACACTATCCGTCAAAAGTTTCTGTATGTGTAAAGGACAATTAGAATTTTAGAACTTTCATTTTATTCGCATTTAGCAATTTCTGTATGTGCAAAGATATTAATATCACGTATTATTTGTAACTCGCATACAGATTTAGAATAATAAGGTTTAGATAATGTAGGTTAGAAATTAGAGGTGTAGTATTAGAAATTAGAAATTATGTACATGTATACATATAATATGGCGTTACAAGGCGTTATTATGCATACATAATAATAATAATAAATGTATATACAAAATTGTATATAAAATAAAAGTGTCAATTGCAAGTAATGTGTGCAAAATTGAAGAATCCTTTATCAGTAACATATGTATTCAACTTTTGAGCGATAGTGTATATACACACGTATTCGTGTATACACGAAGAGTCAGGTTCGAAATACGAACAACATGAGGGGTTTCTCCACTACGATTAACTTCATAGGAGTGGGGGAAGCAGCACACGATCGCATCAAGCTCGCACCATGAGTTTTCGAACGACAACGGTAGGAGGCAGGTCTCTTGTACACCTCTCTCGTCTCTTGCCAGTATTATTTTTATCGAGAAATGTTTCTTTTGCACAGTTACAAGAAATTTATACGTGAAAACAATTTTTAAGTTTCTACCGTGAAAAACTGATAAAAAGTAACGCGCGTGAGAAAAAAAACACTTATTATTGGAGTTCAAGACAGAAGATGTTGATCTGGTTTAACATAGGTCGGTGACTTGAAAAATCTTCAGGCTAGCCATCTATAAAGTAAGTCCTTTCAGATAAAGCGAATAATCTTCACTGGAACGTCTATGCGTAGAACATATACAGTGTAAAAATATACAGAGTGTGCATAATACCTATATAAAAATATAATGTAAAATAAAGTATTGGTTATAATATTTGGTGGATGACACAAATCTCTATTTAATCCGATTATGAATTTTTAAAATTCAATCTTACTCTTATTTTGTCAAAGAAGATTCTTAATGTTTTAAGAAAAATTGAACGGAAAATGATGCATACCTTTAACAACTTTTCCATATTTTGTTTTCTGAAATATTATCCGATGTTGGAAAGATACAGTTGGATAAAACATTAAACTCAGGAACTGGGTTCTACTTCTGTAGTTACATTCATAAAAACATGATATTGCATAGAAATCTGCAGTTTAGCGATAACTATTCTATTGGTCTTTTTTGTGTTTATTTACATGTGATTACTCAAGACAAGTAATTGTTTTTTCTACATATATTTTAATATTTAAAATAGTATTGTAGAAGAAATATTGAAAGAATTGGTTGATGGTTTTCACGAGTTAGTACTCTTCTGACCTCTGAAATTCGTGCATTGTTTTAGCTAGAATTGAATTGGTGTCACAAAGAAGCATTTTACCTACTGAATATTTCTTTGAATGTACCCGTAAGGCAATACACGAAAGACTTTATGACAGTATTTTGAAATAATCTGCCCAACAGCAAAATTCTTCCAGTTTATACAGTATTGAAATAAAATATTAGAAATATTATTCGTTGTATTTATGTTTCCGATACTTATTAAATTTATTGCTAAATTCATTATTTATTTATTTTTTATTCTACTGGTATTAATTTTTCGTGGTAAAATGATATATAGTATTGAAAAAGTTTAAGAGATATTGCGATATTTTCCCGTCGTTGTTGTAGTATTATTTTTGTTATCAAATTACACTTTCGGACGCAATCGATATAGGATCAGTGTCTCTACGTTGTATCGTGCGACATGTTTTGGAAGTTTAGAATGTAGGTTGGTGGGTTTTAACAATTAATTAATATTTAGGGTTCAAACTGTAAATAATTTTGCAAAAACATTTTGCAGAGGCATTTTGCAAAATGAAAGTAAGAAATATTTTGAAAGGTTTATGTACATAGTATATTTGCATAAAATAGAAAAATTAAAGAATCGGTTCCATTTTAACATTTTTAAAAATATATATTTCAAATGTTGAAGTGAATGGTTATTAATAAATTATTCTTTGAATTATTAAAATACATTTTCTGTACTTTCATATTAAAAATCAGTAGCAATATTCATATAAGTTTAAAGATCGAACTAATTACGATACTTATTGTAATTTAAATAATTATTGTATATGTAATTTGTTGGCTAATGTTCATTTTAGATTATTCGGTTACTTCTTACTAGAACATTTATTTTAAAACGGCTGCATATATAGAGTGATTCTAGATGAAAAAATAAATCGAATGTATACATAGAATAAAATTTTTTTATTTGAGACTTCGTCTTCGAGAAAGCCTAGTTTGAAAATTTATTTAGTATATATGAATTTGTGTAATTACCAACCGGGTGGGAGTAATCAATCAGCAGGAGGACATTTTACATATGAAAATAAGTGAAAAATGTACAATAAAATCTTTCTGTTTAAAGCTTCGTTTCCAAAAAGATTGAATTTGAACGTGTTTAGTTAAGAATAGGCCTGGAATTTTCAAATCTTATTTTTTTAAAGACGAAGCGCTCTATGAACAAATTTTGTACTACATTCTTTACTTATTTTCGTACGTAGAATAACCTCTTGTCGATTATTCGTTCCTGCCCAATCCGGAATTACCCATATTGAAATATGTATATTTTACAAATTTCAAACTCGATTTTTGCAAAAACGAAGTTTATTTAAATGTTCTTTCTAAAAATTTTACATTAATTTATGTCCATGTTACATATACTAAGATAGTTAAGATAACATGTACCTATATAACATTAGTAAATTTATAATCATATATTTGTTTTGTTTCATCTTACAATTATATTTCAATCATCATGTTGATTTTACGTCCTTTTTTATGATTTCTCCGCCAATTTCCATGATTAATCAAGGGTAGCGATGTTGGGTTATCACGAATCGCGAGTGCTGTAATGTAACGAACGTTAAATATAGCCGAATATAGCAAATAAACGAAACAAGGTTGACGGACGCGATGCTGAAATACTCGGTTTATTAATAAATTTTCTCCAATGTTTTCAATGTACACACATACTTGGATATGCATCTAAATGTAAAAACTACAGTGACAGTATACTACCTAATCTTATACTTAACACATTGAATGCCAGGGGAATCACCGGTGACCGACGCGCCAAGATTAGTAGAAACATATAATTTGAACAAATGTTAATAGTTATAAACATCATTATCATTAATATCGTTACTACAATGGTGTGATGAAATTAATGCAGTATAAAACACATAAAAATAGTTCTATTTATACATGAAATATAGATCCATTATGTGTACATATTGCGATGTGTCGTATTGAAAACACTCCAAACAAAGAAAGGGTGAACTAGCACAGTCTTCACAATATGTCACGACTTTTTTTACTACAGTTTTTTGTAGTTGTCTTCCTTAGCGTTTTTTAGTTTTTTTCATAACATATTTTGCAAAATCGTCGCACAATTCTAGCCTTTCCCAATGTTGCTTTTAATTCATGACGTGGTTTTCTCAGCAAGCTTTCATATGGAAAGATGGAAACCTTAATTTCGTTATCATGATATTTTGTTCATGATTTTTCCGTGTTTTACCTTAATGAGCAATAACTCTTCAATATATCGCATTTCAGCGCCACGGGGGTCACCGGTGACCTCAGTGAGATAAATCCATTGTAACATATTTCTTATAGGTAATATTTGAACATTATATATGTATCGCATATTAAAAAATTCATCGTGGCGCTACGGGCAATCCCTGAAAAACTAGCGTGGCATTCAACGTGTTAAACATTAATTTCTTTACTCAATTATTTTATATCCATCGGTTATTATAATAAATGAAAAATTTGCGAAAAAAGCTTGAAATTGTGAACGAAATGTTTATACAATTGCTTTTTGTGATTAATATATATTAATAAATATAATATGTTTATGAGTCGTAAACGATGATTCTAGTTTCAAACAAATATTTAATAGAAATTATAAAAATCTAAAAATTTATAAAGTGATACTTGAATAAATTATAAATAAATTATTATATAAAAATATTAAAATAATTACATTAAAAAAGTCGTTTGTTTTATTCTTGTTATCATATTTGTATTTTCTGTTGTTATTATCTAATTTCCAAGCAATGGAGTAAGTATTTACAGAAAATTCTATTAAGCTGATAGAAAAGCTATCGTAATTCAGGTAATGATATGCAGAATGTTACGAAACATACGCCTAAGATTTTGTGATTTTATAGCAAAATTAATCTAAAAAATATATCAGTGATTAATTATCGATACGTAATTGTTTATCTTTATTTAATACATACATATATGAAAAGAGTTGCAATACATATAGGATAATCTAATATCAGGTTGTTTCATAATAAATACTATTCTCGGTAATACTTATTTTATGGCATTAATAGCGTAATTTGTTTTAGTTAGAATACAAATTTTTATTTATAGTAAGAATCATCTGTATCCATACATTTATTATTTCGGAGCAGTTCAGTTAAGTATATATTCAAAAGGAAAAATGATCTGGAAACTGTATATTATACTTGGAAAAAAGTAAAAAATATGTATATAATTACTTTAAAAATATTATCAAATCAATGAAGATAGTAATGGATCTTGGTGTCTTAGAATTGATAAAATCGATGCTTTTTAAGCAAAACAATATACAAATAATTTGTTTATTAGAAAAGTGGCATGTTTATGCAACAACCTAATACATTTATCCATTCAATTCGTAACTTACTTTACCATATAACTATGAAACATTCGTAACAGTACTACAAATTCTCCAAAATTGTAACCAAGAAACATGAAAACTGGCCATGCCAGGGAGGGAAAATACATTGTGAAATAAATTTACTGTAAGTCATAAAAGTGTACCTGCTTATATCTTAGTATGTTCGCACGTGAACGGAACGTTATACACGTTGTTCTATCGATCTCTTACCATCCACGTCCGATAAACTCTACTTTTCACCGTCGCGACATTTGCAAATAGACAGGTCAACGTCCTGGCGTATAATTGAGAGAATTTCTTCTTTAATAATTAGCGGGCAATCCACAGCCAATGTAGATTGAAAAAAACGTGCATTTGTAACGCTTCGTTGACGACTTTTATTCTAGCCAGACTAATTTACCGCGATACACGATGCGCGTAGTATCGTTGTGTAAATGGCTATATACAAGGTCCGATCAAATAACAAGTAACAGCAAGAACGATATAATTCCTTATGTAAAAATAAGAAAAAACGATAGAATAAAATTCTTTTAATTTTCGGTGTAGTTTTCGAAAGAATCAAATTTAAAAATTTATACTTGAACATGGCTAATTCCGGACTGGTCAGGATTAAATAATCGACAAGCGGTCATTTTGCGTGTGAAAATAAATCGAAAATATACAATAAGATTTTTCCGCTTAAAGCTTCATTTTTAAGAAAATGTAGTTTGAACATGTTTCGCTAAGAATAGGCCTAGTACATGTGTATGATAAATTTTCAAATTATTTGAAATAAATTTTCAATTTATTTGAAATACAGCGTCCCAAGAAAAAATTTTATTCTACATTTTCGATTTGTTTTTGTACGTAATATGACTTCCTGTCGATTATTTAGTTTTGTTCGGTACGGAATTAGCCATGTTCAAGTATACTTGATAAATATTCAAACTCAATTTTCTCGAAAACTAAACCGAAAATTAAAAAATTTTATTTTTCTTTTTTTTTATTTTTATACAATTACATTGTGTCCGCTTTTACATGTTATTCTACCGGATCCTGTATATGTATATTACCGTTTACAAGTATAAGAATACTGAATCCCTCTCTAGGTCGGTTAAGTTACTAGAATTTAAATGACTCGGGTCTATGAATGTCTTGTTTATACAAGTTTTGAATTTAAGTAACCTGACTGCAAGCGGGCACATAACGAAAATGGATATCTAAAAAAGAAACAATTGTTTCTTTTAAATCAAAAATAATTTCATTTCACTCGAAATTAACTTCTGACATCTATATTCAATTAGGTGTTACAATTCTTATTCTAGATATTTAAAAGCTGTTCAAATAATATTATATCCTAAGTATAAGTATTTATCATAATCAGTAGGGCATAAATGCATATAGTGGTGGTGATAACTAACAATCACGTGTAATATAAAACAAGTGGGTAATATAAAAATTACCATCCCGAAAAAATTGATTATAACACTAAATTCTTTAAAAAATGTAACAATATAAATTAACCTAATATCAAAAAGCCTCAGTCACGTGTACACAATGAAATCTTCTCTTTGTCGAGTTAAACGTGTTACCTTTGAGATTCGGTACCATCTTATACTAAAGCATATACGATTCATTTTTATATGAGAGGTACCATGAAACATCGTCGGGTTATAAAAATCTTAAACGATTTTAAACTAATTTTTTTTGCATAAACTTGAAATAAAATTTGAATTTAAGTAATTCCATTAAATTTAAAAAACGGAACTTTAATATATTTATATATTTTATTTCAATACTGATATATAAACCACATAATGTCTGATTTTTTTATTCACAGTATTTTAATTAAATGGTAAAAAATAGACACATATCTGAGTATTTTTGAACAGCAGTTGGATTCCTAAATAAACCACATATATATAAACCACATAATATCTGATTTTTTTATTCACAGTATTTTAATTAAATGGTAAAAAATAGACACATATCTGAGTATTTTTGAACAGCAGTTGGATTCCTAAATATGTACTTTCATTAGTTCTTTCGAGGCAGAGAATTGTATTACGTTTGTTGATTGAGAAGTGTGAATACTGCGATTCGCGACTTTATTCCTTTAAGGTTACCGTTTTCAAGTTCATCAGTTTCTTCAGCAAGAATACATTCTTTTTTATACGCTAATGAATGCAAGTTTTGATTTTTTATAAGAAATTATTAAAATTATTAATAATAGTGTTTGTAATATCTTGTCTAAAAATAATTAATTTAAAAGATATTTGAACTAGAAGTTTGTACTTATTACGTATGTAAAATGAGAAATGACGTAGAGCTTTTTTTATATTTATGTTTTTCTTACATTTCGTAGGATAAATTCAATAAAATTAAAATATAATTTAACTTATAAAGTTAAAATAAACGGTGCAAAAATACAAGCAATTATTTTCAAACACAGATACCTGTATTTATATTTTTTATCAAGAAGGAAGAAATTACAATGTTTGTCGTCTTGAACTAATTAATTTAATTCTGACAGAATTTTTTGTACCGACCGGAGTAACGATAATATGAACAAATTCATGAAAAGATAAATAAAACACAGTGCATACGAGATTCTTCTGTACGTTTTTTAATTAGTATTCGATCAGCTGCGGTATTTGCTGCTGTCGCGTCGCTATTATTTAGCACTGCTGCAATCGACGCAGCTGTTACCATCCACGTTACTGTGTTTCCATTTATGCAGCAATTATTGCCTTCCGTAATAATACTATTACTGAATAAGTATAAGTAGGTATTGTACGTTTTATTTAATTTAGTAGTTTTATAAAGATAGTTTTATAGAGAGTAGATAATCAGACCAAACGTAAATATTACGGGCACGGCCCGTAGTACATACTACACATGTCGTGCGAACTTGGCTCGAAGGCTGTATGAGCTTTTCGGCCCAAAATTCTCGAATGTAAACCGTAGGTTAAGGGGTTAAGGATGGCGATGGTATCGCGTTGTTCACTGTGTGGGAAAATTTTTTATTTTCTATTAGGTGTCACTGATACATAGTTGTATTAGTATTCCTATAGTTGTGTATGTTTCATTGACTCGATTATGAAAAATTTTGGAGCTATTAATGGAAATGTTCTAACACTTCGAGAAAATCGTGACACGTCATATTTGCGATTAAACACTAAAGTACGGATGTTCCTGCAAATACATCTTGTAGAAAATAGATAATATGTATAGTGGAACTTAAAAATCTTATTTATTATTTTGCACATTTTGCATATTTTGTGTATTTTATATGCATTTTTTAAAGATATATATAAAAGAATACATTTTGTATCCGTTTATCGCATTTATTTTCCTGACAAATTCACCAAGTGTGAGAATAATAATAATAATTGCACTTTCATGTGTAAATATAAAATACATATAACTGTTTCAAACGATATTTAATTCGAATAATATTAAGTAAATAATATGTGCAAATAATAATTGGAAGGTTTTTATTATATGTTTCAATTATATTTTTTCATGTCAATATTTCAATTAGTTTAAAAAATACAACAATTTGTAGAAAAATTTTCTTATATTTTCTAAAAATAACACCGGTATCAAGTTATTATATATTCACAATAAAAATATACTATAGTTAATGTTTTAATAATGATACTATTATACTGCATTTCTTCTGCTTGAGTTTTCTTTTCTAGTTCAATGGCCTTAAAAAAGGAACTTAATTGGCTCAGTTTACAGCAAATAGAACTCTTAAACTAATTCGCAATTAAAAATTAACGACTAAACTAAGACCAAAACTATCGTCTATTGCCTTGGTGTCCCGTTGCACCTGTTTCCTCTTGCTCCCCTCCATACTGCTGTACTATAGTTGTTCTAGCATTTTAAAGCATTCTATATTTTACTATTAATCATTTCTTGCAATTGTTATAAGCATTAATATTGCATTGTATTGGATATTGTCCCTAGCCAAAAAAATCACATACTTGAAAGATAAAACAGCAAGATGTACATATGACAAAAGGAATTCCTAAAATACTGCTATTTCCAATTTTTAAAGTTGATCATCAGTGAAAACATATTGTATTTCCATATATATGAAGAACTTTGGAAGAACTTTGTCTTTATATTTACAAAGACTATAATTCATTCAAGCATCTGAATTCAAACAACTTTACCAGTGTGAACCTGGTGTTTACGTGTTTTGAAATATTCCTACAAGTTTCTATGATGGTTCTCATTAGTTAAGACACTCGAGTTCAGGTTACTTGTGTTCGAGTACTTAATACTACTTAATATTAATTGCGTAATTAGTACTAATACTACCTTACCAATGCGAACTTATTATTATCTTGCTTGACTTGAAATACGATCTCGAATGAAACTAAAGTTCTTTCAAATACATATGCCTTGACTTGAAAGGAATAACAGTTGCTGTACATCGTGGACCTAAATTTATGGCACAAGCGAAGTAAAAGAAGACCCTATGACTCAAAATAAGACTAAAATTAAGAATGATAAAATTACGTTGTAGGCTTTATATTTTAAAAAATCGAGTTTGAAAATTCAAATTAAATTTGAAAATTTATCGATTATATGTGTATCGGGATAATTCTTGACTTACCTGAAAAAATTTGAATCAACGTATTCAACTTATTATGTCATGTAGAAATCTCCTATCAATTGTCCACTCTTGTCTAATTAAGAACTAGTCTCAAAGTAGAGAAATTTCCAAATTCTCTGAAGTAAAGGCTCTTGCTCAATTTTGTTATTCTCAATTTCACCTTATTTCGAATCATAGACTTTCCCTGACTTTACTTATATCATAAATCTAGCGTTACAATGCATAACATACTGTTATTTCTTGTTTAATTAGTTTTATGTTTGATTTGTACAAACACAAACTTCAGGTCAAGTGATTTGGATTCGACTAATTTAACTAATACAAACGAGACATGATATACTTGACTCATTTTCAATGTCAATACGTATACATGTATATATGCATGTAGAATGTACACGTGCACCATTTTGCACGTACGTTAAGAGCATTGGTATCGATTCTCGAAACGCTGGCTCACTGGCTAGAAAGAGAAACATGCAACGTGCCGCTATTATTAGATACTGCAGACGGCGAGATTCAGGACTCCCCCCCCCCATTCATCTAACCGCGGAAGAAAACTGACGTGGATCCTCTTTCGAGAGAGGCACGTCCAGCTAACGTATCTACCTGTTTCTTGTTGCTGCGTAGTCTGGTTTCAGTTATGGACCACAGAGCAATGCAGACTTGCAAACGCGCTCTACCAGACTCGTTATACCTTCATTCCGCGGCATTATATTACCCATTCCATCCACAGCATTTCTTTCTACGAATTTACCTACAATTAAAGTTTCCGGAGCGTAATCCAACATCTGTCACCGCGCGTGAAAGCAAACGGGGCTTAATTAGCGCGACCGTGTATACACGATGCATGAAGTAGAAAACGACTCGTCGAATAATGAAATAAGTAAGATCGCTTTATTAACATTTATGAAAAAGATTTAAGAAGATAAATAATTAGGGAGATCATTATAGATAAGTCATTGGTTTATTTTATAGCACTTCTGTGTATTCCTTTAAAACACGGTTAGGTAATTTTTTTTCATAAAAATAAGAAATAGCAATATGAATAAATGAGTTGTTTCAATTACGTTATTATTTTCCTTTTACAGATAACATAAAATAACTTTATTATGTGTCAAGATCAGATTATTCATATTTTCAAATAATTTTCCAATTTAGTTAACTCTCTTAGATGAAATATGAAATGTTTTTAATTTTAATTACTTTTCAATGTAATGATATCCGTTGTCAGTATTGTTTTAATTTTAATTATCCTTGAATAATAAATGTCTGAGATGATATACATAAGACGTTGTGAGAAAATCAGTGTTTTTGACGCAATTAACAATGTTCAAACGCAAAATTTCAAATAAGATAAAAACTTATTTTATATGATAGATAAATAATAAAATAATTCTCAGAAAAATCATTTGTCCATTCAAATAAACCAACACATAATTATTTCAAAATGACATCTAATCAAATGGGATAATATATCATTTAAATAACCATTTTTAAATCATTTTCATCAAATCATCCTTAAAAATTCATTTTTCGAATGTTCTGTTTGAATAATGCCTTAGTCTTGTTTGAAATAGTAAGTACATAGACAATTCTCATTCGTATAACGACGTGTTATTTTGTCGTTGTAAAGAAGAAAAATAACAAAAGTTTTCGTTATACATATATTACATATGTAAATATGTATGTACATAACATAATAGAGTCGGGAATGAAACTAAGTGGATACGTAATGGAAATAGATATCAATGAAGTTCCATTCAGTATGGCTTCTTTACATAAAATGTAAATATTAACTTGAATTATTTATTAGATAAAACTTAAATATATAATATTAGTATTACAATGCAATGTAATAAAAATACGTTCGATTAAGCTTCATTTATACCTACGTGTACTTGTCCATTTATTTCTGTTCCCAACTGTATAATTATAATATGTATATTTATAACAATTATAATAATATTATAATATACATATATCATATTGTATAACAATAAATATATAATATAACAATAATTGAATACATGATGCTTGTATGATGATGAAAAAAGATATAGTAGCTTGTGTCAGATAATATTGAATATACATATTATCATAAGAAACTTGGAAACAAAAATTGGGAAAATATAGAACCAGATTTTGTTAAAAATTTAATATTACAAATGTCCAATAGATTGCAGGCAGTCACTCGCTGAAATGAAGAGTCATGAAATATTAATTGTAACACGGCTTATCTGACTATATTACGATAAAATGTTACCGTTATTTGAAATTTGTATAATTATAAGTTACCGAATGATATCATTAGTATTTGTTTTTATACATTTATAATCTATTCTAAATAATGTTTGCCTATATTATACATTTACATAGAATATTTAACTACATGTAATAATATAGAATATATTTTTCTTTTTAAGTTTATATTCCAATTGTTTCTCACAATGGCTTGTTTCCGCATCAACAGATTTCGGTTAAATTTTCCATATATGTAGTATCTAAATGGGTCTTAGAGGACAGGACAAGTAATGATGTTTTGATTTAATTAATAATATTCGAAGCAACGAAATGATTACAATGCTGTCGTACGTCTTATTCTCATACGCGGCTTCCGACTTCCCGATTCACACTCTTCGGCTTCTACACTCGCTCGCTCTCGCTTCTCAACTCACACTGCACTTTTGCATCCGTTCTCTCCGGCTTCTCAACTAACACTGCCTTTAACATCTCTTTGTCTTTCCCCGTCGTTAGAGACACGTGTCCCGAAATGCCCGTGGCCAGGGTCACGCAGGCCCTTTCCACGAAACTATCCACTTAAAAAGAAGACCGACGACACATTGATGTACCCGACGATGCCGCGGCTCTCGCGACATTGTTTACGATTCGGCCGATATCTTAGGCCTTTTGTCCACGATACTACATATATGTATACTGAATCTATTAACATCTATTAACAATAACTGACGTAAATTTATAAAAGGTATTGTTTAAATTTTCATTATAGGCCCATTATTATTCGCAATGAAACAATGAGCAAATCCATTAATTAGCAAAATGTTCATATTAATCCAAAAGATACTAAACAGGAAACATGTTTATAACAAAGACGATTCTTTGCGTATTCAATGCAGAAATTGTAAAATGTATGTAAAAAGCGTGAAAGCGACACATGCATTTAAACGGATAACCGGAATCGGCGATCTAATGCAGTGGAATATCTTACAGTGGAAAACTTTCTCTGCACACGTCGTGAAATCTCGTATTTCAATGTAAACTAGAAAATGTTAATAGAATCGATAAAATTATTGCCCCATTGGTGTGTTGATTATCTTTTATTACATCGAATAGGTTATTGAACTTTTTAAATATAACTTATATGTTTAATAAGATATCCGTGTACCTTTGTTTTATTTTTTATTCATTGTATTATTACATACAATTTTCTATTCTTTTCTGGAATATATTTCTATGAAAGAAATGACAATTTCTTTTTAAACTTTTATTCCAATAATGATATACGCCTAATTATTAGAAAGTATTAATCTTTTCCTAACTTTTTCATTTTATCTATTTCGCGGTATACACTACTGAAGTTAGTCTATTCAAAAAATTCACATTGAAAATTTCTAACAATAAATAACAATGAGTTATGTTACAATAATTATTTTGATTATTTGATCAATTCTGTTTTTGCACGATTTTCCTTCTCTAATCAATTTTTTTACTATCTCGTATCTGCAATTTCGCATCTGCAATTGTAAATTTGTTGGAAGTGTCTTTGATCCATTCCAGATTATACGCTTGTGAACCATAGAATCGTTACAGTTCAAATGAATTCGCTAATCAAGCTCCTCCCTTCCCCCCAGACGAAATAATAACAGAAGAAGCAGGCGACCATTTGCGTCATGAATTGATTTCGCAACAATGAGTGTAACAGCCAATATGTGATGAATTGTTTATTAACGTCGAGCTTCTGGAACGGTATAAATAAACGCATCTCGCCGGTTCTCCGCTTGTTTGAAGTTGCAATTAAAGTTCTGGCGATAATAAAGCAGACAATGCGATGCGAATGAATTTATGAATCCTCGTTCTCTTCAATTTGCCGCGCGTAGGTAATTACTTTTCGTGAAGACATATATGTACTGTTCCAGGGATACCTTTGAGTTATTAAGTCGACCTGTAGGATCATTGTATAATCAATCATAAATACAATAAATTATTATTAGTGATATATTCATAATTTATAATCATAATAGTCATAATTTAAGTAAATAGTTATAATAGTTATAATTTAGGACATAACTTAAATTATCTTAAAATTTTTAGTAGATAATTTGGTTTAGAAAATTGCTTGAGAATAAGTTTAAAAAGAGTGGAAGTATATTTAATTTTTAGTTTGTTATATCAATCTAGCGATCTTGAGAATTCTTTCTCAATAGCTTGAATAATGATTGTGTGAGAATCATATTAAATCAAATTAAATTACTTTTAGCTCTGTTTGATTTCCAGCAGTACAACTCTAAACGAATAATCAAGATGTTAATTTAATTATATTCATACACAGTGAGTACAACAAATATTTGTACATACTTTCATTTTTCAACGAAAAGATTTTTTTATCACCTTCTATATATCATTTCCATCATCAAATTTTTGTAATCATATAAAAATCTATTTCTAAATTTATCACACTCGGATCTAAACTGTCAGTATATAAATGCAATAATAAATGTAGTGGTGTACAGATACATTTTGTGACCATTGTAATTATTTCAATTTTATATATTATACAGAGTATTTGAATTCTTGTTTTTTTTTAACAACTTAGATACTTTTGCTGACATAACAAATTCTGCTAGAACAAAATTAGCTGGTTCAAAAGAAGGAACATTGCGATTCATGATTTTTTGTTCGAGATTTTAAACTGGGCGATATTATTTTATCAAACGATATGAATTTTTATTCTCTATGCAAAGTATTATTTGAAAACAATTAGTTTCAAGACAATAAGGACATAAACACAAGTATATTGCTTTGCATTTTACCTTGGCTTTCATACGTATGAGAAATTTCACAAAATTAGAGTTAAAATATCTTTTAAATCAATAGTTTTCAAATACAAGTAAATATATCAATATTTTTTTATAGGAAATAAAACCACATGTTGGTGTATAACAAAATATTTAGTCATGCTGAAAAAAATATCCTATAGCAAATCATAATATTCGTCATTTTGAACCATTTGACTTTATCTTGACATAATCTCTTGTATCGGTGAAAGTAGCTAAGATATTAAAGAATTCAAAATGGATAAAATATCGTGTATGTAAATAATTTAATTCAATATTTGTTATTGAATTTATTATTTATTATAACGAGTAATTTTAAATGTATTTTAATTATTAATAACAATAACAGGAAATGATAAGAAGAATTTATGAAAAAAAATTCTTAGTTGTTCAAAAAAAGAATTCTTTCTCTTTTTAGGTACATATATGCTTCTGTTAAAACCTTTTTCTATAGCTGCAATTCAAATATTACGATTTTATTCTTGATATTGAGTATTTTTACGATTCTTATTTCACCATTAAAACAAAATATTTCTATTTCAGCTGCTATATGTTGTAAACAAGTTTTATTCCAAAATCTGTATTAACATTTAATTTGAACAAAGAATTTTTGTACATACTTTTTAAGAATATTATTATATATCATTATTATTATTATTATTATAAATATACAAGTTATGCAATGTATTGCATATTATATTAATATACATATATTATCTTTGTAATCTTCTTTTTGCTTCGATATCATCTGATTTAAAACGAGAAAGCGATACGTCCCGGTTCGTTAAGGAATAGTGTTCTCTTCTTTCTTATTTGTCTAAACCAGACGTGTGTGTTTTAATTTACAGGATAAGGTGAAACACCGAAGTTGCCCTCTCGCTCGAGACTACCGTGACCGTATTGGATTTCTATTTCCTGTACGCAGGAGAACACACGCACATGAAGAGTGCTCTGTCCTGTTTCTACATCAAGAGGGAAATTATGAGAACGATACGGGATTTTGGAGGACGTGTGCGAGTTTAGCGAAGGTGAGCCACCGATATACAATTTTTTTTGGTCTTCTACATCTAAAACACATTTCGTAGTATACATTATTTCAATATGAATTTTTGAATATAAATTCTTAAATGCAACATAAGATATTCTTGAACTTAATGTAATTTTCGTTATTTTCTATTTGGGATCCCTTTCTACTTGGAAATTTTGTATTTGTTGTTCTGTGCATTTATGCTTTAAACAGTTTTCTAAACAATGTGAAATAATTTCATATGTAATTATTCAGGTGCAAAAGGTGTATTATATCCTGTTAATGCGAGAATTTCATACACTCTCGAATGTAACGTAATTTATGTACATGTATTGATATATATATATATGTATATATATTTTTGTTTTTTTCGATTTCACAACCAAGAAAGGAATTAGTTTACAATATTTTTACATAGATACGAATGTAATTTTTTCGAATTAAATGTATTTACAAATTACATCTTACAAGGTGTAGAAAGTTCTTACTGTGTATTTTTTAAATGATTCTTCAAAACGTTCCAAATAATCGTAGGTGCATCTGTATTTTTCTTTTTTTTATGTACGAAAGGTTTATTAAAACCAGTAATTTAATCAAAACCTGAGTATTATCTGAGTAGATTAGAAGAAGCATAGTTTATACGAAGAGCATTTTAATTGTGACTTTAATTAAAACCCAAACCGAATCAAATAGAAGAAAGCAAGAAAATTTCGATAAGAAGTAAAATTTAAAAAATTCTAATGTTATTTCTATTTCAATTTTAAATTCTATTTTATTTCTACTTAAAATTTCTATTTAAGCCTATTGTAATAAAAATTAAACAGATGATACTATCTAAAATTATTGTGAAGAACAATATTTGTACAATTGTTGTAATAACATGGTGCAATATACTTAAAAATGGTATTAATTGCAATAAATATTTAGCAGAATTGTACAAATAGATTATTATTGCTCGAATAAAATAAAGTAAAAAATGATTATGTATCATAAATCTATTTGTCTTATGTAATACCATTTTAATGATTTCCCTGTTCGTCTAAAAATGATGATACATATTGCCCTAGATTTTAAAAAACTTTTTCACTTCGTTTTCTTGTTCGAATTAGGAATGTGTAGTAGGTGATCGCATTCGACATAGGTTTACAAATGCGATGCAACGAGGTCTCGTCGAATGCGAGAGACTTTTCTTTATGATCAACCAGTTGCAGGTCACACATGGTAATTTGTGCTTTTATGGTGTTCCACGAAAACCGGTAGACATTTCCACCAAGGCATTTTCTGTTTTTGTAACAAACCTTGTAACTATAATTAACCGACGAAGAATTTGATGGCGTTTCTTCTCTTTCGGTCAAAAGACGCATGTAACCTTCGCAACGAGAATCATATTATATACGATTATACTAGTATTTACTGATATTTCTGTTTTTTTCTTCTTTGTCTTATTAGGTATTTAAATTATCTTTTACCATAAAAAAATATCCAAACTTTTAAATCATGAAATGATAATGCACTTAACATTTTTTTTATTTAATTACCTTTCGCAATTAATTAAAAAGATGCATTTAAATTAATTTAATCGAATTAATCGAAGAATATATTAGCTTGATTTATAATAAATGTTGTTTTGAAATGTACAGTTTCGACATTTGGAGATGAAACATTTTAGTGGAAATAAAAATCATCCGAGTCAATTTTTTTTCTTTCCTTTTTTATATGTTTATAGTAATATAATTTTTATTTTATTAGTCATAGCTTAATTTGAGTTAAGTTAAATTAAAAAAATTTTTTTATCTCCTTTTTTATCTCTTTTTTTTATCTCTTACTGTATTAAATTCTTTATATTATTTTATTCTAATCTTGACTATTTAAAATCTTTCATTATCATTTTTTAAATATTAAACAATAATTCTTTTGAAATTAAATAATAGCTGGACAGTTCTTATTTTTTTCTTATCCAAAACATGCATGTAAATTTTTTATTGAACATCGCATTACCTTTTAACGTAAAAAATATTTACATTTCAAAATCACATGATACAGTAAACGTATAGCGTTTAGTTTCCAAATCTTATTATTTTTATTTTGATAATGAAATACATTCAAATTTTTCGAACGAAGGGCATAGAGGCAATTCCTACTTTATTTATTACTTTACTATATTTGTGTCTTTTTAATTTAATATGTATATATACGTCTTTGTGTTCTTTTTGTGTGGTTTTGCAACAATTTTGATACCCCAATCTTGATAGTTTTCTGTATATACTCGATTTCAGCACGATCAGACTCTGAAGCATACTGAGTCATCGAAAACGTTTTACGATCTTCGTTGTATAAAGCAAAAATTGGCACGAAAGTAGAACTAGTTTTCACTTTTGTATCGTCACTCTCTATTCGATGTACCATCAAACAGTCGTATAGTTTAATGCCCCGTCCATAAAGATGGAAAAAGAGAAGGAAATAAGTTTAGGAAATGTTAATACTTTTCCAAAAATAGCTACAATTGATGTTCCTTCAATTTATGACATACATGGCTGCAAATTAAATAGAATTCTGTGATATGTTTCCATCGATAGATAAAAATAGGAAATTTAAAAAAACAAGGAAAAGAAACTTGAGGGATGTTAGCATTATTACAAAATAATAAAAAGCGTTTCCTTTTTAAATTTGTTATACAAACTATAATAAAATAGTATTACGGACGGTTAATTAAACCTATAAATTATTTTGTCACATGTATTCCAGAATTACCATATACTTTATATTTTTATCATTATATCATTATTATTATTATGTAGTTCAACTGGTCGTCTATCCGTAAATTTTTCACCAAGGATCAAATCCAAATTAATATTATATCAACAATTTACATTTTCTGTTACACGAATGAAATTACACATAAATTATCATAAGCTATTTTTACATTTTCACTGCTGTAATAAGATCTCATTTCCTTCTGATTGTTTTGCATATCTTTAAATTACACCTCAGTCAGTAAATTTACGATAACAGTTAAAAATACTATATATCGGTTCCACTAGGCAGTAAAATTTTAGGTATCAGTTGTGTCAAGATTTATTAAGAAAGTTAGGTGGTTCAAGGTTTTCGAAGCTCTTAATTTCGAATAACATTTGGAGCGATTCAGGGCATTCGTCACATGTTCGAAGAACGAGTCTGTCCCTTGCTAAACACGAACCAGAAACAACACGAGGGGTTTCTCCACCACGATTAACTTTCATCGCTGGAGTGGGGGGGGGGGGGTGGAAGGGCCTTCGTAGCCGCGTTGAGCGTGCACCATGAGTTTTCGTTGGACAGCAGAAGGAGAAGGTTCTGCTCGTGTGTCTGCCTCACAGTATGTCGAGCATTTCTCCTCTATGTATAATTCTACCGTAGCGTCTTGTTTAACTTAGAATGTGACACGAGCTGTTATTCCTTGCCATCTTGTGAAAGAGACAATTCGTTTACTTCTGATTCAAGATCGAAGATCATTTTGAGACAGTCGATGATTTCTGAGATCCTCATGACGGATAATTATAAGGTAATTGATTTTAAAGCTTCAATCTCTGGTTAGATATCGCTATGGAATTATATATATTGCGATCAAAGATATTACAAAATTGGAGAATTAGTATCTCTTAGAGGATTTGTTTTTGCTATTGTAAATTTTATTTTTAACAGAAAGGTCGTGTTTTGAAGTTAACTAAGAATCGTTCTTTCTTTACTAATTTATAGGAAATTGTAATACGTATTGTTTTTAGTATTTTTTAGGGAACTAGGAAATCGAAGTGCATATACTCTTCATCGTTGAAGTACATATAGTATTTATTATTGTGATGATAGATGGTCCGTTTGTTTATAAGTAGGTTAGGATGAAGTTTACAAATGGGACTATTTAAATTTGTATTTGTAATGAAAATTTCTTACTTTTCATTATTTTACTATATTACACCGAATTAATGTTTCCATTTTTAGAAAACTTCGGTTTTGTAATAGCAGTTGATCGATGTTTTTACAGAAAAGTCGAATATATTTTACTTTAAACAGAGAGTCAAATAACTTAAATTCATAAGGTATTTACTAAAAATTTTCTTTTTTGTTTTGTTTTAATATTTTATAAAATATTAAAAGCATTTGGTTTTACACAAAGCTCAGGAAATGTTGAATAATATCGATTACATAAATTTGTAAACTTTTACTAAAAATTTGACGTTTCAACCTTGTCTAATGTTTTTAATCTTCTTTTTCAGTAAATGATTCGATAATGTACATTTTAAGCTTTGAGAATCTCACAAAAAAATAAAAAATTTGTAACACGAGTGATTTACTCTTTGTATAAAGCGAACAATGCTCCAATTATTTTTAAGTATAGTACTTAGAAGTATATTTAAAACTGGAAGTATAGGTATGTTAAAAAGATTGCATATTTATCGTAGTTATTAATTAATTTTAGGAAAATGAAAATAATCAACTAATTTTTACGGGCTAGCAAGTAATCAACATTGGAACTTTAAATAGGTTACAGTAATTATTTACAAATTTCGTTACACAATGCGGTATAATCTTCGTCCTGTTAATTATCAGCATCTTCAGAGGGATTAGCTTCATAAACGCGTTGATTAATATTTCATGATTATGTGGATTTGCATAGAAGCACTTAATGAGAAAAAGTTTTCACATATTAAACCACAATCTTACACTTTACATATTATATGCATTTTATAAATATATCTTTGATTCTCTTAAAGTATCAGCGCGAAAGCTAGTGATCAAGTATCAAAATCTGTTATCCTAAATTTCCTTCATAATCGCTAAAAATTATTTTTCCTTCTTATTCCTTTCTTTTGTAGTGATTCAATATTAGAATCTGCATTACTCCAAATTTGAGACCAAGTGCATGAAATAATTTCATAATCGCCAGATTATTCTTCTCATAAAATAACATGCATGGAGCCAGTAAACAAGTTCGGTTTTCTAGAAGATGGTCTTTTCTAAGTCTATCTGCTTGACTTTTATGTTATAACAAGGCTTCCACGTCGGTCAGTGCACTTTTCTTTCGAACGAATCGTAACGGTATGCAGAGTAAAATTAAACATCCATAGTATAATATGGTCATAAAATGTTAATCTGCTGATGATGAGTTTACGGTCTGTCTGTGATTTAATCTTCTTTCTTTTGCAGTTTTCACGTGTGCAATATGAAAAACTGAGCGATAACCGTAATGATGAACTTAGAACTCTGAATTGGTATCACAATGATTACTGTAGTTTTGGCTACATTACTGAATATTAGGATAGTTAATTTTATTTTGTATTTTATATTTTACATGGTAAAAACTGACGACGATGTTTACCGTGTAAAACAGATACATAGAATACAAAATAAAATTCAAATTAATTGAACTGTTGTAATATGGCCGAATAATACCAACTTGTACCGCTTCCGACGCAAATGCTTTAATTATGATTTTTTATTATTTTTCTTTCCCAGTTACCTCCCATTACATTTATCACATTCAGTTTTAGTCCTATTCAATAGCATATTTTTCAATATTTCTAGCTACTAAAATATTTACCAATTCTCATAAAAAGTTGAACGCTGAGACAATATTCGTTAGCAAAAAGGGAAAGAGATGTTTAACTTTTCTCTATAAAAGCATAGAATTATTTCCATCAAAAACATAGAACCCTGTATTGCACAGTTGTTACTACAACAACATTTATCACGTGAACCTGTCTATTGCATCTTCTATTATGTTTCCATCATTAAAAAATGGAAGAAGGCCACCTTATAAATCAATTTAAACGCATTTATTACATTTTTCTCTTCGAAACGAGACCCCTGATTTGGAAAAGTTTCTCTGTAAAAATATGCTGCAGGTGCTAATCGATCGTATCGTAAAAATTTCCAGAGTGTAAAACGTTAATTCGATTTTACTCTATTGTCTAGGAAGACAAGGAGTAATCGTATTTTTTCGTCTGCGAAGTTATCTTCAAGGAAGGGTTTTAATTTATATTTTCGACGAGGTGTACTATTTTGTTATATTTACGTCAGAAGTTACTTCAAAGTTTGAAGTATTTTAGGAAATAGAATTCGTTAAGTTTCATAGTATATATCTGGGGAAAGAGGAGTGTTTTTGACACGTGAAGTGATTATGACTGAGCGTTGACCGCGTTAATAAATTCCACGTAACACGGTAAAGAGGACAACGCTGACATGATGCTGTATTTTTAGAACGCAATTTTGGCATTAAGCGCGTACGAAATAGAAGTCTACATCTATGTAGAACGTAGATCTTGCACATACATTTCGCATACGTGACCAGGTCAAGTTTGGCGCTCGAAGAACTTAACTATTTGCAAGGGTGAAAAATCGTCGAATAGCTAATAGTCTTAGTTAAATATACATATGTACACACATTGCATGTTTATACATTGTATTTTAAACTGTCATCTTACATAGGTATTTTTGAATATTTTTCCTTTATTTTTTAATAATGTCTCGACATTGTAATTAATGATTGAACAAGTATGATTATTTTGAAGAATATCTGTAACTATAGTATTGTACAGAATATCCTTTAAGTGCTTACTGTACTTTACGAAAATATAAAGTATATTTAATCAATATAGATTCCGAAATTATACTATTATGATCTAAATATCAACATATCTATAAAATACCTATATCTATAAATTTCTACGTTCACATATTTAAATATCCAAATAATTACACAAGGTCTATTCAGTCTTTTCTTGTATACAATCATATTATTTAACGTATAAGATATATGAGTAAAAGTAATGAGAAAATGTCTTCTTGAAAAGTTATACCAGAAATACAGAGTAATACACAGTAACGATGGACTCTCGCTATTCTGTCAATAAAGGATAGAAACAGATTAACGATATTTACGTTAATCCTATTACAATATGCTGAAATTAAAAAATTATATTGAGAATTTTTTAATAATTTCCTTCAATTACAGTGAATGCTTTCCGAATTATTAATAACCAAATTAAAATTGTTGAAATATTACGTTTTAATATGTAAAATAACAATTTTTAAGTCCATTGTCTTAGCGATGAATAAAATAAATGAATGATGAATGAAATCATCGATTTCATTCCCGATATTTTGTCAAACACAGCAATATGATATTTACATCAGTGGTAATTATGTGTGATTGCATAAGAGAGTTTCCATGATTCCCTTATAATGGCACTGAAAAGGTTTCATCGTAGGTAGCAGATACTGCAAAGTTGCCAGTTTAGTTGTTCTAATATAATTTCTAAAGGAATAACAATAAATTATCAAAATAATTAATTTATCAAGTTAATGAGTTTTTTCATTTCTTCTTGGTCAATTATAATCGGATAATTTATTTACATATAACTTGGCGATCACCATCACCAGAATTTTATACGCTTCTTGATTATGTAATTATAAATTTAAATAGTCATTAACTTCTACCAACTTTACATTTTAACTCTTTAAACATTAATATTAATATTACACCGATATCCTATAAAAGCAACTGTAATAAGTTAGTTGACCATGAATAATTTATCATCAATAACTTAGTTGGTATAGTAATATTCTTCGTAGGTGTAATGTAAATATAATATTAGAAATTTAGTATTCTTTGATTATTTAAATATTACTATTTAGCAGAATATATAATTACCTATTTGCAATTATTTACTAGCCTTAAGTGCCTCATTGAAGTTATGAGCAATTAAATTCTTTTTTTAAGTTTTAATGTAATATAAAATTTCTATAAAATTTAATGTAATATAAGATTTCTCGAGAAATTTCTTCTTTAATACACTTAAAAGCAACTTGGTTTGTGTAACAAAATTATGTACTTGTCGTGTTTATACAATTATGTTACTTGATTGTTACTCGATGAGTTACCATGGTACTTCATCGATTGAATACCTTCGACCTTGGCTTTGAAAAGTCAAATGAAAAGCTCTCTCTCTCTCTTTATGGAATGCATTCAGTCAAAGTTTCTTATTGCAATTTAGACTGGTTCCAGTCATGGGGACCACGAAGCGAGACAGACGCGCTCTGGCAGACCTGCTACGCCTTCATTCCGCGACATTATTTTCTATAAACTGTGTTCCTTCTATGGGTTCACCTAGAATTCATGGTTCTTGCGTTCAAAATCATCTTATGTACTATTATCAAAAGGTATTTTAAGTATACTACATCGTTCTATCGGATGATATTTATATGATGGTATTTACAACAACTGTGTATTTTATTATCCTTCGGTTAAATTTTTGGGAATTTGAATAACTTGGATTGAGAATTTAAGTCTTTAATGATGATTTCCTTAAAGATAATTACATTTTTAAATGTTATATTTAAATAAAGTAACGAAGGCAATTTTTTATACATGAATCTTTGAGGATTTGTTTACAATATTGTAATTAACCAAAAATCAGCTATTCCTTAACTCTTCGTCCATTGGATTATTTTGTATGTAACAAGTGATGTTGCTTTTCAATTAATATATTTATACGTCTTATTATCTAACTGAAGTTTATGACAAAAAACTACTTTCATTTTCAGAAAATGTATCAGATAATTCGATATCAGTATCCGTTAGGGACAAATTTTCCCTGCCGTTGCTACAAATTTTCTAAACAACGCAATATCTGTATAAACGTTTGAAACTGAAATTTCCAAGTATCAAAATTTGAAAAAATGATCTTTAAATTATCTTAATCCATATTACGATTATTTTTCATTTTTGCTTCCAATTCTCAAAATACAATTTGAAAATTAAAACATATTACAAACCGATTTACACAAAAATAAGAACGTAATTTTTAATCTGTATGAAACTTTGGCGCAATTGCAAAGACATCCATAACAACATTTGAAAAAATTAGCAAAAATTTGTGAGAAACATGGGAAAAATTCGTGAGAAATGTTAGCACAAAATTAGACGAAGTAACTACTGAGCGTGGTTACCAAGTCTTAGACGATGCACAAACAAACCGGTTGACGCGAACGAATGTGGTAAGTTTAGGGTTCCCTCGATTTGCGTGCACGCACGCACGCTTTTCACGTGTCGAGCTAGTACCGACGGGGATGGAAGGGGTTGCAGCGTTTCCTCCCTATCGACAAAAGCTCTTTTAAACACGAACGAGTACAGTACTTAAGCGTACATATGCATAACCGTGGAACACGGAGACTTGCAATTGCAACGACTCGTGATTCGTAGCATTTTAACCAAAAGGGGTTCTCCGCGTGTAGAGTGACGAGTTTGTACAGCTCAGAATCTAGCTTGTATACTGTATACGGTATCGCTCTTCGCGGTTTTCCAGACTTTGATGTCATTTGTAATTCTATAATGACAATCGTTAGAATGGATTTTCACAATGTAATCTAGTTTTCTAGGTGTAGTATGTGAAATTATTTTACAAATACAGAATATTTCGCATCTCTAGATAGACATATTTTTATAGTGATTAGAGATAGAATAAAATTTATAAAACGAAATTAGATGATGCACACTAGCGGCCAAAAGTATGTGGATAGTTGTTTATTTTTGGCAAAACGTTATTTAATTAGAAAATTACAAATAGAAGGTGTCGGATGGAATTTATTCTTTATTAGAGCTGTCGTAGAATATTATGACACAACAAGATATATTTTTAAATGTTGGCATTTGTAATTGTTAAACATTATGAAGTTCATTCTTCTCAATTTCAACAATAATATTTGAAATCGATTTATACTTCGACGAGTCATACATTTAGTTTCAATATACTGTTAATAAGATTTTAAACTAACAATTGTAATTTCATGTAATGTACAGCCAGTCACGAAATTCTACAAACCCTAACCCCAATCGATATAAAGTACCACTGTAACAAATATAACAATATCACTACTACATATAAAATATAAATAAAATAATACAGTAATATTATAGTAACGATAATGTGTTACAGCTGTGTATGTATAATATTTTTAGTCGATTTCTTACATTAGATTTGGATTTATATCCAATTATGTACTATTATGTAATCATACACTATTATTAGTATCAAGGATAGACGAACAAAAATTAAATAAAATTTACGAAATATTCCATCTTTCCATTCCAAATTTCCATTTGATATTTTGATATATTTGATATTTATTGGTATTTCACTTTTTGATAAAACGTAATTGTAAACAGCTTCTTTATCCATCGTAATTCTATCCATAAACTCGAGTAGCTTTCATATTAGAAAAGATGCTTATTGTATAAGGTTCCTCACTACATTTAAAATCTTTTAGAATCTTGATATAGTTTAACATATTATTTATATGTTGGTTTTTAGTCAGTCTTAGTCACATTAATTATCAAATATATTTTATTTAATCGTATAAATTTAAAGGAATATATTTTTCTGTAAAAGCTTGGTATATCTTGTGAATTAATTTGTTTTCGATCATTTAACTCTAATATCTTTATATCACGGAATTGATTTATTTAAGAGAAATCATTTAGTTCTATTTCTTTGTATTCTTATCGTGTTCTGTATATTAATAGATAAATGATAATTTGTTTTGGTTCAAGTAAAATATTGTCTTGAGCGAAAATAATAAAATTTTCGTACTAATTATTTACTACTTGATTATGCATTAATAAAACTTGATCGTTTAATGTAGCTATTTTTAAGATAATGAAATATTAATTCCTCAAGTGTTAATTTTTAAAATAATTATTGACTTGTTTAACATTTTATATATTATTTGTATATTATGGGTGTTTATGTAAATACATACCTTCACAGAAGGTTAGTAGAGAAATGAAATCTAAATATAAAGAGCATAACCGAATAAACACGATAAAAGTATCCCAAAACCAATTTAAATTTATGGTACGTCAATCGAGAGAGTTTTCTAGGAAAACCATTTTGACAAAATTTCAGTCTCCTACTCCTACTACGTAACAATATTTGAGATTACTATAATTGCAGTGTTATATATCTAGGGATTTTTTCAGATCTTTTGATTGAAAAACCTACTTTTAAAAAATTAGGAAGGTTTCAAAATGCCAAATTTTTTATCGAAGTTATTAAATGACGACATTTATATTTTTACTTTATTATTTTATATTTATTTATTTTTATATATATTTATTAGAAGTTGCCTGACATGTTTATTAAATTATAATTTTTGTGGGGTTTTTGATCATGGAATGGCGTGTCATAGCTAAAAAAAATTGAAATCCATTATTTCTTACCGTATATGGATGACTGATCCACTTTGTATAATTGATATAGTGTGCATATCGTATGTTATATGCAATTTTAAATAGTTTTACCTTTATTAAATGAGTGAATTTTAAAATGTCTTATCTAATATTACCAATCTTCATCGCTGTCGTTGTTGATCACAGTATTTACTAACTACATTATATTTACTAACACATTGAAGATTTTGTTGAGTATCTCAACAAGCCTCATAATGAATGCCATTATCTAGCATATGATAAATAATAAATTATCGCAGCGATATACGAGCAACGCTCAATACGCCGATTACCATTTACAGATTCACGAAATTGTCTTCTTATTCTCGAGCAGTCAATTATATTTGCTTATGCAGCACTTGTAGTTTTTGGCGTTAATATATCGACATTTCACTTGATATTTTATAGTATAAAATTTTATATTAAGTATCATATTATTATTTTCTTTTAAATAACGCAAGCTAATATTATTTTCTGAGTCCATTACTTTTACCATGTATGGCAATTCGCTTGTCGATTATATAAACTTGAGGAAAAAGCTTATAATTTATTGTAACATAAGCTGTAACATATCAGGATGACTACAAAAGTATTGTTAAATATTTCTTATTAAATATTGTATCGTAAATAATATTCGCATTTTTAAACTTATATCACACATGTTACTAACATATTTTGCATATTCTTCGTGAATATTTGCATATTTTACATGTATAAATGTCATATACTTGTTATATATTTAACATACGTAAACATTCACAATTTAATTATACAAATAAGATGCATTTTGTATTGATAAGCAACATTCATTTTGTTACAGATTCAAATCGGATGGCTGTTCTTTCAAAATTTGGGCGCACGGGCGCAGTGAAAGATACAGTGTACAGCAATGACGCTTCCGGTATCGAATTATCAGGAATTGCTCATTCAGGTTCGGGAGCTGACGCATGAAACGATCCGTCTGCAAAGACAGTTGTCTTCTGACCTGTTCGACAATGCTGATCCGCCAGATGTAAACCACAATTTCTCTCTCGGACAAAAGAATTATGAAAACGGTAAGTTTTGTAAAAAGAAATGACAATTTATTTCTCTTCTATTACGATATATTAACATAGAAAGAACATCGACATTTTAGTTTAATAATAAATCTTGTTTAAAATAATAACAGAAAAACAAAAAAGAAAATAGTAGCAAACAGTTACTCAACAATTGTTTTTAAGAGCAATATCAAAGAGAGAAAATCCTATCATTTCCAGTGTTAATTTCAACAAAATTCTACTTAGAAGCTTGTTTTAATTAATCGATTGATCTGTTGTACATATATAACACGTAAGAAACATATTTGATATCAATAAAATCTTTATTACATTTAATATACCTCTACGGAACAAAAACGGATATTTGCCATAACGGTTACTGGATCGATTGTTTTTTACTGCATCGTAAATATAGCTCGCGACATTGCTGAAAGTCCGTTGAACTTACGATAAGAGTTAGTATTATACCGTTAGAATCCAGAGCAACTTAACCAAGCTTTTTTCCTAATTTGAATAATCTTTTTTAATTTAAGCATTAATCTTGCGTTTAATATGAGAAAATGAACCTTGTTTTCGTTTTTACACTGGTGCGCATTAAAAAATAGTAAAGTAATAGGTAATTTAAAATGGCAGTTTCTTAAATTATTAGAGCAGGTATCAATTATTTAATTATCATAACTGTTTATTTGTAATACATAAATAGTGAATTTTTATGTTCTTAATATAAAATCTGAATTTTATTAATAATAATAACAACAGCAGTAAAGATAGTACACCAAGTAATAGTGAATAAAAGCAGACTACTCAGCGACATACCGTACTATAAGTATATCCAACTATTATTCTTGAAAACGAACACTACAAACTATACTTGGAGATAAGTGACCTTACACTACAATACATACAGACAAAGCAATACTATACGACAGGTTAATCATCACCCTTCAAGACAAAAACCGAAAGATAATCTACCTAATAAATATATCCATACTACTAAACACGAAACGTAATAGAAAAATGCAATGAAAAAATAAAGTAGAAAAAATATGAAATCAGGAACAAGTACCTGATAATAGTACCCACTCATTATGTCGATAACAGCAATTACACCGTACACATTAATAGACCATCTCGAATAACTACTAATAAACACAAGCATTCATCATCATATGAATCATTTTAAGAACCTGAAACATAGTTCGCTTTTTCCTACAGACAACAAAATTCGATATCCCGTTCTAGGTTGACCTAAGCTCGTTGGAATGAACAAATCCGTTCTTAGGAAGAGGAAAAAATAAAATAAGTTTATTAGAAATATGCAAAGGTAACAATAATATTGTTTTGCATTGAGCGCTACGATGAACTATTGCTGTTAATCGAACTTAAAGTTCATCTCAAAATCACCTCAAGATCATAGTGTAGTAGGTCATTGAATTGATCTTGATATCAGCTATAATTCTGTGAAGCCCAAAATATATGGTGCCATTTAAAAAAATCAATATGTTCTTGATTTCTTTACTGAAAAATTTTGTTTTATTTTTTCATTTCTAAATATGTAGTGAACCGAAAACTAACTAACTTTTGTTTAAAACATTACTTTGACATATTATCGGGACCTTATACATCTGTATAAGTTACTCATATAAATTAAATCATTTTTAAGAATTAAATGACTACGTTACACCCTATGAATCTTCCACGTGTGTTACAATTTTATAAGTAAAACTTATTATCTTACCGGTATATAATTAACTAAAATTTTGTATTTACCTAATTGTAACTTAGACCACGACATATAAATTTCTTTTATAATATATATTTTTAAATGTAATATTTCCCTTCTTGCAAGATACATAATTTTACCTCCGTATATGTTACTTTAAATTATTCTGCCTCACTTTCTTATTTATTTTATACGGTTTTCACATCTTTTTCTTTCTCATGCTTTTTGTATTTTGTCCCTCTTTTCTACTTGGTCATTTTTAACATCCACTACAAGCTTCGACTTCCTGTGATATAATCTTCTTTTTTCCTTTGCATGTATTTTCTTAGTTTTAGTTCACTCTTTGAGAAACTGTTGATATGTTCTCTTACTTTCATATTCCCAGTAACTATTATGTCTTACTCGTTACAATTTCTGAATTTTATAATCGATTTTAACCTTATGCCCTTACCTTTCTGCTATAAATACACATTCAACTTTTATGTCTATCATCCAGTTGTTATACACCTCCGTTGACACTGAATTCTATATTTTATTTTTCCTTTTACTCTTATTTTTTTCTAAATTCTCATTCTTCTCCCATGTTTCTCCTTTTGTCCCCTTACTTAGACCAATATATTAATAATGTTAATATTAACTAAAATTTCGTTAGTAGCTTTTAATGTTTCAAAATTTGATTTACAAAACTGATTTACCATTCTTCCTTGAAAATTTGTGCATAGTTTTCAGCTATGTCGAATTATCCATGCTAATTTCAATGTCAATCGATCAATTATTAATTTTAACATGAATTTACTGTTACTAGTTTCGATACGAATTCACCGATAATTAGTTTCAAGTTTTCAACGGAAAATTTATAAAAAGCAGATATTATCTTTGATGGCGAAGCAAGCGATCGAATATATTGTTCGAATAACAAAATTCATTGAAGCAGAAGATGTTCATCTCGGTCGCGTCTATTTCCGTGTCTGCTTTGACGGAGAACAATCGTTTTCCGTTTCTTGCACAGTTCCTCAATATTATCAGCGTGAGACGTATATACGAAGTTGGATGCTGTCTGGAAAGTGGCGTCTTCGAGTCCAAGAGAGGCAAAACGGTTGGGACCAATGCCATACCATGCCAAAGTACGTATGTACTTTTGGTCCGCGCGAGACATCGAGAGAAAAACGCGTTTGCCGGATCTTTCACAGGCTTAAAAGCAAAAACTGCACGTACAACACCTGTGATGCGAGTATCTTTACTTCTCTGCGTTTTTCATTGGACAAGTTATATTTCTTCTTTTTAACGCAAGATATGAATTGGCAGAGAATATAAAATGTGTAAAAAAAGCAAAATGTTGAATTGTTGCCATATTATTATCGGGCAGTAATGTTAGAATATTATGCAGTTGATAAAGTCACAACTTACTAGTACTGATCCATTCTTTTGCATAACGTTCGTTAATTTAGCAAATTAGATAAAATACTGCGAAACAAATAAAATATTGCAACTAAATTTTACAAATTAAAAATAAGCTAATTATATTATATTATGTGTATTATATCAGTTACCTTTTTAAATTACACGCAGGGATGGGAATAAGCAATTAACGAAAAATTATTGCTTAATTCTATTTTTAAGTCGATGTTTAATTATTTATTGTATATATATTTGGTATATCTAGTTAGTTTAAAGAGTATCTTGTATTGTAGTTGATAGAAGCTTGATAGAAGATTTGTATTTCAATCATTTTAATAAGAAGCGGATACATAATATAGTAATTACTAGGTGTAAACATAGTGGTAAAATAAATCAAAGAAGCGAAATCTCTTGTAATCCTTAGTAACAAGGAAAATAATAATATTACCTATATATTTGATATATCAAATAATACAAATTATTTTTCTTATTTATATATTTGTAAATGCTCGATTGGATACGTTTTAAGTAAAATGGTTAATTTTGACTGAATTGGATATTGTGAATTCGAGATTGTGATAGGTCATTTGTATGCACCTTCGTTTATCCTCTGATGAAATAATCGATTAGGTAGTATTCATACAAGACAAGAGCCTGCAAAAACTCAAACGATACTCATTGCACAAGCACCCAACGTAAAAAATAAAATTTCCTGTTGACAATCCAGTGCAGAACGAATTATACATTATACGGTCGATGCGTCGCGTTTAAATTAAAGCGACATCCAGTGCGTTAAATTGTAATGTGACAATTACCTTTCGAATTAGGTTGCGCTCTCTGTGCGGACAGGACTCTAACATGGTGGGATTATTTTTATTTAAGCATACTTAAAAACTTTATTTTTCGGCGGTCTATCTAATATTACTGTTTTTTATGGCATTATACTCTAGAATGATATTATACTTGAAAGAACTTTCGTGTTCGAAAATTAGCATGCTCAGTAATTTTCTTTTTCAGAATTTCTCTCTTTCGATATTTCTATGTTCTTCTAATAGAAGAGATCTTAAGCCTCATACAAATTGGAAATATTTTATAATTATAACAATTGTTGGTAATCTGTTTAGAAAAATTAATATAATTAAAACAATAGTTTGTGTGACTTTTTTTCTTCTCTTGAAAGCAAGAATTTTTCGCTTTCAATTTTAATGACCTTGAAATATGTTCTCAAGAATTCTGTAAATACAATACAAATAAATACAAATAATACAATAATACAATAATAACAACCGTTGCACAGCCTTCTTTTTCAAGATATTTGCAAAAAAGCTCCGATTAAATTACGATTACGATTGCATCCTATTCTAAAGTAAACAGTCGCATTTTTATATAACCAATCTAAACTTAACCCACTGATGAGAATGATAACCAGTTTTAATATTGTATAAATAAAAAAAGAAAGTCACTGGCTTATAGATTGGGCGGGAGTAATATCCTGCTGCCAATAGCCGGCGGGCAACGCTGGCGTGGAATAATTTTCGATAAATTGGTATGTGGAATTGCTTAAAAACTTAACAAATATGACCTACCGTCATTGAAATATTATTTACAGTACAAATATTTGTGAAAGAAATCGTTAAACAATACATGTAGTATTAAATATAAATTGCTTATAACTTGAAATCTAAAGCCAAGCGACGATTATATGTATAGGCAGAAATTGTTCGGAATATTGACCATGACGATATATTTCAAGGTCACTGAGATTAGCGACATCGTCCTTATTCTCAATAATTAGCAAATAATTTTTTCATAAACTTGTTGCATAGTATCATTCTGTTTTGAATATTTCAAACACTTTATTTACCTTTTTGATTTTCTTTCTTCTCGTAACTCGCTAAAATCGTATTAAAATCTTACAATCAGATTTCTTCTTTTTAATATTTTGTACATACATCTAGTTTTAGATTATTAGAAGAAACTTTTTACCGAGTTCGAAGTGATAATTTATTTTTGAACCATTTCCTGTATTGTCCGCATACATACTTTTCCTGTTTATATAACAATCTTCAAGTAATTGCATAATCGACTTACGCGTTCGTTTGCGCGAAACAGTTGCGATTCATACGATGCTGATGTCAAAACCTCAAAATTAGAAAGAGAATTCGGTTTTGTACTCGATTCAAGCGGCTCACGAATACTTTCCGTGTTATATTTAGCCGGTAATAAATTCAACATTATTTTACGGAGTCGGAAGGTTTACGATGATCGTTGAGAACACGTAGGCTGTGGTCTATCTTGGAGAACTCGTCGAGGTTACCGCGTTTTCCTGGCTGACACTGGAAGAGATGTGAAAACAGGAAAGTTCGGAACAACGTTCGATTCGCGTGCGACACGCGCTGGAAATGAGCGTGTCGTTTCTAATGCAATATATAAGTAAGTTTATATTTTTGATCGTACGCTAGAATTTCATTTACTGCAACGAAATCATAAAATAACCATTATGAGTTTAAATGAAAACCACAAGGAAAGCACATGATCACAATTTTCAAAATTAAATTAAATAGTTCTGTGTTATTAAAACTGTTCGTTTATTTTGATATGAGACCAAACATATTTTTTCACTCTATCAAAGATCTTACAAATGTCAAATTGTGATAATATCGAATATGTAATAATAATATTAAATATATTCTCAATTGTTTAGAAAATTAGCGATATTGTATTTTTTTCGTTTGTTTTTCGATAATCAATTATAAACATCTTCTCTATCGTTTTTTATTACCCTTTCTTAATTACGAACTAATTTTTCTATTTATATGTTATGAAATCTCTGTGCATATCCTTACATTTAGTTGATAATATATGACGATTCTTACAGATGATATGAGATTACTTCTGTTATGAAAAATTTATTTTAGGTCCTTTATTCAATTAGCATTTTTTACGTCTCTTAACGCTATATAACGTCTCTTACGTGCTATAAACCTATAAATTTTGAACTCCTGAAGTTTTTAACATTCACAGGGTAATCAGCAGGGTCCTGAGTACCAACCGATTTTAATTTTTTAATTTTTAATTTTCTCCATTTTTCGATTAGTTGAAAATTTTTTGTATTGCTCAATCGTACTTTGTTTCGCATTTTAATCATATCGTAATATGCAAAATAGGTGTAGGAATTTTTCTTCGTGTTTGAAGAAATGTTCAGAATCATCTAATCAAAAGTTTAAAAAATTTCGTGACTGTCGTGATGGATAGGGATGACAATTTTCTTTGTATTATGAGGACAAAAAATTGACGTTATCGCTTTTCGTTTTCAAGTTATTAAAGCTTTTTATCAGTCTGTACCCTGCCGACCATTCTGCACAAACATCGTTTCTACCGATTATTATAATCCTTGTCGCTAATTCATAACCAGATGTCAGATTTTAGATGTCAGATAAAAATTCAAAAATATCCAGAATACATATAGTATGCAAAAATACAGAAAATATTAAAAATAAAGTAGTCATAATATTTAGTGGGTAAAACAAATCTCTATTTAACAAATTTGTAGATTTGCATGAATGTTCGTAGTCTACTTGTAACAAATTATTTTTAATACTGTAAGCTCTTTCTTTAGTGTTCGTTTCGAAGATGTAAAGAAAACATACTTGACAGAACCAAGTGAAGAACATTGGTACTTCTAGTATTATAATGATGTGTGTAATAAGCTTTCGCAAAAGTAAATACATTTCTTGAGAAACACACACTTGAAGTAAAAATGGAACGACGTGCAGATTTCTAAATAAGTAGTTTCGATAAATTTATGTGTCCTCTATGTTTGTTATTACGAGCAAAAGTTTAGTTACATTGGGAACGTTAGAGAATACTTTTCGATTGTTCTATTTAAGGAGAGCGCTTGGCTGTTTCGTCTGAAACTGCATTCAATTATACGAACGTGTGAATAAACTGCATATTTATGCACTTTCGTCACCGGTGCTGTGTGTAAAAGCTCACATACAATGCACTTCGGTTTACGGTTGAAACAGACTGAGATAAATGAATATTAAAGCAGGAAATCGATCATCAACTTGTGAAACACGCTTTTAATACATCCTTTTTTTTATTGTACCAACTTTCTACGGTCCTGTGCTGAATTAAGATTCGAAATTCCATGCGTTTCAATCGATACCAGTTTTAATATACGTACACATAGAACATACTCTTTCGAGTTATAAATTAATTTGATGGAAATATTTCAACATGCATATGTTACTATTCACGAAATGATTAAAATACTGCCAAATTGTGAACAGCTTTTGGAAGTAGATTATTATCATTTACTTGAAATAAACTGTAGAATAAGACTCAGGAAGTGAATGCGCGAGGAGCTGAAAAATACAAAATGGAAAATTCAAAATGTTAAGAAGTTTGGTAGATTCGTTATTTTATTAACATTCTTAGTATCAATTTTCGAGAAATTTTTATTGAAATAAACTAACCTGTGTAAAAGGATCGGTGAATATATTTAAAAAAATATATACGACAAATAAAATATGAGCTGGTAAATTTAGTTAACACTCTTATTTCCACGATAGTCATTGCACATAAAGAATTATCAAGTAGAATAATAATCTCAGAAACTAGCTATAGCAGTATAGATAAATTTTATTCTGTTTGTAAATAATTCCTCCTCTTGCATGTTTTCAAATTGTTAAAGTATTTGTACGAATAGCTTATTTATTACATATAATATGTATAATAAGTAGAGAAACTGCAGACAAATGTTTGCGACCCATAAATAATTTAAGAATAATGTTTGGGAATATTAAAAAATGGAGTTATTGACTATTTTCGCTTATATTATCCATTTCTTTTAATTCGATCTAATTTATCAAATTAAAAATGACAAAAATAAAGTAAAAGTAAACTAAACTCATTTCGGTTATACATTGTGTATCAAATCCAACAAAGTATATTATAGTTACTGGTACGCTCAACTCCATGTAACACTTAAATAAGGACGAACGAGATATAATAATAATATATGTAGGAAATAATATAATGCTAGCAGGTTTGATAACGGTATGACTGGTACAATATGGTTTAATGCTCCGTCAATCTATGTTTACGCAGCACCATTCGCCACTAATTACTCTCGTTACAACGGTTCTCTTTATAATACGCTTACAACATACACCCGATATCTCCAGGCAATTCATCCACCATACTACACTATACTATATATATATTAATAATAAAGACGAAGGTTAAGTAAAAGATAAACACTAATCGAGAAGAAACAACTACGCTATTTCTACAAACTAGGTGCGAAAATACAGAAGAGAAGCAGGAAAAAGTATAAATATGTGATATTAATTTACCCCATATTTACAAAAGCATTTCTCGTATTATCGGTGATAGAAGTGGATGACAAATTGTATCATTTATACTCTATCTTTGATGTTCCATTTGCTACGTAAAGTGTTTTCGATATTACTTCGTAACTTATGAAATTAAATTTGCTATATAAATTGCTCGATTCGACACAAGAAACATGAAAAAAATACAAGCGAAATATGAATTTGTTTTTCTTTCTCGTAATTATGTATTGCGCGATGACAGAATTGGTAAGAGTACGTACACGCCTGTAATTCGGAGTTCTCAGCGTGGAATCATGAAACATCCGTCGGAGTGTTGCATCCTCGCCGTTTTTTAGTTCTCACCGCTTACGTCACGACCGACCGCGCTTTTCTGTCTACCATCTTCTGACGGTTTACTATTTTTCTTCTCTCTCTATTCCCTGAAAATTTGGTTATTTTTGTGAAGCGCGTTGATAGGTAAAAAGCAAGCACTGTTGCTTGCGGAACAAGCGCATTCAATTAAGTTTCAAGTGTCCGCGGATATCCGTTGCGTTAAAATTATCGAATAATCAAAGATAGAACATACCCTTTGAACTTTCGGACGTTCGCGGGGAGACGTGATCTCGAAGAAGCATCCCTTATTTCTTTTAGGATAATAAGGGTGGTTGATTGAATATAACGCTGCTATTGACAGGTTAATATATATTTTAAATGATCCAACAACTTCAATGTGATACAAGGTTACGTATGTGAAATAACAGCTACGAATGAGTATGACCTGAGACTCCTTTCGTGTTGGCGACTGTGATGAGGTATCTTCTGCCGATTGACTGTCTTCGACTTGTAGATTCTGCCAACTTGGCTTCTGACTCCTGCTATTCCTTGAACTGTGTTTTTGTTCAATTTAAGATTTTATTAATTCAAGAAATTTGTATGTGTATTATTCAAGAATAGCGATTAATTAATTTTTTTCGAAAAGTAGTAATTGTTACAAGTTTCCGGCCAAGTTATATTTTCATATTAACATAATATCGACGAAATTCTGTTTATAAAGAATTTAATAATCTTTTATTTTATAAATCATATAATCTAAATACTATATTTCTTAATTTAATGCCTATTTAAAGAAAAATCAAATTTTGTACACATCAAACAATATAGTTTTATTTAGAAGATAGAAATAATTTCAAAATGATAATCTTTACCAATTAATAGGATTTCATAACAAAAGTATTTTATTTTTGTCATTTATTCATCTAAGTATTTGTTATACATCTTTTAATAAAAAATTAATCTGAAGCAATATAATTTATCGATGACTATTAATTGTTAAGCGATTATTATGTATAAAGCAATTTAAAAATCATTTCATATTGTTGTACCGTACATTGTACTGTATGTTTGTTTCCATATATATTGGACATTTATTTAAAAAAACAAACTCCTTATCTTAATAATATAATAAGACTTTACTGTGGTCATAAACTGCAAATTTAATTTTAGGATATAAAACAAAAGAAACCACTTTAGTGTCACTAAACGGTTGCACATTTGCACGCATTGCAAAATTTAATTGATTTGGTTATAATTTCAAAATTCCCCGTTATTTTGCAAGTTCAACGCTAACTTTCTATAAAATATCATGTTTCAGGAAGACACCTAACGGACAACGTGATACAGCAGTGCGAGAGAAGTAGAAAAGACGAGGCAGGACAGAACCCATTGGCAGAATACAAGTGAGTACAAGCATTAAACTTGCCTTTGAAGATACTTCTGCTTCAGAATTGCACTCGCTACGACAGAAGCGTATTACTTAATGCGGGAAATTGTAGCCATCTTGTTGCACCGTTTTACCGAGTATCATTGATAGATGCTTGAAATCACCACAGAAATTCTATCCAAATTTTGTTTACTTCGTCAATGAAAAAAATTGTAATTGTATTTTATATGTATAAGATTTTATTTTCTTACGGGAGGAAATGGTTATACTTTATAACAAGTTTGTTTTTTAATTTTAAAGTTAATAAGTAATAATTATTATAAATAAATAATTCGGCGCTAGTATAATGGTATATTAATGAAATATGATAATATCAATATCATATTGCGTAATAAGTTTAATAAAGCATCGTATTTATATAAGATATATCATTCTTGTTCTATTATTCTTTGCAAATGGATTGAGCAACTTATTTTTTCCATTATTCCAAGATATTCGTATCTTTATCAAAAACTTTCGATATGTATATTTCTTTATTCTCTAAATTATATCATAATTATATAATTGCAAAGAAACTCTTTCGTTTCTAATATTCATAGCACAGTAAATATTTAAATCTAATCTTTGTTATGTCATGAAAAAGTCTGTAGTCTAATGTATATATACATATGTATGGCATATAAAACAAATAATTATTTTATTAAAATATCGTAATATCCATTTTCTTGCTTCTCCTGTCATTAAATGGTAAAGATTTATCCATATTATTTGTTTTTTAACCAGTAATATTTCTATAATATTCCTTAAAATCCAACAACGAAGTACAAATAGATTTATTGTACAGTACAATACTATAATGACAGAGAAATAAAATAAAGTTCACTCCCTCTAAATGAAATTTTGTTTGAGTTTTATTGTTTAGTGTTTACATTCGATATTTGTATATTTAATTAATCTTATATTACATAACTTAATATTCCAATATTACAACATAAACCTGATATTACAATATTATCCTATTTTCTTTATATTTGTTTTACAGAAATTTCCGGTTTCGACCAAGGTTTTATCAAAATTTAGATTCTACTGAAGGCATACGAGCAGGAGAACTAACCAGCCGTCTCTTGACTTGGAGAAGTCGAAGCCATCGTCCAATAAAGCTGCAGGTAAGCTGGTTCAATATTTCCTTTTGATCAGTGCGAGTCCACATGGAAAATACCTTACGGAGCAAATAGATATTTCACGTACAGAATGACTAACCACAAACAGAACTCCGACATATTTAAAAAAACAAATATACTTCCCAGCAATACACGTAATAAAGAAGAGAATATTCAATGTTATAATTTGTTAGAGTTATTAAAATTTTGTCTGCTACGTTATCCTGCGTTTTTAATTTTACAAACGAGAGTAAAATTGAGGCGAGAGAAACGTGAGCTTATTAGCAAAGCCAAAATATGATTTATAATTTCGCAGTAAATTACCTCTCGGCGATGAGATTTTTAACGAGGGTACTCACGTCAAGTATGTTTGCACTGCTGTGTTTTTCTTCTTCTTCTTCTCCCTCTTCTCCCTCTTTTTGTCTTTCTGTGTGTTGGTTTTTTTATAAACTTCAGTAAAAATTTTCTCAGTGCTAGCGAACTAATACACTCACGTTAAAGTATCGAGCATGGCGTGCTATACATTAATGACGATGATACGCTGAAGTGGCGAACAAGATAATACGCAGCATCCGCGTTAAACTGTCCCACTGTAATTTGCAATTTGTCATCATAGATAATCCTCGTTTTGAACTAACTTAAAATCGATACACACTCGTTAACGATACCCTCTAAGCATTCCACTATTGATTTTTATGGCATTGGCGGCAATTTTTCACATATATAAATGTGTGTTGCGTAGGATTTCTGACTTGAATTAAACAACTGTATTATTTGTTATTGAAAATAAGGAAAAAGGGCTATGAAGGACTGACACGAGTTCAAGACACGATCACGATAAATTAAAGTGCCTCAAACTCATATTGAAGGTTATTCTAAGACCATAAACACTTTTTTGCTTTCAGTATATTGCTTATAATTACATGTTATAATGGACATCAACACGACTTTGATGACATTGTGATCTTGAAACGACCTTAAACAATGAAATACCGATATCAAACCATTTGATGATTTTTGATTACAATTAAATAGTATCGTTATTGTTTGCATTATTGTTATTAGTTGTTTCTATTGCTTTTCAACAACAAATCATTATCAGTAAGTTGAACGTTTTGCTTTGTTTATTATAATATTTTTAATTTTTATGGAAAATGGAAATCTTTACGTAACATTTGCGTATTATTTAGCAATAGCTAGATAATCGGTCAATTAAAATAACGTCACAAAATCACTCGTTCGAAATTATTATAAGACAGTGAAATCTAACGAACTTTATAAAAAGTATAGAACGATTGTATTAGTTGTTATATTTCTATACCTGTTAGGTTTCCCAGTTTTTTCATTCTTATTATAGATTTAAGTCAACGACCCTTGAACCACCCTTTTGGCGATAATAGATAGAAATAAGAACGAAAGGAGCGGAGAAAGGTTCGTGTGATGTCCAGATTAGGGTAGACTTTATTTATGTTATTTCGAGCAGATTATTACTCATTTCGTGATAGCTCAGAAGTGACAATCTTCGCTGCTGTTAACGTTCTCTGTTTCGTTTATTCATCATGCTGTCACTATGTTAAAAAATAATAAACTTTATTTAAACACTAGTATCACTATAATGTACAAAACATTGAAAAATCTGTATTGCATACGATTCAGCTTAAAAGTATCACAAATTGTATAGTTAAGTTTGAGTAATATAATCGATATAAAAATAAAGATTATACGTTTCAATGTTTCAATTAGATTCATTAAGATTTGAAAGATACACTGAATTGGCACGTGCGTTTAGTATCTATAATTGGAATATTTCTTTCACAACTAGTCTTTTTATGTATTTATTAAAAATTAAAAAATGCAGAGATATACGAAACAAACATAATATGTAAGAATGTATAAAATATCCAAAGTAAAATTATAAACTTAGAAGCTTACTTAGATTTTACTTCTTCTTTAAATGTGTTCATAAAAATATGAATTTGCATACAAGTTCGCAGTTCGTTCATGACACATATTCGAAAGTTTCAACTTTAATAATTAGACCGCGGATTGTGGATATTTATGCAAATTCGTATTTTCACGAACACGATTGAACATGTAGAATATATTTTTTTTATTATTTAATTTGTACTTTACAATTTGTCCAGCTGGACATTTGGTACAAAGAAGTAGAATATAAGCAGAAATTTGTTTCATTTGTTAAATATCGTAACAAGTACTATATTTCGAACATTTTACAAACTTTTCTCACCGCGTTAAGTTCATTTTATACATTTTGGCCATTAAATTTGTTATAAATTTGTAAACATTCCCGTTCTAATTATATGATACAATGATATCATGTAAAAGTTTGAAATTTTATATCGATCAACCTTGACATAAGGAAAAGGAAAAGAATTGAAGCAAAAGTTTCTTCATATTAAAACATTCAACTAAAAAGTATAAATTTTGTAAGAAAACTCAAAATCCCAACAATGGGATCAGTTATCTGGTCTTCGTCACCGTCGGGCTTAAGAAGAGGAAATGAAGACACTCGAAGATATCATAAACTAGACCCTTTTCGCGCATATCAGAATTGGGATTATATAAGACAAACTATTTTTTCTTTTATATTTATTTATTTCGTTCTTGCCTTTTGACTTTGAATCGCTTCCAACTATCAGCTTTACAATCATACATAATCTTTACATACATACTCTTACGATAAATGTGTGGAAAACTAACAAGATGTATATAAAATCGCAAAATTTATAAAAATTTATAAAAACTCCACGTTAATTCGTAATATTCGAAATCGCGTAGAATACTGCTTGAAATTCGTCCGCGTTGACTATTGTACAAAGAATACCATGTATCCTAGTCGTTGCAGTTGTAAAATCGTTAGAGCCCGCTAGGACTCCTCGCAGTAAGGGAAAGGGCCTAATTTATAGTCCCTCGAGTGTTTTCATTTTTTCTTCTAAAAAATCGACGTTAACGAAGGTGAGCGCTCCGATCGTTCGAATATTTACATTTTCTTGCAACTTATAGTTTTCAATAATGCAATGGAAAATATATTTGACACGGTTCTGTACGAAATCATATTTTATATCCGGTTTTCCTTCATCAAAAATATTTTCACGATCAAGGTCAGCTGATTAGCCTGAATAAAAGTCGCGTACAAACGCGGCGTCTCTTTGTTCTTGCTCTGCTGCATATTTATTTTTCGTCTTTTACCTCTTGGAAAGAGGAGAAGCTAGCATGGTGAAATCGCGAGAAGGGATGCCGTTTAATTCGTGGGCATGCGCTCACCATCATGGGGGAGTAGTCGTTGCAGAGGGGTTGCCGCCTCTCTTTGGGGTAATGTTATTGATCAGAGTTTCTTCTGTCCCACGAAATGGCTCAAGTGTATCACGCCATGGGGAATCGAGCTACGATTTTTCCTCCTTGCTTCCAGCGTAGAAACTGTGGCTGTTGGATTTGATATAAACTTCTGAATTTTCTGGAATATCTATGTACTTGGAAAAATTATTAGGTCATCGTCATATTTTTCGTTCAAGAAATATTTTTTTTTAGAATGGAGGTTTTGTACGAATATCGCGTTATGTATTTATTAGCAGGTCAATACCATTTTTAAAGATGGATCTAATTCTCAAAAAAAAAGAGGTCAAGGTTTTTGTGTCTGGAAACGATAGTTTAAAAAACATTGTAACTTTAATTTTGCAAAATAATACTTGGGTTTATACGATATCTTATGGAAACTGAATTCTGCAAAAATAAAGTTAAAAAATCTTAAATACGAGCAATTTATAAAGAATTAAAAATCATATAAATTATATAAAAAAAGGATAAATGCATGAATACATCGATAAATTTCTAAAGATCTCGAAAGCTTACATCAATTGTTTCCCATAAATAAAATTTATATTATTTACATATAGAACTACATAGTACTACATATATAATATATTTATTTTATTTATTATTTTATAAGTGTATTATTATTATTATTATTATTATTATTATTATTATTATTATTATTATTATTATTATCATCATCATTATTGATTAGAATATTATTATTAATATAATACATGTAAGCGACACAAATATTAAATATAACAGTCATCGTATCATCAATTTCGTAACAATAGGCATACAATTATTCTGCCTTTATAAATGATTACGGGTCAAACGTTTCAAGTAAAAATAAAACAGTAAAACAAAGCAGTATATTGTTTATATAAAGAATTTTAAACCTTTTATATGTTTTTTATTTGAAATACGAAGATTTTTTATTAAGGAAGGTGGCATGAATTTTAATAGAAAAAGAAATATCATCTTCGACCCTTTCCTGTTAGTATTATTATTAACGTAATGTACATATTGCACAAAGTAGAGCAATCGGAACAAATTCACGGATAAATCGCGAAATCACTGATTAAATCACACATCACAAACACCGTTTTATCAATAAAGGAAATACGGTATACAGAATAATATGCGAAGTATTTGATAACCAGCGATAACGAAGAACAATAGAAAGCAGCTTCCACTTGACGCACGTTGCATTCTAATCGATATACCAAGGCGCCAATCCGTTTCCTGATCAATCTACGCTCAAGAACTCGACCCTAATGAGGTGAAAAAGAAGATTTTGATTAGATATCCCAGATAAAACATTCAATAACCGTGAAACAGAGTAAATATAACAGAAAAAAGATAAGAATAAAGTAAAACATGGAGGTGATACAATTGAAAGGAAAGATAATAATTCTAAGTATAAAATAGTATGTAGTTTCTTAAAGATACAGCAAATAGAAGAAAGGAATTTGTGTGGAAAAAAGGAGAAAATGTAGTTTACAGAAAAGCGTGAATGAGGGGAAATAAATAACCTTGCATACATTATATTAGTAGGTATGTGAAAAGTAAGTAAGCGAAGATTTTTCCGTTCACAGGTTCGCCTGAAATTGATTGCGATTTACGCAGAAGCACGGAAAAAATTATTTTAGGCTGAGGACAGAAATTTAGTAACAAATTCTTGTCATATGTAATAAAATCGGTCATTGTAAATTGAGTAAATATTCACTATTTTGCTGTGCATGGTGTAAACTGTAAAAAAAAGAAGAAAAATAAGAATAATAGTATGATGCGAACAAAGGAGTAATCTCAAGTACATAAATATAAAAAAGCAAGGAAGTCGATGAAATGACGGATGACGTAACGTTACTTCTACTAAAAATTAAAAACGAAACAACCTCTTGTATAACGAAACGATGCACGCAAAAATCCAATTACATAACGTGTTCTAAAGCTTATTATAAAACAGAAGCAACCAAGAAAATAAAAAATAAGAGAGAATAAAAAGCGGCTCTAAAAGAGGCTAAACTGTCGTAAAAGTGAAAAGAAAACTTAATATTACTTGATAGACAAAGAGAACGATCCTTTGTGTGAAAACCAATGAATCAAAGATACAGATCGAAACGTCAAAAAAGGCAGGACAATTTCACGCAGCGGAGAAAGAACGTACGTACCATCGGCAGCAGCAGAACAAGAGAGAAACGAATTTATCCAGTAGCGTAAGAAGGAAAAGGAGAGTCACGGATCCATGGAGTGTGCACGAGTGAGGGAGGGAGAATAGAGAGAAAACAGGATAAAAAGAGAGATAGAAAAAGACACAGTGTTGGAAGAGCGAGAGGTATTGCATAAAGGATCGAGTGGAAGAGTGAGAGAAGAGGTTGAGTGAGTCAGTGATGGCGTACAGCAGCCAGGCCGAGCCCAGCTGTTCTTCGATCCCCTAACCTACGTCAGTTTATTTCAGCTACGAACACTACGTAGTCCTGAACGCGCTCCGTGCTTTCATGTACCCGTCGATACCTCGTTATCCCTCGATCTTCTGGTTTTATCGCCTTCCATTCATTAACGTTTTTTCATCGTAATTTTTTCGTTCCGATTCGTAATTTCACTGGCAGAACGAAGGAAGAAAGGAAAAGAAGAAGACAAAGTGCGAACAACGTGAGATAAGAACGCTTTATTCGTATAAAACAGTGAATCGATTGTGAACGGTGCTCCATGCTCCCCGGAAACGGCTATGAAGCCACAGTGACGATTGAATCGTACTTGAAAACGAATTTCCCGTGATGATATATCGGTATGAGTGTTCCATGCTATGGGAAAACGTGCGCGACTCTGTCAGTCGTTATCTTGGTTTTTTTGACGGATGAACCACTTTGAACCGCGATACCTTTGCCTTCGGGCACTTTTCGATCTCGTTCGAGCGAGAAAATAACGAATGGAACGCGACGTTCCAGCGAGTCGTGATTGTTCACAGGATAACGCGTATTTTCAAGTCGAATCGGAGTGGAGCATGTTCACAGTACGAAGAAGTCCTCGACAATCCCTGTAATTGAAAAGGAACCGAAATTTCTTTAACGAGCACAGATCGGTAAAGAAGAGACCAGTAGATTTCCTTGGGAAATAGCGTGGCAAGAGTAGAAACGCTCGTACGGAAATTGAAAAGGATGTATGTTTGAACAGAGGATTTGAATAGAATGGGCGATCTTTTTGGATTACGACCAATGATTCGAAAAATTCTGGAAGAAAATCGAATGACGAGATTTATCGAGGTAACTAGTGATTTTCTTTCGAGATCTACTAAATTTTTAAAATAAAATTCGCAAGAAATTGGAAGAGCAAACTACGATTTCGCGTGGTGTCAAGATTCTTTTAGAACAGTGAAAGCCTAAAGAAAGTGAGAGATGCATTGGACAAACCATGCACCTCTTGTATTTTTGGAGAAATTTATTTGGGAATTAAGGACCGAATAAGGTAATGAAAAATAAGATCAAGTAAGACGTTGATATCCAGTTGAAATTTTTCTCGGAGGAAGGAAAGACAAGGAAGAAAGCTGATTTTACTTCTTTATCTCTCACCGCAAAAGGCGCGTCCGGTTGATTTGCGAAACGAATGGCAAAACGTGGGTCGTAAACGAGTCGGGTCGAGTGGTACCGTGCAACTATAAATGGAACCTGTAATGCCAAACCATCGACTGTGTCACGAGGAAAATAACATTGCGAAGGGAAACGAAATTTTTAAAGAATCGTGAATGAGAACAGAAATTCTTCTTAGATCAACTTCAGCTAGATACTACGATAGATATAATACTAAGAATTATAAAGCGTAATACCAAGCATACAAGATTAAGTATACGGAAAGATTGTTCCTTCGATAAAATAGCGTCCGAAATTCTACAAATTAGAATTCTAAGATCACTCATTACCTTCCAAACATAGAGTGTGATAAAGGTTAACTACAACAAAAAATTTCGCATTAAAAGACAAAAATTACAATAAGAAGGGAAAAGAAAGTTCCTCGCACTGTATCCGGAAAAAGACTGTACTTGACAGGTACGTAACTACATTCCTAATGCCAGTTTCAAGATTTTACGATGCATAGCGATCACTGTGAATAACCGGTCCTTTTTATAAATCGTATCGTTTGATCGTTCTCTACGCCAGCGTCAGAAGTGCAAAGAAAAAAATAGTTCCTCGCTCGACGACACATTCCACAAATTCTCAAGAGGTCAGCGTACCAATTAAGGCTCGTAGAAACGGTCTGTCGCTACGTTTTCGAGTAACGAAGCAAGAAGCGGTCGGACAAGCAACAAGTACAAACGAAACGACACGTGAAAAATAATAATTAACCAAGCCGCGGAAAGGAACCGGCAGATGAAGGAGGCTCTTGGCGCAGTCGAGATGAGATGCTGATGAAATGCCAGAGGGACATTTCGAAAATCTTTGCCTCGACGCATGCGTGCCGACGCACTCGACGCCCGATGGAGCGCGATGAAGCTGCCCCTCGGTGGATGAAGAAGGGTCGAGACCCGGAGAAGAGAGGTTTTCTGATGGTGTGCATCGACGTCGGACCAGCCAGGCTACACCGGGCGCCGCGACGCGTCATTCCACCATTCTTTCGTGTTAACCTCTCGACTTAAACTTTCGATTTAACCTCTCGATTTCTCTGTCCGATCGAAGCTCCTTGACCGATCAGCTGATCACAGGAAGACAGAATACGATAAAAACGACAAAACAGAGAAAGGTGGAAAAACAATACGGGATATAATAAAATATCGGAGAAAAGAAAAGTTATGCCGGGTGAAAATAGGGAAAGGAGCTTAAGACAAACAACGTCTGATGTAAGGGAGCTTTCTCCGTCAAAGACGAGCGAGTTCGAAGTAAGAACACGCGGCAGCTCGATGATCCCTCTTCCTCGTGTGATGCCACAGAACCCAAAGACCGTTAAAACGGAGAAGAATCGTCTAAGACTGATCATGGAGAACAACAGAGGATTTGTAGATACATCGGAGAAGGAACGAAGGATCAACGTGGACGAGGATGAGATGGGCTATCGAGTGTCTGCCATCAGGGAGCCGGTTACACCGCGATACTGCGACCTATCCTGCAACGTGTATCGATGTCCTGTACGAAAGGTGATTGGTGATTCTCCTCGTTTGAAGATTCTCCTTTTTCTCCTTTTTTTTTTTCTTTGTCATCGGTCATCGACGAAAATAGAAACTAATAGGATTTACCACGGCATTGGGGTGAGAGTTACAACGTGTCAATTCCTTGTTTCGTGATTGGATAATAAGTGAACGTGGTCGGTTTTTAAGGGTTTATTGTAGCTGAGGAAGAATATGACACGTTCCTGGCAGGTTATTGAACAAATTTCTGGAGCGGACTAGGTGAATTTTATGATTCTTCCTTTTATAATGATCTTTCGTTATTCCTGAGATATCTGTTTAGCTTTCCAAGGTATTTTATCTGATTGTTCACTTTGCCTCTGTATCGAACTATGTTAGCCGCGTTGATTATATTGGTTCGTTTTTTTGGAATGGTCTTTGTTTCGACGTTGATCTTTTAGCAATTATTTCACGCGAGTCTTGATTTTGTGTTTTATATCGAATTACGTTGGTCCAATTCAACGTTTCTTTTTTGTAATGATCTTTTATTTGGATTTTATGTTTCATTCGTAGTAATCTTTCATAAAATGTATTAAGTAATTACATATTGACTTTGGGTTTTGTATCAAATCATATTCATAGAAATGATTATATTAGTTCTCATTTTCCAATTTTTAGTTTAAATCTTATCTTTGCTTAGTAGCAGTCGTTTGTGAATTGCCTTTTTGTTTCTCGATTCGTTTTATGCAATCGTTGACTTTGGATTTGTATCAAAATGAGATTTTATCGATATTCTTTATATTTTTTATTTGTTTTACGCAGCTAGTTTATGCCGAGATCAATATTTTATTAATAGTCTGATATTGGGTCGCTGATGCTTTTGTTACTGCATAATAAAGTTAAAATTTTAAGTAGTATTGTGGGAGTAGGTTATCGTTCTTGGAAATATTGATCGCGGATAATATCATTAAACATTTTTAAAGTAGATATGGTAATAATGCTCGACTTTATGTTTTCTTTCCAATATAGGGAAATTGATTTTGACTAAATCAATTTTATATTAGTCGATGATGAATTTATGATATTGACAAATTCGTGAAAATTAATTGAAAATAATATTTCGATATTATCAAGATAGATTTACTCATACTAACACTCTATTTAATACTTTTTTGTACTTTTTAATATAATATACTTCTTTTAATACCTTTTTACTATTCTATTTACTGTTCTATTTTCTATTCTACTATTATATTTTCAACTATTCTACTATTTATATTCTAGTATTCTACTTTCTACTAACTATTCTCGTTTATGTTAGTAAATTGGTTTTTAATTACTTTATATTAATTGATATTAAATTTATGGCAACTAAAATATTAAACGGATATTATATCCAATTAAACATATTATCTTTGCAAATATTAATTTAAAATAATGTTATTCGATATCTTCAGAGTAAACTTCTCATTTTTATTTCTGATTTATTTCACAGTACCAAGAAATTGCTCTCGGACAGACACAAAGGAACGCTTAACGACATAATTTCGCCAAAAATGCGCTTTATCTCTTTCTTGCCTTGACTTCTTCAATTATCGTTCATCGTCTCTAATTTGATGTATTAAATACATCGCACAGACAACACTCCACTTGAAAATTTTCTGAACCACAGCTATTCACTTCTCTCACCCGTGAGTCACCGCACTTTTAAGATTCGAACTGTTCTCTCAGAGTATTTTGCGTTTCACAAGGGATCTTCAATGAATTTACTTAAATCTTTCACCCGACATCGAGTTACGCTTATTGTCACACTTTTTGAAACGACAATCGGAAGATTGCGTCTTTTTCGCACAACTGATTAGCATGCTATGTTTTTTGTCTGAGTTTCGCCTTCGAACCTTTGTTTGTATATAAATGTTTCAACAGAAATTTGTCTTTATTTATATACTCGTGAAAGTATTCGACACTTACCACAGAATTTTTTTAGGAATACATTATGTTCATTATGCAAACATTTTTTAAATTTTGTTAGCTGTATAATAAAATACGACTATCGTAATTATAATAGTAAAATTTGAAATCAATTCGAATATACGGAGTGAGACATCTAAGAATTTAAGCTTCTTTCGGAAATCATATATTTTTCAATACATTAAGCGATGCAGGTTGAGAAAAAGTATTAGTTTAATACATATTTTAACTTTTAGTCTCTAAAGCTTATCGTATGAAACACAAGAAAAACGAATACAAAAGTTGTGCTTTACGTTTTTCCTTGTCTTTCATACGATAAGTTTTACAAACTATAAGTTAAAATATCTATTTAACTAATAGCTTTTTGACATAAGTAGGATAGTAATTTTTTATATAGAATCTCGAGCTGCGTCGATTAATGTATTAAAAAATATATGATTTCATTTAAAAGAACGAAGTTGAACTCCGCATAATCTTTCTCCTTCGCTCGCCCACCTACAAAAAAACTGCATAACGTTAAAACATGTTGTTCCTTTTGAAGCCATTCAACTTTTATCCGGAACGTTTTCCAACATAATTAATAGCATCGAAAATATTTCAGCTTAAACTTACCCTCGTACGTACAAATTACACATACATTTCGTGAAAAATTAGAATACAGCATGAATAGTAGTTTTAACCATATAATTAATGATAAAGATTGTCTCATTATTCGTTACATATTGTGCTTATTAATGCAATGGATAATTGACTATCCAAATAATTTGATGCACTTTCCGAAATGTATATTTTCAATAAATATCTTGTAACAGTTGTAGCTTCTATACCATGTATGTATGCTATGTATACTATGTATATATGACATGCTCTGGTAAAAAGGAATTAAACGCGTGAAAATCATTTTTTGAGATAAACGCGTTTAAAATTATGCCTTGGAAAAAATATTTAAAAAACACGAAATGAATTTGTAAAATACCTTCACCTTTAAAAGAGACTCCATATCAAGAAATATTCCATTCGAAATCGTTTAATCTTACTTTGCGATGTTTTCTTCTATCTTTAGAAGACTTCTATCATTAAAAGATTAAAATACTTTCTTATGTCTTCGCCCATTAAAAAACTATAATCTGGTCTAAACTAAAGTCTCTTGTATAAAGGGTATATAAATTGTAAGTGTAACCCCCACAACGGGATTCTACACCTTTGGATCGATAGAGATTTGTAAAAGTCCGTTCAAAATTGACCTCGACTTTAAGATTCAAGGCAACTCAACCGTTCTCTTACAAAATGATGTTAGAGTTTCATTAATTTTATATTCATATAAAACTAATGTTATTTATAATATATTTACATCTCGGATAAAGTTTACTATTGAATTGAATAATTACACCATTAGATTAAACGTGCTTTCCATTGCCTAAAATTAACACGTAATTTTCTTAAAAAACGTGGTCAAAATATATTATAGAAATACAAATTCGGAACTGCTTCAGTGTTGACTTGAACAACGGTGATGGCCATGTAGAAGGTGACACGTAGGAACCGCAATTACGTAGATTGAAAAAGAAAGAAAGAAAGGAAGAAATGTGATATATAATGGTATATCAGGTGTACACACACGCGCGCGTACGCACACACGCACACAGTGTGTGTGTATATATATATATATGTCGGAGATGAAAGGACACCGATGCCTTCTCCCTTTGGAATTCTTCGGAAAACACTGAATATTTTATTCTCTATAATTTAACTCGATTATAATTGTCCGAGATTTGTGATAGTGAGCTTGGGCTTGAGGTGGTATCTGTCCGTGATAGTTGTTGCTGGCTGTAGATGTTCCTCCTAATTTAGTTGCGTAGAAGAAAAATCGGACTCCGGTCGCCGGGATTCGAACCCGGGTCCCGAACGTTCGTAACCTAAGGCGCTAACTACTGCTTTTTTTTTTTACTTTTATAGTGTTTATTGACCAGTATTTGTGCATTACATATGTGTATTTTCCATTATAAACGATGAATTCGTTGGTTGTGAGGTGGTTCAGGCAAAAGTACCGATACGTGACGGTATGACATAGCCATGCAATATTACATTTTTTTAGGTTTACACTTGTAACTTAAATTTAAGTCGCTGTAGAGCGGTGCTTATGTACGATATTGTTTTTTTTTCTTTCCATCTCTGTCCTGAAAACCTGGTCGTAAATACAGGACAGTTCGTTAGTCTATTTGGTTTCGGGCGCTAACTACTGCGCTGCCGTCGTCCGACACTAGTTAGTGTCGAGTGCCGCCACAGGCTCGAGGCGACAACCAGTCGCCGAATGTAGCCGCGGTCAAGGGATGAACGTTTTGTCTAACAAAGGTATGGAGTAATAGTATAGCTCTCCTTAAAAAAAAAATAGTTGTAGCGGCACTCGACAGTAAACATTCTAACGGTTTCTGTCTCGTGGCTCGCCACACGCAGACCCTATTCGTCGGTTAAGATAATTACCAGATGTCGATGCATCTCCACAGTACATGTTCAGCTAGCCTGAGGACCCATTACAAATCTTAAGATTTAGTTAACTAAAGTCCTTCAAACAGGCAAACAGTCTTTGTCCCAACTACGGGAAGATAGGGGAAATCTATTTTTCTCACGAACGACGCTTCCCGCTAGCAACTTTCCCTCAAGGGCGGCTAGCATCTTTCTCTAACCACCAACATGGAAATTGACCAATTAACAGCAACGTCAATTTCCCTCACTTTCCGAACGAAGGCTTTTCTTGAAGGCATATAGTTTTCCTCTGCAGCATCATCGTGACGGAAAGCCATTCTCTCGTGAGGTCACATTAGCGAATTACATAGCGTCTTTACGCTCGGTGGATATTCTACGTTTTAACAAAGAATTAGTTCAGTAATACTTGTACCGTAGACGAGTTATCTCGTTGACCGCGGTTTCTTTATTGAACCTAAGATCATTGTCATTTGCATCTCAAGTATCTAATTACCACGGTTATTTGTCAAATTCTGTAATAATCGTATTTGCGCTAGTAAATATTTTCTCTATTGTATAACAACAATGCCTAATCCAAATGAAGATTCGTTTCAAGCCCCTAGCCTTAATCATAATGTGAACCCGGCATATATATATGTAATCATATCGTAAATAAAGCGAGTCCAAAAACTAGTGAAACTCAGTGGAAAGAATTTGATCTTGAATTTCAAGGTTACGGTCAATTTTGCACGGATTTCTTTTTACAGATCTCCACAGATATAGAGGTGTGAAACTAATAGTAGTGATACTAGTTTCTACACTTACTTTTTATCCATACTCGATATAAAGATATTGACGCAAATGTTGTAAACATTTAAACATGCTGGGAACAAGGGAATTTATTTTTAATTTCTCAGCGATATGAATCTAAAAGGAACGCAAAGAATCGAAATTGATAATTCCGTTTAGAATGTATGTAACAGAATATATGCAACGTTGAATATCGTTAATTAAAACGACAATTAAATCGTAAATTAGATTATGCATCAAATGATTCATAAAGACGTCTTTTTATTTGATTATTCTACGTCTCTTTCAACGCATGACTCAATAACTTCTGATAACTCGTTGAACAAATTGATAGACGTGTTTCTTCCAGTGCAGACTTTCCACAAAAGCGCACAATGCAAATTACATGATAATTTCTCTGTTATTTTTCTACATTACCTCAAACTATCTTACTATAAAGAATTTTATTACAATTATATTACAATTCGAGAGAAATTTACAATTACATAAGAAATTAATGCTAAAACGTGGTACTTAAAATAATGTTTACTTACTTCTGTATTTTATGTCTTTAATTATCATTGATCCGTATTGTTTCCTTAATTACTTAATAATAATAACAATTTATTTATACTTAAAGCCTAGGGTCTATTACAAGGAGATAATTGCATTCTTAGTACTTTCTTACACTATACTATATTGTTATGTTATTGTGTTTTATTTACTTAAATTATATTACTTAATTTTTGTCTATCTATGCTATCTATGCTAGTGTACACAATTGCGTATATATACTTATATACATGTCGGAGATGGAGAGACACCGAAGCCTTCCCGTTGAAACCAGGGAAAAACTGCAATACTCTCTCGCGGCACCAGGTCTTTTATATTCGTGGAGACAAGTCTTCGTTCGGAGAGTGAGGGAAATTGCCGTTATTGTTAATTGGTCAGTCTTCGGAAGTGTCATTCGCGGAAAAGATTGTTTGCTTATTTTCGTTAATTAAAGCTTAAGGTTTATGACAGGTCATCAGGCTGGCTGAAGATATTTTGCGAATATGTCTCGACAACCGGCAATCGACCTACCCAAAGAATAGGGTCTGCGTATGACGGGCCACGAGACAGAGACCGTTAGTATGCTTACTGTCGAGTGACGTTACAACTATTTCTTTTTATGGAGGGCTATAGACTTTTTCCATAACTTTGTTAGACAAAACGTTCGTCCCTTGACCGCGGCTACGTTCGGTGACTGGTTGTCACCTCGAACCCAAACTCATTCTCATAGATTTCAGACAATTACAATCGGGCTGAAGGACGGTGATTGCTTAACTACGGCTATGGTAGAATCCAAATTACAATATTAGGGGCTTTTCCCCGGTTTCAACGGGAAGGCTCCGGTGTCTCTCCATCTCCGACATACATATAGTATTGTATCGTATTGTGTACATACCAACAATATGATATGCAAGGAGAAAATATTTCAGGAAGGAAAAGACTCCTTCCAGACACTAATCATTAACAATAGAGAGGAAGCGAAAAACACTTTCAATTATATGCAATGAATCATAAGAAAATTGAACTTATAGTTAGATAAATAATAAATCTTGATATATATATCAAGATTTATGATATATATACACCACTGTGCTGCATACACAAAGATAAATACATACTAAATATTAAGAAAAAGTTAAGAAATATAATATAACGTATTAAATAATAATATATATATAGAAATATCATTTCCGTATGTCAAGCTTTATTGTGCATCTAATTGTAAGTACAGTCTTGTGATCGTTATGGCTAATTGCACGTAATTGAAAATGTTTTTTGTTTTTTCTTTGTTCTTAATAATTAGTATCTAGGGAAATCATTTCTGTTTTGAACTTCTTTCTCCTTGCATATCACATTACTGGGGACACATTGATATAACATGTTTCAAGGTTTCTTTTCTTCCTATGTTATATAGCTAGCACGCCCTGTGCCATTTATTTTTATTCTTTCCCCCTTTCTCTCCTGATATACTAAATTCATGCCTTCCGGCTAGGCGTATTTGAGCAATTGTCCTATTGTAAACTATTCGTAGTATGTAATTTAGATATTCTTCTCTGTTTAATTCTGTTAGATTCTTTATATATTGATATATCGGACAATAGCTTAAGCTTAGTGCTTTATATCTCTGTCATCCAAAAATGCTGTAATTTCGATTGTGCTCCTTATACTGGCTACTTGGTGTGATACCTCCTCCTCTTCTTCCAGTTATAGCATTCCGGATTCTTATAGCTCTGTTAGTTTTTCCTCTGATATTGTGTACCAATTGTACGTTTTGTGATTATTTATATTTTTACCTAAGTTTTTTAGTTCTTCATCATTCTGGATTCAACATTTTAAACATACTAGCTGAAGTCTCCCATTTTTAATTACTTTTAATCTTACTTTATAAGCAACGTTTTCAATAAACTGCACACAATGTATTCTTGAATTTTTTGACTAAACTTGGTTAATATATTTTATGATCGAAAATGAAGAAAATAAAGTGAATTATAAATTCTTATTTAATTTTTATTTCGTCTATTCTATAGGTTCTAATATAGAATAATATAAATCAGACAAGAAGATATAACTCATTTCAATAAATCATTCGAGTCTTCATTAAAAAATGTAATAGCTTGGAAGACGGAGGAAATGATAACGAACTCGCTCTTGTTATAATACAAGATAAAAATAAGTCAACAATCTATGTAATTACATACAGTAAACTCTCGTATAACATGGTACTAACAAAACATAGTTTCGTATAACACGGTTAAGAAATTTTTGCAGTTAGCGTACGATATGATGGCAAACGTTACAGTCACCAGATAAAACAGTAGATAACTTTCAAAATGCAGCAATAAATGAAAATCCTCTGATAATTAAACTTTTATGTGTAGAGAAATTTATATATTTAATACTATATAAGTGCATGTTTATAATACGTAAAGAAATTTATTTTTGTATTTGTAATAAATTTTTGAACGATAGAATCTGTACATGGCATCACATTAGGAATTATATGTATATTTAAAAGATGAAAAATGAATTCAATTTTTTATAGAAAGAAATGCTTTCTGAAACTTTTGTATGCTAATATGTTCTTTATATAATAGTAATAAACTTTGGTTTTAAAGTGTCATATCATATAGTATTTCGATAAATCTTTAAACAATATTTTTTCTATTTACTCTATTTCTTCTCGTAAGCAGTTTTAATAAAGTTTCATTTGTAAATATATTAGAACACCGTATATATGCAGTTTCGATGTCTTAAATGAATTAAAGTAGTTTAAACTGGGTGCTGTAGCTTCACTGTGGCATATCGCGTACATTCTTCATTACTTCTCACAATGATGCTATTTCGTCACAATACGTGGTACATTCGCTGGCTTTGTCGCTTTATTTCTTAGAATTAGACCAAAGTAGGGCAAAGAAGAATACTCGAGAGATTTAATCCTGTTACGCTAGCACCGTGTTTAAAATAGTAGAGGATTCCTCGAGTGACCGCTCGAAAGCAAGTCTCAGCTCGGATTTAAATTTATATCGTGATCTATGATTCCAATTCTTCGATATCGTAGAAATTTGTGGAATAATGGAAAATTTTATTTTGAGAATTAAGTTTGTATCGCATTTCACAAAAGTAGGTTCTAAAGTAAAACACAATTGAAAACATATTAATATTCTTCATATATAAGGAAGAATTTACGCGAATTTGAATTAAAATATTATATGGAAATAATGTCCTCTCTTTTCATTTATAAACTATAATTATTATAGTATTATCTAGTATTATTTTCAAACTTTCCGATAAACAAATTTTTAACTGTTTTTACTGATATTTTATTCTAAATTAATTACAACTCATCACGTAATTTAAGCTTTTCAAACTTGTTGATTTGTAATTCTTTATATGTGTTCTTTATTATAGGTATTTATTTCACTATTAAATTTTTTTTTATAAATTACACATTTTCTTATATAAATTATAATTTATATCTTAAAACTATTCATAGATGATTTCTTTATTTAAATATCCTAATAACTTTAAAGCCATTAAAAATATAGATATTTATCTCAGCGTGCTCTGATTTTATGTCACTATATATTACTATAATTTGTCTAGTTTTTGTGTTGTGGTTGGAATTTAAAAAAAATTGACTTATCTGTGAGTTATTAAGAAGTTTATTTCTCCTTTCGCTGATAACTTTGATAAGAAAGAAAGATGTCTTTGAATCTGAACGTTCAATGAGAAACGTGAAGTGTTTTGCTCGTATACGTGTTGCACGTGACTAAAATACACTTCCTTGCTTGGTCGTGTCAAAAATAAGAATAGCACTCGCAGAGCATGATTCCGATGTTCTGCATTCGTCGAAAACAATAAATATACAAGTATAAAGATTTTCAACTAGAAATTAAAGATCTAAGAAACAAACAACCTACAAAATTTGGAAATAAAAAAGATTCTGAGGAAAAATGAAAAATAAAAAATTTAGGTACACAAACTTCTGATTAAAAATTAAAAACAATATGGAAATATGTAATTTTCCTCCAAGTTCATTACCGCTCAGAAAGAAATAGCATTCATTTCTCGTTTCCAGTAGGGAACCAGATGTGGACAAATTTGATTTAATATCGGAATAAAACATATTATCTTAAAATACTAAGGTGTCTCGACCAATTTATCATCTGCATTTTAAAAATAAGATATAATCAGGAATTGTAATTTTATTTTATGTCGAAATCAAAGAAATCATCTTCAAATAACTCTTTACTTCGCTTTAATTGCTCTTTTTAAATGTATTTGAATAACAAACAATAAATCTAGATTATTTAAAAATTTGTACTTCTGACGTAATTAACGTAAGTTGTATCAGAAATTATTCAGGGAAGTAGTTCGGAAAATATTTGTTTATCTAAAAAACTATACAAAATGTTATTCCATTTGATAGATAGAAATAATTCAAAGGAAGATCATCTTGTTCAAACAAATTAATGTACAATTATTCCGTAATATCATTTAACCAAATAAGATGATCATCTTACCCCATTTATAGTATAGTTCGAGGGAGACTTTGGCAAACTATCCAATGTATTATTCTAAATTTCATATATTGAATTTTACATTTTTAATATTTTTTTTTTTTTACAAAAAATTGCAAGTATACACTTTTTGATACCAAAAATGCAAGAAATCTTGATGACAAGTAAATAATTATTCTCTAAATTGTTCATTCTGGATATTTTATCACAGTTTTACAGTTTAAAAGGATTAGGCTTTGTCTCCTCAATATATATTAATAACTTTTCAAATATTTCATTTAACCCTGCCACGATTCTCGAATTTTCATATTTCAATCCCGCTTTAATTTCAACAAACAAAAAGTACTTGTAATGTGTTAGGAAGATATTGAATATAATGTAGAAGGAGAAAATTATACATAGCGATAAGATTTTTTTCATATTTCGTTCAAACTGTTAAGGTATTTTTTACTGTTAGAAAAATATAATGGGATTGTAAATTGTAAGTGAAGGAAAGAATGTAGCAGGATTAAATAACATGTACGTGTATAACACCAAAAGTCTCGTGAAACACCGAAATCACCAAAGTTCATTGACATCAACGTACCAAGCCGTCTGTACGATTTTTATTCGCATTCTTCGTTTCTTCTTGTGCTTCATCATCTTCCTCTTCCTAAAGCGGCCCTCTTTATCTTAATTCCTCAACCATGCAGACACTAACGTAACGGCACACAATTGTATGAGCCAGAACCCGATTTATAGGTATATCCGAGTTTTGATCATCGGTTTAATTGTAAAAACAGTTGTCTATTCTGCGATAAACGGTTTACGTAATTATTTGATACTCACAGACACGATCCGCAAGGGCTCTGTATCCTTAGCAGTTTATTTACATGAGAACTAGAGACTTATCTTTCCAATGGCAGAGTAAGATGGCCGGATAAGAAGCAGGCAGGAGAAAGGAAGCGAAGGTTCCAGGGTGAAAGCTAGATAAATTCCTTGGTTACTCTTGTCTACTATTATTTAGTCTTTTTATTCGAAGGATTCCACTGGCGAAAAGTCGTTGGGAATTACTGGTGAAACTTCGTTCGTGGTTTCAATTTGGATCTGAGCCGGAAGTCGAGGAATATTGTGCTCGAAAACACGTTTGCTTCAAGGAGATTATAGTATTGAGAGAATTATTTGAAGTAAGAGTAAAACAATTATGGATAATTAAAGAAAGTTGAAATTATCGATAGTTAAATAATAAACTATAGTAGAGACGAAAATGAACGGTTTGATTATATTTTTAAAGAAATTGCAAGATTGAAAGGATTCTTTAGAGTAAAACTATTAAGGTGATTTTAATAAAAGATTTGTAGGTAATTAATAAGATTTTAATCAATTATCGATGATAAAATACTGTAATCAGATATCAGTGAAATTGTAAGATTAAGAGAATTGTTTAGAACAAGAGTATTAAGGTGATTTTAATGAAAAATTTTGTAGGTAATTAACAAAATTTGTTGTTAATGCTATTACAATCATAAGTAAGTAATTACCAATAATGCGATTTTACTAAAAGCTTACAAGAATGAAACTCAAAGTGATAACAATTTTATAAAAGTAATAGACAATTGTAGAAAATAAAAAGAAAATTTACCACTGATTAATTAACTGAACTACGGATATTTATACATTTATGAGAAAATTAAATATGTAAAAATGCACATAATATACACGAGTGTACAACTTGTCTAAAATAGAATACTCGTTATAATATTTAGAGAATGAAACAAAAATGTATTTGATTTCTATTCTTTTATTTATATGTATTCGTATAAATTTGAATTGGCATACACACACGCAGTCTATTAATTACCAACAGATAGCCGTTCACTTTTACCTTATATGTATACATATTGAAAAAGCCGGATTACTTGTAAAATAACCTAATAGTGAAGTAGATATTAAAATACCGGATTTCCTATGTCACTCTTATGTTCTATTACTGTTTCTCCTTTTCATCCAAAGAATTTCATGATTAGAAGTCACGAAGAATCCTCAAGACCCTCTTGTATAATTTTCTTAATACTATTTGTGAAATTTTACAAATCTCAAATTACGAAGTATTAGTATCAACAAATTCCCTTGCACATTGTGGCAATAATAATGAGTTTAATAATAATAACTTAATAATAAATTTAATAATCAAACAAATAAATTTTTACAAGTAAATCTTATAATTATTAATCTTAAAATTTTAAAATTGATAAAAATCATTACTGCTAGTTATTTGAATATTATTACTATGTATTAATTTACATTGATAGCAATGCAATAATACAATATAATAATAGAGCATTGAAGAAAGGAAATACCTAATGCTTATAAAGCATAGATATACCACTCTGTACTATAATAATAATAATTAATTATAATTATAATAATATAAAGATAAAATAATGTTACTTCTTATTAACATCATAGTAAACGTCTTAACTAACACGTAAGAATCTAATTTTTATTTTTCTTCTACTTAAAATTTCGTGAAAAAATGTCTCAGCACTATGTAATAAAAGTTCTTAATAGAATAAATCTTTCTCGGTCTAAGATAAACGATATGAATGTATTTCGAAAATTACACTGATGATAACAAACGACTTGATGATGTTTAAAGGGGTAAATGAAACGAAAATGCAAAATTGAGGCTAACGTCTGAACGTACTTGCTGTGAATCACGAGCCAATTAAGAATGATTCACCATCGTCGGTGGAACGTCAATTTCTTACTTAATATGCGCAAGTTACGAGGTGAATAATAACTCACAGTTTGACGATAGCGGAGTTACATTGAATGAAAATTTTCTCCTATACGGAAAATTGTCGCCTGCAGAATGGAATTTTGTATCGTACACAATTTTAGAAAACTTGCTACACGAGGAAACTAATATACGCTTGTTACGTTTATTTGCTATCGTTCGCAGCAAACGAGTTTATAACTCGATGAAAGTCAGTGGTTTAGTACATATTAAAGTTTTTCCGTCTCACGATAAAATAGTGCGTGAAACGAATAAATGATTTTAATGAACAACGGGACGTTTATTAATTTATTAAATATATAATTGATCGATCGAATTATAATTAATCAAGCCAAAGAAGGATCGATTAATTCTTTCTACGCTTCTTTCTATATCTATTTTTATAATTTGACCTTCATGTTTATTTTCTCTTTTCAATTTTCTTCTTACTCTATTTTAAATTTGTTAGAATGTAAAATTACTGAAATTCTCTCTCTATATCTATTTATCTATCTACTTATCTATCTAGATAATTATTCGTAAAACTGTATATGTGTAATAATGGCTATAAGTAAACTCATAACATGATAAGTAACGTGAAGATGATAAATCATAACGTAACATGATGTGATGTGTGTGTGTATGCAATACAATAGTACATTGGTAAATATGAGTAAATAGAGAATTGAACTGTTGAGATTTCAACAATTGAAATTATTTTAATACATATATTTTAATCTTTAAATTAATATCATATGATATTGAATATAGGATTTTAAATTAATACTTTAATTCAAGCATACTGTAAAAAAGATTGCGAGGCGTAATCAAATATTTTTTTGAAGAATGCAGGAAAAAAAATAAAGTTCACAATTTATTATATTACCATTTATAATTTCTTGCCGTATAAGTAATCTAACACTGCATTAAATTATTCCACTTTCTCAACTATTCTGTTTATGACTGACTCTAGATACTCGATTTAAATGGCCATGTTTTATGTAAAAATCAGTTGATAAAAATCGTTACACTACTCGACTCTCAGCGTTCACATCAGAAATTGTAACAGTCTGTGAAAATCAGGAAAACCAGAATCGTAGCCATAAACCATAAGAGAAACCCTCGACTATAAAATTATTTTCACCAACCGACTCTCTGATTTACGTTTCTTACGTAGATATTATTTGTATCACCTAACGCAAAATTCTACCTTGAACCGTAACTTATCAATGGTTTCGAAGCAATTTATATAATCTCATCTAATCAGTTTCTTATGGACTTCTCTATTAACGACCAGCTGTACTTTAACAATCTTTAGTGCCATCTTCAAACACATCTACAATTAACTCATTATAATTTAACGTGATTCTAAGATCGTGCTTGAAACAACGTTACGCGTGGTTACCCGTGTTACCAGCGTACTCATTGTTCTTGAACTTCTCGAATGTTGGAGAAAACTAAGTGAAAGTGGCAAAATTCCTCCACAATACTTATTCTCTGCCGATCTGCTCTCATTGTTATTTCTTTTAAAGGTCTGTCAGATTTACAACATTTTTTCTATTTTCAACACCTTGTAAAATAACTATTTTTCAATTATTGCTATGATTTTTAGTTGTTTGTTTTTGTAATTATTCAACTGAAGCGAGCTGTGAGTGAATATTCCATATCCATTTTAAGAACAACGTAAAATAAATATTTTTTAATCATAATCAATACTACTTTTTAATTACGTTGATCTTTAATTACGTTTAATACGTATGATCTTTAACGATTTTTTCTCATTATCATTCAATTTATTTCTTGAATTTACATGGCGTTTAGTTTTCTCTCTCACTTTTTTTATTTTCTTTTTAATTTTAATTCTATTATTAATATTAATAATTAATTATTAATTAAAAATAATTAATATTAATATTTGCTCAACTCCTTTTCTATGAGTTTGATAGAATTCTGTGCTGTTTTCTCAATATTTTATTGTTATTGAACATTTGACGTACTATGTACAATGTATGTATTAGGTCATTCCATAAGTTCGTTCCGTTTTTCGAGCGGTTATATATGTTAAGATTGTTTACATACCTTTTAGTTAGTTAGTCCATGAAAAAATGTAATCCCCCTCTCGTTGTACAACTTCTTCCCATTTTTCAAGTGCATTGGTCCCTTATCGCCGTATGTTTATAAATCGACACATGAAATGTATACACAAAAGTCGGCACGAACTTATGGGATGACCTAATATTTCAAATTCGCTTCCATTTTGATGCATTTGATGCAAATTCATCAATCTCATAGTATTAACATATTTAGCACATGATCAAAATCCATTGCCCGATTAAGTATGTGTCTTCTATCGATCACGATTTACTATGATTCAAATTTTGTGAAGTATTTAAGAGAACAATTTTAATCTTCTTTTACTAATATCTAGGAAATACAAATTTCCTCGGTTTCGCACGATGCCTTAGATACCATATTCAGAAAGTTGTAAAATAGATTTTTACAAACTTTTTAATTCCCTGAAATATTTCGATATTTAGAACATTAAAAAATCTCTGTTTCTCGATTAAATACTTATTTTTCTATTTATTAACTTTGCGGGTAATTATTTACATCAAGGCATACCTCATCGATTTTGATGACTTTGAAATATGTTATGAAGATCATTCCGTGCAACTTTTCCCTATACATGTTACCGCTGCTTAGCCTTAATTTCCGACATACTCAACAAATACTTCAATTAAGTTTAATTTTTATTACACTTCATTCTAGCATATAAGTGCTAGTAAGCTAAAGTAAGACCCCATTTTTGTATAACCTCAGCGTAAACCTGACTCTAATATAAAAAATTAATCATCCTTAGTATAAATGGGAAAGATAATGGATTTTAGGTTGGATTAGATTAATATACGGTCGCCATGAGGCCATTCTAGCATAACTCAATTTTTATTTCATTCAATTTTGTAAATGTATCGTAAATCCGATTACTACCATTTACTTTTACGTATCATATATATACTATCAAACATACTTCTGTGTGTAACTCACGAATTAAGACCGTGTGTCATTATCATCAGATTGCGTGTTAGAACATACATATATACATCTTTTGATCACTTGAAAATCAAAATGAAGTGTAACATTCTGCATATCAATGATCGAAAATTATTTCATGTCAGCATTGCTGGTCGCCTAATGACGACCGAGTACTAATTTAGCTGAACTCATAACCCATTACTTTTTCTTTTTTATTTATATAATATTAAGAATGGCTATCTCTCTCATCAATAAGTTTAGGTTGGACTATATGTAAATATAAAAATGCGGACGACTTCAGAATAAACTATAATCGTACCTAATCTAAATTCTATTGAAGATTTTTACGAATATCATTACGAATAATGCGGTAACATGTATAGAAAAAAGTGTTCAGAATGATGATCTGAACGTATTTCAAGATTATGAAAATCAATGAGGCGTGCCCTAAAATAAATAATTATCACTCTGCGTAGGAAACCTCAAATGGGCTCAAATGAAATTTCACTCGTGATTTTCTTCAAAGCGAATTTTTATTCTTCCCGAAAAACCATTGAAACGATTATATAATATACGAAAAACTTAAATTAATATTCTAGAATGTTGTCAGATATATATATATATATAAGATATATATATATATAAGAACTTAGAATAGTAAGAAAAAGATAGACATGAGTATCGATGACATAGTCCGTCTGTAAAAGAAACGGAGATAGCCTTGTCTGCAAAAGACTAATATTTGTAGAATGCAAATTCCTTTGATTTTGTACAATATCGCAGATACCTTATTTAAAATATTGTGGTACACGCATAAGCAAATTCTTACAACCTGATAAGAAATACTGTGATTCTAAGTTCGTGGTACAAGCGAAGTCTGAAAAATTCTGTGGTTCAGAATAAGAAGAAGATCAAGAATAAAAAATTGAATTTGAAAACTTGTATGTGTGTTTGACTCATACCTGATTGAAATAGCACGGATAGTTGGCAGAAAGTTAATCTAGATATATTCAAAAATGCATAATAAAACTGCTTCAATTGAAGCCTTGTTTTTGAGAAAATTCAATTTGAAAACGTCGAATATGTGCGTGCCAGGTTAGTTCATAAAGGATAACAATTTTTCCTAATGGAAGCTTTAAACATAAAAATTTTATTCTATATACTATCACCGACTGCGTTATCGATTTATTTTTGCATGTAGGATAACCTTCATATTATATAGGATAGTAGAGATTACGGTATGGTATATCTATTAAAAAGGCTCGTCACACGTATGCTTCAATATCCGTATCTCAATCTATATATGTTCAGTACATGGTTATCCGTGTATTATTTCATGCGTATCTAAATACACGTGTATTAATAAATCCATATTTTGATTCGTGTGATTTTTCCCCATATTATTCCAGTAAATATATCGAAATATTCTTTTATTAATTTCGCAATCTCCTAGATTTCTCGGATATCCATATATTTAGAGACACGCGAAATAAAATACGAATATGTTGATATACATGTATTTAACATTTTAAATGTAAAATTTAAATACACGTGTATACATGTATTAAATATATATATAAACATACGTAAAATAGGGATCTCTACTTTCCAACAATTATGTAATTGGAAATTAGGTAAATTCACATATACTTGACGCGTTTTCAAACTTGACTTTTTCGAAGATGAAGCCACCAATGATATTGGCCCACCAATAGAATATTCCTAACTCCACTTGTGCCACGATGAAGTTGTGCTCACCTATTTCCATATTTAGAACACTGAAAAATCTGTATCGTGCCGTTAATTTAGTGTTTGATTTTTCTGCATAATATTTAAATTCCTCTGGTTCTGCAGAATATCGCGAATACCATTTTTAGAACATCGTGCAATCCGCAAATTCCTGCACTCTCATAAAATATCTCCATACCCAGATCATCGCAACAACCCTGGTTCCTTCTCTATTAAGTATTTAACTTTTTTGCCGTCATTAATACGGACGCGATATAAATTCCTCCGGATCCGTAAGATGTTCCGGATGGCATTTTCAAGTGCCTGGCAAGTTGCGATAGCGATGACCTTTCGTTGGCCCGGAACGTGGCGGGTTAATTGCTTGTTGCACGCAGTGGTACGTTTCGTGACGGTGTCTAATGGAACGGCGCAGCGCGGCGTTTAAATCTCGATCATGTCGTAATGATGAGCTCGGGAAGCTCGAGAGGAACGTCCATGAACCTGGAGAGAAAGTACAACCAATCGAAATTGCCAGGTCTTTCAGCGCGAATTCGAGCAATACCGCTTTCCCCGGCTATGTTTGTTTGCTTTGCTTAAAGAGAGCGAAACTGTGAGGAAACGAACGCGGCTGCCAGGGCTAAATTGAGTGGGATCAAAATGAGTGAACCCTATGGAATACACGAAAGCAATAATTCCCGGCCGGATAATGCTAAGCCAGACAATATCGTACGGCTGCTCTCAGTTTTTGGATCGGTTTCAAACGTTGAACTGTTTGGTTAGTGAAAACTTCCATATCTTTCATGTAGTTCATTGTTCTTCTTCCTTGTTTTTTTTTTTTTTTTTTTTTTTTTTTTGATAGAGAGAGAAAGAGGTAGGAAACAGTCAGCATAGGTATGATATTGTGATTCGTAAAAAAATAAAAATGTAATCAGTCACGAAGGTTTATAAATATACGGGGGTATTCTAAAATTGTGATACGCTGGTCGGGTGCTAATTTTACATGCAAACACAAATCGAAAAAAATAGAAAAATATTTTTTTACTTAAGACTTCGTTTTGCTTTGAAAAAAGATAGTTTGAGAATCCGTCATCAACCGTATCCGTGTATTAACTTTCTACGATATCGATCCGTTTTATCACTTTCTTTCATTCTGTACTTAATTTGAATTGTTTCAAAAATATTAAAAAAATATTATATATAAGATTGGTACTGTTTAAAAATCATTTTCGTAACTTAACGAGTGCTCGAAATGTTAACCATGTTGTTGTATATACAACTTTGCTCTTTGAAGTAAATTATTCTACACTTTTTGTAATGAATTATACTTCTTCAAAGCTATTATTATGCTTGGAGACATTAAAAAAGTAAATAATAGTAATAGTGCAGATTGACGTCATGGAAATAAAAGTACTAGGAAAAAAGTAATAGAAAGAAAATCGCAACATTATCCATGTTTAATAATAGTAAAACTAATGTACGCTTACCTGGCAGATTTTCAAACCTATCTTTTTCGACAACGAATCCTTAAATGAAAAAATGTACACCTTGTATGTTCAGTTATCGAAGATTGTGTATCTAACTTATCAAAGGAATTATAGACGCGTTTTGCGTAGGTCACTTACAAGATCTTAATATAATACTAAACCATCTTTATGATTTCATACAGATGTAACAGGTGTATATAACTTTCGTAACGTTGTATTTTATATTTTAGTACTTCTTCTTTAATTTAAGATCATAGTGAATAAATCGTGTTACATTTTAATAATACATATGTGTCTTAATGTGCCAAAAAAGCTCGTTTTCTGACATTTTTGCTACAATATTTTATATTTAAGAAGTGTATCCAGACTTATGTGATAGACTATATTTATGTATAAGGTGCATCACACAAATGAAACAACTCATACGCCTTTCCTGATTGAGATTAGAATAAATATTAAAAGAAAATGATGAATACTGCTTACACTTGCAGTATTTATTTTTTATGTATATCCAAATGTATATTTGTTAGTAAAACACCTTATTTAGTACAGAGTTGTATTAAAAATATGTGGTAAATTGATCAAATTTCTGTAAATTTCGACCATATTAGCTACACTCCTCGTCAAAAAGATAACCCAGGTGTGCTATATCTAATTTCTAAATGACGCGTGTAAAGTTTTTCGTCTGTAACGTATAATATCAAAACATTATGAGCTCAGAATATGTGGTTCGTCGAAAATGATTAAAAATATTATGAGGTTTAGTGTCTAACAAAAAAAATTGCTTTATTTTAAAAACAAAATGATGACACATGTACAACAAGAAAATAATAGTCAACATAAATTTAACTAACAATAACTACTTATCAAACATATATACTTATTTAATAATGGGTACATCCCCCTTTACTTCTGTTATACGATTTGTGGCGGGGGTACTTCTGTTATACGATTTGGTATCGATTTATATAGTTTCTGGATATGATTTTGACTTAACGTAACCCATTCGCGTATACGCCGTGAACAAGTTCTGCCCAGCAATTTTCAATAATATTAAGGTTTAGGAAGCGTGCAGGCCACGGCAAAATAGATATATTATTTTCATTAAAATATGATTGTACCAATCTTGATGCATTGTCTTGTTGAAAGATATAATCAGGTTCAGAAATGCGTTCTGCATGATTATTTATTTGTTCTTTGATTAAATTTATGTATCGGACACTATTCATCGATGAACTTGATACTTGTTTTGCCGAAATAACCGATGCCGGCCTAAACCATCACGCTGCCTCCTCCCATTTGTCGTTGAATTGCTGGCATTGTCTCTTTTCTTATATTATGAAAATAATATTGGAACCCATCAAGACCATTCAAGTTGAATCTTTTTCATCTGAAAATAGTACCCTTCTCCATTTCTTTTTCTAATACATTCTTTCTTTTGCAAAGCGTAAACGTTCTACTTTGTGTTTCGTTGTTAACGAAGGTTTCTTTTTCAATTTTAACCTCTTGATATTTTTGCAGGATAGTAGAACTCGACGAACACTTGAAACACTAGCACGAATACTACATTTTTCCATTATTTGTTTCTTTGTTAACTGTGAGTTGGAAGCTACACGCAAAATTACTCGCTTATCACGATCGGATAACGATGACGGCCGACCAGTACTTTTCTTTTTATCGTAACCCTCAACATTTTTTAAGAAATTATGTATTACTCTACGACTTTTTCTTATTACTTTCGATATTTTTGCTACTGATAACCGTTGCTGTTTTAGTTGAGGAATTTGCTTTTTTTCAGACTCGTTTAATTTTTTTACGCTTCCCATATTTACAAATTTATATAATATTGTACTATAATCTTTACTCGTTGATAGATCATGAACTACTGAGCAATTTCTAAACATATTAACAGAGTGTGTTATCATTTCGACCTCAGTATGGAACAGTTTTTCTTTCTTGTATACAAACATCTACGACATTGTGACTTATTTCCAGCAAGCCGCATATTATGAGCTCATAATATTTTGATATTATACGTTACATACAAAAAACTTTACACGCGTCATTGAGAAATTAAAGATAGCACACCTGGGTTATCTTTTTGACGAGGAGTGTATATATATTCTGAGATATAATAAAGATTAATTTTATGCATCTAAGAGATACATGTATGTATTATACACATTTCAAATCTCTGTTTATTTATTTATTTATTTATTTAAAGCCAGTTGCGCATATGCGTCGTAACACTTGTATCACACATGAATCATGCTGTATAAATAATACTTCCATATAAATCATTCTTTTATTAGAACTTATATGATTAAATATTTCGTGGAGATCTAAATTCTAATATTAAAAGATGTTTTTAAAATTTACATATAATTAAAAGACAAATAATAAAAGCTTAACATGTATCTTAATATCTTTAAAAATATATCTGCAAGAAAAATAAGTTGTAAATTTATTTGTAAGGATAATTGAATTATAAAATTGAAAAAATATGATATATTTATTTATTATTGCTTAGTCCGTGCCTTTCGGCTTTGGACGAACTTTCGGTTTTACATCTCTTATACCTATTTCGCTTCTTATATATCTACCTCCCCTCTTATCCACTCTATTATATTGCACTCTCTTAATTAATCTAATTCTAAAAATTAAAAACTAATGACTAAAAAACTATTGCAACTTTGGGTTTTTGCCTCCTTCCTATCGTTCTTCTCCGTCTTGTATTGCCCTTCTCTTCTCTATTATTGCTTTTAGTTCTGTTAGACTTTCTCCAGTCTCATTTAGTGTGTTTTCTATGTCCTTTGGTCCTCCCGTTATTTCACATTCTTCTATTACATACCTCAGGTCTTCTTCCTTCCTTTTACGTAGGAATCTCTCTAAATCTTTTTGCTCCCTCTTCTTTCCAGTATTCCCTTGCTTTGGTCTCGTTTCCATATTTGAATCTCGCTAATATTCTTCTGTCCTTCTACTTCATCCTCCCTTCTAAGTACTTTGTTAATTCTTCTTTGGCGATTTTTCTGTAATGTATGTTATATTTGGATTCCCTTATCCTTTCCCCCCTTTCTTCTGCTTTTCTCTTTCTTCTTTCTTCTATAGTTTGGTCTGCTATCATCCTTTTCGGCTCTTCTCTTGCTTCTATCTGTGTCCCTCCATTTCTCACTTCTTCTAGTCCTTTCTTTCTCTTTCTTGCTCTTTTCCCTTCTTGGTCATTTCCCCAGTTTCCCTCTTTTTCCTTTATACACTCCTTTACTAGTTCCTTTTTTGATTCTAAGGCTTTCTTTTCGTACCTTGCTGCTCTTTTTAATGCTTTTTCTTTGATTTTTATTAGCTTTCATTCTTCTATCAATGTATAATTTGCTGTTGTCATATCTAAACCTAAGATCTATTTCACATATCTTCTTTGTATTCTATCCAGTCTTTCTTCCATGTTCCAGTTCCATTCCTCTGCTCCAAACAGCGCCACGTTCAAAATATAATATATTAATAATTAATATAGATTAAAAAGTATTGTAATGTGAAATATGTTCTTAGGAACAAAGAAAAACTTCAATTTTGCATTTAAGCGATGTAAAATAGTAAAATATAAAATACTTCTTTAATAATTTTTATTAAATTCTATGAATAGCATAGTAATCGGTTCGGTTGCTAATCTAACTGATGCATCTTACTTTTTTTTAATTAACTCCATATGCTTGCATATAAGCATATGTGTATCAATTAATGAAGTAATAGCTCTATGTTTAAAATAGAACATTGAAATGTTATATGCAATTTGTATTTGTTAATTCACAGTCTTGTTTCGTATTAAAGTCAAAATTAGAATTGAACTTTAATACAGTTGACGCCTGCCTTTGAAGGCATCTCACTAAATTTGATTTATAATGTGATTCGATATCACAAAGCAAGGGGTTAAAATACCCAATTAGTGTCTTTTTGAAAGCTAATCTTCAAATAAGGAACGTTTTTATAATTTATACTAGAATATTTTTAATAATATCTCAAATACATTAAATATTACCAATAATTAAAATAAGTAACTTTTCTAATAATTTATATTGAAACAGTGTTATACTTTTGGTATTATATCCTAAAGACATAAATATTAATATTACTGCAATAAAATATTTAATTAGAATGAGACTGATTTTCATGGAAAGGATACTGAATGATTAAAAGGTGATTCATTATATGTTAATGTTTGATATCTGAGATATTCATTCAAAGAATTCTTATAGTCTACACATATGAATGTATTTTTAGCACAGGCAATTGTGAGTGACACTGCGTTGCCTTTTGTCCGCACGAGGATGTTACATGCTAAGAACGCACTGCCTACGCTTCGTTATATAACAACTTATGTCCTGAAACGTATACTAATTGTCATTATACATGTTATACATATATGTATAATTCATTTTCTTACAATTTCACTTGAAATTTTTTAAATCATATATTATATGATAAATTGGTATAATAAAATCTTATATCCTCTTTTCTTTGTCTTTTATATTGTCTTGACATTTTCATTTTCTCTCACGTTTTACGTTTCGTATACAACGGTTTCGGTACCATAAAATCATCGCAATTTATCAAACTTCATTTATTGTAGTTACTGCAATGTAGTACAAAAAGTGTACACCTACCATACGCACGTACAAATTGCTTTGCATTCTCATGTTTTTAATCTTACATATCGCAATCTTATTGTTAGTATTATCTTAGTATAATATCTTATTATAATTGTTACAAAATCTGTTCGACCGCTCCCCGGGGAGACACGTTCAACGTCGTATAACGAGAGTCGTAAATTCTTGTTACGATACGATGATCGACGCCGAGAATCAACCAATCTCCTATTTCAGTTAAGATAATAGGGGTGGTTGAATGATTATAACACTGAATTTAATATACTCTTTATTTCCAACAACGTTTAAGAATGCGATTGATGCGTATACAAGTGTTTTCAGCGAAGCGTTAAGAGCAAGTTGAAATGTATTCTGTTCGAAGGGATGATAGCAAATAAAGTGTTTGTAGCAATTAAGGGCCTTGACAGAAAGATAAAAAGTTGAATTTTATAACTATTCCTTAGGATTATTACGAGTCCGAGTTAATATAATTATACAGATAGTGGCCATCTTAACCGAGGGATGGATTATGGTTTATGGTAGGTCTCGGGACAACAAAACCAAATTGATTAAGTAAAGTACTATTTAAATTGTTTACTCTGACTTAACTCTTGACAAAAAGCAAAAAATTCAGAGCCAAAAATTCAAACTTATTTTACAATTAAAAAAAATTAAATAGGAATCTAAGACAACTACAGGTATGTAGTAGAATAAACTTATACCTATAAAACCTATAATATATAATTTTATTAAAATAGCCTGATATATTAGGCTTATTACATACTGAATTATGAAATATCGAACCAGAATATTATGCTAACGCGTACCGTCCTATACCAATCGAAGGAACGACTGCATTCCTAAGTCATACAGTCAATCGAATTTCAATCATTAATGGCTAAACGGTAAATTATTAGGCGTAAAATATTTAATAGAAGGGAAAAAATCTTTGACAATATCATCATTGCCACGAAAGAAATGAGTGAAAATAAGGTTAAGAACATCTTCATAAAAATTCCAAACGTTTGCATTACATCTTGTTAATCAATTCTCCGCAATTTGACTTTTAAATCGAATATTTTATCCAAAATTACGCTTATTCTTGGCTGACTTACAACTAACGCGTATCTGAAAAGTCCTCTAGAATTACAAATATCAATATCTACATCTTATTAACACGTACACAGTGAATATTTGCACATATTCGTACATTATAATTGTACATTTTGTTACGTTTGTTTTTTTTCGTTTCCTCGATAACGATTTTTGTTATATTTCTACCTAGTAGAAAATTTCATTCGTTTTAGATTTTGAAACCTTTATGACTGTACTGTACAGAGCTGGAAAGATGATTAGCGGAACAACAAGAAAACGTTGCTATATAGCTTACGTATATGTGACACTTCCGGCCAGTATGTGAGCTTATCCTTATGATTATTTTGCATCTGTCAGAAACAAACAATTAGACCTGCATACTTATGCATAATTCTGTTTCCTAATTCTCATTTCTGTTTTGCATATGGTTAGAACCTTTACTTTAATTTTCGTATATTTTGTAATTTTAAATCAAAAATATGTGTTTCTTCTGAAATTAAAAACCACAAAGCCGGTAAATGTTATGAAGTAAATAATAAGGAAGGACGATGAAAACATATTTTGTACATCTATTGAACGAACAATGATAATTATTTAGCATATGAATTTGCCGTAATAAAAGAATTTTTTATTTTTAAAAGTTAAAAATTCGGATTTTAAATAAAAATTGAAATAACAAAGATGTCCAAAAAATCATTGCAAACAAACGAGAATCGCTTGAATATATAATTAAAATTGAATTCTTTAAGTAAATTTCTATTATCGCACAATCTGCCCTCGAGATTCATGCAAATTATTTACCTACCTAAACCAAAATACTAGGAAAGATCATCCTAAAACAAATATCCATTCAAAATCTCTCGAGCAACCCTGGACTTCAGTTTTCTCTCCCATTTATTTCCTACTATCATACAGTCTCTATACAAAATCTCTATACAAATTCTTTAAGTACACTAAGACACTTAAAGAGATAATCGTAAAAAAATTCATGGAAAATCTCAACACCAACTTTGTCTGTGATTTATTTCGCATTGTTATTTTTTTACAAAATAAACAACGAATTTTTAAAAAGAACACGGTTGTAAACTGTATGCCAAGTACCGACACACAACGTAGTCTGTAAAACGATCGCGTAATACTGTGGTTTTTATCCGGGAATCATCAAACTACTCATTTTGTTGATTATTATTATTGCAGGAAGACGCGGAGGATTGTCAAAAAAGAGAGGAAAGATTATTGTCGGAGGAGTGTCGCGTGTTTCGCGGGGCGATAGGCGTCGACGTGGAAGGTGTCGGCTCGTGGAGGGTTCGGAGGCGCCCTCACGACATTGAGGTATCTACGCCCCTGATCGGCGTCGCGGCGCACGAGCTGGAGTTGTCCGTGGACGGCGCAGCGTTCAACCCTGTCGCCGTAGCGGCGACGACATCCGCGAGATGCTCGCTGATGAAAAACACGTTGAAAACGCCGTCATCCACCTCCATTTCTCTGCCTGTCAATGCCCACATCAGGCCAAGGTTGCACCTAGGCTCCGTGATCGCTGAGACCAGTAAGGAGGATGCCATGGAGCCAGAAGTAAAGGAGGAGGACGAACGAAGGTCGTCCACGCCGAGCCCCGAGGTAATTCTTTTATCTTCTTACTGTCTTTCCATTCTTACTCTCTTCCTATCTATATCTTCTTGCTTATCTCGTGCATACTCTTTTTTCTTTTCTTTTCTGCTCCAGCCTCGTTGATGCATGCTACGACGTGTGACTGATAGGTTCGCATAGAACAATTACGGAGAGATGACACTGCAATTGATCGGACTAGACTGTGTATATTTTTTCCTTTGTCGAGTGGCCGTTGTGTGGCTTCGTTTTTCCGAATCGAAGAGAAGCCTGTAATGCGCAGATAGAACAGGTGAATTCGAATACTCCGAGGGAATGCGATTGTACATTGTGGTGTATTGGTTTCTTTGTTTGTTATTGGAAGAACTTTATAAGCGATTGCAAAATCTCCGGCAATATTTTATCGTTTCTTCTTTTGCACGATTCGACGTGCCAAATAAATCGATGTTTATCGATGTTAATTTGGATCTTTTTCATATTTGCTCGAATCTTACATAGTGTTTTGTAGCTTCTGTATACTGGTATATAAACTGTCAGTGATGAAAGTGAAATTACCATTTACCATTACATTTCGTTATCTCTTATGATGACAAAATATCATCGTGTTGTCCGACATTATGTAAACCTCTATCTTCAGATGGCAACGGTAATTGTATCGAAGACAGTTAATGCAGTTCCTAAAAGTACAAGCGCAGCGTCTAGTACCGTGCCATAACGAGTGTGTAAATCAATTAATACCTATGAGGATGCTCAAGAGTGTGTAAACGAAAATGCGTGACGTACAAGATTCTCCATTAAGCGAGCAACAAAAGTTGTACGTTTATTAAAACGTTAGTTGGTTGCATGTTAATTAAAATTTCTACACACATTACTTACTCTCTATAGCTAATTAATCGTTCAATAAACTATTGCATTCTTATATAACTACTTCCGAAATATCTGAAAAACAAAGATTACGTTAAATCTTACGTTGTCTACAATACATCGGCGATGTTTTCTGCTATTCAAACAAATTTAATATTATTTTGTCTTAGTCGAGTAATTAAAAAGAGATGGTTGGAAACCACTGGTATTGCCTCGTGCTTTTAGAGTACGAGTTCTTCCTACATGCACTTCTACCAACGTAGCTCCGTATTGATTTTACGGAGAGCTCATTCTGTCTTTCTCTACCCTTGGTTATACACGTTTACTCATATATCTATATCCTTTCTCGCTTGCGCTTCTATCTCTGCGCTTTTTTCTTTCGCCCCTCCACCTCCCGCTTTAACTCGCCCTGTCACCCTAAACATTTCTGCAAGAATTTATTTCGTACGTTTTCTGTAGCCTGTGAACGTAAGACGCTTAGAGTACGAATTTCACGATGGGCAAGTAGACTTGAGTTAACTCCATGGCTTCCGTTCTGTTTTTAGCGGGAAATTTGAATTGTTTCTAGAGTGTAGTGTTTCTATTTTGTTTCCTTTTTCTTTGGAGGACGAACATAATCGTATTAAACATACATATCAATGTTTTAAAAGATTTTTAAAGGTGTTCATGTCGTAGATTAAAAATTTCTAAAAAAAATAGATGAGTTTATAAAAATTGGTAAATTCCTATTATTATTATTTCTCTTGATTCGTGCTGAGGATAACTAAAATCTTGTCTGTTTTCATATTTTTTATCGAGTGTTAATAATAAATTATCAACTTGTTGTATATTTACTTGTTTACTGTTTTACTTGTTTTATATTTTCACGAATACAATTTTTTGTCGCCATACAATGAATTCATCGTTAATTGGATTGTTTAACTATGTTTAGCAGATTTATACAAGAAGAAATAAACGTTATAATGAAGGTGGAAGTAGCGAGGAAGACAGCAAACCAGATACATCCCTACAGGGCCACAGATTACCATCTTCTTATCGGGGAACGTGGCCCATTAGAAGAGACATATGGGCCAATCAACAAATGGGCTTTTCCACTCAACAAAGCACATCAATCACTGTACACAACGTAAGTCACTGTTTTTCTGAACCGTACATCGCACAATCGAATTTAGGGAAAAATAATAGTATTTTATTACTTTAATAGTTTTACAAATCGATTTCAAAATTATACGTTATATAATCGCATTTTACGAAAAATAGTGGCCATTTCTTATCTTGATAGTCAAATAATCTCAAAATTATATTACATTAAGGAAAATCTATTTTGTTATTTTACTGATTTTACTAAACATCTCCAAAATTATGTGCCATGTAATTTTTTGAAGAATCGTAGAGGAGTAATATCATTATTCACTTTGGAGATGTGACAAGTGCAGGAGTTACATTCAAAAAGATATTTTATTAATTGACTCAAAAATTATCTTTTTCTGCAATTATTCACGCTATCATACAATAAGTTTCTGAGCAGTATCTTTATTTGATTATTACTCTTCCTTCATACTGTTAATATTTTGAAGAATCCTAAGGAATACAATTATATTAAAAAAAGGAAAATACATCTAAAATGTAAGGATATAAATATATAAATATGGAACATACATGTATATCGTGAGTTGAATGAACAGGACGACATTAATAAATACGTAACCTGTCATAAAGACGACGCTGAAAAGAGAGCATGACCTGCGAAAAAGAAGTTTGACTCATCGTACTAACCATTATCATTATTACACAATCGATTTGCGAAGCTAAAATCGCCATGAATGATTTAATAACTTATTACTATGGAAATCCATTTTATTAAGTCATAAGACATATAATATTACATATTTGAAAAATTAACGCGAATATTAACATATAATAATGTAATGAAGGTGTGATAAATATATTTTATATAATAGAATATTATATAAGCGAGTTGAACTATTTTTCTATAATATATTCAAAACATTTATATAATAATTAATAGTTTTTTATAATTTTATATAGTTTATATCATTATAAACGTTTAATATGTTAACGTTAAACGGTTATTTAATTGAAACGATTAATTAGAAAGAGTGAATAATTACAATTTAATAAATAATTTACAACTTTGCTTAGTATATAAATAAAGAATTGAAAATAGAATAGATAGCCCTTTGTGTATAAAGTAAATACATAAGTTGAAGGTCAGTTTAAATTTCCTCGGAAACCTTACGAAGATAGTAGAAGAAATATTCTTCGATTGTTGGTAAATGTAAGTCCTATAAAACTAGGAAAGAGTTCTTAATTACTAAAAAAACTAATTTAATTATTACTTTTTAATAAAGAGGAAAGGACTTCAGAGGTGACAGTATTCTTCCTAAATCAAAATCCTAACATTAATTTCCATCCTCTCCCATAGGACGTAGCCAGTGTGATGAGCTTTTCGTCGAATTCGGGCGGGGTCCTCGGCTGTTCTACGGAAATGCAAGGCGATCGAAGGCTAGGGGCGAAAGTGGACGTAGTGTACAATCTACTGGGAATGCTCGGTAGCACGGAGGGCCGAGAGGACATGAGTGCAACGTTGCTCTCTATGAGCAATTCGATAGACAATTGCCTCATAATGAGGCAATCAGGATGCCTTCCACTGTTGGTACAACTAATTCACGCTCCAGGACAAGATCCAGAAACCAGAGAAAAGGCATCTCGAGCTTTGCATAATATAGTGTATGCCAAAAGCGACGAGAGGGCTGGACGCCGGGAGGCGAGGGTTCTCCGGTTTCTAGAACAGTTACGGGACTATTGCCAGACTCTAAGAACATCCCTAGAAACGGGTCAGGTTCCCGATGACCTAGAGAGGCATCCCGGGCCAACGATAGCGGCATTGATGAAACTTTCCTTCGATGAAGCTCATCGTCACGCCATGTGCCAGCTCGGTGGACTTCATGCAGTTGCAGAGCTGATCGAGATGGATCATATGGCTCATGGAAGCGAATGCGACGATCAAAATTGCATCACATTGCGTAGATATGCCGGAATGGCTCTGACGAATCTGACATTCGGCGATGGAAACAATAAAGCATTGCTTTGTTCCTTCCGGGAGTTCATGAAGGCTCTGGTTTCGCAATTGAGAAGTCCAAGCGACGATCTCAGACAAGTCACAGCGTCTGTATTGAGAAATTTGTCGTGGCGAGCTGATACTAGTAGCAAGCAAACGTTGAGGGAAGTGGGAGCAGTAACTGGTTTGATGAAGGCTGCGATGGAGGGTAGGAAGGAATCAACTCTTAAGTCAATACTCTCTGCACTTTGGAACCTATCGGCACACTGTAGTACGAATAAAGTGGATATTTGTGCCGTAGATGGGGCACTGGCATTCCTCGTGGATATGTTGAGCTACAAAGCACCATCTAAAACTTTAGCCATTGTTGAAAACGCCGGTGGTATTTTGAGGAATGTATCTAGTCACATTGCTGTTAGAGAAGATTACCGAGCCATTGTAAGAGAGAGGGGATGTTTACAAGTATTGTTACAACAATTGCGATCACCTAGTTTAACCGTCGTTAGTAACGCTTGTGGAGCTCTGTGGAATCTTTCTGCTCGATGTCCACAGGATCAGCGTCTGTTATGGGACCTGGGCGCAGTTCCAATGCTTCGTAGTCTAATTCACTCCAAGCACAAGATGATTTCAATGGGTTCAAGCGCAGCCTTGAAGAATTTACTGAGTGCCAGACCAGGCTGTAATAATCTCGTTCACTTAGACTCGACAGCACGCGGATTAGGACTTCCAACTCTACCAACTTTAGTTGCACGCAGACAAAGGGCTCTGGAGCAAGAAATAGATCAAAGCTTGGCTGAAACTTGCGATAACATCGAACCTAGCACATCTCCGACTAACAAAGACGATAAATTTTCGTTCAAGGTGGAACATAGCTTTTTGGGAATCAACACGCGAACTTTACGCTCCTATCAACTACATAATCAACCTAGCACATCCAATATGAAGTGCAACGGAGTCGCCAGAAGCGAGAGTAGAGATTCTATGCGCTCCATAACAAGCACCCATTCTGACACCATGTTTGAAAGGGTAAATCGACACGTATTGAATGGACTATCTCCTACTGATATTCAGATAAAACAACAGTCCTCGTCGCTACACTCCGCAGTCGGTTTCGACAGCGGAATGTCCAGTGACGCTCACTCGAAGACCTCTTCGGAGAAGAAGTATACGTTACGCTATAAAAACGCCATCCCGGATCGTTTGAAGTCGTCGGACGGTTTTAATGGCCTCGTCGACCTTAGAAGCACTAATTCTACCATTTCCTGGTCCTCGGCTCCGGATCAAGAATCCGCCTGTTCACAGAATTTGCTACACTCTTCCGTAGAAGACAACTTGCCACAAAGCATCACGTCTGTGCTAAAGACTAGTAGTCAATCCAGTATTTCCGAGGAAACGGAGTTGAACGTTTGCACAAAAACCGAGTACGTGAGCACGAAGCCTGAAATAGAAACCTCGACCTCGTTATCATTCGTTAACAACAGCTCTCCCGCGAAAGACAACATCAACTTTGGAAACGTCTACAACAAGACTGTTTTGCATCAGCACAGTTCGTTGAATACTATACAACAGGCTATTTCACCGACTGTCAGTTATCGAACAGAGGGAAATCTGTTCAGTGATTATGCCGAGACGGATTTGGATCAACCAACTGACTATAGTTTGCGTTATGCTGAACGAAGTCTGGAAGACGAAGAAAAACCACATTCTCACTATTTCCCGAGTAACGATCAAGAGCTTATCCACGAAGATACAGTAAAGACCTATTGCACAGAAGGAACTCCACATGGAACGTCTTTAAATTCTTCCAGAGCGGCATCGGCTTCTGACTTGCAAGAGGATAGTCGACAGAGAAGTTTATTGAGAAAGATTCAGGAACAAGGTAAACTGCAAGATACGGAGGAATTGAATTTAGAATGTACCAGAATGGAATGTACGGAAGTTTCGAGTGACAAGAAGAGAAGTCAAATGTTGCAGTACTTTGAAACGAATATCAAGGATAATAATGTTGAGGAAGATGATCACACTTCTATGAAAAGTTCATTGAGGTTTGTACACTTTCATGTAGATATTAAAATTAGCAAAAAGAACATTTTATTTAAAAAATAAATGAAAATTTTTAGTAACTTATTTTCTTAACAAAAAATGTTTGGATCGTAACTATAATCTTGATTATATATGTAATATGATTACACATGGTTATATCATGATATATATTATATATACATATTATATGTTATATATAATATAAGTTATATATAATATATACATATACGTACATCTAAGTGACGCATTTCCTATCACTTGTTATTTTCTTTAACCTGAGGATACTCTACATATTTAATATATGAAAAAATAAATGAAAATTCTGTATTTTCCTATTCGCAGCGTAAGAACAACAATTACACAAGTATCCTCGAGCAACTTACAATATGCTGAGAGTGATACTATAGCGCCCAATTCTACAGAAAATAAACCAGGTAAAGTTACAGAAAAAATTGTTTATACTCACTCTCGATACGGCACGATTCGAAATTCAACGATACTGAAAAATTTTCTCTAAAAATATAGGATTTTATTGAAACAGTTAAAAAATGTATTTATCTTATTATAGAGAAAAAATACGATACACAGAATGGCATGTTTGAAAAAAACGATAAATTTGATAAAAGTTATCCTAGCAACGGTGTTAATTCGTACGTGACTAGTGCATTGAAGGCTTCTAACGATTCAGGATGTAAGGAATTTGAACTAAAAGGAGATACCCGTAACATGCCTTATATATTAAATATAAACAACTCTTCCGAATGTTTAGATCAAGTCAGTGATGGCGATGAGGACGACGAAGATCTGCTTACAGCTTGCATTAATATTGGAATGCAAAATAATAGGTAAATATTTTGATTCGGTATAAATGTACTATAATTATCAACAACATACTTGGTAAATGTACAGATCGAACTCAACCTTTCTGATTTCGATGATTTTTTAATATGTGGTGGAGCCATGATTCCGAACAACTTTTTCTTATATATGTAACTGGCGATCGGCCTTAATTTCCGAGATATTTGCGAAAAATTATCGTTACTACCACAGAGAATTGTACGTTGAATTGTGCACAAATCTGTGACAACATATACGTCTGTTTAGTTGCCAACTACCGAATAAAATGACCTGGTCGGAATTTTCTGCTTATGTATACAAAGGAGAGTGGAACGAATGGGGTATCCGAGATGAAGGTTCGTACACAACGTGCGTAAGCGAGGCTGTAAGAAATATCTGCTATAACTTAATTAAAAATAAATATCATTTTTAAAATTTAGAGTTTAGATTAGTATTTTTAATCCGGCCAGCCATGCTTGCATAAAATGATAACAGTTACCTTATTTCGTAAAATAATATCGATTATTCATTCGCCTATCATTTTTATAATTTAGCAGCGACCGAATTGGGAAATCTGACTTAAACACAATACATACATCGATGATATTAATTTTTAATTGAGTTATAATAGACATTTCTTGCAGCCTCGCAAATACATATAGTTGTGCACAGGGCCTTTAAGCTCGACCATAGTCTCGTTCATAAACAGAAGATAGCAGTCGATGGCCGGCAACCAATACTGATGCATACACTGTCACAGACGCATGATTATAGGTAAAATTCACTGTAGTGAATACTGTATCGACAGTTTTTTGCGAATACATGCTCCATATATTAAAAAATCATCGAAATCGAAGAGGTCGAGTTCGACATATATATTTACCACATTTTTTTATTATCTTCGCTAAACAAAATAATTTTTAATTGAAAAATAATTCTTACGTTATCTCTTTTTTTAGGCATAGGCATTCGTTTATAGGAAATAATTTTGAAAAAGTTCCACGAAATGAAAGCAATCTTGCCAGGTACCAAACAAGCGTTGCACTAGATCAAATGGAGTGCAATTCATCTGTCGATTCTACCATGAACAGTCTTGATACAAAACAATCTGGATCTGAAGAAATGGTAGATCCTGATATTTGTACTGATAACGTTAATGATAACTCATCGAATATGAATATTGTGCCAGATTATAGTCAAAGTACGGCCAAATTTATGCAAAAGGTGACATATCTATTTCGTGCACACAATTTTATATTTTTATAAATTTAATTTCAGAATTTAATTATCTTCGTGCGTTATTTGAAATATTACAATAGAAATGTACAAAAGCATGCGCATATCTTATAAACGTCGAATTTTCTTATTTCAGGTGATAGAAACTAAAATTCCAGTGCAACAATCGAATCAAGTTTTGCAGAATGAGTTGGACAAAGTAAGAAACACGGAACGCGGTTCATTATTAGGCGATGATAGTCTGTGCAATTTCTCATTACCTTCGAACTTGAGGAATAGCCCGATACTACATGAAACAATAGTGTTTAACACAGAACCTACACAGCAGCAATATCTATCTAGTATCGATACCCAATCGAACGAAGAAATGTCGTCTCTGATACATAATGACCTTATTGACAATGATCAAAATATAGATGATGATTCTAGTAAGTGGGAAAATGATAAAACATCAAAAACATTAAAAGACAAAGCGATGGAGAATTCGTCTATGCAACAATCTTATACTAAAGTAACAGATTCAGAGAGTAGCGAATCGATTGATTCTGTGGAACAATCAGAACACGCACTTTTAGAATTGTGTATACAACCTGGATTAACGAAAACTATGGACAATATTCAGCTAAACAAAACCACGATGAATGAAATCGACAGTGAATTTGGGGAACGAAAAATTACTAATTTTGATGAAAGCAGTAAAATGTACAATGACACGTGTGAAATAGATGGCATTAATAAAGAAAAAGTTGATTCAAAGCACAAACTGGCACAGAAACCTGCAGACTCAACGAAATATGTGGAGAAGGAAGATGTATATCGGCGTCAAAGGGATCCTGATGCTATGATTGCCTCGTTAGATCGCTTAACTGCGACTCTCGTGCAACAAACGGAAGCAATTCGAGAACGAGATTCAAGCGCAATGAAACAGAGCATATTGAGTGATACATGGAATGAAGATTCTCCTAATGATGTATCTTTTCCTAGCATAAGTATTAGTGCCCCTATAATCGCTTCATTTAAAAGCGATGTACCAGAAGAACCAGGAACAATCACCTCAGAGTGTTATGAAACAGTAAGTAGCGACAATGGGCACATGACAAATTCAAAAATTATTCAAAGAGAAGCGATTAAATTGGCTGAAGCGGTGGATGCAGAAATGAATCGACAGAACGAACTAGATACAACCAGTATGACGTCCATGGATTTAGAAGCAATAAAACCACCTTCCTCGATGGGAAGCTTACTATCACTGACAGCTAGCTACGCAGGTTCAGGTGACTGTAGTGAGTCATTCGTTAATCGAGACAGATGTAATTCTACGTCCTTGCCTCCAATCCAGACGAAGAATATATCTTCGACAGATTCTCGAAGCTGTCGTAAGAAATCTCTTCCTTTGGGTGTCGTAGCTAAAAGAGCTCTGAGTCAAACTCAAAGCCACACCGGTAGTCTCGAAAATTTGTTGAACGAATGTACTGGTTCGCACTTAGAAAGTGTCAAACCACCATCAATGATGGACGAGTTACCAGACGTTGGCGATATGGAAAATAGTATGTTAAGCGTGGCTAGTATTACATCAGAGGTTGCAGATTCTAAGGATCAAGACTCGCAGAACTTAAGCGGGAGCGACGCTGTTTTTGACTTACTAAAACCTGTCGCAAATGTGTTATCCATGACGTGCATGCGTTATGCCGAAGCTATGCAGAATAGTGCAAATAATAGTTTGAGTGAATATCTGGAGAACATCAATCCACCTTCGCTGTTCAATGAAGTGTGTGAAATGGATGAGTCAACAGTGGAACAAGCTACAGAAACTATATGCAGCGATACGTTGTGTATTGATGCGGAATTACATACCGAAGAAGCTCCACATCCTGTGATGATAGACAGAATCGACGAAGCAGGTGATACCGATGAGGCAGTTACACCAATTTCGTCTGAATACTGCGTTACTAGCTCGGCAGAGTCCACACCTAGGAAGCGATTACACAGAAATTTAACACCAAAGCAGAAAAGAACTTTGGCCAAGGAAAGATATAAGACGTATACTATAGCTGCGGAACTCGACAAAAAGGAAGAAGAACGACAGGAAAACGTAGTACAGGAGAAGATTGCACGGGGGAAAATTTCACCTTTTTCCAAATTGACACCTAAACAACGTAGACAAGAAGATAGAGCCAGGTTTCAAACACAGGTATTGGAAAATCCCTTCCCCGACATGAATCAAGATCAAAATAATCAACAGGAAGTTAATGCTACTTATGAACAAGAGAATTCTGAAAAGACAACGGGAGCAACGTCCCCGGTAAAATCTGCTATCCCCACATTGTCAAAACTATCTGCTTGTAAAACGTTGATTAAAAAGCGTGCCGAGCAAAAGAAGAACAGGGAAAGATATCGTACAAGAACTTTGAACGATTCAGAACGCATATTCAGAGATACAGAAAGTAATACTACTACAAACGCGGTAGAAGATAGATTACCAGATTCAACGCACACTATCGAATCGGATGAAATTCAAACCATGTTGGAACAGAATGCAACCATCGTGTTAAATACATTAAACGAATCAAATAACATAAATGAAACTGGCGAGGATGGGTTGCTAGATTGCGAGACTATTAGTTTAGTATCAAATGAATCAGAATCAGAACGGAACCTACGGATGCGGTTTGTCAACGGCGTTTCTAAAAGACTAATAGGTTCATGTGTTCAACAAATGGACAATGTACAAGAACCAGAGGACGCTCATAAGGAAACAATCGAGATCGAAGAACCCAGGTCGCAAGAAGACATCAGGTATACAGATAATGTGGAAACTGAGAGCGAGGATGAATCTAATAATACCGAGGGACCACTTAGAGAAACAAAAAGGCCCCGAATAATTAAACCAGGAATGGTGAGAGATCCCAGTAATGATTCTAACGCTACGGATAAATCAGACCCAGAAAGTCCAAAGGCCATTCGCGGAAGAAGAAAAGCTCTCTACTCAAATCCAATTACGCGAAAACCAACGCCACAATCATCTCCATTGAAACAGGTGAATCCTGTCAGTGGAATACCTATAGGTCGTAGCAACACTTCACCTATTGTAAGAGCAACTAGAGCTACCACGCTGAGACAAAATAACAATAGTCCAGGTACAGCGACGAAGGAATCAACAAAATCAAATATAAGTCCTAAAATGAATCCCAGTTCAACAGATGACAAACGAACGAAGATTTTATCGGTGGCTGCAAAAAGAGCATCAGTTCCACAGAAAGGATCGTCATTAACTTTCACAAAGTCCGTAAAGAGGCACAGCACACCTCCAACGTGTTCTTCCTCGAACTATCAACAAGAAACTAAGACGGACGTAACGATTAAGCCCTTGGAACGACAAGGAACATTTACCAAAGACGAACCAGAAGTGAAGAATGCGCCCACCGTAGAGTCTTCGTCTCCTTCGCCGATAAAAACGAAAATCGCAAAACCCATTAAAGGTGCAACATCCAAGGTACATCCAACAACTGGGAAACCAAAACTTACGCCAAAGACACATCAAGCGCACCAATCAAAATCGTCAAAGGGAAACGCTTCAGAGAAGATTCAATCTTCGAAAGCATTACCATTACTGGTGGCTCCAAAACGATTACCTACAGGAAAAACAACTGCAACTCCAAAAATATCAGTCAATAATCAAAATACTGCACAAATAGAAAGCGGTAAAGTCTTTCGAAAGGTAGGTCCCCTTGGTCAGAGATCTAACAGTAATTCAAGTATTGTATCCAACTCCTCGACCGGAATGCAAACTAGAAAATTGGCAAAGGAAGCGACTAGTAAAATTGCAAGCCTTTGGAAAAAGGTAGAGGAGAGTAAAAATAAGCAACGGTTTGAGAAACCAGATACTAGGCAGTGGCTACAGCCTGGTAATTGTGCTAACGAGATGGATACTCCATCTCCAGTGAGCAATCCGCCAGCTTTTAGGTTGTTTCGTAGTTCCACGTTCGAAGGAGTGCCCCAAGAGAATGATAATCCCGAATCAGCTTTGTACAAATCGAAATTGAAGAGACCATTGGTAATGGGCGTACAACCTAGTAAAGTGAAATACAGAAACTCTTGTGACTTGAGCGGAATGAACGCAAACGACGCACCTTGCAAGATTCCTGTAAAGTCTAGTGACGCTTCTACGTACAAGAAAGACATCGTAGATGTAGTTGATACCTCAGTTGTTCTGCGAAAATCACAGCATACCGAATCCTCCACGGCAGAGGTAGATCCTATGAAACGAATATCACGTCTTGGTTCCTTTATAAGAGTAGACTCTCCGAATACAGAAGGTTCTGCACAAACATACGTTAATGGGTCCGGTGTGCGTACACCCGCGTCCGCTATTGTCCCACCTTTTAATTACAACCCGAAGCAAGATATCCCTTTGCAAATAGCCAAAGTAACGCCGGATGAAACTGAAAGCAAATTCAGAGTGACAGATTGTCATAGCGACATAGTCACAGCTTCTACGAGAGTAACAACGGTATAGTGAAAGCCTGTTATAAACTAAACAACTTTTTTTCGTAGTATTGCTTTTCTGTTTCAGGCTAGTCATTGTACATTTGATTTACTGCTGTATTGATCGTAAATCAACACGCAGTACATATATTACGAATACTTAAGTAAGTTGAAGGTTTCTTTCTTACCTCACACATCGTTTAGAGGACACCGAAAATCTTCATGGTATCTCATTAATTTTTACACACTAAAGATAAGAAGAATAACCGTTTGAATACTTTTCTTCGTTGCATGTGCATTGGCAATGCAATTTTTATTCCCCCCCTTTTTTTAAGAGGTATAATTAAAATGTGACATAGCCGAAAATCCTGATATATCATTCCTATTCACTTTGCGTATTGTATATACATATATTGAGAAATTCCATAATTACGAAGAAAATTAAAAATCGGTAGTACGTAGTAGTAATTATGCTGGATTATTTAATTCAATTTTGTATATATTAAACGTCGATGAAGAATGTAGAAAGTTTAGTGATATGTATTACGACGCATGATGTATATGGAAATATGTCGCTATACATCTTCGTAATAGATAAATTTGCAAGGAATAAGATCTGTATTTTGTTTCCATCGTAAACTGATTTGTATTCTTTTAATTGAATACAAAGTCTAATTACTTTTTAAAGACTGATAGAAACACACATTGGACGAAATTTGGACATTTTCAGCGCAACAAAATGTTACGACAAAAGCAGTAGTGATGTTTATATCGATGTAGCGGTCTAAGTAACGCTAAACTGGCATTATGTGAAGAGACAAAATTTTGTAAACCCTTACTTTAAGTTTCTAGTCTACTTGAAAATTTACAGTTAAAATAGCTTCTATTTTGGTCATATATGTATTACATAAAAAAATCGATTTGCATGTAACAAGTGTCTACTGATTCGATTGTTACCCTTTCTAAAATACATGTAGGTATAATTAAGAGTGTGTACGGATCAATTATGTATTTATAGCTCGGAAGGTTTAAGATATTGGCATGCCGTTTAATAATTTTACTTTCACACGTTCTCATTTGTTTTCTAGTTTCATTGGAAAATTTGCTATTGTTCGAAGCATTTAATGCGTACGATACTTTAAGTTTGTTTCTATATCGCGTCATCTTCCCTTCTACATGCACCCGATCGATCTAAAATTTCATTAGAAGGAAACTGTTTGACACGATATAGAATAGATTTTACTATTCATTATTTACGTATTTGTTACACAAGTCTTATACCCTGTTCCAGTTCGAGTTAATTAGATTTAACCCTTCCAACTTGGAGCCACATCAGGGTACCTTTATATTTTTTTCTTCATACAGGATTTGATCTGTACACCAGAATTCCTTTTCAGGGTTCTTTTGTAATCTTCGTCTTTTACTTAGATCTTAAGTATTCATCTTTTGTTATACTGTATTTTAGATTCGGCAGACATCTTAATGATTTGTATATTAATAATTACAGTACAATAAAATTTATAGATACTAATATCTATATTGTTTAATATTACATTCATATTAAAACACTTAAAGTTATGTAACATTTAAAGTTCTGTAATATACATAAATATACTTTATTAATAATTATTCATATTTATACAAAAATTTATTTGTCATATAATGGACATTCGTAAAGATTAATGGATTTATCTTCAGATACTGATGCAATCATGTTATTTCTTTGTGGATTGTACTTTACAGCCCATACCTAGAAAAGCAAAATGTTCACAACTCCAAATCGCAGATTACTTTTTCTGCTTTATAAATTTACAATAAAAATTCCATAATGTTGTATGTAATACGATATCTCACCTGATCATTGTGTTCATTAAATGTATGTAAGCATTGTCTTTGGGCTAGTTCCCATACTTTAACTGTATGATCTGAACTACTAGATGCAAATTGTTGACCATTTGGAGCAAAAGCAACACCAAGTACCCATGAGGCATGACCTGACATAGTTCCTGCTAAATTAGCATCTTTCCTATATGTAAGAATATGAAGGAATATATTAATGTTTCAATGTTTTAACTATATTCCTATTTTATGCGAACTGAAACTATGAATTACTTACACATCATACAGTTTCATGTGTCCATCATCTGATGCGGTAAGAAGTAATTGAGAATCTGGTGAAAAACAAAGAGACCTGATAGGCATTGCATGACCTAAAATATTTCAAATACATATTAATAATTATAAATCATCAATAACTTATTAACAAAATTTGTTATTACCTTCCAATGTACGTAAAACTTTTCCATATGTAACATCAAAAATATTGATAATCCCATCAATTGCACCGCTAGCAATGTATTTACCATCAGGGCTCTGAAATAAGTAATTATAGAATACAAAAACTATCTTGTGTTATTTTTACATAAAATTATATAATATAAATGTTTAAAATACATACATAAGCAACACTCAATATAAATTTTCCACCTCTGGTATCTAAAGTTTGTTCTTGTTTGCCACTGTCTGTTCCATATAAATGTATTTTACCTGAATGACTACCAGATACAATGAATTTATCATCTGGAGAAAATACCACTGTCCAAATATCTACAGGACCTACTTCAATGCTGGATATTTTCTCTCCTGTTTGCAAATTCCATAGTTTTAAACTTGAGTCTAATGAACTTGATGCACATTCTGAAAGCATGTGTGTACATATCATATTGCTCTGCTAACATTAACATATTCATTAAAATAAGATACATGCAAATAATTTTGTGTTTTTATTAATTATTCACTTGAACCATCTGAATTAACTGCAACAGATACCACACCAAGCGAGTGACCAGTTAATTTATATTTTAGTTGTAAACTTTTGTCTTTTTGTTCCCAAACTTTAACGGCATCATCGACTGAACCGGTTATTAAATATTCCACTGTCTCATTCCCATTAAACTGCATCGATTCACTGCCATATAATGAAGAAAATTGTACAGGAGTATATAAATGATAAAAAATACATCGAAATTAATTACCGTGAATCTTCATTATCCTGCTGTAATTCCTTTTTCTTCTTTAAACAGCCCCAAGCACAGGTCCAAATGCTATCTTCATGAGCATTTTCAGTTTTATTAACTATCGAATACTGAAAAAATTTTTAATTCATCTTTGCAACTGTCGCATATCATGGATAACATAACCTTTATATCGTAATAATTTGCAAATTCATTTATATTCCTCACCATTCTAGAAAGTATGTATTATCTCCCAAACAATGATTAAAAACGATTTTGATCTAATACTAAATATACTGTTCTCTAACTATATATACATACTATCTATTTATAAACACACGCATACGTAACTTAAATATCCGAGAGTTCACCACATGCGTATGCGCGATAGCAGCTGACTACAGGCAGCTGGGTTTATTGAAATCAAATGTGTTTATGTTGAAAGTACTCTCAAAATTTTGGGAAATATATAAAATAGTTTATAATGGGTAATGTAAATAGAAACGCATAAATAAGAATTACAGCTTGATCTTATTAGTACTGTGCACATCTAAAATAACATAACATACTTCTTTTTATACATTATATTACAATTGTAATTGTAACCTTTCTGTTTGATTTGATTGCACAAATAAAAAGATATCAAAGCTACCTTTTTAAGAATATGATCTAATGATAAAAAATGGAATACAAAATGTTGAAAATATTTAGGTCCGGTAGAAAATTGTATCATGAGTTCTACAAAACTGTGGTGCAAAAACGATCTTTTTTATCAGAAGCGTATCGGTGCGACAATGCATGGAAAGCTCGTCTGCAATTTCCGTTACTCCAAAAATACAAACCGGAGGATTTATTTATAACCTTGGACAATAAATTTTTTGTTGATGGAAAAGTTAGTGCCATAGACATAGATATATTTGCAAATACCATACAAAGCAAAGATCAGGTAGAAGAATTATTGAGTATAATCCAGAAACTACGAAAAAGTGCAGAAACAACAAATACCTTAGATTCAACGCATCATGCTGTCATAAGATATTTATTTGATAATGATCTTACTGAACAACTTATGAATGTGTTACATGACAGACTTAAATATGGTATTTTTCCTGATTATGTGTGTTATAACATGCTCATGGATGCATATATAAAAAAAGAAGATTATGCCAGTGCTGTAAAAGTTGCTGTTTTGCCTATGTTGCAAGAGGATACTGACAACTTGATAACTAATGCACTATCCATATATGCTTGTCATAAGTATTTAGAACATACAGATACATGGCAAAAGCCATCAGAACCAATAGAAGATACTAAAGAAGAAATAAAAATACGTGTGAATTATCTTAGAAATCCTTTCTTTGATGACCATTTTGATCTTACTGATCCGATTGATTTAATTGGAAAAACACTGGCTTTCCAGGGAAAATTTATGAATAATACACTAGGAAGGACTTGTCAATTGAGAGGTTTAATATTATATAAAAAATATCAAGATGCATCAAAGTCAATAAAACAATGGTTAAATGAAGTCGAAGGAGATATTGTTTACAATGAAGTTTTTGACCTAATTGAAAATGACAAAGAGAAAGTACATAAAGAAAAAGCAACAAATGAATTTGAACAATTAATGTTAGAAGTCAATGCATTAAAAGAAAAGAATTTGTGTAAGGATAATTTAATTGAAGCATTAGAAAATAATGTTAAATCTGCAGTTGAAAGGCAACACAATATAGATATAAATGATCAGTTGCAGGTAATTGAAAATACATTAAAAAATACAAAAGGAGTATTAATTAAATCTATTATTTATTATTTTGCTTAATATTTCAGAAATATACTGAATGGGAAAAAAAAAGACAATTAATATTAGATAAACAGATCGAGGAAATAAATCGACAGGCCAAATTGCTGGAAATAAACAAGTTGAAGGAAGAAATGAAGAAACAAGAACGATTTTTAACTTTCTTTGAAAATGAAGAAGAAATAGAACTACAGATAGAAGAAATGGAAGCAAAGGAAAAGGAAAATATGGAAAAACTCCTTAGTAAACATGGCGCTCAAAGGAAACTGAAGAAATTAGAAGGAGAAAAAGAATATATACCACCAATGCTTTAAATTCAGAAAGAGTAATTTTTGACATATTTATAATTTTTTAATAAATATGTATAGTTAAAACCTTAATAAATTAAATACTTTCGAAAACTATGTTTGAAGGGTTTATAATAATAAAAAAACAGTCAAAATATCTATCATATTATTTATCTCTCATATTTTGTACATAATTGCTTAAAGTATTTTCTTAAATATTTATTATGTAAGTTTATAACGGATCTCCAAAGCCACTTATTTCTTAGAAATATGAAAGTTAACTGTACAATTAAAGTTTATGCTAAAAAAATTATTAGGCTTTGTAGCAAATAACGTTCTGTTTGAGCGTTGATATTGAATCCATTTATGTTACATCTTGGCCCTCTTATAAACACGATTAGCGAATTACGTATAATTTTACGTTACACACAACTTTGGGCCAAGGCACAGTTTTAACAGTTATGTTTAAATTTAGAATAACTGTTAAAAACTATTTTATAGGCAGCAATATATCAAATCCTGCATAACTATAAAATTTGGTCTTCGTAATCGTATTCGTTTATGAGGAATGTTCTGTAAATACAATAATATAATTTCACTTTTGGTAAAAATTTTCTAATTAAAGCTTTAGTTCATTCTATCTTTAACATTAACACTTTGACTGCCACGCCGAAATCACATGTTTCGCTCAAGACACTACGGGAGTATTTTTATTATTCAAAGCATATAATGGCAAAAGGTGTCGCCTTGGTAATAGTTGATAGCGACATATTATAACAAGGCTTCGTTTATTTCAACAAACCATTCGCATTCGTTATTTCGTCGTAAACAAAACGTCCAGAATATATTGTTGAAACGTGTAGAAGATATTAGTAAACAGTATTTGCTCATTCATCAGTATATAATATAAGGTAAGGTATGTGCACACTTCTAACTTCAATTACATATATGATTATAAAGCAGCATTTACGATTATTTTCTAAGCTGTGTTTATAATAATATTCGTAGATTACCCCTCAAAGATATGGATGCAAACGCAGTGAACCATTAGATGCAAGATTTGTTCGCATTTTTCTTTTTTTTTGATATTCTAATAAAAATGTTTAATTGTTCAATGGGGAAATTTTTGTTTCAAAGTATCTTCTATTTATCGGTTATATTCAAAATGCCCTAACTGTCAATTTTTATACAATTTTTACAATTGTAAGAAGTTCAAGAGCTCCGGTTACCACCGTGGCGTCACAAGAGAAACCATGGCCGGTCATATATGACCAACGTGGCAGTCAAAGTGTTAATGGAACTTTACCTGGTCGTTGTTATTACAAATAATATATCGTAATATCACAGATTATGTAAAAATCACGAAGTTTTACTCTGTAATTGTGCCGTTAATTCTGCTGTTTCTTGTTTCATTTGTCTCAAATCAGCAGTTATTCTTTCCAAATTTGCTCCAACATTTTTTGTAGCTTCAGAATCAATCTAAAATCCATTGTAACACACTAAGTATATTAAGTTTCAATAATTTGACAGCAATATAAAAGTCATCTTCAAAGATATTATTACCTTTATACTATACGATATTTACCTGCTCTTCTAAGTCTCTTATTTCTCTTATAGTCGCACCTGTTTCTTCTACTAAACTTACGAGTTCACTACAATCAGAATGAAGTGTGGCCAATAATTTATAAGCTTTTCTTGATGCCTCATTCGTTCTTGCATCTCGAAATATTAATTCATCAGCAACAGTAAAGGACCTTTCTAATCTGCCTGTAAGTGTGTTAATTTCTTTTTGGATTTCACGCGTGTCAGCTAATACTTTATTAATCTCATCTCTTTGTTTTCTAATATTGTTAATTATTTCTAAAATTCGTTGGGTATATGCGGACCTATTCACTTCTTTAGGGAGTTTTTGAACTTCGATTACTAATTGTGAGTATTGTTGATCTTTATTACGACATTCTTCTTGTAATTCTCTCTCCTTCTCTTTTAGTAACTTAATATCATCGAGCTTCTTCTGACTTGCACTCTAAATATATATATTCAATACATGAAATTTTGAATTTACGTGAATAATTTGAATTTTATTTTATATTAAGATGATAGTACTTACAGCTTTAGTAGAATGCTTTTCTCTTTCTTGCCTATACTTTTGGATTAGAGGCACTCTATGTTTCTCCCACTGATTACCTAAATTGATTAATTTATTTGTAGTAACTTCAATTGCTGCCTCTAGTTTTTTAATATTTTCTTCGCCATCTTGAAACAGATCATAAATTTTTGCTTTAATCTTTTTTTGTTCTTCATTAATTGTTAACTCTTTCTCCTCATTTTGATAATTTATTGTTACTTGTGCTACACTGGTACTTAGGTTCTTGATTGCATCTTGCAATTTTTCTATGTCATTTCTGGAACACTCACATTCTATTTTTATTTTTTCTATCTGTAAGTCTTGTTTTTCCATCTTATTTAATACTTCTTGTTGTATAATCTTAGTTTCTTTAGTGCCATTATCTTTTATCTGAGGTTGCTATATACAGAAAGATAATACAAAATTAATAAAACAGTCTAGAATGAGACTGTGTGAACATCATTACCAATATTTTTGAAGCTTACTTTGGAAGCTAATGTTCTATCTTTTATTGAATTCCCATTCAGAAAATTGACATCACCAGATATATTAACCTCAATAATTTTATCGCAATATTGTTTATTTAACCAATTTATTTGATCAAGAATGCTCATTGAATGTGTATGAAGAGCTCTTGCATTGTAAGATATCAAAGAAGGTAGAAGTGATGATTCATTTTGCACTTGCTCAGGCACAGATTGCAGATAATGTATGCAATAATCTTGATATTCTATGACAAACAAAATTTTCTAATCAAAATATCATTATAATATTAAAATATAATAAATGTAAGCAATATTACCTTCTTTACTCTCCATTTTCGGAACTTCTAAATTCACAGATTTATAAGGGATTTTTGCTCGTCCTCTATTTCTAAATCCCTTTGTATGACAATAATGTGGTAACCATGAAACTGATAGACTCTGTGCTATTGCTGTTGCTATAGATTTTTCTAGTAATACAATATTGCTAACAGGTTCGCTTAGAGGTTTATCACTTTCTTTCGGTAATTTTTCAATAAGAAACATGAAAACTTTCCTTAGGTCTGCTTCTGAGCTATATAAAAATGTTTGGTAACCAATATCACCTTTGTACCCTAATTCCTAAATTTAGAAACAAGATGTCAATAAAAATAAAATATCAAAATTGCATAAATAATTTATATGTTTATAAAATCTTACTGAACATGCTTGAGCAAGTGTAGCACCTAGTCGAAATCTGGCTGCCATATTTATAGGTAAAATTGTTGACAATCCAAGTCCTGGTCTTATTATGTCTAAACATTTTACCGTTGCTTCTACTACCAATTCTGTGTTAAAACCACTGAGATTTGTTATATTCTCTGTTATGTCACTAAAAAAATTAATGTTAAAAATTTGCAAAGTATTTTTGTATGAATAATACTTTATTTAATATTGAATTGCTAAAGCAGAGATAAGTAGTGTAATTTACATAACATATATGTCAAATAAATATTATATATATATTTTATATATATATATTAATTATTATATAATAATTATATAATAATTATTATATATATATTAGGTAATATCGTAATGTTTTCCTGTTTGATAAAATAAATTACAAATTATTATTTGTAAGTATAAAATATAATTCGTATAAACATCACCGCCCACCATAAAACCGGTTGACATCAGATATCAAGAATTTATTAAATGCATAAAACGTCGCAGAAAATAGATCTTACCAGCCTATTTGACGCAATGAATGAATAATTATATTGTCAACTTCCTCCATCATCCGTAAAAATGTGAAAATCCTATACTCTTTAACTATATTATTTTATTGAAAGAAATTTAACTTGAATTGCACAAATCTAACCTGTCCATGAGTGAACAAACATTTGTGCACTATTATACAGATGGCGCGATAAATTATCAGTTTTACCAACGCGAAATGTATTCATACTACACACACATATATTAATCGTTTCATTATTTCTCGTCTGTGATTTATATAATAATTCTCGAAAAAGAGATAAAGTTTCATGACCATAATTGAGACAAAATGAAAATAATATATAACATATAATGTAATATTATATAAAGTTATAAAGCAACCACAAATCTTTTCTTAAATTTGTATTTTATGCAAATAAATAACCAGATTTACTATTGTACCAAAAATCCTTGAACATTTTTTATCACGTGATAATAATTAATTTTTGCTTTTATTTATGTTTGTACAAAAATATTTGATTAGAAATCAAGATAAAAATTGTTTTATATATGTATATATATAATATGTACAAATTGTTCAGATTATTACTTCATAGTGTTTTAAACAATTATATAAATTATCTTTTAAAAAATCTATTTAAACCATAGTGAAACTTTGCCCTTTTCTATCTTTTTCATAAATCTATCATTTACAAAAATAACGTTGGAAAATAATAACGTAGGCATTTTATTTTATATAAAGATTATAAGTTTTATTTTTCAATAAATTTTATTTCTCAATGAACATCAATCAATACTCGAACTCGTTGAACAAATTCAAATCAAATAAAATGAAAAAATATAGAACTCTAAATGATGGTGAAACTATTTATTTGTATGTATTCGGTATTTTAATTTATAAATTCAGATGGATCCTATAATTTAAAATTACGCGCCAGCTTTCAGCCCCGACTACGAGAATCGATTTGTAGGCAAGTTCACGTGACGAAGTAAAGATCAATTATTCGCGGCGAGAGATCCGCACTCCGCGGAGTCGTGCCTTACGTTCTGTGCGCGTCAACATCAGCTGTTGTTTCGCTGTCGCGTGAAATGACAGTTTCGTGGAGGTTCATAATGTGGAAATCGTTTTCGTGAGGGTGCTTCTTCATCTACCGCGGAGGTGAGCCGTATCTGATCTTTTTCTCCTAGTAAGATGAACGGGAGCTTGGGAATAATGCGCGGACCAGAGCAACATCCTCAGAGATTCGCGGATTATTTTGTCATATGCGGATTAGACAAAGATTCAGGCCTAGAGCCAGACAAGTATTTCGGTGAGTTCCACTACCTTTTTCTGAGCATTTTTGGTAAAATGAACAATGGTCCTCTTGATACGAATAATATTTAATATTTATTTAATCTCCAACGAGAGTTGGAATCGCTGTTATGAATGTTCGGTGGCTTTTATGGTCTGACAGAAAGACTATGCTACTGTTGCGATTTTCGAAATCGCTAGATTGCGCAATGATAGATAATATCACAGAGCACTGTCAGTTATTTACGTCTGTAAGATAGCTTGTATTCAAGAGTCCAAAAAGATTAATTAGTTCTCATTATCTTTTCATTCTTGGTTTATCGAATTTTTGTTGTTATTTGTAAGATTAGTTTCTTTGTTAATTAAGATGCGAGGTTTATGTAAAGCATAAGTTGTATAACTACTTATTTTATTTGCACGTGATTGACACGTGAATTTCAATCGATGCCATTGCACCGTTTATAAAATATATCTCTTTGAGCGGACTCGTTGACAGTTCTACCAAACACATCGTCAATATCTTCTCGTAATATAAAGTGATAAAATATTTTTTAAAATTTTAGATATTCGTCTTATATTCAGGTATGCTAGATAGAATATCTTCTGTAATAATATTTTCCTGAATGAATTTGTTATTCTTAATATGTTTTCAAATACAAATAGCCATCAATGTCAACATATCATATATAATCTTGTTAAGTTAGTAACATAGGAGGAAGCCACATTTTATAGAACCTTATACGCTCGATAATAATCAAGTTCATAGTGTATTTTTATTTTCATATTTTTTAATGCCACTTAAATCGATATTTTCAGTTGAGTATTTTAATCTTCCGTAAAGAGGATGTTCGTTGCACGCTTCAACATGTTTCCATTATCAATATTACTAAATGTTAAGTGCAATAAACAGTATTCGTTTATCATTGGTACGTTATTATATAATTATTATTTTGATAATTTAGATATACGCATTTATAGATACATTAGAGGAAAATATGTTCAGATTATCTTGTTATTTGTACTAAAATAATAATTAGAATTAAACGATTCCACTTTGTAGCAGTGTCAAGTATGTAGGTTACCTTAAAATAATTTTTCGGCGAAATAAATTCTAATGTTACTCGTAATTTCAAGTTAATTACAAATAGAGTAACAGGTCTTAAACATTTTTATTCTGATTTACAACACAGCAGTTAAAATTATACAATACTTATTACACTTTACGGTAGTACAGTATATTTTATTAAAATCTATTTCCCAAACTGCGTTCGTCTAATAAATATTTTTTATCATATAATATCAACATATCAGTATAAGGAAAGATTTTGGTATTATCTATTCAGTTGATTTTTTTGCCACGAAAATATAACTCATTATTATAAATAGAATTATTAATTAAATTACGAAATATTTGTATAATATATTATTTTAAGCAATAAAATTTGTCTCGATTTATATTAGGTGCTTATACTTTATTAGGTGTACTGATTGTTATCGATAAATTGATAATTGACGAAACGAAATTATATTTCGGTTATTCACGTGTCTGATTAGCCACTATCTTCATTTTCGTACAAAACTTGTAAACATCACTGTTTATATGCAATGATTAATAGTTCGTAGCAAGATGAGAAAACGGGCGGAGTCGTTGAAAATGCAATTACTAGCCTAATTTGTTAGTCAACTTTGTTGAATATTTTACTGTTGGTCGACTGACGGTTAGCAACACTCAGCCGTGCAAAACCGCTGGAAACGCGAACAATGAGGGCACAGGAAGCAACGGATCTTCTTGGGAAGAAAGATGTTTCTCTCGTTTGAACGAATTTTCCTGAGAACGACTCGGAAGATCGTTTTACAGAGTATAGTAGGATGTCATCGTTGAGAAAATTCCACATTAGAAACTGCACGTGTGGAGTGATGACCATCCGTTCTGTTATAGCGATTGACCGCAGCTTCTTGTGTTTATTTATGTAATTTCTACAAACTTGGCGCAATGCTTATTTAGATTAGCATTTCACGGCCATGTTTGTTTCTCCCTTATACTCTATTTACTACTAATTCTTCGAAAGAAGACTTGCTTCCTTTATATGGTGGGAAATAGGAAGTTGTGAAAATGCAGTTTTGAATAAAAAATTAGAGAAAATTTCAATTGCGGGTTTTTGCTTAAATATTACATAGTACAATTAAAGATCGCTTTTTACTATTGTCTCCATTTCTGTTCATTTGTATTCGAAACAAGAATTACGTATTTGTATTATCATAAATACATTGTCAGATATATCACGTACATATTACAAAACACGAAGCAAAGCTTCTGATAAAGACAGTAATTTATTATATCTATTAAAGACATAAAGCGCGTCTTAGTTATTATTGAATTATATACATATTATATATAGTCAGTTACTAAAGTAAACGTACTCCTCTTAAATAGAGAATATTAGATATGGTGAAAATATTAGTCCTACGAAGTCTTTCGACACTCTAAGACACATATTGATAAAATATAATACAATTTATTCATTTTCACCTTCATTAAGAAATAAGAATTAAAAAGAGATATAAGAGACCCTGTTACAAAAGATACATATAGTGTTATATCTACGTGAGATAAAAAAATAGTAGGCTCAATATTATATTTTTATCAATGTATGTATTAATATCTTGCAGGTCTATCGTAAGCATCAATAGTATTTTATTATCTTCTCGATGTTGAAAAAATTGAAAAGTTGTATAATTTTTTATCTAATTTTATCCCAAGATTTCAATTCTTTTCATTCCTGTTAGAAATATATAATAATAATAATAATAATAATAATTGTGTTGTTATGTAAATATAAATAATTTTATGACAAAATGCATTTTCAGTTTCTTTGTTAAGTTAGATGTACAAAATTCAATAAGTATACACAGATGTTCGTGACTAAAACCGTATGTAGATATAACTTGTATTTAATCATATATACAACCAATACATAATTATAGTATTATTATCATGTTTTATATTTCTCATTATTTATTAAATTCTTTTGTTAAGTACATATAAAATCTCCAGTTGAATATCAATGAAACAAAACAATTTACAAATGAGTAATTGCTTTGTCCTTAAAAGCATATTTTGATCAAGTTATATGTGCTTACTATTTCCAAACAGACGTACTCAAACGAGATACATATGTTCTCATATAAGAGCATCAAATGTCGTTCTTAGTCGATCGTGTCAGCTTCTTGGAAGAATTTATGTAATGTCGTTAGTTTTCCAAGGTGGACGGACGTGAGGCGTAACTCAATCCTGAAAACTCGCGCACTAGCCGATGAAAGTGGCTAGTATTGAGTTACGACACACTTGTTTCGCTATGAATTTCTACGGTTGTTAAATGCAACACGTGTGTGCATCGTGGTGTATGGTATTCTACTATATTCTACTATTTTATACCGCAATTTATCATTAGCTTCTAGTGTTATACATTAACATTCTACGTTTATGATTTAAGTTTCTAACAAATATAAAGTAATGATTTCAATTAATAATTTTGACCTGAATTAAGCTCCTAGTTACAAGAAAATTACAATAGATTAGCAATTAGTTGTTAATGAGACGATTATGAGGTTTTAGTTAGGTGAATCTTTGCTGAAAGGAATTTAATTTACTTTTAGAATATTTTAGGTGTATTTATTTATTTGAAATTTTTTAAGTTTTAATTATTTATGTTTTGGAAAAAAGTTTTAAAAAAAGTTTTAGACCATAATTAGATTACAATAGATATTATTTTACTTTCTTTGTCATTAAAAATTTCAGTTTTAGTCTAAATTCCTCAATTTCCAAATTTATATACTAATTATAATACTACAGAAAATCCAAAATATTGAAAAGATCTCGAAAATTAACTTCTTTTTATAGATTAATTTTGAATGTTTTAAAAATAAATAATACGTAAAATGTTTCTACACTTCTCCAATTTTTTTTTTTGGGGAAATTTTTTTTTCTTTTGTTTCGAATTTCTTTATGCAGAAGTAAATGTTGTAATCTTATCCGAAAGGGATAAAAGAACGTGTAGAGACTGCCAGTATAAATTGAAAGAAACGCGGCATGAAACGAGACGCAGTTTGTACTTTTACCAACGTTCGACTGAAAAATACTCGGGCTATAAATTGAAATGTAATTCTGGCGCGCCCCAGAAGCGTATCTTATTCTGCGCGATGAACAAAGGCTAATTGTGAACAATGGCAACAAGAAGGAGATAATTCCCGCTTTCGTTGAATTGTAACCTTCGACCTCGTCCGTTCGACGTGTCTAGCCGTGTCGCGTAAAATGAATATTCTTAGTGACGCGTTGAAAGAGTTGCTGATGAAACCTATTTAATGTTCAGATATCAAACATTTCATAATAGCTATCATATCAAAATTGCGTAGCCACCTTGTTATATCAAATATAATTTTGCTAAAATATGAACTCTGATAGAACGGTACACAAATTATGGTAAATTGGAATGGATATAGTGGATGAATATAGTGGATGAAGTTAAGTTTGGGGTAAAATGTAAATATAAAATAATTGACAATTGAATGAAATTGTTAATTAGAAAGATTTTTGATAAAATAAACGATCCGTGAAATGTATTTGGTTTGTAAAAAAAAGACATTTTTTATTGTCGTAATATGTTATACAAATACACGATGAATTCAAATTATTAATGAAAAAAAATTGTTTGCTTTATATGTTTACAAAAATAGTTTTATGCGTATTGTATCTTAGGATAATTATAAGCAATGAAAAAGCATTTGGATTATTAACAAAAGCAACTTGTTTTATTTGTAAGAAAATTTGTAAGAATAAAAGAAAAGGAAAAAAAGAAGGAAAAGTTAGGTAGCTTTCCGTATGATATATTTCGTGATAGTAGCTTCCTCGAGTTTTTCTAAAAAAGAAAGTTCTCGAATAAAGCGCGGTGCGACAAAGAAACGGAGGGGAATTCTAAAGATACTGCACGCTGAGAGCAGCTGCAACAGATGCAGCGCAATGCATCGTGAGCAACCTGAACACCCTCAAGGGTAACAAAATTAATCAGAACACAAGAGCGTTTCGAAACGAAGTTCATTTATTTGTTTAGTGCGGTATTAATAATCTAGTTAGGATGTTATCTAAGGTTTTTTAGTCAATTGAATTCAAGATATCATATCAAATATATTCCTAATAATATATTTTTATTATATTAAAACATTTTTTAAATAGCAAACGCAGATTTAAAAAATGTTATACAGGCTAGATTTTTAATAGATATTTATTTGTTCTTTTTTCTTAAAAGTCATTGGTGTAAAACATAATAAGTAGTTTGATTCAATTTTCAAACCTATATTTTCATTTGACTTTCAGATTATGTATTTTTATCATCTTTGTGAACATTACAAAAATATTAATAAGATTATTCTTTCTGCACACTAGTATTACTTAAATTAAATTAACATAAGGACGATGTCAATATTATTCATTTCTTAAAAAACATCGTAGATATATTTCCTACTTTCAAAAGACTTGTGTCTGTAAATGTATCAAGTCATTCCCCCTTTCAATTATTTTATGTTAAAATATCTTTTCTTCTTTATCTTTTAGTTATCAAGTGACGTAAGTGTCGGAAAATTAAAAGGGAAATTATATTTTTGCTATGTACTAACAATAACATACTAACAAAAGAAAACTGCGGAAGAAGATATGTCACACTTTCTATTTTTCATATATGGATAGTTTTAAAGTTCAATATATTGTCAATTAATCCCCTGTTATTAAAATTATCTTTCTATTTGATCTCAAAATTAGTTTTGCTACAATAAAATATACAATAAAATAAATATTTATTTTTTCAGCTTCTTTTTTTCTTTAATAGTTATACTTTTAACTTTTACATATTGTTAAATATATCTTTGAATCTAACAGGTTCTTTTCACTTCTATCTATTTTATATTTAAGCATTAATTATAAGGTGATATTAAATTCAACAAATCAACAAAGATGTACTCGTTATGTATTTTTTCCCACAACCTTTATTTTAAGTATTTACTATTTGAAATAATACATGTTAATTTTCTAAATTATTTATATAAGATGTTTATATCGATAGATATATACTATCTGCTAATAAACAAATAGTTTTGTAAATTATAAATATTGTAAATATTATTTGTTCTCGAATTATATACAATTTATTTTAAGAAGATAATTGAATTTTAAAAATGAATAGTAGTGTATCGAATAAAACAGTTATCATTTACAGGTTTGTTACTTTGTGGTTTGGATGATTTCGGGTACAATAGATTCACATATCTCTCAATCCCAATAGAGGCAGCCAGTATGCTCAAACTCACCCATTCGTCAATTTAATATGTTGGTATAGTAAGACGGCTCGATCGATCCAGTCGCTCGCAAAGTTCAGTTATTAAATACGTCTGCTTCGTTATGGTAAACGATGCTTGTCGAAGGATGATAATAAGCCAGAAAAATGACTTTTCTTAATTAAATTCTACTTTGCAACTATTTGTGAGCAATGTATCTTATAAAAGAGAGTCTATATATTTTAAAGTTACCAGAAACGTCAATGATTAAATGGTTCAAATGGTTCATATGAACCGATAAATATTGAAATCGATGTTTATCGTAGCGATACCTTGCCGATAATTATTAGTAGCATCTGCATTATTGATATTTACCGATATGTATTTAAGTGAATTTCAAAGTGTTATTATGAAAGGTAAAATTAAAAGGAAAATAAAAGGAATATTGTAAAAAACATTAAACATGCAAATGGTACGAGAAAATATATTTGATAAAATTATCATTTCATCAGGGATAGATGAAAATAAACAAGATTGCTGAAACAATTTACTATATATTATATTGTATAAGAATTATACTGTGGGCTTAGATTTGTGATATAGGCGATGTCAGAGAAATTCCATAGCTCAAAATTAGAAGAAAGTCAAGTGTGAGAAAATTACGTTACAGGCTTCACTTTTGAGTAGATTGGAAACATGGCAAGTAACATCTGTATTTAACTAATTCCTGACTGCATCTGGGTGAACAATTAACAGGAAGTTATACTACATGTTGAGATAAGTCAAAAATGTGAAATAAAATTTTTGCGCCTGTAGTTTCATTCTTGATAAAATATGTTAGAATTAAAAAATTTTTCGAGTACATGTGTACTGAATTATTTTTTGACTCGATATTTCCAAAATGACTTTCTCCACTTTCCAAACTTCCCTTTTGTCAAAACGAAGCTTTAAGTACAAAATTTTATTCTACTTATCAATTTATTCAATCAATTCATCAATCTTTAACTTATTATATTTTGGTATCTAGGATATGTAATCCTCGGTCGATCGTCTATTCCTATCTAGTTAGAAATTAGTTAAATTTTCGTATATTTACTTTTAAACACAATTTGCTCGAAAATGGAGACATCAATGCAATTTGATTATTTCACATTATTCCTCGTTTTTGCATTATTGTTAATATTATTTTGGACTACATAATCCCCCTGATATTGGTAAATCTATGGTAAATTATTATAGATTTTTCGTATCACGTATCTGCATATATTAATTGGATATTTTTAATAAACTAGTGGAATATATTTTACTTATATTATATTTTGTGAATATTGTCAAACGTTACATACACGTACCGTTTTGATAGTAGAGTTTTCAACTTTCGTAGTTTTTTTTATTAAAGAACATATGTATCTATGGAAATATAGTAAATTGTGTTTCCACATGTTTCTTAAATATTGAAGAAATCGTTTGATTCGATCAGTTTTAAGAAAACTTTTTCTTATTGTGATTACTTCTGGAAAGTTTAATTATAGATACGCACATATTCGGTGTGGTAATTATTTCGTATAGTTTAAAATGAGGATAACGATGAAAATAAAAGACATAATAAATGCAGGAGAAAGTACGATAGAAATGTTGTGCTAAATAGGAGAATCGCTTACGTAGATGTACGTATGATATACACTGTTTAAAACAGAATAACATTTTCAGAATTGAACCGAATGACTTGAGTTCTTTTTTAGAAGTTAGAAGAATTTATTTACTAGGTGACGTAAAAAAGTTTTTAAAAGACTTTCTACAACTTTGTTATATGGCTCTGTAATGAAAATTTAAACAAATTTTGGAAATTTATGTCTTGTACATAAACTAGACCTTCTAGCTTATTAAAAAAAGAAAAAAGTCAAATCATTCGATCCCTTTTTAAAAAAATTGTTCTGTTTTATAGAGTGCGAATATAAATAGTAATTGTACATATATCAATTTTTGTAAACTTATTTTTTTATTTCTCCTAAAATTAGTGTTACGGATGGTATTTCAGCGGTGTTGTAATATAATGTACAATGTATAGTATTATAATAGTATAGTTCTGTATTATTTCTTTGATTATATGTATTTAACGATAATATAGATTTTTGCTATAAAAGAAGTATATATATGTATATTATTTAGAAGCTTCAAGATCACATATAATCCATAAAAAAAGAGAAGCTTCCAAAGTGATATTGAGTTAATTTAAGAACTAACGCAACAAATAATAAGGTAACATATAATCTATGTATAATATCTAATCCACAATAAAATCATCTAATTGCCGTTCGTTTCTGCGAATTGTTTTTTCAATTGAAGCAAACGTAGTTAGGTACGTGTATGTTTAACTGAGCATACATAATTCGATCGGCGTACGGTATAATGAAAAGAAGGGAAGAATACATTGCATTAACATGTAACAGTCCTCGATTCACTTTAATTTAACAGGAAACATATAGACCTGTGCAATCATGTTTGCTGTTATATCGCAGTAGAATTGAAACTTTCCAAAAAAGCAATTTTGCTAGAATTGCAGGCACTATCGAAATATGTCTAAATATTGTAAATATGTATGGAGTTGATGTTGCGTACGTCACATAGCATGACATTTTAATACTTTGGCAAGATAAAATGTAATTTTGACACAGATGTATACAAGTTTATTGTGAATTTATTGAGAATGAATATTACGAAAGTATTAGAATATCCATTTTGCCAGAAAACATACAAATTGTTCGAAAAAATAATCAACATTTAATAGCCTGATAATAATGACTGATAAACTGACTTTCTTCGTTTGATCATATGTCACGTATTACATATTTACTCGAATTCCTTTTATAATTTTATTATATCGATATCCTAGCGTGAAACTTTTATGTATGTACTGTTATATGCTGTTATTTGGGATATGTTCATGTTTTTTTCAATGAGAATTTTATTAATCTTTTAGATCCTTATAACATTTAACACGTAATTTAACCACTCTTTTTACAATTAGGCTTTTAACAGCTTCATTATATCTACAATGTTAATTTTTTACTTATAGCTGGACTTGGAGGCAATACAATAGATACGTAAAAGATTATTTCAGACAAACGATGATATCTATCATCCAATGTCAGCGTTTGTTTTATTTTACGGTAAACTGACAATATTTTGGCATCAATATTGCAAATGAATTAATTTTTCTTTCCTTAAGTGTTTGACATATTTTAGTACTTGTTTCAAATTGAAAATTTCATTTTGCAACACCGAAAATTTTTAACAATTTTTATTTTGAGTATCTCTTACTGAAAATCGGGTGTTTTTAAATTTTAAAATTATAATTCAAGTAACAAGTTATAAAGTTGGAAATTAAGGATCGCATTAATCTGCTACTATCAGTTTTACTTTTACTTTTGCTATCATTCTTGTAATACTTTTCTTACTTCACTTAACTATGTAAAAAAAAAAAGAAATATTAAATTCTTATCAACATTTAATTGAATATTATGTTTTATATCGAAACTAATATTTCTTAGGATATTTACGTAAAATTATTTTTGTATGTAAATTACATTTAAGCAAAGTAATTTATTATTTTGATGCAGAATATATAGATGGCACAAGCTTTTAGTAAGAACATATATGCGCACATATTTTGAGAATATCTTCTAGGTTTTGATCAGCTCTATGAAAATACTCGGCTATGCGTCACTTTCTCTTTGATTCTGATTCGTTTTTTTTTATATTCGATGAAAAAAGCGCTTGTGTACACGCACCATTTTCATGGAAAATGATTTGTGTTCATATAACGCATTTATTTTTATCGTTGTTTGTCTGCTCACGAATTCTACGGGTCTTTACGTTTCATTGAATCGCCTCGTGATACCAACTATCTATGACGTATCATTGATTTGAAGATCACCGACTTTTGGAATTTAATATGAACGAATGTCGATGCCAATGGTGGGTTTAGGAAATAACGTTACGCTGTGTTGATGACTGATTAAGTTTGTCTCGGAATATCGTAGTCATCTTTCTTTGAATTTCTTGTAGTTAGTAGAAATAATTATTATCCATTAGTAGAATTCAACTGAACTTGCAGCTTACTGTTAATTGTTTAAAATATTTCTTTCTTTTTAATTTTGTTCCGCTCTTTCTGTTCTTTTCAACTCAGTTGTGTTTCTTTTAACGTTAACAAATATCTGAAATTTGAACAAAACATGAACAAGTCCTTATTTCGATACCCTATATGTACGATTTCTCGCTTTAATTTTATGTTAAACATCTTAAAATATTCCAAATGTTTCTTGCTTACTAAAACAAAAGTAAGATTGAAATACGTATGTACATATATAAAAATTCGAGCGATGCAGCAGAGTTAGATTAGACTTTATAGAGAGCTGTATCACTATATTTAAAGGACAATATATAACTTAACACTAAGTTATTTTCACATAATATATAGTATACTACATTTGAATGGTTATATACGTATGACAATTTTCTGGTAAGCATCTAATTAGTTATTTAAAAGTTAAATTAAATACATTTCCTTAATTAAGTCAGCATTCTTTTTTAGGGGCCAAATACATTGTGATGTGTAATCACAATTAAATACTTGCATCATAACCGAAGATGATTACAGCTTTTGAAGTTATGATTGTACTATGTACTCACATCAACGACATTTACAATTCTTAGCCTGTGAATATCAATTAAAAATATACATATTTGGTTATACACAAAGAATTTTTTATATTTTAGTCCCTACGTTGTTCTATTTTTCCTTTATTTCACGACGGAATAAAGGGAGAGCTATTCTGTCTAGAAGAGTCTTGTTTCCGGTAAACAGTATAGGTTATCAGTAAACGATGGCTGTTTACGCAAGGAAAACACATTCATCTAGCAAGTACGCGGAACATGTATCTATGTCACTAGTATATATTCGTAAAATAGTAGGTAATCATTTGATTATCTTTTTATTGCTATACAGGGTGACACAATAATGTATCGTTAGATTTTTATAACCTAACATTTAGAATTGCGATTAATTTTATAGTAGCATAGTGCACCATTACTATCACGAGGAGCATCGATAAAGACGCATTAAGTCAGTTATTATACGACGATTTAATGATCAATAAACTTGTCTTCATGAAATGGACCTTTCATTAATGTTAAGTACGATGTTAATACTGCAGTAATATTTTTTATCATAATGTATGCTCTTATAAAACATTGATGAGATTTTGATTTACATAGTTACAACTGTACATAGTAGAATATTAGGTAATTATCGATATGTCCCTCACCTCATTGATGATGTATGATTTTTTAATATATTGTAGAAATCAACATTTTGAACAATTCTTTCCTATACATATAAATGTATAGGACCGTCGCATTGTTTAACTGCTGTCGATACCACCACAGTGAATTCTGTCAATAATTGTTCATCCGTGACAACGTCTTAAAAATATGGCCGAATAAAATGTCACCTAACCCAAATCTTTATATTATTATATATATTATAAACAAAAGATAAGAATTAGGTTTGGATTAGGCTTTATTTTATCTCATTGTCGTAAGGCGGCCGAGAACTAATACTAGCGCATAAACTGTCACGAATGCACAATCATGGGCAGAATTCACTGTAGTAGTACCGACAGCTTTTTTGCGAATCTCTTGAAGCTAAGGCGGAAACAATAAAAAGCTGTTCAGAATCATGTTCTTGTCACATACTTAAAAATTATTGAAATCGGCGAAAAATAACGTGCTATAACTTACTTGACATTCGTTGCCTTGTCGGAACTTGCGGAACTATTTTGTTGTTTGAAGAGTTCTGAACTATTTATATTTTCTGAATTATAAATCATATGAAGATTTTTTTTCTATTAACACCAGGACCAGCGACATTATTCCAAACTGTGAATAAACATGATGTAATTTTAAATTAATTTACATTGTAATTCAATTAAACAATGTACATCTGCATTACTGCTGCTTTTTAAACAAAATTTAAACTTACAATGCATTGGTTCGAATAGTAAAAATTACTTTTAGTCCGCAATTTGTAACTTGCTTACAAATTTAATAAAATTCATATATGTGTATGTACTATTACCGTGAATCTATCAAGTGAATACTTATCAGCGGTTATATAACATATACGCGTACAGTGTGTATAAAAATATTTGTACAGTATTTTACACGTTTGTTCTTTTCGGTAAAACTGCAGAAAAGCTAACTATGCGCCGATTTTGATGATGTTTTGATGATAATACGTGCCGAGGAACATGATTTCGAACAACTTTTTCTTATGCATATTGGCGTCGGTTTCGCTTAGTGCCGAGATATTCGTAAGAAACTGTCGGTACCACCACTACAATGAATTCTGCCTATAGTTGCGCGTTTGTGGCAGTGTATGCGTCGGTTTAGCTACCGGCCGCTAACTGCTTATCTTCTGTTTACAAAGGAGAATTCGTGCTTCTTCGAAAACCTTGTGCACAACGTGAAATGCAAGACTATAATAAATGTCTGTTATAACTCAATTAAATGTGAATATCATTAATGTGTTGGGTTTGAGTTACTTTTTTTAATCAGGTCACCATGAGGCGGCCGCCTACGCTTCCGTGAGATAAAAATAATTATTCCTTTCGTAAAGTAATATCAATTATTTATTCGCCTACTATTTTTATAATTAATTTGTTGTTATTTTACGCAAGCGTTGCCTCGTGGCGGCCAGATTGGAGAGTCTAAGCCGAAGCCAAACCCAATACATTGATGATATACACTTTTAATTGAATTATAAGTTGTAACAGACGTTTCTTACAGCGTCGCATATGCACGCTGCGCACGAGGTCTTTAAGCTCTCTCGACCCTCGTTTATAAACAGACGATAAGCGGCAGGGAACCAAACTGACGCATACACTACACAGACGCACAACTATAGGCAGAATTCGCCGTAGCGACACCAGGAATTTTTTGCGAATATCACAGAAACTAAATGAGTTCACTTCTTACATATATAGGAACAAGTTATTCAAAATATCCATTTCTACAACATATCCAAAGATCATCGAGATTAGTGAGTAGTTAGCTTTTCAATAGTTTTATGTTCTGTTCTCTTTAACATTTATATATTGATCAATTACGTCTGAACATTAAATAGTCCATCATGCAAGGTAATATTTTAATTTAATTAGAAAAAAATTGATATGGTAAGAGTGGTATATTAAGGGTAAAAAGTGGAAGAGGTATTTTGATAGGTGATAAAGTGTCAGTTTCTAACACGTTATGGTGTATTCACCATAGAAAATATATTATTCGTGCTTTCCCAATGTTTCCTTCTCCCTCATTGCGAGCGTGGGTGACGTCATCATTAACGGGGTCATTTATGCACGAAGGGTCCACGTCATTTAAGTGCGCATTTAAAGGGCGGAAGTATAGTTGCAAAGCCAAGTTCATATGATACGTATGGGCTGCACCAGCAATCATTCCTATGTGTTCCAAAATACTTATAAACTTGGATTATTCACTTATTGCATGGATTGTTCTTCTTATCTTGGATTGTTCATTCAATTTATGCAGTCTTGTCATGTTGATATTTTATTATACTAATTGCTTTTAAACAGTTTGTTCTCAGAACATTGATTCCTTTAAAACGCAGCTATATAATATTACTTATCGCTTATTTTATTACAAATATAGAAATCGAAACTCTTTCTGAAAGATAGTATCGAGCTAACAACAATAAGGCTTAATGACATAAGGCTTGTTTCATTTCAACACATTTTCTTAAAATTATTTCTACTGAATTTTATGTTATTATTTTATATAATACATTGTTACGATGTATTACTGTAGTATCATTATTTTGCTATATATTATATATTTATGTTAGAGACAAATATCATTAAAAATAATTATACAAATTATACTTACATACGAAGATCTTGTTTTTAGATCATTAAGCATATTGAGATATTAGATATGATTTATCTTTCTAATATAAAAATTTAAGACTGTTAGTTTACTACGTTATTACAGAGAATGAGTCATCTGGTAGTAGAGCTTAAAATAATGCTGTCTTTAGTGGCATGAGAAAATGTCTCAAGCGCGAAAAATATGTTTTCTGAAAGTACATAGTGCCGTAAAAAATTTTTTCATTGTATAGATTCGTTATTACATGAGTGGTGGCGAAGATAGATTCATTTTACATATAATACCCCTTTCTTTTGAAATTATAATCTAATCGTTAAAAATCACAGGAATTAATGTAAAAAGACGTGTCTTCTTATATATAGTTTATTTTTTACATAATTATTGAAATAACAATCATGTTATTGTAATTACTAATCTATTCACGACAAATATATTTTTACTTAAAAATGTGTGTGTGGATCATATGTCAATAATAATTAATAATTTTGTACATAGTACAAAAGTAGTACATCTTTTTTAGTACATACGTAAGAATTTTTAATTAAACAAATTGAATGCCCCGTTTAGTTTCGCAAATATTTTTCATAAATGATAATTATGTTAATGTATCCTATTTGTAAAAATCATATGCCATCAAACGATAAAGTTTATAAATTTCTTTTTCAATTACTTCGTACCAACCTAATTGAATAGGTTAATTAAGAGATGGGGAGAATTAGCCAAAGTGGAAGTTTAACAAGGGGATGATCCTGTAACTGAGACACTCTCGTCGAAATCGGTCTAAACTAGAATCGTATCTTCTTTCCACTCGAAACCAATATGTCTAAAAAAAAACATTTCACGTATGGTAAGGTAATACAACCCTTTCGTAGATTGAGAAAAAGGTGTAGTATTTGGAGGAAAAGGGATGAAATGTGAAGTGATAGATAGTTTTATGATAATTAAAAATTCTACCGACGTTATTATTAATAATTAGTTGATACTTTAATTCTGTATTAATTGAAAATTGTTATCAGCATAATTTGTACGAAGAGACATTGTATGTAATAAATAAACTACGGATTTTTATGCAAATTTATACTTTTATCGATCTTCCTTATTTATCTGTACAAGTCAAGAAATAAGATCTAAATAGAATTTGTTTCACGTCCTAACAATTATGAATGTTTTGGATATTTCATATATTTTTATATGTTATATGAATTTTATGCATTTTTTCAACCTCAAATTTCGCATAGGTGTATAAAAACCCGCAATATACTGATAACACAGCGTGAAAAATGAAAAGAAATTCAATTAATATAAAAATTGAAAATTATTTTCAAAGATTGATCTTTTTATTTGCACTTTATTAAGAAGCATCTATTTTAACATTCTAATCATTTGTGTTTTGGAACGAACTGTAGGAGGTGAAAGAGGACTTGAATTTATCATTCTGGCTTATGTTCAAGATATAAATATTATTAAGGTGCATTATTTTTAGATGAAAATGGATTAAATAGAAATTCGATACTTTTCAGAAGAGAATTTACACTTGGAAATTATTTGTATCTTTTCTTTTTGGACTATAGTATGATAAATGGAACCATCAAAAGTTTTGCTTTTACTACAAATTTTTTGAAAAAGAAATGTAGGACATAAAAATATCATCATTTTTTTCAATACTAAATACAATACCTTATATACATAAATCTATAACCCCAATCTATCTAATTGAAGTTTTGTAGAATATCAGAATTTTTCTAGCACCTTGATTTGTATCTGATCGTTATCTAAATTATAAATTCTCTTGTTTGCTATTTCTTTCTGGATTGTTTTCTCGTAGTCTTTATTTAAACAAACGTTTGTTATGCGGTTCAGTCTCGTTTCCACAAGCTCAGAATGAAGTGAGGAACTAGGACAAATCGTGCTCCAGTTGGCAAAATATTTTTAGCCACGTCGAGGTTCGCAAAAAGAAGGATACCGATGAAAAACAGTTTAACTCTTTCATTGGTTTATCGATTGTCATGTACCCATTCATGCATTTCGATAAGGGTGTGTCGAGTAAATGTGAAATGATGGAAGGCAATTTAAAGCAACAAGTCGATAAAAATATATACAACTCGACTATAATGATTTTTTATTGCACTAAATTGACAAGAAAATATGTGTGAATATATAGGTAGAAATATAATATGTAATTCGTGGTATCATCGAAAGGGGGATGATTTATCGTGAAGATGTGAGTGGAAGATGTGTAGCAAATCATTTCTGAGAAACGTTGAATTTTGAATAGAGTTAATTTATTAGAAGTAAAACGTTAATTACTTAAACTATATTTAAGATAAAGAATTTAAAGGTTATTAAATAAAAAAATTATAGTGAGTTTTCACAAATTTTCTTGTCACGACTCATTATTATTATTTAATATTATTCGATAGAATTTTTTATTTTCTGTAACTTTCATAAAGGTTAAATTAAGGAATCATATAATGTAATTAAAAAGAAAATCAAAGATTGAGGTGTGTCTCTACAGTGTTTGTTCTATATTACTAATATTACTATTACTGTTTGCTATATCGCATTGTACAATATTACCAAAATTATTCTGGAATGTATTAATTAGAATATATTAATTCAGATAGTGTAATGCACATATTTATAAGCGGGGAACGACGAGGAACTATTAATTGAATACCTACTTACGTCTGTTAGTGGAATTCAAACTTTTTATTGTTTCCATTAATATTTTATTTTTGATTTTTATTAGTGTCTTGAATCCCATACTGTATATATTTTGCGGTGTTTCATATGAAGAGAGCTGGAGATAAAGCACTGTTTACGAAGTGAAATCATTCTAAAATAAGCAGTGCAATTTATAAGTGACGTACACAAGTAGCTATATTACGTAATGTAATAACGTATGGAATCGTATAACGTCCATTTTTATGGTAATATTGCAATTAATTTAAATGTAACACTTTCGTGTAATCTTTCTGAATAAAAATTATTTTAATTATGAACAATAATTGTAGTAAATAAACTTGATAGATTATTAATGTTCCAACACATTCAAATCAAGTTTCATTTTGAGAAGAGTCGGAAACGGGGTCAATGGAAGTAAGATTAATGTTGTGTTTTAAAAGGGTGCGATAAAATGGATAGTGCGAAGAAGAATAAAGAAATAGAGATATAAAATTTCAAAGTTTCTAAACACCATAAAAATATGTATTTTTCAATCTTCATTTCTTCTGTTTAATATCATTATTTAATTTTGTAATTGTATCTGAGAATATTGTGGAAATAAAAATAAAAGCTCATAAAAAAATAGCTATATGCATATAGATAAAAAATATAAGTTAAAAATTTAGTTATAATGAATGTATCTCGCTTTTGTTTTGCAAAATTTTGACCCGAACAGGATGTGCCCTTTATGTTCGTGGATAATACTTGTTACATAGTGTCTCACGCGTGTAACGTAACTTCGAATCAATACTTTCTGCACTATAGGAGTACGCCTAACGTTTAATGCTCGTTTTTCGTTACCCTCTTCGGCTGTAATCTTCTTTTCTTCTTACATTTCATCCTTGCTGATCTGTCGTGCACGCGGTTGTATCGGAGGCCACATCTTTTTAGTTTGATACGCTATGATAGGCACATTACGTAGTAGTAACTGATCCTTGGATATTACTTTGCAAAATTACAAAGTTAAGAATAACACAACAAAGGAAACTAGCTATTATGATAAAGTACATTTGTATAATGAAATCATCATATAAAAAAAAAACGACATAAATGAAAAATAAAAATAAAAAATTATAGAGAAATTAAAATAATTTTAAAGCTAAATAATCATACTATAATGAATGTATATCGTACGACGCTACATTGGTGTTTAATTAAATATTATATGTTTGTGTATCATTTCTTTTGATTTTATAATATTCTCTTACACAATTTACTTCAATTGTATCATATGCATATGCATGTGCGTACTTTACAATTTTATAAGAATAATTGTACAATTTCTATCATTTTTTTTGTTCAATTTGTTTTTCTTCTTAGTCTAATTGATATGAAGCAACCGTGGTGAAGACTATTCCTTTTTTTTTTTTAATCGGTAGTTATAATTTGTAAACAAATTATGAAGCAAAAATTAAGATGCAGAAATTACATAAAAAAACACATATATACGTTTGCCGGTTTAATGATAAGGATCATTTAAGTACAATATAAATGTTCATAAGAACATCTGTATCCTCACAATACGTCTTTTGAGAACTGCTTATGAAGTTACTATCAAAGAAATTATAAAAGATATCGTGTGTTATTTTGTTATTCGATTTGTAACATTCAGAAAGATTTTAACACTCGGCGAAGAAACAATTTACCGCTTTTTCAAGTTGTATAACGACTGTAGGAAACAAACTTTCCAAGAAAGTGTTGAAGAGTTAAACAAAGCGAAGTGGTTTCAGCTTCTTTCTCCTACATAAATTTCGTTTTTCTCTCTGCCTTTTTGTGAGCTAAAGAAATAGATAAGCAGCGAATACACATTCTTGATTTTTATTTCTGTAGAAAACTTAATTAGAAGCAGAAAGGATTATAAAAAATATTTCCTAAGTTATACTGTATCAAGTTCGATGTTTTGAATATTATTTTCAATGGGTATTTGGATTTTGAAGGATACAATTTGGATACATCTAATTTTAAGCGAGGAGAATGTTAAATCTTAACACTAGAACTATGAAATTCATCAAACTAACAAAATAATGAAAGACTTTGACCTTTCTTTTCTTACTAGATATTATATTATATAGAAACTTTTGATAAACATTGATATAGACTTTTATTAAGATTGACAAATGGTCATGCGTATACATATACACATTTATTTTATTTCCTCATACCACTTAGTTATAATTATTGAAATATAGTATAGTTACATGCGTATTAGAAGTTGGTTGTACCGCAAAAGGTAAATAAAAAATAAAAATTATACTTTTAATATTTAAACTGTATATGGTAATATTACATCATAATATTTCACGTACCTCAATTTTTAGAAAAATAAAACAAAAACTTTTTACTATCTAAGCTATTAGATAATTATACCACTATTTGTAGAGTTGTGTATCAATTTATTTGACTAAAAACAACTTACAACTGAACTTAAAATAACTTATAACTAATATCTAATAATAATTCATGTTTAAAATTGTGCATTTTCAAAAATGCTGTTTCTTCTGTTGTTAAGAGTTATGTGTCCATTACAGTTTTTCAACTTGTTTGCAACAATATTGCGGTTTTGCATAATATACATACGATTGTAATAGAATCTTCGGTTCTTCCGTTAGGTTCCATACCTGTTGGTGAAATATTATACTATATTATTTCAGAAATTAGATATCTATGTTGCATTATTACAGATAATTATTGATGTATCTTTTAATACTTATGATTTTATGACGATATAACGTAGCATCATATGTATATATGTATGTAAAGAATCTGTACAGAATTACAATTGTATTACTCAATGAATTATAATTACAGGGTATTGTATATAATTCAATTACATCGTATTCAATTACATTGTAATTCATAATTTTGATCTCTCGTTCAATTGAATTACAATGCAATTCGTAATTGTAATTGAAGTACAATTACAAAGTACAATATAATTGGATAAAAATGATGAATTAAGAGGTAACCAAATTGAGAGATAAAAAGAGGAAAGGAGAGATGCGTTATTTACTTAAGAATTCAATTATCTGAGAAAGTTGGAGTTTATTCTTTTGTGAATTTGATATAAAGAAAGTAACGAAAGTGTGTAGCTATAACGACTACAACTTATTTTTCCAATGAAGCGCTTTTTTTAGTAAGTTATAATGTTTCATTTTCATAATACATATCACTTTTTTGTAATCATATGAAAGTACAATACAACGCCGATTTTCCGAACGTTCCACTATTCGAACACTTACTGGATCATTCTATTGTCCAAATAATGTCGAGCAGTAAAAGGAAACAAATATATGTTCCAAATATCTATAGTTAATTATAGTTAACTATAATACTCTCTATATAGTCCTCAACCAAGTTATCGTTCTCAATTCGTCATTATATAGATGCATAAGCAATGAAATTATTGAAACAATTAAAAGAAAATTGTACAATAGCAGAAACAGTGATGAATTGCTACAGAAACAGCCAACAGGTGGTATGAAGTGCGAATGAAAAGTAGTCCTGCAGAATTATTAATTTAACAATCAATTACAATTTTAGTCGATTGATTATCAAAAAAATTCAATTATTCTCCTTTTTTGTAAGTATGTAATTAGTTGGGATAATCGAATCCTTACTGTTTTATTAAATGATATGATATAAAGGTTAATTTATTGAAAAACTACCACCTCATCGATTTCGGTATTCTCGAAATATTTTGTTGAGGTGATCGTTCTGAACAACTTTTTTCTATACATATAATGGGTTTTAGTTTTCGAGTTATACGTAAAAGTATATCTGTTTTAATATTTTAATATCTTCATAATAACTATAAACAATGGGGAATGTATTTTCGAGCTATCGCGGGGAGACGCAATCGCGAGGAAACACGTCAACGGGAGTCGTAAATTCCCGTTACGATTCTAATGATCGACGCCGCGAGTAGATCGATCCCCTGATTTCCGTTAAGATAATAGGGGTGGTTGAATTAATATAACTCCGTGATTTGTAGGGTTATGATTATATTTTTCTCCAACAGCTTCGTTTAATCACACACAGTAGTAACGTCGTTGAGTATGAAGATTGCCTGGACCTTGCTCAGATTCTGACTGCCAATCTGAGAGAGGAAGGCTCGTGGGTCGTAGTAGATGTGGCGATTGATCAGATCCGACTTTGACTGAATCGAATCAACAGGATCAACCGAACGACTGAATGAGGAGACGTCGACTGCTTGACTCCGACTGTGTGACTTGAGTGGCTTGAACTGACTTCTGACTCGAACGACTGACTGATTCGTACTACTCGAACGACTAACTCGTACTGTCTGACTCGTACGTCTACCTGTGTCAATGACGATGGAGGTTTTGAACGAAGTAAGCTGATTCGTTGTTCGTACTTTCCGTTATGAACATGAGGACACAGATCCCCGTTACCATTGGCTAAGACGTTAACGGTTGAAGTTGAGATATGGAAGCATCCTAACGGCATGACTCGTGGGAAAACCCAGATATTTCTAATCTCTAAATGCCTGATTTTCCCTATCATATAATTAACAATTTTTCCCGTCATAACTATCAGCTTACTCCGTAATATTTAAGAACGTTCAATAAACCTAAGGACCTTTTAAGCACCCGCTATAAACCGAAAATGCTTGCAGGATTCACGGTTTCTGCAAGCTAATGAGAATCGGTTTATGGTGGGCCTTAATTTTATTGAGGGTTCTCTAATGACGTTTGGGTCTGGACGGTTAGACATTAAAGTACGTCGCGCGGACCTTTTCACGCGACGTAACAGGTAAAATAATAAAAGTTTCGGCCCAAATTTCTGAATTGCAGGAGGATTAAGCTATTTAATATAAAAAATAGGATGAATACAGGGTTGCTCACGGATAAGTATGATGTGTGCTCTATTAGTAAATTTGTCAAATGTACAATTTTGTATATAAATAGATAAAAATGTATAAATTTTGTATATGGAAAGGAAATATATACATATATGATACTTTTGTGTTTCCACTTTTTGTATATGTACATACTTTTGTATATAATTCGAAGATTAAAACAGAGCATCCATTATACATATAGCAAAAAGTTATTCAGAACGATAATCTTGCCAATATATTTCATGGTCACCAAAATTGGTGATGAGGTAGCTTTTTGATAGGTTCACCGAAATAAAATATATGTACTTGAATTTAATTAATTATATTTAGTGAGACGAGGCACACCTCTAATACTCAAAATTGAATAAAGAATAAAGAATTAGTACTATATAAATGCTGTAATAAATACTATGGTGGAGAAATATTTTTTGTAGTTAGTGTAGATTTCACTAACATCTATATATATATATATATATATATATCAGTAAACCGATCTGTTGTTTGATTGGAGTTAAAGTCGAAGGGGAAAGCAAGAATATTAGAGTAATCTTTTTTGTCTCGACTATATATATGTATAATTAAATTGTACGACGTCATCCGTGACGATTGTACCAGAAACTCGAGCGAAATACCTTCATATTTCCATACCTAATCATGAATATTTTGCATACAAGTTTCAACAACGTCAATGTTTTTTTGAATACTTGAGATTGATTTTCAATTAACAAATTTTGAAATGCAGCACATTTTATAATCATAACATATAAATGAGAAATCAATAATAAATTTCACGTAGTTTTAGGAGATTTTCATCATAGTTTACGAAAAATGATAATTGATAGAATTAAAAGTAATTTAAAATGGAATTTCGTCAGACTTATAATTTATTAGAATTAAAAATTATGTAGAAATTCATGATAGCAAAGTTCTTAACTGTTATTATTAGACGGTGAATATATGTGCATTATGAGAAATTTGAAGATGAAAAAATTTGTAGGATACATATATACATTATACACATTATATATAATATAATACATATGATTATATGTAATAGGTGAAATAGGAACATCTTAATTATGTTCACGAAAATATGTATGCATATACATCCACAAATCTAACTATATAGATATAAAGTATTATAAACTCTTACATTAGTAAAGAACAGGAAGATATTGTAGTAATTTCAAATAATGTATTATCAATATCTTTTTTTATTATAAAATATTGATTCTTCTCAAAAGGCTTTTAATTTCTTTTATGAATATATGTAGGAAATTCAGAACATGTTAAGCCTTAAAAATTGTACTAGAAACTAAAAGGATAGCGTAGAAAAAATGGGATATTGTAATGAAATAAAAATTAAGACTTCGAGATCTTCAAGTTTTCAGAACTCTTTACGATACTAATTTTTATATTGAACTAACAGTATCATAGCGATATTGATAAGACGCAAATTGTTACTCGTTTTTATTTTTATCCATGAAAAATAAACAACTGACTACTATGTAAGTAATAAGTAAATTTACAGATGTTTATATTTTTTCTTTTTAAAACAATGTTTTTTGATTTCTTTATCGAAAAAATGTGGCAGTGTTTTTGATCGATCGTAGAACACAATTCTCAAAGTGCAAACAATTAAGAAAGGAATGAAGGCTACGAAAGAAATAGAAATTCTTCTCACGTAAGAAGAGGCTCTTTCCTATGAAATAAAAGGAAATGTTACATTTCGTGCGCGTTCGAAGACACCGGCAGCACCCATCGTTTAACTAAGCAATCGCCATACAATTTTCTCCGGTCAATTAAGCTCACTGACGACAGAAGTGCATAACGCGCGGCGTACATCGTGAAGGAAACGCGTAGGTGCTTTCTCTTCGAGCCACGGACTGTACTAACTGCAATCTAAGCGATAGCGCAATAACATAACACGTCTATGACGACAAAAGTCCTCTTAGCCATGGAAAAGCGCGTCCGCTATTTACGGTAATATCTGATTTCTTTTTTCTTTATAAATCTTCCTGAAGGCAACGATGGCCAAGCGTTATGGAATGCTTTTGCTGTTTTTCAATTACCAATCTAGTTTCATTATTTTTATCCCTGTTTTCGGATGGAACGGTTCAGTATCGGGGTTATTCTGATATGGACACTATCCATATCTATACGTTCGTCGTACAATGGCATCCGATCGAACAATCAACAAAAAGCGATCTGTAAAGGCATATAATACCGAGTAAAAATATTTTCTCATTTAACTATGTGTATAAATATATACCTATTATATTTACCACATTGCCCTAATTTCTTTCCAACTTCCATGCTGCTCCTTTTCTCTCATTATCACTAATCCTTATTATCATTAAAAATTTTTATCTTGTTGGTTATATAAAAAAATATATCTAGTAAGTACAATCTCTGACAAACTCAATAAGTTTTTCAGAACCCATCATTAGTATTAGCTTGCTATCACGTCTAATCGGTTCTAATCGAACCGAAATATATGCACACTGTCAACATCGATACGTTTCGGCAAGTCCCAACCTATTCCGCTTCAGATGAAGCGTTCTTCGAGCGAATGTCGGATACCGGATACATGTTTATGTTATGTTGCATGAAAATTCAAATGCATTAAAGAATATTTGTCTAATCGGTGTTGAACTGATACGTTCCATGTGCAGATAAAATAAACCGACCTTAAGTCGAAAATCATTCATTCATTTTCCAAGTGTCTTAATAAAAATTGTATTATTTATTTTACCGGCGATTGACAATTCCGTTGCGTAAGGATACTATTGTGACATATTGGTCGTCTAATAATGATAAAACGATAAAAACAGATATTTATTTATTTATTATATTTCTTGTTTTTAGGGTTACAAATATCATATATATTTTTTCTGTTGAATGAAATTTTTAAAAAATAACTATCTCATACTTAAAGAAGATAATTATAAATTAAAAGATGTGACAATTACTTCTGGCCTGTTAGGTACATTTTTTTATTTGTAATCGAACAAAGTATCTTATATAACTGAAATTAGTAAATTAAAGTAAGACATTTTCTATTCAAATAATAATCATATTCAATAAATACACATGATTCTGATAAATTGTACAACAAAACACATGTGGACCATTTACTTTGAAAATAGTGTAAGTCCATTTTCCTTTATTTAGAGATATTGAAGTGTTCGAGTTTCCATCAACTGAACAATCCTAATAAGGTCTACTTAGCCATGTTTCTATAATGTGTTTGAGTGGATGTGAATTCATTATATAAATAGTATTTTCGAGAATTAACTAGACCAATACCGCTTTTCATGGTAACGAATGGATTTACACACCACTTTCAAAATTAGTGAATTATCACTTTCAAAATAAATTTCTATGCAACTCCATTTATTATCGAAATTTTAATTGATTAAAACAAGAAACTATTCTAAGACTTTAATTGTAAATTGCTTACAAATAAAAAGTTCATACTAAAGTGTATGCGAATTTTTCGTTTTCTTGATTTTTCTAAAAAATGGACTTACACAGAGTAATAATTATTATATATAAATAATAATCCCAAAGTAAACGATCCATATGAAATCGATAAAATAGGTAGGGCTCTAATACATATCAAATATTAAAGATAATGATATGAAGTAAGATATATAATATGATACATAGTAATATATATAAAGAAGCCGAAATATAAAGTCTTTTATAACATGTATTACCATATTCTAAATATTCCGTGCTATTCGTTTTTCCTACCCATTCGCAATATTTTTATTTTCGTGTTCAGTTATAAAATTATGATACAATGGTCACGAAGTGATCCATCATCGGTCGATGTTTCGATCAAATCGCACGAAGGAATCACGAATTTGGAATGAAAGAAAGAAGCAAGTGGCATTTATCGAAATGCCTCGATGATTGCCAAATAGCACGGTCTATTGGATTATCGTCGTTACTTCGTTCATGAAATTTTCAAACGGAGATTAGCCCGTAGAGCAATTGATAGTGGCAATCAAAGTCATCAAGCGGAGTTAATCTTCGGTTGATTCCTTGAATTGGTAAATACGACCATTTTATTAGACCGAATCGCGTTTGCGATGCTGCTTTATTACACTGCAAAGTTGAGAACGGGAATTATTACCCTGCTAAAGTTAAATCGAAATCGAACGATCTTATAGGGTATTGTTGTAAACATCCGAGTTTCTCCGTAATTATATCATTAGCGCTTACAGATTTTTTCGTTATAATTGAACAATGATATATACAGGATGTGGCTTCATAACCTGTACAGGCGAGCACAAGGAAATTTCTTATGAAAAAATAAAAACAAGATATAGAATAAAATTGTTTCGTCCGAGGTTTAGTTTCCGAAAAAACCGACTTTAAAAATTTGTTTGACATATGTGACTTCAGCAAGTTACCGACTAGGCACAAGTAAACAAGTAGAAGAAGGTTAGTCTATGTGCGAAAATATTATAAGTGTAAAATATAGAATACAATTTTTCTGTTTAAGGTTTCATTTTTAGGAACATATGCGCATGATAAATCTTCAAATTTATTTTTCTTCGAAACAAAGCGTCTTATGAAAACATTTTATTCTATATTTCCTACTTAGTTTTTTCTACTTGACTGAAACTACTTATATCCATACATGATAAATTTTTAAACACAATTTTCTCGAAAACTAAGACCCAAACGAAAAAATTTGACTGTATATTTTCTTCTTGTTTTTTTATAAGGAATCACTTTATACTCGCTTGTACATGTTATTTGGCCGCATCCTGTATGACAGAATGTATGTTATGTACTGTTACTCATTATACATCATTAATATTCGAACATAGCATTATATCTCTGCATTTGTTCCTTTATATACGAGGATGATTTAAATATCGTATTACTTATTCTAGTATGAACTGTTTATTGTAGCTTGAAGATAAGTAAATAATTTCTTCCTAACAGTAATGTTTTATCGTACAAAAAATTTTAAACAAAAATTGTCATATTTTTATGTCAAACTAATATTCAGATACTCGCGCGCATATTAATGTGAGTTACTGTAGACATAATTTGTTTTCCAAATGATATACATAATTGGATTGCAGATACAATAATTATTAACAAGGTGGGGACACGTACCTGTAATATTGACCATTTTGATAACTGTAAGTAATAAGATTGCGGATGTTTACACAACTTCATATTTTGAATGGTCGTAATTAAAAAGATAGGAGCAAAACAAAATTTTCTTTATATGTTAAATATTATAACAAGTATTTGAATATTTTATATACTTTTACATACTGTTATATGCACTCTGTTTGTTTTGTACTTTTGAATTTCCTATGAATTGCATAAACATTCGCAATCAATAATAATTTTCGTGAAAATTAGATAAAATAAATATAATAATAATAAATAATAAATATTAATAATAAATATTAAATAATAATAAATATAAATAATAAATATTATTTATTATATTACGTTATATATTTATTATATTAAAAATAATTTGCAGAAAATAATTTTACATCTACATGAAAATTACAGATTCTTACCAAATTAACAATTATTGCCAAATAATGTTTCATTTTAGTTAACGTTTACAAATAAAAGAATCATAAGCCATTTTGTGACATACGTTACATGCCGATTCAAATATATAATGCAAATTAAAAGTTTAAATAAAATTCTTAGAAAATAAAATTTTGGATGCCAAAGAAGAAGTTATTACTTCGTACAATAAATGATACAAATTATTATAATAAGCACGTAATAAATTTTGTTTAATGTTATTTATCAGCAGGTTAGAGTCAACGTCGCTATCTTTGCCAAAATTGTCTGATAAGTTTATAACCTATCATTTAGAGTGGTAATGTTTTGATATTTTGTTTTGTCTTAACTGTTAATTGATTGAATTCAAAAGAAGTATGTTTTGCTCCTGAAAATCCATTTAATTAATAAAACAATAACGAGCTACCGATTTTCAAGATTTTATATAATATTATTATTTAATCACAATTTCATATAGAATTAATGACGGACTGAGAATTAAAGTGGTATGAATAAAAATCTTGAGAACTGAAGGTCAATTATGTATTTCAATTGTTAAAAGCATTATTCCTTTAGCTTTATCATCAATTATATTATAATTTCACTCTTTGTTCAGATATATTTCATAATAAAAACACATAGAAATACATTGAAAAATAATGAAAAATGTGATAAATAATAATAAAACGTAACACTATTATATATTAAAAATAGTAATTGTTTGACTTAAAGCTAGTTCAGACATGGTTTAGTCAAGTAGCAAGTAAATGACTACCGCGAATGATTCATTGAAAAACGTCGGTTTCATCCTTGTTTCATTTGCAATAATCCTACAAAGTGAACAATATAAATTCGGCTTTACTTGCTATTAGACCGAACTACGAGTTGTGTCTAAACAAGCTTTTACGTCACTATGATTCTCAGTTCCGCCTGGGCAGGCGACCTAAACGGACGTGCGAAACAGTGCTCCAGTGAAAGTGCGGCAAGAGAGAAGAGATAGGGACAAAGTTAAAGCCAAAAATAGACAAAAAGTGGAATCATGCAGATTCCACCAATAAAAATAATTAACTCCGGTGAAACATTTTTCATAAATAAAGCTACAGACTCTACATATGTAGAGAAAAATGATGACATTATGGAAACAACACAATCCGACGAAGAGCAAAACATACCAATACACCAGGAAGAAAGCTGGACGGTGGCAACCTCCAGCAAAAAACGGAAGGTAACCCCGCTCGCAAGCGCGAGGAAAATTGATACATATGAAAAAAAACAATGGCTACAAGATATCAAACTGCACAATCCATTCAGCGCACTGCCAGAAGAGGCAGCAACGGACCCAACGGAAAGTCCGACAAACCGTACACCCAAACCACCACCAATATACGTAGACGCAAAAATAATTGACCCCCTCATCGAACTGCTAAACAACATCGCAGGAAAAGACAACTACATCATCAAACAGATAAAAATAGACCAGGTTAAAGTACAAACCAACACCCCAGAAACATTCAGAAAAATTACAAGATCACTAAAGGAAAAAAATGCAGCATATCACACTTTTCAGCTCAAAACAGACAAAAGCTACAAAGCAGTAATCAGGGGACTACACCCAAAAACAAATACTGGAAAAATAAGTGAAGAACTGGCAAAAATCGGACACCAAGTAAGGTCAATAAATAACATAAACAAATACGATACCAAACAACCACTACCGCTATTCCTAGTTGAACTAGAACCTAAAAACAACAATAAGGAAATATACGATATAGAAAAATTACTAAACACAATAGTAAAAGTGGAGCCACCCAGGCATAAAAAAGAAATCCCACAATGCATAAGATGCCAACAATACGGACACACCAAAAATTATTGTAATAGAACCCCGGCATGCGTTAAATGCGCAAAAAATCATCTCACGACACACTGCCCATCCACGGGAAAAATTGAGGAGGTTAAATGCTACAACTGTAACGGAAACCACCCAGCCAGCTATAAAGGATGTGAAGTAAGAAAACAATTACAACGTAAACTGTTCCCGCCCCTACGAAGCAGAACAATCACTAACACACAAGCCCAACAGGACAGCACAAATCCTGAAATAATTCCAAGTACAGAGCAAGCAACAAACACCAAACCTATCAGCACCAACACCATTGGTGGTCTAAGCTATGCTCAAATAACCAGCCAATCAACACATACACACAACCAATACCACAGCAATAGTAACAATGACACTGCAGAAATCAAAGAACTACTCAAACAATCCATAAAGAACACCGAAATGCTAACCAGAATGATAAGCGAACAAAATGCAGTATTAAAACAGCAAACTCAACAAATCACAGTCATGCTACAACTAATTACAAACGTGCTAAGCAAAAAATAAAAACGGACACTCTAAAAATAGCAGCCTGGAACTCAAATGGCCTGCAACAACGAGCCCTCGAAATTAAAACATTCATATACAATAACAATATAGACATACTACTTGTCTCAGAAACACACTTCACTACAAAAAGCTACTTGAAAATACCATACTACACCATATATGATACCAAACACCCCTCAGGAAAAGCTCACGGAGGGACAGCAGTGATAGTCAGAAACGATATCAAACATTATCTACACAGCCAAGTTAACAAAGAATATTTACAAGCAACCACTGTCACAGTTCAAACTAGCAGCAACTACTTCCAGTTGTCAGCAGTATATGTGCCTCCGCGACACAAAATAACAACACAAATGTGGGAAGAATACTTCCAGGACCTAGGGGACAAGTACATCGCAGCGGGAGACTACAACTCAAAGCACACGCTTTGGGGGTCAAGAAACATTACACCTCGAGGTAGAACACTGGAAAAATACATAAGAAATAATAACCTCAATATATTATCCACAGGAACACCGACACATTGGCCGACTGACCTGAACAAAAAACCAGATCTTCTGGACTTTGCAGTTACAAGGGGACTAAACACAAATAAACTAAAAATAACACCCAACCTCGAGCTCAGCTCCGATCATACACCCATAATAATTGAATACAGAAACAAACCAATTCACTATAGCAAACCAGAAACACTATGCAACAAAACCACCAAATGGCAAACTTTCAAAGAAATAATAGAAAGCAAAATAAACTGCAACATCCCGTTAAAAACTCCTGAACACATAGAACAGGCAGTAGCAACATTGACAGCAACTATTCAGGAAGCAGCAAGGACAACCACTACTCCCGAACCAACCAGCAGACAAACAATAACAATCCCGCAAGAAATACTCGACAAAATCAAAGAAAAAAGAAAAGCAAAAGCAAAATGGCAAAAATACAGAACCCGAGAAAACAAAAAACACTTAAACAAACTTGCAAAGGAAATAAAAAACAAAATAAAGGAGCACAACGATAACGAATTCGCAAAGTTCATAGGGACACTCTCCACACACGAGAACACCAACTACTCACTATGGAAAGCCACGAAAAAAATAAGGAAGCCAATAATACCCGTCCCGGCAATCAGAAAAGCAGATAACACATGGGCAAGAAGCAACGAAGAACAAGCTGAAGAATTCTCCAACCACCTCTGCAACACATTCACACCACACATTATCAACAACAGCAACCTCAAAAGTCATACGGAGGAGGATCCACAAACCACTACTACCACAGCCGACAAGGAATACACCATACCTAAAACATCGGCACAAGAAATTAGAAACATAATTGATAAAACAAAAAAAAAACAAAGCGCCAGGAATCGACCTAATCAATGGTAAAATCTTGAAAAACCTTCCGCCAAAAGCAATAAGACTAATTACAATAATATTCAATGCAATTCTAAGAATTCAATACTTCCCCAAACCATGGAAATTAGCACAAATCAAAATGTTACATAAACCAGGCAAAGACCCGCACCAAACTGCATCCTACAGACCAATATCACTGCTCCCAGTATTTTCCAAAATACTGGAAAAGATAATATACTACCGCATAAAACCAATAATAGAGACAAAAAAACTAATACCGGATCACCAATTTGGTTTCAGAAACAAACACTCCACGATAGAGCAAATGCACAGGCTTATAAACGAAATAATAGTAGCACTAGAAAACAAGGAATACTGCACAGCCCTCTTTATAGACATAGAGAAAGCATTCGATAAAATTAACCATGAAAGTCTACTACAAACAATTAGGAAACAATTCCCGGAGCAAATACACCAATTAATAAAATCCTATCTAAGCAGCAGAACCTTCGTAATAAAAATCAAGGACACACATTCTCAAGTTAAAGACATCAAGGCCGGGGTATCACAAGGAAGCGTCTTAGGCCCAATACTATACACATTATACACGGCGAACATACCAACAACTACCAACAGCACAGTATTGACATTCGCGGACGACACAGCTATACTAGTCAGGCATAGTAACCCAGAAACGGCAGTCAAAATACTACAAGAACATATCGTAAAAATAGAAAATTGGCTACAAGAAAAACAAATAAAAGCAAACCCCAATAAATGCAACCATATTACATTCACGCTACGGATAAAGATACCACCAAACATCCTATTGAACGGCACGCATATAACGCAAACAAAGCATGTCAAATACCTAGGACTCCACTTAGATCAAAAACTCACCTGGAAACTACACATCAAATCAATAGTAGAAAAAATACAGAAAACAATGAGACAAATGCATTGGCTAACAAGCCGAAAATCCAAACTAAGCACAGAAAACAAATTAAAAATATATAAAACGATCATAAAACCAATCTGGACGTACGGAATACCACTATGGGGGACGGCAGCAATGAGCCATATAAACAAAATAGAGGTAATACAGGCTAAAATCCTCAGAACAATAGTAAACGGACCTTGGTACGTCAGAAACGAAGATATACGAAGGGACCTGGGAATGCCAACGGTCAAGGAAGAAATCAGCAGATACTCCGAGAAATACAAATCAAGAATAGCAACACACATAAACCGGCTAGCTGCGGAAACATACAAAATCACAAATATGGACAGAAGACTAAAAAGGAAGCACCCAGCAGACCTTATAAAGGACATAACCTAACAAACACGAGGATGGTACCCCGCTGGGGGTAGCCACCAACATGCTAATGTAACCGCTAAAAAATTCCACCAAATGTCCAAATTGGACAAATAGTGAATTTAAATAAATAAAAAAAAAAAAAAAAAAAAACTATGATTCTCAATTGAGAACTTACGGCACAACCATATATGTGTAAAGACAAAGATGAAGCCTTCACGATTAAAGTTCACCGTTCAATTACGATTTTATATGTTTTTAAAAGTATTGTTACGTCGCGTGAAAAGGTCCGCGCGACGTCCTTCATTGTCTGACCGTCAAGGCCCAAGCACCGTTAGAGAAACCCTCAATAAATCTAAGGCCCCATCATAAACCGAGTCTTATTAGCTTGCAGGAATCTTTAATCCTGCAAGTATTTTCGGTTCATAACTGGTACTTAAAAAGTTCTTAGGTCTATTGTACGTTCTTACAAATTACGGAGAAAGCTGGTAGTTATCACGGGAAAACCGATAATTACATAGTAGGGAAAATCAGATATTTATATAATAGAAATGTCTGGATTTTCCCACGAGTCACGTCGGTATGGTGCTTACACCTCCCATCTTCAATCATCGACGTCTTAGCCAATGGGTAGCGCGGATCCTTGTCCTCACTTTCATAACGAAAAGTATGAACAACGAATCAACTTCCTTCGTTCAAAAAGCACACCTATACCGAGCTTTCCTCCGTAATCACATCAGAACGAGTTCTCAGAGTTCATACAGGTCTCACAGTGCCTGGAGTTCCGACAGTTCCTTCGGCCCTCACGGTGCCTAGAGTCCCGACAGTTCCTACGGCTCTTACGGCTCCTATTGTTCCTATTGCTACTACTGCTACTACTGTTTCTACGCCATCAAGAGGGTCAACTCTACTGGTACGCATAACCAACAAACAGTCAAGTCAAGCTGTAGAAGTCAACCAACGAAGAGTCAAACAGTCAAAGTCAAGCAGTCGAAGTCAAGCAGTCAACGTTTAGTCATTCGGTCATTCGGTTGGTTCTGTTGATTCGATTCATTCAAAGTCGGATCAGATCAATCGCTACGTCTATTACAACACGAGGGTCTACATCTATCAGAATGTCAGTAAGAATCTGAGCAAGATCAAGGCGGTACCAATCAAGGCAGTCCTCATACTCAGCGACGTTACTAAAGTGTGTGATTATACGAAGTTGTTGGAAAATATATAAGTTATAACACTGTTAATCACGGAATTATATCATTTCAACCACCCCTATTATCTTAACGGAAATCAGGGGATCGATCTACTCGCGGCATCGATTATTATAATCGTAACGGGAATTTACGACTCCCGTTGACGTGTTTCTTCGCAATTGCGTCTCCCCGCGATTGGTCGAATTTACGGTATAGTAAGTTTAATTTTAATTTCAGGTAATAAAACTTATCAGATAAGTTATTGAACATAAAATTTTAAGGTAAGTTTTAAAATTAATTTAAGAATTGAGACAATGCATACATAAGAAGAATTTCAAATTTTATCTTATGTGTCCTTTCAAAACAATCAGTTAGAATCGATTCTGCCTGTGTAGCTTGCATCAGGGAATGAATAAAGCCATTCATGAAATAAGTAGAAAACTTAATTGACACATAATAGATGAGTACAATGAATTCGTTCGAGATTAGTAATTATGATAATTGTATGAGATTTCTTCAATCGATGCTGCAAATAATAATCTTAAATATAATATAAATGACTAACTAGAAAAAATTATTCAAATTAAATCAACATGATGGAATCTAAATTAGATTAAGAAAAAACATACATTCTAATTCTAATATTTATAATTTTATCTGATAAAAATAAATAAATAGGAGGAGAAATGAAGTAAGAACAAAAAAAAGAAATATTATTTTGAAATTACAAGTGCAAAAATTAAAATAGAATTATTGGAATCTTATTTATCATCTGTAAATATCTGAATTCTTCTTAAACATGTAAGAAATCAACGAAATGATAGTGTTCTTTTGATTTTCATAATTCAATTACCATTTGCTACTCGCTAAGGGATGATTCGTTTTCACATCACAATTATTGAAATTTTCAAACTTTACACATATTTTTTTGAACTTCGAAACTAATTGTTATAGGTCGAATACTTCACAAGTATGATCTACAAATGTATTGTTATTATAATATAATAAAAACTTAAAAACAATCCGAAGGTGTATATAGAAGTTACAATACATTTGATTGCAAGCACATAGAGAAGAATTAGTATACAGCATAAATAATAATCTTAAATATACAATTAATGGTGGTATAACTAAAACAGTCTTGTTACATACTGTAGCTTATTAATAGATATAGCGAACAATTAACTTTTTTTTTTTTTTTAATTTATTTATTTAAATTCACAATTTGTCCAATTTGGACATTTGGTGGAATTTTTTAGCGGTTAAATTAGCATGTTGGTGGCTACCCCCAGCGGGGTACCATCCTCGTGTTTGTTAGGTTATGTCCTTTATAAGGTCTGCTGGGTGCCTCCTTTTTATTCTTCTGTCCATATTTATGATTTTGTATGTTTCCGCAGCTAGCCGGTTTATGTGTGTTGCTATTCTTGATTTGTATTTCTCGGAGTATCTGCTGATTTCTTCCTTGACCGTTGGCATTCCCAGGTCCCTTCGTATATCTTCGTTTCTGACGTACCAAGGTCCGTTTACTATTGTTCTGAGGATTTTAGCCTGTATTACCTCTATTTTGTTTATATGGCTCATTGCTGCCGTCCCCCATAGTGGTATTCCGTACGTCCAGATTGGTTTTATGATCGTTTTATATATTTTTAATTTGTTTTCTGTGCTTAGTTTGGATTTTCGGCTTGTTAGCCAATGCATTTGTCTCATTGTTTTCTGTATTTTTTCTACTATTGATTTGATGTGTAGTTTCCAGGTGAGTTTTTGATCTAAGTGGAGTCCTAGGTATTTGACATGCTTTGTTTGCGTTATATGCGTGCCGTTCAATAGGATGTTTGGTGGTATCTTTATCCGTAGCGTGAATGTAATATGGTTGCATTTATTGGGGTTTGCTTTTATTTGTTTTTCTTGTAGCCAATTTTCTATTTTTACGATATGTTCTTGTAGTATTTTGACTGCCGTTTCTGGGTTACTATGCCTGACTAGTATAGCTGTGTCGTCCGCGAATGTCAATACTGTGCTGTTGGTAGTTGTTGGTATGTTCGCCGTGTATAATGTGTATAGTATTGGGCCTAAGACGCTTCCTTGTGATACCCCGGCCTTGATGTCTTTAACTTGAGAATGTGTGTCCTTGATTTTTATTACGAAGGTTCTGCTGCTTAGATAGGATTTTATTAATTGGTGTATTTGCTCCGGGAATTGTTTCCTAATTGTTTGTAGTAGACTTTCATGGTTAATTTTATCGAATGCTTTCTCTATGTCTATAAAGAGGGCTGTGCAGTATTCCTTGTTTTCTAGTGCTACTATTATTTCGTTTATAAGCCTGTGCATTTGCTCTATCGTGGAGTGCTTGTTTCTGAAACCAAATTGGTGATCCGGAATTAGTTTTTTTGTCACTATTATTGGTTTTATGCGGTCGTATATTATCTTTTCCAGTATTTTGGAAAATACTGGAAGCAGTGATATTGGTCTGTAAGATGCAGTTTGGTGCGGGTCTTTGCCTGGTTTATGTAACATTTTGATCTGTGCTAATTTCCATGGTTTGGGGAAGTATTGAATTCTTAGAATTGCATTGAATATTATTGTCATTAGTCTTATTGCTTTTGGCGGAAGGTTTTTCAAGATTTTACCATTGATTAGGTCGATTCCTGGCGCTTTGTTGTTTTTTGTTTTATCAATTATGTTTCTAATTTCTTGTGCCGATGTTTTAGGTATGGTGTATTCCTTGTCGGCTGTGGTAGTAGTGGTTTGTGGATCCTCCTCCGTATGACTTTTGAGGTTGCTGTTGTTGATAATGTGTGGTGTGAATGTGTTGCAGAGGTGGTTGGAGAATTCTTCAGCTTGTTCTTCGTTGCTTCTTGCCCATGTGTTATCTGCTTTTCTGATTGCCGGGACGGGTATTATTGGCTTCCTTATTTTTTTCGTGGCTTTCCATAGTGAATAGTTGGTGTTCTCGTGTGTGGAGAGTGTCCCTATGAACTTTGCGAATTCGTTATCGTTGTGCTCCTTTATTTTGTTTTTTATTTCCTTTGCAAGTTTGTTTAAGTGTTTTTTGTTTTCTCGGGTTCTGTATTTTTGCTATTTTGCTTTTGCTTTCTTTTTTCTCTGATTTTGTCGAGTATTTCTTGCGGAATTGTTATTGTTTGTCTGCTGGTTGATTCGGGTGTAGTGGTTGTCCTTGCTGCTTCTCGAATAGTTGCTGTCAATGTTGCTACTGCCTGTTCTATGTGTTCAGGAGTTTTCAACGGGATGTTGCAGTTTATTTTGCTTTCTATTATTTCTTTGAAAGTTTGCCATTTGGTGGTTTTGTTGCATAGTGTTTCTGGTTTGCTATAGTGTATTGGTTTGTTTCTGTATTCAATTATTATGGGTGTATGATCGGAGCTGAGCTCGAAGTTGGGTGTTATTTTTAGTTTATTTGTGTTTAGTCCCCTTGTAACTGCAAAGTCCAGAAGATCTGGTTTTTTGTTCAGGTCAGTCGGCCTATGTGTCGGTGTTCCTGTGGATAATATATTGAGGTTATTATTTCTAATGTATTTTTCCAGTGTTCTGCCTCGAGGTGTAATGTTTCTTGACCCCCAAAGCGTGTGCTTTGAGTTGTAGTCTCCCGCTGCGATGTACTTGTCCCCTAGGTCCTGGAAGTATTCTTCCCACATTTGTGTTGTTATTTTGTGTCGCGGAGGCACATATACTGCTGACAACTGGAAGTAGTTGCTGCTAGTTTGAACTGTAACAGTGGTTGCTTGTAAATATTCTTTGTTAACTTGGCTGTGTAGATAATGTTTGATATCGTTTCTGACTATCACTGCTGTCCCTCCGTGAGCTTTTCCTGAGGGGTGTTTGGTATCATATATGGTGTAGTATGGTATTTTCAAGTAGCTTTTTGTAGTGAAGTGTGTTTCTGAGACAAGTAGTATGTCTATATTATTATTGTATATGAATGTTTTAATTTCGAGGGCCCGTTGTCGTAGGCCGTTTGAGTTCCAGGCTGCTATTTTTAGAGTGTCCGTTTTTATTTTTTGCGTAGCACGTTTGTAATTAGTTGTAGCATGACTGTGATTTGTTGGGTTTGCTGTTTGAGTACTGCGTTTTGTTCGTTTATCATTCTGGTTAGCATTTCGGTGTTCTTTATGGATTGTTTGAGCAGTTCTTTGATTTCTGCAGTGTCATTGTTACTATTGCTGTGGTATTGGTTGTGTGTATGTGTTGGTTGGCTGGTTACTTGAGCATAGCTTAGACCACCAATGGTGTTGGTGCTGATAGGTTTGGTGTTTATTGCTTGCTCTGTATTTGGTATTATTTCAGGTTTTGTGCTGTCCTGATGGGCTTGTGTGTTAGTGCTTGTCCTGCTTCGTAGGGGCGGGAACAGTTTACGTTGTAATTGTTTTCTTACTTCACATCCTTTATAGCTGGCTGGGTGGTTTCCGTTACAGTTGTAGCATTTAACTTTTTCTATTTTTCCAGAATATGGGCAGTGTATAGTTAAGTGATATTTTGCGCACTTGACGCAAGCTGGGCTTCTGTTGCAATAATTTTTAGTGTGTCCGTATTGTTGACACCGCATGCATTGAGGTATATCTTTTTTGTATCGTGGTGGTTCGACTGTTACTATTGTGTTTAGTATTTGTTTGATATCATATATTTCCTTGTTATTGTTTCTGGGTTCCAGTTCTATTAAGAATAGTGGTAATGGTTGCTTTGTGTCGAATCTTGTTATATTGTTTATTGTTCTTGTTTGATGACCAATTTTAGCTAACTCATCGCTTAGTTTATGTATGTTCGTTTTAGGATGCAATCCTCTTATGACAATTTTATAGCTCCTTTCAGTTTTAAGCTGATACGTGTGGTAAATAGCATTTTTTTCTTTTAATGCTTTTATAACTTTCCTAAATGTTTCTGGAGTGTTTGTTTGTATTTTTACTTGTTCCAATTTTGTTTGCTTTATTGTGTAATTGTTTTTCTCATCTAGATTATTTAGTAGATCGATGAGCGGGTCTATTATTTGGGCCTCAACAAAGATTGTTGGTGGTTTTGTAATATGATTTGTTTGGATAGTGGTTTTATTTACGGGGTCAGCGTCTATTTCTTCCGTTAGTGAGCTGAAGGAGTTACTTAATGGTAATTCTTGCATCGCTGCTTTTCTGTAGCTGGGTTTCCTATGGCTCTTATGTCTGTAGTTGTTTTGCGTTTTTTGCTAGCCTTCGCTAGCTTCCAGCTTTCGTCCTGGTAGTATCTTTCATATTCTGAATTGCTATCTTCCTGTCCCCGATGCTCTTTTGTTTCTTCTGTCTCCATGTTAATTTGTTTGGTTTTTATATAATATGTTTCACCTTTTGTTGCTATGTTTATAGTTGGTATCTGCATTGTTATTTTATTTCCTCCTCACTATCACTTTGCAGCACTATTACTTTGAAGCACTTTTTCACTATTCACTTATACCTGGAGAGGACGACCGTCTAGACACGTCCGTCCTCCTCGGCTGTCCGAGCAGGAGTGAACAATTAACTTATCAAACACTTTGGTGATTTTTGAAAAGTGTATGCGTCCAATAAATATCTTGTAATTTCTATATACATTCTCAGATCTGTTTCAAATTTAATCAATTTAATCACGATAGTCAGGTTTCGTCACAATGCTAAGGAGATTTCAAAATCTTTAATATAATATCTAATAACTTATAAAAATATTTCTAAGAGTGTTCGATTACTTTCGTGAGCCATTATATGCATAGTATACATAGTATATAGCAAAATATATAATTACTAAGTTTTCCTATAGATAATTTATACATATTTAATGGACTATCAATTCTATAAAAATTCCATTCCGTTCTTCTAAAACATAATCTTTTATGCAGTTGAGAAATTTTAACCAAAATCTTGATAAGATTCACACGAACACTTTGTTATCGCATAAAGGACTGCGAGTTAAAGCAAAGATAAAGAAATTACGCTGAATGGTTGAATACAATGTAAGGCTTGTTCAAAGCCTCAGAACAATCAGTTGGAATTACGGCTAGAAACCGGGAATATCGCTGAGGAAATACGGAGAGACGAAACTCTCGTCACGTAACTTCAGCCTAAGGAGAATAAAGATTTTTGCAGCATTGCATCATCGATGATAACTGTCATGACTGGTGTAGCAATCCTCGGTAATTTCGACGGGGAAGAATGCCAAAAGTGTTTGGACCAGATATTTCGACGGGAAGAGAGAAACTACGGTGACAACCCTTAAAACCCTTTGAGTGCTGAATACTGAGTCCGTACGGACGGCGCGCGTCTAGCGCTGACGATCGCTGTGGACGGAATACTTTTTCGTTAGACTGAACTCTGTTGATTGACTATTCAAAGCGAAAATCGTAATAAGTTATAGTAATTCTTTTGCACGAGATTAAATGATTCAAGAGCGTTATTTTTTAATTATTTTTAATTGTTTATTATAAACATTGAAATTTAAAGTTAACTAGAATTTGGGTAATAAACTAGAAAACTAAATTTAGTAAATATAACACAAGTTAATAACTTAGTTGTGTGTGAAAAATTCAGTGCTTGAGAAAACTAAAAAAACCAGATGTAGAGTTTTCTTACAAGTGGTGACCACATCAACAATAACGAGGCACTATTGGCATTTGTTTACTGCCGTAAGGAATGCATTTATATTTATTTCACATAAACGTAATAGTATTACTTCTGCGTAGGTGTACGGAAAAATTGAAAAACCCATACATGCGTCCTTAGTCCATGCCGGGCACTTACAGAAAACGCATATATATGTCCTTAGTCCACACCGATAGCTTTCGCCAGACACCTATATGCGCCCACAGCGCAAAGGGTTAAACCACGTATCCACCGATCGCACAGAAATTTGAACAATTTAGAAATGCCGGATTGGATATATTCAATTGTTATTTTATTCCTTAACACCAGAACCATCAAATCCGTCAAAATGAAGGACTTCAGATTTTCTTCTTTACAATTACTGCAAACATACCTTGGTGGTATCACGAGGTGGCTATGACTTTTTTAAATTGCATAATATATTTTTTACTTCACAGCGTAATACCTGATATTAAGACGAGTTTAACGAGCTGTTATACTATAATCTTGAAATGACCTTGAATCTAGAAATGTGAGGTCATGCAAGAAAAGACATCGTGGAAAATTTTTTTTATTTAAATTAAAATCAAAATGATGATTTTAGATTAGAAAAGATTATAAATAGCGTACATTTATGCATTTAGTTAGAAGTGTTCGAATCGCTGAAAGTTGTTTAGCATTTCGGGATTACTTTCATATGCGTCAATCTCTTATGATTCATGATATAAAATTTAGACTGTGTGGTGTAAATGTTGCACTCTACTTAGTAAGATCATAAGTACTAGTAAGATCATAAAAAAGAATGATTATAATTCTTAACTTTAATGGATATCATTGAGAATACTAATTTTCGTAATTATACGTTCGTAGCAAATTTTCAAATGCGATATTATCAAAAACGCAATTTCACGCGAACAAATTTTATTTTGTATTTTTAACTTCTGTTTACGCGAGGAATCACGTTTTTCCCGATCGCCCAGCGATTCCGAAATTACTTCCAAGTCACACACGTGATAATATCGTTGGTTGGAACACGTTGCGCATCTCCATTGATTGCTAAAGAGTAGAGGTCATGATTTTGAACGTATGTTACAAATACATGTATATAAGTGCAATTACATATTCATATTTTATATATTTTGTGTGATTATAAGCGTTGTTCAGGGTGTTCGAAAATTATTTGTCACATCTACTATAACATTATTCTACACTTATGAATCGGTGAAGATTTGTATAGAAACTACCAGCAAAATTGACCTTAATCTTGAAATTGAAGGTTAAATATTTTTTACTGCATCGTATTTTACTTTCCATGAGGTTAAAAACCGTTTTAAACCGAGGTTAAAAACTATTAGATATTCCACTTTTTCCTTTTTTTCTGTCTTTTCGGATCTACGTAATGGCCATACTTACCATTGTATTTCTATATTTTGGCTAGGTTTATGTCTAAGATTATGCGTTGATTTGAAGTGAGAAGAAAGATTAAATATTCAATCTAATGTTTTAATTGTTCGGTGAATATGATCCGTACATCCAAACTGAAATGATTCACTGAATTGATTCAAGCATTGGAAATCACAACGAATTGGAGCTTCTTCTGGGCCGAAGCGTTCTTTCATTATTCCTTGCCAGTTGTCGGTATATTTCACGTGTTAAAGAATAAGAATAAGTAATAGTAGATGCTAGCAGCTTCATCAAAAGTATACTATGTGAAGTCTATCTGACTGCGAGATCTAAATATATTATAAATAAAATCATTTATACATTTATATATGGAATCAATGGAACTTTAATATTCTCTTCCAAGAGAATGATTGAGTTGCATCCCATGATCTTTTTCAGACTTTTTATTCTCATTATGAGAAGAATACGATGCAATAAAAAATTTCGCCCTGAATTTTAAGGTCAAGCTCAACGTTAATTTCGCTGCTATATTTTTTTTATAACGTTATGGTGATCGTAACAAGTCATTTCCGAAGATTCCATATAATAAAATATTTCAATATTTAAATACATTAAAATAAGTATTTTGCAGAAAAGGCTTATGATATTCTAAGTTGCATAAATATATAATTTCAGTGAACAAAGATTAATCATATAATCGTTTTGTTACAAAAAAGAAATAATCTATTAATATATTCTGGCAACAAACGATTCATTTTCGTTGTAACAATATCTTCGGTTCTTGAGAAACACTAATCTGATATAATCGACGTTGTTAGTATCGTTAAATATTTTTTAGCAAGTTCTTAGTTCTTAATAGTTAGTCGTGAATTGGGCATATATATATATATATGTTTTAAATTCAATGCTTGTATCCACATATTTGTTTCACAAATTACTTGCATAAACGTTCTTAAATATTCGGTTATTTTGTTCTATATTAGTAATCACGCGAAATAAAATATGGATGTTATGTATTATTACATGTATAGCCGCATATTTTTATATCTGTGCACCCATGCACCTGTTAAAAACTGCACGAAATAAAACACGAACGTGTTACACGTGAAATAGAGATTTCTACAAAGAGTTTCACAAATGTTCATAAACTTATGCGGCCGATACATTCGCGTCTTTAGGAAGGCGCATCTTAGAAAAATCGTCTAGACGGAAGTATTATGCAAATTTTGCATGTCTCTTACCAAGTTGCAGTAGATTTTTATAGTTGCTTGTTAACTCTTCGAGTTAATTAACTACTTAATTAACTCTTCGAGTTAATACGACGCTTCCAAAAGTTGCCAAGCCTATCTCCAAATCTATTCAAAGTTTATTACGCTCTATTTGCGTTGCATATGGATGTCAACATATGAGAATTAGTTACTAATGCGTCGCCGCAGCACTTAAGGAAGACATGAAAATACTTCTATTGATTATCGAGAGAATAGTTGATTTGTCAAAAACTGGCAAACCGTCACACGAGATCGCTGCAATATTAACAATCGGGAAATCTACCGTAAATGACATTATGAAAAAATATCGTTCTGAAAAAAGCCTAGAAGAGCAACCACGATGTAAAAGACCATGAAAAAGTATTAAGAGCGTTGACCAACTAATATAAAGAAAATCTACAGTAGATGCAAAAAAGACTACTCTTTAAATAGCCTACGAAATACGTGAGGAAGGAATTGCTAATATTAGTCGCTCGTCTGTGACAAAACGTTTAGATCTTTTAGCTAGATCAGGTACAAAATATCCTTTCATTAGTAAGATGAATCCGAATTTAAACTGAACAATCGACGATTGGAAAGATGTGGCATTTTCTGGTAAATTAAAATTTAATCTATTCTGGAATAGCAGAAGACAATATAGGAGATGTTTTGTTGCAAAAATATGATGTGAAATATACCAGTATTAGATACCAGTATTAAAATACGATGAAGCAAATATAATGGTTTTGGCCGTATTTTCTGCTCAAAGGATTGGTCCACTTTTAAAAATTGAATTAAGAAAGGAAATTATGCACAATATCATGCAGCGAGATATCTGATCGGAAACTTTTGCACACCACTGTTAACTACGTTAACTATTAACTCCGACGTAGCTATATATTAGAAACCTATATCTAAACATTGACGCAATTTATTTAATTGAGTAAATTTCAGATAGTAAAATTGAGTATTTTTTGTTTTGAAAACTCGTAAGTATCTATAAGTTTTATAATTTCAAAAAGGGTTCAAGAATTAGACTGGGAAATTATGAATCATCTCCATATATTGATTGACCTAGCAGCATCTGATTCAGCTTGTTGCATAATATTTTCATTTATTACTTAAAATAACGAAAACTTAGCGATCTTCTAAAATTTCTAAAGTATGTAATAATTTATTCAATTATATTGACAAATAAAAAAATGGTAACAGCAAATACAATCATAGTTATAGAGTGTAAATGTCCCGTCTTGAACCAAATATAATATATTTTTTAGTATGTTCTGCCGCGCAACTCATCTGCATTCCAACCCGCGCGGCTTGACAGCCAACAGTCTACGTGCCTTCCTTCGAACCCTCCATAGACCCAAGGACCCACCATTTTTTATTTTTTTTATTTATTAGAATATTTACAATCAATTCTCGTTGAGAATTTTCAGTAACTTCATTTGGCGTGATACAATGACATGGATTATAATAGTTTTATATTGTTGGTTCTAGTAGAATCTAAGGATTTAATCTAGAGGGTATTTTCTTTTTAGTCTGCGGATCTGGTCCGTCGTGTCTAGTAGTTGGGTGACTAATGGGTTGTGGTGGTTGTTGACTCTTGTGTTATATCTGCTTCTGGACTTGTGTATTTCATCTTTCACTGTAGGTATCTTGAGGTCACGGTGAATTGTTTCGTTGGTAACATACCAGGGTGCATTTAATAGGGATCTTAGCGTTTTCGATTGGAAGCGTTGGAGTATTTCAATATTGGAATTACTTGCTGTTCCCCATAGTTGGATTCCGTAGGTCCAGACTGGTTTTATTACGATCTTATAGAGCGTAATTTTGTTCTGCGTGTTTAGGTTAGAGCGACGGCCAATGAGCCAATAAAATCTGTTGAGTTTGTCCCTGAGTTGTTTAGATTTGTCTACGATATGTTGTTTCCAAGTTAATCTCCTGTCCAGAGTCATGCCCAGGTATCTGGCTGTGTCCTTGTTGGGAACTGTTATATTGTTAATGGAGACCTGTGGGCAGGTTTGTTTTCGCAGCGTGAAGGTTACATGTGTAGATTTTTTTTTCATTAATTTTGAAGCCCCATTTATGGAACCACTTTTCCATTGAGTTGAGACCTCGCTGGAGAGTGGATGAGACTATTATCGGGTTGGTGTGGGACGCTAATAGCGCTTTGTCGTCGACAAATGTTGCTATGGTTATTTCTGTTGATATTGGTAAATCGGCAGTGTAGATGGAGAATGGAAGGGGTCCGAGGACACTGCCTTGGGGTATCCCCGCTTCTATTGAGAAAGTTGTGGTAATGGCGTCTACGTATTTAACCATGAATTGTCTTTTGGTTAGGTAGGACTTTAGGATGGAGTAGTAAGTGTGTAGTAGGACTTTTTTAAGTTTGTAAAGAAGCCCTTCATGCCATACTTTGTCGAATGCCTGTTGAATATCAAGGAATACCGCTGAGCAGTATTTTTTCTTTTCGAGGGTTTGGCTGATATTGTGTGTTATTCGGTGGATTTGCTCTATTGTGGAATGCTGCTTCCGAAAGCCGAATTGATGATCTGGCAGGGTTTTCAGATCCTCTAGGAGTGGAAGGAGTCGATTCGTTAGTAACTTTTCGAATAGTTTTGACAAGGTGGGTAGAAGACTAATTGGGCGATAGGAGCTAGTGTCGTGTATTGGTTTTCCGGGTTTAGGGATGAGTGTAATTTGTGACGTTTTCTAGGTTTTGGGATAGTATTCAAGGCGAAGAATTGCGTTGAAGATTGAAGAAATGAGTGCAATCCCTTTTAAAGGTAGTTCTTTAATTGTTTTGTTACTTATTTGATCATGTCCCGGTGCTTTCCTGGGGTTCAGACGATGGATTAATTCAGTAACCTCTAGAGAAGTGAAAGGTTTAATGGGGAGAGACATTTGGAAGGGAGAATGCACGTATTCTGTTATTTCAGGAGTGGGGTTTGAAAACGTTGGATAGGTAGTTGGCGAAGAGGTTGGCTTTTTCTATAGAGCTTCGTGCCCATCCGCCTTGCGGACAACGAATTGATGGGATTATTTGGAGGGGGGGGGGGGGGGACGCGTGAGTTTCCTGGAAGCCTTCCATAGTGAGTAGTTGGAGTCGGCAGAGGGGGACAAATTGGCAAGATATTTTTGAAAACCGTCATTTTTATACTTTTTGATGATTTTGGTTAACTTCCTAGTTGCGTTGTTTAGTTTGCGTTTGTCATTCGGTGTTCTATATTTGGATTTGCCATACTCTTCTTAGTCTTCCTCTTTCTGTAATTTTGTTCTATATGTAATGGGGATATTCGTGTTTGCTGATAGTAGTCTTAGTTGAGGAGTTGAGGAGCGGATAGCGTTTATTATGCTCATGTTAAGTATTCTATGGCAGTTTCGATATCTTCCGTTGTTTTTAGTGAGATTGAGGCAGAGGTTGAGGGATTAAAGACCTCTCTAGAGAGCTGTCAGTTGGTGAGTTGGTTGTGAATAAGACCATTAGGTGGGTTCTCGATTATTACTGAACTGACTGTTGCTATTACGGGGGAGTGGTCGGAAGAGAGTTCAGCCGAGGAGTTGACTTGGACATATCTAGGCGAGATATTTTTGGTTATGAGGAAGTCGAATAAATCGGGGATTTTATTAGTGTCAGTGGGCCAGTGTGTGGGTTCATATGTGGTGAGGTAGTTGAGATTGTTGGTGGTTATGCTTTTCAAGAGGTTTTTGCCTCTTGCTGTGACAAGTCTGCTGCCCCATTGGATATGTTTGGCGTTATAGTCTCCTCCAGCTATGAATCTATTGTCTAGGGCGTCAAAGAAGCTGTCAAAGTTCTCTTTAGCAATCGAGTGTCTGGGAGTGCAGTATACTGCTGAGGTGGTGATTGTGCCATGGCGGTCTTCTATTGCCACGCTCGTGGCTTGAGGGTAGTCTTTCTGGAATGATGGAAGCTCGTAGTGCTTAATGCTGGATTTGATGATGATTCCGCTACCGCCGTGTGCTTTTCCACTGGGGTATTGGGTGTGGTAGAAGTTGTAGCCGTGTATTTTGAGGTAGTTTTTGTCGGTGAAGTGGGTTTCAGATATGAGCATTACGTCGATTTGCTGTTGTTTTAAGAATAGTTCTAGTTCAAATTTGTGCTGAGCTGGACCATTGGCTTTCCACAGAGCTATTCGCATTGGTTTTATTTTGCTTCTGTGCGTATAAATTTGTCCATGAAGAGTGTGAGTAGTGACAGCAAGTTGTTAGTTTGCTCAGTTTTCTTCTCGATAAGATTTTCGAGTCTGGTGAAGTTGTCTGTGTTTTGTGGGGTGGGAACACTCTTTTCTGAGTATCCACTGTGGGTTTTCGAATTTTTTATGTTTCCTTGTGCTGCCTGGGCATAGGAGATTGATGGTATGGTGAGTTTTTGGGGTCTTGGTTCTTGTATGGTTATCTCCTTGGGTCTCAGCTTTGGATACTTAGTATTTTGTAGAGTTTTATAGGCTGAGCATCCTTTGTAGTTCGCAGGATGCTCTCCTTGACAGTGGATGCACTTCACGGAGGTTTCTGGGGATATAGTGCATTGGTCAGTGGGGTGACTACCTGCACATTTTACGCACCGGAAGTTATGATTGCAGTATTTCTGCGTGTGACCGTACCTTTGGCACCTTTTGCATTGTACTATCTCTTTCTTTACAAGAGGTGGTTCGAATTTAACTATGGAGTTCATCAGCCGGTTGACGTTGTAGATTTCTTTGTTATTTTCTTTTTGTTTTATATCTACGAAAAATAGCGATAGTGGATTTTTTGTGACTCCATGTCTAATGTTGTTGATGTTGGTTACCTCATGGCCAAGTTTTTGAAGTTCGAACTTTAGTTCGTCTAGGTCGACTGAGTGGTGGATATTGCGTAGCACCACACGAAATGGTCTTTCTTGCTTGAGCTGGTAAGTGTGGAAGTTGGCATTCAGGGTTTTTAACAACTTTGTTAATTTTCTATAGGCGTCTAGGTTGGTCGGCAGAATTTTTACACGGTTGTTGCTGATTTTCAATTTATATTCCTCCTTGCTGATTTCTTTTTCGATTGTCTATGTCATTGATTGAATGTCAATGACATCGTCAATGAAGATTTGCAGGGGAGGGGGAATTTTTTGGGTATGTTGTGTATTTGCCGCTTCGGTTGTGTCCATTGCGTCTTCTGTTGCTTCCAGTATCGCGAACCTGTTGTGGGTGGTCACTTGACTAGCTGGTGGGTTGGTTTGACTCTTGTTCACATTTGTCTTGAATGCTTCCAGCTTGCGTTTTTTTCGTGTGCTGGTCGTTTGCAAAGAGAGATGTGTTGCCCCTTTGCCACGGGGGAGGAAGAACGGCGGTGTTATAACTTAGCTCCGGAGAGCCTGTTTGGAATGTTTGGGCCATCATCGAGCTAGTTAATTCAATATGAAAAAACTAGTCGAGAGGCTGTGTGAACACTTAACTAGGTTTGTTGGATTCGCTTTCGACAGGTGGGCGTCACGTGTAGTTTTGTGAACTTCACAGGGCACTGGACACACGTCTGCACGCTTCGGCACTCACCAGCAAATTGAAGGACCCACCATAAAGTTGAAATCCTAACTGCATTGTTCGCACATATGGTTTAAGTCAATCTGTTTGCCCGCAAAGATTTTCTAATTCTAGAAGTGTTTTCGGCCGGTTTTTAGAAAGGTCCTTGGGTTTATTACGCTCTCTTAAGAATTACGGAGAAAGCGGGTAGTGGCCTAACGAAAAAAGCAGAGATCTACCTAACGGAAAATCCGAGTTTCCCCATAAACAATGTCGCCTAGGACCCAAGTTGGTAGGAGACTTCTTCCTCCTATCTTCCTTCCCAACATTGGTCATAACCAATCGGCATCGCGGATCATCGCCCTCACTTTCCTAACTAAAAATGTAAGCAACGAATCCGCGTTCTTCGTTCAAAGGGCACACCCATACCGAGCTGTCCTCCTTTCTTCCATCAGAATAAACTTCAGAGTTCCATCATCTCTCACGGTGCCTAGAATTCCTACAGTCCCTATAGCTCTCACCGTTCCTATATCTCTCCGAGTTCCTTCATCTCTCAAAGTGCCTACAAGGCTTAGAGTCTCCTATGGCTCTCACAGTATCCAGAAGTCCGACAGCTCCTACAGCTCTCACGGGCCTAAAGCTCCTATAGCTCTCACTCTCTCATCTAAGAATAATCCTTCGCTTCGTTATCTGTATCTTAATCAACGGTGTTATTATTTAGTATGATTGTATAAATTGTTGGAAATATATATTTTTATAACTCTGTGAATCCCAGTGTTATACCACAACAATTACCCCTATTATCCTAACCGAAATAAGGGGATCGAACTATTCGTGGTGTCGATTATTATAATCGTAACGGGAATTTACGACTCCCGTTGACGCGTATTCTAACGACCGCGTCTCCCCGCGATAGCTCGAAAATACATAATATGACGCAAAATTTTAATAATTGGTTTATGTGTGTTGGATTCGCTTTCGACAGGTGGGCGTCACGAAATAAAAAAGGTTAAAAATCACTGAAATAGAATAAAAAATATTAAAATAACTTATTTTCTAAATATGTTATTATTTAAATAAATATTTGAATAAGAGTTTATTCTGATAATGTCCTGTCTTCGCAGAGAATCCGTTTTCGTTAGCCAACAATTATGCACCCCGTGTAATCAAATTCTCGCTCGACGAGCCCACATCATATGCATTCCATCATACTGCCTTCCCTGACAGTTGTTCGATCACGAACGATTAACCTTGTACAAGGGTGCTGTTGTGTCTATCGTGTGCGAGGCAACTGGAACATTGCCAAGACTTTCAACAGTCTCATTCAGGTCGAGCTGCTCTGGGATATGTACCACATTCAATAACAAGTTGCCGACGCTGTCGTGGAGAGACTCTAATTTTTCTGAGGAAAGGAGGAGAGCCCTCTTCCTCCTCTATTTCTCTCTCTCTCTCTCTCTCACTCACTCCTTTTCTTGCTGTAGGAATTGCAGCTTCCAAGATGAACTTAGGCTGCACTGAATTGTTCTTGGAACAATGTGCAAACTGGAATAAAGTAAATGCACCCCTGCTAAAACTCTTTTTCAAATGTTGAATCTCTCCCTTTTCTATATGTGTGTGCGTCTTTTTTGTCTTATCTGGAACACGTATGCACATCACTTTTCTCGTAGAATGGTTGACCGACTTGAACGTTTCTCGTGCAACGAGGAATTTACACTAATTATTTCGCTGTGATGATACTCTGTCTATGAAAAGAGGCTTCTGTCAAATACTTGGATCGAAAGTGTTACGAGGTTTGGAGATTGGACATTATTGTGTGGGAATGTAGGCGTTGAAAATTATATAATGTTTTGGAATATTTTGCGATCGAGGGTATAGAAATGTACACTAGTGTTCAAAAGTAGAGTGCATATCTTTAATTCTAAAATTACAGGTCAGATGAATCGGGCTAGCACTAGTGACAAAATAGCTGTTGCTTTAGCATTTGTGTATGACATTATTAGAGGAAAAAATTGAACTTTGATTGATGCGAGCCAGAGCAAAAATAGAAGATCAGTAACCGTGTCGTCAAATACGCGCACATTCATATAGACAGTTGCCCTAATCGTAAACGATAAAACTATCGCAGGACAAATTGTCGCTAATATGCGGGGCCTCGAATTGTAATGTTCAGTATAATCTGTATATAATCATTCTGTATAATCGTCGTAGCTGTATATGATAAAATATTATGATGCGATTAAATTGAATTTTTAGATTTAATATCCTAGGTTAGGCTTTTATCTTTTTAAAGTTCATGTATTATAGCTATCATTGAATTAAGATAGTAGATACATATAAAATCATAAAAAATATATCATTTTATTGTGATTATAATATGCAATTACTGTAAGATCAATGCAACTTGTTCAATATGCTAAAAATATTTACACAGAAGATTGCAGTCGTGCAATTCCTGACAAATAATTGTGTTACGTTATTGTAATTTTTTTGTTTTCTAGTATGACATTGAAAATTATTTAAGTACAATATAAGATTTTATAAGAAACGGAAAGAACAAGTTTTGAACAAATTTGTAACATATGTAGATTCTACTTCGTTTAGCTCTAAGAAAAGACCCGAAGATTGATTAAAAAGAAGAACATGTTTAAGTATTTGGTTAAAAGGTCACGGTTTCCACTTATCGTTAACAAGCATTACAACTCATCATTTTCGTAACATGTTGTTTATGATCATAAATTTCAGGCTTTTAACTTACTTGAAGACAATGTACGCACAACATGTGAATTTAATTAATCTCTAACATGCATTTTTTTTAGTTTACCGTTACAAAATAATTAATTTCTTTGAAATGGGGAATAATTAACAGTTTTGTAAAGATTTATTAAATCAAAAAGGCAAACAATGAGCATATTAGTTACATCACCTAAATTGTTAATGTTTTTTTAAAGAACATGATCACTATTAATAAATTTTTAACATAATTAACACTAGAACTACCAAACCAATCAAAATGATTAATATCAGATATTTTGTCTTTCTAATTACAAAAACCTGCAAGTATATTTTTTAATAGTAATATTTAGTCTTAGTTAACTATGTATAATATATTTTATTGCATATGAAAAGTTGGCAGATCTAGTATTAAAAGAAAGTCGATGCTTATAAAGAAACTAAAAAATTGATTAATAAATGCACTTATCTGATTTTATCTCTCAAGTGCTATCGTTGGGACATAAATAACCACTACAAATTAAAATAGGGATTGCTTAATATTAAAATATTAATTTTATTTTGTGTTCTATATTTTACGCGATATATTATATACATAACAAAATAATAAAAATACCCTGAATACCTTAAAGTTAAGGAATCTAATCTAGTTAGTTATGGTCATTTAACGCATCAATATCAGTCGAGGATTAATTATTAATCAGTAAAAATAAAAATAACTAAATTATTCAGTTTTCATAAATGTTGTCACTTTTATATTAATTATTAAAGAAATAATATTTCTTCAAAGAATATTCGTTATAATATAATATAATACAATATAACATAGTATAACATGATATAACATAATATAACATAATATAACATAACATAATATAATGTAATGTAATACAATACATGCATTTTTATCTTTTGGCCCAACGTCCTTGAAAAAGAAAGGATCCTTTGGATTTGTTTAGGTTAGACAGAATTAGAGCAAATTAATATAAATTAATGTTTATTACGAAGAAAATAGCATGAAATCCGAGGAGAGAAAAAATATTACGAAAACATAAATTTTTTGTATTATTATCCTTTTCATATCATAATTATATGTGGGTAATTATGTACATGCACATGTATGCGAGTGATTAAAATGTTTTATATAACTTAGAAATTTAACAAAATATTGTCCTTTTTATTTCAGGCGACTCCTTACAATGTACTCCTCTGGATCGAGCGTATAAAAGCAAAGTTTTGGGGCATTATCCTGATTCTGTACCATGGAACCCCTTCGACGAACACGCTGTGTGCATGGTACGTTATTAACAACAATTATCGTTTCTGAGAATCATAATGTGAGAAACACAATTTTTTCAAAATTTCACGATATTCGCACGAATTGATTTTAATTTTTGTTAACCTTAGAAACTAGGGAATTTCGTATTACCTAGAACTTTATCACAGATCATTTGGACCATATGTGATTTTCTTCTTTTCGTGCATGTTTTTAATAATCATTATGGGGTATTTCTAAATATTGTTTGGCAGAGTGATATTCAATAACAGTTTTCATCAATTTCTTTTTTCAAAGTGTAAATGCATTATAAGAACGTAAAGAACGAATGATTGGCTATTATAATTATCAAAAGTTGAAACAATTAACATATTTTATTTAAAAGTACAAAGAAATAATGGTTTCAAGCGATTACAAAGAAAATTTAGCTTAATATAAACGAAATTTGTTTCAATTATGTTTTACCAATCTTCATACGAATTACATAATCACATAATTGATCAGTGTATGATGTCACATCCTTATATGATTATACCATGATTTCTTGAATGGTACAGATAAAATTATGAAATTGTATATGTATTTACCATTTACCATTTAATGTCTCAGTATATAATGTTAAAAATATAGACAGTAATTAACCATCAAAATCTAAAAACAAAGGGCACCAATGAAGGCAAGGAAAAAGAGAACAATAACAGTCAAAATGTTTGCACCTAATGTTTTAATGGATTATGTTTTAGCATCTTCGGTATAAGTATAATATTTCCTATTCGATATCTTATATCCTGTACCCTATATGTTAAACGATATTGAAGTTAAAAAAGAATTATTATTATTGTGTTCATCCTTTAAAGATAGCTCAAATTCGTATTGGAGTTACAAGTAGGCATGAAACTCATATAAATCTTGTAAATTTATATTAATACTTTCTAAACTTCATCAGATAACATACTAATGCATCATTTCACGATCTAAAAACTAAAATGAGAATCGTATTAATAATGCCAATTTCTACATATTTTTACTCTACTCGTCAATTTATGTATTTTTAAACGTATCTATAAAATACTAATAACGTATAATTATTATAAAAATTCAACACTCTATACGCCCTAAAAGTGCCCGCGAAAAATATACGTTTCTCAAACTATACTTTCTTAAAAGTTCCTCACCGCGGAATATACTCACACAGAAAGAACATTACTGCTTTTTATTTATTCAACCATCTTTATCGCGTAACTTCATGTAGTTCCATTGAAAATTCTGTTAAGGATAAAAGAAAGAAGAGGAACAATGCTTTTGACAAAGTTTGATAGAATCAGTAAATTGAAAGATTAAAAGTATGAAGTATTTTATATACATATAGTGAAGATATTTTCATAGTTGGTCGTTTAAATACCTAAAGAATATAAGCTATATTCTTGTCTTTAACATATTATACAAATTATATTTCTTATATTTTTAATTTTATTTTTACAATATCAATGACTTTTTTTCAGATAAATTTGATATCTTACACGAAGAGACAAGATGCTGAGCTATTTTTCATTTTCTTTAACAGGATTTTTTAAAATTTAATGTTTTTAGTTGATTTTGAGATGAAATATTTATTTTCGTAACAATTAAAAAGTTCTTTTACAATAGAGAAACCATTTTTCATTTATCTATCTGATCCCACGAAACTTAACTTCGAGTGGCTTCTCTCGAAAACACCCTTGAATATAGAAAAAGGAAAAGGCACGGTAGGTACTTTTCGCCAAGCTCTAACAGAATTACTGGGGCGTAAAATTAAGAGTGCAAAATACTCGACGTATATATGGTAAACTGGGTACACATTGTTCGCGATCAACAGCGTTATATAGGCTAACGCATCCTAGTTGCGAATGCTAAAAAGTAGAGGAAGAAAAGACGAAGGAAAGAAGTAGTGGAGAAATGAAAAGGCGTTGTATGCAACGTCTGTTCATTAGATATTCAATCTTGCAGCTCTGCTTGCCGAGCGGCCTGAGATTCCGAACCCAGAAACACTCGGTGGAACCGACGTTTCACTCGTTCGTGCTCACCAAGGAGGACGGACACAGAACCTACGGGTTTAGTCTTGTTTTCTACGAGGAGTGCCGAAATCGCAAGATATGCGCGGCTATGCAAACTCTGCAAGCGATGCACATCACAGAACTGAGCAGCGGGCAAAACGGTACACCACCAACGTGAGTCTTCTTTCCGTTGTTTATTTTCCTTTGCTTAAGTTCCTCCATGATGCGGTTGAGCCTTTTGTTACGTTAAGGATAACGTGATTAGCAGATTGCACCTATTTATGCGAATTCATATTTTTATGAATACGATTAGAGAAACGAGACACAAGAACATTTTGTCTAGTAAAGAATATAACGAATATTCTAATTTGAATACTTTATACTCATTTTGCACATCATACTCATTTTGTGTATTTCAGTACCTTCAAATTTCTTATCAATGCATAAAAATCTGCAGCCTAGCGATCAACTTAGATCATTCTATAGTAGATCGATTGATATTTTTTGTATCGTACAAGATGGTTCAGAAGGAAGTTTAAATCTTACCTACGTACGATACCGTGCACAAGTATTTGGACAACTGTCGCAATTCGCTTAAAGATTGATATTTTTTTATATTTCGAAAAATATGATTGAAGAACGCTTCTTTACTGTTATTACCTGTTATAAGTAGGGTCAAATTCCCTGAAAAATTCAAATTAAAACAAGACATATATCTACATCACTCAGGAATCCCGTTTATTACTATTAAATATCTAACACTTCATAAAATCTATATAAACTTTTAGAATGTAGCTGGAAACATAGAGTTGTTCCAATCGCGATAACACACCAACATTGAATGATTATTAATCTCTGTAGGACTAGTATTCATTCACCTTCGATTATTGCTCTTTTAATTCTACTAACTAATATCAATTATTGCTATTTATTTATAATTATTGCTAATTATTTGTCAATATCTATTAACAATATGTATATGGTTGCCTGAGATAAGATCGAAAGCAAAAATTAGATTAAAATGTTCCATTTAAAATATATTTTATATATCTGTAATAATTTAGAAGTACGGTTTCATGTAACATTTAAATTAAATTATCAAGGAAACGATTAATCAGAATTTTGTATTCATGAAACAGATTGTGATTCAATATTGGAAAATGTTGTTAAAACCATTTGCAAGAGTTATATTATTATAATAAATCATAATAATTATGAAATCCTTCTGGAAGGACAAGCAAGAGTTAGAATAAACAAAGGGGTCCAAAGATAACCTGTTGATGTTGAATACCAAAAAAGCACTTCAACTAAAAGGAAGAAATGGGAAATTACTAGCAGCATTCATAGATTTTCCAAAATTCTCAAAGCCGTTTTGCACGAAACTGAGTTCGTAATTTTCTCTCGAATATGGATTTTCTAGTTTAGTTTGTTGTCCAAATGAAGACTAAGGTATTTGATGGAGTTTGTTTGCTGGATTTCTGAATCATGAAAATAAATTTTCGGAGTTGGTATATTTTTTAAGCAATAGAGTGGAAACTAAATTTTTTACAGAGGACCGACAAGAACATTGAAACCTGGCCAATTTTTAATATATTAAAGATCTAACGAAGCCCAACTGTGAAGAATACCCAAAATTGAAGACCCAAAGGGTATATAGCAGAATTATAGCTCAAGTAAGATTGTCCACGAGGCATGAGATGTGGATTGACTATGATAATGGAAGTACGTTAAAATTAAATGACTGAGCTTTGCCGACTTTGTAATATGGACAAAGTAGAAAATTTGAATCATCTTTTAAGTGTATGCCCACAGCTCAATAGAGCGAGGGGAGAAGAATGGAATTTTCCACAAATGCTGATTTTAAGAAACATCCAGTAAGCAAAAGAGTTCGTGTACTTTATCCAGGCATTAATGAAGACAATAGGGTTGGAATCGTACATTAATCGTGTAACTATCATTTTGTTGAAACTAAGATTCAAGGATAAATTTATACTGTATTAAATATATAGAAATTTATTATTATAATATAAATTAGATTAGATTAGATTAAGAAAATAGTATTAATTGTTATGCAAATATCTATCGATGCAGGTATATAAGCATAAACTATATAATATATGCCAAACAAATTTCTTGCAATAGGCATGTAGTCTAATGAACGATAAATTTACTATTATTATTATTTATTATTATTATATTTATTTTCTCTAATCTAAATTCTATTGAAAAAATTTAAGGTCATTTATTATTAATTTTCAATAAGAAGTATAAATCTAAAAATTAATAATTTCTCGATTGCATTACATTCATTGTCCTTTCGAGGATATTGTCGAACACCTTTTTAATAAATTTATTTTCCATTTTCTACCATTCTACTTAGAAAAACTTCATTTCAAAAGCTATTTATTTTTTTGACACTTGTTCTTTTTATGGCTCATTTCGAACAATTCCATATATGTTCTGTAAGGTTTGTATCAAGTTTATATTGATTACATTTCTAAAAATTTATTGAACTTAGGAATGATTTGACACTAAGAAGAGGGTGTTTAAATATTCGTTTTTGTATAACAGCCTGTGAAGACGATTGCAAAGATTATGTTTGATTAACATTATAAGATCAGCAATGTACATGTAGCCTAATCGTAAGACTTCTGCACAGTATTATATTTATGAAGTGAAACTAATTAAAAAAATTTTCAGTTTCATTCAATACAAATACAGTATCAAACAAAAGTATCTTCGTATAAAATTCTTTGCAGATCTGCAAAAAATGTGATTCTCTATTTAATGTTTTTGCAAAATACAACTATCGACTCTAAAGTTTAACTATACTATGAATTATGAAATTTAAAGATAGTTATAATAAAGAAAATAGAAAACGGACTAATCATAGTCCGTTTTCAACGGAATAAAAGCATTGGCACACTTAAAAAATTTGTTATTACGTGTATTCTACCTTCTAAATATTCTAAATGTCCTTTTATTCCTAATATTATTTATTCCTAATTATTAAATGTCCTAAATATTCCCAATTTTGTCACATCTGTTATCTCGCGGGAAGTTTCACCATTCAAACTGATTGTCATTTTTTTAGTTAGTAAGATTGTTTTGCGGAAAAAAGAAACCTGAATAATGGGAAATAAAATGAGAAAAGAAACAACAATAGCTAAAAGAAAGATTATGTTAATATATGATTATATTAAAATGTATTAAATATATGTGTATATAAGCAAAGAAAATCTTACTCGGAAATTAATAACCGGAACAGTAATAACCATAACAATAATAACAACAACAATAATAATACAAGATTGGAGTTCACTACTAATTATGCAGACGAAGATACAACATTTTAGAAAAAATTACTGTTTCCAAATGAAACGAAATTTAATACTTTTCAATGCGATGGTCGGGCTTTAGATTAGCGAAAACTGAATACTGAATTTGTTGAAGTGAATCTCACTTCTAGGAAAACTCTACATCTCTAGCGTTTCAGTTCGCTGTTGAGTGCCGAAGCGTGCAAACGTGTCTCTAGTGCCCAGTGAAGTTCGAAAGTAACACGTGTCACCCAACCGTCGAAAGTGAACACAGCGTGCTCCTATCTTCCCAAGTGTTTCCTATCCGCCAGAAAGAAGAAAAGCCTACGCACCTAACCCCAACCCGAACCTTGCCTTATAGCCTCACGACTAGTTATTCATATTGAAATAGCTAGCTCGATGATGGCCCAGCAATCACCACCAGGCTCGCCCGCGCAAACTCACAACTACCCCGCACTACTCCCCCCGTGGCAGAAGTGCAGCAGATCCCCACGCGCCAACGACGTCAATAAGGCGAAAAAACGCAAAATTGAATCACCAAACACAAACTCGAACCAACAGCAAACAACACAAATTAACACTCACAATAGGTTCGCAATACTGGAATCCTCAAACGACGCCATGCAAATCGCAGGCCCGCCACCAAACCACCACGCATAGAGAAGCCCCCCTCCCCAACCAATATTTGTTAATGATGTCATCGACATCCAGACAATGATCAAGTCCTTAGAGAGAGATATCTCCAAGGAGGACTACAACCTGAAGATTACCAACAACCAAGTCAAAATCCTGCCGACAAATCCAGAAGCCTACAGAAGCTCACCAAGACGCTTAGGGCCCTGAACGCCAATTTCCACACCTATCAACTCAAAGAAGAAAGACCTTTTCGGGTGGTGCTACGAAACATCCACCACTCCGCAGACATCGACGAGCTAAAAACCGAACTATCTAAACTCGGCCACGAAGTCATCAATGTCAGCAACATAAGGCATAGAGTCACGAAAGACCCGTTATCCCTATTCTTTATCGACTTAAAACAGAAACCCAACAACAAGGAAATCTACAACATCAGTCGCCTAATGAACGCCATCGTAAAATTCGAACCACCGCAAATCAAAAAGGAGATAGTGCAATGCAAAAGGTGCCAAAGATACGGGCACACGCAGAAATATTGCAACCATACCTTCCGCTGCGTCAAATGTGCAGGAACACACCCCACCGACCAATGCAGGAAATCACCGGAAACCCCAGCGAAGTGCATCCACTGTCAAGGTGACCATCCTGCCAACTACAAAGGCTGCTCAGCCTACAAAACTCTGTACTCAAACAAGTACCCCAAACTTAGAACAAAAGAGGTAAACTACCAAACACCCAGCTCGCCGAAATTCACCTTTACCCCAATCCCCCCAACCAATCAAACACCCAGCCCTACCAAACTCACCACTCCCTCAACCTCCTATGCCCAAGCGGTACAAGGCACTCGAAATACACCAAATAGCCACAGGGATCCTCCCCAAAATAGTGCCCCCACCTCACCTAATTCAGATAACGTCTCTAGGCTTGAAAAGCTAATAGAGAAACAATCAGAGCAAATAAACAATTTGCTATCGCTATTAACACTCATCATGGATAAATTAATACGCCCCGACACAAAATAAAACCAAGACTCATAGCTCTGTGGAATGCCAACGGTCTAGCGCAACGCAAACTTGAACTAGAACTATTCTTAAAACAACAGCAAATCGATGTGATGCTCATATCCGAAACCCACTTCACCGACAAAAACTACCTCAAAATACACGGCTACAACTTCTACCACACCCAACACCCCAGCGGAAAGGCCCACGGCGGCACAGGAATCATAATCGAATCAAACATTAAGCACTACGAACTTCCACCATTCCAGAAAGACTACCTCCAAGCAACAAACGTAGCAATAGAAGACTGTCATGGTACAATCACCACTTCAGCTGTATACTGCCCTCCCAGACACTCCATCGCCAAAGAAGACTTCGACAACTTCCTGGACACCCTGGGCAATAGATTCATAGCCGGAGGAGACTACAACGCTAAACACACCCAATGGGGCAGCAGACTGGTTACAGTAAGAGGCAAAAACCTCCTCAACAGCATAATAACCAACAACCTCAACTAGCTTACCACATACGAACACACACACTGGCCCACCGACACAATCAAAATACCCGATCTCCTTGATTTCCTCATAACTAAAAATATCTCGTCAAGACACGTCCAAATCAATTCCTCGGCTGATCTCTCCTCTGATCATTCCCCCGTGATAGTAACAGTCAGTTCAACTATCATCGAGAATACACCTAATGGCTCCATTCATAACCAACACACCAACTGGCAGCTCTTTAGAGAAGTCTTTACCCACACAACTTCAGCCTCAACCTCACTAAAAACCAATGAAGAAATCGAAGCAGCCACGGAATACCTAAACGCGAGCATAATAAACGCTATCCGCGTCTCCACACCGGCAAAAACGTCCATCAGCAATCACGAATACCCCCAGTACATACTAAAAAAAAATAGCTGAAAAACGTAGACTAAGAAGGATATGGCAGACCCATAGAACACCGGAGGACAAACGCAAACTAAACAACGCAACTAGAAAACTATCCAAAACCATAAAAAACTACAATAATGACCGTTTTCACAAATATCTTGCCAGCTTGTCCCCCACAGCCGACTCTAACTACTCACTATGGAAAGCCTCCAGGAAACTCACGCGCCCCCCACAAATAATACCTCCAATCTGCCGTCCGCAGGGTGGATGGGCGCGTAGCCCTATAGAAAAAGCCAACCTATTTGCCAAACACTTGACTGAAGTATTCCAACCCCATTCCTCCATAGCTGCAGCGGACGTCACTGAATACCTGCACACTCCCTTCCAAATGTCCCCTCCTATTCAACCCTTCACTTCTGCAGAGATCATAGAAGCAATCAGTCGCCTAAACCCCAAGAAAGCAGCAGGTCACGACCTAATAGGAAATAAAGCAATCAAGGAACTTCCCATAAAAGGGATTGCTCTCATCGCATCAATCTTTAACGCCATCCTCCACCTTGAACACTTTCCTAAGGCGTGGAAAATCTCACTGATCACCCTCACCCCAAACCCGGTAAACCAATATATGAAACCAGCTCCTATCGCCCAATCAGTCTTTTACCTACCCTGTCTAAACTATTCGAGAGGATGCTCACGAATCGTCTCCTTCCACTCCTAGAAGAATTGAAAACACTCCCAGACCACCAATTCGGCTTCCGAAAACAACACTCAACAGTAGAGCAAATCCACCGCATAACCCACATGATCAGCCAAATCCTCGAAAAGAAAAAATACTGTTCAGCGGTATTCCTAGACATCCAACAGGCATTCGACAAAGTATGGCATGAAGGGCTACTCTACAAGGTCAAAAAGATCCTACACCATCCATACTACTCCATCTTAAAATCCTACCTAACCAACAGACAATTCATAGTTAAATGCCTAGACGCCACTTCCGCAACATTCCCAATAGAATCCGGCATACCACAAGGTAGTGTTCTCGGACCCCTACTGTTCTCCATCTACACTGATGACTTACCCATATCAAACGAGGTAACAGTAGCAACATTTGCCGACGACACAGCACTATTAGCTACCCACGCTGACCCGGCAATTGCCTCATCCACTCTCCAGCCAAGTCTCGACTCCATGGAAAAGTGGTTCCAAAAATGGGGCTTTAAAATAAACGAAAAAAAATCCTCTCATGTAACCTTCACGCTCCGAGAACAAACCTGCCCCCAGGTCACCATTAACAGCACAATAATCCCAAGCAAGGACTCCGTAAGATACCTGTGCATGACCCTGGACAGGAGGCTAACTTGGAAAAAACATATCTCAGAAAAAACAAAGCAACTAAAGGAAAAACTAAGAAATTTCTATTGGCTCACGGGCCGACGCTCCAAACTAAACATACAGAACAAAATAACCCTCTACAAGGCCGTAATAAAACCTGTCTGGACCTACGGAATCCAACTGTGGGGAACAGCAAGTAACTCCAACATTGAAATACTCCAGAGAGATCCCTATTAAATGCACCCTGGTATGTTACCAACGAAACAATCCACCGTGACCTCAAGATACCTACAGTGAAAGATGAAATACACAAGTCCAGAAGCAGATATAACACAAGAGTCAACAACCACCACAACCCACTAGTCATCCAACTACTGGACACGACGGACCAGATCCGCAGACTAAAAAGAAAATACCCTCTAGATTAAATCCTTAGTTTCTACTAGAACCAACAATATAAAGCTATTATAATCCATGTCATTGTATCACGCCAAATTAAGTTACTGAAAATTCTCAACGAGAATTGATTGTAAATATTCTAATAAAAAAAAAAATTTCTAGCGTTTAGTTTTTGGCACAACGATTCTCTTTCAGCAGCTTCTTTAGTTTCTATTATAGTGCTGCGGAAAGATCATCAACATACAGACAATATCGACGATAAAGCGCAAATGCCGAAAAGCCGAAAGGGTCGGAAAACTTCAATAGGCCTAACGGCCATCAATATATTTCGGCACAGCAGCAGTTGATGTTCAGTTAACCACCCGAGAGTCAAGAGTCAGAAGTCGTTAATCGAGAGTTGTCATATCACACTACGGCATTAAGTTCACGTTAAATAATCATCGTTTTCTGTTTAATCCACTGTAATAAATCCATCTATCAATACTGTTACGACGCCTAAACATCTGCATGCCAGCCCTCGCGACCGGACAGCCAGCGGCCTGCGTAACGTCACTCCGACCCTCAATAAACCTAAGGACCCAATATAGTCTTTCGCTGTCACTGTATTGTATCAACAGGCGTCTTCAGTCAATACCTTTGTCCTGAAGAATTTCTTAAGCCAAAAAATATTTTTCGAAGCACATCTGGTTTTTAGAGAGGTCCTTGGGTTTATTAGGTGCGCTGAAAAAATACGGAGAAAGCGAACACGCACCCATTGGGAAGAATCGAATAGCTAGTCAATAAAACAATCAGGTTTTCCCATGGACAAGGTCACCTATCAACCACGATGGTAGGAGGCCTTCTACCCATCCCTTCAAGCATCAGCGTAGGGCATAACCAATCGACATCGCGGATCGTTACCCTCACTTTTCTTAACGAAAAGTGTGAACAACGAATCCGCGTTCGTCATGCAAAAGGGCACACCCACACTGAACTTTCTTCCGTCTCAACGCAAGAGCGCCCAATTAGTCAAAGATCTAACGCCTAACTTCTAACATTAAGTCTCATACCGTGCTACTTTTACATCTATATTATTTCAGTGCGATAAGTTATTAAGTGTTTATATCTATTCAATCGTGTATACTAAGTGTTGGAAATATATACTTTAATTCTGTGAGCCACAGTGTTACCATACCTGAATCACCCCTATTATCTTAACCGAAATACGGGGATCGAACTATTCGTGGTGTCGATTATTCTAATCGTAACGGGAATTTACGACTCCCGTTGACGCGTATTCTAACGACCGCGTCTCCCCGCGATAGCTCGAAAATACATGGTCCTTCGAGCCGGATCACGTGCCATCAAAGAAGTGCACTGACCAGTGACTATACAGTGTCACGTGAAATCCACATTCCAACACCTTAGTCAACTAACCAAAGGAGCAGCCACCGGAGAGGAACACCTCCTTCGTTCAGCATCTACACGAGCCCACGCCACACTGTAGCAAGTACAAAACCGACTCTCAGACCAACGCTCATTTGATCAAGGTAAGATCGTTCCTACCATTAAAATCAAATATGGCTCAACCTGACTCGATCAGCACATTGAGGCGGAGACGAAGCGGCCTCGCCAACCGCTTTACAATCACGAAGCGTCAACTCGATGAATACGAAGAGTCTGGGCAAGTAAACAACGGCTACTTAGTAGCTTGCCGTCAAGCGTTCGACGAGGTCTGGAAGAAGTTAATCGCGGTTCAAGACGAGTTAGAAGGGTTAGATGAAGGGGAAGTTGATCGGGCCGCCTCGTTGTATCAAGAGAAGCTGGAGATTGACATACGGTTCACAGATCTCCTTGATAAAGTACCCGCACCAAACCCCTCGCCAACGAAAATGCGCGATTCATGCGTGAAGCCCGAGCCGATACCAATCACCTTACCAGAGGTCCGCGCTCCTCAGTGCGACGGTGCCCTCGAGAACTGGACCTATTTTTATGACACGTTCTCATCCACTGTGGATCGCAATAAAAATTTAACAAATGTTCAGAAATTTCAATATCTACGCTCCAGTGATAGATATCACTGGACGGGCCGCACGGAGCATCCAATCATTGGAACTCACAGATGCCAACTTCCCCATCGCGCTTAACACATTGAAGGAGAAATTTAATTGCCCCCTTCGGATCTGTATGCGTCATTGGGAATTGATGCGCAGTTATCCCGAAATAAAAAAGGAAACTCCCGAAGCCATTGAGGATTTGCTGGAAACCATCAGCGTAAATCTCAAAGCGCTCGAAAGATTAGGACAGTCTGTAACTTCAGATGTAGTACTTATCGAGTTGATCGCGTCAAAATTGCCTTCGTCCAGTATGCGTAAATGGCAACGTACGTTGCCAAATCAGGAAGTACCTTCTCACCATCAGCTGATGGAATTCCTAAAAACACGGGCCAACGGGAATCAGCTCCTCTCTAAAGTAAAGAAAACAAAGGAGTCATCCCCCAAACATCATAGTCACCGACATAACCTACCACATGGACGAACCTATGCCACAACCAGCAGGGCGCTGGTGTGTCCGACCTGCGACGGACCCCACAAACTCAGAGATTGTAAGGTTTTCAAAGCCAAATCAACCATAGAACGCCTTCAACTCGTAAAAATGGCATCGCTGTGTACAAACTGTCTAGGCAACGGACATTCGATAACACAGTGCACCGCGCGTTCGTGTCATATCTGTGGGCGACGACATCATACGTACCTACACCGAGAACAAATACAAGAAAATTCTCGGTCGTCGAGCGGTCGGTCGTCGGGCAGTCGTTCATCGAGCGGTCGGTCGTCGGGACGTCGTTCATCGCACAAACGATCCTCTCATGGACAATCGCCATCCGGATCATCGAAGTCGCGTTCGGTTCACCATTCGAGACGACCCTCCAAACATTCAAATAACCATACACCTTCGGCTCCAAGCGATACGAAAGTTCACACTTCGTATTAGTCACGCGCATCACGGACCAAGGGCAATGTCCCAGATTCCTCGTCCAAAACCCAACCAGAACAAAACTGACTAGACAAACGGGCCGCAAAGGGAGGGACCGAAGTGACACATATATCTTCAGACGTTACACCGCATCATGATCTGCTGGTCACAACACAGATCGATGTGCTAGACAAGAGGGCATCACCAATTCGAGCCAGAGCACTGCTAGATACTGGCTCTAGTATGAATTTTATGACTGAGAAATTCGCAAACTCCCTCGGTATAAAACGAAAGAGATGTTCGGTCCCAATCGGAGCCCTCGACGACTTGACCACCATCGCAAGGAGCCAACTAACGGCAACCATTGTTTCTATGGATGGCAAATATGAACGCACAGCAACGTTCTTAGTAATCCCAACAATATCATCGGCAGTCCCAGACCACCCAATCGATCGGTCCGCTCTCCAGATACCCAAAAATCTAAAATTAGCCGATCCAACATTTCACATACCAAGCCCGATCGAAATATTATTAAGCTCGGGACCAACGTTAGCATCATTATGTGTCGGGCAGATTAAAATACCACAATCCATCGACACTGAGTTATGTTTGCAAAAAACTCGCTTCGGTTGGGTTATCGGGGGGAGACCACCCACGCAATCGGGCACACATTCGCTTCACATTACCACAGCCGATCTACAAACGGATCTCGCGCGATTCTGGGAAATCGATGAGGGACCATCCACCATACATTTATCGGAATCGGAATTACAATGCGAAGAACATTTCCGTAACCATGTCCGACGCAACAAGGAAGGGCGATACATCGTCGCCCTGCCCTTCAACGAGAAGCTTCCCACTCTTGGGACATCAAAGTCCGTTGCAATGAGTAGACTCGCCGCTCTTTCTCGCCGGTTCCAACGCGATAAGAAATTCGAAGCCGCGTACAACACGGTGATCCAAGAATATTTAGACTTGGGTCATATGACCAAGATTACGCACAATCATCCCTCAAACAATGGTTACTATTTGCCGCATCACGGCGTGATAAAGGAATCGAGCAACACCACTAAACTCCGGGTAGTGTTCGATGGATCAGCAATCAGCACCACCGGAGTTTCTCTCAACGATACTCTGCATACCGGACCCAAACTCTAAGAAGATCTGGTTGAAATTCTGCTGAGATTCCGATCACACCAGTATGTCCTAACGGGTGACATCGAGAAGATGTATCGACAAATTCTCGTACGCCCAGACGATCGTAAATATCAACTGATTCTATGGCGCAATTCCAACGGGGAAATCGATACTTATCAGCTCAACACCGTCACATTCGGACTATCAGCTGCCCCATATTTAGCACTCCGCTGCCTGAAACAATTAGCCGAAGACGAAGGACATCGATTCCCGCGAGCGTCATCGGTTGTACAGCGTGATTTCTATGTCGACGACGCCCTCACCGGGGCCGATACAAAGGAAGAGTTAATAGCGGTACGACACGAACTCACGGACCTTCTCAGATCGGGTGGCTTAAACATCCGTGAATGGGCATCTAACAATAAGGACATACTGCGTGAATTATCCGAGAGAGATACAAATCGAACACTACAATTGGGTGAGTCACAGACATTGAAGACTCTAGGTATCTATTGGGATTCCCAGGACGACACAATAGTTTACTCAGTTGAACCCACAGCGACTACCACCCGTGTCACAAAGCGATCAATGAGTTCGGTGATAGCCCGAATTTATGATCCACTAGGATTGCTCGCGCCAGTGATTGTCAGAGCCAAAATATTGCTTCAACGCGTCTGGGCATTAAAACTAGATTGGGATGAATCTTTGCCATCCGAGTTGCATACAGAATGGGACCGATACTATATCCAACTACCCTTGCTTAATGATATTCGATTCCCTCGCAAAGCGGTGGTCAAAGCAGCTATTCAGATGGAATTACACGGTTTTTGCAACGCCAGTGAAAAGGCATACGGGGCATGTATATATCTGCGCAGTCTCAGCTCGGATGGACATATCGAAACCCAATTACTCACCGCGCGATCAAAGGTCGCGCCGCTAAAATCTCTGACAATCCCAAGACTCGAATTAAGCGGCGCATTGCTCCTCACCTCCCTAATGTCCGTGGTAAAGAATTCCCTCACTATAGACGTTTCTCGGATCGTATATTGGACAGATTCGACTATCGTACTCCAGTGGATCAAGTCCTCGCCACATACGTTAAAAACATTCGTAGCGAACCGCGTGGCCGAGATCCAAACGAAAACCAACATCGCCGATTGGCGGCATGTGCCTACTGACGACAACCCAGCGGATTTGATCTCCCGAGGGCAGACTCCCAAGGAATTCCTGCGTCCAAACATCTGGAAACACGGAACCGAATGGCTCAAGCAGCAGCAGGAGAACTGGCCGATCTGGATTCCTACACCGTCGGGGGACATCCCGGAACAGAAAAAAACGATCTGTCTAACGACGAATAACAACGATAACCCCCTCCTCCACCGATACTCGTCCTGGACCAGACTAATCAGAGTCGTCGCTTGGTGTCTTCGACGGAGACATAAACAAAACCCATCTGCCCATCTAACAACAGACGAATTAACCAGGGCCCACAACAGGGTGATCAAGATCATACAATCCGGTCATTTCGCGATGGAAATTCGGACATTACAGAAAGATCGAAGCAGGGACGTTGGAGGAAAACTACAGCCATTAAATCCCTTCCTCGACGAAGATGGGATATTACGAGTCGGAGGACAACTAACCAACTCGTCTATACCCTTCAATCAAAAATACCCCATTATATTACCGAAAGCACCTGTTACAGAGCTCATCATAAACCAGGAGCTTCGGAAGAACTACCACACCGGGACACAATCTACCCTGTACGCGGTAAGATTGCGCTATTGGCCGATCGACGGTCGTAGCCAAGTGTGGCGTACCATCAAAAGGTGCGTCCGCTGCTGCAGAGCCAACCCGCCACCAGTGGAATATTTGATGGGTGATTTGCCAGAGGCGCGTATTACCGAATCGCGGCCGTTCACGAACGTCGGAATCGACTACTGCGGCCCATTCTACATCAAGGAGAGGAGGGATCGCAACCGACGTAAAATAAAAATATACGCTGCCATATTCGTCTGTCTAGCAACAAAGGCTGTCCATACAGAACTAGTCAGCGATCTAACCACCGACGCTTTCCTAGCCGCTCTACGCCGATTCATCTCGCGGCGAGGACATTGCGCAACCATCCTTACCGACAATGGCACCAATTTCGTCGGGGCCAACCGGGTGCTGCAAGAACTCGGGACCCTATTGCAGTCTGACGACCACAAGGAGAGGGTACATAATTTTTTCGCGGACCGACAGATACAATGGCGTTTCAATCCTCCAAACTCACCACACTTTGGCGGCTTATGGGAAGCAGCGGTGAAATCCTTCAAGCGCCATCTCATCCGCGTCGTCGGCACGGAGCTATTGACCTTTGAGCACCTTCATACTCTTGTGGTTGAAATTGAAGCCATCCTTAATTCACGCCCACTGACTCCCATATCATCCGATCCGAAATATCCCCCTGTCCTCACTCCCGGTCATTTTCTAATCGGTGACACACTCACAAGTTTACGGGAGCGTGATTTCAGGACAGTTCCATCAGGACGGTTATCAAGTTGGCAGCGCATCCACCAGATCAAACAGTATTTCTGGAGCAGATGGTATCGAGAGTACCTCAACGAGCTAACCCGCCGCAACAAATGGGATAAGGGCAAACACGATATACGAGAAGGCACCGTAGTAGTTCTCAGGGAGGATAACGTACCGTCCATGCAATGGCCTTTGGGCCGCGTGATCAAGGTCCATCCAGGAGTCGACGGAATCATACGGACCGCTACTGTGCAGACGGCAACAACTACCCTGGGTCGTGGCGTCAAAAGATTGGTCCCCTTACCCATTCACCCAGATCCAGACTTTTCCGACCACTCACACGGAGCGAAGGAGATTCGCCAACGACGCACCTGACTCCACAGCCAGAATTTTGATCGGTGCCCTCTCAACGGGGGGAGGATGTTACGTCGCCTAAACATCTACATGCCAGCCTTCGCGACCGGACAGCCAGCGGCCTGCGTAACGTCACTCCGACCCTCAATAAACCTAAGGACCCAATATAGTCTTTCGCTGTCACTGTATTGTATCAACAGGCGTCTTCAGTCAATACCTTTGTCCTGAAGAATTTCTTAAGCCAAAAAATATTTTTCGAAGCACATCTGGTTTTTAGAGAGGTCCTTGGGTTTATTAGGTGCGCTGAAAAAATACGGAGAAAGCGAACACGCACCCATTAGGAAGAATCGAATAGCTAGTCAATAAAACAATCAGGTTTTCCCATGGACAAGGTCACCTATCAACCACGATGGTAGGAGGCCTTCTACCCATCCCTTCAAGCATCAGCGTAGGGCATAACCAATCGACATCGCTGATCGTTACCCTCACTTTTCTTAACGAAAAGTGTGAACAACGAATCCGCGTTCGTCATGCAAAAGGGCACACCCACACTGAACTTTCTTCCGTCTCAACGCAAGAGCGCCCAATTAGTCAAAGATCTAACGCCTAACTTCTAACATTAAGTCTCATACCGTGCTACTTTTACATCTATATTATTTCAGTGCGATAAGTTATTAAGTGTTTATATCTATTCAATCGTGTATACTAAGTGTTGGAAATATATACTTTAATTCTGTGAGCCACAGTGTTATCATACCTGAATCACCCCTATTATCTTAACCGAAATACGGGGATCGAACTATTCGTGGTGTCGATCATTCTAATCGTAACGGGAATTTACGACTCCCGTTGACGCGTATTCTAACGACCGCGTCTCCCCGCGATAGCTCGAAAATACAAATACATTATCACATAGAATAGAAACCATTGAAATCCTAATTTCTAACATTTCTGAATAAAGAATTTCTATAACATATTCATCCACGCGTTTGCTCTCTCTATTCCGAGATATAAAACCTCAACAGGATTAGATGAAAAAAGCATTATCCAAAGCGTCAAATGCAGTGATGTTAGGGTAGTAATAAGCAAGTGGGGAATGTCTTTTGCTATAGAAGAGTTTATTTTTATTGAATATACCATTACATTATTATTAGATACCATATTAAATAATACTATGCACAAATATATGTATTTAAATATTTTAAAGCAAAAGAGCGAGAAAAATGAAATTTAAGACAAGACTGTTATGTTCAACAGGATAATTATTCCAAATACATAACCTATATTGTTAAATAATGGATCATTTTTAATACATCGGATATTTTGACGACTCCTCCACAACCCTCAGCTCTAAATCCTGTAGAGGATCTTTGGTCTGAACTAGGCAGAAGGATTAAAACACATCATATTACGTTCAAGCAAAGCTGAAAGCTGTTATAAAAAAACGAATTGCATAAGTAGTAAATAAAATGTTACGATAAATTTATACCGCAAAATCATAAGTGTGCCGATACTTTTGTCCCGCTGAAAACGGATGTTTATGTGTATTTTATCTTTCTTTTTCTTTATTATAACTATTTTTTAAATGTATACTTAAATATTATATATTAGTATATATAGAGTCGACAGTATATATACAGTCGAATATCTGTATTTGTTACGGTCTGGTCTTAATCTTCGGTGTTCGTAACCATTATGTGTTACTCTAGATGTCGAATCTTGGGTTTCTCCAATTATATTTAAATCAAAACGGTAGTTACTGCCACCAGAAATAGTTATTAACTATTTCGATTAGTTAGACTCTCATTCGCTATTTTTGAAACAAGGCAAACGACTGAATGCAATGGATTCAAAAACTTGTCGCACCCTTCTAGAGCGTGGCATTATTCTGAATATCCCAGGAGGTTTTGCTCTAATTACTTCCGCGACAACCGAATGGATTTTTTCAAAACTTGTCGCACCCTTTTAAGGCGCAGCACTATTTTGAATTTCCAAACTGTTGTATCCTTGATGTTTTAATTCGTTGATGTAACCTGATGGGTATCATTAATTAGCGTATCAATACAACTGATAAATTGAATTCCACGTTTCGGATTACCCGCTATGTGCAAGAGCACTAGCACGGGAAGGATTAAGGTTCTCTTGGAATAAATAAATATTTCTGATATTTTCTTAATTATTGACAATAATAGTCAATGAATAATTTTATTGAAGTCGTACATGTGGTACAAGTCTGAAATCGAAGAAGAAAGTGTTACAATGTTTAGCTTCTCACCTTGCTTATATGTATGGTCGATCGCATTCTTGGAATATCGTACTGAGTTAGCATAGTTGTTGGAAGACTGTCTGTATGAATCTTTGACGATTAATAAATGGTCGGTTCTATTTCTTGACGTTACTCAAAGATTATATTAAAACAATTGTCGTCTTCGCAAAGACTACTGTTCTTCTGAACTTGATATTAACTCTTGACAAATTTTTAATTGATTGAGCTCTTACTAACTCTAACTCAACTCGACGAAAATTTCAACTAACTGGATTGAATTCTATAACTCTGCTGAATAACTAAATACCTTTGCTGATGCCGATACTTGATCTTTTGGCGCGTCTAGTTGTTTGTCGCCATTAATGCTGTGTAAGAAGGTCGTAGCATCTCAACTTCCATTATCTACTTATCGTACTGTGTACTGTGTATTGTGGCAGGGAGAGCGCGTGCGAGGCAGTATATATCAGTGGACGTTTCATTGTTCCTTGTTTCCATTTCGATATTCTTAGATTTTGATTTTGTTCAATAATAATGTTGTGTATTGGTTTATTGATTTATTGCGATATTAAAGTATTTATACGTGTAGTATCTTTTATTTCCTTTAAGTTTTCTGTTTTTTAATTCCATTCGTCTAGAGTGTGGCTCGAGCTATTCGCGAGCGTATCACGTTACGGCTTGTGTGGAGCGCGAGACGTGACAGTATCTAATTAAAATTTTCAATATATATTTCTACCTTCCTATTAAACTATTCGAGTTTTCGTTTTTTCATTGAATAAGCGATTCCAAAATGTTCCTTAGACATTGCTTATTTATAATATCGAGATATATACATATGAAACAGAATGACAACAGAAGATTATTAGTATATGTAATAAATACACACTGCTGTGCAAAATCCTTAAGTCATCTAGAATAGTGATCTCGTTTTGCCAATTGATCATGTTTTCACATAAAATATTTTCATTCGGGAAATATTCTTACATGATATTAGCAAAAGCGAATCTTTAATTATTACCGTGTTTGTTGCTTTTTTCTAGTTTATAAATTTTCTTTTAAATTGTTTGATAAATAGCGTCCTAACTTAAATGTTGTAAAATATATATAGAATGTTTCATGAGAAAGGAAACGATAAACGCAAATAAATTGTATGAAATACTAAACCTTGTACAAACTAAAGATATTAAAGATTGCACAGAATGTACGAAATAAGTTTAATAAAAAAAAAAAAAAATTATTCGGTAATATCCTACTTCTGCTTCTGCTATCGAAAGGACAAAAGAAATTGGTACCAAATATTAATTATTTCGAGGTAGATTAATACATTTTTAATAAATTACCAATGATTCTTGAATTAAACGTTCTAAAAGTTACAACAAATTTAAAATGACATAGATATATTTTTATATTCAACTATAAAAACAAAACATTTCCATTTGGTACGTGATCTAGGATTTTTGTGCAGAAATGCCGTATGTAAAACACATACTTAAAAGGTTTAAATACTTTTAATGGGTTCGTTCTACTATTTGCCCCTTAATGTTCCACGTAGGAATTTACTTTAAATATTCTGTATTACTTGAGATTATCAATTTAGCGTAAAATAATGAAAGAAATTCAATTTAAATAAGGATTAGCAGAATCGAATGCATAAAGATGTAATATAAATGCGTTAGCAGGGCAAGAAAAGGCCAGGATGGACATAACACGCGATCGTTGCCACGGCATTTCAAGCTATCAGCACATTCGCCAGGTGCTGCGTTAGGCTACTACGACTCCACCAAAGACAAGTTGCTAGTGACTAAATCGATATCCTTGCTATGCCAGCAGCCTTACCTCCATGCCGCGAAAACGTTCCTGACTAATCTCTACAAGTGAGTATATATCTAACTTATCATCTTACAACACTCCATCATCTCTCGCTAGTTTGATAATGTAGAAGATCGTTAATAAACTACTTTCATCCTTGAAATGACCATTATCCCAAACCAAATTAAGTTATGTTTCCTTTGAAGATATTATAAATTAACATTTTTAGTGACAAGAAGTATGAAATTTTAGTTTTCAAATAAATTTTTCAAAATTTCCAATGATTCGTATTATTTTTGTAAATTTCTTTAAAATTCATTTTACTCCTTTATTACTTTTATGAAGTTAAATATTAAAGAAAGCTGAAGCTTGTATAATTTAACCAATCAATCAATATACTATCACGCAGTAAAAAGTATAGATAACGCAAAATAACGTTTTTGCTTACAAAAAATCAAAGAATAAGCTATACTAATATACTATGGATAACTAATATACTATGGACACCATCACACATTTTAAGTGGAATTTATAGAATCAGAAAATTCTTTTAGGAAATTAATTATCTATCAAGAAATATAAGTTTTTTCAAAACTATAATTTCCCCGGGTGAGAGAAAGTTAGAGCTATATACATTTAAAACTACGTAAAATTTAAGGCAATATTGAAACTTACATTCCTATTATATATACATTACTTATTGGAAGCTAATAGAATATTTATCTTTATAGATGTGTTCCTAGACATCCAGGACCTGGTCTTAGTTTAGAGTCATACGTATACAATTTGCTGTACAATGTGCCGGTACCATTGCCTGGAAAGTCGTTAAAGTTCTTCATTCCCAATGACGAGCCAGCGAAATCGCCATTAGAGCTGGTTATCCATCAGCCAACGCCATCGCAGGAGTTACAGATGCTAGATTACCCTCTGAAGGATATATTCACATGGCTTGGAGCGGATTGCGTGATTCAATTGTTTACATGTGTCCTATTGGAGAATCAAGTATTACTCAGAAGTTCAGATTTCCACAAGTTGATGGTGGTATCCGAATGCATAACGGCGCTTCTCTTTCCGTTTTCCTGGCAACATGTGTACGTGCCGATATTGCCTGCCAGTTTACATCATTTCTTGGACGCGCCGGTACCATTTATAATGGGTTTGCACGCGCAAAGTGAGGGCGGTGTATTGAAAATTGCCAGCGAAGTGAGTGTTTAGCGCTTTTCAAAATCAGCGCCTTAAAATTTCTATCATCTTGTACATTGAAAATTATTATGAAAATTAAATGGAAAATCAAATGCTTTAGATCCGGAAAAAATTTGATTCTCCACTATTAAAATAAAGGAATACCTCTCTTTAGGGGTTGTATATTTCTTTCTTTGAAAATGTATCTATTTCACTGTTTTATTTGTGTTCCTAAAATTATTTGTTGAAATATACAAAAATAAAAATGCGCTAGTAACACCGAATATGTTATTTGGAGCGGGCATTTAAAAAATTAGTCATTTTTCTTTTGTATGCATTTCTGTTTTACGATAGAATAGATTTACTAAGATAGAGAATTTGGCAAAAATTTTAAAATCGTCTAATCCAAGTTGTGCGAAACATGTGAACTAGTTTGTATTTAAGATTATTTTATATTATTTAATCTAGCCTGATGTAGTTAAAATGTCTTCTCTTTTTTTCTTCTTTTTATTTTGTGTTTGAGATGACGCTATTTTAAGTTCTATTTCTTGATTACAGGCAAATCTTTGTTATGTAGATATAGATAAGCAAAGTAGCCAATTTCCAGAAGAGTTACCTGTATTTCCACATAAAATGCAATTTATTGCCGAGATTAGAGCTCTCTTAAACAAGTACAAAGTACCACACGCGGGAAAGTAAGTTGAAAATGTTCATCTTTCTCTTTTTTATATGAGTATTTTTCAACTGTTAAGATCAAAATGTTTTTTCAGGACTGATAACACGGTCATAAATCATTATAACGGTGACATTATGACTAGTAGTTTGACGCTTCCTGGTTCTGGATGTCATCTTCCTCGCAGAAAACATTCGTTACACGATGTCTTGGATTGGAATCGACCGGAACCAACGCCACAATCAGACACGTTACAAAGGATAGTAGATATCGCTAAAAGAACTGGTAAAGATTTTTTATTTTATATAATTTTATTTGTATATATTTTTATATAAATTCTTGTATATAAATTTCTTTAAATTTATTTATATAAAATTTTTCTGCTTTCTTTCTAAGAGCTCTAATAATAGAAGATTTACTTAGGTGAATTAAACATTTTTATAGTCATTGTATGTTAAATATAGTAAAGGTTTTTAACTAAATATAAATATATTTAGTTTTAGAGCATCATTTGGTAATTTTTGTTTAGTATCCATTTTTCTTATAGGAGTGAACGTGGAAGATATCGATTCAGTGGAAGATAACGTGAAAGAGCAGATACTCTCACCTCAAGAAGAATATCAAGAGATGCTTATGTTTAACAATGCCATTAGAGAGATTTTTCTGAACCGTTTTGTACAGATTTTTTCTAATTACGAACACTTCGTTATTCAACCAAGTCAGGTACGAAGAGTATTCATATAAGTTGCTTCATAATATATAAGAATCTCTTTAGAAATTGATTTAGTACGTGAAAAAGATAAGAAAAGTTCGTATAAACATATGTTCTATTCATTATCATTTTTAAGTTACAGTGAGTTTTTATTCGAACTCATTTCTCCATGGGAAATGAGCCGAAGAATCATGTGTTAATTTGTTAAATACATACACATTTAAATGTGATGTATATATTTTATGCAGGATGATGCTCTAACGCATTTCAGTTAGAAGCAGTTAGGCTACTTTGAAATAAGCGATTTGCAAGTAGTTGAATAAGTCGTGAAGATCCTATTTCCTATTGTGCTCGCTCCACGATTTAAATCGGACTTGTGAAACATACATTGATAGTGTTTAAATATTTCACAACAAAACTAAAGAAAGTTTTCAACAAATTCAAGCTATGCAAATAAGAAGAGTAGGACAGACAATAGTAAAACGTTTGCAGACTTATGTTTATGCGCAAGGATATTATTTCGAAGCCCTATCATAAAATTAAGCAAATGTAGTTCGTTAAAAAGCAATCTCGCTACTCGTTAATTTAAAAATAAGAATAAATATGTTTATTTCGATCTGTTTTTACCTTTTTTACCTACTAATATTTATATTGATATAAATGAATATCTACGAAAATAATATTTATATAAATTAATATCTAATATCTATAATAATATAAATGACATCTATATAATATGAATTATAAAATATAAATAATATCTAACATAAATATTAAACTGTATTTGAGAAAGAAAAACGATTGTTTCTTTCAGGACAAAGATGAATGGTTGAATAATAGGGATAGTATGCATGTTTTTGATAAGGCTACATTTTTATCTGATCAACCCACACAGCATTTGCCATTTTTATCAAGGTTTCTAGAAACACAAATGTTCGCATCTCTTGTCGACAGCAAAGTTATGTCAACGTGGAGTGAGCTTGACTTTAACACACGAGTTTTTGATCAAAGAATTTCTCTCTTAAGGTAAGCATAAGAAAGATAAATTTTTTGTACCATTATTCTGTGATATTCTCTCAAATGATAAAGTTATTCTTGTTTATTATAGGAAAAAAGTTGGAGAAGGTATTGTAAGATCGACACGTTATGAACCTTGTACAAGTATTGAAGAATCGCAAAAGGTATTGGAACAAAGATTGACAAACGTAGATTTTGAAACGAATCCACCTACAGAGATCGTTCCTCATAGAGCAGCGTATTTTCGAAGTTTTCCCTTGTTAGATAGTGTAGCATTAAATAAGGAGCCAACTCAAAGGTAAATATTTTGAACAAATGCATTTTTTTGACAATTAGACCAACACAAGAAATATTAACGTTTATTATTTTATTCCCTGCTTCACGTGTAGTATACTTCGGTAAGAATTTACTTGAAATTTTACAGCATTATATATGTATATCTGAGGTTACTATATATTATCATATAATTTGATTCACTATTTTATTTTTTATTTGCAGTATCCTGAAAATCAGCTATTATAATTATTAATTGTCTAAATATTTTATTTATTCGTTTATTTCTAATTTTTATTTCTATTCTTAGAGTTTAATTAATTTTATATCTATAACAGTAGTCGGAGAGGTCAGACTCAGTGGAAGTATAAAATGAAATCTATGGAGTCAAATGGGAAAACTTCAGTACCTCAAGAAACACAATCACCTCGACCTCAAACTAAGCTTTCTGCAGATATGAGTCCAGCATTAATAGCACAAGCAAATTGGACATTTGTTGAAAAATTGCTCAAAGTATATTTACTAAAATGAAAATAAAATAAGTAAATTTATTAACACGAGAAAGTTACGTTAATTTGCTTTTTTGTGTTTATTTTAAGGATTGTAAATCAAAAACAAAAAGAATGTTGGTTGAAAAAATGGGTTCTGAAGCCGTTGCATTAGGTCATGGCGGTGAATCGTTATCCGATGTCGAAGAAAATACGCTAGTTGCCAGTCTCTGTGATCTTCTAGAACGAGTTTGGAGTCATGGATTGCAAAATAAACAAGGGAAAAGCGCTCTTTGGTCGCATCTTGCCATGTATCAAGAAGAAGAGTGCAATGACCCGAGTAAACCAATAGATCCAAATTTTCTTTCTCCTGGTATGTGGAAATTTGTTATACTTTGATATCTGTTATACACATCGCACTTTATCATCGAAACTGTAACATTTACTAAAATTCATGACGTTTGGAAATGCAGCGTTAGCGTGGTGCGTCCTACGGAAACGACTCGATTGTACGTGTCTTATTCTATTTCAGATAAAGTGTTAAAAGTAGAGATTAGTTTCTCATACGTAGATACTCTGCACTCTCTTAGTTGTAAGTGACACATTATTCATAAATAATTATTTATTTGATTCTACATGGTTTTGCTAAACGTGCACATACTATAGTGAATATGTTTGACTGTTATTTCCGAGAGAATATTGATTCTGTAAAATTATACGTTTTAAATATAGTGTTTTGCTATTATGAACTATAATTTAGAATTGCAGAACATAATACAAATATTTCTTTATATAATTAAATTGCTAGCTACTTCCTTTTTCATGTTTACTTGACAGGTCTTATCCATTTTCATTTTATTTAAAATTTTATTTATTATAGGTTCTATTACACTCAACCTCTTATAACACGGCACTATAAAAATTCGGTTTCGATATAACACAGCACAAAAATTGTAAATCGATTTTATATACCACGACTTAATAAATATGAACAACATTCATATAGCACGTATGTATGTATTACTACATTGTTCTCATTTCGCTTGTTCTGGTTTCGGTACAATGCAAAACGAATTAATCGTGTAATAGGAGGGTTGACTGTATTAAATATATTGTCCTCTACTTATGATGGTAATGTAACTCAAAGAGTAAATATATTTTGAACTATAATTTTAAAGTATCATTGAAACATTTTTAAATATTAAAGTTTTATAAATAGTTCCAAATATTAAGTAGTTTCAAATATTAAAGATCTAGCAAAGAGCTGGTTATCTAGTATCAAAGTAATATTAATACAAATTAATAATTTCATCTTTTAGTCATTTTTTCTTTTCATAACGAAATAAAGTATAATTCTTTACTTTATTGAAATTAGAAATATTGCTTTTTGAGTCACAATATTATTTAAAACGTGGATCAATGTTTCTTTTTCAGTTGATTTTTATTTGCGTTTCATTTTTCTTTGTTGTAAATAGCCAAAAAATCACCAAGTAGCTTTTTTGGATTACCAGAGCGTTTAATTTCATCCTTAAAGGGCAAAAATATTTTTGAAATTGCTTCTTATATCAAGGAGAATTTTAATGGTAAGCCCTAGCGTTGGCTTGCCGCAAGTAATTTGATCAGCTTTTTCTCTAATACATATATACACACTATTTCTATATTTAAATTTAATAATCATAATAAATATTAGTAAATCGCATGATTTGATATATGTCTTAAACATTAAAAGACTGTTTTTAATACATATTCACACAACTTGTAGGTATTGTAGATATGTAATATCAAAAGCGATTTCCTTTTATTAATTTATTAGTGACGTACTACGAATCGAGTACAAAAATATTGAAATAATTAGCATGTATAACGTAATTTTAAATTAAAAATAAAAACATTTGTATTTTGTACATGGAATGCCTGAAATGATTCTTCCAGGATGCATCTATTTCTTTTTCGTCCAAAGCATGAGATTATCATTTGCATGCATTGTTAAAAGTATTTTTTTATAAAAGTATGAAAAATGAGTGTCAATTATTTTGTCTATTTAAAATTATTGTGTAATTTCTATGTTTGTTAACAATAACAGATCTACCAAACCTGGCATTGGAGATCGACTCGCCTACACGAGGCACGGACAAGCACAAGTCTCCTGGCGATAGAAAAATTGGCCCTGAACATTTGAGGCCTTTGCCTAATTCTTTGCTTTTTGATATTCGGAATGTGCAGGCAATGACTGATATTAAAACGCATATTGGGTATGCTAGAGCCTGGGTTCGATTAGCACTTGAAAAGAAACTTCTTTCTCGTCACTTGAAAACTTTATTATCAGATACCAGATTGTTAAGGTAAGATTGGTAGAAATACTACTAATTACTTAAGTTTTATAATATTGACAAATTGGCTTTTAGTTGTTACAACTTGTTTTACAACTAACATAAATAATAGTTAACATTTTTGGTTATATTGTAGAATATTATATAAGTAATAAAATTGAAGATTTTTTATGTAATTTTGTTTTTAGAAGTCAATATAAGCGTTCGGCATTTTTGCGTTGCGAAGAAGAAAAGGAACAATTCTTATACCATCTTTTAACTTTGAATGCTGTCGATTACTTCTGCTTTACAAACAATTATCCAACTACAAAATTGCCATACAGGGTCGTTATATTTCCTAGTCGAAAAGCTAGCGCAGCTACTACTTCGGCAAACAGTTGGATCGCTATTTCTGGTACATTGTGTGAAACAAATCCAGTGCCAATTCCCAAGGGAGCATTGGAATTTGTGTTTCATGTATGTTCTTATAAATTTATAATTCACGTTTAACATTTCATGACTTTTCAAATGTATGCATTACTATATTTGCAAATATTTTCTGAACCTTAGAAAATATAGAATGTTAAGAGAATTAATTATTTTTCATGACTTTACATAATTTTATAACTTTTATTTTAGCATAAGAATTTGGGCGTGCTCTCTACATTACGTATAGGACATGACAATACAGGTCTTTCGCCAAAATGGATGGTAGAACATGTTGTGGTGAGAAATGAAGTTACAGGGCACACATTTAAATTCCCTTGTGGTAGATGGCTTGGCAGAGGTATTGATGATGGATCTACTGAAAGATTATTAGTAGGTGCCCTGGTACCACGTAATATCGATAGTGAAGAATTGGTTGAATCATGTTCAACACCACCAAGATGTAGGTCTCCTAGTATACCTAGACGTCCTATAGTGTCTCAAGTCGAACTGCAACATATGTTAGGTAAATATTATTGAAGTACATACATCTTTGATTTTCTAATTCAGAAAGTAAATTTAAATGTTTATATTATGCCAACGAAAAATAATATATATACATACATATGTAATCATTTATATATTTTCACTTATATACAGGTTGAGTCACTTAAAAGGTGAAATTGAAATATTTTCGAAACTATTAATTGTATTAAAAAATGTTTTAGATATTTTAATATTATTAGCTTTATTATTTATTATTAGTTAGTCTATTGATGGGCGCTTAAAAGTCGTGCTGTGATTAACTTTGTTTTTTTTTTTTTTGTTAAATATAATCATATATTTTTTAATGCTTTAAGGGATACAGCTTGAGATTTACCATAAAATATCATTTACCTACTTGTATCGAAAACTATTACTTTAGTAGATATTTTAACTTTTGTTTTGTAAAATTTATCATATAAAAGATCTAATAGCTTTTTGATACAAGTAGCTAAATAATTTTTTGTAAAGAATCTCTAAACTATATCGATTAATGCATTAAAAAATACATGATTCCATTTAAAAAAACAAAGCTAAGCTTCATACAATCTGTAAACACCCACCTGCAGAAAAATTAATAACATTAGAACATGCCTCCCTTGAAACCATACAATTTTTATCTGAAAAATTTTCGATATAATAGTATCAAAAATATTTCAATTTCAATTCTTAGGTGATTCACATTGTACATATGCAAGTTATAGTAGTTATAATGCTTTATTTCTTTTCTTTTGGGATTACAAAATGCCCTTTGTTCTATAATAATCCTTTTTCTGTATTTCTTTATCTACTTAACTAGCTTATTCTATCTTATGCTAACCTAGATTTAATTGTCTCATTTCTATCCTATCTATACACTAGATACTCGTGTTTGATACTCGAATTTGATCTTTATTGCACCTGCCTTACACCATCTAACTTATTGGCTACACCATCTCTTTCTGGCCTTATTTTTATTTCATTACTCTGCTCCCTCTTACTCTTCCTTTACCCTTCAGTCATTTTCAATCTTTCCTTCTCTATGTTGTCCACCCACTCTTCGCCTTCCTCTCCTCTCCTAATATCCTCTCTATGTTTTCCTGCTATCCTTTCGGTTCTTCCTCGAATATATCTCTTGCTCATATTCCTATGTCTTTTCCTCTTTTCCACACAGTCTACAGTCTTTTTCTCTTACTTTAACCAATATTTCCCTTCCCCAATCTCGTTGCTTAATCTGAATCTTGTGAGTCTCCTCACTTTATCCTCATTTCATCCTTTCTTCAGGTGTACTGGCATTTCTTTGCCTTATATCAATTATTGTATCTTAATTCGTATATCTTCTTTCCTCTTTCTTCATTCTGCTTTTCTCTCTCTATGTCTTCCATCTCCTATTTTTATGCTTATCTCCACCTTCCTCCTCCTCTCTTCCTCCTACTCCCTCTATTTTCTTCTACACACTCTCCTTTACCAGTCTCTGTCTAGTTTCTTCCTTATATTTCCCTTCTCTGTTTTTTATATTCTCCACCCTTCAGTTTTCTTTCAAAGCTCCATGTCCTTATTCTCGCTCTCATTCTCGTCATGTCTCTTTTTAGTTCCTCTCTTACCAAGTATCCTTGAATATATCAATCTAAAATATCTTCCATGCAGAGTCTCTTTATCTCTTTCCACGCCCACATCTTACTCTGTATTTTGTGATTGTTCAGATTAGTTTATCGAGTAATCATATTCATTTTCTCCAATCTTTTCCAAACATTCCTTTTCCCAACTCTTTTTCATATCTGCCTTTTTACAACTGCCACTTACTTAATTTTTTTTTCCGATGTGTACTTCCTTTTCTTTCCCATTTCTTTCCATTCTGTATACTAGATATGTAAAATCCTCTATTTCTTCACTTTTTTATTTCCAGTTCACTTTTTTCACTTTTCCACCTCTCGTCTTCAATCTCATCACATTCGATTCTTTTACGTTTAGCATCAGACTTTTTTCTTTCAGGTATCTCTTCAGGCTCTTTATGATCTCCACAATCTCCTTTTTTCCTTCTGCCAAAATTATTATATTATTTCCTATATACAAGTTATATTGTAACTTATAATTTCTAAAATTTTCATTCAAGAAAATTTACGTAATTTTATAGGAGAATCCGTAAACGCTATTGTCAAATTCCACTATAGAAGAGAATGTCAGGATGGTTCTTTAACTGCTTTACTTTGTGGAGAAGGTGGTCTTGTGCCATCTTTAGAGCAGATATTTTTATTTGGTTTCAAGAATCAAAGAATATTTGGGAAAAATTTTTACGTTTGGGATTATCTCTGTAAGTTATTATTTTTAGCTATTTCATTTTAGTTTTATTTTAAACCTTCTATTGTCAAATAAATAAAATAGTTAACTTTTATTTGTTTCAGTACGTGTAAAAGAAAATTTTGAAATTTCTTTGCTGGAAGAAATGGACGAATATTCACAGAGGCTGAATAAAGATAGACGAATTCACGTAGAGAACAATCAAAGATTTACAACTTTAAGATGTTATTGTCATCTTATTGATCAAATTAACTTATTCAGTCAAACTCTTGGTAAAGATGGAAAATTTCAGTTATTCATTTGCTTAGCAGCAAGGTATATAAGTTATAATTTTAATAGCTTAAATATTTGTTGGGTATATTACTGCAAATTTAATTGCTACTTTCTTCTTCCAGAGAACAGCTTCTTCATTCAATGCTTCGGCCAATGAGTGAAGCACGCTCTACTGCAGACATGTATGAAGAAACTTCTTTCTTAAGAAATACTACATTATTAAATTTCCTTATTCACATTCTTGAACCACTAAGCGAATTTCACATTGTCCTTGAAAAGAGCTTGACTCATGGAATTTCTAGTATATGTTAATTTATCATAAACATTCCAATAATTAGGTAAGATATGTTGGATTTTTTGCAATACGCTGCACTTTATAAAATTTTTATTTTTAAATGATTACAGAATAACTTAAATTTGATCATATACTTTCGTGTAGGATACATTTCTTTAAAACAGCACAATTTATAAAATTCTAAATAATACGAGGCGAACAGGATAAATGTTATAGTATTGGAAAAATGATGAACTTTGTAAAACCCTACTATTAAGGATCTAAGAGAAATTTAATAATGCAAATGAAGACTGTTATGCTGATGTAAAATAGTCGTTTTTAAATGATGAATTGTTTGACAGAAAGTTGATATATGAGTGATAACGAAAACAAAGATCTTTCTCTGTTCCGAAAGTTGATGATATTGATAACAATAAGAGTTCAGTGCAAAGATAGATGATCTAATTTCGCCCATCTTGCCGTAGATAATTGATAGAGAAACTAGTTAAGATTGTTGAAACTGACGTATCGTGTACCAAAGATGTGATCCTATTAGTTATTACTATTAGTATTATTGATATTATTATTACTAAGGATTTAGTTTTTTTACAATTTTTGCCGTAAGCAGAATATCTAAAGAGCGTGCAAACAACGTACATTGCAATAATTAATAAGTTAGACAAGATAAATATCAATTTTGTACGTTCCATTATTTATTACATTAATCGAAATCATTAATAATAGGAAATATAATGTCGAGAGAAATATTAGAATAGGAAAAAATTTACGATTTGTTAATTTTAATCTTTCTCCATTCTCATAAATCATATTATGTTAAATCATGAAAATGGTCGATTAATTTTTTAATACGTTGTTTATACACACTTGTGAACAGATACCTGCATTATTAGTTAATACTACTTCTTTTACCTTTTTTTTTTTATCAAATATGATCGAAGATTTTTTTATTTTTACTTATACGAGTACTGAGCTACAAGAAACAATAATGTCAAAGTTTAAGACTTAATATTAGCAATTTATATTTCTTCTCTTGGAAAATTTGAAATTCAATTAGTGTATTGTAGTTCGAGTCGAAATCAGAAGCACGTAATATATTATGAGAAACATTTATGCGCATATTCAAGAAAAAATGGACCAACCGATTTAATTATTTATTACAAGTTTCGAAGTGTGACAATTGATTTTTAACGTGCAAGCTGCTTCTTCGAAGTTTTAATGTAATTGATGATCAAGATAAGCAGAATACTCCACTAATTTGAAGAAATAGCTTTCAGAGTACAATTTTATCGCTAGCATTTCACTGACATTCAATACCACATCCCATTGCTAAAAATTGTTCTTTGGTATTATTAGCCAGTGTACTATTGCTCATTCTTTGTAAAGCACGTGTGAATAATATTTTTGTCATAAGCTTTAATGTTTAACGAGTTTATTTGGGTATACTACAATTTTTGAAAAAATCTTAACAATTTCAATAATACTAAATTTTTGGGGGTTTCGTTTTACTTTCTTGCTATTTTATTCTAATATTAAACACAGTTAAAATTAGACATTAAATTTAATTTTAAATAAAGAATTACTAACTCTAAAGAATTTTAAGCATTGATAAAATATTTCGTTAAGTAAAAAAATTTAATACAACTATTTCTCATTTTCAATTCACCTTAAATTTAATATCTTTTGTATCTAATTTTTTAAAAAATATTAATTTCAAGGAGAAATAATTTTAAATATCTTTTGTTGATGACTGTAACCATAAAATATACAAGGTTCCAAAGTCAAAACATCAAGTATGTATTCACACGTGTTCATTGTGTACATTCATGACATTGATACATATTAAGAAATAATTTATAGCGAGTCACTCGCACCTGTGGCCAAATTTAAAAGTTTACCGTGTCATCTTTTACATAGATTCATGGATGTAAAACTTTAATTCTAATCTCTGTTAACACATTGCTTATTAACTAAGAGTATCTTTTAATATATTTTTCAACGTTAAGCTTTTTATATAATATCCGTTATTACATTTTAATCTTACTGGAAATAGAATGATTCTCTATCTCCTCAATTATAAAATATAAATTTGCCAATGTATGTATCATATAGAAATTTTATATCTAAGTATTCTATATTTATATTTGTATTCTATTGTATGCTATTTTATCAAATAATGTTAAAGTGGAAAGCAATGTGTTAATAAATGAATAGGAAAATGAATAGGACGAAAAAAAGAGTATAGAATTTTTTAGTTATGTATCATTAGTTGTTTCATCCGGAACATACATTAAGATTCGTTTGTTAATTAATTATGTTGCTGTATATTGTTGACAAAAATAATGAAATACTCGCTTAATGATCTGGTTGGGTTACTTTCTCTAGATTTTTTAGGAAAAAAAATAAAATGGTTGTACACATGAAATTATGTTTCATATCATTTTTAAACGGATTATTGTATATTTTGTTGTTTTGACAATAATCACGTTTAATCAAAAGGGGAAACAAAAAATTGCATTTTAGGTAGTTGTAAAATGTGTATTGTGATCGTTTTGTTGTTAAATTGGAGGATAGTGCGTTGCACTTTATGTTATTTTACTTTATTATGCTTTGGAGCATGCCTGGTGTCGTCATGTTAAAGTTGCTTATAATTTTAATCTCTCTATGATCTTCAATAAAGTCAAATAATAAATGGAATTTATACAAAATATGTACAATAGATATTTTTAAAATATTAATATTACAGAAAAAAATGGTGAGATAAATTAAAAGCTATAATGAATTATGTATAAATGAATTTTTTTGTTATTTTTAATATACAGAATGGTTCATTATTAAATAAAATATTTAGGATTATAATTTTATAAATTTTTACTTGGAAAGGATTGTAAAATACTTCATATATCAGCAAAATTATATATGATTAGTGCAAACACGTAGTTAAAGAGCTTAAAATATAAGCTTCGTAATAATATTTCAGACACTTCAACATGACGATGTGCGCTTATTCACAATACTCAAACAAGTAGTTTATACGTAAGTTTCGATCTAAGATTTAAAAGTCATGTCCATGTAATCACGATCCATGCTCGATCGTTCCATAAATTCCTTACCAAGTTTGTATATAAATAAAAAATTACAAAGCTTCATGTAACGTATAATAGGATCTTTTACAAGATAAGCGTCGTATAACATAATTGTATATATATAATATAAAACAAAATACTATAATACTGTACAGTAGAATAAAGAATTATCAAAACTGATTAATTTGTGTTTTACAATTAAAAAATTATTAAATATTTAAGTATTGATGTTACGATTTGGTCTTGATCTTCGGTGTTCGTAACCGTTATATGTTATTCTAGATGCCGAATCTCGGGTTTCTCGAATTATATTTAAATCAAAACGGTAGTTGCTGCCACCAGAAATAGTTATTAACTATTTCGATTTGATTCGACTCTCATTCATTATTTTTGAAACAAGGCAAACGACTGAATGCAATGGATTCAAAAACTTGTCGCACCCTTTGAAGGCGCGGCACTATTTTGAATTTCCAAACTGTTGTATCCTTGATGTTTTAATTCGTTGATGTAACCGTATGGGTAGCATTAATTAGCGTATCAATACAGCTGATAAATTAAATACCACGTTTCGGCTTACCCGCTATGTGCAGGAGTACTAGCACAGGAGGGATTAAAGTTTTCTTGAAGTAAATAAATAGTTTCAATATATTCTTGATTATTGACAATAATAATCAATGAATAATTTTATTGAAGTCGTACATGTATAAGTCTGAAATCGAAGAAGAAAATTACAATGTTTAATTTCTCACCTTGCTTATATGTATAGTCGATTACGAATTAGTCGAGTTAGTATAGTTGTTGCAAGACTAATTGTATTAATCACAATTCACAATTAACTTCTTAGGTACGGTTGAATTTTGTGCAGTACTGTTTCTCTCTACGGCAGAGTTTGACGCGAATTACGCATAAACGACACAGCATTACAATGTGTAACGGACAATGTGTAACGGAAATTTATACTAAGACTATCATGGTATAATTGTCACGTGACGGATTATTTCATAATAGCGCGGAGTTTTGGTATACGATTACTTCTGTGGACGCTGCAATCTTTGGTTTTGCTAGTGTCCTTTCAGAAGTATTAAGGTTTCAGCTGATGTGGTTTTTGTGGAAGTATTATTGAAATTTTCCTTTTTTTTAGAAGTCCTTGTTGTTGCATTCTTCTTGCAGTATTAGTTTCTGCTGATGATAGGTCGTACTCTGCTAAACACGTGGTTACCTTTGTTGATGCCGATACTTGATCATTTGGCGCAGTTGTTTGTCACTGCAGATGTTGTGTGAGAAGCATTATCTGCTTATTGTACTCTATATTGTGGTGGGGAGAGTGCGCGCAAGGCGGTCGTGTACGGACTTTTCATTGTTCCTTGTTTCTATTTCGATATTCTTAGTTAGATTTCAATATTGTTCGATAATAATGTTGTGTATATGTTTATTAATTTCTTGTGGTATTAAAGTATTTGTACGTACCATATCTCTTATTTCCTTTAAATTTTCTGTTTTTTAATTCCATTTGCTTAGAATTGTAGCTCGTGCTATACGCGAGTTACGGCGTATCACGTTACGCTTCGTATGGGGCGCGAGACGTGACAATTGTATATTTTAATTATCATTAGTGATATATATAAAATGAATTTTAAGGCCAATAAATTCTGTGCTAATACAGGTCCTGTAACCTCTGGAACAATCGATAGGAGATGATTTTACATGAAAAGATAAGTCGGAAATATAGAATACAATTTTTTCATTTGAGGCTTCATTTTCGAGAAAATCAATTTTGGAAATTTGTTTAGCATATATGATTTTGTAAAATTATTAACTATTTACGAGTAAATAATCAACAGGAGATTATTCTACATGTAAAGATATGTGAAAAATATAGTGAGATGGTATATGTCCGTGATAGTTGTTGGGCCTCGTCCAGAGTAATTGTCGCTAAGGGGCTGTAGATGTGTGGAGGCCGACTGAGATACCGAGATAGATTCTGCGTACGGCTGTAGATGTCGCTGCTGGGGTACTGCTGATTTTTTTGCTAATTTAGTTGCGTAGAAGAAAAATCGGACTCCGGTCGCTGGGATTCGAACGTTCGTAACCACTGCGCTGCCGTCGTCCGACACTAGTTAGTGTCAAGTGGTGGTATTTGGCTTGTTGAGTGCCGCCACAGTAGAATAAAATTTTTCTGCTTAAAGTTCCGTTTTTAAAAAAATTAAATTTGTACGTGCTTAGTTCAAAACAGGCTTGAATTTTTTAAACCTTATTTTCTCAAAAATGGAACGTCCTATGAAAAAATTCTGCACTAAATTTTCGACTTATTTTCACACGTAACCTCTTGTCGATTATACACTCCTGTCCATTCCGGAATTCCACAAGTCCAAACATACTTGACAAACTCGATTTTTACGAAAACAAGGTCCGCCTATGCTAATACTGCGCTATGAACTGTTTTTGGGTCAGTGATTTTTTCGGGCCGTATATAAGGAGACCAATGTCAATCTGGTTTATATTTTTTGAGTACACTGATCTGATCCGATCATGATAAAATCCGTCATGATAAAATCACTCTCCCTCGCTGCAGGTACATCTGCACGTTTTCAAGGAATAAATCCCCTTTTTCTTTTTTAATTTGGTAGACTATTTACAATCAATTCTCATTGAGAATTATAAGTAAATTCTTTTGGCGTGGTACTGTAACGGGAATAAATATCTACATAAAAAAAAGAAAAACAATAAATGCCTTACACTGACACAGGCAATAACTTTATGCTCTGATTTAGATCTACCAGAAAGGGAATACAATATACTTCCGAGAACAGTCGCGAATACATTGCGCAACACATGATTGTTTCTGAAGTCAGTAATGATTAAAAGAAACAAAAAAACAACTATTGCCTCACAACATTTCAATTATAAAAATATCAGCACATATGCAACTACAAGAAATATTAAATATCAGTATGAGCAGTATTTTAAAATTAATTTCCATTAATAACCATATAGTTGCAAAATTAATATTCAAATGAAGATTTAACAGCAGTTCTTAATCATTCACAACTGACTGATGAGTATATACTTACGTGCAATTGCATTCGTCTTACATAAATTGATTGATTTAGGTAATGGTTGGTATTGTGGGTGAATCCGCGTCTTGAATCAATATTTGTTTGTAAGGCAATAAAGTTTCTATTCATAAAATAAAATACAGAACTTGTCCGCAATAAGGAAGCTACAATAAATGAAGAAATCGAACAATTAGAAGATTGGTTTCGATCAACAAACGACGGAAATACGGTTTGCAATCTGTTTTCAATTCTAATTTCTGTGAAGTAACAGAAATTAATGAACAACTAATCGAAAAGTTCTTCATAGTATAGCCAGTAGTAGGAAGTTGGACATCGATAAATATAGAGAATTGTTAAAACGAACAAAAGAATTATATTTAAGATCATATGATTGGTACTATATAAGTATAGTACTTTTATAACACTTCTCGGATATTGTTATAATTGGCGAACCTATGTCAATTTTGAAGTTCATAATCTTCCCTTGTACTTCTAATTTGTATTCGAATGACGTAGCATTATTTATAACACTACTGCCACTGCCTTCATTAATAGAGAAGATTACCAAACTCCATGTGATAAATAATCACATTCTTGTAAAAAATTATATTTACTGCATTTGGACTTTTTTTGAAAGTAACATTCACATCTTTGCTCTCGGACTCACCTCTATTAGGTACATTAGCCGTACATACGTATTACAACTAGGTGTCCAACTTTATCACACTTATTGTAATGTTAGCCTTTGAAACGACAGCTATTAAGCTATGTACAGACAATGCGAAACAGATCCGCGAAGATGCCTCGTCCAGTAACAGTCTCGTGCCGTCACTTAGAGTACGTAAAAGAAACAAGCGAGTAAGGATTTGAATCGACATTCGTTGGTTCGTTCTGAGATACAGTTCAAGGTGAAGCAACGCGTCGTGGAGCAGCCTGGGGGATCTGCCACATACTATTTGTACATAACTGTAGACATATGATTCGGTTACCGCAAGAGTAGGCACCTCCCGATTCTTTATCCCGTTTGTCGTACTAGTCGGTGTGAATCCTTTCTTTTTTGCCGATTTATAGGAAAGATTTCTCGAATTCATAACGTTCGGCTATGTCGGAGATGTAGGGACATCGGTCCTTTCTTTGGGAAGATCCCCAATACTTAGGCTCGAGGTGACATAACTGGTCGCCGAACGTAGCCACAGTTACGGGATGAACGATATATCTAACAGAGGAAGTACGGATGTTGAGGGACAACAACAATTAACAATCAAGCCCCGGTCAGGAACAATGTTGGTTTTACGCGGAGCTGCCTAGTAACGGTGCTTGGGAATTTGTTGATATTCCCGATCAATATGTAATTGACAATTGTGACCGTATCTGTCTTTTATTTTGCAATCACCTTGGAGAGTTTACTGTTATCGTCTTGGCTGTCAGTCTAAAAGTAACCCAGCGTCTGAGTTATCGTGTCTGCGTGCTACAAAATGTATTCTATTGTACAAAGAGTTTACCCGTTGACCGTGGATTCGTTATTGAGCCCAGGAACATTGTTAATAGCTTTTGTTATACTTATTAATTATTACGCGCCAAAAATTTCTAACGAAAACCCGACAGCTATAATGCTTGGTTTTGACTGTAGGTGATTTTTCACGAGCTTGATTAGCTCCTTAAATGTTTCTGAAGACAGTAACGGTGGTGGATATAAATTCCGCAATGTAGAATATCCTTCGTATCCGATGAAGTTAATTAAGTGCAACCTTTTTTTGGTTATCAATTATTTCGACTGTGATAAAAAAACTGATAAGTTTCTAAGAAGTTTTAAGAAGTTGAAATAATTGACATATCAACTCCGCTCTTTGCCAATATCGATTTAATCCATTTGTTAACTGCCTGAATCCCAATAGCCCCGTGTGGCTTTTCCACAAATAAGTTATTTACGTTACCTCTTAAGGATTTAGTCACATTTATATGTTTTATGAAGATCGAAATATGACCACGACGTTTAGATTGCCTCTGAAATTTTGATTTCTAATTTTTCCTACGTCACGTAAATATCAGATAGCTTTATATTTTTATATTCGCTAGGGTTTGTGTCCTATAGACTGTACTTAATGTTAATACTTAAGATTAGGCTGCATTTAAATAATAAAACTGCCGCTTTTAGCGATAGGTCCTAACAGAAAATTTCTTTCAATGGATAAAATTTTATTAACTAGTCTAGTACGATGCATAGTCGCATCCCACGTGTGTATGTATTTAGGCGCCGAAGACATTAACCTGAACACTCCCTTTAGAAAACTTAATATTGTTATATCTTCACCTATTTTATTCTGCGAAGTGAGCGGAAACCTAAGGAACCTAAAGAACCTTAGAAGGTTGTTTTTGTTAGACCTACAAAAATCAAACCGGTTGTACATGGAAAATTGCCATAATCTTGTCTTGTACAGTTTCATTGTCTTCAGGGCCAATGCTTATAAATGCTCCTTAGCCCCCTACAAGGGGATGCCAATAAATTAAGACCTGGGCCAAACATAAGTGTCTCTTTTACGAACAACTTTTTAAATAATAGATATTAGATTTGTCCTGAACAATCGTGTATTTCTATAATCCCTGTTGCTCTATTTTGCCTGATCTTTACCAAAGCCCCCATAATCAAGCTAAAAGTAGGGAACGTGTAGAAATTCAATCTCGTCCAACTCACTATATAGGTTCTTTTACATATTTCCGGCAATCTTATATATTACGGTAAAGATAGGGACAGGGCTTGGATGACGATACCGAATTCTCACGATATGCATACCGATACCGAACTTTATTTTTGAGGATTCATAGCTCACTTGAAGAAAGCGCTTTCAGAATACGTCCATTAGAAGCTTTCTGAATCAGGATAAATGCTGTGTTTGTTACTCAGAAATTAAAATTTTGCCAGCCAGATTCTTTGTGATTTCGAACAATTCCGAAACTTTTAGTATTCCTCAAGTGCCCTATGACAGCCCTTATACCATGAAAATTTCCCACTCAATAGCCACGACATACTTTTATATGTATTTCCTCCTATCTCAGATCTTGTTTGATATCTTACTGCGTCTGAGGTGCTTCAAATTCAGATTATTTTCTAGCTAGCATGCAACTTTAGCAGCATGCGATTCCTTACTTACCTTTTACGTTTAATTATCATTTTTTTTTTACGAAATGAATAGGTGCAGTTCAGCAGCAAATATTGTAGAGCAATTTTGAAATCAAAATAGATAGGAAGTATATGATGATTTACTTTTTTGTAACAGTAGCAGTGATTCTTGTAGTGATGATGATACCTGAGGATGGGGGAGGAAATGTTACGAAAATTTTAGCATAGAAATATTTCGATCTAGAAAGATCAGTCGATGGCCGGTACATTCCTGATCCTTCTTCGTTTGTTCACGATTGTCCATTCATTGTCCATTCATTGTCCATTCATTGTCCATTTCGTAAATCCTATTGTTACGGTCACTTTCCTGTACACTGTCGCTACTCATACATACCACTGGGTATGTGGGCTCGCTTTCTTTTTTTACGCGCGAGGAGGGGAAAATGCGTTACGCATACCCAGTGACCCGTATCATCAGGTTATGTGCTAGTAGGCACCGTGGCAATCACAAATTGCGTCTCCCACCGCGTCCTCCTCAAAGATCTTATTTCCACCCTTTTGGGATCCTGGATGTCCAGTTCCCTACAGATATCCTCCGCAAGTTCCTCGTCAGTAGTAAGGGGATTCGATGTTTTTCAATTCAAGCGTTGATTTATTTAGGAGCATAACAATCTCTACTTTCTGTCCGATCGCAGAATTCAGCTTTTCAGTCACCTCGCTGGCCGTCGCTTGCCCGATGATCTCGATCAACATATGGCCGCTTCTGGTCTTTCGCACTCCTGCAGCATCCTGAATCTTCTCCTTCACGCCCCACAATCTTCTTGTAGGTCTCCTCCTCCTAAATTGCTGCGTCCCCTGGTTTTGCCTGTCGCTATCCCTAGGAGTGTTAACCAATACCGCCTTATCTACTTCGGTCAATGTTATTTTTCCAACACCTCCAATAGGCGCGGGTCCACGAACCCTAAAATTACCTACCACTCACATTATCCACGCCGGAACATACCTCTGAATAAGAGCCAACGCTCTGCCAAGTCTTCTTCCGGTTTGCCTGATTGTCCACGATCGGGGAAATTTCTTTCCTCTTCGTTAATATTTTTACATCTATAGGCGCTCCAGTCTGCGTCCCCACTTCGCTCTGCTTCTTTCTTACAGCACAATCTTCTTTTTCTTCTCTCTGCGTCCCAACTTCGTTGCGATCCTTTACTTCCTCCTTTTCTTTAATCGGGAAGACCTGCGCAGCTACATCTATATTCTATATATCCATATTCTTAAAGTTAGTCTTCAACTCATAAATAACGTAATTCATCAACTTCTCCGCTCCATCACTGTCTAGCTGCGCTACCGGCCTTTTGTCATCATTTTCATCCGAGAAACAATAATTTTCCAAATGATCTTCCTTTCGAAACTGCCAAGATTTCCATTGATATTGACTCTTCAGTTCTTTCAACACGCGCTTCCTGTTCGACTGAGTCACCTCGTGGCCAATCCACCTTGATATAGCTATCCCTTCGTTTACAAATGACTCCATCGACATGTCGAGTTTCCCCTCGCTCTCTTGCCTCCTTCTTTTCTCGTCAACCGGACTCCTCTCCAAGTTCCACCGCGGTTTAAACGGATCCTTCCCCTTCGTTTTATCCTTCCTACTTAACGGAATAATCGAGACGTCCTCTGTCTCGACTCTTATCGGAGAATCACTTGCTCCTACGATACGCTTGGTGGACTTGCCGCCAGAACCTTTCCTTGCGTGACTTGTCCTCCCAATCTCAGCGTCGCTTGCCGATTGTGGTTGATCCCCGGTAACTTTTCCCGAGTGAGAGCTGGCCCTGGGACCGACCCTCCTTCCCATGTTTGTCCAGTCATAAGATGACCGTTGGGTCAAGTCTGATACGCCACTCGAAGCCGATTGGGCCTGGGGGCTCCGAAACCCCCTGCACCGTAATTTTTTTCTCTTTGATGTACTTATCCATATTAATATTTAATAAAAATTCATAGTCCAACGGCATAGCCAAATTCGTCGTACTTGCCATTTAGATGCAAAAGATACCAATTCATAGTTCTTAAGCAAAGTCAGTTCTTCGCAATTAAAGCACCTATACTCTAAGTTCTCAATGAGGAAACTCCAAACTACTCACCGACAAAGAAAAGCCTTATATTTAATTTATTTCCGGGTTACTCGATAACAATTCGTTGTTATATATGCGCGCGTAAAAAATGCATGGACTGATTTATATGTTCTTTGATTCGCTTGCATTGTCCTTCTTTCATATTTATTCTCTTTCTCCTTCTCGCGTTCGTTCCTTCGGCTCGTCTGACACATATACTATTTCGGTAATTTTTCCATGCTTCCAAATTTTTTCCTAATACAAAATTTAGAAAGTAGGAAGCTGTTTTCAATACATTAAACAATTTATCGATTTTTAGTCATGCTATGTGTTACGACCGTTCGCGGAGAGACGCGATCGCGAGGAAACGCGTCAGCAAGAGACGTAAATTCTGGCTACGATTCTGATAGTTGACGCCGCGAATCAGTCGTTCCCCTGTTTCGATTAGGATAAGAGAGGTAGTTCAAATGATTGTAACACTGAATTAACAGGGTTAATATAAGCTTCTATTTTTAACAATATTTAAAATTATAATTAACACATTACAAATGATTTGACGATGATACAACTAGTTTATTTTATAATTCGATTCGACTTTATGAAAAGTCTCGAGAGAAATATCTCGACGTATTTGTTTGACTAAGCGACCTGTATTTTGTTCCTCTGAACCTCTCAATGCATTTGGTTTGAATCTTCATATGCTATTTTGCGTATATCTCGCCGGTCGTGTAAGACGATCTGTCTGCGACATTGTAGTACCAAGGGAGACGGTCAGGAACACGGCCTATAGTAGCTTTGGAGCGTAACACGACGCCTTTCAATTATAGCCTGCGACTTCTCGCTTCCGTTAAACCCTCTTATATTATTCTTAGTCAGCAATATACCAAAATCACTGTACATACCACTGACGCCCTGATTATTTCATTGATTCCTCTCCATTCCATTAGTTACTCCAATATTCCGCCACTTATTTTTCACCTCATTTATATGAATTATCTAGCACTATCGCACTTGTTAACCATTTAATATTTCTAATATTTCCCTTTAATGTTTCCACATACGTTTTTCACACATTTACCTGTAACCAACTACTATATCAGCTAGTTTTATGCTCTCGAGCCTTGCTACGGCGCCTCGAGCCGAACTCTTATGTGTGCTCACCCTGTCTATGCTTTTTTTCTGCATTATTCTTTATTCTCCAAAGGTGATGTAACCTTTCTCTTTGGTGCTGTGTTTCCGATTAGAGCAGGGTTTGTTTGCAGCCCTGAGCTGATGAATCTTTTTCAATTCTTCCTCTCCCCTCTTGGGGTTACCTGCATGACCACAGTTATTTTCTGTTGTGTCGCTGTGTTTTCCTTGGAATATTTATCCATCCAGGTTTTTCAACCGCTTAGCACTATCGGAATTTAACGTTCCTAATGTTGGATCCCTTTTTGTTGAGAATTTCGACTTTTTCATAATTCTTGCCTTGTTTAGCATGACGGATTCCAAAATTTTCACTAAGCCCCTGGTGTTAATAGGGCTTATTGCTTCATTTTCCTCTTCTTCAGAGGTGGAAGATATTTTCTCCGTATATTCCTCTGATTTCTTGCTATCGTTCCTTATTCTTTTGACAGGGTAAATTTTTGTTGATATTCTTGTTGTTTGATATTTTTCGCTTTTTTCGGTGTATAAGGTTAGGTAGCTACTTTGGTCCGTTAGTTCAGCCAACTTTCATTTCATTCTGCTAGTGAGTGCCGAATCGTGCAGACGTGTGTCCAGTGCCCTGTGAAGTTCACAAAACAACACGTGACGCCCATCTGCCGAAAGCGAATCTAACAAACCTAGCCAAGTGTTCGCAAACGTGCTAATGAAAAATCCAACGCTACTAAGTTCTGACCCGAATCACAGCCTCTCGACTAGTTTTTTCATATTGAATTAACTAGATCGATGATGGCCCAATCATCCCAAACGGGCTCTACGGAGCTCAGTTACAACAACGCCGCTCTTCCTCCCCCGTGGCAAAGGGGCAATACACCCCTCTTTGCAAACGACGCGCACACGATAAAACGCAAGCTGGAAGCTACCAAGATTAATGTGAGCAAGAGACAAACCAACCCACCAGCTAGTCAAGTGACCACCCACAACAGGTTCGCGATACTGGAAGCAACAGAAGACGCAATGGACACAACCGAAGCGGCAAATACACAACATACCCAAAAAATTCCCCCTCCCCTGAAAATCTTCATTGACGATGTCATTGACATTCAATCAATGACATAGACAATCGAAAAAGAAATCAGCAAGGAGGAATATAAATTGAAAATCAGCAACAACCGTGTAAAAATTCTGCCGACCAACCTAGACGCCTATAGAAAATTAACAAAGTTGTTAAAAACCCTGAATGCCAACTTCCACACTTACCAGCTCAAGCAAGAAAGACCATTTCGTGTGATGCTACGCAACATCCACCACTCAGCCGATCTAGACGAATTAAAGTTCGAATTGTTGAAGAACGCCCACGAAGTAACAAACATCAGTAACATAAGACATAGAATCACAAAAAAACTACTATCGCTATTTTTCATAGATATAAAACAAAAAAAAAAAAAAAAAAAAAAATAACAAAGAAATTTACAACGTCAACCGGCTGATGAACTCTATAGTTAAGATCGAACTACCTCTTGTAAAGAAAGAGATAGTACAATGCAAAAGGTGCCAAAGGTACGGTCACACGCAGAAATACTGTAACCATAATTTCCGGTGCGTAAAATGTGCAGATAGTCACCCCACTGACCAATGCACTAAATCCCTAGAAACTCCCGCAAAGTGCATCCACTGTCAAGGAGAGCATCCTGTGAACTACAAAGGCTGCTTAGCCTATAAAACACTACACAATAATAAGTACCCCAAACTCAGACCCAAGGAGAAAACCAAACAAGAACCTAGACCCCAAAAATTCTCCACACCACCAATCTCCTATGCCCAGGCAGCACAAGGAAACTTAAACAATTCGAAAACCCACAGTGGACACTCAGAAAATAGTGTTCCCACCCCACAAAACACAGACAACTTCACCAGACTCGAAAAACTTATCGAGAAGCAATCTGAGCAAATTAACAACTTGCTGTCAATTCTCACACTCCTCATGGATAAATTAATACGCACAGAAACAAAATAAAACCAATGCGTATAGCTCTGTGGAACGCCAACGGTCTAGCTCAGCACAAATTTGAACTAGGACTCTTCTTAAAACAACAGCAAATCGACGTAATGCTCATATCTGAAACCCACTTCACCGACAAAAACCACCTCAAAATAAACGGCTACAACTTCTACCATACCCAACATCCCATTGGAAAGGCACACGGCGGCACCGGAATCATCATCAAATCCGGCATTAAGCATTACGAGCTTCCATCATTCCAGAAAGACTACCTTCAAGCCACAAGCGAAGCAATAGAAGACTGCCATGGTACAATCACCACCTCAGCAGTATACTGCCCTCCCAGCCACTCGATTGCTAAAGAGAACTTTGACAGCTTCTTTGACGCCCTAGACAATAGATTCATAGCTGGAGGAGACTATAACGCCAAACATATCCAATGGGGCAGCAGACTTGTCACAGCAAGAGGCAAAAACCTCTTGAAAAGCATAACCACCAACAATCTCAACTACCTCACCACATATGAACCCACACACTGGCCCACTGACACTAATAAAATCCCCGATTTACTCGACTTCCTCATAACCAAAAATATCTCGCCTAGATATGTCCAAGTCAACTCCTCGGCTGAACTCTCTTCCGACCACTCCCCCGTAATAGCAACAGTCAGTTCAGTAATAATCGAGAACCCACCTAATGGTCTTATTCACAACTAACTCACCAACTGACAGCTCTCTAGAGAGGTCTTTAATCCCTCGACCTCTGCCTCAATCTCACTAAAAACAACGGAAGATATCGAAACTGCCATAGAATACTTAACATGAGCATAATAAACGCTATCCGCTCCTCAACTCCTACTAAGACTACTATCAGCAAACACGAATATCCCCATTACATATAGAACAAAATTACAGAAAGAGGAAGACTAAGAAGAGTATGGCAAATCCAAATATAGAACACCGAATGACAAACGCAAACTAAACAACGCAACCAGGAAGTTAACCAAAATCATTAAAAAATACAAAAATGACTGTTTCCAAAAGTATTTCGTCAATTTGTCCTCCTCTGCCGACTCCAACTACTTACTATGGAATGCTTCCAGGAAACTCACGCGTCCCCAGCAAATAATCCCTCCAATTCGCTGTTCGCAAGGCGGATGGGCACGAAGCCCTATAGAAAAAGCCAACCTGTTCGCTAACTACCTATCCAACATTTTTAAACCTCATTCCTCCAATACCGCTCCGGAAATAACAGAATACTTGCATTCTCTCTTCCAAATGTTTCCCCCCATTAAACCTTTCACTTCTCTAGAGGTTACTGAATTAATCCATCGTCTGAACCCCAGGAAAGCACCGGGACATAATCAAATAAGTAATAAAGCAATTAAGGAATTACCTGTAAAAGAGATTGCACTCATTTCTTCAATCTTCAACGCAATTCTTCGCCTTGAATACTGCCCCAAAACCTGGGAAACGTCACTAATTATGCTCATCCCATAACCCGGAAAACTAGTACACGAAACTAGCTCCTATCGCCCAATTAGTCTTCTACCCACTTTGTCAAAACTATTCGAAAAGTTGCTAACGAATCGACTCCTTCCACTCCTAGAGGATCTGAAAACCCTGCCAGATCATCAATTTGGCTTTCGGAAGCAGCATTCCACAATAGAGCAAATCCACCGAATAACACACAATATCAGCCAAACCCTCGAAAAGAAAAAATACTGCTCAGCGGTATTCCTTGATATTCAACAGGCATTCGACAAAGTATGGCACGAAGGGCTTCTTTACAAACTTAAAAAAGTCCTACCACACACTTACTACTCCATCCTAAAGTCTTACTTAACCAAAAGACAATTCATGGTTAAATACTTAGACGCCATTACCACAACATTCCCAATGGAAGCGGGCATACCCCAAGGTAGTGTCCTCGGACTTCTCCTGTTCTCCATCTACACTGCCGATTTACCAATATCGACAGAAATAACTATAGCAACATTTGCCGACGACACAGCGCTATTAGCGTCCCACGCCAACCCGATAATTGCCTCATCCACTCTCAAACGAGGTCTCGACTCAATGGAAAAGTGGTTCCATAAATGGGGCTTCAAAATTAATGAAAAAAATCCACACATGTAACCTTCACGCTGCGAAAACAAACCTGCCCACAGGTCTCCATTAACAATATAACAGTTCCGAACAAGGACACAGTCAGATACCTGGGCATGACTCTGGACAGGAGATTAACTTGGAAACAACACATCGTAGACAAATCTAAACAACTCAGGGACAAACTCAACAAATTTTATTGGCACATTGGCTGTCGCTCTAACCTAAACACGCAGAACAAAATTACGCTCTATAAGATCGTAATAAAACCAGTCTGGACCTACGGAATCCAACTATGGGGAACAGCAAGTAATTCCAACATTGAAATACTCCAACGCTTCCAACCGAAAACACTAAAATCCCTAATAAATTCATCCTGGTATGTTACCAACGAAACAATCCACCGCGACCTCAAGATACCTACAATCAAAGATGAAATACACAAGTCCAGAAGCAGATATAACGCAAGAGTCAACAGCCACCACAACCCATTAGTCACCCAACTACTAGACACGACGGATCAGATCCGCAGACTAAAAAGAAAATACCCTTTAGATTAAATCATTAGATCCTACTAGAACCAACAATATAAAGCTATTATAAGCCATGTCATTGTATCACGCCAAATGAAGTTACTGAAAATTCTCAACGAGAATTGATTGTAAATATTCTAATAAATAAAAAAAAAAAGACATGGAGGGGTGATGCCCATGGATTCTTTGATGGCAGTATCACTCCTTACTCCATCATCATCTCGAATTCTATCTTTACCTGCTTGAGTCGGTCGAGGACGAGGCGTTGAGGTTTGCTGAAGACGGGAGACCCAGGCGTGGTCTCGATGTAGTGTTTCACGGCATGTCGAATTTTCTCTTGTCCGAAAATGGGCGGACGGATTATTTGCACCTTTAGTATACACGAAGAGCGTGACGTTCTGATCACTAGGGTTCTACGATCTTGTTTATACTGCCACCAGAAGCTTCATCTCGTTCTTACATCCTTACTTTCCGTCTCCGGGGTTTCTCTGGTTTAACTGTACTCTCTTGGCTATATATCCTCTGGTATTGCCATTTGATTACCTATGCCCTGACCCATCGGCACTTATGGTGTTTTTTAGTCTCTTAAAGTTTACTGTTTAAGGAGGTAGGCGATTCAGACTTTCCAGAAAAGGGAGATGTGTAATTCGAGTTATAAACTGACGGCCACTCCAAATCGCGAACAAGTACAAGTACAAATACAGAGATAGTGTATACCGGTTTTAATCGTTGCTCGCTCAGTGCTATTATACCAATCGATACTAACATAGAGAACACGTTCATACATTTAACGGAGGTTATCATAAACAGTTAACCCTTTTGTGTAACTCTAGCTGAAGATTAAAAAAATCAGCAATAGCAACCTATTCAAAGTTCTTTTGCTTCTAAACCTTGTAACCCAAAACACCATTAGTGTTCCAAGGCACAATACTATGGATCTCTCAGTTTTGAATTTTCCGTTTCAACTTGAAACTTTTTCTACAGCCATGGACCGCTACATTTTTTTCAGTGAAGCTTTAAATTTTAAGTTAATTTTAATATCCTTACAATCACTAACGGTCATATAATTCCAATTTAGGTACTTAAATTTTTTCAATCCTCTATTTCGAATTACGAATCATGGTTATAAAAAGATTGGAACAATGGCCATTGTATCTTGATATAGCTGCTATATACTTATCGGTACGTGACTTACTAATCACTGATAAAACTTGATTCTCAATTTATTTTTATTGTGTGGAAAGTAATTTAGACGATGTTCTATTCGAATATATGCGTGAATGAGGTATTGCTAATATAACCTGACTCCATAATGAATAGGATTGAACTGATGTATGTTTCTGTACATTAAACAGCAGGCATAGTACTGCGACACTGATATTTGTTTCATTGTACTCTTTGTGGTCTCCATTATACATACCGTCCAAAATGTCATTTGGAAATAATATTAGAAAAATAGAATCTATATATATAGATAGTTTTGATAATAGGACACTTTAGGATAAACGTATAAATCAAAATCCGGCACTATACTGTCCTTTGAAACAATTACACTGTTCAATAAATTTTAATCTTTTTCAATTTTATAATGGTTCTTATAGACTTTGGACATTAATTTAACTAGACACGAATCTGTAAACCATTATTCCCTGCAACCCACAGTTAAGAAAAAATCAACTTTTGAAAAAAATTGCAACTTTTTAACTTTGAAAACGTTTTGCGCTTTTACGCTAGCTATAATAACAACTACTGAGTTGCTATGGAGACGAACAAATTTTGTGATATCTCTTGAATAAAACAATATGTTTCGATCGTTCGCGGGGAGATGCGATCTCGAAGAAGCGCGTCAACGGGACTCGTAAATTCCCGTTACGATTCGAATAATCGACGCCACGCATAGATCGATTCCCTATTTCGATTAAGATAATAAGTATGGTTGAATGAGTATAACGCTGATTTTAACAGGTTATAATATATATGTCGGGTTTTCGTTATGATTTCGGGCGCGTGATAATTCTTCATTAGAATTAGCCATCGTGATGCGCAACAAAGATTGTATTTACACGTATAAATATGTCTTTACAAAGTGTAACGAATAATTATTTTAACGATTAATTAGTTTAACGAACAATAAGTTTAACGAATGCTTTTGATAATGTTCTTGGATTCAATAACGAATCCACGGTCATCGGGAAAACTCTTTTGTACAATAGAATATATTTTGTAGCACGTAGACACGTTAGCTCAGTCGCTGGGTTTCTTTCAGACTAACTGCCTAGACGATAACAGTAAACTCTCCAAGGTTTTTTTTTTATTTATTTATTTATTAAAATTCACAATTTGTCCAATTTGGACATTTGGTGGAATTTTTTAACGGTTAAATTAGCATGTTGGTGGCTATCCCCAGCGGGATACCATCCTCGTGTTTCTTAGGTTATGTCCTTTATTAGGTCTGCTGGGTGCTTCCTTTTTAGTCTTCTGTCCATATTTGTGATTTTGTATGTTTCCGCAGCTAGCCGGTTTATGTGTGTTGCTATTCTTGATTTGTATTTCTCGGAGTATCTGCTGATTTCTTCCTTGACCGTTGGCATTCCCAGGTCCCTTCGTATATCTTCGTTTCTGACGTACCAAGGTCCGTTTACTATTGTTCTGAGGATTTTAGCCTGTATTACCTCTATTTTGTTTATATGGCTCATTGCTGCCGTCCCCCATAGTGGTATTCCGTACGTCCAGATTGGTTTTATGATCGTTTTATATATTTTTACTTTATTTTCTGTGCTTAGTTTGGATTTTCGGCTTGTTAGCCAATACATTTGTCTCCTTGTTTTCTGTATTTTTTCTACTATTGATTTGATGTGTAGTTTCCAGGTAAGTTTTTGATCTAAGTGGAGTCCTAGGTATTTGACATGCTTTGTTTGCGTTATATGCGTACCGTTCAATAGGATGTTTGGTGGTATCTTTTTCCGTAGCGTGAATGTAATATGGTTGCATTTATTGGGGTTTGCTTTTAATTGTTTTTCTTGTAGCCAATTTTCTATTTTTACGATATGTTCTTGTAGTATTTTGACTGCCGTTTCTGGGTTAGTATGCCTGACTAGTATAGCTGTGTCGTCCGCGAATGTCAATACTGTGCTGTTGGTAGTTGTTGGTATGTTCGCCGTGTATAATGTGTATAGTATTGGGCCTAGGACGCTTCCTTGTGGTACCCCGGCCTTGATGTCTTTAACTTGAGAATGTGTGTCCTTGATTTTTATTACGAAGGTTCTGCTGCTTAGGTAGGATTTTATTAAGTGGTGTATTTGCTCCGGGAATTGTTTCCTAATTGTTTGTAGTAGACTTTCATGGTTAATTTTATCGAATGCTTCCTCTATGTCTATAAAGAGGGCTGTGCAGTATTCCTTGATTTCTAGTGCTACTATTATTTCGTTTATAAGCCTGTGCATTTGCTCTATCGTGGAGTGTTTGTTTCTGAAACCAAATTCGTGATCCGGTATTAGTTTTTTTGTCTCTATTATTGGTTTTATGCGGTCGTATATTATCTTTTCCAGTATTTTGGAAAATACTGGGAGCAGTGATATTGGTCTGTAGGATGCAGTTTGGTGCGGGTCTTTGCCTGGTTTATGTAACATTTTGATTTGTGCTAATTTCCATGGTTTGGGGAAGTATTGAATTCTTAGAATTGCATTGAATATTATTGTAATTAGTCTTATTGCTTTTGGCGGGAGGTTTTTCAAGATTTTACCATTGATTAGGTCGATTCCTGGCGCTTTGTTGTTTTTTGTTTTATCAATTATGTTTCTAATTTCTTGTGCCGATGTTTTAGGTATGGTGTATTCCTTGTCGGCTGTGGTAGTAGTGGTTTGTGGATCCTCCTCCGTATGACTTTTGAGGTTGCTGTTGTTGATAATGTGTGGTGTGAATGTGTTGCAGAGGTGGTTGGAGAATTCTTCAGCTTGTTCTTCGTTGCTTCTTGCCCATGTGTTATCTGCTTTTCTGATTGCCGGGACGGGTATTATTGGCTTCCTTATTTTTTTCGTGGCTTTCCATAGTGAGTAGTTGGTGTTCTCGTGTGTGGAGAGTGTCCCTATGAACTTTGCGAATTCGTTATCGTTGTGCTCCTTTATTTTGTTTTTTATTTCCTTTGCAAGTTTGTTTAAGTGTTTTTTGTTTTCTCGGGTTCTGTATTTTTGCCATTTTGCTTTTGCTTTTCTTTTTTCTTTGATTTTGTCGAGTATTTCTTGCGGGATTGTTATTGTTTGTCTGCTGGTTGGTTCGGGAGTAGTGGTTGTCCTTGCTGCTTCCTGAATAGTTGCTGTCAATGTTGCTACTGCCTGTTCTATGTGTTCAGGAGTTTTTAACGGGATGTTGCAGTTTATTTTGCTTTCTATTATTTCTTTGAAAGTTTGCCATTTGGTGGTTTTGTTGCATAGTGTTTCTGGTTTGCTATAGTGAATTGGTTTGTTTCTGTATTCAATTATTATGGGTGTATGATCGGAGCTGAGCTCGAGGTTGGGTGTTATTTTTAGTTTATTTGTGTTTAGTCCCCTTGTAACTGCAAAGTCCAGAAGATCTAGTTTTTTGTTCAGGTCAGTCGGCCAATGTGTCGGTGTTCCTGTGGATAATATATTGAGGTTATTATTTCTTATGTATTTTTCCAGTGTTCTACCTCGAGGTGTAATGTTTCTTGACCCCCAAAGCGTGTGCTTTGAGTTGTAGTCTCCCGCTGCGATGTACTTGTCCCCTAGGTCCTGGAAGTATTCTTCCCACATTTGTGTTGTTATTTTGTGTCGCGGAGGCACATATACTGCTGACAACTGGAAGTAGTTGCTGCTAGTTTGAACTGTGACAGTGGTTGCTTGTAAATATTCTTTGTTAACTTGGCTGTGTAGATAATGTTTGATATCGTTTCTGACTATCACTGCTGTCCCTCCGTGAGCTTTTCCTGAGGGGTGTTTGGTATCATATATGGTGTAGTATGGTATTTTCAAGTAGCTTTTTGTAGTGAAGTGTGTTTCTGAGACAAGTAGTATGTCTATATTGTTATTGTATATGAATGTTTTAATTTCGAGGGCTCGTTGTTGCAGGCCATTTGAGTTCCAGGCTGCTATTTTTAGAGTGTCCATTTTTATTTTTTGCTTAGCACGTTTGTAATTAGTTGTAGCATGACTGTAATTTGTTGAGTTTGTTGTTTTAATACTGCATTTTGTTCGCTTATCATTCTGGTTAGCATTTCGGTGTTCTTTATGGATTGTTTGAGTAGTTCTTTGATTTCTGCAGTGTCATTGTTACTATTGCTGTGGTATTGGTTGTGTGTATGTGTTGATTGGCTGGTTATTTGAGCATAGCTTAGACCACCAATGGTGTTGGTGCTGATAGGTTTGGTGTTTGTTGCTTGCTCTGTACTTGGAATTATTTCAGGATTTGTGCTGTCCTGTTGGGCTTGTGTGTTAGTGATTGTTCTGCTTCGTAGGGGCGGGAACAGTTTACGTTGTAATTGTTTTCTTACTTCACATCCTTTATAGCTGGCTGGGTGGTTTCCGTTACAGTTGTAGCATTTAACCTCCTCAATTTTTCCCGTGGATGGGCAGTGTGTCGTGAGATGATTTTTTGCGCATTTAACGCATGCCGGGGTTCTATTACAATAATTTTTGGTGTGTCCGTATTGTTGGCATCTTATGCATTGTGGGATTTCTTTTTTATGCCTGGGTGGCTCCACTTTTACTATTGTGTTTAGTAATTTTTCTATATCGTATATTTCCTTATTGTTGTTTTTAGGTTCTAGTTCGACTAGGAATAGCGGTAGTGGTTGTTTGGTATCGTATTTGTTTATGTTATTTATTGACCTTACTTGGTGTCCGATTTTTGCCAGTTCTTCACTTATTTTTCCAGTATTTGTTTTTGGGTGTAGTCCCCTGATTACTGCTTTGTAGCTTTTGTCTGTTTTGAGCTGAAAAGTGTGATATGCTGCATTTTTTTCCTTTAGTGATCTTGTAATTTTTCTGAATGTTTCTGGGGTGTTAGTTTGTACTTTAACCTGGTCTATTTTTATCTGTTTGATGATGTAGTTGTCTTTCCCTGCGATGTTGTTTAGCAGTTCGTTGAGGGGGTCAATAATATTTGCGTCTACGTATATCGGTGGTGGTTTGGGTGTACGGTTTGTCGGACTTTCAGTTGGGTCCGTTGCTGCCTCTTCTGGCAGTGCGCTGAATGGATTGTGCAGTTTGATATCTTGTAGCCATTGTTTTTTTTCATATGTATCAATTTTCCTCGCGCTTGCGAGCGGGGTTACCTTCCGTTTTTTGCTGGAGGTTGCCACCGTCCAGCTTTCTTCCTGGTGTATTGGTATGTTTTGCTCTTCGTCGGATTGTGTTGTTTCCATAATGTCATCATTTTTCTCTACATATGTAGAGTCTGTAGCTTTATTTATGAAGAATGTTTCACCGGAGTTAATTATTTTCATTGGTGGAATCTGCATGATTCCACTTTTTGTCTATTTTTGGCTTTAACTTTGTCCCTATCTCTTCTCTCTTGCCGCACTTTCACTGGAGCACTGTTTCGCACGTCCGTTTAGGTCGCCTGCCCAGGCGGAACTGACACTCTAAAGACACTTTCGGGTAGAAAACTGTCTGCGAAAATTTTCATTGTTGCGGATTTTAGAAATGATTCACGGCCTATTTTGGTATCTTATGTAACGTAGATAAAACAATGAATAGTTGGTTACGTTGAACAGTTGTCTCTGGAAACGGATTCTAATATCAGAGATCAAGACAAAGAAGTGGATGTTAATGACACGTGAATCCACACAAGTCTCGAAAAACTCAGAATTAGTCATTGTTTTGCGCGGTATAGCTGCAACATCGAGTATGTCCTTTTCATATTATTTTAAATTTATTTATTAATATTTAATATGTTTATAATTAATTAATATAATATGATTGGTGCTCTTTTAAAAACAAATGTATATTCTTTCTAGAAAATCTTTCCACTTAATCTGTTACGTTTCTTAAAACGCGAACGGACTATTTAACTGGAATAAGATGTTGGGAAATTGCTCGGTTTGATTTGATACTTGTACGGTCAAAATTATTTTATTTATTAGAATATTTACAATCAATTCTCGTTGAGAATTTTCAGTAACTTAGTTTGGCGTGATACAATGACATGGATTATAATAGTTTTATATTGTTGATTCTAGTAGGACTAATGGTTTAATCTAGTGGGTATTTTCTTTTTAGTCTGCGGATCTGGTCCGTCGTGTCCAGTAGTTGGGTGACTAGTGGGTTGTGGTGGTTGTTGACTCTTGTGCTATATCTGCTTCTGAACTTGTGTATTTCATCTTTGACTGTAGGTATCTTGAGGTCTCGGTGGATTGTTTCGTTGGTAACATACCAGGGTGCATTTAATAGGGATCTTAGCGTTTTCGATTGGAAACGTTGGAGTATTTCAATGTTGGAGTTACTTGCTGTTCCCCATAGTTGGATTCCGTAGGTCCAGACAGGTTTTATTACGGCCTTGTAGAGGGTTATTTTGTTCTGTATGTTTAGTTTGGAGCGTCGGCCCGTGAGCCAATAGAATTTTCTTAGTTTTTCCTTTAGTTGCTTTGTTTTTTCGGAGATATGTTTTTCCCAAGTTAGCCTCCTGTCCAGGGTCATGCCCAGGTATCTTACGGAGTCCTTGCTTGGGATTATTGTGTTGTTAATGGTGACCTGGGGGCAGGTTTGTTTTCGGAGCGTGAAGGTTACATGGGAGGATTTTTTTTCGTTTATTTTAAAACCCCATTTTTGGAACCACTTTTCCATGGAGTCGAGACTTCGCTGGAGAGTGGATGAGGCAATTGCCGGGTCTGCGTGGGTAGCTAATAGTGCTGTGTCGTCGGCAAATGTTGCTATTGTTACCTCGTTTGATATGGGTAAGTCGGGCAGTGTAGATGGAGAATAGTAGGGGTCCGAGGACACTACCTTGCGGTATGCCGGATTTTATTGGGAATGTTGCGGAAGTGGCGCCTAGACATTTAACTATGAATTGTCTGTTGGTTAGGTAGGATTTTAAGATGGAGTAGTATGGGTGGGGTAGGATTTTTTTAAGCTTGTAGAGTAGCCCTTCATGCCATACTTTATCGAATGCCTGTTGGATGTCTAGGAATACGGCTGAGCAGTATTTTTTCTTTTCAAGGGTTTGACTGATTATGTGGGTTATGCGGTGGATTTGCTCTACTGTTGAGTGTTGTTTTCGGAAGCCGAATTGGTGATCTGGGAGAGTCTTCAATTCTTCTAGGAGTGGAAGGAGACGATTCGTGAGCATCCTCTCGAATAGTTTAGACAGGGTAGGTAAGAGACTGATTGGGCGATAGGAGCTGGTTTCATATATTGGTTTACCGGGTTTGGGGATGAGGGTGATCAGTGAGATTTTCCACGCCTTAGGAAAGTGTTCAAGGCGGAGGATGGCGTTAAAGATTGATGCGATGAGTGCAATCCCTTTTATGGGAAGTTCCTTGATTGCTTTATTTCCTATTTGGTCGTGACCTGCTGCTTTCTTGGGGTTTAGGCGACTGATTGCTTCTATGATCTCTGCAGAAGTGAAGGGTTGAATAGGAGGGGACATTTGGAAGGGAGTGTGCAGGTATTCGGTGACGTCCGCTGCGGCTATGGAGGAATGGGGTTGGAATACTTCAGTCAAATGTTTGGCAAATAGGTTGGCTTTTTCTATAGGGCTACGCGCCCATCCACCCTGCGGGCGGCGGATTGGAGGTATTATTTGTGGGGGGCGCGTGAGTTTCCTGGAGGCTTTCCATAGTGAGTAGTTTGAGTCGGCTGTGGGGGCAGGCTGGCGAGATATTTGTGAAAACGGTCATTATTGTAGTTCTTTATGGTTTTGGATAGTTTTCTAGTTGCGTTGTTTAGTTTGCGTTTGTCCTCCGGTGTTCTATGGGTCTGCCATATCCTTCTTAGTCTACGTTTTTCTGCTATTTTTTTTAGTATGTACTGGGGGTATTCGTGGTTGCTGGTGGATGTTTTTGCCGGTGTGGAGACGCGGATAGCGTTTATTATGCTCGCATTTAGGTATTCCGTGGCTGCTTCGATTTCATCATTGGTTTTTAGTGAGGTTGAGGCTGAAGTTGTGTGGGTAAAGACTTCTCTAAAGAGCTGCCAGTTGGTGTGTTGGTTATGAATGGAGCCATTAGGTGTATTCTTGATGATAGTTGAACTGACTGTTACTATCACGGGGGAATGATCAGAGGAGAGATCAGCCGAGGAATTGATTTGGACGTGTCTTGACGAGATATTTTTAGTTATGAAGAAATCAAGGAGATCGGGTATTTTGTTTGTGTCGGTGGGCCAGTGTGTGGGTTCGTACGTGGTAAGGTAGTTGAGGTTGTTGGTTAATATGCTGTTGAGGAGGTTTTTGCCTCTTACTGTAACCAGTCTGCTGCCCCATTGGGCGTGTTTAGCGTTGTAGTCTCCTCCGGCTATGAATTTGCTGCCCAGGGTGTCCAGGAAGTGGTCAAAGTCTTCTTTGGCGATGGAGTGTCTGGGAGGGCAGTACACAGCTGAGGTGGTGATTGTACCATGACAGTCTTCTATTGCTACGTTTGTTGCTTGGAGGTAGTCTTTCTGGAATGGTTGTAGTTCGTAGTGCTTGATGTTTGACTTGATTATGATTCCGGTGCCGCCGTGAGCCTTTCCGCTGGGGTGTTGGGTGTGGTAGAAGTTGTAGCCGTGTATTTTGAGGTAGTTTTTGTCGGTGAAGTGGGTTTCGGATATGAGCATCACATCGATTTGCTGTTGTTTTAAGAATAGTTCTAGTTCGGCTTTGTGCTGAGCTAGACCGTTGGCGTTCCACAGAGCTATTCGCATTGGTTTTATTTTGCTTCTGTGCTTATGAATTTGTCCATGAAGCGTGTGAGTAGTGACAGCAAGTTGTTAATTTGCTCAGTTTGCTTCTCGATAAGTTTTTCGAGTCTGGTAAAGTTGTCAGTGCTTGGTGGGGTGGGAATTCTATTTTCTGTGTGTACACTGTGTGTTTTCGAGTTGTACACGTTTCCTTGCGTTGCCTGCGCATAGGATACTGTTGGTGTGGTGAGTTTTTGGGGTTTAGGTTCATGTATGTTTATGTCCTTGGGTCTCAGTTTTGGATACTTTATATTATGTAGCGATTTGTAGGCTGAGCATCCTTTGTAGTTCGCAGGATGCTCTCCTTGACAGTGGATACACTTGGCGGGGGTTTCCGGGGATTTAGTGCATTGGTCAGTGGGGTGGTTACCTGCACATTTTACGCACCGGAAGTTGTGATTGCAGTACTTCTGCGTGTGGCCGTACCTTTGACACCTCTTGCATTGTATTATTTCTTTCTTTACAAGAGGTGGCTCGAACTTAACTATGGAGTTCATCAGCCGATTGATATTGTAGATTTCTTTATTGTTTGTTTTTTGTTTTAGGTCTATAAAAAATAAGGATAGTGGGTTTTTTGTGATTCTATGCCTAATGTTACTGATGTTAGTTACTTCGTGGCCGTGATTTGACAGTTCGCATTTTAATTCGTCTAGATCGACTGAGTGATGGATATTGCGTAGCACCACTCGAAATGGTCTTTCTTGTTTGAGCTGGTATGTGTGGAATTTGGCGTTTAACGTTTTTAATAGCTTGGTTAACTTTCTATAGGCGTCTGGGTGGGACGGCAGTATTTTCACTTGGTTGTTGTTAATCTTTAGCTTGTAGTCTTCTTTGCTGATGTCTTTTTCGATAGTTTTAATCATTGACTGTATGTCGATTACGTCGTTAATGAATATCGGTGGGGGAGGGGGAATTCTTTGAGTATGGAGATTATTTACCTCTTCGGTTGTAATCATGGAGTCTTCCGTGGACTCCAGAATTGGGAATCTATTGTAGGTAGTCACTTGGCTGGCTGATGGTTTGGTTTGAATCTTGTTTACATTTGTCTTGGTCGGTTCGAGCTTTCGTTTTTTCGTGTGATGGTCATTTACCAGGATAGTTGCGTTGCCCTCTTGCCACGGGGGAGGAAACATGGCGGTGTTATAATTTTGCTCCGGGGAGCTTGTTGGAAATGATAGAGCCATCATCGAGCTAGTTAGTTCAGTGTGAAAGAACTAGTCGAGAGGCTGTTAACCCCTGGCTAGGTTAGTTGGATTTGCTTTCGTCAGCTGGGCGTCACGTGGAGTTTTGTGAACTTCACAGGGCACTGGACACACGTCTGCACGTCTCGGCACTCAGCAGCAACTGTGTTGTACGGTCAAAATAATGGGATTGACAAATAGGTACTTGATAAGGAATGAATATGGGCTTAAAATGATCGTCCATATTTTTGTTATTTCGGTGACTAGGGTTTCGCGGAATCCAATCCAGGCACTGCCAATTTGAGGATAGAAGGGAGTAACACTTGATATGGTCACTGTAAGTTGGTAGATACTGGCGACGATCACGAGATCCGCACTGTGATTGGTGCAGAATTGATCGAAAATCGGTAGTGCATCAGAGCAATAGAGCTTATGGAGGCCTAGGGATGTGCCGAGGGAATCAACAAAGAGATAGAGAGAGAAAGATATTTTTCTGTCAAAACTGTGGCTGTATGGCCATAAATCCATAACTATGCGACCACATAAACTTGTATTTTATTTCTTAAATTATCGAAAGATATTAAAGGTTTCTTTGATCACTTGTTTAAATCTTTTTGTGTAACTAAAAAAATACATGATAATAACACTAAAATCAATAAATAAAATCAAGACTGATTATTAATGGCACGGTAAAAACATCTACGGTAAAAAGATCTTAAGAAATAACACAATGAATATTTAAGAAATATTAAAACTGTTGAGAAGATTGAATTAAATACAGTACCTACGTTTTATTAAATGTAAAAATAATTTACTTTATATTTATTTATTATGAAACAATATTAGCTTTCTCATTTTTCCCTTTACTTGTTTTTTAATATTACTTATTGTTATAATATTCCCAATATAACAATATTTTATGTCAATATAGTACTTAGGAATTATATATTTATCAAGTCTCCTTTGTAATTTGCAAATGTTTCCTATGACATGTCTGGTCAAACATATTGAGAAATACTCTAGTATATGTACATTTAATGCCGAAATAAACAGGTAGAAATGATTCTATTCCTCGAAACTGACATCTTAGATATGCCGAACGTAGAAAGAACAAATCAAAGAGGAAAAAGATACTGAGAGTCGACGCGTTCAGGCTCTAAACGTTAAAGGCTCTAAAGCTGTTGAAGGCGATAAAGTGAGATTATTAATTCAAAATTCAAAATTTTTTATTTTTAATTTGTCTATGACCCATACAACTTTTACCAATATGTTTGTTACACCAAACACAATATAATTTGAATCATATTTGCTTACTTAATAAAAGATAATTAAATAAGTGATAATAAATATGAATAAATAAATATGATTCAAACTATATCGTGTTTGGTTTCATTTTACCCAGAAATATCTCAGAAATACCTTAGTAGAAGTTTAATTTAAAAAACGTCAAAAATAAAAAAGTTTCACTTTTGAATTATTATTTACATAAATTGTCTTAGCGATATCTGGCGTTGGATCATATTACAGTAATCGACCGTGATGGCCAGTCGAGCTCCATGATGCGTCGAGGGGAATCTCCTCCCAGTGGTGGGGATAACGATGATGCAATTATCCAGAGATTCTTTTTTGTCAATTATCGGAGGTTTCCGTATTTGATACGCTTTGTTATTTAATATATAAGAGGTATTATTATATATTATTAATATAATACTATAATATATAGAAGATATTATTGTGTATCTTATTTTCACAAGAGAAAAACTCGGAGTGGGAGAGAGAAGGGCGCAGTTACGACAACATATCTACCTCCCTGTTGATTCTCCTGGTACTGATTTGTCTATGCTTGCCATAAGCAAGCCCCTCCATTAGTATAAGCTCTATGATTGGATCTGATGCTTTTAGTACAGACTACACTATAAACTTTGATAGCCAACAGTAATCAAAAAGCTGAACGTGCTACTGGTTTCGTTACTCGACACTTGATTATCAGATATTGCTTACACTAGAGTCTGGTTGAATGATTAGACCGAACAGAAACAACTTGTTACGGCGAGCACAAGTTCATTTTAGTGTCGTTGGCAGTTATCCGAACTTCCAGCCGTTAATTCGGGGAGTATCAAGTGCAGTGTGTATCATCATTGGACACGCAAACATATATACGTATATCGAATAATACACAAAGTTGTCGAGCGAAATCAAACTCTCGTTAAAATTAAAGTATTGTATTTTAGGAAAAAAAAGGAAAAAGAAATCATTTCGGAAAAAGAGAAAAGCTTTTTGACAGTGTAAGATGAAGGAACATCACACCATAGTTTCCGTATTTAATGTTGCAATTGTCTTGTTGTTGGTAAGTAACATGAAAAAAACCTTAATAAATTGGGGTTAGGTTACGAACTACTTACAATAACTTTATACAAAGTTATTAGTTAACATATATATGTGTTTTCATACCTTCGTTATACTTCTTAACACAAATTTTTTTATAAAATCAGAAAGATGTTTTTATTATTAATAATTAATTAAAAAAATAATTTTATGTTGGTTCTGGAAGGTCTCATTGAATGATATTTGTTTTGGATAAAAAAACTTATGAATTTTAATGTCCTCGACCATTAGAAAAAATGTGTTTCTACAATGAATAATTAATAAAAAATAATGTTTTTCAAAGGCTAAAAGAATTGGGTCCTGAAATTTACGAATCTCTCGCTCTGATAGTTTAGATTGGATCTTAGTAATACTTTTCGTGATAGCTTCTAATTTTTTTGTTGTTGCATTCATTGAATCATTCTGAACTAGTGTCTATTAGTAGTGGAATAATGTCTCTCTGTTATTGACCAAATTTTTTAAGTTTGAAGAAAATACGAAAAAAAACACTGTTAGCGTGAATATATTTCTGTTCTAAACCTTAACTATAAAAAATTTTCGACATTCGAACCAAATAATCGTGATAAGCCGACTGAATTGGATAGTTAGATTACAAAGCTGTTGATTGAAACAATATATTGATTTGGCAAACTACTTTTACGACTTGAACTAGCGACCGTCTCTACAGTTTTAGCACACAGAAGTTTCAATAAATTTCAAAGTACAATTTGAATCATTCAATTTTTAAGTTTTAATGATTAATCAATATGAATGAAAATTTCTAAGGAATTAAGAAACAATAAATTATTCTTTTTTAAATTTTCTTTTGTCGCTGAAAATATTTGAAACTATGCATATAAATATAAATATAAGTATATTGTAGGAAAAAAGTGTTTCTCAAAAAAGGAAATCAGGTTTTCTGGGAATTCGTAGAGTCAGAAACATTACAAACTTAATGTATCTCATCTTTTGAAAGGTCTTCAACAGTGCCCACAGCGATTCTCGTCGATCGTATGAGGAACCCCGCGCCTCTTCATTAGGAAATTGGAAGTGGCCTCTAAATCAAAACAATGCAATGGAAGAAACCAGATCTTTGACGAAGATGAACACAGCTAGTTTGTTTCTTAACAAAATTAAAGATATTTTTCCTTTTTTATTTTTAGTTAGGGAAGAACATCAATACTTTATTTAACGTTTTCCCTTCTTTTTTCTTCAACAATATTAGAAAATGGTAACATCGCATTTCCTGATGATCATGCCGCATCGATACAACCGAGGGTGGGATCAGTAATACCTTCTTGTAAAGGACAGAGCTACTGTGAAGATGTTCCGAATTATCCTACGAATTTGGTGAAAGATATCATTGCCAGAAATCCACATCTTGTAAATTATACTTCTGTTGACATGGTTGGTATCCATTTTTGTAAAAGTATTTTCATTTTCTAATCGAAGATTATAGGAAAAAGACATGATAAGTACATATTTGTCGATTTTCTGATTTTAATGTTATCTTACGATAAAACAGGAGAATATTAATATGACATAACTGGAAATGAAAATGATCTGTTAATTTCAAAGATGTTAGTTTCTTTTAAATAGCTGTTAGGTTGACGAAGCTGTATAGAAACCAAAAGTATAACTATTATGTCAAAACAAATAATGTTTCAACATTATGAATAGAAATTAAAAAATTCTAATATTTTGCAAACTTTAAAATGGATTTAAAAAAAAGAAATATGTAAACCCACAAAAAATATAGAGAGAGTTTTAATAATAGGAGATTGACTGATAATTAATTGAATTTTAAAGCTGCTTTGCTGTAAAATAAATATAATAAATATGATTTATCATGTTCTTCAATTTTTTTCCGATACTAATTTGTCTTTTTCTAACACTTTTATCTTATCTTTTTCTTAAATCCTATAAATTATTTTTGCTTTCAGATAGATATGCTCAAACCCAGGCTAGGAGAAGATTCTGTTGAGACAGAATCGTTCTGTGCATCATCTGTAAGTATAATTTAGTATTCGATTTCTATCTGTATCTTCCATAACACAATAATTTCAAAATAATTTCAGGAGCATGTCGTCCTTCCAAAAACGGCGGAAAATATGAACAACGAGTGGAAGTATATTCTTAACAACGAAGAATTAAAACAGGGAGTACGCATAGAAAAATGCATGTAGGTATATATTTTGTTGCCTAGATGAAAGAAATGTTTCACTAACCCCTTTTCACTCTATTTCTTTCACGCCACAAAATGCTGACAGCTTCATATAATAATATGTATTTTACTACTACTACGTATATAGGAAGTAGAATATTATAACAGATTGAACGGCATAGACAACAATAATGGGAATACATAATTATTGAAAATCTTATTTTTGTCAATTTCATTATTGAATACCCTAGATCAGTGGTCCTCAATCTGAGATATGCGTATCCCCGAGGATAAAGACTTTAAGATTATGTCAGAATTTGATTGATTACTTATTACAATTTCAATAATTTTATAAGATTAAACATAGAAAAGATGTCTATATATGTTTTATTTTATTCTCACTATTATACTATAACTATACTTTTTCAGAGAGTACGCGAAGGATAAAAGTGTCTTGAACCAAATCAAGTTATTTTTATCGATACAAGAATGCTATGAAATTCAATGTATTAAAGCTTCTCATGCAAAACATACAATCAGTCACGAATGTTAATACTTTTAACACTAAAATTGTAAAACAATTTAACTTAAGATTAAGAAAAAGTAAAAAGAATAAAAAATACAATGTTTGAAAAGAGTGCATACACTTGTTATATTTGCATAAAATTATAAGTAAAATAGATTTAATATTATAATAATATCTTATAAGTCCACCGTAAACATTTGCATTCTTCTTAACATTGATAAAGTTCAAAGTTGTTAAAAATGTTAACTAAATTCGTAAAATTGATATAGGTTTCAGTAGACTTTAGTTACTGACTGGAGCTTTCATCACAAAATAAATCGATAATTAGGGAAAAATGCTTGCACTTTAAAAATGATCTTTAAACCATTTCTTTTTTATAGTAACGAAGGCCAACGCTGCAGCATAAAGTATGGCATACCAATGGGTTACGAAACCACATGTAAACAAAAGTTCGTTTATAATCAACTTCTAGGCCTAGAAGACGATGGTTCGGTTGCCTATCAGCATTTTCGGTTTCCATCTAGTTGCTGTTGTCACGTCAAATTCATCGGCACTTCGACACGAATTGGCGGAGTAAGTGATTTTAAAAACAAATCAACCAACACCAATTGATTTCATTAAAATCAATTAATCTTTATTTTTTATCGGAGAATATTATAATTGACAGGTAATTGTAGGATAATATACACAGCAATACACGATACAGCTACCATGTTAGATAAAAGATTGTGTGTACATATTAATAAAGCTTCTTAAAATGTTAATGGGAAGAAAACAGATTGCAGAAATTTTAATTCAAAGTTAATTTTTTGCATTTTAAGTTTTTGTTTGAGTAACAAATTTTACAAGATAATATTAGATAACATATAACTGAACAACTATAATTTAATTTCAACATAGACCAATTTTCAAAGGAGAGAATTATGTTCTTTTATATCTTTTATTGTATAGTCTTTTTTATTACCTCGACATACTAGATGCTACACATTAGAATATGAAATCAAATGGGATACTCTGTTATTGACACCTGAAGCATTACCACTACATAATTCGTTACTTATTGTTATAGAGATTTTCTTCTCCAGAGGACAATTCCAATAATCTGAAACATTAATGCAAAAAGTAGCATGGATCTTAATCATCAGACATTTATTATACGTTACCTTAAATGTTTTAATATAATTTATTCCATATAATATGAAAAATGACAGAAAGTATGAATACAAATATAACAAAATTTAAATATGGCGGCAAGACGAACGAGGAAGATATAATATATGTGAAGTAGGAAAAAACAATAAAAAGCAACAGTTCTTCAGAAATATGTCCTTAATCTTTTTATTTTATCAAAAACTGTATGAATAAATAAACCTTTTTAAAACATCAAATTTCCATTACATTTTGTATTCAATTGTTTGCAAAATAGGAATAGTTAAACTCTTATAAGTCAACTTTTTTCGCTTATGAGTGAAGCAATTGTAATTAATTGTAATTTTTACTTTGATGCAAAATTTAAGAATTAACAACTGTTATAAAGAGATAATATAGTAGCAACGCAATGTATACTAAATACTAATAATAGCAACTAATAAAACACAGTAGCACAGTATCATGCAGATAGAAGAATTTTGTGAAATATTCACAAGATGCGGGTCACTTCTGATTTCGACAATTTTTTAATATGATGTCAAGATTATCACTCTGAGTAGTGTTATGAAAGTTTTAGTTAATCCCTTCCCGTACTTTAGCGAGTCAAACTCAGTTAAGAGTCGCCGTTTATTAAAATGTTATTAACAAAACAGGTTTATAATACAATTTTTGTATTAATACAATATTTTGTATTTTGATACGATTTTTTTATTTATTTATTAAAATTCACAATTTGTCCAATTTGGACATTTGGTGGAATTTTTTAACAGTTAAATTAGCATGTTGGTGGCTACCCCCAGCGGGGTGCCATCCTCGTGTTTGTTAGGTTATGTCCTTTATAAGGTCTGCTGGGTGCTTCCTTTTTAGTCTTCTGTCCATGTTTATGGTTTTGTACGCTTCCGCAGCTAGCCGGTTTGGGTGTGTTGCTATTCTTGATTTGTATTTTTCTGAGTGTCTGCTAATTTCTTCCTTGACCGTTGTTATTCCCAAGTCCCTCCGTATGTCTTCGTTTCTGACGTACCAAGGACCGTTTACTATTGTTCTAAGGATTTTAGTCTGTATTACCTCTATTTTGTTTATATGGCTCATTGCTGCCGTCCCCCATAATGGTATTCCGTACGTCCAGATTGGTTTTATGATCGTTTTATATATTTTTAATTTATTTTCTATGCTTAATTTGGATTTTCGGCTTGTTAGTCAATGCACCTGTCTCCTTGTTTTCTGTATTTTTTCTACTATTAATTTGATATGTAGTTTCCATGTGAGTTGTATATCTAAGTGGAGTCCTAGGTATTTGACATGCTTAGTTTGTGTTATATGCGTGCCGTTCAATAGGATGTTTGGTGGTATCTTTTTTCGTAGCGTGAATGTAATATGGTTGCATTTATTGGGGTTTGCTTTTATTTGTTTTTCTTGTAGCCAATTTTCTATTTTTATGATATGTTCTTGTAGTATTTTGACTGCCGTTTCTGGGTTAGTATGCCTGATTAGTATAGCTGTGTCGTCCGCGAATGTCAATACTGTGCTGTTGGTAGTTGTTGGTATGTTCGCCGTGTATAATGTGTATAGTATTGGGCCTAGGACGCTTCCTTGTGGTACCCCGGCCTTGATGTCTTTAACTTGAGAATGTGTGTCCTTGATTTTTATTGCGAAGGTTCTGCTGTTTAGGTAGGATTTTATTAATTGGTGTATTTGCTCCGGGAATTGTTTCCTAATTGTTTGTAGTAGACTTTCATGGTTAATTTTATCGAATGCTTTCTCTATGTCTATAAAGAGGGCTCTATGTCTATAAACAGTATTCCTTGTTTTCTAGTGCTACTATTATTTCGTTTATAAGCCTGTGCATTTGCTCTATCGTGGAGTGTTTGTTTCTGAAACCAAATTGGTGATCCGGTATTAGTTTTTTTGTCTCTATTATTGTTTTTATCCGGCAATATATTATTTTTTCCAGTATTTTGGAAAATACTGGAAGCAGAGATATTGGTCTGTAAGATGCAGTTTGATGCGGGTCTTTGCCTGGTTTATGTAACATTTTGATCTGAGCTAATTTCCATGGTTTGGGGAAGTATTGAATTCTTAGAATTGCATTGAATATTATTGTCATAAGTCTTATTGCTTTTGGCGGAAGGTTTTTCAAGATTTTACCATTGATTAGGTCGATACCTGGCGCTTTGTTGTTTTTTGTTTTATCAATTATGTTTCTAATTTCTTGTGCTGATGTTTTAGGTATGGTGTATTCCTTATCGGTTGTGGTAATAGTGGTTTGTGGATCCTCCTCCTTATGACTTTTGAGGTTGCTGTTGTTGATAATGTGTGGTGTGAATGTGTTGCAGAGGTGGTTGGAGAATTCTTCGGCTTGTTCTTCGTTGCTTCTTGCCCATGTGTTATCTGCTTTTCTGATTGCCGGGACGGGTATTATTGGCTTCCTTATTTTTTTCGTGGCTTTCCATAGTGAGTAGTTGGTGTTCTCGTGTGTGGAGAGTGTCCCTATGAACTTTGCGAATTCGTTATCGTTGTGCTCCTTTATTTTGTTTTTTATTTCCTTTGCAAGTTTGTTTAAGTGTTTTTTGTTTTCTCCGGTTCTGTATTTTTGCCATTTTCCTTTTGCTTTTCCTTTTTCTTTGATTTTGTCGAGTATTTCTTGCGGGATTGTTATTGTTTGTCTGCTGGTTGATTCGGGTGTAGTGGTTGTCCTTGCTGCTTCTTGAATAGTTGCTGTCAATGTTGCTACTGCCTGTTCTATGTGTTCAGGAGTTTTTAACAGGATGTTGCAGTTTATTTTGCTTTCTATTATTTCTTTGAAAGTTTGCCATTTGGTGGTTTTATTGCATAGTGTTTCTGGTTTGCTATAGTGTATTGGTTTGTTTCTGTATTCAATTATTATGGGTGTATGATCGGAGCTGAGCTCGAGGTCGGGTGTTATTTTTAGTTTATTTGTGTTTAGTCCCCTTGTAACTGCAAAGTCCAGAAGATCTGGTTTTTTGATCAGGTCAGTCGGCCAATGTGTCGGTGTTCCTGTGGATAATATATTGAGGTTATTATTTCTAATGTATTTTTCCAGTGTTCTGCCTCGAGGTGTAGTGTTTCTTGATCCCCATAGCGTGTGCTTTGAGTTGTAGTCTCCCGCTGCGATGTACTTGTCTCCTAGATGCTGGAAGTATTCTTCCCACATTTGTGATGTTATTTTGTTTCGCGGAGGCATATATATTGCTGACAACTAGATGTAGTTGCTGCTAGTGTGAACTGTAACGGTGGTTGCTTGTAAATATTCCTTATTAACTTGGCTGTGTAGATAATGTTTGATATCGTTTCTGACTATCACTGCTGTCCCTCCGTGAGCTTTTCCTGAGGTGTGTTTGGTATCATATATGGTGTAGTATGGTATTTTCAAGTAGCTTTTTGTAGTGAAGTGTGTTTCTGAGACAAGTAGTATGTCTATATTGTTATTGTATATGAATGTTTTAATTTCGAGGGCCCGTTATTGTAGGCCGTTTGAGTTCCAGGCTGCTATTTTTAGATGTTTTTATTTTTTATTTTTTTATGTCTGTCCGTTTTTATTTTTTGCATAGCTTAGACCACCAATGGTGTTGGTGCTGATAGGTTTGGTGTTTGTTGCTTGCTCTGTACTTGGAATTATTTCAGGTTTTGTGCTGTCCTGTTGGGCTTGTGTGTTAGTGATTGTCCTGCTTCGTAGGGGCGGGAACAGTTTACGTTGTAATTGTTTTCTTACTTCACATCCTTTATAGCTGGCTGGGTGGTTTCCGTTACAGTTGTAGCATTTAACCTCCTCAATTTTTCCCGTGGATGGGCAGTGTGTCGTGAGATGATTTTTTGCGCATTTAACGCATGCCGGGGTTCTATTACAATAGTTTTTGGTGTGTCCGTATTGTTGGCACCTTATGCATTGTGGGATTTCTTTTTTATGTCTGGGTGTCTGCACTTTTACTATTGTGTTTAGTAATTTTTCTATATCGTATATTTTTTTGTTGTTGTTTTTTGGTTTTAGTTCAACTAGGAATAGCGGTAATGGTTGTTTGGTATCGTATTTGTTGATGTTATTAATTGACCTTACCTGGTGTCCGATTTTTGCCAGTTCTTCACTTATTTTTCCGGTATTTGTTTTTGGGTGTAGTCCCCTGATTACTGCTTTGTAGCTTTTGTCGGTTTTGAGCTGAAAAGTGTGATATGCTGCGTTTTTTTCCTTTAGTGATCTTGTAATTTTTCTGAACATTTCTGGGGTGTTGGTTTGCACTTTAACCTGGTCTATTTTTATCTGTTTGATGATATAGTTGTCTTTCCCTGCGATGTTGTTTAGTAGTTCGATGAGGAGGTCAATTATTTTTGCGTCTATGTATATCGGTGGTGCTTTGGGAGTACGGTCTGTCGGACTTTCCGTCGGGTCCGTTGCTGCCTCTTCTGGCAGTGCGTTGAATGGATTGTGCAGCTTGATATCTTGTAGCCGTTGTTCTTTTTACCTTCCGTTACCTTCCGTTTCTTGCTGGAGGTTGCCACCGTCCAGCTTTCTTCCTGGTGTATTGGTATGTTTTGTTCCCCGTCGGATTGTGTTGTTTCCATAATATCATCATTTTTCTCTACATATGTAGAGTCTGTAGCTTTATATATGAAAAATGTTTCACCGGAGTTAATTATTTTTATTGGTGGAATCTGCATGATTCCACGTTTTGTCTATTTTTGGCTTTAACTTTGTCCCTTTCTCTTCTCTCTTGCCGCACTTTCCCTGGAGCACTGTTTCGCACGTCCGTTTAGGTCGCCTGCCCAGGCGAAACTCGGGGCTTCAAAATAAACGAAAAAAAAAATCCTCTCACGTAACCTTCACGCTCCGAAAACAAACCTGCCCCCAGGTCACCATTAACAACACAATAATCCCAAGCAAGGACTCCGTAAGATATCTGGGCATGACCCTGGACAGGAGGCTAACTAGGAAAAAACATATCTCAGAAAAAACAACAGTTCGCTGTTGAGTGCCGAAGCGTGCAGACGTGTCTCAAGTGCCCAGTGAAGTTCGAAAGCAACACGTGTCACCCAACCGTCGAAAGTGAACACAACGTGCTCCTATTCTCCCAAGTGTTTCCTACCCGCCAGAGAGAAGAAAAGCCTACGCACCTAACCCCTACCCGAACCTTGCCTCATAGCCTCACGACTAGTTATTTATATTGAAATAGCTAGCTCGATGATGGCCCAGCAATCACCACCAGGCTCGCCTGTGCAAACCCATCACTACCCCGCACTACTCCCCCCGTGGCAGAAGTGCAGTAGACCCCCACGCGCCAACGACGCCAATAAGGCGAAAAAACGCAAAATTGAATCACCAAACACAAACTCAAACCAACAGCAAACAACACAAATCAACACCCACAATAGGTTCGCAATACTAGAATCCTCAAACGACGCCATGGAAATCGCAGGCCCGCCACCAAACCAACAAGCACAGAGAAGCCCCCCTCCCCCACCAATATTTGTTAATGATGTCATCGACATCCAGACAATGATCAAGTCCTTAGAGAGAGATATCTCCAAGGAGGACTACAACCTGAAGATAACCAACAACCAAGTAAAAATCCTGCCGACGAATCCAGAAGCTTACAGGAAGCTCACCAAGACACTCAGGGCCCTGAACGCCAATTTCCACACCTACCAACTCAAAGAAGAAAGACCTTTTCGGGTGGTGCTACGAAACATCCACCACTCCGCAGACATCGACGAGCTAAAAACCGAACTATCTAAACTCGGCCACGAAGTCATCAATGTCAGCAACATAAGGCATAGAGTCACGAAAGACCCGTTATCCCTATTCTTTATCGACTTAAAACAGAAACCCAACAACAAGGAAATCTACAACATCAGTCGCCTAATGAACGCCATCGTAAAATTCGAACCACCGCAAACCAAAAAGGAGATAGTGCAATGCAAAAGGTGCCAAAGATCTGCACACGCAGAAATACTGCAACCATACCTTCCGCTGCGTCAAATGTGCAGGAACACACCCCACCGACCAATGCAGGAAATCACCGGAAACCCCAGCGAAGTGCATCCACTGTCAAGGTGACCATCCTGCCAACTACAAAGGCTGCGCAGCCTACAAAACTCTGTACTGAAACAAGTACCCCAAACTTAGAACAAAAGAGGTAAATTACCAAACACCCAGCTCGCCGAAATTCACCTTTACCCCAATCCCCCCAACCAATCAAACACCCAGCCCTATCAAACTCACCACTCCCTCAAACTCCTATGCCCAAGCGGTACAAGGCACTCGAAATACACCAAATAGCCACAGGGATCCTCCCCAAAATAGTGCCCCCACCTCACTAATACAGACAACGTCTCTAGACTCGAAAAGCTAATTGAGAAACACTCAGAGCAAATAAACAATTTGCTATCGCTATTAACACTCATCATGGATAAATTAATACGCCCCGACACAAAATAAAACCAAGACGCATAGCTCTGTGGAATGCCAACGGTCTAGCGCAACGCAAACTTGAGCTAGAACTCTTCCTAAAACACCAGCTAATCGACATAATGCTCATATCTGAAATCCACTTCACCGACAAAAACTACCTGAACATAAACGGATACAAGTTCTACCATACACAACACCCCAGCGGAAAGGCCCACGGCGGCACCGGAATCATAATCGTATCAAACATTAAGCACTACGAACTTCCACCATTCCAGAAAGACTACCTCCAAGCAACAAACGTAGCAATAGAAGACTGTCATGGTACAATCACCACTTCAGCTGTATACTGCCCTCCCAGACACTCCATCGCCAAAGAAGACTTCGACAACTTCCTGGACACCCTGGGCAATAGATTCATAGCCGGAGGAGACTACAACGCTAAACACACCCAATGGGGCAGCAGACTGGTTACAGTAAGAGGCAAAAACCTCCTCAACAGCATAATAACCAACAACCTCAACTAGCTTACCACATACGAACACACACACTGGCCCACCGACACAATCAAAATACCCGATCTCCTTGATTTCCTCATAACTAAAAATATCTCGTCAAGACACGTCCAAATCAATTCCTCGGCTGATCTCTCCTCTGATCATTCCCCCGTGATAGTAACAGTCAGTTCAACTATCATCGAGAATACACCTAATGGCTCCATTCATAACCAACACACCAACTGGCATCTCTTTAGAGAAGTCTTTACCCACACAACTTTAGCCTCAACCTCACTAAAAACCAATGAAGAAATCGAAGCAGCCACGGAATACCTAAACGCGAGCATAATAAACGCTATCCGCGTCTCCACACCGGCAAAAACATCCATCAGCAATCACGAATAACCCCAGTACATACTAAAAAAAATAGCTGAAAATTGTAGACTAAGAAGGATATGGCAGACCCATAGAACACCGGAGGACAAACGCAAACTAAACAACGCAACTAGAAAACTATCCAAAACCAAAAAAAACTACAATAATGACCGTTTTCACAAATATCTCGCCAGCTTGTCCCCCACAGCCGACTCTAACTACTCACTATGGAAAGCCTCCAGGGAACTCACGCGCCCCCCACAAATAATACCTCCAATCCGCCGCCCGCAAGGCGGATGGGCCCGTAGCCCTATAGAAAAAGCCAACCTATTTGCCAAACACTTGTCTGAAGTATTCAAACCCCATTCCTCCGTAGCTGCTGCAGACGTTATCGAATACCTGCACACTCCCTTCCAAATGTCCCCTCCTATCGAACCCTTCACTTCTGCAGACATAATAGAAGCAATCAGTCGCCTAAACCCCAAGAAAGCAGCAGGTCACTACCAAATAGGAAATAAAGCAATCAAGGAACTTCCCATAAAAGAGATTGCACTCATCGCATCAATCTTTAACGGTATCCTCCGCCTTCAACACTTTCCCAAGGCTTGGAAAATCTCACTAATCACCCTCATCCCTAAACCCGGTAAACCAATATATGAAACCACCTCCTATCGCCCAATCAGTCTTTTACCTACCCTGTCCAAACTATTCGAGAGGATGCTCACGAATCGTCTCCTCCCACTCCTAGAAGAATTGAAAACACTCCCTGACCACCAATTCGGCTTCCGAAAACAACACTCAACAGTAGAGCAAATCCACCGCATAACTCACATGATCAGCCAAACCCTCGAAAAGAAAAAATACTGTTCAGCGGTATTCCTAGACATCCAAAAGGCATTCGACAAAGTATGACATGAAGGGCTACTCTACAAGCTTAAAAAAATCCTACCCCACCCATACTACTCCATCTTAAAATCCTACCTAACCAACAGACAATTCATAGTTAAATGTCTAGACGCCACTTCCGCAACATTCCCAATAGAATCCAGCATACCACAAGGTAGTGTCCTCGGACCCCTACTGTTCTCCATCTACACTGCCGACTTACCCATATCAAACGAGGTAACAATAGCAACATTTGCCGACGACACAGCACTATTAGCTACCCACGCAGACCCGGCAATTGCCTCATCCACTCTCCAGCGAAGTCTCGACACCATGGAAAAGTGGTTCCAAAAATGGGGTTTTAAAATAAACGAAAAAAAATCCTCCCATGTAACCTTCACGCTCCGAAAACAAACCTGCCCCCAGGTCACCATTAACAACGCAATAATCCCAAGCAAGGACTCCGTAAGATACCTGGGCATGACCCTGGACAGGAGGCTAACTTGGAAAAAACATATCTCAGAAAAAACAAAGCAATTAAAGGAAAAACTAAGAAAATTCTATTGGCTCACGGGCCGACGCTCCAAACTAAACATACAGAACAAAATAACCCTCTACAAGGCCGTAATAAAACCTGTCTGGACCTACAGAATCCAACTGTGGGGAACAGCAAGTAACTCCAACATTGAAATACTCCAACGCTTCCAATCGAAAACGCTAAGATCCCTATTAAATGCACCCTGGTATGTTACCAACGAAACAATTCACCGTGACCTCAAGATACCTACAGTCAAAGATGAAATACACAAGTTCAGAAGCAGATACAACACAAGAGTCAACAACCACCACAACCCACTAGTCACCCAACTACTGGACACGACGGACCAGATCCGCAGACTAAAAAGAAAATACCCTCTAGATTAAATCCTTAGTTTCTACTAGAACCAACAATATAAAGCTATTATAATCCATGTCATTGTATCACGCCAAATTAAGTTACTGAAAATTCTCAACGAAAAGTGATTGTAAATATTCTAATAAACAAAAAAAAAAAAAAAAAAAAACACGCCCATCGAAGATCTTTCGTTTTTTTGTTGGCCACATGGTCACACTTGCACACACACACACAGGCAGTCGCCCCTGTCATAACTCTTGCGCCACGACGTTGTCGCGTAAAATAAAAAGAAATTTAATAGAAAGAAGAAAATTTTATTTTTTCCTCGTTTATACACTTATAAGACACTTCTGAGCTCTAGGCGTGACCGTTCGAGAGTGAGGCTCTTACAATATTTTTACTTTCGGTGGCATCTGTTTCTTCTTTGTTTGTCATCCCCCCATTATCCCCACTACCCTGTAGGCGTACGTGACCGTTGCTACGCTTCTAGAACATTCGGTGGAAGGACCGTTAGGACATAGATGACTCTTTAGGCACTTCGGCGATATACATTGTCGCCAAGGCCGCCATGTGTCTCCATCATCGGTCCATCGGGTTCGAAGTATGCCGATCGTGACACCATCCTTCCCGCGGTGTGTGTGTCCTGGTCTCTGACGTGATTTACGTTACAGCGTCGGCATCAGCACCACGAAGATGCTTTACACTTTTGCTACAGTCATATTCCATTCCTACATACATAAGACAGGTAAGCTTCTAGATCAGAGGAAAGAGGAATGTTGACAAATCTTGAATTTAATTGTATTGAATTATTTAATGCATAATGTAATCTTGAAACTTACCTAAAATTAACCTTCCATCAAGCTATTTATGAGTGGTGACCTCTACGTAGTATCAGTCAACCCTTTACCAATTCATTGTATTCAATGTCTACCCTTCTGCGTCAGTTTGCATGCATTAAACTGTAAAACAGCGTAGATAAGCAACTGTCCATCGCGCAATGAACGATTGTAAACTGAATTGGACCAGTGTCACTAGCACAAATTCCAAGGCGTATTTCAATCTATTGCGGCTGTCAGAGCAAAGTAGTCTATAAACCTTGTGTGGCAGTCAACTCCTTACTATTCTACGGATACTTATGGAAATTCATATTTTTCCCAATTTTTCCTTAGATAAAATGTTGTTTCATCTATTAGATATTATATTAAATAATGTATTAATATTATTATTCTAATATATTATTATGTATAAATATCGTTATTTTATTTATTTGGTTCTAAAGCCCGGAAATGGACTTAGCATTACAATATTTTCTGAAATTCGCACATTCTTCTCTTGACACATATGTTCCTGTGAAATTTATAATAAATAAATAAATAAAATAATAAATAATAAATAAATTTATAATACGATGTCACACGCTTACATTTAAGACAATTAGATTATTCCTTATAATCTTACGCTTTGTTTCTATTGATCTTAACCATTTACTATTGCGTCATTTCGTCTGCCTTCCATTATTTTCTCCTCACTCAATACGCAAGGCACTATCCCTCATCAATTCTCTAATAAGTATTTTAATTTACCTATTTCTATTTTACAAAGAACGAATTTCCTCTGTTAACTTCTAATCAGTACCGGTTGCTCTCTTCAGTTTCCATACTTTATTCTCACGATTAATCCTTGGTTGTCTTCATTATTCTTCCTCTCTAGATGTTTTGCGCTTCACATCATCTTTATATGTGTACATCTCGTATTGTATTTCACACTCATGATTTCATTATATATTTTTACACGTTATGTGCATTATCTGTATTTTTACATCTCCATATTTCCCATAAATACATAGAAACTCGCATAAATGCATAGAAATTTAGTGTAAGTTCTAAAAAAGCAATTAATAAAAGAAAAACAGTAGTAAATTAGATTTTCCTCGTTATGTCCATCTAGTCGAGTCCCCATAATCAGAACGCGGTATTTTTTCCCCATCGAGCAATGATTTTAGCTTATGAAACGGTTAAATGTGGGAGAAAAAAGCGTTCATTCACCGATGAGGAAAAGAAATGGATAGCAGCAATATCTAAGATGGTCGTATAGAATGAAGGGTGGGGCGGTTGGAAAACCAATGGTGCGAGCCTGCAAAAATCTCTCAACGGGGAAGGAGACTGGGTGATTCTGTAAGGAAGGAAAACCGAGAAGGAGAAAAGTTATACAGAAGGGAATGGGGATAAAGCTGGAGTAAAGGAGAATGTCATATGTTATTGGACAAGGAGGATAGTCGAAAAAAATTACGCTGATTAATTTTTCGTCTTAATATCTTATAAGCTGACACATCGAATTATCCGAACTTGGATAATAGGAACTAGGATAGCGATTGAAGAGCCGCGGCTGAAACACTACACGAGGAAATTAATTAATACCATGTAAAACGTTATTCATTAGTCTTTATTCTTTTTATAAGCAAATTTGTTTTTTTCAATTAAATCATCAAAAACTACCTTCTTGAAAACGGGCTGTAGACGGTAATGTACGAAAGGACGCTACTCGGGCAGCAATGTTCCAGACGTCCGAGTTGTGTTTTAGATCATAAGAATTTTTTCTTTTCTTTTATTTATTTCTTTTTATTCACAATTTATCCAATATGGACATTTGGTAGAATTTTTTAACAGTTATATTAACATGTTGGTGACTACCCCAGCGGGGTACCATCCTCGCGTTTGTTAGGTTATATCCTTTGTGAGCAGTTCGCTGGTGAGTGCCGAGGCGTGAGACGTGTGTCCAGTGCCCTGCGAAGTCCACAAAACACCACGTGACCATCCAGTTCCTGCTGAGTGCCAAGACGTGCAGACGTGTGTCCAGTGCCCTGTGAAGTTCACAAAACTCCACGTGACGCACATCTGTCGAAAGCGAATCCAACTAACCTAGCTAAGGGTTAACAGTCTCTCGACTAGTTCTTTCACACTGAATTAACTAGCTTGATGATGGCTCTATCATTCCATATTTCTATCATTTCATTCTGTTTTAGGAAGAGACAAAAAAAATTATAATTATTGACTATACCTTTGTTCTCCATAAGTGACAGATCGCGATCTGCTTTCAGAAACACAGGATGAGGTATAAAAACGATCAGATTTTAAAAGCTGGAAATGTCAGACGTTTTCTGTTTTAGGAAGAGACAAAAAAAAGTTTAATTACTGACTTTACCTTTCTTCTCCATAAGTGACAGATCACGATCTGCTTTCAGAAACACAGGATGAGGTATAAAAAGCATCAGATTTTAGAAGCTGGAGATGTCAGACGTTTTCAGTATTAGGAATAGACAAAAAAAAAAGTTTAATTACTGACTTTACCTTTGTTCTCCATAAGTGACAGATCACGATCTGCTTTCAGAAACAGATGATGAAGTATAAAAAGGATCTGATTTTAAAAGCTGGAAATGTCAGACGTTTTCTGTTTTAGGAAGAGACAAAAAAAAGGTTAATTACTGACTTTACCTTTCTTCTCCATAAGTGACAGATCACGATCTGCTTTCAGAAACACAGGCTGAGGTATAAAAAGGATCAGATTTTAGAAGCTGGAGATGTCAGACGTTTTCAGTTTTAGGAATAGACAAAAAAAAAGGTTAATTATAGACTTTATATTTGTTCTCCGTAAGTGACAGATCACGATCTGCTTTCAGAAACATAGGATGAAGTACAAAAAGGATCAGATTTTAAAAGCTGGAAATGTCAGACGTTTTATGTTTTAGGAAGAGACAAAAAAAAGTTTAATTATTGACTATGCCTTTGTTCTCCACATGTGACAGATCACGATCTGTTTTCAGAAACATAGGATGAAGTATAGAAAGGATCAGATTTTAAAAGCTAGAGATGTCAGACGTTTTCAGTTTTAGGAATAGACAAAAAAAAAGTTTAATTATTGACTTTATCTTTGTTCTCCATAAGTGACAGATCACGATCTGCTTTTAGAAACATAGGATGAAGTATAAAAAGGATCAGATTTTAAAAGCTGGAGCTGTCAGACCTTGTAAGTTTTAGGAATAGACAAAAAAAAAGATTAATTATTAACGTTATCTTTGTTCTCCATATGTGACAGATCACGATCTGCTTTCAGAAACAGAGGATGAAGTATAAAAATGATCTGATTTTAAAAGCTGGAGATGTCAGACATTGTAAGTTTTAGGAATAGACAAAGAAAGAGTTTAATTACCGACTTTACCTTTGTTCTCCATATATGACAGATCACAATCTGCTTTCAGAAACATAGGATGAAGTATAAAAAGAATCAGATTTTAAAAGCTGGAAATGTCAGACGTTTTCAGTTTTAGTAAGAGACAAAGAAAAGTTTAATTATTGACTATACCTTTGTTCTCCACATGTGACAGATCACGATCTGCTTTCAGAAACATAGGATGAAGTATAAAAAGGATCAGATTTTAGAAGCTGGAAATGTCAGACGTTTTCTGTTTTAGGAAGAGACAAAAAAAAAGATTAACTATAGACTTTATATTTGTTCTCCGTAAGTGACAGATCACGATCTGCTTTTAGAAACATAGGATGAAGTATAGAAAGGATCAGATTTTAAAAGCTGGAAATGTCAGACGTTTTCTGTTTTAGGAAGAGACAAAGAAAAGTTTAATTATTGACTATACCTTTGTTCTTCACATGTGACAGATCACGATCTGCTTTCAGAAACATAGGATGAAGTATAAAAAGGATAGGATTTTAAAAGCTGGAAATGTCAGATGTTTTCTGTTTTAGGAATAGACAAAAAAAAAAGATTAATTATAGACTTTATCTTTGTTCTCCATAAGTGACAGATCACGATCTGCTTTTAGAAACATAGGATGAAGTATAAAAAGGATCAGATTTTAAAAGCTGGAAATGTCAGACGTTTTCTGTTTTCGGAAGAGACAGAAAAAATTTTAATTATTGACTATACCTTTGTTCTCCACATGTGACAGATCACGATCTGCTTTCAGAAACATAGGATGAAGTATAAAAAGGATCAGATTTTAAAAGCTGGAAATGTCAGACGTTTTCTGTTTTCGGAAGAGACAGAAAAAATTTTAATTATTGACTACACCTTTGTTCTCCACATGTGACAGATCACGATCTGCTTTCAGAAACATAGGATGAAGTACAAAAAGGATATGATTTTAAAAGCTGGAGATGTCAGACCTTGTAAGTTTTAGGAATAGACAAAGAAAGAGTTTAATTACCGACTTTACCTTTGTTCTCCATATATGACAGATCACAATCTGCTTTCAGAAACATAGGATGAAGTATAAAAAGAATCAGATTTTAAAAGCTGGAAATGTCAGACGTTTTCAGTTTTAGTAAGAGACAAAGAAAAGTTTAATTATTGACTACATCTTTGTTCTCCACATGTGACAGATCACAATATGCTTTCAGAAACATAGGATGAAGTATAAAAAGGATCAGATTTTAAAAGCTGGAAATGTCAGACGTTTTCAGTTTTAGTAAGAGACAAAGAAAAGGTTAATTATAGACTTTATATTTGTTCTCCGTAAGTGACAGATCACGATCTGCTTTTAGAAACATAGGATAAAGTATAGAAAGGATCAGATTTTAAAAGCTGGGGATGTCAGACGCTTTCAGTTTTAGGAATAGACAAAAAAAAAGATTAATTACTGACTTTACCTTTGTTCTCCATATATGACAGATCACGATCTGCTTTCAGAAACATAGGATGAAGTATAAAAAGGATCAGATTTTAAAAGCTGGAAATGTCAGACGTTTTATGTTTTAGGAAGAGACAAAAAAAAGTTTAATTATTGACTATGCCTTTGTTCTCCACATGTGACAGATCACGATCTGTTTTCAGAAACATAGGATGAAGTATAGAAAGGATCAGATTCTAAAAGCTAGAGATGTCAGACGTTTTCAGTTTTAGGAATAGACAAAAAAAAAGTTTAATTATTGACTTTATCTTTGTTCTCCATAAGTTACATATCACGATCTGCTTTTAGAAACATAGGATGAAGTATAAAAAGGATCAGATTTTAAAAGCTGGAGATGTCAGACCTTGTAAGTCTTAGGAATAGACAAAAAAAAAGATTAATTATTAACTTTATCTTTGTTCTCCATATGTGACAGATCACGATCTGCTTTCAGAAACAGAGGATGAAGTACAAAAAGGATCTGATTTTAAAAGCAGGAGATGTCAGACCTTGTAAGTTTTAGGAACAGACAAAAAAAAAGATTAATTATAGACTTTATCTTTGTTCTCCATAAGTGACAGATCACGATCTGGTTTTAGAAACATAGGATGAAGTATAAAAAGGATCAGATTTTAAAAGCTAGATATGTCAGACGTTTTGAGTTTTAGGAATAGACAAAAAAAAGATTAATTATTAACTTTACCTTTGTTCTCCATAAGTGACAGATCACGATCTGCTTTCAGAAACATAGGATGAAGTATAAAAAGGATCAGATTTTAAAAGCTGGAAATGTCAGACGTTTTCAGTTTTAGTAAGAGACAAAGAAAAGTTTAATTATTGACTATATCTTTGTTCTCCACATGTGACAGATCACGATCTGCTTTCAGAAACATAGGATGAAGTATAAAAAGGATCAGATTTTAAAAGCTGGAAATGTCAGACGTTTTCAGTTTTAGTAAGAGACAAAGAAAAGGTTAATTATAGACTTTATATTTGTTCTCCGTAAGTGACAGATCACAATCTGCTTTTAGAAACATAGGATGAAGTATAGAAAGGATCAGATTTTAAAAGCTGGAAATGTCAGACGTTTTCTGTTTTAGGAAGAGACAAAAAAAAATTTTAATTATTGACTATACCTTTGTTCTCCACATGTGACAGATCACGATCTGCTTTCAGAAACATAGGATGAAGTATAAAAAGGATCAGATTTTAAAAGCTGGAAATGTCAGACGTTTTCTGTTTTAGGAATAGACAAAAAAAAAGTTTAATTATTGACTATACCTTTGCTCTCGACATGTGACAGATCACGATCTGCTTTCAGAATCATAGGATGAATTATAAAAAGGATCTGATTTTAAAAGCTGGAGATGTCAGACCTTGTATGTTTTAGGAATAGACAAAAAAAAAGATTAATTATAGACTTTATCTTTGTTCTCCATAAGTGACAGATCACGATCTGCTTTTAGAAACATAGGATGAAGTATAAAAAGGATCAGATTTTAAAAGCTGGAAATGTCAGACGTTTTCTGTTTTAGGAATAGACAAAAAAAAAGTTTAATTATTGACTATACCTTTGTTCTCCACATGTGACAGATCACGATCTGCTTTCAGAAACATAGGATGAAGTATAAAAAGGATCAGATTTTAAAAGCTGGAAATGTCAGACGTTTTCTGTTTTCGGAAGAGACAGAAAAAATTTTAATTATTGACTATACCTTTGTTCTCCACATGACAGATCACGATCTGCTTTCAGAAACATAGGATGAAGTACAAAAAGGATATGATTTTAAAAGCTGGAGATGTCAGACCTTGTAAGTTTTAGGAATAGACAAAAAAAAAGATTAATTAAAGACTTTATCTTTGTTCTCCATAAGTGACAGATCACGATCTGCTTTTAGAAACATAGGATGAAGTATAAAAAGGATCAGATTTTAAAAGCTGGAAATGTCAGACGTTTTCTGCTTTAGGAAGAGACAAAAAAAGTTTAATTATTGACTATATCTTTGTTCTCCACATGTGACAGATCACGATCTGCTTTCAGCAACAGAGGATGAAGTATAAAAAGCATCTGATTTTAAAAGCTGCAGATGTCAGACCTTGTAAGTTTTGGGAATAGACAAAAAAAAAAGGTTAATTATAGACTTTATCTTTGTTCTCCACATGTGACAGATCACGATCTGCTTTCAGAAACATAGGATGAAGTATAAAAAGGATCAGATTTTAAAAGCTGGAAATGTCAGACGTTTTCTGTTTTCGGAAGAGACAGAAAAAATTTTAATTTTTGACTATACCTTTGTTCTCCACATGTAACAGATCACGATCTGCTTTCAGAAACAGAGGATGAAGTATAAAAATGATCTGATTTTAAAAGCTGGAGATGTCAGACATTGTAAGTTTTAGGAATAGACAAAAAAAGAGTTTAATTACCGACTTTACCTTTGTTCTCCATATATGACAGATCACAATCTGCTTTCGGAAACATAGGATGAAGTATAAAAAGCATCAGATTTTTTAAAGCTGGAAATGTCAGACGTTTTCAGTTTTAGTAAGAGACAAAGAAAAGTTTAATTATTGACTATACCTTTGTTCTCCACATGTGACAGATCACGATCTGCTTTAAGAAACATAGGATGAAGTATAAAAAGGAAAGGATTTTAAACGCTGGAAATGTCAGACGTTTTCTGTTTTAGGAAGAGACAAAAAAAATGATTAACTATAGACTTTATATTTGTTCTCCGTAAGTGACAGATCACGATCTGCTTTTAGAAACATAGGATGGAGTATAGAAAGGATCAGATTTTAAAAGCTGGAAATGTCAGACGTTTTCTGTTTTAGGAAGAGACAAAGAAAAGTTTAATTATTGACTATACCTTTGTTCTCCACATGTGACAGATCACGATCTGCTTTCAGAAACATAGGATGAAGTATAAAAAGGATAGGATTTTAAAAGCTGGAAATGTCAGACGTTTTCTGTTTTAGGAATAGACAAAAAAAAAAGATTAATTATAGACTTTATCTTTGTTCTCCATAAGTGACAGATCACGATCTGCTTTTAGAAACATAGGATGAAGTATAAAAAGGATCAGATTTTAAAAGCTGGAAATGTCAGACGTTTTCTGTTTTAGGAATAGACAAAAAAAAAGTTTAATTATTGACTATACCTTTGTTCTCCACATGTGACAGATCACGATCTGCTTTCAGAAACATAGGATGAAGTATAAAAAGGATCAGATTTTAAAAGCTGGAAATGTCAGACGTTTTTGTTTTCGGAAGAGACAGAAAAAATTTTAATTATTGACTATACCTTTGTTCTCCACATGTGACAGATCACGATATGCTTTAAGAAACATAGGATGAAGTATAAAAAGGATCAGATTTTAAAAGCTGGAAATGTCAGACGTTTTCTCTTTTCGGAAGAGACAGAAAAAATTTTAATTATTGACTATACCTTTGCTCTCGACATGTGACAGATCACGATCTGCTTTCAGAATCATAGGATGAATTATAAAAAGGATCTGATTTTAAAAGCTGGGGATGTCAGACCTTGTAAGTTTTAGGAATAGACAAAAAAAAAGATTAATTATAGACTTTATCTTTGTTCTCCATAAGTGACAGATCACGTTCTGCTTTTAGAAACATAGGATGAAGTATAAAAAGGATCAGATTTTAAAAGCTGGAAATTTCAGACGTTTTCAGTTTTAGTAAGAGACAAAGAAAAATTTAATTATTGACTATACCTTTGTTCTCCACATGTGACAGATCAGGATCTGCTTTAAGAAACAGAGGATGAAGTATAAAAAGGATCTGATTTTAAAAGCTGCAGATGTCAGACCTTGTAAGTATTAGGAATAGACAAAAAAAAAAGATTAATTATAGACTTTATCTTTGTTCTCCATAAGTGACAGATCACGATCTGCTTTCAGAAACAGGGGATGAAGTATAAAAAGGATCAGAGTTTAAAAGCTGGAGATGTCAGACACTTTCAGTTTTAGGAATAGACAAAAAAAAGTTTAATTACTCACTTTACCTTTGTTCTCCATATATGACAGATCACGATCTGCTTTGAGAAACATAGGATGAAGTATAAAAAGGATCAGATTTTAAAAGCTGGAAATGTCAGACGTTTTTTATTTTAGGAAGAGACAAAAAAAGTTTAATTATTGACTATGCCTTTGTTCTCCACATGTAACAGATCACGATCTGCTTTCAGAAACATAGGATGAAGTGTAAAAAGGATCAGATTTTAAAAGCTGGAAATGTCAGACGTTTTCAGTTTTAGTAAGAGACAAAGAAAAGTTTAATTATTGACTATACCTTTGTTCTCCACACGTGACAGATCACGATCTGCTTTCAGAAACATAGGATGACGTATAAAAAGGATCAGATTTTAAAAGCTGGAAATGTCAGACGTTTTCAGTTTTAGTAAGAGACAAAGAAAAGTTTAATTATAGACTTTATATTTGTTCTCCGTAAGTGACAGATCACGATCTGCTTTTAGAAACATAGGATGAAGTATAAAAAGGATCAGATTTTAAAAGCTAGATATGTCAGACGTTTTCAGTTTTAGGAATAGACAAAAAAAAGATTAATTATTAACTTTACCTTTGTTCTCCATAAGTGACAGATCACGATCTGCTTTTAGAAACAAAGGATGAAGTATAAAAAGGAACAGATTTTAAAAGCTGGAAACGTCAGACGTTTTCTGTTTTCGGAAGAGACAGAAAAAATTTTAATTTTTGACTATACCTTTGTTCTCCACATGTGACAGATCACGATCTGCTTTCAGAAACATAGGATGAAGTATAAAAAGGATCTGATTTTAAAAGCAGGAGATGTCAGACCTTGTAAGTTTTAGGAATAGACAAAAAAAAAGAGTAATTATAGACTTTATCTTTGTTCTCCATAAGTGACAGATCACGATCTGCTTTTAGAAACATAGGATGAAGTATAAAAAGGATCAGATTTTAAAAGCTAGATATGTCAGACGTTTTCAGTTTTAGGAATAAACAAAAAAAAGATTAATTATTAACTTTACCTTTGTTCTCCATAAGTGACAGATCACGATCTGCTTTTAGAAACATAGGATGAAGTATAAAAAGGATCAGATTTTAAAAGCTGGAAATGTCAGACGTTTTCTGTTTTAGGAAGAGACAAAAAAAAGTTTAATTATTGACTATGCCTTTGTTCTCCACATGTGACAGACCACGATCTGCTTTCAGAAACATAGGATGAAGTATAAAAAGGATCAGATTTTAAAAGCTGGAAATGTCAGACGTTTTCAGTTTTAGTAAGAGACAAAGAAAAGTTTAATTATTGACTATACCTTTGTTCTCCACACGTGACAGATCACGATCTGCTTTCAGAAACATAGGATGAAGTATAAAAAGGATCAGATTTTAAAAGCTGGAAATGTCAGACGTTTTCAGTTTTAGGAATAGACAAAAAAAAGATTAATTATTAACTTTACCTTTGTTCTCCACATGTGACAGATCACGATCTGTTTTCAGAAACATAGGATGAAGTATAGAAAGGATCAGATTCTAAAAGCTAGAGATGTCAGACGTTTTCAGTTTTAGGAATAGACAAAAAAAAAGTTTAATTATTGACTTTATCTTTGTTCTCCATAAGTTACATATCACGATCTGCATTTAGAAACATAGGATGAAGTATAAAAAGGATCTGATTTTAAAAGCAGGATATGTCAGACCTTGTAAGTTTTAGGAATAGACAAAAAAAAAGAGTAATTATAGACTTTATCTTTGTTCTCCATAAGTGACAGGTCACGATCTGCTTTTAGAAACATAGGATGAAGTATAAAAAGGATCAGATATTAAAAGCTAGATATGTCAGACGTTTTCAGTTTTAGGAATAGACAAAAAAAAGATTAATTATTAACTTTACCTTTGTTCTCCATAAGTGACAGATCACGATCTGCTTTTAGAATCATAGGATGAAGTATAAAAAGGATCAGATTTTAAAAGCTGGAAATGTTAGACGTTTTCTGTTTTAGGAAGAGACAAAAAAAAGTTTAATTATTGACTATGCCTTTGTTCTCCACATGTGACAGATCACGATCTGCTTTCAGAAACATAGGATGAAGTATAAAAAGGATCAGATTTTAAAAGCTGGAAATGTCAGACGTTTTCAGTTTTAGTAAGAGACAAAGAAAAGTTTAATTATTGACTATACCTTTGTTCTCCACACGTGACAGATCACGATCTGCTTTCAGAAACATAGGATGAAGTATAAAAAGGATCAGATTTTAAAAGCTGGAAATGTCAGACGTTTTCAGTTTTAGTAAGAGACAAAGAAAAGTTTAATTATTGACTATACCTTTGTTCTCCACACGTGACAGATCACGATCTGCTTTCAGAAACATAGGATGAAGTATAAAAAGGATCAGATTTTAAAAGCTGGAAATGTCAGACGTTTTCAGTTTTAGTAAGAGACAAAGAAAAGTTTAATTATAGACTTTATATTTGTTCTCCGTAAGTGACAGATCACGATCTGCTTTTAGAAACATAGGATGAAGTATAAAAAGGATCAGATTTTAAAAGCTAGATATGTCAGACGTTTTCAGTTTTAGGAATAGACAAAAAAAAGATTAATTATTAACTTTACCTTTGTTCTCCACATGTGACAGATCACGATCTGTTTTCAGAAACATAGGATGAAGTATAGAAAGGATCAGATTCTAAAAGCTAGAGATGTCAGACGTTTTCAGTTTTAGGAATAGACAAAAAAAAGATTAATTATTAACTTTACCTTTGTTCTCCACATGTGACAGATCACGATCTGTTTTCAGAAACATAGGATGAAGTATAGAAAGGATCAGATTCTAAAAGCTAGAGATGTCAGACGTTTTCAGTTTTAGGAATAGACAAAAAAAAAGTTTAATTATTAACTTTATCTTTGTTCTCCGTAAGTGACAGATCACGATCTGCTTTTAGAAACATAGGATGAAGTATAAAAAGGATCAGATTTTAAAAGCTAGATATGTCAGACGTTTTCAGTTTTAGGAATAGACAAAAAAAAGATTAATTATTAACTTTACCTTTGTTCTCCACATGTGACAGATCACGATCTGTTTTCAGAAACATAGGATGAAGTATAGAAAGGATCAGATTCTAAAAGCTAGAGATGTCAGACGTTTTCAGTTTTAGGAATAGACAAAAAAAAAGTTTAATTATTAACTTTATCTTTGTTCTCCATAAGTTACATATCACGATCTGCTTTTAGAAACATAGGATGAAGTATAAAAAGGATCAGATTTTAAAAGCTGGAGATGTCAGACCTTGTAAGTTTTAGGAATAGACAAAAAAAAAGATTAATTATTAACTTTATCTTTGTTCTCCATATGTGACAGATCACGATCTGCTTTCAGAAACAGAGGATGAAGTATAAAAATGATCTGATTTTAAAAGCTGGATATGTCAGACCTTGTAAGATTTAGGAATAGACAAAGAAAGAGTTTAATTACCGACTTTACCTTTGTTCTCCATATATGACAGATCACAATCTGCTTTCAGAAACATAGGATGAAGTATAAAAAGGATCAGATTTTAAAAGCTGGAAATGTCAGACGTTTTCAGTTTTAGTAAGAGACAAAGAAAAGTTTAATTATTGACTATACCTTTGTTCTCCACATGTGACAGATCACGATCTGCTTTAAGAAACATAGGATGAAGTATAAAAAGGATCAGATTTTAAAAGCTGGAAATGTCAGACGTTTTCAGTTTTAGTAAGAGACAAAGAAAAGGTTAATTATAGACTCTATATTTGTTCTCCGTAAGTGACAGATCACGATCTGCTTTTAGAAACATAGGATGAAGTATAGAAAGGATCAGATTTTAAAAGCTGGAAATGTCAGACGTTTTCTGTTTTAGGAAGAGACAAAAAAAAGTTTAATTATTGACTATACCTTTGTTCTCCACACGTGACAGATCACGATCTGCTTTCAGAAACATAGGATGAAGTATAAAAAGGATCCTATTTTAAAAGCTGGAAATGTCAGACGTTTTCAGTTTTAGTAAGAGACAAAGAAAAGTTTAATTATAGACTTTATATTTGTTCTCCGTAAGTGACAGATCACGATCTGCTTTTAGAAACATAGGATGAAGTATAAAAAGGATCAGATTTTAAAAGCTAGATATGTCAGACGTTTTCAGTTTTAGGAATAGACAAAAAAAAGATTAATTATTAACTTTACCTTTGTTCTCCACATGTGACAGATCACGATCTGTTTTCAGAAACATAGGATGAAGTATAGAAAGGATCAGATTCTAAAAGCTAGAGATGTCAGACGTTTTCAGTTTTAGGAATAGACAAAAAAAAAGTTTAATTATTAACTTTATCTTTGTTCTCCACATGTGACAGATCACGATCTGCTTTCAGAAACATAGGATGAAGTATAAAAAGGATCAGATTTTAAAAGCTGGAAATGTCAGACGTATTCAGTTTTAGTAAGAGACAAAGAAAAGTTTAATTATTGACTATACCTTTGTTCTCCACACGTGACAGATCACGATCTGCTTTCAGAAACATAGGATGAAGTATAAAAAGGATCAGATTTTAAAAGCTGGAAATGTCAGACGTTTTCAGTTTTAGGAATAGACAAAAAAAAGATTAATTATTAACTTTACCTTTGTTCTCCACATGTGACAGATCACGATCTGTTTTCAGAAACATAGGATGAAGTATAGAAAGGATCAGATTCTAAAAGCTAGAGATGTCAGACGTTTTCAGTTTTAGGAATAGACAAAAAAAAAGTTTAATTATTGACTTTATCTTTGTTCTCCATAAGTTACATATCACGATCTGCATTTAGAAACATAGGATGAAGTATAAAAAGGATCTGATTTTAAAAGCAGGATATGTCAGACCTTGTAAGTTTTAGGAATAGACAAAAAAAAAGAGTAATTATAGACTTTATCTTTGTTCTCCATAAGTGACAGGTCACGATCTGCTTTTAGAAACATAGGATGAAGTATAAAAAGGATCAGATTTTAAAAGCTAGATATGTCAGACGTTTTCAGTTTTAGGAATAGACAAAAAAAAGATTAATTATTAACTTTACCTTTGTTCTCCATAAGTGACAGATCACGATCTGCTTTTAGAATCATAGGATGAAGTATAAAAAGGATCAGATTTTAAAAGCTGGAAATGTCAGACGTTTTCTGTTTTAGGAAGAGACAAAAAAAAGTTTAATTATTGACTATGCCTTTGTTCTCCACATGTGACAGATCACGATCTGCTTTCAGAAACATAGGATGAGGTATAAAAAGGATCAGATTTTAAAAGCTGGAAATGTCAGACGTTTTCAGTTTTAGGAATAGACAAAAAAAAGATTAATTATTAACTTTACCTTTGTTCTCCATAAGTGACAGATCACGATCTGCTTTTAGAAACATAGGATGAAGTATAAAAAGGATCAGATTTTAAAAGCTGGAAATGTCAAACGTTTTCTGTTTTAGGAAGAGACAAAAAAAAGTTTAATTATTGACTATGCCTTTGTTCTCCACATGTGACAGATCACGATCTGCTTTCAGAAACATAGGATGAAGTATAAAAAGGATCAGATTTTAAAAGCTGGAAATGTCAGACGTTTTCAGTTTTAGTAAGAGACAAAGAAAAGTTTAATTATTGACTATACCTTTGTTCTCCACACGTGACAGATCACGATCTGCTTTCAGAAACATAGGATGAAGTATAAAAAGGATCAGATTTTAAAAGCTGGAAATGTCAGACGTTTTCAGTTTTAGTAAGAGACAAAGAAAAGTTTAATTATTGACTATACCTTTGTTCTCCACACGTGACAGATCACGATCTGCTTTCAGAAACATAGGATGAAGTATAAAAAGGATCAGATTTTAAAAGCTGGAAATGTCAGACGTTTTCAGTTTTAGTAAGAGACAAAGAAAAGTTTAATTATAGACTTTATATTTGTTCTCCGTAAGTGACAGATCACGATCTGCTTTTAGAAACATAGGATGAAGTATAAAAAGGATCAGATTTTAAAAGCTAGATATGTCAGACGTTTTCAGTTTTAGTAAGAGACAAAGAAAAGTTTAATTATTGACTATACCTTTGTTCTCCACACGTGACAGATCACGATCTGTTTTCAGAAACATAGGATGAAGTATAGAAAGGATCAGATTCTAAAAGCTAGAGATGTCAGACGTTTTCAGTTTTAGGAATAGACAAAAAAAAAGTTTAATTATTGACTTTATCTTTGTTCTCCATAAGTTACATATCACGATCTGCTTTTAGAAACAGAGGATGAAGTATAAAAAGGATCAGATTTTAAAAGCTGGAGATGTCAGACCTTGTAAGTTTTAGGAATAGACAAAAAAAAAAGATTAATTATTAACTTTATCTTTGTTCTCCATATGTGACAGATCACGATCTGCTTTCAGAAACAGAGGATGAAGTTTAAAAATGATCTGATTTTAAAAGCTGGATATGTCAGACCTTGTAAGATTTAGGAATAGACAAGGAAAGAGTTTAATTACCGACTTTACCTTTGTTCTCCATATATGACAGATCACAATCTGCTTTCAGAAACATAGGATGAAGTATAAAAAGGATCAGATTTTAAAAGCTGGAAATGTCAGACGTTTTCAGTTTTAGTAAGAGACAAAGAAAAGGTTAATTATAGACTTTATATTTGTTCTCCGTAAGTGACAGATCACGATCTGCTTTTTGAAACATAGGATGAAGTATAGAAAGGATCAGATTTTAAAAGCTGGAAATGTCAGACGTTTTCAGTTTTAGTAAGAGACAAAGAAAAGGTTAATTATAGACTTTATATTTGTTCTCCGTAAGTGACAGATCACGATCTGCTTTTTGAAACATAGGATGAAGTATAGAAAGGATCAGATTTTAAAAGCTGGAAATGTCAGACGTTTTCTGTTTTAGGAAGAGACAAAAAAAAGTTTAATTATTGACTATACCTTTGTTCTCCACACGTGACAGATCACGATCTGCTTTCAGAAACATAGGATGAAGTATAAAAAGGATCAGATTTTAAAAGCTGGAAATGTCAGACGTTTTCAGTTTTAGTAAGAGACAAAGAAAAGTTTAATTATTGACTATATCTTTGTTCTCCACATGTGACAGATCACGATCTGCTTTCAGAAACATAGGATGAAGTATAAAAAGGATCAAATTTTAAAAGCTGGAAATGTCAGACGTTTTCTGCTTTAGGAAGAGAAAAAAAAAAGTTTAATTATTGACTATATCTTTGTTCTCCACATGTGACAGATCACGATCTGCTTTTAGAAACATAGGATGAAGTATAAAAAGGGTCAGATTTTAAAAGCTGGAAATGTCAGACGTTTTCTGTTTTAGGAATAGACAAAAAAAAAGTTTAATTATTGACTATACCTTTGTTCTCCACATGTGACAGATCACGATCTGCTTTCTGAAACATAGGATGAAGTATAAAAAGGATCAGATTTTAAAAGCTGGAAATGTCAGACGTTTTCAGTTTTAGTAAGAGACAAAGAAAAGTTTAATTATTGACTATATCTTTGTTCTCCACATGTGACAGATCACGATCTGCTTTCAGAAACATAGGATGAAGTATAAAAAGGATCAGATTTTAAAAGCTGGAAATGTCAGACGTTTTATGTTTTAGGAAGAGACAAAAAAAAGTTTAATTATTGACTATGCCTTTGTTCTCCACATGTGACAGATCACGATCTGTTTTCAGAAACATAGGATGAAGTATAGAAAGGATCAGATTCTAAAAGCTAGAGATGTCAGACGTTTTCAGTTTTAGGAATAGACAAAAAAAAAGTTTAATTATTGACTTTATCTTTGTTCTCCATAAGTTACATATCACGATCTGCTTTTAGAAACATAGGATGAAGTATAAAAAGGATCAGATTTTAAAAGCTGGAGATGTCAGACCTTGTAAGTTTTAGGAATAGACAAAAAACAAGATTAATTATTAACTTTATCTTTGTTCTCCATATGTGACAGATCACGATCTGCTTTCAGAAACAGAGGATGAAGTATAAAAATGATCTGATTTTAAAAGCTGGATATGTCAGACCTTGTAAGTTTTAGGAATAGACAAAGAAAGAGTTTAATTACCGACTTTACCTTTGTTCTCCATATATGACAGATCACAATCTGCTTTCAGAAACATAGGATGAAGTATAAAAAGAATCAGATTTTAAAAGCTGGAAATGTCAGACGTTTTCAGTTTTAGTAAGAGACAAAGAAAAGTTTAATTATTGACTATACCTTTGTTCTCCACATGTGACAGGTCACGATCTGCTTTAAGAAACATAGGATGAAGTATAAAAAAGATCAGATTTTAAAAGCTGGAAATGTCAGACGTTTTCAGTTTTAGTAAGAGACAAAGAAAAGGTTAATTATAGACCTTATATTTGTTCTCCGTAAGTGACAGATCACGATCTGCTTTTAGAAACATAGGATGAAGTATAGAAAGGATCAGATTTTAAAAGCTGGAAATGTCAGACGTTTTCTGTTTTAGGAAGAGACAGAAAATTTTTTAATTTTTGACTATACCTTTGTTCTCCACATGTGACAGATCACGATCTGCTTTCAGAAACAGAGGATGAAGTATAAAAAGGATCTGATTTTAAAAGCTGGAGATGTCGGACCTTGTAAGTTTTAGGAATAGACAAAAAAAAAGAATGATTATAGACTTTATCTTTGTTCTCCACATGTGACAGATCACGATGCTTTCAGAAACATAGGATGAAGTATAAAAAGGATCAGATTTTAAAAGCTGGAAATGTCAGACGTTTTCTGTTTTCGGAAGAGACAGAAAAAATTTTAATTTTTGACTATACCTTTGTTCTCCACATGTGACAGATCACGATCTGCTTTCAGAAACATAGGATGAAGTATAAAAAGGATCAGATTTTAAAAGCTGGAAATGTCAGACGTTTTCTGTTTTCGGAAGAGACAAAAAAAAGATTAATTATTAACTTTACCTTTGTTCTCCATAAGTGACAGATCACGATCTGCTTTTAGAAACATAGGATGAAGTATAAAAAGGAACAGATTTTAAAAGCTGGAAACGTCAGACGTTTTCTGTTTTCGGAAGAGACAGAAAATTTTTTAATTTTTGACTATACCTTTGTTCTCCACATGTGACAGATCACGATCTGCTTTCAGAAACATAGGATGAAGTACAAAAAGGATCTGATTTTAAAAGCAGGAGATGTCAGACCTTGTAAGTTTTAGGAACAGACAAAAAAAAAGATTAATTATAGACTTTATCTTTGTTCTCCATAAGTGACAGATCACGATCTGCTTTTAGAAACATAGGATGAAGTATAAAAAGGATCAGATTTTAAAAGCTAGATATGTCAGACGTTTTGAGTTTTAGGAATAGACAAAAAAAAGATTAATTATTAACTTTACCTTTGTTCTCCATAAGTGACAGATCACGATCTGCTTTCAGAAACATAGGATGAAGTATAAAAAGGATCAGATTTTAAAAGCTGGAAATGTCAGACGTTTTCAGTTTTAGTAAGAGACAAAGAAAAGTTTAATTATTGACTATATCTTTGTTCTCCACATGTGACAGATCACGATCTGCTTTCAGAAACATAGGATGAAGTATAAAAAGGATCAGATTTTAAAAGCTGGAAATGTCAGACGTTTTCAGTTTTAGTAAGAGACAAAGAAAAGGTTAATTATAGACTTTATATTTGTTCTCCGTAAGTGACAGATCACAATCTGCTTTTAGAAACATAGGATGAAGTATAGAAAGGATCAGATTTTAAAAGCTGGAAATGTCAGACGTTTTCTGTTTTAGGAAGAGACAAAAAAAAATTTTAATTATTGACTATACCTTTGTTCTCCACATGTGACAGATCACGATCTGCTTTCAGAAACATAGGATGAAGTATAAAAAGGATCAGATTTTAAAAGCTGGAAATGTCAGACGTTTTCTGTTTTCGGAAGAGACAGAAAAAATTTTAATTATTGACTATACCTTTGTTCTCCACATGTGACAGATCACGATCTGCTTTCAGAAACAGAGGATGAAGTATAAAAAGGATCTGATTTTAAAAGCTGGAGATGTCAGACCTTGTAAGTTTTAGGAATAGACAAAAAAAAAGAATGATTATAGACTTTATCTTTGTTCTCCACATGTGACAGATCACGATCTGCTTTCAGAAACATAGGATGAAGTATAAAAAGGATCAGATTTTAAAAGCTGGAAATGTCAGACGTTTTCTGTTTTCGGAAGAGACAGAAAAAATTTTAATTTTTGACTATACCTTTGTTCTCCACATGTGACAGATCACGATCTGCTTTCAGAAACATAGGATGAAGTATAGAAAGGATCAGATTTTAAAAGCTGGAGATGTCAGACGCTTTCAGTTTTAGGAATACAAAAAAAAAGTTTAATTACTGACTTTACCTTTGTTCCCCATATATGACAGATCACAATCTGCTTTCAGAAACATAGGATGAAGTATAAAAAGGATCAGATTTTAAAAGCTGGAAATGTCAGACGTTTTCTGTTTTCGGAAGAGACAGAAAAAATTTTAATTATTGACTATACCTTTGTTCTCCACATGACAGATCACGATCTGCTTTCAGAAACATAGGATGAAGTACAAAAAGGATATGATTTTAAAAGCTGGAGATGTCAGACCTTGTAAGTTTTAGGAATAGACAAAAAAAAAGATTAATTATAGACTTTATCTTTGTTCTCCATAAGTGTCAGATCACGATCTGCTTTTAGAAACATAGGATGGAGTATAAAAAGGATCAGATTTTAAAAGCTGGAAATGTCAGACGTTTTCTGCTTTAGGAAGAGACAAAAAAAAGTTTAATTATTGACTATATCTTTGTTCTCCACATGTGACGGATCACGATCTGCTTTCAGAAACAGAGGATGAAGTATAAAAAGGATCTGATTTTAAAAGCTGCAGATGTCAGACCTTGTAAGTTTTAGGAATAGACAAAAAAAAAAAGATTAATTATAGACTTTATCTTTGTTCTCCACATGTGACAGAGCACAATCTGCTTTCAGAAACATAGGATGAAGTATAAAAAGGATCAGATTTTAAAAGCTGGAAATGTCAGACGTTTTCTGTTTTCGGAAGAGACAGAAAAAATTTTAATTATTGACTATACCTTTGTTCTCCACATGACAGATCACGATCTGCTTTCAGAAACATAGGATGAAGTACAAAAAGGATATGATTTTAAAAGCTGGAGATGTCAGACCTTGTAAGTTTTAGGAATAGACAAAAAAAAAGATTAATTATAGACTTTATCTTTGTTCTCCATAAGTGTCAGATCACGATCTGCTTTTAGAAACATAGGATGGAGTATAAAAAGGATCAGATTTTAAAAGCTGGAAATGTCAGACGTTTTCTGCTTTAGGAAGAGACAAAAAAAAGTTTAATTATTGACTATATCTTTGTTCTCCACATGTGACGGATCACGATCTGCTTTCAGAAACAGAGGATGAAGTATAAAAAGGATCTGATTTTAAAAGCTGCAGATGTCAGACCTTGTAAGTTTTAGGAATAGACAAAAAAAAAAAGATTAATTATAGACTTTATCTTTGTTCTCCACATGTGACAGAGCACAATCTGCTTTCAGAAACATAGGATGAAGTATAAAAAGGATCAGATTTTAAAAGCTGGAAATGTCAGACGTTTTCTGTTTTCGGAAGAGACAGAAAAAATTTTAATTATTGACTATACCTTTGTTCTCCACATGACAGATCACGATCTGCTTTCAGAAACATAGGATGAAGTACAAAAAGGATATGATTTTAAAAGCTGGAGATGTCAGACCTTGTAAGTTTTAGGAATAGACAAAAAAAAAGATTAATTATAGACTTTATCTTTGTTCTCCATAAGTGTCAGATCACGATCTGCTTTTAGAAACATAGGATGGAGTATAAAAAGGATCAGATTTTAAAAGCTGGAAATGTCAGACGTTTTCTGCTTTAGGAAGAGACAAAAAAAAGTTTAATTATTGACTATATCTTTGTTCTCCACATGTGACGGATCACGATCTGCTTTCAGAAACAGAGGATGAAGTATAAAAAGGATCTGATTTTAAAAGCTGCAGATGTCAGACCTTGTAAGTTTTAGGAATAGACAAAAAAAAAAAAAGATTAATTATAGACTTTATCTTTGTTCTCCACATGTGACAGATCACGATCTGCTTTCAGAAACATAGGATGAAGTATAAAAAGGATCAGATTTTAAAAGCTGGAAATGTCAGACGTTTTCTGTTTTCGGAAGAGACAGAAAAAATTTTAATTATTGACTATACCTTTGTTCTCCACATGTGACAGATCACGATCTGCTTTCAGAAACATAGGATGAAGTATAAAAAGGATCAGATTTTAAAAGCTGGAAATGTCAGACGTTTTCAGTTTTAGTAAGAGACAAAGAAAAGTTTAATTATAGACTTTATATTTGTTCTCCGTAAGTGACAGATCACGATCTGCTTTTAGAAACATAGGATGAAGTATAAAAAGGATCAGATTTTAAAAGCTAGATATGTCAGACGTTTTCAGTTTTAGGAATAGACAAAAAAAAGATTAATTATTAACTTTACCTTTGTTCTCCACATGTGACAGATCACGATCTGTTTTCAGAAACATAGGATGAAGTATAGAAAGGATCAGATTCTAAAAGCTAGAGATGTCAGACGTTTTCAGTTTTAGGAATAGACAAAAAAAAAGTTTAATTATTAACTTTATCTTTGTTCTCCATAAGTTACATATCACGATCTGCTTTTAGAAACATAGGATGAAGTATAAAAAGGATCAGATTTTAAAAGCTGGAGATGTCAGACGTTTTCTGTTTTCGGAAGAGACAGAAAAAATTTTAATTATTGACTATACCTTTGTTCTCCACATGACAGATCACGATCTGCTTTCAGAAACATAGGATGAAGTACAAAAAGGATATGATTTTAAAAGCTGGAGATGTCAGACCTTGTAAGTTTTAGGAATAGACAAAAAAAAAGATTAATTATAGACTTTATCTTTGTTCTCCATAAGTGTCAGATCACGATCTGCTTTTAGAAACATAGGATGGAGTATAAAAAGGATCAGATTTTAAAAGCTGGAAATGTCAGACGTTTTCTGCTTTAGGAAGAGACAAAAAAAAGTTTAATTATTGACTATATCTTTGTTCTCCACATGTGACGGATCACGATCTGCTTTCAGAAACAGAGGATGAAGTATAAAAAGGATCTGATTTTAAAAGCTGCAGATGTCAGACCTTGTAAGTTTTAGGAATAGACAAAAAAAAAAAAAAGATTAATTATAGACTTTATCTTTGTTCTCCACATGTGACAGATCACGATCTGCTTTCAGAAACATAGGATGAAGTATAAAAAGGATCAGATTTTAAAAGCTGGAAATGTCAGACGTTTTCTGTTTTCGGAAGAGACAGAAAAAATTTTAATTATTGACTATACCTTTGTTCTCCACATGTGACAGATCACGATCTGCTTTCAGAAACATAGGATGAAGTATAAAAAGGATCAGATTTTAAAAGCTGGAAATGTCAGACGTTTTCTGTTTTCGGAAGAGACAGAAAAAATTTTAATTATTGACTATACCTTTGTTCTCCACATGTGACAGATCACGATCTGCTTTCAGAAACATAGGATGAAGTATAAAAAGGATCAGATTTTAAAAGCTGGAAATGTCAGACGTTTTCAGTTTTAGTAAGGGACAAAGAAAAGTTTAATTATTGACTATATCTTTGTTCTCCACATGTGACAGATCACGATCTGCTTTCAGAAACATAGGATGAAGTATAAAAAGGATCAGATTTTAAAAGCTGGAAATGTCAGACGTTTTCAGTTTTAGTAAGAGACAAAGAAAAGGTTAATTATAGACTTTATATTTGTTCTCCGTAAGTGACAGATCACGATCTGCTTTTAGAAACATAGGATGAAGTATAGAAAGGATCAGATTTTAAAAGCTGGAAATGTCAGACGTTTTCTGTTTTAGGAAGAGACAAAAAAAAATTTTAATTATTGACTATACCTTTGTTCTCCACATGTGACAGATCACGATCTGCTTTCAGAAACATAGGATGAAGTATAAAAAGGATAAGATTTTAAAAGCTGGAAATGTCAGACGTTTTCTGTTTTCGGAAGAGACAGAAAAAATTTTAATTATTGACTATACCTTTGTTCTCCACATGTGACAGATCACGATCTGCTTTCAGAAACAGAGGATGAAGTATAAAAAGGATCTGATTTTAAAAGCTGCAGATGTCGGACCTTGTAAGTTTTAGGAATAGACAAAAAAAAAGAATGATTATAGACTTTATCTTTGTTCTCCACATGTGACAGATCACGATCTGCTTTCAGAAACATAGGATGAAGTATAAAAAGGATCAGATTTTAAAAGCTGGAAATGTCAGACGTTTTCTGTTTTCGGAAGAGACAGAAAAAATTTTAATTTTTGACTATACCTTTGTTCTCCACATGTGACAGATCACGATCTGCTTTCAGAAACATAGGATGAAGTATAAAAAGGATCAGATTTTAAAAGCCGGAAATGTCAGACGTTTTCAGTTTTAGTAAGAGACAAAGAAAAGTTTAATTATAGACTTTATATTTGTTCTCCGTAAGTGACAGATCACGATCTGCTTTTAGAAACATAGGATGAAGTATAAAAAGGATCAGATTTTAAAAGCTAGATATGTCAGACGTTTTCAGTTTTAGGAATAGACAAAAAAAAGATTAATTATTAACTTTACCTTTGTTCTCCATAAGTGACAGATCACGATCTGCTTTTAGAAACATAGGATAAAGTATAGAAAGGATCAGATTTTAAAAGCTGGAGATGTCAGACGCTTTCAGATTTAGGAATAGACAAAAAAAAAGTTTAATTACTGACTTTACCTTTGTTCTCCATATATGACAGATCACGATCTGCTTTCAGAAACATAGGATGAAGTATAAAAAGGATCTGATTTTAAAAGCAGGAGATGTCAGACCTTGTAAGTTTTAGGAATAGACAAAAAAAAAGATTAATTATAGACTTTATCTTTGTTCTCCATAAGTGACAGATAACGATCTGCTTTTAGAAACATAGGATGAAGTATAAAAAGGATCAGATTTTAAAAGCTAGATATGTCAGACGTTTTGAGTTTTAGGAATAGACAAAAAAAAGATTAATTATTAACTTTACCTTTGTTCTCCATAAGTGACAGATCACGATCTGCTTTCAGAAACATAGGATGAAGTATAAAAAGGATCAGATTTTAAAAGCTGGAAATGTCAGACGTTTTCAGTTTTAGTAAGGGACAAAGAAAAGTTTAATTATTGACTATATCTTTGTTCTCCACATGTGACAGATCACGATCTGCTTTCAGAAACATAGGATGAAGTATAAAAAGGATCAGATTTTAAAAGCTGGAAATGTCAGACGTTTTCAGTTTTAGTAAGAGACAAAGAAAAGGTTAATTATAGACTTTATATTTGTTCTCCGTAAGTGACAGATCACGATCTGCTTTTAGAAACATAGGATGAAGTATAGAAAGGATCAGATTTTAAAAGCTGGAAATGTCAGACGTTTTCTGTTTTAGGAAGAGACAAAAAAAAATTTTAATTATTGACTATACCTTTGTTCTCCACATGTGACAGATCACGATCTGCTTTCAGAAACATAGGATGAAGTATAAAAAGGATCAGATTTTAAAAGCTGGAAATGTCAGACGTTTTCTGTTTTCGGAAGAGACAGAAAAAATTTTAATTTTTGACTATACCTTTGTTCTCCACATGTGACAGATCACGATCTGCTTTCAGAAACATAGGATGAAGTATAAAAAGGATCAGATTTTAAAAGCCGGAAATGTCAGACGTTTTCAGTTTTAGTAAGAGACAAAGAAAAGTTTAATTATAGACTTTATATTTGTTCTCCGTAAGTGACAGATCACGATCTGCTTTTAGAAACATAGGATGAAGTATAAAAAGGATCAGATTTTAAAAGCTAGATATGTCAGACGTTTTCAGTTTTAGGAATAGACAAAAAAAAGATTAATTATTAACTTTACCTTTGTTCTCCATAAGTGACAGATCACGATCTGCTTTTAGAAACATAGGATGAAGTATAAAAAGGAACAGATTTTAAAAGCTGGAAACGTCAGACGTTTTCTGTTTTCGGAAGAGACAGAAAATTTTTTAATTTTTGACTATACCTTTGTTCTCCACATGTGACAGATCACGATCTGCTTTCAGAAACATAGGATGAAGTACAAAAAGGATCTGATTTTAAAAGCAGGAGATGTCAGACCTTGTAAGTTTTAGGAACAGACAAAAAAAAAGATTAATTATAGACTTTATCTTTGTTCTCCATAAGTGACAGATCACGATCTGCTTTTAGAAACATAGGATGAAGTATAAAAAGGATCAGATTTTAAAAGCTAGATATGTCAGACGTTTTGAGTTTTAGGAATAGACAAAAAAAAGATTAATTATTAACTTTACCTTTGTTCTCCATAAGTGACAGATCACGATCTGCTTTCAGAAACATAGGATGAAGTATAAAAAGGATCAGATTTTAAAAGCTGGAAATGTCAGACGTTTTCAGTTTTAGTAAGAGACAAAGAAAAGTTTAATTATTGACTATATCTTTGTTCTCCACATGTGACATGATCACGATCTGCTTTCAGAAACATAGGATGAAGTATAAAAAGGATCAGATTTTAAAAGCTGGAAATGTCAGACGTTTTCTGTTTTCGGAAGAGACAGAAAAAATTTTAATTATTGACTATACCTTTGTTCTCCACATGACAGATCACGATCTGCTTTCAGAAACATAGGATGAAGTACAAAAAGGATATGGTTTTAAAAGCTGGAGATGTCAGACCTTGTAAGTTTTAGGAATAGACAAAAAAAAAAGATTAATTATAGACTTTATCTTTGTTCTCCACATGTGACAGATCACGATCTGCTTTCAGAAACATAGGATGAAGTATAAAAAGGATCAGATTTTAAAAGCTGGAAATGTCAGACGTTTTCTGTTTTCGGAAGAGACAGAAAAAATTTTAATTATTGACTATACCTTTGTTCTCCACATGTGACAGATCACGATCTGCTTTCAGAAACAGAGGATGAAGTATAAAAAGAATCTGATTTTAAAAGCTGCAGATGTCGGACCTTGTAAGTTTTAGGAATAGACAAAAAAAAAGAATGATTATAGACTTTATCTTTGTTCTCCACATGTGACAGATCACGATCTGCTTTCAGAAACATAGGATGAAGTATAAAAAGGATCAGATTTTAAAAGCTGGAAATGTCAGACGTTTTCTGTTTTCGGAAGAGACAGAAAAAATTTTAATTTTTGACTATACCTTTGTTCTCCACATGTGACAGATCACGATCTGCTTTCAGAAACATAGGATGAAGTATAAAAAGGATCAGATTTTAAAAGCCGGAAATGTCAGACGTTTTCAGTTTTAGTAAGAGACAAAGAAAAGTTTAATTATAGACTTTATATTTGTTCTCCGTAAGTGACAGATCACGATCTGCTTTTAGAAACATAGGATGAAGTATAAAAAGGATCAGATTTTAAAAGCTAGATATGTCAGACGTTTTCAGTTTTAGGAATAGACAAAAAAAAGATTAATTATTAACTTTACCTTTGTTCTCCATAAGTGACAGATCACGATCTGCTTTTAGAAACATAGGATAAAGTATAGAAAGGATCAGATTTTAAAAGCTGGAGATGTCAGACGCTTTCAGATTTAGGAATAGACAAAAAAAAAGTTTAATTACTGACTTTACCTTTGTTCTCCATATATGACAGATCACGATCTGCTTTCAGAAACATAGGATGAAGTATAAAAAGGATCTGATTTTAAAAGCAGGAGATGTCAGACCTTGTAAGTTTTAGGAATAGACAAAAAAAAAGATTAATTATAGACTTTATCTTTGTTCTCCATAAGTGACAGATAACGATCTGCTTTTAGAAACATAGGATGAAGTATAAAAAGGATCAGATTTTAAAAGCTAGATATGTCAGACGTTTTGAGTTTTAGGAATAGACAAAAAAAAGATTAATTATTAACTTTACCTTTGTTCTCCATAAGTGACAGATCACGATCTGCTTTCAGAAACATAGGATGAAGTATAAAAAGGATCAGATTTTAAAAGCTGGAAATGTCAGACGTTTTCAGTTTTAGTAAGGGACAAAGAAAAGTTTAATTATTGACTATATCTTTGTTCTCCACATGTGACAGATCACGATCTGCTTTCAGAAACAGAGGATGAAGTATAAAAAGGATCTGATTTTAAAAGCTGCAGATGTCGGACCTTGTAAGTTTTAGGAATAGACAAAAAAAAAGAATGATTATAGACTTTATCTTTGTTCTCCACATGTGACAGATCACGATCTGCTTTCAGAAACATAGGATGAAGTATAAAAAGGATCAGATTTTAAAAGCTGGAAATGTCAGACGTTTTCTGTTTTCGGAAGAGACAGAAAAAATTTTAATTTTTGACTATACCTTTGTTCTCCACATGTGACAGATCACGATCTGCTTTCAGAAACATAGGATGAAGTATAAAAAGGATCAGATTTTAAAAGCCGGAAATGTCAGACGTTTTCAGTTTTAGTAAGAGACAAAGAAAAGTTTAATTATAGACTTTATATTTGTTCTCCGTAAGTGACAGATCACGATCTGCTTTTAGAAACATAGGATGAAGTATAAAAAGGATCAGATTTTAAAAGCTAGATATGTCAGACGTTTTCAGTTTTAGGAATAGACAAAAAAAAGATTAATTATTAACTTTACCTTTGTTCTCCATAAGTGACAGATCACGATCTGCTTTTAGAAACATAGGATAAAGTATAGAAAGGATCAGATTTTAAAAGCTGGAGATGTCAGACGCTTTCAGATTTAGGAATAGACAAAAAAAAAGTTTAATTACTGACTTTACCTTTGTTCTCCATATATGACAGATCACGATCTGCTTTCAGAAACATAGGATGAAGTATAAAAAGGATCTGATTTTAAAAGCAGGAGATGTCAGACCTTGTAAGTTTTAGGAATAGACAAAAAAAAAGATTAATTATAGACTTTATCTTTGTTCTCCATAAGTGACAGATAACGATCTGCTTTTAGAAACATAGGATGAAGTATAAAAAGGATCAGATTTTAAAAGCTAGATATGTCAGACGTTTTGAGTTTTAGGAATAGACAAAAAAAAGATTAATTATTAACTTTACCTTTGTTCTCCATAAGTGACAGATCACGATCTGCTTTCAGAAACATAGGATGAAGTATAAAAAGGATCAGATTTTAAAAGCTGGAAATGTCAGACGTTTTCAGTTTTAGTAAGGGACAAAGAAAAGTTTAATTATTGACTATATCTTTGTTCTCCACATGTGACAGATCACGATCTGCTTTCAGAAACATAGGATGAAGTATAAAAAGGATCAGATTTTAAAAGCTGGAAATGTCAGACGTTTTCAGTTTTAGTAAGAGACAAAGAAAAGTTTAATTATTGACTATACCTTTGTTCTCCACACGTGACAGATCATGATCTGCTTTCAGAAACATAGGATGAAGTATAAAAAGGGTCAGATTTTAAAAGCTGGAAATGTCAGACGTTTTCAGTTTTAGTAAGAGACAAAGAAAAGTTTAATTATAGACTTTATATTTGTTCTCCGTAAGTGACAGATCACGATCTGCTTTTAGAAACATAGGATAAAGTATAGAAAGGATCAGATTTTAAAAGCTGAAGATGTCAGACCTTGTAAGTTTTAGGAATAGACAAAAAAAAAGATTAATTATTAACTTTATCTTTGTTCTCCATAAGTGACAGATCACAATGTGCTTTCAGAAACAGAGGATGAAGTATAAAAAGGATCAGATTTTAAAAGCTGGAAATGTCAGACGTTTTCAGTTTTAGTAAGAGACAAAGAAAAGTTTAATTATTGACTATACCTTTGTTCTCCACACGTGACAGATCATGATCTGCTTTCAGAAACATAGGATGAAGTATAGAAAGGATCAGATTTTAAAAGCTGGAAATGTCAGACGTTTTCTGTTTTAGGAAGAGACAAAAAAAAATTTTAATTATTGACTATACCTTTGTTCTCCACATGTGACAGATCACGATCTGCTTTCAGAAACATAGGATGAAGTATAAAAAGGATCAGATTTTAAAAGCTGGAAATGTCAGACGTTTTCTGTTTTCGGAAGAGACAGAAAAAATTTTAATTTTTGACTATACCTTTGTTCTCCACATGTGACAGATCACGATCTGCTTTCAGAAACATAGGATGAAGTATAAAAAGGATCAGATTTTAAAAGCCGGAAATGTCAGACGTTTTCAGTTTTAGTAAGAGACAAAGAAAAGTTTAATTATAGACTTTATATTTGTTCTCCGTAAGTGACAGATCACGATCTGCTTTTAGAAACATAGGATGAAGTATAAAAAGGATCAGATTTTAAAAGCTAGATATGTCAGACGTTTTCAGTTTTAGGAATAGACAAAAAAAAGATTAATTATTAACTTTACCTTTGTTCTCCATAAGTGACAGATCACGATCTGCTTTTAGAAACATAGGATGAAGTATAAAAAGGAACAGATTTTAAAAGCTGGAAACGTCAGACGTTTTCTGTTTTCGGAAGAGACAGAAAATTTTTTAATTTTTGACTATACCTTTGTTCTCCACATGTGACAGATCACGATCTGCTTTCAGAAACATAGGATGAAGTACAAAAAGGATCTGATTTTAAAAGCAGGAGATGTCAGACCTTGTAAGTTTTAGGAACAGACAAAAAAAAAGATTAATTATAGACTTTATCTTTGTTCTCCATAAGTGACAGATCACGATCTGCTTTTAGAAACATAGGATGAAGTATAAAAAGGATCAGATTTTAAAAGCTAGATATGTCAGACGTTTTGAGTTTTAGGAATAGACAAAAAAAAGATTAATTATTAACTTTACCTTTGTTCTCCATAAGTGACAGATCACGATCTGCTTTCAGAAACATAGGATGAAGTATAAAAAGGATCAGATTTTAAAAGCTGGAAATGTCAGACGTTTTCAGTTTTAGTAAGAGACAAAGAAAAGTTTAATTATTGACTATATCTTTGTTCTCCACATGTGACATGATCACGATCTGCTTTCAGAAACATAGGATGAAGTATAAAAAGGATCAGATTTTAAAAGCTGGAAATGTCAGACGTTTTCTGTTTTCGGAAGAGACAGAAAAAATTTTAATTATTGACTATACCTTTGTTCTCCACATGACAGATCACGATCTGCTTTCAGAAACATAGGATGAAGTACAAAAAGGATATGGTTTTAAAAGCTGGAGATGTCAGACCTTGTAAGTTTTAGGAATAGACAAAAAAAAAGATTAATTATAGACTTTATCTTTGTTCTCCATAAGTGTCAGATCACGATCTGCTTTTAGAAACATAGGATGGGGTATAAAAAGGATCAGATTTTAAAAGCTGGAAATGTCAGACGTTTTCTGCTTTAGGAAGAGACAAAAAAAAGTTTAATTATTGACTATATCTTTGTTCTCCACATGTGACGGATCACGATCCGCTTTCAGAAACAGAGGATGAAGTATAAAAAGGATCTGATTTTAAAAGCTGCAGATGTCAGACCTTGTAAGTTTTAGGAATAGACAAAAAAAAAAAAGATTAATTATAGACTTTATCTTTGTTCTCCACATGTGACAGATCACGATCTGCTTTCAGAAACATAGGATGAAGTATAAAAAGGATCAGATTTTAAAAGCTGGAAATGTCAGACGTTTTCTGTTTTCGGAAGAGACAGAAAAAATTTTAATTATTGACTATACCTTTGTTCTCCACATGTGACAGATCACGATCTGCTTTCAGAAACAGAGGATGAAGTATAAAAAGAATCTGATTTTAAAAGCTGCAGATGTCGGACCTTGTAAGTTTTAGGAATAGACAAAAAAAAAGAATGATTATAGACTTTATCTTTGTTCTCCACATGTGACAGATCACGATCTGCTTTCAGAAACATAGGATGAAGTATAAAAAGGATCAGATTTTAAAAGCTGGAAATGTCAGACGTTTTCTGTTTTCGGAAGAGACAGAAAAAATTTTAATTTTTGACTATACCTTTGTTCTCCACATGTGACAGATCACGATCTGCTTTCAGAAACATAGGATGAAGTATAAAAAGGATCAGATTTTAAAAGCCGGAAATGTCAGACGTTTTCAGTTTTAGTAAGAGACAAAGAAAAGTTTAATTATAGACTTTATATTTGTTCTCCGTAAGTGACAGATCACGATCTGCTTTTAGAAACATAGGATGAAGTATAAAAAGGATCAGATTTTAAAAGCTAGATATGTCAGACGTTTTCAGTTTTAGGAATAGACAAAAAAAAGATTAATTATTAACTTTACCTTTGTTCTCCATAAGTGACAGATCACGATCTGCTTTTAGAAACATAGGATAAAGTATAGAAAGGATCAGATTTTAAAAGCTGGAGATGTCAGACGCTTTCAGATTTAGGAATAGACAAAAAAAAAGTTTAATTACTGACTTTACCTTTGTTCTCCATATATGACAGATCACGATCTGCTTTCAGAAACATAGGATGAAGTATAAAAAGGATCTGATTTTAAAAGCAGGAGATGTCAGACCTTGTAAGTTTTAGGAATAGACAAAAAAAAAGATTAATTATAGACTTTATCTTTGTTCTCCATAAGTGACAGATAACGATCTGCTTTTAGAAACATAGGATGAAGTATAAAAAGGATCAGATTTTAAAAGCTAGATATGTCAGACGTTTTGAGTTTTAGGAATAGACAAAAAAAAGATTAATTATTAACTTTACCTTTGTTCTCCATAAGTGACAGATCACGATCTGCTTTCAGAAACATAGGATGAAGTATAAAAAGGATCAGATTTTAAAAGCTGGAAATGTCAGACGTTTTCAGTTTTAGTAAGGGACAAAGAAAAGTTTAATTATTGACTATATCTTTGTTCTCCACATGTGACAGATCACGATCTGCTTTCAGAAACATAGGATGAAGTATAAAAAGGATCAGATTTTAAAAGCTGGAAATGTCAGACGTTTTCAGTTTTAGTAAGAGACAAAGAAAAGGTTAATTATAGACTTTATATTTGTTCTCCGTAAGTGACAGATCACGATCTGCTTTTAGAAACATAGGATGAAGTATAGAAAGGATCAGATTTTAAAAGCTGGAAATGTCAGACGTTTTCTGTTTTAGGAAGAGACAAAAAAAAATTTTAATTATTGACTATACCTTTGTTCTCCACATGTGACAGATCACGATCTGCTTTCAGAAACATAGGATGAAGTATAAAAAGGATCAGATTTTAAAAGCTGGAAATGTCAGACGTTTTCTGTTTTCGGAAGAGACAGAAAAAATTTTAATTTTTGACTATACCTTTGTTCTCCACATGTGACAGATCACGATCTGCTTTCAGAAACATAGGATGAAGTATAAAAAGGATCAGATTTTAAAAGCCGGAAATGTCAGACGTTTTCAGTTTTAGTAAGAGACAAAGAAAAGTTTAATTATAGACTTTATATTTGTTCTCCGTAAGTGACAGATCACGATCTGCTTTTAGAAACATAGGATGAAGTATAAAAAGGATCAGATTTTAAAAGCTAGATATGTCAGACGTTTTCAGTTTTAGGAATAGACAAAAAAAAGATTAATTATTAACTTTACCTTTGTTCTCCATAAGTGACAGATCACGATCTGCTTTTAGAAACATAGGATGAAGTATAAAAAGGAACAGATTTTAAAAGCTGGAAACGTCAGACGTTTTCTGTTTTCGGAAGAGACAGAAAATTTTTTAATTTTTGACTATACCTTTGTTCTCCACATGTGACAGATCACGATCTGCTTTCAGAAACATAGGATGAAGTACAAAAAGGATCTGATTTTAAAAGCAGGAGATGTCAGACCTTGTAAGTTTTAGGAACAGACAAAAAAAAAGATTAATTATAGACTTTATCTTTGTTCTCCATAAGTGACAGATCACGATCTGCTTTTAGAAACATAGGATGAAGTATAAAAAGGATCAGATTTTAAAAGCTAGATATGTCAGACGTTTTGAGTTTTAGGAATAGACAAAAAAAAGATTAATTATTAACTTTACCTTTGTTCTCCATAATTGACAGATCACGATCTGCTTTCAGAAACATAGGATGAAGTATAAAAAGGATCAGATTTTAAAAGCTGGAAATGTCAGACGTTTTCAGTTTTAGTAAGAGACAAAGAAAAGTTTAATTATTGACTATATCTTTGTTCTCCACATGTGACATGATCACGATCTGCTTTCAGAAACATAGGATGAAGTATAAAAAGGATCAGATTTTAAAAGCTGGAAATGTCAGACGTTTTCAGTTTTAGTAAGAGACAAAGAAAAGGTTAATTATAGACTTTATATTTGTTCTCCGTAAGTGACAGATCACAATCTGCTTTTAGAAACATAGGATGAAGTATAGAAAGGATCAGATTTTAAAAGCTGGAAATGTCAGACGTTTTCTGTTTTAGGAAGAGACAAAAAAAAATTTTAATTATTGACTATACCTTTGTTCTCCACATGTGACAGATCACGATCTGCTTTCAGAAACATAGGATGAAGTATAAAAAGGATCAGATTTTAAAAGCTGGAAATGTCAGACGTTTTCTGTTTTCGGAAGAGACAGAAAAAATTTTAATTATTGACTATACCTTTGTTCTCCACATGTGACAGATCACGATCTGCTTTCAGAAACAGAGGATGAAGTATAAAAAGGATCTGATTTTAAAAGCTGGAGATGTCAGACCTTGTAAGTTTTAGGAATAGACAAAAAAAAAGAATGATTATAGACTTTATCTTTGTTCTCCACATGTGACAGATCACGATCTGCTTTCAGAAACATAGGATGAAGTATAAAAAGGATCAGATTTTAAAAGCTGGAAATGTCAGACGTTTTCTGTTTTCGGAAGAGACAGAAAATATTTTAATTTTTGACTATACCTTTGTTCTCCACATGTGACAGATCACGATCTGCTTTCAGAAACATAGGATGAAGTATAGAAAGGATCAGATTTTAAAAGCTGGAGATGTCAGACGCTTTCAGTTTTAGGAATACAAAAAAAAAGTTTAATTACTGACTTTACCTTTGTTCCCCATATATGACAGATCACAATCTGCTTTCAGAAACATAGGATGAAGTATAAAAAGGATCAGATTTTAAAAGCTGGAAATGTCAGACGTTTTCTGTTTTCGGAAGAGACAGAAAAAATTTTAATTATTGACTATACCTTTGTTCTCCACATGACAGATCACGATCTGCTTTCAGAAACATAGGATGAAGTACAAAAAGGATATGATTTTAAAAGCTGGAGATGTCAGACCTTGTAAGTTTTAGGAATAGACAAAAAAAAAAGATTAATTATAGACTTTATCTTTGTTCTCCATAAGTGTCAGATCACGATCTGCTTTTAGAAACATAGGATGGAGTATAAAAAGGATCAGATTTTAAAAGCTGGAAATGTCAGACGTTTTCTGCTTTAGGAAGAGACAAAAAAAAGTTTAATTATTGACTATATCTCTGTTCTCCACATGTGACGGATCACGATCTGCTTTCAGAAACAGAGGATGAAGTATAAAAAGGATCTGATTTTAAAAGCTGCAGATGTCAGACCTTGTAAGTTTTAGGAATAGACAAAAAAAAAAAGATTAATTATAGACTTTATCTTTGTTCTCCACATGTGACAGATCACGATCTGCTTTCAGAAACATAGGATGAAGTATAAAAAGGATCAGATTTTAAAAGCTGGAAATGTCAGAAGTTTTCTGTTTTCGGAAGAGACAGAAAAAATTTTAATTATTGACTATACCTTTGTTCTCCACATGTGACAGATCACGATCTGCTTTCAGAAACAGAGGATGAAGTATAAAAAGGATCTGATTTTAAAAGCTGGAGATGTCAGACATTGTAAGTTTTAGGAATAGACAAAAAAAAAGAATGATTATAGACTTTATCTTTGTTCTCCACATGTGACAGATCACGATCTGCTTTCAGAAACATAGGATGAAGTATAAAAAGGATATGATTTTAAAAGCTGGAGATGTCAGACCTTGTAAGTTTTAGGAATAGACAAAAAAAAAGATTAATTATATACTTTATCTTTGTTCTCCATAAGTGACAGATCACGATCTGCTTTTAGAAACATAGGATGAAGTATAGAAAGTATCAGATTTTAAAATCTGGAAATGTCAGACGTTTTCTGTTTTAGGAAGAGACAAAAAAAAATTTTAATTATTGACTATACCTTTGTTCTCCACATGTGACAGATCACGATCTGCTTTCAGAGACATAGGATGAAGTATAAAAAGGATCAGATTTTAAAAGCTGGAAATGTCAGACGTTTTCTGTTTTAGGAAGAGACAAAAAAAAGTTTAATTATTGACTATGCCTTTGTTCTCCACATGTGACAGATCACGATCTGCTTTCAGAAACATAGGATGAAGTATAAAAAGGATCAGATTTTAAAAGCTGGAAATGTCAGACGTTTTCAGTTTTAGTAAGAGACAAAGAAAAGTTTAATTATTGACTATACCTTTGTTCTCCACACGTGACAGATCACGATCTGCTTTCAGAAACATAGGATGAAGAATAGAAAGGATCAGATTTTAAAAGCTGGAGATGTCAGACGCTTTCAGTTTTAGGAATACAAAAAAAAAGTTTAATTACTGACTTTACCTTTGTTCCCCATATATGACAGATCACAATCTGCTTTCAGAAACATAGGATGAAGTATAAAAAGGATCAGATTTTAAAAGCTGGAAATGTCAGACGTTTTCTGTTTTCGGAAGAGACAGAAAAAATTTTAATTATTGACTATACCTTTGTTCTCCACATGACAGATCACGATCTGCTTTCAGAAACATAGGATGAAGTACAAAAAGGATATGATTTTAAAAGCTGGAGATGTCAGACCTTGTAAGTTTTAGGAATAGACAAAAAAAAAGAATGATTATAGACTTTATCTTTGTTCTCCACATGTGACAGATCACGATCTGCTTTCAGAAACATAGGATGAAGTATAAAAAGGATCAGATTTTAAAAGCTGGAAATGTCAGACGTTTTCTGTTTTCGGAAGAGACAGAAAAAATTTTAATTTTTGACTATACCTTTGTTCTCCACATGTGACAGATCACGATCTGCTTTCAGAAACATAGGATGAAGTATAGAAAGGATCAGATTTTAAAAGCTGGAGATGTCAGACGCTTTCAGTTTTAGGAATACAAAAAAAAAGTTTAATTACTGACTTTACCTTTGTTCCCCATATATGACAGATCACAATCTGCTTTCAGAAACATAGGATGAAGTATAAAAAGGATCAGATTTTAAAAGCTGGAAATGTCAGACGTTTTCTGTTTTCGGAAGAGACAGAAAAAATTTTAATTATTGACTATACCTTTGTTCTCCACATGACAGATCACGATCTGCTTTCAGAAACATAGGATGAAGTACAAAAAGGATATGATTTTAAAAGCTGGAGATGTCAGACCTTGTAAGTTTTAGGAATAGACAGAAAAAAAAAGATTAATTATAGACTTTATCTTTGTTCTCCACATGTGACAGATCACGATCTGCTTTCAGAAACATAGGATGAAGTATAAAAAGGATCAGATTTTAAAAGCTGGAAATGTCAGACGTTTTCTGTTTTCGGAAGAGACAGAAAAAATTTTAATTATTGACTATACCTTTGTTCTCCACATGTGACAGATCACGATCTGCTTTCAGAAACATAGGATGAAGTATAAAAAGGATATGATTTTAAAAGCTGGAGATGTCAGACCTTGTAAGTTTTAGGAATAGACAAAAAAAAAGATTAATTATATACTTTATCTTTGTTCTCCATAAGTGACAGATCACGATCTGCTTTTAGAAACATAGGATGAAGTATAGAAAGTATCAGATTTTAAAATCTGGAAATGTCAGACGTTTTCTGTTTTAGGAAGAGACAAAAAAAAATTTTAATTATTGACTATACCTTTGTTCTCCACATGTGACAGATCACGATCTGCTTTCAGAGACATAGGATGAAGTATAAAAAGGATCAGATTTTAAAAGCTGGAAATGTCAGACGTTTTCTGTTTTAGGAAGAGACAAAAAAAAGTTTAATTATTGACTATGCCTTTGTTCTCCACATGTGACAGATCACGATCTGCTTTCAGAAACATAGGATGAAGTATAAAAAGGATCAGATTTTAAAAGCTGGAAATGTCAGACGTTTTCAGTTTTAGTAAGAGACAAAGAAAAGTTTAATTATTGACTATACCTTTGTTCTCCACACGTGACAGATCACGATCTGCTTTCAGAAACATAGGATGAAGAATAGAAAGGATCAGATTTTAAAAGCTGGAGATGTCAGACGCTTTCAGTTTTAGGAATACAAAAAAAAAGTTTAATTACTGACTTTACCTTTGTTCCCCATATATGACAGATCACAATCTGCTTTCAGAAACATAGGATGAAGTATAAAAAGGATATGATTTTAAAAGCTGGAGATGTCAGACCTTGTAAGTTTTAGGAATAGACAAAAAAAAAGATTAATTATATACTTTATCTTTGTTCTCCATAAGTGACAGATCACGATTTGCTTTTAGAAACATAGGATGAAGTATAAAAAGCATCAGATTTTAAAAGCTAGATATGTCAGACGTTTTCAGTTTTAGGAATAGACAAAAAAAAGATTAATTATTAACTTTACCTTTGTTCTCCATAAGTGGCAGATCACGATCTGCTTTTAGAAACATAGGATGAAGTATAAAAGGGATCAGATTTTAAAAGCTGGAAATGTCAGACGTTTTCTGCTTTAGGAAGAGACAAAAAAAAGTTTAATTATTGACTATATCTTTGTTCTCCACATGTGACAGATCACGATCTGCTTTCAGAAACATAGGATGAAGTATAAAAAGGATCAGATTTTAAAAGCTGGAAATGTCAGACGTTTTCTGTTTTCGGAAGAGACAGAAAAAATTTTAATTATTGACTATACCTTTGTTCTCCACATGTGACAGATCACGATCTGCTTTCAGAAACATAGGATGAAGTATAAAAAGGATATGATTTTAAAAGCTGGAGATGTCAGACCTTGTAAGTTTTAGGAATAGACAAAAAAAAAGATTAATTATATACTTTATCTTTGTTCTCCGTAAGTGACAGATCACGATCTGCTTTTAGAAACATAGGATGAAGTATAGAAAGTATCAGATTTTAAAATCTGGAAATGTCAGACGTTTTCTGTTTTAGGAAGAGACAAAAAAAAATTTTAATTATTGACTATACCTTTGTTCTCCACATGTGACAGATCACGATCTGCTTTCAGAGACATAGGATGAAGTATAAAAAGGATCAGATTTTAAAAGCTGGAAATGTCAGACGTTTTCTGTTTTAGGAAGAGACAAAAAAAAGTTTAATTATTGACTATGCCTTTGTTCTCCACATGTGACAGATCACGATCTGCTTTCAGAAACATAGGATGAAGTATAAAAAGGATCAGATTTTAAAAGCTGGAAATGTCAGACGTTTTCAGTTTTAGTAAGAGACAAAGAAAAGTTTAATTATTGACTATACCTTTGTTCTCCACACGTGACAGATCACGATCTGCTTTCAGAAACATAGGATGAAGAATAGAAAGGATCAGATTTTAAAAGCTGGAGATGTCAGACGCTTTCAGTTTTAGGAATACAAAAAAAAAGTTTAATTACTGACTTTACCTTTGTTCCCCATATATGACAGATCACAATCTGCTTTCAGAAACATAGGATGAAGTATAAAAAGGATATGATTTTAAAAGCTGGAGATGTCAGACCTTGTAAGTTTTAGGAATAGACAAAAAAAAAGATTAATTATATACTTTATCTTTGTTCTCCATAAGTGACAGATCACGATTTGCTTTTAGAAACATAGGATGAAGTATAAAAAGCATCAGATTTTAAAAGCTAGATATGTCAGACGTTTTCAGTTTTAGGAATAGACAAAAAAAAGATTAATTATTAACTTTACCTTTGTTCTCCATAAGTGGCAGATCACGATCTGCTTTTAGAAACATAGGATGAAGTATAAAAGGGATCAGATTTTAAAAGCTGGAAATGTCAGACGTTTTCTGCTTTAGGAAGAGACAAAAAAAAGTTTAATTATTGACTATATCTTTGTTCTCCACATGTGACAGATCACGATCTGCTTTCGGAAACATAGGATGAACTATAAAAAGGACCAGATTTTAAAAGCTGGAAATGTCAGACGTTTTCTGTTTTCGGAAGAGACAGAAAAAATTTTAATTTTTGACTATACCTTTGTTCTCCACATGTGACAGATCACGATCTGCTTTCAGAAACATAGGATGAAGTATAAAAAGGATCTGATTTTAAAAGCTGCAGATGTCAGACCTTGTAAGTTTTAGGAATAGACAAAAAAAAAAGATTAATTATAGACTTTATTTTTGTTCTCCATAAGTGACAGATCACGATCAGCAATTAGAAACATAGGATGAAGTATAAAAAGGATCAGATTTTAAATGCTGGAAATGTCAGACGTTTTCTGTTTTAGGAAGAGACAAAAAAAAGATTAATTATTGACTATATCTTTGTTCTCCACATGTGACAGATCACGATCTGCTTTCAGAAACATAGGATGAAGTATAAAAAGGAACAGATTTTAAAAGCTGGAAACGTCAGACGTTTTCTGTTTCCGGAAGAGACAGAAAAAATTTTAATTTTTGACTATACCTTTGTTCTCCACATGTGACAGATCACGATCTGCTTTCAGAAACATAGGATGAAGTATAAAAAGGATCAGATTTTAAAAGCTGGAAATGTCAGACGCTTTCAGTTTTAGGAATAGACAAAAAAAAAGTTTAATTACTGACTTTACCTTTGTTCTCCATCTATGGCAGATCACAATCTGCTTTCAGAAACATAGGATGAAGTATAAAAAGGATCAGATTTTAAAAGCTGGAAATGTCAGACGTTTTCTGTTTTAGGAATAGACAAAAAACAAGTTTAATTACTGACCTTTACCTTTGTTCTCCATAAGTGACAGATCGCGATCTGCTTTCAGAATCATAGGATGAAGTATAAAAAGGATCTGATTTTAAAAGCTGGAGATGTCAGACCTTGTATGTTTTAGGAATAGACAAAAAAAAAAAAAGATTAATTATAGACTTTATCTTTGTTCTCCATAAGTGACAGATCACGATCTGCTTTCAGAAACATAGGATGAAGTATAAAAAGGATCAGATTTTAAAAGCTGGAGATGTCAGACCTTGTAAGTTTTAGGAAGAGACAAAAAAAATTTTATTGACTATACCTTTGTTCTCCATAAGTGGCAGATCGCGATCTGCTTTCAGAAACAGAGGATGAAGTATAAAAAGGATCAGATTTTAAAAGCTGTAAATGTCAGACGTTTTCTGTTTTAGGAAGAGACAAAAAAAAAGATTAATTATAGACTTTATATTTGTTCTCCGTAAGTGACAGATCACGATCTGCTTTTAGAAACATAGGATGAAGTATAGAAAGGATCAGATTTTAAAAGCTGGAAATGTCAGACGTTTTTAGTTTTAGTAAGAGACAAAGAAAAGTTTAATTATTGACTATACCTTTGTTCTCCACATGTGACAGATCACGATCTGCTTTAAGAAACATAGGATGAAGTATAAAAAGGATCAGATTTTAAAAGCTGGAAATGTCAGACGTTTTCTGTTTTAGGAAGAGATAAAAAGAAAGATTAATTATAGACTTTATATTTGTTCTCCGTAAGTGACAGATCACGATCTGCTTTTAGAAACATAGGATGAAGTATAGAAAGGATCAGATTTTAAAAGCTGGAAATGTCATTCGTTTTCTGTTTTAGGAAGAGACAAAGAAAAGTTTAATTATTGACTATACCTTTGTTCTCCACACGTGACAGATCACGATCTGCTTTAAGAAACATAGGATGAAGTATAGAAAGGATCAGATTTTAAAAGCTGGAGATGTGAGACGCTTTCAGTTTTAGGAATAGACAAAAAAAAAGTTTAATTACTGACTTTACCTTTATTCTCCATAAGTGACAGATCGAGATCTGCTTTCAGAATCATAGGATGAAGTATAAAAAGGATCTGATTTTAAAAGCTGGAGATGTCAGACGTTTTCTGTTTGAGGAAGAGACAAAAAAAAGTTTAATTATTGACTATGCCTTTGTTCTCCACATGTGACAGATCACGATCTGCTTTGAGAAACATAGGATGAAGTATAAAAAGGATCAGATTTTAAAAGCTGGAAATGTCAGACGTTTTCAGTTTTAGTAAGAGACAAAGAAAAGTTTAATTATTGACTATACCTTTGTTCTCCACACGTGACAGATCATGATCTGCTTTCAGAAACATAGGATGAAGTATAAAAAGGGTCAGATTTTAAAAGCTGGAAATGTCAGACGTTTTCAGTTTTAGTAAGAGACAAAGAAAAGTTTAATTATAGACTTTATATTTGTTCTCCGTAAGTGACAGATCACGATCTGCTTTTAGAAACATAGGATAAAGTATAGAAAGGATCAGATTTTAAAAGCTGAAGATGTCAGACCTTGTAAGTTTTAGGAATAGACAAAAAAAAAGATTAATTATTAACTTTATCTTTGTTCTCCATAAGTGACAGATCACAATGTGCTTTCAGAAACAGAGGATGAAGTATAAAAAGGATCAGATTTTAAAAGCTGGAAATGTCAGACGTTTTCTGCTTTAGGAAGAGACAAAAAAAAGTTTAATTATTGACTATATCTTTGTTCTCCACATGTGACAGATCACGATCTGCTTTCAGAAACATAGGATGAAGTATAAAAAGGATCTGATTTTAAAAGCTGCAGATGTCAGACCTTGTAAGTTTTAGGAATAGACAAAAAAAAAAGATTAATTATAGACTTTATTTTTGTTCTCCATAAGTGACAGATCACGATCAGCAATTAGAAACATAGGATGAAGTATAAAAAGGATCAGATTTTAAATGCTGGAAATGTCAGACGTTTTCTGTTTTAGGAAGAGACAAAAAAAAGATTAATTATTGACTATATCTTTGTTCTCCACATGTGACAGATCACGATCTGCTTTCAGAAACATAGGATGAAGTATAAAAAGGAACAGATTTTAAAAGCTGGAAACGTCAGACGTTTTCTGTTTTCGGAAGAGACAGAAAAAATTTTAATTTTTGACAATACCTTTGTTCTCCACATGTGACAGATCACGATCTGCTTTCAGAAACATAGGATGAAGTATAAAAAGGATCTGATTTTAAAAGCAGGAGATGTCAGACCTTGTAAGATTTAGGAATAGACAAAAAAAAAGATTAATTATAGACTTTATCTTTGTTCTCCATAAGTGACAGATCACGATCTGCTTTAGAAACATAGGATGAAGTATAGAAAGTATCAGATTTTAAAAGCTGGAAATGTCAGACGTTTTCTGTTTTAGGAAGAGACAAAAAAAAATTTTAATTATTGACTATACCTTTGTTCTCCACATGTGACAGATCACGATCTGCTTTCAGAGACATAGGATGAAGTATAAAAAGGATCAGATTTTAAAAGCTGGAAATGTCAGACGTTTTCTGTTTTAGGAAGAGACAAAAAAAAGTTTAATTATTGACTATGCCTTTGTTCTCCACATGTGACAGATCACGATCTGCTTTCAGAAACATAGGATGAAGTATAAAAAGGATCAGATTTTAAATCTGGAAATGTCAGACGTTTTCAGTTTTAGTAAGAGACAAAGAAAAGTTTAATTATTGACTATACCTTTGTTCTCCACACGTGACAGATCACGATCTGCTTTCAGAAACATAGGATGAAGTATAGAAAGGATCAGATTTTAAAAGCTGGAGATGTCAGACGCTTTCAGTTTTAGGAATACAAAAAAAAAGTTTAATTACTGACTTTACCTTTGTTCTCCATATATGACAGATCACAATCTGCTTTCAGAAACATAGGATGAAGTATAAAAAGGATCAGATTTTAAAAGCTGAAGATGTCAGACCTTGTAAGTTTTAGGAATAGACAAAAAAAAAAGATTAATTATTAACTTTATCTTTGTTCTCCATAAGTGACAGATCACAATGTGCTTTCAGAAACACAGGATGAAGTATAAAAATGATCTGATTTTAAAAGCTGGAGATGTCAGACCCTGTAAGTTTTAGGAATAGACAAAAAAAAAAAGAATGATTATAGACTTTATCTTTGTTCTCCATAAGTGACAAATCACAATCTGCTTTCAGAAACACCGGATGAAGTATAAAAAGGATCAGAGTTTAAAAGCTGGAGATGTCAGACGTTTTCAGTTTTAGTAAGAGACAAAGAAAAGTTTAATTATTGACTATATCTTTGTTCTCCACATGTGACAGATCACGATCTGCTTTCAGAAACATAGGATGAAGTATAAAAAGGATCAGATTTTAAAAGCTGGAAATGTCAGACGTTTTCAGTTTTAGTAAGAGACAAAGAAAAGTTTAATTATTGACTATATCTTTGTTCTCCACATGTGACAGATCACGATCTGCTTTCAGAAACATAGGATGAAGTATAAAAAGGATCAGATTTTAAAAGCTGGAAATGTCAGACGTTTTATGTTTTAGGAAGAGACAAAAAAAAGTTTAATTATTGACTATGCCTTTGTTCTCCACATGTGACAGATCACGATCTGTTTTCAGAAACATAGGATGAAGTATAGAAAGGATCAGATTCTAAAAGCTAGAGATGTCAGACGTTTTCAGTTTTAGGAATAGACAAAAAAAAAGTTTAATTATTGACTTTATCTTTGTTCTCCATAAGTTACATATCACGATCTGCTTTTAGAAACATAGGATGAAGTATAAAAAGGATCAGATTTTAAAAGTTGGAGATGTCAGACCTTGTAAGTTTTAGGAATAGACAAAAAAAAAGATTAATTATTAACTTTATCTTTGTTCTCCATATGTGACAGATCACGATCTGCTTTCAGAAACAGAGGATGAAGTATAAAAAGGATCAGATTTTAAAAGCTGGAAATGTCAGACGTTTTCAGTTTTAGTAAGAGACAAAGAAAAGCTTAATTATAGACTTTATATTTGTTCTCCATAAGTGACAGATCACGATCTGCTTTTAGAAACATAGGATGAAGTATAAAAAGGATCAGATTTTAAATGCTGGAAATGTCAGACGTTTTCTGTTTTAGGAAGAGACAAAAAAAAGATTAATTATTGACTATATCTTTGTTCTCCACATGTGACAGATCACGATCTTCTTTCAGAAACATAGGATGAAGTATAAAAAGGAACAGATTTTAAAAGCTGGAAACGTCAGACGTTTTCTGTTTCCGGAAGAGACAGAAAAAATTTTAATTTTTGACTATACCTTTGTTCTCCACATGTGACAGATCACGATCTGCTTTCAGAAACATAGGATGAAGTATAAAAAGGATCAGATTTTAAAAGCTGGAAATGTCAGACGCTTTCAGTTTTAGGAATAGACAAAAAAAAAGTTTAATTACTGACTTTACCTTTGTTCTCCATCTATGACAGATCACAATCTGCTTTCAGAAACATAGGATGAAGTATAAAAAGGATCAGATTTTAAAAGCTGGAAATGTCAGACGTTTTCTGTTTTAGGAATAGACAAAAAACAAGTTTAATTACTGACCTTTACCTTTGTTCTCCATAAGTGACAGATCGCGATCTGCTTTCAGAATCATAGGATGAAGTATAAAAAGGATCTGATTTTAAAAGCTGGAGATGTCAGACCTTGTATGTTTTAGGAATAGACAAAAAAAAAAAAGATTAATTATAGACTTTATCTTTGTTCTCCATAAGTGACAGATCACGATCTGCTTTCAGAAACAGAGGATGAAGTATAAAAATGATCTGATTTTAAAAGCTGGAAATGTCAGACGTTTTCTGCTTTAGGAAGAGACAAAAAAAAGTTTAATTATTGACTATATCTTTGTTCTCCACATGTGACAGATCACGATCTGCTTTCAGAAACAGAGGATGAAGTATAAAAAGGATCTGATTTTAAAAGCTGCAGATGTCAGACCTTCTAAGTTTTAGGAATAGACAAAAAAAAAAGATTAATTATAAACTTTATCTTTGTTCTCCACATGTGACAGATCACGATCTGCTTTAAGAAACATAGGATGAAGTATAAAAAGGATCACATTTTAAAAGCTGGAAATGTCAGACGTTTTCAGTTTTAGTAAGAGACAAAGAAAAGGTTAATTATAGACTTTAAATTTGTTCTCCGTAAGTGACAGATCACGATCTGCTTTTAGAAACATAGGATGAAGTATAGAAAGGATCAGATTTTAAAAGCTGGAAATGTCAGACGTTTTCTGTTTTAGGAAGAGACAAAAAAAAATTTTAATTATTGACTATACCTTTGTTCTCCACATGTGACAGATCACGATCTGCTTTCAGAAACATAGGATGAAGTATAAAAAGGATCAGATTTTAAAAGCTGGAAATGTCAGACGTTTTCTGTTTTCGGAAGAGACAGAAAAAATTTTAATTATTGACTATACCTTTGTTCTCCACATGTGACAGATCACGATCTGCTTTCAGAAACATAGGATGAAGTACAAAAAGGATATGATTTTAAAAGCTGGAGATGTCAGACCTTGTAAGTTTTAGGAATAGACAAAAAAAAAGATTAATTATAGACTTTATCTTTGTTCTCCATAAGTGACAGATCACGATCTGCTTTTAGAAACATAGGATGAAGTATAAAAAGGATCAGATTTTAAAAGCTGGAAATGTCAGACGTTTTCTGTTTTCGGAAGAGACAGAAAAAATTTTAATTTTTGACTATACCTTTGTTCTCCATAAGTGACAGATCACGATCTGCTTTTAGAAACATAGGATGAAGTATAAAAAGGATCAGATTTTAAAAGCTGGAAATGTCAGACGTTTTCTGCTTTAGGAAGATACAAAAAAAAGTTTAATTATTGACTATATCTTTGTTCTCCACATGTGACAGATCACGATCTGCTTTCAGAAACATAGGATGAAGTATAAAAAGGAACAGATTTTAAAAGCTGGAAACGTCAGACGTTTTCTGTTTTCGGAAGAGACAGAAAAAATTTTAATTTTTGACTATACCTTTGTTCTCCACATGTGACAGATCACGATCTGCTTTCAGAAACATAGGATGAAGTATAAAAAGGATCTGATTTTAAAAACAGGAGATGTCAGACCTTGTAAGTTTTAGGAATAGACAAAAAAAAAGATTAATTATAGACTTTATCTTTGTTCTCCATAAGTGACAGATCACGATCTGCTTTTAGAAACATAGGATGAAGTATAAAAAGCATCAGATTTTAAAAGCTAGATATGTCAGACGTTTTCAGTTTTAGGAATAGACAAAAAAAAGATTAATTATTAACTTTACCTTTGTTCTCCATAAGTGGCAGATGACGATCTGCTTTTAGAAACATAGGATGAAGTATAAAAGGGATCAGATTTTAAAAGCTGGAAATGTCAGACGTTTTCTGCTTTAGGAAGAGACAAAAAAAAGTTTAATTATTGACTATATCTTTGTTCTCCACATGTGACAGATCACGATCTGCTTTCGGAAACATAGGATGAACTATAAAAAGGACCAGATTTTAAAAGCTGGAAATGTCAGACGTTTTCTGTTTTCGGAAGAGACAGAAAAAATTTTAATTTTTGACTATACCTTTGTTCTCCACATGTGACAGATCACGATCTGCTTTCAGAAACATAGGATGAAGTATAAAAAGGATCTGATTTTAAAAGCCGCAGATGTCAGACCTTGTAAGTTTTAGGAATAGACAAAAAAAAAAGATTAATTATAGACTTTATTTTTGTTCTCCATAAGTGACAGATCACGATCAGCAATTAGAAACATAGGATGAAGTATAAAAAGGATCAGATTTTAAATGCTGGAAATGTCAGACGTTTTCTGTTTTAGGAAGAGACAAAAAAAAGATTAATTATTGACTATATCTTTGTTCTCCACATGTGACAGATCACGATCTGCTTTCAGAAACATAGGATGAAGTATAAAAAGGAACAGATTTTAAAAGCTGGAAACGTCAGACGTTTTCTGTTTTCGGAAGAGACAGAAAAAATTTTAATTTTTGACAATACCTTTGTTCTCCACATGTGACAGATCACGATCTGCTTTCAGAAACATAGGATGAAGTATAAAAAGGATCTGATTTTAAAAGCAGGAGATGTCAGACCTTGTAAGATTTAGGAATAGACAAAAAAAAAGATTAATTATAGACTTTATCTTTGTTCTCCACATGTGACAGATCACGATCTGCTTTCAGAGACATAGGATGAAGTATAAAAAGGATCAGATTTTAAAAGCTGGAAATGTCAGACGTTTTCTGTTTTAGGAAGAGACAAAAAAAAGTTTAATTATTGACTATGCCTTTGTTCTCCACATGTGACAGATCACGATCTGCTTTCAGAAACATAGGATGAAGTATAAAAAGGATCAGATTTTAAATCTGGAAATGTCAGACGTTTTCAGTTTTAGTAAGAGACAAAGAAAAGTTTAATTATTGACTATACCTTTGTTCTCCACATGTGACAGATCACGACCTGCTTTCAGAAACATAGGATGAAGTATAAAAAGGATCAGATTTTAAAAGCTGGAAATGTCAGACGTTTTCAGTTTTAGTAAGAGACAAAGAAAAGTTTAATTATTGACTATATCTTTGTTCTCCACATGTGACAGATCACGACCTGCTTTCAGAAACATAGGATGAAGTATAAAAAGGATCAGATTTTAAAAGCTGGAAATGTCAGACGTTTTCAGTTTTAGTAAGAGACAAAGAAAAGTTTAATTATTGACTATATCTTTGTTCTCCACATGTGACAGATCACGATCTGCTTTCAGAAACATAGGATGAAGTATAAAAAGGATCAGATTTTAAAAGCTGGAAATGTCAGACGTTTTATGTTTTAGGAAGAGACAAAAAAAAGTTTAATTATTGACTATGCCTTTGTTCTCCACATGTGACAGATCACGATCTGTTTTCAGAAACATAGGATGAAGTATAGAAAGGATCAGATTCTAAAAGCTAGAGATGTCAGACGTTTTCAGTTTTAGGAATAGACAAAAAAAAGTTTAATTATTGACTTTATCTTTGTTCTCCATAAGTTACATATCACGATCTGCTTTTAGAAACATAGGATGAAGTATAAAAAGGATCAGATTTTAAAAGCTGGAGATGTCAGACCTTGTAAGTTTTAGGAATAGACAAAAAAAAAGATTAATTATTAACTTTATCTTTGTTCTCCATATGTGACAGATCACGATCTGCTTTCAGAAACAGAGGATGAAGTATAAAAAGGATCAGATTTTAAAAGCTGGAAATGTCAGACGTTTTCAGTTTTAGTAAGAGACAAAGAAAAGGTTAAATATAGACTTTATATTTGTTCTCCATAAGTGACAGATCACGATCTGCTTTTAGAAACATAGGATGAAGTATAAAAAGGATCAGATTTTAAATGCTGGAAATGTCAGACGTTTTCTGTTTTAGGAAGAGACAAAAAAAAGATTAATTATTGACTATATCTTTGTTCTCCACATGTGACAGATCACGATCTGCTTTCAGAAACATAGGATGAAGTATAAAAAGGAACAGATTTTAAAAGCTGGAAACGTCAGACGTTTTCTGTTTCCGGAAGAGACAGAAAAAATTTTAATTTTTGACTATACCTTTGTTCTCCACATGTGACAGATCACGATCTGCTTTCAGAAACATAGGATGAAGTATAAAAAGGATCAGATTTTAAAAGCTGGAGATGTCAGACCTTGTAAGTTTTAGGAAGAGACAAAAAAAATTTTATTGACTATACCTTTGTTCTCCATAAGTGGCAGATCGCGATCTGCTTTCAGAAACAGAGGATGAAGTATAAAAAGGATCAGATTTTAAAAGCTGTAAATGTCAGACGTTTTCTGTTTTAGGAAGAGACAAAAAAAAAGATTAATTATAGACTTTATATTTGTTCTCCGTAAGTGACAGATCACGATCTGCTTTTAGAAACATAGGATGAAGTATAGAAAGGATCAGATTTTAAAAGCTGGAAATGTCAGACGTTTTTAGTTTTAGTAAGAGACAAAGAAAAGTTTAATTATTGACTATACCTTTGTTCTCCACATGTGACAGATCACGATCTGCTTTAAGAAACATAGGATGAAGTATAAAAAGGATCAGATTTTAAAAGCTGGAAATGTCAGACGTTTTCTGTTTTAGGAAGAGACAAAAAGAAAGATTAATTATAGACTTTATATTTGTTCTCCGTAAGTGACAGATCACGATCTGCTTTTAGAAACATAGGATGAAGTATAGAAAGGATCAGATTTTAAAAGCTGGAAATGTCATTCGTTTTCTGTTTTAGGAAGAGACAAAGAAAAGTTTAATTATTGACTATACCTTTGTTCTCCACACGTGACAGATCACGATCTGCTTTAAGAAACATAGGATGAAGTATAGAAAGGATCAGATTTTAAAAGCTGGAGATGTGAGACGCTTTCAGTTTTAGGAATAGACAAAAAAAAAGTTTAATTACTGACTTTACCTTTATTCTCCATAAGTGACAGATCGAGATCTGCTTTCAGAATCATAGGATGAAGTATAAAAAGGATCTGATTTTAAAAGCTGGAGATGTCAGACGTTTTCTGTTTGAGGAAGAGACAAAAAAAAGTTTAATTATTGACTATGCCTTTGTTCTCCACATGTGACAGATCACGATCTGCTTTGAGAAACATAGGATGAAGTATAAAAAGGATCAGATTTTAAAAGCTGGAAATGTCAGACGTTTTCAGTTTTAGTAAGAGACAAAGAAAAGTTTAATTATAGACTTTATATTTGTTCTCCGTAAGTGACAGATCACGATCTGCTTTCAGAAACATAGGATGAAGTATAAAAAGGATCTGATTTTAAAAGCAGGAGATGTCAGACCTTGTAAGATTTAGGAATAGACAAAAAAAAAGATTAATTATAGACTTTATCTTTGTTCTCCATAAGTGACAGATCACGATCTGCTTTTAGAAACATAGGATGAAGTATAGAAAGTATCAGATTTTAAAAGCTGGAAATGTCAGACGTTTTCTGTTTTAGGAAGAGACAAAAAAAAATTTTAATTATTGACTATACCTTTGTTCTCCACATGTGACAGATCACGATCTGCTTTCAGAGACATAGGATGAAGTATAAAAAGGATCAGATTTTAAAAGCTGGAAATGTCAGACGTTTTCTGTTTTAGGAAGAGACAAAAAAAAGTTTAATTATTGACTATGCCTTTGTTCTCCACATGTGACAGATCACGATCTGCTTTCAGAAACATAGGATGAAGTATAAAAAGGATCAGATTTTAAATCTGGAAATGTCAGACGTTTTCAGTTTTAGTAAGAGACAAAGAAAAGTTTAATTATTGACTATACCTTTGTTCTCCACACGTGACAGATCACGATCTGCTTTCAGAAACATAGGATGAAGTATAGAAAGGATCAGATTTTAAAAGCTGGAGATGTCAGACGCTTTCAGTTTTAGGCATACAAAAAAAAAGTTTAATTACTGACTTTACCTTTGTTCTCCATATATGACAGATCACAATCTGCTTTCAGAAACATAGGATGAAGTATAAAAAGGATCAGATTTTAAAAGCTGAAGATGTCAGACCTTGTAAGTTTTAGGAATAGACAAAAAAAAAGATTAATTATTAACTTTATCTTTGTTCTCCATAAGTGACAGATCACAATGTGCTTTCAGAAACACAGGATGAAGTATAAAAATGATCTGATTTTAAAAGCTGGAGATGTCAGACCCTGTAAGTTTTAGGAATAGACAAAAAAAAAAAGAATGATTATAGACTTTATCTTTGTTCTCCATAAGTGACAAATCACAATCTGCTTTCAGAAACACCGGATGAAGTATAAAAAGGATCAGAGTTTAAAAGCTGGAGATGTCAAACGTTTTCAGTTTTAGTAAGAGACAAAGAAAAGTTTAATTATTGACTATATCTTTGTTCTCCACATGTGACAGATCACGATCTGCTTTCAGAAACATAGGATGAAGTATAAAAAGGATCAGATTTTAAAAGCTGGAAATGTCAGACGTTTTCAGTTTTAGTAAGAGACAAAGAAAAGTTTAATTATTGACTATATCTTTGTTCTCCACATGTGACAGATCACGATCTGCTTTCAGAAACATAGGATGAAGTATAAAAAGGATCAGATTTTAAAAGCTGGAAATGTCAGACGTTTTATGTTTTAGGAAGAGACAAAAAAAAGTTTAATTATTGACTATGCCTTTGTTCTCCACATGTGACAGATCACGATCTGTTTTCAGAAACATAGGATGAAGTATAGAAAGGATCAGATTCTAAAAGCTAGAGATGTCAGACGTTTTCAGTTTTAGGAATAGACAAAAAAAAAGTTTAATTATTGACTTTATCTTTGTTCTCCATAAGTTACATATCACGATCTGCTTTTAGAAACATAGGATGAAGTATAAAAAGGATCAGATTTTAAAAGTTGGAGATGTCAGACCTTGTAAGTTTTAGGAATAGACAAAAAAAAAGATTAATTATTAACTTTATCTTTGTTCTCCATATGTGACAGATCACGATCTGCTTTCAGAAACAGAGGATGAAGTATAAAAAGGATCAGATTTTAAAAGCTGGAAATGTCAGACGTTTTCAGTTTTAGTAAGAGACAAAGAAAAGCTTAATTATAGACTTTATATTTGTTCTCCATAAGTGACAGATCACGATCTGCTTTTAGAAACATAGGATGAAGTATAAAAAGGATCAGATTTTAAATGCTGGAAATGTCAGACGTTTTCTGTTTTAGGAAGAGACAAAAAAAAGATTAATTATTGACTATATCTTTGTTCTCCACATGTGACAGATCACGATCTTCTTTCAGAAACATAGGATGAAGTATAAAAAGGAACAGATTTTAAAAGCTGGAAACGTCAGACGTTTTCTGTTTCCGGAAGAGACAGAAAAAATTTTAATTTTTGACTATACCTTTGTTCTCCACATGTGACAGATCACGATCTGCTTTCAGAAACATAGGATGAAGTATAAAAAGGATCAGATTTTAAAAGCTGGAAATGTCAGACGCTTTCAGTTTTAGGAATAGACAAAAAAAAAGTTTAATTACTGACTTTACCTTTGTTCTCCATCTATGACAGATCACAATCTGCTTTCAGAAACATAGGATGAAGTATAAAAAGGATCAGATTTTAAAAGCTGGAAATGTCAGACGTTTTCTGTTTTAGGAATAGACAAAAAACAAGTTTAATTACTGACCTTTACCTTTGTTCTCCATAAGTGACAGATCGCGATCTGCTTTCAGAATCATAGGATGAAGTATAAAAAGGATCTGATTTTAAAAGCTGGAGATGTCAGACCTTGTATGTTTTAGGAATAGACAAAAAAAAAAAAGATTAATTATAGACTTTATCTTTGTTCTCCATAAGTGACAGATCACGATCTGCTTTCAGAAACAGAGGATGAAGTATAAAAATGATCTGATTTTAAAAGCTGGAAATGTCAGACGTTTTCTGCTTTAGGAAGAGACAAAAAAAAGTTTAATTATTGACTATATCTTTGTTCTCCACATGTGACAGATCACGATCTGCTTTCAGAAACAGAGGATGAAGTATAAAAAGGATCTGATTTTAAAAGCTGCAGATGTCAGACCTTCTAAGTTTTAGGAATAGACAAAAAAAAAAGATTAATTATAAACTTTATCTTTGTTCTCCACATGTGACAGATCACGATCTGCTTTAAGAAACATAGGATGAAGTATAAAAAGGATCACATTTTAAAAGCTGGAAATGTCAGACGTTTTCAGTTTTAGTAAGAGACAAAGAAAAGGTTAATTATAGACTTTAAATTTGTTCTCCGTAAGTGACAGATCACGATCTGCTTTTAGAAACATAGGATGAAGTATAGAAAGGATCAGATTTTAAAAGCTGGAAATGTCAGACGTTTTCTGTTTTAGGAAGAGACAAAAAAAAATTTTAATTATTGACTATACCTTTGTTCTCCACATGTGACAGATCACGATCTGCTTTCAGAAACATAGGATGAAGTATAAAAAGGATCAGATTTTAAAAGCTGGAAATGTCAGACGTTTTCTGTTTTCGGAAGAGACAGAAAAAATTTTAATTATTGACTATACCTTTGTTCTCCACATGTGACAGATCACGATCTGCTTTCAGAAACATAGGATGAAGTACAAAAAGGATATGATTTTAAAAGCTGGAGATGTCAGACCTTGTAAGTTTTAGGAATAGACAAAAAAAAAGATTAATTATAGACTTTATCTTTGTTCTCCATAAGTGACAGATCACGATCTGCTTTTAGAAACATAGGATGAAGTATAAAAAGGATCAGATTTTAAAAGCTGGAAATGTCAGACGTTTTCTGTTTTCGGAAGAGACAGAAAAAATTTTAATTTTTGACTATACCTTTGTTCTCCATAAGTGACAGATCACGATCTGCTTTTAGAAACATAGGATGAAGTATAAAAAGGATCAGATTTTAAAAGCTGGAAATGTCAGACGTTTTCTGCTTTAGGAAGATACAAAAAAAAGTTTAATTATTGACTATATCTTTGTTCTCCACATGTGACAGATCACGATCTGCTTTCAGAAACATAGGATGAAGTATAAAAAGGAACAGATTTTAAAAGCTGGAAACGTCAGACGTTTTCTGTTTTCGGAAGAGACAGAAAAAATTTTAATTTTTGACTATACCTTTGTTCTCCACATGTGACAGATCACGATCTGCTTTCAGAAACATAGGATGAAGTATAAAAAGGATCTGATTTTAAAAACAGGAGATGTCAGACCTTGTAAGTTTTAGGAATAGACAAAAAAAAAGATTAATTATAGACTTTATCTTTGTTCTCCATAAGTGACAGATCACGATCTGCTTTTAGAAACATAGGATGAAGTATAAAAAGCATCAGATTTTAAAAGCTAGATATGTCAGACGTTTTCAGTTTTAGGAATAGACAAAAAAAAGATTAATTATTAACTTTACCTTTGTTCTCCATAAGTGGCAGATGACGATCTGCTTTTAGAAACATAGGATGAAGTATAAAAGGGATCAGATTTTAAAAGCTGGAAATGTCAGACGTTTTCTGCTTTAGGAAGAGACAAAAAAAAGTTTAATTATTGACTATATCTTTGTTCTCCACATGTGACAGATCACGATCTGCTTTCGGAAACATAGGATGAACTATAAAAAGGACCAGATTTTAAAAGCTGGAAATGTCAGACGTTTTCTGTTTTCGGAAGAGACAGAAAAAATTTTAATTTTTGACTATACCTTTGTTCTCCACATGTGACAGATCACGATCTGCTTTCAGAAACATAGGATGAAGTATAAAAAGGATCTGATTTTAAAAGCCGCAGATGTCAGACCTTGTAAGTTTTAGGAATAGACAAAAAAAAAAGATTAATTATAGACTTTATTTTTGTTCTCCATAAGTGACAGATCACGATCAGCAATTAGAAACATAGGATGAAGTATAAAAAGGATCAGATTTTAAATGCTGGAAATGTCAGACGTTTTCTGTTTTAGGAAGAGACAAAAAAAAGATTAATTATTGACTATATCTTTGTTCTCCACATGTGACAGATCACGATCTGCTTTCAGAAACATAGGATGAAGTATAAAAAGGAACAGATTTTAAAAGCTGGAAACGTCAGACGTTTTCTGTTTTCGGAAGAGACAGAAAAAATTTTAATTTTTGACAATACCTTTGTTCTCCACATGTGACAGATCACGATCTGCTTTCAGAAACATAGGATGAAGTATAAAAAGGATCTGATTTTAAAAGCAGGAGATGTCAGACCTTGTAAGATTTAGGAATAGACAAAAAAAAAGATTAATTATAGACTTTATCTTTGTTCTCCACATGTGACAGATCACGATCTGCTTTCAGAGACATAGGATGAAGTATAAAAAGGATCAGATTTTAAAAGCTGGAAATGTCAGACGTTTTCTGTTTTAGGAAGAGACAAAAAAAAGTTTAATTATTGACTATGCCTTTGTTCTCCACATGTGACAGATCACGATCTGCTTTCAGAAACATAGGATGAAGTATAAAAAGGATCAGATTTTAAATCTGGAAATGTCAGACGTTTTCAGTTTTAGTAAGAGACAAAGAAAAGTTTAATTATTGACTATACCTTTGTTCTCCACATGTGACAGATCACGACCTGCTTTCAGAAACATAGGATGAAGTATAAAAAGGATCAGATTTTAAAAGCTGGAAATGTCAGACGTTTTCAGTTTTAGTAAGAGACAAAGAAAAGTTTAATTATTGACTATATCTTTGTTCTCCACATGTGACAGATCACGACCTGCTTTCAGAAACATAGGATGAAGTATAAAAAGGATCAGATTTTAAAAGCTGGAAATGTCAGACGTTTTCAGTTTTAGTAAGAGACAAAGAAAAGTTTAATTATTGACTATATCTTTGTTCTCCACATGTGACAGATCACGATCTGCTTTCAGAAACATAGGATGAAGTATAAAAAGGATCAGATTTTAAAAGCTGGAAATGTCAGACGTTTTATGTTTTAGGAAGAGACAAAAAAAAGTTTAATTATTGACTATGCCTTTGTTCTCCACATGTGACAGATCACGATCTGTTTTCAGAAACATAGGATGAAGTATAGAAAGGATCAGATTCTAAAAGCTAGAGATGTCAGACGTTTTCAGTTTTAGGAATAGACAAAAAAAAGTTTAATTATTGACTTTATCTTTGTTCTCCATAAGTTACATATCACGATCTGCTTTTAGAAACATAGGATGAAGTATAAAAAGGATCAGATTTTAAAAGCTGGAGATGTCAGACCTTGTAAGTTTTAGGAATAGACAAAAAAAAAGATTAATTATTAACTTTATCTTTGTTCTCCATATGTGACAGATCACGATCTGCTTTCAGAAACAGAGGATGAAGTATAAAAAGGATCAGATTTTAAAAGCTGGAAATGTCAGACGTTTTCAGTTTTAGTAAGAGACAAAGAAAAGGTTAAATATAGACTTTATATTTGTTCTCCATAAGTGACAGATCACGATCTGCTTTTAGAAACATAGGATGAAGTATAAAAAGGATCAGATTTTAAATGCTGGAAATGTCAGACGTTTTCTGTTTTAGGAAGAGACAAAAAAAAGATTAATTATTGACTATATCTTTGTTCTCCACATGTGACAGATCACGATCTGCTTTCAGAAACATAGGATGAAGTATAAAAAGGAACAGATTTTAAAAGCTGGAAACGTCAGACGTTTTCTGTTTCCGGAAGAGACAGAAAAAATTTTAATTTTTGACTATACCTTTGTTCTCCACATGTGACAGATCACGATCTGCTTTCAGAAACATAGGATGAAGTATAAAAAGGATCAGATTTTAAAAGCTGGAGATGTCAGACCTTGTAAGTTTTAGGAAGAGACAAAAAAAATTTTATTGACTATACCTTTGTTCTCCATAAGTGGCAGATCGCGATCTGCTTTCAGAAACAGAGGATGAAGTATAAAAAGGATCAGATTTTAAAAGCTGTAAATGTCAGACGTTTTCTGTTTTAGGAAGAGACAAAAAAAAAGATTAATTATAGACTTTATATTTGTTCTCCGTAAGTGACAGATCACGATCTGCTTTTAGAAACATAGGATGAAGTATAGAAAGGATCAGATTTTAAAAGCTGGAAATGTCAGACGTTTTTAGTTTTAGTAAGAGACAAAGAAAAGTTTAATTATTGACTATACCTTTGTTCTCCACATGTGACAGATCACGATCTGCTTTAAGAAACATAGGATGAAGTATAAAAAGGATCAGATTTTAAAAGCTGGAAATGTCAGACGTTTTCTGTTTTAGGAAGAGACAAAAAGAAAGATTAATTATAGACTTTATATTTGTTCTCCGTAAGTGACAGATCACGATCTGCTTTTAGAAACATAGGATGAAGTATAGAAAGGATCAGATTTTAAAAGCTGGAAATGTCATTCGTTTTCTGTTTTAGGAAGAGACAAAGAAAAGTTTAATTATTGACTATACCTTTGTTCTCCACACGTGACAGATCACGATCTGCTTTAAGAAACATAGGATGAAGTATAGAAAGGATCAGATTTTAAAAGCTGGAGATGTGAGACGCTTTCAGTTTTAGGAATAGACAAAAAAAAAGTTTAATTACTGACTTTACCTTTATTCTCCATAAGTGACAGATCGAGATCTGCTTTCAGAATCATAGGATGAAGTATAAAAAGGATCTGATTTTAAAAGCTGGAGATGTCAGACGTTTTCTGTTTGAGGAAGAGACAAAAAAAAGTTTAATTATTGACTATGCCTTTGTTCTCCACATGTGACAGATCACGATCTGCTTTGAGAAACATAGGATGAAGTATAAAAAGGATCAGATTTTAAAAGCTGGAAATGTCAGACGTTTTCAGTTTTAGTAAGAGACAAAGAAAAGTTTAATTATAGACTTTATATTTGTTCTCCGTAAGTGACAGATCACGATCTGCTTTCAGAAACATAGGATGAAGTATAAAAAGGATCTGATTTTAAAAGCAGGAGATGTCAGACCTTGTAAGATTTAGGAATAGACAAAAAAAAAGATTAATTATAGACTTTATCTTTGTTCTCCATAAGTGACAGATCACGATCTGCTTTTAGAAACATAGGATGAAGTATAGAAAGTATCAGATTTTAAAAGCTGGAAATGTCAGACGTTTTCTGTTTTAGGAAGAGACAAAAAAAAATTTTAATTATTGACTATACCTTTGTTCTCCACATGTGACAGATCACGATCTGCTTTCAGAGACATAGGATGAAGTATAAAAAGGATCAGATTTTAAAAGCTGGAAATGTCAGACGTTTTCTGTTTTAGGAAGAGACAAAAAAAAGTTTAATTATTGACTATGCCTTTGTTCTCCACATGTGACAGATCACGATCTGCTTTCAGAAACATAGGATGAAGTATAAAAAGGATCAGATTTTAAATCTGGAAATGTCAGACGTTTTCAGTTTTAGTAAGAGACAAAGAAAAGTTTAATTATTGACTATACCTTTGTTCTCCACACGTGACAGATCACGATCTGCTTTCAGAAACATAGGATGAAGTATAGAAAGGATCAGATTTTAAAAGCTGGAGATGTCAGACGCTTTCAGTTTTAGGCATACAAAAAAAAAGTTTAATTACTGACTTTACCTTTGTTCTCCATATATGACAGATCACAATCTGCTTTCAGAAACATAGGATGAAGTATAAAAAGGATCAGATTTTAAAAGCTGAAGATGTCAGACCTTGTAAGTTTTAGGAATAGACAAAAAAAAAGATTAATTATTAACTTTATCTTTGTTCTCCATAAGTGACAGATCACAATGTGCTTTCAGAAACACAGGATGAAGTATAAAAATGATCTGATTTTAAAAGCTGGAGATGTCAGACCCTGTAAGTTTTAGGAATAGACAAAAAAAAAAAGAATGATTATAGACTTTATCTTTGTTCTCCATAAGTGACAAATCACAATCTGCTTTCAGAAACACCGGATGAAGTATAAAAAGGATCAGAGTTTAAAAGCTGGAGATGTCAAACGTTTTCAGTTTTAGTAAGAGACAAAGAAAAGTTTAATTATTGACTATATCTTTGTTCTCCACATGTGACAGATCACGATCTGCTTTCAGAAACATAGGATGAAGTATAAAAAGGATCAGATTTTAAAAGCTGGAAATGTCAGACGTTTTCAGTTTTAGTAAGAGACAAAGAAAAGTTTAATTATTGACTATATCTTTGTTCTCCACATGTGACAGATCACGATCTGCTTTCAGAAACATAGGATGAAGTATAAAAAGGATCAGATTTTAAAAGCTGGAAATGTCAGACGTTTTATGTTTTAGGAAGAGACAAAAAAAAGTTTAATTATTGACTATGCCTTTGTTCTCCACATGTGACAGATCACGATCTGTTTTCAGAAACATAGGATGAAGTATAGAAAGGATCAGATTCTAAAAGCTAGAGATGTCAGACGTTTTCAGTTTTAGGAATAGACAAAAAAAAAGTTTAATTATTGACTTTATCTTTGTTCTCCATAAGTTACATATCACGATCTGCTTTTAGAAACATAGGATGAAGTATAAAAAGGATCAGATTTTAAAAGTTGGAGATGTCAGACCTTGTAAGTTTTAGGAATAGACAAAAAAAAAGATTAATTATTAACTTTATCTTTGTTCTCCATATGTGACAGATCACGATCTGCTTTCAGAAACAGAGGATGAAGTATAAAAAGGATCAGATTTTAAAAGCTGGAAATGTCAGACGTTTTCAGTTTTAGTAAGAGACAAAGAAAAGGTTAATTATAGACTTTATATTTGTTCTCCATAAGTGACAGATCACGATCTGCTTTTAGAAACATAGGATGAAGTATAAAAAGGATCAGATTTTAAATGCTGGAAATGTCAGACGTTTTCTGTTTTAGGAAGAGACAAAAAAAAGATTAATTATTGACTATATCTTTGTTCTCCACATGTGACAGATCACGATCTTCTTTCAGAAACATAGGATGAAGTATAAAAAGGAACAGATTTTAAAAGCTGGAAACGTCAGACGTTTTCTGTTTCCGGAAGAGACAGAAAAAATTTTAATTTTTGACTATACCTTTGTTCTCCACATGTGACAGATCACGATCTGCTTTCAGAAACATAGGATGAAGTATAAAAAGGATCAGATTTTAAAAGCTGGAAATGTCAGACGCTTTCAGTTTTAGGAATAGACAAAAAAAAAGTTTAATTACTGACTTTACCTTTGTTCTCCATCTATGACAGATCACAATCTGCTTTCAGAAACATAGGATGAAGTATAAAAAGGATCAGATTTTAAAAGCTGGAAATGTCAGACGTTTTCTGTTTTAGGAATAGACAAAAAACAAGTTTAATTACTGACCTTTACCTTTGTTCTCCATAAGTGACAGATCGCGATCTGCTTTCAGAATCATAGGATGAAGTATAAAAAGGATCTGATTTTAAAAGCTGGAGATGTCAGACCTTGTATGTTTTAGGAATAGACAAAAAAAAAAAAAGATTAATTATAGACTTTATCTTTGTTCTCCATAAGTGACAGATCACGATCTGCTTTCAGAAACATAGGATGAAGTATAAAAAGGATCAGATTTTAAAAGCTGGAGATGTCAGACCTTGTAAGTTTTAGGAAGAGACAAAAAAAATTTTATTGACTATACCTTTGTTCTCCATAAGTGGCAGATCGCGATCTGCTTTCAGAAACACAGGATGAAGTATAAAAAGGATCAGATTTTAAAAGCTGGAAATGTCAGACGTTTTCTGTTTTAGGAAGAGACAAAAAAAAAGATTAATTATAGACTTTATATTTGTTCTCCGTAAGTGACAGATCACGATCTGCTTTTAGAAACATAGGATGAAGTATAGAAAGGATCAGATTTTAAAAGCTGGAAATGTCAGACGTTTTTAGTTTTAGTAAGAGACAAAGAAAAGTTTAATTATTGACTATACCTTTGTTCTCCACATGTGACAGATCACGATCTGCTTTAAGAAACATAGGATGAAGTATAAAAAGGATCAGATTTTAAAAGCTGGAAATGTCAGACGTTTTCTGTTTTAGGAAGAGACAAAAAAAAAGATTAATTATAGACTTTATATTTGTTCTCCGTAAGTGACAGATCACGATCTGCTTTTAGAAACATAGGATGAAGTATAGAAAGGATCAGATTTTAAAAGCTGGAAATGTCATTCGTTTTCTGTTTTAGGAAGAGACAAAAAAAAAATTTTAATTATTGACTATACCTTTGTTCTCCACATGTGACAGATCACGATCTGCTTTGAGAAACATAGGATGAAGTATAAAAAGGATCAGATTTTAAAAGCTGGAAATGTCAGACGTTTTCAGTTTTAGTAAGAGACAAAGAAAAGTTTAATTATTGACTATACCTTTGTTCTCCACACGTGACAGATCACGATCTGCTTTAAGAAACATAGGATGAAGTATAGAAAGGATCAGATTTTAAAAGCTGGAGATGTGAGACGCTTTCAGTTTTAGTAAGAGACAAAGAAAAGTTTAATTATTGACTATACCTTTGTTCTCCGCACGTGACAGATCACGATCTGCTTTCAGAAACATAGGATGAAGTATAAAAAGGATCAGATTTTAAAAGCTGGAAATGTCAGACGTTTTCAGTTTTAGTAAGAGACAAAGAAAAGTTTAATTATAGACTTTATATTTGTTCTCCACATGTGACAGATCACGATCTGCTTTCAGAAACATAGGATGAAGTATAAAAAGGATCAGATTTTAAAAGCTGGAAATGTCAGACGTTTTATGTTTTAGGAAGAGACAAAAAAAAGTTTAATTATTGACTATGCCTTTGTTCTCCACATGTGACAGATCACGATCTGTTTTCAGAAACATAGGATGAAGTATAGAAAGGATCAGATTCTAAAAGCTAGAGATGTCAGACGTTTTCAGTTTTAGGAATAGACAAAAAAAAAGTTTAATTATTGACTTTATCTTTGTTCTCCATAAGTTACATATCACGATCTGCTTTTAGAAACATAGGATGAAGTATAAAAAGGATCAGATTTTAAAAGTTGGAGATGTCAGACCTTGTAAGTTTTAGGAATAGACAAAAAAAAAGATTAATTATTAACTTTATCTTTGTTCTCCATATGTGACAGATCACGATCTGCTTTCAGAAACAGAGGATGAAGTATAAAAAGGATCAGATTTTAAAAGCTGGAAATGTCAGACGTTTTCAGTTTTAGTAAGAGACAAAGAAAAGGTTAATTATAGACTTTATATTTGTTCTCCATAAGTGACAGATCACGATCTGCTTTTAGAAACATAGGATGAAGTATAAAAAGGATCAGATTTTAAATGCTGGAAATGTCAGACGTTTTCTGTTTTAGGAAGAGACAAAAAAAAGATTAATTATTGACTATATCTTTGTTCTCCACATGTGACAGATCACGATCTGCTTTCAGAAACATAGGATGAAGTATAAAAAGGAACAGATTTTAAAAGCTGGAAACGTCAGACGTTTTCTGTTTCCGGAAGAGACAGAAAAAATTTTAATTTTTGACTATACCTTTGTTCTCCACATGTGACAGATCACGATCTGCTTTCAGAAACATAGGATGAAGTATAAAAAGGATCAGATTTTAAAAGCTGGAAATGTCAGACGCTTTCAGTTTTAGGAATAGACAAAAAAAAAGTTTAATTACTGACTTTACCTTTGTTCTCCATCTATGACAGATCACAATCTGCTTTCAGAAACATAGGATGAAGTATAAAAAGGATCAGATTTTAAAAGCTGGAAATGTCAGACGTTTTCTGTTTTAGGAATAGACAAAAAACAAGTTTAATTACTGACCTTTACCTTTGTTCTCCATAAGTGACAGATCGCGATCTGCTTTCAGAATCATAGGATGAAGTATAAAAAGGATCTGATTTTAAAAGCTGGAGATGTCAGACCTTGTATGTTTTAGGAATAGACAAAAAAAAAAAAAAGATTAATTATAGACTTTATCTTTGTTCTCCATAAGTGACAGATCACGATCTGCTTTCAGAAACATAGGATGAAGTATAAAAAGGATCAGATTTTAAAAGCTGGAGATGTCAGACCTTGTAAGTTTTAGGAAGAGACAAAAAAAATTTTATTGACTATACCTTTGTTCTCCATAAGTGGCAGATCGCGATCTGCTTTCAGAAACAGAGGATGAAGTATAAAAAGGATCAGATTTTAAAAGCTGGAAATGTCAGACGTTTTCTGTTTTAGGAAGAGACAAAAAAAAATTTTAATTATTGACTATACCTTTGTTCTCCGCACGTGACAGATCACGATCTGCTTTCAGAAACATAGGATGAAGTATAAAAAGGATCAGATTTTAAAAGCTGGAAATGTCAGACGTTTTCAGTTTTAGTAAGAGACAAAGAAAAGTTTAATTATAGACTTTATATTTGTTCTCCACATGTGACAGATCACGATCTGCTTTCAGAAACATAGGATGAAGTATAAAAAGGATCAGATTTTAAAAGCTGGAAATGTCAGACGTTTTATGTTTTAGGAAGAGACAAAAAAAAGTTTAATTATTGACTATGCCTTTGTTCTCCACATGTGACAGATCACGATCTGTTTTCAGAAACATAGGATGAAGTATAGAAAGGATCAGATTCTAAAAGCTAGAGATGTCAGACGTTTTCAGTTTTAGGAATAGACAAAAAAAAAGTTTAATTATTGACTTTATCTTTGTTCTCCATAAGTTACATATCACGATCTGCTTTTAGAAACATAGGATGAAGTATAAAAAGGATCAGATTTTAAAAGTTGGAGATGTCAGACCTTGTAAGTTTTAGGAATAGACAAAAAAAAAGATTAATTATTAACTTTATCTTTGTTCTCCATATGTGACAGATCACGATCTGCTTTCAGAAACAGAGGATGAAGTATAAAAAGGATCAGATTTTAAAAGCTGGAAATGTCAGACGTTTTCAGTTTTAGTAAGAGACAAAGAAAAGGTTAATTATAGACTTTATATTTGTTCTCCATAAGTGACAGATCACGATCTGCTTTTAGAAACATAGGATGAAGTATAAAAAGGATCAGATTTTAAATGCTGGAAATGTCAGACGTTTTCTGTTTTAGGAAGAGACAAAAAAAAGATTAATTATTGACTATATCTTTGTTCTCCACATGTGACAGATCACGATCTGCTTTCAGAAACATAGGATGAAGTATAAAAAGGAACAGATTTTAAAAGCTGGAAACGTCAGACGTTTTCTGTTTCCGGAAGAGACAGAAAAAATTTTAATTTTTGACTATACCTTTGTTCTCCACATGTGACAGATCACGATCTGCTTTCAGAAACATAGGATGAAGTATAAAAAGGATCAGATTTTAAAAGCTGGAAATGTCAGACGCTTTCAGTTTTAGGAATAGACAAAAAAAAAGTTTAATTACTGACTTTACCTTTGTTCTCCATCTATGACAGATCACAATCTGCTTTCAGAAACATAGGATGAAGTATAAAAAGGATCAGATTTTAAAAGCTGGAAATGTCAGACGTTTTCTGTTTTAGGAATAGACAAAAAACAAGTTTAATTACTGACCTTTACCTTTGTTCTCCATAAGTGACAGATCGCGATCTGCTTTCAGAATCATAGGATGAAGTATAAAAAGGATCTGATTTTAAAAGCTGGAGATGTCAGACCTTGTATGTTTTAGGAATAGACAAAAAAAAAAAAAGATTAATTATAGACTTTATCTTTGTTCTCCATAAGTGACAGATCACGATCTGCTTTCAGAAACATAGGATGAAGTATAAAAAGGATCAGATTTTAAAAGCTGGAGATGTCAGACCTTGTAAGTTTTAGGAAGAGACAAAAAAAATTTTATTGACTATACCTTTGTTCTCCATAAGTGGCAGATCGCGATCTGCTTTCAGAAACAGAGGATGAAGTATAAAAAGGATCAGATTTTAAAAGCTGGAAATGTCAGACGTTTTCTGTTTTAGGAAGAGACAAAAAAAAATTTTAATTATTGACTATACCTTTGTTCTCCACATGTGACAGATCACGATCTGCTTTCAGAGACATAGGATGAAGTATAAAAAGGATCAGATTTTAAAAGCTGGAAATGTCAGACGTTTTCTGTTTTAGGAAGAGACAAAAAAAAGTTTAATTATTGACTATGCCTTTGTTCTCCACATGTGAAAGATCACGATCTGCTTTCAGAAACATAGGATGAAGTATAAAAAGGATCAGATTTTAAATCTGGAAATGTCAGACGTTTTCAGTTTTAGTAAGAGACAAAGAAAAGTTTAATTATTGACTATACCTTTGTTCTCCACACGTGACAGATCACGATCTGCTTTCAGAAACATAGGATGAAGTATAGAAAGGATCAGATTTTAAAAGCTGGAGATGTCAGACGCTTTCAGTTTTAGGAATACAAAAAAAAAGTTTAATTACTGACTTTACCTTTGTTCTCCATATATGACAGATCACAATCTGCTTTCAGAAACATAGGATGAAGTATAAAAAGGATCAGATTTTAAAAGCTGAAGATGTCAGACCTTGTAAGTTTTAGGAATAGACAAAAAAAAAGATTAATTATTAACTTTATCTTTGTTCTCCATAAGTGACAGATCACAATGTGCTTTCAGAAACACAGGATGAAGTATAAAAAGGATCAGAGTTTAAAAGCTGGAGATGTCAGACGTTTTCAGTTTTAGTAAGAGACAAAGAAAAGTTTAATTATTGACTATATCTTTGTTCTCCACATGTGACAGATCACGATCTGCTTTCAGAAACATAGGATGAAGTATAAAAAGGATCAGATTTTAAAAGCTGGAAATGTCAGACGTTTTCAGTTTTAGTAAGAGACAAAGAAAAGTTTAATTATTGACTATATCTTTGTTCTCCACATGTGACAGATCACGATCTGCTTTCAGAAACATAGGATGAAGTATAAAAAGGATCAGATTTTAAAAGCTGGAAATGTCAGACGTTTTATGTTTTAGGAAGAGACAAAAAAAAGTTTAATTATTGACTATGCCTTTGTTCTCCACATGTGACAGATCACGATCTGTTTTCAGAAACATAGGATGAAGTATAGAAAGGATCAGATTCTAAAAGCTAGAGATGTCAGACGTTTTCAGTTTTAGGAATAGACAAAAAAAAAGTTTAATTATTGACTTTATCTTTGTTCTCCATAAGTTACATATCACGATCTGCTTTTAGAAACATAGGATGAAGTATAAAAAGGATCAGATTTTAAAAGCTGGAGATGTCAGACCTTGTAAGTTTTAGGAATAGACAAAAAAAAAGATTAATTATTAACTTTATCTTTGTTCTCCATATGTGACAGATCACGATCTGCTTTCAGAAACAGAGGATGAAGTATAAAAAGGATCAGATTTTAAAAGCTGGAAATGTCAGACGTTTTCAGTTTTAGTAAGAGACAAAGAAAAGGTTAATTATAGACTTTATATTTGTTCTCCATAAGTGACAGATCACGATCTGCTTTTAGAAACATAGGATGAAGTATAAAAAGGATCAGATTTTAAATGCTGGAAATGTCAGACGTTTTCTGTTTTAGGAAGAGACAAAAAAAAGATTAATTATTGACTATATCTTTGTTCTCCACATGTGACAGATCACGATCTGCTTTCAGAAACATAGGATGAAGTATAAAAAGGAACAGATTTTAAAAGCTGGAAATGTCAGACGCTTTCAGTTTTAGGAATAGACAAAAAAAAAGTTTAATTACTGACTTTACCTTTGTTCTCCATCTATGACAGATCACAATCTGCTTTCAGAAACATAGGATGAAGTATAAAAAGGATCAGATTTTAAAAGCTGGAAATGTCAGACGTTTTCTGTTTTAGGAATAGACAAAAAACAAGTTTAATTACTGACCTTTACCTTTGTTCTCCATAAGTGACAGATCGCGATCTGCTTTCAGAATCATAGGATGAAGTATAAAAAGGATCTGATTTTAAAAGCTGGAGATGTCAGACCTTGTATGTTTTAGGAATAGACAAAAAAAAAAAAAGATTAATTATAGACTTTATCTTTGTTCTCCATAAGTGACAGATCACGATCTGCTTTCAGAAACATAGGATGAAGTATAAAAAGGATCAGATTTTAAAAGCTGGAGATGTCAGACCTTGTAAGTTTTAGGAAGAGACAAAAAAAATTTTATTGACTATACCTTTGTTCTCCATAAGTGGCAGATCGCGATCTGCTTTCAGAAACAGAGGATGAAGTATAAAAAGGATCAGATTTTAAAAGCTGGAAATGTCAGACGTTTTCTGTTTTAGGAAGAGACAAAAAAAAAGATTAATTATAGACTTTATATTTGTTCTCCGTAAGTGACAGATCACGATCTGCTTTTAGAAACATAGGATGAAGTATAGAAAGGATCAGATTTTAAAAGCTGGAAATGTCAGACGTTTTTAGTTTTAGTAAGAGACAAAGAAAAGTTTAATTATTGACTATACCTTTGTTCTCCACATGTGACAGATCACGATCTGCTTTAAGAAACATAGGATGAAGTATAAAAAGGATCAGATTTTAAAAGCTGGAAATGTCAGACGTTTTCTGTTTTAGGGAGAGACAAAAAAAAAGATTAATTATAGACTTTATATTTGTTCTCCGTAAGTGACAGATCACGATCTGCTTTTAGAAACATAGGATGATGTATAGAAAGGATCAGATTTTAAAAGCTGGAAATGTCATTCGTTTTCTGTTTTAGGAAGAGACAAAAAAAAAATTTTAATTATTGACTATACCTTTGTTCTCCACATGTGACAGATCACGATCTGCTTTGAGAAACATAGGATGAAGTATAAAAAGGATCAGATTTTAAAAGCTGGAAATGTCAGACGTTTTCAGTTTTAGTAAGAGACAAAGAAAAGTTTAATTATTGACTATACCTTTGTTCTCCACACGTGACAGATCACGATCTGCTTTAAGAAACATAGGATGAAGTATAGAAAGGATCAGATTTTAAAAGCTGGAGATGTGAGACGCTTTCAGTTTTAGTAAGAGACAAAGAAAAGTTTAATTATTGACTATACCTTTGTTCTCCACACGTGACAGATCACGATCTGCTTTCAGAAACATAGGATGAAGTATAAAAAGGATCAGATTTTAAAAGCTGGAAATGTCAGACGTTTTCAGTTTTAGTAAGAGACAAAGAAAAGTTTAATTATAGACTTTATATTTGTTCTCCGTAAGTGGCAGATCACGATCTGCTTTTAGAAACATAGGATAAAGTATAGAAAGGATCAGATTTTAAAAGCTGAAGATGTCAGACCTTGTATGTTTTAGGAATAGACAAAAAAAAAAAAGATTAATTATAGACTTTATCTTTGTTCTCCATAAGTGACAGATCACGATCTGCTTTCAGAAACATAGGATGAAGTATAAAAAGGATCAGATTTTAAAAGCTGGAGATGTGAGACGCTTTCAGTTTTAGGAATAGACAAAAAAAAAGTTTAATTACTGACTTTACCTTTGTTCTCCATAAGTGACAGATCGAGATCTGCTTTCAGAATCATAGGATGAAGTATAAAAAGGATCTGATTTTAAAAGCTGGAGATGTCAGACCTTGTATGTTTTAGGAATAGACAAGAAAAAAAAAGGTTAATTATAGACTTTACCTTTGTTCTCCATAAGTGACAGATCACGATCTGCTTTCAGAAACATAGGATGAAGTATAAAAAGGATCAGATTTTAAAAGCTGGAGATGTCAGACCTTGTAAGTTTTAGGAAGAGACAAAAAAAATGTTATTGATTATACCTTTGTTCTCCATAAGTGGCAGATCGCGATCTGCTTTCAGAAACAGAGGATGAAGTATAAAAAGGATCAGATTTTAAAAGCTGGAAATGTCAGATGTTTTCTGTTTTAGGAAGAGACAAAAAAAAAGATTAATTATAGACTTTATATTTGTTCTCCGTAAGTGACAGATCACGATCTGCTTTTAGAAACATAGGATGAAGTATAGAAAGGATCAGATTTTAAAAGCTGGAAATGTCAGACGTTTTTAGTTTTAGTAAGAGACAAAGAAAAGTTTAATTATTGACTATACCTTTGTTCTCCACATCTGACAGATCACGATCTGCTTTAAGAAACATAGGATGAAGTATAAAAAGGATCAGATTTTAAAAGCTGGAAATGTCAGACGTTTTCAGTTTTAGTAAGAGACAAAGAAAAGGTTAATTATAGACTTTATATTTGTTCTCCGTAAGTGACAGATCACGATCTGCTTTTAGAAACATAGGATGAAGTATAGAAAGGATCAGATTTTAAAAGCTGGAAATGTCAGACGTTTTCTGTTTTAGGAAGAGACAAAAAAAAATTTTAATTATTGACTATACCTTTGTTCTCCACATGTGACAGATCACGATCTGCTTTCAGAAACATAGGATGAAGTATAAAAAGGATCAGATTTTAAAAGCTGGAAATGTCAGATGTTTTCTGTTTTAGGAAGAGACAAAAAAAAAGATTAATTATAGACTTTATATTTGTTCTCCGTAAGTGACAGATCACGATCTGCTTTTAGAAACATAGGATGAAGTATAGAAAGGATCAGATTTTAAAAGCTGGAAATGTCAGACGTTTTCAGTTTTAGTAAGAGACAAAAAAAAAGTTTAATTACTGACTTTACCTTTGTTCTCCATAAGTGACAGATCGCGATCTGCTTTCAGAATCATAGGATGAAGTATAAAAAGGATCAGATTTTAAAAGCTGGAGATGTGAGACGCTTTCAGTTTTAGGAATAGACAAAAAAAAAGTTTAATTACTGACTTTACCTTTGTTCTCCATAAGTGACAGATCGCGATCTGCTTTCAGAATCATAGGATGAAGTATAAAAAGGATCTGATTTTAAAAGCTGGAGATGTCAGACCTTGTATGTTTTAGGAATAGACAAAAAAAAAAAAACATTAATTATAGACTTTATCTTTGTTCTCCATAAGTGACAGATCACGATCTGCTTTCAGAAACATAGGATGAAGTATAAAAAGGATCAGATTTTAAAAGCTGAAGATGTCAGACCTTGTAAGTTTTAGGAAGAGACAAAAAAAATTTTATTGACTATACCTTTGTTCTCCATAACTGGCAGATCGCGATCTGCTTTCAGAAACAGAGGATGAAGTATAAAAATGATCTGATTTTAAAAGCTGGAGATGTCAGCTAGCCTGCGACGAGCAACACCGTATCCACTTCTAAAAGATGGCTACAGCATCATCCGGGCATTGGAACATTGAAAACCTCCGTATATTCAATAGCATCCAATGTGGGGATCAACAGGCATTCGTTCCTCAGGAAACGAATTTCTACGTCGATGAAGGGGCGTATTAACCAACACAATAGGTGCTCCTAAATCAATATTTTCTGCAAACATACGTATGTATAACGGCAATAACGTGAAAACTAATTACCAAACGGGGAACATCCGTGCATAAGCACACACGTACGCCCACTCATACAAGTAAAGAATGCTGATATTTCTGATGTGCAATAGAATTCAGGTATGTATGCGGAGAATAACGTGCCTGTATGTTATTCGAATGCCATTGTACGATGATGAACATTGGCAACTATGTATGATATGTGCACACTACTACATGTAAAGAATGTACGCATCAAGACCGCAAACAAGATCATCTGCTACCACCTGGATTGTTGCCGACAGCAGTCGTTCATACGTTTCTCGAGAGACATTTACTGCATCGATGAAGCAGTGTATTAGCCAACATAATTGCAATTTCCAAATCGATATTTACATCAAACATACATTTATACTTATGGATTATCAGTAACAACATGAAAATTAATTACGAAAAGGTATCCGAGCGCGCGCGCGCAATACATAAAAACGGGACTCTTATAAATAACGGAATTCACGTATGTATGCAGACAATAACGCGTGTCGCGTCATGATGCGAAAGATTGTTGGTCTGTCGTAAGAACCCGCTTGATTGCAAATGGAAGACGAAACAATGTTTATTTATTTAATGTTACTATAGCTAGAGAAGTCGATTTAGTCCTTTGCCGCTGTGAACAATTGCCGTTATAAGCAATATTATTATTTCAGCCGGTTTACCGCGTTTCTACGTCCAGTTCGTCTAGTGCGTTACTTTGGCATCTACAACAAAGGTCTTATGATTATAGTTGCGAACAATTAAAGAATAGATCAGTGCAATAGGTGACTTGCTAACTATTTCTACTGTCCTATATCTGTAACTTGTCGTCTTGCCGAAGTACGTTCTGTCGTCAGAGTTTCTTAAGAGGGGGAGAAGGTGGAAGCAAAGTTGATCTTTAAGAACGAGCAGAATAGGACAGCATGGCCATGAAGAGCGGAGATGAATGGTAAATTAGCGGGCCGAATGACGAATGAGAATATTCATTGAAATATTCGGGCCTAAGTCTTTAAGGTTATCTGTTAGGATATTTTGCTTTAAGTCCTACTTAAGTTTCTGAACTTTCACGTTCGTACTTTTGGCTGTTTTTTATCACTGGATAGACTAGTACCACACCACATAAGCACCTATTGGCGATGCGGATAGGGCCAGGTTTGTTAAGATTCGTAGACGGAATGGGATGCATGGTCTTACCACTTGGATCAACGCACCGCATCGTTTCGTACGCTGCACGCGGACGTAACACGTACCTGTATATCATTCGAACATTGAAAATAACATTCAAGAGCATTCGACAGCAATGATAAACAATAACAACCATATGCATACTAGTACATTTTAAGAGTATAAATGTAATTCTTTAACATTGAATTATAGTTTGGAAGAAGGCATTCGGAGCAGTGTCTCTTTAGGTCTTGCAGACCTTTCAAATTTAATAAATTTGTAAATGTAAAGAGCTTGAAAGAGACTATTCGTAGCAGTAAATTTGTCAATAGATTTTTTTTGTGAAAGGATCAGAAGAAATAGTTTCTATAGTTACTTTAAATAGCGTTTAATTTCATTTTCCATTTCCTATGCAATAAGCATTGAAATATTATAGAAAAAATTTTTCTCTAGTTAACAAAATCTATGTTTGATTCCAGAAAAACTAGCGTAAACCTTACGTTACAAAAAATTATCTAACAAAAGTTAAAGGATATGCATAATTCATAAAATAAACTGTTAATTCGAGTCTTGGAACTAATCCGTCTATTGTAACGATTACTTATGAAGCGAATTGATTCCTTCGAAGAATTCTTTTAACAAATTGCACGTAGGATGCCAATCGGCGTCGATAACAAGATGACTGCGAGCGTCTGGTAGAAAGAAAAAGAAATTTCTTGGCTGCTAATGTCGTCGAAGATGAATGTTTCACAGATGCAAACGGTAGTAGATGCTCGACGTTTCTCTCGTGTACATTTGAACGACCCTTATTTTTGGCTTTTAATTTTTTTGTCATGCCCTTGTAAAATTATGGTATTTGCTGAGAAAATGAAATGTGCAAAATTTAAGCATGATTGGATAAAGGGAACACGTGCCGCATTTGAGTTAATGTTTTGACATTTTTATGATTTCGTGTTAATCTTGAACATATTCGTGTCCTCTTATTCTAGGAGTAGTAGTATGTGTTTTTTAATAGAAGTATCATTTTTTTACTCTCTAATAGTAATATTCGTCTACTATTAGGTTGTCCGAAAAGTTTCTTACGTTTTATAAGGGAATAGTAGACGCACAATGTTTTTTGTTTTATATTAGTTTATTGAATTATACGAGAACATAATAATAGAAATAGAATGAAATGGATCATACCTAATTCAATAAAATAATATAAAACAGAAATTGTTGTTCATCTATTATCACCTTATGAAGCGAAAGAAACTTTTCGGACAACCTAATACTTTCAACAATATAATCATTATTGTTATATTCGATGTTGTGACAACAAGGAAGATATAATAACTCTCATTATGTCATTTTCTCCAACAGAATACAAGTTTCTTGAAATCGTTCAGTATTTGAAGACGTGAAGTTAGAGACGTTAGGTACCAATCTTCTAATAAGTGGCAAATTGCTGACGGTTTTTCTTTGCCGTTACTGTTTGAGATCGCAGAAATATTTACCGCCTTGACTGCGAGGCATACAAAAATGGCCACGTATACTTTGATTTGACGGCGGTTATAATTTTTTTGCTCTTTTATGTAGAAGGGTCCGCAATAGTCCAACATTGGTGAAGGGGCGAGATTCGGTTATCCGTGCCTCTGGTAAATCACCCATCATGTAATCCATCGGAGGTGGGTTGGCTCGGTGGCAACGGACGCATATCTTTGTCTGGAAAACTTGGCTTCGGCCGTCGACAGGCCAGTTGCGTTATCTAATTGAGTACAACTTGGTGCTTGGGTTCCGGAATGGAGGTGTATTCGGTGTTCGTGTTCGATGACGAGAGACGGATGATCTCGGTAGGATGATCGGATGCTTCTGAGGAAAGGGCATCGGCGAATGGTTAAGTCCGCAGGTGGCGTCTTCATGTTCTGTCCCAGAAAATGATCTTCCGCTATGATATTCCTGATCTCAAGTAGTACAGGCGACGTGGTGCAGGACAGAAGAAAAGCTGGTCTTGGATAGTTCGACCATCGTCGATTTCGAAGTCTCTACCACGGTTTTCGACCAGAAGCTAACTTTGGTGTCCTAAACAGGTCTCAACACGTTACTCTCGACGTTTTGAACCACGGGTGATGGACAACGAACGCTTTGCACCAGATTAGGGGAAATCAATTTTTGAGACAGCTTGCCGCCTGATGAGATTTTCTCTTTCTTCAGGTCCAGATGTTCGTAGAAGGTTGTCGGATTCAAGATGACATTGGACGAGGTTGTCGAGATAACGACGACGCGAATATGGTTATCGTCCAGGTGCCTTTAGGTGACGAGCTTCGGGTAATATGCGACGATATCGGCACAAAATTCAACACGACACTCTCCGTCGTCGGCGTATAAATATTGTTGTTATTATTATTCAAATTGTTGTTACCACCCCAGAAATTGCTTAAGCTAGAAGTATTGCTGCTTCTGCTCTTCGATGGTTTCGGATTCGCCATCTGGTATCTTCAGAATTCTTGACCCAGAAGTGACAGGGAGGAAAACTACTGCCTATTTTTGGGCGCGCCATCCTTGGCAGCGTCAATTAGATCGGCAATTTTGACAATGTATTTATACAAAATTCGAAGGACTATAACTCGATCGATCCGTAGTGAGGGGACGGAGATATTGAGTGAATCAGGACAGGTGGAGGCATCGGGCACAGAAATCTAATTCGTACTGTGACCACGTATCGATGTCATCATTTCTTGCAACATTAAAAAGAGGAAAAGTATGTGCATATTGCCCTCGATACTATACACGCGAGTGTGGAGCTTATTCGGTGTTTGACGCACGCTCTTATTGTTCACGGATCACCGAAGGAACCCAAGAATTGGGAGAAGATTTCCGTGAAGTTAAGAGTAGACGTGAATTAGCTAAGGGCAAGAGCATTTCCTAACTTGAATATCGGTAAGTGGACTTGCGGTTGCATTTCTGTTTCTTCGGACGACACACATCGCATGGCGAATTGTCGACAATCTTCCACATGCACGGTGACAGTACTTTTCCTTTCCATAACACGGATAGCGAATCAACTTCAGAGATTCTCGAGAGAGATTCTCGGCTTTTACCGGCATCCTCGGTGTGATAGACCGAACGAGGTGTAGAAGATCCCTTCTAGTGTACAACTATTAATCCAACAATCAAAGCAAAGGGCAATATAAAAGCACGAGCGAGAATACGGTTTGTGGGCGAAACGCGGCATATTCGTGTCTTTATTTGCCGATAGTATTCGTCTTCACAATTTATATTTTATTTATATACACAATGTATTTTACAATTCATGAACATATTAGTAGAATAGCGATGTGTAAGTTTTGCAGCTATTCATGGTATCTTGCTTCAGAGAGTGTGGCATTGTCCTTTTTCCATGATGTAATATCTGAGATGGACAGTCCGTGATAGTTGTTGTTGCTGGTCCTCGTTCGGAGTAATTGTTGCTAGGGGCTGTAGATATCGCTGCTGGGGTATTGCTGATTTTCCTCCTAATTTAGTTGCGTAGAAGAAAAATCGGAATCCGGTCGCCGGAATTCGAACCCGGGTCCCGAACGTTCGTAACCTAAGGCGTTAATCACTGCGCTGAAGTCGTCCGACACCAGTTAGTGTCAAGTGGTGGTATTTGCTGTCGAGTGTCGTCACAGTACTCCTTACCAGTGATAACGTTTCTCCTATGTGTTGTGAAGCGTCAGCAGTTTTGTTGTCAAACCCGTGCAGATGTTGCGCGAAGTCTTCGACGTGACGATGGATACCGGTCGGTACGGTGCAGGGTGTTCCGCGTACGGTCGTAGGCCTCTGTTCCATTTTTTTAGTATGATTTGCTGATGGTGATGCCCATGAGCTTTACAATGGCCACATCACTCCTGATTTGGTCATCGTTTCGTATCCTGTCACCTGCTTTTGCGCGTCGATCTGAGGTGAGGTGTCGAAGTTTGCTGAAGATGGAAGGGCCGTTCCGTGTTCGTCGTAGCAGTAGGTCCAGATTGCCACAATCTTAGATTCGCGATGATGAAAGTCTCAGTAGCGCTATCAACGGTCACATCTCTTTTTGCAGTAGAGATCACATCAGGGTCACCAATTTGAGGTGTATAGGTGTGATAGGTGCGGAAGCCTATTGCTGGTGTGTGGAGGCCGAGATAGGTTCTGCTGCGGGTGTAGATGCCGCTGATAGGGGTGGTACTGCTGATTTTCTTCCATTTTTGATACATAGAAGAAAAATCGAACTTCAGTCGCCGGGATTCGAACCCAGGTCCCGAACGAACGTAACCTAAGGCGCTAACCACTTTTTTTCGTTTATTATTACCAGATTTTGTGTATTACATATTTGTGTTTTCCATTATAAACGATGAATTCCGGTTATGAGGTGGTTCAGGCAAAAGTACCGATACGCGATGGTACGACATAGCCATGCAATATTAAATTTTTTTTTTGTTTACACTTGTAACTTATATTTAAGTCGCTGTAGAGCGGTGCTTATGTACGATATTGTCTTTTTTTTCTTTCCATTTCTGTCCTGAAAACCTAGTCGCAAAAAACAGGACAATTCGTTAGCCTATTTGGGAAGGGATGGGTGAGGGTGGACTGAGAGGGGAAGGAAGGGGTGTCCTGTGGAATTATTACAATATTTATTTACATATTTGCAGTATTTACATATTTACAATATTATACGGTGGTAGATTTGAGCGTTGCCGTTCTGTGGCTCTTTATCTTGTTGTTTTTATTATGGTTTCGGTATCCACCAATACTTTTTTATGTTTTTTCTGTGCTTGTCTTCTGTGTCTTTTTGGGGGAGGGCCATGTTGTATCTCCATCTAGTGCCTGCAGTCCGTCCATTTAAGTTTTCCTCGTAGAGTATTGATTTAATCCCTATGTTTCTTTGTATATGGTATATTATTGGGATATTATTTTGGTCTTAGAGATAGTTTCTTTCGTTTAGGTATAGAAAAGTTTCGGGGGGGGGGGGAATGTAGCCTGTTAACAGTGTATTTTTATAATACGTCGTTTGGAAATAAGCAACTGAAGATTAAGCTATTTTCTTTTATCTTCGCAGCTTGCGCGAAGTGGTTTCTTGTTAGTTTTAAGATGTGACAGTCGATGCGGTGGATGTTGACTAAGTCGTATATTTTTTTATTTTTTACGTATTTTTTGTATCCGCTGTGTTCTGATCTGTAAATACTCAAGCAAGCTCTGATGCCTTTTCTTTCGAATATGCGAATTTTTTCCATTAGTGAAGCTGGTATGTTGTACCAGATTGGACAGCCGTAGGTTATAATAGGTCTAATTAGCACAGGATTTTTACTTTGCTGTTGAGATGTCTGGAGTAAAACAATCTTTTTGTTTTCCAGACTGCTTTGCTGGCTTTGAAGAGTTGAATTTCGATGTGTTGTTTGTAGTTTAGTTTATCATCTATATTTACTCCTAGATATTTTACGCAGTTTTTCTGTGGTATGAGATCTCCTTCGTTTGCTTTTTTTTTTAGTTGGAATTTTTTATAGTGTTCCCTTTCTATTGGGCCGATTTTACTTGTTTTGGGTCTAAATAGTATGGTTTCGCATTTACTTCCATTGATTGTTAATTTTCATGCGTAGTAGTAATCGCTAATTTTGTTAAAGAGTTCTTGCAGTTCTGTTCTTATCGTTTTGGTTTTTCAGTAGATGATTAGGTCATCTGCGAAGGCTATGGAGCGTCTCTGGGTGGATGAAGGCGCTAACCACTGCGCTGCCATCGTCCGACACTAGTTAGTGTCGAGTGGTGGTATTTGCTGTTTTTGCTGTTGGTGGTATTTGGTTTACCGTTTTAATAGGAACAATATACCTACAGATTTTTTAAAAAAAGACTCCTCATTATGGAAAAAGGAAATATCGTATAGGAAAGGATTACAAATTGCAATCCATTTAAAAGTGATAGATGAATACTACCGATCGTTGTGTCATCTTATATCAGATTATAACAATTTGCTGACCAAAAGTAAAGATGAAAAACAGCATATTTAACAAATAATTACAGATTACGGTGGACTTTTGCCTAATGTAAGCAAATGTATTTTAATTATTTATTTAACGGAATAGATTCTAAAAAATACATACAATTTAATAACATAATAACATAATAATAATAAATTTATTACCTTCAGTTTACAACACAACTTAAACTTTAATAAAGAGCATTTCGTTTATAACTGTATAAAAAATTTCTTTCATAAATAGTAATACAATAATTATTACAAAAACAAATAATAAGCTTTTTGTGAAATAAACTATTATTTGACTTAAATAGACATACACAATGATTCAGGTACAGTACTATGTGATACAATATGTTTAGTAGAAAATTTCAAAGCCTTTGCGTAAATTGTATAAAATTACATATAAATAACATTCTAATTAGCTTTATTAGATATAGAAGCCATATAAGACGCTATAATTTTATAAAGAAGGTATTCATTATTCTTTCATAATAGTAAGAGGTAGGAAGATATGTTAGAAATTGACATAAAATCGACAAAATTTGAAAAAATCCAACTTAAATACGGCACGGTTTCGAGGATCGTTAGTTGATACCGATGGTCATTGAAATTCGATCATTTAACCAATTTCCATTCTCGCTTCCGTTATTGAAAAACATATTGCTTAAGAAATGTACCGAAAATATAACGAAACTCAACATCATTTACCTTCAAATTCCATACTATGATTCAATGTATAATGAATGAATTCTGCTCTAGTGAGACCTGCACAAATTCGAAAGCAGTCTGTGTATTGTAGATCTCGCTAACATTTTCTCAATAACATTCTCTCAATAACATTTTCCTCAATAAGAGAAACCAATGTTACTATCTCGCGACTCACTACCACCACCATTCTGTCATGTTTTATCGTCTGGCGAGTGCCAGCGGGCCTAGACACGTCTTGCGATTACGACGCCTGAAAACGCGAGGCTTCGAACGCTTGTAGCAATTGCACATGTTCCGTCATCCCTGCTTCTAGGAAGAAATAGCAGAGTCATTTGAGTGTGTCAGTTCCGCCTGGGCAGGCGACCTAAACGGACGTGCGAAACAGTGCTCCAGTGAAAGTGCGGCAAGAGGGAAGAGAAAGGGACAAAGCAAACGCCCATCGACAAAACGTGGAATCATGCAGATTCCACCAATAAAAATAGTTAATTCCGGAGAAACATATTTCATAAATAAAGCTACAGACTCTACATATGTAGAGAAAAAAGACGATATCATGGAAATAACACAATCCGACGGGGAGGAAAACATACCAATACAACCATGAAGAAAGCTGGACGGTGGCAACCTCCAGCAAAAAACAGAAGGTAACCCCGCTCGCAAGCGCGAGGAAAATTGATACATTTGAAAAAAAACAATGGTTACAAGATATCAAGCTGCATAATCCATTCAGCGCACTGCCAGAAGAGGCAGCAACGGACCCAACGGAAAGTCCGACAAACCGCATTCCCAAACCACCACCGATATACATAGATGCGAAAATAATTGACCCCCTCATCGAACTAATAAACAACACCGCAGGGAAAGACAACTATGACACCAAACAGATAAAAATAGACCAGGTGAAAGTGCAAACCAACACCCCAGAAATATTTAGAAAAATTACAAGATCACTAAAGGAAAAAAACGCAGCGTATCACATTTTTCAACTCAAAACTGACAAAAGCTACAAAGCAGTAATCAGGTAACTACACCCAAAAACAAATACCAGAAAAATAAGAGAAGAACTGGCAAAAATCGGACACCAGGTAAGGACAATTAATAACATTAACAAATACGATACCAAACAACCATTACCGCTATTCCTAGTTGAACTAGAACCTAGAAACAACAACAAAGAAATATACGATATAGAAAAATTACTAAACACAATAGTAAAAGTGGAGCCACTTAAACATAAAAAAGAAATCCCAGAATGCATAAGGTGCCAACAATACGGACACACTAAAAACTATTGCAATAGAACCCCGGCATGGGTTAAATGCGCAAAAAATCATCTAATAATACACTGCCCATCCACGGGAAAAGTAGAGGAGGTTAAATGCTACAACTGCAACGGAAAACACCCAGCCAGTTACAAAGGTTGCGAAGCTAGGAAACAATTACAACGCAAACTGTGCCCGCCCCTACGAAGCAGGACAATCACTAACACACAAGCCCAACAGGACAGCACAAAACCCGAAATTATACCAAATACAGAGCAAGCAACAAACTCCAAACCCACCAACACCAACACCATTGGTAGTATAAGCTACGCTCAAGTAACCAGCCAAACGACACATACAGACAACCAATACCACAGCAATAGTAACAATGACACTGCAGAAATCAAAGAACTGCTCAAACAATCCATAAAGAACACCGAAATGCTAACCAGAATGATAAGCGAACAAAACGCAGTACTCAGACAGCAAACCCAACAAATCACAGTCATGCTAAAACTAATTACAAACGTGCTAAGCAAAAAATAAAAACGGACACTCTAAAAATAGAACTCAAACGGCCTACAACAGCGGGCCCTCGAAATTAAAACATTCATATACAATAACAATATAGACATACTACTTGTCTCAGAAACACACTTCACTACAAAAAGCTACTTGAAAATACCATACTACACCATATATGATACCAAACACCCCTCAGGAAAAGCTCACGGAGGGACAGCTCACGGATAGTCAGAAACGATATCAAACATTATCTACACAGCCAAGTTAACAAAGAATATTTACAAGCAACCACCCTTACAGTTCAAACTAGCAGCAACTACTTCCAGTTGTCAGCAGTATATGTGCCTCCGCGACACAAAATAACATCATAAATGTGGGAAGAATACTTCCAGGACCTAGGGGACAAGTACATCGCAGCGGGAGACTACAACTCAAAGCACACGCTATGGGGGTCAAGAAACATTACACCTCGAGGCAGAACACTGCAAAAATACATTAGAAATAATAACCTCAATATATTATCCACAGGAACACCGACACATTGGCCGATTGACCTGAACAAAAAACCAGATCATCTGGACTTTGCAGTTACAAGGGGACTAAACACAAATAAACTAAAAATAACACCCAACCTCGAGCTCAGCTCCGATCATACACCCATAATAATTGAATACAGAAACAAATCAATACTTTATAGCAAACCAGAAACACTATGCAATAAAACCACCAAATGGCAAACTTTCAAAGAAATAATAGAAAGCAAAATAAACTTCAACATCCCGTTGAAAACTTCTGAACACATAGAGCAGGCAGTAGCAACATTGACAGCAACTATCCAGGAAGCAGCAAGGACAACCACTACACCCGAATCAACCAGCAGACAAACAATAACAATTCCGCAAGCAATACTCGACAAAATTAGAGAAAAAACAAAATTAAAAGCAAAATGGCAAAAACACAGAACTCGAGATAACAAAAAACACCTAAACAAACTTGCAAAGGAAATAAAAAACAAAATAAAGCAGCACAACGATAACGAATTCGCAAAGTTCTTAGGGACACTCTCCACACACGAGAACACCTACTATTCATTATGGAAAGTCACGAAAAAAATAAGGAAGCCAATAATACCAGTCCCAGCAATCAGAAAAGCAGATAACACATGGGCAAGAAGCAACGAAGAACAAGCTGAAGAATTCTCTAACCACCTCTGCAACACATTCACACCACACATTATCAACAACAGCAACCTCAAAAGTCATACGGAGGAGGATCCACAAACCACTATTACCACAACCGACAAGGAATACACCATACCTAAAACATCAGCACAAGAAATTAAAAACATAACTGATAAAACAAAAAACAACAAAGCGCCAGGAATCGACCTAATCAATGGTAAAATCTTGAAAAACCTTCCGCCAAAAGCAATAAGAATAATGACAACAATATTCAATGCAATTCTAAGAATTGAATACTTCCCCAAACCATGGAAATTAACACAGATCAAAATGTTACATAAACCAGGCAAAGACCCGCACCAAACTGCATCTTACAGACCAATATCACTGCTTCCAGTATTTTCCAAAATACTGGAAAAAATAATATATTGCCGGATAAAAACAATAATAGAAACAAAAAAACTAATACCGGATCACCAATTTGGTTTCAGAAACAAACACTCCACGATAGAGCAAATGCACAGGCTTATAAACGAAATAATAGTAGCACTAGAAAACAAGGAATACTGCACAGCCCTCCTTTATAGACATAGAGAAAGCATTCGATAAAATTAACCATGAAAGTCTACTACAAACAATTAGGAAACAATTCCCGAAGCAAATACACCAATTAATAAAATCCTACCTAAGCAGCAGAACCTTCGTAATAAAAATCAAGGACACACATTCTCAAGTTAAAGACATCAAGGCCGGGGTACCACAAGGAAGCGTCCTAGGCCCAATACTATACACATTATACACGGCGAACATACCAACAACTACCAACAGCACAGTATTGACATTCGCGGACGACACAGCTATACTAGTCAGGCATACTAACCCAGCAACGGCAGTCAAAATACTACAAGAACATGTCATAAAAATAGAAAATTGGCTATAAGAAAAACAAATAAAAGCAAACCCCAATAAATGCAACCATATTACATTCATGCTACGAAAAAAGATACCACCAAACATCCTTTTGAACGGCACGCATATAACACAAACAAAGCATGTCAAATACCTAGGACTCCAATTAGATACACAACTCACATGGAAACTACATATCAAATCAATAGTAGAAAAAATACAGAAAACAAGGAGACAAATGCATTGGCTAACAAGCCAAAAATCCAAACTAAGCACAGAAAATAAATTAAAAATATATAAAACGATCATAAAACCAATCTGGACGTACGGAATACCACTATGGGGGACGGCAGCAATGAGCCATATAAACAAAATAGAGGTAATACAGGCTAAAATCCTCAGAACAATAGTGAACGGTCCTTGGTATGTCAGAAACGAAGACATACGGAGGGACTTGGGAATAACAACGGTCAAGGAAGAAATTAGCAGACACTCAGAAAAATACAAATCAAGAATAGCAACACACCCAAACCGGCTAGCTGCGGAAACGTACAAAACCATAAACATGGACAGAAGACTAAAAAGGAAGCACCCAGCAGACCCTATAAAGGACATAACCTAGCAAACACGAGGACGGTACCCCGCTGGGGGTAGCCACCAACATGCTAATTTAACTGTTAAAAAATTCCACCAAATGTCCAAATTGGACAAATTGTGAATTTAAATAAATAAATAAATAAATAAATAAAAAAAATTGAGTGTGTCGTAAATTATGCCCTCTCCCTTGTTAGCGCACAAGCTAACAGGCTTTTACGTTTTTCGGGGTTACGACGCCGAGTGTACACGATTATTCTTTGTACACTCGTCAACGTGGACGAATGTCGAAGTGAAACCGCGCGAGTTCGGCATTTCCGAGCATACAAAACAGACTGGAAACGCGACTGCTTTGAATTCGTCCGATTAATTCCTTACATTAGATACATCTATTCTTTCATTTTGTTCAGCTAATGACTTTGTTGAGTTAATTCCTACAAGAAAAGAGGTTCCCTGATTATTGTCAATAATAATAATCAATTCTAAAATCCTAAATAATAATCAATTGTTGAGGACAATATAATTATTTCATTCGACGTGTGTTGTTTAAAAAAACAGTCATTGTGTTAGGAAAAGTAATATACAACTACTTGTACATAGATAGTAGATATAGTTATGTGGTGGGCAGGAGTATCGTTGTTTCTAGGAACACAAGCGGACGTTCTTGCACGCGCGGACTGCACGCGCAGATCAGTTAAACGGACTTCATAACCAATCTATAATATGATAATATTATTAAATATTAACATAAAATATTATTTTATATTATTCAAACTGATGAGGGTGTAAGGGGGTGTAGTGTAAAATACGTAGCACTAGTTCATTCGTAATTATTATTTTTTGGTATTGAAAAAAATATACTGTTTAGGCGTCAAGTTCGCGACGATTAAAACGAACGCACATACAACTCGTTTGCGAAAAGAATAATTGAAATTACGCAAACAGTTTGCGGCAGTCGGATGCCGTATCAAATTGTGATTAATCTTGGCACTGAATTCGCCAGTAGATTTCAACACGATCACCCGAAAATAATACTTTCTTTGGTAAGCTGACAATATAGCCCAAATTTCAGATATAAAGAAAGTACATTTTACTATGATTTCAACAAGGGTTCACCGCATACGTGACCAAACTATAACCTACCTAATATGCGATATGAAAGTGAACAGACGGGGCAACAACTCCTTCGCAGTGCCGATAACACCAACTACTCGCCTGCAGCGGACTTATATTAACTACGATTAATTATGTACTGAATAAAAAGTGATAATTTTTAGAGTAGTTTTATCTTCATAGGACATACCTCGTTGATTATTTCTATTCTTCACGATTTCCCTGACAGTGTCAGATTGCGTTCTTTATCAATCATCGATTTATAAATCGTCACATGTGAGTTTTGCAAGCTTGCCGCATAGGAAAGTCTCTTTGATTTATTTGTATCGTTGACGTATCTATTGTATTTGCCTATAAATTTATGCTTCAACATCCGGCCTTTACGTCGCACTTAAACTGTCTAACCTGACAAGTTTCCTATACTGGGCGATACTTGACACCTTCTTCATTCGCTCAAATTACAAGGAACAGTTCGTTTAAATGAAAAGCTTTCACCTAAAGGAGTAGTTAGCTTGTAAATACAAACTCTAAAGTTTTCAGCTCAAAGTTATATTCCGGCCATGTTGTAATTGCGAAATTTCAAATATAAAACAACTCCACGCGGCAATTTGCTAAAACATACGTTTTCAGATTTACAAATAGACAAAAAAAAAATTTAACTATTGACATTATCTTTGTTCTCCACATGTGATAGATCACAATCTGCTTTCAGAAACACGGGATGAAGTATAAAAAGGATCAGATTTTAAAAGCTGGAGATGTCAGACGTTGTAAGTTTTAGGAATTGACAAAAAAAAGTTTAATTATTGACTTTGCCTTTGTTCTCCATATGTGACAGATCACGATCTGCTTTCAGAAACACAGGATGAAATATAAAAAGGATCAGATTTTAAAAGCTGGAGATGTCAGACGTTTTCAGTTTTAGGAAGAGACAAAAAAAAGTTTAATTATTGACTTTACCTTTGTTCTCCACATGTGACAGATCACGATCTGCTTTCAGAAACACAGGATGAAGTATAAAAAGGATCAGATTTTAAAAGCTGGAGATGTCAGACGTTTTCAGTTTTAGGAAGAGACAAAAAAAAGTTTAATTATTGACTTTACCTTTGTTCTCCACATGTGACAGATCACGATCTGCTTTCAGAAACATAAGATGAAGTATAAAAAGGTTCAGATTTTAAAAGCTGGAGATGTCAGCTAGCCTGCGACCAGCAACACCGTCTCTACTTCTAAAAGATGGCTACAGCATGGTCCGGGCATTAGAACATTGAAAACCTCCGCATATTCAATAGCATCCAATGTGGTGATCAACAGGCATTCGTTCCTCAGAAAACGAATTTCTGCGTCGATCAAGGAACGTATTAACTAACACAATAGGAGCTCCTAAATCAATGTTTTCTGCAAACATACGTACGTATACCAGCAATAACGTGAAAACTAATTACCAAAAAAGGAACATCCGTGTATAAGTACACACGTACGCGTATTCACGAGAGCGAAATGGACGTTGACTCGCCGGCTGAGCTAATGGATCGATCAGTGTATTTACCTTACTCCATACACAAAGAGAAATAAGAAATACTCTCAATTGACAAAATGGCACCAAAGAGGAAGGTGACATCGTACTTGTAAGGGAAGAAGTACAAAAGAAAAAGCCTAGATAGGGTGAGCCCATATGTGTTTGTGTGAATCGTTCTCCAGGTTCACCCCGATGGTTATCATACGACTGGAAGGAAGGCCCCAGGGCCTCCTCTCGTACGGTAAAAGCGACCAGTGGCCAGTTACATGGAGATAGCGATATGGACCCAGATAACTCTCGTAGTAGAGGAAGCAAACCTGCGAGGGACACGCCGGAAAATATAAGCAAAAGGGCAATAGGCCTAGAAACGGAAAGTAAATTAGAAGAAATTAAAAAAAAAAATAAAAAAATAATACCTATAAGTGGGAAAGGTATTACGAGGATGTGGGATCCGTTCAGGTCGGCGCGAAGGTTGGCGAGGAGTCCAATTGGGAGAGAAAAAAGGGGACAGGAAAGCGAAATGGAAGTCGATTCTCCAGCAGAATTAATAGGCCAAAGCAGCTACCTCAACCCAGATACGATGAAAAACAGAAAATGCAAAAAATCAAATAAAGAGATTAAAACTTATACTAGGAGGAAATATAGGGACAATAAGAGTAATGACGAAAGAGGTACGGAAGAAGTATCCTCGGAGGAGGAAGAAAATGTTGCAATACGGTTACGTCGCGTACTTCTCTACCTAAGCCAGGCCCTACGCCGCAGGCAAGATGGCAAGTAGATGTCCTCATATCCTTACTTAGACCCTCAATAAATCTAAGGATCCACCATAAATCATAGTATTTCTAAAAATCAAGATTCTCAAATCCCGTAAATGTCTTTGATTTATGGATGGTCCTTAAAACATTCCTTAGGTCTATTGTTCGTTCTTAAAAATTACGGAAAAAGCGGGTTTTTCCCAAACAGAAAAAGCGGGGTTTTCCGATGAGCAGTGTCACCCACGTTGGTAAGAGGCTTCCTCCACCTATCTTCATTCATTAACGTTATTCTAACCAATGGGCATCGCTGATCGTTGCCCTCACTTTCCTAACGAAAAGTGTGATCGACGAATCCGCTTTCTTCGTACTTAAAACTTCGTACTTAAAAGTGGCGATACTCAACGACGGAACTGTCCGACGGTTTCGCGACACAAAGCGCTATACCATCAAAGCGTAAGGCCGACATGCTTAATGTACCGTCGATATCCCTACGGTGCTTTCGCCGAATATTCGGAAGAATGCATACGCGGCAGCGGTCGCGGGCGTCTAACAAACGCTTGCGTAGTGGGGATGTCGAGGGGCAACAAAAGAAAAGAATCTGTCCAAAGATTCATTCGGTTTTGAACAGCGAAGTGCGAAGGGTCCAGTGTAACAGTGAAGCAAATATAGTCGAAAAGCGTAGATTGTTGATTGTTGGTTGATAAATAAATTATATTGTTGAACATCGAGAGTATTTATTGGGCACTTACACCACCTCAATTCCACAAGAGAACGCGATATAAAAAATGAAGACGGGATTAGACGGCTAGAATACTCCCCAGCATGTATAGATGCCATTATGTGCCATATGCTGGGGCATAGCTCAGTAAAGTATATGGCACTAAACCCAGGAAAGGGACCACTTTTGTAGAGGACAAGTATATATGGATGTTTGATCGTGAGATTTATTGGAGGTTGTCGTTTGTTGTCGCAATCGTCGAATTTATTTAAAACAATAAGTTAATGTACAGCCTATATTCGTTGAGTGGTTAGTATAAAGTATAAATCGCAAAATAAAATCGCCAATAAATACTCGTTAAATGCTCGTCGTGTAGCTCGGTAGATAACTCGTGATAACACTTGGATCGCTCGTTGGTACAGAAAGATGCTCGTGAATACTCGTGGAGCTAGGGACCATACAATCAAAAAGTGCACCAATGAGCGTAAGTGCGCAATGTACGCGGAGGAAAATAGGACGAACCTACGATACGTGACAGGATTGTTGACTTGCCCGCTAATCAGAGATAAAATAAACGAAACCAAACAAAGAAGAAGATAAAAATAATACAGATTAACCCAAATAAGTGTAGGTTGCCACAAGAACTAATGTATCAGTATGCCTGCGAAACCAAAGTGGATGTGGTTTTCATCTCAAAACCATACCAATAGTAGGCATACTGGTACAAAGACGATAAGGGGAATACGTCTATTTGAGTCATGTTATTCAAAGGGAAATATCCGGAAGGAAGCACCTTGGATAAAAGAGCTGATAGGAATAAGTGTCAATGATAAATTTTGCATAAATAGATATTATTTCTCGAATATGAACATACAGCAATTTAATATATATCTAAACCAATTGGACTCTATGATAAAGACAGCAAAGAGGAGTCACCTTACAATAATGATCGCAAGTGACTTCAATGCGTGTGATAATAAAACCGATCGCAGGGAAACATATCAATTAGATATTGTAGTAAAAAATGAAATGATCCCAATAGGGTACATATGAAATATACGTTTTACAAGAACGGGAGAACCAGCTTTCCAGATATAATTAGCACAGACAGAGGACTGGCTAACAAACACAAAGTAAGTAAGATACCGAATGTATTTTCAGTCTCTGATCATTTGTACGTCTTACGTGGATTTCAAAAAAATAAGACGAGACGCGCTGTCAAAAATTTTAAATATTCAACGAAAAGAATAGATCCCGCTAATTTCATTTTAAGATTTGATGATAATTTTGATAAATTATTTATACAAAATTTGAATGACGAGGAGGCACATGGAAAACTTTTTTTGCAAAAAGCTATGGAAATGACATGTGCCTCCAAATTGAGAAAGACATATCCCCCGACTGGAAAGAAGAATACCAACTACTGGTGCAATGAAGAGCTAAAGACGCAGAGAATAGAGGTCCCCAGGAAAAGACGATTAGTTTAGAGAGGTAGAATTAGAAGAACATAAGTCGTGAATCAATTGATTCAAGAATATAAAAAGAATAGAAAGGAATTGAAAGATCGGATCTTCAGAAATAAGGAGAAAGGATCTGAACCCTTGAGGGATGCCTTATCGGGTTATTATATCTAAAATAGCCCAAAAAATCTCAACAAACGGCCTTCACAAGGTTAAAAGGATTCTGAACTAAACTCTGGACAACTCTTCCAAACTAAACCGATCAATCAAGTATAAGAACAACAAGTGAATTATATCCAAAAGAATAAGGATGGTGCCCGTAACGCTATAATATTAGACGAAGATCTGGAAGCAGCAATGATAAAGGTAAATCCCAATAAAACCGTTGGGGTGGATGGTATACCGGGGACAATTGTAAAATTAATAGTGGTAAAGAGAACAGGGGACTCTTTACCATGTTGAATGAAGTAAATAAAACAGGTAAGATCACAGCGATATGGAAGATGGCCAGGGTAGTTCTCGTATCGAAACCGAGGAAAAAACCGGGATTGCTTTCAGCACTCAGCACTCTGGGAGCACACATCTAACCCCTTAAGCTATAACGTCGAGTTAAACACAAAGAACATGTGCAAGAAACGTGGTACGTCCTTCGAGCCGATCATAAACAACACTCTTTTTTCTTGGCCGCACTCGGACGTGCAAATATATTTTCTTGAAAAATATTAGAAAGATACCCTTAAAAATGTCTTCAAAGAGAATGTTAAGTGTTGTTGAGGACAGCTAACATCGCAAAAAATGATTTGATAGATATTTTAAATAGTGATAGTGACAGTAGCGATATCTTACTTCCACTACCAAAACGTTTTAAGCGACTGGTTAATGAAGAGGATACCGAAGATGAAGACCACAGTAATCATCAACAATCAGAGATGTGGATTTAGAAAAAAGAAACTAATGAACCAAAAATCTGGAACTATACTGAGATTCCTGGCAAAAAAGTGGCAACTTTAAGTCAGTTAAGCGAAAACAAAAAGCAATTAGACATTTTTAATATAATATTTGATAATATATTTGGGAAAATATGACCGAGAATAGAAGGCTGCCTCATCAATTCCTAGCACTGCTGAGAAACTACCTTTCAAACAGGAAAATAACAATAAATAGCAAAGGTGGAACAGTTAAAAGAGGAGCCTACGCTAGGTTCCCACAAGGATCAATTGTCAGTCAACTCCTCTGGAATATAGTTTACGATGGCCTCTTACGTAAACTACAGACCATTAACGATCTATGTGAGGTAGCATTCGCCGACGACCTTGCATTGATCATCGCAACCAAAAGACACGAAGAAATAAACGATAAACTGTGAGCAATAATAGAGGCGGTAACCCGATGGTGTAACGAGACGGGACTTACATTTGGCCCACGAAAAGACGGAGATTGCCCTACTTACGGTGAGGTGAGTAACCAAAATATGATATAAATATTGGGGATTACTCGCTAACCACGAGAAAGGATATCACATATCTTGGAGTTCAATTGGATAATGGAAGAAGTTACACTCGACATCTCGAAAAGGTTTGCGGTAAGGCATCTGCCCTAGTGAAAACTTTGAGGACCTTTTTGCCGAATGTCAACGGGCTCACCGGCTCCATTACAGAACTTTATTATGGAGTGTGCGAGTCGGTGGTGCTTTATGCCGTGCCAATATGGGCCAGAGCCCTGGCGATAAAAAAATAAAAAAATAAAAAAATAAAAAAATAAAAATATACTGAAGAGGGCACAAAGAGTTGTGGTAATACGCACCTCTACCTCTTACAGAATCGTTTCCCACACAGCGCTGTGTGTACTTACGGGTACAATGTCTTTACATCTAAAAGCAGTGCTGCGTACGGAAAGTTATGAACTACGAAAGATAGGATACCAAGAGCGTTACAATATTTGCTCGAGAACAAGAGGTACGACGAGTACATCAATTGAAAGGGCTAGAAGAATCGAATAACTAATGAAAGAAAGGTGGAAAGAAGAATGGCTCTACTACAGGGGAGATAATTGGACAAGGGGATTGATTGATAACCCTCGCATATTCAAGGACAAGAGCGGCATACAGATCACTACACCATGCAGATCTTGAATGGGCATGGTATCTTTAATTCATATCGTAAGACGATAAAGAGAGAGACACACTCACAATGCTGGGTTTGTGATGCAGAATACGATGTAGAGCATGTCCTGTTCAATTGCCCAAGTGAACCTACGAAAGAACATTATTAGAAAATTATGTCGACGAGAAATTGATAACCAACAACATTGTCGAAGTGGTTGTCAGTAAGGAGGAAAGTATTGGTCTAAATTCCAAGGACTATCCCAGAGAATTATAAAGGCCAGACAAGCTCAGAAGAACGCCGAGAGACAAAGAAGAGTACGAACAGGAAGATGAATTTAGTAGATAAATAAATGAGAGACACAACCAGAGAGAAGACCCCCGAAGTAATGCCGAGAGGTGGTTTCAGTATTGGTCTTCCAGTACCTGTGAAGGATCGGAAGAGTTTACTGGGTAGAAACCTGAATACAACACCTTAATCTCTGCTGATAGGTATGCGTAAGTGCATTTTTCCCTCCTCGTACCAAAAAAGATATATGTTGATGTACACAAAAATATAAAGTGACCATTGTGTTAATCATATACGTAAGTTGTATTACATATTTAGTCTAAATTCACTCTATGATGTTCGCTTAACTACGAACGTCTAAGAACATATGTTCATCGTTAAGAGATACATAATTGTATATACATATTATTATTTAATACGAAATGCCACCACGTCAGCACCACTCAAACTATGAGAAAAGAAGAACCGAATTCTTATAATTAAATTTCTTGAACAGGAAATTGATCAAGGAAACATAGCAGCAATCACTAGATGCAAAGTACCATCGGTTATTTAGAAAAGAAATATAGTGTAACGGGTAACAGCGAATCTGAAAACTGTGTGCAATTGTCAGAAATATAAGATGTGTTCTTTCAACACCTCTTAAAGTTATAAAAAATATGTTTTAACAAAAGTTGGTTTGAAGGAGGACATCATATGGTGCAAATTATATTTTGGTAAATCCAGCAGCGAGGAAAATTTCAAGATCAACTTCATTTCTTTTTATGTTATTCCTTATTATGTTCATTTATATTTATATTTTTTAATACATTAGTCAAGCCATCACGATATTCCTTATAGAAGGTATTGACGTATTAATGTCGAAAAACTATCAGTTTAGGAGATATTTTAACTTTCCTGTTCTGAAAATAAACTACTAAGAAATAAAACATTTCCGTTCCCGATATTTTTTAAAATCAACAAAAAACAAAACTGGTTTAGAAGGGATGCGCTAAGCGGTTGTGAAGTATTCAAAGTAATGAAGTGAGGTGGTGTATGTTGTCCGTGATAGTTGGTTGTTGCTGGCTGTAGATGTCGCTGCTGGGGTATTACAATTTTTGTCTATTTTTGATGCGTGGAAGAAAAATCGGACTCCGGTCGCCGGGATTCGAACACGGGTCCCGAACGTTCGTAACCTAAGGCGCTAACCACTGCTTTTTTTGTTTATCTTTACACACACAACACAATTTGAAGAAATGTATTGGAGATAGATTATAAAAAGAATAATAGCTACTATTGAGTTATTCAGTAATCTAGCAGTTAGGAGCAGTACGAATGAAATTTTCTCTGATTCTTGTGGAGATTACTGCCATTAATTATTTATCATATTTACGTTATTTAAATGAATTTGATGATTTTTTAAAATATCACATTAAAATACATGCCAATTGTGGTTTTAATAGATCAAATTATCTTTCTTATCACACTTGTTGACACGTATTGTACGTATTGTACAGAACGTTATTTTCCATTCACACTCGATTCAACACCAGACGTTGCCAATAATAACCAACTCGCTATTATATTTATGTACGTTACCGCAAATTCTGATATTAGAGAAGCATTTATCAGTTTCATAAATATTATTTAATTATGCAATAGTTCCTTATATGTAGAACAAATAACACTAAAAAAATTAGAAGAATTATCTTTGCGTACAGAGCACAATTAATGTATACAGAGCAAAATTATGATAACGCTGTCAATATAAAAGGAATGTCAGATATCCTTTTATAAAAAGAATACAAGTTTACAAGTTAGGCTGAAAAAATATAGTTCCTCTGCGCATTATATGTGTATCACGCTGTCGTCATTCCTTATATAATTATTTTCTAAATATTTAAAAAGAAATATTTAACAATTAAAAGATTAAGTAAACCGTGCTGATTCGCAAAAACTGCTTTGAAACGTGGATATAAACAGATTGAAGAGAGATTACTTCAACTATCCATTTCTCCTTATGAAAAATATATTCCTAAATTAGAGAGTTCATCATTGCCTGAACATTTTGACAACAATTTTAACAATTATATATATATAACAGTATTGCATTAAAACGAGTTCTTATGCAAATTTCGATTTTTATTTTCAATAAATTTAAAAAGATATGTGTATGAATTCGTTTAAGTGGAATGACATTTTATAATGCAACAAGAATTGCATAGTAGATTTCGTGACCGATGGCCAGGCATCATGCTTCGCGCAACCTTTTATATTTTCGACAATTCGCGCAGTCTATACCTTTTAACAATAAAACATGGAAGGATATACAAGAGATAATAGTTAATTCATTAACTACATGGTGCACTGTACGGAGAAATAACTCTTTCTCAGATCAGATAATGATCGAAATCTAGTCAAAGCCATCAGCACAAGAGTAAACTCGATTAGGATTCCATATTTTATTGTTTATAATTAGCCATAAAAAATGTTTTGAAAAACTGTCAGCAATATGAAGATATACGGACAAAGTGGTGAGTCATAATTTTTTTGCACGCCCTACGGCCGTCAAACACCCACACAGGTGCAATAATCACTAAATTCAAATGCAATGCATTTACAATTAATACAAGAGCTAGAGACTCGGTGGAATTTCACATAAATATTGTTTTATAGAATTTTAGGACAGATTTCTCTACATAACACATTCTCGAATCCAAACGTGCCCGAAAATTCAGATATTGAAGAATAGACACGTTAATTAACACACATTAACACATTAACCACATTAACACGTTCACTCCAGTCTGCAGTTCGCTGTTGAGTGCCGAAGCGTGCAAACGTGTCTCTAGTGCCCAGTGAAGTTCGAAAGTAACACGTGTCACCCAACCGTCGAAAGTGAACACAGCGTGCTCCTATCTTCCCAAGTGTTTCCTATCCGCCAGAAAGAAGAAAAGCCTACGCACCTAACCCCAACCCGAACCTTGCCTTATAGCCTCACGACTAGTTATTCATATTGAAATAGCTAGCTCGATGATGGCCCAGCAATCACCACCAGGCTCGCCCGCGCAAACTCACAACTACCCCGCACTACTCCCCCCGTGGCAGAAGTGCAGCAGATCCCCACGCGCCAACGACGTCAATAAGGCGAAAAAACGCAAAATTGAATCACCAAACACAAACTCGAACCAACAGCAAACAACACAAATTAAAACTCACAATAGGTTCGCAATACTGGAATCCTCAAACGACGCCATGCAAATCGCAGGCCCGCCACCAAACCACCACGCATAGAGAAGCCCCCCTCCCCAACCAATATTTGTTAATGATGTCATCGACATCCAGACAATGATCAAGTCCTTAGAGAGAGATATCTCCAAGGAGGACTACAACCTGAAGATTACCAACAACCAAGTCAAAATCCTGCCGACAAATCCAGAAGCCTACAGAAGCTCACCAAGACGCTTAGGGCCCTGAACGCCAATTTCCACACCTATCAACTCAAAGAAGAAAGACCTTTTCGGGTGGTGCTACGAAACATCCACCACTCCGCAGACATCGACGAGCTAAAAACCGAACTATCTAAACTCGGCCACGAAGTCATCAATGTCAGCAACATAAGGCATAGAGTCACGAAAGACCCGTTATCCCTATTCTTTATCGACTTAAAACAGAAACCCAACAACAAGGAAATCTACAACATCAGTCGCCTAATGAACGCCATCGTAAAATTCGAACCACCGCAAACCAAAAAGGAGATAGTGCAATGCAAAAGGTGCCAAAGATCTGCACACGCAGAAATACTGCAACCATACCTTCCGCTGCGTCAAATGTGCAGGAACGCACCCCACCGACCAATGCAGGAAATCACCGGAAACCCCAGCGAAGTGCATCCACTGTCAAGGTGACCATCCTGCCAACTACAAAGGCTGCGCAGCCTACAAAACTCTGTACTGAAACAAGTACCCCAAACTTAGAACAAAAGAGGTAAATTACCAAACACCCAGCTCGCCGAAATTCACCTTTACCCCAATCCCCCCAACCAATCAAACACCCAGCCCTACCAAATTCACCACTCCCTCAACCTCCTATGCCCAAGCGGTACAAGGCACTCGAAATACACCAAATAGCCACAGGGATCCTCCCCAAAATAGTGCCCCCACCTCACCTAATTCAGATAACGTCTCTAGGCTTGAAAAGCTAATAGAGAAACAATCAGAGCAAATAAACAATTTGCTATCGCTATTAACACTCATCATGGATAAATTAATACGCCCCGACACAAAATAAAACCAAGACGCATAGCTCTGTGGAATGCCAACGGTCTAGCGCAACGCAAACTTGAACTAGAACTATTCTTAAAACAACAGCAAATCGATGTGATGCTCATATCCGAAACCCACTTCACCGACAAAAACTACCTCAAAATACACGGCTACAACTTCTACCACACCCAACACCCCAGCGGAAAGGCCCACGGCGGCACCGGAATCATAATCGAATCAAACATTAAGCACTACGAACTTCCACCATTCCAGAAAGACTACCTCCAAGCAACAAACGTAGCAATAGAAGACTGTCATGGTACAATCACCACTTCAGCTGTATACTGCCCTCCCAGACACTCCATCCCCAAAGAAGACTTCGACAACTTCCTGGACACCCTGGGCAATAGATTCATAGCCGGAGGAGACTACAACGCTAAACACACCCAATGGAGCAGCAGACTGGTTATAGTAAGAGGCAAAAACCTCCTCAACAGCATAATAACCAACAACCTCAACTAGCTTACCACATACGAACCCACACACTGGCCCACCGACACAAACAAAATACCCGATCTCCTTGATTTCCTCATAACTAAAAATATCTCGTCAAGACACGTCCAAATCAATTCCTCGGCTGATCTCTCCTCTGATCATTCCCCCGTGATAGTAACAGTCAGTTCAACTATCATCGAGAATACACCTAATGGCTCCATTCATAACTAACACACCAACTGGCAGCTCTTTAGAGAAGTCTTTACCCACACAACTTCAGCCTCAACCTCACTAAAAACCAATGAAGAAATCGAAGCAGCCACGGAATACCTAAACGCGAGCATAATAAACGCTATCCGCGTCTCCACACCGGCAAAAACATCCATCAGCAATCACGAATACCCCTAGTACATACTAAAAAAAAATAGCTGAAAAACGTAGACTAAGAAGGATATGGCAGACCCACAGAACACCGGAGGACAAACGCAAACTAAACAACGCAACTAGAAAACTATCCAAAATCATAAAAAACTACAATAATGACCGTTTTCACAAATATCTTGCCAGCTTGTCCCCCACAGCCGACTCTAACTACTCACTATGGAAAGCCTCCAAGAAACTCACGCGCCCCCCACAAATAATACCTCCAATCTGCCGTCCGCAGGGTGGATGGACGCGTAGCCCTATAGAAAAAGCCAACCTATTTGCCAAACACTTGACTGAAGTATTCCAACCCCATAGCTGCAGCGGACGTCACCGAATACCTGCACGCTCCCTTCCAAATGTCCCCTCCTATTGAACCCTTCACTTCTGCAGAGATCATAGAAGCAATCAGTCGCCTAAACCCCAAGAAAGCGGCAGGTCACGACCTAATAGGAAATAAAGCAATTAAGGAACTTCCCATAAATAGGGATTGCACTCATCGCATCAATCTTTAACGCTATCCTCCGCCTTCAACATTTTCCGAAGGCTTGAAAAATCTCACTGATCACCCTCATCCCCAAACCCGGTAAACCAATATATGAAACCAGCTCCTATCGCCCAATCAGTCTTTTACCTATCCTGTCTAAACTATTCGAGAGGATGCTCACGAATCGTCTCCTTCCACTCCTAGAAGAATTGAAAACACTCCCAGATCACCAATTCGGCTTCCGAAAACAACACTCAACAGTAGAGCAAATCCACCGCATAACCCACATGATCAGCCAAACCCTTGAAAAGAAAAAATACTGCTTAGCGGTGTTCCTAGACATCCAACAGGCATTCGATAAAGTATGGCATGAAGGGCTACTCTACAAGCTTAAAAAAATCCTACCCCACCCATACTACTCCATCTTAAAATCCTACCTAACCAACAGACAATTCATAGTTAAATGCCTAGACGCCACTTCCGCAACATTCCCAATAGAATCCGGCATACCACAAGGTAGTGTCCTCGGACCCCTACTGTTCTCCATGTACACTGCCGACTTACCCATATCAAACGAGGTAACAGTAGCAACATTTGCCGACGACACAGCACTATTAACTACCCACTCTGACCCGGCAATTGCCTCATCCACTCTCCAGCCAAGTCTCGACTCCATGGAAAAGTGGTTCCAAAAATGGGGCTTTAAAATAAACGAAAAAAAATCCTCTCATGTAACCTTCACGCTCCGAAAACAAACCTGCCCCCAGGTCACCATTAACAACACAATAATCCCAAGCAAGAACTCCGTAAGATACCTGGGCATGACCCTGGACAGGAGGCTAACTTGGAAAAAACATATCTCAGAAAAAACAAAGCAACTAAAGGAAAAACTAAGAAAATTCTATTGGCTCACGGGCCGACGCTCCAAACTAAACATACAGAACAAAATAACCCTCTACAAGGCCGTAATAAAACCTGTCTGGACCTACGGAATCCAACTATGGGGAAGAGCAAGTAACTCCAACATTGAAATACTCCAACGCTTCCAATCGAAAACGCTATGATCCCTATTAAATGCACCCTGGTATGTTACCAACGAAACAATCCACCGTGACCTCAAGATACCTACAGTCAAAGATGAAATACACAAGTCCAGAAGCAGATATAACACAAGAGTCAACAACCACCACAACCCACTAGTCACCCAACTAGTGGACACGACGGACCAGATCCGCAGACTAAAAAGAAAATACCCTCTAGATTAAATCCTTAGTTTCTACTAGAACCAACAATATAAAGCTATTATAATCCATGTCATTGTATCACGCCAAATTAAGTTACTGAAAATTCTCAACGAGAATTGATTGTAAATATTCTAATAAATAAAAAAAAAAAACTCCAGTCTGCCACCAGGCAGCGCATACTACCGATGGTTTTCAATTGAATATTCGTTCCATCAGACGGTGCGTATCGTCAAAAATGTATTTATTAGTAAGTAGAAAAAATTGCCATATATTTGAACATTTAATGTATATTAATTAGAAAAAAGTAGGATTTATTTTATTTCATTTCAATGTTATAAACATAACTTATAAAACAAAACTTCGGTAGATAAAGCATAACAATTCAATATTATAAACTTAACTTAATTGTTTATGTATTTCTATGCAATATTTGGAAGCATTTGAAACAGAGTGCCGGCTAGCCCTCACAACGTTTGCAATACGTCGTTACTCTTTTAGTTTTCTTCGTGGCATAATCTCTACCTTTTTTTAAATGTAAGCATTTATAATATTCCTTACATCTTTTTTTTTTACTTTCTTGCTGACCCTTTATATGGATGAAGAAAATGTGAACCTTTTTTCCAATGTATTTGCTTTTCAATAGCGATTTCTTCAATGTGGTGATTATTGATCAAAAGGTGATCAATAATTTTTTCTCCAAATTGTAAAATATTAATGTTTATTACCCCATCTTTGATGTATATACCATGCATTTATGAAGAAAGTCTCGCATATTAATTGTATAATAATTTTTCTGTACCATTTAACGGTTTTACGCAAATAACTATAGTACAATGATCTATACGATTTGATTGTATAAATCAACACCTTGTTTTTCATTATTATAAAAGAAACAGCAACAGGCTCTAGTTTATCATTTTTTCCTTGAATTCTTTGATTGTACACGTGTGATTCTTGGAAGTAGTTAACATACAAGCTGGTCTTTTTGTCAGTCGATTTCAAAAATTTAACTCCGCTACGATTTTCAATACTCATAATTTCATCCTATTTTTGTTTTTGTTTTGCCTGTGGCAGCAGAAACTTTTTGTTTATTTTTACAGTACCACAAATAAATGTTTTTCTCTGCAAAAGTTTTTCAGCCAAAGGAACACTCATATAATAGCTATCTATAAATTAGTATGCGGTCCTCAAAAAATAATTCGTATGAGCGCCGTCCCACGGCGAGAAACACAAATAGCAGCACCGACGTGAACGTGTTAATGAGAAGAGACCTGTATCTTACGTTGCCACAGTATTACCCAATGTACATTACGTTATTAAACGTGTTTCGCTCACATAGCGCGCAAAATGCAACAATCGCTGCAATCTGTAACAATGTTCGGAATGCATTAAACTTAAAAAAATGTAATTTTCGTACTGTATAGGATCTAGTATAAAATTGTTCTTACACAATAAAGTTATTATTACAAACGCTTCTTATTTATGTACTTATTTGTACAAACGCTTCGAACCGATTGTAAAATGTAAAATTATAATAATTACGATACTCTTGATCAGTGATTCAAAGACTGATTTTTACCGCAAGACCGACAAGGTATCGCTATTGCCATATTACCAACATAGGCGATTTTTATATAATACAATAAAATCTTCCTGAAAAGCATGATTTCCTTCGAAACTCATTTCAATTTGTAGACACTTTTATCACTATGCGAATTGTTATTATCATATATATATACATATATACATGTCTCCGTAGGCAAAACATTATACTGCCTTGTCTATATCATTTGTCTTCACTGTCATACCCGAAACAGATATCCCCCCTCAATCCTTGTCTCCGTGGAGACACTCGTGAATTGAATTAGAAAATTCTGCTAAGGATCTGGAAGAATATAAATAAATTTCGTGGTTTATATTGTGCGAAATTGTAGAAATGGTAGAAATGCAATATGACAATGGTAAAATTATTACGATAAAATCAGGAATAGCTTGATTTGAAAATTTGGTCTTCTGAATTTGTTATAAATTATGTAGCGATACCGAGTTGTTCCAATGAAAGGAAAACTTTCCGTGGACGACTACAAAAAATTTTCGAAGATTCCATGCTAAAAACAAAATGAGGACACGCAGAATATTGTTTATTAATTGTATTAAAATCATTAGATGATTGGGAATTAAGAAGAAGGATAAGTGTCTCACGCCGACAGAAGCAATAGGATTATGTTTGAATTCATATTTATTAGAAAGAAAAAATTGGAAGAAAATGTGAAGTTGGCACGTCGAGAAGGTCGTCTAGTCTTCGTCACTCTCAACTATGGAAAGCGTCAACAATTGAGGGTGCCATAAATTAAGCTCTCCCCTGTATGGTGTGTGGATCAGAGGATCCGGATGGTTAATGACTGCGACGCCTCAAGTATTCTTTGTACAATAATTAATGTGGACGAATGTCGAAGGAAAACCACGCGAATTCCGAATCTACAGAAGGTGCTGCAAATGTGACTACCCTGAACTTGTTTGTACTATTTTCGTACATATCAGAAGTGGCATACGCTTACATGTAATAATGCGAAACATTCAATAGTAATCGTATACAGTGTGGAGTGCATATGTGAAAAGAAAGAAGAAAAGAAAAAGAAATAGAAAAGCGAGAAATGAATAAGCTCGTATCTCGCGGTGCATCCACAACGATTTCGACGAAGGAACATGATTGTTCCGGACGTTCCCGATTGCCGGTGCACTCGTGTTTACGCTCACTAGTAGGATTCTAGGACTCTAGGACTAGTAGACTCGTAGGACTCTGGTAAACGACAATCGATTACACCACCTGCCTGACCCGACAACGAACTGTTCTCGACCGATCCCACTAAAGACGAGCTCGTGATTGAGCTATAGGTACGGCACGTGGGTGAATTAGCAAAGAGGTGTGGTTGGCATGATTTATTGGTGATGCATTTGATCGCGTCCCGGCTGCGGAAATACGCTAAGCAGTGGTGCGAAATCCGCCAACATATCACTACCACCTATCCGCAAACACAAGTACTGCAGGTGGCTCAGTTCTGGAAGACGGTACCATTTAGTCGTTTATTCAAGGAGGCAGCGTTGTATGAGGCACGGTATGGGCAGGATTTTGGAGATTACTGTTTCTAGAAATTATACAAATTACGGAAGCTGGACATCGACATGGTAGTTCAGATTTTAGCAAGGAATCGACATAAAGTTTTAAAAAAGACCGTCCTGTATACTGCATATATTATTTTGTTGTATTATTGTATTATATTGTATTATTTTGTGTATCATTTACTATTATGAAACTTTGTAGCTAAACTCAATTGTAGCCATTTCAAGAGTCCTATCCAGAAAAGTGCCCAATGCCCGAAGGTTGTGATTACACACCTGGTTCATCCACGCCCACTTTTTTCTTTTATTATTTAATTTGCACGTTACAAATTGTCTAGCTGGACATTCGTTAAATTTTTCTACCTTACTTTCCTAACTCGTTTTTCTAAACGGATTCAAAAATCATGACGGCTCGATACAAACAAGAATTTGTGACGGCACTCGACGACAGAAATTTCCGACGGCTTCGCGACACAAAGCGCTATACCTTTAAAGCGTGAGGCCGACATGCCTAATGTACCATCGATATCCCTACGGTTTTTTCGCTGAATATTCAGAAGAATGCATACGCGGCAACGGTCGCGAATATCTAACAAACGCGTGCGTAGTGGGGATATCAAGGGGCAACAAAGTAAAGAATTCGTTTGAGTTTGAACAAAAGATTTATTGCGTTCCGAACTGCGAAGTGCGAAGGGTCTAGCGTAACAGTGAAGCAAACACATTCAAGAAGCGTAATTGTTAATTGTTGATCGTTGATTGTTGACTGTTAATTGTTAAATAAACTCTTTTTGTTAAACATCGAGAGTATTCCTTGGGCACTTACACCTTAAATCATCTCAAATTTTCCTCAATAGAAAAGCTACATTTTCTAAGCCGGAAAGAGGAATATAAACATTGAATGTTATTTCGTTGTCCAAGAAGGGATAATCAGTAGCTTTGGACAATATAACTTAGAAGGCAATTTGCACGCTTCTAGCGACGAAGACCTGCTGACTGAAGCTGTAACTGATATGACGACAACTGCTGAAGATTCAGAATAGAGAAAAGAAGAAATTGCGTTATTAATAAAGTAATTTGATAGTGAGGTGTAATAACGTCATTTTCTTCTACTATTAATAATGCATTTACTTTAATTGTTTTCTTAACTGTGAAAATATTTTTTAAATCTCATAACTTCATTAAATACCTATAAAAAGAATGCTCGAAATACAATGATTTGTTAAAATTAAAATTCAAAATATGATTTTTATCCTCAAATTTTATTCGTCTTCATCGAGCAATAATTAACGCAGCGTCGTTGCACAGTGATCTAGATCATACAACGAGGAGGAAAAAATCCAAAATTGAGCATAAAAAGATATAAACAGTAGTGTATGTTTCATCTATGTACAATATGCATACTATACATCTTACTGAAATGCAGAATGATCTTTGGTACTAGTTAATCAACAATGAAATAAATTAGAAAGACGAATGATGCGACACATTATTGTTTCATGTTACTTGTTCGTTTATTGCAAAACGCATAGTGTAACATTAAAGAGTGTTCATTGATTATTTGATTGTTATAAAAAAACTTTCATATTCATAATAATATAAATTCAATGATTGAAAGTAAGTATAAAACCACAGATTTATTTCAACTTAGTGGTTCAGATTATGGTTCATATTTCAGAACATCTTAACCTTCAGGGTACTCGTTTTTTTATGATTAATTACTTCTATTAATTACTTCTAGGCATTAGTAACATTCCTATACTTGATATAAATTAAATAGTTCTTTGCTGTTAATTGCCATTTTATAAGAAATAATTCTTTTTGTAGGCAGCGAACATGCTTATGCTCGGCGAGATGTTAAAAGAATTAAAATTCATGCAATCGACCATAACTAACAATGGTCAAATTCTCGTAAATTATTTAAATAATAAATTAAAAAGTAGTGGCAGTCAATATTTTTCAACTGATGTGGTCAACAAATATATCTAATTTCATAATAGTTTTAAAAAATGTACTCTGCCCTCATACGTCCAAGAAAGTGATGCACTTCTCGCGTGCCGTGAAAAGTGTTATCTTCTTCGCAGTTAGATCTCTACAAACAAACCAGGTCGTTATTCCTTTTCCATAGCATTTAGTCTTGAAACAATCAATTTTGTCATACAAAATATATTCTTTGAAAAATCAAGTTTAATGGTTTATTTATCTAATTTTAGAAAACTTTTTGTGTATATAGATATTACATAATTGTCTTCATTTGTAGAGAATAGTTATATAATAGTTATAGTTATACAGTTATAGTTATTGTACTGTCTATGTAATGCATTATAGTTTTGTGAACTCTGTTTTTCCTAGATTTTAATAGTATAAAGATATTTTTTTCATACAGTGCGTGGACATTTTATCCTTATTTCGTTAAGGATGTGAACGACAAAGATATTGAAGCATTTTAATATCGAACTAGAATCAGATTAGAATCTTAACATCGGACGGTGGTGGTTCCACAAGTGACAAAAGTGACAAAAGTATCATGAATTTATCTCTGTAATATAAAGAGAAATTGAAAAAGACATGTTATGATCAGAAACTGTTACAGCATTATCAAGAGGAAAATTTTTAGGGTGTGAAGATTTGACATTTCAGTTTACACCTTCCGATTAAAAAACAGATATGTTTTCAATTTTTTCGCCTATAATTGATACACGGTCTTAGAGTTGATGTTGCACAATACTTATGGAAATGAAGCTAAAGAAAATATTCTATCCCACTGTCAATCTCGAATGAGTAGGTGAATGGATAGAAATACAAACGAAATGACATTTCTTAGTGTGCTATCACTGACTGAAATATTCAATTTTCCTACTTTGGAATTCCAGTGGAAAACAGATTCATTATATTATCGTTCATTTATACACAATATAGAAATGGCATATAATAAATTTTCTATTTCCTAGGTATTTTTCTAGAAAATCTATATTTTCGTTAATAATTCTGCATCGAACAATGACCATACATATAAAATTCAACACCTAATTGATGTGATTATTGTTAATTGCGGAAAAATATATAATTCAGGAGCAGTAATGGTTGTTGATAAATCCATAATTCCTTTCTGTAGCAGATTATTTTTTCGATACCACAAAAAAAGCTGTGTACGGCAAAAGAATATATTTGGTCATACAAAATTCACAGTAGCCAGGACAATACTGTTTTTGATTTGGCAAACCGGGTACCACGATAGCAAAATTATGCGAGTCGTTATCAAATTAAAGAAAGATCATTATAACAGACAATTATTACACAAGTATTCCACCAGCAGAATATTTAAAAGGTAGAAAGTGCGAATGGCACAATACACAAAAATAAGAAACATACCCACAATAACAACAAATGGAAAGAGAAAGTCCTGTGAATGTATTGCTAGGCAGGGAAATAACATAGCAATTTTGATAATAATATATATTTATATAACAATTTTGATAATAATGATATAAATAGATAATATGCTGCTGAGAATATAACTGCACCTAAATAAAACGAAGTCAATTTTACAATTTCAGGAAGAATTAATCAGACACTTGTTAGCCACATCAAATGAAAACGAAGAAAGATATATGCAGTCAGCGTGAAAATCCACACATTTCTTATCCAGAATTAAACACACGTCCGTGAGCACGCACATCAACGATTCTCCCTAACGTTGAGCACGGCCAGGGAAAAACTGAACTATACATCACTGCTCCATGTACACTAGTGACATTATCCCTTTAACCTACAACCTCGAGTTAGACTTGTGGTACGTCCTTCGGGCCAAACATAAAGAACACGAGCATGAAACGTAGTACGTTCTTCGATCAATTATAAACACGTGCGATAAACATGGTACGTCCTTCGGCTCAAACATAAACAATACGCGCGAGAAACATGGTACGTCCTTCGGGCCAAATATAAAGAACACGAGCATGAAACGTAGTACGTTCTTCGATCAATTATAAACACGTGCGATAAACATGATACGTCCTTCGGGTCAAACATAAACAACACGCGCGAGAAACATGGTACGTCCTTCGGGCCAAACATAATGAACACTAGCATGAAACGTAGATATATTTTCTTGAAAAATATTAGAAAGATATCCTTAAAAATGTCTTCAAGAAGAATATTAAGCGTTGTTGAAGACAGTGAAAGTTCTGCTAACATCGCAAAAAGTGATTTGATAAATATTTTAAATAAAGTGACAATAGTGATATTTTAATTCCTTTACCAAAACGTTTTAAGGGACTGGTTAATGAAGATGATACCGAAGATGAAGATCACAGTAATCATCAACAATCAGAGCTATTAGAATTTAGAATTTAGAAGGATTTAGAAAGAAGAAATTAATGAACCAACAATCTGGAACTATACGGAAATTCCTGGCATAAAAGTGACAACTTTAATTCAGTTAGGTGAAGACAGAAAAGAATTAGACTTTTAATATAATATTTGATAATATATATTGGGAAAATATTGTCACAAAGACGAATCTATACGCAAATAATGAACAATAAAAATAAAAGACTAAAAATAGATGGAAACTTGATTTCCTGTAGACTGTGGTGAAATGAAAATGTATTTTGCATTATGTATAATAATGCCTAAATTTTTGCAAATTTTATCAAGACGTTAATAATATAAAATATGTGTTTATTTAGAAATTCTAATAAAGATGTTATTGAAATATTATTTATTATTCACTTTAAGATCTTTCTTGTTCAATGATCAATTTGTAGTAATTATTTATCATACATTTTGCAACATAAAATTAGTTGTACGCTATACATCAAAAGAGCGGTGCGACTTGCACAACGTTGAACGCTCAGCTTGACCGTCAAATAGCTCGATGTCTGATCGACCCTGTAGAGGAAATAGGTTATGTTTCTTTCCTTACTACGGTGCGAATTTCGACAAAAGAATCGGCAATCGTTGCACAGCAACCTCATCATTTATCAGTTAATCAGTCCTATCAAGCATTCAGCCGCAAAGTGACCTCAAAAGAATTCCAAACGTTACTTCTGCAATTCTGTCTGCTTATATATTTAATATCTTAGTGTGAAATGATAAATACACTAAATGTCGTGTAGTAAGCGTAGGAGAAATATGTTAATTATTTGTGATAAAATTAAAAGCATTGGAATGTTTGGATAATGGTCAACATGCAAATCTGATATGTAATGATTTGTATATCAGGAAGAGTACATCGAATGACCGGCGGAGAAACCGGAGAGATTTAGAGCTCCATGACTTTAGCGTAAAAAAAATAATTAATGCGTTGTGGATATGGCTCGTCTAGAAACCACGAAGAGGAACAGTTCTTGGTGGGCCAATTTTAGAAAAGAAGGCAATCCAATCGCACAAGAAATTCAGCGACGGAGTATTCTTGGCGAGCTTGGTCGACTTTCACGATGGACATCGTTCACGTCCATCGCAATACGGTGTGCCTTATTTAAGTGTGTGTGGTGAAATATGATCAACAAATCAAAACGCTGTAAATAAATTTTCAAAAAAATTTGCAGACGTCCGGATTTCTCACTCTTTCGACTTTTTTTATTGATCCGACTAGCCAACCAGATCAAATTTGTGTGAAAGTGTAAGAAAATTGACTTTCGAGCTCAGTTTGAATAACAAACATAACAAAAAAAAAAAGAAAAGAAGAAAGTAAACGTCGTAATATAAAGTTCGTAAATCACCAAGGAATCAAAGAGAAATGCAAACTATTGACTTTAATCGAAAATTAGAAAGAGTTCCGCGAAATAACATGTTTAATTAACTTATCAGATTCACAGGAAATTACAATTACAAACATAAACATAAATTACAAACACAAATTACAAACATAATTTACATAATTTACTTACTCACACCCAGCAAAGCCTCAAGAAGAAGCCAAGAAAGCCAAATTTACTCCACCACACACGTGGTTCCATGTTCGCATCCTGTCCGGAAATAATCACTCCGCATAATAACGCAATATCCGATCCTCAATGAGGGTGAAAACAAAAATCTACTTTAATTACAAAAAAACATAGCCAGAAAGACTAAAAGAAAATCGCTGTCGCAAATCGTTTTGCACCTCGTGCCAAGACGGTCAGACACGTTCTGTCTTCAAGATGATCGCTCTACCTTCTTCTCGCGATCGGAGGCCGTGTCTTCCACATGTAAGTTCGTTCGGCTCTTCGATTGGTGATCGATTACAGACCTTTCTAGCCGACGCGCGGCGCTTCCTTCGGCTCGCCGGCTTTCGAGATTAGGTTTCGCTTCTTATTGAAAAAGCGTACGTGATGCGTACGTGCGTGTAGTTGCGTGCGGCTCTCTCATCTATTTTGTAATAAAGGAAATCCACACGCACTCCATATTCAAAAAGCTCTTGACGGTCCTCCACTGTCATAAACACTAAACACAAAAATTATTTCATTCCGTCTAACTTATTGTTCGTTAACGTTTTGTCTTGTTTTATGAGTGGACTTGTATATTAATTTAATCTTTTGCGCTCATTTTCTACAATTCTATCTCTCCCATCGAAAATACTTTCTTTACGACGCTATCCAACCGTTCGAGTAGGCGCTTACTCGGATCGGAAGCTCGAGGATTTCAGGTTGCATTCTAGGATGTAACATAATACAAGAGGTGCAAGAAAACATTATACCGGATGCTACATGGATCATCGAAATAGTGACATGGATTGGAGAATTGCAGCAAGGAAGACGAACAAAGTAAATACTGAATGCAAGATATGCAATTAAAAAAATTATGTATTAAGTACTTCTAGAAAAAACATTCATGAAAATGTCAACGTGTGAGTCAAGAACACGCGACTCATACCTGGGACAGTGGTCTGTGAACGTGATTGGATTCAATGACGTGGACCTTCAAATTATTAGAAATGAATTATGTCTAATGGATAGACATTGAAGGCTATTAGACATAAAAAGTTATTTTAGAATATTTTAAAATAAAAAAGACAGCTGATGTAGCGGTATTATACATATATATATATATGTCGGGTTGACGGCGTGGGTTAAGGGCGTGAAACGAATCTCCATTTGCATTAGACGTTATCATTATGCAATGGAGGAGATATTTACTAGCGCAAATATGATTATGATAGAATTCGACAAGTAATCGCGATAATTAGATACTAGAGAAGCTAATGACAATGATCCTAGGCTCAATAACGAATCCGCGGTCAACGAGATCAGACGAACTTTACTCTTCTTTAGCGTCTAAGTTGTACTCAATGTTAATGCATGGAGCAATTACTACGTTACTTCAATCGTTGATGAGATCGTACAAGAGAGTCCTTCTCCGTCACGGTGACGCTGTCGAGGAAAACTATGATGGGTGTGTCTAAGGGCACAAGATCATCGGATTCGCAGAGAAAAGTCTTCGTTCGAAGGGTGAGGGAAATTGACGTTACTGTTAATTGGTCAATTACCATGTTGGTAGTTAGAGAAGGATGCTAGCCGCCCTTGGGGGAAAGTTGCTAGCGGGAAGCGTCGTTCGTGGAAGGACAGATTTCTCTTATCCTCCCGTAGTTGGGACAAAGACTATTTGTCTATTTTTTTTTTTTTTTTATTTATTAGAATATTTACAATCAATTCTCGTTGAGAATTTTCAGTAACTTCATTTGGCGTGATACAATGACATGGCTCATAATAGTTTTATATTGTTGGTTTTATAGTAGAATCTAAGGTGGAGGGTATTTTCTTTTTAGTCTCATGATCAGTTCCGGCGGATCAGTCCAGTTGGGTGACGAATGGGTTGTGGTGGTTGTTGACTCTTGTGTTATATCTGCTTCTGGACTTGTGCACTTCATCTTTGACTGTAGGTATCTTGAGGTCACGGTGGATTGTTTCGTTGGTAACATACCAGGGTGCATTTAATAGGGATCTTAGCGTTTTCGATTGGAAGCGTTGGAGTATTTCAATGTTGGAGTTACTTGCTGTTCCCCACAGTTGGATTCCGTAGGTCCAAACAGGTTTTATTACGGTCTTATAGAGCGTAATTTTATTCTGCGTGCTTAGGTTGGAGCGACTGGAGCCAATGAGCCAATAAAACTTCTTGAGTTTGTCCCTGAGTTGTTTGTATTTGTCTACGATATGTTGTTTCCAGGTTAATCTCCTGTCCAGAGTCATGCCCAGGTATCTGACTGTGTCCTTGTTAGGAACTGTTATATTGTTAATGGAGACCGGGGGCAGGTTTGTTTTCGCCGCGTGAAGGTTACATGAGTGGATTTCCCGTACTTTGACACCTTTTGCATTGTATTATCTCTTTCTTTACAAGAGGTGGTTCGATCTTAAATATAGATTTCATCAGCCGGTTGACGTTGTAGATTTCTTTGTTACTTTCTTTTCTTTTTTTGTTTTATATCTATGAAAAATAGCGATAGTGGATTTTTTGTGATTCTATGTCTTATGTTGCTGATGTTGGTTACTTCGTGGCCAAGCTTTAGAATTTCGAACTTTAGTTCGTCTAGATCGACTGAGTGGTGGATATTGCGTAGCACCACACGAAAAGGTCTTTCTTGCTTGAGCTGATATGTGTGCTATTTTGCATTCAAAGTTTTTAGCAGTTCCGCCTGGGCAGGCGACCTAAACGGACGTGCGAAACAGTGCTCCAGTGAAAGTGCGGCAAGAGAGAAGAGATAGGGACAAAGTTAAAGCCAAAAATAGACAAAACGTGGAATCATGCAGATTCCACCAATAAAAATAATTAACTCCGGTGAAACATTTTTCATAAATAAAGCTACAGACTCTACATATGTAGAGAAAAATGATGATATTATGGAAACAACACAATCCGACGAAGAGCAAAACATACCAATACACCAGGAAGAAAGCTGGACGGTGGCAACCTCCAGCAAAAAACGGAAGGTAACCCCGCCCGCAAGCGCGAGGAAAATTGATACATATGAAAAAAAAACAATGGCTACAAGATATCAAACTGCACAATCCATTCAGCGCACTGCCAGAAGAGGCAGCAACGGACCCAACTGAAAGTCCGACAAACCGTACACCCAAACCACCACCAATATACGTAGACGCAAAAATAATTGACCCCCTCATCGAACTGCTAAACAACATCGCAGGGAAAGACAACTACATCATCAAACAGATAAAAATAGACCAGGTTAAAGTACAAACCAACACCCCAGAAACATTCAGAAAAATTACAAGATCACTAAAGGAAAAAAATGCAGCATATCACACTTTTCAGCTCAAAACAGACAAAAGCTACAAAGCAGTAATCAGGGGACTACACCCAAAAACAAATACTGGAAAAATAAGTGAAGAACTGGCAAAAATCGGACACCAAGTAAGGTCAATAAATAACATAAACAAATACGATACCAAACAACCACTACCGCTATTCCTAGTTGAACTAGAACCTAAAAACAACAATAAGGAAATATACGATATAGAAAAATTACTAAACACAATAGTAAAAGTGGAGCCACCCAGACATAAAAAAGAAATCCCACAATGCATAAGATGCCAACAATACGGACACACCAAAAACTATTGTAATAGAACCCCGGCATGCGTCAAATGCGCAAAAAATCATCTCACGACACACTGCCCATCCACGGGAAAAATTGAGGAGGTTAAATGCTACAACTGTAACGGAAACCACCCAGCCAGCTATAAAGGATGTGAAGTAAGAAAACAATTACAACGTAAACTGTTCCCGCCCCTACGAAGCAGAACAATCACTAACACACAAGCCCAACAGGACAGCACAAATCCTGAAATAATTCCAAGTACAGAGCAAGCAACAAACACCAAACCTATCAGCACCAACACCATTGGTGGTCTAAGCTATGCTCAAATAACCAGCCAATCAACACATACACACAACCAATACCACAGCAATAGTAACAATGACACTGCAGAAATCAAAGAACTACTCAAACAATCCATAAAGAACACCGAAATGCTAACCAGAATGATAAGCGAACAAAATGCAGTACTAAAACAGCAAACTCAACAAATCACAGTCATGCTACAACTAATTACAAACGTGCTAAGCAAAAAATAAAAACGGACACTCTAAAAATAGCAGCCTGGAACTCAAACGGCCTCCAACAACGGGCCCTCGAAACTAAAACATTTATATACAATAATAATATAGACATACTACTTGTCTCAGAAACACACTTCACTACAAAAAGCTACTTGAAAATACCATACTACACCATATATGATACCAAACACCCCTCAGGAAAAGCTCACGGAGGGACAGCAGTGATAGTCAGAAACGATATCAAACATTATCTACACAGCCAAGTTAACAAAGAATATTTACAAGCAACCACTGTTACAGTTCAAACTAGCAGCAACTACTTCCAGTTGTCAGCAGTATATGTGCCTCCGCGACACAAAATAACAACACAAATGTGGGAAGAATACTTCCAGGACCTAGGGGACAAGTACATCGCAGCGGGAGACTACAACTCAAAGCACACGCTTTGGGGGTCAAGAAACATTACACCTCGAGGTAGAACACTGGAAAAATACATAAGAAATAATAACCTCAATATATTATCCACAGGAACACCGACACATTGGCCGACTGACCTGAACAAAAAACCAGATCTTCTGGACTTTGCAGTTACAAGGGGACTAAACACAAATAAACTAAAAATAACACCCAACCTCGAGCTCAGCTCCGATCATACACCCATAATAATTGAATACAGAAACAAACCAATTCACTATAGCAAACCAGAAACACTATGCAACAAAACCACCAGATGGCAAACCTTCAAAGAAATAATAGAAAACAAAATAAACTGCAACATCCCGTTAAAAACTCCTGAACACATAGAACAGGCAGTAGCAACATTGACAGCAACTATTCAGGAAGCAGCAAGGACAACCACTACTCCCGAACCAACCAGCAGACAAACAATAACAATCCCGCAAGAAATACTCGACAAAATCAAAGAAAAAAGAAAAGCAAAAGCAAAATGGCAAAAATACAGAACCCGAGAAAACAAAAAACACTTAAACAAACTTGCAAAGGAAATAAAAAACAAAATAAAGGAGCACAACGATAACGAATTCGCAAAGTTCATAGGGACACTCTCCACACACGAGAACACCAACTATTCACTATGGAAAGTCACGAAAAAAATAAGGAAGCCAATAATACCCGTCCCGGCAATCAGAAAAGCAGATAACACATGGGCAAGAAGCAACGAAGAACAAGCTGAAGAATTCTCCAACCACCTCTGCAACACATTCACACCACACATTATCAACAACAGCAACCTCAAAAGTCATACGGAGGAGGATCCACAAACCACTACTTTTTTTTTTTTTATTTATTAGAATATTTACAATCAATTCTCGTTGAGAATTTTCAGTAACTTAATTTGGCGTGATACAATGACATGGATTATAATAGCTTTATATTGTTGATTCTAGTAGGACTAAGGGTTTAATCTAGTGGGTATTTTCTTTTTAGTCTGCGGATCTGGTCCGTCGTGTCCAGTAGTTGGGTGACTAGTGGGTTGTGGTGGTTGTTGACTCTTGTGTTATATCTGCTTCTGAACTTGTGTATTTCATCTTTGACTGTAGGTATCTTGAGGTCAAGGTGGATTGTTTCGTTGGTAACATACCAGGGTGCATTTAATAGAGATCTCAGCGTTTTTGATTGGAAGCGTGGGAGTATTTCAATGTTGGAATTACTTGCTGTTCCCCATAGTTGGATTCCGTAGGTTCAGACAGGTTTTATTACGGCCTCGTAGAGGGTTATTTTGTTCTGTATGTTTAGTTTGGAGCGTCGGCCCGTGAGCCAATAGAATTTTCTTAGTTTTTCCTTTAATTGCTTTGTTTTTCCTGAGATATGTTTTTTCCAAGTTAGCCTCCTGTCCAGGGTCATGCCCAGGTATCTTACGGAGCCCTTGCTTGGGATTATTGTGTTGTTAATGGTGACCTGGGGGCAGGTTTGTTTTCGGAGCGTGAAGGTTACATGAGAGGATTTCTTTCGTTTATTTTGAAGCCCCATTTTTGGAACCACTTTTCCATGGAGTCGAGACTTGGCTGGAGAGTGGATGAGACAATTGTCGGGTCAGCGTGGGTAGCTAATAGTGCTGTGTCGTCGGCAAATGTTGCTACTGTTACCTCGTTTGATATGGGTAAGTCGGGAGTGTAGATGGAGAACAGTAGGGGTCCGAGGACACTACCTTGTGGTATGCCGGATTCTATTGGGAATGTTGCGGAAGTGGCGTCTAGGCATTTAACTATGAATTGTCTGTTGGTTAGGTAGGATTTTAAGATGGAGTAGTATGGGTGGGATAGGATTTTTTTAAGCTTGTAGAGTAGCCCTTCATGTCATACTTTATCGAATGCCTGTTGGATGTCTAGGAATACCGCTGAGCAGTATTTTTTCTTTTCAGGGGTTGGGCTGATCATGTGGATTTGCTCTACTGTTGAGTGTTGTTTTCGGAAGCCGAATTGGTGATCTGGGAGTGTTTTCAATTCTTCTAGGAGTGGAAGGAGACGATTCGTGAGCATCCTCTCGAATAGTTTAGACAGGGTAGGTAAAAGACTGATTGGGCGATAGGAGCTGGTTTCATATATTGGTTTACCGGGTTTGGGGATGAGGGTGATCAGTGAGATTTTTCAAGCCTTCGGAAAATGTTGAAGGCGGAGGATAGCGTTAAAGATTGATGCGATGAGTGCAATCCCTATTTACGGGAAGTTCCTTAATTGCTTTATTTCCTATTAGGTCGTGACCTGCTGCTTTCTTGGGGTTTAGGCGACTGATTGCTTCTATGATCTCTGCGGAAGTGAAGGGTTCAATAGGAGGGAACATTTGGAAGGGAGTGTGCAGGTATTCGGTAACGTCCGCTGCGGCTATGGAGGAATAGGGTTTGAAAAATTCAGTCATGTGTTTGGCAAATAGGTTGGCTTTTTCTATAGGGCTACGCGCCCATCCACCCTGCGGACGGCGGATTGGAGGTATTATTTGTGGGGGGTGGGGCGTGAGTTTCCTGGAGGCCTTCCATAGTGAGTAGTTGGAGTCGGCTGTGGGGGACAAGCTGGCGAGATATTTGTGAAAACGGTCATTATTGTAGTTTTTTATGGTTTTGGATAGTTTTCTAGTTGCGTTGTTTGGTTTGCGTTTGTCCTCCGGTGTGCTATGGGTCTGCCATATCCTTCTTAGTCTACGTTTTTCAGCTATTTTTTTTAGTATGTACTGGGGGAATTCGTGATTGCTGATGGACGTTTTTGCCGGTGTGGAGAAGCGGATAGCGTTTATTATGCTCGTGTTTAAGTATTCCGTGGCTGCTTCGATTTCTTCATTGGTTTTTAGTGAAGTTGAGGCTGAAGTTGTGTGTGTAAAGACTTCTCTAAAGAGCTGCCAGTTGGTGTGTCGGTTGTGAATGGAGCCATTAGGTGTATTCTCGATGATAGTTGAACTGACTGTTATCACGGGGGAACGATCAGAGGAGAGATCAGTCGAGGAATTGATTTGGACGTGTCTTGACGAGATATTTTTAGTTATGAGGAAATCAAGGAGATCGGGTATTTTGTTTGTGTCGGTGGGCCAGTGTGTGGGTTCGCATGTGGTAAGCTAGTTGAGGTTGTTGGTTATTATGCTGTTGAGGAGGTTTTTGCCTCTTACTGTAACCAGTCTGCTGCCCCATTGGGTGTGTTTGGCGTTGTAGTCTCCTCGAGCTATGAATCTATTGCCCAGGGTGTCCAGGAAGCTGTCAAAGTCTTCTTTGGCCATGGAGTGTCTGGGAGGGCAGTATACAGCTGAAGTGGTGATTGTACCATGACAGTCTTCTATTGCTACGTTTGTTGCTTGGAGGTAGTCTTTCTGGAATGGTTGTAGTTCGTAGTGCTTGATGTTTGACTTGATTATGATTCCGGTGCCGCCGTGAGCCTTTCCGCTGGGGTGTTGGGTGTGGTAGAAGTTGTAGCCGTGTATTTTGAGGTAGCTTTTGTCGATGAAGTGGGTTTCGGATATAAGCATCACATCGATTTGCTGTTGTTTTAAGAATAGTTCTAGTTCAAATTTGTGCTGAGCTAGACCGTTGACGTTCCACAGAGCTATTCGCATTGGTTTTATTTTACTTCTGTGCGTATGAATTTGTCCATGAAGAGTGTGAGTGGTGACAGCAAGTTGTTAATTTGCTCAGTTTGCTGCTCGATAAGTTTTTCGAGTCTGTTGAAGTTGTCTGTATTTTGTGGGGTGGGAATTCTATTTTCCGTGTGTACACTGTGGGTTTTCGAGTTGTTTACGTTTCCTTGTGTTGCCTGCGCATAGGATATTGATGGTGTGCTGAGTTTTTGGGGTCTTGGTTCCTGTATGGTAATCTCCTTGGTTCTTCGCTTTGGATACTTGATATTATGTAGCGTTTTATAGGCTGAGCATCCTTTGTTGCTCGCAGGATGTTCTCCTTGACAGTGGATGCACTTCGCGGGGGTTTCAGGGGATTTAGTGCATTGGTCATTGGGGTGATTACCTGCACATTTTACGTACCGGAAGTTATGGTTGCAGTATTTCTGCGTGTGGCCGTACCTTTGGCACCTTTTACATTGTACTATTTCTTTCTTTACGAGAGGTGGTTCGAACTTAACTATGGAGTTCATCAGCCGGTTGACGTTGTAGATTTCTTTGTTGTTCCCTTTTTGTTTTAAATCTATGAAGAATAGTGATAGTGGGTTTTTTGAGATTCTATGATTAATGTTGCTTATGTTTGTTACCTCATGGCCAAGATTTTGAAGTTCGCACTTTAGTTCATCTAGGTCAACTGAGTGGTGGATGTTGCGTAGCACCACACGAAAAGGTCTTTCTTGTTTGAGCTGATAAGTGTGGAATTTAGCGTTTAACGTTTTTAGCAGCTTAGTTAACTTTCTATAGGCGTCTGGGTGGGTCGGCAGAATTTTCACGTGCTGGTGAGTGCCGAAACGTGCGGACGTGTGTCCAATGCTCTGTGAAGTTCACAAAACTCCACGTGACGCCCATCTGTCGAAAGCGAATCCAACTAACCTAGCTAAGGGTTAACAGTCTCTCGGCTAGTTCTTTCACACTGAATTAACTAGCTCGATGATGGCTCTATCATTCCCAACAGGCTCTCCGGAGCTAAATTATAACACCGCCGTTTTTCCTCCCCCGTGGCAAGGGGGCAACACATCTATCCTGGTAAACAACCATAACACGAAAAAACGCAAGCTGGAACCAACCAAGACAAATGTAAACAAGAGTCACACTAAACCACCAGCCAGCCAGGTGACCACCTTCAATAGATTCTCAATACTGGAGTCTACGGAAGACTCCATGAATACAACCGAAACGGTAAATAATCACCATACCCAAAGAATTCCCCCTCCCACGCCAATATTCATTGACGACGTAATCGACATTCAGACAATGATAAGGACCATTGAATATCAGCAAAGAGGACTACAACTTAAAAATTAACAACAATCACGTGAAAATTCTGCCGACCCACCCAGACGCGTATGGAAAGTTAACTAAGTTGCTAAAAACTTTGAATGCAAAATACCACACATATCAGCTCAAGCAAGCAAGACCTTTTCGTGTGGTGCTACGCAATATTCACCATTTAGTCGGCCTAGACGAACTAAAGTTCGAACTCCAAACTCTTGGCCACGAGGTAACCAACATCAACAACATTAGACATAGAGTCACAAAAAATCACCTATCGCCATTCTTCGTAGATTTAAAACAAAAAAGAAATAACAAAGAAATCTACAACGTCAATCGGCTGATGAACTCAATAGTTAAGTTCGAGCCACCCCTTGTAAAGAAAGAAATAGTACAATGCAAAACGTGCCAAAGGTGCGGCCACACGCAGAAATACTGCAATCATAACTTCCGGTGCGTAAAATGTGCAGGTAATCACCCCACTGACCAATGCACTAAATCCCCTGAAACCCCCGCGAAGTGCATCCACTGTCAAGGAGAGCATCCTGCGAACAACAAAGGATGCTCAGCCTATAAAACGCTACATAATATCAAGTATCCAAAGCGAAGAACCAAGGAGATTACCATACAGGAACCAAGACCCCAAAAACTCAGCACACCATCAATATCCTATGCGCAGGCAACACAAGGAAACGTAAACAACTCGAAAACCCACAGTGAACACACAGAAAATAGTGCTCCCACCCTACAAAACACAGACAACTTCACCAGACTCGAAAAACTTATCGAGAAGCAATCTGAGCAAATTAACAACTTGCTGTCACCTCTCACACTCTTCATGGACAAACTCATACGCACAGATGCAAAATAATACCAATGCGAATAGCTCTGTGGAACGCCAACGGTCTAGCTCAGAACAAATTTGAACTAGAACTATTCTTAAAACAACAGCAAATCGATGTATTGCTCAAATCCGAATCCCACTTCACCGACAAAAGCTACCTCAAAATACACGGCTACAACTTCTACTACACACAACACCCCAGTGGAAAGGCACACGACGGCACCGGAATTATCATCAAATCCAGCATTAAGCACTACGAGCTTCCATCATTCCAGAAAGACTACCTTCAAGCCACAAGCGTAGCAATAGAAGACCGCCATGGTACAATCACCACCCTAGCAGTATAGTGCCCTCCCAGACACTCGATTGCAAAAGAGAACTTCGACAGCCTATTTGACACCCTAGGCAACAGATTCATAGCTGGAGGAGACTATAACGCCAAACATATCCAATGGGGCAGCAGACTTGTCACAGCAAGAGGCAAAAACCTCCTGCAAAGCATAACCACCAACAATCTCAACTACCACACCACATATGAACCCACATACTGGCCCACTGACACTAACAAAATCCCCGATTTACTCGTCTTCTTCATAACCAAAAATATCTCTCCCAGATACGTCCAAATCAACTTCTCGACTGAACTCTCTTCCGACCACTTCCCCGTAATAACAACAGTCGGTTCAGCAATAATCGAGAACCCACCTAATAGCCTTATTCACAATCAACTCACCAACTGGCAGCTCTTTAGAGAAATCTTTAACCGCTCAACCTCTGCCTCAATCTCACTAAAAACAAAGACAGATATCGAAACTGCCACAGAATACCTAAACGCGAGCATAATAAACGCCATCCGCTCCTCAACACCTACTAAGACTTCTGCCAGCAAACACGAATATCCCCATTACATATTAAACAAAATTACAGAAAAACGAAGACTAAGAAGAGTATGGCAAACCCATAGAACACCGGACGACAAACGCAAGCTAAACAACGCAACCAGGAAGTTAACCAAAATCATTAAAAAAGTCAAAAACGACTGTTTCCAAAAGTACCTCGTCAATTTGTCCCCCACTACCGACTCCAACTACTCACTATGGAAGGCTCCCAGGAAACTCACGCGTCCTCCCCCCCCCCCCCCAAATAATCCCATCAATTTGTTGTCCGCAAGGCGGATGGGCACGAAGCTCTATAGAAAAAGCCAACCTCTTCGCCAACTACCTATCCAACGTTTTCAAACCCCACACCTGAAATAACAGAATACCTGCATTCTCCCTTCCAAATGTCTCTCCCCATTAAACCTTTCACTTCTCTAGGAGTTACTGAATTAATCCAACGTCTGAACACCAGGAAAGCACCAGGACATGATCAAGTAAGTAACAAAGCAATTAAGGAACTACCTGTAAAAGGGATTGCGCTCATCTCTTCAATCTTTAACGCAAGTCTTCGCCTCGAATACTATCCCAAAACCTAGAAAACGTCACAAATTACACTCATCCCTAAACCCGGAAAACCAATACACGACACTAGCTCCTATCGCCCAATTAGTCTTCTACTCACTTTGTCAAAACTATTCGAAAAGTTGCTAACGAATCTACTCCTTCCACTAATGGAGGATCTGAAAACTTTGCCAGATCATCAATTCGGCTTTCGGAAGCAGCATTCCACAATAGAGCAAATCCACCGAATAACACACAATATCAGCCAAACCTTCGAAAAGAAAAAATACTGCTCAGCGGTATTCCTTGATATTCAACAGGCATTCGACAAAGTATGGCACGAAGGGCTTCTTTACAAACTTAAAAAGGTCCTACCACACACTTACTACTCCATCCTAAAATCCTACCTAACCAATAGGCAATTCATGGTTAAATACGCAGACGCCATTACCACAACTTTTCCAATAGAAGCGGGCATACCCCAAGGCAGTGTCCTCGGGCCCCTTCTATTCTCCATCTACACTGCCGACTGGTAAGTTGATATTGGTAAATATCAACAGGAATAACCATAGCAACATTTGCCGACGACACAACGCTATTGTCGTCCCACGCCAACCCGACAACAGCCTCATCCACTCTCCAGCTAGGTCTCGACTTAATGGAAAAGTGATTCTATAAATGGGGCTTCAAAATTAATGAAAAAAAAGCCACTCATGTAACCTTCACGCTGCGAAAACAAACCTGCCCACAGGTTTCCATTAACAATATAACAGTTTCTAACAAGCACACAGTCAGATACCTGGGCATGACTTTGGACAGGAGATTATCCTGGAAACAACATATCGTAGACAAATCTAAACAACTCAGGGGCAAACTCAAGAAGTTTTATTGGCTCATTGGCCGTCGCTCCAACCTAAGCACGCAGAACAAAATTACGCTCTATAAGGCCGTAATAAAACCAGTCTGGACCTACGAAATCCAACTATGGGGAACAGCAAGTAATTCCAACATTAAAATACTCCCACGCTTCCAATCAAAAACGCTGAGATCTCTATTAAATGCACCCTGGTATGTTACCAACGAAACAATCCACCGTGACTTCAAGATACCTACAGTTAAAGATGAAATACACAAGTCCAGAAGCAGATATAACACAAGAGTCAACAACCACCACAACCCACTAGTCACCCAACTACTAGACACGACCGACCAGATCCGCAGACTAAAAAGAAAATACCCTCCAGATTAAATCCTTAGATTCTATTAGAACCAACAATATAAAACTATTATAAGCCATGTCATTGTATCACGCCAAATGAAGTTACTGAAAATTCTCAACGAGAGTTGATTGTAAATATTTTAATAAATAAAAAAAAAATTCTTGCTAACATGATTTTTCTGCACAAGGCCTGAAACCTTGCTCAGTCGTGTTCCTTCTTCACAGTTAACTATTAAGTATTCCGTTGTTAGTGGGTGCCGACATAATTTTCAAGTTCCGTCTTCTCACGTATCCACCTTGGGCAGTGGAATAGCATATGTTCAGCGTCATCACCACCATTGCAGTCCCAACATCTGGAGTGGTCCTCGTTATTTAATCATTTTACAATACACATTAAAAACTCCATGCCCTGCCAGGATCTGCATGGTGACGTGATCAATATTCCTTCTATATCTTCTAAATAAACATACATCCGCTACCAGTCGCTTCGTACAATTGTCTTTTCTGTAAAATCGTCACTTCTCCTTCCATTTTTCCATGATGCCATAATCCATTTCCTCTGTCATTTTCGGCCCAAACTCCGCTGTGAAATAAATGGGCATAATGTCCATAAGTACGCACAGTGCTGCATGGGACACTGTACGGTAGGCCGTCGAAACTCCTGTCAATGCTGCCCTTTGGGCCCTCTTCAAGATGTTCCTATTCTTCCTAATTTCTACTACCTTGGCCCATACAGACGCCGCATATAACACCGTCGACTCCCTGACCTCATAATAGAGTCTTCTAACAAAGACGGTGGGCCCGTTGACATAGGGGAGCAAAGATTTAAATGCTCCCATAAGGGCGTCAGCCGCACATCTTTTCCAAGTGAGCTCCGAACCTTCTTTTACAATTCAGCTGGACTCCAAGGTACTTCCTATCTCATTATCAGGAGGTATCCCTCCACTTTTATCTCGGTTACCTTGGGGGTTCGTTTGCCCGTCTAGAATATCACCCCAGTTTTCTCATGAGCAATCCCTAACCCACAATGGGCACACCACTGCGAAATCACACCCATCGCATCGGAAAACTTCGTGGTCGCCTCTTCCTGCTTAGCCACGTCAAGTATGACTGCTAAGTCGTCGGTAAATATCACCGCGTTCAGGTGAGGAATCGCCTTTAACTTCTTTAATAGCCCGTCGTACATCAGGTTCCAAAGCAGCGGCCCCAGTATTGATCCCTGAGAGACACCTGCGTACACGTTCCTCCTAACTTTTCCTCCCGTCGCTCTCACTATAATCCTTCTGTCCTCCAAATAATTTTCGAGAAGCGTCAACAGTTTCTTGGGTATCCCTCTAACATCCACTTCCCTCAAAATTACGCTCCAACTGAGGGTATTAAACGCGTTCTTCACGTCAACTGCTACCAACACAGTTATTCTGTTTCTTCTTTTGGTTCACTCGGCAAGATCAACCACACGGCGCAGGGTGCCCACGGTACTTCTCCTTCTTCTGAACCCATATTGGTCTTCATGAAATGGGTCCAGCCCCAGACTTTTCTCGATTAGACCCTTAAACATGTGCTCCTAGACTTTACTCAGTGCTAGGAGCACGTTGGTCGGCTGGAATGTTGAAGTTAGTGCTGGGTCCCTATCCGGTTTGGGAATGAGGACCACACTCGCTTCCTTCCATTTTGCCGGAATCTTGCCTTCAGTGTTCACCGCGTTTAATGCCCTCAGTACTTCCTCTGCTCCTTCTTCTATCAATACTCTGACCGCCGTCCCTGGTATACCATCTGCACCGACCGCCTTCTTCTGATTAATCCTCTTGCCGGCGTCCCGCAAGTTTTCCACCATAATCCTGCAGCCATCGTTATCCACATCACCACCTTCGTTCAAATTTCTAGATCTACCGTCATTACTTCCCGTCGGCCTCGTCAGGAAGAGCTCGTCAACTATGTCACGGATCCTATCCACGTGGAGGCCTTCCGTCCTCGTTCTCCTAGCCATCCTGGACATGATAACCCTGTACGGCCTCCCCCATGGATCCCGAATCAGCGTCGCGCAGAATTCCTTCCAATACCTTTCCTTGGCGTTCTTAATTATCCTCGCCAACTTCTTGTTCGCCTTAAATTCTTCGCCCAATCGGGCCGCGTCGTTTGTGCCTCTCATCCAGGCTCTCAGCGCCTTTCTCCTGCTCTTCATCGTCATTCTTCTAAAATTGTCGATTTCAGCATTCCACCAATAGTTGATGCATCTCTTCCCTGTCGGTGGATAAACCTTTTTCAATTCCGAGGCTCATATCATCTCCAGTGCCTTCTGCAAACGATCACCGTGTGCCTCTTTGTCGCTCTTATTGTCTTCCAATAAATTATTCTAATTATCATCAAATACTAAAAGAAATTTCTCCATGTCAGTGTCCTTTGTTGGGTATTTAAAATTCTCGTCATTATGCCTCGTCCTTGCAGTCTTAAAATTATATAGTATCTTCCCACCGACATACTTCCTCGTCAGTCTCTTGCTCACGCTGATCACGTCAATGAAACTTGTTCCCCCGTTTCTAGAGAACGTGTAATCCGCGCGCGTCATTCTAATTGATACAATTCCATTCTTCATTGTCATATCCGGGAGGCAAGTTCCCCTGCGGTCATTCGCCCTGCCACCCCACGCGGTGGCCTTTGAATTGAAGTCGCCGGCGATCATCATCGCTGGATAATTTCTCTTAGCTGCACGTATCAGTGTGTCCAGGTCGTTAATAATAAGATAATCTACTTTATTGAAAAAGATATAAGAAGCAATAATTTTTTCAACTCGTTTATCTCTTCTCCCTTAATTAATTTTTTCTATGTATACATTACATTTTATATTAAAAGCCGCAAAATATTATAATTTTTATGATATAAATATTTTATTCTTTTCTACGTTTTGGAGATTTTACATCAATGTGCGACGTGCAAGTAGAACCAAACTGTGCTCTTTCTCTCTCTCTCTCTCTCTCTCTCTCATTTTATTTTTCTCTAGATTGACAAACAATAGTTAGAGAGTGAACTTGAAGAAATTCTAGACAATGATTCTCTAATGTTAAATGAGTTGAAGACAAAGCTGTATCCATCACTATATAGCAAATGAGATACTGATATCTAAATGGAAATGAGAAGGAGGTATAGAAGAGATTATTGAAAAAATACTCTCACGCAATTGCTTCACGCAATTGGAAGTGCCGAAGGTTAACCTGCAGATTGCACTAAAACTACTAAAATATTTGTAAGCCAGAGGCCATCGTATGAGCAGAAGACATAAGCTTGTAGGTTCTGCTCTGAGCATCATTGGATGGACCATGTCTACCTTAATAGAAGAGAAAGAAAGCATCCACAAGGTTTTAATTGAGAGGTTGGGTGATGCAGAAAAGTTGATCGCAGATTCGTATCTGCGCATAAACAAACACAGTCGAGGATTGCTTTGATTACTGCTGGGGGTAATCAAAGAAACAAGAAGCATCTTAAAAAGCAACAAAGCTTAGGAGTTGCATTTCAAAATGAAAGGTATAAGAACGGCAGAGAAATTAATTTTCCTATGTTGTTACACGAGTACAGTTGAGCTTTTTTTCTTTTTTTTTTTTACGTAGAGGAAATCTGCACGGACACCAAGCCACTTCTGGGGGGGGGGGGGGGGAGTGGCGTGGTAGTGCCGGACTCCAACCGACTAAAACCTCCACGATGACGGCTCGGCTGCGATCGAAAGAGGCCCGGGAACCGGTGCGAGCGACACAACGGGCCCCTCACGCGCACAAAATGCATTGTCTCCAGAGCCGCCGTACAAGGCAGTCCGATTCCCCTACCGGACTGCCTGGCGGTCCCGAGGAGCTAATCTATCAGCACCTAACTTTGACCCCCACCGGGGGGAACGGCGGTCCTGGAGCGCCTTGTCCAAGCGTGCCCGCGGCGTCTGCCGCACCCCCGCCGGTCGATCCTCTCGGGGTGGGAGCTCCGCACCCTCACTCTTTCCGCTGCCTCCTTCCGAAGCATAACCTGCTCACAGAAGGAGGTCACGGCCCTCCTCCCTCTCTCGCTCGCCAACAGTGCCGCGAGAATCGCCTGTGGCGAAAGATCCCACCCGATTTCCGCGATGAGATCGCGGCGCAGCCGCGCCCATGTCGAACAGGACTCTAACGTGTGCTGCGCCGAATCCACACTCGCATCGCAGTGGCGGCAACGCGCGGTCGCTTTCTTCCTGATTCGGTGCAAGTATTCGCCAAAGCACCCGTGCCCGGTGAGCACCTGCGTCATTCTGTAAGTCAGGGGGGGCCCGGCCCCATCCAACCAAACATCCCAGTTTGGAAGGACGGCCACGAGAACCCTTAGCCTCGGCGCGCCCGTCCTCATGTCGAGGCTGACACGCCATCTGTCGAGCAGGGCCCGTCGAGCCCGACCCTCAACGTCGTCGTCGCCCACCGTCCCGACCCCGTCCGACAGACCCCGCGTGTGGAGGTAAATTTCGCGACACCTCAGTGCCTGCAGTTCGAGCGGGGGGAACCCGGCGAGCACCGCCGCTGCTGTCGCCGAAATGGTGCGGAAGCCCCTCACTACCCTGATGGCCACCGTCCTGTGCAACCTCCTGACCTTCAGGAGGCTACGGCGGTTGGCCATCAAGTCCTCTGCCCAGATCGGAGCTCCATAAAGGAGCCTCGATCGCACCACGCCGGCGTACAGACGGCGCACTCCAGGGCCCGCCCAGCCGAGGCAGCAGACGTCTAATGCATTCGCCATCTCCTCGACCGATGGTGCCAGGCGCTCGAAGTGAGCGCGGAAGGTCCAGTGACTGTCAAGGGTCAGGCCCAGGTATTTCATGCTGGTTCCGACCTCGATCTCAGCCCTCTCCAACCTCAGGCGATAGCCCGCTGGAGGAGTATAGTTAATCTAGACGACGTTTGCTATGCAATCCTATCATGTGAAAGGAACCGGAAATATTTGCAGTTCAGGTGGTAAAGTCGCCTTTTTCAGGTTTTTTGCCTACCTTTCGTTTTAATCATAAGCCCATTTATTTTTACGAAATTATTAAAACTTGTCGTCAACTATTTACGGTCATAGGGACTAATCTCAGTGATCTTTTTGGATGATATTCCATGCATTGGGAATAATTTCGAGACATGTAAAAGGAATATTACAAAGACGGAAAAATTGTTCCGGTTTTTAGGCCTCCGGATTAATAAGGAAAAAAGTACTATGGTCTCTAACATTAGATGTAAATCTGTAGATTTGGTTATCGAGTAGGTACAGTACTGTATCGAATTATCAGAAAAACGATCGAAACGGATCTATGATTACTTTCGATAAAGAAGATGTGGGAAATCAAAGAATATGAACGAACAATAAGCAAGTGAATTTGCACATTAACAAAGGCGTAAGAGGATCGATAAGGATATCTTATAGGAACGTAAGAAGAGCAAAAAACAAGGGGTTGTTGGATACTGAAATTGTGAGTAAAATAGAACAGGCATCTGCATCTGCACTAACCAATCATCATCTATCATTTACATTTGGAATAATGATTTTTTTTCAGCTACCGACTTCCACAAATGAAATGTTTTAGTCAGAAATTGTCAGACAATTCGCTGAAGCAAATATTCGTAAGATAACCACAAGGAAATGCCTTAAAGCCACTGTTTTAATAGATAGTTTAATAGATAGACAGTTTGCAAAAAACAAGAAAAATAAAAAAAGGGATACAGATAAAAAACAGAAATTAAAAGAAACAAGATGGTCAAGAAGGAAATTATACGAAATAAATAGGCTGAATCTTTTTCTTTTGAAGATATTTTTTTTATTTATTTCTTTTTATTCACAATTTGTCCAATTTGGACATTTGGTAGAATTTTTTAACAGTTATATTAACATGTTGGTGGCTACCCCCAGCGGGGTACCATCCTCGCGTTTGCTAAGTTATATCCTTTGTAAGTCTGCTGGGTGTTTCCTTTTTATCCTTCTTTCCATATTTGAGGTGTTGATCATTTCCGCAGCTAGCCGGTTTGGGTATGAAAGAATAGCAACATGCTATTCTTTCTTTGTATCTTTCCGCATAACTGCTAATTACTTCTTTGACCGTTGGTATTCCCAGGTCCCTCCGTTCTCGTTTCTAACGTACCATGGGGCGTTTACTATCGTTCTAAGAATTTTAGCTTGTATTGTCTCTATTTTGTTTATATGGCTCATTGCTTCTGTCCCCCATAGTGGTATTCCGTACGTCCAGATTGGTTTTATGATCGTTTTGTATATTTTTAATTTATTTTCTATGCTTAATTTGGATTTTCGACTTGTTAGCCAATTCATTTGTCTCCTTGTTGTCTGTATTTTGTCTATTATTGATTTAGTATGCTGTTTCCATGTGAGTTGTGTATCTAAGTGGAGTCCTAGGTATTTGACTTGCCTTGTTTGTGTTATATGCGTGCCGTTCAGTAGGATGTTTGGTGGTATCTTTTTTCGTAGCGTGAATGTAATGTGGTTGCATTTATTGGGGTTTGCTTTTATTTGTTTTTCTTGTAGCCAATTTTCTATTTTTGTGATATGTTCTTGTAGTATTTTGACTGCCGTTTCTGGGTTAGTATGCCTGATTAGTATAGCTGTGTCGTCCGCCAATGTCAGTACTGTGCTGTTGGTAGTTGTTGGTATGTTCGCCGTGTATAATGTGTATAGTATTGAGCCTAGGACGCTTCCTTGTGGTACCCCTGCCTTGATGTCTTTAACTTCAGAATATGTGTCCTTGATTTTTATTACGAAGGTTCTACTGCTTAAGTAAGATTTTATTAATTGGTATATTTGTTCCGCAAATTGTTTCCTGATTATTTGTAGTAGGCTTTCGTGGTTTATTTTGTCATGTGTTTTCTTTATGTTCATAAAGAGGGCTGTGCAGTATTGTTTGTTTTCTAATGCTGGTATTATTTCGTTAATGAGTCTGTGCTCTATCGTGGAATGTTCGTTTCTGAATCCAAATTGGTGATCTGGTATTAATTTTTCCTTCTCTATTATTGGTTTTATGCGGTCATATATTATTTTTTCCAGTATTTTGGAAAACACAGGAAGTAGTGATATTGGTCTGTAAGATGCAGTTTGGTGTGGGTCTTTGCCTGGTTTAGGTAACATTATGATCTGTGCTAGTTCCCATAGTTTAGGAGAGTATTTGATTCTTAGTATTGCATTGAATACTATTATTAGCTATTATTATTGCATTGCTATACTATTGCTATACATATTGCTATACTATCATAGAATATTTTTGGCCATGTACCTTATTATTAAGTGTTTATTTTCTTCTGTGAATACATTTTCTGTGAATCACTTATTTTATTAACATCCACATTGGAAGTTATCGTCAATGTTCTTACTAGACAACGAATGAAAAAATATAATGGTAATTACTTTTTCAACTCTATTTGGATTTCCGCGAATGTTTTACCTTTTGTCTCAGGGGTAACATGCAATATAATTGCTGTACAAACTGCTACGATTATAAAATACACAAAAAAAGGAAGCGAATGACCGTAATTCAAAGTTATTGCTATCCATATATAAAGTTTACTTCCTAATGTAGCAAGCAATCCGCCGATTACACCGACGAGACATGTGCTTATTGCTTTAATCTCAGTTGCAAAGATTTCTGACATTAGAATAATCTGTAAACATAATAAGCCGCAATTGAAAGTGAAAATTAATATAAGAGATGATATAAATGGAATCCATGAAACCGATAGCACATCTGCGTGCATATATTCTTTCGAAAAGAAATAAAAACCGATCACGAAATTGCAAATTGCAGCGCTGACACCTGACGCAAGTATTAGTGGTTTACGACCAAATTTGTCGACTAGCAGGGTTGTTACAAGAGCAGAAATAAGTTGTACTACACCAATTACAACATTTACGACATAATCTGACATTATATTGTTTATTGATTTAAAAATCAATTGCCCATACGTCAGAATCGTAAAGAAACCTCCAAAATGTTGCGTCACTGCAAACAGCATTATACTAAGAAATGCACGAAAATTTGCTTTCGACGTAAAGATATCTTTCAAATTTCCACTTTTCGATGATTGCTTGTCCTTTTTTGAAAGGGAATCGACGATCGTTTGAAGCTCTTCGGAAATGTCACTTTTGCCCCGTAGTTTCTCCAAAACTTCTTCCGCTTCGTCTATTCTATTCCTCATTACGAAAAAGTACGGCGATTCTGGCATAAACCAGAATATGATTACAAACCCAATGTTAATGATCAGGAAAGCTCCTGCCATTGCAGATAATGAAAGATGCGGTGCAACTATGAAGGTTACAAGAATACCGATGTTATAGATGATAGTCGTTAGAGAACCTCCAGCTCCTCGCGTATCTGGTGATGATATTTCACCTATGTATATTGGAGCGACACAGATAAATAATCCTAGTGTTATTCCAGCCAGAAATCTTGCCACATATAGTTCCTGTAAAAAAAATAAGAAGTTATTTCTGGATTATGATATAATGACGAAGAAAGAACAGAAAGAAAGAAACAGGATTTAAAATTTAATGGAACTGCAGAAAATCTAATTACCCTCCGATCTCGATGATTTTGAATATATTTTAAAAGTCGATATTCTGAATAAGATTTTCTTATATATATATAAGGTGTGACTCGTTTAGTTTCAAAGATGTTCGCGATAAACTGCTGATGCCACTATAATGAATTCAGTCTATAGTTGTGCATTTGTGGCTGCGTGTGCGTTAGTATTGATTACCCGTTGCCAATTATGTTCTGCTTATAAACTTTCGTCGGTCATGCTTAAAGGCATCGTGCTTGAAAGTATAACGTGCATATGTGAGGCTGTAAGAAACGTCTGTTAAAACTTATTGGTCGAGACGCTAGACTCGAAAGGATCACAAAATGTTCTGGACCCTAGGCTCAGAAGAATGTAGCAGCAGCAAAGATTATTTGCCACAGGAAGGAAAGGCTGATTATTTTACCAATACGAAAAAGCTGTAAGATTTACATGAAGTGGACTGTATATAAGCTGAATGTGTTTGATGTAAAATGATTTTGAGTTTGAAAGCGAAATAAGCTTGAGAGTAAGTATCAATGGACTGTATAAATGAATTGACTTGATAAACTGAGTCAATGAATTGGGTCAGTGAACTGTCTCAGTGAACTGACTCAATGAAATGATTCAAGAAACTGATTCGATGAACTGGGTCAATGAACTGTGTCAACTTTCCCAAGAAAAAGCTCTTATAATTCGTCTGAGAAACGATAGGGGGCAAGACACGCGAGTTCGTTATTTGGTAATTTTCCTTCCAGACGTGACCATCCCCACGTTATTGATTTTGCGGTTCGTGGGGGTTTACACAGGAATGTCGGCAACGCTTACATAAAATAATAACAAATTAATTGTAAAAACACTACGCGAATGAATAATTGATATTACTACGAAAAGAACTTTTTTGAGTTGTAAGTTCTAACAGATGCGTTTATAAACAAAAGATAAGCGGCCAGCGGACGGTAACCAATGCTAACGCATTCACTGCTACAAATGTACAACTATAGGCAGAATTTACTGTAGTGATACCGGCAGCTTTTGGCGAATATGTCAGAAATTAAGTGCGTCCAGCTTTTACATGTATAGGAAAATATTGTAACATATTGAGTTTCGCAATATATCAAAAAGTCATCCAAATCGGAGGATCCGAATTTTCTACAGTTTCACCTTGGAATTCTATAATTAAAGCTGTTGTACCTATGTGTATAAATAGACATTTCATTTTTAACATATATTAATATAGATATAGAGAATGATTATTCAATTTTGTTTCGTTTTGAATTTATAACCTTTTTTATAATATGAAAAATGATAATTTTAAAGTGGGAAGATAATTATTTTGAAAGTTATGCGTAAAGTTTATACCATAAAACTGGAATTGTTGGACTTTATCTTGAAAGCTATTACATAAGATATTACATGATAAAAAAAAATAAGTCAGAAATTGCGCGTATTTCAAAAGCCAAAGTTTGACGAAAATAACTTTACACAGCAAATGTAGGGAAAAATTTAGTAAGATGGCAATATTAAGGGGAAAAGAGTATATAATCGTATAGAGATGTATAAAAAGTAATATACATACATACATAAGTATACATACATAAGTATGTATATAAAATCGTTGTTTATTAAAAATTAAATTCTTTTCTTAAAATTAAATTTCTTGTTTGGTTAAATTTTGTTTTGAAATAGTTACGAGTTAGCTTGTTTGAATAGGTAAATGATTTTTCTTCGAATTATTCCATTACTTAACTATCAAATAGAATTTTATATTTTAATAAATGTTTCTTGAAACAATGTCTCAAATATTTCGATTTTATTATATCAATAATTACATCAGAAACACTGATTTTACTAGGTACTCATATTCAGATAGTATTGATCGAAGACAATTGAAATAAAAATAATTCTGAGAACAAATGTTGTTATGTTGTAAAATAATTTGACTAGATTATGCCTGAAACATATGCAAAATGCAACAACTAAAACTCAAATTAATATTAAAATTCAAATTATTTATTATTTTGTTTGAAAGTATTATCTAAAATGGAAATTACTTGAAAATAATTTATTTGATCCTAAACACAAAATAATCTATATTATTTATAAAATAAAAATGTGAATTAAAGTAATTGATCCATTACTTCAAATTGTGACTTTTCATCATTGTCCCAAATAAAATTTGTCCAAGCCTAATAATATTTAAAATCATGTATAAGCCGCAAATGAATTTTGATTAATTATTTACAAAACGATCCTTCTTTATTATTTCGGTGATTTTCAGATATGTACTCAAAGTTGATTTCTGAAGAATTACATTTATATATATTAACCATCGCTTGGTATTTGTTTCATAGATATACAGACTATATATTATATTATATTATAATATTAATATTATATACTATATAATATTTGTAATGTACTTTCAGATGTTAGGAATATACTTGAGCCACGTTTTGGTTAGTTTTGATTTTGATTATGTTTGTATTTGGTTCATGTTAGATTTGAGAACGCAAATGTGTAAACAAAAATGTGTAATGTCTAAACTTTATTGCTAGGCATTGTGCATTTTATCGTGCATTTGGCCAAATTATGCTTATCGATCACTTTCATTTCTAATAAAACATTTCAGTCTTTGCTAGATGTCTGTAAATTAATTAACGCGGTACCACAAAAATTCTCAATTGTTGGAAATCTTATGTAATATTGAATGAAAGAAAAGAACGGGAAAACAGAAAAATGAAAAAGGGCGAGTGTATCGTGCAAAGGTCGCTTAAAGGATACAGTACTGCAGTCTAATACGACAGTTCCTTAGACATCTAACAAAAAACATCACCTAAGCGTGACACGCTGATTTTTATGAAATTTCATAAATTTTTTTAAATTATAAATAATAATGCTACCAAAGACGTTGGGCGCGTATAGTACACGAAATCTCCATAGTTCCACTAAAAGTTTTATTTCTTTGGTGGTTATTGATTCAGTTCTGAACAGCTCCCGACTCTGATGGCTGAAGTCATCATTTCATATTTGTATTCTTTATCACTGTTTCTTGATTGTTACGTCTTGTTCTAATTAGTAATGTAACATTTGATCATATTGCAAATGTGATCGAAATTCCCATAGTTACAATTTTCTTTCTTATCACCTTTAGCTGTATAAGTAGCGAGAGCGCATTTGGAAAAGTATTAAATTTGTTATATTTTAATTAAATAGAGTATATTTTTAGGTTAATTTAGTTTATTTTAAATATCCCAAGAGATATTTTGCTAAATCAAGAGAAGAAGGCCAAAATTATAGCTTACAAGGATGCAGGACCCTCATAAAGAAATTGCCCTTAGAATAAAGAGATCACATCATTTCATAAATAATTTTATTAAATTATTAGGCGATCCTATGAAGAAAAGTACCCAAAGAGCGAAAATGGGAAGCTTACGTGAAGTCACATTTCGTTAATGTTGTGAACTGAAACAAAGGAGAATCTAACAGCGAGTTAAATACGAGCAGATTAAAATCTACCGGTTAATAAAAGGCGTTGCTAATAAGTTTTGCGAAACATTAAACGATTCATATAGAAAAAATTTCGGAAATACCCCTAACGTAACATCATAAACATTTCTCGCATTTGCGAAATATCATATGACTTGGGATGAAAAGTAAAAAAATGTAATTCTTTCGGACGAAAAAAAGTTTAACCATGACGGACCAAATGGGTTTAAATTTTACTGTCATGATTTAACTATTATGGTACAAGTTGCATTTATCTACACTGCAAAATCTCTAATGCATTGGGTATTAAAACTAAGATTATGAAAACTGTATGTTGCAGCAAGACAATATAACCATTATTTTCAAACGAAAAATAAGCAGTAGCCCATGCATCCTCCTGATCCCCCATATTTCCTAATTGAAATCCTTCGGGGAATATTAGCTCCCAAAATATACGCAAATACAACGCAGTATACTAAATGCCAGATCTTAAGGGTGGCATAAGACAAGCGTGTGCTATCATAGAAATCGTGACTACAAATTTTAATCGAAAGTATGAAAGAAAGAAGTTTTGAAGTTATCCACAGAAATAAGGCAAATACATGTGTATTAACATGTAATTTTTAAACAAAATATTTTGTTCTATAGATTAAATATAGTACAATATTAAATTGAACTACGGATATTTTACCCCATCCTCTTACTGTAAATATACACACATATTTCAAGAATTGTGTACATAAAGACATATATTTACCTTACAATTGTTCAGTTGTCCTTTTTATCACTCTAATATTACATATTGCATAAAATATTGCGCGGAACTATGGAAATTTTACGTATTATATTTTTGTTAAAACAATTACATTTTTTGGTGAAAATGAAACTTAGAACTCCTAGAGATAGAATAATTATATCAGTTAGAATTCTATGTTTATGAACGGAAAACATAGATGTGTAAACAAATTTTAAAAAATTCATTTGTTTAGATAATATTTTAAAAATTATAACCTTTTATTAATTCCTCTTTTAAATATTTATCGATTTTCATAAACATTTATATATGTGAACTACAAACTTATACTCGAAATAAATCAGAATTTTGATTCTTTTTGCAAATTAACGAATATAATTGTTATTTCAAAATGGACAAACAAAATGTTCCTAGTTGGTTTGTGTATCATTCGGGATAGGAAATGTAATCAATGTGTCTGTTTCTAGCGTGGTAAAAACGAATAGTATTAAATGCTGAAAAAGAAGAAATGAATTTGATATAACGAATTAATATTTTTTTATCAATACATACGGTGAATTATAAATACACGTCATATTTCAGAAGGCGTATCTACACAAAAATAAAATAAGTACAAATCTTATAAGTATATGTTCCTACATACCTTAATTTTCGAGTTATGCACGATTAAAGAAGATGTTCAAAGTGTCCGCTTTGTACCTCAACATCATCTAGATATTGCGCGCTGTAACACATCGCTGTACGATCATGTACATTATTCGTTTGCATCGAATACACAATAGATTTTAAACGATTCCAAAAACAAAAATCTAACGATCTGTATCACAGTAGCCATGCAATGGGTCCATCTTACCCTATCTATCAGCTTGCGATAATACTGTTAAACAATGCTTTAAAAAAAAAACGAGGTGAAAACTTCGAACATTTTTTTGTAATCATTTATAACTTGAAAACTCAAATAAGTAGGACGTTCGAGTATATTCATATGACGCCTTTTACATATTTTAATATGCAAATTCACCCACTGTTGTATGGACATGACTCATCCTCTAATATAACTTACCCAAATAGACGTTGCGATAGTAATTAAACTCCAACTGACTAAGAGCGGTAAAGCACTAAACAACAGAGTATTTTTTCTGCCAAATTTATCAACGATAAAAATATTAATTGGTGGCGCTAACATATGTCCAACAGCCACAACTGCCACCAACGTAGAAACAGATGATGCTGTGACTGGAATAGGCGAGTCTTCGGACATTAATATTACTATACTTGGTGAATTCCATCCTACGACGAATCCAATGCAACCACTCATAATGGAACCTGATAGATTCATGTACGTAATGTACATGTACGGTATATGTATCAATAAGGAAAAATAATTCGACAATATTATTATAGATCATTATTATAGATATTATATAATCAAAAATACAACTTTAACCGGCTGCGTTTTTTTCTTTTTAGTTACTTTCTTTCCAATGTTATTTTTTATGGCTAACAGATTTCTTAAGATTTAAGAAAAAATTGTCGCTATAAAGAATAACTGTCAGTGGAATGTGTAATTTTTCATTTCAAGTCTTTGATAGATCTTTTTCTTTAGAATTGAAAAAAAATATCGAAGAGCAAAATAATTGTATAATTACATGTCAAAATAGCCAAATATTCCCAAGTTTTTGAGCCATCTGGTGATGTATATTTCCTTCCGTCTGCATCAATACTCATCTTTACAATTTATATTTCATACACTTCGAGAATAAATTATACAACGGATGTTAACCTACAACTGAGTCAAACGAACTAAACGTGTTTCATCACATTATTTAATCAACGTGAGAGACAACAACTTGCTACCAAAAAAATGCAAAACAGACATAAATCCTGCTTATCGTGTTTGTAATAGTAAACTGTCATATTTGAAAAAAGAAACACACATTCGCTGTAGACAGTATCATTTCCTCTTGCGATGGTACGTAGATCCGTAATCCTCAAATAAGAGTTTGCGTCACGCAATCTTGATAAGAAATGTCATCAGCTTATATCAAATTATTTAGATATAAACATATACATTTTCCGTGAACACGAAAAATTTTCCGTGAAAAATTACTGCGGTGATAATTTGTTAATAGTTTCTGTTCACTAGTAGTTTTCAAATTTTATTGAAATAATATATATGTATAGTCGAAACCATTGTTACTTATAAATCAAGATATCTTTGTTAAGATGTGTACACTTTAATTAATTCACCTGCAACATATTCGTTTCGAACGAGTGACGTTATTCTGCAAAAAGAGTAACAGATAAGATTGAAATCTGCATGATCTAACTCCACATAATCCTGAAGCACAGTTAACAATTATTACTTCGCTATTTTGCATTTTTCAAAATCAGAAATTTCTAAAAAAGTATAATAAAAGGTAAAGACTAAACAAACTGTCAAAATAATCATAGTGAAATCAACAAGGATGTGATTCTATGTGAAAAAATTAATTTGATATAAAATCAAACTTTTTCATGTGACACTTTGTTTCCAAAAAAGTTGGGTTTAGAAATTTCATAAATACTAGATATATGTAACTTGGACTAATCCCATTGGATTCGATTTTATAATAAATACAGAAATAAGTTAAGAGTATATTTTTTCATTTTTACATTTTTACGTCAGCACGTGATTAGGGAGACCAATTTTTGAAGGCCAATTTGCCGAACAGTACTTTCTCAATACGGTGCTAACAGAATCGGCTTCCTGCTCGCATTTGATTCTATTCAAGAAACTTTTTGACGCGAGCAGACTACTTATAATAAAATTCACAAAAACGTTCATTTCCCATGGCAAATCGTCGGCATCGATCTCACTTTGATATAGGGAGTTCCTAAACAAAGAATCCGCGACGGCTGACTCTTGTCCCGAAACATAAACTACCATATAATAATACCACTTATAATAATTCTTATCTATATCATCCTGCAGCAAGGCTGCGTTCAGGCCATAGCCCGAAGTATTCTCTTGAACGATAACATCTTTAGAGAAATTAAAATGTGTCAAAGTTGGGACTCTTTTTACATGATCTTTGGTCTCTTCGAACACCCGTTTTTGAGGTTCAGGTGAAATAAACGTCTTTTAGCAACAAACTAAGTGGTTCAAAGATCTTTGATTTATTCGGATTCTTTATCTTTATTATATATATTTTTCGATGTAATTTACTCTGAGGAATTGTATTGAAGCGCCCTTGTTGTTTGGCAAAGGAAAACAACGAAAATGCATTTACTTTTATTCATTATGAGAAATAATCCAATGTACAGTTTACGCCAAAAGGCAAACGGGTAAACACCTTCCGAAGGCGATTATAAACATAATTAGGTGTTGACTTTCCTTGCTTAATTTAGTTTACTGGTATCCCGGGCTTGTATATAATATAGAAAATATTTTTGTCCCTTTTAACCTAAATAGAGGTACCTCTATCTTCGTTGCCGAGTGAATTGCGCGTTTTATGATATTATTGAGCTTGATAAAATTGCAACAAAAACGAATTTCGTTAATATTCTATTTAGGCACGATTACCATCGGGCTACACCATTCCGTTGGACAATTTACCGGTTCTGGCATTATATACTTAACGAGATTATGTAACTCTTTCTTTAGCTTCGAGAGTAACAGTATGGCCACTTCACGCAGAACGGATTGAAAAATAGGTTCGGTACTTATACGCGTCCAAACACTCGCGGTTGTCAGCGGAATGACGGAGGAAAGGAGTTGCAAACCAGACAGATTACGAAATCATATCCGCTTGTGCAGACGACCTAAACGGACGTGCGAGACAGTGCTCCAGTGAAAGTGCGGCAAGAGGGAAGAGAAAGCGGTAAAGTGAACGCCCATCGACAAAACGTGGAATCATGCAGATTCCACCAATAAAAATAACTAACACAGGAGAAACATACTTTATAAATAGAGCTACAGGCTCTACAGAGGCAGAAAAAAAGACGTTAACATGGAAATATCACAAGCCAATGACGGGAACAATGAACCAACACATCACGAAGAAAGCTGGACGGTGGCAACTTCCAGCAAAAAACGCAAAGTAACCCCGTTCGCAAGCGGCAGGAATACCGAAATACCAGAACAAAATAATGGCTGCAGAAAATCAAACTGCATAATTCATTTAGCGCACTGCCAGAAGAGAGAACAACGGACCCAGCGGAAAGCCCGACAACCCGCATTGCTAAACCACCACCAATATACATAGATGCGAAAATAATAGATCCCCTCATTGAACTGTTAAACAACACGGCAGGGAAAGAAAACTACACCATTAAACAAACAAAAATAGATCGGGTGAAAGTGCAAACCAACACTCCAGACGCATTCAGAAAAGTGACAATATCACTAAAGGATAAAAATGCAGGGTATCACACCTACCAGTTCAAATCAGACAAAAGCTACAAAGCAGTAATCAGGGGATTACACCCAAAAACAAACACCGACAACATAAGCGAAGAACTAGCAAAAATCGGACACCAGGTAAGGTCAATAAACAACATAAACAAGTATGATACCAAACAACCATTACCGCTATTCCTAGTCGAACTAGAACCTAGAAACAATAACAAAGACATATACGATATAGAAAAATTACTAAACACAATAGTAAAAGTGGAGCCACCTAGACATAAAAAAGATATCCCACAATGCATAAGGTGTCAGCAATACGGCCTCACAAAAAACCATTGCAATAGAACCCCGGCATATGTTAAATGCGCAAAAAATCATCTAACAATACACTGCCCATCCACGGGAAAAATAGAGGAAGTTAGACGCTATAACTGCAACGGAAAACACCCAGCCAGCTATAAAGGTTGTGAAGCTAGGAAACAATTACAACGCAAACTGTTCGCGCCGCTACGAAACAGGACATACACTAACACACAAGTCCAACGGGACAGCACAAAACCCGAAACAATACCAAATACAGAGCACGCAATAAACACTAAACACATCAGCACCAACACCTTTGGTAGTCGAAGTAGTAGGCGCAAGTAACCAGCCAATCGACACACTCAGACAACCAATACGACAACAACAGTAACAACGTCACTACAGAAATCAAAGAACTTCTTAAACAATTCATCAAGAACACCGAGATGCTAACCAGAATGATAAGCGAACAAAACGCAGTACTTAGACAGCAAACGCAACAAATCACAGTCATACTACAACTGCTTACAAACGTGCTAAGCAAAAAATAAAAACGAACACGTTAAAAATAGCAGCCTGGAACTCAAACGGTCTACAACAACGGGCCCTTGAAATTAAAACATTCATATATAATAACAATATAGACATATTACTTGTCTCAGAAACACACTTCACTACAAAAAGCTACATGAAAATACCATACTACACCATATATGATACCAAACACCCCTCAGGAAAAGCGCACGGAGGGACAGCAGTGATAGTCAGAAACGATATCAAACATTATCTACACAGCCAAGTTAATAAGGAATATTTACAAGCAACCACCGTTACAGTTCACACTAGCAGCAACTACATCTAGTTGTCAGCAGTATATATGCCTCCGCGAAACAAAATAACATCACAAATGTGGGAAGAATACTTCCAGCATCTAGGAGACAAGTACATCGCAGCGGGAGACTACAACTCAAAGCACACGCTATGGGGATCAAGAAACACTACACCTTAAGGCAGAACACTGGAAAAATACATTAGAAATAATAACCTCAATATATTATCCACAGGAACACCGACATATTGGCCGACTGACTTGCACAAAAAACCAGATCTTCTGAACTTTGCAGTTACAAGGGGACTAAACACAAATAAACTAAAAATAACACCCAACCTCGAGCTCAGCTCCGATCATACACCCATAATAATTGAATACAGAAACAAAGCAATACACTATAGCAAACCAGAAACACTATGCAATAGAACCACCAAATGGCAAACTTTCAAAGAAATAATACAAAGCAAAATAAACTTCAACATCCCGTTGAAAACTCCTGAACACATAGACCAGGCAGTAGCAACATTGACAGCAACTATTCAGGAAGCAGCAAGGACAACCACTACTCCCGAACCAACCAGCAGACAAACAATAACAATCCCGCAAGAAATACTCGACAAAATTAAAGAAAAAAGAAAAGCAAAAGCAAAATGGCAAAAATACAGAACCCGAGAAAACAAAAAAACATTTAAACAAACTTGCAAAGAAAATAAAAAACAAAATAAAGGAGCACAACGATAACGAATTCGCAAAGTTCATAGGGACACTCTCCACACACGAGAACACCAACTATTCACTATGGAAAGTCACGAAAAAAATAAGGAAACCAATAATACTCGTCTCATCAATCAGAAAAGCAGATAACACATGGGCAAGAAGCAACGAAGAACAAGCTGAAGAATTCTCCAACCACCTCTGCAACACATTCACACCACACAGTATCAACAACAGCAACCTCAAAAGTCATACGGAGGAGGATCCACAAACCACTATTACCACAACCGACAAGGAATACACCATACCTAAAACATCAGCACAAGAAATTAAAAACATAACTGATAAAACAAAAAACAACAAAGCACCAGGAATCGACCTAATCAATGGCAAAATCTTGAAAAACCTTCCGCCAAAAGCAATAAGACTAATGACAATAATATTCAATGCAATTCTAAGAATTCAACACTTCCCCAAACCATGCAAATTAGCACAGATCAAAATGTTACACAAACCAGGCAAAGACCCACACCAAACTGCATCTTACAGACCAATATCACTGCTCCCAGTATTTTCCAAAATACTGGAAAAGATAATGTACGACCGCATAAAACCAATAATAGAGACAAAAAAACTAATACCGGATCACCAATTTGGTTTCAGAAACAAACACTCCACGATAGAGCAAATGCACAGGCTTATAAACGAAATAATAGTAGCACTAGAAAGCAAGGAATACTGCACAGCCCTCTTTATAGACATAGAGAAAGCATTCGATAAAATTAACCATGAAAGTCTACTACAAACAATTAGGAAACAATTCCCGGAGCAAATACACCAATTAATAAAATCCTACCTAAGCAGCAGAACTTTCGTAATAAAAATCAAGGACACACATTCTCAAGTTAAAGACATCAAGGCCGGGATACCACAAGGAAGCGTCCTAGGCACAATACTATACACATTATACACGGCGAACATACCAACAACTACCAACAGCACAGTATTGACATTCGCGGACGACACAGCTATACTAATCAGGCATACTAACCCAGAAACGGCAGTCAAAATACTACAAAAACATATCATAAAAATAGAAAATTGGCTACAAGAAAAACAAATAAAAGCAAACCCCAATAAATGCAACCATATTACATTCACGCTACGAAAAAAATTACCACCAAACATCCTATTGAACGGTACGCATATAACGCAAACAAAGCATGTCAAATACCTAGGACTCCACTTAGATCAAAAACTCACCTGGAAACTACACATCAAATCAATAGTAGAAAAAATACAGAAAACAAGGAAACAAATGCATTGGCTAACAAGCCGAAAATCCAAACTAAGCACAGAAAATAAAGTAAAAATATATAAAACGATCATAAAACCAATCTGGACGTACGGAATACCACTATGGGGGACGGCAGCAATGAGCCATATAAACAAAATAGAGGTAATACAGGCTAAAATCCTCAGAACAATAGTAAACGGACCTTGGTACGTCAGAAACGAAGATATACGAAGGGACCTGGGAATGCCAACGGTCAAGGAAGAAATTAGCAGATACTCCGAGAAATACAAATCAAGAATAGCAACACACACAAACCGGCTAGCTGCGGAAACATACAAAACCATAAACATGGACAGAAGACTAAAAAGGAAGCACCCAGCAGACCTTATAAAGGACATAACCTAGCAAACACGAGGATGGTATCCCGCTGGGGGTAGCCACGAACATGCTAATTTAACTGTTCAAAAATTCCACCAAATGTCCAAATTGGACAAATTGTGAATTTCAATAAAGAAATAAAAAAAAAAAAAAGAAACAGTGGAATAACTTAAATCCATACTAAATCTGCAATTAACTCCAACTTTATGTCGATACAATTCTCCTAATTTTCTTTTTTTTTCTTTAGTTGTCAAAATAATTCTTAGCTTCCAGAATAGTTCTGCTTTCCTACCCAGTTTCTAAAATCGCTAAAACACGTTATGTAACAAGGTAATAAAGGAAAGTTTATTCAGAAAAAAAATTTATGATATTCTTCGCCAACGCTTTCGTTTTCTTTATATAATTTTATCGAAAGTAACCAGGGACATTTACGACTGAGGTGTTCAGTACATATAATTGTCAGCCTTAGATATGCTGATTTAAAAATGGTTAGAACTCCCTTGCAAAGACAGTATCATTTCGGCAACGATAAGTACAATTTTTCATTTGACTGTACACTAATTTATATTATTACACATTGCTCCATCAAACGATACCTTAATTAATTCTTCGAATATAATTTAAATAAACTTTTTCGTAAGAACTTTTGGTTTCTTCATTCTTATATCATATGTATGCATGTGAATATTGTAATATACAGTGGTTAGTAATTTGTGTGTAATGCAAGACACTGTTCGACCACATTAGTAGTACCTCAAGAATACTTAATGCGTATGTGATTTTTCTGTGAATATCCGCGGATGGATCGATTGGAATGAGTGTATGAAATCTGCATAAACAGTGTTTATATGTGCTATTATTTATTAGTTATCTATGGGGGCAAAGGATTAGCGGAAACATTAGTCTTCTCCATACGAAAATTCCATGGGATAGTTTTCGTTACGCTGCTATGGATTTTAATGAATAAGTAGATTTAATATTTAATCTACGATTTTTCTTACAAAATCTCGTACAGGATGATTTACGTCTTCGAATGCCATAATCTTCTTTTCTACTATTTGTACAAGGTAAGTTAGTGCCCATGTATCATTCGATTTGAGGATCTCTGTTCACGCCGCTTCTTAGGCTGACCTACTTTCGCTCGTGTAAAGAGGTTTGCTCGCGCATAGGGATATTTCGTCTAATTTTTAATTGTTAATAACTAAAAAATGAAGTCGAAAATGTAGTTTTTTGTTTTTTTATCTTATTTTAATTTCACGAATCATCCCTTAAATTACCTAAACCTGTTGCCGAACATCCTGTATAAATATGTTTATTTTTTTATGTGTGTTTGCCAACTTCTTCAGGATGGCTTGACCAATCAGGATGATTACTTTTCTATCTCATAGGGCATACTCTTCCGCTGGTTGCTTTTCATGAAGAATATTTTTTGCAAAAATCGAACTTTTATGTATGTTTGTCGATTGCTCGGACTGAATTAAGCTATCAGGATGAAACCTTTTATATCTCGTAAAGATAGTCATCTGATGAGTACTGTTCACAAAATCTCTTCCTTTGTAACTATTGTTATGGAAAACACTGTCCACTAATCTGTGTCTAATCGTTCACTAGCTCGTCACTGGAAGCAATGGAAGTGACCAATTTTGTTTACAGAATTGTCTATGGAAGAGTACCGTGTCCCATTTTGTACATAAGCTTGTCATTCAAATCTAATTTGATTAATTTCTTTTACTATTAATTCCTCGCTTCAGGAATACTTGTGTTCAGGAAGAGTGGTTATAGGGAATAAGTTTCAGTTATTCCTTTGCGAAAGAAATTATCGTAATCTTTGCATTTCTACAAGTAATCTTTTGTCATATGGTTTATTCAAATTTGACTCTTGCAGAGTTCTTTTTGTAAGGTCAACTACAGTCCTATTTATTATAGCTCCTTGCGATTTATGTACTGCTCAGCTTAGGATAAGCGATAACATTTTTTGCTTTATATCTCCTTTATCTTCCGCTGCCTAAAAATGTTGCTTCTAATGGATTAGTCGTCCAATTTGACAAGTACTCAGTCTAGTAATTCCCCCTCTTCCAGCTGAACTTTTCAAAGTGCTAGCTATATTGATTTCTTTACGATTATCACTGCTAAGTTTATCAAACTGTTTATCAAAGGTATTGTAGTTGCGAAGGTAGTGTGATTTTTTCCATGAGTTACAATTTGAAAGTGGTTGAGTCAGCAATGGCGTGCGAAGCTTTCAGCATTCTCGCGTACTAAACTGGACCTCACTGACTGCTCTTTGATTCCCGTTACGAAATTGGAGCAGTTATGTAAGCGTTTTTCTATCCTTTATGGACAACCAATCAATGGTAAAATAGATCCGCGTATAATACAAGTAGTAAACTGTAGAACGACATCTGTCGCGTCTCTCAATGTTGAACGGTCTAGCGTTGGCGATATTTTTGAAGAAAAACCTATCTTGGAGGCACTTGGTGCTAGGGAAACGTTTTCTTTTTTAATTACGTGAAATGGTCGCAGAAATCAATAGGAATAAGTTTCACTGCAATAGAATGAAAAATGTGAAATTTATTGCATTTTACAATAAAAAAACAGACTCCTTCACGCTTTTTACTAATTTATAACCTAACAATCATTACAAAATAAGTATCGTTTTAAAGATAATTTTATTAATTAAAACTTTTTACTAAAACCTTTTTGCGTACGACGAATAGACTAAGATATAAAGCGAAATGTAAAAAGAAAAATCGATATTTCTTTAAAACACATCAAAGCAAAATTGTTTCAAAGTCACTTATTTCGTTCTAAATATTGTTCCGAACCAGATTCTGCAAAAACATTTCTACTATAAATTTGTTTCTAAATAAATGTTAATTTGATTGGGCTATCTATCGAAAGCTAATGTTTGCGTCGTTTATCGACATCTCGGAAGGTATAAACACGATAATATGCCACCTGAGCCACCACACTCTAGTGATTATCGGCATTTACTGATAAGCGTTTTCTATCTTCTCTCCACATCACCTCCATATTCCATATACATCTTATCCATATTCGTTTTAACCTTCACTATGATCAACTTATCCTTCTACACTACATTTTTTATCATAGAAATTACAAATATTGAATTCTTTACAATGAGATTTAAGAAAGATTTAAAGGCTACGTATTTTTTTGTAGATCTAGCATTGTATTGAGTAAGATGTGTTTTAGAACAACAAAAATGTGTTAATAATCCTCTTTTAAGGAGGTATTCTAGTCTAAAGGCATGAATTTCCGGCGGTTTTTGAAGCTCTGTACAAACGAAACAAAAAATATGTTTACTATCCATTTTTTTATCATTTGTTTATTGATATTTTAAGATTACATAAAAAATTAACTGAAAAAGCTCAAAATTCACAAAATTATGAGCTGGCAAAGTGGGGGGTCTAAAAAAAGGGTGTCCTGGCGAGCATGATTTCAACCCTTTTGATCATGTGAAGCAAAAAAGCCGAACGGATTCCTAATTAATATAGATGCGACTATAGCCTGAACGTTGAGAAAGTCAAAAAAATATTTTTTCACAAAGTGGCAGCCGTTTGAAAAAAAGTTTCCTTTTTGGCATGTTTTTTTGACAATTCTGAATTTTTTAAACATAGTAAAATTAAAAATTTTGATCTTAGCGTGGTAGAGGCGATAGAAGAATGTATAAAGAACATTTACACCAAATTTTAAATAAATCGATTTATTAAAACTTGAGATACCGTGCACGTCAACTCGAAAAAAAGTAGTTTCGAGAAAAACGCGTTTAAAGTTTTGAGACAAGTTTTTGGCAATTTTACTCATAGAATGGTACAGCATATTTACATATTTTTAGTCGGTGACTCCTGCTCTATACAAGAAACCTTCCTCTACTTCAAAATGCTCATTCTCCGAAGTTTTTCTATGGAGACGAGCAGTCCTGGCTTCCTTTGATGCCTCTGAAGCTCGAAGTTCAGAGCGCTCGATGCGAACTTCGTCTCGCCTGACTGCGAACGCATGAGCTTCTGGGCCAATCGTGATTCCCAAGACACTTAAGATTTTTAATATGGGTATAAAACCTTCATTAAAAATACACACTGCGAGGAAAGTGGAAATTTGAATTGTCTGCGTTCCTGTGTGGGTGTGCTTCGGAGAAAAAGTTCATGTTAACAAATTTAACGATTCGCTATTATTTTGGGTTTCAGAACCCAAACATCGTTCCAATTGAATTATTGAATTAAAATACATTAAAAGGGGATAAAATACAATAATGATTTTGTGAAGGTATTCATACGTAGGTACTCGGGCAGCGTCTACCGTCTATTGTTCATTTGTTTCGGTCGGATCGGAACAGATGCCGCGTCACAGAAATGGCTGTAACTCATAAAATAATTGAAATTTTGAAAAATCCTTTTAAGGGCATATTTTTGAATGTCTAAACTTTGGAAATACGAAAAAAACAATTTTCGATTTTTTCAAATTTGTAGACTAAAATACCCCCTTAATCTAATCACAATTTAGTCTTATTATTGTACAATATATTCACTGATAGAAATACTAAAAGCTCTCGAAATAAGCTAATGTGGTGAATATTTCAATGGAGCATATCCATTCATTCTTTGGTGAGGAGATTCGCTAAAGTACAGCAAGGGGTTAAGGTAAGGCCTTATCGCTTCTTGTAAGTATCAAATATAATAAAGCAAACTTGCACTTCTTCATTCACGTCGTGTAAGCGCTCAATACGCTGTTCACATCATTGCTTAAGCTGACCTCCCTTCGTTCATGTAAAGAGGCCCACTCACACACTGTAAAGAGGACTTCAAATGAAAAACAGGAATTAAGGGGACACGTTCCTATGTTTTTTCTTTTTTTTGTTTCTTTTTCTTAGCGTTGATCTCAATCATCTCGTTGATAACGTCCGCGTTATCAATAATATATATCGTTTATGTAACAACAACGCGGTGAATATCAGCCCATTTGTCGACTCAATAAACAATATACCGAAAAAATCACCGCGATAGAATGGAAATACCCATTATAGTCGATACAGTATCGTGCAGAGATTTTATCCTGATATATGCGGCAATACTAGCCATTGTATGTCATCAATTAAAATAAATTTCGAACTAGTTCCTTTAATCGATCATTACTTCGAATTTCTTCCATTGATATCGAATGCAAACATTCATGGTAAAATTCTTTGTATTTCTAACAACTATTTGCATGTATGGTTAATTCTACTGGAATAGGAACTTTTTGTGGCTCTCACTTTCTAGCATTCTTAAAAATGATAAATTGCATTATATTTGTATTATATTTGGAATATAATAATTATAACTTCATAGTCGAGTTATGAAGAACTATGAATTTAACTTATTTATATCCAAAAATTGCCCTTTATACATGCAATTTGCAAACCCCTGTCATACTAAAACTACAACATTTACTCTACGATCTATGTTCAGTCAATAGATTTGATGTTGTTTACTAATATTTCCGTTTTATATATATTTTATAATAGTCCTACTTATTATTCACATTTATTTTTACTTTAATTGGTTTCATTTTATTAACAAAAAACGCCCACAATCTTTGCCACAACTTTTACATTTCATTATCTGTGAAATCATTTCTAAAAAGGAAAGTGATATCTATGATATTAAGAAAAGTAAAGTTGAAAGTAATTAAGTGACGTCAATATACCTCATATGTTTTGTAACAAGTGACCACTTCTAAGTAAATATAATTATAAAATACTAGTAAGAACATTCAATTTATAATGCATATCAGCAGATATTCCGACACTTACAGCTGATTAATTAATCCTCGCAATGGACAGAACTTCGCGTATATCCTTTTATGTGCCACACTTCAACAGGAACTGTTTGAACAAGATCGAGCCTAGAGTGCATCAGTATCCTGAAACGTATCCCTATCGTATAAGAGAACAGTTTGGTAGGAATCATTAAAATTTGCCGAACCAAGCTTCCCTACTGTGTCAAACGAAAGAAGTTTAGAGATATATTTCCTCAGAACGGTAGTTTTCTCTCGAGCTCAATTTTTAATTTTCTCTCGCGTTTCTGTTTTTCTGTCCCAACCCCGGTCAGCATAACTAAGCGATATTGTCAGGGAGATGTCGACCGTTTAACACGCTCGACGCACCCGTCACCCAGATTTTCGCCGCCTTCCTGTCAACAACGTTGTATGATTGTTTCCTCATCTTGGGAAGCTGATTGCTCTATCAGCGGAATGGGTAATCTCGATGAACGAATCTAAATTAAGAAAAAGAATGCTGCGCGCGATTTCGCGATAACTAAACCAAGCTTCGATCGATGGAAGTTTAGAGAGAAGAGTAATCAAAAGAAACAACACATCATCGCGAAAACGCGGATGATTCACTGATGGGATGGATAGTGTGCGGTGGTAGGCAATCAAGAAGCAATAAAAACACGAAAACGCAAGGCGAATTACCGACAGCTGTGCGGCGTGGATAATCGAACTGACCGCCGCGCTGGTCCAACGTAAAAGTGGGAACTTCATTCACGGCAAGAATACTAATTCTTCGCGCGTTTCTTCAAAAACGTATTTTCCCACGCCACTCATTATCGTCGCCTCACTCTTCAAATGCCCGTTTAATTCGGTCTGATGTCATAAATATTTGTGATTTGTCGATATTCAGGAAAATTGGATTCGAGCCGAATATATTCCTGATCGGGAAAACCAATATACTCCATCGACATTCCCACGGATGGAATCAATCACTGAATCCTTGGAAACACGAATCCTAGTGAACGTACTCCGCTCCGTAATCGTCCTAATAAATAATAGAATAAAAGCTGATTAAGAATTGCGGTCTAAAGGCAATGAAGTACATGTATAAGGTGATATAATTGCAATTGAATCTTAACTCTTACAAAACTGAACTTTTTAAACTTGTAAAAATAATTGTTCTCAATTGTTAATAATAGAAATACATCTTCTTGAGCGTTTTTAACCAGTTAGCTGTTTTTGATGAGTATACTTGTCATGAAGAAATGGCAATATTTTGTGTTATGACGAGTATACTCGTTATATGTAAAAAGTAGTTATAATTTGCTGTTTAGATTGCAATTTAACAATTGCAGTAAATTGCAGTAATAAAATCAAAAAATAAAACAGTCATTTCATTAAAACTTAATTCTATATTATAACAGTCACAGAACTCAGTGTTTAACGAGTATATTCGTCATCGTTTACTTTTTACGATACATTTTAGGTACATACTTTTCAAAGAGGTCGCAATCGCTAACTGATTAAGATGACATAAAACACTAAAATGTAGGTGTGTAGAGGTTTATGTGTACAGGATGGTTGGTCGGTGAGGTTTAATGGACGAGATTGCGTGTTGTTGAAACCGTCGAATATATTTAAAATAATAAATTAATGTACAGCCTGTATACGTTGAGTCGTTAGTACAAAGTATAAATCGTAAAATAAAATCACGGATAAATACTCGTTAATACTCGTCGCATAACTCGGTAGATACTCGTGATAATGCTTGGATCGCTCGTCGGTACAGAATAGATTCTTAAAGATACTGTACTCTTTTCGGTTGCGTCGGTTTATTTAGACTAGTCGGGGGAGAGACGGAAAATTCAAATTCGTCTTTATTCGACGGTTGCATATAGCGGCGACATTGTTTTGCCCGGAATTTATTTATCATTACGTTTCATACGTCAAGGCTGTGTCAATGTCCTGAGGCAAAACAACAACATGGGTCGCTCTTGATTCACGTCGTCCTTTGACTCCTGTGCCGCTACAGGTGTTACGATCTGATCTTGATTTTCGGTGTTCGTAACCGTTATGTGGTACTCTAGATGTCGAATTTTAGATTTCTCGAGTTATATTTATGTCAAAACGGTGGTTGCTGCCACCACCATATTTGTAACAAATAGTTATTAACTATATCGATTAATTCGACTTTCATTTGTTATTTTTGAAACAAGGCAAACGACTGAATGGAATGATTTTAGAAACTTGTTGTACTCTTCTAGATCGCGACACTATTCCGAATATCCCAGGAGGTGTTTTAATTACTTCCGCGACAACCGAATCGATTAAAAAACTTGTCACATTCTTCTAGGGCGCAGCACTATTTTGAATTTCCAAACTGTTGTATCCTTGATGTTTTAATTCGTTAATGTAACCGTATGGATAGCGTTAACTAGCGTATGAATGCAACTGGTAAATAAAATTTCACGTTTCGCCTTATCCGCTATGTGCAAGAGTACTAGCACGGGAAGGACTAAAGTTTTGTTGGAATAAATAAATATTTCTAATATCATCTTAATTATTGACAATGATATTCAATGAATAATTTTATTGAAGTCGTATATGTTAGTCATACATGAAGTGGCACAAGTCCGAAATTGATAAAGAAAATGTTACAATGTTTAACTTCTCATCTTGCTTCTATGTATGGGTCGATCGCACTCTTGGAATATCGTACTGAGTTAGCATAATTGTTGGAGGACTGAATTGACAACTGAACAACTGAACTCTTAACAAACTTTTACCTGAACTACGGTTTGAGAAAATTTCAACTGGGCCCTTATAAATTTTAACGGAACTGCTTGAACTTTTAACTGAACTGAACTCTTTCAAATTTTGAACTGAACTACAAGACTCTCATAATAAAATTTCGACCGACTAGATTGGACTTTATAACTAAACTGAATGACTGACTCAATAACTAAAAATCGACTTTAACTGACTGACTTTTAAACAAAAAACCAATTGACTGCTTTTTGACAATTTTTACTGAATTGTTACAACATTTTTATTGAACTCCCTGTCTCTAAATGGCTACACTTATTTTTATGATGAGACTATCATGGCCAAATGTCACATGACGGATTATTCCATGATAGCGCTGAGTTTCGGTACGTGATTTCTTCTTCGGACGCTGGAATCTTTGGTTTTACTGGTGTCCTTTCAGAAATGCTAGTGTTTCAGCTGATGTAGTTTTCGTGGAATTATTATTGAAGTTGCCCTTTTCTAGAAGTCCTTGTTGCTGCACTCTTCATGCAGTATTAGTTTCTGTTGATGGCAAGTCTTACGTACAGGTCGTTAAATACGCAGTCACCTTGTTGATGCTGATACTTCATACTTTGGCGCGTGTGTTTGTTTGCCGCTGCAGATGCTGTGTGAGAGGATTGCAGCATATCAGCTTTCATTATCTGCTTATTACACTGTGTATTGTGGTAGGAGGGCGCGCGCAATGCGGCGCATATCAGTGGACATCTTATTGTTCCTTGTTTCTATTTCGGTATTCTTAGATTTTAATTTTGTTCAACAATAATGTTGTGTACTTGTTTGTTGATTTATTATGATATTAAAGTATTTGTACGTGCCATATTTTTTATTTCCCTTAAGTTTTGTGTTTTTAATTCCATTTGCCTAAAGTTGAGGCTCGCGTAATTCGCGATTTACTACGCATTTCTTTCACGGTGCTCTGCACGAGCCGTGACAATAGGATTGGTTTATTCGCTTTTCCGATACCGTTTTATCGAAGAGAAGTACATTCATCGTTTGTTATATGTTGCGTATAGTATATAGTATATCGAATATGAAAGTATTAATTGTAAATTTTAATATTTTAAGAATTTGTTAAAAACGAAAATATTTGTTTTAGTAGTTAGAGCGTAAAGAATATTTTGAGGTTATGTGTTACGTTAACGTACCATATACCGTATACTGGATATGCATCAGGCAACGAGGCTCGTTTAACCAGTCAAGGATTGTCAGAATAAAATAAAATTCCCGCGTCGAAGAGGGGTGACTTTGATTGTGTTTAAATTAAATTCGTTCGTTATGTGACTCGATTTTTGATAATGCAGCCTCTCTTAACCAATCAACATTCATCGTCTGATAACTATAGCCGTGGGTTATGACAATATCGCTCTTGAAATACAATTGTCTTTCCTAATGGATTAATTAAAGCACAAGCGAGAATCTCGGTATACGCATGATTTTCACGTGATTCTTGTGAAATACACGGAACTCTTCTCCATGCAACGTTCTCTTTTTTCTTTTCCTTCTTTGAGAAATCTAATTAAAGGCAAAGCAGAAAAGGAAAAGGAAAATAGTGAAGGAGAATTCCATCGCAAAGAAATCTTTTGAAACAATGTAAGGTCTTCACGAAAATTCAGAATTCGTGAAATGGAAGGAAGGAAATAGGCACTGAAAAGATTAATTAAGAGTCTTGATGAGTTACCGCGCAACAAGTAAGATGATACTTGCAGGACGTTCACTGTCAAAATATTTAATACAGATTGCTGTGTGAACGATAGAACGTCCGCAATGATTGCAACGTGGCCTTGCATAACCAAGCCGGGAATTAAACTGTAGGTAGTTTAGTTAACACGGGAAGTATTTTAATACAATTCGCGTACTTCCACGAAAAACAGAGACTTTCTTATTCGATACATCGTCAGTGAGTAAAGGTATAATGTTGCCTCGTAACCAGTGACGAAAACTGATTAAATTTCTCGTAATCAACGCCATTTCCTTCGTTATACTAGTGCAAGTAGCATCGTAGATAACAAAAATTGGATGGTCAATGCACGCGTTAACATCAGAATACAACAGACTTTTTATTCGCCATATCAGACACGGTTCATCGAATAAAACACGATAGGAACGAAAACTTGCGGATCGGTCGATACCATCTTACCATTTATTTAGAGCAACGATTGTTCTTTAGGTCTCGAGAGGGCAGAGAGGAACAAACTACTAATGATTGATCCTATCGTGGATGAGTGGCGTCCTAATACTTATAACGGAAGAATAAATGCCACGCGCAAAAGGTAAAACAGAGAAAGTAGACAAAAGAAAACGATGTCTACGACGATTCCTAACAGAATGCGAAAGCATGTTGGGGATACATACGGCGTGTGTACATGTATGGGAAGGAAATTATATGTCGCAATCACTATAACGTGATTCTACATCTTTGCATCGGTGGAAATTTATTAAAAAGGAGTGCTGAAAACTTAACCCTGGAATTCAAATTTGTTTCTAGTTGCATGGAACCGGAATTCATGAAACGGAGTTCACTTGAAAATTTAGTTTTCAATAGCTTTTGCATCTATGTTATCTTTGATGCGCTTTATAATATGATTTCATAGTTCAATGGCTGCGCCGTGTTTCTGATAACTCACTGCAGCTCGTAAAGAATACTTCAATAGTGATATATTGTTCTGTTGCTGATATCCGCATCATCAGCTGCCTAGTGTTATGATGCAAATTATTTACATTTGGGCGATATACGAATAGTATAGTTAATAATTTCCCTCTTAATTTACTGTCACACACAGTAATGAAATTTTAGTTTCTCGTTGATACGAGAATGCACAATATTACCTCTTGGTCACCAAATCGTTGGTCTAGCCAATCGCATCAATCTGGACTTTGTATTTAATAGTGACCCTCTATTATTTCCTGAGCTACTGAGTAGCTTTTTGTTGTTTTATCAACAATGCTCATATTATAGTCAATAACATAATATTTATATTGTATATTTTCTTTTTGAATATATTCATATCATAAATAAAATAGCTGCAAGAACTACTGAAACGTTAACATCATTATTAAAAAAAAAAACGATTGAATTTCGGCCCATAGTTCTCTTGATAAAGGTGGTCCTCGTAGCGAGTAGAATACGATGCGACCAAGTTTAACCTTGAATTTCAAATCTGTACCGATTTAGAGGTATAGAATCAAGCTACGATGATTGCGACACATAATTTCCCAGGGTGCATCTCTTCCAAGTGTCTGGTCGATGTCCAAAAGAGGAAGAGAAATAATGATAACAAGATTGGTACAGCGTGATTGGTACAGCGCCGCGATGCTATATACTGGAGGTTGCCTACATGCGCCTGTATGCATATGCAACTTCCGAATGTACGCTGCCTCTCGCCGGATCTCACATCCATTCCCTGTCGCTCGCTGTGTTTTCCAGAGAACGATTAAATAATGCTCTCTACTTTCCTTTTACAGCTATCAGCTTGATGGAATTACTAACTACGTAAAAAGGTAAGATTTAAAAGTGCACGAACGTTTTAAGGGGGAAACATTCGCAGATATTGATTGCCAAAAGTGATTTGTATCGATTTCTATCGTGATAGTCCCTTACCGCGGACATCATGGCTTAAGGATATTACTGTAATTATTTTATGAACATTCGAAAATTCATGAACGAGTTCTTCTGTGGCAAATAATTCAATCACATTAAATCCGTAAATGGACAATTGATTGACGGCAGCCGTAATGCTTTTTTTCATATCTGAAAAAGGATATCTGTAAAAGAAATAGAATAGGGGAAGTCTTCTTTAATCGCGTTCGATTCTTCTATAATCCGCGATGTAGAAAATTCGATTGGAAACATTTGCGACCAGCTAGGTTTCTAATGAATTATTTTTAAAGCTCGCGGGCGAGTCTAAATTCATTGTGTAGCGACATTTTTCTCTAACGTGCGTGGTCATTTGAAATACGAAGAAATTTACAATTCAGCCGAATAACGATCCGAAACCAAAGTAATTTATCGCGCTTTTAACATGTACTCGTTAATTTATTTATTAGAATATTTATTAGATACGTGGTGAAAAATCGCGCCTCTCAATATTTCATACATAGATGGAGATTAAGTTTTTTAATGGAACAAACATTCAACACCGACGATGCGCGATGCGATAAAAATTGTAATGTATAATTAACCACTTTGTTTTAAACAAGTGATCATATTAACAGGATTTAGCATTTAATATCAGCGTAGTTTTGCCATTTCCGACGAAAATAATTATAGAAGTTCACTACTTGTGACGCCAGAGGATCGTTAAATTTTCATAAGAGCTGCACGAAAGCGTCGAAAGTTTATTGTCTACTTTGAATCGTGAACTATCGAAAAATAATTCTACATAGAAACGGAAAAATCACTAGGAGAAAACACCGAAGTAAATTTAAAAGAAGGATAAAGGAAATTATACAATTATAAAATTAAAATCATAAAATTTAGATTATAAGATACAATAAGATTTATTGAAGTTAGATCGCTTCTACATTAATAACACTGCACTGACACTTCTGCAATGCTAAAACTGTGTAAAGAAATGCAAATCAAACATACTCATCCTTTGACCAAAATATATTAGGAGTAGTATACATAACAGTAGCAGATCCAGGAATAGTTATTGAATTTGTGAAGACGGTGGTACCTGGATGAAGATTGGAACCAACGCTGACGGTATGAACTATCAGAGTAGGAGAAAGTGGCAGAACAGCTCTAGCATTTACGGTGACAGGTACATTGGCAAAATTAAACATAACAATTACAGTGTCGTTTCCTAGAGTGCGAGTAATACTCAGAACCCTTTGGTCGTATACGGTAACATTTAAGGAACCGTATGCGATCACTGGTCGCCTTTTCACGCTCATCACACTTTTGAATATCTGGTAATGAGAGTAATATAGCTCCTTCTGAGCTTTCAGGTTCAGGGTCTTGTAATTTGGATGCACGGGCAGCCAGGTTTTCGCACTGGTGGAGAATCCAGCATTGGTGCTGTTGTCCCATTGGTACGGTGTTCTTTCGGGATCTCTGGATTTCAGAAAATATCTGGCGGGACCAGCGTTGCAACCAGCTGGATCGACAGTTTCGGCGTACGTAAATTGTCTGTCTATCATTCCGATTTCATCACCGTTGTAAACAATCGCTATGCCAGGTAGGAGCAACGCCATTTCGGTAATCTCATCAGCTCGTCGACTTCCGAATCTCGAGGCCACACGATGATTATCATGATTGCCCACGACCCAGTTCGGCACGCTACCCTGAGGCACGGTATTGACCCATTTGTCTATCAGATTTTTAAAGTCCATTGCGGTAGATTCGTTGTTCAGGTCTCTAATAAACATAAAGTTGAAGGGGACATTGGAGCCAGCATTGTAGAATTTAGTGGTTAGGTCATGAGTGGTGTAGGCTTCCGTGAGAATCAACTTTGGATCGGATCGGGTACGATTGGAGTGTTCATCCATCAGTTTCCTCCAGCTCCGGAGCGTCTCGTAGGTCTCATTCTGATCTCTCGTATAAATATGCACCAGGCTATCGTAATCGTCTTTAGGGACATCGGTCCTATTTGCGCTCGGCTCGTCCCGAAACTTGGCGTCCTCGAACATATGATTGATAGCGTCAATGCGGAAACCATCGACACCGCGATTCATCCAGAAAGTCAACACGTTTTTCATCTCCTGATCTAAAGCCTTATTGCGATAATTCAAATCTGGCTGACCTGCAGCAAACTGATGTAGGTAATACTGCTTGCGGACGTCGTTCCACTGCCAGGCAGATCCCTGGAAGTTGCTCAACCAGTTATTTGGCGGCAGTCTGGTACCATTTACGATTCTGCCATTGTGCCAGACGTAATATCCATCGTACGGCTTGATCCTTCGAATACTCTTTTTGAACCAGGGATGGTCGTTAGAGCTATGATTAGGCACAAAGTCCATGATCACTTTGAGCCCGAGGGACTTAGCCTTAGTTACCAATTTGTCGAAATCTGCTAAAGTTCCATAATCTGGATCAATGTCTGTAAAATTGGAGATGTCGTAACCGAAATCAACTTGTGGACTCCTATAGATTGGCGATAGCCAGACGACCTTAGCACCAATGTCCTTAACGTGTTCCAGTTTGCTGGTGATACCATTCAGGTCACCGATACCATCTCCGTTACTGTCTTTGAAACTTCTGGGGTAGACTTGGTACACGATGATATTTTTGTACCAATCCACATCCACTCCCGCGCTTAGCGCGAACAGCAAGGAACACGTTGCAATCGTTAGCCGAAACATGATGGATTACTGAACCAAGAGAAACACAGTCGACTATTTATAAAACGTGATGTTATTGATTATCTGTTTACATATATGCTTCGATTATCTGTTTACTAAATTTCTTTCACTCAGTTAATGGAAGATAAGTTCGTTTCGAATAAGTGTCAACGATAACGAAAAGATAGTTAGGTACTCGAATACTATCATGCATCGCGTATCAATTTATATTTTGTTATCTGATGCTACGTTGGAAAGAAATTTTTTATATCAAAATTGTTTTTTTCCACATTCGATAGTTTAAACAAACTGAATACTCGCGAGGGATTGGAAGATTTTTTCTATAAGTGGAGTATATTATACGGAACACAACTTCTGATAAGATTCATCGAAGTATAGAGTCATTTGAGAGACGGTTAACACTTAGAACCGCATGATCTCGTGTGTACAAGGCGTTTATACATACCAATCTAGTTTCTATCGTTCGCCGACTAATTATATGGCCAACTGCACTCGAGCAAATCATTTACCTGCCTTCTTTTCATCGAGGTTAATTATTTAAAGCTGCAGTTCTGCCGTCGCAAATAAACTCGCGATTCATCAGCGTCACTACAATCTTTTCCCCTTCTTATATCTGTAGGAAATCTATTATCGACGCGTTAACGCGAAATTCATGTAAAATTTCCAACTACGACGAGCATTAGCTTAACGTTAACTAATTAAAGAGCCGGTATAAAGATACAATCTCATTTCTGTTAAAATGAACAATTTTTTCAGATGGAGATATGTATATTCTAAACTATGACAACGAATCGCTATGTTTCGATGTAAAAGAGGATTTCGATTTATTACCGAACAATGTTAAATTTAGTTTCAAATAGAAATATTTGATGAAAGATGATACGTAAAGAAGAAAGAATGATATAATATTGTATAGAATGCAATAGGCCACAATAGATTGAAACCTTTATGTGAAAGCTGTTTTCATACATCGCATTGGGAACAGGGCTAACTTATTATTATCGATAACAATCCTATATAATCGAAGTGGAAAGAAAAACAGTTGAACCAGCGATAAGTATTATTTACAAAGAAATAAATAGTCGGTCGAAAGTATTTCAAATCAGAAGTTGAAAGGATTTATCTATTTTTTTCTTTTTTTTTTTTTCTTGACAATTAGAGTATGACGTTGCCCCGTTTTATTTTTGGATCCATGCAATGAATTCGAAACAATTTATCAAAATTTCAACTCTCCATAATATTGAAATTTTCACGTTAAGATATTCAACCAGGGCACCCACCTACTTTTACTTACAAAGTAGTTAGCTGTCTGACTAAACAACCCCGATATACTAGAAAGGTACTCCCAAATAGATATAGTTCTTTTATTATCTCAAATTGACGATCTCCATACTTAAATTCCTTACACTTATTCTTCGTCTCTGTTTTCTGAAATATCAGTATTTTAGTTTTTTCTATGTTTACCTCTAAATTTCTTATTTTACAGTATTTTGATAAGAATTCAAGTTTGTCTTGTAGATCTACGATATTTATCAACAGTATAAGATCGTCTGAAAATAGTAGTAGTTCCATTTCTTTAATTATTGTATGATGTTCACTTTCTCTAAAAAAAACTATCTATAGCATGCAACTTTTGCAAAAAAAGAATTGAGCTAAGCGAGTGACCTATGATATTGCTTGTGTTATGTCAATTTCTTCAGTTTGACCGTCAATTTAGCTCTTTCATATAGATTTCTCAGAGTTTGTACGAATTGTGAACGTAGCCCCATTTGAAATAGTTTCTGACAGAGTGGGTGCATTACTGACTTGAAAGCTCTTTTGAAGTTTATAAAAGCTGCTATTAATTTCCTCCTTTTTCCGCCAGGACCATTGAAATTTGAACATTCGAAACAAAAATCCAGTCTATATCCCTGTTGACTAGAATTGCTATAAAGGTTTTCCAGGAGGTGTTTGCCAGAGTTATATCCTTGTAATTCCGGGAGTCATTGATACTCCTTTTTTTAAATTTATAGTAAATTAATAGTACTTGTCCAAATTCACGCCAACTACCTGATATATTTCAAGTATTCATAACCTTGACGAATATTTTTTTCCCGTCCTACCTTAGAGACTAGAGAAGACCCGAGTTCCATTGAGGAACTTTTTTGATATATGAAATTTCTGTGTCTAGGTTGAATGCCTACTTTGATTATTCGAGGTGGATATATTATTGTATAAAATTTCTCTATCTGTTCTTTACCTAATATTTTGTCTTTATTCATTTTGTATCTAAGAATTCTTTCATCTTCTTCCAAAATTCTTGAATAATTCTTGTGCTAGCCAGAACTTTTTGTAACTCTTCTAAATAATTCCTTTTACAGTAAATACATACATATATTTTAATCTTTTTGCAATTTATTACAAAATTTTATAACTATTAATACTATTTATAACGTAAATAATATTATGTCCGAAATATTTTATTAATATTATAAAAACCTTCATGACTGAATTTTTTCAATGTTACTAAATTTTTTATCTTAGAAACAAAATTAGTTGCAAAAATAAAGATTATTAATAATGAAAAAATATTGATATCAAACAACATTTATTATATTGAATTATTAAATACAAAATAATAATAATAATGACGTATCTTTCTCCATCTTTGCTGGGGCCGCGAACTTTCCACGCACCCAATCGATCCACTTTGAATTGAACCCGGGATCGCGAGAATGAGAGAGGAACAGCCGGGTTTTCTTCATTCGCGAAAATATACATTTTCATCGCAATATTTTCATACAAATTTTCAGACAATGTATGAATATTTAGATATTACGAAACTATGCCGTTTTTCATGATTTATAACATTTTTTCTTTCTTTTATATTTTTCCGATTTGCGAACTGTCACATTCTCAACCGCGCGTAATAATATACTATGTAGAACAGTATATCTGATTCATGATGCTGACAGGGAAAAGTAAAACCATAATAATCTAATACTTTATACACTGTCAGAAATCTGTTTGCTCGATATAGAGGGTTGCAAAAAAATGTTCTACGTATTAAGATTAAATTCAAAAAGTGCGGATTTCTACGAATCAATTGTCCGTTAGTTTTCACATTGATCAGTTGCGTAACTAAAATAGCATTTTTATTACACACTAATGTTTCCAACCACAATTCGCAGCTTTTACAAATCTTAATCTTCACCAATTTCTTGCGAAGATAGCCTGTAAGTATACAAATATGTATACAAATATGTAATTAAATACAATATGTAATTAAATATGTAATTAAAAGACATATATATGTCGGGTTCACATTAAGAATAGGGTTAGGGACGTATAACGAACTTTTACTAGGATTAGCCATTGTTATTACACAATAGAGGTAATGTTTATTAACACAATCGTGAGTATTACAAAGTTATCAAGTGACCGCGGTGATTAGATACTAATGACGGTGGCCTCAGGTTCGATAACGAAATCGCGGTCAACGGGATAGCGAACTTTACTTTTCGTCAACGTCTAAGTTGTGCTCAATGTTAAAACGTGGAGTAATCACAGCGTGTAAGAACGATACTTCAATCGTTGATGATATCGTACGAGAGAGTGTCTCTCCGTCACAGTGACGCTGTAGAAGAAAACTATGATGGGTGTATCTAAGGGCCTTCGTTCGGAAAGTGAGGAAAATTGAAGTTAATGTTAATTGGCCAATTTCCATATTGTTGGTTAGAGAAGGATGCTAGCCGCCCTTGAGAGAAAGTTGCTAGCGGGAAGCGTCATTCCCCTATCTTCCCGTAGTTGGGACAGAGACTGTTTGTCTGTTTGAAGGATTTTAGTTAACCAAATCTTAAGATTTATAACGGGTCCTCAGGCTAGCTGAACATGTACTGTGGACATGCGTCGACATCTAGTAACCATCTTACCCGAAGAAAAGGGTCTGTGTGTGGCGAGCCACGGGACAGAAACCGTTGGAATGTTTACTGTCGAGTGCCGCTATAACTATTTCCTTTTCAGTTTGCTGGTGAGTGCCGAAGCGTGCAGACGTGTGTCCAGTGCCCTGTGAAGTTCACTAAACAACAAGTGACGGCCATCTGTCGAAAGCGAATCTAACAAACCTAGCCAAGTGTTCACAAACGTGCTAGTGAAAAATCCAACGCTACTAAGCTCTAACCCGAATCACAGCCTCTCGACTAATTATTTCAAATTGAATTAACTAGAGCGATGATGGCCCTAACATCTCAAACGGGCTCTCCGGAGCTAAGTTACAATAGCGCCGCTCTTCCTCCCCCGTGGCAAAGGGGCAAAACATCCCTCTTTGCAAACGACCCGCACACAAAGAAACGCAAGCTGGAAGCTACCAAGATTAATGTGAACAAGAGTCAAATCAATCCACCAGCTAGCCAAGTGACCACCCACAACAGGATTTGATTACTGGAGACAATAGAAAACTCTATGGACATAACCAAGGCGGTAAATAGACAACATACCCAAAGAACTCCCCCTCCCCCGCCAATCATTATTGACGATGTCATTGACATTCACACAATGACAAAGACTATCGAAAAAGATATCAGCAAGGAGGACTATAAGTTGAAAAGTAGTAACAACCGTGTAAAAATTCTGCCGACCAACCCAGACGCCTATAGAAAGTTAACTAAGCTGCTAAAAACGTTAAACGCTAAATTCCACACTTATCAGCTCAAACAAGAAAGACCTTTTCGTGTGGTGCTACGCAACATCCACCACTCAGTTGACCTAGATGAACTAAAGTGCGAACTTCAAAATCTTGGCCATGAGGTAACAAACATAAGCAACATTAATCATAGAATCTCAAAAAACCCACTATCACTATTCTTCATAGATTTAAAACAAAAAGGGAACAACAAAGAAATCTACAACGACAACCGGCTGATGAACTCCATAGTTAAGATCTAACCACCTTTTGTAAAGAAAGGGATAGTACAATGCAAAAGGTGCCAAAGGTACGGCCACACGCAGAAATACTGCAACCATAATTTCCGGTGCGTAAAATGTGCAGGTAGTCACCCCACTGACCAATGCACTAAATCCCCAGAAACCCTCGCGAAGTGCATCCACTGTCAAGGAGAGCATCCTGCCAACTACAAAGGATGATCAGCCTATAAAACACTACATAATATTAAGTATCCAAAACTGAGACTCAAGGAGATTACCATACAAGAACCAAGACCCCAAAAACTCACCACACCATCAATATCCGATGCTCAGGCAACACAAGGAAACATAAACAACTCGAAAACCCACAGTGAACACTCAGAAAATAGTGTTCCCACCCCACAAAACACAGACAACTTCACCAGACTCGAAAAACTTATCGAGAAGCAAACTGAGCAAATTAACAACTTGCTGTCACTAATCACACTCTTCATGGACAAATTCACAGAGGCAAAATAAAACCAATGCGAATAGCTCTGTGGAACGCCAACGGTCTAGCTCAGCACAAATTTGAACTAGAACTATTCTAAAAACAACAGCAAATCGATGTATTGCTCATATCCGAAACCCACTTCACCGACAAAAACCACCTCAAAATACACGGCTACAACTTCTACCATACCCAACATCCCATTGGAAAGGCACACGGCGGCACCAGAATCATCATCAAATCCGGCATTAAGCATTACGAGCTTCCATCATTCCAGAAAGATTACCTTCAAGCCACAAGCGAAACAATAGAAGACTGCCATGGTACAATCACCACCTCAGCAGTACACTGCCCTCCCAGACACTCGATTGCTAAAGAGAACTTTGACAGCTTCTTTGACGCCCTAGGCAATAGATTCATAGCTGGAGGAGACTATAACGCCAAACATATCCAATGGGGCAGCAGACTTGTCACAGCAAGAGGCAAAAACCTCTTGAAAAGCATAACCACCAACAATCTCAACTACCTCACCACATATGAACCCACACACTGGCCCACTGACACTAACAAAATCCCCGATTTACTCGACTTCTTCATAACCAAAAATATCTCGCCCAGATACGTCCAAATCAACTCGTCGACTGAACTCTCTTCCGACCACTCCTCCGTAATAGCAACAGTCGGTTCAGCAATAATCGAGAACCCACCTAATGGCCTTATTCACAACCAACTCATCAACTGGCAGCTCTTTAGAGAAATCTTTAACCGCTCAACCTCTGCCTCAATCTCACTAAAAACAAAGACAGATATCGAAACTGCCACAGAATACCTAAACGCGAGCATAATAAACGCCATCCGCTCCTCAACACCTACTAAGACTTCTGCCAGCAAACACGAATATCCCCATTACATATTAAACAAAATTACAGAAAAACGAAGACTAAGAAGAGTATGGCAAACCCATAGAACACCGGACGACAAACGCAAGCTAAACAACGCAACCAGGAAGTTAACCAAAATCATTAAAAAATTAAAAAACGACTGTTTCCAAAAGTACCTCGTCAATTTGTCCCCCACTGCCGACTCCAACTTCTCACTATGGAAGGCTTCCAGGAAACTCACGCGTCCCCCCAAATAATCCGACCAATTCGCTGTTCGCAAGGCGGATGGGCACGAAGCCCTATAGAAAAAGCCAACCTCTTCGCCAACTACCTATCCAACATTTTCAAACCACATTCCTCTAATACCGCTCCGGAAATAACAGAATACCTGCATTCTCCTTTCCAAATGTCTCTCCCCATTAAACCTTTCACTTCTCTAGAGGTTACTGAATTAATCCATCGTCTGAACTCCTGGAAAGCACCGGGACATGATCAAATAAGTAACAAAGCAATTAAGGAACTACCTGTAAAAGGGATTGCACTCATTTCTTCAATCTTCATCGCAATTCTTCGCCTTGAATACTATCCCAAAACCTGGAAAACGTTATAAATTACGCTCATCCCTAAACCCGGAAAACCAATACACGAAACTAGCTCCTATCGCCCAATTAGTCTTCTACTCACTTTGTCAAAACTATTCGAAAAGTTGCTAACGAATCTACTCCTTCCACTAATGGAGGATCTGAAAACTCTGCCAGATCATCAATTCGGCTTTCGGAAGCAGCATTCCACAATAGAGGAAATCCACCGAATAACACACAGTATCAGACAAACCCTCGAAAAGAAGAAATACTGCTCGGTATTCCTTGATATTCAACAGGCATTCGACAAAGTATGGCATGAAGGGCTTCTTTACAAACTTAAAAAAGTCCTACCACACACTTACTACTCCATCCTAAAGTCCTACCTAACCAATAGGCAATTCATGGTTAAATACGCAGACGCCATTACCACAACTTTCCCAATAGAAGCGGGCATACACCAAGGCAGTGTCCTCGGGCCCCTTCTATTCTCCATCTACACTGCCGACCTACCAATATCAACAGGAATAACTATAGCAACATTTGCCGACGACACAACGCTATTGTCGTCCCACGCCAACCCGACAACAGCCTCATCCACTCTCCAGCTAGGTCTCGACTCAATGGAAAAGTGGTTCCACAAATGGGGCTTCAAAATTCATGAAAAAAAATCCACACATGTCACCTTCACGCTGCGAAAACAAACCTGCCCACAGGTCTCCATTAACAATATAACATTTCCCAACAAGGACACAGTCAGATACCTGGGCATGACTCTGGACAGGAGATTAACCTGGAAGCAACATATCCTAGACAAATCTAAACAACTCAGGGACAAACTCAAAAAATTTTATTGGCTCATTGGCCGTCGCTCCAACCTAAGCACGTAGAACAAAACTAAGCTCTATAAGGCCATAATAAAACCTGTCTGGACCTACGGAATCCAACTATGGGGAACAGCAAGTAATTCCAACATTGGAATACTCCAACGCTTCCAATCGAAAACGCTAAGATCCCTATTAAATGCACCCTGGTATATTACCAACGAAACAATGTGACCTCAAGATACCTACAGTCAAAGATGAAATACACAAGTCCAGAAGCAGATATAACACAAGAGTCAACAACCACCACAACCCACTAGTCATCCAACTACTGGACACGACGGACCAGATCCGCAGACTAAAAAGAAAATACCCTCTAGATTAAATCCTTAGTTTCTACTAGAACCAACAATATAAAGCTATTATAATCAATGTCATTGTATCACGCCAAATTAAGTTACTGAAAATTCTCAACGAGAATTGATTGTAAATATTCTAATAAATAAAAAAAAAAAAAAAAAACGAAAAAAATCCTCAATAACATCTGCAACTAGGGATGTAGATTGATAATAATCCTGAAATTGTATATCACAAAATCGTTCACACAGAATGAAATATTGTCTTTATGCTGGTGATACGGCAGCATGTTGTGGCGGCACTCGACAAGCCAAATACCACCACTCGACACTAACTAGCGTCGGACGACGGCAGGGCAGTGGTTAGTGCACTTCGCGCAAGCCGCGAAGATCAAAGAAAATAGCTTAATCTTCGGCTGCTTATTCCCAAACGACGCATACTTCAAAAACACTCTGTTAACAGGCTACACCCCCCCCCCCCCCCGAAGTCTTTTTATACCTAGACGAAAGAAACTATCTCCAAGACCAAAATAACATCCTTATAATTTATCATATACAAAGGAAAATAGGAATGAAATCTATACAATACGAGGAAAACCTAGATGGTCGTACTGCAGACACTAGGTGGAGATACAACATGGCCCTCCCCCAAAAGGATACAGAAGACAAACACAGAAAAAACACAAAAAAATATTGGTGGATACGGAACCCTTAACAAAAACAACAAGATAAAGAGCAACAGAACGGCGACGCTCACCGAATAAAAGTGTAAATATGTAAATATGTAAATAAATATTATACCAATCCCACAGAACACCCCTCCCCTCCCCTCCCAGTCCATCCTCTCCCATCCCCTCCCTAATAGGCTAGCGAACTGTCCTGTTTTTGCGTCCAGGCTTTCAGGACATAAATTAAAATATCGTACATAAGCACAGCGCAACAGCGGCTTAAATTTAAGGTACAATAATAATCTTAAAAAAAAAAAATGTACTAATGCATGGCTACGTCGTACCGTCGCGTATCGGTACTTTTGCCTGTACCACCCTACAATTAGAATTCAGCGTTTATTCTGGGAAAAAAACATGTAAAAAAAATATGTAAAAAACCTGGAATTAATAAACAAAGATTTAAAAAAAAGCAGTGGTTAGTGCCTTAGGTTCGGAATCCGGGTTCGAATCCTGGCGATCTGATTTTTCTTCTACGCAACTAAATTAGGAGGAAAATCAGCAGTACCCCAGCGCAGTGACATCTACAGCCCCTAGCAACAATTACTCCGGACGAGGACCAGCGACAATCATCACGGACAGTACACCTCAAACTGGTAAGCCCGATGTGATCAACAGCAAAACAGAGGTGTGACCATAATAGCACTACCTAGACTTCCATCATCGCGAATCTAAGACTGTGGCAAGCTGGACCTACCGCTACGATGAACACGGAACGGCCCTTCAGCAAACCTCGACTCCTCACCTCCGATTGACGCGCAAATGCAGGTGACTGCATACGAGACGATAACCGACCAAGCCAGGAATGATGTAGCCATCGCAAAGTTCATGGGCATTACCACCAGCACGTCATACTAAAAAATGGAAAGAGGCCTACGACCGTACGCGGAACGCCCCGCACCGTACCGACTGGTATCCACCGCCACATCGAAGACATGGCGCAGCATCTGCACGGGTTTGACAACAAGCGGTCGACGCTTTATCTCGCATCGAAAGACTGACGCCTCGCCCTGCATCGAAAACGACAAATCCGCAGACAGTCACCGAAAAAACGTCAGTCACCGATAATTGCCTGGACTTTCCGACTATATGACTGTATAAAAACATGTAAATACAACGCGTAATACGTATCATATTTTATGCAATGTAATAGTATAGAGTTAATTATATATGTCGGAGATGAAAGAACACCAGAACCCTCCCTTCGGAACTTTGGGAAGACCCCTAGTACTGTAATTTAGATTTCACCATAGCCGTATTAAGAAACTGTTGTCATTCGATCTGACTGTACCTATGTGAGATTTATGATAGTGAGCTCGGGCTCTAGGCGACAACCAGTCGCCGAACGTAGTCGCGGTCAAGGGATGAACGTTTTATCTAACAAAGGCATGAAGTAACTCTATAGCACTCCTTAAAAGAAATACTTGGGACGGGGCACGACGATAAACATTTCAACGATTTCTGTCCCGTGGCTCGCCACACGACTTTATTCTTCGCCAGACTCTATTCCTCGAGTAAGATGATTACCAGATGTCGATGCGTTTCCACAGTACATGTTCAGCTAGCCCGAGGACCCGCTATAAATCTTAAGATTTGTTTAACTAAAGTCCTTCAAACCGACAAACAGTCCTCGTTCTAACTACGAGAAAATAGGAGAAATCTATTTTTCTCGCGAACGACGCTTCCTCTTCTCGAACTCTCTTTTAAGGGCGGCTAGCACCCTTCCCTAACCACCAACATGGAAATTGACCAATTAACAGTAACGCCAATTTCCCTCACTATCCGAATGAAGACTTTTCTCCACGAATCCGATGATTTCGTGCCCTTAGGCACACCCATCATAGTTTTCCTCGTCAGCGTTACCGTAATGGAGAACCAGTTCCGCCTGGGCAGGCGACCTAAACGGACGTGCGAAACAGTGCTCCAGTGAAAGTGCGGCAAGAGGGAAGAGAAAGGAACAAAGTAAACGCCCATCGACAAAACGTGGAATCATGCAGATTCCACCAATAAAAATAATTAATTCAGGAGGAACATATTTCATAAATAGAGCTACAGAGCTACATATGTAGAGAAAAAAGACGATATCATGGAAATAACATAATCCGACGGGGAGGAAAACATACCAATACAACCATGAAGAAAGCTGGACGGTGGCAACCTTCAGCAAAAAACGGAAGGTAACCCCGCTCGCAAGCGCGAGAAAAACTGATACATTTGAAAAAAAAACGATGGCTTCAAGATATCAAGCTGCATAATCCATTCAGCGCACTGCCAGAAGAGGCAGCAACGGACCCAACGGAAAGTCCTACAAACCGCATTCCCAAACCACCACCGATATACATAGATGAGAAAATAATTGACCCCCTCATCGAACTACTAAACAACACTGCAGGGAAAGACAACTATGTTATCAAACAGATAAAAATATACCAGGTGAAAGTGCAAACCAACACTCCAGACGCATTCAGAAAAGTGACAAGATCACTAAAGGATAAAAATGCAGGGTATCACACCTACCAGTTCAAATCAGACAAAAGCTACAAAGCAGTAATCAGGGGATTACACCCAAAAACAAACACCGATAACATAAGCGAAGAACTAGCAAAAATCGGACACCAGGTAAGGTCAAAAAACAACATAAACAAGTATGATACCAAACAAACATTACCGCTATTCCTAGTCGAACTAGAACCTAGAAACAATAACAAAGACATATACGATATAGAAAAATTACTAAACACAATAGTAAAAGTGGAGCCACCTAGACATAAAAAAGATATCCCACAATGCATAAGGTGTCAGCAATACGGCCACACAAAAAACCATTGCAATAGAACCCCGGCATGTGTTAAATGCGCAAAAAATTATCTAACAATACACTGCCCATCCACGGGAAGAATAGAGGAAGTTAGACGCTATAACTGCAACGGAAAACACCCAGCCAGCTATAAAGGTTGTGAAGCTAGGAAACAATTACAACGCAAACTGTTCGCGCCGCTACGAAACAGGACATACACTAACACACAAGTCCAACGGGACAGCACAAAACCCGAAACAATACCAAATACAGAGCACGCAATAAACACTAAAAATATCAGCACCAACACCTTTGGTAGTCGAAGTAGTAGGCGCAAGTAACCAGCCAATCGACACACTCAGACAACCAATACGACAACAACAGTAACAACGTCACTACAGAAATCAAAGAACTTCTTAAACAATCCATCAAAAACACCGAGATGCTAACCAGAATGATAAGCGAACAAAACGCAGTACTTAGACAGCAAACGCAACAAATCACAGTCATGCTACAACTGCTTACAAACGTGCTAAGCAAAAAATAAAAACGAACACGTTACAAATAGCAGCCTGGAACTCAAACGGCCTACAACAACGGGCCCTTGAAATTAAAACATTCATATACAATAACAATATAGACATATTACTTGTCTCAGAAACACACTTCACTACAAAAAGCTACATGAAAATACCATACCACACCATATATGATACCAAACACCCCTCAGGAAAAGCGCACGGAGGGACAGCAGTGATAGTCAGAAACGATATCAAACATTATCTACACAGCCAAGTTAATAAAGAATATTTACAAGCAACCACCGTTACAGTTCAAACTAGCAGCAACTACTTCCAGTTGTCAGCAGTATATGTGCCTCCGCGAAACAAAATAACATCACAAATGTGGGAAGAATACTTCCAGCACCTAGGGGTCAAGTACATCGCAGCGGGAGACTACAACTCAAAGCACACGCTATAGGGATCAAGAAACACTAGACCTCGAGGCAGAACACTGGAAAAATACATTAGAAATAATAACCTCAATATATTATCCACAGGAGCACCGACATATTGGCCGACAGACTTGCACAAAAAACCAGATCTTCTGAACTTTGCAGTTACAAGGGGACTAAACACAAATAAACTAAAAATAACACCCAACCTCGAGCTCAGCTCCGATCATACACCCATAATAATTGAATACAGAAACAAAGCAATACACTATAGCAAACCAGAAACACTATGCAATAGAACCACCAAATGGCAAACTTTCAAAGAAATAATACAAAGCAAAATAAACTTCAACATCCCGTTGAAAACTCCTGAACACATAGAGCAGGCAGTAGCAACATTGACAGCAACTATCCAGGAAGCAGCAAGGACAACCACTACACCCGAATCAACCAGCAGACAAACAATAACAATCCCGCAAGAAATACTCGACAAAATTAGAGAAAAAAGGAAAGCAAAAGCAAAATGGCAAAGATACAGAACTCGAGAAAACAAAAAACACTTAAACAAACTTGCAAAGGAAATAAAAAACAAAATAAAGGAGCACAACAATAACGAATTCGCAAAGTTCAGAGGGACACTCTCCACACACGAGAACACCAACTATTCACTTTGGAAAGTCACGAAAAAAATAAGGAAACCAATAATACCCGTCCCATCAATCAGAAAAGCAGATAACACATGGGCAAGAAGCAACGAAGAACAAGCTGAAGAATTCTCCAACCACCTCTGCAACACATTCACACCACACATTATCAACAACAGCAACCTCAAAAGTCATACGGAGGAGGATCCACAAACCACTATTACCACAACCGACAAGGAATACACCATACCTAAAACATCAGCACAAGAAATTAAAAACATAACTGATAAAACAAAAAACAACAAAGCACCAGGAATCGACCTAATCAATGGCAAAATCTTGAAAAACCTTCCGCCAAAAACAATAAGACTAATGACAATAATATTCAATGCAATTCTAAGAATTCAACACTTCCCCAAACCATGCAAATTAGCACAGATCAAAATGTTACACAAACCAGGCAAAGACCCACACCAAACTGCATCTTACAGACCAATATCAGTATTTTCTTGCTTCCAGTATTTTCCAAAATACTGGAAAAAATAATATATTGCCGGATAGAAACAATAATAGAGACAAAAAAACTAATACCGGATCACCAATTTGGTTTCAGAAACACACTCCACGATAGAGCAAATGCACAGGCTTATAAACGAAATAATAGTAGCACTAGAAAACAAGGAATACTGCACAGCCCTCTTTATAGACATAGAGAAAGCATTCGATAAAGTTAACCATGAAAGTCTACTACAAACAATTAGGAAACAATTCCCGGAGCAAATACACCAATTAATAAAATCCTACCTAAGCAGCAGAACCTTCGTAATAAAAATCAAGGACACACATTCTCAAGTTAAAGACATCAAGGCCGGGATACCACAAGGAAGCGTCCTAGGCCCAATACTATACACATTATACACGGCGAACATACCAACAACTACCAACAGCACAGTATTGACATTCGCGGACGACACAGCTATACTAATCAGGCATACTAACCCAGAAACGGCAGTCAAAATACTACAAGAACATATTCCAGTTCCGCCTGGGCAGGCGACCTAAACGGACGTGCGAAACAGTGCTCCAGTGAAAGTGCGGCAAGAGAGAAGAGAAAGGGACAAAGTTAACGCCAAAAATAGACAAAACGTGGAATCATGCAGATTCCACCAATAAAAATAATTAACTCCGGTGAAACATTTTTCATAAATAAAGCTACAGACTCTACATATGTAGAGAAAAATGATGATATTATGGAAACAACACAATCCGACGGGGAACAAAACATACCAATACACCAGGAAGAAAGCTGGACGGTGGCAACCTCCAGCAAAAAACGGAAGGTAACCCCGCTCGCAAGCGCGAGGAAAATCGATACATACGAAAAAAAACAATGGCTACAAGATATCAAGCTGCACAATCCATTCAGCGCACTGCCAGAAGAGGCAGCAACGGACCCAACGGAAAGTCCGACAAACCGTACTCCCAAACCACCACCGATATACGTAGACGCAAAAATAATTGACCCCCTCATCGAACTATTAAACAACATCACAGGGAAAGACAACTATATCACCAAACAGATAAAAATAGACCAGGTGAAAGTGCAAACCAACACCCCAGAAATATTCAGAACAATTACAAGATCACTAAAGGAAAAAAACGCAGCATATCACACTTTTCAGCTCAAAACCGACAAAAGCTACAAAGCAGTAATCAGGGGACTACACCCAAAAACAAATACCGGAAAAATAAGTGAAGAACTGGCAAAAATCGGATACCAGGTAAGGTCAATTAATAACATCAACAAATACGATACCAAACAACCATTACCGCTATTCCTAGTTGAACTAGAACCTAAAAACAACAACAAGGAAATATACGATATAGAAAAATTACTAAACACAATAGTAAAAGTGGAGCCACCCAGACATAAAAAAGAAATCCCACAATGCATAAGGTGCCAACAATACGGACACACTAAAAACTATTGCAATAGAACCCCGGCATGCGTTAAATGCGCAAAAAAATTCCCATCCACGGGAAAAATTGAGGAGGTTAAATGCTATAACTGTAACGGAAACCACCCAGCCAGTTATAAAGGATGTGAATTAAGAAAACAATTACAACATAAACTGTTCCCGCCCCTACGAAGCAGAACAATCACTAACACACAAGCCCAACAGGACAGCACAAATCCTGAAATAATACCAAATACAGAGCAAGCAATAAACACCAAACCTATCAGCACCAACACCATTGGTGGTCTAAGCTATGCTCAAGTAACCAGCCAACCAACACATACACACAACCAATACCACAGCAATAGTAACAATGACACTGCAGAAATCAAAGAACTGCTCAAACAATCCATAAAGAACACCGAAATGCTAACCAGAATGATAAGCGAACAAAACGCAGTACTCAAACAGCAAACCCAACAAATCACAGTCATGCTACAACTAATTACAAACGTGCTAAGCAAAAAATAAAAACGGACACTCTAAAAATAGCAGCCTGGAACTTAACTCATATCAAATAGATTTACGAAATTGTTTAAAAATATAATTTTGGGCTACAATTGATATATCATAGGATCGTACGCATACAACTAATTTGAATGAAATTACTTAGGTATATTATATTATCCTATTATTAATTTATATTTTGTATTTTAGTTGACAAAATTACTAATATATTCTAAAACTTAATACATGTTCGCTTCTAAATCTCAGTTATTCTTAGTCAACATTTTAATCGAGAGAATTACTAAGTAAAATGAAATTTATTAGAATTTTTAACAAGTATTTATATTTATATTTTTTATTTCGTTTTTAAACTTCTTCTCCAATGTTTTTGTATCAGCTTCTTTTATTAATTTTACCAATTCATTGACCAACTTATGATTACCGGCTGCCAATACTTTTGGTGACATGATATTGAATTCTCCTCCTGGAACAAATCAATTCTTTTATTTAAAAAATCATTAATAATCGTTATTGGTGTTGTTATCAGTATTGTTAAGTTATTAATTTTTCGTAGAGCGATAGCTATTATCTTGATTTTCTATAGCAGGAAATATAGTTTAGTTATCTAAATAATTATAAACAGAAACGGGACACACATACAAAAAGCTGTGTTAAATGTTAATTTAAAAATATGTCAAATACTATAAAATATACTTTTTACGTTGTATTAATGTAATGTATTAACCAGAAAATATAATATTAATATGATCTAAAAGATAAAAATGTGATATAATTATTTAAGAGAGAAAAGGGAAAAGATGAAAGGATGTGCTAAGTCTTAATTTAGTAATATTTAGTATGTCGAATTATTTGAGATTACCGCAAATTGCGTTAGGAGTTATCTACCATTTGTATCTATTACTACACCTCCCGATTCTCGAATAATAAGTACACCAGCAGCTACATCCCATGGCATCAAATTGTCGGTATGGTACCCTTCTGCTGCACCCATTGCTACATAACACAGACTCAATGCCGCTGATCCTATTGTTCGTATCCCATGTGCTATCGAAACGAAAGCTTCCACTCTGCCAAGAGTAATGTCCCTAATGTTCTCGATAGTTGCATAAGAAGCCTCTAAACAAAGTAAGGAATGCTCCAGCCCTGAAAACACGTTATACGTGTACATTTTAGTGACTATTCAGTTACTAAATTATGCTATAGGAAGTAGAGATATTCGATTCTCTTCGTCAGTTGAAAATTGCATTGAGCTCGATGTCAAAGCATTATCATAGTTTTACCATTTTTCGTTTATTTTTCATCTCAACGTTTGCTGTGTTTTAATTTATCGAAGATAATAAATTAATGGAATTAATCCTAACAGATTAGAATAGAAAATTCGAAGCCAAATATAAAAAAGTAATTAATAAATAATAGTAACAAAAATATTAATATTACTATATAATACGAAATAATTCATAGCGAATGAATTTGCAATATCGTTGAGATTTGTAGTCGTTTTTCTCAATATAAATGATATAAAATATGAGAATCAGTTAAACTTATTCTACATACTTTACAATACATTATATTATGTCAAAACATACTACTAGAAATCGGAAAGAAAACAATACTTTATTTCGGTTTGTCAATTTCAATAATTAATTATATATAAAATATGCATTGTATTAGATTGTATTAGAGAAATATATAAAACATACATTTGTAAACTCACTTTCTATACTAGAGCTTTTAATAAGCTTCCCATTTAAGTAGGCTCCTCGTCCTCTCTTAGCTGTGAATAATTGTTCTAATACAGGATTATAAACAATACCAATTTCTAGTTCTTTTTTTACTGCCAGTCCAATTGATATACAAGTGAAAGGAAAAGAGTGTACAAAATTTGTGGTTCCATCAATCGGGTCAATGATCCACGTGGGATCGTCTGTTAATTCTGGTAAATGATTTGTGGACGAAACTGTTTCTTCAGCAATAAATCTATAAATGATATAAATATGACATCAATTCATTGTTACATGTTTCATAGTACAAAACTGTATATATAATATACACAGGGTTCGGCCAAATAACATGTAAGAGTGTGCAGGACATAATTCCTTGTAGAGTGTTCTGCCGCGTAACACATCTGCACGCCATGCCGCGCGGCTTAACAGCCAACGGTCTACGTGCCGTACTTCGAATCCTCCATAGGCCTAAGGACCCACCATAAAGTTGAAATCCTAACTGCATTGTTCGCACACATGGTCTGAGTCAATCTGCTGCCCGAAAAGACTTTCTAATTCTAGAAGTGTTTTCGGCCGGTTTTTAGAAAGGTCCTTGGGTTTATTACGTGCTCTTAAGAATTACGGAGAAAGCGGGTAGTAGCCTAACGAAAAAAGCGGAGATCTACCTAACGGAAAATCTGAGTTTCCCTATAAACAATGTCGCACTCCTGCTCGGACAGCCGAGGAGGACGGACGTGTCTAGACGGTCGTCCTCTCCAGGTATAAGTGAATAGTGAAAAAGTGCTTCAAAGTGATAGTGAGGAGGAAATAAAATAGCAATGCAGATACCAACTATGAACATAGCAACAAAAGGAGAAACATATTATATAAAAACCAAACAAATTAACATGGAGACAGAAGAAACAAAAGAGCATCGGGGACAGGAAGATAGCAATTCAGAATATGAAAGATACTACCAGGACCAAAGCTGGAAGCTAGCGAAGGCTAGCAAAAAACGCAAAACAACTACAGACATAAGAGCCATAGGAAACCCAGCTACAGAAAAGCAGCGATGCAAGAATTACCATTAAGTAACTCCTTCAGCTCACTAACGGAAGAAATAGACGCTGACCCCGTAAATAAAACCACTATCCAAACAAATCATATTACAAAACCACCAACAATCTTTGTTGAGGCCCAAATAATAGACCCGCTCATCGATCTACTAAATAATCTAGATGAGAAAAACAACTACACAATAAAGCAAACAAAATTGGAACAAGTAAAAATACAAACAAACACTCCAGAAACATTTAGGAAAGTTATAAAAGCATTAAAAGAAAAAAATGCTATTTACCACACGTATCAGCTTAAAACTGAAAGGAGCTATAAAATTGTTATAAGAGGATTGCATCCTAAAACGAACATACATAAACTAAGCGATGAGTTAGCTAAAATTGGTCATCAAACAAGAACAATAAACAATATAACAAGATTCGACACAAAGCAACCATTACCACTATTCTTAATAGAACTGGAACCCAGAAACAATAACAAGGAAATATATGATATCAAACAAATACTAAACACAATAGTAACAGTCGAACCACCACGACACAAAAAAGATATACCTCAATGCATGCGGTGTCAACAATACGGACACATTAAAAATTATTGCAACAGAAGCCCAGCTTGCGTCAAGTGCGCAAAAAATCACTTAACTATACACTGCCCATATTCTGCAAAAATAGAAAAAGTTAAATGCTACAACTGTAACGGAAACCACCCAGCCAGCTATAAAGGATGTGAAGTAAGAAAACAATTACAACGTAAACTTTTCCCGCCCCTACGAAGCAGGACAAGCACTAACACACAAGCCCATCAGGACAGCACAAAACCTGAAATAATACCAAATACAGAGCAAGCAATAAACACCAAACCTATCAGCACCAACACCATTGGTGGTCTAAGCTATGCTCAAGTAACCAGCCAACCAACACATACACACAACCAATACCACAGCAATAGTAACAATGACACTGCAGATATCAAAGAACTGCTCAAACAATCCATAAAGAACACCGAAATGCTAACCAGAATGATAAGCGAACAAAACGCAGTACTCAAACAGCAAACCCAACAAATCACAGTCATGCTACAACTAATTACAAACGTGCTACGCAAAAAATAAAAACGGACACTCTAAAAATAGCAGCCTGGAACTCAAACGGCCTACGACAACGGGCCCTCGAAATGAAAACATTCATATACAATAATAATATAGAAATACTACTTGTCTCAGAAACACACTTCACTACAAAAAGCTACTTGAAAATACCATACTACACCATATATGATACCAAACACCCCTCAGGAAAAGCTCACGGAGGGACAGCAGTGATAGTCAGAAACGATATCAAACATTATCTACACAGCCAAGTTAACAAAGAATATTTACAAGCAACCACTGTTACAGTTCAAACTAGCAGCAACTACTTCCAGTTGTCAGCAGTATATGTGCCTCCGCGACACAAAATAACAACACAAATGTGGGAAGAATACTTCCAGGACCTAGGGGACAAGTACATCGCAGCGGGAGACTACAACTCAAAGCACACGCTTTGGGGGTCAAGAAACATTACACCTCGAGGCAGAACACTGGAAAAATACATTAGAAATAATAACCTCAATATATTATCCACAGGAACACCGACACATAGGCCGACTGACCTGAACAAAAAACCAGATCTTCTGGACTTTGCAGTTACAAGGGGACTAAACACAAATAAACTAAAAATAACACCCAACTTCGAGCTCAGCTCCGATCATACACCCATAATAATTGAATACAGAAACAAACCAATACACTATAGCAAACCAGAAACACTATGCAATAAAACCCCCAAATGGCAAACTTTCAAAGAAATAATAGAAAGCAAAATAAACTGCAACATCCCGTTGAAAACTCCTGAACACATAGAACAGGCAGTAGCAACATTGACAGCAACTATTCGAGAAGCAGCAAGGACAACCACTACACCCGAATCAACCAGCAGACAAACAATAACAATTCCGCAAGAAATACTCGACAAAATCAGAGAAAAAAGAAAGCAAAAGCAAAATGGCAAAAATACAGAACTCGAGAAAACAAAAAACACTTAAACAAACTTGCAAAGGAAATAAAAAACAAAATAAAGGAGCACAACGATAACGAATTCGCAAAGTTCATAGGACACTCTCCACACACGAGAACACCAACTATTCTCTATGGAAAGCCACGAAAAAAATAAGGAAGCCAATAATACCCGTCCCATCAATCAGAAAAGCAGATAACACATGGGCAAGAAGCAACGAAGAACAAGCTGAAGAATTCTCCAACCACCTCTGCAACACATTCACACCACACATTATCAACAACAGCAACCTCAAAAGTCATACGGAGGAGGATCCACAAACCACTATTACCACAACCGACAAGGAATACACCATACCTAAAACATCAGCACAAGAAATTAAAAACATAACTGATAAAACAAAAAACAACAAAGCACCAGGAATCGACCTAATCAATGGCAAAATCTTGAAAAACCTTCCGCCAAAAGCAATAAGACTAATGACAATAATATTCAATGCAATTCTAAGAATTCAATACTTCCCCAAACCATGGAAATTAGCACAGATCAAAATGGTACATAAACCAGGCAAAGACCCGCACCAAACTGCATCTTACAGACCAATATCACTGCTTCCAGTATTTTCCAAAATACTGGAAAAGATAATATACGACCGCATAAAACCAATAATAGAGACAAAAAAACTAATACCGGATCACTAATTTGGTTTCAGAAACAAACACTCCACGATAGAGCAAATGCACAGGCTTATGAACGAAATAATAGTAGCACTAGAAAAAAAGGAATACTGCACAGCCCTCTTTATAGACATAGAGAAAGCATTCGATAAAATTAACCATGAAAGTCTACTACAAACAATTAGGAAACAATTCCCGGAGCAAATACACCAATTAATAAAATCCTACCTAAACAGCAGAACCTTCGCAATAAAAATCAAGGACACACATTCTCAAGTTAAAGACATCAAGGCCGGGGTACCACAAGGAAGCGTCCTAGGCCCAATACTATACACATTATACACGGCGAACATACCAACAACTACCAACAGCACAGTATTGACATTCGCGGACGACACAGCTATACTAATCAGGCATACTAACCCAGAAACGGCAGTCAAAATACTACAAGAACATATCATAAAAATAGAAAATTGGCTACAAGAAAAACAAATAAAAGCAAACCCCAATAAATGCAACCATATTACATTCACGCTACGAAAAAAGATACCTCCAAACATCCTATTGAACGGCACGCATATAACGCAAACAAAGCATGTCAAATACCTAGGACTCCATTTAGATCAAAAACTCACCTGGAAACTACACATCAAATCAATAGTAGAAAAAATACAGAAAACAAGGAGACAAATGCATTGGCTAACAAGCCAAAAATCCAAACTAAGCACAGAAAATAAATTAAAAATATATAAAACGATCATAAAACCAATCTGGACGTACGGAATACCACTATGGGGGACGGCAGCAATGAGCCATATAAACAAAATAGAGGTAATACAGGCTAAAATCCTCAGAACAATAGTAAACGGACCTTGGTACGTCAGAAACGAAGATATACGAAGGGACCTGGGAATGCTAACGGTCAAGGAAGAAATTAGCAGATACTCCGAGAAATACAAATCAAGAATAGCAACACACACAAACCGGCTAGCCGCGGAAACATACAAAACCATAAACATGGACAGAAGACTAAAAAGGAAGCACCCAGCAGACCTTATAAAGGACATAACCTAACAGACACGAGGATGGTACCCCGCTGGGGGTAGCCACCAACATGCTAATTTAACCGTTAAAAAATTCCACCAAATGTCCAAATTGGACAAATTGTGAATTTTAATAAATAAATAATTAAATAAATAAAAAAACAATGTCGCCTAGGACCCAAGTTGGTAGGAGGCTTCTTCCTCCTCTCTTCCTTCCTAACATTGGTCCTAACCAATCGACATCGCGGATTATTGCCCTCACTTTCCTAACTAAAAATGTAAGCAACGAATCCGCGTTCTTCGTTCAAAGGGCACACCCATACCGAGCTGTCCTCCGTATTCACATCAGAATAAACTTCAGAGTTTTCCATCGTCTCTCACGGTGACTAGATTTCCTGCATTCCCGATAACTCTCACCGTTCCTATATCTCTCAGAGTTTCCTACCCAGTTCGCTGTTGAGTGCCGAAGCGTGCGGACGTGTCTCTAGTGCCCAGTGAAGTTCGAAAGTATCACGTGTCACCCAGCCGTCGAAAGTGAACACAACGTGCTCTTATCCTCCCAAGTGTTTCCTATCCGTCAGAGAGAAGAAAAGCCTACGCACCTAACTCCAACCCGAACCTTGCCTCATAGCCTCACGACTAGTTACTTATATTGAAATAGCTAGCTCGATGATGGCCCAGCAATCACGACAGGCTCTCCTGTGCAAACTCACAACTACCCCGCACTACTCCCCCCGTGGCAGAAGTGCAGCAGATCCCCACGTGCCAACGACGCCAATAAGGCGAAAAAACGCAAAATTGAACCACCAAACACAAACTCGAACCAACAGCCAACAACACAAATTAACACTCACAACAGGTTCGCAATATTGGAATCCTCAAACGACGCCATAGAAATCGCAGGCCCGCCACCAAACCACCACGCACTGAGAAGCCCCCCTCCCCCACCAATATTTGTTAATGATGTCATCGACATCCAGACAATGATCAAGTCCTTAGAGAGAGATATCTCCAAGGAGGACTACAACCTGAAGATCACCAACAACCAAGTCAAAATCCTGCCGTCGAATCCAGAAGCCTACAGGAAGCTTACCAAGACACTTAGGGCCCTGAACGCCAATTTCCACACCTATCAACTCAAAGAAGAGAGACCTTTTCGGGTGATGCTACGAAACATCCACCACTCTGCAGACATCGACGAGCTAAAAACCGAACTATCTAAACTCGGCCACGAAGTCATCAATGTCAGCAACATAAGGCATAGAGTCACGAAAGACCCGTTATCCCTATTCTTTATCGACTTAAAACAGAAACCCAACAACAAGGAAATCTACAACACCAGTCGCCTAATGAACGCCATCGTAAAATTCGAACCACCGCAAACCAAAAAGGAGATAGTGCAATGCAAAAGGTGCCAAAGATCTGCACACGCAGAAATACTGCAACCATACCTTCCGCTGTGTCAAATGTGCAGGAACACACCCCACCGACCAATGCAGGAAATCACCGGAAACCCCAGCGAAGTGCATCCACTGTCAAGGTGACCATCCTGCCAACTACAAAGGCTGCGCAGCCTACAAAACTCTGTACTGAAACAAGTACCCCAAACTTAGAACAAAAGAGGTAAATTACCAAACACCCAGCTCGCCGAAATTCACCTTTACCCCAATCCCCCCAACCAATCAAACACCCAGCCCTATCAAACTCACCACTCCCTCAAACTCCTATGCCCAAGCGGTACAAGGCACTCGAAATACACCAAATAGCCACAGGGATCCTCCCCAAAATAGTGCCCCCACCTCACTAATACAGACAACGTCTCTAGACTCGAAAAGCTAATTGAGAAACACTCAGAGCAAATAAACAATTTGCTATCGCTATTAACACTCATCATGGATAAATTAATACGCCCCGACACAAAATAAAACCAAGACGCATAGCTCTGTGGAATGCCAACGGTCTAGCGCAACGCAAACTTGAACTAGAACTATTCTTAAAACAACAGCAAATCGATGTGATGCTCATATCCGAAACCCACTTCACCGACAAAAACTACCTCAAAATACACGGCTACAACTTCTACCACACCCAACACCCCAGCGGAAAGGCCCACGGCGGCACCGGAATCATAATCGAATCAAACATTAAGCACTACGAACTTCCACCATTCTAGAAAGACTACCTCCAAGCAACAAACGTAGCAATAGAAGACTGTCATGGTACAATCACCACTTCAGCTGTATACTGCCCTCCCAGACACTCCATCGCCAAAGAAGACTTCGACAACTTCCTGGACACCCTGGGCAATAGATTCATATCCGGAGGAGACTACAACGCTAAACACACCCAATGGAGCAGCAGACTGGTTATAGTAAGAGGCAAAAACCTCCTCAACAGCATAATAACCAACAACCTCAACTAGCTTACCACATACGAACCCACACACTGGCCCACCGACACAAACAAAATACCCGATCTCCTTGATTTCCTCATAACTAAAAATATCTCGTCAAGACACGTCCAAATCAATTCCTCGGCTGATCTCTCCTCTGATCATTCCCCCGTGATAGTAACAGTCAGTTCAACTATCATCGAGAATACACCTAATGGCTCCATTCATAACCAACACACCAACTGGCAGCTCTTTAGAGAAGTCTTTACCCACACAACTTCAGCCTCAACCTCACTAAAAACCAATGAAGAAATCGAAGCAGCCACGGAATACCTAAACGCGAGCATAATAAACGCTATCCGCGTCTCCACACCGGCAAAAACATCCATCAGCAATCACGAATACCCCCAGTACATACTAAAAAAAATAGCTGAAAAACGTAGACTAAGAAGGATATGGCAGACCCACAGAACACCGGAGGACAAACGCAAACTAAACAACGCAACTAGAAAACTATCCAGAACCATAAAAAACTACAATAATGACCGTTTTCACAAATATCTTGCCAGCTTGTCCCCCACAGCCGACTCTAACTACTCACTATGGAAAGCCTCCAGGAAACTCACGCGCCCCCCACAAATAATACCTCCAATCTGCCGTCCGCAGGGTGGATGGGCGCGTAGCCCTATAGAAAAAGCCAACCTATTTGCCAAACACTTGACTGAAGTATTCCAACCCCATTCCTCCATAGCTGCAGCGGACGTCACCGAATACCTGCACACTCCCTTCCAAATGTCCCCTCCTATTGAACCCTTCACTTCTGCAGAGATCATAGAAGCAATCAGTCGCCTAAACCCCAAGAAAGCGGCAGGTCACGACCTAATAGGAAATAAAGCAATTAAGGAACTTCCCATAAATAGGGATTGCACTCATCGCATCAATCTTTAACGCTATCCTCCGCCTTCAACATTTTCCGAAGGCTTGAAAAATCTCACTGATCACCCTCATCCCCAAACCCGGTAAACCAATATATGAAACCAGCTCCTATCGCCCAATCAGTCTTTTACCTACCCTGTCTAAACTATTCGAGAGGATGCTCACGAATCGTCTCCTTCCACTCCTAGAAGAATTGAAAACACTCCCAGATCACCAATTCGGCTTCCGAAAACAACACTCAACAGTAGAGCAAATCCACCGCATAACCCACATGGTCAGCCAAACCCTTGAAAAGAAAAAATACTGCTCAGCGGTGTTCCTAGACATCCAACAGGCATTCGATAAAGTATGGCATGAAGGGCTACTCTACAAGCTTAAAAAAATCCTATCCCACCCATACTACTCCATCTTAAAATCCTACCTAACCAACAGACAATTCATAGTTAAATGCCTAGACGCCACTTCCGCAACATTCCCAATAGAATCCGGCATACCACAAGGTAGTGTCCTCGGACCCCTACTGTTCTCCATGTACACTGCCGACTTACCCATATCAAACGAGGTAACAGTAGCAACATTTGCCGACGACACAGCACTATTAACTACCCACTCTGACCCGGCAATTGCCTCATCCACTCTCCAGCCAAGTCTCGACTCCATGGAAAAGTGGTTCCAAAAATGGGGCTTTAAAATAAACGAAAAAAAATCCTCTCATGTAACCTTCACGCTCCGAAAACAAACCTGCCCCCAGGTCACCATTAACAACACAATAATCCCAAGCAAGAACTCCGTAAGATACCTGGGCATGACCCTGGACAGGAGGCTAACTTGGAAAAAACATATCTCAGAAAAAACAAAGCAACTAAAAGAAAAACTAAGAAAATTCTATTGGCTCACGGGCCGACGCTCCAAACTAAACATACAGAACAAAATAGCCCTCTACAAGGCCGTAATAAAACCTGTCTGGACCTACGGAATCCAACTATGGGGAAGAGCAAGTAACTCCAACATTGAAATACTCCAACGCTTCCAATCGAAAACGCTATGATCCCTATTAAATGCACCCTGGTATGTTACCAACGAAACAATCCACCGTGACCTCAAGATACCTACAGTCAAAGATGAAATACACAAGTCCAGAAGCAGATATAACACAAGAGTCAACAACCACCACAACCCACTAGTCACCCAACTAGTGGACACGACGGACCAGATCCGCAGACTAAAAAGAAAATACCCTCTAGATTAAATCCTTAGTTTCTACTAGAACCAACAATATAAAGCTATTATAATCCATGTCATTGTATCACGCCAAATTAAGTTACTGAAAATTCTCAACGAGAATTGATTGTAAATATTCTAATAAATAAAAAAAAAAAGAGTTTCCTACCACTCTCAAAGTGCCTACACGGTCTAAAGCTCCTATAGCTCTAACGCTCTCATCTAAGAATAATCCTTCTCCTCGTTATCTGTATCTTAAACAACGGCGTTACTATTTTGTGTGATTGTATAAAGTCATGGAAATATATATCTTTTATAACTCTGTGAATCACAGTGTTATACCACAACAACTACCCCTATTATCCTAATCGAAATACGGGGACCGAACTATTCGTGGTGTCGATTATTCTAATCGTAGCGGGAATTTACGACTCCCGTTGACGCGTATTCTAACGACCGCGTCTCTCCGCGATAGCTCGAAAATACATAGAGAAATAAGAAAAAATACAGAATAAATCTTTTTCATTCTCAGCTTAGTTTACAAGAAAATCGTGTTTGAAAATTTATCAAGTATATTTGAACATGGCTAATTTCAGACTAGACAGGACTAAATAATCCATAGGAGGTCATTTTACGTGTGAAAATAAGTCGAAAATGCAAAATATAATTTTTTCTCAAGACGGTTTGTTCTCGAAAAAATAAATTTGAAAATTTATCACAAGCATATAAGTGCGAGATCGATTCTTAACTAAACATGATCGATTTTTCTTGAAAATAAAGCCTTAAACGGAAAAATTTTATTTTATACTTTTCATTTATTTCCGCTTTTACAATAATATCATATTGATTATTCACTCAGATCCAGTCGGTCATATTAGCCATGTTCAAGTATAAATTGAAATTTCAAACTCAGTTTTTTCGAAAATTAAGCCGACAATGAAAAAATTTTAATCTATATTATTTTCTTATTTTTCCATAAAGAATCACGTCGTTCCAGCTTTTACTTGTTATTCGGCCGGACCCTGGCAGATAGTAAAAAATGAATATTTATGAGAAACATACTTGTGTGTTGGAAACTCTTTGGCCAAGCTATATATTAAAATTTCTTCAACTTTCTTGTCAAATTGAGTTACTAGATCCCAATCTCCAGCTTTAGTTTCGATATTTTTGCATCCTTCAATTGCATCCCGAATTACCTAAGCAATACAGAAAAAAGTTGCTTCTTTCTTTGTCAATTGTTTTCACTTTAGAATTTTTTTAATTTAACGTTTAATTTAACTAAAAGACCATTCGATCTTATTTGTTGAAATGTTTCAAAACATTCTGAACAGTTGCGTAGGAAGCACTCGTATTTTACATACATATAAGATTATCATGTACACAAATGATAATATAGGTATGATAATCGTATAACGTAATCCATATTGATTAGTGATAAAGGATTATAGAAAATAATAATAATTTGACGAAGAAGAATTTCTTTTACTTATGACACACACACACACACACACACACACACACACACACTCGATATTCTCGTAAACAAAGCCTTAAATGAGAAAATTTTATTCTAAATTTTGTTCTAATTTTTTCATAAGAAATCACCTCCCCGCTTTTACACGTTATTCGGCCGTACCCTGCATATATATTATTTCATAAATTTTTATAAATATATATAACAAATATATAATATCATAATGTATATGTAAACATACAATAAAAATGTGTAATGTATTTAAAAAAAGGAAAAAGAATATATATCATATACAGAAACAGAAAGATAATAACTGTAACTTCATAGACAAATTATGAAGAACTATCGATTTAATTTATTCATACATCAAAGTCTCGGTCCGCTGCCATGTCACAATTATAAAGTTTACTCTGCAACTCGTGGAAAGTTAGAGGAAGAGCGTAGTTAGAGCAAGAAACAATAACAATGAAACATAGTGTAGATCTTTTTTGTTTTTATGTTTCCCTTGTATTTCATGCTAAGTTTTACAACATTAATGCTAACACATCATTTAAACTAATCATTTTTCAACGCAAGTATCTTAATATTTTTTTGCAGAATATTAAAAATTGAAGTATGAAAAGTGCGCTGTTCCATTTACCCTTTGAGTGCTGAATACTCGCGGCCTATGCCGTCTGTACGGACGGCGCGCATCTAGCGCTGACGATCGCTGTAGACGGAATACTTTTTCGTTAGACTGAACTCTATTGATTGACTATTCAAAACGCAAATCGTAATAAGTTATAGTAATTCTTTTGCACGAGATTAAATGATTCAAGAGCGTTATTTTTTAGTTATTTTTAATTATTTATTATAAACATTGAAATTTACAGTTAACTAGAATTTGGGTAATAAACTAGAAAACAATAAACTAGAAAACTAAATTTAGTAAATATAACACAAGTTAATAATTTAGTTGTGTGTGAAAAATTCAGTACTTGAGAAAATTAAAAAAACCAGATGTAGAGTTTTCTTACAAGTGGTGACCACTTCAACAATAACGAGGCACTATTGGCATTTGTTTACTGCCGTAAGGAATGCATTTATATTTATTTCACACAAACGTAATAGTATTACTTCTGCGTAGGTGTTCGGAAAAATTGAAAAACACATACATGCGTCCTTAGTTCACACCGATAGCTTTCGCCAAACACCTATATGCGCCCACAGTACTCTAAGGGTTAAAAAAAATAGAGGTGATTTTCACTTTTCATCAAAGTAAAGTTTTTTTTTGAAATTCATAATATTGCAATTTGTAGTCGATTGAAAGCTGATAAGCATTTGTTTGATGCATCTTTTTGTCCGACTGTAATTTTATCATATTATATTTCTTTACCATATTATTATTTACCGTGTATATTCTACTATACTCGCCAGTGTTCGTATTTATTTTTACTTTAATTTTTTATTAACAAAAACATCTACAATCTTTGTTACCCTTTTTACACCTCAGTCGCCTATGTCTGTAAAATTATTTAAAGGACAATTATGGTATTAAGATATAAATCATGTGAAGTAAGTCAGAAGTAACGGAGTGAAGTTTGTGCACCTCATATGTTTTGTAATAAGTGGTCATTTCTGATTATTTAAAATATTTGGCAATTTGTTGACAATTAACTATTGTGGCCAGTCCGCTCTTCAGTTTCCTGATTCGTTTTGTATCCCAAGTTTATTATTTTTGCTAAACTTTATTTAATGTAACGTAAACACAACATTGACTTTCAATTTTCCTTTTAATATCAGAGTTGAATAGTAATTCGCTTGAGAATATGTTACATTTAACCTCAAAATCTTCAGTCACCTGATCACAATTCGCTGTTAAACAATATGATAGGGAAACTTATTACTCTTAAGAAATATTCGTCTAATAAAAGTATGTGTCATTTGTATTTATAGATATTTAAAGAACGTCTTGCATTATTTAACTAAAGTTATAACTGAGTTCTGAGTGTTATAAAGCATACAATTTATTTATTTGAGTTTACAATAAAGAACGTAAGATTAATCATTAGCTTGTTTATATAAGGTATAAATATACATTAGTTTTATAAATGCAATGATTTTTGTTTTTAAGTTTAACTAATAATTGTCAAAATTGATAGCTAGTTCAAATGTAACTGACAATTATCTAGACTAGTAGTTAGTTTGTTTATAATTTAACTGATTATAAATTACTATTGATGTATGATATTGAATGTTCGAATTTTGAAAACAATCCTTCAGAAAACTAATTATTGTTTAATTAACTCTTTGTGATAAAAAGTGTGAGAAAAGATCTTTTCTCAAAAAGTTTTAAATACAGTTAATTGCATAAAATTTTTATAGAAATCTCAGGCCCTGGATACCTTTTCAATTCTCCGCAGATAATTTTTTTAAAAATACCGATAAAATTACATGCAATTATTTACTTGTCTGACCAGTTTTGTAGCAATACCAGCATGACCTCTGGTATACCTGAAAATTGTTACAATTCTTAAATTGAATGAATTAGTGCATAAATAAAATTACTGCCAAATAATTCCCACTTTTGTAAGATCACACAAAATATACAAAATATTATAGAATTCAAACGGATTTTGACGATCTCTTATCTCTATTTTAAAGATATAAATTTTTTCTAATTTCTACATTTTTACATTTTAGAACTATCATCATTCCGTCAGTAAATATAAAAGAAAATATAAAAGATTCTATCTTTATACTTCTTTCTCTATTTCCTGCCTGTGCCTCTTTCTTTCTGTTCTTATTTCGTTTTCTCTGAAAATCTAATAAATGTGTCTTAAAACCATTTACAATTAGTAATGCTCCATAACGAAGTGGAATGAATCTAAATGATTATATCAAATATACAATTTTGTCGGTAACTGGCTTTATTACATATTATATATTTTTATAATATATTTTATAATATAATATAATTTTGATAATATAATTATATATAATTTATATAATTATATATTTTCAAGAAATTTCAAAAGTATATATATATATTTGTTAATAACTTTATAGTTGTCTCGCAAATAGCAATGTTATATACTTTTTAACTTCAATTCGTGTAATTGTATAATTTAGAGTACATCTTTTGTTATATATTCAACATATACGTAACAATCCATGAAATTTTTTGTACGATTATAAAATATATGTATGTATAAATGTCATTATAAGTAAATGGAGCAATTATTGCTAAATAGTATTTACATTATTTTTTGTATCGCCAAGTTTCTTTCAGTTTTGATAAATTCATTTTAATTTTTCCAAAGTAAAGCCTACTTTTCCTTTAAAAAAAGTTAAATTATGACATTTAACTTGAAAACTGTAAAAATACTTTCGCTGATTTTAATTAAATATTTGTATGATGTAGTACTAGGAAAAATATTTGACACGTATTTTCTTCGTGCTCCTAATCATGTTGAAGGAAACAGTTATGAGTTCATCAAATATTATGGGTATTTCATCAAATATTTATTTATTTTATAGTTAAACGCAAGCTGTGGAAGTTATAAATGATATAAGATGCTTTCAAAAATTTATATCAAAAATCAGTAACAAACGGTAAGTTATACATTATTGGACCTCCACAAAATTTTGTGACAAGCAGAATTCAACATTAATCAGAAAAAAGAATTGTGAAAGTACTGAAAAAATATTTTAATTCGCAACTTACGTCGTTAGATAATAGGTGAACCGTACTGCTTAATTTTTGAGTATTAACTTTCAGTGTCAATTTCATTTTTTATGCAAAATATTCAATTGATGATTTCTATTGTGTAAAGTACAAATTCTAGATTAAAATAAAGTATTCTAAAGCTGAGTAATTCAACCCAAACTTCTGTGAGCCACCTACATTCAATGGCATCAGTCGAAGCTATTGGAGGTTAATAACAAAAAATAGAAGATTTACAGAGATGAACAAATAAATTACTGGATATTTGGAAAAGAATTATAGATAACAATCAATATTTTATTCAAGATTGATTATTAGTCTAAGAAATTCTATTTACAAAAAATCAATTCATATTTTTTCAGAAAAAACAGACAAAATTTTCGAATCATTCTAGTAGTATAAGCACTTCTATAATTATAAATATTCTTATTGATCATAAAGCATTTACGTATTGTTATCTGTATCATTGAATTATTCAATGAAATGTAGGTTGTATTCCATAAAGTGAAGTAAACATATCCATTTCCACAGTTCCCTCCCAAATGAATTTTTTAATTTGTTAATCTAACTGATTTAATTTATAAATTAAAAATACCTTCCCAGATTCGATGGTGAGCTTCAAAACGAAATCGTAATAACAATTCAATTCTTGTTGATCGATCATATTGACTAAATAGGGATCACTGACTTGCTGCCACTGTACTAACGGGTTGTTTAAACTAAACATTCGTTCGCGAAAGCTCTGCTTTTATGCTACGATGTGAACCCCCACTACAAATTTGTCGTCGTATTATTTAATATGATTCCATTGTTGTATTGATTCCATGAGTTCTATTCCATCTCATGTATGGTATAGGTGATTAATACTATCTGATTTCATGTAGCTGTAATTAGTTTGTAAGAAATTATTGATTATTACTGAATAACAGAAAACTGTTTTCAAGCCTATATCATGCTAAAATTTTATGTTGTTCGAAATACCAATATTAAATTCAAGTATACTGTGATCACCATTCACGTTCATATATATATATATATATATATATGCACGTCACAACAAAATACATCATACATCACATCGACAGGTTGACCCATTTTTCTTTTTTACAAAAATGAATGATGATGAATGGTGGTGAACGGAAAAAGTAATAAAAACATGCGGTCGGACACCAATGACGTTGAATAAAATAAAATAGCATTCAAGATTAAACTTCATTCCGGAACATTACGTTTTTTTAAACTCTTCTTGGTATTACTTTTTATTTTCTTATATTACTCGACGAATAAAGTTGAAATATATCAGTTTTGAGTATAAGAATAAATTTGTTCAAATTTATGCGTACTTAAAATTTGAAAAACTCTTTAAAGCGTTAATCTTTATCGATATTATGAATGCTATTGCTGTAGTATTGGTAGATCATCTTTCCGACCACCTAAAGGTAGTCGATAACCCTTTGTCCAAAATAATATTTAATGTATTTTTTGGAAGTCATTGGGATCTGCCCGCTATTTTCAAAACAATTAAAAGAGGTTTCGTTAAAATCCATGAAAATATCACACATCGATAGGTTCACCGAAAAAGTATACTCATACTTTTCAATCAATCTAATATATTTAAACAGTCGTTTTTCTAAAAAAAAACCTTTAACCGCACGTTATTAAAACATCATTTATATTTATCAAAATAATTTCCACCTGATTCAATATACATTCTCAGTAACTATAGTTTCATTATGGATTCGTAAGAATGAGACTTTTATAGTTTCTTTTAAAATAATGTGTGCATTAAAACGTTGCTTAAATAGAATCGTAACTTTCACAATAGTTCCTTTCTTTTAATTTAAAATCCTGTAAGAAAATCATATGAATAGTTTCATTATTCACAATGAATAGCAATAAAATATATATTTATATACTACTATAGATGTTCTTAACAAATGCTTCTTTAATATGGCCAATTAATAATAAAAAATAGCATATTAAATTCAAATTTTAACGATACGACATTTCCTTACTGTCACCTAATACGTAAAGTTAAATTTGAATTAGATCAGCTTCTTGTGCATCGATAATGATATTAATGGATTTGACGAAATATTTGTAACTTAATATTTCACACCACGTTCTCGTATGCAGTTCGTGCTGCGCCTAAACGACGTATACAACACACAAATATACTTGTTATCTGCACAAGTGAAACAATCTTTTATAGCAAATCAATCGAAAATGTACTGACCAATATTCATTAGTTGGCATAGTGCATACCGGCCGATACGTTTAGCGTTAACTCTTTACACTCCGAAAAATGTTACAATCAACTCTACCAAGTCTTTACAAGGATATTTTTTAATTTAATAGTTTTACCTCGAAAAGAAACAACTATATGTACATATCTGAAATTATTTGTAGATTTGTGGATTCTTCCTATTGCATTTTTTGTTAACGAAAACAAAATCAAAAAATAACTTTCTAGAATCATCTTCGCGCTGCAATCATTCTGATAGAGAAATTATACACAAGATTGATAATTGTATAGTTATAGTGATATGTTTTTTTACATTCCATAAGTAAAATTTATGTTTAACGATGATAAGCCTAGCTTTTTTACTAATTTAGACCTTTGAAAAATTCCATAAATTCTAGTATAGGGTGGACTTATTGATATTTAAATGAATTTATTATTTCATCAGTGAGGTCTAATATATATTTATTCAACATTTGTATTATATTACATTATTATATATATAATATATATAATATATATATTATATATATATATATTATATAATATTATATAATATTATATATATATATATTATATATATTATATAATATATATTATATATATAATATATAATATATATAATATATATATTATATATATATATATTATATATATATATTATATATATATATTATATATATATATATTATATATATATATTATATATATAATTTATATATTATTATATATATTATATATTAATATATATTTATTCAACATTTGTATTATATTACATTATAAATTTTTGTCTAAAAGTAAAATTGCTCGTTATGAAAACAATGGTTATGTAAATGTAAATGTCAATCTAAAATAAAAAAATAAAAAACCGGCTTTATTTGTAGCTTCTAATCTTCTAGTGAAATAAAAATACAATTCAAAAAGAGAAGATAGATAATGAACGACGTTCAGTATTTTTTATTAAAAATTATATTTATTGTCTGGAGCCACGCTAAGTATACCCTTGAAAACAAATCTGAAGGTTACAATAGTTATATAAACAATAGTTATATAATGTATATTTATTACATATATTTTGTAAAATTTTACGTATTTTTTATAAACCTCACATATAAAATTTTAGTTTAAAAAAATTTAATAAAAAATTTCTTATTAATCAATCCATCTCTGATTACTTAATAATGTAAGAAAATGTAACACATTTAATTGAAAATATTTGCACTATTTTACGGAGAAAAAATTGTGTTGGATTATGATGTAATCTTGAAGGGAAATTTCAATTTCAGAACTATATTACGAATAGGTCGAATTTTAAGCCGTGGAGTTATTAAGAAGCCAGTAAAATTCCATTTATCTGAACTCTGTTTATTGGCACGAAATTCTAGTTAGATCCAATTAACTAAAGTCCTATGGAGAAATTGAATCCATTTAACTGGCCGTGAACTTCTATTATTTAAATAAGAAATCATAGGTAGTGGGGAGAATCAATAAATTCCTATTATATAAGCTCTAGTTATATAAACTGTTTGTCGTTTGAGGGGGTCAGATAAATAAAGCATTGTTTAGAAGAATTAGATTTTACAGTTTGTTGCAATGTATTATCTACTTGATATTAAATTATCTAAGTAAATTATTCACAAGCTATGTTGATCAACTTTATAAATTAAGAAGTAAAGAAAAATGATGGTATTAAAAAACCTTATATTTTCTAATGTATCTTGATATTTCTAATTATTTCGTCATGACCTGGAGTATATACATATAGGAATAAGTTTATCTTTTATTAGAAGCTATTTTATGTTTTATGAAATTGCAGTAAGTAAATATGATTAATTTAACCTCTGTGAGACTCATATTATTCATACATTGTACATTCCTGTGCTGTTACACTGGCTCATTGGTATATAAAATTAAAGGATAATTTCGTTGATGAAAAATTAATGATATTTAAACTATTATAATTCCGTTGAAAAAATAAAATTGTATAACTACATGAGCTCATTTTAATCCTCTTTCACAATTCTGTGTATATTCTTTTAACAGGTGGTAAAGCGAAGATATTTTCTCTTTTCGAAAATTTTATAAATTCAGATAGCTCTACGGAGTTAAAATTTTTTTGTTTACAACAACGACTGAGACTCGTGGTACTTCGTTCGAACCAAACGTAAACACGACTCTGGCTCGTGGTATTTCATTCAGAACTAACGTAAACATGAGTCAGACTCGTGGTTCCGTTGTTCTCGATATTTTCTTACTTTAGTTACGTGTAATTGTTCGTTACGCTCACACGTTTAGGTTATAATTTCCTAAAAGAATTAAACAATCCTTATACCTATCATACCAGTAAAAAAGAAAATCTAATATTGATGATGGTAGTGAGAAATATATTATTATTGCGGATAGTGATTCGGTAAATACTTCTGATATTGATAGTGATGGTAGCGATATTGTGTTTCCTATTGTGTTTCATTGTTAATTTAAATTAAGTATTAATTTACAAATTGCTATTGATACATTATCCACTTTTAAATAATAAATCATTTTTATTCACTGATGAATCGATCATAATTACTTCCCAGACATCTTAAAAGTATTAGTTGTATCCAAACATGTTTATTATTTCACAATTCCTATTGTTGAGCCGAAATAATGTACATGCCATAAGACGTATACATTTTGCGCAAGTTCGAGCACACTGCTAAATAGCTAAATGGTTCGACGCGTGACCGACCTTCTTGTTTATTGTGGCCCGAGCAATCGAGAGTTAACGGGTAGGACAAGGGGTCAAATGAAAAGTGTGCCGTCGGCATTGGAATAATTCAAAGTATATCACGAGGAGGTTGAACGGTCAAACTTGAACCACGCGTGACGTATGTGTAGTGTCTGTTTAGTATATGTAATGCGTGTGTAATATGCGAATTTAGTGTGCGTGCAATTATTATTTGTGTAATGCGTATTTAGTTTCTGCGTGCTTAGAGTGTATATAGGATATGTGTTTCTGGCAAATGTGTAGTATGTTTTTATTGTTCGAACTGTACACAGTTTGTGTGTATAGTACATGCGTTTATTGTGTGTTATAGTGTGCGTCCATGGACGATCGATACCAAAAAATAAGGTAACGAGGAGATAATAGCCGCTTTTAAATAAATTAAACATACACACACACTATATATAATGAACAGATAGACACTATCCATACACGGCACGTAATATTCAAGTGTGACCATGCCCTAACCCCAATCTCCTCGTGGTGTATCTTGACTTATTACAATACCGATAGCCTTTTTTATATTTCAAATGTCAATAAAGGGCAACAAGAAGTCGTACGACAATCCTTAGTTATAAAGGCGAGACTTCCCTTCACAAAGTTATCTTAAAACGGATCTTGAAGGAAAGTTTTCAAATTCTACAGAGTCATTTAAATTTGTAAAATCTTCGTAAAGAAAAAGTATCTTCAGTTCCCCAGCCATTAATGAAAAAATGAACACAAGATTATAAGGGAAAAAGCTTCGTGTTTTAAAATGAGCCCATGTAAACCGTTATCCAATTTTTTTCCACAAAATTATGACAGTTTTAATATCGACAATTTTTTATCTAAAATGCAGTCAGCCTTTAACTTTGTACACTAATGTATTATCATATCTCACATATCTTTTCTGCATGAGAAATCGTACTTCATAACGACGATATTAATCTCATAATAAATAAAACAGGATTTGACGAGACAGTTGGTCAAAATACTAACTCTCAACTAGGTACATACGGTACTTACGGAGGAGTTATGGTACCGGGATAAGATCTTTATACATGATACAATTTGATTCAGAATAATAAATGTTAATAAACTAGTACAAATGAGTGCTAGTGGATCCGGTCAAATATATCCAGAAGAACAATTATCGAATGGGTCCAAGTGAATCAAGATTGATTAAATTAAGTCACACGAGACAATGTGTTTAGGAACTGGGTATATGCCACCGATATACAAATTCGCGAATAATATTTGGAGAGTCAGAACACCTGAGTAGCACATCAGAACCAGACTATATAAATGTGACTGGATCACTACGATCAGGCCATATGAATTCGAGTGACCGACCTAGGCTAGAGCATATAGGCACTAACAGTTCATCTAAATAAGGACATGTCAGTACAAGCTTCCCCAGGTGCACGAATGAATCACGACTATTGAGTTTAAATGCTCCTGAGTAAATGAGCACAGGAACACTCTTGTTCCAAAGAGAAATAGAAGAAGTTGGAAGTCAGTTGAGACCAGAGACAATGATAAAATCAAATACAATTACGTTAGACAAATAAGCAGTAGCCGGAACGGACCCAGGCACATCTCCACGGGAGAACAAAAAGAATAATAGACTGAAAATCATTTCGGGTATTACAGCAGTGGAGAGTAAGATTTTATCCTTTTTTAAAAAAAGGAACAAAGGAAAATGACAATCCCCTTACTCCAAAAAAAGCCCGGTGAGAATTCCAGTCAACAAGAGCAAATATACTGATGAAAGTGAATTGCATATCGACACACCTTCGGAATATTTCGAATATAGTGATTATAACACCCCAATGGCGGTAAAAACAAAAAGAATTAAGGAACGAAAGAATTGAGAGGGGGGAGGAGAATTAATCAAATCGGCCATGAGGAGGCAGAAAAATATAAGAGATCTTACGAAAAACGAAGAGGAAAGGATATCCTCGCAATCAGAAAGAAAAATAGAATACTCCATCAAACAAGTGGAAGTGAATGTGTTAATTAATACATTAACCGAAGTGATTTTAAACACAAAAAAAAAAAAATAAATACGAGACTCCACCTATTATCTAAAAAAAGATGCGGAAATAGCGGAGATGACTAAAGAGAATAACGAACATATGAATGGCACTTCTGAGTGGATCCAAGGATTAAATAAAAAATAAAGGGTAAGGATTACACCGGTCAAGGAAACGATTACTCATAGAAAGTCTGTGGCAACGTCGCGCCCTAAATAGTAACTACAAAACATAGATTGATACAAAAAGGACACTACCAAATTAGTAAAAGGAAACAGACCTCCCCAGTGAAAGACAAAGGGGAAGAACTTAGGAAAAGATCTAAGAAAGGAGCGTTGGCATAGATAAAGATGACACCCAGAGGGAAAATAATAGTAGTGAAATTAATGAATGGAAAGTTCAAATAAATAAGAAAACACTTAGAAAAGAGAAGATTAAAAAAAGAATATCAACACCAACCCAAAAGGGACAGCAGAAAAGTGAAAAGTCAGCAAAGAATTCGCAATAGACCGGAGACAATACTTGTCAAGGTCGAAAGTGGAAAAGAATGACTCGAAACCTACAGAGAACTTATGAGAGCTAAGGAAGCTCTCAAGAAAACAACTGGTGTTAGGAAAACAAGGTACGGGAATATCTTGGTCGAATTAATAAAAGCAAAAGCATCAGCAAATGAGATTTCAGACAAAATAAAGACGGTTACGGAAAACCGAGTACAGTCAATACCACTACAAACTATGGTGTCATTGAAAGTCAAAAACATCGATCCGCTGAGCAAGGAAGAGCTCAGAAGCGACATTTGTAGTGACTTAAGCATAAGTAACAGAAACTGTGTTGACGTCAAGACACTGCTAATAAACCCGTGGGGAATATGACAACCCATAGTTATTATCCCCGCATCAACTGTTTCTGCCAATTATAACAATTTAAAAACCAGAGCAGGATTGACGGTAACAAGTATAAAAATCTTGCCGAAAATCAATAGATGTTTTAGGTGTCATAAAATAGGACACACCTCAAATCAGTGCAAAGAAGTTAGTGTTAAGAAATGTAAAGTTGGTATGACCGCTAGTTACTAAAAGCTAAGTTGGTACGACTCCTAACGACGTTCCTTTGTCTTAGGAGTCGACCACGCGTTAATTGCTAAGACGCATCCTGTGTGATTAAACGCCTCCTGTGTGATTAGGCGTTTTGTATAAGAAACAAAATAAAAGGTGTGATAATCAATCCGTGTGAATCAGCTTGAATATCAACCCCAACCTATATAAAATAACAGTTAGCTCTGGAAAGGTACTTTGCAGGAAATGTAGAGTTAGGAATTACAATATGGAGAACTGCATTAACGAACCGTACTGCACCATGTGGAGCGCTCATGGTTTAGCAAATAAAAAACACGTTACTGGGTCATTGGCGTGTCCTATATACAGAAGAGCGATGAAAGAGAGAAATAGTAGAATAAAAAGATAAAGACTTTGCAGACAAATTTAAATCGCTGCAAGTTGGCACAGGATTTAATGTACCAATGCGCCTATGAAGTCAGAGCAGATGTAACCCCAAATTCTTTTACCCTGACGTCACCTTAGGCGACCACTTCTAAATATTCTCCGGACAGTTGATACCTCTACTCCAAATATTCTCAGGACAGTTGATACCTCTAAATATCCTCCGGACGGTTGATACTTCTAAATATTATCCGGTCAATTAACACCTCGCCACCCTGATAAGGAACTTCCAGGAACAATATCCCCTCCATCATTTTCATTGTTCCTGCTTAGTATTTAGACTCCGAATAATGACGGCCGAGCCAGTCTGAACTGTGAGCCGATACTTGAACATTGTAAGTGGTAGCCAAGTGTCTTGGACTCTTGAGAAATAAAGTTTTTTGTATCATCAAGAGAGTTTCTTTTTTACGTGACACAGATATTGTTATCATCTTTGAACCAAAGAAACAATAGATGTACTGGTACAAAGATATAAAAGGTGATGCATCCATATGGGTTACGTTATTTAACAGCGCATTCCCATATGATGATACCATAATACAGGAAGACGGTACGTTGGAAATAAGAATAGGGGATATTTGCTACTTGAGTGGATATTGTTGCCGTAACATCAACAAAAATAGCTATTATAAATACGTTGACAAATTAGAAAGCTTAATGAAAAGGATATATAAAAAACAAAGTAAAATACTTATATGCTGGTGATTATAATGCAAAATCGGCAGTATGGAACGGAGACAAAACCGACAAAGAGGATAGAACCTTAATGGGGGCTTTGGTAAAAAATGGCATTACAACCATAAAAGTCAACAAAAAATACTCCTTTGTTAGGGGCAATAGTAATAGCTATCTTGGCATAGTGAGCGTAAATAATAACCTAGCTAGGCTTTATAAAAGAATAAAGATCCCACAAATTTTTAATTTAAATTTAACAGAAATAGAGGTCATTATAAATTTTCGACGAAAGACTACGATCCGGAGAGGTTTATTAATAAATTTGGCGAAATAAAAAATAATCTAATAATAAATTTTACATCTTACAGGATGAGCCATGGGGAATTTCTCCAAAATATTTTAGAAAAAATGCGTGAAGCCGAATTAAAAAAAGTCTTCCTACCAAGGGGTAAGAAGAACGAGAACTATTGGTGGAATGAGAATATAGCCCCACTTTGAAAGATGGAGAATAGAAGTAGAAGGGTTGTATTAAATAGCCAGCAATGTGGAGGAGTTTACCAAGATATATAAGCAGAATAAAAAGGAACTGAAAATATTAATTCAGAAAGGCAAAGAACAAACGTGGAAGGAATTTGTTGCAATCTTAGAATGGGATCCGTAGGGTAAACCCCATAAAAGCGTTATAAATAAAGTAAAAAACAAGAAACCAGTAAATAACTTAAACTCAAATAAAATTAATAGCATTATAGATACACTTTTCACCACAAAAATAAACATAACTGCCGAAGAAGAGAGACGGGATGGTAGTTACGAGGAAGTAACAAACGACGATGTATGTGTCACCGTCCAAATGGAGGAATTAGCGAATGCCATTGGACGATTAAATTCTAAACGGGCGACTGGCGTGGATGGTGTCTCCGGAACAATATTTAAATTATTATTTAAGTATAAAGCTCACAACATACTAAGCATGCCTAATACTATATACAAAATAGATAAAATACCTAAAGAATGGAAAATTGCTAGAGTAGTATTGCAAAATCAGGAAATAACCCCTTCCTTCCTACTTCCTATTGGCTCATAAATATACTACCTGCGATGAGCAAGATATGGGGGAATATTTCTAAATCCTCCACTGAGAAATATCTGTGGCAATAGCCATATCACAAAAGCCAGTATGGTTTCCACAGAGGCAGGAGCACGGTTGGTCCCATTATATAGGTTAACAAATTTGCAGATTTCTGCAAAAAGAAAAATTTAGTATACATCCAGATTGCTGACGACAGTAAAAATGTTTTTAACACCCTTAGATGGTATACAATAATTAAGGAAGCCAGGTAAAGAAAACTTCCAGGAAACTTATTGATATTATATGGTTACCTGAAGGATAAAGAGATTATAATTAAAAGCATTAATGGAGAATTTGAAAGTAATGTCTACGCTATTATTATGCAATTTAGTGGACAATGGACTTCTCAATAAATTTGTTAATATAATAAAATTTACAAACTGTAACCTTTGCAGACTATTTGGCAATTCTAATGGGTGTCAATAAAGAAGAAAGTATAGAAAATAAACTAAATATAAACATAAACACAATTATGACTTCGTGTAATAATGCTGGATTGCAAGTTGCAAAAGAAAAAACAGAGATTATTCTATTGACTGGTATGCGAATACCTAAGATAATAAATGTAAATATTATAAATATGCTAATTACTACAAATAACACTATTATATGCTTGGGATTAACAATTGGCAACATCAGAAATTACACTGTGCACTGAAAATATTATGCGGTAGAGCTGATGCATTTAGTCAAAATGTTGATAGTACTACTTTCCAACATAAATGGTCCCACTAACCTAGTTAGAAGATTGTTCTGGGAATCGATGGTACTATGTGCCTCTTCTGTATGGGCTAAGGCTCCGAAAAGGACTAAAAATAAAGAAAATATTAAAAAAGGCACAAAGATCGGCCCTAATTAAGATATCAACATCTTATAGGACTGTCTTTTATGCAGCTCTGCGCGCGTTGACAGGTAACATGCTAATATACATTAAAGCACAGCTGTGAGAAAAGCTATATGATGTGAAAAAAAGGCACACATTAAACGCCATAGAAAATATAACCGATAGGATACAAAACTCACTCAAGGGAGAGATAGAACAATTGGGAAAAACAACAATAGAGGATTGGAGAAAGGAATATATAACAAACTGGACAAGAAAATTGATAAACAACATAGTCATCTTTATAAAGAATAAAAAACTTATTGACCATTATACAATGCAAATGTTTATCGGACATGGTACCTTTAACACATATAGAATCAGAATAAATAAAGAAATCAATAACCAATGCTGGAATTGCAATGAAGAGTTCAATGATGCTGAACAGGTATTGTTTAAATGTCCAAGATGGGCCTCCCAACATATAGCCCATGAAAACCATGCCGGTGAAAGTTTAAGCGCCAAGAAATATGATTACATTAGTTACAGCAGACAATGATATATGGAATCACTTCCAAGTATTTTGTGGTTCCATAATGAACTTTCTATAAAGTGTAGGCTCAGGATATAGCCCATAAAAATTATTTTAACCAACAAGTGAAGAAATTAACTATCTGTTATCTACTTTTATTTATTCTGTTCAGTCCATCTATTTAATTAACTATTGTAATTATTTATTTAGTTATCTTTTTATTTATCCATTATGTATTAATTAATTAATTTATAATTTGAATTATGCATTAAAATACCGCTTTGCTATGTTATTTATTTACTTAGTATTTATATACACTAATTTATAGTTACTTAATGGGTGGAACAGTAATACAGATCGATGTTTCATAACTTAACCTATACACAATGGAATGGTAGCATCGTTGTGATAAATTAAAAGTTTAGTAAATTAAACACTGTTCATCGACATTGCACTCACGCGCGTTCGGCGATGACCAGTTAGAAATGAAGTAATCACTTAATTGTGTAAGAAAGTTTAATTGTAAATATTATATTGTTTTAATTAGATATGGAGCCAGCACGTGGTGTTATAGAATGCCACTAGTTATATTGAGAGTATTGAATATGGCAATACCAACATGACTAGTTTCTAACCAATCACAGCAATATTGTCACCAGTAACTATTTATTTATTAATTATTAATTCCTGGTGCTCTATCTAGTAGTTAACATTTAAACAAATGTCGCTAATTTAGATATATCTTTACACTACTATAAATTATTCAATTAGTAATTACTCTTTTCAAAGGATGTTTTCATTTATAGGTACTTTAACATTCGAACCAACGTCATAATTTAGACATATGTTACATGTTGCGCGCTGCTTAGATACTTTATCATATTTTATTAGTTATTTTATTTATTTATTTTAATAATAACGAATTCTGAATATACTAATTTTAATTATATAAATTAGTGAGTTAAACTAATAAACTAGAAAACGTTGAATTATTATTTTACTAATCGAACAAGGTGCCGCAAATTTAGACGTATATGACACTATGTTAGTAAATTATTCTGAATAATTATTATTCATTTTGGTGACTCATCTTGATTAAGTATTTAACACCTGATCAAAATGTCACAATTCTAGACATGTATATGATGCTCGCGACCAGGGTCGGCGCAAGGCAAATATAAAACATTTTTTTAGTAGTAATGATTCAGTTTAAAGGAGTGACAAAAATCATCAAAGTTGAGTGTAACTCCATAAAGTCCTCATATCCTGGAAATTACTTTACATAAAAAAATTCAGGCGTTTTCAGAGAAATGTACTTTTTAGACAAATTAAACTACACCAATTGTTACGTCAAGTTAGTCTATCAACAGAACAGTCAAGTAACAGTCTAAATCGGAGTCTAAATCAACTCGAATCAGAGGCCAATGCAAGGAACAGCAAGAATCTACAAGTCTAAAACAGTCATCATCATCGTCAACACGAAAGGAGTCTCAGGTCGTACTCGTTCGTAGTTGTTATATCAAATACTCAATCTTATATCACATTGAAGTTCGAGCTGGCAGAAGTCTCGGCTTATATATGTTTTGGTTTGGGGATGATGTGCAAAAGAGTCCGAAGGTCGGTGTCTTATCTCTGATGTGGATTAAGGTGTGTGACTCGATGTAGGTTATGGTGATAAGGTGGTAACGTATGCGAAAGAGTCCGAAGCTCGGGGGTCGATGTTTTATCTCTGGTGTAGATTAAGTTGTGGTTGATGTCACACTCTCGACGCGTGGCAATCGTTACGTTTCGGTAAATTTAAGACGACGAATATTTTTCAAAGTTATGTTATAGTATAAACCGTGACATATACATTTTATATAACGTTTCATTTCGGGTAAGTATTTTTTTTCAATTATTTCCCCTCTTTTAAGTTAAAATCAACCCTAACTGAAATCGTGTCGCAGAAAAAACGTATGACAGTCACACAAATGAAATCCTATACATATAACTAGTTGAGAATTTGAATTCGTTATTATTAAATTAATTTCGCCCTAAATGTTAAAATTTCGATAAAGTGAACAAGAACAGAGAAATGTTTCAGCTATATACAAACTAATGAAATATGTAGTTTATCCTATCTTGCGGTAAATGTTTTTTGGCACGTGACAAAATTTGAATTCCAGTTGAAGTGCACGACCCAGAAAGTGTCTTGGAACACATCGACCCTGGAAGTGTCGTTGAACACCCCGACCCGAGAAGTGTCATTGCATACCTCAACGATTTCATTAAAGCAAGAGATCCATATGTAAATCCGACGTGGAGGCGTGAAGGATGTTTACGGTTGATTGGGAGACAGGGCTTCCTCCGCTGACCTAACCGAATCGCGTTTTCATGATGATGATCCTTGTCGGTTGTACTGGCTTTGCCAATGGGCTCTTCTTTGTCTCGATAGTGCAGAGTCTCTTGGCCCAATTCTTCGAGGAAGACGAATTCAGAGGCATGGTATCTTCCGTTTGTTTAGATTCCTTCCATTCGATTGGATGCAGTGGATTAGGATTTACAGCCGTAGACGTTTGCAGCCATCCTGCTTCGTTGTGTCGATCTTTATCCAGTGACGGATTGTTCCGAAATTGTTTTCTTGATATTATCGTATTGTATGTGATAACGTCCGCTGGTTCCGCGTTAAATGGATTGTCCAGACTAGACTCTGGTTTCAGGGGACAGTAGGCCAGCATTAGGCCTTGTTTCTTTCCGGGAAGTGTCACCATGCTGGGATTGTGCAATGAATGCGCTGGTTCGTCATTACTAGCGAGTTCATTGGTGAGAGTGCTGACCGAGGAAAAATTGTTCTTGAATAGTTCGAACATCGTGGATTTCGAAACGTCTGCCGTAGGTTTCAACTTGAGTTAGACTTTGTTGTTCTGGACATTGTTCTGGCCCGTTACTCTCTGCGTACCTACGTACGTAGAACTCATAACGACCGTTCGCTGTATTAACCAGTGATCTTGACATAACCGAAGAGGTTACGCAGATTACGGTGCTTTCAATGACCAAAAACACCTATGGGTTTTCATGTTTCTCTTTCAATTACTAGTAAATATTGCCCATCTTTGGGAGAGACCTACGAAACCACGCTGGCTATCCACAGAAAACACCGTTGCCAATTGACGTATTCGTTCTTGCTTATTCTACATTTATGATTTCACAAAGTTATTAAAGATAAAACAATTATTTTTCAAACGTGGAAGTATTACCAATAAAACGATTATTCGCTGTGTTAACACGTTGACTTCCACGACACCCGTATTCGGGTGTAAGCAAAGTTTCCGGTAGGGCCGCGTAACACGTATTCGAGTGTCGCTTATTTGACTACTTGCGAAGGATCGTCGTAGGTATTTGAAAAGATACTCCATAATAATAAAACTGTTGAATTGTTATAAAAGTAATACGAAAATGGTTTATTAAGAAAATTATTTAGAATGTAAATTTGGACAATAAGTTGTTGTTTTCTTCAAATTTTTTTGTGCCTTTGTTCGGTCCATTCGACGTCTTTTATTTGCATAACATAGTTTGCATGCGCATCTAATGCTTCTTCCGGAATCATTTTTCTAAACGGCGATATTATGCTGACTCCGTCGAAGACAAGGATTTTTTGTATTTTCAGACAACTCTAATAATTTTGCAACTAATAATTGTCTAAATATTCTAATATTTATATTTTTCCTTGTTGCAATTTTGTAACTCGTCGAAGCGTTTACAACAAAAATTCCCAGAAGGAGTTGAATGCCAAGTTTTCTGTACCATTTGTACTATTTTCTAATTGTGGTGGCATAAAAAACCATTTGGTCGGAATAATCTATACTATACTTTCCTTCATTATATTTAACAACAGCTAGTGGTTTTAGTGTTGCAGATGTCTGTTGGCTTGGAGAAATAGCACGAATGCTACGATCTTTTCGTGTACTTGGTATCATGATGGGAGCGTGTTTTGTCGATAAACTTGTCGATAGTACGACAATTCCGTTATCATCTTCTTTGGATACCATCTCCCCTTTACCTAGTTTGCAATGAGGAATATCTTTTGGGAGGAATTTTTTGGTATTCCTAAGTGTTTCCATTACATGGGTCTTGCGGTTTAGGCATGATATTGTAGTATCGGAAAGGATAGGATTAGGATAATTTAGATTTGTAAAATTCTCCTAATACTATTTATTTAAGATAAATAAAAATAACAGAGATTAATTGGACAGAGAACGATAAACGTTCAACTTGAATTAAACGCAAAAATCTTAATCTACTCAAATCACTTTTGCAACTCTATAACTCTAGTAACTCAATCTCTCAACAACGCTCTCAACTCAGGCAACTCCGCTGACTCTCTCAACTCTACAACTCTACTCTTCGGCTTCTCGACTAACTCTGACCTCTCGACTCACTCTTACTTCTCGATTAACCGCTCAACGCTCCCGATCAACCGCTCAACGCTTCTCGATCAACAACTCTTTGAATTCAAATCGTCCCCCTCCATTAGCGCTATTTTTTCCTCTCTCTAATTCCATCCTGTTAACGCTCCGCAAGAACTAGGTGACCTTAGTCATATAGGCTTTTTTCCTATGTAAACTAACAACTGAAGGACAGACGACACTGTTTTGGTTAGTTTCTAATCAGGTTTTTTCCTCACGATACTACAATATCGCTAATTTATAACTCGTGTAAAAATTATGGTGGTCCAATCCTTCACCTATGACGTGCCGCAGGGTGTAGCGGGACAGTTTCCACGCCGGACAAAGCTCCAGCGTGTGCTGCGCCGTCTGCCTGCCCTCCCCGCTGTGGTGACAAATGTTCGTTGACTCCCGTCCGATTTTCCTCAGGTACTCGCCGAACACGCCGCGTCCCGTGAGCACCTGGGTCATCCTGTAGGTGAGCGGGAGGCCGCGGCGGTTTCTCCATGTTTCCCAGTTTGGGAGGAACGCCTCCGCGTCTCGATGATAAGCTGGGATCGTCACTGATCCCACGCGTCCTCCTCGGCGCTTCCTAAGTCGTTTGCGCTCGCCTGCTCGGTCGAGTTCTCTCCCGAATCCCATACTCTCGTTTGATTGTATCTTCTCTTGAGCGTCAGCGCCCAAAGCTCCCACGGCGGGCGAGAGCGGCTAGAACGGTCAACGACGCGTGGGACACCGTCCGGTATCGTCTGATGATTATGAGGAGCCGGATATTGCGATGACTTGCCATTCGATCGTCCTCCCATACCGGGGTCCCGGATATCACTCGGGACTGAACGACGCCCTCATATAGTCCGTACACCGCGACTCCTGCCCGGCCGATGTTCGGCAGCAGGCCGTGCAAGGCATTGGCAGCCGCCGACACCTTCGGGATCAGGGAATCGAAATGCGGCTCGAACGTCCACTGGCTGTCGATGACGAGACCCAGGTATTTCATCCGCGATCCCACGGCGATGACTTCACCTGCCATGTTTATGCTCAGGCCGGACAGAGGAATCCGTCGCCGTTTCTTATCGTAGAACCAGATGGCTTCCGACTTTGCTGGGGAGACCCTTGGGCCCAGTCCTTGCACAGCGTGTATCGCGCAGGCCGTTGCGATTTTGCCGATGCGCAACGTCTCGTGCGACCCGCGACCCCCGACCACGACCAAAGTGTCGTCGGCGTAGCACACCATGGCCGCGCCCGGCGGCAGCTGACAGCGGAGTACCTCGTCGTACGCGATGATCCACAGGATCGGTCCCAATTCCGACCCCTGCGGAACGCTGCGCACGACTGGCCGCCTTTCCTCCCCTTCGCTGCTGGCGTAGTATACCTACCTGTCGTCGAAGTAGGCGCGGATCAGCCGCACGATGTAGCTAGGAACCTCGAATTTTCGTATTCCAAGGCCGTCACTATTTTGCCCCACAGCATGGTATTGAACGCGTTGACGATGTCCGGAGACAATGCCAACGCCACACCGTCCCGGAGAACTATGTCTTCTGTGAGTGCCCGTATGCGCCTGACCGCATCGATCGTCGAGCGTCCTTTCCGAAAACCCTACTGGCTGTCGTACCAATCCGGCATCTGCCCTGACATGTGTCGTTCCAGACGGGCGGCGACGACTCTCTCCAGGAGCATGCCGACCTCGTCCAGCAGGCATATCGGCCGGTATGTCGACGGCGAGTTCGCCGATCGGCCTCCCTTGCGGAGCAGGACCAACCTCGCCGTCCTCCACGGCCGTGGGCAGACTCCCTCCCTCAGGCATTTCGTGTACAGGTGCCAAATTCTGGGAGCCATGACCCCCATTGTTTCTCTCCAAATCAGGCCCGGGATCCCGTCCGGGCCCGGCGCCACGTCGCGGGAGGACATTCTTTCGGTCGCCTCCCACAGCCCTTCCTCGGTGACTTCCCACTCTGTGTTTCATTCCGTCGTGTGGGCGGTTTCCCGCGGCCGCTCGAGTGCGGCGTCCTTTTGCGGGGAGAAGAACGTCTCGATGACCTTGGCCAGTGCGTCGGTTCCATTTCCGTCGTTACCAGCGTGACCTACGCGCGAAGTTTTCACGTCACCGTCCTGTATGGCCACCCTCCTGAGTGAGACTCGATTGCTTTGACTAGTTCGGACCAGGCACGGTCCTTCGTGATTTTGATCTCCTTTTGTAATGAGCGCTGTAGCACGCGATACGCTCGGTAGCGCAGGGAGACTTCTTCCTCGTCGCGTCGTCGCCAGCGGCGGGCCCTCATGTACCGTCTTTGGGCCCGGACGTATCTCACTCTCAATTCCGCGATCTAGGGATTCCACCAGTGGACTGCTCTGCTTTCCATCGTGCTCGGTGTGGCTCGCGGCATGGATGCGTCGCAAATTGCTGTCATGGCTCGGCGAAAGGTTCTCGGCCTCCTTCTCCACGCCTGTTTCGGTCGAGGTTTCCCAATTCCAAGCCATCGCTATATATCGCTGCCCTAAGTAGATCTTCATTCCTCTCTTTTTCTTTCCATCTTGGCTGACTTCCTCCTTGATAGCCGAGATATCTATCCGGGTCACCCATGCTTTCGCAGCACGGAAGGGTGTCGCCACGCGGTCTTCTCCCTCTTCTGGTCCTCGGAGACCTCCAGAACGATGCCTCCGGTCATGGTTTTGCGCATCCTCACCGCGTTAGTGCCGACCTCGGCCAGGGAGACGCTGACCCTGGCCGCGGCGAACACATCCGTGTAGGATTGGCCTGATATATCCTTCAGGGTGATCGTTACCGCCGATGTTTGCGGAGTCTGTGAGGGGGGGAGGCGGTAGCTTGTCTCCCCCTCTTCGCGCGTTCTCCAATCCTCCCTCTGGGGCTTTCCTCGGGCTCTTCACACCTGTCCCGGGAGTCAGCTTCGCCGGTTGTTTCTTCGCTGGCTCCTTTTCCTCTTATTTCTTCTTCCGATGGTCTGCCATTCCATGGCAGCTGCTTGTCCTCCTTTGGTCGCTGGAGTGTTTGGAACTCCAGGCCCCACCCTTCTCGCGGTCTCGTCGGGGACGATCTCCTTTTCTCCTCTTCTTTCTATGTTTTGAAAGCGTTATTCCATCAGCCGGATCAGCCAGTGTCCTAGCTCCTTCATTTGTGTTCAATCGGCGAGACGCGCTATCTCGCTGCTCTTCTCTGCAGCGGAGCGCGAGGCCAGCTTTTTTCGGAGCGCCTCGTTCTTCGCCTTTAATGCCGCTGTGAGTCCTTCCATTATCGCGAAGGCGCCAGAGGCGAGGTCGGCAACCTTGGTTATCTCAGAAGCTCGACAGATCAGTTCTGCCTCTATATCGGCCGTAGTTGATGTTCTTATCTCTTCGGCCAAGTCCGTCGGGAGTTCAGAAGGTCTGTTGGCCTTCCTTTTCTTCGCGCGGGGAGCTTTGATGACGGGGATCTCCTCCTCCTCCGTCGTTTCCTCCGTCCGTAGGTTCTCCGCCTTCGGTGTGGAGTGGAAGGGCCCCTTCTGAAGAGGAGCCATACTTCCTCATACTTGTGGTGTTGTCGTGCGTCGGCTCAGCAGCCAATTCTGCTTCACCCCGCCCTATCATTGTCTCATCCACCTCTTTACCTTCCCTCGCGGTTGTGTCCTTTTCTCCCATTGAGCGCACAAAACCACTTACCCCGGACTTGTCACTGCCACTCGTCACTGCCACTTTCAAACGGCCCGCGCGACGCGCTTTCGGCGCGCGTGTAGCTCGTGTAGCGGCGCAGGAATCATGCGTCCCAATATGGTTTCCTCGCCGTCATAACCTAACACTCGGTTCATTTTCGCCTGTAACGTCTTTCCAGACCGGATTCCATTGGTTCCTGCACTCACTTTTGTTCACAGGTACTAGCCTTTCACTTTGGTTAACTTCCTTGTCCGAATTCTCCAGTTTTTCCGGAGATTTCGACCGCACTCACGGCTGCGTCCTCTTTACGGCTGCTTACACACGCGTCCTCCTAACTCTTGGAGTGCTAAATACTCGCAGCCTATGCAGTCCGTACGGACGGCGCGTGGCTAGCGTTGACGATCGCTGTGGACGAAATACTTTTTCGTTAAACTGAACTCTGTTCATTGACTATTCAAAGCGCAAATCGTTATAAGTTATAGTAATTCTTTTGCACGAGATTAAATGATTCGAGAGCGTTATTTTTTAGTATTAATTATTTATTATAAACATTGAAATTTACAATAAACTAGAATTTGGGTAATAAACTAGAAAACTAAATTTAGTAAATATAACACAAGTTAATAATTCAGTTGTGTGTGAAAAATTTCAAAACAATTATCGATATATAATCCGATATCGCATTTTCTGCATTCTCTTATTTTTCACACAAACAACACATTTCCTTCTTGATAATTAGATGCGACTGTTCGCGAAATCGGCAGACAACTGTTATAACGAGGCATTTTTGGCATTTGTTTACTGCCGTTACTAAGGAATGCATTTATATTTATCTCACACAAACGTAATAGTATTATTTATAGGTGTTCGGAAAAATTGACAAACGCATATATGCATCCTTAGTCAATGCCGGGCACTTACAGAAAACGCATATATGTGTCCTTAGTCCACACCGATAGCTTTAGCCAGACGCATGTACCCGCCCATAGCACTCTAAGGGCTAATACTCTTAATAAGTAACGCATCTAGGCAATACGCTGCGTTTCCTCGGAGAGTGGACCGTAGGTAATGAAATTCCTGTACATCCGTAAGGAGAGGGTTCTGATCTATAGTTGAGCAAGAGGTGTCGTAAAATGTGCTCCATTTTTTTATGTTTCCGTCGGAAGTGGGGAGCCGAAGATCTGGTAATTTAATCGCTATTGGATTCAAGGTCGCGGATAACTCACCGCTAGGAGGGTTTATAGGTGTCGATTGAGTCGATGGTTGCTCAGCCAGTATCAGCTTGGTCAAGTGAGCTCCCAGCGATACGTAGGTGCGTAACGTCTGTCATTCCAACGTGGGGTCTCCTTCGCCGTGGTCATCTAACTCCTCTTGGATGAGTCAGAACCATCTTCACTCTTCCTCGAGTTTGGCTTGATATTTTTCCAAGAGACAACCGTCATGATTGTCAGCCTGTTGAAACTGATCGACTTCGCTCTCTATGGACTTGATGTCGCCGATGTATTTATCGCGTTTTTGTCGTAATATGCTGACTTCTGACAGGGTCGGCATGATTTGTGATGTAGACCGACTTAAGTGGTTGGAACCTTCTCTTGGTTGATTGCTCAGCTACGTCGAGACGCTACCTGGGTGAGTGCCTGGACCAATGGATTATATCTCTTCGAAGGTGACGCTCCTGACGTCACTGACTTCCATGGAGTGATACACTTCCGCTGTTGGATTCGATGTGAACACACGGCACTGTGTGGACACTGGTAAGTGCATCTTTCTTTGGCACGTGATTCGGCTCGAAGGACCATGTACATTCGGACGTTCGCGGGGAGACGCGATCTCGAAGTAGCGCGCCAACGGGAGTCGTAAATTTCCGTTGTGATTTGACTAATTGACGCCACGAATCGTTCGATCCCTTATTTCTTGTGGGATAATAAGCATGCTTGATTGAATATAACGCTGCTATTAACAGGTTATTACATACTTCAATGATCCAACAACTTCAATGTAATACAAGATTGCGTATGTAAAATGACAACTACGAACGAGTACGACCAGAAACTCCTTTACTGTTGACGACGGTGACGATATATCTTCTGTCGATTGACTGTCCTCGACTTGTAGGTTCTGCTTGACTTCTGACTCTTGCTATTCCTTGCACTGTCTTTTCATTCGAGTTGATGTGGAATCACTGGTCACTCTTTTGTTGTTACGGCGGAAAGTTCGGCGTGGGTGTGCCCTTTGAACGAAGAACGAGGATTCGTTGTTCACACTTTTCGTAAGTACATTGCGGGAAATGATCCGCGATGCCGATTGGCAATGACGCACGTTAATGCATGAAGTTATGAGGAGGAAGCCTCTTAGCAACGTGGCTCGTGAGTAACCTTGTTCATGGGAAAAACCAGCTTTTTCGTTAGACAAATATTCGTTTTTCCCATTAGGTGACGACCCGTTTTCTCCGTGATTTTTAAGAGCACCTAATAAACCCAAGGACTTTTTTAAGTATCAGCCAAAAACTGAAAACACTTATAGGAGTAGAAAATACTTCCGGACAAGCACATTAGCTTAAACACATTTGTTAAGAATTAAGTTAGAAAGTTAAGGTTTATGGTGAGTCCTTAGGTTTATTGAGGGTCGGAATTGTTGAGGATATTAGATGTATAATGAGAGAAAACGCGTGGATAAAGTGTAAGGTACAAAATATATATATTTAATTTAATAGAGAAGTGTAATAATAAGTAGGAATACAATTTGAGCTGGTCCAGATCTGCACGCTAGCAGTGTTACCTTATAACTGAAAATCCCGAAGCCAACGTCGCCTGTCTACTGTTTATGGTCTGCCTTCATGCTAGTCTTTTGTCTATATGCTGTCGACGGCTTCAGCGCTTGAGAAAACTAAAAAGACCAGATGTAGAGTTTTCGTCGAAGTGGTGACCACTTCAACAGGAATGACGGTACGTGGACCATAGGCTGCCAGGCAATGAAGAACGTTGCGCGAACCATCCCATGCGACGTAGAACCGTATTACATTATAACGCATTACGTTAATTAGTATTACGTTATATATAGTATAACCGTATATCGTACTACGGTTTATAGCATTATGCTATATAGTATTACGTTATAAAATATTACATTATAACGTATTACTGTATAGAGTATTACGTTATAGAGTATTATGTTATATCATATTACCGTATAACGTAATATGGTATATAGCATTGCGTTATAAAATATTACGTTATAACGTATTACGGTATAGAGTATTACGTTATAGAGTATTATGTTATATCATATTACCGTATAACGTAATATGGTATATAGCATTGCGTTATAAAATATTACGTTATAACGTATTACGGTATGTAGCATTACATTATAACGTATTACGCTATATAGTATTACGGTATAACGTATTACAGTATATAGTATTACGTAATAACACATTACCGTATAACGTATTACAGTATATAGTATTACGTTATATAGTATTGTGTTATATAATATCACGATATGTAGTGTTACCTTATAACGTATTACGGTATGTAGTATTACGGTATAACTTATTGCAGTATATAGTACTACGTTATAGAGTATTACCGTATAACGTATTACATTATGTAGTATTACGGTATAACGTATTATCTTATAACGTATTACCGTGTATGGTATTATATTATTATATTATAGCATTATCATATAACGTGTTACGGTCTGCAGTAGCCCGTTATAACGTATTACGGTATATATAGTATTACGTAATTTAGTGTGACCGTATAACGTATTACGGTATGTAGTATTAAGTTGTAACGTTTTACCTTATAACGTATTACGGTATATAGTATTAATTTACATAGTGTTACGTCGCGTAAAATGGTCTGCGCGACGTCCTTCATTGTCTGACCGTCACGGCCCAAGCACCATTAGAGAGACCCTCAATAAACCTAAGGCCCCGCCATAAACCGAATCTTGTTAGCTTGCAGGAAGCTTCAATCCTGCAAGTATTTTAGGTTTATAGCTGGTACTTAAAACATTCCTTAGGTTTATTGCACGTTCTTACAAATTACGGAGAAAGCGGGTAGTCACCAAATGGGAAAAGCGAACATTTGTTTAGCTCAAAGGCTGGTGCTTTCCATGAACAAGGTCACCCACGAGCCACATTGGCAGGAGGCTTCCTCTTCATAATTTCATGCATTAACGTGGGTAATAACCAATCGGCATCGCGGATCGTTACCGAAAGTATCATATCCGTATATTCCCGATTGCTGTATGTAGATTTGATGGTAGATTAATAGGTACTGATAGTGGATAGCGATAAAAGTCGAATAGTAAGTTAATATAGGTAGGAAAACACTTCAGTCACATTGGAAGTGTTTATCAACATAACGTCAATCAAGACAACGACCTAAAGTGAGATCCGTTATAACGAGACGTGATAAAGTGCATGCGTACCGAGCGAAAATTCAAAGTCGATTTTCTCGAAAACAAAGCCTCAAACGAAAAATTTTTATTCTATATTTTCGACTTCTTTTTTCGCGTAGAATCACCCCCTTTCCGCTTGTACCACCAGTTACCAACCACCCTGTATATATAGATAAACAAAATATTATTGTCAAATAAAATCTAAATCAACACAAGGATCATCAAAACACAACGCCGATGAAGAAGCCACAGTGTCAACTTGGTTGGAAAACTGCTCCTTCAACATCTTCCTTCGTTCTCATTCGCGATAATTCACACCCCCACGTCGACCATATTGCCGCGAACCATTCACGTATCTCGTAAAATACCTCCTCTCGTTGCGGTAGAAAAACACAAGAAATGTCAGCAGAGAAATAAATATCAACCAAAGAAGGAGCAAGGGACAAATTCAGAATGTAAAATTCATTTCTACAGCTAGATCAGATGCCCAAGACATAGATGCCTTCATGTTCATAATTCAAGAAAACCGGAACGCGTATAAAAACTAATGTACACCAAACTTGAGAACCCCCTTCACACCACCCACAAAATAATAAACAAATTCATACACAAGTACTCAGAGCAGGAAGACTTTATTGAGGAGCGCGAAGCAACACTTGCTGTGCGATCAAGAATCGGCGCAACAATAGTACAGCCACTGGGGTGCACCACTCTGCACGCGTGACAGCCCCACCACCGCTCCCAGCCACTCAGCATGGAAGGTTCCAGAAGCTTCAGCAAAGATAAGTTTCCACGCGCCTTGAACGTTCCCACTAGCATCAGCATGGAAGGTCCCAGACGCATCACAGACGAAATTTCAGCAGAAGATAAGCGATTACAGTATCCAGATTCTGTCACGTGACAATTATCCATAATATGAATAAGCATAGTGACATTGGGCGAAGGAGTTACCATCTAGTCAATCAAAGTGTTTACACCGTCACTCTGCTAATTTGTGTCTCAAATAATTGTCTCGATCAAGTTAGTAAAAAATTTCAGAAGTATTAAACAACACAGTTACCAGGTACCATTCGAGAATCAAGGCGTTCACACTGTCACTCTGTCAACCGAAGCCCAGTATTAGAGAGAAACATTAATTTCATTTTGATCATATTACATGTCAAAAGCAAGAAGGAATTGTAAAGATAAAAGTCACGTCAGCAAAAGGCGAGCCGACCGTTGGTATGAAGGATTGATAGTTAGATAGAAGAGTTAGGATTAAATGGCGAAGATCCTGCATCTAGCTTTCGCCCTCAAGTTCACCAATTTCCGAACACTGCTAGTCGCAATCTCTTCAGTATCAGTCGCCATCACCTACATCGTACGAAAGCGACTGTTATAACTCTCACTATATTAATCACCTGAAGAACTAGAGATAGATTTCCTCATGAAAAAAATTCAAATAAACCGACCTTGTCGCACCAAACCTTTGTAAGATTAGTTCGAATAAAGATTTCATCAATAACTATATTTATATATACACATTTATATATTACAACGATTATAATCGACACTGTAACAACTATAATCGAGTAAACTTTAAATAAATTCATAACATAGCAATGCAAACATAACCCAGCCGGACTGAATAAATTTATGTGTCAATACTAACCATTAATTTTAAACAATTTTAATCCTTCCCGTCCCAGTATTTCTGCACATAGCAGAAGTTAGCCGAAAGGTGGGATTTATTTGCTAGTCACTTTAAACGCTAGTTAACGCTACCCACGAACACATAAGCCATTGAAACAAAGTCGAGAGAATACAACTATTCGGAATTCTTGAACCAGAAGCACTCACTGAATGGGCGAAATAAACCTGGGATTCCATTAAAGCTGTTATAGAAAGATCGACTCTTTGAATCAACTTGAGACCACGTTTCGCTTCCAGAGGGGTGAACCAATCTCGTAGACTACTATCAGTCGTCCAATTGAGACCGCGGTTCGATTCCAGAGGGGAGAACCAACCTCATTGAATACTACCACTTGTTAACTTCGGACCGCGTTTCGGTTCTAGAGGGGTGAAAGAACCTTGTTGACTTCCATCAGTTGTCAATTTGAGATCGAGTCTCGCTCAGGGAGGAACGAACCAACCGCGTTAACTTATATTAGTCGTCAATTGCAACAACACTCATAACATATCAGCATTCATAATTTTATATATATGTCGGGTTGGCGTTAAGGTTAGAGTTAGGGTTAAGGGCGTGAAACGAATCCCTATTGGCGCTAGACGTGATCGTTATGCGATAGAGGAGATATTTACTAGTGCAAATATGACTATGATGGAATTGGACAAGTAATCGCGATAATTAGATACTCGAGAAGCTATTGACAATGATCCTAGGCTCAATAACGAATCCGCGGTCAACGGGATGACGGACTTTACCCTTCGTTAGCGTCTAAGTTACACTGTATGTTAGAGCAAGGGGCAATTATTACGTATACGAAAGACAGGTCGATTACTGATGAGATCGCACTAGAGAGTCCGTCTCCGTCGCGGTGACGCTGTCGAAGAAAACTATGATGTGTCTATGGGTGTCTAAGGGCACGAGATCATCGGATTCGCGGAGAAAAGTCTTCGTTCGAAGGGTGAGGGAAATTGATGTTGCTGTTAATTGGTCAATTTCCATGTTGGTGGTTAGAGAAAGATATTAGCTGTCCTTGGGGAAAGTTGCTAGCGAGAAGCGTCGTTCGTGGAAGGATAGATTTCTCTTATCTTCCCGTAGTTGGGGCACAGGCCATTTGTCTATTTGAGAGACTTTGTGTAATTGAAATTTAATATTCGTAGCGGGTCCTCGCCCAGCTAAACATATACTGTGAAGATGCGTTGGCATCTGGCAATCGTCTTACCCGAAGGACAAAGTCTGCGTGTGGCGAGCCACGGGACAGAAATCGTTGAAATGTTTACCGTCGTGCCCTGTCCCAAGTATTTCTTTTAAGGAGAGTTATAGAATTACTTCATGCCTTTGTTAGACAAAACGTTCATCCCTTTGACCGCGGCTACGTTCGGTGACTGATTGTCGCCTCGAGCCCGAGCTCACTATCATAAATCTCAAATAAATACAGTCGGATCGAATGACAACAGTTTCTTAATACGGCTATGGTGAAATCTAAATTACAATACTAGGGGTCTTCCCAAAGTTCCAAAGGGAAGGTTCCGGTGTTCTTTCATCTCCGACATATATATGTTGGAGAAAGAAAGAACACCGGAACCCCTCCTTGGGTTCGGGGGAATACCGTAATGTTATAACTTAGATTAAACAAATGTCACTCCGATTGTTTGAGATTTATGATAGTGAGCTTGGGCTCGAGGCGACAATCAGTCGCCGAACGTAGCCGCGGTCAAACGGCTCAACGTTCTTCTAGTAAAATGGAGTGAAAGCAGCGTTTAACGTAAAAATATCTCAAGCGCGAAAGAAATAACGCTTAATTTTCGCTAAAATCGGAGAATGATTGAGTTTTGCGGGCAGCTGGTCTTGATTGGACGCTGGGAAACGCACACACTACGTCCTGCTTGTAAAATGGTGTGAAAAGAGCGTTTAAGGGTCGAAATATCTCAAACGGAAACGAAATAACGCTCAATTTACGTCAAAATCGACGAAAGACTGTGTTTTGCGGGCTGCTTGGCTAGTTTCGATGATGAAAAACGCGCGGTCGACGTTCTGCTTGTAAAATGGATGAAAAGAGCATTTAAGTGTTGAAATATCAAACTGGAACGACATTGTTGGGAACATGATACATTTACACTGTACAAGTGAATGTGTGTGTAAACGACAGAGAACGTTCAGACCTTAGTTGGGACAAAAGACAATAGTCAGTCGTTAGAAGTATCTGGAAGAGTCGATTGACAACAAGCGAGTAGGATTCGAGGTCTTTAGAGTATAAGATATATGTGTAACTGTTGCGTGCTAAATAAAGGAAATTATTTGCTTTCCGAATCCCTTCTATATCTTTACATGGTAGCAGAGCGTGGTTCACAGTTTTGCAAGTTATTTTAGTGCGTGGTTTTCAATATTGCGAGTTAGTTCGAGTGAGTTTTCAGTAAGGGAAGAAACGTTCAAAGGTTACAAAGAGGAAAAATATACTTCGTGCATGTAGGAACGCTCGAGTAAAAGATAAGGAATCATTTAAAATGGAGAGATCGGAAATCATCTATTTTCGATGGTGAGGGTTACGGTATGTGGAAGCAAAGAATAACGATGTTTCTCAGGTATAAAGAATGCGAAATTGTCACAACTAGGATGAAGACCGAAATCGACAGTGAAGATTGGGACAAAAAGGATCTGAAGGCAATAAATATAATTTATAGTGACATCACAAATAGACAATTGGAGTATATTAGAAAAGAAAAAACGGCGTATGAGATAGTAAAAAAGTTTGATGAAATGTATTTGAAAGCACTACAGATCGTATGCAGAAGGAGATTGGAAAAGATAGGACTTGAGAACTACAGTGATTCAGCATCGTTTTTTAGCCATTTCGAAAGATTAATAAACGAATTAAAATGTGCAGGCGCACAAGTGAGTGAGAGGGAAAAACTAAATTACATGCTGAATACGTTACCCGAAGAATACAGCTACATAGCGGATATAATAGATGCATTGAAAGAAGAAAATCAAACGGTAGCGTATGTAAAAAATAAAATTGTAATAGTGGAGAAGAAAAATAAGTCCGATCGAGGAGAAATGCAAACCAACGCCTTTTCTGCAAAAAAGGAAGGATGCTTCAGATGTGGAAGGGTAGGATACTTTGCGAGAGAGTGTCAAAATGGCGTCCAAGCGGGAAGCAGTAACAGTTTCTGGCGTGGATCAACTCGTGGTCGCAGCAGAGGAAGAGAAAGCAAAGGCAATACGAGCAGAGGACGTGGAAATTTTCATCGTCAATCAACAACCGGCACGAGCGAGCATGGTAACTCAAGAACAGGCACATGGATAGCAACGGCGCACGCAACACACAGCAGCGAGGTGAACGAGATAAGTGATAATGAAATAATGTGGCTATTAGATAGCGGTTGTACAGACCACATAATTAACAACGTAAATTATTTCGATAAATCTATTGACCTTAAAGAACCGGTAAATATATATTTAGGCGATAATAGATCGATAAAGGCAACAAAAGTAGGGAATGTTATAAGTTATTTTGAAGCATTTGGAAAGCAAAATGAAATAAATATGAATAATGTTTTTTATGCGAAAGAAATGTCCGCAAACTTGATTAGTTTAGGCAAGTTAACAGATAATAAGAACACGGTTATTTCAAAAGGAAATATTGCAAAAGTAATAGATGAGGACAATAAGCTTACAGCGGTAGCGGTTAAAGAAAATGGAACATATAGAATGAAAAGTATATTAAAAGGGAAGGAGCACTTAGCAAACAGCGCCGAACGTAGTGGTATGAGTAAAAAGGAAAGATGGCATAGGATGCTAGGACACGTAAATTTTAAATATTTAAATATTTTGGGTAAAGAGCAGCTAATTACTGGTATACCGAATGAATTTGAAAAGGAATTTTTGAAATGTAGGGTGTGCATGGAAAGTAAAATGCACAATTTACCATTCAAAAATAATCGAACCAAGGCTAGGGAGATAATGGAAATTACTCATACGGACGTGTGCGGTCCCTTTAAGACTACCGGATTCAATGAAGAGAAATATTTCATCTCATTTATCGATGATTATAGCAAAATAGCCAGAATTTATTGTATAAAATCAAAAGATGATTGATCTTTGATTGTTTCGCACAGTTTGTAAATGAAGCCGAGAATTTAACGGGCAAGAGGTTAAAAATATTGAGATGTGATAATGGAAAAGAGTACTTGAATAATCAAATTTATAAATTTGCTAGGGATAAAGGTATCAGAATAAATAATTGCCCAACCTACGTACATGAATTAAACGGGACAGCGGAAAGGTATAATAGAACAGTGATGGAGATGGCGCGTTGCTTGTTAGCGGAAGCGAAAGTACATAAAAGGTATTGGCCGGAAATAGTTTGTACAGCGGTATACTTGAAAAATCGAATACTGGCAAATACCTTAGAGAGAAAGACACCTTTTGAAATATTCTTCGGGAGAAAACCAAGTGTTGAAAATCTACATCTATATGGAAGTAAAGTTTTTGTAAGAAAACCAGAACAAAAAAGAGTTTCTAAATGGGATAAGAAGGCAGATATGGGAATTTTGTTAGGATATAGTGAAATAGGTTACAGAGTCTTATTAGGTGGGAAAATAACAATAGCGAGACATGTAGAGGTCATAGAAACAGACACAAAGTGTATCGGTTTTGTGGAGAATTCATTCGATAAAGATAACGATGACATTGAGGATAATAATTTATTGGTAAACATGAATAAGGAAGAGTTAGAAAGTAGGGAAGATGAAAATGATAACAGTCCTGAAAGCTTAAACATCCCTAGAAAATCTACATGTAATAATTGAACTCCAGTAAGGTATTCAGAAAAAGAAAACATTATTGAAATCCATGCAAATTATTGTAGAGTAGATATCCCTTGTACATTTGAGGAGGCGATATGTTGTGAAGATAGTGAAGATTGGAAACAAGCTATGGATAAGGAAATAGAATGCCTTTATAAAAATAAAACTTGGAAATTGGTAGAAAGGGTAAAAGGCAAAGAAGTATTAGATGTAAAATGGGTTTACACGAGAAAATCAGATGACAGGTATAAGGCTAGATTAGTGGTAAGAGGATTCCAACAAAGAAAGGTAGCCGATGACATATATTCCCCAGTAGCGAGTAATTAGACTTTTAAGATATTGCTATCATACTGTTGTTAAAATGGATTAATTATTGAACAAATGGATGTAGAAACTGCTTTTTTAAAATGGTGAAGTAACCTCGGAGGTATATGTAAATCAACCAAAGGGATATGCGGACGGAACGAATAGAGTTTGTAAACTATCGAAAGCGCTTTATGGGTTAAAGAAAGTCCAAGGGACTGGTATGAGCGTTTAGATAAGTATGTGACAATATTCGGTTTTAAGAAGAATAACATAGAGTTGTGCCTATATACACATGGAGAGGGAGAAAACAAAAGGAAGATACAAAGTGTAAAGAAGTTATTAACTAATAGATTTGAAATGAAAGATTTAGGTGAAGTCAAAGAATATCTTGGAATAAATATAGAGTATGATTATTTAAAAAATGAAATGAGATTAAGCCAAAAGAAATACATTGAATCATTAGCAAACAAATATAAGTTACAAAATAACAAATTGTACTGTACACCTATAGAGACCAACTTAAAAATTGAAAAAGCTGAGATAAATGGAGAGAATATTGAATACAGACCCGATATAAGTTATAGTGTGAATTATTTGAGTGGATTTCAAGATTGTTGTAATGAGACATATTATAAATATGCTTTGCGAATATTGAAATATTTGTACCGGACTAGAGATTTAAGATTAGATTATAAAAGGAATGAAAAATGTGAAACGTTAGATTGTTATGTGTACGCTGATTTGGCAGGAGATCATTTAGATAGGAAATCGACTTCTGGATATGTAATTAGATTGTATAGGAATGTAATCGGTTGGAAGTTTAAAAAACAAAGGTATGTGACAAAAGCCTTGACGTATGCAGAGTATGTAGCTCTATTGGAAGCGGTGAGTGAATTAATGTCTATTAGGGATATTATGAAAATCTTCAATGTAAATTTTAGACGATAACCCTGTAAAAATTTATGAGGATAACTCTGGAGTGATAAGTATAGCAAAACACGGAAATTTTACAAAAAATTCTAAACACATTGAAGTTCACTACCACTACGTTTACAAGTGCTCAAAGGAGAACAAGATAAACATATTTAAAGTAAGTACAGACTAAAATACTGCGGATATTTTTACGAAGGCACTGTGTAGAGAGAAATTTGAAAGGTTTAGGTCATGGATGAATGTAAACTAAGAGAAATGTAAATAGAGCAATAAGTCTTAAAGTTTCTGTTGCGTAATTTCTTAAAGCATGTAAATACGATTAAGTGTACAGTATAAATGTCAGGAGGCGTGTTGGGAACATGATACATTTACACTGTACATGTGAAAGTGTGTGTAAGCGACAGAGATCGTCCAGGCCTTATTTGGGACAAAAGACAATAGTCGGTATCTGGAAGAGTCAGTTGACAACAAGCGTGCGTGCGAGTAGGATTTCGAGGTCTTTAGAGTATAAGATACATGTATAACTGTTGTGTGCTAAATAAAGGAAATTATTTGTTTTTCCAAATCCCTTCTATATCTTCAGAGAAATAACACATAATTTTCGTCAAAATCGGAGAATGATTGAGATTTGCGAACTGCTGAGATTGTTTCGACGATGCAAAACGCACGCACTACGTTCTTCTAGAAATATGGAGTAAAAGGAACGTTTAAACGACGAAATATCTGAAACGGGTACGAAATGACGATTAATTTTCGCCAAAAACGTCGAATGATTGAGTTTTGCGGGCGGCTGGGCCAGTTTCGACGCTGGAAAACGCGTGTACAACGTTTTGCGTACAGAAATGAGTGAAAATAGGGTTTAACGTCGAAATATCTCAAATGAGAACGAAATAACGCATAATTTTCATCAAAATCGACGGATGATTGAGTTTTGCGAGCTGATCGGCATGTTTCGACGCCGCAAGTCCGGTGGACTACGTCCTGCATGTAAAATGGAGTAAAATGAGCGTTTAAACGTCGAAATATCTCAAACAGGAGAGCAGTAACGCATAATTTTCGTCAAAATCGACGAATGATGGCGAGTTTCTGCGATAGATTCGATGCTGCAAAACGCGTGCACTACGTTTTGAATGTAAAATGGAGTGCAAAGAGCCTCTAAATTGCGATTGCGATTTTGAGTTTCTGGGCTTGTTTCGGCGCTGGAAAACATATGCACTACGTGCGGCATGTAAAATGAAGAGAAAAGAGTTTTTAAACGTCGAAATATATTACACGGAAGAGAAATAACGCATAATATTCGTCAAAATCAACTAATTATTTTGATTTGCGCGTGTCTAGGCTTGTTTCGACGATGGAAAGCGCGTGCACTACATTCTGCACGCATAACGCAGTGCAAAGGGCGTTTAAACGTCGAAATATCTCAAACGGGAGAGAAATATCGCTTAATTTACGACAAAATCGACGTATAATTGCGAATTTTGAGTTTCTGGGCTTCTTTTGACGCTGGAAGACGTATGCACTACTTGCGGCATGTAAAATTCAGTGAAAAGGGCGTTTAAACGTCGAAATATCTTAAACGGGAGAGGAATAACGCATAATTTTCGTCAAAATCGACGAATGATTGCGATTTGCGAGTCTCTGGGCGCTTTTCGGAGCTGGAAAACGTATGCACTACGTTCTGCATGTAAAATGGAGTGAAAAGGCCGTTTAAACGTCGAAATATCTTAAACGGGAGAGAAATAACGCATAATTTTCGTCAAAATCGGCGTATGATTGCGATTTGCGAGTTTCTGGGTTTGTTCCGGCGCTGGAAAATGTGTGCGCTACGTTCTGCATGTAAAATGGGGTGAAAAGGGCGTTTAAACGTCGAAATATATGAAACGGGAGAGAAACAACGCATAATTTTCGTCAAAATCGACGAATGATGGCGATTTCAGAGTTTCTGGGCATGTTTCGGCGCTGGAAAACGTATGCGCTACGTTCTGCATGTAAAATGGAGTGATAGTGCGTTTAAACGTCGAAATATATTAAACGGGAGAGAAAATGTTACGTTCTGTTATGTTCGATTCGATCGTGTTATGCCTTCCGTGTTAGTCTAGACTAAATCCAGATAAAAATTTTTTTTTTGTGTGTTACCTTGAGTTTAATCGGAAGGGGAAAATTGAAATGTTATGATAGTTTATAAAATATTAATCGAGAAATCCGTTTAAGATGGTAGTTGCTGCCACCAGAAATAGTCTAAGGACTATTTCAAAGAATTTTCTTTTATTATTATTATTTTCTTTAAGTTGGGAGTGTTAGTGTGTGATGGGTATTGTTTGTCTATCGTGTCTTTTGAATTCCCAGACTGGAAGTGCCTCCGTAAGCACTTTCTTGCCTGTAGGAAAACAAACCTTGTACACTTGTCTGTCGTGGGGTTTGAACTAGGTGAGAGTCTATTATCTACTAACTCGTGTTTAATGGGTAGCGTTGACTTACGTTTGATGCAACTGGCAAATGAATTCCACCTTTCGGCTAACCTGCTATACGCAGGAATACTGGCACAGGAGAGGATTAAAGTTATTAGGAATAGACAATTGGCAACGTAGTTATTTCGTCTGACAGAGTTATGTTGGTTTAACTATATTTTAATTTATTCGTTGTTAGTTGATTGAAGGTATTACAATATCAGCAATAAGTATCGTCGGATGCAAATGTAGATATATTATACAGCGATGTACAATAAATAAATATTCTAGCTTCTAACTGGATAAATTTTACAAATGTTTGGTAGGATAATATTTATTCGTACCAATAAGATTAATAACAAACGCTATGATGTGATGTGGGCGATGGCGAACAAGATCGAAAGGAGTGCGCCTCGCCGTGTTCGGAAATTGGTGAATTTGTGGGCGAAAAACTAGGTGGTGAACCTTCGCGATTTAACTCTAATTCTTCTCGATGCCTCCTCTCTTCCCTTTTTATTTCTGCAGCAATTAATCGTTTGTACCAACGTTCGGCTCGCTTTTTGCTGAGGTGACTTTTATCTTTTCTATTCTTTCTTGATTTCGTCATGGAATTATAATTCGTTCTTGACAACAAGTAAAGTCGTAAATGAGTAAATGATTATTTTATTTGGTAACTGAGTTCACTGTAGACAATCAGTGTGGCTTCGTAGGCCTCACCCAAGGATGAGCAATCTACTAACGGTGGGAAGAGGAAAACGAAAACCATAGATGTTTCCAATTATTGAAAACACCGTGATCACTGGTCGATACAGAGAATAATTGTCGTGAATTCAAGATGTTCGAATGAAATTTTAAGTGAGTTATTTACTTGATACTTCTATCTGTCAACTATAGCTGCCGACGGATACTTTCGTTTGAAGACAACTTTGTTCAATTAAAAGTAAAAAAAAAAAAAGAGGAAGAGGGTGTACAATTTCGAATCTCCTACCTTGTTTGATTCGTGGAGTCGATCAGGTGTAAATATGGTTTGGCGATGCATCGGTTTTAACAATTAAATTTTGTTTCGCGATTAGTTACACGATGTTTCGGATTTTCGAACTTAATTAACAATTTTATTAAACGGAATTACAATATGTACTAGATTGTTTCTTTGACGCAGACGGATCGACTTGCGAATGAACAAAGAATAAATGAATCACCGAATCTCAAGTTAATACCGAACTTTAAGTGCAATACTCTTACAATACTCTTTAAGTTAAACTCACTGTTTCCAATTAAGACTGACCTCTGACTGCTCTCAATTAAAACTGAACTCTAACTACTTTCAACACTACTTTCAATTAAATTCTGAATTCGGTAAAACCAGCTCTGACCTCAATTAAAACTGCACTCCAACACCTCTCTATTGAGTACTGAATCTCTATTTATATTCTTCCTAATTGTCACGTGACCGATTATTTCTTTTGTAATTGTACCATTACTACGTGACAATTTATGAATATCGTAACTACCTATTTCAGCTGGGGTTCTTGTTTTCTTGATTATCTAACCCTTTGCTGAAATTTCGTCTTCTTGATCATCTCACGTTTTGCTTGGTGTTAATGATATACAAGGTGCTTGAAAGAATGTACATGTTGCAGGTGGTCGTATTTTGCTGATGCTGCGTCTGCGTTCTTTCCATGGCCTTCGTTACTGATACCAGTGGAATGTGCCGGTCGCGTGGCTGCTTGCCCTTGTTGAGGTTGCATTTTGTGTATCATTTGCATTGTTTTGGTTATGTTTCGCTTGGTCTATGTATGATTTAGTAATGTATTACACACATGTATATGTATATCTTCAGGATGTAATTTTCTAATAGGACAGACAATTTAATAAATTTTATGTTTATTATTAGAATATCGATCTCATATATGTATATATGAATAATAAACTATGTTTAATAAATTTTATTAAAGAATTTCCATTTTCATTGCACTGTGTGTTTGTTTCCAGGTATAAGAGTTGATACTTGCGTTGTTTGTGTATTGCGGTTATCTATGTTTTCGTTGCGGCACGTGCGGTGCGTGGGACCCCCCCCCCCCCCTCATGGAGTTCAAATTTCCGGAGGAAATTTGACTGATTGTGTCCTTCAGCTCATTTAGAGCGGACGTAGTGGTTGTTGGTTGTTGATATATTGTATCGTTAGATGTAATTGATATTCCTTGTGGTTGTGTTTGATTTTCGACGTTGCGTTTTCCCTTGATGTACAATAGCAGGTGAGTGACTGAGCTCCATATTGCTCCGAGTAGTGCGAGTCCGCATCCGTAAGTTTCGCGTAATTGATATCCATGTATAACTATGTCAACTATTGTTTTCATTATTTTCAGTATTATGAAGATTCCAAGTATTGCTGCGCTGACCGTTCCGAATTCCATAAAACCAGTCCATAATTTCGATGCAGTATTCTTTGCTAGTGTCGTTAGTGCGTTTTCATCCATGATTCCCAAGATATTTACCGTTCCAGGGACGATTACTTTTCCTGTTGCTCCTCTGGCCAGTGTGTTTAATATTGTTGTTTTCTCAGCTGGGAACATGACGTGGTCCTGTAGTGTATCCAGGTCCCTTTGGGTATATATTCCGCTTGTGGCCAGTGATGATGGTGCTGAATATTGCCATGTTTGGCGTGTGTCTGGACGGAGTTCTTGTGGTGCAATTGCCTCCATCGGTTTTAGTACGAAATTGTGCCAGAGTCCGTCGATGTAGTATAGTGTGGGTAGTACTGCACTACATTCTGTATGATTTCCATGTTGAGTTAGGATGTGTGTCTTTGGTGTTAAAAATGCGGTGCGATTTCCTTGCTAACACCTTATGTCTTTACATTCTAGTGTTTACAATATAAGTTACAAAAATTTATATATATATGTATTTATATAGAGTTTTATCTATGTGTGTGTGTGTGTATGAGTGTGTCAATAAATATAATGGACATGCACGAAAATTATATGCTTTGTTATGAATGTTGATCGTTTTACATAGGTATTCATTTTTGTGTGTATATTATTGTTATTGCGTTGTATATATATTATATATGTATGTATATATATAGGGAAAGAGTTTTAGTATGTTAATCGTTGTTACAATTGTACGTATGCATGTGTTATGTATAAATGTGTATGTATGTTTATGTGTATGTATGTTATGTGTATGTATATGTAGTGGTATATGCATTTATTTGCGTGAGTCGTCGATGCCAATATTTTGTCGATCGGTATTCATCATTTCTTCTAAATCCATTCGCCGCGGGTAGTTAAAGGTTTAATAATTTCATTTAATGTCCTGATCCGTGGTTTGTTTCTCATAGTTAGTTCCCATCAATTTACATTATTCTTGCGTTACGTTGTATTGATCATTATTTTATTCCTTCTTCGTTATGATCTTCCCCATTTCTATTATTATTTATTAAATATTCATTCTTTCATTGAAAATATGATTTATTTTGTAACGCATAAAGATACTATATGCACGTGTTGGTTATTTAAAATGGCCGCCTGTAAATGTCTCTAGTATGTGACGACATTACATTAATGCAAAATTATTTGTGACTCTATTTTAATAATTGATGTATAATTGCAATAGGAATAATATTATTTTGCATTTATTTAATGTGCATAATTATTGCGTGTATTCGGTGCGCATGCGTAAACGCTTTCCTATGTTCATGGCAATCCAAGATGGCCGCTAGTGAATGTCTCTAGTCGATGTGCACGTGTAAGAGCTATGCTATAGCATAGCTCATGGCGGTCCAAGATGGCCGCTCGTGAGTGTCTCCGGTAAAAGTATAGCGACGCGTCCTTAGTTTGCTTAATACTGAAATAATTGTTCGTTCGTCGCTTAGTTTCCTCTATTTTAGCGCAGTTAAAACTTTTTTTTTTTTTTGTGACGATGGTGTTGTTTGTGTAATCATTATAACATTTATATACTGTGTATTGTTTTAATCTAATAACATGTGGCTTTGTCGTTGTTTCCATTTTTATTGCCACTTTGTCCATTTTTATTCCAAGATGATTTATAACATTCTTCCCTTTTTTTAGGTTATGATTGGTTACCTTGGTATTTATTACCTTCGGTATCTTCATACCATCATATATTATGTTTTGTGAAAATGGAACCGTAGCAAATCCTCGTGGAAGTCTTGCGTGTACACTTTCTTCTACGATAACTGGTTGCATATGGACTTTGTTAACTTATAAGGTACCCTTTTGTTTGCTAAGACCATTCCGCTAGTTTAATTGAGATATTGTGAAGCTTGAACACTATTATTTTCTTCCATATATACATATATTGAAGCAGTTGAGGTTAGTTTATCCATTCGTTGACAGTTGTATACTATGTTCTATGGAGTGGGTCCACAACTTGTTTTGTTTCTTTTTATGATGAATAATTGTTCACGAGATATCTTTCCACTTTTACTGTTTTGTAATTATTTACTGGATTACTCATTTTATTTCTAAGGAATGATTGAAACGCAAATGCAATATTCGACAAGCAATATTACGCCATATATTACCGTGTTACATTTCCTCTTGGAATCGTTCTGGTGGTCTATTTCGATGATGTGCCAGTTTTAATTTATTCAAGTGTACTGTTCGAGGGAGTCCTTTTACTTCAATCTTGACGTTTTGATTTTGCAAAATTTCTAACACTTTATATGGTCCAGTATATTGATCAGAGAATTTTCCTTTACTAGGTTCTTTTAGTAGATATACCAAATCACCTGTTTTAAAATTTTGAGGGTTAATTCGTCGGTCGTAATATTCCTTTGATCTTAATTTAGATTTTATCAAGTTTTCCCTTGCCATTTGCTGCACGGCAAAATCAACAGATTTTATTGAACAAGTCTGTGAGATATTCTGCGTATGTTGGTTCCATGTCTTCTTCGATTATCACTTCACCAGTAGGTTCTCTGGCCAAATGTCCAAAAACCAATTCATGTGGTGAAAATTTCGTTCCTTCGTGTACAGAGGTATTGTAGGAAAACATGGCTAGTTCCACCCATTCGTCCCAATTTCTGGAATTTTCAATATATAACTTCAGGTATTCTGTCAATACATGGTGAGATCTTTCGATTGAGCCGTTACTTTGTGGGTGATATGCCGACGTGGTGTATTGTTTAACGCGGAATCTTTTTGCTACTTTCTTCATTAGCGAAGATGTAAAGTTCGCTCCTTGATCAGTGAGAATGGCTCTCGGCGACCCGAATCGACAGATAAATCGTTTTACGAAGGCGTCAGCTATCTCGGCTGAAGAGATTCCTACCATGAGGATCCCGATTGAGTACTTTGTCAATAGATCTTGGGTAGTTAGTATATACTCGTTTCCCTTTTGAGTCTTTGGCAACGGCCCAACGATATCCATACTGATTTTATCGAACGCTTTACCTGGTGTGTCCGTAAGTATCATTGGTTGCTTCGTTTTTATCCTTGTGAGTTTCTTTAATTGGCACTCCTTGCATGTCCTTACATAATCTTGAATTTCCTTTTTCATATTTTCCCAATAATAGTGTTGTCGTATTCTCAAATAAGTTTTAGTTATTCCTTTGTGTCCTGCTACAGACGATTCGTGTTTTTCTCGTATTATATTGCTTCGTGTTTCTACTGGTGGGGTAATTACTTCCCCGGTACAAATGGTAATAGTTATTGTTTTTTCTATGAAAACCTCCTTTAATTTCCTGATTATGTGTCGCCAGGGTATCTCTTCTAAATTTCCTTTGCTAATGCTGAAGGAAGTTAGTTGTTTTTCGTTAACTACGTCCAACAATGATTTTAATGAATTTAATAAATTTTCTGGTGTTATTGAAATATTTCGATTTTCTTTTATTGGTAGGGATACGATGTATTTCCCGGAGTCATGATTCAACCTTGCTTTTTCCAACATTAAACTTTCATAACGAGGCAATCGCCCTGCTTCCTTCATCTCTAAGGCTTCTTTATCTATCGGGGTGCCATATATATCTATGAATATTATTTTATGATCATTCACTCTCGTAATCGAGTCTCGAGTTTCCGAAATTTTTAGTTCCGCAAGTATAGTAGGTCTCGTGTCTCTTTCTTGTTGTTATGTTAGTTCTGGGATTGCAATGGAGGGTTCCTCTTCGCTTGTTGTATCACTATCCTCCTTTTCTTGGTTGGATATTTCTTCGCCTGTTTTCGCATCGAGTTCAGATAATGCTTGATCAAAGTATTTTACGGGGGTTTCTTCTATGGTAAAATGTTTCCGGGTAAAAACTTTTCTTCGTTTTGTAGAGTCTTGGGATGGAGACAAGACACGTGGTTTAGCTTCAAATATGGGAGAGTCTTCGGTTGAGGTGTCTAATTCGAATCGTTTTGGGGCAGGATACTGGATCGGTGAATTTTCTTCTCTCCTCCTGATTGGTAGGCAGATCTCCGGAGGGTTTCTAGACAATGCGTCCGCGTTTGCGTTTGCCCTGCCTTCTTTGTATATAATGTCAAATTCGAAGTCCGACAATTTTAATTTCCATTTCCAGATTCTTGAAGTAGGGTCCTTGATAGAATGCATCCACACCAAAGGTTTATGATCGGTTACAATAGTAAATTTTCTTCCGTACAGATACGGTCGGAAATGCATTGCGCTGTAGACGATTGCTAAACACTCCTTTTCGATAGTGGAGTAGTTTTGTTCGGCGGAATTTAATAATCTCGAGGCATATGCGATTGGCAAATCCTTTCCAATCGGCCCCTGACTCAGTACGCCGCCTATTGCATATCCTGATGCGTCTGTGGTAAGATTAAAGGGTTTAGAAAAATCTGGATATTGTAGAATGGGTTTTGTCATTAATGCTGTTTTTAAATTATTGAACGCATTTTCTTGATTTTCTGCCCATTTAAAGGGGGTATCTTTCTTCAATAGTTGCGTCAATGGTTTTGCGACTTTGGAGAAATCGGGTATAAATCTTCTGTAGTATCCTGCTAGTCCTAAAAATTGTTTGATGTTTTTTACCTTTTTGGGTCGTGGAAATTTCGACACGGCTTCGATTTTCTTTGGGTCAGGTTTTACGCCATCTTCACTAATTATATGTCCTAAATAATTTACTTCATGTCGTAAGAACTCACACTTATCGGGCTGTAATCGTAATTTAGCATTCCTTAGTCTTTCCATTAATTTGTTAAATTTACTTTCGTGTTCTTGAAGTGACCTCGAATAAATTACAATGTCATCCAGATAGACGAATAGTTCTATTCCTTGCAGTCCGGATAATACTGAGTTCATCAAGCGTTGAAATGTTGCTGGAGCATTTTTTAATCCAAAGGGCATTCTTTTGAATTGAAAGTGTCCGTACGGTGTCGAAAATGCAGTTTTATGGGCATCCTCCTGTGACATACGGATCTGATGGAAACCTGATGCCAAGTCAAACGTAGAAAAGTATTTTGCTCTTCCTAATTGATCCAATATTTCTGTGATATTGGGGAGTGGAAAAGCATCGCCGATCGTTTTATCGTTCAGCTTCCTATAATCAATAACTAATCTCCAACGTTTGTTTCCTTGCGAATCGGGTTTTTTCGGTACGATCCATAGCGGAGAATTGTATGGGGATATCGATGGTTCCACGATGTCTGTGTCTAATAATTCTTGAATTTGTCGATTTATTTCTTCTCGGTGTACTGGTGGGTAACGATACTGTTTTGTATTAACTGGTATATCATCAGTTGTAATTATTCTATGTTCTAGAATTCCAGTTGCTTCCAGTGTCTCTCCTGGAATATGAAATCTATCTTGATTATTACGAATCAATTTTTCGACGTTTTTCCTTTCCTCTTCGTTCAAGTGTTCAAGTCGTAATAATTCAATTATTTTGTCAGATCTGCTTTCCTTTGTTTTTAAAATTGTATTACACGCCGTACTAGGAAGCGGGGTGGGGTTTTCAAATTCTTTGATTACCATTGTTGGTGTCGTAAATTCATAATCTCTTGAAGTAGTATTTATTATTCTCAGATAACCTTTTCCTTTATGATTTCTCACAACTGCATTACCAAAATAAATCCCCTTGATCGGCTCGATTTTGGGAATAAATCCCTCTCTTATCTCTAGATTTGCGATATTAATTGACCATGTTATCGAACTTCGTTTCGGTACGATTATTTTTTCTTTAGTATCGAAGGGAATATAAATATTTCCCCATTTGATATGCCTTTTCTCGTAATCCAAACGAGCTTTGCATCCTGCAAAAAATTCGGATCCTAAGATTCCGTCTTGATCGATCAGCAATGAGTCATCAACTACGTGAAAAATGACTGGATGGCCTGCGACCTGTATTACTGTCTGCCCTAGGGAGACCAGGCTCGTTGCCGTAATTCCTCTCACTTCAATTTGTTTCTGTTCGTCGATGATAGCTGAATCGAGTAAAGCAGGTTTTTTGATAATATTAATTTCTGATCCATTGTCTAGTAGTAAACTTGTCTTGGTTTTTAAGTCTAGGGAAACTATTCGTGCAGTTGGGGTTGTTAGAGAATCGTTTAATTTTATTGAAATAATCCGAAGAGGTCGTCTTCCGCATCTGAGTCCGGTTCCTGGTGGTTTTCCCTCGTCTGTTCCTTCCGTGTTGGTTCTTCCTTTTGGCCTTGAGTTTTCGGACTCTCTGTTTTTATTTTCGCGTGGCTGTAAGATGGTTCCCCCACAGTATTTAATGGTTGTTCCCTTGATTTTACAGTCGACGTTACGTTCGCTTTGTTCCTTGTTACGGATTGTGGAGTCGATTTCGCGGGGGCAGCTGCCCTTGTTCTCTTTATTACCATAGGCGCCGGCCTCCTTGTGGCCGCTTGCACTCTTGGGCGATTCGAAAATTCGTCCCTTCGTGGCTCGCCCCATTTCCCCGAAGGACGTGTTCGGTTTCCCGACTGTTCTTGAGCATAGGGTATAATTATTCCAGCATCTACCCGTGCTTTAAATTTATAACAATCCTTTACTAAATGACCAGGTTTTTTACAATAATTACATGTTATGATATCCTGTTGTGATGGAGTTTCGGACCTTCGATCTTGATGATTGTTTCTGATATTGTTATTAGTAGTCAAGGGTCGTACGTTGTCGCGTTTGTAATTATTCAGAAATGTTGGTCGTTGGAGTCGAGTTCTATCGTTCATTTGTTTCACTTCTTGTGTTGCCTTAACGGCTTGGCGATACGCCTCTTCTAAAGTGTGGTATCCTGCTATCTTCACACGTAAATACACCTCGTTTGGGAGCCCCTTAACGAAAGCTTCCCTCGTTTCCCAATCTATTGTATCTTGGATGTCCGGTGATATCGTGCCGTACTCGCTTCTTTCTCCGTCCATTATCGCTAACCTAAGATTTCTAACGCGATCCATGTAATCTAATATATCTTCCCCAGGTCGTTGGTATATCGTTCCTAATTCTCCCTTGTATTCGTTAAGAGATTTCTTTGGGCCAAACAGATCCTTTAATTTGTTCCCGAAATCGTTCAAACTTATTAGTTCTGTATCTTCGACGGCGAGAAACGCATGTCCGCGAAGCTTATTCATTAATAGTTTTACTAACTGGGGTTCTTGATGCCTAGGAACCATGTTTCGTGCGCGCTCGCATGCTCTTAAAAATTGAAATACTGAGGGTCGATGTCCGTCGAATACTGGTACTGACTCGATCGCGTCTTTTAGCTTAATCGGTTGGGGATATCCACCTGGCTGTACCGTTTCTTGTTGGGTTGCCGGCGGCGATGCAGGTGACTGAGGTTCTCTTATTGTTTTGAGTTCGCGTACGTCTTTTTGTAATTCGTTCATTTTTGCAATCATATCGGTTATTACTCGAAAATTTGCATCCCACGTTCTTAGTTTTTCCGACAATGTCAAAAGCATATCTTCATGCAATGACTCTAATTTGGTTGCCATTATTTTTCAGGTATATATTTTATCAATGACAGTAATAACTTTAATCCTCTATGGAGCGTATCCCACCGCTGCCACCAAAAATTTTTACTCTGTTACGTTCTGTTATGTTCGATTTGACTGTGCTATGCCTTCCGTGTTAGTCTAGACTAAATCCAGATAAAAATTTTTTTTTTTTGTTGTGTTATCTTAAGTTTAATCGGAAGGGGAAAATTGAAATGGTATGATTGTTTATGAAATATTAATCGAGATGTCCGATTAATATGGTAGTTGCTGCCACCAGAAATAGTCTAAGGACTATTTCGAAGAATTTCCTTTTATTATTATTATTTTCTTTAAGTTGGAAGTGTTAGTGTATGATGGGTATTGTTTGTCTATCGTGTCTTTTGGATTCCCAGTCTGGAAGTGCCTCTGTAAGCACCTTCTTGCCTGTAGGAAAACAAACGTTGTACCTTCGTCTGTCGTGTCTTTTGAATTCCCAGACTGGAAGTGCCTCTGTAAGCACTTTCTTGCCTGTAGGAAAACAAACGTTGTACCTTCGTCTGTCGTGTCTTTTGAATTCCCAGACTGGAAGTGCCTCTGTAAGCACTTTCTTGCCTGTAGGAAAACAAACCTTGTACCCTTGTCTGTTGTGTTTTTTGAATTCCCAGACTGGAAGTGCCTCTGTAAGCACTTTCTTGCCTGTAGGAAAACAAACCTTGTACCCTTGTCTGTTGTGTTTTTTGAATTCCCAGACTGGAAGTGCCTCTGTAAGCACTTTCTTGCCTGTAGGAAAACAAACCTTGTACACTTGTCTGTCGTGGGGTTTGAACTAGGTGAGAGTCTATTATCTACTAACTCGTGTTTAATGGGTAGCGTTGACTTACGTTTGATGCAACTGGCAAATGAATTCCACCTTTCGGCTAACCTGCTATACGCAGGAATACTGGCACAGAAGAGGATTAAAGTTATTAGGAATAGACAATTGGCAACGTAGTTATTTCGTCTGACAGAGTTATGTTGGTTTAACTATATTTTAATTTATTCGTTGTTAGTTGATTGAAGGTATTACAATATCAGCAATAAGTATCGTCGGATGCAAATGTAGATATATTATACAGCGATGTACAATAAATAAATATTCTAGCTTCTAACTGGATAAATTTTACAAATGTTTGGTAGGATAATATTTATTCGTACCAATAAGATTAATAACAAACGCTATGGTGTGATGTGGGCGATGGCGAACAAGATCGAAAGGAGTGCGCCTCGCCGTGTTCGGAAATTGGTGAATTTGTGGGCGAAAAACTAGGTGGTGAACCTTCGCGATTTAACTCTAATTCTTCTCGATGCCTCCTCTCTTCCCTTTTTATTTCTGCAGCAATTAATCGTTTGTACCAACGTTCGGCTCGCTTTTTGCTGAGGTGACTTTTATCTTTTCTATTCTTTCTTGATTTCGTCATGGAATTATAATTCGTTCTTGACAACAAGTAAAGTCGTAAATGAGTAAATGATTATTTTATTTGGTAACTGAGTTCACTGTAGACAATCAGTGTGGCTTCGTAGGCCTCACCCAAGGATGAGCAATCTATTAACGGTGGGAAGAGGAAAACGAAAACCATAGATGTTTCCAATTATTGAAAACACCGTGATCACTGGTCGATACAGAGAATAATTGTCGTGAATTCAAGATGTTCGAATGAAATTTTAAGTGAGTTATTTACTTGATACTTCTATCTGTCAACTATAGCTGCCGACGGATACTTTCGTTTGAAGACAACTTTGTTCAATTAAAAGTAAAAAAGAAGGGAAGAGGGTGTACAATTTCGAATCTCCTACCTTGTTTGATTTGTGGAGTCGATCAGGTGTGAGTATGGTTTGGCGATGCATCGGTTTTAACAATTAAATTTTGTTTCGCGATTAGTTACACGATGTTTCGGATTTTCGAACTTAATTAACAATTTTATTAAAGGGAATTACAATATGTACTAGATTGTTTCTTTGACGCGGACGGATCGACTTGCGAATGAACAAAAGAATAAATGAATCACCGAATCTCAAGTTAATGCCGAACTTTAAGTGCAATACTCTTACAATACTCTTTAAGTTAAACTCACTGTTTCCAACTAAGACTGACTTCTGACTGCTCTGAATTAAAACTGAACTTTAACTACTTTCAACACTACTTTCAATTAAATTCTGAATTCGGTAAAACCAGCTCTGACCTCAATTAAATCTGCACTCCAACAACAACTCTCTATTGAGTACTGAATCTCTATTTATATTCTTCCTAATTGTCACGTGACCGATTATTTCTTTTGTAATTGTACCATTACTACGTGACAATTTGTGAATATCGTAACTGCCTATTTCCGCTGGGGTTCTTGTTTTCTTGATTATCTCACCCTTTGCTGAAATTTCGTCTTCTTGATCATCTCACGTTTTGCTTGGTGTTAATGATATACAAGGTGCTTGAAAGAATGTACATGTTGCAGGTGGTCGTATTTTGCTGATGCTGCGTATGCGTTCTTTCCATGGCCTTCGTTACTGATACCAGTGGAATGTGCCGGTCGCGTGGCTGCTTGGCCTTGCTGAGGTTGCATTTTGTGTATAGTCATGTTTCGCTCGGTCCATGTATGATTTAGTAATGTATTACACACATGTATATGTATATCTTCAGGATGTAATTTTCTAATAGGACAGACAATTTAATAAATTTTATGTTTATTATTAGAATATCGATCTCATATATGTATATATGAATAATAAACTATGTTTAATAAATTTTATGAAATAATTTCCATTTTCATTGCACTGTGTGTTTGTTTCTACATGTGTGTTTGTTTGTGGTATACGAGTTGACACTTGCGTTGTTTGTGTATTGCGGTTATCTATGTTTTCTTTGCGGCACGTGCGGAGCGTGGGACGTGACAGTAACAAGCCCAGACACACGTAAATCGCAACAAATCGTTGATTTTGTAGAAAATTGAGCGATATTTCTCAGCCGTTTGAGATACTTCGACGTTTAAACGCTCTTTTCACTGCATTATGCTTGCAGAACGTAGTACACGCCTCTCGTCCAGCTTCGAAACAAGCACAGATACACGCATATTGCTATAATTTGTCGATTTTGTAGAAAAATTATGCTTTATTTCTCTCCCGTTTTAGATTTTTCGACGATTAAACGCTCTTTGCTCTGTATTATGCTTGCAGAACGTAGTGCGCGTTTTATACGTCGTAAAAACAAGCCAAGACACACGCAAATCGCAATAATTCGTCGATATTGTACAAAATTAAGCGATATTTCTCTCCCGTTAGGGATACTTCGACGTTTTAAACGCTCCTTTTACTGCATAATGCGTGCGGAACGTAGTACAAGCCAGTCCTCCAGCGTCGAAACAAGCACAGATACACGCATATTGCTATAATTCGTCGATTTTGTAGAAAATTATGCGTTATTTCTCTCCCGTTTAAGATATTTCGACGTTTAAACGCCCTTTGCACTACATTATGCGTGCAGAACGTAGTGCGCGTGTTATACGTTGCAGAAGCAAGCCAAGACATACGCAAATCGCAATAAATCGTCGATTTTGACGAAAATTATGCGATATTTCTCTCCCGTTTGATATATTTCGACGTTTAAACGCCCTTTGCACTGCGTTATGCGTGCAGAACGTAGTGTACGCGATTTCCGTCGTAGAAAAAAGCCCAGACACACACAAATCGCATTCGTTCGTCGATTTTGACGAAATTTATGCGTTATTTCTCTCCCGTTTGAGATATTTCGACGTTTAAAGGCTCCTTTTACTGCATAATGCGTGCGGAACGTAGTACACGCCAGTCCTCCATCGTCGAAACAAGCTCAGACACACGTAAATCGCAACAAATCGTCGATTTTGACGAAAATTTTGCGTTATTTCTCTCCCGTTTGAGATATTTCGACGTTTAAACGCTCCTTTTACTGCATAATGCGTGCGGAACGTAGTACACGCCTGTCCTCCAGCGTCGAAACAAGTCCAGGCACACGCAAATCGCAATAAATCGTCGATTTTGTAGGAAATTATGCGATATTTCTCTCCCGCTTGATATATTTCGACGTTTAAACGCCCTTTACACTGCGTTATGCGTGCAGAACGTAGTGCAGGCGTTTTCCATCGTAGAAACAAGCCCAGACAGACACAAATCGCGATAATTCGTCGATTTTGCAGAAAATTAAGCGATATTTCTCTCCCGTTAGAGATACTTCGACGTTTAAACGCACTTTTCACTGCATTATGCTTGCAGGACGTAGTAGACGCCTCTCGTCCAGCGTCGAGACAAGCACAGATACACGCAAATTGCAATAATTCGTCGATTTTGTAGAGAATTATGCGTTATTTCTCTCCCGTTTAAGATATTTCGACGTTTAAACGCCCTTTGCACTACATTATGCGTGCAGAACGTAGTGCGCGTGTTGTACGTCGTCGAATCAAGCCCATACACACGCTAATCGCAATAATTCGTCGATTTTGTACAAAATTAAGCGATATTTCTCTCCCGTTTGAGATACTTCGACGTTTAAACGCTCTTTTCACTGCATTATGCTTCCAGAACGTAGTACACGCCTCTAGTCCAGCGTCGAAACAAGCACAGATACACGCATATTGCTATAATTCGTCGATTTTGTAGAAAATTATGCTTTATTTCTCTCCCGTTTTAGATATTTCGACGTTTAAACGCAATTTGCACTACATTATGCGTGCAGAACGTAGTGCGCGTGTTGTACGTCGTCGAATCAAGCCCATACACACGCTAATCGCAATAATTCGTTGATTTTGTACAAAATTAAGCGATATTTCTCTCCCGTTTGAGATACTTCGACGTTTAAACGCTCTTTTCACTGCATTATGCTTGCAGAACGTAGTACACGCCTCTAGTCCAGCGTCGAAACAAGCACAGCTACACGCAAATTGCAATAATTCGTCGATTTTGTAGAAAATTATGAGTTATTTCTCTCCCGTTTAAGATATTTCGACGTTTAAACGCCCTTTGCACTACATTATGCGTGCAGAACGTAGTGCGCGTGTTGTACGTCGTCGAATCAAGCCCAGACACACGCAAATCGCAATAAGTCGTCAATTTTGTAGAAAATTAAGCGATATTTCTCTCCCGTTTGAGATATTTCAACGTTTAAAGGCCCTTTGCACTGCGCTATACGTGCAGAACTTAGTGCACGCGTTTTCCATCGTAGCAACAAGCCACGACACACGCAAATCGCAATAATTCGTCGAATTTGTAGAAAATTATGCGTTATTTCTCTCCCGTTTAAGATATTTCGACGTTTAAAGGCACTTTGCACTGCGCTATACGTGCAGAACTTAGTGCACGCGTTTTCCATCGTAGAAACAAGCCAAGACACACGAAAATCGCAATAATTCGTCGATTTTGTAGAAAATTATGCTTTAGTTCTCTCCCGTTTTAGATATTTCGACGTTTAAACGCCCTTTACACTGCGTTATGCGTGCAGAACGTAGTGCAGGCGTTTTCCATCGTAGAAACAAGCCCAGACACTCGCAAATCGCAATAATTCGTTGATTTTGCAGAAAATTAAGCGATATTTCTCTCCCGTTAGAGATACTTCGACGTTTAAACGCTCTTTTCACTGCATTATGCTTGCAGAACGTAGTAAACGCCTCTCGTCCAGCGTCGAAACAAGCACAGATACACGCAAATTGCAATAATTCTTCGATTTTGTAGAAAATTATGCGTTATTTCTCTCCCGTTTAAGATATTTCGTCGCTTAAACGACCTTTGCACTACATTATGCGTGCAGAACGTAGTGCGCATGTTGTACGTCTTCGAATCAAGCCTATACACACGCTAATCGCAATAATTCGTCGATTTTGTACAAAATTAAGCGATATTTCTCTCCCGTTTGAGATACTTCGACGTTTAAACGCTCTTTGCACTACATTATGCGTGCAGAACGTAGTGCACGCGGTTTCCATCGTCGAAACAAGCCCAGACAAACGTAAATCGCAACAAATCGTCGATTTTGACGAAAATTTTGCGTTGTTTCTCTCCCGTTTGAGATATTTCGACGTTTGAACGCCCTTTGTGTCACGTTCCACGCTCCGCAAGTGCCGCAACGAAAACATAGATAACCGCAATACACAAACAACGCAAGTGTCAACTCGTATACCTAGAAACAAACACACAGTGCAATGAAAATGGAAATTATTTAATACAATTTATTAAACATAGTTTGTTATTCATATATACATATATGAGATCGATATTCTAATAATAAACATAAAATTTATTAAATTGTCTGTCCTATTAGAAAATTACATCCTGAAGATATACATATACATGTAGTATCGTGGACAAAAGGCCTAAGATATCTGCCGAATCGTAGACAATGTCGCGAGAGCCGCGGCATCGTCGGGTACATCAAGGTGTCGTCGGTCCTTTTTAAGTTTCGTGGAAAGGGCCCGCGTGACCCTGGCCACGCGCGTTTCGGGACACGTGTCTCGAACGACGGGAAAAGACAAAAGAGACGTTAAAGTCAGTATTAGTTGAGAAGCCGGAGAGAACGGATGCAAAAGGTGTGCAGAGTGTGAATTGAGAAGCGAGAGCGAGCGAGTGTAGAAGCCGAAGAGTGTGAATCGGGAAGTCGAAAGCCGCGTCTGAAAATAAGACGTACGACAGCATTGTAATTATTTCGTTGCTTCGAATATTATTAATTAAATCAAAACATCATTACTTGTCCTTTCCTCTAAGACCCATTAAGATACTACATACATGTGTGTAATACATTACTAAATCATACATGGACCGAGCGAAACATGACCATACACAAAATGCAACCTCAGCAAGGCCAAGCAGCCACGCGACCGGCACATTCCACTGGTATCAGTAACGAAGGCCATGGAAAGAACGCATACGCAGCATCAGCAAAATACGACCACCTGCAACATGTACATTCTTTGAAGCACCATTAACACCAAGCAAAACGTGAGATGATCAAGAAGACGAAATTTCAGCAAAGGGTGAGATAATCAAGAAAACAAGAACCCCAGCGGAAATAGGTAGTTACGATATTCATAAATTTTCACGTAGTAATGGTACAATTACAAAAGAAATAATCGGTCACGTGACAATTAGGAAGAATATAAATAGAGATTCAGTACTCAATAGAGAGTAGTTGTTGGAGTGCAGTTTTAATTGAAGTCAGAGCTGGTTTTACCGAATTCAGAATTTAATTGAAAGTAGTGTTGAAAGTAGTTAGAGTTCAGTTTTAATTGAGAGCAGTCAGAAATCAGTCTTAATTGGAAACAGTGAGTTTAACTTAAAAAGTATTGTAAGAGTATTGCACTTAAAGTTCGGTATTAACTTGAGATTCGGTGATTCATGTATTCTTTTGTTCATTTACAAGTCGATCCGTCTGCGTCAAAGAAACAATCTAGTACATATTGTAATTCCGTTTAATAAAATTGTTAATTAAGTTCGAAGATCCGAAACATCGAGTAACTAATCCACAAATCAAACAAGGTAGGAGATTCGAAATTGTACACCCTCTTCCCTTCTTTTTTTTACTTTTAATTGAACAAAGTTGTCTTTAACGAAAGTATCCGTCGGCAGCTATAGTTGACAGATAGAAGTATCAAGTAAATAACTCACATAAAATTTCATTCGAACATTTTGAATTCACGACAATTATTCTCTGTATCGACCAGTGATCACGGTGTTTTCAATCATTGGAAACATCTATGGTTTTCGTTTTCCTCTTCCCATCGTTAGCAGATTGCTCATCCTAGGGCGAGGCCTACGAAGCCACACGGATTGTTTACAGAGAATATAATTACAAAATTGAGATAAACGTTCTTGCTCAACATTTAATAAATTGTTTGGAATAAACTCAATCAGCTTTAGATCTAATTTGTTTAGAATTGTTCGCTGTATCAACCAGTGATTACGGTGTTTTCGTCACAGGAAACATCTAAGGTTTTCGTTTTCCACTTCCCACCGTTAGCAGACTGCTCATCCTTGGGTGAGGCCTACGAAGCCACACTGATTGTCTACAGTGAACTCAGTTACCAAATAAAATAATCATTTACTCATTTACGACTTTACTTGTTGTCAAGAACGAATTATAATTCCATGACGAAATCGAGAAAGAATAGAAAAGATAAAAGTCACCTCAGCAAAAAGCGAGCCGAACGTGGGTACAAACGATTAATTGCTGCAGAAATAAAAAAGGAAGAGAGGAGGCATCGAGAAGAATTAGAGAATAGCGTTTATTATTAATCTTATTGGTACGAATACATATTATCCTACCAAACATTTGTAAAATTTATCCAGTTAGAAGCTAGAATATTTATTTATTGTACATCGCTGTATAATATATCTACATTTGCATCCGACGATACTTATTGCTGATATTGTAGTACCTTTAATCAACTAACAACGAATAAATTAAAATATAGTTAAACCAACATAACTCTGTCAGACGAAATAAATACGTTGCCAATTGTCTATCCCTAATAACTTTAATCCTCTCCCGTGCCAGTATTCCTGCGCATAGCAGGTTAGCCGAAAAGTGGAATTCATTTGCCAGTTGCATCAAACGTAAGTCAACGCTACCCATTAAACACCAGTTAGTAGATAATAGACTCTCACCTAGTTCAAAAGACACGACAGACAGGGTACAAGGTTTGTTTTCCTACAGGCAAGAAAGTGCTTACAGAGGCACTTCCAGTCTGGGAATTCAAAAGACACAACATACAAGGGTACAAGGTTTGTTTTCCTACAGGCAAGAAAGTGCTTACAGAGGCACTTCCAGTCTGGGAATTCAAAAGACACGACAGACGAAGGTACAAGATTTGTTTTCCTACAGCCACGAAGGTGCTTATAGAGGCACTTCCAGACTGGGAATCAGAAAGACACGATAGACAAACAATACCCATCATACACTAACCCTCCCAACTTTAAGAAATATTAATAATAAAAGGAAATTCTCTGAAATAGTCCTTAGACTATTTCTGGTGGCAGCAACTACCATATTAATCGGACATCTCGATTAATATTTCATAAACAATCATACCATTTCAATTTTCCCCTTCCGATTAAACTTAAGATAACACAACAACAAAAAAAAAAATTTTATCTGGATTTAGTCTAGACTAACACGGAAGGCATAGCACAATCAAATCGAACATAACAGAACGTAACATTTGCACTACATTATGCGTGCAGAACGTAGTGCACGCGGTTTCCATCGTCCAAACAAGCCCAGACACACGTAAATCGCAACAAATCGTCGATTTTGACGAAAATTATGCGTTATTTATCTCCCGTTTGAGATATTTCGACGTTTAAGCGCACTTTGCACTGCGCTATGCGTGCAGAACGTAGTGCACGCGGTTTCCATCGTCGAAACGAGCCCAGACACACGTAAATCGCAACAAATCGTCGATTTTGACGAAAATTTTGCGTTGTTTCTCTCCCGTTTGAGATATTTCGACGTTTAAACGCACTTTGCACTGCGCTATGCGTGCAGAACGTAGTGCACGCGTTTTCCATCGTCCAAACAAGTAAAGGCGCACATAATGCACAATAATTCGTCGATCTTGTAGTAAATTAAGCGATATTTTTCACCCGTTTGAGATACTTCGACGGTTAAACGCCCTTTGCACTACATTATGCGTGCAGAACGTAGTGCGCGTGTTGTACGTCGTCGAATCAAGCCCAGACACACGCAAATCGCAATAAAACGTCGATTTTGACGAAAATTATGCGATATTTTTCTCCCGTTTGAGATATTTCGACATTTAAACGCACTTTGCACTGCGCTATGCGTGCCGAACGTAGTGTAAACGTTTTCCTTCGTCGAAACAAGCCAAGACACACGCAAATCGCAATATATCGTCGATTTTGACGAATATTATGCGATATTTCTCTCCCGTTTGATATATTTCGACGTTTAAACGCCCTTTGCACTGCGCTATAACGTGCAGAACTTAGTGCACGCGTTTTCCATCGTAGAAACAGCCAAGACACAACACAAATCGCAATAATTCGTCGATTTGTAGAGAATTATGCGTTATTTCTCTCCCGTTTAAGATATTTCGACGTTTAAACGCCCTTTGCACTACATTATGCGTGCAGAACGTAGTGCGCGTGTTGTACGTCGTCGAATCAAGCCCATACACACGCTAATCGCAATAATTCGTCGATTTTGACGAAAATTATGCGTTATTTCTCTCCCGTTTGAGATATTTCGAGGTTCAAACGCTCTTTTTATTGCATAATGCGTTAGGAACGTAGTACACCGCCTGTCCTCCAGCGTCGAAACAAGCCCAGACACACGTAAATCGCAACAAATCGTCGATTTTGACGAAAATTATGCGTTATTTCTCTCCCGTTTAAGATATTTCGACGTTTAAACGCCCTTTACCACTGCGTTATGCTTGCAGAACGTAGTGCGCGTGTTATACGTCGTAAAAACAAGCCCAGATACAGACAAAACGCATTCATTCATCGATTTAGACGAAAATTATGCGATATTTTTCTCCCGTTTGAGATGTTTCGACGTTTAAAACGCACTTTGCACTGCGCTATGCGTGCCGAACGTAGTGTAAACGTTTTCCTTCGTCGAAATAAGCCCAGACACACGTAAATCGCAACAAATCGTCGATTTTGACGAAAATTATGCGTTATTTCTCTCCCGTTTGAGATATTTCGACGTTTAAATGCCCCTTTCTTTCCCCTGCGCTATACGTGCAGAACTTAGTGCACGCGTTTTCCCAGCGTAGAAGCAAGCCAAGACACACGCAAATCGCAATAAATCGTCGATTTTGACGAATATTATGCCATATTTCTCTCCCGTTTTGATATATTTCGACGTTTAAACGCCCGTTACACTGCGTTATGCGTGCAGAACGTAGTGCACGCATTTGCCATCGTCGAAACAAGACCAGGCATAAAAAATTCACAATAATTCGTCGATTTTGTAGAAAATAAAGCGATATTTCTCTCCCGTTGAAGATATTTCGACGTTTAAACGCCCGTTACACTGCGTTATGCGCGCAGAACGTAGTGCAGGCGTTTTCCCATCGTAGAAACAAGCCCAGACACACGCAAATCGCAATAATTCGTCGATTTTGACGAAAATTATGCGTTATTTCTCTCCCGTTTGAGATATTTCGAGGTTCAAACGCTCTTTTTATTGCATAATGCGTAGGAACGTAGTACACCTACCTGTCCTCCAGCGTCGAAACATGCCCAGACACACGTATAATCGCAACAAATCGTCGATTCTATAGGAAATTAAGCGATATTTCTCTCCCCGTTGGAGATATTTCGACGTTTTAAAACGCACTTTGCACTACATTATGCTTGCAGAACGTAGTACACGCCTCTCGTCCAGCGTCGAAACAAGCACAGATACACGCATATTGCTATAATTCGTCGATTTTGTAGAAAATTATGCTTTATTTCTCTCCCGTTTTTGATATTTCGACGTTTAAACGCCTTTTGCACTACATTATGCGTGCAGAACGTAGTGCGCGTGTTGTACGTAGTCGAATCAAGCCCATACACACATAATTCACAATAATTCGTCGATTTTGTAGAAAATAAAGCGATATTTCCATCCCGTTTGAGATATTTCGACGTTTAAAAACGCTATTTGCATTGCGTTAAGCGTGCCGAACGTAGTGTAAAACGTTTTCCTTCATCGAAACAAGCCCAGACACACGTAAATCGCAACAAATCGTCGATTCTATAGGAAAATTAAGCGATATTTCTCTCCCGTTGGAGATATTTCGACGTTTAAAACGCACTTTACACTGCGTTATGCGTGCAGGACGTAGTGCAGTGCGTTTTCCATCGTAGAAACAAGCCCAGACACTCGCAAATCGCAATAATTCGTTGATTTTGCAGAAAATTAAGCGATATTTCTCTCCCGTTAGAGATACTTCGACGTTTAATACGCTCTTTTCACTGCATTATGCTTGCAGAACGTAGTAAACGCCTCTCGTCCAGCGTCGAAACAAGCACAGATACACGCAAATTGCAATAATTCGTCGATTTTGTATAAAAGTATGCGTTATTTCTCTCCCGCTAAGATATTTCGTCGTTTAAACGACCTTTGCACTACATTATGCGTGCAGAACGTAGTGCGCATGTTGTACGTCGTCGAATCAAGCCTATACACACGCTAATCGCAATAATTCGTCGATTTTGTACAAAATTAAGCGATATTTCTCTCCCGTTTGAGATACTTCGACGTTTAAAACGCTCTTTGCACTACATTATGCGTGCAGAACGTAGTGCAACGCGGTTTCCATCGTCGAAACAAGCCCAGACAAACGTAAATCGCAACAAATCGTCGATTTTGACGAAAATTTTGCGTTGTTTCTCTCCCGTTTGAGATATTTCGACGTTTAAACGCCCTTGTGTCTCGTTCCACGCTCCGCACGTGCCGCAACGAAAACATAGATAACCGCAATACACAAACAACGCAAGTGTCAACTCGTATACCTAGAAACAAACACACAGTGCAATGAAAATGGAAATTCTTTGATAAAATTTATTAAACATAGTTTTATTATTCATATATACATGTCGAATTGTCGTTTGGATTTCTAGCGCGAGACAATTCTTCGTTAGCATTTGCCATCATGATGTTCAATAAAGGTTGTATTTACATAAAATTATATTTCCTTACAAAGTTTGATAAATAATTAGTTTAACGGTTAACTAAGATAACAAACAATAAGTAAACAAATGCTTTAAATAATATTCTTGGGTTCTGTAACGAATCCACGGTCAACGGGAAACTTTCTGTACGTTTTAGTATATTTTTGATAGCACACTGACACGTTCACTCAGGCACAGGATTTCTCTAAGACTGACTCCAAGACGATGACAGTAAACTCTCCAAGGAGATTGCAAAATAAATGACAGATACAGTTACATATATCAAATACATATCGATCGGGAATATCAACAAATTCCCA